>NC_083238.1:44487809-50040309 GCF_032191835.1 Heteronotia binoei
ATGGTTTAGTATATGAATGAGAAGGATTAGATAATTGATTTTGTGTTTAGAAATACTCTGAACTTACCATTTGGTATCCACAGTCACAGTCTTCTCCCGGTTCTACATACCCATTTCCACACTCAGTGGTATCGAACAACTGGAAAATGCAAATATACAAAGAACCATTATAAATTCATATGGATGTTTCTATTTCTTCTAAAATTGCAGCTGAATGACTATACATCCCAATGTTCCCTCTAAGTGCCAGTGTGGTGAGCAGAAATTCTACCTCATGAGCAAAAAAGCTAGTAGCATTAAAGTTGTAAGCATGTCTAGATTTGTGTAAATTAGTTTTTAGATTACTTCCATAACCTTGTAAAAATCTCAGAATTCTTTTAAATTATATTTAGCTATATTTTAAGACTAACATCATAAGAGAAAACAAAATCATGTCAAATTTCACCTACCTGTTTCCACTATGTTGCTAGACTGTCCACTGGAGAACAGGTCTACCTGCCCCTTTCCACTATACTGGTAGACCTGTCCTCTGGAGAACAGGTCTACCTGCCCCTTTCCACTATACTGGTAGACCTGTCCACTGGAGAACAGGTCTACCTGCCCCTTTCCACTATACTGGTAGACCTGTCCTCTGGAGAACAGGTCTACCGACCCCTTTCCACTATACCGGTAGACCTGGCCTCTGGAGGTCTGCCACCACCCAGTAACTGGCCCAGACAATCACTGGGGTTCAAGGAACATTTCTTCAGCAGTTATGCCTCATAACTGCTACCTTCAAGGGGGATGGGAAGGAAAGGGTTAAACAGCACCTCCTCTTGACTGGTTCTTCACTCAATCTATAGCTGCTTTCCCTCAGAAGAATGCCATCAGGATAAAGTCACAGAACCACACCGAATACATAGTTGTGCCCTACCTTTGTTGGCCTGTTGAAAAGACAGGAACCTCCTCCTCTTCCTAAAAAGCTCTTGTATTCAGCAATGCTGCATTTTGAGAATTTTCTGGGATGGTAGACACTAAAAACAATAAAGATTGAGAAATACACTTCATGATAAGGCACTGAGGAATGTAACAGCCCATGAAATTAAAAAAACACACAATATAGGCTTGCTCAGACAGATATATTTCTAGCTCCACTATGCATAGTGAGGACTCTGCACATTTTTTGCAAACTTAAACAAAACAATACTTTGGTTTTACACTAATAAGGCTTGAGCTTTATGTATAACCATCTTGGGTCAAGCATTATTTTATTATTATTAATTTCAATGCTGTGCATGAACATAAGGTAGGATCCCCCACTCCTGTTCCTGCGCTGAGAAATATGGTTACATACTAGAACACTAATATACACATATATAAAAGTACCAAAAAGCATGATTCTACATTTCTTAAAAGTTATGAAAGTTATTTAAGAAAAAATAGTATTTTTTCCATTGCTGGAAAAATTTTATACTACATATGTTCCTCCAATTCACCTCCATTTCATATGCAGTTTAGAAATTATACTCTGTTGCTCAACCTGAATAGTGACATGGTAAGTATACTAGTGTATATAACTATTTTGCTTTTTCGAAAGCAGACTTCCATCATTAGAAGCTGCAGATTGTTCTGCATATAATATATTATATTAAATAATCTCCTAAATTTTTGTATTCAGATTGGTCAGTTTTATGGAGTGGACTGCATCACTTGCCATAGGTTTATTTTAATTATTTTTACACGCAAAAAAAATGCTAGTATTGAAAAACAGCACTTCTTTTCCATCTAAGTATCCCTTTTCAAACTATGAAAACAGAAACGGACATATGCAATCATCAACCTATCTGGGGATAAGGTTCAGTGTTAATGTATTGTATACGCACCCTAGTAATTATTAGTCTAAACACAGGCTCCTTAATTTGTTCTTAGCAACTCATACACAGTATATAAGCCTTAGGTACTAATCATTATAGCATACCCCGTTTCCTCCATGATGCATCCACCCCAGGATTCTGTGCAGTCACATTCTTCTCAACAAAAACACACAAAAATGAAGAGTAGTAGTTAAAACATAACAACCAGCAACAACCATTCATATAGGGGAGGTGGGCTAATACATAACTTCGTTCCCATAATATTTAAATTATAGAAGCATACCTACCAGGGAGGAGGTACACAGGAACAGAATAAGACATGGGATTCCTGCAAAAATCATTACCTCTTTGATTCTAGTGATCTGCTTGCCAGTGTAAAAGCAGTCTGAGAACCTCTTCCCTTGGGATGTATACTGAAGTCACTTGAGTAATCACCATGCCAATGTCTCAAAACCAAATTTTCACAACATAGCTTTGACTCCCCCAGGCCATATGCAAAATGGTAGATTCTCAAAATGTAAATTAGATTTCTTTATCAACAGAAAAAGTAGACTTGCCTCAAAAGTAATATCTGCCTGCGCTACCATGCTTTAAATCAGGGGCGGAATTCTAGCAAGAGCTCCTTTGCATATTAGGCCACACACCCCTGATGTAGCCAAATATGCAAAGGAGCTCCTGCTAGAATTCCACCCCTGCTTTAAACACAAGACAAAAGTAAAGTTCATTTTTATAGCCTTGCACTGGAGCAAATGTCAGTATGCGCTATTCTAATGATTATTGTATTCACAGAATATCCTAGAATCAGGCAAAGTAAATATAAAAGGGAGACATTAAACTAGCGTAAGAGTCAGCACATTTATAGAGCCATCCTAATTGGATTTATACCTATTTGAGCCCAATGACTTCTATGGACTTAAAGGTGCAAATCTACCTAGGATGGTACTGCTTGTGTGATCTATATAACAATTACTATCTGTACTTACCACATGTACATTAGGGGTAAAAGATGTGTGAGGGAGAAATCACATGCTCCCTCCACTAGGATGACCAGCCTGCTCGGTTGCAGCATCCAGCTGCTTGGCTCCACCGCAGTGGAGGGGGGCTGTGGCAGATTCCATTTTCCATGCCTCCACCCTCCTCCTGCTTCTCCTCCCTGCCTACTGGCCTGCATGAAAGAGGTGGAAGCAGCAGGGCTGACATACAGCAGCAGTGCCTGAGCTGACACCAAAGCTGTCTCCTCCACTCTCTCCAAGCCCAGATATTATTCCTCCATTTCCCCCCACCCATATATTTGTAGACCTGGATAGTACTCTCTCAATCTGGCCCGTTCCCTGGTTCTATCTATACACGAGGCCAGGTTCAGTATTAGATAGGACATTACAAGCAGGGAACATCCAAAGGGATGTGGAGACATCTCATTTCCCCCAATATTCCCCTCCCCACACAATTTCCTTTTCCCCTCCTCCCAGCAGCTCCCATATCCTCTCCCATTTCTGCTTCTCTTCTCCCACCCACCAAATCTATCTTTTATATGCTCCTCCATCTCCATCTTATTATTTACCTCATTTATACCCCACTGGGGAAGGCAATGGCAAACCACCCTGTAAAAAGTCTGCCAAGAAAATGTCATGATGTAACATCACCCCATGGATTGGTAACAGCTCAGTGCTTGCACAGGGGACTACACCTTTACTTTTCCCCACTCCCAAATGCAATCCCCAGCCTACATAATTCTCTTCTCCTTCATTTAATCCTCACAACAACCTGGAGGTATAGTAGGCTGAAAGTGTGTGACTGTCTCAAGGACACCCAGCAAGCTACCATGGCAGAGAGGGGATTTGAACCTGAGTCTCCCAGATCCTAGTTTGACCTCTGACTGGCTCTCAGTTTTCCCACCTTCCTTCCCCCTGGCAGCCTCTCTCTGGGATAATTCCTGTCAAACTGCAGAAGTCATATGGCAGCAAGTCACTCCAGTGAGTTTCATGGCATCCGTAGCTGGCCCAGCTGAATTGCACAAGTTGCGCAGTGGCTGTAGCTGGGCCTAGGCAAGTTGCATATCATCAAGTTGTTGAGTTGCACAAAGTGTATGTGTTACCCAGACCAGTTAACATGGTGGCTGCTGTAGCAAAGTAGCAAGTTGTCAGGTGGATGTCACTAGGCCTGGGCGAGTCATGGAAGTTGTATGGAAAGCATGCTGGTTGGTGCCAGGCCAGGCCCCAATGAGTTCTCCCTCCAGGGGAGGGGGTAAGGGAAGCAGAGGTGGACTGGGAGGTCAAAACAGCCCTCCCTGAACTCTCTGTGTGCATATCTGTTCCATTTTCCCCCCTGCAAACCTGGGGTTCTTCTCAGATTTGCACAAAGACTTGTCTTGCCAGTTCATGGCTCCAGTCTCTGGATTTATGTATCCACAGATGGAGTCATTTAGAGAATTAGGTATACTGATGGTTTGATACAAAGTTATGATTATACAAAATTATACAAAAGTTTTGTAAAGTCAGTCTAACAAAGAGAACAGAAGGAATTCAACACAAACTACATACTTGGTTTTCTGGCTCCCGGTTCCCACTGTATTCCTAAATTCTGAGCCAGACTTTGGGACAGTTCTTGTGCCATTGCCCAGGGAAGACCATACTGTTGGAAACAGAAACATAAAACTAATAAGGATTATTGCAATTTAGACTGCAAATCTTCTGTTTTACTATTCATTCTGTGAGGAATTTGACCCAGACCCTTAAACATACTTAGTTGGAAATAAGTTAGACTAATCTAAATCAAGTCTGCTTCCTGTACAGTAAAATAAATGGGAGCATTTGTTCTGTTCATTTCAAGGAAAAAGTATTAATTTATTTTCCTTAGTTATGATCCAGGAATTCACAAGCTGAGATTTATCAGTCTATAATTATTACAGTATCAGAAAGAACAACGTTTTGACATCTCTCTTGAAAAAGAATGTGGATGTGTCCATTCAAATGCAAACAAAATGAGTTTAAACAAATAGCGCAGAAAACTTCTTTGGTGGCTATGCATTTGAGGTTAAGCTTTTGATTCCCAGCTACGGTCAAAGGGCATTTCTGCAGAAAGGTTTCTTGCAGATTTTCAGCAAAGGTGTACAAATCACCAGTGCACTGATGAGCAGATTCAGCACAGGTTGCCCACTAACCATTATGCCAAGTTGGGACCAGTAGCCCAAAATGCCCACATCAGCTAAGTACCTTCCTCTCACAACTGGTTTTGCTATAACATTACTACTGGAAGTGATGCCTAGAAGCGATCTACAACTGGGAAGAGGTATTAGTTACAGAAGCCTTGCCTTCCCCCTTCAAGCAGAACAATCTCTTCACTTTTACAAGAATTAAACCACAAGGGGCCATGAAGGAAAGAGCCCAGCAAAAAAAGAAATAAAGAGAAAGTTTATTTTAAATCTAAATTCCAAGAACAAGGTTTGATACTGAAATATAACAGAAAGATCCTAGGTAACAGCTCTGAAAATAGCAATGATGTAGGATGCATTTGAAACAGGTAAATTTTTCTGTGTTGTGGCAATCCTTAAATGCTTGAAGATTATTGTTTGTTATTGTTATTTGTTTTGCTACTGAAGAATATATTGAATACAGGAGCTGCCACATACTTCTAATAAGCCTGCACTAACATCAAAAAAAAGGGGCAAATAGCTTTAATCAATAATCTCTCAGGCTATGGTCTTGCGAAATTCCTATGCATATTTGGGGATTCTGAAAACCATACAAAAAGTTTCCTTTAAAAAGGCGGAGAATGTTTTCATTACCAACCCCCTAAAGCCATTAAAAGAGAAAGGTTACCTCATTGACACCAACACCTCGAGGCACAGAACACACTCCTCCAAAATAACTCAGACTACTCCTTTTATAATGAAACGTCACATTCCTTAAGAAGAAAGTAATAATAACAATAATAAAAGATTTCTTCATATAGCAAACTATAGCAGCATCTCTCAAATGTCTGAAAGAACTCCATCACATAAATTAACATTATCACTACCTACTCACTACTGGAGAGCCAGTTTGGTGTAGTGGTGAAGTGCGCGGACTCTTATCTGGGAGAACCGGGTTTGATTCCCCACTCCTCCACTTGGGTCAGCCATAGCTCTGGCAGAGGTTGTCCTTGAAAGGGCAGCTGCTGTGAGAGCCCTCTCCAGCCCCACCCACCTCACAGGGTGTCTGTTGTGGGGGAGGAAGGTAAAGGAGATTGTGAGCCGCTCTGAGACTCTTTGGAGTGGAGGGCGGGATATAAATCCAATATCATCATCATCTTCTTCTACTCAGGGGAGAACAAATTATCAAAGCTAAATTAATCTACAAAAATGGTCAACAAGTGCAATGGGGTCTATTCCTCCACCTCTGTAATAGATCCCTTCACCATAGATTCATTCATTTCTGAGGCAAGGTTTGGAGTAAAGCAATGAAAAGGGGAAATAACATTATCACACAAGCCCAGTTCCTAGTTCTCCTAGCTTTTAAGCCAGTCATGCTGTTTTCCTCCTGCTTCCTTTGTATTACAGGATTTCTGCCACTAATGAATCTTGTAAGACTGTGTCATGTCTTCCTACAGGAAATTTAGGCTACTTCTGCAGGACTCAGTGCCATATGCCACTTTCCAGCTCACCACCCTCTTTCAACCCTAACCTACTGAGAGCACTTCATGCAGACTCCCTGCAACGGTGGGTCCTCTCCCTCCACTGAAGCTGTTGCCCAGCTGCACAAAGTGGAAGGACAGGCTTCTATTCCAAGCTGTATGTCAATAAATACTACTGTCCCAGGAACAAGGAAATCACATTAGCAGTTGTGAAAAAGTGCATCATTTGCCCCATTTTGCTGATCCCATCTACATAGCTATACTTGTAAACTACCTACACTTGTAAACTACCTACACCATCTTCTGCATTGTTTCCTGCTACTACTACCACCTTGGCCTGGAGATGGCTTGGGCTTAACTCCTCCTGCAGACCTCCACTCCTGCCCACAGACAGTATAAAGACCTGCAATCTGAGAGGCCGCCGACTGCCAGCTTTTCTTGTTGTCTCTTTAGGTGTCTTTTACTGATATTCTATTTTTTCCCACTTTGGAATTTTGTAATAGTAGGGCTATGAACAATGAACGTTCTGATGTAGTATTCTGAGTGATTATCTTAGATTTCCTATGAATATAAAGTCTGAGTTCTGTGTTGTAGGCGAAAACACCATATAAATATGCTAAATAAATAAAATACTTTTGTTAATATCTCTGTTGCATTTTGGAATGAAATGCAGACACAAACATTTGCTAAGCTGGTATATATTTTGTAGCTTATTTTCCTCTATTATGATGTTTTTATTTTTTCAGTGACAATTACAGCCATAAGCAGGATTTGAGGTCTCTCTAGATAGGAATAAGTAGATAATTAAGGGGTTGATCTTCTAAGACTCCTTTAGTCTAGAAACTGTTATTTCGAGCTGTCAGCGGTCTGGGTTATGTTCTATGCTTTTATACTGGGCTAGATTTAAGTTAATATCTTTTATTGTTTTGTTTTTCAAACCGCCTGGGGCATGTGACTGGAGAGGCAGCATAAAAAAATTCTCACTGCATAAAAGAGAGAGTGGAGCAGGGACCTTCAAGAAAAGGTGCAATGTGCAAAAACATTACAGCTAACTGACGATACATACGAGAGAAGGTGAACAGCATCAGCATGCTGCTTGATGTACTGCTGTCGGTATCGGGAAAAATCATGAAGCATCTGCCTCGGGTCAGGGCGAATAGTGATACGATCCCTGTCAGACCAGGTTTCAACAGCAACCAAAACCACCCTTGTGTTCAGTTGCTCCTTGTAAATCTGAGGGATAAGACATGACAGGCACAGGAGTAGAACACTGGGTCAAACATGCACAATCAGCCAATTAGTCAGTGGAAGGACAAAAGGGGTCAAAGGAAGAGGGAAACATGGGTATATAATTAGCCAATATATCTCTTAAATTTCTTTAAAATCAGTCAGTTTACATTAAATCAAACTGTACACTAAATTGAGTCATACAGAAGTAACAGAATGTCTTCCTAATGTATACATTCAGAAGATCCATGCAGATATTTTCACACATATACTTGTGTGTATTATCTCATTAACTTGTTGTCATGAACTAGGTATAATGTAAAAACCTCCAGAAAGAGGTCATGGAGCTTCCTGCTCTCCTTAGTTTACTGTAAGGAGGTTGAACAGCTATTCCAGAGACCACTCAAGGGAGCCTGGACAAAGGAATAATAGCAGCACCCTGTTGGTGGGGGCATAAGGTGTTTTTAGGTTGCTTTTAATGTTTTATATATGCTATTTATTATTATTTTTAGTCAAACTGCTTTTATACTGTTGCTCTGAAGAAAGGCAGGCATATGAATATATTTTTTAAAAATAAATGCATAATTTCTTGCTATGGAAAATAATTGTAAATAACCGTAAATGTGCTGGAATAGATCGTAATAGCAATTATACCTCTTTTTGGTGTAGTGTTTAAGTGTGCGGACTCTTATCAAGGAGAACCAGGTTTGAATCCCCACTCCTCCACTTGCACCTGCTGATGTGACCTTGGGTCAACCACAAGTTTCCCCAAGGCTATTCTGCTCAAGAGCAGTTCTGGGAGAGCTCTCTTAGCCCCACCTACCTCACAGGGTGTCTGTTGTGGGGAGGGGAAGGGAAAGGAGATTGTAAGCCACTCTGAGACTCCTTTGGCTAGCAAAGGGCAGGTTATAAATCCAATCTCTTCTCTTCTTTCTCTTATCACAACATGTATTTGAAATTTCAGAGTCTACAGGCAGACACAGAAGGCACAGTAGTTTAATGGTGCTATTAAATATCTCTAGTGAAAGGAACAGCAGGAGCAGTGGGGCTCACTCCAAGAGCTGCCAAGAGAGGAGTCTTTGTTGACAGAGGGCAAGTGACCAGTGTGCACGGTTTCCTTCAGCAAATGTAAGGCCTCAAAGCTCAGGGCAAGGAAAATCCCAGGTATCAGGGGACCATGGCACTTAGAAATTTCACTGTGGCACCTATTTTCAGCCATGTTTTTATCGTATTGCGTCTCATCAATTCTCAGTAGAAATATAAAGAGTCAGATCAAAGCAGCTGTTCCGCAGGGGAAAAGGGAGAGAAAGAGACGCCACCAAAGTATTTTGAATCAAGGGGAACACATGAACAAAAGCCACATGGGGAGGCACTATAATGAGGGTATCAGACCAAACTGACCACAAACGCTGGCTGGATCCAACCCAATTATCATTTCACATTAGAATGTTTTGTTGTATGACAAACACTATTGACCACTTGAAGGTGTGCAACAAGGCAACATGAGTTAACTGACAGGAGACAGTCCAGCAGCTGTACACCATCATGCCAGGCCAGCCCCTCCCCCCATTCTATTGCTGTCCCACTGACTAGCAGTGTACAAAAAAAGGGAGGTATTTTTTGGGTTTGGGCACACTGAATCCAAAAAATCCCATTATTCCCCAATATTAATGAATCCCAATATTGGTATGGTATTCTGATTCAGGAAATATTCAGGATTGCCAAATATTTTCAGCTCCATTATACTCTACGGGGACCATTATAGTCAATGGTCCTCATAGGCTATACTGGATAATCGAGCTGGGGTTATCTAAGGCTCCGGGGGGGGGGGGGGGGGGGCAGTTTGAAGTACAGGCAACAAATCTGCAGCATAGCTGCTGGTGCCTCTCCTCTAAAAAAGGAGAGCTGCTCTGAACGTCAATAACTAAATAGTAGCAGAAGAGGCCTTAAAAGCCGTTCAGAATGTAGATGAATAAGAAACAACTGGTTTCTCTAGTATCTGATTGATTTCCAAATTTTAAAAACTTTAATTCTTAAATCTTATTTTCTTTTCCTCTCATTGTCCCGTTTTGTTTTGCTTTAATGATTCCATTTTGTTTGCTGAGATTAATTTACATGCTTCCAGCGATAATATCCCAAAGGCTAGTTAGCAACCTAGCACAGCTGCCAATTTTGAAGATAATTATCGGGCCAGTTTTTTAGTCCTGGCAGTTTGTAGATGGATAATAAAATCCTACTAAGTGATATATGGCCAATTTTGCATTGTCTATTCCCTATAAGGGTTAAGTTGATATTTGGAAACCTCATTTTGTTACTTAGCCCAAAATGATCCAGTTGAATACGGATCCACTTGAATACAGATTCTGATTAGCTCATATTAAATAAATATAGTTGTCTTAATTCTTTTTTGTGGCTTCATATTTTAGAACCTTATGTTAATTTAACAATGGAAAATTCTAAAGTAACAACGTAAGTATTAGATCAGGGGTGTCAAATTTACAGCCCGTGGGACACAACCGGCCCACCTAGGACTTTAATCAGGCCCACAGCTCTTTCTCCCCCCACCCCCCCGCCCCACACCCTTTGTAGCTCTGAAGCTGCCAAAGTTCCCAGCTCCTTCTGCCTTGTCTTTGCCTGTTTCAGTAGGAAGCTCTTCTGGGCTTGCAAAGCTGCAAAGAAAATGTAGAATGGATTTTCCATTAATGTCTCTGTGCTGAGACAGACTACTCCAGGTTTATCTGGAACCAGAGACCTTAATGAAAAATCCATTCCACATTTTCCTTACAACTTTTGTCTGTGCTGCAATGTATTTCAATGGAGTGAAGTTCGTTTCACTTCCCAGCATTTGTATGACCAATTGAAGCTGTTGCTTGCTGGAGTTGTCTCACTGCAAATAAAGGCCTGATGCTTTGAACCAGTTTGTCTCTGCTGAGTAGACCAGAGAACTGGTGCCTCTAACCTGGGAACCAACAGCCAAAGGGGGATATTACACTGGAGAGCCACTGCCAATCTGTGTAGACCCCAGCCGGGGGGGGGGGGGGGCGCTTGCAATGCCCAGCCATTTCATGTTTTCCTATGCCCAGAGCATTTTATATTTTTGGTTTATATTTTTTGTTTCTGCTGTAATCCTTGTGCTTTTTCTTGGTTTTATTCGACACCCCTGTTAGATATGTATTGTCACTGTTTCTTTGTCTACTAATACTTTTAAAATAGAAATAAAAAAAATCAAGCTTGAGAAAGACTGGACTGGGGGTCCAATTCTATGGGCCCCAGAAGGTGCCCCCAGCCTCCACTGTTTCCAATAGAAGGAGGAAAGGCATTTAAAGGGAACATGACCTCTTTAAATGCCTTTTGCAAGCCATGCCGCAAGTGAACTCCAAAGCAGTGAGTTCACCAGAAGGTGTTGAAGGCAATCCTTTTAAATCCCTTCTCTAAGTAGTGAGTGAGCCTGGAGCTGCAAGAGAGGATCAGCTGGGCCTGACACCCAAATAAAAGCCAGAATAAATTAGGTTTTTTTCAGGTTTAAATAATACCTGGAAAATACCTTATCCACATTTTGGGGTATTTTTTTGGTTCAATTTATGTTGAACACACACCCCTACCAATGACTGCTGGTTAATGAGGTGCTGGGGGGGGGACTGGTGAATGTGTGCACACATGCACATGTGCAAATGCACATACGTATATATGTGTAGATATATGTACAGGAGTCCTCTGTTTGAATGTGTAAGTGAGCAAGAGAAAGAGACCTCTTCTCCCTGGAATGCTCTGAGGGCCTATATTTAAACATGAAATCTCTTATGCACTTTTGTGTTACCTGTTCACAATACATCAAACATAAAATAGACATTTTAGTTCTTGTTTGCACGGCATAAAATTTGTTTAAAGAACACTGGTTTTCTTCCTGCAATCTACATTGGTGCCATCCTAAAGATAAGGAATAATAATAGGATTTCTTTATCTAAAAAGTTCTAAAACTTATGAAGCTTTATTTTAACATCTCTGTTTTCATCTCAGTATCAGCAAACACGCATGCTGTATAAAATGTTATTAGTAACATAGATCATAGTAATACTTACAGCATCTACAAGATTTACCACAGATTTCGCAAAGTTGTTTATGTAAACATGGGCTGATCGATGTTTTTTGAACTAAAAGAGAAAAAAAACATCAATTATATCAAATGTATGTTCTTTGCACTGCTAAAAGGCAGTAGCAGAACAACTGCTGGAAAACAACCAAAAACCTTTCTTTTTTAACTATTAACACAGATTAATTTTATTAAGCTTAATGGCACAAAAAATAGGGTGGAATCTTTTGAAGAATTAAATGCAATAATTGCCCTGCATCCAGAGTTCCCTCTGAGTTAGCGTGAGCTAGCTCACAAATTTTTAGCCTCCAGCTCACGTATTTTGTCTTCGCTCAGGAAGAATGACCCCAGAGCACAATAATTTATTTAAGCAGTAGCTCACAACTTTAATGTCACTAGCTCACAACTTTAATGCAACAGTTCACAAAGTAGAATTTCTGCTCACAAGCAGCTTAGCAGGAACATTGCCTGCATCTGTGTCACTTTAAAGTTATTTAGTTGATGATGACAAACACCATCTGCACAGTATGCTCTCGATCCCTTTCTCAGCTTCAAGTGGAATAACGGTTTTATTGAACCACCTAGAAGTTTAAACCGTTGGAAAGTAGCAAGGTTTTGAGTTACAAAAACTTGTTCATGAGATACTACATGGAAAGAAACATCCTGACATCTGCAGGGGTTGCTGATCCATAAAGCAAGTACAAGCAACAGGCCTCCACATCATTTTCCAAGCCTGTCCTCATCCTGCACTTCAGGGCAAGCAGACAGAGGATTTCAAAAGCAGGACAGGGACTTCCTTCTCTCTTCTAGCAGGCCACTATGCTGCCAGGAGCAGCAACTCTTTGCCATAAGAGAAAATTAAAGCCATATTCTTCTACTGGATTTTCATACTTTGAATGGCAAGGAATTTGAACTATTAATACCTACCTCATTTGTATGCAGAAGCTCACGATTATTAAAACAGATTCAAAAGGATTCAAGCCTATGTTAACAACTGGTCCCACAAGAGCCACATTTCTAAAACCATTAATGCCATTAAACAATTTCTACTATAAAAACTGCAGGATTGTAACACAATCCATTTAATATAAGGGTTTTCATTTCTGAATTATCGTTTCCCTCCTGCAGATGGATGGCTGAGAAAGTGCCTTGCCTGAAGCTATCTTTGGAGTTCAAGACATCCAAGCCAAAGACCTCCTAATCTGCAGTTTAGCTTCTCAAGCACTGAGCTACATAAGGAATTGCCTTGGTAACAAGCATGGGAAAGCCCGACAATTAGATTTCTTCCCCTTAGTGATTTTGGTAGCACAATATTTAGGCAATGAAGTTGCCTCTTAAGGGAGAAGGTATCAATACGGATCCATGAAAAAAATGAATGGATATCAGAGAGTACCTTAAAGAATATGGGAAGGGAGCAAATTAAAGGCAAAGCTGGCCAAAGTGAGTGGAGGTCCCCTGCCCTGAGAGAGGCCACTGCTGCATCAATCATAGCGTTGGAAGGGACCTCCAGGGTCATCTCGTCCAACCCCCTGCACAATGCAGGAAACTCACAAATACCTCCCCCTAAAGTCACAGGATCTTCATTGCTGTCAGGTGGCCATCTAGCCAGGAGCAAAAATTAACAAAAATCCATCAACTTCCATTAGTTGAGGCACAGCACTGCTTCCAAGAGACAGCTTTTCTTGTAGCCTTTTAACAATACAAAGGAACTAACCTGTGAACTGGCGGATTTTGAACACATCTGTAGTCTACCATTGTGCAAATGAGCTTACAGCTGTGCACAATCCCCGATCTTAGCAAACTGTACATACTTCTTAAATTACATCAACAATAACATACACAACAGTTAGTACGTGGACAGAGAATATTTCAATATTGGTTAATAATTACATAACTGGAGAATGTTGAAAAACTCTGTAAACTTACCATTTTGTGATCATTAACAATCATCAGTTCCAAGTATTTCATTTCTTGAAATATGCGTTCTGATGCCTGTAAGATTTTAAAAGCTATAGTTGGATGTTTAAAAAATAAATTCGGTGATGCTCTGTTCTCTTGCCATGAGGCTGCCATGCTGTGTAACTAATTTCAGCTAAATTACTGACACGGGAAAGGCCATCTTTAAAAAAAAAACTAAACACAATTAATACAAAAAAGCTATACTCCAGTGCCAATTTGCTTGACAGAATATTTCTTTAAACCCAGAAGCATTTATTTCCAAGTAAACATTTAAAGAATCAGGCAACAGGGATCATGTGTAATTATTCCATAATACTGATATCAGTTTTACTAATGTATGCCATGCATGAGAGCAAACTATTCATTCCAAATAAATTCAAGGGAAAAATAGCTGTGTGTTTCTTTTAAAAGATATGTTAATAATACATCAAACTGCTTTATAAAATGTTGAAAATAACATTCTAAAATCCTCTCTTATATTTGTGGTGTACCTAGGCAATAACAACTCCCGTTTTTTGACTGGAGGTCAGAGGAATATTCCTGAAGGAAGGAAGGCATTCCCCATTCAAGCTCACCACTTGGGAAAGATGTGGGGTGGCCAATTTTCCTGTACTTTATTTTTCTGTGGAAATTTTTCCACTTCTAAAAATTTGTTGTTTCATAAAATCAACAAAAATTAAAATATACTATTGCCAATACACTGTTAGGCAACCTTAGCAGTTTCAAAACTGTAAATGTTTTCCCCCAGTTGATTATTCCTATGAATTGTGTGAGGTAAAACACATACATTTCACTGATTTGTAAACCAGGGATAGGAGGATAAAGCCCCAAATACATATAATCAATTTTTAAGAAATCAATTTACAAATTCGCCTGATAGGCCACACAGATCAAATCAAAGCCAAATCTAGAATTCTTACTTAAATTACATGACTGAAATTGAAGAGATATTATAATCACCAATCTGATATGGAACTAGCAAGACATGAGGTACCCAGTGGCTGTTGTGAAGAAGAGCTAAATTCTGTTGAAACAGATTAGTGGACAACCATTTCTATGGCAAATCATGCACATGTCATTCAGAGAGCTAAAATCAGTGTGTTAACAGTTTTCAGTGCCTTTTAAAAAAATGGTAAAGAACATGAGGGAAATACATGCCATGCTGCCTGATTCTTACAAGTAATACTGCATTTAAATATTTTCTACATAAAGCTATGAATTCGTTTGAATAAAATATTTAACCATATTTGATGTAGATTTATTTTTCCTCCCAAATATTTCAGTTCAAGTATTGGCTGCTGTTGGGACATTAAAACAACAAAAAGTACTTTTAAGACTTGTTTACTCAGTGCAAGTCAGAGACATGCTAAACATGCTAAATCAGATCACATTCTATTTAAGGCACATCTTCCAATTCTCATTTTCGCAGAAATCTACATCACTGCTAAATGGAGGTGGCAGCTTCACTACCAATCCTGTGATTGGGAAGTGTGAGGGAAAGGACCGTAATTTTCCTCAAGAGTTAACATGAGGATCAGAAGGCCTAGTCCGACTTGCAGGTGTCCATGAATTGGGTCTTCCTGCAGACACCATTCTTATCTCTTTCAAAGCCAGACTCAAGAATGTGGTAATTGGTGAACTGTGACAAACTGCTCAGTTGTGGAACCAGATTGAGGGAAGGGGAATAAGGAGAACATGTTAACATCTTCTAGAAAGTTTAATCAAAAGAGATTCCTGATTGGATCTGAGAGATCACCTCGTGCCAGAGGACAAAAGGCTATAATAAGGGTATAGGCCAGAGAGAAGAGATGCTAACTCTACATTCATGGAATGTTAGTATGATTTGATATGTTATGCTTCATCATGATGGACTGCAACATATAGAACAGGGGTGGCCAACAGTACCTCTCCGGATATTTTTTGCCTACAACTCCCATCAGCCCCAGCCACTGGGGCTGATGGGAGTTGTAGGCAAAAAGCATCTGGAGAGCTACCGTAGGCCACCCCTGATATAGAATGCTTTTATGCTACTATTTGAATTTTTATGCTGCAAGAAGATATACCATCTAACACCAGGTATTCATGGTATTAGATAGAACAGTTAGCTTCTTTATTTTCTCTGTAGCTAAGCTACAGAGAGACTGTACTGCATAGTGAAATCTTTTTAAATCCTTGAATAAATCAATTTTTAAACATCTTCTTTTTAAACATCTTCTTTATTTGTCCGCATTTAATCTCGAGGACCCACAGGGCTGGGTACTGCTCAAGGAAGAGGAGCAATAACCCGGGGTGACCAAAAAAGTTATATGATAATACTATGATAACTGCAGAAAAAGGTACTGATGACTATCTTCATTCCGGGACTATTTAAAGTTAAACAAAATAAAATCAGAAGGTGGGAAATAGAGATTCAGAAAGCTTGAAAGAAGAAGGGGAGAAGGGGCAAAATTTGAATTTTGTAAATTTAAAGGACTGTGCTAAAAAGTGGAAAGGAATTTTTTGTTTTGTCTACTTGCGGTTTTGGTGAACTAGAAGCATGTATGACTATATGTATAGAGTGAACTCACTATATGCCCTCTACATGGGGCTGCCCTTGTGCCGAACTCGGAAATTGCGGCGGCCAGGCTACTAGCGGGACTACCTCGGTGGGAACACGTGCGGCCTGGGCTGAGGGAGCTGCACTGGCTTCCAATTGTATTCCGAGTTCGCTACAAGGTGCTGGTTATTACTTTTAAAGCCCTATATGGCCGAGAACCTGCCTACCTTAGGGACCGCCTCTCTCCATATGTTCCCCAGAGAGCACTGAGATCCAGCTCCCAAAGTCTTCTAAAAATCCCTGGACCAAAGGAGGTCAAACTGAAAGTAACGAGGGAGCAGGCCTTCTCAATAATGGCTCGCCACTGGTGGAATCAGCTACCGGAGGAAGTGCGAGCCCTGCGGGACTTTAACCAGTTCCACAGGGCTTGCAAAACTACCCTCTTTCAACAAGCCTATAAGGAACCCTGAAAGTGACATCTAGCCGTCTGGATATACATCCCACTGAATGTAGCACCTTTAATTTATTGTGGTTTTTAAAATTAACTGTTTTAACTGTATTTTTAACTGTATCTTATATGAATTGTATAATAATCATGGTACACACCATGTCTTGTTAGCCGCCCTGAGCCTGCTTCGGCGGGGAGGGCGGGATATAAATAAAATGTATTATTATTATTATTATTATTATATTTAGCAGTTTCCCTGTATTTAAAAAACAAAGAGGTCTTGTGATTTGGTGTAGCATTACTGACGTCATAACACTCACAGCCCTTCTTCTTCTTCTTCTTAACCACGGCAACTCAGATAGGAAGGGCCATTCAGAAGTGGAGTCTGCACAGAAAATAAAATTAAAGCAATAGTTAACTAATTTCCGCTCTATAGTAGATAGATAGATAGATAGATAGATAGATAGATAGATAGATAGATAGATAGATAGATAGATAGATAGATAGATAGATAGATTTATTGTCATTGTTCTCAACAAAAAGAGAGCAACGAAATGAGGTGCTCTTCCACAAAACATACCAACACATCAAACACACATATTCATATTCATACCATTTAAATACATCTAAAACCATTTAAACCATTTAAATACATCTAAAACAGATAAACATTCATAAAACCATTTAAACCATTTAAATATATCTAAAACAGATAATCCTTCATAACCCTGCATTTAGCCTAACCACAGCACTTGGATAGAAACTGTCCTTAAATCTGTTTGTCCTAGCCTTCAACACTCTATATCGTCTACCTGACGGTAAGATCTCAAATAGCAAATGGCCCAGATGTGAAGGGTCCCTTAGGATCATTTGTATCTTCCTTTTACATCCCATATTATACAGATCCACCAATGAGGGGAGAGAACATCCACAAATCTTTTGTGCTCTTCTCGTCACTCTGTATGGAAATTGGGTACATTTGTGTTACCTGACAGAGCAGTAACCCAATCAATGTTTCCATCAATATCTTTTAGTATTAGATATAGCAAAAAAGTTCAATTGGTTTTTGAATTTTAAAACCTGAAATAGTTAAAATAATTTCAATATTTATATCACATATCAGGAATAATGTCATACCCAGGTCTTCTACTTGCTTGGAGGCATTTGTTGCTAATATTCTCTGGATGACGTGTGGTCTACCCACACTGCTCTGTAACAAGAGAGAAACACAAGTCTATTGTGGTGATCCAAATTTAAACCCAAGATACTCTAAAATATAGCTAGTGCATGAAAACATTTAATTACTTACTTCATTTATACCCTTTCTCCCCATGGCGACCCGAAGTGACTTATAATTCGCTTCTCCTCTCAACCCTGTGAGGTAGGTTATGCTGAGAAAGTATGGTCACCCATCAAGCTACCATAGAATGAGTGGGGATTCATCATACCTGAGTCTCCCAGATACTAGTCCAACACTCTTAACCACTACACCACACTGGCTCTCTAACATTAACACTGCCTTACATTGAGTCAGGTCTTTGGCCCATCAAAGTTAGTATTCTCTACTATGACTTGTAGAGGTTCTCCAGGGTATCAGGTAGAGGGATCTTTCTCCAGGGTGTCAGGTGAGGGGGTAGAGAAAAAAGGAGGTGCCAGCCAGATAATAAACCACTGCTGCTGCCCTCAACCAAAAACCTGGTGGAACATCTCTGTCTTACAGGTCCTGTGGAATTGCATAAGGTCCCACAGGGCTCTGATATCATCTGGCAGAGAATTCCACCAGGTTGGAGCCAGGACAAAAAAGGCCCTGGCTGAGCACAGCCGGATTTCCCTAGGGCTAGGGATCACCAAAGTGTTGTTACCAGAAGAGTGGCTCTTCCAGGGACATACCAAAGGAGACAGTCCTGCAGCTATGTTGGTTCCAGGCCACTCAAGGCCTTAAGGGTAAGGACCAAAACCTTGAACCTGACTTGTTATTCCTCTGGGAGCCAATGTAGCTGGCGATGCTCTACCACTGAGATACAGCCTCATGGCCCTTAATACTGATACGTGGAGGCATGACTTATTACTAAGTCAGAGAAACAATGCCTCTGAAACTTCACTCTCATAATAATCTGAACTTGTAATAACTTCATAAATCAATCCAAATTTTTAATTTTTTATGAGAATTGGTTAGATCCAAAGAAATATGTACAACTCCCTCTCCATCCCACCGGAAAAGCTACTCTTAGTCCATTCTTAACATTGAATAAGACTCTGAGCTAGCACCACTGAAAGTCAAGTCAGCATTGCAGATTGTTTAGGACAGCTGAAAACTGACCTAACAATTAAATCCACAGTATGTATGTTATATATCAAATGGTAGGCATATTTTTAAGGAAACAAAAAAATACACAAATGAGCTTTGTAAAAACATCCAGGATAACAACAATCAAAAGCAAACACAGGCAGTGTTCCATGAAGGCATCAGATGGAATAACTTACTGCTGCTGCATGCAATTCTCACAACTCTAGGTATGTTTGTTCCATAGGTTAACTTACTGTGCTGTGAGTCAATTCCATAGGTTCTATCAAGTATACGTAGGTATTATCTTCAAACATGCCACTAGAACATAAAAAAGAAATATTAGAAGCACTATATATAATTTAAAAGCACTGTAGTACCTAAACGTAACTGTACCAAAGTCTGCATTTATGGACCCAGCAGTAGGTTTTAAGGCTGAAATAGTTAAGTGCATTTTTGACAGTGATCAGGAAAATAGAGTGTGATTAAAAAAAAACCTTATGCTACAGTCTTGGTGGATAAATTATCTTCTTAAATCTCTACCAGATAACATGGGAAGAAAACAATCAAGCTAATAAAGGATTACAGTAAATTAAAGGTTGAGCACATTAAAGAAACAATTATTGAACAACTTCCCCAGGGAGGTATGCCTGCCCCTTCCCCCCATTGTCAATCTACAGGAGGCAACTGAAAAGGTTTTATTTAGGAATGCATTTTATTATTGGCTGTCCTAATCGGAGTTTTTAATCTGTGACTTGCACAAGTTTTATCACTGTTGTTCTTATAATGCTTTATATATATTGCAAGCTGCCTAGAACTGCACAAGGGAGAAAAGTAGCAAACAAATATTTTAAATAAATAAGATCAATTTTAAAAGAAGCCAGTTCCAAAGAACATAAGAGAAGCCATGTTGGATCAGGCCAATGACCCATCCAGTCAAACACTCTGTGTCACACAGTGGCCAAAAAAAAATTATATATATACACACACACACATATATACACAAACACTGTGGCTAATAGCCACTGATGGACTAAGAAGGAAGAGATTACTTGTGCTGACAGAGTTAGAACCAGCTGGAGGAATGAAACTGAGCACAATGGAGCACAATTTAAAACTGACTCCTAGAATATAAAACTTCCTTGCTAGATCAAATAAAGGTACATCTATGACCAGAAGTACACTGGGTAAGGCAGTGTAGGTATTACTGTTAGTGGCTCACTGACAAATATCTGTTATTTAAATACCAGTTATCTAAGAATGTTTTTAAGAAATCATAATGTCTGGGACCTGCACAAATAGAAACAAAAAGGAATTATTATATACAGAAATATCAAACAACTCAACATGAACTTCCACTCAACTGACCAGGGAGGCATGTGAATGGCAAACTGCACCCAAGTGACTCTTTGCTCCCCTGCCCCAGCACTGAAGGATTAATTAGACTCTCTCTCCCTCTTCTTACTAGGAGGAGGAAGAAACCCTGTCCACACTCTCGGCTCACCTCTGTCCCTAGTTTGGCAGCAACAAAATATTGTCATCTTGGCAAACACACGGTCCAAACACCCTATGTGCCAAGCTAAGGGAGAAAGAGACTTTCAGGGGAGGACTGGAAGAAACCTCTCCAAATCACTTCCTGATTCTCTTGAGGCCATTTTACTCCCAGCCAGACTCATTTTTTATTCCAAAGCTTGGCCTTGGGAGTTAGGAGATCTGGCAAGCATAAAGAAGAGTTAAACATTATTTTCCCATTCTCCAGATCTCCATGCAAACAGCACTTCTATCCTCATAGGAAATAGGACCATTAGACACTTACTGTGATGGGTCCTTCTCCTCTAAGGTGATTCCCACCCTCTACTCAGTCTTTCCACTTCCTGTCTCCTTGGGGGAAGTCACTCATATCCCTAGTTTTGACAACTCTGAAAGCAGTTATCAACAATCTAAACAAATAACAGATTAATACACTAGAACCAACCAGAAAAAATGAGTAACAGCAAGGTAAGATAACAACAGAACAGGAAGTGGCCCTGCTGACAGAAGAGTGAAGAATGATGACTTCAGGCAGGCCAAGATGTCCTCTTTTTGAAGGACCCTTCAGGATAAGTATCCAGTGGTCTGTTCTCCCTCTGATGTGGAGGACATCTTGGTGGAAACCACTGTCCTCATTTTCTGGGTGAGTCATCATCATCTGCTTCTAGAATATGTTGTAATACTCATCTGTCAAAGGCTGTATCAGCTGATTCAAAGATGTTCATCTTGTAGTGCCGTTACAAAGATGGAAATTGTTGACCAAGTGGCTGTCTTGCATACTTCTTCAGCTGCAGTGGGTCTGTCACAGGAAGAACTTCTTGACAGAGAGGTTCCTCAATGAAACAAGTTTCAGTTTGGTGAATTGGTTAAGTGTGTGGACTCTTATCTGGAAGAACTGGGTTTGAATCCCCAATCCTCTACTTGCACCTGCTGGAATGGCCTTGGGTTAGCTTTGTCCTTGAAAGTTATCCTTGAAAAGGGCAGCTGCTGTGAGAGCCTTCTCAGCCCCACCCACCTCACAGGGTGTCTGTTGTGGGGGGAGAAGATATAGGAAATTGTAAGCCGCTTTGAGTCTGATTCAGAGAAAATGGTGGGGTATAAATCTGCAATTCTTCTTCTTCCTCAGGATGTGGTGGGCTCTCCTCCTTTGGAGGTTTTTAAACACAGGCTAGATGGTCATCTGACAGTAATGCTAATTCTGTGAATTTGGCAGATCATGAAAGGAAGGACAGCAAGGGTTGCATCAGTGCTTAGTTCTTGCGACCCTTTCTTACACACCCAGGAAAATGCCAATTGGTAGTTTGGGGTTGGGAAGCAATTTTCTCCAGGCCAGATTGGCCAGGGATCCTGAAGGGCTTTTTTTTTTTTTGCCATCTTCTGGGCATGGAGCAGAGGTCACTGGGGATGTGGGAGGGAGGTATTTATGAATTTTGGTTGGACCAGATGACCCTGGAAGTCCCTTCCAACTCTATGATTCTATGAAAGGCTGTGTTGGTCACAGTGCTTCAAAGCGAATGAGCAGTAATTCTAATTGGTATGTCCAATTTTTTTAATTTTATGAGTTTCAATAATGCAAGCCTTGAGGATCTTACTGATGGCTAATTTTGACAACTTCAGTTTAAAGTTGGGGTCCTCGTGACCACCTTATTCTTATGGAACACACATAGCTTAGGACTGACCAACAAAGCACCTAATTCAAACACCCTCCTTGCTAATGTGATTACTGTAGGAAATAAGACTTTCATTCTTGGTCACTTAAGAGGAATCTCTTTAATAGGCTGGAAGGTGTGTCTATTAAGGGCAGATAGCATAGTGTGCAATTTCCATGCTGAGAATCTATGTACTTGTGGTGGATCTTTTAGGGTAGCACCCTTGAGAAATTGATGAATCCGTGGGTGCCTGGACAGACTGAGACCCTGGAAATGTGGAAACACAGTCATCAGGGCTGAAACCTGATATCTAGTGTAGAAGCTTTCAGACAGTTGGCATGAGCATCTTGGAAACAGGACAAGACAGATTTTATCTTTGGTTTCAAAAGGCGAACTCCCTTTCTATGCCTTCTAAGATATATTATTAATTTTATTAGTGGATTGTTTTCTAGAGGCAAGCAGGCTGTTTGTCACTTCTAAAGAGTAGCCTAACCGTAAGATGTTATCCCACTTTGTCTCCAAGCAGTTAAATATAGACACTCTGGATGTGGATGCCATACTGGCCCTTGTTGAATCATGTCCAGTGACACTGGATTCTCTAATGGTAGTTGGGTCTCCAGTTCCTGAAAAGCAGAGAATCATGGACACCCTGAGCCAATATGGTGCTACTATCATCACGATTTCTGCCTTCTGTTCCTTGATCTTCTGATTAATTTGGGAAGAAGTGAATCATGTGTACAGCATGCCACAGACCACTTGGCCACTGAGACATCAAGGCATGGTAGAATCTGGTGAAGTAATGGTTCATTTGGGGGTTCTTTGGAGAAGCAACTAGGTTCACCAGAAGAAGGCCAAAGTGGTACACAATCAACTGGAAAAGATCTTTCTTCAGGGATCATTCCCCCTCCTGGTCTGTCTGCTGCGTCAATCATCCACCTGTATATTCATCAGGTCCTTTATATGCTCTGCCTTGATCGATGACCAGTTCTTCTCTGCCCAAATTAGAATACTGATTGCCTCATTGTAGAGTGCTGAAGACCTAGGTCCTCTTTGTTTGTTGAGGAAAGGTTTGGCAGACACGTTGCCTTTTCTGATAGATATATGTTGACCATTTACATGAGGCTTGAAGGGTAGCAAGGTTAAGTATATCACCCAAAGTTCTAGGCAGTTGATAGGGACATTCATCTCATTATGGACCATCAACCCTGTACTGGGGGATCTTTTAGGATCATTCCCCACCCAAAGAGGAACTCTCCTGTAGTTCTAAGGCTGCCATGGCCTTAGATAGTAGGTAATGATAGCCATCTGATTTAAGGATCTTGTGGACTGTTCTGAGATCTCTATCTCATCCCCTTCTACATCTGAGAGAAACTCCCCTCTTCCTTTTCTTCTTCCTTACTATCTCAGTATGTGTCTGGGTCCCAGTGAGAATTATTCCTCTCCTTTTTTATTGCTAAAGGTTCCCCTTCCTAGCTGCCTTAGGCCAATTAGGTCTCTCTGGATGAAAATGGTCATTCAGTATCTCCCTGTTTGGATGAGGAGAGAAGTACAGGAGGAGGAACTCAACTGGGGACCTGTGCCTATTACCTTATTCTGACAAAGTTAACAATCTACTCTCCTCTCCATTTTATCCTAACAACCCTTGTGAAGCAGGTGAGGCTGAGAGCGTGCGACTGGCCCAAGGTTGCCCAGTGAGCTCCCATGGATATGTAGGGATTCAACACTGCACTTCCTACATACTAATCCAACACTCTTAACCACTACACCACACTGGTGTTGACCTGATGTTGTAAATTCCAGGGGAGAAGAATCTGCTTCCTGTGTATTACTCGTGAGTAAAACAATTGCACCACTGCCAGAATGGGACCTGGTGGATGCTGCAGCTTGCTGTTCTGAAAGGCAGTTTTGATGGTTCTTGCTGTGCCTTGCAGCATTTTGTATGGCTTATGGAAGTGGGAAACCACTCTGCAGCCTCCTCCCAACCAGCTGACAAGGCTGTCAGCAGTGGCAAGCTCAGATGTGGTGCCATAAGATCTGGCTGCTGGGATGAATGGCATCTTTTTGGCGCACTGTTGGTTCTCTGCTTTCTTTGATCCTGGAACTGTCGTCATAATGCTTCTTGTATAGTCTGTACTGATCACATCAGCATTTAAGCCATGATTGATGGTGAAGGGACTCTTCCAACTCTCCTTCAGAAAGAAAAAACGTTGCTGCCCTCACAATCTGTTATTTTTTTTAGAGTGGCCAAAGGATGTGCTCTGTGAAACCATCAGTTGAAGGAAGAGAAAATGGCTGCCACAGCCGACAGTTACTTTCCCCAAACGCAGAACTTCTTCACTCTGATCTCCCCATGCAGGTATGAGAGACAGAGAAAAATAGTAAGCGAGTTACAGAGAAATAAGAAAGGACAGGCAAGATAAGGATTTAGGGTGAAAAGAAGCAAAAAGAAGTAAAGACGAAAAGAATAGGTGAACACAGCTTATTCTGAACTGCTCTCCCTGTCAAGGCAGGAAAAAAAATGAGGAAATGGGCAACTCTTGTCAATACACGAAGTGGAAAGACTTTGCTCCTGTCTCCCTGAATGGAGAGCAGGAATCATCACCAAGATGTCCTCTGCCTCAAAGAACAAGACTAGAACCATGTTTCCAGCTATCTCCAGTCATTTGCAAATCAGAAACAGTAATGATAATCACTGTTCATTACAGTATAGGTATCTGGCAAACAAGAAAAGTTCTCCCAAGCATTTGTATCAGAGACTTTCTATACAAAGCAATACAGCACTTCTAATGCCTTGAATCCAGCCAAGTGGTTTTGTGAGTACAAAGATGTATTTCTAATATCTGCTTGCAGAACTAGACTTTCTCACTTCTCCCTCCTGCTACAGCCCCAAATGCCCCATGAACCTCACTGAAGAGCAGAAGAGAGGGGGCATTTGGGCCTGCAGTGGGAAGGGGGATGTGAGAAAGCTGCACTTCACAGGCAGGAATCCTTGCTGCTACACTCAGCCAGATACAAGCCAATGCAGCATGCAATATATGCTGGGAGTTCTTCTCAACAAATTTAAGAATTGAAAATTGACTGTAATACCAATAACCTTATTTTAAAGACCAAATTGTTAAGGACTCCCCAACAGTAACAGGTTATATTAGCAAGTTAAACCACTATTAAGACATTAGGATAATAATACCATTAGCACTTACTGGAGTCCATTACATGTAGAAAGTGCAGCTTTGGAGTTTTTGATATCTCTGATATTCCCATGATAGTAACAGTGCTCTCCACCCTAAAGATTAACACACAATCAACAGAAATGTTTTAGGATTTTTGCTGTTGCTTTTTCAATAAGCTAACATACAATTATAGTGTGGACAGATGACTGATTACTTGAATGTGTGTTTTAAGAACCAACAAAAAAGTTTCTAATAAAATAGGCTGGGTCCAGACCGGCACTTTAAGCCAACACAGGGACGGCTCACAGACAGATTAACAAATCAAATCCAAACATGCACATTTGCCTCCCATCCTGCTCCCGCACTCCTCCATCCTTAGGCATCCCCAGTCACGGTTCAAAAAGCTACCAGTTCTTAAGTGGTAGCAAATTCAGGGGCACTTTCCTGCTGCCTTTCCGGGCATCTGAACACAGGAGCGCGCAAGTGTGGTGGATTGGCAATCTGAACCTGCCAGGTCAGCCCAAGCTGCTTTCTTTTTTTTTAAACATAGCCGCAGAGCGTATGAGTGCCTATGCACATGACCCCGAAAATGAATGGGAAAAAAAGAAACACAAACTGCACTACGGGGATGGTGTGCGACAACTGTCTGACCGGGTGGAAGCACCTCCCGCGCGAGATACAGGCACCTTGTGCAGGAGTGTCTGGATGGGATTCAGCCGCTCCATTTTAAACAGCCTGATTTGGGATGCCTCCCATGCACCCAAAGCTGCCAGTCTGGACCAAGCCATAGTGTGCTATTTAGAACACAGAAGTTTGGCTGTGGATGAAAAACCAGGATACGTTTCTATTGAAGTAAAAATATTACATAAAACTCATTACTAACATATCCAGAGAAACACTTTCCTCTGAGGGAAAATTCAAAATAATTATTGTCATCCTAACTAGGAAAGGACAGCGAAATCAAACAAAGAGTCCCTTTATCCATCTGCGCTCCATAAAATCCAAACTGAGGCAGAGTGTTAACCCCACCCCTGCAGATAACACAAAACAGTTTGTATAATGAAAAACCTGACATTCTCTCAATCAGCAAAAAGTACTTTCAATAAGAATCCATATACTGACTATATATTCACATGTGCTGACTACAGCCCTGATCAAGAAATTATGCATGTTATTTTATTTACTCTTTTCATTCCTATTTCTAAATTATGTCATCTCAGTTTCATACCTCAACAAACAGAGAAGTAACAAATGCTAGTAGTTGTTAAATGCTTCTAGAACAATGCACACTAAGCAGAGTTACACATCTCTACTGATGTTACTAGGCTTGGAAGGATGTAACTCTGTTTAGGACTGTTCTGTAAGTCTCTTTTCTAATATCTGAGAACGACTTTTCCCTGATCTTTTATCTTTTGTGTGTTTTTAGAACACAAAGTACCGTATTTTTCGTTCCATAAGACGCACCTGAGCATAAGACGCACCTAGTTTTTAGAGCTGTTTGTGTGAATTTAGAGGCATTTGTGTGAATTTTTTGCAGTATTCGCTCCTTAAGACGCACACACTTTTCCCTCCACTTTTTTGGGGGGGAAAAGTGAGTCTTATGGTGCAAAAAATACGGTAACTATCCTTGCTACAGAACATGTGACCTCAAGGTTTCTATCTGCCTTTCCTAATCAATTGACCCTGAAAATATCCTCCAGGAAATCTAGATCAAGTTACTGCAGCATGCAATGATGGTCCATTTGCTGAGTCTAAAATTCTGTACAATCCTGTAGTAGGACTCATGATTCAGCAACTGCAGTACTACTGCTAATGCAGCTGATGGCTACTTTGGCTTTGAGTTAATGCCAGGAAAAATCATTCTGTATTATTGCAGTCATCCATATAGGAAAGTATATGCACTAAGCCTTTCCACAAAGCAGCAGAAAGACATGAAACTATGAACTATTCCGACATCTGCTACTACAGTCTTTTCACAGAAAATTATTTTGGACTGGGAATCGCAAGACTTGTACCCTTTCCCCCTTAAAAGCTACCATCCATACCAGGAGACCACAGTTATTTCAATGTAGAACCTCTCTTGAATATTGCATCTATAGTCAAATAATCAAAGGATTTCCAGATACAGGTGTGGTCCACTGCATGATAAGTAGAACAAGGCACACAAATCCAAAGCTTGCCTCTGATCTCACCATGAAGAAAAAGAGAACACACGGAAGTAATATCCAAACAAACTGCTTTGTGAAAAAGTTTGGTGCATGAACCATCCCTTATAAATTATAGCAATAACACAGATCTCTGCAGGTGCTATGAGGAAAGACATGCTCCAAGCAGACATAGTTCCATTTCCAGCACAGCAAAAAGCAGCGCTGCAACACATTTTGCTCTCTGCTGGCAAGCTTCAATTATTTTCAAAAGGTACAAAGACAGATTGGCTCGAAATGCCATCTACTAAATTTTTGCAGAGGACCAGAGCAGGTAAACATCTCTAGTACATGATAAAGCATTGAACAGGACATATCTCAACTGCAAGTCCTATGAATCATACAATTTATGTTTTTTGTTTGCTTTTAAAACCAAAGATGACTATTTGTTGAGACTCAGCATGATGAGATCTCTCAAAATATGCATTTCAATTTAACAGAAGAGAAGGGCAAACAGTAAATATACTTCCTCTAAAGCAAGAATTACAAGTTGATTTACAGGCTCCCTGCTGTCATAGCATCTTGTATACTGTCAGTAATTATTATATTGTTTGCCAACAATACAAACAGTTGGCACTAATGCTACTGAAGTTGTATTTAGAGCAAGACAATGAGACTAACAATACACAGTATTTCATACCCTAGCCCTATTGAATGAAGAAAGCACATCAGCCAAAAATGACTGAGGTATTTCCTTTGTTCTATTTGACAATACACTGAGTTTTCTTCCCTAAGAAATGGCTACGTTGTTGAATTTTTCCTCCATGGTTTATCTGAAATGTAGGCAACAATAGTAGGCCAGACCCAATGATAAACTATGGTTTGCCACAAAAGCAGCTTCCTAGAGTTTATAAAACACTAGACAACATTAAAGAACCTGTAGCGGATATGCTAGTGAATTTTCACTCTTCAACCAGGAAAAAAGATTTCTACAATACCTTTGAATATTGTGGTTTTCCATCTTCATAATGAATCTCCACATAATCAGAGGATAATAAATCACTAGAAAGAAATATGGGAAGACATAAATGAAGACTGTAAGCAACTGTTTTTGGTCTGTAGGAAAAAATGTATGTAACACAACTGAAGCACAACTTTTTAAAACAAATATAGTATTTTAAAAATATTTGTCAGCAAAACACATTCAAAGGGAGATGCCCAACAGCGAATTACTGAATGCATCTATCTGACACCATTAGGCCAGGAGCTCAATAGACAACACTCTCCACTTCTATATGGGTTAAATTGCCTCACATAAGAGTTTGTGTTATCACCAAATAAAGACACTGCAAATGAAAACTGTGCTTATCTCTATACTTCTAAGTTTGCACAGAAATGCTACAAACTAGAACCCCTCTTCAGACTTTATGTCCATGTGAACTGCGAACCCAATGACAGTTAGTATCAGGTGTGCAGTCCATGCAATGTACTCACTATATGCATTCACTGTTCTGTATGAACTAGGCGATGCATGGATTTTCCTTGTGTGCTCAGTTTCTGTACATGTGAACCAGAATCCTAATTTTCTAACTTTCTTCACAAAAGACCTTCAAACACATAGTAGTTAAACATCAGAATGAGGGTCAGAGTCTTCAGCAGAATATAACCATAAAAAGAAGAAATGAAAGAGAAGATTAAAGACCAGCTATATAATTTGGAAAAAGGAAGATACACAGGTAGACCCTAGGACAGGGGTGGCTAAACTGTGGCTCAGGAGATGCATGTGGGTCTTTCAGACATACTGTGTGGCTCTCAAAGCTCCCCCACCCCCCATCAACCAGCTTGGAAAAGGCATTTAAAGTTGATTTTTTTTTCCTACCTCTCCCTTCCATCTATTTGCTTTCTTTCCTGCCTGGCTGCTCTCAGACATCCGACATTCATGTCTTGCACCTCTCAAACATCTGGCATTTATTCTAAGTGGCTCTTATGTTAAAGTGTTATTTATGTATGTGGACTCAAGTGAAGACTTTGGGTGTGCCTGCCAGGCTCACTGGAGCCATACAGACTGAGCTTGGGGACTTGAGAACATAGGGCTGCAGGATCCAAATCTCTGCATCCCTAGACCAATCACAAGCCCCCACCGGTTTGAATGACCCAATGAGGTGCTAGCGCAGGAATCCAGAGATGTGTATAAGTTGGGCTGGGTAGGCCCCATCCCCAGTCTTGTAATGTAGCCCTATCCTATATCATGTCTATTAAAGAGCTTGTCACTCAACTGGTGACTCCTCCATGCATAGAACCCACTATATTATAGTGCCGACGAGGATGAGATCCAGATGAGCGAGGCCCAGGAACAACCAGCATCACCAAATGCACAGAGCTCCAGTGCTACCACGCAACAGCCACCGCCGACCGGCCCAACCATAGCCACCATGTCTGGATCGCAAAACTCCATTCCGGAGTTCGACACAGCACAGCCCGAGGCCTGGTAAGTCTGGGTCAAAAGACTCAAGTACCACCTCGTGGCGCAACAAATCAAGGATGATGAACCAGAAAATAAAAAGGCCATCCAGCTGAGCAACTGTGGGATCACAACCCTACAGCTCGCTGAGGGCTTGGTTGCAACAGGAACGCTCGAAGCATCCTCTTTCGACGAGATCATCAAGGCGCTGACCGGCCATTTCGTTCCGAAGCCTACCCACCTCACTCAACGGCTACAGTTCCTCGACAGATTCCAGGAACCAAATGAGACAGTTGCAACCATCCTGGCCCGCCTGCACAACATGGGAAGGAAGGCGGACTACAGCGCGCAACTTGAAGACGCCCTGATTGTAAAGTTCACTCATGGCATCCAGGACTCAAAAGCACGTAGGAAAATTGCCATGGAAGATGATCCTACCCTGGCGAAGGCCCTAGAGATAGCTGCCGCCACCGAGGATGCGAGTAAGAAGAAGGCCCGCCGTCCAGGCACCAGCACTCACCAGCTGCGACTGGCCACAGAGTTGGAAGACTTCGACGGAGACCTGAAGCTGCACCAGGCAAGTTGACAAAAGCCACGGACACGGGTGACAGAAACGACCACTCCCAAGACCTGCGCAAGCTGCAGGGAGTCACACGAGAGATGCACATGCTGGTTCCGGAGCACGACCTGCCACACATGCAGAAAGGCCGGGCATCTGGCCCAGGACTTCTGGTCGTCAGTGCAATGGAAAGAGAAACCTCCATGCCAACAAGATGGCTGCCACCACAAGGTCACACTCGTGGATGACATCCAGGCACTCTCCACAACAGGGACCCAGGTATGCCAACTGCCCCTTCCATCCCCCAATAAGTACCACGTGACTGTGTTCATTGACGGCAACCCCTGCAAAATGGAAGTAGACTTGGGCAGGCCAGACGATAATTTCGGCCCGCACATTTAGGGGGTTATGCCCCAGGGAAGAGGCCCAACTCCAACCGTCCCCATTCATAGTCCACGATTTTCAAAAGCAGGAGGTTGCAGTCCAGAGAGTGGGGCTGGTCCAGGTCACATATGGGAGGTTCAAGGGCAAGTTTCCCCTAATCATAGTAGAGGGGGACCTGAGTAGCCTCCTGGGGCGGGCCTGGTTCGAGGCCCTAGGGATACAAGTAACGGTTATCCATCATGCCCCCATTCAAAGAGACTTCCAATGCGTGTGCGAGGAATTTCCCACTGTGTTCGACGGAAATCTGGGAATGTACACAGGGGAACCCGTAGCGCTACAGCTAAACCTGAACGTGCAGCCCATACGGCTGAAGGCCAGGCGTGTGCCTCTAGCGTTGAGACCCAAGACTGAAGAGGTGTTAGACCGCCTCGTGGCCCAAGGGGTCCTTGAACCGGTAGCGAACGCAAAGTGGGAAACCCCCATCGTCACCCCAATCAAGGCTAATGGCAGCATCTGCATCTGTGTGGATTACAAATGCACAATTAATAAGGCATTGCACGGCCATGCCTACCTGGTTCCAGTGGTGAGCCACGTACTAGTGTCATTAGCGGGGGCAAAGATTTTTGGGAAACTGGACCTGGCACAGGTGTACCAACAGCTCCCTGTGGACGCCACCACAGCAGAGGCGCAAACGATCATTACGCACCGGGGGGCCTTCAGAGTAAAGCACTTGCAGTTCGGGGTCAGTGTGACTCTGGGAATCTTTCAGAACCTGATGGACTCCCTTCTTAAAGGTATTCCCGGGGTCCAGCCATTCTTCGATGATGTGCTGATAGCCACCGCCACCGAAGAGGAGTTCGCTGGCCACCTCCAGGCTGTGTTGCAGAGGTTCAACGGGGCAGGGTTGAAGGTGAAACAGGAGAAATGTGTGTTGGGGGTGCCCTCCATTGACTTCCTGGGGTATACGGTGGATGCAAGTGGCATTCACTCGACCCAGGATAAAATAAAGGCCATTTGTGATGCGCCATCCACTTAGAGAGTAGGAGTCCACAATAATGAAGAATACCTTGTGTAACTGACAGAGCTGCATCAATGACTGGTCGCTACTGTGGCTGTGACATGAGCTGTAACAATTTCTGAGCTTGTCAAAGCTAGAAGAGAAAAGTGGGATACTAGATACAAGTTTTTTCTGACCATTTCAATATGATGTGTGAAGATATATCTGAGTGATTTGAAGATTTCTTTCAATGAAATTCCCACTTAGGTGATAAATCTATTTGCATATACTAAGGAAGCTGGAGTAGCAGAGGAAGAACTACAATATGACACTGAACTGAAGCCAGCATTTAAGAAATCGCACTAAATGTTTTGGTTACAGAAATTTCTGATCGCTATCCTGCACTTGTTGCATTTCCAATATAATATTTGATAGAATGTGGTTTTAGAGTGGTCATCCAACTTCTCTACAAGCAAGAAAATTGACTCCAGATACTAAATGTGGTGATTCCTGCTAAGTCACTAACACAAACATTGGGAAACTGCTATCACTACATCAAGCCTATCCACTGTATTAAGAATTTACTGAACAGTGAAGCAGTTACTAAATGTTTTATCTAAGATTCTTGCTAAATGATTTTGATGACTTTAAAAAGCTGGTATCACTGGTTCAAATTCATCAATTTTGTTTGTTAAAGTATAAAATTTTAATCAGATTTTGAATAAATGTATGTCCCCCAAAGAGCCTTGTGCTCAAATCAAAACCTGACCCAAAAGATATCTAGCTGTTCTCCAGAAGGCCCTGGTTCCAGCTTGGTGAAACTCTATCTGGCAACACCTGTGCCCTGTGAAACCTTGTTCAGTTCTGCAGGGCATGAAAAACAAAAATATTGCACCAGGTCACCGGTTGAGGACTAGGGATGGGCACAAACCAATAAACACTTCATTTAGAACCCATTTGTAGAACTGCGTCCTCCTCGATCCCAAAATAAAATGCATTTCTTTTGCAGTGTATAGTTTTTAATGGTTCGTTTGCAAGACTGCCTGGCACCAATTCAATCAATTTCTAGGCAATGTTGGGGGTGGACTTCTGGGAGCCCTAGAAACACCCACAGCAGTTGGCCATAGCTTGATTGGCAACTCTGGGAGCCAATCATGGAGCTCCCATTCTGCTCTATGGGAGCAGACATTCTATTTTTACTTTACAGCACAAAGAGAGAAGTGTGCTGTTGTGAGACCTGGGGCACCTGCTTTGGGGGGCTATAACTTGGGACATTCCAAATCCAATCTTTGCCAAACTTGGGAGGGTGAGTGAAGGACAGCCTTTACTGGATGACCATGAGACTCCCATGAGTTTGGAATCTCTAACTCACAAGGGGGCTGTTCTTCACCTCCCAATCCAAACAAACTACAAACTGGTTTGGAAAATCAAACAAACCATGAACCAATGTGACCCACTGGTTCGGGCAGGCAAATGAAGCACAAACCACCATTTTCTTGGTTTGTGCCCATCTCTATTGAGGACAGCAACAGCTCACACTGTGTCTCTCTATACCTGGTCCCTAATCTACCCAAGAAGAGAGAGCAAAGCACAATTTTATGCCATCATTAAGTTTTGCTGTTTTTATTTGCAATCTGAAATTAATTATTCTGATTATTTTAACCTGTTGTGCACTGCCTTGAGTCCTTCAGGGAAGAACAGTCAACAAACTGAATAATAATAACAACAACAACAACAACACAATAATAACTACTGTTTTGAAAGTTACCTTCCTAAATGGGTTGTGCAACTACTATTCTGGGACGGCCATGGGACGGAGACAGTGCTGGTCGCCTTAGTGGATGACCTCCAGCGGCATCTGGACCGAGGCGGCATGGCGGTGCTGATGTTGTTAGACCTGTCGGCTGCGTTCGACACGGTCGACCATCGGTTACTGACCCGCCAGCTCGCCGACGCAGGGATTAGGGGGCTGGCCTTACAGTGGCTCTCCTCCTTCCTTGATGGTCGGGGACAAAGGGTGGCAATTGGGGGAGAGCTGTCCCGGAGGCACCCACTAGTATGTGGAGTGCCACAAGGGGCAGTTCTCTCTCCGATATTAACATCTATATGCGCCCCCTTGCCCAGATTGCCCGGGGGTTTGGGCTTGGGTGCCATCAATATGCAGATGACACCCAGCTCTATCTACTAATGGATGGCCGGCCCGACTGCATCCCAGAAAACCTGGACCTTGCATTGCAGGCCGTGGCTGGCTGGCTCAGGCTGAGTGGGCTGAAGTTGAATCTGGCAAAGACGGAGGTCCTTTGTTTGGGTCGCGGTGCCCCGGGAGGGGAAATTCCCTTACCAGCTCTTGACGGTGTGCCACTGAAAGTGGCCCACAGAGTCAGGAGCTTGGGGGTTCTTCTGGAGCCTTCACTATCTGTGGAGGCACAGATAGCGGCCACTGCTAAGTCCGCGTTTTTTCATCTTCAGCGGGCAAAGCAGCTGGCCCCCTTCCTGGAGCGCCGGGACCTGGCAACGGTGATTCATGCTACGGTCACCTCCAGACTGGATTACTGCAACGCCCTCTACATGGGGCTGCCCTTGGGCCAAACTCGGCGGTTGCAGCTGGTGCAGAACGCGTCGGCTAGGCTGTTATTGGGGCTCCCAAGATGGGAGCACATACGGCCAGGGCTGCGCGAACTGCACTGGCTGCCAGTGGTCTACCGAGTTTGTTACAAGGTGCTGGTCATGACCTTTAAAGCCCTATATGGCCGAGGGCCTGTCTACCTGAGGGACCGTCTCTCCCCATATGAGCCCCAGAGAGCACTGAGGTCAGCTGGTAAGCACCAGCTGAATATCCCTGGGCCAAGGGAGGCCATATTAAAGACCACCCGGGATCGGGCCTTCTCCGTTGCGGCCCCACTACTCTGGAACCAACTCCCGGAGGAGGTAAGGGCCCTGCGATGTGTAAATCAATTTCGCAGGGCCTGTAAGACATACCTCTTCAAAATAGCCTTCGCCCATACCGAACTAAGATAATGTCGCTGTGTATGTTTCTTCTCCTCTACTGAATTAAGATCTATTTAGCACCTCAATGTTAATTTTATTGTAATTGTATATCAATTTTATTGTTTTATGATTTTACTATATTGTATTGCATTCCTATGTTGTGAGCCGCCCTGAGCCTGCTTGTGCGGGGAGGGCGGGATACAAATAAAAAGTTAATGCTGTTTATATGACAGGGTATGGGGACACTGGAGATGAGTTTATGGAACCAAGGGGGCAGCAGCTAAGAGAACTGATCAATACAAAATTTCATAAGCTACTCCAAAAATATAAATTAGAACATTAAATCCACTAGGTACTATGTGAATCATCCCTGCAGGAATAAAGAAAGCTGTTAAAAATAGCACTGGTTTTTTAAAAAGGAGCAAGACTAGAGAATATAGTGCCTCTTTGGCAGTTCAGTGGTCTTCTCGGGGCAAGTAAAATATTGTAAGAAAGACTTATAGCGAACTGTTTTGCAAAAAGCATAAACAGAAAAGCTTTGGTTGTTTGGCTTATTGGATCTGGTTTATGAGACAACGGGCTAACTCAATTAAAACTGAGGGGAAATAATTTTTGAAAATACTCAGCAGCCTATGAAGTAAAGATATCAAACTAGCCTGGAACACATAATTAGCAAAAATGTGGCTCAGATTGTGTGGTCTGGGACTTTGGTTAATTAACACCCAAAGGGGAAAAACCTAGGTCAACATAAGACAAGATGTTTGGGTAACAAAATGGGCAAAAAAAGAGATAAATTATTTCATTATAAAGTAATTAGATAAACCTGACAGAAAAGTAGCTGCAGCTGAAACAGACTCGTTAGTACATAGGAAAAGGAAAGCAACCAGCAGGGGCTGCAGGAAGGAATTGTAAATTTATCATACATGACCAATATGATACCCATATTTATTTTATCTATCTATTTAGAAAATGTCTCCAGATCTACTCAAGAAGGCTCACAACTAAAACAATAAAGCAAAGCCAAGCAAGACAATCACACCAAGTCAATACAAAAATGTTTTCTCTTGCAAGGGAAAGAAGAACTTAAGAGGGCAATATGAAGAGGGAAACTGCACCTGAGAGTTATTTAAAAATCATTCCCTTGATGTCATGACCCTATTCCGGTTCATTCCCCCAAACCCATGGGGAAGGCTCCCCAGATATGACCATGGATTTCCAATGGTTACCTCTACATACCCTTCCACATCTCACAGCTACCTTAAACTTTCTTTTGAGCTGTAGACTATATACATATGCTCCATCTGTCTCTATTTTATGATACATCACTATCTGTTTTGTCCCCAATTTTGTCTGTTAGGGGTGTAGTGTTAAAATGTTTCAGTGGAAGTTTCCTAGAATTATCATATTTAAGGATTTAGCTTCCTCCCCCCCCTCCCCAGGATCTCTAGCTCATTAACCTCAGCTGGTTCAGGGCTCACTGCATGCAGCTCCTGAGGAGTCATCAGCCACACTGGACTCAGGCTGGCCCGAAACACATGCATATTTTGGCATTTATTGTTCAAGGTCCTGTCCAGGGTAATGGCAAGGTACCTAGGTATATGGTTGTGTGCAATGTTCCCTCTAAGCTGTGGAAACTTGTGGCAAAAATTCTACTTCATGAGTTACTGGTATTAAAGTTGTGAGCAAGCCATTTGGCTACAGCATAAATCAGTTTGCTCTGGGGCCATTCTTCCTGAGCTAAAACAAAAATGTGTGAGCTGGAGACTAAAAAGCTGTGAGCTACTTCACACTAACTCAGCTTAGAGGGAACACTGGCTGTGTGTATGTTGGGTGCTATTAAGGTAGACATTCAGTTCACAGTTGGCAAGATTGCTACTGAGATGGAAACGACCATTGGGTACTTACCGTGAGGGGTCCTTCTCCTCTGAGGATAGTAGGACACCTTGTGGGTGATTCCCAACCCATCAGGACTAAATTTTCAACTTCCTGTTTCCATTGGGAATCACCCTCAACTCAGTTCAGCAACTCCTGCAAGCAGTAGGAACCTTCCTTCTAACTCAAAAAACATAACTAATATGACCATTAGAACTAGAATAAGGCAACAAAAACAGGACAGAAATAGATAGCATCGTTGAAAAAAAAGGGTAACAGGAGTATTTACACTTTCTTGATAAGCTATAACTTGAGTTTTTCTCTCTGTTTCTGCTTCATATAAATATTTTTAGATATCTGGTGCACATCAATGGCGAGAATTAAAGGGTAGGGCCAAGGTGTCCTACTATCATCAGAGAAGGACCCCTCACGGTAAGTTCTCCCTCTGAAGCATAGGACACCTTGTGGAACATCTTAAAAGCAATGTCCCTAGAGAGTGGGAGGGATCTCACCATTGGCGTCCCTCAGAATATGTTGAAGCACTTTTCTTCCAAATGCGGCATCAACAGAATCATATGTATTAATTTTGTAATGCCTGATAAAGGTTGAGATTGGTGACGACGTAGTCACTCTGCAAATTTCCTCTACAGATGCCCTGTTAGATAAGGCTGCATTTGCAGCCGCGCTTCTCACTGAGTGAGCTGCCAACCCTTGTGGCGGCAGAAGTTTTTGAGCTTTATAGGCCTCAGTAATACATAAATGTAGTGATTTGCTAATGGCAGCATTAGACAATCTTTTGCCTGTGTGTGGTGGAGATATATTTATGAACAGAGAATCTGTTTTGTGGCAGCCCTTGGTTTTCTCAATAAAGCATCTTAGAGCCCAGTTTATGCCACAACTTCTCTTTGGGATGTACCGGATGTGGACAAAATGAGGGTAAGTAGATCTCTTGAGCCCTATGAAAACTAGAGTCCACCTTTGGTCTAAATGTGGGATCTGTTCTGAGGACCACCTTGTCCTTATGGAAAATACATAAATCCTTGTGGACTGAAAGCACTCCCAATTCAGATACTTTTCTGACAGAAGTTATGGCCACCAGAAATATAACCTTCATTCTAAGGAATGACAAGGAAATCTCTTTTATAGGCTTCAAAAGGCAATTTTCTTAATGCAGTGAGCACCGTGTTTAAATTCCAAGTAGGAAATCTGTGCGACTGGGGAGGGAGAGAAAGAGTGGCACCTCTCAACAACCTAGTGATATGAGGATGTCTATTCAGCGCATTTTTGCCATCTAAATTTAATACAGAAGCAAGTGCTGCCACTTGACGACTAAGTGTGGCTGCTTTGAGACCTGAATCCAAGCCGTACTGAAGAAATTGTAGAATTTCTTTCACCCTAGGTTTCAAAAGGTTGAACTTTTTCCTTCTGCCCCAGTGGACGAACGCTTTCCAGGTCACATTATATATACGGACCGTAGAAGATCTCCGAGAAGCTAACATTGTTCGTGTCACCTGATCCGAGTATCCCAGATTTAGCAACTTTGTCCTCTCAATTTCCACGTGGTCAAATGAAACCACTCCGGGCGCGGATGACATATTAGCCCTTGATACAGCATGTCTTCTGATACTGGCAAGGTTAGCGGAAGATCTGTTGATAACTCTTGAAGATCCACAAGCCAGAGATGTCTTGGCCAGTATGGAGCTACCACTATTATCTCGGCTTGAAGTAGTCTGATTCTCCTTTGTAAGAGTGGAATTGGTGGAAAAGCAAGTAGTAAGGTCTGCCGCCACTTGGCTGTTAATGCGTCTGTGGCCTCCGCTTTCCATTGTTGAATTCTGCCACTGATGTTGAAAATAGAAGACGCACGCTCCAACTGGAATTATATCGTAGTCACGCTTTGTTTAGTTTGTTGTCTCTGTTTGATCTTTCTGTCTGTTTACCTCCAAACTTGTTGAATATGTTCGAGGCGTTGCGACGAAAGGGCTGTTTATCGGAATTCCAGGCTCCTCTTCTATTGTTTTGTCTAAACCGGGGTAACGTGTGTTACGTACAAAAGGAAGACTGAAACCCCTGTCTGTTGTCTTGATGACGGAGAAACTTGGGCATAGCCTTCTTCTTGTCTTTAGTATCTACTAGTATTTTATCTAAGTCTTGGCTGAAGAGGTGTCCTCCATGAAACGGATAAGACATCACAATATTTTTAGAATGTGTGTCTGCCGACCACACTCACAACCAAACAGAATGTCTGGCTGCCGTTGATGAAGCAATAGCTCTGGCAGCGAAGATCATGGAGTCCAGGAAGGAGTCTGCCAGAAAGGATACAGCCTTTAAGACCCGATTGGTCCCTTCCACCATGCGATGGTCTTTCTCTGGGATCCTTGAGATAATTTTCCTCATCCAAGCTTTTGCCACCATGGCCCCTATTGCCGATGCCTTAAGCGCCATAGCAGAGGCTTCATGTGCCCTTCGTAAGGCAAACTCTGTCTTCTTGTCAATATGATCTTTTGGTCATCTTCCGACACCAGACCGTATCTCTGAAGAGCTGCAATTGGAGCATCAACTAAAGGAATCCACAAGAAATTGTTAATAAAGGAATATAACTGGTAGAGGTTTTTTAGAAATCCTGGGTACTGTTTATTAGCAAATGGTTTTCTCCATTCTGCTCTGATCTGCCTTTCAAAATACTTTGGAAATGGCAAAGCCTTGGCATAGGATGCCCTTTGTGGAAAAAATTCCATATCCCCTTCCTTATGTTTTACTTTCGATTTTCCAGCTTCCTCCTCCTCATCTTCAACATCAGGATCAAGATCATCGTGAATATCTAATACTGTGAGGGTTCTAATGAGTAGATATTGATAGTCCTCCATTTTAAAGAATCGTTGGGCAGACTCTGGGACCTCAATATTTAAATCTTCCTCATCTGAGAGGAATTCCCCTTCTTCTTTGTCACTCAGCCTGATGTGCATCCATGCCCACAGGCTATTGGCTGGAAAGTGACTTGTGCCAAGCTGCAGCAGGTATAAATGTAAATGGGGGGGGGGGGGGAAGCCACAGATTTCTGTGGGTTGTAGTTGGTGAGCGGATTGTCTGGTTTAATAGGTTGGTGAGTGGTTTGTCAGGAATTGTGAGGAGGATAAGTGGGTCAAGAGGTGTAGCTTGGAGTGAGCAGGAGATTCTGGATCTCCTAGCAGTATGGGGAGATGATGAAATCCAAGAAGCTCTGCAGACATCCCATAGGAATTATGCTTGCTATCAAAAAGTCTCAGCTGAGATGGCCAAATGTGGCCATGACAGGACAGCAGAGGAATGTAGGAGTAAAACCAAAAGTCTGAGAGCAGAATACAGGCGGGTAATTGCACATAATTCCAATCCTGGAAATAAAAAAGTCACATGCCCCTTTTATAAGGAGCTTCATAGAATACTGAAGGGGGAAGGAAGCGTTAAGTCAAGAAGGCTGTCTGCCATCACCTTTCTGGGTGATCAGCCATCAGACCATGGCAGGACTGTGGGCATGGATGGGTGCACATCAGGCTGAGTTAGCAACATCTGTCTCACCAATCACTGTTGGTCTGTTCTCCTACCGAAACCTGCTGCCCTATGGGCAACCCCTCTCCAGGTGGCAACAGCCCCCCCCCCCCCCCAAAAAAAATGTGCCTCAGAGTCACTTACAAACCAATCACATTCCCTGACTCCTGTGTGGGCATGGAAGTGATAGCAACAGGTGACAGACCAATGCCTGGTGCCCTGATCTCCCGCTTGAACTGTGTATCCAATGGGAGACCTGTTACCAAGTTTCAGCGGTGGCGGCCCCTGGCATCTCAATGGAGCCCAGCTATCCCTATGGTGGTGCTGTTGTGAGGCATCGCTATAGCGATCTTAAAAGGTGTTCAAAAAAAAACAAACCCGGAGATCGCAGGCACCAGTGGGCAAAAAAGGGCGTGAAAACAGCTGGCGCTGGTGGAAGCGAGATAAAAGTGGAACAGTGTGAAATGGCTCGCTTCAATCATGGAACCCTACTGGGAAAAAAAAAAAAACATGTTTCAGAAAACTCCCATCCCTGTCTCGGATTACTGCAAGGCAGCACAATACAGATTCCCTTCCGGTTTCCACTGGTAAGTGTGAAAAGGGCCATACTGAAGCAGAGCATGATCCCCTCCCTTTGGAGACTGGCCGCAGGGCAGTATTCCAACATGATAACGACCTCAACCCACCTCCAAAACGACCATTGGTACTTACCGTGAGGAGTCATTCTCCTCTGAGTACAAGGGGACATCTTGGGTGCTTTCCACCATCTTGCCAGGGAGGCAGGAAATAGAATTATTCTTCTTCCTCTTCCCATGATCCTGGAACACCCATCTCCTCAGTTGGGATACTCCGAGAAGCAGTTCCTTACTCAGAAAAATCAAACAGTAATAATGAGTTAAGACGCAACAGGCATAACAGAAAGAATTGTAAAGCAGCAAGAAAAAGGAACAGACATGGCAGAACAGACCCTAGTAGGAGCGATGCAGCGAGGTGGGCAAGATGTCCTCCTGTACTCAGAGGAGAATGACCCCTCACGTTAAGTACCAATGGTCATTCTCCCTCTGAGTTGGAGGCCATCTTGGGTTCTCCTATAGCAGTAGATTAATGACTGGGTGGGGCATCGCTGTCTTCCAGAAACACACGTTGTAAAACTTTTCTGCCAAATGCTGCTTCTCCTGAGCTGTAAGTGTTCAGTTTGTAATGATGAACGAATGTTGAAATAGAGGACCATGTTGCGGCCCAGCATACTTTGTCTATTGAAGCATATTTGTTAAATGCCGCATTAGTTGCCACACTTCTGGCTGAATGTGCTGTGATTCCCCTGGGTACATCTAATTTCAGTGCTTTATAGGCTTCCGTGATACATTGCTTAATAGCATAGCTGATGGCTGAGGTTGACATTTTTTTGTATCTGATAATTGTTGTGAGTAGCAAACAGATCCATGATTGGTCAACCAAACTGCTCGACTATCTGTTGGAATACCGACGTCTTTAGCCTCCATTCCCCTGGTTGTATGGTCGTTCGGCTGAGCCAATTCGCTTGAATGTTGGTAATGCCCTTGATGTGTTCTGCCCTGATGGACAGAAGATGATACTCCACCCAGGTGAATAATGTCTTTGCTTCTCTGGACAGAGCGGATGGTTCAGGTAAGTCTTTGCAGCTACATTGTCTGTTCATACTAGTACGTGTTGCTTCTGTACTTGTTCGGTGAAGAATAATAGGGCTAGACGGATTGCTTGCAACTCTAATACATTGATCGGAAGTTGAGCCTCTGACGGTGACCAGTGACCCTGCGTTGGGATGTTGTTGAGTGTTGCTCCCCATCCTGACAGACTGGCATCTGTGAACAGCTGTTATCTCCCTGGGAAGGTAGTAAATTTTCCCTTGGCGAAGATTGGAATCCCTGGACCACCACTTCAGAGATTGCTTGACTGCTAAGGAGACCTTGATCTGTGGATTCTGTTTTTCCATGTTCTGGTATTGATGGAGGCGGAGCAAGCTTTGTAAAGGTCTCGTATGTAGTCTGCCCCACTGAACTGCGTCGATGTTCAAGATGAGTACACCCATCAACTTGGCTAAAGTCAATAATGGAGTGTAAACACTCCGGACGACCAGATTCACAAACTGCTTGGTTTTCTAGATCTTGTTGTTTGGGAGAAAAAGTGAGTTCTTTCGTGTGTCTATGACCATCCTCAGGTGCTCCAACCATTGTGTTGGTTCTAGAGAGCTCTTGTTAGATTTATGAGAAAACAGTGTTCCTGTAGACAACGGATAGTTGCTTGGACATCCAACAGAGCTTTCTGTTTGGACGATGATCTGATCAAAAGACCGTCTAGATATGGATGGACATGAACCCCCTGTTGTCTGAGATGGGCCACAATGTTCACCATCACCTTTATGAACACTCTGAGGGCTGTGGCTAAGCCGAAGGGGAGTGCCCTGAATTGGAAATGTCTGTGTCCCACACAGAATCGAAGGAAACGCCGATGGGATAAAAGGATCAGGATATGCAGATAAGTTTCCGTGAGATCCAATGACGTGAGGAATCCCCCTGATTGTAGAGCCTCTGTGATTGTCCTGAGCGTCTCCATATGAAAGTGTCGGAGATGAATGAATCTGTTGAGAAACTTTAGGTCGAGTATTCCTCTCCAGTCTCCATTCTTCTTGGGAACAGTGAAGAACATTGAGTACACGCCCCGACCCATCTGGTCTGTTGGTATGGGCTCTATGGCATTGATTTTGAGAAGATGTGCTATGGCTTTGTTCGTTATTGATCCTCCTGAAGAATTCTTTCAAATCGGGGACAACAGGAAACGTTCCGGTGGGGTGTTTTTGAATTCTATTGCATAACCGCATGATACAATCTCTAATGTCCAGCAGTCTTGAAAATGATGTAGTCTTCCCCCTACCGGAATTGAAGTCCAGTCACGCCTTGTTGAACTTCGGTTCCCAGTGCTGCTTGTCCCTACGGTCTGAGTTCTGTTTGGAAAATCTGGGATTATTGAATCCTTTTCTAAAGGACTGCCTAGGGTTGATTCCAGGACGATCTTTTGTTGTCTGGTCAAGATCTGGCCAAGGTGTGTGAGGAACAAAAGGGTTGAGAATAAAAACTTCTTCTATCAGGTCTCCGAATGTTCCTTGGCATGGCTTTCTTTTTGTCCTTAGTTTCCACTAGAATCTTGTCTAAGGCACTACCAAAGAGTTTTTCTCCTTGAAACAGATAAGAAATCACAATATGCTTGGAGTGATTGTCTGCGGGCCATGCTCTCAGCCAGATGCCTCTTCTGGCTACTACCGCAAAGCCAAACCTCGAACAAAAGGTGAGCGCATCTAGAGATGTGCCGGCCATGAACTCTGCTGCTTTAAGCAGCCTAGTGGTTCCCTCAATTAACTTCTTGTTATTTTCCGGCAATAGTTGGGTCAGTCTCCTAGCCCAGACTATAGCTGCTCTAGATACAATAGAGGATGCTATACATGCCTTTATTGCCATGGTTACCGCCTCGTGTGACCTCTTTAATGCCAAATCAATTTTCTTGTCTCAGTTGTCCCGGATGGAACCATGACAGTCTTCTGACACCAATCCCGGATTCTGAAGTGCCGTCACTGGGGCGTCCATTACTGGAACCTGTAACATCTCGTTTGCAAAAACAGGTAAATCATATAGCTTTTTCACAAACCCAGGAAACTGATGATTGGAGTTAGGTTTTCCCCATTCAGCTTTGAGTTATCTCTCAAAGAATTGTGGAAATGGAAAACTCTTAGCAGTTGTGTGTGAACCCGGAAAAAACTCCCTATCTCCAGTAGTTTTATTTCTGGGATTGGTATCAGTACTGGTATTCTCTTCCTCAGAGGAAGGATCCTGGAGTGCCAGTGCTGCCATGACTCTAGTTAAAAATATTGTAATCATCAGCTTTAAAGCAACGAACTGACTGTTCAGGAACACAGACATCCTCCACTTCCTCATCTGAGATAAAGCTCTCCTGATCTTTGGGTTGTGACTCCACATCTGAATGAATCTCCTCTGAATCTTCCTCTAGTATTCTAGAGTCAGTAATTTGCTTTCTGGCTGCCTTAGTTGGCCAACTGGTATTTCTGGGCAGACTTTGTTCTGGACGATGTGGAGGGGGAGGAGGAGGGGAAGGAGACCTGGACCCCACTGACTCCATGCCCATAGCTCCTGATTGGCAAGCATTAAATATTTTGGCCCTAATAGTTTACTGGAGCATAACCATAAACTCTTTAGAAAAGTGCACCTGGGGGTTCGGTACATTACCACACCGTTGCATCAGAGCTGGGTCTGCAGTGGAGGCTTGATCCGACAGGGGCTGGCCTCCTGTAGTGGCTCCCAACTGGAGACTGGCAACCAGCCCATGAGGCAAAGTAGATGACTCATGGCGCCGATCGGGTGATATTCGCGCAAAAAAACCTCTGTCAAAATGGCTGCCGCCAGTTGCAAGCTTCTGGTAAGGGGGAGCTTCGAATGCGTCCGTTGCTGCCCCTGGACGCTTCTGCCCTCGATGACTGGAGTTACTAGAACAGGGAACATTGCTGGGAACCGCAGTAAGCTGAGAAGACATGCTGGTCCCGGATTCCTTTCCCAATGCGTCGGATTGGAGGCCGGGGAAAGACACATCTTCTAAGAACTCATCCCTGAAGCCTTCCATCAGCCACTTCTTGCAGCGCGCAGCAAAAAACAGTTGCTTTGAAATGGCCGCGGCAGCGTCGCTCCCTCGCTGATTGCGAGGGTATGAGAGGAATAGAAGGTAAAGGAGCAGATAGTCGAAAACTAAAGCTCAGGAAAGTTGCTAAAAGGAATAAGGAGAAGTAAGGTTGGAAGAGTGAAGAATTAAATAAGAAATAAGGGTAAGTTGATTCAAAATCTTTTGGAACTAAACCAACTAGTTGCTCTCCCTTTCGAGGCAGGAAAGAAACTGAGGAGATGGGTGTTCCAGGGTCATGCGAAGAGGAAGAATAATAATTATATTTCCTGCCTCCCTGACAAGATGGTGGAAAGCACCCAAGATGGCCTCCGACTCAGAGGGAGAACGACCACTGCCTTGAGGGTAAAGGTGATGGACTGGCCAAGCATGTCACCAGACCTAAACCCTATTGAGCATCTATGGGGCATCCTGAAATGGAAGATGGAGGTGGGCAAGGTCTCTAACATCCACCAGCTACGTGACGTCGTCATGGAGGAGTGGAAGATGACTCCAGTGGCAACCTGTGCAGCTCTGGTGAACTCTATGCCCAAGAGGGTTAAGGCAGTGCTGGAAAATAATGGTAGTCACACAAAATATTGACACTTTGGGCCCCATTTGGACATTATCACTTAGGGGTGTACTCCCTTTTGTTGCCAGCAGTTTAGACATTAATGGCTGTGTGTTGCATAATTTTGAGGGGACAGCACATTTACAGTTATACAAGCTGTAGACTCACTACTTTACATTGCAGCCAAGTGTCATTTCTTCAATGTTGTCACATGAAAAATTTACAAAATGTGAGGTGGTGTACTCACTTCTGTGACATACTGTACATATATGTACTGTACTGTACACAGGACATGGACCTGGCTTGCGTGACCGAGACCTGGGTGCGTGAAGGGGAGATGGTAGCTCTCTCCCAGACCGTTCCCCCAGGATACTCGGTCTTTCATCAGTCACGGACTAGCGGGCGGGGGGGTGGGGTGGCACTCTTCATACGAGAGGCTTACTCCTTTAGGGCTCTTCCGGCTCCAGAGATTCCGGGCGTTGAATGTGTTGGCCTGATGTGGGATGTTGGGGAGGGGTTGGCGATCTGGCTGGTGTACCGACCGCCTAACGCACCGGCCGGCGCCTTACCATCCCTGGTGGAGGCCGCGGCGGGCTGGGCGCTGGAGCACCCAAGGCTTTTGGTCTTGGGTGACTTCAATGTCCATGCCGACGACGTGGCATCCAGCCAGGCGATGGACCTGGTGTCATCCATGGCGACACTAGGACTCTCCCAGGTTGTTACAACACCCACTCATCAGGCGGGACACATGTTAGACCTGGTCTTTGTGGCCGGAATATCAGTGACTGATATTGCAACGGAAGCAGTGCCATGGTCAGATCACTTTGCCCTTAAGGCCCGTATGGAGGTGTCACCCAAAACCTGTTTAGGCGGAGAGCGTATTTTAGCTCACCCGCGGAGCCTGATGGACCCGGAACGGTTCCTAACGGCTCTACGGGATACCTGGCCCGCTGGCGATTCCCTGGATGATCTGGTAGAGTCCTGGAACGATGGGCTCTCCAGGGCCATTGAGGAGATCGCACCCAGGCGCCCTCTGCGCCCCCGCCCGAAACCGTCGCCTTGGTTTAACCGGGAGCTGCGGCAACAAAAGCGGGGGCTCAGACGACTAGAGAGGCAATGGCGGCGTACTCGAGACGAAGTGACCCGAACATCTTATAGAGAGAGTTTGAAGGCCTATGAGATGGCAATCAAATCCGCAAAGAGAGTATTCTTTGCGGCTAAGATTGCGTCCGCAACTTCGCGCCCGGCACAATTATTTGACATAATTAGAGGACTTACAATGCTGCCACAAGGCAGGTTAAATTCTATTGAATTGGAAATCGGCTGTGAGGCTTTTGCGAAATTTTTTGCGGATAAAATCGCGTCACTCCGCCCCGACCCCCCTGCCAGTTTGGAGACAGTTAGCGAACCTGAGGCCCCGAGCCTGTCTTCGGATTATACTCTGGATGGCTTTAGGCCCCTCAGCCTGGAGGAAGTTGACAGGATTCTCTTATTGGCTCGCCCAACAACTTGTAAATTGGACCCATGCCCTTCCTGGCTTATTAAATCTTGCCAGGGGGATCTTAGATATCCTGTGCGGGATATCATAAATAGATCCCTAACGGAAGGGCACTTTCCAGCGCCACTCAAAGAGGCCGTGGTCCGTCCCCTCCTAAAAAACCCATCTTTAGATCCGGCCCAATTGGCGCACTATCGGCCGGTTTCAAATTTGCCCTTTTTGGGTAAACTTATTGAGAGGGCAGTGGCGATGCAATTACAGAATTTCCTGGAGGACGCTTCCATCCTTGATCCATTTCAGTCCGGCTTTCGCCCGGGACACGGGACGGAGACAGTGTTGGTCGCCCTAGTAGATGACCTTCAACGGCATCTGGATCGGGGTGGCTCGGCGGTGCTGATGCTGTTAGACCTGTCGGCGGCGTTCGACACGGTCGACCATCGGCTACTGACGTGCCGCCTCGCCGACGCGGGGATTCAGGGGTTGGCCTTACAGTGGCTTTCCTCTTTCCTGGAAGGTCGGGGACAAAAGGTCGCAATAGGGGGGGAGCTATCCCAGAGGCGCACACTTGATTGTGGTGTGCCCCAGGGGGCGGTTCTCTCCCCGATGTTATTCAATATCTACATGCGGCCTCTTGCCCAGATTGCCCGAAGGTATGGGCTGGGGTGTCACCAGTATGCTGATGACACCCAGCTCTATCTACTGATGGACGGCTGGCCGGTCTGCGCCCCGGAAAATCTTGACCGGGCATTACGGGCCGTGGCTGAGTGGCTCAGACTGAGTGGGCTGAAGCTAAATCCTACGAAGACAGAGGTCCTTTGCTTGGGTCGCCGCGGCCCGGGGGGGGGATCCCCCTGCCAGCTTTTGACGGTGCGCCGCTGATGGCGGCGGACAGAGTCGGGAGCTTGGGGGTGCTATTGGAGCCTTCCTTAAAGATGGAGGCTCAGATAGCAGCCGCTGCCAAGTCCGCATTTTTTCATCTTAGGCGGGCAAGGCAGCTGGCCCCCTTCTTGGAGCGTGACGACCTAGCAACAGTGATCCATGCTACGGTCACCTCGAGGTTAGACTACTGCAATGCCCTCTACATGGGGCTGCCCCTGTCCCGGACTCGAAAACTGCAGCTGGTGCAGAATGCCGCGGCCCAGCTGTTATTGGGTCTCCCAAAGTGGGGACACATTCGGCCGGGTCTTCGGACCTTGCACTGGCTTCCAGTGATGTATCGAGTCCGGTACAAGGTGCTGGTTATTACCTTTAAAGCCCTATATGGCCTGGGACCTGCCTACCTGAAGGACCGTCTCTCCCCACATGTTCCCCAGAGAGCACTGAGGTCAGGAACACAAAATCTCCTCTCTATCCCCGGGCCAAAAGAAGCCCGCTTGAAAGTCACCCGAGATAGGGCTTTCTCCGTTATGGCCCCCACTTGGTGGAATCAGCTGCCGGAAGAGGTGAGGGCCCTGCGGGATTTGGCTCAATTCCGCAGGGCCTGTAAGACAACCCTCTTCCGGCTAGCTTACACCTAGCTGGGATGGAAACCTGACGTAACTGGCCAGCCATCTGTTCACATAAATGACATGTTATTGGTTTTAAGCTGCATTGTTTTTATGAATTGAAATGTATTGGTTTTAATGTTTAAATGTCAAGTATTTAATTGTTTTATACTTAAATTGTTAAATTGTTAATTGTTGGAAGCCGCCCTGAGCCACTTGTGGGAAGGGCGGGATACAAATCCCGAATAAATAAATAAATAAATAAATATATGTCTGTTTATGGGTTTTCTATCTATAAACTGTCCCTCAGCAAGAGAAGGGGTCTGACTACTAACACTGTACAATGAGTTATTAGTTGTTATGACTGTCTGGTTAACCATGGTAAAGATAACCAGTGCTCACTCCCAACGCAGCCTTCATAACTAACTCTCCCCTCCCCCCAGCCTTCCTCAGCTGTAAAGATCAACTTCCCCATTCTCTAATGGGTACATGCACTGAACAATGGGGGAAACATTGCCAAAAAAAGTGCCCACCATTTAGGGAAAAGGAACATAAATACTTTTTTCTAATAGGTCCCAGCTCCAGTCACATTACAACAGAGTTCCCCTGTACATCAGTCATGGGCGACATAGCATCTACCAACACTTGCTGCGACATCCACCTGGGAGGAAGCCTGGGGTATGATGAGCCCACCTCAATCACCTGCACAGCAAGAGAGGTAGAAGCCAAGGCAGGCAAGGTGGCAGAGGCTCAGTCGGCTGTCTGGAGGCAAGAGGAGAGAGTCAGGGGACGCACAGCCCATTTGGCTTCACTTCACCTCCTGTGCCAATCATTTTGTACTTAGGGTTGTGGCAGACGGGTTCAACAAAAATACTGGACAAACATGATACAAATTTGTTGAGAGATACATATGTTTGTGTCTGGGTGTACACATGTATGCATAAGCTTAACACTCTCACTGAAATTACTGGAGGAATTACCATGGGACCTTGACCATGTTTACTCAGAAGTAACTCTCAGTGAGTTCAGTGGCACTTACTTGCAGGTAAAAGTGCATACTAGTCTTGAAGCCTTAAAGAACTTAATAGCAATGAAGTGCCTTTAGTCATCTGGGCTGCACAATTGGTCAGCTGTAGAAGTCTCTTTCCAGCTTTCTTTAGTTGAGCCAACAGCCTTTTTTTGGGAGTCTCCTCCCTGGCCACTGAGTGGTGGATTTGGTTCTCTTCAAACTTTGCCAGCTGTGATGGAGAACAAGCGAACAGGGATACTGCCACTTTATGAGGCCACAGAGAGCGTGCATGGAGCTTGGCTGCACTGATTATAGGCTTACAATTAGAAAATACTGGACATTAATGTCCAGGCTTTTCTCAGCTTAGGTATTGGATAGAAACATAAAATATTGGGCTGTACAGTTTCAAACTGGACACCTGGCAACCCTATTTGTACTTGTCTCTACTTCCTGCCAGGCTGCCCACCAGCCTCCCTCAAAATTCTAAAGGTGCTCACAGACTCAAAATGGTTGGGGACCTCCACCTCAAATCAAAGCCATTAATAGACATCAAGCCTATAATAACTCAACACCTGATACAACATTTTATTTATATAAATCAGTGACCCTTATAATCAAACAGAAATGTAAGATGTGTTTGTGAATCAAATGCCCTACACAATTTTCTGAAAAAAGGAAAAGCTTTTTAATTGAATGATTTAAATCTAAAGTCAGTTTCCATCAGCAGAGGGAAAGATTTCTGCCAGTTTCCCCCTCTCATCACAGACTCCTAATTAACTCCTCAGGTTGATCTTGAGGGTTTCATTTCACCCAAAAGCAGCATTACAGGGAGCTCAATGGATTGCAGGGGGAGCAGAGAGGCAGGAAAGATCCATTCAGTTAACATAAATCCTTTTTGTTAGGAGAAACCAAACTTTAAATCCAACCTCTTGCCTTTGATCTCCTCTCAGTCATCTACCAGACTTCACAAAGCCACCCTTTGGCCCAGTAAGACTACTTTTTCCCTAAATGTTTTGAATCCTTGGGATGCATGCATAGCCAAATATGCACAGACATGGCAGTAATTTCATTAACATGTTAAAACTCTGATATCAAGCACCTAAAACCAATGTCAATTCCACTTACACTAAAATATTTTTTTGTGATAGAAATTAGCAGGACTCATGCTAATATTGCGGTCTGACACTTTAAAAAAACAGCTTGACTCTTTGTAACAAAAATGTTTTATAAAATCACATCTCAAAAATGGTCACACTGCTGACAAAATAATCAAAATTAGACCTCAACTGAACTTTACAATGAGGATGAGGATGCTTCTGTATTGTTGAAAACTATTTGTGCTGATTCATTTTGGCTTAGATTTGCTGAAAGAGTCAAGTAAGGCCAACAGCAGCTGATCGTGCATTTTCTTTCTGCAGCATTCTGCACTCACATTTCACTCTTGCCTTGATTTGAGTATAATGTTCACTTCTTTGACTTCATTATTTGTTTTATAAATTCACCTTTACTACAGCCAGGCATTCATAGCTTACCAACAATTTAAAACTAAGAAATTATGAAATAATACATATCCCCACAGCTAAAGAGAAAGCAACTATTTTTCTTAAAGACTATGCCCTTGATCCTATTTTGAGTGCAAGTTGCTACCAAGGGGCAATATGGCTGTGCTTAAGTCCCATGCATAGCTGCAAGAGGCCTGAAAATGGGACAGTTCTAAAGCAACTGGCCCAAAAGAGTGCCTATTTCACTTGCACTGGTGCAGCACAGGGGTCTAAGGTGCTGCTCCAGGTACAAATGGGAAAAGATGGGGGGGGGGGTTTATAATGTGGGAAGTTATAACCCAACCATGGCTAACCCAACTTCCAACACACTGACACAACATTTATTAAAATATTTATACCCTGCTTTCTCCTTTTGTGGTTCAAAGTGGCTTACAATTCATAATTAAAACAACTCAATAAAAACCAATTAAAATCCCAGAAACTCCACTCAATCAACAGTCGAATCCCTTCAAGACATCAACCTTCCCAACCAGTGTTGCCACTGTCCTACCTTCAGCTTCTTCTGCCTTGAGATCATGGCCTCAAAAGCATTGGTTCAGAACTGAAACTGATGTATCTGGATATCATGATAATGAACCACAAAGCTGGGGCATCTGCATATAATTGATACCTAATCCCAGAGCCTCAGACAATCTCATTCAGCAGTCTCACATAAATATTGAAGAACAGAGATCACAAAATAGACCCCTGAGGCACTCTACTAGAGCCCAAACAACTAAATCTGCCCATCTAGAGGAAAATCTCTGTGTTTGATCAGGCATAAAAAACAAGAATGCTCTTCTAAGAGTATTCCTCCAATACAAACTCCTGGTTCTAACCACTGAATAGGAATGGTATGGCCGGCTGTATGCAAACTTGCTGATATGTATATTAAAGAGACGACTGTCCCTGCTCACTGGTGCAAGCAGACTCTCTCAAACCCAACCTTACTTCTGAAATCAGACTGCAATGGGTCAAGGGCAGATGTGTTGTCAGGAACCTCAGAAGCTTTTCAACCACCATATGATCACCTTCCCAAGAAAGGCAAACTGAAACCCTCAAGGTCTCTGTCAGCATATATCAGCAAGATCTTTCAGAATCCATCCATACAGAAAACGATAAAAGGATGCTTCAGGCCAGCGTTCCCTCTAAGTTGAGTTAGTGTGAGCTAGCCTCTGGCTCACACATTTTTGTCTTTGCTCAGGAAAAATGGCCCCAGAACAAACTAATTTATGCTGTAGCTCACAAAGTAGAATTTTTGCTCTAAGTTTAGAGGGAGCAGTTTCTGACACTTCAGGACCCAGACCAACTCTCAACTTCACCTCCATCAGCAAAGAATCTGGTCCCCCCCCCCCCCCGCAAAAAAAAAAAAATCCAGCAAGCCAAATAATTGTCATTATTAACCAGGCCAGACTTTAGTATTACCAAGTCACAAATTATATTCAGCAACTGAGCATAATGAGCTACAGCTGGTGGCATAGAAGAACACCTTCACTACCTTCAGCACCACCTTGTAGAACTGCAAGGAAGTTCTATGGCATGCTCTGACTGATTCATCTTGAGTCTTTTACCAGCTCCCTCATGAGCCAAGAGTCTTCTGAACCAGTACAACATATCACAAAAACTCAAAAACTCAATCCTTTGAAGACAAGCTCACAAGCAGTCTGAATGAAAGGATGGCATCACATCCAATTAAGAGTACAGCAGCAGATGTCAGGCCCAACACATGTACTGAAGGGTCAACTGCAATCCAGACTCACACTACAACATGTACACACAAAAAAGAGATGAAGAAGCGCTGATAGTGAAATCTTGTGAAAAACTTAGCTCCAATGGGGCAAACACATACACTGCAGACACAAATGGCACAAGTCAGCACACGTCCAATCAGTATTTACCTAGAAATTATATTATTATTATTATTTGTTAAATTTAATTAACCACCCTATCCTGGCTCTACCAGGCTCTGGGCGATGTACAACAAATATGTTGTACTATTACAAAAATAATATATAAATTAAAAACAGCACACAATTTAGTTAAAAGTTATAAAACCCAGGTGTCTCCCTGTAAGATTTTATTATATTCTGGACTGCCAGGGTGTCCTGCTGGGGAGGGGGAGGAAATTTACAAAGCAGCTGTGGGAGTGGAAAGGGAAGGTGTCAGCCAGAGAATAAATGGTTGCTGCCCTCAACCAAAAGCCTGGTGGAGCATCTCTGCCTTGCAGGCTCTGTGAAACTGCATAAGGTATTGCAGGGCCCTGATACCATCAGACAGAGAGTTCCACCAGGTCGGAGCCAAGGTCAAGATGGCCCTGGCCCTAGTTGAGGACAGCCAGACCACTCTAGGGCTAGGGATCACCAGAGCAAGACTCTTCCAAGGGCATACCAGAGGAGATGATCTTGCAGATACACTGGTCTCAGACTGCTCAAGGCCTTAAAGGTCAGGACCAAAACCTGGAACCTGACTCGGTATTCCACCCACAGGTACCCAGCATCAGTCTTGTGGCATCCTGCCCAGAGCCAAAGTCACAAAAGAGTGCAGTGCCCTCCATGAGCAAGCCAAAGAGGTCCAAGGAACCTGTATGCATTATTTAACCATGCGCTAGATCCTATTATGTATTTCCACTGGGAGAAGGATTTCTGTCAACAGAATGTAAACTTCTTACTAAATAAGATAAATGAGTATAAGTAATAGAGTTTAAAAATATTTATAGTCTGGTAAGAAAACAACATCAGCTATAAAATATGTAGTTTTATTTTTTTTAAATGTAGTTCAAACATCTACATCAAGAATATATTACTACTACCCAAGCTGAAACATCATTAATTAAAATTTTGCTGAAAGATAAAAAAAAAATAAGGGAGACTTGTGGTAGTCTTAACATTAATGTGTCTTAATCTGTGATTGAAAAAACATTTAAAACACTGTGGTCATTAATATTTCTTCCATCTCCTAGTTAGCAGTTACGTCTGAACAACCAAAAATTGAAGGAAAGGAATACAGAATTTTTCTTAGTTAATCTCCATTAAGACCCCTCTAATGAAAAGGAAATAAAACATTGCAACTGCTGAATTGTATAAGTGATACATGAAAAGCATGAATCAGCAGGCTAAACTAACAATTATTCATGCACAACATTTACCTACAAGTGTATTCTTAGATTAAACCTGATGTGGATTAATATTTACACATGAAGCTCAAGGTCAATACTGTCTACTCAAGACTGGCAGTGGCTGTCCTGGGTTTCAGGGAGAAGCCTTTCACTCGTCTACTGCCTAGTCCTTTTTAACTGGAGATGCCGAGATTGACTCCGGGAGCTTCTGCACACAAAGCAGAAGCTCTTCCATTGAGCTGCAGCTCTATAAGTATTCAGCTACTGACAACTATTACATTTTTTTCCTCATACAAAAGTAAATTTTGAAAACTTTTAGAATCTAATATATACACTATGCTATTAGATCAAAATGTTTAATGCCATTCAAAAAGTATATGCTAAACTCATAGAAAAATCTCTCTCCTCTTTATAAGCCTCATACCTCTATTTTGACCTCTGTTCCCTGCTTTCCCATCAGTGCAACAACCATAATCAGTATCTTTGCCTTCAGTTCTGCAACAACCATAATCAGTATCTTTGCCTTCAGTTCTAAAAATCTGTGACACTTAGAAACTTGAAAAAGATTTCCCTGACCTACATATCTGAGTAAGAATAGAGCACCAATTACACCCATAGGATTGGGGAGAGAGGTTATCTTCCCATTTACAGTCAACAGCAATGAACCTTAGAAGATTGCAACCCTTTACAGTAGGAGATGGCATAAATTCAGTACATGCAGGGGACACAGGTAGGCTGCATTTTGGACACTAGGGTTCAATATTTGCCTGTACCAGTGTTTCTGTACCAGTGGACAAAAACATAGTATATAATTTGGCAACTACGTCAAGCATGCCAAGTATGTTAATAGTGAAGAAAAATAAGTAAGCAAAAATTATAAGGGTTTACAATGCCTGTTTAAATAAAGAAGCTAAAACTATGTTTCTTAGCAGTGACTAGATGGTTTCACACATAGGAAAGAAAAGCTAGCCCCTTCCACTGCAAGCAGTACAGAGTGGGATGAAGACTCACGGGGATGGCATCCACTCATAGGAATGTGCACTTGGCATATACCGAGCTGAATAAATACTCAGGCAGATCAGACTTTCTACTCTAATTTGGCTACCAATTTACCTGAGCCCAAATAAAAGCCAATATTATTTGGCTTTTATTCAAGCTCAGCTTCTCTCACCAAAGTGCCATGAGTTCATCCACCTTCCAAATGAATTCACACTGCTTCTGGGTTCTTCATGCACAGCTTGGCTTGCAAAAGCCATTTAAAGGGAAAATTCAAGCCACACGTCTGCCTTCCCTCCCTCCTCAAGTCGGCCTGTGGTAGTAACACGTGTCAGTTAGTGAAGTGAAGGCATTTAAAGCCTTCCTTTCCCTTACTGAGGTGTGCCACCACCATGGCGCAACTTGGGGACATAAGGGAAGGAGGCAAATAAATTCTGCAATACCAATTATTTCCCATATCCCAATATTATACCAATATTTGGTATACTGGAACCCAAAAAATACCTATTTTTTTGTGTACACCCCTAATCCACATGCACAGTCCCTGCACCACCCTCCCCACCCTTTTCTTCCTCATCTCATCAACACTAAAGCATCTACCCATCAAGAATCTTGCCAGGCCCCCTGCAGCCTGGCAATCCATCCTGCCCTCAAAAGTTGAGCCATGGCTCATGGATGAACTGCAGCTGAGTTGTTAAAAAAAACCCACTGAAAAAAAAACAAGAGGTTAAAAGGAGAGGGGAAAATACTGGAGCAGGCAGAACTCTCGCATAGAGGCTTTGTCTCCAACTGCAGGGCCTCCACCTTTTAAGTCAGAGCAAAAGACTTAAAGCAGAAAGCTATGCAGTTATTCCAGTTTCAACCCAACTGATTTTTGTGGGCTTAAACTCAAGTAACTCTGCATGAAGCTGCACTGCCTGGAACTATCCATTGTTTGCCATTGTCTGTTCTTGGTACAATCTGTTTTTTTACAGCATATTATACATAAAGTTCCCCAAAAATGAGGTTTAAAAAAAAAACCCAGATCAACATTCAATATCTCTCAGACTACCTATGGTTTTTAAAAAGCCACAAATACACACTTACTTATTCAATGAGAGATCAAGAATAAACATGGAGCCAAAGGCCTCAATCTGGAAACTTGCCTGAGCCAGATGCACAGCCTGAAGACAAGAAAGGAAAGAGGCAGAGGAAGAAGACAAGCATAAGAGAACGTTTGTTATTCTGCCAAATTATTTACAACAAGCAAGCTTGTTCACAAATCTTTTTAAATAGCTAAAGCAATACATCTGTGATATATAGCATAACTTAAAAACATGTTGATTGTTAAAAGGCTGAGTACTTTATGAACATGTTAATTCAAACACTTGATTTAATGTAACATAAAATGGTATAAGCAAGCATTAAGTATTACAGAAAAACATTGTTGCACTCCATGAACACATATGCAGCTGCCTTATACTCAAATCAGATCTTTGGTCCATCAAGGTCAGCACTGTCTCCTTAGACAGGCAGCAGCTCTCCAAGGTCTCAGGTACTACCATATCACTGAAATTTTATCTGGAAATGGCTAGGGATTGAATTTGGGACCTTCTGCATGCCAAGGAGATGCTGTATCACTGAGCCAAATTTAGGATTTGGTAATTCTTAAAAGCTGCTTTAACTATAACAATTACAAAAATTAACACAAATACCATCAGTTAAGGAACTCATGTAAATATTAATTTGTCCCTGCTACAATGGCAGCTGGGGTCAAAAGCTCAAAAGGCCACTACAACTCTTTGCCAATGCCATCTCCTCCTGCAAAAATATATGACAGCTAAGCAAATGTCTCAGTATTTCTTTGGATAAATAAAATGATTTCTAACCATAAACATATGTGGTACATATGGAGAGACATGTAACTGCTCTGTAGTTAAACACACCGCATCACAAAGCTGACCACTACCCAGATCTTTAACACAGCGCACATAGCAATTCTAGTGAGCTGCTGAGATAGTTTGTTTAAATCATGTGTCTATTTAAAGTGTTCAAAACAGTAAAGGATTACAATATAACCTAGGAAATTTAATTTAGGAAAGTAATCCTAAAGTCCTGTCCTTAATTAGGGTAGGATAAAACTGGATCCAATCTGCAATACCATCCTACATAAGAATCCATCTAATCTTGGAGAACATAATCCCCAAGTGAAAAACTAGCCACTGAAAGATTTGAAGCCACAGATATTGAATTATTACCAGATACTTAACTCACAAATTTCATTATATAGTTCTTTTATGTAATTGTGAACTTCAGGATGATAGTACTAACTTAAAGTTTGCTAGCATTCTACTACAGCAGCCCTAACAGTAAAGGCTAGCCTGATTCATGCAGGGTCAGTACTTAGATAGGCTGCCACAGAGGAAGACAATAGCAAACCACCTCTGTTCATCTCTTTCCTTAAAACCACCATAAGCTGGAATTTTACGGGGTCACCATGAGTCAGTTGCAACTCAAGGACATATTTTACCTTTTTAAATTCCATTACCATCTGCTACCAGCTTCTAAATCCTACACCATCACACTATTCTGCCTTTGGTAGTATGATGATGTCAGATCCCAGATTGTTAATGGTACCTCATTCTCAGAATGCTCATCTTCTCAAAACATAAGTGCCAATTTAGATCAGCATTCTGAATCCAGTCCAATAGGGATTAACCAAATACCTCGAGTCAGAAATGGTCACACCACTGGAACACTGCCTTGAAACATGGACATTCCATTTAACTAGCTTAGCTTGCAGTAATCTCATCACACTAAATCTTCTATACCAGCCCAAATTCCCTTTCCTACCATTGGAATGCTCTTTCCTTTCTTGGAAAACAGAAGGCAAAATATACTACCTGCAGGATTCACTATTTGCCACCGGATTTTCAAGGTGACCTCTCCATCCATGTTCCAGGAAAGCTTTCACTTATTTTTTCCAGGCACATGACCATTTATCCAGTGAAATGTTTACTAGGTTATTTCTCTTAATAAAGTCAATCTGCTTTGCTTAAACAAGAAATGTTGTGGGGATGGGAATAAGAATGGCTTCATGGTTGCCATAAGGACCAGCCAATTAGCAAAGAATTTTGTTTTCTCCGGTTTTATCCAGACATAGTATATGAGATCACTGTTATGAAGACCCATGGATATGGGATCAGGAGACAGAAATTACTATCAGAGCTGTTGTTACTGAGATATTGTTACTATCTGAGTTGAGTAGGAAAAGGGCCCCTCCTAACACATTAGCGGCAGAGAACAACTTGCAACACCCCCCCCCAGGGCTAGGCAACCCCTATACAGAACAAAGAAATAAAGTCTCTGCTGTCACTGCTGCATACAAATGCTGTACTGATTTAGTATTTATTCTCTGGGGACAAAAAACAGCTTATGCAATTCTCAGATTACAGTATTTATTATTACAGAACATAACCAATAAAAACAATTCAAGAAGCCAATCCCTTCAAATCTATGCAAAGCACTCAAACATTTAGGCACAGTTGCTACAGTAGAATAAAAATATTTGAAAAAGGGAGCTTTGCAAAATTTTTAAAATATACAAAAAGGATAAAAACAGTCAACTTCAAAGTCCCTCCTTTACAAAATCGTCATGAATTCTCTGGGCAGCTGCCAGAAATCTGCCACAATCATACATAAATTGGGGATTAGAGTCTGCTAACAATATATTCCTAGTTTTGGAATCCAGATTCTCCTTTACTCCACTGTATCCTCACAACCAAAGAGCCCCATAGTGCAGAGTGGTAAAGCTGCAATACTGCAGTTGGAGCCCTCTGCTCAAAACCTGAGTTTGATCCCAGCGGAAGCTGGTTCAGGTAGCTGGCTCCAGGTCAACTCAGCCTTCCATCCATCCGAGGTCGTTAAAATGAGTACCCAGCTGGGGAGAAAGTGTAGATGACTGGGGAAGGCAATGGCCAACCACCCCATTAAAAAGTCTGCAGTGAAAACAACGTAACCCCAGAGTCAAAAACGACTGGTGCTTGCACAGGGGACTACCTTTACCTTTTTATCCCCACAACCACCTATGAGGCTCAGTTTCCATGGCAAGTGGAGACTGGGAACTTCAGAAGACTGAAGCTATTAATTAGTATATCCCATTGAAAGACTTGTATTGCAGCTTTCAAACCATATGGAGCATATGGATTTTCGAAGTACAGGGCTAATTATGACCCCTCTTCCACCTTTTAGCTGTTCAGTTCAACAGAGGACAGCTATAGCAGAATACACCAGTACAGCTGTAGCAACAGATTCTTGAAGAGCAGTTGGGTTTTATACCCTGCTTTTCTCTACTTTTAAGGTGTTTCAAAGCAGTTTACAATCACCTTCCCTGCCTCTCCTCACAACAGGCAGCTTGCAAGGCAGGTAGGGGTGAGTTCTGAGAGAACAGTGACTGGCCCAAAGCCACCCGGCAAGCTTCATGTGAAGGAATGAGGAATCAACCCAGTTCTCCAGATTAGAGTCTGCCTCTCTTAACCAATACACCACACTGGCTCTCAGCAACATGTAACAGTAATGACAGGGTAACAGTGTTCATTGATTTGTAACAGTGATATGTAACAATGTTGCTTTATTTGAAAATTGTGTTATAAGTTTATACTTTTCACCTGTGAAATACGAAAAGAGGGGCTCTCCTTTAGAAATGGGAACGAAATAAAATTTATAGTTTGCCTTTCTCACTGAGACTTGAGGCAGATTACACCATGCAAAGCAATGCAATCAGTAGGGTATTACATCTAAAAGCAACATAAAATAACTAGAATTACAGAAATTTGAAACAAAGCTGCCATCTGAACAAAGTATAAATATTAAACATGACATATTAAGAATACAGAACTATTAAACATGACATATTAAGAATACAGAACATGGTATTACATAAGGAGAAACACAGTGCATTTTCCAAACCAGTCTTTTATGATGTACCCTTATTTCCTTTACTAAAATGCCATTCCAGACAGTTCTGTTTCAAATTGTTTACAAATTGCCAAGAGAGTGGAAGCCCTTTTGGCGCTTCCCTCTTGCTGGAAGAGGAGTTATCCCATTTCTGCTTGCATAAAATTAATAGGTCTTCCACCTGAGGAACAGAAACTGAAGATCACATCTCTCCAGCATGGCACAGATCATGTCTGCTGTTGCTACCATCAGTATACAGGTTACACTGAGAGATCCTTGTTCAAATCACCACTCTACCATGGAGCCATGCCATATAATGCTGGGGCCAATTACACGTACACACCCTTAACCTACTTTATAGGACAGTTGTGAGGATAAAACAGAAGAGAGGATAATTATGGAAGCAACTTTTGGACCACACTTTGATTTAAACCATTAGCCAGAAAGACTCACTTTAATCATAGTTGTCTATATTCATTCTTGCTAGTTCTTCCAGGGATAGACGTAGGCGGGGCCGGACCAGGGCGTATAGCGCCCCAGGCAGCCTTGCTGCACCCAGCCTCCCTCCACTGTGCAGCGGGGTACCCCGCCTCACCCCCCCCCCGCGCCTCCTCCTCCCTCCTTCACAATTTTAATGCCTGAGAAGGGGCAGTGAAGCGCCATGCTTCTGGTTCTTTAAAGGCTGACACACGCACACACACCCCGCTGAGCAGCAGGAAAAACCATGCTAGAGGCTGGCGGCTGCTATGCTGCCCCTCAGGCACGCTCACAATCAGCACTGGGGTCAGCAGCGGCAAGTGAGTCACTGAAAAAGCGGCACTACCGTTACCGTTCTTCCAGGGATAGACGTAGGCGGGGCCGGACCAGGGCGTATAGCGCCCCAGGCAGCCTTGCTGCACCCAGCCTCCCTCCACTGTGCAGCGGGGTACCCCGCCTCACCCCCCCCCGGCGCCTCCTCCTCCCTCCTTCACAATTTTAATGCCTGAGAAGGGGCAGTGAAGCGCCATGCTTCTGGTTCTTTAAAGGCTGACACACCCCCGCCCCCCGCTGAGCAGCAGGAAAAACCATGCTAGAGGCTGGCGGCTGCTATGCTGCCCCTCAGGCACGCTCACAATCAGCACTGGGGTCAGCAGCGGCAAGTGAGTCACTGAAAAAGCGGCACTACCGTTGCCTCCTCCCCACTTCCTTCCTGGGCGTGGGGAGGAAGTGTGGAGGAGGCAAGGGCAGCGCCACTCTTTCAATAGATTGCTCGCCGCTGCTGCTCCCAGTGCTGATCATGAGCGTGCCAGAGGGGCAGAATAGGAGCTGCCAGTCTCTGGCGCGGTTTTTCCTGTTGGCGGGGGCAGTCTGCCTTTAAAGAGCCTGGGAGCAAGGCGCTTCACCACCCCTTCCTGGGCATTAAAATTGTGAAGAAGGGAGGGAGGAGGAGGCTGGGGAGGCAAACAGCGGCGGCCAAATTCGGCACAAATTTGACCCGTGAATGCAGGTTTCATTTTTAGAAGGCACACATTACATTTTTACATAGTGATTTATTCTGAAACGTTTATTAGTTTTACACCAATATCAGATAATAGAGACACACAGTCTGAGAACCATAGAACTGAACTTCTTTGATAACATCTCCTAGACCAGGACTGTCAAACTCCAAGCATGGAGGCCACACCCGGTCAACCAAGGGCTTCAAATCAGGCCTGCAGCAATTTTCTCCCCACACCCTCTGAAGTTCCCAGCTCCTTCTGCCTTGTCTTGCCTGCTTCAGCTGACAGCTCTTCTGGGCTTGCAAAGAAAATGCAGAATGGGTATTTACGTTAAGGTCTCTGCACCCAGACAGACTGGTCTATCTGGGCCCAGAGACCTTAATGGAAAATTCATTCAATGTTTTCCTTGCACCTTTCTCTGTTCTGAAATGTATTTCAATGGAGCAGAAACCAAGTAGTTTCACTTTTGCAGAGTTTATGGCCAGTTGAAGCTCCTTGCAAATAAAGGGTTGATGCTTTGAACTAGCTTGTCTCTGCTGAATGGACCTGAGAACTGGTGCCTAGTGAGTACTCTAACCTTGGAGCCCACAGCCGAAGGGGAACAGAGCAGTACGCTAGAGAGCCACTGCCAAACAGAGTAGACCCCGGGGGGGGGGGGGAGAGAACTTTGCAATGTCCAGCCATTTCATGTTTTCCTAGACTCAGCATTTTATATTTTCAGTTTAAAGTTAATACCTTTGTGTTTATCTGTATCCTTTATAAAATTTATATCTCCACTACCTGGCATTACATTTTATGACACACATGGCTTGGCCCCAACAATGTCCCATTTGTATCAAATCCAGCCCTCATAACAAATGAATTCAACATTCCTGTTCTAGACCAAACATTAAATCCTGTTGGGTAGACAGAAGAGAATAGTCTAAGTAATCTTTACAGACGCCTCAGCGGATAACATGAAACTGAGCCCCTAACCCATGAATTTCAGGAACTTATTTACAACATTTTCCTCAAACATTACATAAATACTACACAGCAACAAATTAAAAATCCCTATTTCACTATGGAATATCACTGAACTACAGTATATCTTTAAAATGTTTGATCTATGGTGACCAACTAAGTAAGTATTGAAGCTTCTTGTTTCATGAGGCTCAACAAACCAAAGCAAGACATGGCATAGCTTCAATAAGAGATGAAACAGGAAATCCTTTAAAACCCCCCAGGGGCTATGATTGTGCATTCATCTTTGCTGGGAAGGCAACAATACATTAGTTACTCTCTACTTATGAACTCAAGGCAATGAACAAAAAAATTCTTGTAACTCACATAACACTTATTCTCCACAAATCAGCTAATCTCTCTCTCTCTCTCTCTCTCGGCTTGGCTTCGCGAACGAAGATTTAAGAAGGGTGCAATAGTCCACGTTTGCTGCAGGCTCGCTGGTGGAAGGTAATATAATCTATCTTGCAATTATCTTAAGATGGTATTTAGGCATGAATACAAAACCAAGCCTGCTAATGAATTAAGAACTAACTCAGGGGTGTCAAACTCATTTATTACGAGGGTCAAAGCTGACATAAATGGCATTTTGTTGGGCTGGGCCATGTGTGCCATAAAATGTAACACAAGGTACTGTAGCTTTATAAAACTTTATAAAGAGGATTTCAGATGTCAAATGGCAATAGCAGGTGAATGACAATAGTAGGCTTGATTGGTTAAGTGCGATTTGCAGAGGGGTAGTAGGCATGGAGATACTAGCATTGGTAATGAGATAAGAAATCAGGATCTCAATTCCATCCAGGATGATTCAGTCCAGGAGGATGTAAAGAATAAATGGACTTAAATTAGAAACCACAACATTCAGTTGCTGACCTAAGAGTAGCAGTGTTTTTACAAAGGAATTTCAAAGGGAAATCAGAAAGAGAGACTGCTGAATTGCAATTGATAATGAAGCTCAAGACAATGTAACCTCCAAGACTGACTTGAGAGCTTGTTTTCCTATCTCATTATCAATGTGTGCAGCCCTGGAAAAGGAATCAGAAGGAAGTTGCTTGTGGGATTGATTTGAGCCTTGCATAGGCTGGATCCGACCCACAGGCTGCATGTTTCACACCCTTATACTAACCTAGTTACAGAACTTTTTAACATTTTCAACTGCATATTATATTAATTGGCACATTAACTCATACACATCTCCTGTATATGGGCCACCCCATTCCTATAAGGACTACACATATTGGGTCCCTGTTCCAAAATGAGTTTAGGGTGCAGCACTTTGCAGATGGAAGAAAGGGGTTCCATGAATACACTGGAAACTTTTTTTCAGACCTTCAAATCTCTACTCACTATAGATCATTTTTAATCTATGTAAGAGAGATTGATTAGGATGTATATTCAAAAAAAGAAGATCCACAATTCCTAGAATGTCTTAGTATATACACAAGTGTATATCACTGGGGACTCCCCATATTTGTATTTATCTAACTACAGCTTCTTATGCTGCATCAGAGGTGGCTCCCAAAGGTCCTATGAGTTTCAGAAGCAAAACATCAGCTGGGATGGGAGATTCATATACTCCACTGAGGACAAATATTTTACTGAATATGATCCTTCCTATGTGGCCCTTTGGGTCCAGTCACACGGCATTACTAGAGATGAGGGAAACTACTACTCTCTTAACTAGATTACCCAACAAGAATTTAACAAGTCCCCTATGGAGTAATATGGGCAGCTGGCTCTCCCTTGTTTTTCCTGAATCAAAGTAGAATGAAAATGACTTCAATCTTATACATCAGAGAACGGGTGTGACCAATGGTAAGGTGGCAGATATATGCTAATAAGAATCCTGAAAATAAATACAAAAACTGCAAAGCATTAGTGCTGAAACTTATCCATAAATTACTTCCAGTGACTTTGGATAGTCACCATAGCTGAAGGGAGATACTCTCTTTGTTGCTGAGCGCTGAGGAAACTGAACTAACACTCTCACATAGCTTGGTTAATTACTGCATTCTAGAGTTCCTGTTTCATCTAAAACAGAGACTGTGTTACATCATGATGGATTCATTCACATTTCTTTCCTAATGTGGTTTAAGTATCTCTGAAACCAATGGAACAAATTAATTGCGACCAATAAACTCCCCTACTTTTAATGGGGCTTAAAACACAATTAAGTTTAGTTAGATTGGCACTGTGTATTACTTCATACATACAGAATTTGGCTCTGAAGTCTCCTTAGCCTGTGCCATTAAATGAGACTGCCCGGCCACTCTGTTACCATGGTTCTTTTTGTCAGGTAAGATTAGCTGGTTGAAGAGGAAAGTGCCCTAGACCATTAAAGAAGCTAGTGAACCATGATTTGTACCCCAGGTTTTGTTCTAGTGGTGGGCCATGATGCCCTTGTCAAATTTGAAGGATTATTACCTGCAAGGACTCCAGGCAAGATAACAAGACCTTCCCCTGATTTTTGACAGGCACACTTTTCAATCTCATGAACAGTGGTTTTTGAAATATTAGCAGGCTGCTGAACCAGAATTCTTAAAGAAGACATCTCCTTCAAGAAAAAGGCTATTTTGGGCCACTGCACCAAGTATCCTTTTTTGAGAAAACCTTACCTTATTGTGTTTTTGCTGGTACCTTGTTCTAGTATCCAGTATATGATAAGGGCTTTCAGAGTCTCTATTAAGATAATAGACAAGTCTTGAAGGCAATATGATTTCTTTCTGGAATGCACTGTTGTGACTGTTATTTTTACTGCTACTACTGTTAGACTGTTGAAATGCAGTGTCTTCATCTGCCAGTGTTCCTTCTATATTTCCTGCGGTTTCATTCCAATGCAGAGCTAGGGAAGACAGAAAACTTGTCATAAATTCCCAAAGCAACAAGGTATTTTCTAAACATAATACTTTTATGTTCTCCTAACCTGCTCAAGGCAAAAATGAAGGTCCTTATATGGCCAAATGTGAGCACAACAGTTTTATACTGTGCACTAATTCTACACATTATTTAATTTTATAAAGTTTTACTTCACTACAGATTCCAAATACACTTCAAAGAGTATAAAACCAGCAACCACTATTCTCAATGGACATCCAACTATCTATTACCCTCTTTCAGCTAAGTTCCCACATAAATATCAGCCATATACACAAATCTATCAATGTACTGCAAACCTTCCTTCTACTCCTAAGGCATACTGCAGCCATGTGCACTGAATTTTAATCAATTCTCTTTATATAATGACAGTTTTTCTCTAGTCCCATAACTTTAAGATTGCATTCCAACATACGTTTACTAAAAGAATACCCCATGGCACTCTATTAGGTTTTTTTCTGAGTACATTTGGGGTGGGGGGTGGAGAACACAAACACACTACAGTTCTCTGGGCTGGGAACAATTCCTTTCCACCCAGATAGCAGAGCAAGAGGGACACCACCAGAAGTGCCCTGCCCCCCCTCAAAAGCCAATCCTCCTTGCTACACCGCACAAAAACAGCAACCTTGAAAAGCTGCCAACAGCAGCGTCTGCTGCAGAGAAGCCTTTTGAAAGGACTTCGCCCTGTCAGATGCATTAAGTGGTCCCAAAAATGGATCTATTGTGTTTAAAACACAACATACACAGAGACAAGAATTTTATCTCCATCATACACACACACACAAAAAGGGCGGAGAGTCAGCAGAGAAGAGGTACTCAGAGACGCACTCAAGATGATCAATTATTACCACTGAGCTGCTAAACAAGAAAGGGCCATTAATATAGGAATTGCAGCGGAAAACAAAACCTTAAACGTGGGGAGAGAAAAGCCCTCCTGAAAAGAACTTTGGCACTTATTATTACAGCACAGCTGCCAAAGTGGGGAGGGAGGGGAGAGAGAAAATCCAGCACAGGGTTTTTTTCTAGCCCCTATTCAATCATTCCAAAAATTTAAAAGATTGGAGGGAGGGGTGCTGAAAGCGAATCCAAGGGGTAAACCAGAGTTATTATTTATTAGCTTAGATTTTTAAACCTCCCTTCCCGGCAAGACAGAGGACACGGCGGTGCACATCGGTATAAAATATATAGGTGTATGCCCATGACACTAAAGAATGCTCTTTTCAACTGGCTTTTTCCTGAGCAAGAATAGCAAAACTCCAGTTGCAAAACACATTATTATTATAAAGCCCCTATTCTATAATTCCAAAATTTTAAAAGACTGGAGGGGGGGGAGGGTGCGCAGAAAGCGAATCCAAGGGGTAAACCAACGATTATTTTTTAGATTAGATTTTTAAATCTCCCATCCCAGCGAGACAGGGCTCAGGGCGGTGTACAACAGTGAAAAATATAAGTTTACAATAAACATTGGGCCCTTAAGGGTTGCATTCCCACGACCCTAAGGAATGCCTTCCGCAACTGGCTTTCTACTGTGCAAGAAACGACCCTAAAGAATGCCTTCTGCAACTGGCTTTCTACTGTGCAAGAAACGACCCTAAAGAATGCCTTCTGCAACTGGCTTTCTACTGTGCAAGAAACAACCCTAAAGAATGCCTTCTGCAACTGGCTTTCTACTGTACAAGAAACGACCCTAAAGAATGCCTTCCGCAACTGGCTTTCTACTGTGCAAGAAACGACCCTAAAGAATGCCTTCTGCAACTGGCTTTCTACTGTGCAAGAAACGACCCTAAAGAATACCTTCTGCAACTGGCTTTCTACTGTGCAAGAAACGACCCTAAAGAATGCCTTCTGCAACTGGCTTTCTACTGTGCAAGAAACGACCCTAAAGAATACCTTCCGCAACTGGCTTTCTACTGTGCAAGAAACGACCCTAAAGAATGCCTTCTGCAACTGGCTTTCTACTGTGCAAGAAACGACCCTAAAGAATACCTTCTGCAACTGGCTTTCTACTGTGCAAGAAACGACCCTAAAGAATGCCTTCTGCAACTGGCTTTCTACTGTGCAAGAAACGACCCTAAAGAATACCTTCCGCAACTGGCTTTCTACTGTGCAAGAAACGACCCTAAAGAATGCCTTCTGCAACTGGCTTTCTACTGTGCAAGAAACGACCCTAAAGAATACCTTCTGCAACTGGCTTTCTACTGTGCAAGAAAAGACCCTAAAGAATGCCTTCTGCAACTGGCTTTCTACTGTACAAGAACAGGAAAACTCCAGCTGCAAAACGCGTTATTTAGTGTAGTTTGAATGCACCCAAGCACTTGTCAGCACTGAGGCAGGGGCGATGGAGAGCCCCCCCTCCTCTCCTCTCCCCTCCCCTCGAGGTCTCACCGGTGGCCGCGATGACCCCCCAGCTCTGCGGGCAGCCGGGGCAGAAGAGCAGGAGGGCCCAGAAGAAGAGGTGGACGAAGCTGGGCAGGGGCAGCCGCACCAGGCAAGACGCGGAGGAGGTGGCGGAGGCGGCGGCGAGGAGGCTGCAGCGGCGGCCGGCGGAGAAGCAGGGCTGCCGCAGAGAAGTTCCGCCGGGCGGCTTCATGGCTCATAGCTTCTTCCCCCTGTGGCGGCTGGGCGAGGGAGAGGCTCTCACAGACGCCCCCCGGCCGCCTCGCCCCCGGACCGTGAGCGGAAAGGCAAGGCAAGGCGAGGAAGAGAGAGAGAGAGATGCCCTTCCTTCCTTCCTTCCTTCCTTCCCGCCTCCTCCCTTGTCTTTTAAGGCGAAGGCTCAGAAAAGCTGAGGCGGGAACCGCGCGGCGGCTGTTTCTTCCCTCATGTTGCGGCGAGGTATGGCGACGGGGGAGGGGAAGAGGAGGAGGAGCCCGACGGTGACTCGGCGGCTGCCGTTACAACGGCGGCGTCTACCTGCTCACTCCCTCCTCAACCGTTAAACGGCCGCTCTTCTCCAACAGCTGAGGGGAGCCGGCGGGCGCATGCGCGCGCGCGACTCCCCTCCCTCCCGACGCGCCTCCGAAGCTCTCGCTCTCTCTTCCTGCCTCGCGCCTCCTCGCTTCGCCTCGCGCTCCGGCTCTCTCTCTTTTCCCCCCCCTCCGTCCTCGCGACGCCGTTTACCTTTCAAGGCCGCGCGTGCTGCGCAAGGGGAGGGGGGTGACGTCGAGGCTTGCGCCACACCACCCCCCTCTTGCACCCTCCCTTCTCTCTGTCTGTTTTTTTTTTTTTTAAATGCTTTCCGAAGCAAGCAATCCTTTTAGGAAAAGAAATCGGATTTTGTGTGTGTGTGTGCACGCGCCTTCGGAGGTTGGGGGAGAAGGAAGAAGAAGAATAAGGGAGTTGTGGAGGAGGCATGCATCATGCACGCGGTGGGGTGGCAAAGAGATTTCAGGTGGTGGTGGTGGTGTGTGGGGTAGTCGTTGTTGAAAATTGTGGCCGGCAATTGGTACGGTATCATTTTGATAATTGCACTTTGCTTTATTTTTTTATCGCATTTAATCGGGGTTTTTTTTTCAAAATAAAGTGTGTGCTGATTTAAAAAAAATTAAATTCTGGCTGGCTGGCTTCGGGCTTTTAACAGGCGGGAGGGGTGGATGGGCGCTGCTAAGCGAAGGATGCTGAGTAGTTAAAAAAAAAAATAGCAGCAGCCGTTGCAGCAGCAGTGCTTCCATTCCCCACCCCTCCCATGTTTGCATTGAGTGCAGTAGAAGTAAGAATAGCAGCCGGTCAGGCTCAGGCGGTTGCAGCTGCAAAGGCCCGCTCCCTCGTGTGTGCATTGAGTGCAACGGAAGTCACAAGCAGGGGTCGTGATGCAGCATCTTGGCTTCGGGAGGAAGGAGCCGTGGAGACAACACGGCGGCAGCACCGCGGAATCCTGCGTGCGCCGCTCTCCCCCCCCCCCCCCTTCTCTTGCCTGTGCAATTCCTTCCCACGGGATTTGCTGCAGAGACAAGCGGAGAACTCCCCCCCCTCCCAAAAAGAGGCAGTTAACAGAGGGCTACTCTCTGACTTGTCTTCGGGTCTCTTTTGATTTTTAGCTCTGCAAGAGACTTGCATAGAAGCTTCCCCCCCCAACACACGCACACACCGATCGCAGTATAAAGTTATCCCCATACGGAGGGAATGAATAGGTTGCCAATCCCCTGGTGGGAGCAGAGGATGCCCCGGTTTGGAGGCCCTCCCCGCTTCAGGGTCATCAGAAAGCGGGGGGGGGGGCGGGTCGCCACTGTGAGGAGGGAAATGTATTCCCTATGGAGACCAATTCCCATGGAATTAATCCATGGGTATCTGGGACTGGGGGGGGGGGGGGGCTTGAGGTGGCGGCACCAAATTTGCAGCATAGCATCCAATGGCTCTCCTCAAAACATCCTCCAAGTGTCAAAAGGATTGGACCGGGGGTCCAATTCTATGAGGCCCAAAAGAAGGTGCCCATATTCTTCATTATTTCCAGTGGAGCGAACCGGGGTGATGTTGCTTTCACGGCAGACTTTTTACGGGTGTAGGGTCCCATTAAATGTGATGGGGTTCACATTTGGAGTTCAATTATGCTTGCCACACCCTTGCTCCTGGCTCCACCCCCCAATGTCTCTTGGCTCCACTCCCAAACTCCCCAGATATTTCTTGAATTGGACTTGGCAACCCTAGGAATGAATCTGTTCTTATCTGTCCTTCTCCCACCCAGCTTGCCATGGGGTTGCCAGCCTCCAGGTGGGGCCTGGAGATCTCCTAGTTGTACAGCTGATCTCCAACAAGCAGAGATCAGCTCCCCTGGAGAAAAATGACTGTCTTGTGGGGTGGGCTCTATGGCAGGGGTAGCCAGCGGTAGCGCTCCAGATGTTTTTTTTGCCTACAACTCCCATCAGCCCCAGCCAGCATGGCAAATGGCTGGGGCTGATGGGAGTTGTAGGCAAAAAAAATCTGGAGACCTACCGTTGGCCACCCCTGCTCTATGGCATTGTACCCTGCTGAGGCCCATCCCCAAATCCCACCCTCTCCCGGATGGGGGGGGGTATTTTCCAACACAGACCTGGCAACCCTAGCTTGCCCTAAACTCCTTTCCACTAGTATCGGAACAGGGGACAAGTAATTAGGAAGCCTGCACACTCACAATGGATTAAGGTCACTGGGGTGGGTTGATTAATTTGTTGAAAAGGGTTGAAGGGCGTTGAGAGAACTGAGGGGAATAGCAGACGAAAGAAACCACTCACAGGAGATTATATTAGAGAGCACAGATCAAGGGTAGAAATGGTTCACTGGGATGTAAAATTAGGGTTGCCAATCCCCAGTTGGGGGCAAGGGATCCTCAGGTTTGGAGGCCCTCCCCCCACTTCAGGGTCATCAGAAAGCAAGGGGGGGAATATCTGCTGGTCACTCCAGACCGATTCCCATAGTGTATAATGGAGAATTGATCTGGGGTTCTGGGGGGATCTGTTTCTTGAGATAGAGGCACCAAATTTGCAGCATGGTATCTGGTGCCTCTCCCCAAAACACCCTTCCAAGTTTCAAAAAGATTAGACCAGGAGGTCCAATTCTGTTAACCTCAAAAGAAAATACCCCTATCCTTCATTATTTCCAGTGGATAGAAGGCATCTAAAAGGTGTGCAGTCTCTTAAATGTGATGGCCAAAACTCCCTTTGGAGTTCAATTATGCTTGTCACAACCTTGCTCCTGACTCCACCCCCAAAGTCCCCTGGCTCCACCCCAAAGTCCCTAGATATTTCTTGAATTGGACCTGGCAACCCTAGGTAGAATTGACAAACTGCTTCTGCCCCCAAATCTAAGATGTGTCTTTAAGACTTAAGCCAGGTGGACAGTGATCTTAAAGAACACTTTCTTGATAACACTCCACTTGATAAAATGGGGCTTGCTGCTGGGTAGATTGTTTGGGATCGCTGCTGTGGTCTTGTCAGATGGTTGTAGGTCATGTGTCATGTGCTGCTAGGAGAAGCAGCATTGCCTAAAATTCTCAGGAGCAAAGCACTTGGTAGGGTTAATCTCTTCAGATCTCTGAAGCTAAGCAGGGTCAGCCTCGGCTAGTATCTGGAAGGGCAACTCCAAGGAATACCAGGGTCATCATCAGTGTTCTCTCTAAGCTGATAGATCCAAGTAGTCAGCCGTGTTGGTCTGATGTGGTAGAACAAAATAAGAGTCAATTGCACCTTTAAGACCAACTTGGTTTTATTCAGAATTTAAGCTTTTGTGTCCTCTCTAAGCACACTTCATCAGATGAGGAATCCAGCACAGTGAGCAAAGCCACACATAGCTGGTAGTCAGTGGCTCAGAATGCAAACTGGTACAGGAAACTGCCAAAGGAAGCTCTGGCCCTTTCCTTCCTTCCCCAGGGGACCAGGAGAGGGAGGAGCCTCAGCCAATAGAAGGAAGACAAGCTTGGCTCAATAGCTCTGCTGTGCAACTGAGACAGCCTGGCAAAGCAAGCTGTGATGCAGAAGGAAGCAATAAAGAAGAAAAAGGTAAAGGTAGTCCCTTGTGCAAGCACCAGTCGTTTCTGACTCTGGGGTGACCTTGCTTTCACGTTTTCATGGCAGACTTTTACGGGGTGGTTTGCCATTGCCTTCCCCAGTCATCTACACTTTCCCCTCAGCAAGTTGGGTACTCATTTTACCAACCCTGGAAGGATGGAAGGCTGAGTCAACCATGAGCCGGCTACCTGAACCCAGCTTCTGCCGGGATTGAACTCAGGTCATGAGCAGAGCTTAGACCTGCAGGTTTGCACCTTTACCACTCTGCACCACGGGGCTCTTTTGAATGAAGCAATAGAGGAAGGGAAACGGAAGCAGATGACAGCCAGTTGATTGGGGGCCTGCATGTTTGACACCCTTGGCTTAGAGGCAGCATTGGTCATGATGCATAGGCAAGGAACTGCGAACCACCTCTGAAAGGTCTCTTGCCCTAAAAACAAGTCTAGCTTGCCACCTAGTGGTACCTAACACTAAAAGAGCTAGAATGTCTGGCTGCCAGACAATCTTCGAATCTCCCGAGTTTCACATCTTTTTGACCAGCTCTACAGCATCTTCGGTTTTATTGTAGTATCTTGTTTTATTGTATTCTACACAATAATCCATTTTGTGGTTTGCCTTCCGTCTCAGGGAGAAAGGCAGCCTAGAAATGAATGAATGCAAGCTCTGCTTGCTCCTTTCAAACCACTCCAGGCAATTTGCTCTGGGAGCAGTCATCCTAAGGTGACCACACCCTGTCATCTTCACATCAGAGAAAGATGCAGATCTTGCATTTTAGATAGATGTTTGGACTAGACTAGGGGCGGCCAAACTTGCTGTTTGAGAGTCACGAGACATGAATGTCAGATGTTTGAGAGCTGGAAGGAAGAAAGGCAAGCAAGTAGATGGGGGAGGAAGGGGGAGAGATAGGTGGAAAGAAAGCAACTTTAAATGCTTTCTCCAGGCTGTTGGCTCGCTTGGATTCAGAAGTCATTTAGTTGAGAGAATGCCTTCTCTGAGCCGGCCGATGGGTGCTGGGAGCTTTGAGAGGTACACAGCATATGTGAAAGAACAACACATGTGACTCCCAAGCCACAGTTTGGTGGCCCCTGGACTAGGTAGCCTTAAGGGTCAATTCCAGCCAACTGCAAGAAGTCTCTGGGTACTTTATTTGTTTATTTAAACCATTTATTAGTTGTCTTTTTTCCTTACCTTGAGCTCCTACAGATGTAAATAAAACACATAAAACATAAAAACCAGTATTTAAAAATCACTGCTCTAGCCTGCTAGTAAGCTTAATTTTCTGCAACGGCCTCCTAAGGATTGAAAGAGAGGGGGGCCGGGTGCACCTCCCTAGGGAGGGTGTTCCATATTTGTGGGGCTGCTACTGAGAAGGCCCTCTTTTGTGTACCCACCTACTGAGCTGTTTTGGTGGACAGGACAGTGAGGAGGAACTCTCCCTGTGCCGGGGAGGAACATGTGGGAGAAGACAGTCCTTCAGATAGCCTGGTCCCAAGCTATGTAGGGCACAGGTCCCCAATGGCACCCACTGAAACCTTTTCTTGTACCCACCAAGTGTTTTTAGAAAGTGGGTGTGGCTGTTGCCCAGCAAGACTTCTGATTGGCTATTGGAGATTGGATTGGCTGTGTAGAATTTTTTAAACTGTTGCTTTGGCGGCAGCTGCCGCCACCACCGCTCAAGAATTTTTGCCCTGTGACTGAAGTTAAGCTGCAGTGATCACTGTGAAGCTAGCTCCGCCTCTTGGGGCAGCCATTTTGTGGCTGTGTCCACCACTCTGCATCAGAATTCCAAAGGTGCCCCCTGATGTAGGACTTTAAAGTTGACGCTACAAGATCTTTTGAGGTTCAAGCTCTTTTAACAAACTTATGGAGCAGAGGTCTACCAGTGGCTATTATAGAATCATAGAGTTGGAAGGGACCTCCAGGGTCATCTAGTCTATTAGCCACAGCGTATCGTTGGAACTCTCTGTCTGGGGCAAGTGATGCTCTGTATTCTTGGTGCTTGGGAGGGGCAACAGTGGGAGGGCTTCTGGTGTCCTGGCCCCATTGATGGTCCTCCTGATGGCACCTGGGTTTTTTTGGCCGCTGTGTGACATAGAGTGTTGGACTGGAGGACCATTGGCCTGATCCAGCATGGCTTCTCTTATGTTCTTAACTTCTCTTCTAGCCTACTTCAGGAAGTCTTTAAAAAAAATGGCACAAATATTCCCTGAAGGCTTTCAGAAGTACTGCGTTAGGCTGCGTTACAAAGTTAATCTGCCCAACTGGTCTAAACTGGCACAGTTCCACCAAGGTGGCAGCTGAGCCTAGGAATGTCTAACTCTCAGTGCCATGCAGTACCTTTCAAGTGCGTCTCACCCTTCATCCTGCCACCTGTCTGGCATTCCCAGAAAGGAACAGCCCATGTGATGAATATTTGAAATGATAAATTTAGCTTCAAAGGAACACCGTGAGTAAGCTATCCTTTGTAGTCATTCTACGGCTACAGAAATTGGGGGTGGGGGTGGGGACAGGCAGGTAGTTTCAGAGAAAAGTGGGGCGTCGCTTGGTAAACACTTCAACAGCATCCCAAAAATAGACACGTCGGGGGCAGGACTCAAAATCGAACAGAAAGCAATGCAGGCTCCGTTATCGTTCTCCTTCTGATCACATTAAGAACATAAGAGAAGCCGTGTTGGATCAGGCCAATGGCCCATCCAGTCCAATGCTCTTGTGGCACACAGTGGCCAAAAAACCCAGATGCCATCAGGAGGTCCACCAGTGGGGCCAGAAAAGTACTTATTTCTCTACCTTCTCTATCCCGTGCATAATCCTGTAAACCTCTATCATGTCACCCCTCAGTCATCGTTCCTCCAAGCTAAAGACCCCAAGCACTTAATAGGTGTTCCAGCCCTTTAATCATTCTTGTTGGCCTTTTCTGGATGTTTTCCAATGCTATCATATCTTTTTTGAGGTGTGACCAGAATTGTACACAGTACTCCAAATGAGGCTGCACCATCGATTTATACGGCGGCATTATGATACTGGCTGGTACTGGAATTAAACTCAAAAGCAGACTGGGCAGCCAATGTAGCTGTTCCAAGAAACAAATGTTCATGAAAGATGTGGATGGACCTACAAGACTGCGGTGTTTTATCTTTCAAAGGAAACTAAAGGCTGAGGTGTGACAAAATTGCTATTCAGATAAGCACTTCAGTCTAGGAACATGCAGTTCTCGAGAATATATTTCACTGTGGCTACGAAACAGCTTTTGTCTGGCAAGCGGTAATTAAGTGCACTGAAAATAGTGAGCTTCAATGCACCAGATTCTGTGCTGGATTTTGGCCCAGTTCTAGACATGCAGCAAACTACGGTACATGCATCATCGCAAACGGCCATTCCTTCCAAAGAAGTCCTTTTTCAAAATGCGTGCTGGGATTCTGCCACATCTGAGGCGGAGCTGATTTTGTACCAGCTTGGCCTTTGGAGGGAAGGAAGGAAGGAAGGAAGAACATCCGCTCGATAATTTTCAAGCTCCAGAGAGTAAAAACAAAACAAAACCCAAACAGTTTCAAAATGGTAATCAGTAAAAGAATAACTTACTGAGAATGTGACTCTGATCATTGTTTAGACACCATAAGGACATGATGGCAGCTGCTAGTTCAGGGGCGGCCAAACTGTGGTTCTGGAGCCACATGTGGCTCTTTCACGCACATTGTGTGGCTCTCAAAGCCTCCACTGCTTCATCGGTTAGCTTGGAGAAGGTATTTCTCTCTCTAAATCACTTTGCCAAGCCAACTGACAGCTTCGAGAAAGCATTTAAAGTTGCCTTCTTTCCACCTTGCTCTCCCTCCATCTATTTTCCTTCCTTCCTTCTGAAAGACACAGTATACAGAACAGCAAGTATGTACAACAATAGTTGACATATAAGAATTTAGGCTTGTGCTCAAGCAGACCAGGTGTCAGGCTTTCTCTTTCTGACTTCAATCTAGCCAGTCCCTCAAAGATCAATCGACTCTCAGCTCTTCTCTCTCTTGGCACATCATCCATCCTTTCCCTGCAGCAGTTTCTTATAGACCTAGAATATTAATGTGTAGTTTCATAGAAAAGCTAGAGTCCTGAGGTAATCTATCGGCAGCTTCAGGCCCTTGAATCACTCTGGGAAGATTCCCCTCCCCCTCCTTATATGGAATACCTGGGGCTGTTTTTCCTGGGGGAACGAAGCAGAGTAGAGTTCCAGAACTTCTTTGTGGAAACAAAATTCTCAAAAAATGTTTAGAAGTTCGCAAGGAGGAAGAGAAAGAGGAGGAGGAAGAAGACTGCAGGTTTATACCCTGTCCTCTCTGAATCAGAGACTCAGAGCAGCTTACAATCTCCTATATATTCTTTCCCCAGAACAGACACCCTGTGAGATGGGTGGGGCTGAGAGAGCTCTCACAGCAGCTGCCCTTTCAAGGACAACTTTTGCGATAGCTATGACTAACCCATTCCAGCAGCTGTAAGTAGAGGAGAGGGGAATCAGGAGCACCCGTGTGTTTCTCCATTTCCCTCTTGAAAATTCCGGCACCTCTTTTTCTAGGGGAGAAGGATGTAACTCTGTTTAGGACTGCACCATAAAATGGTGTGGGGGGGCGGGGGTAGGGTTGCAAAGTCCAATTCAAGAAATATCTGGGGACTTTGGGGATGGAGCCAGGAGACATTGGGGTGGAGCCAGGAGCAAGGATGTGACAAGCATAATTGAACTCCAAAGGGAGTTCTGACCATCACATTTAAAGGGACCATACACCTTTTAAATGCCTTCCTTCCATTGGAAATAATGAAGAATAGGGACACCTTCTTTTCGGGCTCATAGAATTGGACCCCCTGGTCCAATCTTTTTGAAACTTGGAGGGTATTTTGGGGAGAGGTACTGGATGCTATACTAGCCATTTGGTGCCTCTACCTCAAAAAATAGTGCCCGCCCAGAGCCCTAGATAGCCATGGATCAATTCTCCATTATTTCCTATGGGAATAAGTCTCCATAGGGAATAATAGAGTTCCCAGCAGACATTTCCCTCTCCTACCCCAGCTTTCTGATGACCCTGAAGCGGGGAGAGGAGCTCCAAACCGGGGAATTCCCTGCCCCCACCTGGGGATTGGCAACCCTATGTGGGGGGCGGGGGAGAGATTCCCCATTGCTATAAGCAGGGCTGGAATTCTGGCAGGAGCTCCTTTGCAGATTAGGCCACATGCCCCTGATGTAGCCAATTCTCCAAGAGCTTACAAAAAAGAGCCTTTTAAGCTTTTGGAGGACTGGCTACATCAGGGGTGTGTGGCCTAATATGCAAAGGAGCTCCTGCAAGAATTCCACCCCTGGCTATAGGATGACATTTTGGTTCAGTTCTCTGGCTTCAGTCATAATGACAATTTTGTCTAGAGGATAACTGGATTAGGTACCTTGGCTGGCCAATTGTGGTTTCATTCCTCGGGAATGAAAGGGATGGAGGATCACAATATTTGTTCAGATGGAGCGTCTAAGAAATAACAATTTAACACAGCTGTGTCATTTACCGCTGGTGATGTAACGTCTTGCCTTAGCTACCACAAACTGAAGCACTCTAATGCCACAGAGGGGTGTGGAGCACAAAGGTGTGTCAAGGAAACAGCCGGCAAAGCTGAGAGGGAAGTCCAGGAAATAAGGACTTGAGGAAAGCGGAACAGGAGACTGAGCGTATTGATTGCTGGAGGGAAAAGAGCATGTGAGCGGCTGCTCATGAACACAGGAAGCCCCACTCAGCAGTAATCTGTAGAAAAACAGGTGGCAGAGCTCATTAGCATAACTCATGAGCATATGCCACCCCCCCACCAGCCAAAAGCAATCTGATGCAAGGAAGGAGAGCCCCAGGCAAACGAGGCCTGCTTGGACTGGCTAGAGATCCAGCCAGCCCAAGCAGCCCTTGCTCACTGGGGTTCTCATTGCCCCCACCCCCCAAAGTCAAAAGGCCAGCAAGCCACCCACCACCCAAAATCACATAAGAAGTGAAGAAAGGGTGGTGTGGGCTTCTCCAGGGGTTAATGAGGGCTGCTGGGGGTGTGGCAAAGCCCCTGGCGGCTGGCTGGCTGGCTGCCCGCTCTCCTAATCCAGGGATTGTTTTGCAGCTGCACCTACTATTCAATGGACAAGGTAGGTAGGGGGGAGGGGGGAACCCTCAGAAAGGTTCAGGAGCTGTGCTCCTGTGAGCTCCTGCTGAATTTAAGGCCTGCCATGCAGGGACTTGGATTGCCCACAGCCCATTTTAAGATTACATTCTGCTCAGGATGTGAACTGCTTTGCTCAGAAGGGGGTGCAGAAATTAGAGGGAACATCAATGGGCATCTTTTGTAATTTCACCTACTTGCAAAGCAGAGAAGTGGCCCATAATGGAAGATGAAACATGATTATAATCAATAAGGCAGGACTCTCTGGGGAGAGATCTGTAGAATCTTCCCTGGGGTCAAAACGGCCATTACCATGGATTATTGTTAAACCAAATCTGGCAGCAAATTGACCAAATGAGAGCCTTACGTACATATATGAAAGTTTCTGTTTTAAATTTGCGATGGACGCCTTTCTAATGTGGAACATGATAAACAACCTGATGGACTTTGCTGAACAGAGCTTCCGCATCTGGCTTTTACGAAGAGAGGGCAAAACAGCAAATATCTTTTTTTTAAAAATCCATTTTACCTTTGAAATCACAAATGGACTTACCTAATGTCTGCAGCCAGTGGTGACTTGGAAGCGAACAGGGGAATACTAATAGTTTTTGGTTGTGGCAGCAGACGTCCTATTTCAGCAACTATTCCATCAGTTGGCCTCCCTTGTGACATCATGCTATACAGCCTTATTGTGCTGCTGAATCATTATTAACACCATCTCTTTTCTTGGACCAAAAACCCGCTCTATTTTGTGCAATGTGCCCTTCCCACCGATGAGGCACCTCATTTCGTTTTATCGTTCTATTATCTTGGTTTTTATTGTATTGTTTCAAATTTAAATTGTAGGATTTTATTGTTCAATTTATGTTGTAATCCACCCTGAGCCCGTTAGGAGAAAGGGCAGAATATAAGCCTACTAAATAAAAGAAATAAATAACTGAAAATAAAATCTCCCTTTTATTTCACCCTGTCTGGAAAGAGTTCTTCTTCTTTTGCAGTTTTGTGCTAATCCTCTGTCAGAGAATATCAGGGTCCTGCATGATCTTTTTACAGTTCTTCAGCGCCTGTAAGGCAGAGGTGTTCCACCAGGCTTTTGATTGACAACGATAGTTGCCGAGCTAGTATCTCTCCCCGCTTCAGGGCTCTCCCCCACTTGACACTGCATCCAGAAATCTGAATTGGACAGCATCAGGATTTATAATTGTTATTTTAATTGATTTGATTGGTTTTAAATGTTTTTATTTATGAACTAGGCTGCACATCGCCCAGAGTCTGCCATTGGTCGGGATGGGGGCGATCCATCAAGTTGAAGATATAAATAAAAATAAAGAAATAAAATCCTAAACCTTAGCAAACTAGATAAATTCAGATGGATAACAGTGTTGGTCTGAAGCAATAGAACAAAGTTTGAGACCAGTGGCACCTTCAAGACCAATACATTTTTATTCTGGGTATAATCTTGGGCATGATTAAACTGCACGTCTGATCACCACCTTTAAACCTCAAAATTGCAGCCACCTACTGGTAGGAAACAGGTACTACAGGGAGGATTGCCTGGGTGTTTAATTAGCAGGGTAAATTATATTCCGTTACAGAGGTTTTTGAAAATCAGGAACATAAATGGCTCAGGGTAGCTGTAGCTTTGTCTCAGTTATCAAAGGAAGAATTATCAAAGGAAGACAGCCAGTTTGATGTAGTGGTTAAGTGTGCAGGCTCTTATCTGGGAGAACCGGGTTTGATTCCCCACTCCTTCATTTGCACATGTTGGAATGGCTTTGGGTCAGCCATAGCTCTTGTAGGAGTTGTCCTTGAAAGGGCAGCTTCTAGGAGAGCTCTCTCAGCTCCACCCACCTCACAGGGTGTCTGTTGTGTGGGGGGGAGGTAAAGGAGATTGTGACCGCTCAGATTCAGAGTATAGGGTGGGATATAAATCCAATATCATCAATTATGTACTGGACTAGATCCACCAGTTGTAACCACAATGACAATGGCAATATGAGGGTAGAAATTCCTGACATTGCAACATTCTTTAAAATATATAACAGAATTTTTTCCCCTGGGGGAATATGGTTGGAACGGAGTTCCAGAACCTATTAATGGAAACAAAATTCTCAAAAAAATATTTTAAAGTTTGTGTGGATTTCTCCTTCGTTTCCTTCTTGAGAGTTCCGGCACCTCTTTGTCCTGGGGGGAAAACCCTATATGTAAGTAATATGTATTTGTATTATTTGATGTTAGATCTTTGCTCAGGGAAATGAGAATTGCTTAATAATCATGAGGGAAGGCAGCATGGTATACCCCAATTTAGGGCTGCCACTCCCTAGCTGGGGGCAGGAGATCCCCTGGTTTGGAGGCCCTCCCCCCACTTCAGGGTTATCAGAAAGCAGGGGAGCAGGTTGAATGTGAGAATTGATCCATGGGTAGCTGGGGCTTGGGGGAGGCTGTATTTTGAGGTATATTTTCAGCATAGCTCCTGGTCTCTCTCCTAAACCACCCCCCCCCCCAAGTTTCAAACAGATTGGACCAGGGGGTCTGATTCTATGAGCCCCAAAAGAAGGTGCCCCCCTCCTCCATTATTTCCAATGAAGGGAGCACAGTCCCTTTAAATGGGATGTCCAGAACTCCCTTCAGAGTTCAACCGTGCTTGTCACAACCTTGTTCCTGGCTCCACTTCCAAAGTCTCCTTTGAGATAGTATTTTTTTTTAATTATATAAACAATACAAACATTGATAAAGGTAAGATAAGACAGAGAAACCACAGAGTTTCGTTTATACATAAACAGTCGTATTTTGGTTGACAAAAGCAGAAAAATCAGAGAAAAACCATTTATTATCATCAGTATTGTCTAATAAATTGTAACTAATAACATTTCCCCTATCTATACAGTTGTTGAACAGATCTTACTTTGTTATGTACAAATTACTTATATACTTTTATTTCGATCTAGTCTACATACAATTACATTTACACCCAAAGTCTCCTGACTCCACCCCCAAAGTCCCCAGATATTTCCTGAGTCGAACCTGGCAACCCTAGCCCAATTTTGTCTGATCTCTCAGGGTCAATACCTGAGGGGGGACCCTCGTGGAAGACTCTGCAGAGGAAGGCAATGGTAACCCCTCCCCTCTGCTTCTCACTTGCCTTGAAAGCCCCTTACCAGGGTCACCATAAGTCAGTTGTGACAAGAGCCGGCACGTGGGACTCAACGGGGTAGGCAGCTGTCCGGGGCACTACCCCGCCTGGGGGCACCACCAGGTGACCCCCTTACTCCCCCTTGCCCACGCAGAGCGCTCCTCCGAGTCTGCCTTGAAGTCAGGATTGGAGGAGCACTGCACAGTGCACTACATTCTTTGGGTTGAAAGCGGCTGGGCGCTGCTAAAACAGTGCACTCTTTGGAAGTTTCCTTTGAAGCCTCCGAAGTGCATAGTGCAGGGGGAAAGCAACTTGTGTGCCGCCCGTCGCTCTCTCGTTCCCCATTTGCTGCCCTGCACAATGACATCACTTCTGGTGATGTCATTGTGACACATGCAATGAGCTCCATAAAGGGAGCTTGCAGGGGGGGGGGCGCATGGTGCAAGGGTCTGCCTTGAGTGTCAGAACCCTTAGCACTGGGCCTGTTTGGGACTTGATGGATTCATAAATAGTTACGAATTGCTTTTTATCAGGCAAAGAAGTTATCGCTGCTGCTTGTTCTCCTGAGCTGACAGCTGAAAGAAGAATGACTACCTCTGTCTCGCTGAATCACTGCTTGAGTGGAGTACCTGCTGAACGGGCTGTTCTGATGTAGGCCTCTCATCTCTTACTAGCTGGTCCTACCACGTTCGCCCCTTCTTGAAGAGCAAGCCAGAGGCACCCCTATGAAACAATGGCTCTTCTTCCATGCCTGTTCCCCTGGATGTAGTTCAAGGGATCCATGCAACCCTGCAGCGAGAAGACCAAAACCTATTTGAAAGGGACCAGACATGTCTATTGAGCATTCTTCACTGTTTAGCAACTTCGTTATGATAATGACAAAATCTGTGTCATGTGAAGCTGCCCTTTGACTGAGTCAGACCATCGGTCCATCAAAGTCAGTACTGTCTTCTCAGACTAGCAGTGGCTCTCCAGGGTCTCAGACAGAGGTCTTTCACGTCATCTGCCTGGTCTTTTTAATTGGAGATGGCAACCTGAGACCTTCTGTGTTGTGTCAGAGAATACTGAGGGCTTCAAGGTTTACCCAACAGCTGCTTTTCTGTATAAAAGAGGGAGAAACTTATTGATAAGCCTTACCACAGTACAGACTCTGCATAATGCCAGACTAAAATCAATAGTCTTAACAGCTTCCCAGGAGCCATATGGCAAAAGGAGCTGATCGGTTTTTGCTTGCTCAGAGCGCAGCCAAACTGGGATGATTTGCAGCAATAAACTGGACCCACTCGGGAGAGAGTGAAGACAGCGATAGACAAAATGAAAACTTGAAAACCGAAAGAGAGTAGAAGGTTTTTAGACTCTGCTTTTCTCTGCCTCAAGGAGTCTCAAAGCAGCTCACAATTGCCTTCCCTTCCTCTCCCCACAACAGGCCCCTTGTGAGGCAGGTGGGGCTGAGAGAGTTCTGAGAGAACTGGGACTGGCCTAGGGTTGCCAAGTCCAATTGAAGAAATATCTGGGGACTTTGGGGGTGGAGCCAGGAGACATTGGGGTGGAGCCAGGAGCAAGGGTGTGACAACCATCATTGAACTCCAAAGGGAGTTTTCGCCATCACATTTCAAGGGACCGCACATCTTTTAAATGCCTTCCTTCCATAGGAAATAATGAAGGATAGGGGCACCTTCTTTGGGGGCTCATAGAATTGGACCTCCGGGTCCAATCTTTTTGAAACTTAGGGAGTATTTTTGGGAGAGCCACCGGATACTATACAGAAAATTTGGTGCCTCTATCTAAAAAAACGGTCCTCAGAGCCCCAGATACCCGTGGATAAATTCTCCATTATTTTCTATGGGAATAAGTCTCCATAGGGAATCATGAGTACCCAAAAGACATTTCCCTCCCCTCCCCCCGCTTTCTGATGACCTTGAAGCGGGGGGAGGGCCTCCAAACTGGGGGATCCCCTGCCCCCACCTGGGGATTGGCAACCCTAGACTGGCCCAAGGCCCCCCAGCAGGCCTCAAGTGTCTCAAAGCAGTTTATAATCGCCTTCCCTTCCTCTCCCCACAACAGGCCCCTTATGAGACAGATGCGGCTGAGAGAGTTCTAAATAACTCCCAAGTTTCAAAACGATTGGACTGGGGGGGGGGGTCCAATTCTATAAGCCCCCAAAGAAGGTGCCCCTATTCTTCATTATTCCAAATGGAAGGAAGGCATTTAAAAGGAGCGTGGTCCCTATAAATGTGATATTCCTTTAAGTTTTGCTTGCCACACCTTTACTCCTGGCTCCACCCCCAAAGTCCCCAGATATTTCTTGAGTCAGACTTGGCAACCTTAGTCCCTTCCAAATTCTAGAAGCCTTCAACCAACCCAGACGTTTATCATCCCGTACCTTACACTAATTAACCTTGAGTCGTGTCCCATTTCTTAGATTAGTTTGGCACCCTATTTCTTAGATTAGCTTGGCTCCACCGTTTGCTCAGCCTCATTTCACAAGCCTCATTCACAATGAACCAGGCAGAAGGAGAGTCATTTGTGGTAGAAACCTCCCCCTCCCCCGCCGCCCCGCTAATATCCAGTCCAAAAAAGCACATATGGTTTTATTAGAAGATAGCTGAGTTCCCTCTTGGGGAGATTTTTTATACTGCTTCTCAATCTCACTTGGTGGTCTCCATGCATTGATGTCCCACCCAAGTTGTTTTCCCCCTTGCCCAGTGTTTATTTTCTATGCAAATTGGTTTCATATATCTCTACAGATTTTTCATTACTCTCTACAAATATCTTGCAATGCCATTCTTGTCTGCTGGACCAGTCTTTTGCAACAACCTCCTACTCATGACCTGAGTTCAATCCCAGCGGAAGCTGGGTTCGGGTAGCCAGCTCAAGGTTGACTCAGCCTTCCATCCTTCTGAGGTTGGTAAAATGAGGCCCAGCTTGCTGGCGGGGGGGCGGGCTGTAAAGTGTAGATGACTGGGGAAGGCAAGGGCAAACCACCCCATAAAAAAGTCTGCCGTGAAAACGTCATGATGCGACATCACTCCAGAGTCAGAAACAACTGGTGCTTGCACAGGGGACTACCTTTACCTTACCTGTTTTTGTGCTAGGAATAGGGTGAAAACGCAAATGGCAGAACATGGATGTTAAGATAGGGGTCTCATGAGGATTCCCAATACTACCTTGGGAAATGCTGGGAGATTCAGGGAGGCAAGGCCTGGGCAAGGTGGAGTTTGTGATGTCACTTCCAGGTGACACTGTAGGCTACCTCCTCTAACGTCTGTGGTTTTTACTATAGAGTCTAGGGAAAATTCCTAGAGTGTCACTATACAGCAGCTATTTTTTAAAAAATCCCATTACTCAATTTTTCAGACAGGCAGTTGGAGCTGTGTGTCATATACCACCAAATCACTTCTGAGTTGGGTTTTTGGGTTCCCCCCACCACCACCAGCAGCAGGGGATGGGGGTAGGGTTGCCAGATCCAGGTTGGGAAGCTCCTGGAGATTTGGGGTTGGAACCAGGGGAGGACAGGGACCTCAGTAGGATACAAAGCCATTGAGTCCACCCTCCAAAGCAGCCATATGCTCTCTGCAGCCTGGAGACAAGCTATAACTCCGGGGAATCCCCAGGTTCCCCGGAGGCTGACATCCCTACCTCTGACTTATGGCAACCAAGGCTTTCTTTGTAGAAAAAGCCCAGCAGGAACTCATTTGCATATCAGGCCACACCCCTGACGCCAAGCCAGCTGGAACTGTATTCCTGCTCAAAAAAAGCCCCGATGGCAACCCTATGATTTAACGGCCTACCAAACATCAGATCATTTACTGCCTTGCTCAGGTCTTGCAAGTTGAAGGCTGTGGTTCCCTTTATTGAGGTTGAATTGGTGAGAGGGTGTTCGTGGAGGTTATGCAGCCAATCCTTCAAGAGCTTACAGGATTCTTAGTACAGGGCCGACTGTAAGCTCTTGGAGGATTGGCTACATTAGGGAGGTGTGGCCTAATATGCAAAGCAGTCCCTGCTACAAAAAAAGCCCTGCTGGCAGCTAAATGGGAGGGCTATGTGTCATAGAATACAACATGACCACGGTTGACTTGGAGGTCATCCCAGCATTAGGATGTAGGTAGTTGGTGGCAACTATAGCAAGCAGAAAACAGAGACAATTCAGGGCTTTTTTTGTAGCAAGGACTCCTTTGCATATTAGGCCACACACCCCTGATGTAGCCAATCCCTCAAGACCTTACAGGACTCTTATTCCAGGGCCTACTGTAAGCTCTTGGAGGATTGGCTACATCAGGGGTGTGAGGCCTAATATGCAAAGGAGTTCCTGCTACAAAAAAAGCTCTGAGAGACATTATTGGTCAGATGCACACCTAGACTTTGGAGGTGAGGTTTCCCTGGACTTGTGGGGCACCACGGCTTGTCTTTGGCTTAATTACATCTTAAGTGTAGGAGCAGATGCAGACACGCAGATTGAACTCCCAGGTTCCCTAGGGTGAGCTTGGGGCTTGTAAAGTGTATAGAAGAGAGCGAACCCCTAGATCTTTGAGCCAGACCTCTAGGTTCCAAGAAAAGGGCTACACGGGAAAGTTATCCTCGTGTGCTTTGTCTGGTTGACCTTCCATTGTGCTGCATCGCGCTTTCCTTTTCTGTGTTTCCTTCCTGTGATAAATATACCTCCCATAGTATATTTAAAGGAGAAAGAAGCCTTCGAACAGCTGCTTAATGGTTCTGGCAACTTCTCTTGCAACGGCAGCAAATTTTTTATGCCAACTCAGTGGTTTACCTGGAGCAGGGGAAGGGAGGCCTGGCCATTTCTGCTGGTGTCGAAGTAAAGGATTGGAACAGTCGTGAACGAAGAAACCCCTGCTTCTTTATATAGATCTTGTTTCATGACTTCAGGTGGCGGATCAGTTCACTTTCATTGACTCGCAGGGTTTCACACCCAACTGCTTTGGTTCGATTCTCGCTCATTTGGCATTGCTTTGTGTTGATTTCAAAGGGGAGATTTCAATTCACTGTACATTGTAAAATTCGTTTTGAAAATTGTAGGAAATTGGCACAGATGGAAGCGCTTCGTGAGGGCACATATCCAGCTAAGTTTCATCCAAAAAGATGCTTTGTTTGTTTGTTCTGTTTTTGGCCCCAGGGGACTGGACTAGATTGTTTTTTTTAAAGGTTACTGCTGGTCTGATCCTACCATGTGCTTTGTGTTTGAGTCACACAGAAACCCATAGGGAATGCAGACGAATTCCTTGGTAAAATCCATGCAAAATTTCAGGAGTTATCCATAGAAAACATTGAAAGCAATTTTTTTTACAGATAGGGTTGCCGAGTCCTCTCAGCACATGGAGGATCGCCCAGTTTCTCTGGTGCCGGCTAGCTGCTGCCAGGGGAGAGTTGCTGCCCCAAATGCAATGTGCCCACATCAGAAGAAGAAGAATTGCAGATTTATACCCCGCCCTTCTCTCTGAATCAGAGACTCAGAGCAGCTTACAATCTCCTATATCTTCTCCCCCCACAACAGACACCCTGTGAGGTGGGTGGCGCTGAGAGGGCTCTCACAGCAGCTGCCCTTTCAAGGACAACTCTGCAAGAGCGACGGCTAACCCAAGGCCATTCCAGCAGGTGCAAGTGGAGGAGTAGGGAATCAAACCCGGTTCTCCCAGATAAGAGTCCGCACAACCACTACACCAAACTGGCTCTCAGCCAAACTGGCTCTCAGTGACATAGGATTAGAAAGGTTGCCTTCTCTGCAGGATATTGCAATGTCAAGCTGAACTAGCCAGAAGAAGAGCGTGCATTCTATGAAAAACACCAGCATATTTTTGTCCCTTTTCATCTTAACCCAGACTTAATCTGTCATCTGCTTAGGTCATTTTCAAAAATTAGCAAACCCTGCTGCACATAATCCTCCATGTTTCTTTTCATAGGGCTTGTCATTCAAGCTCTAACGGAACTGCACCGGTGAGAAGGTGAGAATAATTTTACATATCTCCTGCTTTCATTTCGTTCTCCCAGAAAGTCAGATAAGCACGGGAGCTTTAGATATTCTGCTTTCACTCACTCTAAAAGAGCCGATAACAGTATACTCTCACCTTTGCAAGCTCATTTTTTCAACGGATTGTAGGTGGCCAGCCAAGAAGAAGGTCATGTCCTACTAAGAGAGAGCAGGGCTTCAAGATCACTATTAATTTGCCCCGTGGAGAAACTCCTCATGAAAAGTTTACTAGATATATTTAATATGAAAATAGCTGTTTATATATAGAAAGCATAAAGTTAAGAAATACAGTTATTTTAATTTCTGAGGTTAAAATGTTGTGGTTCATCAAAATTGCAATGTAACATAGGCCTTCGCCATACAGGCTGAAGTATCTGGGTCTGCAGGTTTGTCCTTATGTTTACATAAGATGCTTTTTTTGAGCAGGAACACCCAGGAACGTAGTTCCAGCTGGCTTGGTGACAGGGGTGTGTGGCCTAATATGTGAATGAGTTCCTGCTGGGCTTTTCCTACAAAAATGCCCTGTGTGAAAAATAATGGCAGGATAAGGGGTGTGGCCTAATATGCAAATGAGTTCCTGCTGGACTTTTTCTACCTAAACAAAAAGCCCTGGACAGACCTATTCTGATAGTCCCAAGATTGAGTTTTTAATTAGTCTTAAACAGGAGTCCAGTAGCACCCTAAAAACCAGGGATGGAATTCTAGCAGGAGCTCCTTCGCATATTAGGCCACACACCCCTGATGTAGCCAATCCTCCAAGAGCTTACAAGGCTCTTTTTTGTAAGCTCTTGGAGGAGTGGCTACATCAGGGGGTGTGGCCTAATATGCGAAGGAGCTCCTGCTAGAATTCCACCTCTGTGGAAGACTCTGGAATTATGGTCAGTCAATGGACAAGGAATCTCACTACATTGGTCCATAATGAAGAACCAATCAGCTGATGGCCTGGGAGGTGATGGATGCCAATTGGCTGAAAAGGTCTTGGCCAGAGTATATAAGGCCAAAAACAGAGAGCTGAACAGGGTGGAGAAACAGGTGCCCTTGTATTTTAACTGAAAAGAAGGATGAGAAAGTTGAAGAAGTCCAACCAACAAAGGAGAGGAGGCTTCCAGGAGCAGTGCCTTGGTATTTTTCAGAGAGCAGTCCCAATTAATGGGAAACCATTAGCTTTCAGCAATGGTGCTCATCTCTTCAGGATTTAGAACTCCCAAGGGATGGCCTGACCAGAAAGTAGACTTCCAAATGAAGCAAGCAGAGCTCTGTAAGTGCTAACTTGGAATGGAAACTAGATTGAAGGGAATGAGTTGTTTAAACTAAGGAAGGGAACTATTGATAGGGATTACCACACACACACACCACTATAGTTTACAAAGATCAAAATAACCCATATACAGCAAGCCAACTAGAGGCAGATTTAGGGTTGCCAAGTCCAATTCAAGAAATATCTGGGGACTTTGGGGGTGGAGCCAGGAGACTTTGGGGGTGGAGCCAGGAGCAAGGTTCTGACAAGCATAATTGAACTCCAAAAGGAGTTCTGGTCATCACATTTAAAGGGACTGCACAACTTTTAAACGCCTTCCCTCCTTTGGAAATTTATGAAAGACAGGTTCACCTTCTTCTGGGCTCATAGAATTGGACCCCCCTGGTCCAATCCTTTTGAAACCTGGGAGGGTAGTTTGGGGAGAGGCACTGGATGCTATGCTGAAAATGTAGTGTCTCTACCTCAAAATACAGCCTCCCAGAGCTCCAGATTCCTGCAGATCAATTCTCCATTATACCCTATGGGAATCGGTCTCTATATGGAATAATGACCAGCAGACTTTTCCCTCCCCCTCAACCGCTTTCTGATGACCCTGGAGGGAGGGCCTCCAAACCAGGGGATCCCCTGCCCCCACCTGGGGATTGGCAACTCTAGGCAAACTTTCAAAAGGTAGAACATAGCCCCCAGATCATTTCCTTAGAAAACAGTATCGCCAACAGAAGAGGAAGGAGAAGCCAAATTTTGCTCCCTTTTGTATCTTTTGTTTCAGCCAATTGGCATCCAAAGTGCAGCCCCTTTGTCCAGCATGGCTAGTCCTTGAGGATCCTTGCAACTCATCTTTGCCATGTTGGAGAGGACTGCTAAGGGTGGGGTAACAAGGGGAAGATCTGGGATTATTATATTATTGTATCCACAGATCAGGAGAGCTAATCTCGGGGGGGGGGGGGGATTAATAGAAAAGCGCCAGCAGGAATCATTTGCATATCAGGCCACACCCCCTGATGCCAAGCCAGCTTGAACTGCATTCCTCTGTGTTACTGCTAAAACAACAACAAAAAAGCTCTGGTTAATCCATTGTTTTTCCTAGCATTCTTAAAAGTTTGCTCAGAGCTTTGGTCGCAATCAGGCCTCAGATTCAGCAGGCACTCACAGGAACGCAGCTGCTGAACCTTTCTGACGCCCCCCTCCTCCCTCCCTTGTCCATTGAATAGTAGGTGCAGCTGCATAACAATCCCTGGATTAGGAGAGCAGGCAGCCAGCCAGCCAGCCACCAGGAGCTTTCCCACGCCCCCAACGGCCCTCATTAACCCATGGAGACGCCTGTGCCACCATTTCTCCACTTCTTATGTGATTTTGGGTGACAGGTAGCTTGCTGGCCTTTTGACTGTGGGGGAGGCAGCCCAGGAGAGCCCCAGGTGAGTGAGGCCTGCTTGAGCTGGCTGGATCTCTAGCCAGCCCAAGCAGGCCTCACTCACCCATGGCTCACCTTTCTTGTGTTGCGTTGCTTTTGGCTGGGGGTGGGGGTGGCATATGCTAATGAGCTCCACCACCGATTTTTCTACAAAATGACCCCCGGCCACAATCATATGTTATATTGCATAGCAAAGATACATCAAATTATGCAGTTTCTTTCCCTATTTTAGCTGGGTGGAAAGCAGTGGAGAGCCATATGGGAAGCATTATAAAGGAATACCACATTAAATTTGTTTGCATTCTCTTGGAAAGAAAGTGAGAACAGCTGAAAATAGGAAATGGTCAAGGGCCATTCAGTTATTTATTAATGAGGGCAGGTGATTTCTTGAGAAAAACAAAACTAGGGCTGAAATTTCCCAGAAATATTAAAGCTTTTTAATTGTCTTTTAGTTGATAAGGGAGATTGCATTTCTGCATAACTTCCAATGCTCTATATAATATCCATTACATTTTTTTAATCATTTAGTCAAGGGCAGGCCTCAAATTCCACAGGAGCTCACAGGAGCACAGCTCCTGAACCTTTCTGATCTCCTCCTCCTACCGCACCTACCTACCTTGTCCATTGAATAGCAGGTGCAGCTGCATAACAATCCCTGGATTAGGAGAGCAGCCAGCCACCAGTTTTGCCACGCCCCCATTAACCCCTGGAGAAGCCCTTGCCACCCTTTCTCCACTTCTTATGTGATTTTGGGTAACGGGTGGTTTGCTGGCCTTTTGTCTGTGGGGAGGGGCGGCCCAGGAGAGCCCCAGGTGAGCGAGGCCTGCTTGGGCTGGTTGGATTTTTTGGCAGCAAAAGCAGGCCTCGCTTGCCTGGAGCTCTCCATTCTTGCGTTGGGTTGCTTTTGGCTGTGGGAGGGATGGCCCAAGAGAGCGCCGGGCGACTGAGACCTGTCTGAGCAGGCCTCGCTCACCCAAGGCTCTCTTTTCTTGTGTTGGGTTGCTTTTGGCTGGTGGGAGGGTGGCATATGCTAATAAGTTATGTTAATGAGCTCCACCACCTATTTTTCTACAAAACAACCTCTGGTCAAGGTTCCAGCAGCCTTTCATAACCAAAGAGCCAAACAATGTCCAAATTCACCTCAGAAGATCAACCAAGAGCCAGTTTAAGAGAGCCCGTTTGCATGAGCGAAAACATACAGCTTACCATTACTGATAACAAACATTACTGGCACACTGATTAGCAGTAGCATAAATTTAAGCCATATTAACTTTGTACTCAAGGACTTTTTGCAATGGGACTTTGGCCATCCCATCATCTTGCTTCTTTCTCTACACCATAACAAGTCAAGTTCAGCTCTGCTGAGTCTCTTTTTGGTCCATCTTGATCACAAGGTGCCTTTGATGCGATTTACATGGGAGATGGCCTGCTGCTAGGGTTGCCAGCCTCCAGGTGGGGCCTGGAGATTTCCCGCTTTGACAACTGATCTCCAACTGGCAGAGATCAGCTCCCCTGGAGAAAATGGCTGTTTGGAAGGGTGGACTGTAGGGCATCGGACCATAGAGTTTTTGCCCAAATACCAGAATGTTGCTCCAACATCACTTCTGGGTCATGTGGGCAATGACACAGACACGCCACTGCATGTCAGACGGGTCTCCTTGCTGTTCCTGCTAAGTCCGTTCCATCCCTTGCCAGTTGCCAAGAGGGAACTGGCAACTTTTTCATGGGGTCACCATGAGTCAGTCATGATTTAACAGCACACGCTTATTATATAAGGCAAATATTATATCCGTATATATTATATCAAAACTTGTTGCAGTGATTAAAAAAAACCCCCTGCATAGCATTTTAATATCTCTGTTTTAAAAAGGCCGACTGTTAGCCTGGGCGTAACAACTTCTAGACAAGGCCAGCCCTGCCACTAGGAAAACTAGGTGATTGCCTAGGGTGCCAGCCTGAATTGGGCACCCCCCCATGTGATTCAGTGACATTGTTAGTGCTGGGAGGGGAGTGTTAGAAGTTAGCCTTGCCTAGGGTGCCAGGCAGTCTAGGGCCGTTCCTGCTTCTAGAGGACCCTCTACCTGCTCCATACTCTCCTCCAGGGCTTTTTTTTGTAGCGGGAACTCCTTTGCATATTAGACCACGCACCCCTGATGTAGCCAATCCTTCAAGAGCTTACAGGGCTCTTCTTACAGCACCTACTGTAAGCTCCAGGAGAATTGGCTATCTCAGGGGTGTGTGGCCTAATATGCAAAGGAGTTCCTGCTACAAAAAAAGCCCTGCTCTCCTCCCACTTTTAGATTTAAAAGTAATGGAGTGGAGGAACCATGACCCAGTTACAACAGCCCAACCTTCCTTCCATCGAAGAACACAGACCTTTCCCTCAACAACTGCACCAATCAGGAAGATTCAACCTCAATTCTTCTTTCCCAGCTACTTGCTGCACTGCCGTCATTATCAGCAGGGGAGCCATCCCTGCAAGTCTTCCAATCCGCTGTTTGCTAGCCTCTGGGCATTCAGAAATATACCGTCTGCATTCAGAAACACCCTGTCTCCAAACGTTACCATTCTACTTAGCTGCGACTTGTCGTGTCATACCGACATCAGCATAAACCCCAAGTTCTTCCCATGTTCTTGGCTTTGGATTGATCCGTTTGGGGATCTTATTCTGCACATCTTAGTACTCTTGGCCCGTGTAGTCGATAAGAGCTCATTCTTAAGTAAAGGTCTTCAGGGAACGACACTCCTTGGAGGAGACATTTTTGCATCAGTGGCTCCTACATTAGTAATGATGGCTCGATCGGACCTTAATAGACGTACTTACCGAATATTCCCTTAACCGTGTGCTAAAAACGTAAGGAGGAAGCTGGGACTAGTCTGCGCTGGAAATTAGTTCACTCTCTCCTTTGTTCCCCTCACGTTGCTCTAGGCCAGGGGTGGGGAACCTTTTCTCTGCCAAGGGCCGTTTGGATATTTGTAACATCATTCATGGGCCATACAAAATCATCAACTTAAAAAAACAGTGCTCTGCCGAGGCAGAACAATTCAGGCCGAGAAATATAATGCAAATAATTGTTTTTCTATTTGAAGTCATGTGGGGAGAGCCTAATTTGGCACACACACACACCCGGCCTGCCACCCTAGACAAATGCCTAGGTCCAGGGCATTTTTAATAGAAAAAGCCCAGCAGGAACTTATTAGCATATTAGACCACATCCCCTAATATTAGCATATTAGGTAGGGTTGCCAATTCCAATTTCAGAAATATCTGGGGACTTTGGGGGTGGAGCCAGGAGACTTTGGGGGTAGAGTCAGGAGACTTTGGGGGTGGGGCCAGGAGACACTGGGGTGGAGCTAGGAGCAAGGGTGTGACAAGCACAATTGAACTCCAAAAGAAGTTCTGTCCATCACAATTAAAGGGACCTCACAACTTTTTAAATGCCTTCCTTCCCTCCACCCTCCCCTTCTCTGATTTCACCTCAGAGGCGGAGCGGGCGACGCCGCTGCACTGCTGCCACCTCTTCTCTGCTTCACCGTAGCTCCTCCTCTGAGATGGGCTCAGCCTGAGCCCATCTCGGAGAAGCAGCTACGGTGAAGCGGAGAAAAGGCGGCAGCACAGCGGCGTCGCCCGCTCCGCTCCGCCTCTGAGGTGAAATCAGAGAAGGGGAGGGTGGAGGCAGGCCAGGAGCGTGGCGAGCCGCGAGTCCGGGTCCTAGAAGGATGGAGCCCATCTCGGAGGAGCAGCTACGGTGAAGTGGAGAAGAGGCGGCAGCAGTGCAGCGGCATCGCCCGCTCCGAGATGGGGCGGCTCACCACGCTCCTTGGTGCCGTTTCCTCCCCTCCCCCCGCTTCCATTTTTTGGGGGAGCAGGGGAAGAGGCTGGAAATCCTGGGGTCCCCCGCCAGGGCGGGAGGGTTGGGAAGTCTAATATTAGGTCACACGCTCATGAGCACATTAGACCACACCATCTGGAATAATCAAGTGCAAATTGAACTGGTGCTAGCTGGCTCCCACGCCCCACCCCTGCCAGCCCTCTCTTCCTTCCTTCATGCAGAAACTGCAGCTGCTCCCAGCAGGCCTTTAAAGATGCCCACATACCCCAGCAGCAGTCCTTCACAATGCCCACCACTCAGGCTCCACAGAGAGCGCGAGCCAGGCCCCAGGGAGGCCACTGCTCAGCATGGCTGGACCCCACAATCCTCACCGGCCAGCCGGGCCTCAGGGAGGCTGCCACGTGGCTCAGCTTAGCCCAGCAATCCCCCTGGGGCTGCCACATGGCTCAGCTTAGCCCAGCAATTCCCGAGGGCCAGACCAAGTGATCTCGAGGGCAGTAAACAGCGCCCCCCCATGAATGTTCCCCTCACACTGCTCTAGGCAAATACTTTCTCTCCTGTTCTTCTCTCTCCACCCCCTTTCTTTTTCTGGACATGTTGTTGAAGAATGGCCTTTGCTGGTCTCTCCGGTCGCTTTCCCATGTAATGAGATTCATTTCCTGTTAAACATTTGTTCAAGTAGATGCAGACAGTGATGGATTTTTCAAAAGAGGTCTACGCAGGAAGTAATCGGAGACGCACGCTAATAACAGGGGGTGGGGAGAGGAGAAACCCCCACGCCGCACCGCAAGACGGTGATCAGAAAGCTCTGCTTCTTTAATTCCCATTTCTAATTTCGGAGAGTGTATTAAAAAAGAAAAACCAGGAGAGGAGGCAGCCACTTTGCCAGTCTTTGCTCGTCCTGTCAGGGGTATAAAGCCTTCAAAGTGACACATTTCTTTTTCTATATAAATAACCAGTGAGTAAGAGATGCTGCTCCGATTTCTATAAAAATTCTCCTACAAATGATAAAAGAGTGGTAAATAATTTAACAAAGTGATCCAACGGTACTAAATGTAGTACAGTGCCATTTATATTTCAAGAGGCTGCTTATTTATAGGCAGATTAATTTAAGACCTTGAGGGTGGTTAATGAAGGGGCCTGTACATTCCCTGCCCAAAGGGGCCAGGATTCCTCACTGTACTGAGGAGAAGACTGGAAATTCTGTCATACACCAGTGAATAAGGGGTACATTCCTATTTACGGTATATCCTGCGTATGCTAGGTAGGGTTGCCAGGTCTTACCTGGCTCCGGGTGGGGGGAATCTTCTCTCTCACACTCAATGTGCCCACTGTGATGTTGTGACCCTGAAGTGATGTCATCATGCTGGACATGTTGCACAGGTCGCTCTAGCAATTTGGGTAAAAACTCTATGGTACCATAGAGTTTTTACCAGGACTTTTTGGGTAGGAAAAGCCCAGTAGGAACTCATTTGCATATTAGGCCACACCCCCTGATGTCACCATTATTTCACATAGGGGTTTTTTGTAGAAAAAGCCCAGCAGAAATTCATTTACATAGTAGGCCACACCCCCTGACACCAAGCCAGCCGGAGCTGCGTTCCTGTGCGTTCCTGCTCAAAAAAAAAAGGCCCTGGTTTTTACCCAGATTGCTAGAAGAAGAAGAAGATTGCAGATTTATACCCTGCCCTTCTCTCTGAATCAGAGACTCAGAGCAACTTACAATCTCCTATATCTTCTCCTCCCACAACAGACACCCTGTGAGGTGGGTGGGGCTGAGAGGGCTCTCACAGCAGCTGCCCTTTCGAAATTCAAAATTCATGAACAATTTGATTGGTTCCAATTGGTGTTCCATTTGCCACTTCCACTGGCCACCTGTAAATAACAAACAAGAAGAATACAGGCGGCCAGTGGAAATGGCAAATGGAACACGAATCAAACCTGGGACTAGTGTAGCCGCACCTGTTGAACAGAGGACTGCTACCTCTACATCTACAAAGGAAGGTATACCTGCACCTTTCAGGAAATGGGACTTCAGGACAGCAGGAACATATACCTTATGAACATAGGACTATACGTGGACTTTATTGGAACCAATCAAATTGTTCGTGAATTTTGAATTTGCTCTGAGTTATATGAATTTTGCTTTGAAATATGTGTGAGTTCCAATGAGATGCATAAGTGAGAAACAAAAAAAGTGTATAAGAAATTATTTGTGTGTATAAGTATTCACAGTGTTTCCTCCATATTTTTTACCCACCTGGGAATTGGCAGCCCTACGTGTGAGACAGAATGCTGGACTAGACAGACCACTAGTCTGATCCAGGGCTCTTCTTATGTTCCTAGCTCTGCCTAGAACCTAAAACGACTAAATTGAGTCCATTGTGCTTTGGTCACATTTTGAGAAGACAGGAGTCACTAGAAAGTACACTAATGCTGGGAGAAACTGAAGGCAGCAGGAAAAGAGAATGACCCAATGTGAGATGGATTGAGTCAATACAGAAAGCTGAGTTTGGAAGACCTGAGCAAGGCTGTTAATGCTAGACATTCCGGAGGTCATTAATTCCTAGAGTCACCATAAATTGGAAGTAACTGACTTGACACACACACCTTGAGAGAGTAGACCAGGGAGAGACTTCCTTATTTTGGCAAATGAACCCCAACTGATGAGTTTGAGAAATTAGGCTTTAACCTTAAACTGTCAGCAAAAGCCGCATCGTCTCAATGGCATCTTTCTTCTCCTGCCATGTTGACAAATAGCAAGCCAGCCTCTGCAGAGCACTTAAATTTTAGCCACTTACTTGGTGGGGGAGCTCCTCTATTTGCGTCTTGAGCAAATTATGAACAGACTGTGCACCAACAATGGAAATGCACATGGTCAGGGCTTTTATTGTAGTAGGAACCCCTCTGCATATTAGACCACACACACCTGATGTAGCCAATCCTCAAGAAGAAGAAGATATTGGATTTATATCCCGCCCTCTACTTTGAGTCTCAGAGTGGCTCACAATCTCCTTTATCTTCCTCTTCCTCCCAACAGACACCCTGTGAGATGGGTGGGGCTGAGAGGCACTCTCAGAAGCTGCCCTTTCAAGGACAACTCCTATGAGAGCTATGGCTGACCCAAGGCCATTCCAGCAGCTGCAAGTGGAGGAGTGGGGAATCAAACCCAGTTCTCCCAGATAAGCAGGGGCGAAATTCTAGCAGGAGCTCCTTTGCATATTAGGCCACACACCCCTGGTGTACCTAATCCTCCAAGAGTTTACAGTAGGTCCTGTACTTAAGAGCCCTGTAAGCTCTTGGAGAATTGGCTACTTCAGGGGGTGTGGCCTAATATGTAAAGGAGCTCCTGCTAGAATTCCACTCCTGCAGATAAGAGTCTGCAAACTAACCACTACACCAAACTGGAGCTTACAGTAGGCTTTGTACTAAGAGCCCTGTAAGCTCTTGGAGGATTGGCTACTTCAGGGGGTGTGGCCTAATATGTAAAGGAGCTCCTGCTAGAATTCCACCCCTGCAGATAAGAGTCTGTACACTTAACCATTATACCAAACTGAAGCTTACAGTAGGCCCTGTAAGAAGAGCCCTACAAGCTCCAGGAGGACTGGCTGCATCAGGGGTGTGTGGCCTAATATGCAGTGGAGTTTCTGCTACAAAAAAAGCCCTGGAAGAGAGTGTGGTTATTTTTGCTCCTGCGTACATCTCAAAAATGCAGAGTGCTCCACCATATCAAGCCCTCTGGTCATCCTGTAACTTTAACATCAGCTCTACTCAATCAGATTCCTGGGAGGATGCTGAAAGTCCCATGAAACCAGTCTACGAGCAGATGATACTGCTGTCTATGAAATCACACCATTGACTCATCCCGCTCTGTATTAAGAGTAAACAACACTGCCGGATCTCACGGGACTCAAGGCAGAGAAAGACATTTCCCAATACCTGGTACCAGAGATTGTTTAAGGGCTGGCAGCAGGGACTGACTCTGAGGGCGCCTGAATGCAAGGCATGTATTCTACCACTCAGCCATGGCCCCTCCAGAATGAGAACTGAAAAGGTTCATGTATATAAGATACATATGATTGGAGAAAGGTACATTAGATAAGAGGTTGACAGGATGTATTGCAATAGTAGCAACATGTAAGATGTAAGTATGGAAAGGAAAGGTCCCCTGCGCGAGCACCAGTCGTTTCTGACTCTGGGGTGATGTTGCTTTCACAACGTTTTCATGGCAGAAATTTTTATGGGGTGGTTTGCCATTGCCTTCTCCAGTCATCTACGCTTCCCCCCCCAGCAAGCTGGGTACTCCTTTTACCGACATTGGAAGGATGGAAGGCTGAGTCAACCTTGAGCCTATTACCTGAAAACCCAGCTTCCACTGGGGATCAAACTCAGGTCATGAGCAGAGCTTAGGACTGCAGTACTGCAGCTTTAACACTCTGCGCCTGAGGCTCAAGATGTAAGTATAGGAAAGATGAAAATGTGAATTATAAGATGAGCATTAACAAAATTAGGGTTTGTAGAATCTTTCGGGATCAAGTGCCGTGTTCTACTGGAGAAAGTTTTCCTTCCAGACGTTTCGTTCTCAGCTGCGGAGAACATCCTCAGTGGCGTTGCAGCCGGAGCAGGCGCTCAAACCTTCTTGGCTGCTGTGCATTGAGTGGGGCCAGGGCTGCTGGAGAGCTGCTATTTGTAGGCTGGAGGGGGTGTGATGAAAGGGCAATTGGTTTGTGGATGTGCCCATTGTTTGGTGGGGCTTCCTGGAAGGGTAGTGTTAAGGAAACTGGCTGTTGAATGTGACCATTGTTCTGTGTTAATTGCTGGGAAGGTTGGAAGGGGTTTGAAGATAAGGAAGATGGTTGTTGACTGAGCTGATTGTTCTGTGGAATTTGCTGGTTGTTCTGAGACTTTCTGCAATTTATAGTCTGTAGGGTGTTTTCAAGCCCACACAACAGATCCGCCACATGCTGCGCTCGGCCAAAGATATGAGAGATCCACTTTCAACCCCTGGAGTCTACAAAATACCCTGCTCCTGTGGTGCAGTCTACATTGGCACTACCCAACGCAGTATCAACACCTGTCTCACCGAACACAAGAGACACTGTCGCTTGTTTCAGCCAGAAAAATCAGCTGTAGCTGAACATGCACTTCAAGAAGGAGACCACGTCATCCACTTTGAAAGAACTGAAGTCCTTTCTACGGTCTCACATTATCATACTCACCTGAACAGAGAAGCTATTGAAATTTACAAACACCAGCAAAATTTTAACAGAAAGGAAGAAGGCATTTTCATCCACCAATCTTGGTACCCAGCTCTGCAAATTCCACAGAACAATCAGCACAGTCAACAACCATCTTCCTTATCTTCAAACCCCTTCCAACCTTCCCAGCAATTAACACAGAACAATGGTCACATTCAACAGCCAGTTTCCTTATCACTACCCTTCCAGGAAGCCCCACCAAACAATGGGCACATTCACAAACCAATTGCCCTTTCATCACACCCCCTCCAGCCTACAAATAGCAGCTCTCCAGCAGCCCTGGCCCCACTCAATGCACAGCAGCCAAGAAGGTCTGAGCGCCTGCTCCAGCTGCAACGCCACTGAGGATGTTCTCTGCAGCTGAGAACGAAATGTCTGGAAGGAAAACTTTCTCCAGTAGAACACGGCACTTGATCCCGAAAGATTCTACAAACCCTAATGATGTTACCAGCCGTGAAAACCTGAAATCTTTCATTAACAAAATGTTTGGATGATATAAGAGATGAAGAGAAAGGACAAATATAAATGTAAATGTTATAAAGATTATGAAATGATAGTAAATATTAAGTGATAACATAAAAAAATGTAAATGGAAAAGATATGTGCTCTTCCCCCCCCCTTTCCTCTGCCCCCCATGTTCCTTCTTTCCCTCCCCATAACTGAAAACTTAATGATAAAAAATTGTTATAAGCAGAATGAGAACTGAGAACAATTCATCCATAGTGGGCAGTGGAAGAGCTCTGTATGGATTGCATTCCTGCACTGAATGAATCAGTAAGGACAAGCCTCTGAGGTTGCCAACCCCCAAGTGGTGGCTGGAGATCACCCACTGTTACACCAAGGGGTGGAATTCTAGCAGGAGCTCCTTTGCTCGTCTTACAGGGCCTACTGTAAGCTCTTGGAGGATTGGCTACATCAGGGGTGTGTGGTCTAATATGCATCCTGCGAGAATTCCACCCCTGGTTACAACGGATCTGCAGGTGACAGATACCAGTTCACCTGGAGAAATTGGCTGCTTTGGAAGGCAGACTTTATGGCACTATTCTGCACAGATGTCCCTCCTCCCAAACCCCACCATTCTCAGCGTCTACCCCAAAAATCTCCGGGTATTTCCCAACCCAGAGCTGGCAACCCTACAAGAACACCAACTGTATAAATGTATTTATTTATTTGCTTTATTTATATCCTCCCTTTCTCTCCAATGGGGACCATAAAGTGGTCTTACGGTGTTTTTCTCTCCCTCACAACAGCCCTCTGAGGTAGGTTACGCTGAGCGTGTGCAGAGGTCACTTCAGTGGGGGGATTTGGGGGGCATTCTGGGGGTGAGCGGAGATGTCATGAGTTATCATCCAACGCGCTGACATCATCCGGAAGTGACGTCATTATGTAGGTGACATGATTTTTGTGAGAAACTGTGTAGTAAATTCTCACTCACACCATAGAGTTCTGCCCTAAAACAAGAGCATCCCTGACACAATGACATCACTTCCGGGTGACATCATTGCATCAAGGATGTCGCACAGTGATATCCCTGTATAGGGGTGGGGCCAGCCAGATGGTCCACAGTGGGGAGAAGCCCCCAAAACCGGGGGATCCCCTGATTGGACTTGGGGACTGGCAACCCTAAGTGTGCAGCTGGCCCAAGGTCACCCAACAAGCTTCCATGGCAAAGCGAGACTTTAGACCTGAACCTCTCAGATCCTAGTCCGACACTCAGGGCTGCCAAGCTCCCGGGTGGGGCGAGGGTTATCCCACTTTGGTGGTCCCCAACCTGCAGTGAGCCAGTGGGGGGGATCCCCTCCTAACATTGGTGCAGCGATGATGTCACTCATAAGTGACATCATCACACTGATGACATCACGTGCTGGCCGCTCTAGGAGCTTCCTGGAAAACTCTATGGTTTTCCCAGACGCTCTAGCAATTTGAGAGGAAAATTCTATGGTACTAGGTCTGTGCTGGAAGATACCTGGAGACTTTGGGGGTGGATCAGGGAGAGGACAGGGGCTGGGGAGGGGCCTCAGCATAGTACAACGCCATAGAGTTCACCCTTCCAAGCAACTATTTTCTCCAGGGGAGCTGATTCCTGCCAGCTAGAGATCAGCTGTAAAAGCAGGAGCTCTCCAGGCCTCACCTGGAGGCTGGCAACCCTAGTTTGGGGATTCCTATAATCTAGAGCTCAGTTGTAATTCTGGGAGGGCCTGGAGTTGGCAACTCTATCCACATGCTTCTTTTTTCACCATCAGGGCTATGGGGTTGCCAAGTCCAATTAAAGAAACATCTGGGGACTTTAGGGGTGGAACCAGGAGCAAGGTTGTGACAAGCACAACTGAACTCCAAAGGGAGTTCTGGCCATCACATTTAAAGGGACCGCACACCTTTTAAATGCCTTCCTTCCATAGGAAATAATGAAGGATAGGGGCACCTTCTTTTGGGGCTCATAGAATTGGACCCCTTGGTCCAATCCTTTTGAAACTTGGAGAATATTTTGAGGAGAGGCACTGGATGCTTCTACCTCAAATAACAGCCCCCCCAGAGCCCCAGATATCCACGGATCAATTCTCCATTATTCCCTATGAGAATCAGTCTCCATAGGGAATAATGAGTGCCCAGCAGACATTTCCCTCCCCCCCTCCCGCTTTCTGGTAACCCTGAAGTGGGGGGGAGGGCTCCCAAACCGGGGGATCCCCACCTCCCACCTGGGGATTGGCAACCCTATGGGGTTAAGAAAGAATACCTTTGTTGCTGACTCATCTAGATCGGCCCTGAGTTTCCTCAGCTCTTTCTTGTCTCCTTCAAGTAACACCCCCCCCCCCCCAATTCTTCTGCATCTTTAAAATCTTCCAGCCTTTCTCTCACTTTGCCTGGAGCCTTTCCTCCAATATGTTTAGAAGCAGTGTTATCACCCTCACTGGGGCATTACACAATTGCAGGAACAACAATAGAAAACGGTTCAAAAGGGAGGGGGGGGGAACCCTGCAAGCATTTGTCATAATCTGTCCTACAGAACCTAAAGAAGGAGGCAGCACAGCCTTCTAAAAATAGCACACTGCATTCTAGCAGGATACCCAAATTCACCTTCTGTGTTACGCGACTTGCAAGAGATTTAAATCCAGGCGATGACGGAGCAAACATGATTTTTATTCGCACATTCCTTAGCAATCAGAAAGTTCTTCAGCTCTTCAAGGTGGGCTGTGAGCATGAACTAACAATGGGGGGGGGAGGTCAAATCCGCTGACTTTGGTTGGAGCATGGTGCCGACCGCAGTCTCCATAAAGCAAAAGGTACATGATCTTGGCAGGAGTGCAAAAACGACAGCGTTCTGGAACAAGATGATATACAGCCTGCCGTTAGAGAGAGGCACATAAGCACAGACAAGCCATGCATGTGTCCTGTAAAATGGAATCTTTAAAAAATTTAATATATGAAACATAGGCAATGTCTGATCATGGGGAGAGTTGATTCGCACAATTATGTGTTACCCTCTCCCAGATCTGCCTTCTCATCCCAACTGCTGGGACATCTTTTGCTCAGGCGGTATTACTTCCCCAAGGACAGTCCTTGATTAGATAAATCTAGCCCAAGTTGAAAATGCTCTCAAATTTTCCATTTGAACCTGAACTTGGGCACAAAGCAGGGCTTTTTTAATAGCAGGAACTCCTTTGCATATTAGGCCACACACCCCTGATGTAACCGATCCTCCTGGAGCTTACAGTAGGCCCTGTACTAAGAGCTCTGTAACCTCTTGGAGGACTGGCTACATCAGGGGTGTGTAGCCTAATATGCAGATGAGTTCCTGCTACAAAGAATAAGACCGTAGATTTATACCCCATACTTCTCTCTGAATCAGTCTCAGAGTAGTTTACAATCTCGTTTATTTTATTCCCCCCAAACTGACACCCTATGAGAAGATAGAAGAAGATATTGGATTTATATCCCGCCCTCCACTCTGAAGAGTCTCAGAGCGGCTCACAATCTCCTTTACCTTCCTCCCCCACAACAGACACCCTGTGAGGTGGGTGGGGCTGGAGAGGGCTCTCACAGCAGCTGCCCTTTCAAGGACAACTCTGAGAGAGCTATGGCTGACCCAAGGCCATCTCAGCAGGTGCAAGTGGAGGAGTGGGGGAATCAAACCCGGTTCTCCAAGAGTCCGCACACTTAACCACTACACCAAACTGGCTCTCCAAAGCCAGGTGGGGCTGAGAGAGCTCTCGCAAGAAGCTGCCCTTTCAAGGACAACTTCTTCAAGAGCTATGACTGACCCAAAGCCATTCCAGCAGCTGCAAGTGGAAGAGTGAGGAATCAAACCTGTTTCTCCCAGATAAGGGTCCGCACACTTAACCACTACAGCAAACTGGCTCTCCAAAAAAAGCCCTAACAAAATGTATGGTAGAGTGAAGAGCCTCCAAACAATGACTGGACCATTCTTCAACATGGCTTCCGGAAAGGTTGGCAGCTCTGGGTCAGGAAATACCTGGAGTTTTAGGGGATGAAGCATGAGGAGGGTGAGATTTGGGAAGGGGAGGGGCTCTAACTAGGATGTCATCCACAGAGTCCACTTTCCAAAGCAGCCATTTTCTCCAAGGAAACTGATCTCTGTAACTTGGAGGCCAGTTATAATTCCAGGAAAACTCCAGGTGCCCCCTGGAGGTTGACATGCCTAGCTCCCCACCTCTTCTTTGATGCTGTTCAGTCAGGAGTTCTCACACAGTGTGTCGTGACCCGAAAGTGGGTCTTGACTCTTTGGCAGGTGGTCACAAGGCTCACACTCAAGTGGGAGAACGAGCACTTGGTAACATTTCTTTCCAGTGTGAAGAGAGGGCCATAGTTGCCAAATGTACTCGCTCCTCCGCTCTACACCTCCATTAATTACTGGGAATGTACCAATAGAGTACCAGATCCATGTCAAGGTTTTGGTCTTACCATTTAAAGCCTTACGTGGCCTGGGACCGACATACCTGCCGGAACGCTTCTCCCTATATGCGCCCCGGAGATTGCTGTGTTCCGCTTTGCAGCATCTTTTGACTACCCCTTGCCCAAAGGATGTTCAACAAGCCTCGACCAGGGCCAGGGCCTTTTCAGCCTTGGCCCCGGCCTAGTGGAATCAGCTCCCTATGGAGATCCGGGCCCTACTTAATTTAATGCCATTCTGTAGGGCCTGCAAGAGTTATTCCGCCGGGCCTTTGGTTAAGGCAGCGGACATCCTTATTCCATCTGCTTGGCCTTCCTTGCCTGTTATGATGCTATCTTATTTTAATCTTAATTTATTATTCCACCTCTGGGCCTACTGCTGTACTGGTAATATAAAATGCGCCCAATGGAAACTGTCGCCTGTGACATATATGTTGTTTATTTGATTGTTTTAGTTTGTAGTTTTTAATTGTTTTAACTTTTTATCTGCCCTGAGCCCATTCGTGGGAAAGGGTGGAATACAAATTAACACAAATAACACAAAACATTTTCAAAACCACACAGGTCTTAGTTTTCCTTAGCCCTTTCTGTGTGATATTACTGTGTGGTATTTTTACTGGAGACCCGTGATGAGACATAGAGGCGGGTAGTGTTAGACTCCCTGCTGTGAGACTGAGGTAACTCTCTCACTCCATCCTGTTTTCACAATGCAAATTGGTCCAGGCAGGACTTATTACTTTACTAGATAAAACTCAGAGCTCAATTTGTGTCTCTTTAACTTCCTTCTCTGTACATGCAGAATCTACTTTGGGTCAAACTAGGGTCTTCGGTTCGTTTTCTTGTTCACAGAAGTGTCTCTCAGCATTGTTTTAACAGAAAAACAGCCCAGAGAGATTTCAGGTTTAGTAGAATAGGAGAGGGGCCCGGTAGAGAAAATTCCTTCGTTTCCTGCAGCTTTTTCCTGCTCAAAATGTTCTAATTTTTTCCACCCATGGATGATCATCTCACTTTAATTCTTTTCCCATAATGGGAGGGAATAGTGGCATCTTTTCCCACGTGGGCAAAAAAAAAAAAGGTGGGGAGCTGCTGAGGGCAACTTTAAGTGAAAAAACGACTGTAACGAAAAGGCTTAAGTATGTCCTCTTCCTTTCCTTGGACTGGCAGTCTCCTGTGAATGTGTCATATTTACACTCATCTTCCAGTAGATTCGCATCTGGAGATTACATATCCTAGAGCAGTTGGAAGATGGGAGAGACCAGCTGTCCTGGAGAAGATGGCCGCACTGGTGGGTGGACTCTGGAACATTCTATCCCACTGAGGTTCCTCCCCAAATCACCAGGAATTTCCCAACCCAGAGTTAGCAACTCTGAGCCTAGTACTCACACAGCACTGAGGTGATAGACTGTAGTATTTCAAAGAATCTGTAGTACGAGATTATATTTTGAAGTTCCCTGTAATTGGAAAACTAGTACAGCATGCAAGAAGCTGGTCTTGATCATGTGGGGATTTTTTGTGTGTGTGTTTTGTTATTTACAGGGAGTTTTTACCTGGGAGAGCATGATAAACGTGACTCTCTCCACTAGGAGAGTAGCACTGCACCACAACAGATTTTTTTCTTTAAATCAACTAAACCTCAAAGGGTTGCTGCCTAGATGACATTGCCAAGCTCCAAGTAGGATTGCCAGCGCCCAGTTGAGGGCAGGGGATCCCCCAGTTTGGAGGCCCTCCCCTCACTTCATGATCATCAGAAAGCAAGGGGGGGAATGTCTGTCAGGCACCCCATCATTCCCTATGGAGACCAATTCCCAGGGTATAAAGGAGAATTGACCTGTGGTTATCTGGAGGGGCTGTTTTTTGAGGTAGAAGCACCAAATGTGCAGCACAGCATCTGGTACCTCTCCTCGAAACACCCACCAAGTTTCTAAAAGATTGGACCGGGGGTCCAATTTTATGAGCCCAAAAATTAGGTGCTCCTACTCTTCATTATTTCCTAAGCAGGGAAGGCATTTAAAAGGTGTGCGGTCCCTTTAAATGTGATGGCCAGAACTCCCTTTGGAGTTCTGTTATGCTTGTCACAACCTTGCTCCTGGCTCCACCCCCAAAGTCCCCAGATGTTTCTTGAACTGGACCTGGCAACCCTTCCTCCAAGTCTGGAGATCAACTGCAATTCCAGATTTCCAGGCACCATCTGGAGATTGGCACCCCTAAATCTGCTGGGGTTCAATGCTACTTTCTCATGGTCAGATAAAAAGACCCTGCAGTGTTTGAAAATATCCTGATGCAGAATTTCATTCCTGCTTGACAGTCAAATGTTTCCTGGTTTTCAGACAGGGTTGGGAGCCGAAGTTCCACAGCTGTGGCCTGTAAGAACATAAGAGAAGCCATGTTGGATTAGGCTAACGGCCCATCCAGTCCAACACTCTGTGTCACACAGTGGTCAAAAAACCCAGGCGCCATCAGGAGGTCCACCAGTGGGGATGGGACACTAGAAGCCCTCCCACTGTGCCCTCCCCAAGCACCAAGAATACAGAGCACCACTGCCCCAGACAAGACCTCTGCTGTGGGTAATTAATTGGTACAATACATTTATAAAAAGAGGAAGAAAGGTACGGTACCTAGCTATTTCTCAGTGTCCACTTTCCATATAAACAACTGCTGCAGTTCCCACAGGGGGTTGCTCGTTGTTGTTGTTCAGTCGCACAGTCGAGTCTGACTCTTTGCGACCCCATGGACAAAGTCACGCCAGGCCCTCCTGTCTTCCACCATCCTCCGAAGTCTGTTCAAATTCGTGTTTGTTACATTAGTAACACTGTCCACCCATCTCATCTTTTGCTGTCCCTTTCTTCTTTTACCTTCTGTCTTCCCCAGCATCAGGATCTTCTCCAGTGAGTGCTCCCTTCTCATTTGGTGGCCAAAGTATTTGAGCTTCAGCACCTGACCTTCCAGGGAACAGTCTGGGTTGATTTCCCTTAGGACTGACTGATTGGATCTTCTTGCAGTCCAAGGGACTCTCAAGGTTCTTCTCCAGCACCACAGCTCAAAAGCTTCCATTCTTCTGCGCTCGGCCTTCCTTATGGTAACAGGGGCTTACGCAATTGTAAATGGTAGGGGAGTTGTCCATGACAATTACGGTAGGGCTTGGAGCCCATGAAGCAAATTCTGCTTTATGGGATTCAACATTTTCTATAAAGAGCACAAGGAATTCTTCACCAAAGTAGATAACATTGGTGTGTATTTATGTGTGTTTTGAATTCCTGCAACAGAAAAAGAAAAAACCCCAAACTATGAAATATTAAATCCAACCTTTATTCTATGAAAAGAAAATGTGCGGGGTCTCTCCAGATTTTTGCTGAAGGAACAAACAAAAATATTACAAGGCATGAGAAAATTTAAATAATTAATTCTGCACACGCCTGCTGAATTTGCCTTAGAAAGATAAGTGTGGTTTGACACGGCAGCATTTACAACAGACCAGCTTTTCAGGTCAAGGGCAATGAGCTGAGCCTTTCACACTATCAATTAGGTACTTTTCCAATCCAGCTTTTTTTTTTTTAAACAAATTTAAACTGCAGTAATTGCAAAGCGTATGTTATGATTTTGAGCAAGTCATTCTTCCAGCGGTCCTATATTCTGCTGCAGTGGAAACAGAGCCTTCATAATTTGCCAAAAGATGAAAAAAGAAAGAACGGGGGGTGGGGGGAAAGAGAAGATGATATTGGATTTATATCTCGCCCTCCACTCTGAATCTCAGCATGGCTCACAATCTCCTTTATCTTCCTCCCCCACAACAGACACCCTGTGAGGTGGGTGGGGCTGAGAGGGCTCTCACAGCAGCTGCCCTTTCAAGGACAACCTCTGCCAGAGCTTAGTGACCCTAAATTCCACGGTGGTCTCCCATCCAAGTATTAGTCAGGGCCGACCCTGCTTAGCTTCTGAGATCTGATAAGAGTGGACCAGCCAAGGGCAGGGTCTGATTAGCTGGTAGCAGGGCTTTTTTAGTAGAAAAAGCCCAGCAGGAACTCATCTGCATATTAGAAGAATTGCAGATTTATACCCCGCCCTTCTCTGAATCAGAGACTCAGAGCAGCTTACAATCTCCTATATCTTCTCCCCCCACAACAGACACCCTGTGAGGTGGGTGGGGCTGAGAGGGCTCTCACAGCAGCTGCCCTTTCAAGGACAACCTCTGCTAGAGCTCTGGGCCTCTGGCTGACCCAAGGCCATTCCAGCAGGTGCAAGTGGAGGAGTGCGGAATCAAACCCGGTTCTCCCAGATAAGAGTCCGTGCACTTAACCACTATACCAAACTGGCTCTCTTTCTTGCAAGAAAGAGCGATGAATAGGACATGGGTGGCCAAACTTGCTTAACATAAGAGTCACGTAGAATAAACGTCTGAGAGCGACAATACATAAATGTCAGATGTTTTTAGCCACAAGACAGGGAGGTAGTCAAGCCGATGGGGATGGGAGAGGTGGAAATAAAGCAACTTTAAATGCATTCTCCAAACTGGCCAATGGGATGGGGTGGGGGGCTTCAAGAGCCACACAATATGTGCATAGGAGTCACATGTGGCTCCCGAGCCACATTTTGGCCACATTCGGAATAGGATTTCTTGTTGCCTGCAAAGTTTCAATTATGAATTAAAGTGTGAAAATATTTAAAGATATTAGCCCACCAGATTGTTGATTTTAACCCAAAAAGGTAGTTCCGTGCTTTGCATTTATAGACAGAAACTGCACTAAAGTTTGTAATGGTAACCAAGGGTGTAGATTCATTGAATACATATCCCCAAACACGCTCCCATTTGGCAGAGATGAAACTGAATTTTAAAGACACGAACACAGAAATCTGAAGCAGCTATACCCTTTTGAGCCAGTGCATTGTAAATGGAACACACTTCAATTCGGCACTTCTAACAAACCTGGTATAAAAAGAACCTGAGTTCAAGGCTCCCCAATCAGTATTCATGGTACTGAAACCAAGCCAATCAAATATGCTTGCCCCATCGGCAATGTGGATGTAAACTGCTCTTAAAATTTTTGAATCTCAATTTTAAGTCAATGGTGAAGCAGCTCCATACTTGAGACTGTAGATCTAGCGCCTGAAGGCGTCAGTGAGCTAGCAGAATCCCCAGAGCTGACTGCTGACCCCTTCACTCTGAGTTTGTGTCCCCCCTCCCCATCTGTTCCTGAAGCTTTGAGAACCTACAGAAGCATGTGGGTGATGTTTGGGGAAACTGCAGAGAGGGGAAATGGGTGGAAACTGCCTGTCCCTTGCATCAGGAAAAAACTGTGCTACTGGTTGGGACCAATGTTCCCTCTAAGACAGTTTTGTGGAAGACAATTTTTCCACGAACCAGTGGGGGGGAGGTGTCAGTGCTGTTTTTGCTGCCTCAGGCTGACCCCCACCAGTGCCCCATACCTGCCCCACATGGGGGTCTTTAAGAGAAGGAGAGACTGGGGCTCTTTCTGCCACCTCCCCACTAGGTGGCCAGGCGGCAGAAGACCGATCTGCCTCCCCCTCCCATTTAAAGACCCCGCCCCCCGCCCATCAGCTGATTGGCAGTGGTCTATAAATGAGGGGTAGGCTATGGTCGCAACCCTGCCACCCCTTTCACCCACCCAGGACCCGGGCAGGCGAAAGGGGTGGCAGAGTTGCTCTGCCTCGCTCCAAGGCTGCCTTCCTGCCTGGGAGCGAGTCCACACTGCCTCTTCGTTCACCCGGGTCCCAGGCAGGGGTGGTGCAGTGCCTCTGCCTCGCTCCGCGGCCCGGTTGCTAGCAGGCCACGGACCGGTGGTTGGAGACCCCTGCTCTAAGCAGTGGAGTCTTGTGAGCAGGAATTCTACTTTGTGAGCTACTAGTCTCAAAGTTGTGAGCTATTACTAGCATTAAAGTTGTAAGCTACTGCATACATTAGTTTGCTCTGGGGCCATTTTTCGTGAGCGAAGACAAAAATGTGTGAGCCAGAGGCTAAAAAACTGCGAGCTAGCTCACACTGACTCAGCTTAGAGGGTTGGGACCCATCCTGATATTCTGCAATGAAACTGGCGAAGAAGGGAGGATCTATAAAATATAAATATACTACAAAAGAAACTCTTGAGACCCCTTTTTGTCACCTCACGGCAGCTCACTTACTAACTAGTAAGTTACTTCTTACTTGCAAGTTAGTAAAAATTATCCTATTACTAGCACAGACACTGGATTCCAGCTCTTTGGATCTATCACACCTCCTGCATTTATTAACAAATCTTTGTTATTCCTGCACCTTCATCTCACTCCTGTATTCGCCAGTTCACACAGAAAATGAACTAAAACTTTTAAAACTCTCCACTGGACTTAAATATACCACCAGGCAAGATTCTGCCACCATATGACTCTCCTATTAAATAGTGCACTGCAGAGGTGGAATTTTAGCAGAAGCTCCTTTGCATATTAGGCCACACACCCCTGATGTAGCCAATCCTCTAAGAGCTTACACAAAAGAGCCTTTTAAACTCTTGGAGGATTGGCTACATCATGGGGTGTGGCCTAATATGCAAAGGTGCTCTTGCTAGAATTCCACGCCTGGTGCACGGCACAATAATGCTGTAAAACACCCCCAGCATATCTGGAAAAGCATTTCAGTGAGGGTAGTCTCAGAGCCTACAGAATTTTAGAGGGGACAGGCCTTTTAAATGGCATGTTATACGCTCTCTTCTAAAGGGACCCTGTTTTAAAGCACTAATCAAGCATCATTCCCATCCAGGCTTTATACATGTGGTTTATTATACATATATTTCTTTGGCAGATCTATTCTCCTTCCTAATTTTTTTGTAAATATTTATGGTCAGGAAACAAGAGCTGGGTGATCAGCCTCTACATGCACACCCAAGGCTGAAATATTACCTACTTCAGTGAGACTTACTCCTGTGTAAATCAGTTCAAGATCACACTGCACAACTCCTGAGTTATGCCCCCACCCCCAATTTGCTTCCATGTGATCCCTGAAAGCTGCTCCCCAAAGCTGGAAGGACCTTCCAGTAGGGCTGGAAACTTTGGGGGTGGAGCCAGGAGAGGGCGGGGTTTGGAAAGGGAGGGGCCTCAGCATGGTAAAATGCCCTTCCAAGCAGCCATTTTCTCCAGAGGAGCTGATCTCTGCCAGTTGTAAAAGTGGGAGATTTCCAGGCCCCTTTGGAGTTCAATCAATTGTCACACCCTTGCTCCTGGCTCCACCCCCAAAGTCCCCAGATATTTCTTGAGTTGGACCTGGCACCCTTAGCCCATTACCCAGGATTTTACTCCTTCCTCTACCCTGTAAAAGCAGACAGGGCCAGATCTAGGGGGAGGGGGTACTTGCCCCGGGTGCCGACGGAGGGGGGGGGGTGCCAAATAGGGTATGGAATCCATTGTATTCTATGGGCCCATAAGATAGAAGGGCCCATAAGGGGTGCCATTTTTTAATTTTGCCCCCCCCCCTCAAAAAACAAACATGTAGATCCGGTCCTAAAAGCAGATAAACCCTGGTCAAAGCTTAAGAGTCTGTAAGGACTGGGACTGAAAATTTTGGCATGATCTCAATTGGAACAAGAAAAAACTGGAACAAGAAGTGGCAGGCAAAAGGCCTTGGATGGATGCTCAGCATTCTGTGGATTCCGGCCCACTTGTTAAACTGTTTCAGTTCACCCCACACGACGGCCTTAGGTTGAGTAACAATAAATCAAGAACACACACACACACGCAAATTTGATTCAACAAAATATATCGATAACCAAAATGTCATGGGTCTTCCCAACATTGTGTAGCGAGCAGAAATAGAAAAGGTCTTTTAACAGTCTTGCGGAAGGCATATACATGAGTAGAAACAAACAGAAGACTCTTTGAGCACTTGTAAGAACCACAGCTTTTTGAGACTCGTACTCTAAGCCCTTTTACCTTTACAAAAAAATAAGATTTTTGTTAGTCTCCATTCTTTTTAAAGAAAATATATCATTACTGAACTTTAAATATAGCCATTTTCCTTTTTAAAAAAAACACTCTGAGGGCAGTATTTACAAAAGGGAGATTTTCATGCAAATATACAAAAGAGTTTTAAAGTTAGAATGTACCTAAGCATCTTGAGATTGTGAAGGAAAATGGGAACGCAGAGAACGGAACTGAGTAAGTAAAACCGTTTATTAACTGCCCTGAACAAATATACTTAAACTAAAACCCTCCTAACATTTTAAAAACAATATGAATGTGTGTACCTGCATTTCTACGCCATTAAAAAAAAAACAAATCTGCAAAAGTTAGGTAGAAAGGACACTCTTTTATCCATAAAAATAAGCTAACTTGAAATCGGTCAGTAGTAATTATTATAACCTACCATAAAATTTTGCTTTTAAAACAGTTTACGAAGAACCCTTTTCTGTCAAACCTTTATTTATAAAGCAACTTCATTGTAAAAAAACCTCTCAGGTTAAGAACTTCTGTTTTAAAAACCATGTTTGTATTAGAGAGAATATCAAATGAGGCACTAATAATTAATGGGCTACTACTGCTCAGGTGAAAAAAAAATATCCCAACGACCAGCAATGCAGTATAAACATTCCAACTTATGTGGATGCCAGGTTAGAAGGCCACTTCCCAGAAAGCAATGTTTTCCAAACCAAATGGACTCTATGTAAATTTTTTAAGGTAGCACATTTTACATACAGCCATAGTAGCTTATATTTCATGGACTATAAAGTTAAGAGAGATTCTGCATTTAAATATGTTTCCTAACAACGTATTCTATAGGACGGGGGGGGGGGGGGGGGGGCAATGGTAGCTCTCCAGATGTTTTTTGCCTACAACTCCCATTAGCCCCAGCCATTGGCCATGCTGGCTAGGGCTGATGGGAGCTGTAGGCAAAAAAAAAACATCTGGAGAGCTACCGTTGGCCACCCCTGCTATAGGACATTCTCTTGCAAATCCAGACTTAGTTAAAAGTAAACGGATGTCTAAACCCTAAACCAGATTTTCTTTGCTTTATTGGGTTTATTTGCAAATACTTCCACCATTTTGTTCTGGGATTTATCAGAACCGTGCTGAGATTTCTTACCTAATGACATTTAAATAAAAGTGTGCATAAATACAGCTTATTGCCAAAGTTGCACACACATTCCCTCCCCCCTTCTTGCATGGAGAATTATGGTTTAAAATTAAAATGCATACAAATGCAGTAACTGGGTAGCAGGGCTTTTTTGTAGCAGGAACTCCTTTGCATATTAGGCCACGCACCCCTGACGTAGCCAATCCTCCTGAACGGCCGGGGCTCCAGGCTCTGCACTGGCTGCCAATAATATACCGAGTCCGGTACAAGGTGCTGGTCATTACCTTTAAAGCCCTATATGGCCTAGGACCTGCCTACCTGAGGGACCGTCTCTCCCCACATGTTCCCCAGAGAGTACTGAGATCGGGAAGCCAAAATCTTTTCGTTGTCCCCGGGCCAAAGGAAGCCCGCCTGAAATCTACCAGGGACAGGGCTTTCTCTGTAATGGCCCCTGCCTGGTGGAACCAGCTGCCGGAAGAGGTGAGGGCCCTGCGGGACCTTGCTTAGTTCCGCAGGGCCTGTAAGACAACCCTCTTCCGGCTGGCCTATAACTAACTGGCATAGGAAATTGAGTGTAGTTCTATGAGATTTCTGCTATGTATTAATGTTTTTAACTGTGTAAAATGCTTAATTTTAACTGTGTAAAATGCATAATTTAATATTTTTATGTTAGATTTTACGTGTTGTGAGCCGCCCTGAGCCACCTTGGTGGGAAGGGCGGGATATAAATCATAAATAAACTAAACTAAACTAAAGCTTACAGGGCTCTTAGTACAGGGCCTACTGTAAACTCCAGGAGCATTGGCTACATCAGGGGGCGGGGCCTAATATGCAAAGGAGTTCTTGCTACAATAAAAGCCCTGCCGGGTAGTAACTGAAAATAAAACAAATTCCCATTAACCACATGCCTGCATTTGTATTTTATGGGTAACTGCAGTTAGTTTTCTATGCAAGGAGGAGAGCGGGGGAGAGCAAGACATGTACTGAAGCCCTACAAACTGGGTTAGTGGAGTTTTATGGCAGTAAAATTTGAACACACCTGTCTCTTCCTACCCAAATGACACAACATCCTGGATTGACAGCTCTCCACTAAGAAGCTGTAGATCAATTTTTGTCGCACGGAGAACATTAAGGATTAGGGGGGGAAACGGTTCTCTTTTCAGCACTGGCCTTAATTCTACAGTGATGGTATCCAGTGTGAAGTTAGCATGATTTTGGAGGAAATAATAATTCTGCAGACTTTGCACAAGGTCTTTAAAGCTACCTAAGATTCATGCTGCAATCTTAAACAGATTCACTAGAGATTAAATCGAGGTTGCCGGGTCTCCCACTTTGGAGGGAGACCTCCTGATTCTATCTGCTGTTCCCAGTGGGAGGAGAATCAGGGGAAAAGGGATGCGGGTGCCAGTGACCTGACGTCATTTCTGGCACAGCTGGAAGTGACATCATTGCACCACCGGCAACGGTGTAGCGTTGGGCCTAAACGTGATGAGCTTTGACCAAATGCTACCATGTCACCAGCCATGCAATGACATCACTTCTGGTTGAGCCAGAAGTGATGTAGTCTCATTCTTGGCAACGGGCAGTATGGTGAGAAGTGACCCCCCCCCACCCCCCACTGGTAAATCTCCTGTTGGTTGCCAGCCTCACATGCTGGCAACCCGAGATTAAATTCCACTGAACGCAGTGTTGTTGTTGTTGTTTTAGTGAACACGTTTAGAATTGCACTGTTCATCTGACTGTTTTTTTCAATACATTATATTGCTGGTCAAAAACTAGACAGATCTAATATATATATATATATATATATTATGTTCTTTAATTTCTATAGCAATTTATTTGGATTCCATAATCCCACTGCATAAACCCAGGGGTGGAATTCTAGTAGGAGCTCATTTGCATATTAGGCCATACCCCCATGACGTAGCCAATCCTCCAAAAGCTTACAAGGAGGGGTGTGTGGCCTAATATGCAAAGGCGCTCCTGCTAGAATTCCACCCCTGCATAAACCTAAAGGATTTATGCTCCTTCGGGGTGGGGGTGGGGGGAAAGCAATTAGTTTCTCCCTTCCCCGTCATATGAAGTCTTCATTATGCTCCCTGAAAATTGGCTCCAGAGGCATGTGGGGTCCTTCAAAGTAGGTTTTACACGGAAAGGACATGGAGGGCTAAAAATCTGGTGAGTCTCCTCCAACATGTGGAAATGCCTTCTCTCCAGCCAAGGCTCTCTTTGTACCCAAGCCACCGTGGGGTGAGCTTTTTTTTTGTAGGACCAGTTTGAAAACTGGAGTCTCCCATGCAAGGCAGCTATGATCTACTACTGTGACGTAATGCAAAACGCTTTAGTAGGGTGGAACAATACACAGCTCAAATTCAACATGTCACTGAGGTGACACACAAAAAGGCCAACCAAACAGGGCCTTTAAGTGCTTTCGACAGTTAACAGAACAAGTGCAACATGAAGAAATACAAACCATATGGGTTAGCTTATTGGGGGTTCTGAACTAGTTCTGTCTGCAGCTCTGGTGCACCAAAAGATTTATAAGCCCGCCCACATCTTTCTTCTTCAGCCTATCCCTGGATGAACGACATTTTAATTGGCCAGCTGTCTATTACTAGAACTGAGACGGAATCCAGTCATTTCACAGTGCAGTGGAGACCCGTGTCTCCATTCACCTCCCATTTTTTAATTTTCAAAGATGCCCTTGTAGCAGCTCTCCGCCTCTTTTCGGGAACGCCCATGATGGCCGTAGTGTTCAAAAATGTCCTTTTGGGCTTCCTCACCACCTTTAGCTTGTTCGTGTCAGGTTTTTCTTTCTTAAGGTGCTTACCTACAGTAGTTTTCTTTGTTTGGTGTCTGTTAATGGGCAAGGCGGAAGATTTCAAGGCAGAAGAAGAAATCTTTCTTCTCTCGCTTTGTTGGGTGCTAGTCCTGGATGGTTGCTTCCTGCTGCTTCTATGCCTGACAAAAACTGGTCCTAACGTTTTTTTGGAAAATCCCGGTTCTCTACTATTGCCTTTTCTTCTTTGCCATGCCGTCTTTGGGTTGCCTTTTTCCAAACAGTCGGCCACAAGCGACTTCAGAGGAGGGTTGACTTCCTTTCGATTCAACAAAGCTCGCGTAAAGTCATCTTCCCACTGCGATCGGCGAGGGGGCCGGGATGAAAGGACTAAGTGTTTGTAGGATTTCTCTGAGTTATTGCAGACCAAACACTCCGGTTTTTCTGTGGAAACGGAAGACATGTCTGTCCTGTGACCCGAATGCGTGTCATTCTCCTTCACTGGGTCCAAGCCGAAAGACGCAGATGAATTGTGGAAGTCGAGCGAATTGAACAACTTGGAGGGGACGCCTCCCTGCTGCATGTCGGCTTGTTTCTTCCTGTTCGCATCGAGGCTGAGACTCCTGAATAACTGCCGAACATGTGGAGGCTTCTTAGCCTTCTCCCCAGCTGTGTTTTTGGGAGGTGTTTTTAGGACTCGATTAGTCAATGGGTCATAATATTTAATAGAACACTGCTTGTACTTGTATCTCACAGATTCCTTACTATCTGTAGAATGATGACTTCTCCTCATTTGGGGGGCATCTACAGCTTTGCTCCTGAACGGCTTCATCTCTGGACAGGAAAGTACATAAACCACAGTTTGGGGCTGCAAAGGACTCATGATTTTGGTGTACGACTCGGGAAGCTTGAGCGCGCACAGCCTCGTTTTCATGTTTGGAGTCTTGTCGTTCTCTGACCAAACAAGGCCAGCTTTCTGACCTGGCGGGTTCTGCCCCTTCCTAACGATTTTCTGTTTCACGATTGGATAGTGCACCAAACTTGTCTGGGTGCCGTGGCTGACCTTGACTACTTGGCATCTTGAGGCAAGGCGCCAAGTTCTTTTCTGAGGCTTCTTCGTCTCTGGAACTGGCCGTGTTTCTGAAGTTACCAAGGAGTTGCTGAAGTCGGAGCCGGCAGTCAGCACCCCGTTAAATTCCGGCAGGCCTTGAGCTGTTTCGGCTTCTATTTTGTTTGCTGTGTTGGTGTCACTCCTCCTCCCGACTTTCTGCTTTTTCTTTCTCACTCCCCTCCTTGCACAGTTAGCCAGGGACTCAGAATCAAAGTGGCATCGGAAACGACCTTCCCGGAAATCCCGAACGAGGGCTTCGATTTTCAAGTCTTCTTCACGCATGATCTGGGACCATGTCTTTCCTACAAAGGAAGGAGGCACATGGGGGAGATCTGGAAGAACCGGCTCTTTGCTGGACACGCCCTCGTCCGCTTCTACAGCTTGCTGCACTGAGTTGCTTTGGAGGACACTACTGAGCTGGGTGCCGTAGCCCTCGTCCTGCAGATTTACCTGAGCCTCTTTAAGAAGCTCCAGATTCTTAACTGCTGACTTGAGTGGGGGTGCCCCAGACTGGACGGCTGCATCACAATCAAAGCTCATGTCTGAGCCATGCAGGCTGCTGCGATCCAGAAGAGACAGGATATTGATGCAGGAATTGCTCTCTTCGTCTTTGCGAGGCAGCTCTTTGGGGGCAGTTTCGTAGCAATATTTCAAAATGACCTCTTCGATGATTTCGTCGACCGAAGTTTCGTCCCTTTGGCTCACCTTGCGTTCTTTTTTCCCTGCTAGCTGAGGGGCAGCTCTGAAAACGAGAGAGCTGCTTTTACCCACAGGGTCGCGAGTGTCCCTGAGACAGACGTCGGAGATCCGAGTTTCATCCTGAGGTTGGGAGCCGTCTTGTTTCCAAAGAAGCTGACCTGAGATTAAAGAGTTGCCTTGGCTGTGGATGGGGCTCTCGTGCGAAACGGTTCTCGACTGGGCAGACCACAAAATGGGACTGGAGTTTGAGTGCAGGAATCCGTCCTGATTGCAAATGCCCTGCTTGGTTTGCTCATACGTGCTGCTTGAAACTAAATCTGGCATCGCTGAGCATCGAATATTTTTCGCAGTTACAGGAGGAGTGGGTGGGAAGTGGCCGGCGGGAAACAAATGGGACAAGAGGTTCACGGCTGCACATGGGGATTTATGGCTACTACCTTCAGTCCGAACACCTTCTGCCTGAAGAGGGGTTTTGGTACTACTGGGGATGCCTGTGGTGTGCTGTGAAGTTCCCAGACTGTGCTCTTGTCCCCTTTCTATCCTTGGAACGGATGCCGCTGGCATAGAAGTCTCTTTCGGTTCCTCCTGCAGTCGCTGGGAAATGAGGCAGCCGGACTCGGCGGTGAATCCGCTGTCAGTGCTGGGTTCCTCCCCCCTGCATGCTGTCCCCTCTTTCTCCAAGGCTTCCACTGAAAGAAGAGATTCGTCCCTGGGAACAAGCAAGGAGCTGGGCAGGGGCATGTCATCGTAAGTTGGTCTAGAGAAGGAGACAAAAATAAAAAACCTCTGGGTGAATGCTGCATTGCACACACACTTAATATCAGAAATGTGTAATTAAAGACCTAAAGCAGGGGTGTCAAATACGCGGCCCAGGGGCTGAATCAGGCCCCCAGATGGCTCCTATCAGGCCCCTGAGCAACTGGCTGTTATCTGCTTCCGTCTCCCTCTCTCTTGCTTCCTTCTACATCACAGCTTGCTTTGCAAGGCTTGCTCAATAACGCAGGAGCTACAAAACCTCTATTTTCTCCATCGGCTGAGGCTCCTCTCTTGGAGAGGAAGGGGGGAAGGTAGAGCTTGTTTTCCCAGGCTCTCTCAATCACACAGCAGAGCTACTGAGCCAAGCCTCTCTCCCTTCTATTGGCTGAGGCTCCTCCCTCCGCTGTTCCCTCAGGGAGGAAGGAAAGAGCCACAGCTTCCTTTGCCCAGTTCCCTGGATCCCATGGGAGAAATACAAAGAAAGCACCTTTAAGACCAACGCGTGCTAACATTTTAAGCATGTTTAAAGGTTTGTTTTTTTAATTTTTAATTTTAATTGTGTTTGTCTGTCCTTTATAAAGTTTATATCACTGCTAATAGTAAAGGTAGTTCCCTGTGCAAGCACCAATTGTTTCTGACTCTGGGGTGACATCACATCATGATGTTTTCACAGCAGACTTTTTTAATGGGTGGTTTGCCATTGCCTTCTATGCTTTCCCCCCAGCAAGCTGGGTACTCATTTTACCAACCTCAGAAGGATGAAAGGCTGAGTCAACCTCAAGCCGGCTACCTGAAACCAGCTTCCGCTGGTATCGAATTCAGGTCATGAGCAGAGCTTAGGACTGCAGTACTGCAGGTTTAACACTCTGCGCCAGAAAGCGTAGATGACTGGAGAAGGCAATGGCAAACCACCCCGAAAAAGTCTGCCGTGAAAACATCGTGAAAGCAACGTCACCCCAGGGTCGGAAATGACTGGTGCTTGCACAGGGGACCTTTCCTTTTCCCTTGCCATTGCCTTCCCCAGTCATCTACACTTTCCCCCCAGCAAGGTGGGTACTCATTTTACAGACTTCGGAAGGATGGAAGGCTGAGTCAACCTTGAGCCAGCTACCTGAACCCAGCTTCCACTGGCCTGGGCCAACAAGGTCTCATTTATGTCAGATCCAGCCCTCATAACAAATAAGTTCGACACCCCTGTCTAGTAGGGTCACTAAACAGAAAATAACAACAATGGTATTGTTATAATTTAAAAACAAAAACTAGGTCCAGCTGGACCACCGGCTCAGCTTATAATCGATTCCAGAACTCACAGGAGTAATGTCACGGGATATTAGAACTGCTCTGGTTCAACCCCATTAATGCAACCCTACGATGGCAGAGGGGGAGAGAAGGGAGGGAAGCGTTAAAATCCTGCTGCACAGTAGAGACTGCAGCAGTATTCCCAGAACTGTTTCAAGTGCCAAGAATCTCTACCATGGTGATTAACGCTCTTTCGAGCTACCAAAGCACTGGGGGGGAGGGGCGGGGAGGATCTTTGGGGACGGCACAAATAAAGGAAAGAACGCTGGCCTTTACCCTGACGGCTTTAGTTACAGCAAAGCGCTCTGTTGCATTTTGCTGCAGGAAAAGCTTTTTCATTTATATATTTTATTGAATTTTGAAAATATACAAGTTAATATCAATATTAATATTCATATACAATTAATTAATCTTATGGAATCAGGTTATAAACAAGCATAGATACCTACATACATACAATAAAATATCTAGTAAGAATTTTAAGTTATATAGATGTGTCTAGATATGTAAACCATTTTCTATCCAAGGAGAGAGATCAAGATGAAAACAAGATGAAAGTAAAGGCAATAATTCCTGCATCAAAATACAATCAATCAAATTGAACCCATATTATCATTAAACTATTAAGGAAGCATTGCGAAGAATTCTTAACTGCCTAAATAATTTTTATGCAAACTATTACAGATTATTCCAAAAATTACTATTGAGTAATTACTATTAGGTGCGATCCACGACTAGCACGGTAAAAGAAAAGGAAGGTAGAAAAAGAGAGAAATAAAAAGTACTAGTGAAAGGAAAAGAAACAAAAAGAAAAATGTTAAAAACTTATAAGTAGAGAAGATCAAGATATTCTGGTTTGTGTGGTTGAATATCATTTGCTGTAATGAACTCAATAAAAGGAAACCATTTCTCTGTGAATTTTGAGATATCATTGTCTGAGTTTGAATGTTGGATATGATCTGGTATTTTTTTCTAGTATGAGAATGTCCCAAACCTTGGATAACCAGCTGCAGATTGTTGGAACTTGAGGTGATTTTGCTGCAGGAAAAGCTGACGGTAACCATGCAGCTAACGGTTTTGCCTGCGCCCATCGCAGCGTACTCTCGTTCAGAAGAGACAAAGCATACCTGCCGGGCCCTTTCTAGTACATAAGAAAAGAGACAAACGATCTGGACAGATTTGTACACTGCCCCAAATTCAAAGAAAGCAAGGAGAGAAGAAATAAGCTGAATTTAGACGCATGCATATAAACCCATTATAGCTCGGAATCTTCGCATAACAGACCGCGGAAGGCATTAAACAAACAACCACAGGACTGTACCAAAGAGTGCAGTTTTATGCACAAGGGGTTAGATCTAGACAATTTCTGCTTTCCCCTTTCCCACTGCAGACACCCTCATGTCACTCCTCAGCCCCCCCCCCCCCAATCCTTCAGGAGCAGCATTTTGTGGAGTTCAGTGGCTAGCAGTAATTCCATTCCACCCCTGGAAAATTTAGTCTGGATCCAACTTCAGGTCTGAACACCAATCTCTATTTAATTGACCTTCCTATGAAAGAAATATGAATGTATATAATTCCTAAATTTTTTGAGATTAATTTTGGGAGCCAGTTTGGTGTAGTGGATAAGAGCGTGGACACTAATCTGGGAGAACCAGGTTTGATTCTCCACTCCTCCACATGATGCCAGCTGGGCAACCTTGGGCAAGCCACGGTTCTCTCGGAGCTGTTCTCTCAAGGGCAGTTCTCTCCAAGCTCTCTCAGGGTGTCTGTTGTGGGGAAAGGAAGGGAAGAAGATTCTAGACTCCAGGTGAAGGTCAGGGTATAAATCCAATCTTTTTCTTCTCCTCTTATCTGTCCTCCAATAAGACCTACCCCAAAAGACTCCTAAGCTCTGCAGCTCTTCATTCATCCCTGTGTACTGCAATACTTCATACCTATTCCCTGGATTTTTTTGTCAGCTAAATCCAAGCTTCCTCTTTTCCTCTAAGTCAATCCTGTAGAGAACTGGGTTTATTCTGGTTCCAAGGGTGGCACCTGAGCTGCTTACCTGGCCCTGTGTCTCCTCTCAGCTACCTCAGCACAAGGGGGGGCGTGGCATGCTCAGCTGAGAGGAAGACGTGTTTTGTTTGAGCTCCCGGTAGAATGCTAAAGGGAATTAAGTATTCCTTCTTCTGGTGATAAAAATAACAAAGCCTTGAAGACTTTAAAATAAGTCGGTGATAGTTGTGAAGTGGGAGTCTGGAAGTTGGCCATAGGCTAAAGTTAAAACTAATTGGTGCTGAGAGAAACGGCAATGGCGACCTCGGACTCAGAAGTTGAAAGTGAAGATAAGGTAATGAAACCAAAAGACTTTCAATTAGAAGTTAAGAGGGCTGTGGAAGCTGCCAAGAATAGCATTATTAAGGCAGTATCAAAGATTGTGGATGAAAAAATAACTAATTTAGCTGAGGCCGTTGAAGCCATGGCAGAGACTGTGAATAGTGCATGGGAAATGGCGCAGCTAAATGAGAAGAAAATTAACTTGTTGCAAAAACAGTCCAGACAGTTGGAAAAGCAAAATAAATACCTTAAAGATAAACTGATGGACTTGGAAAATCGGGCCAGAAGGTCAAATTTGCGGTTGAAAAATATTCCAGAAACGGAGGACATGGATAATGTGATTAAATGGATGGCTGAAATGCTCCCAGACTTAGGAATTTCAAGGGAAGATTTGGATCGTATTCATCGAGTTGGGAAGCAGACAGCTGAGTGGAGGTGGCCGAGAGATGTGATAATGTGTTTTGGAAAATATACATTAAAGGAGCAGGTGCTTAAAGGCATGAAGGCCTTGGATAGGCAAGATAAGTTACTGTATAATGATAAAAAAGTGTTGGCTTTTGAAGATTTATCACAGGAAACAATCAACAGGAAGAAAAAGTTAAGAGTGTTTACCAAGGTGCTGCAGGATAAAGGAATGAAATACAGCTGGAGAATGGCACCCTTTGCTCTGAAAATGGTGCATGAAGGAGTAGAGCTGTTTGCAGAAGATCAGAAGCAGATGGAGGAGCTATTTAAACGTGTGGGACTGCAGCTGCCTAAGGATTACAAGCATTCCCCTGACTGGGACTCAGAAGGGGAAAATAGTTTGGAAGAGCAAATGGGGAACACTCAGAAACAGAAGAAGAAGAAAAAGGAGGAAAAAAAGACTTGGGACTTCAGGGAAAGGACTAAGACTAAGAAATGATTGAGGGAAGATGGATTAAGGAAGAAGGAAAGAAGATAGAAGGACCGGAATAGCTCAACATGAACAGTTTTTTTGGTGTTTTTTTTTTAATTGCTGCTGTTGCTCTTTTTGAGTTTACAGTGTGGGAGAGATGTCTTTTTTCTCCCCCCCCCCCCCCCCAATATGGATGTTAGTGGTAGCTGGATGTCTGATGTGTTTAGTGGTAGGATTGGGAAGAAGATGTGTAGATGGTGGCTGATTGGGATGATGTTGGTATGTTTGGATGGTGTGATTGGGGTATGGATGGATAATTGGGACCTAAGGGGTGAATGGGTGGAGTATGAATGGAGTAAGAAGGTGAGTGAATGCATATTGGGTAGAATTCTTTATACAAGAAATATGCCACGAGCATTGGCATATTGCATTTTTCTTGGATGGGTAGAATTGGTAATGGAGGGTAGGTGGAGGGTAGATAAGCAACATCAGGTGGGGTTGGTTAAGGGTGATTGGGGTTTAGAATTCCAGGCTGGTAGAGAACAGAAGAGATATGGGGAAGAGCTATGGTTAGGTATAATATGATAAAAAATGTTAATGTTATATGTACAACTCTTAATGTTAGAGGGCTAGGAAATCCAGTGAAACGGGCAAGAGTTGGGAGATATATTCAAGAGTTAAAAGCAGATGTGCTGTTCTTGCAGGAGGTATATAATGGGGGGGAAAGAGAGATGAATTTCCCTGGATTTGGGAAAGGTAAGAAATTTATTGCTCCAGGCTCCTCAAAGAGCAGAGGGGTGGGAATAGTATTTAATTCTAAAATAGATTTTGTTGCAGATAAAGTAATGAGAGATAAGGATGGAAGGTTTATTTTTGTACAGGGTCATTTGGAGGGAGAGCCGGTGGCTTTAGCTTCTTTGTATCTCCCTAATGTGCATCAGTTGAATGTATTGTATAGATTTTTGCAGAAGTTTGAAAAATTTTCACCCTATACTAAAATAATAGGGGGGGATTTTAATATTAACTTGCAGGGGAAAGGTAATGTTAAAAAAAGGAAGGCGGAGAAATTTAAAAGAATGTGCGGGAAATTTGGTCTGCTAGAATCATGGATGGAAATGTTTCCTAATGATGATGTATATTCTTTTTACTCTGCCGTGCATGGAACTTACTCAAGATTAGATGGAATCTTAGTCTCTCAAGAAATGAGGAATTGGGTAAAAGATATGGAGATCGGGATGATTAAGATTACTGATCATGCCCCTGTTTCAGCCTTTTTGCAAATAGGTCATTGTAATAGATCGTATAATTGGAAGTTTAATCCATGGTTAGTGGCAGATGAAGAAAGTAAGTGTAACATTAAAAATGCAATGGAAAGATATTTTGAAGAGAATAGGAAATCAGATACTTCATTAACAATAGTATGGGAAGCAATGAAAGCCACTATTAGAGGTGTGTGTATACAGAATTTGGTGAGATTGAAGAAGGGTAAAGATAGGAAAATTAAAGAAGTAGAAGAAGAAGTTAGAGTATTGGAGGAGAAATTTAGGAAATCTAAGAAGAAGGAGGATAAAGAACAAGTAATTAGGAAAAGGGAAGAGTTGAATGTATTGGATGTTAATAGGACTACGTTAAAATTATGGTATAACAGACAGAAGTATTATGAGTTTGAAGGGAAAGGAGGAAGAATTTTAGCAAATAAAATTAAGAATTTTCAGGTTAGGAAAAATATTAAGGCAATCAGGAACGATATAGGGTTTTTGGAAACTGAACCTAAAATGATACTGGAGAATTTTATAGAATTCTATAACAAATTGTATGCAAACAAAGGGATTAAAAAGGAAGATATAGAAAAATTCTGTGAGGGGTTGGAATTTTTAGAATTAAGTGAAGATAGTAGGAAAGAATTAGATAAGGATATAACGGAAGAAGAAGTTAAGATGGCTATAGATTCTATGAATATGCAATCTGCACCCGGACTGGATGGTTTTAATGCGGTATTTTATAAGCATTTTAAGGATATATTGGTGCCTCATGTGACTGAATTGTTTCAAGGAATTTTGGATGGATCTCCTACACCGCCTACATGGTTGGAGTCGAGATTGGTGTTAATTCCGAAACCTGGGAAAGATCAGACTTTAAGGGATTCATATAGGCCAATTTCAATCACCAATATGGATTATCGAATATTTGCAAAGGTTATGGCAATGAGACTCAAAAAATGTATTGCACAATTGATAGGGAAAGAGCAATTTGGGTTTATGCCTCAAAAATATTTAGTAGAGGCAGTTAGGAAGGTGATGGGTATGGTTTATTTAGCTAAAAATAAGGATTTGCCGCTTACGCTTTTGGCGTTGGATATTTATAAGGCCTTTGATTCTGTGGATTGGACATACATGAAGACTATATTTCAAAAGTATAGGTTTGGGGAGAAATTTCAAAATATGATTGAGGCAATATATTCTAAATCTAAGGCGTTGATAGGAGTTGGTGGTTCAGTAGAGGGATATGTTCAGGTATTGAGTGGTACGAAGCAGGGATGCCCTTTATCCCCTATGTTATTTATTTTAGCATTGGAACCGTTAGTGAATAAATTAAAAAAGGATAAAAGAATTATAGGCTTTGAAGTTCCAGGGAAAGGGAAAATAGATGGGAATCTCTTAACAATGTATGCAGATGACATGATGGTGACAATTAAGGATGTGGAGCCCGCAGTGGCACCTTTAAAAAAGATACTACAGGAATTTGAGGAAGTGTCAGGGTTAAAAGTGAATTTTTCAAAATCTTCAATGATGTGTGTTAATGTAAAACCAGGGTTACAATTAGCAGCTTCAAAAATTTTGGGTATTCCCATAGCAAATAAAATGGTGAAATATTTAGGGGTTAATATTCCTAGGAATATTAAAAAAATATTTGAGTATAATTATAAAAAAATCTGGAGTGGAATTCAAGTTAAAATGAGAGACTGGAGGAAGAGGAAGGAGTCAATTAGTACAAGGAATGCCATGGTTAAAATGTTTCTAGTTCCTAGGTTGACTTATTTATTTTATGTATTGCCTTGGCATATACCAGAATACGTACTGAAGAGATGGCAAGGAGATATAGATAGATTTGTTTTTGCATCAAAGAAACCAAGGACAGCCAATAGGTATAGATATTATGGTATTAAAGATGGGGGATGGGGGATTCCCAATATAATTTATTATTATGATGCATATCAATTAAGGCACTTAATGATTTGGTTGGAGGGAGAGTTAGGAGAAGAGCTGAACGGGATAGAAAAGGAAAATTTAGAGGTAGTAGGAGGAAAGGAAAGTTTATTTGATAGAACGAAAAGGAGGAAGAAGATAGGTGATAAATTATCAACTTTTATAGGGCCCAGTAGGGTATGGGAGAAGTGGAAGATAGAACTCGCTCCGGAGATATCATCTATTATTAAAATGTGGTACTATGATAAATTTGCTCCATTAAGGGGATCACTGTCAAAGGAAGTAGGAGATAAACTGAAGAGGATTACGATTCAAGAATTGAAAGAGGTTTGGGGTACTGATGGGGTGAAGAAAGAGGAGTATAATATTTTGAATAATATTAATTGGTTGTTAAAAAGTCAAATCTCCTCATTGCTGAAGGAGGAAGAACTTAAAAATATTGGTAAAAGAATTAATACTCCCTTTGAAAAATTGGTGAAAGAGTATAGAGAAGATAAGTCAAAAATAGTTTCAAAATTGTATAAGATTTTATTAGGTACAGGGAAATCCCCGAGAGAATTTTTGAAGGAACATTGGGAAACAGATATTGGAGATAAAATTTTAGATGAAGATTGGGAGAGGATGTTTAGATTACCTCCCTTTGTTACAACATCTAGGTTAGTGCAGGAGCAGGGATTGAAGATGATACAGAAATGGTATTATACACCCATTAAGATGTATTATATTTCTAAATCAGGGAGTAAAAATTATTGGAGGAAATGTGGAGAAATTGGAACTTTCAGTCACATGTGGTGGGATTGTCCCTTAGTGAAAAAATTCTGGATGCAGGTTGGCATAGAGATGACAAAGATTATGGGATGGAAAATAAGTATATCCAAAGCAATGGCAATTATTAATTTGGATGGTGTGGGATTAAGATCAAAAGAGGATAGTAAATGGATTAATTTGATGTTAGTAGCAGCAAGACAAGTGATAGCAAGGAATTGGAAAGAAGCTGAGGAATTGACAATTAATCACTGGAGGGATAGAATGAATAGTATAATTATTTTGGAGTATTTAACGATGAAGATACGAAGAATGAATGGATTAAAGGTTAGGGAACAGGAGGAGGGATGGTTTAGGAAGATGGTGAGATATTTGGAAAAGTTTAAACAATTTAAGACGATTGGTTGGTTAATAAGAAAATGAATGGATAAGATGTTTAAATAGAGTGACGGAGTTGTATTTGGACGGAATGTTAATAGTTATAAATTTATGGATTATTATAATGTATCTATGGCCTGGGACTCTCACAGAGGTGGATTGGTGGTGGAATACATAACAATAAAAATTTTTATTAAAAAAAAAAAAAAAAAAAGCTACCTCAGCACAAGCCTGCTGCCCCCTGCTGACTGGAGGAGGAGCCTGTGCGCTGGGCTGGTACTCAATTGCCCCAGGATTTGTGGAAACAATGCGGAGTTCTAGCAGAGGAGCCTCAACTGCAGCCTTGAGAGCCAGTTTGGTGTAGTGGTTAAGTGCGTGGACTCTTGTCTGGGAGAACCGGATTTGATTCCCCACTCCTCCACTTGCACCTGCTGGAATGGCCTTGGGTCAGCCTTAGCTCTCCTGGGAGTTGTCCTTGAAAGGGCAGCTTCTGGGAGAGCTCTCTCAGCCCCACCCACCTCACAGGGTGTCTGTTGTGGGGGAGGAAGATAAAAGAGATTGTGAGCCGCTCTGAGACTCTGGTCGTTTTCGCACTCACCTTAATCAGCAGCGACGACCCTCTTCACCGCACAGGATCTGCGCAGATTTCGCACTAATTGCCGCGGAGCACCCAGAAGAGCCGGAAAGTCCCGGCGCTTTTGCGGCGCAAACGGAAACCGCCAAAAACCAGTTTCCGTTTGCGCCGCAAAAGCACCGGGACTTTCCGGCTCTTCTGGGTGCTCCGCGGCAATTAGTGCGAAATCCGCGCAGATCCTGCGCGGTGAAGAGGGTCGTCGCTGCTAATTAAGGTGAGTGCGAAAACGACCTCTGAGATTCACAGAGGAGGGCGGGATATAAATCCAATACCTTCTTTTTCTTCTTCTGAAGGTTTGTTTCTTTTATATCAACAACTTATTATTTTACTTGTAGCCAAACTGAACCCAATTCTGGAAAGGTAGCGTAAAAATCTCCTAAATAAAAGTAGGCCAGAATCCTGTAGAGAATCAGGTCTAGCATAGACAGCTTCAAGAGGGGATTGGATAAGCATATGGAGCAGAGGTCCATCAGTGGCTATTAGCCACAGCTTATTTGCGTGGCCATTAACATCCACCAGCTATGTGACGTCATCATGGAGGAGTGGAAGAGGACTCCAGTGGCAACCTGTGAAGCTTAAGTGAACTCTATGCCCAAGAGGGTTAAGGCAGTGCTGGAAAATAATGGTGGCCACACAAAATATTGATACTTTGGGCCCCATTTGGACATTATCACTTAGGGGTGTACTCACTTTTGTTGCCAGCAGTTTAGACATTAATGGCTGTGTGTTTTGTAATTTTGAGGGGACAGCACATTGTTATACACTGTTATACAAGCTGTAGACTCAGTACTTTACATTGTAACCAAGTGTCATTTCTTCAGTGTTGTCACATGAAAAGATATACTTAATTATTTACAAAATGTGAGGGGGTGTACTCACTTCTGTGATGTACTGTGTGTGTGTTTGTGTGTGTGTGTGTGTGTGTGTGTGTGTATATATATATATGGCAGCCCTGAAATGCTTCCAGAGTTAAACAGAAAGGTCTACAGAGGGCTCGTGACTGTGTGGGTGCATTAAGCGAGAGCCAGAACCTGCCTCCGTGCAGAGGATGGAACCTGCCTGGAATTCAACTCCCTCAGGGAAATGGCTTTAACTACTTTTGCTTTTAGTATTAATGGCCCTGCAGGGGTCTTGTTGTTTTTGACTCTTTGTTTTGCCGTCAAGTCACAGCTGACTTATGGCCACCCTGTAGGCTTCTCAAGGCAAGAGATCTTGGGAGGTGGTTTGTCCATTGCCTGCTTATTATTTTACTTATAGCCAAATAGAACTCAATTCTGGAAAGGTAGCATAAAAATCTCCTAAATAAAAATAGGCCAGAATCCTGTAGAGAACCAGGTCTAGCATAGACAGCTTCAAGAGGGGATTGGATAAGCATATGGAGCAGAGGTCCATCTGTGGCTGTTAGCCACAGCTTATCATTGGAATTCTCTGTCTGGGGCAGTGATGCTCTGTATTCTTGGTGCTTGGGAAGGGCAACAGTGGGAGGGCTTCTAGTGTCCTGGCCCCACTGATGGACCTCCTGATGGCACCTGGGTTTTTTGGCCACTGTCTGCCACAAGAGATTGGACTGGATGGGCCATTGGCCTGATACAACATGGCTTCTCTTATGCTCTTATGCTCCTGGGTAATGACCCTGGGTTCCCTTGGTGCTCTCCAATCTGGATACTGGCTGAGGCTGACCCTGCTTAGCTGCTTCTTCCCTCTCTCTCTCTTTGTATTTTTGTGTGTGTATGTGAGCCCGTGCCTGGAAGTCATGGCTGACTTCTGGCGACCCCTAGTGGGGCAGAGAGGCAAGGACATCCAGAGAGGTGGCTTGCTGCCTGCCTCTGCGTCCTGGCCCCAGTATTTCAAGGAGGTCTCCCACGGTCCCATCCAAACACTAAGCACAGTCAGCCCTGCTTAGCTTCTGAGCTCTGACCAGGTCGGGCTAGCCTGGGCTATCCAGGTCAGGGCCCGGAGGGCTTACTCCCAGAAAAAATAACGTTCTTAGGATTGCAGCTGCAGCCTCTCAATGGACCCAACGCATTGCAATCTCCGGGGGTGGAATTCTAGCAGGAGCACCTTTGCCACGAACCTGCCGGCGTGGTATAGTGGTGAAGGGCATAGGACTCTAAACTGGAGAATCAGGTTTGATTCCCTGCTCTTTCACATGAAGCCAGCCAGGTGACCTTGGGCCAGTCACAGTTCTCTCAGAACTCTCTCAGTCCCACCCACCTCACAAGGTACCAGTTGAGGGGAGAGGAAGGGCATATGATCATAAGCTGCTTTGAGCCTCCATAAGGCAGAGAAAAGCAAGGTATAAAAACCAACTCTTCTAGAAGCTGATAGGATACAGCAGGGGTGGAATTCCAGCAGGAGCTTCTTTGCATATTAGGCCATGCACCCCTAATGTAGCCAATCCTCTAAGAGCTTAAAAAAGAAGAGCCTTGTAAGCTCTTGGAGGATTGGCTACATCGGGGTGGCGTAATATACAAAGGAGCTCCTGCTAGAATTCCACCCCCAACGATCTCTCAAGCCTTTGAAAGCCGCAGAGAGAACAGAATGATCGGCCATTTATGAAATTCCAAAAATTGCATTGTGTGTTCCAGCTGGATTCTATAGCCTTAAGAACTGATGCACTGTCTTTTCAAAACGGAGGCCTTTGGTGGCATGAAACATCAGTCTCTGCAAACCTCCTCCCCCTACCATCAATACAGCATATAACATAAAAGGGTAATGTATAAAACACAAGTAAATAAAATGCTCTCTGCTAACTTTTATAAATAATATATCAGCTACCAGAGCAAAATACTATTTTTGTCTGTGCTCATTAAGAGTGACCTACTCCTCAGTTTGCGGCTGCCACATGTGAGGGATGTGATTATAGCTAACCCAGAATAGTCAGGTGTTTATTTCGCTCCGGGAGTTGGCGGTTCAAGAAGCGGCGATGGTGACCTCAGAGCTGAGGCCCAAATAAGATTTTGCTTTCGGGGCAGGCTTCAAAAGCCAGAAAACAGAACAAAAACGGATGAGTGAGAAACGTCCTTCACGTTGTCCCACTGCACAAGAATGGGACTCGTTTGGTTTGTTATCAGGTCTAAACTGGCCTCTAAAACCAGGCCTGCCAAACGCAGGCCGCCAACCACACACTGGCCCTGACCTAGACAGCCCAAGATGCTAAGCAGAGTCAACCTTGGCTAGTATTTTGATGGGAGATCACCAAGGAATACCAGGTTCATGAGCTGGAAGTAGGCAACGGCAAACCACCTTTGAGTGTCTCTTGCCCTGAAAACCCTAAAGGGGTCGATGCTGATATTGGTGATGACGTTGGATTAATAGCCCGCTCCACTCTCAGAGTTTCAGAGCGGTTAACAATCTCCTTGACCTTCCTCCCCCACAACAGACACCCTGTGAGGCGGATGGGGCTGAGAGAGCTCTCCCAGAAGCTGGTCTTTCAAAGATAGCTCTGTGAGAGCCAGGCTTTGAATTCAGCAAAAGCTCACAGAAGCGCAGCTCCTGAACCTTTCTGAGGGTTCCCCCTCCTCCTTGCCCATTGAATAGTAGGTGCAGCTATGTAACAAACCCTGGATGAGTTCCGCCACCTATTTTTCTACAAAACGACCCCTGGTGAGAGCTATGGCTGACCCAAGCCGATTCCAGTGGCTGCAAGTGGAGGAGTGGGGAACGAAACCCAGTTCTCCCAGATAAGATGACACTGGATTTATATTCCATCCGTCACTCAAGAGTCTCAGAGTGGTTCACAATCTCCTTGACCTTCCTACCCCACAACAAACACCCTGTGAGGTAGGTGGGGCTGAGAGAGCTCTTTCAGAAGCTGCCCTTTCAAGGACAACTCCTGAAATAGCTATGGCTAACCCAAGGCCATTCCAGCAGCTGCAAGTGGAGGAGTGGGGAATCAAACACAGTTCTCCCAGATAAGACGACGACACTGGATTTATATTCTGCCCTCCACTCAAGAGTCTCAGAGTAGTTCACAATCTCCTTGACCTTCCCACCCCACAACAAACACCCTGTGAGGTAGGTGGGGCTGAGAGAGCTCTTTCAGAAGCTGTCCTTTCAAGGACAACTCCTGAAATAGCTATAGCTAGCCCAAGGCCATTCCAGTAGCTGCAAGTGGAGGAGTCGGGAATCAAACCCAGTTTTCCCAGATAAGAGTCCACACGTTTAACCACTACACTGTAAGTTAGCTGTGATTTGACAGCAAAAACAACAACAAATCTATACACCATATCCTGTAAGTGGAAGAAGAGTTGGTTTTTATACCTCGCTTTTCTCTGACTTATGGAGGCTTGAAGCAATATGCCCTTCCTCTCCCCACAACTGGTACTTTGTGAGGTGGGTGGGACTGAGAGAGTAATGAGAGAACTGTGACTGGCCCGAGGCCACCCAGCAGGCTTCATGTGAAGGAGTGGGGAATCAAACCCAGTTCTCTAGTTTGGAGTCCACTGCTTTTCGCCACTACACCACTCTGGCAGGTACATGGCAAAGGTGGGGAAAACATGATGGCACAGACCTGGCAGTAGAGTTCTTGGACTAGGGTTGCAGTTTAGACCTCCAGTGAAGGAAAGATCACCATGGTAATGGGTGGCCCGATCCATGGCACAATCTTTGTCCAACTGTGAACATCTGTTGTGAGCATTAACCATTTCCAGCTCTGAAATACCATTACTTAACCATATCATTTCATTACATAATTGCAATCTAAATATGCAAAACCATGTTCAAAGTGCCTTGCTCTATGCCTTGCTCAAAGTAAAAGTAAAGGTAGTCCCTGTGCAAGCACCAGACGTTTCCAACTCTGGGGTGACGTTGCTTTCACAACGTTTTCATGGCAGACTTTTTACGGGGTGGTTTGCCATCGCCTTCCCCAGTCATCTACACTTTCCTCCCCGCAGCAAGCTGGGTACTCATTTTACCGATCTCAGAAGGATGGGAGGCTGAGTCAACCTCAGGTTGGCTACTTGAACCCAACTTCCGCTGGGATTGAACTCAGGTCGTGAGCAGAGCTTAGGACTGCAGTACTGCAGCACTGCAGCTTTACCACTCTGCACCACGGGGCTTTTGCTCACACAAAAATAATTCTCTGAATAACACAGAGGGTTTTTTCCCCCTTTGTGAAACAGCAAGCTGCAAGTAAAAACAACCAAACCCCACCCCCTCTTCTACAGAAGTAAAGCCTTTTGTGCTAGCAGAAGTGAACAACAGAATAAATAACATTAAAATTACATGTGTGTTGGAAACCCTTCTCTTGTTAATCCAGGACGCAAGACACACTAACCCTAACATTAACCCACATCAGAGCAGTGGTCCTGAACCCCAAACTGATTCCGATTAGCCAGGCACACAAAAGAACGCCTCCAGTTATATCTCCAACTCCGGTGCATCAGAATTATGGCTCTGGTTTCTTGTACGAGTGCAACAGGCATTGTGGAAACAGACTACGAGAGACGTCAGCTGCTTTGGGGCGAGCAGATTTTGCTTACCATATGTCATGATCCTGGGCCTAGTGAGGCCTGCAGGCCCCGAGAAACCTGCCTAGGAGTTACAAAAGAGCCAACATTTCCCAGGATCCCTTCTGTCCCTCTGATTGGGTGGCAAGGTTTTGGAGGGAAACTGGCCCAGGGAGGGGTGGGGCCTGGGAGGAGAACATAAAAAGGCCAATCCCAGGCAGGGGTTTTTCTTTCCCTGGAAGGCTGTGTTGGGAGCGGGGGGGGGGGGGGGCAGTCTGTAGCCTGGAGGGCTTGAAACAGGGGAAAGCTCCCTCATCCAAGGCAAGGGGTGAGTGTTGGTTAGTAGAGTAGGGACAGTTTAGTTAAATGCATCAGGGCTTTTGTTTATTTTCACCAACCTTTACTGTAGATATATTTCACTGTTTTGCCCACTTATTATTTGAACACTGTAAATAAACTGTTGTTATACTTCTTGGGTCCTCACATCTCCTTGGTCACAATTAGGAGCTATCTATTAATAAGGAAAATACAGGGGTGGTTGAGTGCTCTGGGCCCTCCATACAGACCCTCACCAGAGTGGTGGCAGCCAGTAGAAGGCCCTGCTAGGCCTGGCTGTGTGACAACATACAATTTACATCATAAGTTTCATACTCGATTTGTTGGTTATAGTGAATGAAATTAACCCTGTGAAAGAAATTAGCTAGCCTGATCTTGTCAGATCTCAGAGATTAAGCAGGGTTGGGTTGGTCAGTATTGGGATGGGAGATGGCCAAGGAAGTCCCGGGTCGTGAAGTAGAGGCTGCCAATGGCAAATTTCTCTCTGACCGTCTCTTGCCTTGAAAACCCTACAACGGGAGTGTCGAAGTCATGTGCTATGAGGGCCGGATCTGACATAAATGAGACCTTGTTGGGCCGGACCATGGGTATCATAAAATCGCAGAAACATAACCTTTATAAAGGACACAGACAAAGACAATTAAAGATTTAAAAATAAAATAAAATAAAACATGCTTAAAACATTATCACTTGCTGGTCTTAAAGGTGCTTTCTTTGTATCTCTCCCACGCAATCCAGGGAACTGAGCAAAGGAAGCTCTGGCTCTTTCCTTCCTTCCCCAGGGGATCAGGAGGGGGAAGAGCCTCAGCCAATGGAGGAAATAGAGGTTTTGCTCTGTAGCTCCTGTGCAATTGAGCAAGCCTAGCAGAGCAAGCTGTGATGCAGAAGGAAGCAAGAGAGAGGGAGAAGGAAGCAGATGACAGCCAGTTGCTCAGGGGCCTGATAGGAGCCCTCTGAGGGCCTGATTTGGCTCCTGGGCTGCATGTTTGACACCCCTGCCCTACAAGGTCACCATAAGTCAGATGTGACTTGATGGCAATTTCCACCACTACTGGTAAATGAAATCACATAACCAAAGACTCTGCAGTAAAGCAAGGTGGATTCAAAATATATTGTTTCCCGTTCATCATTTAAAACCCCCAAACGTAGAACCAGACAGAGCGTTTACATCATCTAGAAGGGTACATATAATTTAGAGATAATCTGATTTCAACCCTGCAAATTTTAGAAAACAGTACAACGTGATTTATTAAACAATTTTTTTAAAAATTATTACTCTGTGTCAGACAGCAGTATGTTAGGAATGTTAGCTAGAAGCCCACGCAATGCATCATGAAGTTTCCATAAACCAGAGGTTCATCTGTGCCACGGCCTCCTGAGTTCTCAAGGCTAGGCTTTTTATTTTCAGGCTTTATTAACTCTAACAGGCAAGCCATCAAAACAGTAATGGCCGTCAAGCTGGATTTATCTTCCCTGCTCCCATGTTCATTTTTTATTCACAGACTGAAGCGGAAGTTTTCCTCCTTTCCCTTCCCCACTCCCAGCTAATTTCCCAGTGTGAAATGAGTAACAGCAAATCAGCAAAAAGGAGCAACTGCTGTAGAAAGTTTGAGGGGCCTGGATAAACACTTCTGCCAGTTCCAGGGGAGTAACTTCCGTCAGAACATCACTGGCAAACACGTATGGTTTAAACACTTGTCCCCCCACCCCTGAAATTTTTTGCATACACAAGAAATACCACTCTTTTTTATGTGCTACGCCCAAACATTTTGTTTTACCCAGGGTTTCATTAAGGGTGACTGTGTCATTTTAATACTCTGCTTTTAGCCTGAGAACTGTGCAAGGTTCATTTGAAACTGCTTGATGTTTCATAGTTGTTGTTTTTTTAAATTACATTTTATTTTGTAATTGCAATTCAACCCTAGTCCAACAGTTTAACCACTACACCGGGGTGGTCACACTTGCTTAATGTAAGAGCCACAGGAAGGAAGGAAGGAAGGAAGGAAGGAAGGAAGGAAGGAAGGAAGGAAGGAAGGAAGGAAGGAAGGAAGGAAGGAAGGAAGGAAGGAAGGAAGGAAGGAAGGAAGGAAGGAAGGAAGGAAAATAGATGGGGAAGGGGGAGGGAGGGAAAAATGGGGGGGGGGACCATTTTAACTTTTAAATGCATTCTCCAAGCCACCAGGTGGCTTCCCTTGGAGAAGTGATTTAAAGAGATAAATGCCTTCTCCTAGCTGGTCATTGGGGCAGTGGGGGCTTCGAGAGCCACACAATATGTGTGAAAGAGCCACATGTGGCTCCTGAGCCACAGTTTGGCCACCCCTGCACTACAGCATACTGGCTCTCTAGCTGGACCAAGACAGAGAAGTTACATAATATAGAAAAACATGTCAGAAATAAGCATGTCAGAAATAAGCAGAGGGTCTTCCTTCATATCAAAAAGTAGCTTTTAACTCAGCAAGTGACAGGGAACCAGCTACTGATTTACTATTAAGAGATTATGGGTAAACAGATATGGAGCTGCCTTATATTGAAACATGAAGCTGCCTTCTACTGAATTGGTCCATCAGGGTCAGTATTGTCTGCTCAGACCAGCAGCAGCTCTCCAGGGACTTGGGCAGAAGTCTTTCCCATCACCCGCTACCTGGTCGTTTTAACTGGAGATACCAGGAATTGAACCTGGGACCTCCTGCAAGCCAAGCAGAGGCTCTTCCATCGAGCCATGCCCCCTTGATTTAACATGACTTGCACAGAGACTTATTTCATTTTGAAAATTAGAAAAGGGCAGCTCCTGTGAGAGCCCTCTCAGTCCCACCCACCTCACACAGGGTGTCTGTTGTGGGGGAAGAAGATAGAGGAGATTGTGAGCCACTCTGAGTCTCTTATTCAGAGAGAAGGGCGGTGTATAAATCTGCAATTCTTCTTCTCAAGTTGTGTGCTACTGGCATTAAAGCTGTGAGCTCCTGCACCAATTATTGTGCTCTGGGGTCATCCTTCCTGAACGAAGACAAAAATGTGTGAGCTGGAGGCTAAAAATCTGTGAGCTAGCACACACTAACTCAGCTTAGAGGGAACACTGGTGTGTGTGTGAATTTTCATGGATTCCACACACACACACAGAGCTGACCTCCAACTGCCCCCTCCTCCTGGTTCTCCATCCCCAGGAACAGCACGTTTGGTGATAATCTGAGCCTGCAGTGGGAAGGAGGAGGAGTCAGAAAGTTATGCTGCGGTGACAGAAATCCTCCCATTAGCAGAAGTGTTCACTGGGATCCAAGCCAGTAATTGATTTTTTTTTTAAATCTGATTTTAAGAACCTGATTTTTTAAAAACCTGGTTTTGATCCACCCTGGTAACAAGTGCAAAAAATATTAACTCAATCCCCCCGTCATATGCAGTCTTTCTCTTTGAAACCTGAGTCTCAAAGTGTATTCCAAGTAAACTTTCCCTCTCCAGATACAGTTCTAAGTGGTGTCAATTATCTGAAGTTGTGCCAAAGCCGTGCCAATTAGCTGAAACTGTACCAACTGCTTGAATTGTGGTCTCAGGCTGTGCCAACCTTCTGAACTATGGTTCTTTGTTTTAATCTCTATGTTTTATATTTATGAGACAGTTTAATTTTGTTGATATGCTTTATTTATTGTTATTGTAATGCTCTCAATGCTGTAAGCCGCCCTGAGCCCGCCTTGTGGGATAGGGTGGGATGATGATGATATAGGGTTGCCAATCCCCAGGTGGGGGCAGGGGATCCCCCAGTTTGGAGACACTCCCCCCGCTTCAGGGTCATCAGAAAGCGGGGGGAGGGGAGGGAAATGTCTGCTGGGAACTCTATTATTCCCTATGGAGATTTATTCCCATAGAAAATCATGGAGAATTGATCCGTGGGTATCTGGGGCTCTGGGGGGGGCTGTTTTTTGGGGTAGAGGCACCAAATTTTCAGTATAGCATGTAGTGCCTCTCCCCAAAATACTCCCCAAGTTTCAAAAGGATTGGACCAGGGGGTCCAATTCTATGAGCTCCAAAAGAAGGTGCCCCTATCCTTATTTCCTATGGAAGGAAGGAATTGAAAAGGTGTGCCATCCCTTTAAATGTGATGGCCAGAACTCCCTTTGGAGTTCAATTATGCTTCTCACAGCCTTGATCTTGGCTCCATCCCAATGTGTCCTGGCTCCACCACCAAAGTCTCCTGGCTCCACCCCCAAAGTCCCCAGATATTTCTTGAATTGGACTTTGCAACCCTATGATGATATTGGATTTATATCCCACCCTCCACTCCGAATCTCAGAGCGGCTCACAATCTCCTTTTCCTCCCCCACAACAAACACCCTGTGAGTTGGGTGGGGCTGAGAGAGCTCTCCCAGAAGCTGCCCTTTCAGGGACAACCTCTGCCAGAGCTATGGCTGACCCAAGGCCATTCCAGCAGATGCAAGGTGCAGGGATATAAATCGCAAATTAAACTAAATTTAAATTAAAGATACCTGGGGAAGAAAAATACTGAGTTTGCAGCGCTTTTATTGCAACATTCTACACAGCACATACAGAACAGCCAGATAAGCCACAAGCTAGATCTTTACCTGTTGTCATGGTATCTTGAGGGATGATGCTGCAGCACATCTTGTAGAAAACGTTCCATCAAACTAGCGGTACCCAAGCGATTCCTACAGTAAGTGGCAAAGAGCCTGTGCTGGGAACTGTATACATGCTGGGAGGAAAAGAAGGAAAGAGAAGTTTGGTTTTATAACTGATTCGATTCAAACTTATGAAGTTATGTAAAACTAAAATGGCCTCCATTAGAACACACAAATACAAGAGGGATTCTGGTGGACAATGGGGGGGCTTTGAGAGCCACACAACTAGTGTTCCCTCTAAGCTGAGTTAGTGTGAGCTAGCTCACAATTTTTTAGCCTCCAGCTCACACATTTTTGTCTCAGCTCAGGAAAAATGCCCCTAGAGCACACTAATTGATGCAGTCGCTCACAACTTTAATGCCACTACCTCACAACTTTAATGCCAGTAGCTCACAAAGTAGAATTCTTGCTCACAAGACTCCACAGCTTAGAGGGAACTTTGCACACAACATGTGTGAAAGAGCCACATGGGGCTCCTGAGCTGCAGTTTGGCCACCCCTGCTGTAAGCTGTCCTATTCCTTATTTTTAAGCTTCCCCACCCATCCTTGTACATTTGAAACGAATCAAGCCCTTCTACGCATCACAGAAAATACTTTCCCATAATGGGACAACGAGGATAAGTCCGGCTCTCATACCTGCTCAAGGTTACTGTAGTGTACGTGGCAACAGCTGCAGTAGCCTTGCCTGTTCTGCATAACAGATGGTCCAGGCCCGGCCGGTTTAGGTTCTTGTATGCTTAAACAGGAAGAAAAAAAGAAAAGAGAAACTTTTAATTTTAACATCACTGGAAATTTTCAGAGTCGGAGAACAACAGAAAACATCTGATCCTTGAATTTTAAAAAGGCGATTAAAGCAATGTTATTCATTCAGGTCGGTAGCCATGTTGGTCTGAAGCAGCAGAACAAAGAAGAGTGCATGCACAGGAAAGCTTATACCTTGAATAACACTTTGTTGGTTTTAAAGGTGCCACTCGACTCAAACGTTGTTCAATATTATTCAAGTTACTCTTCTCCTGCATTAGGATTCTGAACATGACAGGGGTGGAATTCTAGCAGGAGCTCCTTTGCATATTAGGCCACACACCCCTGATGTAGCCAGTCCTCCAAGAGCTTACAGTAAGCCCCGCAAGAAGAGCCCTATAAGCTCTTGGGAGGATTGGCTACATAAGGGGTGTGGCCTAATATGCAAAAGAGCTCCTGCTAGAATTCCACCCCTGGAACACGATGTTAAGTGCATGGAAAGGTTTGGTGTAGTGGTTAAGTGAAGGGAAAGCTTCTGACCATAAGAACATAAAAAGAGCCCTGCTGGATTAGAGCAGTCGTCCATCTAGTCCTGCATCCCCATCTCACATAGTGGCCAACCAACTATTCTAGAGGTCCAAGAAACAGGGCATGGAGAGAAAGGCCTCCTTCCTATCCTGCCTCCCAGCCACTGATAGACTGACTTGCTCCAAAGAATGCACATAGGTTTCAGAATGCTAGTAAAAATTCAAGGTTATTCACAACTTGTATCCCATTACCCATACTCATCATAGACCAAGGGTGGCCAAACTGTGGCTCAGGAGCCACATGTGGCTCTTTCACACATATTGTGCGGCTCTCAAACCCCCATCGTCCCATCAGCTGGCTTGGAGAACACATTGAAAGTTAAAGTTGCTTTCTTTCCACCTCTCCCTTCTGCAATCTATTTTTCCTTCCTTCCTTCCTTCCTTCCTTCCTTCCTTCCTTCCTTCCTTCCTTCCTTCCTTCCTCTTGTGTTCATGTCTTGCGGCTCTCAAACATCTAACATTTATTCTGTGTGGCTCTTATGTTAAGCAAGTTTGGCCAACCCTGTCATAAGACTGTAGAGAACATAAAGAACTGGCAGCATCATCACTGGAAATTAATTATCTGTTATCACAGACTGACACGAAGCCACCACGATGCTCCTAACTAAAAAGACGTTTAATTAAAGTCGATTAATCTAATCCTCAAATGCTTTCTGTGATGGAATTATCAGCTGGAATGGATTCAAGCCAGCGTTGTTTCATGATTACGAGGCCCTTTCCAATGCCCCACGGCGAAGCCAACACTGCTAAAGAAAGACTTCAGAAATTATTCCCCGTTGGTCCCGCGCTCTGATCCTCCCTCCTGCTTTTTTCTTCCAAAAAGTAGACTGGCTCATGCGTGAAAACAAAAGCCAGTCAATCTACAATTGCATCCGCGTTTCTCCATCTTGCCACAAACAATCTTTAATTAATTAATATGGAGTCAACTGCTTCGTGAATCACTCCCTCCACTACAAATATTTATTGTTGTGAAAACCAGGGACAGAAGAAATTAACACATTCTGAGGTTTTTTTAAATACAAGCAAAGAAGAACTGAAGGAACCCAGTGCTGTTCTACATGCTAAAAGGTAAAGGTGCAAGCACCAGTCATTTCTGACTCTGGGGTACCATCGCATCATGACGTTTTTACCCACGGCAGACTTTTTATGCCACTGCCTTCCCCAACCATCTACACTTTCCCCCCAGCGAGCTGGGTACTCATTTGACCAACCTTGGAAGGATGGAAGGCTGAGACAACCTTAAGTGGGCTATCTGAACCCAGCTTCCACCAGGATCAAACTCAGGTCATGAGCAGAGAGCTCAGACTGCAGTACTGCAACTTTACCACTCTGCGCCACGGGGCTGTGTTCTACATGCTAGGGTTACATAAACTCTAAAATGGGAATTTGCTTCCTTCTCTGCTACATGCCAGGAAGTCTCTACTGCCCTAAGAGAAGACCAGTTTTTAAAAGAGGTACAACGTGAGCAGCGTGGCAAGACTGCATAGATGGCCGAGCAAATCAAAACCATCAAAATATGCCTAGAAAATAATACTGCAATTGATACAGGAAAGCAAATTAGATATTCAAAAAGGCTGAGCTTTGGTTCAGGAGCCCATATCAAGGGAAGGAGGTTATAGTTCTTTCTTAAGCAATCCCCCTTGCTAGCCTTTGTCCAAAGAGAGTCAGTTTGGTGTAGTAGTTAAGTGTGCGGACTCTTATCCTGGAGAACCAGGTTTGATTCCCAACTCCTTCACTTGCAGCTGCTGGGATGGTCTTGGGTCAGTCATAGCTCTCACAGAGCTGTCCTTGAAAGGGCAGTTTCTGAGAGAGCTCTCTCAGCCCCACTTACCTCATAGGGTGTCTGTTATAGGGGAGGAAGGTAAAGGAGATTGTAAGCCACTCTGATATTCAGAGTGAAGGGCAGGGTATAGCTCCAATATCATCATCATCATCAAGAGGCAGAACCAGCAGCAGATGGCTCTGCAGGGGCCTTCTGGTTCCGTTCCAAACAAACAGCCCAGTGGTTGCACGGCCGCTGGAAGGAGAGGCTGACTTAGCACCAGAGCTTTTTTGTAGAAAAAGCCCAGCAGGAACTCATCTGCATATTAGGCCACACCCCCTGACATCACCATTATTTCACACAGGGCTTTTGTGTAGAAAAAGCTCAGCAGGAACTCATCCACATATTAGGCCACACCCCCGACACCAAGCCAGCCGGAATTGTGTTCCTGTGCATTCCTGCTCAAAAAAAGCCCTGCTTAGCCCCCTCCAAGGCATTATGCCCAGCTGATAAATGACAACACTCAAACACAAATGGCTGCGAGGGAGGCGGGCACCAGGGAAGGCGCTTACTTTGGCCTTCTGCCGGCTTAACGGGAACGGTATTTTTTGTGGCTATGTTTCAATTGTATGAAAGTCTTACATATAACCATCGTGTTACTTTGGTCAGAGCGCTTAAAGCAAGAGGGTGATATTGCTGCTTGTGAGATTTTCTTTTTTAATCAAAAGATGAAACAGAATGTTAGATTAATTAACAATGTATCTATTAACAAAAGTAGATTTATCCAGTCCTCAAATTCTTTCTGGGACGGAATTATCGACTGGAATGAATTCAAACCAGCGTTATTTCACAATCGCGAGACCCTTGCCAACGCCCCGCGGCGAAGCCAACGCTGCTGGAGAAAGGCTTCCAAATGATTTCCAGTTGGTCCTGTGCTCTGATCCTCAGTAGATTTTCCAGAATCCACTGAAATATTAAAACCCAACATGGATTCCTTTATCCTGTAAGGTCACTGTGAGTTCTGGGTCCGAAATCAAAGGATAAACTTAATAGATATGTTATCATCAATGTTCCCTCTAAGCTGTGGAGACTTGTGAGCAAAAGTTCTACTTTTGTGAGTTGCTGGCATTAAAGTTGTGAGCTCCTGCATAAATTAGTTTGCTCTGGGGCCATTTTTCCTGAGCAGAGACAAAAAATGTGTGAGCTGAAGGCTAAAAAATTGTGATCTAACTCACACTAAATCAGCTTAGAGGGGACACTGGTTATCATATATTGAAAATGTGCCAAGAATACAGCTTGCTTCTGATGATATAGTCCTCTCACTCACCTGCCGCTGCTCTGTTGCTTTAAAGAGCCTTCATTCACTTTTCTTTCTGCACCTGTAAGGAAAGGTGCAAAACAAGTGAAATTCACCAGTCTTCCCAACCGTTTATGTATTACGCATCGGCGCAATGATGCTATTTTTCAAGCTGTTGCTGTGATTCATCCAGTACTTTCAGTTGAACAAGAGGCTTACCTTTTGCCGAAGCTGCCGAAGCCCCATCGGCTTGCTTGTTCCAATCAAACATCTGTAAGACAAAAGTCAAATGGATGCCAATGAAAGCTGGACACACGCAAGAGTTCTTCCAAGCATGGGCCACTCAATCATGTCAAAGAGCAAGATCACGTTAAAGCTTCAGTTTATGGTCAACAATTTGAGGCTGGATAAAAAGATGTTGTTCTCCCACTAAGAAATCAACATTTTCAGGAAAATCTTCACTCCAGATTCTACCAGTTCCTTTAGGATTAGAGCAGGGCTGGCCAAACTGTGGCTCTTTCACACATATTGTGTGGCTCTCGAAACCCCCACCACACCACTGGCCAGCTTGGAAGGAGGCATTTGTCTCTTTAAATCACTTTGCCAAGCCAAACCAGCCAGTGGCTTGGAGAATACATTTAAAGTTAAAGTTGCTTTCTTTCCACTTCTCCCTCCCCATCTATTTTCCTTTCTTCCTTCCTCCCTTCCCTTCCCTTTCCCTCCCCTCCCTCTGGCTCTCGAACATCTGACATTTATTCTATGTGGCTCTTATGTTAAGCAAGTTTGGCCGCCCCTAGATTATACCATATGTTCACAGGACCGGGGTGGAGGTCAGTCAGACCAGTTTGGAGAGGGATCCTAGAAGTTTTGCCATCTTAAGAACATAAGAAAAGCCATGTTGGATCAGGCCAATGGCCCATCCAGTCCAACACTCTGTGTCACACAGGGGCCAAAAAACCCAAGTGCCATCAAGAGGTCCACCAGTGGGGCTAGAAGCCCTTCCACTTTGCCCCCCACCAAGCACAAGAATACAGAGCATCACTGCCCCAGACAGAGTTCCAACAATAAGCCGTGGCTAATAGCCACTGATGGACCTCTGCTCCATATGCTTATCCATTCCCCTCTTGAAGCTGTCTATGCTTGTAGCCGCCACCAACTCCTGTGGCAGTGAATTCCACATGTTAATCACCCTTTGGGTGAAGATGTACTTTTTATCAGTTCTAACCCGATTGCTCAGCAATTTCATTGAATGCCCAGGAGTTCTCATATTGTGAGAAAGGGAGAAAAGTATTTATTTCTCTACCTTCTCTATCCCATCCATAATCCTGTCAACCTCTATCATGTCACCCCGCAGTCGATGTTCCTCCAAGCTAAAGAGCCCCAAGCGTTTTAACCTTTCTTCATAGGAAAAGTGTTCTGACCCTTTAATCATTCTAGTGGCCCTTTTCTGCATCTTCTGGACAAGGAGCAGGGGTCACTGGGGATATACATGTGTGGGGGAGGTATCTGTGAATTTCCTGCATTGTGCAGGGGGTTGAACTAGATGACCCTGGAGGTCCCTTCCAACTCTATGATTCTACCACTGGTACAGCCATGGCCTTGGGGAGGGGAGGGCTGTGTCCATATTCTTCCTGATGACCTCTGGAATCATTGTTCCTGTTCACTTGCCTGGATGTCCAAGCAGGAGCTGAAGATTAGGGGAAAGGAGACCCTGAATTCTGTGTGAATCCCACACCGTAAAGAGAGCTTCATGCTTAGCAAGGTTGAGGTTCTGTTGTTTCCACATGAATTTTGGAACTCTCATAATGCATCTTTGGTGTCAGAGAGCCAGTCTGGTGTAGTGGTTAAGTGTGCGGACTCTTATCTGGGAGAACCGGGTTTGATTCCCCACTCCTCCACATGCAGCTGCTGGAATGCCCTTGGGTCAGCCATATTTCTCACAGAGGTTGTCCTTGAAAAAGCAGCTTCTGGGAGAACTCTCTCAGCCCCATCTACCTCACAGGGTGTCTGTTGTGGGGGAGCAAGATAAAGAAGATAAGCCACTCAGACTCTGATTCAGAGAGAAGAGTCTATGGCAAGGGTGGGCCAAGGGTAGCTCTCCAGATGTCTTTTTTGCCTACAACTCCCATCAGCCCCAGCCATTGTCCATGCTGGCTAGGGCTGATGGGAGTTGTAGGCAAAAACATCTGGAGAGCTACCCTTGGCCACCCCTGGTCTATGGTCTTCTTCCATTTCATACTAGAACCTTCCCTGTGGCCTGCCTGTGTTTTTCTCCCCTCCTTGAGCTGAACTGCCTGGTTTTTTTAAATATAAAATCAAATTATAACTCAAGGTTTTTGAATGGCTCCTGGCAGATTTTCCTTTTTCCAGTTGTTTACAGCTTAATCTTGTATGTTCCTTGTCATAATTCCCATTGTTATTTAATTAATTAAACTGTATACTGCTTTTCTAGATCTGTTTTGAACTTATGTACTAAACTAAAATAAAAGCAATTATGTACTATACTAAAATAAAAACTAAAAAAATGAGGGTGGGTTGAAGAAGCTCTGCTTGTATAAGCTGAAACAGAAATTTAACACACATACTTTAACAACTCACCTTCTTCTTGACTTTCACATCCACAAGGAAAGTGAACTTCACTGTTTTCAAGCACCATTATCTCATGAAAAAGGTGATTTTCCAAGCAAGATTCTTTTCATCTTTATTGACAGCCTGTAAATCAAAGTTGAAGCTGCTGAAGCCAACTAGTCTCTGACTTGGAAGAAACAAATCCTGTAAGTTGAAAAGCAAAATCACATCTTAAAACTAACTGGATTTGAAAGCTGCCGTTTTAATTTTTAAAAATTAAAATACTTGTTATAGGTTCTGGGCCTTTTGTAATCTATAATGCACTCTCTTTCAAAGAAAGTGAAACTCCCAATACCTTGCCATTTAAACAGTTATAATTTCCTTGTAGAATGAGTGACAAACCTCATATGGCGATAAACGCATTCAAAGCAAGACATCTCCAGATAGTCGATAAATATTATGACCTCTAGTTTACAAGTGCAGGAGAAAAAACAGCCTACATAAAATAACAAGCACATAGCACGTGTTTTCTGTTAACAGATCCCCTCATAAGAAGGTTATTTGCTTTTATCATTTAAAGCATTGTCAAAGGTAAGAATCAACATGAATGCAGTCAGTTTCCTTCTCTAACTAGCGCCATCTTCTTCCTTGTGAACCTGCTTCAGTGGGGAGGGGGGGATATAAGCCAAATAAATTAACTAAATAAACAAAATACAGTTGTAAGGGCTCTCATCCTTTTGAACTCATTGGGGCAGAGATCTGTATTTTTTGCTTATGCAATAAAGCACTATGGAGATGGATGGCACCAGGGTTTTTGGTTTTTTTTAGGAAAAGCCTAGCAGGAACTCATTTGCATATTAGGCCTCACCCCCTGACATCACCATTGTTTCACACAAGGCTTTTTTGGTAGAAAAAGCCCAGCAGTTACTTATTTGCATATTAGGCCACACCCCCTAACGTCAAGTCAGCCAGAACTGTGTTTTGGCTTAGAACAAGCCCTGGATGGCACTGTATAAATCACACCATCTGGATTCATTGCTGCAGAAAGCAGCCCCATCTAAATCTTATAGACTAACTATCTTAGGCACATTCGCTCGCAAGTGAGCCCCATTGAATCCAACTTTCTTAGGACTGGAATGTGAATGTGGCAAATTACTACACACACACATATATATGGATCTCCCACCAATGGCTTCCAAAATGGCTACTATAATAAACCACATGGTTATTATAACCCAAGAACCATATAAGGTGAATATAAAGCAAAAACACTTTGAACTACTAACACACAGGATGGGGGAAAGTAAACAGCAATGGCGGGCAAAGACTCATCTAATCTAAATATATTTATCCCACATCACAGTGCACTAGATTAAGGCCCAGTTTATAATCACATGCTAGAAAAAATAAATTATCCTACGGCACCAACAGTGTTTTTACTTTAATATAAGAACAAAGTTTAATTGGCACCTTTAAGATGGTTTATTCTAGGTATGAGCTTTTGTGTATGTACACACGTCTTCAGTTATTTCTTAGAACCCCAGAGTTGGAATGGGCCAAACAGGCCATCTAGTCCAACCCCCTGAATGCAGGATCAGCCTAGAGCATCCCTGAGAAGTGTTTGTCCAGCCATTGCATAAAGACTGCCAGTAAGGGAGAGCTCACCACCTCCCTAGGTAGCAGATTCCACTGTTCAGCAACTCTTCCTGTAATAAAGTGTTTCCTAATATCCAGCCGGTACCTTCTCGCCCTTCGTTTAAACCCATTATTGTGAGTCCTCTCCTCTGCTGCCAAGAACAGCTCCCTGCCCTCCTTTAAATGACAGCTCTCCAAATACCTAGAGAGCAATCACGTTCCCCCCTCAACCTCCTCTTCTCCAGACTGAACATTCCCAGGTTCCTTAGCCCTTCCTCGTAGGGCTGGGTCTCCAAGTCCCTGATCATCCTCACCACTCTCCTCTGCCCCCCCTCCATTCTGCCAACATCCTTCTTGAAGTGAGGCCTCCAGAACTCAACACAAGACTCCTGGTGTGGCCTGACCAATGCAGTGTACAATAGAACTATGACATCCTGCAATTCCTTCTTCAGTAGTTTAATACAAGTAGACTCCATCTGACTTTAGAAGACTGTGATTCAACTGCTTTCATGGTTCATTTTTAACTCTCAGCTACAGTACAAAGAAGGAGCCCTGTGGCGCATAGTGGTAAAGATGCAGTACTGCAGTCCGAGCTCTCTGCTCACGACCTGAGCTTGATCCCAGAGGAAGCTGGGTTCAGGTAGCCGGCTCAAGGTTGACTCAGCCTTCCAATCCTTCCAAGGTTGGTAAAATGAGTGCCCAGCTTGCTGTGGGAGAAAAGTAGATGACTGGGGAAGGCAATGGCAAACCACCCCACAAAAAGTCTGCCGTGAAAACATGATGCAACGTCACCCCAGAGTTGGAAACGACTGGTGCTTGCACAGGGGACTACCTTTACCTTTACAGTACAAAAACTCTGGAGCATTTTCAGCAAATCTCCGACAACGAATTTCATTCAAAAAATAACAGCTACGATCTCTGGCTCACACCTCAGGTGACAGCTACAGACCAAACTCGTTAATCGTCAAGCAGAGTCGTTACTGGCCCATGGGGTGACGCTGCATCATGACATTTTCCTGGCACTTTTTACAGGGTGGTTTGTTGTTGTCTTCCCCAATCATGTATAAAAGTGTGGGTGGGTTCAAGGGGGTGGATTTTATGGGGTATAGGAGTGAGAGGAGCTCATCACAATATCTCCTTCCTATGGCTGGCCTACTTGCAGTCTGTTACTTGAATACTTTTTTTCCCCACTGAGGGAAAGAAACGGCTCCAGGACTGGAAAAGTGTACGGAGAAAAGGGCTTCAAGGAAGGAAATTAAGCCTATTGTCTCCCCTCTCACCTTTATATATGACTGGGGCCCATCCAGGTTCAAAACTACCAACCGTGTGTCTTTGGAACTTCAGTTGCTGTCAGCTTCAGAATGCAAAGGGTGTCGGTTGCTAAAGAGCAAACCAGTAAGCAACGCTGTCATGTGTGACAGATTCAGGCCAAAGCAGTCCCCACCCTGCTAAGAATCTGCAGCTACTCAGAGCTGGTTTAATACAAGTTGCGAATATACATGTCTTCATATAAACAAACAGGCCAAGGTGTTCTGGAAAACAATGTCATGCAATACTTCCAGTCAGACGGGAGTCACGACACGGAACAGGCCTGCACAACCGGCTGATAATCAAGAATTTGCAGCCCATTCGCAGCCTGAGAAAGCAGCGTAACTGCAGTCTTCAAAAGACAAGCAAAAACATAGGTCTTCTGAGCACCTAGTGGCAGCGTCTGGTTTGGTGAGCCATAAGCTGTGCAGGCCTGTCATGATCCTGGGCCTAGGGAGGCCTGCAGGCCCCAGGGAAGCCTGCTTAGGAGTACTAGGAAGAGCCTATATTTCCCAGGATCCCCTCTATCCCTCTGATTGGGTGGCAAGGATTTTGGAGGGAAACTGACCCAGAGAGGGGTGGGGCCTGGGAGGAGAAGATAGAAGGGCCAAAGCCAGGAAGGGGGTGTTCTTTTCCTAGGAGGCAGAGCTGAGGGGGAGCTACTGCAAGGGAGGGACCCTTGCCCTTAGAGGAAGGGTGAGTAGGCTAGGTCTGACAGTCAAGACAGTAAGTTCAAACGCGTTAGGGCATGTTTATTTTTCCCTTCACCCCTTTTACTGTTTTATGCATCTTGTTTGTTATATTGCACTGACATTTTAAATAAACCTTTTTGTTGTCGTTGTTCACTCTGCCTGGTCCTCACACCTATTATTTGGCCTAAGCTACAAGAGGCCTGAAGGGCCTGAGAGGGAACTCTGGGCTTCTCAAGGGGAACCTTTAACCCAGAGTGGTGGCAGCAATTGGTAAGACCCCGAGTCATGACAAGGCCCACTACAGAAGACGTTCCTTGCATACAAGCACCAGCATCGGCAGGAAGTATGTTAATGTGTCAGCTGGGGGGTATTTAATGCAAGCCATAATTTCACTGATGGAAGCCGTGCGTGCATCTCTGAGTACAGTTTAGCCATCAAAATATGACAAAAACCATAAGTGTATCAGCTTCACCACCATGGACGCACAACCCACAAGCAGACCTGAGTCACACCTGAGGGAGCCTCATCTTATTTATTTATCTGCTGTATTTATAATCCTCCTTTCCAGAGAGAGACAAAACAGATCACACTGTGTAACTTGGTACAGTCAACACGATGAGATGCTTAATAAGCAATGTACCACCACAGCATATTAGACATGATAAAAATGGTATTCTATTATAGCAGTATTGTTGCTAACCATTCAGTTGTGACTATAGCAGGGTTTCCCAAACTTTTATTTCCCGTGGCCAGGTTATTTTTATACCTCTCCTTCGTGGCCCACTAAAATTTGGGGGTGGAGCCAGGAGACTTTGGGGTGGAACCAGGAGGCAGGAATTATGTCATTTCCTGTGGTGTCACTTCCAGGTCAAAGGCCAAGTGATGTCACTTTCAGGGCACACTGAACCAAAACTCCACCTTTTTTGTGATGTCACTTCCAGGGCACTCCCCCAAACCTGCCTCTTCTGTAGTAACTTCGTTTTCAGAAAAATCTCTCTGAAACTCATGCTGAGCCAAAATGGGGGTGGAAAGTGGGTGGTCTGCAACTTTTTCCTACATTCCCAGGGTCCTCTATTTCCACCCTCACACCTGCACACACCTATCAGCTTCTCCACCATGGATGCACAACCCACGTGCAGCGTCTGTACATAACCAGCCATCACAAACAATCCCTGTAGTATTTCCAAGGATTACTTCTGACTTGAGTTGGGAAACCTGTGCCCAGGCTGTCCTACTTAGGATTCTCCCAGGCCCAAGCACTTCTCCCTGCATGCAGAAAATTACTGTGCGGGGCAGAAGGTTACGCTAAAATTATTCCACCCTGCCAGGGATACTTTTAAAAAGCTGTCAGACCTGAGTCACACCTGAGGGAGCCTCATCTTATTTATTTATCTGCTGTCTTTATAATCCTCCTTTCCAGAGAGAGACAAAACAGATCACACTGTGTAACTTGACACGGTCAACATGATGAGATGCTTAATAAGCAATGTACTACCATAGCATATTAGACATGATAAAAATGGTATTCTACTATAGCACTATTGTTGCTAACCATTCAGTTGTGACTATAGCATAGGCTCTATTAAAACAGCTTCCGTGTAGATTTGTAGGACATGGAAGCTATGAGAATGAAGACTAGCAGAAAAGGTCTCCCAATGAAAGTTTATGCTAGGGTTGCCAACTCCAGCCTGGAGATTTGGGGCAGCACCTGGGGAGGGACTCAGTGTCTCCCAGGTGCTGTGGTCTCCCTTCAAATCCACTCTCTCAAGCTGCCATTCCCTCAACAGAAACTGATCTCTGAGATCTGTCGCCAAGAGAACTCCAGGCCTCATCTGGAGACTGATACTCCTAGAACAGAGGTGGCCAAACTGCAGCTCAGGAATCACATGTGGATCTTTTCACACATATTGCGTGGCTCTTGAAGCCCTGTCAGCTTGAAGATGGCATTTGTCTCTTTAAATCACTTCTCCAACTCAGCAGATTGCTTGGAGAATGAGTTTACAATTAAAGTTGCTTTATTTCCACCTCTCTGCCTCCCAATCCATTTTCTCTCCTTCCTTCCCGTCTTATGACACTCAAACATCTGACGTTTGTGTCCTGTGGCTTTCAAACATCTGACGTTTATTCTACGTGGCTCTTACATTAAGCAAGTTTGGCCACTCTTACCCTAGAACAGGTGGCTGAACTGTGGCTCAGGAACCATATATGGCTCTTTCACACATATTGTGTGGCTCTCAAAGCCCCCACTGTCCTGTCGGCCAGCTTGGAGAAGGCATTTCTCTCTCTATATCACTTTTCCAACCCAAGCCTGCAGATGGCTTGGAGAATGCATTTGCAAATAAAGTTGCTTTCTTTCCACCTCTCCCTCCCTCCCCATCCATTTTCCTCCCTCCCTTGCAGCTCTCAAACATCTGACACTCATGTTGTGCAGCTCTCAAACATCTGATGTTTACTCTATGTGGCTCTTACATTAAGCAAGTTTGGCCACCCCTGTTCTAGAACTTCAGACTGACAACCAGTGGGGGAACACCAAGGGAAGAAAGAGGCCCTCGTTGGAGCACAAGGAGAAAAAGTGGCACCTGCCTAGGAGCTGGACTTTTTAGGCGACTTTCGACCTACTATCATCACAAACTTGCCCCCCCCAACCAGAGTTCCCTCTAAGCTGAGTTAGCGGGAGCTAGCTCACACATTTTTGTCTTAGCTCAGGAAGGATGACCCCAGAGCACAATAACTGATGCAGGGGCTCACAACTTTCATGCCAGGAGCTCACAAAGTAGAATTTTGGCTCACAAGACTGCAGCTTAGAGGGAACATTGCCCCCAACCCACCCCCCATTCAACAACCAAGAACTCTGTGTTTGAAAAGAGGCCTTTGCGGGCGGGGGGGTTGAGCAGGGGAAGGGGAGCTCGCGCTCCGGAAGCAGCCAGGAGGCTCCGCCCCTCCCCTTGAGCCAGGGAGGGGGGGAACGGCGGCCTCCCCGCGTATCGCCCTTCCCTTCAGGCCGCCTCCCGCGAGAGAGGGAGCCTCGCCGCCCGTACCCTCCCCTCTTTCGCCCCTCTCTGGACATCTCTCTTACCTCCATCACGCTTCTTCCCCCCCTCCCCATGCTCCTTCCGTGCTACGGTCGGGTCAAAGGGCATACGCCCTGCTTCCGGTTCCGGGTCAACAGGAGCATAGAGAGGGGGTTTTTTTGCCCAGGCCAGAGCGGTCGGTTGGGCGGCTGTTGTTTCCTTCTACTCGTTTATAGCAGAATTGCTAATCCCCAGGTGGAAAGCTTGGGAAAACCCGTGTTCCAAAATTGTACAAAATCACTCTGAAATTTCTTACAGAAATATACGAATTTAAATTCTTCTTTGGGGACTCTTAAGTCTCTAGACTTTACTACGTTTTTTGTATTGTTCTAAACTCTTGTATTTCTGTACGTGGCATGAGCTATTGATTGCTTAGTGCTTTGAGTGTATGTTATAATCCTTGAATTGGTCTTGGAGTAAAGCTAATTCTTGCATTAAGCTTTTGTATATTTCTGTAAGTGTATAAGAAATGTCAGAGTGATTTTGTGCAATTTTGGAACACGGGTTTTTCCATGCTTTCAATCATACTGTGTTCTTCCCGTTTGGTCTTCAAATCCCGTTTGGTCTTCACAATATGAAGCATGATCAAGAGAATGTACGTTTTTCTTCTTCTTCGACTTGAAGTTATTTTAGATATTTTAGATTTACACTAGATTTTTGGGACTATTATAGCTAGTAAATATTTTTAAGGTTTTATGCCTAAATAGATTTTGAGTGCTGGAATTAACCTATTCAGTCTTAATACAAATGTACTCTTACGAGGAATAGTCTTTGACAGCAATTAAAACTTCCATTTCATTTCAATAAAGGACCAGATATTGACTTTTAACCAACCTAAAGTGTTAGGATTAACTGTATATGATAAAAACAGTATAACAGTATATTTTAAAAGCATGTTCATAATTCAGTGGCTTTGTGTATGTGTGTTTTAGTTTTTATTTCGTTTTAATGTTTTATATAATGTAAAAAGGTAAAGGTATAGAGCCCCATGGCACAGAGCACTACAGCACAAAGCTACAGCACTGCAGTCGGAGCCCTCTGCTCACAACCTGAGTTTGATCCCAGCGGAAGCTGATTCAGGTAGCCAGCTCAAGGTTGACTCAGCCTTCCATCCTTCTGAGGTCAGTAAAATGAGTACCCAGCTTGCTGGGGGGAAAGTGTAGATGGCTGGGGAAGGCAATGGCAAACCACCCCATAAAAACTCTGCCTTGAAAACATTGTGAAAGCAATGACAAGAGTCAGAAACGACTGGTGCTTGCACAGGGGACTGCCTTTACCTTTTAAAAATGTTTTCTATATTATTTAAATTGAATTGTTCTATCATCTATTAATTTTTTTGTATTTCTTTAAATATGTGTGTCTACACCTGGAAATCATGGCAACCTCTTATTGCTGACCCCTTCAGGGGGCCTGGAGGATTCTCAGGGAGGTGGCTGAATATAGCCTGCCCCTGCCTCCCAACCAGTGTTCCCTCTAAGCTGAGTTAGTGTGAGCTAGCTCACAGATTTTTAGCCTCCAGCTCACACATTTTTGTCTTAGCTCAGGAAGGGTGACCCCCCAGAGCAGACTAGTTTATGCTGGTAGCTCACAACTTTAATGCCAGTAGCTCACAAAGTAGAATTTTTGCTCACAAGACTCTGCAGCTTAAAGGGAACATTGCTCCTGACTGCTGGTATTCCAAGAAGGTCTCCCATCCAAGTGCTTGCCAGAGTTGACCCTGCTTAGCTTCCAAGATCTGATGAGACTGTGGGCTTGCCTGGGCTATCTAGTTCTGGGCGTTTACTAATATTTTTATCATTATGTTGTTCACCATCTTGAGCAGGGTGTATTCCGGGGTAGGATGGTCTATAAATTCAAATGATAAATATTTCCACCCTTCTTTCTCTCAATTGGGGCTCAAGGCAGCATACAATGTTTGGTTCTCCAGTGTCATTGCAACAACCCTGTGAGGTAGGCTGAGTCAGGAGTATGTGACTGGCCCAAGCTATGGCGGTGAGAATTTGAACCTGAGTCTCCCAGAACCTAGTCCAACACTTCAACCACTACGCAGTACAGATCAAGCACCACCAGTAAATGTTCGCTGGGCAAAATGGAGATAGTTAAGGCATTCACTTGCAAGATATCCCATCCCAGTGATCTGCGTAATGGATTATACTTGTTCAGACTGGCCTTTGGGGGTCATTAAGTAAAGAAGAAGAAGATATTGAATTTATATCCCACCCTATACTCTGAATCTCAGAGCCTCAGAGTGATCACAATCTCCTTTACCTTCCCCCCCCACCCACTCACAACAAACACCCTGTGAGGTAGGTGTGGCTGAGAGAGCTCTTACTGCAGCTGCTCTTTCAAGGACAGCTCTGCGAGAGCTATGGCTAACCTAAGGCCATTCCAGCAGGTGCAAGTGGAGGAGTGGGGAATCAAACCCGGTTCTCCCAGATCAAAGTCTGCGCACTTAACCACTACACCAAACTGGCTGGGAAGGAAGAACTTTTGGTGAATTTCATGGAATTTTGTTTCCTTTTTATTTTAATGCAGGTGGAACTTTGGGGATGAGGAAGGCCCCTCTCTGCTAAACAGCAATCTCTTTCTGTGGATTTTGATGTTGAGCCAACTTGCCGAATTTCCAGAATCCTTTCCATGTATCTCAATAACCTCATCAATGTAAACATGGTTCCGGATCTGTAGTCTTGCTCTGATGACTCATTTCAAATTACACAAATGAAAGGATTGCTTGATATATTTAGAACGATTGATTAGGTTAGTGAAGAGCTGGGTTTCATCAGGAGCTCAGATCTTAGCTGTCCTGAAGATTGGTCAGTGGAAGAAACAGTTTCTTAGTTTCCCATTTATAAAAGGACAGCTTCAAGGTCCCCCTTGAAAGGAGTGGATGCCACCAGCATTGCAAGAGGCAATTTTGCTTTTAGTAGGTGGCTCCGCCTTGCAAGTGGCAAAATCCTTCTCTTGCAAGGTGGGAGCTGGTGGCACCCGCTTGGAAAGAGTGGGTGCTAGGTTTGCCAATCCCCAGGTGGGGTAGGGGATCTCCCGGTTTGGAGGTGGGGCAGGGTCATCAGAAAGCAGGAGGGGGGGAGGGAAATGCCTGATGGGCACTCCACTATTCCTATAGGGTATAATAGAAAATTGATCAGCTGGTAACTGGGGCTCTGGGGGAGCTGTTTTTTTGAGACAGAGGCACTGGATTTGCAGCATAGCATCCAATGCCTCTCTTCAAAACACCCTCCAAGTTTCAAAAAGTCCAATTCTATGAGCCCCGAAAGAAGGTGCCCCTATCCTTCATTATTTCCAATGGAAGGAAGGCATTTAAAAAGCATGCGGTCCTTTTAAATGTGATGGCCAGAACTCCCTTTGGAGTTCGATTATGCTTGTCACAACCTTACTCCTGGCTCCACCCCCAATGTCTCCTGGCTCCACCCCCAATGTCTCCTGGCTCCACCCCCAAAGTCCTGACTCAAGATATTTCTTGAATTGGATTTGGCAACCCTACCCTTGAGCCCCAGATACCCATGGATCAGTTCTCCATTATACCCTACATAGAGTTCCCAGCAGACATTTCCCTCCCCCCCCCCACTCTCTGATGACCCTGAAGCAGGGAGAGGGCCTCCACACCAGGGGATCCCCTGCCCCCACCTGGGGATTGGCAACCCTAGCTGCAAAATGTCCTCACCTGCAAGCGCTTGTGTGCAAGTCAGCTGAGCATTCTAATTGAAATTATATCCCACAGTCAGGGAAACAAACTGTAGAGTTTGTTTCCCTGACTACAGCAGCTGGTGTGCATGAGTCCTTCCTGCTTGGTGGTGGTTCATTATGTGACCTGTGGGAATAATGGTGGAGTACGAGAGAACAGAGTCAATTAAAAGACACGTTTTTGGATGAAATAAGATTTGAGATATTTGAAAGATGATGTCTGATAGGGAAGGTCTGTCTGTTACATTTCCCACCCTTTCTCCAAGGATCTCAGAGCCATGTTTCAGCTTCAGCATGACTGCAAGATAATTTTGACCAAGGAACACTGGCATGCCCAAGGCTTTTTGGTGAGATCCAGATCAGAGGGTGACCTGAATCTTTTTTTCTGTGGCCCATAAGCAGGGGTGGAATTCTAGCAGGAGCTCCTTTGCATATTAGGCCACACACACTCTGATGTAGCCAATCCTCCAAGAGCTTACAAGGCTCTTTTTTGTAAATTCTTGGAGGATTGGCTACATCAGGGCCTAACAAGCAAAGGAGCTCCTGCTAGAATTCCACCTTTGCCCATAAGCAATGCTTATTGCGCCAAAGTAGTGGTCAAGGAAAGGAGGAAAGCTGCAAGTATACAAATCCTAGAGGAGGAAATAATATCTTGATCCTAAACATCGCCGGCAAGAAGCACAGGAGAAATGGGATCAGTGAATCATTTTGATTTTTGAAACTGCATTGCATTCGTAGTCAGTACGACCCCCATCCAAAGCATTAGATTGTGTATGTTAATAGTTGCTTATTTCATTGTTATTGTTTAGAAGTTGGTCTCATTCAAGGTAGGGTTGCCAGGTCAGAAAATATCTGAGGACTTTGGGGGTGGATCCAGGAGACTTTCCCATTCCCCAAACTAAATAAATAAAAATACAGCAGCATAGTTCCCCTGAATGTATTTCCCATTTCTTCATTTCCTCGCCCCCAGCAGCTGCACTTCCACTAAATGAAAGTGAGCACTCATTCACACTCACAAAGCATCCAAAACAGTTTGCAAGCACACATTTTCGTAATCTCTCTTGGGCAATTTACTCATGGGAGTTGCTGAATGTAACCATCAGAACACACTAACTTATGCAGTAGGCCACAACTTTAATGCCAGTAGCTCACAAATTAGAATTTTTGCCCACAAGACTCTGCAGCTTAGAGGGAACATTGCAGACAATATGTGTGAAAGAGCCACATGTGGCTCCCAAGCCACAGTTTGGCCATCCCGGTATAGAAGGAAGGAAAAGAAAAGGAAGTTGGTCCCATTAGGGAGACCGTAGTCCATCTCTGGGCAGATTAGATACCTATAGACTTAAAGGTAAGGGGGGAAGCAGAGTAGAAAGCAAAGATAAAGATGAGGAGAGAAAGTAGAGCAGGTGCTGTAAAGCAGGACAGGTTGTGTTCAGAATCTTGCCTTATATGTCTCCTTGCCTACATTGAGCTCTGAAAGATTGCTGGCTTGGCAAATCCTAAAATCAGACTGCTAATTCTGCAACTAAGTCAAGAAGGAAAACCGTTGCTTCCATTTAGATGTGATACCTCATGAAATATTATATACCCATATGAATTTCTCAAAAAAACCCCACCCTAATCAGTAATTCGAGCTAGTTTGGTGTGGTGGAGTGTGCAGACTCTTATCTGGGAGAACCGGGTTTGTTTTTCCACTCCTCCACTTGCAGCTGCTGGAATGGCCTTGGGTCAGCCATAGCTCTCGCAGAGCTGTCCTTGAAAGGGCAGCTTTTGGGAGAACTCTCTCAGCCCCACCAACTTCACAGGGTGTGTGTTGTGGGGGGGGGGAGGTAAAGAAGATTGTGACCGCTCTGAGATTCAGATTATAGAGCAGGATATAAATCCAATATCATCATAATCATCTTCTTCCTTCACCTAAGTGCTGTAGACAAGGAAGTCTTTCAAGGCTAGCAGCCTTCCACCATGAGTTCTAAGCAGAATTCTCCCTTTCTAAGCCCTCTGATTTCAGTGGCATTAAAAGAGTTTAATCTGTTTAGGATCACACTGGCCCTCTTGGAATTCTTCAGTATCAAATCCACTGTTTGTTTTACATTTCGACTTTTGCTGCATAAGTAACAGTTCACAGATACATCCATTTGCTAAGCACCTGTTTGCAAATTCATGGCTCAAATGGAGAATGGTTGTCTTTGGGATCTGTGCTGCCACATGTGCAATTTGTATCACATGATCTGCCTCAGGCCCAATATTTAGCTGTGTGTCACTCTTGGCTCTGTATTTCTCCACTATTCTCCCTCAGGAAGCCAGCTGCTCAGATACAGCTCTGTAGCCTTGCTCCAGCTGGTAGACAGAAATGTGTCACAAAAGCAGGAGGAAAAATAAGCAAGCTGTACATATTTTTATTTTGTTTAGTAAAAAGTTTATAAATAGCTCAAGAAGCGCCACATGGCGAATCTCAGTAAAACCCGGATCCAAATGTGCTTAATGGATATATATGGACACAAACAACTTGCGGTGTAACACAAGACTGCAACTAAGCCTGTTTCCACATGGATGGGTTTTTTTCTACCTTTGCTTCCAAATTGGACAGTTTTGGGGCGCTGAGGCAGCGATTGACTGGACAGACAAGACTTGGGCAAAGGCACAAGAACACATTTTCTTCAGCAGAAGAAAAACAAGTTTTGTGTGTGGAAAGTTCCTATTTAAACAGAAAAATGGCTCCCAGCTACAACCTAGCTGTCACAGCTTTTTTCAGAAGGGCTTCAGTACTGGGCCAATCTACAAGAAATAAACACTGAGGCGAGATTGTTCTCTCGTTCCCCAGAACATTTACTTCAGGCTAGGAGGTTCACTGGACTTGGATATCCAAACTCAGGTTCCCTCAAAGTTTCCCTCTTCACCTCACTGTCTCTGGTTCTTAGAAACTGGTAAACTTGATGCTTCTGGCTTTTACCAGGGTGCTTATTCTCCCTACACATACCCAGATCCTTCGCATAAGCCAAATAAAAATCCTGGCTAAACTGATGCTCTCATCTAGAGCTGCAAATCCCTGTCTGAGGGAAGATTTTTGAGTTCTCTTGTTAGAATTCTCATCCAGTGGTGTTCCGTGGGCTTGATTTAGGATTGCCAATCCCCAGGTTTGAATGCCTTCCCCCTGCTTCAGAGTCAGCAGAAAGAAGGGAGAGGGGGAATGTCTGCTGGGGACTCCATTATTCCCTGTGGAGACCAATTCCCATAGGGTATAATGGAGAATTGATCTGCAGGTATCTGGGGCGCTGGGGGTTTTGAGGTAGAGGCACCAGATTTTTAGTGTAGCATCCAGTGCCTCTCCTAGAATACCCTCCAAGTTTCAAAAAGATTGGACCAGGGGGTCCAATTCTATGAGCCCCAAAAGAAGGCGCCCTTATCCTTCATTATTTCCAGTGGAGGGAAGGCATTTTAAAAGTGTGCAGTCCCTTTAAATGTGATGGGCAGAACTCCCTTTGGAGTTCAATTATGTTTGTCACAACCTTTCTCCTGGCTCCACCCCCAAAGTCCCCAGTATTTCTTGAATTGGATCTGGCAACCCTATCTTGATTGGCTGACAATCAATTTAGTTTCCATGAGACCCAAATCACAAGGGTTGGTTCAGAGCTCACAAGCTGCAGAGCCTTGTGAGCAAAAATTCTGCTTTATGAGCTATTGGCCTTAAAGTTGTGAGCTACTGGCCTTAAAGTTGTGAGTTACTGCATAAATTATTGTGCTCTGGGGCCATCCTTCCTGGGCTAAGACAAAAATGTGTGAACTGGAGGCTAAAAATCTGAGCTAGTTTATGCTAACTCAGCTTAGTGGGAACACTGGTTCAGAACCCTGGAAGAGAGGTGGACTTTGGGGGGATGGTTGCTGCAAGCCGGGGTAGAATTCTAGTAGGAGTTTCTTTGCATATTAAACCACACCCACTGATGTAGCCAGTCCTCCATGAGCTTACAAAAAAGAGCCTTGTAAGCTCTTGGAGGATTGGCTGCATCAGGGTTGTGTGACCTAATACGCAAAGGGGCTCCTGATAGAATTCCACCCCTGGCCGCAAGATTGTTTCCCACCTTTGCTTCCAGTCTGGTGTGCCTTGGAAAGGATTTGTAACATCCTCCTCCTATAGTCTACTTTCTAGATTGGGGTGTTGGACTCATTTGTTATGAGGGCCGGATCTGACATAAATGAGACCTTGTTGGGCCAGGTCATGTGTGTTACAGAATGTAATGCCACAGAGTGGAGATATAAATTTATAAAGGACACAGATAAACACAAGTGAAGATTTTTTAAAAACTTAAAAGATGCTTAAAAGATTTGCACTCTTGTAATATTTTTTTTATTTGACAGTTTCTGATAACTGACATCTCTTGCTCTGAATTACTGCATCAAAATGTCTGTGCTGTAGCAATCTTGAGTATGCTGTTCAGATGTTGCTCAGGTGTGTGTCTGTAAATTGCAAACCTACTTTTGATTTATTGGCATTCATTACAAAAATTTCATGGTCAATGCTTTGAGCTTAAGACCCAGGGGAAGACATGAAATGGCTGGGCATTGCAAGCTTTTGTACATAAGTTGCTTCATGTGCTGGTCAGCCAATGGGAAAAATAGAGGCTTTGTTCTGTAGCTCTCGTGCAGTCGAGCAAGCCTGGCAAAGCAAGCTGTGATGGAAAGGAAAGCAAGAGAGAGAGAAGGAAACAGATGACAGTGAATTGCTTGTGGGCCTGATAGGAGTCCTCTGGGGGCCTGATCCATCCCTCAGGCCACATGTTTGACACCCCTGCTCTAGGTTTTCACTGCCTTTGGCATGCTCTTCTGCAAACTTGGTTTCTCTGATCTTTAAGGAAAGAGTGGTCTCCAAGCACATCAGCACACAGTCTGGACAGGAATGTGCATAATTTTGAGGGTTCTACCCACCTTCACACCCTTTCTTTCTGATGTTTATGTGGACTCTAGTGAAGACTTACAAGGTTGTTCCTGCCTGGCTCATTGGAGCCATAAGAACGGAGCTTAGGGGACTTGGGAACAAGTCCAGATCCCTGCTGCCCTGTTCCAATCATGGCCCCCCTTCTGGTTTGAATGACCCAATAACGTGATTGTGCAGGAACCCTGAGTTGTATATAGTTGGCCCCATTGGCCCAATTCTCCAGTCTTTTGAGTGCAGCTCTATCCTATGCTGTACCTAATAAAAGAGCATGATCACTACCACCTCACCTCTTCATTGCGTTTAACCCACTATATTATACTTTCCTACAGCTCTTCATGGATACTATTTTCCCAGCCAGGCTACTGAAGAGCTTTTTGAGGGCTATTTAAAAACACACACACACACACACAACCAGTAATGGCTATAGCCCTAAGAGCCCTGTGATGCAGAGTGGTAAAACTGCAGTACTGCAGTCCGAGCTCTCTGCTCATGACCTGAGTTTGATCCCAGAGGAAACTGGGTTCAGGTAGCTGGCTCAAGGTTGATTCAGCCTTCCATCCTTCTGAGGTTGGTAAAATGAGTCCCCTGCTTGCTAGGGGGAAAGTGTAGGTGACTGGGGAAGACAATGGCAAACCACCCTGTAGAAACTCTGCCGTGAAAACGCCGTGATGCAACGTCACCCCAGAGTTGGAAACGACTGGTGCTTGCACAGGGGACTACCTTTATCTTTAATGGCTATAGCAGCAGCTGTGTGAATGCTCCATCTCCGGTTTAAATGCATCTGCATTTGCAGCACCAGTGAATGCAGAATGAAGAATCCCAGCTGTCTTTTTAAGGGTGCCTAAGGCTACTCGCTCAATGAGGAAATGAACAACATGCTCTCCTGAATAGGGCTGCCTCATGACCCTTTCAAAAAGCACGCAAGGAATGTCAGCTTTTCAGTTCCATTGGCAGCCAGTTCCAGAGTGCAAACGTTGCCACAAAGAATGAGCTGATATGGAACACACCTCTCTGTCCGGAGGGATCGCTAAGAGAAAATGTGAGGATCAAGGTTCATGTGCTGGGACGTGTTGGGGAAAAGAACTGGCTGTGCTGAAAAGCCAATTGTCAACTAGTTAGGGGTGCCAAGTTCAATTCAAGAAATATCTGGGGACTTTGGAGGTGGAGCCAGGAGACTTTGGGGGTGGAGCCGGGAGACATTGGGGGTGAAGCCAGGAACAAGGTTGTAACAAGCATAATTGAACTCCAAAGGGAGTTCTGGCCATCACATTTAAAGGGACCGCACACCTTTTAAATGCCTACCCTCCATTGGAAATAATGGATAGGGGCACTTTCTTTTGGGGCTCATAGAATTGGACCCCCTGGTCCAATCATTTTGAAACATGGAGGGTATTTTGAAGAGAGGCACTGGATGCAACGTTGCAAATTTGGTGCCTCTACCTTAAAATACAGCCCCCCCAGAGCCCCAGTTAACAGCAGATCAATTCTCCATTATACCCTATGGGAATTGGTCTCCATAGGGAATAATGGAGTGCCCAGCTGACATTTCCCTTCCCTGCCCACAGCTTTCTGATGACCCTGAAGTGGGGGGAGGGCCTCCAAACTGGGGGATCCCGTGCCCCCACCTTGAGATTGGAATAGAATACAATGCGCAAGAAGCCTCATACTGAGCTGTAGCCGATGTGAAATTGCTGCTGGAGACGCTCTGCATCCCCTTTTTTAAAAATTATGTAAAGAATCTATATAATTGAATCAATATTGGTCCCAGGTCTGAGGAAGACTGGACAGAAACAAGTACTTAATCGATTGGCTTGTAACCACACTACTTTGGGACTTGAATGTACATGTTTTGGACATTTGGACTGGTTTCTATATATTTCTTAGTAAATTGGTCACTAGCTTGTATCTTTTTTGTTGTGTTACCCACCTGGAGATTGGCAACCCTATAGCTAGTTCAGGAGAAGTGTTCCACCAAAGTCAGGACTTAAGTCCTGTGTCCTGTTTCAGTAAGAAGAATATTAAGAAGATACTCACTGAAATCGATGGGATTGAAAACTGATTCACTTGGGCTGGATGAAGCTACAGGGAGGCAAAAGAAACCGGCAGAAACAAAACAAAAGGAACAGCTTGGATGGAGGAAAAGGTTTCTGTGGGTGTGACAAATAAAACTCAGAGCTCCATGCTGAAAAAAGCCATGAAGGAGGCAAAACTGAGAGTGCATTGTGTCCAGTGATTCCCTTTGGCTAAGTCAGGAATCTGATATTGGAGGAAGGAGTCCTTCCAAGAGGCGAAGGCTTTTTCCAACAGGGAACTCCTCACAATGGAAGGGAATCGCTGGATCGAACCCAACACTATTGAAAGTGCTACAGTGGAATCTTATCCTCAGATTCTTCCATAAGGGCCATTCTTCAGTGTGGTTTTGTAAAAGCATTGGAAAGGTGCTCCAGGGTCATCTAGTCCAACCCCTTGCACAATGCAAAAAATTCACAAATACCTTCTGCCCCTCCCCCCCCCACTACCCCAGTGACACCTGCTCCATGCCCAGAAGATGGCAGGCAAGCAAGCAAGCAAACGAACAAACAGACAAACTCCAAGATCCTGGCCAAACTCACTTGGAGAAAAATTGCTACCTGAGCCCAAAGTGGCAAACAGCATTTCCTAGGGCATGTAAGAAAGGGCCATGAGAAGAAAGCACCGATGCAACCCTTCCTGCCCTCCTTCCCATGATCTGCCTAATTCACAGAATCAGAATCTAGCCTCTGCTTCAAAACCTCCTAGAAGGAGAGCCCACCACCTCCCGAGGAAGCCTGCTCCACTAAGGAACCACCCTAACTGTCACAAAGTTCTTCCTCATGTTTAGCTGAAACCTCTTTTGACTTAATTTCAATCCACTGGTTCTGCTCTGGCCTTCTGAAGCAGCAAAGAACAACTCTGCACCATCCTCTGTCTGATAGCCCTTCAAGTACTTGAAGATGGTGATCATATCACCTCTCAGTTGTCTCCGCTCCAAGCTAAACATCCCCAGCTCCTTCAGCCTTTCCTCGTAGGACTTGGTCTCTGGAGCCCTCACCATCTTTGTCACCGTCCTCTGGACACGTTCCAGCTTGTCGATATCCTTCTTAAATTGCGATGCCCAAAACTGAACACAATACTCTAGGTCAGTTCTAACCAGAACAGAGTAAAGTGATATCATCACTTTGCATGACCCGGATACTACCATACCAGGGGAGGCCAAACTTGCTTAACATAAGAGCCACATAGAATAAACATCAGATGGTTGAGAGCTGCAAGACATGAACATCAGATGATGGAGGGAGGGAGGAAAATAGACGGGGGAGAGAGGTGGAAAGAAAGTAACTTTAAGCGCATTCTCCAAGCCACTGGCTGGCTTGACTTGGAGAAGTGATTTAAAGAGACCCGTGTCTTCTCCAAGCTAGCCAATGGGGTGAGTGGGGGCTTTGAGAGCCACATGTGGCTCCTGAGCCGCAGTTTGGCCATCCCTGTGCTGTACTATACAAGCATGAGAAGAAGACCGCAGATTTATACCCCGCCCTTCTCTCCGAATCAGAGACTCAGAGCGGCTTACAATCTCCTTTATCTCCTTCCCCCACAACAGACACCCTGTGAGGTGGGTGGGGCTGAGAGAGCTCTCACAGCAGCTGCCCTTTCAAGTACAACTCCTACAAGAGCTACGGCTAACCCAAGGCCATTGCCGCAGTTGCAAGTGGAGGAGTGGGGAATCAAACCTGGTTCTCCCAGATAAGAGTCTGCGGACTTAACCACTACACCAAACTGGCTCTCACCAAACGGTAATATCCTCAGCTTTTTAAGACACATCATATGGATTTTTAAGACAATATGGCAGATGTTCCAAGAAAACAATTTCTAGCTGTGACGCCTGTGCTTCAAAACAGCCCATTGATGAAATGTCAGCACTCTTTTTCATATCTGGTGTGTTTAGATAACAGCGGGGTAATGGAACAGCACTGGCCCTGTGGCTTTCTGTGTTTTATTTTGGAATAGGCAAATTTCAGGCTGAAGGGCCATCTACTAAAAATAACATTTCTTGTGGCAGAACTGTCCTCTTTCATTACCTTAACAAAGGGTGCCGGGATTCTTTCTTGTGTCACAAACACCAGTCTTATTTTCAGATGTGTTTTTATGCAGTACATATACAGAGGGGGTGGCCTTCCTACTTACATTGCAGTGCTATTTTCTTTCTCTTACCTTTCAAGTGAAAAAGGTCAGTGAGCTTATTCCCAAGGTTCCTTTGAAGAGATAATTTCAGGGCTTTTTTTGTAGGAAAAAGCTCAGCAGGAACTCATTTGCATATTAGGCCACACCCCCTGACATCACCATTGTTTCACATAGGGTTTTTTGTGGGGAAAGCCCAGCAGGAACATATTTGCATATTAGGCCACACCCTCTGATGCCAAGCCAGCAGGAACTCTGTTCCTGTGTGTTCCTGCTAAAAAAAAAACCTGGATAATTTAATTCAAGTTTAGTGTCCAACCAGGGGTCTGCTGCCATGAAAATGAGGCAGTTTGTGTGATCTGTTTCTTCTCACCACAATGGAGTCAATCCATCTCATAAGAACGCAAGAGAAGCCATGTTGGATCAGGCCAATGGCCCATCCAGTCCAACACTCTGCGTCACACAGAGGCCAAAAAACCCAGGTGCCATCAGGAGGTCCATCAATGGGACCAGGACACTAGAAGCCATCCCACTATGCCCACCCCCAAGTACAAAGAATACAGAGCATCAGTGCCCCAGAGAGAGAGTTCCATCAATATGTTGTGGCTAATAGCCACTGAGGGACCTCTGCTCCATATATTTATCCAGTGTCATATGTTTATCTTGTGTCTTCTTTTTCTGCTGTCTTCCTAGTATTATTGCCTTTTCGTGTGACTCTTGTCTTCTCATGATGGGACCAAAGTATGATATCCTCATAAGGTTGATGGAGTTCCATTCCAAGCAGCTTAATGTGGTGCATTCCATCCAGGTGGGCAGCTGTGTTGGTCTGAAGCAATAGAACAAAGTAGGAGTCCAGCAGCACCTTTAAGACCAACCAAGTTGTATTCAGAGGTCTGACTCAAAACACCGTTTTCCATCAAAATAATAGCGTTCTAAACATTTTAAAATATTTGTGTTTTCTATTTATCTTCTGTCTATCACCTATCTATTTATCTATCTTTACATTTGATGCTAAAATGCAAAATAAAAGTATGCCACTTTTGATGTATTACGCTCTTGGCTCCTGTTGGGCGAGCCATTTCCTTATCAGTCAGAGGAAACAATAAGAACAAAAGACTCCCTGTTCTTGTCAGCCTCTCTGTGCAAGGACAGTGTGATTATTCTGTTCTCTCCACTTATCATTCAGGGCTATAAAAGAGATAGGAGTTGAAAGGAGCCCTGCGGATTGTGTAACGAGACCCTCATCTTGCAAATCACAGTTCCCAACTGGGAACAATCCACAGTTTAGAATCTTGAAGGCCGCTACCACCTGTGTTTGTGTGTTAAGTGCCATTAATTTGTTTCTGATTTATGGTGACCCTCAGGGGTGGAATTCTAGCAGGAGCTCCTTTGCATACTAGGCCACATACCCCTGATGTAGCCAATCCTCCAAGAGCTTACAGGGCTCTTTTTTGTAAGCTCTTGGAGGATTGGCTACATCAGGAGGGTGTGGTCTAATATGCAAAGGAGCTCCTGCTAGAATTCCACCCCTGGTGACCCTTAATGTCCTCTAGAACGTCCTATCAGTGAACAGTCTTACTTAAGTCTTGCAAATTGAGGGCTACATGGCTTCCTTTCCATCTCCTGTTGGGTCCTCCCCTTTTCCTGCTGCCTTCAACTTTTCCGAGCATGATGGCTTTTTTCATATGGGGATGGGAAAAGATGGCTGCAATGTGAAAATGGCCACAAGCGGGGTCTGCAGGTGAATTCCCCATGATGCTCACTGTGGACACCCCCAACCACCACCCTGCCCTTCTCTCTTTCTTTCAGTTGCCTACCTGGGGCCAATCATACCCTCCCTTTCCTTCCTTTCAGCTTAGCCACAGTGCTGCTCTTCTCTGCTGTGAACAGAACAAAGCTCATTAAAGATCTAAAGGGGGAGGAGGAGGAAATGCAAATATCCACCTAATATTCACTGTGGGTGGAGCGTCCACTGAAACACTCCACACATAGCCACACACCCTGCCCCACTTTCAGCCTTCTGAGACATGGGTCTTTTTTCAGACATTCAATGCAAAACAGATTGGTTTAGGCTTGCCAAGTCCAATTCAAGAAACATAATAAATAAATAAATAAACTTTTTATTTGTATCCTGCCCTCCCCGCCGAAGCAGGCTCAGGGCGGCTAACAAGACATGGTATACCATGATTTACATAAAACAATTTTAAAATACAGTTAGTACATACATTTAAAAACGATTACAAAAGTTAAAACTACAATAAATTAGGTGCTATGATCAGTAGATATATTTCGATCTGGGGACTTTGGGGGCGGAGCCAGGAGACATTGGGGGTGGATCCAGGAGCAAGGTTGTGACAAGCATAATTGAACTCCAGAGGGAGTTCTGGCCATCACATTTCAAGGCACATTTTAAATGCCTTCCCTCCATTGGAAATAATGAAGGATAGGGGCACCTTCTTTTGGGGCTCATAGAATTGGATCCCACGGTCCAATCTTTTTGAAACTTGGAGCGTCTTTTGAGGAGAGGCATTGGATGCTATGCTGCAAGTTTTGTGCCTCTGTCTCAAAAACAGACCCCCCCCCAGCCCCAGATACGTGGAGAAAAATTCTCCATGATTCCCTATGGGCATCGGTCTCCATAGGGCATAATGGAGTGCCCAGCAGAGATTTCCCTCCCCCGCTTTCTGATGACACTGAAGCAGGGAGAGGGCCTCCAAACCAGGGGATCCCCTGCCCCCACCTGGGGATTGTGTAACACAAAAAGAGAATCATGGCACAAAAGGCAGGGAAGCCAAAGCAAAGAGCTACCGTGAAGTCCAGCCTCCAATAAATCAAAAAGTCAAAATTATACTGGGTAAGAACACTGTCAACCTTTAATAATAGACCTTGATGTTGGCCTATTGTTAAAGGCTGACGGCGTTCTTACCCGGTATATGAATTGCTTTATGAAATGCTCGAAGAAGCGTTTGCGAAACAGGAACAATAGTACAAGCCTGTTGCTTTTTGGACTGCTGGCTGTACAGAATTATAATATTATTATTGTAGGGTTGCCAAGTCCAATTAAAGAAAAATCTGGGGACTTTGGGGGCGGAGCCAGGAGACTTTGGGGGTGGAGCCAGGAGACATTGGGGTGGAGCCAGGAACAAGGATGTGACAAGCATAATTGAACTCCAAGGGAGTTCTGGCCATCACATTTAAAGGGACAGCATGCCTTTTTAAATGCCTTTCTTCCATAGGAAATAATTAAGGATAGGGGCACCATCTTTTGGGGCTCATAGAATTGGACCCTCTGGTCCAATATTTTTGAAACTTGGGGGGTATTTTGGGGAGAGGCACTAGCTGCTATACAAAAAATCTGGTGCCTCTACCTCAAAAAATAGCTCCCCCCAGAGCCCCCAATACCTATGGATCAATTCCCTATTATTCTCTATGGGAATCGTTCTCCATAGGGAATAATAGAGTGCCTAGTAGACATTTCCCTCCCCCCCCATGCTTTCTAAAGGGGGGGGGCCTCCATACCAGGGAATCCCCCCTCCCTGCCTCCTCCCTCTCTCTCACACACACACATACACAAATACTTACCGTACTTGGTCTTCCAGCAGAATTTGCTTGCTGTGAAAACAAAAGCAAGGCTGCACAGGAAAAGAAAGGGAGGGGCCGTTCCTGTTTCCTGTGCAGCCTTAAAGGGACACATTTTAAAAACGGATCCCAAGCTGTAAAACAACATGATGCCTACAGGTATGTTCTCTCTCCCCCCGCCTCCAGATTTTTTAAGAGCGGGGGAGGAGGCTGAAAATTCGGGGATCCCCCGCCAGGGCAGGAGGGTTGGGAAGCCTATATTATCGTTCCCACCTTTCCTGGAGAATTGTGGTATTGTATGTGCTGAGAAATCGGAACTGGCACTGGTGGTGAACACGTTCCTTATATCATATTGGATGGATTGATTACATTTTCTGATGGTTCAAATGTAGATTCTACATTGATTCATAATTTTGACTTTTTGATTTATTGGAGGCTGGACTTCACGGTGGCTTTTTTGCTTTGGCTTCCCTGTCCACCTGGAGATTGGCAACCCTGGACTGGTTTAATTTCTGTCCAGTCATCCTGTAAACCAGTGCAGGGACGGGACTTTCACACAGCGCTTTTTCTTCCATGATTGTGCTGTCTCTGTAGCACTGTGCCAAATCAAACAGTCCCGCTTTCTGTTTCCTGCCATTTTTTTTCATGCAGGTGAACTTCCTCAGGGTTTTTTTTTGGGGGGGGGGGCTTTCTATTGGGAGCACTATGGTGCTGAAGCATGGAATAGTGCCACCACGGGGTTGCCTGGCTATTCAGTGCCACAGTGTTGTCAATATAACTTTTTTTTAAAAAAAGGGGATCTCATGCCCGGTGAAAAATGGCAGGAAAATCCTGTCACTCCATAGTGCTTCAAATCCGGAAGAAGGCTTTGAAACCAGGTGGAAAACAGTCTTTGTTAACAACGCCTCAGGCATGTCTTACCAATGGGACAGAAGCAGAATTATCTGAACAGATAAAAGTATTTCGTTAGCAACCAGTTCCTGTAATGGATCCATCTGAAATGACAGAAAACATCCATTAATGGCCAGTTCCTAAATTGGAATACACAGGCTGTCTAAAAAAGACCATGGTTCAGAAGGAGAATGAGGTTGTTTAGAAACTCCCTCTGTAGTTGGAGGGGGGTGGTGTTTGGAAACAGCCAGGGACTAACCTTTTTGCAACAACAAAGATATAGTCCTCTGTGGAATCTTCGTGTTTCTCGTTTTTTTGGTTTTCTAACCCCGTTCTTTTCCGCCGGCTGACACTTACTAAAGAGACCACACCTTGAGGATGTTCCAAAAAAACTTATTCATAGCATTGCCTTTTTCTTTTCTTTTTTTAAGAGTTTGAGTGCAAACATTTTTGGAACGTACACACTTGTTTTGAAGATAGAGAAATTAAGCTGGGAGATGTTTTTTGTCATTTTTGGAGTAATATTTGGCGTGGAAGGCCAACTCTGACACAAGCTGTGTTGTGGGAGAATGAGCTCATCTGCCAGATCTACAGCTTGTGTATTTTGGCCTAGCTCCTTTTCCTTCTGCGCAACTTTACATCATTTCTATGCATCCAGAAAACGTATGTGTTCGAAGGAGAAAAAAACCCCAACAACTCCATAAATCACTGATTTGTGAACTAATGCTAGAGTTTACAGTGTCAACAAATGGATGCACTGGATGAATTGTTCCAGCTGCTATGCCAGTATAGTTTATTTCTTTAGAAGAGTCATATCCTGCACTCTAGAATTGCCTGAGATAGCTAGTGTAGGTTAATGCCTAGAGCAGGGGTCCCCAAGCTTTTTGAGCAAAAAGGCACCTTTGGACTTCTGACACAGCATGGTGGATGCAGCCACAAAATGGCTGCCACTGGAGGTAGAGCCAGCAGCAAAATGGCTGCCCCAACTTACATTTATAGTTACACCATGAAGATCTTTGTGCTATGGTGAGAATAAGCCTCCATTAAGTTCCTCCTCGACCTCTGGGAGCTGCACAATATGTATGAAGGAGCTGTGTGTGGCTCCTGAACCACAATTGGGCCAGCCCTGCACTAAATGGACTCACTGATCTGATCCAGCTGAGCTGTTCTTATGTAAATACAGGGCTTTTTTTGTAGCAGGAACTCCTTTGCATCTTAGGCCACACACCCTGATGTAGCCAATCCCCAAGGGCCATGCCTACCCGGTTCTGGTGGTGAGCTACGTACTAGTGTCCTTAGTGGGGGCAAAGGTTTTTGGGAAACTGGACCTGGCACAGGCGTACCAACAGCTTCCCGTGGACGCCACCACAGCAGAGGCACAAACTATCGTTACACACCGGGGGGCTTTCAGAGTAAAGCGCTTGCGGTTCAACATGGCCTCGGGGATCTTTCAGAACTTAATAGACTCCCTTTGTAAAGGTATTCCCAGGGTCCAGCTGTTCTTCGACGATGTGCTGATAGCAGCCGCCACAGAAGAGGAGTTCACCGGCCGCCTCTGGGGCTGTGTTGCAGAGGTTCGACAGAGTAGGGGTGAAGGTGAAACGGGAGAAATGTGTGTTGGGGGTGCCCTCCATTGAGCCCTTACACAGACTGTTGGACAAATGGGCACCATGGGTTTGGGGTTGCTGGCAAGCCGCTGCTTTTCAGGCTGTGTCATAACCCAGATGGGTTGCCACCTGATGCTGCCACCACTCTGGATTTATGGTCCCTTGAGAAGGCACAGAGTACCCTCCCAAGCTCAACCAAAAATGTCCCTTTTAGCTGAGAAACACAGGCGTGATGACCAGGCAGAGAACATTAAAAAGATAAAGGTTTTAATAATACAGGGATGGATATTTAAACAAGGCAAGGTGCTTAATAGATATAACAGTGGATAAAGGAAAATGAAAATAAGCCCTAACACGGCTACCTGTACTCCCCCTAGCTTGTTAGTCATCAGGGCCCACAGCTCTTTCCCCCAGGCCGACTGCCTGTGACTCACTCTGCCTTCTGAGTGAGGGATCCTTCTCTCAGCCACAGACCGTCCTCCCAGCTTGACTGTGAGAGAAAAGAACACAGTTCCACAGCCCACAAAGTTTATGTATCAATCTCCTCACACAATCCCTGGACACTGATGAAGCAGGCGCCAAGCATTGTGGGGATTGTAGACTGTGTCTGCTTTCTACTCACACTCTGGTCTCTAGGCCTAGGCCTCCCTAGGCTTTGTCTCCCAGTCCTGCACAGATCATGACAGGCTGCAAAGGACATCTTAACTTCCAACAGCTTGCTGACGCACTTCGATGAGCAGCTGCCTGTCATTTTAGCATGTGATGCTTTGCTCTACGGGGTGGGCGCCGTTCTGGCCCACGTGCTACCAGTTGGTCGCACAAGAGGGGTTTGGATAAAAATATGGAGCAGAGGTCCATCAGTGGCTATTAGCCACAGCATATTATTGGAACTGTCTGGGGCGGTGATGCTCTGTATTCTTGGTGCTTGGGGGGGGGGGGCAAAGTGGAAGGGCTTCTAGCCCCACTTGTGAACCTCCTTTTTTTTGGCCACTGTGTGACACAGAGTGTTGGACTGGATGGGCCATTGGCCTGATCCAACATGGCTTCTCTTATGTTCTTATGTACAGGCATCTTAGTACAGGGCCTACTGTAAGCTCCAGGAGGATTGGCTACATCAGGGGTGTGTGGCCCAATATGCAAAGGAGCTCCTGCTCCAAAAAAAGGCCAGTGTAAATGTATAAAATAAACTTTCCATGTTTGAAAATAATATTTTTAGAGTAACTTTTAATGTGTTTTTTAATTATTTATAAATATCCTAATCAGTCACCAATATGACAATATAAATGCATCCAAATTCAGTACATTATATATACAGAGTCTTGACTAACAATCGTTGACAATACTTGATTCAATACAATTGAATACAATATAGTCCAAACAATATTCCTCCGGATGGATTTAATATCTGTATAGTTTATTTTATATATTTGGATCTCATACACCTGTGGTTCTAGTTTTGGTTTGAGCCAGGGGTGTAATTCTAGCAGGATTTCCTTTGCATATTAGGCCACATACCCCGATGTAGCCAATCCTCCAAGAGCTTACAAGGCTCTTTTTAATAAGCTTTTGGAGGATTGGCTACATCAGGGGGTGTGGCCTAACATGCAAAGGAGCCCCTGCTAGAATTCCACCCCTGGTTTGAGCTGTTCTTATGTGGCAGAGTCTAAGAAAGATATGTTTGCAACTACTGTATTTTTACTGTAGGGATCCAAAGTACTTTACTTCTATACTGTCCACACTTCTGTTGAGTTGATAACCCAGACGTTACGGAAGGGAATGACTTATACTCTTAAAAATATTACTATTTTGAATTCGTAGATGCAAATTTCCACTTACACAGTTAGCTGGAATATCATGTTTAAAGATTTGACTTGTTTTGTAGGACTGTTACTTGTGCTTTTGAATGGACTTTGGGGACATTTTTTCTGCTGGAACGTACTGAAACATGTTGGGGCTTGGTTCCAAGTGAACATGTTTGCATGAAGAACGCAGCCCTTTGACTCGATGGGATTAAAATAACCCACATCCAAGCATCTCATCTCCACTACCGACGTGACCCATTGCATTTCTCTGTGCGTGTGGATTCAGATGCATACCTACAGAGATTAGTCTAGGGGGAAAAAACAATTGGTTGCACTAATGGAGTTAGGGACAGGGTGTGGGAGAAGTTCAGTGACCTCCACTGAGCTTCCAGCAAATGATTTAGATTTCTTGTCATTGATGCCAAATATGTGTCGCCCAGAGAATGACTGAAGGGGGTGATATAATGGACGGTGAAACTGCTGATAAATCCTCCTTTTTTCTGCTCTCCAGGCCGATCGCAAGCGCCAGATTGCCTGATGAAACTAGGAGGAGGAAATTATCCTTTTCCTGCCGTAGGCAAGATATTGTTCCATTTCCTTTGCCGTCTGTGTATCTTGATGCAGACTTGATAAAAACCACAGATAAGATTTAGTTTTCTGTTACATACCTCAAGAAGCCATCTGCGCTTCCTAGTTAAGCTTGCCTTCGTGTATGTTTCTGATAGTAGATTTCCTTGGGAGTAAATCGTGCTGAATTCGACTTAAACAGGATCGGGCAGCTCCTTGGTCACATCCAACTGAGATGGAGACGAAGAACGTATAACTGAATCTGTACGTGTGCGGAAAGGAAGGGGTGGAATTTTAAGCTGCTTTGAGACTCCTTAAGGTAGAGAAAAGTGGGAGGTAAAAAACAGCTCTTCTTATTATTATAATAATTATTATTATGGCTTTTTGGAGCAGGAACTCCTTTGCATATTATTGCATGACCCTGATATAGAATGAAAAATTACTTGTGAATAACAAGTGAGGCGGTCCCCTGGTAGTTTGTTTACTAGGCTGTTTTGTGTTCCCCCCCCCTCCACCCCATGAGATGGGGAAATAAGCTAAGAACGGATTCTTTCGAAAACCACTTGAATTTCAAAAGCCCTGCCCCCCTGACTATTGACAATGCAATCCTCTCCAGAGTTATTTTGCTGTGAATTCATCAATTTCAATTGTCTTCAACTGGAGAAACTGCTTAGGGCTGCAGTATGAATCACCATGGACCCAGAACGGGCACGAGAAGGAATTATTTCAATATAGAGTTTCAAAATTCAGTCTGCAATCTCACTTTGGTTATTCCCACCTGGAGGTTGGCAACATTACTGGGAATAGGATGCTGGACAAGAGAGCGTTTTCCTGGGACCCAACAAGGATGATCTTAGAGCTGGGTTACTGAACTCATTTGTTATGAAGGCCGAATCTGACATAAATGAGACCTTGTTGGGCTGAGCCATGTCGGGATGGGCCATGTGTGTACCTATTTAAGATTAATTAGCAGATATATAAACTTTATTAAGGACAAAGACAAAGACAATTAAATGTTCTTTTAAAAACTTAAAACATGTTTAAAACATTAGCACCAGTTGGTCTTAAAAGCACTTTCTTTGTCTTTCTCCCATGGGATTCAGGGAACTGGGCAAAGGAAGCTCTGGCTCTTTCCTTCCTTCTCCAGGGGGCCAGAAGGGGGAGGAGCCTCAGCCAATAGAAGGAAGAGAGGCTTGGCTCAGTAGCTCTGCTGTGCAATTGAGAAAGCCTGGCAAAGTAAGTTCTCCCTCCCCCCCTTTCTCCCCAAGGGAGGAGCCTCAGCCAATGGAGAAAATAGAGACTTTGCTCTGTAACTCTGCTGTGCAATTAAGCAAACCTGGCAGAGCAAGCTGTGATGCAGAAGGAAACAAGAGAGAGGGAGAAGGAAGCAGATGACAGCCAATTGCTCGGGGGCCTGAAAGGAGCCTTCTGAGGGCCTGATTTGGCCTCTGGGCCACACGTTTGATACCCCTGTACTTAGAGAATCTCAGCAGGCTAGCCATGTTAGTCTATTGTCGCCAACCAAACCAGAAGACCAGTGGCCCCTTAAAGGCTAACAACATTTATTCCAAGATTTCATGAGACAGAGCTCACTTCTTCAGATACAATGGCCAAAAATGGGGGGACACTGATATGGTGTTCTCCTCTGCGGAACTGTTACCCTGCATTTCTCACTGAGGCTCCTTTGTCTAGATGCTCCTGGAGGCCGTCATCTCCCGATCCCTTAAAGGGAGACATTGTCACATGGCCTTGCAATCATTGGAACTAATTAGAGGGAGCTATTGGAGGAGGGCAGCCCAGCCCCAGCCAAAAGTGCATGTTGAAGAACAGCTGCAGATGCGATGATCGTTTGCACGTCCAACTGGAAGAGTCTCCGGGGGGCTGCTGTTGCCAATCCATGATTGCTACAGTCCCACAACATTCCAGCTCCCGCCCATCCACACCCACCCCAATGCCCCCCTATGGCAAGGCAGAAAGTGAGGGACAACAAGGAACCTCCCTGAAGCAGAAACGGGCAGTCCTTGGGTCTCCTCTCCCCTGCAGCGCAAGCCTCTCTCATACAGAACACCCTTCCCAGCTCTAAGCCTTTGCACTGGCATGAAACTCCACTGGAAGAAGGTATGTTTGCCACATTTATGCTGATACCCTAGGACTTAGCATGGAGCAGAACCAAGGGAAGGTCGCACAGAACAGCTTGCCTTTTAGAAAGGAGAAGCATTAGGTGTGGAGTTGTTGGGATGTTTGGTGACTACAGCAGAGTTTTGCTCAGGTATAGAAGCGTGATGCCGAGTGTGTAAATAAATCTCCCAAGAAGTATATTGCAAAAAAAGAAGATAAACTTACATTAAAGTAGATCCTGTTCCCATTCAGGTTGCAGCCGAAAGAAGAGAAAGAAGTCTAATATAAAAGAGTGCTTTCCTTATCACAAATGGCCAGCTCGTCCAGCATCATGTGTGGGGGAGTATGAGGACATCGTCTCTACAGGAGAGACACGCAGAGACATGTGTCTCCGTGGAAGGCCATGTGAAGAGAGAGGGAGGAGGGGTTGGAGGGCATCTCCCAGATCAGGGGTAGCCAAACTGTGGCTCAGGAGCCACATGTGACTCTTTCTCAAAGCCCCCACTGCCTCATCAGCCAGGCATTTGTCTCTCTAAAAATTACGTCTCCAAGTCAAGCCAGCTGATGGCATTTAAAGTTAAAGTTGCTTTCTTTCCACCTCTCCTTCCCTCCCCATCTGTCTTCCTTCCCTTCCCTTCCCTTCCTCCCTGTCTTGTGGCTCTCAAACATCTGACATTCATGTATTGTGGCTCTCAAACATTAATTCTGTGTGGCTCATGTTAAACAAGTTTGGCCACCCCTGTCCCAAATTAAGACAGAGAGTGATCCTATTCAAGGAGAGAACACCTATACACCCTTAGAGTGATGTAGTGCACCCCCATGTCCAGTCATGCTGAATTGCTCTCTCCAACACAGAGTCCCTAGAAAGACATGGGGAGTACATGCTGAAGCAGACGCCAATCCAGACCAGGATGTAAGGAAGAATAAAGTTGTTACTTCTCAAGAGAGGTGACTTCTACTTATTGCTCAAAGATAGGAAAATCAGTATTTCAGGGACAAGGAAACACGCAGTTTGCATTCTGATGAAAACTATGTAAGCTATGCCTATTATCATGCGTTGTAGTAAGATTCACTACAGCATTGAGCCATTTATAAAAGTAAAGAAAACTGGGAGCATATTAAGCGCAAGGTAAAAATGTATGTAAATATACATAGATCTCTTGCAAAGATATCAATTACATAAAAACCATAATTAAAAACCAATTAAATAGGAAATGAGATAAAACAATAACCTAGGTTATTATTACAGTTAATCGACTTTTCCTGATGCTATAACGTGCTATCCAAAATTTCACCACAGATTCAGTAGTGGACCAATTTTCATCAGCCAGTAATTGGTTACAGTAATCCGAATCTGACCCACCTACCATATCTTCTACGAACGGTGTCATATATTTATCTTGAGCTTTTTTGTACCTGTTACACCTGAGTAACATATGTTCAGTGGTTTTTATCATGCATTGAAAAGATCCAGTGGATTATATCTGACTAATACAATGGCGGAACAAAATAGTTTTTATCAGGGATTTTTTTTTAGCAGGAATGCACAGGAATGCAGTGCCAGCTGGCTTGGCATCAGGGGGTGTGGCCTGACATGCAAATGAGTTCCTACTGGGCTTTTCCTATAAAAAGCCCTGGTCTTTATGCTGAATAAACTCTTCTTAGTCTTTAAGGTGCTACTGGATTCCTTTTTAGTTTTGCTGCATGAAACTGATTAAGCCTGAGCAGGTCTTCTCAGAATTAAGTCCTGTGTCATATGATGGGATTGACTTCCAAGGAAGTATCTTTAGCTTTGCAGCTTTTAGGCAGCGACCCCTCTTCAATAACTGTGTGCCCGAGTGAAATTGACAAGTGGATTCTCCAGCTCTGCTCTTGGCTTGAGGTAATTTGGCTACAACAAAATGATTTTACATGGGAACCAAAACTTGGGGACTAGAGGGTGCCTCAGAATTGCAAACACTCCTGGATACACTCCTGACATCCATACTGGGTGCTCCCCGAATAATTTCCAGGAGGGAAGGCTACACGGTATAGCTAAGCAAGGTCAGTACTTGGGCAGGAGACCACCAAGGAAGGCTCTGCAGAGAAAGGCAATGGCCAGCCAACCTCTGCTTCTCCCCTTAACTTGAAATCCTCTTGCTGGGGACATCAGAAGTGGGCAATGATCCCTGTAAGCTGCAGCGTCTGGTAAGCAAAAATTCTACTTTGTGAGCTCCTGGCATTCAAGTTGTGAGCTCCTGCATCAATAAGTTCAATGTGGCCAAGTGCAAAGTAATGCACATTGAGGCCAAGAATCCCAGCTACAAATACAAGTTGATGGGGTGTGAACTGGCAGAGACAGACCAAGAGAGAGATCTTGGGGTCATGGTAGATAATTCACTGAAAATGTCAAGACAGTGTGCGTTTGCAATAAAAAAGGCCAACGCCATGCTGGGAATTATTAGGAAGGGAATTGAAAACAAATCAGCCAGTATCATAATGCCTCTGTATAAATCGATGGTGCGGTCTCATTTGGAGTACTGTGTGCAGTTCTGGTCGCCGCACCTCAAAAAGGATATTATAGCATTGGAGAAAGTTCAGAAAAGGGCAACTAAAATGATTAAAGGGCTGGAACACCTTACCTATGAAGAAAGGTTGAAACGCTTAGGGCTCTTTAGCTTGGAGAAACGTCGACTGAGGGGTGACATGATAGAAGTTTACAAGATAATGCATGGGATGGAGAAAGTAGAGAAAGAAGTACTTTTCTCCCTTTCTCACAATACAAGAACTCGTGGGCATTCAATGAAATTGCTGAGCAGACAGGTTAAAACGGATAAAAGGAAGTACTTCTTCACCCAAAGGGTGATTAACATGTGGAATTCACTGCCACAGGAGGTGGTGGCGTCCACAAGCATAGCCACCTTCAAGAAGGGGTTAGATAAAAATATGGAGCAGAGGTCCATCAGTGGCTATTAGCCACAGTGTGTGTGTGTGTGTATATATATATATATATATATATATATATATATTTGGCCGCTGTGTGACACAGAATGTTGGACTGGAAGGGCCATTGGCCTGATCTAACATGGCTTCTCTTATGTTCTTATGTTCTTAAGTGTGCTCTGGGGTACTCCTTCCTGAGCTAAGACAAAGATGTGTGAGCCGGAGGCTAAAAATCTGTGAGCTAGCTCATGCCAACTCAGCTTAGAGGGAACACTGGAAGTGGGGTGTGGCTTGATAGCACTTATGTACATAAAACAATTTCTACTGAGTCAACAGTGTGATGTGGTGGCTAAAAAGGCAAATGCAATTTTGGGCTGTATCAACAGAAGTATAGTGTCCAGATCACGTGATGTGATGGTATCGCTTTACTCTGCTCTGGTAAGCTCTCACCTAGAGTATTGTGTTCAGTTTTGGGCACCGCATTTTAAGAAGGATATAGATAAGCTGGAACAGGTCCAGAGGAGGGCAACGAAGATGGTGAGGGGTCTGGAGACCAAGTCCTATGAAGAAAGGTTGAAGGAGCTGGGGATGTTTAGCCTGGAGAGGGCTGAGAGGTGATATAATCACCATCTTCAAGTACTTGAAGGGCTGTCATATAGAGGATGGTGTGGAATTGTTTTCTGTGGCCCCGGAAGGTAGGACCAGAACCAATGGGTTGAAATTAAATCAAAAGAGTTTCCGGCTCAACATTAGGAAGAACTTCCTGACTGTTAGAGCAGTTCCTCAGTGGAACAGGCTTCCTCGGGAGGTGGTAGGTTCTCCTTCCTTGGAGGTTTTTAAACAGAGGCTGGATGGCCATCTGACAGCAATGAAGATCCTGTGAATTTAGGGGGAGGTGTTTGTGAGTTTAGAGGGGTTCCTCCGTGGAACAGGCTTCCTCGGGAGGTGGTGGGCTCTCCTTCCTTGGAGGTTTTTAAACAGAGGCTAGGTGGCCATCTGACAGCAATGAAGATCCTGTGAATTTAGGGGGAGGTGTTTGTGAGTTTCCTGCGTTGTGCAGGGGATTGGACTAGATGACCCTGGAGGTCCCTTCCAACTCTTATGATTCTATGATTCTACTGATACTGCATGTTAAGATAGGAGTGCATTGATATCTCTTTGAGCCAGTTGGTGTAGTGGTTAAGTGTGTGGACTCTTATCTGGGAGAACCAGTTTTGATTCCCCACTCCTCCACTTGGAGCTGCTGGAATGGCTTTGGGTTAGCCATAGTTCTGGCAGGAGTTGTCCTTGAAAGGGCAGCTGCTGTGAGCACAGGGTGTCTGTTCTGGGGGGAGTAGATATAGGAGATTTTAAGCTGCTCTAAGTCTCTGATTCAGACAGAAGGGCAGGTTATAAATCCGCAATCTTCTTCTTTTTTAAATTCTGCATAGTTATACCTTTTATTATGCTACAGATAATGAGCATTAAGCACCATGACTTCAGGAGAAAATTTGTTATGTAGCTAATTGAAATGGGCTGCTTGGAAGCTGAGGCCAGAACGGCTAATACAGCATCATGCGCTTCACAAGCGCATTTCAGTGTCTTAACACCAGTAGCGGTCGAAATGGAATTCATTCATACATCCTGATCTGTTTTTGTTAGCTAATGTGAACGTGGCTGTCTGCAGTCAGCAAAAGCAATCCCAATTTTGAAAATTATCAGAACTTTCCAAGAATCCAGCTAGGAAAATATTGACACTCTGTCTTCAAAGATGCCTTCCATGATTTGGGCACATTTCAGCAACATTATTTTCTATCCAAGGCATGTGGTGGGTAAACAGCAGAAGATGTTCTTTGTTATTTCTTGAAGTGGTGCGTTTATAATGAGATAAGAGATAAATGTTTCAAATGTCTTCTCTGTATTATCCTAGTCGGACCCATGAAACACAAAATTGTGTACAAGGCAGCTTCATGTTTCAGTATAAGGCAGCTCCATATCTGTTTACCCATAATCTCTTAATAGTAAATCAGTAGCTGGATCCCTGTCACTCGCTGAGTTGAAAGCTACTTTTTGATATGAAGGAAGACCCTCTGCTTATTTCTGACATGTTTTTCTATATTATGTAACTTCTCTGTCTCGGTTCAGCTAGAGAGCCAGTATGCTGTAGTGCAGGGGTGGCCAAACTGTGGCTCAGGAGCTACATGGGGCTCTTTCACACATATTGTGTGGCTCTCAAAGCTGCCACTGCCTCATCAGCCAGCTTGGAGAAGGCATTTCTCTCTCTAAATTACTTCTTCAAGGCAAACCAGCCGATGGCTTGGAGAATGCATTTAAAGTTAAAGTTGCTTTCTTTCCATCTCTCCCTCCCCGTCTGTCTGTGTCTGTCTTCCTTCCTTCCTTCCTTCCTTCCTTCCTTCCTTCCTTCCTGTCTTGCGGCTCTCGAACACCTGACATTTATTCTATGTGGCTCTTATGTTAAGCAAGTTTGGCCACCGCTATGGTAGATGGTTTTAATGTGCATGTAGGGAACGAACACATTAGGGTGAATCCAGATTACAAGCCTTCTGACTGATGCTCTTTGTGCATGGAAATTTATTCCACATGGCGTAGTGTTCTATTACATGAACTCTCCCATGCAGACTGAAGCGGGAACAGTCCATTCATAAGATTGCCACTTCATCCACTCTCTGCGAAAACGTACACTTTCAGTGTAATTGCTTGGGTGGGGGACGTTTGTTGAGCCTCGTGGAATATTTCCTTTGGCTTCGACGTGCTGTTCGGTTTCTTGTGCCCTCAGTCACCCCCTTACATAAGAGGATGCACAATTTCCTCTTCTTCTCGTGCCTGGTATGGTGATTCATTCTGTGACTGGGATTTAGTTCTCAAAGCAGCACCGTAAGCAGAACAAAACGTTTCCCTCTTCTTCTCTGCCTCCAAAGATAATCACAGTGCCGTTCTTTGGGCCAGCGTTATCTGGGAAAACAAAGTCACGGTGAAACGCAACAGGCTAGGGACACAGTGCTGCTGAAGTGAATTTGATGGTTCCACTTTCTTATAGGTTCTCAGGGGGGACTTCTGGATGTAAGGTGCATTTCAGATCAACGCAATTCATCCGGTAAGTGCCCTTTCTCCCTCTGCTGTGTCTTCAGAGCTGTTTGTATTGTTTTTGTAGCGTGCGTGCCTGTTCCTGTGTGTGAATTTATACCCCACCCTTCAATTGGAGTCTCAGAGTGACTTACAATCTCCTTCCCTTCCTCTCCTCACAACAGCTACCTTGTGAGGTAGGTGGGGCTGAGAGAGATCTGAGAGAACTGCTCTTGAGAGAACAGCTCCGCAAGAACTATGACTGACCCAAGCCAACACCAGCAGAAGAGTAGAGCATCTATCCCGGTTCTCCCAGATTAGAGGCTGCGCTCTTAACTACTACACCAGGGATGGCCAAACTTGCTTAATGGAAGAGCCACACAGAATAAATGTCAGATGTTTGAGAGCCGCAAGACATGAATGTCAGATGTTTGAGAGCCACAAGACGAGGGAGGGAGTAAATAGATGGAGGGGAAGGAGGGAGAGGTGGAAAGAAAGCAACTTTAACTTTAAATTAATTCTTCAAGCCGTCCACTGGCTTGGCTTGGAGAAGTGATTTAAAGAGAGAAATGCCTTCTCCAAGCCGGCCAACAGGGCAGTAGGGGCTTTGAGAGCCACACAATATGTGTCAAAGAGCCACATGTGGCTCCCGAGCCAGTTTGACCACTCCTGCACCTACGCCAAACTGGCTCTCTGGTTCAATCCCTGGAAACTCCAGTTAAAAGGATCAAGTAGTAGGTGATATGAAGGACCTCCCCCGTCCTATTCACCTGAGAGACCCGGAGAACCACTGCCAGTCTGCATAAGGCCGACCACAATGGATTGATGATCTGATTCAGCATAAGGCTGCATCACTTTTGGGTGAGGAGGGGCTTACACCCTCCTCGCATAAAATAAACCTGGCAAGCAGGGGTCATTTTGTAGAAAAAGAGGTGCCGGAGCTCATTAGCACAACTCATTTGCATCAGTCCTTTGCCTATGCCACACACCCCTGACATCACCGGAAGGTGTACTAAATTCTGTCCGCTCGGCCTCTGCCTTCAAATGCCTCTTGAGTTAGAATTGTCATCATAAAACCTTACTCCCATCAAACTTTTAAAATTACTTTCTCTTATGTGGCCACAGTGGCATGGTGAAGATGTCCATCTGTCTTTTATATGTTTTGGTTATTTTCCCATTTTTTTTATGGGGGAAAATATGAGAAAGTTTGTCAGATCTTAGAGTTCAGCAACATTCTCACAGGGAGTTTGAACAATGGAGCCTAGAAGCAAATATTATTTGGGGGTTGGGGTAAGAAAGAAAGAGCACAATAAAATTCAGAGGTTCGGGAGCTCTGCTTTGGTGAGCTTCTGCCCAAAATGAGGACTGCTGGCAAGTATTTTTAAAAAGTAAAACCCTCACATCTCGTAGAGAAAGATTTTAGTTCAACTCACTCCTGCCTTCCTTGATTCCTCTTTTATTGGTGGACTTAATGATGTGGAGAGAATCTCCAGGTTCCAATCTGGCTACCCCATCAAATTCTGCATGGATGCCTGTATTTTCCCCCTAAATACTATTTTCTTTCATGGTAGTATTTATTAATTCAGGGAATGAATGTGCTGCTTTTCCAGAGTCCTCCCTGGGATTAAAAACAATGCCAGAACATTGCAAGAGCGTCATACATGATCAATATAAGAACCGAACAACCCATTAAAAAAGCCACGGCTGTTTCAGTTCAGTTGCCCAACCTGCAAAAATAAATGCATTGATGAGGAAGTTTCCAAGCAGAAAAAAGACAGAAGAAAAAGAGGAATGGTTGTAAAACTCTTGCAGCCTTCCTTGCCCAGAGCAAAATCAAAGGAAATTGGCTCTCAGAGAAAGAAATCTTTATTAGCCTGTCTGCCTGCCTATCCACTTATCTGGCTAATATGATACTTGCACATGATGCAGTAGTTTGTGGGGGAAGGGGTTAGAGGCTGTGATCTGGGATATCTGAACTCCGACCTGTGCTCTGCCATGAGGTTTTCTGGGTGACCTTGGCTCCCAACTTCACAGGTTTCTTGGGTGGATAAAAACAAAAAAAACCCATATACTTTGAGTCCTTAGAAGGAGGGCAGAAGAAAAATGCAGTCAATTGATAAGTAGATAGATTCTTGACTCCCTCTGGAGGCAATTAAAACAGCTTGATTTTAATTGGGTAGCACACCTGTTTGGATTTTCAGCACACAGTAAATCTGGCCTTAAGTCATCAGGATAGAAGAGGGTGGGGGTATAAATAAATACTATGTGAGTTCCAAAGCTCTTACTAGATAAAGATGAGAAAGAGAGTGGTACACAAAATGGTTTGCTGTTCAACCACGACCTACATTTGTTCAGAATTGTTTAGAAATATGTCTCAGTGATTGAAACAGCTGGTGAAATTCTTAACAAAGGTATGTGTCCAGGAACGACTCCAGAAGGATCCCATAGTCCAGGGGTGACCAAACTTGCTTAAAAGAAGAGCCACATAGAATAAACCTCAGATGTTTGAGAGCCACAGGCCGGCTGGAAGGAAGATGAGGGAGGGAGGAGGGAGGGGGAGAGAGGTGGAAGGAAAGCAACTTTAAATGCATTCTCCAGCTGGCTTGGTTGGGAGAAATGATTTAAAGAGAGAAATGCCTGTTCCAAGTCCATCAATGGGGCGTGGGAGCTTTGAGAGACACACAATATGTGTGAAAGAGCCACATGTGGTTCCCAAGCCACAGTTTAGCCACCCCTGCCACAGACAAACACAGCACAAAAGGTTGCTAGCCTAAAATCTATCCTTTTGACATCTCTAAAGATAGGATCATCAGCTTCCTTTCCTGGTGACAGCAGCTACCTAAACGAGATGGAAAGAAAGGTTTTGCAGTTGTCCACTGGTTTGAGCAGTTTCCAGTGTAAATGTTACGGAATCTCGAGGCCATGAATCCTGATGCCATTGTTGTTGATGTTTACTACGTTTTCCAGTCTGTTATTGGAGCCATTTTATATTATGGAGACCTTGTCCATATCTCAGATAGTTGTGTTTACCTTTCCATGAGTGCTTTTCTGTCACTCTGAGAAGGATTTCGGCACAAGGTTATCTTCTGCACCATAACAAATGAGGCTTGGCCTGGCTAGTGGTTCCCTCCAGTCAGGGGGAAAAGCAAGATGTATAGAAAATATTGATCTTTGTTTCGTAAGAAATCTGAACTTAGACACTTTCAGAATTCAAATCACTTCAGCACAGAACGTTGCCAACTGCCATCTCTAACTGCCGTCTCCATTACCCAGAATGCCACATGGTACATTATTCAGTGCTAGCTTTTCATTCCTTTTTGTCCTTCAACAAAGAATTGCTGGGTCCCCCCCTCCCCCTCTATGGAGGAGACAGCTTTTGTCTCATTCTGAGGCCTTACATACAAATGCTGAAGAACAGGTTTTCCCCCTTTCTTTGCTTGGATACCATTTCCCCATTTCTGTTGTTTCTCTTTTTTTCTTCATTGACAACCAAATTCAGCTTTTCAAATAATGTATCATCTTTCCCCTGACTGTTTCATTTAAATAAGGCTGCATTGTGACTCTAACATTATCACTCTGAAATCCTGTCAGAAACGAATTCAGCAGCAGCTTTTGCACTAAGGTAGTGCCATACTTTAGACCAGAAGTAGTTGCCGCTTGGGAGTCAAATAGATTTCTTTTTTGTCTCAGACCCTGCAATCGGACAAGGAATCTTGAGGTGACTCTTCGAGTCCCTGTACTGCTTTTGACAGTAGAGTTCAGTTGCCTCTGTCTCAGATGTGCCTTAATTTCACGAAGATGAGATCTCTTTTCTCTTCCAAATAACCACGTCTAAGAGAAATTGCCATGATGATATCTTCCATTATCTCTGCCTCACCCTATCCTTTTTCGAAGAGGAGGCTGAAGGTGGTTCCTTTTTTGTAGTTCCTTATTCATTCCTTATTCGTTACTTATTCGTGAATTCAACCAAAAATACTGAAGAGAGTTTGAAAGCTCAAAACCCCAAAATAAGGTCTGGACCCCAATATTTTATACACCGCCTTGTTCACGGAGCTTTGCCCTTTCAGAGGACATGTGCTGCTTCATGGTCCAAAGAGCGGTTCTTGTGCCAGCAGCTCCAAAGCAAGCTGCCCCCAGGACACTTAAATAAGCAGACACTGGGGCCAAGCTGTACCCCAAAACAAAATTTGGACCACCCCAAGTGACACATCCCCAGTCTCAGGACACTGTCCCCTGCAAGAAGACGTGCAGTGGTGCCCGGTCCAAACAATGGTTCTGGCACCACAAGCATTGATTTGAAGTGCCACCTAGAAGCTTGTATTCCAAAGGAGATTTCAATAAGGAACTATTTTGACTGCTTGCCCTCTGCACCCCAAAATACAGCATGGACCACCACATGCCATACACCCCCATGTTCAGGGGACTCTGCCCTTCAAGAGGACATGTGCTGCTTCATGGTCCAAACAGCGGTTCTTGTACTAGCTGCTCCAGAGCAAGGTGCCCCCAGGACACTGAAGCAGGCAGGCACTGGGGCCAGGCTGTGCCCCAAAACAAAATTTGGACCACCCCAAGTGACACATCCCCACACTCAGGACACTGACCTCTGCAAGAAGACATGCAGTCGTGCCTGGTCCACACAATGGTTCCAGTGCCACAAGCTTCCATTTGGAGGGCCACCTATAAGCCTGTATTCCAAAGGAGATTTGAATAAGGAACTATTTTGACTGCTTGCTCTCTTTTTCTAAATCTATTTTTAATCTGAGAGGCCAGGCTACTAATACTGTCTCTCTGCCCACCGATCCTGAAATCTTTCCTCTGAATTGATTCCACTACTCTTGGGAGTTTGAATGGTCATTTTTCCTTTTGGAGCAGGTTTTACGCAAGAAGGATGATTTCTGCCCATTTCCCCTAAAGCTGCCAAGTTGGTGCCAACCTCCAGGTGGGATGCAGAAGTTAGAAGCCCATCAGAATATGGGGAGCTGCTACTGTTACCTGTTTCTGTCTGCCTTTCATCAGGTCTAAAAGGCTTCACATCTGCTATATGCTTTTGTTTCAAGTAGGATACGTACGAGCAGGACCAATGAAGGTTCCGCACTTTTTTAGATGTTTAGTAGGAGTAGCCAAAGAGTTTTCAGCTACTACTTTTAAAGTAGTTCACGGACACAGCAGAAATCAGGGGTTTAAACTTTAATCTGTGTAGGTGGCTGCCACGCTGAAAACTTTCCACTTTGATTCACTTCCCAAAATATCAGACATTTAGAACTCTGCGGACAAATATGTTTCTGGTTTAAACTCCCCCCTCCCCCAACAGCCTTCAGTGAAAATTGTTGATAACTCAAAAAGGTTCTCCGTTGCAGATGTTTAGATGACTTCTACATGTTTACAGAATTTTTTAAAAAATGACTCATATGGGTGGTACTGGTATCTCTCACAAAATCCAGATTCCCAAGACAAGGATAATATAATTACATGTGCAAATTTCAGCTGAAATTGGAAGAAAAATATTTTTGTTATATTTACCACCACTGCCCCCCCCCCCGAAAAAGTGAAACAAAATTCTTTTGTGGGTGGGTGTTATGTGTCATCAACTCTTCTAACTTACGGTAACCCTGTGAATTAATTTTTCTCTTACAAACTGAGGGCTGTGGCTTTCTTTATTGAGTCAAAGTTATTTTTGGTTTATGTTAAAGTTGGAAAGAAAAAGTGTCACCTCTGTTCGGGTAGATGAGGCTACATGGGCTCACGTTTTCTATGTGTTTAGATGAATGGATGGATAAATCTTAGGGTTGCCAGCTCCAAGTTGGGCACTATCTGGAGATGTGGGGGGTTGAACGTATGAAGCTGCTTATACTGAATCAGACCCTGGGTCCATCAAAGTCAGTATTGTCTACTCAGACTGTCAGCGGCTCTCCAGGTCTCCAGCTGAGGTTTTTCACGCCTACTTGCCTTTTTAGTTGGAGATGTTGGGGACTGAAACTGGGACCTTCTGCTTACCAAGCAGATGCTCTACCATTGAGCCACCATTCCTCCCTAAGGTTGTGGAGCCTGAGGAAGCTGGGATTTGAGGAGGGGGAAGGACCTAAATTGGGTATAAGGCCATAGCGTCCACCTTCAAAGGTGGCCATATTCTCCAAGTGAACTGATCTCTGTCACTTGGAAATCAGTTGTAATCAGGGGTGGAATTCTAGCAGGAGCTCATTTGCATATTAGGCCACACACCCCTGATGTAACCAATCCTCCAAGAGCTTACAAAAAAAGAGCCTTGTAAGCTCTTGGAGGATTGGCTACACCAGGGGTGTGTGGCCTAATATGCAAAGGAGCTCCTGCAAGAATTCTATCCCTGGGGGTGGGTAGGGTTGACAGATCCAGTTTGGGAAACTCCTGGAGATATGGGGATGGAGCCTGGGAAGGACAGAGACCTCAGTGATGTGCATTGCTATAAAGTCCACCCTCCCAAGCATCCATTTTCTCCCAGGGAACTGATCTCTGTACTCTCAGGATGAGAGGCTGTCCTTCCTACACAGGGCCATACCTTTTCTCAGGGCTTTTTTTGTAGCAGAAGCTCCTTTGCATATTAAGCCACACCCCTCTTATGTAGCCAATTGTCCAAGAGCTTACAGGGCTCTTATTACAGGGCCTACTGTAAACTTTTGGAGGATTGGCTGCATCAGAGGGGTGTGGCCTAATATGCAAAGAAGTTCCTGCTACCAAAAAAGCCCTGCCTTTTCTCTAGGAAATCCTTTGATGCGCCATTCTGGGGCAGAAGATCTCTGTCAAAGAATTCTCAAAACCCTTGACGAAAGAAAATCTTTGGGAGATTTCTTGTCAGATAACACTGGACAAAAACCACACATTTCTAGCACAGATGTATCCATACAGTAAAAAGGGAGATGCCCACGTCTATCAAATGTTCTCTACATTTGTGGCTGGCTGTCAAAGCTGAGGCCAGCACCAAGTCACACCTGCCCATGAAATCTCCCCTGCAGTGAACGGAACGACGCTGCAGATATTTCAAGCTGGGCATGTTTGTCAACATCTCTCGCATTAATTTGGGAAATTGCAGAACCGCCCCGTAAATTGCTCCTTTATGCATAATCCGGCAAGCCTTTTCCTCGCACACATGCTGTTCGGAGTACATTTGCATTACCTATTTTGATTTAGTGAGGAATTTAGTTAATTGGACCTAATGAGATTGAGAGGTATGAGAAAATGCTCCAGAGGGTAAATTGGAGCGCTCGGCTCCGAAGTTGTGTTCATTTTTGCAACCTGATCTTTGTCTCCTTAAAGGCCCAAGTTTTTTACCTGAGCTGTCCCTGGGTAGGTGTGACTCAGGACTCAGTGGAGAGAAGCTGGGCTTGGGCAAGAACCACTTTCTTTGGCCTGGTGCCGACGGACGTATCAGACGCTTACGTACTCACAAAGCCTTATACCTTGAATCGGGTGGAATTTCAGCAGGAGCTCCTTTGCATATTAGGCCACATGCCCCTGATGTAGCCAGTCCTCCAAGAGCTTATGAAAAAGAGCCTTCTAAGCTTTTGGAGGATTGGCTACATCAGGGGTGTGTGGCCTAATATGCAAAGGAGCTCCTGCTAGAATTCCACCTCTGCCTTGAATAAAACTTTGTTGCCACTGGACTCAGACTTTGTTAGGCTAAACCACTTATAATATAGTGGGTTCCACACAAGGATGAGGCAAGGTGGTAGTGATCATAGCTCTTTTATTAGATACAGCATAATATAGCACTGCACTCAAAAGACTGCGGAGCAGGGCCAACGGGGCCAGCTATATGCAATTCTGTGTTTCCGCGCAAGCACGTTATTGGGTCATTCAAACCAGCAGGGGACCCGTGATTGGAGCAGGGCAGCAGGGATTTGGATCTTGCTGTCCATTGTTCCCGAGTCCCCAAGCTCAGTCCTTCTGGCTCCGATGAGCCCAGCAGGAGCACCCCTATCAGTCTTCACTTTGGTCCGCATACATAACACTACTGTTACCCGTTCAGGCATTTGAGGGTCTGATTGGGGGCAGAAAGTGCTGTTAAGGCCCAGCCCAAATCCCTCATGGGATTTTGAAAGCAAGAGATGTTCAGAGGTGGGCTGCCATTCCTTGCCTCCGCTTAGCGACCCTAAATTCCACGGTGGTCTCCCATCCAAGTATTAGTCAGGGCCGACCCTGCTTAGCTTCTGAGATCTGATAAGAGTGGACCAGCCTAGGGCAGGGTCTGATTAGCTGGTAGCAGGGCCTTTATAGTAGAAAAAGCCCAGCAGGAACTCATCTGCATATTAGAAGAAGAATTGCAGATTTATACCCCGCCCTTCTCTCTGAATCAGAGCGGCTTACAATCTCCTATAACTTCTCCCCCCACAACAGACACCCTGTGAGGTGGGTGTCAGGCTCTGTAACTTTATCATATTGAAAGTATAGAAATCATAGAATACTAACCGAATGGACTCTCCATACTAACCCACAGCCTTTTGTTATACTGTTATATTGTAGCTAGCATGGATATCAAAGGGGGGGACGTTTGAAGTGCTAACTTTGTTTAGGTTGTAAAAGGAGCAAAGGAATGTGACCGTTAATAGATACCACCGCTGGCCAGCATCTTCCCAGAGGCAAAGAGATAAGCAGAAGCTCTCCTATGAAAGTTTGCACCTTCACTCTCTGTTGTTTTGAGAATAGTGTCTTTGTTTAGATATCGCTTTGATGTAGATTCCATAAGACTAAGAGACGCCCATTCCCAGGTATTAGTCTCAACTTTTGTTTCCAGCTGTGAGTTTCCAATAAAGTATTACATTGTCTCAATGAATACCGCCTTGAGTCTCCATCGCCTGACAGTGGGTGGGGCTGAGAGGGCTCTCACAGCAGCTGCCCTTTCAAGGACAACCTCTGCCAGAGCTATGTTCAGCTTTTGGTCTTTGCATTTTACAATTTGTTGTGGTTCATAGGCATTATTGTTGTGGTTCATAGGCATTTGAATTTTGGATTTTATAATCAGCTTTAGGCTTTTAATCCATGGATGCTTTAAAGGGTTGTTACTTTCATGTACATGTTTTCATCTGTATGGCTGGTTGGCTCTTGTGAATTGCAGTAATGGAAACAAGGGTTTTATGCTCTTTTTTGTTTTTAATCTTTTCACTTGATTTTATTTGTATTTTTATGGTGTGGTTTGAATTTACTGTATCTTAATGGATCACTGATACGATTTAAAAAATAATTTTCATGTAAATCACTTTCAGATAATGTTATTTTGTAGCCGTAGTATACAAATCTCATAAGGGTCTAATTGTTTTATTGTAGCCATCTGTTGAGATACCTGGTATTGCAGTCACACAACACACGGGTTCAAGTTTCTAGGGAAATTGTTCTTAACTTGATTAAATTATTTGCTCTTTTCAGATGATAGCCTTTAAGAATACGTACGCCAAAGTGTTTTGCTGTTTGACGTTTCAGTTATGTTTTTCCTCCCACATTGTAGCTTTTACTTTTCCCCTCTGGATTCTTTTTCAGGCATAGAAAAGAACCCAACCAGAACAGATAATTCTAACACTATTTTTATCAGGAGCCACACTTTCGAAAGGTAGGAAACTATTACCTTTCTTGTTTTAATTTTAATGTATTCATTATCTAAATATTAAGTATATATTATGTATTGCTGTATGCTTTCCCCACATAGAATAACAGAATTGGAAGGGACCCTACAGGCCATCTAGTCCAACCCCCCTGCTCAATGCAGGATCAGCCTAGAGAATCCCCAAAAATTGTTTGTCCCACCACTGCTTAAGGATTGCCAGTGAGGGGGAGCTCACCACCTCCCTTGGTAGCTGATTCCACTGTTGAACAACTCTGACTGTAGAGAAGTTTTTCCTAATATCTAGCAGGTACCTTCCCGCCCTTAATTTAAACCCATTGTTGTGAGTCGTCTCCTCTGCTGCCAACAGGAACAGCTCCCAGCCCTCCCCTAAGTGACAGCCCTTCAGATCCTTCCAAGAGAGCAATCATGTCCCCCTTCAACTCCTCTTCTCCAGACTGAATATTCCCGCGTTCCTCAGCCTTTCCTCCTAGGGCTTGGTCTCCAGGCCTCTGATCATTGTCGTTGCTCTCCTCTGCACCCGCTCCATTCTGCCCACATCCTTCTTGAAGTGAGGCCTTCAGAACTGCACACAATACTCCAGGTGTGGCCTGACCAATGCAGTGTACAGCAGGGCTATAACACCTTGTGATTTGGATGTTATGGCTCTGTTGATACACCCCAAGATGGCATTAACCTTTTTTGTCTCTGCATCACACTGGCTGCTCATATTTAACTTATGGTCCACCCATACTCCAAGTTCTTGTTCACACACACTGCTACCCGGAAGTGTATCCCCTGTCCAATATGCGTCTTACTAATTTTATTACTCAGCTATAGAACTCAGCACTTCATGCATTGCTTAATCTTGCATATGGACCAATAGATGCAGTTAGGTTGCAATAATGTGCCAGTGCTACGTGTATTTTAAGAGAATTAGGTTGCCGTAACATGCCAGTCCTAAGTGTACTTTATGAGCATTTATTTGAATGAGTGCCATTTTTGACCCATCCTTTAAATACAGTCTAACATCTGTCTCCCCCATCACCTAGGAAACAGCCAGCAACATGCCATCGGCTGACTTCATGCAGTACGAAGATTTTGACAATTTCACTTACTACTTTGAGAGTTATGAGGAAGAGGAGTCGCCTCAGCCCTCCCTCAGTGACGTGCACATCGTTTCTCTTGTGCTACACAGTTTAGCTTTTCTCCTAGGAGTGCCTGGCAACGCAATCGTCATCTGGATCATGGGCTTTAAATGGGATAAGACGGTCACTTCCCTCTGGTTCCTCAACCTCGCCATCGCAGACTTTATCTTTGTCCTTTTCCTGCCTCTCTACATCACCTATGTGGCCACGGGCTTCCACTGGCCATTTGGGAAATGGCTGTGCAAAGCCAACTCCTTCGTTGCCTTGTTCAACATGTTTGCCAGCGTCTTCTTCCTTACGGCCATCAGCCTCGACCGCTATGTTCACCTGATCCATCCCGTCTGCTCCTACAAATATCGAACGGTGAAAAACACTTGTGTTTTGATCACCATCATTTGGACCCTGGCGACCATCATTGGAAGCCCAGCCTTGTATTTCAGAGATACACTTACTCTGCACAACAATTCCACCATTTGCTACAATAACTTTCACTCGAAAGACCCCTACCTCGTTTTCCTGATACACCACTTTCTGACCTGGGTGAGGTTCTTTTTTGGCTATCTCTTCCCTCTCCTGACCATGATCATTTGTTACTCTCTTCTATTCATCAATGTGAAGAAGAGCGCCGTCTTGACTTCCAGCAGGCTTTTTTGGACTATCCTGGCCGTTGTGATTGCCTTCTTCGTTTGCTGGACCCCGTTCCACATCTTTAGCATCATTGAGCTGACAATTCACCATAACGATTACTACCACACCTTGCTTCGGGACGCCATTCCTCTGACCGTTAGCTTCGCTTTCATCAACAGCTGCCTTAACCCCATCCTTTACGTCCTTCTCAGCAAGAAGCTGCGGTCCTGCTTTCAGGTGACATTTTCAGAGTTAGTGAAATACACGCTGTGGGAGGTCAGCCGGTCAGGGACAGTCAGCGAACAACTTTGGAACTCTATGAGTCTGCAGCAGTACGAAAACCCCGGGGTGAAAAATCCACCCAGCGAAACAGTCAGCGAACAACATTGGAACTCTGTGAGTCTGCAACAGTGCGAAAACACTGGGGCGAAAAATCCACCCAGCGAAACTACTCCATAATTGAGCAATCTGCCTTTCTTTGTAAAGGATTCATTTTCTATATATCAAGAAGCGTTTGTAAGTAAATAAGATGAAATTTTTGTACCCAAAGCATGGTGGATCGAGGATAGCTAATGGAATTTTGAAAGCTCATTTCAGCATCTTTTTTTAAACAAAGCATATTTAGCTGGCAGTAGGGTTGCCATCCTTTCAGCCAGCCTGTGCTCCTGGGCTTTTAACCATTACTACAGAGATGGGCAGGTGATGATGCTTATCTCCCTATAGCCTGAAAAGCTTCACTTCCTGATTTTTGTAGACCTTGATTCCTAAAAGCACAGAAATAGGGACAGGCTAGGGTTGCCAAGCTCCAAGTAGTTGCTGAAGATACCCTACGATTACACCTGATTTCCATGGGACAGAGATCAGTTCACCTGGAGAAAATGGGCACTTTGGAATGTAGAGTTTATGGGCTCAGGGGTGGCATTCTAGCAAGTGCTCCTTTGCATATTAGGCCACACACCCCTGATGTAGCCAATCCTCCAAGAGCTTACAAAAAAAGAGCCTTGTAAGCTCTTGGAGGATTGGCTACATCAGGGGTGTGTGGCCTAATATGCAAAGGAGCTCCTGCTAGAATTCCACCCCTGTATGGGATTATACTCCACTGAAGTCCTGTCCCTCTCCAAGTCCCCCTTCTTAGAGTCCACCCTCTTGGAATGTAGACTCTATGGGGTTATACCCCATTGAAGTCCCTCCCCTCCTCAAGCCCCACTTTTCTCAGACTCTACCCTCCCAAATTTCCAGGTATTTATTGACTTAAAACTGGCAATCCTAAGACAGGCCCTTGAGTTTTGGGACCACTGGCAACCCAAATGGGCGACTCCTATCTCAAACGTCTTGGAGAATGAAGATTATTATGAGATAAGATCTGGGAGGATATTCCATTCCATGGTGTAGTCTTATGTTCCAAATCGAAATGTTGCCCTTGGTGGACCCCAAACTAAGACTGTATTTCCTTATTAGCCGTGTATAATAGTTTGTCAAATAAGTTTCACATAGCACAAGATACAAATACTCTTTTCTAGACTATTTAACCCCTGCAATATTAATAGTATTGAAAACGTAATCAAATGTACTTTTGAAATCTTCTGGCAACGTATCATGGACAATAAGAGAATGATCTCACAGCTGTTTTCTTTTTGCTGCATACCAGCTGGGCATATATAATATCACATATATTCGAAGCGTAAGGGTTTGATTTCATGGCTCAGTGTGAGCAACATATCTTTCTGAGCTTCTTGAAGGCAGGGCAGAATTTTTAATAAAGTAATATATGGAAACTGTATGACCAATGAGAAGATTTTTAATTGAGCTGGTATTTTTATGCGCATGTAACAAAAAGATATGAGCTCCGTGGCACAAAGTAGTAAGCTGCCGTACTGCAGTCCAAGCTCTGCTCATGACCTGATTTCAATTCCGGTGGAAGCTGGGTTCAGGTAGCTGGCTCAAGCTTGACTCAGACTTCCATCCTTCCGAGGTCGGGAAAATAAACTGTAGATGACTGGGGAAGGCAATGGAAAAGTCTGCTGTGAAAACATTGTGATGCAACATGACCCCAGAGTCAGAAATGACTGGTGCTTGCACAGGAGACTACCGTTACCTTTAACAAAAAAGTGCAAATGTGCCTATGCAATTGTGGTGGGCTTTGGAGTAGTGTTTTGGTGCAGATTCTCTGTATAGGCTTTTCCAGGGGGGGAAATGTACAAACACAAATGCATAAGAATATAAGAACATAAGAGAAGTCATGTTGGATCAGGCCAATGGCCCATCCAGTCCAACACTCTGTATCACACAGTGGCCAAAAGACCCAAGTGCCATCAAGAGGTCCACCAGTGAGGCTAGAAGCCCTCCCACTGTGCCCCCCCCGCCCAAGCACAAGAATACAGAGCACCACTGCCCCAGACAGAGAGTTCCAACAATAAGCTGTGGCTAAATAAACTAAATAAGATAAATAAATGCAATTCTTTCTTTTTTGGGAAGGGGGTATTTTTGTATTTGTGTGTGTGCCCCCCCACCCCCGCCTGGAAGTCATGGTGACTTCTGGGGACCCCTACTGGGCCATGTAGGTAGATGACCAATAAACTAAACAAATCCACTCTCTGCAAATTGCTTTTGCCCAGTCAAAATCATTTTGAACAGATGGAACCGTTATTACATTTGATTTGGCCGATGTGTTATGCATCCATTTCCCCTATGGGGGAGAATTTGGACACCGAAAACAAATAAACAAACGCCATAGATATATGTCTAATTCTGTTCCGATTTGTGTGGGTGGGCCAGAACTGGCCACAGAACAGCTGGCGTCCTTGTCAGAGAATCTGGCTTTGCATGCAAACAACTCACTGATGAGGCCTGATTCATTACTGGGACTAGGTCAATCTAGGATCAGGCCTAGCCAACTTCAAGGTTAATCTAAAAGGATGAGGATGCTTTCTCCCCCACCACCTCAGCACTCAAGTGAGTCTGAGTCACGCATGATTGAGGATCCAGAAAAACACACACTGAGCCACGGCCTGATAGTTCTCTGTCATTCTTTACCCAAGCTGGGTGTTGCCAGGAACGCCCCTGGCTCTCTTCCATTTTGGATGATAGCGGTCTACTGTTTTTAATTCTTTCAACATTTGTGGGCAGCTCAAACATATGAGGAAAAAATCTGTTCTATTTCAGTCTCATGGACAAAAACTGAGAGCCAGTTTGGTGTCGTGGTTAAGAACGGCGGACTCTAATCGGGGAGATCTGGGTTTGATTCCCCACTCCTCCACATGCAGCCAGCTGGGTGACCTTGGGCCAGTCAGAGTTCTCTCATAGCTGTTCTCTCAAGAGCTCTCTCAGCCCCCACCTGCCTCACAGGGTGTCTTGGGGAGGGGAAGGAGATGGCAAACTGCTCTGAGACTCCGAGTGAAGGGCGGAATGTAAATCCGATCTCCTCCTCCTCCTCTTCTTCGACAAAAATTCTTCTTCTTGTTGTAACTCTGATATATACGCTTCAGTCAAGTCTTTCTTTAGGAGCTTTGCTAGAGATGAGTCTAGCGGCATCCCAGGAAGGGAGTGTTGACCCTCGAAAACTTATACGCCAAAATTTGTGTTGTTCTCTGAGGTGCTCCTGGGCTCATGTCTGTCTGTTCTACTGTGGGCCAACATGGCTACCCTCTGAAACTAGCTATAGTAGCTTTGTAGGGGGGGGGGGAAATAAGACCATCCGAACGCCAAAGAAGGGGTGGCCAAACTTGCTTAAAGTAAGAGCCACATAGAATAAATGTCAGATGTTTGAGAACCACGTCACATGAAATTAGATGTTTGAGAGCCGGAAGGAAGGAAAAAAAATAGATGGGGAGGGAGAGGTGGAAAGAAAGCAACTTTAACTTTCAAAGCATTCTCCAAGCTGCCATCTGGCTTGGCTCTGTGATTTAAAGAAGACGACAACTGCGGATTTATACCGCGCCCTTCAGCAGCTTACAATCTCCTATATCTTCTTCCCCCATAACAGACTCCCTGTGAGGTGGGTGGGGCTGAGAGGGATGTCACAGCAGCTGCTCTTTCAAGGACAACTCTTATGAAAGCTATGGCTGACCCAAGGTCATTCCAGCAGCTGCAAGTGGAGGAGTGGGGAATCAAACCCGGTTCTCCCACACAAGAGTCCGTGAACTTAACTACTACACCAAACTGGCAAATGCCTTCTCCAAGCTGGCTGATGGGGTGGTGTGGACTTTGAGAGCCAAATAGTTTGGCCACTCCTGCCCCAAAGCCTTCTGTCAAAACCAACCAAAATAACACAGCACAGTGCGCAAGCTTTTGATTTCACTGGAATTCCTTATGAGGCTGGATGTTAAAAAACCGAAAAAGCAAGGGGAGATTTTAATGCCTCTCTGTCAGCCAGCTGTGTATGATGCTTTGCTGACTTCATGGGGCTCAAGGCATGGCTTCTACCAGGGTTGTGCCCTGGATGCCTCTGTTCCTAGCTTGCCAAGATAGCCCCACCCTGTGCCCACTGAGGCAACCCACTCTGTATCTACCGAATTCAGCAAAGCATCCTACACGGCATGCTGAGAGCCAGTGTGGTGTAGTGGTTAAGTGCGCGGACTCTCATCTGGGAGAACCGGGTCTGATTCCCCATTTCTGCAATTGCAGCTGTCGGAATGGCCTTGGGTCAGCCATCGCTCTGGCAGAAGTTGTCCCTGAAAGGGCAGGTGCTGTGAGAGCCCTCTCAGCCCCACCTACCTTACAGGCTGTCTGTTGTGGGGGAGGGAGATAAAGGAGATTGTGAGCTGCTCTGAGGCTCTGAGATTTGGAGTAGAGGGCGGGATATAAATCCAATATCTTCTTCTTCTGACAGAAGCCTTACGACCCTGGCCCAAGAGATCATTTTTCCTCGCCTCTTCATTCAGAGCATCTGACCTGACAGATGGTTCTGGAAAAACCCAAAGCTGCTTGCTGCGTTGTGTTTATTTTATTCAGTTAATGGAATCATGACACGGCCTTTTCCACATTCGTTTCCCTCGCATGACGATTCTTATGGTTTCGCTGTAGACCGAATGTTCAAAAGTTCTGCCTGTCTGTCGTATATTACTTTGGCCGTAAGCAACCTGAAAAATAATAAAACAAACTATACATGAGAAGGTGAGCGACGACTCTCAAACTCCAGTTTCTACAAACACCAGTTTTGGCAGGCTGCTGTCCTCAGACCCCACACAGCGAGAACACAAACATCATGAAGAAGCATAGAGCTGGAAGGGACCTCCAGGGTCTTTGTCCATCCCCTGCACAATGTAGGGGATTCACAAGTACCTCCCCTCACACACACCCAGTGAGCCCTGCTCCATGCCCAGAAGATGGCAAAAATCTTTCAGGATCCCTGGCCAAACTGGCCTGGAGAAAAACTGCTGATGAACAGCATTTCCCTGGGTGTGTAAGAAAGGGCCTCGAGAACTAAGCACTGATGCAGCCCTTCCTGCCCTCCTCCTCATGATCTGCCTCAGCTCAGAGAATCAGCATTGCTGTCAGATGTTCATCTAGCCTCTATTTGAAAACCTCCAAAGAAGAGGAGTCCATCACCTTTCGAGGTGTTTCACTGAGGAACTGCTCCGTCAGGAAGTTCTTCCTAATGTTTAGACAAAAACTCTTTCTGGGGGTTTTGGGGGTGGAATCTGGGAAGGGCGGAGTCTGGGGAGAGGAGAGATCTCAGCAGGGCAAAGTGTCATAGAAATCTCTCTCCAAAATAACCGAAGAAGATATTGGATTTATATCCCGCCCTATACTCAACCTCAGAATCTCAGAGCGGTCACAATCTCCTTCCCCCCCCTCACTCTGTGAGGTAGGGGGCTGGGAGAACTTTTACAGCAGCTGCCCTTTCAAGGACAACTCCTACAAGAGCTATGGCTGACCCAAGGCCATTCCAGCAGGCGTATGTGGAGGAGTAGGGAATCAAACCCGGTTCTCCCAGATAAGAGTCCGCGCATTTAACCACTATACCAAACTGGCTCTCCAGGGAAACTGATCTCTCTTGCCTGGAGGTCAATTGTAATAGCGGGAGATCGCCAGGTCCCACCTGGAGCTTGGCAACCCTACCACGGGCAGCTGTTGACCGCTGACACAGGGCGGTGGGCACAACCCAAAAATGGCTGCTGTAATAGGTATAGCCTCACAGGAAATCCATGTTCAGGGGAAAAGAGCAGAAATTTAGAAAAATAAACTGGGAAAGAAAAGAGAGAGAAGAAAACCAACTTTGTGGTTGAAAAGGATGTTTAAAATATAAAAGCTGCACAGCCACTTAGATCTCCGATGGCCAATCAGCTGCCCTGCTGGGCCAAAGCCCCACTCACTTTCAAAAAACACTTGACAGGCAGCAGGAAAGGTGTCAATGGGGGGCTATGGCGACCACAGGCACCATGTTTGGGACTCGTATAGGGTGCTCCTTGGCAACTGAGGCTCTCTGCAGCCCTGCCGGCTCTTTTCCCAGTCCATCTTTCTTAGAAGCTGCCTTCTTTGGCTGTGGCAAATGAGCCTGAAAGCCTCGGCACCCATTGAAGCAAAGAACACAAAAGCCACAGCAGTCTAGCAGCATGCTGAAGAGCTTGAATTATGGTATACTCATGCTGTGATAAATCTGTTTGGATGCCACGAGGTCACACAGTCTTCTCACTTCTCTCTCTGCTCGCCTGAAGCTGGAAGCCAACACAACAGGGTGCTTCTTGAGCAGGTTTCTGGAAGATTTCATCCCCGCCTCCACCTGCTGCCCGGGAAGAGCGTTTCCTTCTTGGGAGTGGGGGGGGGGGGGAGAAATTGCTGAGGCCTGCAGCCTGAGCCTGCCCTTTCGTGTGCCCTCCAACTCAGCACCTTTTCCAGAAGGACTTTCTTTGTCAGTATTTTTTTTTAAACTCATTTTCAAAAGTTTTGCTGCATGCATATGCAGATAACTAGCACAAGAAAAGTGTGAAAGCAAGCAGTTCAGAAGCTTCTTTGCACAGGGGAGCAAACTTGTGTTAACACTTCCTTTCGTCTTGGTGGGGAGACCTGTCTGTCAAGCTTCAACAGCAAACCTGCAGGGCCATTTTGTCAAGAAGCCTGCAGAATCCTGTTTCCACAGAGGCAGCCCATCCACTAGGCAGCCCTAGGCAGCTGCCTAGGGTGAGGGCACTGGATTAGGCTCTCCCCTCCACCCCTCCCTCCAGGGCGATTGATACCACCCAGAAACACAGGCCCTTGGGAGCTTGGAAGAGGCTGCACACTGCCCGGTTTTCTCTGAGGTGCCCGCTCTCTTTCCCCACCCCCGCAGGCAAACTTAGTCAGAGGGCGGGGAGGGCATGTGCACTGGTGCAGCATAGTGCAGGGAGGGTGTGTGCAGCCTGGCTGCTGTTGCTCCGCTTCCACTGGTTGAAGTGATAGTGAACAGGTGCATGGTCTCTCTGCTTTGCCACACATGCCCTTCCTGCCCTCTAGCTTTGCCTGCGGGGGGCATCAGATGCCCTAGGCCCACCCGTGTTTACAAACATACATGCCTCCTACATCTATTTATTTATTATTTATTACTTTAGACTTGTATCCTGCCCTCTCTGCTAGCAGACTCAGGGCGGCTAACAATCAGTTCAGTTCAAACATCTATGATTACAGTATAAAAATGATAAAATACAATTAAAACCTTTAAAAAACATTTTATGGTGCTGTTCAGTACAATATAGGCGGGATCTTCCTTTTCTAACAGTGATCCCATAATTATTGTAATTCCTCAGCAGTGTAGGGTGGCCGTCCTCTCCCAGTTTAGGTGTCAAAGGCCTGTCGAAATAGTTCAGTTTTGCAGGCCCTGCAGAATTGGGAGAGATCCTGTAGGGCCCTTATGGCCTCCGGGAGGGCATTCCACATTTCTAGTGCCGCTATTGAGAAGGCCCTAGTCCATGTAGAACACAGCCTGGCCTCCCTTGGTCTGGGGATGGACAATAGATACTATGTCCCCATGTGGAGAGCATTACAGTGATCTATTTTTGAGGTGACTGTGGTGTGGATCACCATTGCCAAGTCCTCATGTTCCAGGAAAGGGGCCAAAGATGGGAGATGGAAAAAAGCGGATTTGGTAGTGACTGCAACCTGGGCCTCCATTGTATTAAGAGCTGACATATGTTCCTTTTGCAATTGAAACCAGGGACCACCACCTAGCTAATAGCTGGGTTTATATCACACGTTCAGCTTATATGTGAAGATAACAAGAGAATCACTGAATACAGGTATTTTTTAAAAATCCGGGTATGTTGCATGTTTGCTCCTTGTAACTTGCGAATACCTCCCTCCATTGTCCCAATCCAAACTAGGATGCTATGAAGACAAGTTACAGCATTTGAGTTTCTTTAGCCTGGAGAAATGTTGATTGAGGGGGTGATATGATAGTGGTTTACAAGATTATGCATGGGATAGAGAAGGTAGAGAAAGAAGTACTTTTCTCCCTTTCTCACAATACAAGAACTAGTAGGCACACAATGAAATTGTTGCGCTGTCAACTTAGAACTGATAAAAGGAAGTACTTCACCCAAAGGGTGATTAACACATGAAATTCACTGCTATAGGAGGTGGTGGCAGCTACACCCATAGATGACTTCAAGAGGGGTTTGGATAAACTTATGGAGCAGAGGTCCATCAGTGGCAATTGGTATAGCCACAGGGTATAGATGGAACTCTCTTTCAGGGGCAAGTGATGCTCTGTATTCCTGGTGCTTATGGGGAGCAACAATGGGAGGGCTTCTAGTGTTCTGACCCCACTGGTGGACCTCCTGATGGGACCTGGTTTTTATGGCCACTGTGTGACAGTGTTGGACTAGATGGGCCATTGGCCTGATCCAACATGGCTTCTCTTATGTGCCTGCCTTTTACATGAAAATGCTTGGGATACCCCTCAAGAGAACTCCCTGACCTCTTCATCTCATTTGCCCCTAGACCTGGGCAGGCTACAAGGCTTAGGAGAATCTGGAAAATTCACTGCTGGTTTTCTATTTGCCGAAATGTCTGTTACAGGTCAGTATTCAAAGGGAGAACATCTCCTAGTGGTGGTACATGGTATCCAGTAAACTGCACTTACTCTCGACTACTCAGAGGGCTTAGCAGCTGAAGGGGCAGGTTTTCTTGGTCAAAATCCAATACTTGAGAGTCTTAAGTGGAATCAATTTGCAGTGTGTCCATCTTCCGGTATCTGACAAAGTGAGCAGCGGCTCACAAAAGCTCACCTCCTGCCACAAATATAGTCTTTAATGTGCTAAGAGAGCCCGTTTGGTGTGGTGGTTAAGTGTGCAGACTCTTATCTGGGAAAATCGGGTTTGATTCCCCACTCCTTCACTTACAGCTGCTGGAATGGCCATGGGTCAGCCATAGCTCTGGCAGAGGTTGTCCTTGAAAGGGAAGCTGCTGTGAAAGCCCTCTCAGCCCCACCCCTCACAGGGTGTCTATTGTGGGGGCAGAAGATATAGGAGATTGTAAGCCGCTCCGAGTCTCTGATTCAAGAAGGGCAGGATATAGATCTGCAGCTTTTTTCTTGTACTGGACTCTGCTTTTCTACTCCTACAAACCAACACAGCTACCCAACTTCGTAGTGCATGATTTGAGAAATATTTTTAATTCATTTGAACGCTTTTCTCCCCAGTGGGGACCTAGTGTCTTACATCCTTCTCCACTTTATCAAAAACTCTTGTGAGGTAAGTTAGGCTGAGAGTTTGTGGCTGGCACAAGTGAGGATTCGAATCTGGGTCTTCCAGATACTAGTCCAACACTCTTAACCACATTGGCTCATGCCTGCCAAACTTAATGAGCCCCGACCTACCAGCTGAAGGCCTGAAGCACAAAGGCTTCACCTATTTGTATGGGTATCAAGCAGAGAGGCTCACCAACTGATCCACAAACATGTTTGCGGATCGCGCCACCTTTCCCCTTTCAAACAAAACTGTCTCAGATAAGCAGATGCAAAAGATCTGCAATAACATTTACTAGTTGAGGTGAAGGATGTGAACAGGGTATCTATCAGCTCAACATCTGGCACGGTATTCAGCAACTGGCATTAATTTAGCTCCACCCCCCCCCATCTTAGTAGGACAATGGGGTTCCAGTTATCTTTGCAAAACAGAAAGGCTAGCCACAAAGCTAGCCCTGCACAGCCGCAATTCTGACCTTAAATACATTGGAGCTGTTCTTGCTGATAACGGCTGTCTTGAAAGCCGAATAAGTTAAGCAGCACAATGGGTGTATTTGCAGAGCTCAAAACACAGCGACTGAAACTGAGAACTCTCAGCAAAGTTTGAAGAAAGATAAATCCTGTTTTAACCTTAAAAAATGTCTCAACAAATATTATATCCTGGTCTATTTTCACTGTTGGGCAATAATCAAACTGAGTTGGATGGGCGTATTGGCATAGGGAAGAAATGAAGTATTAACAGGATCTTTAAAAAAAATCTATCCTTGATTTTATCCCAAATTTAGATGTTTATAGTTTCAAAAGGCATTTTCTTTTATTATATAATTGTATTGCCTCCTATTCCTTACTACCTGGATTCCTATCAACAAATGCCTAATAAAGGTTTATATGTATGTATGTAAAAAAAAGAAAAAGCTTTGCTGCTGAAGCTGCTCTGAATTCAAACTGTCGGGTTCTCACATTTGAGATCCCGACTTCCAGATGTTGACAGCTTCTGCTTTTCTACAGCCACAGAGATTCTGCTGCAGAATTCTGAATTCTCTCTTCTATGCCTGGCTCCATCTTGGGGACAATCTCACAGAATCACCAAAGCAGCAACTTCTGCCTTGATGTGTCCACGACTGACCAATTTATAGTTGTGCTCAGCCATGACACTCCCCCCTTTCCTCACAGCCGCACTCCGTGGAGAGCAGTTTACAAAACTTCTTAAATCGACCGTGTTATTACTTTTTATCACATTGCGTGGTTAACTCAGAATGTGGGTTCTTTCAACAGAGGCCACAAGATGATGTCCCAGATCTTTCCCTCCCTGGGGCACTGCTGAATTGTTCTTGTTATGGTTTTGGCAAAAAGGCAGCGGGTTGCAAAACAGCGTATGATTCTAACACAAGATTTCCAAAAAAGTCAACTAGTTGCTAGTTAAATGGTTAACAGTTTTCTAAGGGTGCGTATAATGCTTCATCCTGAGAAAGTGGTTTCCCGTTAACCTGCACCCTCCGAATAATCATCAAGGATTAGTTTCAGTGGAAAACAAAAAAAGGATCTCTGTTTAACTGCCTCATTGATTTCGTGCTTACTCTGTTCATCTTGCCTTCTTCAGATTTAAGCCTCAATATGGAAGGATACCCATGTAACTATGAAAACAGCTCGTAATCAACTGAAACAACACACTCGAGCTTTGCAATAGTTTTTAATTCTGGATTCTATCAGAGATTAGATTTTGTTGAAAGCAGCTACATCCATCGATTGTACATAATCTTCAAAGGCGGTGATCTTCTCTTCCAACATATCCGTCCCGACTTTATCGTCTTCAACGACACACTGAATTTGAAGCTTCTTGATTCCGTAACCAACTGGAACCAGTTTGGCTAAAAAAAGGAAAAGAAAAACAACACTGTTAAAATCTACAGTCCTAGTGGCCAGTTCTGTATGAGGGCCCCAGAATTCTTGTCTCACAGAAGCTCTTGTTTGGCTTCTCAGTACATTCGAAGATATGAAAGTGCCACTGGCTTGTAAAGCTTTGATATCTTTGAGGGCGAGATGCGTCTCCACAACCACCAGGTGACTGAGACATCTATTTAATGGTTGCTTGATCCCCCCATACCTCAAAACCCCCAAATAGTGACCACTGAGTCTCAGCAACAGCCTCTATTGATTAATTACAACAGGGGTCCCAAACCCCTAATCCGTGGCCTGTTAGCAACCGGGGGCCGTGAGTTGTATAATTATTTCATTATATATTACAATGTAGTAATAATAATATGACATTGGATTTATATCCTGCCCTTCACTCCAAATCTCAGAGCGGCTCACAATCTCCTTTCCCTTTCTCCCCAAAATGGACACCCTGTGAGGCCGGTGGGGCTGAGAGAGCTCTCTCAGAAGCTGCCCTTTCAGGGACAACTGCTGCGAGAGCTATGACTGTCCCAGGACCATTCCAGCAGGTGCAAGTGGAGGAGTAGGAAATCAAACCCGGTTTTCCCAGATAACAGTTCGCACACTTAACCACCACACCAAAATAAAGTGCACAACTGCCTCATCCCAAAACTATCCCCCCCCCCCCTCCGGTCTGTGGAAAAATTGTATTCCACAAAACTGGTCCCTGCTGCCAAAAAGGTTGGGGACCACTGACTTACAAGATCCCCAGACTAGGCCGTCAGCCTGAATGCTTCTCACACACTCCTCCAATTTGGCCATGTCCGTCTCATCGTCCCAAGGCTTCACATCCAGCAAGAGAGATGATTTGGCGACAAGGGTTGGTTCTGAGAGGGGGGGAGGAATCAAAGAACAGCTTAAAAAAAAACTAACGCAAAGTTCTCCCACACATTCTAAAACAAGAGTTTTGGGCTTGTATTTAATCGTTCTCCAAAAGCCTAGTACAATATGTGAAATAAACTTTTGACTGCTGTGCTGGTTGTTTAATAGGACATATAAACTGCAACTAATCTTATCAATTTATTTCTGAACATTTATACCCCGCTCCTCCGAAAACATTACAGCCCTGTGGCGCAGAGTGTTAAAGCTGCAGTACTGCAGTCCTAAGCTCTGCTCACAGCCTGAGTTTGATCCCCGGAGGAAACTGGGTTTTCAGGTAGTCGGCTCAAGGTTGACTCAGCCTTCCATCCTTCCAAGGTCGGTAAAAATGAGTATCCAGCTTGCGAGGGGGGCGGGGTGTGTGTAGATGATTGGGGAAGGCAATGGCAAACCACCCCGTAAAAATCTGCCGTGAAAACGCTGTGAAAGCAACATCATCCCAGAGTTGGAAACAACTGGTGCTTGCACAGGGGACCTTTCCTTCCTCCGAAAACTGCTTGGAGTGGCTTCCAACAATATTAAAATCAGTACAATAAATACAATAAAACAGTTACATAGCAATAAAATCATATCATACTACAAAACAGGCGTCGTATATAGCTGACCAGTCAATGATAACGACCATGTGGCCTTATGTTAAGCAAAAGTATTCTTATTGCAAAGAACCTACAGGGAGACCAGACTGCTCACTCTTCCCAGAGGCATCGAGATATTAGCTGAAGGCCATCCAGAAAAGCTTGGTCTTAACAGGCCCTGCGGAATTGAAGCAATCTGACCCTCTTTTTAAAGTTCACAAGAAGGAGACTGTCTTGTCTGTTACACTGCAATCCCTTTCACTTGGGTGACAAAACGAAAGGCGCATTTGTGCACTGTGTAACTGCTGATTTCCCACAGTCGGAATACTGCAACTGCTACAGCACTAAGCAGTTTCAGGCCAGTAGCTGTGGAATTCTGCTTAAATAGAAATCAGTGTTCCATCGTTAAAAAAAAAACAAAAGGATTTTTTTTTAAAAAGACAAAGTTTTAGAGCTTTTATACCACTGCTGTGGAATGTGAAGTTGAACCAGTAAAAGAACTTAGATGTAAAGGGAAGTCTAAACTGGATTTTCCTTTTTTTTTTTTTTTTTTTAAGATTAAGCTATTCGTTCTAAACAAGTAGACTCAAAAGACAGACAGGGGCATAACGTACTTTTGGCTTTCTTTGATTCATACTGGGCAAGTCGCTCCTCCCTCAGCCTTTTCGCTTCTTCACTTTCCTGTACAGAATTTTTTTTTTTTTAAAAATAGTAATTAATGAAATGTTATTATTAAATTGCATATCACTCAAATCACATTGCGGGAGACAGCTGTTTGCTTTAACCACAAAGGCGAAGTACAACTGGGCCGTTCAGGTGAAACAAATCATCACATGTTTCAGCCGAAAGATGGTGATTTGGTTTTGTTCATCATGTCACCAGTTGAAACCTTTTGTATTAAAAAAAAAAGGTGCTTGTTGCAAATTTGTCCCAAGACAGGTTCTGGACCATGACAGCTTCATCTCACAGTTTGGAGTTCTGCGGGTTCTATTATGACTGCACCATTAAAACTCGCACTGCAACATGTATCACCTCTGGAACCAAAAGTTAACAGAACAGGGTGCTGGGCAATATTCCCTCTAAGCCATGGAGTCTTATGAGCACAAATTCTACTTTGTGAGCTCCTGGCATTAAAGTTGCGAGTTACTGCATAAATTACTTTGCTCTGGGGCTATTTTTCTTGAGCTAAGACAAAAACATGTGAGCTGTAGGTCAAAAATCTGTGAGCTAGCCTCACACGAACTCAGCTTAGCGGGAACACTGGTGCAGGCTTACCTCTTCATCATCAGAGCCGAAGAGATCGATGTCGTCGTCATCTTTGCTGTCTCCGCCAGTGGCATCTTCAACATCTGCTGGGCCATATTTCCCCAAAGCCTTCTTCACTCCTGGCAGACTAGAAAAACACAAGGCGCTTTAGAGCGACTTCCTATGAATGTCACAAACTGAAGAATCAAGTGTAGCAAAAACTGGAATAAAGCTCTGAGTCCAGTGGCACCTTTAAGACTCCTAATTAGCTGTGTTTATATTATAAGCTTACTACTCCTGTTTGATCCTTGCACCTCTTAAATCTCTTCATTATGCTGTATGATAATCTACTGCTCACCCTCTATCTATATGTATGGACTGGTAATTTCATCTGTCTCTTCTCTTGACTCTAATTGGCCCTCCTGGCAACTAGTCCCCCTCTCCCTTTCTATATGTAATGGCTGAGGAAATTCTGCTTCACTATATTTGAAGACGTGTGCTTGCCCACAAAAGCTCATACCTCGAATAAAATTTCGTTGGTCTTAAAAGGTGCCACTGGTTCCAAAACTTTATTCTGCTAGCTCAGACCCAGGCCTGTAGCTACGAGGGGGCCTGTGGGGGCACAGCCCCCTGACTGGAGGCCCCATCCAGCCCACAGGGCCTCTGCCATGGCTCTGGGGGCTGTTGCTGGCCCCGTGAGCATTTGGCAGGCGAGGGTAGAAGCAGTTCCAGCCTCCTGCTGGAATTAAAGGGCCCCCGATCAGCTGTTTCGTGGGCCCTTTAACTAGCACAGGGGCTGGGGCTGCTTCTGCCTCCAGCCCTGCACACGATTTTAATGGTGGGGAAGGAAGGGAGGGTGGTGGCGGGGGAAGCAGCAGGGAGAGGAAAGGGAAGCTCTTCCTTGCCGGCCCCTCGCCACCACCCTCCCTTCCCCACCATTAAAATAGCACTGTGGGGCTGGAGGCAGAAACAGCCCCAGCCCCAGTGCTAGTTAAAGGGCCCGTGAAACAGCTGATCATCGGGCCCTTTAACTGGCTGGGAGGTGGAGGGCTGCTTCTGCCCAGATCGTCGGCTTCTCCTGGCCTCTTTCCCATCCTCCCTTTCAAGCCCCAATCGCCGCCTTCTCCCCGCCTCCTTCCCTTCCTTCCCAGCCCTGATCGCTGCCTTCTCGCCTCCTTCCCCTCTTTCTCAGCCCCCAATCATTGCCCAAACTCCTGCCTGTCACTCTCATCGCCACCCTCCCTTCCTTGGGGGGGAGGGGGTCAGAGTGGGAGAACAACTAGAGGGAAGGTCGTGTGGGGTGCTGGGGGGCATCGGTGACCCCCGAAAAATGTAAATGCCCCCCGATCTTCCAAATCCTGGCTACAGCCCTGCTCAGACCAACTTGGCTACCCCCCCTGAATCCAAAAACTGGAAAAGTAGTTTTTCAGTGAGCAAGTGTTGCTACTTATTTTGAAACCTAACTTTAAAGGCCATGCAGTAGATACCAGTAACAAAGCAAAACCCAAGTGCCATCAGGAGGTCCACAAGCAGGGCTAGAAGCCCTCACACTGTGCCCCCCCCCCCACAAGCGCCAAGAATACAGAGCATCACTGCCCTAAACAGAGAGTTCCAACAATACGCTGTGGCTAATAGCTCCATATATTTATCCAATCCCCTCTTGAAGCTGGCTATGCTTGTAGCTGCCACCGCCTCCTGTGGCAGTGAATTCCACATGTTAATCACCTTTTGGGTCACACGAACTCAAGAACTGACTGGCCCAAGGTCACTCAGTTGGCTGCATGTTGAGGAGTTAGGAATCAAACCTGGTTCTCCACATTACAGTCCACTGCTCTTAACCACTACACCAAACTGGCTCCCTTTAGCCTTGAATCTCTCTGTTCTCTGCCTCCAACAAAGAGCTAATAACTGAGTGAGAAGAGCTGAACACTACTAATTTATACAGGCCAATTATCCTGGAGTTTTGCTTGGTAAGCTGGATTTGCTTTGAAGCTGAAAACATTCCCTAATGCAAAGTACTTACTAAAAAGCTTCTTTAATTTTTAAAAGGGAAGGCAGGCGATGGGTTTTTAAAAGCATAGAAAGGGCTCCACCTGCTGCTTGAAAATAGATTGTATTTTCACACACTCCATACAGCACAGGAATAGCTGTGCCTGCAACTTGCCCAAAGTCCCTGACTTCAGCAGTTTCACCCTCCTTTACAGACTCTGATAATATTTGGGAGAAATACTGTACAATTTATATGCAGCACAAAAGGAACAGTCAACTCACTGATGGTGTCAGGATTTTATTTGTATAACAGAGGATGGAAGGCCCTTTGATTTTTATCCTAGGATGTTTTCTAAGAACAGCCTTAGGGGACAAATTGCAGGATAAAGCAAAATCCGACTCCCACCATATTTTTAATTCAGAACAATGGACCTACAGTGTGACTCAAACAATCTGCAGTTTGTTTGCATAAACATGGACGATCCATCTGAAAACCAGAGAGAACCTCCACGTTTGCATAAAAGTGACAGAAAGGTAAGGAGACTTCCAAAAATCTCCCAAACGGCAACTTACTGGGGTGTGTGTGTGAGGAGATGGAATCTCAGCTGCCATTTTGAGTGGTGCCTAGCAATTGCAAAGATGGCAGCGGCAGAAGTGGTGGGGAAGAAAGGTAGCAGCACAGCAGAAGGGGGAGGAGCAGGAAGTTGGGTTCAGTCAGGGTAGAACTCCCTCTTGAGTTTCTCATGTGTACATTGAATAATGCACGTGAAGTATCTTTTCTGAGGAAAATCTGTTTCCAGGAACAGCAAAACAAGGACCTCTCACTATGCAGTAACATCTAGTAATGCCTTTTCTCTTAACAGTTTCTTGCTTCAAGTCAACATCAACCGAAATTCATCTGGAAATTGTGATTATAATTTTTTTGGCATTTTTATGTATGTTTGTGTGTGCATCTAGAAGTTATGGTGACCTCTGTTGGCTGACCCCTACGGGGGGGCCTGGAGGATATTCAGGGGTGTAGCTGAATACAGCCTGCTCCCACCTCCCTGCTCTGCTGTTCCAAGGAGGTCTCTTATTCGAGTTCTCGCCAGAGTCGACTCTATTTAGCTTCTGAGATCTGACAAGATCAGGCTTGTCTGGGCTATCCAGGTCAGCGCTGAATCACGATATTGTAATGTCACTGTCGAAAGTTCTGAAAGAAGCAGCATTTGGGACACGTTCTGAAAATGAATGAAGTTTGTCTGAATCTTCCTTTTGAAATATAGTGGTTGGACAAGGACCTGGGAGACCGAGGTTTGAATACCCACTTCACAGAAGCATGCTGGGCAATGTCCCCTCTAAGCTACAGCGCCTTGTGAGCAAAAATTCTACTTTGTGAGCTACTGGCATGAAAGTTGTGAGCTGCTGCATAAATTAGTGTGCTCTGGGGCCATTTTTCCTGAGCTAAGACAAAAATGTGTGTAAAAAGCCTGTGCAAGCACCAGTCATTTTCGACTCTGGGGTGACGTTGCTTTCACAACATTTTCGCTAGGATCGAACTCAGGTCATGAGCAGAGGGCTCTGACTGCAGTACTGCAGCTTTACCACTCTGCGCCATGGGGCTCGTCAAAAAACATGTGAGCTGGAGGCTAAAAATCTGTGAGCTAGCTCAAGTTAACAGCTTAGAGGGAACAGTGATGCTGGGTGACTTTAGGCCAGTCACTCTGCCTCATCTACCTTACAGAATTGCTAGGAGGTTAAAACACAGAGGAGAGAATGAGGTCTTAAGCCACTTCGGCTTCCTACTGGAGATAAATGTGGGGTAAAAATTATCCAAATAAATAAATGGGAGCTTCCTCACCCCACACTCCAAGGGACCAAAAAAAAAAAAAAAAAAGGGATTGAGCTCTTCTACCAGTATATCAATTCAACGATCGCCACAGACAGAAACAATGTACAGTACATGTTACTGCTGAGCAGGTAAGCGGATTTCAGAAACAAATATTTTTACAATGCAGAGGGTCTTCATCCAGGCTAAGATGGCAACCCCCAATGATAAACGAGACCCAAATGCCACCTCATTTTTGGACACCAAGCAAGGCCTACCTTGTCTTTTGCTTGTAAGAGTTAATGTGGTTGTACCATCTGAGGGCGTGGAAGAGCTCAGAAGGAGGAGGAGATCCAACAGCTTCAAATACTGCAACATCAGCCTGGGATGGGACATACCTGTCAAACAGGGCACATTTTCAGCACAGTAAAAAACACAGCTATTTGAACATACGCTGAACTCTACTGTTAAAGATAAAGGTAGTCCCCTGTGCAAGCACCAGTCGCTTTCGACTTACCCTATTACCAGCACTGGCCCATGGTGCCCTAGGCAGACTGGTGGCCTTTGTCGCCGTGCCTCCCCTTGCAGCGCTGCAGTCCCCCGCCCCCTCCCCAGGTAAATTTCAATGCCCAGAAGGGTAATCAAGCGCTGCTCCGGGCTGTGTAAAGGTGCCCGCAGTGCGGTTTTCCCTGCTGATCAGCGGGAGGGGGGCGCGCCTTTACACAGCCCAGAGCAGTGCTCAATCGCCCTTCTGGACACTGAAATTGACCTGGGGTGTGCGGAGGGGAGGAAGGAGGCAGCACGGGGCTGGGCAAACTAGGCATTTGCCTAGGGGAGGGGAAGGCCAAATTCAGTGCCCCACCTGAAGAAACACTATCACCTTGAAACTGAAATTATATGACATCAAAGAGACTAGCACCAAATTATTTTGACTTTTTATTATTGAATGTATAATTTTATAATATGTATGGTTTTGTTTGTTGTGGTTTTATACTGTGAGCCGCTCTGAGCCTGCTTCAGCAGGGAGGGTAGGATATAAATCAAATCAATAAAATAAATAAATCCCCAAGTGTCTGAGGAAGCACGCCTGCACAAGAAACTTACACCCAGAATTAAACTTTGTTGGTCCTTAAAGGTGCCAATCTATTTGCTTTATTCCATGCGGCTCTTACCTTAAGCAAGTCTGTCCACCTCTGATCTAGCTTGCTGCGTGTCCCCATGAAAGCTTATACCCAGAATAAAAAACGCTGTTGGTCTTAAAGGTGCCACTAGACTCCAACTATGTCCTATGAAGCTTCCTATCTTCTTTCACTAGATGCTTTTGCAACGTGGAAGAGCCCAACAGGTTCTCCAGCAGTCACGCCTGTCACGTTCCCAGCGCTCCCTAAACGCCGGATGAATGAAAAGTGAATGGGTGCATTCACACTACACTAAATAATGTTTTGCAATAGGATTTTTGCTGTTCTTACACAGTAAAAACCCAGGTGGGCAGCTGTGGTGGTCTAAAGCGATAGAACAAAGCTGGAGTCCAGCAGCACCTTTAAGACCAACGAAGTTTTATTCAGAATGTAAGCTTTAGTGTGCTTGCACACTTCATCAAGACAATAAAATTCCAATTGCAAAATGCATTATTTAGTGTACTGCAAATGCACCCAATGGGGCCTATTAGAGAGCAACCCTCTCGTCCTTTCCCACACCTATGAGCTGCATTTTACACAAGTCTACTCGGAAATCAGGCCAAATCTGACTTCCAAGCCGGGCCTACTATCCCCATAAGAGAGCACAGAGAGGCCCACTTTCCTCCAAGCAAGAGGCAGCAGGGTTGCCAAGTCCATTCCGAGAAATATCTGGGGGCTTTGGGGGGTGGAGCCAGGCTGTGACAAGCATAATTGAACTCCAAAAGGAGTTCCGGCCATCACATTTAAATGGACCGCCTTCTTTTTAAATGCCTCCTCTCCATTGGAAATAATGAAGGATAGGGGCACCTTCTTTTGGGTTCACAGAATAGGACCCCCAGGTCCAATCTTTTTGAAACTTGGAGGGTATTTTGGGGAGAGGCACTGGATGCTATGCTGAAAATTTGGTACCTCCACCTCAAAAAACAGCCTTCCCAGATATCCGTGGATCAGTTCTCCATTATACCCCATGGAAATCGATCTTCTAGGGAATAAAGGCATGCCCAGTAGACATTTCCCTCCCCCTTCCCCGTTTTCTGACCCTGAAGCGGGGGGGGGCTCCAAACCGGGGGATCCCCTGCCCCCACCTGGGGATTGGCAACTCTCAGGCGGAAGGGCTTTCCCGCCGCTCCTCCCAGCTCACCCACCCCTCGATGTAGCTCTTGTCCGCTAAGAAGTCGTTCAAGATCTTCAGCCCCGCGGAGGATTTCAGGTCTCCGAAGCCCATGGCGGCGCCGGGAAAAGGGCCACAGGAAGAGAGACAAAAGGAGCAGAAATACCTCCACCTCCCCAGAAGGCCGCCTGGAAAAGAAGGCGCGCTTTTTCGGCATGCATATATATAGAAAAGGAGAATGGGATCCCTCCGCCTCAGGTGCTGTGACATATCCTTCCGCCGGATAGTGCAAAAAACCCTCCCTTCTTCCGAACCTGCCCGAACGATTTGAAAGTCGGAGGGTACAAATATGTAAAGGAATGCGGGGGGGGGAGAGGGGGGGGATAGGCGGTTGTTCATAGAAGAGTCTGCGTTTTAAAAATTAGGAAATTACGTTGGTGGTCTATTGCGCGTGCGCCAGAGTTTGCGCTGCGGGTCGAAGGCGGGTGAGCTCGCAACGGAAATGACCGAGCTACTGCCGCATCGTCCCCCACCCCCCTCGAAGGTCGTCGAGCGTGTCACGGAAATAACCGAGGCCTGTCGTCCTCCCTGACCGTCGCGGTGGGAGACGAAGACAGCCGAGCGCGGCACGGAAATTGCCGAAGCTGTCGCCATCTTCTCGGCGAGGGGGCGCGTTGAAGGGAGAAGGCGGCTCGGTCGCCAGGCCGGAGCTCCCCCCAGGCGGGGCTGAGGAGGTAAAATGGGGGGGGGGGCTCCCCTAGAGACCCCCCTCCTTGCCACAGTGGGGTGGGCGAGGGCCGTATAGAGCGTGACCGGGTGGGGTGGGGGCAGAAGGCGATGTCCTTGACAGGGGTCGGGGGGAATAAGCACGGGGGGGGGGGGGAGAAGCACCCCCTCCTCGCTCCCCTCCTGATGCTTTTGCACAGAGTCAACACAGAAGCTTTGTGGCCCCACTGAAAGGCTGCCTAGTTTGTTACGAAGGCTTCCTCCCGTGTAAATCCGTGAATTGCAATAGGCTCACGCTGTGGTGGACTCTGCCTAGAGCTGCAATATTCGCTGTAGAGCAGGGATGGCCAAATTGTGGCTCTTTCACACGTATTGCTTCGCTTTTGAAGCCCTCACCGCCCCATCAGCCGGCTTGGAGGAAGCATTTATTTCTCTTTAAATCATTTCTCCAAACCAAGCCAGCTGGCAGGTTGGAGAATGCATTTCAAGTTAAAGTTGCTTTCTTTCCCCCTCCCCTCCCCTATCTGCCTTCCTCCCGTACTTCCTTGGGGATCTCAAACATCTGACGTCCATGCCTTTTGGCTCTCAAACATCTGATGTTTATTCTGTTTGGCTCTTACGTGAAGCAAGTTTGGCCACCCTTGCTGTAGGGGGCTGAAACCCACCGCCTCGCAGACAGGGAGGTCTGGCCTCCTCAGTTGCCTGGTTTCTCCTCCCTCGCCAGCCTAAAGTATGTAAACATAGACCAATTTCGCACTAGACCTTTAACCTTGGTTTATCCCTGTCCCCAAGCTGACATTCTACACTAAAATCATAGAGACACAGAGTTGGTTTCTCAGATTATAGTGTAGAATGTCAGTTTGGGGACAGAGTTAAACCAGGATTAAAGATCTAGTGCGAAATTGGTCATAGGCTGGTAGACGATGGAGACCTTCCTATGCAGTCCAGGTGCCTGTGGCAAGGGAGCTATTCCCAGCTGCTGCCACAGGTGGATATGCCATTGCTAAGTTGGAGTCCAGCCGCACTTTGAAGACCAACAAAGTTTTATTCAAGGTATGAGCTTTTGTATGCAGGCAAACTTCCTCAGATACACTGAAATGGAAGTTAACAGTTCATATATGTATACAGAGGCCATAGGTAAACAGTATACACACACACACATGAACAGTGTGTATGCAGTGTGTATATATATAGTTTCTACATATATATACACACATATAGGTAAACAGTGCATATGTGTGCATATTTGTGTGTATGTGTGCATATTTGTGTATATATATGCCGTTTGTCTATGTATATATACACATATAGGTGAACTGTGTGTGTGTGTGTGTGTGTGTGTGTATATATATATATATATATATATATATATATATACACACACACACACACACACACACACACACACACACACACATATATATATATATACACACAGGGCTTTTTTTATAGCAGGAACGCAGTTCCGGCTGGCTTGGTGTCAGGGTGTGTGGCATAATATGCAAATGAATCCCTGCTGGGCTCTTTCTACCAAAGAAGCCCCCCCCCTCAAAACTATGTTTCTGCATACTGTCTATATTAGGGGTGGCCAAACTTGCTTAACGTAAGAGCCACATAGAATAAATGTCAGATGTTTGAGAGCTGTGAGACATGAACAGCAGATGTTTGAAGATGATGATATTGGATTTATATCCCACCCTATGCTCAGAGTGGTCACAGTCTCCCATACCTCCCCCCCCCCCAAACAAACACCCTGTGAGGTAGGTGGGGCTGAGAGAGCTCTTACAGCAGCTGTCCTTTCAAGCATACAGTATAATGAAAATGTTTAAGAGATTTAAGGGCCAAACAGGAATAACATGGTTATTATATGGTTACCATTTACTTGGTGCTTTATGGTTACCATTGAACTTTATGGCTACTGTTTGCTTGGGTTTAATTCTCAGGGGAAAATATAGCAAAGGAAATAACTATTTCAAATTTGGAGATTGATGGGCAGATGTATCCTTAACTGTAGAATGCTGAGAGTAATTAACCGAGACCCCACCCATCTCCCCTCAAGTATGACGGTGACCTTACAACATTCTAAGACCAGGGATTAAGTTGCTTGAGTATATATGGCAGCAAAGTTGGCATCTAGGTTTATTGCAAGAATGTTGTACTATTGTGGGTGAGGAGTTGTTTGAGACTGAGAGGTTGCCTATACACAAGAAAAGGTTTACCCCCCTCCCCGTACTTGTGAAAGAGAACTGTCATTATCCTGTAGAGGTTGTAAGTTGTTGTGGTTGTAAGTTGTTGATGATGTGTTGAACTGTTTTGAGAGCTGTATGTGACCACCAGTGGATTGAATTCAAGACGGCTAATTTGGGCTGACGCAGGCATGCCACATCTGGATTAAAATGGGTTTACAGAGGTTTAGTGATAAAAGACGAGCTGGCTACTCAGATATTATAGATGGAAAATCCTGAAAGGGATAATATTTTTGTAGAAAAATGGTTTGTATTTTTTGAGTTTGTTAATTCTAAAGGTACTGAAAGACTGTAGCATACCAATCAAATATGCAAACTTTGTATTAATTTAGTGAGGATATTAATGGTTAATTTCATTCCTAACTGTATTCTATAATATGTGAATGTAAAGCTACATTGTTCTTCTGAATATTTTGTTGTATATTTTGATTTTGTTTGAATAAAAGTTGTTTAAAAGTTACAAAAAATGGCATGCTAAGACATGCACATCTGGGTCCCACCTCACTCCCCCCCTTACCTCGTCCTCCGTTGCTTGTAACTGGTGGCAAATCTCTGAAATGCTTCCCTGTCGCCTTTCCCGGCTGTCTGAATTGCCCGGGAGCAGCAGGGAAACGCCTCCCAAGTACGTGAGCGGTGCGACCGCTCCTCTGGGGTGTGTGCAGCCTGTCCCTCTTCCAGCAGCGGGGTGAACGCTGTCTTGGAGCAACCCATGCCAGCTTTTTCCTGAGCTGGGAGCCTGCCACCCCAGGCTTCCCATCTGTGCCCATCCATGATGTTCTGTTATTGTCTCTTTGGGGCCTGTCATGCAACAGACTCTCTGGATATCATTCAAGCTGAGCAGGGCCGACTCCGGCAAGTGCTTGGATGGGAGACCTCCTTGGAATACCAGCAGCTGGGAGGCAGGGGCAGGCTTTATTCAGCCACATCCCTGAATATCCTCTGGGCCTCCAGTAGGGGTCAGACACCAGAGGCACACAATACAAAAATACCTGAGAGAGAGAGAGAGATTAGAGCAGGAGGCATACAGGACCTTAATCCATAAAGTTTTGTCTATGTCTATGGAGATAAGTGATGGCACCACTCAGCACAGGAATGTAAACCCTGCATATGCTGGAGGTCACAGCCAGGCACTGCTTCTCCTAAGAAGCAGGCATTGTGCATACTGCAGTGCTTCATGGGATGAACCAAAGTCTGCTTTTACTGCAGTGAGCTTTACGTAACACTGAGCAAGGCCCCCGTGATCCAAATTCTGCCACATAGACAATGGATCATTTGGTGGTCTCCCATCCGGATATTAGCCAGGGGCTGATCCTGCTTAGCTTCTGAGATCTAATGAGATCAGGACAGCCTGGGCCACCCATGTCAGGTCATGCAGTGTTTACCAGTTTGGTGTTGAGAGCCAGTTTGGTGTAGTGGTTAAGTGCGCAGACTCTTATCTGGAAGAACCGGGTTTGATTCCCCACCGCTCCACATGCAGCTGCTGGAATGGCCTTGGGTCAGCCATAGCTCTCACAGAGTTGACCTTGAAAGGGCAGCTTCTATGAGAGCTCTCTCAGCCCCACCCACCTCACAGGGTCTCTGTTGTGGTGGTGGTGGTGGTGGTAAGAGGTAAAAGAGATTGTGACCAGTCTGAGAGGGCGGGATATAAATCCAATGTCATCTTCTTCCTTGCTCCCCTCTCCCCCTCCTTGGTTTCTGACACTATGGCAGATATTGAAGCCTACTTGCGATGCATTCATCATTCCTCTGTTCCCCGCCTCTGGTTCTGTCCCTATGGCAGTTTGCCCTTTAGAATGCATTTCTGACCAAGAAGGTTGTTGTGGCAATGTGTTCTGGCAGCAGGGAAGGGTACAGATGATTCAGCAAGCAGCATTTATTAAGATGTATATTCACTTCCTTTCCCTTCTACAGTAGGTCTTAAATGGTGCACAGAAGTAAGCTGAAATGTATACATTCCAAGAACAAAAACTTGTAACAGAAATCCAGACCTGTATTCAGTACAAACAGCAGCAAAAAGCCCCCCCCCAGTAGTTCAGTCCTGCATGCCCCCCTAAAAAGCAGAGAAAGGACAGGTCTTATCTACTGGCAGCCTATTCCAAAGACCTGAAGCAACTATTGAAACTTCCACTTGAAGAGACTGCTACAGGTTGTATTTCCCTGTAAGAATTAGTAGAAAGGTTGAGTTGCTGAGAGAAAGAGTGTTAGTATAAAGGCTCACGGAGTGAGAGAAGGTCCTCTAGGCCTAGAAAAAGAACATTCAGGGCCTGGGAAAAGAACGTTGAAGCCCTCTGTTTCCAGCTGTGAGAACAGAGGTTTTCTGACAGTGAGAACAGACCACGCTGATTTCCCTGAAATGCTGGAACTAGGCCTAGATAACCCTTGCAAGTTACAATTCTGCTCACTGAGCGTTCTCAGAACAGAATGTGGGAAGGATCGTCTTCCCATAGGTATCGCAGCCAGATGGCCCTCACACAGTTCATGAAGGCGGAAGATATGAGAGCTATTCTCAGCATGAGATAGAAGAAATAGGAAAAATATATATAAAAGGAACATAAAGAGTATAAAACTGGAGTTAAGAAGTTAATTTGGAAATACAGGCAGATAGACGTAAATGGAATATAGGTGTGATATGTCTCATCCCTGGAAAGCTGCCTAAAACGTATGTATATGTGCTCATGTTCCAGTCCCACAAGCAATTGTTAGCTTTTCTGATACTGATCCGTACTGAGTTAGAAATGAGTTCCCACTGAAGCAGAAGTAAGATGAGATGTGTTAGGGAAGCGAATGCTTGTGGAATGCGCGTTCTCTCTAAGTCATGCCTAGCTTTTTCTTATCTAGGATAGGCAGGTTTGCAGTTGTCATCTGTTTCACTTTGTGATGGGGTAAAAGAATCAAGAGATGCAGCATTTAAAGACAGCATGTTGCATCACTTCTGGTTTTTTCCTGCATGCAAAGCTCTTCCAAAAAGCAAGCACCCTCCCCGACGTCTTGATTGAGGCAATACACGTGCTAGGGGTTTCTGAGCCCTTAGCTTGGTTTATAGAATCATAGAGTTGGACCTCTAGGGTCATCTCGTCCAACCCCCTGCACAATGCAGGAAACTCACAAATACCTCCCCCTAAATTCACAGGATGTTCATTGCTTAAAAACTTCCAAGGAAGGAGAGCCCACCACCTCCCGAGGAAGCCTGTTTCACTGAGGAACCGCTCTAATGGTCAGGAAGTTCTTGCCTTCGCCTGGATGGCCCAGGCAAGCCCAGTGTCATCAGATCTTGGAAGCTAAGCAGGGTCGGCCCTGGTTAGTACTTGGGTGGGAGACCTCCAAGGAATACCAGGGTCATGATGCAGAGACAGGCAATGACAAACCACCTCTGAATGTCTCTGGCCTTGAAAAACCCCATGGGGTTGCCATACATCAGCTGTGACTTGACAGCAGTTTCCGCCTCTACCAGCTTGGTTGCTTAGAAGAAGAGGACCATAGATTTATACTCTGCCTTTCTCCCTGAATCAGAGTCTCAGAGTGGCTTGCAATCTCCTTTATCTTCTTCTCCCACAACAGATACCCTGTGAGGTAGGTGGGGCTGAGAGCTCTCACAGAAGTTGTCCTTTCAAGGACAGCTCTGTGAGAGCTGTGGGCTTGCCCAAGGCCATTACAGCAGCTGTAAGTGGAGGAGTGGGGAATCAAACCCAGTGCTCTGCACATTTAACCACTACACCTGACTGGCTCTCAGATTAGCCACTACACCAGCTTTTGCTGAAAAGCGGTGTGGGTCCCTACTGTAGTGAGAGAGCTCAGTTGCCATGATGTCCAATTCTCATGTGTTGCTAGTGGAAAGTGATACATACTTTTGTTGCGCAGAGGCAAATCTGGTTTGCTGTGTGTGTTTTTACTTCAGGTTTGCAGGATATATTTCTGTTCCCTATTTCCAGTGGCTCTAGCAAGAGGCCTACAGTATCTCTCAATGCATGATGCTTGTATTATGCACAGGACTGCTTTTACAAAATAAAACTGGGTATTTTTGATTTGATAAAGCAGTTGCGTAAGAATAGGTGAGGTTGCAACATTGAACAGTGTGTGTGAAAGAGAACCAGAAAGGCAGACATATTTAATCACGTTACAATTGTTTCATATAGTTGCTATTGAAAATATTGTCATTTAGTTCTTTTCTTTCTCTTGCGTCTTAAATTTCCTTCTGTTTTCTTGCAGCACCATGCTGCGATTACCTGCTGTCCGCAAGGCCCTGAATGGTGTCGCTCAGACGACGAAAGGATGCGGTAAGTTGTTTTATTCAAAACTTGGCATATGATGCCCCTCTGTTGGATTTTGTTAGAGTAGTATTCCTTGTTGAGGTAGTGTGTTTGGCTAGTCATGAGAATTGTATGGGTGGCAGTAGATATTGGATTTCCAAAACTGCATAGGGCCGCAGCTTCCTTTACTGAGTCCACCTCATGTTGGCTCTTCCTCCTTTCTGGCTACCTTCAGCTTTTCCTAGCATGACTGTCTTCTCATAATGTGATCAAAATTCGATAGCCTCAGTATAGCCATTTTGGCTTCTAGGGGGAGTTCAGACTTAATTTGTTCTAGAACTCACTGATTTGTCTTTTTTAGTGGTCCACAGTAGCTGTAAAGCTCTCCTCCAACATCACACTTTCTTTCTGTCAGGTTCCTTCACTTTCTTTCTGTCAGGTTCCTTCACTGCCAACTTTCACACCGATGAATAGTAATGGAGAATAGGTTTAGGCTTATTCAATTTATATCCCGCCCTCCCCACCGAAGCAGGCTCAGGGCGGCTTACAGATTCATAATAAAACAGTTAAGTTAAAACATTAGATAAAAACAATGTGGTGCTAACTTCAATACAATTCAAAGATGCATTCAGTAATCTTAAGACATCCATTCAGTTAAATGCTAGCTGGAATAGCATCGTCTTGCAGGCCTTGCGGAACTGGACAAGGTCCTACAAGGCTCTGACTTCCTCAGGGAGTTGGTTCCACCAATAAGGGGTGGCGATTGAGAAGGCGGTTTCTCGAGTTGTTTTGAGTCTTGCCAGTGTCATGAATTGTGTGTCAGTTGTGTGTCATACTGCGTCATGAATTGACTTCCATTGCAAACTGAGTTAAATCAGTATGGCTACACTGAAATAACAGCATAAATTGCATTGTAAAGCAGCAAAAAGACGGTTTACCCCTACCAAGGTGCAAGATGTTTCTGCTCCTTCGTTCTTTTACAGCTGTGATATGACTGGCGGTTCACAGTCAAACAAATGGTAACTTCCACTGTTCGCTTATTTGGGCCAGTGAATCAAAATATGTGTGCTGGCTTTGAGAAATAAAATATATTTTCTGTTCTTGTTTTCTTAGTGCGTACAACAGCTACAGCAGCCAGCAACCTTATAGAGGTTTTTGTCGATGGGCAACCCATATCGGTACCTCCAGGAACCACAGTGCTTCAGGTAGAATGAGCTCTGAGTCTATATATCCTTTTCCATAAACTTTCCTAACCCATACTTTGGGTGTTTTTCTAAAAAAATAATTATTTTTCTCCCCCCGCCCCCACCCCAGGCTTGTGAAAAGGTTGGAATGCAGATTCCTCGATTTTGCTACCATGACAGACTGTCTGTGGCTGGAAATTGCAGGATGTGTCTTGTGGAGATAGAGAAAGCACCTAAGGTGGTTATTACATTTTTGCTCACATTGTAGAATTCTGGAAGCTTGCAGAACTTTGCAGAATGCCTAGCAACAAAATTAGTTGTGTTTTGATTATAACGTGTCTGCAGCTAACAGATGCTTTTTTGACATTATTCTAAATATGCTTGTTTACAGTGCAGCGGTCAAGCTTAATCTCTTATAAATGCTTGATATACTAGAAATGCTCTGTCCCTTGAACTAGACACAGCTATCTAGCTGTAATGTTGTGTTAATCTTAAATACTGGCTTTTATTTAGAAAGTAATGGTTGCTTTATGTTGTGTCGTTGAAAATGCACGCATAGCTGGTCTTGAGGACAAAAGGAGATTGAGGAAGAATCGCACTGCTACAGGACCAACCCTAAATCAGACTTTTCCCTGCAGCCGCTGTGGCCGGACCTGCCTGTCCCACATTGGTCTTGTCAGCCACCAGCGAGCCTGCAGCAAACGTGGACTGTTGCACCCTTCTTAAATCTTCGTTCGCGAAGCCAAGCCGAGAGAGAGAGGAGAGAGATGTTGTGTCGTTGTAGTCAGATAAAAATTGAGTTGGCTTCACCTGCTTAGTAAAGAACAGTTTACAGACAGTGTTTAAGACCAAGTCCTATGGAGACCAAGTCCTATGAAGAAAGGTTGAAGGAGCTGGGCATGTTTTGCCCGGAGAGGAAGCAGCTGAGAGGTGATATGATCACCATATTCAAATACCTGAAGGGCTGTCATATAGAGTATGGTGTGGAATTGTGTTCTGTGGCCCCAGAAGGTAGGACCCGAACCAACGGGTTGAAATTAAATCAAAAGAGTTTCCGGCTCAACATTAGGAAGAACTTCCTGACTGTTAGAGTGATTCCTCAGTGGAACAGGCTTCCTCAGGAGGTGGTGGAGGTTTTTAAACAGAGGCTAGATGGCCATCTGACAGGAATGCAGATCCTGTGAATTTAGGGGGGCAGGTATTTGTGAGTTTCCTCCATTGTGCAGGGGGTTGGACTAGATGACCCTGGAGGTCCCTTCGAACTCTATGATTCTATGCTATGAACTGAATGCTGGGTGGTTAATTTTATGAACATACATGGAGACATCACCAGTAAATTTACATCTTTCTAATGGGTTTTGTAGCCAGTAGCTGCTTGCGCCATGCCCGTGATGAAGGGCTGGAATATCCTGACAAATTCTGAGAAATCCCGGAAAGCGAGGTAAGCTGTATATGCTTTTATGCAACTTACTTTCCTGGTGTTGAAATAATGGGCTTGTGGCTAGGTGTGCATCAAAGCAAAGTGCCTCAGTTTTGTTTGTTTTTTTAAAATTGTAATGAAAGAATACTTGGAATAAAACTTTGTTGGTCTTAAAGTTGCTGGTGGACTCTAACTTTGTTCTGCTGCCTTAGGCCAACACAGTTACCCACCCGAATTAATTTTAATGAGTTACTTTAATAATTGAATGCATTGTTCTAAATGGGTAGAATGTGTAAAATATGGTGAAGATATGAAACAATATCGCAGTAATATTGCAGGTAATGACTTGCACTATACTAAGTGATACACAACGTTACTTTAACATTATCAGGGACTGTGTTGTATACCTCTGTGTATAGCTTATTGAAGCTAGGATCCTACTGTGGGATTTTGCATCATTGAACGTGTCACATTAAGACTTAATGCTTTGATTTAGTTCTGTTTTTAGACTTCTGGTTGTTTCTATGACGCCAATCATGTTACACTGTTTATTCAGTGTCCCATCTGTCAGTTGTATTGACTGTGTAATCTGCCTGGAGTCCAAGTGAGAAAGGCGGACTATAAATCATGCAAATAAATAAATGCAGGCAATGATTCTTATGTTTTGCTTCCTGATTCCCTATAGAGAGGGTGTCATGGAATTCCTGCTGGCCAACCATCCGCTGGACTGTCCAATCTGCGATCAAGGAGGGGAGTGTGATCTGCAGGTATAACTTCTGGGAGATCTTTTTTTTTTAAATGTTACCTTGAGTTGAAACTGTGCTTCTTAAAGAAGTATGTTCCTTTTATTTCTGCCTGTCTTTAGGATCAGTCGATGATGTTTGGCAGCGATAGGAGCAGATTCCTGGAAGGGAAACGAGCTGTGGAGGACAAGAACATCGGTCCTCTAGTGAAAACTATCATGACCCGTTGCATACAGTGCACTCGATGCATCAGGTAGCTGGTGTCCCATTGTCCTTGCCACCAGAGTGTAATAGGTGCTGATGCTACAAGCAGATGGAAATAGTCTCTGATCTCTAGCTTGCATTCAGGTGTTTTCAAATGATCCTTCTAGAGTTGAATTTGGTTACTAGATTCTCTTCGAAGCTTGTAACAAGAATATGCGAAGGTGTGTCCCAATGCTTTTCACATAAGGGTGAAGTGGCTGTTATGATGATGTAAATCATGTAGGTGCAAGCAAAATGAAATTAAAAGGAAACCATAGTCTTACGAACAAAATACCTGCATGTTTTTAGGAAGCAATACAAGATTTGTTCAGACTGTATGGAAAACGGGTTAGCTTGCGAAACCAGGTTCAAGTTCACCGACTGTCATTAAAATCTTGGTTTTCTTGGTGAACGCAGTGTCCATTCCTTTTTTGGGTTTTTTTTTTTGTGAACTGAAGTGGTACATAATGTGTTACCCCTCTCTGATGCCTTTGCTAGGTTTGCAAATGAGATTGCAGGAGTAGATGATCTGGGAACTACAGGAAGGGGAAATGAGATGCAAGTTGGTACCTACATTGAAAAAATGTTCATGTCTGAATTATCTGGCAACGTGATTGACATATGTCCAGTTGGAGCCCTTACGTCTAAGCCCTATGCTTTTACCTCACGTCCCTGGGAGACCAGGTATGTATTGAAAGTGTCAATTTAAATGTCAGTAGCAAATATCATTTGCTGTACTCATGAAGATTCAAATGTGCAGGCATATGCATCAAGAGCTTTTGTAAGCTTTTAACCAGGGGTGTCAAACTCATTTGTTATAAGAGACGGCGCTGACATAAATGAGACCTTGTCAGGCTGGGCCATATGTGTAGGAAAACGTAATGCCAGGTAGTGAATATGTAAGCTTTATAAAGGACACAAGCACAATTAAAGATTTTTTTAAAAAAACCAAACAAACCTTAAAACATACTTAAAAGATGAGCAGTCTTGCAATATTTTGTTTAACAGTTTTTGATAACTGGCACCTCTTGCTGTGAATTATTGCATCAAAATCTGGAGACAATGTCTGTGCTGTAGCAATCTTGAGTAGGCTGTTCAGGTGTTGTTCAGGTGTGTGTCTGTTAAGCTGCAAACCTACTTTTGATCTATTAACATTCATCACAGAAATCTCATGATCAATGCTTTGAGCCTAAGACCCAGGGAAAAACATGAAATAGCTGGGCATTGCAAGCTTTTGTATATAAGTTGCTTCCTGTGTTGGTCATAACTACATAAGTTGCATCATGGCTTTGCTCTGTAGTTCCTGTGCGATTGAGCAAGCTGTGATGCAGAAGGAAGCAAGAGAGAGAGAAGGAAGCAGATGACAGCCAGTTGCTCGCAGGCCTGATAGGAGCCCTCCAGGGGCCTGATCTGTCCCTTGGACTGCATGTTTGACATCCCTGCTTTAAACCTTTTTGGAGTTGATGGTGGGGCAACATGGGAAGAGTCAATTGGGTGTGGTATGCACTTTGTCACAGTGAATCCCTTAGTAGTCCTCTGAGCAGCTGTCGGATTTGGCCTTTGGTTGCTGATGGCTGTTTTGTGGTATACTGAAAAATAAACATTGCAGTATACACACACAACTTTAGTTGCTGAAAACATGGAGGCATTTAGTAGGCTTTAGTTAGGGCATCTCAGGTCTTCGGAAACACATTTGCCTTGGGCTTTCTGCCTTTCCCTTAGGAAGACGGAGTCCATTGATGTTCTTGACGCGGTCGGAAGTAATATTGTCGTGAGCACTAGGACTGGAGAGGTGATGAGAATTCTGCCCAGATTGCATGAAGATATCAATGAGGAATGGATATCCGATAAAACGAGGTACCTGTGTTTAAACTGATACGTTCTCAAGTGAACTTAGGTAGCCTACCAAAGATAGAAGTCGGAGAACTTCCTGAAGTTTTAATGCTTGAAAGCTTTGAATCTGTTCACTATTAATGAACAGATGTTGACATTTGTTGTGGAAGCAAAGAGATTGTTAAAGCGGAGCACTTTATCCAGAGAAAGATCTTGAAATCATTGGTTTCTAAGTATGTGTGGCATTCAGGAGGATCGTGTCTCAACAGTCACTTGCCAGAGCATTGCAGGTTATCTACTTAACAGAGTAACTAACAATCAGCTTCTGTGTCATTTACCCTGGAGTGCTGGTTGTATAGGCACTGTATCCTGTAAGCATAAACTCATCATGGTGAAAAATAAATAATTGAAATTATTCAATTGAAACAATTGAAATAGTTGACTATTCATGAGATTATTAGGAGAAGGAAATACTCACTCTGGCCCCACTTTCTCTCTGTTCCTGGTCTTTTCTCCATTTGCTTCCTCCCAGCCCGTCCTCCACCCCCAGCTCCCCTCATGCTACTGTTTTCTCCCAACCTTCAGTCATGCAGGGATTTTCTATACCCAAGCTCAAGCACTGGGCAGCCCCACAGTGCCAAATAAAAACCTCTTCTGTACATAGCTCCTGCATGTGGATTTTTTGACCCACCCTCTGAAGCCCATTGTTCAGAATAAGAGATCCTGATGATTATTTGGCAGCTGACGAAGTGCATTACTATGAAATCTGATACTACTGGATCTTCCTCAGTCTTTAAAATGCCAGAGGACCAGGGGTGGAATTCTAGCAGGAACTCCTTTGCATATTAGGCCACACCCCCTTGATGTAGCCAATCCTCTAAGAGCTTACAAAAAAGAGCCTTGTAAGCTCTTGGAGGATTGGCTACATCAGGGGTGTGTGGCTTAATATGCAAAGGAGCTCCTGCTAGAATTCCACCCCTGCAGAGGACTAGTATGTTTTTGGCTGCCATAGGTTATTTGGGCTGCCATAGGTTATTCCTCCAGGAGGAAGGGCCATGGCTCAGTGGTAGAGCATCTGCTCAGCATACAGAAGATCTCAGGTTCAGTCCCTGGCATCACTGGTTTAAAGAATCTGGCAGTAGACAACGTGAAAGCCCCTCTGTCTGAGACCCTGGAGAGCTGCTGCCAATCTGAACAGACAAGACTGACCTTGAGAGACCAAAAGTCTGATTCATTGTAAGGCGGCTTCACATGCGATAGCTCGAGAGCTAGTTTGGTGTAGTAGTTAATTGTGTGGACTCTTATCTGGGAGAACCGGGTTTGATTCCCCACTCCTCCACTTGCACCTGCTGGAATGACCTTGGGTTAGCCATAGCTTTCACAGGAGTTGTCTTTGAAAGGGCAGTTGCTGTCTCTCAGCCCCACCTACCTCACAGGGTGTCTGTTGCGGGGGGGGGAGGGTTAGGAGATTGTGACCACTCTGAGACTCAGAGTTTAGGGCGGGATATAAATCCAATTTCTCCTTCTCCTCCTCCTTCTCCTCCTCCTCCCCCCTTCCTCCCCCCTTCCTCTGTTAAAAGCATCCCTGTTTCTGAAAGGATAGTGCACTTAAATAGCTCAGAATGAATTAGGTATACCGGTGCGGTGTTAGATAGATAATGGACGTTAGTTCTTTAGCTGTTGTTTAGCTCAATCTGAACTTTGCAGGTTTGCTTATGATGGTCTGAAACGTCAGCGCCTCATTGAACCCATGGTGAGAAACGAAGAAGGCCTTTTCACTTCTGTGTCGTGGGAGGATGCCTTGAGCCGTGTTGCAGGAGTGGTAAGAGCCTTTGCTTCTAACACTGCTGATTGGGGGACAGGCTTCTTACAGTACATCTGGACACTGACATCAAACTGCAAGGAGCAGATCCTGTAATTTGAGGAAGGGCTTTAAAATTAAACAGTGTTCCCTGTTTCAGAATTTGTTGACTGCCCTGTGGCGCAGAGTGGTAAAGCTGCAGTGCTGCAGTCTGAGCTCTCTGCTCATGACCTGAGTTCGATCCCAGCGGAAGCTGGTTCAGGTAGCCGGCTTGAGGTTGACTCAGCCTTCCATCCTTCCGAGGTGGGTAAAATGAGTACCCAGCTTGCTGAGGGGAAAGTGTAGATGACGGGGGAAGGCAATGGCAAACCACTCCGCAAAAAGTCTGCCCTGAAAACATTGTGATGCGACATCACCCCAGCGTCAGAAACAACTGGTGCTTGCACAGGGGACTACGTTACCACATCGCTGTTTTGCAATAAGAACACTTTTGCTGCTTCTAGTGTGTGTTTTGTGAAAGATCAGGGATTGGATACCAGAAAACCTATTCTGTCAGGAATGACACGTTTCCACTATTGGAACAGATCTACAGCATCAGGCTCAGGAGTATTGATTTGCTAAAGGCAGATAGTTTGTTTCTCTTTGAGAACACAATGTGTATTTTGCCAGCAAACTTCCTATTTCACCTCATGGCATTTTGTGTGTCGCCTTTAAAGCTTCAGGGTGCCCAGGGCAATGAGGTAGCTGCCATCGCTGGAGGCCTGGTGGATGCGGAGGCGCTTGTCGCTCTCAAAGACCTGCTGAACAGAGTGAACTCTGACAACCTGTGCACTGAAGAAGTGTTCCCTACTGCAGGAGCTGGGTAAGATCCTGTAAGCAGACACTTTTAATGAAGGATCGAGGGCGTACACTGGGATTAAGCTTTGTGAGCTGATTTTTATTTTTCTTGCCATCAAGTCGCAGCTGATTTGGGGTGACGGTGTATATATGTAATGTATTGTATTGTATATATGTAATGTAACAGTCTGCTTCTCTGCCGCCGCCGCCCCCCCCCCCCCCGCCCCCAATTTCAAATATCTGTGTGGTTTAGTTTGGTTCATTTGGTTGGAGCTCTTGTTTTCAGTTTCCAGTTTTGTATGCTTGCGGAAGTTTTCAGTTGTTGGTTGTTGGAGGGTTAAGCAGTTGGTATTTTGAGCCAGCTTGTCTCTGCTGAGTGGACCTAAGAACAGATGCCTGAGAGAGTACTTTAACCTGGGAACCTGCAGCCAAAGGGAGACATTACAGCAACCACATGGGGTTCTCAAGTCAAGAGATGTTCAGATGTTTTGCCATTGCATGCCTCTGCATTGGAGATCCAGTTTGGTGTAGTGGTTAAGTGCGCGGAGTCTTATCTGGGAGAACTGGGTTTGATTCCCCACTCCTCTACGCAGCTGCTGGAATGGCCTTGGGTCAGCCATCGCTCTCGTAGGACTTGTCCTTGAAAGGGCAGCTGCTGGGAGAGCTCTCTCAGTCCCACTTACCTCATAGGGTGTCTGTTGTGGGGGGAGTGGAAGGTAAAATGGGGCAGTGATGCTCTGTATTCTTGTGCTTGGAGGGGGCAGTGGAAGGGCTTCTAGCCCCACCGGTGGACCTCTTGATGGCACTTGGGTTTTTTTGACCACTGTGTGACACAGAGTGTTGGACTGGATGATTGGCCTGATCCAACATTGGTCTGATCCAACATGGCTTCCAGCCCCACTGGTGGACCTCTTGATGGCACTTGGGGTTTTTTTTGGCCACTGTGTGACACAGAGTGTTGGACTGGATGGGCCACTGGCCTGATCCAACATGGCTTACGTTCTTATGTTCTTAAAGGAGATTGTGACCGTTCTGAGACTCTCAGATTCAGAGTATAGGGCGGGATATAAATCCAATATCATCGTCATGACCCTGGACTTTCTTGGAGGTCTCCCATCCAAACATTAGCCAGAGTCAATCCTACTTAGCTTCTAAGATCTGACAAGATTGGGCTATCCAGGTCAGGGCTAATGCTACCATGGAGAAATTAGAAACATTTCATGGTGGAACAGCATATGTTGGGTTTTAGCTAGAGAGAGGTCGATCTTGACAGAAGGAGGTCACTATGATGGTACTTACTTGTGGACTTCTAGACTGTTCCGTGCAAAGTGCTGTGCCATTTTTATTTTCCTTTCTCATGAAAACATACCTTAATAGAGTGTTTCCCAACCTTTTTGGTATGGTGACCCACAAATACAAAATTTACTCTGTATGGTGGCCCTTTCATGACTAGTCCCAGGTTTTTTGACACCATGACCTTGTGGCCCATCTAGTCCAGTCCTGCATTTTCTACAGCAGCAAACCAGATGCTGAGAAACCTACAAACAATACACAGAGAGCACAGCTGTCCCTAAGCCAGTGGCATTCCGTTTTCTCCTCTGTCCAGCTACTACTGTGAAGTTACTAGGTGCTGGACAATTTCTCCTCCTCATTGTTGCAAAGGGAGAATGTGAGACTTTGACGAGGAGGACAAGGAGAAAGAGGGCAGGAGCAACCATTAGGGAAGACCGGCCTGCGACCCACTTCCAGAGCTTTTGTAACCAGTTTTGGCTCTTGACCCTCACTCTGAGAAATGCTGCATTAATAGAATGTGTATTGTCATTCACTTCATATGGAAGGAAGAGAAGATACCCATATATCAGGGGTGGCCAATGGTAGCTCTCCAGATGTTTTTTGCCTACAACTCCCATCAGCCCCAGCCAGCATGGCCAATGGCTGGGGCTGATGGGAATTGTAGGCAGAAAACATCTGGAGAGCTACCGTTGGCCACCCCTGCCATATATCATTTTTGCTATTTTGAGGCTTTCGTTGCATGTTGGAAACAAGCAGTGGGAGAAGCCTTGCTTGGACTTTGTTTCTAGCTTAAAATAATGTTTTTCCTGGTGCTGCTACTTCTCAGCCCTTCCTGCCTGAGCTCCATGCTCAGCTCTTTCTAATTGACTTGTGTCTCTTGTTACAGAACAGACTTACGGTCCAGCTACCTTCTTAATACCACGATTGCTGGAGTGGAAGAGGCAGATGTCTTGCTTCTGGTTGGCACCAATCCTCGCTTCGAGGCACCGCTGTTCAATGCCAGAATCCGGAAAAGGTTGGTCCTAAGACAAAAGAATCACTCCTTGTGCAAACTCTTGAGAGCCAGCTTGGTGTAGTGGTTAAGTGCACACACTCTTACCTGGGAGAACTGGGTTTGATTCTCCACTCCTCCACTTGCACCTGCTGGGATGGCCTTGGGTCACCCATAGCTCTGGCAGAGGTTGTCCTTGAAAGGGCAGCTGCTGTGAGAGTCCTCTCAGCCCCACCCACCTCACAGGGTGTCTGCTGTGGGGGAGGAAGATAAAGGAGATTGTGAGCCACTCTCTGAAATTCAGAGTTGAGGGCAGGATATAAATCCAATACTACTACTACTTAACATGGGTTGTGGGCTGGGCTCTGATTTGAAAAGGAAACTTGGAGTAGTTATACCAATAAAGGTGATGATGATGATGAACTTGGGGTAGAGTTCTGAATATAGACACCAGTTTTCATTCCAGCATCCTACTCTGTAAAATAGATTTGTATTACAACTAATGTTTCCTCTAAACGGCAGAGTCTTGCGAGCAAAAATTCTACTGGTATTAAGGTTGTGAGTTACTGCATAAATTATTGTGCTCTGGGGCCATTTTTCTGGAGCTAAGAGAAAAATGCGTGAGCTGGAGGCTAAAAATCTGTGAGCGAGCTCACACTAACTCAGCTTAGAGGGAACACTGATTACAACGTAGTTTGCATAGATCCAGGTGGGCAGCCTTGTTGGTCTGAAACAGAAGAACAAAGTTTGAATTCGGTGGCCCCTTTAAGACCAACAAAAGCTTCATTCGAGGTATAAACTTTTGTGTGCAAGCTTCTGAAGAAGTGTGCTTGTATATGGAAGCTTATACCTTGAATAAAACTTTGTCGGTCTTAGAGGGGCTACTGACTCCAATGTATTTTGCAGTACTTCTCTTCCCCACCCTTCTTTCCTGGCCCTTTACTGGGGAATCATGCAGGGGATGATGGGGGGGGGGGAGTTTATATGTTACGCACAGAGGTCTGTCCTAACATTTGTACCAGATTTCATTTTGGTATCTTTATGTTCAATGGAGTCAGTTGTGATGGTAAGTGCTATCAAGTTGTAGCTGACTTATGGCAACCCCGTAGGGTTATCAAAGGAGGAGATGAACAAAGGCAGTTTTCCATTGCCCGCTTCGGTGTAGCAACCCTGGACTTCTCCCAGATAAGAGTGTCACACACTTAATTTAATTTAAGTTAATTTTTTCGATTTATATCCCACCCTATCCTTCAAGCAGGCTCAGGGCGGCTTGCAACAAGAAGACAACATACGAGCAACATTTTAGAATTAGGATCCACATATCAAGATTAAAATAGCATCATAAAAACGGGTATTACCAAATCAGAGGCAACATAGTAAACAATACTGTCATGACCCAGATGGGTTGCTGCCTAACACTGCCACCACTCTGGATTGATGGTCCCTTGGGAAGGCCCAGAGTGCCCTCCCAAGCCCAACCAAAAACGCCCCTTTAAGCCGAGGAAAAAAGCCAGGCGTGATGACCAGGCCGAGAACACTAAAAAAAGATAAAGGTTTATTAATACAGAAATGGGCATTTGAACAAGGCAAGGTGCTTAATAGATGTAACTGTGTATAAAGGAAAATAAAAATAAACCCTAATGCGGCTACCTGTACTTCCTCTAGCCTGTTAGTTATCTGGGCCCACAGCCCTTTCCCCCCAGGCCGACTGCCTGTGACTCACTTTACCTTCCGAGCAAGGGAGCCTTCTCTCAGCCACAGACTATCCTCTCAGTCTGACTCTGTGAGAGAAAAGAACACAGTTCCACAGCCCATGAAGTTTATGTATCAATCCTCTTACACAATCCCTGGACACTAATTGGTTACAGTGGGCACCAAGCGTTGTGGGGATTGTAGGCTGTGTCTTCTTTCTACTCCCACACTGATCTTTAGGCCCAGGCCTCCCTAGGCCTTGTCTCCCAGTCCTGCACAGATCATGACAAATAATTTAACCACTACACTAATATGGGAAAGAAGAGAGAATATCTTTTTATGGGCTCTCAAACAGTTAATAAAGCTTTCTGTGCAGAGGAACTCTTTGCAGGATAAGTAGGTACCTGCATATCAGTGAAATGGCTATAGCAAGGCTGTATTGAACATTACAGATCCTTAATAGCGCCTTGCTTTTGGTCCCTTTTCAGCTGGCTACACAATGAGCTGCAAGTAGCCCTCGTGGGCAGTCCGGTCGACTTGACGTACACCTACGACCATCTGGGAGATTCCCCGCAGCTGCTCCTGGAGATAGCCTCAGGAAAACATCCATTCAGCAAGGTACCTTGTAATTTTAAAAAAGGGAAACCCACCGCAGAACCCACAGCGCAGATCCCAAACCGAGTGATACTTTTGCGCAGAGGGTTTTCGCCAAGGTCATTTGCTACGCAGAACTGACCTATTCAATACATAAGTATTGGGTTGATAAACATGCCGGGCAAGATTTAATTTACTGAATGCATTTCAAAAGCTACGCTGGTCTGCCAGTGTCCAGATGGGAGGCATCTAACTGAGCCGATTTAGGGTGGAGAGAATTCCTCGACTGTGCACAGATCACCAATTAATGTTTGCAGGGCTTTTTTTGTAGAAAAAGCCCAGCAGGAAGTCATTTGCCTGTTAGGCCACACCCGCTGACATCACCATTGTTTTCCACAGGGCTTTTTTGTAGGAAGAAGTCCAGCAGGAGCTTATTTGCATATTAGGCCACACCCAATGACACCGAGCCAGCCGGGACTGCGTTCCTGCTCAAAAACAGCCCTGAATGTTTGAAAATCACTTCCCTAGGAAAGCAACATCACCTTAATCGCTGCCGTGTTGATTTCCTTCCTTGCGAGACCAGCGCAATAAATTCCTGGTGTTGCACTGCTCTCCTTCATGTAAAGTAGACTGGAGCAGTGTTCCCTCTAAGCTGAGTTAGCACGAGCTAGCTCACAGGTTTTTGGCCTCCAGCTCACACCTTTTTATCTTAGCTCAGGAAAAATGGCCCCAGAGCACACTCATTGCTGCAGGAGCCCACAGCTTTCATGCCAGGAGCTCACAAAGTGGAATTTTTGCTCACAAGACTCAGCAGCTTAGAGGGAACATTGGACAGGGGAACACAAAGCCCACCACGTATCGGTGGCAAATCAGATTTTGAAATTGTGTTAAAATCATTGTCTTGAAAATGGGCTTGTCGTCTCGGTGTTGTAGCCGCAGAGTGATTTTTCCCATTCTCTTGCTTCTTCTGCTCAGATCCTGAACCAGGCCAAAAAGCCAATGGTGGTGGTTGGCAGCACAGTACTTCAGCGGGAGGATGGAGCGGCTATCCATTCAGCCATTTCCACCATTGCCCAAAATGCAAAGACCAAAAGCGGAGCTGATGCCGAGTGGAAAGTCCTGAACATCCTTCATAGGTTTGCTATTCTGTTGGATCCGATGGAAGGGGCATAAGAGTTTCCCAGCACAGATCTGCTGGCCGCAGCCATCCCAAGGCTCAAGTGCAACTATAGAGCTCCTGGAAATGTTGGGTTGCGCCTAGAAATGGCTGGTTTCTGTGCTCTCATTGCGCTTTAGCAGGGGTGGCCGAACTGTGGCTCTGGAGTGACGTGTGGCTCTTTCACACATATTGTGTGGCTCTCAAAGCCTCCATCGGCCAGCTTGGAGAAGGCATTTGTCTCTTTAAATCACATTGCCAAGCCAGCCAACAGCTTGGAGAATACATTTAAAGTTAAAGCTACTTTCTTTCCACCTCCCTCCCTCCCTTCCTTTCTTCCACATTTATTCTGTGTGGCTCTTCTGGTAAGCAAATTTGGCCACCCCTGCGCTATAGCAGTTTCTCCTTTGTCCATACAGGAAAATCCAGATGTGAGTGATTTCTGTAATGCAGTGGGTTGGATCCAGACTAGATTTTCCAGTAACTGAAAGGGCGAGGCAATTTCTGCCCTCCCACTGCAGGCCTCTCGCAAGTTTATTCATTTATATTTTTGACTGCCCTTCCTGATAGCCGGGCACAGGGCAGTTAACAAGAGAGTTATAGATTACGGTATATAAAACCAGAATAAACAATAAAACATTAAAGTACTTAAAAAGATGGTTTCTGAATCCTGGTGACTCCTGTTTCCCCCTCCTCGGAGCAGCATTTTGTGGAGATCACTGCACTGCGGGAGTGGAGCTCGAAAGATCCATCCTGCTAGTGGAAAGCTTACTCTGTAGCTGACCAATGAGAATGCAGCATCCTGTAATGTGTGTTGGTGGCTATGGTGACAGATTCTACCTTATGATATAGGACAAGGGTGGCCAAACTGTGGCTCGGGAGCCACATGTGGCTCTTTCACACATATTGTGTGGCTGTCGAAGCCCCCACCCCCTTGTTGGTCAGCTTGGAGAAGGCATTTCTCCCTTTAAATCACTTCTCCGAGCCAAGCCAGCTGGCAGCTTGGAAAATACATTTAAAGTTAAAGTTGCTTTCTTTCCATCTCCTCCCTCCCCCATCTTATTTGTCTGCCTTCCTGGCTTCCTTCCTGTCTTGCGGCTCTCAAACATCTGGCGTTTATTCTATGTGGCTCTTACCTTAAGCAAGTTTGGCCACCCTGATATAGGAGCAAACAATTCTGGCCATCTGAATGGGACGTGGTGGTGGTGGAGGAAAGTACCGTCAAGTTGCAGCTGACTTATAGTGACCCTTCCTGGGGCTTTCCAGGCAAGAGATGCTCGGAGGTGGTTTGCCATTGCCTCCCTCTGCGTCGCAACCCTGGACTTCCTTGGTGGTCTCCCATCCAAATGCTGACCAGGGCCCAACCCTGCTTAGCTTCCGAGATCTGACAGGAACGGGCTAGCCTGGGCCATCGAGGTCAGGCCACACCCTCATAAAAGGTCTCTAGTAGGATACAATTCAGATTTAAGATATAAATTTACTTCCAGTCCTGAGCATGAGCAACTTATTTAGTTCCCCACAGATCAGATATATAGCCTACGCACAAAATTATGCTCTGCATAATTCATTTTCTTCCATCTCACTTCAGCCACGTGTTCCCTTCTGGCAGCTTCAAGGCCTCCTGGAGGCAGGCGTTCTTCTAGCGCAAGGGTGGCCAAACTGCGACTTGGGAACCACATGTGGCTCTTGCACACATATTTTGTGGCTCTTGAAGTCCCCACCACCTTCTCTTTAAATCAGCCGAAGCAGTGGCTTGGAGAATGCCTATGAAGTTAAAACTATCTTTCCACCTTCCTTCCTTCCTTCCTTCCTTCCTTCCTTCCTTCCTTCCTTCCTTCCTTCCTTCCTTCCTTCCTTCCTTCCTTCCTTCCTTCCTTCCTTCCTTCCTTCCTTCCTTCCTTCCTTCCTTCCTTCCTTCCTTCCTTCCTTCCTTCCCTCCCTCCCTCCCTCCCTCCCTCCCTCCCTCCCTCCCTCCGTCTTCTGGCTCTCACTCAAACATCTGACATTTGTGTCTTGTGGCTCTTTCGCTAAGCAAGTTTGGCGACCCTTGTTCTAGTGCCTCAGTCACACACGCTCAGCCTACTTCGCAGGGTTGTTGTGAGGGTAAAGTGGACTGAGAAAACAATGTGTGCTGTTTTGGGTCCCCACTGGGGAGGAGAGGTGGTAAGGTGATAGTGAAGCCGCTAAAGCGGGGACACCTGACAAATGGTAGTGTGTTTCTTTGACTATTAGAGTATATAGGGTGAAACAGTCATTTTTTCTGTGCAGGGTTGCCAGCCAAGTAGCTGCTCTTGACCTAGGCTACAAACCAGGAGTGGATGCGATCCGGAAGGACCCTCCAAAAGTGCTGTACCTCTTAGGGGCCGATGAGGGTTGCATTAGTCATGAGGATTTGCCCAGGAATTGCTTTATCATCTACCAGGGTAAGTGGAACTGCAGCAGGCATGGTAATAGTTATAGTGTTCCTCTAAACCAGGGGTGTCAAAAGGTGCAGCCTGTGGGTCTGATCCGGGCTTCTATCCACCTGCAAAGAACTGCCTGTTTTCTGCTTCCTTCTCCCTCTCTCCTACTTTTACGCCATTTTTGTATTTCTCTCCTGCGATTGAGGCAGCTGAGACAGCAGCTTCTCACTCTTTCTCTCTTCCCCCCTCCCTATTCCCCAAGTGAGGAGGGGCCTTACCCAGTGGAGCAGCTTGGCTCTATAGCTCTGCTGTGTGATTGAGAGAGAGAGAGAGAGAGAGCATTTTGCCAGCAAAATTCAGAAGGCTTTTGCATTTGGTTAGAAAAGAGGTTCAGGAATGGCTTTTCTCCTAATGAAAATAATGTGGTGAGCATTTTGCCAGCAAAACAGAAGGCTTATGCATCTGGTTAAAGAGGTTCAGAACTGACTTACTCCTAAATTAAAACAAGCCAGAAACAAAACTCTCCGTCTTGAATATTATTACAAATATGTAGAAATTTATCAATATTGTCTATATATAAATCTCATACAAATTTATATCATATTCATAGCTATTCATTCGTAGACAACAGTGCAAGCATGTATCAACATCCAAATATCAGTGACTTGAAAATTACAGAGCTTAGTCATGCAATTTTTTCAACTACTAAACCATTCAGTTACACATGTGATAATGGCAGTGCACAAAGACACAATTATATTCCTCTTGATTGATTTTTATGACTACAGAGTCCGTTTCATGCCTTCTTCAGGGGAATATGAATTCATATTTTTTTTGTCTTGCTGAGAATCTGGTGTATCTATAGGCTTCCTCTTTGCTGCCCCACCTTGTTCTCACAGCACTAGCCAGTCCCAATTAGAATGAGCCAAGCTGCTTCAGTATTTATCCATTGAAATCATACAATATCAGTGGTTCATCCTGTTTCTTTAGTATCACGCTCAATGGTGTCCAGTTTGGTGTAGTGGTTAAGTGCTCTTATCTGGGAGGACCGGGTTTGATTCCCCACTCCTCCACTTGCAGTTGCTGGAATGGCCTTGGGTCAGCCATAGCTTTTGTATTTGTCCTTGAAAAGGCAGCTGCTGGGAGAGCCCTCTCAGCCCCACCTACTTCACAGGGTGTCTGCTGTGGGGTTGGGGGGGGGGAAGGTGAAGGAGACTGTAACCGCTCTGAGATTCAGAGTATAAGGTGGGATATAAATCCAACATCATTGTCGTCTTCTTCATTGTCTTCGTCATTTTCTTGTCTTCTATTCAGTGCTTCTGATATTCTTGCCTTCCACCTCTCTTTTCAACAGTAAGGGCCGGGCCTGACTTGTATAGCAAGCCCCGTCTCATCAGATCTCGAAAGCTAAGCAGGGCTGACCCTGACAAGCACTTGGAAGGGAGACCTCCAAAGGGAAATCAGAGCCAGGGCACAGAGGCAGGTGTATCAAGTCAGCTCTCTGAAAAACATCCAGAGGTCACCATGACTTCCAGGCACGCAAGCACTCATATGAACCTATGAAACTGCCTTCTACTGAATCAGACCCTCAGTCCATCAAAGTCAGTATTGTCTACTCAGACTGGCAGCGGCTCTCCAGGGTCTCAAGCTGAGGTTTTTCACGCCTATTTGCCTGGACCCTTTTTAGCTGGAGATGCCGGGGATTGAAACAGGGACCTTCTGCTTACCAAGCAGATGCTCTACCACTGAGCCACTATCCCTCCACACTCGCTCTCGCCCACAAAACACTAAACAACAACAAGGACTAGGGAAGGAATCTGCCTGGGAACTAGCTGGAAGATGGGGGGGGGGGGAAGCTGAAGAGTTGGTAGGAGCTGTTTAGTGCATGGAAAAGCAAGAGGAGGCGGGAACTGGCCAAGGGTACCCAACAAAACCTGGATGGGCCCTGGGTGGATCACTATACCAGAAAGTGTGGAAACTGCTGCTTTAAAAAGCTTCCCTCCCAAGCACGCGCTCTCTAATCCAAGGAATTCCCATGGGATGGAATTCAGTGAACCTTACTTTTGGCCAGGAGGGACCCCAAAGTGGCTTGCTAAGCCTCTGGAAGTGAGTTGCAGGCCGGCCCTCCCATAGGGCCATTCCCACCTTCTGCATCATTCTTTTTCTCCTTGTCTTCCTTTGAGAAATTCTCACATTCCTGTCTTCTAGCTCTCTCTTCAGCTGTAAGATCAGGGCAAGCCCAATCTCATCAGAACTTGAAAGCTAAGAATCCTGGCAAGTACTTGGAAGGGAGACCTCCAAAGGAATATCAGATCCTCCCGGAGGCAGATGTATCAAGCCAGCTTTCTCAAAAATGTCCCTTGAGAGGTCACCATGACTTCCGGGCATGCAAGCACTCTCTTGCTCTCACCCACAAAACACTAAACAGCAACAACAAGGGCTGGGGGAGGAATCTTAAGAGTTGGTAGGAGCTGTCCAGTGCATGGAAAAGCAGGAGGAGAAGGGAACTGGCCAAGGGTACCCCAAAAACTTGGATGGGCCCTGGGTGGATCACCATACCAGGAAGATTGGACACTGCTGCTTTAAGAGCTTCCATCCCCAGCTGTCTAATAAACCAAGGAATTCCCATGGGTCGGAATGCAGCGAACCTGACTTTTGATCGGGGAGAGCTTCTGATTAACAACTCAGCTTCAAAGCCTTCATAGAAGCCCCTCCTATTTTGTGTGTTGTTTAAAAGGCTTTGTAGCTCTGCCATCTAAGAGTGGCTTGAACAATGCGTTAACAGTGGTTTAACCAGCTCATCAAGTGTATAATTGCAGAAAGGCAATTACAGATATCAAATTGGAGAGGGGGGGGGAGGAGGCAGGCAAGAACGCAAACTTCTGCCAGAAAGACTGTACTGGAATTGTGGCAAGAATTATAAAGTATAAGTATGTGTCACGAACTGGTGGGGGGGGGGATGGTGGATATGGGGGGAGAGCGAGCCCTCTTAATAGAGGGTTAATGAATAAAAGAGCTCTTCCTTTTAGAGTAGAAGAACAAGCTAACTCTATTTCTGAGCATAATCAAGGCCTCTCTTCAGTTAAAGGAGCGTGCATTTGCCTGAACGAGACTCCAAGCCACGCCGGTTGTACCAGTGAAGTCCCCCAGCAATGCTAATGCCGCTTCCACTGCTACTTGTTTCAGGGCACCATGGCGACGTTGGAGCCCCGATGGCTGACGTCATTCTCCCCGGAGCTGCTTACACCGAGAAAGCTGCAACCTACGTAAACACCGAGGGCAGAGCTCAGCAAACTCGAGTTGCAGTCACGCCACCTGGCATGGCAAGAGAAGACTGGAGAATTATTAGAGCAGTTTCCGAGGTACTGCAAGCGTAAGAAAAATTAATTGCCGGGGCATGAGAGTCAGGGCTCGCAGGAGTACTGCTGCGGTAAAAAAAAAAGGAAATGTGCTCCCTTGAATCTTCTTGCAGCATCGATGTGGAATCTCATAAATCTATCAGCATTTTAAATTCAGTTTCAGGATTGTTTTACAATCTGCTTTTAACCGTTAAGCTCCCTTGGTGGCCCTGATTGGGCAAGAAGGCAGAATATGAATTCTGTATGTAAATAAAATTAATCCTGTTAAAAAAAGAAGAGAGGAATAATAGAATCATAGAGTTGGAACGGACCTCCGGGGTAATCTAGTCTGACCTCCACAATACAGGAAATTCACAAAAATTCCTCACCCCCCGTGACCGCTCCTCCATGCCCAGAAGATGGCAAAAAACCCTCTAGGATCCCTGACCAAATTGGCCTAGAGAAAAGTTGCTTCCTGACCCCTAAAGTGGCAATCAGCATTTCCTTGGGTGGGTAAGAAAGGGCCACGAGAACCAGAGCTTTTTTTTTTTTGAGCAGGAATACACAGGAACACAGTTCTGGCTAACTTGGCACCAGGGGTGTGGCCTAATATGCAAATGAGTTCCTGCTGGGCTTTTTCTAAAAAAAAAGCCCTGGAGAGAGCTAAGCACTAAGGCAACCATTCCAGCCCTCCCTCTCATGAACTGCCTATGAGGGCGGGGTTGGATGAGGAAATCTGTCTTGGGATTCCCTGGAAAAGTCAGGGAGCAGACTGGATCCTATTTTGGCTTTCAGGTTTAAAATTAGCACATAGTATGTGCTGCATTAGCTCTTGGGAACTCATTCTTAGCGGGATGTTAATACACAGCAAACCTGCCAGTTGTTACCCTGTTGATTATACTTGCACTCAGGGTTTTGGTAGAAAAAGCCCAGTAGGGACTCATTTGCCTATTAGGCCACACTCCTTGGTGTCACCATTGTTTCACATAGGGCTTTTTTTGTAGAAAAAGCCCAGCTGGGACTAATTTGCACATTAGGCCACACCCGCTGACGGCAAGCCAGCCAGAACTGCGTTACTGCTCAAAAAAGCCCTGCTTGCACTAAGCATAAATACAATACTCCAGCGATTCTTCTCAACATTACAGTAACTTCAACCACCTCACTGCAGATATTGACTGTTTTCAGTGCAAGCCAGCATCCTGCGGAATGATTACAGCATCTCACCTGGGATCCCCATGTTTCAGTCACCACTCTACCACGGCAGCTCATTGGGTAACCCTGAGCCAATCACTCTCCGCCCACCTTAACCTACTTCACAGGGCAGCAATTGCAGGGACAAAACAGAGGAGGGGAGTAAGCCAGTTTGGGTCTCCATTCGGGAGGAAAATGGGAGGTAAATCCATAAGACCCAGCAAAAACAATCACAGCAGCATCTTGATTTTTTTTGAATTTGTCCCTCCCTGCCCGTTTTGTCCTTTTCAGCTGGCCGGCATGACCCTCCCCTACGATACCCTCGCTCAAATAAGGAGCAGGTTAGAGGAAGTCTCTCCAAACTTGGTCCGATACGATGATGTGGAAGAAGCGAACTATTTCCACCAGGCAAATGAGCTGTCCAAGGTATGATGTCGCCCTGCTATTCTGTTCTTGCTCAGCTCAGCGAGAACCGGGGCTTCTGCGGCACACTGAGAAGAATACCATGCGCTGTGCGGTGAGCAGAAACAGTGATTTCCCCCCAGAGGTAATTGCTGCATTCTTACAATTGCAGATGGTGAATCAGGAGCTTCTTACCGATCCTCTTGTTCCACCCCAGCTCACAGTTAAAGACTTCTATATGACAGGTACTGTAATTACTGATGCAGGTCAAGGGAGACTTAAACGTGCAGCGTGTGTAACATGCAAATAGTCCATAGTAGGCCTTTAGTACAGTCAGTGAAGAGGCAAAGCAGGGGTTTCACTTCCATATGAAGCACATCAGTTGCTGTTCCAAAGAAGAAACTCTCATGAAGACAGTGAGTAGGGGCAGCGACTGGGTGTGACTGACTGGGACAGTAGAGAGTTGAGTTTGAATGTCCTTTCATCTGTGAAGCTCCCCAGGTGACTTTTGAGCCACCCTTTCCCTCTCCACCTAACCTGCCTGGGGTGGTTGTGAGCAGGGCTTTTTTTGTAGGAAAAGCCCAGCACACACTCATTTGCATATTAGGGCACACCCCCCGTCAAGCCAGCCAGAACTGCATTCTTACTCAAAAAAAGCCCTAGTTGCGAGTATAGAATAAAGAAGGGGAGAACCGTGTTGGCTACCTTGAACTCTTGACAGCACGTTACCAGTGTTCCCTCTAAGCTGAGTTAGCGTGAGCTAGCTCACAAATTTTTAGGCTCCAGCTCACACATTTTTGTCTTAGCTCTGGAAGGATGGTCCCAGAGCACATTAATTTATGCAGCAGCTCACAAATTAGATTTTTTGCTCACAAGACTGCAGCTTAGAGGGAACATTGCATGTTACTAATATTTTTTATTTGCTTTTACATACATGCAATTATGTTGTCTTATGGAGCGGGCCTACTCAGAATCTTGTTCAGGTCTATTCAGTGGGGCTTACACCCAGGAAGATGTTCCTGGGATTGCACTGCTAGAGACTGGGAGTTTAGTAATTCTGGCATATAATATAGTAAGATCTAGGCATGGGCACAAACCAATGCACAAATTGCAATTCATGCATGAATCGGGTCAATTAGTGGCTCGTTCCAAATTGGTTTGGACTTTGGTGTTTTGTTTGGTTTGGTTTTGCAGTGTGTTTTTCCAGACAGCCTGGTGCTGATTCAGTCAGTTCCTAAGCAACACTGGGGGTGGACTTCTGGGAGCCCTAGAAACACCCATAGCAGTGGTCCACAGCTTGATTGGCAGTTCCGGGAGCCAGTCACAGAGCTCCCATTCTGCAGCATGAAGGGAGATTAGTTAGTTGTCATGAACTGAAGTTGAGCTTTTCTGGGGGAGTGTAACGTGGACATTCCAATTCCAATCTTTACCAAACTTGGAGGGTGGATGGAGGGGAGTCTGCTGAAGACTCCCAGTGAGTTTTACACCTCCTGAACCAACAAACTGGTTCAGAAATCAAATGAATCACAAAATGAACCATCATTTCCCTTGGTTTGTTCCCGTGGCTATTAAGAACAGCTCCAGTGGGGTTTGGCCAAGCTGGTGTTCCACAAATACAGCAAGTCTTGGACTGTGACCTTCACAACTGTACATAAATGCTTCTCTTCCCAGATCCTATCAGCAGAGCATCACAGACAATGGCTAAATGTGTGAAAGCTGTTACAGAGGGGGCTAAAGCAGTTGAAGAACCATCCTTCTGTTAAAGAATGAAATCTGGAAGTCCACCAGGCACTTAAGAGTGATTTTTCTCCACTTCTCTTCCCCAGCCACCTGTGGTAGTCAGTTTTTGGGTTCAGACCTTCTTTATTTGAATGCAGGAAAACTTTATTTAAGGCTAATGGTCAGTGTGCATTTAATAATTATGTTTGGCACAATTTACTGTATCTATACATACTTATTATGTATACTGATTGTGTACAAAAATGATGTAAAATTAAAAGAGTTTTACATACGCAAGACTATTTCTCTGTGTTGTGGTTCATCAAAGTCACGGTAAAGTTTGGATACATGTACAATCTACTAGGAGTGTGCAAAAGAAAAAAAAAGGAAAAATTTGTGGCTTAGGTATACTGAGAGATGAGTGGACAGAAATCTGAAATCAAGATTCACAAAGCCAAACAACCTGATTTACTGCAACATCGTTTCAGAAACAGGCTGGAACGGAAGAAGAGGGCAGGGTTAATAGAAAAGAGGAGAGTCTGGCAGAATAAAGTTTAAGTCCAGTGGCACTAAGTCCAATGAAGTTTTAGCCAAGGTATAAGCTTTCATGTGCATGCACACTTCTTCAGGCACTGAAGAAATGCGCATGTGCACAAAAGCTTATACCAAGGGTGGCCAAACTTGTTTTGATGTTTGACAGTGCAAGACATGAACAAATATTAAAAAGGTAAAGGTAGTGACGTGCAAGCACCAGTCGTTTCTGACTCTGGGGTAATGTTGCTTTCACAATTTCCATAGCAGACTTTTTATGGGGTGGTTTGCCACAGCCTTCCCCAGTCATCTACACTTCCGCCCCCAGCAAGCTGGGGACTCATTTTACCGACCTCGGAAGGATGGAAGGCTGAATCAACCTCGAGCCGGCTACTGGAACCCAGCTTCCGCCGGGATCAAACTCAGGTCGTGAGCAGAGCTTAGGACTGTAGTACTGCAGCTTTACCACTCTGCTCCATGGGGCTCTTTTGAACAAATATTACACACACATTTTTATTTTAAAATATGCATATTTGCATTTTATTAACATTAAATGAGATTGCCAAAAATAAAAACGGATAAACAGATATTGCTTATGATACCTGTCTAGTAAATATCTGGTGAAAACATGGACAAAAATATGTAAACCAATTTTTTTACTGGCTATTTAGTGCTAGTAGAAATCTTGTTCGTTTCCATCTTGGCTGTGAGTTGTTGAAAATCTGACTCTATGAATTAGCTCCATCAGGTGTTGATTTGTAAGGTTTTCGTGATGGTTTGAGTTCACAGACTTCCTCACAGAATAGTGATTCACAACAGTATATTGTACTGAAAATTTGAGATGAGTCACAAGCTGCTTTTTTTCCAGTTGCCTCCAGAACTCAACTGTAGACTGTGATATATGGATCGATCATCCGCAGACTCAGGTCCTCCTGTAATTCCAGTAGTTCCCTTTCCACAGCAGATGGTTCTGTAACCAGAGGTCTGGGAACAGGACAATCATCTTTGATTACATCAACCACGAATGGATTTTCAAGAACGGCAAAGCAGAGTTTCAGATTCTGCAAGTCCTTAAACTCATCTAGGAAATTATCGTTGTAATTTATTTTTATATTCTTCCAGGTTGTGGTCTTTCATTTCAACATTATGGAATGTATCGACTCTCCTTTTGAGACCGGGAAAGTAAATGAAATTTCTTGACATTATGTCCTTTTGAAAAACTCCTTGATTCTGAAAGCTGAAAATCGTCTGAGTAAAATCAGAAACAATGTTATCCTTCCTCTGGAGTGCCAAGTTGAGAATCTGGCTGTTGTCTGCTTCCTTCTCCCTCTCATTTCCTTCTGCCCAACAGCTTGCTCAATTGCGCAGGAGCTACAGAGCAAAGCCTCTATTTTCTCCATTGGCTGAGGCCCTTCCCTTGGGGACGAAGGGGGGGAGGGAGAGCTTGCTTTGCCAGACTCAAAGCTACTGAGCCAAGCCTCCCTTCTATTGGCTGAGGCTCCTACCCCTCCTGGTCCACTGGGAAGGAAGGAGCCAGAGCTTCCTTTGCCCAGTTCCCTGGATTGCACAGGAGAGATATAAAAAAAGCACCTTTAAGATCAATGAGTGCTAATGTTTTAATGTTTTAAGCTTTTATAAAAATATTTAATTGCGTTTGTGTCTTTTATAAAGTTTATACCTCTGCTACCTGGCCTTACATTTTATGACACACATGGCCCGGCCTAACAAGGCCACATTTGTCAGATTCGGCCATTAGATGATTCATTATATCACTAAAGAACATTAGATCTTGCACCATTCCTCATTTGGCACTTGAGGATACAATCTTTTCTTCAAGAAAAGTAAGAAAATAGGCTCCAACAGATCCACAAACCTACTTAAGACATTGCTGGTTGACAGCCACCTCACACTGTAGTAGAAAGAGTCCCTGGGCCAGATGTTGGACACCCTTGCTTTAAATTATTTTACATTTTGCCTGCAACATCAAGCACTGATCTGGGAGATACGCATCCCTGTAGTGTGACATGAAACTGCTGTTTGTGCTATTTGCTGCTGAAGTTTGGTTTTATTTGGATCGAACACGGCAACAACTTCAGCTATATTCTTAATAAATTCTGCATCCAGAATCAATCTTCCATGATATAACAAAACTAGCTTCAGTTGTTGTATTGGCTTCTTTACTGACTGTTGTCAACAGTGTTTGCTGCCTATTTAGTAACAATTTTAACACAGTTAACTTATTTTTCCGTGATTCTGATTTAGGTGGATAATCAGATGAAAAAGTTTTGTGATTTGTTTCATAGTGGTCTTTCAGGTTACTGGCTTTGTAATGACTGAGTGACATGTTACAGATAAGGCACAAAGGTTTATCTCCTTTAACTGTGAATGCAAATCTTCACACTCTGCCTTAAAATTTCTGCCTTCATCATACTTTCGTTTTCTATAATCTGATGATGCCATCTTTCTTCACAAAAGTTTCATAGACACTTCACTTTCGCAGTCTACTCTGATTCAATTTCTTCTTCTAAAATGTGAATCTGAAAGAAGGGAGATATAAGAACTATGTCAGACTACAAGTGAAAGATCACATTTCAGAATTTGCTAGTATTACGCTAACTCTTAATACTTCCTTTGCACAGAAAAATAATATGTATGCACTTTACAACACAACCATGCAAGAAGACGTTTTTAAAAACAAAAGCTGGGAATAACAGTCCCTATAAAACCAGCTTAGGGAAAGGTTAGGGGATTCTTTTTGGCAACACACGTACTGTATAAATCACTGACCATTGTTTGCATCATTATGCATCTCTCTCTGACTTGACTCCAAGGTTAGTAAATGCAGCTCCTACAAGAGCTATGAAACTTAAGAGGGAACCCTGCACTGCCCTCTTTAGTTCTGTTCCTCCTTCCAATGGGATAGCCTAACAGGAGCGAGGAGAGGCACTGGAGAAGTTGTGCAAAGTGTTATCAACAGGTGAACCAAGGAACACCTCTACTTATACCTTTGTTGGTCTTAAAGATGCTACTGGACTCAAACTTTATTTAATGCTAGTTAGATGCCCTAACGGTGGGTATGGGGAAGGAAAATCACCCATAAGGAAGGCAACTGAATTCTATTTAAAACCGTTATTTTACCCCCCTGCCTGAAAGGCATCCAAGGTATATTAATAGCTTATGATAGTTCAAAAGGAGTCAAACTTAATAACAGCCCATAACAAAGGAATAAGAATACCACAAGAAGAATGGGAAGGTATCAAGAATATATCAGCCCCCCACTTCTCTCCTGTTCACTGCTCCCCAAGAGCACATCCCCAAATTCTATTCTATATTTGGTGACTAAAGACCGTGGCTGTACTAAGATTATCTTGCTATGCTCCTACTCATTCTTGATCATGAATTAAGTATGGTGGTCTTTGCTTCCTTCCTTAGGGTGAGGTGTGTGGTTGGTAGGTAAGCACAGTCTACTCATTAGAATGTCAGATTATCTGGGAAACCCACTCTGCCTGTAGAAGCTTGCTGGGTGATCTTGGGTCAGTCACACACACTCTGCCTAACCTACATCACTAAGTTGAGATAAAAGGGAGGATAAGAGAATTACGTTAGCTGCTCTGGGTGCCCACCGGGAAGAAAGAGAAGGTACAAATGAAGTACGGTAAATAATAGGCACGCAGAGAAGACTAGAATATGACCGCTGATATCAAACAAGCCACCTTCAAGTACTTGAAGGGCTGTCATATACAGGATGCTGCAGAGTTTTCTATTGACCCAGAAGCGTGTGCCAGATCCAGTGGGTTGAAATTAAAAGTTTTCATTAGGAAGAACTTCCTGACAGAGCAGTTCCTCAGTGGAACAGGCTTCCTTGGTAGGTGGAGGCTCCCTTTCCTCGGAGGTTATTAAACAGAGGCTAGATAGTCATCTGACAGCAATCCTGATTCTGTGAACTTGAGCAGATCATGAGAGAGAGGGCAAGAAGGGCTGCATCAGTGCTTAGTTCTCATGGCCCTTTCTTACTCTCCCAGGGAAATGCTTTGCCACTTGGGGGTCAAGCAGTAATTTTTCTCCAGGCCAGTTTGGCGAGGGATCCTGGAGGGTTTTTGCCATCTTCTGGGCTTGGAGCAAGGGTCACTGGGGTGTGTGGTGGGGAGCAGGTGTGTGTGTGTGGGGGAGATATTTGTGGATTTCCTGCATTGTCTAGGAGGTTGGACTAGATGACCCAACTCTGATTCTATTATTCTCGACTTCATTAAAGTAGCCCAGTGGGAAAGTGGTTTTTCTGGGGTTTTTTCCCAAGTGAGGCTGTGGTTTCCTGAGAGCTGACGTCTCCTTTTCCTTTGTTTTCAACTCCTGTTGCCAGCGAAGCCAGAATGTTGGCTTCTCAACATCGCTGGCAAATTCCTTTGCGTCGTCTTGTTTCTGACAAATCCTGCACAGTTCTCTCTTATCAGGAGTTTATCAGTTTTCTAGATTTATTTTCACAAAATCTTGCTAAATTTTCTTTTTCTTACTCATAATATTTAATTTTATTATTTACATACAGAAGAAAAACATAAAAGGCAAAAATAAGAAACAAATATTCTTATAAGCTACCTAATTACACTCTTCAACACATATATGTACTGAGGTAGGATGTGAGCAAATTCAATGTTCTACATTTTTATCTCTAATACACTTATTCATTTGATCTTAATATTGCAATAGTACCTTTAACTAAATTCTCATTAATTTAGTTGCAACCAATCATATAACTTCTTCCATTTCTTAATTGTTTCTTATCTAGATTTCCCATTTATTAAGGCCGTTAGTACGTCTAATTCAGCTATATCTAAAATCTTGTTTAATTTGCATTGAAAGCAAACACCAATACAGCTAGAGTCAGGTCCACTGCTCATGTGACTACACAACGGTAAGCAAATTTGCAATAGGTGCCAGCTGACTGCATTGAATTCCAGTTCCGACATTTGTCCCTCTGTGATGTTTGCCATATTATGCTAAAGAAGTTGTGTATCTTTTCAGAGCTGATAGTTTCATTTGCAGCTGTGCGGGAGGAAGAGGAAAAAGCTGACAAACTGGCAATCAGCAGCAGAAGAAAAACAAATTAGGTCTAAAAAACTGTATCGGAGGTATTTAGATAAAAGATGGACCAGCCACCTATTGCCCACTTGAAGCTTAGTTTAAAAAAAAAACACTTCTAAAAAGCTTTAAAGAACTTTAAGAATATGGATGTAAAATAGTGATCAAGAGCTCTTGGGAAGGCTGCGCAGCAGCTGGCAAAATCTTCATCTATTTTGTTCCTTTTTTGGTAGCAGGAACTCCTTTGCATATTAGTCCATCACTCTTGATGTAGCCAGTCCACCTGGAGATTATAGAAGGCCCTGTAATAACAGCCCTGTAAGCTCTTGGAGGATTGGCTACATCAGGAGTGTATGGCCTAATATGCAAAGGAGCTCCTGCTAGAATTCCACCCCTGGTGTAGCCTAATATGCAAAGGAGTTCCTGCTACGAAAAAAGCCCTGCTCAAAATGAGCATCCTCTACTCTTCAAAGTATTTCAGCTTTTGCTAGAGAAGTCTCAGCCTCGCAGACTGAGCAGGGTCCGGCTCCTCCTGCAGAGCCCCTTTAAGAAGGGGCTCAGGCATTCACTTGGCAACAGAAACTAATTTGTGGGCAGGGAGAAGAAAGCGTTGATTTTGAATGGCATAAAAACAAACACCCTCCACTTCCTGTTAGCCTGAATCGAGCAATTTTAGGCTCACACCATTCACAGAAGGCTGTTCAACACAGAGACGACTGTACACAAGTCACATAGGAGCGAGGATTCCCCTGAATCACACCACAGGGGACTATGCAAATGATAGCATGCATCCGTGCTAAGAAGCTGTGCAATAGGAGAAGAAGCCCTCTGACCACAGGAATGGCTAAACCCAGAGTAAACGAGAAGTTCAAAATAAACACCAGGAGAACATTCTTTGCTCTACAGTTGATGTCCTCTAGCCCTGTAAAAAATGGCAAAGGTAGGCCCCTGCGCAAGCACCAGTTGTTTCAGACTCTGGGGTGATGTTGCTTTCACAACGTTTTCACGGCAGACTTTGTATGGGGTGGTTTGCCATTGCCTTCCCCAGTCCGCTACACTTTCCCTGACCTTGGAAGGATGGAAGGCTGTACAATTACTGCAATATAATCAGGGCCAAGGGAAATGGCTTAAGCCACTTGATTACTGGTAAGTTCACTGTACCACAAATTTATTTATCTCTCCAAGTTTACATTGTTCTGTTTTATCCACACGACAACCCTGGGAGGTAGGTTAGGCTGAGAGCATGTGACTAGCCCAAGGTCATCCAGCCAGCTTCTAAGGAAGAGTGGGGATTCGAAACCAGGTCTCCCAGATCCTAGTATAGGGGTGGCCAAACTGCAGCTCGGGAGCCACATGTGGTTCTTTCACACACATCTTCTGTCTCTTGAAGCCCCCACCACCCTGTCAGCCAGCTTGGAGAAGGGTCTCTTTAAATCACTTCTCCGAGTCAAGCCAGCTGGCAGCTTAGAGAATGCAATACTTTAAATTTGCTTTCTTTCCCCTTCACCCTCCCCTCCATCTATTTTCCTTCCTTCCTTCTTCTCTCAAGCATCTGACGTTCTTATTTTGTGGCTCTCAAACGTCTGATGTTTATTCTATCTGGCTCTCATGTTAAGCACATTTGGCCACCTCTGTCCTAGTACAACACTTTAACCCCCAGCACCAATGCTGGCTCAGCCTGGCCTGGCCAGCAGCTGTAGACTGCGGAGTTTAAATGCCCCCAGGGACAACCCCTGGGGCGCTGCTAAAACCACCACTTCAGGGGAGCGTAGCCACGAGTAATGGTGGACGCATGATCCTGCTGCTCCCCAAACCCCCTCACGAAACTCACTAAAACGGACGGTAAAATAAAAATAAAAATAGCGTCCTTACCTGATGACATTTTCTAAAACCTTTACAGACGTAGCGGTTACGTGTTTGAGACAATAGAGCTACTATACCACGCTAAATTTGAGAGCAAAAACCCGGCCTAGGACACTAAACAGAGAAAAAATGGCGGGAAAATCGGGTGAGGCAGAAAAAACAGAGGAGATGTCTATGGAAGCCTCTAACATCAAATCTTTACAAGACACCCTTCAAGAGTCTTTCCATTCCTCCCTCCAGAGCGCTTTTAAAGAAATGGAAGCTACTTTGTTAAAAACTCTGACTGAAAAAATGGAAGAAATTTTGAGACCAACAACACAGAAGCTACAAGAAATATCAGAAGCTCTGTCTCTCACAGCACAGACTGCAGAATCAGCCATGAACCTCAGCATGATCCTTAAAGATGACTGTAAACAAACTCAGGAAGACATAATGACTATGAAAGACAGAATGGTCACACTGGAATCAACGGTGAGACAGAATAATTTAAAATTCAGGGGGATGGAGGAAGGATTAGAACAAGACTCAAATATTGCTGACTTTATGTCCCAATGGCTCTCCTCAGTGCTCCATGTTGATAAATCCTTCCCAATAGCTATTACTAAGGCATACAGGCTGGGATCTATTAAAGCTGCAAATAAGCCTTTCCCAAGAGATGTTTTAATAACTTTGCAGGACTTAAGCATCAGAAACGCTCTAATGCAGGTGGCAAGAGAAAAAGGTTTCTTGGACTTTAAAGGCTCCCATATTCTTGTCCTCCCTGATGTACCTGCAGAGGCTCTCAACATCAGGAAATCTCTGAAGCCAGTCACCAAGCGCTTGCAAGAAGCTCAAGTAAAATATCGTTGGAACCCAACAGGGAAACTTTCTGTGCACTACCAAGGCAAGACTTTTCAGGCATTTGATGAGCAGTCGGGTATGATACTACTTAAAGCCTTAAAACTGGACACTAATCCAGATCTACCTACAAAAACACACAAAAGAAAATTGCCCTTTTCTTCACCTCCACTGAAGTCAAACAAGATTCCAGGATAAAGAGTACTAATTGACATTAGTGCATGTCTGTGTCTGAATACCAATGGTGAGCTGACAGGGGACAGATTCAGTAAATAATATGGCCATGCCTTCACCTGCCTGTTGGTTATCTAAAGGAATATGTTGCAGGGTGGATTGATGCAAAGTTTTATAATTGTATTAAGGGTTTAATGGTTATTAGAACTATTTTATGCAAAGTCCGTTTTAGAATTGCAAAAACTTTACCTTTATAAGGGAGGGGGGGAGGGAGATTTAGTAAGTTAGGACCTAAGCTCCAATAATAATTTTGAAATACAAGCTTATTACTTTAGGATCTGTAGAAAATAGATTCACAGTTAGCAAGAGGGGTAAGGGGAAATAAGTGGTAGATTGTTAAGAACTTTAGAATTTTTGAATAAGTTTCCTTTTATTTTGGGTTTTTTGGGGTTTTTTTGGGTTTTTTTGTTTTTTTTTTTGGTTAAATTTTTGTAATTCTCTATTTGTTGTTACTTCGGATCACAACTGTTTGGTAGCGAACACAACTGCATATATATTGGCTAGCTTCACTGCAAACTTACTTATTAAGAAGATTATACAGATCTTGCTGAATACTGCAATTGTTTAACATAGAAAACGAAAAGGTTATTATTATTATTATTATTTTTTGCAGTTTTTTCTATTATATAACTGTTTATTCATTGATTAGTGTTACGGTAACATCCAATTACTAGGGAATGTCCTCAGGAATTCAAATTGTTTCGCTCAATGTCCGTGGCCTTAATAATTGTATAAAACAAAAAAGAATTCAGTCTCATTTACTCAAACTTAAACCACATATTACATTCTTGCAAGAGACCCACATTAAATCCTCTGACCAGACGCTCTTCAAGTCAACATGGTTTGGACCCCAATTTTTAGCCCCAGGCTCCTCAAAAGCCAGGGGCACAGCAATAATATTTGCAAAAAATATCAGATTTGACCTTAAAGCGCAATTGACAGATCCACATGGCAGGTTTATTTTTGTGAAGGGCTGGCTAGAAGGGCAACTGTTAACATTGGGCTCTATATATGCCCCCAATTCTGCCCAGATCACCTTTTTAAAGCACACTTTTAAAGAGCTGCAAAATTTTGCTGAAGGAGAAGTGCTATTAGGTGGAGACCTTAATTACATTGCAGATAAGAAAATGGACAGATCAAGCTCGAAACATCTCACCTCACACCAAAGAAACACCTTTACTCAGTTGCAATCTTTATTTGACTCAATCCCACTAATTGACATATGGAGAGCTAAAAACCCAATAACAAGAGACTATACGTACTTCTCACATAGATTTAATTCTTACTCCCGTATAGACTATATATTAGCATCACAACTTCTAGCAGAGAACATTTCATCAGCGGAGATAGAGATCAAAGCATGGTCCGATCACTCTCCAGTAACATGCATGCTTAACAATACCAAACAGACCTCTTCAGAAAGAAGATGGTCACTCAGGACCTCAATCCTAAGACAAGAGGAGGTCAGATCACAATTATCCAAGCACATTCAACTATATTTCAAAGAAAATTTGCCAGAACACACATCTCATTTAACTCGATGGGAAGCCTTTAAAGCGACCCTCAGAGGTCAATGCATTTCAATAACGACACACCTGAAAAAAGAGCGAAAAGAAACAATTACATTGCTGCACACCTCGATAAAAAATCTGGAGTTAGCACATAAAAACACAGGAAATAATTTAATTTATCAGAAATTACTAGCAGAAAGAAGAATATTGGAATCTCTGGAAAATGAAGCAATCCAAAAAAACTTAATTTATACAAAACAGAAATATTACATAAGATCCAAAAAGTCACTCCGCCTCCTTGCTTGGAGAGCGAAAGAGCAAAAAAGATCTAGATTTCTCCACTCCTTAAAAGATGATACAGGGAAAATTCACACCTCCACAGACCAAATTATCAATAGTTTTGCAAAATATTATTCGGATCTATATTCAACCAAATCACCTGACACACAGGAGATTAATACTTTCTTACATCACAACAAATTGATCAATAAATTATCGGCAGAACACTGCCAATTAATGGAATCAGAAATAACTTCACAAGAAATAGATATAGCGATCAGCCAATTAAAAAATCAAACCTCCCCTGGCAATGATGGGTACCCTCCAGAATTTTTTAAAACTTTCAAACAAGACTTAATTGAACCATTGAAAGACCTGTGCAACTCGATACTAGATACAGGGATTATGCCTCCATGGGCTCAAGCTAATATCATTGTCATTCCTAAACCAAATAAAGATCCTATGCTTCCAGCCTCTTACCGCCCTATCTCACTTTTGAACTTAGACACTAAAATTTTTACAAAAATCCTGGCCAACAGACTTAAATCTATTCTTCACAACTATATACAGATAGAACAGTCCGGTTTCCTTCCTCACCGCAACATGACAGACACAATTAGAAAGACTATAAACGTAATACAACATTGTACTCAAAATAAAACAGAAGCTTTAGTACTGTCACTAGACGCAGAGAAGGCTTTTGACAGTGTTGAATTTCTCTATTTGAAAGAGGTCATAAATCTTATGGGATTTGGTCCAAACTTCAAAAATGCAATTGAGGCAATATACAATCGCCCTTCGGCCAGACTCTACATAAATGGCAACTCCTCTCAGCCCTTCTTAATTCAAAAAGGAACGAGGCAAGGCTGTCCCTTGTCTCCTCTTCTTTTTCTTATGGCCTTTGAACCCCTAATGGAGGCAATAAGACAAAATAAAGACATAAAAGGGATAGAGATAGGACACTCAATCCACAAACTAGCTGTTTATGCTGACGACTTAACCTTATATCTATCCTCACCAGTAGAGTCTCTTACAGCTCTTCAAACATTACTTAAATCATTCAGTTTAATCTCTGGCATTACCTTTAACAATAAGAAGTCAGACGCTTACCCTATTAATCTTTCTAAAGCTTCACATCAACAATTGACTATATTAGGACATGGAAACTGGACAGAAAGTTCCTGGAGACTATTAGGTGTCTATATCCCTAGGGATATTACTAAGCTCAAACAATACAACTATGACACTTTACATAAAACGATTTTACAACAATTAAAAAACTGGGACAAGAAAAAATTTTCGTGGCCTGATAGATTTCATCTCATAAAGAATTTCATAATCCCAAAGTATCTCTTTCTTTTTCGTACTTTACCTATTTATTTACCCAACTCTACATTAATCAAGTGGCAAGCAGATCTTAATAAATTTCTGTGGTCATACAAAAAGTCAAGGATTGGAATAAACATTATCTCTCAGCCTTCATCACGTGGAGGAATGGATTACCCTAACTTAATTACCTATTATAGGGCAGCTTTACTGGCACAAATTACTAAATACATAATGGGGAAGTCTACATCAGACTGGGAGCAGATTGAGGCAAATTATTTAACTCCGTATCACGTATCAGATGTGATTTGGAACAGCAATTTACTTTATAAAACCAGATACAAAACCAACCTTTTTTTATACCCCTTACTGACTTTCTGGAGATACAAACGAAGTAAACTAGTTCCTGAACTGTCAAGATACTCTTCCTTCCTAAATCAGAGATGGTTCCCTCCTGGACAAAAGAATAATGAATACCTAATGTGGAGGGAAAGAGGTTATTCTAGATTAATAGATCTTTGTGTTAACAATAGCTTTCTTGAAAAAAGACAACTGGAAAAGAAACTTGACCATGAGATCAAATGGTTTCAATATTTACAGGTCAGAGACATGTTTGTCTCAGTCAAAGTGAGGGAAGCTTTTAAGCGTCCATTGACAGAATATGAAAATTTTATCAAAAACCTTAAGGACAATACTAAGGGCATACTCTCCAAAACATACAAGTTATGCCTTCTTCTTTTTAATGAACAAGAACTCCAATACCAAAAGAGGTGGAATGAAGATTGTCAAAAGGTTATTCCAGATGATCACTGGGAAATAATCTGGAGTTCTTATTGTAACAAATCTAAGGTTTTTAATTTAAAATTCCAATTTCATAAGACTCTCCTAAGATGGTATTGGTCCCCAAAAAGAGTAAGCAAAATATTTCCTTCAATAGACCCGCTTTGCAAGAAATCTTGTGGTGTTCAATCTGATTTTTTCCACGGTTGGTGGAAATGTAAATTCATTACCACATTCTGGCAACAAATCAAAGAGCAAATTTACTCAATCACTCAAATAGACCTGCCACTAGAACCTGATATATTTTTACTCCATAATTGGTCTGTTCCAGAAGTGAGTTCTAGTACTGCAGAATTAGTTCATATTTTAATAGCAACAGCGAGACTTACTATTGCTACTTGGTGGACGGGCAAAATTATCCCGACAGTGGACATGTGGCACCAGAGAGTATGGGAAATCTTTATTTTAATAAAATTAGCTTACAATTCTTATGATATAAAATATGAACAGTATGAAAAACACGTGGTATCAGTGTGGTTCCCTCTGGTTTCTTATTTCTATGAAAAAAACATCCTTCCTAGTAAAGAGTATTACAAAAAACTAATTTATCTGTAAAAGCTTAATTTATGGTACATTAGGGAAGATATGGGATTTTTGTTTATTTAGATATAGTTTGGTTTAATATGATTTTTTGTTTAATTTTGCCTAATGTTGTTTTAATTATGTTATGAATACATGTAAGGATGCCTTCACATTCTGTATGTTGAATTTGCTTAATAAAGACAATTTATAACTTCAAAAAAAAACAAACAAACAAACAAACCACCACTTCAGGGGCCACTTAGCTCAGATCCTACCAGAAGCATCAACAATCTGGGCTCACCCATTGCTGCCTTCTGCAAATAGGTAGCACAAAAGGACAATCCGTGAGACGACACCCATGGTCATTGGCACTGAGGGGCCTGAGCCATGCAGCATTGAAGAGCATAAGAACGTAAGAGAAGCCATGTTGGATCAGGCCAATGGCCCATCCAGTCCAACACTCTGTGTCACACAGGGGCCAAAAAACCCAGGTGCCATCAGGAGGTCCACCAGTGGGGCCAGGACACTAGAAGCCCTCCCACTTTGCCCCCCCCCCCCAAACACCAAGAATACAGAGCATTGCTTGCCCCAGATGGAGAGTTCCAACAATACGCTGTGGCTAATAGCCACTGATGGACCTCTGCTACAGATTTTTATCTGATCCCCTCTTGAAGCTGTCTATGCTTGTAGCTGCCACCACCTCCTGTGACAGTGAATTCCAGGCATTAATCACCCTTTGGGTGAAGAAGTGCTTCCTTTTATCCGTTCTAACCTGACTGCTCAGCTATTTCATTGAGTGCCCACGAGTTCTTGTATTGTGAGGAAGGGAGAAAAGTACTTCTTTCTCCAAGCTAAAGAGCCCCAAGCGTTTTAACCTTTCCTCATAGGGAAAGTGTGCTGGGACTTAGCTGTCCTTTCTATCTGCTGGCAGTGGCCCATTGGGATTTCAATGGCTGGTCTTGCTTCAACTGGCCTGGCTGTGTACGTTAGAGGTCCCCAACTTTTTTGGCACTGGTGACCAGTTTTGTGGAAGACAATTTTTCCACGGACCGACAATTGTGCACTTTATTTCTATTAGTTTGGTGTGGTGGTTAAGTGTGCAGACTCTTATCTGGGAGAACTGGATTTTATTTCCCCACTCCTCCACTTGCAGCTGCTGGAATGCCTTGGGTCAGCCATAGCTCTAGCAGCAAGCAGCAGTTGTCCTCGAAAGGACAGCTTCTTGGAGAGCTCTCTCAGCCCCAACCACCTCACAGGGTGTCTGTTGCGGGAGAGGAAGGTAAAGGAGATTGTGAACCACTCTGAGATTCAGAGTGGAGCGTTGGATATAAATCCAATGTCTTATTATTATTACTACTACATTGTAATATATAATTAAATAATTATACAACTCACGGCCTGCTTGCTAGCAGGGCACGGACCGGTACTGGTCCACAGCCTGGGGGTTGGGGACCTCTGGGGTAGGGGACACTGGCTGGAAATCCAGAGCCAGTTTGGTGCAGCGGACATCCTTATTTGCATCTGCTTGGCCTCCCTTACCTGTCATGATGCTATATAAGAGAGCCAATTTGGTGCAGTGGTTAAGTGTGCAGACTCTTATCTGGGAGAACCAGGTTTGATTCCCCACCCCTCCACTTGCACCTGCTGGAATGGCCTTGGGTCAGCCATAGCTCTCGCAGGAGTTGTCCTTGAAAGGGCAGCTGCTGTGAGAGCCCTCTCAGCCCCACCCACCTCACAGGGTGTCTGTTGTGGGGGAGGAAGGTAAAGGAGATTGTGAGCCGCTCTGAGACTCTGAGTGGAGGCCGGGATATCAATCTTCTTGGAACTTTTGGGGAGCCAAATAGGAGAGGAAAAAATAAAAAAGGACAGGAATGGTAGCCTTTGCGAGATATCACAAAAAGCTCTCCACATCTAGCCAACCTCCGTCTCCACTTATCTCTTACTATTTCCATCTGTAGACGGCACCTTGTCTGGAGCAACTGAATATGATATTTAGAAACCAGTCCACCACACCAGGAAGCAGTGCAAAGAGCAATGCCGCCAGGAATGAGCTCTGAGGAAACTGCCCTAATTAAGAACCCTGCTGAATAGAAATGGTTTGGATAATTTTTCACGACAATATTTAGTTCACCGTCCTTGCACTTTCCTTCTAAGGATATGATAAAAATGTTATCTGCAAGCTGCGGTGAATGCCGTAACACTTGACGTGTGCCAGTGTCTGCAGAACACAGAAGTAGGTGAAGGTTTGCAAATCTGTATCCCCTTGGCAAACAGCCATTGTTTACCTCTTGTGGCGGATACTCCAGACCTGCTTCTTTTCCATTTTGCTCATGAAACCCTTCCAGATCGCAGGTCTGAGCCCAAACAACTGAGTTTAGAGATGTCCGCTGAACTACAGCTCATCCGCAGCAGTAGAAAAAAGTAAAACTCCAGTAGCACCTTAAAGGCCAGGGGTGGCCAAAGTGTGGCTATTTCACAAATATTGTGCGGTTCCCAGAGGTCAAGGAGGAACTTAATGCTTGCTTACTGTATTGGGCCTTAGTCAGCCTCTGAGCCTGGAACCATAGGTAGGAAACTGTTTCTTCTGTGTGTGAAGTGGAGACAGAGGGGATGGATAATAGGCAGGCTTGCAAGCTCTTATACACCGCAGAGGTCACTTAGAGTGGGGAAAGAGAGCACAAGAGCTGAGGGAGCCACTGGAAAGAAGGACTGAATTAAAGAGGGCGGCGCAGGGTTCCCCCTTAGTTTCATAGCTCTTATAGGAGCTGTATTTACTAACCTTGGTGTCAAAGAAAAAGACGACTACAGATTTATACCCCGCCCTTCTCTCTGAATCAGAGACTCAGAGCAGCTTACAATCTCCTATATTTTCTCCCCCCACCAACAGACACTCTGTGAGGTAGGTGGGGCTGAGAGGGCTTTCACAGCAGCTGCCCTTTCAAGGACAACTCCTGCAATAGCAATGGCTAACCCAAGGCCATTCCAGCAGCTGGAGTGGGGAATCAAACCTGTTTCTCCCAGGTAAGAGTCTGCACACTTAACCACTACACCAAACTGGCTCTCACAAAGCAAAGAGAGATGCGTAATGATGCAAATGGTGGTCAGTGATTTATATAGTAGATGTGTGTTTCCTTCTCCCACTGATGCCAAAAAACAGTTCCCTAGCCTTTCCCTATGCTGGTCTTATGGGGACTGTTATTCCTGGCTTTTTTTTTTTTTTTAAGTTTCCTAGCATGGCCATATTGTAAAGTGCAGACATATGTATTTTATCTTTCTGTGCAAAGAAAGTATGAAGAGTTTTAATTACGACGTGTATAATATTTGTTCACATCTTGTGGGTCTAAAACATCTGACCATTATTCTATGTGGCTCCTTCGTTAAGCAAGTTTGGCCACCCCTATTAAAGACTAACAAATTTGTGGCTGGGTATAAAAATTCATGAGCAACTTGCTCACTTCTTCAGATGAAAGAGCTGTATCGGAAGATGCTGAGATGCAAGAGTTGTATCTGATGAAGTGAGAAATGGACTACTGAAAGCTCCTACCCAGCCACAAATTTTGTTATTCTTTAAGGTGCTCCTGGACTCTTGCTCTTTTCTTCTGCTACAGACAGACTAACACAGCTACCCATCTTGATCTAGCTCTTTTGCAAACTACAGAGATCTAGGGATGCCAGGTCCAAATGTCACACGGGGGGGGGGGGGTGGCGTCTGGGAATTGGCAAGGATGTCACACAGTGTGCGTCCACCGCCCAGAAATTACAAAGGCACAGTAGTGACGTTGGGGATGACACTCTGGTTTGGGGGCAAAACTCTATGTAAAATTGCCTCAAACCATAGAGTTTTGCCCCAAAACCACAGTGTAACCCCCCCCCCCCCGAAGTGCCTTTGTCACTTCTGGTTGACATTAGCGCATTGTGCATGATGTCACTGTTTTGGCAGGGTAGGAAGATTTCCTCCTGCTCTCAGCTGGTGGGCAGGAGCCTGCGAAAACAGGGGATCCTCTCCCCCATCTAGGGAATGGTACCCCTACAGAGATCAGTTCCCCTGGAGAAAACACGTGCTTTGGAGGGTGGACTCTATGCCACTGTAACCCACTGAGGTCCCTGTCCTCCCCAGACTCCCCCCTCAAATCTCCAGGAGTTTCCCAGCCCGGGTCTGCAACCCTCCCCCCCCCATCTCCTGTCATTGGTCATGGGGGACCTGGCAACTCCACAATTAATTTTGCCATAATATAAAATGCTAGAGATGCAAAAATGCCTTCTGGGCGGACTGAGGCCCAAGACTTTGACAGGACTTGACTGCAGCCTGTGCTTGAACTGTGGAAACATGCAGCACTTCATATAATTCACAAAATAGCCTTAGAACTGTGGGAGAGGCAGAGTGCCGGGGCTGTCCTGCATTGGCCCCAAGGTATGGACTAGCAGCACTTAAGAGTGTGTTCAGCTCAGAAGTCACGACACCGCTGCTGGCTGTCATGTGAAATACGCAACCTGCTGGGGATGAGGAGAGGTGGCAAGAGCCAAACAGGTGTTGGCAAATGCCACTTTGGGAGCCCCCTAGATACACTAGGGCAGGGGTGTCGAACTAAATTGTCATGAGGGACAGATCAGACATAAATGAGACCTTGTTGGGCCAGGTCATGTCAGGTTGGGCCAAGCCATGTCATGTGTGTATCTTTTTAAGATTAGGTAGCAGAGAGATAAACTTTATAAAGGACACAGACAAACACAATTGAATATATTTTTTAAAAACTTAAAACATGCTTAAAATGTTAGCACATTGGCCTTAATGGTGCATTCTTTGTATTTCTCCTGTGCAATCCAGGGAACTGGGCAAAGGAAGCTCTGGCTCTTTCCTTCCTTCCCCAGGGGACCAGGAGGGGGGAAGAGCTTCAGCCAATAAACGGAAGAGAGGCTTGGCTCACTAGCTCTGTTGTGCAATTGAGAGAGTCTGGCAAAGCAAGCTCTGCCTCCCCCCTCCCCTTCCTCCCCAAGGGAGAAGCCTCAGCCATTGGAGAAAATAGAGGTTATGCTCTGTAGCTCCTGTGTGATTGAGCAAACCTTGCAAAGCAAGCTGTGATGCACAAGGAAGCAAGAGAGAAAAGGAATCAGATGACAGCTAGTTGCTCGGGGGCCTGAATGGAGCTCTCTGGGGGCCGGATACGGCCCCCGGACTGCATGTTTGACACCTCGCACTAGGGGTGGGTTGGGTTTCAAATGTAAATGAAATGGGGAATTAATCGGGGCAAGATCGTTTCAAGCTTTCGGAGTACAATGTGAAGTTATTGAAAAGGATTAATCATCCAATGGCGTTCCATTTCAGCTTGCCAAGCTACAAAGGTAGGCACAATGAAGAACTGCCTTAATGGGAGTCTCGTCACAGGACCCCGGGAATGGAATGTTCTTTTAAAAAACAGAAGTCCTAAACCTGGCGGAAAGTGGCATCCCCCCTAAATGCTGCTGTGCTTTTTTGTTGTCTCCCTGTTACTCTTCTGAACGCTGCTGTTGCAGAACAGGTCATGCACACTGCAGGAGTAGGCATATGCGCTGAAGTTCCTGGGATGCATCGCGCTGCTGGCACGATGGCAAAAATAATGGGTGTAACTGGGCCCAAGGTAAGCTTTTTAAAAGATTCAGTGCCTTCAGTGGGGAAAAGGTCAGCCCACGTGCCGTGAAATGCAATGAAATTTAAACACATTTGACTTGGGCTGGTGATGCTCAACAGCTTGGATCCCACCTAGAATATCTGTAAATTCAGAGTGTTTGCAGGGCTTTTTTTGTAGAAGGAGCTCCTTTGCATATTAGACCACACCCCCTCCCCTGACGTAGCCAATCCTCCAAGCTTCCAGGGCCTAGTACAGGGCCTACTGTAAGCTCCAGGAGGATTGGCTACATCAGGGGGTGTGGCCTAATATGAAAAGAAGTTCCAACTACAAAAAAAAGCCCTGAGTGCGTGCGTGTGGTTTTTAATTTAATTTTTAGATTTATATCCCAATTTTTTAAATATATATAGCCAATTCACTGCTCCCACAGGAGACCTCTATTGACTTCCAAGCTATTCCCTGAGGGTTATCCATTCTTTTGGAGGAGTGATGTTTTGGGAGAGTTCTGGACTGCCACTGGAGGGGGGAACTGGCTTGTGCACCAAAATTCTAGATGTAATCCAAGCCCAAATATTTAAAGGGCAACAGGAACCAATTTTGCTGCCATGTAAAGGGTCAAATGTCTAAGGGAGGAATTATGATGTCACAGCACCCAAACAAAGGTTTCATTAATTGTTCATGCGCATATTAATGCTCAAGTGAATGTTACTTAAAGGAGCATTTATTTTCCTCTAGAGTCCATATCTAAAGGTTATTTTGCTTTGCTGTTCTTTCCGGTGCGCCACCACTTGCTCCCTGCTTCACCCAGCACTCATATAACTCAAAAATATTCCTGCTCAGGGATTACTTCCAGTGGGAAAGGCTCTCCTCACTGTCCGACCAATCAAAAAGTCTTATCTGGTAGGCACATGGGAGAGGGCCTTTTTGAGGGCTGACTATGGAGCAACAACCTCCCCACAGAGATGCACCTGGCCAGTTAACTTTTGATCTTCAGGAAGGCAGCTGAAGACAGTTAATCTACTTTTGTATTGTTGCAATTTTAGTATTTGTGCAGCCAAACTAAGCATACGGTAGTTTTAATTAGGACTGCATTTGAGTAATTTTTTTTAATTGACATCCCTAACTGGAGATTTTGAATTGTGGTTTTTAAGGTTTTTCCCCCCCTTTATAATAATTTTATTTACATTGTAAGCCACCTTGAGTTCTGCAATAAATAATAAAATCTGTGTGGAAATAGCATCTCTCTACTGGAAAGAAGAAGATATTGGATTTACACCCCGCCTTTACTCTGAATCTCAGAGTGGCTTACAATCTCCTTTACCTTCTTCCCCCACAACAGATGCCCTGTGAGGTGGGTGGGGCTGAGAGAGCTCTCCCAGAAGGTGCCCTTTCAAGGACAACCTCTGCGAGAACTATGGCTGACCCAAGGCCATTCCAGCAGCTGCATATGGAGCAGTGGGGAATCAAACCCAGTTCTTCCAGATAAGAGTCTGCACACTTAACCACTACACCAAACTAGCTCTCGGTTGCATTACTCTACTGGCATGTTCTTTGAGTTACAGTGTCCTCGCTTACAACCAGAGGCCCTTCAACAGGTTCCATATGGTACATTAGTAGTACCTTATGCATGTTTCCTGAGAAGTCCCACTGGATTCAACTGGCTCTCTCGAGTGAAAGAGTGCAGGACTGCAGTGCAGTGCAGGATTCCCAAGGAAATCACTGTTTCTGATTGTCAGGTACATATAGATCCAAACCTTCCCTTCCATGATTGAAGGCATGGGGTTAGATCTCTGGGACAAAAATGGACAGACGCACTGTTGCTGGAGGCAAACAAGAATTGTCTAGCAACTCATGACACTTGATGGGAATCCTCTCACTGACAGAGGCGGCTGCGGCACAGCCAAGTGACTGCATGTCTGCGGCAAAGAGGGCATTTTGCAGACCACATTCCGTCGCCCGCCCGAGGATTACAAGCTGCCTGTGTGTCAACTGCGGCAGATGCTATTCTGCCCTGTGTTTGACCCTAAGAAGCCACAGTACTGTGGCAACTATGGCAAAAGGCATTCAATGATGTGAAATCCAACATTAGCTGGGAAAGCAACTCCCTTAGACCACGTGCTGGGATAAAGAAAAAGGCTCCTTTGGAAAAAGCCAGTTCAAATTTAGACTCTTGTCTATAAACAGAGAAAATCCAGAACCTTGCTGAACCCCAGAAGTTTGGTGTCTGAACACAAGCTTCCACTGCCCACAAATAACCAGGGTTGTGTACTGTAAACTAAATCCTGATAGGTCCCTCCCTTTAGAAAACATGTGATCTCCAAATGGTCCAAAGTAGGTGACTTTCCAGCTATCAGGGAACATGTATTATCTAAAGTACAGGACTGAAGGGGAGACAGGAGATGCCTTTTACAAGGCTATCTGGTGCTAACAGATAGCGCTGCCAATTTGGGGAGTCTATAAAAAGCTCTCTTGCTTTGGTACTAGATATACTGATTTGGGAGAATGAGAATCTACTACCCAAGTGGTCTGAGATGGACTGCATGGCATTATTTTGTTATTCTCCAAAATTTGCATCCCGCCTTTCTGCCCTCAGATGGGGCCACCAATGTGGCTAACGAATCAAAACATGCATGAATAAAAATTCACATTTAGATCCATTAACACAAACACCATCATTAAAACAATTAAAACCAAAGCTAAAAATACTTACAGAGACATAAAAACAACAATTAAAACAATTAAGTAAATGTGTTTTAAAAACAAGCTGTCAGAGTCAATAATTATGTGCACAAAGTTCTATAAAGGTACTAAAGAAAAGTGTATGGAACACTATTGAAAGATTGTGTCTTTTTTTTTTTTAAAAAAATGGCAATCGCTCAGTTGAGACAATTCTGCAGCCACTGCTGAAGCGTTGACATCTATGTAGCTTTGTGATGATAATTAAGCAACAAACAACAATTAATGCTAGATTTAAAACTAATGCACTGTTACCCTTGATTCAACTACAACATTTAAGTTAATCAGCATTAAACAAGTTTTTTAAATAATGCAACAAATTAGCAATGGTCTTCTATAGACGTTGGAATAGTTTTCTAAGTGTTCTTGCTACTGTTCACGCTGCAAAGGATTCTATAGAGATCTGGTCATAATGAAAAAAATAGCTAAGCCTGCTGAATACCTTGGCAGGTATGAACATTGCCCACCTTAGACAACATTTTCTAAATCTGTCTTTTATATTGGAAGCATTTCTGAAAAATTCACCTACGATCAGTTCTTCAACTTTAAAAGCCCAATCAGACCTCATCAGTCCAACTTCAAGCCCAGAGAAATTAAAAGCAATTTCTACACTGGTCATGCATTTGAGAGAAAAAATGTTTCGAAAACATATTAGAACTCAGATCCTGGATTTCAAGATGCTGATAAGAATTTTATTATTATTCGTTTCATGTTGCATTGTCATGAACAAAGAAAGGGGTCAAAATTGAATAGGAGTTGCCCTGATTAGTATTTCTAACCTCCCTTAATCACTGTCCATCACCTTGCGGTCCAGACATCTCTCTTTCCCGACACGTGAAGTCCTATCCGTTCACCTTCTCTGCAGAACCAAAAGATCCCCCCATTCCGCCCAAAATCATCCATCCCACCTCAATCTCAATTGCCTTACACACACACAAAACCCCCCACGCGCTATATTGCAAGGACACTTTTAAAACTTACCTTTGCAGAATTGCCAGACGAGCAAAAAAGTTATTAAACTTCAGGGATGGGGAGGAAAAAACCCAAAACCCTGGCCTGATTTTTAATTCCACCCCCCAGAAAAAAATTATTAAATCATAGAGGAGGAGGAAAAAAACTTACTCCAGGATTCCTTGCCCACCTTTTTTTTTTTTTAAGTTGCAAGACAGCTTTCCAAGAGAAACCGTTTGCTAAGTGGAAAAAAGGGAAGAAGAAAAACTGCAGCCCCACTAGACTTCTACTCCAAGGGGCCCTTTTTCTACAAAGTGCCCTTTCCACCCCCTGTACTTTACTTTACCCTCCTTCTTTCTCCTTCTCCTTTCTGGTCTCTCCTACCTCCAAGATGGTAGGAAAGTTGTTGTTTTGGAGGGCAGAGGAGCGGCTCTCTGGTGTTATGTCCTCTCAGTGCCTGTAGTGGTGCTGTAGGAGGCTGGCTAAGCTCTCTCTCTTCTGGAGCAGCTCCGGCAGCCCTGCCTTCTTTGCTGGAGAATATATTCAGGGATTCCCCCCCTTCATAATCACCTACCCCTCTTCTGAGCACTTTGTAGTTTTTTTTTTATTTTTATTTTTAAAAGAAATAATAATAATAAAGAGCCTCCCGTGCAAAAGCTGGCTTTCTTCTTCTCCCCAGCAAAGGAAATCTGGCGGCGGCGGTGGTGTGTTTTTTTTCCTTCCTTCCCTCCCTCCGAGCCAAGGGGGCAACAACCAGCAGCAGCTCCTCAAGCACTGAAGCCGCTCCGAGCCCCATTCCCCGGTCCCTCTGCTGGGGAGGAAACTCCGGTCCGTCAGCCCAACAGAGGGAAACGGGGGGAGAGGCGAGAGAGGAGAGCGAGAAAAAAAAGCAGCTGGAAAGGTAAGCCAGGCCCGGCCTCCATCCCCGGGCTCGCGTAGAAGGGCAGGCGGCGCTCGCGGGGCGGGGCGGCCGGCCGGGCGCGCTACGCCAGGCCGGGGATTCGGGAGAGCGAAGTAGGCCTCGGAGGCTAAAGCGGGGCCGGCGGGGTTGGGGAGGCCGGAGGGGTTGCCGGAACGGTTAGGGGCCCACTCCGAGGCCGGGAAAAAGGGACGGCGGCGCTGGGCCGGAGCCGGCCGTGAGGCGGAAAGGAGAAGAGGGCCCGGGCCCGAGCGCGGGCCTAGCCGCTTCCCGCCTCCGCGGGGTCCCGCTCCGGCCCTAGAGTTCAGACCCCGAAACAGAGGACTGCCGTCTGCCCTACGAAGGGGTTCGGGGGGACGACGACGAGGAAGGGGCCGTCTCAAGGCGACAGCGGCGGCTGGGCCCGACGCCGCGCCGTGGCCGAGGGAGGGGAGGCGGCGGCGGCGGCGGGAGAGCGATCTGGAGGGACCGGGACGGAGGCTGCGGGGGGCGACGGCGGAATTATGACTCTTTATTGCGAATCTGGAGGCCTCATTTCCCCCCCGGAGGGCTCTCTTGGCCCCGCTGGTTGCTGAGCCGGGAAAGGGGCGGGGGGGGGTGTCCCGGCTGGGTCCGGGGTTGCGCCTGGAGCCGCCGCCGGCCTTGAAAGTTTCATTGCAGGCCTCGCCGCCTTCCTCCCGGGTGGGACCCTGCTTCTCGGTTCCCCCCGTTTGCATTCACACGGGATCCGGACCCAAAACGCGTGTAGGAAGGGCGAGCCGCTCCTGCCTAAAACCGGAGCCGAGAGCCGCCTCCCCCCTCCCCCCCTGGACCTCTCCGGCAACCCCCCCTTGGCAACTCGCCTTTCCCCCTAAAACCTCCCACGTTCCCTCGAACCCACCCTAGTTAGGATCGTGGGAACTCTCCAAGACGCCCCCCTCGCTGGCTTGCCCCCCCCCCAGTTGTGGGGTTAGCAAAGGGTGCCAAGGGAGGAGTCCCGGGGGGCAGTGTTCCCTCTAAGCTGAGTTAGCCCGAGCTAGCTCACAGATTTTGAGCCTCCAGCTCACACAGTTTTGTCTTCGCTCAGGAAGGGTGACCCCAGAGGACACTCATTGATGCAGGAGCTCACAACCTTCATGCCAAGAGCTCCCAAAGTAGAATTTTTGCTCACAAAACTCTGCGGCTTAGAGGGAACATTGCTGGGCGGGTGGGGTGGGCAGGCGGCCGCTTGGCTGAGAGATGGTGCAAAGTTCCCTCTGGGATGGACTATGCAGCGCTTGACCGCAACCTCCGAGGGTGAAGATGGGGCCACTCCCCGATCCCCTTCTCCCCCCCCCACCCCAGTCCTCAGTCGTCTTCCCGCTTGGCCAGTCTGGAGGTGCTGTCAGTGGGAAACCAGCCATGCCAACACATGCCGGGCTTCTCGGATCAAACTTCACTTTTACCCCGTTGTCAGTGAGGTGCAGTCAGGGTCAGATGAACCATTAGGCCAAAAAGGCATTGGCCTATGGGCATGTCTTTAGGGGCCCTGGGCCGCCTCCCCTCCCATTTCCCCCCAGCTTGCAGTCCTCCCAGTCTACATGTGCAGCCAGCAACTGAGCCACTCTTTGCGCAACCTGCCTGGTGCAGTGGCTGCTGGAGTAGTCGCCAAGTTTGCCTCTCTCTGCCTCTCCCTTGCAGTTTAGTAAGAGGAGCTTTTAAGAAGGCTGCAGCAGGGGTAGTGGGTGGCAGGGCGGGCGCTCCGACTCTCAGATAATTTGCAAGGGGGCCCCCTGAGATTTTGACTGCCTAGGGGCCTCCACAGGTTTAATCTGGCACTGGGTGCAATGCTTGGGGCTGATCCCTAATGCTTGGGCCTGGAAGTCATATATACCGCCTGAGCCTCCCAGCCTCATGCAGCAGTGTGGTGTGCAATAAATATATATTTTCGAGGGTACAGATATCATATTGGTGCCATGGTCAGTGTGGGTACAATTGCTCTTCCGAGCCATCCCTCACCCTGTTGCAGCTGACTCAGATGGACCTGTTATACTCTGTAAATTTGGACTGATTTTGCACTAGGGCTTGTTCCGGTTGGAGAGCCCTTTTGATCCCTGTGCTTTGCTTCGTTTTTGCACAAGTTGCCCTGGAGCGGCGAGTTGGCGTGCTGTTCTCCTGAGGCAAGCAGAAACCGCTTGCAAGAGGATCCTGCTTGCTACGGAAGAGCACTGCTCCAACTCGCAGCTCCGGGGAAACTTGTGCGAAAACAGAGGGTGTTTTCGCACTGACCTTAATCAGCAGCGACGCCCCTCTTCACCGCGCAGGATTGGCACGGATTTCGCACTAATTGCCGCGGAGCACCCGGAAGAGCCGGAAAGTCCCGCGGCTTTTGGAAATCCGCGCCGATCCTGCGCGGTGAAGAGGGGCGTCGCTTCTGATTAAGGTCAGTGCGAAAACGCCCAGAGAGACGCCCCGGGGAGCAAAAGGGCTCTCCAACCGGAACAAGCCTCATGCGAAATCCGTCTGACAAAGGCTAAATCCAGTGGCACCTTTAAGACCAGCAAGTTTTATTCAGCTTTATGAAACCAACAAGTTTCATTCAGTGCAAGCTTCTTCAGATACATTGGAAACGGTGTTGGTCTTAAAGGTGCCACTGGACTCAGACTTCGTTCTGCTGCTTCAGACCAATGCAGCTACCGACCTGACTCACTCTGTAGATTGTTCAAGATGGGCAGCAGTGTTAGTCTGTCTGTAGCAGCAGAAAAGAGCAAGAGTGCGGTAGATTAACAGAATTCTAGCTGTACCTGATGAAGTCAGCAATGACTCACGAAAGTTCATACCCCGCTACAAATTTTGTTAGTCTTTACGGTGCTACTGGACTCTTTCTCCTTTCTGGAAACTGTATGTGAGTAAAATATGGTTTGGGGAGTTGGGAGTATCTCTGTAGAGGTCAGCATAAGGCTGGTATCTTCAAACTGTTTGTTAAGGACTGGCAGTATGGGAAGAGTTTGGATGCCCATAATATGTTCATTTAACCCACTTTAAAGATAAACTTTTAGCCAGGACCCAGAGAATGGTATATTTAGTTCTGCATGCTCAGGTGGTTTTGGAATTATTTCATTTTTTAATGCTTTTAAAATTTATATCCCTTTTCTCCCTGATCAAGAGCCAAAGCGGCTTTTTACGTCATTCTCCATGCCTCCGCCTTATCATCACAACAACAGTCTTCTGAGGTAGGGTTGGCTAAGAGATTGTGACAGGCCAGTGAAAATCCATGGCAGCGTCGGAATTCGAACCCTGGTCATCCCAGATCCTAGCCTGTTACTCATCTTTAGACTGCAGCTTCCATATGAGAAGCCCCTTTTGAAACTGGGGAGCATTTCAGAGGCAGCTGGTGATGAAGCCTAGAAATTTGTCATTTGCCAGAAAGAGAAAGTTAAAAACCCCCTTTGAATGCATATAAGGCTGTGGGCACCTGGAGATAGCTCTTTAGAAGAAGACAACTGCAGATTTATACCCCGCCCTTTTCCCTGAATCAGAGACTCAGAACGGCTTACAATATCCTATATCTTCTCTCCCCACAACAGACACCCTGTGTGGTGAGTGGGGCTGAGAGGGTTCTCACAGCAGCTGCCCTTTCAAGAACAGCTCTGCGAGAGCTATGGCTAACCCAAGGCCATTCCAGCAGCTGCAAGTGGAGGAGTAGGGAATCAAACCCGGTTCTCCCAGATAAGAATCTGCTTACTTAATCACTACACCAAACTGGCTTTAGACCCCAGCATTCAGAGCAGAGGTTGCATTTCCATGCAGAACAGCTATCCTATCCATAGGGCAAAACCAAATTCATTGAGGAGAAAGTCTGAAAACTGTAATGGGAGAAATTTGTGGGCAGATTGGGCCTCAGTCACGAAAACTGGTTTTTGATGCTTGACTAGGCTGTGGGTTGTTTGCTCCTCTGTCTTGGCAGGGAGCCTGGGTTCAAATGTGCTCGTCCAAAGCACTCAGAGGTGGGCTTTCTCTGAGGAGTGCAGTTCGAGACTGCGTCTCTTTCAGTCATAACATTTTAAGAATAAGTACTGTGATGCTGGGTGGGAGGACAAGAAATCTGCCAGGCTTTAAGAAGGCAGAGCTTAGGAGGAGCCACATAGATTTGTTAGGTACTGAGTGACTTGCTGGGCCAAACTGAACCTGCACAAAAGAGACGGGCTTCACTCGAACCAGAAGGGAACAAGGCTGCTGGTGATTATTTTCAAAAAGGGGGCAGAGCAGCTTTTAAACTAATCCCAAGGGGAAAAGCCAACAGGAGCGGGAGAGTCTCCAGTTTGGGACAGGTCAGTCCAAAGGGATGATTGCATAAACCAGGGGTGGCCAAACTTGCTTAATGGCAGAGCCACATAGAATAAACGTCAGATGTTTGAGAGCCGCAAGACATGAATGTCAGATATTTGAAAGCCAGAAGGAAGGAAGAAGAAGCAGATATTGGATTTATATCCCACCCTATACTTTACCCACCCCCCACAACAGACACCCTGTGAGGTAGGTGAGGCTGAGAGAGCTCTCACAGAAGCTGCCCTTTCAAGGACAACTGCGAGAGCTGTGGCTGACCCATTCCAGCAGCTGCAAGCGGAGGAGTGGGGAATCAATCCCAGTTCTCCCAGATAAGAGTCTGCGCATTGAAACCACTAAACAAGGAAGGAAGGAAGGAAGGAAGGAAGGAAGGAAAATAGATGACAGGAGGGAGGGAGAGGTGGAAAGAAATCAACTTTTAACTTTAAATGCCTTCTCCAAGCTGGCTGATAGAGTGAGGGGGGGCTTTGAGAGCCACAAAATATGTCTGAAAGAGCCACATGTGGCTCCCAAGCCACAGTTTGGACACTCCTGGCATAAACACTTGGCGTAGTACTGATAGGAGCATAACATATACTAATTTAGATACAATAAGTATCTCAAAAACGGTGGAATGGGAAAAATCTACGGGATTCAATCACTCCTGAGTATAAGCTCTGTATGCAGGACAGGGAGGGATGGGTTGTTGTTGGAGTTGCGTTGTGCATCAAAGAGGGCATAGAATCAAAAAAGTTAGACTACATCAGGGGAATTAACTCCGCAACAGGAGCAATATGTGTGGGAATACTGGGCCTTTTAAGGGTTGGTTCCGCAAAAGGGAAGTTGTTTCACCAACCTTTTGGAGTTCTTTGAGAAAGTGAACCAGCATCTAGACCTGTCAGACATGACATCTTTGGACTTTCAGAAGGCTTTTTGACAAGGGACCTCACCAAAGACTCCAGAGTAATTTAGCAGTCATGAGATAAAAGGATAGAGTCTCTTATGGATTAAAAATTTATTAAATGGCAGGAAACAAAGAGTTGGGATTACTGAACAGCTCTCACAATGGAGGGAAATAAGCAACGGGGTCCCATAAGCATTGGTATTGGGGCCGGTACTATTTAATTTAGTCATAAATTATCTGGAGCTAGGGGTGAGTAGTGTAGAGGCCAAGTTTGCAGATGACAGAAAATTATTTGGGACTGTGAAAACCAAGGCTGACTTTGAAGAGCTCCAAGAAGATCTCCACAAACTGGGTGAGCAGGTGACAATGTGGCAAATGAAATTCAGCGTTGGTAACAGCGTTCCCCCAAAGCTGAGTTACTGTGAGCTAGCTCACAATTTTTTTAGCCTCCAGCTCACACATTTTTTTACTTCGCTCAAGGAGGATTGGCCCCGGAGCAAACTAATTTATGCTGTAGCCGAATCACTCACAACTTTAATGCCAGTAGTTCACAGAGTAGAATTTTTGCTTACAGGACTCCACAGCTTAGAGCAGGGGTGTCAAACTCATTTGTTATGAGGGCTGGGTCTGACATAAACGAGACCTTGTCGGGCTGGGCCGTGTGTGTACCTATTTAAGATTAGGTAGCAGAGAAAGGGCCCCATGGCACAGAGTGGAAAAGCTGCAGTACTGCAGTCGGAGCCCTCTGCTCACGACCTTTCAATCCCAGTGGAAGCTGGTTCAGGTAGTCGGCTCGAGGTTGACTCAGCCTTCCATCCTTCCGAGGTGGGTAAAATGAGTACCCAGCTTGCTGGGGGGAAAATGTAGATGACTGGGGAAGGCAATGGCAAACCACCCCGTAAAAGGTCTGCCGTGAGAACGTTGTGAAAGCAACGTCACCCCAAAGTCGAAAACGACTGGTGCTTGCACAGGGGACTACCTTTATCTTTACCAGAGATATAAGCTTTTTAAAGGACACAGACAAACACAACTTTAACCCCCCCCTTAAAACATGCTTAAAACATTAGCACTTGGTCTTAAAGGTGCCTTCTTTGTATTTCTCCTATGGGATCCCTCTCTCTCTCTCGGCTTGGCTTCGCGAACGAAGATTTAAGAAGGGTGCAATAGTCCACGTTTGCTGCAGGCTCGCTGGTGGCTGACAAGACCAATGTGGGACAGGCAGGTCCGGCCACAGCGGCTGCAGGGAAAAGTCTGATTTAGGGTTGGTCCTGTAGCAGTGCGATTCTTCCTCAATCTCCTTTTGTCCTCAAGACCAGCTATGCGTGTGTTCTCAAAGGAAGAGACAGCCTGGTGGATGGTGTGCCTCCATGCTTTGCGATCTGAGGCTAGGTCAGACCACTGGTGATGGAATTTGCTGCTGGGCCGCATGTTTGACACCCCTGGCTTAGAGGGAGCATTGGTCAGTAAGTGTAAGATGGTGGTCATTGAGACAAAAAAAAAAAATCCCAGCCTCAAGTGGGATCCAGGGAACTGGGCAAAGGCGGCTCTGGTTGTTTCCCCCCCTCCACAGGGGGCCAGGAGGGGGAGGAGCCTCAACCACTGTAGAAAATAGAGGGTTTGCTCTGTAGCTCCTGTGTGATTGAGCAAGCCTTGTAAAGCAAGCCGAGATGCAGAAGGAAGCAAGAGAGAGGGAGAAGGAAGCAGATGACAGCCAGTTGCTGGGGGCCTGAAAGGAGCCCTCCGGGGGCCTGATTTGACCTCTGGGCCGCATGTTTGACACCCCTGGCTTAGAGGGAGCATTGGTCAGTAAGTGTAAGATGGTGGTCATTGAGACAAAAAAAAAAATCCCAGCCTCAAGTGAAAGCAAATGGACTCTGTACTTGCTGGGGCTGAAAGGGGGAAAAAATCTTGAGGGATCATAATGAATAGCTCATTTGAAAGTGTCTACCCATTGTGTTGCAACAGTGAAAAAGGCAAACTCTGTGTTAGGGATGGTTAAGAAAGGGATTGAAACTAATATGCCTGATATTATTATGTCCCTGTATTGATCTATGGTGCAGCCTTATCTGGAGCACTGTGTACGGTTCTGGTCGCCGTATCTCTAAAAGGATATTGCAGAGGTGGAAAAAGTACAAAGGGGGGCGACCAAGATGGTTAGGGGGTTGGAGCACCTTCCCTACGAGGATAGGCTGAAGAGTCTGGGGCTTTTCAGTTTAGAAAAGAGATGACTAAGGGGGGGGCATGATAGAGGTTTATAAAATCACGCATGAGGTGGAGAGAATTGACAAAGATTAATTTTTTCTCCTCTCAAAATATTAGAACTCGAGGACATCCAATTCACGATGGACAAAAGGGAATTGCTTCTTTACACAGAGAGTGGTTATAATGTGGAATTTGCTGCTAGAGCATGTAGGGATGGCTGTAGGAATAAACAGTTCTAAAGGGGAATTAGACAGAGTCATGGAAGATAGATCTATCCCTGTATACTGGCCATGGTGACTGAGGGAAACCTCCATATTCAGAGGCACTAAGCCTCTGGGTCCCAGAGCCAGGAGGCAACAACAGGGGAAGGCCTCGACCTCCATGCCCTCTTGTTGGCCATCCAGAGAAATTGGTTGGCCGCTGTGTGAGCCAGGATGCTGGACTAGATGGACCACTGGTCGATCATCCTGAAACACAGCTCAACCATCCTAGACATATATAGCGTTGGAATTGCACTGAACTATTTTGGTGTACTTTATTATAGGCAATTCACAGTGCCAGTAAGCAGAGTTATGCTTTTTTAAAGCCTATGACTTAAAACAGTAGTCCCCTGTGCAACCACCAGTCGTTTCTAGCTCTGGGGTGACGTTGCCTCACGATGTTTTCATGGCAGACTTTTTATGGGGTGGTTTGCCATTGCCTTCCCCAGTCATCTCCGTTTTACCCCCAGCAAGCTGGGTCCTCATTTTACCGACCTCGGAAGGATGGAAGGCTGAGTCAACCATGAGCCAGCTACCTGAACCCAGCTTCCGCCAGGATTGAACTCAGGTCGTGAGCAGAGCTTGGACTGCAGTACTGCAGCTTACCACTCTGCGCCACAGGCCCATGACTTAGAAGGGTATAAATTCTAGTTTGGGGAAGCATGGTGTCCAGAACACGTGAAGTGATTATATCCTTTGCTCATCTAGAGTAATTTATTCAGTTTTGGCTACCACAATTTAAGAAGGATATAGACAAGGTGGAACAGGTCCAGAGGAAGGCAATGAAGATGGTGAGGGTCTGGAGACAAAGACCTATGAGGAAAGACTGAAGGAGCTGGGGATGTTTAGCCTGAAGAGAAGATGACCTAGAGGTGATATGATCGCCAGCTTCAAGTATCTGAAGGGCTGTCGTATAGGGGATGGTGCAGAATTGTTTTCTGTTTCCCCAGAAGGTCAGACCAGAACCATTGTGTTGAAATTAAAGTTTCCAGCTAAACCTTAGGAAGAACTTCCTGACAGAGCAGTTCCTCAGTCGTCCTCTTGAGGTGGTGGGCTCTCTTTCCTTTGAGGTTTTTCAACACAGGCTAGATGGCCATCTGACAGCAATGCTGATTGGGCAGATCGTGAGAGGGAGGGCAGGAAGGGTTGCATCAGTGTTCAGTTCTCATGGCCCTTTCTTACACACCCAGGGAAATGCTGATTGACACTTTGAGATCAGTCAGCAGTTTTTCCCCAGGCCAGTTTGACCAGGGATCCTGGAGGTTTTTGCCATCTTCTAGGCATGGAGCAGGGCTCACTGGGGATGTATGTGAAGGGGAGAGAACGCATGGGGTTGGACTAGATGACACTGGAGGTCCCTTCCAGGGCTTTTTTTTGTAGCAAGAACTCCTTTGCATCTTAAGCCACACACCCCTGATGTAGCCAATCCTCCAAGAGCTTACAGGGCTCTTAGTGCAGGGCCTACTGTATACTCCAGCAGGATTGGCTACATCAGGGGTGCTTGGGCTAATACGCAAAGGAGTTCCTGCTACAAAAAAAGTCCTGATCCCTTCCAACTCTACGATTCTATGAGATGGCACTGTCAGAGCTAAAACTGAAACATGCTGTCATGAAGCTATATGAAAAAAAAATAATCTCAGAATAACATCGACATCTTTCAGGATTTTCTCGCATTGTTTAAGTATGAGCATTTTGGGATATGCTATTTGGCTTTGGTAAAGTCATGCACGTCTGTCTTCCTAAGTCAAGAATGATGTTTTTATTAAGTTTCATATGTACCGTAACTGTCTTGTATATCAAGCATCCCAGCATTTAACAGCCAATGCTTGATTTCGAGAATATCTGCTCTGCCCCCCCAACCTGAAATCCTAAGCCTTACTCATTTATCAGTTTGCTTTGTTAGAATAAGTAAATATGTTTCAAGGATACCAAAATTGCTTGCTCTCAGATTGACAATGTGCACGGAAGACTTCTAATTAACGCACACTTCTGCTGTTTTTCTTGGGCTCAGATTTTTCTAACATCCCACATTTGAAATGAGATGTTCGCTGGGATATAAAAATTAATCTAGTTGCGGAACAAAACAATCATTGTGTGGGCCATCTGCCGCAGTTTCAGAAAAGTCAACTAGCCCTTTATTGGGTACACACTTCGCTGAACTGCCGATTAAGACCGATTGACGGGTCAGTCCTCTGCCTTTGGTGTGCCAGATTTTGTTTTTTTAAAAAAACATATTGGATCCAGTGCAGTTAGATCTGAGTTTAGTTACACCTAGAGACCAACAAGAGAGTCCGTTTGGTGTAGTGGTTAAGTGCATTGGCTCTTATCTGGGAGAACCGAGTTTGATTCCCCACTCCTCCACTTTCAGCTATTGGAATGGCCTTGGGTCAGCCATAGCTCTTGTAGGAGTTGTCCTTGAAAGGACAGCTTCTGGAAGAGCTCTCTCAGCCTCATCTACCTCACAGGGTGTCTGTTGTGGGGGAATCATAGAGTTGGAAGGGACCTCCAGGGTCATCTAGTCCAACCCCCTACACAATGCAGGAAACTCACAAATACCTCCCCCCAAATTCACAGGATCCTCATTGCTGTCAGATGGCCATCCAGCCTCTGTTTAAAAACCCACCACCTCCCGAGGAAGACTGTTCCACTGAGGGACTGCTCTAACAGTCAGGAAGTTCTTCCTAATGTTGAGCCGGAAACTTTTGATTTAATTTCAACCCATTGGTTCTGGTCCTACCTTCTGGGGCCACAGAAAACAATTCCACACCATCCTCTATATGACCGCCCTTCAAGTACTTGAAGATGGTGATCATATCACCTCTCAGCCGCCTCCTCTACAGGCTAAACATGTCCAGCTCCTTCAACCTTTCTTCATAGGGCTTGGTCTCCAGACCTCTCACCATCTTTGTCACTCTCCTCTGGATCCGTTCCAGCTTGTCTATATCCTTCTTAAAATGTGGTGCCCAAAACTGAACACAGTTCTCCAGGTGAGGTCTTACCAGAGCAGAGTAAAGTGATACCATCACTTCATGTGATCTGGACACTATACTTGTGTTGATACAGCCCAAAACTGCATTTACCTTTTTTAGCCACTACATCACACTGGGGGAAGAAGATAAAAGATATTGTGAGCCTGTATCTGAAGGGCGGAGTATAAGTCTGTGGTCTTCTTCAGGGTGTTAGCTTTTCAGTGTCAAAACTCCCTTCTTCAGATACAGGCTGGAATGGAGATCTCTTGAGCCCTGATATCCTCAGTCAGAAGCTGGGAGGAAGTTTTGGATCTTGAAAACTTCTGACACCCACCCCACCCTCCCTCCTCAAAAAAAATTCTTGTTGATCTCTCAAGGCGCTAGTGGTCTCGAATCCAGCTGTTCTACTTCAGACCAGCACAGTTTACCCCCATCTTCACCAACGGATCCAGCGCAAAACCTTTTGGTCCGGAGCACCAACAAGAACTGTGGTATTGCACCAGTGTGGTGAAATGCTCTGAATACCCCTGCGATGGAACAAATAATTGCATTTCAACTCTGCATTGCGCAAATTAGAAGCGGGCAGAAAGAGCACATAGCGGGGACAGGATAGCAAAGCAGCAGTATCCAGCAAGGTCTTGATCAGCCGGTAGAAACCAGAATGCTGCACGGGTGTAAGGGTGTGAACACAAAACAGAACTATCCATTCAAAACCTGCAGAGTCTAGCATCAACAAACTAAGCTGCAGACTAGCTTGCCCTCAGACAGGGGCAGCTCTTTCCCCCAAAAGGGACTGTTCTGCAATCCTGTTGGTTTTGATAGTATTAAATTAGAAATATTTGGCCTAAACTAGTTTGTGACACAAGCTGTAGCAGTGGTTCCTAGGTGCTGTAAGTCTGAGTCTCGGATCAGGATGAATTCAGATGAATATCACTGACTTGCCATGGTGGACATGTAGTCATATAGAAGAAGAGTTGGTTTTATATCTCACCCTTTACTACCTGAAGGAATCTAGGAGCGGCTTACAATCACCTTCCCTTTCTCTCCCCACAACAGACACCCTGGGGCTGAGAGAGTTCTGAGAGAACTGGGACCAGCACAAGGTCACCCGGCTGGCCTCATGTGGAGGGGGAGTGGGGAATCAAACCCAGTTCTCCGGATTAGAGCCCGTCGCTCTTAACCACTACACCAAACTGGCTGTCATGGGTTAGGGTTAGGGTTAGGAAGTTGACAAAGAGAAATAAAAGGTGCTAGTTACCTTGTACATTGGTCCATGGGGAAGAGAGAACTTTTTCATGTGTCTGAACAGAAATCCAGGGAACTAGGAGAGTGCTAAGAAATCTCATCATGTGGATGATGCCATGAAATAATGATGCACCATAGGTTGTATATACACAGCAGAAAGAGCCAGTTTGGTGTAGTGCGCGGACTTTTATCTGGGAGAACCGGTTTGATTCCCCACTCCTCCACTTTCAGCTGCTGGAATGGCCTTGGGTCAGCCATAGCTCTCACAGAGTTGTCCTTGAAAGGACAGCTTCTGGGAGAGCTCTCTCAGCCCCATCCGCCTCACAGGGTGTCTGTTGTGTGGGAGGAAGATAAAGGAGATTGTGAGCCGCTCTGAGATTCAGAGTGGAGGGCGGGATATAAATCCAATATCATGATCATTGTCGTCTTCGTCTTCTTCCTCATATGCACTTGGTGAATACTCTCCAAAAGTATGTTTGTACACAAGTGCTGTCAAATCGCCTCTGGCCAGCAAGAGGCTTCCAAGGCAAGTGAGAAGCAGAGATGGTTTGCCATTGCTTTCCTCTGCAGAGTCTTCCTTGGTGGTCTCCCTTCTCTGCAGAGTCAGTCTTGCTGGTCTCCCATCCAGCTTAGCTTTTGCGATCTCACCAGATCAGACTATACCTTGCTGCCTTTGCTCCTGCTCCCCTGAAGTATAGAAATCTATAATGTAAATACTACTCTGGAGGTGTTTGTTCTGCAAAGTACTGTAAAGGTTGGGATTCCCTGATGTAAGGCATATCATAGCGTTTTGTGAGGGAAAGGAACACTCCTCTCTCAAGTAACAGATATCTGTCAATGAGATAGTACACCTTTTTTAGTTGAATATTTTGGTTCCACCAGCCTACCCTTTTTCAGACTTTAAAACTACATTAGTTTTAGAAAGACAGAATGGGGGCAGTTTTGTCACTTCTAGTTTCTGGAGGTTTTTTTTTTTTAATGGCTTGAAGTGTTCAAATATAGAATTGCAGACGATAATGAGAAAAATGCTACTGGGATTAAATTAACATCTTTCTGATATGTGGGAGTTGGTACTGAGCACAAGATGACATGAGTCACTTTCATTCTAATTCTAGATCCATAATGTGGAAATAACTCCCGTTAATTTGAGTGAAACTTAACTTTCACACTACAGCTGCAGTCCCAATGGGTGCAGTTGGGCTTACTTAAAAATGTAAGAGAAGCCACGTTGGATCAGGCCAATGGCCCTTCCAGACCAACACTCTATCACACAGTGGCCAAAAAAAAACCAGGCGCCATCAGGAGGTCCACCAGTGCACTTGTCCACGTTGAACCTCATTTGCCCCATTGACAGCCACTAACCCAGCCTCGACAGATCCCTTTGGAGTGCCTCACAATATTCTTTTGGAGTGCCTCACAATAAATGTGCAGAAGCGAGTCATTTCTACTCAGTGCTTAGTGCACAGACTTCACCAAGAGCTTCTCCTAGATCAGGGGTGGCCAAACTTGCTTAATATGAGCCACACAGCATAAACGTCAGATTTCGAGAGCCACAAGACATGAATGTCTGATGATTGAGAGCTGGAAGGGAGGAAGGACGGAAGACAAATAGATGGTGGGGAGGGTGGGAAGAAATCAACTTTAAATGCATTCTCCAAGCCGCTGGCTGGCTTGGCTTGGAGAAGTGATTTAAAGAGACAAATGCTTTCTCCAAGCTGGCCAACGGGGCGGTGGAGGCTTCGAGAGCCAAACAGTATGTGTGAAAAGCTGCAGTTTGGCCACCCCGACCTAGGTAATTCAACTGCATAAAGCTCTATGCCAAGGGGGAGGGGGATTGCCAGGTCCCATGGGAACACTGCTGCCCCTGAAGAGTGACAGAGGCCATATACATATGTGCGCGTGGATTGCATTTTTGCGTGAGGCCTTTCAGACCATGGCTAGCATGCTTACATCCTGGAGCCAGTGTGGCATGAAACATCCACCTCTCTGAGACATCCACTCCACTGGGGTTGCCAGAAGTCAACCATGACTTCCAGGCATGTACTCACACACATACATGTGTGTCTACACATGTGAGCACACAAAGTACCCACGAAATGGCTGTGGTGGTGATCATGGGACCTGCATAGACAAAAGCTATGTGGGATAGGGGCTGCAGTAAGTGGGAGGAGTTACTCACAGCATCATAGAGTTGGAAGGGACCTCCAGGGTCATCTAGTCCAACTCCATGCACAATGCAGGAGATTCCCAAATGCCTCTCCCTCCACACACCCCAGTGACACCTGCTCCATACCAAGAAAATGATGGTGATGACAGCAATAATAATAAACAACCCTCCAGGATCCCTGGCCAAACTGGCCTGGAGAAAAATTGCTGCCTGATCCCAAAGCAGTGAATAGCATTTCCCTGGGCGTATAAGAAAGGGCCACAAGAATTAAGCACTGATGCAACCCTTCCTGCCCTCCTCATGATCTGCCTAATTCACAGACTCAACATTGCTGTCAGGTAGCCATCTAGCCCCTGTTTAAAAACCTCCAAGGAAGGAGAGCCCACCCCCTCCCAAGGAAGCCTGTTCCACTGTGGAACTGCTCTGTCAGGAAGTTCTTAAAGTTTAGTTGAAAACTCTTTCTGATTTCATTTCAACTTGTTGGTTCTGGTTTGACCTTCTGGGTCAACAGAAAACAGCTCTGCACCATCCTCTATATGACAGTCCTTCACATACTTGAAGATGGTTATCGTATTACCTCATAGTCGTCTCGTCTCCAGGCTAAACATACACAGCTCTTTCAGACTTTCCTCGTAGGACTTGATCTCCAGACTCCTCACCATCTTTGTCACTCTCCTCTGGACCCGTTCCAGCTTGTCTATATCAAATTGTAGTGCCCAAAACGGTACACAATACTCTAGGTGAGGTCTAACCACAGCAGAGTAAAGCGATACCATCACTTCATGTGATCTGGACACTATACTTCTTTGATACAGCCCTAAATTGCATTTGTCTTTTTAGCTACCACATCACACTTCTGACTCATGTTCAATGTATGGTCCCCTAAGACTCTTCAGATCCATTTCACACATACTACTGCCAAGACAACTCTCCCTCATCCTATAAGTTTGCATTTCCTACCTAAATGCAGAACTTTACACTTATCCCCGTTAAAATTCATTTTATTTGTCTGAGCCCAGTTTTCCAGCCTGTCAAGGTCATCCTGTATCCTGTCTCTGTCTTCTACTGTGTCTGTGACCCCTCCCAATTTAGTATCATCTGCAAATTTAATAAGCCCTCTATTCCTTCATCCAAATCATTTATAAAGATGTTGAACAAAACAGGTCCCAGGACAGATCCTTGAGGCACTCCATTTGTCACCCCTTTCCAAGAGGATGAAGAACCATTATAACAAGTACTCTTTGGGTGAGATCTGTCAACCAGTTACAGATCTGCTTAACAGTAATAGAATCCAAACCACATTTTTCCAATTTGTCAACAAGAATATGATGTGGAACCTTCTCAAAAGCCTTTACTGAAGTTAAGATAAACTGTCTACAGCAGTGATGGCGAACCTTTTAGAGACCGAGTGCCCAAACTGCAACCCAAAACCCACTTATTTATCGCAAAGTGCCAACACGGCAATTTTACCTGAATACTGAGGTTTTAGTTTAGAAAAAACAACTCATAGTGAAATTAACAAAGAACATTTGGTCTGGATAGCATTTGCTTAGGAAACTAACAAAATAGTTACATGTCAGAATGAGAGAATGATGGTGAGAGTGTCATAAGGCAATAAATGGAGGCTGTTCATTGCTCTGTTGCTTGCAGGTCTGGGTTAAACTGAGAACATGCCTTTCCCAGAGGTGCTCCTGTCCACCTAATTTACTTTTTAACATATACATTATAAACATCATTCTAGTTTGCCATTAGGAAAAAAAGAATACATTAAAATATAGTGTGTTTAGTAGGAGCTGGTGGTTAGGGTGTCCAAATCAGATCTGGGAGATCCTGATTCATATGCCCACTCTGCCCTGGCAATTTGCTGGGAAACCTTGGACCAGTACTCTGAGTTAACCCACCTCATAGGTTCGTTGTGAGGATAAAAGAGAAGGGGAGAGTGTGTCAAACCATTTCAGTGTCCTTTTGGGGAGGAAGGCAGGGGATACATGATGTTAGTTAATAAGTTGATGAAAGGAGTCAACTGATTTATATGGCTAAATCTGAGTCCAGCAGCACCTCAGAGAACAAGATTTTTGAGAGTCAAAGCTCCTTTTATCTAATCGAGGGAGCTCTAATGCTGGAAAGTTTGTGCCCTTTCCCCCAAATCTTGTTGGTCTCTAAGGTGCTCCTGGGCTTGAATCTAGTTGTTCTCCTATGGACCAGCATGGCTACCCTTGGAAACTTCAGGGATAGTCTGAATTGTATTAACTAGAGAGTCTGATGTGAGAAAGGAAGGCCAGTTTGGTGTAGAGGTTAAGTGTGTGGACTCTTATCTGGGAGAACCGAGTTTGATTCCCCACTCCTCCACTTTCAGCTGCTGAAATGGCCTTGGGTCAGCCAGAGCTCTGGCAGAGGTTGTCCTTGAAAGGGCAGCTTCTGGGAGAGCTTCTCTCAGCCCCACTTACCTCATAGGATGTCTGTTGTGGGGCAGGAAGATAAAGGAGATTGTGAGCTGCTCTGAGACCCTGAGATTCAGAGTGAAGGGCAAGATATAAATCCAATATCTTCTTCTTTCTTTAAACTAAAACTGCAATCCTGTGCATGTGTAGAGAGTAGGTGCCACAGTGCTCACTGTAGATTACTTCCGAGAAACCATGGAGAGCAAGCCCAGTGAGGAAAGGCTAAGGGACTTGGGGATATTAAGTCTGGAGAAGAGGAGGTTGAGGGGGGAGACATGATTGCTCTTCTGAAGTATTAGAAGGGCTGCCACTTAGAGGAGGGCAGGGACTTAGAGGAGGGCTGGCAGCAGAGGAGAGGACTGGCATAGGAAAAACTTTTTTAACAGTAAGAGTTCAACAGTGCAATTGACCCCCTCACTGGCAGTCGTTAAGCAGTGGCTGGACAAACACTTGTCAGGGATGCTCTGGAAAACCAGAACAGCAGTGCAACAGTTCAAAAACAGCTGATCAACAATTTGCCTTATGGTCCCTGTAGCTTGAAAGAGCTCTGCTCAAATACTGCTATCAGAAGCATCATATTTGAAAGCAAGGAAGCCTGCAGTTCCTCCCTTTCCACTTCAAAACCAGAGGCAATCCCAGCTGCTGTTTCTGCCAGATTAGTGGGCTCCACATTTCCTGTAATAAACCCACATCCCTTCAAAAAAACATGCTTGATTCAAGGTCCTGATCTCTCTTCCCCACCCCACCCCCATCCCCACACACCCATGCTCTCTTCTTCCCTTTGGCTTGGACCGTGCCACAACAGTTTTGAAATAGAAAATGCAACCAGGTCTTGGCCACATGAAAACATGAAGCTGCCTTATACCCATCTCTCTAGTGCAGGAGTGGTCAAACTGTGGCTCGGGAACCACATGTGGCTCTTTCACACTCATTGTGTGGCTCTTGAAGCCTCCACCAGAGAAGGCATTTGTCTCTTTAAACCACTTCTTCAAGCCATGCCAGCCAGTGGCTTGGAGAATGCATTTAAAGTCCAAGTTGCTTTCTTTCCACCTCTCTCTCTCCCTTCCCATCTACCTTCCTTCCTTCCTTCCTTCCTTCCTTCCTTCCTTCCTTCCTTCCTTCCTTCCTTCCTTCCTTCCTTCCTTCCTTCCTTCCTTCCTTCCTTCCTTCCTTCCTTCCTTCCTTCCTTCCTTCCTTCTCTCAGACATCTGATGTTCATGTCTGGTGGCTCTCACACATCTGACATTTACTCTGTGTGGCTCTTACGTTAAGCAAGTGTGGCCTCCCCTGCGCTAGTGGGTCCCATCTAACCCCCTCCCTAAAACTGCAAGAACACCTGCAAGGAATTTTCCTCTGTGTGTTGTGCCTGGGGGCTGCGTTGTGGTTGCACCCCCCCACATCAGAATTCCAAAGGTGCCCACGAGCTCAAAAAGGTTGGAGTGCCCCGTTGTCTCTCTGAAGGAGGCCCAGTTAGGATTGCCAGGTTTGGGTTGGGAAATACCTGGAGATTTGGGGGAAGGAGCCTGAGTTTGGGGAGAGGAGGAGCTTCAATGAGATATGACTCCAGGGCCTCGTGCACGGGGGGTGGGGAAGGAGTGTGCCCACAGAGAAGGCTCCAAGTGCTGCCTCTGGCACCCGTGCCATAGGTTCACCACCACTGGTCCACAGCATTCCCTTGACCCAGCACGGTAGTAACTTTCTCAAAAAAAGAGATAAGATTAGTCTAACATGACTTGTTCTTGAGAAACCCAAGCTGGTGCTTGCAGTCATGAAGTATAGTCAGTAACGCTCCGGTATCAGTTCAAAACTAAGCAACAGCATTAATCCACATTACTGGTTTTGGAGATACATTTGTACATGTCTTCATGCGGGGTCAAAAACGAGGTTAAAGGATTATTTGCCAATCTGAGTTGCCACTCAGTTGCACAGTCGCTTCCGCAGAATTATATTTTTAAAACCATGTTGAATCTCTTCTGTGGTAGTGAGAAGTGCAATCTTTTGCATTTGTTCAGGTCTTCTTCAAGGACTGGAATCTTCTTGCCCTCCAAAGCAAGAGACAACGCTGAGCATCTGTGTTTGTACACAAAAACAGTTCCCACCATTCTAGTGTGACTAAGAAACAGACAGCTTGTTCATTTTGGGGCCATTTCCTAGAATTTATCCAGCCAGTCCAAAGCAAGCTGTAGGATTTTTGGTATTGTCTGCTCGAGTCAGGTCTAAATAGTATATGTAGGGCTTAGTCTCTAGGAAGTTATTACAATAGTAAATTCAGGCTATTTTCATATACTTAAAAATACAGTGGTTTATTTATTTTTGTTAATTTGTATTCCTCCCTTTCCTGTGAAGTGGGCTCAGGGCGGATAACAACAAAAGTTAAAGTACTTAAAACTGCAAGCTAAAACCACAAAATACAATAAAACAAATAGCATATATATCACAGGCGGCGGTTTCCATTGGGCGCATTCTATATAGCATTACAGCAGTAGGCCCAGAGATGGAATAATAGATTAAGATAAGATAATATAGAAGAAGAAGATTGCAGATTTATACCCCGCCCTTCTCTCTGAATCAGAGAGACTTAAAATCTCCCATATCTTTTCCTCCCACAACAGACACCCTGAGAGAGCTTTCGCAGCAGCTGTCCTTTCAAGGACAACTCTTGTGATAGCTATGGCTAACCCAAGGCCATTCCAGCAGCTGTAAGTGGAGGGGTGGGGAATCAAACCCGGTTCTCCCAGATAAGAGTCTGCACACTTAACCACTACACCAAGTTGGCTCTCTTATATAGCATCATGACAGGTAAGGGAGGCCAAGCACATGCAAATAAGGATGTCCGCTGCCTCAACCGAAGACCCAGTGGAATAGCTCTGTCTTGCAGGCCCTGAGAAATGGCATCAAATCCGGTAGGGCCTGGATCTCTACAGGAAGCTGATTCCACCAGGCCGTGGCCAAGGCCAAAAAGGCCCTGGCCCTGGTCGAGGCAGGTTGTGCAGATCTTCCTTGAAGTTCTTTGTTTGAATTTGCTGTAGAACTATGAGCCCCAGAAGGCATAAAGCAGTTCAATCTGCACAGAATTCACAAAAAAAGAAAGAAAGGGGAAAAAAACAAAAACTGAAATAAGCCTTGAGTCAAGGACAAAAAAATATTCCATGTGACTTTCAAAGCCTAGAAAAACGCAGAGCATCTGCATACATGCAAATCAATCCTGAACTGTCCTGACGCTTCCTGTACAGTCTAGTAAAGGGTATTCACGTTTCCAATTAAAAACCACATGTAAGAAATGGAGGCCATATCCAGTTAGCAGGAAGTAGAAAACAGTACCCACTTTTGAAATCTAGTTCAGATTTCCCTTATTCATTCATTTTATACCCTTTTTTTCTCCCCTGTGGGGATTCAAAGGATCTTACAACACCATAGAATTATCGAGTTGGGAGGCTCCTCCAGGGTCATCTAGTCTAGTCCTCTGCACAATGCAGAAAATTCACAAATGCCTCCCCCACCACTACCCCAGTGACACCTGTTCTATGCCCAGAAGATGGCCAAACAAACAAACGAAACCCTCCAATATCCTGGCCAAACTGGCCTGGAGAAAAATTGCTATGTGACTTCAAAGTGGCAAATAGCATTTTCTTGGGCATGTAAGAAAGGGCTATGAGAAGTAAGCATTGATGCAACCCTTCCTGCCCTCCTTCCCATGATCTGCCTAATTCACAGAATCAGCATCGCTGTCAGATGGCCATCTAGCCTCTGCTTAAAAACCTCCAAGGAAGGAGAGCCCACCACCTCCCGAGGAAGCCTGTTCCACTGAGGAACTCCTATAACTGTCAGGAAGTTCTTCCTAATGTTGAGCTGGAAACTGTTTCGATTTAATTTCAACCCGTTGGTTCTGGTCTGGTCTTCTGGCACAACAGAAAACAAGTCTATACCATCCTCTATATGACAGTCCTTCAAGTACTTAAAGAGGGAGATCATATCACTTCTCAGCTGTCTCCTCTCCAGGCTAAACATACCTTCTCCCCTTTTCCATTTTATCCCTGTGAGATTTGAGAGAGCGTGACTGACCCAAGGACATCCAACGAGCTGCCTTGATAGAATCTGAGCCTGGGCCTCGTCCCCCAGTCTGATGCATTAAACACTGCAGTACACCACACAGTCTTGGCCCCAGCTTTGCCAGTTTCAGTTGCACGTTTCTTCCTCCTGTTTTAGGAGCCCCGTAGTGCAGAGTGGTAAGCTGCAGTACTTCAAACTCTGCTCATGACCTGAGTTCGATCCCGGCGGAAGCTGGGTTCAGGTAGCCAGCTCAAAGTTGACTCAGCCTTCCATCCTTCTGAGGTCGGTAAAATGAGTACCCAGCTTGCTGGGGGGAAAGTGTAGATGACTGGGGAAGGCAATGGCAAACCACCCCGTAAAAAAAAATCTGCCAAGAAAACGTAGTGTGACGTCACCCCATGACTTGGTGCTTGCACAGGCGACTATCTTTACCTTTATTGCCTCCTGTTTTTGCCCCTCTCCCATGAAACTGGAAAGGCCCTTTGCTGATATTGCGATGTTTTGTGATTCACCCTGGGCACCAAAATAATTGCAAACATGTCGACCACCAGCTGTTGTCTTCAAAGAGAAGAGAATCCCAAAATGTACTATATTTTGAAAATCCACACCTGTTTGTTGGGTAAAAAGACCCAGAACACAAGTCCATTTGCAGTTTCTATGCCCTTCCAGAAAAGTTTGATGGGAATTATTTGCTGACAGCAGGAAAAGTGGGAGATGGCCTCTGCAAACTCAGCCCTGTTTGTGATGGGTTCACAATGTACATCTCCAACTTGTCTGAACAAATTTAGCTTATTTGGTAGATTCTGCGCAGGCAGATGGAGGTCTTTTTGAGGTTTGGTGATACAGCAAGCCGAAGTGTTCATTTTCATATATGGCTGAGGACCTGTCTACCTTGGAGACCATCTCTCCCCGTATGTTCCCCAGAAAGTACTTAGATCTGGATCGCAGAATTTACTGTCAATCCCCAGGCCAAGGGAGGCAAGACTGAAGGCTACCAGAGAAAGAGCTTTCTCAGTTGCTGTCCCCCACTGGTGGAACCAACTCCCAGAAGATGCAAGGGCCTTGCGGGACCTTGCCCAGTTCCACAAGGCCTGTAAAACAGCTCTATTTCGACTTGCCTTTAGTTAAACTACAGTATAAGTAGATGCCCAACATTGCTGAATGTAATGGTACCAACACTAGCACCAAAAATTGTTTTAAATTATTTTAAACTGTTTTAAATTGTTAATTGGTAATGATTGTTAATTTTAATTGTTTGCTTACTGTTCTATTGTTTGGGTTTGATTGTTGTTAGCCGCTCTGAGCCTGCGTCGGCAGGGAGAGAGGGATATAAATGCGAGGAATAAATAAATACTACATCTGCAAAAAAAATTTGCAATGCTTTAGATATTAAAAAAAGGTAAAGGTAGTCCCCTGTGCAAGCACCAGACTCTGGGGTGATGTTGCTTTCACAATGTTTTCCTGGCAGACTTTTTATGGGGTGGTTTGCCATTGCTTTCCCCAGTCATCTACGCTTTCCCCCCAGCAAGCTGGGTACTCATTTGACCGACCTCAGAAGGATGGAAGGCTGAGTCAACCTTGAGCCAGCTACCTGAACCCAGCTTCCACCGGGATCGAACTCAGGTCGTGAGCAGAGCTTGGACTGCAGTACTGCAGCTTTACCACTCTGGGCCCTCATTGGTCTGATCCAGCAAGGCTCTTCTGATGTTCTTAGGAAGGCCTTGGCCTCTGTGCGCTGTTGCTGGTTGTCCAGAGGAACTGGCTGGCCACTGTGTGAGACAGGATGCTGGACTAGATGGACCACTGGTCTGATCCAGCAGGGCTCTTCTGATGTTCTTAGGAAGGCCTCAGTCTTCCATGCCCTGTTATTGGCTGTCATTGTCGTCAACATCATCATCATTATCTACAAAATTCATATCTCACCTTTTGGCCCCTTCAAGGGTCACCAAGGCAGCTAACAATTTGAAAACTATATAATTACATAATAAAACCATTCTAATAAAAACACATATTAAAAACCACTCTAAGAAGAGTTAAAATAAAAGCAAAACAGTTAAAATACATAGAAACAGGGCTTTTCTTTGAGCAGGAACGCAGTTCCAGCTGGCTTGGTATCAGGGGGTGTGGCCCAATATGCAAATGAGTTAATGCTGGGCTTTTTCTACAAAAGAAGCCCTACATAGAAAACATCAAAACACTGGTTAGGAAGGAGAGATTGTTGAAAGAATGCTAAACAAAATGAAAAAATCTTCACCCACTCGTGGCAGATGTCAACAGAAGGGCAATGGATAAATCTCTCTACAGAGAGAATTCCAGAGCTATGGGGTCATGACTGAAAAGGCTCTCTCCCTTATAGCTACTTGCCTGATCTCAAAAAGTGGAGGCACTCCTATCAGGGTCTCAGAAGATGACCGTAATGGTCATGCGGGTTAATAAGTAAATTAGGTGGTCCTTCAGGTGTGTTGGTCCCAAGCTATTGAGGGCTTTGAAGGTCAAGACAAGCACCTTGAATTGTGCCTGCAGAAGATTCCAATCAATAAATAATGAACTAAATTAATCAATTTAACCAGCCTCTGGGAAAGCTACAGAAATAGAATATGCTGTGTCAACAGCAGTGAAGTGTATAGGTTCTGGGACTGCAGAAGAAGGCTTTTAAAATCCTTAAAAACTCAACTTAAAAAAAACAAATCTCAACTTCACTGCCATACTTTTGTTGGCAGGGTTTCTATGCCATTGTGTGACAAGCAGGCATTGAGCAGGTGAAGTGTTTGTGATGAGACGGTGAGCACTGCACTGTTAAATTGTTACCTGTCCCAATGCAGTCAAATGTGTGGGAACTCTGTCAAGAAGAGAAAAAGAGCACCTTTCTCTGGTGAAGCTCTGTAAAGTGGGTTTATGTATTTGAAATATTTCTTCTCGGCCTTTGCTGCTTCAGCCTCATAAGGACATCAGAAGAGCCCTGCTGGATCAGAGCAGTGGTCCATCTGGTCCAGGATCCTGTCTCTCAGTCACCAACCTCTGGAGGCCTTCTCCTAGAGATGACAGCCTCCAGGTGGGACCTGGGGATCCCCTGGAATTACAGCTCATCTCCAGACTCCAGAGATCCATTTCTCTTGGAGAAAAGAGATCCTTTGGAGGGTGGACTCTAGGGCATTGTACCCCACTGAGGGCCCTGTCCTCCCAAGGTTCTATCCCCAGATCTCCAAGAGTTTCCCAACTGGGTCTGGCAATCCTAAAAGCAGGTTTATGTATTCATCCTTTGGCAATGGCCAGGGGGACTTGGCAATCCAACCTTCTCCTAATGTTGCCTCCTGGCTCTTGGATTCAGAGGATTAGTGCCTCTGAACATGGAGGTTCTCTTTAGTCGCTCTGCGTAGTAGCTGATGATAGACATAGCCTCCATCAAGCAAGACAATCAGATGTAAAACGGGATGCAGAACAGCAGGGATGGAATTCTAGCAGGAGCTCCTTTGCATATTAGGCCACACCCCTCTGATGTAGCCAATCCTTCATGAACTTACAAGGCTCTTTTTTGTTAGCTCTTGGTGGATTGGCTACATCAGGGGTGTGCAGCTTAATATGCAAAGGAGCTCCTGCTAGAATTCCACCCCTGCAGAACAAATTGCTTGAATAGTTACTGTCTCTGCTAGCAAGTCTAGGATTTTATTTTGTAGCCACTGAATCTTAAACATTTCCTAGAAGTATGTACAGCACAGTACTCATGTTTATCTGGTGAAAGGTTTAATTTTGTCTTTGCAAACTATCTGAGCACTAACAATTATGTCTACGTGATGTAGCTGCTGATGTAGAAAAATGTTAGGCTCTGATATGGCTGGGAAATAACAACCCAATAAGGGTAGTCTATATTTAATGTGTAGATTAAAAGACATGTTGGGAACCCAGCAGAGAAACATTCAACAGCTGGGGGGTGCAGGAGCAATTGAGAGTATAAGAACAGCCCTTCCACATCCCCCCCCCCCCGGTATGTGTCCAGACCTCTGGCTCCTGAATGAATTTTTTTGTGTGTGTGTGTGGGGGGGAATCATCATCAGCAGGGGGTTGGGTTTGACTGCACACATTAACATGTGCGATGTGTTGGACATCCTTAGAAGACTTTTAGCGAAGTCCTTCCAGTTTCTGAACGAACCGTGATTCGATACACAAAGGACATAACGCGAGCAGATCTCAGAACTGCAACATTTAGGGAGCGGAGGACGTCATCTGCCCCATTCTTGACCAGTAGAATTCAGTAGAGTATCTCTGAATGACGGTTGGCCCCTGATATAACCTTCAGCAAGATCTTATGAGTGCGGTTTTAGACTGGCATTTCAGTTAATAGTAGAACTTAGGGTGATGGGATTCATTCAGTTGCATTCCATTGGGTGATACAGTCTTTTCTGTCTTGTACACCATCATTAATGGGACTTCTTTGTCTTTCTCTCTCTGGATTTTTTTTGCCTTAGACAATCTGCTTCATCTCACCTTGCCATCATTCCAGGAAACTGGTGTCCCTGGGGCTGCTCTCCCTGATAACAGTGACATGGTACAGATGATTTAAGATCAGGTAATTGGTTCCCTCCAAATGGATTAGAACCAAACATTCCTCCTCCTTCCCCCCTCCCACTTTGAAAAATGGTCTTAATTTGTTGTTGTTGTTCTCCCCTTTCAGCTGATGTTCACAAGGAAAAGAGTCACGTGATGTATGAAGGCAAACACATACACTTTTCTGAGGTTGACAATAAGCCGTTGTGCTCGTACAGTCCCAAACTGTGCAAGCAGAGGCGACTCAACGGCTACGCCTTCTGTATCCGGCACGTTCTGGAAGACAAGACCGCCCCCTTCAAGCAATGTGAATATGTGGCCAAGTACAACAGCCAACGTTGCACCAACCCCATCCCCAAATCAGAGGACCGCAGGTGAGCGATGGAGGGGGGAGGATACATACATGGTTCCCAAAAGGAGGACACTCGTGGGTATGACAGGAGTTTCAAACTCATTTGTTAGGGTTTCCAGGTTAGAGCACTCACTAGGCACCAACTCTAAGATCCGTTCAGCAGGGACATGCTGGCTCAAAGCATCAACCCTTTATTTGCAAGGTCACACAACTCCAGCAAGGAACAGCTTCTAACTGACCATATAATCACTGAAAAGTGGAACTGAGCTTTCCTTAATGGAAAGTCCATTCCACATTTTCTTGGCAGCTTTGCAAGCCCAGAATTGCTTCCTACTTCAGCCTTCAAAGACAAGAAGGAGCTCGAAATTTCGGCAGGCGGAGCTTCATAGGGTGAGGATGGGAAGGGGGGGAGTAAAGAGCTCCAGGGGCCTGATTAAAGCCCTGGGTGGGTCATTCTGGCCCGCAGGCCTGGCATTTGACACCCTGACCTAAGCAGTAAAACACACGTGGCTGTTCTAGGCAGTCCAAGAATAAAACACAATATAGCAGTTGACTTTGACTATCCAGATATTGAGCAATAACTTCCCTCCACAAATTATTCATGCCCAATTTGAATTACGAGTCTCCAAAGCACAAGTATGGCCTTTTCCAACCTGTTCGTTGCTTTGTGGAATGCTGGCCGGGGTTCTCGAGCGACAGCCCAGCTTCATTTTTAGCACCCAACAGAGTTTTAATACTGCCATATTCCACCTTGAGAATCAGAATGCCCTGAAGGCTGGTGACCAATGTTCCCGCTAAGCTGCAGAGTCTTATGAGCAAGAATTCTACTTTGTGAGCTACTGGCACTGAAGTTGTCAGCTACTGGCATTAAAGTTGTGAGTGACTGCATAAATTATTGCGCTCTGGGGTCATCTTTCTTGAGCTAAGACAAAATGCGTGAGCTGGAGGCTAAAAATCTGTGAGCTAGCTCACGCTAGCTCAGCTTAGAGCAGGGGTGTCAAACTCATTTGTTATGAGGGCCGGATCCGAGATCTTGTTGGGCCAGGCCATGTGTGTCATAAAATGTAATGCCAAGTAGCAGAGATATAAACTTTATAACGCACACAAACACAATTAAATGTTTTTCTTTAAAAAAAACTTAAAACACGCTTAAAACATTAGCACTCATTGGCCTTAAAGATGCTTTTTTTGTATTTCTCCCGTGGGATCCAGGGAACTGAGCAAAGGAAGCTCTGGCTCTTTCCTTCTTTCCCAAGGGGACCAGGAGTGGGGAGGAGCCTTAGCCAATAGAAGGAAGAGAAGCTTGGCACAGTAGCTCTGCTGTGCAATTGAGAGAGCCTGGCAAAGCAAGCTATCCTTTCCGCTCTCCTCCCCAAGGGAGGAGCCTCAGCCAATGGAGAAAATAGAGGCTTTGCTCTGTAGCTCCTGTGCAATTGAGCAAGCCTGGCAAAGCAAGCTGAGATGCAGTAGGAATCAAGAGAGAGGGAGAAGGAAGCTGATGACAGCCAGTTGCTCGGGGGCCTGATCGGAACCTCCGGGGGCCTAATTTGGCACCCAGGCCGCATGTTTGACACCCCTGGCTTAGAGGGAACACTGCTGGTGACCTGCCATGATATAACCAAGGGCATTTGAGGCTTGCAGTTACATGTTAGCATCCCTTTCTTCTCTGGCTTGGTAACATTGGAAGCAAAATAAAAACTTCGTTAAAGGATGGCCTGGTCTGTTAGAGCAAGCTGGCAGTGTGTTTGCTTTCTCTCATCTTCAAGCACAGGATCGGAGTGTTAGGGATGCGAGTTTTCCCACAGAAATGTGTTAAACCTAACACAGCTATTTTTATGAGAGTTAGAAGAAGATTGCACTGAAAGGCTTCTGTTGTGTTTAAATATCACATCTTCCAGAAATGGTCTCTCTATAAATGCAGGCTTTAATTTTTGCAAATGTTCTGGTGTGCATATTACATTGAAAGTGCATGATTTATGTGGCTAGAATTTATCTAATGTAACCCCCCCACCCCCGGTAATTCAAAGCATATCTTTATTTTATTTCGTTTGGAAGTTTGCAGCTAATTGCGAGATGATTGTTTAAATTTGCTCCATCCGTGGTTTGCATATACAAGAACAGGAAAAAAAAATCTTATCATTAAATTATTTGTTGGTTATTTTGATCCTTTCATTTTTGCTTTCTAAGTTTCCCCACCAGGGCTTTTTTTTGGAGCAAGAATGCACAGGAACACAGTTCCGTCTAACTTGGTGTCAGGGGTGTGTGGCCTAAGATACAAATGAGTTCCTGCTGGGCTTTTTCTACAAAAAAGCAGTGTGAAACAGTGGTGATGTCAGGTGGTGTGGCCTAGTATGCAAATGAGTTCACATTGGGCTTTTTCTACAAAAAAGCCCTGTGTGAAACAATGGTGACATCAGGGGATGTGGCCTAGTATGCAAATGAGCTCACACTGGGCTTCTTCTACAAAAAAGCCCTGTGTGAAACAGTGGTGATGTCAGGGGGTGTGACCTAGTATGCAAATGAGCTCACACTGGGCTGCTTCTACAAAAAAGCCATGTGAAACAATGGTGATGTCAGGGGTGTGGCCTAATATGCAGATGAGTCCACACTGGGCTTTTTCTAAAAAAAAAAAAAAGCCCTGCCCCCGACCATTTATAAGCATGCTGAGGGGGAGAGATAATGTTGCTCTTTTTGCTTTTCAAAGGTACTGCAACAGTCACCTACAGGTTCTTGGGTTTATCCCGAAGAAGGAGAGGAAGAAAAAGAATGATCCAACAGAAGAGGTGAAAGTTCGGCACCAGATGGATTCCATGGCTTTCAGCCTGACGGTTCCCCCACTGGCCTTGAAGATGCCCAACGGGCTGGACGGGATGTCCCTCTCTCCGCCGGGGGCCCGACTTCCTCTGCACTACCTGGAGGCTGACTTGGAGGACCCGTTCGCTTTCCACGAGGAAGACGAGGATCTCAAGAAAGGGGCGACCGTGAAGAAGAAGCTGCAGAGCAAGCTAGCCCAAAACCGACAGCGCCAGAAGGAGACGGAGATTCTGAGAGTTCGCCAAGAGCACTTTAGCCCCCTCCCTGCACCGCCGCAGCAGCCTCTGCAACAGCAACAGCCACCGCCGCAGCTGCCGCCCTCCCATCTCTCACCTTTACCGACCGCTTTAAAGCCAGCAGGGCTACCGCAGGGCTTAGTCTGCAAGTCACCTCAACCTCAGAACACCAGCCTACCAATGCAGGGAGCGGCGCCCCCCACCCACACGATAGCACAAGCCAGGCAGCTGCCGAACAAGAGACCCCTGCCTCTCCTGCACCCCGTCAGGGGTCCTGCCCCAGACCTGCCCCGGGCTGACAGGATCCTCATGAAAGCCACCGCCTTCTCGCCACACTCATCTTGCATGAGCCGGCTACAGAGACTGGTGAAACTGTGCACTCAGAAGCAGCAGCTGGACGCTGATCTGTTTCCACATTTAGGTAGGCAGGGGATTCTTCCCCCCTTCCGCCCGGTTTTGTTCTTTTACCTCAATTTTTATTCAAATGTTTGTGCTTGACCCTTCCCCATCTATTTTCCTTCCTTCCTTCTTCCCCTCCCTCCCTCCTAGCTCTCAAATATGTGACGTTTATTCTATGTGACTCTTACATTGAGCAAGTTTGGCCACCCCAGGCTAGCCCAATCTCGTCAGATTTCAGAAGCTAAGCAGGGTCGGCCCTGGCTGGTTCTTGGATGGGAGACCACAAAGGAAGTCCAGGGTTGTTATGCAAGCAGACAATGGCAAACCACCTCTGTATGTACCTTGCCCTGAAAACCCTACAGGGTCACCATAAGGTGGCTGCAACTTGATGACACTTATAACCACTAAGCTGCATATTCGTTGGCTTCCTTGTGTATTGTTCTAGCCTTCGTGGCAGATCCTAAAGGTAAAGGTAGTCCCTTGTGTGCAAGCACCAGTCGTTCCCGACTCTGAGGTGATGTCACATCACAACGTTTTCATGGCAAACTTTTAACAGGGTGGTTTGCCATTGCCTTCCCCAGTCATTTACACTTCCCCCCCAGCAAGCTGGGTACTCATTTTACCGACCTCGGAAGGATGGAAGGCTGAGTCAACCTTGAGCCGGCTACCTGAACCCGGCTTCCGCCGGATCCTAACCAGGGCTTTTTTTGTAGCAGAAACTCCTTTGCATATTAGGCCGCACACCCCTGGTGTGCCAATCCTCCTGGAGCTTACAGCAGGACCTGTGCTAAGAGACCTTGGAAGATTGGCTACATTGGGGGGGGGGGGGTGGCCTAATATGCAGAGGAGTTCCTGCTATAAAAAAAAGCCTTGATCCTGTCTTTTCTTGGGCAGAAGACACTTCTGCCAACGGGAACTGGGGGCAATTATTCCAAATTCTCTTCTCCTTTCCCACTGTAGATCCCTGCTTTTCCTCCATACTGTTCAGTGACCCAAATAGACATGAAGCAGATGGTTTGCTGTTGCCTTCTTCTGCAGAGTATTAGTTATGCATCCAAGTACTCACCCTGCGTAGCTTCCATGATCTGATGAGATCAGGCTATACCCGGGGTGGTCAAACTTGCTTAATGTAAGAGCCACATAGAATAAATGTCAGATATTGAGAGCCGCAAGATGTGAACAAATACTAGTTTGTCGCTTCTGAGCCTCAACAGAGCAGAACTAGAGGCTCCACAACCTCATGAGACCTTTTCTACATGTCACTTCACCAATAAAAAAAATTATTGTCGTCAGACAGAGTACATCAGATGAAGGCATTCTCTACAGCATCCTCTACATATATTGTGTGTATTGTCCTAAGAAATTCTTGGATACTTGGGAACAGCTGAGAATGTTTGTTGTGTTTAATTGAATATGTTTTCTTTATTATTGTCATGTTTTAATGGTGGAAGCCGCCCTGAGCCCACCTTGCGGGATAGGGCGGGGTATAAATTTAAATTCAATTTTAAAAAATGTTCTTTTAATTCTATTCTTTCCAGGGTTGGACTGGTCTGAAGACAGTGGTGAAGAATGGGAGGAGTGGGAGCAAAGTTCACCATACCAAGTTGCGTGGTCTATCCGAGAAGCCCTCAGATACGAAAGGAGTCAGTAAGTACATATGATTTCATTGTATATGAATGAGAAATCCAGAAAATGATGGAATTGTAAGTAGCAAGCCTGTTAGGGTTCCCATTCCCCCACTGCTGGTGGAGGTTCCCCCGATTTCGGGGCCTCCAACCCACCACAAGGGGACTGGCCAGCGGGGGGAGCCCCATCCCCAAAGAGCGCCAATGTGCCTCACGTGTCTGGTGCAATGACATCACCTAGAAGGACGCTCTAGCATTTGGGTAAAAACTCTTATGATAAACATAGAGTTTTCCCTAAAAGCTAGTGTGTCCTTCCAGGTGACTTAAGTTTCCCCCCAAATGATAGAGGGCCCCCCCCCGTGTGATGTGCTCGGCGTGATGACATCATTTCCAGGTGATGTCATCGTGCCCAGCACATCGGGCGTGCAAAGAAAGACCTAGGGAGGTGGGCCATTAACCCCCACCAGTTGCCAGATAAGACCTGGAACCCTAACACCTGTTCAAATACTCTCTAAACTCTTTTGCTGTTCCGGAGGGGAGTAAGTGGAAGGAAGTGCTGGTGGATCGAGAAAGAAGAAATTAAGTCCTTTATTAAATAAGATTTAATCTGAACCCGATGATCAGAACTTCCACATTCTCAAGGTTGGATCCCATAGGTCCGTTCTGCTAACAGCGATGCCTTTCGCTGGCTCAGGTCAACAACAATAAAAAGCAGCAGCAGGGCTGTTGTCACCAATCTGAAAATGCTTGGGCAAATAGGTAGGTCTTACTGTAGGTCTGGGGCAGTGATGCTCTGTATTCTTGGTGCTTGGGGAGGGCAACAGTGGGAGGGCTTCTGGAGCTTTGGCCCTACTGGTGGACCTCCTGACAGCATGTGGGTTTTGGCCACTGTGTGACACAGAGTATTGGACTGGATGAGCCACTGGCCCATCTTATGTTGTCTTATATTCTTGCTGTGCTCTGGAAATCACGTCAAGTAGGTGTGGATAGATACAGGGAATTCGAAAGATGGAGCCTTAAGTGACAATGAACCCGTTGTCTGGTTAAAAAATGGCTAAAGTATGCTATGGGAGCTGAAGTCAAAATGAAAGCAGCCAATCACGACCAGCAGTGTTCTTTTTCCTTGACATCAGTGGTGGTTCTGGCTAGTGTTCATTTATGACCCAGTTCAGTGAGTGTTGCAGTGGGGAAACATAGGTTGTGTTCACACTACACTTAATACTGTGTTTGCAGCTGGATTTTTACTGTGTAAGAATAGAAAAAATCCTGTTGCAAAATGCATTATTTAGTGCAGTATGAATGCACCTATAGTGTACAATCTGGCCATAAAGAGCTGTGCATCATCTGAAGTCTCTGATTGCGGGTTTATACTAGCAAGAGGGTATTGCATCAATACCTGCAAAGTAAGTTTCTGGTGCCAGGCTTGCAGAACAGCCATCATTGTGGGATGAGTAAATAAAAAAACCGCTAAGAGACACCACAAATTTTAAACAACAAGACAGTTTAATGTAGAGGTCAGTGGTGTACTGACAAAACTTGCACATAGAACATCAAATAGAAGGGTTTCTTTTAGTTCCATGAACTAAATACTGGACCATTGTCACTCCTTTGTGACTGGAAAGACTGCTTTTGAACTGTCTTCTGTTTCTGCTTTTTTGCTACATGCTTTCTATTTGAAGTTCTATGTGCAAGTTTTGTCAGTACACCACTGACCTCTACATTGCACTGTCTTCTTGTTTAAAATTTATGGTGTCTCTTAGCGGTTTTTTTTATTTACACAGATGTACGCTAAGATCCTATAGTTTCGCTATACTCCTTTAAGGAACCACTGTGGGATGAGGCAGAGAGGCGTTGCACAAAGCTGGTGCGTGTCCCAGCACTGAGGGGAAGAGAGAGGACACAGTGGCAGAGAGGAGAGCAAAGCTGGAAGATACGCTTTTTGCCATTTAATGGCCTTTTGGGCACAAAACCAACCATGTTAGATTTGTTTGAATTAGCTTGTGTTGTGTGTAAAGGTAGACATAGCTATCTAGTTATAGATAAAAAACAATCTCCTGGGAACAGCCCACTAGGCAGCTGCTCATGACAGAAGTGCAATTGATAAGGGGGGGGGGGAGGGATCCTTTTCCAGTATTATCATAGAGGTGGAAGGGGCCATAGAGGCCACCTAGTCCAACCCCCCCGCTCAATGCAGGATTAGCCTAAACCATCCCTGATTGTCATTTGTCCAGCCGCTGCTTGAAGACTGCCAGTGAGGGGGAGCTCACCACCTCCCTAGGTGGTCAGTTCCACTGCTAAGCTAGAAGGAGGAGGGGGGAGGAGGAGGAGAAGAAGAAGAAGAAATTGGATTTATCTCCCGCTCTTATCATCTGAGTCTCAGAGCGATCACAACCTCTTTTATCTCCCCCCCCCCCCCACAACAGACACCCTGTGAGGTAGGTGAGGCTGAGAGAGCTCTCACAGCAGCTGCCTTTTCAAGAACAACTCTTGTGAGAGAGCTATGACTGACCCAAGGCCATTCCAGCAGCTGCAAGTGGAGGAGTGGGGACTCAAACCTGGGTCTCCAAGATAAGAGTCTGCGCACTTAACCACTACACCAAACTGGCATTACCGTAATGCATTTTGTACAGTAACAGTTGACAGGTGATAAAGGAAGCGAAACAGCAACCTTAATAGCCCAGACTAGCCTGATCTCATCAGCGCTTGGAAGCGAAGCAGAGTCAATTCCGGGATAGGAGACGGCTGAGGAAGGCTAGGGTTGCTACGCAGAGGAAGGCAACGGTAAATCACCTCTGCTCATCTCTTGCCTTGAAAACCCCCTGGCCTTGGGGCTGCCATGAGTACATTGCGACTTAATGGCATACGATTAAAGGAAGCAAAAAGGAGTGGAAAAGCGAGAAAAGGCTTGGAGATAAATATGGAAAGCAGGGGAGTAGCCAGTGGGGTTTAGGGCTGTGTGGCAGGAGGAAATACATCAGGAGACCTGGAGACACACCAGGAAATAGCTGGTTACTTGATGATTCTAAGGAAGGTCTGTAAGAGATCACAGGCAAGTTGCATTCTTTAGGGGTTTTATTTAGTGGAGTTCTGTGCAGCCTTTTAGCCCTAAACAGGCCTGCAGGGCAAATCACAGCAATAAGAAAAGCATCCTAAATATTTAAAACATCCTAAAACAAACCGAAGAACCCATTAAAAGAGGAGAAGGTGCCATCGGCAGTCATCCCGCTACTATGCTCGTTCAAACGACCTTCAGGCGGCATCAGCCTCTCACGTCTTAGTTCTGTGTAGCCACATTAAGTCTGTCACCAAGAAAGACTAAACCGCTTATTGTAGCATTGCATCTGATGAAACGGGCTCGAGCCTTGTAAAAGCTGAGGCTATAATACAGCCATTGGTCTTCAAGGTGTCACTGGGCTTTTTGTTAGGGATTTTGTTTCCGCTTCTCAAAGGATGATGTTCCCCAGTCTGAGGAAAAGCAGGGTCTTCCGCAACATGGTTGGAGCCCAAACTGCAAGGCTGTTTATCGATTGTGGAGGCTGTGACGGACAGGCTCGGTTCCGCTTCTCTCCAAGAGCAACCAATGAGAGCTGATGGAGTGTTGAGAAAAGGAGACATGAAAAACAGCCATTGAAAATGGCAGTTGGGAGTTGGCAGCAAAGGAGTTGGCAAACTTAGGATCTGAGGGGAGGAAAGGAGGTCTGACAGAGTAGAACTGTGCGGAAATGCTGCTCAGAGCAGGCTGAACGTAGTCAGTTTGTAACTGAAAGATCTCAGTTGCAGGAATAAGACGACAGTTCTGAACTTGCAGTGAAAGTGAAGCATTGACCTTACTTTCCTTAATGTTGTGGTCATATAAATAAAAGGTTCCTTCTTTTATTAAATCATAAGGATTGCAAGTCTAAGAAGCACACACACAATTGAGTATCTCAGTCTATACATATAGGCAGGATTTTTTTTGTAGCAGGAACTCCTTTGCATATTAGGCCACACACCACTTGATATAGTCAACCCTCCAAGAGCTTACAAGGCTCTTCTTACAGGGCCTACCGTAAGCTGCATGAAGATTGGCTACATCATGGGGTGTGGCCTAATATGCAAAGGAATTCCTGCTACAAAAAAAGCCCTGCATATAGGATATGAATAAATTGGGGGGGCAGTGAGTGATCAGAACAGTGTTTGAGTCCCAGTTCCAATAGCTCTGTGTGAGGGACAGCTTGTTATAAAAGGGGGCTGGCCTACTCTGTCTGTAGATGTCTGTGGAAGTGAGAGAGAGGACCTGAGGTGTGAAACGGTCATGGTGGTCTGTATATTTTAAAAGAGACAAAGAAGCATAACTTGTGCTATCCTGACCTACATATAACCCATGACCTGAGTGAGAAGTTAAAGAGAATAGTGGGCAGGGGTCATATTGTAGAAAAAGAGGTGCCAGAGCTTATTAGCACAACTTATTTACATAACTCATTTGCATGTGCCACACACCCCTGACATCACCAGAAGGTGGACTAATTCATATCAGTTCAGCATGTACCTTAAAATGCTTCTTGAATTAGAATTGTCATAAGAAAACCGTTCCATCCTACTTTTCCAGTTACTTTCTCCTATGTGGCCACAGTGGCATGATGAAGATTTCCATCTGTCTGCTTCATATGTTTTGGTTATTTTCCCATTTTTTGTGGGGGAGTTAAGAAAGCAAGAGCACAATACAAGTTAGAGGTTTCTGTGAGCTTCTGCCCAAAATGAGGCCTGGTGGGGGGGTGCTCTGTGTGAGTGGACAAGGGGCGTCATAGAAGCAAATCCGCAACCACCCCGATGTAAAAGAACAGACACCGTTCAGTCTGGGGTCTAGAACCCTGCTGCTGTAGTTTGCCCTATACAGAAAGAGATGGCTATACAAAAAACTGATATTGTTAACAAAAAGAAAAAACTGTATATAAGTAACAACTGTTGATACAATCACAGAGAGACACTTTGATTCTGACAAAGGGTAACCCCTAATGGAAGACTGTTGATCTCTGAGGCTCCAACTGCAGCTGTCTATACAACAATTGTAAAAGCTGGAGAGTGTCTAAATATAAGTTTGAAGTTTCAAGACTTTACCTAGTGTATTGCAGTCTGAAGAAGGTGAATGAAATGGATAGTTATCTAGTCAATCCATTGCTGCTGCTGTTGATGTAACATCAGCCCTCTGTTGTAGTTTTGCCAGTGTTGTTAAAATCTGGCATCTAGTGTGTAGTGTTTTTTTGTCAATAATATTGATAATAAATTGTTTGTTTCAAAATATGGAGTAGCAAGCCAAGACTTGTATCAACAGTTCTTACTTTTATACTGTAGTTTGCCCTAGCTGAGGCATCTGGACTGTCTGCAAGGGCATTCCCAGTTAAAGAATATTACAGCAGTCTAATTTTGATGTTGGTAAAGCAAGTCTGACCAACCAGATCAAGGGTTGGATCCAACACCAAGTACCTTTGAAGGATCCCTCATCTTCCCAGCTCTCTCTTCCTGCCAGTAGTCTTTTTTGACCCCAGGAATCCCCCCACTTCCCGCCGGTGTCATGAGACCTGTGTGGAACTTGTCATGTGCAAGATGTGGAAATTTTGCCCCCTCCCTACTGCAGCCTTCTGACCCATACAGCTGTTATTCTACACAGGTCCCCCCCACTCCTGCAATAAATATTTCCCGAGCCCGGAATTGCTGCTTGGGGGAGGGGAAGATCTGCAGCCAGAAGCACTTTTTGCTGATAAGTCATGGGATCTACCTGCAGAGGTACAGATGGCCACTAGGTCCAGGATCCTGTAAGAAGGTGCAGGGATGCCATATTTATGTTTTCTATATGGTGCTATAACGCCTGCCATTAGCATTGGAACCAGCATGTATATAAAACATATGGTTGCGTTCTATGAAAATGTGATTTTGGTGTTAAACGTATGACCTCGCCAGTAGCACAGATGATGGACTTTCTCGCTGCGAAAACCCTTAGGTTTTTAAAATTTAATTGGAAACCATTCCCTCTTGTATATTCAGTCCCGGCCCGCCTGGAAGCTAACAAGAGTCCTGTGCGCATGCTAATTTCATGATAATGCGGCCTTTGAATCCCCCCTCTCTGACTTCTCTCCCTTTCCTTCCCTCCCGCCCCCCCCCCCCCAAATTCCCAGGTTGGACGACAACAACGATGCCAGCGGCAGGCGTTCTCGCATTTCCCAACTTTGCACTTACTTCCAGCAGAAATATAAGCACCTCTGCCGCCTGGAGCGAGCGGAATCGCGTCAAAGGAAATGCCAACATACATTCCGAAAAGCGTTGCTGCGGGCAGCCAGCAGAGAGCCGGAATGCGCTGGACAGTTAATAAGAGAACTCCAGAGAGCATCGTGTGGTCGAACCAGGTGAGAAACCACCTTGCACACTTGTGCAGCAGAAGAGGAGGAGGAGATTGGATTTATACTGCACCCTTCACTATCTTGAAGGAGTCTCAAGAGCAGTTTACAATCTCCTTTCCCTCCCCTCTTTGCAACAGAGCTCTGACAGAAACTGCTCTTGAGCAGAAAAGCTCTGAAAGAGTTATGAATGACCCAAGGTCACTGCAGTTGCATATGGAAGAGTGGGGAATCAAACCCGGTTCTCCCAGATAGGAGTCCATGCACTTAGCCACTACAGCAAACTGGCTCTCACCATGATAACAGCTGTAATAAACGTGAGCCGGGGCGCACATATTCCAGTGATTTCAGAACCTGGAATGAAAGCTTTTGTAGAGGAAGCAAAATGTGAAAATTTAAATTTTTTTAAAAAACCCTACCCTCAAATGTTCCAGGTAGCCAATCATAAGCCAAGCAGGGCTCGTCATGGTTAGTAGTTGGATTGGGAGACTAGCAAGCAAGACCTGGGTTGCTGTGCAGAGGAAGGCAATGGTAGTGGGAAAACCCCCTCTGCTCATCTCTTGTCTTGGGAGCGTGGTCTAGTGGTAAAGAGCAGCAGACTCTAATCTGGAGAACTGGGTTTGATTCCCCACTTGTCCTCCACATGAAGCCAGTTGGGTGATCTTGGGCCAGCCACCGTTCTCTCAGCACTCTCTCAGCCTCACCTGTTTCACAAGGGGCCTGTTGTGAGGAGAAGAGGGAAGGGCAATTGTAAGCCTCTCTGAGGCACACAAGGCCTGCTGGGGGACCTCAGACCAGTCACGGTTCTCTCAGAATGCTCTCAGCCCCACCTACCTCACAAGAGGCCTGTTGTAGGGAGAGGAAGGGAAGGTGACTATAAACCGCTTTGAGATTCCTTAAGGTCAAGAAAAGCGAGGTATAAAAACCAACTCTCCTTCTTTTTGACAGCCCAATAAGTTGGCTGCCCTTCTTACAATGATGATTATGGAACTTTAAAGCACTTTAGTTCCTCATCTGATGAGACTTCTTTTTTTCTAGCTTTGCTTTTCGTAAGGTTTGCTATCTTTGGGGTCTGGCTTTGTTGTATAAGCATTCAGCAGTAGAGCATCTGCTTTGCGCAAAGAAGGTCAATCTCTGGCATCTCCAGCTCAAAGGGTTACAGTAGCAGGTGGCATGGAAGACTTCTGCTGGAGACCCAGGGCAGCTGCTGCCAGCCAGAGCAGACAGTACTGATTTCGACAGACCAGAGGGCTCAACGGAAGGCAGCTTCTGTATTCAAGTGCATGTGGGACAACGTGACTGTAACCTGGAGCTGTTTGCTTGACAACAAAACCCGTAAAACAGAAAGCTGGTATAAATTTTCTTAGTGATCAATGTTTCATAGCCATCGACGTTCCAGTAGATAATTTGGAATTAAGCTTGCTGTCTGAAACTTTGGAAGCGCAATTTTTGAATCGGGAAACCACTATTTTGTGGTCGACAGTCACGAATTTTTTGTTTTCCAAAAGCTGGAAGTAGCAATGCATAGAGCATTCTCTCAGGATATAAACATTTGCACTCAGTTAGAATTAAATGGCCGTGAACTCTGAATTCATCCTGTCTCCAGTTTTACACAGAGAACTGGGCTACACAAGCTGAGAACTGTGAAGCCACTCTGGGCTTTACAATGCAAAGGCTCAATATGGCAAGATTCAAGTACAATAGCATTTTAAAGACCCAAATAGATTTACTAGAAGAGCCCCATGGCACAGAGGGGGAAAGCTGCAGTACTGCAGTCTAAGCTCTGCTCATGACCTGAGTTTGATCCCGGCGGAAGCTGGGTTCAGGTAGCCGGCTCAAGGTTGACTCAGCCTTCCAATCCTTCCAAGCTTGGTAAAATGAGTGTCCAGCTTGATAATGTTAAGGGGTTTTACAGGATTTTATATTAGGTTTCTCTCTCCTTTTTTTGTTCTTTAATTATGTCTTGTGATCATGATTACTGGCTTTTCTTCCTCTTTAGTTAAGCTTCTTGGTTTCAAATTATTTTGTATTCTGTTTTGTAATTTTGATTTGTAGTTTTATTATTCAGTGTCTTGTTTTATGTTGAACTTATGACCATTGGTCAAGGAAGCTAATAAATAAAAGGAAGGAGTAGCCGGCTTGCTGGGGGTAAAGTGTAGGTGACTGGGGAAGGCAATGGCAAACCACCCCGTAAAAAAGAAATCTGCCAAGAAAATGTCGTGATCAGTGTTCCCTCTAAGCTGCAGAGTCTTGTGAGCAAAAATTCTACTTTGTGAGCTACTGGCGTTGAAGTTGTGAGCTACTGCATAAATTATTGTGCTCTTTCTGGGGTCATCCAGTTTGGTGTAGTGGTTAAGTATGCAGACTCCTATCTGGGAGAACCAGGTTTGATTCCCCGCTCCTCCACTTGCAGCTGCTGGAATGGCCTTGGGTCAGCCATAGCTCTGGCAGAGGTTGTCCTTGAAAGGGCAGCTGCTGTAAGAGCCCTCTCAGCCCCACCCACTTCACAGGACATCTGTTGTGGGGGAGGAAGATAAATGAGATTGTGAGCCGCTCTGAGACTGAGATTGGGAGTGGAGGGTGGGATATAAATCCAGTATCATCTTCATCATCCTTCCTGAGCTAAGACAAAAATGTGTGAGCTGGAGCTCACACTGACTCAGCTTAGAAGGAACACTGGTCGTGATGCGGCGTCACCCCATGGGTAGGTAACGACTCTGTGCTTGCACAGGGGACTACCTTTACCTTTTAGGTTTACCAGGTATAAGGGAGGAAGGGAGTTTTAACTCTTGAAATTTTATACCTCAAAAACCTTGTTGGTTTCTTAGGCACTACAGGCCTTGAGTCTTTCTGTTTCACTGTGGACCAACATGGCTGCCTCAAAGTGGGTTGGCTGTTTTTCTTCTCCCCAGCCTGCCAGTAGGTCCTGGATCCTGGCTGTATGAGGAATGCTCTCTGTATAGCCAGCGAAAGATATTAAAATTAATCATGCTAATACAGCTGGGTCTCCCCTCCCCGAATAATCATTTCAAAAGGGAACAGCTGTAGCTTAAAGGCAGGGCACATGCTTCACCTGCAAGCTGCCCTGGCCTTTGATCTTTGGCAAGTTTGTTTAAAAAAAAAAGTCTCGGAGTTGCAGGGCTGGGAGAAAGAAACTGAAACCAAATTGGCCATTCTGGGCTAGATCAATTAATGATCTGACGGGAGACAAGCAGCCTCAGTGCTCCAAGGACGGTTATGGTCATACTGAGAGTCTATGCGGGCGTTATCTCTATCTTTGTTGACAGAATATAATATTCCGATGCAGAAAGTGATAACTGCCTGTCTTAATCCAGTAATTTTTTAAAACTTTAGGCGTGCTTAGTATATGGAGCGAATGGTTTTACCTTTTTTTTTGCCATCAAGTCGTGGCTGAGTTAAGGTGACCTTACAGGGCAGGGGTACCCAACCCCTGGGTCATGGAGCAGAGATCCATCAGTGGCTGTTAGCCACAGTATATTATTGGAACTGTCTGGGGCAGTGATGCTCTGTATTCTTGGTGCTTGGGGGGGGGGGGCAAAGTGGAAGAGCTTCTAGCCCCACTTGTGAACCTCCTTTTTTTTTTGGCCACTGTGTGACAGAGAGTGTTGGACTGGATGGGCCATTGACCTGATCCAACATGGCTTCTCTTAGGTTCTTCTGTTCTATTGATATTTAGTGCTGAGGTAAAGCTGGTTTAAAAAAAAAACCCTTGTTGACTAACATATGTGTGAATTTCAGGTTGCTTTCATGTGACAAAATAGCTCTGCTGCCTTGGCATGCATGGTGGAGGGCAATACTCCCTCTAAGCTGCGGAGTCTTGTGAGCAAAAATTCTACTTTGTGAGCTCCTGGCATGAAAGTTGTGATCTGCTGCATGAATTAGTTCACTCTGGGGCCATTTTCCCTGAACTGAGACAAAAATGTGTGAGCCGGAGGCTAAGAAAGCTGTGAGCTAGCTCACACTAACTCAGCTTAGAGGGAACACTGGTGGGGGGTACTTAGCGTTGCCAGGTCTTCCCCAGCCACCAGCGGGAGATGGAGGGGTAGGGTTGGTAAACTGCTGGCAGTTTGGGGATTGAGCCTGACGGGAGAGAACAGGGACCTCAGTGGGGTACGATGCTCTAGAGCAGGGGTGGCCAATGGTAGCTCTCCAGTTGTTTCTGCCTACAACTCCCAGCAGCCCCAGCCATTGGAAGGAAGGAAGGAAGGAAGGAAGGAAGGAAGGAAGGAAGGAAGGAAGGAAGGAAGGAAGGAAGGAGACTGCAGATTTATACCCCGCCCTTCTCTCTGAATCAGAGTCTCAGATTGGCTTGCAATCTCCTTCCCCCACAACAGGCACCCTTTCTAGGACAGTTCTGCAAGAGCTATGGCTGACCCAAGGCCATTCAAGCAGGTGCAAGTGGATGAGTGGGGAATCAATCCAGTTCTCCCAGATAAGAGTCCGCACATTTAACCACTGCACCAAACTGGCTCTCTGACGAAGGAAGGAAGACAGGGAGGGAGGGAGACAGGGAGGGAGACATGGAAAGAAAGCAACTGTAACTTTAAATGCATTCTCCATTTAAAGCTTGAATAAATGATTTAAAGAGACAAATGCCTTCTCCAAGCTAGCCTATGGGGTGGTGGGAATTTCAGGAGCCACACAATGTGTGTGAAAGAGCCACATGTGGCTCCCAAGCCACAGTTTGGCCTCCCCTGCTCTAGAGTCCACCCTCCAAAGCATCCCTTTTCCCCAGGAGAACTCTCTAGTCTGGAGAGCATCTGCATTCCTGAGGTCCCACCTGGAGACTGGCATCCCTAGATTTTGTTCTTGTGTTGGGAATGAGAGGCAGGCAGAAGGAGGCCAAGTCCCGGAGTTGCATCTTTGGCATCAGCTCCTACTAGGCTTGTGTTACTCACCTGTGCAGTTGACTGCAGTCTGTTACTAAAGAACAAAGAAATGCCGTGAAAATTGCTCCTGGGAGCCACTCCACTCAGCAGTTGGCTGTATGGAATAGGAGTTCTCAAGTAGTCACCCATTTGCTGAAAGAGCTGCTCTGGAAAGTCATCGTCTTCCTTCTGGGTGCAATTCAGAGTGCTGGTTTTTACCTTTAAGGCTCTAAATGGCACCTGAAAGGCAGTGCCTCCCCATGCTATCCAGCCTGCTAGTTAAGATCTGTCTTCCAAACCTTTCAGAGGCGGGTGTTAAATAGAAAAAGGGCACTTTCTGTAGTGGCACCTAATATTTGGATCACCCTCCCCTTTGAGGCTCATCTGACACCTGCTTTACTTTCTGCGTGCCAGGTCAGAAACACATATTTTTACCTGGGCTTTTAATCAGGGGTTATATCTTACCAGCTTTTAAAAAGGCTTCTGTTGCTTCCAATGGCTTGTTTTAAATGGCTTGTTTTTAATATTGTGATGTGGTTTTAGGCCACCTGAGCAGGGCTCTGAAGAGGCAGCCTAGAGACCTCATAAACAAGCAAACTATGTTGTACAGCAGGAGTGTCAGGCATGTGGCCCGGGGGCCGAATTAGGACCCCAAAGGCTTCCTATCAGGCCCCTGAGCAACTAGCTGTCATCTGCTTCCTTCACTCTCTCTTTATTTTCTCCATTGGCTGAGGCTTCTCCCTTGGGGAGGAAGGGGAGGAGGGATAGCTTGCTTTGACAGGCTCTCTCAATTGCACAGCAGAGCTACTGAGCCAAGCCTCTCTTCCTTTTATTGGCTGAGGCTCCTCCTCTTCCTCATCCCCTGGGGAAGGAAGGAAAGAGCCAGAGTTTCCTTTGCCCAGTTCCCTGGATCCCATGAGAGAGCTACCTTTAAGAGAAAGCACCTTTAAGACCAATAAGTGCTAATGTTTTAAGCATGTTTTAAGATTGTTTTTTTTAAACCCTTTAATTGTGTGTGTCTGTGTCCTTTATAAAATTTATGTCTCTGCTACCTAATCTTAAATAGGTACATACACGGCCTGGTCCAACATGGCTTGGCCCAACAAAGTCTCATTTATGTCAGATTCGGCCCTCATAACAGATGAGTTTGACACTCCTGCAACCTTCCTAGCCAAATTAGACAAGTGTTATAGGCCTCAACAAATCTAGTCATGTTCACCTCCCAGGCAATTATAATAATAATAATAATAATAAAATTTTATTTATATCCCGCCCTCCCCACCGGGGCAGGCTCAGGGCGGCTGAGATCTGAAAGGTTACTCAGAGTGGCAGAATTCTGTGACTTGCCTAATAAATGTTCTGCGGACTGAGCAAGTTTGCGTTTTTCTGTACGGCTGATCCTCCAACTTTTGTTATTTTGCATTCTTTGCTAGTCTAGTTAAAGACATGGAAGCCTTGCATTCTGCCAGCCACATTTCCAGTTTCTGAGATTTCAGTAGGCTTTGGCTGCAACGTTTTGAGTGCATCTTCTCTGCTGTCAGTGCTCTAAAATTGCTTTAAAAAAAAAAGAAAAAAGCAAAAACTGAAATTGAACTCTGAAGTTGAACTTCAGTGGAGTCACAGCCCATGGATGATAGCCCTTGAGCTGTTCTCGCCAATGTTTTTGTTCCCTTTTGTATGCCTGGCAAAAAGACCCAAAGAAATCCGTTAATTCTCTTCATTCAGCCTTTAAATTATGGTATAAATAGATGGAGGCGAGGTTGATCTGTAACTATGTACCAGGGCTTTTTTTGTAGCCGGAACTCCTTTGCATATTAGGCCACACACCCCTGATGTAGCCAATCCTCCTGGAGCTTACAGTAGGCCCTGTACTAAGAGCCCTGTAAGCTCTTGGCCTAATATGCAAAGGACCTAATATGCCTAATATGGCCTACTATGCAAACCCTGTTGGATGCCAAGAGGTATCAACTGGGGATAGATGGCAGCAGCATCCATGCTTGTGAACTTACCATACTTACCTGCCCAGGTGCTAGCAGAATGCTCAGCTGGACGCAGTTGTTGTGACATCAAGGCCTTGCCCCCCCCCCCTCCCCGGCAGTTCTTTGGTCTCTTACGTTCTCGCTGTTCCTTTCTTTCAGTACAAGTGAAGTGAAGCAGAGGGCTGCGTCGCCGTGTACGGGAACCACGAAGGGTGAACCATGCACCAGCAACGCTCTTCCATTCACAAAACATTGCTTTCAGCGTATCTTTTTCCATTGGGGGTTTTTAATGTTCACATTGAAAGTATAATTGGTTACTTCTGGCCACTGCCCAGTTGCTTACCATTTACTACAAGTGTGGACCTGCAATAGTCGCAGGAGGGGATCCCCCACGTACTTCCTCACCAGGCTCCTTGGCTGTTTCTGGACTTGGTCTGGGCCCCTGCCAGCCACAGGCCCAGCACAATGCATGGGTTGATCAGCTTCTGGCTGTGTGTCCCACATTTTTTGAGGATGAAGTACATACCCTTGTTTCAGAAGCTGTTTTCTGCATGCCTTTCAGCAGCCATTTTTAGAAAATAATGTAATACAAGGCTAAAGCAAATGAAGGTGTTAGCTTGGAAGAACATACCTTGTGAATAAGCTTGTAGAAGCAGGATGATCTGGTGCAGTAAATGTGTCATTTACAGGGGAGGGGTTTTGTAGCAGAAATCCGTTAATTCTCTTCATTCAGTCTTTAAATTATGGTATAAATAGATGGAGGAGAGGTTGATCTGTAACTATGTACCAGGGCTTTTTTTGTAGCCGAAACTCCTTTGCATAATAGGCCACACACCCCTGATGTAGCCAATCCTCCAAGAGTTTACAGGGCTCTTAGTACAGGGCCTACTGTAAGCTCTTGGAGAAATGGCTACATCAGGGGGTGTGGCCTAATATGAAAAGGAGTTCTTGCTACAAAGAAAGCCCTGGGTATTTATCTATCTTTTTTCTCAGATTCAGGATTCGACATATTGACTTTCTCTGTACCTCATCTATTAGAAAGGGAGGAAGAAGCTTGCAAACATTATGGCATCTGATATGCGGATGCCAGAAGCCATTTTTTAAAAGTATTCTGAGTATGGATTGTCCTAAGCTGATTAGGAGGCAACTCCCATCGATGGCATTGCGCCTCTCCCATGATGGCATTGATTTTTTAAAAAATTTCAAGGAAACTGACGCAGGGACTCATTAGCAAAATAGCTACTTCAATAAACTCATCTTAATAAATTGTAAAAAAATCATCAGTGGTTCTGCGTGATGGCAGTTTCCCGAATCTGTTGACTTTGCATCTGCTCTAGACGTGAGGGAAATGTTTAATTTGGATCTCAACAGAACAGGACTCCTGTTTTTTACTCACTGCGCAAAATCAAATGGTCTTTTGATTCCCTCCAATACTGCTGCGTGTGATTCCTGACCCAGATGTGTCCAGATATCCTCTTGAACCGTTCGCAGCAGCTGTTCTCGAGCTGCACAGCCAAGTTTGCCGACGGACAGCAGTGCTCGGTGCCAGTGTTTGACATTACGCATCAGACACCCCTGTGTGAAGAACACGCCAAAAAAATGGTAATTTATTTATTTATTACTTTCCATTTCTATCCCGCCCTCTCCGCAAGTGGACTCAGGGCGGCTAACAATCAGTAGTATAATACAATTTTTAAAAACAGTAAAATTCAGTTTAAAACATTTTAAAACAACATTTTGTGGTGCTATACAGTTTTTGATACGCGAGATCTTTCTTCTTGCTATTTACGATCATATGATGTCTGTAACTTCTCAGCGATGTGAGGTGGCAGCTCTTCCTGGTTAGGTATTGAAGGCCTGCTGGAATAATTCAGTTTTGCAGGCCCTGCAGAATTGAGAAAGGTCCCACAAGGCCCTTCTGGCCTCCGGGAGGGCATTCCACATTTCTGGAGCTGCCACCGAGAAGGCCCTAGCCCGTGTGGAACAGTGCCTGGCTTCCTTTGGTCCGGGGATGGACAGTAGGTTTTGTGTCCCTGAACACAGTGCTCTCTGAGGAACATGCGGAGAAAGACGGTCCCATAGATAGGGGCCCCCGACCATAAAGGGCTTTAAAGGTCAAACCAACACCTTGAAATGGACTCGGAACATATGAAACATATGAGATATAGTCAGGGCTTTTTTTGTAGAAAAAGCCCAGCAGGAACTCACTTGCATATTAGGCCACACTCTCTAATATGTTTTTTTTTCCTGAAAAAAATTCCAGGGATGCTGGGGGAAAAAATTGAAAATATGCAGTGCAATCTTACTGAGCCTAAACTTGTTTTACTGCTTTAACATCATAAAATGCTTTCTTTACAGTGCAATCCTAAGGGCACTTTCTTGGGAGTAAGCGCCAGTGAATAGACTGTAGTAGAATTAAAAGTAGACCTGCTTAGGACTGCCCTGTCAATGTCATAACATGCAGAATTTAGAACTTAACATATAGAGTTGTACTCTGGGGCATATATATTACATTTAAAAGTGTGATGCCTTTGTTTTCTACAAGCAGCATTGCAGATATGCCCAGTACTAAAGAGATGAAAAGCTGCAAACTTCTGGCCTATTTTAGCACATGTATTTTAGGCAGGGGTGGAATTCTAGCAGGAGCTCCTTTGGATATAAGGCCACACACCCCTGATGTAGCCTGTCCTTCAAGAGCTTACAAAAAAGAGCCTTGTAAATTCTTGGAAGATTGGCTACAACAGGGGTGTGTGGCCTAATATGCAAAGGAGCTCCTGCTAGAATTCCACCCCTGATCTTAGGGTTTTTTTTGAAAACCAAAGACACAAGCTTCATTAAAAAGGCTGTGTATATTATTTGGACAGCAGCAGTCGCATAACATATCAGTCACATAGCAATCATAAGAGTTAGGAGAGTATTTGAATGTTGAATTCAGCTTTATAATAATGAAAGCGCTGAACTTTCCAACAGCGCTGTTCTCATTATAGCAAATTCATTGTGGGGAAATTTAGTCACATTTAAACAACAAATAAGTCCTTGAAAAGACTATGTTTACAGCCCATGTATGGCATTTATTGTCTCTTCCTATTTCATATAAAAATTGTCATAATATACATTTGGAATGACTAAAACTTGGTCTTAAAAACATTTCCACTCATTCTGAAAGAGGAAGTATTTAATTGGAGTTTTGTTCTGCTTTCCCTCAGACTCTGCTCAGCTTTCTCTAGCTTGAACAGTGATGGGTGCAGGATTTTATTTTTGTAGCAGGAGCTCCTTTGCATATTAGGCCACCCCTGATGTAGCCAATCCTGGAGCTTACAGCAGGCCCTGTATGAAGAGCCCTGTAAGCTCTTGAAGGATTGGCTACATCAGGGAGGTGTGGCCTAATATGCAAAGGAGTTCTTGCTACCAAAAAAAAAAAGCCCTGGATGGGTGTGATAGAGGTTTATAAAATTGTACATGAGGTGGACAAAGTGGATAGAGGTAGCTTTTTCCCTCCTCCTCCCATGAGAGCCAGTGTGGCTTAGTGGTCAAAGTGTCAGACTAGGATTCAGGAAATGTGGATTCAGATCCTCATTCCGCCATGGAAGCTTGCTGGGTGACCTTGGGCCAGTCACACCCTCTCAGCCTAACCTAGCCTATGAGTTGTCATGGGGATAAAATGGAGGAGAGGAGAACGATATAGGCCTCTATGGGTCTCCAGTGGGAGAGAAGGGTGGCAAATAAATCAAACAAATAACTAGAATGTGAGGGCATCCGATGAAGTTGCTGGACAATAGGTACAGGAAAGACAAAAGGAAATACTTCTTGACCTAACACGTAAATTAACTGGTGGAGTTCACTGTCAGCGGATGAAGCGATGGCCAAGAGTACAGATGGCTTTTAAAGGGGGTGAGACCCATTCATAGAGTTGCCAGGTCCGACTCAGGAAATATCTGGGGTCTTTGGAGGTGGAGCCAGGAGCAAGCACAATTGAACTCCGAAGGGAGTTCTGGCCATCACATTTAAAGGGACTGCATTTCTTTTAAATGCCTTCCCTCCATTGGAAATAATGAAGGATGGGGGCACCTTCTTTTGGGGTTCATAGAACTGGACCCCCTGCTCCAATCTTTTTGAAACTTGAGGGTTTTTTTTAAGGAGAGGCACCAGATACTAAGCTGCAAATTTGGTGCCTCTGCCTAAAACAACAGCCTCCTCTGAACTCCAGATACCCACGGATCGATTCTCCATTATACCCTATGGGGACTGGTCTCCATATGTTATAATGAAGTGTCTAGTGGACATCCCCCCACCACTTTCTGATAAGCTCGAAGCGGGGAGGGGAGAGCCTCCAAACCAGGAGATTCTTTGCCCCCAACTGTGGATTGGCAACCCTATACCATGGAGGAAAGTAGTTGTAAGCAGGTGGAATTCTAGCAGGAGCTCCTTTGCATATTAGGCCACCCCCCCCCCCACTGTAGCCAATCCTCCCAAGAGCTTTCAAGGTTCTTTTTTGTAATCTCTTGAAGGATTGGCTACATCAGGGGTGTGCAGCCTAATATGCAAAGGAGCTCCTGCTAGAGTTCCACTCCTTGTGGTGAGTGAGTAAAGGGAACCTCCATATTCAGAGGCAAGTAACCCCTGAAATGCAGTCAGTTCCATAGAGTCTCAAAACCATTCTTTCTAGTTTGACAAGTTTTTTAAACCTGCAGAGGGTTAAAATTTAGTCAAAAATACAGACTGGTATGGTTGGAGTTTGAAATAGTTTGACTTTCATGTGCTTCCTTCTCCCCTCCCCCCCCAAAAAAAACCCCCACTCAGCTTTATTGCATGCGAGTGCTCAGGTCTATGCTGACATGTACATGATACAGAAATATTTTGGTACGCCAAGAAAAGACGAAAGAGCTTGTTCTTCACGTCCTTTCCATTCTGTCTCCAAAAGGATAGCTTCTTGCGTGGAGACAGCTCTCGCAAAGTCCAGCACCAGCAGCAGAGGAAGCCCAGGAAAAAAACAAAGCCGCCTGCACTCACCAAAAAACACAAGAAGAAGAGAAGGCGGGGGCCACGGCGACCCCAGAAACCGATTCCTCCTGCTGTGCCCCAAGGAAACCTCAGTATGCCCACCAGCGTCTCACTGCCAATGGAGATCTCCCATATACGGTAAGCGGCTCTTCCTTTTAAACTGACCAGCCAGTGTAGGAAAAGGCTGTGCCATGAATGAAAAAGCCTGATTCGTCGCTTCCTCTATATAATTGGCTGCAATCCTGTGCAGGCTTCCTTGAGGTTTTAAGCAGCACAGAAGGCAGAAGGACAGCTTGGTGACTGTACCTAGGATTGGGATGAAACAGGCCCTTAGCCAAAAAATTTTAGTTGGGGGACCCAGGGAATAAAATTTCAGGTGGAGCCCCCCCCCCCCGCTCTGGCGGCCCCCACTCTCTCCACCGCCGCTGCTCTGGTGCCCCCACGCTCCCCACCACTCTGGCGGCTCTGGAGCTCCTTTGCATATTAGGCTACACACCCCTGATGTAGCCAATCCTCCAAGATATTACAGGGCTCTTCTTACAGGGCCTCCTGTAAGCTTCAGGAGAACTGGCTACATCAGGGGAGTGTGGTTTAATACACAAAGGAGCTCCTGCTGTAAAACAATCCCTGCATACAGCCAATTATTTTACAGCGTGCTTGAGAGCTCTTTCTCATATTGTAGATTTCAGGGGTTTAAATTTCTACAGTGGTCTCCCCTTGACAGTTCTGGTGTCTGATCACTTCTCGTGATCAGGGGTGGAATTCCAGCAGGAGCTCCTTTGCATATTAGGCCACACACCCCTGATGTAGCCAATCCTCCAAGAGCTTACAAAAAAGAGCCTTGTAAGCTCTTGGAGGATTGGCTACATCAGGGGTGTGTGGCCTAATATGCAAAGGAGCTCCTGCTGGAATTCTACCCCTGCTCATGATCCAAAGGAAGTGGGGAAAGAGAGGGCTACTGCTAGCCCTGGTACATTGGGTCATAGCAGACGCCATATAAGAACATTTTTACAGGAATAGAATCCTGCATACGTGTGTCAGTCAGTAGCCAGGGTTCCAGGCATCTCATCAAATTGGCTTTATGGTATTCCTAGGAGCCCTTCCACACCGGAGCTGAGTACGGATGAGCTACCAGATGACATCGCCAATGAAATTTCAGACATTCCACATGACCTCGAGCTGAACCAGGAGGACTTTTCTGACGTCCTTCCGAGGCTGCCTGACGACTTGCAAGACTTTGATTTCTTTGAAGGTAAGTCCCGCACCCCACCCCACAGCTCTAGTTTGGTGGGCAGCAAATGGAAGGAAAGCAGTTTGGAGTTGGGTCTTGGGTATAGTGGGAATGAACTCTGCAGCTTTTTTTTTCCTTTGAAAGCTGCTTTGGATGTTTTCCCAAATCAGTTTGCTGGTTTAGGGTACTGGAATATGTAAATGATAGCTTAGGACAGACTTCCAGTTTTGAGCTCTTTTCAAGAACTCCACCTCTCATACTAGAGTTGAATTTGAGAGTATTAAGGAGGCGACGTTGTTATCTGAAATGTATGAACTTTAGCTAGGAACAGAAAACAAAGGTGTACAATTTTTACATGGTCAAACAGCTTACATTTTCCTTTTCTCTATTCTGTAAAGCCATCTTCGTACTTTTAAACATTTTATATATAACTGTTTTAAACTTCATGTGAGTTTTTGCAAGAAATACCTTTTTCTTTTTTTTGCATCTTGAGGAATGTAAATTTTTGGTAGGATTTTCAATGCTGCTTTTATGTTAGTGTTGCTTTTATGCATGCTCAGGTTATTTATTGATATTTGTCTGAAGAGGAATTTTGACTGTCATAGGCTGAAGGAGAGGTTGGGCTGGGTCTGGGGTTCCCATAAGTGGAGCGAAAATCACAAAAGTAATTTTTGCTGCCTTCCTTGAGCAGTCCTCTGGGGTGCCCTCAAAAACCTCTGCTGAGAGCAGCACGACGTGGCATTGGAGGAGGGGGGGGCTGTAGCAAAATGAGGGAATTTACCTGGATTCTGTCCCCTCCCCCCCCTTTTTTTTGCGTGAGCTTTTGGGTCCGTTCATTGAGTCAGCTCCATTTGCACAGTAGGCATCTATACCGGTTTGGCAGGTTTCCCCTTGCTGTCGCAGCCCACCTTGCAACGTGACATGTTATTCCAGCGGGTCCTCTGAGCCTCCATTGTGTTTTTAAGGGACTACTGAGGCAAAAGGAAAGTGGTAAAAATTTCTTCCCCAAACTTTGTTCTGTTTATGGAAGCTTTGGAGCCAGCTCTTCTATTTTTACTCTAACGAATATTTTAAGAGTAGAAAAAGGCAATGTTATTGCCAAATTGAACACACTGGGGGAAAAGCTTAGAAGCCTTTTAAAGGTAAAGGTATCCCCTGTGCAAGCACCAGTCGTTTCTGACTCCGGGGTGACGTCATATCACGATGTTTTCATGGCAGACTTTTTACGGGGTGGTTTGCCATTGCCTTCCCCAGTCATCTACACTTCCCCCCAGCAAGCTGGGTACTCATTTTACCGACCTTGGGAGGATGGAAGACTGAGGCACCCTTGAGCCGGCTACCTGAAACCGGCTTCCGCCGGGATCGAACTCAGGTCGTGAGCAGAGAGTTTGGACTGCAGTAATTCAGCTTTGGGGAGGGGCAGTTTTTCAGTTATAGAGCATTTGCTTTGCATGCAGGAAGTCCCAAGTTTAATCCTCAGCATTTCCTGTTTAAATGACCAGGTGATGCAGCAGATCTCTGCCGGGGACCCAGAAGAGCCACTGGCAGTCTATGTAGACAATCCTAACCTTGATGGAGCAGTGGTGTGGTTCAGGCTTGCTGTTATGGGAGGGCAGCTTTTGAAACACAGAGCATAAAACTCTTCTTAGGTTAACACTGGGCCCATGTTTCTGAGGGGGCGTTCCCAAGACCTGCTCCTGCCCGAATATGTAGCCTGGGATAATTATACATAATTAGGTCAGAAAGAAAGAGAGAGACTGCAAGATTCTAGAAACAGCTGAGAACTGACTGCATCTCTTTCTCTTTCTCTCTCTGACCCATTTACACATGTAAAGCTTTCCCAAAATGGGAACTGTCTTGCACAAATGTTCCGGTATCATGAAATGGCAACACAGAAGTCTGCTGTAAAAGGGAATTACTTGCAATGCAAACCTTTGGTGCATTTATTTTTTCCCCATCTCTTATGCCTGTCATCAACCACTATGGGTCAATTAACAGGGCCCTTCTAGAGAAAGCTAGACTATGCCTCAGTTTTTCCTTGCAACCAACAATCAAATTGCTACTTTTGATGCAGTTCAAACTGCATGTGGCTTTCTTGAAGACAGCTTCCATTTCTCATATAAAACAAGGGAAAGAACTGACCAGTCAGAGCCTGGAGGCTTCTCCACTACCGACCTAACTGTGTAGTTTTTGAGTCGCTCAGTGATAGAGCACCTGCTTGGCATGCAAAAGGTCCCAGGTTAATTCCCAGCATCCCTTGCTAAAAATATCAGGTAGCGGATGATATGAAAAATCTCAGTGTAAAACACTGGAGAGTTGCTACAGCAGTTTCACGCGTTTATAAAATTTTAATACCTAACAAAACGCATTAGAAAATGATCTTTGAAAACACCCAGCGCATAGAGCTATGATCCAATCATTTCACGCTGCTCACATTGTTGTGAAGTGTATAAATATTTTGTTTATTTTTACAAGATGCTGCAAGATGGCACAAATCCAGTGCACCCCCAAAGTGCCTTTTTTTGCTGCGTGCTCTCAAATCCAAGAAATCCCAAGTTTATCAGGAAGTATAAAAATTAAAATGAGTCCCATTCCCAAAGTAACCACTTCTGTGCTTGATACTGGATTCCTTGTTTCCGCGTCAGTCACATAGAGTAAGCACAGGCCTAACCAGTAAGGCTTACACTGATACTTTCAGTACATGAGATTATTTTCTATTGAATTTGCAGCTGAAAGGATTTCTTCTTCTCTAAAACAAAACGACACCCCCCCCCGCTCTTTTAACACTATCCAAAAGGGTTAATGCACCTTCTGTGCATTAAACCAATGTAAAATTGTTCTTTGACCTTGCGTTGCAGAAAGCCTAAAACTTACTAAGGCTCAAATGTACATCTGGAATTTTGGACCCTTAGAGATACCATTAAAATGAGGTATTCATTTCCATTGGGCCATCCTGACATACTTAACCCCTTTTGGACAAAGGGGGAATCGGGTTTAGACCAGACCATACATTGGTCATGATCATTATCAGGCACTTGATGGAGGTGGGACTATGTTGTATATGGCTCTGATTGGTAAAAATAGCCTCTGACCTCAGAGTTGGGGATTTGCATGAGATTGGAGAAACCAGCTTGTCATTCTTAGGAAAGAGGCTGGCTTAAGTTCAATGTGCTGACCATGACCCAGGCGACACTTTACACGTACAGTCACTGGGCTTTTTGCACGTGGTGACTTGCCGCTCACTTTGAGAACCAGGGCTGGCCCTAGACTGTCTGGCACCCCAGGCAAGACAAACTTCTACCCCCCCCCCACACACTGATAACATCACTGAGTCACATGAGGGGCTCACAAGAAGGCAGGTGCCCTGGGCAGTCACCTAGTATGCCTAGTGGCAAGGCCAGCCTTGGTGAGAACTGACCTCTTTGCAATGCATTGTGGCACTGAGGCAGTGTGAACATTTTGGCATTCTGCTTTGTGGTGGTGCACGCAAATCACCACATTGAGAGCTGTAGTCATCCAGGGATAACGTTGGGAAAACCCTTAAGATTCCCAAGCCCCCTTTCCCAAGTTCAAATTTGGTGGGTAGGGTTGGCTGGGCACTTCCTTGCCAGAGAGAGGCAAGCTTCATTCTGAATTCAGTTTATTATGTTCCAAGTAGATATTAAGTAGAATACAGAAATACAAAAGGCTCCTTGGCATTGATGAGCAGCCCTGACCATTAATAAACCAGAGGTATATATATTTCTTGGAATTATAGCTGCCAATGTGCCTACTGACATACCCATCACATAGGACTATCCTGGAGGTGACGCAGGCCAAACTAGAAATGACAAGAACTGACTCAGTGTATCGACCCAAACCCCTTCCCCCTTCTTTCTATCTCTAGAGTTTAGGAAGAAAGTCAAGGAGGCTAGGTTCGAATACCCTATCTAACTAAGCTTTGACGGTGGCACACTAACTCCCGGAATGTATAAACATCCTCTAAGGCAAAAATCATGTACAGGGTTATCGATACCAGAAGGCCACAGCACCAGCAGAGTTCTGCAGCCTCCTGGGAACAGAACCAAAGATTCAATTACAGAGGCTAATTTACTGTAGAAATTAAAGTAACAGGTTTAGTAAGGGACTGAGGCTCAATCCAGTCTGTAATTCCACAACATGTCTTTGTAAACACACCTGTGGAAAACGCCCTTGATGCAGAATAATTCTTTTCGTGCCACTCTCTGACCACATTAAGTTGCAGGCTTAAGAATGTTTCCCAGGGAGTAAGCCCGATTGACAAAAATGGGACTTATGTCTAAGTTACACCTGCTTAGGACTGCCATTTAAACAGTATATGCATGAGTGTCTGTAAATATTCAGCCTCTTATCGGCTTGCTTCATCAGGATCTCGATTGTTAAGCAGCATGGTGTCTTGTTCATTGTAATTATTGCAGGTAAAAATGGAGATCTCCTTCCCACTACCGAAGAAGCGGAGGAGCTGGAGCGGGCCCTGCAGGCGGTAACTTCTCTCGAGTGCCTGAGTACTATCGGCGTACTCACACAGACGGACGGCGTGCCGGTTCAGGAGCTCTCGGACAGAGGGATCGGGGTGTTCTCCACGGGTGCGGGGACGCCGGGAATCCAGTCCTTGAGCCGAGAGGTCAACGCGGATCTTGGCGAGCTGCTCAATGGGCGCATAGTCCATGATGATAATTTCTCCAGCCTGGACCTGGACGAGAGCTTGCTCCGTTCTGCTACCTTATCCAATCCACCGACGCCCCTGTCCGGGCAGATTCAGGGGCAATTCTCCGCCCCAGCCAACGTTGGCCTTACTTCTGCCACTCTGATAAGTCAGAGTGGGCTTGGGGAGAGAGCCTTCCCAGGACAGTTCCAAGGACTTCACGATGGCAGCCATGCCTCCCAGAGGCCACACCCTGCCCAGCTGCTCAGCAAGGCAGATGACCTAATCACCTCACGACAGCAATACAGCAGTGACCATTCACACTCCTCACCCCACGGAAGCCATTACGACAGTGAGCACGTGCCGTCTCCCTACAGTGACCACATCACGTCCCCCCACGCCGCCTCCTACTCTGGCGATAACTTGGCAGCTACTTTTTCCACGGAGATGCCCATCATAGCACAGCACTTGCTACCGTCGCAACTCGAGGTGCCGCTCAGCGGGGTGGTGAACCCCAGGACTCACTGGGGGAGCCTCCCTGTCAGCCTCAGTGACCCTTCTCCGTTCAGCAATCTCCTCGGCGCGGACGGACACCTCCTTTCCACCGCCTTGTCCACGCCGCCCACCACGTCACACTCAGAGACCACACAGCCTGCCTTCGCCACCGTGACCCCCAACAGCTCCAGCGTGCTCCCCGGGTTACCGCAGACCAGTTTCAGTGGCATGGGGGCTGCGTCTTCTGAACTCATGGCCTCCACCTCTCCCAAGCAGCAACTCCCGCAGTTCAGCGCCGCCTTTGGACACCAACTGAGCTCCCACAGTGGCATTCCCAAGGACCTGCAGCCCAGCCACAGTTCCATAGCGCCCCCAACGGGATTCACAGTAACAGGTGCCACAGCTACTAGTACCAATAATGGATCTGCTCCCTTCACCACCTCCAGCTGAGCTTATCTGTCTGCGAATTTCAGGCAGTCGGGGACCCTACGTTCCCCCTCTTCCCCGTGTCCCCCCCCTTCCCCTCCTGTCTTCTCTTTCCTCATTTTTGTCATCCCCTTCTTTATAAAAGACAATTTTTTTATTAAATAAAAAAAGAAGGGGCTAAAAATAAAAGTCCTGATTCAGTACAGACCAGGGTTTCCCTGTCGCTAGGCTCTGCTCTAATGATCTTATGTGCTGTTTTATGTATTGGTGCTCATTTACTTCTGGCAGGTTCACTATGCCCCAGTTTAAATACCCCTAGGAAATAATACAGTACAGTTGCTGGATGTAATTGACCTTAGATCGTGAAATGAGAAGATACCTCAGATAAAACTAATGCAAGTTCTTGTTTTCCTGAAGTTCAGATCAGAGCTTTCAGTCCCGTTAGCGTTTTGTGGGGGGGGGGGGCAGGCAATCGCTTTATTATATACATATATATATATTTTTAAAGGTGTGATTGGGACGAAAGGCAGATCAGCCTTCTGATTGGGTAATTGGGCACTGTAGAATTAAGCCAAGACCATCACTGAGTTAATCTGTCAACAGTGGGGTTTTGAATTCCTCAAGTGCAAGGGTGTGTGTGTGTGTGTATGTGTGTATTTGCTGGGTACCTCATAGTTTTGTTCTTTTTCTCCTCCTGAAGCAGTAATTTGAAACCAGTAACTGTTCCTTCTGCATACTAATTCATTTCTTAAAATGAGATTTATTAAAAGAATTGGATAGGGAGGTCATCAAATTTTGGATTCAGGCTGTCTAAGATTGCTATTAAAAAGATTAGATTGGGAGGAGGAAAGAGAGAAAAAGAAGTGCTGAGAATTGGAATAATGACTCTCATAAAATGTTTGTTCCAGAAGCCAATTACAGTAGTGTTGATTCAGTCTTAGGCGTAATCCAGAATTTCTCACATGGATCATAGTTTTAACAGAATCAGGAAGAAGTGGTTTTTGAACCCCTTTTTACCATGCAAACCAATCTAAATCAGAGCATCTTAGTGATTTTACCAGGTTGTCACAATGTCTATGTCTGGAGCTCTTGAACATTCTTACACTGATATTTGAGCCCTTGGTCTACTATAAAATAAATTAGCCATCTTTTGCAGAAAACCAAGTGTGTGAGAGGAAACCAACTGGTTTTCTAACCAGAAAAGAAGCTCCTGGAAGTGAGACAGGCGTCATCCTAACTTCTCTCACTGGCCTTGCTAATAAATAAGTTAGAAGTGCAGAAGATTCCATCTGTACCCCTTCATGCTTTCTGAAAAGCCACAATAATTGATTTGTGAGGTGTTGGTCAAAATAAAGCCTAATTCCCTTGAGGCATTTTCCCCCCTACAGAGGCGGGAAATGTTGTTTGTGAAGCAACCCACAGGTAAACTTTCTCTTTCCCACATCCCAGATTTCTCTCACAATTACATTTCTTATGGTGATTTTAATCCCCCCCCCCCCTCCATGAAGACTAGGTTAACTCATGGTTTCTTTCTCTTGTGAAGTTGTTCTACTCAGCGGAGATAATCAGAATTCCTTGCTCTGTGCTTTATTTCCTGGGGTTGGTATGGCCCAAACTTTTCCACACCAGCCCCCACCCCCCAATCTTTTGTTATCTCTTACAAGGAAACGTTTAGATCATATACAATGTCACCTGATTTAAAATGTTATAAAGAAAAGGCAGACTGCTTAAATTGGTTTAAGATTGGGATTAACAGAACTCAGCAGCTCCTTTAGGACTGAAGAGCTGAGCAATTATTTTCCTAACATCCCTCACAGCGGTGCTGAAGCGTAAGAGTGCACTCACATTACACTAGATAATTTGTTTTACATCCGGATTTTTGCTATTCTTACACAGTAAAAATCCAGATGTAAAACATTATTTAGTGTAGTGTGAACGCACCATAAATTCTGGCCTTCTTGTCCTAAAGTTTGGGAGTGTGGAGGGCTTCAGGATTCGAGCCTCTTGTTATCCTACCAAATTTGAACCAGTTCCTTCTTTTTAGAGCTTTGCTGCTGCTTATTTCAAGCGGATCAGAGAATAGGGATTGAAGCTGCAGGCATATGTAAGTGGAAAAGGTTTTCATGCTTTGAACCTTGTGAAGTTCCGTTAACACTCAGGCCCACCAAAACATATCTGATTAAACAGTCTCATTAACAACAAACTGTGTTTCTAATGGAAGAGTTTTGTGCCGTGTCGAAAGCTGAAGTAAAGCTTCCCCAAACTTTCCCATGTTATTTCCTTATTCTTTGCCACCTTATTGTTTTTTTTTTAATTTGTCCATGCTCAAGCAGGTTATTTTATTTTTCACCTTTTATTTTATTTTTCACCCTTCTCTTTTTTTGCTTCTTTATATTTTGGTTGGGGAAACTTTGGTGACTTGCGGTGCATTCCTATGCAGAGTTATTCCAGTCTAAGCATGTTGATTTCAGTGAGTTACACCAGAGTAAGGCTGCAGAGGATTTCACTGCTGGGCAAACTGCAAGTTCTTCTTTATACTTTGGGGGAATTTAATTCCGGTTCCTGAAAAAGCAACCTCTGACCGCCTACAGACATCTGCAGGGAGGCAAAGGCCTTTTCCTAGCCCCCCCCCCCCCCCCTTTTCGTATTGCGGCCTCCCCACACGTACTGAGAGAGCTGCCTTCAAAAGAAGGACATGGTACCTTCCAGAGCAGAGTTCTGTGAGCTGAAGGGATTTTTTTCCTGGAGGGAAAGCCAGCAAAGCTGTGAGTGAAAAGTAGCCAGCTGCAAATATCAGTTCAAATTTCTGCTAGTTCTCAACTGTATCCACAGGCTTCCCTTTTTAAAAAATTGGAAACAAAAATGTTGACTCCATTTCTGTCCCATGCAACACCTTGCCTGTGTATCTAGACATGGCAGCCCACGTGTGTGCCATAGCGGGAAAAGTGTGGGAGGTTATCGTAAACCATAGGGGGCAATGTACATGGGCAGGCCGCTCTGTTTGGGAATGGTATTAAATACCACTTACGTCACCTCAGATTACTTTGATGGTCCAGTTCAGAAAGGCAGCTTTTTGTTCCATCTTATGCCACATCTGTTGTTCTTGTGCATGGTTTTGTTTTTAAGACTGCGGCGTCATCCGCTTGTGTGACATGCATCATGCAGAACATGTTTTTGCGCATGGCAAAGGAAGGGTTGTGGGTGAGAGTGGTATTTCCACACATTTCTTTCCCTGTAAAGCAGATCCTGTAGTAATTTTCCAGCCGGGCAGGGTGGTGAGAGTAATGTTAATTTTCTTTCAGTGCATTGAATAGAATAGCTCAATTTGAAGGCCCTCTGTTCAGTTTGGACCTGATGTGAAAATTCCTGTTCTTTATTCTAACAGTTGGTTCGCAAACAAAAATTGCAAAGAGTTAAGTTTGCCACACATGCTCTTATGAAAGGTCATGTTTAAATTAAAGTAAAATTACGTAGGATCAGCAGTTCTTACAGAGGCGTCCGTGATTGCACATGAAAAACAATTAGTTGGCCCCAGTAGTTTTTTGCCAAACACTGCTGATGATGTTGTGTATCGCTAAGCAGTGGACTCTGGTTTTCTCCCCTCATTCTTTTCCTGGTAGTTTGCTTTTGAGCTTTCCTACCTTCTCAGAATTCAGAGTTGTGCTCAACTGTGAAATAGAGGGAACTGCTTTTGTGTGGTCACTGGGGGGCAGCATTTGGAAAGATTCTTCTGATCTAGACAGGCTGAGATTGTGACCTCTGTTTGGTTCTTTCTTCCCTTTTTTCATTAACGAGTTAAGCAAAATGTGAGGTTGAAAAAATGAGAAAATATTCAACGTAATTCCTAAACCTTTACCCTTCTCACGTGCACACATACACATGGAGAGTCTGTAAATGTGTGAATCAGATTAATACGTTGCATTTGGTCTACTGATGTGTCTTGGGGCCCGTTAAATTACGTAGGTAACATTCTCAAATACGTGCTATCGAAATTGTGGTGCAGTTGACTTTTAGACAGCTACCTGCTTATGCCATTGCTTATATCATGGGGTAGGCTGATTTACCCTGAAATGGCTCTCTAACCTGTATCTTAAAAGATAAAAAAGATAGACTAGAAATGGGTCCAGTCTGGAAAGACGGACGGTAGAGTTAGGCATGGGCATGTCTATGCCCGGGGGAGGGGGGTGCGAACCAGTTTCTCTGAATGGTGATGTTAATCGCTGTCCAGTGTGGGGCATGTCTCAGGGATTCCTTGTGGAAATAAGGGCAGTTAAGGTAGTTTTAATCGAGTAAACTAGTTTTTAAGGTAGAACATCATCGAAGCATGAGTGCACAGAAGAGGAAGAAATGCCCTGTTCCTATTTTGTAGCCTGTAGTGTGTCGTGCGTGGGGCTGCTTTCTCTTCTTAAAAACTGTGCTCATGAATGACGTACAAAATTGTTTTCCCTCCCATTATGCTTAGCTTTAAGCTTTTATTTAAAGATACATTTCCCTGCCCTGCCCACACCACGAGCGTTCAAAATACTTATTGTAGATTTTTAAGAGAAAAAGGTATATTAATTTATGCTATTAACACCATCTCATAAATTATAAGTTTTATACTAAAAGCTGTATTGAGTGTAATGAATTATGTTGCATATGTGTTTTTAATAGCTATAAAACTATACACAATTTTTTTAATGACAATGGAAGACCCCCTTATAGTAAAGCACCTTTTTACACTGGATCTGTGCCGTGTCAAGGTGTACAGCTATTCTTTGCTACCTTGCAGATATAAATATATAAATAAAAGTATAAAATATATACAGTGAAAAAAATGGTATCTTGTATTGACAAAAAAAATACAGAACTCTTCTCGACCCATATATTTCCACTCTGAGGGACTTTTGTCTGCAATAATTTATCTGTGGTATGTACCTATGACGGTTAGAGTTTTTTAGTTACAGGGTGAATAGATCAGATTTGAAATCTAATTACTGCAGCTGAGAATTGTGAACCAATGTTGTAAGTCTGTTTCCCCCCCCCCCCCCCCCCCCATTCCCTAAATATATTTATTTCCAGTTATCTCAGCAGGTTGGAAAGTTGAAAATGAGAAAAAGTTAAATCTAGGGATTCACGGTGTCTTATTCAGGAATTTTCTCTCCTCCTTTTCTCACAAAGGAATTCCCACTGTGACTTATAAATAGAACTTAGGTATCTTGTGTGCATGTATGTATACTATACACACACAAAAATATGCATTTGGGGGGAATGTATGTGTGATATATGAATGTGTATATTGTACGTAGGTTACGGGTTTTTGTTTTTGTTTTTCCGTTTTTTTAATAGAGAAAAGTAGTTGAGGGGGTGATAGAATGTATTGTGGAAATGTGCTTACTTAGTCGGGACTTATTTTGTGCTCACTATTGTACAATTAACCAAACTACATTAAGTTTTCTTATTTCAAGGCTAACTCTGATATCATGTTGCTTTTTTCCTTTAAAATATTCTCTATATCCAGATGCGCTGAGCTCTGTTAAAACGACAGAAATTGCCGTGTTTCCCAGACAGCCTTTTCCCAGAAACTATTAAAAGGGGTATTGCGTAAGGGGAGACTTCGGTGGAATTTTTAGAATTGCCAGGATTGCGAGTCACAGGAACCTGCTCTACACATTCAGGGCGTTAATAGAGTCTTTTGCCTTCAGATTTATAACTATACATGGTTTTTTCATATTATAAACCTTCCTGTTGGGTGGCTTTCCATCTGTGTATTTGGGTTTTTCACAACAGAATTCTCTACCTGGAACCTCAGAAACGGATCTAGGTGTTTTCCCATGTTTTGGAACTTTGATGGAGGAATAAAGTTACTTTGGGTTTTGCCACACCTGGATTTTTCTCCTGCTGGCTTCTGTACTGTGTTGGGCTTTTTTGTCCTCTCCGTGACAACAGATGGTTGTTGCTCTCCCTGTTTTGCTTTGCATTTTCTCCCGCTTTTTAAAGAGTGGCCTGAAAAGACCCAGTAAAAACTTCTGGGGAAAACACAGACACTGGAGAGCAAGGATTGGCAAACGATACAGCATGTAAAGGATGCAGTTAAGAAGCTGAGCTGCAGTATAAATCCAGTGCAGAAAGACCCTTGCAATATAGCTCTAGTTAAAACTATTTAGTTAGTTTATAACTTGAGAGGGATGGGACTCTCATTTGGCCAGTGCAGACACAATGCCAGTTGCTGGTTAACTGTGGTTAGCAGACGGAGTAGTTTGCAGAAGGGCATGTTTTCCTCCCGCAGCCATTCTTTTCCCGGGAGCAATTTTTTTCCACCATTCCCTTTGGTTGCAGTGAACCAGTTCTTAAATTACTGTTCTCTTAAACCAGGGTCTCTGAAGGCTCTTATAACCCACAGATTTAGATCACGGTTTCAAGAAAAAGGCCTGGCTTCTGTTAAACTTTGTCACCTTACCGCTGGTGCCGATATGCTGCATAGCTGCAGGAAGGGGTGGGGGGAAATGTTTTCTCCAGCGAGTGGAGGGGGCCGTGCCCAGGGCTATTTTTGTAGCAGGAACTCTTTTGCATATTAGGCCACATCCCCCAATGTAGCCAATCCTCCTAAAGCTTACAGTAGGCCCTGTACTAAGATCCCTGTACGCTCTTGGAGGATTGGCTACATCAGGGGGGTACGGCCTAATATGCAAAGAAGTTCCTGCTACAAAAAAAGTCCTGGCTGTCCCCATCCTTCCATTTTGTAGCTATTGTTAGCTGGGAGCCAGTATTGTTGCATCCGCACCAGCCTTTGGTGGTACGTGAGAGGCCTCAAACTTTGTCTGCTCTCCCTCTCTTTTTGATGCACACAGAATGGCAGGATCCATGTTGGAAATAGCTGCACCTTGAATGCATGTGAATTCTTTGGCTGTCCATCATAATAAGGAAATCATGTCAGAGAAAGTAAAATGTTCACCAGAACTTCTATTCACACATCTTCCATCCTGGGGCTTCTTAAGGACTATTTTCTTTGACATGATAGGTAATTTTTTTTAAATCTGATTTTTCCCACTGATGGTTTATATGTTAGTTCCTCCCCCTCCCCCCATCCATGTGCTTTATGGAAATCATATTGCTTGTACATATGCATGCCAATGACAAGTAGGGGGGGAATATGTGGGTGGTTCGTGGTCTCTACTTCCTATTAGTTGGTGAACACGGGAGGTACCAGAGTAAATCTATTTATGGGGAAGAGTAGACACCTTTTGTGTATACGTGTACAGAGAGTTGTATATCAGATGTGGCAGCACTTCGCTGAATGTGGAATTGCCCTTTCCATGTATAAAAGATAATACGAATGTGAGACTTCTATAGATGTGTGCATATTTGTCTCCGTATGTTAAGTATACATGAGCCACACATGCAAAAAATTATATATGTTACCATGAGCTGTGTGCATTGGATAAAGACCTATGTATAAATTGTTGAAATTGTCATTCCAGGTGAGGGGTTTGGGATGACTTTAATACTGATTTTTGGTTGTCACAACTTTCGTTAGCATGGAAATCTCTTCATGTCTTTGTTCTTCGTTCTTACTATATTTGCCCTACAAGATCTTTTCCAGGTTTCCCATCTTTTCTGCTATGTCTTTTTCAAAATTCTAACCGCTCTCCTTTTATGTTGGGATGGTTCTCTCCCTTAGTGTCCATACTTTACCTAGCTCTCTCACAGTTCAGTTCACTCCCCCATTGAAATTCCTGAGCCATCCACTTTTCTACTAGATACATTGCTTGGATTGAGAGAATCCCTTACATTCACCCCCCCCCCCCAAAATACTGCATGGAATTGATATATAAAATCTTATAGATAATACTTAGTCTGGTCCAATTAGCGTAAAAAAATTGTCCACAAGAATTTTTTCATACTTAAATGACAGACCCATGTGCAACTCAAAATTAACCCTGCGACTGGGTGACTTGAGTACATAATACATTTGAATCACACAATAAAGTCATTTGATTGTTCCATTGCAATCCCACAGTTTTTCAACACATAAAGTCTAATACATGGGGGAAAGTCAGTTAATTTGTCCACAAAATGGACCAGTTGTACTGCACATTGATCTTGAGCCAATTTTTGGCCGTATGAACTGTCCTCATTTGGACCCCCGTAGCTTCTTGATAGAAGATCCAGTTCGTTTAGTTGTATGTAAGCCTCTCTGAATTAAAAGCCAAATGATACTTCCATTGCAATGGAGAATATATCTTCAGATTTTTCGATCTCCAGGGCTTCACCAATCAGGAATATTTCTTTTCCTATTACTGAGGGTAACTTCTGCCCTCTCCCCTAAATAATATCATCCTCTAGCCTTCCATGCACAAAACCAGAATTGATATGGTAGGGCTAAATGTTTCCATACATGTATGCGAATATACATAACACATTCTTTCAGTGCATAATATATACGTACACAATATAATTTCTCCCATCCCCACACTACGTTCATGAATATAAGAGATGCTGTAGTGTTCTTCATGCAAGCTATGGTTCAATTTTGACTTTTAGCAAAATGCTGTCCCTTCTGGAGTATTTAAGCTGCAGTTGTCTGTCCTAGAAAAAAATGACAGAAGAGAATATTTATAATGATCAAAAAGCCATTTGAAGTTGTCTTTTCAGCAAGGAGGAAGTTGATTTGTTAAATGCTACCCTGCGTCAAGGTGCCTCTTTCTAACTGGGATCCTGTTGACTCTTAATCAGTTGCCTTTTCCTTTTAAAATGGTAAACGGTTTGCATTTTGCTGTAAACATTTTTTCCCTCCAGTTTTCCTCGTGATCAACATAACTTTCATCACTATTTACCTTGTGTAACACTGGCGTCATTGAAAAGAATATATTTTGTTTCCTGCAAGTTAAAAAAAAATATTGCTTCGTTGTTTATTCTGCCACAGGTAACACCCCTTGTCAAGGGTGGAGGGGGGGGGGAGTCTTTATATGACAAAAACTTTTAGAAATAAGTCTTATTTTTTATTCATTGAGAAAGTTCTTCATGGGGAAACTATTGAGTTAAAAAAAAATCTCAGGCTGTTTTCTACATCATGCCATTATGTAACTCTCTTTTCCAAGCTGAATTTCTGTGTTCAAGTATAAAATGGGAAAGGGTGGGTCAGTGGGGATTTAAAGAACAAGTATGTCTGGTTTGAGCAGGTCAGAGCCAAATACTTTCCTCCAAATAAATTTAAGATAGGACAAATTCTTCAGTTGGTGGAAGGTTCGCCAGAAACAACAGAAAGGCGCTCTCTTTCTCCAAGTAAGAGAATTTGTGTCATTTTAAATGTAGCTCCGTTACGCCTTGATATCAGAAACGGCATCTGAACAAAGAGCTCCATGCCACCATTTGACCACTGTTGTGAAACTGGGCGGAAGTTGCAGTGGGAAAGCCAAGGTGAGGCCCCAGTGCATTGTGGAAAGTATAGCTAGCTCACGCTAGCCTGCGTCCTTCAGTCTTAACTGCATGGTAGCAAGGATTAGCAGTCTGCACCCGTTCGTGGTTCCCATCCCAATGTACTCCAATGGGTGCTTTCTTTCCTGTATGTCGAATTAAGAAACAAAGCCTTTGTCAAAGGTTTAACCATTGAGCAAAGGGAAACATACCACCTCAATCCTAGCACGTGTAAAATAGCAAATGTAACAGCTAATAGCAAGTGTAACAACTAACAGTGAGGATGAGGCCGCCAAAGCGAAAGTTGTATGTCCCCTGAAAATTCCAGCATGAAATAGAACTCTGCGCATGAATGAATTCGGCTACTGGAAACATTCAGGGATGACATTCGGCTACTGGAAACATTCGGGGATGAGTGGTGGCCCCGGCATTGGTACTTTCCCCTTTCCGTTGGAAGACTTAGCTCATGTGTTCCTCACAGTTCTCAGTGAATGTACTGCATTGCCATTTAAGACAAAAAAAAGAGAAGTAAATAAATCAATGAAATTATAAGATTGGTTTCCTTTGGTTATCTGGTCCTTGTTTAATTGGTTTAAGGGTTTTTTGTATACAGAAGTTTACATTTTTATGTATATTCTTGTGTAAAAAAAAGGATGTAATATGTGTATAAAAACACTTGTATGTATTATCTGTATATAGTGTGAGAAAATGATTTTTTTCCCTTTCTTTCTTTTGGATGTATTAATAAATCTTGCTGTGAAGTAGCTTTGCCTGCTTATTTTATTAGAGTGAATTTCTGATTTCTGTAGTGCTTCACTGAAGGCTGCTCTGGATTTCAATGCTTATGGTGGGTAAATATTGTACAAGACATATAAAATTCATGTGTAATGAAGTGATCTAAAGTTGCACAGAGTCTTGCTGCTGAGTGCTAACTTAACTGCCTGCAAGAGTGTCTGGAACCTGCACAGAATCTTGGGAATATAAGAGCACTTTCACACATGCTAAATAATGCAGTTTCAATCCACTTCAGCAACTGTTTGCAAGTGAACTTTGCCGATCTTCATCGTGGTCTCTGTGCAGTCCCACACTTGGGTACTGTGCTCAGCCACGAACCCTACCTCGGAGAATGGAGTAGCTAGCCTCAGGCTTTTTGGCGCACTTTTCCTCTCGCTCTGGGGAACAGGTATCGACTGCACATGCCTGGCGCAAGGGAAGAGCACCCCTCTCAGTTTCTTCCTAACCGCCACTCGGATCACACCTCTCATTGTGTTCCTTCTAAAATTCTCCTCAGGCCTCACTTTGTCGTGCTCTTAGTCTGCTCATTAGACAGGCTTCTGGCCACCAGGTGAAAGGGAAGCCCAGTTCCTGTACTTTTGAAAATTACTCAGAGGAGGGAATTCTGGGTGAATGCAACTTGCTGTGGAGAGGCGAGAAAAGCGATGAGTGCTGAAATTCCCCTTTCTTTCACCCTCCTCAGAGGCAAGACAGGTTCTAGTTGCTGGCATCTCCTACCACATTCCCAGAAAAAAATGAAAGCCATGTAGCCAAAAGAAGCCAAGCATTAACTGGATCATGTTGCTTCCACAATCCAATTACATTCAGATTTCTCTGCACCCTTGCAAAAAAACAGGTTACTTGCCTGTAACTGGTGATCTTTGAGTGGTCTTCTGTGCAGTCACACACTTGGGTACTGTGCTCAGCCCCAAACCGTACCTTGGAGAATGGAGTAGCTAGCCTCAGGCTTTTTTACACGCTTTCCCTTTTGCTCTGGGAAGCTGGCATCAACTGCGTATGCCTGGTGCGAGGGAAAAGTGTCCCTCCCACTCAGTTTCTTCCAGCCGCTATTGGCAAGTCCAATCAGGAGGAGATCAAAGAGGAAGAGCCAGCAGTGAGGAAGGGTGGGCATGACTGCACAGATGACCACTCAAAAATCATCAGTTATAGGTAAGCAATCTGTTTATCTTCATTGTGGTCTCTGTGCAGGCCCTTTCTGCACTGGTCATTTCCCTCACTTTCTCCACGCATCTCCGTCGCCAGTATATTTAGTTCTGCATTTCATCCCACTTTCATCATGCATGTCTGTTGGCTTTTCTTCATTCTGCATTGCTTTTTGCCCATTCAGCTCTCAGTTCGCTTTCCTTCCGCTTTACCCCCTGGTTTTATTTATTTATTAAATTTATATCCCGCCCTCCCCTGACGGGCCCAGGGTGGCTAACAACAGTTTTAAAACATTAACAATTAACAAACAGAATATTTTTGGCAGGCTTTTCACTTGCCGCGCTTCCACGTCAAAGGTAATTCAGAAGCATACACATTTCCTAGGATCTTTCAACCCCGCCCTGTTCCCGACTCTCATTTTTGTCAATCCCACCACCAAAATAGAGTTTTGTTGTTCTTCCCACTCTGCACCTTCCATCTTCCTTCTGCTTCAGTATTGCGAGGTCTCCCATTTTTTTAATTTTTTCTTAACAAGCTCTTTGTGACTATATAAGTTGATACCTAATCATTGATCAGCCGAAAAAGAAACCGTTAGCAAGGAATGCTTAAACAGTTTGGCTGCAGTTAAAGGATAGGTGGCAATTTTTTGTCTCTCCTCCCTGTGGCAGATGGATTTCTTAGAGCCGTTTGAGAGCTTGGGGAAAAGTGATGCTTTTCTCACACACACACACACCCCACTGCTTGTGAAGAGCCAGTTTGGTGTGGTGGTTAAGTGTGCAGACTCTTATCTGGGAGAACTGGGTTTGATTCCCCACTCCTCCACTTGCAGCTGCTGGAATGGCCTTGGGTCAGCCATAGCTCTCGCAGAGCTGTACTTGAAAGGGCAGCTGTTGTAAGAGCTCTCTCAGCCTCACCTACCTCACAGGCAGTGTTCCCTCTAAGCTGAGTTAGTGTGAGCTAGTTCACAGATTTTTAACCTCCAGCTCACATATTTTTGCCTTAGCTCAGGAAGGATGACCCCAGAGCACACTAATTTATGCAGTAGCTCACAACTTTCATGTCAGTAGCTCGCAACTTTAATACCAGTAGCTCACAAAGTAGAATTTTTGCTCACAAGACTCTGCAGCTTAGACGGAATATTGCTCACAGGGTGTCTGTTGAGGGGGGGGGGGAAGGTAAAGGAGATTGTGACCGCTCTGAGATTCAGAGTATAGGGCGGGATATAAATCCAATATCATCATCATCTTGTGCTCCCCCACCCTCCCTAAAACCAGCACAAGGGGAAAGGGTGCTCTCTGACAATCTAAAGTGCAAAGGGGGGGGGGAGTTAGGAAACCAAGACCAGGGGCTGACTCATCAGGGACAGCTGATGATGTTAAGCCAAGAAGAGGGGAGGCGGGGTTAGGGTTAGGGAGGCAGGGTCCCCGGAAGTGAAGATGCATGGGTCTAGATTGCCAAGGGGGGGGGGGGACTAGCACTAGTGATCCCACCCCAATTAAGAAAAAAAATGTGGGTTTTGGTTGCAGCTGCAGTCTCTCTGATGGAGGTCTGTCCATGACCATGGTCTCCTGGTGACACACAAAAATAGTTGTTTACAATAAATGGAATAAAACTGTGGAATGGCTTTTTAAAAACACCTCTGCGCAACTCAGCAGCCAGCTCATGGCAGGCTGTGCTGCCCTCTCCCACCGCTCGTGGGGAGCCTTTGATTGGTGGACACTACTGCGCAGCTGCAACAGGGTGATTTCATTAAAAAAAAATTGGACGCCACCCCCCCATGTCACAAGTAACATCCCCCCCCCCCAATTTTTAAAAGTGTGGTTTTACTATTGAAGCTGCAGAATAAATACACCAGAGGGTGTAAGACTGGTGCGGACGGCAGGCACAGAAATCCATACTCACAAGAACATAAGAAAAGCCATGTTGGATCAGGCCAATGGCCCATCCAGTCCAACACTCTGTGTCACACAGTGGCCAAAAACCCCCAAGTGCCATCAGGAGGTCCACCAGTGGGGCTAGAAGCCCTCCCACTGTGCCCCCCCAAGCACAAGAATGAGTATCACTGCCCCAGACTGAGAGTTCCAACAATAAGCTGTGGCTAATAGCTACTGATGGGCCTCTGTTCCATATGCTTATCCAATCCCCTCTTGAAGCTGTCTATGTTTGTAGCCGCCGCCACCTCCTGTGGCAGTGAATTCCACATGTTAATCACCCTTTGGGTGAAGAAGTACTTCCTTTCATCTGTTCTAACCCAACTGCCCAGCAATTTCATTGAATGTCCATGAGTTCTCGTATTGTGAGAAAGGGAGAAAAGTACTTCTTTCTCTGCCTTCTCTATTCCCTGCATTATCTTGTAAACCTCTATCATGTCACCCCTCAGTGAACATTTCTCCAAGCTAAAGAGCCCCAAGCGTTTTAACCTTTCTTCATAGGGAAAGTGTTCCAACCCTTTTGCTCGCATACTCACCAATAAATTGGGAGTGCAGAAAGGGCCACAGTAAAATCCCATTGCTAAATGGATTTGAAACTGCACTATTTAGTGGGTGTGAAAGAACACTAAGATTTCTTGGCCTTTCTTTCCCCCTTCCTTCTGCAGGGTACGCTCTTGACCCAGGGAGGGGGAAAGAAAGGCCAAGAAATCTTAGGGTTTTTTCACACACACTAAATAGTGCACTTTCAAATCCATTTAGCAATTTATGAGTATCAACTCCCAGTTCCTTAAACCCCTTTAGAAGTCTCAGGAGATGAAAAACCCCTGAATGAGAGGCAGAAATGTGTCCATATTTAATTTCTTCCCATTGCAAAGCATGGAGGCACACCATCCACCAGGCTGTCTCTTCCTTTGAGAATGCACGCATAGCTGGTCTTGAGGACAAAAGGAGATTGAGGAAGAATCGCACTGCTACAGGACCAACCCTAAATCAGACTTTTCCCTGCAGCCGCTGTGGCCGGAACTGCCTGTCCCACATTGGTCTTGTCAGCCACCAGCGAGCCTGCAGCAAACGTGGACTATTGCACCCTTCTTAAATCTTCGTTCGCGAAGCCAAGCCGAGAGAGAGAGAGATTGCAGAGCTGGAGGGGTGTTGTTGTTGTTGTTGTTGTTTGGAATTTGTAGCATTCTGTTTTCTGTATAAGAACCACCAATGTACAAGATTGATATTTTTTTATACATGTTGGCTCAAGTAATAACATCTTACTAACTTCGTTCTAGCACTTCTGACCTAGTGATAACTGGAAATTCCAAGCTGGTCTTCCTCTAAGTCCAGACCAGGACTGCGCCTTGCCCAGGGGACTTTGATAAGAGTGCACAACCTGAACTGCAAAGTGGATCATGCCTCCTTTATGGGGGAAGGTCTTCTTCGCCTCAGATATTAAGGTGCATCCTCACATGCACAGGAATGATCGCTGCAAAGTGAACAATTCCATTGATTCAAATGACTTGGGCACGCGGGTGCAGAAAGTGCCACCATGTCGCAACCAACCGATGGCAACCCCAGCAAGAGGCTTTCAAGGCATATGAGAAGCAGAGGTGGTTGGCCATTGTCTTCCTCTGCAGAGCTGTCTGTGGTGCTCTCTCCCTTCCAAGTATGGACCCTGCTTAGCTTCCAAGGTCTGATGAGATCAGGTTATACCAAGGGTGGCCAAGCTGTGGCTCTTTCACACATATCGTGTGGTTCTCGAAGCCCCCACTGCCACCCTGGAGAGGGCATTTCTCTCTTTAAATCACTTCTCCAAGCCAAGCCAGCCAACGGCTTGGAGAATGCATTTTAAATTAAAATTGCTTTCTTCCCACCTCCCCCTCCCTCCATTAGCCTACTTCCTTCCTTCCTTCCTTCCTGAGAGAGCCAGTTTGGTGTAGTGGTTAAGTGCGTGGACTCTTATCTGGGAGAACCAGGTTTGATTCCCCACTCCTCAACTTGCACCTGCTTGGATGGCCTTTGGTCAGCCATAGTTATCACAGAAAGGGCAGCTGCTGTGAGAGCCCTCTCAGCCCCACCTACCTCACAGGGTGTCTGTTGTTGGGGAGGAAGATAAAGGAGATTGTGAGTCACTCTGAGACTCTGAGATTTGGAGTGAAGGGTGGAATATCTTCCTTCCTTCCTTCCTTCCTTCCTTCCTTCCTTCCTTCCTTCCTTCCTTCCTTCCTTCCTTCCTTCCTTCCTTCCTTCCCTCCCTCAAGCATCTTACGTTCATGTCTTGTGGCTCTCAGACATCTGACGTTTATTCTATGTGCTCTTAGGTTAAGTAAGCTTGGCCACCCCTGGGTTATACCATACCTCCTTACCTCCTGGGCACACATGTCTTAGGAAAAAATTGCAGACAAATGTATGCATACAGACCGTTATAGCTTGGAAGGAGATGGCTGTTATTTCTCAGTTTGTGGGGCAACTGAGCAACCATTCATAGTTAGGTATGCCCTAATTTGTAGAAAAAGAGGCGCTGGAGCTCATTACATCACCGGAAGGCGTACTAAATTGTATCAGCTCAACATCTACCTTAAAATGCTTCTTGATTTATAATTGTCATAAGGAAACCTTATTCCCATCATACTTTTAAAATTATTTTTTCCTATGTGGCCACAGTGGCATGAGGAAGATTTGCATTTGTCTGCTTTATATGTTTTGATTATTTTCCCGGTTTGTGTGTGTGTGTGGTGGTGGTGGGGAAATATTAGAAAGTTTGTCAAATCTTAGAGTTCAGCAAAATTCTCACAGGGGGTTTGAATAATGGAGCCCAGAAGCAAGTATGGAGGGGGGAGTAAGTAAGAAAGAGCATAATAAAATTTAGAGGTTCCAGAGCTCCACTCCTGTGAGCTCCTGCCCAATATGAGGCCTGCCTAGAACGACACTAAAAACAATTTGCTTGCATCTATTCATACAGCAATTCGTATTCTGACAGTAACTAGTAGCCCTCTCCAGATGTAACCTGTCTCCTGGGTAGTAAAGGGTGGAGAAACAGTGTGGCAATGCCAGGGTCTCTGTCATGCCCTTTCCATTTCCTGATGGGAGATGCCCACCTTTTTAAGCTTGAGTCACAGCTTGGAGAGCAGTCAAAATGCAATCCACAGACACATTCCCAGTTTAACCCAGACTTGCAAGCAACAGAGCAATTAACAGACTCCATTTATTGCCTTATGACACTCTCACCATCATTCTCCCATTCTGACCTGTTACCGTTTTACTGGTTTCTCACACAAATGCTATCCAGACCAGATGTTCTTTCAATATGTTAATTTCATTATTTTGCCACTGGATTCTAACTCTGTACCCCTTTGCATTCTTAACCCTTGCCCACTAGCTGTATGTAGCTCTGCGCACTGTACCCCATTCCATTGTCTGATGAGATATGCATGCGCACGAAAGCTGACATTCAGAAGGAAACTTTGTTGGTCTTCAAGGTGCTACTGGACTCCTATTTTGTTCTAATCCACAAAAACAACGGCGGCTGCTTGGCAGCTCTTAAATCTCAGTTGCTTTCTGATGCTGCTTCCCTGGACTCCGCTTCTCCAGTTGGCGGCACCAAAGCCCTTCAGTGCCCAATTTCTAGCGAGCTGCCCAGTTTTCCTCTGGCAGCAAAGGCGCAGCTTCTTCTCCCTGCCCTTGTTTATCCCCCTCTTCCCTGGGAGGGAGGGAGTCGACAGCCCGTTCTGAACAACTGGGATCTTCTTGAAGGATTTGTGCAGCATTTACGTTAGGCCGAAGCTCTCTCCGATCACCTCTCCATCTTTTCCTCAAGTCTTTCTGTTGCAAGGTTTTGTGTGCCGTCGTGGGGAATAGAATCAGAGTTGAGGGATGGAGGAAGGGAGGCGATCTGGGTGTCCCAGAGGGATGAAACACTCTTGGTCCCTTGGAAGGGCGAGGAAATATTGACTGGGGCTTTTCCCCTAATGGGAGAATTTTCTTTGACATCCTCTACCGAGGGGACTACAGACTGCTTTTCCATTTGGGCGTTAACCAGAGCTTTCTTTTTTGAGCAGGAATGCAGTTCCGGCTTGGTGTTAGGGGGTGAGTCCTAATATGCAAATGAGTTCTTGCTGGGCTTTTTCTACAAAAAAGCCCTGTGTGAAACAATGGTGATGTCAGGGGTATGTGGTCTAATATGCAAATGAGTTCCTGCTGGGCTTTTCCTGCAAAAAAGCCCTGACGTTAACAAATCTTACGACCCATGAGAAATGGCTTGTGAGCTGCTAGAATGCCTTTAATAGCAGTCAGAGCGAGTGTTGCCAGCCTCCAGGTGGGGCCTGGAGATCTTCTGGAATTAAAACCAGATGCAGATGACAGAGATTAGTTCCCCCAGAGAAAATGGCTGCTTTGGAAGGGGGACTCTAGGGCAATATATGCCTGTGAAGACCCTCCTCACCCCACAGGCTCCACCCACTAAATCTCCAAGAGCAGTCCTCTGTACACTCTCTCAGCCCCACTTACCTCACAGGGGGTCTGTTGTGGGGAAAGGAATGGAAAGGAGATCGTAAGCAACTCTGACACTCTTGAGTGAAAGGCGGGGTATAAATCAGATCTCCTCCTCTCTTCTTCTCCTTCTCCTCCCTCCCAACCCAGAGTTGGCAGCCTGGGTCAGAACAGCAACAACTAGGTAGGTGGGATCTCCCCCATCTGAAGGAGTAGCTTCACTTTCTACTTTGATGTGTGCTGAAAAGAGAATTGTAATGAAGAAGAAAATGAAGATATTGGATTTATATCCCACCTTTCAGAGCAGCTCACAATTTCCTTTGCCTTTCTCCTCCACAACAGACACCCTGTGAGGTAGGTGGGGCTGAGAGGGATCTCACAGCAACTGCCCTTTCAAGGACAGCCTCTGCGAGAGGTATGGCTGACCCAAGGCCATTCCTGCAGGTGCAAGTGGACGAGTGGGGAATCAAACCCAGTTCTCCCAGATAAGAGTCCGCACACTTAGCCACTACACCAAACTGGCTTGGAAAAATGCCAGGTACATCCGAGGAAAGAGATCTTGTTAAGATGACCAGCAGTGCAAGAGACAGGAAACACAACTGAAGGCCATCACAGGAAAGAAGGTGCCCATTCTTCTGGCTGGGAAGGTGAGTCTTTTACTAAAACTAATAGACCACATTTGAGCAAGTAACAAAACAGAGAGGTTTGGGGAGCAAAGGGGGCTGAGGATCCCAGCAAACCGGGCTTATATTTTAGAATATGCCTGACCAAAGGGTGATTAGCATGTGGAATTCACTGCCACAGGAGGTGGTGGCGGCCACAAGCATAGCCACCTTCAAGCAGGGTTTAGATAAAAATATGGAGCAGAGGTCCATCAGTGGCTATTAGCCAGTGTGTGTGTGTGTGTGTGTGTGTGTGTATATATATATATATATATAAATTTTTTGCCACTGTGTGACACAGAGTGTTGGACTGGATGGGCCATTGGCCTGATCTAACATGGCTTCTCTTATGTTCTTATGTACCAGGGCTTTTTTTTGTAGAAAAAAACCAGCAGGAACTCATTCGCATATTAGGCCACACCCCCAACACTAAGCCAGCTGGAACTGTGTTCATGTGTGTTCCTGCTCAAAAAAAGCCCTGTGGATGACTGAATGCATGTAAAGTATACTTGAATGGTGCTGGAAGCTATGCATTGGCCAAATCAATGGCTAAATCCATGGCATCTGTTCATTGCTAAATCCAAGGCAAGTTTGAGAAGTCATTAAGTGTTATCAGGCCAAAGGAAAGAAATGATGTAGGATGAGCTATTATAGGTTTCTCCAGAATGTTTAAATTAAATTGCAAGATGTAAAGTCATGTTTTCAGATATGTGTCCATTTTATGGATCAGTGTGCCTAAGAAAATGGGTTACTTCATCTATCAAATCCATATCCAGCCCCTATAGCCGCAAAGTTCTCAAGGTAGCAGTAACACAAAACAGGGCAACAAAGAATTATCATTTGAAGCCAGCAAAAGTAACCAAACTCAGACTAAAATAACAAAAAAAAATAGAAAAAAGAAGACTGGATTTATATTCCACCCTACACACAGAGTCTCAGAGTGGCTTTATCTTCCTCCCCCACAACAGAGACCCTGTGAGGTGGATGGGGCTGAGAGAGCTCTCCCCAGAAGCTGCCCTTCCAAGGACAACTCTGTGAGAGCTATGGCTGACCTAAGGCCTTTCCAGCAGCTGCAAGTGGAAGTGTGGGAAATCAAACCCAGTTCTTCCAGATAAGATTCCGCACACTTAACCACCACACCAAAATAAAGTGCAGAATTGTATCATCCCAAAATCATACCCCCACACTCCATGGAAAAATTGTCTTCTACAAAACTGGTCCCCAGTGCCAAAAACGTTGGGGACCACTGCCTTTGCATATTAGGTCATACCCCGTGATGTAGCCAATCCTCCAAGTGTTTGGCCCTATTATAAGCGAAGAACGATGATGACGTTGGATTTATATTCCACCCTCCACTCAGAGTGGCTTACAATCTCCTTTATCTTCCTCCCCTACAACAAACACCCTGTGAGGTAGGTGGGGCTGAGAGAGCTCTCACAGAACATACCCTTTTAAGGACAACATCTGTGATAGCTATGGCTGACCCAAGGCCATTCCAGCAGCTGCAAGTTAAGCTTAACTCTCCAAAAAGCTTTCCAGAAAAGCAAGGTCTTGAACAATAACAAGGGCGCTTACCTGGTGTGAACTTCTCTAGGGAAGAAATTACACAAGACAGGTGCCATCCTAGAAAAAGCCCCGCCCTTCATCACTATCATCTGCTGAGTTGTGGAATAGTGGGCTCCGCCCCCTGTGGAAAAGCTGGGAGGGGGCAGACAAGCTCACTGGTGGTTGACACTTGCCACTGGGTTGGGTCTGCAGCTGAGGCCCACGGGGAAGTGACCTTGTTGCCCAAGCAGTGGGGATCCCTGGGTGCTTCTGCAAAGAACCCATCCATCACATTTTTACCCCACCCCCAGGGCTCACTTTGTGGCAGGAACTCCTTTGCATATGAGACCACACACCCCTGGTGTAGCTGATCCTCCAAGAGCTTACAGTAGGCCCTGTAAGAAGAGCCCTGTAAGTTCTAGGAGGATTGGCTACATGAGAGGGGTGTGGCCTAATATGCAAAGGAGTTCCTGCTACAAAGTGAGTCCCGCCCACCCCTCCTTCCAGAACTCAGGGTTCTCCCCTCCTGAGACCTGCCTGGCACATACTCTGCTTTTGTTAAAGTGCCAGGCTAAAACATTGTTTCCACCTCGTCTTCTAACTTGAGGGTTTATGCGATCTTTTAAACATTTTATGGTCTGCTTTTGGCCCGAGGAGCATTTTATCGACGTCATTTTTGGCTGTCGGATGTGTATTTTTATGTTGCTGTTATGTCCTGGCAGGCGTTAATGGTGTAGGCTTGTTTTTAGCAGCTTGCTTTAACAACTTTGTTTATCGTGCTTGTGTTTCCATGGGTTAAAACAAAGTTTGAGTCCAGTGGCATCTCTAAGACCAACAAGGTTTAATTCTGGATCTAAACTTTTGTGTGCATGCATGCAGGGCTTTTTTTTGGGGGGGGGTAGAAAAAGCCCAGCAGGAACTCTTTTGCATATTAGGCCACTCCCCCTGATGTCACCATTGTTTCACTTGGCCTTTTTTGGTAGACAAAGCCCAGCAGGAACTCATTTGCCCAGAGTCTCAGAGCAATCTACCATCTCCTTTACCTTCCTCCCCCACAACAGACACCCTGTGAGGTAGAGAGAGCTGAGAGAGCTCTTTCAAGGACAACTCCTACGAGAGCTATGGCTTACCCAAAGTAGAGTTGCCAAGTCTGATTCAAGAAATATCTGGGGACTTTGGGGGTGGAGCCAGGAGCACAGTTGTGGCAAGCATAATTGAACTTCAAAGGGAGTTCTGGCCATCACATTTCAAGGGGCTGCACACCTTTTAAATGCCTTCCCTCCATTGGAAATAATGAAGGCTAGGGGCTCATAGAATTGGATCTTTTGGGGCTCACAGAATTGTATCCCCTGGTCCAACGCTTTTGAAACTTGGAGAGTGTTTTGAGGAGAGGCACCAGATGCAATGCTGAAAATTTGGTGCCTCTACCTCAAAACACCCCCCAACCCCAAATACCCACAGATCAATTCACCATTATACCCTCCACAGGGAATAATGGAGTGCCCAGTAGACATTCCCCACCCCCGCCGCTTTCTGATGACCTTGATGCGGGGGGAGGGCCTCCAAACCGGGGGATCCCCTGCCCCTACCTGGGGATTGGCAACCCTAACCCAAGGCCATTCCCGCAGGCGCAAGTGGAGGACTGGGGAATCAAACCCGGTTATCCCAGATAAGAGTCTGCACATTTGACCACTGCACCAAACTGTACTGCTGCTACCTCAGATCTAGCCATGGTGAGCTGCATAGGAAACACCTTCATCTTCTGCAGTCCAACCTGGATCTTGTAGAAGTGAGCAGCATGGGAGCCACTGATAAAGGGGAGAGGCTGAGGCATCTCTGGTAGCTCTAACCTGAAGTCACGGAGGCTTCCAAATCCTTGCCATGAAGGCTGCTGAGAGCTGCCATAGGTCCCAAGACCATAGTTTCCTCTCGCTCCACCTAGGCCCAATCCAAACTTCACATGAATACCAATAAAATAATTTCTCTGAGTGCCCAGGATTATCGAGACTCCTAGAATTTGGCACCCCTCATCTCCCACCGAGCTGTTCCATCCCTTCGTAAGCCCACAAGAGAAGCCATACTGGATTGGGCCCAGGGGTTTTTTTTGTAGCAGGAACTCTTTTGCATATTAGGCCACACACCCCTGATGTAACCAGTCCTCCTGGAGCTTACAGTAGGCCCTGTACTAAGAGCCCTGTAAGCTCTCGTAGGATCGGCTACATCAGGGGTGTGTGGCCTAATATGCAAAAAAGTTCCTGCTACAAAAAAAGCCCTGACCATGCCAATGGCCCAACCAGTCCAACTCTCTGTGTCACACAGTGGCCCAAACCCAAGTGCTATCAGGAGGTCCACCCGCAGGGCCAGAACTCCAGAAGCCCTCCCAAGCACTAAAAATACAGAACACCCCTGCTCCAGATATAGTGTTTCATCTAGAGTAGACCTTGTGGTTAATAGCCACTGACTGACCACTGCCTCATATGTTTACCCAATCGATGCTATAGGACACTTTCACCTTCACATATAATAAATGTAGGAAACAACGGTTGAACGCATTTCCCTGTTGCTCATATGCCCAGAGAGGAACATGTGTTTTCTCATTTCTAAGGTGTGAAGCAGTCCTAATTACTTGGAGCAATTGTGTGTGCCCAGCTTTTCTTTCCCAGGTTACTGTAAATCTATATATTGGCACAAGAAGCAACAATGTCTTTCAGGAGGCCCATACAATTAGCACTAGAATGCATTATGGAGGAGACTTGGGGGCATGAACACAGGGGGAAAACAGTTCTCTGGCTGGCTGTCAAGCCACCGAGGTAATGCGCAAATTAGACTTGTGGAAATAAAAAAAGAAGAAATAAGGCAAGAAAAACAATGACCAATGCAAACAATTTCCTATCATAATAGCCGTGGATGGCCCCGAGGTTCACCAGCCTCCAGCTGGTGCCTGGGATTCTCCTGGCTTGAATTTAAATTGATTTCCAGAATACAGAGATCAGTCACTCTCAGGAGTGGACTTCTAGCAGGAGCTCATTTGCATATTAGGCCACACACCCCTGATGTAGCCAATCCTCCAAGAGCTAACAAAAAAGAGCCTTGTAAGTTCATGGAGGATTGGCTATATCAGAGGGATGTGACCTAATATGCAAAGGAGCTTCTGCTAGAATTCCACCCCTGATCCCTCTTCAGAAAATTGCAGGCTTTTTTGGGGGGTGGGGGGGAGACAGGGATGCCATCTCTCCCCAGGCATTGCTCCCCACTCCCAAGCTCTAGATATCTCCCAGTCTGGAGATGCAAGGATTTGTTTGTAGCAGGAACTCCTTTGCATATTAGGCCACCCCCACCCTCCGATGTAGCCAATCCTCTGAGAGTTTACAGTAGGCCCTGTACTAAGAGTCCTGTAAGCTCTTGGAGGATTGGCTACATCAGTGGTGTGTGGCCAAAAATGCAAAGGAGTCCCTTCTACAAAAGATGGCAACCCTACACTGAACGAGAGGGAATGTAGAGCCGGACTGTATGGAAGGAAAGAACAAAACGGGGTGGTGGATTACCATTCTTCATGAGCCCCCCTGTTTTTATTTTCCATTATTTGTTTGTTTGTTTGTTTACACATACCCTACCCTACCTGCAAGCAGGCTCCGGGAATCTTACTGCAAGATCAACAAATAAAACTTTTAAAACAGTAAGGCAACAATTGAATTTAAAAATGAAGATAGCAAGGCGGAACAAATTCATTAAATCCCCAGGAGCTACTGTGAGTGTATGCCTGATGGAACAGGTATTTAGGAATAAGATGAAAAACACCAGGGCTTTTATTTTTTAGCAGGAACACACAGCAACACAGTTCCGGCTGCCTTGGTGTCAGGGGTGTGTGGCCTAAAATGCAAATGAGTTCCTGGTGAGCTTTGTCTATTAAAAAGCCCTGTGTGAAACAATGGTGACATCAGGGGGTGTGGCCTGATATGCAAATGAGTGCCTGCTGGGCTTTTTCCACACACACAAAAGCCCTGAGAAACACCATTTGTAAAATGGAATATTGAGGATGGAGTGAAGCAGGGGAAGCCATACTCAGGCACCCACCACCTCAACCAAAGGCCTGGCAGAATAATCGAGGGCCCTGGCTGAGGCTAAGTGGATGTCTTTGGGGCCGGGGACCACCTGAAGGTGTTGTTCAGAAGAGCATTTGGGCATATGAGCATATGGGGAACATATGGAGAGAGTCAGTCCTACAGATATGATGGTCCCAGACAGCATATGCTTTTTTTTTGGGGGGGGCGGTATTTTTGGTATATTTTTGTGTTTATTATGTGTGTGCCTGCACCTGGAAGTCATGTTAGCCTCTGGTGACTGACTCCTACTGGGGGACTGGAGGATATTCAGAGCGGTGGCTGAATGCAGCCTGCCCCTGTGCTCCCGACTGCTGGTATTCCTTTGGAGGTCTCCCATCCAAGTACTAACTACAGTTGACCCTGCTTAGCTTCCAAGATCTGACAAGATTGGGCTTGCCTGGCCTATCCAGGTAAGGGTGCATAGGGCTTTAAAGGTTAATACCAGAACCTTAAACCTAATCCAGTATTCTGCTGGCAATCGATGCATATTATAAGTATTCTGCTTTCAAATGCCCAGCTAGCTTCCCGAAAGCCTTGGCTACTCCTATAAAAGGAACAGTTTTAGGTCCAGAGCATGATCTGAAGACATATAATTCAACAATCTTGTAGCAAATCATCCAGTGCCTCAATCGGAGACTGTCAGAGCTAGAAATGTAGTCAATTGGCTGTCAGTGTAGATATTCTAGAACAGGGATGTCAAACATACAGCCCAGGGGCCGAATCAGGCCCCCAGATAGCTCCTATCAGGCCCCAAAGCAACTGGCTATCATCTGCTTCCTTCTCCCTCTCTCTTGCTTCCTTCTGTATCACAGTTTGCTTTGAAAGGCTTGCTCAATTGCACAGGAGCTACAGAGCAAAACCTCTATTTTCTCCATTGGTTGATGCTTGTCTCTTGGGGAGGAATAGTTTGCTTTACCAGGCTCTCTCCATAGCACAGCAGAACTACTGAGCCGTGCCTCTCTTCCTTCTACCGGCTGAGGCTCCTCCCCCTTCTGGTCCCCTGGGGAAGGAAAGACCCAGAGCTTCCTTTGGCCATTTCCCTGGATCCTATGGGAGAGATACAAAGAAAACACCTTTAAGACCTATGAATGCTCATGTTTTAATCTCTGCTACCTGCCATTACATTTTATGGCAGATGTGGCCCAGCCCGACAAGGTCTCACTTATGTCAGATCTGGCCCTCATAACAAATGAGTTTGGCACCCTTGCCTCCCATTCCTTTCATTAGACAGTGTAGAACTGCACAGCAACCTAGGTGTAGTGGTTGGATTAGGATTTGGGAGACCTGGGTTTGAACCTCTGGTCTGTCGTGAAAGCTTGCTGGTTGACTTTCAGATGGCAATTCTTTTTTTCTTTACCTACCCTACAGGGTGAACATGTGGATAAAATGGCAGGGAGGAGAACTGTGGAGTAAACCAGTTTGAGTCCACATCAGGGGGTGAGCAGAATATAAATAAATAAATACATTGTCTTTGCCTAGAGAGAACCTCTATTTTCTCCTGAAGAGGATCACCTTTCACATGCAGGAGGGTCAATAGTTTTTCGGTCAGCTGCACAGGTCACTTACGTGCAGGGGTGGAATTCTAGTAGGAGCTCCTTTGCATATTAGGCCACACACCCCTGATGTAGCCAATCCTCCAAGAGCTTACAAGGCTCTTTTTTGTAAGCTCTTGGAGAATTGGCTACATCAGGGGTGTGTGGCCATATATACAAAGGAGCTCCTGCTAGAATTCTACCCTCGCTTACGTGCGTGGAGCTCTCTCTCAGGACTTTGGTTCCACCCAGCTGTTTCGTAATACATTGGCACTGTTTCAGAGGAAAAGCTGTTTTTTTTTTTAAAACCACACCTTTAAACACACACACTCACTCAGGGGTCATTTAGTAGAAAAAGAGGTGGTGGATAGGGTTGCCAAGTCCAATTCAAGAAATATCTGGGGACTTTGGGGGTGGAGCCAGAAGACATCGGGGCGGAGCCAGGAACAAGGGTGTGACAAGCATAATTGAACTCCAAGGGAGTTCTGGCCATCACATTTAAAGGGACAACACACCTTTTTAAATGTCTTCCTTCCATAGGAAATAATGAAGGATAGGGGCACCTTCTTTTGGGGCTCATAGAATTGGACCCCATGGTCCAATCGTTTTGAAACTTAGGGGATACTTTGGGGAGAGTCACTACATACTATACTGAAAATTTGGTGCCTCTACCTCAAAAAACAGCTCCCCCAGAGCCCCCGAAACCTCCAGCTCAATTCCCCATTATACCCTATAAGAATCGATCTCTACATAGAGAATAATGAAGTACTCAGCAGACTCCCCACCACCACCATTTCTGGCAACACTGAAGGGGGATTGGCCTCTCTACTCACGAGTTGCTGGCAACTTCTTCAAAGTAACACAGACACCCCATCCCAAGAGGAAGCCTTTCAATCAGCGACTGAAGCCTCCGGAGGTAGAAACGCACATGGTCCTCTGGGGGCGGAGCTCCCCCCCCTCCGCCGGCCAGACTCCCCGAGGAGATGCCTGTGGCAGCCGGAGAGGACGCAAGGACTACGAGTCCCAGCATGCACCTCGCGAAGGGAGGCCGGACTGGAGCGAATAGCAGGCCGGCGGTGGGCGGGTCTTTGTGACCTGGAGGAAGGGAGAAGCCTAAAGCCTGTGAGGGAGGGAGGCAGGCAGAGAAAGAGACATGGCGCTGTTTCTCCACCCCCCCGCTTCCAGATTTTTGGAGAGCGGGGGAGGAGGCTTATAATCCAGGGGTCCCCCCGCAGTGCGGGGGGTTTCGGAAGCCTAGTGGTGGAGCAGGAGCTCATAGGAGCAGAGCTCCAGGAACCTCTACATTTTATTGTGCTCTTTCTTTCTTACCCCCCCCCCCCCAATACTTGCTTCTGGACTTCATTGTTCAAATCCCTGCGAGAATTTTGCTGAACTTTCTAATATTTTTCCCAACACACAAAAAAAGAGAAAATAACCAAAACATATAAAGTAGACAGATGGAAATCTTCATGCCACTGTGGCCACATAGGAGAAAGTCATTGAAAAAGTATGATGGTAGTAAGGTTTTATGGTGACAATTAAGAACATAAGAGAAGCCATGCTGGATCAGGCCAATGGCCCATCCAGTCCAACACTCTGTGTCACACAGTGGCAACCCCCCCCCCCCCCCAACAACACCAGGTGCCATCAGGAGGTTCATCAAGAAGCATTTGAAGCTAGATGCTGACAGGGCTTTTTTTGTAGCAGGAACTCCTTTGCATATTAGGCCACACACCCCGCATGTAGCCAATCCTTCTAGAGCTTTCAGTAGGCCCTGTAAGAAGAGCCCTGTAAGATCTTGGAGGATTGACTACATCAGGGGTGTGTGGCCTAATATGCAAATAAGTTCCTGCTACAAAAAAACTCTGGATGCTGAGCTGCTATGGTTTCGGTGATGTTGGGTGTGTGTGTGTGTGGCATATGCAAATGAGTTGTGTTAATGAGCTCTAGCACTACTTTGTCTATGAAATGACCCCCGTTCCATCCAAGTACCAACCAGGGCTGACCCTACTTAACTTCTGAGCTCCGATGAGATCTGACTAGCCTCTTTCCGAAGAGGGCACCGTACCTCCCTACAAAAGAGTCCTGCCATCTGGAATTGCCAATGAGACCTTCTCGCTGCCGCTCATCTGGCAGCGGGAGAAGGAAAATGGTACTTTCAGCTGTCACCTCGTGAATGGGAGCGCTAATGCTGCGTCTGTTATTTAAGCTCCCTAGTCTGTAATCATCCCATTTCTTGCCAGACAGGAAGTGTCTCCTGTTTTATTAATATTATTGCTGAATTTGTGGTTTTGGGGGAAAAAACAAGATGCTGAACTGACATCCTGGGTCCCTCGAGAAGCTTTTATTAAATAAATAGCACATATTTATGGTAGCCTGTAGACAGAGAGTGTTGATGTGTGGCACATGGACAGGCACACTGGGAAAACCAAACTGGATTCTAAACTCAGACGCCCCCAAATTCTGGGCCCAAATTAAGGCTTTATTGGAGCAGGAATGCACAAGAACACAGTTCTGGCAGGCTTGGCATCAGCGGGTGTGGTCTAATACACAAATGAGTTCCGGTTGGACTTCTTAAAAAAGCCCCATGCATGGCAATGGCAATGTCAGAGGGTGTGACCTAATATGCAAATGAGTTCCTGCTGGGCTTCTCCTACAAAAAGCCCTGTGCGAAACAATGGTGATGTCAAGGGGTGTGGCCTAATATGCAAATGAGTTCCTGCTGGGGTTTTTCTACTCTGGTGTCTACCCCTCCTATTTGCCTCCTCACTGGACTCACCAGACAATCCAGAGGGTGGCAGATTGTCAGCTATATCAATCTTTGTCATGTGTTTATTCAGCACTTTCCTTCCCCTTTCAATCTAAACCCATCCACCACAGTCCACTAGCTCATTGGCCAGAGAACCACACTTATAGCTCCCTCTGTGTCCCTAATTGGCCAGCGGACCCACTGGAATCCATTGACCAAGACTGTCAATCTGTCTTGTTCCTCAAGGAGGGGGAAGGGGAAAAAAATCCAGACAAATTAGTGTCTCTCTCAATGGAAAACAGTCATGGCTGCCAAGGTCCCAGTGAACTGGTACACTGTCTCTTTAAAGCCCCCAACACCAGGTCTATTCAATGGAATGAATCCAGATTTTTCTCCATTTCACTCAGGATATTTTCTGTCAAGAAGAAGAAAACTATCCCTTCCTCTCCCCACAACAGGGTGTCTGTGAGGAGCTGGGGCTGAGGGAGTCCTGAGAGAATGGTGGCAGACCAAAGTCCCCCAACAGGCATCATGTGGAGGAGGAGTGGGAAATTGAACCCGGTTCTCCAGATTAGAGTCTGCTGCTCTTCACCACTACACCACATTGGCTTTCAGAAGAGATTCAGAGGTATGTATCTCAAAATGAAGTTGAAGAAGGAGAGCAGGGCACAGGAGGTAACACTCCAAAATAAGATCCAGAGGAGTTAGCCGTGTACGTCTGTTGCTGCAAAATAGTAAGGAGTCCAGTAGCACCTCTAAGACTAACACATTTTATTATAGCGTAAACTTTTGAGGAACATAGCTGTCTTCGTCAGATGCCCTCCACGCATCTGACAAAGAGAGCTGTGTTTCTCAAAAGCTTATGCAACAACACAATTTGTTAGCCTTAAAGGTGCTACTGGACTCTTTACTATATTCCGAAACAACAATCCCTTTCCCAGTCTAGTCTGCAATTCTTTATACCCTTGGTTTGAGATTGAATCCTACTCAGTACAGAAAGACTTACTTCAGATTAAGCATGCACAGCACTGCACCATTAGCAGCAAATTAAAGACAGTGTGTGTCCACATGCTCTGAACCCCACTGAATACAGAAGGACTTCCTTCTGATTAAACATGCGCACAGGATCACATCATTAGTGGTAAATTAAAGATACTGTTGGTACACATGCTCTCAATCATATTGTTATCAGAGCTTGTGAAAACTGGACCCCTTAAAGTCTGTTTTACTGGAACCAGCAAGCCTTTCTGGTTAGGGCTGGGGGTCTGGAATTAATTCCTGGTGGGGGTAGGCTGTGCTTTTGTCTTCTATGTGGCCGTGGGCCTCCTTGCTTTGCGTCCCTTTACAGTATGGGAAAGGAGTTCTTGAAGTTGGGATTTGGAGTGTTCTGAATTAAATCGAGGCCTGTGGTGTTCAGAGCTTGTACTTTTCTCTTCTGATTAGTGTTCTGATTAGTGGGTTTTAGCAGGGGTTGGATTCTGGAAGGATGTCTTTCCTGCATCAATTATTCCAACTGTTTCAGTAGCAAACGGAGAAGTTCTATGAGGTTGAGATATGCATTCAGAATCATCAAGGCTTTTTGGGTAGAAAAGGCCCAGCAGGAACTCATTTGTATGTTAGGCCACACCCCCTGACATCACCATTGTTTCATACCGGGCTTTATTGTAGAAAAAGCCCAGCAGGAACTCATTTACATGTTAGGCCACGCCCCCTGATGCCGAGCAAGCTGGAACTGGATTCCTGCTCAAAAAAGCCCTGGGAATAAGAATATAAGAGAAGCCATGTTGGATCAGGCCAATGGCCCATCCAGTCCAACACTCAGTGGTCAAAAAAACAACACAGTGGCCAAAAATACCTCAGGTGCCATCAGGAGGTCCACCAGTGGGGCCAAGACACTAGAAGCCCTCCCAATGTTGCCCCCTCTCAAGCACCAAGAATACAGAGCATCACTTGCCCCAAACACAGAGTTCCATCTATACCCTATAGCATAAGAACATAAGAGAAACCATGCTGGACCAGGCCAATGGCCCATCCAGAATCATTATATGTTTTCTAGTATCCTTGCAAGGGAGTGCAATTAACCATTCCCCTTGTGGGGGCAAGGATCCCTCACTTTCATGAGTTCCTGCCCACCAGTGGCCAGCTGGCTGGTGGGAGGAAATCCACCCCCCACCCCTGCGATGTTGTGCGCAAAGTACTGACATTATTTGGAAATGACTTGAGCATGTTGATGATGTTGGTGTGTGTGTGTGTGATGTGAAGCTCTAGTTTTTGGGCAAAACTCTATGATTTGAGGGTGATTTTACCATGGAGATCTACCCCAAAACCAGAGGGTCATCCTCGATGTCAGTAGCTGGTCTACGTCACTTCCGGGTGATGTATGCATGTTGTGTGATGTCCCTGCTCACTCCTGGAATGCCCCTCCCCAATCCCCATGCAAGCACAGTAATCAGGCCCGGCAACCCTACAAGGTAGGAAGATAGGCGGAAACTGGAATTAGTTGGCTCTGCCTACCATTGACCACCCTGCCCTATCAGCTCCAGTGTGTCAAAGTTGGAGTGCAGAAGCACCTTTAAAACCAATAAAGTTTTATTCGGAATGTTAGCTTTCGTGTGCATGTACATGAAAGCTTACATTCTGAATAAAACTTTGTTGGTCTTAAACAAGTTGGACTCCAACTTTGTTCTGTTGCCTCAGACCAACATGGCTGCCCACCTGGATCTAGCTCCAATGTGTGTTAGCTTAGAGCGATAGCAGAAGAAAACGGGAAAAGGCTGCTTTGTGTACTTACTGGAACATTTACTGGATAGGACAAAGGTAGGTTTAGGACTCACCAGAAGCTCTATTGCCATTTTGGCAATTCCTAGAACTACCTTTGTCACTTCCCATTAAAAATGTCTAGTATGTACACAAGGCTGCATTTCTAAAATTTTCTCCAGTGATGCTGTGTGCCCCCCCCCCGCACAACGCTCCCACTGGTTGCCAGGCAACCCAAGTGATTTTGTCACGCCAACTTTGACAATGGGTAGGCAATGCTCCTTGGCCTCCTTCTCCACTCCTGCCATGCGCCCAAACTCTGTCTCTGAGACTACTTTCCATGAGTAAATGAGTTGCACAGCTGAGTCCTTTTATTCCTTAGCTTCTCAACAGCGACTGTCAGCATAATGGATGGCTCATGTTCCGATTCCTACGGAGTACACTCCAAGATCTTGTAAATGAGATTTTCCAAGTGCTGTCTCACCCGTGGCTGTGTTATGGAAGACCTTCCGCTCCATAGAATAATTACTGCAGAATAAACATTCACAGCCATGATCATGTGGGCCACAGTCCTCCACCGCAGAAAGCATAAATGTACAGATATACAGCTGGAGATGTTCTCAAAGTTTTCCCTCCAGCTGTTGAGCCAGCTGTACACATTCCTTTCAAGTTGGTTTGCCCGTACAGCAAGATAAACATCTGTGATAAAAGCTTTCCAGAATACTGCTAGTTCTCCCGTGCATATCCTCTGTCTGTGCTATGGTCATTGAGGATCATGGCCATGATTTCATTCTAGGTAGAAAAAGGTAGTCCCCTGTGCAAGCACCAGGTTGTTACTGACTCATGGGGTGAATTTACCGACCTCGGAAGGATGGAAGGCTGAGTCAACCTTGAGCCAGCTGCCTGAACCCAGCTTCTGCTGGGATCGAAATCAGGTCATGAGCAGAGCTTAGGAATGCAGTACTGCAGCTTTACCACTCTGCACCACGGGGCTCCTGTGATTTCATTCTGGTAGATATTTAATACTAGGTTCATGGCAGTTTGTAAAAAGTTTAAATCGAAACATCTGTGTCCTGCTCTTCACACACACACACACAAAGAGCTGAGCAGCAGGGAGAAGAAGAAGAAGATATTGGATTTATATCCCGCCCTCCACTCCGAAGAGTCTCAGAGCGGCTCACAATCTCCTTTACCTTCCTCCCCCACAACAGACACCCTGTGAGGTGGGTGGGGCTGGAGAGGGCTCTCACAGCAGCTGCCCTTTCAAGGACAGCCTCTGCCAGAGCTATGGCTGACCCAAGGCCATTCCAGCAGGTGCAAGTGGAGGAGTGGGGAATCAAACCCGGTTCTCCCAGATAAGAGTCTGCACACTTAACCACTACACCAAACTGGCTCTCCTTCTGAATCAGTATAAGGCCACTTCATGAGTGTGTTGTGTGTTTGCTGTAGTGATTCAGTGTGCGGACTCTTAACCAGGAGAACCAGGTTTGATTCCCTACAGTGAGCGAGAGTCCCCTATTTTCGCTTATATATGGGCATCGTGATCACCAGTTTCGTTGCCAGGGTGCCTGGAGGTGCAACTCAAACACATCTGCTCTAAGACTTGGGTTTTGACCTGCCATTTCCTGACAGACTTATGTGGATACTAAAGGCCTCATCTTTGCAGCAGTACTCTCTATCTCTGAACGAGTGCTAGCCAGGAGTGAAGACAAGCTCCCAGTCGCTCTGTGCGTGTACGTGTACAATATCGCTGTCTCAGTGGAAGAAGTCGCGCCGCCATGAGCTGTCCAGTCAAGCGGTTTCCAGCACTTTTCCATGAAAGCCATGTTCTAAGGCTAACATCACCAGTGACCATTTTCCTGCACAGCCAGACTCCATGATGGAGAAACAAGAGGGTCACTTATCCAGCAGCTGCTTCAAACATCTGCATGAGGCAATCACGCTTATCTTAGGCGTGTATCCTGCCGGACTGCCCAAGCTTTTGTCAAACGGAACTCTAGACAAAGGATGGTGCCAGCCAGAGGAGTAAGAAGAGGAAGACCAGTCTTAATCCCCAGCCAGAGCTATTGTGTAAATCGGGTGTCACCTTAGATATCAATTTGGCTCTCTACTGTCACTTTAGAGAAGTTTGTATAGCTTGTTTAAATCCCCTCCGCCCATGACTCGCCCATGCCTTCCCCAAACTGTCACTTTGGAGCCTCCACTTTTCTGAAGGAATGCACCATGTTATGCCGCGTCATGTCCCATCTGACCCTGTGTCATAAGCCCCTGGACCTCCTAGTTTGGACCTCCTAGAGCCAGTTTGGTGTAGCGGTTAAGTGTGCGGACTCTTATCTGGGAGAACCGGGTTTGATTCCCCCCTCCTTCACTTGCAGCTGCTGGAATGGCCTTGGGTTAGCCATAGTTCTGGCAGAGGTTGTCCTTGAAAGGGCAGCTGCTGTGAGAGCCCTCTCCAGTCCCACCCACCTCACAGGGTGTCTGTTGTGGGGGAGGAAGGTAAAGGAGATTGTGAGCCGCTCTGAGACTCTTTGGAGTAGAGGGCGGGATATAAATCCAATATCATCTTCTTCTTCTACTTCCTAAGGAAATGACTTCCTCTCTCTCTCTCTGCCTAAGCAACATGTAACCAGATTGTTCCTCTCTTCCTACTCTAAGTTAGGAGCATCAGGCATGGCACATGCCAGTGCATGTCTATATCTTCTAGTTGTAACTGCACCCTAAGCCCATCAGGAGCAGGTAGCATATCCAGTCTATGTTTTACCCTTGTGTTACCCCTCTATCAATTTCATATCTGTTTTCTTAGGCCTGTATGTGTGTTGTATGGTTTTATGCCCTTGTATGCTTGTCTTTATTTTATAAAAAACACCCTTGATTATTAGACAACATCTCCTCGTTATTGGGAGACTTCCAAAGGAGAAATCTTCTGTATACACAGACCCAAAAGATCTCGCTAGAGCCTAGTTGCCCACCAACTAATTCCCCAGACCTAATGTTATGGCAATTTGGCTAACACTACTTCTCCACTTGAAGCTGCAGGAATGGCCTTGGGTCAGCCATAGCTCTCGCAGAGCTGTCCTTGAAAGGGCAGCTTCTGGGAGAGTTGTCTCAGCCCCACCCACCTCACAGGGTGTCTGATGTGAGGGAGGAAGAAAAAAGAGATTGTGGGCCGCTCTGAGACTCTGAGGTTCAGAGTGGAGGGCAGGATATAAATCCAATATCATCTTCTTTGTGTCATGAGAAAGCATCTTCTTTCCCACCCACGAGAGGACATTATTTTTGTGTCTTGGGTAAACACGCGGTCAAGAAACTGAAGGGAAGTAACAGTTTACTGCAAGAAATATTATTGGTGCTTAAGTTTTATTAACAGGACTCAGGGACTAAGCCCCACTAATGACCCCAAAGCCTTATTTTAAAGTGGGGTGGGATCCAGGAAGTTGGTGAGGAAACTCCGTTCTGCAACTCCTCAGAGGCCTGCCAAGCTGTAAACAGGGAACACACAATATGGCAGAGTCCAGCGGTTCGGTGCCTCAGCTCCTGAATAGGTAAAGGCAGTCCCCTGTGCAAGCAACAGTCATTTCCGACTCTGGGGTGATGTTGCTTTCACAACGTTTTTAACTGCAGACTTTTTACGGGGTAGTTTGCCATTGCCTTCCCCAGTCATCTACACTGAACAGCTCCTGAACCAGCTGTTAAAAGTTCCAACATCCCCCTACTCGTCCTCTCCTCAGTTGAAGCCCTGGGAAGAGGAAGTGACAGCAGAGGAGGCTTATCTGCCTCCCTGTACTTTAGTGGAAACAGAGCCCCCCCTCCCCCCCGTGTCTTGGGCCATTGCCCGGTGTCCTTGCTTCTGGATCTGCTTTTAGGTTGCCGTGCTTTCAGGTTATTGACACGAGGTGTGTGCTGCCAATAGCTGGAAGCTCGGATTTAAATCTTGGATGACTCTCAGCACATCTTTGTCTTCCAACAATAAATATTCTCATGTTTCCCAGCCATCTCTTCTTTGCCCACAGAATGGGCCACCAGAGCTCTAATTAGGACTGCCAATCTCCAGGTTAGAGAATTGAGCTGTGGTTATCTAGGGTTCTGGAGGGGCTGTTTTTCGAGGTAGAGGCACCAAAATTTTAGCATAGCATTTAATGCCTCTAATCAAAACGCCCTCCAGGTTTCAAAAGGATTGGACTGGGGGGGGGTCCAATTCTATGAGCCCCCAAAGAAGGTGCCTCTATCCAGACCTCGGATTCAGCAGGAGCTCACAGGAGCAGAGCTCCTGCACCTTTCTGAGGGTTCCCCCTCCTCCTCCCCACCTTGTCCATTGAATAGTAGGTGCAGCTGCATAACAATCCCTGGATGAGCTCCACCACCTATTTTTCTATAAAGCGACCCCTGCCCCTTCATTATTTCCAATGGAGCGAAGGCATTTAAAAGGAGTGCGGCCTCTTTAAATGTGGTGGCCAGAACTCCCTTTGGAGTTCAATAATGCTTGTCACCACCTTGCTTCTGGCTCCACCCCCAGAGTCCCCAGATATTTCTTGAATTGGACTTGGCAACCCTTGCTTCTGCAGGTTTGAAAAGACAAATTGACCGCACCTTGAGGGGACTTTACTGTGTTTATAAACTCTTGTCACTTGCGTGTCTCCCCCCCCCCCCACCTCCAACTGCTCCACTCTGCTTGCTTTCTCAATCCATGCTGGCACTTTGCAAGTATGCCAATTAGGGTTGCCAGCTCCAGGCTGGGAAATACCTGGAGATTTTGGGGGTGGAGCCTGAGGGGTTTGGGAAGAGGAGGGACCTCAGCAAGGTTATAATGCCATAGAGTCCACCTTCCGTATATACACCCACACACATATATTGGCCACTGTGTGACACAGAGTGTTGGACTGGATGGGCCACTGGCCTGATCCAACATGGCTTCTTTTATGTTCTTATGTTCCAAAGCAGCCGTTTTCTCCAGGGGAACTGATCTCTGTCACCTGGAGATCTGTTGTAGTTAGGGTTGCCAAGTCCAATTCAAGAAATATCTGGAGACTTTGGGGGTGGAACCAGGAGACTTTGGGGGTGGAGCCAGGAGCAAGGTTGTGACAAGCATAATTGAACTCCAAAGGGAGTTCTGGCCGTCACATTTAAAGGGACCATGCTCCTTTTAAATGCCTTCCCTCCGTTGGAAATAATGAAGGATAGGGGTACCTTCTTTTGGGGCTCATAGAATTGGACCCCCTGGTCCAGTCTTTTTAGTTTTAGTTTAGTTTATTTATGATTTATATCCCGCCCTTCCCACCAAGGTGGCTCAGGGTGGCTCACAGCACATAAAATCTAACATTAAAATATTAAATTAAGCATTTTACACAGTTAAAAATATTAAAACATAGCAGAAATCTAATAGAACTACACTCAGTTTCCTATGCAGGTTAGTTATAGGCCAGCCGGAAGAGGGTTGTCTTACAGGCCCTGCGGAACTGAGCCTGTAAGACAACTTGGTGGGTGTTTTGAGGAGAAGCACTGGATGCTACCTCAAAAAAACAGCTCCCCCCCCCCCGAGCCCCAGATACTTGCGGATCAATTCTCCATTATTCCCTATGGGAATCGGTCTCCATAGGGTATAACAGAGTGTCCAGCAGACATTTCCCTCTCCTCCCCCGCTTTCTGATGACCCTGAAGCAGGGGGAGGGCCTCCAAACTGGGGGATCCCCTGCCCCCACCTGGGGATTGGCAACCCTAGTTGTAGTCCCAGGAGATTTCCAGACAGCACCAGGAGACTGACAACCCTAATTGCAGATGCGTCTCTAATAGCACTCAGACACATACACAGATGGACACACATGTGCAGAGGACTCAGCTCAGTGAAGTGGCATAAATGCCAACCTCTTTTCCCCCCAAAATAAAAGGATCATGCAAAAGGTGCCCAGGTTGTCAGGGGGAGGACTTATAGCTGTGGCCCAGTGGAAGAGCATCTGCTTGGCATGCAGAAGGTCCCAGGTTCAATCCCCCAGCATCTCCAGTTAAAAGGATTTGGTGGTAGATGATGTGAAAGATCTCTGCCTGAAACCCTGAGGATCTGCTGGTGGTCACAGTACTGACCTTTATAGGCTTAAGGGCCTTGACTCAGTATAAGCAGGGGTCATTTTGTAGAAAAATAGGTGGTGGAGCTCATTAACATGACTCATTAGCATATGCTGCCCCCTCCCCAGCCAAAAGCAACCCGACACAAGAAGGGGGAGCCCCAGGCAAGCGAGGCTTGCTTGGGCTGGCTAGAGATCCAGGCAGCCCAAGCAGGCATCGCTCACCTGGGGCTCTCCTGGGCTGCCCCCTCTACAGTCAAAGGGCCAGCAAGCCAGCCGCGACCCAAAATCACATAAGAAGTAGAGAAAGGGTGGTGTGGACTTCTCCAGGGGTTAATGAGGGCTGCTGGGGGTGTGGCAAAGCCCCTGGTGGCCCACTGGCTGCCTGCTTTACTAATCCAGGGATTGTTATGCAGCTGCACCTGCTATTCAGTGGGCAAGGTTGGTGGGGAGGAGGAGGGGGGACCCTCAGAAAGGTTCAGGAGCTGCACTCCTGTGAGCTCCTGCTAAATCTGAGGCCTGAGTATATGGCAGGTTTGTAGGGTCTGCATAGATGCATGAAATGGTGATTTCTACTGCTGTGTGCCTGAAACAACCTCAGGTTGCTTTCAAGGATCCCAGTTTCTGGAACTCTGATTACACAGCCAAGTCATAAGTCTCTAGTACTACCATTTTGACTTATACAAGCGATAAAATGAGCATTCCCAAATGCATTCTTTCAAATCTCATTTTGTAAATAGGATTATTGTTTGTTCATTTGGCCATGTTTTTGTCGCAACCACAGGTGAATGCCTGCTTCTTCCCCTCTCTAAATTAGAGCTTGATTTACGGTAACTTATAGCTGGCCTCTTGCAAATACCCTTATTTTAATTAATCTGTGGAGGAAATTGAGTTCTTATTGGATTAGCATTCATCTAGTAGGGCCAGCCTCATTTTCTTAACTTTTCTTACTTGCTGAAGAGTGAGTGTGGAGGATTATCTCTCAGTTTTGTCACAGCAGCTTTGCTCTGGGAAAGTTGATCTTAATTGCAAGTAATCTCATTCAAGAAAATAGGGTGAACAATTGAGTATTGGCGCTTGACATCAAGAAAACCCTGGGAATATATAAAGCAAAGGTAGCACTGGTAGATAGATTTCAGAACAGATGCAAAGAGGTTGGAGTTCAAACTGGCATACTGTTACGAAAGTTGATAGATTTACTCCTACTCTTCTGTCGTCCGTGTGCCACTCAGGGCTTTTTTTGTAGTAGGAACTCCTTTGCATATTAGGCCGCACACCCCTGATGTAGCCAATCCTCCAAGAGCTTAGAGGGCTCTTAGTACAGGGCCTACTGGAAGCTCCCGGAGGACTGGCTACATCAGGGGTGTGTGGCCTAATATGCAAAGGAGTTCCTGCTACAAAAAGAGCCCTGGTGCCACTGAAATGAAGGTGTCCACTGGAACTATTGGGTAGGGTACAGAGATGGGACTTCAAGATACATCTGAGAGTTATTAGGTATAATAGCTATAAATACTAGATCTGATCTGTAAAGGCACCATCTAGGTGTGTAATGTTGTGATTAGGGTATTGGTCTAGGATCTGGGTGATTCAGGTTTGAATCCCCATTCTGCCATGGGAGATTGCTGGGTGATGTTGGGCCAGTTACACACACTCAGCATAATCTACCTCACACAGTTGTTAGGAAAATAAAAATGGAGGTGGGGAGAATGTTGTAAGCCATTTGGGGTTCTCCCGCCTTAGAGGTTCCCAGCCCGCCGGCCCACATTGGTACAATAGGTACCATAGAGTTTTTCCCTCCCAAATTGCTAGAGCATCTGGGAAAACCATAGAGTTTCCCTGGAAACGCTTAGAGCTGCTGGCACATGGCATCGCTGGTGCCATGATGTCACTTCTGGGTAACATCATCGTGCTGGTGATGTTGAGGGAGGTTTCCCTTGGCGGCCCAATGTGGGCCAGCAGGTAGGGAACCTCCAGGGCAGGAGAACCCCCCTCCCAGCCCAGGGGCTTGGCAGCCCTAGTTGTTAATATGAAGTTTAGAGTTTATTCAAAGACTGAGAATGTTTTACTATAAAGATGGAAACGAAGCTCTTTGAGTCACCTGGTACTGAAAAGGTCTCACGTTTCCTCAGCGGTTGCTCCACTGAGGGGAGATGAGGCCAGTACCATATTTGGAAGCATTGAAGAGGCTCTTTAAGGCTGTTTTATTCACCAGAGATTTTAACTGAGGTTGTGTGCGTGTGTGAAGTGCTGTCATGTCACAGCTGACTTAGCGAACCTGTAGAGTTTTTAAGGCAAAATCCTAACAAAGGTGTTTTGCCATTGCCTTCCTCAACGAAGTAACCCAGGATTTCTTTGGTGGTCTCCCATCCAATTACTAACCAGGGCTGACCTTGTTTAGATTCTGAGAGCTGACATCATCAGGGCCATATAGGTCGAAATGGAGATTAGAGTCATTTTATTGCATTGTGTTAGATCTCTGTAGACCAGAATGAAATCTGGGGTTTCAGTAAGAACATAAGAGAAGCCATGCTGGATCAGGCCAATGGCCCATCCAGTCCAACACTCTGTGTTAGCCAAAAAACCCAGGTGCCATCAGGAGGTCCATCGGTGTTATTTGATGTTTCAATTGAAGGTTTCAACTGATCTCAGGACAATAGATGAACCTTTGATATTTAGATGGGTTTTTAGAAGTTGCACTATGCCACAGTTGGAGTTCAAGGAGGGGGTCCTACCACTCAATAAAACATTCGGACTAATTGGATGGGACTGCAGCACCAATTGGCTAGTATTTAACACACCAAGAGCCTGTAGTCACTGCTCAGTAGAAAAACAGACTGGAGGATGGAGTGGCATTATTGGCTTCACTCAGGGCTTTTGTTGTAGCAGGAACTCCTTTGCATATTAGGCCACACACCCCTGATGTAGCCAATCCTCCTGGAGCTTACAGAAGGCCCTGTAAGAAGAGCCCTGTAAGCTCTTGTGGAATTGGCTGCATCAGGGGTGTGTGGCCTAATATGCAAAGGAGTTTCTGGTACAGAAAAAAAGTCCTGACTTCTGATGATGAGTTCTTAAAGCAAAACCTTGTCACTACATCAAAAAGCTGGTTCAAAGTTGCGGGGATGGAGTTCAACCAAGAAAAGAGAAACTTCACTGTCCTGGCTATCAGACAAGAAAGTTCAGCAGCCCTATCATGTTTTAATTATAGTAAGCCCCCTTGAGCCATTGGGGAAGATGGGATATAAATGTTTTGATTAATTAATAAAAACGAGCACTCCCATTACTGCAACCTACTTTGCATTGGTTGGCTTATGCCTGTGGGGTCCTTATGTTCTGTTTTGCCTCTTGAGTGCTCGGAGCGCATTTAATACTACCGGCAGTTAGCAGGGGCCACAGGAAGGGCTATGAGAGATCTTTAAGGGGAGCTGAATAGGCCACTCTTATTAGGAAAAATGTAGCTTTCCGTCGTTTCCGAAAGGAGCCCCGTTTTAATTCAGCAGTGTAATTGCATTTTACTGGCTGCTCTGAAAAGGAAGCAAGTGCTCTCGTGGTTTTCGAGTCAAGTGGCTCTTTTAATTCATAACACTCCATTGAACGGACAGGGCTCTTCGCTAATGCCGCCATGTCAAAGGCATGCAAATGTGGAGCCTGGGATGTTATTCCTCAAAAGCTTAAGCTGATGGCAATCTGCACGGCTCTGCTCTCTCAACAGCGGCAGGCAGACATTTCTGATGAGGAAAACATAAGCAGAGGCCCAGGTCTAGAGACCCTTCTGTGGCCTGGCACAGGTGTCAAACATGTGGCCCAAGGGCCTGATGAGGCCCTTGAAGGGGTCCTATCCGGCCCATGAGCAACTGGCTGTCATCTGCTTTCTTTTCTCTCTCTCTTGCTTCCTTCTGCATCACAGCTTGCTTTGCCAGGCTTGCTCAATCACACAGGAGCTATGGAGCAAAGCCTCTATTTTCTCCATTGGCTGAGGCTCCTCCCATGGGGAGGGAGAGCTTGCTTTGTCAGGCTCTCTCAATTGCACAGCCAAATTGCACAGGGCATGGTGAAATTATTGGAATATTGCATTTATATTGATTTGGTTGTATGAGCGTTTGTGTGAAATAATTTAGAGCAGGGGTGGCCAACGGTAGCTCTCCAGATGTTTTTTGCCTACAACTCCCATCAGCCCCAGGCAGCATGGCCAATGGCTGGGGCTGATGGGAGTTGTAGGCAAAAACATCTGGAGTGCTACCGTTGGCCACCCCTGATGTAGAGGATTTATGGTTGGTGTATCAAACCTATTCATATGATTGTGTGCATGTGCTGTAAAAACTGTAAAACTACATATTTTTGTAAGTTTCAAAATAATTTAAAATCAATTTAAATTAAAATTGAATCAAAAGAGTTTCCGGCTCAACATTAGGAAGAGCTTCCTGACCATTAGAGCGATTCCTCATTGGAACAGGCTTCCTTGGGAGGTGGTGGGCTCTCCTTCCTTAGAGGTTTTTAAACAGAGGTTGGATGGCCATCTGACAGCGATGAAGATCCTGTGAATTTAGGGGGAGGTGTTTGTGGGTTTCCTGCATTGTGCAGGGGGTTGGACTAGATGACCCTGGAGGTCCCTTCCAACTCTATGATTCTATGAATATTTTTCAATAAAATAAGACAACTCATAATAGCATTCACAGTTTATTTACATAGGGTTGCAACATCTAGGTGGCACCTACAGACCTCCCAATGACAGAGATCAGTTCTTCTGGAGAAATAGCTGTGTTGGTGGAGGACTCTACGGCATTATACACCACCAAGGTCCTTCCGTTCCCCAAACCCCACCCTCCCCAGGTTCTGTCCCCCAAATCTCCAGGCATTTCCCAACCCAGAGAGGGCAACCCTAGCGGAGCCTGAGGTAGGGCTGGCAGTCCACAGGTGGGAGGGGGGGATCCCCTGATTTTGTGAGTACCTGCCTGCTGCTGGCCAGCGGGCTGGCAGGGAAGCCGTGCCCCCAACACCTCCACCCCACACAATGTGCTTGACGCAATGACATCACACAGAAGTGACATCATCACACCAGGTGCATGGTATGGCAACACTCTAGTTTTTGTACAAAACTCTATGGTTTGAGCCCAATGTTATCCTGTCCCCCTGTCCCCGCCCCCAGAAAGCTCCCTTCTACTCCCTGCCAGCACAAAGTAAGGACCTGGCCATTCTAGCCTAAGGATCACAGAGTTTGGGGAGAGCAGTAGGGTACACTGCCATACAGTTCACTTTCCAAAGCAGCCATTTTCTTCAAGAGAACTGCTCTCTCTCACCTGGAGATCAGCTGTAATCGAAGAAGAAGAAGACAGCAGATTTATACCCCGCCCTTCTCTCAGAATCAGATTCTCAGAGTGGCTTACAATCTCCTATATCTTCTTCCCCCACAACACACACCCTGTGAGGGCTGAGAGAGCTCTCCCAGAAGTTGCCCTTTCAAGGACAATTCCTACGAGAGTTATGGCTGACCCAAGGCCCCATTCCAGAAGATTTCTGGCCACCACCTGGAGGTTGACAGCCTTATCTCAGATACTTTGTGCACGCACACACAATTCCTTCCCTTGTCGTTGTTCTTTCAATGCACCTGTGGGGTGGGTGGGTGGGAGATGTGTGGCTTTTACTTTTTTTTTTTTTTTTTGAAGTTATAAATTGTCTTTATTAAGCAAATTCAACATACAGAATGTGAAGGCATCCTTACATGTATTCATAACATAATTAAAACAACATTAGGCAAAATTAAACAAAAAATCATATTAAACCAAACTATATCTAAATAAACAAAAATCCCATATCTTCCCTAATGTACCATAAATTAAGCTTTTACAGATAAATTAGTTTTTTGTAATACTCTTTACTAGGAAGGATGTTTTTTTCATAGAAATAAGAAACCAGAGGGAACCACACTGATACCACGTGTTTTTCATACTGTTCATATTTTATATCATAAGAATTGTAAGCTAATTTTATTAAAATAAAGATTTCCCATACTCTCTGGTGCCACATGTCCACTGTCGGGATAATTTTGCCCGTCCACCAAGTAGCAATAGTAAGTCTCGCTGTTGCTATTAAAATATGAACTAATTCTGCAGTACTAGAACTCACTTCTGGAACAGACCAATTATGGAGTAAAAATATATCAGGTTCTAGTGGCAGGTCTATTTGAGTGATTGAGTAAATTTGCTCTTTGATTTGTTGCCAGAATGTGGTAATGAATTTACATTTCCACCAACCGTGGAAAAAATCAGATTGAACACCACAAGATTTCTTGCAAAGCGGGTCTATTGAAGGAAATATTTTGCTTACTCTTTTTGGGGACCAATACCATCTTAGGAGAGTCTTATGAAATTGGAATTTTAAATTAAAAACCTTAGATTTGTTACAATAAGAACTCCAGATTATTTCCCAGTGATCATCTGGAATAACCTTTTGACAATCTTCATTCCACCTCTTTTGGTATTGGAGTTCTTGTTCATTAAAAAGAAGAAGGCATAACTTGTATGTTTTGGAGAGTATGCCCTTAGTATTGTCCTTAAGGTTTTTGATAAAATTTTCATATTCTGTCAATGGACGCTTAAAAGCTTCCCTCACTTTGACTGAGACAAACATGTCTCTGACCTGTAAATATTGAAACCATTTGATCTCATGGTCAAGTTTCTTTTCCAGTTGTCTTTTTTCAAGAAAGCTATTGTTAACACAAAGATCTATTAATCTAGAATAACCTCTTTCCCTCCACATTAGGTATTCATTATTCTTTTGTCCAGGAGGGAACCATCTCTGATTTAGGAAGGAAGAGTATCTTGACAGTTCAGGAACTAGTTTACTTCGTTTGTATCTCCAGAAAGTCAGTAAGGGGTATAAAAAGAGGTTGGTTTTGTATCTGGTTTTATAAAGTAAATTGCTGTTCCAAATCACATCTGATACGTGATACGGAGTTAAATAATTTGCCTCAATCTGCTCCCAGTCTGATGTAGACTTCCCCATTATGTATTTAGTAATTTGTGCCAGTAAAGCTGCCCTATAATAGGTAATTAAGTTAGGGTAATCCATTCCTCCACGTGATGAAGGCTGAGAGATAATGTTTATTCCAATCCTTGACTTTTTGTATGACCACAGAAATTTATTAAGATCTGCTTGCCACTTGATTAATGTAGAGTTGGGTAAATAAATAGGTAAAGTACGAAAAAGAAAGAGATACTTTGGGATTATGAAATTCTTTATGAGATGAAATCTATCAGGCCACGAAAATTTTTTCTTGTCCCAGTTTTTTAATTGTTGTAAAATCGTTTTATGTAAAGTGTCATAGTTGTATTGTTTGAGCTTAGTAATATCCCTAGGGATATAGACACCTAATAGTCTCCAGGAACTTTCTGTCCAGTTTCCATGTCCTAATATAGTCAATTGTTGATGTGAAGCTTTAGAAAGATTAATAAGGTAAGCGTCTGACTTCTTATTGTTAAAGGTAATGCCAGAGATTAAACTGAATGATTTAAGTAATGTTTGAAGAGCTGTAAGAGACTCTACTGGTGAGGATAGATATAAGGTTAAGTCGTCAGCATAAACAGCTAGTTTGTGGATTGAGTGTCCTATCTCTATCCCTTTTATGTCTTTATTTTGTCTTATTGCCTCCATTAGGGGTTCAAAGGCCATAAGAAAAAGAAGAGGAGACAAGGGACAGCCTTGCCTCGTTCCTTTTTGAATTAAGAAGGGCTGAGAGGAGTTGCCATTTATGTAGAGTCTGGCCGAAGGGCGATTGTATATTGCCTCAATTGCATTTTTGAAGTTTGGACCAAATCCCATAAGATTTATGACCTCTTTCAAATAGAGAAATTCAACACTGTCAAAAGCCTTCTCTGCGTCTAGTGACAGTACTAAAGCTTCTGTTTTATTTTGAGTACAATGTTGTATTACGTTTATAGTCTTTCTAATTGTGTCTGTCATGTTGCGGTGAGGAAGGAAACCGGACTGTTCTATCTGTATATAGTTGTGAAGAATAGATTTAAGTCTGTTGGCCAGGATTTTTGTAAAAATTTTAGTGTCTAAGTTCAAAAGTGAGATAGGGCGGTAAGAGGCTGGAAGCATAGGATCTTTATTTGGTTTAGGAATGACAATGATATTAGCTTGAGCCCATGAAGGAGGCATAATCCCTGTATCTAGTATCGAGTTGCACAGGTCTTTCAATGGTTCAATTAAGTCTTGTTTGAAAGTTTTAAAAAATTCTGGAGGGTACCCATCATTGCCAGGGGAGGTTTGATTTTTTAATTGGCTGATCGCTATATCTATTTCTTGTGAAGTTATTTCTGATTCCATTAATTGGCAGTGTTCTGCCGATAATTTATTGATCAATTTGTTGTGATGTAAGAAAGTATTAATCTCCTGTGTGTCAGGTGATTTGGTTGAATATAGATCCGAATAATATTTTGCAAAACTATTGATAATTTGGTCTGTGGAGGTGTGAATTTTCCCTGTATCATCTTTTAAGGAGTGGAGAAATCTAGATCTTTTTTGCTCTTTCGCTCTCCAAGCAAGGAGGCGGAGTGACTTTTTGGATCTTATGTAATATTTCTGTTTTGTATAAATTAAGTTTTTTTGGATTGCTTCATTTTCCAGAGATTCCAATATTCTTCTTTCTGCTAGTAATTTCTGATAAATTAAATTATTTCCTGTGTTTTTATGTGCTAACTCCAGATTTTTTATCGAGGTGTGCAGCAATGTAATTGTTTCTTTTCGCTCTTTTTTCAGGTGCGTCGTTATTGAAATGCATTGACCTCTGAGGGTCGCTTTAAAGGCTTCCCATCGAGTTAAATGAGATGTGTGTTCTGGCAAATTTTCTTTGAAATATAGTTGAATGTGCTTGGATAATTGTGATCTGACCTCCTCTTGTCTTAGGATTGAGGTCCTGAGTGACCATCTTCTTTCTGAAGAGGTCTGTTTGGTATTGTTAAGCATGCATGTTACTGGAGAGTGATCGGACCATGCTTTGATCTCTATCTCCACTGATGAAATGTTCTCTGCTAGAAGTTGTGATGCTAATATATAGTCTATACGGGAGTAAGAATTAAATCTATGTGAGAAGTACGTATAGTCTCTTGTTATTGGGTTTTTAGCTCTCCATATGTCAATTAGTGGGATTGAGTCAAATAAAGATTGCAACTGAGTAAAGGTGTTTCTTTGGTGTGAGGTGAGATGTTTCGAGCTTGATCTGTCCATTTTCTTATCTGCAATGTAATTAAGGTCTCCACCTAATAGCACTTCTCCTTCAGCAAAATTTTGCAGCTCTTTAAAAGTGTGCTTTAAAAAGGTGATCTGGGCAGAATTGGGGGCATATATAGAGCCCAATGTTAACAGTTGCCCTTCTAGCCAGCCCTTCACAAAAATAAACCTGCCATGTGGATCTGTCAATTGCGCTTTAAGGTCAAATCTGATATTTTTTGCAAATATTATTGCTGTGCCCCTGGCTTTTGAGGAGCCTGGGGCTAAAAATTGGGGTCCAAACCATGTTGACTTGAAGAGCGTCTGGTCAGAGGATTTAATGTGGGTCTCTTGCAAGAATGTAATATGTGGTTTAAGTTTGAGTAAATGAGACTGAATTCTTTTTTGTTTTATACAATTATTAAGGCCACGGACATTGAGCGAAACAATTTGAATTCCTGAGGACATTCCCTAGTAATTGGATGTTACCGTAACACTAATCAATGAATAAACAGTTATATAATAGAAAAAACTGCAAAAAATAATAATAATAATAATAACCTTTTCGTTTTCTATGTTAAACAATTGCAGTATTCAGCAAGATCTGTATAATCTTCTTAATGAGTAAGTTTGCAGTGAAGCTAGCCAATATATATGCAGTTGTGTTCGCTACCAAACAGTTGTGATCCGAAGTAACAACAAATAGAGAATTACAAAAATTTAACCAACCCCCCCCCCAAAAAAAAACCCAAAATAAAAGGAAACTTATTCAAAAATTCTAAAGTTCTTAACAATCTACCACTTATTTCCCCTTACCCCTCTTGCTAACTGTGAATCTATTTTCTACAGATCCTAAAGTAATAAGCTTGTATTTCAAAATTATTATTGGAGCTTAGGTCCTAACTTACTAAATCTCCCTCCCCCCCTCCCTTATAAAGGTAAAGTTTTTGCAATTCTAAAACGGACTTTGCATAAAATAGTTCTAATAACCATTAAACCCTTAATACAATTATAAAACTTTGCATCAATCCACCCTGCAACATATTCCTTTAGATAACCAACAGGCAGGTGAAGGCATGGCCATATTATTTACTGAATCTGTCCCCTGTCAGCTCACCATTGGTATTCAGACACAGACATGCACTAATGTCAATTAGTACTCTTTATCCTGGAATCTTGTTTGACTTCAGTGGAGGTGAAGAAAAGGGCAATTTTCTTTTGTGTGTTTTTGTAGGTAGATCTGGATTAGTGTCCAGTTTTAAGGCTTTAAGTAGTATCATACCCGACTGCTCATCAAATGCCTGAAAAGTCTTGCCTTGGTAGTGCACAGAAAGTTTCCCTGTTGGGTTCCAACGATATTTTACTTGAGCTTCTTGCAAGCGCTTGGTGACTGGCTTCAGAGATTTCCTGATGTTGAGAGCCTCTGCAGGTACATCAGGGAGGACAAGAATATGGGAGCCTTTAAAGTCCAAGAAACCTTTTTCTCTTGCCACCTGCATTAGAGCGTTTCTGATGCTTAAGTCCTGCAAAGTTATTAAAACATCTCTTGGGAAAGGCTTATTTGCAGCTTTAATAGATCCCAGCCTGTATGCCTTAGTAATAGCTATTGGGAAGGATTTATCAACATGGAGCACTGAGGAGAGCCATTGGGACATAAAGTCAGCAATATTTGAGTCTTGTTCTAATCCTTCCTCCATCCCCCTGAATTTTAAATTATTCTGTCTCACCGTTGATTCCAGTGTGACCATTCTGTCTTTCATAGTCATTATGTCTTCCTGAGTTTGTTTACAGTCATCTTTAAGGATCATGCTGAGGTTCATGGCTGATTCTGCAGTCTGTGCTGTGAGAGACAGAGCTTCTGATATTTCTTGTAGCTTCTGTGTTGTTGGTCTCAAAATTTCTTCCATTTTTTCAGTCAGAGTTTTTAACAAAGTAGCTTCCATTTCTTTAAAAGCGCTCTGGAGGGAGGAATGGAAAGACTCTTGAAGGGTGTCTTGTAAAGATTTGATGTTAGAGGCTTCCATAGACATCTCCTCTGTTTTTTCTGCCTCACCCGATTTTCCCGCCATTTTTTCTCTGTTTAGTGTCCTAGGCCGGGTTTTTGCTCTCAAATTTAGCGTGGTATAGTAGCTCTATTGTCTCAAACACGTAACCGCTACGTCTGTAAAGGTTTTAGAAAATGTCATCAGGTAAGGACGCTATTTTTATTTTTATTTTACCGTCCGTTTTAGTGAGTTTCGTGAGGGGGTTTGGGGAGCAGCAGGATCATGCGTCCACCATTACTCGTGGCTACGCTCCGCCCCGCTTTTACCTTTCTCACATCGCTTTTTCTTCCATGCCCAACTCCCAGAGCTCAGTAGGTTCATGTTCATTTGTATTAACTTGATTCATGTCTTCTTGTACGGCTGGGAACTGTAGTTCAGTCCAGGAGACTCTGAGCATGTGCCAACAGACTAAATACTGTTGAATGATTTATGCCATCCTTCCATAATTCAGGCAAACCAATACGTTTTGATCATCAAGAGTGGCTTTCCAGCCAAGCGCCATTTTTACTGCTGTCACCACACCAGGAGAAAAAGAAATCCAAATGCTGCTCATGTTGAATTGGGAGCAACTAGTTGAGGTGCTCATAGGGTTGCCAAGTCCAATTCGAGAAATATCTGGGGACTTTGGGGGTGGAGCCAGGAGACATTGGGGGTGGAGCCAGGAGCAGGGTTGTGACAAGCATAACTGAACTCCAAAGGGAGTTCTGGCCAGTGGCGGACTGGCCAGGGTGTCAGCTTGCCCAATGGCAAGTGGGCCCCATGGGCCCCTGATGAAGTGCCCCCTCTTAAACATTGGACAATATGTTTAAAATGTTAATGACCTTTTAAGTAGCTTGAAAATATAATAGAAGTTCCAATATAATAGAAGTTCTTTATCTCCTGACAACCAATATTTTTAGACCCAGTCTGCCACTGGTTCTGGTCATCACATTTAAAAGGACCACACTCCTTTTAAATGCCTTCCTTCCACTGGAAATATTGAAGGATAGGGGCACCTTCTTTTGGGGCTCATAGAATTGGACCTCCAGGTCCAATCGTTTTGAAACTTGGAGGGTGTTTTGAGGAGAGTCACCGGATGCTATGCTGCAAATTTGGTGCTTCTACCTCAAAAAACAGCACCCCCCTGAGCCCCAGATACCCAAAGATCAATTCTCCATTATACCCTATGGGAATCAGTCCCCATAGGGAATAATGGAGTGCCCAGCAGACACACACACCCCTTGCTGTTTGATGACCCTGAAGCAGGTGGGGGGAGGGCCTCCAAACTGGGGGATCCCATGCCCTCACTTGGGAATTGGCAACCCTAGGTGCTCAAATCAACAGTGAACATGGGAAGTTTGCTTTCCACATTCTCCTTCTGCCAAGACCAAATCCTCCCTGCTGTAGGATAGTCTGCTTCCGGTAAAGACTGCATTGAGATCGATTCCCCACTAGCCTTACTCCGCTCTCGCTCTCCTCTTCTCTGCGGGGCTTCCTTTGGATTTTGCACAAGCTGCCCCAGGGCCGCAGCTCGCTTTGTCTCTTTTGCGCAGCAAACAGAAACCAGTTTTTAGAGGATCTTGTTTGCTGTGCAAAAGAGGTGGAGTGAATTGCGGCCTTGGGGCAGCTTGTGCAAAATCCGATGGAAGCCCTGCGGAGAAGAGGAGAGCGTGAGCGGCGTAAGGCTAGTGGGGAATCGATCTGAGACTCCATTTTGATCCCATGCGTGATTAACAGAGAAGCTGGACAAGATCATGAGATAAAACAGAAACCTGCATTTATCACCCAAATAGCAAGACCGATATTACTGCCACTTCAGGTCCAGTGTTTGACTACACCAGAGGTCTCCCAGGTAGGGTTGCCAGGTGAGGACAAGCCAGCAGGGGACTTACTAGGGATAGGGAGGGAGGCTCCAAGAGAGGAAAGAAGCATGACTGAACTCTGAAGCCTGTTCTGGGTGAGCTGCTGTTGCATTTAAAGGGACTGCATTCCTTTTAAATGCCTTCCCTCCATTGGAAATAATGGAGGATGGGGGCACCTACTTTTGGGGTTCATAGAATCGGACCCCCTGGTCCAATCCTTTTGAAACCTCGGCGGGGATGTTGAGGAAAAGCATCAGCAGCTATGCTGAAAATTTGGTGCCTCTATCCCAAAAAAACATGCCCCTCCCCGAGTCCCAGATATCCACCGATCAATTCTCTTGTATACTCCTATGGGAACCAGTTTATATGGGCAGGAGTGGCCAAACTTGCTTAACATAAGAGCCCTTTAATATAAACGTAAGATGTCTGAGAGCCACATGAGAAGGAAGGAAGGAAGGAAGGAAGGAAGGAAGGAAGGAAGGAAGGAAGGAAGGAAGGAAGGAAGGAAGGAAGGAAGGAAGGAAGGAAGGAAGGAAGGAAGGAAGGAAGGAAGGCAAATAGATGAGGTGGGAAGGAGAGGTGGAAATAAAGCAGCTTTAACTTTAAATGCATTTTCTAAGCTGCCAGCTGGCTTGGCTTGGAGAAGTGATTTAAATGCCTTCTCCAAGCTGGCCAACTGGGCCTTGGGGGCTTTGACAGCCACACAATATGTGTGAAAGAGCCGCATGCAGCTCCTGAGCTGCAGTTTGGCCACCCCTGGTATAGGGCATAATGGAGTGCCCAGTGGCTATTCCTTCCAACAACGTCTCATTTATTCCAGATGCCCCCTTAAAGGGTCCATAAAAAGAGGTAAAGGTAGTCCCCTGTGCAAGCACCAGTCATTTTCGGATGTTTTTACGTCCAGTTTGATCCAGAGTTTTAGAGTCTTCAAATCGCCTGCCACCGTTCCGCCTTAATTATTTTCCTTTTTCATCAGTGGATTTGCTCTGCTCATTTTGCATAGCCAAACTTCTATATTTCCTGCTGAAAACATTTCAATTTGGGGGGTGGGGTCTCTGATCAGAGGGCAGACGGAATACCAGTGCTTAGTTAAATGTATACGATTGCTTGGAAATCGTGTCAACACTGCTAAAACAATACAAATTTAAATTACAAGATGAGGCAAGCAATGATATGTAATAATTTTGAGTGCTGTCAGTTCTCATGCAAATTACTGCACCTTGTGGCTTTTGGAGGAGTCTTTTAAAATGCATGAAAACTTCTACAATACAGGTTTGAAACGCCTGTAGAGAAATGACCGGATCAAAACTAGTTTTGAGAAAAATGTTGCAGCAGCAGCGTCAGAATTCATCTCACCCAAACAAATGTAGATGCTTCGGGCAGCAACGATGCAAAACAGTTGTGAGAATGTTAGCTAATGTAAAAGGTGAGTTTCCAATGCGGTGACAGAGAGTCACAAACTATCAGTGTAAAAACACCCTTCGACTCTGGGGTGACGTTGACTCACAACGTTTTCACAGCAGGCTTTTTTACAGGGTGGTTTGCCATTGCCTTCCCCAGTCCTCTACACTTTCCCCCTAGCAAGCTGGGTACTTATTTTACCGACCTCGGAAGGATGGGAGGCTTAGTCAACCTGGAGCCAGCTACCTGAACTCAGCTTCTGCTGGGACTGAACTCAGGTCGTGAACAGAGGACTCCGACTGCAGTACTGCAGCTTTACCACTCTGCGCCATGGGGCTTTCTAAAGGGTCCATAGGCAGATGCAAAAGCAGAACTGCGAAACCCACAAGCTTTCTCTGTCTCTCTACGCAAGAGGAGAAATAGCCGCAGTATCCGTGACCACGTAAACAAAGCCTGCGTGGAGTTAGTTCTGCTTCAGTCCAAAGGAAAACAGAAATGGGTCCAGTTTCACATTGCCTAACTCTATTTTCCTTGGCAGGGATATCAAAGGCTGGGAGAGGTTTGGGAACTGGGTTTTGCTGCTGGCTCCCGGTCAAATCCTGCTCCTGAGGGGCTGCCTCTGAGAAGAGCTGGCAGTTGAGAGACACAATTATTGCATAAAGCAATCTGTTTTCGCTTTTATCCACTGAGCGTCATCATGTATATTAATGAAGGTCATTCCGGGGAAGAAAGACGCGGCCTGTTAAAATTATTTTCAATTTTCTTTCTAACCTGCAGAATTAAACCTAATTGAGTATGAATGGAAGGTTCTCTGTGCCTTGAGAACGGGCCTGTCTTGATTCAGATTTCCTCTGATGGCAGGCATGGGTAGTGACTAGGGTTGCCAATCCCCAGCTGAGGCGTATGTTAGTTCATGACAGACCAAACAATTAGTCCTTAGCAAAACAGGGAACGTGTTCGCCAAGAATCAATCCAGTCTTTATAGCAATCAATGCTCAGTTCATTCCAAGGAATCCTGGTGAAATCGTCATGCGATTGATCAGTGTCTCTCAATATATGCAGCCAGCAATCCAAAAGGTTGAAAAGAACAAGGTTGTACTGGAACCCTTGTTTCGCACAGGCTTCTTCGAGCTTTTTACAACATTTTCATACCCTGGGCAAAAAATGCCATCCAAGTGCTTTTCTTTTCTCAATGTATATTTTCATTATTATTATACATTATCCATTTCTCTATATGGTTTCTGATATCCATTTTACATTTCCCCCCCAACCCACCCCCCTTAGTCTATACATCCTTTTCTTCTTCCAGCCAGGGACAAAGGACTTGAAGCTTCCACTGAATGTCCACTCTCCTTTCTTCCTTCGCCCATTTCAGATAGGTCTGCCACTTTTCTTTGATTCTTGATCTTCTTTCCTCCCATGATTCTTCTTGCGACATTATAGCAGCTATATCTGACTGGACAAAATCAAAGAGATAGTTATGCCAAGTTCTTTCCTTCCATTTACTTTTATCCTTCCATCCTGCCGCTATTACCGCTTTACCCGCTGATATCATTGCTTTTAGTAAATCTTGATTATTCTTCCCTATTTTTTCATTCCCTAATAAACTCATCTGCATTAGTTCAAAGTTAATTCTCGGCTCTACCTATCCAAGTGCCCTTCAATGTTGTAACGGAATGGCGTTTTTTGCCCAGGGTATGAAATGTTGTAAAAAGCTCGAAGAAAACAAGGGTTCCAGAATGACCTTGTTCTTTTCAACCTTTTGGATTGCTGGCTACATATACTGAGAGACATTGATCAATCGCATGACGATTTCACCAGGATTCCTTGGAATGAACTGAGCATCGATTGGTATAAAGACTGGATTGATTCTTGGCGAACACGTTCCCTATTTTGCTGAGGACTAATTGTATGGTCTGTTATGAACTAATATATGCTTTTGTAAATGTTGAATTGTGTGGTGAGTTTGTTGGTTGTACGGAGGTTGGTTTTCACGGAAAGCCTTGTGCTTTGGATTTCTTTGCACAGTCCCCAGTTGAGGGCAGGGGATTCCCTGGTTTGGAAGCCCCCCCCCCCGATTCAGGGTTATTGGACTTTTATTGCCGAATTGGGCTCCTCCATGATGGTACCCAAGACAACCACCTAGTTTGTCTCTACCCCCCTGCTGCCGCCGCTGCTAGCCACCGCCAGCCCCCTCCCTTCCCTTCTGCCATGCTCCACCCCCCCCCCCAAAGCTCGCCGCAATGAGGCTGGGCCCTACCGGCTTCAGGACAGCCTCATTGCACTTGGGGGGGGACGGAGTACGGTGCTGTGGAGGGAGGGTGGGGGGGCAGAGGCGGGGGACTCCTCAAGAGCCTGCCCGGGGTGCCATGTGCCCTAGGGCCGGCACTGCCTGCTCCAACAGCCATGATGTGCCTTTCCATCTTGACAGGTTTGAAACTTGCAAACGGCTTGTGTTTTGGAAGGTATGCATGTGTCTCTAAATCTCAGCAAGACTAAAGCTGCCTGGGGAGGGGGGGGGGCGAGCAGACAGAGCCACATGGCTTTTCCTATGTGAGAGAGGAAGAGAGTCCAGACCTTCTATTTTGCATTCCTTTCAGAAGTTGTTTGCATGGTAAAGGGGACAGTAAAGAACTAGAATCTGATGGAGGAAAACACTACCCCCTAGACTGCTCTGCTCAGTACTTTCATTTTCCTGTGTTAGTTTGAAGAACCTGGTTGATATACAGCAGACTGCTACATCCAGCGACTTCCGTGAATAAATTGCCCCAGGGAGATCACAAAAGTATGGACTTGCAAACAGTTTCTTTTGGCTGCTTTGTGAGTGTGTGATCATTTAGTGAAAGTGCAACTGCTGGGGAACCCTTGGAAGGCAAAAAAGAGGAGGAGGAAATGAGGACTGTATTCAGTTCCCCCTATATGTAGTTCCCCCTATTCAGGGGAACTACACTGTTGTATTTTTATTATTTACTTGGAATGGGAAAGTCTCCCAGCTCCACTCCTGAAGTTCCCGGATGTTTCCTGAGTTGGACTTGGCAACCCTACACTGGACTCACACGTTTATTCTGCTACTTAGACCAACATGGCTACCCAACTAAATATGCCTATAGAAAGATATATAAGTATAGATACGCACACAATCTTGCCCGTCCCACCTCATGATTTATTTATTTTTTTAAAAACTGTCCTGCTTTTACCATAGCAATTTCTGGCTTTTGCACAGGACATTTCAGAAACAGAGATTATTCTGCTCTCCCCTTTGTTGTTTTTTTTTTTTTTAAGGTAGATGCTGAATTATATAATTTAGACCACCTTCTGGTGATGTCAGGGGTATGTGGCATATGCAAATGAGTTATTCAAACGCATTGTGCTAATGAGCTCTTTTTCTATGAAATGACCCCTGGCTTTATGACACTGTGCCCTACTGAGGTCGCTGTCCTCCACAGGCTCCGCCCCCACCTCTCCAGATGTTTCCCAACTTGAATATAGCAACCCTCCCTTCCCATCCACTGCCGGTGGGCAAGAGGGACCTGGTGACTCTTTATGCCTGTTTTGTGTCTTTCCTCTTCTCAGGGCTGGATTAACAATTAGGCCATGAAGGCACTGGCCTATGAGCTCCCATGCCTTTAGGGACCCTGGGCTGGCTTCCCCCCCCACTTGCAGTCCTCCCAGCCTGCACTTTGGGGAGGGACGGTGACTCAGTGGCAGAGCATCTGCTTGGTAAGCAGAAGGCCCCAAGTTCAATCCCTGGCATCTCCAACTAAAAAGGGTCCAGGCAAGTAGGTGTGAAGAACCTCAGCTTAAGACCCTGGAGAGCCGCTGCCAGTCTGAGTAGACAATACTTACTTTGATGGACCAAGGGTCTGATTCAGTAGAAGGCAGCTTCGTATGTTCGTATGTTCATGTGCAGCCAGCAACTGAGCCGCTCTTTGCCCAACTTGCCTGGTGCGGCTGCTTCTGGCGTTGTTGCCAAGTTTGCCTCTCTCTGCCGCTCCTCTGCAGCTTTGTCAAAGGGGCTTTTGAGAAGGTGACTGCAGGCTGAAGCAGGAGCCATGGGAGGTGGGGTGGGCACTCCGACTGAGTTAATTTGCCAGGGGCCCCCCCAAGATTTCGACTGCCTAGGGGCCTCCACAGGGTTTATTCCGGCACTGCCTCTTCTCGCTCATGAACCATTTCCCAAACGAATGCCTTCTCGACATCCTGTTTGTTCGCCGCATCTATTATCTGGGCTCTAGACTTTATTGACTGAAAGAGCCTACAATCATATTCTTTTTTTGCAGATGCCATTTCCCTGCCTTTTATTGCTGTTGATTACTGCCATAGACTCGGGAAATGTTCCGTGATGAATAATTCTTGAATCAAGCAAAAGCTATAAAAGGGGCTTCCTCCTTCTCTTTTTCTTGTTTGCTTATGAGTCCCACCTATTATAAATCCTTCAGCATCACAAAAATATTTTTCTCCGGATCATCCATAATTCAGCCCGGCTCTGTCATCTGTCTTTTGCTTTTCCCATTAGCTGCTCAGAGTTTGATTTGTAACAGAACGCGGGGTTTGATTTTCAGAGCTCTGCATACTAAAAACAAGCAGCGTGGATCTCCCACGCTTGGCAGGTGACATTTAATGCTCTTCCTTGGACTATCAAAGACACACGCCCTATATTATTTTCAAGTCTGGGGCTGTTCTCTTGGATTACTTTCCGTTCCTGACAGGAAATTACGGCAGTATTATTTTGTGAGGTGCAGATCAAAATTATGGGTTTAGGAATGAAATTCTCTGTATAAAGTTGTCAGAGCAGGAGAATGAAGTCCTTTATCTTGCCCATAAAATAGTTCATGATTGTGAAAAGATATGTTCAAAAGTGTATGGTTACACAGACCACTCACAAGCCACGTGTTAGCAACTGGACCTCAAAGTTCCATTCATTCAAAGCCATCACGTGAATAATGTGCTTTGCAGGGTTGCCAGCCTCCAGGTGGGGCCTGGAGATCTCCCACTTTTACAAGTGATCACAGGGCTTTTTTGCATATTAGGTCACACACACCTGATGTAGCCAATCAGGGCTTTTCTTGTAGCAGGAACTCCTTTGCATCTTAGGCCACACACCCCTTTTGTAGCCAATCCTCCAAGAGCTTACAGGGCTCTTAGTACAGGGCCTACTGTAAGCTCTTGGAAGACTGGCTACATCAGGGGGATGCGGCCTAATACGCAAAGGAGTTCCTGCTACAAGAAAAAGCCCTGGATCTTCAGCTGGCTGGCTGATGTGTGTTTCAGTTCAGAATCAGGAGCTGCCAGATGAGATTACAATCCAGGGATTCTCTTTGTACTGTTAAATCTGGTCTCCGTTGGGAGATGATGCAATTGCTTCTCTCTGCTTGCTCACCAGGTAAGGAAGAAAAAAGGATGGGAGCCACCACAGTTACCCTAATCACCTGATTCAGTAGCAAATTGAAAAGTTCAGGAAAATCTCTGGTTTGCAGCTTGGCAGCTGTGGCTCTGAATTACTGACTGATTGGTTGCCAAACTCATCTTATATAGGAGCAGGATGATTCTTATGTTACAGAAATTGCAGGATTGTTAACCAGAATTTATAAAAAGCAGGGGAGGGGGTGGGGGATCACATATGGTAAAAACTCTGTGCGCTCCCCTAAGAATGACATTTGTGTAGCTTTTTGCAAATGACTCTCCATTTATGCTTTCTGTGTAGGGTTGTCAGGTCCCGGGGGGATGAGGGGGTAGGGTTATATGAACATATGAAGCTGCCTTATACTGAATCAGACCCTTGGTCCATCAGAGTCAGTATTGTCTACTCAGACTGGCAGCAGCTCTCCAGGATCTCAAGCTGGGGTTTTCCACACCTATTTACCTGAACCCTTTTTAGTTGGAGATGCCGAGGATTGAACCTGGGACCTTCTGCTTGCCAAGCAAATGCTCTACCACTGAGCGACAGTCCTCCCCTGAGTTGCCATATCCAAGTTGGGAAACTCCTGGAGATTTGGGGACGGAGCCTGAGAAGGACAGGGGCCTTAGTGGGGTACAATGCCATAGAGTCTATCCTCTAAAGCAGGGGTGTTGAACTCATTTGTTGTGAGGGCCGAATCTGACATAAATGAGACTTTGTCGGGCCAGGCCATGCCGGGTTGGGCCGGGCCATGTGTTTGCCTATTTATGATTAAGTAGCAGAGATATAAACTTTATAAAGGACAGAAAGATTTTTTTAAAAACCTTAAAACATTAGCACATTGATCTTAAAGGGACTTTCTTTGCATTTCTCCCATGGGATCCAGGGAACTGGCCAAAGGAAGTTCTGGCTCTTTCCTTCCTTCCCCAGGGGACTAGGAGGGGGAGGAGCCTCAGCCAATTGAAGGAAGAGAGACTTGGCTCACTAGCTCTGTCGTGCGATTGAGAGAGCCTGGCAAAGCAAGCTGTGATGCAGAAGGAAGCAAGAGAGAGGGAGAAGGAAGCAGATGACAGCCAGTTGCTCGGGAGCCTGATAGGAGCCCTCTGGGGGCCTGATTCGGCCCCCAGGTCACATGTTTGACACCCCTGCTCTAAAGCACCCATTCTCTTCCAGGGGAACTGAACTCTGTTATCTGTAGAGGAGCTATAATTCTGGGGGATCCCCAAGTCCCACCTGCAGGTTGGCATTGCCATTTCCATGATTTTATATCAAGCTAGAAATAAGCCTCATTGTGAGGAAAAATACAATGAGCTCTAGAATGAGACTCTGGGCGAGTGCCCCCTGGCTGTCTTCCCAAGTGAAGGCATTCACTCCTCCCCACTCTTGGTGAGGGAGAGGAGCAGACCCAGCCAATGGGATGTAAGTACAGTTGAGTGGTGGTTAACAGGCCAATGGCTGATGTAGTCCAGGGCTTTTTTTTTGGTAGAAAAAGCCCAGCAGGAACTTATTTGCATATTAGGCCACACACCCCAACATCACCATTGTTTCACTCAGGGTGTTTTGGTAGAAGCCCAGCAGGAATTCATTTGCATATTAGGCCACCCACCCACCCCCGACACCAAGCCAGCTGAAACTGTGTTCCTGTGCGTTCCTGATTTTAAAAAAAGCCCTGTGTGGTACACTTCATGGGTCAATGGGAGAGTTGGAAAGCACCCATGCGCTTAGACTTTTATATATATAGGATCAGGCCTCAGATTCAGCAGGAGCTCACAGGAGCCCAGCTCCTGAACCTTTCTGGGGGTTCCCCCTCTTCCTCCCCACCTACCTTCCTTGTACACTGAATAGTAGGTGCAGCTGCATAGCAATCCCTGGATTAGGAGAGTGGGCAGCCAGCCACCCACCAGGGGCTTTGCCACACCCCCAGCAGCCCTCACTAACCCCTGGAGAAGCCCGCACCACCCTTTCTCCACTTCTTATGTGATTTTGGGTGGCAGATGGCTTGCTGGCTTTTTGACTGAGGGGGGAAGTCCAGGAGAGACCCAGGTGAGTGAGGTCTGCAGGGGCTGGCTGGACCTCTAGCCATCCCAAGCAGGTCTCGCTCTCCTGGGGCTCTCCTTTCTTGCAACGGGTTGCTTTTGGCTGGGAGGTGGCGGCATATGCTAATGAGTTATGCTAATGAGCTCCACCACCTATTTTTCTACAAAATGACCCCTGTATAGGATGCTTATAAAGCAGTTAAAGAATCCCACCGAATGGATCCCACAGATAGTCTGTGGCACACAAATGACCAATATGCATGGGAGAGGAGTGGGCGGAGCTGAAGTTCTGCTGCCAAAGTTTCCCTCGTGGAAGAAGCAACCTGAACAGGGGCCTTCTCTCTTTGGCAATGGAAACATATTAGGGTTGCCAAGTCCTCTTCATCCCCCAGCGGGGGACATTCACGCATGCGATGCATGCACGCGTGACAAATGATGTTACCCGGAAGTGACATCAAAATAGCACCCATGCGGGGCCGTTTTAGGTGTTTCCAGGCAAACTCTATGGTTTTCCTGGACGCTCTAGCCATTTGGGAGGTTAAAACTCTATGGTACAAAATGGCAGGGGAGAGCTTGCTGGTGCCACTATCTGCTTCATGTGCTGAGGCAATGGGGTGAGGGAGGGGGAGGAGCCCTGTAAAATCCACAAGGAGGGTGGGCCCTCTGGGCTCCATAGGGCGCTATGGGCCTTCCAGCAAGGGACTTGTAAGGCAAGTGAGAAGCAGAGGTGGATTGCCAGTGCCTTCCTCAGCAGAGCCTTTGTCAGTGGTCTACCATCTAAGCACTGCTTAGCTTCTGAGATCTCCCAAGATCAAGCTTATACCATGCTGCAATCCCTCCCTCCCCAACCCAAATTTAGCTGGGCACAAAGCAGAGAACCACATCTTCTGTGGATGCATGGAAGGACCTTCCCATTGCAAGCCAAGAGTACATGAGAAGGGTTTGTGTGGACTGTGAACAACAGGGCTTTTTTTGTAGTAGGAACTCCTTTGAATATTAGACCACACCCCCTGATGTAGCCAATCCACCAAGAGCTTACAGTAGGCCCTGTAAGAAGAGCCCTGTAAACTCCAGGAGGATTGGCTATATCAGGGGTGTGTGGCCTAATATGCAAAGCAGTTCCTGCTACAAAAAAAGTCCTGGTGAACAATATTGCTTTATCAGACTCCCATCGTTCTCTTTTTAAAAATCTGCATTGACATTTACCTAGGTTGGGCTGACCAACTATCAAAAGTCTTTACAATGACTTTTTTTTTTAAATGAGGCTTTGAACAGTAATCATCTGCTGGTAAGAAGGAGACAATCAATGCCTTTCGACCCTGTTAAGTCAATTACTTTCAGTTAATCCAAATGGATAGATTAAAATGAAATGCATTTTATATTGTCAAAAATCTCAATGCAGGTGAAGGAAGTGTGTGTTTGCTGATAATATTTAATGACCAGTAGTCACAAGGTATTGCCAAAAAAGTCACCACATAGAGAGAAGGATTTGGTTGGTTGGTTTTGCTGTCAAGCCGTAGCTAATTTATGGTGACCCCTGGTGGAGTTTTCAAGGCAAGAGAGGTTCAGAGGTGGTGTGCCATTGTCTGCCTTCGTGTCATGACCCTGGTATTCCTTGGTGGTCTTCAGGGCTTTTTTTGTAGCAGAAACTTATTTGCATATTAGGCCACACACCCTTGGTGGAGCCAATCCTCCAAGAGCTTGCAATAGGCCTTGTAGATGAATATGAAGACGATATTGGATTTATATCCCGCCCTCCACTCCGAAGAGTCTCAGAGCGGCTCACAATCTCCTTTACCTTCCTCCCCCTCAACAGACACCCTGTGAGGTGGGTGGGGCTGGAGAGGGCTCTCACAGCAGCTGCCCTTTCAAGGGCAACCTCTGCCAGAGCTATGGCTGACCCAAGGCCATGCCAGCAGGTGCAAGTGGAGGAGTGGGGAATCAAATACGGTTCTCCCAGATAAGAGTCCACACACTTAACCACTACACCAAACTGGCTCTGTAAGAAGAGCCCTGCAAGCTCTTGGAAGATTGGCTACATGAGAGGGGTGTGGCCTAATATGCAAAAGAATTCCTGCTACAAAAAAAGCCCTGGACTGGTCTTCCTTCCAAATACTGACCAGGGCTGACCCTGCGTAGCTTCCAAGATCCGACAAGATCGGGCTAGTCTGGGCTATCCAGGTCAAGGGAGAGAGAAAAATTGACCAACTTTAATATTTCCTTTTTCATCACACAACTAAAGTAATCACAACATATGAGCAAACATGCTGAAGATTTGCACCTCTTCAGTTAAAAGTGTTTGCCCTGACCTGGATAGCCTGGGCTAGCCCTGTCTCATCAGATCTCAGAAGCTTGTCCTGGTTCGTATTTGGATGGAAGACCTCCCCCCCCCCGCCGCCTGAGGACAAAAGTACCATAGAGTTTTACCCTCCTAAATGGCTAGAGCGTCTGGGAAAACCATAGAGTTTTCCTGGAAACGCCTAGAGCGGCCCTGCACGGGTGCTGCAATTTTGATGACATCACTTCCGGGTGATGTCATCGCGGGGGGAGCTTCCCCCCGCCGGCCCGTTTCAGCATGTTTCTGAAATATGAACCAGGGGGTCTCAGGAGCTAAGCAGGGCTTGTCCTGGTTCGTATTTAGATGGGAGACCCCCGAGGAAGTCCAGAGTTGTGACGCAGAGGCAGGCCAGGGCCAACCACCTCTGAATGACTCTTACCTTGAAATCCCTATGGGGTTGCCATAAATCGGCCTTCACTTAATGGTATTTTAATGCCTACACAATCACACACAATTAAAATGTATGCCATTAATTAATCAGCCAATGCTTTGGATGACTGATCTAGTTCTCAAGCCATCTAAAATTTGTGCCCCCAGTGAATGCTTACATAAATTAAGCCAACTGAAACCTGAAGGGAAGAGACAATAAAGCAGAAATTAGTGGATAAATATTATTATTTCCTCAAATACAAGGCCTTTTTTGTAGCAGGAACTCCTTTGCATATTAGGCCACACCCTCCTGATGCAGCCAATCCTTCAAGAGCTTACAGGGCTCTTAGTACAGGGCCTACTGTAAGCTCCAGGAGGATTGGCGACATCAGGGGAGTGCGGTCTAATAGGCAAAGGAGTTCCTGCTGCAAAAAAAAAAAGCCCTTCTCAAAGAGAAGCCCATAGTAGATTTTCAGAATTCACAGTGTTTCTTGTCTTAAGAGCAGTGGACTCTAATCTGGAGATCTGGGTTTGATTCCCCACACCTCCACATGCAGTCAGCTCAGTGACCTTGGGCCAGTCAGTTCTCTCAGGACTGTCTCAGCCTCATCTACCTCACAAGGTGCCAGTTATGGGGAAAGGAAGAGAAGGCTGCTTTGAGATTCCTTAAAGTAGAGAAAAGCCTGGTATAAAAACTCTCCTTCTCCTCCCTTCCCCTGTCTTCTTCCTCTTTCTCCTGGTGACCATCCAAGTTAAGGTGTACATCTGTCTCTGTAATGCTGAATCTGTTTCCCAAATGGAACATCCCAGATTCCATGAAGTCACATCTAGAGTAGTTCACCTTGTCTTTTTTTTTTTCATCCTGACTGAAGACACGCGCTATTCTCTTTCAACAGTATTACCTCATTTCCTAAAGTTGATGATGCATTTCCTCTGAGTCTGAGTGATTTGTGTGAAAATGTCACAGTAAGAACACCCAGGATGCAATATCTCAGTGGTTCCTCAGCCCTGGAGAGAAGATATGCATTTCTTACACTTTGTCTCATTACTCTGTAGGAACGGAAATTGCTTTTCTTCGGTAATCTGGACAGCTCCTATTTTTACTGCTTCAACTTTTAGTAAAAGACTTTCACTGCCTCTCCCTGCAAACATGTATCTTGATCAATACTCCCTCTAAGCCGTGGAGTCTTGAGAGCAAAAGTTCTACTTTGTGAGCTGGTGGCATTGAAGTTGTGAGCTACGGCATAAATTAGTTTGCTCTGGAGCCATTTTTCCCGAGCTTAGACAAAAATGTGTGAGCTGGAGGCTAAAAAACTGTGAGCTAGTTCACACTCATTCAGCTTAGAGGGAACACTGATCTTGAGATATCTTGGCATATTCTGCTTTCCTCATACATTTTGGACTTTTTCATTCCTCTGTATAGTTTCCCCCCCTCTCACCAGAAAAGGTGCTTGGGTGTTCTTGACATCTGTGTCACAAACAACTGGGAACTTTTGTGGGCTCCCCACCCCCCAGGTAAGCCAGGATGATCTAATGCAGGGGTAGCCAAACTTGTTTAATGTAAGAGCCACATAGAATAAATGTCAGATGTTTGAGAGCTGCAGATAAAATTGGCATCGCAAATTCTTACATCTGATAGCCCATTGTATAAGACAAATTTTGAAGAGAAATGGTTTCCCTTTTTTCAATATGTAACTTCTTGAATACATATTGTAAATTACCAAGGAGATACTTGAATTTTATTTGCTTTTGATTGTCTGATGGTTTATGGCTAAACTATGTATGTATTATTTTGCAGTCTTGCTCAATTCTGTTTTAGTTTTGCTCTTAATTTTGAGGTTTATTATTTTATTTTTGTATTACTTTTGAGATTTTAATAAACTATTTAAAACTAAAAAAGAAGCAAAAAAAAAAAAGAGCTGGAAGAAGAAGAATCTCCTTTATCTTCCCCCACCCACACCCTGTGAGGTGGGTGGGGCTCAGAGAGCTCTTACAGCAGCTGCCCTTTCAAGGACAACCTCTGCCAGAGCTATGGCTGACCCAAGGCCATTCCAGCAGCTGCAAGTGGAGGAGTGGGGAATCAGACCCGGTTCTCCCAGATAAGAGTCTGCGCACTTAACCACTACATCAGACGGGCTCTCATGAACAAATGCCACAAGCAAGCCTCTTCTACCTGCTCACTTTTCTCCCTTGGTTCTAGCACTCTCTTTCTCCATTTTAGGTCTCTGGGTGACCTCTGCGGTGGAGGAAAAGAGCTCGCAAGCCTGCCTATTTCCTCCTCCTTCCCCACTATAGCAGAAATAGTTGCCTCCCTATGGGTCACCGCACACTGAGGTCTCATGTTACGCACGCTTATTTGAGAGTAGTCCTTCATTAAGTTCCTTCTTGACCTCCAGAAGTCACACAATATGTGTGAAAGAGTCCCAAGCTGCAGTTTGGCCAGCCCTGACCTAGTGGTTAGAGTGTTGGATGAGGAGACGTAGGTTCAAATCCCCATCCAGTCATAGGAACAGTCAGGGGTCATTTTGTAGAAAAAGAGGTGCAGGAGCTCATTATCACCTTTGCACATGCCACACACCCCTGACATCACCAGAAGGTAGACTAAATTATATCAGCTCAGCATCTTTCTTAAAATGCTTCTTTGTGGTGTGCCTCAGGGGGCGGTGCTCTCCCCGATGCTGTTCAACATCTATATGTGCCCCCTTGCCCATATTGCCAGGAGGTATGGGTTGGGTTGCCATCAGTATGCTGATGACACCCAGCTCTATCTACTGATGGATGGCCAGTCTGCCTGTACCCCAGAAAATCTGGATCTGGCACTAAAGGCCATGGCAGGGTGGCTTAAGCTGAGTCGACTGAAGCTGAATCTGACAAAGACAGAGGTCCTTTGCCTGAGCCGTGGCGGCCTGGAAAGGGGAATCCCCCCACCAGCTCTTGATGATGTGCCACTTGCAACGGCGCCCAAGGTCAGATGCTTGGGGGTGCTACTGGAACCTTCACTGACAATGGAGGCCCAGATAGCAGTCACTGCCAAATCCGCCTTTTTCCATCTTAGGCAGGCAAGGCAGTCGGTCCCTTTCCTCGACCGTGGCGACCTGGCAACTGTGATCCACGCTGCGGTCACCTCGAGATTGGACTACTGTAATGCCCTCTACATGGGGCTGCCCTTGTCTCAAATCTGGAGACTTCAGCTGGTGCAGAATACAGCTGGTGCAGAATGCAGCAGCTAGGCTGCTATTGGGGCTCCCCATGTGGGAGCACATACAGCCTGGGCTGCGGGAACTGCACTGGCTGCCAATAGTGTAACGGATTCGCTACGAGGTGCTGGCTATTTATTACCTTTAAAGCTCTATATGGCTGAGGACCTGTCTACCTTAGGGACTGTCTCTTTCCATATGTTCCCCAGAGAGTACTCAGATCAGGAACACAGAACCTGTTATCGATCCCTGGGCCAAGGGAAGCAAGATTGAAGACCACTCGGGAAAGAGCCTTCTCTATAGCGGCCCCCTATTGGTGGAACCAACTTCCGGAAGAAGTAAGAGCCTTGTAGGACCTTGTCCAGTTCCGCAAGACTTGCAAGACGGCTTTATTTCAACTCGCTTTTAATTGACAGCTACATATGAGGATACTCAAGAAGACTGAAGTTATTGAAATCTACCATTAGCACCAAATTGTTTTAATATGTTTTAATTGTTATACTGTTTAAGGTTTTAATTAGTTAATGCTCAATATCTGTAAATGTTTTTATTGTTGTAAGCCGCCCTGAGCCTGCTTCGGCAGGGAGGGCGGGATATAAATCCAACAAAATAAATAAATAAATAAATAAACAATGAAGATTTCCATCCGTCTGCTTTATATGTTTTGGTTATTTTCCCCCTTTTTGTGGGGAAAAATGTTAGAAACTTTGTCAGATCTTGAGAGTTCAGCACAATTCTCACAGGAATTTAAACAATGGAGCCCAGAAGCAAGTATTTGCGGTGTGTGTATGTGTTAAGAAAAAATGAGCACAATCAAATTTAGAGGTTCCAGAGCGCCACTCTTGTGAGCTCCTGCCCAAAATGAGGCATGGGAACAGTAAGCCTAGGCAAATCATTAGCCCAACCTATCTGAAACAGTTGTTGTGAGTGGAACCATATAGGCCACTATAAGCTGTTTGGGGGACTTGTAGGTTAAAAATATAATAAATCAGGGGTGTCAAACATGCAGCATTCTCTCTTATTTCCTTCTGCATCACAGCTTGCTTGTTCCAAGCTTGCTCAATCTAGGCTTCCCAACCCCCCCGCCCTTGCGGGGGACCCCCGAATTTGCAGCGTCATCCCCCGCTCTCCAAAAATCCAGAAGCAGGGGAGGAGGGAGAGAACATGCATGTAGGCATCATGTAGTTGTAGAGCTCCTGATCCGTTTGTAAAATGTGTGCCTTTAAGGCTGGGCAGGAAACAGGAAGGGCTTCATTGGAAAGGGTCAGTTATAGTTTCCATGGAGAACCGCCCCTCCCTTTCTTTTGCTTTCATTTTCACAGCAAGTAGAGTTCTGCAGGAAGAAGATCTAGTAAGTATTTGTGTGTGTGAGAGAGGGAGGGGGCAGGGGATTCCCTGGTTTGGAGGCCCTCCCCCCCTTTCGAAAGCATGGGGGGGGGGAGGGAAATGTCTACTGGGCACTCTATTATTCCCTATGGAGAACGATTCCCATAGGGAATAATAGGGAATTGATCCGTGGGTATTGGGGGCTCTGGGGGGGCTATTTTTCTAGGTAGAGGCACCAGTCTTTTAGTATAGCATCTAGTGCCTCTCCCCAAAATACCCCCCAAGTTTCAAAACGATTGGACCAATTCTATGAGCCCCAAAAGATGGTGCCCCTAGCCTTAATTATGTCCTATGGAAGAAAGGCATTGAAAAGGTGTGCTGTCCCTTTAAATGTGATGGCCAGAACTCCCTTGGAGTTCAATTATGCTTGTCACACCCTTGTTCCTGGCTCCACCCCCAAAGTCTCTTGGCTCCTCCCCCCAAGTCCCCAGATTTTTCTTTCATTGGACTTGGCAACCCTAGCTCAATCACAGGTGCTACAGAGCAAAACCTCTATTTTCTCCATTGGCTGAGGCTCCTCCCCTGGGGAGGAAGGGGGAGGCAGAGCTACTGTGCCAAGCCTCTCTTCCTTCTATTGCCTGAGGCTCCACCCCCTCCTGATCCCCTGGGGAAGGAAGGAAAGAGCCAGAGCTTCCTTTCCCAGTTCTCTGGAACCCATTGGAGAAATACAAAGGAAGCACCTTTAAAGCCAATGAATGCAAATATTTTATTTTTTTAAAAAAATCTTTAATTGTGTTTTTCTGTGTCCTATATAAAGTTTATATCTCTGCTACCGAATCTTAAATAGGTAGACACATGGCCCAGCCCACATGGCCAGACAAAGTTTCATTTATGTCAGATTCGGCCCTCATACCAAATGAGTTTGATAATCCTGTAAATGAATGATACTATATATGTGATTAGCAGGGCTTTTTTTGAGCAAGAATGCATGGGAACATAGTTCCGACTGGCTTGGTATCTGGGGGTGGGGCTTAATATGTAAATGAGTTCATGCTGTGCTTTTTCTACTAAAAGCCCTGTGCGAAACAATGGTGATGTCAGGGAGTGTGGCCTAATATGCAAATAAGTTCCTGCTGGGCTTTTTCTGCCAAAAAAGCCCTGGTGATTAGATTCACTGGTATATAGCCAACTACACAGTATTTTCAACAGAACAATCTTTGCATTTGCGGAAAAAGAACTGGTGAGTTCTGATGACATTCCAATCCCCCCCCCCCCAGTACAGACCCCCGCTTTGCCCCTGTGCTGCTCTTGATGGTCCACTTATCCCCCAGAAACAAAATTTGGTGAGGCTCAATGAGCTGCAGGAGAAGGAGGAGAAAGAAGCCAGAGAGTCCTGTTATGTGAAGTCCACAGATGGTTGGATGTGTGCCATTGTTTGTTATTACTTCTCATTTCCCTCAATCTTGAAAACTGTCTCTAGGACCGAGTCTTGGTAAGCACAAATTAAGCCTTTCCATTTCGACTTTGGCAGCGAGGAGGTACAACATATCTTCCAGCTTATTGTCTTATAATGAATGTTTTGAAAGGAGTTTAGTCCTGTTACCATGAGGAACTGGACATTAATATCCGTTCACAGACGTCAATTTACCAGAAAAGGACATGGAGGTAGGTGAGTTTGGCAATAATTGTCACTCTTACTTTGCTTAATGTTGCCATCTTGCTTCTAGGGCACACAGAGGCCTTCGGAAGTATGTAAATGGCTGCTCTACTGCTGCCCCAAGAGAACTTTAAAAATATCCTATGCAAGGTGGGGGCCTCTGTTAGACTGCTTCGTGTCATTGGCAGAGTCCATTTCCCCCCCCAGTGACACAGAATTCCAAAATAGATAGAATGGAGATGCTTCACTCAATGTACTTTACAAGGAAGTGAGGCTGAGAAGAAGAAGAAGAAGAAGAAGAAGAAGAAGAAGAGGAAGAGGAAGAGGAAGAGGAAGAGGAAGAAGAAGAAGAGGAGGAGGAAGAAGAGAGTGGATTTATACCCCACCCTTCACTACCCGAAGGAGTCTCAGAGTGGCTTATAATCTCCTTTCTTTTCCCCTCCCCAAAACAGACATCCTGTGAGGTAGGTGGGACTGAGAGAGCTCTGACAGAACCTGCTCTTTCCAGAACAGCTTCTGACAGAATTATGACTGACCCAAGGTCATTCCAGCAGTTGCATGTGGATGAGTGGGGAATCAAACCCAGTTCTCCCAGATAAGAGTCTGTGCGCTTAACCACTACACCAAACTGGCTCTTAAAACACTTAACCACTACACTAAACTGTACTTATAACGGCTTTGTAATGTCTGAACGAGCACCCTGCCTCCCCCTACCCCGTTTACCGTTCTATCCACTCAGCCAAATAAGAATCCACCATCCAGATAAATGGTACCTTCAGTCACGAAACGAGTATGTACATGATGTGTCGCAATAATTTGATTCTAATTGTGAGCTCACGGTTCACTCCAAAAGTCTATTTTCTGATTAATTAATTTATTTTAAACACTTATTATCTTAAACATCTATTACTTTACAGGAACTGAAGGTGGTTTGCCATGCTAACAGCTACAAAACACAAAAAAATAGGTTAAAACCACCAATTTAAAACTGCTGGTAGGAGGAAGAATTGAAACGAATCAGATTAATCATGCAACTCATGACTCTTAGATTTTAGGATTACAAAGAGTGACTACTGGTCAGTTTAGTTCTTGTGATAGGAGCAGCGGTGGAATTCTAGCAGGAGCTCCTTTGCATATTAGCCATACACCCCTGATGTAGCCAATCCTCTAAGAGCTTACAGTAGGCCCTGTAAAACAAGCCCTGTAAGCTCTTGGGGGATTGGCTACATCAGGGGTGTGTGGCCTAATATATGAAGGAGCTCTTGCTAGAATTCCACCCCTGGATAGGAGACGTTGTGGGATCTCAGGTAAAGGCTTTCCTAGGCTTGTGGTGTGACATTCTACAGTTTGGAAAAGCCAGAGGATTGATTAAAATTATGGAAATGCGACTCAGAAGAAAAAATTAAAAATCACCACAGATTATTTCTGAGGCCGATTCCACATTATTGTCTCCTTATCAGCAACTCTGCTCATTTTGTTTGTTTGTTTCCATGCAATGTCATCCTCCTTTCTTGTACAAATTGCAAACAGCCCATTGTTTCCCCTGCTAAAAGCTCCTCTTTCTTAAAAACTTTAAAACAAAAGAATCCAAACTTTATCTTTCCCATCATGCCACTACTGGGATGATCTTTTTTCATGTGTCCAGAAGGGAAGATATACATTGTGTTTGGATGAAACAAGACATACCCCCTTCCTCTGCATTGGGTGAACCACCTTGGGAAGTGAAGACTTGGGGAAATGTTGGAGTCCATGTACCATGGTTACTACAGTAGTCTTTTTGGGGGGGGGAGGGTACTTTTTTTGGGTATTTTTGTATTTCTGTGTGTGTGCATGCTTGCACCTGCACCTGGAAGTCATGTTGACATATGGTTGACTGACTCCTACTGGGGGCCTGGAGGATATTCAGGCAGGTGGCTGAATAATCCTGCCCCTGCCTCCCGACTGGGTATTTCAAGGACAGTCTCCCATACAAGTACTATCCACAGCCGACTCTGCTTAGTATTTTCAATGTAAATGGTCACAATGGGACACCTCGAGCCAATTTGGTGTAGTGGTTAAGTGCGTGAATTCTTATCTGGGAGAACTGGGTTTGATTCCCCACTCCTCCACTTGCTCCTGCTGGAATGGCCTTGGGTCAGCCATAGCTCTGGCAGAGGTTGTCCTTGAAAGGGCAGCTGCTATAAGAGCTCTTTCAGCTCCACCCACCTCACAGGTTGTCTGTTGGTGGGGGAAGGTAAAGGAGATTGTGAGCCGCTCTGAGACTCTGAGTGGAGGGTGGGATATACATCCAATATCTTCTTCTTCCTCCTCCTCCTCCTCCTCCTCTTCTTCTTCTTCCAACCATTAGCATTACCAAAGGATTAGAGTGTTGTACTATTTTCAAGCAACACTACGCATGGACCACCTCTTTTATAAAAAGGTGGGCAGAGAATCATGACAACAGCAGAAGGGGGATGCTCGGCATGAAAGAGAAATAACGACTAACGAGAGTCAAGAAACGGATTATCCTGTGTTGTGCAGAATCTTTATTGCAATTACGAACTGATTGACAGTCGCCCTGGCAACATGGCTGCCCATCTCATGGAATCAACCTGAATTATGGGAAGGCAGCAGATGTGCGTCACCCTAACTATTGGTTTGGCTTGGTTTTCAGCAACTCGCAGTGGCAGAACGAAATCACAAAAAGCGTCACATCCATTTTTTCCTAATGACTTTTGAAATGTCTGTGTTCTCTGAAAGAGTCTGGAATCCCTGTGTTTAGTCACAAAGGTGCTGTCACTTGGTAGACAAGCTAGCGTCTTCCTGTCACTGGCAAAGAGTATCCTCACTGCCATCTTAATTTTGTGGCAATTTCAGAGGATTGTGTCTGTGGGACGAATGTGCAATTCAGACACTTGAATGGGAAGCCTTGGGCCTACGGCTGATGTTTGATGAAAAAGGGAGGAGGGTGAACGGTTATGCCAAGGAATGGAAAGACCACTTGGACATCAATACAAGTTGTTGATGTGACAAAATAGAAAAGTTGCTAATTCCCAGCCATCTTTCTTTTTGCTGTCAAATTTAGGGGTAGCCAAGTCCAATTCAAGAAATATCTGGGGACTTTGGGGGTGCAGCCAGGAGACACTGGGGGTGGAGCCAGGAGACTTTGGGGGTGGAGCCAGAAGCAAGGGTGTGACAAGCATAATTGATCTCCAAGGGGAGTTCTGGTCATCACATTTAAAGGGACTGCACACCTTTTTAAATGCTTTCCTTCCATAGGAAATAATGAAGGATAGAGGCACCATCTTTTGTATCTGCTTTGCAACAATGACTTGTTTGTTTAGCCTGTTCTTTCGACCCATCAGGATCACAAAGAAGCTTGCAAAACACTGCATTCTGTAGGATGAGACTGATAGCCAGTGGCAGTTCAATGAGACAGAGAGCTCCAAAGGGGAAGCCACCCTTTGGGAAATCAATTCATGGGTCTCTGGGGGGCTGTTTTTTGAGGTATCAGCACCAAATTTTCAGCATGGCATCTGGTGCCTTTCCTCAAAAAAGTCCACAAATTTCAAAAAGACTGGACAAGGGGTCCAATTCTATGAGCCCCAAAGGAAGGTGCCCCTATCCTCCAGTATTTCCAAATAGAGGGAGGGCATTTAAAAGGTGTACGGGGAAAACTTCTGAGAAAGAAATGCTCTCATTTTGTCCCAGGCTTATAACAATAGAGTGATTAGCAGGCATTCTCACATTTTGGCATGTTACTGTTTTATTGGTTTCTCACGCTCATGCTACCCAGATCAAAGGTTTGCTCAATTTGTTAATTTTACTATTCTGTCATTGGATTTTAAATTTGTACCATTTTGCGTTCTAAACCACTGCCTATCAGCTATGTGTAGCTCTGCTCACGGTACCTGATTCCTCATCTGAAGAAATGTGCATGCACACACGAAAGCTTACATTCTGAATAAAACTTTGTTGGTCATAAAGGTGAAACCGGACTCCTACTTTGTTCTAGTGCTTCAGACCAACACGGCTGCCCACTTGGATCTATCTGGTCCCTTTAAATTTGATGGGCAGAACTTCCTTTGGAGTTCCATCTTGCTTGCCGCACCCTTGTTCCTGGCTCCACCCCCAAAGTCCCCAGATATTTCTTGAGTTGGACCTGACAACCAGTGTTCCCTCTAAGCTGAATTAGCATGAGCTAGCTCACAGATTTTTAGCCTCCAGCTCATACATTTTTGTCTTAGCTCAAGAAAAATGGCCCCAGAGCACAATAACTTATGCAGTAGCTCATAACTTTAATGCCAGGAGCTCACAACTGTAATCCCAGTAGCTCACAAAGTAGAATTTTGGCTCACAAGACTCTGCATCTTAGAGGGAACATTGCTGGCAACTCTAAGGAAAGGTGCCTCTTTTTGGAGGAAAGGAAGAAGCTTCAAGGTTCTGGTGGACCTTCCTGGCACCATTATGGTCTCCTGAGATAGTCTGCGAAGCAAGCCTTACCCATCTTCTGTGTCTTCAGAGCCTCATAACAGGGTTATAATCCTGAGTCCGGCTGTAGTTTCCAAGCCTTCTCCCCATTTGTTCCTGTCCCATAAAGCTCATTAGAAGGACCTAATCTGGAGATCGTCAAGGCATGAATTCTGATAAAGCCTTTGGTATCTTTGATCTGCATCCGCATTATGTGCAAATATGTAACTTTTAACAGATGACGATCCCAACTTAACTGAACGCAGACCATGATATAAAACATTAATAAATCCCCATAGCAGCGTGAGAGACAAAACAGCATTTGCATTATATGAGAGGTACAGATGGGTGAACAATAGCTATTACGAGACAAATGAGCAAGTCCAGAAACACAATGGATTCTTATAAAGCTGCTTTATCTGGCAGGGTGTGACCATGCCAAAAAAGAGTTGAGGTAGTTAAGATCTGGGAACAGGGTGTGTTGCAGACCTCGCTATATGTTATCAATCCCGCCGGTTGTTTAATGGACGACACAAGAACGTTGTATCAGACATGTAATGGGAGTTTTGTTCCTCCCAGAGGCAGAACCAGCCCTTTTAGGTTTGCAGCTGTGCCATGTGGGTCAAAGCTAGGACTGGAGGTATCCTGGGATTAATTGGGGTTTGGCCACTGTGTGACACAGAGTGTTGGACTGGATGGGCCATTGGCCTGATCCAGCATGGCTTCTCTTATGTTCTTAATTCATAGCTGATCTCCAGGTGACAGAGATCAGTTTCCCTGGAGAAAATGGTCATGTGAGAAGGTGGACTTTATGGCATGATCCTCCAGTAAAGCTCATCCCCTCCCCCTTCTTAGGCTCCACCCCAAAATCTCCAGTAGGGTTGCCAAGTCCAATTCAAAAAATATCTGGGGACTTTGGGGGTGCAGCCAGGAGACATTGGGGGTGAAGCCAGGAGCAAGGATACGACAAGCATAATTGAACTCCAAAGGGAGTTCTGGCCATTGCATTTCTAGGGACTGCACATCTTTAGAAATAATGAAGGATAGGGGCACCTTGTTTTGGGATTCATAGAACTAGGCCCCCTGGTCCAATCCTTTTGAAACTTGGAGGGTGTTTCAAGGAGAGGGGCATTGGATGCTATGCTGCAAATCCGGTTCCTCTACCTCAAAAAACAGCTCCCCCCTCCAGGGCCCCAGATACCTGCAGATCAATTCTCCATTATACCCTATGGGAATTGGTCTCCATAGGGAATAGCAAAGTGCCCAGCAGACAATTCCCACCGCCTGCTTTCTGATGACCCTGAAGCAGGGGGAGGGCCTCCAAACTGGGGGGATCCCCTGCCCCCACCTGGGAATTGTGCAACTGACCATATTGAATGGAAGCGATCTTAAGCAGAAGTGGTTGAATTTTGAAATGTCTTTGAAAAGCTCGTAGAAGCAAATAGCGAAACGTGGGAGAAAGTACTACCGCGTCACGTATCACTTTGTGTGCCAAGCTGTGCAACTGAACATAGGCGCATCGGTCTCCATGGAGAACTGCATCGTTGGAATCTTGACCTGCACCCAACTGATAAGGAGTTTTGGACATTGATTTGTCTCTTAAATGGCTGTGGGTGGGGCCACTGATGTTCCTTATTTCGTATCTTTAATTTGTACTAACTGTGTATAATTGTGTTATTACTAATTAAATTTGTACTTTGTATATGATAGGAGACTGGTCTTCGTGGAGGTTTTTACCTATTTTCCTTGCCCCACCTGGGGATCGGCAACCCTAAACTCCAGGTATTTTTCAACCTGGAGCTAGCAACTGTAAGGAAAGCAGTTTCAGCCTTTTCCCTGGTGCTGTTTGTACATTCTCAAACTGGACCTGGAACAGCATAGAAAGAGAATGCCGCACACAGCCAAAGGTTCTCTTCCTGGTTTTCCCCCGGTATCTGCAGCTCCTGTCCATCATGGTCAAAACTCTCTTTCTTCCCTTCCCGTTTCAGAGCTGGAATTTAAAACAGCAACAAAATCAGACCCCAGAAGTTTCTGGGGAGCTGTAAATTAAACATTTTGCAGTGTTAGGAACAGTGTACAAAATATATTATTTTCTAGGTGGCCAGTGACCTCTCGTTTTTCTCTAGTGGTATTATTAACTCCTGGACTTCTTTCTTCGCATTACACTTCTCTAATGTAAAATGAAGTTACTTAGAAAATAGCATGCCTCGGTCATTTCAGCTCATCAAAATAGAGGGGTGTAAAAACCTGGAAAGCTATGCTTCTTTTTCATGGTCAAAGAGCACATCTTTTGTGATCTGTGCTGGTCTTGGTCTCAGAATCATAAATAATGGCAGGAATGTATTTGATGCTGAAGTTTCGCCTCCCACTTGGCTCTCTAGTAGGGGCAGAGCTGAGGCGGTTTCCAAACCCCTTTCATGTCTCTCCAGTCAGAGATCATACACAAGAAAATAACCACAAACCTATAAATAATCCGACATTTTCCAAACTCCCCCACATTACTTAGAAATATGAGAAACAGACTCGGATATTTCGATGCCTTACATTTCCATCTATCAAGACATGGCTAGATGCCCACAGATGGAATTGTAGATGCAAATGAATTTTTGTTGCTCTTTTGCATTTAGCAGAAGGGTCGTTTTGATCGTGGGACCCGTTTGTATTTATACACAGATTCAATTTTAGGGATGAGGAAATGTCCTCTAATCTGTTTATATTTTTGTCAACATTTTCAAGCCTCTGATTTTCACTGTTGATTGTGTAGGTTCCTTTTTGCATTGTGTTCTCATGACATAGGTTTTTGGGCGCATATTATACAGCGTTTATGTGTACCATGTATGCCATGCACATAAAAAGTATAATACTAATTTATTGAGGCACAAACAATGTTGAAAAATGTGTGTGTTTTGTGAAAAGAAAATCAATATGTGGAAACAGAACTTTTTATTTTTGCTGTTAAATCACAGCTAGGTTTGCCAAGTCTCTCACAGCCTCTGGCAGAGGACTCTCTTCATGCGTACTTTGTGTGCGCGGTGTGATGACATCACCTGGAAGTGACGTCATCGCGCTGGTGACATCGTGCGGTGGCCACTCTAGGCATTTCTGGGAAAACTCTATGGTTTTCCCAGTCGCTCTAGCCGTTTAGGAGGGAAAACTCTATGGTACAATAGAGTCTCTTCTTTGTATACCCCGGAGCTGCGATCGATGAAACGACGATTAAGACGACTAGAGAGACAATGGCGTCGCGCTCATGACGAAGCTACGAGAACATCATATAGGTCATTTATGAGGGCCTATGAGATGGCTATTCGGACTGCAAAGAAGGAACACTTTGCATCCAGAATCGCATCTGCGACCTCGCGCCCAGCACAATTGTTTAGTATAATTCGGTCATTAACAGAATTGCCGCAGGGCAAACAAAATAGTAGAGAATTGGAAATAGGCTGTGAGGCTTTTGCGAGCTATTTCGCAGATAAGGTCTCGTCACTCCGACACGACCTACCCTCCATAATTAATACAGTAGATGAACTTGGGGCACCGAGCACGTCTTCTGGTTCAATTCTGGATTCCTTCAGTCCACTCAGTCTGGAGGAAGTCGACAGGATCCTTGCAGCCGTACGCCCTACGACCTGTAGGTTAGATCCGTGCCCGTCCTGGCTTATAAAGGCTAGCCAAACGTGGCTACATGAACCACTACAGGACATCATCAATAGGTCCCTGATTGAAGGGATCTTTCCCACACCTCTTAAAGAGGCAGTGGTCCGTCCCCTCTTAAAAAAACCATCAGCAGACCCGGCCACATTGGCGAACTATCGGCCGGTGTCAAACCTTCCCTTTCTGGGTAAGGTCATAGAGCGGGCGGTGGCGACTCAGCTGCAGGGATTCCTGGAGGACACTTCCGCACTGGATCCATTCCAGTCCGGCTTTCGGCCAGGTCACGGGACGGAGACAGTTCTGGTCGCCCTCATGGATGATCTTATGCGACATCTGGATCAGGGCGGCTCTGCAGTGCTGTTGTTATTAGATCTGTCAGCCGCTTTTGACACGGTTGACCACCAGCTACTGACTGACCGCCTCACCGATGTGGGGATACAGGGATCTGCCTTGCAGTGGCTGACTTCCTTTCTCCAAGATCGGGGACAAAGGGTGGTGATAGGGGAGGAAGCATCCCAGAGGCACTCCCTTAGTTGCGGGGTGCCACAGGGAGCGGTCCTATCCCCGATGCTATTTAATATCTATATGCGCCCCCTTGCCCAGATTGTCAGGAGGTATGGACTGGGTTGCCATCAATATGCGGATGACACCCAGCTCTACCTAATGATGGGTGGCCAGTCTGACTGTACCCTGGAAAACCTAGACCTGGCATTACAAGCCGTGGCCTCCTGGCTCAGACTGAGTCGGCTGAAATTGAATCCGACGAAGACGGAGGTTCTCTACCTGGGTCGGGGCGGTCCGGGGAGAGAGATCCAGCTGCCGGCCCTTGACGGGGTGCCACTGATACCGGTCCCCAAGGTCAAGAGCTTAGGCATGCTCCTTGAGTCCTCCCTTACAATGGAGGCTCAGGTGGCAGCCACTGTTAGATCTGCCTTTTTCCATCTTCGGCAAGCACGGCAGCTGGCCCCTTACCTGGAGCGCAGCGACGGTAATCCATGCTACGGTCACCTCAAGAATAGATCACTGTAATGCTCTCTACATGGGGCTACCCCTGACGCTAACCCGGAGACTACAACTAGTGCAGAACGCTGCGGCACAGCTGTTAAGGGGGCTACCACGACGGGAGCACATTCGGCGAGTGCTGAGAGAGCTGCACTGGTTGCCTGTTGTGTTCCGAGTTTGCTTCAAGGTGTTGGTACTAACCTTTAAAGCCCTTTATGGTCAGGGACCTGCCTATCTAGGGGACCGCCTTTCCCCATATATCCCCCAGAGAGCACTGCGATCAGGGACAAAAAATCTGCTGTCTGCCCCTGGCCCAAAAGAAGCCAGGCTATGTGCAACAAGATCCAGGGCTTTCTCGGTGGCAGCACCAGAACTTTGGAACACCCTCCCAGAAGCTATAAGGGCCCTGCGGGATTTGTCGGTGTTCCGCAGGGCCTGTAAGACCGAACTGTTTAGACAGGCTTTTCTGGTTGACTGAAAATGGGCTGCCACCGGACATCCTACAGAAGCTGGCGATCATAGTCAGAACCCAATACCGCCAGACTGGATTGAGACAGCGCAAATAGTTTTAAATTGATAAGTGAATTATGGTTTTATATGTTTTATGGAATTGATTGTTTTTATGATATTGTAAGCCGCCCTGAGTCCGCTTGCGGAGAGGGCGGGATATAAATGTAAAGTAATAAATAAATAAATAAATAAATAAATAAATAAATTGTAAGCTCATGGAGGATAGGCTACATCAGGGGGTGCAGCCTAATATGCAAAGGAGCTCCTGCTAGAATTCCACCCCTGCCTAGCAATAACCCTGTCCTGGTTTGTGACTGGAATCCATTGAGCAATTCGTTTGCATTTACATGTAATCCCAATAAATATCTTCTGTATTGCCCGTGGGATTTCTGTTGCAAATGTTTTCCCCAGCATCAACTGGCATTTTGTAACGGGAAGAATGCAAATTCCCCATCCCCACCAAAAACAGGCACGTACATAAGAAAGTCAGAATTGTGACCCTGGGTGATTGCTGTCAATGGTTAGTGGCTACAGCTTCAGCAGCAAGAATGAATAGACCAGTCTCCCTGACAACTTTCTAACCTTTGTTGAAAGTGATTTCTTTTAAAAAAATATATTGTTGAATGTGTTCCAAACTCCTGTTAAACGCTTTACTTTATTACATTTCTATCTGGCCAGGGACTCCATTTGGAGAAAGCAGAACATGCTGATAATCATGCCTAAAAGAAAGCAGAAAAGGGCAACTAAAGAAGAAGACATTGGATTTATATACCGCCCTCCATTCAAGAGTATCAGAGCAGCTCACAATCTCCTTTACCTTCCTACCCCACAACAGACACCCTTTGAAGTGGGTGGGGCCCAGAGGACTCACAGCAGCTGCCCTTTCAAGGACAACCTCTGCCAGAGCTATGTGTCATGGGTGCTGGGGACCCTGCAGAGGAAGACGAGTCTGCCAAGGAAACTGTACCCCTGCCACCTGCACCAGTACCCCGGCCTCCTGCTGAAGAAGATCCCAGCCCCCCTGCCTCACCCTCTCGGGTGGCTCGTGTGCGTGACCGCCTCCGTCAGGACCTCAGGGATCGGAGGAGGGCGGCACGCTCACAAGCAAGACGCTCCCTGAGTCCTGAGTTTTGAGAGGATTCTGGCCCTCCTAAGAGCAAGGATGCTTGAGTTGTAACAGGATCCTGGCTGCCTCCCAGAGCCAGCAATTAGCCCAAATGGGCAACAGCCAGCAGAGGGCTATATAGCTGTGGGCTTTGGGAGGAGGCTTTGTGGAAGCAACTAGTCATCTCCCTGACGTTCTAGCATCCACTCCGGCTTGACTTTGGTTCCTGAATCCCTGACTTTGGCTTTTGACTTCTGGACTCCCTGACCTCGGCTTCTGGACCTCGGACCTGCGATACTTGCACAGCGATTTGGATTTGGCACCTCGGACACTCCTGCTTGCTGGCTACAGACCTCGGACTGCCTCTGGACTTTGCCTGACCCGGCCCCAGCCCTGACAGATTGCTTCCACCCGACAAACACCCACTCCACAGGATGGAGGCTGAAGCAAGTGAAACCACCGAACTACTGGCTGCGCTCCAAGCCCAGGTACAGCAGCTAACACAGGCAGTAGTGCACTTGCAGCAACAACCTGTGGCCAGTGCTCCAGCCAAGTGCCCAGTTCCCCCACCTGACAGATTTGGGGGTGCCGTGGAAGAATTTCCTGCTTTCCTGGCACAGTGTCAGCTGTACTTTGAACTAAGAGCACGGGACTTCCCCAATGACAAGACGAAGGTGTGTTTTATCATTAGTCTGTTAAAGGGGCAGGCGGCCAAGTGGGCCACACCCCTACTGGCTGGGTCCTCTCCCCTACTGACTGATTACCAGGGGTTTGAGGCCCACCTGTCTGCTGTCTTCTCCAACCCAGTCCAAGCAGCCACAGCCAACCGGAAAATCAGGGCCCTGAAACAAGGCCAGTCCTCGGTGGCTCAGTATGCCACTGAATTCAAGCTCCTGGCCCAAGACTTGGCGTGGAATGAGGCTGCTCAGATGGACCAGTTTACCGAGGGGTTGGCAGAGGAAGTCCTGGACGAACTGGCCAGGGTGGAGCGGCCCCCCACGCTCCAGGAACTTATCACCCTCTGCCTCCGCATTGATGGCCGCCTGGAAAGTCGCCGCCAAGCCAAGACCCGAGGGCGCCAGCTCCCTGCGCCATGCCACTTGGCTCCTCTCCCATCCCCAGCTAGTACCAGAGACGAGGGTGAGCCTATGCAGCTTGGAGCTGCTCGACCCCGCCTGACTCCAGAAGAAAAGGCCAGACGCCGCACGCAGAACCTGTGCCTCTACTGCGGCACGGCAGGCCACTATGCCTCTGGCTGCCCTGCTAAACATCGGATACCCGAACCTACATTGCCACCGCCGCCAAAAGGCCAGCCCCAGGCGTAAGTGGACCCTCCAGCCTGGGGCGACTAGCTGGGTCCTCCGAACAACAGGCTGATACCCCGGGCCCGTTCCTGCTACCAGTCAAACTCCGTCTGTCCGATGGACGCTGGCTGTTCGTGTATGCCATGCTGGACTCGGGAGCAGCCCACTGTTTCGTAGATGCCGCCTTTGTAAAGCAGCACCAGATTCCAGTGCAGCCAAAAGAGACTCCAACGCTGGTGGAGGCTATTGACGGGCGCCTCCTCCGTTCTGGCCCCGTCACCCAGGAGACCTGTCCCATCACCTTCCACGTCCAGCAGCACCAAGAACAGCTACAGTTTGATGTCGCCCGCATGCCTCGCTTCCCGCTGATTCTAGGCCTTTCCTGGCTGAAGCTGCACAACCCCATCGTGGACTGGGCCCAGCAGGAACTACGCTTCCGAGACCCATGCCCCCATCTGACTCCTCCCACCACTCTAGCAGCCGGCATCCCGAGTGGTGGTCCTCAGCTCCCTCAGAAGTACGCGGATTTCGCCGATGTCTTTGAGGAGACAGGAGCAGATCAGCTTCCCCCTCACCGACCCTATGACTGTGCCATTGATTTGGTACCTGGGGCACCACTCCCGGTGGGGCGTCTGTACCCAATGTCGGAGCCTGAGTTGGCAGCTTTGCGAGACTACCTGGACAAGAACCTGAAACGCGGATTCATCCGACCCTCAACTTCTCCCCTGTCTGCTCCAGTCCTCTTCGTGAAGAAGAAAAGTGGGGAGCTCCGGCTGTGCAATGACTACCGGGCCCTGAACAAGATCACTATCCGCGACCGGTACCCTCTGCCACTGATCCCTGAACTCTTGGATCGTTTAAAGGGGGCCCAAATCTACACCAAGCTGGACCTCCGCGGAGCGTACAATTTGGTGCGCATACGGCCCGGAGACGAATGGAAGACCGCGTTTGGGACCCGATACGGGCAGTACGAGCACCTGGTGATGCCCTTCGGATTGACCAACGCCCCCGCTGTCTTCCAGAGGTTCATGAATGATGTATTCCGGGACCTGCTCGACCGCTTCGCGATCATATACCTGGATGACATCCTAATCTACTCCCGCAATCCTGCCCAGCACGCCGAGCACGTCCGCCAGGTCCTGCAGCGCCTACGAGCCCATGGCCTCTACGCCAAGCTGGAGAAGTGCGACTTTGACCTGCGCTCTGTCGAGTTCCTTGGTCACATTGTGTCACCACAGGGAATCCTCATGGACCCGAAAAAAGTGGAAGCGGTCCTGACCTGGCAGGCCCCTCAGAATCGCAAAGACCTGCAGCGGTTCCTTGGTTTTGCCAACTATTATCGGCAATTCATCCCGGCCTATGCATCTCTGACCACGCCCCTGACTCAACTACTCCGCCCCAAAGAACCTTTCCACTGGTCCCCAGAGGCCGATAACGCCTTCTCCACTCTGAAGACCCGTTTTGCCACCGGCCCACTCCTGAGATACCCTGACCCCCAGCTTCCCTTTACGGTGGAAGCTGATGCCTCCAACGTGGCCCTGGGAGCAGTGCTGTCCCAGCGCGAGAAGCCGTCTCAGCCACTCCAGCCCTGCGCCTATTACTCGCGCCAGCTCACCTCTGCGGAGAAGAACTACACCATCTGGGAGAGAGAGTTGCTCGCAATCAAGGCGGCTTTTGAGGTTTGGAGGCATTACCTCGAAGGGGCTCGCCACCCTGTTCAAGTGCTCACCGACCACCGGAACTTAGAGCACCTCCAGACCACCCGCCGTCTCAACCAGCGCCAGATCCGGTGGTCCCTATTCTTCTCTCGCTTTGACTTCCAGATCTCCTACATCCCCCATACCCAGAACCGGAAAGCAGATGCACTCTCCCGGAAACCGGAATACGCCCCTGCTTCAACTGAGGCCGCGCCCGCTGCTCCCATCCTGCCGCCCTCAGTGTTTGCAGCCACCTCCACTACACCCACACTCGTGGAGGACATTCGTGCTAGCCAGGCCAACGATCCCTGGGTCCAGCAACGCCTCCAGGCCCTCCAAGATGACTCGGCAGGCGAGTTCACGACTCGAGGCGGTCTCTTGCTACACCGCGAACGCCTCTATGTGCCGCCCGGGCCCTTACGGGCAGAAGTGCTACGCCTGACCCACGACTCGTTGCCCGCTGGGCACTTCGGACAGCATAAGACCACCCACTTGCTGACGCGAGAATTCTGGTGGCCACGAGTTCGCTCCGATGTTGCCCGTTATGTCAGCTCCTGTGACGTCTGTCGGCGGGCCAAAGACGTCCCGGCCAAACCCTCGGGGTTGTTACAGCCCTTGCCCGCACCCTCAGGACCCTGGGATACCATCTCGATGGACTTCATCACGGAACTCCCACGATCCAAAGGTCAGACTTGCATCTTGGTGGTCGTCGACCTATTTACCAAGATGGCCCACTTCATTCCGTGCCCGAAACTTCCCACAGCTCAGGAGACAGCTCAGCTCTACCTGCAACACATCTTTCGTCTGCACGGACTCCCAGCCCACCTGATCTCAGACCGGGGGCCCCAGTTCTCCTCTCGGTTCTGGCAAGCCCTCCATTCCAGCCTGGGTACTCGAGTGCACCTGTCCTCAGCCTACCACCCGCAGACAGATGGTCAGACAGAGCGCACCAATGCCACGCTAGAGCAATATCTCCGCTGCTACACCTGCTACCAGCAGGACGACTGGACCACTCTGTTGCCTCTAGCCGAGTTTGCATACAACAACGCGGTCCACTCGTCTACCCAAATGACCCCATTTGCTGCAACCTACGGCTACCACCCTCGGTTCTTCCCGGCGATCCTGCCACCCACGAATGTCCCCGCCGTCGAGGCCTACCTGCAAGAACTCCGCGCCAGCCAAGACTTGCTCCGAGAGCAGCTACAGCGGGCCAAGGAAGCCTATAAACTGGCTGCGGACCGGAAGAGGCAGGAAGGCCCCCCAGTCCAGCCGGGGGATCAGGTGTGGCTCTCGACTCGCTACCTGCGCCGGCCTGGTCGGTCTCACAAGCTGGATGCGCGGTTCATCGGACCCTACCCCGTCATGGACCAAATAAACCCTGTCGCTTTCAGGCTCCAGTTGCCACCTCACCTCCGCATTCACCCTGTGTTCCATCGCTCCCTCCTTGTTCCAGCTGCACCCCCTGACCCAGCTCGGCCTCCTTGCCCACCGCCGCCACCACCGGTGTTGGTGGATGACGAGGAAGAATACGAGGTGCGCCAGATCCTGGACTCCCGGTACCATCGCGGAGGCCTCCAGTACCTTGTGGACTGGGAGGGATATGGCTCAGAAGACCGGTCTTGGGAGCCCGTGGACAATCTTCATGCCCCGGACTTGGTGCAACAGTTCCACAACGACCACCCCGACCTCCCAGGTCCCTCGACGGAGGGGGGCCCTGGGGGGGGGATAGTGTCATGGGTGCTGGGGACCCTGCAGAGGAAGACGAGTCTGCCAAGGAAACTGTACCCCTGCCACCTGCACCAGTACCCCGGCCTCCTGCTGAAGAAGATCCCAGCCCCCCTGCCTCACCCTCTCGGGTGGCTCGTGTGCGTGACCGCCTCCGTCAGGACCTCAGGGATCGGAGGAGGGCGGCACGCTCACAAGCAAGACGCTCCCTGAGTCCTGAGTTTTGAGAGGATTCTGGCCCTCCTAAGAGCAAGGATGCTTGAGTTGTAACAGGATCCTGGCTGCCTCCCAGAGCCAGCAATTAGCCCAAATGGGCAACAGCCAGCAGAGGGCTATATAGCTGTGGGCTTTGGGAGGAGGCTTTGTGGAAGCAACTAGTCATCTCCCTGACGTTCTAGCATCCACTCCGGCTTGACTTTGGTTCCTGAATCCCTGACTTTGGCTTTTGACTTCTGGACTCCCTGACCTCGGCTTCTGGACCTCGGACCTGCGATACTTGCACAGCGATTTGGATTTGGCACCTCGGACACTCCTGCTTGCTGGCTACAGACCTCGGACTGCCTCTGGACTTTGCCTGACCCGGCCCCAGCCCTGACACTATGGCTGACCCGAGGCCATTCCAGAAGGTGCAAGTGGAGGAGTGGAGAATCAAACCCGGTTCTCCCAGATAAGAGTCCACACACTTAACCACTACACCAAACTGGCTCTCTCCTTATTAATTAGGCGATGGAACACTTTCTCTGTGAAGAACTCTAGGCATTTCTGGGAAAACTCTATGGTTTTCCCAGCCGCTCTAGCCATTTGGGAGGGGAAACTCTATGGTACAATAGGTACTATAGAGTTTTCCCCTCCCAAATGCCTAGAGTGGCCGCCACACGATGTCGCTGGAGCAATGATGTCATTTCCAGGTGATGTCATTGTGCTGGCAGCATTGGGGGAGGTTCCCCCGCCGGCCCAATGTGCCGGCAGGTTGGAAACCTCCTGGGTGGGGGAACCCTCATGCAGACTGGGGGCTTGGCTGTCCTCATCACAGCCGACCTATGGCAACCCTGTAGGTTTTCAAGGCAAGAGATCAGAGATGGTTTGCCATTGCCTGCCTCTGCGTCATGGCTCTAGTATTCCTTGGAGGTCTCCCATCCAAATACTAGCCAGGGCCAACCCTGCTTATCTTCCAAGATCAGGGCAAAACAGGTCAAGGCAAAACCAAGTCAAGGCAAAACAGATCACAGCCAAAAACATACAAACAACCCAAACCCCAACCAGTTTAATTTGCACAAAGAAGAAGTGAAAACAAAACTGGGAGTAGGAGTATGAAACAGCAGAGGTAAAAAAACCCTGAAATCATCTTACTATCATTAGTATAAACAGCTGCTTGGAATTTTTAAAGATTCAGGTTGGGACCAGTTTAGAAATGCCCATAGAAACCGCTCAGGAAACCAAAGTGTTGTCAAGTTGATCTGGCTTAGAAATGCATTACAAACTTACTAAACTCTTCTTTTGGAAAGCAAGGTTTGAGTCAGGGAGTTCTCAGTGGAAGAGCAAATTAGAACGTAATTTATGTCAGCATCTGCTGTCTTCTTCCATCTGGTTCACATGATCTTTCATACATTTTATTATTGTGGTGAACAGCATGAAGTTGATTACCAGGGTAATGCAGAACAGAAGAGATACTTAGAAGACAGTCACAGTATCGTTATCGTAGCTGCTTTCTTCTCTGTCATTTGCCACACATGGATTTCTGAGGTGTAGACTTCCAAACCAGTGGTTCTTATGTGCATTTTGAGGTGGTCCAGACTCCATACTATTGAACATGGGTCATTTTGTAGAAAAAGAGGTGCTGGAGCTCATTAGCACCTCATTAGAAGAAGAAGAAGACCGTAGATTTATACCCCGCCCTTCTCTCCGAATCAGAGTCTCAGAGCGGCTTACAATCTTCCGTTATCTTCTTTCTCCACAACAGACAACCTTTCAGGTGGGTGGGGCTGAGAGAGCTCTCCCAGAAGCTGCCCTTTCAAGGACAACCTCTGTGAAAGCTATGGCTGACCCAAGGTCATTCCAGCAGCTGCAAGTAGAGGAGTGGGGAATCAAACCCAGTTCTTCCAGATAAGACTCCGCACACTTAACCACTATGCCAAATTGGCTCAGTTTGCATATGCCACACACCCATGATATCACTGTACTAAATTATATCTTTTCGGCATCAACCTTTAAATGTTTCTTGAATTATATTTGTCCTCCTAAAACCTTACTCCCACCATACTTTTTCAATTACTTCCTCCTATGCAGCCACAGTGGCATGATGAAGATTTCCATCTGTCTGCTTGATATGTTTTGGTTATTTTTCCCAATTTTTGTGATGAAAAATGTAAAAAAGTTTGTCCAACCTTAGGGTTCGGCAAAATTCTCACAGTGGATTTGAACAATGGAGCCCAGAAGCAAGTATTTGGCGGGGCGGGGTAAGAAAGAAAGAGTACAATAAAATTTAGAGGTTCCGGAGCTCCACTCCTGTGAGCTCCTGCCCAAAATGAGGCCTGCTATTGAAATGATGGAGCCTGTTCACTCCCTTTGGGCCTCACGTAGCAGCAATGGGAAAGGTCTCTGTCCAAGACTCTGGAAAGCACTGACCTTGATATATTGATTCAAGGTGGCATGATGTGTCCACTTGAACCTCCAAATAAGCTCTCTTTTTTCAAGAGCCCTGTTTGCTCTGCATCATCAGCCAGAGAGTAATATAACCTTGCGACCCTTCACCCTTATTAATAATTACATTAATTGCATCCCCACATAAAGACAGTGCAGGAGAGCATTCCAAGACTCTACTAACCTTTTATCTCCAAGCTCTCAGATGAGTAATCAGAGTCAGGATTGCAACAAAACCTGTAATCAAGTTATCCAGACCCTTCCAAGTGCACATCACCAAATTATAAACGACTGAACTCTCTTCACATATCTGGTTGTTGTTAATGATGCTCGCGTAATTTGGGGTGGGGCGATATATGTTATGTTCAGGACTCATTGCCCTGAGTAGGCAGCTCAGAATTAGCATGCTTTGGGGTTTTTACTGGCAACAGAAATGAAAAGAAACGGCCCTTGGAACATGTGGTCACCTCAGTTTTGCCTCAGTTTTCCTGCTTTGTAGTAATGTGGCTGATCTACCAGACCAGGGGTGGCCAAACGTGCTTAACGTAAGAGCCACATAGAATAAATGTCAGAGGTTTGAGAGAAGGAAGGAAGGAAGGAAGGAAGGAAGGAAGGAAGGAAGGAAGGAAGGAAGGAAGGAAGGAAGGAAGGAAGGAAGGAAGGAAGGAAGGAAGGAAGGAAAATAGATGGGGAGGGAGGGAGAAGTAGAAAGAAAACAACTTCAAATACATTCTCTAAGCAATCAGCTGTCTTGGCTTGAAGAAGTGATTTAAAGAGAAAAATGCCTTCTCCAAGTTGGCCAACAGGTTGGTGGGGGCTTCAAGAGCCACACAATATGTGTGAAAAAGCCACATTAGGATTGCCAATCCCCAGGTGGGGGCAGAGGATCCCCAGTTTGGAGGCCCTCCCCCTGCTTCAGGGTCATCAGAAAACGGGGGGGATGTCTGCTGAGCACTCTATTATTCCCTATGAAGACTGATTCCCATAGGGTATAATGGAGAATTGATCTGCAGGTATCTGGGGCTCTGGGGGGGTGCTGTTTTATGAGGTAGAGGCACCCATTTTTCAGCACAGCATGCAGTGCCTCTCTCCAAAACACCCTCCAAGTTTCAAGAGGATTGGACCAGGGAATCCAATTGTATGAGCCCCAAAAGAAGGCACCCCTATCCATTATTTCCAATGGAGGGAAGGCATTCAAAAGGTGCACAGTCCCTTTAAATGTGATAGGCAGAACTCCCTTTGGAGTTCAATTATGCTTGTCACAACCTTGCTCCTGGTTCCACTCCCCAAAGTCTCTTGGGTCCATCCCCAAAGTCCCCAGATATTTCTTGAATTGGACCTGGCAGTCTTAAGCCACATGCGGCTCCCGAGCCACAGTTTGGCCACTCCTGTACTAGACCATGTCCATCTATTGTGTGTTGTTCCCCACCAAATACCAACACACATATCTAATTCACTGTAGAAAGGAGTCCACACAGAAACTGTAAACCTTGTAAACATGCTGATTTATTATTAAAAAGTTGGTGACACGTTTTCATCTGCCTAGTGGGCCTTGGCCTGGAAACAAGCCAGAGTGGGAGGGGAGAGGTTGCTTGGCAACAAGACAGGAGGAGGAAAACTCCAAGGGAGTTTTAACATGTGGAATTCACTGCCACAGGAGGTGGTGGCAGCTACAAGCATAGCCAACTTTAAGAGGGGATTAGATAAAAATATGTAGCAGAGGTCCATCAGTGGCTATTAGCCACAGTATATATATATGTGTGTATGTGTGTATATGTATGTATATGTGTGTGTGTCTGTGTGTGTGTATGCATGTATATGACGCAGAGAAGGAGTTAGGTAGGTATTTTTTCTCCTGAGGGTGTGGAGAATTTTTTTGAAGAAGTAGTCTGAGAAGAAAAAAGCCTGTGGAAACATAGAAAGGCATGTGGCAGAAGACTAGCCATCTTCTGGCATGGGTGTTCAATCTTGAGTGTAGGGTTTATGCTGTGATAGTATAAAGGGCCTTTCATGTAGTAGCAGGCGCTCCTTTGCATATTAGGCCACACACCCCTGATGTAGCCAATCCTCCAAAAGCTTACAGGGCTCTTCTTACAGGGCCTACTGTAAGCTCTTGGAGGATTGGCTACATCAGGATTGTGTGGCCAAATATGCAAAGGAGTTCCTGCTGGGCCTTTTCTATTTAAAAAGTCTTGGGGGCATCGTAATTCTGTGACCACTGATTTGGGCTTTCTAAGTCTAAAGAGCCCCATGGCGCAGAGTGGTAAAGCTGCAGTACTGCAGTCGGAGTCCTCTGCTCACAACCTGAGTTCGATCCCAGCGAAAGCTGGTTCAGGTAGCCAGCTCGAAGTCGACTCAGCCTTCCATCCTTCCGAGGTCGGTAAAATGAGTACCAAGCTTGCTGGGGGGGAAAGTGTAGATGACCGGGGAAGGCAATGGCAAACCACCCTGTAAAAAGTCTGCCGTGAAAACATTATGAAAGCAACGTCACCCCAGAGTCGAAAATGACTGGTGCTTGCACAGGGGACTACCTTTACCTTTTTTACCTTTTTAAATCTAAAATGGATTACACAACTACTAAATATTATTTTTCCTCCCTCCCTCCTTCCTGCTCTCAAACATCTAACATTTATTCCAGTGAAGGGAAGGCATTTCAGAGGAGCACAGTCCCCTTAAATGTGATGGTCAGAACTCCCTTGCTCCTGACTCCAGCCCCAAAGATATTTCCTGAGTTGGACCTGGCCACCCTGTGGTTAACATTGATCAGCTATGATGGACAGAGACAATTCCTGCTAACTGAGGCATTCCTACCAAAAGGAAAAAACAAATGTTTGCATGATCTCTTCCATTGCTCCAATAGAAGATTTATATTATATATTAGTTTAGTTTAGTTTATTAAGGAGTTTAGTTTATTAAGGAGAGCCAGTTTGGTGTAGTGGTTAAGTGTGCGGACTCTTATCTGGGAGAACCGGGTTTGATTCCCCACTCCTCCACTTGCACCTGCTGGAATGGCCTTGGGTCAGCCATAGCTCTGGCAGAAGTTGTCCTTGAAAGGGCAGCTGCTGTGAGAGCCCTCTCCAGCCCCACCCACCTCACAGGGTGTCTGTTGTGGGGGAGGAAGGTAAAGGAGATTGTGAGCCGCTCTGAGACTCTTCGGAGTGGAGGGCGGGATATAAATCCAATATCTTCTTCTTATTATTTATATTCCGCCCATTCCCCCATTGGGGACTCAGAGCGGAGTACAGCAAATAAAAATAAAATCACAAAATCATAATAAAACCAATTACAGCATTCATGAAAGTGCATTTGTGCATATTATATTTTGCACTGTGGTTACTGTATCTAACAATAAAGACTAAAATTAATTCTAAGAAGGCATTTTGTTGCTTTTTGAAGGCCTGCCTCCATGATATGTGACTACAGCTCAGCCACAATTGGCCTAGAGGAGAAGATACACCGTCTTTCCTGCCCTGTCCTGGACAGATGCCAGTTATCATAGCAACAATATTATCAGGGCTTTTAGGGTAGCAGGAACTCATTTGCATATTAGGCCACACTCCTTGATATAGCCAATCCTCCAAGAGTTTACGAGGCTTTTATTACGGGGCCTACTTTAAGCTCTTGGAGGATTGGCTACATTAGGGGTGTGTGGCCTAATATGTAAATGAGTTACTGCTACAAGAAAAGCCCTGAATATCATATATGATGAGTACAACCTAGTGAACGGTCAGCCTCAGTCGCACCCTTTCATTGAAGTCAATGGGCTTAGAAGATTATAAAGCTATGCAGGATTGTGCCACAAAAGTCTTATTGAAATCACTTGAGTTAAAGCCAACAGTTAAGTGTTTGGAGCTCCACTGATTTCATAGAGCTGATCGACACTGTATACAGCAGCTATCTATTGCAAAGGAGCACCTGAAAATGTAAACCAGTATCTGTGAGCTTGCTATAGATACATACCAGAGAACCACAGCCATTTGTGACTTGTTGACTTGTGTCCAACATATGTCAATAAATGTCTTGATGTATGCCTCTTCTTTGCTCACCATAGCAGATAATGGTGTAAGTGGATGACCAGTGAGAATTCTCCTAGTTGTGGGCAGTTCTTCCTACTAAAGTTTTATGGTAAACTAGGGTATTCAAGCATCATTGCCCCTCTCCAACTATTTCCTGGATCGAGAATCTGACACAAGAAGGACAGTTTGGAAGTGCTTTATAAAGTGCTCAAGGGCCACTTTATATGTTCACAAAGTCATTGTGTTCATTGAGTGGTGACAGGAGGACTTCAAAGCAGATGGTCATTGGAAGTTTTGAGCCTCCTGGACCTCCTGCATGTCCTTTTCTCCTTGCAACCACAGTGGGCCTGGGTAGAAATGGATGCGGCCTTCCTTTCTGCACTGGGTTCTCCTTACACCACCCTATGGAGCTGCTTATTAGCTCTGTTTGCAACATTATGCTACCTATGTGCATGCATGCATATATGTTTTGCCATGGAACCAGTATATGCTCAGTGGGAGAATTCCAGAAGGAGAAAACAGCTGCTAATTCTGCCTGCATGCCCTGGTTGTGAGGAGAAAAAGGCTCATGTGACTCTGGGAGAGACACAGAACTTCATTAGAACATAAGAGAAGCCATGTTGGATCAGGCTAATGGCCCATCCAGTCCAACACTCTGTGTCACACAGTGGCCAAAAAACAACAACAGGTGTCATCAGGAGGTCTATCAGTGGGGCCAGGAAACTAGAGGCCTTCCCACCGTGCCCCCCCCCAAGTAACAATAATACAGAGCATCACTGCTAACTGGCTAAAAGACTGATAAATGTTCACAGAAAGCGCCTCCCCCCAGCATTGGTTCCTGAGCTCCAAACTGGCTTAAATTTGGCCCAAATTTTTACTTTTGAGCAGTTCAGGCCCATCCCTAATTGTAATTATGAAGTTTCCTAAATCATATATTTTGAATTCTACGTTCCCTAACGAGTTAATAAAAATGGATTAACTTTCATGCAGACTTGGTTGAAAACGTTAGTGAATAGAAGGGTGTCATTCTAGAATTTGGATAATTATCTGATAGATGGCATTGCTCTAATATTAATACTGTTATTCATGAAGTAAGTCTCCCAGAAAACAGCTGTCAACTGGATTTTTTATTGTCAGTCTTAAGTGAAATGGGAATCCCAGAAATAGCTAATAGTTTCAGAAAATGTCTTCTGACAGCATTATCTGATAGTAGACTGGGGGGCCCTTGTGTGGGTGTTGAAAGCAATGCAGACACCCATAGAAAAGACTAAGATCTTTTATGGCTTGTGTTAGTAGTCAGATCTTGGTCGTTCTATTGTATTTCTTTTTTTACATTCTCATTTGTCTCAAGAAGGTTTCTGGAGTGATGGCATATACATTTCCCAAATAAATAAATATGTAAGTAAGACTGGCTTACTGTTTTCTTTTCTAAAAAGATAGGCAGCAAACACAGTGACTGCAAAAAAGTATGAATTGCTTTTGGTCATGACTAATATCCCCTGGGTTGTTGCTCAGAGTTTTCTTAGCTCCTGGAGAAGATCTGGGCTGAAATTGAATTTAGTATGTTACTCATTATTCTTAGACTGTGAGGATGGCTAGAAAAGATGCTATAATCAGTAGGTGACCAGCGGTTGCTCCGAATATGTTTGTGGCAAATGCATACTGTGACGGAACCGGCCCGATTCTGCCTTCAGACCCGGTGCCGTCAACTCCCTATTGAGTCGCCAACTCCTGGAGGGAGCTATTTCTCCTCCGGCCACTTGGGCTCGCTGCCACCACCTGCTCAGTCTAGGGGTTCAGATTGAGAGGAACAGGACTCCCAATCCCCCTCTGCAGCTCTGAGGCCAGGCCTCAAGGTCCTCTGCCACACTGTATTTGGGATTCACAGAGACCACAGCACTTCTTCGGGGAACCCCTGGAGGATTGGCACCTTATCCAACTGCATGCCTTCCCCCTTCCCCGGGGCCCCCTTCATAAAGCAGCGTGGTCTAAGCGGTTGGGATCTATGTGGTACAGAGTTTGACTGCCAGCATTCAAAACAGTAAAAATGTTTAATAAGAAGAGAAAGAAAAATAAAAACAAAAACAGTTACATGTAAAAGTTTAGCACAGCACCTGATCAGCAACAAGAAGGGCAAATAAAAGGTGGATTTAAATGCATCCTCTCGTCCTTGGTCTACCTTGTGAATTACTTACTCGGTCTGACTGCCTGGGGTCCTCCTCCTCTTGAGTAGGCCTCTCCCACAGTCAGGAGCCCACAGACTCACAACCTCTCTCTTGGTGGGCCAGCTGCGAACTGGCCTTTTCCCGCCTAATTCAAATAAAAAAACCCAAAAGAACTTCCTGCCCCTCTAGGAGGCTTTCCCCCTAGAGTTGCTGGTTTAACTCCAGAAGGGAGGAGGGAATGAGGGGAAGGCTAAAGAACTTCCTGCCCCTCTAGGAGGCTTTCCCCCTAGAGTTGATGGTTTAACTCCAGAAGGGAGGGGGGAGAGTGAAGGGAGGGCTAGGCCACACAGCCTGCATAGTAGTTTCATGTTCCCCTCCAACTAAGCACCAACATTAACCAAGATGGCGTTTCTCCACACATACATTATGAGGGATGTTAGAATCCCAGTTCATCAGATATTTTCTTGCTCTTTAGTTTAGTTTTGACTGATTCCACACTAGCTCCACTAGCCTCACACTCCTCTTCTCCGCGGGGCTTCGGTCGGATTTCACACTGTCTGCCCCAGGGCTGCAACTAGCTTCGCCTCTTTCATGCAGCAAACAAGATCCTCTAAAAACCAGTTTCTATTTGCCGTGCTAAAAAGGCAAAACTAGTTGCAGCCCCAGGGCAGATAGTGTGAAATCCGACCGAAGCCCCGTGGGGAAGAGGAGCATGAGAACGGCATAAGGCTAGTGGGGAATCAGTCTTAGTTTTGTTTTTTTAATCCAGAAATGGTATCCAGGAACTCCTTTGCATATTAGGCCACACACCCCTGAGGTAGCCAATCCTCCAGGAGCTTCCAGGGCTCTTCGTACAGGGTCTATTGTAAGCTCTGGGAGGATTGGCCACATCAGCAGGGGTGTGGCCTAATATGCAAAGGAGTTCCTGCTACAAAATAAAGTCCTGTTGATTAAGTATCTGACAGGAGATTCTGACTTTTTGTTGGAACTTGAGATAAAGGCAAAGGCAAGATGACTGACAGATTAATCTAGAGTCATGGGATAACCACAGACTGAATCCTGATCAAATATAGAAGAATTACCAGCAACTAAGAAAAATCAAGGAGACCTCAGGCAAAAAGGAACCAGGGGTGATAAAGAGCTCAACATTAGCCTTCTCTTAGGAAGAAGGAATAAGAAACTAATAAGTTTCCTTTGTGTTTGATTAAGTGAATTTGTTCACTTTTAAAATATTTGGGGTGGGGGGGGGGGAGAACAGGCCCAAGATGAGAATCTGTGTGATAGTCCCTGATTGCTGGCCAAGGGTTAAGACCAGTGATTGGATTTTTGTTTGTCTACAGGGTGTCGAACTCATTTGTTATGAGGGCCGGATCTGACATAAATGAGACCTTGTTGGACCGGGCTATGTGTGTAGCTATTTAAGATTACATAGCAGAGATATAAACTTTATAAAGGACGCAGACAAACACATTTAAAGATTTAAAAAAACCCTTAAAGCATGCTTAAAACATTAGCACATTGATCTTAAAGGTGTTTTCTTTGTATTTCTCCTATGGAATCCAGGGAACTGGGCAAAGGAAACTCTTTCCTTCCTTTCCCAGGGGATGGGGGGAGCCTCAGCCAACAGAAGGGCTTGGCTCAGTAGCTCTGCTGTTCAAAGCAAGCTCTCCCTCCCCACTTCCTCCCCAAGGGAGGAGCCTCGGCCAATGAAGAAAATAGGAGGCTTTGTTCTGTAGCTCCTGTGCAACTGAGCAAATCTTGCATAGCAAGCTGTGATGCAGAAGGAAGCAAGAGAGAGGGAGAAGGAAGCAGATGACAGCCAGTTCCTCAGGAGCCTGATAGGAGCCCTCCAGGGGCCAGTGTTCCCTCTAAGCTAAGTGAGCGTGTGCTAGCTCACTGATTTTTAGCCTCCAGCTCACTGATTTTTGTCTTAGCTCAGGAAGGATGACCCCAGAGCACAATAATTTATGCAGTAGCTTACAACTTTAATGCCAATAGCTCACAACTTTAATGCCAGTAACTCACAAAGTAGAATTTTTGCTCACAAGACTGCAGCTTCGAGGGAACATTGACAGGGGCCTGATTTGGCCTCCGGGCTGCATGTTTGACACCCCTGGTCTACTTGTTGCGTAGATCTCAATTTTATTTTTTTTTTACTTCTGGCCCCCATCTCTCATAAATAAAAACACTGATTAAACATCCATTAAAATTGCCTTTTAATGTCAATAAAACCTGCTAGTTCCTAGAAGCACTAGAGACAAGTTTGAAAGAAGGTATGGTGAATGAGGGGAGAGTTGTACTTTGCAAGGGTTACTCTAATTTCTGACATGATGATATTGATGATATTGGATTTATATCCCGCCCTCCACTCCAAAGAGTCTCAGAGCGGCTCACAATCTCCTTTACCTTCCTCCCCCACAACAGTCACCCTGTGAGGTGGGTGGGGCTGGAGAGGGCTCTCACAGCAGCTGCCCTTTCAAGGACAACCTCTGCCAGAGCTATGGCTGACCCAAGGCCATGCTGGCAGGTGCAAGTGGGGGAGTGGGGAAACAAACCCGGTTCTCCCAGATAAGAGTCCGCACACTTAACCACTACACCAAACCGACATCAGGAGGGGCCATAGCTCAGTGGTAGAGCATCTGCTTGGCAGACAGAAGGTCTCAGGTTCAAAGTCTGGCATCTCCAGTTAAAAGGATCAGTTGGTAGGTGACGTGAAAGACCTCTGCCTGAGACCTTGGAGAGCTGCTGCCAGTCTGAGCAGACAATATTGACCTTGATGGAGCAAAAAGGTCTGATTTAGTAAAAGGAAGAACTTCATGTATTTCTCACTAGTTCCTCAGTGGAACAGGCTTCCTCGGGAGGTGGTGGGCTCTCCTTCCTTGGAGGTTTTTAAACAAAGGCTAGGTAGCCATCTGACAGCAATGAGGATCCTGTGAATTTAGGGGGAGGTATTTGTGAGTTTCCTGCATTGTGCAGGGGGTTGGATTAGATGACCCTGGAGGTACCTTCCAACTCGGTGGCCGAGGTCAGACGCACATAAACTGACGAGATGGGCATGGATGAAAGCCAGATGCATGTCAGATTTATGCGGTTGTCCAAACATCAGCGTCTGGCATCTGACACGACCGAAACGCGGACTTTTTTGATAGTACATTAAATCCGGAATAAGAATGCTTCCGACGACTCCTGCACGTACTTTCTATGTTTGAACGCTCCATTGTAGCCGACTCATCGCAAGCGCACATCCGCTTCCCTGCGAGAGCCCTCTCCAAATGATATCATTGCTCCAGCAATTGTTGACTCAGCCTTCCAATCTTCCGAGGTCGGTAAAATATGCACCCAGCTTGCTGGGGGGGAAAGTATAGATGACTGGGGAAGGCAATGGTAAACCACCCCGTAAAAGATCTGCCATGAAAACTTTGTGAAAACAGCGTCATCCCAGAGTCGAAAACGACTGGTGCTTGCACAGGGGACCTTTCCTAAATGCGGGGGGGGGGGGGAGGCAGATCACCCAACTTTGCTGTCTCCCTGCCAGAGGAGGAAGATGACCCACCTTTGCCGTCTCCCTGCCAGGTGGAGAGACAGCAAAGAGAGTTGCCGTACTCCCCCCCTATTTAAACACCACGGTGGGGTGTTTAAATGGGGGGGGGGAGGAAGATCACCCACCTTTGCTGTCTCCCCACCAGGCAGAGAGACAGCAAAGAGAACTCCTGGGCTTCCCCTTCCTTTCTGGGTGTTTAAATTGGGGGGGAGGCAGATCGCCCACCTTTTCTGGCACTTTTTTTTTTAAAGCCAAGCACAATATCCCACGTACTGCGCTTGCGCAAGTGTGGAATGCCATCTCAAAAAAATGAGGTCCGGTTGGGACCTCTGATCAACCAGCGACGGGACCAACGCTGCTTAGAACTGAAGGATGGAGGGATGTCTGATCAGGAAATTCGTTGTAAAAAAGCTGCAGGGTATAATAGCGACGGGTTAGGGATGGATTTAATGGTGAGTGTGACCATGGCCTATGATTCTTACTTTCTTGAGGAGGGGCTGTGTAGCTGAATCAGAGGGCGCCTGCCGGGCATGCAGAAGGTCCCAGGTTCAATCCCCAGCATCTCCTGTTAAAAGGATCAGGTAGTAGGTGATGCGAAAGACCTGAGACCCTGCCTGAGACCTTGGAGAGCTGCTGCCAGTCCGAGTAGACAATACACACCTTGGTGGACTGATTCAGTATACGCAGTTTTATGTCTTGTCATATGTCAGGTGAATGTTGGAGAGTGTTTGGTTCAACACAGTGCTCATTCTTTAAACATAGTATTTAGGTTCTGAGTTTTTTGCAGCTGACTTTCTGATTGTCAGATCACTAGTATTTCAGTGCTATGGTCTGTAAATGCTACAATTACCCTTCCACTAATACTCCCTCTAAGCTAGGGGTGGCCAAACTTGCTTAACATAAGAGCCACAGAATAAACATCAGATGTCTGAGAGCCGCAAGTCATGAACATCAGATGACTGAGAGCCGCAAGACGAACAGAAGGGAGGGAGGGAGGAAGGAAGGAAATCGATGGGGAGGTAGAAAGAAAGCAGCTTTAAATGCATTTCCCAAGCTGCCAGCTGGCTTGGCTTGGTGAAGTGATTTAAAGAGACAGATACCTTCTCCAAATGGGGCAGTGGGGGCTTCAAGAGCCACACAATATGTATGAAAGAGCCACATGTGGCGCCCGAGCCACAGTTTGGTCACCCCTGCTCTAAGCTATGGAGTCTTGTGAGCAAAAATTCTACTTCATGAGCTACTAGCATTAAAGTTGTGAGCTACTACATAAATTAGTTTGCTCTGGGGCTATTTTTCCTGAGCTAAGGCAAAAAATGTGTGAGCCAGAGGCTAAAAATCTGTGAGCTAGCTCACACTGACTTAGTTTAGAGGGAACACTGCCTTCTACTCAAACGTGGCCCCAGTACCAAAACTAACATTCATATCAGCCAATCTTGCCTGTTCTTGGTGACCCATTAATCTGCTCTTAACTAACTGTGCAGGGTCAGAAGTCGACTACTCGAAATCCAACTGGAACCACAGCTGTCACAGGAGATTTTGAGACATTGACGCAAATGAAGGGGAATTTACAATTTAATAAATAAAGTCTTGGATTTGGGAGTAATTTCTGCTGACAGAAAGGATTTCCGTCCGTGGAGCAAGACTTCCCTGCCTCCCCTGCTGAAGCCCCCAAATTCCCCTGCAATACTGCTCCTGGGGGGACAGCGTGAGGAGGAGTCAGAGGTCTGTAGCGGTAGAGGAGAATCAGAGAAAACGGCCCTCCCTTCTAATCCCAGAAATCCTCCACTCTGTCAAAGCCAGAAAATACGCTCTTTCTCTTTTTGCTGAAAAAAGAGACCAATTTTGCACTAGAGCTTTAATCCTGGTTTAACTTTGTCCCCAAACTGACATTCTACACTAGAATCAGAGAAACCAACTTTTACTGTGTGATTCTATGATTTTAGTGTAGAATGTCAGCTTCTGGACAGCGTTAAACCAGGATTAAAGCTCTAGTGTGAAACTGGTCAGAGTCTATCTTTAGTATATTTCATTCTCAATTTAGTAACATATGAAAACTGCAGCCACCTCTAAAAGCAAAGCAGTCTTTAACTCTCACCAATTAAAATTTGTCTTCACTAATTAAGGAACTGAGGCTTGAGTTGATTAATCTACCAGTTAAAGTCCCAGTGGTTACTTGGTCTCAGACAGAGGACTTTCACATCACCCAAGACTTGATCCTTTTAACGGGAGATGCTGGCCTGGGACCTTCTTCCCTTAAATCTCTCTTTAGTATTATTCATTCTCAATGTTATTGATTTATTTATTAGATTTAGTAGCACAGGAGAACTAAAACTGTCCCTAAAAGCAGAGCAGTCTTTAACTCTCACCAATCAGAAATTTATCTTCACTAATTAATGAATTGAAGCTTGAGTGGATTAATCTACCAGTTAAAGTCCTAGTCATTATGTGTATTCTTCCCTTAAAATGAAGAGAAAATAAAGATTCAGACTGCTCACTGTTCCACAAAAAAAGCAGATGACAATCTAAAAACACATTGTAAGCAATATTGAGACAGATTCCCCACTCACCTTGTTCTGGTCTCCTCAGGGGTGGAATTCTAGCAGGAGCTGCTTTGCATATTAGGTCACACACCCCTGATGTAGCCAATCCTCTAAGAGCTTACAAAAAGGAGCCTTATAAGCTCTTGGAGGATTGGCTACATCAGGGATATGAGGCCTAATATGCAAAGGAGCTCCTGCTAGAATTCCACTCATGGGTCTCATTGCTCCTTTTCCTGTGGTGCTTCTGCTGGATTTCGCACAAGCCACCCCGGCTCGTTTCAAGTTCCCTCTGCGGCAGGCAGAAACCGGTTTTCAGAGGACCCTGCCTGTCGCGGAGGGAACTTGAAAAGAGGCAGGGCAACTCACCACCCCGGGGCAGCTTATGCAAAATCCAGCAGAAGCACCGTGGGAAAAGTAGCAACGAGACTGGAACAAGGTGAGTGGGGAGTCGGTCTGAGAGATCCTATCTACATTTTGCGGATTAAAACCCAAATATTCTCTTAAGGTGAATGTCTCTGGGAAGAGGGAGTAAAATTGCATCTACTGGCCCTTCCCCAGCGTGTTGAACTGCATAAAAAAACTGCATTATACACACACACACACACACTGTGGCTAATAGCCACTGATGGACCTCTGCTCCATATGTTTATCTAAACCCCTCTTGAAGGTGGCTATGCTTGTGGCCGCCACCACCTCCTGTGGCAGTGAATTCCACATGTTAATCACCCTTTGGGTGAAGAAGTACTTCCTTTTATCCGTTTTAACCTGTCTGCTCAGCAATTTCATCGAATGCCCACGAGTTCTTGTATTGTGAGAAAGGGAGAAAAGTACTTCTTTCTCTACTTTCTCCATCCCATGCATTATCTTGTAAACCTCTATCATGTCACCCCGCAGTTGACGTTTCTCCAAGCTAAAGAGTCCCAAGCGTTTCAACCTTTCTTCATAGGGAAAGTGTTCCAGCCCTTTAATCATTCTAGTTGCCCTTTCCTGGACTTTCTCCAATGCTATAATATCCTTTTTGAGGTGCGGCGACCAGAACTGCACACAGTACTCCAAATGAGACCGCACCATCGATTTATACAGGGGCATTATGATACTGGCTGATTTGTTTTCAATTCCCTTCCTAATAATTCCCAGCATGGCATTGGCCTTTTTAATTGCAAATGCACACTGTCTTGACATTTTCAGTGAGTTATCTACCACGACCCCAAGATTTCTCTCTTGGTCAGTCTCTGCCAGTTCAGAGTATCTCAGAGTAGGGTTAGTAGGCTAATTCAAAAATTAGCTGGGGACTTTAGGGGTGGAGCCAGGAGACATTGCGGGTGCAGCCAGGAGCAAGAGTGTGACAAGCATAACTGAACTCCAAATGGAGTTCTGACCATCACATATAAAGGGATCACACACCTTTTAAATGCCTTCCTTCCATAGGAAATAACGAAGGATAGGGGCACCTTCTTTTAGGGCTCATAGAATTGGTCCAATCCTTTTGAAACTTGGAAGATATTTTGAGGAGAGGCAATGGATGCTATGCTGCACGTTTGGTGCCTCTACCCCAAAAAACAGCCCCCCAGAGCCCCAGATACCCACAGATCAATTCTCCATTATTTTCTATGGGAATTTATTTATTTATTTATCAGATTTATATCCCGAACTCCCCCGACAGGCTCAGGGCGGCAAACAACAGTTTAAAAACATTAGCAATTTACAAACATATTAAAAATAAGTACATTAAAAACATTTTCATACATATTAAAAATCCAGGATGGCAAGCTTCGGTTTTCCATTATATTAGTTCAGTGAGATTGTCAGTGCTGAAGGTAAATCTCCATAGGGAATAATGGAGTGCCCAGCAGGCATTTCCTCTCCTCCCTCCGCTTTCTGATGACCCTGAAGTGGGGGGGATCCCCTGCCCCCACCTGGAGATTGGCAACCCTATCTCAGAGGCAGAGTGAAGAAGAAGAAGAAGAAGATATTGGATTTATATCCCGCCCTCCACTCCAAAGAGTCTCAGAGCGGCTCACAATCTCCTTTACCTTCCTCCCCCACAACAAACACCCTGTGAGGTGGGTGGGGCTGGAGAGGGCTCTCCCAGCAGCTGCCCTTTCAAGGACAACCTCTGCCAGAGCTATGGCTGACCCAAGGCCATTCCAGCAGGTGCAAGTGGAGGAGTGGGGAATCAAACCCGGTTCTCCCAGATAAGAGTCTGCACACTTATTACTACACCAAACTGGCTCTCTACACCAAACTGGCCACCCTGCCCCCTGCAGCCCCTCACTGCACCCTGCAGGCACCTTTTCAAAAGCCCCTTTTACTAAGCTGAGGGGGAGAGGCAGAGAGAGGCAAACTTTGCGAAGACGCCAGTAGCAGCCTCACCAGGCAAGTCAGACAAAGAGCGGCTCTGTTGCTGGCTGCACATGCAACCTGGGAGGACTGCAAGGAGGGGGGAAACCGGAGGAGGGGAGAAGCCAACCTAGGGCCCCTAAAGCATGGTGGCCCATACGCCAATGCCTACTTGGCCTAATCGTTAATCCGGCCCTGGATAGCTTAAACCCGGTTCTTGTGCTAACTGCTAAAAGCAATAGTCCCAAGGACAGGACTATCCGGTCACACCTCTCCCCCCAAGAGTCAGGTTCTTACCTCCTTCCCCTCACAGGCGTTTACACCCTGCCGGTGATTGATAGCTTGAATCTCCTGGCATCGATTGCTTCAGGCAAACCACTTGTCTGCGCTTTCTCATTTCAGCGCCTGGCTTAGTGCCGTGCTGAGGAGCCTCATTGGGACACTTGGGGTGAAAGATGGGCTGGGACAGAACGTTTGCTTTCTGGCTTGCCCTTCCCAATACTTCACAAGAGTGATTTACTCCTTAATCCCGGAGAAAGGAGATTTTCGTCCTTGACCGCTCAAGTGAATCAGGCTGAACAAAGTGAGGGGTGTTTTTTTTTATTGCTTCACAGCCATCCCAACAGTTGTGCTTTTTTTGGGGGGGGGGACGTTTATATTTGCCACTGCTGTCTGTATCCTGTCTGTGCACATCAATGAAGCTGACCGTAGACAGGACTGCGGTTTTAGTAGTGCAAGGACTGGAGCAATAAGAAGATGGACGAGGTTTTGGCCTCACTTACCTGCCCAGGGGTCATTTTGTAGAAAAAGAGGCACCAGAGCTCATGAGCACAACTCATTTGCACAGGGCCTTTTCTTTTTGTAGCAGGAACTCCTTTGCATATTAGGTCACACCTCCCTGATGTAGCCAATCCTCCAGGAGTTTACAATGGGCCCTGTACCAGGGCTGTAGCCAGGATTTTACAAGTCGGGGGGCTTTTTAAAAAGTCAGGGGGCACCTTTTTCCATCCACTGTGGGACTTGCCACTTCTCAGAAGCTTCTGGGGTAGGGGCAAAAGCTGGAGGCTCTGAATGTGGCCAGATTGAGACAGCCAACCCGAAAACTTTGGAGTGAAGAAGGCACTGCACCTTGAGTGCTTCCTTCTACCTCCTTCTCTCCCATCCTGGCACTTTGCAGCTGTCCCCTCCCCCCAGCCCATTCCCCATGACTTCCTCTGCCTCCTCCTCTCCACCTGTTGCTTTTGCTGCCACAGTGCATTGTGCTTTGCTCAGCTCTCCTGGCTCTGCTTTGCCAGCTCAGTTATGGCAAAAAGAAAATGAAAAAAGCAGACTGCACGCTGAAGGCTTCCCGGAAGTCGGGGCCCTGCCTGGAAGTCAGGCGGCAGTGCCCCCACAGGCTCCCCTGAGGCTACAGGCCTGCAAGAGCCCCGTAATCTCTTGGATGATTGGCTACAGCAGGGGTGTGTGGCCAACTGGGTGACCTTGGGTCAGTTGCAGTTCTCCCAGAGTGGTTCACTTAAGAGCAGTTCTCTCAGAGTCCCACCTCCCTCAAAGGGTGTCTGTTGTGGGGAGGGGAAGGGAAGGAAATTGTAAGCCACTCTGAGACTCAGAGTGAAGGGTGGGGTATAAATCCAACTCCTCCTCTTCTGCTGTTCAGCAGTTTGTTTTGCTATATTCCTAATAGTGCAGTGCAGTACAGTCAGCTTTTCACACCCGTACATTTGCACAAAGTTTGATTGATTCTGCTTCCTCTTCCCGCTGTTCTACAGCTCTGCTTGGCAGGCAACAGACAGATTAATCACTCAAAAACCATAAACCAGTGTTAAATAAATGCTGTGTTGTTTTTTTTTAAAGGAATCCTATTGTTCAGTGTTCATCTATGTTGTCCTTAGCTATGTGAATGGCTGCCGGTCTGTTTAGATCATGTGTTTATTTATGGCAACCCCATAGGGTTTGTGGCGGACCAGACCTGCATCTGCTAGCTGCCTGCCTGCCCACCCCTTCCCGGCATGCTGACCTGAAGGGGCTGTTCCACTTTGCTGCCTCAGGGAATTCACTGCCGCCACTGTTCCTGTCTGGGCTCTGGTTAGGTGAGACAGCCTCCTAACCTCCCTCTGGACTCGCTAAGACCCTTCCAAGGGCTTCCTAGGGACCCTTTGGGCTCCGCTGGAGACTTGGCAACTAGCTATCTCCACCACTTCTCTCCACCCTAGGGATTCCCCAACCCACTCCTAGTGTTCCAAGTGGTTGGGGGAACTAGGTGGTACAGAGGGACTCCACTTTAAACAGACAAAAATATTATTCACAGGATATAACTACTTATAGGCATTTCACAAAGTGAACGGAAGTAACAAAGCAAAGCAGGGAAGAAAACGCTCTTCTCTCCCTGTTTTAATACTTGTCCTAACTGGATGACATGCAGGGCAGGCACTTAACTTAGACTGTTGCAAGCTCCAGCCACACTTTCCTCAGACTGTTGCCCAACTAACTGTCTGCCTACTTGACTGAAGGCTTCCCGCCCAAAATCTCCTATATAAAACCCAGTTCCTGGTTACTCCCTTGAAGCATTCTGGGAGACAGGCCTGAAGGACTTCATGTCTCTCTTGGAGGTCTCCCCCCCACAACCCTGAATTGCTGGTTCCAGACAAGAGGGGAGGGGGGAGGATAGCCTTCCCAAGCCTCCCGCCCTGGCGGGAGAATACTGGATTTTCAGCCTCTTTTCCCGCTTTCCATAACTCTGGAAGCGGGGGGAGGAGGGGGGGAATGGCGCCAAGGAGCATTTGCGTCGTCCGGGGAGGAGGTGCTGAGCCTGGCAAGGGAAATCTTGAGAAGGGAGGCTGGCTCGCCAGCGAGCGGGTGGAGGTGGCTGCCGAACGCAGGCGGGTCTTGACGGACTCCAATGCCCGATGCTTCTCCTCCTCCCTTCCTTCCCACCCAGCCCCGTTGCAGCAGCCGTTCTTCCTTTTCGCAAGCTGCTTCCCGCGCCCAGTCAGCTGGCTGGGGGGGGGGGGAGGAGAGAAGCCCCGCCTGCAAAGGACCATGTGCCTTTGCACCTCCGGAGGCTTGATTGCAAGGCTCCACTTTGGGATGGTGTGACTGCTGCTGTAAAGAAGCTGGCAGCAACTCGTGAGTAGAAAGGCCAGTCCCTCGCTTCAGTTGCCAGAAAGGGGGGGGGGGGAGGGAGGAGGAGAGGGAAACGTCTTCATTATTCCCTATGTGGAGATCAATTCTCATAGGGTATAATGGGGAATTAATCTGGAGGTTTTGGGGGCTCTGGGGGAGCTGTTTTTGAGGTAGAGGCACCAAATTTTCAATATAGTATCTAGTGCCTCTCCCCAAAGTACCCTCCAAGTTTCAAAACGATTGGACCAGGGGGTCCAATTCTATGAGCCCAAAAGAAGGTGCCCTATTCTTTGTTATTTCCTATAGAAGGAAGACATTTTAAAAAGTGTGCTGTCCCTTTAAATGTGATGGCCAGAACTCTCTTGGAGTTCAATTATGCTTGTCACACCCTTGTTCTTGGCTCCGCCCCAATGTCTCCTGGCTCCACCCCCAAAGTCTCCTGGCTCCTCCCCCAAAGTCCCCAGATATTTCTTGAATTGGACTTGGCAACCCTAGGGGAGGAGGAGGAGACTAGGCCTAGGCCTGCCTCCAGTTGGACAACTCCTCCTATCCAACTCTCAGAGAAACACCAGCCAAAATGGCGTTTCTCCACAGAATTTTCAAGGCAAGAGATGTTCAGAGGTGGTTTGTCATTGCCTGCCTCCGCATCATGGACTCTTGTACTAACCAGGGTCAGCTTGTATCCAAGTACTAACCAGGGTCTACCCTGCTTCATTCTAAGGTCTGAGAAGATTAGGCTAGCTTGGGCTCTCCTGGTCAGATTGTTTGCACATGTACAGTTTGGAGGAAAAAACCCAATGCAAACTTGCCAGGGAAATATTTGAATTGTTCAGAACTAACCAAACAGCTCGTGTCTGATTGTCATTGTCAAATAGAGTAAATTTGACTATTAAGCACTTTTGAGGCAAAGAAGAACGAGTGTTGATTTTTATGCCAGCCTTTCTCCTGCTGGAATGGCCTTGGCTAGCCATAGCTCTTGCAGGAGTTTTCCTTGAAAGGGCAGCTGCTGTGATAGCCCTCTCAGCCCCACCCACTTCACAGGGTGTCTTGTGCGGGGAGAAGATATAGGAGATTGTGAGCCACTCTGAGTCTCTGATTCAGAGACAAGGGTGGGGTATAAATCTGCAATTCTTCTTCTTCTCAACTCTAAGAAGTCTCAAACCAGCTTATGAGCACCTTCCTTTCCTCTCCCCACTCCCTGGGCCGTAGCCAGGATTTAATGTTTAGCGGGGCCCTACAGCAGGATTTGTTGTTGGGGGGGGGGCACCTGGTTTGGTGGCCCTGGGCTCTTGGCACTGTAAACTGCTTTGAGTTCCACAAGCTAACCTCCTTTTGTCTGGGCAGTCACAGCAGTTCCACTCCCCCCACCCTTTCTTATGTGCCCTCTCTCAGAGTGACAGAGACCTTTTGACTCTTCTCCCCACCCTTGCTCTGCATGCTGTGTTAGGGAAGGGGAGAGGGAAAAAGCGAAAAGACCAGCAGCAGTGCTACTACTTGTTCAGAGTGGCAGTGAGCAAAGGGGACAGACTGGGGGCCCTCCAACGAAGGGGCCATACAGTTGGAAGGAGGGTTTGAAAGGACTGTAGCTATGGTCCCCCAACACTTCAAGAGGTATGTGGGACTGAGGGAGACCTGAGGGAACTGTGACTGGCCCAAAGTCACCCAGCAAGCTGCGTGTGGAGGAGTCGAGAATCAAACTCAGTTCTCCAGAGTAGAGTCCACCCTTCTTAACCACTGCAGCACTCTGGCTCTCAAAATTCATAGTATTCCTGGGCCAAGTGTGGATAGCGAATCTTCCTTTCCTTGAGGCTTTGGTTGTGTCCCCTTCTTAGGGATAATAGCGTAGATCATTTGCATAACATCATCTGCTCTTATGAGGACTGTTACAGAGTTTGTTACCAATTATGACACCCAATTCATTCTTTTCCAACTTGTTTTCATGCAGGGAGTCTACGAAATCCACCACCTGGACTTTAAACAATGGTTTTGGCAGGCTCTGAATTGCAACACAGAGAATTTTGCCAGGAAATACAGACTAATCAGAAAAGGGGGGGGAGGGAAATCTCTGAACATTTCTGGACACGATCATGCCATCTTCATACAGCTCGGGTCACCTCGTTTTTGTAAAAGGGTATCTGAGAAAGAGGCAGAAAAAGAGCAGTTTAAATGATCGAGCGAGTGCAGTGTCTTTCCTGAGGGCCGTGGACCGGTACCAGTTCGTGGCCTGTTAGCAAGTTGTGTAATTATTTCATTATATATTACAGTGTAGTAGTAGTAATATTTTTTTATTTTATCAAAATTTATATCCCGCCCTCCCCTAATGGGCTCAGGGCGGCTAACAACAACAAATTAAACCACATAAACATTAAAAACAAGATACATAATAAAATCATTCATACAATTTATAGTCCTAAAACCAAGATGGACATTTCTAATTTCTCTTGATGTTCTTAGGTAAAGGAAAGGTCCCCTGTGCAAGCACCAGTCGTTTCTGACTCTGTGGTGACGTTGCTTTCACAACGTTTTCACAGCAGACTTTTTACGGGGTGGTTTGCCATTGACTTCCCCAGTCATCTACACTTGACCTCCAGCAAGCTGGGGACTCATTTCACCGACCTTGAAGGATGGAAGGCTGAGTCAACCTGGAGCTGGCTACCTGAACCCAGCTTCTGCTGGGATTGAACTCAGGTTGTAAGCAGAGAGTTCAGACTGCAGTACTGCAGCTTTACCACTCTGTGCCACGGGGCTCTGACGTTCTTATTTCAGTATAAAATTCAGTAGGATTGTCAGTACTGTGGACTAATAGCTACCTCCCTTCAACCATTAGAAGCAAGTTTAAATAATTCGGTCTTACAGACCCTGCGGAACTGTGGCAGGTCCCACAGGGCCCTGATGTCTTTGGGGAGGGTGTTCCACAAAGCAAGGGCTATTACTGAGAACGCTCTGGCTCTAGTGCTGGACAGTTGAGCCTCTTTCGGTCGCGGATCTTAAGGAGGTTTTTGAGACCCCGAACAGAGTGCTGTCTGGGGCACATGTGGGGAGAGGCTGTCCCGAAGTTAGGCAGGTCCCGGGCTATATAGGGCTTTAAAAGTTATGACCAGCGCCTTAAAGTGAATCCGGAAGGCCACAGGCAACCAGTGCAATGTTTCCAGCACAGGTTGAATGTGCACCCGTACAGGCAGCTCCATTAACAACCTGGCTGTTGCATTTTGCACCAGCTGTAGCCTCCAAATTTGAGTCAAGGGCAGCCCTATGTATTTATTTATTTATTCTATAACTTATACCCCGCCCTTCCCATAAAATGGCTCAGGGCGGCTTACAGCAAATGTAGAGGGTGCTACAGTAGTCAATTCTCGAGGTGATCGTCGCATGGATCACTGTTGCCAAGTCGCTGTGCTCTAGGTATCTGAGATGGCAAAATGTGGATTTGGCAGTGGCTGTTACCTGGGCCTCCAGGAGCACTCCCTAAGCTCTTGACCTTCAAAGCTGGCACCAATGGCATCCCATCAAAGGCTGGCAGAGGGATCTCTCTACCCACGCCTCCGCGACTTAGCACAGGACCTCCGTCTTCGCTGGATTCAACTTTAGTCTGCTCTGCCTGAGCCATTTCATTACGGCTTGCAATGCCAGGTCCCAGATCTCCCAGGGTGCAGCTGGACTGGCCCCCCATCAATAGAAAGAGCTGGGTGTCATCCGCATATTGGTGGCAACCCAGCCCATATCTCTAGGCAATCTGGGGCAAGGGGGCGCATGTAGATGCTAAATAACATCAGGGAGAGAATTGCCCCCTGAGGCACGCCACATACAGTATAAGTGAGTGTCTCTGGGACAGTTGCTCCCCTATAGCCACCCTTTGTCCCTGGCCTTGGAGAAAGGAGGTAAGCCATTGGACGTCATATCTCCGAATCCCCTCATTGTTATGTGGCAAATGTAAGCTGGTGGTCAACTGTGTCAAACGCAGCTGACAGGTCTAATAACAACAGCACTGCTGAGCCGTCTCGATCCAGATGTCTCAAGAGATCATCCATGAGGGCGACCAGTACCGTCTCTGTCCCATGACCTGGCCGGAAGCTGGACTGAAATGGGTCCAATATGGAATAATAATACATTGGATTTATATCCTGCCCTCCACTCCGAATTTCAGAGTCTCATAATGGCTCACAATCTCCTTTACCTTCCTCCCCACAACAGACACCCTGTGAGGTGGGTGGGGCTGAGAGGGCTCTTTCAGCAGCTGCCCTTTCAAGGACAACTTCTACGAGAGCTATGGCTGACCCAAGTCCATTCCAGCAGCTGCAAGTGGCGGAGTGGGGAATCAAACTCAGTTCTCCAGATAAGAGTCCGCACACTTAACCACCACACCAAACTAATAGAAATAAAGTGCACAATTGTATCATCCCAAAACCATCGCTCCCCCACCCCCCTAGTCCATGGAAAAACTCTTCCACAAAACCAGTCCCTGGTGCCAAAAAGGTTGGGGACCACAGTTGTAAGGAACGGATAAATCATTTTGTACATACTTTTTTCCCTTTAGAAAAAGACAATGAAGGGAATGCATGAATAGTGCATAACATTATGCATAGATCGGAGAGCGGAGTGAGAGAGTTTTTCTTTCTCTTTCATAGTATTAGAATTCACAATCACCCACCCATGCTGAGCAACTGTACGACGTCTGCATATAACACACAATTAATTTATGGAATTCTCTACCGCAATGTAATGGCAGCTAGTTTAGGTGATTTTGTAAATGCATCCAATAAAGTCATGGATGGCGAAGTCTATCAAGAGCTCTTAGCATGAACAGCTAAATGGAATCTCCGCATATAGAGACAGTCTATCTTTGAGGACCATCCTCTGGGACCAAAAAAGAGAGGCCTTCACTTTCATGCCTTGTTTGTTGGCTTCCCAGAATAGGGTTACCAAGTCCAACCCCAGAAATATCTGGGGACTTTGGGGGTGGAGCCAGGAGACTTTGAGGGTGGAGCCAGGAGACACTGGGGTGGAGCTAGGGGGGAGGGGGGAAACGGTGCCGGGGAGCGTGGTGAGCCGCCCCGCAGCTGCCGCCTCTTCTCTGCTCGCCGTGGCTGCTCCTCCGAGATGGGCTCAGCCTGAGCCCATCTCAGAGGAGCAGCCACGGTGAGCAGAGAAGAGGCGGCAACGGCGCGGCGGCCTCGACCGCTCCGCATCTGGGTGGAAGCGGAGGGGGGGTGGAGGCGGGCCGGGGGCGTGGCGAGCCGCAAGTCCAGGTCCTAGAAGGGCCCGGATTCGCTGCTCGCCATGCTCCTGGCCTGCCTCGCCCTCCCCTTCTCTGGTTTTGCCTGCGCTGCTCTTGGCTGCTCCTCTGAGATGGGCTCAGCCTGGGCCCATCTCGGAGGAGCAGCTGCGGTGGGCGGGGAGGGGACGGCAGCGGCGTGGCGGCCTCGCCCGCTCCAGGATCGGGCAGCTCGCCATGTTCCCCGGCGCCGATTCCCCCTCCCCCCACTTCCATTTTTGGGGGAGCGGGGGAAGAGGGTGGAAATCCTGGGGTCCCCCCGCCAGGGCGGGAGGGTTGGGAAGCTTATCCCAGAAGCACTAGGCTGGTGGTTAGTCTTTGAATACTGGACTAACAGCACCGTACAGGATGACCCCAAAAGCACCACCCTCCTACTGGCATATGTCCAAGATACGATAGTGTAAACTGGAGCTATTCTGGTGCAGCACCCTAGTATAGGGTTGCCCAATCCAATTCAAGAAATATCTGGGGATTTTGGGGGTGGGGCCAGGAGACATTGGGGTGGAGCCAGGAGCAAGGTTGTGACAAGCATAGCTGAAGAAGAAGATGATTTTGGATTTATATCCCACCCTATACTCTGAATCTCAGAGTCTCAGAGCGGTCACAATCTCCTCTACCTTCCCCCTCACAAAAAACAGGTAGGTGGGGCTGAGAGGACTTTTACAGCAGCTGCCCTTTCAAGGACTGCTTCTATGAAAGCTATGGCTGACCCAAGGCCCATCTCAGCAGGTGCAAGTGGAGGAGTGGGGAATCAAACCCGGTTCTCCCAGATAAGAGTCCGCGCACTTAACCACTACACCAAACGGGCTCTCCAAAGGGAGTTCTGGCCATCACATTTAATGGATAGGGGTGCCTTCTTTGGGGCTCATATTATTGGACCACCTGGTCCAGTCTTTTTGAAACCTGGCAGGTATTTTGGGGAGAGGCACTGGATGCTATGCTGAAAACATGGTGCCTCTACCTCAAAAACAGCCCCCCAGAGCCCCAGATATCCATGGATCAATTCTCCATTATATGCTATGGGAATCTATCTCCACAGGGAATAATGGAGTGCCCAGCAGACATTTTCCCCTGCTTTCTGATGACCCTGAAGCGGGGGGGGGGAGCTCCAAACTGGGGAAGCCAGTGCTGCCATCCATGGCCACCTGAGACCCACCCCCTGCCAAAGGTGGCCCCAAAGAGCATAGGAGTGGGTCACCCAGTTGATGACTGATGTATACAGATATTCCCACCCAGGTAATTTCTATGGCAGTCAATGACCTCGTGCCAGCTCCCCACGCTGTGGTCCCCCTTCCTGCTCCACTAGCAGTGGGGGAAGGTGTTGGTTGGGGCGTGGAGCCATAAGCAAAGTTGTGACAAGCACAACTGAACTCCAAAGGAAGTTCTGGCCGTCACATTTAAGGGGACCACATACCTTTTTAATGCCTTCCCTACATTGGAAATAATGGACAGGGGCACCTTCTTTTGGGGTTCATAGAATTGGACCCCCTGGTCCAATCTTTTTGAAACTTGGAGAGCGTTTTGAGTAGACTCATCAGATGCTACGCTGAAATTTTTGTACCTCTACCTAAAAAACCCGCCCCTCCAGAGCCCCAGATACCTCGGGATTAATTCTCCATTATACCCTATGGCCCAGCAGACATTTCTCTCCCCCCCTCTGTTTCTGATGACCCTGAAGCTCCGGAGGGCCTCCAAACCGGGGATCCCCTGCCCCTACCTGGGGATTGGCAACTCTACTCACGAGCTGCTGAACTTTCAAGTTTTTCACAGTAACACAGGACAACCAAAGGTTCAAGTTTACCTTCACGCTATGCAAACGACCTCTGTAAGGATTGTGCAACAAACGGAGGGTCTGGGCTCCTTTCACAGCCATGTTGTTCTGACTCCTCCCCCCGCTCTCCTTCAGCCTTAAAGATGCAGACCCACCATCCAAAGAGGAAAGCTTTCTCAAGTAGAGACTGAAGCCTCCGGAGGGGGAAAGGCACGTGATGGCTGTGGGGGTGGGCTTCCCCCACCGGCCAGCTGACTGGGGGCGGGAAGGAGCCTGGGAAAGCGGGAGAACCCCCACTGAGACCTGGGGATTGGCAAGCCTAAGTTAGTATGTGTATATTTCTAACATGTGCCAATGGATAAGTACATGGAGCAGAGGTCCATCAGTGGCTATTAGCCACAGCTTATCGTTGGAACTCTCCGTCTGGGGCAGTGATGCCCTGTATTCTTGGTGCTTGCGAGGGGCAACAGTGGGAGGGCTTCTAGTGTCCTGGCCCCACTGGTGGACCTCCTGATGGCACTTGGTGTTTTTTGGCCACTGTGTGACACAGAGTGTTGGCTTGGATGGGCCATTGGCCTGATCCAACATGGCTTCTCTTATGTTCTTAAGGGTATATAAGATTGTGACCATCTTGAAAGAAGGGAGAGCAGCTTGGTATTGCAGGCTTTGGTTTAGCTCTGCTCTCCATTCATTGCAATAAACTTCCCCCCTTCTTCCTTCACCTGGACTTTGGCTGTGTCTTTTACCAGCCAAGGACATTCAGATTTGCAGATCTGTGCAATAATGGTGAGCAGAAACAATATAAAAATGAATTAAACAGAAGAAAGCCATTGGTTATACAGTGCACTTGAAATACAAATTTTAAAACAGGCCTTGATCATTTTAGCTTCTAGGCCAGGGTGGCCAAACTTGCTTAACATAAGAGCCACATAGAATAAATGTCAGATGTTCGAGAGCCACAAGACATGAATGTCAGATGTTTGAGGGAGAGGGAGGGAGGAAGGAAGGAAGGAAGGAAGGAAGGAAGGAAGGAAGGAAGGAAGGAAGGAAGGAAGGAAGGAAGGAAGGAAGGAAGGAAGGAAGGAAGGAAGGAAGGAAGGAAGGAAGATGGGGAGGGAGAAAGAGCTGGAAAGAAAGCAACTTTAACTTTAAATGCATTCTCCAAGCCATTGGCTGGCTTGGCTTGGAGAAGCAATTTAGAGATTTAGAGGAGCAATTTAAATGCCTTCTCCAAGTTGGTTGATGGGGTGGTGGGGGCTTGGAGAGCCACACAATATGCGTGAAAGAGCCACATGTGGCTCCCGAGCTGCAGTTTAGTCATCCCTGCTCTAGGCTGTGGTACTCAGTGTACAATATATAATACATATGAATATCCCCAAGATGATGATGTACAAACAAGACCACAGTCACAGTGCTGAACAAGACCAAATACATTCCAGTCCTATGATCCTTCTTCAGTGATCCCAAATACATAAACATTCTCAGGACTTTTTTGTTTTGAGCAGGAACGCACAGGAATGCAGTTCTGGCTGGCTTGGTGTCAGGGGGTGTGGCCTAACATGCACATGAGTTCCTGAAACAATGGTGATGTCAGTTTGTGGCCCAATATGCAAATGAGTTCCTGCTGGGCTTTTTCTATTAAAAAAGCCTTGCATACTCCTACAAACCAAAAATAAGTGTTGATATGCTAAACCAAACCAGGTTTTGATTCGTTCCTGAAAAATGAAAATAGATTAAAATAAAATACCAAAAGTGGTTTAAAAATGTTTGGTATGGAGGAAATGTAAATAGCCACTCACACATTTTATTCCATGTGGCGAAATGGCGACATCATTGAGATTGTGGATCTTGTTCAACGATTTTCATGCTCACCCATACAAATTTCTGATTGTAAATTAGGTCTAAAATAGCAACAACCATATCTAGGGGTGCAATTCTAGCAGGAGCTGAGCTCCTTTGCATATTAGGCCACACCCTCCTGAAGTAGCCAATCCTCCAAGAGCTTTCAGTAGGCCCTGTAAGAACATCAGGGTGGGGTGTAGCCTAATATGCAAAGGAGTTCCTGCTACAAAAAAAAGCCCTGTCACTTTTCAAATTGCTAGGTACCCACTGTCATGAGGCTTTGAGGAACTGACTGTCCATAACTTCGGATCATTCCCTTTCCCCCTCCTCCTTTAAAGTTTGTGATTGTTCATTTGTGTTATCTCTTCATGTTGCGCTTATTTGCAGCAAATGCCTAATAAAGAGTTTTCATCTGATTTGATTTCCTGATCTCATGAGACCTTGGAAACTAAGGGTCAGTATGTGGAAGGGAGAACATCAGGGCTTTTTTTGTAGAAAAAGCCCTGGCAGGAACTCATTTGCATATTAGTCCATACCCCCTGCCATCCCCATTGTTCACACAGGGTTTTTTGTAGAAAAAAAACAGCGTGAACTAATTTGCATACTAGGCCATACCTCCTGACATATCCATTGTTTCACAGAGGGCTTTTTTGTAGAAAATCCCAGCAGGAACTCATTTGCATATTAGGCCACACCCCTCAACATCACTATTGTTCCACACAGAGCCTTTTTTGTAGCGAAAACCCAGCAGGAACTCCTTTGCATATGAGGCCACACCCCCTGACAGCACCATTGTTTCATACAGGGCCTTTTTGTAGAAAAAGACCAGTGGGGACATATTTGCATACTAGGCCACACCCCCTGACATCACCATTGCTTTACACTGGGCTTTTGGGTAGAAAAAGCCCAGAAGGAACTCATTTACATATTAGGCCACACCCCTGACGTCACCATTGTTTCACACAAGGCCTTTTTGCAGGAAAAACCCAACAGGAATTCATTTGCATATTAGGCCATACCCCTGGCATTCCCGTGGCACAGAGTGGTAAAGCTGCAGCCCTGCAGTCGGAGCCCTCTGCTCACAACTTGAGTTCGATTCCAGCTGAAGCTGGTTCAGGTAGCTGGCTCGAGGTTGTCTCAGTCTTCCATCCTTCCAAGGTCGGTAAAATGAGGACCCAGCTTGCTGGAGGTAAAGTGTAATGATCGGGGAAGGCAATGGCAAACCACCCCGTAAAAAGGTCTGCCGTGAAAACGTTGTGAGAGCAGCGTCACCCCAGAGTTGAAAACGACTGGTGCTGGCACAGGGGACCTTTCCTTTCCTGACATCACCATTTTTCATGCAGGGCCCTTTTTGTGGAAAAAGCCCAGCATGAATATTAAGCCACACCCCCTGCTGCCAGGTCAGCCGGAACTGCGCTCCTGTGCAGAGAAAAGCCATGGCCAACCACCTCTTTTTCTCACTGGCCTTGGAAGCCCCTTGCTGGGGTAGCCATAAATCGGCTGCGGCTTGATAGCCTTTCGGGGTTCCTACGTAGGATGTGAAAAATAACTGCAGCTTATTTTCACAAATAAAACAAAGCAAGTCTTCCCACGGATGCAGCAGTAAGTTTACAAGCCACGAGCCCGATGTCAAGGATCCTTTGTAGCCACCCCGACTTTGTCAACATTGTGTACATCCTCTTCTCTTCTGCATTTCTCATTCTAAGGGACGAGGTCAGCCGTGGTCTTTGGCACATCCGTGTGGGAATCTTAAAGCAGGGGAGAGGAGAAAGGCAGCCTCATGACAGGGTCATCCGCTTCCCTCACAAATGGCCAGAGATAAGAATTTATTCGGAGAGGGCTCAGTGCCATAATCCCCTGACTGCTGGGTTAATACCATTTTCCTGAAATTGAATTGAATTGACTTTCCACCTCATGAGCCTTTGCAATTTATTCTCTGATTTAGTAACACAGTAGGAGAAGACTGCAGATTTATACCCCACCCTTCTGTCTGAATCAGAGACTCAGAGCGGCTTACAATCTCCTCTATCTTCTCCCCTCACAACAGACACCCTGTGGGCTGGGTGGGGCTGAGAGGGCTCTCACAGCAGCTACCCTTGCAAGGACAACTCCTGTGATAGCCAGAGCCGGCACGTGGCAGTTGGTGAGGTAGGCGGCTTGCTCGGGCACCACCTTGCCACGGGGGCGGGGGCAGGTGCCCTCACCCTGTCCCTGCTCACGCTGAAGAAGCTGACTGGGCAGCGGATGCTCACATACGTCTTCCTGCGTTCGGAACACAAAAAAAAGCACGTGGGTTGCCACTGCCCAGCCCTCTCCGCCCCCTTCAGAAGGAGCTGGCTGGGAAGGGCTGCCTGCATGTTTCTTCCTGCGTTCAGAGGAACGCAGAAAAAGCACGCGGGTGGCTGTTCCCAGCCAGCTGTCTCTGAAGAGGCAGAGGGCTGGTTGAGGAGCGGGCCAAGTGAGAACATTTGGCCCGCCCCCTTGGTCAGCCCTCTCCCCCCCCCTTTAGAAGGAGCTGGCTGGGAATGGCCGTCTGCGTGCCACAAAAAGTGTGCGGGCAGCCGTTCCCTTCCCAGCCAGCTCCCTCTGAAGGTGGGGAGAGGGCTGGCCAAGGGGGTGGGCCGAGCGATGATGTCACTTTTGACGTCATTGTGCTGCGTGTGCAAAAGGCACGCGTTTTTTTATCCGGGGAGGGGTGGGATTCTGCCTGGGGTGGCAGAACCCATAGCACCGGGCCTGGTGCTGACCCAAGGCCATTCGAGCAGGTGCAAGTGGAGGAGTGGGGGATGAAACCTGGTTCTCCCAGATAAGAGTCCATGCACTTAACCACTACACCAGACTGGCCCTCAGTGGACATTGTGATTCGTTCTATCCATCCACACAAACTGGAAGCACCAGTTCTGAGCAACTTGGGGGAAATGTTGCGTTATAGTGCCTCTGAATGTGAATCTTCGAGGTGTTTTTGGTTTTCGTACCAAGTGCATTTGCAAATTCACTAACACTGCGGCAACCTCCGTACTGCTACTTCACACATTCCTTTATCATCTTATGTATTTTTGAATAATAATAATAATTTTTAATTTGTATTCCGCCCTCCCCGCCGAAGCAGGCTCAGGGCGGCTCACATAGCATAAATACAACATTACAATAATAAAATAATAAAACAGATAAAATATCCCAATTTACAGTTATTACTCAGTTAAGCAATTAAGAGATCAATAAAACAAATTTTGAAACCACAAATTAATTGGTGCTACAGATATAACATAGCTTGCATAGTGATGGTATAATTTTCACATTAAAAAGCCAGCTGGAAGAGGACGGTCTTATAGGCCCGGTGGATCTGGTTAAGGTCCCGCAAGGCCCGTACCTCTTCTGGTAGCTGGTTCCACCAGCGGGGAGCTGTAGCTGAGAAGGCCCTCTCTCTTGTTGTTTTCAATTTGACCTCCTTCGGCCCAGGGATTGTCAGCAGATTTTGCGAGCTAGATCGAAGCACTCTCTGGGGAACATATGGGGAGAGACGGTCCCTAAGGTAGGCAGGTGGTCAGCCATATAGGGCTTTAAAGGTAGTAACCAGCACCTTGTAACGAATCCGGTACACAATTGGCAGCCAGTGCAGTTCCCGCAGCCCAGGCTGTATGTGCTCCCACTTAGGGAGTCCCCTTATTTCCAATTATCCCATTAGTGTCTCAATCCTGCCCCCCCCCCCGCCCCAGCCATTGTAACCTTCTTTCAGTGCTCTTGCTGCAGGGGTCTCTTGAGGAGAGCCAGTTTGGTGTAGTGGTTAAGGGTGTGGACTCTTATCTGGGAGAACCGGTTTGATTCCCCACTCCTCCGCTTGCACCTGCTGGAATGGCCTTGGGTCAGCCATAGCTCTGGCAGAGGTTGTTTTTGAAAGGACAGCTGCTGTGAGAGCCCTCTCAGCCCCACCCACCTCACAGGGTGTCTGTTGTGGGGGAGGAAGGTAAAGGAGATGGTGAGCAGCTCTGAGACTCTTCGGAGTGGAGGGCAGGGTATAAATCTAATATCATCTTCTTCTCTATATTGTAAGCCTTGTAAGCTCTTGGAGGATTGGTTACATCAGGGGTGTAAGCAAAGGAGCTCCTGCTAGAATTCCACCCCTGCCGCTAGGGTAAACATGATACAACAACAAACCTGGACTTGCTATCGAGCATTTTTGGGAACATGTGACATTTGGAAACATGGTGACATTGGGAACAAGTTCTCAGCTCTCTGATATGGCTACCTGTAGAGTACATATTCCAAACTCCTGTTTCCTGCCTTCACACTTTTTATTGCCTGGCTCCTCACTTCAAAAAATATAGGTGTGTCCTTTAAAACTGTAACATGTCAAGTGGCCTTTTTGGCATGATTATGGGTGTTTTCGCACAGAGCTTACCCTGGAGCGATGTCCCTCTTCACCGCACACCGGCTGTGCAGATTTCGCACCAACTGCTCCGCAGAACCAGGAAGAGCCGCGAAGTGCCGAGCCTTTTGCGTTGCAAATGTAAACCGCTAAAAACCAGTTTATGTTAGCGACACAAAAGCCGCGGCTCTTCCTGGTTCTGCAGAGCAGTTGGTGCGAAATCCGCGCAGACGCTGCGCGGTGAAGAGGGACGTCGCTCCGGGGTAAGCTCTGTGCGAAAACGCCCTATGAGAATGTTATTTTAGAAACACCCTGATACTCAGTGAAAGAAATTGTAAGCAGCTGTCCTAGCCCATACAAAATTCAAACAACAACAGCAACAAAATATGGGTAATACTTTTTTATTAGAGCCGACCAAAATGACATAGAATATTTTGTGCCCTGTTTGGTTGACCCTAAAATGGATTCAACCATAACCGTTCCTGGTTTTCTCTATATCGCCACTAGATGGCACTCTAGGTTAACAGACCGTGGAGAGGAGCATAACTAGCTTCAAACAATCCTTTCCCCTCTAGCACTGGGTAGAACAGAATTCTTGCCCAGGATGCTGCCTTTTCATTTCAAATACATCACCACCTCTCGCTATTCTCTTACACCACTAACACGGCCGTGGCGTGTCTGTGGTTTTGATGCTGGTGACCCTGTTTTTGCACTGAGGATGGCCAACAAGGGAAGGGCTGAACCATTTCAGCAGGCACTAGAAGAAGAAGAAGAAGATATTGGATTTATATCCCGCCCTCCACTCCGAAGAGTCTCAGAGCGGCTCACAATCTCCTTTACCTTCCTCCCCCACAACAGACACCCTGTGAGGTGGGTGGGGCTGGAGAGGGCTCTCACAGCAGCTGCCCTTTCAAGGACAACCTCTGCCAGAGCTATGGCTGACCCAAGGCCATTCCAGCAGGTGCAAGTGGAGGAGGGGGGAATCAAACCCGGTTCTCCCAGATAAGAGCCCGCACACTTAACCACTACACCAAACTGGCTCTCTAGTGTAAACCCAGAGAAGTTCCAAAGAATGCTGTGACTAACCAGGGTTAGAAGCAGGTGCTTTGCTTAAATCCCTCCTGGACTGTGTGCCTTAACACTGGCTCCGGTCCAAACAGACTGAGTTAGCTGGTTGATGGGTCAGGCTTCCTGTCACTTCTCAGTATTTTCCCTGGCACACAAGAGCTATCTGGGGACTTTGGGGGTGGAGCCAGGAGTAAGGTTGTGACAAGCATGATTGAACTCCGAAGGGAATTCTGGCCATCACATTTAAAGGCACCGTGCACCTTTTAAATGTCTTCCCTCCACTGGAAATAATAGAGGACGGGGGCACCTTCTCTTGGAGCTCATAGAATTAGACCCCCTGGTCTTTTTGAAACTTTGGGGGTGGGGTGTTTGAGGAGAGGAACCAGATGCCATGATGAAAATTTGGTGCTTCTAACTCAAAAAACAGTCCCCCCAAAGCCCCAGATACCCACAGATCAGTTTTCCATCATACCCTATGGGGACTGGTCTCCATAGAGTACAATGCCCAGCAGACATTCAACTTCCCTTACCTTCTGATAACCCAGCAGTGGGGGGAGGGCCTCCAAACCAGGGGATCCCCTGCCCCCAACTGGGGATTGGCAACCCTACTGGCACTGCCTACTTTTATTTATTGCCCCCACCTTTCTCTCCAAAAAGAACTCAAAGCGGCATAATGCAGTTCTCTTCTGTTTTACCTGCACAACAACCCTGTGAGGTAGGTTAGGCTGAGAGTGTAACTACACAGCCAAAGTCACCTAGCAAACTTCCGTGGCAGAATAGGGATTTGAACCTGTTTCTGCAGATCTTAGCCCGACACACTAACCACCGTGCCAAGCTGCCTACTTGTGTCCGGATGAAAATTGTCTAACAAAAGGGGAAATATATATATATGGCCTACAAAGTCATCAATTGTCAGAATGGTTTAGAACAAATTCAACAAATCGTTGACAACCGTGGTGGAGTGTGAATCATTTCACAGAAAACATTGTTCCCCCCTTTGCCTCTGCCACCTTTTGGAGTGTTTCATTTCTCAATGTCGTAAGTGCAGAGCTTTTTTTGTAGAAAAAGCCCAGCAGGGACTCATTTGCATCTTATGACACACCCCATGACACCACCATTGTATCACAGAGGGCTTTTCTGCAGAAAAGGCCCAGCAGGACCTCATTTGCATATTAGGCCGCTCCCCCTGACATCACCATTGTGCCACACAGGGCCTTTTTTGCAGAAAGAGCCCAGCAGGAACTCATTGGCATATTAGGCCACACCCCCTGTCACCAAGCCAGCCAAAACTGCATTCCTTAGTGTTCCTGCTCAAAAAGAGAGAGCCCTACGTGAGTGTATTGTCATCTGTTTTCTTGCGTTTTCCTTTCTTCATTCAAGTCGCTTTCCTTAATAGGCTGGATCTTCCTGGCTAGCCCGGTGCTGACATCAGTATTCCGCTGGAATCTGGAAGGTTTCCCTGAATAGGCCTGCTGAACCCCCCCCCCGCCCCCCACGTTTTATGGCCCAATTTCACTGCTCTGCTTCGCATAAACTTTGGCAGGGGCCTGGAAATAAGCGGGAATGCCATTTTTATGTCAATGTTAATAGGATGAGTAAGCCCTGTCTTGAAAGAGAAGCAACAAGCCCTCCACTCTGTCCATTGCTCTTCCCTGCCCAGTCCACTTTTCACACCCAATAAACCCTTTGCGTGGCTATCCACCGGCACATGTAGCAAGGTGAAAACAGGAAAAGGAGGGATGAAGATGAAAGATGAAGACAGCCCCCCCCCCCAAGACGATCAGAAGAGTTTACATTTCAAAGAGCTCCAGGAATGTTAAATGTAGTGCTTGCATCTCCTCTGTTAAATGCCACATGCTCTTTGCTGGCCGGATCTAAGATCTTCGGTCTAAGTTTCAGTTTCGCCGCTTTCCCCTGTGGCAGGATAAGATTTTTCTAGTTCTCTTTAAAATCGACAGGCAACCATGTGCTCTGGTTTTGCCCTGCCATATTTTTAAGCACCTGGTTTTCATGTACAGTAGCTCTGTATTGTGTAATTTCCAAATCGCTTTATGGCCCTCTTTTAACATGAGAGTACCAGGTTGACCCGTGGCACAGAGCGGTAAAGCTGCAGTACTGCAGTCTGAAACTCTCTGCTCACGACCTGAGTTCGATCCCGGCAGAAGCTGGGTTCAGGTAGCTGGCCCAAGGTTGACTCAGCCTTCCATCTTTCCGAGGTCAGTAAAATGAGTACCCAGCTTGCTGGGGGGAAAGTGTAGATGACTGGGGAAGGCAATGGCAAACCACTCTGTAAAAAGTCTGCCGTGAAAATGTTGTGATGTAACGTCACCCCAGAGTCAGAAATGACCAGTGCTTGCACAGGGGACTACATTTATTTTTTTTACCAGGTTGATGGAACAGGGGCCGACCACTGGAATTTCCAGGATTTGGGGTCACCTGTTCCGAAATATTGAAGAGGAAAATACATGTGATGTCTCTTTTTGCTATTGTGGCACCCGCACATATTAGAAGTAGCATATTTCTGATAGGCAGAGTTACTGTGCTTCCGTGTGTGTAGTGTAGCCAGGAGAACCTACAACTGACCGGCTGTGTTTGACTCCGCCTCATCTGGCAGCCATTTTGTGCTTGGCTCCACCTCCTGTGGCAGCCCACAGCTGTGTGTCAGAATTCCAGCAGTGCCTGCAGTCTCAAAAGGTTGGGATCTCCATTCTACAGAACATCCTTAGGCGCCACCTCGCGTGAGAAAAGAGCACTTCCATTCACATAGGCAGGGGGGAATCCACAGTTTACTCCTCTTTCTCTCTTGAGCATCCTACACAGCTTCCAGAGGCCCTGACCTTCAGGTACAGCTTTGGGGGTGGTCTAAAGGACTATAGAACAGATGGAGAGCTAGGAAGGCCAATTCTACAAGAGGACACTCTGGGAGATTACAGACGGCTGGCTCAGGGCAGCATCAAGCTGCCTCAAAGAGAGCGGGAAAAGGACTGGGCCGGAAGCCTGCAGACGGCCCGCATCCACCCCCGAAACAGGGGTGAGCTAGGCGCACCTTGGAGGAGCTTCCAGAGTGCTCATGTGCCTTTCGGTCACTCCCTGGGCGCTTCCTGGCCTTCCCGACAGCCAGGGAAGCACCTGGAAGCTGCCTCGGAAGTTAGGCATCACTTTGTAAGAGGTGCCTGTCTGAAGTGGCTTTAATCCGGCCCCGGACGGGCTGCAATCGAGATGGGGATAGCAGGCACTATCCCCATCCCGTGTAGATGCACTTTTTTGACCCGCCTGCCTCCTGCCCCCGGGGCGGCTTAAAACGTCCGTCTGTAATCACTCTCAAAGTTGCAGTTCTTTTGGGGGTACAATCACTTGCATTATTAAAACTGAAGTTTTCTAGATTATTTGCATCATGTTATTGCTGTTTCTTATTTTTTTAACGGATGATTATAGATTTGAGTGTTGCTAAGTTTAACGACTGATTATAGATTGTAAGCCACCTTGGGTATGGGCTACATCAGGATTTTAGCCGTGCTAATTTTAATGACTGATTATAGATCGTAAGCCACTTTGAGTATGGGATACAGAAGGCTTTATATTTTCAAACAAAGAAAGAGATAGTTATACCCAGGGGTCATTTTGTAGAAAAATAGGTGGTGGAACTCATTAATATAACTCATTAGCATATGTCACCCCACCACCAGCCAAAAGTAACCCAATGCAAGAAAGAGATCCAGCCAGCCCAAGCAGGCCTCACTCACCTGGGGCTCTCCTGGGCTATCCCTCCCCACAGTCAAAAGGCCAGCAAGCCACCCATCACCCAGAATCACAAGAAGTGGAGAAAGGGTGGTGTGGGCTTCTCCAGGGGTTAATGAGGGCTGCTGGGGGTGTGGCAAAGCCCCTGGTGGCTGGCTGGCTGCCTGCTCTCCTAATCTAGGGATTGTTATGCAGCTGCACCTACTATTCAGTGGACAAGGTAGGTGGAGGGGAGGAGGGGAAATCCTCAGAAAGGTTCAGGAGCTGTGCTGCTGTGAGCTTCTGCTGAATTCAAGGCCTGGTTATATCCTGTCCTGGTGTGGTGGGTTCCTCCTTCCACATCTGTGGCAGCTATTGAGGACTGCAAGTGAAAGATGTGTGCAGTGCCACTTTGTTACAAAAAGAAAAAAAAAGCCAAGCATGGAAGTTGGCTTCATATTGGCACTGGGGCAAGATGGAAAGATGACCTTCTGTGTCTCTCAAGTGAGGAAAAACATGAATTCAAGATGCATCTCCTGTGGCAGAAATGAAAAAAGATTTCCCCCCTAAACAATTTCCAGTCCCCTTCCGTTACCCTTCCTCCAAGGGGGATTGGATAGATTCATGGAGGATTAGTTTATCAATGGCTATTAGCCCTGGGGGCTGAGGGGGGGAACCTCCGCATTCAGCGGCATAAGCCTCTGAACCCCAGAACCAGGAGGAAAACATCAAGAAAAGCTCTCAGTCTCTTTGCCCTGTTGTTGGATGTCCAGAGGAACTGGTTGGCCACTGTGAGACAGGATGCTGGACTAGATGGATTACTGGTCTTATCCAGCAGGGCTCTTCTGATGTTCTTATGAAGGCCTCAGCCTCTCTGCCCTGTTGCTGTCTGTCTGAACTGGTTGGCCACTGTGTGAGACGGTGCTGGACTAGATGGACTGCTGGTCTGATCCAGCAGGGCTCTTCTTAGGTTCTCAGGAAGGCCTCAGCCTCTATGCCCTGTTGTTGGCTGTCTGGAGGAACTGGTTGGCCACTGTGTGAGACAGGATGCTGGACTAGATGGACCAGTGGTCTGATCCAGCAGGGCTCTTCTTGTGTTCTTATTGACTGACTGACTGATTCATTATAAAGCAGCTTTGTTTGTCCATGTGTCTGAAACTGGAGCTCAGCTGGCCTTGCCTCTTGCTGATTTGAGGGCTCTTTGAGGCAACACCTAAGGGAAGAGGTCATCTTTAAGTTCTTCAGGATATAACCCCCAGTGGTGAGCCCTTTGGATTGTGCTCCCAAAAGTATAAACAGCCAGTACGAACTCTCAACAACCAGTGAAAAGGGCTTTCAGGGATCTTCCTTCTTCTCCTGGGCTTAGGCCCGTAGCCAGAAAATTTTAAGTGGAGGCTGGGGTGGAATTCTAGCAGGAGCTCCTTTGCATATTAGGCCACACACCCCTGATGTAGCCAATCCTCTCAAGAGCTTCCAAAAAAGAGCCTTGTAAGCTCTTGGAGGATTGGCTACATCAGGGATTTGTGGCCTAATATGCAAAGGAGCTCCTGCTAGAATTCTACCCCTAGGTGGGTGGGGGCCCAGGGGATAAAATTTTAGGTCAGGGGACCATGGGACTCGAAATGACATTTGACATCGAGGGCTATGAGCAGGACTTTGCTGTGCTCACCGCTGAAATCACGAACCACATTGGGAAGGTGCCCAAGTTGCGGGGAAAGGGGGATAACTTACAAAAGAAATGGCAGAGTTTATCTCCCACTTGAGCAATGCTGCACTTGTTCAGAGCAGCAGTGAGTGCAAGTGAACCAAGGAGGCAGATGGGAAGCCCTCCAATGGAGGGGCCATATAGATGGACCGGGGGGGGGGAGTTTTGAATAGCTGCGGTCCTGATTGGGCTGCACTAGCAATGGCCTTCAAATTATCTTCAGTGGCAACCCCATATCAAGGAATTTACAGTCCTTCAGCCAAACAATCAATTAGTATTAACACTCCCCCCCTCCCCCCAAAAGGTGCCTTTCCACTGCAAAGCCTTTTCAGAAGCTTTCTGCAGAGCTAAATTCCACGTCACATCCGCGGCTGCCCGTCTCTCTGAAAGCAAAGCAGCCTCACCCCAGAGGCCAAGAGTTGCTGTCTAAAAACCTATCCTTTTGTGACTTGTGCGGTTCCTAAAGGTGGGGAGGCATCACTAATGGGGCTCCAGCAGGAGTTCCTCAGCTTGGTGTTCCGCTGCTGAGCAGAAAAGTACTGCCTAAAAGCCGCCGAGTCGAACGCCACTAGGCTGTTATCCTAAATCAAGCCTGAGTTCCCTTTATAGACATCTTCCAGCTGTGTTGATACATTATCAGGCCGAACCTGTTAAGTAGATCTATAGTTCTGGTAAGTGTTTTTACTTACATGCACCCTTTGTTTTTTTCCTATTAGCACCTCCTAGACTGCAATAGCAATCCATCACGGTCGCCTATCAAAGTTTGCAGGACTGGAACGAACATCGGTTTCTCCCATGGAGGAAGGAAAACGGGGTGTTGAGAGCCCAGCAGGTTTCGACTTCTCCGTTTCCTCTTAGACTCCCCGAGCTGCATCCTCAGCAAATAGAAACAAGGGTAAACTCTGTTACCTTCAACCAGACTTTGCTGATTTACTCAAGATGGTCCCTCTCTAGACCTCTGAATCCCTTATTTAGGTCCACTGGAAGGTTGACTTTCTCTGCTGAAGAATGCTGTTTCTGGGGGGTGGGGGAAAAAAGCTTTTGTGCTATTGGTATTTGGTGTAGTGGTTAAGTGCGCTGACTCTTATCTGGGAGAACCGGGTTTGCTTCTCCACTCCTCCACTTGCAGCTGCTGGAATGGCCTTGGGTCAGCCACAGCTTTAGTAGGAGTTGTCCTTGAAAGGGCAGCTTCTGGGAGAGCCCTCTCAATCACACCCACCTCACAGGGTGTCTGTTGTGGGGGAGGAAGATAAAGGAGATTGTGAGCCGTCATGAGACTCTGAGATTCAGGGTGGAGGGCAGCATATAAATCCGATGTCGTCTTCTCTGCGGGCTTGTTGGCGGAGAGACCCAAATCTCCCTGCAGTAATAAGTTTCTGAGTTATTATGCCAGTGGAAAAGAAATATAGAGATTTGAACTTGGTCATTTTTTTTTTAAATGGCAGCCCAGACGCATTTTTTAGACATGGTTTTATGCAAGACTCAGATATTTGGGAGCCGCGCATTGCATTTCAAGGGTGGGAAACAGGCTGGGCTGCTTGGTGTTTAATAAAGCGCTAAAGCTGACAAATGATGCCGTCTTATTCGAGGCAAGATCTGGGGCTGCAATAAACAAACCCGCAGCCTCCCTTTCTCGGAGTCGCACGCTCTGCAGTTGCATTGGGAAAATGTGTGATGCACTGGAGTTCTCTGTCGCAAGATCTGCATTCGGATCACATCTGCTGCGGCTGCTGACCTTTGGCAAATCGCTTCACCCCTGCTTCCTTCCTCGCAGGCTTTTTTGTCTTGTCTGTTTAGATTTTTAAGCTCCTAAAGGGGCAGAGCGACTTTTCTGTCCACGTTTATATGGTGCCTGGGCCAACAGAGGATGACCAACGGAAGCCTTTATGGACTGCTACAATTTAAAGCAATTAGTAGGGGTTTCCTGTTTGAGATTGAGAGCCGGGAACTGTTTGGCTTCCAAATGTTAAAACCAAGGTGATTGCCACCAAATTTTGTACTGAATGCCAAATTCAGCATCTTGGGAATCTCAGTGTAGTGCACTGCATTTGGAGACGTTCAGCAGTAAACATGCTTTATTGAAGAGCACATTACAAGACAGCATGGCGGAAATTCAGGGACCAAAATGCAGGACACAACACTCCGTTTTCATTTTAAAAAAAAATTACAATCAGGATTATAAAGATAAGTTTTAAGGTGTATGGAAAACGGTACTAGTAAGAAATGGAAAAGAATCATAGCGTTGGAAGGGACCTCCAGGGTCATCTAGTCCAACCCCCTGCACAATGCAGGAAACTCACAAAAACCTCCCCCTAAATTCACAAGATCTGCATTGCTTTCAGATGGCCATCTAGCCTCTGTTTGACATTTTTACAATCATGGTTATAAAGATAAGTTTTAAGGTGTACGGGAAACAGTACTAGTAAGAAATGGAAAAGAATCCTGCATAATTTATTGCCCTTCCCCAGTGATCAGCAAGATCAACACAAATTGTGCAAATTATGATCTCAGATGCAAATACACTTGATTTAGACTGTTTGTAGAATGCAGCATTTCCCGGTTTAGAATTTGGGTTACCTTGTCACAGAATTCTTATTAGAGCATGCCTATCCCCTGCTATAAATCTTTCTGAAGTGATTTTTCTCCCGCTTTACCGAATATTGCAATATTATTGCCTGTAGGCGAACCATTTGGTTATCTGGGGGGGGGGGGGGGGGAGAAGAAGCAGTTTTGCCCTCTCACGCAGCATGAAAAGCTTTGGCCCTGCTGTTGGAAAAGGGGCATTTTTAACCAGAAGAACCCAGCTGCCCCATTCTGTCCAGGATCCTGCCATGGGTGATCACTTTGCCCCACGCTTGGCCCCAGAGGATCCATGGGGAGGCAGGGAGAGAGAAGCCAACATGGGAAAGAAAACGGAGCTCTCTGCAGATGGCTTGAAGGATTTGCTATGCCGTGGCTGTCTCAGCAGAGGAATCCAAATGTACAACTAATTTTGAGAGGAAGGATTCACTGTGTTTTCGGTTACTAGAGGGGAGGGGGAAAAACACAAGGTTCTTCAGAAGAGCTCTGGTCATTTTGCTTCTTCCGAGGCTGTGAAGTGCGAAGGGCTGATTTTTATTGAACACCTCATCAGCCCTAGTTGAGTGCTTAATCAGTGTTGCAAACTCTTGAACAAGCTGCAGAAGTGCACGGCACTGGAAAAATAACTAGCCTTTTGTTTCAAGTTTGAAACTGTACTTAAGACGTTCAAGGAAGTTTAACCCTTGACACTGCTCTCTTGGTGTGTGTGTGGATGGAGGTCAGGACCGTGGGCTCTTTTGAATATAGAAAGATCTCATTCGTAGGTGAGGGTAGGGTTGCCAAGTCCAATTCAAGAAATATCTGGGGACTTTGGGGTTGGAGCCAGGAGCAAGGGTGTGACATAATTGAACTCCAAGGGAGTTCTGGGCCATCACATTTAAAGGGATCGCACATCTTTTGAAATGCCTTCCTTCCATAGGAAATAATGAAGGATAGGGACGCCTTTTGGGGGGCTCATAGAATTGGACCCCACGGTCCAATCGTTTTGAAACTTGGGGGGATATTTTGGGGAGAGGTGCTGGGTGCTATACTGAAAATTTGGTGCCTCCACCTCAAAACACAGCCCCCCCCCCAGTGCCCCAGATACCTGTGGATCAATTCTCCATTATTTTCTATGGGAATAAGACTCCAAACAGAATAATAGAGTGCCCAGCAGACATTTCCCTCCCTCCCCCTTCTGCTCTCTGATGAGCCTGAAGTGGGGGAGGGCCTCCAAACCAGAGGATCCCCTGCCCCCACCTGGGGTGTGCAACCCTAGGTGAGGGAGGGGGTGGGATTGAGGGATTATGATGAGATTTTTTGATCCCTTTACTTGGGAGCCCTGAGCAGGGAAGCATTACTGAAAACGGACCAGATGTAGACCCATGAGTGAGGAACCATTTAAAACCACTTGATAGAGCAGGGTATAAATGGAATAAGGACCACCCACCCACCCTTCTCTGCATGTTCCCAGGCAGCAGCTTTGCTCTTCCCAGCAGGGCCTTATAGCCAGGGCTTTTTTTGAGCAGGAGCGCCTAGGGACGCAGTTCCGGCTGGCTTGGCGTCAGGGGGTGTGGCCTAATATGCAAATGAGTTCCCGCTGAACTTTTTCTACAAAAAAGCCCCACGCGAAACACTGGTAACATCAGGGTGTGTGGCCTAATATGCAAATGAGTTCCTGCTGGGCTTTTTCTACAACCAAACCCCTCCCATCATTAAAACAATTAAAGCTAAAATATACACAAAGACATAAAAACAGCAGTTAAAACATTGGGCAAAAGTATGGCTGGGGTATATGAATGTAAGACATTGCCCGATACAGAGTCTGCCTGTTTATTTATCCCAATGCATGTGATAGTGGCCCTCAAGTGACTCAGGAAAACCCTTCTTTCAAGAATGTGCCCTACTACTGAGGTGTTCGCTCCCCATAGATGCTGTGGCATAGGGGGATATCAGCAATAGTTGAGGCAGGCAGTGCAATAGAGAGCCAATGGGAGTAGGGTGACTGATGAATTTTCTCTTGTATTGGAGCTGAGAATTCACCTTCCCACTAGCCCACCTCCATGGGACATGACACTTAGGAGGAAGTGACAGTGACTTCCTGACTTGAGTAGCACCAGTGAGGGGCCAGGATGGGGTTTGTGTGCAGATTGTGGACATCACTCTAGGAAGGAAAATAATCCCGGAGTAATACACATCCCCTGGTTTCTGGATTGAATTGGGAATTCCAGGCATTTCCACCTGGGTCTCCCTGCTGGGTGTGGCCAGCATTGTTCCTCGTTACAAAAAGTGGGTGGGGCCACCTGTGATTGGCTGCATATGCTGTAAACATGGCTGCACAGAAAAAGTACCATTGACCTATGAGAAGGGCAAAGAGGGATCATGATTTGGGGCCAAGGGCTGGGCTTGATTTTGGAAGGGAATGATAGTCTTCATTAGTTAAACTCTGGGGCCACTGGTCTTGGGATAAGGGTTTTATTACTCTGGGAATATTATATTCCTTTTCTTCTGAGAAGATGGCCAGTAGGTTTCGGACTGAATCCACATTCTTCTTTTCTTTTTCTAATAAATGCATGTGAAATTATGCACAATATGTGCATAAATCAAAGACGCCTTTTCAGAACTAATGAAGCAGAAATCTGTTTTTCCTAATTTAAGTGATCTTTCTGTTGACTAAGGAATTAACGAAGGAAGGTGGGGGGGGGAAGGAGCTGGATTGAGGGGGGGGGAATGAAAAGAACAAAAAGTGGCAGTTGAAACAAAGAAATATATTAAATCTTCGCCACTGCTGCTCAGCAGTGATTCGTAGCACCTCATCAACAATTTCGTTTAAAGGCAACTGAAGCTGCGGCTGCCGAAATTTCAGTTTTGTTCGGGAGATAATCCACCCTTTCCCCCCTTCGAAACAACATTAGAGTTACAAATCATTAATGTTGGAGAAAACCAATGTGCCAGATCCCCCATCTGAAAATGTTTGCTCATGGTGGTAAATATTTTGTATCACGCTGATCTAATTTGCATACCGTGGGGAGTCACAGACTGTTAAAACCGTTTAGCAAGTCAGGATGCATATAACATTAAATGAAACCCGAGAAGCGACCCAAAGTCTCCGCTCGGGCTGATTATACAATAGCTCTAATATGCCTTTGGACCTGCTTCTCAGAGGCTGTAGCTGCGGTTCAATATCTCAGTCAAGGGCAGTGGGTCAGCTTTCACCTTGCTGGTTGTCAACCCTATCCCTTGTTCCAGGGTTAATTCTACCTTGACGGCAATGGAGAGTTTTTCAGAAAGAGCATTTCTTCTGCTTCTAAGCAGACAGACTTTGCAGATTTAGGTTCAAGAGTGCAGGTGAGAGAACTGACAGTTGTGAATTGCCCATTAATAAGAATAATTTTTTAAATTTATCTTCTAAATCCTGGGCTTTTTTTTTAAAGAATACTAGATCATTAACCAGTTGCCCAGTTGCCCATTGACCTCATTAACTCCCAGATGGTTTTCCACCTCTAGGGGCAGAATGTTACTACTCTACAAGATCAAAACAGAGTAAAAACACACCAGACATCAGCAAGTGCTCCTTGGAGGGAGAAGGTAGTAGTTACAAAGGGTAGCTGATAATAATGAAGGGTCTCAGCAGGGGTCATTTTGTAGAAAAATAGGTGGGGGAGTTCATTAGCATATGCCACCCCTCGCCCAGCCCAAAGCAACCCGATGCAAGAAAGGAGAGCCCTGGGTGAGTGAGGGCTGCTTGGGCTGGCTAGAGATCCAGCCAGCCCAAGGAGGCCTGGTTTGCCTGGGGCTCTCCTGGACCTCACCCAGTCAAAAGACCAGCAAGCCACCTGCAGTCCAAAATCTCAAAAGTGGAGAAAGGGTGATGTGGACTTCTCCAGGGGTTAATGAGGGCTGGAGGGCTGCTCCAGGGGTTAATGAAGGTTAATGAGCTGCGCTCCTGTGAGCTCCTGCTGAATCTGAGGCCTGGGTCTCAGTTCTAGAGTTATGCCAGACATCAGCAAGTTCTCTTTTGCACACTCACTCTGAGGAAGCTTGTTCCACTGAGGAATGGCTCTAACAGTCAGGAAGTTCTTCCTAATGTTGAGCCAGAAACTCTTTTGATTTAATTTCAACCCATTGTTTCTGGTCCTACCTTCCAGGGCCACAGAAAACAATTCCACACCATCCTCTCTATGACAGCCCTTCAAGTACTTGAAGATGGTGATCATATCACCTCTCAGCTGCTTCCTCTCCAGGCTAAACATCCCCAGCTCCTTCAGCCTTTCCTCATAGGACTTGGTCTCCAGACCCCTCACCATCTTCGTTGCCCTCCTCTGGACCTGTTCCAGCTTGTCTATATCCTTCCTAAAATGTGGTGCCCAAAACTGAACACAATACTCCAGGTGAGGTCTTACCAGAGCAGAGTAAAGCGATACCATCACATCACGTGATCTGGACACTATACTTCTGTTGATACAGCCCAAAATTGCATTTGACTTTTTAGCCACCGCATCACACCGTTGACTCATGTTCAGCGTATGATCCACTAAGACCCCTAGATCCTTTTCGCACATACTACTGCTAAGACAAGTCTCCCCCATCCTATAACCATGCATTGGATTTTTCCTACCTAAATGCAGAACTTTACATTTATCCCTGTTAAAATTCATTTTATTTATTTTAGCCCAGTTTTCCAGCCTGTCAAGGTCATCCTGTATCCTGTTTCTGTCTTCTTCTGTGTTTGCAACCCCTCCCAATTACATATCATCTGCAAATTTAATAAACATTCCCTCTATTCCTTCATCCAAATCATTGATAAAGATGTTGAACAAAACAGGTCCCAGGACAGATCCTTGAGGCACTCCACTTGTCACTCCAAGAGGATGAGGAACCATTCACAAGCACTCTTTGGGTGCGATTTGTCAACCAGCTACAGATCCACCTAATGGTAACAGGATCCAAACCACATTTTACCAACTTGTCAACAAGGATAGTATGTGGAACCTTATCAAAAGCCTTACTGAAATCAAGATAAATGATATCTACAGCATTCCCCTGATCCAGCAAGGTAGTCACTTTCTAAAAAAAAAAGATCAGGTTAGTCTGACATGACTTGTTCTTGAGAAAACCATGCTGGCTCTTAGTAATCACATCCATTCTTTCTAAATGTTCCGGGACCGACTGTTTGATGATTTGTTCTAAAACGTTTCCAGGTATAGACGACAAGCTGACAGGTCGGTAGTTACCCGGATTATCTTTTTTCCCCTCCTTGAAGATGGGGACAACATTCGCTCACCTCCAGTCTTCTAACACCTCTCCTGTTCTCCAAGAATTCTCAAAAATAATAGCCAGAGGCTCAGAAATTACATCCGCAAGCTCTTTTAGAACCCTTGGATGCAATTCATCTGGTCCTGAGGACTTAGTTTCATTTAAAGAAACTAGGTGTTTATGTACTGCCCCTATGCTGATCCTAGATTGGAACTTCATACCCTCCTTATATGTTCTGTTTTTGCCATGTTGAGCACCGTTTCCCTCAGAAGAGAAGACTGAGGAAAAGCAGGAATTAAGCAGTTCCGCCCTCTCTTCATTATCTGTTACAATTTCACTTTCTTGCCCTCGCAATGGGCCTACCATGTCCTTGCTCTTTTTCTTACTCTGAGCATAAGAAAAGAAACCCCCCCCCCCATTTTTTTTAGCATTTTTGGCCAGCCTAAGCTCATACTGAGCTTTAGCTTTCCTAACTTTTTCTCTACAAGCACTGGTGATTTGTTTATATTCATCCATGGTTATAAGGCCCTCCTTCCAATTCCTAAAGGAGTTTTTTTTTTATTTCTCAAGTCTTTAGAGAGCTGTTTATGGAGCCACTTTGACTTTTTTAGGCTCCTTCCATTTTGTCTTCTCATAGGAATTGCCTGTGATTGTGCATTCAGTATTTCGCTTTTAAGAAACTCCCACCCCTCCAAAACCCCCTTCCTCCTAAGTATTTCTGACCATGGGATTTTACCCAGCATAGTTATAAGTTTATCCAAGTTTGCCTTTCTGAAGTCCAACCTATAAGTTTGACTATGTATAGCTTTCCCCTTCCCTAAGACTGTAAATTCTAAAATCACAATGTCACTGCTGCCCAGGGTGCCCACTATTTCTACTTCTTCAATCAATTCTTCCTTGTTGGTGAGAATCAAATGCAAGATAGCAGATTCCCTTGTTTCCTTCTTCACTTTCTTGAAAAGGAAGTTGTCAGCAAGACAAGTCAGGAATCTATTTGGCTTTTCATTTTTAGCAGAGTTGGACTTCCAACAGATGTCCGGGTAATTGAAATCTCCCACGATCACTGTATCCCTTCTCTTGGAGAACTTTGCAATCTGCTGTAGAAGTATCTCATCCAAGTCCTCTGTCTGACTTAGCAGTCTATAGCAGACCCTCACAATAATATCATTGTTATTTCTTACTCCTTTTATTTTTACCCAGAGACTCTCAACTGAGCTGCCATGCTCAGATTCACATATTTCCTCACGAGTATATACCTCCTTCACATAAGAACATAAGAGAAGCCATGTTGGATCAGGCCAATGGCCCATCCAGTCCAACACTCTGTGTCACACAGTGGCCAAACATTTTTTATATAGATATATAAACACACACACCGTGGCTAATAGCCACTGATGGACCTCTGCTCCATATTTTTATCTAAACCCCTCTTGAAGGTGGCCATGCTTGTGGCTGCCACCACCTCCTGTGGCAGTGAATTCCACATGTTAATCACCCTTTGGGTGAAGAAGTACTTCCTTTTATCCATTTTAACCTGTCTGCTCAGCAATTTCATGGAATGCCCACGAGTTCTTGTATTGTGAGAAAGGGAGAAAAGCACCTCTTTCTCTACTTTCTCCATCCCATGCATTATCTTGTAAACCTCTGTCATGTCACCCCGCAGTCGACGTTTCTCCAAGCTAAAGAGTCCCAAGCGTTTCAACCTTTCTTCATAGGGAAAGTGTTCCAGCCCTTTAATCATTCTAGTTGCCCTTTTCTGGACTTTCTCCAATGCTATTCACATATACTGCTACGCCTCAGCCCTTTCACATTTGCCTGTCCCTTTTAAATAAGTTGTACCCCTGAATTATAATACTCTAGTTGTGAGTTGTGAGTGTCATCCCACCAAGTTTCAGTAAGGCCTATTATGTCATAGTCTCCTTCCTTTATTAGGACTTCCAGTTCTCACTGTTTGTTTCCCATACTCTGTGCATTAGTGTAGAGACATCGGAATCCACGATTTATACATTCTGAGGGTTTAGTTTCTGTACAAGCCTGCAAGTTAATATTACCTAGCATATGCACCACTCTTTGCAAATCTTTAATGTTCTTATCCCCAGTTTCTGGCATCATACAAGGTTTTGAATTATTGTCTCGCTCCCCCATACAATTTAGTTTAAAGCCCTCCTTATTAGGTTAGCAAGGCTGTTACCAAACACCCTTTTTCCTACCACCATATGGTACAAACCATCTCCCGATAGAAGACCACCATCTCGAAAGCTTAAACCATTGTCCAGAAATCCGAAACTTTCCTGATGACACCATCGACGCAGCCAGTCATTTATTCTTTTTTCTCATCCTAAGCCACTGCCTTCACCAGGAAGCACTGATGAGAACACAACCTGTGCACCCAGCTCCTTCACTTTCTGACCCAGAGCTACATAGTTTTTGCTAATACGTTCAGGGCTATGACGGGCAGTATTGTTCATTCTCACGTGGATCAGCAAGAAAGGATAGTAATTCGTGGGCTTGATAAGTCTTCCAATCCTTTCTGTCACATGCTGGATGTGTGCACCTGGCAGACAACAGACCTCTTGGGATGACAAATCTGGGCTCCACCCCTCTAAGCAAGGAGTCTCCAATCACCACCACCTTCCTCTTCCTATATTGGGGAGCAGAAGCTCCAGGCTTCTTATCCACAGGATCCTGAGAAACTTTCTTTAAGCTTCGCAGCGGCTGGGGAAGTAGCCCTTGTTCCAGTGGTTCCGAATCAGTTACTGTGGGGAGATCCTGGAACCTATTGCTGAGCAGAAGGGGCTCAGAACATCTCCTGATTTTCTTTCTCTTTTGGAATACATTTTTCCAGAAACCCCGCTCCTGTGTTGGGTTCTCTTCTAATTGCTGAGATACCATTTCCTCTCCCTCCTCTTGTCCTTTCAAGAGCACCTCATGTGTTTTGTCAAGAAAATCCTCACTTTCCCTTATACACTGCAGTGTGGACTATTGTGCCTCCAGTCCCTGTATCTTCTCCTCTAGCAGGGCCACTGACTTACACTTGCTGCGAGTGTAATTCGTGCTACTCTCAGGTAGAAATACAAACATCCCACAGTCTTTACATGTCACTGCCTCTGCTCCCTCACCAGCTATACTGCTGCAATCCATTTCAAAATTTTCTTTATATTCACTTCTCTTTAAATCCCACTATCAACTGCGACTTGAAACTACTTGTGGGTAACTACCCATCTTTCTACAGAACCCCCAGGCAATAGCCTCAGGCCAAGAGCCCCTGGCCAAGAGCCCTTTGCCAAAGGCTTGTGCCTCTGGCAAGGATGAGCCTTGCAAATTCAAGGCTCAAGCCCCCACCCACCTCTGACTCAACAGCCAGAGCAACAGTAGAGGGTGGGGCCAGCATTTACCCCCAGGCAAACAAGCTCTCCTCACTCAGCAACAGCTTGCATCCTTAAAAGCCCCACCTCTGTTTCAGGGCTCTGAACCAATCCTTGTTGTTTAGGCCACATGCAAATACAAGTGATTTATTGTTCATCTCCATCTCTTTCTTGTCTGTCAAGCCATAAACCCAAGAAGCAGTGAACTCTATTTGCCTCACATATAAGTACAGTCTTAGTCTAGCAGGTTTGCAAAGAGGAGACATGAGAACATAAGAGAAGCCATATTAGATCAGGCCAATGGCCCATCCAGTCCAACACTCTGTGACACACAGTGACCAAAAAGACCAAGTGCTATCAGGAGGTCCACCAGTGGGGCCAGGACACTAGAAACCTTCCCATTGAGCCCCCCTCCCAAGCATCAATGTCCCAGACAGAGTTCCAATGATAAGCTGTGGCTAATAGCCACTGGTGGACCTCTGCTCCATATGCTTTATCCAATCCCCTCTTGAAGCTATATATGCTTGTAGCTGCCACCACCTCCTATGGTAGTGAATTCCATGTATTAAGAAGTACTTCCTTTTATCAGTTCTAACCTGACTGCTCAGTAATTTCATTGAATGTCCATGAGTTCTTGTATTGTGAGAAAGGAAGAAAAGTACTTCTTTCTCTACCTTCTCTATCCCATGCATTATCTTGTAAACCTCTATCATGTCACCCCTCAGGGAATCTTTAGGTCCCTCAGGGACCTTTACAGAGCACATAGCTTACACATGAACAAACTATTTTAAAGCTCATGTCCCCCTTTTTATTTGATTGTGGCCGGTTGGGGTATAAGGAATCTGTAGGAGAGTGGGGGAGGGAATATTCTTCAGTCCAGAAGGTAGTTGCCTCAGAGTCTCCCCCCCCCCCCCCCACAGCCGCCACTGTCACCTGTACGTGGGACTCTGTTATCACCGTCTCCCCCCTCCCCAACCCCCGGAATGTTAGCCATCTGTGAAAAGTGACAGGAATGGATGTTCCAGTAATAATCACTTCCAATGCTGCGATGTTGGCAATGAGGAAAAGCGCTACAAGACTCGGTTAACAACCTAGCAGCCTAGTTCATTGCTAACATAACATAAAATAGATAGAGCTGTAGCTGGGGAGCAGACACAGCCGGCAAAGCAATCTGTGAGGGAGTGAGAAATTTGCAGGAGAAAAGACATTTACACCTGGATGTCTCTCTCTCTCTCTCTCTTTTGGAGGATCATTATTATTGTCTTCCTCATTGTGTGGACGGAATTTCAATTTAACCTGAAGCCTAATTGATATGCAGAAGCTTTTTTTAAAAAAATATAAAATCATATAAATACAAATCGAATAAACTAAACTACACTGCTGGATCAAACCAAAGAACCCTATAATCTAACATCCTTTGTTATTATTATCATCAATAAATTATTTAGCATACGTTTATTCTACCCTCTTTCCAAGGCGCTTCCCTCTTCCACTTTATCTTCAGAACAACCCTGTGAGGTAGGTTAGGCTGAGACAGTGTGTGGTATATGGCTGCCAAGATTCTGCCGGGAGCAGAGAATCCCCATTTGGGAGGCCCCAACCCACCAGCATGGAGCAGGCCACTAGGGGTATCCCCACCTCCAAAGAGCCCTGTCATTGTACGACATGCCCTGTGCGATGATGTCACCCGGAGGTGATGTCATTGTGCTGGGCACAGAACGCTGGAGATGCTCTAGGATTCACAGTAAAACTCTATGGTACCATAGAGTGTCCCTTGCACAACGTGCCCAGCACAATGATGTCACTTCTGGGTTATGTCATTGCACCATGCACACTTTGTGCATGCAAGAGGAGTCCCCCCCCCCCCCGCAGAGGGACTTGGCAACCCCAATGTGGTAGGTAGGTTAGGCCATGTGAGGTAGGTTTGTCCAAGGCAGATTCCATGGCAGAACCTGCTACACTATGCTGGCCCTCTTTATTTCCAGCCCTTGACATCTTTCCCTTGAAGCCTTTGTCTGCTGTCCTTTTGAAGCTATCAGAGCAGCTATTGTTAACAAGCAACAGCCATGTCATGGCTAAACAGGTTTATTGACTATCTTGGAGCACTTGTGGGTTTTCAGCTAGCAGCTGCCCATTTCTACACATTACGCCTGGGTTAAAGGGGCAGGACATTCTTTTTCCTTCCCACCACCCTAAGATCTTAAAGGCACAGCACAGCAAATTCTTTTGCTTTAAAAGGCAGATAACTGTTCAGACCTGGCCCTTTCCTTCTATTATATGAAAAAATAATCTTATTTGCAAAACAGCCAATGGGGGTGAGGGTAATTGGCGGGGCTTTTTTTTGAGCATAGGGTTGCCAAGTCCAATTCAAGAAATATCTGGGGGCCTTCGGGGTGGAACCAGGAGACTTTGGGGGTAGAGCCAGGAGACATTTGGTGTGGAGCCAGGAGCAAGGTTCTGACAAGCATAACTGAACTTCAAAAGGAGTTCTGGCAATCACATTTAAAGGGACTGCACACCTTTTAAATGCCTCCCCTCCACTGGAAATAATGGATAGGGGCACCTTCTTTGGGGGCTCATAGAATTAGACCCCCTGGTCCAATCCTTTTGAAACTTGGTGGGTGTTTTGAGGAGGGACACTGGATGCTATGCTGCAAATTTGGTGCCTCTATCTCAAAAAACAACCCACCCCAGATACCCACAGATCAATTCTCCATTATACCCTATGGGAATCAGTCTCCATAGGGAATAATGGAGTGCCCAGGAGACATTTCCTCCCCCCCCCCGCTTTCTAATGACCCTGAAGTGGGGGAAGGGCCTCCAAACCAGGGGATCCCCTATTTGAGCAGGAATGCCCAGAAATGCAGTTCTGGCTGGCTGGGCACCAGGGGGTATGGTCTAATATGCAAATGAGTTCCTGCTGGGCTTTTTCTACAAAAAAAGCTCTGGTAATTGGTCATGCCAGTAGAGAACTGGTCCAGTTGACGACTCTGTTACAAGCTCTGAAGGAAGGAACTAATTGTGAAACTGGAAGATAACAAGGCATTACAAGTATCAGAACATTGACAGTGTTTGTTAGAATATATCAACCTTTAATGTACTAAATTAAAGGTGCGTCATGCATGGATGGTATATCTTCTGTTTCGTAAGTATTTCCTTTATTTAAAATAGGGACCAGGTCCTGAAAAAAAGAAGCAGGCAGCAAGCCTATCGCTGTTCACACCCTGATCCCATTTAGGTCTAATTAGAAGCACGTCCCACTGGTCTCACTGGAATTTACTTCCATGTGGTCTGGGTTCTTTCAGGGTTATTGCTCCAAGCTCTCTCTAGTGCCTGAGGATTGGAGAATTCTAGGGGCAATGTTATATGGGGTCAGTTTCCATATAAGAAGAAGAGTACTGAAATTCACAGTGACTTTGTAATGTTTGCTTACTTAAAATATGTCTATTGAGCAAAGGGAGGGGGGGGAAGGAAAGAGAATACATTATCATATTTCCTCCATTTTGTCCCAGTCACCTCCATTCTGATAACTGAGACCTACTTTCCTTCACATTTCAATGTTAAAAGCAGGAAAGTCTATGGTCAATACACTACAAAAGACAGAGATTGAAGGGAATAAATAAACTGAATTAAATGGTAGGTTTATAAAGCTATAACTCTAGGCCCTCACACTTTTTGACTCTCAGTTTTCCAGTTCAGCTGAAAAGGGCAGTGACTGCAGAGGGTAGAATTTCAGCAGGAAGTAACATCACTTCCAGGCAAAGCTCTAGGAATTTCATCTAAACTCTATGGCAAAGAGCATAGAGACTAGGGAAAATTCCTTGAGTATCACCATCAAGACTATTTCTCCTGATTCTTCCCCACTCCTCAAATTATTGAGAGCAATTACAAGGATTGGTTTTTAAGGCCTAATACAAGCTGCAGAATGCTCCTGGAAACATTTCTGCTTTAGACAACTTAAACCAACACCGAACAGCTCAAGGAGTAAGAAACTGCAGGGGAGAGCTGCTTTCTCCACCTTTGGTTCCTGAGGTCAGTTTTTGTGAAGATGGGTGCCATTCAAGGAGGAAGACCCCCTTCACACAGACACATGTCTAGATTCTACATATACCTGACCTTATGTGGTGGTTATGATGTTTGTCAGATGAGCTTTCTCTGTGAAACTACCTCAGAATCACTCAAAACAAACAGTGAGGTACTTCTCATCACCCATATTTGTTTTCCTTCACAGGTAACCTCTCAAAACTGTACTTTCTGCTCTTCCTATATCTATATGTACACATAATCTCAGGCAGAACACTGATTCCTACCCACACTATGCTTGGTTAGATGAAAATTTTCAGCATCTCTTAGCTTTCAAGGCCACTCTAAAAAACCAACATGCTCTACAGGAGCCTGGGCTAGCCATTTCTGTACTCAAAAGAGGATTCTGCAACTGGATTTTACTGTGTGAACTGGCAAAATCCAGTTGGAAAGTGCATTGAAAGTGGATTGAAAGTGCATTATTTAGTGTGTGTGATCACAGCCTTAGTGACAAAGTACTTGCGATCAAGATGCCCGAGAGCACTCAGTTCTGTCTCTCTATCCAAACCTTCTGGAGATGCATTGGAACCCTTGAGCCATTGCCTGGCTGCTGTGGTCAAATGTCTAAGAGTGAATTAATTGAAACCAAATAATGAGATGACAGAGGTAATGCTGGCTAGGAAGCCTGATGTCTTGAAGGGCTTCGTGCTTCCCACTTCCCTTGGGTTTCAGCTGACTTTTGCTGACGTGGGTAAGAGCCTAATGGTTATGCTACACTCAGTATTACTACTAGACATGCAAGTTAATCCAGCTGTCAAGACAAAACTGCTTTCAACTTAAGAGTAGTCAGGACAATGGCCTCCTACTAGGGGTGTGCAGGAATTCATTTTCCCCCAGATTTAGGCCTATTAGACTGGGAAATTATTGGTATTTCCTGATATTCCCAAATCCCAATATTGGTATGGTGTTGGTATTTGGGTGAATATTCAGGAAACCCGAATTTATTTGTCTCCATTATACCCTTTGGGCTAGGAGTAAATGGATTCTGTACATGGAGTTTCCATTTAGCAATCACAGCTAATAACAATCACTGGACCTATTATTGGGAAGGAAGGTGGCATGGTAGTCTGATTTCATCAGATTTGGGAATCTAAGCTGGGTCTGTACTTGGCTGAGAGACCACAAAGGAAAACTTTGCAGAGGAAGGCCATGGCAAACCACCTCTGCGTCTCATCTGCCTTTCTGGGATCTTCATAATTTGATGATGACTTGATGGCGCTTACCTATGTAGACCTATCTTTGCATTTTAAAATCTTCTTACGCTAGCTGCTGTCACCTTGTTTCACAGTGTCGTGAATTCTATACATCAGGAATGGCCAATGGTAGCTCTTCAGATGTTTTTTGCCTATAACTCCCATCAGCCCCAGCCATTGGCCATGCTGGCTGGGGCTGATGGGAGTTGTAGGCAAAAAACATCTGGCCGCTCATGCTATACATTAATCATGCATTATGTCAGGGGTGGCCAACGGTAGCTCTCCAGATGTTTATTGCCTACAACTCCCATCATCCCCAGCCAGCATGGCCAATGGCTAGGGCTGATGGGAGTTGTAGGCAAAAAACATCTGGAGAACTACCATTGGCCACCCCTGCATTATGTGTATTACCTATTTTTTGTGTCTGTTCTGAATCTACCAGGAAGAGGAACCTTTTTTGTATCTTCCTGCTCTTTTCAGATCAGGGAACAGTAACTGTATAAAGACAGATATTACATAGTCCCTGCCTGGACATGTTCAGTTTTTCTGAATAACCCACGTTCCATTTAGTGCTTGTGGTTAATGGCAGCCATTTATTACTTATTTTTTGATTACGAATAGTAGTCATTATTAATGGCAGCCGTTTAATAAAATCGACACAGCAGCACATATTTTATATTATGGGTTGGATCTCATCTAAAAGTTCCATGCGTTTGAAGGGGGAAGTGCTTTGCCAATTCCCCTTCTCATAGTAGCCCTTCAACTACATGGTACCCATGGGGGTTCCATTTTAGGCTGCAATGGCTGCGGGACAACCATAGCTATTCCTTCCTGCTTTTTTATAGTCCCAAACAGCAAACATACAAAATCATATAACAAAACCAATGAAGTGTGAACAAATAGGAAACTGTGAGTTGAAGACCGCCTTCAAAGCTGAAAATGGGACAGCGAGAGAGCTCACATTTTCATCTACCATAACGATATCATTTCATACTGAAAAAGAGAGCTCTGTGGAGAAAACGTCTGAGAAAAACCCTGAAGATTATGGGCACGATCCAGCCCCAAATTAAGTACTTTTTAAGTCCATTTATTTCCACTGCGAAGTTATGCAGTTGCTTAAATCTCTTCTGGTCAAAGCACCAGGACTGAACAAGACTGAACTCATCCCTCTCTTTCCCAGATGAAAGTTTCCATTCATGATAATTTTCTCCTGAAAGTAATCAAAGAGCAAGGCAAATGTCCTTTCCGGTAGCATTGGCATTGTCAGACTGGATCTAGTTAATATGCTTATCTAAAGCCTCCCCCTCCATCTCCTCCTTTCTGACATCAGCAGTGAGAACTTTTGCCAGTTCCTGACAATGCAGTGAATAAAAATGGAAAGCGCTGACCCTGATATGCTAAAACACGAGTATTTGGAAGCCAAGAAGCAAGGTGGAGAGATTTGACACCGGGTGTTTGTTTGAAAGCTGCTGTTTTTGATGCACGTAGAGTATGCCTGAAGAAAGGTGAATGAGAAAGTTTGCATTGGGTTAGATCAGAGAATATCAGGACACTTGCCGCTCTCTGAACTATAAGGTCATGGTCGGTGTTGTAACAGGCAGGATAGATAAGTTCACTGACTAGTCCTTTTATATACGGTAGTGCTCCTTGGGAGGACAGCTTTGGCAAGCCTAGGCAGCATAATAAAAAGTAGAGATGTCACACTGCTGACAAAAGTCTGTAGAGTCCAAGCAATGGTATTCTCAGTAGTAATTTATGGCTGTGAGAAAAGGACCAGAAGACCCTGATGCTGGGAAAGATTGAAGGTAAAAGAAGAAGGGGACGGCAAAGGAGGAGATGGTTAAACAGTGTTATCGATGCAACGAACATGAATTTGAGTGAACTTAGGAGCACAGTGGAGGAAAGAAGGGCCTGGTGTGATGTGGTCCATGGGGTCGTGAAGAATTGGACTCGATCTGAAAACACATGTCAAGTCTGGGATGCATGTTGTCACTTCATCTATATATTTTGAGACCTTAGAGACTCAGAGCTGGCAACCCTATTTGCACAGCAGGGGGGGGTGCACTTGAACATCTCTGGCATACCTTAAAACAGACCCGATGTGCGTCCAAACCAAAGAATTCAAACACAGCCAACGTGCCTTGATTTCTACTGTGCAAACAATACACATGACACAGATTTTTTTAACACACGCGGTTCTCCTAACTCTTATCACAGTAAAGAGTGGAAAAGCCCAGGCTTTCCGATTTTCTTTAAATAAGTCAAACAGGATTTTTACAGCCACAAATCTGTTGGGGGTTTTGTTGCCTGGATGAAGCATGAGGCTCCGGCCTTCCTATAACGAGGAATTTCAAACGACTAAGAAATGAAAGAGAACAGAGCTTATAATATTCACGCAGTCTCAGTATAGGAATAAAAGTGTAAAAAAATGTACAGCTTAATAAAGGGTAAGGTTTGGCAGAACAGATGCAAGGGCTGAGTGGAGGTGACATTGCTATATCGGCTTCCCGTTATAGAAAGTCAGTCAAACCCTGTACGATTGTCACCATCCGTCTTGCGGAAGGAAATACATTTGCAGCGTGTGGAAGCGCAGAGCTGCTGCGCCACCTTATCACTTCCTTTTTGTTTGTTAAGGTCTGGCATGTCAAGAGCTGGTCTAACAACTGTTGTTAAATTGTTAAAACGGGAAATGATAAAAACATAGGTGATATGCTTGTAAAAATGGAATGTTAGATACAAAGTAATTAGGGAAAGATGGGAAGGCTCATGCAGAAATACAAAATTAAGTGTATATCAAATAAGCTTTATGCAAGTAAGTGCTCATCAATAATCAATTTATGTCCGTTTTTATTTGTATGTAGTTCTTGTCTTTGTATCTATTTGTGGTAAGATATCATAGATGATGTAGTTGTAGAAAATCATAGTTGTAGAAGATCATAGATAGTCTATTTATGCACATACTTATATACAGGGATGGAATTCTAGCAGGAGCTCCTTTGCATATTAGGCCACAACCCCTCATGTAGCCAATCCTCCAAGAGCTTACAAAAAAGAGCCTTGAAAGCTCTTGGAGGATTGGCTACATCAGGGGTGTGTGGCCTAATATGCAAAGGAGCTCCTGCTAGAATTCCACCCCTGCTTGTATAAGACGACTGTGTTATGTTATTTCTATGATTGTAGTTATTGTAGCTATTATTGTTTTATTCATTTTTTTAAAAAAAGATGCTACCTAGATGCTACCTAGAGCAGAATGCCCGGGATGAATTTAGAGTTGACTTACTTGGCCAGCATGAGTTCCTGATGTCCTTCCAGGCAAGCAGAAGTGTTGTTGGGCATTTTCAGGCCTACTTCCGGTTTCAACCCTACTTCCACTCTGTGGGTGACACTTTGGTTTTTGGGCAAAACTCTATGGTAAATTCGGCTTCAAACCACAGAGTTTTGCCCAAGAACCAGAGCATCACCTCTCAACCAGAAGCACACTCTACACTGGAAGTATGTCCCAAACTGGAAGTAGACCCAAAAAGGTCAGTTGGGGGTGGGATTTCCTGGCAACAGCCTGTGAAACTGGCTCAGTGTCTTCCTGTCATGTGACTGGTATAAACAAATTCCTTGCCACATACTTGTAGTTCAGTGGTCTCCATGAGGGGTGGACTCCAGCTCTGGAAAAGCTGAAAACTTATGTAGTGGTGGGGACTACCATAGTCACAACGGACATATGGTGGCCCCTCATGAGTTTTTCAAGGCAAGAGATGTTCAACAGTGGTTTGCTAGTGCCTGCTTCTGTGAAGAAACCCTAGGCTTCCTTGGTGGTCTCCCAACCATGTACTAATCTGGGCCAACCTTGCATAGCTTCTGAGATCTGACAAGTATGGGCTGGTCTAGGCCATTCAGGTCAAGCTTAAGACTACTGTGCTGGATGATAATGTTTGAGGTAGGGTTCTGCTGCCTTGGGAGGCTTTGACCTGCTGCTAGCCAGCTGGCCAGAGGGGGAAACCGCACCCCCAAATGACATCCCAATGCTCTGGTTTGGGGCGAACTCAATGGTTTTGGGGGCAAAAATCTCACAGAGTTTTGTCCAAAACCAGAGCATTATGTCTGACATCGCTGATGTGATGACATCACTTGTAAGAGACATGTGATGTCCTGCCTACCCCCAGAACGCCCCCCAAACCCACCCAGCACATCAGCAAAGGGATCTGGTTGGAGGATTGGCAATGGGAAGTTCAGTATAGGGAACCAATCACAATGGCAAAGAAGGTCTACACTTCCACCCAGTAAGTCTTATTGAGATAGCCAAACCTTATCTCTGAGCTCATATAGCTAGAAAATATATTCACAGCACAAACTTAAATCAGTTTAACAGTCATGGCTTCCCCTTAAACAAAGACAATAAACTAAACCACTTCAGCATCTGATTTTTTAGCCAGCCAAATCTATGCTAACAGACAAAATAAACTCTTTGTTAATTAGATATTACGGTATTTCACTCAATCTATTTATCTGTCTAGTGCATTTTCACCCCGATCTTTCTCTAAGGAGCTCTGAGCAGTGGAGTTCCACATATTTGTCCTCGTAACTACCAGCAACCTAACCTATGAGGTAGATGAATCTGGGATTGGCCCAAGGAAATAATATAATGACCACTGATTGAAGCTAAGCGGGGATTGAACCTGGGCCTCCCTGCTTCTAATCCAACACCATAACCATTATACAATGCTGGCCTTATTTCACAATGCTTGAGGAACTATGTATTGCATAATCATTTTTAAAAAAAAAAATCTGGAAAGGAGAAGAGTTTTTCATATTCCCTGCAAGTATGGAAAGACTTTAAAATGACATTGTGTGAGGCACTGCACATCTGCATTGCCTGATTCAAAGTATCAAGTCTGAATCGACTGCCTGGGAAATACTCGCAGGGATTTCTTATCATGTTGAAACCATATGAATGTCAGTTTTGAAAGTGAAACTGTCAGTCCATTCATGAGGTAAACATTCTTGAAGACCACTACTGCTGTGGCCCAGTTCAGACATCTTCTGGAGCTACAAGAATCTTAGCCCAGAAGAGAAATGACTGGGTAACCTCCTTCCCCTCTTTAGGCTTCCCACAGATTCTTGCTGTTGCCTGCTGCTACTCTAAGTGGCAGCAGGATCCCCCCCCCCCCGAAAAAAAAATCCCACTGTCATCCTCTGTGCCAGTACATCACTTCCAGATGCAACATGGAAGTGACAAAGGGTAGCTCTAGGAATCACTGGAAACCTTATGGTTTTATCATAAAGTTTCTCATATTTCCTAGAGCTACCCATCGTCACTTCTGGGTTGTACCTGGAAGTGAAGCGGTGATATTGGCAACATTGCTGGTGATACTGGAAACCCCATGTCCCTGCCCCTCAGTCTTCCCACTGCCTGCTAGGCTTAACCAGGCCACCCTATCTTCTTGGGATGGAGCACATTCCTGGGGTCATGGGGCCCATGTAGAAGTTATAGTCAATCAAGTTGGGAGGTCAAAATGGGAAGGGCATGACAGAAGAGACAGGAAGGAGCACTTTTCTTCTCCTCCTCAGGAATGAAATTTCCTAGGCTCAGAAGGGACTTCTGGGGGGAGAGGAAAGCTAAGCAGTTCAGTGACTATCAGCATAATCCATGACAGGTCACAGGAGCCAGCCCAATATTATAGAGGTGGGCAGGGCTTTTTTTTGTAGCAGGAACGCCTTTGCATATTAGGCTACACCCCCCTGATGTAGCCAATCCTCCAAGAGTTTACAGGGCTCTTCTTACAGGGCCTATTGTAAGCTCCAGGAGCATTGGCTACATCAGGGGTGTGAGGCTTAGTATGCAAAGGAGTTCCTGCTGCAAAAAAAGACCTGGAGGTGGGTCTGTCACATAGATTTCTGTTAGTGCAAATGCTCAGATAACTTGATCTCCACTCTCTGTTTCTGAGGGAGAAGAATGGAATGAAGTAGACATAAGCGTGAGGCATCCATCTCACATATGACCTTGTAGATATAGTAGAAGGGAGGGGATGTAGTCTGTCTTCCACGTAACAGCATTCTTCAGAGCTGTGTAAATTGTTTATCGCTCTGGGTGTCTGTCTGTCTAGCAAGTGTGCATGTGCACAAAAGCTCATACCTTGAATTTATTTTATTCTATTTTTAACCCACCCTTCCCGTAGGGCAGGCTCAGGGAGGGTTACATCATGAAAACAATAAACAATAAAAACAATAAAAGAGCAACTTAAATATATAACATCTAAAACTACAGAATGACTGAAATGGCAGGTTCTGCTTCACAGATATGGCCTGTTGTCCAGGTCTAGTAGATCTTATAGCACTGGGATGGAATGAAGGGGGGAGGCCGGCAACAAGTGACATCCACTGCCTCAGCAGAAAGCCTGGCAAAAGAGCTCTGTTTTACAGGCCCTGCGGAACTGGAGCAGATCCTGCAGTGCCCGGATCTCCAGGGTGGGCTCATTCCACAAGGCAGGGGCCAGGGCTGAAAAGGTCCTGGCCCTCATTGAGGCCAGATGAACGTCTCTGGATGGTGGGTCTTTTTTGGTCTCTGTTGGTCTTAAAGGTGCCACTGGACTCTTCATTCTACTGCTTCAGACCAACACGGCTGCCCACCTGGAGCTATCTTCATTTTTTTTTTCTGAAGGGATAAAGAAAAATTAAAACATTTGTCTTTGATCCTATAAAAGTTCATTTTCCTTCTGATTAAAAAAAAAATTAAAACATTTTTGTGGGCCACTGAAAGTATTGTGGGCCCTGTGCCTATTGTGTATGCCCTGTGCCTACTATGCCTAATGAATAAGTCGGCCAAGCCTGTGGCAGCCATTTTGTGTCTGGGCCTGTCACGCAGTGCCATGATTCCAAAGGTTCCCACAGGTTCAGAAATATCAGGGCACCCTGGTAATTAACTGAGATGCAGATGACCCATGAACCCATCTCCCAGATTTTAGTTTGATTTAAAAATGGTCTTGTGGAAGTAGTAGGGGTGATTGGGGTCACAACACTTTACTCTAGGGGTGTTAAACATGCAGTCCATGAGCCAGATCAGGTCCTCAGAGGGCTCCTATCAGGCCTGCGAGCAACTCACTGTTGTCTGCTTCCTTCTCCCTCTTTCTTCCTTCTGCATCACAGCTTGCTTTGCCAGGCTTGCTCAGTCAAGCTACAGAGCAAAGGCTCTATTTTCTCAATTGGCTGGCCAGCGCATGAAGTAACTTATGTACAAAAGCTTGCAATGCCCAGCCATTTCATATTTTAGCCTGGATCTTAGGTTCAAAGCATTGGCCATGAGATTTCAGTAATGAATGTCAGTAAATCAAAAATAGGTGTCCAACTTACAGATACGCATCTGAACAACACCTGAACAGCATGCTCAAGATTGCTACAGCACAGACATTGTTGCCAGATTTTGATGCAATAGTTCAGAGTAAAAGGTGTCAGTTATCAAGAAGATGAAGAAGAAGATATTGGATTTATATCCCGCCCTCCACTCCGAAGAGTCTCAGAGTGGCTCACCATCTCCTTTACCTTCCTCTTCCACAACAGACACCCTGTGAGGTGGGTGGGGCTGGAGAGGGCTCTCCCAGCAGCTGCCCTTTCAAGGACAACCTCTGCCAGAGCTATGGCTGACCCAAGGCCATTCCAGCAGCTGCAAGTGGAGGAGTGGGGAATCAAACCCGGTTCTCCCACATAAGAGTCCGCACACTTAACCACTACACCAAAATGGCTCTCCAAGAGAGATAAACAAACAAAATATTGCAAGAGTGCTAATCTTTGAAGCATGTTTTTAAGTTTTTCAAGAAATCTTTAATTGTGTTCATCTATGTCCTTTATAAAGTTTATATCTCTGCTACCTGGCGTTACATTTTATGACACACATGGCCCTGCCTGACAAGATCTCATTTATGTCTGATTTGTCCCTCATAACAAAAGTTTGACACCCCTGCTTTACTCCTTTCCCCCTATGCTGTTTTCCAAAGGAAACTGCCTCTGCCCCTGAGAACCCCATAGAAAATGGGGCGGGGTGGTGGTTACTCTTAGATGACAAGCTGCCTGAAAGACATCCAAGGCCATTGTTTCAGAAGCGGGGGCTAAAGACATTTCAGTAGGGGGCGAGATCCCCAGCAAGATTCAGCGGCCTGTGCTGAGATAGATTCCAGATAAAACTGCAAAAAAAGGCAGTATATTTTAAGAGCAATCGATTTGCTGTGCTTATCAATGCAGTTGCAATGGTCATTGGTATGCATGCTTCATCCACACGCCCATTTAACTGTTTATAACTAAAGTCACTCAGGATGAAGACAGAATTGGCATTTTAATTGTGGTGGAAGAAGCGATCTAAACTCACGTTTGCTTCCCTGAAAATGCAGTCGGGACCGTGTGTTCAAACTGCTTAAATATAGCATCTCATCGGTGTGGAGCCAATGAGTAGGTCAGAAATGTAGGTTCTTCAAAACAGAGGACTCAAATAAGCCTTTTCGGACCAGTGCGGGGGGATCCAACTGGATGCACTACCAGTGCACACAATCGTCCTTTGGTCTGACTTGGGAAACAAACATAGTTCCAAGATTCAATATGAATGCATCTGTTAAAACCAGGGGTGGAATTCTAGCAGGAGCTCCTTTGCATATTAGGCCACACACCCCTGATGTAGCCAATCCTCCGAGAGCTTACAAGGCTCTTTTTTTTTGTAAGTTCTAGGAGGATTGGCTACATCAGGGGTGTGTGGCCTAATATGCAAAGGAGCTCCTGCTAGAATTCTACCCCTGATTAAAACATTTGCATCCCGCCCTTCCTCTTGCTTCAGGGTGGCTTCCAGTAATTTCTGAAATCCTCCCACCTAAACCTAAGTATTAAATAATGAGCCCTGAAGTCCTCCCCCCTTAAACAATGCCTGTTGTTCACACATACACACACCAAAAAAGAAGCAAACAGGCAGGCCTCCTGAAGATCTCAAAGAAGGAGATCCCTTATCAGGGCTCATTTTGTACCAGGAACTCCTTTGCATATTAGGCCACACTCCCCTGATGTAGCCAGTCCTCCAAGAGTTTACAGTAGGCTCGGTAATAACAACCCTGTAAGCTCTTGGAGGATTGGCTACTTCAGGGTTGTGTGGCCTAATATGCAAAGGAGTTCCTGCTACAAAATAAGCCCTACCAGACCCCAGCAGCAGTGTGCAGACCAGCTGGCTGGCAGGGGAAACCCCTCCCCTAAACAGGGGTGTCACTATGCTGTGTCCCTGACACAATGTTGTCACCCAGAAGGGACTTCATCATGTTGGGGGCACTCTGGCAATTGGGCAAACTCTATGGTTTTGAGGGCAAAAAACCCATAGAACTTCACCTAAATACCAGAGTGTCCCCATGTGATGTCCCTAATAAAATTATGTCACTTCCAGGGGATGTCATCACATTGGGGACATTGTGTGACATCCCCACCCACCCCAAGGATGCCCCCAAATCCCCCTACCGGATGGGCAAGGAGACATAGCAACCCTAGACCCCTAGAGCCAGTTTGGTATAGTGGTTAAGTGCATGGATTTTTATTTGGGAGAACTGGGCTTGATTCCCCACCCCTCCACTTGCAGCTGCCGGAATGGCCTTGGGTCAGTCATAGCTCTCACAGAGTTGTCCTTGAAAGGGCAGCTCTTGTGAGAGCTCTCTCTGCCCCAACCACTTCACAGGGTGTTTGTTGTGGGGGAGGAAGTTAAAGAAGATTGTGAGCTGCTCTGAGACTCTGAGATTCAGAGTAGAGGATGGGATATCAATCCAATATCATCATCATCATCTTCTTCTTCTTCTTCTCCTCCTCCTCCTCCTCCTTCTCTCACCTTTTCAGTGAGCTCATGCCACAGAGCCAGAGATCCAATGGAAAAGGCCCAGGCTCCCTTTGCCATCTCTCTGCCTGGCAGGAAGACAGGGAAAGGCAGGCGATCTCCTCCGCCCGCCCCCCATTTCTACACCCAGCAGGTGTTTAATTGTGTGGGGGAGCCCCAGAACTGCCTTTGCCGTTTTCCCACCTCACAGGGAGGCTGCAAAGGTGGGTGAATTGCCTTTCCCAGCATTTAAACACCTGACGGGTGTTCAAATGGGGGAAAGCCTGGGCACTGTGTTAGTCTCCCCGTGGACCGGTGGCTGGAAGTCTGGGGCCCAGGCCCGGGTCCCAACCCTGCCAATAGGAAACGCCGCACCAGGTGCTTTTCAGAAGTCCTTGTGCTAAACTTACCGACATCTGAAAGCAAACAGCAGCCGGAGGGAAAGAGTCGCACGCTCTGTGGGATTACCTAGGAAAGTACAGCAGACAGCGCGGGGAAGTGCCGGTTCCTTTTTTTGAAGACACACAGTTCTCCGTAATTGGCTTGCTTCCTGCAGTGCCATCACTTATGAAAAGATAGCCTAAGCCATGGAGCTAATGCTTTGGGATCGTTTCCACTGGCTACAGCTCGAAGGAAGAAAAATAATGTTTCGATAAGCCTCTCCGAATGAGCTGGTCTCACGTTAAAGATTATGGTGCTCGAAGATCTCACAGGAGAAGACATTCGGTAAAGCTTTAAGGCACATCAGAAATAAATAACATCAATGCAAAAGAAAGGATTCTTTAATGCACATTTTGAAGGCACCCTTTGGGTATTCCCGAGCTTTGTTTGTGTGTGTTCAGGGTCATGAAGCTGCTCTCGAATTATGGAAGCCCTATGTATTAATAACCTCCCAAATCTCCTCTCGTTAACAGCCGTGCTCAGGTCTTGCGAACTGAGGGCCATTACTTCTTCGATTGAGTCAATCCATCTCACGTTGAGTCTTCTTTTCCTGTCTTCGTTTTTTCCCCTTGTCTTCTCAAGCTTTGTACCTTGAAAAAGCTTGGCTTGAGAAGGGCAGTGCTGAACCATTCAAGGCTCAGGGTGAGGGGCAGATCGTCAGATGTTGTCATAGCCAAGAAGTGTTTCCAGAAGCATAACTAGGGTTGCCAATCCCCAGGTGGGGGCAGGGGATCCCCCAGTTTGGAGGCCCTCCCCCCACTTCAGGGTCATCAGAAAGCGGGGGGTGGGGGTGGGAAATGTCTGCTGGGAACTCTATTAATCCCTATGGAAACTTATTTCCATAGAAAATAATGGAGAATTGATCCACAGGTATCTGGGGCTCTGCAGGAGCTGTTTTTTGTGGTAGAGGCACCAAATTTTCAGTATAACATCCAGTGCCTCTCTCCAAAACAATCCCCATGTTTCAATAAGATTGGACCAGGAGGTCCAATTATATAAGCCCCCAAAGAAGGTACCCCTATCCTTCATTATTTCCTATGGAAGGAAAGCATTTAAAAGGTGTGCGGTCCCTTTAAATGTGATGGGCAGACCTTTGGAGTTCGCTTATGCTTGTCACACCCTTGCTCCTGGCTCCACCTCAATGTCTCCTGGCTTCACCCCCAAAGTCCCCAGATATTTCTTGAATTGGACTTGGCAACCCTAAGCATAACATCCAGGGCTCTTTTTCTAACAGGAGATCCTCTGCACATTAGGCAGAGGATGTAGCCAATCCTCTTGGAGCTTACAGTAGGCCCCGTACTAAGAGCCCTCTAAGCTCTTGGAGGATTGGCTACCTTCAAGGGAGCGTGGCCTAATATGCAGAGGAGCTCCCGCTAGAAAAAGAGCCCTGATGGCATCAATGACATGAAGAGATCTCAGATCCATTTTAGATGAACCACAGCTGGAGTACCATGCCACATTTTTTTTAAAAAAGTCAAGCCAAAGACAAACTGAAGATAATTCAGAAGATGGCCCCAAAGATGATAGAGGGTTTGGAGAAGAATTTAGAGAGGTATTTAGCCTTGACAGAAGGAGACTGGGGACTGGGGTGAGGATGGATGGGACACAGAGAGAAAGAGAGACTGTACTTTAATAGTGAGTATGTCTCTTTGTGATATATGGGCAGTCTCACAAATTCATATGTGACCAATCGGCCAGCCTGAGAACTCTGGCGCTCCAATCTTGCAGTTACGATCCGCTAACTCCTTGCAAACTGAACGGTGGATGGGCTGAGAAGGGTGTAACTCTGCTTAAGATTGGACTATAAATCTCCCAAGAGAAAAGCTCGGTGCAACTGCTGGCCAGATGGCTGGTTCTCTTGTCAAGACGGGCTCTGCCCATATATTTTTTCTTTTTAAAAAAGAAAATCCCAATTGACGGAACATGACCTTCTCCGGGTTCTTCTAAATCATTTTTTACTTAGCCAAATGACATACATTACAACCGAGTCATATGCCAACAGCCTGTTCTAATGTACCATTTGTCTTTCCCATAATTGATTCTCATGGAGGCCAAATACCCCCGTAGATATTCATAGGGGACTCCAGCTCTCCCTAACACAATGACATCATCATGTTTAACATGGTTCCTCTGAAGCTTGGTTCTTGATATACGAGCCTCAGCAAAAAAAAAAAAATCATTCGTCTCAAAGCCATACTTGTTCCGAGCGGTAACAGTGGGATTACAGCACACAAAAGGTGGCCACTGTGTTATCAAATCCACGTTTCCTGCACACATTGTCATGCTCTAGCCACACTATAACTCAGTATTAAACTATATTTAATGAAATCCATATCACGAATGGCTGCTTCGGCCAAAAGGAAAGTATGTAACGATGTATATGTATTGACTTTCATTGTTGGTCAATGCCGGGATTTATGGTTTCTGCAGGTAAATATCGAGCGAGGCAAACCCTTACTCAATTACGTTTGTCTCAGTCAATAAATTCAGATGTTGACTCCGGTGCGACTCAGCTTCCATCTGTTATTGTGTAGCTGGTGTTAAATGATGCCATCCTTCCAGAAATGGAGTTCTTGGTTAAGCTGACACCATTGGGGCAATCTTTTGAGACAAAGACTTTTCTTTGGGTTTCTTTGGATAACAAATGTACAACCTGCTGAACAAGCAAGGCACTGGGGATAAGAGCAGGCCCTGTTCATTGACTCAGGGACAATCCAAAGATCATCCAGAGATTGTGGGTCAAGGTGGCTCTCTGGGGTCATCCTATCCACTGCATTCACCAAAGTTGGAAGCATTTCTCCAGCATAGGGGTGGCCTAACTGGGGCTTAGGAGCCTCATGTGGCTCTTTCACATATACGGTGTGGCTCTTGAAGCCCCCACTGCTCTGTCAGCCAGCATGGAGAAGGCATCTCTCATTAAATCACTTCTCTAAGCCAAGCCAGTTGACAGCTTGGATAATGCATTTAAAGTTGCCTTCCTTCCTTCCTTCCTTCCTTCCTTCCTTCCTTCCTTCCTTCCTTCCTTCCTTCCTTCCTTCCTTCCTTCCTTCCTTCCTTCCTTCCTTCCTCTCTAAGAGCTTACAGGGCTCTTCTTACAGGGCCTACAGAAGTAGGTGGGGCTGAAAGAGGTCTGAGAGAATGGTGACTGACCCAAGGTCACCCAGCAGGCCTCATGTGGAGGAGGAGTGGGGAAATCAAACCCCATTCTCCAGATTACAGTCCACCAGTATGCCACGCTGACAGCTTTGGAGGGCAGTTCTGTCAGTCTGCAGTAAAATGGCCCAATTCAAGTCCAGCTGCACCTTAGACACCAACTAGATTTTCGGGGTCTGAGCTCCCTTCATCAAATCATTGGCCTCTGATACTGCTGGACTGGGGTCTAGAGATCCCACTGTGAACAGGACTAACCAAAGAATCATAGAGTTGGAAGGGATCTCCAGGGTCATTGAGTCCAACCTCTTGCACAATGCTCCATGCCCAGAAGATAGCAAAACCTTCCAGGATCCCTGGCCAATCAAAATTGCTGACTGACTCCAAAGTGTCAATCAGCATTTCCCTGGGTGTGTAAGAAAGGACCACAAGAATTAAGCACTGATGCAGCCCTTCCTGCCCTCCTTCTCATGATCTGCCTAATTCACAGCATCAGCATTGCTGTCAGATGGCCATCTAGCCTCTGTTTAAAAACCTCCAAGGAAGGAGAGCCCACCACCTTCCGAGGAAGCCTGTTCCACTGAGGAACTGCTCTGTCGGGAAGTTCTTCCTAATGTTTAGGTGGAAACTCTTTTGATTCAATTTCTGCCATGCACCTTTGCTTTTCATTTCCCCTTTCACTAGACTTTTCTCATAAGGCCTTGACCACCCCATCCTATAAAGATGCATTTGGTTTTTCCTACCTGCAGAACTTTACATTTATCCCTGTTAAAATTCCTTTTTCTGGTTTCAGCTCAGCTTTCCAGCCTGTCAGGAACATCCTGTATCCTGTCTCTGTTTGCTACTGTATTTCTGATCCCTCCCAATTTAGTATCATCTGCAAATTTAATGAATTCTCTCTATTCCTTCATCGAAATAATTTATGAAGATGTTGAACAAAACAGGTCCCAGGACAGATCCTTAAGGTACTCCACTTGTCACTCCTCTCCAAGAGGATGAGGAACCATTCACAAACCCTCTTTGGGTGCGATCTGTCAACCAGTTACAGATCCAGCTGACAGTAACAGGATCCAAAACACATTTTACCAGCTTGTCAATAGTATGTGGAACCTTATCAAAAGCCTTACTAAAATAAAGATAAACTATGTCAACAGCATTCCCCTGATCCAGAAAGATAGTAACTTTCTTTAAAAAAGAGATCAGGTTAGTCTGACATGACTTGTTCTTGAGAAACCTATGCTGACTCTTCATAATCACAGCCATTTTTCCAAATGCTCAAGGACACACTGTTTGATGACTTGTTCTAAAACTTTTCTAGGTATGGACGTCAAGCTGGAGAGTCTATAGTTACCCAGATCCTCCTTCTTCCCCTTCTTGAAGACGGGGACATTTACCCATCTCCAGTTTTCTGGCATCTTTCCTGTTCTCCAAGAATTGTCAAAAATAACAGCCAGAGGCTCAGAAATTACATCCGTAAGTTCTTTTAGTACCCTTGGATGCTGTTCATCTGGTCCTGAGGACTTCGTTTCATTTAAAGAAACTTGTTGTTTATGTACTGCCCCTATGCCAATCCTAGGCTGCAGCTCCCTTCCCTCATATGTTCTGCCATGTTGAGCACTGTTTCCCTCCCAAGAGAAGACTGAGGAAAAGTAGGAACTGAGCAGTTCTGCCCTTTCTTCATCACCTGTTACAATTTCACTTTCCTGTCCCTACAATGGGCCTACCACGTCCTTGCTCTTTTTCTTATTCAGTTCTTAAGAAAAGACATTCTCCCCCCCCCCTCCTTTTTGGTTGTTTTTAGCATCTCTTGCTAGCCTAAGTTCATACTGAGTTTTAGCTTTCCAAGCTCTCTGCAAGCACTGGTTATTTGTTTACACTCATCCTTGGTTATAACTCATCTTTCCATTTCCTAAACGAGTCTTTTTTTATTTCTCCTTGGGGAGCTGTTTATGGAGCCACCTTGGCTTCTTTAGGTTCCTCCCATTTTCTCTTCTCATAGGAATCATTTGTGATTGTGCCCTCAATGTGTCGCTTTTAAGGCATTCCCATCCCTCTTCAACTCCCTTCTCCTTAAGTAATTCTGACCAGCATCACTCTAAGTTTGTCAAAATTTGCTTTTCTGAAGTCCAACCTATATGTCTGGCTACATACAGCTTTCCCTTCTCCAAGACTGTAAATTCCACAATCACATGGTCATTATAACCCAGGGTGCCCACTACTTTCACCTCGGCAGCCAGCTCTTAAGTTTGGTGTAGTGGTTAAGCGTGCAGACTCTTATCTGGGAGAACTGGGTTTGATTCCCCACTCCCCCACATGCAGCTGCTGGGTGACCTTGGGTCAGTCACAGTTCTCTCAGAGCTGTTCTCTCAAGAGCAGTTCTCTCAGAGCTCTCTCACTCCCACCTACCTCACAGGTAGGGTTGTGGGGAGGGGGAGGGAATGGAGATTATAAGGTGCTCTGAGACTCCTTCAGGTAGCGAAGTGTGTGGGGTATAAATCCAATCTCTTTTCTTCTTCTAATATGTATCCCCTCCGCACATATGTATCCCCTCCGCACATCCCCTCCGCACATTTGGTAGATTAAAGCCCACGGTAAAATACGCATCCTAAATTTTATTCTGCTTGGTTTCAAAAGCAAACGAGGTCCGAAAACTGAAACAAATGTTTTTTGGGAAGCTATTTCAGAATTTCTCTTCCTTTCTTCTTTTAGCCCAATCAATACGACGCTGACACAGAAGCCTCTAGCTAGCACGTGCCACTCCAACCGCACTGAAAACGCAGAGCGGCTGGCACTTTGTCAAAAGGGACAGCCACAGGGAAGCAAAATCTGTACAGATGGATGGAACGTTTCGAGCCAAAGAGCTCTCATTAAAAATGCTTAAAAAAAAAGTATAAACTATTTCTTCCCCCCTGATTTTTATAAAACATTACCAGGATGTGAGAGAGTATGACTATACCTCTGCAAAGCTGGAAGCTAGATGGTCCATTTTTTGGAAAAAGGGTTAGAAGAGATGGTCTTTTCCTTGGTTCCAATTTTCTGGGCGGAAGAAAAGTCTGTGGAGATTTTTATGAGATATAACACTTCAGAACACAGACGAGCACATTTAAATGTGCTTCCCCACAGGGCTTTTTTTGTAGAAAAAGCCCAGCATGAACTCATTTGCATATTAGCCCAAGTCCCCTGACATTGCCATTATTTCATACAGGACTTTTGTGTAGAAAAAGCCTAGCAGGGACTCATTTGCATATGAAGCCTCACCCCCTGATGCCGAGCCAGCTGGAACTGCGTTCCTGTTCAAAAAAAGCCCTGCTTCCCCACATAAAGAAAACTTGCAGCACATGAAAAGCTGTTTATTTATGTGGTACAGTTTTATCCCACCTTTAGTTGTTGGAATATAGCAAAGTCATGTGATACAAAAAAGTAGAAGAAAAAAGATCCTGCAGGGGGCAGCAAGTTCAAGCTAGACAGTACCTTCTTTCTAAGAGGGGCTTCTCCTTGTCTGTCTCCAGAATGCTATTCTTCGGCTTTTCTTCTAGAATAATTTAGAATTCTCCCTCAGCTAAAAAGACAGGTAGGTTTTTCTCTTCCCTTTCCTATCCAGCTTGTTAGTTCCTAAATAAAGTGCTCTTCGCTTTTAATTAGTTCAGTGTCCTGACTATTGCTGTGGACCTGGATCCCCGCCCCCCCACTCCCTGGAATGACAGTTCATCTCCAGAATTAGGGTTGCCAAGTCCAATTCAAGAAATATCTGGGGACTTTGGGGGTAAAGCCAGGATACTTTGGAGGTGGAGCCAGGAGACATTAGGGGTGGAGCCAAGATCAAGCCTGTGACAAGCATAATTGAACTCCAAAGGGAGTTCTGGCTACTACATTTAAAGGGATGGCACACCTTTTCAATTCCTTCCTTCCATAGGAAATAATGAAGGATAGGGGCACCTTCTTTTGGGGCTCATAGAATTGGACCCCCTGGTCCAATCTTTTTGAAACTTGGGGGGTATTTTGGGGAGAGGCAGTAGATGCTATTCTGAAAATTTGGTGCCTCTATCCCAAAAAACAACCCCCAGAGCCCCAGATACCCGCGGATCAATTCTCCATGATTTTCTTTTTTTTTTTTGAGGGTTAAAACAATTTTATTTAGTAACATATGGTAACAAATTATATTTCTTGCATCATTAATATTTTCTTTTATCAATCCCATATATTACTTTCTACCCACCCCTCCCCCCGTTACTTGACCCCCGCCGGTGTTATTTACTTAAAGTACTAATGTTTAAAGGTACCCTTAACTAATAAAAACAAACGTTAATATTCTTCTTTTTTCTAAGACTTAATCATTATCAAAAATTGTCCAATGTCCTTTTATTTTCCACTCTTTTTCTACATAACTTCTGAACTTTTTCCACTCCATCTTAAACACTTCTAAATCATAGTCTCTTAAAATTCTTGTTAATTTATCTATTTCACTCCATGTCATAACTTTTACAATCCAATTCCATTTCTCTGGTATTTTTTCTTGCTTCCACAACTGCGCATATAATGTCCTAGCAGCTGAAAGCAAGTACCAAATTATAGTTCTATCTTCTTTTGGAAATTTTTCCATTTGTAATCCCAACAGAAAAGTCTCTGCAACTTTCTTAAATTCATATCCCAAGATCCTAGAAATTTCTTGTTGAATCATCTGCCAATACTTTTTTGCTCTTTCACAAGTCCACCACATATGGTAGAAAGAACCTTCATGTTTTTTACATTTCCAACATCTGTCTGGCATCTTATTATTCATCTTTGCTAATTTCTTAGGAGTCATATACCATCTATACATTTTAAAACAGTTCTCTTTAATACTATGACATGTCGAAAACTTCATAGAGTTCTTCCACAAATATTCCCAAGTTTCCATCTGTATTTCTTTATTTACATTAATTGCCCACAATCATTTGAGATTTCACTACTTCATCTTCCGTAGACCATTTTAAAAGTAATTTATATAATTTTGAAATTAATTTTTCGTTGTCTCCAAGCAGAACTTTTTCCATTTCTGTTTGCTCTTTTCTTATTCCTTCAGTTTTAATGTCATTCTCCACCAAACTCTTTATTTGTTGCATTTGAAACCAATCATATTTATTATTCAGTTCTTCAGCAGTTTTCAATTCTATTTTACCACTTTGTATTTTTAATAGTTGATTATATGACAGCCACTTTTCTTCTTTAATTATGTTTTCTGTGTCCTTTATAAAGTTTATGTCTCTGCTACCTGGCATTACGTTTTGTGACACACGTGGCCCGGCCCGACAAGGTCTCATTTATGTTAGATCTGGCCCTCATAACAAATGAGTTTGACACTCCTGCTTTACATGTTTTTAATATTACAGACTTCTTGTTTGTTGTTCTTTGTCCACGTTTTGTTTCTAAGTTTTATCTGCTCAATTGTGATAAACTGTGGCCACAAACAATAAACTTTTGACTGACCTGAAGTTAAAACATAGAGTTTTGGGTGAATCCTAGAGTGTCGTGCCAATGTGATGACATCACTTCCAGTTTGTGCTATAAGTGACATTGCAGCCTTGATTCAATGCTGATCAGATAGGTTCCCTTCCTGCCCCCCCACTCTTGCTGGGAGTCAGCACTGCACTGGCAACCCTATGTCTGGCCCACTAGTGGAACTGGTTTCCTAAGGGGTGGTGGACTCTTTCATGATGGAGTTCTTCAAGCAGAGGCTGGAAAACCATCTGTTGGGAATGTTCTAGCTTTGAATTTCCTGCACCAAGCAGAGAGTTGGCATCGAAGGCCTACGTAGCCCCTTACCACTCTAGGACTCTAGCTCTATAAAAGTGAAGAAAAGTTCTTCTGATTTTGTGCCCTGAATTTTCTGATGTTTGCTTCAAAGTCTAGATAAACTGTCCCTTCAAAGATGGAATATAAAATTCCATTAACTGATTTCTTTGACTCCTAACTTCAGAGTTCGCCTTTACCATCTGATGAAGCAGGAAACAGCCTGTAAAAGAAAACTTAAACTCTTTCAATAGAAAAAATAATTTAAACTGGGCTCTTTTAATGCTTCTTAAAAAGCTACCATTGAATACGTTCCATAGATACTTGCCCTTCTTATGAAATCATGCTGAATGGACCACATAGATTGGAAATATGTATCTTGTGTGGGCTTCACAACAGATCGCTTTCAATGCCTTCATCTCTACAAGACAATGTGAGGGCCACCTCAGTTTCCTCCACCCCCCTCCCCAAAAAATCAACAGATTCATAGCTGTTAGGTTGTTGCCATGGAGGCAAGATAAGGCCAGCAATGTTTCTAGTAAGCCTGAGGTGGCTACTTGTATACTGTACATTTTGCTGTTTCCAGAACCATACTTCCAATTAGATAGATCCAAATGAGCAGCCGTGTTGGTCTGAAGCAGTAGAACAAAGCAGGAGTCAAGTAGCATTTTTAAGACCAGCAAAGTTTTATTCAGAATGTAAGCTTTCGTGTGTTCTAAGCACACTTCATCAGACAAGGAATCAGGTACAGTGAGTCAGGTACAGTGAGCAGAGCTACAAGATGATGAAGTGCGCCTAGAGCACACGAAAGCTTGCATTCTGAATAAAACTTTGTTGGTCTTAAAGATGCTACTTGACTCTTGCTTTGTTCAAACTTTAATTTCTGAGGTAAATTTTGAAGGAGTACTTGCACTACAAACATAAACTGGTTGAATAATCAGTCTTCCAGCCACCAAAAGAACCAGGAGAGTTGTAATTATATAGAATAGAGAAGAATCTTAAATGTAAATAAAGCTGGGTCACTGGTGATCAAAATCAAGGAAAATCATGTAATAGTATTCCCTATTAGTACATATGGGCAGGGCTTTTTCTGAGCAAGAACACTCAGTTCCAGTGTCACGGTCTGGGGCCGGGTCAGGCAAAGTCCAGGGGCAGTCCAAGGTCTGTAGCCGGTGAGCAAAGAGGGTCCAAGGCACCAAAACCAAATCACAGTCCAGGTATCGCAGGTCAGAGGTTCAGAAGCCGAAGTCAGGGGGTCCAGAAGCCAAAGTCAAAAGCCGAAGTGGATGCTAGAACGTCAGGTAAGTGACTAGTTGCTTCCACAAAGCCTCCTCCCAAAGCCCACAGCTCCTCCTCCCCAAAGCTTCCTCCCAAAGCCCACAGCAATTAGCCCCATTTGGGCTAATTGCTGGCTCAGAGAGGCAGCCAGGATCCTGCTAAGACTCAAGCATCCTCACTCCTAGAAGGGCCAGAATCCTTTCAAAACTCAGGGCTCAGGGAGCGTCTTGCTCGTGAGCGTGCCGCCCTCCTCCGATCCCTGAGGTCCTGACAAAGGCGGTCACGCACATGAGCCACCCGAGAGGGCGAGGCAGAGGGGCTTGGATCTTCTCCAGCAGGAGGCAGGGGCACTGGTGCAGGTGGCAGGGGAACAGTTTCTTCTGCAGGCTCAGCTTCTTCTGCAGGGTCCCCAGTACCCATGACATCCAGCTGAATTGATGTCAGGGGGTGTGGCCTAATATACAAATGAGTTCCTGCTGGACTTTTTCCTACAAAAAGCCTTGTGTGAAACAATGGTGATGCCAGGGGGTGTGGCCTAATAGGCAAATGAGTTCCTGCTGGGCTTTTTCTACAAAAAACCCCCTTGCAAATGGGTGTAAAAGTTGGACCGTGAAGAAAACTGAGAAGAAGAACTGAGAAGAAAGCTGAGAAGAACACTGCATTTGAAATGTGTTGTTGGAGAAGAGCTTTACAGATACCATGGTCTGCCAGAAAAGACAAATCAGTGGGTTCTAGACCAATCGAGCCTGGATTCTCCTTAGGAACTAAATTGACTAAACCGAGGCTATTCTAGCTTTGTCTCATTATGAGAAAGCAAGAGTCAACGTAAAAGACAATAATGAGATGGACAACATGACAAAATGAGATGGATTGACCCTATCAAGGAACCTGTGGCCCTCAGTTTGTAAGACCTGAACAAGGCTGTTAACAAGAGGACATTTTGAAGGTCATTAATTCACATGGCCGCCATAGGTCAGAAGCAACTGGATGGCACTCAATGCACACAGGAAAGAAGAAGATGATATTGGATTTATATCCCGCCCTCCACTCCAAATTTCAGAGCGGCTCACAATCTCCTTTATCTTCCTCCCCCACAACAGACACTCCGTGAGGTGGGTGGGACTGAGAGGGCTCTCACAGCCGCTGCCCTTTCAAGGACAACTCCTGTGAGAGCTATGGCTGACCCAAAACCATTCCAGCAGCTGCAAGTGGAGGAGTGGTGAATCAAACCTGGTTCTCCCAGATAAGAGTCCGCACACTTAACCACTACAGCAAACTGGCTCTCTCAAGAAGAAGCTCAAAGAGAATATCTAGAACCCTTACAAAGCTATCCCTTTAACTGTCCCTTGGAGAAAGCTCCATTCAAATTTGGATATATTTTTTACATGCCAGACCAAGAACTGCTTTCTGCTTGGGTCACCTCACTTGTGAACGCTTCCGATAAGCAAGAAAGGAGAGAACAGTTTTCAAAATGTACACATCTGAAATGCAAAATGCCGACTTGATTTAAGTGCCACTTGTGTAAACAGCCTCAGACTGATTTACAATGAGGGGAGGATTAGGCTGGGGGCCAAGCCAAACAACCGTTCCTCTTGTGGCGTGACAGCCACTTCAGCGTGGCTTGGACCCATGCTGCTCCAGGACTCTGTGTAAACAGGCACCCATACGGGTGGGATGTTCCTACGGCAGTTACCTCACTCTAGGAAAGCAATTGTGTCGCTCGGCCTACCCACAGAAGGCTTGTTTGTACTTGTTTTGGCAGGCCAATATGTGGCAGGCCAAGAAAGGTTGTTATGCTGCAAAGGTAATCTGTGAGTCCATTGCTTCTGATGGGTGGCCAACATATCAAAGCAAAACCTTTGATTATCGGGTAAGAAATACGCCAAGCCAGAATGCCGGGCAATAATGGGGAGCCTTATGTGAGAGCAAAGTACATTTCAAAAGGCTGTTAGTAAGCCAGGATAGACGGATACTAACAATACTGATCTGCTTTCTTAAAAGGAGGACTAAACCATTCAAACAAGGAACCCACTCCTTATTAAGGCAGAATTAAAATGGTGGCAGGAGGTTTTCAGAGTGCTGTGAAAAGTGTTCTCAGCCTGTTTTTGAACTTGGGGAGGGGGGGTTGTAATGAAAGGACAAAACTACTCACAGGTTGACAAACAGGAAAGAATTAGATTTTTGTGGGAGTCAATGTTTGTGATATCTTGCTGCCACCTGGCATTCCCGGGAGGATTTGAGGGGAGATACAGGGGTGCTGGCATCATGCTGGCATGCAATGTCACTTCTGGCAAAACCTGGAAGTGATGTGTTGACACTGAGGGACAAAGTAAAATCATAGAATTATAGAGTTGGATGGGGTCATACAGGCCATCTAGTCCAACCCTGTGCTCAGTGCAGGATCAACCTAGAGCAGCATTTCCCATTGGCAGGGTTGGGACCCGGGCCCTGGACCTCTGGTCATCAGTCCGTGGGGAGACTAACATAGCACCCAGACTCCCCCCCCCCATTTAAAAACCCGTCAGGTGTTTAAATGCAGAGAAAAGCAACTCACCTGCCTTTGCAGCCTCCTGTGAGGCGGGAAAATGGCAAAGGCAGTTCCCGGGCTCCCCCACCCACTTAAACACCCACCGGATGTTGAAATGGTGGGGGTGGGGGGAGAGGAGATCGCCTGCCTTTCTCGTCTCCCTGCCAGGCAGGGAGATGGCAAAGGGAACTTCAAGCTTCCCCCCCTTTTAAACACCCCTGGCAAAGTGTTTAAATGGTGTGTGTGTGGCAGATTGTCTGCCTTTGCAGTATCCCCAGCAGGTGGGGAGATATCATTTCTTGTCTCCCGGCTCCATCCCCAAAGTCTCCTGGCTCCACCCCCAAATTTTACTGGGCCAGGAAGGGGAAAAGTTTGGGAAACCCTGGCCTAGAGCATCCCTATAGAATCACAAAACCACAGTGTTAGAGGGGGCCATACAGGGTTGTAGGGTTTTCCAAAACTCTGTGGTTAAACCATAGAGTTTTGGAAAGTCTCCCCTCATCATCATATCACTTCTCATTTTCACAGGAAGTGATGTCTTACACTATCAATGCTGGGCTGCTTACCCAATTTCCCACAGTTTTTCTCCTACTAGCCTTTGAGGTGCCAGCAGGCCATCGGTGAGATTGCCTGGGAGACCTGGCATAATTAGTGGTAACCACATTCTCCATCCTCAACACCTATTCTCTTAGCATCCATATTTCCTATTGCTTCTTGAAAAGTCATGGGTCAGACACTATAGTGATCCCAGCATAGCTCTTTTATTAGCAAAAATCCAACTGAAAACACGCGTAGCTAGCTGCAACTATATACACAGAAACTCCACTCAAACCACACCTTCAGCAATAAAAAACCCAATAGAAAAGCAGGCACTCAGAACCCTCATTTACATGGGCTTCATTCAAATGGATATTACCTAATTGGCTGGCTCGGCAAGGACAGCCACTCTGAGTGTAGCTGCAAGGAGCCTCTCAAACAATGGGCTTCATTCAATGGGATACTGCCTGATTGGCTGGCTCAGCAAGGGCAGCCAATCTGAATGCAGTTGCAAAGGGTCTCTCCAACAAAGGGTATTAATGGCTGATAAAGCCAGCTGAAGGAAGAGTGCCCCAGTACTTCCAGATGGTGCCGGAAGAAGGGGCGGGCCTTGGACGGTCAGGGAGTTTAGCCTAGCCTAGCCTCTTTTAGCCCAGGGACAACCAAAAGATTTTGAGAACTTGATTGGAGTGCTCTCTGGGGAACATATGGGGCAAGGGAGGCCCACAGACCTTTGAAGGTTAATACCAGGACCTTGAAAGGGATTCAGTATGCAATGGGTCTAGAATGCGGCGTTGCAAGTCCTGGCAGGAACACCACAGACGGCACATATACAACCAGTGCTGTGCCAACCACACTGGCTTCTGGTTGAGTACTGAGTCAGATTTAAATTATTGGTTTTGACCTTCAAAGCTTTGAGTGGTCTGGGACCAACGTACCTGCGGGACTGTCTTCTCAGCTATGTCCCTGGTAGAGCTTTATGCTCCACTGGCAGCAATTAGCTAGTGATCCCTGACTCTAAAGAAGCCCAGCTGTCCTTGACAAGGACCAGAGATTTTTCAGCTCTGGCTCTGACCCGGTGGAACTCTCTGCCAGAGGACATCCGGGCCTTGTAGGATCTTATGCAATTCTGCAGGGTCTATGGCAGAGATGTTCTGCCAGGCAGCTGGCACTTCTTCTTTCCTTTCCTTCTCCCCTGAAGATTTTCCCTCCCCCCCCCCCTCCCCGTATGCTCCAATATTCTGGACAAAGAACAAAATCACCAGTTCGCCATTGAGGTTTTAGAAACTTACTGTTTTAATCTGTATTATTGTATTGTTTTCGTCGATACGTTGCTTTCACTCATTGTAGGTTGCTCATCGAATGCATAGATAAGTAATAAATAAATAAATATTTTATCCTCACAATAGCCTTGTGAAGTAGAATAGGCTGAGGAACTGGCTGAAAGTTATCCAGTGACTTCCAGGGCAAACAGGGATCTGATTTTTGGGCTGCTTTCATATAGGGATTTCCCATGTTTCAATAATCCAACTCATGCATTTTTCCTGTTTCCACATGATATCCTGCATTCCCCAATCTTGGGCAGCCCATTTCCCCCCCCCCCCCCCGAATTTTTAAAAAAAAAAATCCAGGGAAAACTGATTTTTTTTACCTGCATGGAGTTGCCAGAGTGTTCTTTTCCATATGTCCAGAAGGGAAGGCCCTGTGGCACAGAGTGGTAAGCTGCGGTACTGCAGTCCAAGCTCTGCTCACGACCTGAGTTCGAACCCCGGTGGAGGCTGGGTTCAAGTAGCTGGCTCCAGGTTGACTCAGCCTTCCATCCTTCTGAGGTCGGTCAAATGAGGACCCAGCTTGCTGGGGGGAAAGTGTAGATGACTGGGGAAGGCAATGGCAAACCACCCCATAAAAAGTCTGCCAAGAAAATGTCATGATGTGACGTTGCCCCATTGGCAGGCAACGACTCGGTGTTTGCATGGGGTACTACCTTTACCTTTTTAGGGTTACCAGATCCAGGTTGGGAAACTCCTGGGGAGGACAGGGACCTCAACCAGGTACAATGCCATAGAGCAGCGGTCCCCAACCTTTTTGGCACAAGGGACCGGTTTTGTGGAAGACAATTTTGCCACGAACTGGGGGGTGGGATGGTTTCTGGATGATACAATTGTCTGTGCACTTTATTTCTATTAGTTGGGTGTGGTGGTTAAGTGTGCAGACTCTTATCTGAAAAGAACCCAGTTTGATTCCTCACTCCTCCACTTGCAGCTGCTGGAATGGCCTTGGGTCAGCCATAGCTATCGCAGGAGTTGTCCTTGAAAGGGCAGCTTCTGGAAGAGCTCTCTCAGCTCCACCTACCTCACAGGGTGTCCGTTGTGGGGGTGGAAGGTAAAGAAGATTATGAGCCACTTTGAGTCTCTGAGATTCAGAGTGGAGGGCAGGATATAAATCCAATGTCGTCATCTTATTATTACTACAGTGAAATATATAATGAAATAATTATACAACTCACAGCCCAGTTGCTAACAGGCCACGGACCAGGACCGGTCCACGGCCCGGGGGTTGAGAACCCCTGCCATAGAGTCCACCCTTCAACGCATCCATTTTCTCCAGGGGAACTGAACTAAGTCTGCCAAGAAAACTTTAGATTCTTGGGACGACACTCCACAGGTTGGTAACAACTCGGTGCTTGCACAGGGGACTACATTTTTTTTTTTAAATTATGCATCTCGGAAAAATGGTTTTTGTCTCAGAATTGTCAGTGGATGAATGTTTTAGCAGAGGGTCTAAGGATTTTGCAGTAAAAAAACCCCACAGGATCAGAGAGGACCTAAGGAAAAAAGCATTTGATATTAGACGAAGAAGGAGAGTTTGACTGGCAATCTCCGATGAATTGCTATCCAGGGGGAACCCAGGTTTGTGTCCCATAACAGCTGTGTAAAACAGGCAAGATGTGTGTGTGGGCGTTGTTATGGCAAAGTGACATAGACATTCTAAAAATAAATAAATAGCTTCCAGCCATGCAGCCTTCTGCATCACAGTGCAGCTCTAGTAATAATGCTTAGCATTTACAGACTATTTAACGCACGTTAATCTCAGAGATTGCTTTTAACAACCCTTCTCATGTTATGGACCAAGTTTTTCCCAGATGCAGGATTGAGAGACAGCTTCCCGTACAATATAGGACATCTCCCAACAGAACTAAAAGACTTAGAGTTAAAACATTTGGTTTTTTTGAGTGGTCATGAGTTCATGACTGGGGCCAAGAGTTTAAAACAGGATTTTCCAGATTCTGGGCTATTTATGCAGTGTTGATAATCTCCACACACACACACACACACACCGCCCATTCAGCTGCATGTAGATTGACAAGGCAAAGTCCATGTGCTGGGGAATATTGTACCGCTGAACTCAATTTCCTCCTAGATTTTCCCATCCACATAATTTTTTTTTTTTTGTAGCAGGAACTCCTTTGCATATTAGGCCACACACCCCTGATGTAGCCAACCCTCCAAGAGCTTACAGGGCTCTTCATACAGGGCCTACTGTCAGCTCTTGGTGGATTGGCTACATCAGGGGTGTGTGGCCTAATATGCAAAGGAGTCCCTGCAACAAAAAAAGGCCCAGATTTCAGGAAGGTAGCCATATTGGTCTGTAGTAGAAGAGCTAGGTTTGAATCCAGTAGTGCCTTAGAGACCAACAACATTTTTGAGGTATGACCTTAAGAGAGTCATAGCTGTCTGATAGTGGGAGCTGTGACTCTTGGAAGCTTATCCTCCCAAAATGTTGTTGGTCTCCACTCCCCAGGGCTTTTTTTGAGAAGGAATATACAGGAACGCAGTTCCTGGCTTGGTGTCAGGGAGTAATAATATGTAAATGATTTCCTGCTGGACTTTTTCTACAAAAAAGCCCTATGTGAAACAATGGTGACAACAGGGGTGTGGCCTAATATGCAAATGAGTTCCTGCTGGGCTTTTCCTACAAAAAATGGCCTGTTGGTCCTTGAGGTGTGACTGGACTCAAATCTAGCCACATAGGAGATGGTTCTGCTCTTTCCACCAATTCCTGATATCAGTGGCAGCTTCCTTCTGTGATCGGCATTTACTTGTTCTAAATGCAAGCAGATTTGCACAACTGCTCCACGGCTACTCAGGTTGCCAAGTCCAATTCAAGAAATATCTGGGGACTTTGGGGGTGGAGCCAGGAGATCTTTGGGGTGGAGCCAGGAGACATTGGGGGTGGAGCTAGGAGCAAGGGGTGACAAGAAGGATTGAACCCCAAAGGGAGTTCTGGCCATCACATTTCAAGGGGCCGCACACCTTTTAAATGCCTTTAAATGAAAGATAGGGCACCTTCTTTGGGGTCTCATATAATTGGACTCCCTGGACCAATCCTTTTGGAACTTGGAGGGTACTTTGAGGAGAGGCAATGGATGCTATGCTGCAAATTTGGTGACTCTGCCTCAAAACACAGCCCCCCAAGAGCCCCAGATACCTTTGGACCTATGGAATCAGTCTCCATAGGGAATCATGGAGCACCCAGCAGACATTTCCCTCCCCCCTGCTTTCTGATGACCCTGAAGCGGGGGGAGGGCTTCCAAACCGGGGGATCCCCTGCTTCCATCTGGGGATTTTAGCAACACAAAAAGTAACATGGAAAGGGAAAGAGAAAACAAGCCCTAAGGCATTCATGAAAAACCAGCCTCAATTATGAAAATATAAAGTTTATCAAACAATTTAAGCAAAGGTGCAAAAAATCACCCGGAAACCAAATGTCCTTTCAATTCATAATAGAAGTTCATAGTCTTTATGGTGGAGATCCGGGAAAGAAGTTGGCAAAGCTGTGAATGGAGAGTCCGATGCTTCAGAGATTTCTTTCAACACATGCCGGTGTAGGGGCAATTGGCAGCCCAGCACGAACTGTTTGTACTCTGCAGAATATTTGAGCTTTGTGCCTCTTGTAAAATTTTGAATGTATTTTGAAGCTTGTAAAAGCTTTTGGTGAAACATGGGAATACGCGCCTCCCTGTTGCGTTCTCGTGCTGGGCTGCCAATTGCCCCTACACCGGCATGTGTTGAAAGAAATCTCTGGAGCATCGGACTCTCCATTCACGGCTTTGCCAACTTCTTTTCCCGGATCTCCACCATAAAGACTATGAACTTCCATTATGAATTGAAAGGACATTGGGTTTCTGGGTGATTTTTTGCACCTTTGCTTAAATTGTTTGATAAACTTTATATTTTCATAATTGAGGCTGGTTTTTCGTGGATCCCTTAGGGCCCATCTGGGGATTGGCAGCCCTAAAGGCTACACTGCTGTCCAATGGAACCAACCTCTAGGTACGCCAGCCTTCAGATAGGAACTGGGGATCCCCTGGAATTCCAGTTTATCCCCAGACTATTGAGATCAGTTCCCATGGAGAAAATGGAGGCTTTGGAGGATGGACTGTAGGGCATCGTATCCCTCCCCTGAGGTCCTCTCCAAGGCTCCATCCCCAAATCTGCAGGAGTTTCTCAGTTTGGATCTGGCATCCCTACCCTCCACCCCCATCCCGTGCTGGTGGGCAGGGAGGATGTGGCAACCCAACCCACAACAGTGAGAATCTTGGTGGAGGAACTAGCTAAAGCTCTGGAGCTATGCCCACTTGCAAGAGAAAGGACCACAAAGTATTTGCTGTGACGGAGGAGACAGATTTTTGTAGCAGGAACTCCTTTGCCTGTTAGGCCATGCACCCCTGATGTAACAAGTCCTCCTGGAACTTACAGTAGGCCCTGTACTAAGAGCCCTGTAAGCTCTTGGAGGATTGGCTAAGTTAGGGGCTTGTGGCCCAATAGGTAAAGGAGTTCCTGCTACAAGAAAAGCCCTGATGTACTCTATCAAGGTAGAAACACAGATCCTGAGCGGAAATGGTTGGGGCCTGGAGATACAGATGCTGGCCTCCGGGGAAGGGGGGGAGAGAGGTCACTTGTAGGATTAAGACAGCACAAATAACTGACCAAATAACTAAGAATGTATTGGAACAAAATCATACAAATAAGTTCAATAGAAGACTAAGTAGCAATAACAATTCTCCAAAAGTTTCACAAATTCCATCAAGGGAGTCCCAATGAACAGGAGATCGACTTGATTATTCCTGCTTCGAATCCTCTTCTAGCATAGGGGGCTCCAACCACAGATCTCAACCAAAGGCAAAAGCTCGGAAAAAAAATATCAAAGCGTTTCTGATGCATCAATGTGTTGGAAAAGTTGCGAAACCCACAAGATTCTTGTTCAGTGCGTCCAAAGACGGCACGTAGAATTCCCAATGGACCGATGGGACCAGAAAGTCTCCAGTAAGATTTCAAAATGGCACTTAAACTCCGAAAGGCTCAAGAATACAGAGATCAGGTTGTTCTCCTGGAGAAAATGGATGCTTTAGAGGGTGGGCTCCATGGCATTGAACCCCACTGAGGTCCCTGTCCTCCGCAGCCTCCATCCCCAAATCTCCAGGAGTTTCCCAACCTGGAACTGGCAACTCTACCCTGCCTCTGCTGCCAGTGGCCAGGGGGAATCCGGCAACCCTACCTGGAGGTCTCCTAGAATTATAGCCGATCTCCAAACAGAGACCATTCCCCTTGGAGAAAATGGTTGCTTTGGAGGGTGGATTAGGTGGCATTGTACCCCACTGAAGTTCCTTCCCACCAAGCTCTGCCCTCACCAGCCCCCCCCCCCCTTTCAAATCTCCAAGAATTTCCCAACCCTTGTCAACCTTAGGGATAGCTAAGCACATAATAAAAACCCTGATCGGAACATGAGTCTCTGCTATCTGATAGGCTGTATTCTACAACACCCAGAATGGAGATTCCGGGAAGTCTCCAAGCAAAACAATGTCTCTGCCCCGTTTATCTCTTGCAGTTGACACTCAAGGGTACCCTGCCTCTCCGCATGGATGCCACACTGCGTAGAGTTGCTGGTGTATCAGTTGATCTTTGACTACTTTGAATCAGTCTTTGCTGCTGCTTTCGCACATTTGCATTGTTATCTTGTTTATTCTGAGATGTATTTCTAAAACAACATTGCAGCCAGCCTTCAGTCCTTTCAAAGGAAAAAGGGGTATCACCGCAGTGCTTTTTTTTAACAGGAACTTCTTTGCATATTAGGCCACACAACCCTGATGTAGCCAATCCTTCTGGAGCTTACAGTAGGCCCTGTAAGAAGAGCCCTGTAAACTCTTGGAGAATTGGCTACATCAGGGGTGTGTGGCCTAATATGCAAAGGAGTCCCTGTTACACAAAAAAGCCCTGGGTATAGGGATGCCAGATACCAGGTGGAATCTGGGGAATCTCCAGAATTACAGCTAATCTCCAGTTCCCCTGGAAACAATGGATGCTTTGGAGGGGGGACTCTAGGGCATTGTATCCCATGGAAGTCCCTATCTTCCCCAGACTCCATTGCAGTGCCTGTGGACATCATTGTGGAAGGAAGGAAGGAAGGAAGGAAGGAAGGAAGGAAGGAAGGAAGGAAGGAAGGAAGGAAGGAAGGAAGGAAGGAAGGAAGGAAGGAAGGAAGGAAGGAAGGAAGGAAGGAAGGAAGGAAATGCAACTGTAGCAGCTTTTGCTTCACTAGCTGGAGGGGATTACAAAATAGCAGGCCTAAGACCACACACACACCATGGAGTAACATTTGCAAATCTCCATTCCAACTCATATCTGATGAAGGGAGCATTGGCTCTTGAACACTTCTACCCAGGGGTGGAATTCTAGCAGGACCTCCTTTGCATAATAGGCCACACACCCCTGATGTAGCCAATCCTCCAAGAGCTTACAAGGCTCTTTTTTGTAAGTTCTTGGAGGATTGGCTACATCATGGGTGTATGGCCTAATACGCAAAGGAGCTCCTGCTGGAATTCTACCCCTGCTTATACCCCCAAACCTGCTTGGTCTCCAAGTTGCTACTGGACTTGAATCTAGCTGGTTTGCAACCAACTGGCAAGCATAACGAGGAAACAACGAGAAAGTGATGACATCATCTCGAATCACAATGATAACCGTGTGTACAAATGGTGGCCACACCAAATTCAACTCCTGTGGAGCCCATCCAGTCATTTGCAGTAGTGGAAGCTATGATTCTTCCCTCTGGGGTGTGCAATCCCTTTGTGCTAGGCTTTCAGTAGCCAATGTCCAGAAAATAAGCCAACAGAGTGCTTAATAGTGAGCACGATGTCTGTCTTCAGGTGCAAGCATGCTGTGAAATTTGGGACAGACTCTTTTTTTTGCCCCTTGCCAACTGTTGTTGAATAGAAATGCCGTATTGAGTGGCTCTCTGGGTAGGCTACTGTGGAATGGCCGGGGGAGGGTAGATGGCTTGCATATTTTATCTGGTGCATAATGCTCGTTCAAATGCACTTGGGTTACTATGGTGACCAAGGGACCGATGCTCCTCAGAGTTTGCGACATAATTCTTCAGAAGAAGGATTTAGGGATGCAGAACAAAACATGGCAGGGAAGCATCAAACCTAATAAGTCTCTGGTCTGAAAAGAAGCCAGATTTCTGTTTAGACACCATGGCGTTCGTTCGTTTTCGGGGCCTGGGAAAGATTCCAATTCCGAAACCAGGCCTTTTCATTATGGCTTCTTGTTATTTGCTCAAAGGGTTCCCCCTCCACAGTCAAATAACTCTGTTTTTCTCACCTGGGTAGAAAACGAACCCGCTGTCCTTCGAACAAACAGATAAAGGGGAAGAGTTTGAGTCCCTCCCGGTCCCTTCCCTCATTTAAACAACATCCCTTTGTACCTGATTTATAATAACACTGATGGAAAACAGCATGAATATTGAGCAAGATGCCAGAAAGAATCTTAAACTACCCCACAGTGTTTTTATCGAGCTGTGTGAATAGCAGCTGAAGAGACGGTCGCGTTAATCAAAGCAACCGGTGGCCGGAGGCTTCTTGCTGAAAAAAGATGTTGCTGAAGGGGTTTCTTCCTCCACCTCTCCTCACAATATGTTTTAAAATAATTTTCTTCTCTCCTTGCAGTTGTTTAAACTTCCTCGGATAGAAAAAACTAGGTTTCTTTTTTGCCTTAAAATAAAGGGGGGGGGGACAAACCAAAGATCTTTTAGAAGAGTTTTTTTTTTAAAAAAAGATGTTTTTTAAAAGGAAGAAAAGCAATATTTGTTGCCTAACAACAAAGCGCAACATATCTTTAATGCAGAGTGCTACAAAAAATGAAACGAAGTCTCATACGGAGATTGATTACACATGTGGCAATTGGCAGTTTGATCACATCTCATGGCAAGCGGGTTAGGAGAAGATGGAATAATTTATCCGCAGTCCAATTTGTAGTACGTCCTAAAGGCTACAAGTGACATTGAAACCCAATTTGGCTAGCTGGCTGGTTCTAAACGGAGGCTGGCCTGCAGAACTCAACATGATCTCACACATGAAACCTGCACCATGCCTAACTCCTACATTAACTGTATTTTGTTCCTGTTTTGGACAGTACGTTTCTAGTCCTCATGGCTGACAATTCAAATCTGACAGATGTGTAGCTGTCTGTTCTATTTTAACAGCTGATGAGGTGCAGTGATTAGAAAATCGGATTAAGAACTGGGATAGGAAGGTTCGAATAACAACTTTGCCATAGAACAAAGCAAGGGTCAAGTTGCACCTTTAAAACCAACAAAGTTTTATTCAGAATGTAAGCTTTTGTGTGCTAGAAGCACACTTCATCAGACAATAGGATGGAATGGCAAGCAGTCCTAAATATAGAGAAGGTGGGCAGTGAATTAGTATGCAAAATCATGGAAAATTTTTTTAGCAGATTAAAAGAATCACAGGTTGGGGTCTGGCGATTGTTAGTTTGTGTTGACTGGGCTGAAACAACAACAAAGGCAATACAAGTCCAAATAGCAGATTGATGTCTATGTCATTAGGTGTGAAGTGCAATAAATAAGAGTCTGTTGTATGTTAGCTCTGGGTTGATATGAGGGCATTAGTTTCTCAGAGGTTTAATTTAAACATGTAACACACATGTAAACATCATTCTAGTTTGCCACAGTTTGTCTGAAGAACAGTTCTATTTCTGGGAGGTCAGCAGGGCTTTTTTTGTAGCAGGAACTCCTTTGCATATTAGGCCACACACCCCTGATGTAGCCAATCCTCCAAGAGCTTAGAGGGCTCTTAGTACAGGGCCTACTGTAAGCTCCAGGAGGATTGGCTACATCAGGGTGTGTGGCCTAATGTGCAAAGAATTCCTGCTACAAAAAAACCCTGGTGGTCAGCAACCTTACCTTGAACCCATCACACACTCTGTTAGCCTAAACTACCTCACAGAGTTGTTGTGAAGATAAAGGGAGGAGAGAAAAACAATATTGTAGGACAGTTTGAATCCTCATAGGGAGAAAAACAGGGTACCAATTTTCTAAAAAAACTGGTAGTAGAATTGGAGGAAGATATTTCTAATATGTTTGCTTCAGGATTCCAAGTTTCACAGACAGTCGCAACGTAATTAATGCTCCAGGCCTCTTTTTCTCAGAGATGTAAATTACACTCAGAGATGGGCACGAACCAGGAAAATGCAGTTCAGTTAAGTTTGTGATTAGCGGCATACCTGATTTGCAGATCACGAACCATCACGAAATTTTAGCTGCCAAATGAACTGGTTCAGTTTATGAGGACACAGTAGAATATCCCCACTACCATTCTAGACACAGCAAACTCACAGGGGATCCCCCACTGACTCTCCTTTACCTGCCCTCCAAGTTTGGTGAGGACTGGATTTACAGGGTCTGAGTTATGCCACCCTCCCAATAAGGTTACCCCAGGAAAGTGCTTTCTGGGGAAATGACAGACATGGGTTCAGGGGTGTATAGAATGGATCCTATGCAAGCTAGAGGCATCAAAGTCACAGTGGACCTCCCCCAGATCAGGGGTGGAATTCTAGCAGGCGCTCCTTTGCATATTAGGCCACACACCCCTGATGTAGCCAATCCTCCAAGAACTTACAAAAAAGAGCCTTGTAAGCTCTGGGAGAATTGGCTATATCAGGGCCTAATATGCAAAGGAGCTATATGCAAAGGAGCTCCTGCTAGAATTCCACCCCTGCCCCAGATACTCCTCTACATGCTCTCCAATTTATGTTGCTTTAAAGTTTTGTAAGCATTTTGATTGGGTGGAAACATTCTGTCTGGTAATGTATCTGTTCACAAATTGCCGTGAACAACTTGGAAGTTTGTGGAAAGTTCATGCCAGTTGACCTGCTGCAAACTTCAGTTTGCAAACCACGAACAGGCCAAAATTAGTCACAAACTTTAGTCTGTGAGCTGGATCTTGACCAGGGATGGCCAAACTGTGGCTCAGGAGCCACATGTGACTCTTTAACACTTATTATGCGGCTCTTGAAGCCCCCCTCCCGCCATTGGCCAGCTTGAAGAAGGCATTTGTCTCATCACTTTTTCCAGCAAAGCGAGCAAGTGGCTTGGAGAATGCATTTAAAGTTACTTTCTTTCCACCTCTCCCTCCTTTTGCCTCCTTTCCTCCCTTCCTGTTTTGTGGTTCTCAAACATCTGATGTTCATGTCTTGTTGCTCTTAAACATCGGATGTGTATTCTATGCGGCTCTTATGTTAAGCAAGTTTGGCCACCTCTTTTCTTGACCATCCATAGTTAAACCTTTGATGGTGGAAAGTACTATCAAGTCTCAGCTGACTTATACTGACGCCTTCGGGGTTTTTATGACAAGAGACATTCAGAGGTGGTTTTCTACTGCCTTCCTCTGCATAGTAACCTTGTCGGGTTCCCATTTTCCCACCCCCAGCGGGGACTCCAACCAACCGGCACTGAGATGGCCAGTGGGAGGAGCCCCACCCCCAAAGAGTTCCGTTGTCACCTGATGAGCCCAGTAGAGTGATATCATCCAGAAGTGACATCATCACTCCGGGCATGTCGCACGGGGGACACTCTAGCATTTGGGTAAAAAACCCTCTATAGTGCCATAGAGTTTTTATCCAAATGCTAGAGCATCCCCCATGCAATGTGCCAGGCATGATGATGTCACTTCCACCGGCAGCCGGGTCAGACCTGACAACCCTACAATCTTGGGATTCCTTGGAAGTTTCCCATTCAGGTACTAACTAGGAGCAACCCTGCTTAGCTTCTGAGATCTACGGAGATAAAGCTAGCCTGGGCTCTCCAGGTGAGGGCAAGTTACATTTTCAGCATCCACCTGTTTCTTACTCACTAATTTTTTTTTTTTTTTTGTAAATATAAATAAAGTAAGAAATGGTGTTTTAAAAGATATACCAAGCCACACGTTAAAATAGAAATCTATGACTGGCTCTCCCAACACCTTTTTTTAAAAAAAGGTTTAAATGAATCTGGAGGGGAGAATTGGCTCAGGGCAGGGGCTCCAGAAGAGCGCCTATAGAAAAACTGTTGTGTACGCGGACTCAAGTGAAGACTGCTATGGGTGTTCCTGCCGGGCTCATTGGAGCCAGAAGGACTGAGCTTGGGGACTCGGGAACAATGGACAGCAAGATCCAAATCCCTGCTGCCCTGCACCAATCACAGGCCCCCTGCTGGTTTGAATGATCCAATAGGGTGCTTGCACGGGAACCCTGAGTTGTATATAGTTGGCCCCATTGGCCCAGTTCCTCAGTCTACCACATGCTGTACCTAATAAAGAGCTGATGTTCACTACCACCTCGCCTCTTCCATGCATTGGACTCACTATATTATAAAAACCATATCCCTTTACCCTTGAAAAAGAAATCTTTGAACACAAAAAAGAAAAACTAAGAGTCCAACAAACTATCAAAAGAAAGACTAACAAAATTCGTGGCAGGATGTGAACTTTTGGGAGTCACTGCTCACTTCTTCAGATGAGACCCTGTTTGACCCTCTTTCTCACTGAGTATCTCCCATTGAAACTGAAGCTATTTGTGGCTCCCATGAGTATTGTGCACTTTTACCCAGGAAGACAATTAACAGCATTAGGGAGACAGTTTCACGAGAGAACATGACTTGGGGAAAGATTAAACACACAATTTAGCATCCACTGCCCCAAGCCCATCTGAAAGTTTAAAAGGAGAACACTCTTGCCTTTCCAGCGTGGTGTGGTGGTTAAGAATGGCAGACTCTCATCTGAAGAACCAGGTTTGATTCCCCACTCCTCCTCATGAGGCCTGCTGTGTGACCTTGGTTCACAGTTCTCTCAGAACTTCCACAATTCTCTCAGAACTCTCTCAACCCCCACCTACCTCACAAGCTGCCTGTTGTGGGGAGAGGAAGGGGAATGGACTGTAAGCCACTTTGAGGCTCCTTAAGGTAGAAAAAAGTGAGGTAAAAATCCTACTCTTCTGCCTTAAATATATGCCATACAGAAGCGGGTAAGCATCACAGATCCCAGTCAGAAAGAGAATATTCAAAAAGGTTCTGGGAATCATTCTGTTAACTACAAGAGAGACTTTCAGGCACAGCAGGCTGAATATTTTGGAACCCCCCTTGTTCTAGAAGTAGTTAGCTACTGACATCACTCCACTGTCTGTAAGGACATTCTCTAGACTTTGCGGAGAAACTTGGACAGTTCTAGCAGCACCTCTGGGAACCAATAAAAGAAATGCATCAAAAATCTTGGCTCTGGCCAGGAAACAACATTCCAAACCTGTTTGAACTTGCACAGGTTTTAACTTGACTCTGCACCCATCACAACAACTCTAAAAATATGGCCAGTGTAATTTTTGAAATGCTGCAAACTCCCTTGGTTCTAATTATTATTTACCTATCCTTTATGGCGGTAGGAAGAGGCATATATCTTTGGAAGTCCTCAACCACTAAGTATTGATGGAGTTCTTTTTCCTTGGTTTTGTGCCATCTTGTTCAAAACTGGCTTCCATATTCAGCTAAGAACAGCCTAAGTTCCTTAGGCTGGTTTACGAAATTTTAAACTTTTATTTTCACTACAACCCTATGGAGTAGGCTGAGCTCAAAGAGAGTGACTTGCTGGCTCAAGGAAGACTTGGTTCAAGGTCACCCATTGAGTTTCCGGACAGACTTGGGTCTCTCCAGTCTTAACCGAACATCTTCAGTTTGGAGAGCCACTTAAGCAGGGGTCATTTTGTAGAAAAATAGGCGGTAGAGCTCATTAGCATATTCTGCCCCCTCACCAGTCAAAAGCAAGAAAGGAGAGCCCTGGGCAAGCAAGGCCTGGTTGGACTAGCTAGAGATCCAGCCAGCCCAAGCAGGCCTCGCTCACCTGGGGCTCTCCTGGGCTGCCCCTCCACCACAGTCAAAAGGCCAACAAGCCACCCGCCACCCAAAATCATAAAAGAAGTAGAGAAGGGGTGGCATTGTCTTCTCCAAGGGGTTAATGAGGGCTGGTGGGGGCGTGGCAAAGACCCTGGTGGCTGGCTGGCTGCCTGCTCTCCTAATCCAGGGATTGGTATGCAGCTGCACCTACTATTCAATGGACAAGGTAGATAGGTGGAGAGGATTGTTTTCATGCAAAGCATATGTTGCAAAGTAACTTCACGATAATTTTTATGCATTTAGGAAATGTGTTGATACGATTCCCCTAAATCGGCTTTTCCCATTGGCAGGGTCGGGACCCGGACTCGGGCCCCGGACCTCCGGCCACCGGTCCGCGGGCAGACTAACACAGTGCCCAGGCTCCCCCCTATTTAAACACCCATCAGGTGTTTAAATTTGGGGAAAGGCAACTCACTCGCCTTTGCAGCCTCTCTGCGAGGCAGGAAAATGACAAAGGCAGTTCCCAGGTTCCCCCACCCAATTAAATACCTGCCGGGTGTTGAAATGGCGGAGGGGGGGAGTAGAGGAGATTGCCTGCCTTTCCCATCTCCCTGCCAGGCAGAGAGATGGTAAAGGGAGCTCCGGGCTCCTCCCCTCTTTTAAACATCCCGCTGGGGTGTTTAAAAGGGGGAGGGGAAAGGAGATCACCTGCCTTTGCCATCTCCCCGACAGGCAAAAGGAGCTCCGGGTTCCCCCCCTTTAAACACTCTGCTGGGGTGTTTAAAAGGGGGGAGGAGATTGCCCGACAGACATGGAGAGGGCAAAGGGAGTTCTGGGCTTCCTCCCCCTTTTAAACACCCGAGCGGGGTGTTTAAATGAGGGGGGGAGATCGCCTGCCTTTGCTGTCTCCCTGCAATGCAGGGAGATGGCAAAGGGAGCTCTGGACTTCCCCCCCTTTTAAACATCCGGGTGGGGTGTATTAAATGAGTGGGGGAGAAGATCACCTGCCTTTCCCGTCTCCCCGCCAGGCAGGGAGATGGCAAAGGGAACTCCAAGCTCCCCCCCCCTTTTAAACACCCCCAGCAAGGTGTTTAAATGGTGTGTGTGTGGCAGATCATCTTCCTTTGCAGTATCCCCAGCAGGTGGGGAGATATCTTTTCTTGTCTCCTGACTCCAGCCCCAAATTTTACTGGGCCAGGGAGGAGTAGTATAAAAATAAGCGGGCCAGGAAGGGGAAAAGTTTGGGAAACCCTGCCCTAAATCTTTGCACCTTCTGGAAAAAAAATGATGAAAAATCTTTCATTCAGGCAAGCATTTAGCAAATGGTGATGTACGGGGGATCGTTTTAATGACACGCTTGTTTGATCTTTTATCATTTTACTTTGTTTTATAAATTGTTTTAAAATATTGTTGCCGGCTCTAAGCCTTCAAAGGCAGGGCAAAGTTAAAAGTCTAATTTTTTCTCTCCCAAAAGACTCTTAAGATTGAAGATTCCTTTGATACAGGAGGAGAATCGCGCACGGATACATAAGGATGAAACACAGCGTATTCACAAGCTCTACCTCAAAGGGTGACATTCGCATGAGGTGGTCATACTGTGACACATAGAAGTCCTCTTGTCTTCTGCTACAGGAGAGCTCTCCGGTTTGGCAGCCTCACTATTTTACAAATCCTAAATCTAAAAACCAGTGCCCTTTCCAAATTAGTCGATGAGGAAGAACACCCCCCTCCCGCCATCCGATATTAAAACATGTCACATTGCCATTGATGCTTCAGCTGGTGGTTTTTCACAGCAACCAGAAATGACTTGTAAGTGAAAAGACCTCTAAGCAGTCTCTGCGCTTGACTAATTAACAGGCCTAAGAATGTTCATTAGGCCTCCAGGAACAATTTTTTTTTGTGGTTAAAAAAATTTCTCTCAGCAGTTGTCTGTTCGGTCCTGCTGAGAGCAGAAATGACTTGGGGAAGAATCTATAACCTTTTGTTCTCTCTCGCCTTTAGGCCGAGGGTAAGGAAGAAATCGTGTGTCGCTACACAGGGAAATTGGAAGCCGTTCTGCTAGAAGGAGGGGACAAATGTCTTTTAAAGCCCAAATTTCAGAGCAGCACCAGACCTCAGAAGGATTTCGTCTCAAGGATGGGCAAGCAGTTACCACTTGAAGGACAGATCTAGCTTTTCAAGTACAAGGGATGCTTCAAACTTCTCAGTAGGAAGGTTTAGTAGCTTAGGTTGCCAATTCCAGGTTGGGAAATTTTTGGTATTTTAAGAACATAAGAGAAGCCATGTGGGATCAGGCCAATGGCCCATCCAGTTCAACACTGTGTCACACAGTGGCCAAAAGACCCAGGTGCCATCAGGAAGGCCATCAGTGGGGCCAGGACACTAGAAGTCCTCACTAGAAGAGGAGAGCCAGTTTGGTGTGAGAGCCAGTTTGGTGTAGTGGTTAAGTGCGCGGATTCTTATCTGGGAGAACCAGGTTTGATTCCCCACTCCTCTACCTGCCCCTGCTGGAATGGCCTTGAGTTAGCCATACCTTTTGCAGAAGTTGTCATAAGAACATAAGAGAAGCCATGTTAGATCAGGCCAATGGCCCATCCAGTCCAACACTCTGGGCATTTTCGCACTCACCTTAATCAGCAGCAACCCCCTCTTCACCGCGCAGGATCTGCGCGGATTTCGCACTAATTGCCGCGGAGCACCCGGAAGAGCCGGAAAGTCCCGGCGCTTTTGCGGTGCAAACGGAAACCGCAAAAAAACAGTTTCCATTTGTGCCGCAAAAGCGCTGGGACTTTCTGGCTCTTCCGGGTGCTCCGCGGCAATTAGTGCGAAATCCGCGCAGATCCTGCGCGGTAAAGAGGGGCGTCGCTGCTGATTAAGGTGAGTGCGAAAACGCCCTCTGTGTCACAAAGTGGCAAATTTATATATATATATATATATATATATATATATATATATATACACACACACACACACACACACACACACACACACACTCTGTGGTTAATAGCCACTGATGGACCTCTGCTCCATATTTTTATCTAAACCCCTCTTGAAGGTGGCTATGCTTGTGGCTGCCACCACCTCCTGTGGCAGTGAATTCCACATGTTAATCGCCCTTTGGGTGAAGAAGTACTTCCTTTTATCTGTTTTAACCTGTCTGCTCAGCAATTTCATTGAATGCCCACGAGTTCTTGTATTGTGAGAAAGGGAGAAAAGTACTTCTTTCTCTACTTTCTCCATCCCATGCATTATCTTGTAAACCTCTATCATGTCACCCCGCAGTTGACGTTTCTCCAAGTTAAAGAGTCCCAAGCGTTTCAACCTTTCTTCATAGGGAAAGTGTTCCAGCCCTTTAATCATTCTAGTTGCCCTTTTCTGGACTTTCTCCAATGCTATAATATCCTTTTTGAGGTGCGGTGACTAGAACTGCACACAGTACTCCAAATGAGACCACACCATCGATTTATACAGGCTGATTTGTTTTCAATTCCCTTCCTAATAATTCCCAGCATGGCGTTGGCCTTTTTTATTGCAAACGCACACTGTCTTGACATTTTCAGTGAGTTATCTACCATGACTCCAAGATCTCTCTTTTGGTCAGTCTCTGCCAGTTCACACCCCATCGACTTGTATTTGTAGCTGGGATTCTTGGCCCCAATGTGCATTACTTTGCACTTGGCCACATTGAACCGCATCTGCCACGTTGACGCCCACTCACCCAGCCTCAACAGATCCCTTTGGAGTTCCTCACAATCCTCCCTGGTTCTCACCACCCTAAACAATTTAGTGTCATCCGCAAACTTGGCCACTTCACTGCTCACTCCCAACTCTAAATCATTTATGAACAAATTAAAGAGCATGGGACCCAGTACCGAGCCCTGCGGCACCCCACTGCTTACCGTCCTCCGCTGCGAAGACTGCCCATTTATACTCACTCTCTGCTTCCTATTACTCAGCCAGTTTTTGATCCACAAGAGGACTCCATGACTCTCAAGCTTTCTAAGGAGCCTTTGATGAGGAACTTTATCAAAAGCTTTCTGGAAGTCAAGGTAAACAACATCTATCGGGTCTCCTTTGTCCACATGTTTGTTCACCCCCTCAAAGAAATGTAACAGGTTAGTGAGGCAAGATCTTCCCTTACAGAACCCATGCTGAGTCTTCCTCAATAACCCGTGTTCATCAATGTGCCTACTCATTCTGTCCTTGATAATGCTTTCTACCAACTTTCCCAGTATTGAAGTCAGACTGACTGGCCTGTAATTTCCCGGATCTCCTCTGGAACCCCTTTTAAAGATGGGGGTGACATTTGCTACATTCCAGTCCTCAGGAACGGAGGCAGATTTCAATGAAAGATTACAGATTTTTGTTAGAAGATCCACAAGTTCAACTTTGAGTTCTTTCAGAACTCTCGGATGTATGCCATCAGGACCCGGTGACTTATTAGTTTTTAATTCGTCCATCAGTTGTAGGACCTCCTCTTTTGTCACCTCAATCTGACTCAGGTCTTTCAACACCCCTTCCAAAATTAGTGGTTCTGGGGCGGGCAAAAAGTTCTCATCTTCCACAGTGAAGACGGAGGCAAAAAATTCATTCAGCTTCTCAGCCATTTCCCTATCCTCCTTCAGTAATCCTTTTACCCCATGGTCATCCAAGGGCCCCACTGCCTCCCTGGCTGGTTTCCTACTTCTAATACATTTGAAGAAATTTTTATTGTTGGTCTTTATGTTTTTTGCAATATGCTCCTCACAGTCGCTTTTTGCCTGCCTGATCACAGTCCTTGAAAGGGCAGCTACTGTGAGAGCCCTCTCAGCCCCACCCACTTCATTGGGTGTCTGCTGTGGGGGGAGAAAATATAGGCGATTGTAAGTTCCAGCAAGCTCAAGCAGGCCTTGCTCACCTGGGGCTCTCCTGGGCAGCTGCCCCCCTCCCGTTAAAAGGCCGGCAATCACATAAGTGGAGAAAGGGTGGCAAGGGCTTCTCCAGGGGTTACTGAGGGCTGCTGGGGGCATGCCAAAGCCCCTGGTGGCTGACTGGCTGCCAGCTCTCCTAATCCAGAGATTGTTATGTAGCTGCACCTACTATTCAATGGACAAGGTAGTTGGGTAGGAAGAGGAGGAACCCTCAGAAATGTTCAGGAGCTGCACTCCTGTGAGCTCCTGCTGAATCTGAGGCCTGGGGCTTTTAGTACAGGGCCTACTGTAAGCTCCAGGAGGATTGGCTACATCAGGGTTGTGTGGCCTAATATGAAAAGGAGTTCCTGCTACAACCCCCCCCCCCGTCAATAAGTAACTTGTTGAGCAACAAGACTGGTTGATGAGAAATTAGCTTCCTGTTCACCACTGTTGAGCATACCATGAGCTGAACGGGCAGGGTGGGTGCTCAAGCAATCTGCTCAGGCACCTGTATCTGGCTCCTATCAGAGCTTAACTGAGGTGTGGTAAAAACTTTGTCTGCAATGTCTACGCTTATAAGGGGGAGAAAGACATTTATTTTCAGGAGCGGAGAGAGAGATTACACGCTTCAAATCCCCGTTTGGATTTTGCTACATATTGCCTCAGCTACATGGAGAAACCATTATAGAGACTGGCCGGCTGTGAAGGGGGGTGGTCAGTGAGTGGGGCGATCTCTTTCCATCCCGTCAACCACGGCGCAAACCACAGATTGGTACAGAATTGGGCTGTACAGAATTACAGTATCAGGGAGATCTGACATAAGGCAGCGGTTTCCAACATAGCCGTTTCAGCCGAAACCAAGCTGCTCTAAACAGAACAGAAATGGGGAACTTTTCTGACAAACCACAGAGGGTCATTTTAACCCTCCAGTTATAAAGCTGCTTGTAGGAGTTAGGGTTGCCAACTTCCAGGTGGGGCCTGGAGATTTCTCAGCATTCCAACTTATCTCCAGACCGCAGAAATCAGTTCCCCTGCAGAAATGGACTGCTTTGGAAGGTGGACTCTATGGCATTGTACCCTGCTGAGTTCTCTTTCCTCCCCAAACGCCACCCCCTCCAGGCTCTACTCCCCCAAATCTCCAGGTATCTCCCAACCTGGAGTTGGCAACCCTAGAGTCCCTCCCACCACTCGCATTGAGAGCATTTCCTTCACAGAGTTTGTGCCAGGCGTGAAAGTTTGAAACTGCTTCAACATAAGGTCAAACGGTCTCTCTGGCTCGCTGCTGTCTCCAGCTTCAGTATCTCAGGCTGAGAAAAGCCATTCCCCGCTCTTGTTACCTGAAACCCTTTACAGATAGGATTAGAATATTACAGGGGGAAAAGAGTCCAATCTGTAGAGTTGCCTCGGTTTTAAATTTTCCCTCACAGGAGGAAAGTGCCTTCACAGCGCAGCCAGGAGCTGCTTGACCTGGGTTCAGTGGCAAGCACTGTTGCCGGTTTTTAAAAACCACTTTAAGCCATTTAAAGCTTTTAAAATATAAAATGCTACAAGCAGAATGAGAATGATTAAAGCGTTTTAAATGGGCCCTTCCAAAGGACCAGCCACCTCCCTCTATGCCCCGGGGTCAGATAAAGAAATGAGGAGCTCAAGCAGTGGGGAACTTTCTGGACATTTCTAGGAATGTAGGCCCACACTGGCCCCCTCGTTCAAAGGCAGAGTCCTCATTGGCTTCTACAACAGGCCAGAACCAACAGGTCCCCTCTTAGAGTTTCCAGTCTCCCGGTGGGGCAAAACCGGAGGAAACCGGGCTACAATACAATAAAGACAAGACTTATAACCACCCAAACTTTTCTGAGTGATTATTCTCTCGTGTAACATAATTGTGCAAAACATTACTGCGAGCACAATATATTGTACCAAGGTATTGTAATAAACGATTGATAGCAAGCCCATCATAAGAGGAAGTCCATCTTGAGAGTCCAAAATCTCTTGTGGAGGCAATTGATACCACCAACTGCAGAACTGGAGTTTGTTTTTAGATTGTATATTGTTTTAATATATGTATCTGATTTTAACCTTGTATTATTGACTGTTACCTGCTCAGAGCCCATTCAGGAAAGGGCAGGCCATTTCATTGAAAAGGCCATTCAGGAAAAGGCAGGCCATTGAAAAAGGCTGCAATGCAGAAATATCTTGTCACACGCAGCAATCTCTAGGTGAAATTTGCATGTTTCGATACTAATTCTTCCTCAGGTGACTATTCTCCTAGAACCGAAGTTCACAATTTTTGGCATGCAGGAGTCAAAACATTCAGAAGTGGCTTTCGCGGTTCTCTGGGGCCTGGAGATCTCCCACTTTGACAACTGTCTCCAGCTGGCAGAGATCAGCTCCCCTGGAGAAAGTGGCTGCTTTGAAGGGTGGACTCTGTGGCCTTGTGCCCAGCTGAGGCCCCTCCCCTCCCCAAACCCCACCCTCTCCTGGATCCACCCCCAAAGGCTCCAGGTATTTTCCAGCACAGACCTAGCAACCCTACCCTCTCTGCATTTTAGAGGTTCCAAGGCCAGGTGGGTCCACCTGGGAATCCTCTGGAAATAAAGCTCATCTCCAGATTACATAGTTCAGTTCCCTTGGAGAAAATGGTTGCTTTGGGGGGCTGTTAGGATTTAGAGATATGATTAGCAGAGTAACATGGAGAGAACTACAAAATAACAGCCAGGCACACGGTTTAGCTTAAGAAACAAAGTTTACTTTACTAATGAGGAAATTAATAATGAGGAAATACATTACTTTACTAATGAGGAGAGGGATGACTGGGATTTCTAGAAAACAAAGAAAGGATTCAATATCCTATCTAGCTTCTAAGCTACATGTTGACTCTAGTCTTAGCATCAACTGCGTGGAGATCTAAGGGTTTGGAACAAAGGGCAATAAAGTTTAACCATATGTTCTCCCCTAGACCCCCCCCCCCCAATATATGGATTAGCCAATTAGGGCTCTCCCTCAATGGTCACTATGCATATTGACACCTAGCCTTGGCGGGAAATACGTGCAAACATCCTCATTGGTCTCTACCAACTCACTGGCTAAACATCAGCATGCATATACAAACATTTAATTAACTCATGATGACAGGAAGTGTAATTGCATCAAAAGCCCAACAGGGGCATTGTACCTGTTTGAGGCCCCTGTCCTCCCCACGCTCCATCCGCAAATCTCCGGGAGTTTCCCAACCTGGATCTGGTAACCCTATCCACACACCCCACCCCCAAATTTGGTGATCCTGCTGCACCTGCATGGTGGGAAAAAAGTTTTAGAAGAAGAGCTGGTTTTTATATCCCACTTTTCTCCCCCTCAAAGGAGTCTCAAAATGACTTACAATCGCCTTCTCTTCCTCTCCCCACAGTCTGAAGAAGTGTGCCTTCACATGAAAGCTTATACCCAGAATTAAATTTTGTTGGTCTGAAAGGTGCCACTGGACTCGAACTTTGTTCTGCTGCTTCAGACCAACAAGGCTACCCAACTGAATCTATCTCCCTTCCACAGGTACCTTGTGAGGCAGGAGGGGTAGAGAGAGTTCTGAGAGAACTGGGACTGGCCCAAGGTCACCTAGCAGTCCTCATGTGTCTCAAAAAGGCTTAAAATCCTCTTCCTTTCCTCTCCCCACAACATGAACCTTGTGAGGTAGGTAAGGCTGGAGAAATCGGGCTTCTAAAATGTCATGAGAAGGAGCAGAATCACGGAGCAGGGCTGGCCCTAGACTGTCTGACACCCTAGGCAAGGCTAACTTCTCCCCCCCAGCACTGATAACATCTCCAAGATGTGGAGGACACCCAATTTGGTGCCCCCAGAAGGCCAGAACTCTAGGCAATTGCCTAGTTTGCCTAGCGGTAGGGCCAGCCCTGCCAAGGAGACAGGCTTTTCTGTTTGATAACCCTAGCAATTAGCTCTACTTTTCAGGCTGCCCTTCTGAGCTGCTATCCTCCATTACACTTCACTCTGTTCCAGCCCTCACCCCTTTAATCCTTAGCTAGATGGCTTTCACAGGAACTGAGCCACAGTGGACTTGGCAACCCCAGCCCAACTTCCTCAATCCTGTTAGCTCTGCACGCACTCACATACTCTGTTTCTCTTCTGGTTCAGTTTGATCCCAGTCAGCCTACTGCTTTTCATTCTTAACCCAGTCCTGTGGAAGTTCTGTCTCCCACCTCTAGTGGGCAGCAGAGTCTCCAGGCAATTGGCTGCTCAGCAGCCTTTCTAGGACCAGTAACCACAACAACTGTAACATGGTCTCAGTGAGCTCAGTAGGCTGTATCTAGATTTATTTATAGAATGTGTTTTTTAATTATTTATAGAATTTAAATGGCTCCAGATGGCTCCAAAAATGAAGTGCACAAATTGAAATAATTTTTTTAAATAAAACATAAAACCCCAAAGGCCCGAGGATTCCCAACATCCATGTGGGACATAGAATTCCCCTGAAATTACAACTGATCTCCGGACTATAGAGATTAGATCCGCTGGAGAAATTGACAGCTTCAGTGGGTGTATTCAATGGCGCCACATCTTCTGCCCTCCCCAGGCTCCACCCCCAAATCTCCAGGAATTTCCCAACCTGGAGTTGGCAACTGTACCCCCTTCTAATACTTGCCTCTCTAATCTCTGGTGTAGATTCCTTGCTGAAATGACATAAAGTGTTAAGGGAAGTTGTAAAGACACAGAGGCATGTGGCGGTGATGGGTCAGAGAGCCACATCTGATCTTGGCTCTCTTCTAACGTAAACTATCTTAGAATACTTTAAATATTTTTAAAATACTGCAGAGAGGTTTATTTAAAGAGTTGGATTCAGTGTTTTTTAAAAGAGTTACAAAAACAAACCACGAATCCCTCCCTGTATTTCTTTGAAAGGTGTTTCGGATATGCACAGATACTGAAGGCCGCTATGTTGCCGATGGTGTGACAGACAAACCCACTGAACTTGTAATGCCAGTGAATGTACCTTAAACCCACTTAGTTCAAGTGGCATCTGATTTTGCAAGACAGCAGTTACTGTCTCCTCTTCCGCCACAGCATGGTGTAGTGGTTAAGAGTAGCAGGTGCTATTGCCTGAGAAATTGTGGTCAAATAGCCACTTACCTGCATGTTTGGTGGTCATGTCTGGCTACATAATAATAATAATAATAATAATAATAATAATAATAATAATAATAATAATAATAATAATAATAATAATAATAATAATAATAATAATAATAATAATAATAATAATAATAAATTTATATTCTGCCCTCCCCACCAAAGCAGGCTCAGGGCGGCTTACATAACATAAAATATGGCATTACAATAGGACAATAATAAAATACCCCAATTACATAACAGTTATTCCTCAATTAAGTATACAATTACATTAAAACCATCAATTAAAACAACAATTTAAATGACAGATTAATTTGGTGCTACGATCTTAATATACCACAGTTTTGCATGACGATGGTACAATAATTCCACATTAAAAGGCCAGCTGGAAGAGGACGGTCTTACAGGCTCGGCGGAACTGGTTAAGGTCCCGCAAGGCCCGTACCTCTTCTGGTAACTGGTTCCACCAGTGGGGAGCTGTAGCCGAGAAGGCTACAAATTATCACAACGATCGATGAGATTCTACAAATACAGAACCCTTTTGATCTGGGGGTGATCTTGATAGACAACTAGAATGATACAACAGTGTAGAAAAGCAAAAGGAATATGCTGTCAATTTTATTGTCTTTGGCTAAATCTATGTTAGCTAACAGATGGCAAGATAAAAACTTACCCACAGATAAAACCTGGAAAGAAAAAATTTGGGATTATTTTATTTTTACAAAAATAACATATGGAACTCTCGCTGAAATAACATAAAGTGTTTCACCTAGAACTTATGAAAAAAATGTGATTGACTAATGGTACCCAGTACTTACTTACCTGTCAAATGAAAAAAAATCCTTCCAAGAAATGCTATGTATAAAAAATTGATATACTTTTGAAGACATATATATCGATCTCTAGTCTATTATAGATAAAGAATTTTGTTGTAACGTAAAGTTCCTGTATGGAAATAAAGGAATATGTATTGATATGCTTATTGTCATTGTTCAATATCAAATAAAGAAGAAGAAGATGATATTGGATTTATATTCTGCCCTTCACTCTGAATCTCAGAGTCTCAGAGCGGCTCACAATCTCCTTTACCTTCCTCCCCCACGACAGACACCCTGTGAGGTGGGTGGGATTGGAGAGGGCTCTCACAGCAGCTGCCCTTTCAAGGACAACCTCTGCCAGTGCTATGGCTGACTCAAGGCCATGCCAACAGATGCAAGTGGAGGAGTGGGGAATCAAACCCGGTTCTCCCAGATAAGAGTCCGCACACTTAACCACTACACCAAACTGGCTCTCCCCACTCCTCCACTTGCACCTGCTGGCATGGCCTTAGGCCAGCCATAGCTAAAAAAGATTTAAAAAGGGAAAAAAAGGGTAGCGGATGCTATCACACTGGAAAACTGGCACAATATTATCTCGGCTCCAAGAAAGCCTCTTGAGCTTGGTCCGTTTCCGAGCTATCAGACAGCTGCTGTTGAAGTGGCAGGATCACGACAGCGGTCCATGGTTGGCTATTCACACTGCTAGGGCGTCTCAACCACAGACCCACTACAGAAAGGGTTGTCCCCCAGTGTGTGCACTCAAGCAGAGAAATGCACAAGTACTCATCAGAGTGGGGTTGTGGGGGGGAACCCCAAACACACTGGAAACAGCTTGGCATGATCACAGTGCTCTTCTGCTTATGAGCCGCGCAGGTGTTCAGGCTGCCAGCAAATATGCGACCTAGGTGCAATTCAGGGGGGAGCTACCGGGAAGATCCAGGTGGCTTTTAAATATGAATAGGAGATGTCTGGAGACAGGGTGAGAATGGGTGTGGCTCAGAGGGCAGATGTGCTTGTGTGATCGTGCACATTTAATCCGAATGGGAAGTGTGGCTAGGTCAGGCCAAATCTCTTGCGTGAAAGCACTAGACTCTAATCTGGTAAACCGGGTTTGATTCCCTTACTTCTCCACATGAGGCCTGCTGGGTGACTTTGGGCCAGTCACCATTCTCTCAAAGGTCTCTCAGACCTGCTGCCTCACATGGAGGCTGTTGTGGGGAGAGGAAGGGATGGTGATCATAAACCACTTTGAGACACACGAGGCCTGCTGGGTGGCCTTGGGGGAAAGCAAGGGAAAGGTGATTGAAGCCACTTGGAGACTCCTTAAAGGAGAGGGAAGCGGGATATAAAAACCTACTTTTCTCCAGCACCAAAGCACCTCTTGAGAGCCAGTTTGGTGTAGTGGTTTAGTGTGCAGACTCTTATCTGGGAGAACCGAGTCTGATTCCCCATTTCTCCACTTGCATCTGCTGGAATGGCCTTGGGTCAGCCATAGCTCTAGTAGGAGTTGTCCTTGAAAGGGCAGCTTCTGAGAGAGCTCTCTCAGCCCCACCTACCTCACAGGGTGTCTGTTGTGAGGGAAGGAGATAAAGGAGATTGTAAGCCGCTCTGAAACTCTGATTCAGAGAGAAGGGCGGGGTATCAATCTACGGTCTTCTTCAGCTTCCTTGCTGTATTAAGACTTCACAGCAGAGTTGAATTCTAATCCTTTTTTTAAAAAACTGTTCCCACCATATTTAGTGTGGAAAAGAAAAAGTGGGATAAAAGTCTGGGATAAACAGCCCAAATTCTCTTGCTCTGGGTAAAAGAGTACAGAGAACTGATGCCTTCAAAAGCCCCCCCTCTCTTTATGCTAGAAAATGCTTCATGGTCTGTTAGAATTCCATAGCCTCCTCCTACATGTTGATGTTCTCTCTGGTCCAATGTCGCACAGTCAGTCAGCTTCTCTCAGGAACCCTTTGAAGCAAAGCATCTGCCATGACATCAGCTGGGAACGCTCGGATTTTGATGTGCCGACAATGCCGTTCCTCAGAGACGATCCAAGTCATTTTGGCGCCTGAGGCTGGAAATCTTAAGTGGTGTCGCCTGTGATGGTAAAACACACAATCAACCATTTTACATTAGGATGCCCTTTAGTGGTACCACGAGGTTACCACCCCCGCCTAACAGCATGCCTTGCTTTGCTTTCCTGCCTTCTTCAAGGAGACAGAATAGGATGCTATACCTTGAACTAGGGTTACAAGTTCTGGGATGGGGAACTCCTGGAGATTTGGGATGAAACCAGGGAAGGAGGTAGTCAAGACTGGCCCTATAGGGTTGCAAGGTCCCCTTCCTCCCGGCATAGAGTTTTCCCAGCATAGAGTTTGTACAATAAAGTTTTCCCTTCCAAATGGCTAGAGCGTCTGGGAAAACCATAGAGTTTTCCCGGAAACGCCTAGAGTGGACACACACACAGCATTGCCAGTGCAATGACATCACTTGCAGGTGATGTCATCGTGCCAGTGCCATAGGGGGAGGTTCCCCCCGCTGGCCCAATGTGGGCCGGTGGGTTGGGAACCTCCTGGGCAGGGGAATCCCCACCCAGACTGGGGTCTTGGTAGCATTATGGTCCTAAAATATTTGACCTCCTAGGCAAGACTAACTTCTGGCGCCCCCAATGAGCACCCCTGGGTTTGCAGGGAGTGTCCATTTGGAAATGTATGCTCTCATCACAGGAGGAGGATTGATTTGGGACCTCCGAACTTTTTACAACCATCTCACATGGCAGCCATTTTGTTGTGATGTCCACTACCCTTTCTCTAAACTCCCAAAGTCCCCTCAAGCTCAACAATATTGGGGATCCCCTGAGATAGAGATTTGGGCAAGAAAAATAAAGGATAACAGAAGACAGGGTAAAGAAGGAATGGGCCAAAACAAACAAAGAAACTTGGGTCTAAAATCTGACAGAAGCACTTGTTTGTGGTTGATGAAGGAGCTCTAGCCTCCTGAATTAATTCAAATGTGGAAGTGGTCCTTGGAGCCCTTTGAGTTTGTCCAGGCTTCATTTTGTGCCGTAGCTCCGGGACCTCTAAATTTTATTGTGCTCTTTCTTTCTTACCACCCCCCCCCCCCAAATACTTGCTTCTGGGCTCCATTGTTCAACCCCGCCCCCGTGAGAATTTTGCTGAACTCTAAGGTTTGACAAACTTTCTAATATTTCCCCCCACAAAAAAATGGGAAAGGAACCAAAACATATAATTCAGATGGATGGAAATCTTCCTCATGCCACTATGGCCACATAGGAGAAAGTAATTTTAAAAGTATGACGGGAGTAAGATTTTCTTATGACAATTCTAATTCAAGAAGCATTTTAAGGTAAATTATTGTGATTTTATTTTGATTCTATTGTGATTTTATTACTATTTATATTGATGTACTCTGCCCTGAGCCCCCACAGGGGAATGGGCAGAATATAAATAAACTACTACTACTACTACTACTACTACTACTACTACTACTACTACTACTAATAGGTAAATGCTGAGCTGGTATAATTTAGTCCACCTTCTGGTGATGTCAGGGTGTGTGTGGCATATGCCAATGAGTTGTGCTAATGTGCTCCGGCACTGCTTTTTCTACAAAATGACTCCTGAGTTTGTCCGCCCCTGCTGTGGATTCAAGCTACCTGGGAGGACAACGTTCAAGTCCAGCGGTGGCTGTGAGGGTTAGATGAAGGCAGAAAAGTGAGGCCAGGCTGCGCAGTATCTGGGAAAGAGGCTGAACTGACTGGAAGCTTGGAACTGGCAGCTTTTCCGGAGTCGCTGTTTAACGCCAGTCCCTGCCGAAAATTCAGCAAAGCAGAACAGTCTCCTCTTTAATCTCCATGCGAGGAGAATAAAGGCACTCGTGGAAAATCCCAGTCTTCCTGACCTCTCGAAAGCCATGACATGCTGCCATATGCTTCAGTATTAAAGAGAAAGCGGAGCTCTTTGTTCGGCCCTTTGGGAGGAGAAAAGCCACGCAGCGAGACGGCTGGCTGGCTCAAAGGAGACGCCAAGGAGCTGCAGCAAAGCAACTTCTCATGGCCCAAATAGTCTCTGATCCTGAAACGGAGACTCGGAGGATAAGAAGCAGCGAAGACTGCCAACCCAAATGCTTGTGACTTCTCTGACGGTGTGTTTGGAGTGCCTGGGAGAAGGGAGAAGATTGAACCTGAAAATACCCCTTAGAGAAAAGTCCAGTTTGAGAAGGGAGGGAGATTTCCAAGGAGAAAATAACTGTGATTTGGCCCATTTTTCCATAGTGAGTGCAAAATAGGTCACATTTTACCCCATTCCTTCACCCTCAATGCACTTTTCTCCTCTTCTTGATTTCTTTCATGTTGAAAATTAATCATAAGGGGGAGAAAAAAAGATGGTAGTTTCATTAAACAAAACCCCCCAAATTATGTATCAAGCTGAAATGATCTTGGATTAATGAGCTGCTGGAAGTGTCACCCAAAGTGTTCTAAATGACAATGTTCACTTTGTGGGTGCATGTGTGTGTGGCTTTCAAGATGTTTTGGTGATCATCTGCTATCAAGCGAAATTCATTAGAGGCTGCTGGCATGCTTCAAGCTGTCCTGAACGTCTCTGCTTTGGGGAGAATTAGTCATTAGAGCTAAATTTTCACTAGCTTCTTGCTCCTTATTCCCAATAAAGCTACCCCAATAAGGACAAAGCTGTCCCAATTTATACCATTTTGTTTTTCTCTCTGATGGACGGTGCCCAAGTACAAAACGCACGTTGTCCCTCAGATTCAGAGGAGTTAGCTGTGTTCGTCTGTTCCTGCGAAACGGCAATCTCATCTGACGAAGAGAGCTGTGTTTCTCAAAAGCTTTAAAAGATAAATGTAATCCCCTGTGCAAGCATTGAGTCATTATCGACCAATGGGGTGACATCACATCACGATGTTTTCACGGCAGACTTTTTACGGGGTAGTTTTCCATTGCCTTCCCCAGTCACCTACACTTTCCCCCCAGCTAGCTGGGTATTCATTTTACCGACCTTGGAAGGATGGAAGGCTGAGTCAACCTTGAGCCGGCTACCTTGAGCTTCCACGGGGATCGAACTCAGCAGAGCTTGGACTACAGTACTGCAGCTTACCACTATGCCATGGAGCTCCTTCTTGAAAGCTTATGCTACAATAAAATTTGTTAGTCTTAAAGGTGCTACTGGACTCTTTACTATTGTGCATCAGGTGTGGCTCCTTCAAAGCACATCCCAAAACAATAAACAATCCCATTCTCCAAAGAAGTGTCTTTTTTGGGGGGGAAAAAAGGGCCTCACTTTTTCTTAATCATTGCCCTGATAAAGCTTATGAGTTTGTACATATACTGAGATAGGGAGCAATGGAAATGGTTGACTTTGCAAAAAAGAGTCATATCACTGAATTCTGTGGGATCCAGAATTAGTCGTTAGAGCTAAATTGTCACTGCCTTCTTCTCAATAAGGACTGAAGTAAGTTAGACTATCTCAACTATATTGTGTGTATGGAAAGTACCACCAAGTCCCAGCCAACTCATGGTGACCCCATAGGATTTTCAAGGCAAGAGACATTGTTGGGAAATACGTGTAAAATTCAGAGGTGTGGCGATGGCAATAATTGGAGACGAGGCTTAAGCTTATCCAAAAAATTAAAGTTTACTATAAAACATTAGGAAAAGGTACTTGGGATAAAAAGAAATAAGCATTGCATTCTAGCATGGCTAACTACGTGTCGTCTACTACATGGCTACATTCACAACCCTGTTAGCTGGTTCTTCTCCCCGCAGAACTTTGCAACAGGAAGAAGAGCAATTGAATGTGCATATAACATCAAAAGAGTTTCAGGCACAAGGTGCCAACTGACCAATACAGTGTTTACATTTTCCCCTGGCTTAGAAGAGCCAGGACCTAATTGGGGTTAGGCTACAATACATCATTTCCTCTTTTAGGTAAGCAACAACAGTTAACTCTATAATGGCTGGAATTTAAATAACTTGAATTCCAACAGACATTTAATAGGGTTGCCAGTCTCCAGGTGGGGCCTGGAGATCTCCTGCTTTCACAACTGATCTCCAGCTGGCAGAGATCAGCTCCCCTGGAGAAAATGGGTGCCTTGAAGAGTGGAGTCTGTGGCTGAGGCCCCTCCCCTCGCCTCCCCAAACCCGGCCCTCTCCCGGACCAACCCACAAAGTCTCCAACACAACACAAACCTGGCAACCCTACATTCAGAGGTGGTTTTGCCATTCCCTGCTTTTGTGCAGAGACTTCCGTGGTGGCCTCCCACCCAAATACTAACCAGAGCTGACCCCACTTAGTTTATGAGATCTGATGAAATCCTGGTAGCCTGGACCATCCATATTACCAATCTGGGATTTCTGAACTGGGATCATAGGGCCAGATAGGCTTCCCAATCCCTAGGTCCCAGCGGGGGATCCCCCGTTTTGACAGGCTTCTCCCCGCCCCCGCAGTCATTCTGTAGATTTAGAACTCCTGCAGGTTTAGAAACCTGCAAACAGTTTTTAAAACGTGTGCCTTTAAGGCTGAGCAGGAAGTAGGGAACAGGAAGGGCTTCATGGGAAAGGATCAGTAACAGTTTCCTCAGAGAATGGCCCCTCCCTTTCTTTTGCTTTCGTTTTCAGAGTGAGTAAAGTTCTGCAGGAACAAGACCCAGTAAGTGTTTGTGTGTGAGAGAGATGGAGGGGGCAGGGGATTCCCTGGTTTGGAGGCCCTCCCCCCCACTTTAGAAAGCGTGGGGGGAGGGAAATGTCTACTGGGCACTCTATTATTCCCTGTGGAGAATGATTCCCATAGGGAATAATGGGGAATTGATCAGCGGGTAGTGGGGGCTCTGGGGGGGGGCTATTTTTTTAGGTAGAGGCACCACATTTTTAGTATAGCATCTAGTGCCTCTCCCCAAAATACCCCCCAAGTTTCAAAACGATTGGACCAGGGGGTCCGATTCTATGACCCCCCAAATATGGTGCCCCTATCCTTCATTATTTCCTATGGAAGAAAGGCATTTGAAAAGGTGTGCTGCCCCTTTAAATGTGATGGCCAGAACTCCCTTGGAGTTCAATTATGCTTGTCACAGCCTTGATCCACCCCCAATGTCTCCTGGCTCCACCCCCAAAGTCCCCAGATATTTCTTGAATTGGACTTGGCAACCCTAGGGCCAGATCCTTAGGCTTTGTGCAAGTGGAAAAGCAAGAAAAAGAATGTGGCGGCTACTTGTGCTAGCAGCCTGAATAGAACAGACCAGCCCAATCTCATCACAGTTTGGAAGCTAAACAGGGTGAGCCATAAGAACATAAAAGAAGCCATGTTGGATCAGGCCAATGACCCATCCAGTCCAACACTCTGTGTCACACAGTGTCCAAAAATTTATATATATATTTATATATACATATATATAGCCACCCTGAGCCTCGGTGGGGTAGGGCGGGATATAAATCAAATAAAATGAAATGAAATGAAATATACACACTGTGGCTAATAGCCACAGGTGGACCTCTGCTCCATATTTTTATCTAACCCCCTCTTGAAGCTGGCTATGATTGTAGCCGCCGCCACCTCCTGTGGCAGTGAATTCCACATGTTAATCACCCTTTGGGTGAAGAAGCCATGGTTTGTACTTGGATGGGAGACTCCCAAGGAAGACTGGGGTTGCTATGCAAAGGACGGTAATGGGGAAACCACTTCTGTTCATCTCTTGCCTCGAACCCCTCAGGCTCCGAAATTCACCACAAGTTGGTTGTGACCCTATGGCAGGCAATTGTTATTGTTGTTGTTCTTATGTTAGCTGCTTGCATTAAATAGAACATATTGTATCCTCACCTGTAGAAGCCCCGAGGCGCAGAGTGGTAAACTGTAGTACTGCAGTCCAAACTGTGCTCATGACCTGAGTTCGATTGCGGCGGAAGCTGGGTTCAGGTAGCTGCTCTCAAGGTTGACTCAGCCTTCCATCCTTCCGAGGTCAGTAAAATGAGTACCCAGCATAGATGACTCTGTAGGTGACTGGGAAAGGCAATGGCAAACCACCCCGTAAAAAGTCTGCCGTGAAAATGTGAAAGCAACGTCACCCAAGAGTCGGAAATGACTGGTGCTTGCACAAGGGATTACCTTTAAAGGGTCCCCGTGGCGCAGAGTGTTAAGCTGGGTTCACATAGCCGGCTCCAGGTTGACTCAGCCTTTCATCCTTCTGATGTCGGTAAAATGAGTACCCGCCTTGCTGTGGGGAAAGTGTAGATGACTGGGGATGGTGATGGCAAGGAAAGAAAAGGAAAGGTCCCCTGTGCAAGAACCAGTCATTTCCGACTCCAGGGTGACGTTGCTTTCACAACGTTTTCATGGCAGACTTTTTACGGGGTGGTTTACCATTGCCTTGCCCAGTCTTTTATACTTTCCCCCCAGCAAGCTGGGGACTCATATTACCGATCTCGGAAGGATGGAAGGCTGAGTCAACCTTGGGCTGGCTACCTGAATCCAGTTTTCGCTGGGATAGAACTCAGGTTGTGAGCAGAGTTCAGATCACAGTACTGCAGTACTGCTGCTTTACCACTCTGCGCCACGGGGCCGTTTGCAATGGCAAACCACCCCATAAAAAGTCTGCCAAGAAAACGTCATGATGTGACATCACCCCATGGGTTGGTAATGGCTCGGCGTTAGCACAGGGGACTACCTTTACTTTTATATCTCACTGACTTTGCTCTCCTCTCTTCTTGCAGGGTGTGCCCAGAGGTGCAAGTCAAGGGCTTTTGTCCTTTGGCTTTGAACTTGAGGGCCAGAGAGCCTTGAGCTGGATAGAAACTCTTGATAAACCAAACTGGCCAGATGGCAATATGAGTCCAGCCCACTTAACCCAGGCTACACGGGCGATGGGCCCAGAACCCCCAGCTCCCATCTTCAGCTTATGGAGAGTGTCGACGGATGAGGCCAGGTATGCCGGCGCCATCTGCAAGAGAGCAATTAACACAAAATTGAAACCCTCCCCCTTGCAAACACAACAAAATGTGTCACGCTGGTATCAGCAGCCCCACTGGTGCTTCCACGTAGGCACATATGCTGCTGTTAGCAAGTTAATTATTTGTAATGCAGCCAGCAGCGCTAGCGGTAGCGTGGTCCCCGGTGCGCCATTCCCCCCTTCTCCTTCTTAATCCACTTTTGCCTTCTGTGGTGGCTGGTGCTAAAAGCTCAGGAAACCACACGAGGAAGAGAGGATGGAGGCCGAGTCGGTTGCTAGAGCCCGGATGAACTTTCCTTCCCAGATTGGGGAAGTTAAGCATGCATCCGGGCAGGAGGGAGCAAAGAAAAAGGGGGCAGTTAGGCAGAACTGCTCAGGCACAGTGGGCCTTGGCAGTCTCCACTGAGCAGATGGGTCCTGGGGAGCCCTCACCAGCTGGTGTGTTTTGCAGCTGCTCCCTAGGGGGCTGTAAATGGTGCCCAAGCCCAGGTGTACTTGCTACAGTGCAAGGAAAGGTTTGCTGTCTTTTCTAACCGCCTACACTAGCCCACCCACCTTCTTCCAGCCGCGGTGCACGTAGGAGGCAGCGAAGGTACAAAAACTCCAAGGATCTATTTGTCTAACTGACACCAGAGAAGGACGACAAAGGTCACTCTGGATTTATGCGATGGATGCCATTCGCTTTTTGATGACTTTTTGTTTGCAAGGGCGGACCACTGCCACATGGATGCAGCCCATGTTTGGTGTAGTGCAGGGGTGGCCAAACTTGCTTGACATAAGAGCCACGTAGAATAAATGTCAGATGTTGGAGAGCCACAAGACATGAATGCCAGATGTTAGGGAGGGAGGTGGAGGGAGGGAGAGGTGGGAAAAAAGCAACTTTAACTTTAAATGCATTCTCCAAGCTGCTGACTGGCTTGGACAAGGGATTTAAAGAGAGAAATGCCTTCTCCAAGCTGGCCAGTGGGGTGGTAGGTGCTCTAAGAGCCATACAATATATGTGAAAGAGCCACATGTGGCTCCCGAACCTCAGATTGGCCATCCCTGGTGTAGTGGTTAGGAGCGCAGACTCTAATCTGGGAGAACCGGATTTGATTCCCCACTCCTTCATATGCAGCTGCTGAGTGATCTTGGGTCAGTCACAGTTCTCAGCAGAGCTGTTCTCTCAAGAGCAGTTCTGGAAAGAGCTCTCTCAGCCCCACCTCCCTCACAGTGTGTCAATTGTGGGAAGAGTAAGGGAAGGGAGATTGTAAGCCACTTTGAGGCTGTGATCACACACTAAATAATGTACTTTCAATCCACTTTCCAACTGGATTTTGCCAGTTCACACAGTAAAATCCAGTTGGAAAGTGCATTAAAGTGGATTGAAAGTGCATTATTTAGTGTGTCTGATCACAGGCTGAGACTCTGAGTGAAGGACAGGGTATAAATCCAATTTCTTCTCTTCTTCAGTCTGAGGCCACCACCACTAGCCATGAGATCAGACAGGCAGCTGTCATCTCCAAACACCATCTGGGTTTTTAATTCCTACTCCCTCTGTCCAACAAAGTTTGAGGTGTGAGCTTTTGTATATATGCGTGCTTTCCTCAGAAAGCTCACACCTTGAATACAACTTTGTTGGTCTTAAAGGTGCCACTGGACTCAAACTTTGTTCTACTGCTTCAGACCAACACGACTACCCACCTGGATCTTCCTTCTTCTGTTGTGATTTTTAGAACTGCACATATGCCCTGACAGCACAACATTACAAGGGGTGGGGTGCTGAAAAGCAAAAGAAATATGCTGTCAATTTTATTATCATTAGCTATGTTAGCAAATAAACGGCAAGATAAAAACTTACCCACTCATAAAACCTGGAAAGAAAAAAATCTGGGAATATTTTATTTTCACAAAATTAGCATATGGAACTCTAAATGTTTCACCTAAAACTTATGAAAAAAATGTGATTGACCAATGGGACCCAGTAGCTACTTACCTGTCAAATGAAAACATTCTTCCTAGAAATGCCATGTATGAAAAACTGATTAATTTTTGAAGAAATATATAATGATCTGTAGTCTATGGTAGACAAAGAATTTTGTTGTATGTAAGATTACTGTCTGGAAAGAAAGAAAGAAAGAAAGAAAGAAAGAAAGAAAGAAAGAAAGAAAGAAAGAAAGAAAGAAAGAAAGAAAGAAAGAAAGAAAGAAAGAAAGAAAAGTATTGATATGCTTATTGTTATTGTTTAATATTAAATAAACTTTAAGATGGAAAAAAATTACAAGGGATGGGGGAATGTAACGCCATGCTATTAGATTATGGTTTTTAATGTTGATAGTTATCACTTGTTTTAAATCTAATATGTCTTGTTATAACTGTGTTGTACCTCACCCTGAGCCTGTTCACGGGAAGGGCGGGCCAGGGCTTTTTTTGTAGCAGGAACTCCTTTGCATATTTGGCCACGCCCCCCTGATGTAGCCAGTTTCCCAAGAACTTACAGTAGGCCCTTGGAGGACTGACTACATCAGGGGTGTGTGACCTAATACGCAGAGGAGCTCCGCAACAAAAGCCCTGGGGAGGGCTAAAAACTGAATAAATCCAATCCAAGCATGATGTTAGGACATGGGTAAGTCATTCTAAACCAACACATGGGTCGTTGCCAGTGTTCCTTCTAAGCTGAGTTAGCGTGAGCTAGCTCACAGATTTTTAGCCTCCAGCTCACATATAGAACTGCTGATGGCATAACATCAAATCTTGCCAATGAAAAGGCCCTACGCTGTTGAGGACTTTGCAAAGAATAGAGATAGGAAGCCATATGGCCAACATCAAACGAAAACCCTAGACTCATGGGAGAACAAGTTTTATTAGCGGCGCTGTGGAGATTTTGTAATCCAATATCCTTCTAAGCTGAGTTAGCGTGAGCTAGCTCACAGATTTTTAGCCTCCAGCTCACACATTTTTGTCTTAGCTCAGGAAGGATGACCCCTAGAGCACACTCATTTACGCCAGCGGCTCACAACTTTAACGCCAGTAGCTAACAAAGTAGAATTTTTGCTCACAAGACTCTGCAGCTTAGAGGGAACACTGGTTGTCACAACCTCTGAGTGAGTCATAGAGCCATGGCATTGTCCCCTATAGAACCATCCGCCGTTTGGCTGCTTTTTGGAAAACAGGATGCGGGCACAGAGAAGAATGTTACCATGCCTCTCTCTACATGCATGAAAACATGAAGCTGCCTTATACTGAATGAGACCACTGGTCCATCAAAGTCAGTACTGTCTACTCAGACTGATAGAGCCTCTCCAGCGTCCTCAAGCTGAGGCTGTTCAAATCCCCTACTGCTAGATCTTTTATCTAGAGATAATCTGGGGCTTTCTGCATGCCAAGCAGATGCACTACTACAGTGGGGAGGGACCTGGCAAAACCTCGCTCGAACAAGGGACTTTGCGGCACTATGATCTGTCCTCTTGCCTTAGTAATTCCTATCAGAAGAACCCCTATTGGCAGCAGTCTGTAACTGTATGAATTTTAGTTCTCAGAAATTGATTTCTGTCAAATTAACAGGTAATTTCTTCTGCTGCTCTTTATTTAAAAACAATTGCTCTGGATTGGACACTTCTTTGGTCATACAAAGGACTCGTGATAAAACTCTGTGGTACCAAAGGGTTTGTCTGTGAGTTCTAGAGCGTCACTGGCGAGAAGTTTTAAGGTCCCTTTGTATGGAGAAGTTTTAAGGATCCAGGAACAACTCTGCCTTCTTCCCCAACCAATCCAGAAGCTTGTCTCTGATATCACCTCAAATCAGCACATCTTCAATGGGCAGCCAAGCTCCCACCCCAGTCTGGAGGACCCCAACCTGCCAGCAAGGAGCAGGCTGCCAGGTGGATCCCTACCCCTGAAGAGCCCCACCACCGCACACCATCCTTGGTGTGGTGTCATCAGAGAGCCAGTTTGGTGTAGTGGTTAAGTGTGTGGACTCTTATCTGGGAGAACCGGGTTTGATTCCCCACTCCTCCACTTGCAGCTGCTGGAATGGCCTTGAGTCAGCTGTAGCTCTCGTAGGAGCTGTCCTTGAAAGGGTAACTTCTGTGAGAACCCTTTCAGCTCCACCCACCTCACAGGGTGTCTGTTGTGGGGGAAGACGATATAGGAGATTGTAAGCTGCTCTGAGACTCTTGAGTGGAGGGTGGAATATAAATCCAATGTCTTCTTCTTGTCTTTTTCATCACCTGGAAATGACATTATCATGCTGGGGATGATGCGCCAGGGACGTTCTAGGACTCACGGTAAAACTCTATGGTACCATAGAATTTTATTATGAGTCCTAGAGCGTCCCCAACATGATGTCTCCAGGACAATGATGATGTCACTTCTGAGGGATGAAGAAGTTTTATTGTTTTGAGCACTTAAAATAAATTTCTTGCTATTGTTAAACTGCCTGGGTCCTCACGTCTCTTCGGTCATGGTTAAAAGGCTTTGCTAAGAAGGAAGAGACAGAGCGGTAGTTAGGTGCTCTGGGCCCTCTCATACAGACCCTTAACAGAGTGGTGGCAGCAAGTAGAAGGCACTTTCTGGTCCTCTACTGTGTGACAGCTGCCCTGAGCTCTGGTCACAGGGAAGGGCGGCCTAATAAATTGAATGTAATGATGTGGCCAAAGTACTATAGCCTCAGTTTAGGCATTTTAATTTCTAGGACCATTTTGGGCTTGATTTGTTCTAGAACCCACTGATTTGTCTTTTTTTTGGATGTCCACGGTATTTGTAAAACTCTCCATTAGATTTATTTATCTTGACTATTTATAGGCTGCCTGTAAAAATGTTCAAGAAGACTCAATTCTTAGACTTATTAAAATGAAAATGAAAATTCAGAGACTGCAATTGGGAACATGACAGCTAAGAGAAAGGAAGAAAAACATGATGGTGGCAGACATGTTTAGCTGAGAGAAGGGGCTGAACAGATTCTTGAAGTAAGATTCCACAAGGAAACAGGCAAGTCTCATTTTGGGCAGGAGCTCACAGGAGCGGAGCTCCGGAACCTCTACATTTTATTGAGCTCTTTCTTCCTTAACCCCCCCCCCCCCAACAATTGCTTCTGGGCTTCATTGTTCAAATCTCCTGTGAGAATTTTGCTGAACCTTGACAAACTTTCTAATATTTTTCCCCACAATAAAAAGGCGGGGGGGGGGGGGACCAAAACGTATAAAGCAGACAGATGGAAATCTTCCTCATGCCACTATGGCCACATAGGAGAAAGTGATTTAAAAACTATGATGGGAGTAAGGTTTTATCATGACAATTATAATTCCAGAAGCATTTGAAGGTAGATGCTGAGCTGATATAATTTAGTGCACATTCCGGTGATGTCAGGGGTGTGTGGCATATGCAAATGAGTTATGCAAATGAGTTGTGCTAATGACCTCAGGCACCTCTTTTTCTACAAAATGACCCCTGGAGACAGGTGGTACCTTGACAGCTCCTCAGGAACAGTCAACATAAAGAAGAGTTTGAGAAGACATCTCTGAGGGACCTAGTCTCCTTCGTTCCAGCCTTTCTCACCTTACACACTGCATTTTGAAGGAACTATCCATGTGCTCCTTTGCATCTCTACTTCAGTTTGTATCAGAATCAGGGGTCATTTTGTAGAAAAATAGATGGTGGGGCTCATTAGTGTAACTTATTAGCATATACCACCACCACCCAACCAAAAGCAACCCGACACAAGAAAGGAGAACCCCAGGCAAGTGAGGCCTGCTTGGGATGGCTAGAGATCCAGCCAGTCCAAGCAGGCCTCACTCACCTGAGGCTCTCCTTGGCTGCCCCCTCCCAGGCAAAAGGCCAGCCACCCAAAATCACATAAGAAGTGGAGGAGGAGAAGAAGACTGCAGATTTATACCCCTCTTCTCTCTGAATCAGAGACTCAGAGCGGCTTATAATCTCCTATATCTTCTCCCCCCACAACAGACACCCTGTGAGGTGGGTGAGACTGAGAGGGCTCTCACAGCAGCTGCCCTTTCAAGGACAACTCCTGCGATAGCTGTGGTTGACCTAAGGCCATTCCAGCAGTTCCTGCTGAATTCAAGGCCTGATCAGAATTATCTCTGTGTTTTCCAAATGCACATTTTGATTACTCCTACTTTGATGGCCCAATAGAACATATTAGAAAGAACAGGATTCCTTCCAGCGCACACAAAATAAATGTCTGCGATTTATTATGCAACAGACCCATTTCACTTTGATTCTCTAACACGCTGGCAGAGACTTGGAACTGGAGTAGCGATTGGAGCATCTGCTTTCCAATAAGTCAGAATTCTATCCACCGGGGGTCCTTCAGTGAGGTCCAACGTATGATATATATTAGAGAAAGGGACCTCAGGTTTGCCATGCATTTATGCCCCGTCAGTTTACCAGGCCTGGAGAGTTGACCAAGTAATGAGACATATGCCCTCCTGATTTGTCCCGCACGTGGTTTCTGATTGGCAGGCACCGTTTGGCCAATCGGTGTCTGCATGTCTCCCCCCCCCCCCCACGGTTCCCTCCTCCTGGGCGCCGCGATTGGTCTGGCAGCGTCCTGCCTTTTGCATAATGTCACAGAATGTGGCGCTTGATGAGTCATGGCTGCTCTGATTGCTTTGCACAGCGGCGCGCTGGCACAGACTGGGATTTTGTACAGCACCGCAGACTGTACATAACCATTTGACATATGGCACCTGGGATGAAGCCAGATTTCGGGGTGTTTTAAAAATTCAGGTCACAGGATGCGTTTTCATGATTAATTATAAAGAACCTCACAGGACAGGAAGAGCGCTGGCAGACTCTCAAATGTTTCTTTACCTACAGTATTCGGTGGGGAGGGAGTGAAAAAACATTGGCAGGTTTCCACTGCTTATGACTCTTCCTGTACAAATGTTTAACCTCACCAATGTCACCGGGAGGCTCCTGATTATGCCAACAGCGGAACAACCCCTCCTTCCAGCACGGGCCCTGATAAAACCGTTTATCAAAACACCAAACAATAAAAGCAATAATGAGACGAATAATATTATTTTAGGTTTCTTTGGCTGATCGTTTCTGTGGTTGGACAATTGTAACCATTCCGATGATAACTGTGGCCACAACAGAGGCTAGGTTTGTTTAATATTGTCACAGGCCAGCAAAACTGGAGAATCTAGGTCACATGGGGCATGTTCACACAATATTTTTTTTTAACTTAAAACAGGCTTAAAACATTAGCACTTTTGGGTCTTAAAGATGTTTTTTTTGTAGTTTTGCCATGGGATCCAGGAAGCTGCGCTAAGGAAGTTCTGTCTCTTTCCCTCCCTCCCCAGAGGGCCAGGAGGGGGAAGAGCCTCAACCAATGGAGAAAATTGAGGTTTAGCTCTGTCGCTCCTGTGCAATTGAGCAAGCCTTGCAAAGTTAGCTGTGATGCAGAAGGAAGCAAGAGACAGGGAGAAGGAAGCAGATGACAGCTAGTTGCTCAGGGGCCTAATAGGAGCCCTCTGGGGGCCTGATTCAGCCCTCGGGCCACACGATTCAATGATTTGCATCTGTGATTCTATGATTTGCCTCTAGTCTGTTTACACTAGGAATGCTCGAAAAACCTACTGGTTCAGCTGAAATCCTGTTTGCCAATTGTGAAGAGGGTACTATTGTGTGATCGAATGTTGGTCAGCTCGTTTGTTGCTTTGATAGGTTGCTTACTAACAGTGGCATACAACGTAATAAATGTTTCGTGCATGAAGATTCTCCCAGAGCCTGATTCGGTTCTACTTGCCCCCCAGCCGCGCTACACAGCTGCTCCACTTGGCAGGCAATTGTTGAAATAGTTAATTGGTAATCATATACATAAATGATAAGCGCTGCTTTTTAAAAAACTTTATAGTTCAGAATTCACCTAAGTATTGATATTAACAACCATTTAATATGGCGTATTTGCACATGCACAGTTTTTAAAAACTGGAAACTTTTCGAGCAGGTATTCAACTTGTTTTGTGCCAAAACAAACAATCCTGGTGATCACCTTATGTCTGATAGTCATAGCTGGACAAAATAAGCTCAACTGTCAAACACATTCACTGCAAAGTTGCATGGCATCCCTACTTTACAAGATGAACTACTTCCATTGGAAAGCATTTCATTTAAGGAGGTGTGAATAAGAGAGAAGATGGAACTCCAGTTTGGTGTAGTGGTTAAGTTAGGGTTGCCAAGTCCAATTCAAGAAATATCTGGGGACTTTGGGGGTGGAGCCAGGAGACTTTGGGGGTGGAGCCAGGAGACATTAGGGGTGGAGCCAAGATCAAGGCTGTGACAAGCATAATTGAACTCCAAAGGGAGTTCTGGCCCTCACATTTAAAGGGACAGCACACCTTTTTAAATGCCTTCCTTAGGAAATAATGAAGGATAGGGGCACCTTCTTTTAGGGCTCATAGAATTGGACCCCCTTGTCCAATCTTTTTGAAACTTGGGGGGTATTTTGGGGAGAGGCACTAGATGCTATACTGAAAATTTGGTGCCTCTATCCCAAAAAACAGCCCCCCCCAGAGCCCCAGATACCCGCGGATCAATTCTCCATGATTTTCTATAGGAATAAATCTCCCTAGGGAACAATGGAGTGCCCGGCAGACATTCCCCTCCCCTCCCCCCGCTTTCTGACGACCCTGAAGTGGGGGGGAGGGCCTCCAAACCTGGGGATCCCCTGCCCCCACCGGGGATTGGCAACCCTAGGTTAAGTGCGCAGACTCTTAACTGGGAAAACAAAATTTGGTCCTCCACTTCTCCACATGCAGCTGCTGGAGAGACCTTGGGTTAGTCACAGTTCTCTCAGAGCTGCTCTCTCAAGAGCAGTTCTTGAAGAGCTTTCTCAGCCCCACCTACCTTACAGGGTGTCTGTTGTCTGGAGAGGAAGGGAAGGAGATTGTAAGCTGTTCTGCAACTCTGAGTGAAGGGCGAGATATAAATCTAATTTCTTCCTCCTCCTTCTGTCATGGCCCGGGTAGTCCAATCTCATCAGATCTTGGAAACTAAGCAGAATCAGCCCTGGTTAGTGCTTGGATGGGGAGACCACCAAGGAAGTCCAGGGTTGCTATGCAGAGGCAGGCAATGTTTGTCCCTTGCCTTGAAAACCCCACGAGGGCACTTCACACATTGGAACGTTAAGCTATTTTTATTCTCTTCCTTTGTGGTCAACGTGCATTTCCTCTTGCTTGACTTATCTCATTCTTCCTGCATGCTTTGCAGTTCATGCCTGCTGGATTACCAGAAAGCTAGATTTCCCTGCCACTGAAAATTGGCCAGCTGATTGTGACTTCAGCCAAAGAGCCCAGTACAGGACTCACACACACTTTCTGCTTCGGGAACATCCCAGATAATTCTACTATAGCTGCATCTTGCCGTTCATGTTCTTATGCTGTGGAGTATGAAGCCAATGGGTTAATTCCGTCCTCTTTATTTCAGGCCAGTTTTGCCAGCCTGCCTGAAAGTTCCCTAAGCACATTGAAACGAGAGCCTTTTCCATGAAAACCCATGAAGGGGGGAAGGAGGGACAACAGATCCTCTTGCTGCCTTTGAAAAGTGACTTGTCTGATCAATAGGTACATTCACAGATGCGAAATAATGTGCTTTGCAGTGGGTTTTTCACCATGTAAGAATAGCAAAATCCACTTGCAAACAGTCGCCATGTGAAAGCACTCAATGTGGTAGCAATTGATTGGAACATGGTTTATGTCTCCGTTTCTTGCAGGATGGTTGCAACTGAGCTCATTTAAGGAGGCTCTAGAAAGCTGCAAGAAAACACCATTGGTTTGCCACTGCTCCAGAGAAATAAGGCATGCCATTGTTTTTCCACAATACAACATGAACATTGTTCAATTCATCTTTTCCAGCGCTTTTTTTTTTTTTTAGTGGGAACGCACAGGAATGCAGTTCCAGCTGGTTTGGTGTCAGGGTGTGTGGCCTAACATGCAAATGAGTTCCTGCTGAGCTTTTTCTACAAAAAAGCCCTGTGTTGAACAAGGATGACATCAGGGGTGTGACCTAATATGCAAATGAGTTCCTGCTGAGCTTTTTCTAAAAAGAAAAAGCATTGGCAAGAACAGTTTAGAGACTCCTTCTCTCCACTACACTTACTTGTTATGTTTCTTTTAAAAATAAATCCACCAGTATTGGTTTCTTAACTTAAAGCAAGGATCTTCGTGCAGTTTGGGAGAGAGTGTGGTCACCGTTAGACTAGGCCCCGCTGCTGTGCTGAAGCTCAGAAGGAGCACTCCGCTGAGTGAGGGGAAGGACAGCTGCTTAACCAGTCCAGCCATCCTAAACCAGACCCAGCACCCAACCCCAGCATCTCCAGTTAAAGGATCTGACAGTAAGTGATGTGAAAGACCTCTGCCTGAGACCCTGGAGGGCAACTGCCAGTCTGAGTAGACATGATCAACTGTGTAATCCAGGGGTGGCCAACGGTAGCTCTCCAGATGTTTTTTGCCTACAACTCCCATCAGCCTCAGCCAGCATGGCCGATGGCTGGGGCTGATGGGAGTTGTAGGCAAAAAACATCTGGAGAGCTACCGTTGGCCATCTCTGGTGTAGTCCATGATTAACTGGGAATTGTCGAGGAAGAGATCTATGGTACCAAGAGATCTATGACCTGATCCTCCCACAATTTTTTTTAAAGAGGCCACAGCAGGCATGTGGTGGGATGCGGTGGGATAACCTCAGGCAGTTCTACCAATGAAAAGCACCCCCCAGCTGCTATTACTAAGTCTGCAAGAGAATACACACAGAGAGATACCTTTTGTTTTCTTGATTTGCCCCAGATCCGATGAAGCCCTGACAAAACAAAACAGCAGCAATCCGTCCAGAAGAAAGGAAAATATTTACGTTAACATGAAATACAGCCTTAAAGAATTGATCTTGGCTTTGAGTCTGTTGCTGGCTTTTATACGCACCCTTTGCCTACAACGGGGAATGCTGGAATCAATAGACATCACAGAGGCTTTATTTGCAACGCTCAGACTGTTGTCAGACATGTGAGAATTCCCCCATACCTGTGAGAATTTGCAAGCTCTGTACAAAGGATGAGACTAGTAGCTTGGTTGGGAAACACCTGGAGATTGGGGAGGCGGAGCCTGGGAAGGGTGGGGACTTCAGCAAGGTACAATGCCATAGAGTCCATTCTCCAAAGCAGCCATTTTCTCCAAGGGAAGTGATCTCAGTCATCCAGAGATCAATTCTAATACCGGTAGATCTCTAGGAGCCACCTGAAGGTTGGGATCCCTCAGGGCATTCTTTTGTAGAAGAAGCCCAGCAGGAACTCATTTGCATATTAGACCACACACCCCTGGCACCAAGCCAGCCAGAACTGCGTTCCTGCTCAAAAAAGCCCTGGTTCTAGCTATGTGAAGAAGAAAAAGAAGAAGTGCAGATTTACACCCCGGCCTTCTCTCTGAATCAGAGACTCAGAGCGACTTACAATCTCCTATATCTTCTCCCCCCACAACAGATACCCTGTGAGGTGGGTGGGGCTGAGAGGGCTCTCACAACAGCTGCCCTTTCAAGGACAACCTCTGCCAGAGCTATGGGTGACCCAAGGCCATTCCAGCAGCTGCAAGTGGAGGAGTGGGGAATCAAACCCGGTTCTCCCAGATAAGAGTCCGCACACTTAACCACTACACCAAACTGGCTTTGGATTCTAGTAGGCCATCTGCTTAGTTCAGAGCAGGAGGAGAGACACCATGCTGTTCCTCCTGATGCATGCAGGGAAGAAGAAGAAGGAAGGGGACAAGAACAGGAAGAAGGAAGTTCCCTGAGATACATTCTATTGGTCAAAGAAGGTGAGTGAAAGCAGACAGGCAGGAAGGAGACCAATATGGACCCATCTATCTAACTAACTCACTCTATGGTGTTTGCAGTCTTGGAGGCTTGAGCAAGAGCCATCGTCAGACTGTTCTTCTAACACCTGGGACCTTCTGCAAGCCAAGCAGATGCTCTGCACTAAGCCATGGCTCCTCCCCATGTCCAGGGATCACATAGTAATGACTTCACTGGAGTAGCCAATAAGTTTTGCTTCCTGACTTATGTCACTGAAGGCAAAGACAAGATCGTGCTCTCAGCTGAGACTGATGTGGGGAAGGGAAGCTACAGGGAAACAGCACACACACAGAGAAAGCTTTTCTGCCTACTTTTAACTCCCATGATGGAACTAGAAAAAAATCTTAAAGTATAAGGATGTGTCACTGGCAGGGCTTTTTTTGCAGCAGGAACTGCTTTGCATATTAGGCCATGCACCCCTGATGTAGCCAGTCCTCCTGGAGCTTACAGTAGGCCCTGTACGAAGAGCCCTGTAAGTTCTTGGAGGATTGGCTACATGAGAGGGGTGTGACGTAATAGGCAAAGGAGTTCCTGTTATTAAAAAGCCCTGGTCATTGGAGACCGAGATCAAGTTAATTCATGTCGCGGTATTCCTCATTTCTATGTTTGGGTGTGAAAGCTGGACAATGAAGAAAGCTGGCAGGAAGAAAGTTGATTCCTTTGAAATGTGGCGTTGGAGGAGAGTTTTACGGATATCGTGGGTCAGCGGTCATCAACCTTTTTGGTACCAGGGACCAGTTTTGTGGAAGACAATTTTTCCACGGACCGGGGGTAGGTGGGGTGATGGTTTCAGGATGAAACAATTGTGCACTTTATTTCTATTAGTTTGATGTGGTGGCTAGGTGTGTGGACTCTTATCTGGGAGAACCGGGTTTGATTTCCCACTCCTCCACTTGCAGCTGCTGGAATGGCCTTGAGTCAGCCACAGTTCTCACAGAGCTGTCCTTGAAAGGGCAGCTTCTGTGAGAGCTCTCTCAGCCCCACCCACCTCACAGGGTGTGGGGGTGGAAGAAAAGGAGATTGTGAGCCGCTCGGAGACTCTGAAATTTGGAGTGGAGGGCAGAATATAAATCCAATTTCTTCTTCTTCTTCCTACATTGTAATATATAATTAACTAATTATACAACTCACTGCCCGGTTGCTAATTTGCCACAGCCTGGTACCAGTCCATGGCCTGGGGGTTGGGAACCCCTCCCATGGACTGTGACAAATCAGTGGGTTCTAGATCAAATCGAGCCTGAACTCTCCCTAGTGGCTAAAATGACTAAACTGGGGCTATTGTACTTTGGTCACATGATGAGACGACAAGACTCACTGGAAGAGACCATCATGAGATGGGAAACTGAAGGCAGCAGGAAAAGAGGAGGAGCCAACATGAGATGGATTGACCCAATCAAGGAAGCCACGGCCCTCGGTTTGTAAGACCTGAGCAAGGCTGTTAATGAGAGGATATTTTGGAGGACATTAATTCATAGGGGCAGGGGTTGTTTTGTAAAAAAAGAGGTGCTAGAGCTCATTAGCACAACTCATCTGCATATGCCACACACCCCTGACATCACCAGAAGGTGTACTGAATTATATCAGCTCAGCATCTACCTTAAAATGCTTCTTGAATTGCAATTGTCATAATAAAGCCTTATTCCCATCCAATGTTCCCTCTAAGCTGCAGAGTCTTGTGAGCAAAAATTCTACTTTGTTCCTGGCATTCAAGTTGTGAGCTGCTGCATAGATTATTGTGCTCTGGGGGCATCCTTCCTGACCTAAGACAAAATGTGTGAGCGAAAGCTAAAAATCTGTGAGCTAGCTCATGCTAACTCAGCTTAGAGGGAACACTGCTCCTATCTTGCTTTTAAAATGACTTTTTCCTATGTAGCCACAGTGGCATGAGGAAGATTTCCATCTGTCTGCTTGATAGGTTTTGGTTATTTCCCCTTTTGGGGGGGGCGGGGCGGGGGATATTAGAAAGTTAATCAAATCTTAGAGTTCAGCAAAATTCTCACAGGGGGTTTGAACAATGGAGCCCAGAAGCAAGTATTTGGAGGGGGAGAGATCAAATCTCTCCTAAGGGAAATCAACCCCAACTGTTCCCTGGAAGGTCAGGTGCTGAAGCTGAAGCTCAAATACTTTGGCCACCAAATGAGAAGGGAGCACTCCCTAGAGAAGATCCTGATAGAAGGCAAAAGAAGAAGGGGACGGCAAAAGATGAGATGGCTGGACAGCATGACTGATGTAACTAACATGAATTTGAGCAGACTTCGAAGGATGGTGGAAGTCAGGAGGGCCTGACGTGACTTTGTCCATGGGGTTGCAAAGAGTCAGACTTGACTGTGCGACTGAACAACAACGAATGAAAGAGAACAATAAAATCCAGAGGTTCCGGAGGTCAGCTCTTGTGAGCTCCTGCCCAAGATGAGGCCTGCATAGGGGCACCCTAAATCGAAAGCAACTTGATGGCACCTGACACATACACACACACACACACAAAACGAGGGCACTTTTCCCACCAGGTTGACATGTTCTGAGCTTTCAGCTCATCCCTAGAATTTCCTGGATCCCTTTGGAATATAGCTTCAAGTTAGGGTTGCCAAGTCCAATTCAAGAACTATCTGGGAACTTTGGGGGTGGAGCCAGGAGCAAGGTTGTGACAAGTAACTGAACTCCAATGGGAGTTCTCACCTTCACATTTAAAGGGACCACAGACCTTTTAAATGCCTTCCTTCCACTGGAAATAATGAATGACAGGGGCACCTTCTTTGGGGGCTCATAGAATTGGACCCCCTGGTCCAATCATTTTGAAACTTTGAGGGTGTTTTACGGAGAGGCACTGGATGCTATGCTGCACATTTGGTGCCTCTACCTCAAAAAACAGCCCTCCCCCCCAGAGCTCCAGATACTCGTGGAACAATTCTCCATTATACCCTATGAGAATCTGTCTCCATAGGGAATAATGAAGTGCCCAGCAGACATTTCCCTCCCCACTCCCGCTTTCTGATGACCCTGCAGCAGGGGGATCCCCTGCCCCCACCTGGGGATTGGCAACCCTGCTTCAAGTCCAGGAGGAAGTTTAGAGACGAACGAAAGTGTAAGCTTTCAAGAGACAAAGCTCCCTTTGTCGGGGACGATTCTTTGAAAGATACGTTTAGAAGGCAAGAATTTCTCATTCCAAATAAACAACCGAAGAAAGAAAAGCCCACACAACATTTCTCCACACCAGTGAGAGAAACAAAAGAAATCTGTCCTATAGTCACGATCTCTGCAGGACACAGGATTGGAGGCTAAAATCCATAATGGGCGCTCGATCGCTAGATATAAAATGCATGGCATCGCAGGGAATGGGAGTTCAGCTAAATAATCACATTGCTTTGTTTTTGTTTTTTAAAAAAGACTAGTGGGCAAAGCAGAATGCCTCATGCCATGGATATGCATATTTTTATGTAAAAAAGCTTTGTGTCTTCAGGATACGCTCTGCCAAAATGGAACAGGAATGGTTGTTGTCCCCGTCCCCCCTCCGTGCAATAAAGTTTTACATTAAAGCAAGTGTCTGTTTAAGGGTGTGTGTAGAAGGAAAGTTAGTTGCCTTCTAGCATCAGGGAAACAATGTTGGATAGAATTCTGTTCAGATGGCAGCATGCATTTGTAGCGGAGCTCCCCTGAGACGACTGCAGAGTCTCAGAAAAGAAAGAACTTTCATGTTCCTTTTTACCTGGCTGGAACTTTTCCAGGGAAACTAGAAGATACCCCCAAATGCACGAAGCAACATCTATCTTTGCATTTCTATACAGAACTATACTTTCTTTATAGGTGCCTTTCACGAATCTCTGTTGACTTTGGGGTGGCGCAAAGGAAAGTGTTTTCTTGCCAAAAGCTAAACTCTTGCCCTGGCATCCCTGACTCAACTGTAGCGATCATTGAATTTAGAGACACATCCTAATGAGCAGGGGTTGTTTTGTAGAAAAATAGGTGGTGGAGCTCATTAGCATAACTCATGCCCCCCCCACCAGCCAAAAGCAACCCGATGCAAGAAAGGAGAGCCCTGGGTGAGCAAGGCCTGCTCACACTGGCTAGAGAGCCAGCCAGCCCAAGCAGACCTCACTCGCCTGGGGCTCTCTTGGCTGCCATCCCCCAGTCAAAAGGCCAACAAGCTATCAGTCAACCCAAATCACATAAGAAGTGGAGAAAGGGTGAAGCAGACTTTTCCAGAGGTTAATGGCTGCTGGGGGTGTGGCAAAGCGCCTAGTGGCTGGCTGGCTGGCTGCCCGCTCTCCTAATCCAGGGATTGTTATGCAGCTGCACCTCCTATTCAATGGACAAGGTAGGTGGGGAGGAGGAGGGGGAACCCTCAGAAAGGTTCAGGAGCTGCGCTGCTGTGAGCTCCTGCTGAATCTGAGGCCTGCTAATGAGGAAGAAAAAGGACGGAAGTTTACTGAGGATCCCTCCTGACCAGTAAGTAGTCAGACCAAAGTAGAGCAGGCAGTAAGAATTGGAGCTCTTCCACATTATTGTTTTTATCACTTGTGTGTTCCTATTGCGTCATTTTCCCCCCTTTCCATTTGTGTTTTGATCCCGCTAGAGGTCAGTTTAAAACTGCAGGGGGATAAGCAGGACATTCAGTGATGTACTGTGGAACTGGCCAGTAGAGGGAGCCAAACACATCCGGAAAAGAGCCCTCTCAAAACAACAGGGTATGTGAGAGTATTCCAGGAAGCTGGGAGAAAACTGTGGGCGTTTTCGCACTTACCTTTAGGGTGACCATAATGTCTGAAGGCCAGCCAGGGACACTGGGGGGGGGGGGGGGTGTGCGCGCGCTTCGCGTGCGCGCCGCCGGAAACAGGAAGTGACGTCACTTCCGGTGACGTCACTTCCGGTGATGTCATGCCACCACCGGAAACAGGAAGTGGCATCACTTCCTGTGACATCATTTCCCCCGCGTCACCTGCCGGAAACAGGAAGTGACGTCACTTCCGGTGACGTCACTTCCGGTGATGTCACGCCACCACCGGAAACAGGAAGTGGCATCACTTCCTGTGACATCATTTCCCCCGCGTCACCTGCCGGAAACAGGAAGTGACGTCACTTCCGGTGACGTCACTTCCGGTGATGTCACGCCACCACCGGAAACAGGAAGTGGCATCACTTCCTGTGACATCATTTCCCCCGCGTCACCTGCCGGAAACAGGAAGTGACTTCACTTCCGGTGACGTCACTTCCGGTGATGTCACGCCACCACCGGAAACAGGAAGTGGCATCACTTCCTGTGACATCATTTCCCCCGCGTCACCTGCCGGAAACAGGAAGTGACGTCACTTCCGGTGACGTCACTTCCGGTGATGTCATGCCACCACCGGAAACAGGAAGTGGCATCACTTCCTGTGACATCATTTCCCCCGCGTCACCTGCCGGAAACAGGAAGTGACTTCACAGCACTTCCTGTGACGTCCCCAAAAATCCCCCAAATATCACCGCCGGAAACAATTTTGTTCTCAAATCCTGTATATACTTCATCAGTATATGGGATAAGGCACTTTCTCAACTGTGCTGCATAATGCAGCCTATTTATTTTGTCCTGTTGGCTCTGTTGGCTCTATCTGCGCCACCTTCATCACTTTCGGGGTGTGGATCCCCCAGTGGGGTGGTCTCCCGACTCCCTCCGCTGACTGTTTCTGATAGCCCTGCGCCCCCTCTTTCATTTGATATGTGTCCCGTGCGGGTGCCACCCTCCCGCCGGGAGATGCCGCAAAATGAGCCCCCTTGAGGCTTATGGCGGCAGGGCTCGGGGGAAGCGAGCTAGACTGCTGTTCTTTTGAGGGGTTATAGAGTGTTTCGAGCCCGTCCCATCGTTGTGGGACCAAGGGGGCCGGCGCAGCGGCACGCCGAAGCAGCCTGTCACTAATAACACCGGTCAAGATGCAGGACAGGAACCTGGAAGTGACCGACAGGCTGCTTCAGCGTGCCGCTGCGCCGGCCCCCCTGGGCCCCACAATGATGGGACCGATGCCACAGGGGAAGCCTTCGCTGGCCGGCGCTGGTCCCCGAAGGCCTTCCAGAGGCTCTGGAAGGCCTTCCAGTGCCGGGTGCCCCGCGGCTTCCCCGCGGCCTCCGCTGGTCCCTGGAGGCCCTCCAGAGACTCTGGAGGGCCTCCAGGGACCAGCGGAGGCCGCGGGGAAGCCTTCGCTGGCCGGCGCTGGTCCCGGAAGGCCTTCCAGAGGCTCTGGAAGGCCTTCCGGGACCAGCGCCGGGTGCCCCGCGGCTTCCCCGCGGCCTCCGCTGGTCCCTGGAGGCCCTCCAGAGACTCTGGAGGGCCTCCAGGGACCAGCGGAGGCCGCGAGGAAGCCTTCGCTGGCCGGCGCTGGTCCCCGAAGGCCTTCCAGAGCCTCTGGAAGGCCTTCCGGGACCAGCGCCGGGTGCCCCGCGGCTTCCCCGCGGCCTCCGCTGGTCCCTGGAGGCCCTCCAGAGACTCTGGAGGGCCTCCAGGGACCAGCGGAGGCCGCGGGGAAGCCTTCGCTGGCCGGCGCTGGTCCCCGAAGGCCTTCCAGAGCCTCTGGAAGGCCTTCCGGGACCAGCGCCGGGTGCCCCGCGGCCTCTCCGCGGCCTCCGCTGGTCGCTGGAGGCCCTCCAGAGTCTCTGGAGGGCTTCCAGCGACCAGCGGAGGCCACGGAGAGGCCTCCACCACTGCCGCCGGGCCCCGCGCGCGGGCGGGGAAGGCGGGGAGTGAGGGTGGGAGCGTCCCTGCGCGTGCGCAGGGGCCCTGCGCAGGCGCAGGGACGCTCCCTCCCTCACTCCCCGCCTTCCCCGCCCGCGGCCCACCGGCTCCTGGGCTGCCTAAACCGGGACCTTTAATGGTCCCGGTATAGGCAGCCCGGGATCCGGGATTGGGTGGCCAGATCCGGGAATGTCCCGGGAGACCGGGACGGTCTGGCCACCCTACTTACCTTAAGCCGGAGCGACGTCCCTCTTCACCGCGCAGCGTCTGCACGGTTTTCGCACTAATTGCTGCGGAGCACCTGGAAGAGCCGCAAAGTCCCGCGGCTTTTGCGGCGCAAATGTAAACCAGGTTTTGGCGAAAGAAGCCCTCCAAGGGCCTGATTCGCACCCCAGGCCACATGTTTGACACCCCTGCCCTAGAGGGTTGCCATACATTGTTTGCAACTTGATGGCACTTTCTACCAAACTATTATATTTACTTTTACTTTGGTATGTCCCTAATATGATTGAACACCTTGCAGATCACCCTAATCCAGGAGTGGCCAACGGTAGCTCTCCAGGTGTTTTTGCCTACATGAGCCCCAGCCATTGGCCATGCTGGCTGGGGCTGATGGTAGGCAAAAAACATCTGGAGAGCTACCGTTGGTCACTCCTGCCCTAATCAAAGGCCCAAAGCCTATCCAAGCTTCAGGCACTGTTCCAGGTATCAGCCATCAGAAGGACTATATTCAAATCTTTCCATACGGGCAGCAAAAGAAAGCCAATATTATCTGTGAAGGAAACCTGGTCATATGACCAGAGTGATCCATAAGAAGGCATAATACAGTATTAAAAACAAAAAACCACCTCCCAGGCATGGGATTATACTTGCAAAAGCAGGGAAATGATTTATTACATAGGAAATCAGCTTTTACAAAAGAAAAGCTAAGAAATAGGAAACTTCTAGAAATGTCAGAAAGCATCAGGCGTAAGAAAGACAGGCTCCCTACTGCTTAGTACCATGTCTTAAACAAGACAGGCTACAGAACTGACTCTGATTTAACGTCTTCGTTGAGGCTGTTGTGAAGTAGAGCTGGCGGGTACACAATGCTCGGCTGCAAAGAAGCAGGGAGGTCAAGCTTATGTACCCTGACCTAGATAGCTCAGGCTAGCCCAATCTCATCAGATCTCAGAAGCTAAGCAGGGTTGGCCCTGGCTAGTATTTTCATGGGAGACCACCAAGGAATACCAGGGTTGCTACGCAGAGGCTGACAATAGCAAACCACCTCTGAATGTCTCTTGCCTTGAAACCCCTACGATCACCATAAAGCAGGTATGAGTTGATGGCAATTTCCACCACCACCAAGCTTGTGCTTGGCAATCAGTCAATGCAGCTCAGGGCTTTTTTTGCAGCAGGAACTCCTTTGCATATTAGGCCACACCTCTCTGATGTAGCCCATCCTCCAAGGGCTTACAGGGCTCTTGTTACAGGGCCTACTGCAAGCTCTCAGAGGATTGGCTACATCAGGGAGGTGTGGCCTAATCATAGAATCATAAAGTTGGAAGGGACCTCTAGGGTCATCTAGTCCAACCCCCTGCACAATGCAGGAAACTCACAAAACCTCCCCCCTAAATTCACAGGATCTTCATTGCTGTCAGATGGCCATCTAGCCTCTGTTTAAAAGCTTCCAAGGAAGAAGAGCCCACCACCTCCCGAGGAAGCCTGTTCCACTGAGTAATCGCTCTAACGGCCAGGAAGTTCTTCCGAATGTTGAGCCGGAAACTCTTTTGATGTAATTTCCACCCATTGGTTCTGGTCCTACCTTCCGAGGCCACAGAAAACAATTCCACACCATCCTCTCTATGACAGCCCTTCAAGTACTTGAAAATGGTGATCATATCACCTCTCAGCCACCTTCTCTCCAGGCTAAACATCCCCAGCTCCTTCAACCTATTCTCATAGGACTTGGTCTCCAGACTCCTCACCATCTTCGTTGCCCTCCTCTGGACCCGTTCCAGCTTGTCTATATCCTTCTTAAAAAGTGGTGCCCAAAACTGAAGACAATACTACAGGTGAGGTCTTACCAGAGCAGAGTAAAGCAATACCATCACATCATGTGATCTGGACACTATATAGGGTTGCCAAGTCCAATTCAAGAAATATCTGAGGACTTTGGGGGTGGAGCCAGGAGACATTGGGGCGGAGCCAGGAACAAGGGTGTGACAAGCATAATTGAACTCCAAGGGAGTTCTGGCCATCACATTTAAAGGGGCAGCACACCTTTTAAAATGTCTTCCTTCCATAGGAAATAATGAAGGATAGGGGCACCTTCTTTTGGGGCTCATAGAATTGGAACCCCTTGTCCAATCATTTTGAAACTTAGGGGGTACTTTGGGGAGAGGCACTAGATACTATACTGAAAATTTGGTGCCTCTACCTCAAAACACAGCTCCCCCAGAGCCCCCGAAACTGCCAGATCAATTCCCCATCATACCCTATGAGAATTGATCTCCACATTGGAAATAATGAAGTACTCAGCAGACATTCCCCTCCCCCCCCCCTTTCCGGTGACTCTGAAGTGAGGGATTGGCCTCTCTACTCACAAGTTGCTGCCAACTTCTTCAAAGTAACACAGACACACCATCCCAAGAGGAAGCCTTTCAATCGGAAACTGAGGCCTCCGGAGGTACAAAGGCACATGGTCCTCTGGGGGCAGGACTTCCCTCCACCGGCCAGCTGACTGGGGGCGGGAAGGAGCCTGGGAAAGCAGAAGAACCCCCGCTGGGACCTGGGGATTGGCAAGCCTAACACTATACTTCTGTTGATACAGCCCAAAATTGCATTTGCCTTTTTTAGCCACTACATCACACTGTTGACTCATGTTCAGCGTATGATCCACTAAGATTTCTAGATCCTTTTCGCACATACTACTGCTAAGACAAGTCTCCCCCATCCTATAACCATGCATTGGATTTTTTCTACCTAAATGCAGAACTTTACATTTATCTCTGTTAAAATTCATTGTATTGATTTTAGCCCAGTTTTCCAGCCTGTCAAGGTCATCCTGTATCCTGTTTCTGTCTTCTTCTGTGTTTGCAACCCCTCCCCATATCGTATCATCTGCAAATTTAATAAGCATTCCCTCTATTCCTTCATCCAAATCATTTATAAAGATGGTGAACTATACAGGTCCCAGGACAGATCCTTGAGGCACTCCACTTGTCACTCCTCTCCAAGAGGATGAGGAACCATTCACAAGCACTCTTTGGGTGCGATCTGTCAACCAGTTACAGATCCACCTAATGGTAACAGGATCCAAACCACATTTTACCAACTTGTCAACAAGGATAGTATGTGGAACTTTATCAAAAGCTTTACTGAAATCAAGATAAACAATGTCTACAGCATTCCCCTGATCCAGCAAGGTAGTCACTTTCTCAAAAAAAGAGATCAGGTTAGTCTGACATGACTTGTCCTTGAGAAACCCATGCTGGCTCTTAGTAATCACATCCATTATTTCTAAATGTTCCAGGACCGACTGTTTGATGATTTGTTCTAAAACTTTTCCAGGTATAGACGACAAGCTGACGGGTCGGTAGTTACCCAGATCCTCTTTTTTCCCCTTCTTGAAGATGGGGACAACATTCGCCCACCTCCAATCTTCTGGCGCCTCTCCAAAGGAGTTCCTGCTACACACACAAAAAAAAGCCCTGGCAGAACCAAACTCCCATTGGCAATGCAACTCTGAGTCTCACAGCTCTGAATCTCCTTGAATCCTTTGTGTCTATGATGGTCATGCTGAGCCAAGCATCTGGGGTGCGCCGAGTCATTAGTGCAACCATCTGGCAAAGATGTGCCCCTTGGATGTACAGCCAACACTCCCCCTGTTAGCACAACATGGGATGGGGGAAGGCAGGAATTCTGCATCAGCCAACAAGCCACCTGGGATGTTGCATTTCTTGACCTGAGAAACATACTGCTTAAAAATCCAGGTATTAAAATGAGGGTACTGAGAATTCCACCTCCTCCTATAGATTTACGTTTTCCAAGCTTACCTGGGAAAATGTAGTACAGATGTACCCAAAGATCTCGAGCTTTCTGTCCATGATATAGATCAACAGTAAGATCAAGAACATTGTCACTTAAGTACATTTCTGAGAAGGAATCAAAGGTGCCTTGGTGGAAACGCCAGATAAAATGTGATTGCAGCTGTTTTCAGACGTTCAAGTTTAGTGCACCAACCAAGCATAACAGGAGCATTAAAAAAAAAGACAGAACAATAAACCTGGTCACCATTTTGTTGAACAGGGCAATGAACATGTTTTCCAGCTTTGCTACATCCAAATGGAGCACTTGGTTTTTGATGTATGCATTCATGGATAACAAAGATGTATGTGCATGGGGAACACTGCATTGCCATAATCACACAAAATGGTGACTGTACATATGGGAAGCACTCAGTCCTGTTACACTCGTGGGTAGCACTCAGTCTAGGCTTCCCAACCCCCCCCCCCCGCCCTGCTGGAGGACCCCTGAATTAGCAGCCTCCTCCCCCGCTCTCCAAAAATCCAGAAGCGGGGGCGGGGGATGCAGGCTCTCCGTATATGAAGTGCAATGTATGGTTTCCAGGAGGTCAGGCTCTCAACTGCAAAATTAAAGAGCATTGTATTTACAGCTCACCGGCATCTGGGTTTAAAGTCCTGATCACAGCAGGCTAAGCCAAATAGCTTTGGGAAGTCTCAAACCTCTCCCTGCTGTCGCTCTTCCGTCTGCAGCACGCATGCGCACCCCCCCCCCGCCGTTTTAGAGCTCCTGCAGGTTTAGAAACCTGCAAACAGTTTTAAAAATGTGTCCCTTTAAGGCTGAGCAGGAAGCAGGAAACAGGAAGGGCTTCGGAGAACAGCCCCTCCCTTTCTTTTGGTTTCATTTTCAGAGCAAGCAGGAATATTCTGCAGGAACAAGACCCAGTAAGTATTTGTGTGTGAGAGAGAGGGAGGGGGCAGGGGATTCCCTGGTTTGGAGGCCCTTTCCCCCTTTAAAAAGTGTGAGGGGGGAGGGAAATGTCTACTGGGCACTCTATTATTCCCTATGGAGAATGATTCCCTTAGGGAATAATGGGGAATTGATCTGCAGGTATTGGGGGCTCTGGGGGGGCTATTTTTTTTAGGTAGAGGCACCAAATTTTTAGTATAGCATCTAGTGCCTCTCCCCAAAATACCCCCCAAGTTTCAAAACGATTGGACCAGGGAGTCCAATTCTATGAGCCCCAAAAGAAGGTGCCCCTATCCTTCATTATTATAAGGCATTTGAAAAGGTGTGCTGCCCCTTTAAATGTGATGGCCAGAACTCCTTTGGAGTTCAATTATGCTTGTCACACCCTTGTTCTTGGCTCCACCCCCAATGTCTCCTGGCTCCACCCCCAAAGTTTCCTGGCTCCGCCCCCAAAGTCCCCAGATATTTCTTGAATTGGACTTGGCAACCCTAACTCGGTCTCATTGCACACTTGTGGGTAGCACTTGGTCACATTACACACTTGTGGGTAGCACTCAGCCCCATTACACACAGTCAAATTGCCAAAACTATACTTCTGAGAAGGAACAGATAGTACTATCAAGCTGCAACCAATTTATCGCAACCCCTCAAGGAGTTTTGAAAGTGAGAGACAAGCAGGGGTGTGGCTTGCCATCACCTTCCTCTGCACAGCAACTGTCACACACCAGAGGACCAGGAAGGATCTCTACTGACTGCCACCACTCTGGTTAAGGTCTGTCTGGGAGGGCCCAAAACATCCAACCACCCCTGTCTTCCTTCTTAATAAAACACTTTCTACCCATGACCAAAGAGACATGAGGACCCAGACAGTAAAACAACAATAATCTCATTGTAAATCCTGAAGAACAAACAAGCGAGTTTTAATTATTAGTGCAACAGTGAAAGGTAGAAACAGTAAAGGTGATGCAAAGAAAATAACAGCCCTGATGCGACTAACTAAATGTTCCCTTCCTCTAATGTCAACAGACTCATCATTCCTCAGGTGGGGGATCTCTTCCAGATGCAACCTCTCTCCAGCCCAGCCTCTTCAGAGAGAAAACTTCCCTGTCTGTAGCTAGCCTTTTTGTGTTTTCCTCCCAGCTCCCACCCGTCTAGCCTTCACTGTTTTCCCTCCTAAACTTCTGCCCATTCAATCAGAGGGACAGAAGGGATCCTGGGAAATGGAAGCCTGATTACTACTCAAATACAGGCTTCCTTGGAGCCCGTAGGCCACACTAAGCCTAGGATCATGACAACCACCCTGGACTTCCTCACTGGTCTCCCATCGGGGTACTAACCTTGACCAACCTGATTATCTCCCGTGCCCTGATGAGTTTGGGCAAGTCAGAGCTACCCAGACTGTAAGAATGAGTCAGTGGTGCAGGAACAGCAGCTCCCACTCCATTATCTTTCCACAAGGAAGAAAGGCTAAAACACTTGGGGCTCTTTAGCTTGGAGAAACGTTGACTGAGGGGTGACATGATAGTGGTTTACAAAATTATGCACAGGATAGAGAAGGTAGAGAAAGAAGTACTTTCCTCCCTTTCTCACAATACAAGAACTCATGGACACTCAATGAAATTGCTGAGCAGTCAGGTTAGAATGGATAAAAGGAAGTACTTCTTCACCCAAAGGGTGATTAACACGTGGAATTCACTGCCACAGGAGGTGGCGGCGGCTACAAGCATAGCCAGCTTCAAGAGGGGATTGGATGAACATTTGGAGCAGAGGTCCATCAGTGGCTATTAGCTAAAGTGTATTGTTGGAACTCTCTGCCTGGGGCAGTGATCCTCTGTATTCTTAAGGCTTGGGGGGGGGGGGCACAATGGAAGGGCTTCTAGTGTCCTGGCCCCACTGATGAACCTCTTTATGGCACCTGGTTTTTTGGCCACTGTGTGACACAGAGTATTGGACTGGATGGGCCACTGGCCTTATCCAACACGGCTTCTCTTACATTCTTAAGTCTCTCATCCCTTTCCCACTTGTCCATCAAATGTGAGTGACGTGAGCCTTTAAAAAAAACCCTGCAGAATTTTACTTCAAGCAACAACAAGTTCCACCATCAAAAGCTTCTCCCCCTCCTTTATTAAGCGCACACTCAAGTGCAGTTAGTCCCAGCAACCCCTCGTGAGCAAAAAGAAGGACTCCTCATCAGTAGTTGAGATGAAAAGTAGGAGATGGCTGGTGTCAATGACACAAGGACCCTCTTCTGGAGCTAATGAAAAGTCCTTACCGTTCCCGATGATAATCTCCTTTGGCGTTTGCAGTGCCTGTGATTGTGCCCTTGCGCTCTCGGTTATGGTTGGGAGAGATGATGATCTTTTTTTAAAAAAAATTACAAAATTATTTGAACGGGGGTTTTTTTACACCCACTTTTGCAAAAGCCAACTTGATTGCGTGCCCTTTAATTACCACATACCAAGCTCTACCTGATTCCATAGGCTCCTCTCCAAGTATCGAGACTGGTGGGAAGAGCAGTGGCTGAGAATGAACAATGAAAAGCCAGAGGTGTGTGTGGGGGGGTGTTGCTTCTGCTAATCTGTGTGCCTCTGCAGCCCACCTGGGACAGATTACAGGGGGTTGGAGCCAGGCCCCATTTTCCGCTAATGGAAGAGGAGGCATGATTTTTGCCAGGTTCCCTTTCCTGCTGCAGACCCCCGATCCGTGTCATTCCTGAGGGTGATATCAGGGAGATCAAGGGATGCAGGGCAAAGGGAAGAGGTATTGTCTGCCTGAGAGCCCCATGGCACTAAGTGGTAAAGCTGCAGTACTGCAGTCCATGCTCTCTGCTTACAACCTGAGTTCAATCCTGGAGGAAGCTGGGTTCAAGTAGCTGGCTCAAGGTTGTCTCAGCCTTCCATCCTTCCGAGGTTGGTCAAAGGAGTACCCAGCTTGCTGGGGGGTTGGGCGGAGTGTAGATGACTGGGGAAGGCAATGGCAAACCACCCCGTAAAAAGTCTGCCATGAAAACGTTGTGAAAGCAACGTCACTCCAGAGTTGGAAATGACTGGTGCTTGCACAAGGGATTACCTTTAAATGGCCCCCGTGGCGCAGAGTGTTAAGTTGGGTTCAGGTAGCTGGCTCGAGGTTGACTTAGCCTTCCATCCTTCTGAGGTTGGTAAATTGAGTACCCAGCTTGCTGGGGGGTGGGGTGGGAGTGTAGATGACTGGGGAAGGCAATGGCAAACCACCCTGTAAAAAATCTGCCATGAAAACATTGTGAAAGCAACGTCACCCCAGAGTTGGAAATGACTGGCGCTTGCACTGGGGATTACCTTTGCCTTTTACTGTCTACCTGAGCACTGGAGAGATGCCAGTCTCCAGGTGGGACCGGGGGTCCTCTGAAATTACAGCTCATCTCCATACTGCAGAGATCAATTCCCCTGGAGAAAAGGGATGCTTTGGAGGGGGGACTCTGTGGCATTTTGCCCCACCGTGTACCCTGTCCTCCGCAGGCTCCAACTAGGGTTGCCAGGTCTGTCTCAAGAAATATCTGGGGACGTTGGGGCAGAGCCAGGAGCAAGGTTGTGACAAGCGTGATTCAACTAGTCACATGTTGCATTCTAATGCAACGGGACTAGGGCAAAAGGAGGAATCTCTAAAACAGATTGTGGAATTCACTGTGGAATTCACTGCCACAGGAGGTGGTGGCGGCTACAAGCATAGCCAGCTTCAAGAGGGGGCTGGATAAACATATGGAGCAGAGGTCTATCAGTGGCTATTAGCCACAGCGTATTGTTGGAACTCTCTGTCTGGGGCAAGTGATGCTCTGTATTCTTAGTGCTTGGGAGGGGCAACAGTGGGAGGGCTTCTAGCCCCACTTGTGAACCTCCTGATGCAATTGGGTTTTCTGTTTGTTTGTTTTTGGCCACTGTGTGACACAGAGTGTTGGACTGGATGGGCCATTGGCCTGATCCGACATGGCTTCTCTTAGGTTTTTAGATGGTTACTTAATTGACATAGACTCAAGTACATTAAAGGGTTTGAAATTAATATGAGAAAAGGATATTGGAAAAAAGAACAAAATATTTGGAATAAGATATGTGTCCTGCTTGCTCGCAGCCAGGACTTGGGCTGCAGCCCCTCCCCCCCCATGCGAGTGGCCTTGCATCCCAGGAGCCTCCTGGAGTGACAGATTTATTTATATATTTATTTATTTGGTTTATATCCCGCCCTCCCCACTGAAGCAGGCTCAGGGTGGCTCACAGTATAAAACCACAACAAACAATTTAAACCATACATACTATAAAATTATACATTCAATAATTAAAACAGTCAAAATAATTTGGTGCTAGTCTCTTCGATGTCATATAAGTTCAGTTTCAATGGCGACAGTATTTCTTCAATTTCCCTATGATACAGGCTCAGTGTCAGTTGAACGCCAGCCGGAAGAGAGGGGTCTGCAAGGCCCTCGCTTCCTCTGGTAGTTGGTTCCAACAGTGGGGGAGCTGCAATCGAGAAGGCCCTCTCTCTAGTGGGCTTTAATTTGGCCTCCTTCGAACCCAGGGATTGTTAGTAGATTTTGAGATCCAGATCTAAGTACCCTCTGGGGAATGTGTGGGGAGAGACGGTCCCTAAGGTAGGCATGTCCTAGGCCATACAGGGCTTTAAAGGTAGCACCTTGTAGCGAATCCGGTGTACTATTGGCAGCCAGTGAAGTTCCCGCAGTCCCGGCTGTATGTGCTCCCACTTGGGAAGCCCCAATAGCAGTCTGGCCACTGCGTTCTGCACTAGCTGGCAGCCCACGACGACTCCTCTCCTCCCCACGGCAACTCTCCTTCCCCTGCCATGGAAGTGGCAATGGTGCAGCACAAGGGGGGGGGGCTGGAGCCACCCCACAGGAGCATACAGCCTGACCTCAAAAATGGGTGAAGTAATGCCCTGCCCTTGCTGCCCACTGGAGAAGCAACAGAGAAGGCCCAAATCTCTGGGGGCAGGGCCAGCAGAAGCAAAAGCCCCGACCCAGTGCTGAGTGTTTCTGCTGATAGGGGGAGGGGCAAAGGGAAACCACAGTTGGGGAGAGGGCTAGGGAGCAGGGAGGGGTATAAGAGGAAGGCCAAGACAGTGGTTGATGATGAGCGCATGGTGGAGCTGCAGACTGGAGCAGGGTGGGCCAAAGAAAGTCAAGAGCCAATCAGAGAGCAACCAGCAAAGGAGGTGGCAGGGTGACGCTCAGGGGTTGAATTCTAACAGGAGCTCATTTGCATATTAGGCCACACCCACTGATGTAGCCATTCCTTCAAGAGCTTACAAAAAAGAGACTTGTAAGGTGTTGGAGGACTGGCTACATCAGGCGTGTGTGGCCTAATATGTAAAGGAGCTCCTGCTAGATTTCCACCTCTGGTGACTCTAACCGGGCCTCTGCACCTAATCCTGAGACCCCAGCCAGCACCTTTAAGATGGAGGAGCTGGGCCACCCAAGGAGGCAGGGCTCGACAATACTCATGGTTTACTCATACAACGAAGACTCTGTCAATAACTCTCAGAGAAAACTCCTTGAAATTATTACATAGATGGTATCTTACTCTAGCACACCTTGCAAAGGTAGGGAATACAAATAATAATGCTGGAGAAATTGTAATCAGCAAGGTGATTACATCCTTATGTGGTGGTCTTGCCCGGTAGTATCACAATTTTGGGATAACATTTTTGTAGAAATGGCGAAGACACATCAAACCGTTTGTGCTACACCAGCTTTGGCTCTAGTAACACATAAATAACATCGTATTTATGTTAATGGCAGCTTGTAAGACAATAGCCAAAAGTTGGAAATCTGTAGAAATATTAACATTCCAGTTTTGGTATACTGAGTTATGGCAGATGGCTATAGCTGAAAAATTAATGAACCAGATCAGAACAATTAAAGACAAAGCCAAAACTTCAGACTTCTTTGAAACGTGGCACAATTTTATTTTATACATAACTCGGAACACTACTCAAAGCACATTTAAACCTTCCCTCAGATTATGGGGAAAAATTAAGACTCTCACTACACTTTAAATATATTTGTTTAAAGGCTAAAAAATGCTGAGCTCTCTATCAATGCTTCAGTATGCTTAACTTTTTCTTTGTGGTGTTATATGTTCATTGTAGTTGTTTGGTTTTTTAAAAACTTGTGGGGAAGGGTGTGTTTTTCTTTGTGTTTGTGTCTGCCTATTGTCTTTATGTCTTCTTTAAAGCCAATAAAAATTAAATTTTTTTAAAAAAAATTGAACTCTGAAGGGAGTTCTGGCTAGGGTGGCCATAATGTCTGAAGGTCAGCCAGGGACACCTTTTTTGGGGGGGAAGGCAGGGGTGCGCGCGCGCGAAGTGTGTGCACCGCCGGAAACAGGAAGTGACGTCACTTCCGGTGACGGCGTGCCGTCGCCGGAAGCAGGAAGTGACATCACTTCCTGTGACATCATTTCCCCCCACGCCACCTGCCGGGAACAGGAAGTGACATCAGTCCTGTGACATCATTTCCCCCAAATGACATCATTTCCCCCAAATGCCACTGCCGGAAACAGGAAGTGACTTCACAGGACTTCCTGTGACGTCCCCAAAAATCCCCCAAATATCACCGCCGGAAACACCAAGATTATTTATAGAGAGGGAAAGGGGGAAGTAAAGTTAAATGAAACTCTTTTTTTACTTTTTTCAAAGTGAGAAGACTAGAGAGAACGGGTTCCATGCTGAGAAGCCAGTCAGATTCCAGTGAGATTCCAGTGAGACTGTGCTGCATAATGCAGCCTATTTATTTTGTCCTGTTTGCTCTGTTGGCTCTATCTGCGCCACCTTCATCACTCTCGGGCTGTGGATCCCCCAGTGGGGTGGTCTCCCGACTCCCTCCGCCGGCTGTTTCTGATAGCCCTGCGCCCCCTCTTTCATTTGATATGTGTCCCGTGCGGGTGCCACCCTCCCGCCGGGAGATGCCGCAAAATGAGCCCCCTTGAGGCTTATGGCGGCAGGGCTCGGGGGAAGCGAGGTAGACTGCTGTTCTTTTGAGGGGTTATAGAGTGTTTCGAGCCCGTCCCTGTGGCATCGGTCCCATCGTTGTGGGACCCAGGGGGCCGGCGCAGCGGCACGCCGAAGCAGCCTGTCACTAATAACACAGGTCGAGATGCAGGACAGGAACCCGGAAGTGACCGACAGGCTGCTTCAGCGTGCCGCTGCACCAGCCCCCTGGGCCCCACAATGATGGGACCGATGCCACAGGGACGGGCTCGAAACACTCTATAACCCCTCAAAAGAACAGCAGTCTAGCTCACTTCCCCCGAGCCCTGCCGCCATAAGCCTCAAGGGGGCTCATTTTGCGGCATCTCCCGGCGGGAGGGTGGCACCCGCACGGGACACATATCAAATGAAAGAGGGGGCGCAGGGCTATCAGAAACAGCCGGCGGAGGGAGTCGGGAGACCACCCCACTGGGGGATCCACACCCCGAAAGTGATGAAGGTGGCCCATATACTGATGAAGTAAATACAGGATCTGAGAACAAAATTGCACCAGAAGACACAAACACAAAGCTCCCTTACACTGAATCAGTGCTTGGGTCCACGAAAGTCAGTATTGTCTAGTCCAGTCACAAACACAAAGCTCCCTTACACTGAATCAGTGCTTGGGTCCACGAAAGTCAGTATTGTCTAGTCCAGTCACAAACACAAAGCTCCCTTACACTGAATCAGTGCTTGGGTCCACGAAAGTCAGTATTGTCTAGTCCAGTCACAAACACAAAGCTCCCTTACACTGAATCAGTGCTTGGGTCCACCAAAGTCAGTATTGTCTACTCCAGGGGTGGCCAGAGGGAGGGAGGGAGGGAGGAAGGAGGGAGGGAGGGAAGGAAGGAAGGAAGGGAGGAAGGAAGGAGGGAAGGAGGGAAGGAAGGAAGAAAGGAAGAAAGGAAGGAAGGAAGGAAGGAAGGAAGGAAGGAAGGAAGGAAGGAAGGAAGGAAGGAAGGAAGGAAGGAAGGAGGGAGGGAAGGGGGAAGGAGGAAGGAGGGAGGGAAGGGAGGGAGGGAAGGAAGAAAGGAAGGAAGGAGGGAGGGAAGGAGGGAGGGAAGGAAGGAGGGAAGGAAGGAAGGAGGGAGGGAAGGAAGGAGGGAAGGGAGGGAAGGAAGGAAGGAATGAAGGAGGGAGGGAAGGAAGGAGGGAAGGAAGGAAGGAAGGAAGGAAGGAAGGAAGGAAGGAAGGAAGGAAGGAAGGAAGGAAGGAAGGAAGGAAGGAAGGCCGCCCCCTCCCGCCAGCCGCCCCCCGCTTTCGGCCCCCTCCCTGCTTACCTTCATCCAGGGCGGGTGGCGGCCTCTCCTCCGGGCGGCTGGTGCTGCTGGCGGGGCTGGCGGCGGCTGCGGAGGCCAGGGAGGCCCTCCGCTGGTCTCTGGAGGGCCTCCAGGGACCAGCGCCGGCCTCTCCGCGGCCTCCGCTGCTCGCTGGAGGCCCTCCAGAGACCAGCGGAGGCCGCGGAGAGGCCTCCGCTGGTCGGCGCTGGTCTCTGGAGGGCCTCCAGGGACCAGCGCCGGCCTCTCCGCGGCCTCCGCTGCTCGCTGGAGGCCCTCCAGAGTCTCTGGAGGGCCTCCAGGGACCAGCGGAGGCCGCGGAGAGACCTCCGCTGGTCGGCGCTGGTCTCTGGAGGGCCTCCAGGGACCAGCGCCGGCCTCTCCGCGGCCTCTCCGCGGCCTCTCCGCGGCCTCTCCGCGGCCTCTCTGCGGCCTCTCCGCGGCCTCCGCTGCTCGCTGGAGGCCCTCCAGAATCTCTGGAGGGCCTCCAGGGACCAGCGGAGGCCGCGGAGAGGCCTCCGCTGGTCGGCGCTGGTCTCTGGAGGGCCTCCAGGGACCAGCACCGGCCTCTCCGCGGCCTCTCTGCGGCCTCCGCTGCTCGCTGGAGGCCCTCCAGAGTCTCTGGAGGGCCTCCAGGGACCAGCGGAGGCCGCGGAGAGGCCTCCGCTGGTCGGCGCTGGTCTCTGGAGGGCCTCCAGGGACCAGCGCTGGCCTCTCCGCGGCCTTTCCGCGGCCTCCGCCACCGTGCCCCGCGCGTGGGCGGGGAAGGCGGCGAGTGAGGGAGGGACCGTCCCTGCACGTGCGCAGGGACGCTCCCTCCCTCACTCGCCGCCTTCCCCGCCGGCGCCCGCAGCCCACCGCCTCCGGGGCTGGCTAAACCGGGACCTGTAATGGTCCCGGTACCAGCCCGGGAGGCGGGAATAGGGGGCCAGAACCGGGACATTCCCTGGTGCCCGGGACGGTCTGGCCACCCTTGTTCTGGCCATCACATTTAAAGGGACTACACTCCTTTTAAATACCTTCTCTCCATTTGGAATTAATGAAGTATAGGGGCACCTTCTTTTGTGGCTCATAGAATTGGAGCCCCTGGTCCAACCTTTCTGAAACTTGGGGGGGTGTTTTGAGTAGAGGCACTGGATGCTATTGTCAGAACTTGAAGAACTTCAAACGAAACTCATTACTTTGTTTCAAAAGTATAAGGCGTTTATTGAGAACTGTGTTCAGGGAAAGCACAAGTTGACTCTGATAACGGGCTCAGCTATCGATACATTCTTTATGCCGTTGTAACAGAAACAATAAAATCATTTCTCACACTCTGGGAGACAGTTGTCTGTTCCCAGGGTCCCTTATCTCCATGGAGGAGGAAGGAGCCCTGCTGTGATGCTCTGGCAGGCTAGCTTCAAAGGACACCTGCAGATGTTTTCCAGAGGCTATCTGTCACCCTTCAGTGGTTACAGTTTGTTTGAAATGCAAAGCATTTGGTTAGTAGGCCTGACTACAAGGACATAGGATTAGTAGGCAGTTACAACATGGAGTCGGTTAGGCTAATATCACCAAGCTCAGCATACATAACAGATACAAGTTCTGACAGCTATGCTGAAAATTTGATTCATCTACTGCAGAAAACAGCCCCTTTCAGCCCCTAATACCCATGGATCAATTCTCCATTATACCCTATGGAAACCGGTCTTCATAGGGTACAATGGAGTGTCCAGCAGACATTTCCCTCTGCCCATGCTTTCTGATAACCTTGAAGTGGGGGGCTGGCCTCCAAACTGGAGTAGCCCCTGCCCCCAACTGGGGATTGGCAGCCCTAGCTCCAACACCCAAATCTCCAGGGCTTTCCCTACCTGGATTTGGCAAGCCTACCCCCTAGGTGTGCCTGCCTACTTTAGCTCTGATCCCAGATTGTGATGAGAGAAGGAGAAAAGGGTTTCAACAGTGGGTATCCACTGGTGATTAAATGGCCTCCTGCATGGGTTCAGAGGCACAAGTTCTTCCATGGAGGCTAATGGCAGCAAGGTGGCTTGAAATTATTGATTAAAAACAGACTGGGCAATGGAACTGGGGGGGGTCATTTTCCTCCCCCTGCTCCACCCCTCCCAGGACCCCTCCACCCCAGGCAAATTCCCCACTGCAAACTGAGGAGGCAACCTGAGAAATAATATGAATCTCACTCCAATTTTCTGCAAAAACCTCCTGCCACCACTTATCATTGTGGACACGAAAGAGAAGAAAAAGGATGAGAGAAGCAAAAGTATCAAGATGTTATAGAACAGAGCAGAGAAAGAACGAATTCAGTCAATAAGAGGTTAATTTACTCAACTCCAGCCGTCTTGCAGCATCCCTCCCCCTTTGTTCCCAAGCCGTTTGGACAAAACCTGTATGCACATTTCCCCATATATCCACACAAGGAAAAGGGACAGGTACTTTAACAAACAGAACCTGCGAATTCAGATGGCATATTTCTAATGCAGGACTGCTGCTTTTATGCCCCTATAGATATGAACCTGGCTTCCATCTAATATGATTGGCTGTTTTGGATAGCTTTTCAGAAATAATTGAGCACTGTTATGTGTAGCAATCAGATTCGCTATAGTAGTGCTATGAAAGAACAGGGGAGATTCAGCGGATGACCTGATTAGTTAATTGCTGAATGCAGGTCCAACATATACTCAGTCTGGGAGTGCAGAAGTTAGCGGATTTCTTTTAGAAATACAGATCGCTAGAAGCATGGCTATGGTTTTTCATTAAGCTTACCATCTATTTTATAGAGATCACGTGTCAGGCTGTTAAAATAGAAAGAAAGAAAAAAAGACCCAAAGGAACACGCAGAGAATAAAATGCAATTGGATTTGCACTTTGGCCAAAGGCCAAATTGCGGGGAAAGATGGATTTGTGAAAGATGCATCTTCCCTCCCTTTAAATGCTAATAATAGCCCAGTTTCAATTAAGCAAAAGTGAGAAATGTTTGAACAGTTTAGTCCCCACCCCCACCCTGCCATAGCTCTGGTCTGAATTGGACTACAGGCATTGCATGATTTAGCTTTTACAGACAGATGGAGAACCATCATCACCTCTGTTTTGGACTTGATGGTGTGGAAAGGACCATGGATTCACTGAAATACGGAACTAATAAGATCCGACCGGAGGTTTGGACAGGCCTCTAAATTTTATTGCGCTCTTTCTTTCCTAACCTCCCCCTGCCTACCAGATACTTGCTTCTGGGCTCCATTGTTCAAACCCCCTGTGAGAATTTTGCTGAACTCTAAGATTTGACAAACTTTCTAATATTTCCCCCTACAAAAAATGGGAAAAGAACCAAAGCATATAAAGCAGACCGAGGGAAATCTTCATCATGTCATTGTGGCCACATAGCAGAAAGTCATTTATAAAGTACGATGGGAGTAAGGTTTTCTAATGACCATTATAATTCAAGAAAGATTTTAAGGTAAATGCTGAGCTGATATAATGTAGTCCACCTTCCGGTGATGTCAGGGGTGTGTGGCATAAGCAAATACCTTCCGGTGATGTCAGGGGTGTGTGGCATAAGCAAATGAGTTGCGCTAATGAGCTCCAGTTTGAGAGCCGGTAATGAGAGCAGTTTGGTGTAGTGGTTAAGTGTGTAGACTCTGGGAGAACCGCATTTGATTCCCCACTTCTCCACTTGCAGCTGCTGGAATGGTCTTGTGTTAACCATTGCTCTTGCAGAGTTGTCCTTGAAAGGCAGCTTCTGTGAAAGCCCTCTCAGCCCCACCCACCTCACAGGGTGTCTGTTGTGGGGGAGGAAGGTAAAGGAGATTGTGAGATGCTCTGAGACTCTGATTCAGAGAGAAGGGCAGGGTATAAATTTGTGGTCGTCTTCTTCTTCCTCCTCCTCCTCCTCTTCTTCTCCAGCACCTCTTTTCCTACAAAATGACCGCTGGGTTTAGACATTATTAGTATCTGGGTGTAGCAGCTCTAATAGTCCAGACAGGCCAGATCTTGTCAGAGCTCAAGAAACACTGGCTATGGGAACAGTGTGCTAATCCCTGGGGTAGTGTTTTGGTGAGTGACTTTTGGCTGCACAGCTCTATCTAGGAAAAAAGAAACCCCTTCCTGATAGGTACTTAGAGGATAACACGTCTTTGCAATGAACTTTCCATATTTTGCCTTGCGGGGCATGTTTTAATATTGGCTGCCTCTAACTCTGACTCTCTCTTGCCAGAAGCATTCTGAACTCTGTAGAATCTTAGGGAATTTTCATCTCGTTTCGTATGAAATGCTCTATTTTCAGTTCTCTCCCCCCACCCACCTTCCTTTCCTGACTGCATTACAAATTCTGCAATTTTTCAGAGCACCGCTGCACTATACATTCAACATTACTGCAGTCAAAATGTGCAAGGGGTGTGCCAAGACCAGCACACTAGTATTTTCACAGTTCAGAAAACTCAGCAGCGACCGATCTTCAAAAGAAAGGGGCAAGGGAGACACGTTTGACAAAAAAGCAACGAGGTTTTCCACTGACAAAGTAGTCTTTAGCCTGGGAAAAGCTCATGCCATTAGGACGTAATGTCGTCCATTATGCATGTTTATGTCCCATCAGTTTTAATGGGAGAGTTCTAGCCAAGGCAGGCAATCAGCTTTAGTGGTGGCATTTTCTACGACAGGAACATTTTATTGTCTGCAGAACTAAGATACCTTGTATATCCCCCCCCACTTCCACCTATAGCACATACTTAAATGCAGGGCTTTTTTTTGTAGAAAGACAGAGAGAGAAAAAGAGAAAGAGAGAAAGAAAGAGAGAGAGAAAGAGAGAAAGAAAGAAAGAAAGAAAGAAAGAAAGAAAGAAAGAAAGAAAGAAAGAAAGAAAGAAAGAAAGACCCTGCTTATGTGTGATAAAGCTCTCTCTCTCTCTCTCTCTCTACTCTCTCTCTCTCTCTCTCTCTCTCTCGTGGACTTCCAAAGATCTCTTCCCAGGGAACAGAAAGTTGCTTCATTGAGTCTGCCCAGGGGGGCAAAGAAGACGCCAACAGCATGACGTTAGCCAATTACAGGTTGCATTTCTTTCCAGATGTCTCGGGGGAAGAGTTTCTGCTGTGACCTTTCGGCATTGCACCTGCAAATCTCTTCCACCCCCAGAAAGGGCATTGTGCATGACATCATCTCAGCAGACTCGCCTTCTGAGGTTCCCTGTACAAGTGATCAAAGTTCCCTGTTCAAGTGATCAAAGTTTCTCTGGCCCAAAGGGAAATCTCCAAAGGTGACGGGTAACAGAGGGAGAACACAGTGGGTGCCATGTCCCCAGGTGAACAGCTGATAGTCATCGGCTGGAGAAAACCTAAGGAGGTTGTGGTAGAGTTTTCCTAATACAACCAGCAGAGGTGCAGAGGAGCTGGGATAACAACTAAACAATGTAACTAGGTAGTCCCTGGCAAGGCTTTTTTTGTAGCAGGAACTCCTTTGCATATCAGGGCCACACACCCCTGATGTAGCCAATCCTCCAAGAGCTTACAGCAGGAGTTCCTGCTGTAAAAAAGCCCTAGTTCCTGGTATTACATCCCAGGCATATGAATTCCACTTGGTTCTCCCAAATAAAGGTAGTGGTAAATAAAGGCAGAGTGGTAAAGCTGCAGTGCTGCGGTTGGAGCCCTCTGCTCACGACCTGAGTTCAGTCCCAGCGGAAGCTGGTTCAGGTAGCCAGCTCCAGGCTGACTCAGCCATCCATCCTTCCGAGGTTGGTAAAATGAGTACCCAGCTTGCTGCGGGGAAAGTGTAGATGACTGAGGAAGGCAATGGCAACCCTATAAGTAGGGTTGGCTCTTGCTAGTATTTCGATGGGAGCTCACCAGGGAATACCAGGGTTACTCTACAGAGGCAGGCAGGCAGGCAACAGCAAACCACCTCTGAGTGTCTCTTGTCTTGAAAACCCCACCAGGGGCTGTCATAAATCAGCAGCGACTTGATAGCAATATATACACGCACTCCTAGAACCCAACGGATGCTGAAATTATAACCTAGACAGGCAGGGTGTTATGAAAAACCCAAGGCCTCGATGTATAATGGGAAAGTTACACAAGATTTATTGTAAAAGGAAACCAGAATGCATTTGCAGGTTAAATAAAACCCCATAAAAGTTTTCAAGATACGGAGAAGCATTCAAAAGAAATAAAATAGAGGCTTCTTATACAGAATGGCATCAGATCTTTAAAAGCAGACGATACAAAAGGCTTCCCTTGGGTTCCAAAGTCCTTTTGTCCAAGTTAGTTTTAAGACAGAGAGAGCGGCCTGTCCCCTCAGAAGGAAGACTCTGCCAAAAACAGGAATGGAAGCCATTTTGTGATGATCCTTAGCATAACAAACCAAAGCTCCAAATAGCCTTTCAAATACAATATCCAACACTTGCTTAAATCTTCCTAAGAGATCAAAAACTACAGCTAGGCTTGGGATATGCAGACAAGGTGCTATTGATACCTGAGGCACAGGAAGGTAACTTTAGAATTAAGGCACTTTTCATTCTTTTATGGATTGTTTTTGTGCCAGGAAAGATGAGAAGGATAGCTGGAGGTTGTTGAGCTCAGAGAGGGCTGCTAGGGTCAAGCTCTTTTCTTTATATAAAATAATTACAGTCATATCATTTGCTAACACAAGCATGTAACATCATGCCACAACCAACATCGGGAGACCCCTGGTGGGATTTTAAAGGAAAGAGACATTCAGAGAGGGTTTGCCGTTGCCTGCCTCTGTGTTATGACCAGGGGTGGAATTCTAGCAAGAGCTCCTTTGCATATTAGGTCACACCCCCTGATGTAGCCAGTCCTCCAAGAGCTTACAAAAAAGAGCCTTGTAAGCTCTTGGAGGACTGGCTATATCAGGGGGATGTGGCCTAATATGCAAAGGAGCTCCTGCTGGAATGCCACCCCTGGTCATGACTCTGGTTTTCTTTGGTGGTCTCCCATACATATGCTGGCCATGGCCAACCCTGCAAAGAAGAGGAAGAGGAGATTTGATTTACACCCCGCCCTTCTCTTGGAGTTTCAGAGTAATTTACAATCTCCTTTCCCTTCCTTTCCCCACAACAGACCCCTTGTATCGTAGGTGGGGCTGAGAGAGTTCTGAAAGAACAGATCTGAGAAAACTTGACTGACCCAAGGTCACACCAGTAGCTGCCTGTGGAGAAATGGGGAATCAATCCTGATTAGGGTTTCCAGCCTCCAGACAGAGCCTGGAGATCTCCCAAATTTACAACTGATCTCCAGCTGACAGAGGTCAGCTCCCCTGGAGAAAATGGCTGCTTTGAAGGGTGGGCTCTATGTTGACACCACTTTGAAGGGTGGGCTCTATGTGGGCACCAGGCTGAGGCCCCTCCCCTCCCCAAACCCCACCCTCTCCCAGATCTTCCCCCAAAGTCTCCTGGTATTTTCCAACACAGACCTGGCAACCTAATCCCTGTTATCCCAGATTAGAGTCTGCACACCTAACCATTATGCCAAACTGGCTCTCAGCTGCCGATTTGACTACCATTGCCAAGAGATCTCTTCAGTCTTGTACAAATGACCTGCCCGCATGTTCACCCATTGTGTGGCGAGGGAGACCAGGCCTATTAGCCTCCTTATCCTCCATGTGATCACTGTGCTGTCTGTTGGATATTGTAAGCAGGGTTCGTTTTGTTGAAAAATAGCTGGCGGAGCTCATTAGCATAACTCATTAGCATATGCCCCCGCCTCCAAGCCAAAAGCAACCTGATGCAATAAAGGAGAGCCACGGGTGAGCGAGACCTGCTTGGGCTGGCTAGAGATCCAGTCAGCCCAAGCAGGCCTCACTTGCCTGGGGCTCTCTTGAACCACTCCCTGATCAAAAGGCCAGCAAGCCACCTGCTGCCCAAAATAACATAAGAAGTGGAGGAGGGGTGGCACGAGCTTCTCCAGGGGTTAATGAAGGCTGCAGGGGGTGTGGCAAAGCCCCTGGTGACTAGCTGGCTGCCTGCTCTCCTAATCCAGGGATTGTTATGCAGCTGTACCTGCTAGTCAATGGACAAGGTAGGTGGGGAGGAGGAGTGGGAGCCCTTAGAAAAGTTCAGGAGCTGTGCTCCTGTGAGCTCCTGCTGAATCGGAGGCCTGATTGTAGCTGATCTCTGTAGTCTAGAGATAAGCTGCCATTTCAGGAGATCCCTGAGCACCACTTGGAGGCTGGCATCCCGAGTTACCCCACAGAGGAAAAATGCCTGGATTCTGTGCCATGAAAGATGCCACCCAAGGAGTCTATTGTGAGGGGAAGTGTCTTGGGAAGAATATAGATGCTTATTGCTTCTGGTAGCCCTGCATTTCAGGAGTCACTTCCAATGTGCTTCTTGGTGCTGAATAAGTTTCTTGTGTTTGGGTAGTTGTTAGAGCCTTAAGCACCAGTTGCCAGGCAACTAACGGTGGATCTGAGACAAGGGCCTAGCACAACCAGCTAAGAATCAACAGCTTCCTAGAGTGACAGAAACCACTAGAATGCCCTGGCTTTTAAAACTGGGAGTTGCAGACCTCATGCACTCCCCGGCCTAATTTAGGATGATAGGATGTTTATTACCGTCCCCGAGTGGGCAATAAAAATCACCTGGAAGTAATTGCCTTATTATATGCCCAGATTACTGGCCAGCCTGTGATGAGTTGAGTGAGAAAATTCAGAAGAGAGGGATATTGATAAATACCATGTGTGCGAATCAATTTAGGTATTGATTCAGCATTTCCCGCCACTTAGTAATTTATAACCGTAACCTGAAAAGACAGCAGTCAATCTGGCAGGCGTGAGGAAATTTAGGATGTATTTCTTATCCAAGGGAAGACAGTCAGCGGTGTTTGTATGGATTAAGTATTGTTCCCTTGAACTAAGGCCCTTTTCTACATATTGAGTGGCTATTACAAACAGGAGCACCATTTCAAATTTCGAGACACGGGGAAAGATTTATTGCTCTTTGTTATATCCCAGACTGCATTATTTCAAAAGTGTGTGTCTATCTTTTAAAAGAGTTCTTGTGCTGCTTTCCCACAGTTTATAGCAATGCAATCAATTTAAGTTTTTATTTATGATATTTTAACATCACCTAGGGTTGGGGAGTTCCTAGAGATGTGGGGGGAGTGGGAGAAGTCCAGGAACAGCAGGATTTGGATTGGGGAGGGACCTCAGTGGTCTATCATGCTATAGCCTGAATTCTCCAAAGCAGCCATTTTCTCCATGGGAACTGATCTGTGTAGATGGAGATCAGTTGGAATTCCAGGAGGTCTCCAGGCCCCACCTGGAGGATGGCAACACTAAGACCAGGGCCGGCTGTAGGCTGTCTGGCACCTTAGGCTAGGCTAACTGCTCGTGTCCCCCTCCGGCACTGATAATACCACTGAGTCATATGAGGAGTGCCCAATTTGGAGCCCCCAGAAGGCTGGCACCCTGGGCAATCACCTAGTTTGCCTAGTGGCAGGGCCGGCCCTGACTAAGACTGCCTCTCCTGGAATCTGACTAAAGTGGCTTACAAGTAGAAAGAATAAAAACATAGCACTGAAATAGATTAATGAAAATCCATCATGAAAAATTTGCAGCAAAGCATAAAAAGCATGGATCATTAAAACAGACCAAATTAAACAACAGCTTTGAGATCAGAGGGAAAAGACTAGGTTTTTATACTCCACTTTTCTCTACTGTAAGGAGTCTCAAAGCGACATACAATTGCCTTCCCCTCCTCTCCCCCACAACAGTCACCTTGTGAGGCAGATGAAACTGAGAGAGTCCTGAGAGAACTGTGACTGGCCCAAGGTCAACCAGCAGGCCTCAATCGCCCTCCCTTTCTCTCCCCACAATAGGCATCTGGTGAGGCAGGTGGGGCTGAGAGAGTCCTGAGAGAATGGGGATTGGGCCAAGGTCACCCAGCAGGCCTCATGTGCCTCAAAGAGGCTTACAATCACCTCTTCCTCTGTCCACAACAGGCACCTGGTGAAGTAGGTGGAGCAGAGAGAGTCCTGAGAGAACTGTGACTGGCCCAAGGTCACCCAGCAAGCCTCATATGAAGGATGCGTAAGGAATCAAAGCCAGGTCTCCAGATTAGAGTTAACAAATCAACCCCCTAATTAAAAGCCTGGATGAACAGAAACGCTTTGGCCTGGCACCTAAAAGAAAACAATGTAAGCACCAGAAGAGCCCCAATGAGAAGGGCATTCCACAAGCGAGGTGCTGCTACTGAGAAAGCCCTGTCTAGAAGACCTTTAATTTGGCTTAAGACGGGAAGGCATGTTGTTTGTTAAACAGCTGCCACCGTCATTGCGTTTTTATGCATTGTGCTTATTGGGAGTGTTGTATTTGTGCACTGCTCTGAACTCTGCTTTAGTGGAAGAGTAGAAAATACTGAATGGAGAGAGAAATCGGAAACAGACACGTATTTGCCTTTTCTGGGCTGCTTTCCACTAGTTGGCCCAGGATCACACAGAACTAGAACTGAGTTCCACCTTACCTTTGCTTTCATCAAAGGCAGTAGTTGTTAATCAAAGGTCGAAATCAGTTTGCAGGTGAATTGGGGGTCACACTCTGAGGGGCACACATCCAGTCAGTGTCTGAACATGATTTCTCCAGGCCTAGTATGTTTATGAAGTGGGCTGCCCACTTAGCACTCCAGTCAATTGTCAGGTGAAATACTGAATTGACTAACTATTTGACCATGTTAAGAAATTTTCTTTCTTTCTTTCTTTCTTTCTTTCTTTCTTTCTTTCTTTCTTTCTTTCTTTCTTTCTTTCTTTCTTTCTTTCTTTCTTTCTTTCTTTCTTTCTTTCTTTCTTTCTCTCTTTCTCTCTCTCTTTCTCTCTTTCTTTCTTTCTTTCTTTCTTTCTTTCTTTCTTTCTTTCTTTTCTTTCTTTCTTTCTTTCTTTCTTTCTTTCTTTCTTTCTTTCTTTCTTTCTTCTTCTTTCTCTCTTGTCAGAAAGTGCATCGAAAGTGGATTGAAAGTGCATTACTTAGTGTGTGTGATCACAGCCCAGGTGTGCTTTGTGGAGGGAACTTTCCCCCCACAGGGAATCATTCGAACATGTGACCCGCTACCAGGTGAGGCAAAAATCTAGGATTCCCACCTGAGAACTAGGCCCAAACAAATGTGTGTGTGAAATGCTGCTAAGTCACAGCTGACGCATGGTGACCTTTCATGGGGTTTTCAAGGCATGAGACCAACAGAGGTGGTTTGCCATTGCCTTCCACCTCTGCGTAGCGATCCCAGACTTCTTCAGCGCCCTCACATCCAAGTACTAAGCCAACCCTGTTTAGCTTCTGAGACCTGACAAGATCACGCTAGCCTGGACCATGCAGCTCAGGGAGGCCCAAGTACAGACAAAAATAAACAGAGAAAAACACCATTCCCTGGGGAACTCCCTCATTCCTGTTTAACAACAGCAAGGGGGGGTTGTCTAGTGACTGGGAAGGTATTATGATTGAAATACCCTTGAACTCTTTGTGGGTGCTAATAGGGGCTATTATTTGAGGATTACATGCCTGATTATGCAGATAAGTGCTGATCAGGGTCAAAGGTGACTGAAAATGAAAGCCTAGCAGATTGTGCTTTTAGGAGAGCAGAGAAGTGGAGATATTAGTGTGCTTTCATATTAAGCTGCCCCTTCCCCCCTAACAGGGGGTTAGATCCAGTTGCAATTCCCACTGATGGAAGGGATTCCTAGCAACAGAACAGAACTTTCTCACCTCTGTTATGTATGGATTCTAAATCAGGGGTCCCCAATCCGGTACTGGTTGGGGACCGGTACTGGTCCTTGGCCTGTTAGCAACCGGGCCGTGAGTTGTATAATTATTTTATTATATATTACAATGTAGTGATGATGATGGTGATTGTAGTGTCTTGTGCTTAAACAAAGCACCAAGCGGTCCCGCAGAAAGGGCGACCAGGGGAAGTCCCTTTGGTCACCCTGCGCAGCGCGGGAAAAGACTCCGCCTATCAAGACCAGCGGCGGGAAGTTTGACTGGCCAGGATTGGGCTGGCCAGCTAGGGGGCTGTTCCGGGATAAATGTATATAAAGCGGGTCCCGGCCCACGTGTCCCAGTTCCATAATGTACCTTTTAATAAAGTATGTTGCCTTCTACACGTCTCGTCACTGAGTACATTACAGTGATGATGATGATGATGATAAGAAGAAGAAAGTGGATTTATATCCTGCCCTCCACTCTGAATTTCAGAGACTCAGAGTGGATCACAATCTCCTTTACCTTCTTCTCCCCCAAACAGACACCGTGTAAGGGAGGTAGGGCTGAGAGAGCTCTTACAGCAGCTGCCCTTTCAAGGACAGCTCTGTGAGAGCTATGGCTACCCCAAGGCCATTCCAGCAGCTGCAAGTGGAGGAGTGGGGAATCAAACCTGGTTCTCCCAGATAAGAGTTTGCACAATTAACCCCCACACCAAACACTTTAGAAACAGAGTGCACAATTGTATCATCCCAAAACCATCGCCCACCCCCCCGGTCCATGGAAAAATTGTCTTCCACAAAACCGGTCCTCGGTGCCAAAAAGGTTGGGGACCGCTGTTCTAATTCATGCCTGTAAGTTGGAGCAGACAGTAAAAGTCGGCCACCACAGTTCCACTATCCGCCCTTCTGTTACTTCTCTGCAACATCTGGAAAAGATTGCATTGGCCTGTGATTTTTGGAACAATTCGTGAGAGTAATCGCAGGATACTGGGAGGCTCTCGGAGATTTCAGCATGAAAGTAAAAGGGAGAGGGGTGTGATTTTTTTTTGCCTGTTGTGTTTGTGTGTGTAAAGTGCTGTCAACTTGTGGTGACCCTGTAGGGTTTTCAAGGTCAGAGACATTCAAAGGTAGTTTGCCATTGCCTGCCTCTGCTTAGCAACCCTGCAATTCCTCAGGGGTCTCCCATCTAAGTACAAACTACAACTGTCCCTACTTAGCTTCTGAGACCAAATGATATAGGGATAACCTGGGCTCTTGCCAGTTAGAAAACAATGACTGCAAAGGTTTTAGGGCTCAGGCGGATGGCGTTTCTCCCTGTTGCATGGCAGTTTGCCCCTGACATGGATCTCATCTATGTACTTTTGCATAGATGCATCTTTTACACAAGAGCCCCGTGGCACAGAGTGGTAAAGCTGCAGTACTGTAGTCCGAGCTCTCTGCTCACAACCAGAGTTCGATCCCAGCGGAAACTGGGTTCAGGTAGCCAGCTCAAGGTTGACTCAGCCTTCCATCCTTCCGAGGTCGGTAAAACAAGTACCCAGCTTGCTGGGTAGAAAGTGTAGATGACTGGGGAAGGCAATAGCAAACCACCCCGTAAAAAAAGTCTGCCATTAAAATGTTGTGATGCAACGTCACCCCAGAGTTGGAAACCTTTATCTTTTACACCTCTCTCAGACATAAGATACAAACATATCATGGCTGGCTTTGAGTCCTGTAGAACCTTAAAAATGAACAAGATTTTTTTGGGCAGGGGGTATGAACTTTCAAGAGTCAAAGCTCTCTTCATCATTTGGTGAAATCAGACAGGCTTTTTGGCCCATCATAACCACCCCCACCCTTTGTTTTCACACACAAACGTCTGCTCCCCATGGCTTACTCGTCTTTACCTCATGGCAGGACAACTCCCACACACTTTCAAGAGCCAATGGGAACTTCCTGGTGGCAAAGTCCTTACCACACCTCCATGGCGCATTTCCTGCCCGTGTGATCATCCCAGGCGTGCCATGGATGTGCTGCGCACACCTCAGGAGCAGTGTGAATGCTCCTCTCAGCGGGCCTGATCCCACCTACTGACTCCTTGCAAATGGCAGCTTGCTAACCCGGAGCCTCAGGAGAGCTTCCTCTCTCTTCAGCTTTCCAGCATGAATTCCACTCCTTTCCCTTCACAGATGTAACTCCAGTTCAGAGTTGCATCTTGATTGAAACCAACCATGGTTAATGTGAATCAGATTCTCTGGTAACCCTGGTTTGCAACCGCTCTTCAAACGGTGGTTTAAAAATTGGGTTAGGAGGGAAATGCAGGTTAAAATCAGATTGAAAACTAGGCCAGGGTTAAACCTAACCAGGGAAGGGATAAGTGAATTCATACCGGAGAGGGAAGGAGGGGAGGGGAACATATCTCCCTGAAGCCGACTTCCAATTTGTAAACTAGGGCTTGCAGTTAACCAGTGTTCCACCCCACTCCCGTTTTGCTGTGCTAAATATTTCTCAATCTTTGACAAACTCAGATACCTGATTCAGTATTCAAATTGAACAACTTATGCGTAACAAGCTGATTTTGCATGCACTTTGTCAGTGTCGGTGTAATTTGTTTCAAGGGCTGAGTTTCCTATGTGTGCATATGTGCGTTTGTATATTTCTGCGTGTGTGTAAGGCAAACAGCTTTGCAAACGTCTGTGGTTCCCGGTAGCACAGCTTTAGAAGGGCAGCCTTCAGGCATTTGAGCAGATCCAGAGAGTGCCTTTATTCAAAACCGTTAAAAGTGTTTTTCTTGGCTTCCCAATTGCAGCGGTAACGGCAGCGAGTCAGTAGTGTCTCTCTGTGCCACGCGTTCTATCAGCATTATCTCTGCTTCATCCTCAGTATCTTGGGGAATCATCATAACTTATTCCATAGCCAGAGTACTGAATCTGTTCCATTTCAGCAACAGTCACCACATTCATAACCTTGTCATTATCCGAGAGACGATAACCTAAGGCAGGGTGTTTCATTTTTTAAGTCATTGAGCAATGCACTGTTTACCATATTCAGCACCTCGGTACGTATCAGATGTAGGAAAGTGTTTTCCTTCTTCAGAATCCCCCTTAGAATCCTCTGCTTTGGCCGGCCTGAATTCTTGTCGACAGCATCCCACAAAACAGATCGTAATTTTTTTTTTTTATCAAGCCCGTTACAGGATTCCCGCATACCATTTTGTTTTGTTGTGATTAAAGTTCCCCCCTTCAGCATATTTATAAGATAGCATCTTTTTTTCCCCCTCCACCGATTACAGATAGGGGGGGTTTAGTGTTGTTATCACAACACCCGAAAGCTTGAAAGCCATTTCCTCATCCCCCTACTCTGTGTATGACATTGGTAGGTTTTAATGAGCTTTGTAGATTAGATCGGTGGTGTGGAGTTGGATGTTTGAAAAGCGGTCAGCCGGGCTAATTAATCTAGTGTGTGTACAAAGCACGTTGCTGATTCTGAGCCCCTTCTGGATTAACTTTGATAGCACTCTTGGACTTCAGTCAAGATTGGAAAACTGTTAGCACTCTCTCTTGAATACTGTTTCAAATCTCCAACTAGACAAGGCCAAAGTTTTTTTAAAAGAGGAAACGGGAATGCATTCATCCTACCACTTTGGCTTCAATAGATCATCTCTTTTTTTAAAAAACCCAAATTCTCGTAAGAACACAGCTCTGATTTTGCTTTTAAAATTTTTTTTTGTAAAAAAACAGACAATCAAATGGATGACTAAGCATCTCTTCTCTAGCATGACCCCCTTAATATTTCTTCACCTCAGTTTGTTGGGGGTGGGGTCTAGCAACCATGGTAGGCCAAGAGCCCCCCCGCCCCCGGCATTGGTTCACATTCTCTGTTTTCCCATTCCCCACCTAGAATCCTCTGTACATTTGAATTTTATTTGCATACCAAATTCCAGTATAGTCAGATAGTTAGACTAGGATTTGGGACAGGGGTGGTCAAACTGTGGCTCGGGTTTCACACATATTGTGTGACTCTTGAAGCTCCCACAGCCCTGTTGGCTGACTTGGAGAACACATTTGTCTATTTAAATGACTTCTCCAAATTAAACCAGCCAGTGGCTTGGAGAATGCTTTTAAAGTTAAAATTGCTTTATTTCCACCTCTCCCTCTTCCCCCATCTATCTATCTATCTATCTATCTATCTATCTATCTATCTATCTATCTATCTATCTATCTATCTATCTATCTATCTATCTATCTATCTATCTATCTATCTATCTATCTATCTATCTATCTATCTATCTTCCTTCCTTCCTTCCTTCCTTCCTTCCTTCCTTCCTTCCTTCCTTCCTTCCTTCCTTCTTCTCTCCCTCCCCTCCCTCCCTCCTTTGTGGATCTCAAACATCTGACACTTATTCTATGTGGCTCTTACGTTAAGCAAATTTGGCCACCCCAGATTTGAGAGATCCAAGTTTGAATTGCCCACTCTTTTGATGGAAGCTTGTTGGGTAACCTTGGAACAGTCACTTTCTTACAGTCTAACCTTCCTCATAGGAGGGAACTTTGACTCTTAGGATTCTGCAAGTCTTGTTGGTCTTTAAGGTGCTGTTGGACCTGAATCTTGGTTTTCTACTGCTGACAAATATGGCTGCCCACACTACCCATCACCATAGGGATGTTTTTATGAGGATAGAATGGAGGAGGGAGAATAATGTTTTGATTCCCAACGTCTTCCCCAGTAGGGAAGAAAAAGGGGCTCTAAGAAGAAGGAGAGTTGGATTTATACCCTGCCCTTCACTACCTGAAGAACTCTTGGAGCAGCTTACAATCTCCTTCTCTTCCTCCCCCACAACAGACAACTTGTGAGGTAGGTGGGGCTGAGAGAGCTCTCAGAGAACTGTGACTGGCCCAAGGTCACCCAGCAGGCTTCGAGTGGGGGAATCAAGCCTGGTTCTCCAGATTAGAGTCCACTGCTCTTAACCATTACACCAAATTGGCTCTAAACATCTAAATATGTATTTATTGCATTTGAAGCCTGTTGTTCCTCACTGTTTCACATAGTCTGTGTTATCATTTCCAGGTGGTACCCCAACAGGTCTAATTAGCTCCAGCAGCAGAAATACATTTTTTCTCTTGGATAATTCTGAAGCATGGGCAGATCATTTTGTAGCAGGAACTCCTTTGCATATTAGACCACACACCCTGATGTAGCCAATCCTCCTGGAGCTTGCAGTAGGCCCTGTACTAAAAGTCCTGTAAGCTCTTGGAGGATTGGCTACATCAGGAGTGTGTAGCCTAATATGCAAAGGGGTTCCTGCTACAAAATGAGCCCTGGGCGGATTCATATAAGCTCCACCATTTTGTTCACATGAGCAGGGTCTATTAGAGCATTAGGCTAACATCCAGTTGAAATGTCTAGCTTCTCTTGTCATTTATACATGATCTCCCTCTTACATCCCTTCTAAACATCTAGAAGAGCTTACTCTATGGTTCTTAATTCACAGTCCATCCACAGGGCATCCATATCATCCATACGCATGCAGATAGGTAGGTAACCCATCCTTTGAACTATCCTGACCAGGTAACCTTGTTGACTGAAAGGCATTAGGAAGTAAATGATGGTTTGAAGGCATGCCAATGTCATTGTTCTTCTGCTGAATGAAGGTCAGTAGATCTGGTAAACAACCTGGCGGGAGAGACCACCTGGGACCCATTCTAAAGGGCTCAGGGCTATTACAGTGAAGAAGAAGCAGAAATAAATATTCTGATCTTGCATCTGTCAGTACCTTTAATGACCCACGAGGCAAGACTCTACAACCTGGCCCAGCAGGTGCTATTGCAAAGCAGACAGGAATTCGGTTCGTTCGTGGGTCTATGTTGTGTATTCGGAAGCTGCCTTTTCCATTGGGGTTAAATTTAGGTATCCAGATCGGTCCACTAGGATAAAATGCACAGGTTCAGCAATATAGTGCTTGTTACGGAGACCAACCGATAACAGCATATAAGCTTTGATGACCTCTGCTGTAGGTTGGGCATCCAAGAAAATATTATTATAACGGGGGGAAATGTTTCTGGATACAGCCTGTAGCCTCATTTATCCTTGTCAGCCAGTTGTTTCAGTTTTACGATGGAAATAGAGTAAAAGTTTTTGCAGACTTGGTGAGGTCGGAACCTCACAGTGTGATAGGATTTCAAAATGCACACGAGTCCTGTAGGTGTGTTAGACTGAAAGAGTGACCGTTTGGGTTGCAAAAACTGTGCTTCAGTTTGTACGTGTGGGGGCAAGCACAGAAGCCATGTGCACAGAACTGTAAACGCTCCCTCTGCATTATTGGGAAACCCTGGATTAAAACGAGGCTTATGAACATTCACAAAGACAGGGCTCTTTTGTAGCATATTAGGCCACACACAGATTGTCGTAGCCAATCCTTCTGGAGCTTACAGTAGGACCTGTACTAAGAGCCCTGTAAGCTCTTGGAGGATTGGTTACATCAGGAGTGTGTGGCCTAATATGCAAAGGAGTTCCTGCTACAAAAAAAGTCCTGTGTATTGGATGAATGGAATGCTGGGCTGACTCAGTATTTTTAAACACATTTTCTCTCAACTCTCTGTTATACCTCTCATTTACCCCTTAGGTCAGGGATTACCCATCCCTATTTCCTTGACCACAAAGAATTGAGGAGCTGGGGTGGGGGGATGGGAATGATCTCCACACAGAGATGCTCTAGGAATTTCCCCTAGTCTCTGTGGTAAAGGCTATAGTGACTATAGGAGGCAGCCTAGAGTTTTGCCTGGAAGGGACACCCCACCTGTCATCCCCGGGCACCATCCCCAACTCTCCTGGCATTAACCATGGCAGTTGCTGGGAAGTAGCATTGCCAAACTTCACACAGGGCCTGTATTTACAACTGTTCTCAAGACAACAGAGAAGAAGAGGAGGAAATTGGATTTATACCCTGCCCTTCACTCAGAGTGTGCAAGCAGCTTACAATCACTTTCCCCTCCTCTCCCCACAGCAGACACCCAGTGAGGTAGGTGGGGCTGCGAGAGCTCTGTGAGAACTTGAGACGGACACAAAGTCACCCAGCAGCTGCATGTGGCGGAGTGGGCAATCAAACCTGTTCCTCCCAGATTAGAGCCCACGCACTTAACCATGAGACCAAACTGGCTCTCCCCATTCCACCATTTTGAACTCTTTGGATCAAGGACAGAGTTTCCAAAAGGGCTGCCAACTCCGGATTGGGAAATTCCTGGTGCTTTGGGGGAAAGGTCTAGAAACAATGAAGTTCCCCTGGAGAAAAGGGCAACTTCAATGGGTGGACTCTATGGCATTATACCCATCAGATGTCCTCCCCTCTCCAAACTTCTGCCCTGCCCCTAAATCTCCAGGAATTTCCCAATCTGGAGTTGGCAGCCCTGTCCTTGGACCAGAACAGTTTGAAATGGTGGAATGGCATTATTTTGTAATACAACAAACCACAAAGTGAATTATGCTGAGAGGGTCTGACATGCAAGGCCATCCATCCAGATGCCTATCTGAAGTGGCTTTCCGACATCCAAAATTCAGCACTCTGTCCCCTACTAAGACTTCTGCGTAGAAGCAGCAGCAGCAGCAGCAGTTGAGATCCAACTGCAGCAGCAGAAGCAAGTGTAAGTTAGTGGCCCTGCTGGAGGAGAAGATACAAGGACTGAAGGCACGATTGTCCACACTGCAGTGTGTAAAGGAAGGTGAGGATTTTCTTGACAAAACGCATGAGGCGCTCTTGAAAGGACAAGAGGAGGGAGAGGAAATGGTATCTCAGTAATTAGAAGAGAACCCAACACAGGAGGAGGGTTCCTGGAAAAATGTAACCCGAAGGAGAAAGAAAATCAAGAGATGTTCTGAGCCCCTGCAGCTCAGCAATAGGTTCCAGGATCTCCCCTCAATAACTAGTTCTGAACCATTGGAACAAGGACTACTTCCCCAGCCTCCGCGAGGCTTGAAGAAAGTTTCTCAGGATCCTGTGGATAAGAAGCCTGGCGCTTCTGCTCCCAGTATAGAAAGAGGAAGGTGGTGGTGATTGGAGACTCCTTGCTCAGAGGCGTGGAGCCCAAAGTGTGCCGACCGGACTTGTCATCCCGAGAGGTCTGTTGTCTGCCGGGTGTACGCATCCAGCATGTGACAGAAAGGATTGGAAGACTTATCAAGCCCACGGATCACTATCCTTTCTTGCTGATCCATGTGGGAATGAATGATACTGCCCATCATAGCCCTGAACGTATTAGAAAAGAATGTGGCTCTGGGTCAGAAGGTGAAGGAGCTGGGCGCACAGGTTGCGTTCTCGTCAGTGCTTCCTGTTGAAGGCCGTGGCTTAGGACGAGAAAGAAGAATACTTCAAATAAACGACTGGCTACGTCGATGGTATCATCACGAAAGTTTTGGATTTCTGGACCATGGCTTAAGCTTTCGAGATGGTGGTCTTCTATTGGGAGATGGTTTGCATCTTACGGCGGTAGGAAAAAGGGTACCTTGCTAACCTAATAAGGAGGGCTTTAAACTAAATTGTATGGGGGAGCGAGACAATAATTCAAAGCCTCGTATGATGCCAGAAACTGGGGATAAGAACATTAAAGATTTGCAAAGAGTAGCACATACACTAGATAATGTTAATTTGCAGGCTTGTACGGAAACTAAACCCTCAGGATGCATAAAACGTGATTCCAATGTCTCTACACTAATGCACAGAGTATGGGAAAGAAACAGGAGGAACTGGAAGTCCTAATAAAGGAAGGAGATTATGACATAATAGGCCTTACTGAAACTTGGTGAAACTCACAACTGGAATATTAGGATTCAGGGGTATGACTTATTTAAAAGGGACAGGCAAATGAGAAAGGGAGGAGAAGTAGCAGTATATGTGAAGGAGGTATATACGTGAGGAAATATGTGAATCTGAGCATGGCAGCTCAGTTGGGAGTCTCTGGGTAAAAATAAAAGGAGTAAGAAATAACAATGATATTATTGTGGGGGTCTGCTATAGACCGCCAAGTCAGACAGAGGACTTGGATGAGATATTTCTACAGCAGATTGCAAAGTTCTCCAAGAGAAGGGATACAGTGATCACGGGAGATTTCAATTACCCGGATGTCTGTTGGAAGTCCAACTCTGCTAAAAATGAAAAGTCAAACAGATTCCTTACTTTTCTTGCTGACAACTTCCTTTTCCAGAAAGTGAGGAAGGAAACAAGGGGATCTGCTATCTTGGATTTGATTCTCACCAACAAGGAAGAATTGATTGAAGAAGTGGAAATAGTGAGCAGTAGTGACCATGCAATTTTGGAATTAACAGTCTATGGGAATGGAAAAGCTATACATAGTCAGACTTATAGATTGGACTTCAGAAAGGCAAACTTCGATAAACTTATAACTATGCTGGGAAAAATCCCATGGTCAGAAATACTTAAGAGGAAGGGGGTTCAGGAGGGGTGGGAGTTTCTTAAAAGTGAAATACTGAAAGCACAATCACAGACGATTTCTATGAGAAGAAAAAATGGAAAAAGTCTAAAGAAGTGGCTCCATAAACAGCTCTCTAGACTTGAGAAATAAAAAAAAAACCCTTTAGGAATTGGAAGGAGGACTTTATAACCAAGGATGAATATAAACCAATCACCAGTGCTTGTAGAGAAAAAGTTAGGAAAGCTAAAGTTCAGTATGAGCTTATGCTGGCCAAAGATGCTAAAAAAAAAGGGGGGGGTTCTTTTCTTATGTTCAGAGTAAGAAAAAGAGCAAGGACATGATAGGCCCATTGTGAGGGCAAGAAGTGAAATTGTAACAGGTAATGAAGAGAGGGCAGAACTGCTAAATTCCAACTTTTCCTCAGTCTTCTCTTCTGAGGGAAACGATGCTCAACATAGCAAAAACAGAACATATAAGGAGGGAATGAAGTTCCAACCTAGGATCAGCATAGGGACAGTACATAAACACCTAGTTTCTTTAAATGAAACTAAGTCCTCAGGACCAGATGAATTGCATCCAAGGATTCTAAAAGATCTTGCAGATGTAATTTCTGGGCCTCTGGCTATTATTTTTGAGAATTCTTGGAGAACAGGAGAGGTGCTGGAAGATTGGAGGTGGGCGAATGTTGTCCCCATCTTCAAGAAGGGGAAAAAAAGATGATCCGGGTAACTACCGACCCGTCAGCTTGACATCTATACCTGGAAAAGTTTTAGAACAAATCATCAAACAGTCGGTCCTGGAACATTTAGAAAGACTGGATGTGATTACTAAGAGCCAGCATGATTTTCTTAAGAACAAGTCATTTCAGACTAACCTGATCTCTTTTTTTGAGAAAGTGACTACCTTGCTGGATCAGGGGAATGCTGTAGATATCATTTATCTTGATTTCAGTAAGGCTTTTGACAAGGTTCCACATACTATCCTTGCTGACAAGTTGGTAAAATGTGGTTTGGATCCTGTTACCATTAGGTGGATCTGTAACTGGTTGACAGATCGCACCCAAAGAGTGCTTGTGAATGGTTCCTCATCCTCTTGGAGAGGAGTGACAAGTGTTTGTGCAGGGGGTTGGACTAGATGACTCTGGAGATCCCTTCCAACTCTATGATTCTATGATTCCATGATCCATCATCTCCTCAATTTCAAGTAACAGGCTACTTATGGAGTTGCATGGGTCTGGGCTCTGAGACAACCAGGAAGGCTAACTTGGGTGAAAAATAGCAGACACAGCACTCTCAATTATGGGAAAGACATAAAAGGCATGAAGAGGTGAAATGTTCAAATACTAGTCAAGGAATATGGGGATAGTTTCTGGCAGGGCTTTTTTTTTGTAGAAACCAGCAGGAACTCATTTGCATATGAGGGCACACCCCCTTGACACCAAGCCAGCTGAAACTGCATTCCTGTGCGTTCCTGCTCAAAAAAGCCCTGGTTCCTGGTCCCCCTTTCAGTTCCCAAGTTCTTGGAATGTACAACTGGGAATGTTTTGCTTCCTGAACACAAGACCTAGGAACGCTGGTGTGAGGAAAGGTGTTGTGTACACACATTTTGACACAGACATCCATCTCTGCACTTGGATCCAGACTAGATGTTCCTGTGTACACAAGAATGGAGTCTGGTTTTCCTACCTACACTCTCTCAGACAATCTGAAATGTCCCCTGAAAATCCTGTTTTGGGGAAGAGGAGATTCTCACAAACAGGGTTTCAAAGGGCATTTGGGACTGCAGAAGAAGGGGGAGGCAGGAAGACCCTGCTTGGTGTGCAGCAGTCCTTGTGCCTGTGGTGACTTCAGTCTGGATCCAACCCTTAGTCTCTGGCAAACTACTACTACTACTACTACTACTACTACTACTACTTATTATTATTATTATTATTATTATTATTATTATTATTCCACCCATTCCCCCATGGGGGCTCAGAGCAGAGTACATCAAATATGCAATAATAAAACAAACAATCAAGAACAGCTAAAATCATAATAAAATCAGTTACAGCATTGAGCTCAGAATCTAATCAGCACTTTACGTACCATATATTATGATGTTACATAACCCACTGGCCCCCGTCAGTAACAAACAGTCTGAATAATGATGTAATAGCAATACTATATTAATAGCATAATTTTCCGGCACTGATGACGGTACAGCATGATGGTACAGCAGGGGAGGACAACCAATCTAATGGACGCCCGCTGGCTCATCCAAAAGCCTGGCAGAACAGCTCCATTTTACAGGCCCTGTGAAAGGCTAACAAGCCAGGTAGGGCCCAGATCTCCATAGGGAGCTGATTCCACCAGGTCAGGGCCAGGACCGTAAAAGCCCTGGCCCTGGTAGAGGCAAGAAGGGCATCTCTCCGGCCAGGGATGGTCAAAAGATCTTGGGAGACCGAATGAAGCAACCTCTGGGGCATATATGGGGAGAGACAGTCCCACAGGTATGTTAGTCCCAGGACGCACAAGGCTTTAAAAGTCAAAACTAAGACCTTGAAATGGATCTGGTACTCCATAGGCAGCTAGTGCAGACTGTGGAACGCTGGCCTTATGCTTACCTGTACAGGTGATGCAATCAGCAGGCGAGCTGCCGCACTCTGCACCCGCTGAGTGCAGCCTCCAGGGCAAGCCAGCGTAAAGCGAGTTACAGTAGTCCAACCTGGAAGTGATCATTGCATGGATCGCTGTAGCTAAGTCTTGGTGGGATAGATATGGTGCTTGTTGCCTGATCTGCCTTAGATAGAAAAAGGCAGACCTTGCAATGGTCATAACCTGGGCCTCCATAGAAAGGGAGGCATCCAGGATCACTCCCAAGCTCTTCACCTGTTGGGTCGGCTCCCAACTTAAGATCATGTTTAATCCATTTCCTGATGGCGGCAGGTCTCAGTATTCCCACGCTGAGAATGGACTTCATACAGCGCTTAAAGGGTCTCCCCATGGTCAGCAAACTCCTCCAACACGGGACTTACCCTGGTGTAACTAGAGCTGAACATTTTCAATTATTCATTGTGTATTTCTGCTGCAGGTTGTTGTTGTTATTCCGGTTATCCGTGCAAAGCTGCAGAGTTGCCAATTGCTGGCACACTGTGCTAAGAATGACTAAACATGGCCCTTTATCACTGCGGCATCGAGAGTTTTCCAGCGAGATGGAGATTTAATCTTACAATTTCCCTGTGAAGAGGAGGAAGTATTCTTCTCTTCCAGGTATACATAGGTGGAAACAGAAATATGCAAAATATATTTGCTATGTGCACGGCCACACAGGAATTCAGACAGGATTTAGTTTTTCACGCTTTAAAAGAAACAGGCTCCAGATTCTGAGATAGCAATAAAAAGCGGATCTTGAACTTAGAATAAACTATGCCAATTGCAAATATTTATCCGTTATCGTTTGTCTTTTTTTCTTTAACACAAAGGAGAGTTTTATTAGTTGAAGGCAAGAAGAGATTACTGGAATATTATGTGTGTGTATCAAGCGATGTCAAGTTGCAGACAATTTATGGCGACCCCAGCAAGGGGTTTTCATGATTAAACAGAGGTGGTTGGCCATTGTCTTATTTATTTATTTATTTAGGATTTATATCCCGCCCTTCCCACAAGCGCTGTATGAAGTCCTTCTTCTGCAGACTCTTCCTTCATGGCTTTTCTTCAAACTACCAAACCTGCTTAGCTTCTCAGATCTAATGAGACCAGGCTATGCCATGCTACCACCTTCTATTCCAGAGAAATATTAAAGGTAAAGGTAGTCCCCTGTGCAAGCATCGAGTCGTTACCCACCCATGGGACGGACGGTGGCTCAGGGGAGGGACAGTGGCTTTGGGGAGGGACGGTGGCTCAGAGGTAGAGCATCTGCTTGGGAAGCAGAAGGTCCCAGGTTCAATCCCTGGCATCTCCAAAAAAGGGTCCAGGCAAATAGGTGTGAAAAACCTCAGCTTGAGACCCTGGAGAGCCGCTGCCAGTCTGAGAAGACAATACTGACTTTGATGGACCAAAGGTCTGATTCATTATAAGGCAGCTTCATATGTTCATGGGGTGACATTGCATCACAACGTTTTCATGGCAGACTTTTTTGCAGGGTGGTTTGCCATTGCCTTCCCCAGTCAACTACACTTTTCTACCCAGCAAGCTGGGTACTGATTTTACCAATCTCAGAAGGATAGAAGGCTGAGTCAACCTTGAGCCGGCTACCTGAGCCCAGCTTCTGCTGGGATCGAACGCAGGTTGTGAGCAGAGCTTGGACTGCAGTACTGCAGCTTTACCACTCTGTGCCACGGGGCATTACATGCACATAAATACCTTTGCACTGGTTGTTCCCAACCTGAATCCAGCCTGATAGAAAATATGATCATTCCCGTCTCCTTGCTGAGCAAATGCATTCCAAATTCCTTCAAAGGGGGTTCAGGTTGTCATTCATTGTGACTTGGCTGATGTGGAAGTCAGTCTTGGAGCAGCGTGAACAATATTAGTCCTTCAGTCCTGGCTTGGTGCAAAATATAGTCTCAGTTCAAAATAAAGTTGCTGACCGTGTATGTGTGTGTGTGTGTGTGTGTGAGCAGGGCCAGCCCTACCACTAGGCAAACTAGGCAATTGCCTAGGGCGCCAGCCTTTTGGGAGCACCAAATTGGGCACGCCTCCGTGTGACTCGGTGACATTATCCGTGCAGGGGAGGGGCACCAGAAGTTAGCCTCGCCTAGGGTGCCGGACAGTCTAGGCCCAGCCCTGTGTGTGCGTGTGCTTGGGGTATTTTACTGGGATCACATTTAGGAGGACAACAGCATTCTTTCTTTCCTTCTAAGTATTTATATTCCAGTTTACCTCCTTAGAGTCAAGTCTCCCAGCAAACCCTCAAGCTGCGAATAAATAAAACATAACATAACCATCAGTCAGCAAATCTTATCAACAAGATATAAACTGCACAGCCAGGTTCCCCTGAAACATTTCACAAATGCGCTGTTCTAGTTAAATGAGCCTGTTAGAACTCATTTGCCACTAACTGCTTCCGCCATAGATGCCAGAGATCCCTTCCTGTCGGAAGAGTGGTCCTCTTCAGTTCCCTGACATCCATTTGCTTCTTCCACAAATCATCTTTTCCTCAAAGCAAGGACTCAGTCCTGGCTTTCCTCTACCACATTAGATCAAGAGGTGCTTTAAAACAGTGGTCCCAAACCTTTTTGGTCCCGGGGACCAGCCCCAGGTCTGGCCTGCCAACCACGGCCCCAGGGCTGGCAGGGTGGGGACACCCAATTCTGCCTTCCCCCCCACGGCATTTCCTCCTCCCTCCTTCACCACCTGAGCAGCCTCGCCACCTCCTGCTCCCATTTTCCTCCCCATTTCCTCCTCCCTCCTTCGCCCCCTCCCCGCACAGCCTCACAGCCTCACCCCCCCCCCTTTTCACCATTTTAAGGCTGCAGAAGGAGCCATGAAGCGCCTCCCAGGCTGACATCACCCCGCCAATCAGCTGATGGGCGTGAAAGTCACTGCCGCAGCAGCAGCAAGCGACGCTGCCCTTGCCTCCTTCTCTTCCCCGGCCTTAAAATGGTGAAAATGGGGGGAAGAGGAGGTGCTGCGGGGGGGGGGGGTGGTGGCAAGGCTGCATGGCCCATTTCAAACAGGCTGCGGCCTGGTACCGGTCCCCGGCCCGGGGGTTGGGGACCCCTGCTTTAAAAGACCATGAACACATGAAACTACCTTAAAATGGATCAGATTCTTGGGCCATCTGAGTCAATATTGTCTTCTCAGACAGGAAGCAGCTCTCCAGGGTCTCAGGCAGAGGTCTTTCACTGCCAGATCTTTTTAACTGGAGACACCAGGGATTGAACCTGGGATCTTCTACACGCCAAGAAGGCACTCTACCACTGAGTCACAGCCCCTCCCTAGAAGGCATCCCCTTTGTGTCTGCAGGAAATACCCATTCCCAAACTTCCCAAGTGGTAGCTATTTGATCCGTCTCACTGAGGATGGGGTGAGTATAGGAGCAGGACAGGGTGGCAGCTGTGCCAGTCTGACCTTGCTTATTTGATCCACCTGGGGGTTGTCCCTAAGTCAGCTCAAATTGGCCATCTGAATTCAACCCTTTGGGCAGTAAACACAGTTCAGCACCTCATTGTAATAACCTACCTATTGGCATTGTGCCCTGAGCTTGATGACCCCGGTTAGCCCTATCTCATTTGATCTCAGAAGCTAAGCAGGGTCAGCCCTGGTTAGTTCTTGGATAAAAGCCAGTTTGGTGTAATGGAGGAGGAGGAGGAGAAGAAGAAGATATTGGATTTATATCCCATCCTATACTCTGAATCTCAGAGTCTCAGAGCAGTCACAATCTTCTTTACCTTCCCGCCCCCCACAACAGACACCCTGCGAGGTAAGTGGGGCTGAGAGAGCTCTTACAGCAGCTGCCCTTTCAAGGACAACTCATACGAAAGTTATGGCTGACCCAAGGCCATTCCAGCAGGTGCAAGTGGAGGAATGGGGAATCAAACCCGGTTCTCCCAGATAAGAGTCCGTGCACTTAATCACTACACCAAACTGGCTCTCAAGTGCACGGACTCTTATCTGGGAGAACCGGGTTTGATTCCACACTCCTCCACTGGTAGCTGCTGGAATGGCTTTGGGACAGCCATAGCTCTCGCAGAGCTGTTTTGAAAGGGCAGCTTCTGGGAGAGCTCTCTCAGCCCCACCCACCTCACAGAGTGTCTGTTGTGGGAGAGGAAGGGAAAGGAGATTGTAAGCCGCTCTGAGACTCTTTAGATTCAGAGTGAAGGGCAGGGTATAAATCCAATATCATCATCATCATCACCACCACCACCATCATCATTGAAGTCCAAGGTTCCTATTCAGAGGCGGACCATGGCAAACCATGTCTGAATATCTCTTGCCTTGAAAACCCTTTGGGGTCACCATTACTGACCCTTTTGCCACCACCAATGGAGTTGCTCTTTGCAAATGACAGGTGACCTAGCAGGACAGGTGTAGCCTGGGAGCCCAAATTTGTAGCTGTGGCTAAACTGATGCAGACCTTTGTGCAAACTTGCATGAGCTGTAGATTTTTATACAACTGCTGGCTGCCTAACGCTAATGATAGAAAACATGGAGTATTTATTGATTTTTCCCCCTCTAAAAAAAATTCCCAGCATACATTATCATGCAGAATTATGCCATTTGCAGTTTACTGAGAGGGGTTAATAGAACAGGAGACCCCTCTTTCCCCTCCTCTTCTCCCTGGACTTTGAATCATTTCCCCCCCCCCCCCTCTCCTCAGTTTGTTTACGCAGCTCTATGCAAAATTGGACGAGCTATTGGGAAAGCAGAGGTGTTTGTATATTTGAAGTTTTTAAAAAATCAGCAACCACTGCTATATAGCGTTTCTTTCCTCCAGTAAGCAGATCCGCCGAGAATTGTTTTCTTCATATAAAATATTTGTTTTGGTATTCAGGGCTTCTCAAATGGCAGATAAAGACCTTTTGCCTCACAGATCCCGGGTGTTTAACCACAGCCACGTTAATGCAGTTCAGTTGAGAGATTTTTCAGTGGTTTTTCTTTTTTTGGGAGGGGTTAGTAATATCTTTCAGTATGGAGTGGTAAACTTAAGAAGCAATTTAAAGTTTGTGAATCAAATCCCACAGTTGTGAGGGGAGAAAACGTACGAAGGTCTAACTCTGAATCCTACTCATGTCTATTTAATGAGGCTTACTCCCTGAAAGAAGTTCTTAGGATTGCACTAGACAGTTCCGATCTGACAATGGCCATATTCTAGGCCCACAGCTCAAGATTGGGTAGCCATGTTAGTCTATCTTTTGATAGTCTTTTGATAAAGTTCCTCATCAAAGGCTCCTTAGAAAGCTTGAGAGTCATGGAGTAAAAGGACAGGTCCTCTTGTGGATCAAAAACTGGCTGAGTAATAGGAAGCAGAGAGTGAGTATAAATGGGCAGTCTTCGCAGTGGAGGACGGTAAGCAGTGGGGTGCCGCAGGGCTCGGTACTGGGTCCCATGCTCTTTAACTTGTTCATAAATGATTTAGAGTTGGGAGTGAGCAGTGAAGTGGCCAAGTTTGCGGATGACACTAAATTGTTCAGGGTGGTGAGAACCAGAGAGGATTGTGAGGAACTCCAAAGGGATCTGTTGAGGCTGGGTGAGTGGGCGTCAACGTGGCAGATGCGGTTCAATGTGGCCAAGTGCAAAGTAATGCACATTGGGGCCAAGAATCCCAGCTACAAATACAAGTTGATGGGGTGTGAACTGGCAGAGACTGACCAAGAGAGAGATCTTGGGGTCGTGGTAGATAACTCACTGAAAATGTCAAGACAGTGTGCATTTGCAATAAAAAAGGCCAACGCCATGCTGCGAATTATTAGGAAGGGAATTGAAAACAAATCAGCCAGTATCATAATGCCCCTGTATAAATCGATGGTGTGGTCTCATTTGGAGTACTGTGTGCAGTTCTGGTCGCCGCACCTCAAAAAGGATATTATAGCATTGGAGAAAGTCCAGAAAAGGGCAACTAGAATGATCAAAGGGCTGGAGCACTTTCCCTATGAGGTAAGGTTGAAATGCTTGGGACTCTTTAGCTTGAAGAAACGTCGACTGCGGGGTGACATGATAGAGGTTTACAAGATAATGCATGGGATGGAGAAAGTAGAGGAAGAAGTACTTTTCTCCCTTTCTCACAATACAAGAATTCGTGGGCATTCGATGAAATTGCAGAGCAGACAGGTTAAAACGGATAAAAGGAAGTACTTCTTCACCCAAAGGGTGATTAACATGTGGAATTCACTGCCACAGGAGGTGGTGGCGGCCACAAGTATAGCCACCTTCAAGAAGGGTTTAGATAAAAATATGGAGCACAGGTCCATCAGTGGCTATTAGCCACAGTGTATGTGTGTATATAAAATTTTTTGCCACTGTGTGACACAGAGTGTTGGACTTGATGGGCCGTTGGCCTGATCCAACATGGCTTCTCTTATGTTCTTATATTCTTATCTGTAGCAGTGGAAAAGAGCCAGAGTCCAGCAGCACCTTCGACTAACAACATTTGTGGCAGGGGATGAGCTTTCGCGAGTCACTACTCACTTCTTCAGGGGGCAGGGGGTTCTAACAAGGGTTTTTTTTGGGGGGGGGATGTTACCTCAGGATAAACCGGCACATAATAGTGGCAAAAACATTATCTCGAAGTGACAACCACTGCCAGATAGTTGTAAAGTGTGGTGATTTTAATCACAAAGGGAGGGGCCGATGACAAAATGTTTCCTCAGCCTGCTGTTTTTTTTCCACAGCACCCCCCCCCCTCCATCCCACCAGCTCCCAGACAGGTTCATCTTCTGACTCTCACTTTAGGGGTGGGTTGGGGAAGGAAAAAGTGACAGGTAGCGACAAATTTATCACCCTCCTCCTCCCACCCTGGGTTTTCCTGACTCTACACAAATAGTATGGTTGCCAGCTTCTGGTTTGGGCCTGGAGATAGCTCAGAATTTCAGCTGATCTCCACATAAGATCTCCTTTTCAGCCCTGGCCCCTGCCTGGTGGAATGAGTTCCCCCTGTAGATCCAGGCCTTGCAGGATCTGCTTCAATTCCGCAGGGCCTCTAAAACAGAGCTTTTCCACCAGGCTTTCAGCTGAGCCAGTGGATGTCACTTGTTACTGGCCTCCCCCTTCATTCCATCCCAGTGCTATAAGACCTGGTGGACCTGGACAATAGACCATGTCTGTGAGGCAGAATTTGCCTCACAATAGTACCTATTGTTATTCTGTAATTTTAGATTTTGTATATTTTAAATTGGTTTTTTACTGTTGATTGTTTTTATGATGTAACCCGCCCTGGGCGTGTTCTACGGGAAGGGCAGGCTAAAAATCAAAATAAATAAATAAATAAATAAGAGAGAACAATTCGCCTGGAGAAAATGGCTACTCTGGAGGGTGCATTCAGTATATGGCAGGGTTGCCAAGTCCTCCATGGCCTCTGGTACCATAGAGCTTTCCCTCCCAAATTGCTAGAGCGTTAGGAAAAACCATAGAGTTTTCCTGGATACTCCTAGAGGGGCTGTCGCGATGACATCGCTTCCGAGTGATGTCATCGTGCCAGTGACGTCAGGGGAGAATCCTCCCACCAGCCCAATGTGGACCGACAGGTTGGGAACCTCCAGGGCAGGAGAACCCCCGCCTGGCTTGGGAATTTGGCAGTCCTAGTCTATGAGATTATACCATGCTGAGGCCCCTGCACTCCCCAACCCCAGCTAGTTCCCTCCTGGACACCAGAAGGGGGTGGGGGGTAGGGTTGCCAGCTCCAGGCTGGGAAACTCCTGGAGATCTGGGGATGGAGTCTGTAGAGGACAGGAGCCTTGAGGGGGGGGGGACAACAAGGCCACAGAGTCCATTAGGGCTTTTCTTAAGCAGGAACACAGAGGGATGCAGTTCCGGCTGGCTTGGTGTCAGGGTGTGTGGCCTAAATTGCGAATGAGTTCCTACTGGGCTTTTTCTACAAAAAGGTCTTGTGCAAAACAATGGTGACATTAGGGGGTGCGGCATAATATGCAAATGAGTTCCTGCTGGGCTTTATCTACCAAAAAAGCCCAGGAGTCCACCATCTTGAGCATCCATTTTCTTCAGGAGAGCTGGAGATGAGCTGTAATTCCAGGGGATCCCCAGGCCCCACCTGGAGGCTGGCATCCCCAATCCCAAAGCTCCCCACTCTCTTCCTCCAGGAATTTCCCCACCCAGAGCCGGCAACTCTGCCATGTACACACACTCTACTTTACAGGTGTTTGGTGGCATTCAGCAGGGTCAGTTGCCCTCCTGTTCTCTGTTGTTTCCTGGGCCGACCTCTGTAGACGTTTTGACCAAATATGCACTCAAAGCACAGTCAGACATTCGACTCTGAGCTGTGGCTTTGTTTCTGCACAGCCCGCTCTTTTATGGTAATCAAATGTGCTGCCAACAGTTTCTCCAGCTTTGTGCACCAGCAAAGGCAACCAGATGCTTCTTGTTTTCCTTCGAAATAGATCTCACTGTTGGTTTTGTTTAATGTTTCAGAGGGCTGGCTAAAAGGCAGCGTTTAATAAACCTGGCCCGCCTTGCGCTGCATTTCCCAATGTACTAATAGTTTTGGCTGCAGCTTCCCATCTTGATTTAAAATCTGTCCTCCTCTCTCATACAAATGAGCCTCTTGAAAAAAAAATATAGAAACCAGGCCGATTTAATTCATCTCACGTGTTTGACTTAGTTCTCATTCAGAGAAGATGATTCTGTTTTTCAAACAGGAAAGGGAGGCGGAGAGGAACTATGTTTCAGCGTCTTTCCCACTTGCAGTCAGGGCTTTTTTTTGTAGGAGGATCTCCTTTGCATATTAGGCCACACACCCCTGAGGTAGCCAATTATCCTGCAGTTTACAGTATGCCCTGTACTAAGAGCCCTGTAAGCTCTTGGAGGATTGGCTACATCATGGGGTGTGTGGCCTAATATGCAAAGGAGCTCCTGCTACAAAAAAAGCCCTGCATGCAGTAACCAATCAGCAGCTGAGAGAGAAAACTTCTGGTACTTTCGCTAGCTTTTAGTCGTTGCTCCAAGCACCAGAAGACAAAATTGTAGGGGAGGGACGGTAGCTCAGCAGTAGGGCATCTGGTTGGTAAGGAGAAGGTCCCAGGCAAGTAGATGTGAAAAACCTCAGCTTGAGACCCTGGAGAGCCGCAGCCAGTCTGAGTAGACAATACAGACTTTGATGGACCCAGGGTCTGATTCAGTATAAGGCAGCTTCATATGTTCATATTCCCCTGCACTGGGTTGTTGTGAAACAGGGTCATTATGCTTTGATTTAGGATAGTAGCTAAAGAAGGCATCCCCAACCCTGCCCTGGGTGGGGCCAGGTAGGGCTCTTGTTCAGCAGGGCTGGAGATCTGATTGGCTGGGCAGGTTAAAATAGTGTTATTTCAGCAGCAGCTGCTGCAATCAAATTATTGGCGTGTAGCTCCACTTCTTGTGGCAGCCATTTTGTGGTTATGCCCACCTCCCTGTGTCAGAATTCTAAAGGCTCAAAAAGACCACAGATCCCTGAGCTAGAGTACTGTACTAGGAACTGGGAGATTGGGGTTCAGATCCCAAGATGGACTCTAGGCCTGTCATACACTCTTAATTGAGGACTGACGTCATGGTTAGAGACGCCAACATATCAGCCCTTTTCACATTATCACTGAAAGCATGGAAAAAAATAGTTGGGTCTTACCTCATGGGCTTAGTCTTGGTCACCATGCATCCTTCTGAAGGTGTGAATAGAGACCAAGTGTGCACTACCTGTACCAGAGCGTGCTTTCTTCACACCATGAACACAGGAAGCTGCCTTGTAGGGGTGTGCATTTGGTTCGGCCGAACCGAATCAACGGCCGAATCACCACTGATTCGGCTGTATACGGAATCGCATACAGCCGATTCCAATTGGCGCCCATTATGCAGGAGCCGAATATGGCTCCCCATATACTTTCGTATATATATTCGGAAGTATACGGAAGTCAATGGAAAAGACGGAAAAGGGGCTTCTGCAGCCTCAGGGGAGCTGCTTGCCTCCTTTCCTGCCTTTGGTAGCCTTTTCCCGCCTCTCCCATAGCCTCCCTGGGTTCAGGGAGTGGGGGGGGGGGGAAGAGGAGCCCCAGCAGCCAGTCCAAAGCACGCATCTGCAAAATGCATTGCAAATGCATGCTTTGCAAGGCTGTTGTGTAGCTGATCCCCCAGCCATTAGCAACATAGTTGTTCTTTTGATCTTTTACTTACTTGGGTATCCAAGTAAGCACTGTTGTCTGGCCAATCACAGAGCAGTGCTATTTTTTGAAATTGCTCTCTGTAGGGCCAGAGAACCTTTTTAAGGAGTCTGCCTGGCTGAACTCCTCCATTGCTGCTGTGTTGGTGCGTGTTGGTGTGAGAGAGAGATTGTGCTGTGCTGGCTAGCTGGCCCTTCACCTCAGCTGCTGCTGCTAATCTCTCAGCCTTACCAGACTTGCCTGGAGTAGAGAAGACGTCAAAGGTAAGACAGTCTTGGAGTTCTTGTTTTTATTTTAGTTGGTAAAAGGACTTTTTAAGACTCAGAGTCCCTTTACTTATTCAGATTTGGGTGGTGGGTAGCAGCTTATTTGGGGCTAGGGGGTTAGGGGTTCTACTGGGGGAGGGGGCCTGGATTGGGGTTTTTTTTTGCCAATTTGCCCATATCTTACTTTAGTGAGAGGACTTTTAAAAGTGCAGTGTCCTTTTACTTTTCCTGATTTGGGTGGCTTGGATTTCTTGGGGTTAGGGTGAAGGGTTTTTTTGGGGGGGAAGGGGTTGGTAAAGTTCCTGTATTGTTAAAAGTTAAGTTTTTTACTGTTTTAAAAGGATTCTGTGTTTGATTTGTTGCTGCTGTGTTGTGCTGCTGTTCCTTTTCTTTTCTGGTTCTGGTTCTTGGGGAGAAGGGGTGCTGTTTGGCCTAATTTTCATTGTTTAAAAGGCCACTTTTTGTTGGCCTTCTTTTGGATCTATTCTCTATTGCTGCAGGTTTTGCATCCTCCTGTCCTGTTGTCCCCCTTTTCCTGGTTCTGGTTTTAGCAGGGGGGGGGGTGTTGTTGACTGATTTGGCCTGAGGTTTCTTATTGGTGAAAAGGCCACTTTTTAACAGTTGAGTTGCTTGGCCTTTTCTGATTGTGCTGGGTTTTTTGGGGTGTGTGTGTGGGGGTGTGGGGGTTAAAAGTTGTTTCTTTCTGTCCAGCGTCAGGGCCTAAAACGCCTTCCCTGCGTGGCCCATCTTCTCCACCTCGTGGTTAAGGACGCATTGGGCCAGATGAAAAGCCAGGATCGTCTGTATCTAGCTGCGACCCACGAGTACCGACTTCTGCTCCAGAAGTGTCGGCACATCATGGGTCGCTTCTCACGCAGCAATACGGACTTGTATCGGCTGCGTGAGAAACAGACACTGACAGGTGTGCCAGGGCACCGCCTGATCGGTGACATCAGCACACACTGGAACTCCACCTGTGCCATGTTGGAGCGCATGGTGGAGCAGAGAGCAGCCCTGGATGCCTTTGTCTTTGAGATGAGGGTCTTTCGGGATGAGAACCGTCTCACCCAAGAGGATTGGGTGGTCATTTCTCAGACTGTGAAGGTTCTTGGGCCCTTCAAGACCTACACAGAAATGCTCTCGTCTGACACAGTGAGCATCGCACTGGTTGTCCCCATGGTCCAGATGGCCCATGAGGACCTGGCCTCATTTCTAGTGCCAGCTCAAGGCCGTGCAGACCCTGGTTCCAGTGGTGCACGCCCTGGTTGTTAGGCTGCAGGAAGGGCTTGAGGCCCGCTTTCAAACTTTCACTCAGGATAAGGTCTACATGATGGCGACCATGTTAGACCCGTGCCTTAAGGGCACAGTCACCGAGCGGGCCACGAGCTCGATCGCTGGCAAGACGAGCTCTCCCAGAAGGTCGAGCGTTCCAAAGTCAGGGCCGGTAGTTGAGGAGGAGGGGGGGTGGAAGCAGCTCATCTGCCACTTCCACTGCTGTTGTTCCCAGTGATCTTCCCATCTGGGGTGCAATTCTGGCTCACCTCCTCGTGGTACACCCTGGGTAACGCAAAAGAGCCTGGACCAGCCAACCATCCATCACTCAAGGTAAGTCAAAATGCTTCTTGCTTTGTGCCAGATACAGAATGATGTGGAGCTAGGTGTGGTGGTCCACCACTTCTCTTGTTTGAGAGTTGTGTTGTTTGGGGCAGGGCTGGAGAGCTGGCATCTGTAGATTGTGTGTTCTGTGGCAGGGAAGCTGGCACCTGGGTGAGAGACCCAGAGCCAGCATGCTTGTTGTGCTTGGCCAGCTCTCCCTGTGTTGTTTGGGGCAGGGCTGGAGAACTGGCATCTGCAGATTGTGTGTTTTGTGGCAAGAAATCTGGCACCTGGGTGAGAGACCCAGAGCCAGCATGCTTGTTGTGCTTGGCCAGCTCTGCCCGTGTTGTTTGGGGCAGGGCTGGAGAGCTGGCATCTGGGTTTGCTGCAGCCAGGTCTGCAGAGCAGACCTTGAGCAGATTGTGTTTTGTGTGGCAGTATGTTGGCAACTGGGTTTATATTGGTTCCAGGCCTGCAGGGTTCATAGAGTAGATAGAGGGATGTAGTGCATTTGGGTCCTATAGAGATTCTCTGGTATGAAGTTAGGTTTGGCTTTGAGCGCCCCAGGAATTGGACCCCCTGGTCCAATTTTTTTTGTGTGGGACAGTGCCCTGAAGCTGCACAGCAGTTTGGGGGGCTCTCCTCAAAACCTCCTGCTCCCCAGAGCCACCTTTCCCACGACAATTACAGTGAGGAAGTGGCTGTAATTGTTTTTTTCTCACCATTGGGAGCAGGGTTCCTTTTGGGGTGCCCACAGATGGGTGCAGTCTTTTTGGGCCAGGGGGGTTTCATGCTGGGGAGTTCCCTGAAGCTGCCCTGCAGTTTTGGGGCCTCTGCCTCAAACTCCCCTCTGGCCAGAGCCATTTTCCCACAGCAATTATAGTGGAGGAAGTGGCTAATTGGGCTTTCCCCATCATTGTTGGCAATGGGCCTTTTGGGGAGCCCAAAGACAGGGACCCCCTGGCCCAATCTTTTTTAGACTTGGGGGTTTTGTAGGGGAGAGTCCCCTGCGGGTTCTCTGAAGTTTTTGGGGCTCTCCCTCAAATCCCCTGCCCCCCAGTAGCCTCTAATTATGCCCTATGTTGCCATTGATTTCAATGGCCCATAGGGTATAATGGTGGAATAGGGGCACCCTCTTTGGGTGCCCCTGGAATGGGACCCCCTGGACCAATCTTTTTGGGACTTGGGGGGTTTGTAGGGGAGAGTCCTCTGCAGGTCCCCTACAAATTTGGGGGCTCTCCCTCAAACCCCCTCCCCTCCAGGAGGCTTCAAATAGACCCTATTTGCCATTGATTTCAATGGCCCATAGGGTATAATCGGGTCGTATTTTCAGAAATAGCCACGCATCTACCGTATATGCGGCTATTCCGACTACGGCATTCAGAAATATACGGGATTCCGTATTTTTTCCCCCCGTATACTTCCAAATCCGTGTACTTCCGATTTTTTTTTTTTTTGCACATCCCTACTGCCTTGTACTGAACTAGACTATCGGCCCATCATGGTTTGTATTATCTGCTCAGATGGCTGTAGCTTTCCAGGGTCTCAGTTGGAGGTCTCAAGAACTGTGCAGGGACCTAGGGCTGCTAAGCTCCTACCAGAGGCAGGGAATCCCCCAGGTTTTTGTGGGTGGGGGGCAACCCACTGGCACAGAGCAGGCCTCTTGGGGGATCCCTGCCCCCAAACAGCCCTGTCACTGCACGACATTCCCCGCATGATGATGTCACCCAGAAGTGATGTCATCACACCAGGCATGTCATGCTGTGGACGCTCTGGGATTTGAGGTAAAACTCTATGATATTGGAGCAGCGGAGGGACTTGGCAGCCCTATGGGGACCAGACAAGACAAGAAGGTATGCTGCGGGGGTGGGGGAGAGGAATCAGCAAAAACCACCTTCCCCATCTCCACTGATAGAAGTGCTGTCCTGTCAGCAAACAGCGTCTTTGAATCCAGCCCAAGCGTTTCAATTCCTTCTGTGTTAGGTCAACTAATCTGAGATTTGACATGACTTTGCCAGGAATTTAGACCCTGGAGCCTTCCTCATTTGTCTTTAACCACAGCCAGCTGTCAAGAATTTTGCAAACGAAGGTGTTCCCACCACAGTCCCCCTGCTGGGAAAAGCTTCATCCGCTACATTTCTAATTTTTCAGCTACTGTTAAAAGAACAGGAGTAGGGCCGCTTTTTAAAAAAATGCCAACCTGATTTGGGAAAGATGAGAAATGAGGAATACCTCATGACCTGCACCTCCTGTAAATTGTTCTCATTATTCTGGTACAGAAACACTGGCCAAAGACTGGGTTGTGGGGAGGGATGGAATAAATTCCACATCAGGAGTCATTAAATTTCACCTTCTCCTTTTGATCCATAAACCAAAGTCCTTAAATTACAAGTAAATAGTTTCAGCTTTCCATCTGGCCCACCCAGGAGTGCAAAAACAGCTGCAATGGAAGAGCTCAAAACAGACCAGGGAAGGATGGGAAGACCTGAGCAACATCTGGCCCACTTTCTTTAATGGGCTCTTACCCCCCCCCTTCAAACTTGGGGGAAGGAATTTAGGGTTACCAATCTCCAGATGGGGCCTAGGGGTCTCCCAGAATTACAATTCACTAAATCTCTAGAGTTGCCAAGCCCTGTGGGGGTTGGGGCAGGACATGAAGAGTGGCTATTGACTGCAGTGTGACATCACTTCCAGGAAAATAACACCATGCCTCTCTAGGAATTACTGGGAACTCTATAGTGTTTTTTTTCAGCCAATCCTAGAGAGGACTGATGCCACTTCTGCATTTTCTGTGGAAATGGCATTATGCCCTGGGCCCAATGTCCATTTTAAAAAAAATTCTCCCACTGCTCTCAGAACTGGTGATCTCCCACCCCAACTGGGGGACTGTCAATTGTACTATGGAGATTGGTTTGGCTGGAGAAAATGGCAGCCCTGTAGGGTGAATTGTATGTCATTTTACCCTGCTGAGGTCCCTCCTCTTTCCAAACTTTGCCCTTCCCAAGCTCCGCCCCCAAATCTCCAGGAATTTCACAATCCAGAGTTGCCAACCCTTGAAGGAACCAGGGTCTTTTGTGGCTGCAAGGAGATGGGCCAGTGCAGTCCTTGGCTTGTGCAGAGGCCTTGGACTGCATTACAAGGCCTCTTGGGGGATTACAGGATTACAACCAGGGCCTTTTTTGTAGCAGGAACTTCTTTGCATATTAGGCCACACCCCCTGATGTAGCCACTCCTCCAGGAGCTTACAGGGCTCTTAGTACAGGACCTACTGTAAGCTCCAGGAGGATTGGCTGCATTGGGGGGTGGGGCCTAATATGCAAAGGAGTTCCAGCTACAAAAAAAGTCCTGATTGCAACTGATCTCCCCACTAGCTCCACAAACACTGCCCCTGAAATCTCCAGGAATTTTCCAGTCTAGACTGGGAAATGCAACCTTAGATTGCATTCAGCTGTCATGTTGCAACTATATTGATGTCGCAACCATTTTAAGAGGGTAACGTTGAACTATGCATCACACAAACAGAACAACTCCATGGCACGCTGGAAAAAAATTATAGAGGCTTGGTATTCTCACACACGAAACAAAAATAAAAATCCATGCATTACATTTTATTAGGGCCAACCAGGGGTGGAATTCTAGCAGGAGCTCCTTTGCATATTAGGCCACACACCCCTGATGTAGCCAATCCTCCAAGAGCTTACAAAAAAGAGCCTTGTGAACTCTTGGAGGATTGGCTACATTAGGGGTGTGTGGCCTAATATCTAAAGGAGCTCCTGCTAGAATTCCACCCCTGGATAGCACACACCAAGATGCAGATTTTGTTCTGGTCACCACAGAAAGTTTGGGAGGAAGGGTAACTTAACAGCCAATCACAGACCGGAGAAGGAGTAGCCGAACAATGGGGTTCATGGCGCCACCCCAAATCGATCAATCAGAATGCATAGAGGTATTTGTTAATGTTGGATTGTCAACCAAAGTCTGAATTGGAGACGGGGGAAACTGCATTGTGGCGCAGGACGAGCCATGTCTGAAAACAGAGAACAAATCAAGGGTCGAATTGGAGTATCTGGCGCAGAATCGAAACTTGATTCCCCGCCCCCCCCCCCTTAGGCTGAAAAGGGCCTATATGGCCCTGCTGGACAAGAGCCCTACCTGGCCCCACCCATTTTCTAGAAACACTTTGTGGGTGCCAGGAAAGGTGCTGGCTGGCACTATGGCACTCACGGGCACCATGTTGAGGATGCCTTCTCTAGCTCTACGCTGCATCACAGTGAAATGACTTTTTCACAACAACTCGAAGCAGGGGGATGTGATGCTACAAAAAACGAATAAAGGGTGGAGGAAAGAAAGTGCATGTCCCCGGTCAAGACCTTAAGATTCTGCCTTGCCAGCCTTTGACATTAGATGCTGACAGGCACGCAGGCACTAATTTAAATACTCTAGGTGTTACATTGCATTGCCCAAAAAAGCAAACCATGGGAATTCATCCACCAAGATCCAAAGGTCACTCTAAAACCCATGTTATCTTTGCAGGCTGAGAGCAGATGGAAGGGTTTGGTAGGCTGCATTTTAGCAATGAGTGAGATAAATTTATGGCAGTGCAAAAGGCACACTAGCAAGGGCATGTCAGCGAGGGCATTCTCATGACATTCCTGACTGCACTAATCAGTGGGTACAGGGGTGGAATTCTAGTGGGAGCTCCTTTGTATATTAGGCCAAACCCCCCTGATGTAGCCAATCCTCCATAAGCTTACAAAAAAGAGCCTTGTAAGCTCTTGGAGGATTGGCTATATCAGCGGTGTGTGGCCTAATATGTAAAGGAGCTCCTGCTAGAAATTCACCCCTGAGTAGGTATATGAACCAAGATTCATCATAGAACACAAGGTCTTAGTAAATTTCCAGAGCAATCCTAAACAGAAGAAGAAGAAGACATTAGATTTATATCCTGCCCTCCACTCCGAATCTCAGAGCGGCTCACAATCTCCTTTACCTATCTCCCCCACAACAGACATCCTGTGAGATGGGTGGGGCTGAGAGGACTCCCTTCCAAATCCATGGGCTTAGAGCAGGGTTGCCAACTCTCAATTGGGTAATTCCTGAAGGTTTTGGAGCAGACCCTTGGGAAGATGGTGTTCAGGCACTGCATTTTATTGCATATTATTTTTATTGTTTGTAACGACCATTGGCCCCATGCAATAAAACTGAACCGAACAGGCCCTTTCAAGAGAAGCTCCACACAAATAGAAGTGTGGAGCTGTGCTTGATCCTTGGAGAGAAGCAGAGCCAAATTGGAATTGCAGCCCTTGGTGAGCTGCCTGAAGGAGGATTCTCTGAAAGTGGACAGAAGCAGCAGTTCAGTTGCAGCTACACCAGTTTGGGAACTGCAATCACACCTGCATTGGTGCACTGGACTTCAGGAAGTCCGACAAACGAAGACAAACATTGTATATTGTAAAATGGACTGTAAAATACTTCCAAAGTAATATGTGAAAAATACTGTGGTTTAAATTTTTGTTTTCAATATATGTATTAGTTAAATCTCTCATGGAGTATTCTAAGTTATATACCCACCTGGAGGTTGGCAGCCTGAACTTAGAAGGATATTTGCTTAGATGTAGGAAGGCATTGGTTGATTGGAAACTCAGAGGGGTCTGTGACTAAACTCTATCAGTGTAATTCTGGCAACAGAAACAGAAAAGCCAAACTTCCATCACCTTATGATAAAAATATAGCAAGAAACTGAATAATGGCCACGGTCACACTCACCATTAAATCCATCCCTAACCTGTTGCTATTATACCCCGCAGCTTTTTTACAACGAATTTCCTGATCAGACATCCCTCCATCCTTCAGTTCTAAGCAGTGTTGGTCCCGTCGCTGGTTGATCAGAGGTCTCAACTGGACCTCGTTTTTTGAGATGGCATTCCACACTTGCGCAAGCGCAGTATGTGGGATATTGTGCTTGGCTTTTTTTTTTAAAGGTGGGCGATCTGCCCCCACCCCCACTTAAACACCCAGAAAGGAAGGGGAAGCCCAGGAGCTCTCTTTGCTGTCTCTCCACCTGGCGGGGAGACAGCAAAGGTGGGTGATCTTCCTCCCCTGGCAGGGAGACAGCAAAGATGGGCAATCTGCCTCCCCACCCCCCATTTAGGAAAGGTCCCCTGTGCAAGCACCAGTCGTTTTCAACTCTGGGGTGACGCTGCTTTCACAAAGTTTTCATGGCAGACCTTTTACGGGGTGGTTTGCCATTGCCTTCCCCAGTCATCTATACTCCCCCCCCTCCCCCAGCAAGCTGGGTACATATTTTACCGACCTCGGAAGGTTGGAAGACTGAGTCAACAATTGCTGGCACAATGATATCATTTGGAGTGGGCTCTCGCAGGGAAGCGGATGTGCGCTTGCGACGAGTCGGCTACAATGGAGCGTTCAAACAGAAAGTATGTGCGGGAGTCCTCGGAAGCATTCTTATTCCGGATTTAATGTACTATCTAAAAAGTTCGTGTCTCGGTTGTGGCAGTTCAGGACACGAACGAGCCAACGACCATTGCCAGATGCTGATGTTTGTACAATAGCATAAAATCCGACATGCATCTGGCTTTCATCCATGCCCATCTCGTCAGTTTATGTGCGTCTGACCTCGGCCAATTTGTTCTTCTTTGAATGGCTCCTCTAGATTTGTCCCCTCTTCTTTCCCAATGGCAGGGTCTCCAGTAAAATTTGGAAGCCTTTAACAAGCAAGACAGCTGATATGGCAGATTTCGCAACACTTCAAAAGCTGATAGTTGTTTGAAAAGAGTATCTATCTATCTATCTATCCTATCTAATCTATTACTTGTATTTATACCCCACCCTCCCCAGTTGGGCTCAGGGTGGCTAACAACAAGTAAAACAGTAAAACAACAATATTAAATTATTACAATAAAATTATTACAGTAAGGCATTATTAAAATCTATCTATCTATCTATCTATCTATCTATCTATCTATCTATCTATCTATCTATCTATCTATCTATCTATCTATCTATCTATCTATCTATCTATCATCTCGGGAGATTTATATCCCACCCTCCCCCACAATTTGGCTCAGAGCTATTACAGAAAGCCAAACTTAAAAAAGAAATGGGATCATCAGGGCTTTTTTTGAGCAGGGAAAGCGCAGGAACACAGTTCTGGCTGGCTTTGCATCAGAGGGTGTGGCCTAATATGCAAATGAGTCCCTGCTGGGCTTATTCCACAAAAAAAGCCCTGGGGATTGTCAATATGAAAACTTTTGAAAGCCTCCTCCTTAATACCAACACAGTTGGCCATTTGCATTTTCTTCATAACAGTTTCCCATGATTCTCTTTCCCCCTCCATCTTGGTTTCTTGTTTTTGTTTTTCTGCTAGTGTGAAAACTTCTTCCTGCAGATGGTTTGATTGGGCTTTATTTCTGGGGGAGATTTATACGTCCTGTCAGGACCCCCAGCCGTTTGTCTTAGGTCGATGACAGACGCCTCCCAAATTAGATTCATTGCCCTTCTTAAGGATCCCTCACTATTTTCATGCTCAGACAATAAATTTCTGTTTGCCTTAATCTTCTATCCCCTCCTAGACCTTTGAGATGCTCGAGAGGGTCCCTCACCTCTCCCACCATGATTTGTGGCTGTTTTCATGAACCATTTTGCAACGGATTTGTTCGCTGTATATGGCCAAGAGTGAAAAGAGGAGTTTAAAAAAAACAACAACCAAGTGTTACAAATGAATTTAGTTTTTCATAAGCTCAGTCAGTTCTTCATAACTTGACAGGGAATGACATTTTTTTCCCCCTTCAAAGCCGTGATTTGCGGTGCCCTTGTTGTGCTTTTTATTAAAATGCTAGCAAGTGCTCAAAAAAGCTGGCTTTACAACTGCCAAACTTCTTCCTTTAAGAAAAGCATTTTCAGCTTATATTTTTCTCCCCCTTCTGATGTGTCAGCTGAGGGACATGCATACTGGCTTTCTCTCTCTCCTTCCCTCTGATTAAATGTATATGATCTGTGCCGAAATCATCTTCATTTTTATCTAGGCTAACGGAGACTTTGGCTTTGAGGAAAGTTTTCCTGTGAAAGCTCCCCCGCGGAAGAGGTCTTCAGAGGACAGGATGGTCAGGTTTTCAGGCTACCATGGTGGATTACTGCTGAGCTAAAAACGGTTCTTCAGCACACTGGAGCACTTTCTCTGACTTTTGAATATCTGGCTTTGAAGTTTCCTTGGCTGTGTCTGCCCTTGAAGAAAAGCTAAAGGACACCATCACCTCAGCTTCAGAGTTCGGCACCTCCTTAATATCGCAGCTGGTACGAAAATCCCTCTTGTGCTTGTGTTCGCTAGATCCTCAAGTCACTTGAACTCTTCCCTCATAGGTCTGTGAAGGGATCTAAGTAGGCCTCATTTGGGGCAGGAGCTCACAGGAGCGGAGGTCTGGAACCTCTAAATTTTATTATGTTCATTCTTTCTTTCTCTCCCCCCCCCCCCAGGGTTCCATTCTTCAAACCCACTGGGAAAATTTTGCTGAAATCTAAGATTTGGCAAGCTTGCTAATATTTTTCCCCACAAGAAAAGGGAAAATAATCAAAATATATCAAGCAGACAGACGGAAATCTTCATCATGCCGCTGTGGCCACGTTGTTGTTCAGTCGCACAGCTGAGTCCGACTCTTTGCGACCTCATGGACAAAGACCCTCCTGTCTTCCACCATCCTCCAAAGTCTGCTCAAATTCGTGTTTGTTACATCAGTAACGCTGTCCAGTCCAGCCATCTCATCTTTTTGCCTTCTGTCACCTTCTTCTTTTGCCTTCTGTCTTTCCCAGCATCAGGATCTTCTGCAGGGAACAATCCCTGGCCAAAGTGTTTGAGCTTCAGCTTCAGTATCTGACCTTCCAGGGAACAGTCGGGGTTCACTTCCCTTAGGACTGACTGATTTGATCTTCTTGCAGTCCAAGGGCCACATAGGAGAAAGTAATTTTTAAAAGTATGATGGGAGTAAGGTTTTCTTAAGGCAATTATAGTTCAAGAAGCATTTTCAGGTAGATGCTGAGCTGATATAATTTAGTACACCTTCCGGCGATGTCAGGGGTGTGTGACATATGCAAATGAGTTGTGCTAATGAGCTCTGGCACCTTTTTCTCCTACTAAATGACCCCTGGGTCTAGGACTGCCGGACATGCAGATGCCTGTTTCTGCCCATGAAATGCAACCAGATGGTTGCCAAGTATGGAGCAGAGGGCGGTGGAGAAGGGGACACTTTACTTGGGAACCAACCCTTGGCTGCAAGTTTGTCACCATGGTATGTTTTGTGTAATTTCAAAAATAAAAATAGAAGTGGGATTCGGGCTAATGTTTTCTGTGGCTGCAAGGACTTCTGCCCATGGAGTGTGATTTCTAGGGTTTCCTGCCTTCCCTCTGTGGCAGAAGGCCTCCCACCAATAGCTTCCATTGCCTGCCACTGCTCCCTTTGACGGTAGGAGAAACTGCCAGTATCCTCTGGTCTGGGTTGTACCTGGACGTGACAATGAGTAGTTCTAGGAATCGCCTGAAAATCTATGATAAAACCATGGAGCTTCTGGCCATTTCTAGCACTACTCATTGTTACTTCCACATTGCATCTGAAAATGATGTCATGAGTCACTTGGCCAATGTCACATGTCCCCACCCACCAATCGTCCTACTGGTTACCAAGTCTGGAAACTCTAGTGATTTCCTTGCCTCCTCTCCTCTGCAGTAGGCAGCTTGAAATGCCCCTTGCTTCACATGCTTTACTGCGGGCCTCATTTTGGGCAGGAACTCACAGGAGCAAAGCTCCAGAACCTCTGAATTTTATTATGCTCTTTCTTTCTTACCCCTTGCTTCTGGGCTCCATTGTTCAAACCCTTTGTGAGAATTTTGATGAGCTCCTAAGATCTGACAAAGTTTTGAATATTTCTAATATATGGTGAAGTAACCAAAACATCTAAAGCAGACAGATGGAAATCGTCATCATGCCGCTGTGGCCACATAGGAGAAAGTAATCTAAAAAGTATGATGGGAGTAAGATTTTCTGATGACAGTTATAATCCCAGAAGAAAAGAGCCTTATAAGCTCTTGGAGGACTGGCTACATCAGGGCGGGGGGTGGCCTGAAATGCAAAGGAGCTCTTGTTAGAATTCCATCCCTGCTTGTGACGACTATACACCTGGTTTCTAACCAAGGCACGTCCCTGCTTCCTCTCTCATCACTCTTCCCTTTCCATTCTGTATCACTTCTGTTTAGGAACTCTTTGCTATAACCTGTAACTCTTCACTATAATCACAGTTTGTTGGACACTCAGATCAGGGCTCTAAACCACTAGCATTTGTTACCTACAAATGGAACGTCTCTTGCCTTGAAAACTCTATAAAGGCACCATAGATTGGCTGTAACTTGACAGCAATTTCCACCACCAATGCCCACAAATGACAGTCAGTTAAATTGTCCCTAGCTTGGATAGAATGGTGGTTTATGTAACGATTCAATTCGGCAACCCAGGCCAGTATTTTAAACTGTCCTAGATTAACCATATGCTGTAATCCACTCCAGAATACATAATAGACAAGAAGGACCACAACCACCACCACAACGGTAGTAGTAGTGGTGGTAGTGGTGATGGTGGTAATGATGATGGGGTGGAATTCTAGCAAGAGCTCCTTTGCATATTAGGCCACACACCCCTGATGTAGCCAATCCTCCAAGAGTTAACAAAAACAGAGCCTTGTCAGCTCTTGGAGGATTGGCTACATCAGGAGTGTGTGGCCTAATATGCAAAGGAGCTCCTGCTAGAATGCCACCCTTGATGATGATAGTGGTGGCAATGGTGATAGTTCTAGAGCAGGGGTTTCAAATGTGTAGCCCAAGGGCCAGATCAGGCCCCCAGAGGGCTCCTATCAAGCCTGCAAGCAACTCATATCAACTGCTTCCTTCTGCACCCCAGCTTGTTTTGCCAGGCTTGCTCAATCGCACAGGAGCTACAGAGCAAAGCGTCTATTTTCTCCATTGACTGACCAGAACGTGAAGCAACTTATATCCAAAAGCTCACAAAGCCCAGCCATTTCATGTTTTCCCTTGGATCCTAGGCTCAAAGCATTGACCATGTGATTCCTGTCAATAAATCCAAAGGAGGTTTGCAACTTACAGACACTCACCTGAACAACACCCAAAAAGCATACTCAAGATTGCTACAGCACAGACATTGTCTCCAGATTCTGATGCAATAATTCATAGCAAGAGGTGTCAGTTATCAGAAACTGTTAAATAAACAAAATATTGCAAGAGTGCTAAACAAACACGAATTTGAGCAGACTTCAGAGGATGGTGGAAGACAGGAGGGCCTGGCGTGACTTTGTCCATGGGATCACAAAGGGTCAGACTTGACTGTGCGACTGAACAAAAAATCTTTTAAACCTGTTTTATTTTAAGTTTTTTAAAATATCTTTAATTATATTTGTCCCTGTCCTTTATAAAGTTTATATCTCCACTAACTAGAATTACATTTTATGACACACATGGCCCGGCTTGACAAGATGACGACTGCAGATTTATAATAAAGATGGAGGTTCTCTATCTGAGCTGGGGTGCCATCTGCCAGCTCTTGATGGGGTGCCATTGATACCGGCCCCTAAGGTCAAGAGCTTGGGCGTGCTCCTTGAGTCCTCCCTTACAATGGAGGCCCGGGTAGCAGCCACTATTAGATCCGTCTTTTTTCGTCTTCGATGGGTGCGGCAGTTGGCTCCTTTCCTGGAGCACAGCGACTTAGCAATGGTGATCCATGCTACGGTCACCTCAAGAATAGATCACTGTAATGCTCTCTACATGGGGCTACCCTTGACGCTGACTCGGAAACTACAGCTAGTGCAGAACGCTGTGGCATGGCTGTTAATGAGACTCCCCCGATGGGAGCACATTCAGCCAGTGCTGAAAGAGCTGCACTGGCTACCTATTGTGTTCTGAGTCCGTTTCAAGGTGTTGGTATTGACCTTTAAAGCCCTTTATGGTCAGGGACCTGTCTATCTGCGGGACCGCCTTTCCCCATATATTCCCCAGAGAGCACTGCGTTCAGGGACAAAAAATCTGTTGTCCATCCCTGGAGCAAAGGAGGCCAGGTTGCGTTTGACACGAGCCAGGGCCTTCTCGGTGGCAGCACCAGAATTATGGAATGCTCCCCCAGAGGCCATAAGGGCCCTGCAGGACCTTCCTACGTTCCGCAGGGCCTGTAAGACCGAATTGTTTCGACAGGCCTTCGATGTTTAAACCAAGAGAGAGCTGCCACGTGACATCAGTAGAGTACACGGTGATCACCGTCTGAAAAGCAGAACCGCCACTATAGTAATGATACAGCACCATGAAATAGTTTTTAAAAATTTTTTAAATTGTATTCATGTTTTATAGATGTTATTGATTTATTGTTCTTAATTTGTGTAAATGAATGTTGTAAGCTGCCCTGAGTCCGCTTGCGGAGAGGGCGGGATAGAAGTTTAATGTAATAAATAAATAAATAACCCACCCTTCTCTCTGAATCAGAGACTCTCAGCGGCTTACAATCTTCTTTATCTTCTTCCCCCACAACAGACACCCTGTGAGGTGGGTGGGACTGAGAGGGCTCTCCCAGAAGCTGCCCTTTCAAGGACAACTCCTGCAAGAGCTATGGCAAACCCAAGGCATTCCAGCAGCTGCAAGTGGAGGAGTGGGGAATCAAACCTGGTTCTCCCCGATAAGAGTCTGTGCACTTAACCACTACACCAAACTGGCTCTCGTTTATGTCAGATCCAGACCTCATACCAAATTAATTCAACACCCCTGTTCTAGAGGCAAGTTAGGCTGGTCATTGCTGCAACTTGGTGCAGAGGAAGACCCTCTTCGTAAATCTCTTAATTTGTTCAAAACTCATAGAATCATAGAGTTAGAAGGGACCTCCAGGGTCATCTAGTCCAACCCCCTGCACAATGCAGGAAACTCACAAATACCTCCCCCTAAATTCACAGGATCCTCATTGCTGTCAGATGGCCATCTAGCCTCTGTTTAAAAACCTCCAAGGAAAGAGAGCCCCCCACCTCCCAAGGAAGCCTGTTCCACTGAGGAACTGCTCCAATGATCAGGAAGTTCTTCCTAATGTTAAGCCAGAAACTCATTTGATTTCTTTTCAACCCATTGTTGCAGAGACTACTCTGCTGTCTCTTGATTTTCATGCCTGATTTCAGGATACAGTAATCAGAACCAATTGCATTACTTTCTAAACAATGCAAGCTCAAGAATAAACCAGGTGTGTTCTCCTCTTACGCAAACACACAAAATCAATTTGTTCATAATATCTGAATGCAGCCTTGGAGTTTAATTCTCTCTCTCTCCTGCATATGCATGTGATATAATGCTAATTTATTAATTACAGCAAAAAATCAAAGGGATTAGACAATGGACTCACTAGAAATGGACCTGGAATGCATCGCAGATGGTCGAACTCACATATTGGCTAAGATCCTGTGAAGGAAGAGTTAGGTTAAGCAAGATAAGAAATTGTTATGAAGATTGGCACTGGCCTGCAGGCAAATGGAACAGACGGTGGAATCAGAATATTAACATTGTGATGGATTAACATTTTGCCTTTTAATCGATTGGAGGAAATTGGAGGATCAGTTTCCTGCACGTTGGTGATGGATTCAATGAACAAATAATCAGTGTAATTGGTATTACTAATGTCACTTATAGAGCATGTAACAGCCCTTGCAGTTGGATTTTACTGTAATTTAAAATCAGAGTCTTAGAGCGGCTTCCAGTCTCCTTTATCTCCTTCCCCCACAACAGATACCCTGTGAGGTGGATGGGGCTGAGAGAGCTCTCTCAGAAGCTGCCCTTTCAAGGACAACTCCAGCGATAGCTATGGCTGACCCAAGGCTATTCTAGCAGCTGCAAGTGGAGGAGTGGGGAATCAAAGCTGGTTCTCCCAGATAAGTGTCCGCACACTTAACCACTACACCAAACTGCCTCTCCATTGGGGTAGCCTAGCCTAACCCAATCTTGTCAGATCTCAGAAGCTAAGTGGGGTCAACCATGGTTAGTAAATGGATGGGAGATCTCCAAGGAATACCGGGGCCATGATGCAGAGGTAGGAAATGGCAAATCATTTCCTGAATGTCTTTTTCCTTGAAAACCCTATGGGGTCGCCATTAGCCTGGAGACCAAGCCCTATGAAGTTAGGCTGAGGGACTTAGGAATATGTTGTCAAAGGCTTTCACAGCCAGAGTCCATTGGCTGTTGTAGATTTTCCGGGCTTTGTGGCTGTGGTCTTGGCAATGTGAGACCTGACGTTTTGCCAGCAACTGTGACTGGCATCCTCAGAGGTGTAACCCAGAAAACTGGAGTTCTCTTGGGGTCCAATTGAGAAGAAGTTGGTAGGCAGGTAATTTATATCTACTCAGGCTTATGGACTTAGGAATTTTCCATGCGGAGAAGAGGAGGTTGAGGGCGGGACAGGATTGCTCTGTTGAAGTCTTTGAAGGGCTGTCCCGTAGAGGAGGGCAGGGAGCAGTTCCTGTTGGCAGCAGAGGAGAGGACTTACAATAATGGGTTTAAATTAAGGGCAGGATGGTTCTGACACTAGGAAAAACTTTTTTATAGTACGAGTAGTTCAGCATTGGAATCAGCTGCTTAAGGAGGTGGTGAGCTGCCCCATCACTGGCAGTCTTCAAGCAGAGCCTGGACAAATAACCTGTTGTGGATGCTCTAGAGGAATCCTGCATTGAGCAAGGAGTTGGACTAGATCAGGGGTGACAAACTCATTTGATATGAGGGACGGATCTGGCATAGGGAGTCAGTTTGGTGTAGTGGTTAAGTGTGCAGACTCTTATCTGGGAGAACCGGGTTTGATTCCCCACCCCTCCACTTGCACCTGCTGGAATGGCCTTGGGTCTGCCATAGCTCTGGCAGAGGTTGTCCTTGAAAGGGCAGCTGCTGTGAGAGCCCTCTCAGCCCCACCCACCTCACAGGGTGTCTGTTGTGGGGGAGGAAGGTAAAGGAGATTGTGAGCCGCTCTGAGACTCTTCGGAGTGCAGGGCGGGATATAAATCCAATATCTTCTTCTTCTATATCCAATATAAACGAGAACATGTTGGGCTGGGCCATGTCGGGCCAGGCCATATGTGTACCTTTTTAAGATTAGGTAGCAGAGATACAAATTGTATAAAGAACACAAACAAACACACACATATATATATGTTTAAAAAAACTTAAAACACGCTTAAAATGTTAGCACTCATTGGTCTTAAATATGCTTTCTTTGTATTTCTCCTATGGGATTCAGGGAACGGGGAAAAGGAAGCTCTGGCTCTTTCCTTCCTTCCCCAGGGGACTGGGGGGCGGGGAGCCTCAGCCAAGAGAAGGAAGAGAGGCTTGGCTCAGTAGCTCTGCTGTGCAACTGACAGAGCCTAGCAAAGCAAACTATTCCTCCCCCGCCCCCTTCCTTCCCAAGGAAGGAGGAGACAATAGAGGTTTTGCTCTGTAGCTCCTGTGTAATGGAGCAAGCCTTGCAAAGCAAGCTATTATGCAGAAGGAAGCAAGAGAGAGGGAGAAGGAAGCAGATGACAGCCAGTTGCTCGGGGGCCTGATAGGAGCCCTCTGAGTGCCTGATTCTGCCCCCGAATTGCATGTTTGACACCTCTGGACTAGATGGCCTGTCTGGTCCCTTCCAACTTTGTGATTCTATGGTTCTAAGTCAGCTGTGAGCTGAAGGCACTTTCCACAGCCAAAAAGGAGAAAAGGAGGATATCAGTTACAGTGCGAAGTGACAAAGTGAGGGAAGACTGTACTGGGGAGGAGAGGGTGTTGCTATCTTCTTAGAGGTGTGTTATACAAGGCTTATTTTGCTTCACAGCCTGTTAAGCAAACAGTAAGATCAGACACTTCAGCCATGCGGCATTGCGAGTGGGACCCCAGACTCTTTACACAACAGAGAATGATTTCAACTAGGTGTTAAAAGAGGAGTCAGTGTGCCTAAGGAAGGTCCATTGAACCTAGAAGGCAGGCAGCTAATGCCCCAGTGAAATCAAGCATTGCCTCCCCAGGTGGACTGATCTTACAGGTTCTAACTTCAGGGCAGAAAGGTGACAGAACCATAGGCCCAGTACACATGTTCTGTAATGCTCACGTAGCACTCTTTTTCCATCTCCAGAAATGTTCACCGGAGATCAAGGACTGGACTGCAAAACTGGCCTGAATGGTGTCAGTTCAGGAGAACTTTCGGGGGGGGGGGGGGGAAGCACCCACAAGCTCAAAGGATCTTCCCTGCATTTCCTGTTTAGTGCTGAAGAACCATACCATGAGACCAGAAAGCTGCTGCCCTGATACCTGTATTTGCTGGGCATCCCATCAAACTCCTCTTTGCCTGGTAATGTTGATCCTGACCAAGCCTCTATCAAGAGATAGATTTGAAAAAAAATATGAGATAAGCTGAAACTTGAGAACTCTAGTTAGGGGTGTTAGATGTTGTAACTCTGCACACCTGAGCATCTGAGAGGGAAGGGGTTAAGCGAATGCTGTCACTTGGCCCCACCATCTCATGGGTTAGATGTTGAGTCTCTATGGCCATTGCTTGCCTTCTGATTTCATCTTAAATGGGACCTCTCTTCTCTCTCTTACCTGGGCTTGGAGCTGTAGCAAGTTAACCCAGGGGTGGAATTCTAGCAGGAGCTCCTTTGCATATTAGGCCACACACCCCATGATGTAGCCAGTCCTCCAAGAGCTTACAATAGGTCCTGTACTAAGAGCCCCGTAAGCTCTTGGAGGATTGGCTACATCAGGGGGTGTGACCTAATATGTAAAGGAGCTCCTGCTAGAATTCTACCCTTGAATTAACCTATTTTTGAAGTTAATCTGTTCACAATAAGTTCAAGGTACCTACATGAATATGTAAGATGTGCCTCTATTTTTGTACGTAAAATTCCTTTCTCTCGTTACCGTTAGAGTCATATCATTGTTTGGACAACATTTTCACCTTAACCGAGAAACATGGAAAATCAGGGATACTGTCGGGGAGAAAAGCTGTGCTTCTAAGGCATTTTTAAAAACATTACACCCAATAAAAAGAAGCTGTGTGATCAAAGGATCTTCCCCCCTTTCCCTCTTTAGTGCTGAAGAACAATACCAAGAGAGCAGGAAGCTGTTGCCCTGACACCTGTACTTGCTAGGCATAATGTCAAACTCACCTTGTCTGTAGCGGGGGAAGATTTTTTGACCGGTAACGTTGGTCCGAGTTCAGATAACCCTCTCTGCTGATGTGAGCAGAGTTCTAAGCTTTGCAAACCAATTCTACTCAAAACAGAGATTTGTCAGAGATGCAGAAAGGAGACTTTGTGGTATTTTAAAATGTGAAATATTAGCGCTTGTGTGTGAAAAAGAGAGAGCCTGAAAAATGTACTTGCTGAACAGAAAAGATCAAGAATTTATGAATAGGTCAATGAAGTTTTTATTATCTCCTGCTCATCTTTTGGGAAGCGCAGAGCAGCTTACGTGGGATTTGGGACTCTCATGAAAGAAGGGATTGCCAACGCTTTAGCCACATCTGGGCTATAGAATTACGTGTGCCCCACACCCACCATGGAACGAACCTGTTGGTGTTGCCCACCAGATCCCATGCCCATCACATCTGTTTGCTGCCAATAGTTAATTCACACTTTTAAGAAGGAGAGGCCCTTCTGGGTCATGACCAATGTTCCCTATAAGCTGCAGAGTCTTGTGAGCAAAAATTCTACTTTGTGAGCTCCTGGCATTAAAGTTGTGAGCTGCTTAATCAATGAGTGTGCTCTGGAGTCATCCTTCCTGAGCTAAGACAAAAATATGTGAGCTGGAGGCTAAAAATCTGTGAGGTAGCTCACACAAACTCAGCTTAGAGGGAGCACTGGTCATGATAACAAAGTTCTGGAACTCTCTCTCTCTCTCTGGAGGTTTCTCTGTCCCTTTCTGTTGCCATCTTTCACCAGAGAGGAAAGACTTTCTTGTTTTTCCCTCGGTAATCCTGCCTACTTTTTCAATTATTGTCTTCAATCTTTATTTTAATTCTGGTTTTCAGTGTTGTGATATGTTGCTCTCTTTGGTTGGTTTCAGAAGTTTTAAAATGTGATTTAATTATGTATGTATGTTAGCCCTTGAGAGGGTCAAAAGGCAACATTTCTGTAAAAGAAAAAGAATTCCTGGTGTTGTGGCATAATAGTGCTTATTGGTTTAAACTGAAAAAGCATATTATAGAGAAATATTTCCATCAATGTCAGTAAGCAGAGGGGAAAGTGAACTCATGATGATAATGCCAAAGGGAAACAGAAATTACAAACCTAGGAACACTTGCCTGATAGAAAGTCCTAATGAATAAAATGGAGTTTCTTTCTGGACCTGTTCCCAGAGACTCCTGAATAGCACATTCAATTCATATATATATGAACTGACATGTACAGTTGTGCAACAATGTAGCATAACCACATAAAAAGGACATCTCTGAAGTCTCACAGACACATCAAAACTGCTCACCAAAAGCCCTGACCTGGATAGCCCATGTTAGCCCAATTTTGTCAGATTTTTGGAAGCTAAGTAAAGTCAACTGTGGTTAGTATGTGGATAGGAGACTTCCTTGAAATACCCAGTCAGATATTCTCTGAATATTCTCCACGCCCCCAGTAGGAGTCAGTCACCAGAGGTCAACATGACTTCCAGGTGTGCAAGCACACACATAAACAAAATGCATACCCAAAAAAACAAGACAAACGGCTTGCCCAAATATCAGCTCCCTGCTTGCAAACGAAGAGCAGGATATGATCGAATGTTCGTGTGCTTGAACATGATCTCATGTTCAGGTAGTTGAACATGCAGGTGTTTATTCCAGAAGGGAATTTTTTGGTGTAACAGCCAATCCCTGACATATTTGAATATTTGATAAGATTCCTTGCTTCAGTTGACAAGAAATTAATTATAACGGGAATGTGGCAAGATCTTGGGAGAAAGGAAGAGAATGGCAGTGAAGAGCCTAGACTGGACTACTTGCACAGTTGAGTCCGACTGTCCAGCTATCTCCTCTTTTGCCGTCCCCTTCTTCTTTTGCCTTCTGTCTTCCCCAGCATCAGGATCTTCTCCAGTGAGTGCTCCCTTCTCATTTGATGGCCAAAGTATTTGAGCTTCAGCTTCAGCATCTGACCTTCCAGGGAACAGTCTGGGTTGATTTCCCTTTGCTTCCAGGTCTTTTTTTTTTTAGCAGGAACGCACAGGAATACAGTTCCAGAGGGCTTGGCATCAGGGCTGTGTGGCCTAATATGCAAATGAGCTCCTGTTGGCTTTTTCTGCAAAAAAGCCTCATTGAAACAATGGTGATGTCAGGGGGTGTGGCCTAATACACAAATGAGTTCCTGCTGGGCTTTTTCTACCAAAAAAGCCCTGATTGCTTTATTCATTAAGCTAGAACTTGGGCATTCACCCTGTTGCTTTGCCAGTTTTTGGGGTGGGTGGGTGTTTATATAAATGTATAATATTGTATAATTTTCTCCCTCTCACACAAACACATTTGTATAATGGGGATAACCCCAATCTTCATTAAGTACAATTCTAAACCATTGCACAGCAGGAGGGAATATATTTGTTCGTAATCTGCACTTGGGAGGGAGCGGATCCCAGTCTCTGGGCAATCTGAACGGAAAGAAATAGCTTTTATTAAAACGTTAAGCCTTTGATTAGAGTTTTATCACATAAAATCAGCCCAGCAGCTGGCGTTGGGAGGTGCCAATGAACCCCCCCCCCAAAAAAATATGTAAAAATACTAGCAAAGAGGGACCATAGTTTTAGACAGTTTGAATTTTTCGTTCCTACTTTTTACCTCGCCTCCCCGATAGAAAAAGAAGCACAAAAGCGGAAGCCAATACTGCCTCCCAAGCTAAATGAAAAAGCTTTTAAGCTTCATGAAGTGTGGGCACCTATCCTCGGCATGTCGCCCGAGCGATATCCCAATCTATTAGGCTTTAAACAGAGCCAGCGAATGCAGCTGCCTCGCCTCTTGTTTTTTCTATTACCTGCATTTTCGCTCTCCTCCACAGTAGAGGAGGCATCTTGGAGTCAAAGTGATTTACAGGCCCGTTATAGAAGGACAGGCCTGACACTGATTGAGTCGCTTATCTGTCTTTTTGTGGCCGTCCTGATGACAGCCCTTCCCGCAAGTATCAATCAGCGCATCAGTTCTTGCATCCTAGGTGAGGGGAAAAGCTGTCAGGGTCGCATTTTGACTGTCATATTCATCTAAACTGCCAGCTGCCCTTCTTTGCTTAAAGAACCACCCACATGCAAGAAGGAAGATTCTGAACACGGCCGGTGCTTTCAAAGCCGCACCTCCCAGCATCCACTTGGCTCCCATTTTCCAAGATGTCTCTGAATTAATGTGAATTTCCCCCCTCTGCCGCATCCACTTGTCATCACTGTGATCTTTCAGTCTGAAGTTAGTAATTCACTATTGGATGTGGACCCTAAATGGAAGTGATGTCATTACCTCTGTGGAGATCAGAGAAGACAAGCTGGGGGAAGGATCCTGTTTACATGCAGATCTCTTGTTATAAACAAAGGTGAGATTATTAAAATATCAACTGGCAACCATTTCAGTTGATCTTCTTGACAATAATGAAAAGAAGACAAAGAAGATATTGGATTTATATCCTGTCCTATACTCTGAATCTCAGAGTCTCAGAGCGGTCACAATCTCCATTACCTCCCCCCCACACACACACACAAGAGACACCCTGTGAGGTAGGTGGGGCTAAGAGAGTTCTCACAGCAGCTGCCTTTTCAAGGACAACTCTTACAAAAGCTATGGCTGACCCAAGGCCATCCAGCAGGTGCAAGTGGGAGGAGTGGGGAATCAAAACTGGGTCTCCCAGATAAGAGTCCGTGCACTTAACCACTACACCAAACTAGCTCTCAAGAAGGTTGGAGAAGACAACATGACTGATATCTGGTCATGGACTGTATCCCATTCAGACTCAACAACATTTCCTTCTCACACCTATGAAAAATGATTTTTAAAAGAGGGAAGCTGGCAAAATGGCACTCAAGATAGACGGCTTCTATGACAAGCTGCATATTTTAGAAGACTTCTCTTGCTGCGAGAAGGCAGTACATATGGTTTTTGGGGGGAGAGACAGGATCTCACAAGATGCCAAAGAAGGCAATCTGATTGGCGAGGTGCTAATATTGGGGGAAGGGTTGTAGAAAACGCCCATCAGGAACTCATTTGCATATTAGGCCACACCCCTGACTTCACCATTGTTTCATGTAGGGTTTTTTTGTAGACAAAGTCCAGCAGGGACTCATTTGCATATTAGGCCACACCCCTTGACACCAAGCCAACTGGAACTGTGTTCATGTGAGTTCCTGCTCAAAAAAAGCCCTAGCTAATATATTTAACATTTGACTGGATGATGTCATAAAAGGCGGGTCTCTGGCACAAAGAGCGCTCAGTGACTGAGTTTCAAGAAAATATTGATGTCGGCCATTTTGAACCAGTGAGATATTCTGGGCAGCAGGGCTTTTGCTGAGCAGGAGTGCACAGGAATACAGCTCTGGATTGCTTGGTGTAAGGGGTGTGGCCTAATATGCAAATGAGTGGCCTGATATGCAAATGCTGGACTTTAATAATAATAATAATAATAATTTTTATTTATATCCCGCCCTCCCCGCCGAGGCAGACTCAGGGCGGCTTACAGACATGGAAAGTGCCATGATTACAATAAATACATTATACAATAAAATACATTTAAATAATTTAATTAAAACCACAACAGTTAAGGTGCTATAATACAAGACAGTATATATCAGATGGCTAGGTGTCACTTCAGGCCATTTGAAAAAGGACAGTTTTACAGGCCCTGCGGAACTGATTATAGTCTCGCAGGGCTCAAACCTCCGCTGGTAATTGGTTCCACCAATGGGGAGCCATTATTGAGAAGGCCTGCTCTCGAGTTGTTTTCAGTTTGGCCTCCCTTGGTCCAGGGATTTTTAAGAGATTTTGGGAGCTAGATCTCAGTGCTCTCTGGGGGATATATGGAGAGAGGCGGTCCTTAAGGTAGACAGGTCCTCGGCCATAAAGGGCTTTAAAGGTAATAACCAGCACCTTGTAACGAACTCGGAACACGATTGGCAGCCAGTGCAGCTCCCGCAACCTAGGCTGCACTTGCTCCTACCGAGGTAGTCCCACCAACAGCCTGGCCGCTGCATTCTGCACTAGCTGCAGTTTCCGAGTTCGGTGCAGGGGCAGCCCCATGTAGAGGGCATTACAGTAGTCCAACCTCGAGGTGACCGTTGCATCGATCACTGTTGCTAGGTCGCCTTGTTCCAGGAAGGGGGCCAGCTGCTTCGCCCTCCTAAGATGGAAAAAGGCGGCTTTAGCAGTGGCTGCTATCTGTGCCTCCATTGTCAAGGAAGGCTCCAGAAGCATTCCCAGGCTCTTGACCCTGCGCACTGGTATTGGTGACGCACCGTCAAAGGCTGGTAGGGAGATCTCCTCCCCTGGCCCGCCACGACCCACGCAAAGGACCTCTGCCTTCGCTGGATTCAACTTCAGCCCACTCGACTTGATCCACCCTGCCATGGCTTGCAACGCCCGGTCCAGGTTTTCAGGGACGTCGCCAGTCCGGCCGCCCATCAATAGATAGAGCTGGATGTCATCTGCATACTGGTGACAACCCAGTCCGTACCTTCGGGCGATCTGGGCAAGGGGGCACATGAAGATGTTAAACAACATCGGAGAGAGAACTGCCCCCTGAGGCACCCCACAATCGAGTAAGCGCCTCTGGGACAGCTCTCCTCCAATCGCCACCCTTTGTCCCCGACCCTCAAGGAAGGAGGAAAGCCACTGTAAGGCTAGCCCCCGGATTCCTGCGTCGGAATCCTACCAAAAAGCCCTGTGCAAAACAATGGTGGCACCAGGGGTGTGGCCTGCTATGTACATGAGTTCCTGCTGGGCTGTTTGTTTGTTTTTTTGCTGGACAGAGTGTTGCTCAGACTGCTGAACTGGTCTCAGGTTCAGGCTCTTGGAAGTTGGTTCTTTTTGTACATCTAAATGCTCTCCTACAGCCACCTATAGAATGTAAAGCTGGAGGAAAATGCCAGCATGTAACAGCCAACTTCCTCTGTGTAGTGATCCTGGACTTCCTTGGTGGTCTCCCATCTAAGTACTAACCAGGGCATAAGAACATAAGCGAAGCCATGTTGGATCAGGCCAATGGCCCATCTAGTCCAACACTCTGTGTCACACAGTGGCCAAAAAAACAAAATGCCATCGGAGCCTTGTAAGCTCTTGGAGGATTGGCTACATCAGGGGTGTATGGCCTAATATGCAAAGGAGCTCCTGCTAGAATTCCACCCCTGCTTTTGTGTGATGTCACATGAGGACATCGCTGTTCAGGGATGGAGCCCCACCCCACTCCCGGACTCCCTCCCCCTTGCTGGTGAGAGGCAAGGACGTGGCAGCCCTATGGTCAGCTGATGGGTGCCAGGGGCAGGGTCCCAGATCCCAGGATCCCCCATCCCTGGTGGGGACCTGCAAGCCTACTTTGCAGTTTTGTCTTAATTAATGACTTTTTATTTCTCAGGAAGCCTAATTCTTATCTCACTGGGTCGTGTGAAGGCACACAAACCCAAATCATGCTGGGATTCTCGGGGCAGTAGACTGCTCTGTCCATGGCTGACGGAACATTACAGCCATGTCTATTTATAACTTTATTAAAGCCAGGATTCTACCACACGCAGAGCAAAGAGTGGAATTTGCTAGAGAGGGGTGTGGTGGGGGGGGGGAGAATGTGGGTTGCCGAGGCTGGCACCGGCTGGTGCTATGAAGTCAGACAAAACAAAGGTCGGTCGCCTTCCAATGCGAGGCGTATGTTTGATGTTGACACCAGAGCAGGCTGATCAGCCTGAGTATACAGGAATGATATTTGAAGGAGCGGGAAAAGGGAGAGGAGGCCCTTTTAAGGAGAGAAGGCTTGATCTCTCCATCTGTCTCCAGCTGGCTGGCTCTCCCTGAACTTGCCACCCCAGGCGATCGATCCTTTGAGCAACGATCAGCGGGGAAATGCTAATGTCAGGATAAACTAATATTTGCTGCCTTGTGTAGTCAGAGGCTGGCCTGGAATTGCAAACTCCACCAGCCTGCCCAGGATCAAGTGCCTCTTCGAGGACTGATAGAAAGGAGACAAACAGGGCTGGAATAACGCAAGCAGAGAAGCACTTGGGCTACAGTCCTTTTATATATATATACACATACATATACACAGACACACACACAGAGGCCTCAGATTTAGCAGGAGCTCATAGAAGCACAGCTCCTGAACCTCTCTGAGGGTTCCCCCTCTTCCTCCCCACTTACCTTGTCCATTGAATAGTAAGTGCAGCTGCATAACAATCCCTGGATTAGGAGAGCAGGCAGCCAGCCAGCCACCAGGGCTTTGCCACGCCCCCAGCAGCCCTCAGTAACCCCTGGAGAAGCCCACACCACCCTTTCTCCACTTCTGATGTGATTTTGGGCCATGGGTGGCTTGCTGGCCTTTTGACTGGGGGGGGCGGCGGCCCCGGAGAGCCCCAGGAGAGTGAGGCCTGCTTGGGCTGGCTGGTTCTCTAACCAGCCCATGCAAGTCTTGCTCACCCAGGGATCTCCTTTCTTGCATCAGGTTGCTTTTGGCTGGCGGGGGGCATATGCTAATAAGCTCCACCACCTATTTTTCTACAAAATGACCCTATATATAGGAAATAAACTAAAGGAAATAAACTTAAAAGAGACATGTTCACGATGTTGGGTTTTGCAGATGGCAGGAGGTGGAAGGAGGAGGGAGCCCCTCTCATCCTCAACTAATATTAAATTGGGATTACACGAAACATGACCCTTGGTCTATCAAAGTCAGTATCGTCTCAGACTGGCAGTGGCTCTCCACGGTCTCAGACGGAGGTCTTTCCCATCACCTACTGCCAGATCTTTAGTTGGGGATACCAGGGATTGAACCTGGGACCTTCTGCATGTCAAGCAGATGTTCTACCACTGAACCACAGTCCAGTGCCAGTTCTACAGATTATATATATATACCGTGGAGAGCCACTGCCAGACTGAGTAGATGATACTGACTGAGAGACCAAGGGTCATGTTTCAAGCTCTTATTGGAGGGTTGAAGCCCAGGAATGAAGAGAAAACCCTTGAGTTTTCTAAAACAATTATACATACATACATACATACATATAAATATATGTTGTTCAGTAGCACAGTCAAGTTCAACTCTTTACGACCACATGGACAAAGTCATGCCAGGCCCTCCTGTCCTCCACCATCCTCCGAAGTCTGCTCAAATTCGTGTTTGTTACATCAGTAATGCTGTCCAACCATCTCATCTTTTGCCCTCAACAAGAGGTTCTTTAGGTCCTCCTCACTTTCTGCCATTAGAGTGGTGTCATCTGCATATCTGAGGTTGTTGATGTTTTCCCCAGCAATCTTAATTCCAGTTCTGCTTCAGCCAGGCCAGCATTCCGCATGATGTACTCTGCATATAAATTAAATAAGCAGGGTGACAATATACATCCTTGTCGAACTCCTTTTCCTATTCTAAACCAATCAGTTGTTCCAGATCCCGTTGCTTCTTGACCCTTATGCAGGTTTCTCAGGAGACATGTGAGGTGGTCTGATACTCCCATCTCTTTAAGAATTTGCCACAGTTTGTTGTGATCCACACAATCAAAGGCTTTAGCACAGTCTATGAAACAGAAATAGACGTTTTTCTGATACTCCCGTGCTTTCTCCATAATCCAGCTAATGTTGGCAATTTGATCTCTGGTTCCTCAACCTCTCTGAAACCCAGCTTGAACTTCTGGTAGTTCCCGATCGACATACTGCTGAAGCCTAGCTTGTAGGATCTTTAACATGACCTTGCTGGCATGCGCAATGAGTACAATGGTGCAATAGTATGAACATTCCTTGGCATTACCCTTCTTTGGGATTGGAATATAAACTGATCTTTTCCAATCCCGTGGCCACTGTTGCGTTTTCCAGATTTGTTGACATAATGTGTGCATCACTTTAACAGTATCATCTTTTAGGACTTTGAATAGCTCATTTGGGATACTGTCATCTTCGCTCGCTTTGTTGTTAGTAATGCTTTCTAAGGCCCATTTGACTTCACACTCTAGAATGTCTGGCTCAAGGTCAGCGATTTCACTGTCATGGTTGTCCAGGACATTGAGATCCTTCTTGTATAATTTTTCTGTCTATTCTTGCCACCTCTTCCTGATCTCTTCTGCTTCTGTTAGGTCCCTACCTTTTTTGTCCTTTATCATGGCCATCTTTGCACGAAATGTCCTCTTGATTTCTCCAATTTTCTTGAAAAGATCTCTTGTCCTTCCCATTCTATTATTTTCCTCTATTGCTTTGAATTGTTCCTTCAGGAAGGCCTCCTTATCTCTTTGCTGTTCTCTGGAAATCTGCATTTGTAAAGCCTCATCAGACAGCCACTTTGCTTTCTTGCATTTCTTTTTCTTTGGGATGGTGCTCGTTGCTGCCTTCTGTACAATGCCATGAACCTCCATCCATAGTTCTTCAGGCACTCTGTCTATCAACTCTAGTCCCTTAAATCTATTCTTTACCTCCACTGTATATTCATAAGGGAAGTGACCAAGGTCAAACCTGAATGGCCTAATGGCTTCCCCAGTTTTCTTCAGTTTCAGCCTGAATTTTGCAATGAGTAGTTCATGATGTAAGCCGCACTCAGCTCCAGGTCTTGTTTTTGCTGACTGTAAGGAGCTTCTCCATCTTTGACTGCAGAGTATATAATCAATCTGATTTCTGTGTTGCCCAACAGGTGATGTCCATGTGTAGAGTTGCCTTTTAGGTTGTTGGAAGAGGGTGTTCGCTATGACCAGCTTGTTCTCTTGACAAAACTCTATTAGCCTTTACCCGTCTTCATTTTATTCTCCAAGGCCAAACTTGTCAGTTGTTCCGGTTACCTTTTGATTTTCCACATTGGCATTCCAGTCCCCTATGATAAGGAAGAAATCTTTTTTTGGTGTTAATTCTAGAAGGTGTTGTAGATCTTCATAGAATTGGTCCACTTCAGCCTCTTCTGCATCAGTAGTTGGGGCATAGACTTAGATTACTGTGATATTGAATGGTTTGCCTTGGATACAGACCAAGATCATTCTGTCATTTTTGAGATTGTATCCCATTACTGCCTTCCTCACTCTCTTGTTAACTATAAAGGCCACACCATTTCTTCTACGGGACTCTCACCCGCAATAATAGATGTAGCGATCCTCTGAGTTAAATTCACCCATTCCCATCCATTTTAGTTCGCTGATTCCCAAGATGTCACTGTTCACTCTTGCCATCTCTTGTTTGACTATATCCAGCTTACCTTTACTCATAGATCTTACATTTCACGTTCCAATGCAGTATTGTTTTTTGCAGCATCGGACTTTCCTTTCACCATCAGACACATACACAGCTGAGCGTCCTTTCGGCTTTTGCTCAGCTGCTTCACTCTGTGGCTACTTGTATTTGCCCTTTGCTCTTCCCCAGTAGCATATTGGGCACCTTCTGACCTGAGGGGCTCATCTTCCAATGCCATATCTTTTAGCCTTTTGTTACTGTCCATGAGGTTTTCTTGGCAAGTATACTGGAATGGGTTGCCATTTCCTTCTCCAGTGGATTGCATTTTGTCTGGGTTCTCAGCTGTGGCCTGTCCATCTTGGTTGGCCCTGCATAGCAAAGCCCACAGCCTCACTGAACCACACAAGCCCTCTCACCACATCAAGGCAGCAATCCATGAAAGGGATATGTGTGTGTGTGTGTGAAAGAGAGAGAGAGAGATATTGTAAAATGATTATATATATATGGCAGGAGGTAGGAGGAGGAGGGAACCCCTGATGACATGCGTAGTGCTGCCCAGGTATATTTTCGGGCACGGGCACAAAATGACATAAATACACTGTTTAGTTGAACAGGTCATGGTATCCTTAAGAGACACTCTAAAACCAGTTGTAGGATGGACAAACTCCCTTAGATCTAAAGAAAATATACATGGGCAGCACTACATGTGTCCTGGAACACAAGTCTCGCATAAAAAAGTTTGTGTCCAAAGCCCCTCTCATGGAGCATTTTAGAGAATTCAAGCATGATCCAAATCCGTTGAGATTCTTTATTCTGGAAAAATTTCCATTGCAGAGTAAGACTGATATGACCAAATGGTTATTCAGGCAAGAAATGCGTTGGATTTTCAAACTTAAAACCCTGATGCTTGACAGTCTGAATGATGACGGGGATCTTTCTTGTTTTCTTTAAGATTTTTGTATGGGTACATAAGCACATTCCAATGTGGATAGGCTTTCTATGACTTTAAGCAGGGCTTTTTTGTAACAGGAACTTCTTTGCATATTAGGCCACACCCCTGCTGATGTAGCCAATCCTCCTTGAGCTTACAGTAGGCCCTGTAAGAAGAGCCCTGTAAGCTCTTGGAGGATTGGCCACATCAGGAGTGTGTGGCCTAATATGCAAAGGAGTTCCTGCTACAAAAAAAGCCCTGACTTTAAGGAACATTGTAATGTATAGCACCTGTTGATATATAATCATGTGATTTCCATTTGTACATGTCGAAGTTTTCTATTGAAGTATTATGAAGTGTTTGTCTCTAATGGAAATTTGTATAATGGCTTTTTGAAGGTATGTATGAGTTCTTACTTTACATGTTTGTATATCCATGGATATATTAAATATTGGTGATTTTTAATGTTTTATGTATGCAGCTTGAAGAAGCCTAGAGTTAAACAGGGCATCACATACAACCCTGTCACGTTCCAATTGTGCCTTGCCGCATTTGGACATTACACCTTGCTGCATTTTGAAAGAATATTTTGGAGTGTTGGGCTCTGTGGAAAACATCTATTTTTGCACTGTTGCCTGGACCCGTGATTTTGGAGTGATCGACATTGACTGTAATTAAGGACTTTGGGTGCGGGCGTGGTCAGCGTTCTTATGATTTGAATGTGATTAATTTCAATACCATTTAATAAGAATTCTAAATTTTTGCACAAAAATCGATGGTAAGTGATTTGCAGAATTGATAGAGGCTGGTCTTTCGCAGAGGCTTGTGTGCCTTTCCTCCTGCTCCAATTTTCACGTTACTCTGTTTGGTTGCCTTAATCCCCAGTTGTGGGCAGGGAACCCCCTGGTTTGGAGGCCCTCCTTTGCTTTAGGGTTATCTGAAAGTGGGAGGGGGGGACGAAAATGTCTGCTGGGCAGTCAAGTATAATGAAGAATTGATCTGTGGGAATCTTGGGGGGGGGGGGCTGTTTTTTGAGGTACAGCCTCAACCTTAGAGGCATCAAATTTTCAGTATAACATCTGATGCCTCTCCTCAAAACACTCCCAAAGTTTCCAAATGATTGGATTCTATGAGCCCCCCAAAAGGTGCCTCTGTCCTCTGTTATTTCCAATGGAAGGAAGGCATTCAAAAAGAATGTGGCCCCTTTAAATGTGATGCCCAGAACTCCCCTCACAGTTCAATCGTGCTTGTCACAACCTTGCTCCTGGCTCCACCCCCAAAGTCTCCTGGCTCTACCCCCAAAGTTCCCAGATATCTCCTGAGTCAGACCTGGCAAACCTACCTGTTGCCCTGTGGCCAGCTGAGACTGAACCCTGAGTTAAACTGTTGTTGCCGTTGGCAACAAACTGCCAGGACTGTCAGTAAACCCCATTCTTATATCCCCCACAACACCTATGTCAGTTCCTCTTTTCCCTTGCCTCCCATTCCCTTAGACGTTCCTTCTCCTTTTTCCTCTATAAAGAGGTCATTGTTGTTAAAGTTTATGCTTTTAAAAGGTGGGGAAATGAAAATCTTATGCTAAATAAAAAACACTGCCTTCACAGTAAAAGAGTTTAACTTCACGCAGTAGTACTGTATGGAATCTGAATGCCAAGTACAGTACAAACTTGTGAGACAGCAGCGGCGTCTTCTCCTGCAGAGTATTTTTCCCTCAGTGGAACATCAGTCATCACATGTTTATGCTACTTGTAATTCAGCCTCTGGCATTCCAATGTTTTTTATTTATTCAGTTCATTTGTACCCCACCTTTCTCTCTAATGGGGATCCAAAGAGTTCTCCTCTCCTTATTTTATCCTTACAACAACCTTGTGAGGTACGTTAGGCTGAGAGACTGTGATAGTCCCAAAATCACCCAGCAAACGTCCATGGTATGAGCAGGAATTTGAACCCAGGTCTCCCAAATACTAGGCAACACTCTTAGCCATCCCACCACACCGGCTCTGTGTAAACCTGTGAGATCCACTAGGCAGGGACTGTCTCTTTCCCCCTCATATTAGATCCAGTTAAAAAAACCCACGACTGTGCCAGCTCACTGAGGCGCAGACCCATAGCACCCCATGGAGTCCAGAAAACCCAGCCTCCTTGTGGATTTTACAGGCCCCCCTCCCCAAACCTTGGCTCCCCAGGACCCCTCAGCCTGATCTAGGCTTCCCAATCCCCAGGTCCCAGTGGGGGATCCCCTCATTTTACAGGCTTCCCCCCCTCCCCCAGCCAGCTGGCCGGTGAGGGGAAGCCCCGCCCCCACAGTCACCATGTACCGCTAGATCTCTGGCAGGTTTAGAAACCTGCAAACAGGTCTGTTTTTAAAATGTGTGCCTTTAAAGCTGAGCAGGAAGCAGAAAACAGGAAGCACTTCATGGGGAAGGGTCAGCAGCAGTTTAGTCAGAGCACAGACTCTCCATTTCCTTTGCTTTTGTTTTCAGAGCAAGTAAAGTTGTGGAGGAACCAGACCCAGTAAGTGTGTGTGTGAGAGAGGGAGGGGGCAGGGGATTCCCGGTTTGGAGGCCCTCCCCCGCTTTAGAAAGCGGGGGGGGGGGAGAGGGAAATGTCTACTGGGCACTCTATTTATTCTCTATGGAGAACGATTCCCATAGGGAATAATGGGGAATTGATCCGCAGGTATCTGGGGCTCTGGGGGGGGATGTTCTTTGAGGTAGAGGCACCAAATTTGCAGCATAGTATCTGATGCCTTCCCTCAAAACACCCTCCAAGTTTCAAAAGGATTGGACCAGGGAGGGCCAATTCTATGAGGCCCCAAAGAAGGTGCCCCTATCCTTCATTATTTCTAATGGAGGGAAGGCATTGAAAAGTCCCTTTCAATGTGATGGCCAGAACTCCCTTTGGAGTTCAATTGTACTTGTTCCAACCTTGCTAATGACTCCACCCCCAATGTCTCCTGGCCCCACCCCCAAAGTCCCCAGATATTTCTTGAATTCAAAAAGATTCCAAAAGTTGGGTGGGTAGGTGGGCAGCCAGTCCCACCCCCTGCTCCCAGCAGCCCTTAGTCCGGCCATGAAGAGCTTTTCCACCGCCATGTGCCTGAACAGTAAGTTCTTGGGTGGGTGGGAGGAGAGTAGGCTTCCCAACCCTCCCACCTTGGCTGGGGACTCCCGAATTTTCAGCCTCCTCCCCCGTTCTTAAAAAGTCTGGGGGCGGGGGAGAGAGAACATACCTGCAGGCATCATGTTTTACAGCTTGGGATCCGTTTTTAAGGCTGCACAGGAAACAGGAATGGCCCTTTAAGGCTGCACAGGAAACAGGAACAGCCCCTCCCTTTCTTTTCCTGTGCAGTCTTACTTTCGTTTTCACAGCCAGCAAATTCTGCTGGAAGAAGACCAAGTACGGTAAGTGTTTGTGTGTGTGTGTGAGAGAGAGGGAGGGGGCAGGGGATTCTCTAGTTTGGAGGCCCTCCCCCCCTTTAGAAAGCGTGTGGGGGGGGAAGGAAATGTCTACTAGGCACTCCATTATTCCCTATGGAGAACGATTCCCATAGAGAATAATAGGGAATTGATCCATGGGTATTGGGGGCTTTGGGGGCGCTATTTTTGAGGTAGAGGCACCAGATTTTTAGTATAGCAGCTAGTGCCTCTCCCCAAAATACCCCCCAAGTTTCAAAAATATTGGACCAGAGGGTCCAATTCTATGAGCCCCAAAAGATGGTGCCCCTATCCTTAATTATTTCCTATGGAAGAAAGGCATTAAGGTGTGCTGTCCCTTTAAATGTGATGGGCAGAACTCCCTTGGAGTTCAATTATGTTTGTCACATCCTTGTTCCTGGCTCCACCCCCAATGTCTCCTGGCTCCACCCCCAAAGTCTCCTGGCTCCACCCCCAAATTCCCCAGATTTTTCTTTAATTGGACTTGGCAACCCTAGAGGAGAGGCCCCTAGATTGCACAGTCTGCAAGGGCAGCTAGGGTTCTTTCGGGGTGGGGAGGGAGGGAGGAGGACGGCCGGGACATGTCTCCCCCAGCCAGCGTGTACAAGTCGCACACATTCCCCTGCTCCTGGTTGGGGAAGGGCACAGGAAAGTGGGGAAATAGGGAGGGAGCGCAGAGATACAAATCAGCCTTCTTTTGAACTTCAGAATTGGAAGTTGATCACTGCAGGCTGAGCTCCAGGAAAGGTAGAAGGGGAATTGGAGCTTACGTGCAATTTATATCACTCTAGAGGGGGGAGCGAGAGGGGTGGCCCCCAGCATCTGCAGCTTCTTGCTCTCACCCCCATGGCCCCCTTTTACGGCCCCTCTGTGGCCCCCTCCCCCTGTGACACTTAGCTACGGGGCTCTTGAGGGGTGATGCTTTCTTCTCACGTGACCCAGAAATTGACATCTCATCAAGAATACCCCTAATGTGGCTGAGGCTGCAACCCCAAAGGAAGACACACTCGATTCAGGGTGAGGTGAAGAGGGGAAAGGATTAATATCCTCCCCCTCATAAGGGGGGACACTGAACTCAACCGCAGCAGAGACACCCTGTCACCCAGATACTGCCACGGGAGCGATGATCATTCTGCCTCAGAGACACCGGATTCCACAAGGCTTGATTTAGTTCCAGCACTGATAAGCCTGGATGAAAGATATGCGAGTGGAAAGCCAAGTGTTGCTTCTAAAGACAACAATGGTGGCTAGAAAGGCCCTGGGGTCCAGATGGCCTGCATTTCTTCCCAAGCAGAGCCTGTCCCCCTTCCAGTTCGAAACCTTGGCCATGCCTAAATCTGGCACCCTTCCCCACAGGCCTATGTAAACATTTGTGGGGGTGGGGGGAAGGAAAGATAATAGGGAAATGTTCTCTGTAAATAACAGATTGCGGGATGCTGACAGGCGTTATTAATACATTAGAAATGTCAACTATTTTGCCACAAGGACACACAGCAAGGCAGGGAGAGAAAAGGTAAACAGGAGGGTTATAACTCATTTTCCAGATTTAACGCATCCACCAATATAGAAGGATGTAAAAGGGTTTGAAAAATTGCGGCAGGGACTGAGCGAAAGAAGTGCCTAATGCACAGCTGCTACCTTGGAATTTAGTCATAACTGAAATATGGATAAATGTTGTTGCACAATCTTAATGGAGAGAAGCGGGCCTTGCTGGGGACAAGAATGTCTTCAAAATAACCCTCATGGTTCTGCTCTGACATTTTTGTCAGTTTTGAGTGGTAATATGAGGTAGAGTTACCACTCTCCGTATATCCGTGTGGAATTCACATTCCTTATAAATGACACTTTGTCAGAATGCCTGATTCAGTTGATGTGTTAATCTCATCCATCCACACCACACGCGTTGGGCACATTTTGCCCATAATCCATTCTACATATTGCATAGGAACACAGATTGGACTGCAATTACGAGAGCCAGAATGATGTAGCACAGGGGTGTCAAACTTTTTTTTTTGAAGACTGTATCTGTCATAAATGAGACCTTGTCAGGCCAGGCCACGTGTGTCATAAAATGTAATGCCAGGTAGTGGAGATAAACTTTTTAAAGGACACAGATAAACACATTAAATATTTTTTTTTTAAAAAAACTTTAAATAAACTATGCTTAAAAGATTAGCACTCTTGCAATATTTTATTTATTTACCAGTCTCTGATAACTGACACCTCTTGCTCTGAATTATTGCATCAAAATTTGGAGATAGTGTCTATGCTGTAGCAATCTTGACTATGCTGTTTGGGTGTTGTTCAGGTGGGTGTCTGTAAGTTGCAAACCTACTTTTGATTTATTGGCATTCCTTACAGAAATCTCTTGGTCAATGCTTTGAGCCTAAGACCCAGGAGAAAACATGAAATGGCTGGGCATTGGGAGCTTTTGTACTTGCTTCATGTGCTGGTCAGCCAATGAAGAAAATAGGCTTTGCTCTGTAGCCCCTGGGTGATTGAGCAAGACTGGCAAAGAGAGATGTGACGCAGAAGGAAGTGAGAGAGAGAAGGAAGCAGATGATGGTGTGTTGCTCGTTGGCCTGATAGGAGCCTTCCAGGGGCATAATTCAGCCCTTGGGGCTCTAATCTGGAGAACTGGGTTAGATTCCCCACTCTTTCTCCACATGAGGCATGCTAATTAGAGAAAGCTAGGAATTCTTCTATTTATGTTTAATTCGATTTATATCCTGCCCTCCCCGCCGAGGCAGGCTCAGGGCGGCTTACATCAAATCATATTGAACTATGATTGCAGTCATAAAATCAATAAAACCATTAAACAGTACAAGTAATTTTGGCACTACTGGACCTGGAAAACTGTACAATACTCATAAGAATGGTCCTTGGAAGAAGAATTTGAGATACGAAACGGCTTGCAAAGCGGACCGGTTCTCCGTTGGACCACGTACTTTTAACACCGGACTGAATGCAATTTAGTGGCTTTCAGCCACATAAGGGCAGTAGGAGCACTGAGTAACTTATGAGGCTTTAACTTGGTGAGATGTACTGATAATATTCGTTTTGTATTTTGATACATTATTCACAACAAGTTAAAATTGCATTTTACACGGAGAGTTTTTTCTTTTTGTTGTGGCTTAGATCTCAAAAACCAAGCAGGGTCAGTACTTGGATAGAAGATAAGGTTGCCAGACACCTTGGTCCGGGTGGGGGTCTCTCACTTTTGGGCACTCCTCTCCTCCCCCCTACCACCCCTTTTCCTCTGAGAAACCAGAAATAACATGACATGCCTACATAACCCAAAAGTGATGTAGGCACATCAGGGATGTTGGGCAGTGCTGCTCTGATTTCTGGGCAAAACTCTATAACTTGTAGCTAAAACTCTATAACTTGTAGCTAATACCATAGAGCTTTGCCCAAGAACCAGACCATCGCTGCTTATCGTAGAATCATAGAGTTGGAAGGGACCTCCAGGGTCATCTAGTCCAACCCCGTGCACAATGCAGGAAACCCACAAATACCTACCCCAAATTCACAGGATCTTCATCACTGTCAGATGGCCATCTAGCCTCTGTTTAAAAACATCCAAGGAAGGAGAGCCCACCACCTCCCAAGGGAGCCTGTTCCACTGAGGAACCGCTCTAACAGTCAGGAAGTTTTTCCTAATGTTGAGCCGGAAACTCTTTTGATTTAATTTCAACCCGTTGCTTCTGGTCCTATCTTCCGGGGTCACAGAAAACAATTCCACACCATCCTCTATAGGACAGTGCTTTAAGTACTTGAAGATGGTGATCCTATCACCTCACAGCCGCCTCCTCTCCAGGCTAAACATCCCCAGCTCCTTCAACCTTTCCTCATAGGACTTGGTCTCCAGACTCCTCACCATCTTCATCGCCCTCCACTGGACCCATTCCAGCTTGTCTATATCCTGCTTGACATCCCTGACATGCCTACATCACTTCCGGGTTACATAGGCATGTTGGGGTACTCCTCCCCACTCCCAGAAAGGTCCTTCCCACCCCCTGTTGGCATGCTGTTGGGACCTGGCATCCCTCATGGAAGACCACCAAGGACTGCCCTGCAGAGGAAGGCAATGGTAAACGACCTCTGCTTCTCACTTGCCTTGAAAACCTCTTGCTGGGGTCGCTATAGGTTGGTGGCAGCTTGATGGCACATACATACAAACATAAAGCAGATGATTGCAGATTATGCCTATTCCGCTGTTATTAACATTGTTGGAAATCAAATGCTGTTTGAAAATAAACACCAGTTCTCCCTCCCCCTCTACACAAACACATGCATGCAAGAAGATCAGCATGAGGTCCAGATGATTTGCACCCAATGAAACCCAGTGCTGTGCTCTAAAATGCCCCAGATCTGCATGTGAACAGCTTCCTGTGTGATGCACACTTTGCTCATGACTTCTGCACAGTTTATGTTCTTTTAGCACAAGTGTGGCAGGCAGAAGTTAAAGAGGCAAAGAGCCATCCAATGCCAGATTTCCAGATGAAAGGAAGCACCACCTGTTGAATTTATGTCCAATGTTGTTGTTGTTCAGTTGCATAGTCAAAATCTACTCTTTGTGACCCCATGGACCAAGTCACGCCAGACCCTCCTGTCTTCCACCATCCTCTGAAGTCCGCTCAAATTCGTGTCTGTTACATCAGTAACACTGTCCAGCCATCTCAACTTTTGCTGCCCCTACTTCTTTTGCCTTCTGTCTTTCCCAGCATCAGGATCTTCTCCAGGGAATGATCCCTTCTCCTTTGGTGGCCAAAGTATTTGAACTTCAGCTTCAGCATCTGACCTTCCAGGGAACAGCCAGGGTTGATTTCCCTTAGGATGGACTGATTTGATCTTCTTGTAGTCCAAGGGACTCTCAAGAGTCTTCTCCAGCACCACAATTCAAAAGCATCTGTTCTTCTGCACTTGGTCTTCCTTGTGGTCCAACTCTCACAGCCATACATTGCTACTGGGAATACCATCGCTTTGACTATATGGACTTTTGTTGGCAGGGTGATGTCTCTACTTTTTATTATACTGCCTAGATTTGCCATAGCTGTTCTCCCAAGGAGCAAATGTCTTTTAATTTCATGGCTACAGTCACCATCTGCAGTGATCTTGGATCCCAGGAAAGTGAAGTCTGTCTCGACTTCCATGTCTTCCCCTTCTATTTGCCAAGGAGTGATGGGGCCGGATGCCATAATCTGAGTTTTTTGATGTTGAGTTTCAAGTCTACTTTCGCGCTCTCCTCCTTCACCCTCAACAAGAGGTTCTTTAGGTCCACCTCACTTTCTGCCGTTAGAGTGATGTCGTCCGCATATCTGAGATTGTTGATGTTTTTCCCAGTAATCTTAATTCTGGCTTGTGATTCATTCAGGCTGTGTTAAATGGTACTTGTAACTGGGGTGTCAGTTTCTAGATGGAGCCTAGAGATTTTCCAGAGTTACAATGGATCTCTAGAACAAAGTAGGAGTCAAGTTTCACCTTTAAGACCAACAAAGCTTTATTCAGAATGTAAGCTTTCATGTGTGCATGAACACTTCTTCAGACGAGGACTCAGGTACAGTGAGCAGAGCTACATATAGCTGGTAGGCAGTGGTTTAGAATGGAAAATGGTACAAATTTAAAATTCAATTTGTACCATTTTGCATTCTATACCACTGCCTACCAGCTAGAAATAGCTCTGCTCACTGTACCTGAGTCCTCGTCTGAATAAAACTTTCTGAATAAAACTTCGTTGGTCTTAAAGGTGAAACTTGAGTCCTACTTTGTTTTACTGCTTCAGACCAACACGGCTGCCCACTTGGATTTATCTAAATGGATCTCTAGATGACAGAGATTGGTTCCCCTGGATGAAATGGCTGCTTTGGAGCTTGGAATCCATGGCAGTGTACTCCCGAACCCTGCTCCCCACAGACTTCACACCCTAATGTTCTGGAATTTTCCAGCCCAGCGATGGCAACCCTAACAATAGCCCTGCCAGAAATAAGGGTGGAAACGTACCCTTGGCATCCACCAGCCAGCAACGTGTTCTGTATTTAGCCACCCTGCCTAGAAAGCTTTTGCTGGAGTGATACTCGTTGTTTCCCCTTAATTGAAGAGATTTAATTTTGGAAGACAAGGATAGTTCATTAGCCTCTCCTTCTGACCAGACACCTCTATGGAACCTGACAATTAAGTGTCGATGAGTATGGTTCCTGAAGTTGATGTTTATAAGGAATACGCCTTTCCACTTAAAAGGTAGCCTGAGACCACTCATGAACACTGAATGGGTCACAAGGCACCTTTCACAAAGGCTACCCACTTTTATCACCAACCTGTTACTAGAAACAGGCCTTAAACCTTTCACTGAATGAGCTATAGGCTCATGAACGGAGAGAACTTTGCCCAAAATGCCACCAACATAACTCAGAATGTTAGTTTTTTGTTTGCCAAACCCAGCACTTTTTTTTGTAGCAGGAACTACTTTGCATATTAGACCACACACCCCTGATGTAGCCAATCCTCCAAGAGCTTCCAGGGCTCTTAGTATAGGGCCTACTGTAAGCTCCAGGAGGATTGGCTCCATCAGGGGTGTGTGGCCTATGATGCAAAGGAGTTCCGGCAACAAAACAAGCCCTGGCCATGCCCACTTTGTATCGAACAGAATGCTACCTATGTTCACCACGTCGGTTTGCTTGCAATTGCAAAATGTATGGTGTGTTGGCACTGTGGTTGTCTTCATTGTGGCAGGTGTCCAGGTAGCCACAGCTGATACACACTCCCAATGGACTGGCTTGCTTGAAAGACGCAGGCTCCGCAGTCACCGAGGGATGGGTGGATGCATCATTAACATCATGCCATCATGTTATCAGCTGGCAGCATTTGTTATACCAGCACATGTTCAGAATTAGAGGGGTCAACATTACCTCCCAAGAAGAAGTGAAAAAAAATGTCAATCCAATTAATATCACACCATCTCAGTATTTGTATAAGAACATAAGAGAAGCCATGTTAGATCAGGCCAATGGCCCATCCAGTCCAACACTCTGTGTCACACAGTGGCCAAAAAAAATTATATACACACACACACATATACACACACTGTGGCTAATAGCCACTGATGGACCTCTGCTCCATATTTTTATCTAACCCCCTCTTGAAGGTGGCTATGCTTGTGGCCGCCACCACCTCCTGTGGCAGTGAATTCCACATGTTAATCACCCTTTGGGTGAAGAAGTACTTCCTTTTATCCGTTTTAACCTGTCTGCTCAGCAATTTCATCGAATGCCCACGAGTTCTTGTATTGCGAGAAAGGGAGAAAAGTACTTCTCTCTCTACTTTCTCCATCCCATGCATTATCTTGTAAACCTCTATCATGTCACCCCGCAGTCGACGTTTCTCCAAGCTAAAGAGCCCGAAGTGTTTCAACCTTTCTTCATAGGGAAAGTGTTCCAGCCCTTTAATCATTCTAGTTGCCCTTTTCTGCACTTTCTCCAATGCTATAATATCCTTTTTGAGGTGCGGCGACCAGAATTGCACACAGTACTCCAAATGAGACTGCACCATCGATTTATACAGGGACATTATAATACTGGCTGATTTGTTTTCAATTCCCTTCCTAATAATTCCCAGCATGGCGTTGGCCTTTTTTTTTTATTGCAAACGCACACTGTCTTGACATTTTCAGTGAGTTATCTACCATGACCCCAAGATCTCTCTCTTGGTCAGTCTCTGCCAGTTCACACCCCATCAACTTGTATTTGTAGCTGGGATTCTTGGCCCCAATGTGCATTACTTTGCACTTGGCCACATTGAACCGCATCTGCCACGTTGACGCCCACTCACCCAGCCTCAACAGATCCCTTTGGAGTTCCTCACAATCCTCTCTGGTTCTCACCACCCTGAACAATTTAGTGTCATCCGCAAACTTGGCCACTTCACTGCTCAACTCCCAACTCTAAATCATTTATGAACAAGTTAAAGAGCATGGGACCCAGTACCGAGCCCTGCGGCACCCCACTGCTTACCGTCCTCCACTGCGAAGACTGCTCATTTATACTCACTCTCTGCTTCCTATTACTCAGCCAGTTTTTGATCCACAAGAGGACCTGTCCTTTTACTCCATGACTCTCAAGCTTTCTAAGGAGCCTTTGATGAGGAACTTTATCAAAAGCTTTCTGGAAGTCAAGGTAAACAACATCTATCGGGTCTCCTTTGTCCACATGTTTGTTCACCCCCTCAAAGAAATGTAACAGGTTAGTGAGGCAAGATCTTCCCTTACAGAACCCATGCTGAGTCTTCCTCAATAACCCATGTTCATCAATGTGCCTACTGATTCTGTCCTTGATAATGGTTTCTACCAACTTTCCCGGTATTGAAGTCAGACTGACTGGCCTGTAATTTTCCAGATCTCCTCTGGAACCCTTTTTAAAGATGGGGGTGACATTTGCTACCTTCCAGTCCTCAGGAACGGAGGCAGATTTCAATGAAAGATTACAGATTTTTGTTAGAAGATCCCCAAGTTCAACTTCGAGTTCTTTCAGAACTCTCCGATGTATGCCATCCGGACCCGGTGACTTATTAGTTTTTAATTCATCCATCAGTTGTAGGACCTCCTCTTTTGTCACCTCAATCTGACTCAGGTCTTTCAACACCCCTTCCAAAATTAGTAGTATCATTGGGTATCATTGGGTAATATTTCCTATGGACTCCCTTATAAACCCACCAGTTTATACTACGGTCCTCTTTACAGGCACTGTTTTGGTTGCCTTCTAAGATAAGGCAGGTGGCAACCAATGTTCCCTCTAAGGTGCAGTATCTTGTGAGCAAGATTTGTGAGCTACTGGCATTAAAGTTGTGAACTACTCAGCACCGGCCCAAGGGCGTGTGGTGCCACTGGCAGGCTCCCCCCTGCTGCTGCCCCCCACTCCTCAGCACTGCACCTGCCCCCTCCCTTTCCCTTCACCTCCTCCCGTGTGATAGAGCACACCGCACTTTGGTGCCACGCCCGCCCCTCCCATCCCAACAGCTCCACCTCCTCCCGGTGCGATCAGAGCATGCTGTGCCTCGGCCCTACAGGCTGCGATGTTGCATGCATCTTATCCTTCTCCGAAGAACACGTTGGAGGAGGCTTGGGAGGGGAAGCCTTCCAGCAGAGACTGGCCAAAGTTGGGGTCAAGCCCATTACCTCCCTTGGAAATTCCCTGTTGGCGATAATGGCCAGTCCACTGCTGCAGGCCTCTCTGCCAAGTCCATCTTGAAGCCTGTATAAGGTTCCCGGTGCTTCAGCAGTCTTTTCCCTTTCCTCTCAACATTCTGTCTCTTTTAGGGCATATTTAGCCCTCATCAAACCATTTTTTTAAAAAAAAAAACACGCGAAGTCTTATTTTTCCTGCACGGTCCACAAGCATGCCTGCATATGCAGGGCCAGAACGTAGGAGCAGGCAAGGTAGGCAGCTGCCTTAGGGCATCACCTGGCCTACAGGGATGCTGGGAGCCCCTCCCACTATGCTGCCGTGCCACTCTCGCCTTCCTGAGTCTGTGCAGACCAGGGAAGATGAAGTGCCAGGGCTGGGTGGTGCCTGTGCTCTTCGGAGGCTTCCTTCCCTTGCAAGGGAAGGCAGCCTCTGAAGAGTGCAGATGCTGCCCAGCTGCTTTTGCCTTCCTGGGTCTGGTAGGGGTGGGGCCCGGGGCACCAGAATCTGTGGTGCCAGCCCTGTTTGTATGGCTTTTTTTTTTGCATCTTTCGTTATCCACTGAGGGGCCACCCAGTTCACCAATACAGCATCTGCGTTCAGTAGCTTGCAGGAGACAATGCACCCCCCGTCCTCCTCTGAAGATATTTCTAGATAGTTCACATGGGCAGAGATTCATCACACCCACCTTTGCACACTCATGAAATGCATGCATATAGGAAGTCTTGCTTCTGCATGACCCACTTGCCGGATCAGAGTGACAAGCGTCATGGCAGCCAGAATGAAGCAGAAAGAAGATCTCTACTATAATGTTTATTAAATAGGAACTTTAAAAGGCTTTTTATACAAATCATAGAAACACAGCTTGAATTTGCTTTCTTTTGTCTTTAAACACTGAAGAATCACAGTAAAAGCTTTGAAGTCCACATGATCTGGCTCAGCCAGTAAAGGGTTGAACTACCTTGAGCTGGTACACGTGAGAAATTTCGCTTCCTGCATACCACTATTCCCCAGCAGACTTTTCTCTCCATCCGGGCTTCCTTCATGGACACCTCCCTAAGAAACAAAGGTCCGCTACGGTGCAGCCCTTCCCTTGACCATGACTGGACAGCCTTGAGAGGCAGTGGGTGGGAGTAACAGATACTTCAACAAAGGCATTGGTGATGCTGGGTTGGATTGCACGTGCATTTAGGAAAGGGGAAGGGGGAATCACCAAAGAACATGGATCAGCAAATATAACATATATTTGCAAACAAGGATGTGTCGGCATGAATACGCACCAGAAGTTTATTTCTCACTCTCTTCAAAGTACAATCAAACAGTTTTCTGCATTAGAACAGTAAAGCACCCAGCAGGGAGGTTAAGTGAGGTATCAGCGATGCAGCATTTTGGCCCCGATTCCACTCCTCTAGTGCACACAGCTGAGCCCCCCCTGTACCAACAGATGTGGAATACCAAACGCGATATCTCCGAGAGGGAGTTGGTTCCTTCCACTGAATGCCATTTGCGCCGAACCCCTGTGGAATTCACACCCAGGTCAATGGTTTCTTCTGGCCTCGGGTAAAAGATAACGAGTAGTCCCACATCGAACCATTCACAAATAGAATACATACAGAGAACTCACAGGGACCCGCAAACACATATCTAATCGAAATATATGTATACACGAGCTCTCACTCTCTGTATGCCTACTACACATGGATACGCTACCATTTAATATATCTATGACTCCTGTCAGGTGACTATTACAAATTCGGCCTGTCCTCTATCCCCCTTCCCTTTTCACGTGAGCATAAGAGAAATCAAATGCGAACATGATCCAGAGAAAGGTAAGCATGTGCTGAACTCTCCTCCTGAAATCAATACGAATCAAAAGGGGGTTACAATTGGGGCTGGATTGGGTCCCTCCCATTTTGAAATCGTAGTAGCAGCGATTTGTCTGCAAAGTGACCCTCGCCATTTGATGACTACTCTCTGGTTCTTCAAGGGTCCAGCTAGAAGACAAACATATGTCTACCCCGTTCACATAGAAAGCAGGATAAGAGAAGGGTCTCTGTGTGTTCTTTAGGATTCAGGTGAGGGGACCTTTTGGAAGGCAGGGAATTCGTTCCCGAATGACTTGTCTGTTCAGATAGCCTGCTCAACACACCTGCCTTGGAATTCCTACAGCAATTCTGAAGAACACACTCAGTTCACATGAGCCCAGCAGCAGCATTGGCGACTGCTGAAGTTGAAGGTACACTATAAACCTTCTGGTTGCATTGCGGCTCAAATACCAGGGCTGTGGTTCCTCAGGAGATGATGCCAGTGACAACTAGCCTTGTCATATGCTCACTTGCAGCCAGCAAATGCCTACCCTCACCCTCAGTCCTCTGCTCTTGATAATTCGAGGAGCAGGAGAAGAAAGGGGACATGTCAATAGTGATATTCTAGGAATTTCCCCTAGTCTCTGTGGTCTTTACCATAGATATTGATAAACAATTCCTACAGTCTCCTAGGTGGAGAGAGATGGGTATCCATTTAACTAGTAAAAGGCACTCCTGTGTTCTTTCTAGTGTGCTGGTTAGCAGGGCATCTTTCTGCAAATAGTCACCAGTTTCAGGTGGGAACTACCTGGATATTTTGTGAGTGAAGCCTGAGGAGAGCAGGGTTTGGGGGAGGATTTCAATGGGGCTATACTATCACAGAGTCCACCTTCCAAAGTGGCCATTTTCTCCAGGTAAACTTATCTTTGTCACCTGGAGATCAGTTGCAATCCCAGGAGATCTCCAGCCACCACCTGGGGTTTAGCGACCCTAAGCATCACCCAGAAGTGACATTACATCCTCCTGAAATTCTACCCTCCCTGGGTACCATTCCCCAAATCTCTTAGGGCTAGGAACCCTACTATACATGGCTACCACCAGGGCTTTTTTTGAGCAGGAACACACAGGAACGCAGTTCCAGCTGGCTTGGTGTCAGAGGGTGTGGCCTAATATGCAAATGAGCTCCTACTGGGCTTTTTCTACAGAAAAGCCCTGTTCAAAACACTGGTGATATCGGGGGGGTGTGGCCTAATATGCAAATGAGTTCCTGCTGGACTTTTTCTATGAAAAAAGCCCTGGTTACCACCAGTGAGAAATGTCTTTGAGGTTTGGGGTGGGTTGCCTTAAACTGCCGGTCTGGAACCAGCTGCTGTGTGCTGATGTGGCATCTTTCTGCAAATGATACATACAATGGGGAGGGCCAAAGATATCCCAAAGTGTGGATATGCAACATGGGTGTTTGTCCAAAGCTCCTCTAAGGGCTGTTTTGCACACTACAGAGCAGCAAATGGGGACCGCTATCGTGTGCTCTCCCGAGAGGCATCCACAGCTAAATCCGATCCCTTAACAAGAGTACATGTACAAAAGACACGTGTTGCAAAGACATGTTTGTTGCAATCACCACTGGTGGCTTTTTAGGTGCATACTTAAAAAAAAATCTTAACATATACATTTAAAAAAAAAAAAAAAATCATGTGTGAAACTACCCAGACCCTTGACAAACCAGTGCATATGTGCCTAGGAGAGAGAGAGAGCGCGAGCAGATTCAACAGCTGTGGTAGCACAACACCCCAGAACCAGATGTCATGCCAGCATCCCTGCAACATCACTCCACCATAAAGACTTCGACCAAGGTTGCAAGTTGTCACTCTACCAAAGATTTCTGAAGTTCTGCTGATGATTCCATCTGCTCGTTCTGGCGATCTTTGACAGAAATGGCTGAAGCCCCTTGGATTTCCCCAAAGAAAGTGGCTTGAAAGCCAGTGCCAAGAACTGAGCTAGAAGGCACTGGAAATTGTAGCTTGGCAGTTGTAAACTTTCCTTCCGCCGGTCCACGGCACGCCTCCAGCGTGGCACAGCGTTCGAAATATACCCGACCGCTTGAAAGAACAGCACTCTACTCAGTAGAGATTCAGCGAAAAAAAGAGAATGATGGAAAGGAAGAGGAACAGGGGGAAAGGGTGAACGCCTCCCTTTTTATTTTGATATGTCACACATCTCTATGTTTGGGGGGGGGGGAATAGATTTCTAAGGCACTTGATTAAAAAAAGGAAAAGAAAAGCACACCAAACCCTTCAAAAAAGAAACGCATCTGCTTAAGCAGCGAGCGGCGTTGCTCCGAAGGGTCGAGAAGGTTGACAGCAGATTGGTCCAGACCCTGTAATTCAACATCCACAAAAAAACACCCGCTTAACTCCAGACCCTGCCACCTTGCCAGGGCCCAAAGCATAGCAAAGGTCAGTTCTCAGCTGATGGCCTGATTCTGCAAAAAAAAAAAACAAGCACATGCCTCTGCCAGACGGCAAGTGGCAGGATTGTTCGACTGCTGCCCACGTGCCACCAATTCAGAGAAACGTGCCTTGCTGCCTGTGTTTGCAGGATAGAGCCCTTAGTGCTTTTTTTTTTTTTTAAATGAAGAAATTAAACCATGCCTGTCAGGGGATGGGGGTACGGTGCCCACGTGGTGCTGGGCTAGATAACACCATGCATTCCCCCCCTCCCCTCCCATCCTCAGAGTGGCCGCAACCTTGCCAAATATAGCGGCAGCCCTTGTCATCCTCTCCAAGCATACAAAAAGCCATCTCCTGAGTTCTTGGGCACCTTATAATTGTGTCTTTTGTTTGCGGCAATAAAAGAACAAGATTAAAAAAAAAAAAAAGACCAGGATTTTTTTTTTTAAAAAAAAGCAAAGGGAAAAAAGCATAAAGGAAAGTAAAAGGAAAAAAGGGCCCTTATGAAGAAGAAGGCCTCCGCTGTTTCAATCCAAGGTCTGGATTTAATAAATGGCTCTTATTCACAAATCATTTTTAAGGCTCTTCTCCTTCTTTTGAGGAGGTGTTTAGTTGGGGATTTCCCCCCCCACACCTCAGGCTCGCCTCTCGCTTTTGCTTTGTAATCTGGGAAGAAAGCCACAGCAGCTCCCCTTGACCCTCCGGCCTATTTCTTCTCTCCTCCCTTCTAAATCAAGGAGGGGGGGGGGAGGTATCAACAGGCTTTCACTTTTTGGGGGGGGGGGGGCTGGAAGCTGCAGCTCGCTGGGTTTGTATTACCTACACCACAGAACAAATATCTTAAAATCAAGGAGCCTTTTCGGAACTGTGACAAACCAGATTGAAGGGGAGGGGCTTGTGTGGGTGTCATTCTGTATAACTTCCAAAGATGGAATGGCTGCCGAGGGGGGTGGGGGAGGTTCTCAAGCCATTCCGTTCGAGAAAAAGGAAGTGGGAAATAATGATCAACATTTTGTTTCTCACTTCCCTAAATGCAAACCAAACATTCTGATCGTTGCAGATCTGAGTCACTCGTAAAAGACGTGAAAACGATAGCGATGGAGCACTTTCCCGCGCCCCAGCCCGGTCCTTATCGAAGCAACGAGCCAGCGGTTCTTGCGCATTTGTAATCCTCTTTTTTGAAAGTTTATGCTTGTCTCCTTCTCCTTCTTCCCGCCCCCCCAACAGGGCTCTCGGTAACCCCCCCCCCCCTTCAGTATTCCAGCACTGGCCTGTGTAAGATTATGGCGTTCGGTTCCCATATAAAAAGTAATCTTCACCAGCCACTCATGCCGGAATGAAATGTCAAATGCGATTCCGGTGTAATCAGTCATGCCTCAGAGCAGCACTTTTGGTGGTTCATTTTGACCTTGTGCTTGATGCCGTCATAAAGCTCAAAGTTGTAATTCTCCAAAGTCGTGGAGCTCCGGGAGGAGAGGCCCGTGTAGGAGCAAGTACAGTACAGCAGCAAGCCGGCACAGATGGCCCCCAGGAGCACACCCACGGAGCTCATGGCAATGATGGTCACCAGGATGGGATCCAGGGTGTACAGCCAGCTCTTCTCCTTGTCCACCTTGGGGGTCAGCGGAGAGCTGGTGGGAAATAGGGAGCCATTCTTGTCTAGGCCTAAGTAATCTGCAATGGAAGAGAAGCAAGGCATTAAAAGGAGAAGGAAGACAAAGAGGACTTTCTTGCTCATGTGCCATCTTAAGGCCAATCCAGCTAGGGCTGCCAATTCCCAGGTCCTGGATGTGAGTGGCAAAAATCAGTTAAAGAGGTTGTACCCTCAAAAGAGTCAGTTTGGTGTAGTGGTTAAGTGCACAGACTCTTATCTGGGAGAACTGGGTTTGATTCCCCACTCCTACACTTACAGTTGATGGAATGGCCTTAGATCAGCTATGGCTCTTGCAGAGCTGTCCTTGAAAGGGCAGCTTCTGTGGGAGCTCTTTCAGCCACACCTACCTGTTGTGGGGGGGGGGAAGGTAAAGGAGATTGTGAGCTGCTCTGAGATTCTGAGATTCGGAGAGGAGGACAGGGTATAAATCCAATATCATCTTCTAAAGAATGCTTGATTATGCTATTGACGGGCTACATCGGTAAATTTAAAATTCTACCACTTTAAATTCCTGCCACTGTGGTTTGAAATTTGCAAGACTTGTTGCTTCTGCACATGAGAGAGAGCTGTTTGAAAGTTTCTTGCTGTCTTTTAATTGTGAAAACGGAAAGGTAGGATATTATGTCTCTGTATTTGTATGGATATTTCGAGAATGGTTGGCCCGGTTAATGTTTGTTAGAATACTCTGCAACTCTCTTATGCAGCTGTTTAAAGGGCAAGTGAAGTGAGGAGATTTGAGTACTGCCTTGTTGCGCCAAGATTTTCTGTGCATGCTGCACTACCGGAGAATTGAAACTTTTCGCGAAAGGAAGTGCGAGGACTTTGCCCGGGAAAATTGTGACATTGATTTGTATGACGAATTTACGTATGGATAGTTGCCCTATTTTCAGCATTTTCGTTCTGTATTAGGTAATTTATGAGAATTCTTTTGTAAGTGATTTTGTAATGTTTAATAAGAGGTGGTGAATTTATTACAAGTATATAAGTATTTATTGGAGGTTGATTTATAACGAGAACCTTGGGTTTTGATTTTTTGCCAGTCCCCAGGACTGTGAGAGTAAAGCAGTATGAATTTGATATATTGTTTCTTGAATGGAAAAGCCGATGCTTGAACAAAGCATTAAAGTGAAACAGGACGTTAAACTGGTTAATCCTGTTGCGCTATTGGTTCTTTGCTGCTAAAAAAGAAAAGTGACTTGAGATAATTTTTGATGTGGAAATCTGTGAGTCTTTACATTTCCACACGTGTTTTGGAGAATTGTCAGTGAATACAATAAAGTGAGACATTTTGTAATCAGTTTGGCTTTATTGGACTATGTCTCTTTAAGAATGATGTTGTATAGAAGTGGGTATACACGGAGCCTGTGCTTTTTCTCTCGAGTCCCCAGGTCCCAGCAGGGGTTTCTCTGGTTTTTGGGGCTTCTCCCTGCTTCTGGCCAATTGGCTGGTGGAGAAACCCTACCCCCAAACAGTGAATCACTGCATGACATCCCTGATGCAATGACATCACCTGGAAGTGGGAAGTGATGTCATTCCTCATTGGGGATGTCATGTGGTGATGCTCAAGTTCGAGGGCAAACTATAGTTTGAACCTGGTTTTACCATAGAGTTGGCCACAACAAGGGTGGCCAAATGAATGGACTGGCAGGACTCCAGTGTTTATAATGTTTGCATGACAAATAGAAACTTGGCAGGTGTTGCATATGGTTGCACCTGCAGCACTAGTGGAGGGGAAGTACCACTCCCCCATTTAAAATTTCAATTTGCCACAGAGCTATTACAGGCCCAGGAGTCATGCTGGGGGAACAGTTGGCAACCTTGTTAGAATTTTGCAGAGCTTGAGAAACAACAACCGGCCCAAGGTGACTCAATCCCGATGTGGGACTTGAAAATCAGATTTCCTGGATAGAGAACAGGTCCCTAACCTTGACACCTGGAATGGTGCACTGCAAGGGTTCCCCCAATATGGCATCTTTTGGTGCAATGGTGCCCTCTGAGACCTCTTCTAGCGCTCACCAAATGCTTTTAGGAAGTGCGTGTGGCTAGGTAGGGCTTTTGCTCATCAGAGGTTCTGATTGGCTGTGCAGATTAAAAGTTATCCTGTTAAACAGAGCTTCTGCCTGAAATGCTGAAGAGGTGCTATTTATTATTATTATTATGGCTTTTTGGTAGAAAAAGTCCAGCTGGAACTTATTTGCATATCAGGCAACACCCCCTGATGCCAAGCCAGCCGGAACTATGTTCCTGTGCATTCCTGTTCAAAAAAGCCCTTATTATTATTATTATTATTATTATTATTATTATTATTATTATTATTATTATTATTATTATTATTATTATTATTGTTGTTGTTGTTGTTGTTGTTGTTGTTGTTGTTGTTATTATTATTATTATATTTGGTTTATGAATTGCCTCATCCTAACGCTGGGTTTTAGGTGATGTGCAGCAAATACATATAATAATCAGTAAAACCAATGGATTAAAATACAAATATATAAACTTGCTCTCTGACATTTTGTGGTTGGCTCCGCCTCTTTTGGCAGCCATTTTGTGATTGTGCTCACTGCCTTGTGTCAGAATTCTAAAGGTGCCTGCAGGCTCAAAAGGGTTGGGGACTTCTGGTGCAGTGGTTAAAGCGTCAGACTGAGATCTGGGAGACCCAGCTTCGAATCTCGATTCTGCAGTGGCAGCTTGCTAGCTGACCTCAGGCCAGATACACACTCTCAGCCTGAACTACCTCAGAGGGTTGTTGTGGAGATAAAACTAGGAGAGGAGAATGATGTATGCTGCTTTGTATCAGCAAACAGATATTCAGTGCAGAGAGGCAAGCAAGAGAGTCCGCTGCAGGGGTTTTTTGTAACAGGAACTTTGCATGTTAGGCCACACACCCCTGATGTAGCCAATCATCCTGGAGCTTACAGTAAGCCCTGTAAGAAGAGTCCTGTAAGCTCTTGGAGGATTGGCTACATCAGGGGTGTGTGGCCTAATATGCAAAGGAGCTCCTGCTACAACCCCTCCCCCCCTTTGGCTATAGCCAGTGTTACCCGTTCCAGGAAGTGATCTCCCTGTGGGGTTCTCGAGTGCTGTCTTTTCACTCTGCCTTTTCAAAGAATTACTCTTTGCTCCTGCTTTCACACTGAAGAAATGCAAAAGAACGCCCCCCCCCCCCATTAAGGAAATAATAAGTACATCTGTCAGTTGCCCAAAGCATCCACACCTAATTCGTCTCCATATTTACGAGTCAACAGGTACGCCTTTATGTTTTTGTTCTTTTTTGATCTCTTACATTTGAAGTATGTCAGTTCATCAGCACTTACAATATCCAGAAAAAGAGAGAAGAGCTTATGAGTTCAATAACAAGGTGCTCTTTTTCTGGAGAGCCAGTTTGGTGTAGTGGTTAAGTGTGTGGACTCTTATCTGGGAGAACCGGGTTTGATTCCCCACTCCTCCACTTGCACCTGCTGTAATGGCCTTGGGTCAGCCATAGCTCTGGCAGAAGTTGTCCTTGAAAGGGCAGCTGCTGGGAGAGCCCTCTTCAGCCCCACCCACCTCACAGGGTGTTTGTTGTGGGGGAGGAAGGTAAAGGAGATTGTGAGCCGCTCTGAGACTCTTCGGAGTGGAGGGCGGGATATAAATCCAATATCTTCTATAATGACTTCTCCCCTACGACCATAGTCAGTTTTCATACCATGTTAAATCTGTCAGATGAACTTGACGCATACGCAAGCTGAGCACTAGCTACACATTGAAATATTCTACATAAATGCATCTGTCATGATCCAAAAGAGGATAGGGGTGTTCCTTTATCCAGGGAACACATTTGGTTCTGCTCTCTACCCTCACCATCGAGTCTGAGGACACCATTGCTGCATGCACACATCGATAACACCGTTCCCAACAGTTACAGAGAACCATCTTGGCATTTACACCACAGTCGATAGTGCTGTACAGACGTTAGTTAACCACTCCATTATGAAGTCAAAGCTTGCCCGAAGCCATCTTGGCCAATTGTCGCAGCTGTTATGGAGACCCAGATGTTCCAACGGCCCATAAAGGAGTGATCTGGCTCATCAGAGGAAACCTGATTGCTTTTGCCAATCTAACCAGTTTCAAATTCAGATTTGCAGCTGCACGGATTAGGCATGCACATAATGGATCAATCCCCACTAAACAAATACACCAAACAAAGCATTTTCATTTAATGTCATTGTTGCACCGAATCCAAGTAGGGGAAGTAAGGATATTTAATAATCTTCGGATTTATCTGTGATTTTCATCTCCAGCTGTTTGTTTTGGACTGCACGGAAGTCAGAGGCAAGGAGGAAAGAATGTGTCGGCAAATAAGGTAAGGGCGCCCTGGCCTGGATAGTCCAGCCTAGCCCAATCTAAGTAAGTAAGAAGCTAAGTAGGGCTGACCCTGGCAAGGACTTGGATGGGAGACCTCCAAGGAATACCAGCGCTGGGATGCAGAGGCAGAAACAAAAAATGAAAAAGAGCCCCGTGAGTCCCCGAGGTACAGTAAGCAAAAAAGACATCTTACTGGGAACAAAACAGGTAATGACCAGTGTTCCCTCTGAGCTGAGTTGGTGTGAGCTAGCTCGGTTTTTTAGCCTCCGACTCACACATTTTTGTCTTAGCTCAGGTAAAATGGCCCCAGAGCAAACTAATTTATACAGCAGCTCACAACTTTAATGCCAGGAGCTTGTGAAGTAGAATTTTTGCTCACAAGACTCCACAGCTTAGAAGGGTGTGTTGGTAATGACATGTGGTGTACTTAAAGATACATGACGATGTCACAAAGATATTGAAACCATAGACAACATATATCTCTCTAATCAAGGCCTGGGAGTAACTCCCTTCATAAAATCAATCCTGGGACAACTGTGCCTATTTCCTGATGAAAGCTGGATCGCAACGGTCAACTGTAGCAGCTCCCCATACAGAGCAGGCTCTAGACTGTCTGGCACCCTAACTTCTGGCACCGCACCCCCTGCACTGATAATGTCACCGAGTCACATGGGGGTGCCCAATTTGGCGCCTCCAGAAGGCTGGCGCCCTAGGCATTTGCCAAGTTTGCCTACTGGCAGGGCCGGCCCTGCCTGGTTCAGCCCTGTCCCTGAGCTGACATTGTAAACTACACCCGAGTTCACCCCTGTTGTTATCTCAGGGTTTGTTTGTTTTTTTCATTTCCACATTTAATTGAGGTCATCTTGGTTTTGTCCCACAGTTGTCCTGGGTTATATGGATGTTGTAATAACCAGAGATAAATGCAAAGCCAGTTTGGTGTAGTGGTTAAGTGTGCAGACTCTTATCTGGGAGAACTGGGTTTGATCCCCCACTCCTTCACTTGCAGCTGCTGGAATGGTCTTGGGTCAGCCAGAGCTATTGCAGGAGTTGTCCTTGAAAGGGCAGCTGCTGGGAGAGCCCTCTCAGCACCACCCACCTCACAGGGTGTCTGTTGTGGGGGGAGAAGATATAGGAGATTATAAGCAGCTCTGAGTCTCTGATTCGGAGAGAAAGGCGGGGTATAAATCTGCAATTCTTCTTCTTCAAAGAAATTGCCACTAATTGAACTCAGCAGGACTTTTTTTATAGCAGGAACTCCTTTCCATATTATTGTAGTCAATCCTCCAACAACTTACAGCAGGCCCTGTAAGAACAGCCCTGTAAGCTCTTGGAGGATTGGCTACATCAAGGGTGTGTGGCCTAATATGCAAAGGAGTTCCTGCTACAAAAAAAGTCCTGGAACTCAGAGAAAACCTGGGTTTGCCTCGGTGGCAAAAACAGAAAGGAAGGAAGGCAGCTTGGGAACAAAAGGTTAAAAATCTCCTCTCCCTATGGCCGTGCTAGGTTTTTCTCTGAAATCAGAGCCTCTGGAGCTGCATTCCCCAAATGGGCAGGTTGGCGATTCTGCCAGCAGCTTTCCTTACCTGATCCTGGCATGTCCTATACAGACATAAACACTCTTGCTTAAATTATCACTCTTATTTTATATTATTCATTCCATGTGCAACATGCTACCTGTTTTCTCAGGTTTGCCAAACATTTCCCATCTGCTTGCTCTGTCGACAGAACAAAGCAAAACGGGGACCCTTTCTCCTCTCTGTCTGGAATTTGGAAGGCAAAACCCCCACGTGAGAGGTACGTTCTGAAAACTGCATTACAGATTGAACAACAACAGAAAATGTTGCAGCTGGAATGGAAACGTGCTTCCTGCTAAAGTCAATGGAAATAAAAGTGGAAGAAATAATTGAATGAAACAAAGGCTTTGCTTTAAATATGCATTCCCATCACAGATCAGAGCCGACTGTCCAGTAGGAAACTGAGAACTGGACCCAGGCAGCTTTTCCACTGGTAAAGAAGGGAGGAAGGGATCTTCCCTTTGACCACTAAAAAGGCCTACAACTAAATTTAATGCTTTTAAAATATTATATAGTTGGCATTTTACCCCTTTGAGACTTTCACGATTCTATAAAGGGGTAAAAAATAAATGTTGGAAGGGCTGTGGACAAGTAGGTGATTATAAACACTGTTTCTGGAGTTGCCCAGTAATTAAAAAAAATTGGAATGAGGGGCTTTCACAAATAGATATAATAGTTGTAATATAAATCAGTAGAAACCCAGAAACTGTCCTTCTTGAAATAAGTCAAATGAAGAAGTTAGATAAAACAAAACAAGTCATAGTGTAAACATGATTGGCAATTGCTAAGATAGAAATTGGACATAAATGGAGACAGAAAAAACGGGCCCAGGTTGGAGGAATGGTATAACGCTATTTGGAAGCATTTTGCGTTGGGTAAATTAGATCTCTCTTCAGGGTTACAAAATTTAGTTATTTATCAGAAAAAATTTCAATCAGTCTGGTTTCCGATAGTTCAGTTTCTTCAAGAGAGAGAAATTCTGTCATCTAATCTTTTTTTTCCAGGAGCTTACGTTTTTTTAAAAGGATAAATTACTTTTCAATGAGAATAGATTTTAAAACGATGAATAGGGGAATAATGGAGTATCGAAATACAGGAAAATAAATTTTGCTTCAGGTTTTAGATTTGTTGTAATTTTGTTTCATATTTCATATTATCTTTTGTGTTACTAATATTATCTTTTGCGTTACTAATGTTTTAAATAAAATTAAAAAACATTTTTTAAAAAAGGTTAGGAGATTATGGGATCTTCAGGGGCAAAACCCACGTGGGATGGCATGTTAGCAGGAAAAAAGAACTGAGCAAGCTTTGAGTGAAAAAGCTTGGCTGTATCCAATCCTGAGTGTGACTTGAACCAACCGGTTTGAAAAATCGACTGCTGGCCACTCCATATAATGAAAACAGTGTACTGGCTTGAGGGAACATAAAGAACAGCTCAAACATCTCAAAAGCTAAAACGTACCCTTATAATTTATGAAGATTTGTGCATGAATCTGTCCTATTATCCTCCTCAGGACTTTTTTTTTTGGTAGCAGGGACTCCTTTGCATATTAGGCCACCCCCCCCCCCCCGATGTAGCCAATCCTTTTGGAGCTTACAGTAGGCCATGTTACTAAGAGCCCTGTAAGCTCCTGGAGGATTGGCTACATCGGGGGGGGGGCTAATATGCAAAGGAGTGCCTGCTACAAAAAGAAGCCCTGATCCTCTTTGATCATTAGGCATGACCTTTGCTAAAATGAGCTCAGCCTCCCAGTCATCTTAGTCGTGCACTTCTAGACCAAAATGGCTGTGGACATGAACTTAACACACACTCTAGGTACGCTACGCTTGCTTCCAGGGAGTTTTTTGGGTAGCAAGAACTCATTTGCATATTAGGCCACACACCCCAGATGTAGTCAATCCGCCAAGAGCTTACAAAACTCTTTGTACAGGTCCTACTGTAAGCTCCAGGAGGACTGGCTACATCAGAGGTGAGTCTCTCTCTCTCTCGGCTTGGCTTCGCGAACGAAGATTTAAGAAGGGTGCAATAGAGTGGCCTAATAGGAAAAGGAGTTCCTGCAACACCCCCACCCCCCCAGCTTGCTTCCAATCAAGGGCAGCTTGGGGAAATGCAGGGTTCAATATGAATGAGCCACACAATTTCAAGAACTTCCTGAAGCCTTGTCCAAAAATCATGGGTTTGCATAATGGACCCCCAGATTGCATATCTATATGTAACTTGATTTTAATACTGAGGTGTAATGCTTTGTGATCAGTATCATTTCCTTATTCTGGATTATTCATTCCAGAGCAGTTTTGCCCATGAATTTGTTCCTGAATTAAGGATCACAACAGAGGGTTGAGTTGGACTGTATCATTAGCCCTGTTCACATGTTTACAATTGGGGTGGAATTCTAGTAGGAGCTCCTTTGCATAATAGGCCACTCCCCCCTGAGGTAGCCAATCCTCCAAGAGTTTACAAAAAAAAGAGCCTTGTAAACTCTTGGAGGATTGGCTACATCAGGGATGTGTGGCCTAATATGCAAAGGAGTTCCTGCTAGAATTCCACCCATGTTTGCAATGAACATATGTACATCCTGCATGTATCTGCATACATCTGTTTGTAAGAAAGAGCCAAAGTGCGTTCACTTTGCAATCGAAACCAGGGACCAATACCTGGACAAATGTTGAACTGTACATGTAACATGAGAATTACTCAACATGCATACAAAGAACAATCAAATGTACACAGGCTGTATGTGTATTTTGTGACCAAGGTACTGAAAAATGGTTTAAAGGAGAACGAAACCTGGAACAATGGAAAATTCACCATGTCTCTAAGGGCCAAACTAGATAATATTATGTCGCTGAGTTTGCCAGGTGTAATGTGAGTCACAAATTCATACTCACCATCATCAGCGTCTTCTCCAAAATCTTCCCCATGCATGGAAACACCATCCTCTAATCTTGGGAAATCCACTGGAATGACAAATGGTTTTTGTTATTGTATCAGCCTTATTTTACAAACGAGCAAGAGTGGAATTCTAGCAGGAGTTCCTTTGCCTATTAGGCCACCCCCCCATGTAGCCAATCCTCCTGGAGCTTACAAAAAAGAGCCTTGTAAGCTCTTCGAGGATTGGCCACATCAGGGGTGTGTGGTCTAATATGCAAAGGAGCTCCTGCTAGAATTCCACCCCTGCAAATGAGCAGCAACTATATGAACATGTGAAGCTGCCATATACTGAATTAGACCCTCAGTCCATCAAAGTCAGTATGGTCTACTCAGACTGGCAGCGGCTCTCCAGGGTCTTGAGCTGAGGTTTTTCATGCCTATTTGCCTGGACCCTTTTTAGTTCAAGATGCCGGGGATTGAAGAAGAAGAAGAAGATATTGGATTTATATCCCGCCCTCCACTCCACTCCGAAGAGTCTCAGAGCGGCTCACAATCTCCTTTACCTTCCTCCCCCACAACAGACACCCTGTGAGGTGGGTGGGGCTGGAGAGGGCTCTCACAGCAGCTGCCCTTTCAAGGACAACCTCTGCAAGAGCTATGGCTGACCCAAGGCCATGCTAGCAGGTGCAAGTGGAGGAATGGGGAATCAAACCCGGTTCTCCCAGATAAGAGTCCGCACACTTAACCACTACACCAAACTGGATTGAACCTGGGACCTTCTGCTTACCAAGCAGATGCTATACCACTGAGGCACCATCCCTCCCCAATGATAATGTTAATTAAGAACTGTAAGCTCTAAGAAGCAGCACGGGCCTGTCTGAAGGCTCTGTATAAGCATGGTTACTTCCATGAATATTTGTGACCATACAGTGAATTCCACCTCTAGTCTGGGAAATTCCTGGAGATTTTGAGGGTGCTGTGTAGGGTCTGCTACACCAAAGTGAAGCTTGGTGACTGTAGGATATGATATCCTCTAGAACATCTCCTTCTCCTAGACTCTTTCTCTAGAAATCAAGGCATGATGTTATCTAGGACTTCTCTTTCTCCTGGACTCTCCTTCCCCTAGACTCTATGGTATATCATAGAGTCAGCCCCCTAAAGCTGCTATTTCCTCCGGGGCAAATGATCTTTGTAGTCTGGAGATCAGTTCGGGGAAAACTCCCAGCCCCCCCTAGAGACTGTTTATCCTAAATAGATGACATGCTTCATAGTAGCTCATTGAGTTTCTACCAAATGACCAGCTTTTAGGGAAATGTGAGGAGATGGCGTGAGGGGAGAAGGGAGGAAAGAAACCAGATAATTCCAAAGGGCACTGAAATATTGTCAGTAGCATCTTCATAATGGCTATAATTCATTAGTCGTGTGATCACAGGTATTATCCCCGTAACTTTCCACAGTGCCCATCATTAGTCACCATTAACGCGACATCCATTTAGCACACTCTGCATCTCATCATCCGACATGTATCTCAGCGGACACAAAGCCCAAATGACCCTCTTTCAACTTGGGATTCAAATAAACTCAAGGTAATTTGCTGTGTATCATCATTACCTATATTAATGTAAAAGCTAGAAAAAGGCTAGTGAGATGGAAGCATTCCATACCAGGGCATTTATGCAAATCATCTCTATAACCCAAAACCTTTCATTAGTGGAGATTTTTTTCCCTTTTAGTTCTTTGAAACAGATTTTTTTAAAGTCTAGAGAATTAGAGAATATCAAGAGAAGGATACTAGTATCCCATAATCTTGGGATGAATTTTTATTTAGAGGAAGTATCTATCTATCTATCTATCTATCTATCTATCTATCTATCTATCTATCTATCTATCTATCTATCTATCTATCTATCTATCTATCTATCTATCTATCTATCTATCGCTTGCATGGTCTTTTGGATGTTAAAATCAGACCCCTTCCCATCCTTCTATATAATGTGGGTCTGCCCCAAACATATGGACTCTCTCTAGGTGTACCATTTCCCCTGGTGGAGCTGGGAGATGCCTTGCTCCCAGCTCCCACTGCGTGTTACTGTACCAAGAGGATGAAGAAGAAAACATTGGATTTATATTCCACCCTCCACTCTAAAGGTTCAGAGTGGCTCACAATCTCCCTTATCTTCCTCCCCCTTTTCAAGGACAAGCTCTGTGATGCCCTTTTCAAGGACAAGCTCTGTGATAACTATGGCTGACCCAAGGCCATTCAGCAGGTGCAAGTGGAGGAGTGGGGAATCAAACCCAGTTCTCCCAGATAAGAGTCTGCACACTTAACCAGTACACCAAACTGGCATTGGGAGAAAATTTATTTAAAAACCCACCAGCTTCCTCTGAGCTGCTACACCACTTGAGGAGAAAACCTGGAAGTGATATAGGGTAGCTCTAGGAATTGCTGAAAACTCTGGTTTACCTAGAGACACCCTCCATTACTTCTAGGTTTCTCCCAGAAGTGAGGTAATGGCACAGAGGACTTCAACCCCCCCCCTCCCCATTTCCCCCCCACAACCGTCCAGCCTGGCAAGCTTGCTGTAAAGTACCATATCTGAAGTGACACAAGCCACATCCTGTGGGGTTTGACCTGTAACAGTTATTACATATGCCAGCTGTCACTAGATGGTGCAGCCACCAACCGAGGAATAGTGTTGAACCCCAATTGAACCCCCCAGTCCAATCCTTTTGAAACTTGGAGGGAATTTTGGAGAGAGGCCCTGGATGCTATGCTGAAAATTTGGTGCCTCTATCTCAAAAAAACAGTTCTCTTAGAGCCTCAGATACCTGCACATCAATTCTCCATTATACCCTATGGCAACTGGTCTCCATAGGGAATAATGGAGTGCCCAGCAGACATTTCCCTTCCCCCACTGCTTTCTGATGACCCTGAAGCGGGGGGAGGGTCTCCAAAGCAGGGGATCCCCTGACCCCACCTGGGGATTGGCAACCCTATAACTTCGGGTTATGTGCCCAGAAACGGAGTTTGCTTAGACTCATTCATATTGTTCTAGGGTTGTTTAAAAAAAACCCCCAAGACCAACGTATTCTGTCGCTCAGCATCTCTCGCACAAGTCAAAATGCAAACAAAACAAAACAAACAACCGGCTGACAATTTGTAAGGCCAATGAAGTGAAACGTGAACATGAGCGTGACAAGCGTTGCACAACTTGCCTCCCAAGCAACGGGGTGACACAACACTCAGAAATTATAGGCAGTTATTAAAACTACATGTGTACATGCCACACGAAGGGGGGGGGGGGAACCCTAGATATGAATTGCTCCGCAGAAAGATATTACAGCTTCTAAAGCTGGAAACATCTGTCAGCTCGGTAAATCTATGAACATCTCACAGCCTTATCTTAGGAGCCAGAGAACTTGCAAAAATGGGGTTTCAGAGTCCTGTCACATTCATTTCCGGACACCAGGACTAGAACTTGAACCAAATGTTGGCGCAACGTTTACTACTGGGGCAGGGTTCTACTGTTCAGTGCCCTCATCATGTCTACCGTTACTTCATGGCCCTGTAGCAGAACCGTGGCCCAGTTTAACTAAATCTGTGGCATGAAACCAGATTGAATTAAATTGACTATGGTTAGTGTGATTTCCCCTGACCTGGATGTCCCGGGCTAGCCTGATCTTGTCAGATCTGAGAAACTAAGCAAGGTCGGCCCTGGTGAGTGTTTGGATGGGAGACCACCAAGGAAGTCCTGGATTGTTATGCAGAGGGAGGCTATAACAAATCACCAGAGCCAGTTTGGTGTAGCAGTTAAGTGTGCGGACTCTTATCTGGAAGAACCGGGTTTGATTCCCCACCCCTCCACTTGCAGCTGCTGGAATGGTCTTGGGTCAGCCATAGCTCTCGCAGGAGTTGTCCTTGAAAGGGCAGCTGCTGTGAAAGTCCTCTCAGCCCCACCTACCTCACAGGGTGTCTGTTGTGAAGGGGGATGAAGGTAAAAGGAGATTGTGACCGCTCTGAGACTCTGAGATTCAGAGTATAGGGTGGGATATAAATCCAATATCATCATCATCATCTTCTTCTTCTTCTTCTTCTTCTTCTTCTTCTTCTTCTTCTTCTTCTTCTTCTTCTTCTTCTTCTTCTTCTTCTTCTTCTTCTTCTTCTTCTTCTTCTTCTTCTTCTTCTTCTTCTTCTTCTTCTTCTTCACCTCTGAATGCCTCTGGTCTTGAAAACCCTGAAGGATCATCACCATAAGTCGGCTTCAACTTGATGGCATTTTCTTCTTCCTCCTCCACTACCACAACCAGTGTGATTTACTCATTCGCTTTGTTTTTACCTCGCTTTCTTGACCCAAAAAGGGCTTTCCTTGTTCTCCTCTGTTTTCTTCTCACAACAACCATGTGAGATAAGTTAGGCCAGGGCTTTTTTTGTAGCAGGAACTTCTTTGCATATTAGGCCACACACCGCTGATGTAGCCTATCCTCCTGGAGCTTACAATAGGCCCTATAAGAAGAGCCCTGTAAGCTCTTGGAGGATTGGCTATATCAGGGTTAGTGTGTGGCCTAATATGCAAAAACCCCCCCAAAACTCTGAGTTAGGCTGAGACTGTTTGACTGGCCCAAGGTAACCCAGCAAGCTGCCATGGCAGAACAGGGATTCAAACTCTGGTCTTCTAGATCCTAGTCTGCCGTTGTAACCACCACACCACATAACTGTCTGAAACTAGGCCACTATAGTGTGATTAGTAAAGTTCTACCAAACCAGGACCAGAAGTTAGCTTGTTAACCCCAGATAGTCTTAAGTATGGCTTTGGGTGATGACCAAAGCTGCAGAAGGAAAGAAATTAATCTACCGTTTCTCAAGGCAACCCAGGCCTTGACTGTCTGAAAGCTGGTTTCACAAATGAACCACAGTTAAAATAAACTGTGGTTTCATATTATGTCTGAATCAAGCCAAGAGTTTTCACAAGAGAGCTTCTCTTCCCAAGTAAAACATAGGGATGCCGGACCCCCTGGAGGGGGTGGAAGTCCCCCGCTACCAGGGTCACCTCTCCACTACCAATTGGCTGGCCAATGGGGGGAATTACCGCCCCCCCCCCCAAAAGGAGGAACCCCCTCCATTTCAGCAACATGTCCAGGGCTTCTTTTTTTTGAGCAGGAATGCCGTTCTGGCTGGTTTGGCATCAGGGGGTGTGGCCTAAGAATGCAAAAGAGTTCCTGCTGGGCTTTTTTCTACAATGGAGAACCCTTCCATTTGCAAGCAATGAGCTAGTGCTGGCTAGAGATTATAACTGGAGAACTGGGTTCCCACTTTAATAGCCAGGATTGATCTGATAAAGGACAGACTCCAAAATGCGAAACGTCACCGGAACACGTAATCAACTTGACTGTTGGCTTCTATCCAGAATTTTCACCTATTTTGAATACAAGAACTTAAAGACTTTAATCAGAGAAGTACTTTATTTTGGTGATTACTGGACGTCACTGTTTGCAATTTGTTGCGCACCTAAGTGCACCCCCGAGAGGCCGGAGTCCAACTGGGAATTGGCAACCCTAGGAAGGAGCAAGGATAGGGGTGCCAGGCCTGCACAACTCTGCCATTATGGGGTTGAAAAATGGGAAGAGAAAATGGTATGCAACACAGCAACATCACTTCCTGGTGAAGTCCAGGAGACAGCCAAGATAGTGTCTGATTTGTAGCAGGTACTACTGACTCTGCACTTGAATTTTTTGTTGTATTGTGTTTTAGTCAGTTTCTTTTAGTTTGTTTTTAACCAGGGCTTTTTTCTGTAGCAGGAACTCCATTGCATATTAGGCCACACACCCCTGAGGTAGCCAATTCTCCAAGAGCTGACAGTAGGCCCTGTAAAAAGGAGTTCCTGCTACAAAAAAAAAAAAGTCCTGTTTTAACTCACAGTCATTACTATTTTACCATCTTCTTGAAAAAATCTTTAAAATCCCACAGGTCGAGCGCAGGTACTCAGGCACAAAGAGCCTCTAAACAAATGAAAATTCACAAACTGCACAACCTGTCAAACCTGTTAAACCCTATAAATGATAAGCTGGTGAAGTCCTGGAAGTTATGTCACCATGCTGAGTGATGCTCTAGGAATATGTCCAGTCTCTGTGGTAGAGACCATAGAGATTAAGGGAATTCCCAGAGCATCACTCACTGTGGTGATGTCAATTCTGGAACTTCGCCGGACACTGCCAAATTGTGCAACATTTTCTCTTCCCTCATTTTTTCCTCTATCACTTCATTTGGGGAATGTGGAGGAGGGGTGTGTGGAGCTTGCATGAGAGTTTGCCTATCATGAGTGGACAGCTGGCAAGCTATGCAGTCACCTCGCTCAAATTTGGAAGATTTGGGCCTGGTCAATGCCCATATGGGCAATAGTCAGAGAACACTAGGTACACCATCCTGAATCCCAATGGTCTGACTCAGCCTAAGCCACCAAACTCGCTTAACGTAAGAGCCACATAAGAGTAAATGTCAGATATTTGAGAGCCACAAAACATGAATGACAGATGTTTGAGAGCCTCAAGATATGAACATCAGATGAGGGAGGGAGGGAGGGAGGGCGGGAGGGAGGGAGGGAGGAAAATAGATGGAGGAGGGAAGGAGAGGTGGAAATAAAGCAATTTTAACTTTCAATGCATTTTCCAAGCACCTGGCTGGCTTGGTTTGGAGAAGGGATTTAAAGAGAGAAATGTCTTCTCCATGCTGGCAAATGGGGTGGTGGGGGCTCCAAGAGCCACACAATATACGTGAAAGAGCCACATGTGGCTTCCAAGCTTCAGTTTGGCCACTCGTGGCCTGAGCTATCTTCAATGAAATTTTCTTGCATATCCTATTGATGTTACCCTGAGGGCACTAGATCACACTATTTCTTATGGGCATAAGATTTTGGAAAACAGCCTTTAAAACAACTAAAAGTAGTACACTGTTAAGGAGCACTGGAAACTTGTAGCTTCTGGTAGATTGGCATCTATACAGCATATTTAATAGCCAAGCTGCTGCATTATATTCCTGCTGTGCAAAGAAAAGAATCCATGGAGAAATCAAATGTGGTTGCTGTCCTGGCAGAGAAACAATGACTGAGGCATAGGAACAACTCATGCACGAATATGCCTTGCCAACAATATCTTCGCATACTCAATGGCAAGTTTCCCTGTATGTTTCACAAGTCAGCCCCTCCAAAGGGAAAGTTCTCAGATTTGAACTGGAGTTATGAACATAAGAAAAGCCCTGCTGGATCAGAGCAGTCGTCCATCTAGTCCAGCATCCTGTCTCACACACTCCCCAACCAGTTCCTCTGGAGGCCCAATAACAGGGCACAGAGACTGAGGCCTTCCTAAGAACATTCGAAGAACCCTGCTGGATCAGACCAGTGGTCCATCTAGTCCAGCATCCTATCTCACACAGTGGTCAACCAGTTCCTCTGGACAGCCAACAACAAGGCACAGAGGCTGAGGCCTTCATAAGAACATAAGAAGAGTCCTGCTGGATCAGACCAATGGTCCATCTAGTCCAGCATCCTGTGTCACACAGTGACCAGCCAGTTCCTCTGGACAGCCAACAACAAGGCACAGAGGTTGAGGCCTTCATAAGAACATAAGAAGAGCCCTGCTGGATCAGAGTGGTGGCCTATCTAGTTCAGTATCCTGTCTCACACAGTTGCCCTGGAAGAAAGCCAACAAACAAGGCACAAGGGCTGAGGCTGTCGCCTCCCAGCATTGGTTTTCAGAGGTTTACTGCCTTTGTGGAGTTCTTTCCACAAAGATATAATACACTGAGGTAAAAACTGAAGGCGGGAAAATGGTGCCCCCCTTTGGAATCCATTGCCTGCAGCACATGCTTCCGATTACTTCATGGTAAAGGAGGCCTCAGAAGTTCCCTCCAGGCAAAGTTATAGAATACAAAGAGCCGCTTCTGGAAAGTAATTCTGTCCAGCTTATCCGCAATTGGAATCAGAACAGAAGGAAGGACAGGGATTGTTTTTCAGACCAACACAACTGAATTCCCTCCCCCCCGCCCTCAACTATGCAACGTTTGCAGGAAGTGATTATTTTTTTAAAAGTTAGTTCAGATTTCTTAGCCCACTTCAGGACCCACAAACCCAGATGGAAACATCCTCCATCTTACAGAGCTGAAGGGATGCCAGAGCGCCTCTCAGAATCCCATATGCGCGGTGTTACTGAGAGACGAGAAAGCAGTGCCAGAGAGGACTCCTGATGTGTCAATTGTAAACCAAGAAGCAGAAGGTGATGTTCACCCTTCCTAAGCCCAGAGGATCCAAGAGGAGAGGATTAGCAGAAGGCATACGATACAGCCAACGTTAAACACTAGAGAAGAGCTCCTTAAAACCAATGAGGCTTAAAAAAATGTTAAATTTAAGCTGGATTTGTTTCCAAGTTTACTTTCACAGGGCCCTTCTCAGCCTCGACTCAACCAGCCCTGATGACAGGGTAATTCCACGAGGCCAGGACCGATTTCCCACTAGCCTTATGCCGCTCTCACGCTCCTCTTCTCAGTGAGGGTTTGGTCAGATTTCACACTATCTGCCCTGGGGCTGCAACTGGCTCCGCCTCTTTCGCACAATAAACAAGATCCTCTAAAAACTCATTTCTGTCTGCCATGCGAAAAAGGCGAAGCAAGTTGCAGCCCTAGAGCAGATAGTGTGAAATTCAACCGAAGCCCCGCTGAGGAGTGTGAGAGCCACATAAGGCTAGCGGGAAATCAGTCCAGCTTTGTGAGTTTGTGCTGGTCTACCTACAGCTTCCCAGTTAATTGCAGCGGCTGTGTATCCTTTCCTTTATGAATAATAAAGTCCTTCCACTGGAGGTCTTGAGCGATACGGTAAAATCACAGTTCCAACATCAATAACAATTACAGAGTGATTGATAAAAGAAAAAATTATGCCACTAGTAAAACTGCGAGGTTGTCACATCAATACCTAGCAGGAGAGCATCTCAAAAGATATCATCACAGATGAGAATTTGGCCACGGATTGTGTAACTGCGGCATGAACGCCAGCCAACCAGTGCAGCAGCCTATCTAGGCAGCACCTCTACAAGGTCTGTTCCATGCCAGACATTTATTGGAGTAACTTTACAGTGCTCACAGAACAACCGTCGTTTAAAGGGTGCTGGCAGAAACACCATATGCGAAGGCAGAATTTAACAGAAATATAATGCCCTCTGCAGTATCGGTGGTGATAGAAAGTGCCGTCCAATCAGAGCCAACTTTTTTTTTAAAAAAAAAATATCAAATCAGTTTATTGAAATCAAAAAACAAATACAGTATAGTCATTGACCATATCTTCAACGTCCTTACTTAAAATAAGTAAGTAGGACATTCAGCCAATATTGTACATCGATACAAAACATAACCAAACAACATAACTTCACAACTGGCGGCCTGAGGTAGAAAATAATACAGGGCTCACATTTTAACCTCATTCATTACATTAGATTAATAATATCATAATATCTGCTGGGGATATATGACGGTGCAAGTTCCGAGTTGGCAAAAGAAAATTCAAGACAAGGTAACTACTTATAAAGTGAAGAAGTGTCACCATCCGACTCAGAGGGATATTTCAAACTATCCGCAATCTGATCCAATGCATACACCTCCCATATTTTTGCATACCAAATTTTTAAAGGAGGGGAATTAGAAGATCTCCAAAACTGAGCTAAAACCAGTTTGGCAGCAGTAAGTACCGTAAAAATGATATCAGGGCTTTACTCTGTGCAGGAATGGGGATTCCAATCCAGCAATAGAACAGTATGGGCGTTTTCGCACTGACCTTTTACTGGCGCGACCACCCTCCTCACGCCGGCGGATCTGCAGGGATTTCGCACCAGAAGCGCCGGCGCAGCCAAAAGAGCCGGCTACTTCTGTCGCGAAACCCGCTCAAACGTTTTCCTGCTTCTTGGCGGTTTCCGTTTGAGCTGGTTTCGCGACGGAAGTTGCCGGCTCTTTTGGCTGCGCCAGCGCTTCTGGTGCGAAATCCCTGCAGATCCGCCGGCGTGAGGAGGGTGGTCGCGCCAGTAAAAGGTCAGTGCAAAATCAGCCTATGAGTTCCATTTTAACAGAAGAGTGTAACCTGTGATATCCTTAATCCTTTCCAAGATCTGAGACCAAAAAGATTGTACCACCGGGCAAGACCACCAGCCGTGAGTAAAGGACCCTTCCCCACCACAATTCTTCCAACATAGTGAAGAATCCAACTTAAGGTGACCCGGTAGGGTTTTCAAAGCATGAGACGTTCACAGGTGGTGTGCCACTACCTGCCACTTCTGCAGTATTTGTAGCTGCCCTATGCTAAAGGCTTGCTCTCTGGGAATCCACGTTTGAAACGTGTTCTAAGAAGGAGGACTACACATAAAGAGAATTATAGAGTGGCCAGGCGGCTACGTGTTTGGCTGAACTGGGCTCCCTGCTAAGTCATGGCCTCCCTGGTTAGTTGGCTGGGGGCAGGTTGCTTTCATCCTCTCTTCTTTTGTTTTCAAGATGGCCCCATAGGTCTTATATTGAGCACAGTGCAATATCAAAAACCAGGGGAAACAAAAGCTCAACAAAAAGAGAAGAGGAGGGGGAAAGGGAATTAAAGGATGGTGGGAAAAGGGGGGGGGGGAAGAATGATATAGGAAAGGGGTGGGAAACGGTAGCTCTCCAGATGTTTTTTGCCTACAACTCCCATCAGTCCCAGCCATTGGCCATGCTGGCTGGGGCTGATGGGAGTTGTAGGCAAAAAACATCTGGAGAGCTACCGTTGGCAACCCCTGATATAGGAGGTGGTGTACTGGTATGGTACAGTTCCCATCGGCAAAGAAGTGAAGAAAGATATTCAAATCACACTGGAGGGCAGATGGTGGACAAATCGTTCCTTTTGAAAGAATGCTTAAGAGGCTGCTGACATGAAAACCTTGAATGCAGACTTGGTAGGCAAGATTAGATCGCTTCCATCTGCCCCTTACCCTTGATAAAAGTGGACATTAAAAGTTCAGTTTCTAAATTCTTGGCCCACTACATACCTGGCACCTCTGGAATACTGAAAAAAGGAAACGAAATGGTGGGGGTCACCTCTTTGATGTGAGACAAGCGTAAGAGCACATGCCATTCCCTGAATAGTGACAACTGGCTGTGATTTTGTTTTTTGTTCTTGCTGTATGACGTGACAGGGAACAACATAAGCATGCCACGATAATCAGCGCTTTCTGGGGGAGTGGGGAACACCACTCTCCCAAGACTCAAAAGAAGAAACGTACACTTGGGGAGATTTGAATAAAAGGAACATTTATGTATATCAAAAATAAGCTATTTACTCTGCTAGCAATTTCCTCAATTCCCTTTGCTAATATTGCTGGCGCTTTGATCAAACGCTTTCTCCTCCAACAATCCCATTTCCTTTCCCAGTTCAGTTCTTTTTAGCGAAGCCGTAATCCTATTTAGCAGGGAACTCTTCTGAGCAAGAGGAGGCGATTACGCGATGACGAAGCCAGGCGGGTTGCATTCCAAGTGAGCCAAACTTTTGGTTTAACTGTCGCCACCCACTTCTTGTGACGTTGGGGTTTCTTCCGCAGTCACGACGACGGCCTCCAGCAGGATTCAAGGCCTGTCTATTGTCCCCTCCTTTAAACCATTGAAGAAGAACTAACCGAGGTTGCCCATCGGCTCATTTTCTAGTTGCTCCGTGCTTAGTGCTCTGGCTGGCTTCTAGAAGCATGCTTGTTGAGAAGCCAGCGCAGAGACACTCTGAATTGAATAGAAAACATGAAATTGGATCACTGGTGAATGGAGAAATGGGAGGGTTCCTCCAGGTCAGGATGCAATTATATCGTGATGCATACATCACCGCGGTCTTGTATTGTATTCTTAAACAAAAGAAATCTTTTTTTTCAGGGTGATCCTGAAGACACTGCAGCCAGAGTTCTTGAATATAAAGGCACTTGGAACACATAAAGTTGCCTGTTCGTTGAGCTAGAACACTGGCCTATCAAGGTTGGAGCTGTTTCATTGGCCACAGCTCTCCAGGGTCTCAGGTTGAGGACTTTCACATAACCTACCAAAGCTGGCGTGTTTGAAGGATTGTCTCCTCCCATATGTTCCTACATGCCAACTTTGGTCCTCAGTAGGGGTTTTGTAGAAAAATAGGTGGTGGAGCTCATTAGCACAACTCATTAGCATTTGCTCCCCTCCCAGGCCAAAGGCAACCTGACGCAAGAAAGGAGAGCCCCGGGCGAGTGAGACCTGCTTGGGTTGGCTAGAGATCCAGTAGCTCAAGTAGGCCTCGCTCACCTGGGGCTCTCCTGGGCTGCTCCCTCCCCAGTCAAAAGGCCAGCAAGCGACCTGCTGCCCAAAATCACATAAGAAGTGGAGAAAGGATAGCATGGGCTTCCAGGGAGTTGGGGGGCGGGGCACTCTGGGATGTCCCAAATCTGATAACATCACCCAGAAGTGACATCATCATGACATCAGGGATGTCACATGGTAACACTCTGGTTCTCAATTGAAACTTTATGGTAAAACTAGCCTCAAGCCAGAGAATCACTGTGCAACGTCCCCAATGTGATTAAATCAATTCCAGGTGATGTCATCATGTTGGGGACATCACACAGTGACATCACTATTTGGAGGTGGGGTTCCCCCACTGGCCACCTAGCTGGTAGCAGGGAGAAGCCCTGAAAAGTGGAGGAACCCCTGCCGGGATTGGGGACAGTCAACCCTAGTTTCACTCCAGTCAAGGAACATCCTCAGTTTAATGGCATCCCATGACTCCTTTGCAATCTGCCCAGGGCTCACTTTGTAGCAGCAGCTCCTTTGCATATTAGGCCACACACCCCTGATGTAGCCAATCCTCCAAATGCTTACAGCAGGCCCTGTAAGAAGAGCCCTGGAAGCTCTTGAAGGATTGGCTACATCAGGGGGTGTGGTCTACTATGCAAAGGAGCTCTTGCTACAAAGTGAGCCCTGAACCTGCCTCCCCCAACAGCGAAAAATCTTTCCAACAGCCAATGTCATGTATAAACAGCTGAAAGGGAGGCCCGACTGCAATGCCCTTGAACAGCCATCAGTGACAAACCTGGATATGCATTTTTTTAAAGAAAAAAAACCAAGAAAAATGTGCAGTCACACATCTTCTAACATTTAAACAAAACAAAAAAAAAAGAGAGAGAGAGGAAATTATGCAGAAGCGGCTGCCATGCCATTCTGGGAAGGCTACTACGAGAGCCTTTTAAATCCATACAATTACTTTAATAACGTATACGGGGTGGTTCTGGAGATTAATGGTGTGAAGCGCAATGATTTACAGCGGAGCCTTAAGCCAAGACTATTTTGCATTAGCAAAGGAATGGACTGAGGAAGCATTTGGCACCAGCCTTTCCCCCCAGAAAAGCAGTGGACTCCGGTTGCTGCCGAAGGGGAGTCTCCTGGGTGAGTTGGGGAGGAGGGCTGCAAGGAATCTTCCTGCATTAGACAAAGAGAGAGGGGGGGGGAGAAACACCTTGTTCCCTTATTACCCTTCAGAACATGTCCACTGCTGATTCCAAAGGTATTTATTTCCTAGATGTGCATTAGAGATCAGAGATACACGCAGCTGAAAAAAGCAAACACACAGCCGGGCTTTTAATAGCATCAGTGGGTAAAGCTTGTGCCCCGTCTTCCAGGAGAAGCCTGGAGATCTCCCAGAATTACTACTGGTCTCCAGACTGCAGTGATCAGTTCCCCTGATCCCCCCCCCCCCCTTATGTAGCAGCAATTTCTTTGCATGCAGCCATTTCCACGAGTAAAAACAGTTTCCAGAGCCCAAAGCGGCGGGGTTTTTTTTTAGTTGAGCAAACCTAGGCCATTTTCCCACTGAGCTTACCTCGGAGCGACGTCCCTCTTCACCGCGCAGCGTCTGCGCGGATTTCCCACCAACTGCTCCGAGGAACCAGGAAGTTCCCGACCTTTTGCATCGCAAATGGAAACCGCTAAAAACCAGTTTACATCTGCGATGCAAAAGCCGCGGCTCTTCCTGGTTGTGCGCAGCAGTTGGTGGGAAATCCGTGCAGACGCTGCGCGGTGAAGAGGGACGTTGCTCCGGAGTAAGGTCAGTGGGAAAATGGGCCCTACTTTATTTGAGAGCCAGTTTGGTGTCATGGTTAAGTGCGTGGACTCTTATCTGGGAGAACCGGGTTTGATTCCCCACTCCTCAACTTGCATCTGCTGGAATGGCCTTGGGTCAGCCATAGCTCTGGCAGAGGTTGTCCTTGAAAGGGCAGCTGCTGTGAGAGCCCTCTCAGCGCCACCCACCTCACAGGGTGTCTGTTGTGGGGGGAGAAGATATAGGAGATTGTAAGCCGCTCTGAGTCTCTGATTCAGAGAGAAGGGCGGGGTATAAATCTGCAATTCTTCTTCTTCTTCTTGATGTAGCCAGTCTTCTTGGAGCTTACACTAGGCCCTGTACCAAGAGCCTTGTAAGCTCTTGGAGGATTGGCTACAACAGGGGTGCGTGGCCCAATATGCAAAGGAGCTCCTGTGCCAAAAAAAAAAAAAAGCCCTGGTTGCTTCGGAATGTGGGCTCTATGGCATTATAGCCAAACGGAGGCCCCCACCCCCAAATCTCCATGGATTTTCCATGCTGGATTGGCAACCCAACCTAAGTAGCGTCAGCCTTTCATCTGGCAGGGCTCTCGGCCTTCAGTGCCTGCAATGCAGCTGAATAATTAACAGCTGAAGGTTTGCCAGGCATGGAGAGGCAGAAATGTCATCTGCAGCAGTTGTGCCTTTTACTTAGCTGTGAAAGGGAGAGAGGCCTTGGTGGGACCAAAGGCACGAGCAGAACGGCTAGCCTCTGGATTGGGGACCTGCCCAAGGTGTGGTTTTGTGTTTTTGCTGTGTTTTGCCCATAGGCTGCTTGCTTATTTCAATCACTGATGCAACCCTTCCTCCTCTCCTTCTCATGATCTGCCTGAGTTCACGGAATCAGCATTGCTGCCAGATGGCCATCCAGCCTCTGTTTGAAAACCTCCAAAGAAGGAGAGCCCTCCATCGCGCAAGGAAGCCTGTTCTGCTGAGGAACCACTCTGCTAGGAAGTTCTTTGTAATGTTTAGCTGAAAACTCTTTTGATTTAATTTCAACCTGTTGGTTCTGGTCTGACCTTTTGGGGCAACAGAAAACAACTCTGCACCATCCTCTACATGACAGCTCTTCAAGTACTTAAAGATGGTGATCATTACCATCTCACAGTTGTCTCCTCCCCAGGCTAAACGTACACAGGTCCTTCAACCTTTCTTCATAGGACTTGGTCTTCCCCTACAAAGGTCCATTCCCCTGGAGGAAATGGGAGTTTTGGAGGGCAAACTTTATGGCATCACATCCCTACCTTCTGCTCTCTAAGCATGGCCCCCAAATCTCCAGGAATTTCCCAAGCTGGAGTTCACAACTGAATAATGCCCAATCCTGCCCATTTGGGAATCTAGACTGCTGGCCAACATCCAAGGGGGGGGGGGGGGTTGTAGAAAAAGCCCAGTGGGAACTCTTGCATATTAGGCCACACCCCTGCTGGCAAGCCAGCCAGAACTGTGTTCCTGAGCGTTCCTGCTCAAAAAATGCCCTGCCAACATCACTGCAAAAGTACTGCACAGTACTGGAGACCTGCAAACAGATCTTACAGCTTTGGGCGGGTCTCTAATCCCAAATGGCACCATGACATAGGCAGAGAACCCTTTCCTGTCACACCATCTGCATGATCTCAAAATCCTACCCCCTACTAGTTGCCCCCAAAGGAAAATATGCAGGCAGTATTCGGGTACTTTTGCAATGTCATACACAAGGCAAATAATACTGGGTGGGCCACTACAATGGGCCAAATCTTTTATCCGTTCCTGGATCTCCTGCTATCACATTCAGTTGGGCCTTAAGTTCCACTTCTTAGTGGGTACTGAAACTCCCTGGTTCAAGTCTAACATGATGCACTACCCAGGCTGCCTCTCTGAATGACTATTCAAAGTCCACCATGCATATTGTACAGGGCTACCACTAGGCATGTTCAAACATCTCAAGAACTTATATATTCAGATCTCTGACAAACAGCTTTCCCCTCACAAAACTCCTTTTTTTAGTTTATACAAAGGCTAGAAACTGTGCCAAGTGGAAATGTTTTAAAACCAAACCCTGCCAAGTAGAAATGTTTTGGAAAGAGCCTTTGCCCTCAAAACAAAACACTTCTGATGTCAGCCGGACAAGCTCTGGGCGGGCTCTACAATTCTTACGTTCCGTATGGAGAACTTCACTCACAATCATCTCTGGGATTGCTATCACCAAGGCTTCAGGTCCACATGGTGCTACAAAGATGTTGTGTGGCCTATCTCAGAAGGCCAGCAAATTAGCAATGGGAAAAAGCAGAGGCCTCATGTTCATGAACAAACTGTGTGGAAACTGGTCAAGCCATTGAACCAAACAAACCCCTCACACAATGACCAACCCACTATATCTCCCCCCCCCCCAATTACTCCCTGAGCAGAGAACATGTGAACACCTGAAGCTGCTTTCTACCAAATCTGACCCTTGGTCTATTCCTGGGGTGGCCAAACTTGCTTAATGTAAGAGCCATGTAGAATAAATGTCAGATGTTTGACAGCCAGAAGACAGAAAGGAAGGAAGAAGGGAGGGAGGAAGTGAGGAAGGAAGGGAGCAGGAAGAGAGGGAGGGAGGGAGGAAGGAAGGAAGGAAGGAAGGAAGGAAGGAAGGAAGGAAGGAAGGAAGGAAGGAAGGAAGGAAGGAAGGAAGGAAGGAAGGAAGGAAGGAATCCACTGCTTGCTCACCCCTTTTGGGATCCGCAGGAGCAAAATAGTGGACCTACTTGGAGAAAACGTATTATTTTCCTCCTTTTAATGTGCCAAGAAACCTTCAAGTATCTGAGTGGCTGGAGGAGGTTCAACTCTGTACAGCTCAAGAGCTCAGCTTGTTAAACAGGCCAGGGAGGCCTCTGGCCCAGAATCTAGTTCATAAGTGGTCAAAACCCAGATGCTCCCAGCTGTTTGGGAATAGCCAAAAGCATCCTCTCTTCTGTTTATGACCAGCAGCAAGAACACCCAGAAGCGCTGTTGGATGTTTGGAGAGGGGAAAGATGGGTTGCTCAGAAGACCTTTCCAATTAATTGCAGTTATTTTCTTCTAGCCCCTGTTTTAAATCATTCTGAGTTACTATAGTATCTGGTCAGCAGAGAATACCCCAGATTAACGCTGTGCTGTGCAGGGGGGGGGGGGGGGAATAACATACTGTGACCACACTAAATAATGCACTTTCAATGCACTTTCCAACTGGAATTTACCAGCAACATTCAGCTAGAAAGTCCATTGAAAGTGGATCGAAAGTGCGTCATCTAGCGTGTGTGATCGCAATATATTGTTTTGTTTTCAAAGCCTGCTGCATGCTAGTTTGATTTTGATCAAGCACAGTTTGCTTTTCCATCATGATGTGGAAGGTAGGGTGGAAGGAAGTCCCACCCCGAAAATACCTGAAGATTCTGGGGGTGGAGCCTGAGGACAATGGGATTTGGGCAGGGGAGGGACTTCAATGAGGTGTAATGCCATAGAGCAGGGGTGGCCAAACTTGCTTAATGTATAAGACAAATGGAATAAATGTCAGATGTTTGAGAGCCACAAGACATGAACGTCAGATGTTTGAGAGCCCCAAGATGGAAGGAAGGAAGGAAGGAAGGAAGGAAGGAAGGAAGGAAGGAAGGAAGGAAGGAAGGAAGGAAGGAAGGAAGGAAGGAAGGAAGGAAGGAAGGAAAATAGATGGGGAGGGAGAGGTGGAAATAAATTTAACTTTAAATGCATTCTCCAATCCTTCTCCACGTTGGTTGACAGTTTTGAAAGCCACACAATATGAATGAAAGAGCCACATGTGGCTCCCAAGCCACAGTTTGGCCATCCCTACCATAGAATCCACCTTCCAGAGTGGCCATTTTTTCCAGGTGAACTGATTTCTGTCACTTGGAGATCAGTTGTAATCCCTGGGGATCTCCAGCCACCATCTTGGGCCACTGGCAACCCTAGTGGAAGGGTGAGGAGATGCCATTTCCTGGCTCACGCCTTCCAAACCGCTCACGGTGGTAAAGTAAACGCAGCTCATTCAGTCATAACCATCCCTTAGTAATCTCTTCCCTCAGCCAGACTGTGTCATCTGCCTCTTTTTAGTCTCATCTCCCACGGACAGCATTTTGCAGCCATTTCAAGTGATAACCGCTTGAAGTCTGACCCCAATCACCTGCTTGGCATTTTGACTTCCACCGCTTCCCCATCTGAAGTCCTCTAATGACTTGCATTTGTTCCTTGAGGCTGTCTCTATCTCCAAAATAATCAATCAAGCTCTTTTGGTGAATCCGTCTAATTCGCCCGAAGACAGGAGAATTATGAAAATTGATATCCACCGAGAACATGACCAATTTTTTTCATTCTCCATTACTGTTTTGCTCAGATTAAGACAATGCCAAAGCTGAAAGCATTAAACTGCTAATTGCTCTGATGAACTGATATAGTTCACTGAACACAGAGGAAGGCGGAGAAGAGAGGGGAAAAAACACATGGCGTTTTAATAAGCCTTTAACCTTTGCGAAGGGGTGTTAAGCGCTGATAGCATTGTTGGGAATGATCTAGGTGCATTCAAGATGGCTTTCTAAACAATGATTCATTTGCTACCGGGATGGCAGCTTTTCTGCACGGCTAAACCAGAAGTGGGGAAAGAAGTGTCTGTAAAAAATGAAACTAGGTATGGAGTCGCACAATCTTTTACGCCATAACTTCTCACTAATTTCTAAATTTGGATGTTGCTTTTTAGGCTGCTCCCACAAATTCACCTGTCATGGAGACTGGTGGGGAAGGCATCAACCCCTTCTCATTGTAGGCAGGGGTGGAATTCTAGCAGGAGCTCCTTTGCATATTAGGCCATGCCCCCCTGATGTATCCAATCCTCCAAGAGCTTACAGTAGACCCTGTAAGAAGAGCCCTGTAAGAAGAGCCCAGTTCTGGCTGGCTTGGTGGCAGGGGGTGTGGCCTAATATATAATATATAAATCACTTATATATTATATAATATATAAATCACTTATATATTATATAATATATAAATGACTTCCTGTAAAACAATGATGATGTCAGGGGGTGTAGCCTAATATGCAAATGAGTTCCTGCTGGGCTTTTTCTACCAAAAAAGGCCCTGTCTGCATGTAAGTTCATTCAAATTTATGGAAGTAGCACTGGGCAAGCAAGCCAGATATCCTCCCTAATGAGAGAAGGCTTTTTCCAAATGTGCTTTTTGAATGGCAGCTCTTCCCTTCGTTTTCCTAAAGCAATCCAGACTCCTTTGGGACATTGTGAAATGCTGCGGCTCGCCTCCTGGGTCTGGCCCCTGAGAACTCTGGGATAATCACATTCAGCAGCAGAACACTCTAGCAAAATCCCAAATGAATCATATGAGTTGGCTAAGCTGATCGAGCTGATTATATCCCTAACAAGCAATGACAGAAAAGAAAAACGGGTGGGGGTGGGGTGAAGCTGCAATTAAAGCCCAAACCTTCTGCATTAATGGGATACGTTGGCAGAACACTACCAATACAAACAATCAGGGCGTACATTTCTGAAATGAGAGGATTTGGGACTTAGTCTCACCCTAGCCTAGGACTTGGAAGCCCCTCCTACCTTTCCCATTCCAGATGTGGAGAGCTGGCCTCGATTGCTAAGTAGTGAAGGGAAAATACTCTATATGTGGTCACAGCTGCTCTTATTAACGCCTTGTCCTGTTTCAGGTGGGTCATATTTCGGCAGCCTTAAAAGAAAACCACTTAGGGGGTGAAGTTTTTCTAACCCTGGTGCAAATGAAACTTGCACAAGTTGCCATATTGAGGGCCCTCAAATACCCTCTGTACCTCTCTCTGTCAAAACTTCTCAGTTCTTGCTTTTCTTTCTACCTTATACCAAACCCTGGCAAGAAAAGGGCAATGCAGGACATTTTCATCCATACATCAGGAACATCTATCTCGCTCTCTCTCTCCCTCACCATGTTGCCTGTACTTTCCCCCATTGCTCCCCCAGGCTTGTCCCCCACCTTTCCCTTCTCCTGATGTATGGCAAAACAATACTCCTTCTTGCTCCAGCAGTTGTGAAAGAAGATTGAGTAAGGTGATCCAGGGAGGAAGGAGGCATCAAATTGCCCAAAGTGTCTAGCACACGGGTTGAGAAGAGCTACTCTGTAACTACTATTAACCCAAAGAGCACTTTTCGGCCCTGGCCCTTTCCTGGTGGAAAGAGCTCCCCCTGGAGATCTGGGCCTTGCGGGATCTGCTTCAGGGTGTGTCAAGCAGAGCTTTTTCGCCAGGCTTTCAGCTGAGGCAATGGACGTCACTTGTTACCAGCCTCCCCCTTCATTCCATTCCAGTGCTACAAGACCTGCTGGACCTGGACAATAGGCCATGTCTGTGAGGCAGAATTTGCCATTTAGTACCTATTGTTACTCTAATTTTAGATTCATCAATATGTTAGAATACATTAGAAATTCATCAATACGTTAAAACCAGTAAATATTTGTACATGCACACACATATACGAAGAGCAATTCTAAGCAGGTCCCCTTAAAATTATTATTGTTGTTGTTATTTCTATTAATTTTATTTCTATACTGCCTGTAGTTAAAGCTCTCCGGGAGGTTTACAACAAATATATACAAAATAAAACACAATGAATAAAACATCAATAATTGAAAATTAATTTAAGATGACATGAAAAACACTAGAAACAATAGACCAGAGCCAAAAAGACCTAACTCAAAATGAAAGAAAAGTACCTGGCTAAATGTATTGGTCCCCTTCATGTCTAAGGCCTCCACAAACAGGGTTTTCTTAATCTGGTGCCCCAAAAATGGCAAATTTGGCACCAGGTTGATTGCAACAGGGAGGCTGTTTGAAAAACAGGGGCGGGGCACCAGCAAAAATGCCCTCCCCTTAGTTGCCACTCTCCAAGCCCCTTGAGGGATTGATACCCGGAAGAAGGCCCCAGAGGTTGAATGGGGTTGGGAGAGGTGCTCTGACAGATATTGTAGTTCCCAGGGCTTTTTTTGTAGCAGGAACTCCTTTGTATATTAGGCCACACAACCCTGATGTAGCCAATCCTCCAAGATTACAAGGCTCTTAGTACAGGGCCTACTGTAAGCATGAGGACTGGCTGCATCAGCAGGGTGTGGCCTAATACGCAAATGAGTTCCTGCTATAAAAAAGCCCTGTTCCCAGTTGACTAGAATCCTATACTAGTGTATTGAATGGGGCTTATTCCTCAGAAAACATTATTAAGATGATGCTGTAAATCCTTTTCAAAATGTCCCCTTATTTAGTAATTTTACCTGGCATCCCGCCTTGTACGTCTGTATTGTCACTTCCACAGAATAACTTTAGCCAAGTTTGGGATAAAATGGAGAACGTCTGAGCGGCTTTGATTTCTCCAAGTGGGTTTCTGGATCTCACCTCAAGTCACTGTCCTAACTCACCCCACCTCAGGTGTCAGATACTTACAGCATCCTGACCCATGAAAGAATGCTAGTTTTTTTAGGGCCGTTAGAAATATATTTTCCCCTCCAGATAAATACTGTTCTCATAATCCAAAAGGGACAAGGAAAAAAAATAACCAGATATATGTATAAAAATATCATCATTTTATTACATTCCACACAATACATTGTCAAGAGTTTCAAAATTCCACAAGATATTTCCACACACAGGCAACTGGGCAATGCTGATGATGTCACAGTTGTAAGGGGAGGGGGGAGGGGTGAAAGGCGGCAGTAAAAACAGGTGGGCAACCGGCAGTCTTTGGCGAATTTCTAAAAACAGGGTCAAAGGTTAAACACACCCAGATTGAACATAATTAACCCAAGGGGAAATCTGAAATATTCAGTGGCTGTATTTACAACTGACTGCCACATGGGGCACCAATGGAAAGGAATTAAGTTCACTGTGACCTGCAATTCTTTTTCACTTTGAGGTTTTCCCTGTCATGAGGACTAGCATCACAGATGCTTGCAGACAAATTACTTCCGTCACTGGAAACAGCTTTCCTGGGACCCACAAAACACATTGGAAGAGTTTGACTTCCTGATGACCCTCTAGCATAAGACAAAGCCACCTTGCTAACAAGAACAAAAAATTCCCTTCCCTTCCCCCATGTTGTGAAACAAGGTGAGTGACTACTTCACTCTCCCATAATCCCATTTTTCTAGACGCGGTTGAGCAGCGCACACACACTCATTTTTGTTTCATTTGCACTCTGCACTTTTTAAAAAAGAACAGTTTCTTGACTCAACAGCACTGTGCGGTATAAACTCAGCTAAGCAAGCACCTTGGCGGAGTAAAAATTGCTACATGCACTAGAGCATGCTACCTGAATAACACAGGGCGGAGGGAATGGGACGGACGTCCCCAGACAATGTGTTCCTTTGGGGAACTAGCCAAGAACCTCCGGTCTCTTTCTTGACACATGTCGCTGACCCGATGTATAAATAGGATTCCTCTCACCAGAAATTTAACTTACTTAGGCCTTTTTTTTGTAGCAGGAACTCCTTTGCATATTAGGCCACATACCCCTGATGTAGCCAATCCTCCAAGAGCTTACAGGGCTCTTCTTCCAGGGCCTACTGTAAGCTCTTGGAGAAGGAGAAGAAGAAGAAGATATTGGATTTATATCCCGCCCTCCACTCCGAAGAGTCTCAGAGCGGCTCACAATCTCCTTTACCTTCCTCCCCCACAACGGACACCCTGTGAGGTGGGTGGGGCTGAGAGGGCTCTCACAGCAGCTGCCCTTTCAAGGACAACCTCTGTGATAGCTATGGCTGACCCAAGGCCATTCCAGCAGGTGCAAGTGGATTGGAGGATTGGCTACATCATCAGGGGTGTGTGGCCTAATATGCAAAGGAGTTCCTGTTACAAAAAAAGGCCCTGATCTTAGCAATTAAATCAATGGCAACCGTGGGGGTATGAACCCCACAATGCAATACGAGTAAAGACTGTTTACTCAGCTCTGTTTTGCACAACAGCCTGGGCTGTTAAACTAAAAGCAACACCTGTGTATGGAAGCACAGCTTCCCCACTTCACCTCTTCCACGGCAGTCTGAAACGCCTCCTAAAACACGGCTTCTGGGGGGGGGGGAATCCCAGAAGCAGCATGAAGGGGAACCGGGGTGGGGTGGGGGCGGGGCTGCCATGTGAAGTGGGCATGGAACTTTCCCACCGGCTCCAATGTATTGTGCAAGAGCTACTGTAAGGATAAGCACTGAAACAGACCTTCCTCCATAATCGGAAACACAAGATAAAATAGAGGCAAGCTGATTGACCCCAAGGGTAGCTCGCAAGCGCTTCTTTCGAGTTTCTGCTTGCACAACAGCTCTTGCACGAGCAAAGGTATTCCTCAGATGCCACCTGACATTTTCACACAAGTCCCAGTGATTTCAGCAGAACTCGGGCAAGACAAAGGCCGTAATGGAAGGAACCAGGGCTTTTTTTGTAGCAGGCTCTTAGCCATATTAGGCCACGCCCCCCGAGGCAGCCAATCCTCCAAGAGCTTACAGGGCTTTAAGTACAGGGCCTACTGTAAGCTCCAGGAGGATTGGCTACATCAGGGGTGTGTGGCCTAATATGCAAAGGAGTCCCTGCTACAAAAAAAGCCCTGGAAAGAACCCCTAGGTTTTTCACCCTTTAGTGGAACAGTCCTACTGCGACTGCCTTAACTTCTGTTTTTTTACAAGGGACAAAGGGTGGCTAGAGATTTCAAGAAGGATAGAACCAGTCGTGATGGGAACTTTTTTCTGAAGAAGCAAACAACACTGGAAAATCACATTCAGTGGCCTGAAAAGTATATCTGATTGAACCGTTCCAGCCACCTTTGTGTGTTATCCCCAGCTAATCTATACAAGGCATTTCCATTGCATTACTTCAGAGCAAATCGATAGATAGAGGCTTATCGCAGACTCCATTATGCCTCTGCTAAAAAGATGCAGAGATATCTGGATTTTAAGCAAGCCCAATTCTTGGGGCTTTGGTTGATAGATGTCATTACCAACGTCTTAAGCAGCAGCATCACTGCAGATATGAACTGCGCCGATCAGACATTTGTGTCAACTTGGAGAGAGAAGAACAAAGAGCAAAGTGTTCTTGGACTTTTATAAATTACCGGTAGAAATCCAAGGAAGGAATTTCCTCTCTCTCACAAATAATAGAAAGGAAAGAAAGCGTTGCTAAGAGTGAGATTGACTCACCAAAGCAAAAGGTACTTCTACACATGCCGAAAATGCATTTTCAATTCATATTTTGACGCATTTCAGCAATTGCTTGCAAGTGGATTTTGCAGTTTTGTGTAGTCAAATCTCATTGCAAAGTGCATTGGAATTGAATTGAAAGCGCATTCTTTAGTGTGTGAAAGCATCATTAAACCTCAGAGGTCTGGAGCTACAGCATTTTCTAGACCTTGGCCCTAATAACGTCTACTCTAAGGCCAGATTGAACAGAAAAGGAACATTCATTATGAACTTTTCTTTTATAAGGCAACTTGAAAAAGATTTGGTTGGGTTTTTTTTTTTTTTGAGGGATTTATTTCACTACCAAAATGATGGCTATGTTTTTGTGATGTCTGGGGGAGAAAAGAAATCTTAAATTTGACCGTCTCTGACGCCCTCTTGGCTCTTCTAACCTTCCCATGTGGCTTGTTTCTTTTTGACTTGCCATTTTTAATTTTCCTTTGGCACAGCCTCTCCTTTTTCACCAGTATGAACCCGCAGACATTCATAAAGGTATCGGTATGTACCCTACCTTAGGCTGGAGATGGTCTCTCCAGCCAAAGGAGCCTTCAGACAGCCAAAACAGCTCTCTCCAGGGGTGGAATTCTAGCAGGAGCTCCATTGCATATTAGGTCACACCCCCCTGATGAAGCCAATCCTCCAAGAGCTTACAAAAAAGAGCCTTGTAAGCTCTTGGAGGATTGGCTACATCAGGGGTGTGTGGCCTAATATGCAAAGGAGTGCCTGCTAGAATTCCAGCCCTAGCTCTCCCATGGGAGCAACAAAGAGTCACTGAAGTTGAAGGAAGACCCCTTAGAGTGGAGGAAGGGTTCAAACATTGCTCGGTAGAGCGGTCGGATACATGTCGATACCGATTAAACCCAGCCCATGCTAGATAAGGCAACAAAAAGCATCGTTCACTTCTCCGAATAAACAAAACTGGGGTATTCATCATCAGAAAGGTATTCCCAGGCCTTCCCATGAGGAAGGGGAGGGTAAAAAAAAAAAAGCACTCCTTGTGAAAGTTGGAGGAGTACGAGCAAGTTCCAAAGGCCCTTTCTGAATGGCCGTTCAGCTGATGTCACCCACACATGCACACTTACATACAGGTATATAGATAAAGATATACAAGCACACACACATATACTCTTGCATACCCCTCCTAACTTGCTCTTTTCTTGCAAGTTGTCCACTGGGGGGAAAAATAAGTCTTTGAAAAATAATAATAAAGGAGCATTCACTTTCAAAGAGACAGGGGAGAAGCAAGTCTCTTCTGGCGATCCAAGATGCAGCATTATAGTTAAGAGTTTGTAAAAAGAACACAATGGGGTGGGGGCTGGGGAGAAGAGATGTCTCGAGTTCACATATATGCTGGGCAAGGAGAAAAAAGTGCAAAATTGAGGCAACGTATTTTGAAGTCTTTAGAAATTTTTGTCTGTTGTGTTTCCTGTTTCCGAACTCTCAGCAATGCGAGCTGCGGTCTTGTTCTAGTTTTATCGTTAAGGTGGGCTCCACTGCCAAAGGGGCCCCGTTGGCATAGTGGGCGGTTTTGTAGGTGATGGAGTGATCGCTCTTCTTGGCCGCATAGCGGAAGCGGTGGTAGTGGAGCACCAGGGCCAGCGCGACGGAGACCAGCACCAGAACAGCACCTCCGGCGGCCATAACGTAATACCAGTAGGCTGGGATGGGCTGCACTGACACCGTGTCCACTGTGGGCTCGCTCCCTGGCAGAAGGGTGCCCCCTGGGGGAGAGACAGAAGAACGTTGCTAGGTGGGATGCATGCAGGCTAATATAAAGAAAAATAGACACAGACGCAGGCTAATATAAAGAAAAATACACACAGACACGCGTGCATGCGTTCAAGAGTTTTTAGGCGGCTTCGGCAAAGTCAGCGTGACCGAGCTTTCTCTCTGGGTGGAACGGCAATTTGGATTTTTTTTTTTTACAAGCAGGCAAATTAAAGCAATTCATTAATTAGGCAGGGTGGGATGTGGGGGGGGGGGGAAGGATGTAAATGTTGTTAATAGCCATTATATTTGGTAGGAAGCAGCCCCTCCCGCGCTGCTCCCTCCCCTTAATCAACCCAGTCTCGTTTTCAACGTGGCACTTGTTTGTCAAGCGATGACAAAACACATCACATTTTTAAAACAAGTGACAAGAGTTTAATTGCAAAGTACGAGGGAGGTTGTGACAGGATCGCAGTCATGGAGGAAAACATGCATACATTCCTGAGGGGAAAGAAAAGCGGAACAGAACCGTTGGCAAGCAAAACTCTTTCTTTTCCACAGGCCACCATGCAGAGACCAAGGCAGAGTCTAGTACTCCCCATGCCCACCCCACCTGACTGGATCCTCTGAACAGAACAGGCCAAAAGACCTAAATCTGTCATGAGCTGGCCATGTCTTTACAGAGTAGGGCTGCCAACCTCCAGGTAGCACCACGGGGTCTCCTGCTGTTACAGCTGATCTCCAGAAGACAGAGCTCAGTTCCCCTGAAGAAAATGGCGGCTTTGGAGGGTGGACTCTTATGGTATTAGACCTAGCTGAGGGCCTTCTCATCCCCAAATCCTGCTCTCCCCAGGCTCCACCCCCAACATCTCTGGGTATTTCCCAATCCAGAGCTGACAACCGAATTACAGACAAAGCTGTGACAGGACTCAGTGTATTTGAGACCATCGAGAACTTCACATTCAGTTACTGCAAATCACCAAATCAGGCTTCATAACTGATTTGGAATCACTTTCCTGTCCATAGTTTGAGGGGAGCCATGTTGGTCTACAGCACCATAGAGACAGACAAGATATGTCGGATCTGATGTTGGATCTGGGACTCTCAAAAGCTCACACCTCAAAAATCTTGTCTGTCTCTAAGGTGCTACTGGAACTGGACTCCCATCTAGCTGTCCTCCTATCCATTTCACACTTTTCTATACCCACATTTAGCAAAACAAGCTGCAAGGCATAACAGGGGTTATGATAAGCAGGTCTCATTTTGGGCAGGAGCTCACAGGAGCAGAGCTCCAGAACCTGTAATTTTTATTGTGCTCTTTCTTACTCCACGCCCCCCCCCCCCCAAAAAAAACCCCACTTGCTTCTGGGCTCCATTGTTCAAACCCCCGGTGAGAATTTTGCTGAACTCTAAGATCTGACAAACTTTCTAATATTTTCCCTCACAAAAAAGAGGGGAAATAACCAAAAGATGGAAGCAGACAGATGGAAATCTTCTTCCTGCCACTGTGGCCACATAGGAGAATGTAATTTTAAAAGCATGATGGGAGTGAGGTTTTATTATGACTATTATAATTCAAGAAGCATTTTAAGTTAGATGCTGGGCTAATATAATTTAGTACACCTTCCAGTGATATCATAGGTGTGGGGCATATGCAAATGTGTTATGCAAATGAGTTGTGCTAATGAGCACTGGCAGCTCTTTTTCTACGAAATCACCCCTGAGAAGCCACATTTTTCTTTCATTGATTCATCACCAAATATTGCTATTAAATGGATCTGAATATCAATTTTTTTTAAAAAAAAAGGTACTGAAGGATGTGCAAAATAACTTGCAAATTATGAAATAAAAGTACCACTTTGTCAAAGATAAGGCGACATACTTTTTTTTTTGCTTTTTGCTTTCTGTTTGCAAAAACAAACTAATAAAAAAAACCCACATCTGTCCTTGACTTGGTGGCCCACTCACTAACATTTCCTTCATGGACTGATCAACTACCAGTTTAATTGATTAATATATGAATTAAACCAATTATAGTTTGAGGCTCTAATTTATCATTCAGGGGAAGAAAGCGATACTCTTCAGAAAGGTCAGGACAGAACTCTTTCATGTGCTTTTTCTGCATGCGCAGATGAAAACAGTTCTTTTGCCAGTCCACAAACACGCCCAGACCATCTTACTGCTGAGAACTGTTTACCTTCTTACACAAGTGCCTCTTCACTACTGAAAGCAGAAGGCTGGGTACACCGTTCAGACCTCTCAAACTCAGCACTGGGAAATAAGGCGTCATAAATGATTTTGGCTACACTCTGGAAAACCTATTTCCCCTTATGCTGGCATCCCTGAGACAACTTTCCAAAATGTATTACTTTAGTGCTGGTAGGGGCAGGGGGAAGATGGCCCCGATTTCTCTTCCGCAGACTCTTATCTGGGAGAACCGGGTTTGATTCCCCACTCCTCCACTTGCAGCTGCTGGAATGGCCATGGGTCAGCCATAGCTCTAGCAGAGGTTGTCCTTGAAAGGGCAGGTTCTAGGAGAGCTCTCTCACCCCCACCTACCTCTCAGGGTGTCTGTTGTGGAGGGGGGGGGAGAAATGTAAAGGAGATTGTGACCGCTCTGAGACTCTGAGATTCAGAGTATAGGGCGGGATATAAATCCAGTACCTTCTTCATCTTCTTCACTTTCTGCAGTTGTGTCTGTGAGGGGTGAGATGAAGCCTTCAAAAGGAAAGCCAACGGGAGGTTCTCTGAAATGGATTTTACATATGCGGCTAACTAGGCTTGTGATCTGACACTGTGGATTGTGTCATCCCCACTTCTGTCATTCTATTACTTAGACCCATGCTTGACCAAAGTTGTATCTCAGGGCCAAAAAAGATGTGTGAGTGCAGCCATATTTGTTATTGATACTTTAGCCACATTCTCAGGTAAAGTGGTGGTAGTTGTGGTGGCGTGGGCTAATTTTTACCTCAGAAAGTGTTCTGTGGGTGAGAGATGTTCAACTCTCTTCCCTCCCCTAAATCCCTATAATTTTACACACTTTTCTACCAGCCTGATTCATTTCTTGAATGAAAAGAGCCTAAGGTGACAGAGACCAGTAACATAAAGCTCAGCTCCCCTCATGCATCTTTCATTGTAAAGCAGCATTCTGTAACCTCCCCACACTATTTTATGCAATACAGCAGCCATGTGAACAAACAAACATGGCTCCCAATTTGGGATGCCATCCTGGGGATTTTGGGAGTAGAGCCAGGGGAGAGTGGGATTTGGAGAAGGGAGAGATCCTCAGCAGGATACAACGCCATAGAGTACGCCTTCCAAAGCAGCCATTTTCTTTGGGGAACTGATTATTATGCAATTCTGGGAGATTTCCAGGCCCCACCTCATGGTTGGTAACCTTACCCTATTCTCTGTTGACACTGAACTATTGATAAAGCCCTATGGATTCCAGGATGCTTTTTATGTTATCTTTTTCCGGAAAAGTTTTGTTATTTGTGAGGCTATATTTGCAGCTGGGAAAGACTCTCTACAGAATTATAGAGAAGCCACTATTTCAGTTCCTTCCCATACACACAGGACCATAGCCAGCAGGGGGCAATGGAGACGGTGCTCCCTAGATAATCTGCAGCACCCCACCTAATCTTCCCTTGTACTGAAAGGGAAGATTTGGTGGGGAGTGCTGCAAATTCTTTAGAGGGGAACGCCCCCAGTGCCCCCTCTCGGGCTGGATATGGCCCTGCACATAGATCTTTGAGGAGTGGAAACTCACACCTTGAATAAAACTCTGTTGGTCTTAAAGGTGCCACTAGACACAAACTTTGTTCCCCGTACACAGGGTGCTTTTTTGTAGCAGGAACTCCTTTGCATATTAGGCCACACACCTCTGATGTAGCCAATTCTCCAAGAGCTTACAGGGCTGTTAGTACAGGGCCTACTGTAAGCTCCAGGAGGATTGGCTACATCAGGAGTGTGTGGCCTAATATGCAAAGGAGCTCCTGCTACAAAAAAGACCCTGCCCGTACATATATACAGTTATGGTCACAGTGTGCACATACCCATGGGTAAAGGAGAGATGACATATACGGTTTCCTTATCCAATGAGAACATTTCTCTAAGGACAAGACAAGCCAGGGCAGGCCCGCTCACACTATGTTTAACTTGGGTCAACAGCAGCTGCCACCCAAGCTAATTAATTTCCGTCAGCCAGGTTGTCCTCTGTGAGTAGGTGAGGAACGATCAGCCTTCCCACCCTCATCACCCCGCTCCACACTTATCATGCTGGGTACATGCAAAATGGATCTTTTCCTTAAGTCAATAATTTCAAGGCTCCTGTAAGCTGGTGTCCATTTGCTATTCGGCTCAGAGGCAGCTACTGCTGCTTGGCAACCAAATCTGCACTTTTTTTTCCTTAGCTGTCGGGAAGATTCCAAAGGGAGAACGAAATAGAGAGGGATAAGCCGTGGCTAGAAACACAGCGGGGAAAGTTTACCCACGTCATAAGACTACTGAACCCTGCCCTTCTCCACACACTTGGAGGCTGACTTCTATATATTCAGTACTCTTATGTCTTGCTGTCGTCTGCCCACGTGATTGCTTCTGGTACTTCCCCAACATGTATACACCACACACAGACACATATGCTGGGGTGCAAAGTGAAGTTTAAAACAACATCTAGAGCATGGGCTTTTCTACGAACAGAAAATCAGCAGCTGTGCCAGCATTTGTAAAGGAGAAGCAAGAAAGATTCAGTTTGCCGAATAAAATCCGACAATCCCTTCCACATCCGCACCATCGCAGTCATCAGCAGCGCGACCTCTCTCCTCCACCGAGGGGCCATATATCAGAGAGGGTAATGGGAAGGTGACCTTTTTTCTTGCTCTCCACCAGAGATGACCCCTCTGCGGCAGGGGTGGAATGAGCCAGAGTGAGAGAACGTGCGGCAAAGCATGCTCTTGGCCTGCTGAAAGCCATAACTAGAGAGCTTGGAAGGTTAAGACTCTCTAGAGGAGATATCAGCTTGCAGACTCCTCCTCACCCTCAACAATATTTAGGAAGGTGACGGGGTTCTGTTGCCGCCTACCTTCATTCTTCATCAGCTTATAAGTTTGCCAACCTTATAAGGTAGGGCTTGAAGTTATCCCAGAATGACATCTGATTTCCAGACTACAAGTTCCTCTGGGGGAAATGGCAGCTTTGGAGACTAGTGGACTCAATGGCATCCAGGGCTTTTTTTTGTAGCAGGAACTCCTTTGCATATTAGGCTACACCCCCCCCCCCAATATAGCCAATCCTCCCAGAGCTTACAGTAGGCCCTGTAACAAAAGTCCTGTAAGCTCTTGAAGGATTGGCTACATCAAGGGGGTGTAGCCTAATATGCAAATGTTCCTGCTTCAAAAAAGGCCCTGATGACATCACATCCCCACTGAGCTTTCCCCTCTCCGGAAACCCTGCCTTTCAAGACACCATGCCCAAATCCCCTGGAAGGGGAATGTTATATCCTTCTGCTCAATACACTAGGCCAGGATTTGAGAAGTGGTGATTCTGAGAGTGGGTGGAGCCTCTGTTTAGGTCCCCGAACAGCCTTCGTGTCCTTCAAAGAAAGACAAAGATAGCAAAAGGCGAAGATTCGTCGTCATTCGGGTATCTCTCTCCAAGAGGCAACGGAAACCATATCGCAAGGGAAACACTTGAAATCTTCCACACAAAATCCCCCAAAGTAAAACTCGCCTGTCCATTCCTCAGCAGCGTAATGTTGCCTTTACGTCTCCCCCCCCCACTCCATTCACCCCACAGAAGCCACTTATGGTGCAGGAAAGGCAAAGTGACCATCGTTCAACACTGCAAGGAGGGCACGGAAGTGGTAGAAAATCACTGTTGGTGGCAGGGCTTTTTTTTCAGCAGGGACTCCTTTGCATATTGGGCCACACCTCCCTGATGTAGCCAATCCTCCAAGAGCTTACAGTAGGCCCTGTACTAACAGCCCTGTAAGCGCTTGGAGGATTGGTTCCATCAGGGGTATGTGGCCTAATACGCAAATGAGTTCCTGCCACAAAAAAAGCCCTGGTCATCACATTGGGGGCATCACACAAAGACATAGCTGTTTGAGGGCACAGCCCCACCTCACTCTTAGAACGCTCCCTCCCACCCCTCTGCCGGTGAGTCACGGGGACATGGCAACCCTAATCGCTAGCATAGTTCTAGTTGCAAGGCATGGACAAGAAATTCAGTTTCTTCCATTGAAAAGTTCAGTTTCTAGCACTGACATGACCAAAGGCCACCTAAGATTAGTTCCCCCTACCTTCCATGGAAGAGCCTTCAGACACAGCCTATCAAATTAGGCTCACAATCTACAGAACTTAGAGTGAGATTCCAAACCAGAGCTCTCCAGAGTCAAACCATGTTCCATAATCAGGGCTTTTTTTGTAGCAGAACTCCTTTGCATATTAGGTCACACCCCTCTTGTGTAGCCAATCCTCCAAAAGCTTACAAGGCTCTTCTTACAGGGTCTACCATAAGCTCTTGGAGGATTGGCTACATCAGAAGTGTGTGGCCTCATATGCAAAGGAGTTCCTGCTACAAAAAAAGCCCTGCCCATAATAAAAAATAATAAATGTCCATCAACTAGCAGCTGAATTATGGTGACCTGATAGGGTTTTCAAGGCACAAGATAAACAGAGGTGGTTTGCCATTGCCTGCCTCTCCATAGCAACCCTGGACTTCCTTGGTGGTCTCCCATCCAAATCCTAAACATGACCAACTCTGCTTAGCTTCCAAACTCTAACAAGCTTGGAAGAGTCTGAGCAATTCAGGCTGCTCATTGCTCCATGGAAGAAGTAAAAAATCCCCCCTCAGGGTCACTAGCCCAACCAATGTGACCTCAAAGATGGCAAATCTAGGCCAGTTCTAATTGTGACGTATCCAGGGGTGGAATTCTAGCAGGAGCTCCTTTGTATGTTAGGCCACACAGCCCTGATGTAGCCAATCTTCCAAGAGTTTACAAGGCTCTTTTTTGTAAGCACCTGGAGGATTGGCTACATCAAGGCAGTGTGGCCTACCATGCAAAGGAGTTCCTGCTAGAATTCCACCCCTGAACATATCGAATGTCCCAGGATGATAAGCCCTTTGTGTCTTTGTGGGAGAAGAGACTTGGACCGAAAGGATTTCTGATTACCTTGGTCTTTCCCTCTGCTCCTGCCCAAACAAGATAGCCACCCCCAACAGAAGGCTTGTTTAATTTTCCAGTGGAAATTGTGCCCCGCTTCAAACACCGGAGAAGAAAGGTTTACAAAAGAGGCCCCTAAAACAACACTGAAGTAATAAAGCTGCCCGACTCCTTTGGGAACCTGACAAACGATGTAAATATCTCCAGTTGATCTCCCTGCTTTGCCACCCAGGCAGCGTAGGAATGAAACCACAAACGACCTGTTCAATCACCAGACCAGACGGCTCAGTGGCCTTTTAAAAGTCTGGATTCTCAGGTAGCAATGTTTGCCACTAAGGTGGGGCTGAAGTCAAGGGAACGCCATTAAGCCTGTCAGACTGGCACAAAGTATAGACTTTCCTTTTCCCACAGACCACAGGGTCGTCCTCTGCCTATTCCTAAGAAGGGTGGAATTCCAGCAGGAGCTGCTTTGCATATTAGGCTGCACCCCCTGATGTAACCAATCCTCCAAGAGTTTATAAGGCTCTTTTTTGTAAGCTCTTGGAGGATTGGCTACACCAGGAGGGTATGGCCTAATATGCAAAGGAGGTCCTGCTAGAATTCCACCCCTGTTCCTAAGAAAGGATGCTGTTTCCCGTTCTCCAAGTCCTACCAAGCACAGGATGGGGTGGGGTAGTGTGGGGGGAGAGGGGAGGGCGGTGGTCAGAGAACATGAAACAAGGTGAAGTGTTTCATAAGGAGAACATGTGTACATTGAGAAAAAGCCCGACTTTTGAGAGCAAAAGGAAAAAAAGTCAAGGGCAAAATATATGGTCTTGTGAATCTGTACAACGCTTTCATTTTTTGTGGGATCCTAACAGAAAAAGCCCAGGATGAACTCATTTGCATATTAGGCCACACCCCTTGACACTAAGTCAACCAGAACTGTGTTCCTGAGCCTTCTTGCTCAAAAAAAGAGAGAGAAAGCCCTGGGTCCTAAAACAGAATGGGGCCTGACCTAGATGGTCTAGTATTTGGATGGAAGACATCCAAGGAACACCAGGGTTGTGATGCAGAGGCAGTCAATAGCAAACCACCTCAGATCATCTCCTGCCTTGGAAACCCTACGGGGACGCCATTGGTCAGCTGCGACTTAGTGGGACAGAGCAGAATGGAGTGAAAAGAGCCAAGAGCTACAAAGAACTACTGGTGGAAAATAAACTGGACACAATTTTTTGCTTATAATGCAATCCGTTCTGCATTCCTTTCTCCATGAAAACAAGCTTTAAAGGGGGGCGGGGCAGGGAGATCTCCGGGGATTAGGTAACTGAGCGTTTCTTGTTTAAATTTCACAAACATGTGCAGATTCTTTCCATTCTTTCCTCTTAATGGACCTTCCAGGCCTCTCTTCACTTAAATGGTTTGGGCCCGTCCTGCAAGGCATCACTACGAAAACGTGAAATGCGATTTTAGAACTTCCATTTTGGTGGATCATACCACAACGTTGCCATAATCCTTTCATAGGTTTCTGAGGAATAGAGCCAAGAATGACACCCTCACTGGTGACGTCATTTAGAGCGGCTTCAGATGAACCGTAGAAAAGAGTAAGCCGTCCAGGAACGCCTTAAAGACTACCAAAATCTGTGGTAAGTTGGGGCACCTCATGGCTATCTGCCTTTGAAAAGGATTTCATGGGGCTCCCCTTGCCATGAACCTAGAAACGACAGCTAGTGCAGAACGCGGTGGCCAGGCTGTTACTGAAGCTGCCCAGGTGTGAGCACATACAGCCGGCACTGCAAGAATCGCACTGGCTGCTAATAATATACCGGATTCGCTACAAGGTGCTTGTCATTACCTTTAAAGCCCTTTATGGCTGAGGACCTGCCTACCTGAGGGACCGTCTGTCCCCACACGTTCCCCAGAGGGTACTAAGATCGGGAACGCATCTTTTAGTGATCTCCGGTGAGAGAGGCGAGATTGACGGCTACCAGAGATTGCGCCTTCTCAGTGGTAGCCCCCCACTGGTGGAACCAGCTGCCGGAAGAGGTTAGGGCCTTGCGGGACCTCACCCAGTTCTGCAAGGCCTGTAAGACTACACTCTTCCCGCTGGCTTTCAGCTGACTTTTGAGACCTACAACAGCAGGAGGAATTCAGGAAATACTGACGTCATCATAACTGAATAACACCAAAATGTTATTAGCGCCAACTGTTTTAAATTGTCTTATTAATGAACTGATTTTATCTATGAGGTACCAATGTGTTCGTCTTTTATTGTTATTATGACTAATGTTGTAAGCCGCCCTGAGCCTGCCTTGGCGGGGAGGGTGGGGTATAAATTTAATAAACCAAACTCCTGTTTTCAAGCTGGACTGTACTGTAGTCAGGGCTTTTTCCGGGGGGGGGGGGGGATGCGGCAGAATGGAATGGAACCTCTTTGTGGAAACAAAATTCTCAAAGAAATGTTTAAAAGTATGTGAGGAGCTGCTATAAATAGTTGCTGCTGCACTTCCCACTTAACGCTATTTGACACTGCAGACGCCACCAACTTTGGGATAAATATTCAAGGAACTGTCATACTGAGTCGCACCAATGGTCCATCTTGCCTGACGCTGCTGATTGGTACTGGCGGTTTGCTCGGCAAAGTCTTCCTCTGAGATCTTTCTTAGCCCTGCAATCTGACACTCCCGGGAGAGAAGGACACCCAGGGCCACTGCAGGTAACATCAGCACCGTATCCTAAGCCTCCCGCTTCTCCAGCGGTGGCCAAAGCATGGCTCGGGAGCCACATGGGGCTCTTTCGTGCATATCGTGTGACTCTCGAAGCCCCCGCCTCCTCATTGGCCAGCTTGGAGAAGGCATTTGTCTCTTTAAATCATTTCGCCAAGCCAGACAGCCAGCAGCAGTTTGGAGAATGTATTTAAAAGTTAAAGTTGCTGTCTTTCCACCTCTCCTTCCCTCCTTTCCCCATCTATTCCTTCCTTCCTTCATCTGACGTTCATGTCTTCCAGCTCCCAAACATCTGCATTTTTTCTATGTGGCTCTTACATTAAGCAAGTTTGGCCACCGCTGCCCTTCTTAGTACGTAACGACCGCTTGCCCTGAGGTCCCTACACTAAGCGTTTCCTTCCCCCAGGGGTGGAATGCTAGCAAGAGCTCCTTTGCATATTAGGCCATCCCCCCATGATGTAGCCAATCCTCCAAGAGCTTACAAAAAAGAGCCTTGTAAGCTCTTGGAGGATTGACTACATCAGGGTTGTGGCCTAATATGCAAAGGAGCTCCTGCTAGAATTCCACCCCTGCCTTCCCCTGTCTCCTTCTCTCTTCGTAGCTGTCCAACAGCCCAGCATTCAGGCAAGGGAATTATCAATCTACGATTCTCATGCAGCAGAGTTTGGGAAGAAGAGCATTCAGAAAGTTCTGTGAGTTGCTGCCCCTCGAGGTGACAGCGCTGGCTGAGATGCCTTGCAGCTTTGATTCATTACGAGACGACTGCTTCTGTATTCCGGAGAGGGAGCTGCAGTTGCGCGTCACAGCAAAACAAAAGAGAGAGCCCTGCAGCGCCTTAAAGGCTAACAACGTTTACAAGATATGATCCGCGTAGCTTTTTCCCACTATAGCTAACAGCAAATAGGCAAATCCATGCAATGAGGCCAGCTGTGATTCGGGGGGGGGGGGGAAGGGGCTGCAAATCTGGGGGAAACTGCAGGGAAAAAAAAAACATTAAGAAAACCCTTCATGTGGGGGCAGACTTCCCAATTTATAACATCATCCGCACAAGGGTAGATGTAAGTAAAAAAATGTGCCAGAGTTGGGTAACAGCCCCAAGCAATGGCTTTGATCTGGGCTTTTTCTTATTGAGGAGGAATGCACAAACGCAGTTCCGGAGGCTCGGCATCAGGGGGTGTGGCTTACTGTGCAAATGAGTTCCTGCTGGGCTTTTTCTACACAAACGCCTCACGTGAAACAATGGTGATATCAGAGGGTGTGGCCTACTTTGCAAATGAGTTCCTGCTCGGCTTTTTCTACCCAAAAAGCCCTGCGCGAAACAATGGTGACATCAGGGGGTGTGGCTTAATATGCAAATGAGTTCCTGCTGGGCTTCTTCTATAAAAAAGCCCTGGCTATGATGCTCAGGGGGGGGTAAGAAGTTGGAGGTGGGCAACAACAAAAGGAGGTGGAAAGGAGAGAGGCAAGCCAGAGCTGGTGAGAAGAGGATGCAACATCCTGTTCCTCGTGGATGTGCCCCCTCTTGCATGTAATAAATAACTAAATATATTTATACAATCAATAAAGCTTTATGGTGCCTCCCAAAGAGAGACCCTTTTTAGTTCTCCTTCCTGGACTGAAAGCAGTAGAATGACCAGGGGTGGAATTCTTGGAAGAGCTCCTTTGCACATTAGGTCACAGACCCCTGATGTAGCCGATCCTCCGAGAGCTTACAAAAAAGAGCCCGATAAGCTCTTGAAGGATTGGCTACATCAGGGGGTGTGGCCTAATATGCAAAGGAGCTCCTGCTAAAATTCCACCCCTGAGAATGACTATCCCTGAAAGCCTAACGGTAGCAGCTGTGTTATTTATTTATTTTATTCGATTTTTAACCCACCCTTCCTCAGGGCAGGTTACATCATAGAAGACAATGAACAGTTAAAACCAATTAAAATATTTAAAATGGAAAATTACTGAATAACAATAGAGACTAAAATGGCAAATTCAGCCTCACAGACATGGCTTATTGTCCAGGTCCAGCAGGTCTTACAGCACTGAGACAGAATGAAGGGGGGAGGCCAATAACAAGTGACATTCACAGCCTCAGCTGAAAGCCTGGCAAAAGAGCTCTGTTTTACAGGCCCTGTGGAACTGAAGTAAATCCCGCAGGGCTCGGATCTCCAGGGGGGGAGCTCATTCCACCACCTGGTGGAATGAGGAAGGACTTAGCAGTGGTTTGGTGGTAGCACTTTGTGACACACAGATTATGGTTTTATGTGCCCTGCTAAACGTGGAACTACGTTGTTACATGTTCTTCCACGATTATTGTTATTATTTTTTTGGTCAACTGGGACAGGTTTCAAGAGGATTACGGGTAGCAGAGAAGGGAGAAATGACTCTCCTTCCCTTCTTAGCCAGTCAAAGTTGCCTTCCTCAGCTGTTTTTCTTTCCAGGAACTGTAAGATACAGATGCTGTATCTGTTGCTTTCAAGGAGAAAAGCAGCTGTGGGAAGAACTTTCGAGGAGGGAAAACAGCTGGGAATGAAAAGGACTGAACACCCTCCTCCTCCTCTGTCCCTCTCCTGCTCCCGAGCTCATCTGGAATCCACCTGCAGCTTTAACTGATAAAAAAGTTTTGCAGAATGACATGCAATGTTAACACACAGTTGCGCCTTCAGATTTCTTTTAGATGCGCTTACCCCATTGAGAACACTATTCCAAGTCTGGGGCCACTCTATCTGAATTAATAAATGGTACATGGTAGGGGAAGGGGGGGGAGGTCTCTGGGCCAACCACTTGTGCTTTCGAAGGGGAAAAAAGCAACTACTACACATGCATACTATGACAAAAGAAATAGCTGGATTCTGTTGCCCCATCAGAGCACACCATGCCTCAGTGCCACGGCTGCCCCCTCCCTTCCCTTCTGCTCTGCTTCCTCTCCCCCCCACCCCACCCCGTGCGATCACAGCACACCGCACCTCAGCCCCACTGGCTGCGACGTGACATGCATCTTATCCTCCTTCGAAGAACGCGCTGGAGGATGCTTCTCCCCCGTCCTTTCCGGAACCGGAAGGGAGGGGGAGCTAAGTGTCTTCCAGCGTGTTCTTCGAAGACGGATAAGATGCACGCCACATCACAGTTGGTGGGGCTGAGACGTGGTGTGCTCTGATCATGCTAGGTGGGGGGAGGCAGAGCGGAAGGGATGGGAAGGGAGGGGGTGGGTGGCGGTGGGTGAGACAGGCCAATTAGGTGCTTGCCTAGGGCACCAAGAGGAGGGGGAGTCTAATTCAGTGCCTCCTCCTCCCGGCGCCCTAGGCAAGCACCTGGTTTGCCTAGTGGGTGAGTGGACCTGGATTTAACAATGTGGAACACCAACTTCAGACCAATGCAGGCCATTTTGGATGCCCCACTTGGCTCTTCCAGGCTTTTTGTTTCAATCCCCCCCAAAGACTGAAAACGACGTGTTCGCAGAGACTTCAGCTTCTCCCACCCTCCTGGGAGGGGAAGCAAAGCCTCTGATCTCGAAGTCAAAGCCAGCAAAGTCAGCAACAGCTTGAGCGATCGCTCCAGGAAGAACACTCAAACCAATAATGAATAAAAAGGGAACAATTTCATATAAGCAGAATGCTTTTGGGGGAAAGCGGATGCTCTTTGTGTCTGCCGCTCTGGGGTTTTCCATCCCGCAGGTGAAAAGGCGGCGAGAGTGTTACGGAAGAAACAAAATGAAAAATCCCTCCAGACAGATGGGAGGTGCCTGGCCCTCCCCCCCCCTCCCTCCCCAACCATCTCCACTGACTCAGAAACAAGTTTAATGAGGAGGCCGCTATCTGTGAATTCCTTTCTCCTTTTGTTTCTCTCTACAGGTCTCCCCCCCCCCCTTTTTTATCAGCCTGAAGGATCCCATTTTCTTTACTTCAGGCTGGCATTAAGCTATTAAATGCACCATTTCACCCTGCTTCTCTTTTACTAAATGTCAGCCTTCCAACAGAGGGTGACAGGTGTGCCTACCTTTCCCTTCCCTCTCCCCTGCCGGTGCCCACAGGCCGACAGCCATGCCCCCCCCCCCGGCTAAGCGCCCCCCATGCAGGGCAGACCCAGGCTTGCCTCTGGGGGCTGCGAAGGAAATGGCAGCCGGGCTAAAGATTAATGGTTGCCACCTCATTGCGCTCCTAATTTGCTGCCAATTTGGGGGTTGAGCCCCTCCGCGGCTGCCGCTTATTCCCTGGGTCGTACATCTTTAAAGCTTCACTGCTCCTCCCAAGACGTCGGCAAAGGCGGAAGAGTTCATCTGTATGCCTATTTATCTCTGCTGTTAGTTGCCCTGGGTTTTATTACATTAGGATGTGGATGAGAGCCAGTTTGGTGTTGTGGTTAAGTGTGCGGACTCGTATCCGGGAGAACCGGGTTTGGTTCCACGCTCCTCCACTTGCAGCTGCTGGAATGGCCTTGGGTCAGCCATAGCTCTCATAGGAGTTGTCTTTGAAAGGGCAGCTTCTGAGAGAGCTCTCTCAGCCCCACCCACCTCACAGGGTGTCTGTTGTGAGGGAGGAAGATAAAAGAGATTGTGAGCTGCTCTGAGACTCTGAAATTCAGAGTGGAGAGCGGGATGTAAATCCCAATATCTTCTTTTTCTAGATGCGGCGTGACTCCCAAAGCTGCAAAAGCCAGTGTAGAGTAGTGGTTAGTGTGCTGGGACCAGGTGCAGCCCTAGGCAAGCTGCCACCCTCCTTGGTGCCGTGCCATGCCACCCACCCCCTTATGCCCCCCAGGGGGAGGGGCAGCAAAGTAGGGTGTGGACGGCGGCTGGGCAGCTCCTGGCTTCTGTTCTGCAGTGCTCTCTTTAAGCAGAGAAGTTGCACACTGGCCGGCTGACTTCACTTTGCCTCCCTTCTGGTTCTGGAAGGGAGGCGGAGCAAAGCCAGCAGGCTGGTGTGCAAGCTCTCTGTGGTGCTTAAAGAGAGTGCCGCAGAACAGAGGCCAGGAGCTGCCCAGAGACCCTCCCTGCCATGTACGCCCCAGGGGGGCAGAAGTGTGCAGGCGGCAGGGTGCAACACTACTGCGGGAGAGGGCAGCGGGTGGTGGCCGTGGCATTTGCCTAGGGCACCAAGAGAGGAGGAGGGCCCAATTCCCCCGGCCCAGTGCCCTAAGCAAATTCTTAATTTGTCTAGTGGCAGGGATGTCTCTGGCCGGGACTAGAATCTGAGAGACCCCAGGCTCAAATCCCCACTCTGTCATGGAAGCTCGCTGGGAGACCTTGGGCCAGTCACATTCTCTCAGCCTAACCTACCTCACAGGGTTGTTGTGAGAATGAAATGGAGGGGAAGAGGGGGACGCCAGCTGCTTTGGGTCCCCTGTGGGAGAGAAAAGCAGGGTGCAAATGAAGAAGACATTGTATTTATATTCTGTCCTCCACTCTGAATCTCAGAGTGGCTCACAATCTCCTTTATCTTCCTCCCCCACAACAAACACCTGTGAGGTAGGTAGAACTGAGAAAACTCTCCCAGAAGATGCGCTTTCAAGGACAACTCCTGCAAGAGCTATGGCCTACCCAAGGCCATTCCAGCAGCTGCAAGTGGAGGAGTGGGGAATCAAATCCGGTTCTCCCAGATAAGAGTTCTCACACTTAACCACTACACCACACTGGCTCTCATGAAGGAAGAGAAGAAGAAGAAGAAGAGGAGGAGGAGCAGAAGCATGAGTTGGCTTTTATACCCTGCTCTTCACTACCCGAAGGAGTCTCAGAGTGGTTCAAAGTCACCGCTGCTTCCCGCCCTGCCCCTGACAACAGGCACCTTATGAGGTAGGTGGGGCTGAGAGAGTTCTGAGAGAACAGGGACTGGCCCAAAGTCACCCAGCAGGACTCATGTGGAGGAGTGGGGAATCAAACTCCATTCCCCAGATTAGAGGCCACTGCACTTAATAGTAAGAGTTGGTTTTTTATAGTCTCAAAGTGGCTTTCAGTCTCCTTCCCTTCGTCTCCCCACAACAGGCAGACCGAGAGGCAGGCAGGGCTGAGGGAGTTCTGAGAGAACTGTGACTGGCCCAAGGTCACCCAGCAGGCCTCATGGGGAGGAGGCGTGGGGGATCGAACCCGGTTTCTCCAGACTGGAGGCCACCGCTCTTCATCACTACATCACACTGGCTTTCTCAATACGTCGCCCCCCCCCGCAAGTTCCTTTTCCCCATCCTCTGGGGAAAAGTTCTGGTTGGATCCTGAGCAGGGATGCCAACCTCCAGGTGGGGCCAGGACTCCCTGCAGAATTACAGCTGGTCTCCAGATTACCTGAAGTAGTTCCCCTGCAGGAAATGGCAGGTTCAGAGGGTGAATCTTGATGGCACCACATCCCTGCCGAGCTCTTTCCCTTTCCCAAACTCTGCCCCCAAATCTCTAGGAATCTCCCAACCTGGAGTTGGCAACCCTAGTCCTAAACCATACATAAACCGAGGTCATAATGCAGGATACCCTCATTTCTGCCCCGTCACAGTGGATCCACAGAGTCAAGACGCACAGGATAGAGGGAAGGCCGCTCTAGTCCACACAACCTGGTAAACACAAGCTAGGCTGGGAATCAGGGATGGAATTCTCACAGGAGTTCCTTTGCTTATTAGGCCACACACCCCTGATGTAGCCAATCCTCCAAGAGTTAACAAAAACAGAGCCTTGTCAGCTCTTGGAGGGCTGGCTATCTCGGGGGGGGGGTGGCCTAATATGCAAAGGAGCTCCTGTGAGAATTCCACCCCTGCTGGGAATTATACACAAGCTGCCCTTGTACACAAAGGCATCTGTGTCTTTTAACGCCTGTGTAACAGGCAGAAATTCAACCGGCGGAGCATTACCAAGCATGGAGATACGACGACAGCGGGGGACACCAAAGAACGGGTTGTAAAACTAGATGAAAAGTTACTGTGTTCATTGGAAATCTTTCTCCGCCTCCAGTTAAGCGCTAAGGTGCTCAGCTAGGCACACAGGAAGTCAGCCAATGACTTATTCCTCCCCCACCCCAGCCATCTCTTTGGTCGCAGAATACCCTGGTGGGCCAGCCGCTAAACATGCATCAGTAAGCGCATCCGCTTTAATTTGTTTTGAAGCTGAATATGTATGACTGCCATAGAGACTTGTTCAGCCTGAAAGCTTGCAGAGTTGCTAAATGACAGAATGGCCCAATAAAAGATGACTGCTGTCCTGCGTCTAACCCCCCACTGCCCACAGGCCTTATCTAGTCTGATGCCACCTGCTGGTAATGATAAAGCATGTTGCAAAGGTAAATCTTTTCTTGCATAGCAGCAGTCTGTTAGTTTTTTTGTCTTTCTTTGCACACACATTCAATTTTTAATTTTTTTAAAAAAAATCATGCGATAAGGATGTTGTTAAAATAAATGCACTTTTTACCTGAAATCCCAAAAGTGTGCTCATCAGGAAAAGCTGAGATGGGTTCTGTAAAAGAAAGAGAACAATTCAAATTTAGGATTTCCAAGGCAACAAACGATAGACTTCTAGGATGACTGCAGATTAGGAGTGATCCATGAAGGGAAAACAGACCCTGCACAGGAAGAAGAAGAAGAAGACCGCCCTTCTCTCTGAATCAATCTCGGAGCGTTCACAATCTCCTTTACCTCCCCCCTCCCCACAACAGACACCCTGTGAGGTGGGTGGGGCTGAGAGAGCTCTCCTAGAAAATGCCCTTTCAAGGACAACTCCTGCGAGAGCTATGGCTGACCCAAGGCCATTCCAGCACTGCAAGTGGAGGAGTGGGGAATCAAACCTGGTTCTCCCAGATAAGAATTCATGCACTTAACCACTACACCAAACTGTACAGCTTTTCCTTAAGGGCGACTACAGTTTTAACAGGGGATTTGACAGATTCACAGAGGCTAGGTCTATCAGTGGCTACTAGCCATGGTGGCTAAAAGGAACCTCCACATTTGGAGGCACTAAACCTCTGACTCCCAGTGCAGGGAGGCAACATCAGAGGAAAGCCTCAGCCTCTGTGTGCTGTTGGTGGCTCTCCCGAGAAACTGACTGGCCACTGTGCGAGGCAGGAGGCTGGACTAGCTGGACCACTGGTCTGATTCAGCAGGGTTCTTTTGCCAGTATTATGTTCCTCCCAATAAAACTCCCTTCCCTCCCGCCCTCCATGGCTAGCTTTAGTGCAAGTGCATCTGTGATACTGTCACCATTCAGATCCTTAAGAGGTCTGGAGTAAAAATCAGTAGCAAAAATAAAATAAAATAGAAGCGCCCTCCCTTTAAATAAAGTAAAGCTGTGCATGGAACAAACTGAGAAGCTAACAGCTCCCATTAACTTTTGTGCAGGCACTCGTTTTCCTGAGTGGAGCTGTGAGTAGAATGTTAAATGAGACCAGTGAGAGCTGGGTTCAAATTCCTGTACAGTTGTGACACACACTGCAGTGACACGCCCCCCCCCCCCGCCAGCTGCCAGGAATCTACTCTCTTTCTGCTTAATCTTTCTTACCAGGTTCTAGTCAAGGCAAAATGGAATAACCCCAAGTACGCCATCACTGACTCTTTGGAGGGAAGGTGGAATTAAGGTGGCCAGGGGAGGGGGGGGGGCGGGAGGGGGGATTGCCTGATCCAGGTTGGAAAACTCCTGGTGATTTGGGGCTAGATTAGAACCTGGGGAGGACAGGGACCCCAGTGGAGTCCAATGCCATAGAGCAGGGGTGTCAAACTCATTCATTAAGAGGGCCGGATCGACCTTGTTGGGCCGGGCCGAGTGTGTCATAAAATGTAATGCCAGGTAGCGGAGATATAAACTTTGCAAAGGACACAGACCAACACAATTAAAGAATTAAAATAACTTAATACATGCTTAAAACATTAGCACTCATTGGTCTTTAAGGTGCTTTCTTTGTATCTCTCCCGTGTGATCCAGGGAACTGGGCAAAGTTTTCTGTCTTTTCCCAGGGGACTGGGGGTGGGGAGCCTCAGCCAATAAAAGGAAAAGAGTCTTGGCTTAGTAGCTGTGCAGTGCAATTGAGAGAGCCTGGGAAAACAAGCTATTCCTCCCCCTTCCTTCCTCCCTAAGGGAAGAGCCTCAGCCAATGGAGAAAATATAGAAACAGAGGCTTTGCTCTGCAGCTCCTGTGCTATTGAGCAAGCCTGGCAAGGCAAACTGTGAAGCAAGAGAGAGGGAGGAGGAAGCAGACGACAGCCAGTTGCTTGGGGGCCTGAGAGGAGCCCTCGGAGGGCCTGATTTGGCCCCTGGGCCGCATATTTGACACCACTGCCACCCTCCAAAGATCCATTTTCTCCAGGGGAACTGATCTCTATAGGCTAGAGATAAGCTATGATTCCAGGGGATCCCCAGGTCCCACCTGGAGGTTGGCATCTCTAGGTGGGACAGCAGCACAGTCAAATAAAAATTAATGCCCAGAAAACGGAATGAACAGCTTGTCGTTCTCAAATAGCATTGAAAGCTTGCAGATAATGATCTCCGTCTAGTATTTCAGCACCTCCTTATTGGCCCCATCTGGTGGGGGTGAACACATGTAATACCAGCCGCACTCAGTATTTCCTTCACGGCATCAGCTTCAACACTGGGTCCTGTTTCAGTCAACTTGTTTTAAAAAGAATATACGAAAAAAGGATTCAGAGTACAGCGTTAGACGAAGAACGGGGGTTCAGAAAGGCATGGAAGTTTATGAAACTGGGTATGGTTACTGCAGGATAAAGCTGAGATGAGTGTGTTTGGAGGGGAAGAATACCAGGGGGCATTGTGTAGAAAAAGAGGTGCTGGAGCTCATTAACACAACTCATTTGCATAAGCCGCAAATTTGTATCCTGCCCTTCACGCTGAAGCTCAGAGTCTCAGAGCGACTCACAATCTCCTTTCCCTTCCTCCCCCCACAACAGACACAATGTGGGGTGGGTGGAGCTGAGAGGACTCTCACAGCAGCTGCCCTTTCAAGGACAACTTCTGCCAGAGCTATGGCTGACCCAAGGCCATTCCAGCAGCTGCAAGTGGAGGAGTGGGGAATCAAACCCGGTTCTCCCAGATAACAGTCTGCACACTTAGCCACCGCACCAAACTAATAGAAATACAGCACACAATCGTATCATCTAGAAACCATCTCCCCCCGCCCCAACCCGGCCAGGTTCTGTGGAAAAATTGATGCCAAAAAGGTTGAGGACCACTGCTCTACACCACTGCTGAAGGCATGAGACCTGAGGAAACAAAAGACTGGCAGCTTTATATGCTGCTTATATCCAGAGACTTCTACACAGCGCTGTTCGAAAGGAATAGCCACACGCCCTTCAGTGTCACATCCTGGCATATGGGAACCTGCCACCCAGTCTCTGCTCAGCCAAGATCTCCTCATGGCAGCTCCCGTCAATTTTGCCTCTCCCCCATATATTGCCAAGGAGTTGTGTGGGTCCGCTGAAGGATCGGTTTTCCTACAGTTTGCCTCATCGAGAAGGCCCTTGTTATCCTCCCATCTGCCTCCCCTGAGGGCTTTCACCAGTCCAAAGAGCCCTGCTTAAGTAACCCCTGGAACACAGACAGATAATTTCCTTGTTCTTTTGAAGAAACAATCTGTTGAGTACAACTAGATTTAAAAAAAGAGGAAAAAAACACACCCCAGTGCATCTTACTGATTTCCTTCCTGGGAAAATAAAGAACCTATCTGATTATTTCCAGATTTATGCCCGGGACACCACAGCTTCTGAGCCCAACAACAGTTTCAAATAGTGTACGATGAAAATAGTCACTCTGCCTCAGAGAGCAAGTGGAAGGTTGGTCAAAGACAAAGCAAGGGAAGGCAGGCAGGCAGGCAGGCAGGCAAGCAGGAAGGAAGGAAGGAAGGAAGGAAGGAAGGAAGGAAGGAAGGAAGGAAGGAAGGAAGGAAGGAAGGAAGGAAGGAAGGAAGGAAAAATAAAGCAAAAAAACAAAATTTTTGTCCAATGGCACTGTCAAGACCATCAAGGTTTAATTCTGGTTATAAGCTTTCCTTTGCATGTGCACGTCTTCTGGACTCCAACTCTGTCCTATTGCTTCAGACCAACACGGCTACCCACCTGAATCAATAATACAGTGAGTTATTAGATCCCTTCCTCAAGTTGAAAAGGAATCTGATTACTTCTCTGGATTATAATTAAAAACAGAACTTTGTTCCTCCAGTCAGTTCCCTTTCAGAGTCCTGAGAGTGGCAGAAGGGCAAACTGGAGATTCCTACATTGTATTTCACAACCTGAATGATTTATCTGAAGAACCATCTTTGTATTTCAGTTCTGCTCCCCCCCCCACCCCCATATGTTAGGAATTGTCTTTGTTATGGCCAGGGCTTTTTTTGTAGCAGGAACTCCTTTGCAAATTAGCCCACACATCCCTGATGTAGCCAATCCTCCTGGAGCTTACAGTAGGCCCTGTACTAAGAGACCTGTATGCTCCAGGAGGACTGGCTACATCAGGAGTGTGTGGCCTAATATGCAAAGGAGTTCCTGCTACAAAAAAATCCGTGGTTATGGCTATGAGTCCGGCCACAGACTGCTCCATGCTGTCACTGTGAGCCACGTGATGGAGAAAATTGCACAACAATGGCCAATCCACATGCACATGACCCACAGTCACAGCAGAGACACAATACCAAGCGGCCGCCACTCTGAGCAGCGGCTGCACAACAGCAACCAGCAGCTGTCTGATATGAGATGGGCCTAAGACCCAGAACAACACACACACAAACATACAGATGCCGGAAGTGAGCCAACCTTCCTCATATAGATCAGTGCCTGCATTTGCAAATGGCGCCATCGAAAGCTAGCTATGTGGCCCAATGTGCTCCCTAGCAACTCGTCAGGATGCACCTTTACAGGGCTGGAATTCTAGTAGGAGCTCCTTTGCATACTAGGCCACACACCCCTGATGTAGCCAATCCTCCAAGAGCTTCCAGGGTTCTTAGTACAGGGCCTACTGTAGGAGGATTGGCTACATCAGGGGGCGTGGTCTAATATGCAAAGGAGCTCCTGCTAGAATTCCACCCCTGGACCTTTACCACTTGCCTCTCCCACTGCAAGCAAACAAATGAGTTTTGCTTCCTAGAATAAAAGAGAAAGAAAGAAATGCTATAGATTGGATGTGTGTTTACATACCCATACAGTTCTCCAGGGAGCTGTCGGTGCCTATTCGGACATCATTGATGGCAATCTCTCCTGAATGTCCTTCGCCTATAATTCCCTCAAACACGATCTAGAAGCAAACAAGAACAGAGAGTGTTAAAGATTTCGGTCCCCGAACAGCCTTCGTGTCCTTCAAAGAAAGGCAAAGATAGCAAAAGGCGAAGATTCGTCGTCATTTGGGTATCTCTCTCCAAGTGGCAACGGAAACCGTATTGCAAGGGAAACGCTTGAAATCTTCCACACAAAATCCCCCAAAGTAAAACTTGCCTGTCCATTCCTCAGCAGCGTAATGTTGCCTTTACATCCCCCCCCCCACTCCCTTCACCCCACAGAAGCCACTTATGGTGCAGGAAAGGCAAAGTGACCATCGTTCAACACTGCAAGGAGGGCACGGAAGTGGTAGAAAATCACTGTTGGTGGCAGGGCTTTTTTTGCAGCAGGGACTCCTTTGCATATTGGGCCACACCTTCCTGTTGTAGCCAATCCTCCAAGAGCTTACAGTAGGCCCTGTACTAAGAGCCCTGTAAGCGCTTGGAGGATTGGCTACATCAGGGAGGTGTGGCCTAATATGCAAAGGAGTTCCTGCTAAAAAAAAAAGCCCTGGCTGGTGGTCTGTATGCAACTGCAGCATGTTTGTTCACGCACACACTGTACCCACAGATATATGGAGGAAAAGGTAAACGGCATGACAAATTTTGCATCAATCTTCCAGAGCAGGGCTTTTTCCCTGGGGGAACACAGTGGAACGGAGTTCCAGAACCTCTTTGTGGAAACTACATTCTCAAAAAATGTATAGAAGTTCATGAGGGGCAAATGTATCCTTCTGCATGAACTTAGAAGGAACAAAGGCAGAAAATAAGTCTCTGATGTTCATAGAATCATAGAGTCAGAAGGGATCTCCAGGGTCATCTAGTCCAACTCCCTGCATACTGCAGGAAATTCACAAATACCTCCTAAATTCACAGGATCTGCATTGCTGTCAGGTGGCCATCTAGCCTCTGTTTAAAAACCTCCAAGGAAGGAGAGCCCACCACCTCCCGAGAAAGCCTGTTCCACTGAACTGCTTGAATTGTCAGGAAGTTCTTCCTAGTATTTAGCTAAAAAAGTCTTTTGATTTGATTTCAACCTGTTGTTTCTGGTCTGACCTTCTGGGTCCACAGAAAACAATTCCACACCATCCTCAACATGACAGTCCTTCAAGTTTGTTGTAGTTTCAACCTTCGCAGGACCTTCTGCTTCTTCTTCGGAGGTCACATGGGGATGTCACAAGGCTATGGAAGCTTTCCACTGAGTTTTGTTAAATAAGCCATAAGAGCAGCTGGCTCCCTCTGGGACATGTGGATAGGTTACCCCTCTGTAGCTGCTGTCGTCCTGAGAGACCTAATAATATGCCAAGGTCTTGCCTCAGGACTTTTACAAGTCCTGCAAACTCTGGGGTGGGAAATACCTGGAGATTTTGGGGGTGGAGCCTAGGGTGGATGAGGCTTGTGGAGGGGAGGGGCTTCAGGGGTGGAGGGGGCAGACTTCAATGGGGTTTAATGCTGTGGAGCCTGCCTTCTAAAGAAGAAGCATTTTCTCCAGGCAAATTGTATCCCTGTCACCTGGAGATCAGTACCTGGAGGTTGCCAACCCTAAAAGGCAGACAGATCAAGAATCTCTCTCCTGGGCCCTAGGCTGTGCCTAACTATTCTCAGTGATTGCCGAGAAGCAGCGTTGTTCATCCTCAAATTCTGGCTGAAGGGAATGCAAATGCTTCACGAAGAAAACCCCCAAAACAAAGCAGGTTCATGCTCTAGCTAAATTAGGCAACTCACTGCCACATGTGCAAATATCCTTGTCAGCTTTAATTTGCATGCTCTCTTCGAAACCCAATATTTCCGGTTTTGGCAGGATTTCCCAAGAAGTGGTAACCAGGGCTTTCTTTGAGCAGAAACGCACAGGAATGCAGTACAGGCTGGCTTGGCATCAAGGGGTGTGGCCTAATATGCAAAGGAGTTCCTGCTGGGCTTTTTCTAGGAAAAAAAGACCTGTGCGAAACAATGGTGATGTCAGGGGTGTGGCCTAATATGCAAATGAGTTCCTGCTGGGCTTTTTTCTACCAAAAAAAGTATTGGGCAATACAGAGAACAGAAACAGAGGTGGGAGGGGAACATGAATAATGAGGAAAGGTCTGAGGATCGAGAGGCCATGCAGTGGCATCAGACAGCCATGCAAAGCATAACACCCCCCCCCCCCGAACATACAAATACTTCCTGCATATTATCTAAACTCATCTCCCAACTACAGACTGACACTGGTTCAACTATCGTTCATTCCACTTCAAGGAAGAAGCTTGTAGTCCTTAGAGAGATCCAGGGCTTTTTTTGAGCAGGAACACACAGGAACGCAGTTCCGGCTGGCTTGGTTCTGGGGTGTGTGCCCTAATATGCAAAAAAGGTCTTGCTGAGCTTTTCCTGCAAAAAGCCCTATGTGAAACAATGGTGATGTCAGGGGGTGTGGCCTAAAATGAAAATGAGTTCCTGCTGGGCTTTTTCTACAAAGAAAGTCCTGGAGAGATCTCTGTGCGTAAGGACCTTTAATTGTATTCTCAGCGCCTTAACAATTTTTAGGATTCTTTGCGAGGAGGGAGGATGGAGAGAAACAAATAAATATAAATTTTGTAGTGCAGGTAAGGCCAGATGCATTCTGAACACCAGGAGTGCTTTAATTGCTCAATAAAAGAGGACACATCCTTGGGAACTCAATTTCTGGGACTGCAATATAGCTCAGTAGGTGCATATAATCCCTTCTTCCTCGTTATTGATCTATACTGGACTTTCCTAGCACTGAATCCACTTTCCGAAGAAATTGTTTCACCCACTCACTCTCCAATCAAGGAAGTCCTACTTCTTTCTTTTTTCACCCCTCCTACAAGTACAGTTCAAAGAAAGAAAGAAAGAAAGAAAGAAAGAAAGAAAGAAAGAAAGAAAGAAAGAAAGAAAGAAAGAAAGAAAGAAAGAAAGAAAGAAAGAAAGAAAGAAAGAAAGAAAGAAAGAAAGAACTCTTGTTCCTGGTCTGCCTTGTTGTGAGAAGGGTTTGGTGTTTGTCCCTTGTGGGGCTTGCATCTCCTCATCAGACTACCCGATACTTGTCTGAGAAAAGGGGAAGAGAGAAAAAATATTTGCAAAAGAAGAGGCTTTAAGGAATATAAAAAGGCAACAGGATGAACAAAGACCTGCATCTATGCATAAAGTAGGCAAATTCTGAACAACAAAACACGGTGCCATTTAGTTTCTATAGCAACATGGGAAACACAGTGAAGTAGAAGAAGGGGGAAGAAGCCTGGCTCTACAAGGTTCACTAATGATGAATGGAACAGGGTGTGTTGACTGAAATCCATTTGGATCTTCAAGGCAGCACCTCCTTAGAACAAGATTACCTGATACTCCAAGCCGTAGCCCCGCAGCTGGATCTTGCCCTCTCTCCACTCATCCCCTTGGTCCTCCCTGACCATCCACAGCAGGTTGATCTCGTGGATCGCTTCCCGTAACACCCGGAGCGTTGTCCCCATCCCACCGGAAAGCTGGTACCGGAACACCATGCACAAAGTGCTGCGGGGTGAGAAGACCACAGGGCTGACCAGCCGGGCGTGCTGCCCTTCTCTTCTCGCGCTGCTCTGCAGCCTCAAATAATGCCTGGCATCTGTTGAAAGAGAAGGTTAAGCTCAAGTCAGTGTTTGTAATGAGTGGGGCAGCGTGCTATTCTTGGTTAAAGCCAACCAGTGTAATATTAAGCCCAATAACCGTCCCCATCTGTAGCAACAACGTAGGAGTGCAGATAACTCAGAACCTGTCTGGTAGGTAAGGATGCTCTGCTCTCTTTGATCAAATTGTAGGCGCAATCTACTGTCCGAAGGATAGTAGATCATGGCCCTAAATCAAGCCAGGGCCTTAGTTAAGCAGAGAATGTTAGATGGACAGAGGCAAAAAAACATCGCCAGAGCCCCAAAATTTTTAGCCTCCCCCCAAACAAGAAATGTCATTTCCCCAGCCTTATATCCAGGGCTTTTTTTTGTAGCAGGAATTCCTTTGCATATTAGGCCACACCCCCTGCTGGAGCCAATCCTCCAAGAGCTTAAAGGGCTCTTAGTACTGTAAGCTCCAGGAGGATTGGCTACATCAGGGGGGGTGGCCTAATATGCAAAGGAGTTCCTGCTCCAAAAAGAAGCCCTGCTTGTATCGATCAAATTTAGACAATCGATCTTATAGAAGGGCCTGCTCAATGGCCCATTGTAATATTTTCCCCTCAGAAATAGTAAAAGTGTAAAGGTAGCCCCTGTGCAAGCACCAGTCGTTTTCGACTCTGGGGTGATGTTGCTTTCACAACGTTTTCATGACGGACTTTTTACTTGGTGGTTTACCATTGCCTTCCCTAGTCATCTACACTTTCCCCCCATCAAGCTGGGTACTCATTTTACCAACCTCGGAAGGATGGAAGGCTGAGTCAACCTGGAGCCGGCTACCTGAACCAGCTTCCGCTGGGATCGAACTCAGGTCGTGAGCAGAGGGCTCTGACTGCAGTACTGCAGCTTGACCACTCTGCACCACGGGGCTCTTTCAGAAATAGTAGTGGGCTGCTACAAAAAGACATCAATGGTCGAGTGTGTCTGCCTGGGTGGCACCAGAGAAGTGGATACGATTGCATAGTCTACTCAGCTGTGGATACTACGATAAAGAAGATAAAGAAGATATTGGATTTATATCCTTCCATACACTCTGCATCTCAGAACGGTCACAATCTCCTTTACCTCCCCCCCCCACACACATACCACAGACACCCTGTGAGGTGGGTGGGGCTGAGAGATTTCTTGGAGAAGCTGCTCTTTCAAGGACAACTCCTACAAGAGCTATGGCTGACCCAAGGCCATTCCAGTAGGTGTATGTGGGGGAGTTGGGAATTAAACCCATTTCTCCCAGATCAGAGTCCATGCACTTAACCACTACACCAAACAGGCTCTCAAATACAAGCTAGATTTATCCAACCTATACAGGAAAGAATTTCGGGTCTCTTGTATAGTGCAATAAGTAATATGCTTCGCTTAAACTCTAACCCTCAGGTCATGTTTGTGTGTGCCAAATTTTTAGCAGCAGCACTGGCAAACAGTATGGCCGTTTTCCCACTCACGTTTTACTGGTGCCACGACCATCCTGACGCCGGCGAATCTGCCTGGATTTCGCATCAGAAGCTCCGGCGCTCCCAGAAGCGCCGGCTACTTCCGTCGCTAAGCCAGCGCAAACGGAAATCGCAAAGATGCAGGAAAACGTTTGCGCTGGCTTAGCGACGGAAAGCGCCGGCGCTTCTGGGAGCGCCGGCGCTTCTGTTGCGAAATCCAGGCAGATTCGCCGGCGTCAGGATGGTCGTGACGCCAGTAAAACGTGAGTGGGAAAACGGCCTATGTAAAGGTATGATATGGACTATAAGGTATTGTAAATGTTTCAGTCTTGATCTATTTTTATACATCGATAACCAAATCTTTATATTATTATGGTTATACCATGTTATTTGGTCCCTGACATGAACTGTTTTGATATGTTACCTACCTACCAACTTCTACCTCTGAGGATGTCAGTCACAGCTGCTGGCAAAACATCAGGTCTCACAATACCAAGACCACGGCCACACAGCCCGGAAAATCTACAACAGCCAATGTTTTGTGCTGGTTACAAACAGCACTAAAATTATCGTGTGTGTATCTGAAGGACAATTCTGAATGGCATTACAAAGAACGCACAGAGCACACAAGGCAAGCTATGAAGGCATTTGTAGGGAAGGACCAGTGGGCAGGAAGGGATGCTTTAACCGTATCACCCCCCCTCCCTAAGCTAGGCTTTGAGACCAGAGAAATCCAAGAAGGCAACAAATTAAAAGTCAATGTTGCAGGAGAAAATAAACAGGTAGAGCAGGAGTTATACACTTTCCTGGCTACTGATGTCCTTCTGCAAATGCCCCGTTCTTGTAAGCTATCCAGGACCCTATTTCAACATGTATTTCCCAGGGTAACTTAGAGCCAGGGGTCTTTTTGTAGAAAAAGAGGTGCTGGAGCTCATTCGCACAACTAATTCGCATAACGCATTGGCATACGCCACACACACCCTGACATCACCGGAAGGTGGACTAAATTAGATCAGCTCAGCATCTACCTTCAAATGCTTCTAGAATTAGAACTGTCATCATAAAACTTTACTCCCATCAGACTTTTTAGATTACTTTCTCCTATGTGGCCCCAGTGGCATGAGGAAGATTCCCATCTGTCTGCTTTAGGTGTTTTGGGTTATTTTCCTATTTTTTTGTGGGGGGAAATATTAGAAAGTTCGTCATTTCTTAGAATTCAGCAATATTCTTGCAGGGGCTTTGAACAAAGGAGTCCAGAAGCAAGGATATTGGGGAGGGGGAAGAAAGAGCACAATACAATCCAGAGGTTCCAAAGCTCCGTTCCTGTGAGCTTCTGCCCAAAATGAGGCTGGCTTTTGCACATTTAATAGGGGCAAAGCAAGGAGAAATTCAGCTCATGAAGCTTTTCCCATCACACGCTGGGGAGCAAACATCTGCTACATTTCTATTTATAATGCTGATGGTTAAACACACAAGAAGACAATGGGCTGGAGATCTTGCCTACTTAAGAGCTGTCCGAAAGGGGAAAAAACTGTTAGGTTGTGTTGTGTTGTGTACGCAAACCAATGTGAAGACTATTTGTGTGTGTTCCAGCCTGGCTCACTGGAGCCATAACTGAGCTTGGGGACTCAGGAACAATGGGCAGCAGGATCCAAATACCTGTGGCCCTGCTCCAATCACGAGCCCCTGGCCGGTTTGAATGACCCAATGGCGTGCTAGCGTGGGAACCTTGAAGTGTATATAAGTTGAGCCCATTGGCCCAATTCCCCAGTCTTAGAGTGCAGCCCTATAATATGCTGTACCTAATAAAGAGCTATGATCGCTACCACCTCGCCTCTTCATTGCGTCGAACCCAATATATCAGTGGTCACCAACCTTTTTGGCATCAGGGACTGGTTTTGTAGAAGATTATCTTTCCAGGGACGGGGGGGGGGGGGGGGCGATGGTTTTGGGATGATACAATTGTGCACTTTATTGTTATTTGTTTGGCATGGTGGTTCAGTGTGCAGACTCTTATCTGGGAAAACCGGGTTTGATTCCCCACTCCTCCACTTGCAGTTGCTGGAATGGCCTTGGGTAGCCATAGATCTTGCGGAGTTGTACTTGAAAGGGCAGCTTATGGGAGAGCTCTCTCAGCCCCACCCACCTCTCAGGGTGTCTGTTGTGGGAGAGGAAGGTAAAGAAGATTGAGAGCCGCTCTGAGACTCTGAAATTCGGGGTGGAGGGCAGGATATAAATCCAATGTCTTATTATTATTATTACTACATTGTGATATATAATGAAATAACGATACAACTCGTGGCCCGGTTGCTAACAGGCCACGGACCGGTATTGGTGCATGGCCAGGGGTTGGGGACGCCTGCACTATATTATAGGTTGGATCCAGCCACTCTCCCATGGGTGAAAAAAAGGGGGTATTCCTCAAAAAGGATATGCTGAAGACCACGGGGATGTGCATGGACAACAACCATGAGGGGAAAGAAAAAGCTGCTTCCATTTGCACAGAACGAGACAAGCAACTAACATATGTCTGTGCTGTACCTTGCACAAGCCGGCATCGGGATACTAGAGCTGGGAAGATAACTACCCACCGTATGAAAAGAGAGAGACAGAGAGGGTGTTTCATTGACAGAGACAGCTCGGTAAGGAGGATGTCTATTTCACCAGCAGCTATAAGTATGGAAGTCTGCTGATTAAGACCCTGAAAAGCTCAAGGCGAAAGATTGACATAATTAGGACAAGTGAAAGTGCAGTAATCGTCCGGGGGGTGGGGAGGGAAGTGACTCTGTAATCATGACATGGGGTTGGGGGGGCCCTTATATTTATTCTGTCTCAAATTTGCTCGGTTTTCAAGTCAGAAGCTGATCCGGGCTCCTCTGCCCAGCCTCACAGCTTGTCAACATTATAACTTCTCTTGAGGGCTGGGGGAAAGCAAGCTGAGTGGAGGGGGGCTGTTCTTCTCGAAGTCTTTTCCTCTCCCCCCCCTCCTCAGCCCACCTCTACTACTCATCACTGGCGGTAAATACTCCGCAATCAGAACCAAGCTGACAATTTAGTTGATGATACAGGAGGTGGAATGGGGCTTATCATCATCAATATCTCCTCAGTTCCTCTTTTCTCTCCTCCCTTCTCTGTAACGTGGATGATTGGCCCTCCGGCACAAACAGTGGGATGAAGTTTGTCGCTGTCGGCAATCTGAGCAAAGGTGACTCAAGCGCACAAAGCAGGTGTTCGGGTATTTTTTTAAAAAAGCATTCTTTGGAACGGAAACACAAACCCAGGATGAAAGGGTGCCATTGAGAACTGCTCCTCAGGAAGTGGCGGCCATCTTGGGATGCTGGGTGTGTGGTGGAGCCCCGAGGTTAAAGCTCAGGAGTGGCTTGGATACCAACAAGATTTTCAGAGTAGAAGCTTTTGAGAATCAAAGGTCTCTTCTGTCTCAAGCCTCAGCCTCCAAGGAGGAAGGGTTGTAAACAAGTCAGTGAGGTAGAGAGGAAGACTGTGGGCTTTCCTCCTGTTCACTCTACTGTCACTGTCCCTTTGAAGTACTATGACAGATCTCAGAGAAATTAAATAATAGAATCATAGAGCTGGAAGGGACCTTCAGGGTCTAGTCCAGAGGTGGCCAAACTATGGGAGCCACATGTGGCTCTTTCGCACATATTGTGTGGCTCTTAAAGCCCTCACCAGCCTGTCGGTCAGCTTAGAGAAGGCATTTCTCTCTTAAAATCACTTCTCCAAGCCCAGCCAGCTGGTGGCTTGAACAATACATTTAAAGTTAAAGTTGCTTTCTTTCTACCTCTCCCTCCATCTCCCATCTATTTGCCTTCCTTCCTTCCTTCCTTGCGGCTCTCCAATATCTGACGCTCGTATCTTATGGCTCTCACACATCTGACTTTTATTCTATGTGGCTCTTACACTATGCAAGTTTGACCACCCCTGGTCTAGTCCAACCCCTTGCATAATGCAGGGAATTAGATGACAACAACAACAACAACAACAACCCTCCAGGATCCCAGGGGGTCCAATTCTATGAGCCCCAAAATAAGGTGCCCCATCCTTCATTATGTCCAATGGAGGGAAGACTTTTAAAAGGTGTGCAGCCCCTCTAAATGTGACGGCCAGAACTCCCTTCGTGCTTTTCACACCCTTGCTCCTGGCTCCACCTCAAAAGTCTCCTGGCTCCACCCCCCAAAGTCCCCACTCTCCAGATATTTCTTGAATTTGTCTCAAGAAGAAAATTGTGCTTCACATCTGTGCCTGTCTCTATAAGCCATGGCAGACTTCGACTCCAGTTATTTTTTAATGCTCTCTTCTCTCTCCAAAAGCAAGTGACATCCAGACTGATGAGAGCTCAGTTTCCAAGAAGCAGATTTTTTTCAAAGGCAAAATTGCTCTCAGGCACTTATCATCTATTGAAATTAATGGGTGTCAGGCACTCAAGTGTCACCCTGGCATCAAAAATCCTACAGCCGTGCAAGCATGGCCCCGTAACGTGGCCCTCTTCATTAAAGACAAGCAATCAAAGTGTCGCTGGATCTAGAGAGGAGTCACATCCAGGGAATCAAGTGAAACTTGTCCAGTCACTTCGCCAACTCTTCCAACTTTCAAAACCCAGCAAGAGAAAAATAAAGACACAAAGTTTTGAGGGAAACGAGAAAGAAAATTTTAAAAAACCCCTAGGACTGATTCCCCACTAGGCTTGTTCCAGTGTGGAACTCTTCCCCCCTCCCCACGACGCTTCCATCCGATTTCGCACAAGCTGCCCTGCGGCTGTGACTTGCCTTGCCTCTTTCCTGCGGCAAGCAAGATCCTCTGAAAACCGGTTTCTGCTTGCCACGGGAAAGAGGCGGAGCGAGTCACAGTCCCAGATTTTGCTTGTGCAAAATCGGGCAGAAGCGTCAGGGGAAAAAGAGCTCCAACGCCAGAACATGCCTAGTGCCCATATCTTTCATAGAGAACATGCTGCAACAAGAGGAAGAAGAGGGGAGAACAATAACAGAGGAGAACTGAGTGGAAAGGTATTCACAGTTTGCCTCTCAGAGAATGCACTGCCCCCCCCCACTTCGTGGAGGAAAAAGGGGGTGAGACCAGCTCCAGAGCGAAAGATCTGGAGTGTTCCGAAGTTCACCCTGCTCAGAAATAAGACCTCATATGCCTGCCTGCACAGAAAACATAAAGGAAAACATTCTATTCTTACAGGAATCAGTGACTATCTAAGACAAGCACTAAGAACCAGGACGGCTGCTCTGGGCGGGAGATATTTCGTATTGCCTAGTTTTAAGGGGTTTCTCAGGCTTATTTCAGGCCTCTCTGAATGACTGGGATTGTGTTCATCTGCAATGCCCACAGGGTGTAGCTCTCTGGCCATTTGGTTTCGTTGTACATCCACTCAGGGCTTTTTTTGAGCAAGAATGCAGTCTGGGCTGGCTTGGTGTCAGGGGGTGTGGCTTAATATGCAAATGAGTCCCTGCTGGGCTTTTCCTACAGCGAAGCCCTGCGCAAAGCAATGGTGCCATCAGGGGGTGTGGCCTAATATGCAAATGAGTCCCTGCTGAGCTTTTTCTACTTGTGCTGGTACAAATGAACTGGATACTGAGCCTAGATGGATTATGTATGTGTGATCAAGATGAATCCTTTTATCATCTTGGAATTCTGACACGGTGTGGTGATCACAGTCACAAAATGGCTGCCACAGGAGGAAGCGCTGCGCAAAACAATGGTGACATCAGGGGGTGTGGCTTAATATGCAAATAAGTTCCTGCTGGGCTTTTTCTACAGAAAGAGCCCTTTATCCACCCTATTGGAAATAAGGTTTGTGCCTCATAAAGACCAATATGCATAAGCCAGACTACACAGTCACTTCTTGGTTTCCGTGGGTTAAACAACACATATTTTAGGCCTATGTGTGCTGTATTTTATAAGCACATTTTCCAAAGTGATAGTTCGCGACAGTCAAAAATAAAAGAGCCCTCTGGCACCGTAAAGGCTAACAAATTTATTATGGCAGAAGCCATTTGTAAATTGATATAAGGTTATTATCATGGATCATGCATTTGAGACTCAGGTGCTATATGGGGTATAGGGTCGCCAGGCCTCCTGCTGTGTCAGGATACCTCCTTCCAATTGCTGCCGTTCCTTACAGCCACTCAGAGCAGTGGTGTGAGAAAAATAGAAACAAAAATGCTGCCTGCCTCTGTGCCAATGGGTGGCTCTAGGAATTGATGGAAACCATAGAGTTTCTGGAAATTCTTAGAGCTACCCATCGTTTCTTCCAGGTTGTGCCAGAAATTAACAAAGTGACATCAATGACATCACCTACCATGTCTGTCCCCCAAAACCCTGCCTGCTGGCAAACCTAAATGCGCGTCATAAGATTTTAATTGGAACTTGTACATCTATATATTATTTTCCATGTGTGTCCCCCATCTGTAAATACCTAAACCTGCAAAACGGCGCACACACAAACACAGAGCAGGTTTTTCATTCTCCCCATAGTAAAATAGTGATCCTTGCGCAAGTGCAAAGAACTTACTTTCCTTCCTTCCTGCGCAGGTTAAATCCCATGAGCCACAGAGGGCCCGGTGACAGTGGTGGTGAAAAAGCCTGGGGAGCCACAGCAGGCCTGAAGGGGTGTGGCGAAGCAGCCTTAGGGCTGCGCCAGCCAGACGGAAACTGCTGGAGAGCTCAGCTGCCGAATCAGGCTCAGAGGTGGCTGCTGGAGAGCATGGGGGCCCCCACCAGGCCTGGCAGTGGCTGCAAGGAGAGCCAAGAGGGCTGCACCGGGCTTGGGATAAGGGACTCCCCTCCCTTGTGTCTCAACGAGAGTTGCTAATCCCCAGGTGGGGGCAGGGAATCTCCCAGTTAGGAGGCCATCCCCCCATGCTTCAGGGTAATCAGAAAGCAGGAGAGGGGAAATGTCTGCTGGGCACTCCATTCTTCCCTATGGAGACCAATGCCCATAGGGTATAATGGAGAATTGATCTGCAGTTATCTGGGGCTCTGCCGGGGGGGGCTATTTTTTGAGTTAGAGGCACCAAACTTGCAGCATAGCATCCAATGCCTCTCCTCAAGACACCCTCCAATTTTCAAAAGGACTGGACCAGGGGGTCCAATTCTATGTGCTCCAAAAGAAGGTGCCCCTATCCTTCATTATTTTCAATGGAGGGAAGGCATTGAAAAGCTGTGCGGTCCCTTTAAATGTGATGGCCACAACTCCCTTCAGAGTTCAATTGTGCTTGTCACACCCTTGCTCCTGGCCCCACCCCCCAAAGTCTCCTGGCTCCAACCCCCAAAGTCCCCACTCTCCAGATATTTCTTAAATTGGACTTGGCAACCCTAGTCTTACGGGCCCCCCTTGTAAAGTTCTATTGCAGCATTAAATTCCAAGCAGGGATAATTTTAAAATTATATCTGCAACTTCCGTTGCTTGTATTTGGGGATAATAAGCTTTCTTTGAGTCGCAGCCTCTTTTGTGAGATACACAGCCTCACGCACCCTACAAAGCGGGCCCCAGCTCAAAAAAACTTATGCCATAACAAATCTGTTCGTCTTGAAAGTGCCGCAAGACTCTTGTGTTATTTTTTTCGAGTAAAAGTGCTATGTAAAGGTTATGCGGATATCTGGCAAGATTATAAGCGCTGAAGTGCGCTCATTGTGGGTGGCTGCAATCCCCCTCTTTTGCTCTGAGCAGAAGTTCACCCGAAGCACAGAGGCGCACTGGGGAAAAAATTACATTTCCAATTGTAACGAAGGACAACAGTAAAAAAGGACATCACGGGGGTGGCTTTGACTTTCATCTAGAAACACTTCCAGGCTAGGAGGGGGGAAAAGACTGAGTAACAATTCCCCGCTTATTTCTCCATTGTGTTAGTCAAAAGGAGGAGGAGAAGGACATGGCTTACTGCATGGAGAAGGAAGAGGAAAAGGACTGAGTAAAAGGGCTTTCTGCAAGTTAAACAATGGCACGCTCCAAAACTAGGCTGGGAAGGTCCAAGTGGGCAGCCATGTTAGTCTGAAGCAGTAAAACAAAGCAGGAGTCAAGTATCACCTTTAAGACCAACAAAGTTTTATTCCGAATGTAAACTTTCGTGTGCTCTCTAAGCACACTTCTTCAGACAAGGAATCGGGTACAGTGAGTAGGGCTATATATAGCTGGTAGGCAGTGGTTTAGAATGCAAAATGGTACAAATTTAAGATCCAATGACAGAATAGTAAAATTAACAAATTGAGCAAACCATTGATCTGGGTAGCATGACTGTTTTATTGCTTTTGCATGCTCATGCTACCCAGATCAAAGGTTTGCTCAATTTGCTAATTTTACTTTGGATAGATAGTTTGGGCCTTGAACTTGAGTTCAAATCCTGCCCGCTCCCAACTAGTAGACATGAAGAACTAAGATGGCGGCACATGCAAGAGCCTGGGTGCTGAGGCTCTGAGAAAACAATGTTAAACCTGCTCTTAACTTTACTTGTCAATTCTTGGAAGAGCGGAGGACTTGTTTGGAGGGGCGCTGACAATGGGGCATGTGGAAGAAGTCGGAGAGGGAACCCCAGAGAGTGGGAGCGAGATCGGCTGAACAGAGCGTTTGGTGGGACGATGTTGACCTGCGCTCACAGCAGGAAGCTGCTGTTGCCGCGGCCCAGAGTGAGAAATTGACCAGGCGGCGGGGGCGGAGAGTTGGCAAAGCTAGAGTCGGTGAAACTAGCAGGGAGCCGGTGATGCGTGGCGGCGGAGCATTTGTTGGTGCGGCACTGGCCTGGGCCCACGCCGGGAAGCTGCCGACGCGGCCTGGAGTTTGGAATCGTTTGGGCGGCAGGAGCAGCAAGCTGGCGAGGCCAACAGAGAGTCGGCAGAGTGGCGGTGCAGAGAAGCGAGGACTTTGGGCCTTCGGTTGGGAAGAGCAAGGAGCTGGTGGAGAGCCAGCGGAAAGTCCGAGATGGTGCGTGACGAGAGCCAGGGGGGTGGGGTGTCCCGGCCCCCGGTGGGGGACAGGGGCTGGCCTGACCCGACGGCTACTGTCACGCAGATGGAGACGCATCGTCGGTGTGTCCAGGAGCCCAAGGGGGGTCTCTACCCCTCTGGTCACTGCGATGTCCGACAAGGTGCGGCTGTTGGCCAGAGAAGAGAGAGGAAATCCGCTGGCTTGTGAGAGCTACTGGCTTTTGAGAACTGCTACCCTGGCATCTTGCACTAGCACTTTACAAAATGACTACCACCGTTGTACCTTGTACCAGCACTTTAAAAGAACCGCTGTTTTTGCACTGCACACCAGCACTTTGATAGAAGTGCTACCCTTGCACTCTGCTACCTCTGCACTTTGCACCAGTGCTTTAAAAACACTTAAAGACGCTCTAACTTTCAAGACGTACCAGCACTTTTAGAACACGAGCACTTTAATTCCAGTTAGTGAATTATCTGCTGTCGTATACTGCAGTGTCTTCCAATTGATCACCCTACCCATATACTATTGCTCATCCTAAGGTTTTTTAAAAATTGATTGTATCTGGACCTAATTGGATATTTTATCTGCTAAATGAATTGATATATAAATTTTTGTCAATTAACTAGATAGATTGGGGGGGGGGAGAGGGTTTTTAAAGTTAATTGGCTAGGATAAAATTATTATTAATGGGAATAAGTTTTAGTTAGGTCATAGGCAATATTAGGCTGAGTGAGTGGGTGGGAGGAGCAGGATACATTGATGTGCATACTGTTGGTGACCTGAGACTCTGAGACCATCAGCAAGAGATGTCTGGTCAGGGGATTCCAGTGCTCCTGGGGAGGGGAAAGTACAGCAGTGGGAGGAGGCAAAGTTGGAATGGAAGGAGACTGAGACACAAGAGGGCTCGCTCCCCTTCCAGCCTGTGTCACATCCCAAGGATAGCGGGTATGGGGGCCAAGTGAAAACACTCACCTCCGTCCCTGGTATTGTACAATGCCAGGTTTGTAAATAATAAAACCTCAGTCCTGCAGGATTTCCTAGTCAGGGAGGACATGGACCTGGCTTGCATGATGGAGACCTGGGTGCAGGACAGGGAGACAGTTGATCTCTCCCAAGCAGCCCCGCATGGGTTCTTCGTTTTTCACCAGGCTCAGACTAGCAGACAGGGGGGAGGGGTGGCCTTTTTCATACAGGAGGATTGTTCCTTCAGGGCGCTTCCGCCGCCAAAGATCATGGCCATAGAGTGTGCTGCCCTGATGTGGGATGTTGGGGAGAGTTTGGCAATCTGGCTGGTGTACTGTCCGCCTAACGCACCGGCCAGTGCCTTACCGTCCCTGATGGAGGCTGTAGCAGGCTGGGCATTGGAGCATCCTCGGCTTATAGTCCTGGGTGACTTCAGTGTCCATGCCGAGGATGCAGCTTCCACTCGGGCGACGGACCTAGTGCCTTCCATGGCAGCACTGGCACTCTACCAATATATAACAACACCCATGCATCGGGCCGGACACACGTTGGACCTGATCTTTGCGGCGGGAGTTGTAGTGAATCAGATTTCTGCCAAAGCAGTGCTATTGTCTGACCACTATGCCCTGAGGACCCATGTGGATATTCCACCCCCACCCCTACCTCGTTTAGGCAGTGAGCAAGTTTTGGCTTGCCCGCAAAGCAAGATGGACCCTCTGCGGCGTCAAATGGCTTTATGGGATCCCTGGCCCTCTGGTGACTCGTTGGATGAGCTGGTGGAGATCTGGAATAGCCAGCTCTCTACAGCCATTGATGAGATCTTCATCTTCGTTTACGATCCACTCCCTGGTATACCCCGGAGTTGCGTTTGATGAAACGGCGATTGAGACGACTAGAGAGACAATGGTGACACTCTCGTGACGAAGCTACGAGAACATCTTATAGGTCATTTATGCGGACCTATGAGATGGCAGTCCAGGCCACAAAGAAGACTTACTTTGCGTCCCAGATTGCATCTGCGACCTCGCGCCCAGCACAATTGTTTAGTATAATTCAGTCATTAACAACTTTATCGCAAGGTAAACCAAACGTTAGAGAATTGGAAATCGGCTGTGAGGCTTTTGCGAGTTTTTTCGCAGATAAGGTCTCGTCGCTCCTACGTGACCTTCCCACCATAATTGATACAGTGAAAGAACTTGGGGCACCGAGCACGTCTTCTGGTCCATTTCTAGATTTCTTCAATCCAATCAGCCTGGAGGAGGTCGACAGGATCCTTTTTGCTGTACACCCTACAATCTGTGGGTTGGACCCATGCCCATCCTGGCTAATAAAAGCTAGCCAGGTGTTGCTATGTGAGCCACTACAGGGTATTGTTAACAGATCCCTGGTAGAAGGGATCTTTCCCACACCTCTTAAGGAGGCTATGCTCTGTCCCCTCTTTAAAAAACTATCTGCAGTTCCGGTCGTATTGGCAAACTATCGGCAGGTATCAAACCTTCCCTTTTTGGGTAAGGTTATAGAGCGGGAGGTGGCAACTCAGCTACAGGGATTCCTGGATGACACTTCTGCACTGGATCCATTCCAGTCTGGCTTTCGTCCAGGTCACAGGATGGAGACGGTTCTGGTCGCCCTCATAGATGACCTCATGTGACACCTGGATCGGGGTGGCTCAGCGGTGCTGTTATTATTAGATCTGTCAGCCGCATTTGATACAGTTGACCATCAGCTACTGACTAGCCGCCTTGCTGATGTGGGGATTCAGGGGTTCGCCTTACAATGGTTGGCCTCCTTTCTCCAAGGTAGGGGAGACAAAGGGTGGTGATAGGGGAGCAATCATCCCAAAGGCACCCACATATATGCGGTGTGCCACAGGGTGCGATTCTGTCTCTGATGTTATTTAACATCTATATGCGCCCCCTTGCCCAGATTGTCAGGAGGTATGGGCTGGGATGTCACCAATATGCAGATGACACCCAGCTCTATCTATTGATGGGTGGCCAGTCCGACTGTACCCCGGAAAATCTAGACCTGGCTCTTCAAGCTGTAGCATCTTAGCTCAGGCTGAGTCGGTTGAAGCTGAATCTGACAAAAACGGAGGTTCTCTATCTGAGCCGGGATGGTCCAGGGGAGGGGGGGGGAGATCCATCTGCCGGCTCTTGATGGGGTGCTACTAATGACAGGAATAGTGTCAATAACAACATTGCTACTGTCAGATTAAGTTAAGTTTAACTATGTATTGACTGGTTTTTAAATAACGTTAATTTTAAAGTTTATATTTATTGTATTGTATGTGTATGAATGTTGTTAGCCGCCCTGAGCCTGCCCTGGTGGGGAGGGCGGGATATAAATAAAAATTTATTATTATTATTATTATACTGGCCCCTAAGGTCAAGAGCTTAGGTGTGCTCCTGGAGTCCTCTCTTACAATGGAGGCCCAGGTAGCAGCCACTACTAGATCTGCCTTTTTTCATCTTCGGCGGGTGCGGCAGTTGGCCCCTTACCTGGAGCATGACGACTTAGCAATGGTGACCCATGCTACGGTCATCTCAAGAATAGATCACTGTAACGCTCTCTACATGGGGCTACCCTTGACGCTGACTCGGAAACTACAGCTAGTGCAGGATGCTGCGGCATGGCTGTTAATGGGGCTCCCTCGGTGGGAGCACATTCAGCCAGTGCTTAAAGAACTGCAGTGGTTACCTACTGTGTTCCGAGTCCATTTCAAGGTGTTGGTATTGACCTTTAAAGCCCTTTATGGTAAGGGGCCTGTCTATCTGCGGGGCCGCCTTTCCCCACATGTTCCTCAGAGAGCACTGCATTCAGGAACAAAAAATCTACTGTCCATCCCTGGACCAAAGGAGGCTAGGTTGCGTTTGACATGGGCTAGGGCCTTCTCAGTTGCAGCACCAGAACTGTGGAATGCTCTCCTGGAGGCCATAATGGCCCTGCGGGATCTTTCTACTTTCCACAGGGCCTGTAAGACTGAATTGCTCCAACAGGCCTTTGATATCTAGCCGGGAGAGAACTGCCCCCCCCACATCATTACAGAGCTACTATGTGATCCCCATCAGGAAAGAAGAACTCGCTTGTATTGTAGTGGTACAGCACCATGTAATGGTTTTAAATTATAACTATGTTTTATTAGTTTTAACTTGTAAATATGAATGTTGCTAGCCGCCCTGAGTCCGCTTGTGGAGAGGGCAGGACAGAAGTTTGACATAAATAAATAAAATAAATAAAAATAAATTAATTTTACTATTCTGTCACTAGATCTTAGATTTGTACCATTTTGCCATCTAAACCACTGCCTACCAGCTATACGCAGCCCCACTCACTGTACCGGATTCCTCGTCTGATGAAGTGCGCTTGGGGCATACGAAAGTTTATGTTCTGAATAAAACTTTGTTGCTCTTAAAGGTACACTTGACTCCTGCTTTGTTAGGCTGCGAAGAGCTTGCCTGCCACTTGAGAAACAGCTTCGAAGCAGAACCTGGGGAAGGGTGTCTGTCCTGAGTCTGTGACCCTTCCCTGGACTGCAGACTCAACCTGCCTCCCCACCCACCCCCAGCCATGGACGAGCCTGCTGCCGCCAGTCCGTGAGAGAAGGAGTCAACTGCTACATGTTCCTCCAACTTGGGACTCCTATGTGGTGCCCCGGCTCGAGCGTGGGGGTCTTGCAACACCCGGCTGACGCCACCTGTTAAAGAGCGTATTTCCAGGTTGGGAAACCACTCTGTAAAATACTGGGTTCGATGCATTGATGTTCAAAACAGGAACATGCTTTAACGATAACTCCAGAACAAGACTAGATGGTGAGACCGTGACCCCGCTTATAAGTATGCAAAAGAAACACCCCCCAGATCCCCATACCAAATCGCAACGGTTGAGCTTCATGCCAAATCCACTCATTGGTTCCTGTAGAGTTCAGGTCTCTTATTGTAGCAACGAGCCTCTAGCGCCTCGTTTGCCGTACACGCGCGCACGCTCTCGCCAAACACGAAACTCAGTACACAACACACTCTTTTAAAAATCTGTGGGGATTGATGGAGGGAGGGGTGGGTGGGGTTTCGGGACAGAGCTTTAAGGTTCGGCACATGCATACACCAAGGAGAAAGTGCCCGCAACCTGAGATGACAGGGATACAGAGAGAGAGGGGAAAGGCTTGGGTAGTGGCCGCCAGGGGTTACAGGTGACATTAACCTCCCCGCGGCCATGGTCTGAGGTATTGTATATTGGCATAAAAGCACGTCTGGGAGCCTCCCACACTTCCCTCCACCGAATTGGGAACCCCAGGACCTGACAATGTCCTGTATTGAAAGTTATTTCTCAGTGCTATCTCAGGCAGGGCAAGCGTTAAGTATTTTCCCACAGAGATGCTCTCTAGTCTCTCTTGGACCTGGGTGGCAAAAGGTCCAGGTGGCAACAGCAGGCACAAACCATGCCCAGTGCTTTCTCTCAGGCACAGCACCGTCTGAGGCCCTCCCTATCAGCCACTCATGCTGACTAGGTGGTCTCCTGGCCCTGTGTTCAGGTCTTCCACCTCCACCACTCAAAAATACAGTAGATCTCCAAGGGTTTCATCTCCATACCAGGTGTGGCAGAACTACCACCAGAACTGCAAAGCGGTCATCAACCGGCAGATCAGCCTGGAGCTTTATGCTTCCTACATGTAACGTGATGATGTGGCTCTGAAGAACTTTGCTAAGCACTTCTTGCATGCATCAGTCACATGAGAGAGTGTGCAGAGAAACTTATGAAGCTGCAGAACCAGAGGGGTGGTCGTATTTTCCTACAGGCCATCAAGAAACCAGATTGTGATGACTGGAGCAAGCGGGTTGACAGCAATGGAGCTGGTATAAATAAATAGGATGGGTAAAAACAGGAGGGGCCAATAATGAAACATGGCTCAGGCTCCAAAGGGTGTGCATGTGGTTGAAAATATAAATGGGTTCTATAATGGTCAATTTGGGAGGGGTGGGAGGAGGGAGGGGGAGGGAGGGAGGGAGGGAGAGAGGTAATTGATGGATCTGTAATATGAATGAAAGATACTGTAGGAATGTAAGATGGAGAAATAACATGAGTTATATTACAAAATTAAAAAAAATTATTTACAAAAAAAAAAGACAGCAATGGAGCGTGCTTTGTGCTCGGAAAAGAATGTGAACTTCTTCGCCCAAAGGGTGATTAACACATGGAATTCACTGCCACAGGAGGTGGTGGTGGCTACAAGCATAGACAGCTTCAAGAGGGGATTGGATAAATATATGGAGCAGAGGTCCATCAATAGTTATTAGCCACAAGGTATAGATGGAACTCTCTATCTGGGGCAAGTGATGCTCTGCATTCTTGGTGCTTGGAAGGGGCAACAGTGGGAGGGCTTCTTGTGTCCTGGCCCCACTGATGGACCTCCTGGGGGTTTTTTGGCCACTGTATGACACAGAGTGTTGGACTGGATGGGTCACTGGCCTGATCCAACATGGCTTCTCTGATGTTCTTATGAACCAGTCTCTTCCTGCGATCACACACACTAAGTAATGCATTTTCAATCCACTTTCAGTGCACTTTCCAACAGGATTTTGCCAGTTTGCAAAAATCCAGTAAAATCCAGTTGAAAAGGGCATTTGAAAGTGGATTGAAAGTGCATTATTTGCAGGGGTATTTGAAGGAAGAGAGGCTTGACTCAGTAGTTTTGCTGTGCAACTGAGAGTGCCTGGTTAAGCAAGCTCTCCCTCTCCCCCTTCCTTCCCAAGGGAGGAGCCTCAGCCAATGGAGAAAATAGAGGCTTTGCTCTATAGCTCCTGTGCGATTGAGCAAACCTGGAAAAGCAAGCTGTTATGCAGAAGGAAGAGAGGGGGAGAAGGAAGCAGATGACAGCCAGTTGCTCAAATGCCTGATAGGAGCCCTCCATGGGCCTGTTTCGGCCCCTGGGCCGCATGTTTGACACCCCTGATTTATAGTGTGTGTGTGTGTGTGTGATTGCAGCCTCTGCTCAAACTGCATAAACTGGCAGCTGGCAAAAATGATACCCATTTATGTGACTTCACTGAACCACACTAGCTGGATGAGCGGGGCAAATCTATCGAGGAGCTGGATGATCATGCGACCAATCTGCACAAGATGGGGGCACCAAACTCTGGAATGACAAGAGTACCTATTTGACAAGCACAACCTTAGGAGAAAGTAACAATGAGAACAAGAAGTCTGCCATTAATGCCTCACTGGGATATTTTTGTGTTGTACCTTATGCCCAGCGAACTAACTTGGTTTAAAAAAAATACAGAAGAACGAAGAACTTCTGCCACTCTTGCTTTTGAGGTTTCCAGCAAGGAAAAGCCTATTTCCCATTAGTCCCCCACTCCTGGTTTTTCCCCTTCACCAACACTAAAAATCAGGATTTGGCTGCTCACTCACACACTTTCACCTTAACCCTAGGGCTGACAAGCCCCCCACCCAGGAGGGCCTGAACTCGCTGGCAGATAGCAGGCCGCTGGGGGATCCCTGACCCCAAAGAGCCCTGTCGGCACATGCCATCCCTGGTGTGATGACGTCATTCAGAAGACATGTCATCATGCTGAGGACATTGTACCAGGGATGCTGTAGGCCTCATGCTGAAAACTCTATGGTACCATAGAGATAGGGAAAATTCCTAGAGCATCACCACTGACATCTCCCATTTCCCCCCTCTTGCTCCTTAAATAATTGAAGGTGAGGTATTGATGGTGGGGATTTAGCTACAGCCAAACAGCAAACCTAACCAGCACAGGGTAAAGTGTAGGCTCAGCTTGTTCATGGTCACTGGCAGCACTCTAGGAGCATTTCCCCAGTGAGTTAAAGGGTCAGCCTTCTCCTTCCCTCTGTTGAGCAAACACAAACAAGTTGTACTCAGAGCTGAAGTAATCAAAAGCTCTACTCAGTTAGCAAGATCTCCTCCTCCTTTCAAGTTCTCCTTCTATTAGTGTTTCTAAGATGAGACAAAAAACAGAAGGAAAACATAGCAACCATTGTACAGTTATCTTGAACACAAAAAGCCACTTCTCCAGCAAGCCATCCAGATGCAATTTCAGCCTACGGTGTGTTTTCTGAAAGCAAGACATTTCTATTCGTATTATTTTTTTGTTTCCCATCTCCCTGCAGCTTTTGTTTTCAGCCAGGAAAAAAAAAGAAGAGGCACGACCATCGATTCAAAGGATATTGCTCCAGGAAGATTGTGAGTTTACTGTAGCAGAGAGCAACTTTTTCTGTTTGATATTGGTACGCTGCCCATCAAAACCTTTTTGACTCAACTGTACATACAACTGTGGCTTTAGGTCAGGGGTGGCCAAACTTGCTTAACATAAGAGCCACATAGAACAAATGTCAGATGTTTGAGAGCCACAAGTCAGGAAGGCCAGCAGGCATAAGGTTGCCAGCCTCCAGGTGGGGCCTGGAGATCTCCCACTTTGACAGCTGGTCTCCATCTGGCATTGATCAGCTCCCCTGGAGGAAATGGCTGCTTGGAAGGGTGGATTCTAGGGCATTGTAACATGCGGAGGCCCCTCCCCTCCCCAAAGCCCATCTGCTCCCAGATCCACCCCCAAAGTCTCCAGGTATTTTCCAACACAGACCTGGCAACCCTAAGAAGGCAGGCAGGAAGGCAGGGAAATAGACAGGAGGAGGGAAGGAGAGGTGGAAATAAAACAACTTTAACTTTAAATGTGTTCTCCAAGCCACTGGCTGGCTTGGCTTGGAGAAATAATTTAAAGAGGAGGAGGAGAATGCCTTCTCCGAGCCAGCCAAGGTGGGGCTTTGAGAGCCGCACAATATGTGTGAAAGAGTCATATGTGGCTCCCGCGCCACAGTTTGGCCACCCCTGATCTAGGTTAATGTACTTCCGAGTGTCATAATACACTTCCAGAGAGTGGAACACAGGAAAGCCCTTCTCCGCAGCCACTGGCATTGCTGGGGGCAGATCATTTGGAGTACTGTGTACAATTCTGGTCACCGCACCTCAAAAAAGATATTATAGCTTTGGAAAAAAGTCCAGAAAAGGACAACTAGAATGATTAAAGGGCTGGAACACCTTCCCTATGAAGAAAGGTTAAAACACTTGGGGCTCTTTAGCTTGGAGAAACGTCAACCGAGGGGTCACATGATAGAGGTTTACAAGGTTATGCATGGGATAGAGAAGGTAGGGAAAGAAGTACTTTTCTCCGTTTCTCACAATACGAGAACTCATGAGCACTCAATGAAATCGCTGAGCAGTCAGGTTAGAACAGATAAAAGGAAGTACTTCTCCACCCAAAGGGAGATTAACACCTGGAATTCACTGCCACAGGAGGTGGTGGCGGCTGCAAGCATAGCCAGCTTCAAGAAAGGATTGGATAATCATATGGAGCAGAGGTCCATCAGTGGCTATTAGCCACAGCGTATTGTTGGAACTCTCTGTCTGGGACATTCTTGGTGCTTGGGGGGGGGCAGGGTGAGGGCTTCTGGTGTCCTGGCCCCACTAATGGACCTCCTGATAGCACCTGGTTTTTTGGCCATTGTGTGACACAGAGTGTTGGACTGGATGAGCCATTGGTCTGATCCAACATGGCTTCTTTTATGTCCTTATGAGATTGGTGGGGTTGCTCCAACCAGCTGCAGGCAGCTCTGATAGGAGTCTTGTGACGTGCAGGGACCACTTTGGAGAAGCTAAGTGCCAGAACAGCTTGCCTGAGCCAAACCATTCCAGTAATTCGTATTTTTGATGCAGCAAACACCAGGGAAATAATCAGCGATAAAGGGAAGGAGGCACCTGAGACGGCAGGAAGGCGGCTCTCCAACCTGGAGACATTTGAAGAAGGGACTCTGCAGAAAATTCTGATCAATACTTTTAGGAGCAGAAGTGCCTATTAAACCCCCTCCTCGGCTCTTTGATTTGTAAAAAAGCATCCTTTTTTAAAGTAGGAGAGACTGCAAATAAAGCCGCTATCGCACTGGCATCAAACGTTCAAAGGAGTGACCCCGGGGAGCTGGGGGCAGATCGGTTCTGGCATTTCCGCCTACTGCTGCTTCTGCAGCTACCGCCATCGCCAGAGATTTATGAGAGCATCTGGATTCAAGAGAGGCACCGAACGTGAAACTGACTGTTGCTCAGCAAACAACAGCACTTGATGCGAGCATCTCAGAGAGTCCCGGATAAATCACAGGGCTGATCTTCCCAACCAGCCATCTGGAAAACCAAACAAATCATCTGGCTAACAGGAATGGCTTTCATCTTGTGTCTCTCAAGGAATATTTAGCAAAGCAGGGACTGGGAACTGCCCTGTCATGTACATAAATGAAACTTAATGCCTACTCGACAGTCTGTCACTTTCATCAACTGCTACCTACAGAATTTCGACCAGGGGCATCAAACTCATTTGTTATGAGGGCCGAATCTAACATAAATGAGACCTGGTTGGGCCAGGACATGTTGCACCGGGTCATGTGTGCACCTATTGAAGATTAGGTAGCAAAGAGATAAACTTTACAAAGGACACATTGTTGTATTTGGTTGGTTGCTATGGCAATATTTTGCTAATGCAATAAAGATATTGATTGATACAAAGGACACAGATAAACACAATTAAAGATTTTTTAAAAAAAACTTAAAACATTAGCACTCGGTCTTAAAGGTGCTTTCTTTGTATTTCTCCAATGAGATCCAGGAAACGGGGCAAAGGAAGCTCTGGCTTTTTCCTTCCTTCCCCCAGGGGACAAAGAGGGAGAGGAGCCTCAGCCAATAGAAGGAAGAAAGGCTTGGCTCAGTAGTTCTGCTGTGCAACTGAAAGTCTGGCAAAGCAAGCTCTCCCTCTCCCCCTTCCTCCCCAAGGAAGGAGCCTCAGCCAATGGAGAAAACAGAGGCTTTGCTCTGTAGCTCCTGTGCAATGGAGCAAGCCTGGCAAATCAAGCTGTGATGCAGAAGGAAGAGAGAGAGAGAAGGAAGCAAATGACAGCCAGTTGCTTGGGAGCCTGATAGGAGCCGAATCAGCCCCCTGGGCCGCATGTTTGACACCCCTGATTTAGACTTTTCTGTTTTTCAGGGCTTCATCTTGGTTGGAAAAACTTATCTGAAAATGATGCTGTTTCGAGGGGGTCAACCATTAATTCACAATAGCAGTTTTGCACTTGCACCGAACGTGATTTGAAAACTTCCAGGGTGTAAGAGTTTAGGTGCCCATTCTGCCCCTCCCAAGCAGAGCATATGCCTTGTACGCCAAAGGATCAGATGTCTGCAAGGCTACTGGAGGTACTGGCACCGAGTTGATTCAGGTGGGTAATTGTGTTTTCATTTATTTATTTATTCAGCTTATATTCCGCCCTTTCCTGTCAACGGGCTCAGGGCGGATCACAATACACAGTAACAACAATAAAAACCTACAGTTCAGAGTTAAAAACAATACATTAAAATTAAACAAGCAGAAACTATAAAGCAATAAATAAAGCGCACCACAGGCGGGAAGGGCACATCATACAAGATAAGCAATTATACGCCCAGATTAAATGATGGTAGTAGCAGGACAGCACTGTAGTAAGACACAATTTTTGAGTGTAGGTCTGAAGCAACTGAACAAAGTTGGTGTCCAGGGGCCCCTTTAAGACCAACAAAGTTTAATTCTGGGTATGAGCTTTTGCATGCATGTGAACTTCTTCAGATACATTGGGGGAAAAAATACACCACAGAAGGGTGTGTGCACATGAAAGCTTATTTTGGTACCAAGCAGATCAGTCCACTGGTATTTGAAGTAGACGGGGACAGATCCAGTGTGCTCAAAGCCAATAACAGTCACTCAGAGGCAGAGGTAACAACAGTGACCGCGCCTAGCGAATTTTAGATAGTGAGAACAACAGTCAGGGCTGGCCCCAGACTGTCTGGCACCCTAGGCAAGGCTAACTTATGGTGCCCCCCCTTCACTGATAACGTTTCTGAGTCACACAGGGTGCCCAATCTGGTGTCCCCAGAAGGCTGGCGCCCTAGGCAAACGCCTACCTTGCCTAGTGGCAGGGCTGCCCTGACAACAGTTAACTCTCTGCAGCTGACGGAGGTAAAACAAACAGGAAGTGTGACCATCTTGGAGGGGAAGCTGGCCTTCACATTCCAAGAACTTTTTAAAGGCTGTGCCATCGTGTCCAACCATTATGGACCACAGAAGAACCTCAAAAGAAGAAATCTGCATGATAGAAAGAAGAAGAAGAATTGCAGATTTATACCCCGCCCTTCTCTCTGAATCAGAGAGTTTTACAATCTCCTATATCTTCTCCCCCCACAACAGACACACTGTGAGGTGGGTGGGGCTGAGAGGGCTCTCACAGCAGCTGCCCTTTCAAGGAAAACTCCTGTCAGAACTATGGCTGACCCAAGGCCATCCCAGCAGCTGCAAATGGAGGAGTGGGAAATCAAACCCGGTTCTCCCAGATAAGAGTCCGCACACTTAACCACTACACCAAACTGGCTCTCCTAAATGTCCAAAGGAAGTAAAGATGAAAAGGCCATATTTAAGTTTTTGGACAGAAAGTCCACCAATGTGCCACTGTCTCAGCCAATGAAAGGCAGATAAAAGGGTGGCTCTGCCCCTAATATTTAAAGAATATTTTCTTGCCTACACAGAGCTTACCTTCAGTCATGCAATGAATCCTGAAGTCACTCTTTTAAAGAAAATATCTACAGTCAAGTGGATGCCCTGCTGGCCAAAAGCCCTACATGGCACTGTCCACGTTCTAAAAACAGGCACTATAGCACCAGGGACATCATGCTGGAGACCCCTGACATAAACTCTAGAAGAAGACTGCAGATTTATACCCCGCCCTTCTCTCTGAATCAGAGAGGCTTACAATCTCCTTTATCTCCTTCCCCCACAACAGACATTCTGTGAGGTGGGTGGGGCTGAAAGAGCTCTCCCAGAAGCTGCCCTTTCAAGGACAACTCCAGCGATAGCTATGGCTAACCCAAGGCCATTCCAGCAGCTGCAAGTGGAGGAGTGGGGAATCAAACCCGGTTCTCCCAGATAAGAGTCCGTGCACTTAACCACTGCACCAAAGTGGCTCTCTAGTAGCTCCCAAACCGTCTTCAGTGCAGGCCCAAAGCCCCTGGTGTGACTACAAAGAAATGTTAAAGGATGAATTCTCGTATCATGAAAGGCACCTGCCGCCTTTAGCTCATAGAGAGATGGGGGCTGAGTGGGCTGGATGCTTCTGACATGGCTTCGGTTAAGGAGCTTTGTGGAAGGTTGCAAAAAAGTGGGAATTTTCACACAGGACCCTTGAAAGGACCTTTGAGCCTCTCCCGGATAACTGGGGAATATCGCCAATGCAGAGACAGAAGGCAAAAGGGAGCCATTTTTCTAAGTCTGATGTGCCTTCCAGCCAACATTGGGCTGATGTATTTACAGGCAAAATAAATGGGGGAAAAACACTTTTAAGAGTCATTATCAGCAATACACTCTTCCCCCCTCCTGTGTTTCAGACCCAGTTCTCTCGCTCTTTAAAATGGGGATAACAAATCCATAAGTCGCAGATTCTGGGAAGACAAAACCCCTGACTGACTGTAAAAAGCTCTGAGGTAACAGCAGTGACGGACGCAAACTCACAGCCAGGAAAACGCAAGCCGAGGCTTTTAAAATGGTCCCTTTGCTGTCTCCGTGGCTTCTTCCTTGCCCTGAGGTGGTCTTCTTGATAAAGGCAACTGAGTCATCCGTCAATGTAATGTTTTAGACCAGGTGGTATAAATGTTTGTTCCTGGTCTTGCAGGAAAACCTTCTCAATCCAATTACTTGTTAATTTACTTGCCAAGTCATCACCGTTTTATTTTCTAAATAAAAATCTATCTACTGGCCAGATCAATGGAGTCTCACAACACTGCAAGCCTGGACAAAATCATGGCGATAATCTAATTTTGGGGGAGCCAGTAAGACGATCGGTCCCGTTGCTTCGATCTCTTTTAATTAAGTCTGATTTTCTGAAGTGCGCACAGCTACCGCAGCCGACAAGTTTAGTACAATTCTGGTCATCGTGGCCTGCTGAATGTCTCCAACAAACAAATTACCAACTCTATGTCATTTTCCGGAGGTATGTTCCATAGGACAGTAAAAAGGCCTACATTTTTGCCTGGGTCTGTGTTGTGCTATGTGTGTAGGTGTGCAGGGCTTTTTTGTAGCAAGAACTCCTCTGCATATTAGACTACACCCCCCGGACGTAGCCAATCCTCCAAGAGCTTACAGTAGGTCCTGTAGGAAGAGTGTCAACTCGCTTCTGACTTACGGCAACCCTATAAATTTATGACCTTGAAAACATCCTATAGTTAATGGACCTGCTCAGGTCTTGCAAACTGGAGGCTGTGGCTTCCTTGATTCGATCCCTGAGTTAATCCATTTCACGTTGGGTCTTCCTTTTTTCAAGCCAAGGAAATATTTTCTCCATGTTCTCCAGTGACTACCAATCACTGAATACTAAGTCATCACAGGATGTCAAATAGGGCTGCCAGCCTCCCACTGGGACCTGGAGATCTCCCAGAATGACACTTGTTCTCTAAACTACAAAGGATCAGTTCCCCTGGAGAAGATGACAGATTTGGACAGCGAACTCTAGGGCTTAGAGTTGCCAGGCCCTTCCTTGCAATTAGTGGAGGGGCTTGGAGGGAGTGGGAGGGAGGCCTAGGCCACATTGCCAGAAATGAGGCAACGTCACTTCCAGTGTTCCCTGGAAGTGACATCATGACATTGCTGATGCTCTAGAATTTGGGCAAGAACTCTATGATAAAGCCGTTTTTACCATAGAGCTTTTGCTGAAATACCAAAGCATCACTGTAGTACTAGCAACATGATGTCGGTGATGCGAGGACATCAGTTCTGGTACACGCTGGAAGTGATGTTGTTTGCGTCGCCGGCAGCTGCAGCCTTGGTTTGCCTACCCTACTGGTAAGTCTTCCCATTGGCTAGCTGAGTGTCAGCAGGAGGGCAAGCCCAAGAACAGAGAATCCCACACTCGGCCAGCAGGGAGCCGAAAACCCTACTAAGACATTATACCCCTCTAAGCTCCCTCCCCTTCCCAAACCCCACCCACCATTCCTAAATACAGAATTTGCCTCCCTAATTGCCCTCTGCTCACGACCTGAGTTCGATCCCAGAGGAAGCTGGTTCAGGTAGCTGGCTCCAGGTTGACTCAGCCTTCCATCCTTCTGAGGTCGGTAAAATGAGTACTCAGCTTGCTGGGGGGAAAGTGTAGATGACTGGGGAAGGCAATGGCAAACCACTCCATTAAAAAAGTCTGCCATGAAAACGTTGTGAAAGCAACATCATCCCAGAGTCAAAAACAACTGGTGCTTGCACAGGGGACTTTCTTTACCTTTAATTTTGAAGCAAGACTGATTCCCCTCCCCACCCCCCACCCTGCTCAGAACAAAGAGATGCCACAACTCTCCAGAGCGAAATGAAGAAGGAACACCCGGGTGCCCCCATGAACTTTAAAACACTTTTTGAGAATTTTGTTTCCACCAAGAAGTTCTGGAATTCTGTTCCACTGCATTCCCCCAAGAAAAAAGCCCGGGTTGCAACTAAAATATTCAGGGTCTCTTGCTAATTCTCCAGTTACTAAGAGCACAAGAAGAACTTCCTCACACACGTTCTTAACAACACAAAAAAGTTTTATTTTGTCACACCCACATTTTAGAGCAGAGAAAAATGACAGACACAGCATGTTCAAAACGCAAGAACCGGGAGAGGATTTGGATCTGAAGGCTCTACTTGTGTTTCTTGATAAGCAAAGTGGCATGTACGATGTGGAGGGGGGGGGGGAACAGAGCTGTAGCCAAAACCTCCACTCCTCTTCAAAGATAAGTCTGCACATTCATCCTGAAAGACATGACTAAATCTGATTTTATTGCAGTCAGCTCCTTTGCCGCAGCTGACCAGGGAATGTTTCCATATGGAAAGCATGTGAAAATCCATAAGGGAAAAATGTTTGCGATCTCTCTGGGGCCCTCACGGATTGGGAGATGCATATTCCATTACCTTGAATAACAGCTGGAATCCTGATGGGTGTTGTGGGTGGGCGGCCGACCATGCTTTCGGCCAACAGGGGTGGGGTGGGGAGAGGGTGTCGCTGAATTTGTAATGGGAGCTTTCGAGGGGATGGTATGGAGCTAATCTGTGAGGCCCAAGGTATAAGGAACACGGCGCTAAAAAAGGAAACGTGAAGCTGCCCGAAAGGCTATCTTGGAAAGAAGCGGAATGGGAGTTGCATGTGTCTGATCAGTCTCCAGAAGTCACCCCCGGTGTCAAAGGAGAACGGTGGAAATGCACACGCTCGCACGGAACTGAAACCAGAGGACAGAGGTAGACAACAAAGTTCCCGCTGCCCAATCGAATGCCTTTTAGGTGATATCACCACCCTAATATTGCCCTCCCTCTGCTTCCTCTCCTTCGTTTATACTCTCATGCACGGAGAGACAGTATAGTGCAGAGGTCACAATGTCAGACTAAGATCTGGGACACTAGGCCTGCGATCACACACACTAATTAATGCACTTTCCAACTGGATTTTACTGTGTGAACTAGCAAGATCCAGTTGGAAAGTGCATTGGAACTGGATTGAAAGTGCATTATTTGGTGTGTGTGACTGCAGACTTAAGGTGCTTTCGTGCCACACTAAACAAACGCGCTTTCAATCCACTTTGCAGCTGGATTTGACTGTGTGAAATGGCAAAATCCACTTGCAAACGGTCGCTGAAGTGGACTGAAACTGCACTGTTTAGCTGACAGGGGTGTCGAACTCATTTGTTATGAGGACCAGATCCAACATAAATGCGACCTCTTCGGTCCGGGCCATGCGTGTCATAAAATGTAATGCCAGGTAGCAGAGACATAAACTTTATAAAGGACAAACACAAAGATTTTTAAAAACTTAAAAATAAAACATGCTTAAAATATTAGCACTTGTTGGTTTTAAAAGGTGCTTTCTTTGTATCTCTCCTGTGTGATCCAGGAAACTGGGCAAAATTTTCCTTCTTTCACCAGGGGACTGGGAGGGGGGGAGCCTCAGCCAATAGAAGGAAAAGAGGCTTGGCTTTGTAGCTCTGCTGTGCAACTGAGAGAGCCTGGCAAAGCAAGCTATTCCTCCCCTCTTTCCTCTCCAAAGGAGGAGCCTCAGCCAATGGAGAAAATAGAGAAATAGAGTCTTTGCTCTGTAGTTCCTGTGCTATTGAGCAAGCCTGGCAAGGCAAGCTGTGATGCAGAAGGAAGCAAGAGAGAGGGAGAGAAGGAAGTAGACAGCCAGTTGCTTGGGTGTCTGATAGGAGCCTTCCAGGGCTTGATTTGGCTCCCAGGGCCACATGTTTGACACCCCTGCTTCAGCAAGTGTGAAAGGGCCTCCAGGTTTCAATCTCAACTCTGCCATGGAAGCTTGCTGGGTGACCCTGGATCAGTCACCCACTCTCAGAGAACAGGAAGTCCTCCCCCCGCCTGCCCAACAAGATGCCTTTTGGATGATATCACTACCCAAATATTCTCTCCCTTTGCTTCCTCTCTTTCATTTGTACTTTCATGCTTTGAGAGACGGTATGGTGTAACGATTAGAGTGTCGAACTAGGATCTGGGTGACTCAGGTTTGAAACTCCACTTTGCCATGGAAGCTTGCAGGTGACCTTGGACCATTCGCATTCTCTCTGCCTAACCTCCTGACAGGATGGTTGTAAGCAGGGCTTTTTTTTTTTTTTTTTTTTTTTTAATAGCAGGAACGCACAGGAACGCAGCTCCAGCTAGCTTGGTGTCAGGGTGTGTGGCCTAATATGCGAATTACCCCCTGCTGAGTTTTCTACAAAAAGCCCTGTGTAAAACAATGGTGATAACAGGGTGTGTGGCCTAATATGCAAATGAGTCCCTGCTGGGCTTGTTCTACAAACAAAGTCCCGGTAGTAAGGATAAAATGGCAGCGAGGAGAATGATATAAGCTTCCTTGGATCCACGTGGTGGGGAGATGTAGGTATAACTTTTCTTTTTAGAAATTAAGGCTACCCCATCACTTTTGCCAGTTTGAAGTCCATAGAGAACCTACTACTTTTCCGCAAAAAACAAACCCCCCACAAAATTTTCCTCTGTTCCATTTTTACTAGCGCAGAGGTGCCAAACATATGGCCTGTAGGCCAGAACTGGCCCGTCCAGGGGTCTTATCTGGCCCGTGAGCAACTGGGTCATTACCTTTATTTAATATATAATTAATATGTAATTTATCTAAAATTATTTAATATGTAATAATACAAAATGGAGTGTAATATACAAAATGGAGTGGACGCATTTGACTATACATGAGGCTTGAATCCACATATAGAGTAACTTGTACATGAATTATGCTATATAAAGAAATTGGAAATATAATTTTTTTTATTTTTATTTATTTATTTATCTGGGATTTATATCCCGCCCTTCCCATCGAGTGGCTCAGGGCGGCTTACAACATATGTAAAACTAACATAAAAATAAATTACACTATAAAATTAACATAAAATTAAAATTAAATAATTAAAATCCAATGTTTGTTATAAATGTACATGTCATTAAAATCAGACAGCGGTCGTAAAGCTACACTCTATTCAAATTCAAATACTGATTCGGTATACCGTCTTCAACATTTCGATGTTCCATATTCGATATTCAGTAGTCGGTATACAGGTATACAAGGATACAAGGCCGGTTAGTTGTGGGCCAGCCGGAAGAGGGTTGTCTTACAGGCCCTGCGGAATTGAGTAAGATCCCGCAGGGCCCTTACCTCCTCCGGCAGCTGGTTCCACCAAAATGGAGCCATTACAGAGAAGGCCCGGTCCCTTGTGATCTTCAAGCGGGCCTCCTTTGGCCCGGGGACGACCAAAAGATTTTGAGATCCCGATCGCAGTGCTCTCTGGGGAACATGCGGGGAGAGACGGTCCCTTAGGTAGGCAGGTCCTAGACCATATAGGGCTTTAAAGGTAATAACCATGCTAAAAGATTGACAATTTTGACTAATGCTAAAAGATTGACAATTTTGACTGAATAAGATTGCACTGAGTCCGATATAAGTTGATTGAAGCTTGTACCACTGAAGAAATAGTATTGAAACGGAGTAATAAAGAACGCAGGGTCTCCGTCTGGGACTAAGTGGGCAGAACTCACATACAGCGTGGAACTGAATAATTTATTTCTTATGGAAATTAAGCCTAGTGTTGGGTGTTTGTATCATTACCTTTATTGCCAGATGACAGAGGCTATGCATTATGTCCCTGCACACTATCCCAGCACTAATGAGTCATTACCTTAAGAAAATACTGCGATCACCTACACTAGATAATGCACTTTCAATCCACTTCCAATACACTTTCCAACTGGGTTTTACTGTGTGAACTGGCAAAATCCAGTTTAAAAGTTCACTGATAGTGGATTGAAAGTGCATTATTTAGTGTGTGTGCTTTTAAGAGTGTTCATGTTGTAATTATGTTGATATTTCTAATAAAAAAATCATTAATTGGGTCCGCCTGTGTCCTTTATAAAGTTCATATCTCCTGTACCAGGCATTACATTTCATGGCGCACAAGGCTCGGCCTGACAAAGTGACATTTATGACAGATCCGGCCCTCATCATAAACGAGCTTGACATCACAGCTTCTCAATTGCTTCTCCCCCAATTCCCCGCATCCCAACAACCAGGTTCTCCATTCTTTGTCCGCACTTGGGGCAGGATATTGCTCCAAGATTTTGTCAAGGACATCGGGTTGAAGTGAAAGACAAAGTTTATTTCTTTATTTTATTCAATTTTTAACCCACCCTCCCCTAGAAGCAGAGCTCAGTTCACAAATGCCACCCAAAAGCACCTTGCATTCTCTCCTTCCAATGTTGGCACACGCATGTGAAAAACAGAAAGCCAGTTTTAAATGTGCTTCTCTCAGCGTTGCTGAATCTATCAGCTGTCACGCCAGCAGGGGTGGAATTCTTGAAGGAGCTCCTTTGCATATTAGACCACACACCTTGAAGTAGCCAGTTCTCCAAGAGCTTACAAGGCTCTTTTTTGTAAGCTCTTGGAGGATTGGCTACATCAGGGGGGTGAGGCCAAATATGCAAAGGAGCTCCTGCTAGAATTCCACCCTTACATGTCAGAAAACCTGATTTACAGAGCCATTTCAGCCTTTCTGCACTTTATGATGCATGTGTGATTTCTGGTCATTCTGTTCCCTCCATGCGCACCAAAAGAATCCGTTCCAGTTTTTTCCTCTCTTTTTTTCCTTTTTAAAACTTCCATCTCTCTGATGTATGCGCCGTTCCTGGCACGGCTTCCACAAATGCATTACAATATAAGGTATGACTTAGCCATTCACATATCATCCCTTTCACCGAAAAAATCTGAGTAATGTTTTTGGGAGGCATCCATTGAGCAGTTCTGCTGTGCAAGCAACCACCGAAATAGATGCAGGTGTCAGGGCCCGTAATGGATATTGTTAGCGACCGTTATTCATGACACAGCTCCCTGTGTCAAGCCTGCACTGTCTTGTGAATATATATTTGAAAACTCCTCTTGAGTCTGCACACTCCTCCCTTCTCTGATGGCTTGCACATCTAGCAGATTGCTGAGCAGTCGGGTTGGAACAGATAAAAGAAAGTGCTTCTCCACCCAAATGGAGATTAACACATGGAATTCACCACCACAGGAGGTGGTGGTGGCTATAAGCATAGATGGCTACAAGAGGGGATTGGATAAACATTTGGAGCAGAGGTGCATCGGTGGCTATTAGCCACAGGATATTGATGGAACTCTCTGTCTGGGGCAGTGATGCTTCGTGTTCTTGGTGCTTGGGGGGACCACAGTGGGAGGACCTCCTGATGGCACCTGGGCTTTTTGGCCACTGTGTGACATAGAGTGTTGGACTGGATGGGCCATTGGCCTCATCCAACATGGCTTCTCTTATGTTCTGAAGAGCAAAGATCCATCAGTGGCTATTAACCAAAAGTTCTAGAAGGAACTGTCTGGAGCAATTATACTCTGTCTTCTTGGTGCTTGGGGAGGCAACAGTGGGAGGGCTCCTAGTGTCCTGGCCCCACTGGTGGACCTCCTGATGGCACCTGGGTTTTTTGGCCACTGTGTGACACAGAGTGTTGGACTGGGGGGTCATTGGCCTGATCCAACCTGGCTTCTCTTATGTTCTTATGGATAGAGGCCAATGGCAGCAGCTGGTAGGACTGCCAAGTCTGGGTTGGGAAATTCCTGGAGACTTGGGGATGGAGCCTGGGAAGGGTGAGGATTAGAGAGGGGAAGGACCTCGTGGGGTAGAATGCCTGGAGTCCACTCCCCAAAGCAGCCATTTTCCCCAGGCAAACTGATCATCTCTGTCATCTGGAGATCAATTGTAATGCCAGGAGATCTCTAGGTCCCACTGGAGGGCTAGCATTCTGGATCAAGGTTGCTTCTTTCACAACATAGCTCAGCCATAAGAACATAAGAGAAGCCATATTGGATCAGGTCAATGGCCCATCCAGTCCAACACTCTGTGTCACACAGTGGCCAAAAAAACCAGGCACCATCAGGAGGTCCATCAGTGGAGCCAGGACACCAGAAGCCCTCCCACTATACCCCCCCCCCCCAAAGCACCAAGAATACAGAGCATCACTGCCTCAGACAGAGAGTTCCAACAATACACTGTGGCTAATAGCCACTGATGGACCTCTGCTCCATATGTTGAGCCAATCCCCTCTTGAAGCTGTCTATGCTTGTAGCCACCACCACCTCCTGTGGCAGTGAATTCCATGTGTTAACCACTCTTTGGGTGAAGAAGGACTTCCTTTTATCCGTTCTAACCCAACTGCTCAGCAATTTCATTGAGTGCTCACGAGTTCTTGTATTGTGAGAAAGGAAGAAAAGTACTTTTTTCTCTACCTTCTCTATCCCATGCATAATCTTGTAAGTCTCCATCATGTCACCCTTCAGTTGACGTTTCTCCAAGCTAAAGGGCCGGCCCTAGACTGTCTGGCACCCGAGGCAAGGCTAACTTCTGCCCTCTCCCGGCACTGATAACATTACCAAGCGGCATGGGGGGCAAATTGGGTGCCCGAAGGTTGGTGCCCTAGGCAATCGCCTAGTTTGCCTAGTGGCAGGGCTGGCCCTGAGCTCAGCACCCACAGTTATTACAGGTAAACAAAATATGCAATGGCTGTGGAGAAGGGTGCCTACTGGAGTATCCCATCAAATGCAACAGCGGCCCATGCAGACTGAGGCACGGGGGAGCAGAAAATCCGGTAAGTAATCTAAACCAAACTGCTTCTTTACAAAACACACGCAGACATAGATGCTTAAGAAGAAGAGAGGAAGGGGGGAAAGGACAATTAATTACAAGAAGTGTCAGGGGAGAGGAAATGGAATGAAAAATTGAGTCTGAGTTATTAAAAAAAAATAAGTAATTTTTGCCTACTTTGCAGGAGGCTTATTATATTAATTAAACATTGTTACGGCAGAGGAGTTGGGGAGGGTGACGAAGTCTGAGGCCGGCTGTAAGTGTTCTCTCCTGTAGCCCGAGGCTCCAGCCGTCCTCCGATATTAATCTTCTAAAGCACTCTAAATGCTGAAGAGATAAACACTTGAAATATGAAAATGTTTCTCCCCCTACCCTGGGCTCCCTTGTAGACTTCATGACCCTGCGTCAACTCGAGATATAAACGAGGGGCTCAGACAGGCTGGTGTCTCCTTCTGTACTGGGCTGACTTTGTAAGCTGCTGGGTTGCTGTGTGGAAGCAAGTTCAGCCCATGCCTGAGTGATGCCCTGGCCCCACTGATGGACCTCCTGATGGCGCCTGCTTTTTTTGGCCACTGTGTGACACTGTGGCCCTGTTCAGACGCACAGTATAATCAGATGTCGCTGCTGTTTCCTTCTGGATTTGAAGTGGCTGATCAGACAGCAACATCTGCCTCCTGGTATTAACTCGTGGTAGCCCCCCCAACCCCATCCTTCTCGGAACCGGATTATTTTGTTACCTGCTCCTTTGAGGTGTTTTTTGAGTTCTCTGCTTTCACCTCGTAGTTTTCTCCATCTGGATAGTTCTGCTGCGATATTAACCAACTTCCGGATATCTGAAGGCTGTCCCAGAGCAAAAGGAGCCTCAGACATCCGGTTTATGGTCGCCATTTTTTTTTACTACTTAGCAATATGCGCATAACCGCATAATGTTTTAACCTATGCACATGCGCATAATGCATGTACATAATGTGCGCGTGTGCAAAATAGTGGAGAAAAAAAGAACTGCATGGTGCCATCGTGTGGATGGTAGAAGACAGTTTCATCGCGGAGTGATTCGAATTGCAGTATGGCAGTCTGAACGATAATATCTGGAACAAAAATATTCGGAACAGAACGGGGTCACTTTAACACGGACTCAACACGCTGTGTGAACAGGGCCAGAGTGTTGAACTGGATGGGCCATTGGTCCGATCCAACACGGCTTCTCTCATGTTCTTATGATACTGTGCAGCAAACACATTAAAATGTACGTGGGTATGGAGCCACGTTACATCCATCTACACAACGTTCTCCTGGACCATTCTGCGGTGGCAACGGTCCAGGCTCCATCTGTTATCGACAGTTTCATCTATCTGCTTACCTGCATAAGAGCAACTAGATTTGAGTCCCAGAACATCTGCTTAGTGGCTTCAGGGCTCACTTTTCAGTTTAGAAAAGAGAAGACTAAGGGGCGGGGGGCATGACAGAGGTTTGTTAAACGATGCACAGAATAGAGAGAATTGACAAAGAGAATTTTTTTCTCCCTCTCCCCAAATACTAGAACTCAAAGACATCTAAAGAAACTGATGGGCAGTGCCTTCAGGATGGACAAATGGAAAGACTACTTTATTCAGAGGGTGTCTAAAATGTGCCATTCTCTGCCCGAGGATGTAGTGATGGCCACAGGGCTAAACAGCTTTAAAAGGAGAGTAGATAGATTCATGGAGGATAACTCTATCAGTGGCTACTAGCCACGGTGACTGAGGGGAACCTCCAAAGGCAGTCAGCCTCTGGATCCCAGAGCACAGAAGCAACGTCAGGGGAAGGTCTCAGCCTCTCTGCCCTGTTGCTGGCCATAACTGGTTGGCCACTGTGTAAAACAGGAGGCTGGACTAGATGGACGACTAGTCTGACCCAGCACGGCACATTGCTTGAAGGCCTCAACCTCCATGCTCTGTTGTTGGCCCTCCAGAGGAACTGGGTTGGCTACTGTGTGTGAGACAGGATGCTGGACTAGATGGACCACTGGTTTGATCCAGCAGGGCTCTCCTTATGTTTATTTATTTATTTTATATCCCGCCCTCCCCACCGAAGGCAGGCTCAGGCCAGCTCACAAACCAAGGGTCGACACAAGCACATTAGTGTGACCGGTAAAAAAAACTACAATAAAAACATAAAAACAATTGCTAAGTATGTTCTTAGGAAGGCCTTGGTCTCTATGCCCTGTTGTTGGCTGTCCAGAGGAATTGGTTGGCTACTCTGTGAAACAGAATGCTGGAGCAGATGGACCCAGCAGGACTCTTCTGATGTTCTTATGAAGGTCTCGGCCTCTGTGCCCTGCTGTTGGCCCTTCAGAGGAACTGGGTTGGCCATTGTGTGAGACAGGATGCTGGACTAGATGGACCACTGGTCTGATCCAGTAGGGCTCTTGTTATGTTCCCTGAAAACTGAAATATGGCCAAAACACACACACACACAGGACCTCCAAATTCAGCTGTAAACAAAGACAGATGCTTAACCATCTAAAAAGGCAAATTAATCATCACTCTATTTATATTTCATGCCCTTGTTTGTTCGGCCTAGCAGGGGTATGCTGTCTTCCCCTTCAACCACCTCACAAGCTCAGTCAACCTAGTTATTAATGGTGATGAGTGGATAGCAGGAAGAGACGAACGGGTAGCTTCCAAAACTGCAGGCCTATTAGTCAAGAAAGCTGAAGGGGAATCAATTGGAATTATTTAATGTTCACATTTGTCACATTCAGATGTTCCAGTGATCAGTGTTAGTGTGCTCAGGTAACCTCGCGGATAAAATGAAGCCGTGTAAAAGATCCCACTCAAACAGCAGTCCCACTTCTAGTAATCCATGGATTTGCAGTGTGAAATCTTAATGCATATTCATGGGAAATGAATAAGCACAGACAAATGTTTCTCGGAAACCAGCAAACCTCACTTGTTCAGTCAGAGCGTTGGTTTCAAGATTTGTTGCAAGAGACAAGGAAAGCAGAGCTTCTGTTCAAGCAGTTCTGACATGAGCGTACGAGAAGCTGCCTTTGACAAAGTCAGACTATTAGTTCATGTAGCTAAGTATCGTCAACTCTGATTGGCAGATTCTCTCTAGGGTCTTTCCCAACACCTGTTGTCTGAAATGCTTAAGTGAAGATGTTGGGGAGAGACCCAGGGATGCAAGCCATAAGGTCTAAAAGTAAGGTAGTCCCCTGTGCAAGCACCAGTCGTTTCCGATTCTGGTGCGACGCTGCTTTTACAACATTTTCATGGCAGACTTTTTTTTTTACGGGGTGGTTTGCCATTGCCTTCCCCAGTCATCTACACTTTCCCCCCAGCAAGCTGGGTACTCATTTTACCGACCTCGGAAGGATGGAAGGCTGAGTCAACCTGGAGCTGGCTACCTGAACCAGCTTTTGCTGGGATCGAACTCAGGTCGTGAGCAGAGGGCTCTGACTGCAGTACTGCAGCTTTACCACCCTGCGCTACAGGGCTCTTCCATAAGGTCTACTGTTCCCTTAATTTGCATCTCGTATGGGTCTTGCTTCACATAGTCCTAAGGACCTTGGTGTTCTTGTGCCAAAGCAACAATCTTCTAATCTCCACGGAAACGTTAAAAGGATTAAAGGCAAACCATAAGCATTGTCTTACACAGGCTATTGTAGGTTCTAGCCTAACATACCAAAACTGAAAAAAGCACACCAGAAGAGCTTACTGCCTACCAAAGTCACATTCATAGGTGCGAGAGTATAAAGGAAAGCAGAAATAAAAAATGCATCATATGCCAAGTAATATGGGCTGAGATTCAAATGAGGATCAAACTTTATCTAAGTCATGTACCGATTCCCCACTAGCCTTGTCCCAGTCTTGCGCTCCTGCGCAGCGCTTCCATCTGATTTCGCACAAGCTGCCGCGGGGCTGCAACTTGGCCCGCCTCTTTCCCACAGCAAGCGGAAACCAGTTTTCAGAGGATCTTGCTTGCCACAGGAAAGAGGCGGGGTGAGTTGCAGCCCTGTGGCAGCTTGTGCGAAATCGGACGGAAGCACCACAAAGAAGAAAAGCATAAGACTGGGACAAGGCTAGTAAGGCTAATGGGGAACTGGCCTTGGGCAAACTAAGTATCACATTTGCTGGCTGGCTATCTCTGAACCTGCTGAAACTCTCAGAAAACAATTGTGCAGAACTGTTCTCTCAGGACTGACCATTCAATTCAGCCTGGCAGGGATCGATCTATCTATCTATCTATCTATCTATCTATCTATCTATCTATCTATCTATCTATCTATCTATCTATCTATCTATCTATCTATCTATCTCTCTCTCTCTCTCTCTCTCTCTCTCTCTCTCTCTCTCTCTCTCTCACACACACACACACACACACACACACAATGAAAGCTCCAAGTATGTGGGGACATGAGATAGAAGGGTTCTCTCCCAACCTCCTCCTTGATTCATGAACTTTCCATCTACTTTTTAAACTGGGTGAGCAATCAAATGTGCAATTCCCTAGGATGGCTGTAGTGAGTGCTTTTTCTAAATGCGGGATTCTAAACTAACCTCCTATCATTTTTGTCTTTCAAAATGGAACACCTCAAAAAGACATCATAACATTTTCAACAGAAGTTATGTTTCTTAAAGAGTGCTTTAGTGATCAGTTCATGACTCTTTATTTCTCTTACATTGCTCTTTTTGTTGGAAGTGATGTTTTAAAATTTATGCTCCACCTGTTAGTAGGTGCCTTGGGAACACAGACTGAGAGACGCAGTGCAAAAAGAAGAAGAAGAAGAAGATGAAGAAGAAGATATTGGATTTATATCCCACCCTCCACTCCAAATCTCAGAGCGGCTCACAATCTCATTTATCTTCCTTCCCCACAACAGACACCCTGTGAGGTGGGTGGGACTGAGAGGGCTCTCACAGCAGCTGCCCTTTCATGGACAACCTCTGCAAGAGCTATGGCTGACCCAAGACCATTCCAGCAGCTGCAAGTTGAAGAGTGGGGAATCAAACCCGGTTCTCCCAGATAAGAGTCTGCGCACTTAACCACCACACCAAACTGGCTCAAGATTAAACAAACAAACAAGCAGATGTGTTACGCAGAATATATTTGTTCTTTTGTACATGAGCTGGCTTACCTGGGAAGGCCCCGATGCCTGGTCCCATGTGGCTTGTCCAGGTGTTTCTTGAATGGAAAGTCCACGTAAACCCTGTAGATGCATCATGCGTCCAACCACAAAGGTCTCCGGGAATATCAAAGTTGCAGTTGAATCCTATGGGGAGCTGGAAATCTTGTAACAGGAACAGAAGAACATAGAAGAGGATCAAAGAAAGGCTAGCCACAGAGAAATGCTAACGAACATACCTAACAAACTGGAAAGCCAGGGCCTTTTCCATTGCTGCACCTAGCTGGTGGAATGAGTTGCCAATGGAGGTTAGGGCCCTGCGAGAGCTTCTACAGTTCTTCAGGGCCTGTAAAACGGCACTCTTCCACCATGCTTTCCCATAATGGTAACATCTATGGCAACGGATTAGGCCCATAAACCTAACCATTATTCTGGATTTCTCTTACCACACTATGGCGACCCCAGGTCCTCTTTGGAACATCTAATATTGACCGCCATCTGCTATCATTGAAATTCTTTTTGTATGTACTATTGCACTAGCACCTATCAATATTGATGTTTTAATAATTGTTTTATGTCTTATGCTTTATTGCTGTTTTATCTTGTTTGGTCATTGTTTGACCCTAACCTGTGAGCTGCCCTGAGCCTGCCTTTGGCAGGGAAGGTGGGATATAAATGAAATAAGATAATAAAAAAATAAATGAATAAATCAGGGGTATGTGGCCTAATATGCAAAGGAGTTCCTGATACAAAAAAAAAGCCCTGCTTACACCATCCCAAGTTTCAGCTGCTTGTGAGGATCAGTCTAGATGGAACTCTCTGTCTGGGGCAGTGATGCTCTGTATTCTTGGTACTTGGGGGGGGGGGACAGTGGGAGGGCTTCTAGTGTCCTGGCCCCACTGATGGCACAGTATACTCTGTCTTCTTGGTGCTTGGGGAGGCAACAGTGGGAGGGCTCCTAGTGTCCTGGCCCCACTGGTGGACCTCCTGATGGCACCTGGGTTTTTTTGCCACTGTGTGACACAGAGTGTTGGACTGGATGGGCCACTGGCCTGATCCAACATGGCTTCTCTTATGTCTATCAAATGTCTTATCAAAATTAATCTTATGTCTTATCAAAATGAACATGTCCACATCCTTCATACTCTAAATGGACATAAATGGAGACACCAAATGTCTTCAGCCCCTCTAACCAGCACCTTAGAATCACAGAGTTGGAAGGGATCTCCAGAATCATCTAGTTCAACTCTCTGCACGATGCAGGAAATGTACAAATACACACTCCCCCAGTGACGACTGCTCCACGTCCAGAAGATGGCAAAAAACAAAACAAAAAAAATCCCAACCCTCCAGGATTCCTGGCCAAACTGGCCTGGAGAAAAATTGTTGCCTGACTCCAAAGTTGAACAGCATTTCTCTGAGACCATGATAGTTACACCCTGATGCAGCCCCTCCTGCTCGCGATTTGCCTAAGTTCACAGAATCAGCATTGCTGGCAGATGGCCATCTAGCCTCTGTTTAAAAACTTCCAAAGAAGGAGAGCCCACCACCTCCTGAGGAAGCCTGTTCCACTGCGGAATCGCTCTTACAGTCAAGAAATTCTTCCTAATGTTGAGCCAGAAACTCTTAGGATGTAATTTCAACCTTTTGGTTCTGGTCCGGCCTTCTGGGGGCATAGAAAGCAACTCCACACCATCCTCTATAGGGCAGCCCTTCAAGTCGTTGAAGATGGTGATCCTATCACCTCTCAGCTGCCTCCTCTCCAAGCTCAACATCCCCAGCTCCTTCTTCACAAAGCACATTTTAACTATGCAGAAATATATGCCATACTGTTCAGTTGTGCTACATCATCCTGCAGTGCTGTGAAGAAGATGGAGGGGGGTGGGGATTCCAATCTGTCTTTAAAATATTGGTTAATAATTGAGAGATGAAAACAGTAGGGGGCTAGAATAGCAAAAGCTCATGGAATGAAACTCATGTATCATAATTTGAGTACCCAAGTTAAAAAAAATGTTGCCATCAAGTCACAGCCAACTTATAGCAACCTCACAAGGTTTTCAAGGCAAGAGCTGTTCAGAGGCGGTTTGCCATTGCCTGACTCTGTGTAACAACCTTGGACTTCCTTGGTGGTCTCCCATAGGGGTGTGCATTCGGTTCAGCCAAACCAAATACACCCCCGAAAAACAGCTGATTCGGCTGTACTAAAGCAGTATACAGCTGAATCAGATTCTCTGACCTGATTCAGGAGCCGTATACTGCAGCCGCGAATTGTCCCAAAATAATGGGGCCATATATTCAGGAATAGCTGGATATCTCCCGAATCAGATTTGGTTCTTGAATCTGCTATTAGGAGATATAAGGCCTCCCAAATTTTTTAGCCATGAATACCCCCGAATCTTATTTTTTCCGAATTTTTTTCTTTTGCACACCCCTCTCCTCATCCAAATACTAACCACAGATGACCCTGCTTAGCTTCTGAGATGTGATGAGATCAGACTATCCAGGTCAGGGCCAAAGTAACGTTACTTACAATAAAAACTGCCGGTGTGGATGCAATCTAGATATTTTTGCCTGGGAGCTAATTCACATGCGCAGACGAGTATAAATACATGTGTGAACAGCCTCTGCTGAAACGTACTATGACAAGCAAGCCCTGCTCATGGCATTCGTAGTGCCTGTTTTAGATGTGCTGTGCTGAATGATGCAGCCACTGGATGGTAAACTTGAATTTACGGACTCGCTCGCTCAGTTCGACTGAAAAACATTTACAGCTTGAATCTCAATGATTTCAAAAGAGCTGTACAGAGATTGCTATTTTCTGGATTGTGCCTTTAATCCAGTTGAACTCCAAAAGATTCAAGAAAGAACCAGGCCTTATTGACATGGACTGGCCTAGGGGAATCTCCTTCCCTCTTCGATTTCCTTGACAATGATAAGGTTTGCCAGCATCCATAAAGAACTTTGCCTGACGAGATCAATGTAAACTCCAAATAAATATATATGTAACTGATTCCTCTGTAAGAGACACAAAGAAGACAAGAAGGCTGATTCTGATGTTTGTTTGTTTTCCCCACAGACTTGGGATCAATCCTGCAACCCACTGGCATGCATACTTGCAGAGGTCTAAGTTACTTGAGCATGCAACTGGATCCTCCACAGACTAAATGGTGGCCTTCATGCTCCAGATGTCAAGTCAGACAGAGTCACTTGTGCTAAGCATTTGCCTTGTGGATGGGAGCAGAGGACAACTTGCAGAAGTAATTCGATTTCCAAAAAGAAAATAACATTTAAGATTTGGGCTTCCAAGCCAATCGTGTCGGATTTTTAGAAGAAAGAAGTCAACTTCTTGATTTTTTAAATGAAGGGCCTTTTTGGTTGAGGCACCAAAACTCTGGAATTCTCTCCCCAGGAGACTTCCCCATCCCCACTTTTGCTGCTGTCCTCCACCAGGAGGGCCTTTTTGTTTCTTCTGGCATTCTCTTAGCGATCCCTTCTTCCTACCTTGTAATTATTGTTTTTTATGTTTTGCAAGGGTATTTTAGCTTTGGCTTCAGTTGTTTAAATGGTGAGCTTTCATTCCGTGGAATGGTTTTTAAGATGTGTTTTGATAATGTTTATTTTACCTTTTAGCCACTTTGGTATTCCTGATGAGGGCAGAAAGGCGGAGCATAAATTTGGTAAACAAAATATTAAAGGAAAGATCAATAGAGAAAGTGGGAGCAAAAAGATTGGTGAGTAATAATCTCCGGAGCCACTCCTAGTAAGGATTGGCAATTAAAGACTGGGATGCCCAGTTACAGCCAAAGCCTGTTCAGGAACACCATTAGGCTACACCCCCCTGATGTAGCCAATTCTCCAAGAGCTTACAGGGTTCTTCTTACAAGGTCTACTGTAAGTTCTTGGAGGATTGGTTACATCAGGGATGTGTGGCCTAATACGCAAAGGAGTTCCTGCTACAAAATAAGCCCTGCAGGCTGTTCCTAGCTTTTCTGAACAAAGAGAAAATTTGAAATCATCAAGTCTACAAAAATAACAATCACCAGGAAGAGGTTAGTGACTCCTATGATAGTTATCAGGCAATTCACTTACAGAGAAAGGGAAAGAACTTCTTCCGGCTCCAGAAACAATAATAATTAAATAATACTACAATATTAACAGCCATGAGTCCATTTATATTATGATTGAATCTAATTTCACTTCTGAGGAAGGTAACATTTTAGACTTCCATAAATCTGATTGCCCAGAGAAATGTGCATCAAACTCGCAATAATAAAAATCAGAGTTAAATCAAGAGAAAAACAATATGAACTTCTGGCTGCTGGCCTTGGACATACAATTAAATGTGAATCCAGTTCTTTCTGGTGAAGGTGAAGATGAATGTTACCACAGGTAACACATTCTTTTGCAGCAAGAACTCCTTTGCATATTAGGCCACTGCACCCCTAATGTAGCCAATCCTCCAAGAGCTGACAGGGCTCTTAGTACAAAGTCTCCCGTAAATTCCACGGGGATTGGCTACATCAGGGGTGTGTGGCTTAATATGCAAAGGAGCTCCTGCTACAAAAAAATAAAAGCCCTGGTTGCCACCAGTTTTGCAGGGAAGTAATGAATCAGGCTTCCTTCTCACTAGTAAACCCATGCCTGTATCTTTTCAAGATTATGGGAGGAGAGGGGGCTCACTTCTATGTAGAAAAACATTCCTTGTCTATTGAATACCAGTAAGTCAGGGGAGGAGAACTCTTCTAAGAGCTTGGTTCTTAGTTACTGGTTCAAATCGCATCTCTGACATGAACTCATTAGACAGTTCTAAGATGGTGGTGCCTCAAGTCACAGCTGACTTCTTGTGACCCCAAAGGGTTTTCAAGATAAGAGATGTTCAGAGGTGGTTTGTGTAGCAACCTTGGTGGTCTCTCATTCAATTTCTAACCAGGAATGACCCTGCTTAGCTTCTGATGAGATGGAGGTAGCCTGAGCCATCCTGGGCAGAACAAGGCAGGAAAACCTTAACCACCCTCTATATCTAGGGATGGGATGGAGGGTAAGGGGCAGGGCTTTTTTGTATCAGGAACTCCTTTGCATATTAAGCCACACTCCTCTCATGTAGCCAATCTTCCAAGAGCTTACTGGGTTATTACAGAGCCTACTGTAAGCTTTTGGAGGATTGGCTGCATCAGAGGGGTGTGACCTAATATGCAAAGGAGTCCCTGCTACAAAAAAAAAAGCCCTGATGAGGGGTAAAACTATGGATGAATATTACAGGCCTATTCCTGCAATATTCTAGGCCAATCCGAAATCCTGAGTGAAAGCTGATGAGAAGCCAACTAAGCGTTATGCTGGAATATCCCTGGTCTGTTCAGAACCCTCGCAGGCAGGGCATTTTTTTGTAGAAAAAGCCCAGCAGGAACTCACTTCCATATTTTTGGTGTAGTGGTTAAGTGGGCGGACTCTTATCTGGGAGAACTGGGTTTGATTCCCCACTCCTCCACTTGCACCTGCTGGAATGGCCTTGGGTCAGCCACAGCTTTTTCAAGAACCCTCTCAGCCCCACCCACCTCACAAGGTGTCTGTTGTGGGGGGGAGAAGATATAGGAGATTGTAAGCCGCTCTGAGTCTCTGATTCAGGGAGAAGGGCGGGGTATAAATCTGCAATTCTTCTTCTTCTATTAGGCCACACCCCCTGACATCGCCATTGTTTCACACAGGACTTTTTGTAGAAAAAGCCCAGCAGGGACTCATCAGGCCACCCCCCCCTGATGCCAGGTCAGGCGGAACTACGTTCCTGTGTGTTCCTGCTCAAAAAAAGGCCCTGCTCGCAGGTACCCCCATTGCAGAAGGAGCGCCCACCACCTCCCAATGAAGCTTGTTCCACTGAGGAACCACTCTTAACTGTCGGGAAGGTCTTCTGTAGAAAAGAATCCCACTGGTACATTTGTAAATAGTGTTCAATGCTCAAGTAATGATTTAAAAGACAATATTCTGTTGGGTGCCCCCCTTTCGCCATTTAGTTGCTGAAGCTTTAATATCCAAGTACCCAAAGAATGAGTAAGCTTCACAACACTATCCTCTACTTTGATCAGAAGCGGGAAATTTGTGCTTAATTAGGTATCTGTATGAGCAGTTCTGTTTTTAAAGGTGCGACTGAGCCAGCTGCCTGACTGGCTAGACTAGCGTGTGGCCAGCCATCTCTAAATGTACCAGCTAATGCTTTTCAAGCAGCCTTAATATCCCTGACTAACCTGATCTCATCAGGGCTCAGAAGCTGAGCAGGGTCGGCCCTGAGATCACCAAAGATGGCCGGGGGTAGCTATGCAGAGGAAGGCAATGGCCGCCCACCTCTCCTCATCTCTTGCCTTGAAATCCCCGTGGTCCTAGGGTTGCCAGAAACTGGTTGTGACTTGATGGCACACAATGGTAATTAATGCTTTTTAATTTGATGGGAAACTTTGCAATATTTCTAATATTTCTAAATGTTCACCCTTACAGGATTTTCAGAATTATTACTATTGCTATTATTAGTAGTAGTAGTAGTATTTTCATGTCTGCATCTGTGCGTGTGCCTGGAAGTTATGGTTGACTTCTGGCAACTCCAACTTAAATGTTCAGAGAGGTGGCTTCCTATTTCCTGCCTCTGCAACCCAGTCCTGGTATTCCTTGCAGGTCTCCCATCCAAGGACTTCCAGAGTCGGCCCTTCTTAGCTTCCACGATCTGATGAGATTGGGCTTGCCTAGGCTGCCCGGGTCATGGCGTCAGACTGGTAGAATTGACTGTACTTCTGTTGTGAAAATTTGTGTAAAATTTTCGCTTCTCAATTACCCATAAAATAAAAACACACAGGAAAATATTTGTGAAAACAGGCCTCTTTTAATTTAACAATCTGGGAACCAGGGGTGGAATTCTAGCAGGAGCCCCTTTGCATATTAGGCCACACATCCCTGATGTAGCCAGTCCTCCATGAGCTTACAAAAAAGAGCCTTGTAAGTTCTTGGAGGATTGGCTACATCAGGGGGTGTAGCCTAATACACAAAGGGGTTCCTGCTAGAATTCCACCCCTGCTGGGATCATCTGCATTTACTGGATAACCTACACTGATCTCCAGGCAAACGGATATCAATGATTTTCACGTGTGTTTGTATGTGCACACACATGTACCTAGGTGGAGCAAATACCTATGTACATGTGTGTGCGCATGTACACGGACATATATGTCAAAATCTCTGAAGTCTGTTTGCCTGGATGTCAATGTAGGTTATCCAGTGAATGCAGATGTTCCCAGACCGTTTGATTAAAAGAGGCCTATCAACATAACCTACTCAATACAATCTTTGGACGGCTCAGAAGGATATAAGATACACCCGCATGCATCAGGGCATCTGTCCAAACCCCATTCCTCTTCCTTAAAAGAATGGTCTCAGCAGTGCAGTAAATCAATGCAGCGCTTTTGTGAAGTCACTCACTCCTTAGTGTTAAATAAGATCCGACTTCTGACCAAACCTCTCTAGAGCTTGGTCTGTCACTAGTAATATCATTCTGCAAGCCTGGGCGCGTGGGGAAAAACACAAGAGCGATCACTTAGCCGCAAACTCATTATTGACAACAACATAACTTGGAGTGGTCGAACGGCAGCTCAAGAGCGAAATGCTTATCTCAAGCAGTTTGAGCTGGGCTCTTGGCCAGCATAAGAAAGAGACGGATCAAGGCAGGGAAGGTACCTTCACCCAGCCAATTAAAGAGTGGGGTTGCAATGGCAAACTACCCCGTAAAAAGCCTGCCATGAAAACGTTGTGAAAGCAACGTCACCCCAGAGTCGGAAACGACTGGTGCTTGCACAGGGGACCTTTCCTTTCCTTGCTATACAAAGGAAGGGAATGGGACTCTTTTTTCTAGCAGGAGCTCCTCTGCATATAAGGCCACGCCCCCCCCCCGATGTAGCCAATCCCCCTGGAGCTTACAGTAGGCCCTGGAATAAGAGCCCTCTAAGCTCCTGGAGGACTGGCTACATCAGGGGGGCGTGGCCTAATATGCAGAGGAGCTCCTGCTAGAAAAAAGAGCCCTGGATAGCAAACCACCTGTGCTCCTCTCTGGCCTTGAAAGCCCCATGAGGTGGAAGTTCACGGGGTCACCGCGATCTGGTTGTGACTCAAGGAGGTCTCTGAAAAGGCAGCCCTGTAAATTTTCTTTAGAATGAAATGTTTTTTTTAAAAAAATGATACCTCCATTGTCCATACAGCTGTCACCACACTCTGTGACTTCTTCATCCGGGGGGAACTGTGTGGTGGTCTCCTCGCTTTTCAAGGTGGGCTTCAGTGTCTCTGCGGTGGACTTTACATCTGCATTGAGGAGAAGAAGAAAATGTGAAAAAAAACCCACTGGTTTAAGAAAGGAGATCAAGTAGTTTAGGTCTCTTGCTTAATCCAACGGACTGCAGAATTTATCCAAGCACGGGTCACAGAAATCAAACGTTTTAGCACACACACAAAGTTTTCCATGTTTTGTGAGGCTGCCTCATCCCACAAGTTATTCACCAAACTGTTAATGCAGAACGAGCTCTTTGCTCACGACCTGAGTTCGATCCCGGCGGAAGCTGGGCTCAGGTAGCCGGCTCAAGGTTGACTCAGCGCTCCATCCTTCTGAAGTCAGTAAAATGAGCACCCAGCTTGCCGAGGGAAAAGCGTAGATGGCTGGGGAAGGCAATGGCAAACCACCCCGTAAAAAAGTCTGCCGTGAAAACATCATGATGCAATGTCACCCCAGAGGGAAAAAAGGAAGTACTTCTTCACCCAAAGGGTGATTAACATGTGGAATTCACTGCCACAGGAGTTGGCGGCGGCCACAAGCATAGCCTCCTTCAAGAGGGGTTTAGATAAAAATATGGAGCAGAGGTACATCACTGGCTATTAGCCACAGTGTATGTGTGTGTATATATAAATTTTTTTGCCACTGTGTGACACAGAGTGTTTGACTGGATGGGCTGTTGGCCTGATCCAACATGGCTTCTCTTATGTTCTTATGAGTCGGAAACGACTAGTGCTTGCACAGGGGACTACCTATATCTTTTTATGTTTCAAACATCTCCAGTACATGAAGCACCACATAAAGAAGAAAAATTGGGTTTCATATCCCACTTTTCACTTTTCATATCCCACTTTTCATATCCCACTTTTCACTACCCTCGGAGTGGATGATTGTAAGCCCCTTCCTCTCTCCACAACAGACACCCTGTGAAGTAGGTGGGGCTGAGAGAGCTCTGAAACAACTGTGACTGACCCAAGATCACCCAGCTGGCTTCATGTGGAGGAGCGGGGAATCAAGCCCCATTCTCCAGATTAGAGTCCATCTCTCTTAACCACTATACCACACCATATTACACCACACTGATGAAAGCGAGACTGCTGAATTGCAACTGATAACAAAGCTCAAGACAATGTATCCACCTGGACTGAATCAAAACCTAGGTTTCTTGATTTCTATTGCTGATTACTAATGCTGATTTCTCCACGCCTACTACCTCTCTGCATATCACACCTAATCCAATCACACCTGCTATTGTCATTTGCCTACTAATGTCATTTGGCACTTTCCCATATATAGGATAGATGGATTCATACTGCATCTGAAGAACTAAGCAGTGATGATGAAGATTCTGTGAATTTGGGGTAGGTATTTGTGGGTTTTCTGCATTGTGCAGGGGGTTGGACTAGATGACTCTGGAGGTCCCTTCCAACTCTATGATTCTATGACTTGCAAAAGCTCATACCCTACCACAAATTTTGTTAGCCTTTAAGGTGCTCCTGGACTCTTGCTCTTTTCTACACAAATAGTCTTGCTCTGCCATGCTACTGTTGGAAACAGTTTAATCAGGGTTGGAATTCTAGCAGGAGCTCCTTTGCATGCTAGGCCACACCCTCCTGAGGTAGCCAATCCTCCAAGAGCTTACAGGGCCTACTGTAAGCTCCAGGAGGACTGGCTATATCAGGGGTGTGTGGCCTAATATGCAAAGGAGCTCCTGTTAGAATTGCACCCCTGAGTTTAATCCATCTCCCTCATGCCCATGTACCTGATGCTCCTGTTACCCACTAAAACCTCAGTCCTGGCAGCAGCACTTCCTTTTAGCATTTCACAGAGCATCAACACAGCAGAAAACACGGCAACCAAGACTGGGACATCTGGCCCCGTATTCCAAGTCAAGGGTGGAAGGCGAAGGGTGAAAAGGGGAGGAAGACATACAGACAAAGAGTTTCAGATGGCTGCCGCCGGACACCCTACCGAAGACTCGATATGCAGGTCCCTATCTGCTCTGTGAATCTATGGAGACCCCAACGAAAGAAGTGATGTTTGGAAATATTTGATCCCATGAGCAGAAAAGCATGCCTCGGAAGTAGACCAAGAAAGGAAGATAAGAAACGGAACGTCTGATGAACGTAAACCACCTCCTGAATGAATTCCGACTCACCGCATCAAAGTTGCGGAGCCAAACACAAAAGCTTCCTTGTGCGCACGGTGATAAGGTAATGAAAGAAAAGCCATAAAGTTTTCCCACACACTACAGATGTCAACATGGCTCAAATCACTTGTAAAGCTTGATTTACAGATGTAGCGGAAATAAGGGATTCTTTCATCTTTGGACTCCAGTGGACAACAATATCCTTTTCGCCTGCATTCCTACTGTGGTGGGTTTTTTTCTCCCCCCGTCCTTTATTCTTTTCCAGCAAAGAAGTTTACTGAAAATTGAGATCAGAGGCAACACATTCTTTTCCTCCGTAATAAGACTAAAACATGAAAGAGGGAGAGAGGCATAAACACCCCAATTATGCCAATGCAGAAGAACAAGTCACTGAACACGGCAAACAAAGGCGACCAAACGAATCCCTGGGGTGCCCCAGCTCTTTGCCAACGAGCATCTGGTTTCATACTCTGGCTGTATACCTTCTTCCACCCTTACTCCAGGAACCTACCTAAAAACAGGTGTCAAAGGCAATTTTGGCCATAAAGAAGTGATATTAAGATCTCAACTGCTGGTTGACACAACAAAAGGAAAGGGATTAGGCTGGAATACAACAACTCTGAGGAATTTTATTAAATGCCTAACTTCTATCAAGGTTTGTAAGATGTTAATCAAGGCGTTTTTTTGTCGCAGGAACTCCTTGGCCTATTAGGTCACACACCCCTGATGTAGCCAGTCCTCCTGGAGCTTACAGTAGGCTCTATAAAAAGAGCACCGTAAGCTCTTGGAGGACTGGCTACATCAGGGGGTGTGGCCTAATAGGCAAAGGAGTTTCTGCTGCAAAAAAAGTCCTGGATGCAATCTATGCAGGACTTTTCAGATGCCCTATTAAAACAGAAGTCCAAGGGTTCTGATGAAAACACAAATTATGGAAGGGGGGGGGGGAATCAGTGCTTTTTTTGGTAGAAGAAGCCCAGCAGGAACTCATTTGCATATTAGGCCACACACCCTTGACCAAGCCAGCCGGAACTGCATTCCTGCTCAAAAAAAGCCCTGGCCTACGCAAATCAATGGAATTGATAGGAGTTTGCATAGACGTGTGCTGTGCTTTATACTGGACCAATAACTGAGGTTTTGAAAATCTTGAAAGGGAGTGTGGCTCAGTGGAAGAACCTCAGCTTTGCATTCAGAAGGTCCCAGGTTCAATCTCCAGCATTTCCCGTTAAAAAGACTAGGCAGTAGGTGGCGTGAAAGACCTCAGCCTGAGACCCTGGAGAGCCACTACCAGTCTGAGTAGAGAATACTGAATTTGAAGGACCAAGGGTCTGGTTCTGAATAGGGCAGTTTCACATGTGAGTTCAATTTTGAGCACAACAGAGAAAGAGATGAGTGCCAGGGGCAGGTGGGTTTTCTAGAGACAAAATCATGGGCTGGTGGAATCAATAAATGTCTTGCCCTCCTCAAAAGTGGATGTGTGTGTTCCATGGAATAATCATTTTATCAGGGCATTTTTTTGTAGAAAAAGCCCAGCAGAAACTCATTTGCATATTGGCCATATCCCCTAATGTCACCATTGTTTCATACAGAGCTTTTTTTGTAGACAAAGTCCACCAGGAACTCATTTTCATATTAGAAGAAGATGATGATAATGATGAGGATATTGGATTTATACCCCGCTCTCTCTCCAAATCTCAGAGTCTCAGAGCAGCTCACAATCTCCTTTATCTCCCTCCCCCACAACAGACACCCTGTGAGGTGGGTGGGGCTGAGAGAGCTCTCACAGCAGCTGCCCTTTCAAGGACAACCTCTGCCAGAGCTATGGCTGACCCAAGGCCATTCCAGCAGCTGCAAGTGGAGGAGTGGGGAATCAAATCCGGTTCTCCCACATAAGAATCCACACACTTAACCACTACACCAAACTGGCCACACCTTCTAATGCAAAGCCAGCTAGAACTAAATTCCTGCCCAAAAAAAGCCCTGCACCTTACCAAGAAACCCAGCATGGCATAATCGTCCGTGTCAAAATAGGATCATGGAGTCCCAAGTTCAAATCCTCACTCTAGCATGGAAACTTAATGGGGGATCTTCGGCTAGGCACTCGCCTCACTCTAACTGGCAGCCATGAAGATAAAACAGAGGAGAGGACAATGCTGTTGTAAGCCAGTTTGGGTCCCCAATGGGGAGAAAAGGCAGGTATAAATATCTCAATAAATATAGCACAGAGTTTGCAATGAAGGTAGTCGGTGCTCCTGCAGCACAACATTAATGGGATCTCTGAAAACAAACTCTTTAAACGGTTCTCTTCTGACAATCGCATTTGCTGTGTAAATCCCTGCAGCTTAGTTTTATGGAGCTTTTAAGCTTCCCGTTTTGCTTTCATTTTCTACATAAACATATGGCACAGATAAACATGGAGCAGAGGTCCATTGGTGGCTATTAGCCACAAGGTGTTCTAGATGGAAGGTGTATAGGTGTATAGATGGAACACTCTGTCTGGGACAGTGATGTTCTGTATTCTTGGTGCTTGAGGAGGCAACAGTGGGAGGACTTTGGGAGTTTTGGCCTTGCTGGTGGACCCCCTGATGGCACTTGGGTTTTGGCCACCATGTGACACAAGAGTGTTGGGCTGGATGGGCCACTGGCCTGATCCAACATGGCTTCTCTTAAGTAACTATGTGAGTGCTGGAGACCAATTTTGACAACAAAATCATACTTCACAGGCATGTTTTGCAGCCCCATCATGAGACAGTAGTTACTCTTAGAACTGTTGGGACTCCTTTCCTCAAGAACTTTATCATTTTCCATCAGGCTACCCAGCTTCTAAAGACCTATAACTCCTGGAAGGCCACCAGATAGGATTTTTTTTTTTGTTATTTGAGTTTTTTGCTGTTGAATTTTATGGTATTTCTGTGGGGAAATTTTATGTGCTTCATAACTTCGTAAAGTGTGGTTTATTCATAGAGGGGGCAGGCATTTATAGTGACTGAATTGATAAAATAATTTATTTACCAATTGGACTGGCACATACCACTATGCTGACATGTTGGTCCAATAAGAAACATGTTACAGATGAGCATGGGGTGAAACCTTTATCCAACTGTTCCATCCCACATCCTGTTCAGCATATGACAAATGGAGTATCTGATGGATTTTGCTCACATGTTAACAAAGGGATGTGTGAATCTGCCCAATTCTCAAAGAAGAAAAACAGAAACATACAACACAAAACCTTTCCTCCTTGACACAGAAGACTTTTGAGAATTAAAAACTCCACATCAATGAAGACATTCTGTAAATGAAAACAGGCACCGATTTCCCACTCACCTTACGCCGCTCTCATGTTCCTCTTCTCAACGGGGCTTCCTTCCAATTTCACACTATCTGCTCTGGGGTTGCAGCTAGCGTTGGCGTTTTTGAGCAGCAAACAGAAACCACTAAAAACTAGTTTCTGTTTGCTGTGCAAAAATGCCGACGCTAGCTGCAGCCCTGGGCCAGATAGTGTGAAATCGGAAAGAAGCCTCACTGAGAAGTGAGAAGTGATCTCTCAAGAATTAAATTCAGTACTCAATACCAGATTCTGCAGGAAAAGGACTGGCAATTAATATTTTATTAATTTACACCTACAGGTTATCATAAAAGCTGAAGGAAATCGTTCTAAACCCCTTCGCTTCCATTCTGTCTTCCGCCTGGTACATGTTAAGGCTTATTTGACCAATGAGTGTAATCAGAATGTCCACATTCTCTTTTTTTTTAGTTTTCAGAAGAATGCTATGCTGTGCCTAATCTGTCAGCTTTCTTTCTAAGGCCACAAAAGGCATCTGAGAAAGAAATTACATGAAAAGGATTGTACTAAGTGACTCCTAAAAACAGCCAGTGAAAAAGAAGAAGCCCAAAGCTGAAAGGCAGACGCACAGAAATGGCTTTCCCTTGCACGCAGAGATTTACAGTAGGAGCACACCCGTGCGAGAGATCTTTGAACAGGAAAGCCCCGTACTGTGCCTGTATCCTCTGCTGGGTGTGATTCAGAGTCTCCTTCAGTGTCTTGTGTGGTCAATAGAGCTGTATAAGTTACATGGCAGGAGAAAGCAGAATTGCCACCGCGGCAAGCGTCATGCTGTAAGCATGGAAAGAGAGCAAAGGACAGCTTCACTCCCGCCAGGAAGGGTATATACCGCAACAGCATCTGCAGTCCTGTTTCAAAGCTGCTGAAGAATGGAAACCAGATGTTTGCAAGTTCAAAGGAGGGAAGACCAGTCACAAGCAAATGTTCTTCAATCTTCAGAGCTGGGGGGAAAAAAATCGCTGGCAGGTCCTTGAAACAAGCCAGCTGTTGACCTACTGCTTCAGTTTCTTCCCCCTGCCCACTAGCTATAAACAGTGAATTCGGTCCTGATCCTAGCTTAAGAACGTAAGAGAAGCCATGTTGGATCAGGCCAATGGCCCATCCAGTCCAACACTCTGTGTCACGCAGTGGCCAAAAACCCCCAAGTGCCATCAGGAGGTCCACCAGTGGAGCTAGAAGCCCTCCCACTGTGCCCCCTCAAGCACCAAGAATACAGAGCATCACTGAGAGTTCCAACAATACGCTGTGGCTAATAGGCACTGATGGACCTCTGCTCCATATGCTTATCCAATCCCCTCTTTTATTAGGGTTGCTCCAAGAATTCCTTCTCATATTCAGAAACAAATTCCTCATATAAAAGTGCAAGGACACACATTACCTCTGTTGGACGTAGATTCCGATTTGTATTAGAGCATGGACAGAGTGCCAAATAGAATTGTACTAATCTTGATCATTTGCACTAACCTGCCTTAACAAAGTATTATATATGTGTTCAAAGTATCATTTGCAGTGTTATCTTTGCTGAGCTCACTTTAAAAGTATTATAGGGCCTTTTCTATGATTTTGGTTCCAAAGTCCTAACCAAGAACAATGAGCTACTGTTAGATATGAGAGGAAGTCTCCCCTTTAGCAGAGACTCATCTTCATTTTGTTCTGTAAACATCTTTCGGTGGAAAGTAAGCTATCTTTCTACCTCCAGGAGTCACCGGGACCCTATCTCTTGGAGAAGGTCAAATCTCCCTGCTACAGCAGGAGCTCTGCGCTTACTCATCCTGGAATTAGGCCAGGAGGCCTACACTGGTGTCGAACAGGGAAGGGGGCAAAACCGTAGGTATGAAGTATGGGGAAGTGGGGCATGGGGGTCCAGATTAGCGGCCCCCCGGGTGATATCTATTTATCTCTCACTTCTAAGTTGGGATATGAATGTAATCAGAATGTCAAAGGCGAAGACCGGTGTTGCCAATCTGTGAGTTGGCCTTTGTTTACAGGAAGGTAAAAGATGTTGTGAGTATGGGGAAGAATTTCAGAGAAGAACGGGGTGTATGGTTTGTTTTCTCCTCCCCACATTAATGTGAAAAAACAATAAAAGAGATCTGCACATCAACTCTTCTGCGCCTCTGTCATTTGGGAAGTCCTTTGTTTGGGAAGAAGGGGACTTCATCTATGTGCAACACCGCTGATGGTCTGTTAAATGTCTCAATCATTCAATAAGGCTCGTCAATCAATAAACAAAGCTGAAGTGTGGCCTGGTTGCACAGCGGCACCTAGAACAGTTTCGGGATCTGGAATCCAAACTGACCCCTGAATATGTTCACTGAAAAAATAAATTGTCCTCATACCATGAGATGGGTCTTTCCTTGAAAGCACTGGCCACTGGTTGACTAAGAGGCAAACTAAACGGTAAGTTTCTTTGCTCATTTACTCTAGTTTGCCTGCATTCCCCACAGCCACGCAACAGCTGTGGGGAACTGCTTCTCGAATTCTCATGCAAAAGTTGTGCTGCTCCAAGAAAAGTATCTGCACTTTCAGAGCAGCAAAATTGGTGAAATAAGCCCCTCCAATGGTTTTTGCAAAACAAAACCACAGGAAGGGGAGACGGGAGTCCTGAACACTTCCTCTCACCATGGTGCCTTTTGTTGTTAGCCACCCTGATCCTGCTTCAGCGGGGAGGGTGGGATATAAATGCGAGAAATAAATAATAAATAAATAAATAACCTGTTTGGTCTCTTCGGGCGTTTTCGCACTGACCTTAATCAGCAGCGACACCCCTCTTCACCGTGCAGGATCGGCGCGGATTTCGCACTAATTGCCGCGGAGCACCCGGAAGAGCCGGAAAGTCCCGCAGCTTTTGCGGCGCAAACGGAAACCGCCAAAAACCAGTTTCCATTTGCGCCGCGAAAGCTGTGGGACTTTCCGGCTCTTCCGGGTGCTCCGCGGCAATTAGTACGAAATCCACGCCGATCCTGCGTGGTGAAGAGGGGCATCGCTGCTGATTAAGGTCAGTGCGAAAACGCCCTTTCTCTATTTTTTTAAAGAAATTCTTGCAGGGAAAACAGGAAAAGTAGTGCAAATGAGTAAAGAAATGTATTGCATAATTCACCTCTGAGAAAAAGCTCATGGAAAATTCATACAACATAGGCAGGGCTTTTTTTTGTGCAAAAAGCCTAGCAGGAACTTATTTGCATATTAGACCATACCCCCTAACACCACCATTGTTTCACACAGGACTTTTTTTTGTAGAAAAAGTTCAGCATTAACTAATTTACATATTAGGCCACACAACAAGCCAGCCAGAACTGCGTTTCTGTTCAAAAAAAGCCCTGCTGATAGGACCCCTACCCTTCCCTTCTATTTTTGAAGCTTCTCTATCTCCATGATAAGCAACTGTGAGCAATCGGCTTGTTTTCCTATAGCACTGGTGACTTGTAGTAACTGCCCAAATCCCCCTTCCTCCCTGGACAAGATCCACCTTGGATTGGCAAAAGACACACATGCAGATCTCATGTGGATAGTCTAGACCACATGATGACTTTCCAGTCTGCCATGGGGAAGGCATGTTGATAGAATGGGAAGAGCCCACATGGTCCCCTGAGTGAGAAGAGAGAAGCCTTGATATTCACGTCAAGTTTGGGTTTGTGGTGCAGACATTCCCAGTAGGATAAGTAAAAGCACTCAAGTAGACTTCCACTTGATGGTAAAATTTCCAAAGAGGAAGTCTAATCTTCTGAAACTGTGTGCCAGGCAAATTATGGATACGTGCTTCAAGCTTTTAAGTCTCCTGTTATTATGTTTTGTTGCCGTTGTCGTGTTATAATTCGATGATGGATCCTTACAGTAGGTTATCTCGTACAGGATATTTATTGAGAGGGTAATAACAATCTGATGAAAGGCTAGGCGTGGACTGTTTTGTTTTGAGCTCCTCACGGCAGCCCGTTCGAAAACGCTTTTTACAGATGCGGTTTCTAAATGGAAATCAAGAGGTTCTGCCACAGCCATCTGGAAAGCAGATTGGAAGTGAAGGACATCTTAACAAAATAACAGAGAAAGAGCAGCTTTTGGCCCTAATAGTCAACAACAACAAAAAAAGGAGATTTTTCTGCTGCAGTTATATTGTCCTTTGGGCTTCTGTCATGTCAGATAAGCACTAGAAGCTAGAGGGCTAAATTCAGCTTCCATAGTTTATAGCTGAGCAAAGATGAGAATTTCACATAATAAAATTGTGTGGGTAAGATGTAGGTTCCCTGGGCTGAGAAGTATTGGAACCATATCTCAAGAACTCTCAGATGTGAAACTCACACTCTGCAGTCCACAGAAGAACAATAACTCCTCCGTTTAAAGTCTGCACTGCCTCTGTAAATCTGTGTCATTCTCTCTACCAGTTTTTTAAATTATTCAGTAGGTTCTCTGGGGGCAAAGACAGTCTGGTGTTAAGATGTCATGTGGCATCTACCAGAGAGATGTCCAAACTAGGATAGATTTACCAGATGCTCCCTTAACTACAGATAGACAGACAAATACAGCGCTCAGTTTGTGGTTGAGTGTCTGAAGCCGAGACTGCTCCATTTGGAAATGTCAGAATTCTGGGACTGGACCCAGTGTTTGTAGCCAGAGAATGCCAAACCAGGACAATGTTTTATGTGAAGTATGTTCCCCAAGTTCTATTAATTTTTTTAAAAAGACCCTAACATTCTATCCATGTTGAGAATACTGAAATCTGTTCATTTACAGGTTTCTCCATACAGTCTGTTAGATGAGCCAACATTTTGTACACAGTTTTTAAAATTGAGTGAAATTACAACAAAGCTCCAAACCCCAATTTAAATAGTTTAAAATAACAACAATTTAAATAGTTCTGTAATACTTATTTAAACATAAGTTGATGTGAAGGATAGGGGAGCCCCATAGTAAAGCTGCAGTACTGAAGTCTGAGCTCTCTGCTCACGACCTGAGTTCGATCATGGCAGAAGCTGGGTTCAGGTTGACTCAGCCTTTCATCCTTCAGAGATTGGTAAAATGAGTCCCCAGCTTGCTGGGGGGAAAGTGTAGATGACTGGGGAAGGCAATGGCAAACCACCCCGTAAAAAGTCTGCCATGATAATGTTGTGATGTGATGTCACCCCAGAGTCAGAAACGACTGGTGCCTGCATGGGGACTACCTTTACCTTTACTGATGTTAAGGGTGCCAGCTCTGGGCTGGGAAAGGCCGCTGGACCCCTCCCCCATGGAGGCCTGCCAGGCACCCGCCTCCAAGCCCCTCCCTCAATTGTCGGCATGAGGCAGGTGGGCAGGGAGGCTCACAAGTTTGCGCAAGAGCACCAGGTGGTCTCTCTTTCCACCCAGCCTGCCACCCTCCCTGGGCTGGGACACACTGAGGGCTTTGTAAACCTCGGGGACAGGAGGGGGAGTCCACGGGCAGGGGGGAAGGTGCCTAGGGCGTCCCAAACCCTGTCTCTGGGCCTGCTTGGGGGGCACTCTGGTGCCTACAGGTATCCCCCTTATACCAACACAGTATCGACCAGGATTATCTATTTCAACAGGCAGCTCCTCTTGAACATATGAACATTATTATTATTATTATTATTATTATTATTATTATTATTATTAGTAGTAGTAGTAGTAGTAGTAGTAGTAGTAGTAGTAGTAGTAGTAGTAGTAGTAGTTTATTTATATCCTGCCCATTCCCCCGCAGGGGCTCAGAGCGGAGTACAACATAAATAATAAAACCACAATACAATCACAACAACATAATAATAAAAAATCAAATTACAATATTCAGTAAACAAAATGGTCTGGCAGGACAGTATAATAAAATGATGTAGCAGGACAGTTCAGCAAATCAGAACATATGAAGCTGCCTTATATTGAATCAGACCCTCAGTCCATCAAAGTCCATCAGACCCTCAGACCAGCAGCAGCTCTCCAGGGTCTCAAGCTGAGGTTTTTCATGCCTACTTGCCTGGACCCTTTTTAGTTGGAGATGCTGGGGATTGAACCTGGGACCTTCTGCTTACCAAGCATGTGCTCTACCACTGAGCCACTGTCCCTCTCCCTCCTTCTCCTCTTTTTTGAGGTAGGGAAATTTAGGGGGAGGTGCCTAGGGCGGAAATTTAGGGGGAGGTACCTAGATGTTTGTGAGTTTCCTGCATTGTGCAAAGGGTTGGACTAGATGACCCTGGAGGTCCCTTCCAACTCTATGATTCTATGATCTAACTCCTGCTACATGGTATGCTTTCTGGAGATGCCAGTCATGAAACCCAGAATCTTCTACATGCAGACTACTTGTTCTACTGACCACTGCCTCTGCCCAAAGGTGGTATATTCCTATGTCTGGAGTAGTCCACTTATTCGCAGAAGCCTTACCTGTCCAGTCGCACCCCAGCACCTCCAAGCGCATCCCGATTCCTGCTGGAGACCATCTTTCGGGATGAACCCTGATGTATTGTGCTGGGACAGGATCAAACCTTCGGACGTCGGGGGTGTCGTAGTGCATGTTTCCTTCGAATATCTGAGAGAGAGAAGATGTGAAGTACGAAGCAGGTCAGTATCAACCTCCCTGGCTTAACGCAGCACACTAAAACAGGACTGCAACATGTCCTTTCGACCCTGTGTTTTACCGAGCCGCAGCAATGCCTGCTGAAATAAATTAAGAACAACCCGAATGTGGACTGCTACAAAATAAACTGCTGGAAGACGCGAAGAAAGAAATCCTGGAAAAAAAAACTTACTGGCAATCATGGGGTAAGTCAAGATGATATATCTAATGGAACCGACTCTATCTGGGTTTTTTTTTTAAACCCTGATTGGATGGTTTTCATATGGCACAAACGCTTTCCCTCAGGCTCAGGTATTTTAAAGCCCAAATCAAACTACTCTGAAGTCTGCGTTATTTATATGTCCAGGCGTAGTATTCTGTCATCAGGCTGAGCTGAGAAAGGGTGGAGAGAGTGAGAACTCTTCAAAAGCGTCTGAGAGACTGCCATAAAAAAAGAGGAAGATTTAGTGCCATCGTTGCTGCCTCTGAGAGAAGGCCAAAACCCAGCAGGTGACATCAGCACCAGGGTTGACTTGGAGTATCAGGGAAACATCTCCTGATCTTAAATGCATAAATGAGCGACACAACCATGCTGCCCTGGAAATCTGGAAACTGCCTTTCCCTGAAGGTTTATTAAGCTGAATTCTGCAGTTGCTGGCAACTAGATAACCAATGACATCCTCTTGACTATATTAGTCTCCAGGGCTTTTTTGGTAGAAAAAGCCCAGCAGGAACTTATTTGAATATTAGGCCACACCCTCTTATGTCACCATTGTTTGACATAGTGCTTTTTTGAAGAAAAAGCCCAGCAGGAATTCATTTGCATATTATGCCACACCCCCTGACACCAAGCCAGTCTGAACTGCGTTCCTGCTCAAAACTGAATGCTGGCCAGACGGTGCTAATTTAATTATAGTCCACATTGGCTTGTCTGGTGAAGACAGAATGCAACAAAAGCAGCACAACGAGTTATGCACACTCTTGACTCCAGCTCCATTTGAGAAGGGTATATCCCACAAAAATATGCTGATAGTTTATTTTGTGGGGAAACTTGCCCCACAGCTTAGTCATGGTCTGTGCTTTGCAGAGGCCGGCTGTAAAAAGAAGGACCAGGGAAGAACAATTCCTACAGTAATGTACTCATAATGATAAAGCTTAGAGTCCCTTTGGGCACCTTTGAAATTCTGACAGAGGGTGGTGGGCGCAATCTCAAAATGGCTGCCACAGGAGGCGGAGCCAATCACAAAATGGCTGCCACCGGGAATGGGAGCCAAACACACAATGTCAGGGATCAAGGTTACATCCAATGCTAATAGGAATTCTTCAACACCTCAGGCAGAAGCTCTGTGTAATAGGATTCCTTTTAATCTGCGCAGCCAATCACAAGCCTCCCTGGGGGAAAGTCCCAACTAGCCTCACCCACTTAATAAAAACACTGGGTGGGTGCAGGAAGGGTATCCATGCTGGGTAACCCCAGGGCTTAGAGGGTTACCTTTAATAATTTTTGATCTGGATTGGCTGCCCAGGCTCCAAAATCACGCAGTGTAACTTTGCAACAGGACTTTTTTTTTGTACCAGGAACTCCTTTGCCTATTAGGCCACACCCCCCTGATGTAGCCAATCCTCCGAGAGCTTACAGGGCTCTTTGTACAGGGCCTGCTGTAAGCTCCAGGAGGATTGGCTACATCAGGGGCGTGCGGCCTAATAGGCAAAGGAGTTCCTGCTACAAAAAAAGCTCTGCTTTGCATCAAGCCTAGACAGTGTTTTTTCCCCTCATTCAACCTCTCTAGCATGCTCTGGCGCAAAACGTGCATCCTCTTAACCAGATCCTGATCCCAGATAGGCAGACTCAGACCTGATCCAGCTTTTCTTCCTTATATAAACACAATCAGCTTCTGGCTTTCCGTACTTAATGCTCCCCTCTCTTGCCCTCTCCCCGCAAATTTCCAGAGAAGTCCAAAAGCCATCTTTCTTTGAAGCCGCTTGTACCAATTCGAGGAGTAAGCCCTCAGGAACGCAGCCTTGTGTTTTTGTAGGAATTAGATCTTCAAGCCCTCCTGATTTGTTGGATTAAGCTTATTACAAGGATGCGAGAGTTCAGCCAGCAGATAAGACTGGTCACACAGAGAGAAATGAAGCAGAACATTCTTTTTCCTCAAACGCTCCCTCACACATGGTGCGTACGTTCTTCCATCATATAAGGTGCGTATGTTCACTCGCTTGGAACCCTACAAGGGCATCGCTCAATGCATGGCTTGCTTGTACTTTTTTTTTGGCAGGGGGAGGGGGGGAATTCTGATCAGTTCAACAAGACTCTTAGAAGAAGAGGAGGAGGTTTTTATACCCTGCTTTTCTCTATCTCAAGGGGTCTCAAAGTGGCTAGCAACTGCATTCCTTTCTCCCCGCAATAGGCTCCTTGTGAGGTAAGTGGGGCTGAGAGAGTTCTGAGAGAATAGTGACTGGCTCAAGGTTGCCCAGCAGGCTTCATGTGGAGGAGTGAGGGAATCAGACTCGGTTCTCCAGATTAGAGACTGCTACTCTTCATTGTAAGAGTTGGGTTTTATACCCCACTTTTCTCCACCTTAAGGAGTCTCAAAGTGGCTTACAACTGCCTTCCCTTCCTCTCTCTACAACAGGCACCTGTAAATTCTGAGGGTTTATGATAATTAAATACTATGTTTTTGTATACACAATCAATGGAAATTTTACAATTAACATCTGTTGTTTTAATACAGTTTCTGTCCCCCCCCCACCCCTCTTCACATCTCTGCAACAATAAATTTAAAAAGAGAAAACAAATGGGCTGTTATCCCATATCTTAAGTTGTTCAAGTGGTCTATTGTAGAATCACATCTACTGAGTTTTGAGCCTTTGCAGAGTATATTCCTGCACTTTTCAGAGCTAATTTTTGGCAGCAGCCCCACCCAGCTTGAGGAGGGCAATGTGTGTCCCTTGAGTGGAGGGAGCTGTATCTGTATAATTTCCACTTAATTCAAACTCCAAAAGGAATCTCAAAAGATTCCTCCTCCAGCTCTTTTGCTCTTTGCTTGGTGGAGTCAGGATTATATCTGCGCAAAGGGGGCCAGGTCTCTTGCTATAATGGGACAACTCCTGGCCTGCGGCAAGGCCCCCGCCCCCCAGTTCCTCACTACCACTTGCACAGCTGATGGGAAGAAAATGGGGGGAGGTGGTGCTCAGAGTGGCATCAGGGGCTTGGGGGGGGGCAGGAACACTTAGAAATGCAGTTCCTGCTGGCTTGGTGCAGGGGGTGTGGCCTAATATGCAAATGTGTTCCTACTGTGCTTTTTCTACAAAAAGCCCTGTGTGAAACAATGGTGACATCAGGGGTGAGGCCTAACATGCAAATGGGTTCCGTGTGGTTTTTTCCTACAAAAAAACCCTCTGGTGACATCAATGTGCAATGTTATTTCCAACCAATGTTCCCTCTAAGCTGTGAAGTCTTGTGAGCAAAAATTCTACTTTGTGAGCTACTGGCATTAAAGTTGTGAGCTCCTGTTTAAATTAGTTTGCTCTAGGGACTTTTTTCCTGAGCTGCAACAAAAATGCGTGAGCCGGAGGCTAAAAAACTGTGAACTAGCTCACACTAACTAATTATGAACTAGCTCACACTTAGAAGGAATACTGGTTCCAACATGAAACCAGAAGCAACATCATTGTGGTGGCGCAATGCTGTAGAAACCTCCCTAGAGCAGTTGCCTCAATGTGATGATGTCACTTCCGGTTTCACTCTGGAAGTGGGATGGTGCATTGGCGTGATACTAAAAACAGCGGTCACTTTGTAGAAAAATAGGTTGTGGATCTCATCCAGGGATTGTTTATACAGCTGCACCTACTATTCAATGGACAAGGAGGTGAAACTCTCAGAAGGAGGAGGTGGAACTCTCAGAAAGGTTCAGAAGAAGACGATGACATTGGATTTATATTCTGCCCTCCACTCAAGAGTCTCAGAGAGGCTCACAATCTCCTTTATCTTCCTCCCCCACAACAGACACCCTGTGAAGTGGGTGGGGCTGAGAGGACTCACATAGGGTTTCCAAGTCCAATTCAAGAAATATCTGGGGACTTTGGGGGTGGAGCCAGGAGACATTGGGGGCGGAGCCAGGAACAAGGGTGTGACAAGCATAATTGAACTCCAAGGGAGTTCTGGCCATCACATTTAAAGGGACAGCACACTTTTTTAAATGTCTTCCTTCCATAGGAAATAATGAAGGATAGGGGCACCTTCTTTGGGGGCTCATAGAATTGGACCCCCTCATCCAATCATTTTGAAACTTGGGGGGTACTTTGGGGAGAGGCACTAGATACTATACTGAAAATTTGGTGCCTCTACCTCAAAAAACAGCTTCCCCAGACTCCCTGAAACCTCCAGATCAATTCCCCATTATACCCTATGAGAATCGATCTCCACATAGGGAATAATGAAGTGCTCGGCAGATGCTTCCTCACACCCCCCCCCCCGTTTCTGGCGACTGTGAAGCGAGGGATTGGCCGCTCTACTCACGAGCTGCTGCCAACTTCTTCCAAGTAACACAGACACACCATCCCAAGAGGAAGCCTTTCATTCGGAGACTGGAGCCTCCGGAGGTACAAAGGCACATGGTCCTCTGGGGGTGGGGCTTCCCACCGCCGGCCAGCTGACTGGGGGCGGGAAGGAGTCTGGGAAAGCGGAAGAACCCCCGCCGGGACCTGAGGATTGGCAAGCCTACTCTCACAGCAGCTGCCCTTCCAAGGACAACCTCTGCCAGAGCTGTGGCTGACCCAAGGCCATTCCAGCAGGTGCAAGTGGAGGAGTGGGGAATCAAACCTGGTTCTCCCAGATAAGAGTCCATGTGCTTAACCACTACACTAAACTGTCTCTCATAGGAGCTCCCACTGAATCTGAGGTCTGGTACTGTCCCTGTGCCCAGTTCTCCCACTAATAAGCTGATAAGATAAATGGCACCTGTTCCTACGAAGGAGAACGAGTTGAGCATCAGTGGCAGGGAAGCAGCCTGTTCTTCTTCGTGGTCTCTGCATTATGCACATCTATGGGAAATATTAGGGAGCTGACCTCTTTGGTGGAATCAACTGGCGTTGTCATGAAAATAAGATGAAATGTGCTTCTTGGCCAAAGTCTGCCTCTTTCCTGGCTCTCACATCCAGGCATAATGCTTCACAAAGATTAATAGCCGGGTCCAAGTTGTCTGCCTCTGCAGAGTTCTAGCAACAGTATGCTGAAAGCAGCAGACGCAGTGGTTCCCCCTTGCCAAGTGTGCTCCAATAGTTCTTATGAGTGACTATCATGCCAGTTCACTGCCTAGTGTACTAATCAAAGCCATGTTCCAGTGACTGGGTGAAGGACTCCGGTGAAGGAACAGACCATGTACTTTTATCCTGCAGATTCTACTGTGATTTACGTGCATCCTATCTAGATCCTATATTGCAATCCCTGGAGGGTAAATCTGATGAAAATAAGATAGTAAGCCTACTAGCCTCAAATAAGGCTGAAACCATCGAAGTGGTGGCAAACTTCCTTTACTGTGTTTATAAGAAAAGAAGTCTGTTTAGAATGTTTAATTAACCACCTCCCCCCCCCCCCCGCTTCCTTGATTTGATACTGTTGTTGTTATGCCAATAAAGGTTCTGTGACTGTGACTGGGGTGCTGAGAAGACAACCAATTGTTTTTATGTGATCTGCCCTAACAAAGGAACAAGCTAGAGGCCTTTTTTAAACACAGCAGCCTTATCCATCTAGAATCATAGAGTTGAAAGGGATCTCCAGGGTCATCTAGTCCAATCCCCTGCACAATGCAGGAAACTCACAAATATCTGCCCCCTAAATTCACAGGATCTGCATTGCTGTCAGGTGGCCATCTAGCCTCTGTTTAAAAACCTCCAAGGAAGGAGAGCCCACCACGTCCCGAGGAGGTGAGGAATCGCTCTAACGGTCAGGAAGTTCTTCCTAATGTTGAGCCAGAAACTCTTCTGATTTAATTTCAACCCATTGGTTCTGGTCCTACCTTCCGGGGCCACAGAAAACAATTCCACACCATCCTCTATATGACAGCCCTTCAGGGACTTGAAGATGAAAGATATCAGTCTGTTACAGAACCTAATGAACGTGATCGCTTTTCTGTTTCAGGGAACGGGTTTTGGAAGCAGATGCGTTTTAGATTGTGCTGGAATCTTGATACCATTGTCTTGGTGGTGGAGGAGAGATGGAGAAACCGTGTGTACAGTGCGGTGTTAAACTGCACAGACTCTTATCTGGGAGAGCCGGATTTGATTCCACTCCTCCACATGAAACCATGGAAGTGACCTTGGGTCAGTCACAGTTCTCTCAGAGCTGTTCTGCTCAAGAGCAGTTTCTGTCAGAGCTCTCTCCCCCACCCCCCACATCTACCACACAGGAGACAGGAAGAAAAAGGAGATTGTAAGTCACTCTGAGACTCCTTCAAGTAGTGAATGGCAAAGTATAAATCCAGTCTCTTCTTCTACAGCGTACTAACTGGCTGCACTCAGGGCTTTTATTGAGCAGGAACACCAGGAACGCAGTTCTCACTGGGAACAGTCTTAACCAATGGGCAAGAGGGGCAGCTATCTTGGGCCTTATCTCTCATGACCCTCCCCCCGCAAAGGAAGGGGAGGAAACAGCTCAGCAGCCATGGGATCTTGCGCTCACCCCATCTGGGTTTCAGACACTTGACATGGCAGAGGCTCACGTCCAGTCCATCAGAGGCCTGGGCAGCCAGTTCCTGGTGGCAGCAGTGTCTTGTATCCACAACCTCACACAGGACAAGATCCACTCCTTGCTTTGACCCCGGGGTAGGCTTTGAGGGGGGTGGCAATGATTCTGTCCCCATCCAGGAATTTTTGACCTGAGCTCCAGAATTACAAAAACTGTCTCTGTTCTCACGCAGATAGTTAGCGTTACCAAAAAGAAAGAAAGAAAGCTGTCACTGAGGCACTGTGTATACACAAAATGAATCCACAATAATAGAATAAAGTGTCGAAATAATATACAGATACCCCAAATACACAGAAAGTATTTTTTTCATGAGGGGATGGATTCCACAATAATTTTCAAGAAGTTTCCATGGAGAATGCAAAAGGTCCATTGCATTCTCCATGGAATCTTCTTGAAAATTATTGTGGAATCCATCCCCTCATGAAAAATACTTCCTGTGTATTTGAGGTATCTGTATAAATTATTTCGACACTTTATTCTATTATTGTTGATTTGTTTTGTGTATACACAGTGGTTTTGCTTTGATCTATTTACTGTGTAGCCACTTTGTTTCCTGTCACTGAGGAACAAGCAGTTCCACATTTGTTCCTTCCGGGAAGTCCTACCTTAGGTTGCATCGTCTTGGGGTCTTGTATGAATTCCCAGTCCTTCCCATTCAAGCTATAAGCCACTTTAAACTTCCTCACAAAAGCTCGGGCTTCGCTGATGCTGTCCCCTCCGCGAGCTCCTTGAATGATCACCCCTTTCACGTTCTTCGGGACCCCCAGGTCTACTTGCAGCCACTCCTCCCCGGGCTGCGCTGGAGGTATGCGGGGGAACCATCCCGAGCGGCTGCTGACCAGGCGGGCGACGCTGGGGGCCCAGGGATATTCTCTGGTGGAGGAAGCAGAGATCTGGGAGTCTGGGATGAGCCCGGAAAGCATCCCCAACATATTGGAGCAGGGTGAATCTGTGCAGAAAAGAAAGGGGTGGGGGACATGAGTGGCTAAAACACAATAATAGGTTTAAGTCGTAAGTACCAAAACAGCACGGGAGGAGTAACATCCCACTGCGGCTAACTGCTAGGTATGAAATGTCAAAACACTTAAACCAGCTGTGCTTTGCTTTATAACAGCTCTCACGGGCTGCAGGGGCCCTGCAATGGATGCTCGGTACATCCTTGTGATGGCAGTCTCCATACAAATCGCTCTGTACTTCCAATGAGTTTTCCTTTCCCAGCCCCTCACCTCACCCCACCCCCGGCCCCTTAAGTCAATGGAAAAACATCAGGACTATAACAGTATCCCGGCTGCTGCTCCAGGCTTCTTTTAAAAATAAATACCGGTTAAGTCCGTTCAAATGAGAGATAAAACACAACTGGAGGCAATAATGTCAAACAGTCCACATGAGATGTTGGCTCGGAGGTCCTTCTCAGATGGTGGTAACATACCCCCGAGGCCATGGCCCTGACGTGCAGAATGGGGGTAGGTAGGGTTGCCAAGTTCAATTCAAGAAATAACCTGGGGATTTTGGGGGTGGAGCCAGGAGACTTTGGGGTGGAGCCAGGAGCAAGGTTGAGACAAGCATAATTGAACTCCAAAGGGAGTTCTGGCCGTCACATTTCAAGGGACCGCACCCCTTTGAAATGCCTTCCCTCCACTGGAAATAATGAAGGATAGGGGCACCTTCTTTTGAGGCTCATAGAATTGGATCCATGTGTCCAGTCTTTTTGAAATTTGGAAAGTCTTTTGAAGAGAGGTATTAGATGCTATGCTGCAAATTTGGTACCTCTACCTCCACAAACAGGCTCTCCAGAGCCCCAGATACCTGCAGATCAATTCTCCATTGTACCTTATGGGAATTGTTCTCCACAGGGCATAATGGAGTGCCCAGCAGACATTTCCCTCCTCTCCCCTGCTTTCTGATGACTCTGAAGCAGGGGGAGGGCCTCCAAAGCTGGGGATCCCCTTCCCCCACCTGGGAATTGGCAACCCTAGGGGGAGGGGAGGGGTCAGGTCTGCAAATATTCCAGCAAGCCTGCAGTATAAATTATGACCCCAGTGGCAAAGTTTCGAGTCATTCTTCGAACCACAGGATGGACTACAGGGCAAATTTTCAGATGTCAGGGCATTCAAGAGTTCCGGGAGTCTTATTGCAACATTGAAAGAAGCAAGCTGAGATGGCTTCACAATATTGTCAGCCCATACCAAAATGGCACCTGAGTTTGGACTGGCTGAACATGAACGAAGTGAAGCTCTGCATGAGCAAACTGGTAATCTTTCTATTTTAAAAAATGAATTGTCATTACGGATCACTGCGGACAGAAGAGCCCAGAGAGTCTTTCCCTCTGAGCTGAGCTTCTTGAGTGATCTGCGATATCAGTCATTAAGCTGGTTCCCACTGCTGCCGAAATAGGCAATTCTTGCAGATTTTCCCCTCAGGCTGTTCCTGGGGGTCCCCTGTCACACCCCCCACCTCCCGCCAGTGCAGCAATTCAGGGGTATTCTGCGGAGACATTTTCAACAAGATCCTAGTAACAGCTTCAGCAATTCTCCCTTGCATTCAGTACTTCTATCTTCTTCCTTATATTTTTATGAATTTTTCAACCACGAAACTTGGGAGATTTTTTTTTTTTTTTTAAAAGGGGACAGACTAGGAGATTGTCTGGCACTCACAGAAGCTTAATGCTTTCTTATGACTCTGGCCCCCTCTGAACCGCTACAAGATTATGCATAGGTTGGACTGGCACCAGGGATAATTCATAGAACTTCTATATTGCCTCCCTTCGCCTTGGCCATTTCCACACAGGTTATCTGCCTAAGTCCAACGCTTTTGGGAAGTGCTTTTTCCCCCTCCGTGCTTCCGACCGCACTGCGGCGCACTTGTGCAACTTTGAAGGTTTCTCTGGGTTTTCTTCAGTCTTTCTCAAACCCGCTTTGCTCCAAAGCTCAGGGGAAGGTCATAGTGAAGCCTGGAGGGCTGCTGTGTGGGGTGTGGAAATTCGACCGTTTTCACTGACCCAGCCCCCACCATCTCCTCCCAGTTTTTGTTTTACAATCTGCACTAGAATGTTGTTATACTGATATGACACTGTAACAATAGATGTGGGCAGGTTCTATGGATTCTCAGATTTCATTCAGCTCCCTGCTTTGCTACACCTGTTGTTACAACAGCAGATCATCATCGTCATCATCATCATCATATTCAATCTGATGAATCACCTTATCCCAGCTGAAGCCGGGCTCGAGGCAATGTGCAACAGTAAAAATACATACAGGGCTTTTTCTGTAGCAGGAATTCCTTTGCATATTAGGCCACGCCCCCTGATTTAGCCAATCCTCCAAGAGCTTACAGGGCTCTTAGTACAGGGTCTACTGTAAGCTTCAGGAGGATTGGCTACATCAGGAGTATGTGACCTAATATGCAAAGGAGTGCCTGCTACAAAAAATACCCTGCCTACAATAATTATTAAAACCAGTTAAGAAGAAGAAGGAGAAGATATTGGATTTATATCCTGCCCTCCACTCCGAATCTCAGAGTCTCAGAGCGGCTCTTAATCTCCTTTACCTTCCTCCCCCACAACAGACACCCTGTGAGGTGGGTGGAACTGAGAGGACTCTCACAGCAGCTGCCCTTTCAAGGACAACCTCTGCCAGAGCTATGGCTGACCAAGGCCATTCCAGCAGGTGCAAGTGGAGGAGGGGGGAATCAAACCCGGTTCTCTCTGATAAGAGTCAGCGCACTTAACCACTACACCAAACTGGCTCTCAAACTAAAAACTAAACTAAAAACAGATTACAAACCCGATGTCGTCTGTTATAAAGTGCTACCAATTCCTCCTTTCTAGACTAGCTTGGAGGGGGGAGGGAGAGGGGTGCCAGCCCGGCCACCATTGCTGTCCTCAGGCAAAGGCCTGGTGGAACATCTTTGCAAGGCCTGTAAAAGATCCCGCAGGGCCCTGGTGTCTTCCGGCAGAGCATTCCGCCAGGTCGGGGCCAGGACTGAAAAAGTTCTGACCCTCGTTGAGAACAACCAGACCTTTTAAAGGCCAGGGATCACCAGCAGATTTCAACCTGTAAAGCATAATGCTCTTCTTGTATCCAGTATCCTGATATTCTAGTGCCATATTGCAGGAGCGAAATTATGTTAAGGCTGAGCGCAGGATCCAAGAATGAGGATGGCATGAGTACACTTCACCGGAACCAAGGGGCATCTTGTGAATGGGGCAGGCGTTTATACCAGAGCCAGAGAGAATCCTGGCTGAGAGAACTGTAGCATACCTGGCGAGTCCATGTTAAATGGACTTTCGAAGTGGGGTCTTCCCAGCTCATTCAACTATTATGCAAACTTCTGCATTCAGGTAAAAAGAACTGAATTCATAGGTACAGAGAATGCTAAGCCATACTGAATAGACCTGAGTAGGACTCTGAGTAGGCCTGAGCAGGATGGCACTGTCAGTAGCACTACATGCAGGGGTCATATTGTAGAAAAATAAGTGGCGGAGCTCATTAGCACAACTCATTAGCATATGCTGCCCCTCTCAACCAGCTAAAAGCAACCCAACGCAAAAAAGGAGAGCCCTGGGCGAGTGAGGCCTGCTTGGACTGGCTAGAGATCCAGCCAGCCTAAGCAGGCCTCGCTCGCCTGGGGCTCTCCTGGGCCGCCCCCCCCCCCCGGTCAAAAAGCCAGCAAGTTACCCGCCACCCAAAATCACATCAGAAGTGGAGAAAGGGTGACGCGGGCTTCTCCAGAGGTTAATGAGGGCTGCTGGGGTGTGGCAGAGCCCCTGGTGGCTGGCTGGCTGGCTGCCCGCTCTCCTAATCCAGGGATGGTTATGCAGCTGCACCTGCTATTCAATGGTAGGTAGGTAGGTGGGGAGGAGGGGGGCATTAGAAAGGTTCAGGAGCTGTGCTCCTGTGAGCTCCTGCTGGATCTGAGGCCTGACTACATGTAAAAAGGATGCAGTAGATCACAAGCATCAAGAAAGTCTAATGCACTCTTAAGCCACATTAACAGAATCGTCATCTATCCGAAAAGTAATCATTCCTTCCACTCTGTTCTGTGCTAGTCAGACTTTGTGTGGAATACAGTTCCCAGTTCTGGGCATCGCACTTTGAGAAAAAAAGGAAGACAAATTGGGACAGATTCGGAGGAGGGCAACAAAGACGGCCAGGAATTTAGAAAGTCCTCCGTGAGAAAGCCTTAATGAACTGGGTAACTATAGCCCGGAGAACACTAGACCGAGAGGTGACATGATAACTCTTTCAATACCTGATGGCTGTCACATGTCTCTGCCGCTCCGCAGGCCAAGAGCACATCTAATGGGCTTAAGTTCCCGGAGGGTAGATTTTAGCCAGAGATTAAGAGAAAACTTCCTGACAGCAAGAGCAGTTCAACAAAGGAACCCATCGCATAGGGGAGCGTGAGCAAGCTCCGCCTGCCAGTAGGATTCTGAGCAGAGAAAGGAGAGCTGTCTGTAAGGGAATCCTTTCATTTGGACTCCCTGTACTGAGTCCAAGTAGCTAACCTATATGGCCCCTTACAACCCTATGATTCTTAGGTACACCACCCAGTATTACGGAACAAAAGAGAAAAAGCTGCAACAGAGCTGTATGCAGTGCGATGGCTGTGTGCCTAGACTAGGTGGTGTCTTGGGGCATCCCAAACCTGTCATTCTGTAAAGTCATGACATCGGTTGAGCACACCACCATGATAAGACATTTGATAGGACCAGGGCTCTTTTTCTAGCAGGAGCTCCTCTGCATATTAGGCCACGCTCCCCTGATGTCGCCAATCCTCCAAGAGTTTAGAGCGCTCTTAGTACAGGGCCTACTGTAAGCTCCAGGAGGGTTGGCTACATCAGGGGGGCGTGACCTAACATGCAGAAGAGCTCCTGCTAGAAAAAGAGCCCTGCACACCACTTTCAGTAGTGTTCTAGGTCATTTCAGTTGTGATATGGGGTTCTACCTGGTGTGAAGTTTTAATGTTTTCAATGGCTTGATGTTCGCTGGTTTCGGGACCATATTCGGGTGGAAAGGTGACGTAATTTTATTTTTAAAAAAGTTTTCGCAGCAACAAGCAGACTCCAACTATGCGTTAGACGCAGGAAAATCCGTATCAGCAAAGACAAGTAATTTGAAATTGCACACCTGTGATACGGCAGCCGTAAAGCTCCAACCGGAGGGCAATTCCGCTGTGCCAGAGTTGGGGCCTGATCCGTACAAACCGAGTCAACACGGGAGCGTGGAGTTTGTTGAGAACTACTTCCGAAGCATCGGTGTTTGCCTGGAATACCTAGAAAGGAAGAAGGACCGAAAATTCAGCTTTGTGTGTGTGCAAAGTCTTATGGCAATCCTAGCAATTCAACTTTACCCTTTCTTAATTAGAACAGCAAAGGGGTGAAATGAGAAGAGGGAAAGAGGAACTTAAGCATTAAAGGCACCCATCCAAGTGGTAGCCTGTAATGACATAGGGGATAGCAGGTTAGGTCAGCCCGTCCGCCTATGTATCTACAGATGTGAAATTGTAATGTTGCTCTCCCCACTGATTTCTCCCAATCAGACAGCTGCTAAAGGCACAGGATAGGGTGTGTCTCTGTGTGTGTTTTTCTTCTCATTTGGCAACCACTAAGTACAACCGATGGAACCTCCGCTTTGTCCTTTTCGGTTATGAAAACAATTGAAATACAATCTCAGACAAAATCAATTAAACAGAAAGCGCTTCTGAGTTTGGATGGACAAGTCTGAAACACCCTTGGCACAATTCCTAGGAGAACAAGATGTTCAAAAACACTCCTTTTAAAAAACCCCCACAATCTAGCTCTCATCTGCCTGAAACAGAGCATACAAGCAGAAACTAGCAGTATGGGTTGAACTAATGACTTTACGCATTCCTACTTCGCTTTCAATATTTACAACGTAGGCGTAGTAATGATTATTCCCTTTTGTCAACTGCACTGATGCAGATTCATAGCTGCTTGTTCCTATCTGATCACTGCTACTAGTGAAGTGCTGTGGTTTCCTCCATGAGAGTAACAGTTTCTCCAAAGAGAAGCAAGCCACTCACTTCCTTTATGCGCACACCCCAGATATAAAACATTTTTTTAAAAAAATCCCACAAGACCTTCATTTGGTGCAACGTATGTTGCAGTATTATTCAAACAAACTGCTGTCTCACCAGATGGCCATAATCAATAATTACCATATGGACCTTATATTCCTCCCTCCCCCTTCCACCATCCATTATTTTAATCACTTGGTAAAATGTCAGCAAATTTTGCTTCTGTCTTTGTCTTTGTTGTAACAGGGTGGAACAAGCAGAAAAGACCAAAAGAAGTTCAAGAAAGAAAACAGTTCTAGAGCGCTCGAGACTTTGAGGATAGATCCAACCATCTACCTGGGAGACTCCCGCTAGCCTAAGGAGTTCTACTCTGAATTTAAGTGGTTTGTCCTCCAAAGGAAAGCCCACTTACATTGGGTGAAAGCTTCAGGCTTTGCTCAATGGAGTAGGAGAACTGGTCCACCCTTGTGTTCTCAAATAAAGTAAGACACTTTCTTTGTGTAGCAGTCCTAATACCCTAGACCAGTCTGATCTCATCAGATCTTGGAAACTAAGCAAGGACTTCAGATGGGCAACAACCAAGGAAGAGTTTGCAGAGGAAGACAATGGCGAACAGCCTCTGCTCATAAGAACATAAGAGAAGCCATGTTGGATCAGGCCAATGGCCCATCCAGTCCAACACTCTGTGTCACACAGTGGCCATATATATATACTGCATAATATATACTGCATATATATACACACACTGTGGCTAATAGTCACTGATGGACCTCTGCTCCATATTTTTATCTAACTCCCTCTTGAAGCTGGCTATATTTGTAGCCACCACCACCTCCTATGGCAGTGAACACCACCTCATCTTGTGCCTTGAAAAACCCATGAAATTCTACTTCGTGGGGTCGCCATGAGTCAATTGCTACTCAAGGGCACGTCACCTTCTACTTAAAAAAAAAAATTAGGGCCCTCATGATTAATGCACCATGTGTTTCAAACCAGAGAACACCTCTACTACTATGTTGCCAGGGCCAAACACTGATATAGCAATTGCAGATTCTCCTTGGTAAATCTGCAATTCTCCTTCTGTGTTTGTGCACCACGACCAAGAGAAAGAGAGCCATCTATATAGATGCCAGCCACCTGTGGGAATGCCCACCTGTTGGAAGGCCACACCCCACCTCCCCCCCACCCCAGCTCCCTTTCAGTAGCAATTGAAGATACACCTATTTGTTTGGACAAGCACAGAGCTGAGTAGTTCAGTTCCACAGGGTTCGCAAGACAGAGGTATTCTACGAGGCCTATGGTTGAGGACACCAACATTTTAAAATCAACCTGGCCTCTTTTCCACTCACTTTCCCCTCTTGGGGAAAGGACAAGTTGATTTTAGGCACCGTCTGGATTGTTGCTGTATTCGAACGGTATTTATATTCTTCTTTTGTATTTGAAATTATGTTCTAATCCATTTGTATTCCCGAACGTTGTACACCACCCTGAGCCCCATAGATGGGACAGAGTGGTCTAAAAATCAAATGAATAAATATATAAACAAGCATTTTAGTTCCTCCTCGTATACTGCTTGGTGTCAACCGCCAGCTTGCATGCTGATGGCTGCCATGTCTATTGTTGGTGTTGTACTGTCCGGTTTTATTGTTAAGCCACCTCAAGCACATTGGGGAGAGCCAGGATACAACTATTTCAAGTAAATAAATAAATTCCACTCCGTCCTCTGCTCCGCCAAGTGCAGAAGTCTCCAAGGAGTTCACATTCAGCCTTCCCCACTCTCTCCCCTATGCAGAATCTAGGCTCAATGCTGACTGTGCATTAACTAATGCTGACTGTCAAGCAGAAGTTAAACTGCTTAATCCCGGAGTCTTGGGATTCGGGACGAGGCGCTGTTTAAAGGTCCAAAGCATTTCCCTGATATTCCAGGCCTTAAAGGGATAATACAGATGTTTCCTGGGTTTGGAACAATTAACTGCAGTTATCTTGGGGCAGACGGAGTTTGCCAGAGCCTATGTATCACGAGCACAGTGTCCTCTCCGTGAACTTACTCTCGTCGAGAATGTATGGGATAGCCATTCTCCAGCACGAAGCGTGGGAAGAGAGGCACCGAGAGATCATAGAAGGCAAAGTTTTTGTGGGCCTCTGGGCAAGAGGCTAGTCCTGATTAGCCCTTAAGCACGTGAAAGCATCCTCGAGGAAATACAATGTTTAGGCCTTGCCAAATATCACTGCTGTTGTTGATGATATTGAATTTATATCCCGCCCTCCACTCCGAAACTCAGAGCAGCTCACAATCTCCTTTCTCTTCCTCCCCCACAACAGACATCCTGTGAGGTGGGTGGGGCTGAGAGGGCTCTCACAGCAGCTGCCCTTTCAAGGACAACCTCTGCCAGAGCTACGGCTGACCCAAGGCCATTCCAGCAGCTGCAAGTGGAGGAGTGGGGAATCAAACCTGGTTCTCCCAGATAAGAGTCCGCACACTTAACCACTATACCAAATGTGTTGCTGGCTATGCAAACCAGTGAAGTAGAGCTGTTATCATGGAAGTAGAGCTGTTATCCTAGCAGCCCTGAGCCTGTCGGGGGAGAGCAGAATATAAATCTGATAGATAGATAGATAGATAGATAGATAGATAGATAGATAGATAGATAGATAGATAGATAGATAGATAGATAGATAGATAGATAGATAAATAACTAAGCAAGCAAGCAAGCAAGTTACCCTTTAGGGGTACAATCAGATATAATTACCCCTGGGAAAATGAGAGTGAATAAACTTATACCTTCCGATCTTTAGCTGGGCATGCACTTGGCCCAGGAGAGAAGACATTCTTCACAAACTCCTTTCCACAGAGTCCAGGGACTTATTATTAACTTTCCCTGAAAGCCTGCCGAGAGGACTCGTTAATGCATCTCTCTTGGAGTCCGGCATGTTGACGCATGGAAATTGCATTAGCAGACAAGTGAATAATTCAGTGCTAAAATCCATGACGGCGACCTCCCCACGTTAACAGCAGTGCCACAGCCAGAGCAAGTGGCACACAGTGGCAAACCTCTTCCTTAAGTAGAGTGGCGATAAGTGATAGGGTAAGGAAGGAAGCCCTTGTCTGCAAATCTGTGTGGATAATTGGGATTTGGAGCAGATTTAGAGCCAAACAGAAATGCTAATCCAGAGAATATAGATCATGCTGGTACCGTTTAGAAACACAGCGTGGTTGATGGGTTTTTAATATCCTACTTTATCCCCACAGACCCCCCCTTTCCCCTCTTCTCCCCTTGCTCAGCAAGTCACCAAATACCCTTTTCCCAGCAGGAAGGCTGGAAACATCAATGTCTGCTGTGAGTGGCCCTCGCGAGTGCCAGTATTGGAAAATGTGCGTATATTTCAACACAGAAGGAAAAGCCCGCTGCTTTTTGTCAACCCACTAAGCCAATCTGCAGCGTGTCATCCAAGAACCAAAAGAAACCCTCACCTGGCCCATACCTCTGACCTTGTTTGTTCTCTCTTTTGATCCCCCTCTGCTGCTCTCTCAACTTCTGTTTCAGTCCCTTCCTTCTCTAAACACACATGTACGTGTCTCTGAAATGTATTTATCTCCCCCCACACCTCGGCCACCTTCTCTTCTGATTTGTTCCATATGGCGATTGCTGCCTACTCTAGCTGGTTTCCCTAGAAGGCACACTAGGACCATTTCTACAGTAGTAAAATTCCTCGCATTGGTGTTTTAAAATTGCACATTTTGTGAAATTTCCCACAATAGATTTTTTTTTTCCGCGCCAGGCACAAACCTGAAGTTTTTTCCTTCTTACCCCATGTCTTTGGCACTCGCTAAAACGGGGGATTCTGAAAACATAGGATAAGAAGGAGAAAATGTAAGGTTTGTGCCTGGTGAGGGAAAAAAACCCTAGCGTGGAAAATTTCATGTAACATGCAGTTCTAAGAACGTCAATGCGGGGAATTTCACTATTGCGGAAATTATCATGTTCTGTGAAAACAATGGGGGTTGATTCTTACTCTAAAGCGGTAGGGGTGTTCCAAACGGTTTTAGAAACTTACACCGTTGTAAGAGAAAAGCACGGTGTGATGGCGAAAGTTTTACCACTGTACCTTTTCCTTTTCTTTCTAAAAACCTGTCTCCTTACAGCAAAGGTAAAAGACAGCCCTCGAGTTACCTCTGATAAGACTCTTATTTCAAAGAGAAAAAGTGCAAACAACCTTTGCGCTGCACCGTCTCTTCAGGCTACGTTCCTTCATTACGTTCAGGGGGATTCAGCCAGGTGCTTAATCGTATGCCTAATTCCAAACAGATGGGCAAGGCCTTGAAGATTTCTTTCTCACCCTGTGCTTTTCCTGCAGAAACTGAAGGAATTAGGGGACGTGTAACTTGCAATAAAAAATCAAGCAGAGCACTCCTAGGCAGATGGTGTCATTTTAAAGGCCAGGGACCAAAGCACTGTCAGCCAAAGCTTTGCCCTTTCCCTAGCAATAACCGTCTCCTTGCTACGGCAGACAGAGAAATACAGAATACAGCCTCCAAACTGAATTACTTGTGGTATTTCTTTCGAGGGCTCTAAATGGCAACGTTATTATCTCTTACATTCTACACAGCGTTAGAATCTTTCCGGATCCTTTTATCGGTGCTTCGGCCGTGAACCAGTGTCTCAAAATACTGCCCCTGAGACCTTCTTTTGGTTACATTTCCTAAAATTGATACTGAGGCTCAATCAAGATATAAACACCACTGAAGAGGCTTCCAGACACGAGGCTGTGCTCAAGTCTGGGGCACAATTTCCTTGCTCGGTGAGTTGATACCTATCCTGCACACCACTGAAGAGGTACAGTGAGCCTCGTGTAGACTGAGGGTAGATCAGACCAGGGCTTTTGTTTTTGTAGCAGGAACTCCTTTGCATATTAGGCCACCCCCCTCTGATGCAGCCAATCCTCCTAAAGCTTACAGTAGGCCCTGTAATAAGAGCCCTTGGAGGATTGGCTAATTAAAAGGAGGGTGGCTTAATATGCAAAGGAGTTCCTGCTACAAAAAAAGCCCTCGTTCAGACTAGTGGGCTCACGATGGGTTTCACAGCTCCAAATGTGATTGTAGCGCAACCTAACCCAGCTGAAAGGTTGACCTGATGCAAAGGATAACCGGGCTACCCAATTTCCTAAACAGCTGTGTAGAAAAGGGCAGCAGATGTTCTCACCAGTGTTCCCTCTAAGTATGAGCCAGCTCAGAGTTTTTTAGCCTCCAGCTCACACATTTTTGCTTTACCTCAGGAAAAATGGCTCCAGAGCAAACTAGTTTATGCAGCAGCTCTCAGCACTAATGCCAGTAGCTCATGAAGTAGGATTTTTGCTCACAAGACTCCACAGCTTAGAGGGAGTATTGGTTCTCACCCCACAAGACACACTTCACCTACAGAAATTCACCTGCAAAATTCACCTGAAGCTGCTGTATACTGAATCAGACCATCAGTCAATCAAGGTCAGTATGGACTACTATGACTAGCAGTGGCTAGTCTGCTGAATATCTGTCACATCACATACTACTTTTTAGAAGGATATGCCAGAAATTGAACTTGGGATCTTCTGCTTGCCAATCAGATGCTCTAACTCATATCTCCCCCACCTCCATTTCCCCTCTATAAATCTATCAAAAGCTGTAAGCCTCCTGTATTCTTTTGCATCTGGATCACCCAATTCATCAGTAATTTCTTCTAATTTCCCTCCCACCAGTTCTGGTTGAACACTACAGTGTAAACTCAGATTTAAGAGAAACCAGCCATCTATCTGCCACCTAAGGCTAAAGCCAGATGAGAATTTTGACAGATGAGAGAGCTGAAAGTGATAGGCTAGGCCCAGGAGTGCCTGTGGAGTTTTCACTGCACAAAACACACACTAAAATCTCTCAGCCTTCCCCCACCCCACACAACCTGTTTGACCAGAAGCCAAGAATGAAACAAAGAGAATGACAGCACACACCACCGGCATTGACGCTTCTATGAAAAATTAAAGAGAAGTGTAAGTTGCAATGTTGTCTTCTTACAAAGTATTTTGTAAGAAGTATTTTGTAATTCTTGTAGATTTACATTTGTTCCAAAAGATGAGACAAAAAGATGAGATAAAAGAAGATACTAGATTTATTTCCCACTCTATACTCTGAATCTCAGAGCCTCAGAGCGATCACAATCTCCTTTACCTTCCCCCCCCGCCCACACACACACACACACACACACAAACACACAACAGACACCCTGTAAGATAGGTGGGGCTGAGAGAGCTCTTACAGAAGCTGTCCTTCCAAAGACAACTCCTATGAGAGCTATGGCTGACCCAAGACCATTCTAGCATCTGCAAGTGGAGGAGTGGGGAATCAAACCCAGTTCTCCCAGATAAGAGTCCACACACTTAACCACTATACCAAACTGGATCTCTTATCCTATTATATTGTTACTGCCATATTGGGAGCCAGGATGCAGTCAGGAATTCTTCCCTCTGCTTTAATTCTGCTCTGACCTGACCTGAATCTGCTCTACTGAATCAGATCAAAGTCAGTATTGTCTACTCAGACTGGGAGTGGCTCTCCAGGATTTCAAGTTGAGGTTTTTCATGCCTACTTGCCTGGACCCTTTTTAGCTGGAGATGCCGGAGATTGAACCTGGAACCTTCTGCTTACCAAACAGATGCTCTACCACTGAGCCACCGTCCCTCCCCTAAGATCCTTTCAGATCTTGGAAGGTAAGTAGGGTTGATATTTGGATGGGAGAGCAACAAGGAAGGCACTGCAGAGGAAGGCAATAGCCAACCACTTCTGATCCTTACTTGCTTTCAAAGCTGTTTACGGATCACCATAAATTGGCCGCAACTTGATAGCACTCGCTCATGTACATATGCAGCATAAAAGGAGGCAACTCTTACACAAAATTCTCCCTGGGTTCTGTTGTCTAGCTTTAACCCTCAGTCCAAATTGCCAACATAGCAACTGGTGAGATGTTGCAATCTCAGGGTGAGATTATGAGGATCCATAAGAGCATAAGGACAAAAGAGATGCCATGTTCCAACACTCTGCCACACAGTGGCCAAAAAACCCCAAGTGCTATCAGGAGGTCCACCAGTGGGGCCAGGACACTAGAAGCCCTCCCACTCCACCCCCCCCCCCCAAAGCACCAAGAATACAGAGCATCACTTGCCCTAGACAGAGAGTTCCAATGATAAACTGTGGCTAATAGCCACTGATGGACCTCTGCTCCATATGCTTATCCAATCCTCTCTTGAAGCTGGCTATGCTTGTAGCTGCCATCTTACAAAGATAACATCTTACAAAGCCCTTATGTTTGCTAGGAAACAATGCGAGGACTTTGCATTACATGTACAATAGGAATGTTGTGCCTCACAGGCATGTGCCAGTTCTTGAAGCTTATTTCCATGTCTTCGAACTGCCTCATGGAGCCTCTACTGGCTCCCTTGTCAAAAACCTCTCTTCCTTGTGTGGCTCAATCAGGCCTCAGATTTAGCAGGAGCTTACAGGAGCGCAGCTCCGGAATCTTTCTGATGATTCCCCCCTATTCCTCCCCACCTACCTTGTCCATTGAATAGAAGGTGCGGCTGCGTAACAATCCCTGGATTAGGAGAGCGGGCACCCAGCCAACCACCAGGGCCTTTGCCACACCCCCCAGCAGACCTCATTAAACTCCTGGAGAAGCCCACACCACCCTTTCTCCACTTCTTGTGTGATTTTGGGGGGCAGGGGGCTTGCTGGCCTTTTGACCGGGGGGGCGGTGGCCCAGGAGAGCCCCAGGTGAGCAAGGTTTGCTTGGGCTGGCTGGATCTCTAGCCAGACTATGCAGGCCTCGCTCACCTGGGGCTCTCCTTTCTTGCAATGGGTTGCTTTTGGCTGGAGGGGCATATGCTAATGAGTTATGCTAATAAGCTCTGCCACCTATTTTTCTACAAAATGACCCCTGGGCTCAATGTTAAGTGTCATGGCTCCATGAGAGAGTATGTAGATGTGAAAACAGCTGGGCAAGGCAGGGAGGCTAATGCTGCTTGCTTCCTGATTGCTTGGTTCGCCAATAGAAAAGAGCTGGTGTGCATCTGAGAGGCACACAACTCCACATGTGAAGCAAAGTCCTCATGTTGTTTCTCGACAAGCATGAGGACTTTGTAATTCATTGCTGGACTCTTATACCCGAGAACCTGGCCACCTTTGAATCCCGGTAGGATGTTACCATGTTCTGAAAACTTTATTGGCAATTCCTCTTCCAACTAAAAGTTGTTTGTTTGCTTTTGCAGTTCTAAATCTTGAAAAATACAGAGCTCCTTTTGCTCTCATGTCATGCTTCCAACATTTTTGACTCACGAACATATTGAGGGCTGTAAGACGTGACAAAGATACACAGGGATGGGATTCTTCTGGTCCCTTGTAATCCTGCAAGCTTCATGTTATGAACCCGACATTCATTTATGACCTTCTGAAGCGTTAATCTCTCATAACATGGTGCAGGTGTTTAGCTTTGTTTATAATGTCAGCTTGCGAATGTATTGCACCTTTACAACAACTGACATGATACAAATATTGCTCATATAATTTATTTATTTCACTTGTAATTGTAATCCTCCTTTCTTCAAATCACCCACATTAAAATTGGAACCACTGCTCAAACATTTTTCATTTATCACATTAGTCCAACAATGACGCTGGCAGTCATTGGTTCCAATTTTAATGTGGGTAATTTGAAGACGGGAGAACCACCTGAAACACGTCCATATTAAACCCGGGAGGTGTGTCATCATCTCTCTAAGAAGCTCAAGAGAAATCACCACTAGAAATTGACCAGAGTCTTGGAAATTGACAAGAGTCTTCTATATGGGCTTCTACTATTGAAAATTTGGTTCTAGTTTGGGATATGTAATATAGTATGTATATATGTATAGATGTGTGAAGACACATAACACATTATTATAAGTAATTTACACAGTGTTGGTCTTCTGTGGTTGCCTAACCCATACACTATAGTTTTGTGTTGGAGAAAGTCCAGAAAAAAGCAACTAGAATGATTAAAGGGCTGGAACACTTTCCCTATGAAGAAAGGTTGAAACGCTTGGGACTCTTTAGCTTGGAGAAACGTTGACTGCGGGGTGACATGATAGAGGTTTACAAGATAATGCATGGGATGGAGAAAGTAGAGAAAGAAGTACTTTTCTCCCTTTCGCACAATACAAGAACTCGTGGGCATTCGATGAAATTGCTGAGCAGACAGGTTAAATCGGATAAAAGGAAGTACTTCTTCACCCAAAGGGTGATTAACATGTGGAATTCACTGCCACAGGTGGCGGCCACAAGCATAGCCACCTTCAAGAGGGGTTTAGATAAAAATATGGAGCAGAGGTCCATCAGTGGCTATTAGCCACAGTGTGTGTGTGTGTGTGTGTGTATATATATATATATAAATTTGCCACTGTGTGACACAGAGTGTTGGACTGGATGGGCCATTGGCCTGATCTAACATGGCTTCTCTTATGTTCTTATGTGTGTTGCTAACCACCTGTTTGTGGCCTACCAGTAGTGCATGCTAACTTAGAGAGTGGGGCAGATATACAAGGGAGACTTGCCCTTCCAAACCTTCACTGTCAGTTGCATGGTGTGATCAAGGAAAGCAGAAGAGAAAAAGAAGGGTACGGAGGCACAGCCTGCAAAGATCCCAGTCATGGTTGACCCTTGTAGGAGAGGAAGAAATGTTGTCTAGATGCTGTGGAAGGAGAAAATCTATACAGGGTGAAATTCTGCATAGATAAGAACGTAAGAGAAACCAAGTTGGATCAGGCCAATGATCCATCCAGTCCAACACTCTGGGTCACACAGTGGCCAAAACTCAGGAGCCATCAGGAGGTCCACCAGCAAGGTCACCCAAGAAGCACTCCCACTATTGAAGCCCCAAGCACCAAGAATCACTGCCCCAGAGCATCACTGCCGCAGACAGTATGCTCCATCTATAAAAAGGTAGTCCCCTGTGCAAGCACCAGTCATTTTCGACTCTGCTTTCACAACGTTTTCACAGCAGACTTTTTACGGGATAGTTTGCCATTGCCTTCCCCAGTCATCTACATTTTCCCCTCAGCAAGCTGGGTATTCATTTTACCAACCTCGGAAGAATGGAAGGCTGAGTCAACCTGAGCCAGCTACCTGAACCAGCTTCCGCTGGGATCGAACTCAGGTTGTGAGCAGAGAGCTCAGACTGAGTACTGCAGCTTTACCACTCTGCGCCATGGGGCTCTATGCTCCATCTATACTTTGTGGCTAATAGTCCCTGATGGACCTCTGCTCCATATGTTGATCCAATCCTCTCTTGAAGCTCTCCATGCTTGTAGCCGCCACCACTGTCTGAGACAGTGGATTCCACGTGTTAAGTACTCGCTATCCAATGTATTTCTCTTTTAGCGGTATTGACATACCCAAATAGGGATACTGGCTGTTTATCCCATTACGTATACTAAACCCATCTTCCACTATATTTTAATGTATTTTTCTTCTAATTGCAAACTATATATATGTTATGTGTTAAAAGATAAATTAGTTAGTTGGGAAAAACTCCTGAGAAAGTAATGCCTTCTTTTTGACCCAGGCTTATAGAATAGAGTGACTGACAGACATTCTCACATTTTGACTTATTACTGTTTTATTGCTTTCGCGTTCTCATGCTACCGAGATCAAAGGTTTGCTCAATTTGTTAATTTTACTATTCTGCCATTGGATCTTAAATTTGTACTATTTTGCATGCTTAAACCGCTGCCTACCAGTTATATATAGCCCTGCACACTGTACCTGATTCCTCATCTGATGAAGTGTGCTTGGAGCACATGAAAGCTTACGTTCTGAATAAAACTTTTTTGGTCTTAAAGGTGCACTTGACTCCAGCTTTAATTATTCTTTGAGAGGGGAAGGGAGTAAAGGCGAAGCACAGAAATGCTTCAATCCGTTAGCATTTGTTTCATTGCCAAGAGAAAGCAATTTCTCCCTGCAACTGCACCAACCGAGATCACCAAGTGAGCCCTACGTCCGAGACACAGGGTGCTTTTATCCAGGTCTTCCCAAGTCTGACACTCTAATTACTACACCTCCCTGTCTGTCAATATGCACATTCCACCCCAGCCTCATGCAGGCAGCATTTACTTCCTTCTTAGGCCAGCAGTCAGCAGGTCTACATGCAGAGCGTATTGGGAATCAATGAAATCTGACCTATGTAATTAATTTGCTTTAAGACACCAAAGGAGTAGAGAGAATGTGACATGGGTGGACGGTGCGGGTTAATCCTCTCCCCTTTTCCCCCTTCGTCCCAGTTCCACTTTGCTGTAAATCAAACTTATGCTGCTCTTCATGTTAAAATGTTCCCTTGTCTGCTCAGGGTTTTGTGTTTTTTTTTAAAGAAAGCTGCATTAGTTCCAGTGAATGTGGGAAACCGGCCAGCTGCAAGGGAGGGGGGGGGCAGCATTACATCCAAGAGGCAGTTTATGATCCCGAAGACCCTTCACCTTATTTATTTTTAGTGCTGCTTTTGTCCTCAAGAATTTCTTAGAATGTTAAACAGAAAGAATTTGTATTTTCCAGGGGGGGATGAGGAGGAGGAGAAGCTGGGAGACACATCTTGGAGTGTGCGTGTGCTCGCACTGGTCCCCGCGGACCGTTTAGATTTTGTGCACGAATTATATCGCTCTCGCACACACCCCACGCTAACAGGATTAGGGGTTCAGATTCCAGATGGAGAAGCATGAAGGAATTTGGGTGTTTTTTTTCTAAAAAAGGAAAGCTTGGGGAGATTATATTTTTTTTGACAGAGAGACAGAACTTCAAATGAGCAGCGAGGTGAACGCGAAGATTCGGAAGGGAACACAAAATGGACCCGGCCTTACTGCCGAACCCTACATCACGTATGAGCACTGACTGGCATGCTTAATGCCTCGCTTGTCTACTTGCAGAAACTTATACAACAGGTTTTCAGACAGAGGCTAGATGGCCATCTGACAGTCATGCTGATTCTGTGAATTTAGGCAAGTTATGAGAAGGGCAGGAAGGTTTGCATCAGTGCTTAGTCTCATGGCTGTTTCTTACATGCCCAGGGAAACCACTTTGGGGTCAGGAAGTAATTTTCTCCAGGCCAGTTTGGCCAGGGATCCTGGAGGGGTTTTTAACATCTTCTGGGCATGGGGCAGAGGTCACTAGGGGTGTGTTGGGGGGAGGTATTTGTAAATCTCCTGCATTGGTCTCTTCCAACTCTATGATCAACTGCGAGGTGACCTGTCGTGCTACAGACATTCTCTTCTCACCCACCACACTGCTTGTTGGAGAAGACATCTGGTGTGAGTTATTATGGAAGCATCAGTGTGAACTGGTCTTTGCTCACTTGCCAAGAGAACACCATTCCTTCCTTGAATCTAACTTAAGAGTTATGTCCACATAACTCCCTTGGACTGCAAGAAGATCCAATCAGTCAGTCCTAAGGGAAATCAACCCCGACTGTTCCCTGGAAGGTCAGATGCTGAAGCTGAAGCTCAAATACTTTGGCTACCAAATGAGAAGGGAGCACTCACTGGAGAAGACTCTGATGCTGGGAAAGACAGAAGGCAAAAGAAGAAGGGGATGGCAAAAGATGAGATGTCTGGACAGCATTACTGATGTAACAAACACGAATTTGAGCAGACTTTGGAGGATGGTGGAAGACAGGAGGGCCGGGCGTGACTTGGTCCACGGGGTCACAAAGAGTCGGACTTGACTGTGCGACTGAACAACCACATGGGAATGAACTTGCTTGACTTTCACTTTCATTCTGTAGGACTGCCTACTTTGGCCTGGGAAATTCCTACAGCTTTGGGGACAGTTCTTGTGAAGGGGGACTTTGGGGAGGGATTTTACACAGGGGTGTCAAACTCATTTGTTATGGGGGCTGGATCTGACATAAATAAGACCTTGTTGGGCCAGGTCATACCAAGCTGGGCCATTAGGTTGCAGAGATATAAACTTTATAAAGGACACAGACAAACATAATTAATTTTTTTAATAAAATTAAAATAAAACATGCTTAAAACATTAGCCTTAACATTGGTCTTAAATGTGCTTTCTTTGTTTTTCCCATGGGATCCAGGGAACTGGGCAAAGGAAGCTCTGGCTCTTTCCTTCCTTCCCCAGGGGACCAGGAGGGGGAGGAGCGCCAGCCAATACAAGGAAGAGAGGTTTAGCTCAGTATTTCTGCCAGCAAAGAAAGCTCTCCTCCCCCCCCTTCCCTCCTCAAGGGAGATGCCTCAGCCAATGGAGAAAATAGAGGTTTTTGCTCTATAGCTCCTGTGTGATTGAGCAAGCCTAGCAAAGCAAGCTAAGATGCAGAAGGAAGCAAGAGAGAGGGAGAAGGAACCAAATGACAGCCAGTTGCTTGTGGGCCTGATAGAAGCCCTCCGGGGGCCTGATTCAGCCCCCAGGATGTACATTTGACACTCCTGACCTAGCATATGTGATATACCATAGAACCTGCTGTCTAAAGCTGCCGTTTTTATAGGGGAAGTGATCTCAGTAGTCTGGAGATCAGCTTCTTACAGTTGACAGAGTCAGCTTTACCGTTTTCTCTCAGGGTGGGTTGTGCAGTATCTCAGAGGTACACCTGGACACAGGTTTAGGCAGGGATCTCACCTTGCTAGACTTTCCCACCCATTTTAGCAGCTGTACATGGTGAGCTAAGCTGTTTGGCAATTCTACTGTGACACTTTGGTGTGACAATATGGTCCCTGCCCAGGTTATTAATCCTCTGACAGCCCTGTGTCCTTGAGCGATAAGATTTGCGAGTGAATTTGTGTCGCCCTGTTTGAAGCTCTGCATTTTGTTTGCGGCACAGCATGTATCTGATTTGAATAACAGCGCTGCTGATGCTCTATCTCGTTTCCAGGAGGGCTGTTCCAGAGAGCAGGCACCCAGGGCAAATCACAACCTGATCCCATGCCATTGGTACACTGGTGCCTTGGAACAGACAGGCATGCAGAACAATCCAGGCACCTACCAGAAGAGCCTTCTGCACAGGGAATCTTAAGAGAGTTTCAGCAATTTAAAGGGCAGGTAGGGTTACTAGAGGTGCTCTCCATTTCCAAGACCATTTAATGCAGGGGTGTCAAACATGCGGCCCAAGGGCCATATCAGGTCCCCAGAGGGCTCCTATCAGGCCCATGAGCCACTCACTGTTGCAGTCTTCCTTCTCCCCCTTTTGCTTCCTGCTGCATCACAGCTTGCTTTGCCAGGTTTGTTCAATCAGGATACAGAACAAAGCCTGTATTTTCTCCTCTGGCTGACCAGCACATGAAGCAACTTATTTACAAAAGCTCACAATGTCCAGCCGTTTCATGTTTTCCTTTGCATCTCAGGCTCAAAGCATTGACCATAAAATTTCTGTAATGAATGTCAGTAAATTAGAAGTAGGTTTGCAACTTACAGATACAGCACCTGAACAGCATACTCAAGATTGCTACAGCATAGACACTGTCCCCAGATTTTGATGCAATAATTCAGAGTAAGATGGGTCGGTTATCAGAGATTGTTAAATAAACAAAACATTGCAAAAGTGCTAATGTTTTAAGCATGTTTTATGTAAAGTTTTTTTTTTTAAAAGAACTTTAATTGTGTACGTCTGTTTTTTTTATAATGTTTCTTTTGCTGCTACCTGGCATTACATTTTGACACACATGGCCCGGCCTGAGAAGGTGTCATTTATGTGAGATCTGGCCCTCATAACAATAAGTTCCAACACTCCTGATTTAATGCAATACATGGCATGGCCCATCAGTGGCTCTTAGCTACAAGGTGTAGATGGAATCCTCTATCCGGGGCAGGGATGGTCTGTATTCTTGGTGCTTCGGGGGGGGAGGGGCACGATGGGAGGGTTTCTGGAGTTCTGGCCCTGTTGGTGGATTGCCGGTGGCACCTGAGTTTTGACTACAGTGTGACGCAGTGGTGGACTGGATGAGCATTTGGCCTAATCCAACATGGCTTCTCTTGTGTTTTTATTCCACACACTCCTCTGGATTATAAAGCAGCTGTAGGTGGAGCCACCTTTTCCTATACTGTCCGTCGCCCAGAGGCCTGCAATGGCAGGAATTGGGCAATCCATAAATTGCATACAATAAATAAATAAATATTTGTTGTGGCATGGTGAAAAATGCAATCAAGTCACAGCTGACTTATGGTGACCCTGTAGAGTTTTCAAGGCAAGGGATGAACGGAGGTGGTTTGTCATTGCCTGCCTCTGCGCAGCAACCCTGGGCTTCCATGGTGGTCTGTTAAAGGGTGATTAACACATGGAATTCACTGCCACAGGAGGTGGTGGTGGCTACAAGCATAGACAGCTTCAAGATGGGATGGAGCAGAGGTCCATCAGTGGCTATTAGCCACAGGATATAGATGGAACTCTCTGTCTGGGGCAGTGATGCTATGTGTTCTTGGTGCTTGGGGGGGCACAGTGGGAAGGCTTCTAGTTTCCTGGCCCCACTGGTGGACCTCCTGATGGCACCTGGTTTTTTTGGCTACTGTGTGATACAGAGCATTGGACAGGATGGGCCACTGGCCTGATCCAACATGGCTTCTCTTATCTTCTTATATCTCCCATCCAAGTACTAGCCAGGGCTGACCCTGCTTAGCTTCTGAGATCTGATGAGATCACACTAGCCCAGGTAGGGGAAAAAGGGTTGGCTGTAAAGACCACTGTTGCTCATTTGGAGGTAGTGGCTTTCTATGCCAAATTAGAAGCTCTCCAAGATTTTATGGATGGGTTAGGCATCTGTTGGAGGGTTGGCTCCATGCTTGCAAGACAAGAGGCGGGTCACTTACACCAGGCATAATTAAGTTTCTCTTGGGAGCTTTTCAGCACAAACGCCATTCCACATGGGAGGTTTGCTTATTTAGGTCAGCAGCTTTAGTCGTAGTTGTCAGGGCATTCAGAATCACTGATGTTTTGGTGAAGTCCAGAGGGAACAGGCAGGTGCAGCCCTGTTGACGGAGGACATTAGCTTGAGCCCTGATCGAGTCTTATTTCGATTGCATTTTTTCAAAGAGGGCAGGCAGCCTTGTCTCCTAGTCCAGATGTGTCATTCCGGTCAATGCAAGTAACGCCGGACTTGGTCAGAAGGAGGGGCCCAGCCCCTGAGGCTTTTACCCTTGCATAAAAATGATACTCTGCTGACACAGCAACTCTTAAAGCTGCCTTGTTCAGGAACGCCCTGCCTTCCCACAAGTTTGGAACACGTTCCCTTCTGCACTTTGGACTTCATCTACAGCAAGAGGCTTGGAATTCTACACTGCAGGAGATTCAGGCAGTGGGTGAGTCAGTAGCATTCTGGAGCTTATATTTTAGAAGTGAGTGCTGTCACAAAAACCAGGCTGACCCAGGAGGGGATCTTGCTCTCAGTGCTTTATTCCCCGATAAAGACCTCATGATACTGGCTGAGTGTTTTTCTCCCATGTGGAATGGTGTATGTGTTGAAAAGCTCCCAAGAAGAACTTAACTATGCCTGGTATAAGTAACCGCCTCTTGTCTTACAAGCTTGCAAGTTCTCAAGACCAACCCTCAAACAGATGCATAACCCAGCCATAATATCCTGGAGACCTTCTAATTTGGCGTAGAAGAAGAAGAACACTGCAGATTTATACCCCGCCCTTCTCTCTGAATCAGAGACTCAGAGCGGCTCACAATCTCCTTTATCTTCTCCCCCCGCAACAGACACCCTGTGAGGTGGGTGGGGCTGAGAGGGCTATCACAGCAGCTGCCCTTTCAAGGACAACCTCTGCCAGAGCTACGGCTGACCCAAGGCCATTCCAGCAGCTGCATGTGGGGGATCAAACCCAGTTCTCCCAGATAAGAGTCCACACACTTAACCACTACACTAAACTGACTCTCCACCACCTCCAAATGAGCAACAGTGGCCTTTACAGCCAGCCTCCTTGCCCTGACCTGGATAGCCCAGGCTAGTCTGGTCTCTTCCAGTTTCTGAAGCTAAGCAGGGCCGGCCGTGGCTAGTACTTGGATGAGAGACCACCAAGGAAGCCCAGGGTTGCTGCGCAGAGGCAGGCAATGACAAGTTCCCAGTTATTGACTCATGACGCTGACTGAGGGGTTTTTTCTCCTCATGCTCTATTCCAGTGGTGGCCAACGGTAGCTCTCCAGATGTTTTTTGCCTACAACTCCCATCAGCCCCAGCCATTGGCCATGCTGGCTGGGGCTGATGGGAGTTGTAGGCAAAAATATCTGGAGAGCTACCGTTGGCCACCCCTGCTCTATTCGGCTCCATTCCTCGTCTCCTTGGTCAGACTCAGTTTCTCCCCATCCCTGGAACATGGGCCTGCTGTGTTTAAACCCCCCAATCTCACACCTGGAGCTGGCCTCTCCTTCAAGTAACCCCGACTGGTTTCAGCACCTCACAAGCGCCTGTTTCTACTGTGAGATGGGCCGGCTCTAGACTGTCTGGCGCCCTAAGCAAGGCTAACTCCTGGTGTCCCCCCCCCCGCACTGATGATGTCACTGAGCCACATAGGGGGCATCCAATTCAGTGTCCCTAGGACAGTGGCCCCTAACCTTTTTTGGCACCAGGGACCGGTTTCACGGAAGACAATTTTTCCACGGACCGGTGGGGGAGGCGGCACTGGGGCTTTTGCCACCCCAGGCTGCCCCCCACCCATGCCACATCCTTGCCCCAATGGGGGGTCTTTAAATGGGGGAGAGAGTGGGGTTGTTTCTGCCTCCCCCTCCCATTGAAAGGCCCCTACCGATCAGCTGATCAGTGGAGGTCTATAAATGAGGGGTAGGCTACGGTCACAGCAGTGTTGCTCCTTCTGCCTGTCTGGGACCAGGGTGGATGCAAGAGGTGGTGTGGCCTCATTCCGAGGCCTTGGAGCAACGCCATGCCACCTCTTTAGTCCGGGGCTGCTCTGGCTCACTCCGTGGTCCGGTTGCTAGCAGGCCATGGCCCGGTACCGGTCCACGGTCCAGTGGTTGGGGACCCCTGCCCTAGAAGACCGGCACCCTAGGCCATTGCCTAGTTTAGCCAGCACAGGTGGAGACTCCAACTTGGGGCTTCATTTGCAGACACATGTTTGTGATTCTGGGCTGTAAGGAGGGCGCTTAGTTCTAGCCCTGGGCCTCAGCTTGGGGGTGGTGACATGGCCTGCTGTGACTGACATGGCAAGAGAGGAAGGAAGGACTCCAAGCTTCTGTCCTGCCTGCACTGGTGCTTTCGACCTGGTCTGCACCCACATGTTAACGATTTAAGAAAAAGCACGGCGTTGGCCCTGTGTCTCTTGGCTCGTAAGGGCCTGGAGGAGTTTTGGCAGCTGTAACTCATCACTATTGTTTGGTCAGATGTCGTTGAGAATAGACAGGTGCAGCTAATGCTGCCTGCGTTGACAGGGCACAGTGTAGGGTTAGCAGGGACTGGAAGGCAGTGGTGGAATCTGAAGAGGGAGCTGTTATTTCCCCTTCATCAAGAAGGCTAAGGGGAGACATGATATAGAGGTCTAAATTATGCTTGGGGTGGACAGAGAAAGCTTTTTTTCTCCCTTGCCCATAACTTGGGGCCCCCAACAAAGTTATTAGCAAACAGGTTCAAGAATACAGGAAACAATTTTTAACATGATGAGTGATCAAGCTATGTTCACTGCCAGATGCGGGGGAGAACATAAGAGAAGCCATGTTGGATCAGGCCAATGGCCCATCCAGTCCAACACTCTGTGTCACACAGTGGCCAATATATGTGTGTGTGTATATATCTACACACACACACACAGATACATACATACACACACACACACACACACATACACACACATATATATACTGTGGCTAACAGCCACTGATGGACCTCTGCTCCATATTCTTATCCAATCCCCTCTTAAAGCTGTCTATGCTTGTAACCGCCACCACCTCCTGTGGCAGTGATTTCCATGCGTTAATCACCCTTTGGGTGAAGAAGTACTTCCTTTTATCCGTTTTAACCTGATTGCTCAGCAATTCGTTTAAATGCCCAAGAGTTCTTGTATTGTGAGAAAGGGAGAAAAGTACTTCTTTCCCCACTTTCTCCATCCCATGCATAATCTTGTAAACCTCTATCATGAGGAAGAGGAGGAGGAAATTGGATTTGTACCCCACCTTTCACTACCCAAAGGAGACTCAAAGTGGCTTACAATCTCCTTTCCCTCTCCACAACAGACACCCTGTGAGCTATGTGTCCTCTTAGCTGAGTTAGCGTGAGCTAGCTCAGAGATTTTTAGCCTCCAGCTCACACATTTTTGTCTTAGCTCAGGAAGGATGAGCTCAAAGCACAATAATTTATGCAGCAGCTCACAACTGTAGCTCTCAAAGTGGAATTTTTGCTCACAAGACTCTGCAGCTTAGAGGAAACATTGCCTGTGAGGTAGCTGGACCTGAGAGAGCTCTAACAGAAACTGCTCTTGAGAGGAACAGCTCTGTGAGAACTTGTGACTGACTCAAGGTCACATCAGCGGGCGCATGTGGAAGAGTGGGGACTCAAACCCGGTTCTCCCAGATAAGAGTCCACACACTTAACCACTGCACCAAACTGTACTGATGGTCACAGGCATAGATGGCTTTGAAAGGGGTTAGACAGATTCACGGAGGAGAAGTCTTGTCAGTGGCTACTAGCCATGGTGATTGAAGGGAAATGATTCATGCAGAGACAGCAAAACCTCTGGAAACCAGCGCTGGGAGGTAACACCAAAGGCAGGCCTTGGCCTCTATGCCCTTTTGCTGGCCCTGCAGGGCAACTGGTTGGCTGCTGTGTGATAAAGAATGCTGCACTAGATGGGCCATCAGTCTAACCAAGCATGCTTTACTTATGGTCTTCCCTTCTGCACCTTTATAGTGAGGATGTCAGTTATCAGAAGAGCCATGTTGGATCAGACCAGTAGTCCATCTTGTCCAGCAACCTGACTCACATCCCTTTGGATGGCTGTGCTCTGTTTTCTTGCCAGTCTGAGCCGTGGCCTACAGTGCTTGAGCGGCCAGGGAGGGGAGTTAAGGAAAGTGACTCCAGTTTCAATGTCTGGCAGGTAGTTCAGCCAAACCAACTTCTACTGTTCCAACGGCTGCCCCTTTCCCAAACCATGCCCAGCATTTTTGAGAGTACTGAACGTAGGTCCATATATCACTCTTCCAGAGCAGTACGGCAGACGCACTGCACGAGAACGACCTGGATGCCAAAAGAGAGTGGGGGAAGAAAGATGCAGGGAATGTTCTCCCTCTTTTTAGCTTCAGCCCCCAGAACAGCAGAAATTAAACACTGGCAGCAGTTAGAAATGTATAGGGGGGGACATTCAGTCAGCCAGGACCGGATCTACATTTTTTGGAGGGGGGGCAAAATTTAAAAATGACGCCCTCTTATGGGCTCATTCTATCTTATGGGCCCATAGAATAGAATGGACTCTATACCTAATTTGGTGCCCCCACTCTGTCGGTGCCCGGGGCGAGCACCCCCCTATCCCTCTCTAGATATGGCCCTGTAGCCAGCTGGGGTTGTTAGTGAGGTTCAGCAGAAGCCAATGGCTAAGGAAGAGAAGTTGCAACTAATGGCTTTCGAAGAAGAAGATGATATCGGATTTATATCCTGCCCTGCACTCTGAATCTCAGAGTCTCAGAGCGGCTTACAATCTCCTTTACTTTCCTCCCCCACAACACACACTCTATAAGGTAGATGGGGCTGAGAGAGCTCTCACAGAAGCTGCCTTTCAAGGACAACTCCTGTGAGAGCTATGGCTGACCCAAGGCCATTCCAGCAGCTGCAAGTGGAGGAGTGGGGAATCAAACCCGGTTCTCCCAGATAAGAGTCTGCACACTTCACCACTACACCAAACTGGCTGTATACCTAGTTTGGACAGCTCCATCACAGCCCCTTTCTATGAGCAGGGCAGCTGCAGACGGAGGGGTGGGGGGCTGTCCCCAGAGGTAGCATCACTGACCATATTTCTGCCTCTTCTTCCCAAGTTTGGCAATTCATGCTTCAAACAGAATGGTCGCGGGGCACAGAGGCATGATGCATGGCTGGGGGGAGGGGAAGAGGGGAGGTAAAAGGAGAGGGGAAATCTTCTCCCTTTTTGGTCTAATACTTTCTCTGCAAAAAAAGAGGGTTTATTTTTTACATGTTCCCCTTATTGCAATGTGTATGCAAGTCCCTTGCCAGAAATCCTATTTCCAATTAGCATAAAAGTTGCTTATTTCACAAATGTTACACCATGCTTAAATAAACCTTTGTAGGATGGAAAAACTTGCTACTGCACTCCGTATGTGTAAAAAGGCCCCCTTCTCCACCTGCTGCATAAAGAAATTATTTGGCGGTAGAAAGGTTTGGAGATTCAGTCTTTTCTGGTCAGGTACACAAATGCCTTTCCGGACACCTCCCCGTTCCACCACCCGCTCTCCAAATGCATGAAAGAGAAACGCAGACCTGGTCCCCCACTGCTACAAACCCCCATTAATCATGTTTCTTCCTCTTCTTTATTCCACTTATCCCTATTCCCTAGCCTTTGGTGTGAACCATATTGACACTGAAGAGCAGCCAGGGAACTGGAAGTCGACTCGCCACAGTCAACGTCCTACAGAAAACGTCCCCTCTTCTTTCCTTCTCTTTCAGAACCGGTGACAACTGAAAAAGGGGAGGAGGCCGCTTTCGACTTTCTGAAGAGAATATTATCTTTCTTCTCCAGCACTCCTTCATGCGGCTCTTCCTGTCTCTCTGGCGCGCTCTCTCTCTCTCAATTTCTTTTATGAAGATGTAGATGTTAGCTGACCTGTGGGTAGCACCAGTTACATTTGGCTGCGAGCCCACCTTCCAGATTCAGCACAAAAGGGACCTGCTGCAGGCTTCAGCAGTCTCTCTCTCACACACTATAGATATATGTCTATGTGCATAAGTGGGATTTGACAGTGTCCTCGTCCGTCTTTTCCTCTTCCCCCTGCACTCCGTGGCACCAATTCAAACTGCGGCAGAATTGACAAATCTATTTGGCATTCTCGATTCAACTGTTTCAGCTTGAGCCACGAGGAGTGCTGCACTGACATACCACCAGGGCTTTTTTGGTACAAAAAGCCCAGCAGGAACTCATTTGCATATCAGGCCACACCCCCTGACACCACCATTGTTCCACCCAGAGTTTTTTGTAGGGGAAAAAACCCCAGTGGGAACTCATTTGCATATCAGGCCACACCTCCTGACACCACCATTGTTCCACCCAGGGTTTTTTGTAGAAAAAGCCCAGCAGGAACTCATTTGCATATCATGCCACATCCCCTGACATCACCATTGTTCCATCCAGGGTTTTTTTGTAGAAAAGGCCCAGCAGGGACTCATTTGCATATCAGGCCACAGCCCCTGAAACCACCATTATTCCACCCAGGGGTTTTTTTGTAGAAAAAGCCCAGCGGGAACTCATTTGCATATCACGCCACACCCCCTGTCACCACCATTGTTCAACCCAGGTTTTTTTGTAGAAAAAGCCCAGCAGGGACTCATTTGCATATTAGGCCACACCCCCTGACATTTGTCTTAGCTCAGGAAAAATGGCCCCAGAGCAAAATTTATGCAGTAGCTCACAGCTTTAATGCTAGTAGCTCACCAAGTAGAATTTTTGCTCACAAGACTCTGCATCTTAGAGGGAACATTGAACATATATGAACATATGAAGCTGCCTTCTACTGAATCAGACCCTGGGTCCATCAAAGTCTTCTCAGACTGGCAGCGGCTCTCCAGGGTCTCAAGCTGAGGATTTTCACGCCTACTTGCCTGGACCCTTTTTGGAGATGCCAGGGATTGAACCTGGGACCTTCTGCTTACCAAGCAGTTGCTCTACTACTGAGCCACCGTCCCTCCCCTGTTTACCTATGATGGCTCATTGGGATATCCATATTTAGAGGTAAGTTTGAATTGCGTAGGAGGTTTCTGGTTCCTGTGCCCTTGTGCCTTCTGAGACAGCTGGGTCAGACACTGTGGGAAACCAGATACTGAACTAAGTTGACCATTGGTCTGATCCTGCACGGCTCATCCTTATGTTCTTTTCCTGCAGCTGCTGAACCACCTGACTCCTCACTGGAAAGGGGGAACAAATGAGCTTGCTCTTTTGTAGATGCTTAGTTCTGTCTCTGTTTGTATCTTCTCCCCAACTACGCTTTTGCTGGTGGACCCATCCTGGCTCCAACCAGGTTTTCCTTAGGCAAGAGAGCAGGAAGCCATTGAGGCTTTTTTTCACCTAAGCCTTTAACCAAGGGTTTTAAAGCTTTCTTGGTGTTTTTTGCTGTCGTGCTTTCAGGTGGATTTTTAATACCTTTTTTATTGTTTCTTCGCTCTTTTTTATACATGTTTCACCTTGCCAACCTGTATGTCCTAAGAGAGATTTTTTTAAAAAAAATAATAAACACGGTAGGAGGAAGTAACATCAAGTTGTGGCCAATTTAAGAACATAAGAGAAACCATGTTGGATTAGGCCAGTGGCCCTGACAGTCCAACATTCTGTGTCACACAGTGGCCCAAACCTAGGTGTCATCAGGAGGTCCACCAGCATGGTCAGAACTCCAGAAGCCCTCCCATTGTTGCCCCCCCCCCGCCAAGCACCAAAAATACAGAGCATCACTGCCCCAGACATAAGAGAAGCCATGTTGGATCAGGCCAATGGCCCATCCAATCCAACACTCTGTCACACAGTGGCCAAAACACTAGGTGCCTTCAGAAGGTCCACCAGTGGAGCAGGGTGACCCTGTACAGTTTTCAAGGCAAGAGGTGGTTTGCCATTGCCTGACTGCCCATAGCTACCCTGGACTTTGTTGATGGTCTCCCATCCAATACTAACCAGGGCCAACCCTGCTTAGCTTCTGAGATCCAAGAATGAAGCTAGCCTGGGCTATCCAGGACCATAAAAATGGTGGAAAGGACCATTATTCCACTCACGTTCACTACTTCACCCATCTCTTCACCTTTCCTTCAGCATGTCAGAGGCAAACACGAGAGTCCCACCTTTGAGATCGAATGTCTAGCTTTGCCCACAGGTTCACATAAAATAGGCAAAAATTTTGTTGGCAGGGGAAACTCTTGAGGACAAATAACTAGCTGCTTTGTATCCCCACGGGGGTGATAGGTGGGTATATACAAAGTAAATAAAATAAATACAACAAAAATTATCTTTGTGGATCATCTTTCCATATAACAAATGAAGTTGTGCGGCTGCGATAAAGCAGCATTATAAAAGTATTGACTCATTTGCTATTGCAAGCTACACCTGCCCAAGAGAGCGGCTCGTTGACTACCGTGTCAAAATGGGTACGAAGAAGATAGCCAGATGTGACAAGAAAAGCCTTATCAAAATCCACCTCACTTCTCGGTTTGCTGCAAATGGCAAATTTCCTAAAAGTGACAAACCCCCGTGTAATTTATGGTCTTTTTCTTCCGGAGCATGATTTTAACTATTCCCCAGATCCATGAGCACTGCAGATACAATCTCACATGAATCATCTCCCCCTGCTGGAAACTGAAACTTGGCTCCGATTCAACAAAAAAAAACATTGCTCAGGATTTTCTTTTTTTATCTTTAGAGGTCTAGGTTGAGAAATACTTGGGCCTCCTATGTGTAACTAAGACAAAACAGAGACAGGCGGGGTCAACAGGTGGTGGTTCTCTCAGCCATCGAAGATGGGCGTCCAAAGAGTGTGAGGAAGACCAGGTTTACCTCAGCTGGTTGTGAGAAACAAAACAAAACTGAAAACCAATACCCAAAATGGACTGGAACCCCGGGGAAAACTTCCCCTTTAAAATGAGGGAAGAGAGAACAATGAACTTTTGAAGGAAAGTGGGATAAAAATGTGACAGATAGATGCTGGCTGGACCTCTTTAAGAAGACCAATCTCTCATCTTGAGAAATGCGCTGTTTCCTCTTCCTTGTCTGTGCTGCCATTTCTCCAAAAGCCCATAGGCAGGAAGAGAGTTTTTGATATTTTAACCTCTTACTCCTGGGGAGAAACAATATGCAATTATATAAGAGGAGGGTGGCCATAGCTCAGGGGTAGAGCATTTGCTTGGCATGCAGAAAGTCCCAGGTTCAATCCCTGGCATCTCCAGTTTAAAAGGATCTGGCAACCATGGATGAGAAAGACCTCTGCCTGAGACCTTGGAGAGCTGCTGCCATTCAAAGCACACAATACAGTACACAATACAGACCTCAATGAACCAATGGTCTCATTTAGTATATGCAGGGGTAGAAATCTAGCAGGAGTTCCTTTGCATATTAGGCCACACACCTTTGATGTAGCCAATCCTCCAAGAGCTTACAAGGGCCTTTTTTTGTAAGCTCTTGGAAGATTGGCTACCTTGGGGGTGAGTGGCCTAATATGCAAAGGAGCTCCTGCTAGAATTCCACCCCTGAGCATATGGCAGATATATGTGTTCCCATAGCAATGAACAGAACACTTTCTTACCATGCTCCCAAAGTCCCACCTCTAGATACAAACTGGGCATAGGGTTGCCAAGTCCTGATTAAGACATTAATGGAGACTTGAGGCTAAAGCCCAGGGAAAGCAGGCTTTGGGAACAGAGAAGGGACCTCAGTGGGTGTGAACGCCATAAATGCCACCCTCCAAAGTAGCTATTTCCTCCAGAAGAACTGATTGCTGTATTCTGGAGATCAGTTGTATTACCGGGAGATCTCCAGCCCCCCACCCCGGAGGCTGTCAACCCTAACTAGGGTGAGAGGGCAGCCCGGCAAATGCTGGATTGCAACACAGCTATTCGCTACCCCTTCCTCCCTGAAGACTTCAAGGACTGAGAGGAATGAAAGAGGAAGCTGAACCTCCGGTATCGACTGCCAAAGCCTTCTTCTTGGACGCCTAGAAAGAAAGATGAAGACATCACCCCGCCTGGCCAGCAGCTGTCGCCTCGTTCTGGGTTCGCTTCCACCGGTTTTCCTCCTCCCCCCCACCCACTCGGATGCGAGGCAGTTTGAGAATCCCCGTTCCACAGTATTCTGCAGCAGAGCACGCAGGGTCAGTCCAGAAAGGCCTTCCTGCAGAAAGTGACGTTGAGTGACAGCTGCCTCCCTTTCCCAAGAGCGATCACGGCTTTATTATTTGCAGCTGTGCTCCATACGGCCAAGCCCGCTCTCACGCACACCTGCCCGGAGCACGGAACGAGTGCCCCTCTCCCCCTTTATTTATTTGTTTTATTTATATCCCGCCCTCCCCACCAAGCAGCCCTGTGGCGCAGAGTGGTAAAGCTGCAGTACTGCAGTCCTAAGCTCTGCTCACAACCTGAGTTCAAACCCCGGTGGAAGCTGGGTTTTCAGGTAGCCGGCTCGAGGTTGACTCAGCCTTCCATCCTTCCAAGGTCGGTAAAATGAGTACCCAGCTTTGCTGGGGATAAAGTGTAGATGACTGGGGAAGGCAATGGCAAACCACCCGGTAAAAAGTCTGCCCTGAAAACGTTGTGAAAGCAACGTCAACCCCGACTCGGAAATGACTGGCACTTGCACAAGGGACCTTTCCTTTCCTCCCCACCAAAGGCAGGCTCAGGGCAGCTCACAAATGAAGGGTCGACACAGACACATTAGTGTGACCGATACAATAAACAGCAATAAAAACATAAAAACCATTTAAAACATTTGCATGTGCTGCTATCATAATTTCAGGCAGCGATTTAAATTCTGGTGGTCAGCTATACTCAGAGGTCTCAGGATTGCCATAGCGCAGTGAAGTAGGCCATTGGTGGTGTTCTTATGGGCCAGTCCCATTGCTGCAGATGTTACCATTCAAGCAAATACCTGGTGGAAGAATGTTGTTTTGCAGGCTCTGCGGAACTATAAGAGCTCTCACAGGGCCCTAACCTCCTCCGGTAGCTCATTCAAATCAAATCAAATCAAATCAAATTTTATTCTTATATCCCGCCCTCCCCTGCCAAAAGGCGGGCTCAGGGCGGCTCACAGACATGGCAAGCCATGATTTAGTTAAAACAGATACACAATGATTTAAATGGTACAGTTATAAATTAATTAAAGTTTAAAAATAGAAAATAGAAAAATAGATAGAAATAGGTGCTATACTTCTATCGGTCACAATTTACGCATTTCCACCAGCTAGGGGCAGCAACGGAAAAGGCCCTGACTGTCGTTTTGAGCTTCACTTCTCTGATGCTGGGAACTGTCAACAGGTTTTGAGACCCGGACCGAAGTGCTCGCTGGGGCATGTGCAGGGAAAGGCAGTCCCTAAAATATGCAGGACCCTGGCTATATAGGGCACACACTAAGTGTTTTGAGGTTCAGGGATCGGCAAGGGTCAACACAGCTGTATTTGTAGACAACACAATGTAAACGGGGCCACAGAGGAGAGACTAAGCCACAACAAAAAGAAAAAAACTCTCTGTGTAAAATGCAATTTTAACTTGTTGTGAATAATAAGTATCAAAATACAAAACGAATATTATCAGTACATCTCACCAAGTTAAAACCACATAAGTTACTCAGTGCTCCTACTGCCCTTTTGTGGCTGAAAGCCGCTAAATGACATTCAGTCCAGTATTAAAAGTAGGTGGTCCAACGGAGAACCGGTCCGCTTTGCAAGCTGTTTCAGATCCCAAATCCTTCTTCTAGGGACCATTCTTATGAGTATTGTACAGTTTTCCAGGTCCAGTAGTGCTAAATGAATTCCTAGCTTTCTCTAATCAGCACACACAATCACGGGAACACCATAGTAAGTACTATCCTTATCAGCAATGCAGGCGTCCCTGGGACCACCTACTTTTAACACCGGACTGAATGCAATTTAGTGGCTTTCAGCCACATAAGGGCAGTAGGAGCACTGAGTAACTTATGAGGTTTTAACTTGGTGAGATGGACTGACAATATTCGTTTTGTATTTTGATGCTTATTATTCACAACAAGTTAAAGTTGCATTTTACACAGAGAGTTTTTTTTCTTTTTGTTGTATTTGCAGACAAAGCAGGCGCAAGCACGGAGCACTCAATGCATCACTGCCAACCGGCGCTGCGGCTACAGATCCCCCCTATCCACGACACACCAAATTGCACCTCATTCTTTATCGTTGGGTTTTATTCTCTAGGACATTGTGATCTCCACTCAGGGTTTGTGCCCTTTCATTTTCCAAGCCTCAATAACTCCTGAACTGCAGTTTTGTGATTGTTAACCCAGCATGAAGATGGGGCTCGGGCCATAAATGTTCAATGAATCTTGTACGGGGCGGGGGGGGGGACACGATTGGGCTGCAAAAGCATTTCCTCCTCCTGCATTTGCAGTCGAGAAACATATTGAGGGCGCTCTGCTGAGAGGGAGGCACAATAGCGGCCAGGTTTTCCAAGGAACGCAGGTTTACTCATCTCTCAAGAGATAAGGTTTGAGGTTTATTGGATCTATATCCCGCCCTCCCCGCCAAAGCAGGCTCAGGGCGGCTCACAACCAGCAAAATAAGAACAATTTAACAATAAAACAAGTTAAACAATCAAAATGGTTAAGAACAATTAAAAACAGCCTGGTGCTAATTGTATCTGATGTTTTCTCGCTTCGGATGGCGTTCGGGCTATATTCAATGTATCTCAGTCACCCCGTATCAGTCCTCCAATGTCAAATTAAAGGCCTGCTGGAATAGAGTGGTCTTACACGCCTTGCGGAACTGGGCGAATGTCCCACAAGGCCCTAGCTTCTTCCAGCACTTGAATCCACCAATAGGGGGCAACAATCGAGAAGGCCCGCTGTCTGGTGGACTGTAGTCTAGCCTCCCTCAGCCTGAGGATTGCTAATAGATGACTCAGGGAGAAAAGACTTGAAGTTTTGCTTCTTGGCAGTGAACCACATTGACAACCACCAAAAAAAGCACCCCACAATCTGCTTTATTATGGGCTCCAGTTGAGTTAAAGCCTTCCACTCCACCATCAATGCAATCTTTTGCAGACTAGAATTTGGTCTGGGAAAGAGGGAAGAGAGGTGGGGAGAAAACAGTCACTTACTTTATGGTTTTTGCCATGCCGATACATCATCCAGTCCTCCCCATTTGTGCTGACTTCCAGCTTGTACGACCGGATGTAGTAGCCATTTTGTGTTTCTCGAGAGATGGCGCCCTGGGTGGCAATGGCGGTCAGCACTGTCAGGAAGCGAAGGTCCACCTGGAAGGGGAGCAAAAGCACACGCTCTAGAATGGGAAGTGGAATTATGGGTTTTTAAAAAAAGGATTATCCCCTTTTACTTTATACGTTGAATGTACTTTCACAGACGTTTTGCTCGAAGCATCTTCCAAACCCAACCAGGGTGCAGACCAAAGATGCTGAGCACCAAGAAGCCACCCACCGCAGCGTGAGACAACTACATCGCTCCATTTCCCCTCCAGCTGACCCATGGTGGGTCTCCAATCCTCACTGCTGTACATGGTATCAAAACCATTGTGTGGGAGGCTAAAGGCGTTCTGTGAGATTGGTACATTGAGCTGCTTCGGGAAAGGGCCATCTGAAAGCAAAGCTGAGGATTGGGGTGCCCAGCTGGTAGGAATTAGCACAACAGTGTTTCATTTGCGGCAGATCGCCGTGTCGCAGCTGTAGCTTTTGCCACTGGCCACGCTCAGCGTTGCCTCTCCCGTCTAAGCTCCGTTCCAGTGTAAGAACTTAATAGGATCAATTTCCAGACCAGCCGAGTTAACGTTCCTAGATGTGGCAGCAGTGTGAGCCATAGAAGGAAATGTTTTCGAGGCTGCCTGGTTTTGTTACAGTTTTCGTAAACGGAGGGAGGGCGGCATGTTTTGGAATTACTCACTTCCCTCTCTTGCTTTGCCTCCCCGGACCACGCGGCAAACCTTTCTGGGATAAAATCTTTATGAAGCTTTTCTTGCAAAAATGCTTAACGCGACTGATTCCCAGCCTCCCTCGCAAACTGTAATAATATTTTTTAAAATAATAATTGTTATGCACTGGAATGGAAGTAATTGTAGCATAAGCAAGGCCGTGTATCCCTTCACTAGTATGCCATTAATCATATAGAGCTGAACCCCTGATGTTTCACTAAGTCAATTGCAGGTAAATGCCAAGGGTTTCAGTAGTGTGCTATGGCAGGGGGAAATATAGTCTCTAATTCAGGCAGGATATCTATTAGTATACAATTCAGAGAGAGAGAGAGAGAGAGAGAGAGAGAGAGAGAGAGAGAGAGAAAGTAACCCTGAGCTGAATAAAGGAGTTCAAAACTTTACCCCCTGGCAGTGAAGTCAAATAGCCTAATGCACACAATCAAAATAACACAGCCTTCACCAAAAAGAAGGTTCTGTGCTGACTGCAGTGAAACAGAAGCCAGGGGTCATTTCGTAGAAAAAGAGGTGGTGGAGCTCATTAGCGCAACTTATTTACATAACTCATTTGCATATGCCACACACTCCTGGCATCACTGGAAGGTGTACTAAATTAGATCAGCTCAGCATCCACCTCAAAATGCTTCTTGAATTATAATTGTCATGATAAAACCTTACTCCCGTCATACTCCCAACCTTACTCCTATCATACTTTCTCCTATGTAGCCACAGTGGCATGAGGAAGATTTCCATCTGTCTGCTTTAGATGTTTTGGTTAAGAACATAAGAGAAGCCATGTTGGATCAGGCCAATGGCCCATCCAGTCCAACACTCTGTGTCACACAGTGGCCAAAAATTTATATATATATATACACACACACACACACACACACACATATATATATACACACACTGTGGCTAATAGCCACTGATGGACCTCTGCTCCATATTTTTATCTAACCCCCTCTTGAAGCTGTCTATGCTTGTGGCCGCCACCACCTCCTGTGGCAGTGAATTCCACATGTTAATCGCCCTTTGGGTGAAGAAGTACTTCCTTTTATCCGTTTTAACCTGTCTGCTCAGCAATTTCATTGAATGCCCATGAGTTCTTGTATTGTGAGAAAGGGAGAAAAGTACTTCTTTCTCTACTTTCTTCATCCCATGCATAATCTTGTAAACCTCTATCATGTCACCCCGCAGTCGACGTTTCTCCAAGCTAAAGAGCCCCAAGCGTTTTAACCATTCTTCATAGGGAAAGTGTTCCAACCCTTTAATCATTCTAGTTGCCCTTTTCTGGACTTTTTCCAATGCTATAATATCCTTTTTGAGGTGCGATGACCAGAACTGCACACAGTATTAGAAAGTTTGTCAAATCTTAGAGTTCAGCAAAATTCTCACAGGAAGAGTGAATGATGGAGCCCAGAAGCAAGTATTTGTGGGGGAGGGGGGAGAAAGAAAGAGCACAATAAAATGTAGATGTTCCAGAGCTCTGCTCCTGTGAGCTCCTGCCCCAAATGAGGCCTGACAGAAGCCAACATACATTGGGGGGGGGGGGTGTATGTAGGTCTTATTTGGCAAGCACAATGAAGTCGTGAAGTCCAGTTCACACTTTCCAGAGATTTCTGAGGGATGTGGATTATTAAAGGTCATGGCCTTTAACTCTTCCATGAAGAATTGGACATCTGCTGCAACCAATGACCTTTCAGTACTTCCAGGGCCGAATGCTCTTTAGCGCTTGCCACCCCATAGAGCTCCGTTCAGCCCACAACTCTTTGGCCACCACAAATTGGTTCTGTGCAGGCCCTGATAAAGCCTTTTTCCTTCCAGCATTCCTGCTGGAGCTCCCAGCTGCTGGTATGTGTTACAATTCTCCCAGCAGAATAAATATTATTCTAGCTGTACTCTGCCCTACGCATGCAAGAAAGTCCATCTCACTTAGATCACCGCAGTTGACTCTGCGGGGCTTGTAAGTAGCAGCGGTTCTCTCCCTCTTAGCCCTCTGGAAAGTCCATCAGGTTCCAGGGAGTGAGGGCACTGGGGTCAAGCCGAGACTCCTGTTGGAATGTTAATGGTCCAGTGGTGCGGCCTTCAGCTCACAGAGGCAGAGTTAGGCCGCCGCTGCCAAACAGCAGTTCAAGGGTCTCCCGCTGACTGCCAGCAGGCAACAAGAACAGCAAAGCACTCGATGAGCCTCGAGCTCGTATTCTGCCATCAATTTAACAGCGTGATGATCAGTTTGGTTCGTGAAGGGTACGGAGAGAGAGAGAGCAAGGGAGGGGAACCCGAAGGTCCGGAGGGTAGTGGGGGTCCCCTTTCAAGACAAACAAAGAGGCTTTTCTCTCCCCTACCACTGCTCTGCCAAGACCGCTTCCATGGACACACAGCACGCCTGCCCACGCCAAGCCAAGCTTTTCACAGAGCAAAATGCTGGCCGGGGACTCTGGCGGGCCGTGTTCTTGACAAAACAGGCTTAAACATCAGATCGCACCAGCTGTCTGGCAACACAACTGTTGCTAAGCCTGCCCACCCTTCCTAAATTATGTTGGGACTCCTTTCTCAGTTCACTGAGAGTTAGAGTTCCTTGCAACCACTGGAGCAGATCCTACCTGTAAGTACTCCTTGTTGTTATCCATATTGGGCGTCCACCCGTTGTCGTCACTGTTGAGCCGGCTCTGCTGCGGGGTCCACCTGCCGTCAGAGTAAGTACTGGAGGCGGTGATCTGTTCATTGGAGATCCGGCCAGACTCCATCCCCAAGGGAATGTTGCACTGGAAATCTGGAGAAAGCAGAAAGAGCAAAAATGCAGGGATCTTCCTCGACACAGGATCTATGAATCCCACTCGACCCAACCCAAAAGCACGGAAGCCAACTGGCATCTGATTAAAACCAGCCCTTGTGGCTGCAGAAACAAACACAGATTTCTCTCCTTGAAGACTCTTCCTAATAAAATGCCGACGCTCAGAAATGACATTTGGAACGGCTCCAAAGGAAATCCCCAAATTGGTGATGATTCTAAAGATGCAAAAATCTCTTGCAAGGGACCCGCAAAGAACCAGGAATGTTGTCAAGTCGCAACAGAATTATGTTAACTCTAGCGAGGGACTAGAAAACCGGCCCTAAAATAAAAGGATCTTGCTGAAAACCTTGATTTGTCAATGTAATGTATAGGTACTGCAAGATATAAGTAGTGTGTGCAGCTAACTTCCACACTGTCCATGCAAACTCGTTAGCAGGGCTTTTTTTGAGCAGGAATGCCCAGGAACACAGTTCCAGCTGGCTTGGCATGAGGAGGCGTGGCCTATTATGCAACGGAGATGGTGATGGCCAGGAGGTGTGGACAGATATGCAAATGAGATCTCACTGGGCTTTTTCTACCAAAAAAAGTCCTGCTCATTAGTATACTGCTCCACTGCTTGGAAGATTATCTAGCTATCCTAGTGAATAGCTGACAGATCTATCCTTCAAGTTGTTGTTGTTCAGTTGCACGGTCAAGTCCGACTCTTTGCAACTCCATGGACCAAGTCACGCCAGGCCCTCCTGTCTTCCACCATCCTCCAAAGTCTGCTCAAATTCATGTTAGTTTATCTGTGTTTAGTCCATCCTCCATACATTTGACTAATTCCCTTTTTTAAAGCTATCTGGGCTAGTGGCCACTCCTATGTCTTGTAAGAGTAACTGCAGAAGGCCACTCTGGGACTACTGCAAGCTCTGCCCTCACTTTATCATGCATATAGCAGAACAGTGACTCATCACAAAGAAGAGGAAGAAATGAATCATATCCCCAAGAGTTACAGTGTGGTGGTGACATTCCAGTTCTTCAAGCTTATAAATGCTCGACATCAGGGGACCCCATTAGTTGGCCCTCTGGGGCCACTGAGTGAAACAGGCAGGGTTTTGTAGACCAGTGGTCTGATGCAGCAGGACTCTTCCTGTATTCTTAACATAGATGTAAGTGCCTGCCTGCCTTCTTCCACAGACCATACCCCTCAAGCTAATTTCTGCTCTATAATCCTGGAACTTGAAAGTTGGGGGGAAAACCCCACTGAACATGCCATAAGATTTCAAACTTTTAATTTTCTACGTTTCTGCAGTGCCCTCAAAAATATTTGGTTACTTCTCCCTGATTGCATTAAAAGACTGTGGGATTCAAGGAGAAAATCGGGGCTTTTTTTGTAGCAGGAGCTCCTTTGCATATTAGGCCACACCCCCTGATGTAGCCAATCCTCCAAGAGCTTACAGAGCTGTTAGTACAGGGCATACTGTAAGCTCCAGGAGGATTTGCTACATCAGAAGGGTGTGGTCTAATATGCAAACAAGTTCCTTCTACAAAAAAAGCCCTGGAGAAAACTATGTGATTGTCTTTTAATGTAAGTACAAAGATCAGGGAGAAGTAGCCGATCACAGCTCTCTGATACATTCAATGTCTCCACAGAAGATAGACTCAGGTGGGTAGCCGTGTCTGAAGCAGCAGGACAAAATTAAGAGTCATGGGGCATCTTGAAGACCAGCAAAGGTTTACTCAAGGTATACGCTTTCGTAGGCAGGCACACTTCCTCAGATACATTGAAATGGAAGTTACTGGTCCATACCATATAGGCAGAGGGTAAGCAGCAAATCAGCATATAGCATAATGAAAATGCTTGACAGATTCAAGGATCGAACATGAACAACAAGCTTAGTTTATATGTAAGTCTGGAAAAAATGGATTTGGAAAAGCAAACTGTAAAACCTGCCAACTTACTCTCTGGCGCCTCCTGCTGAACCAAGTAATAGCGCGCTGAAAAGCCGTCTTTAGCCACTGCCAAATCTGTGTGGAATGTGAGTGACAGGATGCCGGTTGTTGAGCGGATCTCTGACGGGGTTTTGGTGCCACAGTACCTGCCGATTAAGGGGCCGACTGCAACGAAAACAACAGAAAAACACTCCTTTATGGTTCATTTTGACAAGACTAATCATCGACTCGCCCATTGGCAGAAAAAAGCAATTCATGTCCCTAACCAAGTAAAACATGATGGGAGAAAGGAAGACGAGACAACATGTTTTCTGAAACTAAGAGTAATTTTTAAGAGCTATTCTTGTTAATAGTATGTTAATGCACAGCCATCTAAAAAAAATTGTGCTTAGTATCATGAGTTAGAAGGGGACCACAGAGGCCATCTAGTCCAACACCCTGCTCAGTCCAGGATCACCCTGAGTATCCCTCACAAGTGTTCGTCCAGCTACTGAGCAGCCCTACAAACAGGTCCACCAAATGTTGCCAGACCACAAAGAATCTTACTAGCCTGTCCATCCACCTGCCACAAAGTACTAGGGAGCCAATTTTTATGACACTTCCCTGCCTAGTCACCTTTAGGTTGTTCTTAGCTGCTGTGTGCAGCAGGCAAATGCCACTGACAAATCCACAGCCAGCCACTAATGTTTCTAACGCACTTCCCTCTCATTGGCATAAGGGGCCATAAGGAATTGTGGTTTCGTTTATGGACTGACAACAGTTCTCAGTTGCTTTTTTTTTCCTTCCAAAATTGGGGTCCATAAGATGTACAAAACAATCTGCTAGGTTTGAAAGAAATTTAAATTTATGAAATATAGTAAAGATCAGAATATTCCAGCATCTCAAAAGTGTTCTGGTTCTCATGCCCACAATCTGGCTTATAATGTGGTTATTCAAAGCACATTTTGACCATCTCTTACAATTACATTGAGCCAAGAAGGGCAGGGAGTTACACAGGAAGTACAATGGAATTCTACCCTCATTCCAATTACCTTCTGTCCTCAGCTAAGGATCCGAATGCATTAACTTGGGCATAGTTATGAAGTTTTGGAAATTTATGATCTTTACAGAACTGTCAGTCCAAAACAGTTGGGTATAACTTGTAGCCTGACCAGGACTCACCATCACGTTCTGAGAAACACTCCTTTCTTTTGTTAAACACATTTTTAATCTATTTATTTAGATAACATCCAACCTGAAGACAAGTTTCATAGAACTTGAAAGTTCGAACACACTCTTAGATGTCATCCGGTTGGCCCTCATAAACATTATTATATGGACCATGTTCAAGTTTTCTTTTAAAGACAAGATATGCCACTTTCATCCTTACCTTGAGGAATGCCATCCCAGATGTCCAGCCAGTCATACTTGCAGTCACCCTCCCCGACTTGCAAAGGGTCATTTTCGAGGTCAAAGGTTAGAAATTGAAGGATGATCTCCATCTTTGGCTTGGCCATGATGGTGAAAGTGCAGTCCAAATTATGAGGATACTTATCAGGAAATCCCGGGGATTCAATGGTACCGTTCGAGTTGGTGAAGTTTCGAGAACAATCTTCTGAACCTACAGTGAGGGAGAAGGGGGACCCCCGAAATTTTGTTTAAAAGAATAAAACTAGAGACATTAATATACAACATTGTCAGCTGCCTCACTAAAAGTAGCCAGACGGAGAGGCATAATTCATAATTGTTTTCAAAGCACTCAAATCCCTCATGGAGAAAATGGCTACAGCCTTGCAAAAAGTATTAATTATTAATTATTACTGTCCCCATTTATATTTTCCATCAGAGCGGCAATTAGCAAAGCTGTCTCTCTGAAGTGACACCTGAAGTCTAGCATCCTAAGAGCCACACAATGACACACAAAAACCCGAAATGTCACAGCGGCTCAAATAAAAAATGTTTGGGATAGGAAGGGTGCCTCCACGAGGGATTTTGTTGAGACAAGAAACAAGAGTGGCCTTTCTTACTCGTCCACGTTATCTACACCAGAAATGTAAGCTATTTCTCTCCTTAAGGAACGTGCTCTGGCAGCCAGCGGTGCAGACAATATTGCCACTTATTTAGAGATGACCCCAACACTGGCCTCCATTGTACCCCAGCCGGCTAAGTGCCTCTGTTTCTTGCAGACCCAAGGTGCCTGGGGGGAGAGAGAGGTTGCATTCTGTTCAAGCTATGACTCCACTGAAACTACGGCTCTATAGGGACTGGACAATTAACAATTGAATTCCCTACTCTCCGGGTCATTCGGGAGGGGAGGGGGGGGAGGGACAGGGAATGTTACAAGACCCCTACAGTTCTCCACTGCTGTAACAAAGAATTAACTTCCACAACTCTTCTGACTTTTATTATGCAGAACCAGCTCGGGGGGAAAAGCACCACACCAATTCTGAAAAGGCTTCAAATGCACTGCCCCCCTCCCCAAAAAACAAAGAGCAGAAAACTTCCCCAAAGTTATAAATTTAAATTCAATTATAAAAGTACCACTAACCAATCGAAGTTCAATATTTTTCTTTTCTCATTAATACTAAAAAATTGTCCAATGTCTTTTTACATTCCACTCTTTCTCCATATACCCTTTAAATTTCTTCCACTCCTTTTTGAATATATCTAAATCATAGTCTCTTAAAGTTTTAGTTAATTTGTCCATCTCACTCCACGATAAAACTTTCACAATCCAATCCCATTTCTCTGGTATTTTTCCCTGTTTCCACAGCTGCGCATACAATGTCCTAGCAGCTGAAAGCAAGTACCAAATTAAAGTCCTGCGTCCCTTTGGAAATTTTTCTAATTGTAATGCAAGCAAAAAAGTCTCTGCAGTTTTCTTAAAGTCATAACCCAACATTTTGGAGATTTCTTGTTGTATCATCTTCCAAAACTCTTTCGCTTTTTCACAAGTCCACCACATATGAAAGAAAGAACCTTCGTGTTTTCTACATTTCCAACATCTATCCGACATCTTTTTACTCATCCTAGCCAGCTTTTTCGGAGTCATATACCACCTATACATCATCTTAAAACAGTTCTCCTTAATACTCTGACAAGTTGAAATCTTCATCGAGTTCTTCCAAAGGTGCTCCCACGTATCCATTTGTATTTCTCTATTCACATTGATTGCCCATTTAACCATTTGAGACTTTACTACTTCTTCTTCTGTAGGCCATTTCAATAATAATTTATATACTTTCGATATTAATTTTTCATTATCTCCAAGCAGGACCCTTTCCAGTTCTGTTTGCTCACGTCTAATTCCATCCGATTTAATATCATTTTCCATCAAGCTTTTAATTTGTTGCATTTGAAACCAGTCGTACTTATTATTTAACTCTTCTGCAGATTTTAATTCAATTTTGTCTCCTTGAATCTTGAGCAGTTGATTATATGACATCGCTCTTTCTTCATCAGATTCAGCTGTTATTTTTATTACTTCTGCTGGCCCTATCCAAAGTGGTTTTCTCTCGTCACCATATTTCTTATATTTTATCCAAGTGTTTAATAAACTATTTCTGATATAGTGGTGAGAGAAAAAACCGTCCATCTTATTCTTCCCATAACACAAATACGCGTGCCAGCCGAATTTATTCCCATGAGCTTCTAACCGTAGAGGTTTTTTATCTAACAGCATTATCCAATCTTTGATCCATGTCAAACAAACTGCATCATGATACAATCTTAAATCTGGGAGCTGAAAACCACCTCTCTCTTTGGCATCTATTAAAATCTTCATCTTAATCCTTGGTTTCTTTCTGGCCCATACAAAATCAGAAATCTTCCTTTGCCATTTATTAAATTGTTTGGTATCCTTTACAATCGGGATAGTTTGGAACAAATACATTATTCTTGGCAAAATATTCATCTTAATTGCAGCTATCCTGCCCAATAAGGACAAGTTAAGTCTATTCCATTTCATCAAATCTTTGTCCATCTTACACCATAATTTTTCATAATTATTTTTGAACAAGTCAATATTCTTCATGGTTATTTCTAATCCAAGATATTTAACTTTAGTAGTGACTTCACAACCCGCCACAATTTGCAATTCTTTAATTCTATTTGGTTGCATATTTTTGCATAAAAATTTCGATTTCTCTTTATTTATATATAGTCCTGCTAACTCTCCATATTCTTTTATCTTAGCTAACAGCAATGGTGCATTTTAACCTTTCTTCATAGGGAAAGTGTTCCAATCCTTTAATCATTCTAGTTGCCCTTTTCTGGACTTACTCCAATGCTATAATATCCTTTTTGAGGTGCGGCGACCAGAACTGCACACAGTACTCCAAATGAGACCGCACCATCGATTTATACAGGGGCATTATGATACTGGCTGATATGTTTTCAATTCCCTTCCTAATAATTCCCAGCATGGCATTGGCCTTTTTTATTGCAATCGCACACTGTCTTGACATTTTCAGTGAGTTATCTACCACGACCCCAAGATCTCTCTCTTGGTCAGTCTCTGCCAGTTCACACCCCATCAATTTGTATTTGTAGCTGGGATTCTTGGCCCCAATGTGCATTACTTTGCACTTGGCCACACTGAACTTCATCTGCCACGTTGACGCCCACTCACCCAGCCTCAACAGATCCCTTTGGCGTGCCTCACAATCCTCTCTGGTTCTCACCACACTGAACAATTTAGTGTCATCTGCAAACTTGGCCACTTCACTGCTCACTCCTAACTCCAAATCATTTATGAACAAGTTAAAGAGCATGGGACCCAGTACCGAGCCCTGCGGCACCCCAGTGCTTACCGTCCTCTACTGCGAAGACTGCCCATTTATACTCACTCTCTGCTTCCTATTAATTAGCCAGTTTTTGATCCACAAGAGGACCTGTCCTTTTACTCCATGACTCTCGAGCTTTCTAAGGAGCCTTTGATGAGGAACTATATCAAAAGCTTTCTGGAAGTCAAGGTAAACAACATCTATTGGCTCTCCTTTGTCCACATTTTTGTTCACCCCCTCAAAGAAATGCAACAGGTTAGTTAGGCAAGATCTTCCCTTACAGAACCCATGCTGAGTCTTCCTCAATAACCCATGTTCATCAATGTGCCTACTCATTCTGTCCTTGATAATGGTTTCTACCAAGTTTCCCAGTATTGAAGTCAGACTGACTGGCCTGTAATTTTCCAGATCTCCTCTGGAACCCTTTTTAAAGATGGGGGTGACATTTGCTACCTTCCAGTCCTCTGGAACGGAGGCAGATTTCAATGAAGAGTATTAAAGCTGCAGTACTGCAGTTCCAAGCTCTCTGCTCACGACCTGAGTTTGATCCCGGCGGAAGCTGGGTTTAGGTAGCCAGTTCAAGGTTGACTCAGCCTTCCATCCTTCTGAGGTTGGTAAATGAATATCCAGTTTGTTGGGGGGGGGGGGGAAGTGTAGATGACTGGGGAAGGCAATGGCAAGTCACCCTGTAAAAAGTCTGCTGTGAAAATGTCATGACGCAATGTCACCCCAGAGTCGGAAATGACCGGTGCTTGCACAGGGGACTACCTTTACCTTTATATATCCTGAATGTACAAGCCAGAGACAATGTCCTTGGCAATGAAATCCATACCATTTTGTATTCTTGCATTTACCGTAATCCTCAAGGCACAGTACATCACGATATGTGAATATACCAAGGGATTGCAAAGATTTGCCCCTTTCTTTGCTTTCTGGAGTAAAATGAAAGGTGCGTGAATTCCCTATCAAATGAACACCCATGCTGCCATTTAGGACTGAACCACAGCCCTGAGTAACGCATGCATCATTGCACACTTGAGGCAAACACTACCCAGGAAGAAAGGACAGCAGTACTCTGTTATTCCATTTCACCAGCTGTCATGGGTTTATTTACTTAAAATATTTATATGCCCGCTTTTCTCCTGAGCACCACAGAAGGCAAGGCAGGTGACACTCTGGACGAAAGATATTCAGTGGCCTCAAAAAAGTCCCTTTACAACCCCCCCCCCCCTCTGTAAACCAGGGATCTGAAGAACCTTTTGACCCTGTGGGCACCTCTGGAGTTCAAACACTGGGTGGTGGGTGCACCCTCAAAATGGCTGCTGAAGGAGGCGAAGCCATCCACAAAATGACAGGAAGTGAGGTTATACATAACTCTGATAGTAACACTTCAGCATTTCAGGCTGAACTGGGTGCCTTTTAAAATGAAGAAAAAGAAGAAGATAATGATGATATTGGATTTATATCCCACGCTATACTCTGAATCTCAGAGCAGTCACAATCTCCTTTACCTCCCCCCACACACAACAGACACCCTGTGAGGTGGGTGGGGCTGAGAGAGCTCTTACAGCAGCTGCCCTTTCAAGGACAGCTCTGCAAGAGCTATGGCTGACCCAAGGCCATTCCAGCAGCTGCAAGTGGAGTAGTGAGGAATCAAACCCAGATAAGAGTCCACGCACTTAACTACTACACCAAACTGGCTTGGTTTAAAAATATTTTCTTGCACACATGCAGCTTATCTTCAGTTATGCAGTGAGGACGCTTGTGCTGTGATGGCAGTTGCTGCCAAAAGCAATTCTTTTTTAAAAAAAAAAAATCTGTTCAGTCAATCATGTCTCCTGTGGCCAATCAGAAGCCCTGTTGAGCAAAAGCCCCGCACGGCCTCACCCACTTTTCTACAAATACTTGGCCAGCATGAGGAAAGGTGTCAATGGTCTTCCTGTCACCTATAGGCATCATGCTGGGGACCCCGGCCACAAGCTAGCTAAACAAATCCAAATGCAGCTCAGGCAGTACAGATTTGGGGGAACCTGCTCCGTCAGAAGGCAAGGGGTTCTTATGAAGCCCCCCCCCCCCCACACACACACACATCAGTCCATCAAAGAATTCTCCACCATGTTGGAATCTCAGGGCAAGCTTTGCTGCTTTGCAGAATGCAATCAGCAGGGGTGAAATTCTAGCAGGAGCTCCTTTGCATATTAGGCCACACACCTCTGATGTAGCCAATCCTCGAGGAGCTTACAAAAAAGAGCCTTGTAAGCTCTTGGAGGATTGGCTACATCACAGGGATGTGGCCTAATTTGCAAAGGAGCTCCTGTTAGAATTCCACCCCTGGCAATCAGGACCTTGTTAAGTGAAGTTGTTAATGGAAAGAAGTGAGTGACTGCATATATTGGATGTAGTTTTGTATGTTGAGCTAATAACATTAAATGTTTTGTATTGCTTTGCATTTGCTTTTCATTTGGTTCAGGGTATTCCTCTTCTTACGATGCCAGCCTGAAGAAGGGCTTTGATTCCTGAAACGCAGACTTATTCGGAAATCGTGTAAAAATATTATGACGTTTTTAAATATACTGCTTAGAACTTCTTTCTGCATGGAGGCATTTCAGCAGCCTTTTTAAGACAGACTGTTTTGCAACGGATTCTACACCTTTAAGAATATCTTTGTGTGCTCCCATGATTGATTTGTTTCTGGAAACACTAGGTTGTTCATAAGTTGTTTATCCATTTAATTGCACAATACATACAATATATAGGACTAGCGTCTCAGAACACAGAGGATACTATTTTGTTATTTCAAATTTTAGTTCTGTCATCACATTTTGCCTTGGAGAAGCAGAGCTGGCCGTAGACTGTCCGGCACCCTAGGCGAGGCAAACTTCTGGCACACCCACCCCCTGCACTGATAATGTCACTGAGTCACATAGAGGGCACCCAGTTTGGCACCCTCGGAAATCACATAGTTCGCCTAGTGGCAAGCCAGCCCTGTGGACAGGAGAAAGGGAACGGGGGTTTTGCGTTGTGAGGAAATTCTTGAAAATGGCAGCCTCATTCTGTGGCTTTGAAGAAAGAAACATTCAGATTTAACTCTAGCAGAGGTTTTGAAATATTCACACTTCTTCCGGGCCCTATTCCAGAGAGTGCATGTTGTCTCACACAGTGGCATAGGGTAAAGCAAGGACCCTGCATACCATTCTAGCCTATTTTTGCTATGTCTCCTATATGAGTAGGACCATATAGGAGTATTGCCCTTAACTTTGGGCAATAGTCAGGGCTTTTTTTGCAGTAGGAACTCCTTTGCATATTAGGCTACACACCCCCTGATGTAGCCAATTCTCCTGGAGCTTACAGGAGGCCCTGTACTAAGAGCCCTGTAAATTCCAGGAGGATTGGCTACATTGGGGGGTGCGGCCTAACATGCAAAGGAGTTCCTGCTACCAAAAAAGCCCTGGCAATAGCACTCAGGCAAGTCATTCTAGGGCTATTCCCCAGACAGCAATGGATAGGGCAATATGTACACTCCAACTGCACAGAAAGGAGCGGGGCAGGGGAGAACAGAAAGCGGCACTGAATATGGAATCCTCAGCTTTCTTCCTGCCGTTTTTTGGTCCTTATAAGGTTTGGGGCAAATAGGTTTATGGGCAACTCCCAATAAAAAATCCAACACCACAGTTGCTGAATACAATTTCCATTGTCCGAGGGTAAAGTACCAATGCCACTGGGGTAAAGGCCATGGCTTAATGCTGGAGTCTCTCCTTGGCCTGCAGAAGGTCCCAGGTTAAGTTCCTGCTGAAAGAATCTGGTGGTAGGTGATATGACAGATCTCAGCCCGAGATCTTGGAGACTCACTGCCAGTTTGAATTGACAATATTGCCCTTGATGGACCAAGGGTCTAATTCAGCATAAGGCAGCGTCACATGTTCACATGTATCTCCCTGCTCCTCTCTCCGAGTAGCAAAACCAGAAATAAATACACAACGTAGTTATTTCCTAGTGGATGACCTCCAGCGACATCTGGATCGAGGCGGCTCAGCAGTACTGATGTTGTTAGACCTACCAGCTGCGTTCGATATGGTCGACCATCAATTGCTGACCTGCCGCCTCGCCGACGCGGGGATTCAGGGGTTGGCCTTTCAATGGCTTTCCTCTTTCCTTGATGGTCGGGGACAAAGAGTGGCGATTGGGGGTGAACTGTCCCAGAGGCACCCACTTAATTGTGGGGTGCCACAGGGGGAGGTTCTCTCCCTGATGTTATTCAACATCTACATGCGCCCCCTTGCCCAGATTGTCCAGAGGTATGGGTTGGGCTGTTACCAATATGCTGATGACACCCAACTCTATCTACTGATGGACAGCCGGCCTGACTGTGTCCCAAAAAACCTAGACCTGGCATTGCAAGCTGTGGCAGGTTGGCTCAGGCTGAGTAGGTTGAAGTAGAACCCAGCGAAGACAGAGGTCCTTTGCCTGAGTCGTGGCGGTCTGGGTAGGGAAATCCCCCTACCAGTATTTGACGGTGCGCCATTGCAAATGGCACGCAAGGTCAAGAGCTTGGGGGTACTGCTGGAGCCTGCCTTGACAATGGAGGCCCAGAAAGCAGCCACTGCTAAATCCGCTTTTTTTCATCTTAGGCGGGTGAAGCAGTTAGTCCCTTTCCTGGAGCGTGGTGACCTAGCAACAGTGATCCATACAACGATCACTTCAAAGCTGGACTACTGTAACGCTCTCTACATTGGGCTGCCCCTGTGCTGAACTCGGAAACTGCAGCTAGTGCAGAATGCAGTGGCCAGGCTGTTATTGAGGGTCCCTAGATGGGAGCACATACAGCAGGGGCTGCGGGAACTGCACTGGCTGCCAATAGTGTACCGGATTCGGTACAAGATTATGGCCACTACCTTTAAAGCCCTATATGGCCAAGAATCTGCCTACCTTAGGGACCGTCTCTCCCCATATATTCCCCAGAGGGTACTGCGATCTGGTTCTCAAAATTTATTGATAATCCCCCGGGCTGAAGGAGGCCAAACTGAAAGTTACTAGAGAAAGGGCCTTCTCGATCTCAGCCCCACACCGGTGGAACCAATTGCCAGAAGAGGTGTGGGCCTTGCGGAACCTTGCTCAGTTCTGCAGGGCCTGCAAGACTGCTTTTTTCAGCTGGCCTTCACTTAATGATCCTACAGCATACTGGTGAATGAATACCGTCGCCACGGAAAAACTGTACGATGCACAACACCAAGGTTTTTTTATATTAATTTAATCCTAGAATGTTTTCAACTATAATGATGATTAATTATCTGGGGTGAGCAATCATATTAGCCAAGTTTGTGGAACACACCACATAATTCAGGAGGGTGGAAACTCATGCAGGCTATGAAGAACTTAGAAACCTGTCCAAACTCATCAACAAAATGGCCAATGAAATGGTTAAGTTATAATATGTATGTTTTAATTGTTGAGATGCCTGTGTTGTGAGCCGCCCCGAGCCTGCTTCGGGGGGAGGGAGGGATACAAATTAAATATTATTATTATTATTATTATTATTATTATTATTATTATTATTATTATTATTATTATTATTAATATGTCACTGAATTCAGCATTTGATGGAATAAAAACGGGTTGTATTAGTACACAACCACGATTCTTCTAGCACAGACCACCATTGCTCATCTCTTGCCTTGAAAAAGAACAAGCCTTGCTGAGGAAGGATCTGCAAGGCTTCTGCGAAGGGTAGTCCTGCCTTCCTGCCCTTTTTTTTTCTTTTTTCGGAGATCTCTGAGAGAGAAGCTACAAATATGTGAATACAATGCTATGTATTGAAACTTCTGAAAAGCTTTTGATATAGTTGTTCACCAAAAGCTCCTGAGAAAACTTGAGAAAACTTGGCAGTCATGGGACAAGAGGATGAGCTCTCGCATGGATTGATAAATAGTTGAAGAATAGGAAGCAGATGGTAGGAGGAAACGGATAATGCTCTCAACAGAGGATAGTAATCCGCGAGATCCCCCCAAGGATCTGCATCGCTGCTGATGCTTTTGAAACCTAGTCATAAATTATCTAGGGTGAGCAATCATATTCGCCAAGTTTGTGGAACACACCACATAATTCAGGAGGGTGGAAACTCATACAGGCTATGAAGAACTTAGAAACCTGTCCAAACTCATCAACAAAATGGCCAATGAAATTCAATATAAGTAAATGGCTAGTAGTCCTGACCAGGGGTGGAATTCTAGCAGGAGCTCCTTTGCATATTAGGCCACACACCACTGATGTAGCCAATCCTCCAAGAGCTTACAAAAAAGAGCCTTGTACGCTCTAGGAGGATTGGCTACATCAGGGGTGTATGGCCTAATATGCAACGGAGTCCCTGCTAGAATTCCACCCCTGGTCCTGACCTGGATAGCTCAGGCTAGCCCCATCTCATCAGATCTTGGAAGCTAAGCAGGGTTGGCCCTGACTAGTATTTGGATGAGAGTCCTCCAAGGAATACCAGGCTCATGACATGGAGGTAGGCAATGGAAAGCCACCTCTGAAAGTCTCTTGCCTTTCAGGATTAGCATAATTGAGCTGGAACTTGATGGCGATTTTCACTGCCAAATGGAAAGTGATGATGACCACTAAGTTGGGTAAAAACCCTTACTTTTGCATATACCTTGATGGAGACCAAACCAGGAAAGGCATCTGGGGTAATCATAGATTTTCCATTTAAAACATCCAGTGAGTGTGTGGCATTTAGGAGAGGAAAAGACGTAAGCTTTGTATTTCAGATTAGAATGAAAGTGACCCCAAAAGAAAATGGTGTGTATAATGCCTTCATATAAATCTACTTTATCGATTTCATTTGTATCCTGTTTCATTTGTATCCATGGGGCTCAGGACAGCATATGCAATCCTCCTCTCCTCCAAGAACCCTATAAGGACAGGAACCCACCAAGAACCCTATAAGAACCCTCCAAAAACAAGAACCCTATAAGGCTGAGGGAGAGAGACCCAGGCCCAATGAACTCCATGACTGAGTGAAAGTTTGAAGCTGGGTCTTCCCACTCAGCCAAGACATGGTCTCTTTCACATGGCAACAGTGCTGCTGTAGCAGGGGGCAGGGTACCTGATGGTCTACACTGACAAATAGGGATGGAATTCTAGCAGGAGCGCCTTTGCATGTTAGGTCACACCCCCTGATGTAGCCAATCCTCCAAGAGCTTACAAGGCTCTTTTTTGTAAGCTCATGGAGGATTGGCTACATCAGGGGTGTGTGGCTTAATATGGAAAGGAGCTTCTGCTAGAATTCCACCCCTGATCTTAAATCTCAGGGCTTCAGTGACAACTCAACTTCTCATCTCCATCTTATTCTGAGGGCCAGCTGAAAAGTTCATTTATCCTGTGCATAAGCAGCCGTGGCCTAAAGTCAGCCATTCATGAGTCTATATACATACTGCATAAACAATGATCAGGGCTTTTTATGTAGCAGGAACTCCTTTGCATATTAGGGCACACCTCCCTGATATGGCCAATCCTCCAAAAGCTTACAGGGCTCTTAGTACGGGGCCTACTGTAAGCTCCAGGAGGATTGGCTACAGCAGGGAGGTGTGGCCTAATATGCAAAGGAGTTCTTGCTACAAAAAAAGCTCTGGCCAATATAGAGTTAGGGTTGTCTTCCGATTAAATAAATCTTAGCAAAAAAGACATGCACTTTTACCCTGATGGATTAAATCTGCATAAATGTGTGTGTAGATAATGCAATTGTTTAGAAGAAAAAAATATTTCCTTAAAAAAAAAAAAGGCAATGCAGAGAGGCAAAGAACATGTCGCAGAAATCCATTTCTTGACATTCCTTTCTGGGAAGGTCCAGGGTTTTTTTTTTTAATAATTAAAAATAACTTTTTGAAAAGTGTGTTCTGATCAATCAGAGGCACTTTTAAAAACTGATATATAGGTTTTTAATTGATTAGTCTAAATTATGGACTAAATTTGCTGCCCTAAACGAGGTGAAAACAGCCACCTGCAGTTCCAGAAGCCCAGGAAGGAGAGAAGGCAAAGCAGTGCTCTAGCCCCAAACCCTTCAGAGCTGTGTGGATGTTAAGCCCCATGGATCCCATGACTCCAGGAATAAACCTTTGGGGTGTGGTCAGGAAGAATTGTGTGGGTGAGTGGAAATCGTAGAAAGATCCGCAACCATCACCACTTTCCGCAACACGCTCTGGGTTTCCAAGGAAACGTAACTTGTATACATATTTGGTCCTTATCATCCTTTCAACTTGGTTCCAAAGGTCAGTTGCCCAAATGTTCATTGAGACTGGGAAGAACTGATATTCACTTAGCCAGGAAGCAAAGTGGGTAAACTTGACATAATTGCCATTTTTCACCCACACCCACATACCTCTCAGAGTTATAACCAGGGGTGGAATTCTAGCAGGAGCTCTTTTGCATATTAGGCCATGCCCCCCTGATGTAGCCAATCCTCCAAGAGCTTACAAATTCTAGCAGGAGCTCCTTTGCATATTAGGCCACACACCCCTGATGTAGCCAATCTTCCAAGAGCTTACAAGGCTCTTTTTTGTAGGGGAGACACAGATTGGCCTGAGTTTGACTGCAGGAGGGCACGATACAAATGTAACAAATGTGCGGTGTGTTACTTTTACAAAAGACAATCTCTGGAGGTGACCTCAGAATTACAAAATATACATGTGTGCGTTATTTATTTGTTTCATTTATACCCTGGCATTTTCCCCCAATGGGAACGCAAAGTGGCTTATATCATTCTTGTCTCTACCATTTTCTTTTCAGAACACCCCTGTGAGGCAGGCAGGGTCATTACCAGCAGGGGCAGTGCCCCCTACAAAATCTGCAGCGGAAGGGCAACTTGGGGAAGATTGGGTGGGGGTGCTGCAGATTCTATTGGGGGCACCTCCCCTCCCCCCCCCACTGACTACAGCCCTGCAGTTAGGCTGAGAGAGTGACTAGCCCAAAGTCACCCCAGCAAGCTTCCATGGCAGAGCAGGGATTCCAACCTGGAGCTCCCAGATCCTAGTCCAAAGGTGGCAAAACTGTGGCTTAGGAGCCACATGTGGCTCTTTCACGCATAGTGTGTGGCTCTTGAATCCCCCACCACCCTGTCTGCCAGCTTGGAGAATGCATTTAAAGTTGCTTTCTTCCCACCTCTCCCTCCCTATCTATTTCCCTTCCTTCCTTCTGCAAGGTTGACCACCCTCGTCCTAGTCCTAGTCTGATGCTCTAACCCAGACGTGTCAAACATACGTCCAATTGGCCCATGCAGGGGTCTTATCCAGCTCAAGAGCAACTAAGGGGGTGGGGGGAACCAATACTAATATGGACTAGAAGGGCCTATAATAGGGTTATATACCCCCTGCTGAGGTCCCTCCCTTCACCAAATGTGGGCCCTCCTCAGGGTCTTCCTCCAGACCTGGAGCTGGTAACCATAAGGGGAAAAGAGGGCCGGTCTGGCCCACTGGGCAGGAATGATCTGCTTGCCACCTCCTCCAGTCAGAGTGCAGTTCTGGCATGTTCTGCTGGGCTGCTGGAAAGATGGCTGCCTGTTCATATAAGGCAGGCAAAATCTCATTGGCTCCAACTCCCTGAGCCCAGGCAAGCAGCTTTTCCCTTGCAAATAGTCCGGGGAAGAAGAAGAAGAAGAAGAAGAAGAAGAAGAAGAAGAAGAAGAAGAAGAAGAAGAAGAAGAAGAAGAAGAAGAAGAAGAAGAAGAAGAAGAAGAAGAAGAAGAAGAAGAAGAAGAAGAAGAAGAAGAAGAAGAAGAAGAAGAAGAAGAAGAAGAAGAAGAAGATGATGATATTGGATTTATATCCCGCCCTCCACTCTGAATCTCAGAGTGGTTACAATCTCCTTTATCTTCTCCCCCCACAACAGACACCCTGTGAGGTAGGTGGGGCTGAGAGAGCTCTCCCAGAAGCTGCCCTTTCAAGTACAGCTCTGCCAGAGCTATGGCTGACTCGAGGCCATTCCAGGAGGTACAAGTGGAGGAGTGGGGAATCAAACCTGTTTCTTCCAGATAAGAATCCGTGCACTTAACCACTACACCACATTGGCATGGGAACACCACACTGGCACGCTATCCTGTGCGGGACTCAGCCGGGGCACTCCCAGAGCGCACAAAAACATTGTCTCGCCCACGCCGGCAGGCCACAAAACAAGGCTGTGGAAAGCAGCTGGCCAGCTCACCGAACTTGCTCACTTATATAAGGATGCCCTTGGACGAAACAGCTGTGGCAAAAAAAAAAAACCACCATGGACAAGGATGTGCACCTCTGTTGTCCTCCGCTCCTTCACATTACAAAAGTTTCTGTTTTCCGAAACATCTCTGCCTCCCCCATTGCCACCGCCTCCCTCCCTTTTTGCTTCTCAGTGTTATTTGTTTCATGTTCTAAGGGCGATGTAAATCTTTGGGTTTCCATCCAAGATGCTGGCGATGGAATGTGGGCAGGCGGCCGGGGTGCTGTGACCCAGCAGCCCCCGCTATCCTGTGCGGGACTCAGCCGGGGCACTCCCAGAGCGCACAAAAACATTGTCTCGCCCACGCCGGCAGGCCACAAAACAAGGCTATTTTTATTTCCCGATAAGACTCATCCCCACGCACACGAGATCTGACAAATATTTAGACAAAGTCTGCTTAAAAAGGCCTCTGATCAGCTCCCCCCCCGCCCCCTCCGTTGTTGCGCTTTCTCCAAGAATAGTTTTGCATTTAAAAAGTGAGGATGAATAGCTCCCCTTATAGGGAGTTCAAGAGGCGCCCCGTCTTGCACCCTTGATGGCATTGCCAACAGTCCTCTCTTCAAAACCAGCAGTACGCACCCGTTGGAAAACCCTTGATTTCTCAAAAAAGAGAAACACATACAGCTATTGACCGCAGCTTGAATCACAGAAGACATCAGGGCAGGGGGAGAGGCAGAGAAAAGGAAGAATCTCTGTGCGGATCTGAGAGAGGGCAGTTCTTGCTTTAATGAGTATTTTTTTGAATATGTGCCACAGAGAAAAGATACCCTTTTTGTACTTCTGGAATACGTGCAAGTGTCTAATGAAGAAGCCTACTTTCCATGCCAAAGCAGATTTTCTTTTTTTTTTTAAAGGCACTGCTAATATGGCACAGAAATATTTTACCTTCTTGGAACTGTTGATGAAACAGATTCGGGGAGAGGAGCGGCCTGAAAGGAAGAGAAAGGACATAACAGAGGATGTGCTGAAAACATGATGGATGGGAAGTTTTTAATAGGATAAGGATTCTCATATACAGCTAAGATATGGGGTTCTCGGGCGTCAGACTCACCGAGTCTGCTAAAAGGTGAAAGAACCCAACCGCTTCCAGATGTACCTAAACACTGCATAACAATCACGATTGCACAACACTTAAGAGTTGCCAAGTCTAATTCAAGAAATATCTGGGGACTTTGGGGGTGGAGCCAGGTGACTTTGGAGGTGGACCCAGGAGACTTCGGGGGTGGAGCCAGGAGCAAGGGTGTGACAAGCATAATTGAACTCCAAAGGGAGCGCTGGCCATCACATTTAAAGGGACCGCACACACCTTTTTAAATGCCTTCCTTCCTTAGAAAATAATGAAGGATAGGGGCCCTTCTTTGGGGGCTCATAGAATTGGACCCCCTGCTCCAATCTTTTTGAAACTTGGAGGGTATTTTGGGGAGAGGCACTGGATGCTATACTGAAAATTTGGTGCCTCTACCACAAAAAGAGACCCCCCCCAGAGCCCCAGATACCCGTGGATCAATTCTCCATTATTTCCTATGGGAATAAGTCTCCATAGGGAATAATAAAGTTCCCAGCAGACATTTCCCTCCCTCCCCCCGCTTTTTGATGACCCTGAAGCGGCGGGGGGGGGGAGGGCCTTCAAATCAGGGGATCCCCTGCCCCCACCTGGGGATTGGCAGTCCTAACAACACTTCTCCCAAAAGGTAAAGGTCGGAAACAAGATAATAGGCAAGTAAGCAGGCTCAAGAGTTGGACTTTTTTTTAAAAGCAGAGGCCGAATAACTGCAGACGGAAAGCGGTTCAGCACCCTGTTTTGTCTGACGGTCCCCCATGGCAACAGATCCAGCTCCTGTGCCCCCCACCCACCCGCCCACCGTTCCTTTTTCCAGCTACTCGCAGCATGTGTGACAGCGCTCATGGGTGATAGCAGCTGAAACGGATCCAAAACCGAGCGTCTGACACCTCGTGCGCCAGCTCTGCGCTCCTAACTAGCAGCCCCCAGGTTGAACGAGCCAGTTAAGAACGGCAGCCAGCAACGCTCACGCTTCCGAGGTTGCCAGCAAGCAGATCACGGAAAAAAAGTGAACAAATAAGGCAAGGTTTTCAGGGTTTTGTTTTTTTCAAGAGAAAGCGTGGGGGGGGGGGACAGGGGGAGGACAACGACTAAAAACTGGAAGAATAAAATTGGGAGTCGTTACGCGGACGAGGGTTACTGTAGGAGTGCAAGTAATCTAGCTCAATCAAAAAAAAGCATGCAAACTTAGCGAAAGAGATGCAAAACTGTGTAGCTTCCAGAGAAGTCAAGGCCCGCATTGGGTTGGGGGGAGGAAAGGAGGACATAGTATTGGGGTCCTGACTAGCTTGGCCCAGAAGGTACAGTTACCAACCCCAAGGTAGGAGCTAGAATTCTCCCATAATTACAGCAACTGCTCTCCGGACTACAGTTCCCATGAAGGAAATAGCAGCTTTGTAGGGAGAACTCTATAATATACCTTACAGTCTAGGAGAAACTGAAGTCCTAGAATGACATTCAGGGCTTTTGTTGTAGCAGGAACTCCTTTGCATATTAGGCCACACACCTTTGATGTAGCCAGTCCTCCAAAAGCTTACAGGACTCTTTGTACAGGGCCAACTGTCAGCTCCAGGAGGACTGGCTACATCAGAGGGGTGTGGCCTAATACGCAAATTAGTTCCTGCTACAAAAAAAGCTCTGGTGACATCAAATCTCCACCAAGGTGCCCAAACTCCACCCTTCCCAGACTCTGCCCTTAAATCTCCTGGAATTTCCAATGCTGGAGTTGGCAACCCTAAGGAGACAGCAAGCTCATTGCTGTAATGTGGTTTCTTTGCATCCTTTCAGAAATAAAACATAGTGGCCTTTTCCCCCTTGACTTTTGAGACTGCGCATATGGGTTAGGATCAAGGGAGTAGGTGGGTAGTAAAATGAAATCTGAAGTGCAAAATAATAACCTAAGCCAGGGGTGGCCAACGGTAGTTCTCCAGATGTTTTTTGCCTACAACTTCCATCAGCCCCAGTCATTGGCCATGCTGGCTGAGGCTGATGGGAGCTGTAGGCAAAAAAAGATCTGGAGAGCTACCATTGGCCACCCCTGACCTAAGCGGATCCCTTCCTCCTGCTTTTTGTTATATGTGGGTCCATGGACTACTCCACCACCCCAACGAGGGCAAGGCTACCAAACGTCACCCACGAATGTTGTGCTTTCATCACAGACTGAGAACCGATGGGTGGTTATTGGAGATGCAGGCATAAAGCTGCCTTATACTAAACGAGAGCCCTGCTCCATCAAGGCCAGTACTATCAACTTAAACAGACAGCGGCACTCCAGGGTCGCAGGTGGGAGGCTTTTCAATATCCTACTACCTGATCCATTTATCTGGAGATGGCAGGGACTGAGCCCGGGACCTTCTGCATGGCTACCACTGAGCCACGGTCCCTCTGAAAGGGTTCCTAAGGGTCTAGGGGAGACAGTGGAAAGCATGTTTGGTGCAGCAGTTAAGAACATCAGACTGTAATTTGGAGAACCTGGTTTCATTCCCCACTCCTCCACATGCAGCCAGCTGGCTGACCTTCCGCCAATCCCAGTTCTCTCTCAGCCTCACCTATTCTCTCTCAGCCCCACCTGCCTGTTGTGTAGAGAGGAAGGGAAGGTGATTGTCAACCACTCTGGGACACATGAGGCCTGTTGGGGGATCTTGGGCCAGTCCCAGTTCTCTCGGGACTCTCTCAGCCCCACCTGCCTCACAAGGTATCTGTTGTGAGGGGAGGAAGGGAAGGCAATCATAAGCCACTTTAGAGACACCTGAGGCCTGCTGGGTGACCTTGCGCCAGTCCCAGTCCCAATGTTGTCTTCTTCCTCTTGAACCCCAAGAAATTATGCTCGGGCCCCGTGAACCGTGGCTTAATGGTGCAACCCCTACTTGGCATGTGGAAGGTCCCAGGTTCAATCTCCAGCTAAAAGAATCAGGCAGCAGGTGATGTGAAACACCTCTGCTCGATACCTTGAACAGCCGCTGTCGGTGTGAGTCGACAGAACCGACCCCGATGGACCAAGGGTCTGATTTCAGCATCAGGCGGTTTCATCTCTTCATCGGGATCAAGAGGTCCTGACTGAGCAGTCCCCAGGGGTCATCTGCCTGGTCTCCTGAGGGGCCGCCTTACACACTGACCTGTCTTGTAGATCTCGTAGCGCAGGGAGAAGCCGGCCCCTTGGCGCGCATAGTCGGAGGTGAATTTAATATACAGAGAAGGGCCCGATGATGTGATAGTTGGGGGAGCGATGTTTCCACAGTGCTTCCCCAGCAGGTCGGCTGAATCGCTGTCCCCGTCTCGGATCTCGATGAAGTCATACCTGCCAAGAGAGAGGTGGAAAATCAGACAAGGCTCAGTAAGGAGAATGATACAAATTAATCTTTCTCCTAAAAGGAAACCTCTTCCTATGCGGACGTATTGCATATTTGCATACTGACTTACTTGCTTGGGCGTTTCAGCTCCTTCTCTCTAAACCCTTAATTTTTTATACATTAAGCATAAAAGCATCATCGTTTCATTAATGCATTTTTGCCGCCTCCTGCTATTTGCACTTCTGCTATCCAATTATGCCGCTGATCGGAATTCGCCGCACGCCCTCCAAGTAGCTCGACAGCGGCAAAATCCTGCGAAATCTGCACTTCTGCTCTTTTCATTCAAAACTTTTTTCCGTGATCTCAACAGTCAATATGTCCCACCAGCCATTCTGAGAAATGCGTTTTATAAAATACATAAAACCCACAGTGCACCCTCGCCGCACTCCGTAAACGATACCTCTCCCCCCCCCCCCCATGTGCTTATCTAAAATATAATTTCTTTTTCTTTCCCCTCCGCTGTGTCTGGAGCTGCTTTCCTCAGAAGCTCCGTTCGTGTGCAACATTCAGCCCAGCACTTTGGCCAATGACTCAAAGAAATTTGGCAGCTTTCACAAAAGACATGCAAAGATTCTCTAGGACAGACATCTGACTCATTTTTATGGCTTCCATTCAGGGCTGGCGTCAGGGTGGCAGGGCCCACTGCCACCTCCCCCCTGCCTCTCTGACTGCCCACTTGCCCATCCTTCCCCCACCAATTGCCTGAAAGAATGCAGCCAACCATGCCCCCAACCATGCCCCCAGCAGCATGTGTTGCCCGTCATTAGGGAAAGTGCACGTTGTACAAATCTGCATATCCAGATGTCCTGGGCCAATAAAAGACAGACAGCTGAAGTCCTTAAGAGCATAAGAGAAGCCACGTTGGATCAGGGCTTTTTCCGAAGCAGGAACTCCTTTGCATACTCTGCCCAGAGCCCCCCCCCCCCCAATCTGAAATTGGCCCTGCTTCCTTTCATGACATAAGAACATACGAAAAGCCGTGTTGGATCAGGCCACTGGCCTGTCCAGTACAGCACTCTGTGTCACACAGTGGCCAAAAACACCAGGTGCCAGGCCTGCAGCCAGAAAATGTTAGGTGAGGCGACCCAGGGGATAAAATTTTAGGTGGAGGGGCCCTGGGGCCTAAAATGACATCACACACTTTAAAAATAAATTTAAAAGGAGAGTGGCAGTGGCAGCGAGAGCAGCGGGTAGAGCGGGGGAGATGACAACAGGGCAGCGAGAGCAGGGGAGGCAAAAACGGGGGAAGCAAGAGTGGTGGCAGCGAGAGTGGCGGGGAAAGGAGGGGCCATACAAGAGGAAGGGGGCTTTGGCTGGAGCGGCCGCCCCCCCTCCCGGTCCCATCAGGAGATCCATCAGTGGGGTCAGGACTCCCACGGTTGCCCCTCCAAGCACCAAGAATACAGAGCATCACTGCCCCAGACAAAGAGTTCAAACAATACGCTGTGGCTAATAGCCACTGATGGACCTCTGCTCCATATGTCTAGCCAATCCCCTCTTGAAGCTGTCTAAAAGGTTCTGACTGAAAGGTGCTTCTAATCTATTCAGATAAGGGCATGCTTATGATATCATACTCCACTGCAATTTCCCCAGAACTCCAAAAACCCAGAACAGATTAAAAAAAACCAGCTTAAAGGAAAACTAATCCAATACGGAAAAGAACTGTGCCAACTGGGCAAATTTTGAATAATGCAGACATTATTTTCATTCTACGGTATGAGTTTCTTTGGCATTGTGTCCATTTCTCCCTTGTTTATGGAAGGAGCACTTGATCACAGTCCGCAATTTCCTTATCCTCTTCTAAATCTTAGAAGCCAAGGTTTTCTTTGTAAGCCATCTCTGTGTTCTTTCCAACAAGGCTGCTTTCTCTGTGTGTTTTCTTTACTGAGGGACATGGGGAAAACAACTGATAATGATTGCTTATGGGATTATAATCCGTTCTAATGGTTTTTATTTTAAATGTGTATTTGCTTTGTGAAAGGGAAAAAAGTTTTGCAGGCCATTCTACATATAGAAAAGGTAAAGGTAGCCCCCTGTGCAAGCACCAGTCGTTTCCGACTCTGGGGTGACGTATATACCGTACATACAGAGAAAAATCTGAAAGTTGTCTTCCCTATCACAGCTAGTTATGTATCAGTTATAATCCCAGGAGAACTCCAGCCACCACCTGGAGGCTGGCAACCCCATGACATGGCACAAATCCCAATCCTCTGCAACAGCTGACAGGAGATGGTGACCTTCATTAGCTACTTTTAGGATTTTCTTTACCTCCATTGTATCAGAAGAAGAGAGCTCTGATTTATGAAAGCACATTCTGGAATAAAAGTTCATAGAATAACAGGAGTTGAAAGGGACCCCCAGGATCATCTAGTCCAACCCCCTACATAATGCAGGAACTTCACAAATACCTCCCCCTAAATTCACAGGTTCAGTATTTCAATTGTTGTTAGTCTTTAAGGTGCCATTCTGTATTGTTCTGGGAGGTTTTGTGTTTTGAGTCCTTGCAAACTGTTCGCTACCTTGTCTAAGGAAAGAAGGTGAGATAGGAATATTTTCAATAGCTAAATTTAAATAAATGTATGTCACCACCCCCATTTGACAGAGAGAAGGCTAAATCAACACTGATGAGAGCCAGCATGGTATTGCAGTTAAAGTGTCAGACTAGGATCTCGGAGACCCGGGTTCGAATCCCCATGCTGCCATGGGAGCTTGCTGGCTGACCTTGGGCCAGTCACGCACATTCTCAGCATAACTTACCTCACAGGGTTGTTGTTAGGATAAAACAGAGGAGAGGAGGAGAATGTAAGCTGCTTCGAGCCCCCATTTGGGAGAAGGGCAGGATATAAATAAACTAAAAAATAAACAAATAGATTCGGACAGCCTTTACTGACATAGAAATAAACAAAAACTGGGTTTTTAAAGTGCTGCCCCATGTAGAGTTAAATCCAGTCTAGGTCCACTGATTTCAATGGGCTTAGGCTACAGTAAATCTGCATAGAATCTGCAGATGCGAGACACGGAACGAATCCCTTGCTAAGAAAAGGTGGGAAACTGAGGACTTCCTGGTTTGAAACTCTCTCCCTGCCCTAATTCTTCCGCTATTTCCTTCCTCCTCTTGTATCGCTCCCCCTCCACCACCACCCCACCCCCGGTTGCTTTCCTTCCCTCACTTTTGATCTCAGCCTCCAAGTCCACCTCTCCCAAAAGCGGCCGGATCTTGCTGCAGCTGCACCGTAACCCTCAACCCCACCCCAGTTCCCTTCAGGAATTTCGCACTTAATTTCTGAAGACGACCCAAGGGCAGGAGAAGGGAGTGGGTCATGGATTGGGAAGAAGAATCTACTGCAGCAATCTGATCTACAGCCAGTCTAAGGAGTAGGGTCACCAGCTCTGGGGTGGGAAATTCCAGGAGATTTTGCGCGTGGAGCCTGCGGAGGGCAGAGATCTTAGTGGGTACAATGTCAGAGAGTCTACCTTCCAAGTAGAACAAAGCAGGCGTCAAGTATCACCTTTAAGGCCAACAAAGTTTTATTCAGAATGTAAGCTTTCGTGTGTGCACGCACTCATCTTCAGACGAGGAATCAGGTACAGTGAGCAGAGCTACATATAGCTGGTAGGCGGTGGTTTAGAATGCAAAATGGTACAAATTGAATAAAATTAACAAATTGACAATAGTAAATTGCCAACAGTAACGATTAACAATTGTAAAATTAACAAATTGAGCAAACCTTTGACCTGGGTAGCTTGAGCGTGAGAAACCAATGAAACAGTCACATGTCAAAATGTGAGAATGTCTGCTAATCATTCTATTGTTATAAGCCCAGGCTTCTAACTTGACTCCTTTGGTCTACTCCTTCAGACCAACAGCTGCCCACTTGGATCTACCTTCCAAGTAGTCATTTTTCTCTTCCAGCTGTAATTCTGGGAGACCTCCAGCTGACTCCTGGAGACTAAACAACTCAAAATGAGAAACACGGATCAGGATCACCGCTCCCTCTAAGTTGAGTTAGTGTGAGCCAGCTCACACACTTTTTTTCTTAGCTCAGGAAAAAATGTCCGCGGAGCAGCAAACTGATTTATGCAGTCGCTCACAACTTCGACGCCAGTAGCTCACGAAAGCAGAATTTTCGCTCACAAGACTCCACAGCTTAGAGGGAGGATTGACCAGGAAAATTCAAATAAAGCCATCCAAATAAAGTTCAACTCTGAAATTCGTTGAAGAAATAACTATGGTTCTGGGCTATGGACGGTGGATTCCCAAGCTAAACCGGGGCACCTTTTACGGACATTTGAAACTGAATATCTGGGAACTCCTTGCTGTAGTGCAAAGTCCATCAGTTCTTTTGGATATGAGTACTTGAAATGAGACGTGCCATATTGGATGTTTAATGAAATGTATTGAATATCTGCAATATATCATTCAAATCAGTATTTTTTTGTAGCAGGAACTTCTTTGCATATTAGGCCACACACCCTCTGATGTAGCCAATCCTCCAAGAGCTTACAGGGCTCTTAGTACAGGGCCTACTGGCAGCTCCAGGAGGACTGGCTACACCAGGCAGGTGTGGCTTAATATGCAAAGGAGTTCCTGCTACAAAAAAGTCCTGATTTGAATAATTCATGTGTATTTGTATAGAGGCTGGTTTTCATGGTAGAGGCAGCTTTATTTGAAGGAAGTACTTCTTCACGCAAAGGGTAATTAACATGTGGAATTAACTGCCACAGGAGGTGGTGGCGGCTACAAGCATAGCCAGCTTCAAGAGGGGATTGGATAAAAATATGGAGCAGAGGTCCATCAGTGGCTATTAGCCACAGTGTGTGTGTGTGTATTTTGGCCACTGTGTGACACAGAGTGTTGGACTGGATGGCCATTGGCCTGATCAAACATGGCTTCTCTTATGTTCTTATGACTCTTGGAGACTAGCAACCCTTGACTATATCTAAGAACAAGGCCTGAGCTCTGGACTTTTCAAGCAGACTAGGGGTTGGATTTTAACACATGAACAGCCTGAACATTACGTAGTCTAGCAGGTTTTGCAATGCAAACTCTCTCCCTCTCAACAAACTTTTATTCTAGGTGCAGGGCTTTCTTTCTTTCTTTCTTTCTTTCTTTCTTTCTTTCTTTCTTTCTTTCTTTCTTTCTTTCTTTCTTTCTTTCTTTTGGTAGCAGGAGCTCCTTTGCATATTAGGCCACGCCCCCCTGCTGTAGCCAATCCTCCAAGAGCTTACAGGGCTCTTCGTACAGGGCCTGCTGTGAGCTCCAGGACGATTGGCTGCATCAGGGGGTGTGGCCTAATATGCAAAGGAGCTCTCCTAGAATTCCATCCCTGCATATTAGGCCACCCACCCCTGATGTAGCCAATCCTCCAAGAGCTTGCAGGCCTCTTCTTACAGGGCCTACTGTACGTGCTTGGAGGATTGGCTACATCAGGGGGTGTGGCCTAATATGCAAAGGAGTTCCTGCTACAAAAAAACCCTGTCTGGGTAGAAGATTTCATGTGCATGTGCACATCTTCAGATACCTCCATGCATGCAAAAGTTTATACCCAGAATCAAACTTTGTTGGTCTTAAAGGTGCTACCGGCCTCAAACTTTATTCTATGGCTTCAGACCAACAGTGGCTACCCACCTGACTCTCTCTCCCTCTCCCACACATTAAGTACCTGGTTACAATAACAACACTGGTAGGAAACTGCTTGACTCCCTTCCTCTATTTATTTGCAGTGTGTCAACATGCTCCAACAGCATGTTGCCGCTCTCCTCCTCAAAGGGGCAGAGGAGGAGAAAAGGAAAAGTGATACCGCTGCCAGGCTCCCGTCTCTGTCACAAGATCCCCCTACTTGTGAATCGAGGGTTGAAAGGAAAAATAGCTTGTCGACATGGAACGACTCTCATGTGACTCATTCCTTTCCGGCAAGACACACATCACCAAACAACCACCCCAAACAAACTTACAGGAACTCAATGTGCTAACCAGCAAGGAGAAGGACCGACCGGGCCTCCCTGTCCACATTTCACTCCTTTCTGGGAGTCAATCAGGCTCCACTCCAGGAACAAATGCCTGATGCAAAGTTATCCTCTGTCTATAGGTTACACATATAGCCTCTTGCAGTAAGACAGTTCATAGAGAGTTGCAAGGAGAGAAAGGGGTTCAGTCCTCTAGTGCTAAACGCAGCCCTCATCACCTCCAAGATTGGACCTTCCCAGGGCTTTTTCTGTAGCAGGAACGTCTTTGCATATTAGGCTACACCCCGCCCCTGATGTAGCCAATCCTCCAAGAGCTTATAGTTGGCCCTGTAAGAAGAGCCCTGTAAGCTCCAGGACACTGGGGGCCAAACTTGGTTAACGTAAGAGCCACACAGAATAAACATCAGATGTTTGAGAGCCACAAGACATAAACATTGGTTGTTTGAGAGCCACAAGACATGAACATCAGATGTTCGAGAGCTGAAAGACATGAACATCAGGTGTTTGAGAGCCACAAGAAAGGAAGGAAAGCAAATAGATGGGGGAGGGAAAGGTGGAAAGAAAGCAACTTTAACTTTAAAAGCATTTTCCAAGCCACCAGCTGGCTTGGCTTGGAGAAGTGGTTTAAAGAGACAAATGACTTTTCCAAGCTGGCTGGCAGGGCAGTGGAGGCTTTGAAAGCCACACAATACGTGTGAAAGAGCCACATGTGGCTCCCGAGCCACAGTTTGGCCACCCCTGCTACAGGAGGATTGGCTACATCGACAGGGAGGCGTAGCCTAATATGCAAAGGAGTTCCTGCTACAAAAAAGCCCTGGACCTTCTCAAATCAGAGGCATTTGTTTGCAGGGGAGACTACTGGGAAGAGCAAAAGGGTCAAACCACAGCCACGTAAACGATGCCCCTTGGCTGAAAGGCCGAAAAGGCAAGAAGAACTGAAGCAAGGAGAACCAAGGCAATTTGATGGGTCTCCAGGAGAGTATGACTGGCAAGCCGACACTGAGTCTATTCCCTGGGGGCTCACAAAAGCATGGATCCAGCCCTTCCTACTTCAAGAGTGTGAAGGAAGTAATTCAGACAGACGACTTGGTGTTGCAAGTGTTCCAAGGCTCCCATTAAAATCTTGGCACTCCTTCCTTTGATTTCTTTTCAGGAAAACAGCACTGGAAAGATTCAACGATGAACAAGGAGACAGATAAGCAGATCTGCTTGCACGAGATCTTGTGAAACCCCTAGCTCAGTCCTCCTGCTATATCAGAGCATCCAGAAGCGGTCTGCACAAGAGGTCACGCAAGGGGAGATACGGTAAGTTTGATTTAGTGTAAATGGCTACCTCAGTCATCTTCTTGCGCTTCCACTTGGGCGTGAGTTCAGTCCAAGCCAAGGTCCAGAGTCAAAGTTCAGCCCAAGAGTTGGTTACTGAAGAAGCAGAGTCCAGCTCAGAACCTCGACCAGTGAGGTCAGACAGTCCAAAGTCGTTCACGAGTGAAGGGAGGAGTCAAGAGCCGGTCCAAGGATTGCAGGAATAGAGCAGAGCCTAGAGTTGTGCTCACTGAGATCAGTGACTTGTTACTTCCATGTCTACCCCCATCCTCCACATCTGCATCTATGCTTGATGCACAGCTGGATTGTGTTTAGCTCGATCATGCTGAGCTCCATTGCGTTGAGCTCGTGAGAGGATGATCGCCCTGGACTGCTAGCTCCAGGTGCCGCCAACCTGCCAAACGTGCTGTGCCTCTGTTGCTGCAATTCATAGAATCATAGAGTTGGAAGGGACCTCTAGGGTCATTCAAATTCAGTCCATGCCCTTCACTGCCAGCACTCCTACAGCTCTGGGGAATGGTGGCCCGTAAGATTCCGGCAGAGCTTTGGGCCTGAGTTGCGGGTACACTATCTTCGGATGACAGCTCCTCCTTGACTTCCGAAGCCTTTTGGCTTTATTTATAATCTGATATATGCCAATAAAGGCTTGTGTTTGTTTGTGACTTCCGAAGCCTTTTCATTGTGGGTGGAGGTCTGCATCTGGTGTTCCCTGAACACTGTCCTTGTCCTCACTGCCATTGGGGCCAGTTTGATCAGGCTGGCCCCCCGCCCAACACAGTCCACCAAAACACTGAGAGTTCATTATAATACCTTGCCTCAGTGGATTGCAAGGGGCCTTAAGATCCAATCCATGTAGGATGGCTTTTGTTGACCGTATGAGAAAGGCACAGGCATCCCCTCGCCTGGCCCGCTTGTGGCCGATGGTGGCAGCGGCTGTTGCAAAAGAGAAGCGGCCTACATGTGGTTTCCATGAGTGCCCTTGGATTAGGGCTGCCAGTGGGAGACCTCCCACAGAGAGCCGCCAACACCCAGACAGCACTCTGATAACAAATGAGACTCTAACATGCTAACTAGTTATGTGACCCTCAAGCACTGATAGTTATTGATATATTGTACCAAAATGGAGTAGGAGGTCTGAGATGGTCACGGATGGTCTGTGGAACAGAAGACTTCCTAATTGCACAGAGTTTTTTTGTGACAGGTTTCACATATTGGTTGTGCGTGGGTTCTCTGTTTCGTGATATGCGTATATCTGTTGGACTGGGGGAAGTTTTGGATATTTTTGAGTAGTCGTGGCTTTTCAAATTATTTATGAAATAATTTTCAGAACTTGTGTGTTTTGATTTGCGTGGAGCCTGTTGGCTTGTCCTTTTTAGCACTCACGTACAGCAGCCAGGGGGGAAATGAAGGGCGGGAAATCACTCGCGGACCAGTGGCACGACGTCACTTCTGTCGTGACACTAGAAGTGATGTCATCAGATTGGGATGACGGTCTAGGATTCCACTGAAACTCTGTGGTAAAACGAGGGTGACTTCCCAGTCCTCATCTTCCAAGCCTCCTGCTTCATCGCCAGCATTCAGCTAGCAAAACTACCTTGCATCGAGAGCAGCACCCCAAGGCTAAGTTTCAGAAGAGCAGCCTATGGAGTTAATTCTCAAGTTTTGTTAGGCTCAAAAGGAAATTGGCCTTCCAGACACTGGGCACATTTTTAAAAAACGGAAGGTTGTTATTATTGTTGTTAACGCTAATAAGATGAATCGCCATCTGCTTGGTCTTCCAACAAACTGCATTGTTTGAGCGTGCTTCTCAAAGACAGGGAATTTGCAACACTATTTGTCAACAAAGGCCCAGACGAGCAGAAGGCAATTATTAGAAACAAATTTCTTCCCTCCTCGAATCCACTGAAAAGTTAAGGATTTAACAATCTGCCCATAGACAATTCGTGCGCCAAAGACGAGCCAAAATTTGTAATTGATTTGTTGGGAAGCGTTCTCCCTTTCACAGCTAGATTACACATTGGCTCCATCCACACATTTCAAGATGTCTCCCCGCCTCCCATTACTGTATATCCTTAATAACAAATGTTGCACAAACAGCCAGGGACTGCTTTGAGCCAGAACCCCAGAGCCTATTACTAATGTCACAGCGCAGCTCTGGCTGCAACACGTGGAGGAACTAATAGCAAGGAGAGAGCTTTCAGGCAAGACTGCTTTTCCCTCACCGGTGAATAAAAAGCTAGCCCGCCTCTCCCCCTCTCCCCCCAGCCATCCTACTAAAGGTAGCTGTGCTAAACTCCCACTGGCATCTACAGGACTCTCAGCTTGAATCACTGGCTTAGCCAGTGGTTAGAGTAAGGAGGGGCAAGCTTTTTGAGTCTGCAGGCAAATTGGGGATTTTGAGGGGTGGGCGCGTGGACGCTAGCCCAAAAGCAGCCTCACAAGAAGCAGAAACAAACCAGAAATTGCTTCTGCAGGTGATGGAAACAAACAGAATACCTCTCCTTTCTCCATCCGTGAGGACGAAATGGAACCATATGCCAGCTAAGAAAGCCTAGATCAGGGGTGGCCAAACTGCAGCTCGGGAGCCACGTATGGCTCTTTCACACATTGTGTGGCTCTCAAAATCCCCACCGCTCAGTTGGCAAACTTGGAGAAGACATTTCTCTCTTTAAATCGCTTCTCCAAGCCAACCAAGCCAGCGGCTAGGAGAATGCACACAATGTTAAAGTTGCTTTCTTTCTACCTCTCCCTCCCCCATCTATTTTCCTTCCTTCCTCCCTCCCTCACAGTTCCCAAGCATCTTATGTTCATGTCTTGTGGCTCTCAAACATCTGATGTTTATTCTATATGGCAGGGGTGGCCAACGGTAGCTCTCCAGATGTTTTTTGCCTACAACTCTCATCAGCCCCAGCCATTGGTCATGCTGGTTGGAGCTGATGAAGTTGTAGGCAAAAAACATCTGGAGAGCTACTGTTGGCCACCCCTGCTATATGGCTCTTAAGCAAGTTTGGCCACCCCAGGCCTAGATGCTTATCGGTTCCTTCTGATCCTCCACTGGAAAACCTTTCTTAGGAATGAGGACAGCCGCTAAGAAGCCCAGCTTCAGTGGCTCCACTCACTTCCTGAAAAGCTCAGCAGACGCCAGGGGAAATACCGGCAAGTGCTGTGGTGTCCATTGGCACTATGCTGGGGAACCATGGGTTAGAACAGAGGTGTCGAATTCATTTGTTATGAGGGCTGGATCTGACATAAATGAGACATCGTTGGGCCAGGCATGTGTGTACCTATTTAAGATTAGGTAGCAGAGATACAAACTTTATAAGGGACACAGACAAACACAATTAATTTTTTCTTTAAAAAAACATGCTTAAAACATTAGCACTTGTTAGTCTTAAAGGTGCTTTCTTTGTATTTCTCCCATGGGATCCAGGGAACTGGGCAAAGGAAGCTCTGGCGCTTTCTTTCCTTCCCCAGGTGACCAGGAGGGGGAGGAGCCTCAGCCAATTGAAGGAAGAGAGGCTTGGCTCAGTAGCTCAGCAGTGCGGCTGAGAGAGCCTGGCAAAGCAAGCTCTGCCTCCCCAAAGGATGAGCCTCAGCCTACGGATAAAACAGAGGTTTTGCTGTGCAACTGAGCAAGCCATGCAAAGCAAGCTGTAATGCAGAAGGAAGCAAGAGAGAGGGAGAAGGAAGCAGATGACAGCCAGTTGCTCAGGGGGCTGACAGGAATCCTCCGGGGCCTGATTCGGTCCCTGAGCCACATGTTTGACCCCCCTGAGTTAGAGTGTTGGACTAGGATCCAGAAAGCCAGGTTTGAAGAAAAAAAAACACCCATTGCCATGCCAGCTTGCAGGGTGACCTTGGGCTGGTCTCACACTCTTCGTCTAACCTACATTATCAGGTTGTTGTGAATATAAAAATGGAGAGGTGAACAGGGGGGGGGGGGAGGGGAGGAGTATAAATGAGGGAAGTGAACACATCAATCCTGCTGCTTCCCTCCTTCTCCCAAAAATGCTTCGCTGTGTTTTCCTTGCAAAATCCTTCAAGTGTATTTTTACTTCTCCCCTGAAGAGATCTGCAAAGTGTGAGATAACCTGTGCTGCGGTGTTACTGCTGCCAGAGTAAACTGTCTGGGCTCTTGGCGAGAGACGGCATGTTTTCCTTAAGCGGAAAACGGGTAGGCAGGGCAGTGGGGAGGAAGAAATTCATTCCAAAAGCCAGGGCATTCAAACAAACGAAACAGAAAGAACCCAAATCCCAGTTTTTTGTATGGCGATGCTTGATTCCCCCCTCCTTTTTTCGCTTCACATTTTAACTTCGATGTGTGTATTTCACACATCAGTGTATTAGAAAGATCATTGTTCAAAGAATCTGAGGTGGGATTCCACATACCCCCACCCACCCCAGGCTCAGACTTTTGTCTTTGCTAGCTTTCCAAACATAGACGCATGCACACTTTTCCTCTTAGGCTAATTTCTAGTTCTTGTTTCCAGAAAACTATGAATCAGTCCATCCGTTGCTGGGTGGGTCCGTTTCCGTGCAGCGGTGGCATCCAGAGCTACCTCACTCACATCCTCAGACAGCCGTTCTTCATTTACACGCACACGACTCTGGCACTGGTTAGTGCTGTCTGCCCCTTGCTCCCCCAAAATGAGAAAGTATGCAAGTCAACTGATCGGCAGTGACTCCTGGATCTTGGGCTGTGGTCTCCCCACTCACCTCCTACCTGATCCATATAGTCGGAGATGCCTGGAATTAAACTTAGAATCATAGAATCACAGTGTTGGAAGGTACCTCCAGGGTCATCTAGTCTGACCCCCTGCACAATGTAGGAAATTCACAAACACCTCCCCCTTCGTTCACAGGATCTGAATTACTGTCAGACGGCCATCTAGCTTCTGTTTAAAAACCTCCAAGGAAGGAGAGCCCACCACCTCCTGAGGAAGCCTGAGGAACCACTGTAAAGGTCAGGAAGTTCTTCCTAATGTTGAGCCGGAAACTCTTCTGATTTAATTTCAACCCGTTGGTTCTGGTCCTACCACCTGAGGCCACAGAAAACAATTTTGCACCATCCTCCATATGACAGTCCTTCAAGTACTTGATGGTGATCATGTCACCTCTCAGCTGCCTCCTCTCCAGGCTAAACATGCCCAGCTCCTTCAACCTTTCTTCATAGGACTTGGTCTCCAGACTCCCCACCATCTCTGTCACTCTCCTCTGGGCCCATTCCAGCTTGTCTATATCCTTCTTAAAATGTGGTGCCCAAAACTGAACACAATATTCCAGCTGAGGTCTTACCAGAGCAGAGTAAAGTGATACCATCACTTCACGTGATCTGAACGCCATCAGGGCTTTCTTTGTAGCAGGAACTCCTTTGCATATTAGGCTGCACACCCCTGATGTAGCCAATTCCCCAAGAACCTACAGTAGGCCCTGTAATAAGAACCCTGTACGCTCTTGGAGGATTGGCTGCATCAGGGGTGTGTGGCTTAATATGCAAAGGAGTTCTTGCTACAAAAAAAAAGCCCTGGACACTATACTTCTGATTCACGTGGTCTGGACACTATACTTCTGCAAACTTGAAACCTTCTGCCTACAGAATATGAGGCAGGACTTCACAAGAATACGTAATTAGCCTAACATTTTCAATAGAAACAACTGGAGAGAGGTTTCTTAAGAGAAGGTGCACAGCAAAGGGAAACTTGTGGCACATGCTGACCATGGCTGCCCTTATCTGTGTAACAGAATAACTCTTATTCTGAGGGTGAGAACCCACAGTGCAGAAACTACTTTGGAAAGGAGGTCGCAGGGGTGAGGGACAATGTAATTTCCCCCACACAGACACATCACAGTGGGCTTTTGTGAGGAGGAGAGTCCAGCGCACGAAGTGCTTTTAACCAGGAAAGCATTTCCATAGCTCATTTTATTAAACAGATATTCTCTTCAGAGAGGGAGGAAAAATTGTTCTGATGTTCTGTTTTGTTATTATTCAACATAAAGCCACTTCTAATGTCTCTTCTGTCTCTTGTGGCTAACACTTATCCGTTTCCCAGAAATTCATTTCTCTGTTTTCTCCATTAGCCCTGAAAACATTATAAGCAAAAATGGGGGGAAACAAACAAACAAAGTCATCTATTTGTTGATCCGGTTTATAGCACTCCGGAGAGAACCCGTCACTTCATTTCTGTCCTGCAGCCTGGTTTTAGCACACCACACAAGAACATCAGGAAATACACAATTATCTTGTAAAGGAACAAACTGAAATCTTTCCCATTCATTCCCAGATTATTAGAAAGCGCACTTATCCAAAGACAACCATGATGGTTAGACGCTCCTAGACACAATGGCACCAATGTTCCCTCTAAACTGAGTTAGTGTGAGCTAGCTCATAGTTTTTTAGCCTCTGGCTCACACATTTTTGTTCTATCTCAGCAAAAATGGCCCCCAAGCAAACTAACTTATGCAGTAGTTCATAACTTTAATGCCAGTAGCTCATGAAGTAGAATTTTTGCTCACACGACTCCACAGCGTAGAGAAGAGATGGGGAACCTTTTTTCTGCCAAGGGCCATATGGATATTTATAACATCATTCGCGGGCCATAAAAATTATCAACTTAAAAAACAGCACTCTGCTGAGGGAGAATGATTCAGGCCAGCAAAATTAATGCAAATAATTGTTTTTCTATTTGAAGTCAGGTGGGGAGAACCTAATCTGGCACACACACACACACACGCACCCAGCCCGCCGCCCTAGGCAAATGCATAGGTCCAGGGCTTTTTTGTAGAAAAATCCCAGCAGGAACTCTTTAGCATATTAGACCACATCCCCTAATATTAGCATATTAGGTCACACACTCATTAGCATATTAGGCCATACCATCTGGGATAATCACGTGCAAACTGAACTATGACAGTAACTTTTCCAGGCCCTGCAGCATATCTGGCCAGCCAGCCGGGCCCCAGGGAAGCTGACGCACAGTACATCTGGGCCCTGTGATCCCTGCCTGGCCCTGGGGAGGCTGCTGAACAGTGCAGCTGGGCCCCACGATCCTCACTAGCCAGCTAGGTCCCAGGGAGGCTGCCACATGACTCGGTTCGGTCCAGGACAAATCAGGGGTGGCCAAACTTGCTTAACGTAAGAGCCACAAAGAAGAAATTTCAGATGTTTGAGAGCCACAAGATATGAACATCAGTTGTTTCAGAGCAGGCAGGCAGGCAGGCAGGCAGGAAGAGAGGGAGGGAGGGAGGGAGGGAGGGAGGGAGGGAGGAAGGAAGGAAGGAAGGAAGGAAGGAAGGAAGGAAGGAAGGAAGGAAGGAAGGAAGGAAGGAAGGAAGGAAGGAAGGAAGGAAGGAGGGAGGGAGGGAGGGAGGGAGGGAGGGAGGGAGGGAAGGAAGGAAGGAAGGAAGGAAGGAAGGAAGGAAGGAAGGAAGGAAGGAAGGAAGGAAGGAAGGAAGGAAGGAAGGAAGGAAGGAAGGAAGGAAGGAAGGAAGGAAGGAAGGAAGGAAGGAAGGAAGGAAGGAAGGATGGATAATGGAGGGAGGAGGAGGGTGAGGTGAAAAGAAAGCAACTTTAATTTTAAGAGCATTATCCAAGCCTCCGGCTGACTTGGCTTCAAGAAGTAATTGAAAGAGTGGAATGCCTTCTCCAAGCTGACAGGGCAGCGGAGGCTTTGAGAGTCACACAATATGTGTGAAAGAGCCACATGTGGCTCCTGAGCCACTGTTTGGCCATTCCTGGGATAAATGCTTGACTCCTCAAGTGCAGTCGTCAGTCCTGGAATTTCCAGACACTTCATGGAAAGAAATTATTTCTAGTTAAGCACAGCGGAAGTTCGGATTGTCCCATGATGCAACAGCAGCCACACAAAGGATCTTCAAGTATGTGGTTTTCCTGCCATTTAAATCTTCAGCACTTCCAGGGGTGGAGTTCTAGCAGGAGCTCCTTTGCATATTAGGCTACACCCCCTTGATGTAGCCAATCCTCCAAGAACTTACAAAAAAGAGCCTTGTAAGTTCTTGGAGGATTGCTACATCAGGGGGTGTGGCCTAATATGCAAAGGAGCTCCTGCTAGAAGTTCACCCCTGGGCTCTTCCAAAAGCGGGCCTGATCTTTACTGTTTCTGCTTCCCCAAAGAAGCCCTGAAATGCCAAACCTGATTCTATCCCTGTGCAAAGAAACACAAGATAAAATTATTAATTTCAAATAACAAGCTTTCCCGCCTAGATTGCTCTTTTGGTCCCTATAATATAGTGCAGGGGTAGCCAATGGTAGCTCTCCAGATGTTTTTTTGCCTACAACTCCCATCAGCCCCAGCCAGCATGGCCAATGGCTGGGGCTGATGGGAGTTGTAGGCAAAAACATCTGGAGAGCTACCGTTGACCACCCCTGATGTAGTGGGTTCAATGCATAGGGGAGATGCGGTTGCAGTGATCATAGCTCTTTATTGCATTACAGCATGGTAACTAGTAGCTAAAGAAGACTGCTGAACTGGGCCAATGGGGCCAACTATATACAGTCCTGGGTTCCTGCGCTAGAACGCCATTGGATCGTTTGAACCAGCAGGGGGCTTCTGATTGGACCAGGGCAGTAGGGATTTGGATCCTACTGCCCATTTTTCTAGAGTCCCCAAGCTCAGTCCTCAAGGCTCCAATGAGCCAGGCAGGAACTCCGGTAAAGAAGGCAACTTTATTCCCCATACACAACACCCTCCATTTCTGAAACGCAGTTGTGGGATGCAGAAAAGAATACTAAACACAGTTAAAACCAGAAAACAGAATATTCAGGCAACTGGTTTACCTCAGCTACTTCAAAATTCAGTCTCTAATGACTGATTCTCCCTTCTTTCTTCCTAATAAAAGTAAAACTGGCACCAACAAGCTTCTGGAACTCCCTGGTGAAATATAGCTTTTTCTCCTAGCTCTTCACAGTTTACTGCTCGCAAGCAGGGGAAAACAGGAGATAAGATGCCTCCTATTATTTTAGTTAGCCTGTCTCCAGAAATTACAGAGCCTTGTTATCTTGGGGAAAGGAGCACGCCACACAAATCTGGATCCAAACTTCTCCAGCCATTTATTATGATTGCTTTTTATCAGCAGGCATTTATTTCTGTGGCACTCGTCTCTGCCTTAACTGAGCCTTTGGCAAACATAAGCACAGTTTATCCTCACAAGACTCTGTCAAGGGAGGAAAGAAAAAAAAAGGGGGGGTCAGTACTTTGCCCAAGGTCACAAAGGAAGTTTGCACGAGAGCCTAAAATAGAATGGAGACTTTGGCTTGACATATATCGTGGGAGACTAAGCCCGTGTCAGATAAGCAACACAAAACCAGAAAGATTAAGGTACTAGGTACCAGTCGAAGCCTTAATCTTCTAAACCTCTGATAACTGTTTGCACTCCTCAGTCCTGAAGTCTGTGTTGGGTCAGAGGGCACAAGGGGCCTATCGCAAATCAAATGAGAGTACCAAACAACTAGCCATACGGGATTCTGTCTGATGCTTGCTGTTGTGTTCAGTATCCAAAGCTGGGTGTATCTTGAACTTTTCTGGTTGACTCCTGTTTGGGTTTTTTTGTTGTTGAAGTTTTAACTTGTCTTTCTTCTTTGGCTCTTCCAATTAAACTGGCTACAACTTAAGTGACCAACAAACTTGCAACAGTTTGACCCAGGGCTTTTTTTGTAGCGGGAGCTCCTTTGCATATTAGGCCACACCTCCCTGACGTAGCCAATCCTCCAGGAGCTTACAGGAGGCCCTGTGCTAAGAACCCTGTAAGCTCTTGGAGGATTGGCTACATTAGGGTGTGTGTGGTCTAATATGCAAAGGAGTTTCTGCTACAAAAAATTAGGGAAGGGATAGACAGGCCTCCCGGAGTGGCAGTGTGTGAAAGACATGAGGCATTTCTTCCAGGAAATGCAAATGAATGATCCTGGAGAGACCAATAGGAGGGATTGCCACCGACTAAAGGGGGCGTGTTTAACTCAGCCACCGTGTATATACTGAGTGACTTGACTGGGCTGTGTGTGACTGTTTCTTCTTGCAATAAAGTGTTCTTGGTTGATTCAGAGCTGGCGGAACTTACTTTACTTCAGGAAGCCTGATCTAGTCAGATCTTGGAAGCTAAGCAAGGCTGGTACTTGGATGGGAGACCACCAAAGGAGACTCTGCTCTGGAAGGCCATGACAAACCACCTCTGCTTCTCACCTGCCTTGAAACTCCTTGCTGAGGAGGACTCAGTGCTAGAGAATCTGCCTGGCACACAGAAGACCCCAGGTTCAATCCCCAGCATCTCCAGTTAAAAGGACCAGGTAGCAGATGATAAGGACCTCTGCTTGAGACCCTGGAGAGCCGCTGCGGCTGTGAGTAGACAATACTGGCCGGGTCTGGTTCAGTATAAGGCAGCTTCATGTGTTCATAAGTCAGTTGCGACTGAGGGCATTTATGTATGCATCTGAGAACACAGAGGAAGGGTAGAGTTCTCATTAATAAGGCAAAACAAAACTGGCTTCTCAAGTGTTTGTGTACTTTCTGTAGCAGATTAGCACATGGTACACAACCAGGAGTGGAATTCTAGTAGGGGCTCCTTTGCATATTAGGCCACGCACCCCTGATATAGCCAATCCTCCAAGAGCTTATAGGGCTCTTAGTACAGGGTCTACTGTAAGCTCTTGGAGGATTGGCTACATCAGGGGTGTGTGGCCTAATGTGCAAAGGAGCTCCTGCTAGAATTCCACCCCGGTACACAACAATCTGCATTTATGCAACATTTTCAAGGAAGTTAACCCAATCAGAAAGAGAACTTCGTTACCCATTGCATTAACTGAGTCTTACGAAATTTCATTCTCAATTTGGACCCTATAGAGAGACAAGTAGTCCATGTTTTTCTTTCTCTTTGCTACTGACTACATCTACTTCCTTTGTCTTTCCATTAGGCTTTGCTGCAGGAACAAGACAAATAGAATTCTGCTTCACTGGACGGGGAAGAAGAAAAAAGGAAAGGTCCCCTGTGCAAGCACCAGTCGTTTCCGACTCTGGGGTGACGTCGCCTTCACAACGTTTTCACAACAGACTTTTTACGGGGTGGTTTGCCATTGCCTTCCCCAGTCATCTACGCTTTCCCCCCAGCAAGCTGGGTACTCAATTTACTGACCTCAGAAGGATGGAAGGCTGAATCAACCTGAGCCGGCTACCTGAAAACTCAGCTTCCACTGGGGATCGAACTCAGGTCATGAGCAAAGTTTAGCAATGCAGTACTGCAGCTTTAACACTCTGCGCCACAGGGCTCTCAGACGGGGAAGAAAGAGGACTTCAAAAACCTGCTCTACCATTCAAAGTAAGGAAACATGGTATACTAACCCATACCTTTGAGGAACCTGGGGGGCATCTCATAGGGTTGTCAAGTCCCCCCTGGCCACCAGCAGAGGGTGGAGGGGTAGGATTGCCAGACTCAGGTTGGGAAACTCCTGGAGATTTGGGGGCAGAGCTCGGGGAGGACCAGAACCTCCGTGGGCTGCAAGGCCACATAGTCCCACCTCGAAAGCATCCATTTGCTTCAGGGAATCTGATCTCTGTAGTCTGGAGATAAGCTGTAATTCCAGGGGATCCCCACCTCGGGACTGGCATTCCCGGTAGGGTTGTCAACCTCCAGGTGGCACCTGGAGATCTGCTACTACAATTGATCTCTGGACAATGAAGATCAGTTCAGGAGAAAATGGTGGCTTTGGAGGGTGGAGTCTGTGGAGGGTGGAGTCTGTGGAGCACCCTCCCTTCCCCAAACCCTGCCCTCAGCTCCACCCCCAAATCTCCAAGTATTTCCCAACCCAGTGCTGGCAACCCTTAGCGTTTGTCATTTCCAGGTCATGAGTGGCCTGTTTCTTGTCTGCCTAAATCCCGCCTTCCATAAAGATTGGGTAGCCTTGTTGGCTCTCAGTACTTGAGTCAAGCAGCACTTTAGACATCAAAAAGCTTTTGTCAAAACTCCCTTCATCAGGTATCTAACAAAGGGAGCTTTGATTCTAAAAAGCTTTATAACCCCAAAATAGGGTTGCCAACCCCCAGGCGAGGGAAGCAATGCTCCTGTGAACCCCAGCCTCAAAAAAGTACAAAATGAATAACAAATTCAATACAAATATATAATGTATTCAAATATCGTTAATGTAATACTTCAATCTTATATAGTCCAAGGAACTCAAGCATCAGAACACCAGTCCCATTATTCTTCAGTAATTAATGCCAGACTTCTTCAGGAAAGTTCTGATGAAATTGATAAGTGTTCAATCAGTCCATATTCATGAAAGGTGCAGCACGCAATCCAAAGGCTACAGGTCTGTACTAGTGCCCCTGTTTTGCACAAAGCTTTTTCAAGCTTCCAGTAAAGCATTTTATACACTGGGTAAGAACGCCAAATATTCTCGTCAGTGAATGACCCTGAAGGCCTTCACTGGGGTTCTGTGGGGGGGGCCTGTTGTTGCAGGTAGAGGTACCACATTTTCAGCATAGCATCCAAAATGCCTCTCCCCAAAATGCCCTCCATGTTTCAAAAAGATTGGACAAGGGGTCTAATTCGATGAGTCCCAAAAGAAGGTGCCCCTATCCTTCATTATTTCCAATGGAGGGAAAGCATTTAAAAGGCATGCAGTCCCTTGAAATGTGATGGCCAGAACTCCCTTTGGAGTTCAATGATGCTCGCCACAAGCTTGCTCCTGGCTCCACACCCCCCAAAGTCTCCTGGCTCCACCCCCAAAGTCTCCTGGCTCCACCCCCCAAAGTCCCCACATATTTCTTGAATTGGACTTGGCAACCCTACCCCAAAATCGTATTGGTCTCTAAGTTGTTCCTGGACTCCACTATAGCTAAGCAGGGCTTTTTTTTTGTAGCAGGAACGCCTTTGCATATTAGGCCACATACCCCTGATGTAGGCAGTCCTCCAAGAGCTTAGAGTAGGCCCTGTACGAAGAGCCTTGTAAGCTCTTGGAGAATTGGCTACATCAGGGGTGTGTGGCCTAATACGCCAAGAAGTTCCTGCTACAAAAAAAAAGCCCTGCTAAGTCCACCTGTCTACCTTCCTTCTGTTTTGAGCTGCAGTGTTTCCTTGCAAGGACTCACCAGTGTTTTAGAAGAAAGGCTAAAGAAAAAAAAAAGGCTCATAACGAAATCTGGAACATAACAGACTGAAAATACGTCACAGAACACTTAGCATTTCCACACTATTCTACATCCTATTATAATCATTTCCATTTTACTCTATGCTCCTGTTATAATCTGAAACTAAAATACACCTGGAAGAGAAGCAGAACCTTTATCTCTCCGGCCTACTGGAAAATGAAAGATATACGGGGCCTTGAGAAACCGTATTTGCACCTTCCAAGTGCTGCTACAAGCCATTTGGGGAGAAAATTGGACTTTGCTTTCTATTTCCTCGTCCTGCCATGCTCACCGCTGCTTGATCACTTAAAGGGGAGAAAAAAAGATAATAAAAGATAATGCGCTCATTCACTTCTGAACATGACCCAAGGCAATGGATTGATGACAGTCCAATCTGGAATTAAGCCCTTTTACACAGGTCCAATCTGCCTGTCGAGAGAACATTTCAGAGCAACGGAGAAGCTGGGAGCCAGAAGAGAACTTTAAATCACAGGTCTTCTTTACCCAGCTGGATCTTTTTTCCAGTTTATTTTCCTCACTTTAAGGGCAGTTTTATAAACTGCAGGGGGGAGGGGGAAGGAGAATACAAGTTTTTCTTACACCGCGATATCACTTCCAGAAAAACTCAGGAAGTTACATCATTGCACTGGAACGATGCTCTAGGACTCCCTCCAAACTCTATGGGCGTTTTCGCACTCACCTTCAGCCGGCGCGACCCCCCTCTTCACCGCACAGGATCTGCGCGGATTTCGCACTGAAAGCCGCGGAGCAGGCGGAAGAGCCGGAAACTCCCGGCGCAAAAGCTGCGGAAATGGAAACTGCTTTTTGGTGGTTTTCGTTTGCGCCGCAAAAGCGCCGGGAGTTTCCGGCTCTTCCGGCTGCTCCGCGGCTTTTAGTGCGAAATCCGCGCAGATCCTGCGCAGTGAAGAGGGGGGTCGCGCCGGCTGAAGGTGAGTGCGAAAATGCCCTATAGCAAAACTATAGAGTTTGGGGAGGAATCCTACAGCGTCACGCTACCATCACTTGGATGCTTAAGACCACTGAATGCTATCTTTTCAATTGTATTGAAATTAGCATCTGAATTGTTTTTTAATTTAATATTTAACTCAATGTTTTATTGTAAACGGTGAGCTGCCCTGAGCCTGCTTCGGTGGGAAAGGCGGGATATAAATTGAATAAACCTAAACTTTTGCATTGCATTGGAAGTGACATTCCAGTGCCAGAACACCACATATCTGCATCCAGGGCTTTTTTTCATATTAGGTCACACGCAACTGATGTAGAATCCTCCTGGAGCTTACAGTAGGCCCTGGAATAACAGCCCTGTAAGCTCTTGGAGGATTGGCTACATCAGGGGGAGTGGCCTAATATGCAAAGGAGTTCCTGCTACAAAAAAGCCCTATACATCTCACCACCCCTGTCAACATCCCATGGGCTAATAGCAGCACATGCAACACACTCAATTCACCAAACGTGTAGCTGTCAGTTTGTTTGAATGGGGTAGGATGTGTATTTTCCATACATGTGCGCCTTTGGCATGACTGAATACATTTCTTTAAAACTCTGGAGTTGGACCTGCAAATACCAAAGCTATATGTGCATGGAAAATAAACGTTGCCCCATTCATACAGAAACAACCACCACACCCTGCCCTGGATAGCCCAGGCAAGCCCAATCTCATCAGATCTTGGAGCTCAGCAGGGTTGACTCTGACAAGTACCTGAATAGGAGACCTCCTTGGAATACCAGCAGTCGGGAGGGCAGGGGCAGGCTTTATTTAGCCACCTTCTGAATACCCCCCACGCCCCCAGTAGGGGCCAGTCACCAGAGGCTGCCATGACTTCCAGGTGCACGCACTCACACTCACAAGTACGCATACACACGTGCGTTAAAAATGCAAAAAACACCACCTCCCCCCAAAATAGCAACCATGGGTATTAGCAAAATCATGCACAGCATGATGCTCCATTTACACCTGAAAAGGGCTGGACCAGGAGTGGCCAAACTTGTAAGAGCCACATAGAATGAGCCACATAGAATGAATGTCAGATGTTTAAGAGCTGCAAGACAGGAACATCAGATGTCTGATTGCTGCAAGACAGGAAGGAAGGAAGGAAGGAAGGAAGGAAGGAAGGAAGGAAGGAAGGAAGGAAGGAAGGAAGGAAGGAAGGAAGGAAGGAAGGAAGGAAGGAAGGAAGGAAGGCAAATAGATGGTGGAGAGGTGAAATAGATGGAGGAGAGGTGAAAAGAAAGCAACTTTAACTGCATTCTCCCAGACACCATGCTGGCTTGACTTGGATAAGTGATTTAAAGAGATAAACACCTTCTCCGAGTTGGACAACGGGGTGATGGGGGCTTTGAGAGCCATCCAATATGTGTGAAAGAGCCACATGTGGCTCCCGAGCCACAGTTTGGCTACCCCTGGGCTAGACAGAGAAAGACATAGAAAGGGGATTTTAACAGCTAAATGCAAATGTATATTAATTTGTTCAAGGCTCACAAATTGTCTCATCACGGAACAGAAACATGCTGAACTCTTCTAAGCAGGCAGCAGTGAATGACAGTATGGGATATTCTGATGATGGAGGGAAAACGTCTCACACCAAATTAGTACTGCCGGCAGCCTCATGCTTTGGCCACCTTTCTTGCAACGTACAACCTTATCTAACACCTTGCTCCAATACAGTAGAAATCTCCTAGCAAGAAATGAACAGCTTTTCCTTGGGGCAGAGAGGGGAACAGGCAAGTGCTGCTACTTCGGGTACAGCACTCTACTTGGAATAAGCGACTGAATAATTTACATAGAATAAAATAGCAGAGAACAAATATAGCCAAGCATGTGTTGTTCAAACAAGAGGGAAAGTATTAATGAATAAACGATGGCTACTTCCCAGTTGAGCTATGCAAAGTCCTAAAAGATTATGCTGTTCAAGCGATGCACTCATGATGTCAGCAAATCTGGAAAACGCAACATTGGCCACAGGATTGGAAAAGGGCAGTTTGTATCCCAATCCCAAAGAAGGGTAATGCCAAGGAATGTTCAAAGTATCGCACCATTGCACTCATTTCACGCGCCAGCAAGGTCCTGTTAAAGATCCTACAAGAAAGGCTTCAGCAGTATGAAGATCGGGAACTACCAAAGTTCAAGCTGGGTTTTGGAGAGGTAGAGGAACTTACCAATAAAATTGCCAACGTTCGCTGGATTATAGAGAAAGCACAGGAGAACCAGAAAAACATCTATTTCTGCTTCATTGATGCTGGGAAAGACAGAAGGCAAAAGAAGAAGGGGACGGCAAAAGATGAGATAGCTGGACAGCATTACGGATGTGACTAACATGAATTTGAGCAGACTTTGGAAGATGGTGGAAGACAGGAAGGCCTGGTGTGACTTGGTCCAGGGTTGGCCCTAGCGCACATAGTGCCCAGGCAGCCTTGTTGCCACCCGTAGTGCTGTGCCCCCCCCCTCCGCAGTGCCTCCTCCCTCCCTCCCTTAATGCCCGGAACAGGCAGCGAAGCATTGCGTTCCTGGGCTCCTTAAAGGCTGACACACACACACACACACCGCCAATCAGCTGATCAGTGGAAAAAACCACAGAGGCTGTCAGCTCCTATGCCCCTCCGGCATGCTCACAATCAGTGCTGGGGGCAGCAGTGGCGAGTGAGCCACTGAAAAAGCGCCGCCACCATTGCCTTCTCCCCACTTCCTTCCTGGGCATGTCAGCCATCTTGATGTTGTAATCTGGGCCTTTTTTGTAGCAGAAACTCCTTTGCATATTAGGCCGCACCCCCTGATGTAGCCAATCCTCCAGGAGCTTACAGGGCTATTTGTACAGGGCCTAGTGTAAGCTCTAGGAGGATTGGCTACATCAGGGGGGTGTGACCTAATATGCAAAGAAGTTCCTACTACAAAAAAATGCCCTGGTTGTTATTAATTAGCTCACATAGCTGAAACATCAAAGAGCATCAGTATCTAGGGATGCCTCCAGATGGGACCTGGGGATCCCCTGAAATGACAGCTCATCTCTAGATTGCAGAGATTAGTTCCCCTGGAGAAAAAAATGGGTGTTTTGGAGGGTGTTCTCTACGGCATTGTCCCCCACTGAAGTCCCTGTCCCCCCCAGGCTCCATTCCCAAAGCTCCAGGGGTTTCCCAACTTGGATCTGGCAACCCTCGCCTCCATTCCTCACTGGTGTTCCGGGAGGACCTGCAGGGCTGACCCTTTCTCTAGGCAAACTAGGCAACTGCCTAGGGTGCTGACCTTCCGGGGGTGCTACTCTGGGTGCCCCCCACGTGACTTGGTGATATTATCAGTGAAAGAGGGGCGCCAGATGTTTGCCTTGCCTAGGGCACCAGACAGTCTAGGGCCGGCACTTGGGACTAGGCAACCCGAAAATAATGCTGCAAACGACAGAAGGGAACAAGAGACGCATCGTTGCACATTAATTTTTAGGAGTGTGGGGGTTTTTTATGGCAGGGTCTTAATAAGCTGTCTCCCAGCGGCTGGTTTGCTGAGGCAACCTGTTTTGTTCAGCGATTTCTTCAGTCTCTTCCCGTTCTCACACGCTGCCACCTCCCCTGTCAAATGAATTATGAAGACATTGTTCTGGCTGGGTTTAAAGGCAGCCATGACACAACGAGGCTGGATGGAAGATTGAATTCCGCCCCCCCCCCCCGTGCCCTGGGGAGGGGCGGGAACCGGCTGCGCTCCATGAAGCGCTCACTGACAAGGTCTGAATAACAGAAGAAACTACCGTTTAAATTGTATTTCACTTTTTTTTTAAAAAAAGGAACACATCTTAATAATGCCATCCCATACATGAGCAGTTACATGGGAAAAAATGCATATACTACAACTACTAACCATCTCAGCGAATCAAAGAGTGTTGAATTGCAGAGTTCACACCAAGCAAATGGTAACTAACGTCAGGCCTCATTTTGGACAGGAGCTCACAGGAGCAGAGCTCCGGAGCCTCTAAATTTTATTGTGCTCTTTCTTTCTTACCACACCACACCACACCCCCCAAATACTTGCTTCTGGACTCCATTGTTCAAACCCCCTGTGAGAATTTTGCTAAACTCAAAGATTTGACAAACTTTCTAATGTTTTTCCCCACAGCAAAAAGGAAAAATAACAAAAAAATATAGAAAGCAGACCTCTGAAACGAGAAAAGTACTCTATCGCAGCTGACCCCAACCTTTTTGGCACCAGAGACCGGTTTTGTGGAAGACAATTTTTCCGGGGACCAGGGGTAGCGATGGTTTCGCGATGACACAACTGTGCACGTTATTTCTATTAGTTTGGTGTGGTGGTGAAGTGTGCAGACTCTTATCTGGGAAAACTGGGTTTGATTCCTCACTCATTCACTTGCAGCTGCTGGAATGGCCTTGGGTCAGTCATAGCTCTCACAGAGCTGTCCTTGAAAGGACACATTCTGTGAGAGCTCTCTCAGCCCCACCCACCTCACAGGAAGTCTGGTGCGGGGGAGGAAGGTAATGAGATTGTAAGCCACTCTGAGACTCTGAAATTCGGAGTGGAAGGCAGGATATAAATCCAATGTCTTTTTCTTATTATTATTATTATTACTACTATAGTATAATATATAATGAAATAATTATACAACTCACGAACCGGTTGCTAACAGGCCACGGACCAGTACTGGTCCACAGACCGGGGGTTGTGGACACCTACTCTATCAGACTGTATCAAGATCCAAGTGGGCAGCTGTGTTGATCTGAAGCAGTAGATCAAAGTAGAAGTCAAGTTGCACCTTTAAGACCAACAAGGTTTTATTCAGAATGTCAGCTCTCATGCGATGAAGCGTACTTAGAGCTCACGAAAGCTTACACTCTGAGGAAAACTTTGTTGGTCTTAAAGGTGCCACTTGACTTGGACTGTATCAAGGACAACCTTCTACCAGTTTGTTTCAGGACACAAATCACAATAAAGCTCTGTAGCCAAGGCTTGACAACTGCTCCCTTATGAACCTACTAGATTCCTGAGAACACCTTCAGAAGTCCTGCTACATGGACCCCAACCTCTAATGGTGTGGTGGCTAGCTACCATGTTTGCAGAGCTCCTCACCTGCATTTCTTTGCCTGATTTCCACTCTGTTGAATGTTAGGCACTGGGTGTGAAGGACACTGACTGATTTCGCACTACGCTTGTTCTGGGATGGAGAGCCCTTTTGCTACCTGGGTTTCGCTTCGTTTTTGCACAAGTTGCCCCGGAGCTGCGATTTGGCATGCTGCTATTCCGCAGCAAGTGGAAACCGCTTGTCAGCGTATCCCGCTTGCTGCGGAATAGCGGCACGCCAACTCATAGCTCCGGGACAATTTGTGTGAAAATGGAGCAAAGTACAGGTAGCAAAAGGGCTCGCCACCCCGGAAAAAGCCTAGTGCGAAAACAGTTATTTTGTATTTCCCCCAACTTCTGCTATATCTAATTTTGTTTTCAGATGTTTTAATGCACTCGACCTTGCTAATACCACTTTCAGTATTTTGCCTTTTTATACTTACCAATGATCTTACTCAGACATTTCTCAAAAGCGTTTGTTGCTATGGCAAGCATGGTGAGGTGGTAACACTGTCAGGCTAGGATCTCAAAGACCCAGGTTCGAACCCCCACTCTGCCGTGAAAGCTTTGTGAAAGCTTTGTGGATGACCGTGGGACATTTAATCTCTCTCTCTTATTTCACAGGGCTGTTCTGAGGACAAAATGGAGGAGGGGAAAAGGATGTGAGCTGTTTTGGGTTGTCCACTGGGGTACAAATTTAACAGTGGTGACTTGTGTTTTTATTAAATTGGGATAATAACAGCACTTTTTAAAAGCAGGAACACACAAGAACGCAGTTCCCACTGACTTGGTGTCAGGGGGTGTGGCCTAATATGCAGATGAGTTCCTGCTGGGCTTTTTCTGCATAAAAACTCTGGATAATAATATATATATATATTACTGTTATGCCGTAAACTGTCTCAGTAATTGTAGTTGGGAGATCAGGGTATAAATGTCTTAAATATCACAAATGAGGGCTGAGGGATGGTGGCTGCCTTAAAGCAGTGTGCAGACCTCACAGGTAAGGTGAGATTTATTTTGGTTGTTGTCAGTAGTCGTATCACATGAATTTAGCCAATCACGAGGCACTCTCATTCAGACGACAGTCACTGCAATGTGACACGAAACCAAGACAGGACAAATCTGATACAACAAAACAAAAGGCTAACAGAGTCAAACAAGCGGCAAAACAAAAACAACGACCACTGCATTGATCACTTATAAAAAGAGCTAGGAACTCCTCTTGAAGATTTAATGGATCCTGTATAACAAGAGAGAACTGGCTAACATCTATACATCTATGGCATCGCACATCCAAATATTGGGCGATGCTACCAAGAAAAGGAAGGAAGGAAGGAAGGAAGGAAGGAAGGAAGGAAGGAAGGAAGGAAGGAAGGAAGGAAGGAAGGAAGGAAGGAAGACCTGTAGAAGATGATGATATTGAATTTATATCCCACCCTTCACTCTAATCTCAGAGCGGCTCACAAACTCATTTACCTTCCTCCCCTACAACAGACACCTTGTGAGGTGGGTGGGGCTGAGAGAGCTCTCACAGCAGCTGCCCTTTTAAGGACAACTCCGACGAGAGCTATGGCTAACCCAAGGCCATTCCAGAAGCTGGAAGTGGAGGAGAGGGAAATCAAACCCAGTCCTCCCAGATTAGAGACCATGCAACTACTACACCAAATAAAGCTTCCAGACCTGAACTTTCACTGTTAGATATCCCCAGGGCTTTTTTTGTAGCAGGAACTCCTTTGCCTATTAGACCACTCCCCACGATGTAGCCAATCCTCCAAGAGCTTACAATAGGCCCTGTAATGAAAGCCCTGTAAGCTCTTGGAGGATTGGCTATATCAGGAGTGAGTGGCCTAATATGCAAAGGAGTTCCTGCTACAAAAAAAGCCCTGGGGATATCCCAAGTCAAAGGGAACAGGTAGCAATACCTTTCAGGCAGGGCATGAAGGAAACAGGAAGACTTTTCTATGGGTGATGATACTTCCTCAGAGGCCCTGGTACCTGGTAATTTAGGACTTAACACGAACACCAAACTGGTCCACAGGCAAACCCCTTTAGGGATTGGTGTGACACAATTCCTACAGGTATGTCCCGAAAAGAGGCAGCCAGTTCATTCTGGACTTGTTACAGCTCCTGAATGCTGTTCAAAGGACAGTGGAGCAGATTTCAGTCATGTCCAGTGAGAGGTTCCTGTGACATTCACTATGCTAGCAATGTCTTGTTTCCCAAGACAGGATACAGTTGGCTTACCAAACGTACATGGAAAAAAAGAGACACCCTCCGCAACTGCAACCTGAGAATCAATAAGCAGCCACGGATTAAGGAGAACCCCCAAGCCATGAACCTGATCCTTCAGGGGAGATTGACCGTTTGCAGAATAGGATGGAGGCCTATTTCTAGATCAACTGTACTTTCCAGCATCAACATTTCTGTCATAACTGGATTGTGTTTCATTATATTATCTCTCACCTCCAAAAGTAACAGTAGAGTAACATCAGAAAATGGCACTTAACCCTAAACTTCTGAACAACCTCCCCCAGTGGTTTCATGTAGATGGGAAGGGTCCTAAGTCCACTGCAGAACACCGTTTTCATACACCTCCCATTTTAATCTATGTCATCAGCACTTAAATGAGTCTCATGCAGATGATTACGAAAAGTCACCTATCCAATATCCTAGAGCAGCAGTTCCCAACTTTTTCAACATGATGACCCGTAAATCCAAATGTACTCGGTATGGAGTTTTAGTTATTTCTCTAGAGAAGACTATAGTTCTGAAGACAAACACATAGCCCTCGGTCTGTGTCATGATGCCTTCATATGTTCATGACCAGCACATGAAGCAACTTATGTACAAAAGCTCACAATGCCCAGCCATTTCACGTTTTCCCCTGGGTCCTAGGCTCAAAGCATGAGATTTCTGTAATGAATGGCAATAAATCAAAATTAGGTTTACAGTCACAACACCTGAACAGCATATTCAGGATTGCTACAGCATTGTCTCCAGATTTTGATGCATAATTCAGAGCAAGAGGTGTCAGTTATCAGACACCTCCATTGCATATTAATATTGCAAGAGTGCTAATCTTTTAAGCATGCTTTATTTTAAAGGTTGTTTTTTTAAATCTTTGAGTTTGTTCGTGTCCTTTATAAAGTTTGTATCTCCGTTCCCTGGCATTACATTTTATGACACACATGGTGCATCCCGACAAGATCTCATTTATATCAAATCCGGTCCTCATAACAAATGAGTTCGACACCCCTGCTTTAATGCCAGTAACTCACGGAGCAGAATTTTTGCTCACAAGACTCCACAGCTTAGAGAGAGTGTTGGCTGCAACCTGATGGCACAAAAAGTAAAACAAAAACTCTACACATTTGAGTAGGAAGAACACACTACAGGTAATTCTGGGATTTTTAACAAGTCTGTCCTTTTCTACACAATGCATACTGAGGCTGCGATTTATTACCAAGGAGAAGGTACTTCTTAATCTTGCCCCTTCTTGCCTGCTTTGTTTTTTGGTTTTGCAGATAATCACTCCTTCCTCCCTTCACCTGCTGTTAACCATTCTGGGGGGAAAGGAAGAAATGCTTTGCTTCAAGCTACACCCATGGGTTCTAATCAGGGGTTGTTTTGTAGAAAAATAGGTGGTGGAGCTCATCCAGGGATTGTTATGCAGCTGCACCTCCTATTCAATGGACAAGGAGGTGGAACTTTCAGAAGGAGGAGGTGGAACTCTCAGAAAGCTTCAGGAGCTGCACTCCTGTGAGCTCCCACTGAATCTGAGGCCTGGTTCTAATGCTGAAAACTAATTTTTAAAAATAGGGAAACGGGCAAAACGGTTGCCTTGACTGAGTCAGCAAGGAGGAGGTGAGGAAATGAGTGAGAGCGAGAGATGAGAACATGGAAAGAAAGGGAAAGCCTGATATATAAGCTCCTGTAATTAGCCAAGGTTCAGTGATAAAAGACTCTCAGCCTTTTTGCTGCACAATTCAAACATCTACGATTCCTCTTCAACTCACAATAAAGGAACCTCTTACACTGCTTTGCGTAGAGACATTTTCCCGTTGCCATTAAGTCAATGCTTTATTTCACTGCCAAGATGTCTCCCTCCCGCCGCCCCAACCTGACAGCTCAGCTAGGAATGTCTCTCTTGCCACCCTAGGCTTTGGTTCAGCTGTTACCAACATGCGAGGCAAGAGATTCTCGCCCGTGAGGAATCAATTACTTCCTCGGCCACACTGTCTGAAGTCCTCCTTATACCCTAAAGCTCCGGCTGAAAGTGGTCAAGGACCCTAAGCCCAGGAAAGGAAGGCTGGTGGAATTACAGACCACAAAAACCCGGAACAGGCCTCAGGCCTGTAGCTTCAGGGAAAGTCAGGCACCCTGAGTCAAGGTGGTGGCAGACAGGGAAGGGGAGCCGCTAAATGCCCCCTGACTTTTTTACATGCCCCCCAACTTTTAAAATCCTGGCTATGGGCTTGACCAGCCTCAAACTGGCCCTTATGGATCAAGGCAGTTGCGGGTACCTCAACTGTAGGCTGCCAGAAAAAAATTCTGTCAAATTTTCCTGCTGAAATGCAGACAAAGAACAATCCACCTGGGGTCGTGTGCGTGAAACCCAGCCCCGAAGCCATGATTCCTTGATCAGTATATAAACTGGCCCATGAGGGTGTGAATGATTTGCTAAAGGAGGTAACTTGTCTATGACTGACCCTCTGAGGCCTCAAAGTCCAACTGCCCTCACTTCAAGTCAGTTGACCACGCAGGCCTTCACTGGATGTTGCATCCACCAACTAAAAATATTAAGGTGGGGAAGGGAGGAGGAAACTTCACCTTTCATGGTCTGAAGGCCATATTAAAAACTCTGAACTGAGGATTACAGCATAAGGCAGGGGTGTCAAACATGTGGCCCGGGGGCCAAATCAGGCCCCTGGAGGGCTCCTATTAGGCCCCTGAGCAACTGGCTGTCATTTGCTTCCTTCTCCCTCTTTCTTGCTTCCTTCTGAATCACAGCTTGCTTTGCACACAGGAACTACAGAGCAAAGTCTTTATTTTCTCCACTGGCTGAGGCTCCTCCCCCTCCTGGTCCCCTGGGGAAAGAAGGAAAGTGCCAGAGCTTCCTTTGCCCGGTTCCCTGGATCACATGGGAGAGATTGAAAGAAAGCACCTTTAAGACCAATGAGTACTAATGTTTTGAGCATGTTTTATTTTAGACAATAATCAGACAATCTGATTATTCAGGCTTCACTGTGGAGCATACCGTAAAAGGTGGGAAAAAGAGACAGGCCCAGGGGGAGAATTCTAGCAGGAGTGCCTTTGCATATTAGGCCATATACCCCTGATGTAGCCAATCCTCCAAGAGCTTGCAAGGCTCTTTTTTGTAAGCTCTTGGAGGATTGGCTACATCAGGCAGGTGTGGCCTAATATGCAAAGGAGCTCCTGCTAGAATTTCACCCCTGGACAGGTCCAGCCATCCATAATGAATCTTGAAAGCCGCTCACTGGTGTCCTGATGTTATCATGGTTTTAATCTACACTGATGGACGAAAAAGTTGTTTTTCAAAATCATACATATAATCTGCCACACTGATGTCACTTTTGGGAAAAACCCGGATGTGACATCTTGGATGCTCTATGATTCTCAAAAACAGGGACATCGGTTCCAGCTTTTACAGGAAGTAATGTCAGCTTGCTGGTTCTTTTTGCGCCTTAGGGTTGCTAGCTGTAGCCTAGCAACCTGAACACAGAGATGAATTCCTCTGGAGAAAATGGCTGCTTTGGAGGGCAGGCTCTACCTCCTCAAATCCCACCATCCTCAGGCTTTACCCTCAAATCTCCAGGAATTTCTCAACCCGGAGTTGGCAACCCCAACTCCAGGCATCACCTCAATGGTGGTAACTCTAGTGGGGAACATGGACAAAAGAGGGAAACTAAGTTCCAAGGGTGCAGACTTCAGGAAACCTAAAAATTGGGGGTTATGGGAAAAATACACCGACGTGTTGAAATGCAAAAAGACAAGATAAAAGCCCCATGGGCATAACATTTCTGGCATGCAAAGCTAATATCAAAAAGGTTTCTGTTACCTTTTTTGTTTGTTTCTATAGTGCAGAAGAGTGCAATTACGCACTTCTCCAACATAGAAACCTCTTCAAAATTAGCCATGTGTGCCAACACACACATATTAGGGGTGTTTTTTTTTTTCATACAAGAAGGCTAATTTGTAAGGTTTCTGTTTTTATTTCGTTTCTATGGTACAGAAGGGCACAGTTGCATGCCTCTTAAAAAGACAAAAAAATGAGCAAAAATAGTACCCCTTTACATGGCCCTAGTTTAAAACAACCTTTTAAAAAATGCTTTTCAGCACACAAAGGGGGTAGCTTTGAAAGATGCTCTTCCTATCACCTTTTATGTAACTCTCAGATGTGATTTTCCTGCTGCTGATGTACTCAGAAAAAAAAAATCCCCCAATATTTGTGACAAAAATAAAAACTCTCCAAAGCACAAACTCTTCTCAGCCTGTTCATCAGCTCTTCCATAGACAGAAAGGTTGACCCAAAAGCAATCCCACCAAATCAGATGTAGGGCCAAGCCACACACCTGGATTTTTAACAAGTTGGATCTGCGGTTCTGTGGAGTATTCTGTAGACATGGGGGCAGCAAAAACAGGGAAAATGACTCCCCCCTCAAGTGCTGTTTCCACTATCTCATTTGGGTTCTCCTTTAACTTTTAAAAAAGCCATTCCCCGCAGCTGTGGTGAAGAACCCAAGCTAGGTACAGAGAACCTGCACTTACCTCATTTAAAACCCAAATACATATTATGACCCCAAGATTCAATCTACCCCAATAGGATTTCATGATCATTCCTAGTTAAAAACAAAGAAAGCAGACAGCCATGTTCAGGCCTTTTTTTTAAGTAGAAAAAGCCCAGCAGGAACTCATTTGCATATTAGGTCACACACACCCGGACGTCACCATTATTTCACAGAGCCTTTTGTAGGGAAAAACCCCCAGCAGGACTCATTTGCATATTAGGCCACACCCCCGGATGCCAAGCCAGCTGGAACTGCATTCCTATGCATTCCTGCTCAAAGAAAGCCCTGGCCATATTAAAAGATCTCTCCTTCTCTCTCTCTCGCCCCCCTTCTCCCTCATCCAAACCCAGAAATTTCTAGCAGCGCAGTCCTTTCAGACCCACTGACTACAACAGCCTTATAAGGGTATAGCTCCTCTTCAAACGGCACTGTAAAAACCTGTCGGATTGTAAACTGCAAAAGACATCAGATGGATAATAATCTCCGTGCCAATATTTAGAAAGCTTCTCAAGTTAAAGCCTCTTAATCCTGGAGTAGCCAGGAAAGAGCACTATGCAAGGATTAGATGAAACAGAATTCTATTGCGAGAATGTCCAAAAAGAAAGTTCTCTGCTAGATACAGCACAGGATAAGGGATGCCAACAACTGCCTACAGTGGTATTAAATCATCTCAGGAATTGGCCCCGTAACCAATGGTCCCTCTAAACTGTGGAGTCTTGCAAGCAAAAATTCTACTTTGTGAGCAACTGGTATTAAAGTTGTGAGCTCCTGCATCAATTAGTGTGCTCTGGGGCCATCCTTCCTGAGCTAAGACAAAAATGTGTGAGCTGGAGGCTAAAAATCTGCGAGCTAGCTCACGCTAACTCAGCTTAGAGGGAACACTGCCCATACTGTAAGGTTGTAACATCAGAGACTGATTGCCTTGGATTTTTTTTTTTACAGTAAGCATTTGAAGTTTTGTATCCTCCCAAGCAAATCTAACAATTTGCACATTATAAGGATCTGATCACTTCCATGTGAGCACTGTGGAACATAATGAGATACCACAGCAGATACACAGCTACCAGAGAAAGCCAAGGCCCCTCCGGCTTGCCTTCCTCTCTCTCTCTGTAATATTTCATAATGCAAGATATGTGACATGCATTGTGAGTCTCCCCACCTCCGCTCCACTTCAGTGGATGCTATGTATACAGATGCTGCAAGGGTGCCACGTCATATTTTCACATTACTGCACTTTCCTGGAGGCGAGAGAGGAGGAGGAGAAGCAAAACGTCCCCTTTGAGCAGCAGCTGCACAATGTAAACATCTGGTCTTAAAAACGCAAGTAGGAAAAGGGGATGTAAGAAGCCCCCCGTAAACAATATGCCATAATATAGAAAACTTGTCAGGATTCATTTGTTCCTTACACATGGTCTGATCAGGGGTGGAATTCTAGCAGGAGCTCCTTTGCATATTAGGCCACACACCCTTGATGTAGCCAATCCTCCAAGAGCTTATAGGGCTCTTCTTACAGGGCCTACTGTAAGCTCTTGAAGGATTGGCTACATCGGGAGTGTGTGGCCGAATATGCAAAGGAGCTCCTGCTCCCCTGGGTCTGACACACATGACAATTGGGTTATCAACCTCCGGGTGGGTGCCTGGCAAAACACAAAAGTGCAGTGTAAAGGTTAAACAACCACGAAATAATACACCATAAATACTTGCTCAAAGTAGCGGGTGTAACTGTATTTACATACTCATACATTCAACAATCACTACATGCATGTACCAAAGCCCTAATACACTTATTTCATTGATGTAAACAATGTAGAAGTCCATACACAAGATTCTGGTTAATTTCCAAAATATAAATAAATTTGTAACCATGTTAACTTCCTTGTGCTTGCATAAATAGGTACTGGCTCAATAGGTGATGAGACACCTCCCAGATACTGATGTGTTTCAAGAGGCCCTCCCTTCTTCAAATCACCCTCATATGATTTTGGAACTGCAAAATAACCATAGTGCTGATCTACTGCCCATTAATATACCGGAAACAATTAAAGCCACTAATATAGCACTTACCCACTGCTCAAAAAATAATTTCTCCAAGGCATTAGTCCTGGCGGTGGCTGCTGATACAGCAAAGGGGCTCAATGCACCACTGTCGCTTGCTAGATAAGGCCACAGGTGCGCATGAGTTGGAAAGTCATGAAAAGTCGCAGTTAATCACAGCTTCATAGAGACATCACAGTATTTCTGCAGTCATCAGATGCCGCAATTTAGCTTTGGGATTCACATTATTCTCCACACACAGTTTATGTGTCCACTTGGACGTAAGTCCTTCTTGAATTCAGTGTCTCTTCTTGCCACGTTAACAAGCACAAGGCTACAGTCTTAGAAGGAGTATTGCTTTAATGGTTTTAATCTGCTGTAATTTATTGTAATGAACCTCTGATTCTGTCTGTTGTGATCTGCCCTGAGCCTGTTTTGGGAGGGCAGAATAAAAATCCAAATGAATGAATGAAAACAAACAAATATCGCAGGAAATACAAGAGCTGCACAAACGTTAAGTTACATGCCATTTACGCAAACTGGGAGCCCCCTGCTCATGATGCACCTATACCTGCAGTTGTAAGTCTTGTGTGAACTGGGCAATGTGTTGACTTTCCAAGTGGGTACAGCTTCCATTCATGCATACCAGAATCTTTGTCCAGGGTTCTGGTCTCATGAACTGTACCCAAATGTGCGGCAGAGCTCACACAAGAAACAGTCCAGATGCTACGCGTGGCTGTGTTTTGTTCCCATGAACAGAAAGGACTATAACGTCTAGAAGGAACTACAGGAAATGACAAAATAAATCCAATAAATACATGTATTTTTGGTTATGATTTTTATTTTAAATTCTGCTTTCAATTTTTGGGCCTTATAGTATATTATAAAACAACAACAGTAGCTCATAGCCCTTGTTGTATATTAGCTCATGGCCCTTATTGCATATTAACCTTTAAATTCTTGACTCATGAACTGTACCCAGATGCGTTGCTAAGGTCATGCAAGAAACTGTCCGTGCAGTTGTATGCAGGGGTCCCTGATACAGGTGGCTGTGTTCCATTCCCGTGAACAGAAAGGAGTACAATGTCTACAGGGAACGACAGGAAATAACAAAATAGATCCAATTACGGGGTGACTTGTGGAACGCCTAAGATGATGCCCACCAATGTTCCCTTTAAGCTGCAGAGTCTTGTGAGCAAAAATTCTACTTTGTGAGCTACTAGTATTAAAGTTGTGAGCTCCTGCATCCATAAGTGTGCTCTGGGGCCATTTTTCCTGAGCTAAGACAAAAGTGTGTGAGCTGGAGGCTAAAAATGTGAGCTAGCTCACACTAACTCAGCTTATAGGGACATACTGATGCCCACCAACAGAAAGAGACTGACCGTTCAGCATCCGACGGGAATCAGGAACAGGAACTTCTACGAGATATCTGAACAACTCAGCTGGGTTTGCAAAACCAACACATATCTTAAAATCAGGGAGGACAAACGGAGATGCCGCCCCGCTTCGGCACGGTTTCTATCTCTGGCAGCTTCCTCTGTCCTAGAGATAAATCTATGTTGTTTTCCTGCTGTAAGCACACGAGCTAATTATTCATCAATTTCCAAAACACTGACTAATTATCCACCAGTAATTGCCGCCTCAACTGCTCTTTGGACCTCTGCGGATGGGAAGAGAATTGTTTGCAAGGTTGCATACTTGTGTGGCAGGACACAGCCAAGGCCCATGGTCTGAAATTACAATCACCAGCCAGTGTTTTGGTGAGTGCAGAGTCAAGTCATAGCCGTATCTCACTGACTCACCGTTTTCTCTGCTGCTTCCTCTTTTTAAATAACAGAAGAATAGGAAAAAACCCAGAAAGCAATGTTAGTCTCTTCCTGTAGAATATTATAATAATGTATCAGTAGTCAAGAATACTTGTTTAAGTACTTTGGCACACCCTCCCATAATGTTGTTCCTCTGTGATGATCCCACCCCACCCCACCCCCCAAAAACCCCCATCACTTTTAGCGCTTACGCACTCCATCTACATTATCCTGGTGAGCCTTGCCACAACCATGTAGATTAGGTCAGATTTATTACTGCAATATCGAAGATAAGAACATCAGAAGAGCCCTACTGGATCAGACTGGTGGTCCATCTAGTCCATCCTCCCGTCTCACACAGTGGCTAGCCAGTTCCTCTGGAGGGCCAACAACAGGCCACAGAGGCCGAGACCTTCCTTGGAGCATAAGAAGAGCCATAAGTCATTGGTGGTACATAAGAACATATGAAGAGCCCTGCTGGGTCAGACCAATAGTTCACCTAGTCCAGCATCCGATTCCACACAGTGGCCAACCAGTTCCTCTGGAGGGCGAACAACAGGGCATAGAAGCTAAGGCCTTCCCCTGATGTTACCTCCTGGCTCTGGGATCCAGAGGATTAGTGCCTCTGAATGCAAAGGTTCCTTCAGTCACCATGGCTAGTAGCCAGATAGACTTATCCTCCATGAATCTATCTAATCCCCTTTGAAAGCTGTTTGTTCCTGTGGCCATCACTACATCCTCTGGCAGCAAAGTTCACGCTTCAATCATTCTCCATATAAGGTAGTAAAGATGGCAGCCTAAGGAATCATTTACTTGCTGTCACACAGCAAGTTCATTACGAGGGCAAGATCCGAACCAGGGATTGTGCCAGCTCACAACAAGTACTGCCGATATCACAAGAGTGAGACAGTTGCAGGTTCTACTATGCAATATTTTTAGGGATCCAGACATGTTTCTGTGAGGTCACACTCCACTGGCATTTTTCAAGGAGCAAGGAGAAAGCTGCCTGGGGCGCATGCCATCAGTAGAGTCACTAGGCTTGGAGACTGGCAGGAGGGCTGGGGGTGAGGACATGAGGGGCGTGTGATATCAGCTGCATCCTCATCTCACTTTCAGGGAAACCATCGGAGTGACGTAGGGTTGCTCTACGAATCACTGGAAACATCTATGGAATACCAATAACCTCCAATGGCGGTAGAAAGTGCTGTCTAGTTGGAGCTGACTTATGGTGTCCCTGAGGGTTTTCAAGGCAAGAGATGTTCAGAAGTTGTTTGCCACTACCTGACTTTGCATAGCATCTCTGGACTTCCATGGGGATCTCCCATCCAAATACTGACCAGCCCCAACCCTGCATAGCTTCCATGATCGGACAAGATCAGGCTACCCTGGGCCATATAGATCAGGGTAACAATAACCTTATAGTTATTGAATGAAATATTCTGCCTCCAGTTCACGTTTTCTCTCCCTCCCCCTTTAAAAAAGTGTGTGTGTGTGTGTGTTCATGTGTGTGTTTGCATGCTTGGAAGTCATGGTGACTTCTGGCCACCCCGAGTGGGGGTAGGATGTTTCAGAGAGGTGGCTTGTATCGCCTGCTTCTGCATCCCAGCCCTGGTATTCCAAGGAGGACTCCATCCAAGTATTTGCCAGAGCTGACTTTGCTTAGCTTCTGAGATCTGACCAAGATCAAACTTGCCCGGGTTATCCAGGTCAGGGGTCAAACTCATGTTTTCAAAAGTAGCTGCTTCTCCAAGACGGAGAGGGAAAGGGTGGGGTGGGCATGTTCTCCATCCTTCTCTTGTTGACTGATTTTCTGTTGAACTCTTTCCCCCACTCCACCTCCGCCAAAAGCGCCAGACACAGATTCTAGAGCAGGGGTGTCACATATGCAGTTCGGGGACCAAATCAGGACCCCAGAAGGCTCCTATCAGGCCCCTGAGCAACAGGCTGTCATCTGCTTCCTTCTCCCTCTCTTTTGCTTCCTTCTGCATAACAGTTGCATTGCAAGGCTTGCTCAACTGCACAGGAGCTACAGAGCAAAAACTCTATTTTCTCCATTGGCTGAGGCTCCTCCCTTGGGGAGGAAGGGGGGAAGAATAGCTTGCCCTGTTGGCTGGATTGGAGAAGGTATTTGTCTCTTTAAATCACATCTTCGAGCCAAGCCAGCTGGCAGCTTGGAGAATGCCTTTCAAGTTAAAGTTGCTTTCTTTCTCCTCTACCTCCCCATTTGCCTGCCTGCCTGCCTTCATGTCTCGCGACTCTCAAACACCTGATGTTCATGTCTTGCGGCTCTCAGACATCTAGCAATTATTCTATGTGGCTCTTACATTAAGCAAGTTGGGTCACCCCCGTTCTAGACAGAAACACCCCTCACTTCAATTGTGGAGAAAGGTCAGGAAGAAAATGCGATAGATAAATTAAAAAGAAAAAGAGTCAAGAATCCATAACAGCCGTAGAAATCTTAAGGGAAACTAGCAAATGCCTCAGCATTTCAAAGGATTGTGGTTTATATATAATCGAGAGCTGATATCTGACAGCCCACTTTGGTGAAGTTTTTTGTGTGTGTGTGTCACTCAAAGGGAATACTGTAACTGCTTTTGGACAATATCAGCCTCGACTATCTACCCTCTTCCAATTACTGCAAGTTCTGCCTTGCCTAGAAGCCCATTTCCTTATCTGCACCGTTTTCTTCTGCCTGAGGAGAGCAATTTCACACACACACAAGGAAGCCCCCTTCCTTTCCCTTCACGTCTTTGAGGAAAAGCTGTGAGAAGGAAGAGCGCATCTCAGTTGCCTTCCAGTCCTGATTTCTGAAGCACTCGGGAAGCACTCTCACAGTGGGATGAGAAGGCATCTGATGGCTAGACTCACCAGTCCCCTGCCCCCAGGTTCTGTAGCCTGCCACTGATCCAAGTGATGGCAGTGGGGAAAAATAAAACCCACCAATCTTGGCTGCGTTGCTATGTCACTTCCAGAAAAAAAAGGAAGTGAGAGAGGGTAGCTCTAGGAATCACCAGAAACTCTATGGTAACATCACAGATATCTCTGGTGATTCCTAGAGCTACCTTTGTCACCTCCCAACATTTTCCCACTCTGGACAAAAACACTCTCTTGCAGAATCAAATCAAGTGGCTTTCTCTGCAAGCAAAGACAATTCAGAGGATTATCATTGGCAGCATATGGTACCTAGGGAAACTCTGGGGTCTGATGTTTCAGGCCCATGCTTTACCGGGAGTCAGAAAAATTAGTAAAACACCTCAACAATAAACCCATTTACCTGGAAGTAAGCCTCGCCTTGCAGTCAAATTTACTTCTAAGTAAGAGTTAAGCGTAAGGCATAAGAGAACATAAGAGAACATATGAAGCTGCCTTATACTGAATCAGACCCTTGGTCCATCCAAGTCAGTATTGTCTACTCAGAATGGCAGTGGCTCTTCAGGGTCTCAAGCTGAGGTTTTTCATGCCAATTTGCCTGGACCCTTTTTAGCTGGAGATTCCAGGGATTGAACCTGGGACCTTCTGCTTCCCAAGCAGATGCTCTACCACTGAGCCACCGTCCCTCCCCGAAGCCACATTGGATCAGCCCAGTGGTCCATCCAGTCCAACACTCTGTGTTACACAGTGGCCAAAAAAAGCCATCAGGAGGTCCACCAGTGGGGCCAGGACACTAGAAGCCCTCCCACTGTTGCCCCCCCCCCCCAAACACCAAGAAGAAAGCATCACTGCCCCAGACAGAGAGTTCCATCTATACCTTGGCAAACCACCTCTGCTTCTTACCTGCCTTGAAAACCCCTTGCTGGGGTTGCTGCAAGTCAACTGCAATTTGACGGCTCTTTGCACACACTCAACAATGAAGCATAACGTGGCTTAAATCCCCCTTCTGATTTGGATTCTCCATGTACAGACAGGACCGGCCCTAGGGCACACAGGAAGAGGGGGGGAGGAGGAGGCAGTGCCCTTTCAGGCTTCGTGATCCTTTCTGCCGCTGCTGGCCTGCCCGGGCACTGACAGTGAGCGCACCACGTGGTTTTACCCGCCAATCAGCTGATCGGCGGGGGGACGCGTCTTTAGATAACCAACCGCCGATTCCCTGGCATTGAAATAGACCTCACGGGTGGGGGAGGAGAAGGTTGGGGAGCAGGCAAACTAGGCATTTGCCTAAGGGAGGGGGGAAGGCTGAATTCAGCACCCCCACCCTGCCGGCACCTAGGCCTAGTTTGCCGAGTGGGCGAGCCAGCCCTGTGTACAGATCAACAATGCCAGTTGACACAGGGACAAGCTGTGAAAGAGTTTAAGTTGAAAAACGAGCAGGAATCGGATGCTGCCTTCCTCTTATGGGTGTTCAGATCTCATGCGTGGCCTAGACAAACAGCAAAATGAGCAGCCAAACAGGGTGTACCAAATGAGTCTGCAAGTGGAGGGGTGGGCTTACATTTTTATTAATGTTTTCCCACATTAAAAAACTCCCTGGGGGAGGGAAAGGCTTTTCAGGGAGAATGGGTCCATCTCAGCTCTTGCAAGATGTGGTAAGTTTTCCGTTGACAAAGAATTGGTAATGTTCACAGCTCACAGATGAAGCTGCTTTATACTGAATTACACCCAGGGCTTTTTTTTTTTTAGCAGGAACACACAGGAAAGCAGTTCTGGCTGTCTTAGTGTCAGGGGATGCTGCCTAATATGCAAATGAGTTCCTGCTGGGCTTTTTCTTTTTTTTAAAAAGCCCTGATTACACCATTGGTCCATCAAGGCTCAGTATTGTCAACTCAGACGGGAGCAGCTTTCCTGGGTCTAAGGCAGAAGTTTTTCATGTCAACATAGGTTTGCCAAGTCAGTATTGTCTACTCAGACTGGCAGCAGCTCTCCAGGGTCTCAAGCTGAGGTTTTTCACACCTATTTGCCTGGACCCTTTTTTGGAGATGCCAGGGATTGAACCTGGGACATTCTGCTTCCCAAGCAGATGCTCTACCACTGAGCCACCATCCCTCCCTCTCTACATGGGCTCAGGGAATGGTCATCAAGCCCGGAGACAAAAGAAAGCCTGTATCTAGGGTCAAGGCAATGGTGCATAGCTGTAACATGCCCACTGAAAGAACCTTGATAGCACACCGCTGGCGGTAGGGAACCACTTGAAACTGCCAGGGGTGTGTGAGTGTGTGTGTGTGGGGGGGGGGTTGTCCTGGTTCCATTCAAAGCCTTTTGGATTTCACCCCCAAGAATGAAGAGAAATGGACAGGCACTATGGCACTCACAACCACCACTTGGGTTGCCAATTCCCAGTTGGGGGCATGAGATTCCCTGGTTTGGAAGCCCTAACACCCTCCAAGTTTCAAAAACACTGGGCCAGGGGGTCCAGTTCTATGAGCCCCCAAAGAAGGTGCCCCTATCCATTATTTCCAATGGAGAAAAGGCATATAAAAGGGGTATGGTCCCTTTAAATGTAAGAACATAAGAGAAGCCATGTTGGATCAGGCCAACGGCCCATCCAGTCCAACACTCTGTGTCACACAGTGGCAAAAATTTTTATATATACACTCCCACTGTGGCTAATAGCCACTGATGGACCTGTGCTCCATATTTTTATCTAAACCCCTCTTGAAGGTGGCTATACTTGTGGCCGCCACCAGCTCCTGTGGCAGTGAATTCCACATGTTAATCACCCTTTGGGTGAAGAAGTACTTCCTTTTATCCGTTTTAACCTGTCTGCTCAGCAATTTCATCAAATGCCCACGAGTTCTTGTATTGTGAGAAAGGGAGAAAAGTACTTCTTTCTCTACTTTCTCCATCCCATGCATTATCTTGTAAACCTCTATCATGTCACCCCGCAGTCGACGTTTCTCCAAGCTAAAGAGTCCCAAGTGTTTCAACCTTTCTTCATAGGGAAAGTGCTCCAGCCCTTTAATCATTGTAGTTGCCCTTTTCTGGACTTTCTCCAATGCTATAATATCTTTTTTGAAGTGCGGCGACCAGAACTGCACACAGTACTCCAAATGAGACCGCACCATCGATTTATACAGGGGCATTATGATACTGGCTGATTTGTTTTCAATTCCCTTCCTAATAATTCCCAGCATGGCATTGGCCTTTTTTATTGCAAACGCACACTGTCTTGACATTTTCAGTGAGTTATCTACCACGACCCCAAGATCTCTCTCTTGGTCAGTCTCTGCCAGTTCACACCCCATCAACTTGTATTTGTAGCTGGGATTCTTGGGCCCAATGTGCATTACTTTGCACTTGGCCACATTGAACCGCATCTGCCACGTTGACGCCCACTCACCCAGCCTCAACAGATCCCTTTGGAGTTCCTCACAATCCTCTCTGGTTCTCACCACCCTGAACAATTTAGTGTCATCCGCAAACTTGGCCACTTCACTGCTCACTCCCAACTCTAAATCATTTATGAACAAGTTAAAGAGCATGGGACCCAGTACCGAGCCCTGCGGCACCCCACTGCTTACCGTCCTCCACTGCGAAGACTGCCCATTTATACTCACTCTCTGCTTCCTATTACTCAACCAATTTTTGATCCACAAGAGGACCTGTCCTTTTACTCCATGACTCTCAAGCTTTCTAAGGAGCCTTTGATGAGGAACTTTATCAAAATGTGATGGCCAGAACTCCCTTTGAAGTTCAATTATGCTTCTCACAATCTTGCTCCTAGCTCCACCCCCAATGTCTCCTGGCTCCAACCCCAAAGTCTCCTGGCTCCACCCCCAAAGTCCCCAGATATTTCTTGAATTGGACCTGGAAACCCTAGCCACCCCTTTGGGGTTTCCTGCTGTAGACAGAGGCTGTTGGATTCTGATAGCAGGCCACAAGAATAAGGTCCACGTTCCAGAGTTTCTACCAAATTATGGCACTTCACATCTGTTCATACCCTCCCAACTTTTAATTTAAAAAAAATAATAATGTTGGGGACATGGAAAAATCTCCTCCTGTGCAATTTTTTGCCCAGTTTTTGCATATCGGGTCCCCCAAACCAAAAGGAGCTGGAATAATTAAACTGCAACATTACAACACTGCAAAAAGAAAGAAAGAAAGAAAGAAAGAAAGAAAGAAAGAAAGAAAGAAAGAAAGAAAGAAAGAAAGAAAGAAAGAAAGAAAGAAAAGAAAGAAAAACCTGTGTTTTAAATCAATGCTGATAATATACTCTGGAGGCCGATGATCTATTTTCCAGTATCTGGTCAGCAGTTTTACAGCATAATGCATAATATGTCCAATATGAGTTATATAACTGAAGCTCCTTTTGAAAGCCCCCCCACCACACAGTGAGGTCAGATGCATTCTGTTCTGCACCGTAGGGACTTGGAAGAATCCCTTCTCGCTGCATCCAAACTCAACAACAACAACAAGATTTCATTTTGCCCTGTGAAGGGTAAACGTTCCCAAAGATTTTGACTCTCCAACACAATTTCTTGTTTCTTCTAACTGGACTTCATTGTGCATTTCTTCTTCCACAGCTTTCAAATCTCAACAGCCATCTTTTATTTTCTGGAGGATCAAAATCTCGGGAGATCACATGGCCTCTTTGACATGGCGCCAGCAGAGGGGGCTCCAAGCTGCCAATGCTAAAGCTCACACACTTTCTCTCTCTCACACACACACACATGCACACGTGTGAGAGAACACCAGAGACAGGATGTCCGCTGGATTACTCATAATTCAATTGAATGTCACGTTCAGTAGCCGATGAGAGAGAAAAACACGCTGGGCTAGTTATTATGGATCTTTCTTCGAAATGTCTTTGTTTGCGGGGGTGGGGGGGAGAAGCGAGATCTTCCCACTGAAAGGTGTTTACGCAAGACAACCTTGGGATGAAAAGATCCTTGAAACACCCAATTCACCTTCCTTCAGAGCGGGGTGGTTCATCTTGTGTAGAACAGTGGGTGGCAGATTTCAATGGCATCGATTCAGAAACTGGACAGGTGGGCAGGGAGGGGGGGGTGGGAATATGCTTACGAGTTTCAAAGAGACACCTTAATTTGAAAAGAGGCTACAGAGGAGGGAGTCAGTGAATAGAAAAAGTGGGCCTTCGGGCTCATAACTCATAGATTTCAGAGCCGGATTTTTTTTTTCAACATGGACAGTGGGCAACAAAACAAGGAGTAATTCGAAACAGGGCCGGATCTGTGAGGGGGGGGCAGAGGGGAATGCTTGCCCCAGTCGCCACCAGAGGGGGGGGGTGCCAAATTGGGTATGGAGTTCATTCTATTCTATGGGCCCATAAGGTAGAATGGGCCCGTAAGGGAATGCCATTTTTTAATTCCCTCCCCCCCCCCCCAAAAAAAACACATGTAGATCCGGACCTGATTCCAAGAGGACTGGGTCTTCCAGCTACATGACTTATGTTCTTATCTATTAGCCACATGGTATTGTTGGAACTCTGTCTGGGGCAGTGATGCTCTGTATTCTTGGTGCTTGGGGGGGGGGCACAGTGGGAGGACTTCTAGTGTCCTGGCCCCACCGGTGGACCTCCTGATAGCACCTGTTATTTTGGCCACTGTGTGACACAGAGTGTTGGACTGGATGGGCCATTGGCCTGATCCAACATGGCTTCTCTTATGTTCTTATATCTGGGACAGTAATGCTCTGTATTCTTGGTGCATAGGGGACAACAGTGGGAGGGTTTCTGGAGTTCTGGCCCAGCTTGTGGACCTCCTGATAGCATCTGGTTTTTGGGCCCGTGTGACACAGAGTGTTGGACTGGATGGGCCATTGGCCTGATCCAACATGGCTTCTCTTATGTTCTTATGACCCAGTGGGACTTGAGAAGGGGTGGGAAGAATAACACACACACACCCCAATCACTCAACTCCAGATTCAAATCTCCTCCCAAGATCAAAAATAGATCTTGGCACTGGCAGGTGCTGGGGGGGGGGGCTTTGCCCAAATGTAGTTGACAAGAATGGCAACCTTTAAAAAAAATAGCCGTATGCTCTTTTCAAACTCAATGCTGCTCTCCTGGTTCAAATAGCAGATACCCAATCCGGCGGCACGGGGGGGGGGGGGCGCAGGACTGCTGGAGAGCAGAGGTAGGGGAAAAACGGCAGCTGCGCTCGCAGCGCCCGAGAAGACGAAATGGCAAGCAGACAGGGGCTATTACAGTTATTTCCGAATAGTTTGGCACGCCTCTAATCAGGGCTTCTGTTCCCCCCTTTCCCGCCTCTAGCTCTCGGTTTACTGCTGTGTCATTGCTTCTCAAGGGCAGCCGCGCAGACAATGGCTCAGCTTCTAACCTTCGTCTCAGAAAAGTGCCCATCCCGCAAGTATTAAGGGTCCCGGCTGTGCCTATCAGAAACACACACTGGGTACAATAAAAGAAGGAAGCCAATTTCCTTGGGTTTTTTGAAGTGCTTTCCAAAACTAAGGAGCTTTCCTGGAGCAGAAAACGAAGCCATGGGGGCGCAAAGAGCCTTTGATTGTGCCACATGATTCCTTTCATGGCAGGGGAGGAGAGGAGAAAGAGGGGACCTCTCCCTGACACAGATGGACAAAGCCAAAAAGAGAGAGAATTAACTATCGCCATGAATGAATATACACCTCCATAAAACACTTGGAAGGGAATACAATTGGGGTTTGAAATACTGCCGGTCATTTAGCCCTGTTTCCTATGGTATTTTTTAAAAATGATCTCAATATTGTGAATTAGGCATTTCTCTGAAGATCAGCACTGAATTTATTCTCCAATTTGGATTTTGATGAGTCCCCCCCACCCACCCACCACCAAACCAAAATGCATTCACTTTTTTAAAAATTTGTCTGCTACATTTTTGGTGCTTTCATTTGTCTTCCCCAATTACTGCTTCTTCTTTCCTGAATTAATCACACAGGTGATCCTACCCAGTCAAGAAGAACTAAATCTTAGGAAATTATGAAGGTTCATCTTTCAAAGGCAGGGACTCATAAAGCAGTTTTCACAAGAGCTGAACCAAACCAATTCCATATTGTCAGTAATGCTGAAATACGCCAGTCTTTTTTTTAGTGATTTTTCTTTCTTTTTGGGGAGGAGGGGGGGCAAGGGCACTCCTTGTGAAACTTTCTGCTCATTCATTTACTTTGGTTCTCACTCTCAAGAGCCTTTGTTTGCCCTCAGTGACATCAGTACGTAGCTAAATCTCATTGGCTAGGGAGTATGAACCAATCAGATTCGACTACGTACTGATGTCACCAAGGGCAAGTGAGAACACATGACTGTAAGGGCCAAATTAAACATTTTTACAAGGAATGTCATTTAAAAAACCCCTCAGCATTACTGAAAAACACGAAGTAGTTTTTTATTCAAGTCTAGTAAGGGCTGCACTGCAAGTCAATGATGTTGTATTTTTAACAGTATGCAAATTACACACACCCATAATGCAGCAAGTCTAATTAAATATGTACAAGAGAATATGCTCCACAATACAGCACCGAAAGTAATATCGGGTGAGTTGTACAGCAATTTGCAGTGTTAGAACAACATACTGCAATTTGGCGCAAGTTTAGGTTGTTGTTTTTTTAAGCCAGTCTGCATATGTGAATTCTGCACTTCCGAAGATCGGATTTTAAGTCTCTAAGATGTGACCATATTGCTTTCAACTAAGTTCTTAATGAGGCAAGTTCAAGCTGACCACATTAACCACCGATAAATTATGCAGCTATGCCTTACTAAGCCCCCTGTTGCTACTGCGATCACATTTGGTCCTCTGCTGACAAGACTGACCAAACAATTAACACTCCCTCCCCACAAAAGAAATCTCAAAAACACCAGCGAGGTTCCTTCCTTTGCCATAATTATGCCCCATAATTCCATTAACTCTCTAATCTTTTGCCATCAACCACAGTTCTATTTTGAAGCTATGTATTTTCTTGCATCCTGCACTAGAGCGCATATCTCCCATGATTAATTCTTTTAAAGTTGTGGACATACAAATACATAAACTTATTATATAATTCCCAGGGCCTTTTTTTTTTGTAGCAGGAACTCCTTGGCATATTAGGCTACACCCCCCTGATGTAGCCAATCCTCCAAGAGCTTATAGTAGGCCCAGTTAGAAGAGCCCTGTAAGCTCTTGGAGGATTGGCTGCATCAGGAGGATGTAGCCTAATATGCAAAGGAGTTCCTGTTACAAAAAAAGCTCTGCTCATTCCCAATATTATGAAAGAAAGGAATATCCAAGGCTTTTTCTGTAGTAGGAACTCCTTTGCATATTAGGCTACACCCCTCCTGATGTAGCCAATCCTCCTGGAGCTTACAGTAGGCCCTGTACTAAGAGCCCTGCAAGCTCTTGGAGGACTGGCTACATTGGGGGGGGGGGGAGGAGGCCTAATATGCAAAGGAGTTCCTGCTACAAAAATAGCCCTGGGAATATGGATAGAGCAGGTAGTGCACCCAGCTGTCCCATAAAGGCTGAAATCTGATGGGGGTGAGAACATGCTGACCAGATAACAAGGATGTGACACACAAAATGGGCTAGAACCTGATTTAGTATTTTGCTCCGTTGCCCTGTGTTCTGCTGGTTTCATCAGCAACTTGTGATCCTGTCCAGCTCTCCAGTGGAAATTGCCCAGCATTTGTTTGCTCGTGGATCGCCCAGATTGATGGGGCTGGTGGCTGGGAATTTGGCTGCTGTACTGCATGAGGGCTATCATAATTTTGGGCAAGGGCAATGAACATTTGACTGGTTTTTCCGTGGTACTGTCTTGATTGCCTTTCTGGCCAGTGTAATTTTTTACTCCGTTTCACCCATGTTGGATCCTGTCTATATTTGTGTTTCATTATTTCCTTATTTCATGCCATTAAAGGTTTTTGACTTTGACTTAAGAACATCAGAGAAGCCATGCTGGATCAGGCCAATGGCCCATCCAGTCCAACACTCTGTTTCACACAGTGGCCAAAAAAAAAGGAGGTTCACAAGTGGGGCTAGAAGCCCTTCCACTTTGCCCCCCCATAAGCACCGAGAATACAGAGCATCACTGCCCCAGAGCGAGAGGGGGAAAGGGGGGGACACACTTGAAATGGGCTAAAGCAGGATCCCCCGACATGGTGCCCGTGGGCGTCATGGTGCCTACCGGATCCCTATCTTGGAGCCCACCAAGTGTTTTTGAAAATTGGGTGGGCCCAGGTGGGGCTCTTTTTTTAGTGATTTTTCTTTCTTTTGGGGGGAGGGGGCACTCATGAAATTTTCTGCTTATTCATTTACTTTGGTTCTCACTCTCAAGCACCTTTCTTTGCCCTCAGTAACATCAGTATGTAACTAAATCTGATTGGCTAGGGAGTATGAACCCATCAGATTTGGCTACATACTGATGTAACCAAGGGCAAATGAGAATGCATTGAATGTAAGGGCAAAACAAAACATTTTTACAAGCAAAGCCATTGTAAAAAACACTCAGATTTGCCACTGAAGACCTGATTGGCTACGCAGATTAAAGTAACATTGTTTAAACAGCAGTTGCTACCACAGTGGGGGGTTTTTTAAGAGTCTCTCTCACTTTTCTTTCCCAGTGTATTTTCAAATTACACCTCTTCTCCTCTGCATTTGGGCTTCCTCTGTGTGTGGCTCCGCCTCCTCCAGCAGCCATCTTGTGACAGTGCCCATCACCCTGTGTCAGAATTCCAAAGCTGCCCACTGGCTCAAAAAGGATGGTGACCTCTGCACTAGATGGTAACAATGAACAGACTGATGCAGTTGTCAGGCTGGCCTGACAGGTGTTCATGGAGCACGGCACTAAGAGATGAGACTTCGGTTCCAATTATTGAAACAAACAGCTATAAGCAGCAAGAAGAAGGTGCTTAACCATCCTGCTCTGTCAAAGTCCAATGAACTCTGAGCATCGGGAAAGCTTTAAACAGTTCCTGAAGACTATCACACCAAACCATGGTTACAAAAGCTTAACTGTGCTCTAGCAGGATGCCTAAACGGACAAACCATGGTTTGTGATTGTCCAGCAAACCAGAATTAAGAACTGTGGTTTGAGGTGAGTTTCCAAACCATGGCTTGTGCTAACTACACTTTGGCGTGGTGCCTTAATTGACAAACTGTAATTCGTTAACAGCCAACACACAAAATCAGGAACTGTAATTGGCAGTGGATTTCAAACTACTGTTTGTGCTAATTCCGGTTTAGCATGATGCCGGAGTTGACTAGACTCTTGCTCTGGTCCTGCCCTATAGAAATGGAAGTGCTGAAGAGATGGAAAATTAACCAGGCAAGCAGCCCCAAATCATGGTTTACTAAGTGGACAGAGAACAGGAGACAAGCAACTATAAACTATGGTTTGGCTTCTAACCTACGACTAGCACAATCCATGGTTTGATGTGATGTTCAACTTGTGACATTGTTTTCCCCCTTAAAGAATCATCCACTGCCTTTGATGGCTTGCAAACCAGAGATAGAACAAAGGCCAAGACAATACAGACCAAGCTTCAGAGCCAAGCCAATTTTACTGAAAACACTGCGCTGTTTTTAAGTCATACCGATAGGTGCAAGAGCTATTGCCATAATCAGTGTCAACGCAGCCCGTAAGGTGGCCAGGTCCTACCTGCCTACTGGGGATGTGTGTGTCCTGGTGACACTCTGGAAATCTGTCAGTGTGCACACTTTCCACACACGGCGACTTCACCCAGCAGTTATGTCATTACACTGCCAACACTGTTTATTGCGACACACTGTTTGGGGTGGGTTTCCCCCCACCAATCAGTTGGGGGGGTGGCAGATTGGAGGCCCCCCGACCAGATCTGCTGGCTGGAATGGGTAGTAGTAGCTGTCACCTGGATAACATGCAACCCTCGTAGCCAGTCAGGGAGCCTGTTATTTGCCGAGCCCCACCCGTTTGAAATAAACAAGATAGAATGTGGAGTAAGAGTCAGTTCTAGATACTCAAGAAAGTGACACGTTTCAGACAGTGTCTCAGCTGGCCACCAACATTCAGACAGGGCTATAAGACCTGAGGGACCATCTCATTAATTCAGCTGGTATCACTGTAACCAATCAGGGAGCCTGTCAGCTGCTGCACCCTGCCCCAGTTGAAATAAACAAGAAAGAATGTGGAATAAGACTCAATTCTTGACACTCAAGAAAGCGGTGCATTTTAGACAGCTTCTCAGCTGGCCACCGACATTCAGACAGGGCTATAAGACCCAAGGGACCCCGTCATTAATTCCTGCTTTTAATGGTGCTCAGTGAAGCTGTTAATTATTTCTTACTAGCTGCTAATTGTTTTTCTTGGACATCCAGCTCCCTGCTTGCAAGCCACCAAGTGTAACAGAATATGCTAGACTTGTTCTGGAAAAGAGGAAATACCTCCTGTCCATTACAATGTGTATTACAGACCTAGATTCTAGGGCAGGGGTGGCCAAACTTGCTTAATGTAGGAGCCACATAGAATAAATGGCTGTTGTTTAAGAGCCACAAGGCCTGAACGTCGGAAGGAAGGAAGGAAGGAAGGAAGGAAGGAAGGAAGGAAGGAAGGAAGGAAGGAAGGAAGGAGAAGGAGAAGGAGAAGGAGAAGGAGAAGGAGAAGGAGAAGGAGAAGGAGAAGGAGAAGAAGAAGAAGAAGAAGAAGAAGAAGAAGAAGAAGAAGAAGAAGAAGAAGAAGAAGAAGAAGAAGAAGAAGAAGAAGAAGAAGAAGAAGAAGAAGAAGAAGAAGAAGAAGAAGAAGAAGATATTGGATTTATATCCCGCCCTCCACTCCGAAGAGTCTCAGAGCGGCTCACAATCTCCTTTACCTTCCTCCCCCACAACAGACACCCTGTGAGATGGGTGGGGCTGGAGAGGGATCTCACAGCAGCTGCCCTTTCAAGGACAACCTCTGCCAGAGCTATGGCTGACCCAAGGCCACGCTAGCAGGTACAAGTGGAGGAGTGGGGAATCAAACCCAGTTCTCCCAGATAAGAGTCCTTCGGAAGGAAGGAAGGAAGGGAGGGAGGGAGGGAGGGAGGGAGGAAGAAGGGAGGGAGGGAGGGAGGTTGGCAGCCCAAGCTGGGAGCTTTAGCAACCTATAATCCTCCTACTCTGGAAATCCAAGAGATGCTGTGGTGTGTCGATCTGGGACAGAAAGGCTTGCACATCTATGGATTTCCCTCCGTTTGGGTAACTTATCACTGCAGGAGGTCACACAAGGAAGACCTCCTTCCCCATCTCCAGACTTCTGGCTTCCATCCAACTCATCTCCTGCTTGCATCAAGCCTTTGGGCACCTGGGCAATGTATCTATTAGTTGCAGGAGTGGTTCACTGAAATTCTCACTATGTTTTGCAGTGGCCATAACTGCTACTTCTTGAGTTAACCAAAAGGCACTATTTATAGCCAGGCGAAACAGTATGCTAGCAATCATGATCCAAGGTAAATTGCACTGAATCCAGCATTCTTTACTTTTGAATAAACTTGGTTAGAATTATACTTATGAGTGTTGTAGTATAATGTGGCTAAACTCTCAATTTCACAATTCTACAAGTCTTCTTTTGTATTTGTGTGTGTGTTTGCTTGCATTTCTGCACCTGGAAGTCATGGTGACCTCCGGTGACTGACCCCTACTGGGAGCCTGGAGGATATTCAGGGAGGCGGCTGAATAAAGCTGCCCCTGCTCTCCCGATTGCTGGTATTCCTTTGGAGGTCTCCCATCCAAGTACCTGCCTGAGTCAACCCTGCTTAGCTTCCGAGATCTGACAAGATCAGGCTTGCCTGGGCTATCCAGGTCAGGGCCAAAATGATGCAAGTCTTGCTCTCACTTGATTTTCCTGCATCTCAGGTGGATTTTCCCTCCCCATATCTGATAAACAATAGCCATCTGAGGAAACAGAAAATGATAACACAATCTCATCAGATCTTGGAAGGTAAGCAGGGCCAGGACTTGGGAGGGAGACTGTAGAAGAAGACAATGGCAAACCACCTCACTTGTCTTGAACAGGAGTGGAATCCTAGCCAGGAGCTCCTTTGCATATTAGGCCACACACCCCTGATGTAGCCAATCCTCCAAGAGCTTACAAAAAACAGACTGGCTACATCAGGGGTGGTGTGGCCTAATATGCAAAGGAGCTCCTACTAGAATTCCACCCCTGGTCTTGAAAGACCTTTGCTAGGGTCGCCACAAATCCTCTGCAGCTTCAGGGCGCTTGACACACACACACATCTGCTAACCAGCAGCCATCTGAGGAAACTGAAGATGATCAACATGATCTCATCAGTGTATGGAACCTAAACAGTGTCAGCTTGGGTTTGTACTTGTATGGGAGACCACCAAGGAAGTCTAGGGTTGCTAGGCAGAGGCTGGCAAATGTAGCCCCGCCACCTAAGACAAGGGATGACTTGACAGCAATAACACATTTGAATACAAATATGGCTGCCTCTCTATATGAATCACGGTGTTACTGCAATGCATATTCATGGGTGATGCAAATTGAATCCCACAATATGGTTCTCCACATGCTCCTGGTAACCTGCATCTTGAAGCAAAGCAGAATGTAATTCTTGGTTGGAATGCTCTACTGACAATAACTGCCGGAGTGTGCGTTTATGGGGAAAGCAAGAATGACAGAATAAGGGCTCATAGACATTTGTGGTTTCCCAACTGTGTTTCAAATGCAATATATACTTCTATTACACGCAGCTTTGCAAAACGGCACGATCAAATTGCCAAACCTCTCCCTTCCGCCTCATCCAAAGTCCCTCCCCATCCTTCCATTCCTCAGCGTTAGTTTTTATGCTTATGCTACACTCCTCACACTGCGAGATTAAGGGCAGCGGAAAAAATTCCTGGGATAAGAGAAGTTGATCATTCGAGAGGGTTGGGGAAGGGCAAAGGGGCGCTCTTACTTGCAGTCGTGTTTCTCGATTTCAAAGTGAGGATTGAAGTTGAGGATAATCTTCTGATTGGGCTCTGGGGCGTAAATGATCCACTCGCAGTTCTGGTGGGAGGGGTAGTCCTGCGGATAGCCAGGTGAAGTGATGTAGCCAGCATCTTTGGAATTCAAACGGCCCCCGCACGATTGAGCTGCGAAAGAGACCGGGGAAAAAAAGCGCTTTGAAATAAAAAACATCGGCTGAAATCAGTTAGGACCCTGCAAATGCATTACGGTTTATTCCTCCCAGTCTGAAACCAGAGAGCACCCGAGTTCGGTTTTACTTTTCTTTTTTCCCCCACCTCTTTCTGCCTTTCTCTCCTTAAAAAAAAATGTTTTACAGACATATAGTCTCCGAGTACAAAGGAAATCTCTGGACACTTCGAGGGAAGGTGATTACTCTATATAACAATCCTCCCCACACGCGGACACATACCACATCTTAGGCAGACCAGAAAAAAGTGGGAGCTATAAATGGAACCTCCTACACAATTTCAGAGGGTTTTTTATTTTTTTTTTCAGACAGACATCAGATTATTTGGAAATGGAACTGCCTCCTCTTTCTTCCCTTCAGTTAGCTCTTTTACAAGCAATTCTGTGGCTTACTTCCACCGTTACCCTAACAGCACCTCACAGACTTTATTAGATCCAAACGGAACAATACCACCTCTTGCAAAACGGAGGAGTGGGAGGGGGGGAAAAAATCCCTGCTTTACAAAACAGAAATAGCTCAGAGAGCAGTGTTGCCATCTGTGGGTTAGGATAAACCTGGAGGTTTGAGGTTAGGATAAACCTGGAAGAGCAGGATTTCGGGAGGGCAGGAACTTTGGGAGGGTATAATGCCATGCAGTCTACCGTCCAAAGCAACCATTTTCTCCACAAGAAGTGGAATAAACATTCTAAATAAACAAATAATAAATAAGCGATTTATGTAATCTGGAGACAGGTTTAATTCCGGGAAGATCTCCAGCCTTCGCCTGGAGTTTGGCAAATCTATCAGGTAGAAAAAAGGAACAGACCACAACAAATGAAGTCCGCACAGGGCTGGCGCTAGGAGTTCTGCCGCTCAAGGCAGAACCTTGTGCCCCTCCCTGCAAGCTCCCTTTATAATTTTTGTTTTGTGCGCAAGGCAAGCGCGCGGGACACAATGACGTCATTGTGAGGGGGACAAGAGAGTGGTGGGTGGCGCACAAGAGTGCGGCCGCACTACTGCTTTCCCCCTGCACCACGCTCTTCAGAGGCTGGGCACCGCTAAAACCTCTGAAGACTGCGGTATTTTAGCAGCACCTGGCCACTTTCAAGTTGAAGACATGGTGCACTGTGCAAGGGGAGTAAGGGGGCGCCTAGTGGTGCCCCCAGGCAGGGTAGTGCCCTAGACAGCTGCCTACTCTCACACACCGGCCCTGAGTCCACACAAACACCAAAGTATATTGGAAGCAACCTGAGAAGTTACAAAGCGACCTAATGGCCCTTTATAGGCCAGCATCCTAGACAAATATCGTCCCTGACAATGTCAGAGTTGGGTCTGTAGAGAAGGTCTACGTGTCCCACACAGGCCCACACAGGAGGTTCCTGCAGCAATGGCTTCCAGATCACATTCTGGGATTCCTCGCTTCAGATCCAACCACAAGACTGTGCTTCCCCATGCCCCCATCTTCCCTTCCAAAACTCTCTTGGCTTCTCCTTCATCTCCTCCCCATCTCCCTCCAGGACTTCAAGCCAAGCTAAGCAAGTTGGAATTAAAGACTGCAATAATCAACACTGGTGGTTTTTGTGGCGCTGGCCCACAAATAGCCTGGTAACAATTACATTGTGAGCAAGGAAAAGCACTTTCAGCCCTTGGTTATAACAACAGGCCCTGGAGGGTGATTTCATCTTCAAGAAAACATTTCATCTTATGAATGCCACAAATCTGATTTATTATTTCATTACTGGCTGAAGGAGGGGTGTGTGGAATCTGCATCACACACACAATTGGCAACATACTGCAAGAATCCCAGCAACATCCCTTTTTCCCACACAAGGTCCCACGCACATTACTTTATCTCTCCTCACCGCACATTTGATGCTGCCCCACAGCAATCCAAAGAGGAACGCCCTCTAGGATGTTGATGGACTACCTATCTCGAATGGCTATGGATTGGAGGTTGAGGATGAGGGGTGAAGAGGCTGTGGCTCAGTGGTAGAGCATCTGCTTGGCATGCCGAACATCCCAGGTTCAATCCCCGGCATAAGACACATAGCCGGAAAGAAAAAATTGGCAGTCCCCATCAACAGCATGCATAGATACTCTTTCTGCTCGTACACAAGGCTCACTAGATCACGGACCAAGCTAAACATGGGGGGGATGGTGTTCCCACAAGATGTTAGCTCACATTCCTGTATGGTGGATGCAACTGATTCCGGTCTACTACTTGGACAGCCCAGGTTAGCCTGATCATATCAAATCTTGGAAGCTAAGAATGGTTAGTACTTGGTAGGGTTGCCAGCTGCCCCCCCTGCCGGTGGGGGGATTTGGGGGCATTCCAGGGGTGGGTGAGGACATTAGCAACATGCTAATGTCTTTAGTAAAAGGCTAAAGTTTTCTGCGATCTGAAGAGAAACCAGAGTGCTGACATCACTTCTGGAAGTGATATCATTGTGTTGCCTCTGATATCAGCAACGCGTGGGGACGTCTGTTTGGGGATGAGGTTTTCCCCACCAGCAAAGATGACTTACGGTGACCCCTTAAGGTTTTCAAGGCCAGAGACATTCAGAGGTGGTTTGCCACTGCCTGCTTCGACACAGCAACCCTGGACTTCATAAGAACATGCGAGAAGCCATGTCGGATCAGGCCAATGGCCCATCCAGTCCAACACTCTGTGTCACACAGTGACCAAAAACCCCCCAGGTGTCATCAGGAGGTCCACCAGTGGGGCCAGGATACTAGAAGCCCTCCCACTGTACCCACCCCCTACAAGCACCAAGAATACAGAGCATCACTGTCCCAGACAGAGAGTTCCATCTATATCCTGCAGCTAATAGCCACTGATGGACCTCTGCTCCATATGTCTACCCAATTCCCTCTTGAAGCCATCTATGCTTGTAGCCGCCACCACCTCCGGTGGCAGTGAGTTCCATATGTTAACCACCCTTCCTCGGAGGTCTCCCATCCAAGTCCTAACCAGGGCTGACCCTGCTTAGCTTCCGAAATCTGACACCATCAGGCTAGCCTGGGCCACCCAGGCCAGAGCTCAATGGCCTTGAGAATGGAGTAACTTTGCTTTGGATCACGCTGCAAACTCTGCTAAATCATACTAATCCAGGAGACAATTTTTTTTTTCAAAACATGTTACGTATTTGTTTTCCTCCTGTGAACTGAAGACAGCCTCAAGATTCCAGCACGTCTGTTTTGATGCAAGCAGATGAAGTCTGAAATTTGTCAGGGCACAAAGGGTGGGGGAGAGGATGAAAGAAGGGAGAGGTATGGGCTGCCACAGGTGGCCGACAGGACCAGGTAGTTAAGTGCTCATTTTCCCTCCTGCCTGAAACATCAAAGGAAATCTTGCCCCTGCTCGGTCCACAGTTATTGCCATCGAAAACTAAGGTTTATTGAGTTGTATGTCAATCAAGGGTACCTTGACCTGCCCAGACAGAGTGGAAATACCTTTAATTGCTGCTAGACATATTTTCCAAGCTGTTTGAATCTTTGGTCCAAAACACCTGATTGTAAGATTGACCAGGAGAGAGGTAAAATATTAGGCACCCCAGAGTTTGTCATTTATGAAATTGTTTTCTGTGGGAATCCATAGCGTTTTAGATATGAATAACATTCAGGTGTTAAGGCACTGGGCTAATACGGAGATTTCGTGATGGTTTGTTTTTATTCTACTGAATGGCCATATGCCGCCCTTGGGTCAGCTTCTGTTTTTTTTAAATAGGGGACCTATTTTGATATCAGTCAAAAGGGTCAGAAGGAACAGGTCTGCTCAATTACTTACTCCCACGCAAGGCAAAGCACAGGAAAAAGATTCTAAGCTTTTCCTCCTCAGATTAAATATCAACAAAAGCTTCAGGAAAGCCCTTCTAGTGTGGTGGTATTGAAATAGGCTCTGGAGGACTCGGCTTCAAATCTCCTACTTTCCACTGGGTCACCTTGGACCAGTCATTCTCTCTTAGATTAAGAACGCAAGAGAAGCCATGTTGGATCAGACCAATGGCCCATCCTGTCCAACACACCATGTCACACAGTGGCCCAAAAAAAATAACCAGGTGCCATCAGGAGGTCCACCAGTGAGGCCAGGACACAAGAAGCCCTCCCATTGTTGCCCCCTCCCCCAAGCACCAAGAATACAGAGCATCACTTGCCCCAGACAGAGAGTTCCACGTATATCCTGTGGCTAATAGTCACTGAAGGACCTCTGCTCATAGAGTTGCCAGTTCTGGGTTGGGAAATACCTGGAGATTTTGAGAGTGCAGCCTAAGGAGGGCAGAGTTTGGAGAGGTGAGGAACTTCAGGGGCGGTATAATGCCACAGAGCACAACTACTGAAATGGCCATTTCCTCCAGGTGAACTTTGTCACTTGGAGATCAGCTATAATAGCAGGAGATCTCCAGTCACCATCTGTAGGATGGCCACCCTACGGCCTCATAGTTGTTGGGAGGATAAAATGGAAGCAGTGAGAACTAGGGATGGGCACAAATCGACAAACTCTGATTTACACTTAACATGGCCAATTAATGGTTCGTTACAAATGGGCTCAGCAAATGGTGCTAGCGCACAAAATAAAAATTAAACGGCTTGTTTTCTCAGCAGTTTGTGTTGTTATTGGTTCATTATCATAGAGTTTTCCCCCAAGTGACAGAGTGACCCCCCCAACAATGTGCCCTGCACAATAACATCACTTACAGGTGACATCATCTAGCCGGGCATGTCGTGGCATGCAGTTGCTCGGGGGGCCGTTCCACAGCTTCCCAAACCAAATGAACCAACAAACCATGATTCAGTCAGAATTTTTTTTAAAAAAAACAAAAACACACAAAACAAAACAAACCACCAAACTGGGCAAACCAATGAACCATGAAACGAAATGAACCACCATTTTCTTCCGTGCCCAGCCCTAGTGAGAACTACAGATGTCTCCCTCAGCTCCTTGGAGGAAAACACAGGATAACAAAATGCACTAAAAGGGCCTATGTAATGGCCATTCTGTCTCCAGGTCCGACCCCAGACCTATTAAGCAGACCTGAGGGACAAGGTCCCGGGGTCAACTCCAGTTAAGAGGATAAGGCAGCAAATGATGTGACAGACTTCCACCAGGGAAGACCCTGGAGAGCTGCTGCCAGTCTGAGGAGACAATGTGGACCTTGGTGGACCAAGGGTTGGCTTCAGTATTATTCAGCTTCATGGGTTCCCATGCCCGCTTGGTTTTCTCTTAGGGAATTATTTTAGATCTATAAAGAATGTTCCAGAATAAGGAACATCCTTTAGAACAAGGTACCTCAGAAATAGTTATGTGTACGTTCCCACACACCCAGAGCAGCCATGGGAAAATTATATCCCTACTTATCTAAAACCTCTGATTCCCCCAAAGCACTGGGTAACCTTCTGGTCCTTCAGACAAAAGAGGATGGGAAACGTCATCTCAACCGGTTGGATGTATAAGCAAAGGCCGAAATTAGAGGTTAGCAGAAGCACATAAAATTACACTGCGACAGAAGTTTCCAGGTTTGAGTGGATTTAAAAAAAACCAAAAAAAAAACATCAAGAGCGTCAGCGGACCACAGCAGAGTCAGTCAGGAGAGAGGTTGAAGAGAGGAAAGGCTTCAGAGATTTTTTTCCTCCTCTAATGTCAGTCATGCTTGAATATCACCATCTGCATGAAAACAGCATGGCCTTGTGAATTATATATTACTTCTCAGCAGTCACCTCGACAGGAGGACGTGGCCTTCTTCCTTCACAAGGTGCCATCCTCCCCCTTCCCCCCTCCCAGTCCCCCAACCTGACCGAATTCCCGCCTCCCTCATTTCCACCTCAGACAGCTGGTGGCTGCCGAAGGCCGCCAAGAACCTGGCTTTCTTCGGCCCAGTCCTCCTTCCCCGGCATTGTGGAAAGGAAACTCTTGATGTGGCAGACTGAAGCTGTACTAAATCATTAGTTAACATTAAGGAAACCAGGCCGTTGCCTTTAATGGGGAGGCACAATCCCGTGCTTAGGAGAGGCGCCCAGGAGGAGGCCTGCTCTCCGGCACAGACGAACAATTACATCGGCTCCTTAACATAAATGGCAGAGATAGCGGAGGTAATTAGCTCCTCGCAAATCATCCCCCTCCTTAGCCTGAGCTGTTCCCCCCTTTGACAGTGCAAAGCGAACCAAATTACACTGTCCCTGGATGTCCCCATGTATTCACAGGGCACCGCAGGGCCCTCTCTTCAGAGGGAGGGCCTGAAAGCAGAACCAAAGCTTAATCTTGCGAAATAAGAAGGCCAGAGTCAAAACTCTTCTTTTCTTCTAGCATACAGGAGCCAGAGTGAGGAAGCCCCATGCCCATTCTGCCCGGCCAGGATCTTGCCCAGCGTTGCCAATCCCCAGGTAGGGGCAGGGGATCCACCAGTTTGGAGGCCCTCCCCTCACTTCAAGGTCATCAGAAAGCAAGGGGGGGAGGGAAATGACTGCTGAGCACTCCATTAATCCCTGTGGAGACCAATTCCTATAAGGTATAATGGAGAATTGATCTGCAGGTATCTGGGGCTCTTGGGGGGGGCTGCTGTTTGCGGTAGAGGCACCAAATTTGCAGCCTAACATCTGGTGCCTCTCCTCAAAACACCCTCCAAATTTCAAAAGGACTGGACCAGGGGGTCCAATTCTATGAACCCCAGAAGAAGGTGCCCCTATCCTTCATTATTTCCAATGGAGGGAAGGCATTTAAAAGGTGTGCAGTCCCTTTAAATGTGATGGCCAGAACTCCCTTTGTCACACCCTTGTCACACCCTTGCTCTTGGCTTCCCCCGCCCCCCCCCCCACACAATGTCTCCTGGCTCCACCCCCAAAGACTCCTGGCTCCACCCCCAGGAATTCTTGAATTGGTCATGGCAACCCTAATTTCTGGCCTTCCAGGTATAACTAAGAGGGAGGTAGCCAGCTGGCTCGGAAGCAGCCAAGGGTGTAATTTCCCAATTTGTAGGCTCCGCTGCCAATTCCGGCAGAAAAACCTTAAAACCTTGCAGTCAACGTCCCGCATGCCATAGGGAGAGACCAGTGAGAAGAGCGCAGCCAGACGCCAACACCCTGTTGGCAGGCAGGTGGGTCCTGCCAAAAAATATATTTTTTTTTAGTCGCTTCAACTTTGCGAACTGCTGTGGCCCTCTCTGGCCTCCCTCTGAGGCAACTCTCTGGAAGAAAAAAACCTCCCTCCTTTCTAACAAAAGGCACCCTGCCTTGCATAGAAGCCACAAAAAGGGAAACAATGGAGACAGGAAACGTGCCCCCCCCCACAGAAGACTCCCCCTGTCCCTCTAGCAAGAGAGGCATCACTTCCTGCGCCACAAAAGAGGCCTATTTTTATCTCTCACAACAAAGTCCATCTCCCATGCGTGTGGTGCCACCGCTTTGTTCTAAAGGCATTGATTATTTAAACACTTTCTCCTCACACATCCGAAAGACTCTGTGTGACTTTCCCCTTCTGGAAGAGGAGGGGGGGAATTCCTGGAGAAATCTTGCCAGAAAGCATAGAAAAGCGAGGAACTTATAAAAACATCTGGTTTTGTTCCACGGAGAGAACTTTCTCAACGCGAAAACATTTACACAAAGCCGCAGTTCTTATTCAAATGTCTTCCCCTTTGCTTGGAAGGCACTCATAACACACACACACAAGCCTGCCAGTATGGATTTTACGCAGGCTAGCTACACACCCATCTATCAGTAACTTGACAGATACAGATGTATGCACAATTTGCACTTCCCTCCTGTGCACACTTCAGCCCCGGGTCACAGGCCGCTTGCACAAGCATGAAACCCTTCCAGCAAAAATATTCCAAGCGACAGATTATATTTTGCTTGGAACGGGGTGATGTCTTCCAGCGAAGAAAACATGTTCACGCCTTCCACACCTCATCATCCGCTCACACCGAGGACAGCATTCCCACGTATGCCTTTAGCTGCTGCGCCAGGCCAAATATGAAATAAGTTCAACAGAATATTAACACAAGAGATCCATGCTCTGCCCTCCGTACGTCAACGGGAAATTCCAATCCACTTAAGTGCTTTGCAGTTTCATGCTGGTGTAGCAAGGAAGGAACACTGGTGTCAAGAGTCCAGATTGAGGAAGCTGGCATCTCTCATTATCTAACTTGATCCTAGGGATGCCAGCCTCTAGCTGGGACCTAGGGACCCCCCATAATTAAAGCTCATTTCCAGACTACAGAGATCCATTCCCTGGGGGGGGGGAAATGGATGCTTTGGAGGGCAGACTCTATGGCATTGTCCCCCAGTTTGGTGTAGTGGTTAAGTGTGCCGACTCTTATCTGGGAGAACCGGATTTGATTCCTTCCTTCCTTCCTTCCTCCTTTCCTCCCTCTCCCTCCCTCCCTCAAACATCTGATGTTTACTGGAGAGCCAGTTTGGTGTATTTTATTTATTTATTTATTTATTTGAGATTTATATCCCGCCCTTCCCACAAATGGCTCAGGGTGTAGTGGTTAAGTGTGCGGACTCTTATCTGGGAGAACCGAGTTTGATTCCCCACTCCTCCACTTGCACCTGCTGGAATGGCCTTGGGTTAGCCATAGCTCTGGCAGAGGTTGTCCTTGAAAGGGCAGCTGCTGTGAGAGCCCTCTCCAGCCCCACCTACCTCACAGGGTGTCTGTTGTGGGGGAGGAAGGTAAAGGAGATTGTGAGCCGCTCTGAGACTCTTTGGAGTGAAGGGCGGGATATAAATCAAATATCTTCTTCTTATTATTATTCTATGTGGCTCTTATGTTAAATAAATCTGGCCACCCCTGCTATAGAATCCACTATCCAAAGCAGCCATTTTCCCCCCAGACAGACCTCTAAGAGCCAGTTTGGTGTAATGGTTAAGTGCATGGACTCTTATCTGGAAGAATCGGGTTTGATTCCCCACTCCTCCATTTGCAGCTGCTGGAATGGCCTTGGGTCAGCCATAGCTCTCGTAGTTGTTGTCCTTGAAAGGGCAGCTTCTAGGAGAGCTCTCTCAGCCTTACCCAGCTCACAGGGTGTCTGTTGTGTGTGTGTGGGGGGGGGGGAAGGTAAAGGAGATTGTGACTACTCTGAGATTCAGAGTGGAGGGCGGGATATATAAATCCAATATCTTCTTCTTCTTCCATTGAAGTCCATGTCTTCCCCATGTCCCCCCACAAATCTCTAGGAGTTTCCCAATCCGGAGTTAGCAACTCGAACCTCCCCCCCCCTCTGCCAGTGGACAGGGGCAACCCAACCAGGACCGACCCTAGACCCTAGGCAAGGCTAACTTCTGGCACACACAAACACACCCCTGCTTGATAATGTCCCTGAGTCACATGGGGGGAGCCCAATTCTGCGCCCTCAGAAAGGTAGCACCCTAGGCAATCACCTAGTTCGCCTAGTGGCAGGGCCGGTCCCTGGACTCAAAGACCTGATTGTAGAAACTGAACACTGTACTGAAGGAGAGCATTCTTTCACTCCACTCTTAATTTAACAACATTTCAATTTGTGATCGTTTACACGTTACACTGGGCACACCCAGATTTACCAGTCAGTGAAGAAATGGCAAACAATCTCCGTTCTATGATCAAGGTGCATTTGCAAAAAACCTTGCTGGTTGCACTTGTGCTTTTGATTTTTTTAGGTGCATGCCTCAAGTATTTTGACCTTAAAAAGAACTGTGTTTAAAAGTCCTTGAGCCTAAAACACCTGCGGTTTTATGTGCCGTGGCTCATCCCACGTTGAGGAGCTTTTTTTCTGGAGGCATTTGAAATCCCCAAGATCACAGCAAAAATTCTGCGCGTAGCCAATGAACCTCATGACCCACTTGCCACAAGAGGAGGGAAGGGTGTGTGTGTGTGGGGGGGGGAGATGGAAACAGCTGCTGTCACAAATAGGATGGTCGCACAAATGCACACACACCAGATGGTTTCGTATCACCACTTCATAGAGCAGGGGTCCTCAAAAGTGTGGGTACTCTGGGAATTTGGAAGAAAAGGTAATGCTTACCAGCACAAAATGTCTGTCTGTCATGGGTGGGGGAGGCAATCACAGAACGCTGGGCAATTGCAAGACAAACATCCTCCTACACTTGAAGGCCGCTATTTCTGAATGGGGGATGGAGATCTCTTCAAATTACAGATGATCTCCAGAGAAGAAGAAGAAGAAGATATTGGATTTATATCCCGCCCTCCACTCCGAAGAGTCTCAGAGCGGCTCACAATCTCCTTTACCTTCCTCCCCCACAACAGACATCCTGTGAGGTGGGTGGGGCTGGAGAGGGCTCTCACAGCAGCTGCCCTTTCAAGGACAACTTCTGCTAGAGCTATGGCTGACCCAAGGCCATTCCAGCAGGTGCAAGTGGAGGAGTGGGGAATCAAACCCAGTTCTTCCAGATAAGAGTCCGCACACTTAACCACTACACCAAACTGGTGTAGAAAAGAAGAAGAAGAAGAAGAAGATGATGATGATGACGATGACGATGATGATGATGATGATGACAACAATTATGATGATGATATTGGATTTATATCCCACCCTATACTCTGAATCTCAGAGTCTCACAGCAGTCACAATCTCCTTTACCTCCCCCCTCCCACAACAGACACCCTGTGAGGTAGGTGGGGCTGAGAGAGCTCTTACAGCAGCTGTCCTTTCAAGGACAACTTCCAAGGGCATTCTAGCAGCTGCAAGTGGAGGAGTGGGGAATCAAACCTGGTTCCCCCAGATAAGGGTCCGCGCACATAACCACTACACCAAACTGCCTTCCCATCATTAGAAATAATGGTGTACGGGACACCTTATTTTGGAGCTCATAGAACTGGATCCCCTGATCCAATCCTTTTGAAACTTGGGGGGATTTTTGAAGAGAGGCTCCAGATGCTATGCTGAAAATTTGGGACCTCTACCTCAAACAAGAGCCCCCTGAGCCCCAGATACCCACAGATCAATTCTCCATTATACCCTATGGGGACCAATCTCCATAGGGTATAATGGAGTGTCCAGTGGACATTCAACCCCTCCCCCGATAATCCTGAAGTGTGGGGAGCGCCTCCAAACCAGGGGATCCCCTGCCCCCACCTGAGGACTGGCCACCCTAGCAGGGATTGCTGCACACAAATTTATGTGTGTATATGCTGTGGGTATACCAGTCTGTGATCCTACTCTCCCAACAAGCACATTTGCTATGCATGCTTACAACAAATGAAAAAGGGTTCCCACGTAGGCATTCTCCTCCAAGTCTTCATTTGCTTGCCATCTAGGGCTTCAACCCTCCACCACGCAGGGCAGGGAAAGCAAGGAAACACATAACATTAGGCAGAGAAGAGAGACTTAAAAGAAAACAGGGAGGCTGCTTCTGGCAACCATCCGTAACAGGCAATTTGGCTTTAAATACCTTGGATGCCTCATTCTCTCCCCCTGTAAACCTGGTTAAAGCATGATGAATGGAGAGATTCTTCTTGTTTTTCTTCCTCCCACCTCTGTTTAAGCCTTACTTTTTATTTCAAGGGCACTAAAACCAGGAGTGTTCTGAACACTTCACTTTTTAAAATTGTGTTTTCCCAAAGAATCATAGAGTTGGAAGGGACCTCCAGGGCCATCTAGTCCAACCCCCTGCACAATGCAGGAAACTCACAAATACCCCCCCCCACACACACACACACTAAATTCACAGGATCTTCATTGCTGTCGGATGGCCATCCAGCCTCTGTTTAAAAAGCCTCCAAGGAAGGAGAGCCCACCACCTCCCGAGGGAGCCTGTTCCACTGAGGAACCACTCCAACGGTCAGGAAGTTCTTCCTAATATTGAGCCGGAAACTCTTCTGATTTAATTTCAACGCACTGGTTCTAGTCCTACCATCCGGGGCCACAGAAAACAATTCCACACCATCCTCTATAGGACAGACTTTCAAGTACTTGAAGATGGTGATCCTATCGCCTCTCAGCCGCCTCCTCTCCAGGGTAAACATGCCCAGCTCCTTCAACCTTTCTTCATAGGATTGGTCTCCAGACCTCTCACCACTTTTAAGAGCACTTTCGGGGAATTTTTTGGGTTAACAAGTGACAGATCTGTGTTAAGTGATTTGCAAAAACCTGGACTGGCATGTAGGGATGCCATCCTCCAGGGGAGACCTGGGGATCCTCTGGAATTGCAGAGATCAGTTCCCCTGGAGAAAAATGGATGTTTCAGAGGGTGGACTCTGTGGCATTGTACCCCACTGAGGTCCCTGTCCTCCCCAGGCTCCATCCCCAAATCTCCAGGATTTTCCCAAACTGGAGCTGGCAACCTTACCCCCACATCCTCCATTGGTGGCTAGCAGGATCTGGCAACCCTAAAAATATGTAAACTGGTTACTGGATGGGTGGGGGCAGAGGACTCACACGCTCCCTTCCTTTGTAGCATTAACACCAACTTATCCAATTCTCCTGCAACCCAGCAAGTATATTTTAACATCTAAATATTACAACTCTGCATGTATTTCAGGAAGTCATACATGCACATGTGCATGAGCGCGTACACATCATTAAAATATAAAGATGGCTGAATTGTTGTTTTTTAAAACAGCACATCAACCTGGGGTACTCTTTCTTGTCGTGGCTAAGGTTATGCGAGGCTGATTTAAGAAATATAAAAACAAGCAAAAAAGCCCAGCAGGAACTCATTTGCATACTAGGCCACACCCCCTGACATCACCATTATTTTACACAGGGCTTCTTTGTAGAAAAAAGCCCAGTAGGGAATCATTTGCATATTAGGCCACACCCCTGGATACCAAGCCAGCCAGAACTGCGTTCCTGTGTGTTTCTGTTCAAGAAAAGCCCTGAAAATAAGAATCCAAGACTGATATCACCTTATAATATCAACCGGGGTTTTTATAAGCACTAAGAGGGATGGTGGCACAGTGTAACCCAATCGCTTCAGATTCTGGAAGTTTAGCAGAGCCCATTACTGGGAAGGGAGACCACCAAAAAAGGCTCCGCAGAGGCAGGCAACAGCAAACCACCTTTGGCCTTGAAAGCCCCTTGCCGGGGCTGCCCTAGGTCCGTTGTAATTTGGTGACACTTTCCACACACAAAAGACTACACAAATGAAGAGCTTTTTTAAAAAAAAACCCTTGGTATGACTGCTAAACTGGCATTATCCTAGATACCAGGTCAAGGAGAGACCATGTGAACATTGCAGGGTGTGGGAGGAGAGAGATATTCCGAGAATTGTGAGCTCTGATTTGTTGCTGCGTTCACCTTCCTTCCCTGGGAAGTCCAGGAAATATCAGAAACTCTCCTTCCCTCCCACCTCCAGCGTCAACCCAGAAGTCTACCGGACATTGTGCCAAGAACTCTTCCAAGTGAAGCCATAGCCAAATGGAGGCCCTCGCTACGGAACATTAAATCTGTCAATGAATCATAATCCTGTTCCTTTTTCAATCCGGTGCCTGCTCCTTTGGTATAAAATAGCAGCAGAGCCCGTCTCAGTCAAGGCCTACGGTCCACCTTGCCCAGAATTCTCTCCTCTGAACAGCAGTGGTTCTCCGTGGTCTCGGGCAGAAGTTGATGCACCTGAAATTCATTAACTGCAAATACTGAGCAGACATCCTGGGACTTTATATATAAACTCTACTATTGATTTATAGGCATCCCATGTTCCCAGACAGAAGAAACATTTTTAAAAATTACTGGCCGGACATGCATGAAGTTCTGAGTACTCGGAGTCCTGCAAGAAGTTCCAGGGAGCAGGACACTAATTGGAAAATCTATGTGTGGTCGTGTGTCTGCTGTGCACCTGGGTCTGTAGCTGAATGAATGCTGTGCTCATGATGTAGTGAAGTAGTTGAGGAATGTGCTACTACAAGGAAAATGCAAGGGGCAGTACAGCTCCTACAAAGGCACATTTCCTTTTGGCCCCAGGTAGGGGGCATTTTGTAGAAAAAGAGGTGCCAGACCTCATTAGCTCAACTCATTTGCAGATGCCACGCACCCCTGACATCGCCGGAAGGTGTACTAAATTATATCAGCTCAGCATCTACTTTAAAACGCTTCTTGAAGGAGAATTGTCATCATAAAACCTTACTCCCGTCATACTTTTTAAATTACTTTCTCCTATGTGGCCACAGTGGCATGATGAAGTTTTCCATCTGTCTGCTTTATATGTTTTGGCTGTTTCTCCATTTTTTGTGGGGAAACATATGAGAAAGTTTGTCAAATCTTAAGAGTTCAGCAAAATTCTCACAGGGGGTTTGAACAATGGAGCCCAGAAGCAAGTCTTTTTTGGGGGGGAACAGCCCCGGTGCTAGGAGTTCTGCCGCCAAAGGCAGAACCCTGCGCCCCTGCTCCCGGACTCTAATCCAATGTGCAAAGGGCACACGGCACGGTGACGTCACCTGAAAGTGACATCATCGTGATGGCGCGCTTTGCTGACTGGGCAGCAACTGCTGCCCATCCAGCTCCCTCTGAAGCAGGGGAGAGAGCTGGGCAAGGGGAGGGCCAGGAGAGAATGCTCAGCCTGCCCCTTACCCAGCCCTCTCCCTCCTTCTTCCTTTGCCTGCTCTCCCTTGCTTCAGAGGGAGCTGGCTGAGCAGCAGCCACTTATCTGAAGCAGCACGAGCGGGGATGGAGAGGAGAGGGGCACGAGCAGGGATGGGTCGGCACGAGTGGGAACAGGGAGGGGGCCCGCCCCACAGTGAGGTGGCACCCCAGGCGGCTGCCTACCTCGCCTACTTCCACACGCCGGCCCTGGGGAGTAGGCGAGGTAAGCAGAAAGAGCACAATAAAATTTAGGGGTTCCAGAGCTCCACTCCCGTGAGCTCCTGCCCAAAATGAGGCCAGGCCCCAGGTATCAGGAAACTGCCGAATTTTTGGATAATGAAGGTAGATCAAGCCTGAAAAGCTATTTATGTGCAAAATTAGGGGAAGCTTAAAAGTTATGACTGATCATATCAGTTGCAATCGGAGCAGCATAGGCAAAAGCCTTGACCATAAGCACAACCAATACGTCAGACTTGAGAGACTCAGATTGGATGTTAGGAACCTTTCGAGTGAGCCTAAAAGGCTAGTGTGGGCCTAGTTCACTTCTTGGGTCTCCCCTGCAGTCTGAGCAACCGAAAGCACAAATTGCTATTGCAAGTCAGGGACTTTTTCCTTCTGTGGAGCAGCCAATGCAAACGCATTTACCACTAGCTATAGCTATATATCCACAGTATTCCAATGTATTTCTCTTTCAGAGTAGTGTATCAGAATAATGTTTTTTGTATTGACATACTCAGATAAAGGATATCGGCTGTTTATCTCATTACATATACTAAACCCATCTTCCACTATATTTTAATGCAATCATCTTCTCTAATGGCAAACTAGAATGATGTTTTCAATGTACGTTCAATGTTTAAAAAGTAAATTAGGTGGACAGGAGCACCTCTGGGAAAGACATGCCCTCTGTTTAACCCAGACTTGCAAGCAATAGAGCAATTAACAGACTCCATCCATTGCCTTATGACACTCTCACCATCATTCTCACATTCTGACATGTTACTGTTTTATTGGCTTCCCATGTAAATGCTATCCAGACCAAATGTTCTTTCTATTTGTTAATGTCACTGTTTTGCCACTGGATTCTAACTTTGCACCACTTTGCATTCTTAACCACTGCCCATCAGCTCTGCTCACAGTACCCCATTCCATTGTCTGAAGAAGTGCGCATGCATACGAAAGCTTACATTTTGAAGAAAACTTTGTAGGTCCTAAAGGTGCTGCTGGACTCCTACTTTGTTCTATTGCTTCAGACCAACACGGCTGCCCACCCGGGTCGTTTACTAAGAATGCTAAGAAAGCCACGTGAGAGGGGGCCGACAGTCCACCAACCCCCAGCAAAGAAGGAAAAGAAGAAGATGATATTGGATTTATACTCTGCCCTCCACTCTGAATCTCAGAGTGGCTTACAATCTCCTTTACCATCCTCCCCCACAACAGACACCCTGTGAGATGGGTGGCACTGAGAGAGCTCTCCCAGAAGTTACCCTTTCAAGGACACCTCTGCGAGAGCTATGGCTGATCCAAGGCCATTCCAGCAGCTGCAAGTAGAGGAGTGGGGAATCAAACCCGGTTCTCCCAGATAAGAGTCCAGGCACTTAACCGCTACACCAAACTGGCTCTCTTCCTCCATAGCTGCTTCCTCCACACACCCTCCAGAAAGTGCTTATGGCTCCCTGTCCTCAGATTAGGGGTGTCAGCTCTGGGCTGGGAAATTGTTATGTATGGGAAGGCAGGCCTGGACGTGTTGGGTGTTGTGTCCTGAGCTTGAGGCGCAACACAGTAGACAGAGAAGATTCAAGGATCTGCATCCCAACTGGCTGCACAATTCAAACTGGCCAATCAGGAGGCAGTATCAGAGCATCCTAGGATCTGCCAATGAGGAGGCATATTCTAATGACAGATCCAAAAAGGGTACAATCACAGGAGGGTTTCTGTTTCTTGGGGGCTGGGCTTCTCCTGCCCCAACTGTATATATTGCCACATGTTCTGGTGCTTAGCAGTAGTTTTGTAGTCACTTAGTAGCAGGCCTCAGATTCAGCAGGAGCTCACAGGAGCACAGCTCCTGAACCTTTCTGAGGGTTTCCCCTCCTTCCCCCTCCACCTACCATGTCCATTGAATCATAGGTGCAGCTGCATAACAATCCCTGGATTAGGAGAGCAGGCAGCCAGCCAGCCACCAGGAACTTGCCACGCCCAGCAGCCCTCATTAACCCCTGGAGAAGCCCATGCCACCCTTTCTCCACTTCTTATGTGATTCTGGGTGGCGGGTGGCTTGCTGGCCTTTTGATTGGGGGGGCAGCCCAAGAGAGCCCCAGGCAAGTGAGGTCTACTTTGACTGGCTGGATCTCTAGCCAGCCCAAGCAGGCCTCACTCGTCCAGGGCTCTCCTTTCTTGTATCAGGTTGCTTTTGGCTGGGGATGGGGTGAGGTGACATATGCTAATGAGCTATGCTAATGAGCTCCACCACCTATTTTTCTACAAAACGACCCTTGCTTAGTAGACATGCTGAATCACTAATAAAGAGCTTTAGCGACTACGCAAGAGCCTCCTCATGCGTCAAACCCAATATTTACCAGAAATGCTCGGAGGTTTTGGAAGTGGAGTCTGGGGAGGGTGGAGTTTGGGAAGGGAAGAGAATCTCAGCAGGGTCCGATGGAATAGAGTCCACCTTCCAAAGCAGCCTTTTTCTCCAGGGAAAATGATCTCTGTCACCTGGAGATCAGTTATAATTCTGGGAGATCTCCAGCCACCACCTGGAAGTTGGCAGCCCTACCCAAGATATTAGGGTTGCTCGAAAAGGCCACTGCACCAGCAGGGGGATTGGGGGGCATTCACGCAACATGCTGACATCACCTGGAAGTGAGGTCATCACATCAATGCTCTGGTTTTGGGGCAAAACTCTATGGTTTTCAAACCAAAACCAAAGCATCACTATCAGTGTTCCTTCTAAGCTGAGTTAGCGTGAGATAGCTCACAATTTTTTAGCCTCCAGCTCACACATTTTTCTCTCAGCTCAGGAAAAATGGCCCTAAAGCACACTAATGTATACAGTAGCTCACAACTTTAATGCCAGCAGCTCACAAGACTCCACAGCTTAGAGGGAACATTGATCACCATGCAACATCCCAGATGCAATGATGTCATGTATTGAGGATGTTGGGTGGAAATGTCACTGTTTGGAGGCAGAAGCCCCCAAAACCAGGGGATCCCCACCTGGGACTGGGGAATAGCAACCTACCAGATATACTTCCGGTCTGGGCTGGGAGGTGAGGCATCACAGCCCCATGCCAAGTCAACACTTATCAAGGACATGACGCCTACCAGCAGGGGGTAGGACCAGGGGCAATTGGGCAGGGGGTGTAAAAGCAGCAGGCAAAGGCGATGGACAAGAGGAAGAGGAGGAAGACAAACTGGGGAAAGGAGAGGGAGCAGCAGTGAAGGGAGCACTGGGCAAGGACCAAGAGCCAAGTGGTACTAGGTGGAGACCAATACTCCCTCTAAGCCAGGGGCATCAAACATGTCGTCTAGGGACTGAATCAGGCCCCCAGAGCGCTCCTATCAGCCCACCAAGCAACTGGCTGTCATCTGCTTCCTTTCCCCTCTTGCTTGCTTCCCTCTGCATCTCAGCTTGCTTTGCCAGGCTTGCTCAATTGCACAGGAGCTACAGAGCAGAACCTCTATTTTCTTGACTAGCTGAGGCTCCTCCCTTGGGGACAAAGGGGAGGAGGCAGAGCTTGCTTTGCCAGGCTCTCTCAATCACGCGGCAGAGCTACTGAGCTAAGCTTCTCTTTCTTCTATTGGCTGAGGCTCCTCCCCCTCCTCATCCCCTGAAGAAGGAAGGAAAGAGCCAGAGCTTCCTTTGCCCAGTTCCCTGGATCTCATGGGAGAGTACAAAGAAAGCACCTTTAAGATCAACGCATTTTAAGCATGTTTTAAGTTTTTTAAAAAATCTTTAATTGTATTAGTCTGTGTCTTTTATAAAGTTTATATCTCAGCTATCCAATCTTAAATAGGTACACATGTGGCTCAGTCGGACATGGTCCGGCCCGACAAGGTCTCATTTATGTCAGATCCGGCCCTCATAACAAAATGAGTTTGACACCCCGGCTCTAAGCTATAAGCAAAACTTCCACTTTGTGACCCACTGGAATTAAAGTTGTGAGCTACTGCATACATTAGTTTGCTCTGGAGCTATTTTTCCTGAGCTAAGACCAAAACATGTGAGCCAGAGGCTAAAAAACTGTGAGCTAGCTCACACTAACTCAGCTTAAGGGGAATACCGGTGGAGGCTCTCCTAAGCTTAGACTACTGCCCCATGGAAGGGCAGAGTGGGCCCAGAGGAATCCTTTCCTAGACATCTATACAAGGTAGGTAAGTCAGGCATTACCGACAGCGCCAGTAAAACTAATGTGCATGGCATTAATTGTACTATACGTAGTGTAAGAACATCATGAAGAGTAGTCCCCTGTGGACCGTCCATTTGTTCAGAGCACAAACGCAGATGGGTTCAACATTCCCGCTAACCAAAGTGATCATAAATAACAACTCGCAGATGCCAGCTAGAAGTAAACACACACAAATCTAATGGTTCATCGTGCATCAGGACATATCAACGTTGCTTAAATTTAGCAGTGCTTCTAACAAAAGCTCTTGTCTTATTCCTCCAGGCATATCCAACTCCCAGTTACAAAACCAGAAAAGACATCCAGTGTAGTGTAGTGTAGTGTAGTGGACAGAGCATCAGATGAGTATCTGAAAGAACCAGGTTTGAATCTCCCCATTCTGCCATGGAAACTCAGACGTGTTGCGCTGCCAAGCCTTACCTCCTCTCACAGGGTTGTTGTGAGCATAAAATGAAGAAGAGAACAACGCAAGCTGCTTTGGACCTCACTGGGGGAAAAGGCAAGGTACAAATGAAGGAAATAAAATTAAAAAACAGGTGGGCAGCCATGTTGGTCTGAAACAACCCCCCTCTTGGACTTAACAGAGATACTGGTTTCTTACCTCATTCCATATGCTAAACTCATCCATTCTTTTCATATGTATTCTCATCAAGAAGGACTAAACATTCTCTGTATTTTAATATATTTCTTTCTGGAATATCTTCATTAAGTTGTCTGCTAATTTGCTGTTCACTTATGTAGAGGCGTCTGTTTATGTATATGAAACGTTGGCTTCCATTCCAATGTATCTGAGGAAGTGTGCCTGCACACAAAAGCTCACATCTCGAATAAACCTTTGTTGGTCTTTGTTACCACTGGACTCAGTTTTTGAAATAAAATCTAGTTATTCCACTAAGCTATTATAACAGTATAAGCACTGCCCCAGAATCCTTTGCACATATCAACAACAGGCACGGCATTAGCAGAAGTTGTTTTCTTTTCTGACTAGCCTGGCAAACTAGAACAACCAAAAGTATACTTCTGCATTTTAAAAAATCCCTGTAACAAACCACTAAAGATACTAAAACATGTAAGCCAAATACTGGCCGCATACAAGCCTAAAGAAAATCCAAATGCAATTTTCCCTCGGGCCTCCCAACAGTACTTTAAAAAGCTCCCGGTAATCGCAGACACGAAGTTACCAGATTAATTTTACATTATTGTTTTGGAAGAGGATAGAGGAAAGAAGGGGAGCTAAGAGAGAGACTTAGAAAGCTGCTTGCCACTAAATCAGGAGCATCTGCGAAATAGCAAAGCCGGCCAGGCGTGATGCTGGAGTGCCGAATCCCAGGAGCTGCCCTGCCCACTGCCATAAAACGTGCACATCATCCAACCCCCCAGAGGAAAATAAAAGCAACTCTGCCGTCAAGAGCATCACATGAGTCTGTGGCACAGAAGACCCTCTTCCCCCAAATGAAAAACTCTGCTTTCAGAAACAACAGCAAAGGAAGACAGGATGCTCTGGCAGAGAGCGCTGCGCAGTCCACGTCCAATCGCAAAAAGGAGAAAGGCTACAGAAAGTTGCATTTCTGAACTGCCTCAGCCTCCATCCCCTGAAGCTGAATTCTGTATTTACTCTTTTTCTAAATGCCACGAACATTTGGGTCCCCGCTCCGCTCCCGCCTGCCTTCCAAGAAAAGAAGATTTTCTGCTCATTGCAATTCAGCACAGAAGGGAAGATTTCCCCCAAGGCAGCTTTCCCCACCAGCACGTGTGTCCACTTATCGCTCACTGCCGACTGCATCTGGAGAATGCTGAGCGCCTCTTCCAAGAAGCGCTGGATGTCCTCAGCTCTCCAGACGGATGAGAAGGGAAAGCGACTGACACTACCCCGGATCAAGCCTTTTGCGAATCGTAACTTCCCCAGCAGAATCCTCGAAACCGTACATGCAGAAAACCACATGTGCACGGATCAGCAGTTTAGACTCTTAATCCTGCTGGGTGCTAAACACCTCTGCCGTTGTGCTTCAATCGCTGTTTGCTCGGGGCCGCTTACCCAATTCCAGCAAAAGCCTATCCCTGGGTTTCCACCACAGGCTGTCTTATGCTTTTGCTACAGAAATGTGAAGCATATTCGGATGTGTGAAAACATGAGCAAACACGATCTCTGGGAATCACACCCAAGTACTAAGTTTTCGAGGCCGACGCCTTTCAAAGATTACAGAAGAGATGCTGTCGTTTCCAAGAGCAAGCACGAGAATTCCTCTTTTGCTGTAACACACAAAGTGATTGATCCAAGTGGGCAGCCGTGTTGGTCTGAAGCAGCAGAACAAAGCAAGAGTCAAGTGCACCTTTAAAACCAACAACGTTTTATTCAGAATGTAACTTTTGTGTGCTCCAAGCACACTTCATCAGACGAAGAATCAGGTGCAGTGGGCAGAGCTACATATAGGTGGTAGGCAGTCGTTCAGAATGCAAAATGGCACAAATTTAAGATCCAATGGCAGAATAGTAAAATGAACAAATTGAGCAAACCTTTGATCAGGGTGGCATGAGCATGAGAAAGAAATACAACAGCAATATGTCAACATGTGAGAATGTCTGTCAATCACCCCACCATATAAGCCTGGGTCAAAAAGAGGGCACCACTCCCTCAGAAGTCTTTTTCATCCAACCAATCCACCTTTCAACATGCAACATACATATAGTTTGCCATTAGAAGAAAAATATATTAAAATATAGTGGAAGATGGGTTTAGTATACGTAATGAGATAAACTGCCAATATCCCTATTTGAGCATGTCAATACAGCTAAAAGAGAAATACATTGGATAGTGATGTTCTTGTCCACCTAATTTACTATTTAACATGTAAACATCATTCTAGTTTGCCTTTAGAAAAAAGAATACAATACAATATAGTGAACATGGGTTAAGTATATGTAATGAGATAAACAGCCAATATCCCTATTTTGAGTATGTCAATTCCAAAAATTATTCTGATACACTATTCTAAAAGAGAAATACATTGGAATACTGTAGATGTATAACCAGGGATCATTTTGTAGAAAAACAGGTGGTGGAGTTCATCCAGGGATTGTTATGCAGCTGCACCTACTATTCAATGGACAAGGAGGTGGAACTCTCAGAAGGAGGAGATGGAACTCTCAGAAAGGTTCAGGAGCTGAGCTCCCACTGAATCCGAGCCCTGTGTATAACAATACTCAGTGAGAAAGTGATTGTTTAACATGGTAAGCATAATGCCAGTTCTCTCTTTTCTTCCCTCAAAGATGCAGATTTCAACAAGCTCATCTGGGATTTGTTTGCTGTGGTAGGAAAGCCCCAGTAGCTTTCCCCTCTCCCCGTAGTCCAACTAAATCAAATAACGTTTCTTGGTTTACGAAGGTTCATTCTAGGACAAGATTTCGAATGGATACTTTTAGGTTTTTGCGTGTAGTCACTTAGCAGTTATCAGAGGCAAAGGGAAAAAAAATATTCTAAAGATCACAAAGCAAAATCCCCCCAGAAAGCTGTAGCCTGGAGGCATGAATGCAGATCGAATAATGTAAATCTGACATCCTCTGATTTAAACAACAGCCTTTATGAAAGTCATTTATCAAAAAGCGACATCCAAGACAGGAGCCACTAATAAGGTGGAGAAAAGACAGCTTCAGCCTGATGGCAAAGGTCATTTTTAAGGCTGTGTCACCTCCGCTTTAACACTGCTTTAATTTGTGCTTCGGGGGCAGATTTTAAGAGACTCCTGAACCAAATTAATAACACTGCCAAAAGGGAGAAAAAAACAAGAGATATAATCTCCAATATGTTACATCTGTACAATGCCACACACTTTTCATTACAAGATAGTTTCAAAGGGTAGGCACGGGAGTCCAGTACCATCTCAGAAACCAACCAGATTTTCAGGGTATGAGTTCATACCCTCCAAAATCTTGTCAAGGATGAGGGAAGCTGGGGTTGTCAGGGGGTGTGGGGGGCTAGGGCTGCCAGATACAGGTTGGGAAACTCTTAGAGACTTGGAGGTGGAGCTTAGGGAGGACAGGTACTCATCTGAGAGTCTGCCCTCCAAAGCATCCATTTTCTTCAGGGCAGCTGATCTCTGGAGTTGGGAAATGAGATGAAATTCTGGGGGATCTCCAGGTCCCACCTGGAGGCTGGCATCCCTAAATGGAGCACTGACTCTCAAAAGTTCATACCCCTAAATTCTTGTGAAGGACAAACGAGCTTTGATTCTTGAACCCTCATATCCCCAAAAATCTTGTCAGCGATGAAGGGAACTTTGACTCTCAAAACCTTCATACCCCAAAAATCTTGTCAGGGACGAAGTGACCTTTGACTCTCAAAACCTTCATACCCCAAAAATCTTGTCAGGGATGAAGGGAACTTTGCCTCTCAAAACACTCATACCCCAAAAATCTTGTTGGCTCTCTAAGGTGCTACTGAACTTGAACCTAACTTTTCACAACAAAATCAGATTTAGGAATGTGTGTGTGTGTGTGTTTGTGTGTGTGTGTGTAAAACATAATTTTCCCATTGCAGTTTACAAGCTACAGGAATGGATGACAATCTTCCCCCTAACACGCATCACTGAATTCTTCAGTGTTCCTCCAGCCAAAGGATTTTTAACTGAATTTCATGTTAGGGACAGGATGACGAAGCTGCCTTTCAAAACCTTCCCCTCCCCAGTGGAATGAGGAGGATTTGGTTGTCCTGGAAGGGACTTCGGCCTGTCATGAGACCACCTCATAAATGCCATGTCGGGGCTTAAGCAGAAGAAAGGAGCCAATCCATCAGCTCAGGAATGCCGCCATCTGACCACTTCCTAAGGCAAAGCGGGGAAGGGGATAATATATCCACTTTATAGCATGGGACAGCAGTCGGGGATGAACTCTCGAACCTCAGCATATGGCTTTGTTTTCCCTGTGAATTTTCACAAGACGAAACCGACTGAAACGCTGCTTTTCTCAAACTCAAAATTCTCAAACTGTCTCACTCACAGTCACAACTGAAGACTTTCAAGACCTCAGCCTTGCCTCAAGTTTATTTTTGACAATATTTATTACACTACATTACAATCTTCCTCCAGTGAGCTCCGGATGACATACCGTATTTTTTGCACCATAAGACTCACTTTCCCCCCCAAAAAAAGTGGAGGGAAAAGTGTGTGCGTCTTAAGGAGCGAATACTGCAAAAAATTCACACAAATGCCTCTAAATTCACACAAACAGCTCTAAAAACTAGGTGCGTCTTATGCTCAGGTGCGTCTTATGGAGCGAAAATTACGGTATATGGTTCTTCCTCATTATTTACTTCATTTATTGATTTACTTCGTTTGTACCCTGCCTTTCTCCCCAACGGGGACTCAAAGCAACTTACATCATTCTCCTTTTCTCCATTTTATCCTCGTAACAACTTTGTGACATAGGTGAGGTTCAGCCTGTGTGACTCATTGGCTGCCAACAGACGGGCAGTTAGGGGCACCTCAGAGGTGCCTTGGAAACTGACTTGGAAAAACCATCCAAATGCGCACATCTGCCGACCGCCCCCATCCTGTACTTAACCCATCCTCCGGCCTCCTCAGAGTAGCTCAAAAAGCTACCACTGTAGAAGTAGTAGCTAATTTCTGAGCCACACACCAGTTGCCTCACTAGTATCTGGATACGGAAGTGCGCAAGCGAGATGCCTTGGCGGTGTGAGCCTGTCAAGTCATCCCAAGCCACTTCTGGCCTTTTTTGTTAAAAGAAATATATTGGCTTCAAGCGCATAGATGCATGAGCGGTGCCAGTGTTCCCTCTAAGCTGAGTTAGTGAGAGCTAGATCACAATTTTTTAGCTTCCAGCTCACACATTTTTGTCTCAGCTCAGGAAATATGGCCCTAGAGCAAACTAACTTATGCAGTAGCTCACAACTTTAATACCAGTAGCTCACAACTTTAATGTCAGTAGCTCACAAAGTAAAAATTTTGCTCACAAGACTCCACAGCTTAGAGGGAACATTGCGGCATAATCAAAAAATGAATGGAAAATAAAGAAACCCAAACCAAGCTGCAGGGATGGTGTGCAACTGCAGTCCAATCGCACCAAGTTGCCCCACGGACACGATGGGAATGGCTTGCTGGGGACCATGTGGACAATTTAGGACACCTCTTTCTGAGCTGGCCCAATTTGTGATGCCTCCCATGTGCCCCAAAATGCCCGTCTACTAGCAGCCATCCAAGGTCACCCAGCAAGCTTCCATGGTGAAGTGAGGATTTGAACCTGAGTCTCTCAGATCCTAGTCTGCCACAATGCCTCCTCTCCTTTCATTAGCATAACAAACCCATAAAATAGGGTACAGCCAGTTATCCAAGTGAGCTTCACAGCTAAGCAGGGATCTGAAACTGAATCTTCTCAAAGTCGAACAAGCCACCCACCAAAACAAACTGAGTATCTCTGGTACCCTGTTAATACAGCACACAAGTATCTTAACTAGCATCTAGTAAAACCTGAATCCAAAAATATGTCCTGTGGTAAGACTACAGGGGCATGGCTTACGTTTACCATAAAAAAGGCAATTTTTGCCTCACTGGGGAAATAAAGTTCAGTTTTCAGACTCAGTAATCTGGACACAGTGTTGTCTTTCATATTCCAAACTACAGGTCTCATATATTCACAGTGCAATTCTATGGGAGTAAGCCCCATTGAAAAGACCTGAGTAGGATTCTGAGTAGTATTTAGGATTCCTCTCTCAGGATCCTGAACCATGTAAAATGGATTCCCCAAACATGCAATCTCTCCTGTACCCCCAGAGATTCTTGGAGATGCAGTAGAATTCAAATATGATAATTTACATAACCAGTGTTCCCTCTAAACTGAGTTAGTGTGAACTAGCTCAGTTTTTTAGCCTTCCGCTCACACATTTTTGTCTTCGTTCAGGAAAAGTGGCCCCAGAGCAAACTAATTGATACAGTAGATCACAACTTTAATGCCAGTAGCTCACAAAGTAGAACTTTTGCTCACAAGATTCCACAGCTTACAGGGAGTATTGATCATAAATAGCAATAATAATAGAAGAGAAACTCCATCTTCTCCTAAAATCTAGTAAGGAATTTTTATCCTGGAACAAGAATATACATATATTAGTTCATTCCTCCAGATTGGTGTAGTGGTTAGGAGCAGCAGACGCTAATCTGGAGCACCAGGTTTGGTTCCCCACTCCTCCAGGTAGTGCAGCTGCTGGTGTGACCTTGGGCCAGTCACAGTTCTCTCAGAGCTGTTCTCTCAGGAGCAGTTCTCAAATGAGCTCTCTCAGCCCCACCTACCTCACAGGGTGTCTGTTGTGGGGAGAGGAAGGAGATTGTAAACTACTCTGAGACTCCGAGTAAAGGACGGGGTATAAATCCAATATCCTCCTGCCTCCTTAACCCCTTAAATCTAGATCCCTCAGTGTAATAAACCAGCAGTGTGCAATGACACACTATTATACCTGGAATTTTTCTGTAGTTCAGATGAGTACAAATGGATATATGTATTTGTGACACTTTTAGTAAAAGGGATTCCTGAAGAAGAATTTTCACAGTCTACAAGAAAGCTAGAGCATCATCTGTTACCTCTATGGAGCTAGAATAACTTAAGGACAAAAACATGAAATCATACAATATCCCCTTTAAACATGTAAAACCACTCTGGAAAAAGAGGATTTTGGAAAAGAGAAGCAGAGACACATTTCTTTCCACTCCTTCTCCCCCAAACTGCTCTGCCTTGCAGGTCTGGTTTGTAAGGGTAAATAAGTACAGTAAGGGTTAAGAACCCTCCCCCCCATCAGGGCTGGATTAACAAACAGGCCGAGTAGGCATCCGCCTACAGGCCCCCATGCCTTTAGGGGTCCCAGGCCAGCTTTCCCCCTGCTTGCAGCCCTCCCAGCCTGCATGCGCAGCCAGCAACTGAGCTACTCTTTGTGAGGGGGCCTCGAGATTTCGAATGCCTAGGGGTCCCCACAGGGTTTAATCCAGCACTCCACCCCATTACTTCTACTCTCTAAATCCCACACCCTCAAAGCTGCTTTTCCTTCTACAAAAACAACAGTACATCCAGCAGAGCTTTGCTACACATGCACTGTGTGTAATGTGTAGCTTGCCGCTTCGCCACACTGCTAGGAAGTCGATCGAACAAATCCATCCGCAGACAGGCTGAGGGGCAGCCCAAGATTTATCTTTTAATATTCACAGTTTGCTTTTTAACCAAATGTAGCTCTGATGAGATTTCCCATCCTGACTGACCCATAATGCCACTCCGGCTAACCTCATTATCTGTCATCTTAGATCATAAACAAATGCAATTCCAATAGGATATCTGACTTAATGGTGTTAATTTATATTTATGTCCCCCGTTGTCTAAGCATTACTGCAAATGCAATTCTGAGGGGTCATTGCTGATAGCAATTACAATTCATAGCAACATCAACAATCACTTGCTCTGCTTAATACATAGCAGCCAAACAAACGGCTTGCACAATATTAGCTGTCACACACACACAAACACACACACAAACTTACACAAACTTCTACTATGTGTGGGTCCCACTGATTCTCTGGTTGTTGGTTGTACTCTAGACCAGATGCTGAGAAAGGCTTCCAGTCACAGGTTTGCCCTGGCAAGGTATTTTCACACCACAAAAACAATGCCCAGCACATCAGATGGCGCTCATGTGGTATGTAAACACACCAGCAGGATGAACTTTGTCAGCTCAAGGCCAAATTAGACATACATTCAACATGGTGCTCATTGCCCCACTGGAGATGAGGGTGAGAACCAAGCCTTGAATTCAGCAGGTGCCCACAGGAGCACAGCTCCTGAACCTTCCAGAGGGTTCCCCCTCTGCCTCCCCACCTACCTTGTCCATTGAATAGTAGGTGCAGCTGCATAACAATCCCTGGATTAGAAGAGGGGGCAGCCAGCCAGCCCACAGCAGCCCTCATTAACCCCTGGAGAAGCCCATACCACCCTTTCTCCACTTCTTATGTGATTTTGGGAGACAGGCGGCTTGCTGGCCTTTTGACTGGGGGGTGGGGCAGCCCAGGAGTGCCCCAGGCAAGCGAGGCCTGCTTGAGCTGGCTGGATCTCTAGCCGCCCAAGCAGGCCTTGCTCGCCTGGGGCTCTCCTTTCTTGTATCGGGTTGCTTTTGGCAAGGAGGGATATGCTAATGAGTTATGCTGATGAGCTCCGCCACCTATTTTTCTACAAAACGACCCTTGGTGAGAACTCATTTTCAAAGAGCTGAAGACCACCCATGGGGCATATAACACTTTTCCAGTGCAATTTCAGCTTGTGGGAGGAGGCATAAACCCATCCTACTCCTCTGCCACAGTCTCAAACAGAATCGGGGCCCTATGACACTTTGAAAAGGAGGCAACTCATGTCTCCAGGGCTTTTTCTGTAGCAGGAGCTCCTTTGCATATTAGCTCACACCCCCTGATGTTGCCAGTTCTCCTGGAGCTTACAGTAGGCCACACCCCCTGATGCAGCCAATCTGTACTAAGAGCCCTGTAAGCGCTTCAAGGATTGGCTACATCAGGTGGGTGTGGCCTGATATGCAAAGGAGTTCCTGCTACAGAAAGAGCCCTGCCCATCTCCAATATGGCATCTAGTTGTTGTCGCAGACTCCCAGAGGGGTCTCCCCTCATTTGGCTCTTAGGTACTTGTAAAGGAGAGGCAAACAAACACGATCAGATCCCCTTCCTTAGGAAAGAGCCATCTTGCCCACCCTGACAAAAGTCTTCAAACAATTGAATGGCAGCCCATAAACCTTTTCCCGACATGGAAAAGCGTAAAAGCTAGACCTGCTGAATTTCTGCCTGCTAAGCAGCTGGCTGAAGGGAAAAAAGAGCATGACCAGAAAAAATAACAATCTGAGATGGAACTAGGGTTGCCAAGTACAATTCAAGAAATATCTGGGGACTTTGGGGGTGGCGCCAGGAGACTTTGGGGGTGGAGCCAGGAACAAGGCTGTGACAAGCATGATTGAACTCCAAAGGGAGTTCTGGCCATCACATTTAAAGGGACCGCACACCTTTTTAAATGCCTTCCTTCCATAGGAAATAATGAAAGATAGGGGCACCTTCTTTTGAGGCACATAGAACTGTAAAGACTTCATTTCATCATTCATTGCATCCATCCATTTCTTTCTTTCTGGATCGGTTAGTTGATTTATTTCTTTCCAAGTTGAAGGTTCTTTGACAGGTTGTACTGTTGCACAAATTCCAAGTCTTGGAGGTGGTACACCTTTGTTGCTCCTTGCTGACTTTCTCACAGTAACTGTGGTTGTCTCTGCTTCTCTTGGACTTCCTGCTTCCCCTTCTGATTCATTGCTTTCTTGTAAAGGTGGACCTGCCTGCTCACAGGTGGTCTCTGCAGGTTGCCAAATAGCAAATTCACTGAAGGTAATATCCTCTATAGGATTCTGTACTGTGGATTCAGACTACATAGGAGCTTGCAAAACACTGTTGCCATCTATATATACCACATTGTGTTCTTTGACAGTACGTGTATTAGGGTCTAGGATTCTGTATCCTCTTTCACCATTAGCATAGCCCACAAGTATACCAAGTTCTGCTCTGGGGTCTAGTTTTCCCCTTTTCTCCTTAGGTACAAACGTGTATGCTTTGCAACCAAAAGGTCTTAAATGTTTCAAACCAGGTTGTTTGCCATACCAAATCTCAAACGGCAATTTATTAGTCACTTTGGATGGAATTCTGTTATGCAAATAAACTGCAGTATTTACGGCTTCACCCCACATATAATCTGGCAGTCCAGATTGCGTTAGCATTGATCTGGCCATTTCCATAATTGTTAGGTTCAATCTCTCAGCTGCACCATTCTGCTGTGGTGAATAGGGTATAGTAGTTTTATGTTGAATGCCTTGTTGTTCCATAAACCTTTGGAACTCACTGCTACTGTCTTCAGTTCCATTGTCTGTGAACAATACTTCTGCCAAATTTATTTCTCACAGCAGCAACATAGGACTTAAATTTGTCAAATACTTGATCTTTGCTTTTAATCAAGTAAACATAGACATATCTTGACTTAGCTTCTATAAATGTTAAAAAGTACCTTCTTGCACCAGCCAATTCTTTGATTGGCCCTGCAATATCTGAGAATACCATCTCTAGAAATTGTTCACTGTACAGTATTTTTGCCCGTGTATCTTGGGGCGGTACCTTTTGCCTTTAAACATATATCACAACCAGATTGCATTTGATCACACTCAATTAACATCAACATTACATTCTTTCAACAATTTTTGCACACTTTGCACACTATGGTGCCCCATAGTTATATGCCATTTAAGAAGACATGTTTTATGCTTACATAGAGATTGCATTGTATTATACACTGGGCCAACACCATTTGTTACATCAGAAATATTTTCCGCATCATTTTCTACATCATCGTCATCAACATTATCATCATCAAGTTTTAGATAATGAAGACCATCAACTACATCAAGCATAAATTCAGTTCCAGATTCAGGATCAACAATATTTCCATTTTCTTTTCTGAGTACAATCTCATGATTTCTTCTGATAATTCTCTTTGTTGAAACTAGGTTGCTGACTGTCTCAGGGGCATATGCACATTCTGTTAGTGTAACCTTTTTAATTTCTTGACTTTCAACCATAACATTTAAGATTACAGTCCCACTTCCTTCAACTTTCAGTATTTGTCCATTGGCTTGCTCCAATTTAGGACAGTTGTCCTCATCCAATTCCACAAAAGATTTCTTATCTTTACAGACATGAAAATAAGTTCCAGAATCTATCATCCAATGATTCTAAAGATTTGCATTTGATTCAGTAATTGCATATGTGGGATTCCTATCAGACACATTCTTAGCCTTGGTTGCTGGCTTTGCAGATTTAAAACCATGTTTTTGTTGGTTGCTATTCTCCACTTGCCCATTGGGTGTTGCTGTTCCAGTAGAAGCATTTGCACTTTGATTTTGTTTTAATTTCTTTCTACAAGAATATTGATAGTGTCCTTTCAAGTCACAAAAATTACATAAAATTTCCTTTTTCCCAGGATGCACTCTAATTACAGACATCTTATTCTCAGTTTCAAAAAGTTCCCTCCTTCTGGCCTCATCTTTCAAGTATTCCAGAATGTAGTCAAGTTCCTGTTTCTCTCTCATCCTCAACAAGGATGCAGTACTTTTATAGCTTTTAGGAAGAGATTTAAATAAAGCAACTATTACTTCTTCATCTTCCACTGTGGCTCCAATTCTCTTAAGCTCTGAAACCACTTCCATTATCTGATTCAGATGGGTAGCCATTGAATCTGTATCATTCATCTTAAAACTGTACAGTTTTTCTCTGAGAAATATTTTCTGAGTCATAGAAGGCTTAAATGATTGCTTTTCTAAGAATTTCCACATTTCGCCACTTGTGCCACAGTCCAGGACTAGAATGGATTCCTGTTCTGATATGGCATTCAGAATTATTAATTTTGCACGATTATCTTTAATATCAAAATCTGGGATTTCATCCTTATTTTCATTGAAAACTGCTTCATAGCAATTTTTTTCATGAAGGAACAGTTGCATTAATTTTTGGAAGCTGCCCTGAGCCACTTGTGGGAAGGGCGGGATACAAATCAATTAATAAATAAATAAATAAATAAATTTTCATTGACCAGAATCTAAAATTGCTTGCATTTAAGCATGGAATTTTAACATTGATTACATCATTACTTACGATGCGTTCCATAAGAACATAAGAGAAGCCATGTTGGAGCAGGCCAATGGCCCATCCAGTCCAATACTCTGTATCACACAGTGGCCAAAAAATTATATATATATTATATATACACACACACTGTGGCTAATAGCCATTGATGGACCTCTGCTCCATATTTTTATCTAGCCCCCTCTTGAAGCTTGAAGTTCCATGATTGTGTTTGCTTGGGTGTCGTTCCTTGCAACAGCTGATGTTGAAGGATTTTCCTCTTGTGTGTCAGACATCCTTGAATTCAGACTTCAGCAGGTCAGCAGGAGAAAGTGGCCCTTGAGGAATGCAGTGCTTCCAGCTTCTAACTGAAATGCAGATTCTCACTCAGCGGCATCAATCAAGGTGATTAGGCTCCCGGCGGGTCCTTTGTTCCTCTCGATCTTTCCAATAGCAAAAAATACAGCCTTTTCAAACAGCTTCTGGTAACTTTAAAATACTTTTCACTGTCTGCCCGTTTTGACTTTAAAAAATCACTTTCCAATATTCCAAACTCCAATATAAACCATCCTCTGCCACCAATTTTGATGGGAAATACACATTAAATTCAGTGGCTTAGAGAGGCAATAATTGGAGTCGAGGCTTAAGCTTATCAAAAGAAATAAAGTTTACTAGAAAACATCAGGATAGGGTACTTGGGATAAAACAGAAAAACAATTTAGCATGCCAGCTAGTCTGACTATGTCTGTCCTACATGGCTACAACCTCTTTGTCTAACAGTTCTTCTTCCCAAAGAGCATTTCACCAGGAAGAAGAGCAATACAGCTTGCATACAAGATCAAAGCATTTCACACCTAACATCCTTTCTGACCAAAGTTGTGTTTACATCTTTTGCGGGTAAAGGAGACAGCGCTTGCAATTGAGTTTAGGTTACAATACATCACTTCCTCTATCAGGTAAACAAACAGTTAACTCTATAATGGCTGGAATGTACATAGCTTGTATTCCAACACAACCTTAGATGGAACCTTCCCTGCATTTTAGACAACACCCTCTAGACTTGGCATTCTCAGCAAGACTCAGGAGCCAGTACAAACACTAGGGCTTTTTTTGGTAGCAGGAACTCCTTTGCACATTAGGCTACACACCCCTGAAGTAGCCAATCCTCCAAGAGCTTACAGGGCTCTTCTTACAGGGCCTACTGTAAGCTCTTGGAGGATTGGCTACATCAGGGAGGTGTAGCCTAATATGCAAAGGAGTTCCTGCTACAAAAAAAGCCCAGTGGAAACACACATCCTTATACTGAAAAGAGCATGGCTCTAACCAGTCCCGCACAATGCTTGCATGATTCCTAAAATGCAGACGTGCACAGCAGCATTATGCTGGAAACTGCATGGGAGAACACAGCCAGAGAACACAACTGAAAGACATAAGAGCACTTTCCAATACTTTGCAGTCAAGCTGTTGACGCAGACAGCAAAAAGAGGCAACTAGGACTTCCTCTAGCTCAAGCCCTGATTGATAGCTGCGTCTACAACTTCTGGGATTTCTCACTGAGAAGCACAGTCAACGCTGGCGTGCTGTTCCTGTCCAGAACTCACATCTGGAACACTAATATCAACAGTGGGACCACTCAGAGTTGCATCCTTAATATAACTTTATGCATGCAAAAATGTGAATTCCACTAATTAACCTCCCATTCTTATTCTAATACGACTTTTCCATATGTTTTAGGGTTGGACATAATCCACGGTTGAAAGCGCAGGCTACAAGGAAGCTACACACTAGATTAAGTCCAGTGCAATACAGATAAAGGTATCTTAATACTGTAGCACTGCCCCCCCAAATTGCCCCCCACAATAGCGAGATACATTTGTGCAGGGCTTTTTTTTTGTAGCAGGAACTCCTTTGCATATTAGGCTACACCCCTGTGTTGTAGCCAATCCTCCTGGAACTTACAGTAGGCCCTGTAAAAAGAGCTGTAAGCTCTTGGAGGATTGGCTACATCAAGGGGGTGTGGCCTAATATGCAAAAACATTCAAAAGTCCTGTATTTGCGCAAAGGAAGCTTGATTTCTCCCCCAAAGAAGCTGAAATTCCATTCCCAAAAACTATATAAATCTACTCAGTGTTTATAAACTGGCATGCCTAAATTTGTTTCACATATCTTGATTTATTCAAAACATTTTGAATCTGAGGGACCAACTAAATGCAATCGAGGGATCTGTGTGTACTTAGTGGTGTCCTCCTGCTTGCGTGTACAGTGTGCGTCGGGGAGTGGGAGTGAGGGGTATTTTTTTAAATCAAAAATGGAATGAAATCTTGGGCAGTCTTTAAAATGGTGTAAGACTCCAGTTCATTGGTTCATTTGCTGCCGCAGACTAACCCTGCTACCTCTCCGGATAGAGACGAAGAAGGCTGACTTCACACTTTGCAGTTAGCTCTTGGGCGTAAATACTCCAGCACCAAGAACATGTTTCAGCAAAGCACAGTGGATGGGATACGTGCATTTAAACGGCTGGGTTTCCCTGCGCTTGAACAAGACAAACATGATGCTGAGTCACAGCTGACTCATGACAACCCCAGCCTTGGGGCTTTCAAGGCAAGAGTGGAGCAGAGGAATTGCCTTCATCCGCAACGCAACACCAGTCTTCCTCGGTGGTCTCCCCTCCTTGGCTCCCCAGCTATGATGAGCTCATGCTAAACTGGGTTATTCCAACTGCACAGGGGAAGAGGAGAATTGCTAAAGCAAGCAAACCCAACCACTTAAGCTGGAACTAAATGTCGCATTCATTTGCTCCCCCTCCCTCTTTGTCATGACATCATCACGTTAAGAATTTCCCCATCCTGCCCTGACCTGGATAGTCGATGAAAGCCCGATCTCATCAGATCTCAGGAGCTAAGCAGGGCCAACCCTGGCAAGTACTTGGATGACAGTCCTCCCTGGAATACCAGGGCCAGGAGGCAGAGGCAGGCTATATCAAGCCACTTCTCTGAACATCTTCCAAGCCCCAGTAGGGGTCACTAGAAGTTGATATGACTTTCAGGCATGCACGCGCACACACAAAATACAAAAAATAGGAGGAGGAGGAGGAGAATTCCCCCATCCCTGCTCTACTTCAATAACTTGCAAGAGAAGGGAAACTCTCAACCTCCTGATGTCTCATCATTTTTGCATTACAGTACTTAACATTAGGGAGTAGGAAAGAAGGTGGAGATGAGGCAGGCGGCCACTGCTTTGGCAGCCACAGGGAGACGACAACCATCTCTATTTCTCTCTTTCAGACAGACACCAGTGAGGCTGTTGATGCTCCGGATTGCTACCATGGCCTGGACAAGGTGGGTGGAACGGCCAATCCACTCAATCCAATAAGACTGGACAGTTGTCAGTCAAGAATGATAGCTTATCAGGGGCTGAGGAGCTGCCCCCCCCCTCCCAGCAGATTCCCAGCTTGAGAGCGCTCTTAGGCTCAGAGTTACAGAGAGGTGCAGGTTTCCTCTGCTATACATAGCACCAGTTAGGGTTGCCAATCCCCAGATGGGGGCAGGGGATCCCCCGGTTTGGATGCCCTCCCCCCACTTCAGGGTCCTCAGAAAGCAGGGGGAGGGGAGGGAAACGTCTGTTGGGCACTCCATTATTCCCTATGGAGAATTGATCCATGGGAATCTGGGGCTCTGGGGGGGGGCTGTTTTTTGAGATAGAGGCACCAAAGTTTTCAGTAGAGCATCCAGTGCCTCTCCCCAAAATATCCCCCAAGTTTCAAAGAGATTGGACCAGGGGGTTCAATTCTATGAGCCCCCAAAGAAGGTGCCCCTATCTTTCATAATTTCTTATGGAAGGAAGGCATTTAAAAAGGTGTGTGGTCCCTTTAAATGTGATGGCCAGAACTCCCTTTGAAGTTCAGTTATGCTTGTCATACCCTTGCTTCTGGCTCCACCCCAGTATCTCCTGGCTCCACCCCCAAAAGTCCCCAGATATTTCTTGAATTGGACTTGGCAACCCGAGCACCAGCTTTGACAGATTAAGCCTTCTCTGAGAGGCAGAGTTTGGCTGCAGACAGGCCTCATTTTGCGCAGGAGCACACAGAAGCGGAGCTCCGGAACCTCTAAATTTTATTGTGCCCTTTCTTTCTTAACCCCCCCCCCCCCCAATACTTGCTTCTGGGCTCCATTGTTCAACCCCCCCATAGAATTTTGCTGAACTGTAAAATTTTCCCTACAAAATAGCTTACAAAATAGCTACAAAATTTTCCCTACAAAATGGGAAAATAACTAAAACATATAAAGCAGAGAGATGGAAATATTCCTCATGCCACTGTGGTCACATAGGAAAAAGTCACTGAAAAAGTACAATGGGAGTAAGGTTTTATTATAATTATAATCCAAGAAGTATTTTAAGATAGATGTTGAGCTGATAAGAGCCCTGTGGCACAGGGTGGTAAAGCTGCAGTACTGCAGTCGGAGCCCTCTGCTCACGACCTGAGTTCGATTCCAGCAGAAGCTGGTTAAGGTAGCCGGCTCGAGGTTGACTCAGCCTTCCATCCTTTCAAGGTCGGTAAAATGAGTACCCTGCTTGCTGGGGGGAAAGGGTAGATGACCGGGGAAGGCAATGGCAAACCACCCCGTAAAAAGGTCTGCCGTGAAAACATTGTGAAACCAGCGTCGGAAACGACTGGTGCTTGCACAGAGGACCTTTCCTTTCTGAGCTGATACAATTTAGTCCACCTTCCAGTGATGTCAGGGGTGTGTGGCACATGCAAATGAGTTATGCAAACGAGCTGGGCTCATGACCCCTAGTCTGAGCGCGCAACTAGTGATATAATAATTAAAGCACCATGAAGCTGTGACCAACTCATGGGGTTTTCAAGGGAAGAGATGGGCAGAGGTGGTTTGCCATTGCCTGCCTCTCTAAAGCAACCCTGGGTCATCTTTGGTGGTCTCCCATCTGACTCTTGCTTAAACTTCCAAGCTCAAAGGAGCTTGGGCTAGTCTGGGGCCTGCGCTATTCAGGCTGCTGCTAGAGACATACACAGAAGCAAAACCCTTCTTGCAACTCTGCCTTCTACAGTTCTTAAAGCCGGAATAACTTAACAGTTCTCATACAAACGGTATTCCGGGTATGCCCACAGGATCTGATTTGTGTGTGATCCTGAAAGGAAGCCAGTTTAGTATACGTATATAGCCAAGGCCTTTTTTTGTAGCAGGAACTTCTTTGCATATCAGGCCACACCTCCCCTGATGCAGCCAATCCTCCAAGAGCTTACAGGGCTCTTAGTACAGGGCCTACTGTAAGCTCCAGGATGATCAGCGACATCAGGGGTGTGTGGCCTAATATGCAAAAGAGTTCCTGCTACAAAAAAACCCCAAAAAACAAAACAAAGAAACCTGCATGTAGCTCTTTTTGCATTCTGGACAACCTCTCCTATGGAACTGCAAACCGAAAAGAGAACCAAGTACTTGTCCCTGATGTGCCTCACCCAAACAGAGCGGTGCTCCAGACAATGTCCAGGGTTTATCTCTGGACAGCCCAAGGAGCTTCGTGCCTGAGCATTAAATCTGAACTTTGATCTCTCCAGTCTGAGTTTGGTATTCGCTATGCCACACTGACTTATCGTAAATGAGTGACTAAGAAGCCCTCAGACTGTAAAGAATGCGACTAGCTGCAACCCATGAATCAGCTGAAACCACTAAGCAACCTCCATGCTTTTCGCTGAACAAAGGGCAGCAAGCTGTCTGGCCTCCCCTTCCAGCCCTGAAACAAAGCACCCAGCCACCGCAGCCCACTTCCCTGCAGCCATCTTTCCCTTCCCATCTCCTGCTCTACTGGATTAGAGAAGGGCTCTTCTACAGAGGTAAAGGTGGAGATGGGATTATGTTGAGTCATGCTGAGTGGAAAGCTATTTTGTCTTGAGGAAGACTCTCTCCAATTCAGTTCGTAATCAAAGTCCCCTTTAAGCTGCGGAGCCTTGTGAGCAAAAATTCTACTTTGTGAGCTGCTGGCATTAAAGTTGTGAGCTCCTGCATAAATTAGATTTATCTGGGGCCATTTTTCCTGAGATAAGGCAAAAATGTGTGAGCCAGAGGCTAAAAAACTGTGAACTAGCTCACACTAACTCAGCTTAGAGGGAACACTGCTTATAATATAGTGGGTTCCACGCAATGATGAGGCAAGGTGGAAGCGATCATAGCTCTTTTATTGGATACACTGATACAGCATAGTATAGCGCTGCACTCCAAGACTAAAGACTGGGCCAACAGGGCCAACTATATATATACACTCAAGGTTCCTGCGCTAGCCTGCTATTGGACCATTCAAACCAGCAGGGAGCTCGTGATTGGAGCAGGGCAGCAGGGATTTGGATCCTGCTGCCTATTGTTCCCGAGTTCCCCAAGCTCAATCCTCCAGGCTCCAATGAGCCAGGCAAGAACTCCATATATTAGTCACAATTCCAATCACATATCCAGGGGTGGCCAACGGTAGCTCTCCAGATGCTTTTTGCCTACAACTCCCATCAGCCCCAGCCAGCATGGCTGATGGCTGGGGCTGATGGGAGTTGTAGGCAAAAAACATCTGGAGAGCTACCGTTGGCCACCCCTGAATATACAACACAGCTGCTGCATGGCGTCTCAAAACCACCAACAGCAAGCGTTGAGGATGCATTCTACAAAGGGCCTTAAACACACCATTCGTCACTCAACAAACTTTAAGGAAAACTGGGAGGGGGGAGCGGGGAGGATGTATGGATCAACAGTCACATGTCCACATCCATCTTAGCACTCTGGGATACATTATTTATTTAACAAAATACCTGAAGTCGCTTGGAGCCAGGCCCTTTTTTTTGTAGCAGGAACTCCTTTGCATTTTAGGCCACACACCCCTGATGTAGCCAATCCACCAAGAGCTTACAGGGCTCTTAGTACAGGGCCTACTGTGAGCTCTTTGAGGACTGGCTACATCAGGGGTTTGGCCTAATATGCAAAGGAGTTCCTGTTACAGAAAAAAAGCCCTGCTTGGAGCTATGTAAAACTTAAGCACTACATTTTGTAATGACTGGATTCCATAGTCCCATTGTGCGGATAAAATACCCTGTAAGGTCAGACTACAGTTGCCTCTGGGCTTGCTTCTATTCATCGGCTGACTGAACAGGAGACTCTAGATCAGGGGTACTCAACACAGTTTCATGGTGTCCACGGATACCTTTTCCCAACAACTGTCACTTTTTTCAGAAAGTAGGCAGGCCATGTGTGGCTTTTGCCCAGCAAGACTTTCTGCTGGCCACTGGACATCTATCTGCTTGCTTCTACAGCAGCGGACACCACAACAAAAGATCTTCACTACCTGACTATAGATAGGCTGTGTCTAAGCAAAAACATATTTTAAAAAACCCAAAAAACCCCAAAACCATTTCCAGTTAAGCACAGCTTCTGCCTGAAATGATGGCGCATTCCTGTTAGAATCAGGCATAACCTCACTCCCTCACATTCTGTGGTGGATTCTGCTACCGCCACTTTGTGGTTGGCTCCACTTTCTAACAGATTCTTAGCCTTCAGCTCACACGTTTTTGTCTTAGCTCAAGAAGAATAACCCCAGAGCACAATCATTTATTCAGTAGCTCACAACTTTAATGCCAATAGCTCACAAAGTAGAATTTTTGCTCACGAGACTCGGCAACTTAGAGGGAACCCTGATCTGGAGGGGATTTTTTGGCGGGGGGGGGGAGAGCCTAGAAAGAGACTTCCACAGGGTATAATGCCACAGAGTCCACCCTCCAAAGCAGCCCTTTTCTCCAGGGGAAGTGATCTTGATCATCTAGAGGTCCACTGTAATAGCAGGAGATCTCCAGCTGCCACCTGGAGGTTGGCAACCCTAGAGTACCACAGTAAGAATCAGAGGGAAAAACCTACAAAAAACTGCAAAAAACTGTGGAATATTAACAAAATAATACTTGAAAAGAGAAAAGTAACCAATCAAAATCATTCACTGTCTTAAAGCAAAACAGCTACAAAGCAAAAACTCACAAACAAAATTCCTATATATTTCACAAAATTACAATTATAAATTGATTACCAATTCAAATACAAAATCTTATCAAAATACATCACCCATACAAAATATTCCATCAATTCAAACATTCACGGGTGCATGTCAATTTCCAACTTTAGAGGCTTCAAGTACGATCCACCCGCTCCTGCAGAATGAATTTAAAGGTGCCAGTGTTCACAATGATTCCAGTACAGATTCCTTTAGCAGATTCAAAAAGTTTTTTTTAAGAACATAAGAGAAGCCATGTTGGATCAGGCCAATGGCCCATCCAGTCCAACACTCTGTGTCACACAGTGGCAAAAAATTTTATGTATACACACACACTGTGGCTAATAGCCACTGATGGACCTCTGCTTCATATTTTTATCTAAACCCCTCTTGAAGGTGGCTATGCTTGTGGCCGCCACCACCTCCTGTGGCAGTGAATTCCACATGTTAATCACCCTTTGGGTGAAGAAGTACTTCATTTTATCCATTTTAACCTGTCTGCTCAGCACTTTCATCGAATGCCCACGAGTTCTTGTATTGTGAGAAAGGGAGAAAAGTACTTCTTTCTCTACTTTCTCCATACCATGCATTATCTTGTAAACCTCTACCATGTCACCCCGCAGTCGACGTTTCTCCAAGCTAAGGAGTCCCAAGCGTTTCAACCTTTCTTCATAGGGAAAGTGTTCCAGCCCTTTAATCATTCTAGTTGACCTTTTCTGGACTTTCTCCAATGTTATAATATCCTTTTTGAGGTGCGGCGACCAGAACTGCACACAGTACTCCAAATGAGACCGCACCATCGATTTATACAGGGGCATTATGATACTGGCTGATTTGTTTTCAGTTCCCTTCCTAATAATTCCCAGCATGGCGTTGGCCTTTTTTATTGCAAACGCACACTGTCTTGACATTTTCAGTGAGTTATCTACCATGACCCCAAGATCTCTCTCTTGGTCAGTCTCTGCCAGTTCACACCCCATCAACTTGTATTTGTAGCTAGGATTCTTGGCCCCAATGTGCATTACTTTGCACTTGGCCACATTGAACCGCATCTGCCACATTGACGCCCACTCACCCAGCCTCAACAGATCCCTTTGGAGTTCCTCACAATCCTCTCTGGTTCTCACTCACCCTGTAGTATCACAAGGTAGCCAAACTGATAGCTTCACATATTCAAAGCCGCTGAATTTCAAGTGGGTAAGACCCAAGCCTCTATATTTTTGTATGGATGGTGCATTTTGATAAGATTTTATATTTGAATTTGTAATCAATTTATAATTGTAATTTTGTGAAATATATAGGAATTTTGTTTACGAGTTTTTACTTTATAGCTGTTTTGCCTTAAAGGAGTGAATGATATTGATTGGTTACTTTTCTCTTTTCAAGTATTATTTCGTTAATATTCCAGTTTTTTGTAGGGTTTTTTGCCACCTGGAGGTTAGCAACCCTGGATGACCCCCATACCTGGAAGAGGTTGTGCAACCCTTCCACATTTCTGAACACCAAAAAGGTGAGTCTCGCCCCCTAACCCTCCTGGGCACTCTTCCCATTGCCACCACAGACAGCTAGGCCTGCCCAGATACTCAAACCTCTGGCATAAAACAAATAAACATGGTAACCCTGGATCACTTAACCAGCAAAGGGCAGGTGTGAAGAGAAAGGTAGCTCTGCCAAGGAATCAAAGATTAAAAACTAGGGAGAGGGAGGATGGGAGCTTGACAGAAAAATTGGTAGTTTGTCGCTCAAAAAGTGGAGAAATGGCATGTCTATTGTAGTTGCCTAGCAACAACAGAGAGCTTCTTTCTGCCCCCCCGGATGGCAAAATGGACATCCAGGGGATGTAACGGACAACTAGACAAGGAAGCACCCGCTGGCTGCATGCATGAAACCCCTGAAAAGTCTGAGGCTGGGGACAAGGGCTCTACTTATCCAATACAGAGAGACCAGCCCCCTTCTTATTGGAGCTTTGGGAGTGTCGGATTTTTAAACAGTTTTGGAAAAAAAATAAAGAAAGTGCTAGATGGGGGAAAAACACATAATAGCATGATCTCAAGAGTTCACGCTTCAAGAGGGGAGGGGGGACCCACAGCATCTCCACTGTGATGTTTTGATAGAAGCAAACACAACCGAGGATTGGAAACCTCATCTTGAAAAATACACACTGCCGAATGCCAGCAAATTCCAGGAGGCTTTATTAAAAGCAAAAAACCTCCCATCTTGGGCCATGCTTCCTCTGTCTGTAATTACCCAGAAAAACACAAGGACGTCAAGGCCTAGTCCTTTGAGGTTTGGAGATGACTTTGGACTTCAAAAGGGCTCGGCCCTTTCTTTTACAACAGGGTGACTAAAAAGCCTGGCTTCTATTAAGTACCGGTGTTAAAACCATGACAGAAACAGCAGTGATTTATAACACACCATCATGGCAACCAAGATTTCAGGCAGCTGGACACGAGAAGGGGACTTTTCTCCCTTCTTCTTCTTCTTCTTCTTCTTCTTCTTCTTCTTCTTCTTCTTCTTCTTCTTCTTCTTCTTCTTCTTCTTCTTCTTCTTCTTCTTCTTCTTCTTCTTCTTCTCCCCCCCCCCCAGAGAACTAAATTCTCCTTCTGCCTGTCTGCGTATTAATTAGAAGTGTCAAAGGGTTCTGGTTAGGGCGAGAGTAAAGCTGGAATTGTTCACGCCTCCTTTGCTCCCTCGAGAGCACATACGCTGTCATCTGGCCACACTTTCTGGATTAGACAGCTAATCTGGGACCTCATGGGGGGAAACCGGGCTTGAAACTGCAACTGGCGTATCGCCGAGCAGGAGAGAGGGTTTTTCTGCCGATTTCCCTCTTCAGCGCACAACAGCACCCCTCCCCCCCCTTACAGATAAATTCATACTTCAGACCTGAGAAAGGAAATTTCACCCCCTCCCCTCTCCAAACCGTTCTTAGATATCTGCTTTTTTCCTTTCGAGCACAGCTGGTCTGCCGAAAGGTCACATGATTTGGCAGCCATCCCAGTGTTTAAAAATTAATTTTTCCTTATTAATACTATGGAGGGTCCCACAGGATGGGATCTCAGCCTTATCTGAACCAGACAGCTTCCTAAAGCGCATGAAGGATGCTTTCTCCTCTAAGGCTATCGGGAGGTACAAGGCCGCAGCGTCCTGGAATCTGACTGCTCTGGAATTCTGTTAGGAAACCAGAACGAATCCGTCATGCATTATGTTTTCTGTTTCTTTGCATGCCCAAGCTGCTGTTGTTTTGGAGGCACAGAAAGAAAGCCAAGGGGGTTTTGGGGGGTGGGGTGGGGCGGAGCTAAAGATATGGAAAACCAGGATTCGTTTGCTTCCTCAACACAGCCTCCTCGGCCTAAAACAGGTGCCCAACCACACACTGGGATATAATTACCTGGAAGAGTTCTATACTTACATTTTTTAAAAGATTCTATGCCACCTTTCTCTCAATACGAGATCAAAAGCAGCTTTTGAATCACCAAATAAAACGAACCATTAAAATCTATTAAAACGCCAACATGAAAGAGAAGAGGAACTTTAAAATCACGCCAGGAAGGTACAACCGCCAGATTTCCATAGTCTAGGCAATAATAAGACATGAATAATGGGGAGCGAAACAAAATTTGTTCAAGCTCTATGGTTGCCAACCTTCAGGTGGTGGCTGGAGATCCCCTGGGATTGTAACAGGTGACAGGGATTGTTGCCCTGGAGAAAATGGCTGCTTTGGAGGGCAGACTCTACGGCATTATATCCTGCTGGGGCCCCTCCCTGTTCTAAATCCCATCATCTCCAGGCTCTGCCCTCAAAAGTTCCAGGAATTTCCCAGTCTGGAGCTAACAGCCCTCACACACACACACAAAAGATGATGAACTGGGGAGATCTGGACTGACATTAAAAACCAACAAACAAAAAAGGCAACAGAGAACACACCAGGTGCATCTCCCGTTTTCCATACAAGGTGTGCAGCCACCAAAAATGCTCTCCCCCCCCCCCCCCCGTCATCCCCCAGTGCTTAATCTCAAGGCTTTTTTGTAGCAGGAAAATTATTAGGCTATATTAGGCTATACCACCCCCCTGATGTAGCCAATCCTCCTGGAGTTTACAATAGGCCCTGGAAGAAGAGTCCTGTAAGCTCTTGGAGGACTGGCTACATCAGGGGGGAGTGGCCTAATACGCAAAGGAGTTCCTGCTACAAAAAAAGCCCTGCTTAATCTCAAAAAACAGGAACACCCAGAGACGGGCCCACTAAAAATCAGGTAATTCAAGTGGCTAGAAACAGCCTTTCAGATGCCCTAGCTCACACTACTCAGTAACTTAAAGGTCAAAAATCCATACTTTTGCTTGTGACTGGAAAGAAACTGTACAGCTAGTAAAGATATCTGAATAGCGTGCAATGTTCTCATTATGACAGATAAGGATACCAACTTCAGATTGGGAAATACCTGGAGATTTGGAGGGTGGACCTTGGAAAGGTGGGGTTTGGGGAGGGAAGAGAACTCGGCAGGGTGGAATGCCAGAGTCCACACACAACGCAGCCATTTTCTTTTGTGGTACTGTATCCTGCAGATCAAGTGGAATTCTGGGAGATCTCCAGACACCCCCTGGAGTTTGGCAATCCTAATAACAGAGGCAATGTAGAAATGTGCTTAGAGTGTCAGGACCTGGGAGATTTAGGTTCAAATCCTCCCTCCGCCATGGAGCCTTTCTGGTTTGGGTCCCCCACACATTCGCAGCCTAACCTACCTCACAAGGTTGTTACGAGGGGACAATATAGGAAGAGAACAAGAACATAAGAGAAGCCATGTTGGGTCAGGCCAGTGGCCCATCCAGTCCAACGCACTGTGTCACACAGTGGCCAAAAAACCCAAGTGCCATCAGAAGGTCCACCAGTGAGGCCAGGGCACTAGAAGTCCTCCCACTGTGGGCCCCCCCAAGCACCAAGAAAACAGAGCATCACTGCCCCAGACAGAGAGTTCCAACAATACACTGTGGCTAACAGCCACTGATGGACCTCTGCTCCATATGCAAGGATGTAAACTGTTTTGGATTACTATTAGGGAGAAAAATGGAGTACAAATAAATATCCAATTTCTGTTTCTAACTGAAGTTGCCAAGGAATTTACAAAAGCAGCTCCCCACACCCCACAACAATGAATGACTGTGATAATAATAAATTCTACATTTTTATGCTGTCTTTCCACCCAGCTCAGAGCCCCCGAGGCAGAGAGCAGTCAAAATATTAAAACAAATATATAATAACAAAAATAATTCAACAAAACATGAACACAGAGACATATACATAAACAAACCTGGGGGCTACTATGGCATGGATAAACTGTGGCCAGATCATTTCTTGTGACAAGAACAAAGCTATAGCAGCATGGTGCCTCCTGTTCTGGTAATTCCTCCCCCCACCCCCAAAAAAGGAATTACCACCCAAAAGACCCTGTCCTGTACAACCATACAGGATCTTTGGAACAGAGCAGGAAATGAGCAAATGGGATTATCAGGTCTGGGTTAGGAAATACCTGGAGAAATGGTGGAGGTGGAGCCTAAAAAGGCGGGGTTTGGGGAGGGGAGGGACCTCAGCATGGTACAATGCCTTGCAGTCCACTTTCCAAAGTGTCCGTTTTCTCCACAACAACTGATTTCTGCCGCCCTGGAGATCAGCTGTAACCCCAGGAGATTTCCAGACACCACCTGGAGATTGGCAACCCTATTGCCAGACCAACTCTGATTCAGTCCTCAAAAAAACTTATATTTCAATAAACCAGTTTAAGTCTTTGAGGGGCCATGGGATGCCTGTTTGTTTTTGTGGGAGAAATGGTGGGGGCAGTTCAGGGCAACCCAACGCAATTTACGCCCCTCCACCAGTAGCAAAAGCAGAACAAGTTATGTACAGTAAGCAAGGGCTATGACCTTAAACTGAACTTGTGTTATTGGGGCAGCTTTCCTTACGCCAGAAATTTGATCACATTGATCTTTTTTCCCTCAGTGCGGTCTCAGCTCTGGACAATCCGAGAGTCTAACAGAAGTTCAATGGGTCACCACCTCAGACAAGTCACCTTCAAATGATGAGGCAGACACCCCAGACATCCATCTCAGAGTCTTTTAGATGGAAATTTTGGGTGCTAGGTGTACCAATTTGCAGCAGGGCATCATGGGAAAAGGGTGTTTCACTTTCCTCCTTCCAGTATTATTTCTTGTACCCAGGGTTTTGTTTTTTGTAGAAAAAGCCCGATATTAGGCCATACCCCTTGTCATTGTTTCACACAGGGTTTTTCTGTAGAAAAGGCCCAGCAGGAACTCATTTGCATATTAGGTCACACCCCCTGATGCCAAGCTAGTCAGAACTGCGTTCCTGTGCATTCCTGCTCAAAAAGCCCTTCTAGTACCAAAACTGCTCTCCTTCATGTTGACATTAGCTCTACAGGAAGAGGAGGCCATTTTTCTTTCCTTGGAGGACTGGCAGTATGGGGGCGCACTGGTGAAGCTATGCAGGGGTAAAACACACCCTTCATATAGTTTCATTCATATCAGTCCCCTGTTCTGCTTCTATGAACCTATTTTGTTTGTTTGTTTGTTTTAAAAAATTGGGTAGAATTATAACACTGTCTACACCAGTGTTCCCTCTAAGCTGAATTAACCTGAGCTAGCTCACAGTTTTTAGCCTCCAGCTCACACATTTTTGTCTTAGCTCTAGAAAGTTACCCAAAACACAATAATTTATGCAATGGCTCACAAAACACAATAATTTATGCAATGGCTCACAACTTCAGTGCCAGTAGCTCACAAAGTAGAATTTTTGCTCACAATATTCTGCAGCTTAGAGGGAATATTGGTCTGCAACTTGAATGTTTCCTGTTTTAAGGATCCTAGTCTGCGATCACACACCCAAAATAATGCACTTTCAATCCGCTTTCAATGCACTTTCCCACTGGGTTTTACTGTGTGAACTGGCAAAATCCAGTTGGGAAGTGTATTGAAAGTGCATTATTTAGGGTGTGTGATCGCAGCCCTAGAGAGCAAAACAGGATTGAGGAGTGTCTGCCTGCTTGACATGGTTTCCCCTGCTCCAAATGCATATAATTCATCATCACTACCTGCTTGTCGCAGCTGTTTCTTCTGAATAAAGTGTTCTTGTTGATTAAGAGCTGACTGAACTCACTTTGCAGTAGCCCTTCTGCATGTCACATTGCCAGATCCCTCCAGACACTGGTGGGGAATGTGGGGTAGGGTTGCCAAATCCAGGTTGGGAAATTCCTGGAGATTTGGAAATGGAGCCTGAGGAGGCCAGAGACCTCAATGGGGTACAATCCTAATAACAGAGTCCACCCTCCAAAGCAAAGCATCTGTGCTTCTCTAGGGCAGGGGTGTCAAACAAGCGGCCTGAGGGCTGAATCAGGCCCCCAAAGGGCTCCTATCAGGCCCCCAATCAACTGGCTCTTGTCTGCTTCCTTCTCTCTCTCTTGCGTCCTTCTGCATCAACTTGCTTTGCAAGGCTTGCTCAATCACACAGGAGCTACAGAGCAAAACCTCAGTTTTCTCCATTGGTTGCAGCTCCTCCCCCTCCTGGTCCCCTGGGGAGGGAGGGAAAGAGTGAAAGCTTTCTTTGCCCAGTTCCCTGGATCCCATGGGAGAAATACAAAGAAAGCAACTTTAAGACCAACGAGTGCTAATGTTTTAAGCATGTTTTATGTAAAGGATTTTTTTTAAAAAAGCTTTAGTTAAGTGTCTGTGTCCTTTAAAAAGTTTATATCTCCGCTACCTGATCTTAAATAGGTACACACATGGCCCAGCCTGACAAGGTCTCATTTATGTCAGATCCAGCCCTCATAACAAATGAGTTCGACACCCCTGCTCTAGGGGAACTCATCTCTGTAGTCTGGAGATGAGCTGCAATTCCAGGGGATCCCCAGGTCCTACCTGGAGGCTGGCATCCCTACCTGCTTGCCAAGAAGATACTCTATCATGGCCTTCTCCCTGACACAGCTACACAGGGCCAACCACCATTTAATCTTCAGGTATTCAAATACGATCGGACACTGTCAGAACTATCCAGGGCTGGTCAGAGTCCATTTTAAGCCAACACTCAAAGCCCACTGGGGAACAGCATCTGCTTGTTACTACAGATCTCCCAACTCCCGGCCAGAGAAGTTCGCAAAGCAAATGCCACTGACCCACTGAGGGATTAGGTTTTTTAATTAAAGGCGGGCTCGGATGTTTTAATGACGCTTGTGACAGCTGTCCACTTCCTCGTTTCCAGGAAGAGCTGAAATCACTTTTAAACACACACACACAAACCCACCCAGGACTTCAGAAATCTCAAACAAATCCAGCGAGTGTGTACAAGATATTTCGCCATGGGCCCGCCTCCTTCCACCGTGGTATGTTCTGCTAGATTTATTGAAGTCGGTTCTAAAAATACAAGCTCTTAGCAAAACATTTCGGCGCCTTTACGAACACACAATTGCTCAGAGTTGCATAAACAACATCAGCGTTGCTGTGTGCCACAATTGCATGAAGCTCTCTTTTTCCTTCCTAGCTTGGCTTTTCCCATCTCCCTTGGCTCCTAGTAAAAGACTCAGCCGTCCAGGGATTGGTTTGACCCTTCGTCTCCCTCCGCCCACGGCCTTCAACTGTTATCTTAACGTTGACTTGCCTTCCTACAAATTGGCAGCTGCACTGTTTACCTCCTCCAGTTCTTACAAATATATATATTTTAAACACACAGAATGCCTCCCCACCCCCTCCTTTCTGCTGATTACCATGTTATTGTCTATTTAAAACCCTTTCCTCCTTCTCATCTTACATTCCTTTAGGGAGATGAGAGAGACTTTCATAATGGGGGAAAGCTTTCAAACACGCCAGATTTTGACATAAATCTATCTACCACTAGCATGTTGTGTTTTTCTTCTCTCCCCACCCCCCCTTAGCCTTCTTTGCTAATTACCAAAGCCATCTGTGGTGAAGTCAGGGTTTTCCTCCTTGTCACAATTTATCTTTATCATTTGCCAGATAATGCTGCGGAGTCCTACTACTGTATCTCTGATATCGTGCTTCTTCCTTCGATGACAGATCCTAGGGCCGTAAACAGGATCGAGATTTAATTACCAGATTCGATGCATGGCCTGTTTCCTTCTTTCTTCTTCAAATTAACCAGAGCCTGCCAGAGGCCGAGATGGAAATGGTACTTCAGTGAGAGAGGAAGACGGACTGTTGCGGATGTGGAAAAGCTATTTCCACATATGCTTTTAGCTTTCCATAGCTCATTACTAGACTGCTTAGTTAGGGCTTTTTTTGTAGCAGGAACTCCTTGGCATATTAGTCCACACCCCTCTTATGTAGTCAATACTCCAAGAGTTTACAGGGCTCTTAGTACAGGGCGTATTGCAAGCTCCAGGAGGTTTGGGTACATCAGGGGTGTGTGGCCTAATATGCAAAGGAGTTCCTGCTACAAAAAAAGCCCTGGTCACAACAGAACTACATCTTAACCGCATCCATCAAAAAGCACCATATCACAAGCAGAGCAAATAGGGTTGCCATTCCTGAAGGGGGCAGGGTTTCCCCTGCTTCTGGGGCCTCCAATCCGCCATCACAGAGAAGGCCAGTGGGGCAGCCCCGCCCCTGAAGCCCTCCAGAACACTCTATGGTGACCAAAAAAAATGATAGAGCATCTCCTGCACAAGTGTCCAGTGCAATGATGTCACTAACAGAAAGAGAACTGGGGACCCCTGCCAGCAGCCACGCAAGACTTGGCAACCCTAGGAGCAAAGCAGTTCTATTGGATGCTTTCACACACACTAAATAACCTGCTTTCAATGCACTTTGCAACTGGATTTCATTGTGTGAAATGGCAAAATCCACTTACAAGTGGTTGCTGAAGTGGACTGAAACAGCATCATTTAGTACAGGGGTGTCAGACATGCAGCCCTGGCTGTCATCTGCTTCCTTCTCCCTCTCTCTTGCTTCCTTCTGCATAACAGCTTGCTTTGCAAGGCTTGCTCAATCGCAGAGAAGCTACAGAGCAAAGCCTCTATTTTCTTCATTGGCTGAGACTCCTCCCTTGGGATGGAAGGGGGGGAGGCAGAGCTTCCTTTGCCAGGCTCTCGCAGTCACACAACAGAGCTACTGAGCCAAGCCTCTCTTCCTTCTACTGGCGGAGGCTCCTTTCCCTCCTGGTCCCCGAGGGAAGGAAGGAAAGAGCCAGAGCTTCCTTTGCCCAGTTCCCTGGATCCCATGGGAGAAATACAAAGAAAGCACCTTTAAGACCATCGAGTGCTAATATTTTAAGTATGCTTTACTTTTAATTAAATCTTTAATTGTGTTTGTCTGTGTCCTTTATAAAGTTTCCATCTCTGAAACTTTTCTTCCCCCGTCTCCCTTTACTATACTGGACCACCAGCCTGATTTTTCAAAACAGTCCCAGGGGAGCTGCACCCATGGTCTTGCACTGTTTTGGCTGCGTTTCTAAAGAGGAGGAGGAGGTGGAAGAGGAAGAGGAGGAGGACAAGAAGAACAAGAAGAAAGAAGATGATGGTGGTGGTGGTTTTATATCCCACCCTCCACTCTGAATTTCAGAGTCTCAGAGCAGTCAATCTTTATCTTCCTCCCCCACAAGACACCCTGCGAGGTGGGTGGGGCTGAGAGAGTTCTCCCAGAAGCTGCCCTTTCAAGGACAACTCCTATGAGAGCTATGGCTGACCCAAGGCCATTCCAGCAGCTGCAAGTGGAGGAGTGGGGAATCAAACTCGGTTCTCCCAGATAAGAGTCTGCACACGTAACCACTACACCAAACTGGCATCATTCCCCTCCCAACAAACCTAGCATGAGTAAACAGAACTTATCAGGCTGAAATCGATTTACCCTTTCCTCTTCTGTCCTCTTCTCAAGTATCAGTCATCTATTACCCTCTCCCTCAGTCTTTAAAATGAACGAGTTAGCCAGAAATATTCTCTTTTTTTTCTGTACAAACTTGGCTGGCTGCAAAAATAGAAGGCTGCAGGCACAATTTTGATTAACTCAACAAACGTCCTTGCCATATTTTGGAAACAGATGACCTTCACGCTGCTCCAATTATTCCCATTAAACTGAACTTGCAAATTTTTTGAAAAGATCGTAAGTTCCCTTATAGCAGCTGCCAAATGGATAAGCACTAAAACTGATGTCTCATTAAACTGAGTCTCAGCAATGCAACACACACACACAAATACATAGTGCTTTGCATACTGCTGGCCTTACATGGAACATCAGCAAATGAAAGACGGACGCATCAATACTGTGAACTCTGAGAGAACACTGCTGAGAGGAAGAGGAGGGCAGGTGTGAGGAAAAACAGAACAGCCTAACTATCCTGCTATGCCCCCACTTGATCTCACCACTCCACTGTGTCCTGAACTGGTTATGCCTTCCACTCTTTGAAAGGCAGAGACATAGGGATGCCAGCCTCCAGGTGGGACATGGGGATACCCTGTAATTACAGCTCATCTCTAGATTACAAAGATCAGTTCCCTTGGAGAAAATGGATGCTTTAGTGGCTGGACTCTGAAGCATTGCACCCCATTGTCCTCCCCAAGTTCCATCCCCAAATCTCTAAGTGTTTCCCAGCCTAGACCTGGCAACCGGTTGGTGGCAGGGGCATAAGGGTCACCTGCAACATCAGCATGTCATTTCCAGAAAAAACCCTGGAATTGACATTGGGTAGCTGTAATGTACTCAGAGACGAGACGTGCTAAAGGCAACATGCTTTAATGGATGGTACATCACAGAGCGAAACACACGGGCCGGGACCCGCTTTATATACATTAATCCCGAAACAGCCCCCCAGCTGGCCAGCCCAATCCTGGCCAGTCAAACTTCCCACCGCTGATGTTGATAGGTGGAGTCTTTTCCCGCGCTGCGCAGGTTGACCAAGGGACTTCCCCTGGTCGCCCTTTACTGCGGGGCCGCGTGGTGCTTTGTTTAAGCACAAGACACTACAGTAGCTCTAGGAAACACCAGAAAGTCTATGGTAAAACCACAGAATTTCCAGTGATTCCTAGTGGTACCTTACATCACTTCTGGGTTTTCCTGGAAGTGACATAGCAAGATCGGTAGTAGCACTTTTTTTTTTTTTTTAAATCTCCTTATGTCGCTCTGAATAGCAGTGTGAAAACAGAGCTGCCAGCAGGAGACCTCCCACCACAGCAGGACATATAGCAACCATATTCCCACACTTGCCCTGTACCCCTCCGCCCCGCTAGATAAAACAACAGGAGAAAAATGGAGGGTACTGCGCAACACCCCCCTCCCCCAAGTCCCACCACCAAAAGCTCCCAAGATGGTCGGGCACAGGCCAGGGAACTCGATAATTCAGCCATTCAACCTTTGAACTTAAGAACCACGGCTTACAGGGTCAAGTAAGAAGTCCATTTTCCAATGTAGTAAAACTAAGGTAAGATAGGTAATCAATGGAAGGGGAAGGGTGAAGGAAGAGACCCCCAAGGTTGTGTTTTGTCCTGGGTTTCCTCTCAGCAGCCCTGATAAATGGTCTGCCCAGGTTTGAGGCCACATCCACAGGGTCAAAGGTCTCCTGATCCAAATCTAATTCTCTAAATAGTGGAGGACTGAGGCAGTTTTGATATCCTTTGCTGTCCAGCCTCTCGAGATCTGAAGGAACAATTAGTCAAGACTTTACTGGAGACCAGTGGTCAAATCGGTCCTCACAGCTGCCTGTGGAATTGGTCACCTCACAGGGTTCGGGCCTCATTATGGGCTTTTAGAATCCACTGAGGAAGGAAAACAATCATCGTAACAACCAGCTCCAGGTGGGCAGCTGTGTTGGTCTGAAGCAATAGAACAAATGTAGGAGTCCAGTAGCACCTTTAAGACCAACAAAGTTGCATAGGAAAGCTTACATTCTGAATAAAACTTTGTTGGTCTTAAAGGTGCTACTGGACTCAACCACCAGCTTCATATTCAAGTGAGTCTGACCAACCCCCTCCCCTCCCAAAAAAGTGGGCAAAATAAGCACACCACAAGGCTGTCCAATGAAACAAACATCTGCACTTTGTTTACGATTTTATACCCCACCTCAAGCTGCTAACAACCCACCTGTGCTTCTCTTTTTGAAAAGTTAATACAGAACACATTTTTAAATTAAAACCAGCGCTAAATTTAATCACAAGAGATCAGGGAGGGAAGGGGCGAGAGAGAGAGCACGCTACAGAAAAGATTTGGTAACAAAGGTGCTGTCCAGACCTCTTTTTGGCAGGCCTTCTGTCAAATAAAGGCTCCCCCACCCCCACCCCAAAAAAGCATGAATTCTTGGCAAAGAAGATCCACATCAGGCCAATGGAAGGAACAGCCAACAGGGCCTGCCAGAGTAACCAAACCCAGGTTCTCCTGGAATTACAGTTTGTCTGCGGACTGCAGAGATCAATTTCTCTAAAGGAAATGGCAGCTTTGGAGGGATGCCATAGAGTAGGGGAATGGAAATCCTAGCTTGGCATTACAGTCCCATGGAGCCCCCTCTAGAATTGCAGCTCATCTCTGGACTACAGAGACCAGTTCCCCAAAAGAAAATGGATGCTTTGGAAGGTAGACTCTAGGACAGGAGTGGCCAAACTGCAGCTCGGAAGCCATATGTGGCTTTTTCACACGTATTATGTGGCTCTCGGCTGGCTTGGAGAAGGCATTTCTCTCTTTAAATCAATTCTCCAAGCCAAACCAGCTGGCAGCTTGGAGAATGCATTTAAAGTCAAAGTTGCTTTCTTTCCACCTCTCCCTCTCTCCTCCCATCTGTTTGCCTTCCTTTCTTCCTGTCTTTCAACTCTCAAACATCTGACGTTTGTGTCTTGCGGCTCTCAAACATCTGACGTCTATTCTATGTGGCACAGTGTTAAAGCTGCAGTACTGCAGTCCTAAACTCTGCTCACGACCTGAGTTCAATCCCCAGCGGAAGCTGGGTTTTCAGATAGCCGGCCCAAGGTTGACTCAGCCTTCCATCCTTCCGAGGTCAGTAAAATGAGTACCCAGCTTGCTGGGGGGAAAGTGTGGCTGACTGGGAAAGGCAATGGCAAACCACCCTGTAAAAATGTCTGCCATAAAAACGTGAAAGCAACATCACCCCAGAGTCAGAAACGACTGGTGCTTGCACAGGGGACCTTTCTTTTTCCTTACGTTAAGCAAGTCTGGCCACCTCTGCTCTATGGAGTTGTACCCCACTGAGGTGTCTGTCCTCCTAGGCTCCAACTCCAGATCTTATCCTATATCAACTTTTATAGCATTTTTGTATATATATATTTTACTAATGTATCGTGAGCCTTTATGTACAGACATCATTGACCCTTGAAGGAGGCCAACTTGGGGCCAAAACATGTCGAGTCACAATGGTTCCCTTACGTATTTTTATGCTGTGGAGGCTAAAGTTGGGCCCATAAATGGTTTTAACCATTTGATAATAACTACATGTATTTCTGATAATATTTAGGTTTTACGTATAATTTTTAATTAATGGCCCAACATTGGTTTGCAGTTCACCTTTCTGGTTTCTTGATCCAACCCCAAACCTCCAAGAATTTCCCAACCTGCATCTGGCAACCCTACCCGCCCCCCCTCCAGTTTGGTGTAGCGAGAATCAGTTTAGTGTAGTGATTAAGTGCAGACTCTTATCTGAGAGAAGCGGGTTTGATTCTGCACTCCTTTACTTGGAGCTGCTGGAATGGCCTTGGAACAGCCATAGCTCTCGTAGGAGTTGTCCTTGAAAGAGCTCTCTCAGCCCCACCTACCTCACAGGGTGTCTGTTGTGTGTGTGGGAAAGGAAGGTAAAGGAGATTGTGACCGCTCTGAGACTCTGAGATTCAGAGTATAGGGTGGGATATAAATCCAATATCTTCTTCCATTCCCCAATGGTGGCCAGTGGGGAATGGAAGACAACCCTACTACAAAGATCAGTTCCCCTGAAGAAAATGGCGGCGGGTGGAGGAGTTTTGTGGCAATATATGCCCGCTGAGCCTTTTTCCATTCCACACACTCTGCTCTCCCATTTTCGCCACCAAATCTTCAGGAAATTCCCATCCCGGCGGTGGCAATACGACCTAAACACAAGTCTTTGATTTAAATAGAACCTACTTCCAAGTAAGTACGTTCACAGCCACAACCTTGGCCTCCTGCCACAGTCACTATCAGAAAAGCTCCCACAAGAATTTTTCCCCTCCTAATTTTACACCACTCCTTGCCAGCAGTGACGGACGCAAAGGAATCTTTCCTCTGAGCGCCCCATTTATTTTAAACGGAACAGCTCTCCCTTTGCCACAGTGAGACAGTGGCACTTGGCAAAGAAAACGATGTGAAGTACACTGGCTGGGAATGTTTACATTTGCTCTTGTAAAATATACTGAGTTTAGTATGCAGTAATGCGTGGTGCTTATAAACGTTGCTTAGCCATGGAGCGTGTGGAGGAGAGCAGGCTTAAGGGAAAGGAAACTCAGTAAGGGAGCTGAAACTTCTCTGTATATATTTTGATTTCTCAGAATTACAAACTGACTCCTTTGGTCTTCAGGAGCAGCTGTTATTAATTGTTTGGCAACTTCTGGCTCTTCTTATGAGTCAAAAGTTTCTAATCCCCCACCCCAATCTCATAGTTTTATGCTTGGGATTTCTCAGGGCACAAAAACTCTAATATTGGGGGAAGTTTCAGTCATTTTGGGAGACTCACAGTGAAATCCTAAGAATTCTTCCCTGAGAGTAGGCCCTATGAAATACACATAAGCTGAGCAGGAGTCATTTAGTAGAAAAAGAGGTTCCAAAGCTCATTAGCACATCTCATTTACATAACTCATTTGGATATGCCACACACACCCAACCCCGGAAGCTGTACTAAATTATATCAGCTCAGCATCTACCTTAAAATGTTTCTCGAATTATAATTGTCATGACAAAACCTTGATCCCATCATTTTTTAAAAAATTACTTTCTCCTATGTGGCCACATTGGCATGATGAAGACTTCCATCTGTCTGCTTTATATGTTTTGGTTATTTCCCCATTTTTTGTGGGGGAGAATGTTAGAAAGTTTCTCAGATCTTAGGAGTTCAGCCAAATTATCACAGGGAAGGTTGAACAATGGAGCCCAGAAGCACGGTTTTTTGGGGGGGAGGGCGTTAAGAAAGAAATACTCAATAAAATTTAGAGATTCTAGAGCTCTGCTCCTGTGAGCTCCTGCCCAAAATGAGGCCTGCGCACAAGCAGGATTCAGAGTAGAGCTACTTAAGACGGTGCTCTCAGAATCAGCAGCTGTACTAGAAAACAAGCGATGTAATTTTGTTGAAATGCCATTAAACTATCAGCAATTCCCCCCTCCAAACTGCCCCCCGGTTTCCGTGGGTAGCCATATTGGTCTGCATTAAGACAGCTAGATTCAAGTTCAGTAACATCTCAGAGACCAACAAGGTTTTCCAAGAGGAGCTGTGGCTCAGCGGTAGCACCTCTGTTGCATACGTAGGTCTCAGGTTCAATCCCTGGAATCTCCAAAACCAGAGACCCAGTTTGATGTAGTAGTTAGGAGCAGCGGACTCTAATTTGAAAAACTGAGTCTGATACCCCTCTCCACCTTCACATGCAGCCAGGTGGGTGACCTTGGGCGAGTCACAGTTCTCTCAGAGCTGTTCTCTCAAGGGCTGTTTCTGTCAGGGCTCTCTCAGCTCCACCTACCTTATAGGGTGTGTATTGTGGGGAGAGGAAGGGAAGAAGATTGTAAGCTGCTCTGAGACTCTGAGTGAAAGGTGGAGTATAACTCCAATCTCTTCATCTTCTACTAGATGGAGCAGGTAGCAGGGGATGTGAAAGACTTCAACCTGATACTCTGAGTAGATCATACTGACAGAGAGGGACCAGTGAGTGATCTGATTCAGTAGAAGGCAGCTTCAGGTGTGTTCATGTGTGAGGGATAAGTTCAGGGCTGGAATTCTAGCAGGAGCTCCTTTGCATATTAGGCCACACCTTCCTGATGTAGCCAATCCTCCAAGAGCTTACAAGGCTCTTTTTTATAAGCTCTTGGAGGAATGGCTACATCAGGGAGGTATGGCCCAATATGCAAAGCAGCTCCTGCTAGAATTCCACCCCTGAATAAGTCCAAGTTCCCTTCATCAGATACCAGGAGATGCCCTCTGTATCTGATGAAGAGGGCTTTAATCCTTGAAAGTTTACACCCCCATAATCTTGTTAGAAGGCCTCATTTTGGGCAGGAGCTCACAGGAGCAGAGCTCCAGAACCTCTAAATTTTTTTGTGCTCTTTTATTATGTATTCTTTCTTAATCCCAACTACCCCCAAAATACTTGCTTCTTGGCTCCATTGTTCAACACCCCCCCCCCAGTGAGAATTTTGCTGAACTCTAAGATCTGAGAAACTTTCTAACATTTTCCCCCACAAAAACCCAGGAAAATAACAAATAAAGCAGACAGATGGAAATCTTCATCATGCCACTGTGCCCACACAAGAGAAAGTAATTATAAAAGCAAGATGGGAGTAATGTTTTATTATGACAGTTAAGCATTTTAAGGTAGATGCTGAGGTGATATAATTTAGTACACCTTCCAGTGATGTCAGGGGTGTGTGGCATATGCAAATGAGTTGTACTAAAAAGTTGTGCTAATGAGCTCCGGCACCTCTTTTTCTACAAAATGATCCCTGCTTGTTGGTCCCTAAGCTACTCCTGGACTCAAAATCTAGCCCAAAACCTACTTGGCACTCTATAATTTTCAAAAGACCCAGTAATTTTCTCCACTTCCTTAGTTACCAATGCTAAATGTACAGCTGAAGTGTGAATTTGTGGAGAAACACACATCCTAAAACTAGGACTGCCAGCTCTGGTTTTGGAAATTCCTGAAGATTCAGAGGGTTATAGAATCTGAGGAGGGCAGGGTTTAGCTTGAGGGGGGATTTCAGCAGGGGACAATGCCATGGAGTCCACCCTCCAAAGCAGCCATTTTCTTCAAGGGAGAAAATGGAGTTCTCTCTGGGTCAAACTGGAGTTCTCTCTGGGTCAAACTGAGAAGTTGGTAGGCAGGTAATTTATATCTACTCAGGCAGGTGGGGCAAGGCTGAGTCATTATCTTGTAGGAGCTTCCTGGGCTGTGACATGCTAATGGAGGAGCTTACCTGAGGGGGTTCTTTTGTATATGGATTGGCTATTGAAATTCTAATCTTATCTGAGCGACTGATGCTAAGTGACTTCTATCACCATTATTTTTATGAACAGAATTAGCACCTGAAATGTATCTGTATTTGTATTTGTTTTAAATTGGAATGTTTTTAAGATTAATGTGATTTTAAACCTTTGTATAATTATATGGATATGTTGTTAGCTGCCCTGAGCCTGCTTCGGCGGGGAGGGCGGGATATAAATAAAATGTGTTGTTGTTGTTGTTGTTGTTATTATTATTATTATTATTATCTGTAGTGCTGTTGTAAACTATAGGGCATTTTGTGTTTTTCCCCATCATCTGGAGATTAGTTGTAAAACCAGCTCTCCAGCCACTAACTGGAGGTTGGCAACTACCAAAATTGTGCGACATATCTCAGGAAAGGTTCCCCCCCTTTCTCATAACGAAAAGATCTGAGGTTATGAATTTTTACATGCAGCGGAAGTATATATGTTTTATGGAAGGTTGTTCAGATGTAAGGTACGTACATCATTGTCATATACAAAAAAGAAGCTATTTATAAATGCCAGAACAGTGCTGAGCCATGGGTTAGAGGAAAATGCTGTGCACAGAAGTTTCATATATTGTTCCAAAATAATCAGTCAGTCCCTAGTTATTAATAATCATTTATGTAGCGCATTAACTGAGCAAAAAGACATCATCGCCCTGATCTCATTCAGTCTCTCCAGTTCTTGGTAAGAACAGGCCATTATTGTTCTGCTATAATAGATGGGGAACAGAGCTGCCGGACGATGGAGTGTGAGTCAGACCTCTCTCAAGTCCAGTATTCTAACCACCGGTTGCTATTTGAGTTAAACAAACAGGGTGGAAAAGGATTATTATAGTCAAGGATGATCACAACTTTCTCCTCGATGGCATTACCACGACAGCGTAATAACTTCCACCCCAGAAAACAAGCTGTGGGTACTTGTGAAACGAGCATACACAGAGGTCAGTGTAGAAAAATAGGTTGTGGAGCTCATCCAGGGATTGTTATGCAGCTGCACCTACTATTCAGTGGACAAAGTGGGGAGGAGGAGGGGGAACCCTCAGAAAGGTTCAGAAGTTGTGCTCCTTTGAGCTCCTGGAGCATACATGTGAAATAGAAAGGAACTATGGCTCATTGGAAGAGGACCTGTTTTGCATGCAGAAGGTCCCAGGTTCAATCCCTAGCATCTCCAGTTCAAAAGATGAGGCAGCAGGTGATGTACAAGATCTCTGCCTGAGATCCAGGAGAGCCGTTGTCAGTCTGAGTAGACAGCACTGGCCTTCATGGACCAAAGGTCTGATTTAGCATAAGGATAAGGCAGTTTCATGAATTGGTTGTTGTAGATTTTCTGGGCTGTGTGGCCGTGGTCTTGGCATTGTGAGACCTGAGGTTTCGCCAGAAACTGTGACTGGCATCCTCTGAGGTGTAACCCAGAAAACTGGAGTTCTCTCTGGGTCAAACTGAGAAGAAGTTGGTAGGCAGGTAATTTATATCTACTCAGACAGGTGGCGTAGGGTTGAGTCATTATCTTGTGGGAGCTTCCTGGACTGTGACATGCTAATGGAGGAGCTTACCTGAGGGGGTTCTTTGGTATATGGATTGGCTATTGAAATTCTAATGTTATCTGTAGTACTGTTGTAAGCTGTAGAGCATTTTGTGTTTTTCAGGACTAGAAGCCATGCCCTATTCACTTTTAAACTTCCTCTCTTCCTGTTGAATGTTCACGTGTGGGAGCACAGTGGTCTTTGTGTTATGGTGGCACAGTGGACAAGCCCAGAAACTGGGCAACAGAATAGGGGTCCCCAACCTTTTTCAGCCTGCAGGCATCTTTGCAATTCTGACACAGCATGGCGGACACAGCCACAAAATGCCTACCACAGGAGGCATGGCCAGCCACCAAATGGCTGCCACGGATCACCTTCAGCCACACAGTGAAGGTCTTTGTGCTCTGTCAACAGCTCTCGCCAAAGCAATGTTTTTCAAAATCTGCTCAGCCAGTCAAGTGTGGTGGAGTGGTTAAGAGCATGGGCTCTAATCTGGAGAACTGTGTTTGATTCTCCACTCCTTCACATGAAGCCTGCTGGGTGACCTTGGGCCAGTCGCAAGTTCTCTCAGAGCTGTTCTCAGAGTTCTCTCAGCCCCACCTCCCTCCAGGGTCTAATGCCAGAGAGTCCACCCTCCAAAGCAGCCATTTTCTTCATGGGATTTGATCTCTGCTAGCTGGAGATTGGCTGCAAAAGCAGGAGATCTCCAGGCCCCACCTGGAGGTTGACATCTCCTACATCACTTACACTTCCAAAGCAGGGTTTGCATGTTTGTGTTATCTGCACATGGCCTATGAAAGTCAGGTCTTGGAGGGTCGCTGGTTCTCTGGGGCCACAACTCAAAGGGCTCCAAGCAACCTCACCCCTTCACTGGAAAGGATTTTGCACCAGAGATAGCAGGAAACTTCAGTTTTGCTTCATAACTTCTAGACCAGAGGCCAGCGAAACAGGGGCAAGAAGGGACTTTTGGAGCCACTCACAGAACCTGGAAAAGACCAATGTCACACAAAACCTGAACTTCTAGTATTCCCCTGAAAACCATTACTGGCTATGGAAGCAGAATGGTGTCTCTCACTCTCTGCGGAAATCCTTTGCCTCTTGGAAAACTGGGGGGGGGGGGGGGGAGAACAGCTCAATTTTATACCAGAAGTAGCAATGAGGACTCCACCTCCTTGGTGCCACTCAACCAATTAGAGCTCTTAGAGGCTGAGCTATTTGTTTTCTGCAACCAATCAGCTCATCTGCTGCCGTACTCTGAGGTAATCCAGGGAAACAGACGGGGGAGGGGGGACAATATGAGTTCTTGCCCTTTGAAAGAGAGGGACATCGATTCTGCCCCCCCCCCCTTTCTGCTCCTACTTTGAGGAAACTGAGTGGGTTGCGGTTTCACGTTAACTGGAAGCCCTTGCTGTCATTACAATAGATTGAGTCCCTTCAAAGTACACTCATGGACCACCAGTGATAGGCATGCCAACTCCAAATCAGGAAATTCTTGGAAGGGGAGACTAGAGAGAGACCACTCAGTGAGGGATAATGCCATAGGATCCAACCTCCAAAGCAGCCCTTTTCCCCCAGAGGAACTGATCTCTGTAGTCTGGAGATAATCTGTAATTCTGGTAGATATCCAGGCCCCACCTGGAGGCTGGCAACCATGCCTAATGGGTCACTGGACTCCAGATGAAGAAACACTGACATTAGGTATTCTTATACCTGCCCCCCCCCGACACACACACACATCACCACCTTTCTACTAAATGATGGCACCTTAAGGAAATCGCCAAAAAACAAAAACATACAGATGTATTCCCTAAAAAGAACATTTCAAGCCATTCAGAACTAAAACATAGCAAAACACTTGGCAGCAGTGAAAACAGCTGCTAGACAACCAAACAAACAAAAAATGAAGGCCAATCCATGTACGCTGAAGAAACAAAACTTAATTCCCCTCCAAATGTCTCCCAAAGCGAAATATCTTTTCAAAAATTCTGGAAGTTCATATGAGAGGCAACCTTACAGCATTTTTGAGTTCCAGTCTGGGCGAAACTAAGAAAGCCATAAAATGGAGGAGGGGATAATCACAGAGTTAGAAGGGACTCCAGGGTCATCTAGTCCAACCCCCAACACAACACAGGAAAATCACAAATAACCGACATATACACACAGAGGCCAGCAGCCCCCTGCTCCATGCCCAGAAAAATAAGCTGTTTCTGGTCTCCATGGGGAGAAATGTGGGGTTTGGATGAAGTAAACAAATACATTTCATGTTCCCCGCATTCTACCTGGGCCAATATGAACATGCAGCAGAGTACCGCCAGCACATCTGGTTCACAGATAAACCTAGTAGTCCTCAGGAATAATTCTGAGCATTATAAGGATATTTATCCACAGTGGATACTTGGTGAAGGGAAGGCCTTCTCCCTAGTTACATCTCCCGGCAGCCTCGTTCCTTTGAAACTGAGAATGGAAGTCATTTTTGCCTTCCCCAAGTAATTGATGGGGTCTAATTCACCCTGTGGCAGAGTGGTAAAGCTACAGTACTGCAGCCCAAGCTCTGCTCATGACCTGAGTTTAATCCCAGTGGAAGCTGGGTTCAGGTAGCCGGCTCAAGGTTGACTCAGCCTTCCATCCTTCCGAGGTCGGTAAAATGAGGACCCAGTTTGCTGGGGGCAGGGAAGTGTAGATGGCTGAGGAAGGCAAGGGCAAACCACCCCGTAAAAAAGTCTCCTGTGAAAACGTTGTGAAAGCAACATCAGTCCAGAGTCAGAAACGACTGGTGCCTGCACAGGGGACTACCTTTTACTTTAATTCACTTGAGCAATCCAAGCTGTGCTCATATAATTCACCTGAGCAATAAGTATCCACTGTGGATAAACATAGGTGGTTTTGTATGATGCTTGGCAGGCAACTTCTCTTTCTGACCACAGCATGCCAGCGCCTGGATTCTGTAGGCCGATGTTCAACAGGGCATGTGGCTTTGCGGGCTGGACTGCTAGACAGCTTCGTTCAAGCTCCATGAAGCTGACGTGCAAACAGGAAAAAAACATGACTCTTTCCCCCCCATCCTTCCTGCTTCATTCCTTTCTCCCTTCAGACTTCATGTGCAATTTCCCGCTTTTATAAATGAAGGAACTTTTGATCTCCAGTCGCTGAAGCTGCCCAATCGTGTGCTTCGGAGCTGGAAGATGAAGGCCTCTCCCTGGGCCTGCCCAGCAATGCGCCCACCTGCATACAGCACGGGAGTTTCTTACAGTCTCTACCTGACGCCGAAACCGCCAGATGTCCTTCCTCTGAATTACAAGCACTAATTGGGAGAAACAAGCCAAAAGGGCAGAGGAGAAGAGCCAGAAGAGAAAACTCCCACACTCCCTCTCTCTGATGTGGTCTGTCTGGGTCAGGACTGGTGCAGGAGAAGAAAGCCACCGCTCACTCCTCCGGGGACGGCCAGATAAGCTTCACTTCCTGGGGCTCTCCATCAGGTGCCTTTCAACGAATGCTGGACTCAAATTAGTGTGCCAGAAAACTCCACTGACGGCAAAGGAGTTTCTCAAGTGGCTGTTCCCCGCAACACACACACCCAGTGCAAAAGCTCACGTTGGCACCCGAGACTGTATGTTCTTTCCTCACTCCCTTTTACTTACAAAGTTGGAGTTCAGTAGCACTTTCAATCCAGGGGAACTGGAGCCCAGCAGTCATCCCAGAAGATCCACAGACCCGCCCCCCCCCCCCATGAAAGCAAGTTGTCAAAATCCCCATCTTATATCACTGTATGGTTGCCAGGTCCATCCTAGCCTCCAGCAGGGGATTGAGGGGAAACAGCTTTTTTGTAGCAGGAACTCCCTTTGCATATTAGGCCACACCCTTCTGATATAGCCAATCCCACTGGAGTTAACAGTAGGCCCTGTAAGAGGAGTCCTGTAAGCTCTTGGAGGATTGGCTACATCAGCATGGTGTGGCCTAATATGCAAAGGAGCTCCTGCTACAGAAAAAGCCATGAGGGGAATGGCTGCCAGAGCCAAGTTACAGAACACCTGGAGATTTGGGGATGGAGCTCTGGGGAGGGCAGGGACCTCGGTGGGGGACCATGCCACAGAGCCTATCTTCCCAAGCATCCATTTTCTCCAGGGAATTGATCCCTGCAGTCTGGAGATGAGCAGTAATTCTGGGCATCCAATTTGGAGACGGGTATCTCAATATTATCTCGATCAAGTACACTCAGGGTTTTTTTGTAGCAGGAGCTCCTTTGCATATTAGGCCACACACCCCTGATGCAGCCAATCCTCCAAGAGCTTACAGCGCTCTCCTTACAGGGGGACTGGCTACATCAGGGGCATGGCCTAATATGCAAAGGAGTTCCTTCTACACAAAAAGTCCTGAGAACACTTATGGAACCCCTTGACTCACTCACACTGAAGCCGTCCTGTTGAAGTCAGATGCAGCATTCCCTCTAAGCTGAGTTAGTGTGAGCTAGATTGCAGTTTTTTAGTCTCCGGCTCACACATTTTTGTCTTAGCTGAGAAAGGATGACCCCAGAGCACACTAATTTATGCAGCTGCTCACAACTTGAATGCCAGGAGCTCACAAAGAATTTTTGCTCACAAGACTCTGCAGCTTAGAGGGAACATTGGTCAAGGGTCCCTCCGTCAGGTTCGATCTGCTCCGTGGCTTCCTTTTCTCACTCCCTCTTCTTAACCGCGAACAGCCTTGTTGAGCCTAAACAAGTTTCAGGCCTCTCTGATTGTATTTGTAAAGAGCAGAGATTCAATCAAACCAAGTCAAGCAGCTGGGGCGATATGGCTTAATCACAGCTCTCCTCTCCTCTATTAACTTTATGCCGGTATTAAGGAGAAATCAATCAGCCGAAATGAAGCATTAGCTACCATTTCCTCCTCCCATGGGAAAAGCAGCAAGGGAGAGAGAGGCTCATTTGCAACAGCAATTACTTCGGAGGGTGGCAGGAGATCAAGAATGGTCCAGATCCCCCCCCCCAAAAAAACCCCACTCCCACACTAGCCACTTTAAGTTTCTGCAGCAAATGTTTCTTTCTAAGAACATAAGAGAAGCCATGGTGGATCAGGCCAATGGCCCATCCAGTCCAACACTCTGTGACACATGGTGGCCAAAAACCCAGGTGCCATCAGGAGGCCCATCAGTGGAACCAGGACACTAGAAGTCCTCCCACTACTGCCCCTCCCAAGCACCAAGAATACAGAGCATCACTGCCCCAGACAGAGTTCCAACAATACCCTGTGGCTAATAGATCCAGGTGGGCAGCCATGTTGATCTGAAGCAGAACAAAGCAAGAGTCAAGTTGATGAAGTGTGCTTCTAGCACATGAGAGCTTACATTCTAAATAAAACTCTGTTGGTCTTAATGATGCAACTTGACTCTTGCTTTGATTCCTGTGGCTAATAGCCACCGATGGACCTCTGCTCCATATGCTTATCCAATCCCCTCTTGAAGCCGTCTATGCTTGCAGCTGCCAGCCACTCCTGTGGCAGTGAATTCCACGTGTTCATCACCCTTTGGGTGAAGAAGTACTTCTTTTTATCCGTTTCTCCTCAAGTAGGGCTGCCAGCTCCAGATTGGGAAATTCCTGAGATCTGGGGTGGAGCCCTTGGGACACTACTCAGTGTAGCGCCAAGGAGCTTGCCCTCCAAAGCAGCCACATTCTCCAGGCCCCACCTGGAAGTTGGCAACCCACTCAAGAGCAGGTCTGCAGAACTAGATCAAAAGCAGCACCAAGGACGGTGGCTCAGTGGCAGAGCATCTGCTTGGTAAGCAGAAGGTCCCAGGTTCAATCCCCGGCACCTCCAACTAAAAAGGGTCCAAGCAAATAGACATGAAAAACCTCAGCCTGGAGAGCCGCTGCCAGTCTGAGTAGACGATACTGACTTTAATGGACCGAGAGTCTGATTCAGTAGAAGGCAGCTTCATATGTTCAAGGACTGGACCAGAAATAAATCACCAGGCTTGAGAGCTGCAGTTAATCTTCGTGCTGTCATTACAGGTCATTCATGCAGTTTGCATGTAATTTTTATGAACACAACAGGTGCTAAACTACAACTGGTGGATACTGCAATACTCTCTGGAATCTCAAATGCAAAAAAGTGTGTGTCTGCCGACTCTTGAAAAAAACTCTTGGGATTTACAAATCTTGAGAGTTTCAAGACAACAGAGCTTCTTTTCTTTACGTAGGCCTTTGGCATTGGCTTGTCCACCGTTTCAGACTTTGAAGCTTGAGGACTAGACACTTAACTTGAATATAAACGAACGGCAAGTTTCCCAAGATTCTAAGGCGTCTCAGAGGGAGGTAGCTTTGGCCATCAATACATTCTCTGCCTCCCCATCTTCTAAGGAAGCCCCCTTTCTCCCCAAACATGTTATCCCTACTGTGCCAAATTAAATTCCATGTGAAGCCACATCTGGGCTCCGCTGCAGCCTGCAAAACATCCTCCCCCCCTCCCCACTGTGCACACCACCTTTTCTTCATGTTGATTTGTTGACTCAACCATTAAAACAGCTTCCCACACCATGTTCCACCTCGATCGGGTATGGGGAAAGCCATTAACGGAACTGCTTTGGGACTGGTGTTGCGGGGAGGCTGTTTTGTCTTGCCTCCGAAGGTATTTTGTTTGGGTGGGTAATCTTTGTCTTAATAGAATTTTTATAGATTGTCTGGGTTTCGTTTCTGCTTCAGTGGCCCAAGCAAATCAATGCCAAGTGGTAAAAAAGAGCCAGCCCTCCTCCTCCTCTCCTCTCAAGTAGCTTTCTGGAATCCCACCGGTTCTTAGTGGCTGTGCCTTGGCCCATGTGCAAGAAGGAAGGGGGGAAGAAGCAAGCTTGCCTGTTACACCAGGTCACTGCTGGCCCAAAGCCAAGTCACCTGATTTACACCTCTCCTAACTACGTTCACAATGCCATTTGGTTTCCATCAGGCTTTAGCTGGAATTTAACAATATGGGAAATTCCCAGAGCGGTGGGGGGGGGAGAAGAAAAAGTTACATCATGCGCTGCAGTGCTCCTTCCATGTGCGGGCAAAAAAAAATCAATCCTCTTGGCTCACAAGAGCCGTCAGGACAGGCAGCTGCAAAGCGAAGTTAAGACGCTTCTCATGCGCAGCGTCAGAGCACCGGGGAAGTCCAAGGGGGCTCTCTCCTTTAGTCCCCATCAAGGAAGCCAACAGCGTCTAATCCCTTCCCCCTCCCCAAAACCCAGGCCATTAAGTGCCACAAACAGGTGCATTGCAACAATCCAAAAAAGTTGCAGAACAAATCTGCTCCAGATGGTTTCCGCAAGCCGGCCTGGCCCTCCCCACTCCACCTTCAAGCATCTTGCAAGCAGTGTTTCCTCTAAGCTGAGTTAGCGTGAGCGAGCTCACCGGTTTTTAGCCTCCTGCTCACACATTTTTGTCTTCGCTCAGGGAAAATGGCCATGGAGCCAACTAATTTATGCAGTGGCCAAATCGCTTGCTCACAGCTATAATGTTAAAGGTAAAGGTAAAGGTAGTCCCCCGTGCAAGCATCAGTCGTTTCCGACTCTGGGGTGACGCTGCTTTCACAACATTCTCACAGCAGACTTTTTACGGGGTGGTTTGCCATTGCCTTCCCCAGTCATCTACACTCCCCCCCCCCCAGCAAGCTGGGTACTCCTTTGACTGACCTCAGAAGGATGGAAGGCTGAGTCAACCTTGAGCCGGGTACTTGAGACCAGCTTCCGCTGGGATTGAACTCAGGACGTGAGCAGAGGGCTCCAACTGCAGTACTGCAGCTTTACCACTCTGCATCACGGGGCAGTTTAACGCTAATAGCTCACAAATAAGAATTTTGGCCCACAAGACTCCACAGCAAGGGTGGCCACATGTGGCTCTTTCACACATATTGTGTGGCTCTCAAAGCCGCCACCACTCCATCGGCTGGCTTGGAGAAAGCATTTGTCTCTTTAAGTCACTTCACCAAGCCAAGCCAGCCAGTGGTATTTAAAGTTAAAGCTGCTTTTTTTCCATCTCTCCTTCCCTCATCCCTCTCCCGATCTATTTCCCTCCCTTCCTTGCGACTTTCGAACATCTAACGTTCTTGTTTTGCTGCTCTCAAACATCTGACATTTATTCCATGTGGCTCTTCCATTAAGCAAGTTTGGCCACTCCTGCTCCACAGCTCAGAGGGAGCGTTGCTTGCAAGTAACAGGGAAGAAAGCGACACCTAAACACACACACATACCCGCGCCTATGCGCTCTACCCAAAAGTGGGCTTTTACGCGCTGGGAATAAGCCCCAACCCAGCCGTAGATGAACCAGGCGACGGATTCCGGCGGGGGGGGGAGGGGGCTGGCGTGTACGTGGGGAATGCACAGGCTATCGCAACACGTGCGCCCCAGTTCCTTCCCGCCAGTAGCCGGGCTTGTGCGGGGCGGCCTAAGGGGAGCTCGAGCGCTACAGCAGGCTGCAAGGGGAACGGGGCCGGCCGGGCCGCCCCGCCGAGCTCCACCCTCCCAGCCGGTTCCCACCACCCCGCCCCTGCAGAAATGGAGGCGCAACAACTGGGCCGGGATGGAAAGCGCGCGTCCCTTGGAGCAGCGGCGCCGCGCACCTGGCCGTTGCGCCCTTGCCTGCGCCCGGGCGAGGAGGAGGAGGAGAGAGGAAGGGGCTTCGCGAGCGCGCCCAGCCGAGGCCACTGCAGTCGCCCACGAGGCGGGAGCCCTCTCCGCAGCGACTCGCCGCTGCCAAAGATCCGGGAGCCCGCCTGGCTTGGCTACGGATCCGCCCGGCTGCGCCGCCTCCCTTCCCTCCCCTCGCCAATCACACGGCTCCGGCTTCCCCTGCCGCCGGTTGGGCTCAAAGCAGCGGGGCCGGGCCGGGCCGGGCCGGGAGGAGCGAATCAGCAGCAGGGGAGATTTCCCGAAGGGGGCGGCGGAGCGGACGGCGACGCAGACCTCGGCTTGTGCCAACTTCTCGGGGCGAGCGCGCAGTCCCCTCGTGCGCAAGGCTCCGGCTGCAGGCGGAGGGGCGCACAGGGCCGGTCGGGGATTTCTGCGCTCCCCCTTCCCCTCTCCTTTGGGCCTCTGAGCGACTCGTAGATGGCAGCAGTCTCCGAGGCAGGTCAAGAGTGCGCTGCGAAAATAACCCAATAACTCCTCGAAAAAGCTCCCTTTCCGGTTTTCTCCACCGACCTAGTAGCCACCAGCGGGGTGGGAAACTCCTGGAGATTTGGGGAGGGGAGGTGGAGCATAGGGAGGGCAGGGATTTCAGTGGGGGGCGCAATGCCCTAGAGTCCACCCTCCCCAGCAGCCACGTTCTCCAAGGGAACTGATCTCTGCAGTCTGGAGACGCTTGGTAATTCAAGGGGGATCCCCAGGTCGCGCCTGGAGGCTGGCATCCCCGTGGTCATCTCCCAGGCACTTCCTCTCTGGGGTTCTTGGGCTTCTGGGTTTGGAAAGAAGGCCACTCAGCCATTACCCTGGCCCAGATCAGCCCGGGTCAGCCGCCTCTCCTCGCCCACCCGCTTTGCCTTGACCGTTGGAGCCAGTGGCCGGCCCTTCTTTCCCGGACTGGGCGCAGCGGGGCGAGAGGAGAGGCGCGTTTGCGGCAACGCAAGCCGGGCGCGGAAGGGAGAGATCTGGAGCAGGGGTTCCCCTGGAGAGAAACGTGGCCTGCCGGCCGGGCCTTTCCTGCTTGGCGCAACCCTGGAGTCAGGCCAACGAGAGCGGCGGGCGGGCTTTCCTCGCTCCCAGCCGCAGGGCGCCCAAACTCCCCGGCAGGGGCCGCCCGACAAGACGAGAGCGCGCAGCCCGGGCCAAACCAAGAGGCGGGAGCGCAGCGCACCCGAGAGCCCCGCCGACGACCCGCCCCAGGCTGTGTGCCTGCCACCCCATCGCCGCAAGGCAAAGGCGGCCTCTCGGGCGACCACGCAGAGCCGCCTTCTCGGCTCTTGCAGGCCGGCGAGGAGGACACCAGGCTGCTCGGGCCAGACAGGCGGGCCAAACGGGATCCTCCAGGCGCCGCCTTCAGCCGAGGCAGCCCCGGGAACCCTTTCGCCCTTCCCGGTCCCCTTTTCCCAGCCTCTGCTCTGCTCCGGGCCTCCGTCTCTCCAAGGAGAGGCGCCTGAGTTCAAGCCAATCGCCGCCTTCTGCCTCAGAGAAATGTCTCCGAGTACGGTCGCCACCTCCGTGGGGCAATTCCTGGAGATTTGGGTGTAGGGCCTGGCTGGGGAGGGAGGGGGCCGACCTCAGCAGGGTCTAACGCCAGAGTCCCCTTTCCAAAGTGGCCATTTCATCTAGGGGAACTGCTCTCTGTCGTCGGGAGATGAACGGGAAATCCGGGAGATTTCCAGGCCTTGCCGGGAGGCTGCCAATTTTACGGGCTCAGGTTCCCCAGGGGGGAAAAGAGACACTCTGCGCATACCCAGAGGGCCTTATCTAAGCTATGCTGGGCACGAGCAATCAGCTTGGGGGCGCCGCCTCTCTCCAAGGAGACCTCGGCCTCGCTTTGCGCATCAGCGAAATGGGTTGTCGCCTGCAAATCGATGGCGCGGATCATTCAACCTGCAATGCCGGCCCTGGTGGGGGGGGGGGGGGGAGGTGCCCTATTGTGTGCCTTGAGTCCTACTCCCGAGCAAAGGGAGCCCAGGAGAGGGCTGCTCGGCTCTTAAGTCCTAGAGAGCCAGTCTCAGATGGATTCAGCGGGGCTGAAGCATATACAGCGCGGGCTTCCGCAGAGGTTCACTCCTCCGGACCCGTAGATTCCCGTGGGCTCGGAGCAGAGCGCGGCACCGCTAGACCGGCGCTGCAAGCCGCAACCTCTACCCGCCTCGAGCTGCCTGCAGGAGCGGCTGGGGGGCAATACATCTCTTCCCCCTCCCCTCCTCAGCTGTTGTTTTGCAGCGCTTCTCCTTCCCGCTCCCCTCCCTCCGCCTTCCCCAAATCCTGTTGTTTCCCCCCTTTCTGATCTGCCTTATCTGCGTTTCCACTGCCTGCTCGGTGGCTAATTCGGAGGAAATGAGCGTCAGATCTCCGCCGGAGTAATTAACAGCGGACGGGTTTAGCGCGCCCTCTTCGCCAGTAAACGGGGATTAGCTCCAGGCTCCTTCGGGAACCAGACGCGGGGAAAGAGTTGGAGAAGGGGCGGGGGGGGGGGGGAGACTGCTTTCTCTTTGGCGAATATTTCTGGATGGGTTTGGACTTGGATTTGCCTTGCTCCGATCTCCCCCGAAGGGTTCTGGATTCCTTCTCTCCCCTCACGCCCCCATCTTGGGGCGACTAAGTGCAGGAAGGAAAAGTTTCCTGGGCACTTCATATGGCTGTCCAGTTCTTGCCCAGAATGGTTCGTTCTATCTATCTATCTATCTATCTATCTATCTATCTATCTATCTATCTATCTATCTATCTATCTATCTATCTATCTATCCATCCATCCATCCATCCATCCATTTCTTTCCTATCTGTCTGTCTGCCTATCTAGTTCTCTTCCCGTCTCCACCAAAAAGGCATTCCCCAAGACGGCCTTCTGCCAGGCAGAATTGATGTTCACACAATTCTCCCCCCCCCCCCCACCACCTTTCCCAAGTCACCTACAGAAATAGTTTTTCCCCTTCGGGAAGCACGTGGGTTTCTCTCCCCCCTCCCGCCTTCCTTTTTGAGGGGCAAACCACGACAGTCCCATCTGTGAAATGGGCTCTCTCCACTTCCACCGGTCGCCTGGCTTTCTGGCTGAAGACGCGCGGAGACTCGTGTGCCTCTTGCGCGCACACGCACACACACACACACAAAAGCAGCAAGCATCCTCCGCACCCGGGAGGGGGGGGATCGGAAGGCGAGCGGACTTTGTAGTATTTTTAAACCTTTGATTTATTCCAGATGTGACAGCCGAGCACAAACGCTTCCCCCCGAACACATCCTCCTGCTGTCTGGCCACGCGCCCTGTCCACCCAAGGGCCAACGCCAAACTTGTGCCCGAAGCCAGGAGGGGGTCCTCGGGAGAACCTGGCCGCGCCAGCCAGCCTCGCCGCCGCCCCCCCCCCCCCCCCGCAGCCAAGCCCAGCTGCTGCGGGCTGCTGTTCCGAGAGGAGGCTGCGCCTTACCTGCTTGCGCCAGGGCTCCCGATCCGGCCACGAAGAGACATACAAATCCCCAAAGGAGAGGAAACGTATCCATGTTGGGCGGCAGCGGGGCGATCCCCGCCGAGCGGCGCTGCCTCCGAGGGGGCTTCCCTTCCGCGAGCGCTTCGATCCCTCGCCCGGAGAAATGCGCCGCCGCCCGCCCGCCCGCCTCGCTTCCTCGTCCGGCCTCGGCGGGAGCGAAACTCCAGGCGGCGATCCGGGCGCCGCTGCCGGCACCGCTCTGCTCCCGGAGACGCGTGGATCGAGGCGCGGAGAGGCGCTCCGGGGCTTCCCTTCAAGGCGGCGGCATCACCACCCCCGGCGCCCGGGCATCGCCAGCTTCCGAAGGGCGAGCGCAACGCCGCGCGCTTGGCACCGGTGCGCTCCGAGGCGCCGCTGGGCAGTGGCGCACGCCAAGAGGCGTTTTCTTTCCCCCGGGCAGCCCGCGCCGCCGCTTCTTCTCGCGGCTCCGGGGCTGCAGCGCCTGGTCGTGGCGGCGGGAGTTGTTGCTGCAAAGGCTGGGCGGCCGGCTCCCTCTTCGCCTCTTCCCGCGTCCCCTGCTTCCCTCGCCTGCCGCTGCTGCTGTCGGCGGTGCGGTGCCGGCGCCCTCTCCGCTGCCTTTGCTTGCCTCTCGCCTTCCACGCAGCCTTTTCAGGCAGCGCAGCATGTGGATGTCAGACAGAAAGGCAGAGCTATCCGATTACACGCTCGCCCAGGGCCCGCCCCTTCCATGTTTCTCATTTCCACAACACGCACCCGGAGAGGGGGGGCGCGCGAAAAGGCAGCCCCGCGCCTGCGGACCGACCCCTCCCCGTCCTGCACTGGCCCGGCCCCCCGGCTGGGGTCCTTCTGGGTCTGCTCCGAGCGGCCTCCAGCCGCCCAAACCTTCACCAGGCTGAGAAGCCCGCGCCTCGCCCTTGGCGAAAGCAACAGGTCCCTTTGCTAATGCTGGCTGGCTGCTTCCGCGCTCGCCCGCAGCGGCTACCCGGGGCATCCCCGCCAGTGGCAGAGGGGCCAGGAGGTCAGCTTGCCCGATGGCAAGTGGGCCCTGTAGGCCCCTGATGAAGTGGGCCCCCTTAAGCATTAGACAAGATGTTACAAATGTTAATGACCTTTTAGTAGCTTGAAAATAGAAGTCCCAATATCATTACTGGAATGCAGCTAAATTGACATTGTATTTTAGGGTTGCCAGCCTCCAGGTGGGGCCTGGGGATCTCCCGCTTTTCCAACTGGTCTCCAGCTGGCAGAGATCAGCTCCTCTGGAGAAAACGCCAATCTATATTTACATTTAGTATCTACTGTATAATGCCAGTAATATGTACAATATATGTACAATAATTACTAAATATATATACATTTATTTCGCAAAAGTTTTATTTGTACCTTTTTTCCACTTACGTATTTTTTTTTGAAAATTTTATTTATTTCCTGTACGAATTAAATTATAGCCTTGTAATTTGGCCCCCTATGTCTCCTGGCAAGCAGTATTTTTAGACCCAGTCTGCCCCTGAATTCCCCCACAGGTGGCGCCATTCTGACCTAGCAGTGGTGGCTGGGGCAGATACGTGTATGCAGGGGTGTGGGAAAGACACACACGCACACACAGGCAGGTCAAGGAGATGGGGCTTTCCAGAAGAAAGGGGGCGTGGAACAACCCTAGCCCCAGTACCTAACGGCTTTCTCCAAAACGGGGAGGGGGGGGGAAACAAAACCCGGTGCTCCAAAACACCACCCACGCAGAGAGAGACACAAGTCATGCTTTCCTGCCTGGCAGGAGACGTGCTGTTTTCGCTGTAACACCCTGCAAATTGTCAGCACTGTGATAAACAAACCTACTGGTTCTGGGAGGAGGCCAAAACAGGTAAAAGATTTCAGCCCTGCGAGAGAGACCCTTGTCCTGAGACGCCAAAGAAGACCCTGGTGCCCTTCCAAGGGTCAGCAGCCACTGGGTTCAAGAGAGGCTAGCGGAAGGCTGCCTGATGAAGCGCTAGCTGTGCTTCAGCCCAAGAAATCCACCCGCTTTCAGTTTGTTCCTCGGCGTATTTGTTGGAAGCAAGGTCCAGTGGGTCTTGGAGGCTGATTCTCATAAGAATCTCAGGCACAGGAAGTGTTCCTTGTGCCAAGTGAGGGGGACACATGTGGCCATAGTCAGACATTGACTGTGAGCCCTGACCTAAATAGCCCCAGGCAAGCCTGGTTTCATCCAGTCTTGGAAGCTAAGCAGGGCTGACTCTGGCAAGTACTTGGATGAGAGGCCTCCTTGGAGTACCAGAGCTGGAGGCAGGGGCAGGCTTTATTCAGCCACCTCCCTGAATATCCTCCAGGCGCCCAGTAGGAGTCACCATGACTTCCAGGTTCACACATGCACATGAAAAAAACCCACAGATTTTGAGCATGCCTCTCGGTCAGAGCTGCTTTTTGGACTTCTGCAGCACCATTTGTAGAGCCAAGGAGCACAGAGTTTGGCATGGGTACAACCTCCACCAGCTGAGACACTATGAGTTGGAACACAACGCATGCAAGCGTGCCAGAGGTGTCCAGAGGATCTGGCTGGAGACAATTCATTCACACCATCATTATGTAGTGTCCCGACACCACTCAGTCTGAATCCAGGCTCAGACAATGGGTATTTATTTATAGGATTTACTTATACCCCATTTTTCTACCCCCAAAGGAGATTACAATTCTGCTTCCCCCTCTTCCATTCAGGGGTTGCCTAGGGTGTTTGCCTTCTGGGGACACCAAGACTGGGTGCAACCAATGTGACTCACTGGTGTTATCAGGGGAGGGGGGGGGCAGAAGTTAGCCTTGCCTAGGGTACCAGACAGTCTGGGGCCAGCCCTGCTTCCATTTTATCTTCAAGACAACCACCCTATGAGATAGTTCAGGCCCTGGGTCCCCTGACCTTTTTGAGCCAGGAGTCACCTTTGAAATTCTGACACAGCATAAGGGCTTTTTTTGTGTAGCAGGAGCTCCTTTGCATATTAGGCCACACCCTTTGATGTAGCTAATCCTCCTGGAACTTACAGGGCTCTTCTTTCAAGGCCTACTGTAAGCTCTTGGAGGATTGACTACATCAGGGGTGTGTGGCCTAATATGCAAAGGAGCTCCTGCTACAAAAAAACCCACCTGCACAGCACGGTGGGTGCAGCAACAAAATGGCTGCCATGAGAGGCGGAGCCAGCTACAAAATGATGGCCGCAGCTTGACTTCACACAGTGCAGAACCTTGTGCTGTGGTGGCAGCTGCTGCCAAAGCAACATTTTATGAAATATGCACAGCCAATCAAATCTCCAAGAGCAAATCAGAAGTCTTGATGAGCAAAAGCCCTATCTGGTCCCACCCACTTCCTAAAAAACACTTGGTTGGCACCAGAAAAGGTATCAGCAGACACCTGGGTGCCCACTGGCACCACGCTGGGGATCCCTGGGTTTGGCTGAGAGTCTGTGACCAGCCCAGGGTCACCCCACAAGCTTCCACGGCAGAGTGGGGATTCGAACCTGGGTCTCCCAGTTCGTTGTCTAGCATTCCAGCCAATGCACCAGCTTGCTGGTCTCCCATGTTGTTTGTGGCAAACTGGTCTTGTGAACTGAAGCGGCACTGTGCTCATCACGACAAGGGCTTCTGTTATGTGCTCAGGGAACAAGGCATCTGCAATCAGGTTAGGCTGGAAAGCAGAAACCCCCCTACCAGGAAGCCCACAGGCATAGGAAGCACTCGAACAGACCCCCTGACATCACCATTGTTTCACACAGGGTTCTTTTTAGGAAAAGCCCAGCCGGTTATCTTTTAAGAGGTGGTAATGTGCAGAAATGTCGGGAGGAATGGGACCCTGTATATGACTGGGTTAAAAACAGAGGTTATGATATATGATAGGTTTTGATATATGATATATGACATATGTTATATGATATAAGACATATAAAAACAGAGTATATCAGGATAATGTATAGATGAAGCATTGAACTGTGTAATGCTTTTATGTTTAACCCCCCTATCCCTCTCCAGTGTGGGTGGTTGGTAGTTGGTAGGGGATGATGTGGTAGGGAGTAGTATGTATATTGTGTTGTGTATTGTGTTGTTTTTTATGTTATATGTTTCACGTTATTAGTGTGTTAGCATTTTGTTATGTTTGTAGTTGATTTTTAGTAATAAAACTTTAAAACCCTAAAAAAAAAAAAAAAAAAAAAAAGGAAAAGCCCAGCCGGAACTCATTTGCATATCAGGCCACGTCCTGACACCAAGCCAGCCGGACCTATGTTCCTGCTCAAAAAAAGCCCTGCATGTGTGTGTTTGTGTGCAAAGGCCCATCAGGTTGCAGCCAACTTCTGGCAATTTTGTAGGGTCTTCCATTCGAGTACTAACTAGGGCTGACCCTGTTTAGCTTCTGAAATTGAGCCGTCTGTCCGTTGACAAAGAGATATATATGCGTCTCCCCAAAATTTTCCTCAGAACCATTGCTTAGCCAGGCACCTAAACACTTCCATCAGTCAAGGGTCAAAGCAGACATTCAGAGGAAAGACCAGACCAATCGTTCAAGGCCCCATCCCCAGTGGTCGTCTACCAAACTTCTGTTGGTCAAGTAAGAAATGTCTCTGGGGAGCAGCTTCATAACACTAGTAGCTTCACTGCCAAGAAACAGGCCTTTGTGAAAAGCCAACTGAGGTGGAGAATCTGTTCATGTGTTTAGGAATGACAGGCTAGGCCCCCAAGGTGAGAAGGATCCACTGAGGGATAACCTTTCAGGTCCTCTTTGATGTGCCTTCAGCTCCAGCTGGGGCCCAAAGGAGATGGCTTTGATCAGTCCCTTTGTCCTTCCCAGAGAAAGGTAAACATGCAGCCATTTAATGCTAATGATCCACGTAATTAAAAACAGTGTACTTGTTTGTCATTGTGATAAGAGCAGGCATTGATTTACTGTTGCATGCTCCACACACATACACACACACACACATACACCCCTATTCCTAAATATACATTGGGGAGATGGAATATCTTTGCTGAACCAAGGCTTTGGTTGGTTTTCAGTGAGGGGGTATAAAAACATTTCATTACTCTAAATGCGAAAGGGAGAAGAAGGAATGACGGACCTTCTTTATGAGTCATCCTGTCCTGATGATGTGGAAACATACTTTTTTAAAAAAGGAAAATAAAACAGAAGTCCTCCTCAAGATTGAAACTGAGGGGCCCTGGTGTTCTTCTCTGGGAAAGTCATTCCATAATTGTGGGGGCTGCCACCGAAAAGGCCCTGTCTCATGTACAAGCCTCTTTGATTGATGGGACAGTCACGGGAGCCTCTCTCTGTGCTGTTAATTCCTAGGTGGGAACAGGTGGGAGAAGATAGTCCGTCAGATCCTCCCAGGTTGTTGTGAGCACAGAGGGCCCTAGACTGTCTGACACCCTAGGCAAGGCTAACTTCTGGCGCACACACCCCTGCACGGATAATGTCACCGAGTCACATGGGGGAGCCCGATTTGGCCCCCTCAGAAGGCCAGCGCCCTAGGCAGTTGTCTAGTTTGCCTAGTGACAGAGCCAGCCCTGGTTGTGAGGATAAAATTGAAAAGAGAACAATCAGGGGTGGAATTCTAGCAGGAGCTCCTTTGCTCCTTTGATGTAGCCTATCCTCCAAGTGCTTACAAAAAAAGAGCCTAGTAAGCTCTTGGATTGGCTGCATCAGGGGTGTGTGGCCTAATATGCAAAGGAGCTCCTGCTGGAATTCTACCCCTGGGAGCAATACAATCTGTTTTAAGTCTCCAATGGGGAGAGAAACGTGGGCTATAAATGCATCAAAATAAATAAAATGGATCCATCTCTGCTGCTCGTCTCCCTCTACAGGTCACTGCAGCTCAGAGAATCACCCTGCTTCCTACCTACCGACTTTATCTCCTTTCACATCTCTCGACTGTCAAATCCCACCTGCTTCCTTCTGAGTTTTTAAAAATCCTATTGGCTTTCAGTTATTGCCATGCATTTTCACTTGCTCAGAAACTTGGTTAGTTTGTATTTCTGGAGTTGGCATTGCAGGCGTGACATGCTCTGTGTGAGGACTCGTGGCGTGAGATGTGCAAATGCCAGGGGTGGAATTCTAGCAGGAGTGACTTGGCATATTAGGCCACACACCCCTGAGGTAGCCAATCCTCCAAGAGCTTATATGGCTCCTTTTTGTAAACTCTTGGAGGGTGGGCTACAGTAGGGGTGTGTGGCCTAATATGCAAAGGAGCTCCTGCTAGAATTCCATCCCTGCTAATGCTGTTTCTTTTTTGGAACAGTACATTCCCACTACTGACTGGTGTAGTCCAGTGGTTAAAAGCAGGAGCTGTAAATCAGGAAACTTTCTATTAAAATCTCATCTTAGCCATGAACTCACATTTCAGCACCAACAGCTCATACCTTCTCCTTCCACAGGAGGTGGAAAGAACAGCGAAGGTCAGTGTAGTGTAGTGGTTAGAGTGTCAGCCTAGGATCTGGGAGTCCCAGGTGTGAATCACAACTCTACCATGGAAACTACAGTCAAATTCTGAATTCCAGTGCCAGGAGGCAACATCAGGGGCGGGCCTCAGCCTCTATGTCCTGTTGTTGGCCCTCCAGTGGAACTGGTTGGCTGTGGTGTGAGACAGGATGCTGGACTAGATGGACCACTGGTCTGACCCAGCAGGGCTTTTCTGATGTTCCTAAGCTGGCTGGGTGATCTTGATCCAATCACATACTCTCAGCCCAGCCTACCTCACAGGATTGTTATGAGGACAAAATGGAGGAGAGGGGAATGTTGCAAGTCACTTTGCATCCCCATTGCAAAGAAAGGCAGGGTATAAATGAAGCAAATAATCAATAGCGACTTACCTTATAAGATCGTTGCAAAGTATTAAATATGCATCATATATTATGATTACTTGCTAGTATTATTTATTAATGATTATGAATCATACTACTACTTAGGGGGTTGGACTATATGACCCTGGAGATCCCTTCCAACTCTATGATTCTATAATTCTAGTATTTGCAAAGCGCTATAGTACCCTTCTCACTGCAGGGTCTTCACAGACACCCTGTGAAGTAGGTGGGGCTGAGAGCCAGTTTGGTGTAGTGGTTAACAGTGGTGGACTCTAATCTGGAGAACTGGGTTTGATTCCTCACTCCTCCACACAAAGCCAGCTGGGTGATCTTGGGCCAGTCACAAGTTCTCTCAGAGCTGTTCTCTCAAGAGCAGTGTCTCTCAGAGCTCTCTCAACCCGACCTACCTCACAAGGTGTCTGTTGTGGGCAGAGGAAGGGAAACAGGATTGTAAGCTGCTCGGAGACTGAAGGGCGGCGTACAAATCCAACCCCTCCTCTTCCTCCTCTTTTTCATTTTATTTATTTCTGTACTTTTATATCCTGCTCCTCCCAAAACATCATGGAGCGGCTTCCAACAGTATTAAAATCACAAACAAAAATACAATAAAAACAATAACATATCATTTAAAATCATATACTATAGAACAGACATCGTATTCAGCAAACTACAGCCAGCAATAATAGTGGCCATGTAACATATTGATCTCAATAAATTCATTAACAAAGCACCCATAGGGAGCCCAATCACTCTTGCCAGAGGCATTGAGATATCAGCTAAAATCTTCTCCTTCTCCTTCTCCTCCTCCTCCTCCTCTTCCCTTCTCCTCTTGTTCTTCTTCCAGTAAAAACCTGTTCCCAAAGTGATATAGGCATGCCATCTCTTCCCTAACTATCTTGTGACTGGGGGAAATTACTATTCACGAGGTCAAGGGGGGGGGGAGTTCCTGTATTTGAGCTATTCATAGAACTTTTTTTTTTTTTTGCATGAATACGCAGTCCTGGGACTCGGGAGTGATTCAAAGCTGCCTGCCTGGTCAAGAGGATTCTCCTTGCGGTTTTGTTCTAGCCGTTTTCATCTAAGGCGCAACAAAATGTTTATGATTTCATCAAAGCCCCTTCATAAGAAAGTTCCCGGTAATTACAACAGAAGTTAGAAGAAGTTGGAGTGTGAGAGATGAAATGAGAAGGATGGGAAGGGGGCGTGAGGCCAAAGAAAAACTCCCTGTAAGGTGTTTGTTCCTCTGGAATTCAGAGCAAATTTTCTTTTTAATAACGGGCGTCTCCTTTACAGTGTTCCCTCTAAGCTGCAAAGTCTTGTGAGCAAAAATTCTACTTTGTGAGCTATTGGCATTAAAGCTGTGAGCTCCTGCATCAATTATTGTGCTCTGGGGTCATTTTTCTTAAGCTAACACAAAAATTGTGAGCAAACTCACAGTAACTCAGCTTAGAGGGAACACTGCTCCTCTGTCAATGGAACAGAACTTTTCTGCCTCCCCATCCCCTCCCCTTTCAGCCCACTGGCCTCTCCAAAATTCTTTCTGAAGGGAACCCTTGGAAATAGCACGAGGACAAATTCAAAGATCTGCAGGAGGAAGCGAGGGGGGGTGCTGGCAGAAATTACACCCCCGCTTCCACAAGCAGCAATATTTTCTGGATCCAACCCTAATCTAAGATAAGCAAAAGAATTCTTTTTTTGCAAGAAATTGCCCCCAACCCTTAAAGGCTGAAATTATAAATAAACAGACTTCACATCTACCCTACTACTTAAAATACTGACAAAGGCTTTTGAGTGGTTTTGAACAGCCAAAAGGTGAGTGGAAAAACTTTGACGTTCTTCAGATGTGGATTGTATTTAACCTGTTCTTTTCCAGCATGGAAAATGAGCCCCGTGGTGCAGAGTGTTAAAGCTGCAGTACTGCAGTCTGAACTCTCTGCTCACGACCTGAGTTTGATCCCTGTGGGAAGCTGGTTTCAGGTAGTCAGCTCGAGGATGACTCAGCTGTCCATCCTTCCAAGGTCAGTAAAATGAGTCCCCAGCTTGCCGGGGGGAAAGCGTAGATGACCGGGGAAGGCAATGGCAAACCACCCCATAAAAAGTCTGCCGTGAAAACGTTGTGAAAGCAATGTCACCCCATAGTTGGAAATGACTGGTGCTTTCACAGGGGACTACCTTTTTTTTTTCCCAGCATGGTACAAAGTGTGTGGGTCTACCTGAAGATTTTGAGGTCTAATGGAAGACTCCAAGGATCAACTGCTTTGAGTTTCAAGTGGCAAGCCATGCTGGTCTGAAGCAAAAGAACAAAATTTAAGTACAGTGGTGCCTTTAAGGCCTACACAGTTTGATTCTGGGTATAAGCTTTCAGGTGCATGCACACAAAAGCTTGTAACCAGAAATTAAACTTGTTCTTCAAAGGTGCCACTGGACTCAAACTTTGTTCTCTTTCTTTGGGATTGTCATTCTAGCCCCCCCCCCCCCCCCCGTTGGTGCTTCTTCAAAAGAACTTCTCCACAGATACTGTTGATTGGTATTTGTGGTAACTATTTCTGTAAACCATATGATAACGTATATTTTTGTCTTAATGACAAGTCACACCTGCTCCCTGATTTTTTAAAAACTTTCTGTAACATTTCAAAACAGATGTCTAAGAAGAACTTTTAATAAAACATCATGCCTATTTTTTTTAGTGTTTTGAGAGCCAAGAATTACTTTCTTTTTTGGAAGGGGGGAGTGTCTTCGCCACAAACATTCTTCTTGTTTTCAGAGGGCTGCTATGTCTCCTAGAAGGATACTACAAATAGTATCACCTGAGTATCATCCTTGAAAGATGGTGACCTCTGACATCAGCAACAAGAAATGTCTCCTAGAAAGATACTGCAAGGAGTATCATCTGAGTATAATCCTAGAAGGACAGTGACCTCTGACATCAGCAACAAGAAATGTCTCCTAGAAGGATACTACAAATAGTATCATCTGAGTATCATCCTTGAAGTGATCTTTGGCATCAGCAACAAGAAATGTCTCCTAGAAAGATACTGCAAGGAGCATCATCTGAGTATAATCTTAGAAGGACAGTGACCTCTGACATCAGCAACAAGAAATGTTTTCTAGAAAGATACTGCAAGGAGTATCATTGAGTATCATTCTAGAAGGACAGTGACCTCTGACATCAGCAACAAGAAATGTCTCCAAGTAGGATACTACAAAGAGTATAATCTGAGTATCATCCTAGAAGGACACCTGGAGCAGCTGCTAATGTAACAAAGGAATCTTTGATAGTTGCATTTTTTTATAGTTATGTGCAGACCATACTGTGCCCCTGGATAGAAGCATTTTAAGAAGAAAACAAACTCCTTTGGATCAAAGGTCCAAGATTGTCACTTTTGTTGGTTGCATTCATACTAACAAAGTCTGTATATTTCACAAATACACTAAACGCAAGATCTGTCTCTTGACAATACTTCTCAGGTTGTCAAGGGATCCATTTTGTAAAACAGTTGCAACGATTTTTACCTTCTGTCTTTGCCACTTCCCGTCCCTTCTTCGGTCTGTCTCATTCACCATCTACACCAACCTAATAAACATTAAGGGAAATGAGGTAAGCTATTCACTGGATTTCCAGCATGGAAACATGTGAATTTCAGTGACTAGTTTATAGCTACTAAAGCAGTCATGCATGAATATTTTAAAGACATATACCAGGTGTGGCCAACCTTGCTTAACATAAGAGCCACTTAGAATAAACATCAGATGTTTGAGAGTCACAAGACATGACCATCAGATGTTTGAGGGAAGGGAAGACAGGAGAGAGAGACAAAAGGAAAGCAACTTTAAATGCCTTCAAGCTGACCAACAGGTCATGATCTGTCTGAAAGAGCCACATGCGGCTCCTGAGCCTTAGTTTGGCCACCCCTGGCCAAACCATAAAGTCGTTGTTTGTTTGTTGTGGGCTATAAAAAATAAGGACTCTTCCAGATCTTTTATTTGGTCCAAAGACATGGAATAGTGATAAAAGAGTAGAAGTCTAGAAAAAAGTCTGGCCTGGAACAGAATAACATGGCCCATCAATATTTTCTGTCGACTGGTGAAATAGATAGTCATAAACAGGTACAGAAGTTGTACAGTCCATGGCTTTTCCTCTGCTCTTCAATGTCAATAACATTTCCCCCAAACCAATCTCTCCATAGCTCTCTCTACATACTTGCCTTTTCCCTCCTTACTTGTAGACAGGGGTGGAATTCTAGCAGGAGTTCCTTTGCATATTAGGCCACACCCCCTGATGTAGCCAATCCTCTAAGAGCTTACAAGGCTCTTTTTTGTAAGCTCTTGGAGGATTGGCTACATCAGGGGGTTGTGGCCTAATATGCAAAGGAGCTCCTGCTAGAATTCTACCCCTGCTTATAGAGAATCACACCCTTGTCCCATCTCTGATGTGGACTAATATCTACCTGCCTACAGAGGTGTGGAGTGACATCTGGCCAGAGAGATGGCTGATGGAGACCACCAAGCTCGAGCAGAACGTGGCTTCTGAATTTCACTAACCGGAGTAGGAGCTCCAGTTACAAAGGGTAGTGAGGACAAGGCCGTGCATGCCTGTGTGTTATTTTCACTGGAATGTAAAGGGCTCCGCAAACTGCCCCGAACGCGCTACTGGAACAAACTAGTAGCCTCCCCCCCCCCCCCCCCGCCGCAAATCCTGGTATATGAGAAACATCCACAAAGCCTTGCTGAAAAATAGGACAATCTGTAATTTAATTGCTCTTTAATAGTTTGTTTACTTCGCCATCTGTATTAAATTTAGCTGGAAGGATTTCACAGATGAAGCGCTGGCTGCAGCTCGCAAGGGATGGAATTTCCTTTCACTGGGGAGGAAGCCCTGGGCCCACTTCACATCAGGAACCTCATCCCCTCCCCCCATCCATTTTCCTCTGTTCCTGCTTTGACAGAAAGGCTTTTCTGCATCCGTACAGCGTCTTACCTTCCTTTTATTGCTATCTCTGAAGGTGATCTTCCCTTTCTTTCTTCCTGAATGATGCCACTTCCCTTCATGATGACCTGACTTGAGGAACACAAAGAATTCTTAGCTTGCATTCATGGACCCAGCTCTGACCTTAGCAGGCAGGCAGATAAAGAGGGATATTTTTGTCATGCACTTCAATGCCCGAAGCTCCTCGAAATCCTCCCTGCAGAGCGGCTTCTACCTGAGTAGGATGTGAGCTGGAAGAGGGTCTTTTTTCCCTTCTTTGTCCCATGAAGCAAGAAGTGAAGTCCAACACAGTGCCTGTGGGGACCAAAAGCCAGTTTGGTGTAGTGGTTAAGTGTGCGGACTCTTATCTGGGAGAACCGGGTTTGATTCCCCACTCTTCCACTTGCACCTGCTGGAATGGCCTTGGGTCAGCTAATAGCTCTCATAGGAGCTGTCCTTGAAAGGGCAGCTTCTGTGAGAGCTGTCTCAGTGCCACCTACCTCACAGGGTGTCTGTTGTGGGGGGAGAAGATTGTAAGCCACTCCGGTGGGTGGAGCTGAGAGAGCGCTCCCAGAAGACGCCAACTCCTACATGAGCTATGGCTGACCCAAGGCCATTCCAGCAGGTGCATGTGGAGGAGTGGGGAATCAAACCCAGTTATCCCAGATAAGAGTCCACGCACTTAACCACTACACCAAACAGGAAGGAAGGAAGCGAGGGAGGGAGGGAGGGAGGGAGGAAGGAAGGAAGGAAGGAAGGAAGGAAGGAAGGAAGGAAGGAAGGAAGGAAGGAAGGGAGGGAGGGAGGGAGGGAGGGAGGGTGTAGGGGTCTGATTCAAATTGAGGTCATGATGAGGGGAGAGGTTTCCAAAATTATGCCTGGGGTGGAGAGAGTTAACAGAGAGAAATTTTCTCCTCCCCAAATACCAGAGCTTGAAGGCATCCAGTGAAGCTGATGGGCAGTAGGTTCAGGACTAGGGTTCCCAGGTCCCGCCTAGCTGCCAGCGGGGGGCTTCCCTCATACATGCAAAGCTTGCGCTGTACAATGACATCACCCAAAAGTGACATGATTGCACTGGGCATGTCACACAAGGACGCTCTAGCATTTTGGTATAAAATTCTACGGTGCCACAGAGGTTTTTAAAATCAAAATGCTAGAGTATCCCCAAGCAATGTGCTTGGTGCAATTACATCACTACTGGGTGATGTCATCATGCTGGGCATGTCGGGCGCCAATGGAGCTCTTTGGGGGCAGGGTTCTCCCTGCTGGCCAATCCTGTGCCAGTGGGTTGGAGGCCCCAAAATCAAGTGAACCCCCATCCCCAGAGAGCACCGAGATCTAGCTCCCAAAACCTCTTAAAAATCCCTGGGCCAAGAGAGGCTAGACTGAAGACAACCAGGGAGCAAGCCTTTTCAGCAATGGCACCTCGATGGTGGTATCAACTTCCAGAGATGGTGCGAGCCCTGCGGGACCTGAACCAGTTCCGCAGGGCTTGCAAAACCTCTCTGTTTCAGCTTGCCTTTGGGACAGAACCTGGTTAAACGGATCTGTAGCCATCCCGCCATCCTGTACATGATCGCGATCTATTGCACTTTATAGCACCGTTTTATCCATCTAATTAACTATGTGATTGAATTTGTAACTGAATTGTATTTTAAAATTGTTTGTTTTATATTGTATTTTATTTATATCACGGTGTTCCGTGTCTGTGAGCCGCCCTGAGCCCGCCATTGGCGGGGGAGGGCGGGATATAAAAATAAATTTATCTTATCTATCTTATCCAGTAGGAGGCTGGGAACCCTATTCAGGATGGAGAAGAAGAATTACTACTTTACACAGAGAGTGATTAAAATGTGGCATTTGCCTCCAGAGAATATGGTGATGGCCGCAGGAATAAACAGTTTCAAAAGGAGACTAGACAGATGAATGGAGGAAAAGTATCAGTGGCTACTAGGCGTGGTGACTGAGGGGAACTTCCACATTCAGAGGCTCTAAGAGAGAGAGGATGATCTGCTCTGCATTGAAGAACATAAGAGAAGCCATGTTGGATCAGGCCAAAGGCCCATCCAGTCCAACACTCTGTGTCACACAGTGGCCAAAAAACCCAGATGCCATCAGGAGGTCCACCGGTGGGGCCAAAACTCCAGAACCCCTCACAGTGTTGCCCCCCCCAGCACCAAGAATATAGAGCGTTGCTGCCCCAGACATAGCCTTCCCTTCTCTTGTTCATTTGTTTTTGTATTATTGTACTTTTTGTTGAGAGCAGTTTTGGGTTTCCATCAGTGCAGAAAGGAGGGAATGAATGAATGAATGAAAAATATTAAAGACTGAGAACTTATCAAGAAGGGGGGAAACACTAAACACATAGTATGTTCATACATTTTACTGGAGCTACAAACTATTTTACCAGTTCCACTCTTTGCGTGTATCTGAGTATCAAAGCAGCCCACATAGAGAATCTTACAGAATGAGTGAGTGGGCAGAAGGTTTAGTCATGTGGCAAACTGTATGGCTGAAGATGTTTCTCATGAGTTGTGTAACTTCAGACGTGGCATGTTGTCGCACTACTAACCAAAGATGGTTCCGCATTTCCATAAATGTCTGTTCTGGAGAACAGAGTTGGGAGGTTCCATTTTTGTTGGCTCCTGTGCTCTCATGGAAATACCTTCAGTCAGAGCTATTTTTGTAGAAAAAGGCCAGCAGGGATTCATTTGCATATTAGGCCACACCCACTTACATCACCGCAGGGCTCTGAGACTCTGATCCAGAGAGAAGGGGAGGTTATAAATCTGCATTCTTCTTCTTCTTCAAACTTCATACTCATCATGTGGCAAATTAACCAGTGATTATTGCTTTTTGTTAAGTTTTCTCTTATGCAAATATTGCTAAAGGCCAGGGAGCTTGCCTGCATGTGGCTTTTATCAGTTTCCAGGCCGGAGCTTCTTTTTTTGTAGAAAAAGAACAGCAGGGATTCATTTGCATATTAGGCCACACACCCCAATGCCAAGCCAGCCGGAACAGCGTTCCGGTGCATTCCTGCTCAAAAAAAGCCCTGCCTTCAGTAAGGCACCTGAGAAGCCTTCCTGTAGTTTCCACTTGATGGGATGGATCCCTACCACCACCCTTCACTTGTGTGGCTTCCCCAACACAAAGGAAAGGGTCCCTGTGACGTCAGAAGGAGCTTCTGCATGGGCGTGATGTGAGGACCAAAAAGGTCCCAGTATGCTCAAGGCCACAAGGACTCTTCTTGGCTCCAGACAACAGCAGCAGGGTCGCATTCACATACTTTTGGGTATTGCACAGTTGTTGCCCAATTGTGGTCTATTGCACCCTGGATCTTCCTGCGGTGGACAAGCCAATCTGGTTGCAAATGATTGTTATACCGCAACAACAGCTTAATAGCCAATGAGTGAGTACGGTACAGTCTATAAGCACCTCTGTTCATGTCTTGCCTTGAAAACCCCATGCTCCTGGGGCCACCGTGTGTCAGTTGCAACTTGACAGAACACAATTCTTATTATCAGAGGAATTGCGAATTTGAAACAGGTCTTTTAAAAAAATTAATTGTTTTCGGACATCCATGAGACAGTGTGCTAATTAATCCATTTTTAAGGGGACCAATTATGGACCAAGTTCAGGGGAGTTTTTTAAAAAAAATCTTACCTATTATGAATCTCCCCCCCCCTTTTAAACTTTTCAAATATTTTATTGTAAGCTATGCTGACAATATAGGACATGTATATGAAGAATAATTTAAGCAACATCCAATAGCAACTACTGAGCATGTAAGAACAATAAATATTATACAGTGCAACTAGAAAATGCAATATGACAACAACCTCAAGAATAAAATTCCATTTAATGTAATCTAGAATACTAATCAAGGTTTGATACTCAAAACACTATTCGATAATGACACGGAAGTACTGTCTGACATCATCCTAAACCCAATGAAAAGAGAGAGAGAGAGAGAGAAAGACTTGGCAACCCCAGTATAAACCAAGATGAACAAAGAGGAAGTCCAGTGGCACCTTTAAGACCACAGGTGGCCAAACTGTGGCTTGAGTGCCACATGTGGCTCTTTCACACATATTGTGTAGCTCTTGACGCCCCCACTGCCCCGTAGGCCAGCCTGAAGAAGGCATTTCTGCCTTTAAATCAAGCCAGCTGGCTGCTTGGAGAATGCATTAAAGTTAATGTCGCTTTCTTTCCACCTCTCCTTCCCCTCTCCTCCTCTATTTTCCTTCCTTCCTTCCTTCCTTCCTTCCTTCCTTCCTTCCTTCCTTCCTTCCTTCCTTCCTTCCTTCCTTCCTTCCTTCCTTCCTTCCTTCCTTCCTTCCTTCCTTCCTTCCTTCCAACATCTGATGTTCATGTCATGTGGCACTCAAACATCTGATGTTTATTCTACGTGGCTCTTACGGTAAGCAAGTTTGGCCACCCCTGCTTAGGACCAACAAAGTTTATAAAACAAAGAGCTCCCAATTTGTTCTGTTGCTTCTGACCAACACGGCTAGCCATCTTCATCGATAAACCAGGATGGTATCCTTGACCAAACTCAACCAATGTCTCAGCTTTTCCTCTGTTTTTATAAAAAAAAGAAATAGTAATGGAGGATCATCCTCAACAAACACTTTTTAAAACAGGATCATATTTCTTGTGTGGGGGGGGGGTGGAATTTAAAGAAGGATGGAATAAACAGACCCATTGTTACCGCATACCAGGCTCTGAATTACTTCCTCCTTAAACTTGCAAACTACTGTTAAGTTTAATTAGCGCCTTGGGTGGAGAGACATTGTTCCAGTGTGAAAGCAATCTGGAGAGGCTAAAACAAAGGTGGCGGCAACCAGGGGGAAGATGACCTTGGGGGGCCAAAGAGGCTTCACAGCAGGTCAAACTAACAACTGCAATTAGTTCTCCCTCCTCATCAAACTTCTCTACAGTTTGCAGAGATGTCAGACAAGGATAGGGTGGGACTGGGCCTCCAACACAAACATACCTGGCTTCCTTTGTCCCTTCACAAAACTGGATGGCTTTTTATCCAATTGCAATGTCCAAAATAAATTTCAAACTTGTTGTTGCTGCTGCTGTTGTTATCAGGGGTGGAACTCTAGCAGGAGCTCCTTTGCATATTAGGCCCACCCCTTGATGTAGCCAATCCTCCAAGAGCTTGCAAGGCTCTTTTTTGTAAACTCTTGGAGGATTGGCTCCATCAGGGGTGTGCGGCCTAATATGCAAAGGAGTCCTTGCTAGAATTCCAGCCCTGATTATTATTATTACCACCACCACCAGTCAGGATGCAATCAATCAATTGTTCTTGGATGCCTTTTATATTCTCATTTTAACTTGGTCGAGGTAGTTTTGACTTTCCAAAGAGAATAACTCCAGTATCTGGTGAAGTGTGCTTGCACATGAAAGCTTATACTCAGAATTAAACTTTGTTGGTCTTAAAGGTGCCGCTGGACTTCAACTTTGTTCGACTCCTGTTGTTGCTCTCTAAGTTGCTATTTATGTGAGAGCCAGTGTGGTGGTGTGTAGTGGTTAAAGCATCTGACCAGGAACTGGGAGACCCCAGGATCAAATCCCCACTCTGTCCTGGAAGCTTGCTGGGTGACCTTGGATCAGCCACCCACTCTCAGCCTCACCTACCTCACGGTATTGTGGTGAGGATAAAACAGGAAGGAAGGAAGGAAGGAAGGAAGGAAGGAAGGAAGGAAGGAAGGAAGGAAGGAAGGAAGGAAGGAAGGAAGGAAGGAAGGAAGGAAGGAAGGAAGGAAGGAAGGACTCAAATCTTGACTGTCCACAGCAGATCAATACAGCCACCCACCTGAAACTTTTATATTATATGTCACATATTACACGGCCTCTCTTGATCAGGAATCTCAATGGATGCTGTTTTCCCTCCTTATTATGCTGGGCCTGATGTCTCAAAAACTATATTACCCTCTCTTTCTTTCTCTGTCTGTCTGTCTGTCTCTCTCTTCCTTTGTAAGGTTTTTCTTCTTGTGTTCAAAAACATGTGCTGCAATGCCTTTGGAAGGAGAAAAACATTGAGGATTCTGAAAGCTGCCTCTCGATGCTTAGCCTGTGTTCATGGTCACAGAACGGCAAGCATTTAATGTGTTCAAAGCACATATCATTCACAATATAACCCTATAAAGCCTGTTACAGTATTCTATCCTTGTCAAGGCTTTTTTTGTAGAAAAAGCCCAGCAGGAACTCATTTACTTATTAGGCCACATCCCCTGATGTCACCGTTGTTTTGTGCGGGGCTTTTTGTAGAAAAAGCCCAGCAGGAACTCATTTTCATATAAGGCCACACCCCCTGGCACCAAGCCAACTGGATTCCTGTACTGTAGGTTGGGTATAGATGAGTTCTGAGCAGAGGTCAGATCCTACAGCAGCCTCCATCAAGACATAATATAACTTAGTTCAGGGCTTTGTTGTAGCACAAACTTCTTTGCATATTAGGCCGCACCCCCCCTGATGCAGCCAATCCTCCAAGAGCTTACAGGGCTTTAGTACAGGGCCTACCTTAAGCTCCAGAAGGATTGGCTACATCAGGGGTGTGTGGCCTAATATGCAAAGGAGTTCCTGCTACAAAAAAAGCCCTGAGTTATCTGTTTGTTTTTAACCTTCCGTCAAGAGTCTCAGAATACCGTTTTCACAGGGCAGTCCTTAACCAAGTTACCCTCTTGTAAGCCGACAGTCTCTAACTGGCATAAAAGGGCGTAGCTTTGCTCTGGATAGTGTTAGCCTTCTAACTCAGAGCCAGTCTCACTGGGGAGGCAGTGAGCGATCTAAGGCCACCTGGGGAGCTCCCTTCTGAGAGTGGGAACTTCCATTTCCTCCCGTCAAAGCTCAACGCTACCACTCAGAACGCCACACACACGTACTTATTAGTTCCTTCTTTTCCTGGATGTCATGCCGGGCTAGGGAGGCCTTTCCCAGCTCTCCTCAGCTTCTTTTTAATAATCACTGCAAGAAGAGAAAATGAAGATAGTGTGTGTGTGGTTTTTTTTTAAAGGAGCGCATCCAAATGCAGAGCTTCTCCGTTTCTTGCTTGGATTAATCAGGTTTATATTAAATCCACATTAGGTATCCTATCGCGCTCTCTCTCTCCTCCATCCCCCACACAGCATTGCTTTGAACCTGCAATGTGCCGAGGAACCATCAGGGGGCAGCTGTGACCAGAAAAGAACAAAACCGAAAAGAACAAAACCAGGAGGCTGAGGTGGGAAAATAAAGGCCAGGGCGAGAGAGAGAGAGGGAATGGGTGAAATGAGGGGAATAGGCAAGAAGGGAGATCAAGGCAGACGGAGAAACAAAAAGGGGGGATAATGGTTGTGAGAAGCCCTGTAGAAGGAGTGAATGAAACGAAGAAGGCCCAAAGTTAAGAAGTGGAATGAGGAAGAAGAATCAGCAAAGAAGACAAATTTCAAAACTCAAACTGACATAAATTGAAATGCATTGTCATAGAAGAGCAGGAGCCAGCACTGTGGAAACAGGCAGGGGCTTATTTCAGCTTTTTTTTTTTTTTTTAAAGACCTCCAGAGAGAAAAAGACAGGGGGAACCTGCCACCCCTTCAGAGTTAATTTTTTTTTTAAGCTTTCAGACCTCAGCGCAAGAACTAAATGAGACTGAATGTAAAGGTGCTATATTATTTCTCTCATTACCTCAGCAGTATATAAAAAAGAGCCAATGGAATTTTTTAAAAAAAGAAGAAGAAGAAGAAGAAGAAGAAGAAGAAGAAGAAGAAGAAGAAGAAGAAGAAGAAGAAGAAGAAGAAGAAGAAGAAGAAGAAGAAGAAGAAGAAGAAGAAGAAGAAAGGGAAAAGCTCTGTATAGTGCTTCATCCCAACCACTCTCTCGGTTCCAGCAGGTTGACTTCATTAAAGGGTTCCTTCTGCCTCTTTCATGTGTGCTGGCATCCCTACTGGGTGGCTTACATCAGGCAGAGGGGGGGGGAAACCCTCAGCTGGATGGTCGTAAAGGGATGTTTTACACTGGGGTGACTGGAATGTGGGGCGGGGAGAGCGAGAAGGGCTATAGGCAAGAGAGGGACCCTCCACGGTTATTAATTTCCCACCACACAAGGCCTCAGCCCTTCAGGAAGAATGGCCTCAGGACTGGAAGTGTCACTGATTGAATTCTGAGGGAAGGAAGAGACCCAGCATGAGGTCTGTGATCAGGGGTATCAATGGGCGGTGTTTTCCCTCCTTATTATGCTGGGCCTGATGTCTCGAAAAACTATATCACTGGGTTTCTCTCTCTCTCTCTTTTCCTTTGTGAGGCTTTTCTTCCTGTGTTCGAACACATGCACACACACACACACACACACACACAAGTATATAAAATACAAAAAAAAATGCGCTGCATGCCTTTGGAAGAGGATCTAGAAACTGAGCATTTGACAGGACCAGCAAATAAGTCCCCAGAAATTAGCAGCACAAATATATACAAAAAAAATGAGTAGCTTATCTGCTCACACTAGGGCTCTCAGATCCCAACTGGTCACCAGTGCGGCATGGGCGGTATTGCCAGATCCAGATCTGGTGGTATTGCCAGTTGCCAGATCCAGTTTGGGAAACTTCCGGAGATTTCGGGATGGAGCCTGTGGAAGACAGGGACCTCAGTGGGGTACAATGTCATTGAGTCCCCCCTCCAAAGCATCCATTTTCTCCAGGGAAACTGATCTCTGAAGTTTGCTGATCAGCTGTAATTTTGGGAGAATTATTTGGAGAAAGAGAATAGAAAAAGTTGGATTTATACCCCACCCTTCAATCAGAGTCTCAGAGCCGCTTACAATCTCCTTTCCCTTTCCCTCTCCACAAGAGACATCTTTTGAGGTGGGGGAGGCTGAGAGAGCTCTGAGAGAACTGCTTTTGCGAGCTCTGAGAGAACATGTGAGTGACCCAAAATCACACCAGCAGCTGCATGTGGAGGAGTGGGGAATCAATCTCAATTCTCCCAGATTAGAGTCCACTACGCAAACTGGAGGCTGACATTTCTAGCTCACACGGGCCTCTATTACATGATATTGTTTCTGATGGAAGGAATAACAGGGGAAGAGTCGCGGCTTTTGCGTCGCTAACGTAAACTGGTTTTTAGCTGTTTCCATTTGCGACGCAAAAGGCTGGGAACTTCCTGGTTCCTCGGAGCAGCCTCGGAGCAGTTGGTGGGAAATCCACACAGACGCTGCGCAGTGAAGAGGGACGTCGCTCCGAGGTAAGCAGAGTGGGAAAACGGCCTTGGTTTTTATACCCTGCTTTTCTCTACCCTAAGGAATCTCAAAGCACAATTGCCTTCCCTTCCTCTCGTCCCAATAGGTACCTTTGTGAGGCAGGTGGGGCTGAGAGAGTTCTGAGAAAACCGTGAGTGGCCCAAGGTCACTCAGCAGGCTTCAGGTGTCTCAAAGCAGCTTACAATTGCCTTCCCTTCTCAGAGAAAATTTCTGAGAGAGTTCTCAGAGAACTGTGACTGGCCCGAGTTCACCCCACAGGCTTCATGTAGAAGAAGAAGAATTGAAGAATTGCAGATTTATACCCCACCCTTCTTTCTGAATCACAGAGAGCTTACAATCTCCTTTATCTTCTCCCCCCACAACAGACACCCTGTGAGGTGGGGATGAGAGAGCTTTCAAGGACAAACTCTGCCAAAGCTATGGCTAACCCAAGGCCATTCCAGCAGGTGCAAGTGGAGGAGTGGGGAATCAAACCCGGTTCTCCCAGATAAGAGTCCATGCACTTAACCACCACACCAAACTGGCTACACGCACTTAACCACTACACCAAACTGGAGGAGTGGGAAATCGAACCCGGTTGTCCAGATTACAGTCCACTACACTTAAGCACTGACTATACCATGCTGGCTCTCAATATAAGAATACAAGAGTTTCCCTTCTGGATCAGACCCGTGGCCTATATAACCCAGCATTCTGTTTCAAACAGTGGCCAACCAGTTGCCCCAAAGGCCAACAAATGGAATGAAGAGGCCAAGGCCTGCTCATGTTCCCTCCTAGCACTAACGTATAGAGATGCTTTCATCATATTGGTTAGCAGGTATGGATGGACCTATCTTGCATGGATGTCTTGCTGTTGTTGTTGTTCAGTTGCACAGTTGAGTCCGACTCTTTGTGACCCCATGGACCAAGTCACGCCAGGCCCTTCTGTCTTCCACCATCCTCTGAAGTCTGCTCAAATTCATCTTTTACACTCATCTATTTGGTTGTTATCAAGATCTGCTTGTTGGGATAGGGTAGCCAGCTCTGGTTTGGGAAATTTGCGCAGATTGGGGAGGTGGAGTCTGAGGGGTGTGTGGTTTGGGGAGGGGCCTCAGCATGGTACAATACCTTGGAGACCACCTTCCAAAGCAGCCATTTTCTCCAGGCCACCTGATCTCTGTTGCTTGGAAATCAGTTAAAATCCCAGGAGATTTAAGGCCACCACCTGATGGCTGGAAACCCTACAATCAGGACCTCACTGATCCTGAAGTCTCAACAATGCCTCCATATTGATTTCTGGATTTGTTTACAACAGTGGTGCTTACTCTTCATGGATGTGAAAGTTGGACAACGAAGAAATCTGACAGGAAGAAAGTTGATTCCTTTGAAATGTGGTGTTGGGAAATAGTTTTACAGATATTGTGGACCACCAAAAAGAGGTCTAAATCAAATCAAACCTGAACTCTCCACAGAAACTAAAATGACTAAACTGGGGCTATTATGCTTTAGTCACATGATGAGAAGACAAGAGTCCCTGAGGAAACAATCATGCTAGGAAAAGTTGAAGGCAGCAGGAAAAGAGGAAGACCCAACATTAGACCGGGACCAATTTCTCACTAGGGCTTGTTCCGAGTGGAGAGCCTTTTGGCCCTGGTGCTTCTCTTGGTTTTCGCACAAGCTGCCCTTGAGCTGCAAGTCGGCATGCCACTTTTCTGCAGCAAGCAGAAATCACTTGCAAGAGGATCTCGCTTGCTGCAGAAAAGCAGCACGCCAACTCACAGCTCTGAGGCAGCTTATGCGAAAACCGAGAGTAGCCCCGGGAACAAAAGGGCTCTCCACCCGGAACAAGCCTAGTGCAAAATCAGTCAGATTGACGCTGAGCATCTATAAATGATGGGATTTTGTGGGATTCATGGGGTTGCCATAAGTAGGAAGCAACTTGATAGCACTTAAGACACACAGAATTCGCTGATCCTTTACTTAAAAGCCTTCTTTTTTCTTAGATAAAGGGGAAGGAAGGAAGGAAGGAAGGAAGGAAGGAAGGAAGGAAGGGAGGGAGGGAGGGAGGGAGGGAGGGAGGGAGGGAGGGAGGAAGGAAGGAAGGAAGGAAGGAAGGAAGGAAGGAAGGAAGGAAGGAAGGAAGGAAGGAAGAGAGGGAAGGAGGGAGGAAGGGAGGGAGGAAGGGATAAAGGAAAGGAGGGAGGAAGAAAGGGAGGGAGGAAAGGAAGGGAGGAAGGAAGGGAGGAAGGGAGGGAGGAAGGAAGGGAGGAAGAGAGGGAAGGAGGGAGAAAGGAAGAGAGGGAGGAAGGAAGGGAGGGAGGAAGGGAGGGAGGAAAGGAAGGGAGGAAGGAAGGGAGGGAAGGAGGGAGGAAGGGAGGGAGAAAGGAAGGGAGGGAGGAAGGAAGGGAGGGAGGGAGGAAGGAAAGAAGGAAGGAAGGAAGGAAGGAAGGAAGGAAGGAAGGAAGGAAGGAAGGAAGGAAGGAAGGAAGGAAGGAAGGAAGGAAGGAAGGAAAAGTTGTGACTGCTGAGTGAGAGGCACATGGCTAAAGAATGAATAAGTCAATTGGTCATGCATCATCTTCCCGAACATACTATTGGTCTTAAAACAATAACAGCAACCTTAGTGGGATGCAGAAATGCAGGCAACAAAGAGGTACAAAGGGAAACAAAGCAGATGGTGATAAAAATGTTTGAAAAGAAGCTATTCCCATACACTTTCCTTTTCTTTTTTTCTTCAAAAACATTGCTGTTGTGCTTGTCAGTGTTCTTAAGAGGGAACAGGCAGCCTTTTATGGAGCTCTGTCACTCACTGCATTCTACATTTCGTGGTAGTTTTCAGCACTCCCATATCCAGCCCTCCCCTCATTTCAGAGTCTGGGGGCAGCGAATCAAGAGCCAGAAGGTATGTGCAGTTTATTTTATATATTTATTTTCCTGCCGGCAGTTCTGTTCTAAACGCTGCCATAAAATTTTTAGATTCCTCAAACCAAATTATCGCAAGGATATTTCATCTCCCTCCTGCCTGAAACCTGGCAAATAAATCCTCAGGCCAGAAGTGATTCGTTCCTTACCCCCCCCCCCTTTCTTCCCCTGTTTTTTTTTAAACAAAAAAGTGTGATTTGCAGTGTTTTGACTCTCCTTTTGATCAGCCCTGGCAAGAAACTCTCCATATGTTTCGGCTGCTTTCTCTTCACCCCCGTAACATTTTGCCATGTTTCAGTTTGCGACCTCTTGTTCCCCCAATATTTACACACATTTCGGAATATATTTTCCTTGTAAGGCGCTCGCACGATGCAGAGGGAATTCATTCCACATACATTGACTTGGGGAAGACTGAGAAAGCTCTGTCCCGTCAGCCGAAGGGTTCGGCCAGCTAGCGCCTTGCTTGAATGCCGGGGCTTGTTTGGTTTTGCCTGGCGGCCAGCAATACTGTTTAAAGTGATTTGAGGCAGACTTTGCTTCCCATCATGTCTCTGCACCAGCAATGTTCCCTCTAAGCCAGAGGTGTCGAACTCATTTGTTATGAGGGCCAGATGTGACATAAATGAGACCTTGCTGAGCCGGGCTATGTGCCTCATAAAATGTAATGCCAGGTAGCAGAGAGATAAACTTTATAAAGGACACAGAGAAACACAAAGTTTTTTTTTTAAAAAACTTTAAAACATAAATATGCTTTCTTTGTATCTCTCCCATGCAATCCAGGCTCTCTCAATTGCACAGTAGAGCTACTGAGTCAAGCCTCTCTTTCTTCTACTGCCTGAGGCTCCTCCCCCTCCTGGTTCGCTGGGGAAGGAAGGAAAGAGCCAGAGCTTCCATTGAAGTAAGAAGAAGACGACATTGGATTTATATTCCGCCCTCCACTCAAGAGTCTCAGAGTGGCTTTATCTCCCTCCCCCACAACAGACAACCTGTGAGGTGGGTGGGGCTGAGAGGGCTCTCACAGCAGCTGCCCTTTCAAGGACAACTCCTGCGATAGCTATGGTTGACCTAAGGCCATTCCAGCAGCTGCAAGTGGAGGAGTGGGGAATCAAACCTGGTTCTCAGAGATAAGAGTCCACACACTTAACCACGACACCAAACTGGCTATTCCTCCCTCATCTTCCTCCCCAAGGTAGGAGCCTCAGCCAATGGAGAAAGTGGAAGCTTTGTTCTATAGCTCCTGTGCAACTGAGCAAGCTTGGCAAAGCAAGCTGTGATGCAGAAGGAAGTAAGAGAGAAGGAGAAGGAAGCAGATGGCAGCCAGTCATTCAGGAGTGGCCCCTCCAGGGACCTGATTCAGTCCCCGAGCTGCATGTTTGACACCCCTGCTCTAAGCTGTGGAGTCTTGTGAGCTTCTACTTCGTGAGTTCTACTTTGTGAGCTCCTGGCATTAAAGTTGTGAGCTACTGCATACGTCAGTTTGCTCTGGGGCCGTTTTTCCTGAGTGAAGACAAAAATGTGTGAGCTGGGGGCTAAAAACCCCCAGTGAACTAGCTCACACTAACTCAGCCCAGAGGGAACACTCGTTGTCAGGTCCTTCCAGCTCCTTGTGAGTCCCCCCATCCCCTCCACCAGTTGCCAGAGAGAGAGAAGGCAGGGGAGAACTTTTGTGGGGAGGGAGTCTCTGAACTGGCCTGTCCTAAAAAGCACCACCTCTGCTGCCAAGGGAACACGGGTTGCCATCCAGTGTGCAATGAGATGCAGGAGGCATGGTATCCTTTGTGCTTTGTCGAGGTGTGCAGTAACAGAGCTTTCCAAAGACAGCAAAATATGCCTTGCAGTCCAGCAGCTGATGCTCTACAATGCATTGGCTGAAGACCACTGGCTGAATTTGACTAGTCATGGCTTATCAGTTGCCTTTAGAAAGTCCAAGAGCCATGCTTGGAGGCAACAGAGCTCCCCTTTCATTTGGTTTCAGTGCCTGTTATTTGAGATGACACTGAAAAGAAGAAGAGGAGGAGGAGGAGGAAGTAGTTTTATAGCTTGCCCTTTACTACCCAAAGGAGTCTTTGAACAGCTCACAATCCCCTTCCCTTCCTCTCCCCGCAACAGAAACCCTGTGAGGTAGGTGGGGCTGAGAGAGCTCTGAGAGAACAGCTCTGAGAGAAATGTGACAGACTCCAGGTCACCCGATTGGCTTTACGTGGAAGAGTGGGGAGTAGGTTTACTTTACTCTATGGTTTTCTCAGATACTCTAGCCATTTGGGAGGGAAAACTCTATGGTATGATAGAGGGTAGGCAAGCCTAGTGGGGACTCAAACCCAGTTCTCCAGATTAGAGTCCACCATTTTACACCACAGCTAAGCTCTACAGATATCACATTTAACAATGGTTTGTTTTCCTTAGCCATAGGTTAATGATTATGCCCAGATAAACCATGATTAAAAATCAGCTTTGAAGTGGGAGGTGAAATCTGGGAGTGAGTTGGGTTTGCAAACCACAGTTCCCATTAGCCCTGGTTAAGCATGACACCTGCATGAAAGCAAAGCACGGTGAGGGAATCTCCCAGTTTTTCCTTGCTTTCTGCTTGGGAAGGAGATGAGTGGGTTTCACTGGCATCTCCCCAGTTCATGTCCTTCAGGGATGGGGTTCAGTTGAGTGGTTTCACTGTATACCTGTGATCTCAACCAGGGTTAAAGAATGCCTAGCGCTAACCAGGGTCAAAAGTCACATCTGCACTGGGTCACAGACCAAACACATTATACTAGCTTTAAAAAGCAAGGCAAAAAAAGGCCGGAGATTAAAGTGGGGTAAAGGAATTCTAACTGTAATCCCTCTTTCAGGCCACCAGCAGCTCTTTGAAAACAACGTCACCTGTCACCAGATTCTAGGGTTCCCCCCCCCCCAACTTTTATTTTCATTTTCAGTCCTAACATTGCGAATTCTGGTTATCGTTATATATCATCATTAGAAAGACATCATGGCCTGATCTGGAGGGCCCAGGCTAGCCCCCATCTAGTCAGATCAGGGTTAGCCTTTTCATTGCTGCATCAAACTGGCTGCTCATATTTAACTTATGTTCTACTCATACCCCCAAGATCTTGCTCACACGCACTGCTACTCTAAGCCACTTCAGGTCTCTAGTGAGGAGTGAAGCAGGGTATAAATGAGTAAAATAAATAAAAATCCCAAATCAATACATTCATTATGGACGGATGTGTGCATCTATTGTGATTCAGAATTCTGACTCCTAGATGTATTTGGGGGTGACCAGGAGGGCCATTAACCTCCCCACATGCAGGCCTCAGATTCAGTGGGAGCTTACAGGGGCACAGCTCCTGAACCTTTCTGAGAGTTCCCCCTCCTCCTCCTGAGAGTTCCATCCAGGGCTGGTGCTAGGCTTTTTGACACCCTAGGCCAGTCACCCACTAGTGCCCCCCCCATTATTAAAAAAATAGGGAAAATGAAGAGCGCCAAACTTGAAACTTTTCACATTTTTAATTTACTGATTTTTAATTTAAATTTTCAAAAAAAATGTGATAAGTTATAAAAAACTGTGAGAATAAGTGCTTGCCGGCCACACCAGGAAGGAGGGTGGCAGGACAGGGCGAGGTGGGAGGCCAAGTCACACACGGGGGAGAGGGGTGTGGCTTGGATTTGTTGAGGGCAGCTTTGTAGTGGGAGAGGATGAAGTGACCGGTCAGGAACCAGAGTCATGCGTTGGGGAGGGAGTGCCCAGCGGTGCCCCCTAGGCCAGGTGGCACCCTAGCCAAGTGCCTACTTTGCCTACTCCCACGTACCGGCCCTGGTTCCACCTCCTTGTCCTTTGAATAGTAGGTGCAGCTGCATAAAAATCCCTGGATGAGCTCCACCACCTATTTTTCTACAAAACGACCCCTGTCCACATGTAATGTTTCTTCAGGTGAGCTGTATCTATTATTATTCAAGACATATATGCCAGGTAGCTACAGCTAAGGTTCTTAGAATAAACTGGCCACGATCCTTCCCCCACAGGCACAACACTTTTGCACGAAAGGGTCTCTCCAGCTCCTGACAGAACTCTGTTTTTCTTCTCTCAGTGAACAAACAGACACTAGGCCAGGCCGTGAGAGGGAAATGGAAGGCCTCACTGAGGTCTGAAAATGGCACCTCTGCAAAGGAGGTTGTTTGTTGTTTCTAAAGAAGACCTTTGCTTTCACAGTCACTCAAATAACACATCCAAGAATGTCTTGATCCTGGTTGTTTGGAGACAATTTCTCAGTATCTCACACAAACATAGTGTGAAAAGGAATGAGTCCCAAGAGGGACTGTTCAAATTCCAATAACATTGGTCGGTGTGCTAGAATAACAAATGGAGGGCCCACCCCACATCCATACATCCGCAAAACGTTACAAAGGAAAATAGGTACACTTGTTCCACAGTATGTAAGCAAGGGATCTGCAGTGCTGTAGTGGCCGCACATTTTAAGACTGAAAATCAAGTAATAGAAATTGGTCATGATTTTCTGTTCCTTGGCTCCATCGGCCACCAAAAAAGAGAGGATTAAAGGGTTGGAACACTTTCCCTATGAAGAAAGGTTTAAATGCTTGGGGCTCTTTAGCTTGGAGAAAACTGGGGGGTGACATGATTGACTGGGGGGTGACATGATAATAATAATAATAATAATAATAATAATAATAATAATAATAATAATAATAATAATAATAATAATAATAATAATAATAATAATAATAATAACTTTTATTTCTATCCCGCCCTCCCCGCCTAGGCGGCTCAGGGCGGCTAACAACAACTTACACATTAACATAGATAAAACTTTAAATTTAACAATTAAAATTAAACATAAAAACCAGTCAGTTAAATTAAAATACATGATTTCCATTAGACTAAATATATATGAGTATATCTGGCAGCGATAGAGCTGTTATGGCGCTGGTTCTGCCAGTTTAGGTAGTCTTATGGATGGCGGTTCTTACACCAAGCAACTCAGCAGTCAGTGTCATTATAGGCTTGCCTAAAAAGGGCGGTCTTGCAGGCCCTGCGGAACTGGCCGAGGTCCCGCAGGGCCCGCACCTCCTCCGGAAGCTGGTTCCACAATGCCGGTGCAGCCGATGAAAAGGCCCGTACTCTAGTATGTTGGAGTTTGACCTCTCTCGGCCCAGGGATGGTCATTTTGTTTTTACCCACTGACCTCAGTGCCCTCTGGGGTTCATATGGGGAGAGACGGTCCCTTAGGTAGGCTGGTCCTCGGCCATATAGGGCCATATAGAGGTTTACAACAGGGGTGGCCAACGGTAGCGCTCCAGATGTTTTTTGCCTACAACTCCCATCAGCCCCAGCCATTGGCCATGCTGGCTGGGGCTGATGGGAGTTGTAAGCAAAAAACATCTGGAGAGCTACCATTGGCTACCCCTGGTTTACAAGATTATGCATGGGATAGAGAAGGCAGAGAAAGAAGTACTTTTCTCCCTTTCACAATACAAGAACTTGTGGGCACTCAATGAAATTGCTGAGCAGTCAGGTTAGAGTGGATAAAAGGAAGTACTTCTTCACCCAAAGGGTGATGAACACGTGGAATTCACTGCCACAGGAGGTGGTGGTGGCTGCAAGCATAGATAGCTTCAAGAGGGGATTGGATAAACATATGGAGCAGAGGTCCATCAGTGGCTATTAGCCACATCAGTGGCTATTAGCCACAGCATATTGTTGGAACTCTCTGTCTGTGGCAGTGATGCTCTGTATTCTTGGTGCTTGGGGGGGGGGGGCACAGTGGGAGGGCTTCTAGTGTCCTGGCCCACTAATGGATTTCCTGATGGCACCTGGGGTTTTTTGGCCCTGCGTGACACAGAGTGTTGGACTGGATGGCGAATTGGCCTGATCTAACATGGCTTCTCTTGTGTTCTTATGAGACTGCAACCAAGAAATCAGAAGGAAATTGAAACTGGGAAGGGCAGCAAGAAAAGATTCTTAAGTGTGAGGATTTGTCACTGGCAACCCAAGATCATTCATAACATAGTTTTCCTCATTCCTCTGTATGGGTCTGAATGTTGGACAATGAAGAAAGCTGAGAGGAAGAAACCCGATTCCTTTGAAATGCAGCATAGGGGGAGAGCTTCACAGATACTGTGGACTGCCCAAAAGACAAGTAAGCTCAGGTTCAGTAGGGCAGTGACCAGGTTTGCCAGGGGGTCTGCTGCCTTAGCAGGACACCTGGTATCCGGGGGTTGTTTTGTAGAAAAATAGGTAGTGGAGCTCATTATCATAACTCATTAGCATACGCTGCCCCCCACCCGCCAAAAGCAACCCACTGCAAGAAAGGAGAGCCCTGAGTGAGCAAGACCCGCTTGGGCTGGCTAGAGATCCAGCCAGCCCAAGCAGGCCTCACTCACCTGGGGCCCTCCTTGGCTGCCTCCCCCACGGTCAAAGTCCAGCAAGCCAACCACCACCCAAAATCATATAAGAAGGGGAGAAAAGGTGGTGTGGGCTTCTCCAGGGGTTAGTGAGGGCTGCTGGGGGCGTGGCAAAGCACCTGGAGGCTGGCTGGCTGGCTGCTCTCCTAATCCAGGAATTGTTATGCAGCTGCACCTGCTATTCAGTGTACAAGGTAGGTGGGGTGGAGGAGGGGGTGCTGTCAGAAAGGTTCAGGAGCTGCACTCCTGTGAGCTCCTGCTGAATTCAAGGCCTGTTGGTATCCCCAAAACAAGTTATGACCCTATAGCACATGCAACTGCTGTACAGATACAAGGCTGCTCATTACGGCATTTGAGTCAAACATCAAACTGCAATATTGAGTTGATCCAGAAAGAACATGTTAACTGTGTGTAAGCAAAGGATATAAGAAGAGCCCTGCTGGGTCAGACCAGTTGTCCATCTAGTCCAGCAGCCTGTCTCTGGATGGCCAACAACAGGGCACAGAGGCCTTCCCCTGATGTTGCCTCCTTGCCCTGGGACTCAAAGGCTTAGGGCCTCTAAACGTGGAGGTTCCCCTCAGTCACCAGGGCTAGTAGCCACTAATGGACCTTATCCTCCATGAATCTATCTAGTATTTTAGGAGAAGAACAAAAATTTCTATTCATTGACTTTCTCCAACCTAATTTTACAAACCTCTATCAGGTACTAAACTGAACAGTCTCAGACTCTTCAGCCTTTCCTCATAGGGAAGATGCTCCAGTTTCATCATGATCATGATCATGATCATCATCATCATCATCATCATCATCATTATTATTATTATTATTATTATTATTATTATTATTATTATTATTGGTTTATTTATATTCCACCCATTCCCCCGTAGGGGCTCAGGGCGGAGTACAACATAATAATAAAATCACAATAAAATCATATAATAATAAAAGTCAATTTCAGTATTCAATAGAACAAAATAGCCCAGCAGAACAATATGATGAGATGGTGCAGCAGGACAGTGCAGTAAATCAGCGCAATAAGGTAGTACAGTAGGAGAGGCCAACCGATCTAACGGGGAGATGCCTGCCGCCTCACCCGAAGACTTGGCAGAATGACCTTGGTTGGCCTCTTCTGTACTTTTTTCCAGTTCTGCAATGTCCTTTTTGAGATATGGTGACCAGAACTATATACAGTATTACAAAAAAAGGTCGCGCCACAGATCTATACAGGGGCATTACAATATCATCTGTTTTACGTTTATTCCCTTTCCTAATAATCCCTAGAGTTTGCCCCTTTTTTCTGCTGCAGCACATAGGATGGATACTTCATTGAGCTATCTACTATGACCCTGATAATTTTTCCCCACTCAGGGGTTTGATTAAGGTAAGATTGGCTAGTAACTGTGTTTGCATCTAAGTTCCAGCCTTGAATTCAGTCTGACCTTAATTCTACTTTATCTGAGAAGGAATTCTACCCACAGCAATAGGTCCAAGAAACAAGAAAAAGTAAAAGTTGGATCTCAGTGTTTTGGTTATTATATGAACATATGAAGCTGCCTTCTACTGAATCAGACCCTGGGTCCATCAAAGTCAGTATTGTCTACTCAGACTGGCAGCGGTTCTCCAGGGTCTCAAGCTGAGGGTTTTCACACTTACTTGCCTGGAACCTTTTTAGTTGGAGATGCTGGGGATTGAACCTGGGACCTTCTGTTAACCAAGCAGATGCTCTACCACTGAGTCACCATCCCTCCCCCTTTCCATTCCACATTTTCTTCCCCAGTCTTGGTGACTATTAGTGTTGCCACCAGCCCTGGTATGGCAAGTAGTGGGAGGTTTACCATCAGCATAGAATCCGAGAATCACAGAGTTGGAAGGGGCCGTAGAGGCCATTTAGTCCAACCCCCTGCTTGATACAGGATCAGCCTAAATAATCCCTGTCAAGCATTTGTCCAGCTGCTGTTTAAAGACTGCCAATGAGAGGGAGCTCACCACCTCCCTAGGTAGTAATTTCCATTGCCTACCTACTCTTACTGTAATTCCAGTTCTGCAATGTCCTTTTTGAGATCTGGTGACCAGACTTTCAAATAATTCAAGAGAGCAATCCCGTCCCCCCCTCAACCTTCTCTTCTTCAGACTGAACATTCCAAAGTAGCCCCAGCTTTTCCTCATAGGACTTTGTCTTTAGGCCCCAATCATCTTTGTTGCAATGGAATTTCTAAAATTCTGGGTTATGATTTCAAGAAAGTTGCATAGACTTTTCTGCTAGGATTACAAATAGAAAAATTTCCAAAAGAAGATAGGACTTTAATTTGGTATCTGCTCTCAGCTGCTAGGACATTGTATGCGCAGTTGTGGAAACAAGAAAAAATACCAGAGAAATGGGATTGGATTGTGAAAGTTTTATCGTGGAGTGAGATGGATAAATTAACAAGAACTTTGAGAGACTATGATTTGGAAGTGTTTAAAAAGGAGTGGAAGAAATTTTAAAAATATATAGAATTAGAGTGGAACGTAAAAAGACATTGGACAATTTTTTAATATGAATGAGAAGAAAAAGACATTGTATTTTGATGGGTTTGGGTTACCTTTATATTCGGATTTAAATACATAACTTCGGGGTAAGTCTAATAATGGAGGGAGGGGGGATTGAAAATATCATATGGGTTAGGGATAGAAAAGATATAACTAAGCATTGTAACCGTATGTTATTAATAAATTGTTAAAACACATCTTTGTTGCAATGGCATGATGTCACTTCCAGGAAAAAACCACAAGCAACATCACGCCTCTCTAGAAATTGCTGAAAACTAAAGTAAAACCATGGAGTTTCTGCCAATGTCTAGGATAGACTTATGTCACTTCCAGGATTTTTCTGGAAGTGATATCACACTGTTGGACCAATGGCTACTTAAAACCTGCTGCCATTCTGACTGGTGGGAGATCCCCAGCAACCTTGGTTCTCATCTCCATATCAAGCTGCCTGCTGCTATTTAGCTCTGACTCTAGCAGCTTATCAAGGTCTTTCCCAGCCATCATATTGGAGAGGGGTTTTTTTTTACTGGAGATGCTAGGAACAGAGCCAGGGGCCTTTTTTCTGCATGCAAGTCACGTGGCTCCACCCCCCCTCCCCGAGCTGCAGCATCTGTCCCCAGCTTATAAAATGGGCAACAAGTTGTTCTGAATCCTGCATTTCCCTGAAGACTCTCTGCAAGCTACTCAGGAATCCATACATCTATCGAAATGCAATTTGTCCTCGTGAGCCTGGGCACAATATTTTTCATGTTGAAATCAGTCATTATTCTGTGCCGTATGCTCTTTTACAGTTTAAACTCTGAAAGGGAATTTGAGACCTGAAAATTCATCTGCAGGCACACCAATGGGGAGGAGACGTTTTAGGCTACCCTAAGGCAAGCCCACACAGTAGGATGTCATTTTGCCTAGCTTGCGGGGCTGGATGTTTCTGCAAGGGATCAAGGCAAGCCCCTGAAGCACTGGAAGCCTCTTTGAGCCCAAAGGAAACATAGAAACATAGAGCTGGCAGTGACTCCAAAGGTCATTTAGTCCAACCCCCCTGCATAGTAGAGGAAATTCCCAGGTACCTCACTGCAACTCCCCTAGTGGCCCCTGCTTAGGGTTGCCAACCTCCAGGTGGTGAAAGTGGAGTGGGACACTCAGAGTGTGACATTGATAAAACTGGGGGGAGGGGGGAAGCCAAGTTAGAAGCTGAATTTCTTCAACAATGCTTCTCTGGAGTGTTAAATGCCAAATCATAAAAGCCAGTTTTAATAAAGTTTTCATTATCTTTTCTTGTTTTCTTTTAAGTTATTGATACTATTAGTAATAACACCACTGACCAAGCAAAATTGCTCTGAGGCCACCAGATGTGCTCACACACACTAATATCAAAGAACAAAACAGGAGTCAAGTGGCAACTTTAAGACCAATTTAGTTTTATTCAGAACTTAATCTTTCATGTGCTCTAAGCACACTTCATCAGACAAGGACAGTGAGCGGAGCCACACATAGCTGGTGGGCAGTGGCTCAGGATGCAAAATGGTACAAATTTAAGACCCAATGACAGAATAGTAAAAATTATCTGGTAGGCAGTGGTTTCGATTGGATCTTAAATTGTACTATTTTGCATTCTGAGCCACTGCCTACCAGCTATGTGTGGCTCTGCTCACTGTACCGGATTCCTTGTCTGATGAAGCGTGCTTAGAGCACACGAAAGCTGACATTCTGAATAAAACTTTGTTGGTCTTAAAGGTGAACTTGACTCCTATTTTGTTCTACTACATCAGATCAACACGGCTGCCCACCTGGATCCATTTGCACTAATATCATATGATACGTGCACTCACAATAGTGCATGAAAAGCACCCGACAATCAGTAGTGTGCACGCGAGCACTACAGTTAATTCAGTAGTTTTACCAATAAACAATGACTTAGTATTTTAATCACTTGCTGGGTAAGGAAGTATTTCTAGAGCCCATTGTATTGTTCCTCACAATGGACTTTATTCCTAGTGGCATGTAAATGCTCATTTCTTCCAGAATATTACCAGATGAACAGAGTTTCCAAACTCTGTTGTTTATATACTGGAAAAATCTGTTTTCTTAGAAAACAAAAATTAGATGGCTTATATAGCTGGATGGCTTGAGACGCATGTCCTAGGTAGTAGCAGCGTTTTGGTAGACCATGCCTTCTTAATGTCATCATAACGATATATAGATGGAACCCAAACAGATTTGTACTTTCACAATGTGCACAAAGGCTAACAAGATTGCTTTCTCTGGAAAGAGGTTCTCATGAAAAGACAGCAAAATCATTATTAAAACTTACATGCTACTGTTTCCTGTCTATCAATAAAGTTAAACTTTTCTGCAATAAGAGAGGTCTGCTTGTATTGAAGACAGTCCCAGAGCTGACATTCAGTTCAGCTAGAGAAAATGGCTGCTCTGGGAGATGAAATCCCTCCTCTACCCATACCCCACCCTCCTCAGGCTCCACCCCTCAAATATCTAGGTATTTTCCAACCTGGAAGTGTCAAAATTACTCCTGCTGTGCGGCAAAAAACCTCCAGGATCCCTAGGCCAGTGTGGCCTGGGGAAAAATTCCTTCCTGAACCCAAAGTAGTGATCGGCATTACCCTGCAGATGTAAGAAAGAGCCATGAGAGCTGGGCACTGTGTTATCTGTCACTGCCCCCCACCTCATGATTAGGGACAGGCTCAAACTGCATTTTTGTGGTTCAGTTCATGGTTCGTGGCTGATCCATGGACAGAACCACCAACCGATATGCCACTTTGTAAACTGAACCAATTCGTATTGGCTTGTGAGCCATTTAAAGTTTAAACCCTTGCTTTCTGCTCCCTACATCTTTTCACACGGAGCAAAGAGCAGGGGCTTAAACTGAACAGCTGAGCCATTTTTTTGTGACAAGCAGAAAGCAAGGGTTTAAACCTCTGCTTTCTGCTCTTCATGAACCACCACAAACTATGTCAAATTTTGTGAAAATTCATGGCAGTTCTTCAGTTCGCAAACATTGCTTCATGAACCATTAACTCGTCAAAAGGCATGATAAATTTTAGCTCATCCACCAGTTCATGCTCATCCCCAGAGCTGTTTTTTGTAGCAGGAACTCATTTGTGTATTAGGCCACACCTCCTGATGTAGCCAATCCTCCCGGAGCTTACAGTAGGCCCTGTACTAAGAGCCCTGTAAGCTCTTGGAGGATTGGCTACATCAGGGGTGTGTGGCCTAATATGCAAAGGAGTTCCTGCTACAAAAACAGCCCTGCTCATCCCTATTCACAGTGAGTCATAGAATCAGCAGTGCTGCCAGATGGCCCTCTAGCCTCTGCTTAAAAACCTCCAAAGGAGGAGAGTTCAGTACCTCCTGAGAAGCCTGTTCTACTGAGGAACCGCTCTAATGTGGGGTATACATATTGTAATAATTAATTAAAATAAGCAAGGTTAATCTTGCTCTCAATTTACCTGTTTCTCATGTCTCCCTGCCCATTTGTCAGCACGTCCACACTGTTAGTAGTAAATGATGTGAGATTTGCAGCATTTGGTCCAAAAAAAAATCACCTGCCTCTGCTTTATACATTCATCACAGTGTGGTTACCAAGCACACAGCAAACATTAAATCAAGGCACGTCACCTGCTTCCTCTCACTCGCCAAACCCTTCCAGAAGCGGACTCAGCAGCACAACAGCATGGGGGAGAAAGCTGCCCATGGGCCCCACACTCGCTGCAAAACACTGCACGGATCCAGACTAAAAGGAAAAATTGAGGCGAAACAGTTTCATTCTGCTAGCCTGAGGGGAATCAGGAAGTTGTGCTTGCAGATTACATTCTGAGGACATGGGTACAAGAAGGGGTGGGATTCCAGCAGGAGCTCCTTTGCATACCCCTGATGTAGCCAATCCTCCAAGAGCTTACAAAAAAGAGCCTTGTAAGCTCTTGGAGGATTGGCTGCATCAGGGGAGTGTGGGCTAATATGCAAAGGTGCTCCTGCTAGAATTCCACCCCTAGGTACGGGTGCATTAAGTAACGTCAAGTCACTTCCGACTTATGGCGACCCTATGAATGAACGTCCTCCAAAATATCAGCCGCATTAAGAGATGCTCCATTCAAATCCCAGTTTAAGCACCAATCAATGGTTAGGAAGGTTTTAACTCAATATCACACATTAAACATATTGAGGGGCAGACACAACTTGTATACTTTGCATGGAAGAAGGCTGAAGGTTCAATCCTTCCGCCTCTAGTAAAAATCTTCAGGCTGGGGAAATATTATTTTCATTTGCTTTATTTAGATCCAACGTCCCCCCCGAAGGCTTATTGGATTACTCAAGTGTAAGTCAATCCAATTAATAAGATGTGGCATCTCATAAGCAATGTAATTGAACTAAGATTTCAGAAATTTGGAACAAAGCAAGATTAGATATATGTTAAGCGGTGTAAAAAATTGTATTACATAAATGGAAAGACCGTGTGGTAGCGGCAGGATAAAACCAGTGCTTTTTTTTTTTTTAGCAGGAACATGCAGGAACACAGTTCCATTTGGCTTGGAGCCAAGGGGTGTGGTCTAATATGCAAATGAGTTCCGGCTGAGCTTTTCCTATAAAAAAGCCCTGTGCGCAACAATGGTGATGTCAGGGGCTGTGGCCTAATATGTGAGTTTGTCTACAAAAAAAAAAAAGCCCTGGATAAAACATACAACCATCAGATACCTAGAGGTCTAGTCCATTGTCTCATTCATTGTAAAAAAACACCTTCTCAAATAATTCCATTGTAGCATAGCCCTATTGAGTACTTATGTGCTGTCAGATGACGACTGACTTAGGCAAAGCTAGTGAGGGGCTTCCAAGGCAAGTGAGAAGCAGAGGTGGTTTGCCGTTGCCTTCCTCTGCAGGGTCAAACTTGGCAGTCTCCCATCCAAGCAGCCACCCTAGTTAGCTTCCAAGATCTGATGATATGAGACTCTACCATGCAGGACCGGATCTACATGGTTTTTGAGGGGGGTGTGTGCAAAATTAAAAAATGGCACCCCCTTATGAGCCATTCTATCTTATGGTCCCATAGAATACAATGGACTCCATGCCCAATTTGGTGCCCCCCTCCATCGGCATCCAGGGCAAGCACCCCCTTCTGCCCCCCCCCCCCCCCCAGATCTGGCCCTGCTACCATGCCACCTTCCCTCCCCATTGCCCAACTACCTTTATAGAAATGCCCTCCTGAACAATTCACAAGCGAATAACAACTCAGAAGCGAATGTTCTGAGCGATTATGTTCTATATAATTTGCGGAAAGATAGAAGAGTAACACTTTTGTGTTTGCTTCCGAGCTTCAAAGCACGTTCCAAATATATTACCATCATTATCCTCAAATCACCTTTAGAAGGTTGTCCAGCATTATTACCTCCCTGCATCGCAGATGAGGAATGAGGCTAGGAAAGGCCTTCCCTAAGGTAGTCTATTGAGTTTTGAGATGACTGTGGAGAGCCCCGTGGCGCAGAGTGGTAAAGCTGCAGTACTGCAGTTTGAGCTCTCTGTTCACGACCTGAATTCGATCCCGGCGGTAGCTGGGTTTTCAAGTAGCCGGCTCGAGGTTGACTCAGCCTTCCATCCTTCTGAGGTCAGTAAAATGAGTACCCAGCTTGCTGGGGGGAAAGTGTAGATGACTGGGGAAGGCAGTGGCAAACCACCCCGTAAAAAGTCTGCCGTGAAAACGTCGTGATGCGACGTCATCCCAGAGTTGGAAAGGACTGGTGCTTGAACAGGGAACTACCTTTACCTTTTTTCTTACGTAGTCTATCGAGTTTTGAGATGACCACTGAGCAAACAAGAGGCTCTCTTTTGGATTCGTATCTAACTGCCTAGACAACATTCTCTCCCTCACCTAACGCTGTAACATCCTCGTTTAGGGTTGCCAAGTCCAATTCAAGAAATATCTGGGGACTTTGGGGGAGGAGCCAGGAGACTTTGGGGGTGGAGCCAGGAGACATTGGGGCGGAGCCAAGAACAAGGGTGTGACAAGCATAATTGAACTCCAAGAGAGTTCTGGCCATCACATTTAAAGGGACAGCACACTTTTTAAAATGTCTTCCTTCTATAGGAAATAACAAAGAATAGGGGCACCTTCTTTTGGGGCTCATAGAATTGGACCCCCTGGTCCAATCGTTTTGAAACTTGGAGGGTACTTTGGGGAGAGGCACTAGATACTATATTGAAAATTTGGTGCCTCTACCTCAAAAAACAGCTCCCCCAGAGCCCCCAAAACCTCCAGATTAATTCCCCATTATACCCTATGAGAATTGATCTCCACATAGGGAATAATGAAGACGTTTCCCTCTCCTCCTCCCTCCCCCCCCCCCCCTTTCTGGCAACTGAAGCGAGGGACTGGCCTTTCTACTCACGAGTTGCTGCCAGCTTCTTTACAGCAGCAGTCACACCATCCCAAAGTGGAGCCTTGCAATCAAGCCTCCGGAGGTGCAAAGGCACATGGTCCTTTGCAGGCGGGGCTTCTCTCCTCCCCCCCCCCCCAGCCAGCTGACTGGGCGCGGGAAGCAGCTTGCGAAAAGGAAGAACGGCTGCTGCAACGGGGCTGGGTGGGAAGGGAAGGGAGGAGGAGAAGCATCGGGCATTGGAGTCCGTCAAGACCCGCCTGCGTTCGGCAGCCACCTCCACCCGCTCGCTGGCGAGCCAGCCTCCCTTCTCAAGATTTCCCTTGCCAGGCTCAGCACCTCCTCCCCGGACGACGCAAATGCTCCTTGGCGCCATTCCCCCCTCCTCCCCCCGCTTCCAGAGTTATGGAAAGCGGGAAAAGAGGCTGAAAATCCAGTATTCTCCCGCCAGGGCGGGAGGCTTGGGAAGGCTATCCTCGTTTGTCAGGGAAGTGAAGGAGGCCTTATTTTTAAAAATGATTATCTCCTGGAATTCCACTTTTTGCCAGTTTGGCCATCAACACCTTCTGCCATCCTCAGGAAATGTCCTTTAGCTATTAAAATAATATGCACCAGGTGTGCACCCAGGAGTTTCATTTTTCTGTGCCGCATCTCTCACAAATATATCCAGCAGACACACAATACACTCAGATGTCCTGTCAGTTTTTCAAAACATGGCATTAAGCGAGACTCAGTCATCCATAATTCACCAAAGTTGGGATAAAATTCGAAGTTTGTGTGTGTGTGTGTGTGTGTGTGCGTGTGTGCGTGTGCATGTGTGTGTGTGTTCGATTGTGAGGATCATTACCATTACAGCAACTGCGGAATGGCAGCTTTTAGTAAAACAAATGAAAAGCTGTATTTAGTGTCTTTTGCCACATTGTGAGAGGAATGAATAAAACACTTTTATAATATATTTTACAGCTGCCGTTTTCTTAGGGTTTTCTGCTTCACAATAGTGAAAGCCGCTCCAACTGGGGAGTAGCTGTAAAAACATTTTCCCCCTTCTTTGTTGTTTTAAACCATTCTATTGAAAGAATGCATATTAATTGCCTCATCATTCCTGAAAAACCGCGGTGGGGGGAGATTTTGGGAGCAAGAGCGTAGATGGCAGCGGCAGCTGGGAAGGGGCCGGAGGTGGGTGAGGAGAGTTCAAGGTTGTGTCAGGAGTGAGTAACGGAAGCCAGGAACCAAGCAAAACACTGACGGGGTGCTGCCAAAACAAAGAAACAGATATTCAGATGGATTGTTACCAGAGTGTCTCTGAGTATCAAGGAAGACAAAGCACCAGAGAACTGGGGGAATATGAGGACTGGTGGAGATATGGAGAACAACAAAGGAGGGAAGCTGTGGAAAGGGAGCTGACGGAGAAAGACAAAGATGAGAGTGGCCGAGAGGAAGCTAGAAGTGGCCAGCAGCATGTCAAGCCATGCCCCGGCAATTCTGTCAGTGTTTCGGGGCCCGCTTGGTCCTGATCCTTATCGGCAATGCTTATGTCCAGGGCTTTTTTTGTAGCAGGAACTCCTTTGCATATTAGGCCACACCCCCTGAAGTGGCTAATCCTCCTGGAGCTTACAGTAGTCCTTGTAAGAAGAGCCCTATACACTCTTGGAGGATTGGCTTACAGGGCTTTTTTTGCAACAGGAACTCCTACATCTGGGGCTCTGGGGGCGCTATTCTTTGAGGTAGAGGCACCTAATTTGCACCATAGCATCCAGTGCCTCTCCTCAAAATACCCTCCAAGTTTCAAAAAGATTGGATCAGGGGGGTCCGATTCTATGAGCCCCCAAAGAAGGTGCCCCTATCCATCATTATTTCCAAAAGGAGGGAAGGCATTTAAAAGGTATGCGATCCCTTTAAATGTAATGGCCAGAACTCCCTTTGGAGTTCAATTATGCTTGTCACAACCTAGCTCCTGGCTGCACCCCAAATGTCTCCTGGCTCCACCCCCAAAGTCCCCAGAAATTTCTTGAGTCGGACCTGGCAATCTTATGTGAGAGGGAGCAAAGCTAAACAGAGGCTGATTCTGCACTAGACCTTGCTCCGCGCCAGGCGTCCGTTTCTCTCTGGAGCAAGCTGGTGATTTTGCACCAGTTGCTCTGTTTTTTTCAGGTGTACACAATAGGAATACAAATCGCCAGCTTTCTATTAAATTTTATTAATTTATAACTTCCCAACTCTCTTGCAATGCTGTCAACGACTTATCCTCTTAACCTTAAGAGAGCTGGGAAGTTATAAATTAGCAGAAATTAAGAAGCCGGGGGAAACCTGTAGAGCGAAACAGGACATTAAACTGGTTTTGCCTGTCGCAGGGTGTGTACAGGTTGAATGGTTGATGTGATTTCACTGGATGTGGATTTATCAAAGTAAAGTTTCTACCAGTATTGGAAAAGTGTGATTTATTTTGTCAAGAAAGCAGATATACGTCTTTAAGAGGCATGTTACACAGAGCCTTCGGGTTTTCTTCAGTCCCACCTGGAGGCTGGCAATCGTAGGGGGGAGGGCAGAGAAAGAATCTCTGAGCCTAGAGAAAAGTGAGTTTGTGGGAGATCCCGTAAAGAAAGAAATGCTCAGTAAACTAACCCTTTCTCATTATCTGGGGGAGACCTGCACCTACCAGTGAATCATTCAGTTTGGTGTAGTGGTTAAGTGTGCGGACTCTTATCCAGGAGAACTGGGTTTGATTCCCCACTCCTCCACTTGCATCTGCTGGAATGGCCTTGGGCCAGCCATAGCTCTGGCAGAGCTGTCCTTGAAAGATCAGCTTCTGGGAGAGCTCTCTCAGCCCCACCCACCTCACAGAGGGTCTGTTGTGGGGGAGGAAGATATTGTGAGCCGCTCTGAGACTCTGAGATTCAGAGTATAGGGTGGGATATAAATCCAATATCTTCTTCTTCATCATTATCCCAGATACAACACTGGAAGCACGAACTGGCATTATGGTCTCTCGTAACCCTCACACACAATCCTTTCCTGTCAAGTCAGCTGCCAGACATCCCATTCGAACATGAAGCAGCCTTGGGATTACGGCCCTCGCAGGAATCCGCGGAGTTCATCGAGCAGGGGAAACATTCTGGGAAGGCTTTGGATTCACAACCTATTACTCTTGCTTTCCGTCTGGGAGGCTGCCCAAAGCTTTAGAATATGTTGGTTGGGGACAAATAGAAATTGGCACGGAGTGACTGCGTCGCTGGTTTTTTTGTGACGATTGCCAAATTTAGAAAGAAAAGAGGGGGGGGACCCCCTCCTGTGACTGCCTTATGGCTTCATCACTGAATTTACAGCAAGAGGCAGAGAGAGACCGAGAGAAAGACAGGAAGACAGACAGACAGAGAGAGATCACTCAGCCTGTATTAGAGAGGGGAGCACCCAAGAAAATGGGCAGAAGTCCTCATCTACCAGGAAGACATACCTGTGTGCCTTTCAATATTTCCCACTTATACAAGACATCACTCCCACAACATAGTGTTCCCTTCTGTTTCCTCTCGAGTCAATAGCAAAACAGCTGTGGGCCATTACAGAGAATTTTATATACACATACATAACACAGATGCAAAAAAACCCAACAACCACCTCTTCTCTCTTTTCCTATCTGTTCTTTCCCCCAGAGAATCAGAAGGGCTGCATAGAGCGTGACTTAACTGTTGTTCACGGTGTTCACACTCATCTCTCAGAGCCCGAGAGTGGCAAATTCATTTCTCACAGACCTGATGTACCTTGAGGTGTGTGGAAACAGGAGGAAGACATTATTTACCTCAGTGCCTTCTTCCACTCTCCTTGTGGCTGTTCTCTGAGGGGCCTACTGGAAGCTCCAGGAGGATTGGCTACATCAGGGGTGTGTGGCCTAATAGGCAAAGGAGTTCCTGCTACACAAAAAGCCCTGTTGAGGGGTTTTACTCCTGCTGCTTCCACACAACTCTCCATGTTGTTTTTGCCATCTCTGCAAACGCAGAGCCATGGTGTTGGGATATTCGTTTACAATCAGAGATAGTTGCAGACAAAAGGAGGTCAGACACTTGCTTAAGTTTATAAAGATGAATACAGCTTACTGAAAAACACTGGGGGAAGGTACTTGGGATTAAAGAAAACAAAAGATGCATTCTACCTTGCTTACTACATCCTAACTCTTACATGGTTGGATCTGTAATGGAGGTTTTTGTTGCTTCTTTTTGCCAGCGAGGCGATGAACAGAACATCACCACTAAAGTTTGCATAGAAGATCACAGCAATCTTACAAACGAGGCGCTAGCTGACCAATAGCTAAGGTTAAAGATCAACATACTTCCTTTTTAGTTTTCCTGGGCAGACTACAGACAGTTTCTAATTGGATGCAAAACTACGTAATGTCACGTCTGTTTACTAACAACTGACAGTATCACTTAACTCCATCCAAAGCTCTTTTTCTAGCAGGAGATCCTCTGCATATTAGGCCACGCACCCCTGATGTATCATGTAGCCAATCCTCCTGGAGCTCACAGTAGGCCCTGTACTAAGAGTCCTCTAAGCTCTTGGAGGATTGGTTATCAGGGGTGTACGGCCTAATATGCAGAGGAGCTCCTGCTAGAAAAAGAGCCCTGACTCCATCATGACTGAAATACAAGCAACTTGCACTTTCCAACACATGGACATTGGTGGCAGAGCTTCCACATGTGGGAGCTATCCGTGCACTGCCCTGTCTCTTGCCGCACCTGCTCTGTTTGGTGTAGTGGTTAAGTGCTCAGACTCTTATTTGGGAGAATCAGGTTTGATTCCCCACTCCTCCACATGCACCTGCTGATGGGACCATGGGTCAGTAACAAGTTCTCACAGAGCTGTTCCTCTCAAGAGTTCCTGTCAGAGTTGTCTCAGCCCCACCTACCTCACAGGATATCTATTGTGGGGAGGGGAAGGGAAAGGAGATTGTCAACCGCTCTGAGACTCTTTTGGGTAGTGAAGGACGGGGTGTAAATACATTTCCTCCTCCTCCTTTGAAATGGCTCCACACTGGCTCTCGGGGATGTGGTTGTGGCGGTATCTGTGGGGATTCCTTGATTCTCCTCTTTTGTTTGCCATTTTCTTCACACATGCACGCTATAGAGCCTCAAGAAAGGCTGGAAGACAAATAGATGGGGGAGGGGTGGAAAGAAAGCAACTTTAACTTCAAATGCTGACTCCAATACTGTTTAACTTCAAATACTGACTCCAAGCCATTGGTTGGCTTGGCTTGAGACAAATGCCGACTCCAAGCCAGCTGACAGGGCTGTGGGGGCTTCAAGAACCACATGTGGCTCCCAAGCTGCAGTTTGGCCAACCCTGGTCTAATCTTTGAGCAGTTGCTTGTACTACATGGTTCCCTTTGGTCCTTCCCCATTGATTTCCGCATCCTAAAAGATCCAGATAAAGGAATTTTCAGAGCATGGAACACGTGGTCAGTTGTTGGTTGCCAGCCCCGATGCTATGGCTGGGTTCACTGACCAGCTGAATTTTTACTGTTCAGCCCATTAGTATTTTCATTAAAAAACATTACTCTGTCTAACTCAGCTTCTTTGCAGGGCAAAAGAAACATGCAATCTGTCTCTGCAATTACAGTTGCTAAGGAATTGGAATGGAAGCTGCCGTCATATTACTGTAACTCATTACAGCTACTAATTGGACACTCATCTGACAAGTACCTTATTGCTTTACTGGGGTGCGGGGAAGAGAGATAATTAAGGAACAAAACAAAATTAAAGATCTCTTTTATGGCTATAGGTACAATCACTTTTTTTTAAAAAAAATTGCACCGTTGCACAAGCGCGCATGAAGAAGGAACGGGCGATCAGAGCTGGTTCGTCCTTCGTTTGGGACGTCTGAAATCTTTCTCCCTCCGCTTTCTTATGTTACGGCAAAGATGAAATTACTTTCAAAGGTGCTGATTGCATCAAAGCATCCCAGACAGTGGCAGGAGCTCAGGTTCCTCCAATCAGACCCAAACATCTTCAAAGAGTTTGCAAACAAGATATATCTTTGGGGGAGAGGGGGCTAAGAATACCCACCCTTTGCTAGGAGAAAATAAATAAATAAAAGGAAAAGCGGTCGCATGTCTGCAATGAATATCCCAAATATCCCTCTCCACCACTCCTGCTAATCACTCGGAGTTCTAAGGCACGTGTCCCCAGCAATGCGAGACACAAACAGCTGTCATTCCAATGGATATTAATTTATATTGTTTCCCATTCTAGCCCTTGGTGTGCCAGCATACAAAGGGACTGGTGTGTGCATATGGCGGGGGGGGGGGGGGGGAGAACGCACTTTACATAAAGACATCTGCTTGAATGGCGCACAGTAGCTGCGCTTGACAGACTGCACCTGGGCTTTCACTTCTTCGAAAAAAATGGTGTAATCTAGTTGCTTCTTGGCTCTCTGTTTCATACCTGCCTTTCCCAGCTCTTTCGGCCCCTCCCTCCCTGTTCCTTTTTTGATCAGTCAGAGGGAAATGAAATTCCAGAATGTGCTCTTCTGTGCCATGTGTAAATGGAAGCCAGGACTTTCAGGGCCATGTGGATTTGATTCAGAACATCCCCTCACCCCAAAAAAGAGAGAGAGTGGGACGGAGGGGAAGAGAGGAACAAAGCAGCATGCTTGGAAAACAATCGCATCTAGTAAGTGCTTGAATATTCGCCAGGGCTTTTTTGTAGCAGAAACTCCTTTGCATATTAGGCCACCCCCCACTCCCCCCCCCCCCATGTAGCCAATCTTTCAAGAGCTTACAGGGCTCAACTTACAGGGCCTACTGTAAGGTCTTGGAGGACTGGCTACATCAGGGGTGTGTGGCCTAATATGCAAAGGAGCTCCTGCTACAAACAAAAGTCCTGGGGATAGGAACAAACTGCATTTTTGCGGTTCGGTTAGTGATTCGTAGCTGATTCATGGACAGAACCACAAACCAACTCCAGTTTGGGAAACCCTTGGAGATTTTGTGGCTGGAGCCTGGGGAGGGCTGGGTTTGGGGGAAGAGAAGGACCCCAACAGGGTCTAATGTCATAGCGTCCACCCTCCAAAGCAGCCATTTGCTACAGTGGGGAACTGATTTCTGTTGTCTGGAGAGATGTTGTTAATCCAGGAGATTCCCCAGGCTTCGCTTGGAGGCTGGCAACCCTAATTCCACCCCCACCCCCAAAAATAAAGTGTTTGAAGGAGAAAGATGTTTAAACAAAGGTTTTATAATTAAGGGGAGAGAAGAAACCAGTTTCAGCATGGATTGGCACCTCAGCTGCCATCTCATATTTTTATGCCATTTAAATCTGATTTTTTAAAAATGTGATTCTGTTCTCCTTGCTTATTTCATGCTTATGTTTGTTTATGCTTGATTTTACCGCAGCTTGCTTTTCATCCTGCTTTCTAAAGTGTACTAGGGACACAGGTTCTTCAACGACACAAGACCAGATAGGCGTTTCCCTGGAGCATTTTTAAGTGGAATGCATGGAAGGCCCGGTAATCAAAGCTGTCCCCCTGAGGAGAGATGGCTGGCTCTCACAGTCTTTGACTGAAGCTTTGCCAGCACTCTTGGGAATGGCATGTTTGGGGTGAAAAACAGTAATACATGATAACCCCCCCCCCCCGCCCCCCCAAAAGTGGATAAAATTGGTAGTGTGCAGACATTATCATTTGATTTTGTTTTTATTCCCACCTGTGCCTCTGAGCAGATCAAGGCAGTATATATGAGCTTTAGGATTGCCAGGTACTGCCTAGGGTTGCCAAGTCCAATTCAAGAAATATCTGGGAACTTTAGGGGTGGAGCTAGGAGACACTGGGGGTTGAACCAGAAGCAAGGTTGTGACAATTGAACTCCAAAGGGAGTTCTGGTCATCACATTTAAAGGGCCCCACACACCAGTTTGGTGTAGTGGTTAAGTGTGTGGACTTTTATCTGGGAGAACTGGATTTAATTCCCTACTCCTCCACTTGCACCTGCTGAGATGGCTTTGCGTCAGCCATAGCTTTCATAGAAGCTGTCCTTAAAAGGGCAGCTGCTGTAAAAACACTCTCAGCCTCGCCTACCTCAGAGGGTGTTTATTGTGAGGGGGAATGTAGATTATGACCACTCTGAGATTCAGAGTATAGGATGGGATATAAATCCAAAATCTTCTTCTTCTTTTAAATGCCTTCCCTCCTTTGGAAATAATGAAGGATAGGGGCACCTTCTTTGGGGATTCATAGAATTGGACCCCCGGTCCAATCTTTTTGAAACTTGGAGAGTCTTTTGGGGAGAGGCACTGGATGCTATGCTGCAATTATGGTGCCTCTGTTTCAAACAACAGCACCTCCAGATACCTGCAGATCAATTCTCCATTATCCCCTATGGGAATCAGTCCCCATATGGAAAACTGGGGGGATATGGGGATGGAGCCTGGGGAGGGCAGGGACCTCAATGCTTGGGGGGCAACAGTGGAAGGGCTTCTTGTGTCCTGGCCCCACTGGTGGACCTACTGATAGCACCTGGGGGTTCTTTTGGCCACCGTGTGACAGAGTTTTGGACTGGATGGGCCATTAGCCTGATCCAACATGCTTCTCTTATGATCTTAGTGAGGTACAATGCCAAACAGTCCAAAGTATCCATTTCCTCCAAGAGAACTCATCTCTAGAAATGAGCTGTAATTCCAGAGGATCCCCTGGTCCCACCTGGAGGATGGCATCCCTTCTCCACTCACAACATCCATGTGAGGAAGATTAGATTGAGAGAGCGTAACTTACCTAGGAAGCATTACGGTGGCTGCAGGGGGGTTGAACCCGAGTTTCCTTCAGTCCTTGTCTTGCATTCAAACTACGCCAGGTGAATAAACTACAGCTGAGTAAAATACAGATTCATCGTTTTCAAGGGTCTGTAAGAAAACCTGCAAGAGTCAAAAAGTGCTCCAGTGATCAGCTCTCAGTTTGGCCTTCACCTCAGCCTAACTGCAAGTGCCTTCTCTGAGATGTTTTAGATCATTTTCTGCAGCTGACCTCCCCCCCCCCCCCAATGGAACAAGAGCCTGTGTGAAGGGAAGGGGGAGGAGAAACGGCAGGTGTTCTAAACCTGAATTTGCCAGCATTCCAGAATGTAGAGGACCTGGTAGAGCAAGGCAAAATCCTGGGTGCAAGAAAGGCCTAAGCGCTCCTCCCACCTGCCAGTCCCCTTGACAAATTTATAGTCCAGCTATCTCACAAAGACTATGAAATGCCCCATGCTACTCATTATATTCATTTCTACTTTGACAGACGCAAGCTTGGAAACCGGCCTGTGCTAACCAAGGTAATATTTAGTACTACCAAGCAGGGCTTTTTAAAAGCAGGAACGCAGTTCCAGCTGGCTTGGTGTCAGGGGGTGTGGCCTAATATGCAAATGAGTCCCTGCTGGGTTTTCCCTACAAAAAAGCCGTGTGAAACAATGGTGATGTCAGGGGTGTGTGGCCTAATATGCAAATGAGTTCCTGCTGTTTTTTTCCTACAAAAAAGCCCCGTGTGAAACAATGGTGATGTCAGGGATGTGTGGCCTAGTATGCAAATAAGTACCTGCTGTTTTTTTCCTACAAAAAGCCCCGTGTGAAACAGTGGTGATGTCAGGGGTGTGTGGCCTAATATGCAAATGAATACCTGCTGGGTTTTTCCTACAAAAAAGCCCTGTGTGAAACAATGGTGATGTCAGGGGTGTGTGGCCTAATATGCAAATGAGTTCCTGCAGGGATTTTCCTACAAAAAAACCCCCTGCCACCAACAAAGTTTTATTCACTGTATGAGCTTTGGTGTGCACACACAGTTCCTCAGATACAATGAAATGGAATTTACCAATCCAGACAGAGGTAGAGGGTGAGCACACGAAAGCTTACATCCAGCGTCAAACTTTGTTGGTCTTAAGGGCGCCACTGGCCTAAAAACTTTGTTCTGCTGCTTCAGACCAACACAGCTGCTTACCTGAATCAGTTTTGTACACTGTCACCTTATTTCCTGTGCAGAAAAGCCCTCCCAAATAATTCCATTTGGCTTCGTTTGCAGAAAGCCAAGAGAGTGGGAATTTCTCAGGCAGGTCATCCCATAAGGTGGGGTCCAGCAACAATGGAGAAAGAACGTATACAGGAAGTTGTTGATTTGCCCACTTGCAGGCACCTGAGGAAACCCCTGCTGACATGTGCGAAGTTGTCATGGTGGACCATAGGGGAAATGCTGGACTTCAACCATTTTTGCCCTGTTCATAGAACTAGTGTTTCCTCTAAAGTGAGTTAGTGTGAGCTAGCTCACAGTTTTTTTAGCCTCCGGCTCACGCATTTTTGTCTTCTCAGGAAAAATGGCCCCAGGGCAAACTAATTGATGCTTTAGTTCACAATTTTAATGCCACTAGCTCACAAAGTAGAATTTTTGCTCACAAGATTCCACAGCTTAGAGGAAACATTGGCGAGCAGCCATGTTGGTCTGAAGCAACAGAATAGAGTCCACTGGCACCTTTAAGACCAACCAAGTTTTATTCGAGGTATAAGCTTCCATGTGTACACACACACTTCTTCAGAGACAATGAAATGAGAGAAAACCTTTCAAACTTATAGACAAGGTAAAAAAAAAAAGCAAATTAGCATATAGTATGATGTAGGCATTTTGAGACAGAGCAGGGACAAGCCAAGTGCACAAGGTCAGCAGCTGTATGGATCCAATTAAGGGAGACAACATTTCAAGTAATAAATATGTCAAAATAGGAGATAAATGTGTAAGAGAATCTTTTCTCATTGTGGGAAAGTTAACTTTATGATGCTCTGTTCATTTACTCAAGTGGTAGAATCTGGCTTCTCTGGGAACAATTTACCTCATGCTTATGACACTGACTAGGCCCATGCCTCCTCCTTCCAATCTGGTCCCCTTAATTATGGCTCTCATTAACGAAGTCAACACAGCAGAGGCCTGTTGCTCACAAGAGTAGGCCTGCGGTGGGAAAGTTCACCACAGTCTGCTGGCTGGCAGATTTTCACCATATCCAGTTTGAGTGGTGGGTAAAGCTGAGGGGATTACGTCGTTGTACTAGGGGCAGGGAGGATAACAGAAGCAGCTCCCCTTCCAAAAACTCTGAAAGAAAGCACAGCAGGCTACATCTTAGTCTGACCAGATGTCTGTGAGGTAGATCTCTTCAGTGTCATCCCATCCCCTTCTCTGGCTTCTCTACGCAGCCGATCCCGGTCGCAAATTAGAATCAAACTTGGCCCCAGCACTTTGAAGTCTTTCTCTGCTTGAGGTCATTATAGTAAAGGGATAATGAGTGGGTAAAAGAAGCCTTTTTAGCCAAGCTTGTTTTCGGGGAGACAGAGATGAATAAACTTCAGAAAGAAGTTGTTGCGGGCTGAAAAAGAGGGGGCACCCGGCTGGTGTTTCCTTGCAGCTCTGGGATTAGAAGGGGCTTCAGAGGGAAGCACCATCGTCAGCTGCTGGGAAGCCAAAACCTTCATCAGAGGGAGATTTCAAAAGGGGTGTAGGGTGGCCAGACAGAAAAATTGTGCGCCTAGAGGTAACCATGTTATTACCAATTTACAGGGTGCATAATCATTACTGTAACTGTGGATCAAAGATCCCATGAAACATCAACACTTAACTTTCCATTTTTTACTCTGAGGTCTTTTTCATCCAGGAGGGTTCCAGGGCCTGTATTCCTCCAGAGTCATTCTTCGAAAAAGGCCACTTTCCCCCCTAGGTAGTTGAATAATCAAATGTATTTACTGAAATGGAAATGCTGCCTTCCCTTGAAACGTCTGGCTCTTTGTCCGTGTTACAGTGGACGAGAAAACCCAGTTTCTCCTCTGCTGGGACCGTATGGGTGGAGCAGAGAAGGAAGAGACCAGGCAGTGACAGAATTCTTTCTTATGCTGAACAATCGCTTAAATTTTGGCAGTCTTATCGACCTAGTCATTTTTGTTTATTTTTTATTTATTTAGAGATTTATATCTTGCTTTTATCCATAGTGCCCCCAAAAGTTTTGCAATATTGTTCATCCCTTTTTAGGGCTGCCACACTCCCGCTGGGATAGGGGATTCTTCGGTTTGGGGGGTCCCAACCTGTCAGCACAGAGCAGGCCGCTGGGGGGATCCCCGCCCCCAAAGCGCACAATCATTGCACAACATGTCTGGTGTGATGCCATCTGGAAGTGACATCATTGAACTGGGCACATTGCACTGGGGATGCTCTAGGATTCACAGTATAACTCTATTGTACCATAGAGTTTTTACTGCAACTACTAGAGTGTCCCTGGCACAACAACATCACTTCCGGGTGACATCACTGCACTGTGTGTGCAAAGCGCACATGAGATGAGTCCCCTGCCACAGTGGTGGAGGGACTTGGCAACTCTAGTCTTTTTTGCTGTCTCCTCACAATGATCGCAGTGAGGCGGCCTAGGCAAGAAAGGGTCTGGCTCCAGGTCATCCAATGCTCTTCCATGACAGTATGGGGATCTGAGTTCAGGTCTTCCAGATCCTCATCACAGGCAGGACTGCATTATGACTTTTTTGGGCCCTTCCCACCATAATTACAATATTACATTTTATAGCTTTAAATAATACATTTTTTTTCTGTCAGGCAAAATGTAATAGATTTTTGTGAGCTCTAAAAACTTCATTTTTTCCTGATGTGAGAAAAATTAAAACATTTTCTTCCACCCTAAAAGTTCATTTTCGGGGGTCTGATTTTAAAAGAAATTAAAACATTTCCACGAGCCCCTAAGTATTGAGGTCCCTAAGCACTGTTCTTACTGTGCCTAATGGATCAGTCAACCCTGACTGCAGGGATCTCCAACTCTTTTGAGCCTGTGGGCAGCGGGGTTGGCAAACAATGACATGGCAACTCTTCTATCCGCTGAAAGGCAGGTAGATAAACCAGCAGGGAACAGCAGTCTGATCGAGTGGTAACCTGTTTCATGGAACCTCTGCTCAACTAATACCTGCAGTACCACTCTCTGGCCACCTGCCGTGGTGGCCCTAAAGTGCCACAGGTTATATTTGTATTCACTTACTTATATCCTGCTTTCGTCCGCCGTTGGGAACAAAGTGGCTTAGGACACTGTTCCCTTCCCCCACTCACTCACAATAACAACTCAGGGAGGTGTGCAAGGATCAGAGTTTGCGTTAGGCCCAAAGTCACCCAGCGAGCTTCTGCGGCAGAAGTAGGTATTCAAAACTGGGTGTCCAAGTGTCCTAGTCCAATAGAATCATAGAGTTGGAAGGGGTCATACAGACCACCTAGTCCACTCCCCTGCTCCATGCAGGATTAGCCTAAACAGCCTGGTGCTAGAGTTTCCAGCGCCCGAGGCTGGATCCCACACCTCCACCCCCCATGGCTCAATTTGTGTGTGCAAAGCGTGAGCGCACTGATGACATCATGATGATGTCACTGTCACATCCCCCTGACTTTGTGTAGGCTGCCCGAGCCTGGGGAGTGTAATGATGCTTCCCAGTGCAATGATGTCACTTGGAAGTGATCTTGTCGTGCTAGGGACTCTAGTAATTGCAGTAAAAACTATGGTACCATAGAGTTTTGCTGTGAATCCTAGAGCATCCCCGGTGTGACATGCCCAGTTCAATGATGTCACTTCTGGGTGATGTCATCACACCAGACATGTTGTGCAATGACAGGGCTCTTTGGGGGCAGGAATCCCTCCTGAGCCTCGGAAGGCCTCGACAAAGTCCCGATGGCAGCGGGCGCCCTCAGAGTGCAATGCCCCCCCTTTGCTAGGCCGCCCAATTCTTCGGAAGCCTTGGCAAAGTCAGGATAGCAGCGGGGCGTGGAGAGAGAGGCATCTCGCGGCGCCCCTAGGCCAAGTGGCACTCCAGGCATCTGCCTACTTTGCCTACTGTCATGCGCCAGCCCTGAGCCTAAAGCATCTCCAACAAATAATCATCTAGCCACATTTTGAAGACTGCCAATATTCTGTCCACTGCACCATGCCAGCTCTCAGTTCCTTTCCATGACCAATTGTTTTGAGAACCTTTCAAGTATGGATTTGATGGGATCTCTGCTAAATTAACTCCTTGGAAGGAAGGCAAGATACAGAGAGAGCCATTCAGACAGATACTTGGGCGCACCTGGAGTTCACATAGTTTAATGTACACCTAGCTACACTTGCCTTGTGGTGCAGAGCGGTAAGCTGCAGTACTGCAGTCCAAGCTCTGCTGTAGCTTTGTGGGGGTGTAACTTTGAGGGTGGAGCCAGGAGCAAGGGTGTGATAAGCATGACTGAACTCCAAAGGGAGTTCTGGCCATCACATTTAAAGGAACCACACTCCTTTTAAATGCCTTCCCTCCATTGGAAATAATGGAAGAGAGGGGCATCTTCTTTTGGGGCTCATAGAATTGGACCCCCAGTCCAATCTCTTTGAAACTTGGGGGGGGGGGTGTTTTGAGGAGAAGCATTGGATGCTATGCTGAAAATCTAATGCCTCTACCTCAAGAAACAGCCCCCTCCAGAGCCCCAGATACCCACAGATCAATTCTTCATTATACCCTGGTCTCCATAGGTCTCCAGAAGATGTTTCCTCCCCCCTCCCATTTCTGAGAACCCTGAAGTGGGGGGAAGGCCTCCAAACTGGGGCATCCTCTACCCCCGCCTGGGGAAGAGAGACAAACACTGTGATGTGCTGGCTAACAATGTTTAGTAAAACCTTTTCAGAAAAAAAATTTTTTAGAATCATATAATCTTTTTATACATTACAACAGCACAAGAAAGGTCCATTCTCACATTACAATATTACAAGAAAAGTCCAATGAGCACCCGGATATAGACTCATTTCGTCAATGGACTTCCTCAGGAATAGTCCTTCCTATTTCTTTCAGGGTAGTCAGCCTCTTGTAACAATTCAATGTAAACAGCCTTCTGCAACATCTTTTTCTTCACGTTCCCTCATCCCAGAATAAACCATGGTAATAACAAGACACAGCACAAAGCTGAGTGGAAAGAAATAATACACAGGTGCTCATTGGACCTTTCTTGTAATCAGGGCTTTTTTCATAGAAAAACTCCAGCAGGGACTCATTCGCATATTAGGCCATACCCCTGGGTGGCACCATTGTTTCATGCAGGAACTCATTTGCATATTAGGCCATATCCCCTGCTGTCGAGCCAGCCGGCACTGCGTTCTTGCTCAAAAAAAGCCCTGCTTGTAATATTGCAATGTGAAAATGGGCCTTTCTTGTGCTGTTGTCATGAATAAAAAGGTTATATGATTCTAAAATAGTGTTTCTAAAAAGTTTTTACTAAACACTGTCAGCCAGCACATCAAAGTGTTTGTTTCTCTTATTGCCTGTAATATAAACTGCTGGGGATTGGCAACCCTAATGCTCACCCATGTTTCCCTATATCTCCCCAAAACGCACAAAAGCCTTCTTTACTTCTTCAGGTTTCTGGGGAAACATCACAGCTCCACTGAGGGATGTACCTTCCAAAAAGCTCTGCCGGGAAACCAGAAACAGAGAAGTGGCTTTGCCTGGGAGACCTAAGCATCGCTGAGACTAAGCCAAGCATCTCTGAAGCCCAGGGAGACCCATGGCCATGTTCCCTTTCACCCTCAGGCCTTCAGCTCTTCCAGGAAGAGGGTGTTTGTTGACACTTCCCTTCTCTTCTCCTCTCTGGGCAGAGGGAAGGACCCTGCTCTTGCAGCAGCAGCCAAAAGCAACACAAAAGCTGCTCCAAGGCCACCCACTGCGAGGCCAGGCACAGATCGGAGATAAGGCTCCTGTCCAAACCTTCCTTTTGTTTTCCCTCCTCCAACCTGCCAGGATTTCCCTGGCAGACCAGCCCGGGCTGAGCATGAATGTGCAGGTGGTGGAAGATGATAGTAGTCAGGGGTGCATTTAATTTTAGACTCTGGGTTTAATGGTTTAAAAAAAAAAATGGAGGGAGAAAGCAAGGCCTTTCGATGGCAAGGCAGACATCAATCATGAAACCAGGGCCGGCCCTGCCACTAGGCCTGCAATTGCCTAGAGTGCCAGTCTTCTGGGGACTCCAAATTAGGTGCCTCCCGTGTGACTCAGTGATGATATCAGTGCGAGGGGGGGTGCCTAGGGCTACCAAGCTCCTGGCCAGGCGGGGGTTCTCCCACTTGGGAGGTTCTCAACCCACCGGCCCTCATTGGGCTGGTGGGGGGGATCCCCTCCCGATGTCGCTGGCACAATGATGTCACTCGCAACTGACGTCATCACACCGGTGACGTCGCGTGCTGGTCGCTCTAGGAGCTCCCGGGAAACTCTATGGTTTTCCCGGACGCTCTAGCAATTTGGGAGGGAAACTCTATGGTACCATAGAGCTTGCCAGAGGCTGCGGGGGACTTGGCAGCCCTAGGGGCGCCAGAAGTTAGCCTTGCCTAGGGTGCCAGACGGTCTAGGGCCGGCCCTGCATGAAACACAAAACGGAGATTCAGACAGGCTCTTCTTGCCCCCTCCTACCAAAGATGGGACACAGTCTAATCTGCTTTTGTACATGTTTGATCAGTAGTAATAGTAGTAGTAGTTGGCAGAAGAAGAGGAGGAGATTGGATTTATATCCTGCCCTTCACTCTCCGAAGGCAGTGCCGGATTTATGTATAGGCTACGTGGGCTGAAGCCTAGGGCCTCTAAATCTAGGGGGCCTCCACAGCCCTGCCCCCCCCAGCGGGCAGTCTCCCCTCTCCCAAAATTGCAAACCCAAGACTTCATGCGAGGGCAGGGCAACTCGGGCCCAGCAACTGTGAGACTCAAGGCCAGCCAGTGGGGCTCAATTTGAAACTCTGGGACCCAACTGGAAAAATGTCACAGTTCACAGCTAAAGTCTGCAGAATCTTAGAGATATAAATAAAATCCATCCAGGTTGCCCTGGTGCGGGGGGGGGGGCGGCTTCTAGAAGCAGCCCACAGGGCCCAATTTGGCCTAATTGCTCCAATTGCCTTAAGGCCAGCCCTGATGAGACTGTGCAGGGGTTGGACTGACAAGCCCTGCCCCTTCTAGGTGCCACTAGCCAGAGGACAGACTCTAGGACCTCAGAACCAGCAGCCCAAAGTCAACAACAGCCTTCCCCAGCTCAAGCGTCAGGTCAGTAGTAGAATGTGCTGCACTTTAATCAGTGGGAGAGTGCGAGTGGGGGGCTGGCTGGGGAAGATTAGGGTTGCCAATCCCCAGGTGGGGGCAGGGGATCCCTCGGTTTGGAGGCTCTCCCCCCGCTTCAGGGTCATCAGAAAGCAGGGGGAGGGGAGGGCAATATCTGCTGGGAACTTTATAATTCCCTATGGAGATGTATTCCCATAGGAAATAATGGAGAATGGATCTGCAGGTATCTGGGGGGGGCTGTTTTTTTAGGTAGAGGCCCCACATTTGCAGCGTAGCATCTGGTGCCTCTCCCCAAAACACCCTCCAAGTTTCAAAAAGATTGGACACGGGGGTCCAATTCTATGTGCCCCAAAAGAAGGTACCCCTATCCTTCATTATTTCCTATGGAAGGAAGGCATTTAAAAAGTGTTCAGTCCCTTGAAATGTGATGGCCAGAACTCCCTTTGGAGTTCAATTATGCTTGTCACACCCTTGCTCCTGGCTCCGCCCCCAAAGTCTCCTGGCTCCACCCCCAAAGTCCCCAGATATTTCTTGAATTGGACTTGGCAACCCTAGGGAAGATAGACCAGGCAAGCAAGCTCTCCCAAGCCCCTTCCATTCCTTCCCTCCTCCTTGGCTTGAACAGAGCAAGCACATGTGTCTGGCACTGGCCTCACCCCTCCCAGGCAGGGAAGTCTATCTTTCACACTTCACAGAGCCCTGTCAGTGCCTGCAGCTTGCATTTGCAACCCACTTTCGCAGAACGTTTTGGATATGAAAAGAAATATTCATGGTGTCAATTGCCATGTCAATAAATCCAAACAATACTGCTTCATACATTAATAGTAGATTATTTGTTCTAAAGCCATTGCAGAAACTAATCAAAGTTTTACATATTTATTTTATATAACATTTTTTGGCAATTGGCTCTTTTAAATGGCTAGAATTGATTGTTGGATGAGAGCCTGGTGTTTGCTATTGCTGGAATTATTGGATGAGAAATTATAGTTAATGCTTAACCTAAGTTTTTGCATCATTTTCAATCCTCCTAATTGCATGTGTCTTGGAGAAAATTATTTTGAATCCTTTTGGCAATTTTGGGAGTTTATAAACTTTTGAAAATGTTTAGATTGGAAAATAATGTTGTGCTATAGGGTTGGCTTGTTGGATGTGACAGAATAGAATAGTTTAGGTTGTTCAGTTTAGTTAAAATGGTCACCCACCCTGGGAAGTAAAGCAAAACTCCAGGGTAGGCCTACAAATCCCAGATGCCTCTATGGCCAAAAAATGCGGGAAAGCCAGGGGGCAGAGTCAGAAGATATAAATGCTCTAACCAGCCTAGCAGGAGGGAGTCGTCCTGCAACCCACAGAGAGGCCAGGAGGCTCTTGCTGCAGATTGCCCACAGACAGAGGGATCAGGGAAGGCAGCAGGGGATCAGGGAAGGCAGTAGTGGGAAGGGATCCTCGGAGGGATCCAGAACTACCTTTAGAAGGCAGAAGACCAGGCTGCAGGTTGGTAACTGAACCTCATCCTGAAGGAAAATAAGTATAGGGATCAGTTCAGGGACAGAGGAACTGCGTTTTGTCTTATTTTATTTGTGCCCGGTGGTGTTTTCCTTTCTGTGTTTGATTTAAAGTGCCTTTTTGTGTTTAAAATCCTGTTACTTGTAAATAGTTAATAAAATTTTTGTTCTTTGTTTAAAACCCCAGTCTGGTGCTCTGATCACGGAGTCTTCCCAGCTCTGCCCACTAGCAGTGCCTTAAGAAAGGTCCTGGGAGGGAAAAAGCCCAAAAATTTGCAGGTGCAAATCCTCCAGGAGAAACCCAAAGTTAGGGGCTTTCACCTCCAAACCCCGGGAGTCAGCCAGAGGGGTCTCACTGCCCCTCAAGAAAGGCATAGTCAATGAGTGGTGGCAGCTACTGAAGAGTGATAGAAGCCCACCAAGGAGGTGGGAAGGCGAAGCGGGGCTCACAAGCCACAAACCGGCTACTCAATCCTCCAGGGCTGAGGGTGGGCACCAGGTCCATAGCCATGGGGGGCCCAGGGGCCTGGCCTCCCCACACAACCCCCCTTCAACCTTTATGGCCCCTCCATTCCCCGCCACTTTGGCAGTCCACACTCTCTCTGTTGCCACTTCTCTGGCACCCCCAATCTCCCTGCTGCTCTGGCAGCCCCCTCCCTCCCTCCTTCCCACCTACCCGGTGAAGCGCTGGCTCCTGGGGCTCTTTCAAGGCACCCCCCCGCCAATCAGCTGATTGGCAGGAAAAGCTGCACCGAGGCTGGTGGTTCCTACGCCAGTTTTATGGCATGCTTAGCACGTTCAGCGCTGGCCGTCCCAGTGCCGAGCTCCTGGAAAGCCAGCATAGGAACTGCCAGCATAGGAACTGCTAGCCTCAGCACAGCTTTTCCCACCAATCAGAAAGAGCCCCAGGAGCCGGTGCTTTACCTCTTCACTGGGTGGGTGAGTGGGAGGGAGGGAGGGGGAGCTGCCACGGAGGGGGCCGCCAGAGCAGCAGGGAGATTGGGGGCAGCCAGAGCAGTGGCCACAGAGAGAGTGGGGCCACCAGAGCGGGGGCCCCTCCACCCAAATTTTTTTTCCATGCCCCCCCCCCGACTAAAATTTTCTGGCTATGGGCCTCGTGGGTGCCTGTTTCACCACAGTGGAAAACTGAATTCTGTTATCTTCTTCCACAGCTTTAGTTACTGAAGGGTTTGATGACTGGCAAAACCCTCTTCTTATCCAAATTCATTAAAACTCAGAGTAGCATAGGAATACCATGTTGGCCTACCTAACAAGGAAGCGAGGGCAAACGTTAACTTCCAAGCTAGAGGAACAAATAAAAGCAGAACAGCAGTACTGGCGGTATGTCATGGAGAGAATCATTTTTGCCACCTCAGTCTAAAGTGCCTAAATATTTGTCAGACACTAGGTGGGATGCTCATGCAAAAGCCACAGAAGCTGTTTTGGAAAGCTACAGTGCTATCACTGATGCCCTCAGTCATTTGTACTCTGATATTAATGGGAAGGGGGAGACCAGGCTTCAAGCTAACAATCTTTTGCAGAAAATGGAAGAACTGGAATTTGTATTTATCCTGCATTTTTGGACCCATGTGCTAGGTCATTTTCACAAGGTTAGCAAAGCCCTTCAGAAATCAGACCGGTTACTGAGTTCTTGTGCAAGTTTGTACAGTTCACTTTTGGATTTTAAAAGGAAAATTAGAGAAGATTTTGATGAGCTTGAGAAACAAGCAAAAGCCACCTTGCCAAATGTTAACTACAAATCAAGGCGACAAAGAGTAAGAGAATGGCAAAGAAATGACATCTTGCAGCTGTTTCTTAGCTTTATGGTCACTAACTGCTCGGGAGAGAGGAGTTTTTCAAGACTCAAAAGAATTAAAAATGAATTAAGGGCCACGATGTCTCAAGAAAGGTTGTCCACACTGAGCATTCTGTATATTGAAAGTGACAAACTTAGACAAACAAATTTTGATAAAGTTTTGGATGATTTTGCTATGAGGAAGGCTAGAAAAAAACATTTTTAGTCTTACTGTATTTGATGGTTGTAGTTTACTTAATATGTATTTTAAAACTGACTGTTTAATGACAACATAAAGTAGATTCTAAAAGTTCCACACTGTCAGGTAATCATGATCATATTATTTACACTTCCCAGGCAATATAATTTGTAAACTCAAGGTTTTTCTTTTAAAAGAATAACATTACAACATCATTTTCTTAAAAATTAATGCTTATTCCACAAAATGTTTACAAAGTTCAGTTATTGCAAAAGTTTTTCAGTGTTAATTTTAACATTTATGCATTTTTCCTAATCACTATGATATTTAACAATAACAACTTATGTCCTTTAGAGGAGAAATTGTGAATTGCAGAATTTTAAATACCCGTCATCATGCTTGGCTTCACTAAGTTTTGTTTATAACACTTTTCCATTTTCTTCTAGTCGTGAGGGTGAGGGATTGGGAGGGACCTCACAGGTGGAGTAGCCTAGGGCCTCTCTTCATCTAAATCCGACCCTGTCCGAAGGAATCTCAGAGCAGTTTACAATCTCCTTTTCCCTCCCTCTGGCATCCTGTGAGGTAGGTGGGGTTGAGAGAGAGAACTGTTCTTGAGAGAACAGCTCTGAGAGGGTTATGACCAACCCAAAGTTTATCCAGCAGCTGCATGTGGATGAGTGGGGAATCAAACCCTGTTCTCCCAGATAAGAGTCCACAAGTTTAACCATTACGCCAAACTGACTCTCCTACCATGCTTGCTAGGGCTTGCTAGCAATAGCCTGTGTTTAGAGACCCTGGGCTTTTGACCTGAGGTCTGGTCCTGGCAGCACCAAGCTTATAATTCCTCAGAAGTGGCACAGGGAGCAATGTGTAGGAAAGAGAAAAAGGGGAAAGATCTCACAGCCCTTTCCCTTCCTTTCCAGCACAAGCTCCATATGAACGATATGTTGTCGAAGTCTTTCCATATGAATGGCCACGCACCCCACCTATGTAGCCAATCCTCCAAGAGCTTTCAGGGCTCTTCTTACAGGGCCTACTGTAAGCTCTTAGAGAATTGGCTACATTAGGGGTGTATGGCCTAATATGCAAAGGAGTTCCTGCTACAAAAAAAGACCTGGCCATACATGGTCTTGCTACACTGAAGCTCTGACTTCTTTGGAGCTCTGTATGGAATTATTTAGGGGCTATTCAAGATATAATTGTAACTGTGAGCTGGCCAGTCTCCTTAGGGACGGACTGAGATGTAAATATCAACAGAGAAGCTAGTCTTGCTTACTAAGTTGAATACTTTCAGGAAAGAAACGCTAATGTTGTGGATGCTAAATGCTTCATTGATTTACCGTACACTTCTAAAAGGAAAAAAAAAATTGGGGGGGGGGATGATTGCTGGAGTGGAGTAGCCACCAAATCAACAAAGCTGATAGAGGAGAGTCACAAAATGGCCAGACATCAAAGGAACGGCGGGGTAAGTAATCACAGTCGTCTTTTTCATTGCTTATTTAAGTCAAGACCGTATTCAAGAGGTTTAGAATAAAAGAACTGTTACACAGTAAAAATTTGGTTTATATGCAGTTTACTAGTCGGCAAGGCTTTTTTTGTAGCAGAAACTCCTTTGCATATTAGGCCACACACCCCTGAGGTAGACAATCCTCCTGGAGCTTACAGAGGTGTGTGGCCTAATAAGCAAAGGAGTTCCTGCTACAAAAAAAGCCCTGCTAGTCAGAGTTAGGGTTACCATTTGCCTGCGCTGCGGAGCAAGAGGAAAAAAAAACAGCCAGAAAAGGGCCTCCATAACAACACACTAGGGATTTCCCCATCTCTGTGGTCCTCACCACAAAGATCAGGGGAAATGCCTAGATGTGGAAGCCGTCACTTGGAAGTGATTTCACTTCTTCTCCAAACTCCACCCTCCACAGGCACTGCCCTGAAAATCTCCTGGCATTTGGGGAGGCAATGCTGGAAATCTTGGTTTGGTTGGAGTGGACTTTGGGGAAGGACGTTGCATCAGCAGTGATCAGCAGTATCATGGGCACATGACATCATTGCTCATCGATGACATATTTTCCTCCCACTGATAGGTGATGGTCAGGGGTGGAATTCTAGCAGGAGCTGCTTTGCATATTAGGCCACACACCCTTGATGCAGCCAATCCTCCAAGAGCTCTTTTTTGTAAGCTCTTGGAGGATTGACTACATCAAGGGTGTGTGGCCTAATATGCAAAGGAGGTCCTGCTAGAATTCCACCCCTGGTGATGGTGATACCATGACAACCATATTCCAGTCAGCTTTCATACAAAGGGATGCCGCAAACCTTGCAGCAAACAAAATCTGCTGTCTGCCCCTGTCCCAAAAGAAGCCAGGCTATGTGCAACAAGATCTAGGGCCTTCTCGGTGGCAGCACCAGAACTCTGGAACACCCTCCCAGAAGCTATAAGGGCCCTGCGGGATCTGTCGGCGTTCCGCAGGGCCTGTAAGACCGAACTGTTTAGACAGGCATTTCTGGTTGACTGAAAATGAGCTGCCACCGGACATCCTACAGAAGCTGGTGGTCATAGTCAGAACCCAATACCGCCAGACTGGATCGAGATAGCGTAATAGTTTTAAACTGATAAATGTATTATGGTTTTATATGTTTTATGGAATGATTGTTTTTATGATACTGTAAGCCGCCCTGAGTCCGCTTGCGGAGAGGGCGGGATATAAATGCAAAGTAATAAATAAATAAATAAATAAATAAATTTTACAAATGAACAAAATATGTTTCAAAGACTGTGAGAGCAATTCCAGAGGACACCCATCTTATTCTGGGGCAGCAAGAAACCAAAAAAGGGAGTTTTGTAGGATCTTAAGGACCAACAGATTTACTGTGGCATGAACTTTCCGGGAACAGAACCCCCTTCTTCAGATGCACGAGTGTCCTCAGTCAACAGATTTCTATACATGAGCATAGAGGGCAAGAGCAGACTAGCCTGAGTTTCTCAGAGCTTGGAAGCTAAGCAGGGTTGACCAGGGCTTTTTTTGTAGCAGGAGCTCCTTTGCATGTTAGGCCACACTACCTGATGTAGCCAATCCTCCAAGAGCTTACAGGGCTCTTGTTACAGGGCCTACTGTAAGCTCCAGGAGGACTGGCTACATCAGGGGTGTGTGGCCTAATATGCAAAGGAGTTCCTGCTACAAAAAAAGCCCTGGAGTTGACCATGGTTAATACTAGGATTGGAGACTGCTAGAGAAGGACCAGAGTTACTAAGTGCAGAAAAAGAGAATGACACCCCCACTGAGAGCCAGTTTGGTGTAGTGGTTAAGTGCACTGACTCTTATCTGGGAGAACCGGGTTTGATTCCCCCACTCCTCCACATGCAGCCCACTGGGTGACCATGGGTCAGTCACAGTTCTCTCAGAGCTGTTCTCTCAAGATCAGTTTCTGTCAGAGCTCTCTCAGCTCCACCAACCTCACAGGGTGTCTGTTGTGAGGAGAGGAAGGGAAGGAGACTGTAAGCCACTCTGGGACTCCAAGTGAAGGGCGGGGTATGAATCTAATCTTTTCTTCAAACCACTTCTGCTCATCTCTGGCTTTGAAAACCCCTTGTGGGGTTCCCGTCACGTGTCGGTTGCAACTTGAAGGCACTTAGATATTATAGAGGACAAGCGTTTTAGTCAGTACCATCTTCATGCAGAGCCTTTTGTTTCTTCATTTCATTCTCAAACCCAACTATTCTTCCTGCACTGATGAACATCAGAACTTTTTCACCTTCTAACATATTACATCATGATGTGTAGAACCTGTTCCCAAGAAATCCTTCAAAGTTTCCCTTTAGCATGTGCAAAAGTCTAGAAATAATGCCCATTCACGCCAAGTTGGCATCTCTTAGCCTCCTGTAACTTTACAAGCTTTCTTTCCCCGGCTTAAATACATAACCCGTTAAGCCTCAGTAATTTTAGATGAACCATTAACACTTTGAACTCGCGAGCCAAAGTCTCTCTTTTGAACTCTTGATTTGCTTGGTTTGCAGCAGATTTCGTGTGGCGTCTTTTGGCCCAATGTGACCTGATGCCTTGAGTTTTAACTTCCCCTCTTGCCCAACAACATTTGAAGCTTTTTTAAAAAAGTGTGCTTCTAAAAAACTTGTGAGGCTATATCCTGTTAGGAAAAAGAAATATCCTGGCAAAAAACACAACACTGTCCTGAATTCTTTTTTTTTTTTTTGCCTTGAACATTTTCCTGTGTTTATAAGTCCTAACAGCGTAATGTTTATGAGGAGGAGGATAAGGCCAGCATGAAATCTCTTGGCTTGAAAAGGACAGCGGCAGGAGTTCTGGACTGGAGAGGCACCACGCCCAAGTTAGCCCTTGGAGCTCTTTCAAGCCAGCACAAAAAAATGTGTTATTAAAAAAAAAGTTAAATCCTCCTCTCAAAGCAAGAGTTTCCAATTTAAATTGTCCCAAATTGTGACTTCAGGCCACAAAACACCGATTTCTCTCATTCCAACATTTATAAAAATATTTGTTAGTTCTGTTATCATCTGCAAACTCCCTCTCCAGCTGAGAGCAACATCTGTGTAGGGAACCCAATGCACACACCGTGTATACTTGAGCAGCAGTCTAAGAGATGCCAATAAGTGGACCAGGGGTCCACAACATGGAGCCAGTTTGGTGAAGTGTGTGCTCTCTTATCTGGGACATCCAGGTTTGATTCCCCACTTCTCCACTTGCAGCTGCTGGAATGGGCTTGGGTCAGTCATAGGTCTTGTAGGAGTTGTCCTTGAAAGGGCAGCTGCTGTGAGAGCCCTCTCAGCCCCACCCACCTCACAGGGTGTCTGTTGTGAGGGAGGAAGAGAAAGGAGATTGTGAGCCGCTCTAATATCATCATCATCATGATGGTGTCCACAGGCTCCAGGGCCGGTGTGCCCACGTAGTGACCTTAGGCCATTACCTAGGGCAGCAGCCCCCAGGGGGCACCAAATTGGGTGTTCCCCCACATGACTTGAGCGGGAGGGGGAAGGGCAGCTGGCATTGGGAAAGACCAACTGCTGCTCACTTCACCCTGCACAGAGCAATGCCACCCCAATGCCACCCACCTAGTCCTGCTGGAGTGTGCCAAGTGCATGGTCAGCTGCTCCACCCACCCAGCCCCCTTTGGCTCCATTGCCGGGATAGTGGAGGTCGACTGCCTGCCTCGTGGAAGTAGCTGGGGGCTGAGCCCACAGGGCCAGGAGCTGCCATACAGGAGGGGGCGGCAGGGCCCTTGCCTGGCTTTGCCCGCAGGTGAGGGGGAGGAAGGGTGTGGACCAGCGGGTGGGGTGGGAAGTCAGGGTGGGGAGGGCTTTCAGCTGAGGGGGAAGCTGGTGGGGTGGGAGGGGGCCTCGCCTAGGATGCCAAAGAGCCTGGCGCTGGCCCTGACTGACTCCTCTCTTGGGGCCTCCCAAGTGTTTTTAGAAACTAGGTGGGTCCAGGTGCTGTTATCTGTGATGGCTGAGGAAGTCCTTGGGGAAATAGTATCCTCGATGAATTCTACTTCAGCAGTTTCATGTTGGAATTTCCTTTTGAAGTTCTTTTGCTGGAGAATGCTGACACTGAGCTCGCCAACAGCGGGCCTTGGGAGGCTGAAACGTACTTCCACTGGTTTCTGAACACTGCCATTTTGAATGTCAAACTCATGTCCATTTAATCTTTTGTGTAGTAACTGACCTGCTTGTCATGTGTAGGTAGCAGAAAATAGCAAAGAGCTTATTGGAGGATGAGCAAGTGGATGAGCCAAAGACAATATAAGTGATGGGATTAGGGCCTCTAATAGTATTGCTCAAATGGACACGGGCAACGGAGTTGGCGGATTTGTTGCAGGGTCTGTCTCCCAGACACAGGTCCCATATCAGAGGTGTCACTGGCCAATGTATAAAATTCAATTTGACTAATACATCTTTTTCAACATAGTTTCAGAAGGCAGCCATGTTGGTCTGCAGAAGCACTTTAGAGACTAACCAAGATTTTGGGGGTATAAGATTTTGAGAGTCAACGCTCCCCTTAACCAGATACAAGCAGGAACAGAGATCTTGGAGTCCTATATCCTAATCAGAAGGTGGGAGGGGTGGAGTAAAGAAAGAACTCAGGATGCAAAGGTACAATGCCTACTCAGGGCTTTTTTTGTAGCAGGAACTCCCTTGCATATTAGACCACACACACCTGTTGTAGCCAATCCTCCAAGAGCTTACAGGGCTCTTAGTACAGGGCCTACTGTATGCTCCAGGAGGAGTGGTTGCATCAGGAAGGTGTGGCCTAATATGTAAAGGAGTTCCTGCTACAGAAAAAGCCCTGCCCGCTCATATGGGGGGGGGCATCGGGGAAGTTTTTTAGCTGAGTGGCATTTGAATTTAGCTTCCCCTGATTAGTCCAGTGTTTTATTCCCCTCCACTTTCTGGTCGCCCAAGAATCATTCACTAGCACAGTCTGTTAAAACTAAGTTGTAGGTAAACGTTGTGGAATACAGGATCCACACAGGGAATGAACTTATAATTGGCTAATATCACCATTTTTCCTCACACCAGTACTTTGAGCTGCAATAAAATTATAAGCGAGCGAGAGAGAGAGAATTGCTGATGGAAATCATTTCACTGTCTTCGGTTTTACATTTCTGTGGCTACCCCACACTGGGTGCTGGAAACGAAGCCGTAATGCTTTATGGTACCAGAGTCATTTTTATTGCGGGAGATGGTAGGGGAATTGCTACGGAAAGGTTAACCATATGCCACGTTTTAATTAGAAATCACCTCTGAGTAACCGGGGGTCGAGTTTGGATCTTGTCTAGAGTTTATTGGCGAGCTCTTCCCGTTTCTCTGAAGTGTCTGGGAGATGCTGCACCCTGCCTGGCACTGCTCTTCCCCCCCCCCCCCCCGCCCCACCATACAATGTGGGTGCACAATGTGGGTGCAAATGAGACACCTTTGTTTACTGGAGCTGGCATTTAGGAGAACCCGAGAGTCAGGTGATGAATGATTCCACAGCAATATAAGAGCAAGAAGAGAGATCAAGGACTCAGCACTACTGTGCCTTTGAGCAAATAAAAGACTTTTTGGGGGGGGCTGTCGAGTCCCAGCTGACTTATGAGGACCCCTAGTGGGGGTTTCAAGGCAAGAGATGTTCAGAGGTGGCTTGCCATTGCCTGCCTCCACCTCCCCACCCTAGTATTCCTTGAAGTCTCCCCTCCAAATGCTAGCCGGGGCCAACTCTGCTTAGCTTTCAGGGGTCGCTTAATAGAAAAAGTAGTGCTGGAGCTCATTAGCACAACTCATTTGCATACGCCACACACCTCTGACATCACAAGGAAAGGAAAGGAAAGGAAAGGAAAGGAAAGGAAAGGAAAGGAAAGGAAAGGAAAGGAAAGGAAAGGAAAGGAAAGGAAAGGAAAGGAAAGGAAAGGAAAGGAAAGGTCACCTGTGGAAGCACCAGTCATTTCCGACTCTGGGGTGACGTTGCTTTCACAACATTTTCACGGCAGCCTTTTTACGGGGTGGTTTGCCATTGCCTTCCCCAGTCTTTTACACTTGACCCCGCTGGGGACTCATTTGACTGACCTCGGAAGGATGAAAGGCTGAGTCAACCTCAAGCTGGCTACCTGAACCCAGCTTCCACTGGGATCGAACTCAGGTTGTGAGCAGAGCTTAGGACTGCAGTACTGCAGCTTTAACACTCTGCGCCATGGGGCTCTTGACATCACCAGAGGGGGCACTAAATTAGATCAGCTCAGCATCTACCTTCAGATGCTTCTGGAATTAGAATTGTTATAAGAACACCTTACTCCCATCTTACTTTTAAAATTACTTCCTCCTTTGTGGCCACAGTGGCATGATGAAGATTTCCATCGCTCTGCTTTAGATGTTTTGGTTATTTTCCCATTTTTTGTGGGGAAAAATATGAGAAAGTTTTGTCAATCTTAGAGTTCAGCAAAATTCTTACAGGAGGGTTGAACAATGGAGCCCAGAAGCAAGTATTTTTGGGGGAAGCGGGGGTAAGAAAGAAAGCCCCTTGGGTGCAGAGTGGTAAAGCTGCAGTACTGCAGTCCGAGCTCTCTGCTCACTACCTGAGCTCGATCCCAGCAGAAGCTGGGTTCAGGTAGCCAGCTCAAGGTTGACTCAGCCTTCCATCCTTCTGAGGTCGATGAAATGAGTCCCCAGATTGCTGGTGGGAAAGTGTAGATACTGGGGAAAGCAATGGCAAACCACCCTGTGAAAAGTCTGCCGGGAAAACGTGTGATGCGACGTCACCCCAGGGGCTGGCACAGGGGACTACCTTTACCTTTTTAAGAAAAAAAGAGCACACTAAAATTTAGAGGTTCTGGAGCTGCACTCCTGTAAGCTCCTGCCCAAAATGAAGCTTGCCAAAATCTAACGAGATCGGGCTCGCCGGGGCTATCCAGATCACACATCTTATTCAATCTACAGGCTCCAGTGTCCTTCACTTAGCTCATTTCAGCAGGCAGAGGGGCAGACTGGCCCCTTAATGTACAGGAAAGTGGCTCGTTGCTTTGAGGGTCACTAGTGACCAGGAATGAGCAGAGCCGCAGTGTGGCCCATGGGGTATAGGCAAGGCACAGAGCCCACTCATCCCAGGCCAAGGACGTGGCAACAGAAACAAAGGCTATCGCCTCAATTGCCTGCTCCAGGGTTGCTTTAACCTACCTGGCGCTTTCGCACTTGCAAAGTGATGCCGGCTCAATCCACTTCAGCGCCCATTTGCAAGGGTTATGTTGACATTTCACACAACAAAATCCAGTTGCAAAGTGCACTGAAGTGGACTGAAAGTGTGTTACTCAGGGTGTGTAAAAGTAGTCTGTCCTCGGCCTTACGTTAGAATTTGAGGACAATCATATTGGTAAAATACTATGGAAACTTCCGCAGTCTTCCTCTGAAGCTAGTGGGGCGCATTGCACACGAGAGGGCCGCCTCCTGCTCCCAGTGATTCCACTACTGAACGTGCATTTCTAGTCTTGTGCATGTTTGCTCCAAGGATACAGCCAGGATGGAATTCTAGCAGGAGCTCCTTTGCATATTAGACCACACCCCCTGATGTAGCCAATCCTCCAAGAGCTTACAAAAAAGAGCCTTGTAAGCTCTTGGAGGAGTGGCTACATCATCAGGGGGTATGGCCTAATATGCAAAGGAGCTCCTGCTAGAATTCCACCCCTGGATACATCTCTTAAATATTTGCATGAGAACAGTGCTTGTACAGTCTTAACTCCGCATCTTAAACTCCTGAAAGTTACAGCTCAGGAAGGAGCCCTAACCACCGATTCCCACTCAAGGCAACCCAAAGGTTATTTTATGTGCTGCAATTCAGAAGGGGAGACCCTTTCTGTCACCACATGTGCTAAGGAAGGAGCACGATGTACCATTTTCGCACATTACTGTGATGTTTGGTTGCTGGCGACATCATCTCTGGAAAAAACACCCCTGCATTGTGCCATGGAATGGCCCAGTTCTGTATCCCCAGAGGTCACTCTGTTCTGACAGAAACGATAGCTGAAGGCCAGAAGCAGATGCTGCCATATTGACTAGCTCCTTCTTCCTTGGGATCCAGCTTGGTAATGTCAACATCACCAAATGAGGAGACTGGATTTCTACCCTGCCCTTCACTTGGAGTCTCAGAGCAGCTCACAATCTCCTTTCCCTTCCCTTCCCCTCCCCACAACAGACACCCTGTGAGCAATGCTCCCTCTAAGCTGCAGAGTCTTGTGAGCGAAAATTCTACTTTGTGAGCTCCTGGCATTAAAGTTGTGAGCGACTGCATAAATTAGTTTTCTCTGGGGCCATCCTCCCTGAGCTAAGGCAAAAAGGTGTGAGCTGGAGGCTAAAAGACTGTGAGCTAGCTAACATTAACTCAGCTGAGAGGTAGCACTGCCTGTGAGGCAGGAGGGTCTGAGAGAGCTCTGAGAGAACTGCTCTTGAGAGAACTGTGACTGGCCCAAGGTCACCCAGCAGCTGCACGTGGAGGAGTAGAGAACCAAACCCAGTGCTCCAGATTAGAGTCCGCTGCTCTTAACCACAACGCCAAGCAGGCTCTCCGAGTTGTGCTATGATGGTGCCCATGGTGGACCTATCAAGCAGCTGATCCAAGACTGTAGGCATGTGTGCAAATGAGAACTCCAGCCCTTCCTTCCTATTTGTGCTATTCCCTGCTTTAGAAAGGATGCGGCTGCTGTTTGTAGGGTTGCCAAACCCCAGGTGGGTAAGGGGAGAGAGGTCACCTGTAGGATCAAGACAGCACAACTGAAGTTATAGTGACTAAATAACTAAGAATGTATTGAAACAAAATCATACAAATAAGTTCAATAGAAGACTAAATAGCAATAACAATTCCCCAAAAGTTTCGCAGTTCCATCAAAGGAGTCCCAATGAACAGGAGGTCAACTTGATTATTCCTGCTTCGAATCCTCTTCTAGCATCGGGGGCTCCAACCACATATCACAACCAAAGGCAAAAGCTCAGAAAAAATATCAAAGTGTTTCTGATGCATCAATAAATTGCAAAAAGCTGCAAAACTCACAAGATTCTTTTTCAGTGCGCCCAAAGACTGCACATAGAATTCCCAATGGACCAATGGGACAGAAAGCCTCCAGTAAGATTTCAAAATGGCACTAAACTCCAAAAGACTTTTGCCTTTGGTTGAGATCTGTGGTTGGAGCCCCTGATGCTAGAAGAGGATTCGAAGCAGGAAGAATCAAGTCGACCTCCTGTTCATTGGGACTCCCTTGATGGAATTGTGAAACTTTTGGGGAATTGTTATTGCTACTTAGTCTTCTATTGAACTTATTTGTATGATTTTGTTTCAATACATTCTTAGTTATTTGGTCACTATAACTTTGCTTGTTCTGTCTTAATCCCCAGGTGGAGGCAGGGGATCCCCTGGTTTGGAGGACTTTCCCCACTTCAGGGTCATCAGGAAGCGGGGAGCGGGGGGGAGGGAAACGTCTGCTGGGTGCTCCGTTATTCCCTATGAAGACCGATTCCCATAGGGTATAATGGAGAATTGATGTGTGGGTATCTGGGGCTCGGGGGGGGGGCTGTTTTCTGAGGTAGAGGCACCAAATTTTCAGCATAGCATCCAGTGTCTTTCCTCAAAACACCTCCCAAATTTCAAAAAGATTGAACTAAGAGGTCCACTTTTATGAGCCCCCCCCCCCCCCAAAAAAGGTGCCCCTATCTATCATTATTTCCAATGGAAGGAAGGCATTTAAAAGGTCTGCGGTCCTTTTAATTGTGATGCCCAGAACTCCCTTTGGAGTTCAATTGTGGTTGTCACATCCTGGCTCCTGGCTCCACCCCCAGAGTCCCCAGATATTTCTTGAATTGGACTTGGCAACCTTAGCTGTTTGCAGCCCTTGGAGCAGGGCATCAGCATTGCCCATCCTGGAAAAGGGGAGCAAAGCAGGCAAGTTGGCAACAAGGGCACTTCCTCTGCTTCTCCTCCGGGTTGTGAGCCTTCCTGTGCTTGAGGAGATCATCTTCTCTGCTGCAGGTAATGCTGTATCTGGGCTGCCAGGAGGCTACTGAAAGAGGTCTTCTTATCCCCAGTCACTAAACTAGGCAAATGAAAAAAAATTCTGATTGCATCACTGCTAAACGGGGCTCTGATTCAGCAAGAAAAAAAGCCATGCTCTCTCTCACTAACCCCTCCTCCCCACTGCCACTCAGATCAGTCAACAATTTGGGCTCTGAGTGATAAATATGCAGTGAGAAATGCATTTCCTTTGCATTTTAGAGATGTCTTGTCGAACCAACTTTACTTGGGTAGAGAAGGTGGGGGGAGCTCTCTAGGATTTGCTACGACAGTGGCATCCGACCCTTGAGTCAGGTGGATCCTGGAACCTTGTCTGCTGTTTGTGTTGGAATTCCCATTAAAGTGCCGATTTTTGTAACTTTTTGGAAGGAACTGCTGCTGCAGAGCAAAGATGCTAAGGTGAGGTCAAGGTGAGCAGTGGAAAGGCATTGCTTTTAGCCCAGGTGGGATCAGAGACTCTGGCTCCTCCTCTTCCTGTCATATGACTGTGAGGTCATGAAACTTCCTGCCCCGGGCTTTCAGCTCAGAGAGTCCCATGTGGCCATCATGAGGAAAAGGCTGACCTTGGGTCTCTAAAGGGTAAAGAAGATATCATACTTTGTGGGTCAGATGAAGGAGTGTAGAGTTGTCCAGGCTTGGGAGAAAATCAGTCTCATCTCATTTACAAGTTCAGGAAGTTTGCAGAGAATGGCTGGAGCACATTTTACTGCAAGTTTGCTTTTCCCTCCTCCTAATAAATTTTCATGGCAACTTCCATCCCAACCACTGCGATTCATAAGAGAAAATTAAAAACCTGTCTCGAAACCTACATAACAATGCTGCTAACATCTTGCAGTCGCTGGCATTATCCTTTGAGAACCTTAAAGCTCCATTTCTATGCCGCATTGTTTTCCCTCACAATAACGTATTTTAAATATGAAACATTGAATGTTCATTGCTTCGTTATATCATTTTTATTCACCGCATGTAAAGAGGCGCGGGGCATCGTTTTATACGGAATCCACATTGAATGTCTGATTTGGCAATTTTATTTGACTACACAGATTTCCTCAGAAATTTGTGTTCTTTCAAATGCAGATGTTTTCTAGGAATATAAGTAGCAAGTGTCTTCTACAGTTGCCCAATAACCAGAGACTCAGGCTGAAATAAGGGGGGGGGGGGGCTGATTGCAAAAGTCCAGCTTGCTGCTATATTTCAGTGCCAATTCCATGTTCCTCCAAGCCTCGTCCTACCCAGTCTTACCCACACATACATCAGGTCCCAGCAAAGTACCACGTTCAAGAATACAAGTTTGCTATGAGCAGGAATGAATATCCAAGAAAGAGAACCTCAAGCTCAAAACTCAAAATGATATAAAGCGGCTGAGCCAAGCTACAGGCTACAATGAGAACAATTACGCTCAAACACCCACCAGTTCAGCTCGTGTCCTGCTTGCCAGCTGCAAGCTCATTTGGAAAGCGGCTCAGATGCATCCAATTTGCACAATCACACTGTCCCCTCACAGGATTCAATGGCCTTCTTGCGGAATGCGCCTTGCCTGCCACTCATCTGTCGTCACCGCTTCCAATGTTAAAAGGCATATAATAGGAAAAAGAAATTGAGTTTGAGATTTTTATGTTCAGACTTACTACTTAAGCAACTTGGTTTGCGTTGGGTATCTGCCCATGAACCTGGTGAATCTTGCCATCAGTTCTTGAATATATGTTGTTGACTGTGCCGGTGGGGAAAAAACAGGCTATGTGCTCCATGTGATGTCAGTCATTTAAAAGCAGTATTCAACTGCACAGACACGCAGAGGCGATGAACCACAAGCAATACCATGCTTTATACAAATGGATCAGTTTAATGGCTGAAATAACCATGACCACATGGGATACTTCCTCTTTGTGGCAAAAGAGATGATCTAGTTATTGGATTTGGGCAAAAGCTGCAGCGACTTATAAGCTGCGAGGACTACTGCTCTGGAGTAGTAGTCAAGGAAGATCAGGGCATTTGATCATATTGCATGTAACTGAGGGAGTTCAAACAAGGTAAGTTTGCCTGACAAGCATGCTTGAATGAGAAGTAGATACACGATACACACAGGTGTACGAGTGTATTGTTAAGGAACAGAACTCTCTTTTGTTTCAGGTGGGGTAGTCGTGTTGGTCTCAAGCTGCAGAACAAAGTTTGAGCCCAGTGGAACCGTGAAGAACAACAAAGCTTATACCGCGAATACAGGTGTGAAAGATTTGCTTTTTGGATATGTGAATTCAGAGCTTCAGTGAATGCGAGTACGACGTATGATGAATTCAATAAGAATTAAAAACCAGCCCTCTGGATCCTGGTGAGTGAACCTGGAACTGTACTACATATTTTAAATTGTATGAACTGTTGAAATGTTTTAATGATTTTATTGTACTTTGATTTCAACACTCTGTTATTTTAACTGTTGTTAGCCGCCCTGAGTCCGTTAGGGGAGAACAGGATATAAATGCAATGAAATAAATAAATAAAATTATGGATTTGTTTGAGGAGATTAGTGTGTATGGATGATAGGTACCGTATTTAAAGTGTGAATTTTACATTTTGGTCATCTGCCCTGACCTGGAGAAAGCCATCAGGGAAACGGGCTATCAGGTCGACAGGTTCATCAGCCAGGATGGCGTGGAGAGGTGGCGCCTTCATCTCTTCCATCGCAATTGATATTTGGGCAACTTTATGCCCTGTTTAAAAGACTATTAATACAAGATGATTCCTGAAGCTTGGATTGAGTTCTGTGTTGAAAGAGACTGTATTTTGTTATTGTCACTTTGGCCATGGAAGTTTGATGTTTTGCAATGCATATAAATTTACTGTTTATGAATACTTATGAAAATTGAAGGGATTGAATAACTGTGAATCCCATGCTGACATGAAATATGAGAATTTTTGTGTATTTACATTATATTGACTATATATGAATTTGGAGATGCTCAGCTTTTAACTGTCCATATTAGTAATTAATGGTTATGACAGCCTTTGGTCTGGAGATCTCCTGCTTGTACAGTTGATCCCTAGATGACAGAGATCAGTTTCCATGGAGAAAACGGATGCTTTGGAGGGTGGACTCAATGGTATTGTACTCTGCTGAGGTCCCTCCTCCTTCCCAAGGCCCACCCCCTCCTCAGGCTCCACCCTCTCCCCAAACCTCCTGGGATTTCCAAATCCAGAGATAGAAACCCTAGGTATAATGCCATACAGATGTCACCCCCAAAAGCAGCTATTTTCTCCAGGGGAAGTGATCTTTGACTTTCTTTGGAGACCCTCTTTTAATTTCTTATTAGCAGGGGTGGAATTCTGTCAGGAGCTCCTTTGCATATTAGGCCACACCCCCTGATATAGCCAATCCTCCAAGAGCTTACAAGGCTCTTTTTTGTAAACTCTTGGAGGACTGGTTACATCAGAGGGGTGTGGCCTAATATGCAAAGGAGCTCTTACTAGAATTCCACCCCTGCTTATTAGCCAGAACAGAACTTTCACCCTCTCCTGCTGTAGACCCCCCCCCCAAGATCCCTGTAAAGCTGCCCCTGGGAATCAAAGAGTGCTGGAGTTGTGTGGGTGGGAGTCTGCAGTAGGAAGAGAAAGGGGGCAGAAATCTTCCCCCTTCTTCCACCAGAAGTGCCCTTCAACTAGTGGGAAATGAGCTTTTTGATCCCTCCCCATGGATTGGTCAGGTTAATTTTTGTTTAATTTATAGAACGTTCTGATGGTGTTTGGGTCACATAAAGTGAAGCAACTTATACAATTAAAAAAAAGAACCCTCTAGCAATAAAAATGGAACTCAGCAGCAGGCCAAACTAAGCCGATAATGCATGAAAACAATAGAGAAGGATTTTTTATACCGCATGCTGGTAATGAGCTGGCCTGGTGACCTTTGAGATTTCAGGCACAATGTTCCCCTCGCAAAGCTGTCGCAAAAACTGTGTCCACAAGGATGGGGAAGTCACCTGGCTGTCCATTTGGCCATCTCCCCACGGTGAACTGAGCAGCTTCCAGCTACGGGTCGGCTGACATGTCGCAGTTCAATTGCATCTGGTTCTTCCATTTTCCCATTTAGCATCTAACTCCCTTTTCCACCTTCTTCTAGTTAGATAACAATGATTCGCAGTTCCCTCTTCTGAATTTAGAATCCCCTGAAAAATAAAAGCAAAGCAAAAAAAATAATTAAGGAACTGGGTTTTTTTGGGGGGGGGGGGACCACGAAGTAAAGATCACCAGCTCCTCTCGTGTTTAGACAACTTCTTCTTTTCCAGTGGTCTTCCTTCATCTGTTTATAATGCTAGCTGGGAAAGAGGAATTGAAGCATTGATGTTTTCCCTATCTGTGTAGATTTAGCTAAAAGTACAACATGCTCCTTGGGAGGACAGCTATGGCGAACCTAGGCAGTATAATAAAAAGTAGAGACATCACCTTGCCAGCAAAAGTCCTTATAGTCAAAGCAATGGTATTCCCAGTAGTAATGTATGGCTGTGAGAGTTGGACCATAAAGAAGGCCGAGAACAGAAGAATAGATGCTTTCGAGCTGTGGTGCTGAAGAAGACTCCTGAGAGTCCCTTGGACTGCAAGAAGATCAAATCAGTCAGTCCTAAAGGAAATTAACCCTGACTGTTCCCTGGAAGGTCAAATGCTGAAGCTCAAATACTTTGGCCACCAAATGAGAAGGGAGCACTCACTGGAGAAGATCCTGATGCTGGGAAAGAAAGAAGGCAAAAGAAGGTGACGGCAAAAGATGAGATGGCTGGACAGTGTTACTGATGTAACTAACACGAGTTTGGGCAGACTTCGGAGGATGGTGGAAGACAGAAGGGCCTGGCATGACTTTATCCATGGGGTCGCAGAGTTGGACTCGACTGTGTGACTGAACAACAACATGTTTTACAAGATATCCCCTTCAAAACTGCTGGCTTTGTGGGATTTTCATTTAATATATGCTAAAACCAAGTTCACGTTGGCTGTGTATCTATGTCAAGGCTCTGCATACAGGGGTTCTAGATTTTCTTGAGAACTGAACCTGTTTTAAACAACTGCAGTCGCACAACCTTGAGATCTGAAGATCTTCTCGTGCTCCAAGTTTGAGGTTTCATAGTCATCCAGCTTCTTCATTGATCATAAAGAAAGGACTCCTGGACTCACAGTTAAACCAAACAGGGGACTGAGTTAAAAAGGGAAAAAATGTCTTTGGGGGGGGGGGGGGGGCTGGCAATAAGCCACATTATTAATAATGAACCTCATAAATGGCAGCACCTGGAAAGACAGACTGCATACTAGAGACTGACTTAGTGTTTATGTATGTGTGCATTTACATGCATGGGCGCTAGAATTCTATGACCTCTCTTGTTCCTGCAGAAACACCTAGAGGCCCAGGAAAAACCTTAAATGTGAAGAGGAAGAAGAAGACAACTGCAGATTTATACCCCTCCCTTCTCTCTGAACCAGAGACTCAGAGTGGCTCACAATCTCCTATATCTTCTCCCCCCACAACAGACACCCTGTGAGGTAAGTTGGGCTGAGAGGGCTCTCACAGCAGCTGCTCTTTCAAGGACAACCTCTGTGAGAGCTATGGCTAACCCAAGGCCATTACAGCAGTTACAAGTGGAGGAGTGGGGAATCAAACCCGGTTCTCCCAGATAAGTCTGCACACTTAACCACTACACCAAACTGAAGAATTGCAACTCCAGCAGTTTACACTAAAACCTCCCTCAAATGCATCCTTAAAATCGCCCCCAAAACTAAATGCTGGAGACAGCAATTTCCTAGAGAGAGGTATCAGAACGCTTTGACCTGGATAGCCCAGGCTAGTCCAACCTCATCAGATCTTGGAAGCTAAGACCGATTTCCCACTTGCCTTACTCTGCTCTGACGCTCCTCTTCTCAGCGGGGCTTCCGTTCAATTTCACACTATCTGCCTCGGGGCTGCAGCTAGCGTTGGCTTTCTTGCACAGCAAACAGAAACCACTAAAAACCAGTTTCTGTTTGCTGTGCGAAAAAGCTGACGCTAGTTGCAGCCCTGGGGCAGATGGTGTGAAATCGGACAGAAGCCCAGCTGAGGAGCGTCAGAGTGGCGTAAGGCGAGTGGCAAATTGGTCTCTGTCAGGATTGGCCCTGGGTAGTTCTTGGATGGGAGACCAGCGAGGAAGTCCAGGGTTGCTCCGCAGAGGTAGGCAATGGTGAACTACTCTGAACGTCTCTTGTCTTGATAGCCCTGTGCAGGGCTCTTTTTCTAGTGGGAGCTCCTCTGCATATTAGGCCATGCCCCCCTGATGTAGCCAATCCTCCAAGAGCTTACAAGGCTCTTAGTACAGGGCCTACTGTAAGCTCCAGAATGATTGGCTACATCAGGAGGGCATGGCCTAATATGTGGAGGAGCTCCTGCTAGAAAAAGAGCCCTGGCTCTATGAGGCCACCAGAACCGTTGCAACTTGATGGCACTTTCAATTACTACCTCTCTGTGTCAGAAAATTGGGCATTGTGTTGAAAATCGACACAACTGGGGCCTAAGGAAAGCTGCACTGAGTTCATGGTACATGCACTCTGGACTGGGTACTATTTGTTGTCTTGATGGAAGTTTATTAAATGTGAGCCTCACGAAAGCAGCTGTGGAAAGCTGAGCCTCCCCTGTCATGGGATTCCTGCAGGCAAGATGACATTGCTCTACTCTGCTCTGGTTAGACCCCATCTAGAGCACTGTGTTGTTTTGGGCACCACAACTTAAGAAGGATAAAGACAAGCTGGAGCGTGTTCAGAGGAGGGCAATGAAGATGGCGAGGGGTCTGGAGACCAAGTCCTGTGAAGAAAGGTTGAAGGAGCTCAGTATGTTTAGCCTGGAGTAGATAACTAGAGGTGATGTGAACACCATCTTCAATTACTTGAAAAGCTGTCATTTGGTGGATGGTGCAGAATTGTTTTCTGTTGCCCCAAAAGGTCGGATCAGAACCAATGGGTTAAACCAAAAGAGATAAGATTTGTCTTGAAAACTGATTTAACCAAAGGGTTAAATCAAAAGAGTTTCCAGCTGAACATTAAGAAGAGCTTCCTGACAAAGCAGTTCCTCGGGAGGGGGTGGGCTCTCCTTCCTTGGAGGTTTTTGAATGGACTAGATGGCTGATCCCGTGAACACAGACGGCTTATTAGGGGGAGGGCAGGAAGGGCTGCATCAGTCCTTACCTACCCAGGGAGATGCTGATCACCACTTTGGAGTCAGGCAGCAATTTTTCTTCAGGCCAGTTTGGCCAGGGATCCTGGAGGGTTTTTTTTTTTGGCCATCTACTGGCCATGGAGCTGGGGTCTCTCTCTGTCTGTGTGTGGGGGGCAGGTATTTGTGAATTTCCTGCATTATGCAGGGGGTTGGACTAGATGACCCTGAAGATCCCTTCCAGCTCTATAATTCCATGAAGACCACCCCATCCTTCCCATCTGCCTCCCACAAACTGTACCCCAGAAAGCCTCCCATGAATGCTTGACCTCAGTTGAAAAGATCACAACAAGACGTGACAGTTATTCTTAAAGCCTTTATTTTAGTGTAAAATAAATCAGTTAACATTTATATGGCCATATATAACAAAAAAAATGTCTAACGTTATCTTGCGGTACCAAAAGACCTTAAATTTCCCCCCTCTCGAACTAATTTTTCCCCTCCCAAAGTGTTAAAACACTCCAGTACACACAAATATAGAGTTGGGATTTTTTAAAAATACAATTTAACTTCCCCCACCCTGAAGTAATAGAAAAAGGCGTTGATGTGCAAACCAGAGCAATTCCCACGCTCCTCCTCCTGAAGTCAAGGGAATCCCAGAGGCAACCTGAAACGTGAACTGAGAATTAAACAACAACAACTCTGGCTTCTGAGAAACAATCCACAGTCCAAATCAGCACCCAGACAGTTGTAACACTCTGGCAAAGAACTATATTCAGTGGTCTCATCTGGGCAGGGGTAGAATTCTAGCAAGAGCTCCTTTGCATATTAGGCCACACACCCCTGATACAGCCCATCCTCCAAGATCTTACAAAAAAGAGCCCTGTAAGCTCTTGGAGGATTGGCTACATCGGGGTGGTGGTGGCCTAATATGCAAAGGAGCTCCTGCTAGAATTCCACCCCTGCATCTGGGAAGGCAAGAGATGCTCCCACGCCCAGCAGCACAGTGGGGCTCCTCTGGAGTACACAAAGAACATCTCACATTGCAAGACGGGAGGAGAGCGAGGGAGGTAGCATGTTCACACCGTACAAAAACGAGGCAGCATGTGAAAATGTTGCTAGTCGGAGCTGACTTACGGGTTTTGGTTATCAGAAGGCGAGGGACCCCCATCACCTCCCACACTGGTACCCAGAGTTGCTACTGCCTGGGAGATTCTAATTGGTTCAGGGATGGTGCCTAGGGAGAGACAGAGCTCAGTGGGGCTGAGATGCCGTGGAGTCCATCCTCCAAAGCTGTGAAGGGTCTGGAGAGTAGTAATTCCAGCAGAACTTCAGGCCCCACCCATACCACCAAGGGCTGGCTTCAAGGCCCTGTTCCATTGGCTTAGACTCAGCTAGTGGTAGGCTGGCCCTGAAGGGTCACACCCACCGTTTCTCCCATACTGTGGATGGCTGGGAGTGAGCTGAGCACTTGTGGTAGATCCAGGCCCTCCTGCTGCTGCCCCAAGCAGTTCCTTGGGTGATTTTGACCAGAACACCATCCCTCTTGCTAGTTAAAGCCGTCCTTAGGAATGTCGAGCCGCTGAACACAGTTTGGGTGACCCAGTCCGGCCCCCCTCTCCATGTCGGCTCAGAGGGCCTACTTTTCAATTGCTGTGATCATCACGTTCACTCCTTCCCATCTCACAAGGGCTTTTTTTTAAAAAACAGAAACTCCTTTGCATATTAGGCCACACACGCCTGATGTAGCCAATCCTCCAAGAGCTTACAGGGTTCTTCTTACGGGGCCTACCGTAAGGTCTTGGAGGATTGGCTACATCAGGGATGTGTGGCCTAATACGCAAAGGAGCTCCTGCTACAAAAAACCCCCTGCAACCCACAGATGGCAAATTGTTAATAGATTGCTCTGGAAACTCTAGCTTGTATCTATAATCACTCAACAGTTAAACCGCTACAATCCACTTTAAGAACACAAACACGCTCCAAAAAGAATTTGATCCAAAGTCCACTGATATTTCCAGTAAGTTCATTAGGCATCTGGCCAAGCCTCTGCTCCAAACTAAATACTGAAGTAAAACCAGTTTATAGAGCTAGATCACAGCTCTTGACTACCCTGATGTGAACACATTTGTGGTGGTCCTTCCCTTGCCCATGTGTACCCGTCATTCCCCTTTGGCATGTCCTGCTTTGGAAAGCCAGCAGAAGAAAGCACATGGTGTGCTTTAGCTTTGTCTGGACTGGAAACAGCTCAAAGTGTGGGTAGGCACAGAGGGCCACCATCAATGCTCCCTCTAAGCTGTGGAGTCTTGTGAGCAAAATTTCTACTTCATGAGCTACTGCCATTAAAGATGAGTGCTACTGCATTAAATTAGTTTTGCTCTGGGGCCATTTTTCCTAAGACAAAAATGTGTGAGCTGGAGGCTAAAAAAACTGTGAACTAGCTCACACTAACTCAACTTAGGGGGAACACTGGCCACCGTATCTTCTACACGTTTGCATTTACTCACAGAGTGGTAGATTCCACAAAGTTGACTATAGTTTTCTGTATGGAATTTGCCCGTGCTTTACTGGACAGTCCTTCTTTCTTCTTAGAAGTGAGTGTGACATGGTGGCAGGTATCCCATTTGTCTGGGGCTCTGTGTAGACATCTCATCTCCACACAGGGAACATTTTCTCAGCCAACAGAATAAAGTCCAGTGGTACCTTTAAGAACAACAACGTTTAATTCTGGGAATAAGCTTTCATGTGCATGCACACTTCTTCTGTTGCTTCAGACCAACACGGCAAGGGCATTTTTTTTGTAGAAAAAGCCCAGCAGGAACTCATTTTCATATTAGGTCACGCCCCCAGACACCAAGCCGGCCAGAACTGCACTCCTGTGTGTTCCTGCTCAAAAAAAAAGCCCGGAACACGGCTCCCCTCTGGATCTACTTTCAGCCAATGTAAAGGTTGCCAACCCCATCCTTACGCTTCATGGGAAAACACAAGAGAGGCTCCCCCTTGAGTCAAGGTCTGGCCGGAAACTCTTGCGTTCACTTTGGCAGCTGGCCTGGTCCTTTCTTACTGAAGCCGAGCGTGAGGCATTCGTGAATACCGAAAAAGAGTCTTTTCAGATCCATAATGTTTCAAAACATATGGGCACAGGGAAAAAAAGAAAAGAGCAACTTGTTCCTTAATGGCTCGTGTGCATTTTTTTTTTTTTTGTTTTGCAAGTGGTATATTTTCATCCATCAGATGTAGCACCTAGTGAGATATGTGTGCGCTTACACATTTGTCTGCAATATGGTGTGGAGATAGTTTGTTTTACATTTTCGCAGTGAAGCGGGCTACATGTATCTATCTATAGATTGCATTCACACACACCTCTGTAAGCAGCCCGCCGTCTTGCCTTCTCTACCTTCAGTCAGTCTAATGGCACATTGAGGAGGATAATGCTCAAGTTCACTTTGGCTCCTGTCCTCGATGACAGGTAGTGAGTTTTTTGTCCCTTTCGCAGCTACCGGCACAGTTTGAACCATCTAGATATTGTGGCATCTATTTTTTCCCCCCTGAAGAACAGGGGGAGAAAGGCTCCTACCAATCTAAAAAGCAGAAGCGTTTTTTAATAAGCTGTTGGATAAGATTAACAGCTCGGAAGGTCTCCTCCTGACCTGCCTCGCTGTACCGAGTGGAGGAACGGCAGTCCATGGGAGTTTCAAAGGGTGTTTCAGGTTACATTGAAACAAAGGGATGGGAGCTTCAAAGGCCATAAATAACCCAAGCAGCTCTTTCCATCCGGTTCAGCTTTGCCCCTTGCTCCTGAAATGCTGTCCGTTATCTTTGCAAATGGCACCAGTGGCACCGGAAGGGGTTAGTAGGTGGTGATTTATAAGTTGGGAGCTGATCTTCCATAACTTCGCTTAATTGCGATTACAAAGATAAAGCCCCCACCATCAACATCTTCATCTACAGAAGAATCCCATATATTGTCGGCTATATTTCTACCAAAGCGAAGTGCTTGTTCCACCTAGAGAAGAAGATGATATTGGATTTATATCTCGCATTCCACTCTGAATCTAAGAGTCTCAGAGCGGCTCACAATTTCCTTTACCTTCCTCCCCCACAACAGACACCCTGTGAGGTGGGTGGGGCTGGAGAGGGCTCTCACAGCTGCTGCCCTTTCAAGGACAACCTCTGCCAGAGCTATGGCTGACCCAAGGCCATTTCAGCAGCTGCAAGTGGAGGAGTGGGGAGTCATACCTGGTTCTCCCAGACAGGAGTCTGCTCACTTAACCACTACACCAAACTGGCTCTCTAGAGGTTTTGCTGGCCCACCAGTACCAGCGATATCATGGCCAAATCTTCCTCTGAGGAGCCTTCATTTTACAAAGCTTGTTTTTTGGGAACAGAAGGGCATGAGAACAGAAGTGTGTGCATATGCGTGTGTCTGTGTGGATGGATGTATAGTTATTTGGGAAGGGGGATTCAAACCCGAATCCACCTTGACTTGATCTTAATTCCTGCATGCTCTGCAGCCGAATTACAGCATCTGTGAAGTAACAGCGTAGTGAAAGAGTTTAGGCACCGGGGATTTTGCCACAGGCCGTGCAAGATGGCTACTGTCGGTTTGGGAGAAACAAAACTTCAGTCTGATGGGTCTAGACTGCACTCTGCTCTGGGGCCATTTTTCCTGAGCTAAGACAAAAATGTGTGAGCGGGAGGCTAAAAAACGGTGGGCTAGCTCACACTAACTCTGTTTAGTGGGAAACCAGGGGGTTTTTTGGTAGTAGGAACTCCTTTGCATATCAGGCCACACACCCCTGATGTAGCCAATACTCCAAGAGTTGACAGGGCTCTTCGTACAGGGCCTACTGAAAGCTCTTGGAGGACTGGCTACGTCAGGAGTGTCTGTGTGGCCTAATAGGCAAAGCCCTGGTGGGAACACTGCTCAGGACCACAATGTTGAGCCTGGAGACTCCATCCCTAGCTGTTGACTCCTCTGCAGGCCCAAGAGACGACGCAGCAGCCATGCAAATGTGCGTGCCTGACAGATTCACTGCGCTTGAGTCTCTGGAGGCCTCCCGGTATAATGAAGCCGTTTCAAAAGGGTAAATGATAAATGGCTGTGCCTGTTAGACGACCCCTTCCTGCGATATATAATAATTATGAGATGACCTGTGTAATGAATCCTGTTAATTTGCTGCATACCAAAAAGAAAGCCAACAGATCCTCTTATACCTTTTTTTTCTGGCCGGGCCCAAGGTCTCTCCCTCGAAAAGGAAAAGGGCTTGGAACTGAAATGGCCTTGAAAAGCATCCAAAGTCAGAGCTGGAGGAATTCAGGATGTGCCGGAGCCATTCGAAATTCCTCACTGGACTAAGTTTCAGAATTCTCATTAGACCGAGTGGCAAATTAAAAAAAGAAAATCAGTCTAGCAAGGGACCCTTGTTCTTTTTAACACCCTACAAGTGCTTCTGTCACCCTCCAACCCTGAACCCCTCCAACCCAAACTCTCTTCTCAGCATGCAGATTCCAGCAGCTAAGTCAGATCTCAGCACCCCTTGCTTGCAGATACTTAAGAGATCAGAACGTCCTGCGCATTCTACATCCCCTCTTCTTTTGTTTCTTAAAAAAAAATCTTCTCCATTATCCACACTCTCTCTGCTATTATTATAATATTTACAAAAACAGTAGAAAGCTCTGCTCCCCCCCATCACCCCCAACTGTTGCCCTTCTGAATTCTTAACACCCAGTTTGGCACTTTAATGTTCTGTCCCCCCCCCCGCCCCAAGTGATGGTTTGCAGAACGACAGGAGCAGTAGAACAGGGTATAAAGTAGGGCTTTTTTTGTAGCAGGAACTCCTTTGCCTATTAGGCCACACCTCCCTGATGTAGCCAATCCTTTAAGAGCTTACTGGGCTCCTAGTACAGGGCCTACTGTAAGCTCCAGGAGGATTGGCTACATCAGGGGTGTGTGGCCTAAGATGCAGAGAAGTTCCTGCTACAAAAAAGCCCTGGTATAAAATACTGTTGTTCTAACTGAAGAGCGGGTGGAAGGGACAGTTCAAGGACTTTCCCTCCCCATGGGGGCTGCTGATGAACGGTATTTCCCAGGCACTGCTCCACCTTGGCCTGGATAGCCCAGGCTAGCCCACTATCGCCAGATTTTGGAAGCTAAGCAGGGCTTAGTATTTGGATGGGTGACCTCCAAGGAATACCAGGGTTGTTAAACAGAGGCAGGCAATGGCAAAACACTTCCGAACATCTCTTGCCTTGAAAACCCCACTAGGGGTCACCATGAGCGACTTGATGGCAAAAAAGGCCACCCCCCCCCCCATCACCCCAGAAGGCTGAGTTGGGTCAAATTTTCTCCCTCGAGGGACAGAGCCACGCTTTATGATTCCCTAAGCTTACCATCGCTAACTGATATGCCAAGAGACACTTCGGACATTACCAACAGAGAACCAGCTCTTCTTACAAGGACACATGAACACACAGACATATCACTTGATATTGGATTTATATCCTGCCCTATGCTCTGAATCTCAGAGTGGTCACAATCTCCTTTACCTCCCCCCCCCCCCAATAGACACCCTGTGAGGTAGGAGGGGCTGAGAGAGGTTGCCCTTTCAAGGACAACTCCTGCGAGAGCTATGGCTGACCCAAGGCCATTCCAGCACCTGCAGGTGGAGGAGTGGGGAATCAAACCCAGTTCTCCCAGATAGGAGTCCATGCACTTAACCACTACACCAAACTATGCCAAACTTGTCCCCCCAAATGGAATAAGATTCCCCATGGAAGAGGTAACATATTAACTGAGTCCTCTGACATGTTATTTTAGGAGCTCTCACAGTGCAGCCGTGTAAGACATTTCTATGAACTTTCCTCTCCTCTCTCCCCTCCACCATGTCGATCTGTACTCTGTAATTATAAAAAGAGAGAGGCTCTTAAGATGTGACCCAGAAACAAATTTCGGGATCGAAAATGAACATCTCCCACAGGCCATTTCAAAAAAGATACCTGAGAAGACAGAGAGGAAAAGGCGGAATTGCCCACATGACAAAAATAAACTTTTAGGTTGCAAGGTGAGTGGGATGCATTTCCCAACGCGATGAAGCCATTTTGTAAACTCATCAGGGGACTGCAGAACTTATCCGATCTTTTCTAGTCAGGGAAGAGCCCAGCAAGGAAAGGCCTGTGGTGTCAGAGGCACTCGTGGTGGTGCAAGGAAGATACCTTTTTCTGGACCGAGTTTCCAGATGCTTTCTTGCAAGACAGGCATCTCAGGTGAGCCCGAACAGTTGTCAATAGCCCTGAGTGGTGTGCTTTGCAATCTCTCTTAGCCTTCATCTGCCATCTTCTATGGTCAAATAAATTTTGTGTGTGTATATATAATATATAAAATCATCTTTGATACATCATGATATCTAAAAGTCATTGTACCTCTCCAATCCCCCCTCCCCGTTAAGCTTGCCGTATGCTTAGGAACATATCCAGAGGATCCTGGCCAGAGTTGTCCTTTTCCTCAGGCGGACAAGCTCAGCAGGAGCAGCCAGTAGAGCGACGTCGGTCTTTTCATACGATATCGACGAGAGTTCGGCTTCGAGTTATACCGCCGCTGTCATGGGGTCCTTCTGCCTGGGATCTTGGTGCCTGTAGGGGTACTGATCAGAGGTGCCTTGACGGTGGCCTGTTCGGCCCATTTCGTTGTAGGGCGGAACTCTGTGGCCCTGCGGGGGAGACGGCGGCACATCTTGGCGGAGGGGTCCTTTGTGCTGGGCTACTGGTTGTGGGGGGTAATACTGGGGATACCATAACTCTGTTGCTCTGGGGCCATCTTGGGGGTGAACATAGCTCCCTTTGGAAGGATGAACAGTAGGCTGGCCTCCTTGATAGTAAGGGATCTCTCTCTCCTTGTATGGGACTCGTAACCCCGTTAAGTATTCCATTGGTTCCACAGGTCCATGCCTGGAAAGGGGAATAAAAAAAAGAGAGAGGTGTAAATAGAAGGTCCAGAATTCCAGTCTGGTGTAGTGGTTAAGTGTGCAGACTCTTATCTGAGAGAACTGGGTTTGATTCCTCACTCCTCCACTTGCAGCTGCTGGAATGGCCTTGGATCAGCCCTAGCTCTCGCCGAGTTGTCCACGAAAGGGCAGCTGCTGTAAAAGCTCTCTCAGCCCCACCCACATCACAGGGTGTCTGTTGTGGGGGGAGAAGATATAGGAAATTGTAAGTTGCTCTGAGACTCCGATTCAGAGCGAAGGCTGGGGTATAAATCTATGGTCTTGTGTGTAATAAAGGCCACCCTTCCTTGCATGGGACAAGAAAGACCAGGAAGTTCCCCCACTTCTAGATTGCTAAAGCACAGAGGATCCAAGTGTTAAGATCTAGCATGCCTGGGACTCCTTTACAAGATAGAAATTCACAATTAGAACTGGTGCACCATTCGCAATAGTAGGAAAACAAAGGCCTTTTCAGCAAAGTGCGTTTGAGTGTGTCTTATCTAGCCTGAGGATAAACAGATGAGTTTGGTTTGCATCCCCAGCAATTCCCCCATGGCTCACACGCCAATATTCACACCTCAAAGCTGTTCCCCCAATTCTCTTGTCTCAAACATGTCAGTCCATAAAACTCTCCAAGTCCCACAGTCAGAAAGCACGGAACTCCCAGAAGAAAACACAAAGGATATGAGCATACAGTATCTGTGTTTTGTGGGCCAACTGCCAGTAAAGCTTCCGGAGGGGAGGGGGCGGGGAAGCACATGTATGTAGATGCAAACGCAAACCTCGGCTTGAACCTCACAGCCAGTTAAGAAACTTGTCTGCGTAAATAAGGATTTGACAAGGTCTGGCACATGTGAAGCGCAACACATGTGAGAGTGTAACAAGGGGGGGGGGATTACAGAGCCCTTGCTGTCGCTTTCTCTGTCTTAATTCTAGAATTTACATCAATGATAGATTCTCCTTAATAAGAAGAAAGCTGGGATAAGTGTTACATGGAATAAGTTATGTCTGTAGGTTGCTGTCAACGCAGCAGCCCCAAAGTCGAGCATGATTAAGAGCTGTCCTCTTCAAACTGCATTATTTTTTCAGTTACAGAGAATATACTAACTAGTTCTGAAGACTGCGTTGACTTGCAGCAGTCTTGGAGACATGGAAAGCTAGGTGGTATGGTGAAGAGTGTGTTTGCTGTGAGGTTTATTCAGACTGGCTCCAGTCCTAGAATGAAGCTTATGCGCTTTCCCGGAAGGAAGGAAGGAAGGAAGGAAAGAAGGAAGGAAGGAAGGAAGGAAGGAAGGAAGGAAGGAAGGAAGGAAGGAAGGAAGGAAGGAAGGAAGGAAGGAAGGAAGGAAGGAAGGAAGGAAGGAAGGAAGGAAGGAAGGAAATTCGCAGCCCTATTCTCCATAAATTCAGTCCTGCTTGTGGAAAAGAGGGGTATGAACTTGTCAGGGGTGGAATTCTAGCAGGAGCTCCTTTGTATATTAGGCCGCACCCTCCTGATGTAGCCAATCCTCCAAGAGCTTACAAGGCTCTTTTTTGTAAGCTCTTGGAGAACTGGCTACATCAGGGGTGTGTGGCCTAATATGCAAAGGAGCTCCTGCTAGACCTTGTGAAGTGGCCAGATTTGTTTTCTGCTCCAAAAGCTCTAGGGCTTCAGGTACAACTGCAAATATTCCCCATGAGCAGAAGAGAGAAAAGAAATTGCAGATTGCCGTGTTAATCTACGCCCTGACATGGCTGGCCCAGGCTAGCCTGATCTCATTAGAACTCAGAAGCCAAGCAGGGTCAGTCCTGGCTAGTATGTGGAGGAGAGACCTCCAGGGAAGACCAGGGTCAGGAGGCCAAGGCAGGTGAGGGCAAACTGCCTCTGAATAGCGCTTGCTGTGAAAAAACCTACAGAGTCAGGGGAAGTCAGTTGTGACTTGACAACACTTCACACACACATGCTAGACCATCAGGGGTTTTTTTTTGTTTTTTTTTAGGAAAGCAGAAAAAGTGGGTCTCTGAGGTCTCAGGCACAAGTCTTTCACACCACATACTGACTTATTCTTTTAACTGGGGATGCCATGGATTGAACCTGGGACCTTCTGCATGCCAAGCAGATGCTCTGCCTCTGAGCCACAACACCTTTAAGTAAGGAGTCACTTCATACGCTTAGACAATCGGTGGATCTGCTCATTTTCACATATTTTATGTAAATCATTCCCAACACATGAGCATTCAAAGGTGTGGCTGAAACCAGATATTGACTTCTTCCTCAGAGACTTCTTCCTGGGGTAAGCTGTGTGGGCTGGATTGGATCTCTGTAGGGTTTTTTTTAAACAAAATTGTTTCTATTGAAGAACTGGAAGACAATTTTCCTCTGCTCTGCCTTTAATGTGGTACAGATCTCCTTACATCAGAGAAGGGAGAAGAAAATGTTAAATGAGAAAGAGGTTAAAATTTAAGAGACCCACTGCAAGAGGAAATGGGAACAGATGTTGACTGACAACAGAAAGAGGAAGGAACAGAACAATCCAGTGGTGGGGGGAGAGAAGAGAGAGCAGAAACACCCAAGTGAGCTGGGAGATCGGGGAAATCAACAGATTGCAGACACGTGGGACACGACCCATGATGAGAAATGAACATGAAAGCGACAGCAGTATCTCACTAAACAGTGAGCAAGAGGGAGCTTTCAAGTTTACCGCAACTCTTCTTCAGACCTGCTGTTCAATAAAAAAAAACACACCCCTCCCCCCTCAAAAAAGGTCTGTCATCTGCAAGTCTAAAGACACTGTTGTGGACATAATTAGATTTGCTCACGCAAGTTACAAAACCCATTTGGAGTTGAAGGAGAAGGGTTACCAATAAATGGCTTTGGGGCTTTCCCATTATGTTCTATTTCTCTTCTTCCTCCTTTGCAGGGGTCATTTTGTAGAAAAATAGGTGGCGGAGCTCATTAGCATAACACATTAGCATATGCCATTACCAAGCCCCAGCCAAAAGCAACCCGATGCAAGAAAGGAGAGCCCTGGGCGAGTGAGGCCTGCTTAGGCTGACTAGAGATCCAGCCAGTCCAAGCAGGCCTTGTTCACCTGGGGCTCTTCTGGGATGTCCCCCCCCAGTCAAAAGGCCAGCAAGCCACCAGCCACCCCAAATCACATCAGAAGTGAAGAAAGGGTGGCGTGGGCTTCCCCAGGGGTTAATGAGGGTTGCTGGGGGCATGGCAAAGCCCCTGGTGGCTGGCTGTCTGCCTGCTCTCCTAATCTAGGGATTGTTATGCAGCTGCACCTACTACTCAATGGACAAGGTAGGCTGGGAGGAAGAGGGGAAACCGTCAGAAAGGTTCAGGAGCTGTGTTCCTGTGAGCTCCTGTTGAATCTGAGGCCTGCTCCTTTGTATCTTGTATAGCGTAGACATTCTTAACTGTGTTACAAAAACTTTTCAACAACAAACACACACCTAGGAAGTAGAGTTCAAATAGTGACAAGCACTTAGTCACTTATCCTCTCTTTGCATAATGATGTATTAAGCATGAAGCATCTTTTAGAAGGGATTCAGAAAGCATCTCAGTGTCTTCCGGGCTCGGAGCTTGAGCATGCAATCAAAAGCACATTATGCTTCATGGGAAAAGGTCATGAGGACACGCCTCTCCTCACTGTGAGATCTTTTGCTGTGCAGAACTTTACACCCTAAAGCTTAGCTCTGGGTCAGGAAATACCTTATGATTTTGGGGAGGGGGGGGAGAGCCTAGGGAAAGTGGTCTTTGGGGAGGGGAGGGATCTCAGCAGGGTATAATGCCACAGAGTCCACTCTCCAAAGCAGCTAATTCCTACAGGGGAACTGACCTTGCTTGTCCAGGGATCAACTGTAATAGCGGGAGATCTCCAGGTGCCACCTGGAAGTTGGCAACCATAAGCTCATCCCATGCCTGCCTGTCAATTTTATCAATGTAGTACAAAGTTGTGTATCAGGATGGGGGAGCTAGAGTGCTGAAGCACAACTCCTGATTCCGCAGAATGAGAATTTCTCCTGTTTGTGGTCATCACTAACCAGAGGGTTGGAATTCTAGCAGGAGCTCCTTTGCATATTAGGCCACATCCCCTGATGTAACCAATCCTTCAAGAGCTTCCAAGGCTCTTTTTTGTAAGCTCTTGGGAGGATTGGCTATATCAGGCGGGCTAATATGCAAAGGAGCTCCTGCTAGAATTCCACCCCTGACTAACCACATCCTCAAGTGATAGCTCACCTGCCTGAAACAGTCCCACATACCATAACCGCAGCTTTGCCATTATTGCACATTGCATCCTTCTGTCATGGTTTCCAGTAAAACCAGTCCATACCTTCAGTTGTCATCAAGCAACAGGGCACTGAGTGATGGGTGGGCATCGGACCTGTGTCCTTATCCCCAAGCTTCACAAAGAGTAGCAAATGCACATGAAGGTGAGCTATGCTCATCCAAGGAAAATGCAGTTCAGAAAACCAGAAGCGCATGTGTGCGGTGGGGCACATATGACAATGGATGCCTATCACTTTGTCTAGGGAGAGCAAAGTCTCAAAATAGTATCAATTGGCGAGAAAGCGCAGAAGAGGCCACCTGGCATTCAGCATATCAGGGGAGAGCACATCATTCTATTATTTAACACCTCAGTGGTTTTATTCATAAGCCATCAAGGAGGAATGAGACTGGCTCCTTTATCAGAGAAGTGAAATACATTATCAGGCAAGGATGAATCTTCCCTACTGCCTTTTAAAGAAGGGCAACGGTTCTGAAAAGGGGCTCAAGGACTGGACCTGGGAAGAATGAGGGTGAATTCAGGAAGTTTCCAAATGAAGATGGTTATGGCCGCTTTGGAGCTGCTGGTCCTTCAAAGAAACAAAATGTACGACCCGCTACAAGCTCTAGCTTTTCTTCTCGTCACTCCACAGATAGAAAGCCCCCCTCCTCCTGGTGATTTATCCAAGATAGCTCCCATGTAATGGCTGGAATATAAGGATCAGGTAGTGATATAGGAACATCATATATGAACATATGAAGCTGCCTTATACTGAATCAGACCTTTAGTCCATCAAAGTCAGTATTGTCTTCTCAGACTGGCAGCGGCTCTCCAGGGTCTCAAGCTGAGGTTTTTCACACCTATTTGCCTGGACCCCCTTTTGGAGATGCCAGGGATTGAACCTGGGACCTTCTGCTTCCCAAGCAGATGCTCTACCACTGAGCCACCGTCCCTATCATACATAACTCTTCTGAATATTCTCCCAATGGGGTCTGGTGATCCCAACTAATACTGATCAGCTGCTAAAGGATGGGCAGCTCTGGGGGGCATCAAGGCATCCTGGAAGTGAGCTGCCTGGAAAAGGAGCACCTGGGAGCGTCTTGATGGCCCAAGGAAGAGGGACGGGCTGCAGGTGTCCTGGAGAGCATCTAGGGCACTCATGTGCCCCGCCTGCAGTTCCTCAGGCACTTTCCAGGTGCTTCCTGGCCAGTGCCGGATTAAACCCTGTGGAGGACCCTAGACAGTCAAAATCTCAGGGGCCCCCTTGCAAATTATCTCAGAGTTGGAATGCCTGCCCCACCACCCCTGCTGGAGCCTGTGGGCACCTTCTCAAAAGCCCCTTTGACAAAGCTGCGGGGGAGAAGCAGAGAGAGACAAACTTGGTGACGATACTAGCAGCAGCCACACCAGGCAAACCGGGAAAAGTCAGCAGTTGCTGGCTGCACATGCAGGCTGGGAGGGCTGTGAGCAGGGGGGAAACCGGAGGGGGGGGGCGGAAGCCAGCCCGGGGTCCCTAAAGGCATGGGGCCCCATAGGCCAGTGCCTACTTGGCCTAAATGTTAATCCAGCCCTGTTCCTGGCCGTCCAGATGGCCAAGGAGGCGCCTCAGAGGTTTCCCAGCGAAAAGTCGGCTCCCAACTTTTAAAGACAGCTCCCAGTAAGCTGGGGACAATTCAGGGGGCGGGATGGGGATCGCAGGCAGATGTGCATGTGTAGACACGCTTTTTTGGGGTGTTCATCTGTTGTCCCCAGGGTGGCTTAAACTGCCCCTCTGTAATCAGCCATCATGACCTTAGTGAAAGCGCCGTTTGATCCGCTGGAGTCATGCCAGGAAGTCTGCAGCCTCCTTGGTGGTAGAAAGAGCTGTCAAGGGGCAGCAGCTATGGGGACCCCATAGAGTTTTCAAGGCAAGAGACATACAATGCTTTGCCATTGCTTGTTTCTGCACAGCAACCCTGGAGTTTCCTGGTGTTTGGGGCTGTGGCTCAGAGGAAGAGCCTCTGCTTTGCATGCAGAAGGCCCCAGGTTCAATCCACAGCATCTCCCATTGAAAGGAGCACGTGATGCAGAAGACCTCTGCCCAAGGCCCTGGAGAGCTGCTGCCAGTCTGAGTAGGCAATACTGACGACCTTGCTGTACCAATGGTCTGGCTCAGGATAAGGCAGTGTCATGGGTGTCTCCATCCAAATGCTAGCCAGGAGGTCCCTCACTTGCTAATATGTCCAAAAATGAGATTTCGGGACGGAAATCTGGGGAGATCTCTTGTCAGATGAGCGAGATCAGGGCTGAGCTGCTGTCCCTCCTTGGTTGCAGGCAGGGGTTTTTTTGTAGCAGGAGCGCCTTTGCCTATTAGGACACACACCCCTGATGTAGCCAATCTTCCTGGAGCTTCCAGTAGGCTCTGTACTAAGAGCACTGTAGGCTCCAGGAGGATTGGCTACGTCAAGGGTGTCTGGCCTAATATGCAAAGGAGTTCCTGCTACAAAAAAAGCCCTGATTGCAGGCATTTAGCTTGGGCGTGGCCAAGGTCATGAGACAAAGGGTGAGACCCAAGGGGGTTGTGGCCCTTGCCTCTTACCCCATGGTTTGCAACCCGTGGCCCTGAGTGAACCGGGTCAGTAGTTCTGGGATCAACCCAGGAGGTGGAGTTGCACTGTATATTTGTTGCTTCTCAGTGGGTCTTTCTTTCTTTCTTTTATTTTTTTTGCCAAAATCATATTTCTGTATTTCTTTGTAAGCTGCTTGGAATTCATGGCGTGTAGAAATAAATATGAGGACAAATGCATAGGATTGGGCTGGAATAAGATTTCTAAAACTTCATGTGATCAGTTTAGAATAGCAAAAAATGTCAGCCTTGTTAAATAAAGTCAGTACGGCCAGTACTGGATGATGATGACGATTTTATTTGATACAAATGTGTTGAATGCCCTATCCATGATAGGCTAAAAAAATTAAAAAGTCCTTAGGACAGCTGCATTTACATAAGGTCATTTTTTTAGCCCAGTTTTCCCCTAAAAAACAGTCAAAGCCATAGGTAAGCATTAGAGTAGTCCATTTCCAGATGGGGCCTAGACATCTCCTGGCATTACAACTGATCTCCAAAAGACAGTGACCGGTTCCCCTGCTGGGGCCCCTCCCCTCCCCCAAACCCACCCTCCTCAAGCTCCACCCCCCAAATCCCCAGGAATTTCCTAACCTGGAGTTGGCAGCCCTAGTAGGCCTTCTATTTTTTTCAACTTGGAAAAAAGTGGTTGGGAGACCACCATCCCCCCTTTCTCTCAACATAGAACACGGTTTTACTTTATTTTACAAATAAACCCAACCTCTGAAAAGATCATCCAAGAGTCAAGGCACCGTCCGAGAAGATAAATGTCCCGGTACCCCCCACGTCTTTCTTGCAAAGAGAACAAAGCCCAATCTGCTGTTGAGAGGTGTATTCTGTGGCTGGCCCTCGTGGTCCGAGCACAAACTGTAGCTATCTCAATGGTGGTGGGCCAGGGGGCCTTTCCCGGTGTCTCAGAGGGTGGTTTCGGGCTCCTTCAGCGCTTTGCCTGGAGTTTCTCATGCTGAACCGGGAGGGCCTGTCTTTTATAAAGTTCTGTTTTTAAAGCAAAATGTCTCTGGGGAAGACAGGGTCCTAAAAGTCCGAAGCCTGGAATTCTTTCCCCCTCTCTCCCTCTGTTGACTTTAAACAGGAAACATTTGTACTAAGCGATACCCAGGGGAGAGTGCAGGTTCATTTCAAGGCAGATAAGGTTTGTACATTGCCTGTGTTGGCAGTTTAGCCAAAAGGCTTAAAGGTGGTGCTGGGGAGGGGTGGGGGTCGAAATGCTTCTCGATTCATCTGGATCATGGCTCAGACACCCCTGCGGTCACCTGAGCAGTATCTGCACCAACGAGACGGAGCTCTCGCGGCTACAGCAGCAGGCGAAACTTAAAACTTATCGAAAATCTTCAGTGCCATTTGCCTTTTATTAAAATTACTTGCTCGCTTTAGAGCACATTTAAACATTCAAAGTGTTAAGTGGGAAGACAACTAATTGTGGACGTCACGGGTAAGAATCCAGATCTTTGCTTAAACTGTCTCCAGGACATCATTTAGATGGGTTGGATGGGACACCGGTCTGAGTTCTGCCAAAGGGGGGCAACCAAATCCCAGAAGAGTGTTCTCTGATGGTGCTGTCAGGGCTGGAAGTCCACCTCCCCCTTGTGGCCTCAGCAGAAACCCCATGAAGCAGTATATCTTGGCATCTGCAATATATTCTATCATCTAAAGCAGGGGCGCCCAAACTTACTTAATGAAAGAGCCACACAGAATAAATGTCACATGTTCAAGAGGCACAAGACTTGAACATTAGATGTCTGAGAGCCTCAAGGAAGGAAGAAAGGAAGGAAAGGAGGGAGGAAGGGAGGGAGGAAGGAAGGAAGGAAGGAGGGAAGGAAGGAAGGAAAGGAGGGAGGGGTGGAAAGAAAGCAACTTTAACTTTAAATGCATTCTCCAAGCTGCTGACTGGCTTGGCTTGGAGAAGATTTAAAGAGAGAAATGACTTCTCCAAGCTGGCCAACAGGGCAGTAGGGGCTTCAAGATGTATGTGAAAGAGCCACATGTGGCTCCCGAGTCACAATTTAGCTACCCCTGTTCTAAAGTATCTAAGATCAGTACCTGATATTACCTTACTGTTTTGTGGTGGGCAAACCAAACCCAGGCAATAAAATGGCACATAAATGATACTTGTGGCTTGTGTGATGTGTAAAAATTAACCCTGTTTTTGGCAGAGCATGGCCAGGAAGGAATAGGTCTATTGTAGCTAGCTAGGAAGGTTCCAGAATGGATTTAATAATCCGTCTTCTTGAATAAACTTTTGTTAAAACCCTGGAGATACAGAATGACCTATTTGTTGTGATTTGCCTCTCAGACAATAAACAAGACAGGACACACACCTATATGACTCTGAAAAGGAAACCGAGTTACACCTTTGCTGAATGGAATGCATTGGACTTCTATTCTTATTGCGGAGATGGCTTTGTCTCAGCAGATACCTTTCTAAGAAGTTTTGATCTGGTTTGGTGTATTGCAGACGATGCAATTTCCCTCCTACAGAGAACTCTCCGAAAAAATACAGAAACGGTGTGATGGGAGACGAGCAGCCAGAGGGCCTGGACTGAATCACATTCCAGCCACACACCTTAGCTCAACCCAAAGCTTTGATTCTCGAAAGCTCAGATCCTAAAAATTCGTTTGGCCTCCCAGGTGCCGGTCTAGCTGTTCTACTTCAGGCCAACACGGCTATGCTCTGAAACAAGCTCCTCAGCCTGGAAACACACCCCTTCTGTATATCTGTAATCTGGCAAAAATCCTCTTCAAAAGGATCAGACTTACAGTCGGGGGGGGGGCATCGAGGTTTAGAATGTCAGGAGCCGTGCAAGCCACTAGCTCAAATCCTAATCCAGGGATTGTTATGCAGCTGCACCTACTACTCAATGGACAAGGTAGGTGGGGAGGAAGAGGGGGGACCCTCAGAAAGGTTCAGGAGCTGTGTTCCTGTGAGTTCCTGCTGAATCTGAGGCCTGCATTTGCCTATGGCGTGGATGCCAGCTCTTTTCGACACAAGGATCACTGACAAAGAATGAGAAAACGAGTACAACAATGTCCAGATGTGGTGATGCTACATGATATTATGGGGTAGCGAAGGAAGTCTGGGGAGGACACTGTTTTGGACTACGGCTCCATGCTGAGTAGAACAAGCTGTTTCTGCCCTCTGCTACCAAGTAGAAGCCACAAGGTTTGGTTGACATACTCAGGGGGATGAGGTCATAGAATAGGCAGCACCGTCAAAGGTGGACTGGGAAGTTAAAACAACCCTGGACCAAGCTTGGCTAAGAGGTCTCTGAAGTGCTCACTGTGGCCCGCTAAGAACTTTACGGAAAGTTAAAAGCCCTTGCAAAGCTTGCCAGGTGAGGCCTGGAGTTGTCCCAGAATTACAGCTGATCTCCAGAGACCACTCCCCCCTGAAGGAAATGGCAGCTGTAGAGGGAGGACTGTATGTTATGCACTCCACTCTGAGCTCCCTCTTTCCCAGTCTCTGCCCTTCCTAGGCGCTGTGCCTGAATCTCCTGGAATTTCTCAAGCCTAACCAGGGATGAAATTCTAGCGAGAGCTTCTTTGCATATTAGGCCGCACCCCCCTGATGTAGCCAATCCTCCAAGAACTTACAAAAAAGAGCCTTGTAAGCTCCTGGAGGATTGGCTTATCAGGGGTGTGTGGCCTAATATGCAAAGGAGCTCCTGCTAGAATTCCACTCCTGAGCCTAACTTTTTTTAGGAGGATCAGACTGCAATCATGGGGGATCACATTTTGGGATTCTCCCCATGTTACAACAACAACAAAAACCATAGCAACAAGCAAAGAGAGGTGGTGAAGCCTTCCTCCCTGCTCCGATTGCTTCCTATACACCTGGAGCTTTGAACGTGAAAACATTTCAAACCTGGGATAGCCACATGCAGTTCTGAGCAGTGCTTTCTACCCCCTTGTTCTATAGACACCAGGTCTCGGATTCTGCTCAAACCAGAGGGAGTGGCTGGGGAGAGATTGCAGAGGTACTTTTTGTTAGAACGGGACAACTCAGCAAGCCTGGACACTGGAGGGTGCTACATTGCTCCAGATGTGCCTATGAGTTGTCTTCTTAATGAATGTGATGCCTCTCTCTGTCTTAAACTGGGAGCTTCACTCTGACTCCTCCTTTCCTTCCTGTTCTCTCTCTCTCCTGCAAGGAGCAGCCTGCATCTACAGCTCTCCTGTGGAAGCCATGCCATCTTACTTATGTGCTACTAGGTCAGCCAGTCACTTGTGATAGGGACTCGCATTCTTTGGATTAGGTTTCTTCTCTCTCCATCCATCTGCAATGTGGGTAAGGTTGCCAGCTCCAAGTTGGGAAATACCTGGAGATTTTGGGGGTGGAGCCTAAAGAAGGTGGAAATACCTGGAGATTTTGGAGGGTGGAGCCTGAAAAGGGTGGAGTTTGGGGAAGGGAGGGACTTAAGTGAGATATAATGCCATAGGGTCCACCTTCGCAAGTAGCCATTTTCTTCAGGCGAACTGATCTCTGTTGTCTAAAGATAAATTGTAATTTCAGGAGATCTCCAGCTACCACTTGGAGGTTGCCTTCTATACAAACAGATCGTGTTAGGGTAACTAGCAAACTCTACACAGTATATTTAGAATAATTTCATACAAATAGCTCAATCATTCAATAATTTCATACATCCGGTTACATCAAGATACAATAATTTCCTGTATGTTGGAAAATGAACTTATCAATAAAGTGCTTGTGCAGTATTAATCTACATATATGATCAATGTTGAGTCCCGGAAACTTATGCTGGACACCCGAAAACAGCCTCCAATATCGCTCGCTAGCTGGTCAGGGCATTTCAGTCAACCTTCCTCATGGTGGGATTGGTCAATTGTCTGTAATCTCATAGAATTCAAATCACTCACATTCATACCAAGCACAGATTGTCAACTGCAGAGAAAACTCTCCGATGAACATAAGTTAATGAACATATGTTTTACTTTTTACCAATGAACATAAGTTAATGAACGTAAGTTTTACCTTTTGCAATATACTTTGGAGTTTATTTACTGCCTGCAGCATCACACTTCTATGACTGTGGAACTTTGCTCTATTAACTAATACATATCATATCCCCAGTGGGTTCCCCACCCCCCCTTTAGGAGATTGGTATCAAAGACAGAACGACAGAAGCACAAACATGCTGAACCAGCTCACTTTCACTTGACCTGACAGCAAGTCCACCACGTCATGAGTTTCCCTAAAAACCAACCAAAACGCAACACACACAGAGAGTTCAGCTCCACTCCCTCTGTGTCTTTTTTGGAGCAGAAGCAAAACAATCCTGTGTTTTTCCTGTGCAGAAACAGTCGCCTCCGAGGAGGTCCTAATGAATTTTCTTCCTTTCTCTTCTGTTTTCGTTGCCTCCTGGAGGGCGCAGAGTTCAGAAGTGAGGTTCCTGTCTGCCCAGTGATCCGTGCTGCGCAAGCTGTGCACGTGTGTCAGGCCAACAATGAGGAGGAGAACATTAGTGACCTCGGGGACTCGTTCTGAGTGACATTTGCACACCCGGCCACTCCAGAAGACATGTGGGGAACATACTGTGTAATGCGAACAAGGAGAAAAGCCTAACCTTCGCTCTCTGGCCACCTGTGGCGCCAACAAGGCTATTCACCAGCTGTAGGGGGCAAACGGCTTGACACAGAGGTGCAAGGGGTAAAAGCAGGGGTTTTCTAGCAGAGATGCCAGCTACTTTCTGCTGTCCAGCCACAACCAAGGCTCGCCAAATAGGCTCTAATATGTCTGCAGGCAGAAACTCAACCGGTGCACCTTACTTCACACCGCTGTGGTACAACAGAGGAAGAATGTCAACATGGGGGGGGGGGATATAATCTTGGGATTGTATAATGCTGAGATCATTCCCACAAATCTTGTATCACAGTTTCCAACAGTAATTGGGCTGGGCTTGGTTCTAGACTGCCCCTTGCAATGTAGAAATCCCATAAAGAAACCGTTACTAAATGATCTTCCCCTTCCTATGTAAGATTATTCAAGAGCACGGAAGGTGCTTAGAGTTAGGGCTGGCCCTGCCACTACACAAACTAGGTGATTGCCTAGGGCACCAGCCTTCTGGGGGTGCCAAACTGGGCATGCCCATGTGACTCGGTGATGTTATCACTGTGTGTGTGTGTTTGCCAGAAGTTAGTTTCGCCTAGGCTGCCAGGCAGTCTAGGGCTGGCCCTCCTTAGAGTCACAGAAGGGTTCTGGAGCAAGAAGTCTCACTCGGTGGGAAAACAGCAGGGCCGTTTCACTCAGTCTTTTAAGCTTATGCCCAACCATCAGCCCAAGAGGGCTTTTGGAGTGGGAGGCCTTCAGCACCCTGTTCTTCAAACCAGAGGCCGATGGATACAAGTGTTTCCTCTGCAACTACAGTGACTGGATCGCCCTCTTGTTGCAGTCAAGATGGCATCCCGTTCCTTCTAACATTTTGCGTTTCTCCTCCATATCATACAAGTTTCATTTGTGGGTAATGGTTTTTTTAACCTTAGGCAGCTCAGGGTTGGAGGCACAGGTGTCCCCCCTCCCCGTCAAAGGCACTCCCAACAGTCCCAATTCTGGGCAAAGAGATCCAACTCTATTAAATTTGTTTCCCTGCATGCGTGGAAAATATGAAATCATTTTAAAATTAAATACAATAGATGATTTATATGATCTTTCTTTGGAGCGGATGCCGTGAATCGAGAGAACATGTCGAGTAAGAGTTTAAGAAAGACAGCCAAACCAGAGTTGTAGAGATACCTAAAACTGTTTATAGCACCCTAATATCCCAACCTAGCCTTGTCACAGCTCAACAGCTGTGTTTAGTACTTTGATGAGAGACAACCAACAACCTCTGCTAATTTCTCGCTCTGAAAACCCCATATTCCTGGTGGAGTTGCCATGAGTTGGTTGCAACTTGACAGCACACAATTTTTAGTGAGGCCGTTGGTACGGATGTTATATGGCCACGAAGAGCAGCAACTAATATCAGCGATGTGTGGCATGCAGCCAACATGGTCTAGCAGGAATGGGAGCTTTTGAAGACGGGTCACTGAAGGTCACATCCCACCTGTGTCACTCTGCAGACTCAGCAAGCCGCTCTCTCTCTCATCTTCAGTTTCCCCATTTGTAAAAACAGAAGTCTTGGGGGCTTGGGAGAGTAAACTCAGTCCAAAATTTTGCAAATTTTAAAAAAAAGAAGGTTCAGAAATGATAAATAGCAGAAGTTACGGAATGAGATAGGAATACACAAAGCTCCACCTGTGCTGGCTTTTTATAGAAAATGAGAGATACTCAACGTCCAGCGACTATTGTTTCTTCTTTTTTTAATGCTGCCACCAGAACCACAACCGCTTTGCTCAGAAAACCACCATGGATTTTATCTCTGTGCAATGTCAGTTCATGATGGAATTTGAATGGCCTCATAACTAGATCACACATTGCTCCTTAGCTGGGCACTTCTGCTCTTTCACAGAGCTGAAAAGTGCATACTGCAAGAGGAACGCACCCCACAGCAGACAAGAGGAGCACAAATAAAAGAAGGTGTAGGATCCAAGACAAAGCTACCAACTTTTATAAGGCGCAAATCGGCAAGGTGTAGGGCCTAATCACCCAAGATCAGGCACGGTGTGGCCAAGAGGTGGAGCTCAGTACAATCAAGGGGTCCTGTACCCAGGGCAGAGCTGGGGGGGTGCGTCACAGAATGGAACCACCAGAAAATACGAATCCATCGGAAGTAGGGTTTCCAACCTCCAGGTGGTAGCTGGAGATCTCCTGGAATTAGAACTGATTTCCAGGCTTCAGAGATCGGCTCACCCGGAGAAAACAGAGAAAATGGCTGCTTTAGAAGGTAGAAGAAGAAGATATTGGATTTATATCCCGCCCTCCACTCCGAAGAGTCTCAGAGCGGCTCACAATCTCCTTTCCCTTTCTCCCCCACAACAGACACCCTGTGAGGCGGGTGGGGCTGGAGAGGGCTCTCACAGCAGCTGCCCTTTCAAGGACAACCTCTGCCAGGGCTATGGCTGACCGAAGGCCATTCCAGCAGGTGCAAGTGGAGGAGTGGGGAATCAAACCCGGTTCTTCCAGATAAGAGTCCGCACACTTAACCACTACACCAAACCGGCTCTAGACATTAGATGGCATTTGAAGTCCCTCCCCAAACCTCATCCACCTCAGGTTCTGCTCGACCCTCAAAATCTCCAGGTATTTCCCAACCCAGAGCTGGCAATCCTAAGGGTGCACTGCTCTCTTGCTCTCTGTATGTATCTTTCCCATCCGCTTAGCCAGAGGAGATAGAAAGGAAAGGGAAGCAGAAAAGGCAGCCAAAGAGAGCTAGAGAAGTTGCCTTTGAGGCACAGAAATGCCTGGGCTTTAAAAAAATTAAAATTGGCTGCAAGATCCCTGACCAGGATAGCTCAGGCAAGTCCGATCTTGTCAGCTGAGCAGGGCCAACCTGGTAAGTACTTGAATGGGAGACCTCCAAGGAATACCAGGAGTTGGGAGGACAGGGACAGGCTTTATTCAGCCCCCTCCTTGAATATCCTCCAGGCCTCCAGCAGAGGCTAGTTACCAGAGGTCACCATGACTTCCAGGTGCACACACTCACACATGCACAAGCACATACAAACACAATAAAAAAAAAACTGGATGCAAGTTTAATGCTGTATAGGTCTTAAAGGAACAGCATGGCAAATTCCTTTACCTTAAAGGGCACTGAAGAATGGAAATTCTTATTCCCTCCATTATATCTCACAAGAGCATCTCCTTTGGCAGCAAAGCAGAAGAGGAAAAATGGCCACACCAGCAGCAAACTGGCCAATTGATAACCCCATATGCCATTGCGGGCTCCCTCCAAAGACAGAACATTGCCCCATACTAAAAAAAATCCTTGTTCATAGGTTCCGGCCTATCTTTTCCCCTGACATGCTCCTCTCTCCTACAAGCAAGGGTTGTTTGTTTGTGTGGAGCAGCATTCCAACAGGTGACCCTCCATTATCCGTCTGAGGTGGTATGGCCCAAATGTTAAGATTACCGCCTGACTGAGCACTGAGCTTTAAGAAGAAACTCTGGTTCAAATCGGGAACATAAGAACGTAAGAGAAGCCATGTTGGATCAGGCCAATGGCCCATCCAGTCCAACACTCTGTGTCACACAGTGGCCAAAAAAAAAGGAGGTTCACAAGTGGGGCTAGAAGCCCTTCCACTTTGCCCCTCCCCCAAGCACCAAGAATACAGAGCATCACTGCCCAAGAATACAGAGCATCACTGCCCCAGACAGTTCCAATAATATGCTGTGGTTAATAGCCATTGATGGACCTCTTCTCCATATTTTTATCCAATCCCCTCTTAAAGCTGGCTATGCTTGCAGTCGCCACCACGTCCTGTGGCCGTGAATTCCACGAGTTAATCACCCTTTGGGTGAAGAAGTACTTCCTTTTATCCGTTCTAACCCTACAGCTCAGCAATTTCATTGAATGCTCACGAGTTCTTGTATTGTGAGAAAGGGAGAAAAGTACTTCTTTCTCTACTTTCTCCATCCCATGCATGATTTTGTAAACCTCTATCATGTCACCCTGCAGTCCACCCTTTCTCCAAGTTAAAGAGCCCCAAGCGTTTAAATCTTTCTTCATAGGGAAAGTGTTCCAAACCTTTAATCATTCTAGCTGCCCTCCTCTGGACTTTTTCCAATGCTATAATATCCTTTTTGAGGTGCGGTGACCAGAATTGTACACAGTATTCCAAATGAGACTGCACCATCGATTTATACAGGGGCATTATGATACCGGCTGATTCGGCTCTGAACACCCAAAACTGCTTTGCCAGTTTTTACAGTTATAGCTGTTTAAAAAAGAAATTAGTGTTAAGTTTTCGCTCCAAAAGTTGTAGAATGCAGAATCCCTAGATATCTTCAGTACCCCCACCCCCGCCCCCCAAAACAGGTCTGCTATTTTGTACTGAAATAAGCCAAGAGGAAGATGATGATATTGAAATTATATCCCGCCCTCCACTCCGAATCTCAGAATGGCTTACAATCTCCTATATCTTCTTCCCCCACAAGAGACGCCCTGTGAGGTGGGTGGGGCTGAGAGGGCTCTCACAGCAGCTGCCCTTTCAAGGACAACCTCTGCCAGAGCTATGGCTGACCCAAGGCCATTCCAGCAAGTGCAAGTGGAGGAGTGGGGAATCAAGCCCAGTTCTCCCAGATAAGAGTCCGCACATTTAATCACTACACCAAACTGGCTCTCGAAAGAAAGGGTAGGAAAAACTATTGAAATAAAAAGTCAATTGCAGGACAGTAATTCCTCACCAGTGATTTCAGGACTCACCAGTGGGTCATGAAACTTTGCATATAACATTGCCAGACTCATGCTGAGGCAGGCCCAGGTTCCTGTATGTCAGGGGTGGCCAATGGTGGCTCTCCAGATTTTTTTGGCCAACAACTCCCATCAGCCCCAGCCAGCATGACCAATGGCTGGGGCTGATGGGAGTTGTAGGCAAAAATATCTGGCGAGCTACCGTTGGCAACCCCTGCTGCATGGGATTTCCTCTGGGTCAGAGGGTAGCATTGATAAGTTGGTCTGACACAAAAGAGCACATCCACGGGGAGCTCCTGAAGTAGGACAAAAGGGAGCCCCTAGTGTACCTGCAGGGAATGCCCTCTTGGCCACGGCTCATTAAAATCAATTTTACAACCCTGGAAGCCTCCGACCCATGCCTGCTACTACTCAAATGGCCTTTGTTTGAGTGATTTTAAAACAACATTTATGGAAAAGGGGGGGGGGGGGTCATGCTTGTTGTGAAAAACGGCTGGAACCCAAATGCTACCAAGAAAAGGGCAGCTTATGAGGCCGTGCACTTCTTTGCTACTGCTGATGCCCTATAGAAGATGGCTGTCCCGCGATGCCAGTCTAACTTCAAGCACACCTACCTCCCCCCCTTCCCTCTTACTGCTGGGCTGGTAAAAGGTGCTCTCCGCTTCTGTTCTTTATCAACAATGCATGGCTGAAAAAAAAATCAAAGCATGCAAACTAAGACAATCCCAGGTTCTCACGTTGCGCACGCCACGCAGCAAGAGCTGTTTTTAGTTTGCAGAGTGTGTTTGGAATTCCTGCAGTGTCGGGTTTCCAGTTTCCAGACCTCGCACCCCTGGTCCAGGCACGCCTGCGGTTGTGTGGGATTAGCAGACCACTCAGCAACATTATGCATTACATAGGCTCGGACTTCTCTGAGCTTTACAGATCCATAAAAAATAATGATCGTTTGATGACCGAAGTTACTGGGTGGAAAAAAAATCGCAAAAAAAGAAAACCCTTCGCTTCTGCTAACCCGTATTTGCTTTGGATTGCGGAGAGCAAGAGTTCCTTTACTATTTGCTGGCTGCAGAATTCAAGCACGAGCCCAATAAAGAAAGCTGAAGGACAGGGAGAGCTGGGTCTGCCACATGACCACACTTGGCTGCCATTCCACCAATGCTGAATTCACCACCTGTTCATTGCCAGGGTAATATGTAACACACACACACACACACACACACACACATATGGCATTTTTTTGAGCAGAAATGCAGTTCCGGCTGGCTTGCCATTGGGGTGTGTGGCCTAATATGCAAATGAGTTCCTGCTGGGTTTTTTCTATGAAAAAGTCCCTACACACAAACACACACATTGCATCCTTTCCTTTAACAAACCATCAAAACAGAGTGATCTTGTCAATACAGGGGAACTCCCACAGAGTACACTGGAAAGAACTGGTGACTAAAAGTCCCTGAAATAGGAAGTCTGGCCTCTAGCTGACAAAAAATTAGGTAGGCGGATAGGCACACAGCAAAAAATAAAACACCCCCCCTACCTTAAGTCTACCTTACACAACTGTATGGAAGCCTTCCAGTTTAACACAACTCTTCATCATATGCAGAGGGAACAAATCTCTGGATCCAAGTGACAGGAGGCAGCAGCAACTGAGAGGGCCTTGGGCTCTAGGCCCTGCTTGTTGGCCCTCCTCCAGGGCGACTGGTTGGCCACTGTGTAGGGCAGGATGCTGGACTAGATGGTCCGCTGGTCTGATCCGTCAGGCTCTACATGTGCTCTTATTTATTTTACTTAAAACATGTTCATGCTGCCTTTGCACCCTAATCAGGGTCCACAAGGCGTTGAAAACAAAAGCATTACAAAATACTGTTCAAAATATAAAGTTTAATTAAAAACACAAAAATATTGCAAAAAAAAAAAAAGAAAGCAGGAGAGAGAAAAAAAAGATTCACGAGGCCATGCTCCTAGGGCCTCTTGGTCAATGTCCTGTATAGAATGCTTTGCCGGGGGCTTGGCTAACCCAGGGTGCACCCCTGGAATTCTGGGAACAAGAAGCAGGAAATGAGTGCCATCCAACTGAAAACAAAACAACCAATCACTGATCCAATGGCTCTCTGACAACCCCCAGAATCACAGAATTGGAAGAGACCCCCAGGGTCATCTAGTCCAGTCCCCTGCACAACGCAACTCTTGATGCTAAGGGCTAGAGTCTATCAAACTTGGCCACTCAGTTCAGCCCTTCTGTTCCTTGAACAGTTATAGGAAAGAGATCCTCCTGTTTACACACACTAATTATTTTTAAATATATGGGTGCTCCGTCCTCTTTCGCATGTGGTCCCAGGGAGTTTCTCCTTCAGCCCTGAAAAGAGTCCTTGTGTCTTTTGTATGTATCATGCATAGTACTCTATAACCAGTCTGCTGCTGGAGTTGACAGGTTAGTGTACTTAAGGAACAGGCTGATATTAAATCCAATGTGTTTTCAGCTGGAAAATCAAGTCCTTCTATTCCTGAGGGACAGGCATTAAAGAACTGTATAGACCTTTTGGTGTCCTGCCATTGCATAATGATTATCTAGGGTGTGTTCTGTCAAATGCAGCAGACTCTAAGCTCCCTCCATTCCATACTTGCTACAGGGGAATATGGAATTACCATTCCCGTATGGAAGGAGGGAGAAACCAGCAAGTAGAGAATAATTGCAGCTTAATTATTTGCCACAATTAGGTGAAACCTTAAAAAACTAACCAAACAAATCAACCAGCCTAATCTGGATAGCCCAGGTAGATCCCAGAAGGTAAGCAGGGTGAGCCCTGGTTAGGACTTGGATGGGAGACCAGCGAGGAGTAGCGTTGTCAGGTCCAATTCAAGAAATAGCTGAGGACTTTGGGGGTGGAGCCAGGAGACCATGGGGGTGCTGCCAGGCTGTGAGAAGCATAACTGAACTCCAAAGGGAGTTCTGGCCATCATATTTAAAGGGACCACACCCCTTTTAAATGCCTTCCCTCCATTGGAAATAATAAAGGATAGGGGCATCTTCTTTTGGGGCTCATAGAATTGGACTCCCTGGTCCAATCCTTTTGAAATTTGGGGGGAGGTGTTTTGAGGAGAGGTACCGGATGCTATGCTGAAAATCTGGTACCTCTACCTCAAAAAAACAGCCCCCCAGAGCCCCAGGTACCCCCAGATCAATTCTCCATTATACCCTATGGGAATTGGTTTCAATAGGGAATAATGGAGTACCCAACAGACATTTCCCTCCCCCCACTCTCTGATGACTCTGAAGCGGGGGGAGGGCCTCCAAACCGGGGGATCCCCTGCCACCACCCGGGGATCAGCAACCCTAGCAAGGAGGTCTAGGGTTGCTACATCCTCTGAACATCTCTTGTCTTGAAAACCCTATGGGGCCACCAAAAGTCAGCTGTGACTTGTTGGAACCCCTGAAAAACATTACTAGGGCCCGTGGAATCTGATGTAAAGTACTCCGGGGTGAGGTGGGGAGATGTCTCACAGTGCTTTCCAAAACACAATTACACTCTTTTAAGTCTCCTGAAGTCAACAGGTTTAGAAAAAAATATAATTCTGCTTAGGACAGCAGCGTAAGTCTGCTATCTGTTGCATATTTCTTGGATCCGAGTCTAATCGAACCAAGTCAGAATTTTAACATAAGCCTGCATAGTGTCAGGCTGCAAGCCCAAAAACTGTTTACAGAGTTCGAATGGCCTCCTCCTGAAACCTCCCAAGAAGCACAGGACAAAGACCAGAAAGTTGAAAGAGAGAACCCCTGGTTCGCAAAAGCTGTATTCATTGCTCCTTCCATCATCGAAGAACAGAATACCCACAATGAGACCCAACATAAGCCGTAAATCTGGCTGTAAATCTTTTGTTTAAGGCTCCTCCACCCCACACTTAAGCTGGACACCATGGTGGCCAACTTTCAGTCATGATCTAAAGAGCAGTGAAAAAAGATTCAGGTTTTTGGGCACGACACAATAGATTGCAGACTGAGTGGGCAAGAAAAAGCAGTCGCTGGGATGACCTTCTTTACCCTACGGACTCTCTTTTATATTCAGGTCATCTTGAGCAAATCGTGTCTCTTTTCTAGAAGGGTGTGCGTGGAATTAAAGAACCTTTCGAGCAACAAGCTGCTATTTTGTGACCTTTTCAAAACTGAAAGGGGTCTTAAACAGATTGTAATGGCTCGCTACTTAAATTAACAACATGTGTCGTTTTCCATGTTACACATTATTCGACACCGCAAAATACTTTGTGGGTCATTAACCTCTTGGCACCACCCCACCCCCCCAAGTCAAGCTAAGTAGTCCTGCCTTTTGTGTTACCACTCCTTGGCCCTATTAAAAGGAGAACTCTGGATGGAACTCTCTCTCTCTGGCCTTGTATCCCTCAGATCAGCGTGGGCTGAGGATTTTAGGAAAGATTCAGGTGAGTGGACAGAGTACCTTGTAAGCTGTTGAATTGACCTTTCTGATCAATCTAGAAGGGGGAGTGCTGATTTGGTGTAGTGGTTAAGAGCGGTGGCCTCTAATCTGGAGAAATGGGTTTGATTCCCCATTCTTCCACATGCAGCCAGCTGAGTGACCTTGGGTCAGTCACAGTTCTCTCAGAGCTGTTCTCTCAAGAGCAGTTTTCTCAGAGCTCTCTCAGTCCCACCTACCTCACAGGGTGTCTGTCATGGGAAGAGGAAGAGAAGGAGATTGTAAACTGCTCTGAGACTCCAAGTGAAGGATGGGGTATAAATCCAATCTCCTCTTGTGAGCTACTAGCAGCTTGCAAGCTGCTGCTGCAGAGGACTTTGTGCATCCCCTAGTCCAGGGGTGGCCAAACTTTCTTAATGTAAGAGCCACATAGAATAAACATCAGATGTTTGAGAGCAGGTAGACAGGCAAACAGGCAGGAAGGAAAATAGATGAGGGGAGGGAGAAGTGGAAAGAAAGCAACTTTAACTTTAAATGCATTCTCCAAACTGCCAGCTAACTTGGTTTGGAGAAGTGATTTAAAGAGAGAAATGCCTTTGGCAAGCTGGCCAACAGGGTCGTTGGGGCTTTGAGAATCACACAATATGTGTGAAAGAGCTACAGTTTGGCCACCCCTGCCCTAGAAGATATCTGCTGGTTGGTATTTCTTTAGAAAAAGGTTTTATCTCATAGGATTTTTCTTCGTGCTTAGCTGATAGCTTCGTTTCTGTTCTTCCTAGTGCATGGGGAAGGGGCTGTGTGTGGGTCAGTGGACGAGTATCCACTTGGCGTGCAGAAGGTGCTGGGCTCAATCCTTGGCATCTCTGGTTAAAAGGATTGGGAAGTGTGGTGAAAGACTTCTGCCTGAGACTCTGAAGAGCCTCTGCCAGTCTGGACAGACGGTACCAGGCCTCGGATTCAGCAGGAGCTCACAGGAGCTCAGCTCCTGAACCATTCTGACAGCTCCACCTCCTCCTTCCCACCTCGTCCATTGAATACTAGGTGCAGCTGCATAACAATCCCTGGATGAGCTCCACCACCTTTTTTCCCTACAAAACGACCCCTGGACAGTACTGTCTGGGATGGACCAAGGGTATCTCTCATGAAAGAAATGGCTGGTGACCCCTGGTCTAGAAGAGGGGTCTCTATGAGAAATCTAATCCTCAGCCATCTTGGTTGCCCTCTTCTATACGTCTTTCAGCTCTGCAATGCCCTTTCTGATATACGGTGACAAGAAATGACCAAACAAGGCTTTAGCTTGGAGCAAAAAGCCAGTCCTGGGTACTCTGGGCTCCAACTGCCTGATGATGGGGAGCTTGGGGACATGCTTTCCCACCTCCCCATCAGGCAGCGGCTAAAGGATTACAGCACAAAACACCCAGGCAGGCTTTGCAGTGCAACTTTGACCTTCCCTTGTCACCCAGGTTAGTGGCCCCCAACCTTTTTGGCACCAAGGACCGGTTTCATGGGGGGTCTTTAAATGGGGGGTGGAGACTGGGGCTGTTTCTGCCACTTCACCCCCACTAGGTGGCCAGGCAGCAGAAGGTCAATCTGCCTCCCCCCCTATTTAAAGACCCCCACCAATCACCTGATTGATGGCAGCCTATAAATGAGGGGTAAGCTAAGGTCCTAGCAGCGCTGCCCCTTCCATCAGCCTACAAGGTGAGGCAGCCTTGAACTTCTGCTGGGTCCCAGGCAAAAGGGGAGGCGGGAATGCTCTGTCTTGCTTCACGGCCCGGTTGCTAGAAGGCCATGGACCAGTACCGGTCCATGGCCCAGTGGCTGGGGACCCCTGACCCAGGAGATAGGGGCTGGCTGGATTTGCACTACTTTTTCTCATCCCCGTTCTGCTCTTCAACTCCAGACATGTTTCTTACCCCCTTTTCCCTGCCCCTTGGCCACTTTTCAGCCATTTCCTGATCATCCACATTGCGTTGGCCCTCATACAGTTTTCACTTCCTTCTGCCTTTCTAGTCTTGGTGTTCAGCACTTCAATCTTGCTGAGGTTGCTGGCCAACCTCTCAGTGGCTCCCATTATCTTGCAAGATCACATTTTAGGGTGATTCAACCATTGTTGGTTTATTTATTTTTGTCTCACCACTGTTTAATTGTTTGGATTTCCATGCAAACCTGGGGCATCCCAGGTCTGTAGACAGAGCTTTAGAGATATATCCAAAACTGCTTTTTACAACACTAGATATATTTAGACAGTATGTTTTTCCTTGGTTTACTTTGGCTTGCTGCTGTTATAGATGTTTCACTGCTTATACAGATGTTACTAGAGTGCCTTGGACTTCCTCTTAAGCTTCTTACTGGTTGGACACACACAGTTGAGATCCTATAATGCTCTCTCTCTCTCTCTCTCGGCTTGGCTTCGCGAACGAAGATTTAAGAAGGGTGCAATAGTCCACGTTTGCTGCAGGCTCGCTGGTGGCTGACAAGACCAATGTGGGACAGGCAGGTCCGGCCACAGCGGCTGCAGGGAAAAGTCTGATTTAGGGTTGGTCCTGTAGCAGTGTGATTCTTCCTCAATCTCCTTTTGTCCTCAAGACCAGCTATGCGTGCATTCTCAAAGGAAGAGACAGCCTGGTGGATGGTGTGCCTCCATGCTTTGCGATCTGAGGCTAGGTCAGACCACTGGTGATGGTTGATGTGACAGGTGCTAAGGGATTTCTTCAAGGAGTCCTTGTACCTCTTCTTTGGTGCCCCTCTATTTCGATGGCCGGTGGAGAGTTCGCCATACAGGGCAATCAAAAATAGATAATGCTCTAATCCTGTGTTTATAGACCAGAGGCTTTCCTATCTGCCCCCTCTTCCTCTGGCCAGATTGCTATTCTCTTCTTCACAGCAATAACCTCTTTTGACTTGCTTGAAGAACCTCTGTGTCTGTGCCTCCTCAAACCTTTCGTTAAATCCCTACCTTCCAGAAGAACAGTCCCGGTAAACTGGTTAATAAGCTTCCCTACTGAGAATGACTAATTCGCCACTCAAGTAGTGTTTCTGTGTGTCACACAAGGAGATTTCTTTCAATTCCTTACATAGGTGAGTTTCTGACACTTCTTTGCTATGCTCACCAACTCCAGTTTGGTGTAGTGGTTAAGAGTGCGGACTCTTATCTGGGAGAACCGTGTTTGATTCCCCCCTCCTCCACTTGAACCTGCTGGAATGGCCTTGGGTCAGCCATAGCTCTGGTAGGAGTTGTCCTTGAAAGGGTAGCTGCTGTGAAAGCTCTCTCAGACCCACCCACCTTGCAGGGTGCCTGTTGTGGGGGGAGAACATATAGGAGACTGTAAGCCGCTCTGAGTCTCTGATTCAGAGAGAAGGGCGGGGTATAAATCTACAGTCTTCTTCTTCCACCCCAAGTCTGTTAGCAAAAGCCACAACACACTCCTCCGCTACAGACAGAGCTCAACAGACCCTTTTTCTTCAGAGTCTCTTGTTAGGAGTTTTTCTGTCCATTCTCCTCCCTAACTACAACTACAACTTGTGGATTCTAAAATCTGTATTCTGAAGGAATTTTTCACAATTATATGTGATTACCTTAACTTGCAGACATTCCTATTCTAAATAACAAGGATTATCAATTACATGGTTATGTTTTGTTGGCTCTAGTGAGAATTCCTCCTCTAAAACCCAAAGGTAGTGGTTGTGGAACATTCTAAAGTACAGGAGTTTGTAAGAACCACGGCGATGCGTGCAATAATTCTTCCTCTGCACATTCCCTGCAGCCCAGATATCCAAAGCCCATAAAGCTCTTTGGAAGTCATTTAAAACCATATTTTAATCAGCTCTAATTTTACACATGAAACGAATTTAAAGCACAATGAACACTCAGCTGCGTTGTTAAAATGATTTCCAGCAAATAATAGAAGCCATTAGAGAGACTCTCCTCAAGTAGGAGCGACTGGTGCACAGGTTCTAGCTTTTCAAATACTGGATTATTATGAATATACAACCTGATATTTTGAGGCTGCATAAAACATTGTAAGAACAGGTTATTAATGCTATTAGGGAGCTTTTATGTTTTAAATCATCTTTCAACTAAATCAAAGCTTTCTTTGCTGCCCCCCCCCTCGCCTTCTACCAAGGCTTTACCTCCAGAGCTGCAATCCAGGTGATCAAAGAAAAGAATTGCACCTCAACCAATAGCTAAGATATGGAAACAAAACACTTTGTGTTTTCCTCCCGCTTTTTATTTCGAGATATGGTAACTCAATTGAACTGACTGAAATAGGCCTTTGGTTTTTATTTCATCTTGCTGTGGTTAAAAAAAAAAAAAAATCACCTATTGCTCCAAAGCTCTTTTTACGATAAAGCTTTCTCCTGGGTTTATTTAGATATTTCAATCCCTGCTGTTTCTTCAGTCTCAAGCGTAGAGCTACGTCCTTAGATAAGTACCAAACACAAGGTTTCACGCTACTATGGCTCACGGTAGGCATTTCTACCTTTAAGCTCTCGTATAAATGGGTTTCATATATGCAACCGTCGTTTTGGAAAATAACTGCAATTTCAACTCCCCCCTCTCAGCAATACAAAACACCCTTGCACATTCTTGAGGTCAAGTTCCACAGAGTCACCAGGAACCAGCTCTGCCAACGTTTCAAGAGAAACCCCTTCCAACAACAACCAGACCCCCAGGGTGCTGCCAAGGGCTGCTAAAAGTTGCCATTTTTTGCAGGCTATCTTTTTTTTGCGGGGGGGGGGGGGAGTTGTTGGTAAAATGAGTCCCCAGCTTGCTGGGGGGGAAGGGTAGATGACTGGGGAAGGCAATGGCAAACCACCCCGTAAAAAGTCTGCCGGGAAAATGTCATGATGAGACATCACCCCAGAGTCGGAAACGACTGGTGCTTGCACAGGGGACGACCTTTACCTTTTTAATCTAAACTGACTTTTGTCAGGCGATAAAAACTTTTGTAACAAGAGCAACCAGGCCTCAGATTCAGTAGGAGCTCACAGGAGCGCAGCTTCTGAACCTTTATGAAAGTTCCACCTCCTCCTGGGAGTTCCACCTCCTGGTCCATTGAATAGTATATGCAGCTGCATAACAATCCCTGGATGAGCTCCACCACCTATTTTTCTACAAAATAACCCAAGAGTAACTAAAGCACAGATCGCTCCGTCAAATCAAATCACATTCAAACAAGGAGGGGCAGAAGGACATTCATCCTTAGTGATTCACTAATATTTATAGGGTTTAATCTGTTAAAAGAAAAAAAGATTGCATGAATTAGTGACAGCATACCCAATATTAATAACTGCAGTCAAAGCGAACCAACTGCACCAATGAGATATGATTGCGGCATATAGCTCCTCTCTGGTCATCAAACTGTAATTCCGCACAGGGCTTTTTTTGTAGAAAAAGCCCAGCAGGAACTCATTTGCATATTAGGCCTCACCCCCTGATGTCACCGTTTCACATGGGGTTTTGTGTAGAAAAAGCTCAGCATGAACTCATTTGCATATTAGGCCACACCCCAGATGTCACCATTGTTTCATACAGGTTTTTTTTTTTGTAGAAAAAGCCCAGCAGGAACTCCTTTGTATATTAGGCCTCACACCCTGACACCAAGTCAGCCAGAACTGCGTTCCTGCTAAAAAAAAAAAGCCCTGGTTCTGCAAAACCAGGCAAGGTTATAGAAAGCCCTTTTTCAGGTTGCCACCCATCTAGCTTCAGACAGCACCAGCTTCTGAAACAGGGCTCCCAGAGATGACCAGAGCGGATGGGTAGGTTCATATGGGAGAAGGTGGTACTTTCAACTGGAGGAACTGGACAGAACTACACAACTAGAGCTATGTTCCCCACCCCAAACGAAAGCAAACAACACAATCTGACACAAACAGCAGCTATCCAAAAAGGAGCTTGTACTGATTAGCATTAACCAATTGGGAGTTTCTCAGACCAGCCTTTGGTGCATTTCTACATTCCAACTAGCTAGTGGCTCTTTTCATGCCTGCCCTCTAGGTAAAAGTGCTAGATTCTGGAAGAATACGCTTACCCAGGGCTTTTTTTGTAGCAGGAACTCCTTTTCATATTAGGCCGCACCCCCCTGATGTAGCCAATCCTCCTGGAGCTTACAGTAGGCCCTGTACAAAGAGCCCTGCCAGCTCTTAGAGAATTGGTCACATCGAGGTGTGTGGCCTAATTTGCAAAGGGATTCCTGCTACAAAAAAAAGCCCTGTGCTTACCTATTTATTTATTCACTTCATTTACACTCCTCTTTTCTCCCTAGTGAGGACCAAAAGTAACTTACATCATTCTCTCATCCATTTTATCCTCACAACAATCTTGTGAGGTAGGTTAGGCTGAGAGGAGTGTGTGAGTGGCCCAAGATCACCCACCCAAGCTTCCGGACTAGGATCCGGAACACCCAAACAGAAGGGGGATTTGAAATTGGGTGTTCCGGATCCTAGTCCAATACTAACTACTGCACCATGCTGGTCTAGAGGCCTTTCTTTGTTAAAACATAGGTCCCTGGCAGACTGCGGATTGCCTCTGGTACTACAGTTCTTTTCCAGCACAGATGACTGATGAGTCATGGGCGGATGAGTCCAGAAGAAATACAGCAAGCGTTGCTTCTCGAATATTTGGAAGAGACCTAAGAACCTGGCTTAAAATACATTCTGAGGGCCTAATCCAGCCAGGGTCCAGCACTTTCTGCTCCTACTCTATTGAAAGAGATTTAAAATATTCGCTCAACTCTCCTATTGAAATAAGCGGGAAATCACAATGCTGCATGGAGCTCTTGATGTTGAGATGATTTCGAAGGAAAGAGAAGCAACTCTGTTCCATGTTGACACGGCTCCAAAAAAGTCCACTTACCTAACTGTGCTTCTGAAATCAACCAGCCTCAACAATGCCTCTCGCTATTTATCTCCCTGCCTCGTGCATTTTATAAATACTCCGTTGCAATCATTTTTTTTCCTGTTTGTTAATGAAACATGAACTTAACAGTCCATGCCTTCTGCCTTTGTAAAGAACTGGCAGGAGACGGTGATCTGCTTATTTAATCATGTTGGGAAAAGATTTAGAGAGTTCTGCTTTGGCGAAATGGTGAGGACAAAGCCCGACCTCACCTTCATTAGCTCTTTAAGTGCTCCTGTCATATCCTGGCAAGTGACAATGTATGTCAAACGGACATCATCGGGGAGACCGCATTAAACAAGGACAAAATTAACTTGAGACTTGAACTAAAGTCTGAATTCAAACTCTCATGTACACTTGCTATTGCATAGCCCCATGTGCTAATATAACTGTGGTAAGTGGTTCTGGGATTTACCCTCTCCCCTAAGCAGAAGGTCTACATGTTTCTGCACCATTTTGGTTCAGTGTACATGATACGTGTACCAAGCTGTGAATGAGGTCTGAATTGTGTGCATGCATGTGTGTGAGACAAAAACCAAGACAGTGGGATGTCTGTGGGGTGCACGAGTGCATTCTCATACAAATATGTTGTCATATATGCAACATGCAATTTTTTTATCCAGCTCACAGATGGGGAAACGTGGCCTTAGGAGGGTATAGCTCTCCTTAGGATGGCATAACACGGGACATAATAAGAGGTCTATAAAACCAGGCATGGTGTGGAGAAAGCAACTGCCTGCACCCTTTGTAGCTGACTGGTAGCTGATTCAGCGATAAGAACAGGAAGCAGTTCTTCATGAAAAATCGACATTGTGGAATCCATTGCCAAATGATCCCACTAGATTAGTTGGCTTTAGGAGGAGATTAGGTGGACTGATGGGAGAGAGATCCCATAAATGACTTTGCCATCATTGGAGCCTCACCATTCAGACGCAAGTGCTGGGCACAACTTGGAGACATTGTACTTTCAAGAACTGAGTATTTTGAACTGAAACTTTGGGATATTGTTGGGATGTTATTGCGAACAAATTTTGAAGGAAGTACATCATATGTTGACATTGACACTGTGTGAATTAACTATATTGTAATAGAAATATAGCTTATAGGCTTTCTACACAGTGCTGGTTTGTTTTGTTCTTCTCAACTTCCAGGCAGAGCTTGGAGGTCTTCTGGAATTGCGACAGCTCCCCAGACTACTGAGAGCAGCGGCCCTGCAGGACATGGCAGCTTCAGAGGGTGAACTCTATGGCATCACGTCCCCGCTGAGCTCCCTCCCCTCCCCCAAATATCCAGGAACTTCACCCTCACAGGTGCACCCCAAAAATATCCAGGAATTTCACAAGCTGGAGTTGGTGACTCTACGGTGGATTAAGATGGACCATTGGTTCAATCCTGAATGGCTGTTCTGTTGTTCTTAAGATCCAAAGACATTTCAATATTAAGTTTGGGTTAATGGTGTGAATCCTTGTATGATTTTTTCCATCCAATTAAGTAAATGGTTCGTGCGTTACACGGCTTCCCCCTTCTTCACGAAGTTTTTCACGCTTCATGGTTTTTACGCTGTGATATAAATTAATGGCAACATTTAATAAAACATGAACTTAACGTCCAATCCTGTTTTCCTCTTTACATTTCATTCCTATATTTGCATGTAATAAGATTTGCCGTAATGCCTTTTGCCATATAACATTTTAAGGTATGCTGTTGATGTGTGGTACTGATGTGCGGCTCAGTCTAAAGCTTGCCATGTTCCAGGCGCTTTTCTGTTCCAGACCTTAGCAAAAAAGTTCTCCCATTTTATAAAGACACAAAGAGTTTTTGCACATATTAAAGAGCAACCCATCCGGAGGTCTCCTAAGAAGAGGTGACTGGCAAAATAGGGAATGGCAATCTCTCAACCATCTCCTTAATGGGTCAAAGGGAAGAACAGCATTTTGGTGGATCACTTCATCTGAGTAGCCAAATTAGTCTGTAGCAGCTGAACAAAATTCCAGTCCAGTTGCGCCTTACGTACAGATACGTGAGCCCTCAAGTCGCACCCGACTTATGGGCGAATCCAGCAATTTAATATTTTGCGATATACCCTCAGTTCCCTGCCAGCTCCCCAAACTCTCTTTCTTAAGAGCTGCTTCGAAGAAACAGACGCTTGCTTTTTCCTCTTTGGCTCCTCGGATGATGCTGTGTCATCAATTTCTCAAACATGGTCCGAAGGATAGCTGAACATGCAGTCCCCATTCTCCATACTAAATTAACTTTGAAGTGGAACAAAACTGGTCGGGAACTCGCTTCCCTTAAAGTGTGACGCCCGCCGTTCTCTCACTTCCTCCGGCTGTTATGTCATGTAGAGCATGTACTGCTGTTTTCTCAGCTGTTGCAAAAAAGCACCGGATATCAATTACTTTGTGAGCTGAGGATGCTGACCTGAATAACAGCTCCTCGTTTAACATTACTTCTCACCTCTCTATCAACTGCTCTGCCAGTTAGATCTGTGCCTCCTGAATTCCTCTTGAGCCAGGGTGTTTGTGACTTCCCTTTTCCTTTTATGAAATAGTTCAGAGGAGATTTTTTTAACTCTTTTTAAAAGTAACATTTACTTAAGGACAGCACAGGATTGCACACGTTCATCCCCTTTTCGAGCAAAACAAGAAGCGAATGATCGGTGAGGCTGGTCTACTACCTAACACAGATGAGAGTTAGCAGCAAGAAAGAATCTTGCAAGGACATCGGGGGTTGAGCTGCATTTTAACTTCGCTTACAGAGCATGGAGTAAAGATATCCAGTACAAGAACAGATTGCTTCTCTCATGACAGGCTCTTAAGCTTTTATTAATTTCGGTGCCATTTGGAAGGGCAGAGGCTAAAAAGGTCAGGGTAACAGAACACCAGGCACACAGGCACAGTGCTCGAGGTCCCAGCCACAGCCCAGCATTTTGGTTTGGGACGGAGTCAGCTGTTTCTGTGAAACTGACAAAAACCAGGGGCTTCATAACAGGGGACCACAGAAGCCTTTGTGAAACGGAAAGCTGTCCTCTTATCTGACTACCGTTCCTATGGCTTCCTCTCGCAGCTCATGCTGGGTTTTTTTAAAGACAGCTTTGAACTGTCTGGATCCAATCCTTTGACCATGTCAGAGTCTGACATCACAAAGTCTTCTTTGATTAAAAAAAAAAGAGTAATTAACAATATAAGGTTAGTTTAGGTGAAAATCTGCTTTATTTCATGCGGCGGAAGCTGATGGTCTCATTCAGGGACTGCCAAGCCCTGAAGCAGAGGTGGGGGGCCATCTGCTTCGATGCCCGTTAGTTCAAGGGTCAGGACACCGAAGTGCTGCCCAGGGTCCAGGAGAGCAGGAAGGGTCCAGAAGAGTTGCTCTGCTCTCAGCTGCCAGCTGATGCAACCAGCCCCTAATGGTGTTTTCTGGAAGGCTCCAGTTTTTAAAACTGGAAGACAGATCTGCATCTGTCACTCTCATAGATATACATACACCAAGCATTTGACCAGTGTGTGTGTATGTACAAACACAGACTCATATTGGTTCCTTCCATATCTGTCCTTCACGACATCTAACAGACCGGTTTCTCTTGCTTGCTCTCCTTCTCCCTTCTTTATTTTTGGCTTGTGTTGGAGAAAGCTCCCCCTTTGTCGCTCACGTATGGGCATAGAAGCCATCCTTCCTACCATGCCTCTGCACTTGTGTCACCAGATTTCTCCCAATCCATTCCAGTTTTTACTACCAACAGAACAGTATACTCACAAGATTTGCTTCCATCCAGCCTAGGCGCCATTTCCCTTCATATGGAAAAGAGGGAGAAGGCAGAGTGGGACCATGAGATTCCCAAAGACAGCCTCCATCTGATCACTTGTGGGGAGCGTACGGACTGCTGGCAGGCTTTTGGTTTAGTGAACAATGTGCAGGAGGCGCCAGATGAATTAGCTGGTGCTTCTAGGTCAGAGGTTCCCAAACTTATTTGGCCTAATGCCCCCTTTTCAGAAAAAAAAGTTGCGCAGCGCCCCCCTGGAAATCTACCTTCAAGAAGTGGACTAAAAGATGCAGTGACATATTTGCACACAAAGTAAACAAAGATGTTGTAAATAAAACACTTTGAAGCTTGAAATTCTAAAATTATTTTATAAAATCTACCATAGTAACATTCCCATACACAGAATTTTTGAAATTTCTTTATAATTATTATCCACCCTCCCCTTGTCAGCTCCAACTAATACAATGGGAAGGTGCCCCACACAGCCGCTTTCAACCTGAAAGCAGAAGGTTTGTCAAGTACCGATATTTCCCAATAACAGAGTCCTTTGTTTTATTTCAAAAGATCATTTTATTTCAAGAAACTCAGGAGCTCTACCAAGGAGACAAGCCTTGGGAGTAATGGGGTACCAAGGGTTACAAAGTTACTATATAGGATATCATCAAAGGTTATAATACAGATGCATGTTTGAGTCACGAGTTCAAAGGTTACTAGGCAGCTATCTATTTACTACTAAAGCATTCCATTCTATTGAAGAACATCAGAAACATTCTCACACCACTCTGTGACCAGATAAGAGTTGTCTGTGTGAAAGCAGGGGAGAATACCTTGAGATACCAACCGCTAGTCCATACCATAAACATCCCAGGGCCAGATGGCTTTGCTACGTGCCCTCTGGGTTGTAAATAATGGAGGAGAGCAGGTCTGGTGACGTGCTCTCTACACAGTAAAAAATGGTCAAGAAATGAGTGTGCCTGACAGTGGGCAGCAGTAAAACAGGGTGCCCTTCGTAGGCTTCCTTGGAAGCCTCTGACAAGCACAGGCAATGTTTGCCCTGCGAAGAAAAGCGGCGGCGTGGCAGCACCGCCTGGGGCTCTTGGCTTGCCTGCTGGCTGGCGCAGTTGTGCCACAAGGGAAGGAGTAAGTAAAGTAAGTAAGTAAAGTAAATTTTATTCTTATATCCCGCCCTCCCCCGCCAGAAGGCGGGCTCAGGGCGGCTCACAGACATGGCAAGCCATGATTTGGTTAAAACAGATAACAATAATTTAAAAATATGGTTCAATTACATAAATTAATTGAAGTTTAAAAATATAAAAATAGATAGAAATAGGTGCTATACTTCTATCAGTCACAAATTACACATTGTCATACATCAGTTTCAGTTATACATAAGGTGGCTAAAATTACAATAGTTAATCAATTTGGTCTGGTCCTGATTTGAATGCGAGCTGAAAAAGAGAGGTTTTGCAAGCCCTGCGGAACTGGTTCAAGTCCCGCAGGGCTCGCACCATCTCTGGAAGTTGGTTCCACCAACGAGGGGCCATTAGTGAAAAGGCTTGCTCCCGGGTTATCTTCAGTCTGGCCTCTCTTGGCCCAGGGATTTGTAGGAGGTTTTGGGAGCTGGATCTTAGTGCTCTCTGGGGAATATATGGGGAGAGGCGGTCCCTGAGGTAGGCAGGTCCTCGGCCATATAGGGCTTTAAAGGTAATAACCAGCATCTTATAACGAACACGGTAGACGACTGGCAGCCAATGCAGATCCCGCAGCACAGGCCGCACGTGTTCCCGTCTAGGTAGTCCCACCAGCAGCCTGGCCGCCGCATTCTGCACTACCTGAAGTCTCCGTGTTCGACACAAGGGCAACCCCATGTAGAGGGCATTGCAGTAGTCTAATCTTGAGGTGACCGTTGCGTGGATCACAGTTGCTAGGTCGTCGCGTTCCAAGAAGGGAGCTAACTGCCTCGCCCTCTTGAGATGGAAGAAGGCGGATCTTGCGGTGGCAGCTATCTGGGCCTCCATTGATAGCGAGGATTCCAGTAGCACCCCCAAGCTCTTGACCCTGTGCACTGGTATCAGTGGCACACCGTCAAAAGCCGGCAGAATGATCTCCCCTCCTGGTCCGTCTCGGCCCACGCAAAGGACCTCAGTCTTCGTTGGGTTCAACTTCAGCCCACTCAGCCTGAGCCAGCCAGCCACGGCCTGTAGCACCCGGTCCAAATTTATAGGGACATCGCCAGTCCGGCCTTCCATCAATAGATAGAGCTGGGTATCATCAGCGTACTGTTGACAGCCAAGCCCATACCTCCGTGCAATCTGGGCAAGGGGGCGCATAAAGATATTAAACAATATCGGGGAGAGAACTGCCCCCTGAGGCACCCCACAATGAAGAGGGTATCTCTGAGACAGCTTCCCCCCAACTGCCACCCTTTGTCCCCAATTTTCAAGGAAGGAGGAGAGCCACTGTAAGGCTAGCCCCCGAATTCCTGCGTCGGCGAGGCGGCGAGTCAGCAGCCGATGGTCGACCATGTCGAACGCCGCCGACAGGTCGAGCAGCAGCAGTACCGCTGAGCCGCCTCAGTCCAGTTGCCGTCGGAGGTCATCTATGAGGGCGACCAAGACTGTTTCCGTCCCATGGCCCGGGCGAAAGCCGGACTGGCATGGGTCCAAGGTGGAAGCGTCCTCCAGAAAGTCTTGCAACTGCAACGCCACCGCCCTCTCAATAATTTTGCCCAAAAAGGGCAGATTTGAGACCGGCCGATAATGTGCCAATACGGACGGGTCTGATGTAGCTTTTTTCAAGAGAGGGCAGACCACTGCCTCCTTCAGGGATGTTGGGAAAACACCCTCCGATAGGGATCGATTTATAATGTCCCGTATAGGACATTTCAATTTCTCCTGGCAGGCCTTAATTAACCAGGAGGGGCAAGGGTCTAGGTCACAAGTTGTGGATCGTGCAGTGCCTAGAATTCTGTCAACTTCCTCCGAGCTGAGTGGGTCGAAGCAGTCCAAGGTTAAATCAGAAGACACGCATTGGGCCTCAAGTTCACTTACTGCATCTAAGTTGGCGGGGCAGTCGTGGCGGAGCGATTGGACCTTATCTGCAAAAAATTTCGCAAAAGGCTCACAGCCTATCTCCAATTCCTTAGCTTTTGGGTTGCCCTGCGGCAATGAAGTAAGGTTCCGAATTATTCTAAATAATTGAGCTGGGCGCGAATTTGCAGATGCAATCTTGGCCACAAAGTATGTTTTCTTTGCGGCCTTGATTGCCATCTCATAGGACTTCATAAGTTTCCTATAAGATGTTCTAGTCGCTTCATCGCGGGTACGCCACCATTGCCTCTCTAGCCGTCTAAGGCCTTGTTTCAGCTGGCGCAATTCCGGGGTATACCACGGAGCCGGCCTAATCCGAGGTCGCAGAGGACATCGAGGTGCAATCTCCTCGATGGCCCTAGAGAGCCGGCTATTCCAGGACTCAACCAGGCCATCGAGAGGGATGCCAGAGGGCCAGGGATCCCGCAGAGCCATTTGGAACCGTTCCGGGTCCATCTGTCTCCGCGGGCGAGCCATAATAGGCTCCTCGCCTAAACAGGTTTGGGGAGGCATATCTACACGGGCCTTGAGGGCAAAGTGATCCGACCATGGCACCGCCTTGGCGGTTATATCGCTCACTACAACCCCGGCCGCAAAGATCAAGTCCAACATGTGGCCAGCCTGGTGAGTGGGGGTTACAACGAGTTGAGAGAGTCCCAGTGTCGCCATGGAAGACACTAGGTCCGTCGCCTGACTGGAGGACGGGTCATCAGCATGGACGTTGAAGTCACCCAGGATTATCAGCCTTGGGTGCTCCAACGCCCAGCCCGTCGCCGCCTCCAGTAGGGACGGTAAGGCGCTGGCCGGTGCGTTAGGCGTATGGTACACCAGCCAGACCGCCAACCCCTCTCCAGCCTCCCACGCCAGGCCGGCACATTCGATACCCTCAATCTTTGGGGCCGGGAGAGCCTTGAAGGAGTAAGCCTCCCGTACAAACAATGCCACCCCTCCCCCCCGCCCGCTAGTCCATGATTGATGTAGGACTGAGTAACCCGGAGGAGTTGTTTGCGAGAGGGCCACAGTATCGCCCTCCCGGGTCCAGGTCTCAGTCACGCAAGCCAGGTCCATATTTTGTTCGAGAAGAAACTCTCGAAGGGTTGAGGTCTTATTATTGATGGACCTGGCATTGCACAACACCAATGACGGAGGTGGGTTATTCCCTCTGGCCCTACTACCTGCCACCCTTGGGATGAGATGCAGACTGGAAGAGGACCGAGCACTATCCTGTCTCTGTCCTCTTCCCTTATAATATCTGCTCCCACCGTAAGGGGGTGCCCAGTAGTGCCCCCTGGCAGGGTGGCACCTTAGGTGGTCACCTACCCACCTATTCCCATGCGCTTGCCCTGCAGAAGACACTCTGACTGATTTCCCACCCACACTCCTCTTCTCAGTGGGGCTTCCCTCTGATTTTACACTATCTGCCCTGGGGCTGCAGCTAGCTTTGGCTTTTTCGTGCTGCAAACAGAAACCTCTAAAACCCAGTTTCTGTTTGTGGTGCAAAAAAGCAGATGCTAGCTGCAGCCCTGGGACAAATAGTGTGAAATCGGAGGGAAGCCCCACTGAGAAGAGAAACTTGAGAGTGTCGTAAGGCAAGTGGGAAATCGGTCTCTGTGACTGGGGCATTGCGGTTGGCTGAAATCAACAGAAGCAACCACCTGGTAACCAGAGGACAGTAAGAAGCTTGACGCTCTGCAGAAAACCTTGTGAGGAGCAAGCTACAGGTTGAAACTCTTTAGAGAAGTTTGTGTGATTGCCTCAGTGCTTCCACTGTCCTGACTTGAACTGTATTGCTGAGAGAGAAACTGCAAGCAACCTTGAGAAGCTGCTAGCTATAGCAAGTATTGGCTAGGATAGACTAGTAAGGTTTTTTGTTTCTGTCTTTCTTGTTTGTCTGCACACCTCTATTTTTTTTATTCTGTCTTGTAAATAAACTGCATTCTTCTTATATTTTAATTGGAAGGAGTTCTGGTCCTCATTACTAGTCTAATTGAGTGAATTCGCACTAAATAGCAGACAAAAAGGAACCCTCTATTTTTGATAATTGGAATTTTCCTCTAAATTAGAAATTCTGGACCCCTCCCAGAAACATGATGTTTTGACACCTCCCACCCTCTCCTCTTCTTCCTTTATACTTCCACCACCCCCTTATTTTTTTTCACTGCCCTCCAATTGCACCCAAGCCTATTACCAGCCCCTGGATCATTCCAGTGCCCCCAGGGGGCAATATCGCCCACTTTGGGAAACACTGTTCTAGGTGAATGGCTCCCACCGGTTGCATGTGATGGAGACGGCAAACTCTGTCTACTAACTAGTTATTATACCAGTGTGGCTATAGCCTGCTAGACCTCTGCTCAGCCCCTAATTTTATTGAAGTGGGAAGTGCCATCAAGTTGTAGCCGATTTATGTCAACCCTATGGGATTTTCCAGGTAAAAGACCAACAGAGGTATTTTGCTGCTGCCTGCCTTTGTGTAGCAAAATCTGGACTTCCTTGGTGGGTTCTCTATCCAAGTGCTAACCAGGGTTGAACCTGCTTAACTTCCAAACTCTGATGAGATCAGGACAGCCTGGGCCGTTTTTTTGTATAAAGCCAGCCAGCTGGGTCCCCTCGACCTCTGGGTCTCCTGGGCAATTTCAACATCCGTGTCGACAATACCAAGGTTGTATCTGCATTTTGAAGCACACCTTATTCACTAGGTTCTTCTGAGCACAACTCTCTGTTGATGCATTCTACAGGACACAGACCCCTGCCTTTAATTGCCCCCCCTCTTTTACTCTTTTAATTTGCAACTAAATCTCCCCCCCCCCCATTGATCAAATATCTCGACCAAAAACCACCCGTAAACACTGTACAAATTTTTCTCTCATACTTTGTTGCCTCCAGTTTTGTTTTGTACCAGCTCTTCCACGGCTGGTTCTTATTCCTTTTATAACAGTTTAATGCATTTATATAATTTCGCTATGCATGTATATCGTCGAATCTGTCTGGAGTGAGTGATATTCCCGGACTCTCTTCGGGGGTTTCTCCCCCCTCCCCACCCATATTTATGGTTTGTACCTAGCAGCAGGACTTCATGTCGCCATATATGAAAAGTCTTTGCCTGAGACTTATGCTTTGTACAAACATGTCACTTAAGGAACAATTTTCAAAATTTATTCCCTTTTCTATTTACTCAGCTGTTGAGCTTCAAGAAGCGAATTGACTTTTAAACCATTCCATCTCTATCAGATCTTTTTTTTTAGGGAAGAGCAGAAAACCAGAGAGAAAAATCAAACTCTGCCTCTGTGCCTTCCTGATCTTAGTCTACATCTCCAAAGTATTCTTCTGGGACAATGAGCTTTTAAAGGTTTTAGAGTGAGTTTAAAAAAAACAAAAACAAAATATCCTCATTGATACCAAAAGGGGTTTCCCCCCCCCCCCTTTTGGTAGTGATGGGGGGGAATGTTTGCTGAAATTTCTTTAGTTACTCCCTTGGAGATTACACTGTTCTGGTTCGACAGCTGCACTCCCGGACTTGGTGCCTTGACCTCCTGACCTTCTTGACTTCCTGAGGAAAAAGGTCTTTCGGTATAAAAGACTTAATTTCACTTACAGAGGGGGAAAAAACACCAACTTGTTAATTACACAAGCTTTGTTCTACTTCACTTTAAGGTAGCACAGAGTTATTTCTCCTCATTAGGAAAATCAACCTCTTTTGCATCCCGTGTTTACCGTTCTTTGTCACAGTCTTTTCAAGGGGTCTGTGAATGTGGATGGAAACATTTCTGGTAAGAGAATAAAGTTTGAGTCCAGTGGCAACTTTAAGACCAACAAAATTTTATTCGAAGTATGAGCTTTTGTGTTCACACACACACTTCTTCACTACCAATCTGGATTTCTGGTAAAATATGTGTAAGGTACCAACTGCACCTCTCAGTTTCTCTCTCATTCTATGTGTGATCTGAGTATTTAACTCCCTGGGCCAAACTAGGCATAACCAGGATGTCTACCAGTTCACAAGCATGGGTTGGTGATATACATACATATATCTGAAACACAAAACCAGAGGAAGAGGAAGAGGGTGAGGGGGCCAATCCCAGCTTTGCCACTTTTCTAACATGGCTCCCCTCTGTGACTTTGGAGGGCTCCTATTCTCCCCCCCCCCTCGCAAGGTACTTTGGATTTGGAAGGGGGGGAAGTTTTAAACACCAAAATACAGGGAGCAAGGTTTAGTTTGACCATGTGCTCTGTGTGGTGGGGGGCAAAAGGTGGAAGGTGGCTCAAGAACACTCTGCTGAGCTCCCTCCCCCGCCCCCAAATCTAGAACCAGCCCTGGTTGCTATTATAGTGCTAGAGAAAGGAAAATTACAAGAACAGTAGGTTTGCCCCAATGGTATGCCTGCTGTTAAAAGACATGCCCCCTCCAAGGGCACATCCATGCAACTGGGAGCACCATACATGGAATCACCAAAGAGAGTCATGCCTGTCTTTTACGCCACTGCAGAGCATCTCCCCAAGTTGCACACAGAGTTCCTGTGCAGATAAGTTCCCTTCTACACTTCAGTTAGAACAGGTGGGTGAGAGACTTTTTGCATGCAGAATGGTCCCCCTCTGGGAAGTCATTCCCCTCTAGAAGGCATCAGATCCTTGAATTGGGTTTGGTGGGGGCTGGAGATCTCCTGGAATTACAAATGGTCACCGGACTACAGAGATCAGTTCCCCTGGAGAAAACAGTTGCTTTAGTGGGTACTCTGTGGCATTAATCATCACCAAGGTCTTTCCCCTCCTAACCTCCCCAGTATCCACCCCAGGAATTTCCAATGACAGAGTTGTCAACCCTAATTTTCTTAGAAGAAATTGCAGCTATAAATAAGTTATTTATATGATTTTAAAAAGGTAAAAGTAGTCTACCCTGTGCAAGCACCCAGTTGTTACCGATCCATGGGGTGACATCACATTCCGACATTTTCTTGGCAGACTTTCTGTTATGGGATGGTTTGCCATTGCCTTCCCCAGTCAGCTACACTTTACCCCCCTTCATGCTGGGTACTCATTTTACCAACCTCAGAAGGATGGAAGGCTGAGTCAACCTTGAGCCGGTTACCTGAAGCCAGGATCAAACTAAGGTCGTGAGCAGTGCTTGGACTGCAGTACTGCAGCTTACCACTCTGTGCCATGGGGCTCCTATTTATACGATACGGAATTACATTTTACCATTTCAAACGTGGATGCAAATTAAGACTGGAACAGCAGTCGTTTTAAGAAAAAGGACCTCCCCACAAGTTCTCCCATAGGTTACACTTTCAGCAAAAGGCACGCAACACTGAGCTCCCCCTACGTGCCAGCTTTTAATTCATTGTCACTGACATCACACGTTGCAACCTCCTGCCCTCCTGCTGCTGGTGGGCTGTTATCTTCTCTGTGATTTCTACAACAATATTGGGTGGCTACTTTGGAATTACAATGAACCTCTTATCAAAGGCTATTCCCCCTTGCAGGAGCCAACTTTCTTTGAAAAGGACCCTGACAAGCTAATACTCTGAGTTTAAAGGGTTATTCACTCTTAAAACACAGTTAATCTATCATTGTCCTGACTTCACGAGATCCGAAAGACAAGATGATTCAGGGAATGAGTAGTTTCCGTTAAGAGCGCTTCATAAGGAAATACTTTATTTGATATTAAGTATCCTGCATTATGAATCTGGATTGAAAAATTGCACTTAGAGGATTGCAGAGACAGAAACTGGTATGGGGAGATGCTATTTCGTTGGGGCATTTCTTGAGATAGCAAGGAAAAGTGATGCGCTTCTGGGTTTGACCTGAATAAAACAGATTTACCGGTACATGGAAACATCAGGTTGCTTTTACACCAAAGATTTCCCACATTTCAACCATTTTCACATTTCAACATGATGTCATCTTCTATCTGAAGCAGACTATTTACAGCCTGTTCCTTCCACTCCCTACCAACCTCTCCCGCCCACCCAAACACCCTGATTTATTTTAACCTGGAACAATTTTAAGCCTGAAACAATTTTGCAGGGCCTGTAAGACGGAGTTGTTCCACCAGGCACTTGGTCAAGGATGAGTGACGCCTCCTCACCTCCTGAGTTGCCTTTTACTGTGCCATCCATTGAGGAATGAATGCTGTGACGGTTGTGACTGCTGATTTTAATCTGAGCTATATTTAATTGTCATGTTGATTTTAAATGTTGTGACCCTCCCTGGGACTTACTGTGTTGGGAATGGTGGGTTATACATCTAATTTAAGGAAGGAAGGAAGGAAGGAAGGAAGAGAAAGACAGAAATAAGGAAAGAAAGATGGAAAGAAAGAAAGAAAGAAAGAAAGAAAGAAAGAAAGAAAGAAAGAAAGAAAGAAAGAAAGAGAAAGAAAGAAAGAAAGAAAGAAAGAAAGAAAGAAAGAAAGAAAGAAAGAAAGAAAGAAAGAAAGAAAGAAAGAAAGAAAGAAAGAAAAGTGTTTGCAGACAAGGCAAGACACTTTCAGCACAAGCAGTTTCTTGAAGACTTCAGTGAACACTAGTCAATTACTCTTTTCATTCCTTGATGATGATCAAAAGGGCCAGTCCCTTGCAGTAATCAGTATAACAAAAGAGAACAGTCTGCTTTTTAAACAGGAGGGAAGGGATGTCTGGAGGTTTCTCAGAAAGTATGCGGAGATTTTTTTTTGTAAAAAGGTTTTTTAAAGGCATTGTGTTATTCCTATGAGGCATTAGGTATGCTCATGGATTTTGTTTGTTTGTTTGTTAGGGAAAGAGAAACCACACACCCCACTTTGCCTTTTGGATGGGGGAGGGATTGGTTCTCAGAGTAGAAAAACTGAAGCAAAAGAATCCAGGGAAGGCAGAGAGGGTTATATGAGAACACAGCAGGCAAGTTGAATGTTAAGTGAACACTGGATATGAAAAGGAAACCACAGCTAACAATGGAGAATAAACAGACTACCCTCTCCAGTCTAGAATCTCCTAGTAAGGACAATGTGACAATCCACCGTGTTAGTAATTTGATCATTATCAGGGCTTTTTTTAAAAGAAAAAGTCTGGCATGAACTTATTTGCATATCAGTCCACACCCCCTGATGCCAAGCCAGTCAGAATTGCGTTCCTGTGCATTCCTGCTCAAAAAAAGCCCTGACCGTTATAGAAAACCACCCTGGTGATGAAACAGCCCCAGTTAAAACTCCAAAGTTGGTATCGAAACAGCTGCTTATCTGTTCCTTGTTTTTACAAATGAGAAACTGTGACAGGGATGAGACGGTGATGGCTACCCAAGTAAATCCCAGGACATTTGTACATGCAGTGCTTAAAATCAGGCATAACATTTAGTGTGCTTGAAATTCAATTGCTATGCTTGAAAGTACAATCTGTGCTGGTCAGGATCTACATTATATTTCAACCCTGGTTCTTCAAGACAGCATATACTGAAACCATTTATGGTCCTGTCCTGTACTGAAGTGTGACCTACGACTGGATCTTGGCAACAGCTTCAGTTTTCCAAGTACTTCTTTAATGTAATTGCTTTACTCTGCGAATCCAGAACAGGTCTAGATTACTTCCATTCAGGGCTTTTTTTGTAGCAGGAACTCCTTTGCATATTAGGCCACACAGCCCTGATGTAGCCAATCCTCCAAGAGCTTACAGGGCTCTTAGTACAGGGCCTGCTGTAAGCTCTTGGAGGATTGGCTACATCAGGGGTGCAGCCTAATATGAAAAGGAGTTCCTGCTACAAAAAAGCCCTGCTTCCAGTTCACTGAAGCTTACTGGTTCTCCTCCTAGCAGGACTGGTTCAATTCTGGTGCTGGAAACTCACATTTCTCTTCTCTCAATCTCAGTTTATTCGCTTTCCATCGCAGGCCTCTCTCTCACTGGCTGCCATCGTACACCTGCCAGTTCACTGTTTGTGCTGATCACCAGCTAGAAGCAGGCAGAAGTTCTTACAGTGAGCCGAGTGAACTCAGATGGTTCTGTTCGCATAATTATACTGTTTTCTTAATTAGGCAGCTTTGTCACAGCGGCCACCCCGCCACCGTCCAGATTTTAGAAGGCACACAGTGAAAAGAACCTTCCCCACTTTCTCCTTTCCCAAACGCTCTACTGTTTGTCCTGGAGGCTGGGATTTACTAGTGAACACACAGGATCTCTGTATGTGATGGCAGAAAATTTAGGTGTAAATTAGGTGAAATCCCCTCCTCCTCCCTCTTCCGTTGGCACCTTGCACTGGCGGTGGCAGTGGTGACTAAGAGAACTAGTTTACCAACTGTGCTCCTTCCTGGAGAGAAACGATCTGGCCACTGTGAGGCATGCCTTGGTTACATCTAGATTAGATTACTGCGATGCATTGGATGCGGGGCTGCCCTTGACAAGTGTTCAGCAATATCAACTGGTACAGAATTCTCTGGTGCCTTACAGGGAGAACGGAACATTCCTTGTATAGTTGTTGGATACTTGGGACTGATTGCTTTGGTGATTGCTTTGCTTTGGACTTTATATTAAATATTATAAACTATTATCAAACGTATTTAGTAATTTTGTCGCAGGTATCTTGTTATAGTTTGACCTTTTTGTGACCGCTCTCTACATCTCATATCCTAGGATTTTGACTGGAGCAGGTTGTAAGGATCCTAAGGATCCATTGGCAGAGAAGGAAGAGATTTTACTTGATTTCCCCCTCGTCTCTGCAGCTGCCCTTAACGTGCTGCATTTCATTTGCAAGGGTCTCCCTAAGGCACCTTAAGCAAAGATTGGGTCTCTCTCCAAACAGTATCTGACTTCAGTACGCAGAGAAACTCAAGACTGGAAGATCAATATGAGGATCAGGGGACAGATGAGAGACTTTAATCTCTCAGTACTCACGAGCACCACAATTCTCAGCCGAGACTGGCTAGCCAGCCTCTACTCTCTCTCTCTGTGTAATATATATATATATATTAGCAATCATGATTTTGTTATGCAGTTATTTGTCAAGTCCTCTGCCCCCTTAAAGGAAAATAAAATCACTCAGTCCTGCATATACTGCTAAGAAAGATGTAAAACAGAATGGGCGGCTGGGGGATACACAGAGCAGTGGTTCTCACCCTAAGCCTACATCTGCATGTAACCTTGCGAGGAAAAGTAATTGCAAACTCTGCATCTTGCTTCAATCTCAAGGGGGGCATTCAAAATGGGAAGGTGACTCCAGAAGACAAATGCTTTCCTCCCGAGCAGATTAATTTTGCACAACAGCGCGAGAGAAACTCATTGGGTGGCATGTGTGAGGTAGACTGTGCATCTAACAAATCTCAGGGTGATCACGGACATGAATTAATGCGAGGTTTGGCAAGGATGTTGGATTTATGCAAATGCAGCAGTTGGGTTATAATACTGACTCCCCCCCACCCCGCTTTGTCCAAAGTTATTACTAACTCCTCTTCTCTAAATTACAGTAACAAATTCTGCCACAGGGAAGTCTGTGTTCCCTTGGGACATTCACTGAACTTCCCTTCTTTCATGGCACGGGGAAAGCAGAACACCGGAACATAACCGGAATGTCAATGCCACGACTATTCAGACGCAAACTATCTGGAGGACGATTACTTAGAAGTTCTGCTTTAAGGTCCATTAAGGCCAACCGAGCTTCTGAAGACAAGAGTGCTGGTCTACGTGGACCGCCCCCCACCACCCAAATGAGCCATACAACAAATATTTGTTCTTTAGTCTTGTCTTCCACGCTTTATCCTGGTGTCCTTTAGGCTGTAAAATGTTGTTCTTGAATCAACACAAGGACTTAGAAGAATCGAAGCATTGATTTTTTTTTTCTTTTTAGAATCAGCATTTCTTGCTAGAAAGGTGGCCGAGTCTCGGGAGATGCATCATATTAATGCTGATGATTGAAGGTCCTGGCAACCGACCTCTGCTTCCAGTTAAGAGTCTATTTCCGAGTTGGAAGGGAGAAACAGAACTTCTCCCACCCGCACTTCACTGACTTGGGCGGCTCCTGGCAAAATCCTACCCTGGCATTAAAGCAATCCCTAAAGAAACCAAGTGCAAAGCGGAGCCTCTGCACAAACAGGCCAGTTTCAACCAAGGAGCTCTTTACTGGTTTCACCAGGAACAGGGCTTTTTTTTTTTTTCCCAGCAGGAACTCCTTTGCATATTAGGCGCTTACTGTAAGCTCTTGCAGGATTGATTACATCAGCAGGGTGTAGCCTCAGGCCTTGAATTCAGCAGGAGCTCACAGCAGCGCAGCTCCTGGACCCTCCTCCTCCCCACCTACCTTGTCCAATGAATAGTAGGTGCAGCTGCATAACAATCCCTGGATTAGGGGAGCCAGCAGCCAGCCAGCCACCAGGGGCTTTGCCACAACCCCAGCAGCCCTCATTAACCCTTGGAGAAGCCCACGCCACCCTTTCTCCACTTCTGATGTGATTTTGGGCAGCAGGTGGCTTGCTGGCCTTTTTTGACAGTGGGGGGAGCAGCCAAGGAGAGCGAGGCCTGCTTGGGCTAGCTAGAGATCCAGCCAACCCAAGCAGACCTCAGTCACCTGGGGCTCTCCTTGGCTGCCCCCACACTCAGTCAAAAGGCCAGCAAGCCACCTGCTGCCCAGAATCTTGCGTCCGGTTGCTTTTGGCTGGTGGTGGGGTAGAATATGCTAATGAGTTATACTAATGAGCTCCACCACCTATTTTTCTACAAAACGACCCCTGTGTAGTCTAATATATAAAGGAGTTCTTGCTACAAAAAAGCCCTGATCAGAAACATACAAATGCTTTCATTAGATTTCCTGCATTTTGCAGAGGGGTCACCCAGTTCTATGTTTCTGTATCCAATTTATATGTTATCGATGCATCCAAAAAACAAGCTTGGGTTGGTTTTATTTTGGGGGAAGACTTCCAAATATTTTTAAAGCACCTTGCATTACAGTCAAGCTCCTGTGCCAAAATAACACTGCGGGTTTTGCAAGAATCAAGGTATTTTCTTCCTACGCAAGAAGCTTTAACATTGTTCCTTAATGCTCTTCAGCGGCGGTTAGCTTTAGAGCCCTAGAGCAACTGCTGAGTATGGGGAATCCTATCTCTCCTGCAAATTCTCTGCTTTTTGCTTTTCTTCTTCTGCTCCTTACTGGAGATTAAATAATGCAATCCGTCATGAGAATGGGTATCTACCACTCTGGAGCCCTTGGGGAAACCTATGATCTGTCAGAGCAGAAAGCTGCCCACCCAGAGTTGCCAAAGGATAAGTGGAAACTTAAAATTAATATTCAATATGTTTTTTTTAAAAGGTCATGGAGTTGATTGGTTATTTTCTCCTACATGTAATGTATCATACATATGGAGAACAGGATGCTTGGCTCAATTTTTGAAAAGGGCCTCAATAAAAATGCCTCAATTTATTTATTTATTGCTTATTCTGGTTTTAAAAAGGGAAAGGAAATATCAAGTTAGCCTTAACGAACTCTAAGATTTGGTCCATCAGTAAACACAGGTCTACGGCAATGCTTGCCACAGATATAGTGAAGCTAGTCTGGTATGTATGAGGAATGAGAATGACAGATGCATACAATTCAAACTTTTGTCAGGACGTTATGACTCAACCAGAGTTCCAGGTTTATGTGCATTTATGTTTCAGGATGTCAGCACACAAAGCTGTTTTATACTGAATCAGACCCGTGGTCCATCAAGGTCTGTATTGTCTACTCAGACTAACAGCTAGCTCTCCCAGGTCTCTTCCAGAGGTCTTTCACATCCCCTACGGCCAGATCTTTTAACTGCGGATACTGAGGACTGAACCTTGGACCTTCTGCATGCCAAGCAGATGCTCTACCACTGAGCCACAGCCCCTCCCGAGCTCTTAACAATATAATCATCGCCTACCTTCTAAAACGGTACAATCCATATGTCCATCCACATTATGTCATTTTAGCTGGAGATGCTGGGGACTGAACCTGGGACCTTCTGCATGCCTAGTCAATGCTCTACAACTGAGCCACAGCCTCTTCACCTTTAAATCACATTTTATATACATGCTGTAGGAAACATGTATAACTCCTGCATAACTGTGAAGTTGTCTGTGAGTGCTTTCTAGTGCAGACTCCTGGATCCGTGGAATAATACATCCCATGGTGTGGGGTGTACGTGGGTGGTGTTGTACAGGTGTAGGCAAACATTCCAATTTTCTTCTTCCATTTTGTCAGTAATTAGGAATTTATGGGATTAAACAGCACGATTCTCACTGGAAGCCTTCCACCTTCCATATGGTGAATATTTTAGCAATGAGTCACCCATGCTGGTGCCAGACTCTTTAAAAATGTTTTTTAAGTGAGAAGTCTGGGACTGTCTCTGCTGACATCTTGATGTCTCTGAGAACTTAACTTTCTGACCCACAGGATTTACCATTTAGTCACCATCACGCAAGTGTTCAAAATACCAAGATATTAGCTATAGTCAATATGATTTACGGCACTGCAATGTTATTTACATCCTTGTTCCTTTGTTTGTTTTTTGTACTGGAAAACTCCAATAAAATGTTAAATGCCAAAATACCAAGATACTGTGCATGCATGCACACACACACACACGTTTTAAGGACAAGGTGAGATTTGGGAGGGGGCCTTCCTAACTTGTAGCTCTACCTCTTGAGCACTTGAGTGACACCAGCTTCAGGTCTGAAAGGAAACCTTTAACAAATCATTGTATATCTGAATACAGGGCAGAAACTCCTTGCCTGACTGATCCCAAACAGAATCCAGCCCTAGAACATGCACTGAATACGTGGAGCAGCCTTATCTTGGACCAGACCTTTGGTCTACCAAAGTCACTACTGGCTACTCAGGCTGGCAGCTGCTCTCCAGGGTCTCGGGCGGAGGTCTTTCCAGTCACCTACTGCCCGGTCCTTTTAAATGGACTGAACCTGGAACCTTCTGCACACCAAGCGGATGCTCTACCACTGAGCTACGGCTCTTCCCTGATGCATGTGCTCACTCTTCCTGCCTCTGTTCACCTTGGATGGCACAGAAGAACATGCCCTATAGGTGTTAAAGCTTTATGGCATAAAAGACCCCAGAAAACTTGAGGTCAGCTTCCGCTTCATGATTGTCACTAGTGTGTGCAGTGAGGCTCATGGGACTGCATGGGGTAGCTGAAGAATAATGCTTGGATATTTGCAACACTTGCTTGGCAGTGTTCAGTCCTCCGTGTTCCTGACATTGTATCTCTCCCACACAGGGCTTTTTTCAAGCAAGAACGCAGTTCCAGCTGGCTTGGTGTCAGGGGTGTGGCCTAATATGCAAATGAGTCTGCTGGGCCTTTTCTACAAAAAAGCCCTGTGTGGAACAATGGTGACATCAGGGGGTGTAGCCTAATAGGCAAATGAGTTCATGCTGGGCTTTTTCTACCAAAAAAGTCCTGCTCCCACATGCCTTAAACTGCTGTTCTTTCAGTTTTTGATCTGCTGCTTACCAAAAAAGTATTATTACATTTTGTAACAAAAGTTTTCACTGTTGTTTCTGAAATGTCACCATTCAGAAATATAGCACATAGCGGTCTTATACAAAATAAGATGATTTCGATATTACTGAAGTGCATTTTTAATTTGAAGAACACAGGTATTCTGATACAAACTAGAAGAAGACATGCATCTTACCCTTCCAACAGAGAGATGCAGAGCAGAAATCAAACCCTTTTGACTCTCATAAGAGTAAAGGCTATGAAACATTGTGCTTATGTAAATTCTTTCCAGATAACTATCCCGAGTACAGATAAAACCACAGCATTGGAAGGAAGAATGGTAAATTAATAGCCTGATACACGGAGCATCAATTAAGACCGGAGACCTTTTCATTCATGTGGACAGTTCAAGTCTGCTAAACGTGCAGCAGAAGCTGCAGCCAAAGTAGTAAACAAGACATTGGGATGGAGAAGAACTGAATAGAAAACAATATTGAAAACCTCCACTGTCATATAAATCAATAGTACATGCACAGCTGGGTACTGTATTCAGCTCTGATGATCTATTACAGAGTAGATACAAAAGAAATAGAGGGGATTTAGAGATGAGACGGAAGACAGCAGGAATTGCGAGGCCTAGAGGAGGCTTGGACTAGAAGAGGAGAGAGAGACGTAATGGAATAGATCTGTTAAGTAGGGATCTGAAATGAATAAGGCCTGATACAACAGAAAGACATCAGATGAGGAAGGCACGGGGCCCAGGCGGTATATTGGGCAGTGCTTTTCAAGCTGCTCCTTCATGAAACCTGGAATTTACTAACGTTTGTTAGAGTACAAAATCATCAGGGAGAACTCTGTGGTCAAAGGGTAGTTGTGGACAGTGATATAAAACGGGCCTTGAAAATATCCTGCTACACTGGAGGTTTGAGGGAAAACCATGGGGAAGCAAAGTCCAATTTGAAGAAAGAAAATTCTTCCGACAGTAAATCAACAAACCACACTAGTTGTGAATTAAATAGACTGTGGCTGTGTACAACCCAGGTAGCTCTAGGGATCACCAGATCTCCCTGGAAGTGAGGTCATGGCAGCCCCCCCACATGTCCCTAACAAACAAAACATAGTTTTATTTACCTGATGTTTGTTGAGTGGTCTTCTGTGCAGGCACACAACTGCGTGTGTGCAGACCAGTTGCGGAGAGGTTTTTCTCTCAGATTCTAGAGTTTTCTATCTGTAGAGAGCACTGCCTCCCTCCCGCGTCCAGAGCCAGAAATTCCCGCCCAAAATGGCATGTGACTGGGAGAGGAGGAGGAGTCTTCCCTCTGTCTTCCTCTCACCATTGTGAGTGTCTGGCCCTTACTACAGAATAACCCACAGCAGGGACCTGTGTCCCCACCCACAGCAGGGACCTGTGTCCCCACTCACAGTTAGATCCAGGTGGGCAGCCGCATTGGTCTGAAGCAGCAGAACAAATTTTGAGTCCAGTGGCACCTTTTAAGACCAACACTTTTCTTGGTCTTAAAGGTGCTACTAGACTCAAAATCTGTTCTACTGCTTACATAGTTAAGTCCATCTAAGTAATATCCAGGGGTCATCTTGTAGAAAAATAGGGGGTGGAGCTCATTAGCATATACCTCCCCCCCTGCCAAAAGCAACCCAATGCAAGAAAGAAGAGCCCTGGGCAAGCGAGGTCTGCTTGGGCTGGCTAGAGATCTAGCCAGTCCAAACAGGCCTCGCTTGCCTGGGACTCTCCTGGGCCAACCCCCCAGTCAAGAGAGCCAGTTTGGTGTAGTGGTTAAGTGTGTGGACTCTTATCTGGGAGAACCGGGTTTGATTCCCCACTCCTCCACTTGCACCTGCTGGAATGGCCTTGGGTCAGCCATAGCTCTGGCAGAGGTTGTCCTTGAAAGGGCAGCTGCTGTGGGAGCCCTCTCCAGCCCCACCCACCTCACAGGGTGTCTGTTGTGGGGGAGGAAGGTAAAGGAGATTGTGAGCCGCTCTGAGACTCTTCGGAGTGGAGGGCGGGATATAAATCCAATATCTTCTTCTTCTTCAAAAGGCCAGCAAGCCACCCAATGTGCAAAATCACATAGGAAGTACAGAAAGGGTGGCATGGGCTTTTCCAGGGGTTACTGAGGGCTGCTGGGGGTATGGCAAAGCCCCTGGTGGCTGGCTGGTTGCCTGATCACCTAATCCAGGGATTGTTATGCAGCTGCACCTACTATTCAATGGACAAGGTAGGTGGGGAGGAAGAGGTTTAGGAGCTGTGCTTCTGCTGAATCTGAGGCCTGGTAATATCTATATCACTGCACCGCTTCTGAATGCTTTGTCACTCCAGAGTACCTGCCCATGGAAATAATTGGGTCAGCTTGCATTGGGATACTACAATCTCTTGCCACCTGGACTACGTGTAAGCAAACTCAGTGGTTGAAAAGATCAGCCTGTCCCCATAGAGTATGCTCAGGGGATCACTGAGAAAAAGAAAACGCGGCAGTCCACAAAATACAGACAACCTTTACATGGCCATTCTCAGTTAAGCCAAAGCCAAGGCAGCCAACAGTGCCAAGTTTATCTAGGAAAGTCAATGGAACTACCGAATCACAAACTATCCTTCTCAAAGTAAAGGAGGGGGGGGGGCGGAATCTTGAATACACAAAGTAAAAAGAAAACAGGTGACTGACCTCTGCAGATGTGGAATGACCGACTGGGCGTGCTGGCTTAAATCAGGGGTGTCAAACTCATTTGTTATGAGGGCCAGATCTGACATAAATAAGACCTTGTTGGGCAGGGCCATGTGTGTCATAAAATGTAATGCCAGGTAGCACAGATATAAACTTTATAAAGCAGACAAATACAATTAAAGATTTTTTTTTAAAAAAACCCCTTAAAATAAAACATGCTTAAAACATTTGCACTCGTTGGTCTTAAAGGTGCCTGCTTTGTATCTCTCCTGTGCGATCCAGGGAAATGGGCAAAGGAAACTCTGGCTCTTTCCTTCTTTCCCCAGGGGACCAGGAGGGGGAGAAGCCTCAGCCAATAGAAGGAAGAGAAGTGAGGAGTCACAGCCAATGGAGAAAAAAGAGGCTTTGCTCTGTAGCTCCTGTGGGATTGAGCAAACTTGGCAAAGCAAGTTGTGATGCAGAAGAAAGCAAGAGAGAGGGAGAAGGAAGCAGATGACAGCCAGTTGCTCGGGGGGGCCTGACAGGAGCCCTTTGGGGCCTGATTTGACCCCTAGGATGCATATTTGACCCCTGGGACGCATAGCTTAAATGGTACCTCAGGTTTGGTGCCTAACACAGAAACAGTTGCTTTTCTCCATAGGAGACGGTACATATCAACTGGAAATATCTTGTGTTTCTATTAGTCACACAGTGTATTTTTTTTGTCAAGGAACTGGATGAGTTCCAAGACAAGAAGTATTTGGGTGTGGCTGCAACTGGGAGGATCCCTTGAGTGAAGATGGCAACTGGCAGGAGCTTCAGGGGTAGGGACATGTGGGGGGGCTGCCATAACATCACTTCCAGGGAGATCCGGTGATTCCTAGAGCTACCTGGGTTTTCCCTGGAAGTGTCATCACAGTGCAGATGCTGACTTGACCCTGGAGAATTGTCTCCAGTTAGAGTAGGCAATGTTGACTTTGATGGGCCAATAGCTTGGCTCAGGTATGGAAGCTTTCTTTATATATTCATGTGATAGTCAATTGCATCTTGAAGAACTGTCCAGACACAAAGACCACGTTGTATTTCTGTTTCCTATTAGAGGTTCCCTATTACAAAACCAGCAGAGTAATTAGAGGTTTCCTATTACAAAAACAAAATAGCCCAGAGAAGCCAGAGCTCGTTAGAGCTTGGAAGCCAAGCAGGGTCAGCTGGGTAGACCAGAGTTGCCATGCAGAGGAAGAAAATGGCAAAATCACCTCTGCTTGCTTTGAAAACCCCATGAAGGGTCAATGTAAGTCCATGGCGACTTTGTTACTTCAAAACATTAGTTAATTATTATTAGAAAACTAGGAGTGAAAATATGTCAAACAGCACTTGTGTTACACCGAGACCAATTCCCCACTCGCCTTGTTCTGGGGTCTCATTGCTCCTTTTCCCTCAGAGCTTCTGCTGGATTTCACACAGGCTGCCCTGGGTGACGAGTTGCTCTGCCTCTCTTCAAGTTCCCTCTACAGCAGGCAGGATCCTCTGAAAAACAGTTTCTGCCTGCTGCGGAGGGAACTTGAAAAGAGGCGGGGCAACTCGCCACCCTGGGGCAGCTTGTCCGAAATCCAGCAGGGAAAAGGAGCAACGAGACTGGAACAAGGAGAGTGGGAAATCGGTCAGACTGTCTAACATCTGGTAACAATACCAGATTAAATTAGTGAATGTCTGACAATAAAAATATATTTCTTCATGGTTTGGAGATACACAAATGAATGCTGTCAACTGTATCTAGATGAATGTCAACATTCGCAGGTGTACCCCTGGGTTTTTTGAGAACTTGCCTGGACTTGTTGATGTTCATGTATGAATGCTGATATTCACTAGATTTTGGATATTTGCTGTAAAGTTGTTTACCTGCCCTTGACTTTGGCATCCTGACCACAACGAAGTGGTTTGGCAGGCTGCACATACTGTACACAGATCTTCTTATGAAGGAGGAAAAAAAGGAATAAGAAATGCAAACTTGGTTGGACAGTTTATCAGAAATCCCCTGGATTGGGATTTAATTTAATAAGCAGCCCTAGGGATGCGACTGATTCAATCATAAAATTTGATCTAATAGGATTTTGCAACGTTAGCTTTTGTGGTGCTTCAAGGAATATTCTAAAAATGCTGAAGCATCTCACCCTACAGAAATATTGCTAGATGTGTTTTGGTATCACCGCCCATGAGCAGTAACGGGAAGTCACTGTCATGGTTTTGCCAACGATGCATTGTTCAGACTCACAACCTACCAAAGGCAACAACCTCACATTAGAAAGTGAGAAGTGAACAGATACTCTGCTTTAATAGCAGAATTACCCAAAAGATGGGTCAGCAGTTTAGACAAAAGAAAAGGAGAGCACATTTTTTTACCAGAAGCCTCCTGAGAAAGTACAGAAATGACAGAAGTGGAAACAAAAGCTCTAAAACAATTCTTCACCCCTCCGGAGATGACGTTAGCCAATGGGGCAAGAGAGGCCATTGCCTTGGGCACCATACTTGATGATATTGGATTTATATCCCGCCCTCCACTCTGAATCTCAGAGCAGCTCACAATCTCCTTTATCTTCCTCCCCCACAACAGACAACCTGTGAGGTGGGTGGAATTGAGAGAGCTCTGAAAGCAGCTGCCCTTTCAAGGACAACTCTGTGAGAGCTATGGCTGACCCAAGGCCATTCCAGCAGCTGCAAGTGGAAAAGTGGGGAATCAAACCCGGTTCTCCTAGATAAGAGTCCGCGCACTTAACCACTACGCCAAACTGGCTCTACGTGATGCCCCCAACAGCCCACAGCCCTGTCCCCCTTGACAGAGGGGGAAAAGAAAAAGCTCAGACTCCTGCAGACATCACTTGCACCCATCCTGTTTTGGGCTCAGGCCTTCCACCTGCAGCAACAGCCATTTGTAGCCACCCCACCCAGGGCTTGGGCAGTTGGCTTAGCAGCTGCCATTTGTACCTGCTTCATCTGAGGCTCAGGCAGCTGGCTCCCCCCGCCCCTACCTCATGTGGGGCAAAAGCTGCTCCTGACTTGGCCCTGGGACTGCAGAGATGGCTGTCATTCTGGACCCCATCTTTGACTTTTTTCCCAGGGCCCCATAATAGCTAAGACTGTCAACACTCCCTCCCAATGGTATTGGTTATAAGGCACACAAAGTGTAGCAAAATAAGATTGTGAGAATCAAGTTTCCTTCAAGATATGCTGGAGCCATGAACTTAGCTACGAGTGTCACATTGGGAATTTCCTCACTGCAGTGGTCTGTCATGGGAAGCGATGATTTCATCACCCCCAAACTGTGCCAGGGGGTCAGATGCTGAAACTCAAATACTTTGGCTACCAAATGAGAAGCGAGCCCTCACTGGAGAGAACCCTGATGCTGGGAAAGACAGAAGGCACAAGAAGAAGAGGATGGCAAAAGATGAGATGGCTGGACAATGTTAATGAAGTAACTAACATGAATTTGAGCAGACTTTGGAGGATGGTGGAAGACAGGAGGGCCCGACGTGACTTGGTCCATGGGGTCGCAAAGAGTCGGACTCGACTGTGTGGCTGAACAAGAACAAACTGTGTCCGCCGGGCCCTGCTATAACTCTGGCGGATGAAGCTTCTATGCTGGGTTCTTTCCCTCTGTATCACGACTCTCGCTGACACATTCAGGGAGACAGATTTTTATTATTTTATTTCCCCCCCCTTCAGAATTGGCTGTCTAAATTATTAACACAGCTATAAAGATGGCACTAAATCATCAGCAGAAGGGCAGCATGACCAAATTGCAACATAATCTCTCATTTCACTGCCAGATGTCTGTTTGATGCAGATTTTGCGAAACAGTGTAAAAGCAGCCGGGGGGGGGGAGGAGGGGGGGGAGGAAGAATCTTTCAGTGTAAAATGCAACAATAACAACAACAACAAAACCCTTACCTGGGTAAGGAGGCATATTGTCTCTCTATGCTTTCGAACTGGAGATGGTGTGAGGCCCCATCTGGACCTTTTCCAGACACCTGTGGAGAAAAGCGTAATTAGAGATAAAGATCAATTATTCAACCCAGTTACTGACAGTGTTTCTCAAAATGATAATCAGAGAACAAATGATGCTCCAAGCATGCCAAAATCAACAAAAGAGAAATGCCGGGGCTCAAGAGGAATCTACGCTTAATCTCACCCACTATTAATAACATTTCCAAAAAAAAAAAAAAGACAGAAAAGAAAAGAATTTTATATCAAAAGGCTTCTTTGTGTTTCGTTGTGGTTCCTAACTGAAGCCGGAAGAGGGGGCTCCTTCAGTTTTGGAGTACCAGGAGTGAGAGCTACAGCTAAGCAAATGCAAGCAATAACCTGGATGGAAGACCGCTGGGTGTTCCATGTAGAAATGGGGTATAAATTGAGGTGGGCAATAAAACACATTGCAAATTGAGATGGAAGATGGCATAATTTAAAAGGCACTTAAAAATAAAAGAAAATAGAAAATGTCCTGGATGAAGTCAAAGCAAGTCTTAATACCCGTTGTGCTCGGGTCAAAAGTATTGCATAGGGATGGGCACAAACCAAACCCCCTGGTTTGTGGTGGCCCCAAAATTGAACTCCAAACCAAACCAGCGAGAAGGGACCTGAGGAGTGTCCGTTTTGCTCCCCCTGCTTCAAAGTGAGGGGAAGGGACTGAAAGCAATGGATTTAATGGCTTGCAGCCATTTAAACCTAACAGTTGATGGCCAGACCTCCTCTGCTGTTAGGTTTAAATGGCTCGCAGCCATTTCAACCTAACAGCAGGGCGGGTCTCCCTGGCAGCTATTTAAACCTTACAGCTGACAGGTGGACACCACACCTCTCAGTTGTTAGATTTAAATGGCCTCGAACAGCTGAACTGGACAAAAGTTTGTGTCAGAGTTTGGCTCATGTGCTGGTTCATGCCCATCTCTACTCCTGCATTCAAACTTTGGTCCACTTCATGGATTCACTGTGCAAGTGATTCTCACAACCACAGTTCTCTATTCCATTAAATGGGATACTTTTGTGACTAGAAGTCAAAGGAAGAGCTCAAAGACGGTAATGCATCTGAAAGATGTCTACAGTAATGGATAAATCATAATGAACAAAAAAGTGAATGATTTCCTTATCTTGGTTCTTTTACTGTATTTGAGGAGTTTATTATTATTATTAGAAATGATGACTACAAACAAATGTGTTTATGTTCCCCCCCTCCCAACGTATCAAAAAACTGAAGCACTGCAAAATTGAAGAAAGAACTAAGCCTGCTGTACAGATATAATGCTACAGCAGCAGGTCTCAGTAAGAAATCCTATCAAGGAACTGTGAAATTAAGCCAGGGCACTGATTGGTGAACTTAGAAGTGCCTCAACTGACAAGGTCCATCCTTCCTTCCTTCCTTCCCTCCCTCCCTCCCCCCCCCCTCCCCAGATATCACAGCAATCCATGGGCTGAACTAAATTGATTTCAACTGAAACAAAGGCTTTGAGTCTCTGAATGCACAGGTAGGCTTTATGTTTCCATACAATCAGCATTTGTGTAACATGGTGCAGCAGGTGCCGGAGACAGAGTTGCAACTTGCAAATGTAATTCTGGTTTGCCAATTCAGAGGCTCTGGCAGACTGTACTGAGCACAGAGCCACATCAGTCTACTGGCAGATTCCAAATCTAGCCAGGTCATAAATCCCACAAGTGCGACATCCCGCCAAACCACAGGCAACACTTCCTTAATTCTACTTCAGCCTGAAGCCAAACCTTTAGATGGCCAAAAAGACAAAGGGCCTTCCTCAAAGGAGGCTACGTAGGCCTTGCTGCTACTGTAATCCTTGTTTCTTATATTGGCGTGTTGTTCTTCCCTGACACTGCTAGAATCAGCAGTTTCATAAAGTGATGCACTAAAAGGCTATTTAAAACCCTTTTTTCCCTCCTCCCTCTTTCTAAATGTAGATTAATGGAAGAAGGGAGGATTTAATGTCTTTTCACAACATTGTCAACAATTCATTTTGGGGGGGAAAAGGATAAATCGTGGCAGTCTGTCTGCACACTGATTTATGTATTGTGTTTGTTTCCTTTACTCTCTTTCTCTCTAATATATAATGTACACACAGTTTAAAATTAACAAGTCCCTCATGTTCAACAGGTTACAGAACACTTCTGCCACTCTTGTAATTTATACACAGTACTGTTAGTTTTGCTAAAGGTATTTAAATGATTTGAAGACTGTGACATGAGCTTCACGAAGCAGTGGTTACAGGTGCACAACATTCTCATGTCTTGAATCCATCCCTTGGACCAACACAGCAGTTAGAAACAAGCTGTCGGATGTATTATTAGATGGAATCATAGCTACTCAAACTGTGGGGCAGGCCCATTGGGGAATGGCCGGGGAAGAGACATATGCAAGATACTGGGGAGCAGGGTTCCTAACTCCAGATTGGGCACTTCCTGGAGATTTGGAAGTGGGACCTGGGGAGGGCAGGGTCTGAAGAGGGAGAAGCTTCAGCGGGCTACAATGTCCTAGATAGTGCCCTCCAGGCGAACCGATCTCTGGAGATAAGCTGTAATTCTGGGAGATCCCCAGGTCCCTCATGGAGGTTGACAACTCTTCTTGAAAGGTATAAAGTTCAAAGGAGGAAAGTGAATCCTGCAGTGGACCAAAGTAGGAGGTATTCTTTTCCCAGCAAGCACTGCAGTTCCCTGGAAACGATAACCATGGAAGGTTCAGAAAAGCGGGGAGCCTGTGAGCATGTCTCTCTCCTTCCCTCACCCTTCCCTAGCCGAGGTTGTGAAATGCCCGGGGTGGTCATCTTGGGAATTTGAGGACAGAGGGAGAAGTTGGGGGAGTGGATGGAGCATAGCGGGAATGTGATGCCACACAGTTCACCCTCCAAAGCTATCATTTCCTCTTAGTCCACTGCCCACAGCATTTCCTCCAGGGGAATGGATTCATTCATTCATTCATTTTCTATCCTGCCTTCCCTGTATGTGGGCTTACAACGGGTTACAGAGTCATGTAGGAATTGTGTCAAATAACAATAAATTAAAAATTAACAATAAAATCAACTATGAAACAGAGAAGCTTCGATGCAAGATTACAACATGCGAATGCTGAATTCATCCCCAGAAAAATGAACCTCCTGGAGCTAAATAGGGACAGTGGATTCCTATCTCACTACAGGTGCTAATTTTCTGCTCCAAGGCATTTCTTCCCTCTTTTGCACCTCTGCATCCCAGCTTTCTCTCTGCAACACCTTCCAATTGGGACTGACTCAGGGATCTCCATTTTCTGACTTGTAGTGAATGAAATGAGTTTTGCCTCTTGTAAGTTCATACCTCCTTCCCCCCCAAAAAATCTTGTTGGTTTCTAAGGTGCTCCTGGATGCAAATCTAACTCTTCCCCTGAAAACCAAGACAGCTGCTCTCCAAAACAGACAATTCTGTGAAACCCTCTTAACCGTATCTCAACTCAGAGTTGGTCAACAATCGATCTCCTACACGTTAAAGTGGGGAGAAATAAAAGAAAACCAATGCTCATTCAGTTTCCCACCTGAATATTCAGCCGGTATTGCCAGAAAAAGTACTCCCTAACCAATCAACCCAATGTTCCAGCCACGTGTACTTTCCTTGCACTTTGTACTGAGCCACTGTGCTATAGTGGTTAATTAGGCTGCATACAGATAGACAATTTGGGCTGACAAAGAAACCCCACACTTTTGGATCAAAATGGTGCATGCATACAAGTGCATCTGGGCCCCACTTCGCTCTCACCCTTACCTCGTCATCCACTGCCTCTCTGTCATTTCAGAACGCCACTGGGTACTAAGTGGTGGCAAATCTTTTAAGAAGTGCTTCCCTGTCACCTTTCCTGGCTGCCTGAACGGCCGGGGCCCACCAAGGAAGGGCCTCCCAAGCGCACAAGTGGTGTGACCGATCCCCTGGGGTATGAGCAGCCCATCCCTCTTCTGACAGCTGGGCATGCACTGTCAGAGCACCCAGGGCACCTCAAACTATGCCAACTTTTCCCTGAACCAAGAGGCTGCCAACACAAGCTGCCAGTGTGAATTCAGCCTTAGTGTGTTGGACTAGGATCTGGGAGACCAGGTTTGACTCCCTACTCTTCCACAGAAGCTCACTAGGTGACCCGGCCACTCATTTTGCCTCTCTCTGCTGTTGTGAAGATCAAAATGGAAGGAGGACTGCGTGATGTTCTAAACTCCTCTGAGTCCCCATTGAGGAGAAAAGCATGGTATAAATAAACAAATAATAATAATAATAATATACTGGATTTATATCCTGCCCTATACTCTGAATCTCAGAGCGCTCACAATCTCCTTTACCTCCCCCCTCCCACAACAGACACCCTGTGAGGTAGGTGGCGCTGAGGTAGTTCTTACAGCAGCTGTCCTTTCAAGGACAACTCCTGCCAGAGCTATGGCTGACCCAAGGCCATTCCAGCAGGTGCAAGAGGAGGAGTGGGGAATCAAACCTGTTTCTCCCAGATAAGAGTCTGCGCACTTAACCACTACACCAAACTGGCTCTCAACGGAGGTGGATTTCCTTAAATAACTGAAATCATCTGACAGACAAGCCTGGACAATCACTCAAACTCGATGTAGATATATATCTTTGAGAAATATATATATATATATTGAGGAGCAGGAGGGAAATTACACTTGGCTGTAGAAGCATGAGAAATCATGGAAATACTCGATACCTGCTTGACCAGAATCAGCAAACTAATAATGCGAAGCAGGAAAAGATTTATACTAAAAATGTTTGACGTTTCCAATAGCATCTTGCAAAACAGAACTGTCATTTGACAGTGATTACTACTAAGGCTAACAAGTACAAGTCATCCATCAGTGTATAAAAACATTAAGAATGACTAAGAACTTATTGTGGTTTAAGTAAAGTGAGCTCCGTCAGCCAGGCAAGGAAAATGTGCTTACATTACACGTGTGCATTGTAATAACCCGAACCATCCGATTTCTGATTGTTTCTTTGGGAGAAAAGTAATAATAATAATAATAATAAATAATCCCTCCTGCCATTTCTGTTTGTGTATGTTCTCTGAGATACAGTTGCCATAGAAACTGACGGCGGATACAGTTTACAAAATTTGGCTCCGCGTGGCTGATGGATTATTTGCTCGGTGCAAACTGTCCAATAAACTCAAAGACCAAACCAAGGATCCGGGCCTTTCATGAAAGGCTCAGCTAAGCCCGGCTTCTCCTTGCCATCTGTTGAGACTTGAGTCAAAGTTCTCCCTCTGCAAATCAAAAGGAAAAGGAACTATGTCTGACTAGACAAAACCACAAGAAACAACAATAGCAAAAATGTCATTTAAGCAGGGCTTTTTTTGTAGCAGGAACTCCTTTGCATATTAGGCTACACCTCCCCTGATATAACCAATCCACCAACAGCTTACAGAGCTCTTAGTACAGGGCCTACTGGAAGCTCCTGGAAGATTGGCTACATCAGGGGTGTGTGGCCTAATATGCAAAGGAGTTCCTGCTACAAAAGAAAACCCCCTGCATTTAAGGAACTGGAAGCTGCTGTCTAATTAAGCAGCCGCTAAATGATGAGCACAGCATAAAGTAAATCACTTTGCTTATGGGCCCTTATGCTCACTGTTGACTTTTATGTGGGGCAAATCTTAACACCAGCCCAGGCTCCTCTTCAGTGAGGAGTTCAAGAACAGGTATTAAAGTAATGGGCTTAGAAACGTGGTAGTTTAAAGAGATTTCACTCCTCTCTTTCCCCCTCCCCAGCATGGGAACAAATTAGCTGAACCATTCATATGGTTGCCAAACTCCAGGTGGGGTCTGGAAATCTTCCAGAATTGTAACTGATCTCCAGGCAACAGAGATCATGGAGAAAATGGCTGCTCTGCAGGGTGGACTTCATGGTATTACATCTCGCTAAGGTCCCTCCCCTCCCCAAACCCCGCCCTTCCCAAGTGCGATCCCTAAATCTCCAGGAATCCTCAACTCTAATCATTCATAAGTGGCTACTTATTCAATGAGCAAACAAAAATCTATACATAAAAATAAAATGAATTTCAAATGAAGGCTGCTGTAACACCCATCAGTTCAGCTGATGTCCTGTTCCGCAGTCACAAATAGGGAGCTGGCGTTTTGCGTGATTACTTGAATGTGAGAGTGTGGACACCAAGACGCTTCCCAGCAGCCCTAGTCACTTTGTCCAGCCTTTACTAAATTTTTTTTAAAAGGCATATTGTTCCATTTTAACCCTTTATTGCAACCTGGTTATGCCTTCGCTATTTTATGCTTGGTCTAGTTTACAACTCCAGACAAGAATTGAGGACCCCAGTTGCACTCCACACAAGAATTGAGGACCCCAGTTGCCCCACAGACCCTTCTCCAGAAGCACTCTGGGAACACCTAAAAACTACCATCCTGTTGACCTCTGAAGAAGTCCTCGGGTTCTCCACAAGGAAGAACAAGGACTGGTTTGACGAGAACAATCAAGAGATCCAAGAACTACTGGCGAAAAAGAGATCTGCCTACCAAGCACATCTTGCTCAGCCCTCCTGTCCCGGGAAAAAAGCAATCTTTCACGCTGCATGTAGCAACCTCCAGCGCAAGCTTCGAGACATTCAGAACGAGTGGTGGACCAAGCTTGCAGAGAGAACCCAGCTGTGTGCAGACACTGGTGATTTAAGAGGGTTTTACGAAGCCCTGAAGGCAGTATATGGTCCATCATTTCAGGCTCAGAATCCCTTGCGTAGTGCAGACGGCCAAGTGCTCCTCACAGACAAGGTATCCATACTGAACCGGTGGTCGGAGTATTTTCAGGTTCTCTTCAATGCCAATCGCGTAGTTCAAGATTCAGCAATCCACCTCACCCCACTTCAAACAGAGTTGGATGAGATCCCCACCCTAGAAGAGACTGTTAAAGCCATCAAGCAACTGAAAAGTGGCAAGGCAGCGGGAGTTGATGGAATCCCACCAGAGATCTGGAAGCATGGGGGCACAGTACTACATAGCACACTTCACAAAGTACTTGTCACCTGCTGGGAACAAGGCAAACTACCACAGGACTTTCGCGATGCAATCATCATCACTCTACACAAGAACAAAGGGGAAAAGTCAGACTGTTCCAACTACCGCGGGATAACCCTGCTCTCCATCGCAGGCAAAATCCTTGCTAGAATACTCCTGAACAGACTGGTGCCCACCATTGCAGAAGAACTCCTCCCAGAGAGCCAGTGTGGCTTCAGAGCTAACAGGAGCACCACCGACATGGTATTTGTTCTCAGGCAGCTCCAAGAGAAATGCAGGGAACAGAACAAGGGTCTATATGTGACTTTTGTCGACCTTACCAAAGCTTTCGATACCGTTAGCAGGAAAGGCCTGTGGCAAATCTTGGAACGTTTAGGATGTCCCCCAAGGTTCCTCAGCTTGATCATCCAGCTACATGAAGACCAGCGAGGCCAAGTCAGACACTGCAACGATCTCTCGGAGCCCTTCCCAATAGGCACAGGTGTAAAGCAAGGCTGCGTTCTCGCGCCAACTCTCTTTACGATCTTCTTTAGCATGATGCTTCAAAGAGCCACAGTAGATTTAGATGATGACGATGGTGTCTACATCCGCTATCGCACTGATGGCAGCCTGTTCAACCTGAGGCGACTAAAGGCCCACTCCAAGACAATGGAAAAACTTATCCGAGAGCTACTGTTTGCTGATGATGCTGCACTCGTCTCCCACTCGGTATCAGCTCTGCAGCATATGACGTCCTGCTTTGCAGAGGCCGCCAAGCTATTTGGCCTAGAAGTTAGTCTGAAGAAGACGGAAGTTCTCCACCAGCCTGCACCCCAGGAAGATTATCACACTCCCTGCATCACTGTGGGTGAATCAGTTTTGAAGACAGTCCAGCAGTTCAGCTACCTGGGGTGCATCATCTCCTCAGACGCCAAGATCGACAAGGAGATTGACAATAGACTGGCAAAGGCAAACCGTGCATTTGGCCGACTGCATAAAAGAGTGTGGAGCAATAAGCATCTGAAAAAAGGCACAAAGATCAATGTTTATAAAGCGGTTGTGATGACAACCCTCATCTACGGCTCCGAATCGTGGGTTTTATACCGTCATCACCTGCGACTCCTTGAGCGCTTTCATCAGCGCTGCCTTTGCACCATCCTCAACATCCACTGGAGTGACTTTGTGACCAACACTGAAGTCCTCAAGCGAGCAGAGGTTACAAGCATCGAGGCAATGCTGTTGAAGACGCAGCTGCGCTGGGCAGGGCATATTTCCAGGATGGAAAACCACCGCCTTCCCAAGATTGCCCTGTATGGCAAACTTTCCACCGGCCATCAAAACAGAGGGGCACCAAAGAAGAGGTACAAGGACTCCTTGAAGAAATCCCTTGGTACCTGTCGCATCAACCATCACCAGTGGTCTGACCTACCCTCAGATTGCAAAGCATGGAGGCACACCATCCACCAGGCTGTCTCTTCCTTTGAGAACGCACGCATAGCTGGTCTTGAGGACAAAAGGAGACTGAGGAAGAATCGCACTGCTACAGCACCAGCCCCAAATCAGACTTTTCCATGCAGCCACTGTGGCCGGACCTGCCTGTCCCGCATTGGTCTTGTCAGCCACCAGCGAGCCTGCAGCAGACGTGGACTACTGCACCTTTCTTAAATCTTTGTTCGCGAAGTCAAGCCGAGAGAGAGAGAGAGAGTTTACAAAAAGACCCCTTTCATGCTGAGGCATGCTTCTGAAACACCGTGTCAAAATACATTAGGGGGCATGGAATGAACCTGATGTCCCTTCTCCATGAAAGCTGAAAGCAGCCACATTTCTTTTTCATTGGTTTTGCCTTCATCTATTTTTAGGAGTCTTAAATTGTCATCCTCCTCACAGGTTTTATCTCCGCCCCTGCCCCCTGCCACTGCAAAAAGTATTGTAGTGTTATTCCACAGAACATTTGCTTGAGAAAATGACGACAAAATCATAAATTCTTTTGAAATGGGTTTTATCTCCAAAAGATGCCAGATGTTAGGCCCAAATAACATGTAGGGTTAACAACTAAAAAAAAAAAAGGTAAAGGAAAGGTCCCCTGTGCAAGCACCAGTCGTTTCCGACTCTGGGGTGACGTTGCTTTTACGTTTTCATGGCAGACTTTTTACGGGGTGCTTTGCCATTGCCTTCCCCAGTCATCTACACTCCCCCCCCAGCAAGCTGGGTACTCATTTTACCGACCTCGGAAGGATGGAAGGCTGAGTCAACCTGGAGCCGGCTACCTGAACCAACTTCTGCTGCGATCGAACTCAGGTCATGAGCAGAGGGCTCCGATTGCAGTACTGCAGCTTTACCACTTTTTCTGGTCATCTGGAGACGGGGGTAGGGGAAGGTGGAATTTGGGGGGGGGGCGCGCGCAAAGGAGTTACAAGGGAATATTAAAAAAAAACAAAACCCTCCACTGTGATCCAGACACAGGCCTCCCTAATAGCTGCTTTTTAGGGTTAAGTTATGTATCTGTTGTTTGGTCTTTTCACAGTGCTATGGAAGAAACAGTGCTATGGAAAAAAGTCTTAAAGGCTTACATGAACGCTCTGAAATGGATCCCAAATAAAACTGTTTTTGCAAAACCAGCTTCCTAGGCACAGCTGCAGACACAGCTCAACACACACATCAATCTGCTTTACGTAAGACAGGTTGACAGATGCACATGTACACAAATGGGGTACCAGCAAGGGGAGACATTTTGTTTTCCCTCCCCCACTATTTCCTCTTTCCTTTCCCTGAAAGCCCCCATAGCCTCTCCCCTTTCCATGCCTTCTTTTCTCCTTCTCACCCACCAGCCAACCTACCTTTATCTACCCACCGTTTTCAGTTATATTTATTAGTTATTTCATTTACACCCAGGCTTTCCCCACTACTGGAATACAAAGAAGCTTATATCATTCTCCTCACTTCCGTTTGATCCTGATGAGGTGGTTGTTGTGTCATGGCAGGTTGCTGCTGGGACTAGACACGCCAAGTCCTCCGTCAAAGGCCAGAACAGTCCAAGAAAGGGCTCTGCCTGTCTCCCATCTTTAATTGACAGAAACCAAGGCTGGCAATACCGCTGCAGCTGCCTAGCAATGACCACCGAGGGCATCTATTTCTTAAAGCTATAGCAGCTCCTTTTATCTTTTCTTTTTTTGGGGGGGGGGAGAGAATTTAACCCCCCTTTTAAGGTTTTAGACTTTTTCCTGCAAACCTGGGGTTTTTCATCAGGTCTGTGGAACAATATGCTTTCTCTCTTCAGGCACTAATCTCTGGATTTGAGTACCCACAGATGGGGCTACCTTGACAATTATATATATGTTCAGCTCTGCAAACAAACTGAAAAACTAAGATGATGATACTGGATTTAAACTCTGCCCTATACTCTGAATCTCAGAATCTCAGAGTGGTTTACAAACTCCTTTACTTTCCTCCCCCACAAGCTGTGAGGTGGGTGGGGCTGAGAGGGCTCTCCCAGAAGCTGCCCTTACAAGGACAGCTCTGCAAGAGCTATGGCTGACCCAAGACCATTCCAGCAGGTGCAAGTGGAGGAGTGGGGAATCAAACCTGGTTCTCCCAGGTAAGAGTCTGAACACTTAACCACTACACCAAACTGGCTCTGGCTCTCTAATAAAGCAAAACAGTTCTGCTGAAATACTTGAAATGAAGTTGAAGCTGCATCAAGCTGGAAAACGTCAAGAGACAGGTGAGAAGAAGAAGAAGAGTAATACAGCATTTTGTTGATTCTGCCACATCAAGCAATGCAATATTATTATTTTTTGTTTCTGGTATCTGACAGGAAAAAAATGTTCTCTAGATATGCACAAGAGGGCTGTAGGGAGAGACCAGGGGCTCTGAGCCCCTCTTGATTTTTTTATTTACTGGGTTTTTAATAGTTTGCCTTTCCACCACCAAGGGACTCAAGGGTAATTACACACAGTGAGTCACAACCAGCAGCAAAATGGGGGCACTGGATATCCAGTGCATTAGGATTTTAGAAGTCTGAAACCACCCAAAGCATAGCATAAGCAATACCATTACACATAAATTATGTGATAGTGTCCTCCTATACACACAAGCTATGCACAGCAGTAGAGACCACAAGTCCCAATCAGTAACCGAGTAAATTAGTGAACTGATTGCCTGCAGAGAGATGCTCTCTCGATTGGCTCAGCTTTTGCATAGTTTGCAGAAGGCCAGGAGAGTGGCAGCTTTCCTGACCTCCTAGGGTGGAACATTCCACAAGGCGGGAGCCATAATGGAGAAAGCAGGTGTATTGGCAAGTTATTGATTTGGTCCATTTCCAGGTTGGCACTTGCAGAAGTCCCTGCTGACATGAGTGGAGTTGTCATGGTGGAGCATCTCTGTGGCTCCTGAATAGTTCACAGAGAAGAGTGCCACATCTACTTTGCCCTGACAATGCAAAGGGCAGGGGGTCTTCCAATGCAGGAAATTAATGGGGAAATGTATTTCTTTTTTACTAGATTTTTCTGAGAAAGCAACAAAATGCTGACAATTTGCCTCCTCCCTTTATACGCTAAGGGTAGTTCTAAACATAAGTTCCACTGGACTCGGTGAACCTGGTTCCCAAATCAACAGGAGCCAACTGAATAGCAGATGGAATAAGATATGGAGGAGACATGGATGAGTTTCTGAAAAGAACCTGAAGGGAGATATAAAAATGATTAAATGAAGCAGACATACCAGAAGTATCCATTCCTATTCATAGCAAAATAAAACAAAAGAACTTTGAGGGGTTTTTTTTTTTTTGCTTGAGACTTACTATTTAGTGCCTTCGGTGTCTGCTCATCAACCCAGGTAACCCTGCAATCAGTTCCTGCAATCACTACTCAAATCAGCATCAGGGAACAATGCAGTCTAGCCAACGCCAATCACATAAATGATGCATGTGGCTGACCAGACACCAAGAAGAGATAAACGGTGGACAGTTTCATTAAAACGGAGGGCAGCAGAATGATGTAAGCCACTTTGGAGAAAGGCAGGGTATCAATGAAAAATACCAAAAATAAATTAGAAAAACATATTTATAATGCAAGGCAAGAAATGGCGATAGCAGTGAAATCACTAAATGCATAAAATGAAAATTCTACTCTGTAGAACTCAACTATAGAAACTACCAAAACTAAAAGCTGAATAGATTCCGCATAGCGTCGCATGGAATTGAGAGCAAAATAGACAGCATTTGGACTCAATACCAGTCTAGATCTAGCCACCAAATGAGAAGGGAGCACGCCCAGGAGAAGGTCCTGATACTAGGAAAGACAGAAAGCAAAAGAAGAAGGGGATGACAAAAGATGAGATGGCTGAACAGTGTTACTGATGTAACAAACACGAATTTGAGCAGACTTTGGAGGATGGTGGAAGACATGAGGACCTGGCGTGACTTTGTCCATGGAGTCGCAAAGAGTCAGACTCAACTATGCGACTGAACAACAACAACAAAGATCTTGTTTGCATCTCTGCCTGCCAACCAGGCATTCTGCTACAGTTGACACCAATGCTTTTTGCACTGGATTCCCTAGCACAGTTGATATTAACCAACAAGTGGAGGCAATGCCACAGGCAAAAGGACCAGGATGACTGGTCTGATTTGCTATAACTTCTCCAACCAGGCCAACAAAATCTTCTCCAGGTTCAACAACTACTAGGGCTCTTTGCAGCAGCCCAGGCTAGCACAATCCTGTCCGATCTCAGAAGATAAACTAGGTTGGCCTCGATTAGTATTGGGGTGGGAGACTGCCAAGGGAGTCCAGGGTTGCTACACGGAGACAGGAAATGGGAAACCACCTTGGAATGCCCCTGGCCTTGGAAACCCCACAAGGTTGCGACTTGACAGCACTTTCCACCACCAGAGCTCTTTGATTAGGAAAAAAGGTAAAGGTAGTCTCCTGTGCAAGCACCGGGTCGTTACTGATCCACGGGGTGATGTCACATCAGGATGTTTTCATGGCAGACTTACTGGGTGGTTTGCCACTGCCTTCCCCATCTATGTTTTACCCCCAGCAAGCTGGGGACTCATTTTACCCACCTCAGAAGGATGGAAGGCTGAGTCAACCTTGAGCAGGCTACCTGAACCCAGCTTCTGCCGGTATCGAACTTAGGTCGTGAGCAGAGAGCTTGGACTGCAGTACTGCAGCTTATCACTCTGCGCCATGGGCCTCCTCCTCTTTGATTTGAAGCCAGGTCTGTTTTGGGGGTGCTAAAATCATTCTGCAATAAAAATTTCCACTTCCAGAAAAGACAACGGTGATGCTTCAGCACCATGTGATACTAACAATGAATAACAACATGGTAATAGACTGGAGGCACACATAAGCACACAGGAAACTGCCTTATACAGAAGAAGAAGATGATGATGATATTGGATTTATATCCCGCCTTATACTCTGAATCTCAGAGTAGTCACAATCTCCTTTACCTTCCCACCCCCACAACAACAGACACCCTATGAGGTGGGTGGGGCTGAGAGAGCTCTCCCAGAAGCTGCCCCTTCATGGACAACTCCAACGAGAGCTATGGCTGACCCAAGGCCACTTCAGCAGCTGCAAGTGGAGGAGTGCGGAATTAAACCCGGTTCTCCCAGGTAAGAGTCCACGCATTTAACCACTACACCATACTGGCTCTCAATCAAACCCTTGATCCATCGAGGTCAAAACTGTCAACTCAGACTGGCAGCGGTTCTCTAGAGTCTCAGGCTGAGGCCTTTTTCATTGCCTGCTGCCTAGTCTTTTTAACTGGAGATGCCGGGGACTGAACCTGGGACCTTCTCCATGCAAAGCAGAGGCTCTTCCACTGAGCCACAGCCCCTCCCTAGGCGATATTGAACTGGGGGAATGGACAACCAGGTCATGCTGTGGCTTTGTGTCTACGAGCATCAGCCTGAGAGGGAAAGTTGACAGGCATGGTGCGGCAGAGCACAAGATTCTCCCCAAGAGCTGGTGGAGTCAGAGATAAATCTCCTACTGCTCATTCCCATAATTCAATCGAGGAGAGATGGCGCATAATCAGAGAGAGACACAGAAAGAGAGATGTGCAGGTGTAAATGCAAGCTATGGCCCTGTCAACGGCGATAACTGTGAGGTGCTTTAGCTGAGGCCCCTAATAAGAGCAGGTGACAGTCTGGCTGCAAATAATCTCTCACCGCCTGACAATTCTCTCTATGAAAGCTGCCCAGGAAAACAACCACTGCCACCCAGGCACACAAATTTATGAGAGAAGGAACCTGCAGCTAGACGGAAAATGCTGCATATCAGGTGAAGAGGAGGGCAGAGACGACATGACGGAGCACCTGCATTGCAGCCAGGAAGGCAGGCACTCTGATCAGGGAAACTCAAAAGCCTCTCTCAAGCCTAACACTAAATTCAGGATAAGCCAGATCAAGGAGGCTCACACTTAACGTTTTCGCACACAGCTTACCACGCGGTCACTTTCCTGTTCTCTCCTCAGCATCCGTCGGATTTCCCACTATCTGTGCCAGAGTTACAGGCAGTGCTGTGGATTTTGCGTAGCAAACGTAAACTGGGTTTTAGCGGTTTACGTTTGCTACACAAAAGCCGCGGCACTTCCTGTAACTTCGGTGTAGATAGTGGGAAATCCGACAGATGCTGAGGAGAGGACAGGAATGTGACCACGTGGTAAGCTGTGTGTGAAAACGGTCACTGTTTTCTCCGAGCTAAAGTGAGTTCAGTGCTTAAGTACAGAAGGGCTGTAATTAGGCACATTTACCTTTCCACAGAGTTATTTTCCTCCATTTATGTTCCGCCTTTTTTCCCAATGGGACCCAAAGTTGTTCTCTTCTCCATTTTATCTTCACAATCACGCTGTGAGGTAGGTTATGCAGAGAATGTGAGACTGAACCATGGTCACCCAGCAAGCGTCCATGGCAGAGTAGGGATTCAGACCTGGGCATCCTGGATCCTAGTCTAACCACCAATGGTGATGGAAAACACCATCAGGTCACCACTGAGAGCCAGTTTGGTGTAGTGGTTAAGTGCGCAGACCCTTATCTGGGAGAACCGGGTTGGATTCCCCACTCCTCCTCTTGTAGCTGTTGGAATGGCCTTGGGTCAGCCATAGGTCTCGCAGGAGTTGTCCTTGAAAGGGCACCTGCTGTAAAAAGCTCTCAGCCCCACCTACTTCACAGGGTGTCTGTTGCGGGGGGGGGGGGGGGGGAGGTAAAGGAGATTGTGACCACTCTGGGACTCTGAGATTCAGAGTATAGGGTGGGATATAAATCCAGTATCTACTTCATCTTATGGTGACTCCTGTTGGGTTTTCAATGCAAGAAACATACAGAGGTGGTTTGCCATTGCTTGCCTCTGTGTCACAACCCTGGTATTCCTTGGAGGTTTTGCAGCCAAATGCCAACCTGCTCAGCTTCTGAGATCTGGTGAGGTCGGGCTAGCCTGGGCTATCCAGGTCAGGGGATTCTACGCACTATACCATCAGAGTGAGCTTTGGTGATCATGTTTCCTGCAAGAACAACCTGGATTGTTAGTGGATCAGTTCAAATATGTGGACAATGTTTGGCTTGATGTACGGATTCACGAGAAGGTCATCTGGCGGGTTAGTGGTGTTGGCTTAAACAGCATCTTTTACCAAGGAACTGAGGTGGGATGATAATTAGGTTCTGCTTCCTGGAAGTGACAGAATCAACCAAGTGTTTAAGCAAGGGTCCACATCAAGTCAGCCCAGTAAATGTTGTACAGTTTCATGCATAGTCCCAGAAACTGATGAGGGTTTTGCACATTTTGCATGTGCAGAGTAGATTTAGCAAAGTGATCCAAAGGGAACTGCCCCTTGCTAGACTGGGGTGAAAAGTATGTTTCTGCAGCACGGTTGAGTCTCTGGACTTGCTGGGGGGCACTGCTGCAGTCGTAGCCAGGGGAGATGGATTGTACACATGTATGTGGGTGGGGACAGCCCCCATGGCCAGTTAGATGATGACGCCTGTGCCCATTCTAATATGCGTCATATGGGGGTGGGGAGAGCAAGCCAATAGAGAAGGAGGGGGGGGAGTTGTTGATTTTTCTCCCTCTCCCATAATTCTAGAACTTGGGGGCACCCAATGAAACCGATGGGCCACAGGTACAGGACAGGCCAAAGGACATACTTCTTTTAAAAGGTCAAGGTAGTCCCCTGTGCAGGCACAGAGTCATTACCGACCCACGGGGTGACGTCACATCATGATGTTTTCATGGCAGACTTTTTACGGGTGGTTTGCCATTGCCTTCCCCAGTCATCTATGCTTTACCCCCAGCAAGCTGGGTACTCGTTTTACCGACCTCGGAAGGATGGAAGGCTGAGTCAACCTTGAGCCGGCTACCTGAACCCAGCTTCTCCGGGATCGAATTCAGGCCATGAGCTGAGCTTGGACTGCAGTACTGCAGCTTACCACTCTGCACGATGGGGCTCCTACTACTTTAATCAACAATTAATTAAATTGTGGAATTCACTGCCATACTGACGGTCACAACCACAGGTAGGTTTAAAAGCAGGCTATATAGACTTATGGAGTATAAGTCTATCAGTACCTATTAGCCATGGTAAATAAAGGGAAATGTCATGTTTAGAATCATTAGACCTCTGAAACTCAGGGCTAGGAGGTAATATCAGGAGAATCCCTTGGCCACTATGCCATGTTTGTTTGGCCCTTGAGGGCAACTGGCTGACCATTGTGTGAAACAGGAAGCTGCCACTGATCTGATCCACCAGCAGGACCCTGCTTATAGTCTTAAAATGAATTCTAAAGAGTTCAACTCAATCCCTGCTCCCTTGTCACAGTGCATAAGAAACCAGCCAAGCTGGCCGGTCTCCAGGGCTCTTTTTGTAGCAGGAACTCTCTTGTATAATAGGCCACACCCCCCTGATGTAGCCAATCCTCCTGGAGCTTACCGTAGGTCCTGTACGAAGAGCTCTGAAAGCTCTTGGAGGATTGGCTACATCAGGGGGCGTGGCCTAATATGCAAAGGAGTTCCTACTACAAAAAAAGCCCTGCTGGCCTCCAATCCAGATGAGAGGAGCATTCCATAAAGAACTGAGAATGCCCTCCCGTCTACACAGAAGAATTACATTCCTGCAGCATTCATTCCAGACTTCTTGCCTCATGCCCTTGAACTATGCAGCGGGGAAGATGACAGCTGCCCATTGGCTTTACTGAAATATCTCTAGCAACTGCTTACAAGCATGAGTTCACCTAGAGGTGAGCCACAGCCATTACTTCTAGGTATGTAACCCCAGGTCAAAAAGCAATCTGCAGCCCCCAGCCTCCCCCAGGGAATGAAAAAGTAAAGCACAAACAAAACACATTTGATTTCATGAACAGCTCCAGCCTCCAGTTCTTAATATTTTATCCACCCGCGACTTCTTATTTAGTTTAGTTTATTTTTATCCTGCCCCTTCTGTGAATGGGTTTAGCCCGGGTTACAGCATTACCTTCCAGCGTGGTGTAGTGGTTAAGAGTGGTAGACTCTAAGCTAGAGAACAGAGTTTGATTCCCCGCTCCTCCATGTGAAACCTGCTGTCCCTGTTCTCTCAGGACTCTCTCGGCCCCACCTGCCTCACAAGGTGCTTGTTGTGGGGAGAGGAAGGGAAGGAGATTGTAAGCCGCTTTGAGACACACGAGGCCTACAGGGTGATCGTGGACCAGTCACAGTTCTCTCAGTCCCACCTATCTCACAAGATGCCTATTGTGGGTAGAGGAAGAGGAGATTGTAAGCTTCCTTGAGATTCCTTAATGTAGAGAAAAGCAAGGTAGAAAACCCATCTTCTTCTGCCTTTCTTATACTTATACTCAGAGGCACCTTGGCTTGGCCATGATGAGAAACACTAATCGCAAAGAACAAATCTGAATCAAGATTTTTAGGCTGATCTTGACTGACACCCTGTACAGAGTCAGGCTGCTCAAACCCCACCGCTTTAAATGGGATTTAAGCAATTTAACCGCATGCGGGACTGCAGCCTCGGCTTGCCGCTGTGAGGGAATGCCGTCTCTTTCTAGCTCTGCGGAACTTAAAAGACTCAACGCTAATCTAAAAAAGTCACCGGTTTTTCTTTTGTGCCAGCGCCGCCGTTGAAAGGTGACATTAGCAACTCTCAGGTGTTGCTGCCTGCCTCACTCCCAGGATCTCTTTTACCTTTCTCAGACACAATGAGGATGCCCTTTCCATCTAAACTGCAATGGTTCCCTTCTCCCCCGCTTTATTGTGTTAAGGAGTTTGGCTACCAAAGGCTCCTCGACCTCCCTTCTTCCTTCCTCTTTTCCCCCTCACAGCCCATCAAGGATTGAAGAAAAAAAAAAATAACTCCTGAAAAGAACCATGGCAGCATGTGGAACTGGCACTTTGATCTTTACCGCTCCTCTGAGTTCGTAGTTCCCACTTCCAAATATATTAGAGAGGGGGAAAAATAGAAGCCATAAAGCAAAGCCAAACCGCTCATAGGCCGGACAACCGAGAACTAGAGTACTTCGTGCGAACAGCAAAATGGACATTTTATTGTACATATTTCAGCCAATTGCATAATAGCAATGATTACGCCCCCCCCCCCCCCCCGCCAGCCCTCCTTCCAAACACAGCCCTCTTTTTGAGCAGAAACACCTTTCCCTTCTTTGTACCAAAAAGGGAAATGAGCAGAAAGAAGGCAGACTGGATTGATGCCCCCCTCCCATTTTCAGATTCCATGACACATTATTTACCAAACCCTTCAAGATTCACCCATCTGCCTTTTCATTTAATCAAAAAGGTGCAAATTAAAATTTCAAACATTCTGTGTCCATATTTTTTTTTAGAAAAAAGAAGAGGAAAAAAAACAGTGCTGATGTTTTCTTTACCTGGAGGAGGGATGTAGTTTTTGCTTTCTTGCTTCTCGCGATCAAAGTTGAAACAGTGATTTTGCATTATTATAACACTCATCATTTTCTGCCTCTAATTTGGATGGTTTTTAATAAAGCTCCATTGATTCCCCTGAATGAAATCCCTCTTGGCAAAAGCAGAACACACACACTGATTACTAAATATGCAGCAATTATCATATTCAGCAGCACACTTTAATATCTTATTTATAGACGTATCTGTCTATAATTTGCTTTAATTAAGTTGCATTGATTTTAATGACAGGAGCCGTCTCTGGAAGATGAAGCCGGGGTTACGTGAACCCATCAACACTGCTGTGCCATTGTTTGGATGGTACACCTTTCCATCTCCTCTGCCACATGCAACAGCTTGTCTTTTCCGTTTTGAGATAACACAAACTTGGTAAGATGGATCCTTTTGTGGGACTGGAGTCTGAAGCTGCTTAAATCTGAGTTACACAAAACTAGGTTTGCGGTCATAATTGCTAGATGAATCAGCTAAAGCTAGAGTTGATTAAGTGTGGGGGTGAGGCCCCTGCAAACAAAGTTATCCTTGTGTTTTTATTTTTTTTCTACACATACACAGCCTTTCCTTACAACCAAGTTTATATGGAGGACAGGTCTATCAGTGCCTTCTAGTCATGGTAACTAAAGGGAACCTCCATGTTCAGAGGCACTAATCCTTTGAATCCCAGAGCTAGGAGGCAACATCAAGAGAAGCTCTCAGTCTCTATTCCCTGTTGTTGGCTGTCCAGAGGAACTGGTTGGCCACTGTGTGAGGTAGGAGGCTGGACTAGATGGGCCCTCATTGATCTGATCCAGCAGGGCTCTTCTGATGTTCTTAGGAAGGCCTCGGCCTCTGTGCCCTGTTGCTGGTTGTCCAGAGGACCTGTTTGGCCACTTTGTGAGAAAGGATGCTGGATCAGATGGACCACTGCTCTGATCCAGAAGGGCTCTTCTTATACTCTTATATTTGAACTCCCATTTTGGTTCAAAGAGATGCCCGTACTGCCCTTTTGTCAATATGCAAATACAGCAACATCTAATCCAGCAGTTTCAAGATGATTAATCAACGAAATTCATCTGACAGCTTTAAATAAAACTCTTCACTGGGCACAATGGAAAAGTGGCTAGTTAGCAATACTGAGAGAGGAAATGGCTCCAAAAGGAAAATATTTTAGTCCCTTCAAATATATAAAAGACCTAATCACGCACACAAAGACACACATACAAAATGGGATTAATACTATTTGTGTAATAGCAAAGTAGCTCCCTCCCCTTATGACAATAAAAGTCAGCAAAATCGGATCACCCACAAACAAGGCAAAGGTCTTCCATGTATTCGGGGGACTCCCCAGTTATGCACAAAACACATGACTTATAGGGTTGTCAACTCTGGATCTGGAAATTCTGGGGGATTTGGGGCATGGAGTTCGGGAAGGGACTTCAGTAAAGTATAATGCAATGGAGTCCACTAGAGATGGGCATGGAATGCAAAAATTGTGGCTTATTTTGTTTTGAGGTTCGTTGGGTTGCCTGATTCATTGGTTCCTTTCAGTTAGTGGGTTTTTTTTTCCAATTTCCTGAACCAATTCATGGTTTGTTGGTTCATTTTGTTTGGGAAGGGGAAGAACAGCCCTCAAGTGGGCTAGAGATGCCAAACTTGAGGCAAACTCTTCAGTGGACTCTCCTCTACCTGCCGGACTGTCTGGAAGAATGAAACAAAAATGACTTAGACAAAAATGACAGTTGTGTTTTCCAGTGCATGCACAACACAATCAAACAACTGGTTTGAAACGAACCACAAATCAGCCCATTTTAGCATGAATTGAGATTTGTGGTTCATTTCATGCCCATGCCTAGAGTCCACCCTCAAATTCTGTGCAAGCAGTAACAAATCCATCTTAATTCCACATTGTGTAACTCCAATGAGCATGCAAATCTTGGGCCTTGAAGTGCGAGTGGCACATGTTTAATTGTGCAAAGAACTGAGTGTTCCCACCGGATCCCCTTACTGGACATCGAATCTATGCTCCCAAGGAAACTGCAGCGGATCTGACACCTTATTACCAGACTGGTGAAAATGAAAACACAAATGATCAATTGGTTGGCAGTGCTATCTTCCCTCCCAAACCAAAGGCAGACAAATCAAATGAAACTGGGGAGGGGGGCTTTGCCATTCTGGCATAGGCTTTACAGGTTTCTAGGGACTCCCATGGAGAGCCACTAGGAAAAAAATAGTTCAAAAGAAGCAGGGTTTTGTTTCTTTTTAGGAGCCCTGGGAGAAGGAGCCCAAGCAATGTGAAGAACACTACAATGCACATATCTTTGTCTTGGTCACAGTGACTTGGAGGGTCAAACTCCCTCTTTGGACTGTGATCCAGGCAAAACAGATTCCAAAACTGGGCAGAAGGGAATGCAGCAGTTGCACTTCCTCGGGTCTAGATCATAGTTTCTCAAGTGCAAAGACTTCTCTCATCAAGATACTGGCATGTATAAGATACAACTCTGTTACAGCTGCATGTGTTGCCATCCTTTTTTAAAAAAGGAAAAATGTCTGAAAACTGCCTTTCTCCTGATGGGACCCGAGTTGGCTTACGACAAAGAGTTAAAAACCAACAGGCATCATAATAAAGCAGCCAGAAAATGCTAACAAAGCAACGTAGCTATGGCACTGCCGTCACCCTCTTTCAGAATACTCCCCCAAACAAAACAGTTTTCCGTAAAAATCACAAGGGTGGGTGAACTCATAAAAGTTTCCGGAAGGCCATTTCACAAACAGAGACATTGCCACTGGGATGGCCTGACACTAGGCAGGGGCGACTTTTATTACGGGATAGACCCAAGAGTCTGATGGCCAGATGGGCTCATGCTAGGGCTGTGCTCATAAGCCCTGTAGAGTGGCTCTGCAGCTCTAAGTGGGAAGGCTAGAGAACAGGAACTGCTCTCATCAGAAGGAAGGCTTATAGGGAAGGGCATGATCCATGGGGGAAGGAAGGAAGGAAGGAAGGAAGGAAGGAAGGAAGGAAGGAAGGAAGGAAGGAAGGAAGGAAGGAAGGAAGGAAGGAAGGAAGGAAGGAAGGAAGGAAGGAAAGGAGGGGAGGGAGAGAGGGGAGAGGAGAGGAGAGGAGAGGAGAGGAGGGGAGGGAGGGTGTGTCACTGACATGGATGGAGACCTCTCCCAAGAAAAAGAAGAAAAATAGAATCACTGCTTGCGGGTTGTGCGAGGGCAGAAAAAGTGGAGAGCGAGTTTTATCTATAAAGAGTAACCAGTGGTGGTCCTGTTCTCCTAGGTGGAGGGGGGGGGAAACCCTCTGAAACACTGCATACAGAGCTACTATGTCACTTCTGTTTTTTTAAAAAAACAATACATAGGGTTGCTCTAGGAATTGTTGGGAACTCTATGGTTTTACCAGCGATTTCTTGAGCTATGTCACTTTCTTTTTTACTGGAAGTGATGTGACACTGGAGTTGACCTCATGCCTGCCCATAACCCACCTGCTGGTTGCCACACAGCATCCTGGCAACGCTAGTAATCACTGGTGTAGGATGAAGGATGTAGTATATAATGAAGAAATGGGGAACCCACATAACTGCTGGGGAGTGAGGCTCGTAGTTTCTTAAGCGAGCAGGCCTCTGTTGTCCAAACATGAAAACCTCACCTAGGTTATTACCAGTATTCCCTCTAAGCTGAGTTAGTGTGCGCTAGCTCACAGATTTTTAGCCTCCAGCTCACACATTTTTGTCTTAGCTCAGGAAGGATGACCCCAGAACACAAGACTTTAATGCCAGTAGCATTTTTTCAGGTTCTCTTCAGTGCCAACCGCGTAGTTCAAGATTCAGCAATCCACCTCACCCCACTTCAACCGGTGAAAACAGAGTTGGATGAGATCCCCACCCTAGAAGAGACTGTTAAAGCCATCAAGCAACTGAAAAGTGGCAAGGCAGCAGGTGTTGATGGAATTCCACCAGAGATCTGGAAGCATGGGGGCACAGTACTACATAGCTCACTTCACAAAGTACTTGTCACCTGCTGGGAACAAGGCAAATTACCACAGGACTTTCGCGATGCAATCATCATCACCCTATACAAGAACAACGGGGAAAAGTCAGACTGCTCCAACTACCGGGGGATAACCCTGCTCTCCATCGCAGGCAAAATCCTTGCCAGAATACTCCTGAACAGACTGGTGCCCACCATTGCAGAAGAACTCCTCCCAGAGAGCCAGTGCGGCTTCAGAGCTAACAGGAGCACCACCGACATGGTATTTGTTCTCAGGCAGCTCCAAGAGAAATGCAGGGAACAGAACAAGGCTCTGTATGTGACTTTTGTCGACCTTACCAAAGCTTTCGATACCGTTAGCAGGAAAGGCCTGTGGCAAATCTTGGAACGTTTAGGATGTCCCCCAAGGTTCCTCAGCATGATCATCCAGCTACACGAAGACCAGCGAGGCCAAGTCAGACACTGCAACGACCTCTCGGAGCCCTTCCCAATAGGCACAGGTGTAAAGCAAGGCTGCGTTCTCGCGCCAACTCTCTTTACGATCTTCTTTAGCATGATGCTTCAAAGAGCCGCAATAGATCTAGATGAGGACGATGGTGTCTACATCCGCTATCGCACCGATGGCAGCCTGTTCAACCTGAGGCGACTAAAGGCACACTCCAAGACAATGGAAAAACTCATCCGAGAGCTACTGTTTGCTGATGATGCTGCACTCGTCTCCCACTCGGTATCAGCTCTGCAGCATATGACGTCCTGCTTTGCAGAGGCTGCCAAGCTATTTGGCCTAGAAGTTAGTCTGAAGAAGACAGAAGTTCTCCACCAGCCTGCACCCCAGGAAGATTATTACCCTCCCTGCATCACTGTGGGTGAATCAGTTCTGAAGACAGTCCAGCAGTTCAGCTACCTGGGGTGCATCATCTCCTCAGATGCCAAGATCGACAAGGAGATTGACAACAGGCTGGCAAAGGCAAACCGTGCATTTGGCCGACTGCACAAAAGAGTGTGGAGCAACAAGCATCTGAAAAAAGGCACAAAGATCAATGTTTACAAAGCGGTTGTGATGACAACCCTCATCTACGGCTCCGAATCGTGGGTTTTATACCGTCATCACCTGCGACTCCTTGAGCGTTTTCATCAGCGCTGCCTTCGCACCATCCTCAACATCCACTGGAGTGACTTTGTGACCAACACTGAAGTCCTCAAGCGGGCAGAGGTTACCAGCATCGAGGCACTGCTGTTGAAGACGCAGCTGCGCTGGGCAGGGCATATTTCTAGGATGGAAAACCGCCGCCTTCCCAAGATTGCCCTGTATGGCGAACTCTCCACCGGCCATCGAAATAGAGGGGCACCAAAGAAGAGGTACAAGGACTCCTTGAAGAAATCCCTTAGCACCTGTCACATCAACCATCACCAGTGGTCTGACCTAGCCTCAGATCGCAAAGCATGGAGGCACACCATCCACCAGGCTGTCTCTTCCTTTGAGAGCGCACGCATAGCTGGTCTTGAGGACAAAAGGAGATTAAGGAAGAATCGCACTGCTACAGGACCAACCCTAAATCAGACTTTTCCCTGCAGCCGCTGTGGCCGGACCTGCCTGTCCCACATTGGTCTTGTCAGCCACCAGCGAGCCTGCAGCAAACGTGGACTATTGCACCCTTCTTAAATCTTCGTTCGCGAAGCCAAGCCGAGAGAGAGAATGCCAGTAGCTCACAAAGTGGAATTTTTTTTCACAAGACTCTGCAGCTTAGAGGGAACTTTGGTTATTATAATGCGTTGCCTCGGTTTTCCTATACTTTCTTATGTGGTACAGCAGAAACATTTAATAAAGAATTCTGTCTGAAATAGATGCTGGGTGTCCTATTCTGAACAAGTGTGCTAGATGGGGAGCAGAAGGAATGTTCTGCGGTGCCTCCCCTTCTGTGACAACTGTATTGACGTTGTAAAGAGCATTCTGAAAACCACTGACCCACAGGAAAATTTGGCAAAGACATCTTGTCAAAAGGCACCAGGACACTCTTGCAGATCACAATGGTCAGAAAAAAACTGTGCAAACATAATGAGAGAATGGATAACGTATACAGCTTAAGGAGAGACTTGCCCAAGTGTGTTGTGAACCTAGTTACACTTATGATTCATTCTCATGCTGTTAATTTACATTTGACTGTGAATTAGAAACATCTTCTAAGTCTTTGAGAAGTACAGCTGAGTACCTTGCTGAGACACTGCTGAAGAACTGGTAAATTTAGGCCTTCACAGGAATCCATTAAGCTGAGAGGTTAGTAGAGGAAAGTTAACCGCATCACCAGATTATCTGATGCCAACACTGGATATCCCTCCCGCATACGCACCAAGTTCTGGCATACCCCCATAAGCATAAAACATTCTGCAAAATAAGTAATCACAGGGGTCATTTTGTAGAAAAATAGGTGGTGGAGCTCATTAAGGGATTGTTATGCAGCTGCACATACTATTCAATGGACAAGGAGGTGAAACTTTCAGAAGGAGAAGGTGGAACTCTCAGAAAGGTTCAGGAGCTATGCTCCTGTGAGCTCTCACTGAATCTGAGGACTGAGTAATCATATAAACATTTTCTTAATTTAGTGCAGATTTAAGAATATTTAAATATGCAAAACACAGATGAGTCCACCGAAGGATAAGTACTTAACCCAGGTGCATCTCCCTTGCCAAAACTCTGAAAGGAATGCCTCTATCCCTTTGCCCTTTTACAACATCATCACCGGCAGTGACAACGCATGATCTCCCCAAAAGAAAATGGATTATCATGTATTGTTTCCCATCGTCACTCGGTACCCTGGGCCATGCTAAGGACTGAGGCACCAAGTCAACCCAGCTCTTTAATGAGAAGCTGACCTTACATACAGTGTTGCCTCAGCTAAGTTTGTGGTTTGTCCTGTTTTCAAGAGAACAGTTTCTTTCACAAAATTATAAAAAGTGACACAATTGCCATTGGCTACTGAATGTGCATACAGGGTTCATGCACCCTGAAGACATTATTGTGTGTGCAGGTCTAGAATTCAGCAGGAGCTCACAGGAGCACAGCTCCTGAACCTTTCTGGCGGTTCCCCCTCCTCCTTCCCATCTTGTCTACTGAATAGCAGGTGCAGCTGCATAACAATCCCTGGATTAGCTCCACCACCTATTGTTCTACAAAACAACCCCTCTGTGTGTGTGTTCACTTTTTGCAAGGTGCCTGGTGGTAGACATCAGGGGTGGGCAGAAGGTCACCCCAGAGTGGCCAGTCACTCTCCATGCAAATCAAAGTAGCTCTCTGGCCTTCTTCTGTACTGCAGCAATCCCTTTTTTACCCTTCCCTTTAAAAATAGTTTGGCAGCATCTTTCCTGCAAAGAAGAGTTTGCATCCATTTTTTCTCTGGATGGGAAACTAACAGCACCAACACACTTTATACCCTGGACCTCTCGTTCACTCCTTGTATTCACACGTATGTAGCCTTGCACTGGGCGGGGGGGGGGGGGGGAGTGCGACTGGTTCTCCCCTCCCCTGCACCAAAGTTCCTTCTTGCATCTTCCGGGGAAAAACATGGTAACTTGCTATCCTCAACCAAAAGCCTGGTGGAACATCTCTGCCTTGCAAGCCCTGTGAAATGGCATTAGGTCCGCAGGGCAGGGAGAGTTCCACCAGGCAGGGCTTTTTCAGCCCTGGGTCTGGTCGAAGATAGCCAGAAGTCTTTTGGGCTGGGAGTCACCAATAGGTTGCTTTCTGCAGAGCGTAACATTCTTCAGGAGACAAACCAGAGGTGGTGGTCCTGGAGATACGATGGCCCCTGACTAGGTCCCTTAAAGGTAAATTCAGGGGAAGGCAGGATATAAATTTGATTTAAATAAATAAATAAATACCCAAACCCTGAACCTTTTGTAGCTTTCCATGATGCTTGAAATAAAATTAAGTAGCTCTCAGAAACATAAAATCTGCTTTCCACTGGTATACAGTGTGTATGGTGACCAGGGGTCATTTTGTGGAAAAATAGGTGGTAGAGCTCATCCAGGGATTGTTATGTAGCTGCACCTATGATTCAATGGACAAGGAAGTGGAACTCTCAGGAGAAGGAGATGGAACGTCAGAAAGGTTCAGGAGCTGTGTTCCTGTGAACTCCCACTGAATCTGAAGCCTGATGGTGACACATACTAAATTTTATTGCCAAATACAGTTAAGATTTCATTGGGGCTCATTTGTAAACACCATGAAATCAACCTGGGGTCACCAGTTACTCCACAAAAACACCCAATCAATGTTCCCTCTAAGCTGCAGAGTCTTGTGAGCAAAAATCCGACTTTGTGAGCTACTGGTATTGAAGTTATGAGCTACTGCATAAATTATGGTGCTCTGAGTCCATTTTTCCTGAGCTAGGGCAAAAATGTGTGAACTGGAGGCTAAAAATATGTGAGCTAGCTCACGCTAACTCCGCTTAGAGGGAACACTGCACCCAATATATTTTTGTGTCTATGTCACTGGCCATCATGGTCTCAATTATTTCATGATTGCCACCACACTTTGAAGAGAGGCAATGGATCTGAACTCCCCCTCCCCAAACCCCTGTATTTTGGAATATATCATCATAACTGTGTAAGCATTATCCTTTCGAAAAATGCAAGGGCATGATCTTGGCTGGGGGAAAAAACCCTCAAAGGCAGTTTTGCTAGCGCATTTTCAGTTTCTGGCCATCATTTTTCACTCACTGATTACCGCAATAAGTGTTGATTAATAGTTGCGTTGATGTCAGTGGAATGCGCTTCCCATGGGTCAGGAAAACATCCTTGAATAAAGTTAACTAAAAAGAATAATCACCCTGTCCTTCCTGGTCTTTATACAAGACAAACTCAGGCATTAGAGTTACTGATGACCCTGGCGTCTCTGATTGGCTGTTCCAGGCACTTTTACTGGAAAGTAAAGTCAGACAATTAAATGGCTCTGTAATCTCACCATCTTTCACATTTTGAGAAAGAAGGAAAGTGGGCTAAACCCCCAAAGAGAATGGTGTTTTGCTAACAGCATTCCAAATGTATTTAAATTTCAGTGATTCTATCTTTATTGAAACAATAATGATGCTTCAGGGACAACAGACTGGTAACTTTATTATACTAATACGTTAGCATTTCTTGCAAATGCAATAGCTATTTGTTGACAGAAGTTGCTTTTGGACAGGAAACACTTATTAATGAAGTAAAATAAAATGCAAATGGGAGTTCTGGGCAGGAACAATCAGTAGACACCCATATTGACTGGCTTAATGAACCATAAACATGGCCTTTGAGCTAGAGGCACCATACTATGTAAAACACAGAGATGAATGGATTATATAGCACATTCTGATACAAATTTATTCAGTATGGAAGCACAGTATAGAAGGTTCAGAATATCAACCTCAGTAAACTTCTGATTCAAGAGCCTGAAGGAAAGACCATGTATTTTGAGGCCCCCCCCCCTTTTTTGTCTGTTACAAAAGGGATCACTGCGGCCTCTGCCCCATTCTCTCTGGGTGGTTTGTGGACTGCCCCTCTAATCCAATAATTTGTTTGTGTTAATTTGACCCCTTAATTGTCCTAAATGTGCACCAGATTGGTGAAGCCCTAAGATCTGCAACCCTACCTTGAGATAAATTACAAAAGCAAACAGTGGATTGCCTTCAACAATGCTTAAATCTGTTCCTTTCAAACAAGCAGAAAGGATTATACAATCCCTTCCCTCCCGCTGCCTAACACCTCAGAATGATTTCAGCATCTTAGCAGGAGTTGGATCTTGAACAAAACAATGAGTCTCTTTGCGAGAAAAAAGCAATCACTTGGGATGGTCAATTTCTCGTTTATTTCTTTGAACTGGACGGACAGCGTTTATTAATACGCCATGACAATCTATCCTTTTTGGATCGTACATAATATTAAAACCAACCTTTTGACACTGCCTGTGATTGAGAATAAGTCCTCATTGTTCTCCCAGAGTTCTGAATTATCTTCCCCTCCCTTTTTTGCAATTAATTTGCTACTCAATTTATCCAGATAACTTTTGTTTTAGATTAAAGATTGCTTCTTTTTCAAGTCAGCTCATTGTCTTACTAACGTTTGGAATTATCATTTGCTCTCCCAAGCTCTGTAAGGCATTTATTTACTACATTAGATTTTAACCTAGAGTCTGTTGAGCTCTCAGCATCTGAATTATGGCTGTATCCAGGTGCCCTGAACAAACCACCATTTGTTTGCCTTGATCCAGGTGGGCAGCCCTGTTGGTCTGAAGCAGTAGAATGAAGTAGGAGTCCAGTAGCACCTTTAAGACCAACAAGTTTTATTCAGAATGTAAGCTTTCATGTGCATGCAGACTTCTTCAGATGAGGGAATGGGGCACAGTGAGCTGAAGTACATATAGCTGGTGGGTTAAGAGTGTAAAATGATACAAAAGTTAGGATCAAATGGCAAAATAATGTAATAAATTGGAAGACCATTTGGTCTGGATAGCATTTGTGTGGGAAACCAATAAAAGGTAATAAAAGTTGCCTGTTAATTGCTCTTGCTACAAGTCTAGGTAAAACAAAAGGACATGTATTTCTTAGCAATGTTCGTGTCCACTTAATTTACTTTTTAGCATGTAGCATGTATTATAAGCGTAATTTCCTCATCACTGTATGCCCAACAACTTGTGATCTGCACCCTTGCCGTTCCTGGCTAATGAAAGCTTGTCCTATACGGGATATTGTAAATAGATCCCTCTCAGAGGGGCTTTTCCCAATGCCTCTTTAAAAGGTTGTGGTCCGTCCCCTCTTGAAAAAAGCTACATCAGATCCAGCCGAATTGGCAAACTACCGGCTGGTCTTGAATTTACCCTTTTTGGGTAAAATTATTGAGAGGACAGTGGCGCTACAGTTACAGAGTTTTCTGGATGACGCTTCCATTTTAGACACCCACCAATCTGGCTTTCACCCAGATCATGGGACGGAAACAGTGCTGGTCACCCTGGTGGATGACCTCCAGCGGCATCTGGATCGAGGCGGCTCGGCGGTGCTGATGCTGTTAGACCTATCGGCTGCGTTCGATACAGTCGACCATTGATTACTGACCTGCTGCTTTGCCGATGCGGGGATTCAGGGGTCGGCCTTGCAATGGCTTTCCTCTTTCCTTGATGGTCGGGGACAAAGGGTGGCGATTGGGGGAGAACTGTCTCGGAGGCACCCGCTTAACTGTGGGGTGCTACAGGGGGCGGTGCTCTCCCCGATGTTGTTTAACGTCTACATGTGCCCCCTTGCCCAGATTGCCCGGAGGAATGGGTTGGGTTGTCATCAATATGCTGATAACACCCAACTCTATCTACTGATGGACGGCTGGCCTGTGTCCCAGAAAATCTGGATCTGGCATTGCAAGCTGTGGCGCGATGGCTCAGGCTGAGTAGGCTGAAGTTGAATCCAGCAAAGACAGAGGTCCTTTGCCTGAGACGGGACGGTCTGGGAAGGGAAATCCCCCACCAGCATTTGATGGTGCCACAAGGTCAAGAGCTTGAAAATGGCGCACAAGGTCAAGAGCTTGGGGGTGCTGCTGGAGCCTGCCCTGACAATGGAGGCCCAGATAGCAGCCACTGCTAAATCCGCTTTTTTTCATCTTAGGCGGGTGAGGCAGCTGGTTCCCTTCCTGGACCGCGATGACATGGCAACAGTGATCCATGCAACGGTCACCTCAAGGCTGGACTACTGTAATGCCCTCTACATGGGGCTGCCCTTGTGCCGAACCCGGAAACTACAGCTAGTGCAGAACACGGTGGCCAGGCTGTTATTGGGGCTCCCTAACTGGCTGCCAATAGTGTACTGGATTCATTACAAGGTGCTGCCTATTACCTTTAAAACCCTATATGGTTGAGGGCCTGCCTACCTTAGGGACTGTCTCTTCCCATATATTCCCCAGAGGGTACTCCAATCTGGTTCTCAAAACCTATTGGTAATCCCTGGGCCGAAGGAGGCCAAACTGAAAGTCACCAGGGAAAGAGCCTTTTTGATTGCTGGCCCCCCGCTGGTGGAACCAATTGCCAGAGGAAGTGCGGGCCTTGTGGAATCTTGGCCAGTTCCGCAGGGCCTGCAAAACCATCCTCTTCCAGCTGGCCTTTAATTAACATGGAGCCTACATCATAGATGGAATGCCATCGCACTGAAAAATCGAATAAGATATAATATCTAGATCTTAGCACCAAATGAAATGAAATGCTGATTTTAATTACGGAATGTATAATTTTATAGAATGCACTATTTTATAATATGTATTGTTTTAACTATTGTGGTGTTTTTATGCTGTGAGCCGCCCTGAGCCTGCTTTGGCGGGGAGGGCAGGATAGAAATAAAATAAATAAATAAATAAATTTTATTGGTTTCTCATGCAAATGCTATCTAGACCAAATGGTCTTCCAATTTATTGCACTATTTTGCCATTTGATCCTAACTTTTGTATCAGTTTACACTCTTAACCCACCAGCTGTATGTATTTCAGCCCACTGTACCCCATCCCGTCATCTGAAGAAGTATGCATGCATATGAAAGCTTACATTCTGAATAAAACTTTGTTGGTTTTAAAGGTGCTACTGGACTCCTACTTTGTTTATTAGTTTGCATTGTGAGTGCAACTGAAGTCCTTGGGCCTACTCTATCCAATCCTGTCCCTAAAGAAGCTGCAGTGAGACTGAAGACTTTAAAAATTCTCCATCCTAACTAGAGTTTGTTATGCTGTTTGAATTTTGGCTCTTTAACAAATCAGCAATTTGCTTCTTGCCCACAAACTGGGATCTACGTCACTATTTAATCCTTCTTTAGAATTCCAGTCCATTTGAACATCAAGAATAAGCTGTAGCTAGACTAAAGATTTTCTAAACTGTGAAGGATACCTGTTCGCTTTTATTGGACTGCTGTGCCCTTGAACACTCAAAATAAGTTCTATTTTTCAAAAGGATTTGTTCAAAAATTCTTGGAATTCCATAAGTATATGCTGTTTTGCAGTGCAATCTCTACCTAAAGGGAAAAACAGCAATTTACAAAATTGTCTCAGGATTACAGATGAGTTGTTCACAGCCTGAAACTTTTCCTTAGTTCTATTTTCCCCCAAGGTGTATACTTTGGTAGCTGAGAAAACCTTGGTTGATTTCATTTTAGATTCCTGGATTCATTTCTGCAGTCCTTCAAACCAGTATTCTACCAGCACATGCTCACTGGATTGAAAATGAAATTGACCAAGAATTTCTTAGTTTCTGAAAGTCTTGGTCAATTTCACCTTTAAATACAGTGAGTGAACACTGCAGTTCAGGGGAGGACAGTTCCAACTATGGACCTGAAATTAAATTGGCAAAGGCTTTCTTAGCCACAAAGATGCACAGCTTTGGAAAATGCAGAACTTTTTTTTTTTTAAACGGGAGGAAAGTTCCCATGCCCTGAAGAGCAGAGGTAGAGAAAGAAAGGGAGAATCTTGATAGCTGAGCATTGCCAACCACACAGACACAAGAGCTTGTATGTGCCATGATGATGGGCACAGGAATGAAGGACGCACAATCAGCAGCCACCCAGCCTACTACTCTGCTGACTGCCACCACTGCAAGCTAACAGCACCAACACAAGCAATGCTGCTTGTTCTAAACTGTGAACAACTTTTGTGGGATGTTCACAAGAGAGGCTTCCCTCCTCACTATAAAGGGGGCATAAGAATGAATGCCGACTACATTTTTAGCAATGTCCTCAGCATCTCTGCCACCAAGTCTTCTGTCAAAACGCAGTGTGTGTGCCAGTGCACGTGAAAATCTGAAGATTTCAAACTAATTTGCATCACAAACAAATTGCGGTTTGCCTACAATAACGTATGACATCTTACTGGTGTTATCTAGAAGGCTGCCTCCAAAGGAACCCTGGCATTAATTCCCAAAAAAAAGATCCTCTGGACTTGGCAGTTGGACCTCAAAACAGAGGCTCCTGAAATTGGGAGGGATTCTCTTCAGCATTCTCACCCGGGAGTAGCGCAACAGCTGGAATGGCCCAGCGAGTCTGCGGGTTGTAAGCCTTTTGTTCAAAACTTCCAGTGCTCCCTAACTCCTATAGCCGTGAGACATCGACTCAAGTTTGTTGGACGATAGCCTGAGACCCCAGAGTCCTCTCCAAAACACAGCCTTCTCCAGCAATCCGGCCACAACCCAAGGGAACATAATTAAGGCACTGCTTGGCTTCAGGTGAACCAGACTCCTGGCTATCCTGCCTAAATTGTCTTGCTGTACCCTGACATCTCATCTAGCATGGCTATATTTGGAATTTCCCTCTAAATGTTCCTCTGTCTACACTCACCCCAAATTTAAACACATTATTAGGAAACAAGACCTTGAACCACTCATCCAATCCTGCTGAGGATCCTAAGCCGACACGGGGCTGGGCCAACAACAGAACTGCCCTCTGAGGTCCGATCATCTCATAACCTCTCAACAGGGTACCTCAGCCCCTCCCACTTTGCAGCTGGTTCTGTACTTGAACCCACTTCCTGGTACCTGATTCTGTTCCAGGACTGTAGCTAAAGGGGGCCCCAGGGGGGCCAGGCCCATCCTTTCAACCCCCCTTCCAATTGTATGGCCCCTCCACTGGAGGGCCCCCAATCTGTCCCCCTTTGCTCATCACCATTCTGAACAAGCAGTAGCATTGCTGCTGGTCTTTTCGCTTTTTTCTCTCCCCTTTCCTAACACAGCGCTCAGAGCAAAGGTGTGTGTGGGGGGGTTAGCTTCTGGAACTCAAGGCAGCTTACAGTGCCGAGAGCCCAGGACCACCAAACTGGGTGCCCCCCCCCCCAAACATGAAATCCTGGCTATGTGCTCCCAGACCACCTTCCATCCTTGCTGAAATCACTGCGCCCTCCCTTCTGCTCTTGAACTTTTGTCCATCATGGGACCTCCAAACTCTGAGGCCGGCTTCTGCTTTTGAGCTCCTTCCGCTATGGGAACTGCCATCCCAGATCAGCTTTTCCTTCTAAGGCCCTGGGCCACATTTCATCATATGCTTGTCTTAAGGGCAGGCAAGCAGGAAGCAAACTTTGCTTCCTCTCTTTATTTTCCCCTTAGATCCCCCCTCCCTCGCAGGCAGAAACCAAGGGCAGCATAGGAAGGACTGCATTATCGTGTTGGAACTTTCCTTTTTTGCTTTCCTGTTGTGCTAGAAATGTATATAATGAACAGGAACAGTCCCTCCCTGATCATCACCCCGGAATGCAGGCATGGTGTTACATATTTAGATGATGCTCTGCAAATGCCAGCCCTGAGGTGGGGGCTGATTTGGGTAACATCAGGGGCTATGCTTTTAGTTCATGCTATGCAAAAGGTCTTTAGGTGGTGAAGCCAAAATGTAGGCAACAAAAAAGGGAGACAAGTTGTAGCTGCTCATTTGTTATTGGCGGTCTTGTGAACCCTTCACTCTGTTTCTGATGTACAGTGGTGTGGATCCTACCCCATCCTACCCATCAAGTTTGCTAAAATCTGAAGCTTCCCTTCAGCCAGAGGAGTCTTCCTCCAACCTGGCTCATTCCTCCGAGTGGCTCATCTTGTGGAGGAAGACCTCCAACTCTTGCTCAGTAGAGTGGTAAGAAGGGGTAGGATTAGGGTTACCAACCTCCAGGTGGCATGGTGAAAGCGAAGCAGCTGTGCAAAAAAACAACTCTCTGTAATTTTTTAAAAAACAAATTAAATTCCACTTAAATTCCACTTGTCACAATAGGTTTTCACATTTATTTATTTATTGTTAAACAACATTAACAGAACAGTCTGGCAGAGAAGGAATCAATTTACCCGTACATTTCCAGTCCTTAAAAGAGGTAAGTCCAATGTATTCATTACTCTTATACTGGGTGAATATCTGACCTTCTGGAACGAAGAACAAGAAAGACGAACTTCAGGACGCCCGCAGAAGGATACTAGGGCTTCTGCTGGAAGATTCTAGGTTGTGCAGCAGAAGTTCCAATATTGTTTCCCAGAAACTAAACGAGCTTTTCTAGAACAATTAGACTCGTTTTCACCCCAACAGGATTTATCCAAGCTTTAATCCATGGCAAGGCACTTCAAAAAAGAGATCCACAACTCACACACTCTTACAATTCCCAATCAATGTTAGTGGTTTTACAGGTGGCTCCTGGGCATCTCCCACTATTACAACTGGTGTCCAGATGATAAAAGTCAGTTCCCCCTGGAGAAAATGGCTGCTTTGGAGGGTGCTGTCTATGCACAGGGGTGTCGAACTCATTTGTTATGAGGGCCAGATCTGACACAAATGAGACCTTGTTGGGCTTGGCCATGTCGGGTTGGGGCGGGCCATGTGTGTACGTATTTAAGATTAGATAGCAGCAATAGTTACACTAGTAAATATTTTTTTTTAAAAAAAAAACTTAAAACATGCTTAAAACATTAGCACTCATTGGTTTTAAAGGTGCTTTCTTTGTATTTCTCCCATGGGATCCAGGGAACTGGGCAAAATAAGCTCTGGCTATTTCCTTCCTTCCCCAGGGGATTGGGGGGAAGGGAAGGTGCCTCAACCAATAGAAGGGAGGCTTGGCTCAGTAGCTCTGCTGTGTGATTGAGAGAGCCTGGAAAAACAAGCTCTGCCTCCTCCCCTTTTCCCCCAAGGGAGGGGGGTCAGGTAATGGAGAAAATAACAGGTTTTGCTCTGCAGCTCCTGTGTAATTGAGCAAGCCTTGCAAAGCAAGCTGTGATGCAGAAGGAAGTGAGGGAGAAGGAAGCAGATGACAGCCAGTTGCTTGGGGACCTGATAGGAGCTCTCTGGGGGCCTGATTCGGCCCTCAGGCCACATGTTTGACACCCCTGTCATATGGCATTATACCCTCCCTGAAACCTGCTCTCCTCAAGCTCCACCCCCCCCCCCAAAAAAAATCTCCAGGTGTTTCCCAGCCCAGAGCTGGCAACCTTAGGTAGGATCCACCCAGTGTATGTTCTGGTTGAAAATGAGCCTGTACACCTGGCCGCCTGGGAGTTCATGTACAAAACCGAGGGCAAAAGCAGAGCAAATGGCAGGATGAGTAATGAAAATAGACAGTGAAACAATTCCTGTAGACAGGGAGGGAAAGGGAGCCTTTCATTGTCTGCAGCAACACTGACTTGCTGGAGGCACTCCTGAGCAGAAGGAGCAGCCTGGAGGCAAAAAAACCCAAACAACCCATCCTTTCCAGTTGTATTTTTACATGCTAAACATTTAGCTCCCACACAAGCTGGCAGGCTGCTTTACAGGCCAGAGACGAGGAACTAGATAAAATAAAGACTCAGGACAACTCATTCCTTGAAGCCGCAACCTAAAACAGCTGCGTGGAAGGAAAGAGACCGAGATTTCTCGTGTTCGGGTTTCACCCTCCCTCTTCTTCCCTACTCCTAACGTAATAAACAAACCGGAGCAGCATTTTGAAAACGTCACTGTCTAGAATTTGCAAATTCACCTTGATCCCTGTAAGAACAGAGAAGTGAGGAACGTCCCACCCCCTCCTGTTCTTCCTCCCCCATCCCCCAATTACGGCTGGAAAGCTCTCCAAACGTCACCTTCTGGATGTCTACAGAAGGCTTCCCCCAGAACCCCAGCCATTCTGCATTAATATTTATTAAAGTCATTGGTGGCAAAGATTTGGAGAGTAACTGTATTCCATATGCCACACCATCCGGCTCCAGCCCCCACCCCCCCGCGCTTTTTTCCTTGCTTGGAATCTCGTCAGTCCGAGCTTTCCAAATGCGACAGATATTGTTTCCTTAAGCTCACCATCGCGACGAGGTGGCAACCTTCCCTTCCTCGCTGATAACCAATTTAGCAGTTGGTATACTATTTCTGCGATCTGGCCCTATCTGTCGCTTGCTGGTACCAGATGGATGCCAGATGGGCGATGCCTTCTTTAGAGCTCTGGTTCTAAAAAAGCACCGGATAGAGGGTCAAGCTTTGCTGGCTGGTTGACTCAAATGGCACTTCAAAGCAAGGCAAGGGGGTGGGGGTAGGAGGGCTGCCACATCTGCTCCTTATTCTTCGTGACCCTAAAAAATAAGGCATGAGTAGAGATCCTTGCTTTGAACCAGAAGATGATGTACAGATCCAGTCCGAGAATAAGCTTGCAACACTCATCTTTGCCTAGTAGCTGGATCCAGATGCCGCCTATTTAACTGTGGCATCAGCTCCAAATGCGAAGTACGATCAATATATTCTTTCTCCTCTGATTGCACTGTAAAGGTCCACAGCCAGTGAAAATCATCTCTCACCCTCTCTCTGTAGCAAAATAAAACTTCTAATTGGTTTAGAAGAGCTCGTGAGAAGCTTTTCTCGAATACCCAGGAAGGGGTGGGGGAAGAGAACAGTGGAAGGGGTCTTCTACGAGTAATCATTTTTTGTTTAGCTTTTCCAGTGGTTGATTTGGCTTTTAAACTGGAATAATAATAATAAAAAAGCTTTTAAAAGGTCAGTTCGGGATGAAGCCGAAAGTGCTTGAATTGAATACGATTTTGCAGAAGGGCTCCCCTGCCTCACTGCCGTTATGGGTAAAGCACAAAGTTTAAGAGTGTTGAGTTAAATTGTCGTTTTGCACAACGTTCTTTAGAAGGGTGTCTGCAGGAAAATACAGCTGACATCAAAGCAAGCTCTCCACTCTGCAATTTGCTTCGTGGAGAAGTTATGATAAACAGGTTATGTGGTTCCCTAAGGTTACCATGGAAACTCTTTCTTTTCAGGCCATCATTTCCAAAGGTACAATTTGCATTAAAATGACAGAATTTGATTTTTTTTTGTTAAGACTCAAGTGGGGTCATGCTACCTTATATTATAGCTATTATTTCAAAACTCATGAGCATACGTTCAAAGGAGAGATCTATTAATCCACGTAAACATCTTGGTGACCGATTACAGTTTAATTGCTGGCTTGTCAGGTATTTCCCTGACAAATTATCAGGGAAAATTAAACTTCTAATGCAAGAATAAATATTAAAGCTAATTCATTAGTTGTCACTAATAGCTACTTGTCCCTTTCTTTTCTCACCCTGTGCAATTGTTCCACACCAAGTGTGAATCTTAAGAGTTTGGAAGACGGCAGGACAGTCATGGAGGATACAGGCATTGTAACACTTCTGTATCCCTTGCTTAGGAAAACATTCTTGGATGGCAAATGAACGCAAGACGCAGCTGTTATGGGCATGATAAGGGAACTCTGAGGCCAAAACTACTCTAAGCCAGTAGAGATGGCTTAGACACATTTATAACAACAGTTTAATAGGCCATGATATATTAATTGTGGCTTCCTAAATTTTTGCAATAAATATGTCCTAGTAATCGAACTGAATGCCAATTTCATACCCATGAAAGCTACACACAGCTTTACCTGAGCAAAGGAGGTATACGTTCTGCCAAATGACCTAAAATAATACAATGATCAATAGCGGATTATTAGTATTTCTTCAGCCAAACAGTAATGAACACATGAAATTCACTGCTACAGAAAGTGGTGGCAGCTACAAATACAGACAGCTTCTGTACAATGGAGCAGAGGGGTCCATCAGTGGCTATCAGCCACAAGGTATAGATGGAACATTATGTCTGGGGGCAGTGATGCTCTGTATTCTTGGGGCTTGAGGGGCAATAGTGGGAGGGCTGTGGGAGTTTTGACCCCACTGGTGGGCCTCCTGATGGCACCTTGGTTTTGGCCACAACTTGTTGGACAGGATGGGCCACTGGCCTGATCCAGCATGGCTTCTCTTATGTTCTTAGTGTTCAATCAACCCTGGCGATCAATGGGGTGACAGATTGCCTTCACATCCATATGTTCTTAGTGGAGACTCCTTGTCTAAAACCTGCATGTTCCTTATATAGGACTGCTTTTGAATATATCCAGCCAACTAATTTATAACACAAATAGGATGCATATAGTTTTATTCGTGGGTGACAAGCTAGCTGGCTCGTAATCACTTGGGTCTGTGTTTGCCTTTCTTAAATATAGTGACAATAAGAGCATCTTTCCACTGGTCTCATTCTTTACCGAGTTAATTCTGGTGCTCCACCATTGTGGATTGCTCTTAAATATTTCAGCTGGTATTAGGCCACATGAAGCTGCCCAATATTGAATCCAGCCATTGGCCCATCAAAGTCAGTATTGTCTATTCAGGCTGGCAGTGGCTCTCCAGAGTCTCAAGCAGAGGTCTTTCACATCACCTGCTTATGTGTCTTTTTAAATTGGAGATGCTGGGGATTGAACCTGGGACATTCTGCATGCCAAGCAGAAGCTCTACCCCTGAGCTATGGGGCTCTGCATACATCCAAATGCCTTATCAGAATAGCTACTTCTTTAGATGACACCAGTGGCCGTGTGATGGAACAATTAATTCATGTAATTTTACTTAATACATGGAAACTTATACCCTGATCTGTCATATGGGCATAGCTGCTCCAAGGTAAACCCTCAAATTCCCATTGGAAGAAGTAGACTGGTAACTTTGTGCAGACAACAGACATGCTTCTTCAGTGAAATGAATGCAGCAGTCCTTGCTTGCAAGAATTTTGAGGCTGTGATAACACAGAGATAACACAGGGATAACCAGCCATCTCCCACCTTCTTGTGCCAGGCAACAACAAAAACACGGAATGTGAAATTCCAAAAATGAATGATTTTGTTCTGTATACTTCTTATCTTACTTGGCTCATAGGCCTTGAACAGACCGAGATTGGGCCCTCTTACGGGAAATCACTGCAGCTAAATATTGAGCAACTGCTAAGGTAGTTTTCCAATCATCATCTACAGGGAAAAACCACATTATTATTATTTTGCAACGGCGAATTCATATAATCTATTAAGACAGGGCCAATCCCTTTCTATCAAATCATTTCTGTACACATGAACAACACATGCATCTACCTTATACTGAACTGGACCGCTGGAAGTTTTTCACATTACCTACCAACTGATCCTTTTAGTTGGAGATGCCAGGGACTGAACCTGGAACCTTCTACATACCAAGCAGATGTTCTAGCACTTAACCATGGCTCATTTACTATAATAAAGAATATATATTTTTTCATATACTGTATTTACTAAAATGCAAGACTCGGCTTTTCCCCCAGGTATATCATCAAAAATTAAAGGTGGGGGTCATCTTACATCCACACACAAGTTATGCCAGTAATTAAAAAGCAAACAAACTCTTCTTGTTTATAACATTTATAACATTTTTAGGGGTGTCATCTTACATTCTAGGTTATTCTAGACTTGTGCATGTACATGAAAGCTTAGGCCCTGAATTAAACTTTGTTGGCGTTAAAGGTGCCACTGGACTCAAACTTTGTTCATGTGCTTCACATGACAGCCCATCCTTCAAAAGAGACCGTGGTGTTAATGTGTATCTACTGTGGTCGTCACCAAAGTCACTCCTTTCATTTTAGGTAGAAAATGTCTAAGCAAAGAGATTTTTTTTTTTTTTTAAAAAATCCAATTTACTCAAGTATACAGGCCCATCTAAAAAGATATTTTAAAATTAGAAAAACAAACAAAATGGAATTATCTGAAAACTGGAGCAGGGGTTTTTAACACAAAGAATTTGTAGGGGATAATACTGTTTAATTACACAATGTCTCCATCTTAAATGGGAAGGGAGGGGTCAGTGTACCTTTGAAATTTTTCACTGCCAGTGAGAAAGCTGTACGCAGAAAACTGCAGAAGAAGAAGAAGAGGAGGAGGAGGAGATGATTGGGGGGGGGGGGAGGCAGAAGGGCTAAATTTGTGCAACGCCAGGACTTGATTTAGCAAATGAAGTTTCCTGCAGTCCTCTTCTGTTCAGTATTTTAATGCATTCTTATTAGATTAGCATCTGCACTGCAGACCTTGAAGTGGGAACTAATAAAGTTATCCCCATCGTCTCTTAGGTGTTTGAGCCAGAGACTTTTTATTTAAAATAATTATAAGAATGCTACTTGTTTGTTAAAAAAAGCTTTTTATATTCACAGATAATTGCTTTATACAACACCCAGCAATACATTCTAATTTTCACATCTTGCTGAGGAAAGGGAGGGGGGGGCCCTCCAGCTCTTCAGCACTTGTGACAACTTGACAACAATGTAGCCCACCGCACTTAAGTTTCAAAAGTAACAAGAGCTGTTGCTCTAATGCTGTTTAATAAGCAACCCGACTAACTGTAGAACACCTTCAGTGGTAATATATTCTATCAGCTAGGGAACTATTTCCAGCAGAAATTTACAGCCCAACCAACTTGCAGAAGGCAGGGAAGGCTATATGGGGGGGGGGGGGGGGGAAGCTTATATGTTAGTGCACAACAGGGGTGGAATTCTAGCAGGAGCTCCTTTGCATATTAGGCCACGCACCCCTGATGTAGCCAATCCCCCAAGAACTTACAGAAGGTTCTGTAAAAACAGCCCTGTAAGCTATTGGAGGATTGGCAACATCAGGGGGTGTGGCCTAATATGCAAAAGAGCTCCTGCTAGAATTCCACCTTGGTACACAAAACTGAGACCGATTCCTCATTAGCAGTTGCTCTGCCCCTGGGCTGCTGCTTTCCCTGGCTCAAGTGATGAATTACCCCACTGGTTGCTGTGCGGATGCATTTGATACACGGCTCCCTCCAATTTGCTTTGCAGCTTCTGGATCTCCAAAAAACAAGACCCAGTAGCTGCGAGGGAAATTGGAGGGATCCACGGATCAAAATGTGCTCACGCAGCAACTGGTGAGGAATTGATGGCTTGAGCCGGGGAAAACAGAAGCCCGGGGGCAGAGCAAATGCTAGTGAGGAATCGGTCTCAAGTCAAAATTGAGGTCCTACAAACATCCATCTTAACTGTCCTCTCCGAGTTTACTATAAAATAAATGCAGTTGGGTATCATCATCCAATCCAGCATGCAGGTCATGTGTTGAGTTGTAAGTTTGCTGTCTCACGAATCTTGGGACGAATGTGACATTTCTCTTTTTAGCTCATGGCATTCAGAACATTCAGAGGGTGCTTTTATTTTCTGTTGGCTGCTGACTTTGATTCTAAAGCATCTGAATAGAGGGAGACCATGTAAGCCATCTATGGGACTCTCCTTCAAAACACTGACTACAGCTTCTACAACTTCCTTTAGAAAAGTGGCGGTGACTCATGGGATATGCAACACCAGAACTCAGAGAGTGGAGGGGGGAAATGCATCACAATGGAGGGGAGAATCTTTTCCACCACAAAATGACACATGATCAATAATTGTTGCAAGCACTAGGCAGCAAATATTGTGTCAATGGTGAAGAATGCAGTTGGTTGTATTGCTGATTGCCTTGGTTTGCAAGGCTGAGGCTGAGGCAACAGGTATCTCTATCCCTGCCTGGTTCTGTTTAGGATATGTTGCTTTTCACGTAGCACTTTGGCTCCTAACTCTTTGCAACTAGCTATCATTCTTGATCGTTCATATGCAGGGCTTTTTTTGAGCAGGAACGCACAGGAATGGTGTCAAGGGTGTGACCTAATATGCAAATGAGTCCCTGCTGGGCTTTTTCAACAAAAAAGGCCCTGTTCATATGAATTAAAACACATCCCCCCAAATAGTTATTTAATGTAGTGAGGAATTCTCAGGCTCAAAAGTCAGTCTTCTATTTATCTAGGACTTAATTGTTTCTAAAACCAGCTAACATATTTTTGAATCCATGTTGCAGCCCTACTCATGTTCTACTCAATCTATGATATTTACCTACTTCAGCAAGAATTTACTTCTGATGTACCCTCCCCTACCCCATTTGCAACAGCATGGGGGGGGGGGGAAATCAGGGCACTTGGGTACATCAATAATTTGTATGAAGGCAGTTTAGAGGGGAGCAGGGCTTTCTTTTGTAGCAGGAACTCCTTTGCATATTAGACTACACCCCCCTGATGTAGTCAATCCTCCACGAGTTTACAGAACTCTTCTTACAGGGCCTACTGTAAGCTCTTGAGGGATTGGCTACATCAGGGGTGTGTGGCCTAATATGCAAAGGAGTTCCTGCTACAAAAAAAGCCCTAGAGGGGAGCCAACATGGCTGCAGGTTACCATGGATAGCTCCTTCTCTCTGCAGTTGTTCTGGGATATCATGCAGATTGGCTTGAGAAAAGGATTTAGAAAGAATATCCCCCCCCCCCCCCCCAGACTCTTCAGAAAAGCTGGACCTCATTCCTAAGATTACAAGGAGAGAATCTTAGTGAGTGGGAGGTGGTGCCTGGCATGTTTTTTTCAGAGGAATTCTGCTTTTTCACCAGCAGCAGTTCTGAGCGTCAGACAAAACTATATTTTATCTTTCAGCGTGCCTGGCATTGATGTACTGGAGGTCAGGAACTGAGCTGCCATCTGGGAGTGGATTTCACACAGGCAAAGTGAAGGTTCAAATGTAGAAATATTAGTTCTGGTTAATTCTCAGGAAGGCTTCATGTTCAAAAAAATTCCAGCCGCCTTTTGCGATTACCGGGATTCATGCTCCCTCCCGCACGTGAGGTCAGCTTTTCACGTCCAGAGCATGCTGGAACACGTGTTTCTGCCACGTTAACATCAGTAGGCAGAGCCTTGCCACCGGCTGCAGTTTATTCTGTAGCAACAAAGAATCCCTCACGAGGCCATTCTTAGCCAATCAGGGCCAAACTAAACATGACGATAGTAAATCTGCGAATGGATCTTCCATGCCATTAAAAATTGTACAAAGCAAGGAGACGGGCAGGGCTTTTTTGTAGCAGGAACTCCTTTGCATATTAGACTACACCCCCCCCCCCACCGATGTAGCCAATCCTCCAAGAGCTTACAGGGCTCTTAGTACTGAGTCTACTGTAAGCTCCCGGAGGATTGGCTACATCAGGGGTGTGTGGCCTAATATGCAAAGGAGCTTCTGCTACAAAGAAAAGTCCTGAAGACGGGGGTCCAAACTGGGCCATGGCATAGAAGGAGTCAACCCTCTTTTATCTGTTGTTTTTAGGCTCTCAGCTAGCTTGGTTCCTACCTACTTCCCACTATTTGCCATATCAAGGTGAGGTCAAACATACAGAAGACCATATGGGAGTCTGTGTCTCTCACTCTCAAATACCGGTGACTGAGGCACTGGGGTGGTGTCTGAGACCACAGATACACCACTGGAGAGGAAGCAAACCTTCAGTTTTCTGCACCACAGCCTCAACTGCAACTGAGTCTCCCACAGCTACTTGTGGATTTTAAAGTGGATGAGCTCTGCTCATTTAGATCCTGATCTCATAATCTCATTTTGTTTGGGTCTCATCCAATCATACAAATGAGCAAACCAGCCTGATCCTGTGGCTGGTGAAGTGGAAACAAAACGCAAGATCTGAGGCGTTGCTGGGCAGAGGGACTTCCAGCTGCATTTTGGCTCTGCAGTCACTGCTGGCAGTTGGTGCAGCCCTTGTGGGGGTGGCCCCTGCAGGTGGAAAGGACTTTCTTTGGTCCCCTTTTCTCTAGCAAAGTCAGCCACAGAGGATCCATTACAAGAGCCAGTTTGGTGTTGTGGTTAAGTGTGCGGACTCTTATCTGGGAGAACCAGGTTTGATTTCTTACTCCTCCACTTGCAACTGCTGGAATGGCCTTGGGTCAACCATAGCTCTCACAGAGATGTCCTTGAAAGGGCAGCTGCTGTAAGAGCTCTCTCAGGGTGCCTGTTGTGGGGAAGGAAGTTAAAGGAGATTGTGAGCTGCTCTGAGACTCTGAGATTTGGAATGGAGGGAGGGATATAAATCCAGTATCATCATCACCTTCTTCTACAGGAAAGTTCATGTGGCAGTCACGTGGCTTCAAAATACATGATTGGAGGCTTCCTACCAGCCAAATGCAGAGGGCACCTGGAGGCAGTGTTCCCTCTAAGCTGAGTTAGTGGGAGCTAGCTCACAGTTTTTTAACCTCCGGCTCACACATTTTTGTCTTAGCTCAGGTAAAATGGTCCCAGAGCAAACTAATGTATGCAGCAGCTCACAACTTTAATGCCAGGAGCTTACCAAGTTGCTCACAAGACTCCACAGCTTAGAGGGAGCATTGCATGGAGGTTTCCAATGTTCCCTGCTCTGCTGAAGCTCTTTTTGATCCCTGGAAAAATACTTTCTGGATCCATGCAAAAGAATGGTTGTCTGGGTTGGAGTAGGGACAAGGGGATGACCCCCACAACCGAACTTGCACTCGTGACTACAGTTCCTTGACCTTCCTCAATTCAGCCCCCCTGCCCAGCCCATATGGGGTCTGTTACTCTACGCTGGTCCCTTGAGCCTGAGGCAGATCTTCCCAGGGCTCGTGAAGTGCAAGGAACAGAAACACTGGAAAACTACAACTTCAGCACATGGGAGTGGTAGGACCAGGAGTGGCCAAACTGAGGCTTGGGAGCCACCTGTGGCTCTTTCATACATAATGTGTGGCTCTTGAAGCCCATACTGCCCTGTTGGCCATCTTGGAGAATGCATCTGTCTTTCTAAATAACTTCTCCAAGCCAAGCCAGCAGCTTGCTTGCTTCCCTCCCTCAAACATCTGGCATTTACGTTATTCTATGTGCTCCTACATTAAGAAAGTTTGGCCACCCCTGGGTAGGACACTGCCCAGTGGGATGCTCATGCCAAGGGATATGCATGCTCCCTGAAGACTCCCATGAGGCACCTATGCTGTTTCACATTCCCCCCCTGAGAGAAAAATGTGTTTGTAATTTTGATTTTTTGTAGCATCTTGTTGATGTACTAAATCAGTTTCCCCAACGTAAGGGTAGCAAACCTGGGCATCAGGCCAGCCAGCTGTATAATTTCACCTTGCATTTCAACCACGAGTGCTTTTATTTACCTCCGATTCCTGTCTTCTGCTACTTACAATCCAGGCAGAACATGGGGGTCTCAGATCCTCCTGTGCTTCTGCTTCTCAGAGCATCAATTGCCCATCAATGTCCATTACGCTAAGCATTGCCAGCAATTTGGGTCTGCAAAAGCTTACACCAAAAGCCATCTCTGCTGCTTTGCGGGACGAAACCACATGTCCCATAATGCCATTTTAGGGTGAAGCTAGCCAGAAAGCATTTTTGCTAAAAGGGAAACTGCTATGGCATGTTGCAGAAGTTCAGGTTTCACCACTGCTTCCCTAAAAACAAGTTAAAGGGAAACAAAGGGAAAGGAATAAGGTTCGTCCAACTGATTTTTACCAGCCAGACTGGGAAGGTTGGAATTCACAGCGTAGACCTGCGGTGGGTTCCCATGTGACATAAATCTGTCATTTCCCCCATTGCTCAAGAAGACAGGAATGCCATTACTCTGAGTTGGAATGCCTTTTTTTTTGGGGGGGGGGGGGGGACACCACCATGATCCAATATAAACATTTGTGGTTCTGGGGAGCCTAACCCGCTCTCAACTCAACATCCTGAAGCGGAACTTAATTGCTCATTAAATGCACAAAGAGCTCCTTTTTGAGTCCAAAGCAAGCACAGAACCTTTTGACACATTATGGGAAAAAAATAATGCAGGGGCTCAGGCTTCTTTTCTCCGCTGAACTTTTTTTGGAGGTCTGGCTTGGTGCCAGATACACAATAAACTCCTGGGCCTTTACCGCAAACGAGCACAACGCTGCTTCTTTTGGTAACCCTTAATTGGGAACTGACAAAGCTCGGTGCGTTAGGAACCTGCTTCTGTCCAAAACCTGTTGACACACCACACATTTCGGCCAGACACCAGGAGCGGTGGAGAGAGGGAGATCAAATAACCAAACGTGATTATTTTTAAAGATGTTATTTATCAACAGTTAAAATCTTACTTGCAAAAGAGGAAGGGAAGAGAAGTTATGAGGGCTGGCTGTAAACAAGGCATTATAAAGGAAATTGTCATGCTGCCTGCATCCATCCCTACCAGTGAAGAACGGCACAATTACGGTGTTTTATGCGGTTCTCAAAGACTAAAAGATAAGCAAGAGGGAGGAAATTAATGCCACGACAAAGGACGGGCCTGAGATTATAAGTAATCAGATCTATGCATGAGATCTGTGAGGCAGTTCAGGCCAATGTGCACAGAGATTACCAATTCTTAGTTATTTTGGAACCACCTGAGGAGGAACCAGGGCAGCTTCTTCACCTTCCTACTGAGATCAGGGGCTGCCCTGGCCACCAGTGAGGGAGCAGGCTGAGTCAGGAACAGTGGCCATCTGGGTGGTCATCTGGATCAAAACCAGAACCACTCTCTACTGCTCGCAGGGCTTTTTTTGTAGCAGGAACTCCTTTGCATATTAGGCCACCCCCTGATGTAGCCAATCCTCCTGGAGTTTACAGAAGGGCCTGTACTAAGAGCCCTGTAAGCTCTTGGAGGGCTGTCTACATCAGGGGTGTGTGGCCTAATATGCAAAGGAGTTCCTGCTATGAAAAAACCAAACAAAAACAAAAAACCAAATATAAACCTTGACTGCTTGGTTTCATTTTGCAGGTGGTTGTATCTTTGGACTTTTATTATGGTTTATTATGGCATTGCCTGATTTGGGCTCCACTTTGGTTTAGGAGCAAAAGAGGAAAAGGATCCAAATAATAACTCGGGGCGTACATCTCTGTGATTTCAGTATTCTGAAGTTCTCGCTCAATAAAGCAAGCACAGAGCTGCTAGGGATCCCTGCTGTCTATCCCTTTTAAGAAATCCCAGATCCTGCTCATCAGTTATTTGGTGCAGGGCAAGAAAGACCACTCAGTTCTTATGTGAATTGTGGGTGACCGAGATCAAGATAATTCATACTATAGTATCCCCAGGGGTGTTCTAGAAGGACCTCCTTTGCATATTAGGTCACACCTCCCTGATGTAGCCAATCCTCCTGTAGCTTACAGTAGGCCCTGTACTAAGAGCCTGTAAGCTCTTGGAGGATTGGCTACATCAGAGGGGTGTGGCCTAATATGCAAAGGAGCTTCTGCTAGAATTCCACCTCTGGTATCCCCCATTACTATGTATGGCTGTCGAAATTGGACAATGAATAAAACTGACAGGAAGAAAGTTTATCCCTTTAAAATGTGGTGTGGGAGAAGGTTTTTATGTATATGGAGGCCTGCCAAAAAGACAAATAGATGGGTTCTAGATCAAATGAAGCCTCAACTCTTCCTAGAAGCTAAAATGACTAAACTGAGGCTGTGGTACTTCAGCCACATCATGAGAAGAGTCACTGGAAAAGACAATAATGCCAGGAGAAGTTGAAGGCAGCAGGAAAAGAAGAAGAGCCAACATGGGATGGATTGACTCAGCCGAGGAAGCCACGGCCCTCAATCTGCAAGCACTGACCAAGGTGAATCATAGGCTGTTTTGGAGGTCACTAATTCATGGGGTCACCAGAAGTCAGAAGTGATTTTACAGCACATAAGACATATAAGGAAAACCAGCTCCTCCTCTGGAATAGTTGCTTGGTGGGGTTTCATCTTTCAAAAAGGTGCTATATGTAAACAGACCCAGATGTTGGCTCAGGTGAGAGAGTTGTCCATGCAACTCATCTTCATATTTTGTATTTTTTTGTGTGTGCATGTGTGTGTATGTGTGCATCTGGAAGTCATGCTGACCTCTGGTGATTGACCCCTGCTGGGGCATGGAGGATATTCAGAGAGGTGGCTGAATAAATTCTGTCCATGCCTCCTGATGCTGGTATTCATTGGACGTCTCCCTTCCAAGTACTTGCCAGGGTCGGCCCTGATTAGCTTTCAAGACCTGACAAGATCGGGCTTGCCTGGGCTATCTGGTCAGGGCTTGTGCAACTCATCTTGATATCCTAAAATTCCCTGTTCAGCCTGGAAGAGACTACTTCTGAGGACAGTGTCAGCTTTGTGTAATGGTCAGAATGCTGGACCCAGGCTTGAATCCCTCCTCTGCCACTGAAGCTTGCTGGGGACTCTGGACCAGTCACTGTCTCTCTCAGCCTGGCCTATTGTGGTTGTTGTGAGGGTAACATGGAGAAGGATAGAATGATATTGTAAGAGGCTTTGGGTACTTGTTGGAGAGGAACATGGGATATCTCTGAGCTTAGAATTCTTTTCATATTGCCCTGTGTAAGCACCTGGAAATACTAAGGCTCCTATGTACCCTCAAGTACTCATTTTGCATCATTTTCTACTTGACTGAGGTCTAAGTGACTAGGAATAAATACGATGGAATTAACAGGAAATATTGTGTTTTCACTTTGAAAAGTCCTTTAAAACACAAAGTGAGACCAAATTCCGACTTAATTACTCGGCAATTGGAGCGCAGAAAGACAGATGTCTTTCTGCCTTGGTACTGGACTAGAAAGGTATTTGTGAATTTCCTGCACTGTGCAGGGGGTTGGACTAAGATGACCCTGGAGGTCCCTTCCAACTCTATGATTCTATGGTTCTGTTTTTATCGGGGAACCAGTCTTGAATTCTTTAAAAAGCAAATATTAGGCTTTTAATTTCAGCTTTTCCTGTTTTGACATATAGAGATGAATAAAAAAAATAAACTAAAATAAGACTATATAAATTAAAGCGTAAAACAAATCAAGAAGAAAAATTGAAGTTTGCTGTTAGAAGTATATCTCTCTCTGCACTGAAAAAGCAGAAATGGTCCAGAAGAAAAAGAAAAGGAAAGGGGGGGGGGGAGAGAGAAGATGGGAGGTCTCAAAACTGAGAAGCAGCAAACACAACATAGAAGTGGGATGAAATGCAGACAAACGTCTGGAATACATGAAGCATAGCAGGCTTATTTAAAAGGAGCTCCTGGCCGCACTTGTAAAAACATCACTGGATTCAATTGCTCATCATGAATGAGTCCATGCGCTGATGGACTAGTTGTGCACACATTTATGTACATATATTATGTGCGTGTGCATACACAACATATACCACTGAATACAACAACATTGCATTGGGAGGAACATCCATTAGTAAGCCTGTGTTATCAGCAGCAGATACCAACTAACACATCTGACTGCTTTGTTCGATGGTGAACCGTGATCATGGCAGCTGCTACCCATTAGAAAGGAAAGCTGGCTTAAGCCACATGGCGAACAGACAAGAACACAGGGGGAATTTCTCTAGGATTAGCAGTACGCATACGAGGAGGTCACCAGCTGCATTTCCTCTTGTGAATCTCTCACACTGGGAAAAGGGGGAAAAAAGCCTTTTGCAGCAGGATTTCCTCCAGTCTCAGCGTTAGTAGCCTTCCACAGAACAAAGACCTGGAACGACGTAGCCGCTGGTAAGTTTCCAATTTAATCACAATTATGGAATCAGCTTTGATTTGCTCTTGTCGGAAAGAAGTCAGCTGTTGCTCCAGCTCGTGTTCTCCCTTAGATTCAAGTTTAAGTCAGAAAGCCCGTCTGCTGGTGATCACTGTTCGTAGTAGACGTTCTCCATACAAGGTTGTTAATCACACGGGAAAGGGGTGGGGGCTCTATCAGTACAAGAAGATATGAAGCAGTGTTTAAATGAAAAAGGACTTTTTTCTTCTGGTCGCAGCTGGATTCAGCATCTGTGGGGAAGAGCCAGCTCCAAGGACGCTGCCCTGTCTGGGATTGCCTTCCTGTCCTATGGGAAAACCAAATCACCTGAAGCAAAGTCCAGAAACTGGCATAGCTAGGCCTGTGGCCCAGGCAAGCGGGAAATGCACTGGGAAGAACGGAGGGTTGGGTACCGAAAGAAAGGCCCAGATGAGTTACGAGAAATTAAAAGAAGCCCAGAGCTGCTGCAGCCAAGATTTCTGTTCCAGGGCTGGAGGGGAAGGGAAAAGCCAATCGAGGCACTATATACAGCAGATCAAGTTTAAGTATTGTTTCTTGAACTTCAAATTGCAAGCAGGGAACCAGATGTTTGTATCCTGTGTCCCTGATGTGCTGATTGTTTGGTGTTATGGGGCGGTCATTCAAGCGTGCAGCCCCATCCAGAAATAGCTTTCCCATAAGATCAACTGAGTTTTGTTCAAGGTATAAGCTTTGGTGTGCCAGCACACTTTGATCTGAAGACGTGTGCTGGAGCACAAAAGCTTATACCTTGAATAAAACTTTGTCGGTCTTAAAGATACTACTGGACTCAGACTTTGTTCTGCTGTTTCGGACCAGTGTTTCCTCTAAGCTGAGTTAGTGTGAGCTAGCTCGCACTTTTTTAGCCTCTAATTTATGCAGTAGCTCCCAACTTCAATGCCAGTAGCTCACAAAGTAGAATTTTTGCTCACAAGACTCCATAGCTTAGAGGGAACATTGCTTCAGACCAACAGGTTGCTCACCTGGACACAAAATCAACCAGGGCTTTTTTTTTTGTAGCAGGAACTACTGCAATTAAGGCAGTACTGGAGGAGGCAGGTATTGAACTGAACACCTGAATGCTTGAAATGGACTTCTGAAGAGTCAAACCATTGGTCTTTTAGATCAGTATTGTCTACTATGACTGGCAGCAGCTCTCCAGAATCTCAGGCGGAGGTCTTCCACATCCCCGACAACTGGATCCTTTCAACTGGAGATGCCGGGGATTGAATCTATGATCTTCTCATGTTGGGTCTTCCTCTTTTCCTGCTGCCTTCAATTCTTTCTAGCACGATTTCTTGTCTTCTCCTCATTTTACTTATTTGTTTTATTTGACTTATATCCCGCCCTTCCCGCAAAGCAGGCTCCGGGCAGGTTCCGTCAGAAAGGCAAACAATAAAAACTGCTAGACAGACTAAAATTACAATAAAAAAGAGCTAAAAAGTCAACTAAACTTAAAAACTTTGCCTCTAGAGTAGAGACTTATCGGTGATAATGTAACCAAAGCATGATAACCTCAGGTTAGTCACTTCTGTTTCTAGGGAGAGTTCAGGATTGATTTGATCTAGAACCTACTTATTTGTCTTTTTGACAGTCCAGGGTATCCATAAAATTGTACTCCAACATTACGTTTCAACAAGGGTTTTTCTTTGTAGAAAAAGCCCAGCAGGAACTCATTTGCCTATTAGGCCACAACCTCTGACATCACCATTGCTTCACACAGGTCTTTTTTTGTAGAAAAAGCCCAGCAGGAACTCATTTGGCTATTAGGCCACACCCCCTGATACCAAGTCAGCCAGAACTACGTTCCTGCGCGTTCCTGCTCAAAAAAGCCTTGCATTTCAAATGATTCAACTTTTTTCCAGTCAGCTTTCTTCACTGTCCAATTTTCATACTACACAGAACGAAGAATACAATGGTATGAATTACCTTGATCTTAATTGGCAGCAGGGCATCCTAACACTTAAGAATCTTTTCTAGAGCACCTTTCCAGTCTCAATCCCCTTCAGATTTCTCAGTTGCAGGTTTCCCTTTGGTTGATGACAGAGCCAAGGAACAGAAAACCTTGAACAATTTCATTTTTTTTTTACATCTGTGAGATAAGTGGGGCTAAGAGAGCTCTCCCAGAATTGCTCTTGAGCAGTACGCCCTTGAGAGAACTTGTGGCTAACCCAAGATCACATCAGCAGGTGTATGTGGAGGAATGGTGAATCAAAGCCGGTTCTCCCAGATAAGAATCACTTAACCACTACACCAAACTGACTCTCAGATGCTGTGGCAAACTCATGTCTTTTAAAACCAAACAATAGGTTTTCATAAGTCACACAGTCAAAAGCTTTGCTGTAATCTATGAAACACACACTGATTTTCTTCCAAAATTCTCTTGCACGCACCAATAACCAACATGAATTTGCAATATGATCTCTAGTGCCTCTTCCTTTTCAGAATCCAGCTTGATCTTCAGGCATTTCTCATTCCATATATGGAATGAGCGTCAATTTACTTGTGTGAGAAGTTAATGTGATGGTCTGATAGTTGCTGCAGTCTTTGAAATCTCCCTCTTTAAAAATCAGAGTGTAAATTAAGTGAATAAGAAAAAGAATGGTTCCAAGTTTTCATTAACCCCTCCCCCCAACTCTCGATTCCTGAGCTGGTAAAAACACTCCCAAAAAATCAGAATATCAAGACAGTCCACCTCGCAAAATTTGGACCTGATAGTAATATGAACATTTTTGAAATGGACACCCCTAAAGCAAACACACTGTCACTGAGCTATGACCCCTTACCAATAGTTAAGAACCGACAGTCCTCAGGAAATTTTGATAAAAGGAGGAAAGTAGGGATTTTCTTTTAAAAGAGGTATATTTTGCCTTGACCGGGCCTCTGGACAGCAACAGACACATTTGCCCTTCCTCTTCTGGGGATGTTTGTGTTTTAATAAAGGCAAGGGACCTAATCTATTATTGTCCCATTTAAAAAAACCCTTATACATGGCTTGGTTCTGCCAATAGGTTTGTTTTTTGGACATCTTTCCAGATCAGGAGATGAACAGAACCTGCAATGGGGGGAGGCGGCAGCAGAGGATTGTAAAAGAACTTTTCTGTGGAGCAGAGGAGCCTTGCATGAAGACTTGGGAATTAATGTTCGTGCAAATGTATTTGAATGAGGAATGGAAACATTCTTGAGGTTTCTGATATTAATCAGAAAGCCTGAAAGCTTTAAAGCTATCTGGGGTGTTCTGATTAACAACTCCTCCTCTCACTGAAAACAGATAGCCTTGGGAATCAGTCATCTTACGGCATTACACCTAATAGAAAAGGCTTAAAGGGGATTACCCAAAAGGGACCTTTGTGAATCTCTCGGAGCCTATCTGGGGCCATAAGCCTGAGCTTCCCTGGCATAGGTAATAAAACCCTTCAGATTCTGATAAGAAATGGGAATCTTCAGCCTGTTCCCAAAGCTACATTGACCTGGTCTGGATTATTTACTAGGGTATCAATTATTCTGTAAACATCCACCTTGGGGACACAGACACTTTGTGTTCATAAACAGAGCATAGAGAATGGAGTTTTTCTTTTACAAGAAAAGCACTGATTTTTTTCTATATTTGCCACATCAGGCTGACAATCAAAGACTGCGTTACGTTAACCAATTACAAAGCATCCACATTGGTACAAGTAGATTAAACATCTATCAGGATGTCACAAAAATAGTGAACAGATTTTTGAGATCACCAGAACTATTTTGCAGGCTCATGGCTAATAAAATAGGAAAGGGAGGACGCAGATGCTCAGCGTGATGGAAATCCTAATTGTAACGGTTTTGAAGATGGAGTGCAGCAAGTACTATGGAGGTTTACTAATTAGGTTAGGCCCTGCCTGGTGACAACACTTCTGAAGTTGCACCTGGGCATGGGCAGGTGAAGGCACAATGCACCCCCCCCCCCCCCCCCCCCCGTCATTTGAACTGGTCTCCAATGTTAATTGGAACTCATAGGTCCCTTGTAGGCAGACAGCAAAAGAAAAGAAAAAAATGATTATCTTTATATTGGCAAAGGCGGAGATTAATTTTAGATGGAGCTTTCAGAATGGAAGTCAAATCAGGTGATACTACCTGTAGTATTCTCCCCATAGACAAAATCCAACCATTACAGAGTAGAAGGTCATCCTTCTACCAACCTGTAGCGCAACTGTGCCTGAAGTCTCAGGTATGAAAATAACTTAAAAATGAAACCGAGCATTAAAATATATAAAAACAGAACAAAACACAAGTGGAAATATTTGTATACTGCAGGCTGAAATGGCCCCATGCCGGTTTAAACTTGATGCATGTCCAAGTATGAGAATGCCCTCTCATGAGATATTATTATTATTAATTATTATTATTAGTTTATTTCTATTCTGCCCCTTCCCCCTTTTGTGGGGCTCAGAGTAGAGTACAGCAATTTTGCCAAAGTCTATAATTCTGCACAGAAAACTAATGCTCAGCTGTACTCCAAATGGAATGTGATTCCCTCTTGAAGTTATTCACTAGCTCAGACTTTAAAATGAGATTCTGCACATACATAGCTTTGCAGGCACACGTGCAGAAGTTCTTTGATTCTACCCTCTCGGCTCCTGACAAAAGCTCTTGTGTGCCGTGAACCACTTGACCAAGTTCAATGGACAAGACTCACCAGAAAAGACAATCATGCTAGGAAAGGCTGGAGGCAGAAGGAAAAGAGGAAGACTCAACATGAGATGGATGGACTCAACAAAAAATGCCACTGACAGCTTACATGACCTCAGGCAAGACTATTAATCCAGAGTGGCCAAACTGCAGCTTGGGAGCCACATATGGCTCTTTCACACATAGTGTGCAACTCTCGAAGCTCCCACTGCCCAGTTGGCCAGCTTGGAGAATGCATTTAAAGTTGCTTTCTTTCCACCTCTCCCCACTTCCTTCCGGCTCTCAAACATCTGACATTTATTCTATGTGTTAAGCAAGGTTAGCCACCCCTGCTATTAATGATAGGACATTCTGGTGGTCATTAATTCATAGGGTTGCCATAGGTCAGAAGCTTCTTAACTGCACATAACAAACATTCATGTGAGCAGACCTCCTGCCAAGTTACTTTTTGACTGGGACCTCTTTGACTCAATTCTTTCATAGCTACTGTCATTTGGACAGCTTTAAGATGGTCTCCTGTTCCCACATGTGTCTTTGGGTGGAAGGGGCATCATGGGGGTAGTTCAGTTTCCCATAGCTCATTGCCATGGCTGGAGTTGGAAACTGCAATTCACAGGGTACGATACAATAAGGCCCTGAACGTGGAATGTGCCAGAGCTGCAAGGCAGAAGAAGACGTTAGGAAGCACACAACTCTTTCTGACCACTCAAAGAGTAAGCTTGTAAATACTGAGATAATTTTGCATCAAGCGGAGGAGAGTTTGCTCACTGGTAGTCTGCCACACAGAGCTGGATTTATGCACATTAAGTAAACTACAGTCGAGGGCCTCAGTTTATGAGATTGGGACCTCTAAATAAATAAATAAAAGCAACAATTTTGGGGTAATGCCACAAAGCCTCTTGCCATTAAACAGTGAAACTGAAAAGGTATTTACCGGGTTGAGCGATTGTAGCTGATGGTTTATGTGAATTGACAGCCTTGGTATACCAAGGTCCCATCCTGGATAAAGTCAACTGGGAAACAAACTATCAGGCTAATAGGTTTATTGGCTGGGACTGTGGAGATTTCTATTGCCTTCCTTCCATTGTCATACATGTGTGGAATATCTTTATCTTATTTGGAATGGCTGTAGAACTTTTTCTGGAAGGCGGTGGAGTCTGAAGCTTGGATTTATTTCCCCTTTTAAGTCCATACATTGGCTTGCAAGCAAGTATAGCCTTTAAAGAAGGCTGAAGGCAGTGTGAGCTGTTTTGTACAAGAACGTTTTTCCTTCTGTAAATGTTTTTTTTTTTTTGTAAATGACTGGTAGCCTACCTGTTTATATTAGATTTGCACATATTTTGATAACAGTATGATGCATAATGATTTTAAAATATAAATTAGATTATGAATTTTGTTATAAATATTGTAGGTTCTTAGTAATTGGTGTTTGCGACAGCCAGGAACATTTTTTCACACTAACCTGGATGAGCCAGGCTAACTCACTCTCGTCAGATCTCAGAAACCAAACAGGGTTGGTCCTGGTTTGGTGTAGTGGTTAAGCGTGCAGACTCTTATCTGGGAGAACCAGGTTTGATTCCCCACTCCTCCACTTACAGCTGCTGGAATGGCCTTGGGTTAGCCATAGCTCTGGCAGGAGTTGTCCTTGAAAGGGCAGCTCCTGTGAGAGCCCTCTCAGCCCCACCCAGCTCACAGGGTATCTGTTGTGGGGAGAGAAGATATAGGAGAATGTAAGCCGCTCTGAGTCTCTGATTAAGAGAGAAGGGCGGGGTATAAATCTGCAGTCTTCTTCTGGTTTAGTACTTGGATGGGAAACCACAAGGGAAGTAAAGGGTTACTACACAGAGGCAGGCAATGGCAAACCACCTCTGACCATCTCTTGCCTTGAAAGCCCCACTAGGGGTTGCCTAAAAGTGGCTTGAAGACACTTTCCACCACCATGGTAGAAACTTGACATATGTTCAGGCCTCAGCATGACATAATCTGCCCCTGCTGCCACGTTCTGAGGACAGAGCTTCATGTGACTATGAGATCAGCTCCTTCGCCTTTGTCCATTTGGGAAGCAACTGACCACTTTGCCTCATTGAGCCTGAATGCCCCCCCTCTCCAGCTTTGCATGAGTTTACTGTTCAGTTCAGTTCAATTTTATTGCTTTGGGCCAATGGCTGTTACAAGAGGTTAACACTAAAAAAACCTCTTTACAGTAAAATGCAGTACAGCGAAACTGAGTTAAAATACCATAAAGATTGCATTTTAAAACTTGTTTTGTAAGAGAAAGGAATGACTCCTATAAGCTACCAACCTATACTGATGCTAATTTGGACCGGATTTTCTTTGCTGCTTAAGGCAAAAAGGGAAATCTTATATGAGACCTCTGATTCTACATCTGGAAGTAAAAATATGATCTATTCCATCACAGTGCAAAGGCCTAAATCAGGGGTGTCAAACATGCAGTTCAGGGGCCCTATCAGGCCCCCGAGCAACTGGCTGTCATCTGCTTTCTTCTCCCTATATCTTGCTTCCTTCTGCATAACAGCTTGCTTTGCAAGGCTTGCTCAATTGCACAGGCGCTACAGAGCAAAACCTCTATTTTCTCCATTGGCTGAGGCTCCTTCCTTGAGGATGAAGGGGGGATGAATAGCTTGCTTTGCCAGACTCTCTCAATCACACAGCAGAGCTACTGAGCCAAGCCTTTCTTCCTTCTATTGGCTAAGGCTCCCCCACCCAAGTCCCCTGGGGAAGAAAGGAAAGAGCCAGAGCTTCCTTTGCCCAGTTCCCTGGATCCCACGGGAGAAATACAAAGAAAGCATCTTTAAGACTAATGATTGCTAATGTTTTAAGCATGCTTTAAGTTTTTTAAAAACAAATATTTGTGTTTGTCTGTATACTTTATAAAATTTGTATCTCTGTTACCTAATCTTAAATAGATACACACGTGGCCCGGCCTTACATGGCTCGGTCCAACCCAATATGGTCTGTGTCACGGCTGGGGCCGGGTCAGGCAAAGTCCAGAGGCAGTCCGAGGTCTGTAGCCAGTAAGCAGGAGGGTCCGAGGCGCCAAATCTGAATCACTGTAGAAGTATCGCAGGTCTGAGGTCCAGAAGCCGAGGTCAGGGAGTCCAGAAGTCCAAAGCCAAAGTCAGGGAGTCAGGAACCAAAGTCAAGCCGGAGTGGATGCTAGAATGTCAGGGAGATGACTAGTTGCTTCCACAAAGCTTCCTCCCAAAGCCCACAGCTATATAGCCCTCTGCTGGCTGTTGCCCGTTTGGGCTAATTGCTGGCTCAGGGAGGCAGCCAGGATCCTGTTACCACTCAAGCATCCTTGCTCTTAGAAGGGCCAGAATCCTCTCAGAACTCAGGGCTCAGGGAGCGTCTTGCTTGTGAGCGTGCCGCCCTCCTCCGATCCCTGAGGTCCTGCCGGAGGCGGTCACGCACACGAGCCACCCGAGAGGGCGAGGCAGGGGGGCTGGGATCTTCTCCAGCAGGAGGCAGGGGCACTGGTGCAGGTGGCAGGGGCACAGTTTCCTCATCAGACTCAACTTCCTCTGAAGGGTCCCCAGCACCCATGACACTATCCCCCCCCCCAGGGCCCCCCTCCGTCGAGGGACCTGGAAGGTCGGGGTGGTCGTTGTGGAACTGGTGCACCAAGTCCGGGGCATGAAGATTGTCCTCGGGCTCCCAAGACCGGTCTTCTGGGCCGTATCCCTCCCAGTCCACCAGGTACTGGAGGCCTCCACGATGGTACCGGGAGTCCAGGATCTGGCGCACCTCATATTCTTCCTCGTCATCCACCAACACTGGTGGTGGCGGCGGTGGGGAAGGAGTCTGAGCTGGGTCAGGGGGTGCAGCCGGAACAAGGAGGGAGCGATGAAACACGGGGTGAATGCGGAGGTGGGGTGGCAACTGGAGCCTGAAGGCGACGGGGTTTATTTGTTCAACGACGGGGTAGGGTCCAATGAACCGTGCATCCAGCTTGTGAGACCGACCAGGCCGGCGCAGGTAGCGAGTTGAGAGCCACACCTGATCCCCCGGCTGCACTGGAGGGCCTTCTTGCCTCTTTCGGTCCGCAGCCCGTTTATATGCCTCCTTGGCTTGCTGTAGCTGCTCTCGGAGCAAGTCTTGGCTGGCACGGAGTTCTTGCAGGTAGGCATCGACGGCGGGGACATTCGTGGGTGGTAGGATCGCTGGGAAGAACCGAGGGTGGTACCCGTAGGTTGCAGCAAACGGGGTCATTTGGGTGGATGAATGGACCGCGTTGTTGTATGCAAACTCCGCTAGGGGCAATAGAGTGGTCCAGTCATCCTGCTGGTAACAGGTGTAACAGCGGAGATATTGCTCTAGCGTGGCATTGGTGCGCTCTGTCTGGCCATCTGTCTGTGGGTGGTAGGCCGAGGACAGGTGCACTCGAGTACCCAGGCTGGAATGGAGGGCTTGCCAGAACCGAGAGGAGAACTGAGGGCCCCGATCGGAGATCAGATGGGCTGGGAGTCCATGCAGACGAAAGATGTGTTGCAGGTAAAGCTGGGCCGTCTCCTGAGCTGTGGGGAGTTTCGGGCACGGAACAAAGTGGGCCATCTTGGTAAATAGGTCGACGACCACCCAGATACAAGTCTGACCCTTGGAGCGTGGAAGTTCCGTGATGAAGTCCATCGAGATGGTATCCCAGGGTCCTGAAGATGTGGGCAAGGGCTGCAGCAACCCTGAGGGTTTGGCTGGGATGTCTTTGGCCCGTCGGCAGACGTCACAGGAGCTGACATAGCGGGCAACATCAGCGCGAACTCGTGGCCACCAGAATTCCCTTGTCAGCAAGTGGGTGGTCTTATGCTGTCCAAAGTGCCCGGCGGGTAACGAGTCGTGGGTCAGGCGTAGCACTTCTGCCCGCAAGGGCCCGGGCGGCACATAGAGGCGTTCGCGGTGTAGCAAGAGGCCGCCTCGAGTCGTGAACTCCCCTGTTGGGTCATCTTGGAGAGCCTGGAGGTGTTGCTGGACCCAGGGATCATTGGCCTGGCTAGCCCGAATGTCCTCCACGAGTGCTGGTGAAGTGGAGGTGGCTGCAAATACTGAGGGCGGCAGGATTGGAGCAGCGGGCGCGGTCTCAGTTGAGGCAGGGGCGTATTCCGGTTTCCGGGAGAGCGCGTCTGCTTTCCGGTTCTGGGTATGGGGGATGTAGGAGATCCGGAAGTCGAAGCGAGAGAAGAATAGGGACCACCGGATCTGGCGCTGGTTGAGACGGCGGGTGGTCTGGAGGTGTTCCAAGTTCCGGTGATCGGTGAGCACTTGAACAGGGTGGCGAGCCCCTTCGAGGTAATGTCGCCAAACCTCAAACGCCGCCTTGATCGCGAGCAACTCCCTCTCCCAGATGGTATAGTTCCTCTCTGCAGCAGTGAGCTGCCGCGAGTAATAGGCGCAGGGCTGTAGTGGCTGGGACGGCTCCTCGCGCTGGGACAGTACTGCTCCCAGGGCCACGTTGGAGGCATCAGCTTCCACCGTAAAGGGAAGCTGGGGGTCGGGGTATCTCAGGAGTGGCCCGGTGGCAAAGCGAGTCTTCAGGGTGGAGAAGGCGTTATCGGCCTCTGGGGACCAGTGGAAGGGTTCTTTGGGGCGGAGTAGTTGAGTCAGGGGTGTGGTCAGGGATGCATAGGCCGGGATGAATTGCCGATAGTAGTTGGCAAAACCGAGGAACCGCTGCAGGTCTTTGCGATTCTGAGGAGCCTGCCAGGTCAGGACCGCTTCTACTTTTTTCGGGTCCATGAGGATCCCCTGCGGTGACACGATGTGCCCAAGGAACTCGACGGAGCGCAGGTCGAAGTCGCACTTCTCCAGCTTGGCGTAGAGACCATGGGCTCGTAGGCGCTGCAGGACCTGGCGGACGTGCTCGGCGTGCTGGGCAGGATTGCGGGAGTAAATTAGGATGTCATCCAGGTATATGATCGCGAAGCGGTCGAGCAGGTCCCGGAATATGTCATTCATGAACCTCTGGAAGACAGCGGGGGCATTGGTCAGTCCGAAGGGCATTACCAGGTGCTCGTACTGCCCGTATCGGGTCCCAAACGCGGTCTTCCATTCGTCTCCGGGCCGTATGCGCACCAAATTGTACGCTCCACGGAGGTCCAGCTTGGTGTAGATTTGGGCCCCCTTTAGGCGATCCAAGAGTTCAGGGATCAGTGGTAGAGGGTACCGGTCGCGGATGGTGATCTTGTTCAGGGCCCGGTAGTCATTGCACAGCCGGAGCTCCCCACTTTTCTTCTTCACGAAGAGCACTGGAGCAGATAGGGGAGAGGTTGAGGGTCGGATGAATCCGCGTTTCAGGTTCTTGTCCAGGAAGTCTCGCAGAGCTGCCAACTCCGGCTCCGACATTGGGTACAGACGCCCCACCGGGAGTGGTGCCCCAGGTACCAAATCAATGGCACAGTCGTAGGGCCGGTGAGGGGGAAGCTGATCAGCTCCTGTCTCTTCGAAGACATCAGCAAAGTCCACATACTTCTGAGGGAGCTGAGGACCACCACTCGGGATGCCAGCTGCTAGAGTGGTGGGAGGAGTCAGATGGGGGCATGGGTCTCGGAAGCGTAGTTCCTGCTGGGCCCAGTCCACGATGGGGTTGTGCAGCTTCAGCCAGGAAAGGCCTAGAATCAGCGGGAAGCGAGGCATGCGGGCGACATCAAACCGCAGCTGTTCTTGGTGCTGCTGGACGTGGAAGGTGATGGGACAGGTCTCCTGGGTGACGGGGCCAGAACGGAGGAGGCGCCCGTCAATAGCCTCCACCAGCGACGGAATCCCTTTTGTCTGCACAGGGATCTGGTGCTGCTTCACAAAGGCGGCATCTATAAAACAGTGGGCCGCTCCCGAGTCCAGCATGGCATACACGAACAGCCAGCGTTCGTCAGGCAGACGGAGTTTGACTGGTAGCAGGAATGGCCCTGGGGTATCAGCCCGCTGTTCGGAGGACCCAGCTAGTCGCCCCAGGCTGGGGGGTCCACTTACGCCTGGGGCTGCCCTTTTGGCGGCGGTGGCAGCGAAGGTCCAGGTATCCGATGCTTAGCAGGGCAGCCAGAGGCATAGTGGCCTGCCGTGCCGCAGTAGAGGCACAGATTCTGCGTGCGGCGTCTGGTCTTTTCCTCTGGGGTCAGGCGGGGTCGAGCAGCTCCAAGCTGCATAGGCTCATCCTTGGTGCTGGTACTAGCTGGGGACGGGCGAGGAGCCAGGTAGCACGGCGCAGGGAGCTGGCGCCCTCTGGTCTTGGCTTGGCGGCGACTTTCCAGGCGGCCATCGATGCGGAGGCAGAGGGTGATAAGTTCTTGGAGCGTGGGTGGCTGCTCCACCCTGGCCAGTTCATCCAGGACCTCCTCTGCCAACCCCTCAGTAAACTGGTCCATCTGGGCAGCCTCATTCCACGCCAAGTCCTGGGTCAGGAGCTTGAATTCAGTGGCATATTGAGCCACCGAGGAGTTGCCTTGTTTCAGTGCCCTGATCTTCCGGTTGGCTGTGGCTGCTTGGACTGGGTTTGAGAAAGCAGCAGACAGGTGGGCCTCAAACCCCTGGTAATCAGTCAGTAGGGGAGAGGACGCGACCAGTAAGGGTGTGGCCCATTTGGCCGCCTGCCCCTTTAACAGACTGATGACGAAACACACCTTGGTTTTGTCATTGAGGAAGTCCCGTGCTCTCAGTTCAAAGTACAGCCGACACTGTGCTAGGAAGGCAGGAAATTCTTCCACGGCACCCCCAAATCTGTCAGGTGGGGGAACTGGGCACTTGGCTGGAGCACTGGCCGCAGGTTGTTGCTGCAAGTGCACTACTGCCTGTGTTAGCTGCTGTACCTGGGCTTGGAGCGCAGCCAGTAGTTCTGTGGTTTCACTTGCTTCAGCATCCATCCTGTGGAGTGGGTGTTTGTCGGTGGAAGCAATCTGTCACGGCTGGGGCCGGGTCAGGCAAAGTCCAGAGGCAGTCCGAGGTCTGTAGCCAGTAAGCAGGAGGGTCCGAGGCGCCAAATCCGAATCACTGTAGAAGTATCGCAGGTCTGAGGTCCAGAAGCCGAGGTCAGGGAGTCCAGAAGTCCAAAGCCAAAGTCAGGGAGTCAGGAACCAAAGTCAAGCCGGAGTGGATGCTAGAATGTCAGGGAGATGACTAGTTGCTTCCACAAAGCTTCCTCCCAAAGCCCACAGCTATATAGCCCTCTGCTGGCTGTTGCCCGTTTGGGCTAATTGCTGGCTCAGGGAGGCAGCCAGGATCCTGTTACCACTCAAGCATCCTTGCTCTTAGAAGGGCCAGAATCCTCTCAGAACTCAGGGCTCAGGGAGCGTCTTGCTTGTGAGCGTGCCGCCCTCCTCCGATCCCTGAGGTCCTGCCGGAGGCGGTCACGCACACGAGCCACCCGAGAGGGCGAGGCAGGGGGGCTGGGATCTTCTCCAGCAGGAGGCAGGGGCACTGGTGCAGGTGGCAGGGGCACAGTTTCCTCATCAGACTCAACTTCCTCTGAAGGGTCCCCAGCACCCATGACAGTCTGGCCCGACAAGGTCTCATTTATGTCAGATCCAGCCCTCATAACAAATGAGTTCAACAGCCCTGGCCTAAATTGTACCTAGGTCATGAGTTTAACTGTGGGGGCACCATATGTCACATTCGCCATGCAACAATCACTACTAGGACTTCTCAGGCATATAACTCTTATTAGCCAGTAGCTGCTTCGACCAAGTTAAGCCATCTTGGACAGTTCTAATGAAAGATACATGAGGTCTGTGTTCAGAATCATCAACCTGATACCAGAGCTGTGAATGGCACCTTTCCACATACCCCACACTACTTATCAGGGCATTTTGTAGCAGGAACTCCTTTGCATATTAGGCCACACACCCCTGATGTAGCCAATCCTCCAGGAGCTTACAGTACACACCCACCCAGCAAACAGATGTGATAAACAATTAGCCCCTGTGAACACAGCTTCATGCTTGGAGAATGATCTGTGCTATGAAACTGTATTTGAGGCACTGCAACTTCAAGGAATTCTTTGCCACCACGTACAGCTATAACTGTTAAGCAATGAGATACTAAACGACTTTTGTTCAGAAAAGGAAGGACATAGTTCAAAGATACCAAGACATCTCCAAACTGACAGAGAAGATTAAAAGAAATCATAGAGCATTTCACATATACAGACATTTTAGGCTTTCAGGCCATCAGTGTTACTTATGCCACTCAGAAGCCATAGTGAGAGTGTCTAATTTTTGCCTTTTCTTGGATCTTCATGGGCATTAGCCAAGTTGAAAATTAAATCAACTGAAGGAACAAACAATAACTAAAATAATAACATTTAAACCCACTCATCAGTGAATTTAACATAACAGCTTTCTCGTGACCATCAAGCCGATATTTCCTCCCCCAACAAATTACTCAACGTGCACAATTCTGCATGCGTGCCTACCGCTGAACCTTCTTCCTGGCACCTACCCAGTGTTGATCGTAATCAGTTGGCCTTCCTCTGCCTTCCTCTTCATCGTAGAAAGGTAAGCCTTCCCGCCTTGCCTGATGGTATTCCTTCCGTAACTTCTGGATGCGGTCTGCAGTCCCCCCAGCCGGACGGTCACTGGATAAAGAAGCAAATGTAACATAAGGTGTCTGAATGCAGTCCATCTTCTGTGAAATTGAGCATGTGACTGAGGTCAGTTTCCAGGTGTACATTTTCTGCTTAGATTGCACTGTAAATTTTAGCTTTGGAAAGCCCCAGGTTGACTTTTTCATTGCTGTTTACCCATGCCTTCACACATACACACTTACACCATAGTTATGCCCCTTGCATACATTTACATTATACATTTATAGCATTATATTTTTACATTATGCTTATGATACTTGTGGGGGGATCCTTTTCTCTTCTTAGCTGTGGTTTATGTCCTTCACCACTGCCTCTGCTGCTGGCGAGTGGCTCCCACCCCTTATTCCACCACTGCTAGCTGTGGCTCCCACCCCTTATTCAGGAGTGTCGTACTCATTTGTTAAGAAGGCCAAATCTGACATAAATGGGACCTCGTTGGGCTAGGCTGCGTGTGTCATAAAATGTAATGCCAGGTAGCAGAGATATAAACTTTGTAAAGAACACAGACAAACACAAAGATTTTTAAAAAGCTCAAAATAAAACATGCTTAAAACATTAGCACTCATTGGTCTTAAAGGTGCTTTCTTTGTATCTCTCTTGTGCGATCCAGGGAACTGGGCAAAGGAAGCTCTGACTCTTAATTTCCTTCCCCAGGAGGGGGAGGAGCCTCAGCCAATAGAAGGAAAAGAGACTTGGCTCAGTAGCTCTGCTGTGTGATTGAGAGAACCTGGACAAACAAGCTCTGTGAGAGGTCAGAGAGCTGAAAAGCATTTTGGGAGTCTGGTTCACTTAAAGTTGGTCTGATACATTCATCGTATATAAAGCATAAGAATACAATTTTTTAGGACCCAAATCCCAAATTCTCAGAACACCCCCTTCCTCCCCAAGGGAGGAGGATTAGCCAATGGAGAAATAGAGGTTTTGCTCTGTAGCTCCTGTACAAAGCAAAGTAAAGCAAGCTGTTATTCAGAGGGAAGCAAGAGAGAGGGAGAAGGAAGCAGAGGATAGCCAATTGCTTGAGGGCCTGATTTGGCCCCCGGGCTGCATGTTTGACACCCCAGCCCTACATCATCACCAGAAGAAGCAGGTTCATTGTCTGCATATGCAAAGACAACACTTTCACATGGAGGGGAATATAAAGCCTCCCCAACATACTTCAAGTTTGCAGAATGATCTGTTTTTAGCCAAGGCCCAATCTGTAGAGTCGAGCATCCACAGACCGGCTCCCACTCGACTCTTTGTCCTCAAAAATTCAAGGAGCACAATTTGCTGTTGATTTGGGCTTGTGTACATTTTAAATTTATCACCTGCCGCTGAAAAACTAACCTGCAGCAGTTATGCTGAAGGCACCTGGGAACTGGTGTAGATATAGGGGGAGCCTGGCCTGCTCTAGTTACATTTGTATGAAAAAAAAACATCCCCCCCAACAGCACCTCAAGACCCACTACCATGTCCATGAAACTTCCCCGTTTGACTGCAGTGATTGCCATGAGCTAACTGGTTACTTCATGCACCCAGGGCTTTTTTTGTAGCAGGAACTGCTTTGCGTCTTAGGCCACGCCCCCCTGATGTAGCCAATCCTCCAAGAGTTTACAAGGCTCTTAGTACAGGGCCTACTGTAAGCTCCAAAAGGATTGGTTACATCAGGGGTGCGTGGTCTAATATGCAAAGGAGTTCCTGCTACAAAAAAAGCCCTGCATATACCCATCTTCACCTGTTCCTTCTGCTGCCTCTTCCCATCCCACGTGGCACTAACTGAGGCCTGTTTTTGCCTACGTCGGGACTCCTGCCTTCTGTCTTCTTCTTTCAACCCTGGGCCACAGCTAAACTGTAGAGAAAGTTTGCAGGAAAGGCTGAAATGTGACTCCCAGGATGAAAGAGATGGTGATATTTGTGGTGTATGATGTGCAGCATTTTTAAATTATAGTCGTGTTCAGCTCACTCTATATTTGTGAAGCAAAAAAATGGGGGGGGGGGAGGGGAGAGAAAAGAAACCATACAGTTAGCTGGCCAAGATTTATATTTCCTGTCTTCTGGGGGTTTAAATATAAGGATATTAAACTAATTTGATTCACAGTGACGTTTATGGATACCATATACATTTCCTACGTCTGCCCAAATGTAGGGATTAAATATCGAGGGAGGGAGAGAGAATCATTTTTATATGGGGTGAAAGAGGCTGGGGGAAGGGGGAGATGGAGGGGGGAAATGCAGATGTACTGTAGGTTCAAATAGACCGTGCAAAAAGAACATAATTCAAATATACATAGCATAATTTAATACACAATTTATATATCTTGTGCTTTATGGAACATAATAGAATCAAGCAGTAAGGCTCTGGTTCTAAATCAGTTATCTAATCTTCTTCATTTTGAGCCACTTGGAACCAAAACTCCCACTTTTTGAAAACCAGAAAAAAACTAAGTTTATAAAGGATACTAGTTTCCTTGCTTTGAAACAGTGAGAGATGTGATTGTGAGTGCCTGACGAAAGGGAAAACGTATGCTTTTCAGGTGATTGCGTATTATTACTCCTTTAAATGTTAGTGCTCGCAATGTAGTCTATGTTGACCCCAACAGTGCAAGCTACTCTTGTGTGTAAAAGTGTTGTGTTAAAACTAAGCTATAGGAGAGAAGACCTGTGATCAGCAAGATCCCAGGGGCAAACTACACAATAGAGAGCCAGCTGGTATAATGGTAAAGTGCGCGGACTCTTATCTGGGAGAACTGGGTTTGATTCCCCACTCCTCCACTTGCACCTGCTGGAATGGCCTTGGGTCAGCCACAGCTCTCACAGAGCTGTCCTTGAAAGGGCAGTTTCTGTGAGAGCTCTCTCAGCCCCACCCACCTCACAGGGTGCCTGTTGTGGGGGAGGAAGATAAAGGAGATTGTGAGCCGCTCTGAGACTCAGGGTGGAATATAAATCCAGTGTCGTCTTCTTCATATGCTTCTTTACTTGTTTTCACTAGCTCCTCTGTGTTTGTCACAGCCACACAACAGCTGTGGGGAACTGGTTCTTAAAAAAAAAAAAAAAAGGAGAGCCCAAATGGACTCAGAATGGTACCGGGGGGGGGGGGGCTCCAGCCTCCCCCTCAGCAGTTTTCTTGCATGAGAAAGGCACCGGGGTGATAATGTCATTGATTTTGCTGCTCCACGTGGAGTGCATTTTATGTGAGGGGCAGCACAGTCAGCAAAGCAACTTCCCCTCAGCACCGTTTTTGTGTGAGAAAACTGCGGGGGGGGGGGGAGGGGGGGAAGAGGGAGCCCTTCTTCCCCCTGCAGTGCCATTCGAAGCCATTTAGAAGCAGGAACAAGGGCAAACTAGGATAAACGTGTGCAGAAATGTATAACGTAGTTTTCCCTTAAAGAGGGTGCAGGAAAGAGGGTGATCCCCATCTGTCTAGTTATCTCCTGGGTACACAGACAACATGACCCAAGTCTATAGGACTGTCATCTGCCTCACGTTTCTGAGGGAAAAGCAGACTATAAAGAAAGAAAACTTAACAAGGGACACTGAAAGCCAGTGTGAGGTAGTGGTTAGACTAGGAGCTGGGAGACTTGGATTCGAATCCGCACCCTGCCACAGAAGCTCTCTGAGTTACCCCAGGCCAGTCACACACACTCAGTCCAGCATACCTCACAGGGTTGTTGTAAGGGTAAAATAGAGAAACGAGAGGCATATGCACCTAAATATATAAACAACCTCCATCTACAGATGTCATTCTCTGCCTAGACCATGTCCCTGAAAGGGGTTTTCACATACCTTCTGTCTAAGCCAGCTAATGTACTTTCTGTCATTAAAATGACATGTCCAATTTTTTTTTCAGACACCAGACTGCTGGGATATAATTTCCTGCCTCCCTGTCTTTTTACAACCAAGCTTGTCAGGAGTCTAAGGATAAAGGACACTGCAGTTCCAGCAAATCCATGACAGAACATGTTGGGTACGCTGGCTAAGTTTTGTGGTGCCGCAAACCTCCCTAACGATATTTTCTGCTGGATAATTGTAAGCATAACCTGGCCCACAGACTTAAATACTAGGGGCTACATAAAAAAAATCAAGCTGTGGTATGAGTTAGAATGAATTTGGCGACCTTTCTTCTGTAAATCACCTGCAACTTTGGGTGGGTCAGGGCTACAAAGTTCCATATTAAAGTAAGAGCAGGGTTCTTTTGAAGGGAAGAAAGAGCTATTTATCTGACAAAGGCAGGCCTTAACAGTGTCCCCCATTTTATCCAACCAACATAAAACCCCAGGCATCGACTTTGATGGATTTTTCTCAGTCACTGTCCACACCAATACAGCTAAAGGCACTGCCTTTAAAAAAACAAAAAAACCCAAAACCTAAGTCTAATTGGGGCGAGAAATATGAACCGAGTAACAAAAAAAATAAAAAAGCCTCTCCTTTAAGACCCAAGAAATGTGAAATGACTGTGATGCCTGATCATTTAACAGTTCTGAATTTCAACTTGGCTCCTGACAATTACATGAATATATGAACCACATTCAAACTCACCAGATGAATTCAATCAGGGCCGGGCAAATATCGCATACATAATCTATTAGTTTACCCCAAAGAAACCAAAGCATTGAATTCAAACAGAATGAAGTCATCAGTAATAAAAAAAGGAAACTGATAAAGCAATATTAAAAAAGGCCACAATTTTCTCCCATTTGCAAGAAAGATCACACTCTGAAGGCAAACTATTCTCCTGTCTGACTATAAATACATATATTTAAAAATATGGGTTTGATCAGATAGCCTTTCAAAAGCTGGGAACGGAGCGACAAAAACAAATCTCAGGTGCAGGGGATGAACAACTGCTTCCCTTGAAAAGAAATCAAACTTTACAAAAGAACGAAAAAAAATTATGCCAACTTTCAAAAATCTATTTATGCAATAAGAAGTCTTGCTGGAATGCAACAGCAGGATTTGTTAACAGTGTTAAAACCAGGAGGTGATTGAGGGAGGGAAGGGAAGCTGCATTCCCACTTTCAAAACCTGACAGAGCTACATAGCGAAGAGGGGATAGATAATGTGGTTACCCTCCTATCCCATGTTGGGCTACTGGTCCTTCTCTAAAGACACAGGGAAAGGGCAGAGCCGGCTGAACCATGCATGGCTCATTAGACCATAGAGTTTTTCGTGAATGCTAGAGTGTCACCCATAGGTGATGACACCACTTCCAGGTCCCACCAGCAGTGATGTCGCTGCCAGCAATTCAGTGATGTCACTAGCAATATCCCAACATCCAACATCACTGGTGGGGTGGGGGTTCCACCATGCTATAATCTCAGGATTGTTCCTCCTATAATTTCCCTCTGTAGTATCAGCTAAATGGCTCTGGACAAAAACAGACGGAGGTGGGAGACCTGGCCTCCCTTCCAGACCACTGCTGCAGCCTGGTTGTGGCACTAATTTGATTCCAGGGTTCCAAACCCCTGCACAGAACGACAATAGAACTCACTGAAGTAACTCCAGTTAAAGAACCCGATGCTCCCCTCTCACACAACAGGCCAGCAAACTGAGAGGCAGAAGTTTGGATCTCCAGAAATTTCATTTACAAGAAGCCAACAAGACAGCATCTGGACCTGCTGAAATGCTGGGGGATTCAGTTCAAGAATATGGAGGCTCGAACAGAAAGCACAAGTCCTTGCTGAAGTCAACTGCATCTGGAAAACTGATGGCAGCATTAGAAATTTACTGACAGACCTAAGTTGTGGAGAGGACACACATATGAAGAAAATAATGTTTGTGGAGGAGAAAAGGGAAAGCCTATGAGAAGGACCACTAAGGATGCAGAAATGGTTCCACTTCCACCACCAAATCTCCTTTGGCTTCAAAAAGACATCTCTTTTGGTTGCAAGAATATGTGCCTTACCACTGCCTGTATTCAGGTGTCATGCAAAGCTGAAATGAAAGTTAAGTTAGTTGCAACCATCAAGAATGCAGCTTGACGCACCCATGCACTCCCTCTAGCTTTTCTTTCCTCTCTTTACGCACACAGTGGAATAGAAGAGCTTCTGCTCCCAAGCAACCTTCAATATAGGTACCTAGGCTGTAAGCTAAGGGTGTGGTCAGACAGGCAGGTTGCCATGGCAGTATCTTGGATTTAAATAAACTGCTTGAGTTTGGGGCGGTTGCTGTCAATCAGACACCGCCCCCTAAGCCGGCATCATAGTGGTTGGTCATTCATATCACTAATGTGCTGCAACCATGGACCTGCAACTGGGTTGTTTTATTCTAAGTCCCACTGTGCATGCACAGAAGCTGACAAGTGTACATGCACTCCTGGCTGTGTTCTATAGGGGCACTAATGTGCACATCGGAGTGGGGTTAAAAAAAACCCAGAATGTACCGGAAACAGAGTGGAACAATCACACTGTTCATGTCTTCCCATGGCGTGCCTGAGCGATCAGATGCTAGGAAACCCGCCATGGAAGTGCAAATTCCAGTGGTTATTTAATCTGTGCGGGAGTTGTTCTATTTAGAGCATGAGGTAGGGACATGGGAACCAGATGTGCATGTTTTATCGAGCCCATCTGAAAAAGGGAAAGGTGGCTATGTCAAGCCAAACTACTCATGTGACCACACCCTACAATTAAATCCTGGTTTAGAATCCAAGTTTATGCAAGGTTAATAGATTCTACTTCTCCTGGGCACCTACAGTCCGACATTATAGGCAATTGGAGTTGTTTGAAAGTCAGAAACCTTCCGTTACGCTTCAGACATGGGTACTGGACCTGGGACCTTCTCAAGGCCAAGCAGATGGGTCTACCACTGAGCCATGGCCCCTCCCCTAATTGTGGTTTGGCATGAAGTTTGAACGCAGTCATCAAGCCTCACCGAAAAATGCACTAAAGTCAATGGCAGTTGTGTAATTAGTTCCGTCAGGCGCCTTCAACATTTGTCATTGTGACTAAAGATTTAATTAAGTCTTAATATTTTGAGATCAGCAAAGGAGGAATCAAACACTTCAGCTTTGTTGTGTATATTATTAGATCATGTTTTATTTTTGAAACATTTTGAGTACCTGGGGTAATAATCAGTGGGGATTTGACACTATCCTTCATAACGTGGATGCTTTGCTTTTCATGTTATCAGTTCCACATCAGCGGCATACAATTTGTATCCCTCTGCCTCGAGTAGTGCACAAAGACACCTGGGTTGTTTCAGCTCTGAGAATCTGATTTGGATGTCAGTCAGCAGAGGGACGCTTTCGTAATGTCGGATGCCTTTAACAAAATACAAAATTAATCCAGATGGGTTTGACATGCCATAAACAGACATGTGTGCATACTTTTAGTGTTTGCCCACTGATGAGTTCTTAACTATGCTCCTATTGCTAGAGACATATTCTCAGGCTGAAACTATGCATGCAGACAGTAACACATTTGTTTAAACCGTGTTACTGTCTGCATGCCTCCCCATCCTTAGGAAAGCAATGCATTAGGGAGCGAAGGATTCAAAAGCCTTCCTGCTCTATGCTGCTTATCTCCCTTCAGAAGAAGATGATGATATTGAATTTATATCCCACCCTATACTCTGACTATCAGAGTTTCAGAACAGCTTACAATCTCCTTTCCCTTCCTCCCCCACAACAGACACCCTGTGAGGTGAGTGGGGCTGAAAGAGCTCACTCAGAAGCTGCTCTTTCACGGACAACTCTAGCAAAAGCTATGGCTAACCCAGCAGCTGCAAGTGGAGGAGTGGTGAATCAAACCCAATTCCCACAGATAAGAGCCCGTGCACTTAACCACTACACCAGACAGGCTCATTTTAGCGATTGCATGTTTCTCCCTGATGGGTTCTGAAATGAAGGTTTGGAGGCCTCTGGAGAGCTCAACTTCCCCAACATTGTGCTCCTTTGGCTTGAAAAGTGCTGTTCTTGGGGTGGGTGGCTTCCAGGCTATGTGTGCCTGGCAATGAGGCATGAAGTTCTTTGGAGGCCAGATTTGGACCTGGGAATCCAGGAGCAATAATCCAACAGAAGCCATCTCTTGCCTCGTGTCCTGTCCCAACTGCAAAGACAGTCTGGGAGCTATCAGCAGACCAGAAGTTGCACCAAATGGGTTCTCTGTAGATGCTTCCCAGCTGAGATCTCTGTTCCCCTGGTGGGAAAGATGCTAAGGATGGAATATCTTTCAGGGATGGTGAAAGGCATTGCTGTCTGGGGTGGGATTCAATGGCTGCTTTCATTCTGCGGAACTGACGTAATTTATCCCACTGGGGAAAAAACCACTTGAGTTTGATCCATTTCCAGGCTACCAGACAGCTGCCGTTGAAGCAGCACGATCCCAGCAATGGTCCGTGGTTGCCCATTCACACTGCTAGCTCAGCTCAGCCACGGACCCACTGCAGAAAAGGTTGTTTTGTTGCAAAGTCCCCCTGTGTGTGCGCTCAAGCAGAGAAGCGCACAAGCGCACCTTGGAGAGGGGTTAGGAAAAAAATCCCCCAACCATGCCAGAAACAGCTTGGCACAATCTCACAGCTCTTTGGCTTATGAGTCACGCCAGGGCATTCAGACAGCAGCTGATTATGCAACCTACATTCGATTCAGGGGGATACTACCTGGAAAATCCAGGTCGCTTTTTAATGCAGATAGGAGGCGTCTGGATACGGGGTGAGAACAGGTGTGGTTCGGAGGGCAGATGTGCTTGTATGATTGTGCGCTTTTAATCTGAATGGGAGATGGGACTAGGTCGGGCCAAATCTCCTGCGTGAAACCACCCAATGGCTAAAGTTTAGCTGAAAGTAACTCATTTTGTTCATTTTTGCACAGTTCTAAAACAGCGATGTTATGTTCTGTTTTTTAATACAAAGTCTGAGTACAGTATAAGGCCATGAGACTTCTCTCTCCTGAAATTACAAAAAAGTCAAAACCTGGTATAAAGAAAATAAACCTTCATTGTAGATAATTTTGCAGGGGAGATAGATAGATGATAGATAGACAAAGTAAAGGTAAAGGTAGTCCCCTGCGCAAGAACCAGTAGTTTCCTACTCTGGGGTGACATTGCTTTCACGTTTTCATGGCAGACTTTTATGGGGTGGTTTGCCATTGCCTTCCTCAGTCATCTACGCTTTTCCCCCAGCAAACTGGGTACTCATTTTACCGACCTTGGAAGGATGGAAGGCTGAGTCAACCTTGAGTTGGCTACCTGAACTCAGCTTCCACTGGGATTGAACTCAGGTCGTGAGCAGAGCTTTACCACTTTGCGCCACGGGGCTCTTATGATAGATAGATAGATAGATAGATAGATAGATAGATAGATAGATAGATAGATAGATAGATAGATAGATAGATAGATAGATAGATAGATAGACAGACAGACAGACAGACAGACAGACAGACAGACATTTCCCCCTGCAGAATTGTTTACAGTGAAGGTTTATTTTCTTTATACCAGGTTTTCTAACATATACATACATGCACGCATGCAGATGCACCCACACTTTCAATCACAGCCCACTAAAGCAATTCTGCACTGATTAAGCGACATGCTGATTTCCCCAGGTGCAATGCTGTAAAAGTAAAAACAGATCTTATATCTACGGGCAGGAGTGAGCTTGTCTTGTACATGCATAAAACACGTGGAGGAAACACTGCCGAGTGGTACTGTTCATGTACGGTATCACTCACTTAAGAAGTCAAGACCAATGTATTTCAAAGGGTATGTTACAAAGGGTATACTTAAGATGCCAGCATTACTTTCAGCACACTGAAATCTCACGTTTTATTGGAGTGCCTCAGTGGCCTCAATACTAAGAAGAAAAAGAAAGGTTAGGAAAAAAATTGATAAAAAAATTCACACTAAAAACAATATTTCAAGCTTTCATCTTTTTGGCAGCTGTAGAGAGGGAAAAAAAGATAGTTTACCAGGAAATGAGCTTTTGGTGTTTACATCTCTACTTGAGCAAATGAATGATATTACAATAGAAGGCTGTTTGACAATTCCAGAAGATAATAGAAGTTAAGATTCGCTCAAGAGAAAGCTCAAGATGGGGGGAACCCCCCCCCCCCACCTAATACATTCACAGCCACAATCAGACTCTACAAGCTTTCCATCTTCCAACAGGAAAAATCAATTCAGGCCTTTAAAAAAAAGACAAGGGGTTAAAGTAGCATATTTACCTAAATGGAGACCTTTCTACTGTGTCCCAAAATGCCAGCAGTCAAACATGGTGCCACGTCTATCGACTTTATCCAGCAAATAGCATGATCCTCAGTACTTGACAGAGACACACATGCTAATCTTCACCTATTCAGTTCATCTATATCTGGTGTCCCCCAACATGGCAGATGTGGACACTTCTGCACCCACTGACACCTTTCCTGGCACCCAATTATTTTTAGAAAGTGAGTAGGGTCATGTGTAGGTTTTGCCCAGGAAGGCAACTACGGCAGATTTCATTGGCTGTGCAGCACAATCTTGACAGTGTGACTGAAGGTAAGCTGCAGCAGTAATTCTGTGGCTGGCTCCACCCAATATGGCAGCCATTTTGTCAGAATTCCAAAAATGCCCACAGGCTCAAGAAGGATGAGAAGCCATGATTTACATGCTTTTCTCCCTAAAGTGCATTGTTGCCTTGCTCTCCTATCCTCCATTTTAGCCTCACAACAACATTGTGATGTAACTTAGGCTGAGAGGGTGTCACTGGCTGAAGGTTATTCAGCAAGCTTCCATGGTAGAGTGAGGACTGGAAACCGAGTCTCCCAGATGGATACTCTACCCCTAAAATACTGATGGGTCAGTAATAAGACTGAGCTATCAAAAAGCTATACATACTCACACTGCCAGTATGTGGGATTATAGCAAACCATTAATGGGCCAATGGAGACCTAAAGATGGATGGAAGTTCTGCTTCTGCCAAAGGATACCATTCTAACCCAAGGCCGTAGTCAGCAGGGGGCACTGGGGATGGTGCCCCCTATAGAATCTGCAGCACCCTCGCCCAATCTTCCTTTTCACTAAAAGGGAAGATTGGGGAAGACTGGGTGGAGATGCTGCAGATTCTACAGAGAGCACCACCCCCAGTACCCCGCTGCTGGCTAACCTAGCTATGGAACAACCAGGTCTTGTAGCAGGAACTCTTTTGCATATTAGGCCACACACTTCTAATGTAGCCAATCCTCCAAGAACTTACAGTAGGCCCTGTAAGAACAGCCCTGTAAGCTCTTGGAGAACTGGCCACATCAGGGGTGTGTGGCCTAATATGCAAAGGAGTTCCTGCTACCAAAAAAAGCCCTGGGAACAACAATTACAAAAGGCACACAGTGCCTGGAGTAACATCCAAAAATACAATGCTGTGTCAGCTCCCAAACACTCCAAGACCCTGCATATATTAAAGTGCTATTATATTAGGTAATATTCACCACAAGAGAATGTGCCAAAAAATTTTGGGCATAAGCAAACAATGTAATAAGATTATGCCCTCCCCCATTTTTAGAGTTCCAAAAGACTGAGTTAGAAAACACAAATATCAGTCCACTTAGAGGTGCGTATCCAATAGGTCCCCTAAGTAAAGTCCACTGGGTCCCCAAAGCCAAGTCCAACAGTGCACAACTACAGAAAGACCTGCTTAACTACAATAGCTGCCGGATGGCCCAAAAGACGATACCCAAGGGGTGAGGTACACAGGAGCAAGGGCAAAAGCACCATCCCAGAGAACTGCCGGAAGCTCCTCTGCTGTTGCTCGGGCCATTGGGATGGATTCCGTCAAGCACTGCCCCAGCATAGCACTGACACGATGGGGTCATTACATGAGCTCAGCGTGTTGAACGAATAACTATTGTGCTGTCAATTACAGGATGCTACCCCTTGAAACGGAATATGCAGAAATGTCCGGGAATGCAGCACAACTATTTATATCCTGCGGTGAATCACGAAAACTCACATTCTGCATACAAAATGTTTTAAAAGATGCAAACCAACAAATGGCAAAAAATAAGGATGGAGTTCCCTGGAGAGAAACTTTTTTTTATTCCAGTCATGCTCTCCCAGCGACTGCAGAATTTTGAATTTCATCTGCAAGGATGAACTGGGGTAGGAGGAAAGTTGAGAGAATGGGGTAGGAGGAAAGTTGAGAGTTAGAAAAGGCCTAAAATGCTTGCCGAGGGATTGGATCTCACAGCCAGAATGCAACAGGGCACAATGTGGTTGCCAATCCCTAGGTGGGGCCTGGGGTTCTCCTTGAATTAAAAACATTCTCCAAACCACAGAGACCAGTTTTCCTGGAGGAAATGGCAGCTTTGGAGGGTGAACTCTCAGGCATCACATCCCCACTGAGTTTCCTCCTCTCCCCAAACTCTGCCTTTCAAAGGCACTGCTCCCCAGGGCTTTTTTGGGGGGGGGGGGTAGAAAAAGCCCAGCAGGGATTATTTGCATATTAGGCCACACCCCCTGATGTCAAGCCAGCCAGAACGGCATTCCTGTGCAGCCCTGCTCAGAAGAAGACAACCACAGATTTATACCCTGCCCTTGTCTCTGAATCAGAGCCGGCTCACAATCTCCTTTACCTTCCTCCCCCACAACAGTCACCCTATGTGGTAGGTGAGGCTGAGAGAGCTCTCACAGAAGCTGCCCTTTCAAGGAGAGTTCTGCGAGAGCTATGGCTGACCCAAGGCCATTACAGCAGCTGCAAGTGGAGGAGTGGGGAATTAAACCCGGTTCTCCTAAATAAGATTCTGCACATTTAACCACTACATCAAAGTGGCCCTGCTGCTCCCAAATTTCCAGGAATTTCCCAAGCTAAGCTAGAGTTGGCAACTCTATGGCACAAGCATACTTGGGGGAGGGAGGAGTGCTTACAAGGCAATCTGTGTGCAGACAGGAAACAGTACCTATATGACTCATTCCAATGTGGTGGTGCCATGTACATGTGCAAAGGTGCCCTTAAATAAAACAGTCTGGGTACCTGGAAAGCAGCTGACAAAGAAATCGGGGGGGGGGGGGGAGGGGGAGGTTTTCAGAGGTCGTTTCCCTTTCAGCTGTTCAGGTGCCAAATGCCTGAAAGTGCTTCATAAACCCAGGGAAGGAAGCGCCGAAAAGGAAATTCTCCAAAAACTCTGGTGTGCACACCTCTGGATCTCCGTGACTGTTGGATGGGTTTGATAACATTATCTCCACAACAATCGGAGCAATGAAGGTTATAGAACAGAAACCTCAGAATTTGCAGGCTCCAATGGCGGGAGACATTCCATACCCGCTGTGTCAACGTCCCCGATAAAGGAAACTGACAGACGGGTAAACCTGTATTTAGCAATATGCGTGAATGCAAAACGAATGCAAAAAAAAAAAGGGCTGCAGGAGACGAACAAATGACTGTGCAGACTCAACTGCCGGTCAAAGCTGACTCTAATTTGCACAGTGGGGAGGAAAAAAGCTCTGACTATAACATGATCCATTTTAAAATCCGTATTAAAAAAAACACACATATAATTTCTTAAGTCAAATGCTGTGACCTTTTAACCTTGCAAACTTCCATAAAAGCATTACAATTACTTCCATAGAAAAGGTTAAAGACTCTTAAAGCAACACAAGACCATCATTTGTCTGGATGTAAACTGAGCGCTGGTGACCTCGCTGGTGACTCCTTGGCTCTCGAGGCAGCTGACTGGAAAACACCAGCAGCTAATACTACTTTGGCTCCCGGGATTAATTAAAAAATAACTAGGCTGTTCTTTTACCTGTGGTACGGGTGCTAAGCTGAAGTAAATGCCTTCTTCCAGAAGTAGCTGGCACCACTTCAGGGAGAAAGCAGTGCAAACAGTGTCAGGGTGTTTCAGAATACACTGTAACGATGTTGGTGTTTGAATTATTTTTGTCAAGTCTTTGTAATGTATCTTCTCAATATGAGGAACATCTCGTTCTCCATCTACCTCATACTGCTTCTTAACTTATTCGTTTTAAGCAGATTTTTTTTTCTTTTAAAAAAAAGGAAGTCCCCTATGCAAGCACCAGTCGTTTCTGGCTCTGGGGTGACATTACATGATGATGTTTTCATGGCAGACTCTTTACAGGGTGGTTTGTCATTGCTTTCCCCAGTCATCTACACTTCCCCCACCCCCACCCCCAGCAAGCTGGGTACTCATTTTACAGACCTCAGGAGGATGGAAGGCTGAGTCAACCTTGAGCCAGCTACCTTTCGCAGGGATCAAACTCAGGTCATGAGCAGAGAGTTTGACTACAGCACTGCGGCTTTACCACTCTGCGCCATGGGGCTCTGTTTTAAGCAGATTACTAAAATATAAAGAATCAGAGCACAGTGGAATGGTTGCAGAAAACTATCACGAACGCCTAAAATTCCACAATGGAACATAAGAGAAGCCATGTTGGATCTGGCCAATGGCCCATCCAGTCCAACACTCTGTGTCACACAGTGGCCAATCCCCTCTTAAAGCTGTCTATGCTTGTAGCTGCCACCACCTCCTGTGGCAGTGAATTCCACATGTTAATCACCCTTTGGGTGAAGAAGTACTCCCTTTTATCCGTTTTAACCTGACCGCTCAGCAATTTCATTGAATGCCCATGAGTTCTTGTATTGTGGGAAAGGGAGAAAAGGACTTCTTTCTCTACTTTCTCCATCCCATGCATAATCTTGTAAACCTCTATCATGTCAACCCACAGTCGACGTTTTAACCTTTCTTCATAGGGAAAGTGTTCCAAACCTTTAACCATTCTAGTTGCTCTTTTCTGCACTTTTTTCAATGCTATAATATCCTTTTTGAGGTGCGGTGACCAGAATTGTACACAGTATTCCAAATGGGACCGCACCATCGATTTATACAGGGGCATTATGATACTGGCTGATTTGTTTTAAATTCCCTTCCTAATAATTCCCAGCATGGTGTTGGCCTTTTTTATTGCAATCGCTCACTGGCTCAACATTTTCAGTGAGTTATCTACCACAACCCCAAGATCTCTCTCTTGGTCAGTGTCTCTGCCAGTTCACATCCCATCAACTTGTATTGGTAGCTGGGATTCTTGGCCCCAATGTGCATTACTTTGCACTTGGCCACACTGAACCTTATCTGCCACGTTGATGCCCACTCAACCAGGCTCGACAGGAAAGAGTGATAGGTCTACTTTATCTTCTAATAAAAGAGGTGATTGCCTCTATATAATCTACATTTTCTAGTAAAGGAAGAATTTAAAGATTTCTAGCCTCAGTAAAATAGATCACATGACACAGAGTGTTTTCACTACCTGTTCTGCAGTAACATGCAGAACCTCTAAAGAGAAGCCATGTTAGATCAGGCCAATGGCCCATCCAGTCCAACACTCTGTGTCACACAGTGGCAAAAAAAAATTATATACACACACACACTGTGGCTAATAGCCACTGATGGACCTCTGCTCCATATTTTTATCTAAACCCCTCTTGAAGGTGGCTATGCTTGTGGCCGCCACCACCTCCTGTGGCAGTGAATTCCACATGTTCCCTTTGGGTGAAGAAGTACTTCCTTTTATCTGTTTTAACCTGTCTGCTCAGCAATTTCATCGAATGCCCATGAGTTCTTGTATTGGTCCTTTCTTTCTTACCCTCCCTCCCCCCAATACTTGCTTCTGGAATTCACTGTTCGAACCCCCTGGGAGAATTTTGCTGAACTCTTAAGATATGACAAACTTTCCCCCACAAAAATGGGAAAATAACCAAAACATATAAAGCAGACAGATGGACATCTTCATTATGCCATTGTGGCCGCATAGAAGAAAGCAATTTAAAAAGTCTGATGGGATGTTCCCTCTAAGTTGCCACATCTTGTGAGTAAAAATTCTATTTTGTGAGCTACTGGCATTAAGGTTGTGAGCAAGGAATTTGGCTACTGCATAAATTCGTTTGCACTGGGGCCGGCGTTCCTGAGCTAAGACAAAAATGTGTGAGCTGAAGGCTAAAAAATTGTGAGCTAGCTCACACTAACTCAGCTTAGACAGAACACTGGATGGGAGTAAGGTTTTTATTTTGAATTATAATTAAGGTAGATGCTGAGCTGATATAATTGAGTCCACCTTCCGGTGATGTCAGGGGGGTGTGGCATATGCAGATGCGTTATGCAAATGAATTGTGCTAAGGAGCTCCACCACCGCTTTTTCTACAAAATGACCCCTGTTTAAAGCTATTTCTGTTCTCTCGCTAGTAAACTGTTCAAATAAGAGAACTGATGTCCAGCAACATTTCCTCTTCTCCAAGCTACAAAAAGGATAGGAAACTTTGTTTCACAGTGAATACCGCAAACACTCCTTCAGACTTGACAGCACTGGGGTTATGTGAAAGCAAAAAAGGTAATCCAGACCTCAAAGGCAATATTTGCTATTTCAAATGTTTAGACCCCTCTGAACACCAATAACAGAGAAGGAAAAAAAAATAGATTATGGGTAAATAGGCTGTTTGTGGTGATATGGCCAAGAAAGAGTCTTTTTTTGGAGACAGAAAAAGGCTTTCGTAGCAGAAATGTGCCTGTTATGGGAAAACAGTCACAAGATTTTCATTAAAACTAATTTCAAAGGGTGAAGTTCAGGCTAGTTAATGGTGCTGTTGGAGCTTCTGGCATAGAGGTTTTTTCCCTGTTGTTCTGAAATGTGAATGAATCTTTAAAGGGCTACAAAAAAAGCCCCAAGAAGATTAGGGGACTCAGATGCCACCGACAATTGAACTTCCCACTGCCTGTTCATGATGGCAAAGAACAAAAGAAGTTCCTTTCAGGGTTTCTTTTCTCTAGACAATAGTTCAGTTTCTGTTTTATGCCAGAAAAAAGTAACACCAGTTGTGTCTTCTTTCCATCATGTGGACTGAATGCAATGTAACAATAGAGGCTATTCTCTCTATGGTAATTTCCTTTGGATGCAACACAGTGCAATATTTAAACATTCTCTTCTTTGGCAACTTCTAATTTTACAAACTTGATTTTTTTGGGGGGGGGGGGACTTTAGTGAGAGAAAGCAGCTGGCATACTTGTAGTGTACAGATCGCACCAACATGGAGCACAGAGTTTCAGTCCTCCCAGTCAATTTACAACAGCTGTAACAATTCAACACTGAATGCTAAATTATTGCCAGGAACTGTTGCTGTATTGCTTAAACCTCGGTCCAAAGTACATTTATTTTGGAAGCCAACAGAATTTACTCTTGAGTAAGCAAGTTTAACATTTCAGTCTTTATTGCTTCTCCTACCTCTACACAACAAGCACTGCTAGCTGGACACTTCCTAATTTTCTGGTTTAAACTGTAAGAAATGCAGCCCGATACCTAGGAGGAGAAAGGTGTGTAACTATGGGGGGAGGGTGTGCCTCTGGGGGCCTTGCCCCCAACTTCTTGCAAAGGCCCCCAGCTCAGGTCCCTTTGGCTGAGCAGGACGGGAGAGCAAGAGGCAGTGGGTGCTGGCTGCAAGAAGCTGGAAAAGTTGGTCTGCTGGCCCTGCCTTTTTAGGTTGGGCGTGCGGGGGTGGGGGGCGCTTTTTAAAAATTCGAGTGCCCACCAAATTTTTACAAACCTAAAAGATCCTGGGGTGATATGGTCCCTACAACCCACTCCAGTGAACATCCTGGCTGAAGCATTCTGACCCAACGGAAGTTTCTGAGCAGTTTTCAAGGGCGGCCCCATATAGAGTGCATTGTAGTAACCTAATCTGGATGTAACCAAAGCATGTAGCATGGTGGCTAGATCTTTTCTGGCCAGGAAAGCCTGCAGCTGGGTAACCAGCTAAAACTCCTATAAGGCACTCCTGGCTGCAGCCATCACCTGCTTATTGAGCAGTAGCCCTGGGTCCAAGAACACCCCTGAACTACAGACCTGTTCCATTAAGGGGAGTGCAACCCCATCCAGAATGAGAAGCACCTAGGGTTACCAAGTCTCTCCACCGCTGCGGAGAGCCCTGTAGGCATGCACTGACCCTGGCATGATGACTTTACCCAGAAGTGATGTCATCATGCTGGGGACGTCACACAGGGACGCTCTAGGACTTGTGCTAAAAACTCTATGGTACCATAGAGTTTCACACTGAAACCACTCTAGGATTTGAGGTAAACCTCTATGGTATCATAGAGTTTTTAGCACGAGTCCTAGAGTGTCCCCATGCAACAACATCACTTCTGGGTGATGTCACTGTGCTAAGGATGGCGCTTGCCAGCGGGGCTCTTCGGGGGTGGGGATCTGCCGGCTGCCTGCTCCCTGCTGGCGGGTTGGGGTCATCTCGGGCAGGGGATCCCACGCCCTCGGTGGGAGCTTGGCAGCCCTAGTAACACCTTAAATCTCAACTCACATCTTCCTCTCACTGGTAACACTTCCATCTTTTCAGGATTAAGCTTCAGTTTATTAGCCCACATCCCCTGCAAAAATTTGTCCAGCCATCAGGATTTCTAAAGCCTCCCTGGGATCTACTGGATGTATGAGTTGGAGATGAATGTCATCTGCATATTGGTGACTACTCAGCCCAGCTCCCTGGATGACCTCATCTTCTGGTCACAATCCACCTCATAGATGTTAAAAAGGGGGATAAGATGGCCAAAGGTCGAGGGGCTACCCTTTGAAATCTACCTTCCAGACAAGACTAGAACTATTGCAAAATGGTGCCTCCCAGACTCAACCCTTGAAGGTGGTCTAGTAGGATTGATAGCTGAGGGGGAAGAACTGAAAATTCTAGAAACCTCTGGAATCTTCTTTCAGAGCCAGGAGATTATATATAAACACACATATATGGGGAGGGATGGTGGCTCAGTGGTAGAGCATCTGCTTGGGAAGCAGAAGGTTCCATGTTCAATCCCTGGCATCTCCAAAAAAAGGTCCAGGCAAATAGGTGTGAAAAACCTCAGCTTGAGACCCTGGAGAGCCGCTGCCAGTCTGAGAAGACAATACTGACTTTGATGGACCAAGGGTCTGATTCAGTATAAGGCAGATTCATATGTTCATATGTTCACACTTGGATGCAAAGGGAGAATGTTCTAGGTAGGGATACCAGCTCCAGGTTGGGGAATATATGGGGATTTTGGGGGTGGAGCCTGAGGAGGGCAGAGTTTGGGGAGGGGAAAGACTCTAGTGGGGCTTAATGCCACAGTGTCCACCCTGCACAGTGGCCATTTTTCTCCAGGAGAACTGATCACTGTTGCTTGCAGATCAGTTGTGAGATCTCCAGGCACCATCTGGAGGTTGGCAACCATAACTGTAAACCACTTTGGTCTTTTCTCTCTCTCCTCCCCCCATTCCCACTAGGGATAAAGGTTGGGTATAAATAAATTAAAGCAAATAAATAAGCTTGCAAGGCCACACCCAGAATTCTGGATGGAAAATGTAGAAAGGTAAATCGCCCTCCATTTGCTTGAGCCAGCCCAGAACTCACTGCTATTGGCAGTCTGTTCTGTCACAACCTTCCATCTTATGAATACGTAAATTGAAATATCCATAAGTGTATACTGAGTTATGGAGGCAGATGTGAATCTCTATAGCTGTACATGCTGAGGTAGCCTTATATTTTAAATTCCTCACACTGGTGGTTCTGAAGAAATAATTTGCTTTCCTTTCTTCTCTAAAAGTTATTTATAGGCTGCCTCGAATGTCAGAGGAAAGCAGATAGATATATGGTCAAAAAGCACCCGTATTATAAAGGAAGGCTCTTAATGGATGATGGCTACTGGGATAACATTAATCCAGTATTAGGACTTTTACGGGAAAAAATACAAATGTAATTTATCTTTTTAACTGTCAGCTGCATTTCTAAAGCTTTAAAATCTGTAGCTTCCAGGGGCCTTTTGTCTCTCTGCCATGGCAGGAATATCTTGGACAGCTGTAAGAGCTTTGTAAGCTATCTTTCTCAAAATCCATTAGCTAATTCAAGGAACCTAATTAGAGCTGCCATTTTGATGAAACCTACTGAATCCTTAGTGCAAACTAGTAACACCATCAATGTTTATTAGAAAGCCACAAGAAATAAAACTTTATTCAATATAATTTAAAAAGTGTTTGACATAAACAGAATGTTTATGAAAACACGCTGGTTTAGGAAGGAAATGTATACATATTTTCCACTCGGGTACAGTCAAACAGTAAAATGTACCATTACACCCGTTCAGACACAGACGTCCTAGCAGGGTACTGCTTCAAGAGAGCAGTGATCTTTGTCACTCTTTTTTCTTTTTAAAGGGCTGCAGATATTTATTTATATTTTAATATTGTAAGGACATAAGAAGAGCCCTGCTGGGTCAGGCAAGAGGTCCATCTAGTCCAGCATTCTGTCTCACACAGTGGCCAACTAATTCCTCTGGAGGGCCAACAACAGGGCATAGAGGCAGAGGCCTTCCGAAAAACATAAGAAGAGCCCTGCTGGATCAGACCAGAGGTCCGTCTAGTCCAGCATCCTGTCTCACACAGTGGCCAGCCAGTTCCTCTAGAGGGCCAACAATAGGGCACAGAGGCTGAGGCCTTCTTAAAAACATCAGAAGAGCCCTGCTGGGTCAGACCAGAGGTCCGTCTAGTCCAGCATTCTGTCTCACACAGTGGCCAACCAGTTCCTCTGGAGGGCCAACAACAGGGCATAGAGGCTGAAGTCTTCCTAAAAACATAAGAGCCCTGCTGGATCAGACCAGAGGTCTGTATAGTCCAGCATCCTGTCTCACACAGTGGCCAGCCAGTTCCTCTAGAGCAGGGGTGGCCAACAGTAGCTCTCCAGATATTTTTTTGCCTACAACTCCCATCAGCCCCAGCCATGGGCCATGCTGGCTGGGGCTGATGGGAGCGGTAGGCAAAAAACATCTGGAGAGCTACCGTTGGCCAACCCTGTTCTAGAGGGCCAACAATAGGGCACAGAGGCTGAGGCCTTGCCCTGCTGTTGCTTCTGGGCTCTAGGATCCAGTGGCTTAGTGCCTCTGAATGTGGAGGTTCCCCATAGTCATCATGGCTGGTAGCTACTGATAGGCTGACAACAGATGGCTGGTTCAGAGCAGCATCAAGCCACCCTGGAAGACAGCCAGCTGGAAACAGAGCGCCTGGGAGTTTCCGGACGGTGCTCAAAAGAGGGACGGGCTGTGGGTGTCCCAGGGAGTGTCTGGATACTCAAGTGCCCCATTCGCTGCTCTCCGGGAGCTTCCTGGCCTTCCAGATGGCTGGGGAGGAGCCTTGGAGGCGCCCCGGCGAAAAGGCACCACTTTGAAAGTGGTGCCTTTTTAAGCTGGCTCCTGGCAAGCTCAGGCAACTTTGGGGTGAGACGGGGACGGCAGGCAGAGGTGCGCATGTGGATGAGCTTATTTGATCTCCTTGCCTCCCATCCCTGGGATGGCTTAAAATGCCCGTCTGTTATCATCCATAGAATTATCCTCCATGAATATATCTAATCTACCTTTAAAGCTGTTCATTCTTGTGGCCATCACTACATTCTATGGAGCGAATTCCACATTCTAACCACTCTCCATGTAAAGTGGTCTTTCCTTCCTGAATCTACTGCCCATCAGCTTTATTGGAAGCCCTCGAGTTCTAGTATGTTGGGAAAGAGAGAGCAATTTCTCTTTGTCAACTCTCCACCACAGGCATCATTTTATAAACCTTTATCATGTCCCCCTTGTTTCTTTTTTAAACTGAAAAGCCTGTGACCGATTTCCTACTAGCCTTACACTGTTCTCATGCTCCTCTTCTCTGCGGGGTTTCCACTGCATTTCACATTATCTGCCCCCAACTAGCTTCATCTTTTTTGCACCACAAACAGAAACTGGCTTTTAGAGGATCTTGTTTGCGGCACGAAAAAGGCAGAGTGAGTTGCAGCCCCGGGGCGGATAGTGTGAAATCTGATGGAAGCCCCGCCAAGAAGAGGAGAGTGAGAGCGGCGCAAACCTAGTGGGAAATCTGTCACAGACTCTTCGGCCTTTCTTCTTAGGGAAGATGCTCCAACCTCCAATCATCTTGGTCTGCTAGCAGAGATCTGAGGATGTATGCGTTGATCTGTGATTGAATTCCTTGTACTGTGGCTCCAGTTAAAACAGCATTGAGAGAAGACTGATGAAGAGTGAAACCAACAAAACCATAGGAAATCCAGGAAATACGGTCTTTTGATCTCTTTGTGAGAAGTTGTGCAGAATGACGCCCCGTCTCCACCCAGTTTCTGAACTGCAAGAAGCGGCTGAAGGCAGTGCCTCTGAGACATGACTTTAGAAAACAGTCTGGGGGAGCATCGTGTGGGTGCTCGTTCTATTATTTTGCTGTATGAACTTATTACAAACTGTGCACTAAATGTTTGTTTACACACTTTTTGTGTGTGAGTGATAATTCAACCAGTGAGGTTTTGAAAGATATATTGTGTTTAATACACTGGTACCTGTGCTATTGTATTATAGTAGAGGAGGCTGTGTCCTCTTTCGGCTTCCCTTACAGGCGCTCCACATGCTAGGAACTATGGGTGGGCTTTTCTCACAAGGTCCAGAAACAGCAACTTTCTCAAAATATCCACTCTCTGGAGAAAATGCGCTTGTGAATTTGCAGGAAAAGATGCAGTTCTGTAAGCCCCAGGCAGCTGCTGCTGCCTGCAGAGATGCATGCTTTATTCATGGTTACACCCCAAGGTGCATCTGCAGCCCTAATGGCTCTGGGACAGGCCAAGCTTGACAATGTGGGAAGCTGAGAAGTGGTAAGGGTTTGGTGTTGTCCCCATTACCACCATGACCTTGTACGGTAAAACCAAATGAGAAAGTATTTAAAAGAGTGAAAAATTTCCAAATATTAGTACTGAACTGAAATAATCTTCCAATTTCACTTTCTGTTCCCACTTCTAGAGACTGCAAAAAGGGCTGAAATACTGATCTCACCAATGACAGGAGGTCTCCATGGTGGGGGGGGGGGGGGAGTCTGGGGTTCTCCCAGAATTACAACTGATCTCCAGACTACACAAATCCAGCCCTTGGAGTGAATGGCAACTTCTGAGGTGGGCTCAATGGCACCATGTTCCTGCAGAGCTCCATCCTCAAACTTTGCCCTCCCTGGTCTCCACCTCCAAATCTCCAGGAATTTCCTAACTCTAGATGAGAGTGGGTGTGTTCCCTTATGTGGAACCACAATGAAGGTGAAATTAATTGCCCTCACTTGGATTTGACTTTAGATGTCATTACAAAGTCACACCTCATTAAGCCAAACCAGAGTGAGGACAGAAAGCAATTGCTCTCCTGCTTCATGATGTCATGCAGCCATGGGCTGAGCTAAAGACACATGCAATGAAGGCCATACTTCCTTCCCTTTTTTGGACATCTTGGTGAACAAAAAATGGTGAAGGGCAGCGTTAGGGAGCAGCAGAGAGTGCAGTCCCTCCATTTTCTAAGCGGCAGAAAAAGGAGATGGGAGAGTATTACCCGTGAAACTTGCTGTCCTGCAAATCCCCTTTTAGAGCTGAAAGTGTTCAACTCAGCAGGGTTCTGAACTATGGAAAGTTTAATCTAGATTACATTTTGCAGTCTCTAAGGTGCCAAAGGACTCATTGTTTTCCACTGCAACAGACTTAAAAGAAATTGTTTCTAAATATGTGACTCGCTCTGTAACACAGATGTAACTGGATAAAACTGATACTTGCTACACTGTAATGAATAAAAGAGAAGGCGATCTGGACATTTCTTCCATGCATCTTGAAATTTAGACCTTTAATAGCACAAAAAATTTTAAAAAATAAAAATATCAGAAACAGAAGGCTTGGAGCTGAATGCAAGAGAGTCTGGCTTGACGCGCATCTCCACATACATCTAATTATATCTCGGTTCAGTTTATATGTTCCACCAGACAGATGCAAAAACAAAATCGCCATCTTTTCCCACCCAAAGACAGCAGATGTTCTAGTTAAGCCGCTTGAGCGCAGGAGGTGAAAGGTGCAAGCCTTACAAGGAGAGAATGAAGCATTCTAACAGCAATTTAACGAGGAATCGCGTAAACAGCAAATGAAATAATTTGTAAAGTATTTCATTAGCTGTCAAGCGCAAGACGGGAGGCAGAATGAAAACGTGCCGGCTAGTATTTGTGCATGACAGAATAGCTCTTAGAGAACAGAGAGCTCCTTAGGGAGGTGCACATTTAATCAGTACTATAATTATTGTGATATCGCCCCTGGAGCCTCAAGCAAAAGGGGGACTGGGAACAGTTGTGTTTTTGACGTTCCTCAAACCTATCACAAATACAGTCCTTAAGTAGACAGCATATCATTTCCTGGAGCCCTCTGGAACATCAGAATCATCGTCTATTAGGAAGCAAAAGAGTGACTTTCGAAGTATTAAATAAAACATTCAAGAAAGGAGAAATAAGTTTGACCCGCAAAGGTTTATTCAAGGTATAAGCTTTCATGTGCAAGCCACTACTTCAGATCTGAACAGTGGGTCACATGTTCTTCAGCTAGGTGGCAGATCATTCATGTGACTCACAAGCCATATTTTTATTGGCTTGCTACAGTCCCTGGAAAAACAGGTTGCTTACCTGTAACTGATGATCTTCGAGTGGTCACCTGTGCAGTCACATATGACCCGCCCAGCCTTCCCCACTGCTGGCTTGCTCATCGACTTACCTACAGATGTACTGACCAGCGGCGGCTGGAAAAAACTGAGCGGCTGGGGCGGGCCTTCCTCCCAGTTCCAGGCACGTGCACCAGCTACTTCTGGCTTGCGCCAAGAAGAAAGCCTGCCAGAAAAATGCTGGAGCTGCTTTTGAAATTCTCCGAGGATGGATTCATGCAGGGTACAAAACTCGAGGTCAGATTCACGCAAGGCCTGAAATCCCAAGTGTGGGACTGCACAGGGACCTCGAAGAAGAACCAAGTTTGTTAATCTTTTTGGGAAGAAAACAATCAAAATATTTATATCCCGTCTTTTCCTTGTCACTCAAGGCGGCTTGCCCTATCTCTAGGCTAAAGTCAGTATAAACGGAGCTGGATGCCTACTTTCAACTTCAGATGTTAGGCTTCCAAGAACCACATTGGCTGCTGCTTGTATTCGCGCTGCATTTAAGCCAGAACTGTGGTTACTATTATTGTTGTTGTTTCTTATAGCTAATGTTTTCTGGAACCATTTTTATTCTGCAAGCTGTCCTAAGGGCCTTACAGCAGATTAGCAGGAGTCTACATTTTCAAAAACAAATAAATAAGATGATATAAATGGAAATACCTGTTTCCTGCCTCTCTCATTGGCTCTGAGGCAAACAATGTCTAAAAAGTTTAACCTGTGATTGTTTTTAAAAAAAAATGCTTACATCGCAACAGACATCATTCAAACATTTTTTTAAAAAACCCTCTCTTGCTCAGGCAAGCCCGATCTCATCACATCTCAGAAGCTAAGCAGAGCTGACTCTGGCAAATCCTTGGATGGGAGGCCTCCTTGGAATACCAGCAGTCAGGAAGACAAGGGCAGGTTTTATTCAGCCACCTCTCTAAATATCCTCCTTGCCACCAGTAGGGGTCAGTCATCAGACTTCCAGGTGCACACACACACACACACGCACATACAAAACGAAAAATAAAGAACAAAACAAAACAAAAAAAGCACCGAATCCCTTTCTCTCAAGCATTATGTGCAGCACATCTGAAATGCTATGTGTACCATTTTAACAAAAAATTCAGAATCTTTATTGCCTTCTTCCCCCACATAAAGCAGACAAACTATATCTTGGAAGGCACACAGATCAAAAACCCTGATGGCTTCGGGATTTCCTTAGAGCATTCACCATTGTCCTCTTTCAAGAGTACGCTAGGCATTTCAAACTGGAAATTAAAATTCGTTATAGCATCACCAACTCCCTTTGTTCTGGGTGAACCAGAGGGCAAAATAACAAAAACAGTTCTGTTTTGGCTGACGCGGAACTGACCCCTGCTCATCAACTTCTTCCACAGAGGTTAACGTAGTAACAAGATCTGGACTGATGCGTCAAGAGCTTTTCCACGGCTCTCCCCGTGGCTCTGCATCCCATAAACTGAGAGTGAACCCACAGATCTGGATTAGAGCCCTCAAGGAGGGCAGTTAAGTAGCCACAAAGGTCTGCATTCAACTGATGCACTCAAGGGCAGGATCCTGCAAAGCAGAAACATGAGTGGCTAATAACAATAAGTTCCCATCGTGGTAGTAGTATTTGTTTTATTTCCCTTGTGCTGAAGCTTGCTCTTTGACAGAGAAGTCACTGTGGGGGTTAACCTTGAAATATTCCTGAGGTTGTCTAGAAAGTCAGTAATTCTGACTCTGCAGAATAGCCTATGGCCTTTTGATAGGCCTTGTTTGGCAGGAGGGAGAAAATATTTGGGGAAAAGGTGCTTACAGGATTGAAGAAGAAGAAGACTGCAGATTTATACCCCGCCCTTCTCTCTGAATCAGAGACTCAGAGCGGCTTACAATCTCCTATATCTTCTCCCCCCACAACAGAAACCCTGTGAGGTAGGTGGGGCTGAGAGAGCTCTCCCAGAAGCTGCCCTTTCAAGGACAACTCCTGCAAGAGCGATGGCTGACCCAAGGCCATTCCAGCAGCTGCAAGGGGAGGAGAGGGGAATCAAACCTGGTTCTCCCAGATAAGAGTCTGCACACTTAACCACTACACCAAACTGGCTCTATGGGGGTGAGAAGAAGAGAAAGTGAAGATTGGAATCATTGACTGCAGTGTACATGATCTGCAGAGGATACATAGCCTTCAGTGGGTGGAGAAAATGGCTTTCCACAGACTGATGAAGAAAGCGGTCCAGTGTTTCTCAGAATAATATGCTTTGACAATTTTTTTCAACATGAAAGGCAGGTTTGGATTTATAACAAAGGAAATAAATGTTGGGCTGCCCTAGAAAAGTCATGGGGTATGCAAAAATTCATCATGGGCTGCAGGGGTTGAATGGCAAGCAAAATTTACAATGCTTTTACATGCCACTGTGGAACTTCTGGTGAAGTCAAAAGATTCAAGAACATGAGCTTACCAGACATGTTTACTTCCTGACTGCGAATATTCGCGCTTCACTGCAAAGCATCTCTTAGTGTAAAAAGAAAAGCAGGTATTCTTTCCTCTGTTTTACCTTGCGGGACTTCATATGAGGACAGAGGCAAAACTTAACCACTGCTGCCAGAGAACTACAAGCTACACTGCAGAGGACGAACTGACTGAATTAACCAGCTGATTAATTTAATGATACTAACAATCGTGGGTGGAATTCTAGCAGGAGCTCCTTTGCATATTAGGCTACACACCCCTGATGTAGCCAATCCTCCATGTGCTCTCTTTTTTGTAAGCCCTTGGAGGATTGACTACATCAGGGGTGTGTGGCCTAATATGCAAAGGAGCTCCTGCTAGAATTCTACTCCTGCCAACAATAGTTGGTGTTGTTGGCAGTTTAGAACCCTTTTGAGATGGAACGCATAACTGCATTCATCAGAGTGCACATGGTTAACTTGCCGGAAGAATCAGATTCCAGCGTCCCTTTATGGGATTTCAACAGGGAAGCCAGGAGGGATGAAAGATCTTTCTACCCCCCTCAGGATATCCAATCATAAAAGAAGATCTTCTGATTGTGAGGGTTACAAGAGAGAACAGGAAGTTGGATGAAAGACTACTTTTTCCTTCTGCTTGAAGCAGATTCATAAGATGCTGGCCTGGATCCAGATACATGCAAGCAGAAATGTGAATGGATTTAGTGTGGTTGTACTTGAGCGTGATCTTGCGCAACGTCCAGCACTTTCCTCTCTTATAATGCTTAAGGCTGAGTTGCATGAGATTTTAGGCTAGAGGAAACGCAAGTGGGGATATAATAAGTTTTACTTAGCAGAAGTGGTTAGTGTGGTTTTTCCACACATTTCCGCTTCTTCAAGAGCTCTAGCACGAGCAGAATGGATGGAAGTGCAGAAGCAATGGGGTGAGGGGTGGGATGGGGTCTGTTTTCCTTTGCTGGGCCCCCAAGAAAGCATCCACAAGTAAATAACTAGAGATGAACCTTCCAAAGGGGAAATGCCTTCCAGGGGTTTTTTTTTGCAAAGACAAGACACTGTGCAACATTCCTGCAAGGCTAACAACACTATCTTCCCAGGCAAGTGATTTGCTAGTCCAGATGTGTATAAGCAACTGTGTGCTGCTGTTCTATAGGACTCAGGTGAATGCTGCAATGCCATGCAGAGACAACCCGCGTACACCTCTCTTGACAACTGTACCACAGCATATGGTGACCATGCTTTACAAATGAGCATGATTTTGTGCTTCCAGGTCCCCCATGCCCACAGAGCCCAGAGGGAGTGACCCACAGTAAAAACCTAATGAATGCCACAGGGATTGCACTCTATTAGCAGGACTTCTGGCTTTAAAACAGCAACGTACATCTCCTCTCTCTTTGCCAAAGTCCAGCATTTACTCCAATGCAACACTACTTTCTTTTGCCGGACATGCCATTGAAAACTTATAGTTGCAGTTCTGTCCAATAACACCCTCGTCCCCAGTGTAGAACTTTTTTAAGGGGAGGTAGCCTTGCATTCAGAGTTGCCTTCCTTTCTAGTAAATATGGTATTTGGCAGCTGAAATGGTCAAATATGGAAAGCATCCTATTCTAGAGTGGAGACCCTATTTCAGTCCTTTGGTAATGAGCCCCAGCACCTGCATCTGGGCTGTACCACTTCCACTTGCAGGAAGAACAGGCCTTGCATTCAAACAGACGAGTTGTGCACAGCCCTGTCGTGAAAGCCAAGAATGCAACCCGCGTAATACGTTTTATTAGGACCAACCCAATGGCACAGTGATAGTGAGCAAGCTTTCAAGTTTTACAGTTGCTGCAAAACTAAAAAAAGAGAGACTGTCTGCCAGAACACCTCCAGCACGAAAAGGTCTTAAAAGCGTGGCCAGAAAAATCTGCCCCCTCCTTTTTTTCGTTTGTATCATCTGGCCTGATGATGAGTTCTGGATAACTTAAAACTTTGCACACCGATATGTCTTCACTGAGTTGTTGGTGGAAAGTACTGAAGCTGCAACCAGTCTATGGTGACACCTCATGGAGTTTTCAGGGCAAGAGATGAACAGAGGTGGTTGGCCATGGCATGCCTCTGCATAGCAGCCCTGGACTTCCTCTCCAAAGACCAGGGGTGGGATTCTAGCAGGAGCTCCTTTGCATATTAGGCCACACACCCCTGATGGAGCCAATCCTCCAAGAGCTTACAAAAAAGAGCCTTGCAAACTCTTGGAGGATTGGCTACATCGGGGGGGGGGGGGGGGCAGGTGGCCTAATATGCAAAGGAGCTTCTGCTAGAATCCCACCCCTGCCAAAGACTAACCAAGGGCAACCCTGCTTAGCGTCCGAGATCTGATGACAGTGGGCTAGTCTGAACCATCCATAGCTAGCCTTAGGCAAAGGAATCATGTGGGTTAAATTCTTCTATGCTAATCTGTTTTTTTGCACACAGACACACAGCCTGTTGGTGTCAGAGGAAAGGCTGGGCCAAAAATTCTCCCCTAAACTGTGGAGTCTTGTGAGCAAAAATCCTACTCCGTGAGCTTTGTTGTTGTTATTCAGTCGCACAGATGAGTCCAACTCTTTGCGACCCCATGGACCAAGTCACACCAGGCCCTCCTGTCTTCCACCATCCTCCGAAGCCTGCTCAAATCTTTGTGAGCTACTGGCATTCAAGTTGTGAGCTACTGCATAAATAATTTTGCTCCCCTGGGGCCATTTTTTCTGAGCTGAGACAATGCTGTGTGAGCTGGAGGCTAAAAAACTGTGAGCCAGCTCACACTAACTCAGCTTAGAGGGAACAGATTAGGCAGGTATCTATTTCTGTTTGTGCCAAGACACAGGCAGACACCTAAATTCATAGTCAAAGTGAAAAAAAGAAAACGACAGGTTGCAGATGGTATCCCAATTACATGAAAATGTAAAATGTTTGATTCCCCACTCCTTCACTTGCACCTGCTGGAATGGCCTTGGGTTAGCCATAGCTCTCTCAGGAGTTGTCCTTGAAGGGGCAGCTGCTGTGAGAGCCCTCTCAGCCCCACCCGCCTCACAGGGTGTCTGTTGTTGGGGGAGAAGATATAGGCGACTGTAAGCCACTCTGAGTCTCTGATTCAAAGAGAAAGGCAGGGTATAAATCTGCAGTCTTCTTCTTCTACTTGATAAATGAGTTTGCTCCTCTGGAGCTATTTTTCCAGCGTTAAGACAAAACTGTGTGGGCCGGAGGCTAAAAAGCTGTGAGCTCACACTAATTCAGCTTAGAGGGAACAGATTAGGCAGGCATCTATTTCCATTTGTGGCACCTAAATTCACAGCCGAAGTGAAAAAAAAAGAAAAAGAACGGGTGCAGATGCTATCCCGATTACATGAAAACGTAAAAACAAACAAAATAAACCATGCTTTTCAAAATGCTGGGAGTAATTCAGTCTAGAAGAGGTCTGACTCATCACCCCCCAGTGTATATAGCCTGCCACCTTCAGATATCAGGTGTTCACTCAGCATCTCACCAGCAGCTCGGGGGAGCAGCAGCAGCCCCCCAACAGAGTGCTGGAGGAAGCGGAGCCTGACCACCGCCCTGCTGGTGGGAGCAGAGGTCTCCTGCGCCTGCATCCCACACCCAGTTGCAGTCGGCTTAATGAGACGGCTAATTGATGAGCACCACTTCCTCCTCTTGTCCATTAAGTAGAGTAGACCACGTGGGCCATCTCCGCTCTTGCCAAAGACAAGAAAAACACATTAATTTGGAGAGTTGTGCGGGAGCTGTTAATAAATCTGACACTGTCTGGCAGATTTTCTTCCTTTCCTCTGGCTTGATGGACACAGCGGATCGCGAGTTAGAGAGGATCTATTTTCTCCTCCAAAATTGCTACTTCAGTATTTTTTTAAAAAATATATATATATACAGGAAGCATCAAAATACAGCAGCCATACACCCCCCCCCCCCCCCCCGCACATTCAGAGCCCTACTTGGTGGATATTTGCTAGTGTGAGCAGCACCTCACTCATCAACCTGCACTGTGCTGTACTTATGAATTACATTATACAAAATAAACACCCTGTCTTGCTTATTTTGAGATCGTTGGTATTCCTTTCAGATGCACTCTTCATTGTCAATCCCCTTTGCAAAATTCCCCCTCCCCTCCCTTCCCTCCAACCGAAATTTCTACAGGCTCAACTGAGATATTTCTAATAATTTTTTTCACTACTAACAGATTTTCATGCGCATGGGTGCCTGTCTTTGCCTCTGGGATGGGGAAAGGCAAAAGGCCGGGAGAAAAGCCGCTTTAACTGCCCTGAAAATGATCTTCCTGAATCTTGGCATCATAAATCCTATTAAATGTTATATTTCATCAGCAGACTGGGAAGAGGTCTTTTTTTTCCTTGGGCAATGATGAAGGCCAGCCTTTAAATTTATGGTTTCATTTCAGAAATGGGCTATAAAGAGAGCCTGCCTCTGCTTGTCGATCAAAGGAAGCCCAACACGAGTAAGTTGGGGGGGGGCTGGCTGTTCTGGGAAGCCACACCCTCCCATTGACTGCTGCTGGGTCCCTGCTGGGCACCATGAAAATGGGAGGCTCCAGCTCGACTGGATCTTGCAGCAAAGATTTTCCTCCTCAGGAGTGTTTTCGGCTCCTGTTAATGAGAAGCAGCTAAAAAAGGTAAAGGTCAAGGTAGTCCCCTGTGCAAACACCAGTCGTTTCCAACTCTGTGGTGATGTTGCATCACGACATCATGATGTTTTCATAGAATCATAGAGTTGGAAGGCACCTCCAGGGTCATCTAGTCCAACCTCCTGCACAATGCAGGAAACTCACAAACACTTCCCCCTCAATTCACAGGATCTGCATTGCTGTCAAATGGCCATCTAGCCTCTTTTTCAAAACCTCCAAGGAAGGAGAGCCCACCACCTCCCGAGGAAGCCTGTTCCACTGAGGAACCACTCTAACGGTCAGGAAGTTCTTCCTAATGTTGAGCCGGAAACTCTTTTGATTTAATTTCAACCCACTGGTTCTGGTCCTACCTTCTGGGGCCATAGAAAACAATTCCACACCATCCTCTATACGACAGCCCTTCAAGTACTTGAAGATGGTGATCCTATCGCCTCTCAGCCGCCTCCTCTCCAGGCTCAACATCCCCAGCTCCTTCAACCTTTCCTCATAGGACTTGGTCTCCAGACCCCTCACCATCTTCATCGCCCTGCTCTGGACCCGTTCCAGTTTGTTTTCACAGCAGACGACATTTTCATGGCAGACTTTTTATGGGGTGGTTTGCCATTGCCTTCCCCAGTCATCTACACTTTCCCCCCAGCAAGCTGGGTATTTATTTTACTGACCTAGGAAGGATGAAGGCTGAGTAGACCTTGAACCAGCTACCTGAACCCAACTTCCACCAGGATCAAACTCAGGTCGTGAGCAGAAAGCTCGGACCGCAGTACTGCTGCTTTACCACACTGTGCCACGGGGCTCTTGAGAAGCAGCTACAAGAGTTCTATGGTTTGTACTTGTGATCTGATCAGTCTCCTTGGGTCTCTCACTTTTCAGTTTTTCCTCATCTCCTACACCCGACAGTTTAGTCTCTTGTCCCTCTGGCATGCCCCCATTTCCCTGCCCCTTCCCTTCCCTTTGGAATTCTAACACAATGTGGTGGGTTGGGCACAGTCACAAAACGGCTGCCACAGGAGGCGGGGCTAGGGTTGCCAACCTCCTGGTGGGACTTGGAGCTTTCCTGCATTGACAGCTGAACTCAACACCACGGAGGCTGGCTCCTCTGAAAGAACTGTCAGACCTGGAGGGTAGCTTGGATGGAATCCCATACCCACTCAGTTCCTTCCCCACTGCAAATCTGGCCCTTCCCAAGCACCCTCCCTCCCCCAATCTCCAGGAATATCCTAAGCCAGAGCTGGTTACCCTAGGTGGAGCCAGTCACAAAATGGCTGCCACAGCTCACCTTCAGGCACACAGCAAAGGTCCTTGTGCTGCGGTGGCAGCTGCTGTCACAACAGTGTTCTTAAAAATTTGCACAGCCAATCAGATCTCCCAGCGCCAATTAGAAGGTTGCTGGACAAAAGCCCCACCTGGCCTTGCCCATTTTCTAAAAACTCTTGGTGAGCAACAGGAAAGGCGTTGGTTGACGCCATGGCACCCACACTGGGGACCCTTTGCCAGGACACCTGCTTGTAATGGCCCTGCAATAGCCTATTCAGCAGTGGGATCTCCTGCTGCTATATAATTGTTTTCTGTAAAGGGCAGACATGAAGGAAGCTCAGGCTGGCTCCAGGTGGGGTCTGGGGATCTCCTGCTTTTACAGCTGATCTCCCCCGGAGAAAATGGCTGCTTGGAAAGACGGATGCTATGGCATTGTACCATGCTGAGGCCTCTCCTGGACCCACCCCTGAAGTCCCCAGGCATTTTCTAACACAGACCTGGCAACCCTAGCTCCAGGGCCTGCAAATTCAGAGATGCATGTGCACCTGCTGCACGTCACTTGTTTCCTCAGGCGCCAAAACTTTGTGACACGGGATCTAACTGCCTCTTGACGCTTCCTACTGCAAAAGCATGTTTAGCACAGCTGCAATTTGGTACATATAAACAAGATGAATGCACACTTCAACAAAGCAATTAATTGAGGGGAAGTATCTCTCTGTGTCAGAATGCACTTTTCGTCTTCCAGCCACTGCCCTGCTTCCACTTAGGTAATACCAGGGGTGGAATTCTAGCAGAAGCTCCTTTGCATATTAGGCCACACCCCCTGAGTAGCCAATCCCCTAAGAACTTACAAAAAGGAGTCCTGTGAGCTCTTAGAGGATTAGCTACATCACGGGGTGTGTGTGTGTGTGGCCTAATATGCAAAGGAGCTCCTGCTAGAATTCCACCCCTAGGTAATACTGTTCATGTTGCACATCACATTCACAGTTTTGGGGCTGTAACAGATCAAGAGCGTAATGTGCGCTTTTGCTTGCCCGAGTAAAACTTTCAGCCACTATGAGAACCCTGGGAGATCTGGATTCAAATTTCCATTCTGCCATGGCAGCTTGCTTGGTGGCCATAGGCTGGTCACACTCTCAGTCTCACCTCCCTCGCGGAACAATTGTGAAGATAAAACGCAAGAGAGGAGAATGCTGTAAGCTGCTTTTGGTCCTCAGTGGGAAGAAAAGTGGGGATATAAATGAAGTAAGTCAATGTGAGGCAGCTCGTTATTTGGATGTCTTCCTCAATGGCCAGAGCCGGGTAATCCAGGCCAGCCTGATCTCATCAGATCTCAGAAGCAAGTGGGGTTGGCCATGATGAGTCCTTGCATGGGAGACTGCCAAGGGAGTCCAAGGTTGCTATGCAGAGGCAGGTATTGACTAACCTCCACCTCCGCGTGTCTCTTGCCTTGAAAACCCTACGAGGGTCACCAGAAGTCCGCTGCGATTGACAGCACTTTCCACTACCTTCGGTGCCACATGCACAAATGCAACCAGCTCATTTGCAAAAGGAGGGACCCCCACAGAATGCAAAAGACTGAAACTGGATGAGAAGTGTCCTGGCCTGCCCCACTAGTGGACCTCCTGATGGCGCCTGTTTTTTTGTTTGTTTGGTCTGATCCAACATAGTTCCTCTTCTGTTCTTACGTTATAGTGGTGCTGCTGCTGAGGCTGGCTCGCCTACTAAGCAAACCAGGCAGTGTCAGCAGGGTGGCGATGCCGAATTCGGCCTTCTCCCCAGACAAATGCCTAGTTTGCCCCCCCACCCCCCTCCTTCTCCCTCCCTTCCCCACCCCAGGTCTATTTCAATGTCCAGAAGAGCAATTGAGCCCTGCTCCAGGCTGTCTAAAGGTGTCCCCCGCCAATCAACTGATTGTCCCCCCGCCTTTAGACAGTCCGGAGTGGCACTCGATCACCCTTTTGGACATTGAAATAGACCTGGGGTGGGGAAAGGAAGGAGGAGGTGTGGGGGGGGGGACACAGAGCCATGGGGGGGGAGGGAAGGCACAGGGGGGTGCTGTGGAGGGCGGCAGCAGGCCACCAGTCTGCCTAGGGCGCCATAAGCCTTCAGGCCAGTGCTGGCTGCTGCAACAATCTCTTAACATTCCTTTTTCTCTCCTTGATAAGCCCTATTATCCCTTCCAAGCAGCCCTGTAGCTAGGGGCCGTGGGGGGACAGGGCCATGGGGGTGAGAGCAGGAGGCTGGAGACCACTGCTCTTCCTCCCCCCCGTGTGATTTAGAGCCAGCCAATAAGATGATTGGTTCGCCCTTTAAATGGTGTGAGACAGGCAGCGGCTGCTCCTAGATGCCCCTCCTGTGCAATTAAATTGCACAGGAGTGGGAAGGAGAGGGGCGGCCCTGGGATGGGGGGTGAGGGGCCCCAAAAACTGTCAGGGGGTCAGGCTCCATGGGCCCTTGGTTAGCTACAGGCCTGCTTCCAAGCACTTGCATTCAAAGAGGACTTGCACTAGGGGGATAAAATAATCTTTATATTCTCACCGAGGAAAGATTTCTCTGCTTGGCTTCGGAATTTAGGGAGAAGGCCGACATCTGCATTCCACTGTTGCTAGGTGAGCCCAGTGCCCCAGGCAGCAAAGGACTGCCACCGTGGTCATTAATGCGTTCATACAGAAGTGGGCAAGAATCTAGACAGAATTCCCTTTTACTCCCATCATCGTTGCGACCCCTCCTCCCCACTCAGCTGGAAAGCAGAAGTGGTTGTGACACAAAGAGCCGGTGGGTCTTATTCTTCATTATAACACAGTTAGAAAGGTAGCCTCGGGGACACACTGGTGGAAGGTGAACGGTGAATGCTAACAGGTAATCGTACTGCCGAAAGAACTCCTGCTCTCTGGCAGCAGTCAAAAGAAACTACATTCAGTTCCCCTTTGTCCATCGCTGGAGGGGATGTCAGCCCTGAATTTAAATACTGAAAACCACATTGAGATAGCGTGGAGGATCGTATTTAGATAAAACACAGTCTACTTAATTAAAGGGGAGTGATCTTGGGCAATGCCCTAGATTTGCAAACTGCTCGCTTTAGCCTAAATTTCTGAATAATCCTAACTCGTTCACTGAACAGTAGGCAAAAAACATGGGATCAAACTCAGTTCCAACTGTGCACTCGGTGTGACATAGCGATGTCGCCTTTCACATGGGACTTGGGGACCCCCTGGAATTACAGTTCATTTCCAGACTACAGAGATCAGTTCCCCTGGAGAAAATGGATGCTTTGGAGAGTAGACTCCACTGAGGCTCCTGTCCTCTCCAACATCCGCCACCAAATCTCCAGAGGTTTCCCAACATGGAGGTGGCAACCTGTCATGATCTGTGCAGGACTGGGAGACAAGGCCTAGGGAGGCCTGGGTCTAAAGACCACTGTGGGAGTAGAAAGCAGACACAGCCTACAATCCCCACAATGCTTGGCACCCACTGTAACTAATCAGTGTCCAGGAATTGTGTGAGGAGATTGCTATATAAACTTTGTGGGCTGTGGAACTGCGTTCTTTTCTCTCACAGGGTCAGGCTGAGAGGACGGTCTGTGGCTGAGAGAAGGATCCCTCACTCAGAAGGTAGAGTGAGTCACAGGCAGTCGGCCTGGGAGAAAGGGCTGTGGGCCCTGACAACTAACAAGCTAGGGGGAGTACAGGTAGCTGTGTTAGGGTTTATTTTCATTTTCCTTTATCCACTGTTATATCTATATCTATTGTTTAAATACCCATCCCTGTATTAATAAACCTTTATCTTTCTAATGTTCTCTGCCTGGTCATCACGTCTGTGTTTCTCGGCTAAAAGGTGCATTTTTGGTTGGGCTTGGGAGGCTGCTCTGGGTCTTCCCAAGGAACCATCAATCCAGAGTGGTTGCAATGTAAGGCAGCAACCCACTGGGTTCATGACACAACCCTACCCCCTAACTCCCCACTGGTGGCCAAGGAGGAGAGAGAGATGCCTGGGCTCAGTTGGGAACATTCTCAAGGTGGGCATCTCCTTCTTCACTCTCCCGAATTGTTTAGAATATTCAAAGTTGCTCTGAGATGGTCTAATGCCAGTGCATGAAAAGGCAGTAATCTGCATTTAGCTTTTGAAGAACTCGCTGCCAACCTTGGAGGGCAACAGAATGCTCCTGGTACTTTGCAGATAGGCAAACTGGTACTTCCGTACTAGTGTAGTTCTGCACGTTTGATAGCAATTTTGCTTTGGACACTGGCATAGAAAAGACATGCAACACCGATACCAATCCACTGAAGAAGAATTCCGCATCCACTCTTCACTGTTTTCCCTTGAAGATTGTTGTGTATGTGGATGCATGCTTACGTTTCTTTACCAATGTTCCTGCCTGGCTCATTGGAGCCTTGAAGACTGAGCTTGGAGACTCTAGAAAAATGGGCAGTAGGATCCAAATCCCTACTGCCCTGGTCCAATCAGAAGCCCCCTGCTGGTTCAAACGATCCAATGGCGTTTTAGGGCAGGAACCCAGGACTGTATATAGTTGGCCCCATTGGCCCATTTCAGCAGTCTTCTCTAGCTACTAGTTACCATGCTGTAATGCAATAAAGAGCTATGATCACTGCAACCGCATCTCCCCTATGCATTGAACCCACTACATCAGGGGTGGCCAATGGTAGCTCTCCAGATGTTTTTTGCCTACAACTCCCATTAGCCCCAGCCATTGGCCATGCTGGCTGGGGCTGATGGGAGTTGTAGGCAAAAAACATCTGGAGAGCTACCGTTGGCCACCCCTGCACTACATTATAAAGACCATCTGAGATTCTGGGACTGTGGTTCAGTGACAGAGCATCTGCTTGGCATTCAGAAGGCCCCAGGTTCAATCCCCAGCTCCTCCACTGAAAAGGATCAGATAGTAGGTGATGTGAAAGACCTACGAGACCCTGGAGAGCCTCTGCCAGAGCAGATGGTATTGACTTTGATGGACCAAGAATCCGATATAAGGCAGCTTCACGTGTTCATCAGTTGTCTTGATTATAATACGGTTTTTCCATGAAAAGTTTACATGATGATATTAATTAAACTGCAATTATTTTTTCCTTAATAAAACTGAACACAAGGATGCAGGATAAGCTAGTTAAACTCCTCCTCAAAGATATATCTGATGTTTTATTGTCGTTGAGTTCAGTTCCAATTAAGATATTTTACTATCATTGCTGCACTATGACAGTATATTACTGCTGAAGGTAAAAAAGGTAATTCTGATGAGCAAATACCAAGTAATCTATCTGCACTTTACACAATAAAAGAGCAGAAATCTGGTTAAAATAATATTTAAACGCTTCCCTCTGAGGAGACGGGTACGACACAGAATGGATTCTTGCGTTTCTTGGCAGAGGAGTATCTGTTCCTCCATTTCCGAAAAGCTCTGCGTATCAGGACATTAGTGATGCTTTCGCAAAAAAGGTTTGACAACAATAGAGAGTCCCCCGCCCGCTAAACGAGAAGTGACAACTCCATTTGAAAGCTGTCCCTGGATGTGTTTTATGTGCAGAAATTATCTGTGACAGTTCAAATCAAAACAGAGCTTTCATTTCACATGGGAGGTAAATGGACGATAGAGTAGGGTGCTTTAAACGCTTCGGTCTAGTGCAATTAACGTTGCAGGAAATTTCTTTTGGGGAGCCTGATCTCTCCTAGCTCTAAACTTTGATGGAAAGAATTAAAAAACAACAACCACCACCTCATTCTCGGAACTGAACTTTGAAAGATCAAGCTAGAAGGTACTATAATTATATGAAAAAACCAACACCGCAGCCAACAACACAACAGCATAAACTTTAGCAACCGTGTTAAAGCGAAACAAAAGCTGGGGGGAAAGCACTTCTATTATTCTTTTAAGAATATATTTAAGAATATATCTCAGACTGATCCCCCCCCCCTGCTATTTTTTGATATATGGGCCCTTCTAGGAGTGTCAGTGGATTTTGCAAAGGTGATCGATCTCACACCAAACAGAATACAATATTATTTTTGTCAAGCGCTGTGTACCTTTTCCATATTGAAGGGGAGAGGAAAGCCAAGGCTCAATGGCTGAAGTTGTCTTTTTATGCAGGAGGTCCCAGATTGAGGGCCAAAATAGATGCCATGGGATTCTCATGCCTGTCACAAGAATGTCACTGCCATTTTAAAGTGATTTTAAAATGCCATCAGAGACCCAAGGCTTTTTTTGTAGCAGGAACTCCTTTGCATTTTAGGGCACCCCCTCCCCCGATGCATCCAAACCTCCAAGAGCTTACAAGGCTGTTATTACAGGGCCTACTGTAAGCTCCAGGAGGGTTGGCTACATCAGGGGGGCATCCCCTAATATGCAAATGAATTCCTGCTACAAAAAAAAAGCCATGCAGAGACAAATCCTAAACAGGCCCGCAGTGTGGCGCTCTTGTTTCCTCTGGGCTCCTTCAAGTGCCAAAACAACTGTATGTGGGGTGGTGTTGCTGTTCTGGCGCTTGATAAGGTGGGGGAGAAATAAGAGGATTTCAGCCTGCAGTGTTGCGGGCCTGATCAGGATTGGGACCTTGTGGCATTTTAAAGTCGCTTTAAAGAGGGGGCGGCACTTTGAGGGCTGGGAGGATATCATGTTTAGTTTAGCCTTGAATCCCTGGCTTCTCCAGTCTAAAGACCTCAGGGCAGCAGGGTATCTTCTTGAGAACTTGGGGAGTCACTGCCAGTCAGAGCAGATGGACCAAAGATTTGGTTGCACGGACTGCAGCTTCATATAGTCAGCCTTGTATATTGTCCTAACCAAACTGGCAGAATATATTGTGCAAAATGTTTAAATAGCAAATACCTGCACTGCCTAGTCTTTCTTACTGTTCTCCCCATTAACAAATGTCCACATCTGTCATATTTTGGTCCAAAAAATGGAGTTGTCTGATATTGCAAAGGATTACACCTATGTGAGAGGTACTTTTTACTCCCCCTCTCAACGCACTCTTAACAATTTCTTCTTCCTCTGACTATTGTGTTTGTTTTACATCACACGAAAGGCTAATGCACCGAGTATACTGAATGCCTCCTGCATAACTTTCTGAGGGGCTGATGGGGGCATCAATAATCATTTGCTTTGTAGTTGTAAAGGGCTGCATAAATATTAAATGTTATCAGCCAAGTTATAAATCCCCATCTTGGGCCCTCTCTAAGACATGCCAATGAAACTCCATAGCGTTATTTCTATGGTATCTTGCTAAAGTAAAAGCATTTTGAAAGTGATTGACTATTACGTCTGCTGCAAACGAACACAAACTTATGCACCTGTCAAACCAAACACCTTTATTTAAAGTGTATCTAAATGGTATGACTACGCGGTGGTTACAGTGCTGGACTAGGAGGTGGGAGATTCAAGTTCAAATCCCTGCTCTGCCATGGAAACTTGCTGAGTGACCTTGGGCCAGTCATGCACTGTCAACTTAGTATACCTCACAGGGTTGTTGTGAGGATGAAATGGAGGAGAGACAAACAATACAGGACTCTTTGGGCTCCTTGGGAATAAAGGAAGAAAATATACAGACAAATAGCTTCCAGTTTGGTGCAGTGGTTAAGTATGTGGACTCTTATCTGGGAGAACCGGGTTTGATTCCCCACTTCTCCACTTGCACCTGCTGGAATGGCCTTGGGTCAGCCATAGCTCTCATAGTTTTCCTTGAAAGGGCAACTGTTGTCAGAGCTCTCTCAGCCCCACCTACTTCACTGGGTGTCAGTTGTGGGGGGGGGGAAGGTAAAGGAGATTGTGATCCTCTCTGAGACACTGAGTAGAGGGCGGGGTATAAATCCAATATCTTCTTCCTGTACCTTCCATTTGGTGCTACAGAGGACTTCCAAGAACATAAATGTGAACTCTTCTGGATCAGATCCAAAGATCCATCCAGCCCAGCATCCTGTTTCCATCAGCGGCCAATTATATGCACCATCCTCTCTTCTGTCATCTATCCTTAGGACCTGGCATTCAGAGGAACACTGCTTCCAGACCCAGAAATCCCATTTAGCGCCTATTATGGGAGATGTGTAATCCTACCAAGGAGTACAATCCTTTTTTAAAAAATGAGCATTGATGTTGTTTTTCAGAGTGTGATACATTACTATAGTGACCCTCACAACATAATTGTAAGGGTGGTCGGTATCTCCCCAAAATACTGGGGGCTGCATTGCAGAGAGACAGTGAGAATGCATGGTTTTGCCCAGGAACCCAATTCATGGCAGAGAGGCAAGGCTTCCTAGCTCACATTCTTAGCTAGGATGCTACAACACAATCCTCTGAGCTAGCAGGCATCTTAACATCAGAGCATTTTCCAAAAAGTAAGTTATGGGCCACATAAATTGTTATCTCCACTTATCTATTCTGAACCTGCCACCCAGCTTCTTGCATTATGGGTGAGAGTAAATTTCACTTGGTATTTTTTATAGACCTTTACGATGTCTTCCCTCTCCTTTATTCTCCTAGTGCTCTCACTCTCAGAAGGTAATTTCAAGTGCTATAACTTTTGGTATTTCCCCCCAAACCTCTAGAAGACTTTTGAGATGGAGGTAACCAGTGCAACATTGATTCCAACCCCCCCCCCCTCCCAGGATGGTATCCCAGCAAGAGGATTGGATTGTTACACCAAGGAGATACCATTTAACATCCTTGTTCCACCATGAAGCCCACTGGGTGACCCTGGGCCAGACAGACTCTCTCAGACTAACCTACTTGAAAGGGTTTTGCAAACATATGTTTTACAGGGATATACTTTACCCAAAGTACACACTAACAGGAGCCCAGCAGTTTAGGGTTGTAGAAGTGATTGACCTTTACAGTGTCTTCCCTCTCCTTTATTCTCCTAGAGCGTTTTCGCACTCACCTTCAGCCGGCGTGACGCCCCTCTTCACCGCGCAGGATCTGCGCGGATTTTGCACTTAAAGCCTCGGAGCAGCCGAAAGAGCCGGAAACTCCCGGCGCAAAAGCCGCGCAAACGGAAACTGCTTTTTGGCGGTTTACGTTTGCGCCGCAAAAGCGCCGGGAGTTTCCGGCTCTTCTGGTTGCTCCGCGGCTTTACGTGCGAAATCCGCGCAGATCCTGCGCGGTGAAGAGGGGGGTCGCGCCGGCTGAAGGTGAGTGCGAAAACGCCCCTAGTGTTCTCACTCCCAGAAGATGATTTCAAGTGCTATAACTTTTGCAATACCCGATCCCCTCGTCTGATGAAGTGTGCTTAGAGAGCACACAAAAGCTCATGTTCTGAATAAAACTTGGTTGGTCTTAAAGGTGCAACCTGACTCCTGCTTTGATTGACCCTTTTACACGAAGCTGGCCTTATACTGAATCAGACCATCGGTCCACTGATATTGTCTACTCAGACTGGCCGTGGCTCTCCAGAGGCCTCAGGCAGAGAGGTCTTTCACATCACCTGCTACCTAGCCCTTTTAAATGGATGCTGGGGATTGAACCTGTAACCTTCTGCATGCCAAGCAGGGGCTCTTCCACTAAGCTCCGCCCCCTTCCCCCACTTGATGATGATTTAATTTGTACCCTGTCCTTTCCCACAAAAGGGCTGACAACCTAAGACCCATCAACAGCACACACACTAAAACAATAGCTGGCACAACAGGTAATAATAATAATATAGGATTTATATCCCTCCCTCCACTCCGAATCTCAGAGTGACTCACAATCTCCTTTATCCTCCTCTCCCACAACAGACACCCTGTGAGGTGGGTGGGGCTGAGAGGGCTCTCACAGCAGCTGCCCTTTCAAGGACAACCTCTGCCAGAGCTATGGCTGACCCAAGGCCATTCCAGCAGGTGCAAGTGGAGGTGTGGGGATCAAACCCGGTTCTCCCAGATAAGAGTCCACACACCTAACCACTACACCAAACTGGCACCATAACAAGGACCCATGCCACGTCAGACAAAGATAAGTCCCAAGGAAAACCCTGTTTCTGGATAGTATTTAGTATTTCAGCTGCCCTCCGTCTGCCTCGGTGGGGAGGGTGAAATAAATAAATAAGCAAGCAAGCAGGGCATGGGAAAGGGGCCATAAGCAGGGGAGGCCAGAATGTCTGAATATTTGAATGTCTGCCATCTCAGCCAAAAGCCTGGCAGAACAGCTCCATTTTACAGGCTCTGTGGAAGTGTAAAAAGTCCCATAGGGCTCTGATTTCAAATGGAAGCTTCTCTACTCCCAATTGCTCCCCACCTGGATAAGGTATTCCAGTTCCAGTAACCTTCAATGGCATAACAGTAAGGTATTCAATGTACGTTTCCCTGAAAACAGCTTTTCTTTATTTAAAGAAGTCATTAGACTACTCTATTGATATGTAGGACTGCGCACAACCTTCGTAGGAAAACTATTTAATGAAATAAATCTAAAGATCAGCAGCTCGCAATCTTTTCAGTCCCTGACACTGAATCTACCTGCCATCCCCACTGATGGCAGACGCTCTCGTTTGTAGCGAACTGTTCATCACAACCCCTGCCTGGCCAGTTTGCACAGGGGGCCAGCTTTGCAGCCACGGAATCCCCCACAGCTGTTTCAACCCACATGGACCACCTTTAACCGAAACGTCTCTCCAAGGTGAAGCCCCATCTGGAGCTCCAGTTATACGCACAGGGTGCAGCCATACACCTCACAGGGCCAACCAATGTCCAGTTCTGTGGCATTTCCATGAGACCAAAGGAGAAGGGTGAACGCTCTCTGGCTGATGGGGACCATGGTTAAGGCTCAGATTACCCGGGCCCACAAGGCTGAGACCCTCATATCCTGAGAGAACCTGGGAGCCAAAGCATAATACCTGAATTGCCAGTAATACCAGATTAGGAGGTGGGGTCTGGTGGGATAGGAAAAGAATAGAGTGGTGCTTGTGTGGATGAGAGGACAGCACTAGATGAGTAAGCAGAAGTGGTGAGAATGGCAAAACCTCTGAAACTGCACAGAAAGTAGCATGCCCCTTAGATTCAGGCCAGTCACGAAATACATGCTGCTACCTTATACTGAATCAGACTGCTGGCCTTCAAGATCAGTCCTGTCTACTCAGACCGGCAGCGGTTCTCCAGGGTCTTGGGCTGAGGTCTTTCACATCACCTACTGCCTGATCTTAATGGGGAATTCTGGGGACTAAACCAGGAACCTTATGCATATCAGGCAGATGCTCTACAACTAAGCCACAGCTCCTTCCCCCGACTCACCCCAAGATTTTATTCTTCCTCCTACAGACATTGGGAAGAAGGCTAAAATTCTGAAATTTCAAGCAAGACACGTTACAGAATCTATGATGTCATGCTGCCTACCCTTTGCTTGAACTAGAGGGTAGCAATGCAAATTTCCCAGTCCAACCAAGTCCAACTGTTGTCCAATAGTATGTAGAGTTTTAAGCGCCTGAGGTTTGCTTTTCACATAATGTCTTAAATTCATAAGGAAGCTTCTCTTGGGTCTGCAAAGAAAAGCAAACATCATGTTTGAATATAGCTGGATTCTCAGCACATCTACTGACCACAAGACTTGGGTGTTCCAAAATGGCTTAGTCCAGGGGACTCCAATGTAGTGCCGATGAAGCCCACTGACACCCCTTCTAGTTTCTGTCAAGTGTTTTTAGGAAGTGGTTGGAGCCAGATGGTGCTTTTGCCCAGGAGGGTTTCTGGTTGGCTGTTGAGAGTCGCTGAGCAGATTAAAAAAAAAATGTTTTCAGACCAGTTGCCACCACAGCACAAGGATCTTCACTTAGTGACTGAAGGTAAGCATTTGTATATGTAAGGAAGTATTTTAAAACAGTATGTTCATTTTGAAAGGCATCCTGTTAAACAGAGCTGAAATGCTGAACAGTCGCTATTACAATTATGCATAACCTTGCTCCTTGACGTTCTGTGGTTGGCTCCACCTCCTGCAGTAGCCATTTGGAGGCTCGCTCTGCTCTTCTAGTGGCCATTTTGTGGCTGCACTCACCACCCTGCCTCAGGATTCAAAAGACACCCACAGGCACTAAAAGATTTGGGACCCCTGGCTTAACAGGACAGGATACTGCATAGGTTAAAAGATTAAGACACAACAAAATGACTTTAATAGGACTGTTTAAAATGGAACACCACCCTTCACAAGCATTTATACATGGGAGGAAGGGAAGAAAGGACCATAATTCCATTTCCATTGAACTCCTTTTAGGGAAACATGCCCAAGACTGCAATTTTAAGTGAGTTTAACTAGAAATAGTTCAGCACTTTCACTGAATTTAAAAAAAATACAACTTGGTATTGGCAGACATTCCTTGAGAATGAGATTTTTCTGATTGTCAAGCTCTGCAGGCAGCATATATTGCTAAAGGTGGAAGCGGCTTTTCAAAACCCGGCAGAGGTCAGAGTGCCAGTGCTGATGGAGACAGTGGCATTTACAGGAAAAGATCAGCCCCCTTTCTTAGATGCTCTGCCCCACCCCATCCCACCCCTCCCCCCACACATAAGACCAGCAGCTGCATAAACATGGCTATTTTCTATACAGGCACAAAATAGCCATCCCCGTTCTCTTCCAAATTGGGAGCAGCTGAAAAATATCAAAGGGAGGAAAACAAGAGTTTCTTCAGGTGAGGGATTTGCACTGGGGCTACTTCCCTATAATTTGTGCACTTAACAATCAATAACAATTAGGGACAGGCTCGCGGCTGATTTAATGCTGCTCCCCAAAGTCCTCGTTGCCCCCTTCTTCCCCCCTAACCTCTACCCTCTCCATCACGTCGCAGAAGTAGCTACTGATTTGTAAAGCAAGGACTTTGCCTCGCGACAGTCCTCCTCTATCATTACCTGTGAATGGATCAGAAGCACTTCAGGTCTCCTAGTTAGCAGAACACTTACGGCACAGGAGTGCTCAATTAAAGCAGCCCTTTCAGGCAATTATTGAGCATTACAGCCGCTTAGAAACAGAAAATAGCACTCCCCTTTACTCCAAAAGAGTGAATTTTTTACCCTTTCTATCGGGGCTGCATTTTGTGTGTGCGTCTATGTGTGTGTTTTTAATGCGGTATGCTGCTGCAAGCCTACATAGGTTGAAGCTACTTTGTTTTAATTTTAAGTTTTTCAATTAAAATACAAATAATAACAACCAATACACAAATAACAGTCTCTTCAATACAGGCAAGTAAATGTACATGACAGTGTTAATGTTTTAGCTGGTTTTCAAAACATTAACTAAAGTCTTCCTACAACGACCTAAAATAGGGCATAAGTTTTAAAGTAAGTCAATAACAGCTTAGATTCACTTTCAAAAGTATAATAAGGTTTTATTATAATTATTAACTGGGAGAACTTTTTGTTGTGTCAAGTAATCAACCATAGGATACCCAGGGCTATTTTCCTAGCAGGAGCTCCTCTGCATATTAGGCCACGCCCCCTGATGTAACCAATCATCCTGGAGCTTACAGTAGGCCCTGTACTAAGAGCCCTCTAAGCTCTTGAAGGATTGGTTAAATCGGGGGGGGCGTGGCCTAATATGCAGAGGAGCTCCTACTAGAAAAAGAGTCCTGAGATACCATATTTTAGGATACCTGTTTTGTTGTTCAGTTCAAATATGGGTTTTCAGCTATCTTTCCTAAAATAAAATGTTCCCATAACTTCCTTCTCCATTGCTACATAGGTTGAAGCTACTTTCAAGGGGAAGGGAGATATAAACTGAATGGGGGTGGCATATGATCTGCATACAGAAGGTTCCGAGTCCAATTTCCAGCATCTCCAGTTAAAAAAAAGAAGATCAGGCAGCAGTTCCAGCAGCGACTTTTTGCCAGAAGCCCTGGAGAGCTGCTGCTGGTTGAAGCTAGAAGGGACAGTGGTTGGGCTCTGCAGGAAGCATCTGCATTTATTCTAAAAAAACTCTTCCCCAACTCAAAACCATTTATTGACAACACTTCCAGTTTACATCCCTAAACATGCAGGCTGCCTCCTTCCTTGCTATAAATGAAATTTGTCCCCTTTGACACACTTTTTATCATCATGTGAGTTTCGTACATACTTAGGAGGTAAACTTGCATCTTGGGCTGAATGCGTCTGAAAGCCCAAAGGCAGAAGTGTTTTGAGCTGATAAATTGAGAAGCCGGCACTTGCTATGTTTTCGGTGATTACCGAGTTGACAGACAACACCCCCCAGTTACTATTACACTGGAAATTATAATTTATCATCATTTAAAATTTAAATGAACGAGGAGGACCGAGCGCAACAATGGACTGTCAAAAGGGTTGATTATTCAGATTATTTTGTTAAAGGAGGTAAAAATACCGGCCCCTCCGCTGCCCTTTGCTGCATTGTTACCGAGCCCTCAGTTGTCACACCTTCCCGGCAAGATATCAAGGCCCTTTTCTGCTCAGAGCTGAATTGAGAGGGAGGGGAAAACTCTCTGACAATACTGTGTGACGGCTGTACAATGGGCGATGAAGAGACTTTTGGCCTCACAGGGGGCAGGGAGAACGGCAACAGGAAAATGGACCAGATGTGAAAAGAAGGAAAAGGGACTGAACTCTGTCCCCAGCATTCAACGCTCTGAGAGCAGGTGAGATTTGTTCTATTGCTGAAGTTACTTCTGTGGAGGGTCATTCTATTGCCGGCCTGACCACTTAACTTTTTTAAAAAACAATCCTTTGGAAATTTATTCCTGAGAAGAGAAAATTGCTCAAAGCAGAATTGCAATCAACATCTTGTTAAAGTAGTACAGGAGCAGACAATTAGCCAAGGAAAGGGTAGAACCCTTTAGACCACAACTGACTGAATGGAGGACAGAAGGAGATCTGGGAGACTGCAGAGCTTAAGTGAACTGACTGCGTTCATTCTTTGATGCTGCTGAGAAACCTAAAGCTGAAGAATGGTTGCCAGTGAGGTCAACTGATGGCCTAACTACAATTCTTCTTGGGTTTCCCCTGAGTCTGTGCAATTGGACATGAGTGGTAAATTCCACACTAGGAATTTAATTCCTGGGTGCATGTGGGCACGACTTTCATGATGGCGGCAACAGCTCCAGGGTAGACAACTCCATGCTGGAAAGACCTCCTCCGCTTGAGACCTTGGAGAGCTGCTGCCAGTCAAGAGCAGACAATAACTGGCCTCAAAAAATCCAAGGGTCTGACTTAGCGTGAGGCAGCTTCACATGTTCCAACAAGGCTTCAGAAAAGTGGGTGGCAACAGCAACATTATAGCTTTACTTAGGGCTTTTTTTTTTAGCAGGAACTCGTTTGCACATTAGGCCACACCCCCTGATTAAGCCAATTCTCCTGGAGCTCACAGTAGGCCCTGTAAGAAGAGCCCTGTAAGTTCTTGTAGGATTGGCTACATCAGAGTGTGTGGCTTAGTATGCAAAGGAGTTCCTGCTACAAAAAAAAGAAAGCCCTGGTTTTACTTACGTCTTACAGGGTAGCTCCTTCCAACAAAGCAGCTGAAGCTTCTGTTCTTGTGGAATGCGCAAGAGCCAGAACTGAACATGAAACTCTTTCCAAGCATAACACGCTTTAATGATAAGAAAAACCTTCCTTGTTTATCCGGCTGCCTTCTGTTCGCTCCCCCCTAACAACGAAAACGGTGAGGATCAGCCCTGAACTTTTGAGCCCTCCAAACACAAACAATAAGGCCTTTCAAACATCTAAAAGCCTTTCCCTTTCATCTCCAGCATCTGGAAAACCCCCCAGCAGAACAGAATCCCGATTGAAGTGAGTATGCGAAACAATTTTTGGCAAAAAGAAGACAAACATGGACATGAAACCACCTGATCTGGATGAAAGCTGAGGAACAATCAAGATCATGGCAAAGAGAGTACTGAGAGCTTGCAAGCACAACTCAGACCTAGAGGGAGAAGCTGAAGGGAAAAGTGAGTCCGGTGTTCAAACAGCTTCAACGCCCATCTGAGGAGAAGAAGAGACAAAACTCCGCTGATGTTCCGGGTCTCTTATCAGAGGATGCACATTCAGTAAACCTTTCAAAAACATTCAGAAGAAGAATGTGCTTAGTTTGCTCAGCTGACTTCCTCTGAGTGAACAGGAATAGCAGGCAAACGAAGCTTAAGAAAATATACAGATAAATGGCGAATCCTTTAAGAAAAAAGCAAATACAAAATAAATCTTGTGTGTCGTGACACAAGCTCAACTTGCCTCTGAAGACACCCAATCCTTAAACCATTTCCACTTTTAGGAATAACATTTGCATGCATATAGCTTCCTTGCTTGTAAAAAAGACATCCTGCAGTCATCCTGAAAATTCCTCTAATATATGGCATTACTTCCCATGCTGAGAGATGAAGTGATTGAATGTTACAGCAGGGCAGATAACATCTTCTCTGATTAATAAGGACGGAGAACGTTCAAAATCTGCGAAACCAGCCTCTCATCAGCACCGTCGGAGTTGTAAATCATGGCTGCCTCAGCTGGTATGGAACACCTACGATATACTCCTGGTTTTTTTTAATGCAGCATTTTTGAGCATGAGTTGGGGCCAAAAAGAAAAAAAAGCACATAAAAGACCTGGAAGTCATCTCTTAGGGATAGCTAATCACAAGTCTCCTTTGTGGAAAGCTCAGTAGTGGAATTCTAGTAGGAGCTCCTTTGCGTATTAGGCCACACACCCCTGATGTAGCCAATCCTCCAAGAGCTTATGAAAAAAAGCCTTGTAAGCTCTTGGAGGATTGACTACATCAGAGGTTCACCCTTGACCCACACAAGTGATCCGACAGCAGATTTTTAGTAGCTTTAATATAGGTGGCCTTAAAAGTGATCTAGTTAAGACTGTATTATTCCCAAATAAATATTTCTCTGAAGAGACTGATCAGAGCAGTATCCAAGGAGGTGAGGGGATTCTGTTAGGTGTAGTAATTAAATGCATGGACTCTAATCTGAGAGAATCAGGTTTGATTCTCCACTTCTCCACATGGGTCAGTCACAGAAAGAGTTGCTCTCTCAAGAGCAGGAGCCAAGTTGCACCTTTAAGACCAACCAAGTTTTATTCAGAACGTAAGCTTTCATGTGCTCTCTAAGCACACTTCATCAGACGAGGGGATCAGGTATACCTATAACTATATAAGTTATATATCTATATATATAACTATATAAGCTATATACCTATAACTATACCTGATTCCCTTGTCTGATGAAGTGTGCTTAGAGAGCACATGAAAGCTTACGTTCTGAATAAAACTTGGTTGGTCTTAAAGGTGAAACTTGACTCCTGCTTTGTTCAACTGCTTCAGGCCAACACGGCTGCCCACTTGGATCTCTCAAGAGCAGTCCTCGAAAGAGTTCTCTCAGCCCCACCCATTTTCCAGGGTGTCTGTTGTGGGGAGAGGAAAGGAAAGGAGATTGTATGCTGCTCTGAGTGAAGGGCGGGGTATAAATCCAATCTTTCATTTTTCCTCTTTAGAAATGCACAGGAATTACTGCAGTGCCATTTTCTGTGTCAAGGCTTTTAAACAGGGCAAAAACTTTTGAGGAGAATGGGTTATTTGGGGTTTAACATTGCTGGTTTCAAACTGAGATATTTTAAATTAAGCTTTGCAAGCTGCCACAAGGTATGCTGGGATATAATATTTTAAGAAACGAACAGATTTTGGATATATCTGTGTGCATGAACTAGAGGACATATGGGCTCCACACACCTGTTTCACCGCAACTACCCTGCTTGTGTGGTTCTGGTGACAACAGCAGCCACACTCTCTACTGCTGCTTTCCCTGTGCTTGTGAGATGCCCAACAGAGGGTATGAAACACTGCTTCCTGCCCTCTGGTCTGGCATTGGACATTATCATGTAGCCAGGGGTCATTTTGCAGGAAAACAGGTGGTGGAGCTCATTAGCATAACTCACTAGCATATGCCCCCCCAGCCAAAAGCAACTTGATGCAAGAAAGGAGAGCCCCGGGTGAGCGAGGCTTGCTTGGGCTGGCTAGAGATCCAGCAAGCCCAAGCAGGCCTCGCTTGCCTAGGGGTCTCCTGGGCTGCCCTCCCCCCACCAAGCAAAAGGCCAGCAATCCACATGCCACCCAAAACACATAAGAAGTGAAGAAAGGGTGGCTTCCCCAGGGGTTAATGAGGGCTGCTGGGGGTGTGGCAAAGCCCCTGGTGCCCAGCTGGCTGCCCACTTTCCTAATCCAGGGATTGTTATGCAGCTGCACCTACTATTAATTGGAAAAGATAGGTGGGGAGGAGGAGGGGGAACCCTCAGAAAGGTTCAGGAGCTGTGCTCCTGCTGAATCTGAGGCCTGCATATAGTCCAACTCCAATGGATGGATGGAGTTATTATAAAGCCTAGTCAGTAAGAGAGCAGGAAGAAGTTGTTTTCTAACATCCCTCTGGCACCTCGTTGGTAAGACTTAAAACAGGGTGCCCCACACCAGTGGGGAATGTGATCACTGCTGCTGCTAAGCCACTCGCTCACTCACGGGTCATTCCCAGAAGCTGCCAAAATGCTCCCTCCCTCCCTCCCTCCCATTTCTCAGACTACAAAGTGGTGTGACAAAGCTGCAAGGAGGGGAGGGGGGTGCATTTGGGATTAGTACTACCTTAAAGTGCCCTGACCTGGATGGCCCAGGGTAGCCCGATCTCATCAGACCTTGGATGCTAAGCAGGGCTGGCCTGGGTTGGTACTTGGATGGGAATGCCACTGAAGTCCAGGGTTGCTATGCGGAGGCAGGCAATGGCTAAACTTTTGTTTCTTGCCTTGAACACACCCTGTGAAGTCACCATATGCTGGTTGCAACTTGATGGCACTTTACAAACATACTACTTAAAACAGGCACAGAAGCTAAAAGAGGAATATATGTGTGTGTGTGTGTGTATGTATATGTATGCATGTATTTAGAAGCATGAAGATACACACAGCAGAAAGAAAGACAACTACAGGTGTCAACAAGAACACTTTAAAAAGAACCATGTAGAAACAATGGATGGTTTTCAACAATCTCACCCCCACTCCCAGTCTTTCCTTAAACATCAGCACGGTAGCCAATCCAGGTGGCCTTCCTCTCCAGCACGCAGAGGGCTCTGCAGCTGTTTCCAGCTCACTGTCCTCTTAATCATTGTGGTGCGTGTTGTGCTCCTCCACTTCATGTGTTAAGACTTTCCATCACTGCCTTAACAAATCTTTTGCGGTAAGCAGCATGTAATCATTGCCGAGGGAGTTCTCCAGTGTGCTCCACACTGACCTCATGCTTATGAGGTCATCTGGTCAACCAAAGTCTTTAGTTTGATATATAGGGGAGGATGAGACCCCCGTGTCCCTGCTTCATCACGGTAATCATGGCAGGAAAGCTCTGGATTGGAAATGGTTTGGGAAGGTCTGGCAGTCCCACTCCTCCATCAGCCGGGTGTTTTCAATTGTTATCTATGTCTGCAAAGTTCTCTGTCAATATTACCGTCATGATTTTATCGTTACAGAAGCATGCATTTGAATGTCACAAGAGCTGCAAGTTTATTTATTTACCTAAAACTTCAAGAAATCTATTCTTCCTCTCGCAAAAATAGGGCCCAAGTGAGCTCATAAAGGCATCATTTAAGTAAGAAATAATAACAACATTTAAAAACCGTAGCTGTAGAAACCATCATCATGCGGTGTGGAGAAATGCATTTTATGATGCGGTTTGGGCCTGAAACAACTTCCACATTCAGTTTTTAAAGTTTTTTCTCTCTCCTAGCAGAGGATGGTCAGAGAGAAGGGAGGAAGACAATTGCTCTCAAGCCTTGCCCAAGTAGCAACCATCAATGCGTTAGAATGCTAATCCTGACATAAGAACATAAGAGAAGCCATGCTGGATCAGGCCAATGGCCCATCCAGTCCAACATGCTGTGTCACACGGTGGCCAAAAAACCCAAGTGCCATCAGAGACCAGAGACAGTGGAATTGTCACCTCATGCCTTAACTGGGAATCTGATACCTGCAATGGACACAGAGACTTGGGAGTGTGAGAGGCCAAACTGGGTCTTTCTGAAGGTTTCAGAAAAGGATTCTTTGGGCCACAATGAGTGGGAAAAGAGAGAGAATAAAATCCCTTGCACACAAACGGAGAGAATTCCCCATTTTGCAGGCCCATCTTGACAGATTACATCTAGAGGGAAGGAATTCTCAAATTGGAGCTCCATCTTGATAGCTACCATTGCCACAAGGAGCAAACAAAGGGTTGACTGTCTAGAGTAACACTCCACCACTATGGGAAGCGTTCAGAGTTTTTGTAATTGCTGAGTAAAAGAGCCTGCCTTAGAATAAGAGCAGCTAGGGCATATAAAGCGTGAGGAACAGGGCAACTGTGTGTTTCACTTTACTTTTGGACTCCTTACTCTATTGTGTGCTGAAAGTATGTGTGTGGACCAGGGCTTTTTTTGTAGCAGGAACTCCTTTGCATATGAGACCACACACCCCTGATGTAGCCAATCATCCAAGAGCTTACACAGCTCTTAGTACAGGGCCTACTGTAAGCTCCAGGAGGATTGGTTACATCAGGGATGTGTGGCCTAATATGCAAAGTAGTTCCTGCTACAAAAAAAAGCCCTGGTGTGGACATTTTAGTTTTAACAAATAGTTCTCTGTTCCAAAGAACCTACATCATTTAAGCACATTATTCAAAACGGGCACCAGGGAAGGGATGTGGTCAGTTGTATGCCACTCCTGTGGTAACCAGTCACTGGGCGGGTACTGGGGGGACATGGGCATTAGGTGGAGTCTTAGAACAACACAGGAAAGAAAGTTGGGAGCACTTGCCCTCTCAATTATTTTCCTAAAATGGCCAGTTGGTGGCAATGGTACTAAGAGAGAGAGAACCCCTCCAAGGATCAGATGGGCTGGGGGGACAGCATGGTTCCAGACCAGTGTGTGTGTTTGTGTGTGGGGAGGGGGGAGGGGGGGGGAGACTAGGGCAGCTCCTGGTGCCTACATGTTTCAGAGGGCCAAACAGAGCAGTCGTTGTGGAGTTTCACCAGGCATGGCATTGTGCTCCAGAGCGATATCAAAGCTCTTCTTCCAAGCCCCCAAATCCTCCCTATGATCAACTCAAAGTCAGACACACAAGCATATGTCAAGCTTGGGTCACAACATCATATAATGAACAATACATGCAAAATCACTTTGATAATGAGAAGGGGAAGGTATGCTGGGTGAAGCATGAAAGAAAACCTGTCGCAGATATCAATGATGGCAAAATTAGGCCAATGTTGGCAGCGTTTACTGTTTATTTGTTCAAATGGAATGCTAGTAAAAAAATTATAAGTTTTATCACTCATTTTCATGACATTTCATTACGATTAACATGGTCTTGCATTAAAGCTCCACTGACCTGCGCACATTAATTAGGACACCTATCTCTTACTATGTATATCTGGTAAGGTATGTTTTAGAGTTCGAGGGAAAAGGCTTCATGTGGCTGGCTTGAAAGATGGAAATATCACACACCTTTCCTGTTTGCACTTTCTGTATGCAAAGTGACTGCCCTATAAACACAATTTTTTAGCAGGTTCTCTTTTGAACAACTCTGACTATTTAATTAATCTTCAAGCCATTAACCATTCATTTAAAATGCCACTTACGAAATCTCCGTTTTGCACATTATCAGCTGGTTCACAAATAGCTATCCATGAGCAGGGGCGTAATGATCTCCCTCTCCCATTCTTACAGCTTACCAACTTCACAGACAATTTTGGCTTCTTAATTACGTACATACATATTAGCATTAAAAATTAAATGGCAGGTTGGAAAAAAAAAGAATGTGCACACACACACACACACACAAGTTAACATTCTTTTTACTGTTCTGACTGTTAAAGGAACTTGAGTCGTCTCTTGGCCCAAAAAATTACGTCTTGTTAAGGAATTATAGAGTTGGAAATTACGTCTTGTTAAGGAATTATAGAGTCGGAAGAGACCTCCAGGGTCACCTGAACAATGCAGGAAATTCACAAATACCTCCCCCTAAATTCACAGGATCTGCATTGCTGTCAGATGGTCATGCAGCCTCTAAAAACCTCCAAAGAAGGAGAGCCCACCACCTCCTGAGGAAGCCTGTTCCACTGAGGAACCGCTCTAATGGTCAGGACGTTCTTCCTAATGTTGAGCCAGAAACTCTTTTGATTTAATTTCAACCCCTTTTTCATACAGAGAAAGAGGTTGGATTTAGCCAGCTCATTCACTTAATCTCACTCAATTCCCTTTCCTGCTATAAGCCATGTCTCAGATGGCTTTTGTCCATGGAAGTCTGATGATCCCTAGCATAGGCTTTGGAGTGGTCAAAGGGGGATTTCCTCTCTTATCTTTTCATCATTGAAAAAGATAGCTGGATCTAACCTTTTGGGAAAAGGTATAATTGAAAGGAATCCATGCCTTTACTTTTGCACTTAGTATGATCCTGCGGAGATTAATGAATTGGGATCTAGGAATCCTAGGTTTAAATACCCACACAGCCATGACATTTGCTGCATTTATGGATGCTTAATTAAGATTTGGCCCAGATTAAACACACGTGCACACAGAGTTTTGCAATTAATCAGCAACCCCTAAATGAGAAACCATGGGTTGAAGTCTGCTTGCAAACTTTGGTTTTGTACTAATTATGGGTTAGCATGGAAATTATACTGATGAAACTGCAGCTGGCTGAAGAACACCACACAGATGGGAAGGCTACAAATTGGAAAACAAAAGCAGACAAGCCTTGTCCATTTAAAAGTTGGTTTTGGATCTAGAGCATGGCTAGTATAAACCAGGGGTCCCCAACCTTTTTGAGCCTGGGACATCTTTGGAATTCTGATATATTGCGGCAGACACAGTCACAAAAAGGTTGCCATAGGAGGTGAAGCCTGCCACAAAATGGTGAAACAGATTGCCTTCAGCCACACAGTGAAGATCCTTGTGCTGTGGCAACAGTTGCTGCCAAAGCAACATATTTAAGAATCTGCATAGCCAATCATATCTCCAATGCTCAGTCAGAAGCACTGCTGGACAGAAGCCCCACTTAGGGTTGCCAAACCCCTGGACTGGGCGGGGGTTCCCCTGCCCTGGAGGTTCCCAACTCGCTAGCCCACATTGGGCCAGTGGGAGGAACCTCCCCTGACGTTGCTGGTGCAATGACGTCACCTGGAAGTGACGTCAATGTGCCAGTGACACTGCACACTGGCCGCTGTAGGTGTTTCTGGGAAAACGCTCCAGCAATTTGGGAGGGAAAGCTCTATGGTACAATAGGTACCAGAGAGTTTTCACCTCCCAAATTGCTAGAGTGTCCGAGAAAACCACAGAGCTTTCCCGGAAATGCCTAGAATGTCTGGCATGTGGCATCGCTGGCGTGATGATGTCACTTCCAGTTGACGGCACTGCGTGTGCGAAAAAAGTCCCCCGCCGGAGGCTGTAGGGGACTTGGCAACCCTAGCCCCACTTGGCTGCAGCTGCTTCCTAAAAACACTTGGCAAGCACCAGAAAAGGTGTCAGTGGTGCCATGGAGCCCATAGGCCCAATGCTGGGGAATCCCTGGACATCTCAAGTGATCCATTGTTTTAAACAAGCTGCAGTTATACTTTCCCAGAATTGCCAATGCACAGTGCTTATTATTAGTGAGGCCTGATGCAGATTTATACCAATACATTTTCACACAGTCATTTGCCTATGTCAGCATTCAAAAAGAGGCAAACAACAAATTAAACAAATGTCTATTTATCCTACTAAATTTATTACTGCATCATTCATTACTTTTTTCTGAACAGAGATAATGGTGTTAGAAAATGATGGAAATGTCATGTGTCAACATCCATCTGTTCTTGCACACAGAAAAGCCACTTCTACAGACATTCGCAAACCGCAATTGACCTGCAAAAGTACTAACATGCAAAACAGTGCTGAGAGTAAGATGATAACGTACCTGGAAAATTTTGTCACACATTTTCATCACACCATTGCTCCAGTGAACAGCTCCAGTCGACTGTGAATGGCCACAAGACATGCATATATACTAGACATGTATCAATAAGAATATAGCCCATTTTCGAGTGCACAAACCTACACTAAAATAGCCTGAGCATAAGGAAGACTTGCTTTCATTGGCTGTCCCTTGCTCCTGGAAATTGTTGGCTTAGACTTTTGCACCGTGATTTAAATAACTCTCAAATCTTTGTAATGTCCCATACAACAATTCCAACAGGTCTGTGATTAAGTGGTGAGTTACCATCGCATGCTGGGAAGAAACACCGAGACCCAGATACAGTGAAACCAGACATACAGTTTGTTAAGAGGAATACTAAATATATCTGGGCTGACAAATTAGCAAAACTCAGTCAAAATAGTATCAAACATTTAGTGATGCCTTGTTTATGAGCCCTTCAGGGCAACCGGTTGACCGCTTTGTGAAACAGGATGCTGGACTAGATGGACCACCCGTCTGATCCAGCTGAGGCCTTCTTATGTTCGTATAGAGAACAATGACTTTGCTACAGCCTCAGTAGGGCGAGGCAGCTTGTGTTCAACTAGGTTAGCCTCTTTAGACCTCAGCCATTCAGGGGTGCTTGGGCCCAGTGGATGCCCTCCATAAAGGAATAAGTTGGGGCAGAGGGAGAAGAGAAGAAGGGGCTAGTTCTGTTTTCAGAAGGGATCCAGTGTAGGATTACTTGAAGGGGATGGTCCTATGGCACCTACCTCAACCAGGACAGTTTGACAGGATAACTCCTCCTTCTGTAGATCTTTAAGAACTTTGTAGAGCAGGGGTCCCCAGCCTTTTTAAGTCTAAGGGCACCTTTAGAATTCTGACATAGTGTGGTGGGCACTGTCACAAAATGGCTGCCACAGGAGACGGAACCAGACACAAAATGGCTGCTGGAGCTTATCGTCAGTCACACAGCAAAGATCCTTGTTCTGTGATGGCAGCTGCTGTTGAAGCAATATTTTTTTTTAAAAAATCTGCACACCCACTCTTGCTGGAGAAAAGCCACACCTAACCCTGCCCACTTTCTAAAAACACTTGAGCAAGATACCTAGATGCACTGCTCTCCGACCATCAAGGCCTTTCTGACAGTGCCAAGGTCCGCTTTTTACTCCACGGGAAACACAATTTTGTCACTACTCATGTTGCTTGCTTTTTACAGGTTGTGATCCAAATCAAAGAGGCTTTTATTCATGCATAGCCCACAGCTAGTTTATGTCATTTAACTTTTGCTGGTTTTTAAGATTTTATTATATTCTATAGTGTTACTGTTGGTTTTAAACTATACTGTATTCTTACATTAATGCCAATAAAGGTCTAATGAATGAATGAAAAACACTTGGCGGGTGCCAGGAATGGTGTTGGTGGATGCCATAGTGCCCATGGGAGTAACACTGTTGAAGAGCAATTTAGCCTACCAAAAATACGTCCCTCCATTTTCTAGAAAAAGGAAGAAACACACACAATCCTTAGTGATCCAGTGCTCATACACAGTTTACCACACACACACACACCATTCACGTACCTGAACATTAACCATAAATGACAATGTATGAATGTAGTCCATACTCAGAAATTAGTTGCAAAACACAAGAAAGGAAGAACAAACATTAGCATACTCAGGGAAGATGTGAACCAGCCTTCCGCTGAGTGAGACCTAGCTAAGTATTGGATGGGATTTTTCAGAAAAAAAGAGGTTTTCCAGCCCTATCACCTCATCTTTTTATACGAATAGCTAGGATTGAACTCAGGACACACTCTGCATCTGCTCTTGTAACTGAATTCTGACATTTCTTTAATAGATCTGAGTGAGGTTTCAAAGGGAAAGCTGAGAGGGGAAAAGAGATGAAACAGGCCAACCCCCAAAAAACATTTAGCCAAGAAAAATGTGTGAACCACAAAAACAGCAAGTCTGTCTCCGGTCACTGGAGTTGTGTTGAAATAGTCAAGAGGGAAGTTCAAACTGTAAGATATATATCAAAATTCCAAGAAGATCCTGACAACAGGTTAATGTTGCAGCTCATTTATTCAGGATTTCTTCTTTTCTTTTGAAGTCTACAGAAGCTTGGGGTAGTTGGGGACAAATAAGAACTAGGACATTAAATTAGGGCATTTTGCAAGGGGACTTGGGGCTAATTGTGAATCAGTTACTAGCTTCGCTGATCAAGCTGCAGAGATCCTTTCATTATAAGCAGTCTCATAATTTTATAAAATCATTAAAAGGATGATAATACATTCTTTATATGAAAAAAAAGCGATTGCTTGGTTCAATGCATGCGTTTTAATTCAATTCTCTATGGTAATGGCCCATGACTGGAATTCCTAGACTGAGATGAGATCATCTAAACTCTGTTTGTCGAAACTAAAAGTGTGTGTGTGTGGGGGGGAATAACTCATTTAAGTCATTTCTCAGGTCCTCACATCCTGCGCCACAGATTATGAGTCAGAGGTGGGAGAAGGGGGGGGGGGGGGAATCACTGATCTGAAATAAAATTAACTGTGAAAAGTCATGTGAAAAAGAACAGGAGCAAGAAAGTGAGGAAACTGGTGCATGATGTACCAAGTGCTAAACACTTAGCCTGGATATATGCGGAATTACTTCAGTTGTCTAATAAAAGCCTTGCTATGATTTTTCTACTCCTTGGTCTAGTGGACAAAGCTAAAACAGGAAACAAGATGGCATGCATAGCTTTGGGAAGGAAAGTGGCTCAGTGGCATGCTGGAAGGCCTCAGGTTCAATCCTCTACCGATTCCCCACTAGCCTTGTCCTGGTCTCGTGCTCCTCTTCTCTATGGCGCTTCTGTCCGATTCCCCACAAGCTGCCACAAAGCTGCAACTCACCCCGCCTCTTTTCCGCAGCAAGCAGAAACTAGTTTTCAGAGGCTCTTGCTTGCTGTGGGAAAGAGGCGGGGCAAGTCGCAAGCCCGCAGCAGCTTGTGTGAAATTGGACGCAAGTGCCATGGAGAAGAGGAGTGTGAGACCAGGACAAGGCTAGTGGGGAATTGGCCCTTGTTTCTGCTGGTTAATCTGACCAGGAATACGACAGACATCCTGTGAGGTAGGTGGGACTGAGAGAACTCTCCCAGAAACTGCTCTCTGAGCAGAACAGCTCTGAGAGAGTTATGCCTGACCCAAGGAAGAGTAGGGAATCAAACCCGGTTCTCCCAGATAAGAGTCCATGCACTTAACCACTACACCAAGCTATGTCTGAGCAGACAATATTGACCGGGATGGACCAGTGTCTGATTCAGTATCAGGCAGCTAGATGTGTGTTCATGTAATATGCCCCAGATATCTGCTTTGCCTACACTTGCAGATTTTGCTGGGAAAACAACAACAAAAAATCCCAAAAGCTGGACTGTTCCTGTGTTTTCTAAACACAGGAAGCCTAGTCAAGCACAGTATTTCTTATACTCCCTAATGCCAGGAGAAGCCTGCTTTCAAAATCTCCTGGTGATGGCTGCATGGTTGTGCTGTAAGAATGCAAGTTTCCCTTTTTAACTCATACAGAGAAAAAAAAAATACTGTATTTCTTAACACTCTACCTGGAAGCTTGACAGTAAGGATTAAAAATGGCTCCTTCCTCCCCACTTGCTTATTGGAAAGGCCCTGAAAGGTAATTCGTCTTGTGAAGCCAAGCTTTACGGTCTGCGTAAAAAGTGCCAGGACTTTCAGTCCTTCCTCCAACCTAATTGAAAGCGGATAATATCACACAACAGGGGAAATGTAAACTGTAAGCATACATAGTAAATCACCATATATGCTCCGAACGCTGGTTGCTAATGGGCACCAAGTGGTTGTGGGGGCCGAAAAAGCAATCCATACACTCCAGCCTTCGGAACCGTAGAACAACAACGGCTTCCAAGCAGGAAAAAGAAAACAGCTCACTCAGTAGCACAACAGCTGGATTGGAAGCAAGTCAACTCAGTCAATGTGCGAAACAGGAGCCGTTTTCAGAACAATTCTGATTTTATTGTGACCCTGCGAGAACAGCAGTGGTGCAAACACGGAGGGAACACATAGTTTCCTTTCAAGCAAATGCAAGATCCTGACTGTCTGCACTACAGTCAGTTGGAATGACAGAACACATCTTTGTAATCAGAACCATTGTTCTTTAGGTGACTGAGAAGACAATACGGACTAAGAATGGGCCCAAACTGAATTACATACATTCATTACAAACCAGACCCAGTTCATGGTTCGCAAGCCCTGGTAGTGCCCATCCCTATACTAATTTTCCTGGATGGTCAATGTCGTTTTGGAGGTTCATGAGGCTAATGGTGGGAAGTGTTCCCTTTAAATGGGTTTTGAGTTGACAGCGGACATGTGCAGGAAAGGAGGTTAAGCGGCAAATTTGCACAGTGCCCGCCTGCAAAACTTATTTAAAAGGAACTTTCCCTTTCAATGGATTTTGAGCTGACAGCAGGTGAGCATGCTCCACTGCCGCATGGTACCTGCTTCCCCTTAAATGGGTTTTGGAAGATCTCCTCCCTCCCTCCATTCTGCCAACCTTGAGGAGCGGCCACCAGCAGAAAGGAGGGAGGGAAGATCCACAAAGCACACAAACCCAAACCGGTTTGCAAAGCAGGGTAAGGTTCCCAGTTCGTGCCCATTCCTATGGATCAAGGGTCTGTGTCACAATAAAGCAAATTCAGGGCTAGATTTCACTTTGAGGAAGAGCTGGGGCTCAGTGGTAGAGCATCCCCTGCACAAACAGAAGGTACCAGGTTGAGCCTATGGCATCTCCAGTTAAAAACAGAGTTCCACAGTTCAAGGTCCACTGAAGTCAGTGGGCTTAGAAGGGTGCAGCTCTGTTTGGACTGCAATGTCAAGAATTAAGAGACATAAAACTAGTTTAAGATCACAACCATCTGTTCATCTGCCTATTCCGCTGACAAGTCTCCAACTTGCCAGCCTATGATTGCAATTGATAACAGCGCTCTAGTTAGGTTGCCAACCCACATGTGAAGCCTGGACTTCTCCTAGAATTACAACTGATCTCTAGACTGCAGAGATCAGGTCCCCTGGGGAAAAAAAGATAGTTTGAAGGGCAAACCAAACTCTATGCATGGTATGCCATACATTCTAGATGATATCCCTTCCCCATATTTCCCCCTCGACAAGACTTGCCTCCATATCTCCAGGAATCCCCAACCTGGAGGTAGCAACCTTACAATGAGGTGGTGCAACTGTTTGGAGTGCAGCAGCCAAAACATTTCTGTGCTTATGTGCACCAGGTCATAATGGCAGCTCATTTATTCTCAAAACCACTCTTCAAATTGGAATATGGGCTCTGTGCCATTCTGATACGTTTGGAAAATACACTCACACTCTTACATAAATAGGTTTGGGATAGGACTGTTACCTCTCAATGGGAGCATGCTGATGAGGCGGCTTGTTTATCCTTGCATAGAGTCCTTCCAAGTGGTCCTTATCCCCTGGCACTGGAGGGTTATTGCACCCGAAGTTCTCTGGAAGCGGCGGAGAAGATGGTCTGTAGGCAGTGACGGCTGGATACCTTTCGCGGAAGTGATTCACCCGTGCATAGTTTGGGTCCATTTCGTCATCATCGATATCAGGAGGCGGTCCTACAGGGCCGGTGGAATATTCATTGAGGCTTCTCACCTGCTTCTGCCGTAGCTCCTGATGCTTTGCCCCAATCCTGAGGGACCAAGCAACCAAGGTTAGCGCTTAGGTCAACATCCAATACACTAAGGAGCAACCCCATTTCACAAAACAACTCTCAAAACAGTTCCTCCTCCCCCTAAAAAACAAAACAAAACACAAGGCGCCACATTCTAAACAAACACCAGTTAATATCTTAGGGAACATCTGATGCTTTGTAATCATGCTCTGGAGCAAGCGAATTTGTCACCACAGGACCACCATGATTACTAAAGAAAAGCGCCTCCGTCTGCCGGGGTATTTGCAAACTGATGACACCTGCGTACCTGTCCCACAAACATAATCCCAAGTGGCATCAGAATGCACTACTGTAAGAATTCCGAAAGAGCCGTCTCCACGACAGGTCCCTACTAAATCACAGGTATTGATTTACAATGTTGATTTTGATAGATGACTGCCAAAAGTCTTGCTTCTCCCTCCCCCCACCCTGCATTTGAATTAATTGATCAGTGCACTTTCCCCATATCCCCCATGCAATTCCAAGATTCTCCTAAATAAATTAATTTATAAAAAGTGCATTAATGTGGGAACTGCAGGCTCGGTTGTCTGAAAAGTCAAGAGGAGAGGCAATTTGCTTGAGTTTTCTGTGCACCCCCCCTTTCTTTAAGGGGGGGGGACATCATACCTCATTATACAGAAGCTAGGGGCAGAGTAAAACAGGGAAGAAATGAATAGGAGCCTGACAGAGATGAATTGGTACATATAAGTGAATTAAAGACTATTACTGGCAGTACTCCACTGTGATAAAGCCTTAACTGGTATTACAAAACGGTGCTGCTAATCAGCGCCATTGTGTAATCTGTTGGGAATAAGAATGGTAAATTTTTTTTATTATTATTTTTTAAAATGCCCAGGTATGATTTCAAAACCTAGTGGAATCCGTACAATTCAACATTTGCTCTGGAACTGGAAACTTTAAACAAGGCGCTATTAATAATACACAACTTTTAAAAAAATGTTTGGCTGCCTCACTCTGTAATTAAAGAAATGGCAAAGATCACAGTGGCAAGATGAGCCTGACACAGCGAGCGCAGGAGAATGAAAAGCGGGAGGAAGGATTAAAGCACAAGAGCTGCCAATTAAAAAAAGAAGTCAGGATTTACCCACCATTATTAAATTCTGCAGCGCAGAAGCTTTTCCTGGAAGCAGATAGGTATAGAAGATGCATATACATATAGATAAAAAAAGACAAGAGGATAATAAACATTGTTAAACAGTTGCCTTTTGTCGCTAGGAAAATATCGATAGTAAAGCAGTGGCTGAGTAAGGAATTAGAAAGAAAAACAGGCTTACAGTAGAGGAGAGAGAAAATAACTACGGCAGAAATCACGGAGGACGGACAGAAACAAGGAGCGGAGATGTCAAGATTTAAGCAAGACTTTCAGCCAGTACCCACACGGCGCTAAGAATAAATGCAAAATCAAAGGAAAATCATTATGGCATTTAGTCCCCCTCCTATTAGCATGCGCCTAAGAAGGTAACATGTGAACTGGACAAATTAGAAGAACTTTCTAGCCCATGAATTTTACAATCTTACTTGGTGGTGAATGTCTTCTTCTTCTTCTCCCGCCCCCCCCCCCCCCCCCACTTGGGACATGTCACCATTTCAAACAGAGAATTTCCAGCTGGAAATTGCTTTAAATGTTGTTGTGGGAGGTCAATTCTGGTTGAGACCATCACAACATGGGGAAGCTCCTGCATCCCCTGCACTTTCATCGCTGAAATGGTGCTGGGGAGCACTATTTGCCTGTATGTTCCCTGGTGCCACTTTGGGGGGCAAAAGTTGGGGGCAGGATCTCTTCCTCCCCCCGCACAGGGATGGTCCTGACAAAAATTGGGCCCACCTGGCAATATTTTTTTTGGTTTTTTTGTGTGTGTCAATACACCTGGAAGTAATGTTAGCCTCTAGTGACTGATCCCTGCTAGAGGCCAGGAGGATATTCAGAGAGGTGGCTGAATAGAGCCTGCCACTGGCTCCTGACTGGGTATTTCAAGGAAGTCTCCCATGCAAGTACTGTCAACCTGCTTAGCTTCTGAGATCTGATGAGATTGGGCTTGCCTGTGCCATTCAGACCAGGGGCCCGTGGCAAATTTTAAAGGAGTTCCTGGTTGGGAACTCTCTTCTTAAAATCACAGTGAGTCTCTGGGGCAAATCCAGCAATGCCTGTAATGTTGAAATGGGCATACACCTAAAAAGGTAACGTGCGAATAAGATAAAGAAACAGGTTTGCAGCCCATTAATCCTGCAATCATATTGAGCTATAAGGATTTGATTGCCTGCAATTCTCTGTTGAATGTACACTCAATGGCAAACTTGGGTTTATTGTGACATGAAATGATATGAAGAAGAAAAACATAGATTTTTCATTAATCTTTGGCGGCGGGGGGTGGGGGGGAGGGACTGAAGAGAACACAGCTTCCCAGCTCAAGCATGGACAACAGAAAAACCCACGTGTGAAACGATCACCTGCAAAGTCCACAGATTTTGGCTTGGCTCAGCTGCCAGCTGTTGTTTGTGGCTGCCTTCTGCCCTTCCCCTCTTGCACGCTCAGTGGACCTGGGGAAGGGCTATGCACGCTGTCTTCATCTCATGCTTCGCTTTCCAGTGGGGGAAAAGCAATGCCAGAGACTCCCACTGCTCCCACCTGCTCTAAAGCTGTGAGCAGTAGCAGAGGGCATGCCATAAGTCAATCACAAATCCAAGGGATCTGCCAGAGGCCTCGGAAGAAATGAAGTGCGAAGTCCCCTGCTGTGCTGGGCTTCAGAGACGGCCAAAACTTCTGCTTACTCCAAGCCCAGTGCAATGTGAGGCCCCTTGCTAAGTTTCTCCATAATTATGAAAGTCTCTGTGAAGAGGATTCTGCTGGGCACCCCTGCCCTGCTACAAGCTATGACTGGACAAATTTCACTATCACTAGAGGTATCATAGCTTGTAGCTTTACCAAGGTCGGTAAAATGAGTACCCAGCTTGCTGGAGGTAAAGTGCAAATCTGGGGAAGGCAATGGCAAACCACCTCATAAAAAGTCTCCAAGAAAATGTCATTATGTGAGTGTGACGTTACCCCATGGGTCAGTAATGACTTGGAGCTTGCACAGAGGACTTACCTTTACCTTTGCGTTTTAATAATCCTAAATGTGCTTTTGAAAAACAATGATGGATTCTAGGGAGTAGATCTGTACCGTTTGCAGAGAGTGTTATTTTTCTGGTCAAAAAATACATCCCAATCTAATTGGGGGGGGGGGGCAATATAGTTTTTAAATCACTCTTTCTCAAAACAGGCCACGGTGATGTACAATATTTTTAAAACCCCATCAAATTAAAAGTAGCAAAAAATGAAAAAGCTGTAAAACACACCCATAACAGCAATCAAAACTACTTCAGTCCAATTCCACTGAAATCGCACCTGCTGCTGCCTGATACTGATGCTGACTCTCAAGAAACTGTATTCCAAACTGTTGGGTGTGGGGAGGAAGCAACAGACTAAGGTGGGTACAGCAATTTCCCAAGCAAAAATAAATTGCCCTCGAACATGCGCCTGCTAACAGGTCATGGTTAGGTTGATGGCCTCTTTTCAAGGTCTGCTCCTTGTTTATGAAATATTTAATTACACGTTTTAATGGATCTTTTAAAAAAATGTACATTGTTTTTATTATCCATCTGGTTTGGGAGAAATGTAGTGAATAACGCTCTCAATTAACTAATTATTTTCCAGGCAAAGACAATTTGCTTGCAAGTTACACTGTTAACCTGTCTGGAAATTCCGTCTCTTTGAAAGCTTATTTATTTATTATATACTCTAATGTTTTACTTTAGCACCTAGGTAACCAATGAATCTTATCCGCAGGATTCCTTTCTTCACTGTGGTAGATCAAAACGGGTAGCCATGTTAGTCTTTCTGTAGCAGGAGGAAAGAGTAAGAGTCCAATAGCACCTTAAAGACTAACAAAATTTGCAGTAGGTGACTCACGAAAGCTGATCCCTCGCCAAAAATTCTAAGTCTTTAAGGTGCTACTGGACTCTTAGTCTTTTTTTATTTCTTCACTGTGATTCTCTTTATTTTCGATAATGTTCATAGCAGTTGGAAACCACAGTACCAAGTGGTACTAAGATCTGGCCTCTTGGTCCAGCCCCCTAACCTTTTCCTCTCCAGCATGAATCCCTCTTCCAGTAATGATGGAAGTTAGAACCATGTTGAACAGCGGGCCCTGGTTACTGCTATACATGGTTAAAGCCAATGCTGGAAACTTGCTGTAGTTGGGAGTGGTCTAGGAAGGATGCACAACGGCCCCTCCCTCAAGCCTTTAATTGGCTTTCTTGAATTATTGATATATCTCTCTAAAATACTTATTTATGTGAATTAGAGGCAAGAGCACAGTGGAATTGGTCTCTAAGAGAGGGAAAGTCACTTCCGAGACAAATAAGTCCTCTGAAGCTGGAAGAGCAGGAAACAAACAGCACTCCCCCATAGGACTAAATAGAGGCTTTGAGGTTACTACAAATAAAATAAAAATCCGAGAACATTGCGTTTCTACAATGTAACAATTCCTAGTGAACAAGTAATTAGTGAGCAGATTAAAAAAATGCAAGAGGCTTCATTCTCTGAGGGTTCCGGAAAGGAAGATGAAAGCAAGATCACACAGCGGGGGGGTGGGGGGGAGGCCAGCTTGCCCATTCTATGCCCTGATGGAACAAATTCATGGATATTTATGCAAAAAGTTAAAACCCTGATCAGTTTTGGTAAACTATAACCATCCTTTGTGAGAAACTGCACTGTATGAATCCCAGTGTCAGAGAGCGCCAGCAGCGTGACAGCCACCAAGATGGATTTCCATTGCAAAGAAAGCGGAAAACAATACAGACAAAGACTACGTGTATGTGTGTGTGTGTGTGTGTGGGGGTGAACTGGTGCTCTCTCTCCCTCCTTTCTCTTTCATCCATGGAGTACTTTCAAGAGAAATTATTGTTAGGAAAGATTAATATTTTACACCCCTCCACCTTGGATGGTTGGGCTGTGTTTAGAAATGAAAGATGAAGGCAATCACTTTGCCTTTGTTCAAATTGACATTTTGTCCATTTGTCTGTGCCTCTTGTTGAGCATTTTAGTTCTCTGCCCTCAGAGTGTAAAACAGAACTGAAGGGGGGGTGGGGAGCGGATGCATGCAAACGTGGTCGACTGACTGAGGTTTTCAGTTGCTTTATGTCCATTCAGCCCCACTGGTCTCAGAAGTGTTTTTTTTTTGTTTGCCATGAATGAGAATCTGGCCCATTACTGCTACGTAAGACTCCCAGAGCAGACATAACACAAAACCATGGCTTTATTGAATTAAATGTGGCCAGTAAGATTTTCCATGATTCTGTGGTGAGTTAGGATCCATCAAATCAGGATCTGTAACCAGAACCCAGAGTTGGTTGGATTGTTAGACTTGCCAGCACTGGGTTGGGAAGTTCTTAGAAATAGGGGGGTGGAGCCTGCGGCAGGCTTCTGGAGGGCATAATTATGTAGTGTCAACTCTCCAAAGCAGCCATTTCTCCAGAGGACTTGATTTCTCTAGTCTGGAGATCAGGTAATTCCTGGAGATCTCCTGACCCCACTTGAAGGTTGGCAACTCTACATCCCCCCGCTCCTTGAAAAAGAGATGCCGGAACTCTGAAGAGGGAAATGAAGGAGAAAAACATGGGTGCCCCCCCATAAACTTTTAAACTTTTTTTTTTTGGGATAATTTTGTTTCTACAAAGTGGTTCTGGAACTCCATTCCACTGTGTTCCTCCAAGAAAAAAGCCATGCTCTGTACCAGCTGATTTTAAGCATGGCGCCCCATAGTAAATGAATAGGGTTCCCAGCTGGGAGCAGGGTTCCCTTGATTTTGGGGCCCCTAAAGTTGCTAGCATGGAGCTGGCCAGCAGGGGGATTCCTGCCCCCTAAGGGTTCTGTCATGAGTGACGTGCCTGGTGCTGACATCACCTCTGGGTGACATCATAGCGCTGGGCATGTTGTGTGGGGATGCTCTAGCAATTTGAAAAAAAAAAAAACCCTCTATGGCACCATAGAGTTTTTACCCAAATTGCTAGAGCATCCCCACACAATGTGCTTGGTGTGATGATGTCATTTCAGGGTGACGTCATCGCACTGCATTTGCAAAACAGCCTCACCCCGAGAACCAGGTAAGACCTGGCAACCCTATATATGAATGTGGACATCGTGGCTTAATCATGGAATGCTTCTTGGTGCTGCCCTACTACTCTCCAGCTACTGCAACTCCTGGCCAGACCAGGGCATCAGCTATTAACAGATCAATCCTAAGAAGAGTTACACTAATGTAACAAAGAAGAAGAGTTACACTTACAAAGTCTTAGAAGTGCGATTCTGTTTAGGATTGCCCTGAAGGCCAACATTTTGTAAAGCTGAACCAGGATTTGAATGATTGTGCGTGTGCTGTACAGGTTTTGCAAACTAATGATAGATAAAATAAACCATGACTTTGTATTTATGCCTGAACTGAGCCCTGGAGTTTTGTGCTACTCACAGTAGCATTCTTACTAGTATATTTTAAAAGCATACTGGCTTGCAAGTTGTTCCCATATCTTTAAAAAACAATGTAGAAAATATATACCAGAGTAATCCAATATAGGAGAACTCTAGATTTTTGTTTGTTTGTTTGTTTTTGAGGTTATTTCAGTGAAATGCCTAAAGCTAGTTATTTTTTATTGTAACAGCTGCTAAAATGGAGTCTGACTGAAAGTTAAAACTGCTATGCAGGAATGTGCCAGTGGTCACACTGATAAACCTTGAATTCACATAGGTAGAGGTATATGTAACGGTTACAGAAAGAGTTGGCTGAAAAAGAATATTGGGAATTTGGGGTAACTTGGTGCCTTATTGACAATAGGACTATTTACATAATTATCTTTCAAACAGATTTGGAATATAGCCTTAATTAATTAGTTTAATAAATGAAGGGGGCACTGCTTGATTCTGCTAGCCACCGATGAGATCTCTACAACCAGGACCCATGGAAAGAAGATTTTAAAATTATTACTCTGCAATAACAGACCAGCTTTGTATACTGGCTTATGATCTTGCCATTTTAAAGTGCCAATCTCATGCTGCCAAGGTAAGTTTTGGATCTGACTGAACAAAGCGGAAGAGAATTAAACCTACCCAAGGGTGCTTATGGGCATACATACTGACACCAACAAGTATCAGTTCTTGGTCAATCATGAAGTGGGTCTAGAGGATGCCCACACTGTACCCCAAACTGCAACACCTGGGGCTCGATGGCTAGAAACAGTGCTAGCCTCAGTGACAGCAGCAGTAAACATGTGGCATTCCTGGTTGACCATGTGCAATTCAAATACTGTGCTGTTTCCAACTGGAAGCTGGTCCACACCAAACTGCACTGTGGCAGCACCTTGAAGGCGACAGCCAATTAGCTCATCGTGAGGCACAGTGATGTCACGGGATGGAATGTCCAGCCAGCATCAGTTTGGACTAATCAGCTTAAAGTCCCAAGCAGAGACCTGTGCTGTAACAGGGAAAAAGTGAGCACAGCCTACCTCTTATTAGGACCAAGGGAGGCCAAACTAAGCTCTACATGGGCCAGGGCCTTCTCAGTTGCAGCAGCAACGCTATGGAATGCTCTCCCAGAGGCCACAAGAGCCCTGCGGGACCTCTCCCAATTCCACAGGGCCTGTAAAACTGAAGTCTTTCGACAGGCCTACAACAACTAATGTGGAATACGGTGGCCACTGCTATGCTGCTGTACAATACTACCTGTAAGACCGCTAACAGATTAACAGAAGAACTGAGAAATACAGGTTGCTTACCTGTAATTGATGATCTTCGAGTGGTCATCTGTGCATTTCCACCCATGGAATGAAGCACCAGTGAAGATCCCCGATCGGTAGTACCCAAGTCCAGGATTTTTGACGTGCCTGCATCCCGTAAGCATGCGCAGAAGCCCCACTGCGCATGCTCCCGGGACGGTGCGGAGATCCTGCCAGTTCCTTCTGACCGCAGCCAGTCAAAAGAATGACCGGCAGCAGAGGGGAAGGAGGGCGGGTGATGTGAATGCACAGATGACCACTCGAAGATCATCAGTTACAGGTAAGCAACCTGTTTATCTTCTTTGTGGTCTCTGTGCTTCACACCCATGGGAGATTAGCAAACCAGGCTTACCTGGAGGCGGTAGCTGTTGGTCATGCTGAATGAACAGACTGAAGAACCAGACTGCCCAGCTGCGCTTTATGATGCCTCCTGACATCAAGGGCGTAATGTCTCATGAAAGCATGAGGAGATGCCCACGTAGCTGCTTTACAGATGTCAGCTAAGGAAGCACCTTTAAAAAAGGCAGTCGAAGTGGCCATCGCCTTGGTAGAATGGGCACGGATGGGTCCCGGCAAAGGACGCTTTGCCAGAAGGTAACACAGTATGATTGCCTCTGAGATCCATTTGGAAAGTCTCTGAGCTGATATTTTGCACCCCAAACATGGAGGCGCATAAGAGACAAATAGGTGGGAATCGCGGTAAAGGCACTTTGTGCGATGTAGGTAGAAGAGTAGTGCTCGCTTAACATCAAGGGAGTGTAACCGCCTCTCCTCTGAGGAAGAAGGAGAGGGGTAGAGTGGGAAGAACAACCTCCAAATCCAGATGAAAGCTTGACACCACCTTAGGGATGAAGGAGACATCCGGTGCCAGGGACACACCGTCAGCATGGAAGGTGATGTAAGGAGAGTCACAACGGAGAACTACCAACTCTCCCTCTCTCCTAGCTGAAGTGATGGCGACCAACAGGAAGGTCTTCCACGAGAGAAGATGCAACGGACACCTAGCTAGAGGTTCAAAGGGCTGTCTTGTGAGGCGGTCCAGCACTAATGGAGAAAGGGGTTGTCCTTGAAGGAGGATATAGTCTAAGCAAACCCTTCAGGAAACACTTTGTGTGCTTGTGCGCGAACACCGACTTGCCCTTCACCAAATCATGGTGCGCTGAGATGGCTGCCAGATAAACTCTGAGGGAGGAGTGATTGAGGCCAGCATCCACTAGGGTTAGCAGAAACTCAAAGGCCAGTTCTAGTCCTGCACTGTGAGCTGGCATGCCCTGCTCTCTTAAGAAGGCAGTAAATTTAGACCATTTGCTGCTGTAAGAGTGGCGAGTCAAAAGTTTTCTACTATTCAGCAATATGTGTTTGATTCTGCTGGAAAAAGCTAGAAGCTGATCCTCCAGGCTGTCAGCTTCAGATGGGGTATGTCGTGGATGAAACAGAAAGCCTCCTTGAGCTAGCAGGAGGTCTGGTTCCGGAGGAAGTATAAATAAGCAGTGAGTATAAATGGACAGTCTTCGCAGTGGAGGATGGTAAGCAGTGGGGTGCCGCAGGGCTCAGTACTGGGTCCCATGCCCTTTAACTTGTTCATTAATGATCTGGAGTTGGGACTAAGCAGTGAAGTGGGCAAGTTTGCAGATGACACTAAATTGTTCAGGGTGGCGAGAACCAGAGAAGATTGTGGGGCACGCCAAAGGGATCTGTTGAGGCTGGGTGAGTGGGCATCAACGTGGCAGATGAGGTTCAATGTGGCCAAGTGCAAAGTAATGCACAATGGGGCCAAGAATCCCAGCTACAAATACAAGTTGATGGGTATACAAATACAACTGGCAGAGACTGGCCAAGAGAGAGATCTTGGGGTCGTGGTAGGTAACTCACTGAAAATGTCAAGACAGTGTGTGATTGCAACAAAAAAGGCCAACGCCATGCTGGGAATTATTAGGAAGGGAATTGAAAACAAATCAGCCAGTATCATAATGCCCCTGTATAAATAATTAGGATTGCTGAATTTATTCAGCATTTAAAAATGCCTTCCCTTCATTCTCCAGTGTTGCCTTGGTGGCACACCTCCACAAGCGAAGGGAAGGCATTTTAAAATTAAATGCCTTCCCTTCGTTTGTGGAGGTGTGCCGCCTTGGGGTGATAAGGTATGTTCTGGGTATTTATTCCATTTAGTTTATACTAAACGCACACCCCTAGTCACAAGGGAAGACAAACAGCTCAAGCAGCACTGCTTTCGAAAGCAACAACCTGATCAGCATCGCCCACCTGATGCCAGTTCCAGACCTGGGCCTACTGACTGAGTTCACAGCCAGAAGTTTAAAATAAAATGCAAATGGTAATGTGGGCACGTAGCTGAATGTTTACCCTGACCTGGACAGCCTAGGCTAGCTCGATCTTGTCAGAGCTTGGAAGTTAAGCAGGGTCAGCCCCAAGGAGTGCTTGGATGGGAGACCACCAAGGGAGTTCAGGATTGCTAGGGAGAGGCAGACAATGGCAAAATACCTCTGAACGTCTCTGGCCTTGGAAGCCTTATGGAGTCGCTACAAGTCAGCTGAGACTTGAAGAAGATATTGGATTTAGACCCCACCCTATACTCTGAATCTCAGAGCGGCTTACAATCTCCTTTCCCTTCCCCTCCCCACAACAGACACCCTATGAGGTAGGTGGGGCTGAGGCAGCTTTCTCAGCAGCTGCCCTTTCAAGGACAACTGCGAGAGCTCTGGCTGACCAAAGGCTTTTCCAGCAGCTGCAAGTGGAGGACTGGGGAAATCAAACCTGGTTCTCCCAGATAAGAGTCCGCGCACTTAACCACTACACCAAACCGGCTCTCCTCACCTCCCACCCACCCTCCAAATAGCTGAATGCCTGAAGGTTAACCAAAAGCTCTAGGCCTAATTTTTACCTCTCTCAAACTTAAGACATTTATAAAACTGTACTCAAGGAAGAGACTGCCGCCACCTCACATGGAACATCGTTTCGGGTTTGACAATAACGCGTGCTGCGGTCAATGCAAACATTTTGTGTACAACAAAAAGGAGAAATGGGTCACGACAAATTGCTTTGTCACTACAGAAAAAAAACCCAACCTCCCCAGCTTCTCCAATTTCCCCCCTAATAAATGCAGTCCTGCAATTGCTCCCACAGCTGCAGGGTGTACCTGCTCAAAAACAATGACTTCCTTTTGATGTTGCACTTGCCTAGCCAATACCAGGCGACGTGAATTTCTCCATGATCAATGCTTCATCTCTTTGACAGGGCTATTATAATGGCATTAATATTTCTTGTTTATTTCTCACTCCTCTGTGGAAAATCTATAGAGATTTGTCAATGATGTCTCTTTTATCCAGTTTATTTTTCATTTCAGACAAAGCTCGGCTGTTCTGATACAATGCCTGAACCATCTTGGGCACTTTTCTTGTCTGTTTTACTGTATTTATGCTATCCAACGTCTGCTGACTTTTAAAGAATTGTTCTGCTGTTTTCCAAACTTTTTTTTTAAATTAAATACTCTGATCAAATTCCTAGGAAAGGGATATTGCTATATAACAGACTCAGAAAGTTTTGTGCTTTTGCTGTTGCATTCTTTCTTACCTGCTTTTGGAAGCTGACCAGCAGTAACCAGAGGTTCTATTGCATTTCATTTTATTTCAGTACATTTTTTGTGTGTTCCTTACTAGGAAAAGAATCCAGACTTGGTGTCTCTCATTACTGTCACTTCTGCTCCTTCCCCCTCCCACCCTTTGGCTCTGGCCCCCTTTGCTTGGACTCTTTCTCTCTTCTCATTTGCTCCCCCCCCACTAGCTCTGACCCAGGTGGCCCAATCTTGTTAGATCTCAGAAGCAAAGCAGAATCAGCCCTGGTTAGTCCTTGGCTGGGAGATCACAACACAGGATTGCTACACGGGTTGCTATGCAGAGGCAGACAGTGGCAGGCCATCTCTGCTCATCTCTTCCCCACACCCAGGGGTAGAACTCTAGCAGGAGCTCCTTTGCATATTAGGCCACACACCCCTGATGTAGCTAATCCTCCAAGAGCTTACAGGGCTCTTTTTTGTAAGATCTTGGAGGATTGGCTACATCAAGGGTGTGTGGCCTAATATGCAAAGGAACTCCTGCTAGAATTCCACCCCTGCCCTAGGTGTGTGTGTGGGAGGGCAACTTGACAGTCCTTTCCAGCCATGCCACTACCTATCCTGCTTCGCTCAGCCACACAGCTAACCAGTCTTCAAAACTGAATGCCAAATAAGACATATTTAGGTCTTATTATGTAATTTCCTGATTCCCCGAGATAACGATTTGAGATGCATTTGCTTGGAAGAAATTTGTAAGAAGGATAAAAGTTTAGCTGTTAATATAGTGTTATAGGATAGATTATAGTTTTAAATACATGTTGTTTTTGTTTATTTTTCACTACCCTTGTTATTATCTGTAAATAGTATTTTCTAAACAATTTAGTAAATAAAATTTATTATTATTAAAAACAACAACAATGAATGCCTCAAAGGGCTGGGCCTGGCAGTGATGGGTTAATTTAAAACCCAATTTCGCTCAGAGTTCTCCAGTCTCATTTACAAACAGCTAGGGTCCATCTGAGTGGAGCACTGAGAAATTCACCCATGGTGAGTTTCTTCAGGTGGCGCCATTCCCCTCCCTCTTAGTTAGCATAATCCTAGAAGGATTAGAATGAACTCGCAAGATGCTGAAGCTTGAAGGCAAAAAGAAGCTACCGTACGGGAGGGAAGCAGGGCCCTTCCTGCTGGGGTGGTCTGGGTCAGGGAGCTCCGCTCCCACCGGCATCTGGATGAGGACACCAGCAAGATGGCTACCAACCTCTTGCTCTCATCTGTTCCTGGGTGCAAGAGTGCACATTCTGACTGTGCTGCAGTGGGATAGAGGAATGCATCACTTTCCTTGGCTTCTCCACTTACCATCATTTCGTCTAAAGCAGCAGTTGGACAGGCTCCATTGTCCAAAGGTCTTGTGGCAGATGGAGAACCTTTGGTTTTAACTGCTGTGTCTGACAACCCTGGACCCCTGTACACCTTGAATGGGCCACACTTTCAGATGGGACAAGCCTAGGAGGTACCTCGCCCTGGGTTCTATCCTTGGGATCATAGAATCATAAAGTTGGAAGGGGCCTCCAGGGACATCTAGTCCAACCCCTTTAATGCAATACTCAGGGATGTTGTTCTACATTAGAATGAGTTCTTTCCTCACGTTCTTTGTTACAGTGTCCCATATACAGCAGCCTTCAATACAAGGACTCCCATAATGTCCCAGCTTCTGGGTTCCATTTTCCTATATCACTTTACAGCCTGTGACTAGCTTTCAGCTTTCAGTTAATCTTTTCTATAAACATACAGCCAGATCCTCATATGCTATCTTCTGCCAGAGAAAGCTCTGCTGGCTAGAATCCACCCCATGTCTTTTGCCAACAAGGCAGAGAGAGAGAGAGAGAGAGAGAGAGAGAGAGCGCACTGTGATTTTTACTCTGGGAAAAACTGGTCCTTTCAATAGATCTCTTGTAATCAAATAAGCTGTAATTAATCTGCCTATTATGTTTTTATGGCAAATACTACATTTTAAAATATTATGCTTTTTATGTGACTGCAGTACTGTGTTCTCAGGTTTCTGTTTTATAATAAACCTAACTTGAGAACCTATGTATTCTAGGGATTCTAATAGTTTCTCTCGTTTCACATTCTTATATTTATGCCTCGTTCTATTTATTCTTTTGGCGAAACTATTTAGGAAATGTGTTACAATTTAGAAATGAGTATGTTTCTGTCTCCAGAGGAAGGGTTATATGGTTAGAAATTAAAAATCGGCAGAGTCGGGATCCATAAACCAACACAACTGATTCAAATTTGTAATTGAGATTTAAAAATGTGCATTAGTTACACTGGCTCATGGAAGTCTTTCCACTGCTTTTAAAGGTAATAAAATAATCTGCAGATGGTGATATGCTACTGGTTTATACTGCATTTTTTACCTAGTAATTTCAGAGATGGAGTTCCTAAAACCCTTGGTCAACACTGGCCCATAGGTTGAGAGCCCTGCCCCGGCAAGAGTTTGAATTAGGATGAATTGAGGTCATATCTCACAAGAGATCTGAGGAGGAATGCAGAAAGCAGAGACATGAAACTGTAACTCAAGAGAGTGTCATCGGGACTCCAATTCAATCATGGCCAAGACACCAGCAGAGATGCCTGCTGGAAGAGATTTGGAAAGGGGATGCAAGTATATAGCAAAGAGAAAGGAAGGCAGGGGGCCATGAAAAATGGAAGACTGGGACAGAAGCAAGATGGCTGACAGTCTCCTACGAAGTGACCAGGGAGCCAAACAGACAAAGTCAGATGGCGAGAGATCTGATTTTGATTTCTCTCCATGGAAGGCATCACATTTAGCTGTACAAAATGGAAATCCATCAACCTTGTGAAGAAACTTGCATAGGTACAAACGGACACTGTCTTTCTCACTAAATGCAGGAGACTTGAGATTATACCAAAGATAATAATTTTAAAAACTCCCACTATAATCCATTTACCCCACAAATTATAGACAAATTGGGTCGTTATTTAGACAGACTCTATGTTTTACTAAGCAGGCTATATAACCAGTCTAAGATAACATCAGTCTTGTGGAGGGGAAACAGTTCTAGGACATGGAACATTGTTCCCCTTCTTCTTTTGCTTAGCAGTCTTCACTCTCTCACAAGGACTACCACTGCAAAGATGAATCCCAGTTGATCTTTACTCAAAAACGTCTTCAGAGCACAATCAAACCAAAGGCCCATCTAAGCCAGCATCCGGATCCACACAGTGGCCTCTCTCTTGTTGCCCCCTAGCTCATTAGTATGCCAAGGTTTACTGTTCATGAACAAGTTGGTTGCTCATAGCCACCACGGCTTATAGTTGCTGATGGACCCATAACCTTCATCTGCTTGTCTATTCCCTTTAAAAGCTATCTGTTAGTGGTTTTTTACTTGAGTTTTGGAGAGTTCCACATGCTACTTGTAAATATGCTCTTTTTATAAGTTAGCACTGACTCCATTAATATAACCTGTGAAGCTGACATCTTTCCGTGCCACCATCATGAAGTAATAGGAACGAATGGGAAGGAGACAGAGTATTCCAATAGTAGTTGCCAATTAACTAGGGTAGTTGCATTTGTTAATTATCTTTAACGAATATGAGAGAAAAGCCCTGGTGTAACTACAGAAGCAAAGGTTATGTCAGCCAGTGTGTAGAATTGGCAGCACCAAAAAAAATCAATGACAGCGGACCTAAAAATATGTCCAGCTATGTCTCCACCTTTACAGGTAGAGGTAACCTTTCATTAAGAAAAAAATTGCCTATTCAGAAAAACAATGGGGTAAAATCTCCATTCTTTTTACATCATCCCAAGATTTATGAGGAACTGGTGAACTGAACCAATAAGCATAGACAAGGGGTGGCCAAACTGCAGCTTGGGAGCCACATGTGGCTCTTCACACATATTGTATGGCTCTTGAAGCCCCCACTGCCCTGTTGGCCAGCTCTTTAAATCACTTCTCCAAGCCAAGCCAGCCAGAAGCTTGGAGAATGCATTTAAAGTTGCTTTCTTTCCATCTCTCTCCTTCCTTCCTTGAGGCTCTCAAACATCCGACTTTCATGCCTTATGGCTCTCAAACATCTGACATTTATTCTATGTGACTCTTTCATTAAGCATGTTTGGCCATCCCCATTAAGCAAGTTTGGCCAGATAAAAGATTAGCAAGGAAAGTGGAAAATCATGGGGCCTCAAGTACCGTTGCATTGCAACAGTAGAAGAGATACATGATCAGCTACACACACAGCACAGCCTCCTCCTCCTCCTCTGTTATTTAAATAACATTTTTGGGCTGGGAAACGAATATCAACAGAGCTTGTGACTTAGAGCTGCCTCTTGCAAAGTCAGGAACGCCATAATCTCTTCTGACCTATAATTATTATAAGTCATCATTATTTACCTTCAGAAGATGTCCAGTGCAAATCCTACGAAGGAAGACATTTGACAAGCAAAAGATCAATAGGAAATGATCTATGATGCACGTCAACTCAAATTCAATTCAAATACAGGCACAATTGCATTAAATTCTCACAAGCACTTTGGTCTGTGACTAAGGGCTAATAACAGCTGTGCGGGTCCATGGCGCCTTCACAAATGACGCCGGGCACCTGCCCTTTCAGCCTGGAATGCAACACTTGCCAAGGGTTGTTAACGAAGGATGGAAAGCAGAAGGGACCAATTTCTTCTTTTTTTAAAAAAAAAAACCCTTAACGTTCTGTCTTGCATAAGTAAAAGGAGCTCTGTTCTGCTATGCAAGCACTGCTCCCAAGATCTATCAGGGCCCAACTCTGCCTCAGCCAGCCCAGTGGCTGCTGCCTTATTCTATGTGCTGTGTCATGCTCTGCGGAAGGAAAGACAGAACTGTTTACATCAGCCTGCCAGTTCCCTAAGTGGTCAATGGGGAAGCTGCTGCTACGTGTTTTGGTGTGTCAAGCAGAAAGCAGCCGCATCGCATATCACTGGGGATGGGGCTTGTCTCTCTCCTTTTGTCCAGCGCTTGGGCTGCCACCATGGAAGCCAGAAATCAGAGAACATCACGCAGTCAGCATAAGACACGGCCATGACCTTGACTGGGGCAATATCATCCAGCATTTCTTTCTTTCATATATTCTGTACACTATAGCTTTGCCACTATGATCTAATAGAGAATCTAAAAGTAATTAACTGGATTTAAGGGGGGGGGGGACCCTGACACCTTAATCAAATATGTATTCTTATCAGGGTTCCAAGGCAGCAATAAATTGGGACATTTAAAAAAACTGGGACATCATCCAATCTGTGATCTGATCAGGGTTCAATGGTTATAATAAATTGGGACTATTAAAACTGGGATCTCGTCCAACCCTTTATTTTGTCTAAACCGCACAAACCTAGCAATGCTGCTAAGTCAGGAATATTCCGTGAACAGAAATGCTATGTGAAATTAACCCTTAACCAAATAAAAGGGAAACGTACACGGATTTTGATGGCGCTGCACTCATTCCAAAGTTGTTGTGGTTAAAATAATGTCAGCTTGATTTTGTCAGGTAGTCAATATGCAAACTATTTTCCCCATTAAATAATAAGTTGCAATTCTGTGAGGTTATACAGGCTTAAGCCCACTTGACTTTCATGGGTCATAAGAAAGAATAATTTTGGTTTTCTGCCTGGCCTCCCCTGGAATTCTAAAAGGTAAGAGATAGCAGAAAAACAGAGCCTCAGGGTGCACTTGTCACATTCTGATGCCACTGCCAGAGGGTCGCCACCTTATGCTGGGACTCTTCCTCAGGCCTCAAAAAAGGAAGATGAGGGGGCTAAAAGTCACCCAGTATCCTTGCATGTCCCTGGCTGGGACGTTCTGTTGTAAGCATGAGGCCCATTTCCTCCTCAGCCTGTTCTGGAGCCTCCTTTTATATTTCCCTCTTCCTTGGCTGACCCCGCCTCCCCCTCTCCAGCTCCTCCCTCCGACCTTATTTCCACTCTGGGCCAGCTGGCTCATGGAATTCCTCCCCACGCTTGGTGTAGTTATTCTTCCTGTTTCCTTGCTGTGACCTGCCCTCAGCCCACTTGCACGGAGAGCGGGATATACATTCAAAGATAAATAAGAGAAAATATATACAGAGCTTGCTGCTGCCGACCTTGGGTCACACCCCATCTGGGAAGGTCCCACAAGTGCCCAGCCTGTTTTGCCTGCTGCCTTTCTCATGTTGCCTCTGCAGCGGGTCTGCCCTTGGGTGTATCCCGCCCCTGAGGGAGCTTTCCATCATCTAGCCCTGCTGCAGCGTAGCCCAACCTGCCAGCCCCATTGTCCGGCACATCCGTCTTTTCCATGGCCCTGGTTCCTCTGGTAAGCCCGAGAGGCCCCTTCGCTGCCAGTCTGAGCCTGTACCTCACCGTGGCCACCAGGGCAGGGGCAGGGCAGTGGCCCCCAACAGTATTAATACTTCTAGTTTTCAACATGGTCCCATCCATGGATAATTAAATCCAGGGACTGGGGCCATGGGAAGAGCAGCCAGATCTTTCTACAAACCTGAGGAAAGTCCCAGGATTGCAGAAAATTCTGAAATCTTGAAAAACCCTACAGTATTGGGGGTGGAAGGCTTCTAGTTTCCCCCAATAACTGAGGTTGCATCTATGTCTTTCAGAAACTGATACCCTTTGAAATTGTGGGTGTTGCTAGGCAATCTCAACTGTATTACCAGCTTTCAGAACTGGGTCTCTCTCTCTAAAAGGCAGAGGGTTGATTCCAATGCTATTTTGACTCCCAAGTCCATTCTTTCCCCTTTCTCCTGCCCTGGAGGGAGGGCTCATCAGGGCCAGGCCCAGCAGCAACCACTGGACAACCTGCTAACATGCAATTCACCCAGGTGCAGAGGTGGCCATGGTTCATGCTACACAACTAGCCTGGGCCCAGAAGCCACCTCTTCATAGCTTGCACAACTTGGTCAGTGCAGCAGCAGCCACCAAACAACTCTTTCAAGTGACTTGCCACAATGTGAGCTTTGCAGCTGGGAGACATTTTTCCTAGGGAGAGGCTACCGGGGAAGGGAAGGAGGGAAGCTCAGAGCCAGTTTGATGTAGTGGTCAGACTAGGACCTGGTACAATCAGTTTCAAATTCCCACTCTGTCATGGAAGCTTGCTGGATGTCCTTAGGCCAGCCAATCTCTCACAGCCTAATTTACCTTACGGGGTTAGTTTGTGCAGGATAAAATGGAGGAAAGGAGAATCGTGTAAGCTGTTTTGGGTCTCTGTTGGGCAGAAAGATAAAAATTAAGTAAATAAATAATAAATAAATCTGAAGATTGAGGGGCAGATAAATGAGGAAAAGGAAGCAGACAAAGGCTGAGGGGATGAGGAAAGTGTATGGAGGTGGATGCAGGGAGAAATGAACTGATCCCTATGGTCCTTGTGGGTTCCTTGATTGTACAGATTTAACAACTATAGAAGCAGGGGACTTGGGAGGACTTGCAGAGAACATTTCATTCCCCCTCCCCATGTCCCCCTCCTCACACTTATTTCTTCTTTCCATTCCCAAGCAGCCCTCACCTCCTCCCCCCTCTCTCCCTGCTTCCACCGACTTACCTTTACCACCCACATCCTTCAGCTTTCTCCCCTTCACTCCACTTGGCAGCCTCTGCCATTTTATTCTCTTCCACCACTTACTCTACTGAGAGCCAGTGTAGTGTAGTGGTTAAGAGTCATGGGCTCTAATCTAATCTAATCTAATCTTGGGCCAGTCACAGTTCTCTCAGAACTATCTCACACCAATCTGCCTCACAAGGTGCCTGCTGTGACGAGAGAAGACTCCTTGGGGTAGAAAAAAGTGTGTTATAAAAACCAACTCCTCTTCCTCCACCTTCATCTTGTACGCCCTTAAGCTTTTCCTTCTCTCTCCTTTCCCTGTTTCCTTCCAACCCTCCAATAGTTTATCTTTTTTTGGTCTCCCTCCACCACTGCCTTTGAAACAAAAAACTTGATTTAGCAATACTGTTGTGGTCGAATGGCTACAAAAACCTCAGAAGACAGTGTCACGAGATTGCAATGGACATTCATCTATTAAAGGTACAGCTGTTGTTTCTATTATTGTGGGACTTTAAACTCCTAATTTTATTCTATTTTTATATTTCAGATTTGTCTGCATCCTCCACTTTATGCAGGAATCCCGCCTGTCTGTCCCTGGCCCCAGGGTGTAGATTTTTTGATCCAAACTTTACGGTCTGGTTCAGAATTAGATATAATGATATTAGAAACAAACAAGCTTCCCATTTTACAAACTTCTCCAAATCACTCTCTTATGCGCAGTCCACTTTAACTTTCATTTTCATGGAAACAAAATTCACCAAAATAAACAGCGATATAATAGGAATAAGATATTCAAGTCACTAGCATTCATTCAAACTATAACTGGAGTTTAAATGCTTTCATGTCTGTGGTATGCACTTAGTTTGTGCAGGGCACTCTTTGCTGCAATATTAAATTGCAGTTTGCTAGATATATAAAAACTATTATTGATTTCAAGTATATTAGCATGCAGCCAAAGCTCAGGACTGATAAGGCAGGAGAACACCTCTATGGCTTTGGAAAGCTTCCTAGAAAGAAAAACACAAACCTGAAATAATTTACAGCTTTAAACACTCAATTCCAGCCAGCCACTGAAAACAAAGGCCAGATGCAATCTTTATTGTATACTTTTCCTGTGTGTAGAGCTATCTTCTTTAGTAAGGAACCCAAAGACACAGCACTGCCATTTATAAAATGAGGTAGCTACTCTTTCATAACTGAACCAGCATGAGAATATAACATTTGGTTTATGGACCATTGTTCTATTCACAGTTCACTTGCTCTGTAGATGGGTTTGTTTGTTTTTAAAATTTTTAAATAACATTCAGGTTCCAGTAAATTAATTCAATTATTAAAATATATATTCTCACAGTAGCAGGACACTGGGCTCTGCTAGAAAGAGGACTTTTGTATAAGCAGGGATTTGTAAGCTAAGTAGAAAAACAACCAGGCAAAAACAGCTGTCTTTTAGCTGATAGTAATATTACATATGGTTGAAAAGGAAGGTGCATTGTTGTAAAGCACAAGGTACCTGATACATCTGGTTTACTTTAGAAAAACCTTCAAAGGCAAGAATATTAAAAAGCAATGTGAGCTGAGTATTGTTAAGCATAGATGGGGGAGGGGAAGCCCTTTTCATTTCAGAAACAAGGAAGTCCATACCTCTTTCCCATCTTGAATGTTAAATTCACACTGGTTTAACTGTGGGAGTGAATCATCTCTATAAAATATTTTTAAATTAAATAATAATGTTTCCAGTTTACGGACATACTTTTAGGCCTTTGAAACTGATCTAGCCAAACTTTTTAAAGCAAAAGTATTTTGTGAGAACCATAAAACAGAAACTCAGTCCCATGATCTCAGTCTCAATTGTGGGGTTAGGAAGGACTACCCATTAGCTCTTTGAGAATCACACCATGTGGCACAGTGTGGGAGAACCACCTCATCTGTTCTAATTATGATGTTCTTATGGTCTTGTGTACATATTTAAAAAGAGGAGCCTCGTGCAGAAGATGGGGAAACAAATGAAAACAAATTATAATTAAAAACCCAATGTTTTGGACAAGGCACCAGGGTAACATTCAGTTAGATACAACTAACCGGGGCTATTTTTGTAGCAGGAACTCCTTTGCATATTAGGCCACACCCCCCACCCCCCACCCCCGATGCAGCCAATCCTCCAAGAGCTTTCAGGGCTCTTAGTACTGTAAGCTCCAGGAGGATTGGCTACATCGGGGGGGTATAGGCTTCCCAACCCTCCCGCCCTGGCGGGGGACCCCAGGATTTCCAGCCTCTTCCCCCTCTCCCCCAAAAAACGGAAGCGGGGCAAGGGGGGGAAACGGCGCCAAGGAGCGTGGCCCGGTGAGTGGCAGGGGCCACGCTCCAGCGGCATTTGTCCCAGGCTGACCGCCCTCTGGCCGCTTTTGGCCTTGCTCCCTTGGCAAAGGAGAACCAGTTGTCTCCTTCGGGTCCTCTTTTCTTTCGGGTCCTCTTCCGGCTTGGCTTCCGGTCCGTTGGTGTTTCTGGCCCGGCCTGCTACAGCCTGGGGATGTTGCGGCGGGCCTTGAGGCGGTTGCAGGGGGAGCTGCGCGGGCAGGCGCTGCCGGAGGCCAAGGAGGAGGAAGAAGAGGAGGAGGAGGAGCAGCAGCAGCTCCCAGCACGGTCTGGGCAGGATGGGTCGAGCAGGATGTCACACCCTTGCTCCTGGCTCCGCCCCTAATGTCTCCTGGCTCCACCCCCAAAGTCTCCTGGCTCCACCCCCAAAGTCCCCAGATATTTCTTGAATTGGACTTGGCAACCCTAGGGGTGTGTGTGGCCTAATATGCAAAGGAATTCCTGCTACAAAAAAGCCCTGTGACTAACGTTGTTTCATGAAAACGTATTAGCCCTTGCATACAAAATTTTATTAACCACTTAAAGTCGCAAATTTGTTCCAACTGTAATTAAGAGGCCAGTTTATTTAAAAAACTTTTATCTATCTGTCTGTCTGTCTGTCTACCTACCTACCTAGCCCCCTTTCCCACCATTTAAGACAGCCAACATAATTAAATTACAGATTTAAAAGAGCCTCCCAGTAATTAGACTATAGAACACGGAATCTCCCTACTAAAACCAATGGCTAGGCACTATTCAAATATCTTAGCTTAGGTAGTCATACAGTGCTGAAGAGCTGGAACAATGGGGTACCTGCATCTATGCAAACAACAAGAGCTGCCATTGGGAAGGAACCTGGTCTGGCCATTACAAGATGCCACCAGGAGGGCCGGATGGACAGATCTCCGTTGGTGTCAGAGCTCACTTTGGCAACCTTGTGGTCCTTTGTGTGCAAGTCTGACTTGTCAGCATTTCAGCATTAAACCAGCATGAAACAAAGGATAAGGTTAATCACCAGAGGAATCGGCATCCACGTTTCAGAAGCTGGATGTCAATAATCTAAGAGGGAAATTAGGGACAAGAGGGAGACTTGTTGCCATGGAGCTTGGTTGATTTATTACATTTTGCTTTTTATGGCCCTTGAGCTGCAGCAGCTTGAAACCTGATTCTTCTTTGCCTGCCAGAGTGATCCACAATATACTGCCATGACAAGGTCTTAAAAAACCATGACCTGAAAAATCTGCTCTTCCTCCTCTTTTTCATTTTGTAACATCTGTCCTGATGAAGAGTTTGGGTGAACTCGACAGCAGGTACGCCGAGTCCCAATGTGTCACTGTGTCGTCCTAATGAAAGATATAACCAGGATCATGTCAAGTATCAACCCTGCCTGTTGCAGAACAGACGGCTGAAGCCCATGTGGTGAACACTATTTTAAATGCTCAGTATGCTCTGCACATATTATGCTGAGGAGTCATCCCTGCTGCATCCCTGCCATATGAAGATCCAGAATGGAAGACTGAAGTTTCTCAACTTTTGGCTGATGTGACACTTTTCCATATCATATTGTCCCTTATATTATATGCACTGATCCTCCCGCAGATGGTTAGAAGAAGAAGGTGCCAACTCTGACATTGGATTTATATCCCCCTTCACTCTGAATCTGAGAGTCTCAAAGCAGTTTATAATCTCCATTACCTTCCTCTCCCAAAAACAAACACCCTGTGAGGTGGTTGGGGCTGAGAGAGCTTTCCCAGAAGCTGCCCTTTCAAGGACAAATCTGCGAGAGCTATAGCTAACTCAAGGTCATTCCAGCAGCTGCAGGTGGAGGAATGGGGAATCAAACCCATTTCTCCCAGATAAAAGTCTGCGCACTTAACCATTACACCAAACTGGCTCAAGGTAACAGACCAGTTAGAAGGTGACAAGCAGAAACATTTAGTCTTATGTAGTAATGGCCACACGACTCAGAGATGAGGTTCACGCACCAGTCTGTCCATGCTGCTTGCGTTGCTGTGACAGTGGTTGCGTTCTTTATTTTATACATTCTTTCTTACACAATCATTGACTAGCAACGGGCAGAATGAAACGACCAATGTTTACATAAGCTTGTAACCCCAAATGTGGATTCCAGGAAGGAGGTGAAAGGGCAGCACATTCCGAGACCCTCAGCATTCTTGCATAGGTCAAGGTACATGAAAGCTTAATGCTGCCTTCTGAGTCTTAAGATGGAGGCAGAACAAGGTTGGTGTCTCTGTGCTGTTTTCTCCAGTGCATACCCACTTGAGTCTGTACGGGCATTTCCATAGTGTTTTATAAAGTTTATGGCTTGGGACGATATTGATACAATGCCTTGGGAGAGGAGGAAAACTAATCTGCATAGTATTCTGGCTGAAGAGTTACCACTCCAGAACTGGGGTGTAAGAGATGATGTGTATGACAGATATACCTGAGACGGAAATGGAAGAATTGCAGTGTTTGAAGAATGCACACATGAAAGCAACAGTATACCAGTAATGGCAATAATAATATAGTGGGCCAAGATCTACATGTATCTCATCAGTCATAAGACTTTACATTAAATGATCTGATTAATTATTAGATGAAATGGTTGATCATTTTCCCTGCTGTGAGTCAGATACATCTTACAATTGTGGAGACACATTATATCTATGCTACTATTTTACTGTTAAGGTGAATAATGTGTTTCCTTAACTATAATTGTGTTTACCTATTAAGTAGTTCAGAGCAGACTGTTAACCCTTTGGTTCTTTGTGAAAACAGTTGATTTTCTTGAACATTTTACCACAAGATTTCCTCCAATAGTGAGCCAAGTCTGATCCAAGATAGCTGCAAGAGTCTGAGAAGCTGGACCGACTATGTAGGAAATTTTATAGCACCATTTTTAAGTCTAAATTATACATTGTTATATGTGTTTTGATTTTATAATTATAAGGCATTGTTATTGTTTGTATTATGACTGTGAGCCGCCCAGAGTCCGCATGGAGTGGCCGGCATACAAATTTAAAGTAAGTAAATAAATAAAAAGAACTTTAAATGATGTCCATTTTGTCTTTGTGGATGTCTGTCTCTATAAATGAGCTGTTTTGACTGGAATGGGAACATGGGTTTGTCCTGACTGTGGGGGCGTCTGGAATACTCTCCAGAGGCATTTCATTGTTCCTGCTTTGACAAGCAAGGCAAGGATCAGAAGGAAGAAAACAGACTCCATTCCCTTTCCACGGAAACTAACAGGGCAAGATCTGAGTCCAGCAGCACCTTAAAAACCAACAAGAACTTCAGGTTATAAGCTTTCAAGAGTTGAAGCTTCCTTCATCAGATCTGACAAAGGGAGCTTTTATTCTTAAAATATTATGTCCTATTGTTCTTTAATATAGGACTGCCAATCTCCAGTTGGGGACAGGAGAGCCCTCAGTTTGGAGGCCCTCCCCCCGCTTCAGGGTTAGCAGAAAGCCGGGGGGGGGGGCGGCGGAGAGAGGGTTGAATGTCCACTGGGCACTCCATTATACTCTATGGAGATTGGTTCCCATAGGGTATAAACCCAAAATTGATCTGTGGGTATCTGGGGCTCAGGGGGCTGTTTTTTTTGTAGAGGCACCAAATTTTCAGTGTAGCATCTGGTGCTTCTCCTCAAACCAACACCCCCAAGTTTCAAAATGATTGGACCAGGGGGTCTGACTATAAGCCCCCCAAAAAGGTGCCCCTATCCTCCAGTATTTCCAAATGGAGGGAAGGCATTTAAAAGGTGCGTGGTCCCTTTAAATGTGATGGCCAGAACTTCCTTTGGAGTTCAGTCATGCTTGTCACAACCTTGCTCCTGGGTCCACCCCCAAAGTCCCCAGATATTTCTTGAGTTGGACCTAGCAACCCTGCTTTAAAGTGCTACTGGATTGCGTCTCACTCTTCTACTGCTGATCAACATGGAAACTAACATAACAAGATGGTGAGAAAAATAAGAGAGAGAAGTTGATCTTAAAAAAAACACACACAGAGTGACATTCTGATATGGTATTAAGCACTGGAGCCAGGACATCTTTATTCCCCAGGTGCAATGGGTGACAATACCAGTCAATTATCATCTCACAAGTTGGGTGGGACCCTTATCACTCAAGGAGTAGTAGTCTGTTCCTTTGCATCACTGGAGAGAAGAAGCAGCAGCAGATGTGATGGGCTATGTCTATCAGCTGAGGGGACCCACACAGCTCCTATGATTGTGTGGGACCCGGGTTTATTTTACATCACAAACCTTCCCCTTAGTTACCAGATGTTTTAAAGGTAGCCAGTGTACAGGCTTTGGGTTTGCTGCTGTGAGATGTTTTGTGGTGCACAAGTAGAATATAGAAGTCTCTGGAAGGAATTATATATTAACAACAAAGAAGAATTATTTATTTACAAGTAGGTTTCAAGGAATGGACCGGCAGCTCAAGTCTCCAGATAAAGGGAAACTTGGTTGAGGCATATCAATTTAGAGGGTAGTTTCAACTTTAATTCTTCTAAGCATAAGCAGGCTTTTACCAATTAGCCACTAGGTTGGATCCTAAGAAACACACAGGATTCCACCAAGACCAGCCTGCCCTTTTCCAGGAGTCCGACTAAATGGCACAAGGTCTGTTCAGAGGCAGGCTTAACAGCTCAGAATATCAGGGATATTGGTTTCCTAGCTCATTACATATGCTAAACCCATTCTCAACAAGCAGAGCTATATATCCACAGTATTTCAATGTATTTCTCTTTTAGAATCGTGTATTAGAATGTTTTTTGTATTGACAACCTTAAATGGGGTAGTTTGTTTATCTCATTACATATATTAAACCCACCTTCCACTATATTCTAATGTTTGTTTTTTTTGTATTGGCAAATTGGAATGATGTTTATAATGTATGCTACATGTTAAAAAGTAAACTAGGTGGACAGTTACACCTCTGAGAAAAACATGTTCTCAGTTTAACCCAGCCCTGAGGAGCCAAAGAGCAATTAACAGACCCCCGCATTTATTGCCTGTGACACTCTCACTATCACTCTTCAATTCTGACATATTTATTGACTCTGCTGTTGTCCAACACAACAAATGGTATCTAAACCAAACTAGTTATTCTTTCAATTTGTTAATTATACTATTTTGGCACAGATTCTGACTTGGTACTATTTTGCATGCTTAATCACTGCCCACCAACTATATGTAACTGCTGACAGTGCCCCATTTCATTGTCTGATGAAGTGTGCAAGCACATGAAGGCTTACATTCTGAATAAAACTTCATTGGTTTTAAAGGTGCTACTGGACCCTAACTTTGTTCTATTGCTTCAGACAAATATGGCTGCCAACCTGCATCCAACTGGGTACTCTGTTATCTGTCAAACATAGAGCCAAACCACTCCACCACACTACCAAGTAGAGCTACCTTTCCCTCTGTCTCTTTTCCTGAGCCAGACCTGAACTCTCACTGCTCTCTCCCTAACGCAAATTCAAACTGAACTCCTGCAGAGGTTTTTTTTTTTAAAAAAACCCATAAGAACATAAGAGAAGCCATGATGGATCATGCCAATGGCCCATCCAGTCCATGTCACACAGGGGCCAAAACCCAGGGGTCATTGGGAGGTCCACCAGTGGGGCCAGAACTCCAGAAGCCCTCCCACTGTTGCTCCCCCCCAGCACCAAGAATACAGAGCATCACTGCCCCAGACAATGTCTCATCTGTACTTTGTGGATAATAGCCACTGATGGACCTCTGCTCCATCTGTTTATCCAATCCCCTCTTGAAGGCATCTATACTTGTAGCCACCACTGCTTCCTGTGGCAGTGAATTCCACATGTTAATTAGTCCTTGGGTGAAGGAGTACTTCCTTTTATGTGTTCCAACATTCCACCCTCCTTCTCAAAGGTGAATGGATGCTGGAGCAGAACTCCCATAGGCTCAAGAGAGCGTTTTTCCCCCTTCAGGGGCAGGACAGCTTTCTGTCCATTAGAGCAGACTTTCCATGTGAACTGCAGTTCTTCTTGTGAAAGTGAAAAGAACAACAAGGTGCACAGCTGGAATGGGGCTTTGTCATTTGGAAGCCTGCCGATAGTTGTGAAACTGGGCAAAGGCCACTGCTGCTGCTGCTTCCCTGAAAAGCCTTGGATCTCTCTGTTATGCTGACCACCTTCTTCTGAGACCCTCAGCCTCTAAAGGGGAAGAAAAAAGTATCTGAGCTTTTCTTCCGGCAAAGAGCACAGAGTCCGATTTCCCACTAGCCTTATGCCACACTCCTCTTCTCGGGGGGGCTTCCATCGGATTTCACACTATCTACCCCGGGGCTGCAACTAGCTTCACCTTTTTTGTGCGGCAAACAACTGTTTTTTAGAGGATCTTGTTTGCTGCACGAAAGAGGAGGAGCGAGTTGCAGCCTCGGGGCAGATAGTGTGAAGCCTGATGGAAGTCCACTGAGAAGAGGTAAGGCTAGTGGGAAATCAGTCAGAGTTAGGGCCAGTGTGCTCATGAAAATCTAGGCAGCTAGCACTGAGGGAAATTGTTGATGCAGAAGCACCAGCCTCTCTCCATTCCCCTCTTAAACAATAATAATAATTTTTAAAAATCTGTCAAGCTACCAAGCAGGGGAAGTTAATAGGAGAAGGCTAATGTACTTTCACCAATGACAGTAATTAGGAAAGCAATTAAAATCTCATACCAGGCCAAGTTGTTTGTGTAGCTTTTGCTCACGGTGCTGCAGTACAATTCTTCTTCCATCTCTAGGTACTGCGATGGTTCGTTTTTACTACAAATTAATTTCTCTCCTAATGTGAAATGAGTAGCTGAGTGTGCAGAGACTACATTCTAGTAAATCTTTTTGGGGTGGTTTTTTTTTTGGGGGGGGTCTTTTTTCTCCTGAAGCGTGATCTGTTCTGCAGGCCAGACAGACTGCAGAATTGCAGCGAGTGAAGTCACAGTGGCAGCAAGATCTATGGCACAGACTCACTGGTGTGGTTGTCGTTGCCAATAGGTGCATTAAAATCTTAGGCCTGAATTACATTATACATTATGGGATTAGTGAATCTTGGGACAGAGTTATAAAACTCATCTTTAATGTCTGTGTAAGCCATCATTAGGGTAACAGTCAACAACAACATGAAGCATTAAAGTTCCACTCAACTGGATAACTTGGAGCTTATCTTAGTCAAATCCTCCTGCAGTATCCCCCTTCATATGTCATGAAGAAGCCAGCTTCCCCCCCCCCCCCCACACACACACTATTGACAAAATCATCTGCTCCAACATTTTAAGAGCTGAATAATAAATTAATTTGATCCGCCACCATTACTTTTAAACTATGTTCTCGAGTTTCTTCAAGCTAGTTCACAAATGCATGGCCATCATTTGAGGCCAATAAGGAATGGGGTGACTTCTCTGTGCAGGTGAGTATTCGCAGGTTAGCTGCCATAGACAGAAGCTTTTGTATCAACTCAAATGCAACGATTTCAGTGGAGACAGCTCACACATTCAGAAGTAAGCGAAGGTTCAGGAATCAAGTGGTGAGAAACTAAGAGGAACATACACATATGACCTGTGCCTAAAAACATAAGAGAAGCCATGTTGGATGAGGCCAATGGCCCATCCAGTTTAACACTCTGTGTCACACAGTGGCCAGAAAAAAGTGCCATCAGGAGATCCACCAGTAGCACCTCTACATGTTTGTTATAACTACTAAACTGAAAATATACTGTCCATTGCAACTGACCTGTGAAAATCTGGGACTTTTTGGAGGGAATGACACTGCCTACTTCTTGAGCTGAATGCCAATCATGCATAGTTTGTGTTTGTTTGGGCGAGGGAGCCATAAAAACGGTACCTAGGGAGGGAGCAAGCCTATACATGATAAGGAAGGTCACAGGCAATGAACTGATCCACTCATTGATACACAGTTTTGAAATGGGCTAGTTTGAAGCAATGAGGATGCATTTTGTCACTGCAGCCTAAGAATCCACTGTAGAATCCATGAACCTTGGGAACACAGCAACGTAATTCATTTCCGCTGCTACCTTAATTCAAAAGTGAATGGGCCTTCCAGGTCACCTGCACTGTCTTGCACACCCCACCCCACACCTGGTGCAGTCTTGTGTGGGATTTTTCAGATTCAGCATGATTTGCACTGCCCTGCACATTTGAAAGGTTAATCTGGAGAGCTTCCTGTGACAGGGAGAAAACAAACATGATTTCTTATTTAAAAGGCAAGCATAACTGGGGGGAGGGGGAGCAAATGTGCAGTTCTCATGGGAAGTCTGTTGTAAGAGAAGGCAAGACCAAAGAGGGTAACCACTACACACAGTTTAGCATAGGGTCCAGGAGGTTGGACCAGAACCAACAGGTTGGAATTAAATCAAAAGAGTTTTCGATTCAGCTGTAGAAAGATCTTCCTGACAGAGCGGTACCTCAGTGGAACAGGCTTCCTTGGGAGGTGGTGGGCTCTCCTTCTTTGGAGGTCTTTAAACAGAAGCTAGATGGCCATCTGACAGCAATGCTGATTGGGCAGATCATGAGAGGGAGGGCAGGAAGGGTTGCATCAATGCTTAGTTCTCATGGCCCTTTCTTACATACCTAGGAAAATGCTGGTTGCCACTTTGGGGTCAGGCAGCAATTTTCTCCAGGCCAGTTTGGTCAGGGATCCTGCATTTGTTTGTTTTTTTGCCATCTTCTGGGCATGGAACAAGGGTCACAGGGTTTGTGTGTGGGGGGCAGTATTTGTGAATTTGCTGTATTGTGCAGAGAGTTGGACTAGATGACCCTGGAGGCCCCTTCCAACTCTGTGATTCTAGGATCAGTACAGCAGGGGGGTTTTTTTGGTAGCAGGACCTCCTTTTCATATTAGGCCACACTCCCTGATGTAGCCAATCCTCCTGGTGCTTACAGTAGGCCCTGCACTAAGAGCTCTGTAAGCTCTTGGAGGTTTGGTTACATCAGGGGTGTGTGGCCTAATATGCAAAGGAGGTCCTGCTACAAAAAGAGCCCTGAGTGCAAGCATGCATGGGCAGAGAACAGGGCCAGATTAACAAACAGACCGAGTAGGCACCGGCCTATGGGCCCCCCATGCCTTTACAACAACAACAATTTTTATTTGTATCCCACCCTCCCCGCCGGAGCAGGCTCAGGGCGGCTAACAGCATTATTTCATACATTGGTCATACAATATTAAATAAAACTACATTGGCAGTTTAATTAAAATTCTGATTCCGATTAAAATTCTAAAATTAATAAAATTAATAAAATATACTAGTGCTATAATTACGTTTACGTTTATGATGGCGAGTTCTTTACCAGTTTCCCTCTCAATCAGTGAAGGCCAATCGGAAGAGGGTAGTCTTGCAGGCCCTGCGGAACTGCTCAAGGTCCCGCAGGGCCCGCACTTCCTCTGGAAGTTGGTTCCATAGGCGTGGAGCCATAGTAGAGAAAGCTCGGTTGCAGGTGCTTTGCAACTTCACCTCCTTCGGCCCGGGAATGTTCAGCAGGTTTTTCCCGGCTGACCTCAGTGCTCTCTGGGGTTCATATGGGGAGAGACGGTCCCTAAGGTAGGCAGGTCCTCGACCATATAGGGCTTTAAAGGTAATAACCAGCACTTTGTAACGAATCCGGTATACAACTGGCAGCCAGTGCAGTTCGCGCAGCCCAGGCTGTATGTGACCCCACATTGGGAGCCCCAACAGCAATCTAGCCGCCGTGTTCTGCACCAGCTGCAGCTTCCGTATTCGGTACAGAGGCAGCCCCATGTAGAGGGCTGTTTAGGGGCCCTGGGCTGGTTTGCCTCTCTCTGCCTCTCCCCCGCAGTTTGGTCAAAGGGGGTTTTGAGGAGGTGCCTGCAGGAGATATTAGGAGATAATTTGTGAGGGGGCCCCTGAGATTTCGACTGCTTAGGGGCCTCCACAGGGTTTAATCCGGCACTGGCTGAGGATGTGTTTGTACAACAAAACCATCACACATGATAAAAGGCAAGATGCTCATGGCAGGACTCTGGAGCACAAGCAGAACGAGCAAGGCTTGCCTGCGATATAGAGTCAGGTCTCTCCTCCTGTGAGCTTCTCAAGTGCAGCTGCCTGTCTCAGTGTACGAGAGAAAAGGTTCTGCGGCTGCAGGTGTAGCAATGAGGGTATTAAGAGTGGTGGTTGCTCATGCATTAGGACTGGACATGCGCAGGGGTGGAATTCTAGCAGGAGCTCGTTTGCATATTAGGCCACACACCCCTCACGTAGCCAATCCTCCAAGAGCTTACAAAAAAGAGCCTTGTAAGCTCTTGGAGGACTGGCTACATGAGGGGTGTGTGGTCTAATATGCAAACGAGCTCCTGCTAGAATTCCACCCTTGGACAAGTGACACACTAGCTGAAAGGTGGCTGAATTCCATCACGACACAGAGAGCAGCCCGGCAGTCAAATAAAAGCGAGGTTAATGCATTGGGCTGATGTGAATAAGTAAACACAAATTATCTGCTTCTGTATATGGTATATTTAAAGGCTACCTTTGGGGGTTTCATAAAGATATTTTGTTTTCTTAGGGAGAATTAAAAGGTAAAAATTGCCCTGGGGGTGGGGGGAGAAAAAGGGTGAGATTTCTGCTCTTCTTAATTGTGGGATGAGAATCAAAGGCGCGAGTTAAAAATATCAACCAGGTTCATCAGCTTCTAAGCACACCTGCTGTTCTCCATTTCAATCTCAAACGTTTCCAGGTCAGAAAGGTGAATAATTATTAGAGAAGATAAACCAGAATTATAAAGACATTGAACTGACTGTTTTTAATAGGTTCTTACCAATTAACTGTCACTCCAGGGAATAAATTCTATTCCGAAAGAGAATTTATCACTAGAAGAAATGTTAACAACAATTACTCCACGTCCAATTGGAACGCTAGCCTTAGAAACAGAAGGGGATCGCTCCTTAGAGGCTGCCAGCGTTTTAGCAAATGACACTGGCCCTTTAACAGATGGGATGCTACTTCTTAGCTTGCCAGGTTCCTAATAAGAGACACTGGCTTCTGTACAATCAAGGACACGCATCTCTCAAAGTGCCAGCATCCATACCGGGAGTTAGAAGTTTAAAATAAGGAACGGGAGCCCAGCTAACAATGGCAGGCATATGCTAAAGAAATTTCAGTGCTAGTGGTGCAAATCCTGGCGAAAGACTTGATAACTCACTGTAGGGCTGAGTTTGCACAGTCTGGATAGGGACCATCGATCTATTTCATGGCCTGCTAACTGTGCCTTGGTAGGTACTGCTGGCTGCACTTGGCTTTTTGTTTCCTTTGGAAAGGCTACTCTCTCTCGATTTGGTTGTCAGTTGTTGGTTGCTTTTATAACAAGTACAATAATTTGAATGTGTTTATTTCCATATAGAAAAACATTTTAAAAAATTATTTTAAATGGAATTATCAGGTTCAGGATTCACAATATTTGACACGCTACCAAGCAATACTCCCTTCTAAGCTGTGGAGTCTTGTGAGCAAAAATTCTATTTTGTGAGCTACTGGCATTAAAGTTGTGAGCTGCTGCATAAATTATTGTGCTCTGGGGTCATCCTTCCTGAGCTAAGACAAAAATGTGTCAGTCGGAGGCTAAAAAAACTGTGAGTTAGCTCACACTAACTCAGCATAGAGGGAACACTGCCGCCAAGCCCACAGTTGGCCCCCAAGGTGGCAAGGCAGCCTATCAGGGGCTTCAGAAGTGTTCCTTCTTTTTGCCCTCAGCCTGACCAGGACTCTAAAAACAGGAGGATGGCCAAGTACCACAATGACCAGCAGGCAGGGCTATCGGATGTGTAGCCCTGCACTAGGAGAAGAGTGTCAGGCTAGGATCCGAGAGACCCAGGTTCAAATCCCCTTTCTTCCATGAAAGCTTGCTGCGTGACCTTGGGCCAGTCTTACCCTCTTGGCCTAACTCACATTATAAGAAGGATAAAATGGAGAAGAGGCTCCTCTGAGTCCCCCTTGAGGAGAAAGGTGGGGTTAAAAGGTAAAGGTAGTCCCCTGTGCAAGTACCAGTCGTTTCCGACTCTGGGGTGACGTCACATCACGATGTTTTCCCAGCAGACTTTTTACGGGGTGGTTTGCCATTTCCTTCCCCAGTCATCTACACTTCCCCCCCAGCAAGCTGGGTACTCATTTTACCCACCTCAGAAGGATGGAAGGCTGAGTCAACCTTGAGCTGGCTACCTGAACCCAGCTTCTGCTGGGATTGAACTCAGGTCATGAGCAGAGAGTTGGGACTGCAGCTTTACCACTCTGCGCCATGGGGCTAAAGGTGGGGTGTGGATAGATAGATCAGTTTTATTGGATAGGGCCAATGGCCAGCAGGGCTTTTTTGTAGAAAAAGTCTAGCAGGAACTCATTTGCATATTAAGCCACACTCCTGGCATCACCATTGTTTCACAGATGGCTTTTTGTAGGAAAACCCCCCAGCAGGAACTCATTTGCTTATTAGGCCACGCCCCCTGACACCATGCCAGAAGAAACTGCGTTCCTGTGTGTTCCTGCTAAAAAAATTCCCTGTCTGTTACAAACAATAAGGCGGGGTATACATTAAGTTAAATAAACCAAACCAAAATAATTGCACTGTCTTGGGAAATCAGTTGGGAGACCGACGAGTCTATGGCATACAATAGCAGCAATGAATAAGGGACGATTTATACACTCAAATAATTAGGTGTGCAAAAGACAAAGGCAGCTGATGGTTATTCCTGTCCAGATGCCTACCAAGGATTCTTCTATGAATGAGCCCCCTGCTTTTGGTTCCTCCCCCAACAAATATGTGATCACAGACGGCCCCACCAGATCGTGCCACCGCTCCCTGTAAACGCTGTTTCCCAACAATGGCATTAGCATAGAAGGTATTATTATTACCAGCCACAGAAACAACAAATTGTCTTGAAAAAGAACAAAATAAAGCAAAATGCTAGCCTCTTGGGAGCAATCTTAATCATTGGTAATTGTGCTATTCCTGTAGTCAAGATTTTATATGAATTTATCTGAGTTCAACGAGCCCACAGCGGGGCTTCAAGTCAGTAAAGTGGTTGGCAAGGTTCTGACTTGAAGGAATCCCAAGTCCCTGCATTTCTAGGATGCTAAGCGGAAAGCCGAGTTTGGAGTCACGTCATTGGTTTTGTGGATGACAGCAGGTAGATTTGAGTGTGAAAATATATGCCTGATTAAAGATATCTGAAACCAGTAGGAGACAAGAGCAAATCATTGGCTCTGGCATACCACATTCCCCCACCCCAATGAGAAATGCAGTGGCTTTGCTGATCCATTATGGGTGTGTAAAGTACCATCAAGTCGCAGCTGACTTATGACGACCCCAGCAAGAGGCTTTTGAGGCAAGTGAAAAGCAGAGGTGGTTTGCCATTCAATGCTCCCTCTAAGCCGTGGAGTCTTGTGAGCAAAAATTCTACTTTGTGAGCTACTGGCGTTAAAGTTGTGTGTGAGCAATTTGGCTACTGCATAAATTACTTTGCTCTGAGGCCATCTTTCCTGAACTAAGACAAAAATGTGTGAGCAGTAGGCTAAAAACCTGCGAGCTAGCGCACAATAACTCAACTTAGAGGGAACACTAACTCAACTTAGAGGGAAAATCTGGAGACAATGTCTGTGCAGTAGTAATCTTGAGTATGCTGTTCAGGTGTTGTTCAGCTGTGTTTTTGTATATAAGCTGCAAACTTACTTCTGACTTATTTACATTCATTACAGAAAGCCTAAGACCCAGAGGAAAACATGAAATGGCTGAGCATTGTGAGCTTTGTACATAAGTTGCTTCATGTGTTGGTCAGCCAATGGAGAAAACAGAGGCTTTGCTCTGTAGCTCCTGTGCGATTGAGAAAGCCTGGCAAAGCAAGCTGTGATGCAGAAGGAAGCAAGAGAGAAAAAAGAAAGCAGATGACAGTGAGGTGGTCATGGGCCTGATAAGAGCCCTCGGGGGGGGCTTGATCTAACCCTCAGGCAGCACGTTTGACACCCTTGCATTATACCATGCTGCCTTCCTTCCCACTGACCCAGTATAACAAAGTGTTCATCTTTGCCCTGTTTCTGTCTGCAGACAAACAACATTGTTCCAAGGCAGGTATCACTTGCTACCTAGGAGTGCGTGGGCCTAGTGGTGAAGAGAGATGTGCGACCCATTCGTCTCAGTATGCAGTCCAGAAACGAACATCTGATTAGGGCCCAGATGAGAAAAGTGAATTCCAGCAAGGAGCCTATCAGCAGTGGTCCAGTGAAGAAGAATCTAATCTACTCACTTTCTCATTGCCACCCTTAAAGAACAGCATCTGTGGCAATGAGAACGAAAGAATAGATTAGATTCTTCCTCACTGGACCACAACTGATATGCTTCTACAGTAGACAATTTTTTCTTGAGAAAGCTTCTAACAAGGCTGCCCACTCCTTGGGCAGACAGTGTGTGTCTGGAGAGCTAAATGTAGGAAGAATGCTACACGGGAGTTCATCAGTTACTCAGTATGTTCCTTGTGCCCTCACAACCCACTTGCTTGGATGTTCTCAGGAAGGGAAGAAGAAATACCATTGAACAACAGACCTCATCCACCTCTATTGTGTCCTTTGTGGGCCAACAATGCAGCACAAAGGCAGTAGAACATGGATACACGGAAATGGATATGAGACCAGGGAAATCAGGCAACAGGAGGAAACAGTTCTTCCCCTCATCCAGAGATTCAGGGCATAAAGGCCTGGTTCAAGCGGAAACTATAGCAACATGCATTGTTAAGGGAAACAAGGAATCCAATGCCAAGTTTGGGTTACTGTTCTGCAAGAACCCGTGCGGGGAGGGGAGGGAAATTAAATGCTGGCATTAAAGAGAGTTGTTGGTCATAAGATATTTCAGGAATAACTGTCCTAGCCCTCTAGCCATTTTCTGTCCTGACTCATCACTTAACATGGGGGGGGGGGGGGGAAATTGCAGACTCTGCTCAGCTCACCTTTCCCGCTCCTCCTTCATCTTTTCCAGGTCTTCTTCTTTGAGAGTGCCAGGCTTTGAAGTTCCCTTCTGATCACCTTTTGTGCCTTTGTCCTCTTTTTTCTTGCCAAACCTGATGAAGAAAGTAGGAAATGCTATTGGAGAGGAGTGGATGGACAGAACAGTAGGACAAGACTGCATTTCCCTCTCTCCCGAAGAAAAGTTGTACGATTTATTTACTTCATTTATATTATACTCCACCTTTTCCCCTCGTGGAGACCCAAGGTAGCTTTCATTGTTCTCCTCTCTTCCACTTTACCGAGAACAACCCTGTTAGGCCCGTGTTGCTGGGAAAGTGTGGTGGGCTCAAGGCCACCCAGCAAGCTTCCACGGAAGAGAGGGGATTTGAACCTGGAGGTCCCAGATCCTAGCCCTGTACTCTATCTTCTATGTAACACTGGCCAATTCCCCACTAGCCTTGCCACAGTTTAGTGCTCCTTTTTCCCATGGCACTTTTGCCCGATTTTGTACATGCTGCCTTGGAGCTGCGACTTGCTCTGCCTCTTTCCCAAATTCTCTCCGTGGTTTCATAATCTGGTTTTCAGAGAATACTACAGCCGCGGAGAGAACTTGGGAAAGAGGTGTGGCAAGTTGCAGCCCCGAGGCAGTGTGTGCAAAATCGGGCAGAAGCACTGCAGAAAAAAGGAGCGCGAGACTGTGGCAAGGCTAGTGGGGAATCGGCCAGTGACTCCACAATACACTTTGCCCCAGCCTTGGCTTCTAAAATAAACTCGATACACCATTTCACAAACTAAACACTCTCGGAGTAGATGTTAGCTGATTTTCTGTATACTCGGAACTTAATTTGTTTTTCAGCGCTGTGTATGTCAGAGATGTCTCAAGATGCTAAATGGATGGGGGGCTTTGATACTCAGCTATAATTAGCATAAATCTTAAAAGCAGCTGAAGGGTCTTCTTTCCCCGAGGGCAGTTTGCATGGAAGCAATCCTTCAAGCCGGCCTCAGAAGCAAACCACATCCCATTCTGCTCTCTGCCATAAATGCTGCTTCTCCATTACCCAGAGCCCAGATTTCACTCGGCTTACCTTTTAAATCAAGCTAAGGGCGAAGCCGGCATCCAAATAAATAAACAGCCCTCCATTACATGGACAGAACAAAAGGCTAATTTAAGAAAACCACTTTGCAAAACTCAATGCTCTTTTTCATTACAAACAAACAACTCACGTATTATAGCGGCCTTCCAAATAGCAGTTTTCTAGTATGCTAATACATACATTGCCTGCACTAAATTAAACCTTTATAGTGTAACTAATGGCCATAGCTGATATGGGCTGCAAAAAAATACATCCTGGTCCTTCTGGTTAGATGAACCCACACTATCCTTTACAACTCAAACCTTTAACGCGGATTGTCTCACTTGAAATTTAACCAAGCCCTTTTTTAAAAAGTATAGACATCCTATATGCACTTGCTGAAAACTGCAGATATTGCTCATGAAAACGTTTCCTACTACTCTACTTTCTCATTATTATAGGATTGAAAATGAAGACATACAAATCATATGGAAATGTAAGTGAACACTGCATAGATTTGTGGCATTAAAGCTGGAGTCACAATTCTGGAAGCTCTTAAAACAGTTGAAGCTTAGGAAGAAAAACAACTGCTTAAATTTAACCAAGAGTTTGTTTGAAGAGTCCACTGCTTTTCATAGCACCTCTATTTATTCCCAACATGACCTTTGCAATGTATACGGCACATCTTTCCACTGTTCTACAAAGTAGGGAGCCGGAACTGAACATCTGAAGCTTCCTTATATGCAAATCTTACCATTTTATTTTATCTATTTATTTTAAAAACTTTCTATCCAAACAGGGACCTTGAGATGGTGAACATCGAAACACTACACTTGAAATTGTCTATATAAAATATTCAACAACACTATCAAAACAGACAGCTGCATGACACCATGAAGGGAGGCCAACAGGAGTTCACTGGGGATATGCCAGACAAAACAAAAAAGGTCTTCGTTTGCTGGCAGAAGACAGCCACCTGACATTATTTAACTGGATATGCCGGTGAGTGAAACTGGAACCTTCCACATGCAAAGCCCAACAGGGTTGCCAGCTCTGGGTTGGGAAACACCTCAGAATTTTAAGGGTGATGCCTCAGGAGATATCTCAGCAGGGCATGATGCCACAGACTCCACCCTCCCAAGCAGCCACTTTCTCCGGGGGAAATGATCTTGGCAGTCTGGAAATTACCTGTAATGGTGGGGGATCTCCAGGTGCCACCCAGGGGGTGGGAACCTTAACCTATGAGGCACAGCCACTTCCCCAGCTAAAGAGACCTCTTATCCCAGGTTGAGGCTGCAGAACTCAAACCCAGCACTTTATTTATTTATTTAAATTGTTTAGTAGACCTATATTCTGCCTTTTCCCGTAAACGGGCTCAAGGCGGGTCACAACATATAGCATTACTAAGTAGGAAGCTACTTCTTCAACTACCACCTGTCTGCTGCACAACTGAGACAGATTTTAATCAGTGTTCTCCTTCAGACCAAGAGATATCCAGATGCTTGTAGATACCTCTGCATAAAACTACATGTGCAAAAATGTAGCTGGTAAGCACATTTCACATTTATCGGCATAATCTTCAGGTGATTTTTATATACTTTTTGGCAGTCCAGAAGATGTTCTTTTATTCATTGAGTGTGTTGGCTGAACTATATTTCTCTTGTACACTGGCATTTCTCCACTGACCAATGCTGAAAAACTTAGGCGTCAGTGCAGCTTTGCATAACTTCAGTTACTAATGCATTCAAGCAAAGAGACCGCAATACAACAAGGTTAGCCCCTGAAAGGCAAAAATACTGCAGAGGCAGCTCTCCAAGTTTCCAGGATGACTTAAGAGGCCTCACCGGCAAGAAATAATGCCACTTTTCAATGCACATACAGCACTGCCATTTCTATTCACATACAGAATATTCCAGGGGTGGCTAAACTGCAGCTCGGGAGTCACATGTGGCTCTTCACACATATTTATTATTTATTTATTTAAATTTCTATCCCGCCCTCTCCGCAAGCAGACTCAGGGCGGCTAACAACATTCATTTTTACAAATTAAAAACCAATAAAAAATAGCTACAGTTTAAAATTATTTTAAAAAAGCATTTCATTTCATGGTGCTGTATCACTACAATATAATATAAGTGGTGATCATATGGTACTCTATAATGATGTAGGGTGGCAGCTCTCTCCCGGTTAGATCTCAAAGGCCTGTCGAAACAGTTCGGTCTTACAGGACCTGAGGAAAGTAGAGAGGCATTTAAAGTTTAAGTTGCTTTCTTTCCACCTCACCATCTATTTGTTTCCTTTCCACCTTTCTTGCCACCCTTCCTTCCTTCCTTCCTTCCTTGCAGCTCTCAAACATCTGACATTTATTCTATGTGGCTCTTACATTAAGCATGTTTGGCCACCCTTGGTATATGCAATGGATATTTCATTTCTTCTACCCCAGTATGGCAGAAGAGGAAATAGAGGAAGCATGAGTACACTGGAAAAGAGATGTAAAATTTCCAGAAATTCTGAAGCCATGGGGAAAACAGAAATTTTGAGGAACTCCCTACTAACCCCCTCCCCCGAAAATTTTGGGAAAAATTGAAATGCATGCAATACGTATTGTCCTATCAAACCTAAGATAACATTACTGCTTTAACAATATAAAATGTATCATGTATTACTTACTTAGTATATAACATTGCAATATTTGACATGTTTATGGAATATAAAAGTTATAGCCTTAGTTTTCAACAAGCAAAACTGCAAATACACTCGAGAGAAAACTGCAAGCTATGATATCTTAGCACATACACCTTAATTTTTGTTATCTGGTTAGAAAGAACCAAGTTCTCAATGAAACTTGTCAGAGTTTTCCTCTGAGACTCTTCTGCCCCACCTCTTTTAGATCTTTTTTCTCCTTCCTTCAAGGTAGGGCAGTAAGTTACTTTTTGCCCAGTCTGTGGGTATACTTAACAGTGGTTTGAGGGAGAGATGGAAAAGGTCAACCACAAGTCAGGTCAAAAGGACAACAGAAAGTATGCAACAGCTGAAAAGCTTCGTTTTACCTGACTCGGGTCTTCTTGTTCATGACAATAGCTGATGGAACAGAGATTGAATTGGAACAGCCGAAAAGCAATGAGAGCCCTGCATTCTCCCTTCATGAAAATCAAGTATCCCTGCACTTGGATTTAAGCTGGTGTAGTGGTTAAGTGCATTGACTCTTGTCTGAGAGAACTGGGTTTGACCCCCCACTTCTCCACCCGCATCTGCTGGAATGACCCCAGCCTTCACGTCTGTAAATCAGAAATGCAACCAATGTGCTATGCCTGCAAATCACGCTCTGAAGATATTTTAGCCAGGTATACCTGACAACCCACCCCCTTGCCTGTCTTGCACATTGCTCACCTGGAGTTACTGCAGTCTTTGGAAACAATGATATCTAGTCTAAGGCATACATATGCAGTGAAGTACTCATTGCTTTTTAATGCATGCTGAAGTGTTCCGCCTTTCGCAGGTAAAAGAGGGACATGTCCAGAGAAGCGAACTAAAATTAAAATGTGTAAACAGCAGTACGGAAAAGGGAATGTTTAAGAAGAATCTGTAAGGCGGTAATCTTACTTCCAGGACTAATTCTCAAAGCCACCAAGTTCTAGCCCTCTGGGAAGCCTGCCATGGACAGCAACTGCTTCCTAGTTACTGTAACCAAGGGAGGTTTTGCATGTCACCTCTACAGAGGAAGCCAAACGCATTACACATTATTGGTCCAGCAATTGGACAGTCTACACCCTCATTGGTCTTCGGCTAAGAACCGATGAGCCAGTGGTCTGAGACACATCAGACAACAGGATGTTGTTGGATTCCTGGGGATCGGATATGGGACAAAGTGTCTGGGGGGGGGGGTGGCGGCAATGGGAGGAGAAATGGATGGAAATAGCCATTGTCTCTTCTGAAGATGGAAGTGTCCTTATGTCTTCAGAATGGGAAGATTGGATAAAAGGCACAGTCATAAGCTGGGGAGCAGGAAAGAAATCACCGGTCTTTAGAGAAAAAACCTTTCCTGCCTATACTCCAGGCAAGCGGAGAATATAGGTAGAGATGCTCGAGATCATCCGTGAGTCTCCTTCAAAATTATTCTTGCCCAGCTTATTTTGTATCACTGTTGAGCATAAAGCACAACATGTTTACATAATAAAAAAGAAATGCAACAACTGCAAGTTTTCATATGTCTTTCTTTTAAATTTGGATATTGTCATCCTCAAACAGAGAAAAAGGCTTTGTAAGAACAATAAAATGACAATTTCCATCACAGTAACGGATCAGTCTGACAAAGCACTGCCGCCTGGCAGTAAAAGTTTCCGATGCCAAAAAACGCAAAGTTCAAATGAAATTATAAACCAGCAAGTGATTAGTACTTAGTACATCCACACAAAAACAAGTTTTTCAGCTATTTTTGGCTTCACACCAGATCTGCGTGAAGTGACGATGCACACCTGCTCTATTAAACATGCAATCTGCAGCTGGAAGCTGAGCAAGGATTCGGCCATTTTTTAAAACTTCTTTTCTTTTCTTTACTGTACATTAAAAATACTTTTACCTTTTTTAGTTTTAAAACAAAGTAGAAAGGTGCACAAAAATCTCCATGCATGCAATATCATTCCTTAATATAACCCCAGTTCTCTCACCTATTCTTGCACTATTCCAAAATGTGTATTAGCAGTTTTCCTTCCTCGTCTGCCCATAGGGTTGCCAAACTGCAGATGATGGCAGGAGATTCCCCCAAAATTACAAATGGTCTCAAACGACAGAGAACAATTGCCAGGAAAGAACAATGAGAATAAAGTTCAGTTTCCACAGAAAGATCTGATGGTCATGATCAGATGACACAGAATCAACTCCAGAAAGGGTAACAGAAATAATAGCAGGGATGACTGTGAACTTTTATGATATTAGGTTTCATAATCAATCACCGTGCTAATTGAATCAAATAGCAGTACATGGGATTTCTGATAAGCAGCTGAAAGCAGATTCAAACAATGCTGGATTTTTAACCTGTCTCTCCCCCCCCCCCCATCATGTCTCCAGAGTCCATGAACATGGACACGGTGGTGTCCCCCCCCCCCAACCCTCCAAGTGCCGTGGGTATCCATTTTTCATGATTCTCTTGTTAGGGGATCTCTGCAAAAGTACATTCAAATATTCAGTACAATTATCTAACATGATATATTTTTAACATCAAATTAAACTGTCAGATCCATGAAATTCTCTGATGTGATATTAATATATATATATTAAATGATAACAGCACTGATTTAAAATAGACAACACTACTGAATTATTGGGTGGATTTATCCCTGCCATCATTTAATTGCAAAAAATGTGCTCCTAGGGACCTCGGGGCGGGGGGGGGGGACCTTATTCTGTGCTTGGCAGATACCAGGAAGCCTTAGCCAAACCTCATGGGGGTTACTTTTCCCATAATCTCTAGTCCTCCCCCAAGTGTCCAGTGTCTTTGCAGACACTTAAAAAAAAGCTGTTAATTTATTGCAACTGTTTAAAAAAATATGGGTAGACTTCAAGAATGTGTTGTAACTACTTTAAAGCATATCACAATAAGATATGGGCAGACTTCAAGAATGTGGTCTGGAAACAGTGGAAGGGGGAGAAACAGTGGAGGGAATTGCTCCTTGCCTTCCCTAATGGAAAGGGTTGCCTCTTCAATCACGCCTCTGGCCGAAGATTGCTGGCTGGAACAGAGAAAGAAAAGACTGAGGCAGGGTGGGTGGGAAGAAGCTACGCATTATATATGTCGATTTTTTTAAAAAAATAAACTATTTTAAAAGAGGGACAATCAAGTTAGGAACATTATGGCCTCATGATACTCTTGCAGAGTGTTTTGGCAACACAGGCAGAGGCTTGTAAAGCACCACTGAAGGCAGCTGTAGGCACAAAGCCATTAGTATGCTGTCTACAGGAGAAGAGCAATACTCCAGATGCACCACAGATACAAGGTGTGCATACGAAAGCAGGAAAAGGGGATTTTCTTTTGATGTGACTTGCCCTCCAAAAGGGAAAATTGGGTGAGTCATCCTAACATGAAAGCCAGTGTACGGTTCCCTGAGAACAAGCTGTGCAAGTACAATAGATCCACCTTTTCTGATGTTGGCTGTAGAAGCAAGACCCTGAGAAATCAATAACCCCACCCTAAAGGCCCACCTCTGCTAGTGGGTTGGGGCTGTAGCTCACTGGCAGAGCATCTGCTTGGCATACAGAAGGTCCCAGGTTCAGTCTCCGGAATCTCCAGTTAAAAAGAAAAAGGCCAGGCAGTCACTTATGTGAAAGACCACCATTTAATACCCTGGAGGGCCTTGGCCAGTCTGAGTAGACAGTACTGACCCGGATGGACCAATGGCCTGCTACAGTATAAGTCAGAGGTGTCAAACTCATTTGTTACAAAAGCTGGATCTGACATAAATGTTATCTGGTTGGGCTAGGCTATGTCTGCCATAGAAGGTAATGCCAGGTACCGGAGATTCAAACTTCATAAATGACACAGGTAAATCCAGTTAGCTATATTATTTTTACTTACAATACAAACAAAAGCAATTGATTCCTAGGAGTGAAAGCAATTTTTTTTACAGGGGAATCCACAAAAGCCCCCCAAAATGTATAAATTAATCATATGCAAGACTAATTCCCCCACCCAAGGGATTCCATACTCACTACTCCTTAGCCATTTCCTTTCATTCCCTGACATATTTGACCACACAAACTTCACTGTGTGGGCCCATGACCCGCCCCCCCCCCCAGCAGCCTCCTGTCTTCCCCTCCTCACATCAGTTGCTCAAAGGCCAGATAAGAGGTCTGGATGGGCCGGTTCCGGCCCCTGGGCCATATGTTTGACATCCCTGGTATAAGGCAGTGTCATACCCAGCACAAACCCAGTGGTTCATACCAGTCAAAAATGTGCTCTAATGTGAGAGGAGCAGGATGGCTCCAGCGCAGTGCATTCTGGGTAGCTCCTTCAGGTGCTGTTTAAGCAGTGCCTGTCCGTACATCCCTTCTCCATGCCCCAGACGCAGCTAGATCAGTGTCACAGAATTCTTTGTACATAAGCCCAAGGCTGTTCAAGTTGTAAGATTGTTTCCCTCGTTGCAAAATAAATCTGGCCCTATCGTTTCAATAGCAAATAGAGGACTGTGCATACAAACACATGTTGCTACATATTATTTGCCTCTGATGTACCACAAAGTAATACTTCTGTGGCAACTGTTGAGCCGATTGTTGCTCACCCAAACTGACACTGCCTTTTCTTTGTTTCGTTTCTAATTTTCAGGCAGGCTTAAAAATGAACTTGCTGTTCTGCGAGAGCCTCCTCTCTTGCTCCCGTGATGAATTTCTTGAAGGCAAGACCTAAAAGCGGTGGCCATGGTAACATTTCATTTCGAGGCTGAAGAGCCAGTTTCCACATCTCAAATGTGTTGATATTTACTTTGAGGATTAAAGAGCAGGGAGGTCTACAAAGTCCCCAGACTTCTAATGCGGGGGGAAAAACATCTGCTGGACCGAGTCCTAAGCAGATTGCTGGCTAAATTCAGCAACGAGGGAATTCTTCTGGTTAATTAGGTTCTCCCATATCAGGAGATGTCATTGACGCTGAGAGACCGTGATGGCATTCGAAGCATTTTGCAGGGGAAGAACATAAATTCAAAAGGTCACCATGATGAGCAAAATCCCCCCTCCCCCTATTATTCACTTAGTCATCTGTGGAAGTGATCTGTGTTTTTATAAATGCAAAGGGGTTTGTCCTGACCTGGATAGCCCAAGCCAGCCTGATATCATCAGATCTCAGAAGCTAAGCAGGGTTGGGCCAGGCTAGAATTTAGATGGGAGACCCCCAAGGAATACCAGGGTCATGATGTGGAGGCAGGCAATGGTGAACACCTCTGAACATCACTTCCCTTGAAAACCCCATGGGCAGGGGTCATTTTGTAGAAAAAAGAGGTGCTGGAGCTCATTAGCACAACATATTTGCATAACTCATTTGCATATGCCACACACCTCTGGCATCACTGGAAGGTGGACTAAATTAGATCAGCTCAGCATCTACCTTCAAATGCTTCTTGAATTAGAATGGTCATAGTACAAGCTTACTCCCATCATACTTTTTAAATGACTTTCTCCTATGTGGCCACAGTGAAATGAGGAAGATTTCCACTTGTCTGCTTGATATGTTTTGGTTATTTCCCCATTTTTTTGGCGGGGAAAAATATTAGAAAGTTTGCCAAATCTCAGAGATCAGCAAAGTTCTCACAGGGGGTTTGAACAATGGAGCCCAGAAGCAAGGTTTTTAAGGGGGGGGGGGTTGGAGGAATAAGAAAGAAAGAGCACAGTAAAATTTAGAGGCTCTGGAGCTGTGCTCCTGTGAGCTCCTGCCTGCCCACAGGGATAGCATAAGTTGGCTGTGGTTTGATGTTCTTTTCACCACTACAAAAGAATTTACATATGGGGGGGGGAGTCCCAGAGCACTCAACACTCCTGCTGCTATTTCCGGTAGACTAGTCTTCCTCAAAAGAGCCCCGTGGCATAGAGTGGTAAAGCTGCAGTACTGCAGTCCTAAGCTCTGCTCGATTTGATTCCAGTGGCTCAAGGTTGACTCAGCCTTCCATCCTTCTGAGGTCGGTAAAATGAGTACCCAGCTTGCTGGGGGGAAGTATAGATGACTGGGGAAGGCAATGGCAAACCACCCTGTAAAAAGTCTGCTGTGAAAATGTCGTGATGTAATGTCACCCCAGAGTTGGAAACGACTGGTGCTTGCACAGGGGACTACCTTTATCTTTTTAGTCTTCCTCAAAGGCAGCCTTTTCAAGTCTCCCTAACCCCAATGCAATGGTCTTGGAGATGATCTCTAGTGAGTTAAAACTGATGGGAAATAAAAGAAATACTTTTTAAAATGTTACTTTTTATAATGTTACTTAGAACTGAACTCTTAGTTTTCTGTGAGCAAAACTGCCAAGGTATCCAATACTTGGGAAAGAATTGTACGATGCTGCAACTCTTTGCTATTTTTAGCACATATAATCTTGATTTTTGCCAACTGAGAGGCAGCCAGTAAAAAATAAAAGTTGCATTAGACAATAGATTTGGTAGTAAACAAAAGAAAGGGCATTACTGGGACAAGAACAGTCACAAAAGGGCTCGCTCCCCTTCCAGCCTGCGTCCCATCCCAAGGATGGCAAGTGGGAGGGCCAAGTGGCAACACTCGCCTCCGTCCCTGGTGATGTGCAATGCCAGGTCCATAAATAATAAAACCTCAGTCCTGCAAGAATTTTTCATCAGGCAGGATATGGACCTGGCTTGTGTGATGGAGACCTGGGTGCGGGAGGGGGAGACAGTTGCTCTTTCCCAAGTGGCCCCGCCTGGTTTCTCCATCCTTCATCAGGCCCGGACCAGCGGGCGGGGGGGAGGGGTGGCTTTTTTCATACGGGAGGATTGCTCCAGGATACTTCCGCCGCCAGAGATCAAGGGCGTGGAGTGTGTGGGCCTGCTGTGGGACGTTGGGGAGAGTTTGGCAATCTGGCTGGTGTACCGTCCGCCTAACGCACCGGCCAGTGCCCTGCCGTCCCTGATGGAGGCTGTAGCAGGCTGGGCATTGGAGCACCCTCGACTTATAGTCCTGGGTGACTTCAATGTCCATGCTGAGGACGCAGCTTCCACTCGTGCGACGGACCTGGTGCTTTCCATGGCAGCACTAGGACTTTCCCAATATGTAACAGCGCCCACGCATCAGGCTGGACACACACTAGACCTGATCTTTGCGGTGGGAGTAGTAGTGGATCAGATATCTGCCAAGGCAGTGCCATGGTCTGACCACCAGGCCCTGAAGGCTCGTGTGGACATGCCACCCCTGTCCCGTTTAGGCGGTGAGCAGATTTGGGCTCGCCCGCGTAGTCAGATGGACCCGTTGCGGCTTCAAACGGCTATACGGGATCCTTGGCCCACCGGCGACTCGTTGGATGAGCTAGTGAAGACCTGGAATAACCGGCTCTCTGAGGCCATCGACGAAATCGCTCCCTGACGTCCTCTTCATCCTCAATCACGATCTGCTCCATGGTATACCCCGGAGCTGCGATCAATGAAGCGACGATTAAGACGACTAGAGAGACAATGGTGCTACGCTCGTGACGAAGCTACGAGAACATCATATAGGTCATTTATGAGGACCTATGAGATGGCTATTCGGATTGCAAAGAAGGATTACTTTGCATCCAGAATCGCAACTGCGACCTTGCGCCCAGCACAATTGTTTAGTATAATTCGGTCATTAACAGAATTGCCGCAGGGCAAACAAAATAATAGAGAATTGAAAATAGGCTGTGAGGCTTTTGCGAGTTTTTTCGCAGATAAGGTCTCGTCGCTCCGACACGACCTACCCGCTATAATTAATACAGTAGATGAACTTGGGGCACCAAGCACATCTTCTGGTCCAATTTTGGACTCCTTCGGCCCACTCAGTCTGGAGGAAGTCGACAGGATCCTTGCAGCTGTGCGCCCTACGACCTGTAGGTTAGATCCGTGCCCGTCTTGGCTTATAAAGGCTAGCCAAACGTGGCTGCCTGAACCACTACAGGACATTATCAACAGGTCCCTGATTGAAGGGATCTTTCCTACACCTCTTAAAGAGGCAGTGGTCTGTCCCCTCTTAAAAAAACCATCAGCAGACCCGGCCATATTGGCGAACTATAGGCCAGTGTCAAACCTTCCCTTTCTGGGCAAGGTCATAGAGTGGGCGGTAGCGATTCAGCTGCAGGGATTCCTGGAGGACATTTCCGCACTGGATCCATTCCAGTCCGGCTTCCGGCCAGGTCACGGGACGGAGACAGTTCTGGTCGCCCTCATAGATGACCTTATGCGACATCTGGACCATGGCGGTTCCGCAGTGCTGTTGTTATTAGATCTGTCAGCCGCTTTTGACATGGTTGACCATCAGCTACTGACTAGCCGCCTTGCCGATGTGGGGATTCAGGGATTGGCCTTACAGTGGCTGACCTCCTTTCTCCAAGATCGGGGACAAAGGGTGGTGATAGGGGAGGAAGCATCCCAGAGGCACTCTCTTAGCTGTGGGGTGCCGCAGGGAGCGGTCCTATCCCCGATGCTATTTAATATCTATATGCGTCCCCTTGCCCAGATTGTCAGGAGGTACGGACTGGGTTGCCATCAATATGCGGATGACACCCAGCTCTATCTATTGATGGGTGGCCAGTCTGACTGTACCCTGGAAAATCTAGACCTGGTGTTACAGGCCGTGGCCTCTTGGCTCAGACTGAGTCGGCTGAAATTGAATCCGACGAAGACGGAGGTTCTCTACCTGGGTCGGGGCGGTCCGGGGAGAGAGATCCAGCTGCCGGCCCTTGATGGGGTACCATTGATACCGGTCCCTAAGGTCAAGAGCTTAGGCGTGCTCCTTGAGTCCTCCCTTACAATGGAGGCTCAGGTGGCAGCCACTGTTAGATCTGCCTTTTTTCATCTTCGGCAAGCGCGGCAGCTGGCCCCTTACCTGGAGCGCAACGACTTAGCGACGGTAATCCATACTACGGTCACCTCAAGAATAGATCACTGTAATGCTCTCTACATGGGGCTACCCTTGACGCTAATCCGGAGACTACAGCTAGTGCAGAACGCTGCGGCACGGCTGCTAATGGGGCTGCCGCGACGGGAGCACATTCAGCCAATGCTGAGAGAGCTGCACTGGTTGCCTGTTGTGTTCCGAGTTCGCTTCAAGGTGTTGGTATTAACCTTTAAAGCCCTCTATGGTACGGGACCGCCTTTCCCCATATATCCCCCAGAGAGCACTGCGATCAGGGACAAAAAATCTGTTGTCCGCCCCTGGCCCAAGAGAAGCCAGGCTATGTGTAACGAGATCCAGGGCTTTTTTGGTGGCAGCGCCAGAACTTTGGAACACCCTCCCAGAAGCTATAAGGGCCCTGTAGGATTTATCTGCGTTCCGCAGGGCCTGTAAGACCGAACTGTTTAAATAGGCTTTTGTGGTCTAACTGAAAAAGGGCTGCCACCGGACACCGGTGGGTCTGATCATAGTTAACAAGTCAATACCGCCTATACTGGATTGAAATAGCGCTATAGAATGGTTTTAAAGTTGATATGTAAATTATGGTTTTATATGTTTTATCGGATTAATTGTTTTATAATGTTGTAAGCCGCCCTGAGTCCGCTTGCGGAGAGGGCGGGATATAAATGAAAAATAATAAAAATAATAATAACAACAAGAGGGCTACCAGCAGATTTGAATATTGCCATATCTCATTATATTGAAACACTGCATTTGTTAATAACATACTATAATTAAATGTATTAACCAGGGCTTTTTTTCTGTAGAAAAAGCGTGGCAGGAACTCATTTGCATACTAGGTCATAACTAAGGGGTTATTAGACAGAGGTATTATGATGTACCCTTTCCTAACTAATGCTACTCAAGCCTGCAAATGCAATGAATATTGATTGCGATATATCCAATATAGGCATAACTTATTAGTAGGATAATAAACAGCTGGCTATTAGTTGCAGTCACTTCCTAGAACTCATTTTTTTTCACTGTTGCATGATCATAGTTTTGAGACTGTCCAGTTCACTCGTACATTTACTTCTCTTTTGTATTATTTTGGCATGTAGGGCCTATGTGACATATCCATTTGTGGCCTCATTAGGAACAGTCTAATATAGCATTATGAAATAGTTACCAACAAATGTGAAAAATTATCATGTTATATTTTTTTTATAGTAAGAGACAAATTAAGCTGTGCAAAACTGACTTGTCCAGCTTTGCCCAGTGCTGCTCATGGATCAGCAATAGTTTGAACTTGGCTCAGAAAAGGGAAAACTAACAAGTAACCCCCCCCCCCACACTATTCTGAATGATCTCAATAATAAAAGGGGGAAGAGATTCTCATTATTTATTCCTTTGTTGATTATATTACATTTTGCCTGCCCGCTATCCTGTTTCCATTCTTAATCCTGAGGGAAGAGGCTAGCGTACTTGTTGAGTTGTTTCTTAAAACAAACAAACAAAATTTCTCAAAACTGAGGGTAAAAGCTAGCTTACTTGTTGGTTGGTTTCTTAATCCCCCCCCCCCAAAAAAAACAACGTTTAAGATCTAGAAGGCTTCACAAAATTACCTTCGTGGGGGTGGTTGTTGATCCAGCAAGCTTTAAAAACCCTATTATAATCAATGATGTGCTTATTTTTAATTTCTTCCTCAATGAAACTAAAAAAAACAACAACAAAATGATTGCAGGCCAGAATAGGCACAATGTGGGCAGGGAATCAGTATAGTGTCTGATGGGGCCATACGTTCATTTGCGGTGCCATTGTTCAGTGGATTAAGTAACCACCTGGAAATGAGACTCTTCCGCAAGCTGGAATATGATGAGTCTAATTGTCATCTGTTTTCAAAGAATACCATGTTTGATGGCAGGTTTGGAGGGTTTTTGATTTCTGCATTGTTATAATGTATTGTAGAATCTGAATTCTTTCATAATTACATTTAACTGGCAAGGGTGGTAGCTGGCAGCGGAGGGGATAAATATTTCAATGTATTTTTGTTTCAATACTCTTTTAGTCTGTATTACCAGCCTTTGATATTTTAATTTTATCCTGTATTGCTTTTATATTCCATGAGTGTGGTAGAGTGATATCTGTCATTATTATTGCATACCTTCAGATATCTTTGTCCATCAAAGTAATCCTGAACAAGTTAAGATCATCCCTTTTTGTCTCTAGGGATCCCCGGTGTGTTTTCAAGATATAGTTAAAAAATAAATGTATAATGTAGTGCCGTATTCTCCCAACTGCACTAAACTTCCTATTGGCATGAATTCTCTACTGTACATATCCTAACCTGTATTGTGCCTCTTCAACTAATGGCTACTAAATATCCTTGCATAGGGTAGTTGAATGATAGATGCTCCATCACGTGAGATGTCATCACTAATTTACAAATTGGGCCAATGGATAGTTTGGTTTTGCCAGCTGATGGGTTTTCTGTGGTCGTCCAAACAAAATCAATTTAACCATAGGAGAACTTGCATAATTCCTCTGTCAAGCCTAATTTCACTAGCTGCTATGCCATTTTAGTATCCCCCATGTACACATTATAGTCAAATATGTCCGCTCCCCTTCCACATTCTTATTCCCAATTATGTTGATCATTGTTCCCATATTGACAGCCCAGTGCTCAAGTCAAGGGTTGTTCTGGTTACTGTGACTAGAGCTAAAGGTTAGATATGTCCATAAATTCAACTCCCAGCATATGCATCACTGTTGCTAAAAGCATCAGCCGCAGTATCCTCTTACTTTGACCCACCCAACCATAACATGGCAGAGTTTTCCTTAGGACTGCCAGCTCTGAGGAGGGATTTTGAGGGTGGAGCTTGGAGAGGAGGAGGTTTGGGGAGGAGGAGGCCCTCAGCATGGTATAATGTCACAGAGCAGCCATTTTCTGCAGGGGAACTGATCTTGGGCATCTGGAGGTCAATTATAATAGTGAGAGATCTCGAGGTGCCAACTGGAGATTGGCAGCCTTAGTTTTCCTTCCTCACAAGTGGCAACTGGTAGACTAGATGGAGGCAGGGAGGCTTGTAGTGTGATGCCATATCACGTGGCTTGTGTTATTAGACTATCCAGGGCAGGATGCAGGGCTCTGCTGCTTTTAGCAGCACATCCAGTTCCCAGCCTCACTCGAGTTAGGACTGACCCCAAATTTCACTGGGCTATAGCTAGGAGAAAAGAAGATGATGATATTGGATTTATACCCCACCCTCTACTCTGAATCTCAGAGTCTCAGAGCGGTTTACTGTCTCCTTTACCTTCCTTCCTCACAACAGACACCCTGTGAGGTGAGTGGGGCTGAAAGAGCTCTCACAGAAGCTGCTATTTCAAGGACAGCTCTGCGAGAACTATGGCTGACCCAAGGCCATGTTAGCAGCTGCAAGTGGAGGAGAGGGGAATCAAACTCGATTCTCCCAGATAAGACTCCGCACACTTCACCACTACACCAAACTGGCTCTGAGAATATAAGCCTGAGAAGCTTATATTCATATTGCAGCTAGTTCCCAGTAGCCTGAGACTTCAGAGCAGCTGTAGGTATGAGCAGTGACAGAGGCACCCATGCCTTAGCTAAAGAGAGCTGGTTCCTTGGCAGCTTGCTTGCTTTACTTTGAACAATGCCTAGCCTGTGCGTTCCTTTCCGTTTTATGTTCCATGATTCTCACCTAAGGTGGAGGGCCACGGGCCTGTTCAGTTGTTCAAAGAACATGAACCCGTTTCACAGTGATAGAGTGTGCATATTCTCTCCCTCTCCTTGTGAAATAACTTCAGCAAGATCGGTAGAGCCACGCGGCACACAGCGCCCGTAATTTCTGACCAATAAGGAGGGATATAACCAGAAAGCTTTTAGGTAGTTAGAAAAACACTAAAAATGTAAAAGATTTCTTTCATTAACACTCCTATTAACATAAATGTAAAATGAGTCTGGGCCCGGTAATCACAGGCAGGCAGTCTGACTCATTCCGGCGCTAATACCCTGTAAAAGCCTACGTATGAAAGTAATTAATCAAAGCACGGTGCCTCTCCAAGAGAGTATTTCTCCTGCTGTAAAGCAGAGTGATAAAATAACTTAAAACACACGGCAGTAGTGGCAGTTAATAAGCTTTTTATAGTCCCTGTGTGGACCTGAAAATCATACCTTATTAGTATCTTTATCTTTCTTACTTACTTTTTACTTACATTTTAAAGATAGCATTGGAGCTCTGTTTGCATGTGTGTGAGAGAGACAGTGTGTGTACCACACAATCGCATGCATCTCCAGAATGTTTGGGACTGAATTTTATTTCACTTGCCCAGAAATTATTATGAGGAACGATACCATTATTATTTTTTTAATCAGTCCTTAATATGAAAGACTCAGGGACAGAAATGAAACTCTTTTAAAAGACGGATTTTTGTCCCCAAAGGGCGCACCTGAGACAACCGTTGTTATGGTTTTACTGTTTATTACAATTGCCCCTGTGGTTGTGTCTCAAAGAGGGTCTCTGAATAAAGCATCTGAAATTTGCATTTCTTCTATACCTGATTGCCTGCAACTTGCAGGTACTGGGAGCTATTGGTAGGTTTGCAAGGTCTGTGTTGGAAAACACTTGGGAGATGTTGGGGGTGGATCCGGGAGAGGGCAGGGTTTGGGGAGGGGAGGAGCCTCAGCATGGTATGATGCCATAGACTCCACCCTTCAAAGCAACCATTTTCTTCAGCGGAGCTGGTCTCTGCCATCTGGAGATCAGTTGTAAAAGCAGGAGATCCCCAGGCCCAACCTGGAGGCTGGCAACCCTAGCTATTGGCCATAAGTGTGACTTCCATACTGGTCTCCAAGGGATGTCCCTGAGATTGTAAGTCCACCAGTGGCCTGCCTGGTATTGCATTAGGGGCCAACTACAACTTTTATTTACTTAGGAGTTTATGTGAGTGCTTTTCTGCATACTGGGGAGCCCAAAGCAGCTTAGAAAACCCCATAAAAACATAAAGAAAAAAAAATACAACAGATATCACAGGTCGTGGGCTGCTGGGTAAGGTTGCCAACCTCCAGGCACCTGGAGATCTCCTGCTATTACTGTTGATCTCCAGAAGACCAAGATCAGTTCCCCTGAAGGAAACGCCTTGGTGTATGACCGTGTGGGGTTATTTCTGCTTTCCTTCTTTTTTTAAAAGCACTTTTTCCGGTTCTTCCAATGGGCAAAGAATGGAAAAAATTGGAGTGCGCTAAAGAAGAACCTTCCTACGAAATTTTTCCTTTTTGAATTAATGAAATCAAGACAAGTCTTTACTAACTCAAAAGGTAAAACAGGAACATTTTCATTTAAGGCAATGTACAGGTAATTATTTGGTTGGCTAATGCTCTCCTGTGTTTTCTGTAAACATATAGGCCATATTTTCAAGGATATGCTGATGTTTAAATATGAATGATTCTGGCAATAGTTAATACTAGGGCTTTTTTTGAGCAGGAATGCACAGGAACACAGGCTTGGTGGCAGGGGTGTGGCCTAATATGCAAATGAATTCTTGCTGGGCTTTTACAAAGAAGCCCTGTGTGAAACAATAGTTCTTGTACCACAGAATGTAGATTATCTTATGTCAATTAAATTCAGTGATCTTATTTCAATAGGGTTGCCAGGTCAAACTTAGAAAATACCTGGGGACTTTCAGGGTGGAGCCAGGAGACTTTCCTATCCCCTTAAACAAACAAACAAACAGACTGAAAAAATACAGCAGTGCAGTTCCCCTGAATACAGTCTTTATTTTCTCTTCCCCCGGTAGCTGCATGTCCACTAAATGAAAGTGAACACACAAAGCAGCCAAAATAAACAGTTTCTAGCTCACACTTCTGTGGTCTCACTGGCGCAATTTACTCATGTTGTGGAATGTAACCATCTGGTGTATTCAACCAAGTTCTTCACACTAACACCAAAGGTTCTAGTTTAGTCTTTACTCTCTATTTCACTGTGCAAACAACGTCTGAAAAGAATGTAAAACTGAGGGTTCATGTTGGTTTCCCTTCCTCTCTCACAGCTGCATAGCTCACTGGGAACAGCCACATTGTTCTGTTGGCTCACCCTGCCCCTATTCAGCCTGGCTCCTACAGAAATTTAAAGGCACACACACCTTCCAAAAAGTAAGCAGTTTTCAAGTTTCTTCTAGGTATGAAGGCACATGGTGGTTGCTGGCCAGCTGGCTGGCAGTGGGAAGCAGCCTACAAAACCTGGGGATCCCCCATTGGGCCCTGGGGACTAATAAGCCTACATTTCATGTATTGTGTGCTTCTGAGGTAGAAATAGCAAGCTGTCATAAAGATGAGTGATTTACAAGTATTAACCTAGATAATTACTTGGAGCAACATAAGACTACTTAGTATTTAGATTTATTTATTTAAAACATTTATAGACCTCCTTTCCTAGATGCTCAAAATTGTTTATATAACAATAAGAACAGAGACTGTCAATATATATATCAACATTATATATATATAAAATTATATATATATATAAAATATATATATAAAATTATATATATATATATATAAAATTATATATATATATATATATAAAATTACAATTAGCAGTAGTTGTGTACAAGCTGTGTACAAGAGAACAAGCCATCGTTAAAATATAAATTAATCTCTCTGGTTTTTAGCGAAGAGCTCAAATCACAGTTATTAGCGAAATGTAACAGCAAGTTACAAATTGCCCTGAGAACAGGTGTCTTTGATTACTCTGACCCACTTGAAGGGAGGAAGGGGGGGGGGGGGAGTGTGGAAGCCTGAAGATTTCCACCTCACCCCCTGGAATGGTTTACAGCAACATGAGAAGCAGGACTAGAAGTGGCCTCACTCGACCAAATATGGGAGCATTTTCTAAAAAGGCATCCTTTGTTCTTGATTCAAATACGCAGAAGGCAAGAGAATTCACTGGTCAGAAATACGTTTCCTGTTCTCTGACTGGATGCCAGGAATCTACAGGTATTTGGCCACCATTAGAATGTGACATTCTAATATTATTACTTGTTTGTATGTCTTTGTGCATATAAAACTACTGGTTGAACCCTAAGGATGTGAACAGGAGCTTTGTTTGTCAAACAGATCTTCCTACCATCCTCATTTTCCGTAGCAGGAGCCACCTGAAAACCTGCCTTCAAAGGATCATGGGGCCTCAGGAAGAGTGAAGCGTGTGTGTGCGTGTGTATGGCTCTTGAGTGGGATATCTGTGGAAACTGCAAATGCCCTGCTGTATGAGCAGAAGTGCCCCACAGGTCAATCAAGGAGCTGCCCATGCCCAACATGAAGCCCGAGGGAGCTGGCTTCCCAAGCCTCAAACAGGGCAGGCGCAAGTTGATTTCTTTGGCCCCAGAAGGTAGGACCAGAACCAATGGGTTGAAATTAAATCAAAAGAGTTTCCGGCTCAACATTAGGAAGAACTTCCTGACCATTGGAGTGGTTCCTCAGTGGAACAGGCTCCCTCGGGAAGGTGGTGGGCTCTCCTTCCTTGGAGGTTTTTAAACATAGGGTAATGGCGATCTGACAGCAATGAAGATCCTGTGAATTTAGGGGGAGGTATTTGTGAGTCTCCTGCATTGTGCAGGGGGTTAAGACTAGATGACCATGGAGGTCCCTTCCAACTCTATGATTCTATGACTACTGTGGTGGTGCCAGCTGACTGAGCCCCAGATGGGACAGGCACAAGTGAACATTGCCATGGAACCTGCTGCCAAGCCCCAAATGGAGCAAGCATGAGTGATCATTGCCACACAGCCAGCTGCCTGGATGAGCTGGATGCAAGTGGCCACTGCGCACTCTGAGCCAGCTACTTGAGCCCTGAACACAGTGAAAGTTTGCTCTTTTCTACTGGAAGGGGGTGAAACCATGGGTGATTCCCGCCCCCATTCAGGGCTCAGGGCAACTGTCTCTGTTGCCCATTGGCTAAGACCGCCCCAGCACAAGGAGGAAGGAGAAATGGAAGCCAAGATGATCCTTGACATGGAATGACATTGATGTTTACAGAAAAAGGCCTTATCCTAATCAAATTCTACCACAGCTCACCTGACGTACAAAAGTTATGGTGTTTGGCGGAAATTTGGGCAACTTATGAAAGCTATGCAGTCCTGCTAAAATGGTTTACACAGTGAAGTGTGAGAAAAGTATGGTTTTCATCTATTACTTGCCTTTGAATGTTTGTTTCTGATTCACTACTGTAAATCCGAGCTTCCCGTCTGATTATTAAAATCTGCCCAGGGATATTGCTCACCTGCCTGACAATTTAATATAACAGCATGCCAAAGAGGAGAAAGGAAGTATAGCAGAATTAAAGTGGGAGTAAATGGAGAAGAAGAGCTTGAATAGAATCTGAGGTTAATCTGAAATAGTTTAAGGCTGTTTTGCCAGTGTGGACAAAATAAAAGGGGGATACTTTTGCTAGGTACGCCACAATCAAGCATGATGGTATGCTGTACACATTTTTAATTGCCCTCATCTTTACATGGGCTGTACGATGATCCAGGGGTGTAGCCAGGGCGTGCAACAGAAAACACTTCTTCACGCCACATCCTCATGGAACTCGTTACCACAGGATGTGGTCATGGCAACCAGCTAAAATGGCCTTTAAAGAGAGGAGATAAACTGATGAAAGGCAAGTCTTGCTATAGCTGTTTGTCAAGAAAGCTAAGTGGAATTAAGCACAGAGTCACAATACTTCTGAGTTCCAAACTCTGAGGACGAACAACAGGGGTTGGGGAACTTCCCAAAAGGCATCTGGTTGGCTACTCCTATATGGGCCTGGATGCTGAATTCAGTAGCCTTTTGCCTACATTGCTGGTGTCAAGCACACAGAGTTAATTGTTTGACTGGGGCCATGATTTGGGAGGAGGCTCCGTTATAGTTTGCACTTATGACTGAGACAAGGTTATTTCTTCAGCAGGAGGAATAAGAGCTCGGTGCTGAGACCACATGAGAGACAACTCCCCGTAATCTGAGAGGAAAAGAACTGCTAAGAAGTTTTAAGCAAATGTTGCTCATTTTCAGTTGTGCTAGAAATGACAGCCTGATGGGTATTAAATTAATTGGGGGGGGGGGGGTGGACAACAACATGGTGGCCTTTCAGTAAAATCCAACCCACACATTTTCTAACCCATTTTAGGGAGAGAGCAACTTCAGCAGTATCAGTAAATGCTGATCAAGAAAAGTAGGAAAAAGAACAGTTAAGCAACTCAAGAGCTGTTCAGAAGTTATATTCATGAAAACTGGAGCAGCTTCATTTAAAAGATGCATCCCGTCAATGTTGCCTGCTCTCCTTTCTTACAGCGATACTGAACAGACAAAACCGTTTTTTCCCAGCATTCAACTGTGGGGCACAGAAATAAAATGACTGAGCTCCCAGAGAGTCCAATGGGAGTTAAACTTATCTTTCTCAACAACTCTGATTAAACAAAAAGGAACGACTACTTTGATGCTCAAATTAGCATCTTTTCTCCAACAAGCTGAATTAATTAGTAAAGTGACAAAAGCATTAGTCCAGATAGGATCAAAGCTGAAACCATATTTATCTGAGATTTTAAATGAAAAACACAGTGCATTAACTCTTGGAGTTCCACTTTCTTCTTCTTTTGTTTAAATATGCAAAATGTACTGCAACAGCAACCACTGTGCTGCTAGGTGCTCTTGAAAAGGCAGAGAGAAAACCTATCAGTTTAGCAAGAGAATCTGTGGAGCCAAGGTGTTGGGGTTAGGATTATTTTTTAAATTTATTTTTTGTTCTCTTGGTTAATTTCAAAATTACCTAAGCAACAGCATTCTTACAGAGAATGTTTGATTTGAACTATCACTCAAATAATTACTTTAATTAGACCCTAATCTCTGTTTTAATAACTCATTTTCTCCTGTGAGAGTCACTATCATGTTTGAGTTTTAAATGTCTGGTTGTGTGAAATTTTCGATCTCATGACACAACCCAGCATGGCTCACTATGCGTCATCTCATACTGGGTTTACATTCTGTATATTCAAATGCAAATTCATACTTCTTTTGTTTTGCAGAACTTATATCCTGCCTTTCTAGCCTCAAAAGGGCCACCAAGGTGGCTAACAAAGTCAAATGTATATGATAAAATCACATTTTAAACCACTAAATTCATGCCCTCCCCAACATACATTATCCAAACAATTCAAAACAGAGCTAAAAGTACATACAAAGATATAAAAGGAGCAATTAAAACATTGGTCAGGAAGGAGGTCACTGCTGGAACACCAAATGAAACAAAAAGTGCTTCACCCACTGGCAGAAGATGGCAACAGAAGGGAACAGATGAAACTCCCCGGAGGGAGATCCTGAGTTTTGGGGCCATGACTGAGAAGGCCCTGTCCCGGGTTCCCACCCACCTAACCTCAGAAGGCACACATCTAAATCTAGTTACTTCCATATCAGATATGCGCTCCCCCTCCACATAAATGAGCATTCATGAAATTGCTACTCCTCCAGAGAAGAGTTAGAAAATACAGAAAACTATGGAATAAGACTAACGTCCAAATTCTAAAGCTTCCATCAAAACCCGTGTGCCTCAATAGAGGCGGACATATAAAAAGACAACTCAAAATGCGATTAAGGAAGTAAACCCAGAGGAAAACAGATGTATGAATTAATGCAACTGCATGGACTTGAAGCCCTCCCCCCCCCCCAAAAAAATTAGAAAAATAAGCACCAGGAGGTAATCTGGGACACATTTTTTATTTATTTGACACAACTTTATTGGGATATGTAAACTCGCTTTCACTTCAGCCATTTCTTCCGGGTACCAGGAATTCTGAGGATTGTTTAAACAAAAGCATTAAAGCCAGGGCTTTTGCGGGGTTTTTGTAGATAAAGCCCAGAAGGAACTCATTTGCATATTAGGCCACACCCCCGATGTCACCATTGTTTCGCATAGGGCTTTTTGTAGAAAAAGCCCAGCAGGAACTCATTTGCATATTAAGCCACAAGCCCTGATACCAAGCCAGCCGGAACTGTATTCCTGTGTGTTCCTCCTCAAAAAAAGCCCTATGTGTGAACCAGTCACAGAGAGTCCTTGATGCAGACATTTAATATAGCATATAGTACCAAATGCCCTTGATGGCTATCTCAGTCAACCCTTTATAGGAATAGTATGTTTCCCGTTCATGTCAGATATCCCTACCCTTCCTGCTGTGCTTATGATCCAGTTATTGCAGAACAGATATCAGGAGGGATTGGATGAACAGACCAGTTAATGGTATACAGAGATGTGGGTGGATCTTTAAAAGGACCATGATAGATAAAGAATTAAGGCAAAAGATGTGGGTAGGTGAACAGTAGCAAGATTAACCTGGAATTCAGAAATCACAGAAAGGATTGGATGTAATAAGACAAAATTCAGGTTCAAAATCCACAGGTCGTAACTTCCCGTTTTGGCGACTTGACATAGTGAGCGATCTGGGAAGGCTCCCGAGAATCACTCACTAATCGGACAGTAGAGGGGCTCCTCACTGCTGGTGGACTTGATTCCCAGACCCAGGGAGGGTCTGGGAAGGCTGGCGGCTTGACGGCGTGGAGCGGGATCAACAGCGGCGGCTGTTTCCCGAGCCCATTGTCACTGCAAGCCTCACTGTCCCGATTGCCATTTTAATGGCATCAGGGTTGAACACCGGCTCTCTCTTCTTCTTTCAACTTTAAATCCCTGTTTGGCCTGCTTTCTTTAAACAAGTCGATTGTAAGTGCTTCCTTACATTTGTTTTACTTTTAAAGCTGGATAGTTGATGTGACGGGACGTGGAGAGTGGGCTGTATAAGGGGCAAAGAGACTGAGGAGATAGTAAAGGAGAAGGGGGGGGAATCTCCTGCTAGAATTTCACGCCTGATAATGCTAATGCCCTTTTCAGGCCCTGGAATATATTAATAAGGGGCCCTGAGTTCTGGTTGAAGAAATAACACAGTTCAACTTGTCTGTGTGTCTTTACTAGGGGCACGGGGAGAGCCAGTTTGGTGTAGTGTTTAAGTGTGCGGACTCTTATCTGGGAGAACCGGGTTTGATTCCCCAGTCCTCCACTTGCACCTGCTAGCATGGCCTTGGGTCAGCCATAGCTCTGGCAGAGGTTGTCCTTGAAAGGGCAGCTGCTGTGAGAGCCCTCTCCAGCCCCACCCACCTCACAGGGTGTCTGTTGTGGGGGAGGAAGGTAAAGGAGATTGTGAGCCGCTCTGAGACTCTTTGGAGTGGAGGGCGGGATATAAATCCAATATCTTCTTCTTCTTCTTAATAATAATAATAATAATAATAACTTTTATTTCTATCCCGCCCTCCCCGCCTAGGCGGCTCAGGGCGGCTAACAACAACTTAGACATTAACATAAATGATAAAACTTTAAATTTAACAATTAAAATTAAGCATAAAAACCAGTCAGTTAAGTTAAAATACATGATTTTCGTTAGCCTAGATATATATGAGTGTATCTGGCAGCGATTGAGCTGTTATGGCGCTGGTTCTGCCAGTTTAGGTAGTCTTATAGATGGCGGTTCTTACACCAGGCAACTCAGCAGTCAGTGTCGTTATAAGCTTGCCTAAAAAGGGCGGTCTTGCAGGCCCTGCGGAACTGGCCGAGGTCCCGCAGGGCCCGCACCTCCTCCGGAAGCTGGTTCCACAATGCCGGTGCAGCCGCTGAAAAGGCCCGTACTCTAGTATGTTGGAGTTTGACCTCTCTCGGCCCAGGGATGGTCATTTTGTTTTTACCCACTGACCTCAGTGCCCTCTGGGGTTCATATGGGGAGAGACGGTCCCTTAGGTAGGCTGGTCCTCGGCCATATAGGGCTTTAAAGGTGATAACCAACACTTTGTACTGGACTCGGTAGATAATTGGTAGCCAGTGCAGTCCGCGCAGCCCCGGCCGTATGTGCTCCCATTTCGAGAGCCCTAACAGTAGCCTGGCCGACGCGTTCTGCACCAGCTGTAGCTTCCGAGTCCGGCACAGAGGTAGCCCCAAGTAGAGGGCATTACAGTAGTCCAATCTTGAGGTGACCGTTGCATGGATCACTGTTGCGAGGTCCCGGCGCTCCAGGAAGGGGGCCAACTGCCTTGCCCGCTTCAGATGGAAGAATGCTGACTTGGCAGTGGCTGCTATCTGGGCCTCCATTGATAATGAAGGCTCCAGTAAAACACCCAAACTTTTTACCTGGCGCGCTGGTTCCAATGGTGCGCCATCGAAAGTTGGGAGAGCTATTTCCCCTCCCCGAGCGCCACGACCCACACAAAGGACCTCTGTCTTCGCTGGATTCAACTTCAATCCACTCAATCTGAGCCACGTCGCCACAGCCTGTAAGGCCCGATCCAGGTTCCCCGGGGCGGAGCCAGGCCGGCCATCCATTAGCAGATAGAGCTGGGTGTCATCCGCATATTGATGGCAACCCAGCCCAAACCTCCGGACAATCTGGGCAAGGGGGCGCATATAGATGTTGAACAACATTGGGGAGAGAACTGCTCCCTGAGGCACCCCACAGTCAAGTGTGCGCCTCTGGGATCGCTCACCCCCAATGGCCACCCTTTGTCCCCGATCAGAGAGGAAGGAGGAAAGCCATTGTAGGGCCAACCCCCCAACCCCTATGTCGGCGAGGCGACGCTTTAGCAACTGGTGGTCGACTGTATCAAATGCCGCCGACAGGTCTAATAACATCAGTACCGCGGCGCCGCCCCGATCCAGATGCCGCTGGAGGTCATCTACCAAGGCGACCAGCACTGTCTCCGTCCCATGGCCCGGTCGGAACCCAGACTGGCACGGGTCAAGAACGGAAGCGTCATCTAGGAACCTCTGTAGCTGCAACGCCACTGCCCTCTCAATAATTTTACCTAAAAATGGTAAGTTAGACACCGGACGGTAGTTTGCCAATTCGGCCGGGTCTGCTGTACTTTTTTTTTAGGAGAGGGCGAACCAACGCCTCTTTCAAAGGCGTTGGGAAGTGCCCCTCTACGAGGGATCTATTTATGATGTCCCGTAAAGGACATCTAAGCTCCCTCTGGCAAGATTTAATCAGCCAAGAGGGGCAAGGATCCAAATCGCATGTTGTTGGGCGAGCAGCGGAGAGGATCCCATCGACTTCCTCCAGGTTGAGTGGATCGAAGTGATCCAGGGCCAAGCCCGAAGACAGGCACGGAGCCTCAATTTCACTCACTGTTTCCAAGGTGGTAGGCAGGTCTTGGCGGAGCAGTGAGATTTTATCCACAAAATATTTCGCAAATGCCTCACAGCCGATCTCCAATTCCCTAATGTTTGGTTTGCCTTGTGGCAATGTTATAAGATCCCCAATTATTCTAAACAATTGTGCTGGGCGCGAATCTGCGGATGCAATCTTGGTTGCAAAGTAATTTTTCTTTGCAACCTTGACTGCCATCTCATAAGACTTCATAAACGTTCTGTAGGATGTTCTCACTGCTTCGTCCCGAGTATGTCTCCACTGCCTCTCTAGTCGTCTGAGCCCTTGTTTGAGCTGGCGCAGTTCTGAGGTGTACCATGGCGCCAGTCTCGTACGAGGGCGCAGAGGGCGCCGGGGTGCTATTTCGTCGATGGCCCTGGTTAGTCGGTCTTGCCAGATTTCCACAAGGCCATCGAGGGAATTGCTAGTGGGCCAAGGATCCCCCAGGGCCGTTTGGAACCGTTCCGGGTCCATCAGGCCCCGGGGGCGAGCCAAAATAGGCTCTCCGCCCATACAGGGTTGGAGTGGCGTCCCCACACGGGCCTTAAGGGCTAGGTGATCCGACCATGGTACCGCTTCTACCGCGATATCGCTCACCGAAATCCCGGACGCAAAGATCAGGTCTAGTGTGTGACCAGCTTGATGCGTGGGAGTCGTAACAAGTTGAGAGAGCCCCAGTGTCGCCATGGAAGACACTAGGTCCATCGCCTGAGTGGAGGCCGTGTCATCGGCGTGGACGTTCAAGTCACCCAGGACCATAAGCCTCGGGAACCTCAACGCCCAGCCCGCCACTGCCTCCAATAGTGATGGTAAGGCGCTGGTTGGTGCGTTAGGCGGACGGTACACCAACCAGACTGCCAACCCCTCTCCGGCATCCCACGCCAAACCGGCACATTCAATACCATCAATCTTTGGGTCCGGGAGGGCCCGAAAGGAGTAATCCTCCCGTATGAGTAGCGCCACTCCTCCCCCCCGCCCGCTAATCCGTGATTGGTGAAAGACCGAGTATCCCGGGGGGGACATTTGGGAGAGTGCTACTGTCTCCCCGTCCCTCACCCAGGTCTCGGTCACGCAAGCCAGGTCCACGTCCTGCTGGAGCAAAAACTCCCTCAGGATCGCGGTCTTGTTGTTTATGGACCTGGCGTTGCATAACACCAATGACAGAGGCGAGCAATTCCTCTTGGTCCCACTACCTGCCACCGTCGGGATGGGAAGTAGACTGGAAGGCGACCGAGCCCCTTTTTGTCTCTGTCTTCTTCTACTAAAGCTGTCAGACTAGTAAATCATGTGTGACAGATCTGTGTTCCTGTCCAGCATACTTGTGTACACTTCCCATGCCCCAGCCCAAACAAGATTTTATACGTGAAAGGGTTTCTATCACATTTCAGTTCTTATTTGCTAATGCTGCAGCTGCTAGTGGGAACTGAAAAACCATTTGGATATACATGCAAATTTGTATCTGAATGCAAGTTTCAGAGGGTGGCTGTGCTGGTTTAAGGTTGAGAAGCAAGAAACAGGAGGAGGAGGGGGAGATTGCATTGATACCCCACCCTTCACTTAGTGCATCAGAACAGTTTACAATCTCCTTCCCTTCCTCTCCCCACAACAGACACCCTGTGTGGCAGGTGGGGCTGAGAGAGCTCTTTTAAGAACTGGTCTTGATATAACAGTTCTGAGGAAACTTGTGACTGACCCAAGGTCACCCATCAGCTGCATGTGAAAGAGTGGGGCATCAAACTGGGTCGCCAGATTAGAGTCCACCACTCTTAACCACTACACCAAAATGGTTCTCAAAAGATAAGCTAGACAGATTTATTGTAAATGGCCACTGGCCATCACGATACAAGGTTAATCAAAGTAAGCAGGGTTAGCCCTGGTTAGTATTTGGATGGGAGACCACCAAGAAAGTCCAGGGTCATGACATAGAGGCAGGGGCAGGCAAGCCACCTCTGAATGTCTCTTGCCTTAAAAAACCCTATGGGATTGCCATAATTCAGCTGTGACTTGACAGCACTTCTCACCACCACAGCTCCTTAAAAGACCAACAAGATTTCCAGGGTGCAAGCTTTCAAGAGTCATCAGATGTGAATGCAAGTTATCAGTGCTCTGCCCTTTGTTGCTTCCAACTGGATCTACACTTGGATGGACATCCCCATTCATAGTGGGGGTTTTTTGTAGCAGGAACTCCTTTGCATATTAGGCCACACTCCCTGATGTAGCCAATCCTCCAAGAGCTTATAGTAGGACCTGGAAAAAGAGCCCTGTAAGCTCTTGGAAGATTGGCTACATCAGGGGGTGTCGCCTAATATGCAAAGGAGTTCCTGCTACAAAAAGCCCTGCCCATTCACATTCTTATGCATCAAGAAGACGACGATGAAGGCATTGGATTTATATTCTGCCCTCCACTCAGAGTGGCTCACTATCTCCTTTTATCTTCTTCCCCCACAACAAAAACCATGTGAGGTAGGTGGGGCTGAGAGGCTCTCTCAGAAGTTGTCCTTTCAAGGAAAAGCTCTGTGATAGCTATGGCTGACCCAAGGCCATTCCAGCAGCTGCAAGTGGAGGAGTGGGGAATCAAACCCGGTTCTCCCAGATAAGAGTCTGCACACTTCACCACTACACCAAACTGGCTTTCAAGAGCTGGACTAGGGCAGCAATATGCAAAGCAAGACAGATTCATGCTCTTTTTTTTTTCATTGCAAGGAGAACTCACTTCTTGGAATGTGTGTGGGCTGTGTGTACCCGTGGGCAAGCCAGTAAATATAGAACTTCACAGTACTACTGCACAGCAATGATTTACAACTTGATCATAAAAATCAGAAATTGATTTATAGTCTGTCCAATATGCAGAATTTCATTTGCTTGTCCACTAGACTGTGTAAGTACCATTTTTCCATATCCCCCTGCTCTCCCATTCCTTTCCTTTAACATATGCTGATCTTTTACCCTTTTGCAGCATGACATAAGAACAATTTATTCTGAAATGGATATGACATTCTGGATACTAGATGGCTGGCAGGCATTATCCTTGAGTCAGGATATACTGGGAAAATGGGAAGCGAAATTCCCAGTCATGGGTCCCTCTACCATTTTGATGACAGATAATGTGAGAGGCACTTGCATAACTCTGCTTTCATACTCCTGGATACTGTTGGCAAGGAAAACTTGTGAAGTTCCTAAGCCTAAGTTCCAGGGCAAAGCAGATATAACAACAAAAACTGTTACCCATCCTGAGCCAAATGTAAAATCCTTCTATGCAATTTCATAAACATTTTGACCCTCTCAGGCCATTCTCACAAATGATACTTCAATCAAGAAGGGATTGGGGGGGGGGGTTGCATCTGTAACATGAATATGGTACCTACACATAGATGAGAAAATCCATGTGATTTCAAAATGCCTTTTTTCACTTTCTATCCCACACAAACAATATTTATTCATAGCAGACCCCTCATTATCCAGGTCACTTTCTTCCTATCATGTTGCTCCACTGTCTAATTCTCCTTACTGTATTAAAAAAAAAGCAAAAAACTGAGATGAGTTCGTGACTGGCCTTCTGGTAACTGTGACAGTTGCCAACCTAGAGGAGAAGTCATACTAAATGGGTGTAATATGGGATATATGCTCAGAAGATCGGACAATGTCACTAACTCATTAGGGTTTGTAGAATCTTTCGGGATCAAGTGCCGTGTTCTACTGGAGAAAGTTTTCCTTCCAGACGTTTCGTTCTCAGCTGCAGAGAACATCCTCAGTGGCGTTGCAGCCGGAGCAGGCGCTCTGACCTTCTTGGCTGCTGTGCATTGAGTGGGGCCAGGGCTGCTGGAGAGCTGCTATTTCTAGGCTGGAGGGGGTGTGGTGAAAGGGCAATTGGTCTGTGGATGTGCCCATTGTTTGGTGGGGCTTCCTGGAAGGGTAGTGATAAGGAAACTGGCTGTTGAATGTGACCATTGTTCTGTGTTAATTGCTGGGAGGGTTGGAAGGGGTGTGAAGATAAGGAAGATGGTTGTTGACTGTGCTGATTGTTCTGTGAAATGTGCTGGTTGTTCTGTGACTTTCTGCAACTTATAGTCTGTAGGGTGTTTTGCAGAGCTGGGTACCAAGATTGGTGGATGAAAATGCCTTCTTCCTTTCTGTTAAAATTTTGCTGGTGTTTGTAACTTTCAATAGCTTCTCTGTTCAGGCGGGTATGATAATGTGAGACCGTAGAAAGGACTTAAGTTCTTTCAAAGTGGATGACGTGGTCTCCTTCTTGAAGTGCATGTTCAGCTACAGCTGATTTTTCTGGCTGAAACAAGCGACAGTGTCTCTTGTGTTCGGTGAGACGGGTGTTGATACTGCGTTGGGTAGTGCCAATGTAGACTGCACCACAGGAGCAGGGTATTTTGTAGACTCCAGGGGTTGAAAGTGGATCTCTCATATCTTTGGCCGAGCGCAGCATGTGGCGGATCTGTTGTGTGGGCTTGAAGACTGTGTCAACATTGTGGCGTTTGAGAATTTTACCAATGCGGTCGGTGACAGATTTTATGTAGCGCGGGAAGGCTGTACCTACATTTGTGTGTGGCTCGGGATTTGGTGTGGATGGTCTCCTGGGATGGAGGGCTCTTCTAATTTCTTGTTGGGAGTATCCATTGGCCTGCAGTGACTGGTTGAAGCACAATCTGTAAGTGAGCTGAGCTTCTAATGTGGGATACAAAAAGAAATGTGTACGAAGCACGCACTCTGGCCCATTCTGCAGAAGTCTAAACCCACACTGAGTAACGTGGGTGAGTGCCAGGGAGCAAAAGAACCCATACTAATATTCACAGTGCTCTATAGCTTTTTGAACATTTTTATGTGCAGTTAAGTCAAAACTTAGCGATCTTTACAAGAACATCCTGTGTTTTTTTTTCTAAATCAAAAGACATGCTCCAATATCCTACACATCTAATCTTTTAGCACTTGAATGTGTCAGAAGGAGGCTACATGATAAATAATATCTTTCCTCCTTGGCTATAACCATGGCACTATCGTACATTTCTAATTAGAGTACTAGAATGTGGTTAACATCATTCCCAGGAGATTTATTATTAGTCTGTAGATTTTTTTTCCAGTTGAATTCTGTTAATGCTAAGGACCACTGGAGTCCAATCACTTGAAGCAGTGGGAAGAGAAATGTGTCTGCCTGTCAAAAGGGTGGCTATCAATTATAAGTGTAAATGTAGTTTTCTTTACATTTTGATGGTCTGAGGTCTGAGATTTTAAGTGATGCGGGTGGGGGATTTGAAAGTCTTATTATACATTAAGAGAGGAGATCTTTGTCGGGGGGGGGGGAGTCACCCCAATAAGAATAAAGAATGACTCTATTTTTTTTTTTTTAAAAGCTCTCTCTCTCGGCTTGGCTTCATGAACGAAGATTTAAGAAGGGTGCAATAGCTACGCTCAGCATAATTACACAGGCAAGATTATCCCCTTAGAGAGCTTTATATATGCATCCAAATTATTTCTTAAAAACTCATTGAATGGGACATCTTAACAAATCTGGGTCGGGTTCGTTCTTATTAGGTGGCTTAGAACAAAAAAAAAAAAAGCAAGACAGCTGTTAAGTAGAACAGGAAATAATGAAACAGTTGAAAAATACAGTACATAAAAGCTAGCAGAAGGATGCAATTATACAGCTCAGTAGAAGAATCTAATTTAGGGGAGGAAAAAAAACCCTCAGGAGCAAAGGTAGTTGTTTTTTCTTTGATACAAGCACATAACTCTCATTAGTGTTAATAAGAGTTATGTGCACGTATCGAGGGGAGCGCTACCTTGTTATGGGGACTGAAGGAGGCTCTGTCACTCAAAGGCTGTGTCTCTTGCTGGTTAATTAAGCAGGAGCCTGTGTTGTCAATCTTGGGACTAGGCGCTTCCACTTCTACCTCCAGCCAGGTTGACACAAAGCCAATTGTCAAATGTCAAGAACAACAAAATAGATGATGGCGACGTTAAGAGGAAGTATTGGAGACAAGCTCCAACCGCCCGGTGCCCTGGTCCTCTCCCAGCCGGCTTGAGATGGGCTTTGACAGAATTACTAGAAATCACATTGATTCCTTACAGGCCAGCTCGGGCTCTGGTAAAGCAAGGCGGAGAGATCACTTCCAAAAAAGAAAGCTTTATTAAATATTGGCCTCACATACTCGTTACCTTGACTAAGCGACAGTCCAGGGTGAATTGAAAATAAAAAATAAAAAAATGAAATGAAAAATAACAGCAGAAAAAATTGTCTTCCTCCTGACTCTCTGGTAAAAATACTGCATTAGCGGAATGCCTGCAGTCAATAAAGGCAAAAGCCCTGGACAATATCGCAACCCACAAAATGTCTCTGTGTTCTAAAGAGCAGTTTCAGATGTGGTGGAATTTGCTCATCTGCTTGATGCACAATAGCTTTCCCCCAAATGTCAAGAAATAAAGCAAATACCTGTTCTTTACCCTTCCAGCTCCACAACCTTACACGTAAACAACTTCACCTCAAAACAAAGGAACTACAGCAGCAAATGGAACTTTTATGGTTCGATGTCTGTTAGATGCTGCATTTTAAGTTGCTTCATGTATGAATAAGAATGGGGAGGGTGTAATAATATATCCTGGAAAGCAATTACATGCATGGACATCTCACCGAAACAAACCAAACTAAAGCGCAGCCGGTGCACTGCAATCTTACAGTAGTCCAAAATTCTTCTGGTTTTGGCTTTAATAAGTAAGACAGAGAAGAGATAGTGACACCAGTAGCTAAATTATTATACTGCTTATGCAATATTGTTTATGCTGTTTATGGAATGCTCAAAATGAAAAGGGTGGTAAATGGGTCTGGTGATAGTGCAGAGTTGGGCTTGCAACTCTGGAACGGTGCTGTAACTGACTCTGTGGCCCAGCTGACTAAATGTAAAACCCTCTAAAGAAGCTATTGACTGTGTGTGAATCACAGCCACATTGTCCCATACTGAAGACCTGACTTATGACAGGCTTACCAAGGAGACTGCCTATCGCTGCTTCAGAAATCAGTAGGCACATGGCATGTCATAGCATGACACAGCATGTCTGGTTGCTTGTGGTACACTTAGGGCTATTTTTTGCAGCAGGCACTCCTTTGCATATTAGGCTGCACACCTCTGATGTAGTCAATCCTCCAGAAGCTTATAGTAGGCTTTGTAAGAGCAGCCCTGTAAGCTTCAGGTGGATTGGCTACATCAGGGGTGTATGGTTTAATATGCAAAGGAGTTCCTGCTACCAAAAAAGCCCTGTGTACACTTATTTTTGTCCTGTCTTTTATGCCCTTCCCCATCCTTTCTGTTTTGTTTCTTCACTGACTACAACATAAGGATGCCAATCTCCAGGTGAAACCTGCTCCCTCCACCAAATTACATACCTCAGTGATGGCCAGGGGGGAGCTGGCAACCTTACTGCGTCATCAGTTAATGTTTTTACCTTGACTAAACCTTATGCCATCTTATAGTCAGGGCTTTTTTAAAGCAGGAGGACACAGGAACTCAGTTCTGGCTGGCTTGGCATCTGGGGGTATGGCCTAATATGCAAGTGAGTTCCTGCTGGGCTTCTTTTACAAAAAAAGTCCTGCACAAAACAATGGTGATGTCAGAGGGTGGGGCCTAATATGGAAATGAGTTCCCGCTGAGCTTTTTCTATTAAAAAAGGCCTGCTTATAGTGCAAGTGTGTTTGTAAAGAGTGTTACCATCTGTTATTTCTATTTATTTAAATATATATATTTAATGCTCTGGGGATTGTTTTCAATAAGGCTTGCATTCACTGGATTGGATCCGGCACAGCATTTCCACAGGAAGGACTTCTGCTTGTAGCGTAAGACTGTCTTTGCTTTCACCTCCTGTGGGAGCAACAACATGCCCCCTGAAATGATATGCTTTGGGAGAGGGGACACACCCCAGAAAGAGGACTTGGAGGGCATTTTGGGCTGCTTTTTATGGGTGAAAGTCTTTGCCCACAGAAAAGTTGAGCTGGATCCAACCCTTTATGCTCCCCCAACAAACACTGGGAAAAAGTAATTAACACCACACCCAGGGCTGGCACGTGGGAGTAGGCAGGGTAGGCAGCTTCCTAGGACGCTACTCTACCTGGGGGGCACCACAGGGCACCCCCTTACTCTCCCTTGCCCATGCAGAGTGCTCCTCCAAGCCTGCCCTCAAGGCAGGCTCGGAGGAGTGCTGCACAGTGCACTATGCTCTTCAGAGGCTTCCAAGGAAGCCTCCAAAGAGTGCACTGTTTTAGTGGTGCCTGGCCACTGAAAGTGGCCGGGCGCCGATAAAACAGTGTGTACTTCAGAGCAATGCAGGGGGAAAGTGGTGGTGTGGCAGCACTCTTGTGTACCGCCCATCACTCTCTCATCCCCGGCTCACTGCCCTGCACAATGACGTCATTTCCAGTGACATCATCGTGCCACGCATGCATGATAAGCACCGTAAAGGGAACTTGCGTGGGGGGAGGGGGCACGGTGCAGGGGTCTTCCTCAAGCTGCAGAACCCCTAGCGCCGGGGCTGACCACACCACAGCAAAATTCTCAGACTCTTCAAGGGTAAATATTCAGAAACACAAAAGCAGATATTTTAAACAGTTGCCCAGGATGCAACTGCTACAGGGAGTGAAAGAAAAATCATTGCCGGAGAAGAATGAAAATATATTGATAGATACTGCAAATCTCTGACCAATTTGTAAATAATGTAGCCACTTAGCTGAGCTCTTTTCTCTGTTCTGCCTGTCTACACAGCAAGTGTTCCCAAACTGTTCATTATGAGCAGCTGCACATCAAATCTGTAGTTGCAGGACAGTGTTTGAAAAGTAACTCTAGGTGCCTCCCTTCCTCATCTAGCTATATGCCCATGGCCAAGAGCCCAAAAAACTGCTATACAAGCAAAGCTGTTTGAAAAACAGCATAACGATGCAAATGGTTGATGTTAGGCAGGCAACCAATAAAAACATATAGGGTTGCTGGCGAATGGTTAGCATAATTCAGGTCAAAATAGGTAATTACATCAAATCAGAATATTGTTCTGAAATTGCAGGCCATTCTGCTAAAATCTGTAAGGCTTTTGTCAATTCTGCCTCACATTTTCCAATGAAACGTCAGTGCTTTCATCTTCACCACAACTGGCATTCCATATTCTCAAAAAAAGTTAACCCATTTATGTCAAACCACCTCACACAAATCACATCACTTATTGTGCCAAACACCCGTAGAAACTTTACCGCTTGTATCCTGATAAAGATGCAAAGAAGCTTTAAGGGAAACAACGGTTTATTTATTTTACTTATTAACTAACAAAATTTTTACCCTGCCTCACTGCCCCCATTGGGCCACCAAGGTAGTTAACAAATTAAAAGATACCAACTAAAATAGTATCTTAAAAACCATTAACCCCCCCAACACAAACACATAATTAAAACAATTTAAAACTAAAGCTTAGAATAAGTATAAAAATGAAATGTTGGGAAGGAAGGAGAGATCCCAGAGGGAAAGCCAAGCGAAACAAGAAGATGATGATGATACTGGATTTATATCCCACCCTTCACTTTGAATCTCAGAGTCTCAGAGCAGTCACAATCTCCTTTACCTTCCTCCCCCACAACAAACACCCTGTGAGGTAGGTAGGGCTGAGATAGCTCTCCCAGAATCTGCCCTTTCAAGGACAACTCCTGCAATAGCTATGGCTGACCCAAGGCTATTCCAGCAGGTACATGTGGAGGAGTGGGGAATCAAACCCAGTTCTCTCAGATAAGAGTCCACACACTTAACCACTACACCAAACTGGCTCTCTCTTCCTTGGCAGACAGAAGATGGCCACACAACAGGACAGATGAATTTCCTTTGAATGAGAGTTCTAGAGTTCTAGTGCCACAACTGAAAAGGTCCTTTCCTGGGTTGCTATCCACCCAGGGCTTTTTTTGTAGCAGGAACTCCTTTGCATATTAGGCCACACATTCCAGATGTAGGCAATCTTCCAAGAGCTTACAGGGCTCTTAGTACAGGGGCCTACTGTAAGCTCTTGGGGGACTGGCTACATCAGGGGTGCATGAACTAATATGCAAAGGAGTTCCTGCTAAAAAAAAAAAGCCCCACATCCACCTAATCTCAGAAGGCAGAGGCACTCAATGCAGACTCTCTGAAGATGGCTGCAGTGATCAGGTAGGCTCATAAGGGAGTAGGCAGCCCTTCAGGTATGCTGGTCCCAAACTGTATAGGGCTTTAAATGTCAGCACCAACACCTTGAATGGTGCCCAGAAACAAATTGGGAGCCAGTGTACATGGAACAAGACTGGACTGATATGGAACCTATAACCCACTTCAGTCAGCATCCTGGCTGCAGCCTTCTGCACCAATTGAAATTTCTGACCATTTCCCAAGGGCAGCCCCACCCACAGTGCATTGCAGTAATCTAATCTAGATGTACTACAGCGACTAGATCATGTAAGACAAACAAAATATGAATGCACAAAACCATGCATCTGGGGTGCTGAGTGGGGAAAAAAACCATGAGAAAACTGGAAGCAAACAGAACTGGGTCATGAATGTTCCGCAGAAATCTGTTCCATTGTCCATCAAAAGGCAACAGGCAGCAGACTGTCCTGTGGCTTTTGCAACTGTCCAGCAATAACACAAGTGACAAGCAATGGAGACTTAAAACTGTCATTGCTACAGAGTCAAAAAAAATGATCCTTCATCCTGCAAAGATGGCATCCAGACACAGCCTTTGTGTGAGGAAATACATCAAATGGTCAGCTGTTTATAAGCTGATGAAATCTGCCTTGTTAGCACTTCCTACTAACTAGAAGAGGTGTGCTTGAACACCTGCAAACTGGGATCATGTAATGTTTGCCAGTAGCAAACAGAGACCGGATTTTTAAAAAATTATCAGTCTGATAGTTCATCGATCTGTTTATGAGTATTTAGCAGGTTGTTTCACTGTATTCCTAACTAACCATGCAGTAAATCAGCTTTCTGGGCAAGCACATTCTCACAACCCAATTGGGTTGGGTTCCACTAACACCCCCCACCCCCCGCCAAATCTTTACTGTGTTAAGTACTCTGTTGTGCAAACAATTGTTTAAACAAACAGTTACATCACTCACAAATCACAGAAAGCAGTCACCAATAAATGTTGTGTTTCAATAAAATCCAACAATTTGGTGTTTGTCTAAGTAGTGATGGATAGGGATGAGTATGAATTGGTACCATCTTTCTGCATTCCCCGTGTTAGGAAAACCTGATGCTAACCAGTTCAGCAGGCATTCTCAGCAGCTCAGCAGGAACCCAACTGACTGAGTGACTGGCTCACATCTGATCCCTAACTTTGAACATGAACATTTCCACAGCAAAATTCACAGCATCCCTTAATCTGACCAGTCCTAATTCTTTTCGCAGTACATATGATTAATATTGGTTCATCTCTTGACTGCTTCTGTTTCGTTTTTCTCAGTGAAAAACATAATATTGATTTGGGTAAATCAAGGAGTTTAATATTCCCAGCATTGTTTTTTAAATCTATAAATCTCAGCCATAGTCTTCTCATTCCCTCCCCACTGCCAACAAAGATGAAAATGAAATCCCATTTCCTCCAGTCATACAATTTCCTGTCATCTTAATATTCGAGCTCTACAAATGCCCAGGTAGGAATCGTGAATACACTGGCCAGTGATATTTAGAGGAAAAGAGCAACAGGATATAGGAGCATAAAGAAGACACAAGATAAAATCCAAGGGTCTGTTCAGGGCTTTATGGTTTCCAGGGCAACCATGAGACTGGCCCCGATTATGATGGGCCCAACACACAAAAAAGGTCATCTGCTGGATTTCCTTTCTCTCTCTCTTTTTTGGTACTGAGAAAGTTTTTAGTTACTTGGTAAAGAAGTTAGATCTGTAACTCCTGTCATGGTTGGTCCACTGTTGCCTCAAGCGCAATTTGTCCCACAATTTTCAGGTGCCAATTTAGAAGTGTCTACCTCATGAGGTCCAGATGTTTTCCAGAATATTCTAGGGGATTCTAAGCATCTCAGTGGTGATTATATGGAGGGTTGTAGCTTGGGCCTGGAAAAACAGGCTTACCTAGCAATTGATAGTTTAACTCCACTGCCCTTCCCCAAACAGAGCCCCAGCCCCTGGGTTTAATAAGGAGATAAAGGAATTTAGGGCAGAAAGATGGGTGAAAGTGCTGTTGGAAGAAGGCTTGGGCTGAATCAGAGCATGCCACAGAGCTCCTTTGAAAGCCTATGTGGTGGCAGTTTCAGAAGCAAAGGTAGCATTACTTCCTTTTATGACCTGGACCCCACATATCTGAAGAACTGGCTCTTCCTGAATGATCGTGTGCATGAACTCTGTTCCTCTTAATGGTTACCTTATTTACTTTTTTTTTTTTTTTTTTAAATTTTAAAGTTTTATTACTAAGAATCAAATACAAACATAACAAAACACTGACACACTAATAACATGAAACATATAACATAAAAAAGCAACACAATACACAACACAATAAACATACTACTCCCTACCACTTCATCCCCTACCAACTACACCCCACACTGGAGAGGGATAGGGGGGTTAAACATAAAAACATTACACAGTTCAATGCTTCATTCATACATTATCCTGATATACTCCTTATATATCATAGCTTCTGTTTTTATATGCCTTATATCATATATCATATATCATATATCATATATCTTAACCTATCATATATCATAACCTCTGTTTTTAACCCAGTCATATACAGGGTCCCATTCCTCCCGACATTTCTGCACATTACCACCTCTTAATCGGGTGGTCATCAAATCTGCTTCCGCCGTTTCAAAAAGTTTAGATATGAATTCTTCTCTGTTAGGAGTTCTGTCCTCCTTCCAGTACTTAGCATATAGAATTCTGGCAATTGTAACTATGTACAACACTAATTTCAGCTTGGTCTCTGGTAAATTTTGTCTGCAAATGTTTATGAGATACAGTTCCGGAACATGCTTCACTTGTATTTTCAGAATTTTTTGAATCCAGATGTTGACTTGTCTCCAATATTTTCTGGCCTTTTTACAGTGCCACCATATATGAAACAGAGAACCTTTGACTTCGGTACATTTCCAACATTTATTGGAGTAAGAGGGATATATTTTTGCCAATCTGTCTGGAGTAAGATACCATCTATAAACCATTTTATACACATTTTCTTTAAGGTCTGCTGGTTTTATTAACTTCATATTCTGCTTCCATAGCTTCTCCCACTCTTCCAGATCTATATTGTAACCAAAGTCTTTCAGCCATCTAATCCAAGCTTCTTTCACCACTTCATCCTGCATCTTGTCTTGGAGCAGCCAATCATATACCTTGGCAATTAATTTTTGTTTAGACTCCAAAATCAAATCTAGATCAAAGTCGGAATTCCCAAAACCTATTTCTTTATCTTTTCGAAATCTCGATCTCACTTGACATTGTAGCCACCAAGATAGCTTTAGAACTTCTTCTTCAATCAGTTCATTGTGGTCGTTTAACAGATAAGCATAGTCCTGTTGATTTTCCCAATTGTATAGTTTAGGATGCGACGAAGCCTCTATCGGGGAAATCCATTTTGGCGTATGTTTATACAGTACTTTTATTTCACTCCAGACCGCATACAAAGCTCTTCTTATTTCATGTCTGAGAAAACGCCCGGTTTTAGTAGGAGTTTTATACCACATATAACTATGCCAACCTTCTCCCAGGCCATCGCCCTCTATGGACAATAGCCTTTTATTGTCCAATTTACACCAAGTTCTCAGCCACGCAATGCAGCACGCTTTGTAATACAATTTCCAGTCCGGGAGAGCAAATCCTCCTCTTAGCTTAGTGTCTTGCATGACTTTCATTTTTATTCTGGCCTTCTTACCCTGCCAAATAAACATTCTAGTCAACTCATTAAGTTGTTGGAAAAAGGATTTAGGTAATGCAATTGGAATCGTTTGAAATAAAAATAAAATTCTCGGAAGTATATTCATTTTAATTGTAGCGACTCGACCAAGAAGTGAAATTTGTAGATCTTTCCAGTTCATTAGATCCCTACGGATCTCTTTCAAAAATTTTTCGTAATTATCCCTATATAGATTCTTTAAATTATTAGTCAGGAAGATTCCTAAATATTTAACCTTTTTTTCATTCTTGAATCCTGAGAGCTGCTCCAATCTTTCAATTTGATCCTTTTCCATATTTTTCATTAGAATCTTAGTTTTAGCGGCATTCAATTTAAATCCAGATACTTCTCCAAACTCCTTCAGTCTTTGTTTAAGGCGCTCTATCGATGACATAGGTTGTTCTAGTATAAATACCAAATCATCTGCAAATGCCAACGTCTTTAATTCTGTATTATTTATTCTAATTCCTTGAATTTGGGAATCTTCTCTTATCTTCTTAATCAGCGGCTCCAAAGTCAATATAAAAAGTAATGGAGATAAGGGACACCCTTGTCTTGTACCTTGTTCTATTTCTATTGAGTCCGTCGTTACTCCATTAAAATTAGCTTTGGCTGTCTGTTTCGTGTAAATTGCTTCGACCATTGAGCAATATCTTTCTCCACATCCAACTCCTGCCAATGTCTCTTTAATGAAGTTCCAGTTGACATTGTCAAAAGCCTTTTCCGCATCTATCAAAATCGCCGCGAATTCTTTATCTGAATGTTCCCTATAATATTCAATTGCGTTCAGAAACAGTCTCACGTTCTGGTTCATTAAGCGTTCCGGGACAAAACCTGTTTGGTCTTCATGAACTAGGCTTCTAATAACTTTCTTCAATCTATTTGCTAATATTGTTGCGTAGATCTTATAATCACTATTCAATAGAGAGATTGGTCTATAATTTTTAATTTCTGCTGGGTCAGAATCTTCTTTATGTATGAGAGATATTAGGGCCTCTTTCCACGATTCCGGAATCTCCCCCGTGTTGTAAACATTTTCTAGTACTCTCTTAAAGGGCAGCAGTAGCTCGTCTTCGAAAGCTTTGAAGAATTCAATCGGCAGTCCGTCTGTACCCGGCGTCTTGTTACTTTTTTGAGTTTTAATAGCTTCAACTACTTCCTGCATTGAAATTGGGCTCTCTAAACTTACTTGTTGTTCGTTTGTTAATTGCTTCAGTTCCACTTCCTTTACATAAGTCTCTTGTTTTTGCTGATCAATCTTCTGTTTCTTATACAAGTTCCGATAAAAATTTTGAATGATTAATTTCATTTGGGAATTTTGGAAAGTCTCCTCCTCCGCCTCATTTCTTAACATCTTTATAATCTTTTTCTCCTTCTCTTTCCTCAGTCTATACGCCAACCATCTACTCACTTTATTTGCATTTTCAAAATAATTTTGTCTTGTCCATTTTAACTTCCTCTCAATTTCCTCTGCCAGGAGGGTATTTATCTGATGCTGAATAGCTGTAATTTTGGTCCTAATCTCATTTGGGTTCGCCGCTTTCTGTTGCTTTTCAAGGCAATTCAGCTTTGTTAATAGCTCATTGTAAGTCTTCCTTTGTTCCCTTTTCCTCCTTGATGAATAACGGATAGCCACACCCCTAAAGAAGGCCTTAAATGCATCCCATATAATTGGAATCTTTGTATCCTTTTCCAAGTTACATTTAAAAAATTCTTGTATTTCTTTTTTAGCTTCTTCCAAAAACTTAGATTCCTTCAAAATTTGTAAATTTAAAGACCATCTAAAATTTCTTTTTTGTTCCTGGAATACTACCGAAATTGGACTATGATCCGCATACGATTGAGGAAGAATGTCCACATGATTAACTGACAGCATCATTTCTAACGACATCCATATCATGTCAATTCGTGACCAAGACTTATGTGGTTGTGAATAAAAAGTGAAATCTGCTGTACTCGGATTTCTTGTTCTCCAAGCATCTACTAGGTTCAATTCCTCAGCCATTTTCAAAAAGGAGTTTGGTAGTAAATTTCGGGTCTTCGTTTTTTTCTTCTGTACATCCTCATATTTTTTATCCAGTTTCACATCAAATATCGCGTTATAGTCTCCTGTAATACAATATCTATCCGAATTCATCTCTCTAAGCTTAAGGTACAAATCTTGATAGAATTTTTCCTGATTTTCATTGGGGGCATATATATTGCCCAAAGTTGTTTTCTGGCCATTTAATTCCACTTCAACGATAAGAATTCTTCCTTGCTCATCCGAATATAGACAGCTCGATTTAATCTGATGAGGAATAAAAATTGCTACTCCCTTCTTCTTCTTCTGCGGGTCACATGAAGCGTATAAGACTCCCAATTTCTTATTTTCTAAGTACTTTACATTATCTTTCCGAATATGGGTTTCCTGTAAACAAATAATTTGTGCGCCAGATTTCCGCAATTGTTGAAAGACTCTTTTCCTCTTTCCGGGTTCATTTAATCCATTAACGTTCAAAGAGAGTATTCTAGCTTCTGCTTTGGGATTCATTTTGCCGGTTCCTTACTATCAGGTATCTTGATTTCCTTCTTACTCTGGAGTCTTGTCTTTATCTTGTCACGTTTCCCCTTAGGGGATTCTCCCACCGGAGATTCCTGAACATCTTCTGGTTGTTCACCTCCTGACTCCGATCCACTCCGTTCCACATACTGGGTCCAAAATTCTTCCATCTTTGCCTCAGTAGTGATGTTGTACCTCTTCGCTTGAAATGTAAAAAAGAGGCCTTGTGGAAATAACCATCTAAACTGAATTTCATGCTTGATTAGCCATGCGGACAATTTCTTGAATTTAAACCTCCTCTGTCTTACACTCCAGGGTATCTCTTTCAAAATTTTTATTTTGTTTCCCTTCCAATTAATTTCACAGTCTCTAGTTTTTCTCAGAACTCTTTCTGTTGTTTCTGATCGCAAAAGTTTAACTTGGACCTCCCTAGGGAGTTTAAACTTCCTTATGTAGCTTGATGAGACTCTTTTAGCCCACAGGATGTCTCTTGGACCTTCTTCTAGTAATTCTTCCTCATCTACTGTTAAAATATCCATTATTTTGCTGGGTAGATCTTCTTCCCTCTCTTCAGGTATATTTTGAAACCGCAGAATTGTTGCTGCTTTCTCCATTTCCAATTTCATCAGACGGTCTTCCATCTCCACCAACTCTGTTTGGTTCCTTCTAGCTATGTCTCTTGTCTGTTTGTTCCACTCTTCCACTCTATCTACTTTAGCGGTTAATTCATGTACTTGTTGCGTATTGGCCAGTACTTGTTTTTGAAATTCTACCAGCTGATCATTTGTCTTCTTTATCTCGCCCATCAGATCTGTTCTTAATTCATCCATTGCTTCATGACTTTTCTTAAATCCAGCTGTGACACTCTTCTGCAAATTCTCTAGTGCATCTTGGGTGGCAGCACCTGGAGTCATTTTACTTCCCCCCGGCGGTGGGGTTCCTTGCTGATATTTTTTAATCTTTGTTTCTGTCATTATAACCTTGCTAAACCAAATCTAATGGCTTGCCTCCTTCTCAGTTTACTCTTCACCCCAACCTACCAATTTCTGCTTAAAATAGACTATAACAATTCAATATTCATAAAACCAATCCCTTCAATTTAAGATAAATCAACTCCACCCGTTAATTCACTCTTCAAAAATCAGTATTTCAGTTCATAAAGTGTAGATCAAATTTCTCAATCAATTACATATCAATTAATACTTAAAAAGCTCTAAACGTTCAATAAAAAATAAAATCTTCCAATAATCAATTAATCCACTAGCTTATTATAGTTTGACAATAGTCAAATGCAGTTTCACAGACACTTGTACCAATATGCCATTATACAGACAGGCTATTTAAAAAGTTTATTTAAAGTCTTATCTGCTCCTTGTCTGCTGCTTCCTCTTCTTCTTCTTTCTTCCTTCTTCCCTTGCTTCTTCTCTCCTATCTTCTGTGTCTCTGTCTCTCAAGTCTATTATTCTATGAGTCTGGATCCAATTAAAAAGTAATCCCTATTAATTCAATTATATTCAGTTTCTGTTATACTAAGTTCAATTGTGTTCAGCTCCTGTTATGTTCAATGCCAAGCCCAGAGTACAGGTGAACTAACTGTTCTGAAAGAGACCATAGAAGATAAGAAAATCCGGGAAAAAAGCCAACACCAAGCAAAACAAAACCTCCACCAAAGCTTCTCTCTGCTCCTGCTGATTATCAGCCCGGACACAGACACAACACCCGGCTCTTCGGTAAAGCGCGGCCGCGGCAAATGCCGCTAAGAACCGCCTCTTTACCCTTTAAATTCTTCAATCCGAACACCCAATACAAGTAGAAAAGAAAAAAAAAATAAGCAGAAAAAGAAAAGATATAATCCAACGACCACCGACCACCACTGGATCTTGCCAGCTCCAACACCAAACTGTAGATAGGGGGGGAATTTCTTCAGCCCGGGGAAGCAAGTTTCTCAACCCCTCGCCTTCCTAAGAGTCCAGCGAGATCCCGTCCGCCATTAACGCCCCTTCCAAAATGCCTCTCCCGGGCCAACAACGGTCCAAAACCTCTTCTCCCCTCTTCTCCCCTCCACGCTCCTGCTTCTTAACTTTTAAACCCCTTCCACCGACTCCGCTCACCCGATCAGGCTTCTGCTCAGCTCCACCGCTTTGATTTCCGTTTTTGTCCTCAGCCGGCTCCCGAGGCTCGCGCCGCCACTCACCACCACTCGCCGCCGCTTTTCTCCACAGCCTCACTTCCGCGTCTCTCGGATCCCCGGCTCGAAGACCTCTCCTCAAGCTCTTTATAGCTACCTGGGAGGAGGGACCCACTCTCGAGCAGTCTTTTGGGTACAACTGTTAGAAGCCTCGCTCCCCCTCCACTCTCCTTCACTCCGGTGGCACAGTTTAGCGCCGAAGCGTTGAGGGGCAACGGCCAGGAGGAACCGGCGTCTGGTGGGGAACCTCCGCTCCCCCCCGACAACCAGAAGCCCTCCGACTCCGGAGCGTCCCCTGACAGCTCCGATAGGGGTGTCTCCCGTACGGGAAACCCCCTCTGTCACCCCCCAAACAGAGTTCCCTCTCGAGCCCGAGTAAGGAGCTCCGCTTCACTCCGCCATCTTCCGGAAGTCCAATGGTTACCTTATTTACATGCACTCCCCATAGAAAGAAAGTTTCATTCTGAGACGGCCTATTCCACAGAACTCTCAGGCTGTGGTCAGATGATAGGTTTAGTACATTCTGGCTGCACTTTCATTTCATCTCTCTCTTTTTTTAAAAACTGAGAGTTTTGTTCAGAAACCCTACCCCTAAACCCACTTCACTGCATGCTCACCCTGTGGTTCAGATTATTGCTGCGTAGTAACCATGGAGTGGATGGAAGGTCTCCTTTTTTGCTTGTCTAAAATTCCTAAATAAGCAGAAAAAAACAAATTGCCAACTGGTGGTTCTCTTACAAAGGCACAGGACAAATTTGGAAGCTATATAACAACTAATATGGCTTAGCAGACATAGATATGTATGTGGTTTAGATATCATAGTTATTACTACATGCTCCTCCCCACACCCTTATACTTATAAAAACACCTTGATTTTTTACTGAGAAAAAAGGTGCATTATAAAGTGAAGAAATGAACCTAAAAAATCTTCCATTTCATGTTAACTCAACTATAAGAAAACTGTACTCTATTGTCAACTACAACTGGAATTCTGATGAAAAAGGATAGCAGCAGCCATACACAGAACACCATGTTTTACACGAGTTAAGGAAGCATTCTTGGTTTATGACTATAGCAATTTTTCTTTCCATTAATTGAGCCTCAGAAATGCTTCAAGAGCAGAAAGTGCAAAACCAGTACATAGCTGGAGAAGCATTTTAACAGTGCGGCTGGGTACCTTCGCTCCTTAATTGAAATGACTTCTAACCTAACTTGAGATATTCAAAGAACTTCTTCCCCCACCCTGCTACATGTAGTTATAAGCGATTCAGAAAATAGCACTTTTTCCTTTGAGTGCTCTCTGGCATTTAGTCTCGATGCTTTGAGCAGTAACTATGTCAGAGCGCACAAGCTAAATAGGGTCACGTCTCAGAGGGAAAGTCTCAAAATAATAAGACAGTTTCAGAAACTAGCTATGATGTATGGACAGAAACCTATGCAGTCTTACTTAAAGAACTTTAAATATGCAGTTAAGAGAAATGAAGACTTTCTCTTGTAAGGAGGGAACACTCACCAGCTGGACGAGTACAAAATTCTGCATGAAAACGTCTTGTTGGACAACCAGGGCAACTGTCCTGTTGGCAGGTTATCATGCAGTACTCAAGAGTCAAGGTCAGAAGCCAGATCTTAGCTAAAAGACATGGGAATCCAGTTCACAGGATGGAAGCAGTTCCAACTGGTGCAGAATGTGGGGGTTCCAGTTGGTGCAGACTGAAGGCATGCGGATGGATTATTTTAGAGATGTAGGATTGGGCCTAAAATGGCACCAGGAGAGCATAACAAAGATGAAGGTTACAGGGTGATATGTTCACTGGGTAGGGCTGTTGCTCTCCAGGTAAGGTCTGGAGATCTCCCAGAATTACAACTCCTCCAGAGATTAGTTCCTCTGGAGAAAATGGCTACTTTGGAGGATGGATGCTACAACATCACATCCCTGCTGGTCTTTCTCCCCTCCCCAGGTTCCAACCCAAATCTCCAGGCATTTCCCAACCTGGAGTCAGCAATTCTATCACTAGGACATGGGCAGTGTTAATCAAAACATATTAACCAGAATCCACCAATTTTACTTTGAATTAATTATATCAAAAACACCACCAGTAAATTGAGCTAAAGACTAACAAATGCAGCATAAAAATGTTCACAGTGTTCTTACTTACTATTAATAGGAGCTGTTGTCATTACTGTTATATATAAACATAGTGCAATACACAGTAGTCCAGGGGTGGCCAAACATGCTTTACGTAAGAGCCATGTAGAATAAACGTCAGATGTTTGAGAGCCGTCAGTCATGAGCGCCAGATGATTGAGAGATACAAGGAAGGGAAGGAGGGAGAAAGGAAGGAGAGGTAGAAAGAAAGCAACTTTATATGCATTCTCCAAACTGCTGGCTGGCTTAGCGAAGTGATTTAAAGAGATAAATGCCTTCTCCAAGATGGCCAATGGGGTGGTGAGGCCTTCGAGAGCCACACCATGTGTGTGAAAGAGCCACATGGGCTCCCTGCAGTAGTCCATTCTTGCAGTATTTAAATTTACCTCCTTCCTCCTGTTCACACTGAAATGTCCTCTTACAACCGCAGCACAAGTCATTGTGTCTGGGAGAAATTCTCCATAGAGTTTACCACCTCCCACTGTCAGGCAAGTGCAGACATAAATCCAAGTGTTCGATCCAGGTATGTTTATCCTCATATGCTTCCATTGGTGGGTTGAAGAAAGTTGCTTGAATGGATAGCAAGCCACCAGAACTCCTCGTATGGGTTAAAAGCTGTTTCATTGCACTGTTGATGCTTCTTTGCCAAGACGTCAATTCAGAAGTGCACAGGAAATTCATGCCAATTGCTCAAAGCCATACTTTCACCTCTCCCATTTATTATTCCTTTTATTATTTATTTCCAAAATTTGTATGCTGCCTTTCTGCCCAATCAGGGCCACAGGGGACCATTTAAAAGTGGATGCATTGTTAGAGCCAATGGACACAGGGGAAACAGGGACAAGCTGTTGACTTTCTAGCACCAAAACCACTGGCAAGCTTGCAGGTGATATATTGTAAGTTAGTGGGAACATTAAAAGCTACCCAAAACTTAGATGCTCACCTTCTGCTACTGCGGAGACAGACAGTTCAACTGTCAACAGAGCACATCATTAGCTTTTTGTATCCAGGTTTTGTTGCATCTGCCCCATGTATAAAAATCCTATTGTTTATCACTCCATAAATGTAAGGAGACAGGCAGGAGACATCACCTTCGATGGACTGAAGATTATTTTCAAGACGCTGTTATGTTCTTGCCTTCCACAATCTGCTCACCAATAATTCATTGGCAAAAAAAACAGAGCTCTTTTTTATTGCCATTGACTTATAGCTACCTGGCATATGTACACTTTTTGGCCGTGCTTTGACATTCTTGTACATTCTGCACGCCAGTTCTCTTCGCATGCTGCAGTTGCTCACCAATTATAGAGAAATCTAAAAACTTAATTGTACCAGATCGGAGCATATTATCCATGGGTTGCACATCAAAGATAACTAACTACCTCTACTGAAGGGATACTCATGTATGTGTGGAAGAGGCATCATCTAGAAAGTCAAATTTGACGCCAACTGCTATGGACTTTAAAAGCTGTGCTGTTTAGAATGTCTGACACACTAGGGCTGAGAATTTGCTTTCCTCCATATGCGCACATGGAATAAAAATGAAAGATGTCCAAACCTGGAAAACAGAAAGAAAGACGAGGCTGGTTGTCATGACTGAAAAAAACTAATCAGAATCCTCTTTGGTGTAGTGGTATGGAGCCAGTTTGGTGTAGTGGTTAAGTGCACGAACTCTTATCCGGGAGAACCAGGTTTGATTCCCCACTCCTCTGCTTACAGCTGCTGCAATGGCCTTGAGTTAAAGTTTGTCCTTGAAAGGGTAGCTGCTGTGAGAGCTCTCTCAGCCCCACCCACCTCACAGGATGTCTGTTGTGGGGGAAGAAGATAAAGCAGATTGTAAGCCACTCTAAGACTTTGATTCAGAGAGAAGGGTGGTGTATAAATATATGGTTTTCTTCTTTTTTGCATGGCTGAAAGGATATGTTGGGACTGGTGAACAAAATGCCTTTAAACTGTTCATCTGTAACTTTGCTGTTGCTTGAAGTTTCACTGAAACCCTTACATTTATATCTCTTAATGGGGTCATGTGATGCTACTATGTGCTCAGTTTTCTCTCTGATGAACAAGTTGTATTATCCCCCCCCCCCCCCCCTCAAATCCCTGATCTTCCACACAGTGGCAACTACAAACACTAGAGCAATCTTTCTTCTGGCAAGGTCAAAGAGATTGTGACTTCCCTCAAGGTATGGATTCGCCGTCTTTTTAATGGTTGCCAAAATGTTCCATGTATCATTCCCAAGTGACTTCTGAAAAGTCTGTTTGCTCATGATACACATTATTAGTACGCTTCTCTGCAATACCATAAAATCTTTTACCTAGCTCTGCAACATTTCACTCACCAATCACCCAGTAAGACAAGGTAGTTTAAGCAGCATCAACAGTTCCTTCTCTGTTCTGTACAACAGGATTATTTTGTTCACTTGCATGGCCAGTGGCAGTGAATGGGTTTGTCTTTGGTAGTGTAAGCATATTATGTATTTGTGCTGCAGTAAGGCACTCTCAGACAATAGTTTTGCTCAGTTTTGCATAGTTTTGGTCAGCTATTTCCATATCCCTTGGCTGTTATGTTAGTTTCTCCTGCTCCCCCACAAGGTAAAACTTACTCTTTCTGGGGAACCAAAGAGATACGGAGGCATTTTGTGATCATCTATGACCAACCCAGGCTAGCCAGATCTTGGAAGCTAAGCAGGGTCAGCCCTGATTAGTGCTTGGATGGGAGACCACCAAGGAAGTCCATGTTTGAGACACAGAGGTAGGCATGGGCATTAGACCCCTTAACATCTCTCATCTTGAAAACCCCATGGGGTTGCCATAAGTCAGCTGTGACTTGACAGCAAAAAAAAGGGGGGAGAGACCAACCCTTTTATGCTGAATATTTGTGACCAGATCTTCCAGACTGCTCCCCCCCCCATCTCTAAAAAGCACATGTCAATATTTTTAGGGCAGGAATAGTGGAGTTAGTACTTTTTGTTCTTCCCATTTTCCATACTGAATATGATCTTTAAGCTTGCGATGGGCACCAGCCTGGAAAAATGAAAGCCAAGACAGGGTGTTTTTCTGAAGACGTTTACTTGCACATGAAAGCTTATACCCAGAATTAAACTTCTTGTTCTTAAAGGTGCCATTGGGCTCAAACTTTGTTCTAACGTTTCAGACCAACATGGATACCCACCTGAATCTGTTCTTCTTTTTGTAGCTGTGGCCCCTAATAGTTTAGGGGACAGTGAAATCTTCCTTCCCCAGTCCTCCAGTCCCCAGGTCTGAATCAGGCTCCCTCAAACACCTTTTTGAAAGCATGTTGGAAAATCCAATCATAGATATATAATGTATAGAGAGCAGTTTGGCACTATGTGTCAACACAGTGGACCGAAGTCATAACAACAGCAAATTAAATATATAAATCAACCTGCAGCAGATATGCATAAGAAGGCATACTCGAAGTGCCAAAGGAGGATTTATAATCTTTATATGGAGGCACATCGTAGAATGTTATGTGCATGTAGATATTTTCTTGTTTATGTTCTCTGCCTCAACCTGTGCAAGCGATTGGATTAGCTGCCTGGAGAAATCAATCTAGATAAATTTCTCTCCCACTCTCTAAAGCATAAACCCCGATGTTCTGGAAACGAATTGTTATTGCAACTTCATTGTGGTTAGCTTCAAGACTTCTCTTATGGCAAGAAACTGAAGTGTGTTCCTGAAACAAGAATATTTAGTGTCATACTTGATAACAGCCGCTTTGAATTACCAGAATTATTCCTTGGCTGAGGAAAGGTTCTGAACAATGCACTGTATATGACAATAAATTAGGACTACTCAAGAGTTTGGAAGCTGAGGACTGCTGTAATGGAGGGTTACAAGGGCATATTTCTGTTTCTTAAAGCTTGTTAGGTTTTTAGTAAGTCTTTCAAGGCACAAATAACAAGAACAAACTGGAAACTTAAGAACTACACATTCTGGGCTACCAATTAAGGTCTTCTATAAGTGAGACCAAATAAGTGAGCTCAAATACTTTGGCCACCAAATGAGAAGGGAGCACTCCCTGGAGAAGATCCTGATGCTGGGAAGACAGAAAGCAAAAGAAGAAGGGGACAGCAAAAGATGAGATGGCTGGACAGTGTTACTGATGCAACAAACATTAATTTGGCCAGACTTCGGAGGATGGTGGAAGACAGGAGGGCCTGGCATGACTTGGTCCATGGGGTCGCAAAGAGTTGGACTCGACTGTGCAGTTGAACAACAAATAAGTCTTTTGGTTTGCTTTTTAACTGGTTAGCCCATTAAAACGAATTACAGTATCTCATTATGAATGCTGGGGCGGGGGGGATATGTAATGGAGAAAACATTTTCTGCTAATTTTAAACACATTTCTTGGAATAAAAGGAAGTATAACAATGGCTTATGTCACCAGTGCCAAATCTCTTTGTCATCAAATTTTGATGTGAAATTCTGTGATTAATTATATAATTAACTTGGAATTCCAACATACATCTTCTCAAGTTTGACAGGAGAATTAAAAGTGTATTCTGTCCTTAGCAGGCTCATCCTTTTATCTTTGAAACACTACAAACCGAGATTACCTCTATGCATTAACCCTGCCTAATAGACAGACAGACCAGGCTAGCCTGGTCTCATCAGATCTTGGAAGCTAAGCAGGGTTGGGCCTAGATAGTATTTGGATGGGAGACCTCCAAGGAATACCAGGGTCATGATGGGGAGGCAAGCAATGGTAAACTATTTCTGAACGTCTTGTGCACTAAAAATTCCAAGTGGTCACCATAAACTAGCTATGACTTGGCGGCACTTTCGACCACCACCACAGAATCTGTTGACCATGCAGAGCTCTTATGAATATTGGGGAAACAGTAGACTATCACATCAGGAAACAGCCTTGGCTGTTTTCTTTATTCCTGGAGTATTGGCTGTTTTGATTAACATGAAGTGCTTTTCTAAGAAGAAAATTCTGTAAGAAAATGCAAAAATGCTTCCTTGCAGCCTAAATGGTAAAAGCCTAACATTACTGTTCAGGATACTGCTATCCCATTCTGCTCCATGTGTAGATCTCAGGTGGTGGCAGTGGCCTTTCACATCACCTACTGCCTGGTCCTTTCAGCTGGAGAGACTTTTTAACTGCCTGGCCCTTTTAACTGGGATCTTCTGCATGCAAAATTGGGCACATGCAGAAGATCCCAGTTAGGAAGGACACTCCAATTATGTAGAGAAGACCCATGAGACTGGACCCTGCTATTGTGATCTAGCCACTGAACCAGTACAGCAGACACCTGAAAGCTGCTTTTGAAGAAGTGGTTCCTAGACAGCTTCCACAAGTCGCCACAGTCACAGGAAGAAATTCTTTTAAAAATTAAGAAAACTAGAAGAAATCAAGACAGTCACTCATTCTGTCCGGTGTAACGACCAAACACTTTGAAAGGGGGGGGGGGGGGCTTCATAAGACAGAGTTCCAGGACCCTGTGCAACCACCAAAAACAATTTACAGGTCTTGCTATGATCCAGGTCTGCAATAAGGAACACCCCCCCCCCCCCCAAAATAAAAAATACATAGCTGTGAACTGCAAATCAAAGACCTTTTCTGATGTTGCCCTTGTACACATGGTTTTAATACTGAGGGCCATGTGCAAAGTGACCCCCATGTACAAGAGTATTCTCAGTTACTAGACACTAAGCAGCAGCTGCCACCTTCTGCAAATCTTCTTTCAGCTACTACAATTTTCTGGAATTGCTTCCTGTTAAATAGTTTGTTTCTATCAGATACCAACTAAGGTCTTCTTGTGAAGCTACAGTCACATCTGTAACCTGGCAGCTTGATGTGAAACACCTGGAAATTTGTTTTTACTCCTACATACTTAAAGCATAGACTACCTTGACATTTCCCTAATTAAGTAATACGGGAGAAATTAGCTCTGCGTGGGAAAATGGCCAACAGCTTTGCAGGCAAATGTTTGGGATGAACGTTACTGCCCATTACTTGATTTTATTTTAATGCAATACACACTTCATTTTATTGACTCTGTTCATTTATCACAGTGTTCAAGTACCAAGGAAGTGTACAATTGAGGTAATACTGTGAATTCTCTTAACATGTATTTTGTCAATGGGGCATGTGCATGTGTGGGGTGAAGGCACGCAGCCAACTCAAACTACTGGCCATGCAAGGCAGACCAATTTTTCTCATGCCATCCAATGTATGTGGACAGAAGAAAGAAGGAACCAAATGATGCACACTTGATCTCTGCAAAAGGAGATTGGGCACAGCAAAAAGTACCAAACAGGAATGATGGCTAGAAGGTAGGTATCCATAGAAGTCTGATTGACAAGCTTATAAACACAACACACACACAAAATATTTCAGAAGCACGGAACCAATTCATATAATCTAACTGATGCAATGAGAATCTGGGTTGGGTGGATCCGCATAGCACCAAATCTACAGTACAGAGTAAAAGTTATAAACAATATAATACTATTAATGAACCAGTTTTCAACAACAGTAAATGTAGGGCGGTGGCCAGACGGGCCCCTAAAAGAAGTTGAACTCTCCCATCAGCAGGGGTCATTTCATAGAAAAAGAGGAGCCAGAGCTCATTAGCACAACTCATTTGCATAAGTCATTTGCATATGCCACACACCCCTGACATGCATCACCGGAAGGTGGACTAAATTAGATCAGCTCAGCATCTACCTTAAAATACTTCTTGAATTGTAATGATCATAATAAAACCTTACTCCCATCATACTTTTAAAATTACTTTCTCCTATGTGTCCACAGTGGCATAAAGAAGATTTCCATCCATCTGCTTTATATGTTTTGGTTATTTACCCATTTTTTGTGGGGAAAAATATTAGGAAGTTTGTCAAATTTTAGAGCTCAGCAGAATTCTCACAGGGGGTTTGAACAATGGAGCCCAGAAAGCAAGTTTTTTTTTTTGGGGGGGGGGGGTTAAGAAAGAAAGAGCACAAAATGTAGAGGTTCCGGAGCTCCACTCCTGTCCAAAATGAGGCCTGCTCCTCAGCATGTAGCTGATATTTTATGGGTCTACTCTATTTTATGGGTCTACAGTTTCATCATGCATTGAACTGACCATGCGAAATGGTCAGATTAGATCCCGTTTCCAAGATGAATGACACAATGTTTCAAAAGAAAGATCTACAAGGGAATCCAGCTTCTCAGAAGGCTTATGACAACTCAGAATGGGTACACTTGAAAAGTTCTACGAAGTCTCCACGAACATGAGAATCGCTTTAACAGAGTTCACATGTTACATAATTTAATATGAAAACAGCATGGTGGGGGAAGCCCACCATTAATGCTAGAAGCAAATTAGTTGCCTTAAAGCTGGAAGCAAATTAGCTGCTTTAAAGCATGGATGCAAAAAGACAATGTTTTGTTTAGATCAACTGACTGGAACTGACAGTATCCCCCCCTTTTCTGGAGAGTTAAGGAGGTCGTACAGATTAAGCATCTTGATGAAATAGCATTTATTTTATTAAAACAGAAAATGGAGTATATTTGGGACTGAAATCCTGATGGGTGACATTCTTAGAGTTGCCAGCTCTTGGTTGGGGAAGCCCTGGAGATTTTGGGGGTGGAGACTGAGAGGGGTGGAGCTTGGGGAGGGGAGGGACCTCAGCAGGGTACAATGCTGTAGAGCCCACCCTCGAAAGCAGCCATTTTCTCCAGGGGAACTGATCTTGGTCATCTGGAAATAAACAGTAGGAGATCTCCTGGTGCCACCAGGAGGCTGGAAACCATAGCAGTTCCTCCACCAATTTGATAGCTCCTTAACATTTTAGAGAACATTCTCAGACTTATACAGAAACTAGAGTAATATGCTAAATGAGATACTGACAGAGGACAGGGACCCCTTCCTGGACTTGTTGTTTCCCAACTGATAAAAAAAACATCCAGAGGGAAATACATTTACATATCCACTGAATCCATAAATTATCGATTACAAAAAGGTACTTATCACACACACTAAAAAGTTAACAGTTTGTGCTGGAGTTACAAAACAGAATATGCAAGTGTGTACCATGTCATTTTGGTCATATTAGAGTTCTATTGTTAGAATCTGGTGCTCAGAACACTTTATTTTACAGCAGGGGCGGCCAACGGTAGCTCTCCAGATGTTTTTTGCCTACAGCTCCCATCGGCCCCAGCCAGCATGGCCAATGGCTGGGGCTGATGGGAATTGTAGGCAAAAAACATCTGGAGAGCTACTGTTGGCCACCTGTTTTACAGAATTTATATACCACTATATAAAGTTTTCAAAGGGGCTCACGGCACAAGCAACAATAGCAATAAGAGATAAAGCACCAAGCCAAACTGGACAAAACCTATGCAGCAGCATTTTTAGACCTGCTGATTTTGTGTACACCAGGGGTGGCCAAACTTGCTTGACGTAAGCACCACATAGAATAAATGTCAGAAGTTCGAGAGCTGCAAGCAGGGCCGGTGCTAGGCTTTCTGGTACCCTAGGCGAATCACCCGCTAGCACCCCCCCCCCCCCATTATTAAAAAATATTGGGAAACTGAAGAGTGCCAAACTTGAAACTTTTCACATTTTTAATTTACTGATTTTTAATTTTTTTTTTTAAATGTGATGTTATAAAAAAAATTGTGAGAATAAGTGCTTGCTGGCCATATTAGGAAGGAGGGTGTCAGGATAGGATGAGGTGGGAGACCAAGTCACACATCGGGGAGAGGGGGGTGGCTTGGCTTTGTTGAGGGCAGCTTGGTGATGGGAAAGGACAAGGTAACAGCAGTCAGAGTCATGCATCAGGGAGGGGGCACCCAGTGGGGCCCCCAAAGACCAGGTGGCGCCCTAGGCAACTGCCTACTTTGCATCGGCCCTGGCTGCAAGACAGGAAGGCAGGCAGGCAAGTGGAGGGGGGAGGGAGGGGGAGGTAGAAAGAAAGCAACTTAAACTTAAAATGCATTCTCCAAGCTGGATACAAATGCCATACAATATGTGTGAAAGAGCCACATGTGGCTCCTGAGTCACAGTTTGGCCACCTGTTCTGTACTTTTGACATAAATGCAGTTTGCCTTTGAGTTGGCAATGGATGGGGAAATAAAGTGTTCTCGACTTAGCTCCTTTTTCCAATGAATGTGTGTCTGCTGCCCTCAAAAAGAAAACAACAGGTTGCATATTTATACATATAACTATCACTGTGTTTGTCTGTGTTCTTTATAAAGTTAATATCTCTGCTACTAAATTCTCATAGTACTGGTTTAGAATCTTCCTTGCGGGGAGAAAGCTGATCTTTTTTATTGCTTGGAAACTATTAGCTACTGTATGTAGCAAGGCAAAACCCCTGAAACAGACAATGGAAATAAGAGAAGACATTAGCCTGTCTCAGATATCCAAAAGGGGACAATGGGTGGGTGGGCGGTTAGCAGGATTGTGGTGGCAATGAGCACTGCCTGGAATACCTGTAAAGAGCCTACATTCTTCTCCGAGTAATCAGGGACCCAATAAGTGCATCAAAACTTTTGCAGGCATTCTGATGGCACACAAAGTTGGAGCCAGAGTCTGTCATCATGGTCATGCTCTCTCCCACTCCACATTCATTGTCTTCTTTAGATAAAGGGCTGAAGATGTGTAAGGAAAAACTGTAACAAAAAAGGATACTTGTGCATTATACCTGTGACGATGGAGTTGGCCCATGGTCTCCAATGCCCCCAGCTTCTCTAACCCCCACTCTTCTCTCTGTTGATAGTCAGTAATGAATAAATGAGTTCTTTTTTAAAAAAGCTATATGATTAAAAACTTGCTAAAAAAGCAGGCACGGATGAGAACAACTGTTTGTGCAGTTTAAACACTACAAAAACCATGATGCAGGGTAGGCACAATCACCACACTTGGGTGAAAAATACCTGAAGCTTCTGACTGAAACTACTAACAATACTGAAGGCAGAACCTACAGACCTGGCATTGGCCACAGTGCAAATAACCCTACTGGTTTTTTTGTTTGTTTTTTACTGCAACTGTGCTACTCAAGGATTTGAAAACCTAGTAGTAGTTACTAAGGAAGGACAAAGGCAGTACGCAGGTTCAGAAACAAGGAAAAGTGTTCGAGACATCAAAGACTCCTTTTTTAAACGAACTAACAACATTATTCTCTGCTATAACTAATGGAGGCTTCAATTAAGAAGACAAACATTTTTGAGGTGTCTCTAATTTTAGGTAAACTTCTAGAAAGCTATTACCACTTCAAAATCTTCACCAACTGATTGAAATTAATTTTGAGATACTTGGTGTGCACAGGATTTGCCTTAGTATTCCAATTGGCTGGTGCAGATACTGTGCTGGTGATCACCTAATCATGGCTAAGCAACTGGAAGTGTACTGGACATTGTGTACTCTTCCCCTCTTCTGGACTGCAAAGTCCCATGCTCAGAAGAAGCATGAATGAGCATTATGCTGACACTGATACTAGCTCTGAGTACAACTAGCTGAGATTATCACTCCTCGGGATCTGAGACTGGATTGAAATGGTGGTTTCAGATCCTGGTGAAACAAAAACTCCATAATAGTTCTCAGGGAATATGCCAGGCAGGGGGCAGGTTGAAAGGCTGCTATCCCATGGCCCAGTTCCATTTGATTAACCACGGTTAAGCAATCACCGGTGATACACCTATCCTAGCCCAAGGAGGAATGTGTTTTAAGGGGTCAGAAAGAAACAGTTTCCCATTACCTTAAACAACATGAAAGAAATGAGATATTCTTTTTCTTAAACTCCCCCAAGGTGTGCTTTGTATTATGTGGGCTTTGACAAGTTGAATATATTTCACGCACTAAATAATTTAATTGTATTTCCTCTTTTATTTGAGTAGGAAGGGGAAGAAGACACAGAAGCAAGAGACCTTGTGAGTCTCCCATTGCCTTTCTGTGTTGCATTCCACCCCTCCCCCCCTGGAAAACATTCTGCCATGCAGGTTTTTTTTTTTTTTTTTAAGTAAGGCTGATTTAAGTAAAAGTGTTATTGGCCAAAAATCTTTTTTTTAAAACGTATTTTAGAATCATTACTAGGCATGCTGAAAATAGCTGAAGTCACTGTAGATGGTTATTCAACATGCAATGCATTTTTATTTACTGTCTCATTATTTTACCCCTTCACTCAAAGAGCTCAGAGGGCAATAAGTGCTCCCTGCTTCCCTTTTTTTCTTATGAACAAACATACTAGGAGGTAGCCTAGGCCAAGAGATGGAGCAACTGGCACAGCAGCTCTCTAGGCAGAGTCTGAGGTTTCTCTGATCAGAGACAGTCTGGCTAGTACAATATACTGCAAACGTAAACAAGCTGCACAAGATTTAGCAATAGTTAAAAAGGTAAAGATAGTCCCCTGTGCAAGCACCAGTTGTTTCCGACTCTGGGGTGACGTCGCATCACAATGTTTTCATGGCAGACTTTTTACATAGTGGTTTGCTATTGCCTTCCCCAGTCATCTATACTTCCCCCCCCCCCAGCAAGCTGGGTACTCATTTTACGACCCCGGAAGGATGGAAGGCTGAGTCAACCTTGAGCCGGATACCCGAACCAGCTTCCTCCTGGATCGAACTCAGGTCAAGAGTTCGGACTGCAGTACTGCAGCTTTACCATTCTGCGCCACGGGGCTGCATGTTAGCAACAATTAAGAAAGACAGGTTGCTTACCTGCAACTGTAGATCTTCGAGTGATCATCTGTGCATTCACACTCATGGGATAGCACGCCTGTGCCGATCCCCGAATCGGTACCTAAAAAGCCAGGGATTTTTTCGCGCTTGGCACCAACGGGCATGCGTGGGCATCCCAGTGCGCATGCTCGCCGGCACCAGCGTGAGGATCCCGCCAGTTCCTTTCTGACTGCTGGAAACCCCTACTGGAGGGAGACCGTCAGCAATGGGGAAGGAGGGCGGGTAGTGTGAATGCACAGATGACCACTCGAAGATCTACAGTTACAGGTAAGCAACCTGTAACTGTCTTCTTCGCGGTCTCTGTGCTTCACACTCATGGGAGATTAGCAAGCAAGACATACCTGGAGGCGGGAAGACGGTCAACCAGAAGAAACAGCTTGCAGCACCGCAACTCCCAGAAGAGTCCTCTGTTGAGCATGCACGTCCAGCGCGTAGTGCTTCATAGGCATGTGGAGAGGACCAGGTGGCAGCCTTGCAAACATCCGTCAGGGAAACGCCTTTCAGGAATGCCACCGACGTCGCCATCGCACTTGTAGAGTGTCCACGAATAGGCCCAGGTAACGGCTTCTTAGCCAACAAATAACACAGTTTAATAGTCTCAGTGAGCCATTTTGAAAGCCACTGAGACGAGATTCTGGAACCTAACTTAGGAGCAGTATAAGAAACAAAAAGATGCTGGTCCTTACGAAAACTCTTGGAGCGACTCAAATAAAACAATAAAACACGCTTAACATCTAAAACATGCAACCTGCGTTCCTCATCCGAGGAAGGTGTAGGATAAAACGTGGGCAACCAAACTTCTAAGTTAAGGTGGAACTGAGAAACCATCTTGGGGAGAAAGGAAATATCAGGAGCCAAGGACACTCCAGACTCCTGAAAAGCTAAATATTAGTAGTCACAATGCATAGCCGTGAGCTCCCCTGCACGGCATGCTGATGTGATGGCTACCAAAACGGCAATCTTCCAAGATAGGAGCTGTAACGAGCATGTGGCCATTGGCTCAAAAGGACGCCGAGTCAGCCTGTCCAACACTAGAGTCAAATCCCACAACTGTGGGGGTGATCTCGAAGGAGGATGAAGCCTAAGCAAACCGTTCAAAAATCTCTTAGAATGATGGTGTGCAAAAACTGAATGCCCCTCCACTGGTTCATGGAATGCAGATATTGCCGCCAGATAAACTTTAATGGAGGAAAAAACAAGGCCAGCATCCACCAGAGACAACAAAAACTCAAAAATAACCAGCAGCCCCACCCTCTGGGGCGAAACTGTAGGATCAACTGAAAACTGAAGAAACTTCCGCCACTTCCTATCATAAGAAGCGCGGGTAGACAGCTTCCTGCTATTCAGGAAAACGTGTTGGACTCTGCTGGAGAATTCACAGGGCCGATGAACCACGCTGTCAGCTTCAAGTGGGGCATGCTGTGATGGAATACGTGACCGTCTTGAGCTGACAGAAGATCCGGTTCCGCCAGAAACTGGTAGAAGACCCCCCCCTCCCCAGTTGGAGCAAGATCAGGAACCAGTTCAGCCGAGGCCACCACAGAGTTACCAGGATGCAGCATGGTCTCTCTCTTGCGATCTTGTTGACTACCCTTGTCAATAGTGGCAGAGGTGGGAACAGTTATAGGAACCGACCTTCCCACGGGAACAGACCTCTTGCCTGATCGGTGCCGATACCTCCACATCTGAGACAGAGTCGCTCTCACTGCGACGCCTCGACCCCGAAGAATGGGAGCGCTGAGTGAGGTCTCTTGCTCCGATGCCAATAAACACAACTGCTGGGAAGCACTGCCTCTTGACACCGAAGGGCTACGATGTGGGGACGCTGAGATCTTTGCCAATTTTTTCGGAGTCATATACCATCTATACATCATCTTAAAACAATTATCTTTAATATCCTGACAGATTGATATTTTCATCGAGTTCTTCCAAAGGTATTCCCATGTATCCATTTGTATTTCTCTATTCACATTTTTCTTCATCAGATTCAGCTGTTATTTTTTATTACTTCTGCTGGCACTTTCCAAAGCGGCTTTTCTCTCATCGCCATATTTCTTGTATTTTATCCAAGTGTTTAATAAGCTATTTCTAATATAGTGGTGAAAAAAAAGACCATCCATCTTATTTTTCCCATAATACAAATAAGCGTGCCAGCCGAATTTATTTCCATGAGCTTCTAACCGTAGAAGTTTTTTATCTAACAGCATTATCCAGTCTTTAATCCATGTCAAGCAAACTGCATCATGATAAAGTCTTAAGTCCGGAAGCTGAAAACCTCCTCTCTCCTTAGCATCTGTTAAAATCTTCATCTTAATTCTTGGTTTCTTCCCAGCCCATACAAAATCAGAGATCTTCCTTTGCCATTTATTAAATTGTTTGCTATCTTTCACAATTGGGATAGTTTGGAACAAATACATTATTCTTGGCAAAATATTCATCTTAATTGCAGCAATCCTGCCCAGCAAGGACAAGTTAAGTCTATTCCATTTCATCAAATCTTTGTCCATCTTGCACCATAGCTTTTCGTAATTATTTTTGAACAAGTCAATATTTTTCATAGTTATTTCTAGGCCAAGATATTTAACTTTAGAAGTAACTTCACATCCTGTCAAAGTCTGCAATTCTTTCTGTCTGTTTGGTTGCATATTTTTACATAGAAATTTCGACTTTTTTGTTTATACATAATCCTGCTATCTCTCCATATTCTTATATATTGTTTATATTGATCGCCTAAGAAAAACCCTCTTCCTGCAAAAGCATAATCTTGCCAGTATCTTGGGCTTCAGAAATATCACAGAGAGGTAGAAGGGACTCCCTTCCCTCCTTCAACTGAGATTGATATTGACAATGTTTTAGAAACCCCTCTCTAATTGACTTGAAATATTCTGACCCAGAACATGCAAGGTCACTGGGCATTATGAACTTCTGAGGAAGCCAGTAACACAGCGTGCAGAGCGGAAACGTAAAAGCCTGACTACTTCTCTCAATTGATACCTGGAAGATCATTCCCAGGCTAGTCCTTCTGTGAGCAAACTACTAGCTTGGTCATGAACGGCAGACAGAACACATGGATTTTTAACTGGAGGGGAGGCAGCTGCTCAGGAAATAGCTATCATTGGGCAAATGGCACAGCATGCACTTCACAGTCCGGGATGCAATTGGTAATGACCTAGGTTGCAACTGTGTAGCCAGCTGTACTATGCCACCTAAACGAAAACATATGACATTGCATCCTATGCACAGCTAACTGTATGTATATGGTATCAATATCAAGTTTTTGGTACTGAAAAAGCCATTTACCAGCATTTTCATATACCTTCTGCAGCCTGCTATGTTTGTTTTCAATGCTTGTGTCAAACAAGTAACTTTTCCCATTCATAAAACTGTTTCATTGTCGTTTTCATTTTCTCATCCATTTCACCCTTTAACTTAACCAGTGCTTTAATCTTTTTTTTTCATTGGTATGCTTTTGTTCTGTACACACAGTATTCTGAAGGATTACAGATCCCAGAACTAAATGCACACACTCCCAGAAAATCACCACCATTTACCTAGCTCACACAGGGAAAGGCGATTTAAATCCCCAATCTTTTCTTTCCTGTCATCATGGGGAATAATGAAAACCAAGAATTGACCAAGCATTTCCCATTCAGCGAACAGTCGATGGGGTAATGAATTATAATGATAATTATGTTACTCGCCATTAAAAGATTACTTTAGCAGAAATTGAAAGGCTTTGTAGGTGCACGGGGAGCAGGAAGATAGATCACACATTACAACCTTCTGCCGTACAGCTTTGAATACCATCATTTTAAAGTCAGAATCAATTCCATTTCATATCACCTACTCCAAGCACAATTCATTCTATTTAGACCACATGTGCTCGTGAGAGATAGCTGTTTACACTAGGCAAAAAATCTGGAAATACTTGTCTTCGATGTCAAACGGCCAGTTTATGCATCACGCAGCAAGTGAGCTCAAGTTTATTGGCAACCTAGCAATTCTATCTCCGGGGGTGTGGTGGGGGGTCCTGGAGTCTCTTCAGCCTGGTGATGTTTTCTCACTTTTTTTTTTCATGGAGGCCCATCAAAATCAGCCAGATGGGAAACAAGGATGGGGTGGGGAGAAAGTGATGGACAGCTGCCCGTCTCTGATGTGCCGCAACAGCACAAAAAAGGAGCCGGCAGACAAGTGAATTGATGCCAAAAACTTTTTCTTTTTACCAAACCTCGAGAATGTTTTAACAATTTTGAATTAATGGAATATAGGCTTACATTTTTGCAGCCTTCTCTCTACTCCACCCAAACCAACAATCCCCACCCTTAACCGAAGCAGGAGTCTACAGCAGCAACACTGCCAAAGCCGTTGTGAGCCAAGCCTACAGGATGGGTGGTTCTGAGGCAATGCGTGACACCTAATACAAAGAACCAGAATAGAAGTACTCCTCCTGTAGTGGAACGGAGACTTAACAGTGGAATCCTAAACAGAGTTATATCCAGGCCTCTTTTTGGGCAGGAGCTCACAGGAGCAGAGCTCAGCAATCTCTAAATTTTATTGTGCTCTTTCTTTCATACCCCCCTCCCATACTTGCTTCTGCGCTCCATTGTTCAACACCCCCCCCCCCCGTGAGAATGTTGCTGAACTCTAAGATTTGACAAACTTTCCCCCACAAAAAATGGGAAACTAACCAAAACATATCAAGCAGACAGATTGAAATCTTCATCATGCCACTGTGGCCACATAGGAGAAAGTCATTTTAAAAGTATGGTGGGAGTAAGGTTATATTATGACAATTCTAATTCAAAAAGCATTTTAAGGTAGGTGTTGAGCAGATATAATTTAGTACACCTCCCAGTGATATCAGGGGTGTGTGGCATATGCAAATGAGTTGTGCTAACGAGCTCTGGCACACCTTTTTTTTCTATGAAATGACCCCTGGTTATATCCTTCTAAGTCCATGGAAGAAAATAAATGTAAAGGATGCCACTTTGTTTAGGATTGTACAGTAAACCACATCCCCATAGTGTCTGGTAACTGGCATACTCCACTTGAGAATTTTGGAAACTAATTTCTCATGAGTATTTCATGCTTTCACAAAATGGAAAAACGGTCAGCATGCTTTTTGTATTGTATTGTATTGTATAAACCTAATGCTATAGGTTTTCATAGTTTACTATGTACTATATAAGCATGGTTATAGATAGCAAAAAATACAAAGGCAACACTTGGAAGATGATATTGTCTCAAGATGGTGATGCTGGTGTGAAATACAAACCTGCAGCAGACATCCAAAGCAAGGCATAGTAGCGGTTCACTAGCTTTTGCTTAGTTAGAAAGATGAAAACGAAAGGTATCTTGGAGTACAGATGAAGGCCTGGAGAAGAGAGGTAGCCATGTGGCCATATAAGAACATAACAGAAGGCATGTTGGATCAGGCCAATGGCCCACTGTGTCACACAGTAGCCAAAAACCGAGGTGCCATCAGGAGGACAATCAGTGGGGCCAGTGCACTAGAAGCCCTCCCACTGTTGCCCACCCCTCAAGCACCATGATTTCAGAATTCAGAGCATCACTTGCCTCAGGCAGAAAGTTCCATCTATACCTTGTGGCTAATAGCCACTGATGGACTTCTGCTCCAGTTATGGCTTAATATTGGCATCAATTATGGCTTAACATTTTTTAGGTGTCGAGGGGAAGGAAGAGAAAGGAGACAAGCTGTCAGATTGCATAAGGATACAGAAAAACTATAAAGCAGCTCTTGAAAAGCAGTATATTAGCTACTAACCACATACCTATTTATCTATAACGTTTTGTTGGAAAGTTTTAAATCAACCTGACGTATGATGGGAAGAACTAATGACTCTCCTTCCAGTAAGTGACGAAGGCTGGCTTTGTTGGAGGAAGGCGCCTCACAGTGGAAGGGAGTTGCAGGATCCAGCCTTCATGTTATTTTTGTATTATCGAATCGAGAGTAACTATATTAAAGTTAATTGTGAGTGCGCCTCCTATATTAGTTTAACTGCCATGGCAATCCATGTCCCAATCACATCTACGTTATATTACTCTAATGTGGCTCCATGTTCAGCTACCTTTGAAGACTGTTTGGAAGCTTTAACTTATGCTAAAAGTGGCAGCCAGAATGTTACAGAAAACACATCACCCTGGCGCTGGATGAAATTCGCTGGCTGCCCATCTGTTTCTGGCCACAATTCAAAGTTTTGGTGATAACCTTTGCATTCTAAATGGCTTAGGATGATTCTAAAGGTCTTCAACCTTTCTGAGCCTGTGGGCACTTTTGGAATTCTGACACAGAGTAGCAAGCACAATCACAAAATGGCTGCCATGGGAGGCGGAGCCAACTATACAACATGTCAGGGAGTGAGGTTATATATAACTCTAAAAGCAACTCTCTGACATTTTAGGCAGAAGCTCTGTTCAACAGGATGCCTTTTAATCAGGCAATCAGAAGCCCTGCTGGGCAAACACCCCATCTAGTTGTCCCACTTTCTAAAATTACTTGGTGGGTACCAGAAAAGGTGTCTGTGGGTGCCACGGTGTCCATGGGCACTGTCTTGGGAGCCTCTGGCTTAGAACCTGGGCTGCTGAAGGACTGCCTTTTACCTAATAAACCTGCTCACCTGTTAGTATTTACATTTCAAGTTCTTTTCTGGGCATCACCATTGATGGACAAGAGATAGGTGGCAATCACAGGCAGTGGTGCTTCATCTAGAAATCTGCCCGGGGTCTAGTTTATTATCTTTTAAGCACCAGTAAAATCAATTTAATTCACTCAGGCTTTTGGCTTCTTTTATTCCAGACTGATTCTACCTCCACTAATTGTTTTATGTTTAGGTTCAGTATTTATCTCATGGCACCTGAATTTTACATTATATTGTACCGCTGCTACTCTGCTGTATTCTGCTTGAAGCCCATTTTATGCTATTTTAAGCTGCTGTTTATGATCTTTGTTAACTAGTTCCCTTGTCTGTTGGTTTTTAGCTGTTGGATGTTTTTCATGTTTCAAATTCGGTTCTGGGCTGCCTTGAGCTGATTTCTGCAAAGGTGGCTAAAAAATAACCCAAACAAAATAAAAAAAACACCAAATATCTATCTGCAAAATGAAAACTTCTGTTAAAGGTTCTGTCATCGCTATCATTAAAGAACCAGCACTTGTCAAAAAACAGGGCTGTCTTCACACAAACCAAGACTTGATTCTTCCAAGCTTACGGGTTAGCTCTCTAACAAATGAAGAATGTGTGGGACTGAAACACAGTGCTCCTTCTGCTTCGTAGGTAAACACGCGTTTCCACAAGAGAGCACTCAATCACTATGCTCAGGAGCACAACTGCCTCTTGTAGGAAGGGACTTGTTAATCCATGCCATCTGCGGCCTCTCCATCAACTTCAAGCCATCTACATAAGGCCAATTAAAAATACCTAGAAGTTTGTTTTGCCTCCTTGTCCCTTCTTCCCACACCCATCGCTGCTCTTTATGCAGAAAGCCAGTGGAAGATTGGAGAGGGGAGCAAGGAAGGTATAAAAAAAGAAGCATCAGTGGTGGTCACATCTTTCGAACATCTGTTTTAAGCAGAACAGAAGCGGCAACAAGCGGTACAATGGCAGGTTGTATTTTGGAAGGTCTTGTGTCAACGCAGGACAAAATGAAGCATTTGCTCACCTCACAAGGGAGAGGCTCAGATTTTAGATTCAAAAAACAGAAGTCTGGTTCTCATGGAGGCTCCATGACAGATGCCTCATGAGGCTGCCACTCCTTGAGGATGCTGCTCTCCGCTCCTCTTCCCCACCTCACTGACCAGGAGCTGGTATGGAGAATGGTCACTCTCAGGGCATTTTTACACCCAGTGCAGCAAGTCACAAACAGAGATCTTGGAAAGTAGTGACAACGGTCAAAACTCTATCCGATCCAGTGCCCAAGGCTTCAGAGCCAGTTTGGTGTAGTGGTTAAGTGTGCGGACTCTTATCTGGGAGAACTGGGTTTGATTCCCCACTCCTCCACATAATAATAATAATAATAATAATACTTTTTATTTGTATCCCGCCCTCCCCGCCAGGGCAGGCTCAGGGCAGCTCACAACATACGAATGTAATATACAATAAAACCATACATAGTAATTACAATTATAATTATGAAATCATCATTAAATCAATTTACAAATTGTATTAAAATTAACATTGTGGTGCTATAACTTAGGTCTTTAGTAAAATCCAGTGGCACTTTCTTGGCTCGGTATTAGGTGAAGGCTATTTCGAAGCTGTTAGAATGGCCTTGGGTCAGCCATAGCTCTTGCAGAGCTGTCCTTGAAAGGCCAGCTTTTGGGAGAGCTCTCTCAGCCCCACCTACCTCACAAGGTGTCTGTTGTGAGGGAGGAAGATAGAGGAGATTTTGACCGCTTTGAGACTCTGAGATTCAGAGTGAAGGGTGGGATAAAAATCCAATATCATCATCTTCTTCTTCTCCTCCTCCTCCCCCCACTCTGCACTGTACCAGCTGGCCATACTGGTTCTCTCATTTTAGCTTTTCTCACATATGCATCTTGACACTTGTAAAAAGTTTTAGGATTACAATGAAACCGAATGTGAAGATTACTTTTTTCCTATAGACTATCTGATTCTTCACCACTCCATCCTGACTACGTGGAAACTAACAATACTTTCATTCTCCATACCACGAGAGATTGTTCCATGAGAGTTACCAGTCTTCTGAGGATACAGGAGGGTTCTGCTGGAAGACAGCTAACAAGGGGACTGATATATGGCCACTAATTTTTATTTTGGTTTGAAAATATTTGGGAAAAGAAGGAAGGGGGAAAATCTGCCAAATATTCTTTTGAATCCACATGATATACTGTTTCCCAGATCTTTTGAAGTTTAGAGGTTATTTTAACTTTGCTATGAAATATAAATTTTGTTTGGGTATTTGCATGAGAGATTCCCCCTCTTCACCTTCTATGTGCTTAAGTATCACCATAAAGAACAGTATACACAAGACTCTTAAAAATTCATATGCTAACTAAAATGGGCCATTCACTTTATTTATGAAGGTTTTGTCTCATGCTTTTACCTTCTTGAGGGGCTGAAGGTGAATTGCAATAATTAAACCAGATAAAAATAATAAAATACTGTGTTAAGGGTATGATAGAACAGGTATTACCAGGTGCAACACGCCACCACCTATTGCCTCAGGAGCAGTGTTCCCTCTAAGCTGAGTTAGTGCGAACTAGCTCACAGATTTTTAGCCTCCAGTTCACACATTTTTGTCTTAGCTCAGGAAAGATGACCCCAGAGCACACTAATTTATGCAGTAGCTCACAACTTTAAAACCAGTAGCTCACGAAATAGAATTTTTGCTCACAAGGCTTTGCAGCTTAGAGGAAACACTGCTCAGGAGCACTAAAAGCCAACAGAGAAGGCAATTTTGTAACCTACTCCGGAAGGCCATTCCAGCAGCTGCCTCAGAGAAGCCTGTGGATAGGCTGAGGCAGATCTTTCTATCCTATGGAACAGCCAAGTCAACAGGAACAGCTGCATGGGAAGGAGGAGGAGGAGGAAGAAGAGGTTGGATTTATACCCTGCCCTTCACTTGGAGTCTCAGAGCAGCTTACAATCTCCTTTCCGTTCCCCTCCCCAACAGGCACCCTGTGAAGGAGGTGGGCCCGAGAGCATCTGTTTCAAGAACTGACTGATCCAAGGTCACTCAGCAGGTAAACGTGGAGAAGTGGGGAAACAAACCTGGTTCTCCCAGATTAAATTCCGTGCACTTAACCACAACACCAAACTGTAGAGAGACAGTCCTTTATGTATGGGGCCCTGAGGCCTTTAAAAGTAAGAACAGATCCTTCCATTGAGTGCAGCAATTAATAAGGAGTCAGTGCAGATTTTGTATGTTCACACTGGCTCTCTAACGCCAAAAAGGTGAGCCAGTTTTACTTCCCAGATTGCCTTTAGCTAACTTCCAAAGCTCTTCAGCTACTTTGAATAGAGCCTAGAATTCTACCACGATTGTGCCCTCATGGGAAAAAGGAAGTATCCATTGATGAGCAGGCAATTGTTATCATAACTAACCCTAAATGGGTTCAAACATATACACAGCATATTCTCAAATTGTGCCTCTATGTAATTCCCTGGAGTGGGGGTGCTCATTGTTCCTTTAGGACTACATCCCACCCACCTACTCGTCCTCAATGGTTATTTTTCAGTATTTCACTAAAGGTGCATATTGATCAGACAGATCCCAGCTAAAGTAAATGGAGGGACAGGAACAAGATACTTCAAATCCAAAATACTGAGGATGTAATTATCTCACATTTAAAAAAAAACCCTGCAATTTAAAACCAGAGCAGAGCCTTTAAGCTAATGCAGCACCTAAAAGAGGGTGATGCTAACAATCAGGTATTCCTTTGTGTGTGAATGTGTTTGTGTGTGCACATCCCTGCACACCAGGCTTTAAGCTCAAGGAGAAACTGAAATGAGTAGTGAGATCTCATAGGAATTAACACTGGAGTCTTTGCATATTCCCCAATGCCTTCCGAGTATACAGTTGCGTCCCATTATCTTACCACATATTTTCATTCAAACTGAAGCCATATTGATAAAAAATAGTATATATGATATAACAGTATATATGATATAATAAGATTATATATGATATAATGAGGCAACTCGATAAGTGAGCTGTTTTACCTGGAGAAACAATGGAGCCAATGTTAGTACCCACTTTAGAGACTTGTAGCTGTGTCCAAAATACAAGCAAAGAGAGTTCTCGTTTTCAAGTGTGCTATTTTCTTTCCACACTCTGAAGCATTGTCATTGCTCCACAGGGGCCAGAATGAATTTGTGCTTAGAAGGTGAAAGAAAATTATCTGGAAAAGAGAGTGGGTGGATGGGTTCCGCAAGGCTGGCAAATGGAGATTCTGTGGATATCTGCACTCTCTGTGTCCCTTCTAGGAAGCTGACTATTGATGGGCCTGTTTGGGCCACGTTCTGCACCCTTTAACTTAATCCCTCTCCATTCAAAGTTAAATGCTAAAAGGAATTAATTTCCAAGAAACACACACTTGACTGGCCACTATCCCTCCCCACCCTGATTACAAGATAGCAGCTCACTGAAGATGCATTACTGTATATCATTGGTGGTTCCTAACAGAATTCATTCAAAACTCCCTTTAGCTCTGCTGAAGGCTGCAATAACATTGTCGTAGGTCAGGCTATTGGTATTAAGTCATGATTTTATAAATGAGATTTTTTTTTAAAGTACTTGTAGTAATTTTATGCTTTTCAGTTTGCACTTTAAAAGATTATAGGATCCATATAAGAGAAACTATCTTCCACTTCCAAGACCAGGAGAAGGGGAAAAGGGATTTATTGAGCAAGTTTTCATTCCTTGTCCATATTCACTCATTTTTACTTGAAATGCAGAAGGGGTTTGGTTGGTAACCTGGTCTTCTCAATTTGCCCTGGCGTATTGGCCAGCAGTGCATTACTAGCCTTACATCATGTTTTATTAATAGTACATATCCTTGTTACCAGCTAATTACTAGCTTACCGGTACAGACCTGTGCAGTGAATGAAGTAGATATCCAAAAACACTGCAATAGCATTTATTAAGACCAGCTAACCAAATGTAACAGAGCACTGTGCAAGCTTGGAAATTCGCCACATTGCCAAAGGTAGACAATGGATTTCTTTGGCACTCTTTGGCATTATCCTCACAACAACCTTTTGAGATAGGTTAGGCTGAGAGTGTGTGACTAACCCAAGACCACCCAGCAAGCTTCCATCGAACTGCATGCATTTGAACCTGCATCTCACTGACCATAGCCTGACACTCTAACCCCTATGCAATTATGGCTATTATGTGCATTTGAGAGATAAATTATTCCCTTTTATAGGGATTTCTCTAAAACAGATTTTAGTGCTGAATAACCAGTTGAAAGGTTCTTTATTCAGCACATAACATCATCATCATCCATTCTTGAATGGCCGTTTTTACAAACTGTAGTAGACCAAAGAGGATCTGACACCAGAGACTGCTGCTGCTCATGCAGGTATTGTGTAAAGCACTTCCTGCAGAGTTATACTGAGGGGAAAAAAATTAATCACAGAGTATCTCCCCTGCATTAAAGAGCGTCAGACTTTGAATGGAGGCAGGGAGCCCAGACCTTTTCATTTGGGAAGAGGGAACAGATGAAAACCGGTTAGGGCAGTGTAGTGAACTCTGGCCTTGTTGATAGGATAAGACAGATGTGACGTCACTCTCTTGAGAGATCTTACTCCTGGCTTGGCTGTGCCGCATACAGGGAGCTTGGGAACAGGACAGAGCATCGCTGAACAGAGATGAGACTGTTTTGCTGCAGTCTGCCCAGATGTAAAGAAAGATGGTTAAAAGGAAAGGCCTTGCTCACCAGAGTGCTGAAGAATGCTCTGTTGTTTGTTATTTAACTAGAAGAACAGCACAACGGTACTGTTCCTCTACAAGGAACTTAAAGGAAGAATGAGACGTGACCTTTTTGTCTCATGTAACTGTATCTATAGTTTTAGTAAGATGGACTACCTCTTAAAGACTTTAAAGGTTTATGCAGCTTCTGCTACCTCGTAGAGGCTATCCGTATAGCAGAGGTGCCCAATTCAAAACATTTCACATGGGCCAGAATGAACCTTGACCATAATAAACTGGTCCACATCACAGGAGTATGACATCACCAAGCGCTGACCTACGAGCGCCAGGTTTGGAATGCTCATGATCTGGCAGGCCTTAAGATCCTGAAATCTCATTCCATAGATACATAGCAAACTACCAGAACATGGAAACCTCAATTTGCCTCATCCAAGGGAGGGTTCTACTGCTTGAAAACTAGTTCCCTGGCTTTGTTGTTAACATTTTCCAAAATGTTCCTTTCTGAACAGGTTGCTTAAAAATTGCCACTTATTTCTTGATAACACTGTGCCAGGGGTGGCCAAACTGGGGCTCGGGAGTCACATGTGGCTCTTGAATCCCCCATCACCACATCAGCTGGCTTGGAGAAGGCAATTCTCTCTTTAAATCTCTTCTCCAAGTCAAGCCAGCCAGTTAAGCTTAAAGTTGCTATCTTTCCACCTCTCCCTCTTACCCTTCTTTCCTTCCTTCCAGTTCTCAAGCATCTGACATTCATGTCTTGTGGCTCTCACATCTGATGTTTATTCTAGGTGGCTCTTGAATTAAGCTAGTATGGCTACCCTTGCACTGTGCTGAGACGTCACTGAGCTGACTGTGGTTCAGAGCTGCAACTAATGGGGGGTGGCATGGAGTTCAGTCACGTCTCCTGAGTCAACTGATTGGTGGTGCAACTGCAGCCACATATGTCAGTGGTCTCCATCTGTCAGTGGGCTACATGCAGCTTGTGGGCTGAATGTGATGCACCTGTGCTCCAGAGCACTGGGTAGTCACTTGCTAATTCCTTCGGTAATGAGATCAACTAAATTAGTTCTGGTCTGCTCTCCAGTACACTTAGCCCCAGACTTGCTGACTGCTTGTTTACGATCCATATTGTACTGCTTCATTCTAACTTGTGTCTCCCTGTTTAAACAGGCACAGTTAAACTAGCTGCTTCCTGGTTATAGTTCTGTAGCTGTTTTTAGCCTTTCTATCAGATACGGTGCAGCGGATATTAATTTGTTCCAGGTCTCCAGACTTTAATGGGCCTCCATTAGCTCAAATTTACGCATTTTAAAATGGAGAATCAAAGCAAACTTTCTCCTCTGCATCTTCATTTTTTTTTAATGTCACAGCCCAATGATTAAACCATTATTGATTGAAAATTCTTTTTCTTCAAGACTGATCATGTATTATATGTGGGTTTCTCTAAATGTATAAATTCTCAAATGAAATCACCTTATTAAAGTCCCGTAATGATCTTTCTGCCACTTGGTCAAATGGATTTATTGTCCATGTTGATTCCATCTCACTTGTTTCCAGTGTTCGATATAGTTGATCACATGATGACTCGAATACATCCCTGGATTCTATATTTTCATGGTTAGAGTCCTCATTTACTTAAAGCCCCCCTGTGTTATCCACATCAGAACTAGTTCTTTTCCCTTTATTCTGTCCTCTAAAATCCCTCTGGATATTCAATAAGTATCTGCTTGGGGCTCTATGCTTTATTCTTGAGAATAGCAGCTATTCTGTACTTTTTAATTAAATCTCTTGGCTTTAATTATCTATATGCAGATGTTGTAAAATTTATGTTTATTTTATGACACTTTATTCCCCTTCACAGATATTTGCAGAATTATTGGGAGTCTAAAAATATAATTGCAGAGGGTGCCAGTCACTTATACCGCAGGTGCAGTGCCTATATGTGGGAGACCCCCGCAAGGTTTAACAGGGCCCTCCCCCCCCCACCTCTACCCATGGGGGCCAGGGCATGTGACAGAATGGAAAAACTGTATATATGCCCCATATCCCCATCTGGCCCTCCCTGACCACTTAGAGAAGGGGGTGGCCGAACTGCAGCTTGGACACATGTGGCTCTTTCACACATATTCTGTGGCTCTTGACGCTCCTATCGCACCATCAGCTGGCTCAGAGAAGGCATTTCTCTCTTTAAGTTACTTCCCCAAGCCAAGCCAACTGGTGGCTTGGAGAATGCATTTAAAGTTGCTTTCTTTCCACCTTTCCCTCCCTCCCCATCTATTTCCTTCCTTCCTCCCGGCTCTCAAACATCTCACATTCATGCCTTGTGGCTTTCTAACATCCAACATCTTATTCTATGTGGCTCTTACGTTAAACATGTTTGGCCACCCCATAAGTAACTTGCATTGGATAAAGAGGATAACTCATATATCTTGTTTGTACACAAGGCTTCATTACTCTGTCCATGTCTATGATTAGCCAGGGATAACAGAAACCTGCCCTGATGGCCCAGGCTATTCTGAACTCGTCAGATTTCAGAAGCCAAGTAGGGTTGGCCCTGGTTAGTCCTTGGATGGGAGCAGTGCTTTTTTTTAACAGGAACTCCTTTGTATATAAGGCTACACACCTCTGATGTAGCCAATCTTCCAAGAACTTACAGGGCTGTTAGTACAGGGCCTACTGTAAGCTCCAGGAGGACTGGCTACATCAGGGGTGTGTGGCCTAATATGCAAAGGAGTTCCTGCCACAAAAAAAGCTGTGGATGGGAGATCCTCAAAGAATTCCAGAGTCGCTATGCAGAGGCAGGCAACAGCAAGTTACCTCTGAATGTCTCTTGCCTTGAAAACCTACAGGGTTGCCATGAGCTGACTGCAATTTGACAGCACTTCTCTCTCACACTGATTTTTCTTTCCTGCAGCAAGCAAGAGCCTCTGAAAACCATTTTCTGCTTGCTGCGGGAAAGAGGCAGGGGAAATCACATCATAGCCCTGCAGCAACTTGTGCAAAATTGAACAGAAGCGCCGGGGGGGGGGGGGGGGGAGGGGGAAGGACTCCAAGACCAGAACAAGCCTAGTGAGAAATTGGTCTCTCTCTCTCTCACACACACACACATGCAGGAATCCTATGTAAATCCTCCCTGGATAGCTGCTGTGTCTGCTGCAAAAGTGGATCATGAACAAAGTACTATACAGTAAACTACCTACCCATTTAGTGCTCTAAATGCTTTTACACTGAAAAGTGCTTCTGATATATATTTTTCTGAGCTGCAAACAGCAATATCTTTACGTTTTTTTCCACCCTTAAAGCCATGAGATTTTACTCCCTTTAAATTTAATGCACATTTACTAAATATTTCAGAAGTTTGAGATTACATAGTTGATATCTGATGTAAATGGTGAATCTTTTACTGCTTTGAGGAGAAGAATAAATACTATGGGATTCCAGGAAATGCTCCTTTTAAAGAGCTGCTGAAGGGAGGATATTAGGCTAAATCACACAAGGCAGAGCTACCTACCCTGTCAAGAGTTTTATTTCATTGTTAAAAAGCTGTTACATATAGAGGATATTTCCTAATATTTAATTCATAGCCACATTCATATAATTTAAAGCTCACTCCCTGCTTATTTTGCCAGTCTTCAGTGAAAAACAAATGGTTTCTAATGCGTCAGTTTGCTTAAATCTTTTCTCTAAAACAATTAATTTCAGCCTCTCTCCCCAGAGTTCTCTATCCCAGCTTTGCAAGCTCATTCAGTGAAGATCTGGGGCTGTAGGAATCCATCCCTACTCTGCTCATCTGGGGGAGGTAGGCACAAAGACATTCTGCCACCACAAAACTGCATCAGCTGGGGGAAACACAGTTGCGCACTAGGATTTTAAAAATTATTATTGTGCCTTGATTCTCAGGGTGAGGTAAGGAGGATGACCAGTAAATACTATTGCCTCTAGAGGTGGGACCTGGGGGTCACCTTGGACTACAACTGATCTCCAGAGGACAGAAATCAGCTCTCCTGGAGAAAATGGCCACTTTGGAGGATCGATTCCAAAACATTATACTCTGCCAAGTTCCTTCCCCCACCCCAAATCCCGCTCTCTCCAGGTTCTGCCCCAACAAATATCCAGATATTTCTCAACTTGGAGTTGGCAACCCTACCCATGAAGCACATTAAAGCAGCCACCATCTAAATCTCAAAAGCAACAATGCTTCCTAAGGTGGAACTAAGGCCTCGGTCAATTATTCAAAGTATAAACTTCCGTGTGCAAGCACACAAAAGCGAATGCCTTTTGATATTACATCCGTTTATGTCCAGAATAAACATCTCTAGTTTACATCTGCAGTGGGATAGTGCTGACATAAACCAACGTAATATTGAATCGACTACTAGAGGGAGCAAAACATCTGCAGAACAGAAAAACACCCCCAAAGATATAGGGATTTACAAGCGAGGAAAACCAAGAATGTGGAAACTCAAGCGATGAACCAATGTCAACAGCGACCATTACAAATGGCTGCAATCAGATCTTAAGCTGTTTTTGACAAGAATAAGAAAGAAATTCTCAGGCTCACCTGCCCCCCCCCCCCCTTTCTTATGTATGGAGTATATAATATGGGGGGGACAGGAAATCTTCACTGTAGCTGCCATTTTATGTGACATCCAAACAGAATAGTTTAACAAACTGGAATTATAAACAAATAGTTTAACCCTAAATCAGGAGCCCCAGTTTGTGGGCAAGAAATGATCCCCAATTTTTCAAACACGCTATCGAGACACTGCTGCAAACTGAGAGGAGACTGAAGTCTTCTTAGGGACATTCTCAGTCTTAGTGCAGAATGTTAAGGCAGTGGGATGAAGCACGTGAGCTGGAGTGTTTCAAGTTAATTCATGTCGCAAACAAAATGGTGGTTTGTTTGCAAAAAACAATTAAAAACTGCAGCCAGTATTTTCTGGTGGATTCTTCAACCAATATCAGTCTCTACAGGAAGGCTAAGAGTGCTCTTGACAGATGAATGCTCAAGAGAATGCCTTGAATGTTCTGAGTTTCCCTCGTCTACTTCACAGCGGCTCCAATAAATGCCCTTTGCCAACTATCAAGCTGCTCTTCCATCTATCATAATGCAGCCTCTCCTGAGAATTTAACTTCTGATTTAGTATCTGTAGAGCTGTTATTCATGTTAGTCTGCCAGGACTTCTGTAACTAGGGATTTAAAATGGTAAGGAAACAAGAGCATTCAAAACTATATACTGGTTTCATCAGAAAATGGGCGAAATGTTTCCATTTTAGCTCCACCGTGCCTTTTTATTATGTGTGAAATGTATTGCTTTAATAAAGATTCAGACAAAAAAAAAGGTAGATAGCATATTTATAGCTTAGACAGAGTTTATTGAGTTTCATTTCTGAACGCTGGACTCGGGCCTCTAGCAGTTATTAAACTGCAGACGTAAATGCTTCATTATGCTAAACCTGGGTCTATTTCGACAGCATTTTTCTAGTATTTAAAATGCATTCTGGAGAAAGATGAATTTTCTTTGCTCCATTTTTTTTAAAGAAGGGCACAGTCACCAAGGTGCAGGAAGCCAAAGGGGGGGGGGGGGCATTGTGGTCTCTCCTGACTCTTTCCCAGAAATGTCTGTGCACATGACGTGACTGTCTTGATGAGACCAGAGAGATTTCTTTGTTTACTTCATCTACAACCCCCTTTCTTTCTCCTCTGTTCTATCCTTAAAGAATGGCTGTGTAGTAGGGTAAGGTTGAGAGTGTGACAGGTCCAAGGTCTCCAACAAGCTTCCGTGGAAAAGTGGGGCTTTGAACCTGGATCTGCCTTATCCTAGTCTGATATAGATTATACCATACCGACCAATAATGCTGAATGCCAGAAAAACACTGTTTTAGTCAGAGATATAGCAGAGGTGGAATTCTAGCAGGAGTTCCTTTGCATATTAGGCCACACACTCCTGATGTAGCCAATCCTCCAAGAGCTTACAAAAAAGAGCCTTGCAAACTCTTGGAGGATGGGCTACCTCAAGGGGTGTGTGGCCTAATATGCAAAGGAGCTCCTGCTAGAATTCCACCCCTGGATATATGTACAGGTTTGGCAACCTCCAGGTGGCACCTGGAGATCTCCCACTATTATAATTGACCTCCAAATGATGGAAATCAATTCCCCTGGGAAAAAATGGCTGCTCTGGAGGATGGACTCGATGGCATTATATGGGGGTTTGTTGGCTTTAACAAAATAAGCTGCAATGTTGTTTTATTTTGTGCCCTGAGCCCACTTGTGGAGGAAGGCAGGATAGAAATGTGATAAAATAAAAACAAAGAAATAAATAAAATTATATCTTACTGAGGTTTCCCCCAAATCCAACCATCCCCAGGCCCCATTCCCAAATCTCCAGGTATTCCCCAACCCAGACCTGGCAACCCAATTTATTTATCACACATCCCCCCCCCAAAAAAAAAAAAAAAATCCCAGGAAGGTCACAGGCAGGATATGCCTTCTTCTAGCACAGGGGTGGTCAACGGTAGCTCTCCAGATGTTTTTTGGCTACAACGCCCATCAGCCCCAGCCACTGGCCATGCTGGTTGGGGCTGATGGGAGTTGTAGGCAAAAAACAACTGGAGAGCTACCGTTGGCCACCCCTGTTCTAGCAGAATCTGAATCTGTAACGAGTTTGGTGTAGTGTTTAAGTTCACAGACTCTTATTTGGGAGAACTGGGTTTGAGAATCCCCACTTCTGCTGACTGACCTTGAGTCACTCACACATTGTCACAGAGCTGTTCCTCTCAAGAGCAGTTTCTGTCAAAGCCCTCTCAGCTCCACCTACCTCACAGGATATCTGTTGTGGGGAGAGGGAGGGAAAGGAGATTGTAAGCCACTGAAACTCCTTTGGGTAGTGAAGGGCAGGGTATAAATTCATTTTCCTCCTCCTCCTTCTAACCTTAGAGAGAGTTGTTCAATTCTGTGATGCCGTTAAGAGTTTACTGAGATACAGTGCTCATTTGTGTACATATATTCTTATAAATATTCTGCTAACATATTTTGCTGATGTGTAACTGTAATAAATTGTTCAGGTGGGTAGCCATGTTGGTCTGGAGCAACAGAACAGTTTAAGTCCAGTGGCAACCTTTAAGACCAACAAAGTTTAACTTTGTGTATAAGCTTTCGTGTGCATGGAATTAAACTCTATTGGTCTTAAAAGTTGTCACTGGACTCAAACTTTGCACACATACAAAAAAAATGACTGACTGAACCTTCTGTCTTCTTGCAATTAGTTTCCTTCCATAGATTTTCTTCCTGAGGACCCTTCAAAGTCAAGTGTTATGTCTGGAGAAGCCAGTGTTAGAGATGTGAGTGCAGCTCCCATCCCATTCTGATAGATATTTTTGATTCCTAATGAGCACTATACCTCTCAAAACTGCTGCTCTCTGCCCTTGTTTCCTGTTCTGGAAAACTGAACATCTCTCCCCCTGCCCCATCTTAAAAGGCTTATGAAATTCGAGATTTAATTTCAGATATTTTTATGTAAGCAAAACTGCCTAGGCAAGAGCTCACCCATTTCTTCTGCCATGTATAGTTGGTTGTCTTTGATCCGTCAGAGGCATTCAATGAATCTCCCTCATAGCAAAGAGACTGTGCCTTAGGTTCTTTGAACTGCTCTTCCAAACCCAGAAACACTCTCTGATTTGCAGGTATTTCCCCAAACAGGAAGCCAAATATTCCAATGGAATCAAGCCCCAGTGTACCTCCCGATGTCAGAGATGGATGTTTTGTCTGGACTGCAATTGGTTTCACTTCCCCTCCTGCCATGACCACTAGGTGAGAAGGGAAGGGCATCAATTACAACCAAGATTATACAGGTGGCCTGTCCTCACAGAATACTGATTGGCTCACCAAGAGCTCTCCTGTGGGCAGAAAAATATTGATTCTCTGAGCATGGCATCAGTCAGTCCCATTCCTGCTACAGTCCCGAGTGCCATTCCCCAATGTTCCTGGACTTCAGTGGGAAGGGGCAGGTGAGAAAGTCAAAGCAGATCAAAGCCCCAGGGAATTTCTACCTTTTTTTGCTAGAGTGCACACAATATACAGTGCTTTAAGGAGGTCTGTCATGCAAGGGCTGGACATGAGCATCACATAGGGTTGCCAAGTCCAAATCAAGAAATATCTGGGGACTTTGGGGGTGGAGCCAGGAGACTTTGGGGGTGGAGCCAGGAGACTTTGGGGCGGAGCCAGGAACAAGGGTGTGACAAGCATAATTGAACTCCAAGGGAGTTCTGGCCATCACATTTAAATGCCTTCCTTCCATAGGAAATAATGAAGGATAGGGGCACCTTTTTTGGGGGCTCATAGAATTGGACCCCCTGGTCCAATCCTTTTGAAACTTGGAAAATATTTTGGGGGGAGGCACTAGATGCTATACTGAAAATTTGGCACCTCTACCTCAAAAAACAGCCCCCCTAGAGCCCCCGATACCCATGGATTAATTCCCCATCATTCCCTATGGGAATCGTTCATAGAGGTGCATGATGGCTGTGGGGGAGGGGCTTCCCCGCCAGCCAACTGACTGGGGGAGGGGGGAAGTCTGTAAAACCGGGGGATCCCCCTCTGGGACCTGGGGATTGGGAAGCCTAGCATCACATTCGTTTATTGATGTTTCACCTTTAAAAGCAGCATCCCAGTGGTGTAGTGGAAAGAGGAGAGATTGCTGTTACTGATCTTGAATGCACGCAGAGGATCTCAATCAAGATGACTGCTTGCAGGGAACAGAGAAGCCAAGGAGTAAGAGGAAGAAAGAGTGAGATTGAAAAGTGACGAAGTGTCAAAAATGGTGGTGGAGGCAACTGAAGTTTTGCCTGTTCTCTTGGTTGGTCACACTGCTTTATTTGCTTTGTTATCCAGGTCTTTTATCCCCACTTTTGTGGGTCCCTATTTGGACTGGGCATCTGCACCACAGCAAACATTCTTGTAACTCACAATTGCACCTGACGCACATCATTTGGAAAGCACCAACTTAAGTCAGCCGACCCAGGTTTTTTTTGTACCAGGAACTCCTTTGCATATTAGGCCATAGCCCCCTGAATGTAGCCGATCCTCCTGGAGCTGGCAATAGGTCCTGTACTAAGAGCCCTATAAGCTCCAGGAGGATTGGCTACATCAGGGGTGTGTGGTCTAATATGCAAAGAAGTTCCTGCTACAAAAAAAGCCCTGTGCCAACCACATCAGTGAAACTGGATTCTGCCCATAAGATTTATCAACTCAAGTTCTGAATCCCAGAAAACATCAAAGATACTTGTGACAAGATATAAACATTTATCCCGAGAAGTTGTAACTAAAAAGCCTGGAAAACACTTTCTAAAGCATTATTTTACAGTTTGAAATGTGATGCGCTTAGTCTGCCAGTTTAGGACTGCCTTCTCAAAATGCCAAGCTGTGCACTTCCTTCAGGGAAAAAAAAAGAAATCAAAGAGGCGCAAATCTCTGTAAAAAATGGAGCATCTTTACAAACCACATTTGTAATAGCAATTTCTGAACAGGATGTGCAACAGAACGAATTCTGTTTCATTATGGCGAGTAGAAACTAAAGCCAGTTACCCACTCTGAACTAGGAAGCTGCATGCCAAATCGGTTTTCATCACCCAGTGGGTACAACACACTTCTCATGCAAATCAAGAAATTAAACAGCTTACGCACAGGCATCACTGGGAAACTGACAAGATTCGCAATATGATAATCTTGCAAAAGGAAGTACTTTTTGAAGACAGTAAAACACTAGCATCTTATATGGGATGTTGAAACTTCTTTTAAATTTAATTTCAAGTTATAATTAATACAGCAGAGAGGGCCTGAGTGTAAGAATGCGAAGTTCAACTAAGTTCAACAAAGTCGCTGCCTGCAGTGCTCAGCAGAATTTGCACTAACTTCAGAACAGAATTGCAAGCTGAGTCTTCAGTCCTTTTGTGAGCAGATCCAGCTGTCTTAGGCAATTATTAATTTAACACCGGCATATTGAAGAGGCAAACATGTTGCAGTCAGTGGTCCCTCTAAGCTCAGTTAGTGTGAGGTAGCTCATGGGTTTTAAGCCTATGAATTCCCCCAAATCTCTATGACAGACTTCGAGAAATTCCTAGAGTGTCACTATGGAGGCCATTTTTTCCCCTTCCCACTCCTCAGTTTTTTAAGATGAGGAGACAGGGGATGGGGATGGTGGACTCCCTGCCAGGCCTGGGCAGTTTTGGGACTTAGCTGAAATTAAAGCATCCTATAATCCAGAGGTGGCCAAACTTGCTTAACATAGGAGCCACATAGAATAAATGTTGGATGTTTGAAAACAGGAAGGAAGGAAGGAAGGAAGGGACAGAGGGAGGGTGGGAGGGAGGAAAATAGATGAGGAAGTGGAAGGGAGAGGTAAAGAAAAAGCAACTTTAACTTTAAATGCATTCTCCAAGCTGCAAGCTGGCTGATGGGGCAGTGGGGTAACTTAAAGAGAGAAATGCCTTCTCCAAGCTGGCTGATGGGGCAGAGGGGGCTTCAAGAGCCACACAATATGTGTGAAAGAGCCACATGTGCTATTAACATAAACCCCAAACAGACGAGAATAAACTGAAGGAAAGAAATGTTCTGCTTCAGACTTCCCTATGAACTAGTTCTGCACTGTGGAAAGAAGAAGAAATTGGATTTATATCCCGCCCTCCACTCCAAATCTCAGAGCGGCTCACAATCTCCATTATCTTCCTCCCCCACAATTGACACCCTTTGAGGTGGGTGGGGCTGAGAGGGCTCTCACAGCAGCTGCCCTTTCAAGGACAACCTCTTCCAGAGCTATGGCTGACCAGGCCATTCCAGCAGGTGCAAATGGAGGAGTGGAGAATCAAACCTGGTTCTCCCTGATAGGAGTATGCACACTTAACCACTACACCAAGGAAGGAAGATGCTGTGTTCTGGTATTCCATTTGGTTTCAACCCTCCTCATACTCTGAAGTTCTTCTGCTTCCTGCTTTTGTTAGGTTTTAAGTTGTACAACACGAGGCCACTCTAGAGAAATATCTGTTAGGCCTTAGTTCCATCCAGGAAAACAACAAATGCATGTTAAAATGATTAAATTAGTGACTTTATGCCTGTAATAATCTTGGCTTAAAATGTCAAGTGGATTTGAGATGACTTGTTAGTTTAATCAATGTCTGGGCATTATAAAATAAATATCGCTTTAGTGTCACACTCTTCAGCCTAGTGAATGTGTAAAAATATAAAATGAGAGGAAAAAACCCTGTCTCTGCAGGAGGGTAAAAAAGGCAATATATTAAAATGGCACTTTGTACCTACGATACGGGCATTGAGGGGCTATAAGCCAGGGGAAGGAAAGGTCAAGAAACCGAACAAAGTGAGCACGAGGGCTGGAGGGAGGGAAAGAAACCTGTTCAGCTGAGCTTGAGTCACTACTTTCAAAACATTAATAAAAATTACACAATATTCAGCATGGCTTTATAGAAACAAAGTTACTCCAAGCATCTCGTAACTGTTTTCTGCCATTGCAAAATCTGGTAATAGAGAACAAGGCTGTCACTTCCAGTCTCTTCACTCTAGGTACTATTTGTCAAGCATTCATACATGAAGAATGCCAAGGGGGCTGCCAATTAATGTAACTTCTTAAACGTAAAAGGTAAAGGTAGTCCCCTGTGCAAGCACCGAGTCCTTACCAGCCCATGGGGTGACATCACATCATGATGTTTTCATGGCAGACTTTTTATGGGGTGGTTTGCCATTGCCTTCCCCAGTCATCTACGCTTTACCCCCAGCAAGCTGGGTACTCATTTTACCGACCTCGGAAGGATGGAAGACTGAGTCAACCTTGAGCCTTGAAAACAAATCAGTCAGTTTCATAATGCCCCTGCATAAATTGATGGTGTGGTCTCATTTGGAATACTGTGTACAATTCTGGTCACCGCACCTCAAAAAGAATATTATAGCATTGGAAAAAGTCCAGAAAAGGGCAACTAGATTGATTAAAGGGTTGGAACACTTTCCCTCTGAAGAAAGGTTAGAATGATTAAAGGGTTGGAACACTTTCCCTCTGAAGAAAGGTTAAAACGCTTGGGGCTCTTTAGCTTGGAGAAACGTCGACTGCAGGGTGACATGATAGATGTTTACAAGATTATGCATGGGATAGAGAAAGTAGAGAAAAGACAGGTTGCTTACCTGTAACTGTAGATCTCCGAGTGGTCATCTGTGCATTCACACTCATGGGATAGAGCGCCTGCGCCGATCCCCGAATCGGTATCTAAAACGCCCGGGATTTTTCGTGCTTGGCACCAACGGGCATGCACAGGCGTCCCAGTGCGCATGCTCGCCAGCGCCAGCATGAGGATCCCGCCAGTTCCTTCCTGACCGCAGGAAACCCCTATTGGAGGGAGACCATCAGCAGTGGGGAAGGAGGGCGGGTAGCATGAATGCCCAAATGACCACTCGAAGATCTACAGTTTCAGATAAGCAACCGGTCTATCTTCTTCGTGGTCTCTGTGCTTCACACTCACGGGAGATTAGCAAGCAAGACATACCTGGAGGCGGGAAGACGGTCAACCAGAAGAAACAGCTTGCAGCACTGCAGCTCCCAGACGAGTCCTCTGTTGAGCATGCACGTCCAGCGCGTAGTGCTTCATAAAGGCATGCGGAGAGGACCAGGTGGCAACCTTGCAAACGTCCGTCAGGGAAACGCCTTTCAGAAACGCCACTGACGTCGCCATCGCTCTTGTAGAATGTCCACAAATAGGCCCAGGTAACGGCTTCTTAGCCAACAAATAACACAGTTTAATAGTTTCCGTGAGCCATTTTGAAAGCCGCTGAGACGAGATTCTGGAACCTAACTTAGGAGTAGCATAAGAAATAAAAAGATGCTGGTCCTTACGAAAACTCTTGGAGCGACTCAAATAAAACAATAAGGCACGCTTAACATCTAAAGCATGCAACCTACGTTCCTCATCCGAGGAAGGTGTAGGATAAAACGTGGGCAACCAAACTTCTAAGTTAAGGTGGAACTGAGAAACCACCTTGGGGAGAAAGGAAATATCAGGAGCCAAGGAAACTCCAGACTCCTGAAAAGCTAAATATGGGTAGTCACAACGCATAGCCGTGGGCTCCCCTGCATGGCATGCTGATGTGATGGCTACCAAAAAGGCAATCTTCCAAGATAGGAGCTGTAACGAGCATGTGGCCCTCGGCTCAAAAGGACGCCGAGTCAGCCTGTCCAACACTAGAGTAAAATCCCACAACTGTGGGGGTGATCTCGAAGGAGGATGAAGCCTAAGCAAACCCTTCAAAAATCTCTTAGAATGAGGGTGTGCAAAAACTGAATGCCCCTCCACTGGTTCATGGAATGCAGATATTGCCGCCAGATAAACTTTAATGGAGGAAAAAACAAGGCCAGCATCCACCAGAGACAACAAAAACTCAAAAATAACCGGCAGCCCCACCCTCTGGGGCGAAACTGTAGGATCAACTGAAAACTGAAGAAACTTCTGCCACTTCCTATCATAAGAAGCGCGGGTAGACAGCTTCCTGCTATTCAGGAAAACGTGTTTGACTCTGCTGGAGAACTCACAGGGTCGATGAACCATGCTGTCAGCTTCAGGTGAGGCACGTTGTGATGGAATACGTGACCGTCCTGAGCTGACAGAAGATCTGGTTCCGCCGGAAACTGGTAGAAGCCCCCCTCGCCAGTTGGAGCAAGATCGGGAACCAGTTCTGCTGAGGCTACCACGGAGTCACCAGGATGCAGCATGGTCTCTCTCTTGTGATCTTGTTGACCACCCTTGTCTATAGTGGCAGAGGTGGGAACAGATATAGGAACCTGCTGAGGGAGTCTGCTTGCAGATTGAGCACCCCTAGGAGATGCACAGCCTTCACAAAGACGTCGTGGTCCAGGCACTACGACCACAGTTCCAGTGCCAGCGCACAGAGCAGTCAAGAAACTGTCCCTCCCTGTCTGTTGATGTAACACAGGGCAGTGGTATTGTCTGTAAGCAGAGCAGCAACCTTCCCCGCCACCATGGGGCGGAAGGATCAAAGAGCAAATGAACTGCCAGCAGTTCCAGGTAATTTATATGGCAATGAGTCAATTTCAAAGGCCAAGAGCCCCCCACACACAGAGCGTCCACGTGGGCCCCCCAACCCCATAAAGACGCATCTGTTGTGATCGTCACTGTTGGTACAGGTAGGTGGAAGGGTGCTCCCTGACAAATGTCCTTTGATTTCCACCACTGCAGTGTTTGAAGTGTCACAGGTGGAATTACAAACCTCTTTCGAGGTGGGTCCCTTAAAGGTCGAAACTGACAAAGAAACCAAAGTTGTAGGCCTCTCATCCTCAGCTTCGCGAAGATCAGCACGCTTGTAGTCGCTGCCATCAGCCCCAGCATCTGCTGCAGCTGCTGCGCCGTGCCCCACTTTCAACTCTGCAGAAGTTTGACAAGGTTGATAATGTCCATCACTCTCTGCTGAGGCAGGAAAGCGTGATGAAGGTTCATATCCAGCAAAGCCCCTATGAACTGAACTGTCCGTGATGGAATAAGGTGTGATTTCTCCAAATTGACCTGCAGACCCAAGGTGTGAAGAAGACGAAGAGTGGTGGCAATATGGTTTGACAAACTTCCCTTCGACTCCGCCACAAGGAGCCAATCGTCGATGTATGGAAAGACGACTACCCCTTGAAGCTGGAGGTGGGCAGCCACAATGCTCATCATCTTCGTGAACACCCGAGGTGCAGTGGACAGGCCGAATGAAAGGGCCTTGAACTGGAAATGTTGAGAACCTACTGCAAACCGAAGGAAACGTCTGAACGCAGGATGGATGCTGATGTGGAAGTAGGCATCCTTGAAGTCCAGCGTTGCCATCCAGTCCCCTTGGTTGATGAGGGGCAGAATTGTTTGAAGAGTGGACATTCTGAACTTCCGATACAGAATAAACTTGTTCAGATTCCGAAGGTCCATGATTGGTCTCAAACCCCTGTCCCACTTGGGAACCAGGAAGTAAAGAGAGTAGAAGCCTCCCGTCCTGGCCTTCACCGGGACCCGTTCTATGGCGTGTTTCTGTTGCTCACCTCCGCCAGCAGAGGTGGGGAAGGGGGTGTGGTGATTACCACAGATTGGTTCGGAATCTGAGCAAAATCTATTTTGTAGCCTTCCGCGACGATGGAAAGCGCCCACCTGTCCATAGAGATGGACTCCCAGGACAACAGGAATGGGCGGAGGCGGATAGATGAAGAAGAAATGGGGATAATTATTAAAGATTGTAAGCTCTCTAAAGACTAGGTTAAAGGTCCCATTTCAAAGTGATGCCAGGACTATACATTTATTCATTCATCTTGGACCTGATGAAAATGCGAAACAGTGAACTTTGGATCAACCCACCGTTGTCCATATATATATTTGGAATTCATTTCTGGAATTTGTGTATCCATATATTGGGAATGTATATTTAGAATGAGTTTTGCTGTGTATGACTATCACTAAAATATTCTTATTGTTGTGCTGTTGTGCCTGTAAGCAATGTATTTTTGATTCGGAAGCTCCAGGCAGGGCCTGGAGATCTCCCAGAATGACAAGTGATCTTCTGGTTCCCCTGGAGAATGTGGCTGCTTGGGAGGCTGGACTCCATGACATAATAACCTGCCAAGGCATCATATCCCACTGAACTCCTCCTCTCCCCAAACCAGGCTCTCCCTAGGCTGCACCCACAAATATCCAGGAATGTTACAACTCAAAGCTAGCAACTCTAATATACTAGGAGATATAACTCTTCAGATGTGTGGGCCTCAGGTTATGAAGTCCTTTAAAGGAGACCACCAGCATTTTCCTTTGAACCCAGAAACCAAGAGTTAATTAACATAACACTTGTAGCACTGGCTTTGAATGAGCATGGAAAATGGTAACATGGATCAGCATTGATCAGTGTAGTCCTAAAGGGAAGGTATTTTCTTATCCAGAGGAAACTGAAAAAGATCACAGCCTCTTCTTGCTTCTCAAAGAGCAATGCTTTTTTGCCAGCACAGATAAGGGTAACCTTATTCAAACTAAAACTGGAAAATTAATCCCCTCAAAGACATCAGTTCTGAAAATACAATGAAAAAGATCAATACTATCAACCAGCCTAGCCTCTTCAGCCTCTGATGAAGTGGGGTCTAGTTATGCCTCAATATATCTGTCTGTCTTTTAAGTGTCATAAGGTTCTTTTTTATCTTGCCTGCATGAAAAACTCCATGTAGTGATACTTGGAGCAGAGACGAAAATGTGATGAAGGTATGCGTTGGTCCAGTGAATCTCAGGATCGCTATGTCACATTAACAGACAAAAGAATTATGTGCTCTGATGCACTTTTTACTTTTTAGAAAACCTATATGTCACCCCTCTCCAGAGACCTACTTGAGGTGGCTCAAGGTATAACGGTACAAAAATGTCATAAAGTAGGGTTGCCAGCCTATTCCTAGAGAGGACCGGTACCATTGCTGGGCTGTTGCCAGAATTGACATCATGCTTTCCAAATTTTTCTCCCGCTGCTACTCTGAGCAGTGGCTGAAAACAAGAGGCAGGGGAAACTAAGCTGTTTGCCAGATGAGCCTCAAGGGGGGAGGGGTGGCATTCCGCAGATGAGGTTCCACACAGAAAAGCCCCAATTCTCTAGCCACCTCTGCAGCTAGCAAGGCTGCGGAGGAAGATCTTAACAGGCGAGCTGGATTGTACAGGAGGAGGTGGTTTGATGTAGTGGTTAAGCGCGCAGATTCTAATCTGGGAGAATTGGGCTTGAGTCCAATATGAAGCTGCCTTCTACTGAATCAGACCCTCGGTCTATCAAAGTCAATATTGTCTACTCAGACTGGCAGCAGCTCTCCAGGGTCTCAAGCTGAGGTTTTTCACACCTGCCTGGACTCTTTTTAGTTGGAGATGCCAGGGATTGAACCTGGGACCTTCTGCTTACCAAGCAGATACTCTACCACTGAGCCACTGTTCCTCCCATCACTCTTCCACAGGCAGCTGCTGAGTGATCTTGGGTCAGTCATAGTTCTTGAAAGAGCTGCTCTCTCAAGAGCAGTCCTCAAAATAATAATAATATAATAATAATAATATTTTTTATTTCTATCCCGCCCTCCCCGCCGGAGCAGGCTCAGGGCGGCTCACAACATAAAATACACATTACATCAATTATACTTATAAAAACATAGTTAAAAGAGCTCTCTCAGCCCCACCTCCCTCACAGGGTGTCTGTTGTGGGGAAAGGAAAGGAAGAATCATAGAGTTGGAAGGGACCTCCAGGGTCATCTAGTCCAACCCCCTGCACAATGCAGGAAACTAACAAATAACTTCCCCTAAATTCACAGGATCTTCAATGCTGTCAGATGGCCATCTAGCCTCTGTTTAAAAACCTCCAAGGAAGGAGAGCCCACCACCTCCCGAGGAAGCCTGTTCACTGAGGAACCGCTCTAACAGTCAGGAAGTTCTTCCTAATGTTGAGCAGGAAACTCTTGTAAGCTGCTCTGAGATTCGTGAAGGGTGGGTATACATTCAATCTCCTCCTCCTTCTCCTCTTTCTTCTTTCCAGTGTTGTGGCTTTCTGAAGCTTTCACCATTCTTAAAAATTCTTCTAACATAGCTATCTAACATAATGACTTAGACTTAACTTGTCTAAGTAAAGGGAGAACTGCAGTTCTTACATATCCTTCTATGCGGGCTAGTTTGAGAGAGAAGCTTGAAACTGGAGCATCTGTTCCTTTAAAAATGCCCATAATATATATATACTGCTTTAATTCCTTCATCTAACAATAATGGAAGATGAAAATAAAGTATTTAACACACAAAGGCAAGAGTATTGTCTGTAACAGCACACGTTCACGCATGCATAGCAGAGTACAGGTCTGGTTCCTTTAGCTGTGTTCAAAGGAAATTCTTAGGAGTATGTTATCAACAAGTCATTTTAGGACAAAGGGCACAAGCATCTCTTATAGAAGCACATTTCTCTCTCTGCTTCTTTCAAGGTTTAGCGTTTTGGTCTCCAGCCCCTTTTCTTCAATACAAAACAGGCTGGAAACTTGGCTGTGATCTGCTTGGCAAATATAGGTCATCTTATTATCAAAGTACATTAATGAGTTAGGGGAGTATTGCCTTCTATGGTGCACCGGCCTAACTCGTTAACATTAATGAGATTTATGCATGCCTGCTAAAAGAAGAATAGAACCCTAATTAAACAAATAAACCTTTAGCTGCTGGTACATATGATTTTTTTTTTTTAAAAAATGAGAATATTCTCGTTTGCTTTTGACAAAGATAACTTCAAACTAAGAAGTAAGCAAGATTATGTGGGAAAAGAGGGAAGGGTGCTATAATGTACTTAATTTTAAACAAACGTGACAAAAAAAACCTAAGTGCATTGTCTCAGTTTAATTATTGCATCCACCCCCTTTGTCTTTGCATGCAATCACTAAAATACAGCCACTTTATTTAACTGGCAGTTTTATATATTAGATCTAAATCAGGGCAGGAAAAAACCAAAGGCCTCACAGACCTTGCAAATATCTTCTGATTATTGTTTAGTTCTCTTTTTGTAGTATGATGCGTGAGCTTTCTTTTAAAGGTTGCCAGAGTAATTGATTGAGCAGCATTTTGGCCGACCCAAGGATCAAATAAGGTTTGTGAATGTTCATGGATCTTAATGCTAGATCTCTATGTCCAGTGCCACAGACGGGATTGCTAATCTCCAGGTAGAGTTTGGAGATCCTCCGGGAATTACAATGGGTCTCCATACTACAGATTAGGGTTGCCAACCTCCAGATGGTGGCTGGAAATCTCCTGCTATTACAAATGATCTCCAGGCAACAGAGATCAGTTCACCTGAAGAAAAAAGCCACAGTGGAAAGTGGGCACTATAGTCCCTCCCCAACCCCACTCTCTTCAGACTCTCTTCAGACTCCACCCCCAATCTCCAGGTATTTCCTAATTGGAGCTGACAACTCCACTACAAAGATGGGCTCCTCTGGAGAAAAAATGGCTGAAAAAATGTAGGGTGGACTCTATGGCATTGTACCCTGGTGAGCAGTGTTCCCTCTAAACTGAGCTAGTGCAGTTTGTTAGCCACCAGCTCACACATTTTTGTCTTAGCTCAGGAGAAATGGCCCCAGAGCAAACTAATTTATACAGTAGCTCACACCTTTAATGCCAGTAACTCACAAAATAGAATTTTTTCTCACAAGTCTCCACAGCTTAGAGGGAACATTGTGAGTTCCTGCCCACCCCGGGCTCCGCCCCAAATCTCCATGTATTTCCCAACTCAGAGTTGGCAATCCCAGCTATGGACAATGTGGGTGGCCCTCAACCAGGGGTGGAATTCTAGCAGGAGCTCCTCTGCATATTAGGCCACACACCCCTGATGCAGCCAATCCTCCAATAACTTACAAAAAAGAGCCTTGTAAGCTCTTGGACCAATTCTCAACACCAATTTGGAATTGTGTGAGTATCCTGTTTGTGTGGCTGGGAAATCAAATCTTGCGGGAGAAGCAGGCAGAGTCCTAATCTGGGTTCCCCATTCTTCCAGAAAGAGACTGTTCATCACTGGCACTGACAGCCTTTAACACACCAATTGACATTAGGTGTACAGAAATGCCTACAGATGTCTACAGAAATGCCACTGCTGTTTCTATCGCTTCCTTAAGTGGGGCTCCTAGGGACTAGGCATGGATATAAGCCACTGGGCTCCTTATTCAGGATCCTATTACAGAGTCAATAACACTGACTATCCAGAGAGCTTTTGTACCGAGGTAATATCTCCCTTCTCTCAGCTAAAATTTTTAAAAAATAATAAAATAGTTCAGGTGCTTAGCTCTAAGCAAAACTGGCAAATTAAGAAAGCAAAAAACCCCTCACACTGTGAAAAGAAAGAAATACTCCAACGCTAATTGTTAGCAAGAAAATGAATATATTTTTCCCAAATAAGAAAGGTGCAGACAGAGACAATTAACAGTGAGGGACATTATTAGTGGGTGCCTGCATACTTAACACTGGAAATATGCAAAAGAAAGCCAATCCCAATGAAACAGAACCTTAGGGCCCATCAGGGCTGTCTGTTTATATCCCACTGTTCCACCATTAACTAGGTAAAGATGATAAAGTGGTCTCAGTTTGGGGGGAAAAGACAGGAGGGAGAGAGAGAGAGAGAGATGGCGTTAAACCAACATCAACCATGTTCTTTTAATGTCTACAAGCAGAGTGAAAACACTGCAAGTGTGCTCTGCACTCTATCCTTTCCCCTTCTTTCTTTGGGAAATGCCAGATGCGCAGTTGCTCTATATCTTACAAAGCAACACAGCCTGTTGGCCTCGGCCTATAGGGAGCTGGCTATTAAAATTTCATTGGCATGGCTGCAGTCCATTAGCTAACTTACCTTCGTACCCATAAAAAGTGAAGGGTAAAGCCCAGGAATTTTACAACCACTATCTGGAAAAAAAGTAATAACAGGGCCACAGCCACATTACATTTATTACACACCATGCCTCTAACAACTGCTCTGGGATCAGACCACAGAACAGCACTGTAGTGAGACAGATGTCACGTTCTCTGGGTGATTTAAAAGGTTCGGGGGGGGGGGGGGGTTGTTTAAAATTTAACTTAATTTAGAAATGAAGTTAAAGCTTCAAGTTTTGTGACAGGAAAAAATATATATATACTCGAGACGGTTTCAGGTCAGATAAGTAAACTAACTGGGCTACAAATTATGAAATTAATACCCATCGTCTCGCTGACTCAATAATATGCTTTTTCTGCAACTTCTTTTCAAATGATTCAGGCATTAAGCACAGCTAAGCACTCAAAAAAATTGGCATGAGGATTACTGTCTTCCCACTGACCCAGATTGTGTTGGTTGGGGTAGCTGCAAGAACATGGAAGATTAAAGTTCCTCCTCTCCTGCGTCAAAACACTGCACTTGACACAGTTGTGCCAGCGTGATTTGTATAATGTTTTTCTTCTAAATCACGGTCACCTAGACAAAAATTGAGGCGGAGATAACCTTTAGCAAGAAAGCAAACATTCTCTGAAGTAATATCCAGAGTCTACAAGTAAATAGCAGCTTTTCACAACTGCTACAATTCTAGGCTACCATTCCAGTCAAACACCCTCCTTCCTTTAATTTCGACTCCTCTACATTTTGTAGGGACACCTTCTCTGCGACTGAAGAAAGATAACACTCCACAGATATTTAAAGTGAAGCTTCTACTTGCAAGACTTATCTGCATAGAAGACTTCAGCAGAATGTTACAAGGAGACTTTGTCTAGCAAGTGGAAAATAAACATTTAAGAGCAATAGAGGACACACATGACACAAACTTTCCTCATAGCAAATGGCTGTCTTAAAATGTGATGCGCCACAGGACAACATAGCTAAAATCTTCAATGATAAAATATACTGAATCTGAAATGATGAAAGTTTTCACATTATGTCCTCAGAATGTTAATAGTTTTTCTGATATCAGCACAATCTCCAAGGAAGCACACACATTACTTAACTACTTTGGGCTTTTCTATGGGCTCTGAGAGAACTTTCCTGGCTTACCTTTAAAGTACTTGTTTTATTTTGCAGTCTTTGCTAGGGATTATCCTTTGAGTTAGGGTATTACCATTTTGTATCTTGACATGTAGTTGTAGTCCCATAAATTACTATTTGAAATGATGCAATTATATGTTTCTTATTGACTAGACCAGAGGTGTCAAACATGCAGTTTGGGGGCCGAATCAGGCCCCCAGAAGGCTCCTATCAGGCCCCCGAGCAACTGGCTGTCATCTGCTTCCTTCTCCCTATATCTTGCTTCCGTCTGCACAACAGTTTGCTCTGCAAGGCTTGTTCAATTGCACTTGAACTACAGAGCAAAACCTCTGTTTTCTCCATTGGCTGAGGCTCCTCCCTTGGCGAGGAAGGGGGAGAGGCAGAACTTGTTTTTCCAGGCTCTCTCAATCGCACAGCAGAGCTACTGAGCCAAGCCTCTCTTCCTTCTATTGGCTGAGGCTCCCCCCCCCCCCCGGTCCCCTGGGGAAAGAAGGGAAGAGGCACAGTTTTCTTTGCCCAGTTCCCAGGTTCCCATGGGAGAAATGCAAAGAAAGCACCTTTAAGACCAATGCGTGCTAACATTATAAGCATGTTTTAAGCATATATAAATAAAATTGTGTTTGTCTGCATCCTTTACATCTCTGTTAACTAATCTTAAATAGGTACACACATGGCCTGAACTGTCATAGCCCAGCCCGACATAGCCCGGCCCAACAAAGGTCTCATTTATGTCAGATCTAGCCCTCATAACAAATGAGTTTGACACCCCTGGACGAGACTGTTCACTTTACTATAATCTGATACTTCATTCTCAACTGAAACAAAGCCTCTGTACATGTCACAAGACTTGCTCTGGCTCATGGCCCTCATAGCTTTACCTCTGCTCCCCTTTCCAAGACTACCAAAAGATAAACTCACACATCTTGCAGGAAGAGCCTAGGACTATTGCTGCTTCTGCAACTCTGTTAGCAATCTATAATGAGGGCATAGCAGTACCATCTGAAATCATACCTATAATATCGATAATGGAAGTGTTTGCGATGTAAAATTAGCTGAGATGGTTCTTAGCAATCTGGAAGAGTAAGTATACGTTTGCGTGCATGAATTTATATCTCCTATGCTAATATAAAATTAACATTCCCCAGGGTCCATATACTTTTGGATGGCGTGAAATTCACGATTTTTTCTAGTAGTTAAGAAGGATTGGTTTTGTTTCCTGTTCCAGCCAACGTGTGTGCGTGCGCGTGCAGGCACACTGATCCAGTGACACTGCGGCTTGCCACAGGACATAGCCTGGATCCATTTACTCTGCTTCTAATAGCTTTTATAGAATTTATAATAATTCCTAAAATAGGGTATACTGAAAGACTTTCCTTGCTAATCACCAGGAATAAATTTAAGGCCACCTCCGGCAACCATATTTCTGGATTTCCTAACCATTAAAGACTCAAGATGTATTCTGAGATATTCCATCTTTTTTAAAAAAACCACATTTTTTCCTGTCCATCCAGAGGGCAAGCATTTACATCACTATATCTTGAAAATCCTTGCATTAAAATTCAACTGTGAAATGTAATGATATTTTTAAATTTAACACTTAAGCTTTATCAAGTGTACAACAACCCACTCTCTTTTACCTTGGCAACATTTACCTCCTTTTTTTCCCCTGTCTTGTATACTTACTTGGCATCAAGAACCAAAACTTATATTTATAACCTAGGAAACTAAAAAATTAATTCATCACATTATCAATAATGCCATTGCTTTCTGATTTATCATTACTATCCTAACGCTTAGATTTCTTTTTCCAGACATGAAGTCACATAGTTAATGGGAAAGTATCCTTAAAAGAACTAAGAACTCTCCACAGAACAATGGAGTAGAAAGAATCTCTTTAAAAGCCTTTTTTGTCAAGGGAGCTAAAAGAAAGGAAATGTTGAGGTCCTCAGTAAATCTATATTCCGGAAAGGCACCAGAAGTTCCTTACTGCTAGTTTGTTTATCGCACGGTCAGCAGGTGTGTTCCCAGATACGTGCCCATGTGAACGTGGTCCCGCTCCTTGAACTCATGTCAACAAAACTGGCAGTAGGGACCAAATGTGAAGTCACCTTTCCCTCCTCATGATGGCAGAGCTATCATGACTCACACATGATATGACTCACACATGACATGTTGTATGACTCACACAAAAAACATCAATTGGAACAACAATCCTCCTGCCACCAATAATCCTTAAATGAGTGATGAAACATTATCATAAGTTTGGCTGAAGGAATTAAATGGAATTCAAATCAGAAATGAGGTTTTTTAAAGAATAACAGAAGCCTCACGTAAGCACTGAATGTTGCGTGCAACCCTCTGGATCTCAGACCCAACATACGCAGCACAGCATCCGTAGCGAGAAACTGTACACTCAACCTAACAATACAGTGCACGCCCACAAAGAACAGGGCTTTTTTGTAGCAGGAACTGATTTGCATATTAGTCCACACCCCCTGATGTAGCCAAGAAGAGCCCAGTAAGGTCTTGGAGCATTGGCTAATGTCAGGGGGGTGTGGCCTAATATGCAAATCAGTTTCTGCTACAAAAAAAGCCCTGTCCAGGATCAAAAGCATGGTCACAAAATGAACATGCACACCATGGATAATCAGTAGTATAAGACACATGTAACCCTTTCTATGCTGCCTTCTGCTGCATGGAAAAACACCAATTGTACATCTACAGTAGAAAATATATTCATGCCACACTAAAGAACTCAGACTCCTGTCTATAGTTACCTGTGCCCTTAATAACATCTGTATGGGCTTTGTTGTTATCCTATTCTTCAATGACCAATGACCAAGCAGGGTCATTTTTTATGATGGCACCATCTCAAGAGAAGACTATCAAACTGACTTGTCAACCCCAAACTCTTAGGAAGATGCTGAAGACTTGGCTTTGTTTTGTTTCAACATGGTTGACTTTACTGGTGGATTGTGAACTACTTATGCGAGTTTATGAACTTTATGTAGTTACTTTAAAGTTATTAGTTTTATTTGTTGTGGCCTGCCAAGCTCTTCTATAAAAAAAAGGCAGGATGCAAGTTTAAATAAGATAATTGTTAAACATTAAATAATTTTAAAATATTTAACAGAGTCCTGCCAAAATCATTTCAACACCATTTACAGTATGTAAAACATGGCAAGGGAGACTCAGGACAAAGCAGCTGGGCTTGCAACTGGAAGACCATTCGCTGCAAACTCATTGGAAAGAGAGAAAGTGAATCTAGGGGGAAATTGTACTGACTGAACTTTTAAAAAATTAATATTGATTTAACATGGGGTTAATACTCAACTTGGTTAAACAATTTTAAAAAGAAAAAAATAACATACCTCAACATGGCACCCAAACTTTTTTTCTTTGTTTTTCTTTCGACATCTTCAGCCTCTTCCTTCTTGTCCTTTTCTTTAGGTTTGCTCTTTGGATTCACTTTTTTATTCTTTTCTTTTATCTTCAGTTTTTCTTTGGTTTTCTTGTGTTTCTTTGCCTTGCCTTCCATGTCTGCTAATTTAGAGTTCATTTGAACGATTGATTCGTAGTTCTGAGCTTCCTGACCAGAAAGAGAGCTCTTATCGGAAAGACCATCTGCGATGGGATAAACATAATCAATAAGTAAAAACTGGGGAATGGCATTTATGACAAATATTAAAAAAAAAACAATCACAGAGCTGGCATTTATTTATTTAAAAGGTATACAACAGTTCCAATATAATGCATGTCCACTGAGTTTTATACACTGAGAAAGTCATTAAAAAGGTACTTCTAACTAGGTCATAATCACTGAAGAACAGACGCACTACAGGCCAGCGGTCATTTTGTAGAAAAATAAGTGGTGGAGCTCATCCAGGGATTGTTATGCAGCTGCACATACTATTCAATGGACAAGGAGATGGAACTCTCAGAAGGAGGAGGTGGAACTCTCAGAAAGGTTCAGGAGCTGCACTCCTGTGAGCTCCCACGGAATCTGAGGCCTGCTATAGGCTTATATTTTCTGGTTATTATAACCAATAACTATACATGGAAAAAGCACTGAAGATAAGACTTGTTAAAATGGACACCAAATGCATCCTCAAACTGCCTCCTGGGACAGACACACTCTAAAGTTGTTTCTAATCCTTTCTTTCCTTTTTGTCCGCTCCCCCTTCAGTAGTCTTTCTTCCCCCCACCCTTGCATGTTCTGATAGTTCAGAAGAAGAACTAAATTAGTAGGACACCATTTTGATTGTATATTGTGTTATCTGTTGTACAACATTTTGTCACTGTCGCTAGATTAGTATTGTCAAAAGAGATTCACAAAAGTTCTAAGGGCATGTCTAATTGACTCCAGAAAATTACTGTAGTAATTTTATTAAGTTAGTTTGTTCTGAACCATAACATCATTGCATTGTGTTGGACAATACCAGTAGTGCCATCATCATTTTCTTGTGCTTGCTGCCTCTTTGTTTTTAACAAGGAAAAAGACAGAAGACTTCAGTATATACATGAAAATTAAAAGTATGCTCTAGGTTCCAAAAGATTTGGGACTAGTGTAGCAGTGAACAAGTTGATGATGATATTGGATTTATATCCCACCCTATACTCTGAATCTCAGAGTCTCAGAGCAGTCACAATCTCCTTTACCTCCCCCCGCCCCACAACAGACACCTTGTGAGGTGGATGGGGCTGAGAAAGCTCTCCCAGAAGCTGCCCTTTCAAGGACAACTCCCACAAGAGCTATGGCTGACCCAAGACCATTTCAGCAGCTGCGAGAGGAGTGGGAAATCAAACCCAGTTCTCACAGATAAGAGTCCACACACTTAACCACTACACCAAACTGGCTCTCATGTTGGAGCATGAGACATATTAAGGACATGGAAGGTATGCACTCATTCCCAAAGGTGAAACCCACACCAGACATGACCTGAAGCATGGACCAACATGGGTTGAAACACCAGACACAACTTTATTTTAACCATGTTCCCAAAGAGGCTGATCCATAACATCAGGAGCCAAATGAAGTTCCCAATAATTCATGGGTCCTTTTTCATTATTACGTAGAAAACTTCTTTGGTACCCATGACCAATGTTCCCCCTAAGCTGTGAACAAAAAAAATCTACTTTGTGAGCTACTGGCACTAAAGTTGTGAGTGAGTGATTTGGCTACTGCATAAGTTAGTTTGCTCTGGGGCCATTTTTACTGAGCGAAGACAAAAATGCTTGAGCCAGAGGCTAAAATTCTGTGATCTAGCTCACACTAACTCATCTTAGAAGGAACATTGCCCGTGACTACATTCATCAGATCAAGGCCTTAGCTCTAAACAAGAACAAAAGTACACACTACTCCAGTAGACTGCAATGGAAATGCCCTGATCTTAAGAGGAGAGAAGTCCTTGAGATACCTTGTGCCATATCTTCTGGTCCATCATATGACTTGTCTATGGCAGCTCTGAAGCTCTCGTTACAGCCTCTACCACGGACCATGTGAGGCCTGGGCCTGTAGAAAGGAAGCTCATTCTTCTTCACTTCTGCCACAGCAGTCTGCAGACTCTCAAGAGAGCTTGACTTCTTCAAACCAAGAGTGGGACCAACATCCTTGCCGGGAGATTCTGAAGGAAAGAAGAAGGAAATGTATACATTTCAGCTACTCAAGGGGGTGACAAAATTATAACATGCACATGGTATCATAAAAGAGTTCCACGTAGTATTCCCATAAAGTGTCAGATTCTGCAGTTGTACAACTGGAAGTCACCTCTTGCTCTCCACAGCTTACTAGAGGTGTTTTTTTTTTTTTTACTTCAGTAAATTATACTTGCAAGCCTCCAAGGTGCAAGCATACACTGCCATGAAGCCTGGAAATAAATGTAAGTCAAAAACAGTATTTCTGTTCTTAGTCTTCAAAGAATCTAAAACAGCAGGCCTAATCGAGGTTATTCCATCAGGATCCCAATCTAATTTCACAACTGACACGGGATAACTCTCTTGCTAGAGCCACAGAAATTCAAAATCTGTCTGCCAGACAAACCAAAACGTATCTATGGCTCTCTTTTATTGATGGCTCTTTTCCTTGAAGAACACATTTTAAAAAAATGTTCTTTCATGTACAGGAATGCATCTTGTAACACAAGGATTCTATTATGTTGCAAGCACACCATTGCCTTCTTGAAACCAGCAAAATGGACAAGTATATGAGGGCCCTGAAGAACCGTATTGGACCCGGCCCATTTCTGCTTATCCAAGACACTTTCTGGCTAGATTTTTCAAGTTTACTATCAGCCTTAAATAACCTGGGGGGGTCATCAATGTAATATAACTGTGGATATAACAGGGTACTTAAAGTTGAAAGGGGTCGCTAGGGTCGCTGAGTCCCCCCCCACCAACCATTGGTAGGGGGTGCGGATGGGTAGGGTTACCAGATTCAGGCTGGGAAACTCCTCAAGATTTGGGGAAGGAGCATGGCATGGTGCAGTACAAGGCCATAGAGTCCACCCTCCAAAGCCACCATTTTCTCCAGAGGAACTGATCTTTGTAGCCTAGAGATGAGCAGTAATCCCAAGGGATCCCCAGGTCTCACCTGAAGGCTGACATCCCTAGGGGTAGCGGAAGTCATTAGTGAAAGAACATGTTGATTAGAAGCAGGAAAAAGCTTTTAAACTTAAAAATCACTGTTATCACAGAGCTCATCCATTTCTCACACTGATAATTCAAAGAATTTTAGAACACTTCCTGGATTGTAAGGAAGTCAACTGATTTTTCCTTAATGTCTTTCATGCCCCAAGTGGAAATGATGTCACTCACCTCACAAATAAGGTTTTGGATACTCTAATCTCAAGCAGATTCTACATTAGAAGTCTAAATGTTCCTACTTGTCTGGGCTGCACCCATATACTGTTGGATATTGTGCTTTCATTAAGGTAAAGCTAACATTCGGATTAGCTTTTCCACACAGGAAAAAAAAGTGTGAATGACTGTTACAGTGCAACAATAGCACCACATATGTGGACGTAGCCCAGATTAGGATTTGAAAGCGCTTCCCATTTTATGTAATGTAATTGGAATGTTTACTGGTTTTTAAGGTTTTAACTGTTTTGAATGTTTAATTGTTTATATATTTAAAATTGTTTAATTTTTATGTTTGACCAATTTCTGGAAGCCGCCCTGAGCCACTTGTGGGAAGGGCGGGATACAAATAATGAATAAATAAAATAAATAAATGTGTGCTGGGAGCTGATTCAGGAGGAGTCACCAATGCAAGGAAGGTCAGGAAAAGAGGCTACTGGGGAAGGGCACGGTTAGAAGGCAAGGCCGAGCCCAAACTTGTGGAAGGCCAGGATGGCAGAAGCCCTGAACTGCCTGGGGAAGGTAGATCCAGGTGGGCAGTCGTGTTGGTCTGAAGCAGTAGAACAAAACAAGAGTCAAGCTGCACCTTTAAGATCAACTTTGTTGGTCTTAAAAGTGCAACTTGACTCTTGCTTTGCCTGGGGAAGGAACAGGGTTGAGAAACAGGCAGCAGGGGAAAGAGGCAAAGAAGGGTTTCCTTTCTTTTTATAGCATCCCAGGTGGACGGGGACTGAATACAGGCCAGGTGTGAGTAGAGCCATAAAAGGGAAAGCAAATATACCTTACCAGATAGGAAGGAAAGGACTGGGCTCCTGGAAAGACAGAGTGAGCCCAGTCCAAGGAAGACAAAAGTGTCAGGACCCCCTCTCCTTCCCAAACTGCTCCTCACTTCCTTTTGGTCTAGGGAAACCACAGAGGGCAGGGAGCCCACCCTGGGGACAGGGGAGACTCACAGGGTGCTTGTAGAATAGGTGCTGCTAGAAAAAATGTTAGAAGAGCAGATGACTTTACAAAAGAAAGCTTTGTTTTAAGGATGGATTACAAGGAATGAGTTGGTAAATGCCTGCAATGTCTCCAATAACTCATGCCAAGCTACGGCGGCTGAACAAGGTGCTATCAAAGTACTCAGCACGGGTTCCATGAATTAAGCATAAATATTTCTACAACATCCTGTTTAACACATTTCATTACCCTTTATGGACATGATTTTCAAATTTAAATGGGAGAAGGAAGGATTTCTTCTTTCTGTGCCAGAGCTGCCCAGAGAACTACATCAGGAACCAATTTCACAGGGATCTGTGAAAGTTACAGAGCTAGCTGTCTATTACTAAGTGTTGTCACCTTGTAAAATATACATGCAGGTGAAGAAGCAGATTTGATTTTATTTTTTTAAAAAAAGGCATGTGCTGTGCGAGTGAAACAAGGGAGCATGCAAAGCCAGAACTGTCTGATGGGTTTTAAATTTAGATGAATTTAAGAAAGCAAAACAAGATGATCTATCATGGTCTACAAGCAAACGGCACAATGATTTAAATATTACAAATGATCGCTGCTACCTTACAATGTGTGGTAACCTTAGAACTAGTAATACTAGTTTTTGAAAGGGCTTTTTTTGTAGAAAAAGACCAGCAGGAAATCCTTGGTATATTAGGCCACACCCCCTGACATCACCAGTGTTTCACACAGGGCTTTTTGTAGAAAATAGCCCAGCAGGAACTCATTTGCAAATTAGGCCACACCCCGTCACCAAGCCAGTTGGAAATGTGTTCCTGTGCATTCCTGCTCAAAAAAAGCCCTGGTTTTTGGTACTGAATGTAAGATATCAAGCAACACTAAGATGAGAGAGAAATGAAGACTGTCTAAAATAAATCTATACAATTAATGAAGCTGGGGGAGGGGGGGGGACAGGAGTAAGCATTGGCACCAAATGGGGAATTATAGGCGACACAGAAAGCAATTTACACTGCTGTTCCTCCCTGAGGACTTTGACATCTTGTGTGTGTAGGAGAGAGAGAGGACCCAGTTTAAAGGGAAACCTGGTTGCTAGGTCACAAAGTGCAAGCTTCCTTTGTTCCTTAATTGCCATTGTGGAGTCTACCATTATTGCCAGATTAGCAACTGCTGAAATGGATTTTGAGCGCTGCCTTGCGCTTGTGATATAAAGGCGCTTCAAATTATGCAAGGCGTATAAGCATCTGGTAGAGGTGCAGCAGTGCCCGTTTGAGGCAGGGAAGGAAGAAAGGCAAAGAGGAGCCTAATCACAGAAGAGGGAAAGATACAGGGAAAGCTTTTTTTCTAGATCGGAGCAGAGGGAGGAAAAAGGCAGCACAGCTTTTTGGGGAGAAAACAAGCTTTGATTGCTTTGATTGACAGGAAAAGCTTTGATTGACAGGAAAATCGCCACATGCCTCAAAAGACACAGTACCTCATTGCTCGTCTGAAGAAGTGTGCATGCACACGAAAGCTTATGTTCTGAATAAAACTAAGTTGGTCTTAGAGGTGCAATTGACTCCTATTTAGTTCTACTACTTCAGACCAACATGGCTGCCTATTTGGAGTTTTCTTCCAAGGCATCATTTGAGCCCTGAAACCTACTTTCAGCATCCATCCAGGCTCATTCCTGCAAGATGTGTGGATAATAAAGAGAATGCTTCTTAGAGTGTGCACAAAATCCCCCCCCCCCCCCTCTCAGTGCTATGCCACTCTTTGGACAAATGTAAAGCCACGCTAACAGAGCAATCAATCCTCCCCAGTGCTATTCATTTCTTAGGATTCTACTGAAACTCACACAACTGAGACAGCTACAGTGAAACGGCATGGGGCTAGTGATGCCTGTGAAGAGCACGAGGCAATTATACCTCACTAGAAAGAGGAAGGAGGGAGAGAAGAGGAATACACTGTCCTTCTCGCAGATCTCCTATAGCTTTCATCGAGCTCTTGCAAAAAGCCTCTGCCTTGTTGCCAGACTGTGCCACTTCAGACCGAAACTGAGAGCTTGGATGACGGAAAACCGGTCCCAGGGAGGGAGCTAGCCTAGAACTCTTCTTTTTAAAAAGGTAAAGGAGTCCCCTGTGCAAGCACCGATTCGTTAACGACCCATGGGGTGACATCACATAATAACATTTTCAAGGCAGACTTTTTACGGGGTAGTTTGCCACTGCCTTCCCCAGTCATCTACACTTTACCCCCAGCAAGGTGGGTACTCATTTTACTGACTTCAGAAAGATGGAAGGCTGAGTCAACCTTGAACGGGTGACCTGAACCTAGCTTCTGCTGGGATTGAACTCAGGTCGTGAGCAGAGCTTGGACTGAAGCACTGCAGCTTACCACTCTGTGCTATGGGGCACACTAGAACTCTTCTACTTGTTCCTTTTCTCTTTGGACTGCTGCTGTCGATGTTTCTCTGTGTTTACATTTAATAGAAGAACGTTCAGTCGTGTGAGCTGCCATCCTCAGCTAGAAGCAGCAGAATCCAGAAACAGATTTAATTCTGCCTATGCTGCTCATGAGAAGCAAGTCTTTCGGTGTGGATGGGAGTAGAAACTTCCCAGAGACCTGACAGTTTTTCAGTTTCACAGCTTTTCCAAGAAATTCCAGAACACAGAAAGATTCTGTATGTTGACCTGGATCCTGAGAACTGACATGTCAGGGTACATAATCATTCTTACACGCTGCAGTTATTACTATTTACATATCAACAGGCAATACTTACACTAAACGTGTTCACAGTATTGTATAACTTGTTGCTGTTGTTGTTGCTATCAAGTCATAGCTGCCTAGTGGGGCTTTCAAGGCAAGAGACTTTTTCAGAGGTGGTTTGCCATTGCCTGCCTCTGTGTAGCAACCCTGGCCTTCCTTGTTGGTCTCCCATCCAAATTCTGACCAGGGCCTAACCAGCTTAGCTTCCAAGATCTGATGAGATCACACAAATCTGGGCCATCCAGGTTATACTTGATAGTATGAACAAGTTGTGCGATATGCAAGACATATAAGAAGGATTCCAGCAGGCCTGGCGGATATGAAGGCATGATCTCACTCACCTACCATGCACAGTCTCCAAGTACTATGAAGGTCTCACAAACCAAGTCCCTTCTCTCTATGGAGATGATGTGTGAAGAGCTACTGAATCCATTTGTCTTTGCTTGTGAGGAGACTCTCTTCACAGTCAATCTCAGAAGTGATGTTCATTGGAAGGCTTAGTACTACAAAATAGGTTAAATTAAGACTAATGGACAGCAAATGAGAATTTTGTTTCCTGTATCAGTCAAGTTAGGTTGATAAACTTGTGAAACTAGAGAGCAAAGACATATGGCATAAACAATGACATAAAGATGGATGCCATATGTGTTCACAGAGACGCTTGGGAGGCTTAGTTTCCATTTAAAGTAAATGCCATTTTTGCCTTTGAAAATATAACTCAAGGATAATGTCACTCTTGGTGCAGTAATGTGGGCAGATGGCTGTGATCAGGTATCCCTAGGTTCTGTTATCAATTCTGTTTGACACTTCCTTGGATTTTAAATCTCACTCAAGGTTACAAATGGGATAGAACTATTTTTAAATACAATCACTGCCAACATGCAGAAGACCTACTGGATTGAAACAGTTGCTAACCATAAAATGTCCCATAAATATCTGGCCAACTAAAAGACTAAGTTTTTATAGCGTTTTTCTCTACTCAAAGGAGTCTCAAAGCAGCTTACAATTGTCTTCCCTTCCTTTTCCCACAACAAACAGCATGTGAGCTAGGTGGGGCTGAGAGAGCTCTGAGAGAACAGTGACTGGCCAAAGTGACTACCCTGCAGGCTTCATGGGAAGGAGGAGTGGGGAATCAAACCCAGTTCTCCAGATCAGAGTCTGCTGTTCTTAACTACTACACCAAGTTGGCTCTCCCCCTGCCCCAGCTACTGGGAATATCAGTTTTGCAAATATTGGCGAAGGACTGAGAAACTGAAAAGCACCACATATATGTTTACTACCATTTTTATTTGAAGTGCATTTGGGTTTCTGAGTGAGAACTTACATACCCAATGACAACATGGGAAATGAAATTACCGGTAAATTATTTAAATTTTTGCATAAATGTTTGTCCTTTTAAACAAGAGAGAGAGAAAAGAAAAAAATATATTATGTTGTTTATGTTGTGGGGAAACAGAGCATCGCAGTATAAAATTTAAAAATTCACTATACCATACCTAAAAGTAGTCCATAATTGGGCCTTAGAAAGCATTACTAACAACAAAGTTTAACAGGTTTATGCCCTAACCATATTTTATAGTACTGTCAAAATCTGGAGTGAAATGGCAAAGATTAACTACCCAGTATATTCCCTTGAAATGAAAATGAAGTTTCCCTGTCACCTCCTTGGTTCCGCCACTTAAAATGAGCTATTCATGATTATTCAAAAACGTTCTGAGGATTTTCTCTGTTAGATTAATAGTTGAATATTTCATTGCCCCTTTTTCTCAAACGATATAACATTCTGACTTTTTTTACTGGCAACACTAAAAAATCCCATCATAAACAACTTCCCAGTGAAAGGATATGCTGGAAAGGAGATAAAGAAAATGGGATACTTTGTATATTAAAAGGTGGGCACACACACAAACACGTGACAGACAGATGGTCACATACAGATCTCAGGGTTCAGTTAAGTGTAACTGGACCCACCGGGGGGGGGGAAGACGAGGAGAAGGAGGAGGAGAAGAAGACGACCACCACCATAGATTTATACCCTCCCTTTTCTCTGAATCAGAGGGCGTTTTCGCACTGACCTTACTCCGGAGCGACGTCCCTCTTCACCGCGCAGCGTCTGCGTGGATTTCGCACACGTTGCTCCGCAGAACCCAGAAGAGCCGCAAAGTCCCGCGGCTTTTGCGTCGCAAATGTAAACTGGTTTTTGGCGGTTTACATTTGCGACGCAAAAGCCGCGGGACTTTGTGGCTCTTCCGGGTTCTGCGGAGCAACGTGTGCGAAATCCGCGCAGACGCTGCGCGGTGAAGAGGGACATCGCTCCGGAATAAGGTCAGTGCGAAAACACCCAGAGTCTCAGAGCAGCTTATTCCAGCAGTTGCAAGTGGAGGATTGGGGAATCAAACATGGTTCTCCCAGATAAGAGCCCACACACTTAGCCACTACATCAAACAGGGATCAAACAGAAACTTATTAAGGGATGGTTCAAGCCAACAACAACAACAAACAGAAGAGGGTTAGATCATATCCAAGGTGCCATGGTTCCAACTGAAATGGGATCTTCCAAACTAACTAAAGGAGGGAGGAGAGTCCATTTGGGAGCCCTCATACATGGAAGTCCCACAGTACTGTCTGCTTTGACTCTCCACTGGTGAAGTAATGTGGGATAGGTATATGTATGAATGGAAAATGGGCACAGAATGTATATCAAAAACACCATGCACGCATCCATGGGTCTTAACTTTTATTTAAACAAAAACACTTAGCAAATTCATTTACAGATGCACTTCTTCAGCTTTTGAAAAGCCACACTACAGAACTCCATGTAGCAACATAAATTCTCTGAACTGATGATTACTTGGCATTTGCAACTGTGTTCAAGAGTCAGAAAATATATTACGGTCATCACAGGAACTGGCATCTCCCTGCTGAGTTCTACACACTCTCACAGCATTTAGCAGCTTTCGTCTTGGAAGTCGTGGATATGATGTAATGAGTACTTCTGCCAGGAAAATTCACTTACTGAGGGCCAACACTCACGTGTTGAGTTTTACCAAATGTTACAGTGTAGGGGAAAGTTGGCTCTCAGATACCAGTCCCAGGGGCAATCAGAGTGTTTAGCCCAGTTTAGGCTGTCAAGGACTTACCTGACACACTAGCAATTTTTCCTAAAAATGCCTCCATATCTGTATCCTTTACTTCCATGTTGCTAAATAGGCCTCAATATTACAGACATCCTGGAGTGTGAAGTCAAATGGGCCTTAGAAAGCATTACTAACAACAAAGCGAGCGAAGATGACAGTATCCCAGCTGAGCTATTCAAAGTCCTAAAAGATGATGCTATTAAAGTGATGCACACATTATGTCAACAAATTTGGAAAACACAATAGTGGCCACAGGATTGGAAAAGATCAGTTTATATGCCAATCCCAAAGAAGGGTAATGCCAAGGAATGTTCAAACTATCGCACCATTGCACTCATTTCACATGCCAGCAAGGCCATGTTAAAGATCCTACAAGCTAGGCTTCAGCAGTATGTCGATCGGGAACTACCAGAAGTTCAAGCTGGGTTTCAGAGAGGTAGAGGAACTAGAGATCAAATTGCCAACATTTAATGGATTATGGAGAAAGCACAGAAGTATCAGAAAAACGTCTATTTCTGTTTCATTGACTATGCTAAGGGCTTTGATTGTGTGGATAACAACAAACTGTGGCAAGTCCTTAAAGAGGTGGAAGTACCAGACCACCTCACATGCCTCCTGAGAAACCTGTATAAGGGTCAAGAAGCAACTGTCAGAACAGGATATGGAACTGGATTGGTTTAGAATAGGAAAAGGAGTTTCACAAGGTTGTATATTGTCACCCTGCTTACTTAATTTACATGCAGAGTACATCATGCGGAATGCTGGGCTGGATGAAGCACAAACCAGAATTAAGATTGCCGGAAAAACATCAACAACCTCAGATATGCAGATGACACCACTCCAATGGCAGAAAATGAGGAGGACCTAAAGAACCTCTTGTTGAGGGTGAAAGAGGAGAGCACAAAAGTAGGTTTGAAACTCAACATCAAAAAAACTAAGATCATGGCATCCAGCCCCATCACACCTTGGCAAATAGAAGGGGAAGACATGGAATCAGTGATAGACTTCACATTTCTGGGATCCAAGATCACTGCAGATGGTGACTGTAGCCATGAAATTAAAAGACGTTTGCTCCTTGGGAGGACAGCTATGGCGAACCTGGGCAATATAAATAAAAAGTAGAGACATCACCCTGCCAACAAAAGTCTGTATAGTGAAAGCGATGGTATTCCCAGTAGTAATGTATGGCTGTGAGAGTTGGACCATAAGGAAGGCTGAGCGCAGAAGAATAAATGCTTTTTGAGCTGTGGTGTTGGAGAAGAATCTTGAGAGTCCCTTGGACTGCAGGAAGAGCCAGTCAGTCATTCCTAAGGGAAATCAACCCAGACTGTTCCCTGGAAGGTCAAATGCTGAAGCTGAAGCTCAAATACTTTGGCCACCAAATGAGAAGGAAGCACTCACTGGAGAAGATCCTGATGTAGGAAAGACAGAAGGCAAAAGAAGGGGATGGCAAAAGATGAGATGGCTGGACAGCATTACTGATGTAACAAACACGAATTTGAGCAGACTTCAGAGGATGGTAAAGACAGGAGGACCTGGCGTGACTTTGTCGTTGGGGTAGCAAAGAGTCAGACTCAACTGTGCGACTGAACAACAACAAAATTACAGCTCCAGTGCAGAGCAAAGTTGTTATGGAGCCAGGGGAAGTGGCTTAGCTAAGAAACACTGGTTCTACCATTTTATACCTAAAAACTATATCCAGCATAAAATCCACTGCGAATTACCGTGTTACAGAAGTTCTTAAAAGTGCCTTGAGCTCAAAGGCACAGAAGGTTTGCAATCTCTTTGTGTCCATGTTTGGTGTAGTGGTTAAGTGTACTGTAGAAAGCCAGTTTGGTGTAGTGATTAAGTACATGGACTCTTATCTGGGAGAACCAGGTTTGATCCCCCACTCCTCCACTGGCAGTTGTTGAAATGGCCTTGGGTCAGCCATAGCTCTCACAGAGTTGTCTTGAAGGAGCAGATTCTGTGAGAGCTCTCTCAGACCCACCTTCCTCACCAGGTGTCTGTTGGCGGGGGGGGGGGGGAGGTAAAGGAGATTGTGAGCCTTTCTAAGACTCTGAGATTCAGAGGGGAGGGCAGGGTATAAATTCAGTATCATCATTATTATCATCATAATCTTCGTTCGCGAAGTCAAGCCGAGAGAGAGAGAGATCGAGATCATCATCTTCTTCTTCGGAATCTATGCTGGAAGGGAAAAACAAAATGGCAAACTATCCATTGGATCACAGAAAAATCAGCTGCCATCGCAACAGTAGAGTTTGTTGCCTGGGAAGAGGAGGTCCAGGAAGAGAAAGTCTATATAAACATAAAATTTTGCTCAGGGGATTTGTAAAGTATTTGTTCCTTTTGCTGTGTGAGGGAGCCACAAGCCCATGGGCAAGTCCCCAAATAGCATGACCCCCGAGGTATGGGATGGTGCAATTTCACAAGGACTTCTAAAAAATGCCTAATGTTTATAAACTGGACACTAAGGTGAGCCTTAAATTACTATGCCCACATAGGTTTACCAAGTTTGTTATGCATCACTTACTACCAAGCCTAACATGGCCCTATAGCCCCGTGCTCAGCATGCTGCTTGACAAGGTCCCCAAGATTCTCTGATCAGGAGCTTGCCTGAAATGAAAGCAAGGTTTATGCCAAAGTTCTCATAATGCCCTTGCAGTACCTTAAGGCAAAAGGACACTCTGCTAATTCAGAAAGTACCTTAGTGTTTATCAGGGCTTTTTTTGGAGCAGGAACTCCTTTGCATATTAGGCCACACACCCTTGATGTAGCCAATCCTCCAAAAGCTTACAGGACTCTTAGTAAAGGGCCTATTGTAAGCTCCAGGAAGATTGGCTACATCAGGGGGTGTGGCCTAATATGCAAAGGAGTTCCTGGTGTTGATCACACATCCCACCTAAGCATATTTATTTATTTTACTTATTTAACCCATTTATTTGTTTTATTTATTTATTTATCAATTTATTTAATCCATTATTTAATTAATCCATTTCTACTCCTCCCTTCTCCCCAATGAGGACCTAATGCAGCTTAATATTATTCACCTATCCTTCATTTTATCCTCACATCCAACAACCCTGTGAGTTAAGTTAGGCTGTAAGAGTGTGACCGGCCCAAGGTCCACTGAGTTCCCATAGCATAAGTGGGGATTCAAACTTAGGTCTACCAGACACCTGTCAAACACTCTTAACCACTACCTCACACTGGGTCTCTTCTGAAAACAGAGAGAATTTCATGTCCAACCCACACAGATTGCCCTATGAAGGACATTTAAAAATAATAATAAAAGAACTATCTTATGTACAATGTACACTATTAATGGGTAGTTCATCTTAATCAGTACCCAAAATCTAGTGAGCACACAGAGGTCTATTTCTAAATAAATCCCCTGGATTTTCTTGAAGCTTGGTGTTGGTAAAATATTTCATCAAAATGAAGCAGCAGATGGAACCTGACACACTGTCAGAGGTAAGTGGAAGCCTTTTCGTTATAAGGCTCTAAATAAATTTTATTATAATCTCTTCCAGTCTTTGGAAACTCTTGAAGGAGAAGGCCATAAACATGCAGTAGATTCAACAGGCGCTCCCCGATGGATTAATATGACGAAGACCTTAATGTACATATGAACAGTTTCTGTAACAAGTCTTAGGAATAATTAGGCCTGATTTATCTGTCATTGCACCTGCATGCTTCAAAATGGTGGTGGCACACTCTCCTCCAGTAACATATGATTGGGCCCTAGGAGGATATCAGGCACAGACAGTTATGATTGCCTCCATTCCTAGAAGAAAAAAAGATCCAGGTACTATCATCCCAATCCCGGTGCATGATTTCAAATATATGTAAGAAGCCTACACTCTTTGACTAAATGATGCTGTCATTAAAAGGAGAAGAAGCAGTAACAATAATAGATAAAACCAGGGGTGGAATTCTAGCAGGAGCTCCTTTACATATTAGGCCACACCCCCTGATGTAGCCAATCCTCCAAGAGCAAAGAAGAAGATGACTGCAGATTTATACCCCACCCTTCTCTCTGTATCAGAGACTCAGAGCAGCTTACAATCTCCTATATCTTCTCCCCCTACAACAGACACCCTGTGAGCTGGGTGGGGCTGAGAGGACTCTCACAGCAGCTGCCCTTTCAAGGACAACCTCTGCCAGAGCTATGGCTGATCCAAGGCCATTCCAGCAGGTGCAAGTGGAGGAGTAGGGAATCAAGCCCGGTTCTCTCAGATAAGAGTCCGCACACTTAACCGCTGCACCAAACTGGCTCTTACAAGGCTCTTTTTTGTAAACTCTTGGAAGACTGGCTACATCAGGGGTGTGTGGCCTAATATGCAAAGCAGCACCTGCTAGAATTCCACCCCTTGATAAAATTATGTCCTTGCGAGATTCACAGCTCTCTGCAACCCCCCCCCCCCCAAAAAAACTAGTGATCAATGTATAGCCTCAGTTTTTTCTCCTACGCCAGTTAATTGCTGACAAAACTCCCAGCTAGTACTGTTGCGGGGTCAGAAACAAAAGGTTTAAGGACAGCAGATCTTTACAGCATAGGATTCATATTATAGTAGATATAGACTGGCTACAGATTTGTTGATGGAACAAGCACTCTCTAATTCATCCAAAGATTTTAAATTGAAAAAAATTTAGCATTGCAGTGCATCCCGTAAAAGGGGGGGGGGGATCCTCTTGAAAAGCAGGGATATTTTTAGATTTCAATGAATAATGTATGATGCAGAATATAATACTGGAGGCCATATGCGGAACCACTCTTGATCTCGATCTCTCTCAAGCACACAATATAGATATTACACTGGAAAATTCAAAAGAATCAATACCGCCAATACAAGCCACAAACTGAAAAAGGAAAGGTGGAAGAGTTGCTAAGGAAACCTTGAAGGAAAAAGTAACTAACAGTACAGTCCCGAACAGACTTGAATGTTTGGGTGTAAGATCGCAGCTGACTTATAGTGACCTCAACAAGGAGATTTCAATGCAAGTGAGAAGCAAAGGGGGTTTGCCACTGCCTTCCTCTGCAGAGTCTTCTTTGGAGGTCTTCCTTCCATGTACTGATCCTGCCTAGCTTCTGGGATCTGACCTATACCCTCTAAATCAGGGGTTCCAAACTCATTTGTTATGGGGGCCAGATCTGACATAAATGAGACCTTGTTGGGCTGGGCCATCTGTGTCATAAAATGTACTGCCAGGTAGCAGAGACGTAAACTTTACAAAGGGCACAAACACAAGTACATTTTTAAAACTTAAAATAAAACATGCTTAAAACATCAGCACTTGTTGGTTTTACAGGTGCTTTCTTTGTATCTCTCCCATGCAATCCAGGGAACTGGGCAAAGGAAGCTCTGGCTCTTTTCTTCCTTCCCCAGGGAACCAGGAGAGGAAGGAGCCTCAGACAACAGAAGGAAGAGAGGTTTGGCTCAGTAGCTTTGCTGTGTGATTGAGAGAGCCTAGCAAACAAGCTATTCCTCCTCCCTTCCTCTCCAAGGGAGGAGTCTCAGCCAATGGAGAAAATACAGGCTTTGCTGTGCGATTGAGCAAGCCTGGCAAAGTAAGCTGTGACACAGAAGGAAGCGAGAGGGAGAAGGAAGATTTTAAATTGAAAAATTGACAGCCAGTTGCTCGGAGGCCTGATAGGAGCCCTCCAGGGGCCTGATTCGGCCCCCGGGCTGCATGTTTGACACTCCCGCTCTAAATCCAATGAAGTCAACGCTCTCAGAGGAGTGTAGCTCTGTTTGGGATGGCACATTGCATTTTTCCCATGGAACCTTAGTTGTTTCCACATAGTCAGAGAACTTAAACCTACAGAGAATTCTCATACTCGTTCACAAAGTTGCTGATGTTTTTAGCTGCAAATATACCTTTGAACAGAGTTAACCTAGCATTCTGAACATTTATACAGATGTGATTGTTGCAAAACAAGTGTGCACCCGCTATGAATATCCAGCACCATTGCTGCTTTTAGAACTAGACTGAAAGTATACCCTTGCCTGCTGGCTGCAATTAACAGCTAATTTGCTTTCTGCATTGTCATTCTAGAACAGAAGACAGGTTTCAATCATAGAAACAGGGAAGAAATGCCACTTTGGGCAATCCGTTAACAGCCTGGTGCTGCAGATTCTGCTTCCACCCATCCCGGCAGCCATTCCCATGTCACTCCTGAACCTATCAATACAGATCTAGTTTATTAACTCAGTCTCGCACTTTTTGACATACACGATTTACACTCTAAGATTGCTTGAAATTTGTTTGGAGATAACTGCCCTAATTGGAAATATGTCAAGCTTGTGGAAGGCACAGGAACAGAATCAAAACAAACCAATATTAAGAAATCAAGTCGAAAGTAAAGCTAGGACAGCTCATTCAAAATGATTCTTTGACAAGCTTCCATTTAATTTCAACAACATAAAATTTCACATTTATTCCTTTCCATTGTACAACAGAAGAAGAGCAGTAAGCGTTGAGATATATATACACACACACAATCACAATCTTCCAGTGCCAGGGAAATATATTGAAACCAGGCATAATATTAGTTCAATTTCTATCCCGCCCTTCCTGCCAAAAGAGCCTCAGAGCAGGTTACTGCATAAGGGCTGATACCACCATAAGGGTTGATACAACCAACAAACTGGAATTACATCAGTGAAAACCAACAGTACAAAAAGTTAAGATGGCATCATATTGTCCTGCATCTGCTTCAGAGTCTTATTATTAAATCAAGTCTGATCAGTGGGATTTCAAATAATCAGAGCCAGACACAAGCATTTTGCTGGTGATTTATGCTAATGGTTTAAACAGGCAGCTTGAGCAGGAGGGTCCGATCATATTAGATGTCTGCTGCCTCAGTTAAAAGCCTGACAGAACAGCTCCATTGTACAGGCTCTGCGGAACTGTAACAGGTCTCACAGGACCCTGATCTATGGAAAGCTGATTCCACCAAGTCGGGGCCAGAACTGAAAAGGCCCTGGCTCTAGCTGAGGCTACACAGACGTCTTTTGGGCCAGGGATTACCATTTGATAAGAAAAAAAACAGCCAGATCAAGCCCAGCACATTAAAAAAGAAAAGAAAAGAAAAAGGGCCTGCTGGTGCCACACCACCAGCTAACGCATTTATTGGTGCTTTCTTCAGTTTTAGGGATAAGACCCAAAGGGTCTTGAACAGGGGAGATAATGTTCCCCTCATGTGGAATCAAGTCACTCTGTCTAGAATTAAACCCTGGACTATGTGTTCTTGGGGGAAAAAATTCTGGCATGAAATGGAGGTTCGAAGATGAACTGTAATCTGAAACCAACTGCTCAACAGAACTGGATCACCACAATTGTTTGTTGCCTCTTGCAAACCATCGGTTCGGCATCCTTGAGATTTTTAAAAAAATCTTCCAGTGGGATTTTGCTTCCTCAAAGTATGATCCCAGCCAATGAGAAATCATGCTATAAATATGACATGTCACATCAAAGGGTGGGCTCAGAGCTGACCCTGTGTTAACGCCCAATGGAAGGAGGAAATATATTTAATCTTAAGTAGGAGCAATGCTGCTTCTGTCATATTGGTCTTGCTCTGGGTGGGGCAGGACTATGCTTGCATGCGCATCAGGGGAAGAAGGGGAAAGTACAGCTCTTATTGTTGCTGTTACCCAGGGTTCTTTTTCTAGCAGGAGCTCATCTGCATATTAGACCATCTCCCCACTGATGGAGCCAATCCTCCAGGAGCTTACAGTAGGCCCTGTAATCAGAGCCCTCTAAGCTCTTGGAGGATTGGCTATATCAGGGGGCATGGCCTAATAGGCAAAGGAGCTCCTGCTAGAAAAAGAGCCCTGCTGTAACCACTGCCAAAAGGTACCTGCTGTACACTCATACAACATGGACACGTCTTGTTTTGCAGCTCCACCTTCCGTAGTCTACCACTGATAAGGTAAATGCTCCTCCTCTCAGCCTCTTCTCAGCCTTTCCCCCAATGGTTCAAAGTGAGTGTTCCAGGACTGCAAAACTGAAAAGTCTGCTAGATCAGCCCTAAGAGGATTGGTAAGTGGGTTCCTGCCTCCCCAGCCACAAGAAGCGGTCAGCAGAATTTTGGAGCAGGATTCATTTTATTTATTAGCACTAAGCACAACACTTCTACCAAACAATGAAGATTCTTTTACTCTTTTCCCTTCTGATACACACAAGCTTTTTTCAGGTATGATCTCTGCAGAGATACTAACAATTATCCGGGACACAGACATTTCAATATTCACTGTGATGTTTAACTTGCACTCTTCAACTGAACAGCTATCAGAGGCACTCCTGGCATCACAGCTAGGGTTGCCAAGTCCAATTAAAGAAAAATCTGGGGACTTTGGGGGCGGAGCCAGGAGACTTTGGGGGTGGAGCCAGAAAACATTGGGGGTGGGGCCAGGAACAAGGATGTGACAAGCATAATTGAACTCCAAGGGAGTTCTGGCCATCACATTTAAAGGGACAGCACGCCTTTTTAAATGCCTTTCTTCCATAGGAAATAATTAAGGATAGGGGCACCATCTTTTGGGGCTCATAGAATTGGACCCTCTGGTCCAATCGTTTTGAAACTTGGGGGGTATTTTGGGGAGAGGCACTAGCTGCTATACTAAAAATCTGGTGCCTCTACCTCAAAAAATAGCCCCCCCAGAGCCCCCAATACCCATGGATCAATTCCCTATTATTCTCTATGAGAATCGTTCTCCATAGGGAATAATAGAGTGCCTAGTAGACATTTCCCTCCCCCACACACACTTTCTAAAGGGGGGGAGGGCCTCCATACCAGGGAATCCCCCCTCCCTGCCCCCTCCCTCTCTCTCTCTCTCGCACACACAAATACTTACCGTACTTGGTCTTCTTCCAGCAGAATTTGCTCGCTGTGAAAACGAAAGCAAGGCTGCACAGGAAAAGAAAGGGAGGGGCCGTTCCTGTTTCCTGTGCAGCCTTAAAGGGACACATTTTAAAAACGGATCCCAAGCTGTAAAACAACATGATGCCTACAGGTATGTTCTCTCTCCCCCCGCCCCCAGATTTTTTAAGAGCGGGGGAGGAGGCTGAAAATTGGGGGGTCCCCCGCCAGGGTGGGAGGGTTGGGAAGCCTAATCACAGCATTAAGCAAGACTGGTTCAAGATGGATAGCAGTGTTAGTCTGTCTGTAGCAAGAGTCCAGTAGCACCTGAAGACTAACACAATTTGAGGCAGGGTATGAGCTTTTGTAAGTCACTGCCCACTTCTTCAGAACCCTAGTTCAAAGAGGTCTATGAAAGGCTTGATAAAAGCAAAAAAAATATGCTAAATCTCTTATACTCAAAAACTAGAAATAGCAATTATCTTTCAGTTGGTCTTTTGCCTTAAGCAAAAGAGTAGAAACTGGAAACAGAAATAAAAGGTCTGATAAGTTATGCCCAATAGGGAAAAAAAAGTTGCAAGAGGAAGAATTCAAAGACTCGATTCCAACAGCACATTTTACAAGCTGCTTTCCTCAGACCCCCATAAAGAGACATCAAGAAGTTAAAATAATGAAGGAACTATCCACAGATGTACCAGACCTCATGGCCTGACCTTGTCCGATCTTGGAAGCTAAGCAGGGTTGGCCCTGGTCATTATTTGGAAGACAGGCCTCCAAAGAATAGTAGGGTCGTGATACGGAGGCAGGCAATGACACACCACCTCTGAAGGTCTCTTGCCTTGAAAACTCAACAGGGTCGCCAGAAGCAAATGGCAACTTGACACCACTTACCACCACTACCAGAACAAATCTATATAGATACACAGAGCTGTATCTGTGAAGAGAATGGGAATGGTTCAAGGCTTGCTTTATAGCAGGAGCTCCTTTGCATATTAGGCCACACACCCTGGATGCAGCCAATCCTCCAAGAGATTACAGGCTCTTCTTACAGGGCCTACTGTAAGCTCCAGGAGGATTGGCTACATCAGGGGTGTGTGGCGTAATATGCAAAGGAGCTCCTGCTACAAAGTGAGTCCCGGGTTTAATACTGACAAACTAAAGGCACTCCCTTCTGTTACTTAAGTGACACCAGCCAGGCCAGTTTGCACATCCCATTGTTTCAGGAAGCAGCTTGGATCAAGGCCTCGAGGGTACAGAGGAAGGCCTTCATCCCGCTCTCCAACCTCAATCCATAACGTTGACAGCCATTTGCTAGTGTTTACTTACACAAGCCAAATGATCTTTAATCTCTGGACAGTAAGCAAGTCTCTGGAAGTTGACCAAAGACTTTTGGCAAAGGATGTCCTTAAACAACAGGTGGTGGGACCTTCACTGTATTGATACGCTGTCATCCCAATTCGCTGAGCGTGTATAATGAAGGAACAGAACAGCCCAACTCCATCGGCGGAATATGAGAAAGGGGGAGCCCCCAAGAGCTGCAAAAAGCAACCCTGTTTATTATGAGTCAATATGTTTGGAGTTATGAACTTTTTAATCAGAGGCAATGGAATATATTCCTCAGAATGTACTGCACAGAACAGCTATGGAAGAACTAACTAGCTTTGTTCCCCCACCCCAAATGCTGCTTTACAAATTATTTAAGCATAGAAAGGACTGGACCTAATGGCTCCTGTCTGCTGTGGAGGAATCTTTTAATGGAGGAAGAATTTCAAATGAAGGTTCTTTCCTCCAATGAAACATTGCTCATTAAGTAAAATAGAACTATTGGATCCAACCCACAATGTACGGCAGTTTGAAAAAATATATATATTCAGCTGTACCCACAAATATTCTAACGCAAAATGCATTGAGCCGTAAGTAAACATTATTGAATTCCATGCTTCTTAAAGGCTCTCACCTTTTATTCCCCATATATGTAGACCCTCCATTGGCTTTTTTACTGAGCTCAACAATGTATCGGCTGTCACCTATAAAACCAAAAACTGGCTGAGTAATAGGAAGCAGAGAGTGAGTATAAATGGGCAGTCTTTGCAGGAGGACGGTAAGCAGTGGGGTGCCGCAGGGCTCGGTACTGTGTCCCATGCTCTTTAACTTGTTCATAAATTATTTAGAGTTGGGAGTGAGCAGTGAAGTGGCCAAGTTTGCGGATGACACTAAATTGTTCAGGGTGGTGAGAACCAGAGAGGATTGTGAGGAACTCCAAAGGGATCTGTTGAGGCTGGGTGAGTGGGCGTCAACGTGGCAGATGCGGTTCAGTGTGGCCAAGTGCAAAGTAATGCACATTGGGGCCAAGAATCCCAGCTACAAATACAAGTTGATGGGGTGTGAACTGGCAGAGACTGACCAAGAGAGAGATCTTGGGGTCGTGGTAGATAACTCACTGAAAATGTCAAGACAGTGTGTGTTTGCAATAAAAAAGGCCAACGCCATGCTGGGAATTATTAGGAAGGGAATTGAAAACAAATCTGCCAGTATCATAATGCCCCTGTATAAATCGATGGTGCGGTCTCATTTGGAGTACTGTGCGCAGTTCTGGTCGCCGCACCTCAAAAAGGATATTATAGCATTGGAGAAAGTCCAGAAAAGGGCAACTAGAATGATTAAAGGGCTGGAACACTTTCCCTATGAAGAAAGGTTGAAACGCTTGGGACTCTTTAGCTTGGAGAAACGTCGACTGCGGGGTGACATGATAGAGGTTTACAAGATAACGCATGGTATGGAGAAAGTAGAGAAAGAAGTACTTTTCTCCCTTTCTCACAATACAAGAACTCGTGGGCATTCAGTGAAATTGCTGAGCAGCCAGGTTAAAACGGATAAAAGGAAGTACTTCTTCACCCAAAGGGTGATTAACATGTGGAATTCACTGCCACAGGAGGTGGTGGCGGCCACAAGCATAGCCACTTTCAAGAGGGGTTTAGATAAAAATATGGAGCAGAGCTATTAGCCAGTGTATGTGTATATATGAAAATTTTTGCCACTGTGTGACACAGAGTGTTGGACTGGATGGGCCATTGGCCTGATCCAACATGGCTTCTCTTATGTTCTTAACCCTTCAAGGCCTTGGCTGTCTTATTTATGGGACTGCCTCTCTCCCTATGTTTCACCACGAGAAGTCCACTCATGTCAGCAGGGGGTTTCTGCAGGTGCCAATCTACAAATGGGCAAAATTTGTTTTAAAAAAAATGCTTTCTCCACTTCTTTCTCCACTCTACATGCTTTCTCCACTGTGGCTCCCGCCAGTAATTTAACTATAAACCATGGTTTCATGTGATTCCAGAGAGTCCAGGAAGAGTTCAACTAATTTCCATTTGTTGTCATTTTTGTGTCACGTTTGTATAAACAGCTTACCCAATATCTGATCAATAAGCAGAACTATTATCATAATATTTAGGAACTGAAAGCACAGGGCAAAGACCATATAAGAATGGTTGTGTACTCCAAATCTCCACATGAATCCCAACCAAAGGTTCTATGCATATTGTAGCGCAGGGGAAATCTACCGGAAAGTTTGGAATGAAAACCCTTAGGGGAAAGAATGACCAGTCACAATTCATGGGCAGCTCCATAGCAGGAATAAGTAGAAGGATTCAAGAACAGACCCCCAAATCTATACTTCCTAGTCCTGTAATTTTACAGTGAAAAGTGGCAACTCTTTAGCAAAACAGGATCCTTTGGTGGTGGGGAGGGGGAGATGGATTAAGTTTATACCAGGAAACACCAGATGAGAAACAAGAACAGCAGTTTTGGCCAGTGTTGAAGTATTTTACTCAAACACCTGCACATACAATAAAATTCCACTGACTGCAGTATGACTTGAATGTGCTTTTCTGAAGGCCTACAGGAAGGCTTACATATAATTTATGGTGTTATCAATTTTTAAAAGAAACCATATCTTACAGTATTTAAAAACTGAAGCATTCAATTAAAAATTAAATTGTGCAGTGCATAATTTCCATCCCCTCCCACCTTGCAAGTCATTTACTTGTACATGGAAACCTGTTCTCCTTAGAATAGTTATTTAACATACAAATTGACAAAGTTTAAATATGTTCTACTGTTTTAATAGAAAATTGAACCTAAACATTTCATTTTTTTAAAGCAATGTGGCTGAGGGTTATAGACTGCTTCAGACATTATTTAGAAAACTTACTTGGAAGAATTATCACAATTTGAAAAATTAATGCAAGAAAAAATAAGATGAGGTTAAGAAAGAATTAAATTTTGTTGTTTAGAAGAGCACTTGTTTGTATTAAAAAGACACATTTCACTCTCCTGCCAATCACATGAAATTTCTAAGACTACCAGAAAAACCAGATGTAGCAAAACAAACCAAGGAGAAATTGTGGATTTTGTATGCCTGCCAGCTAAGTCTGATCAGTGAATCCCACACACTTGAGATTTTATGATTTTGCTTTATTGGGGCTCCCCCCACAACTGCCCAACAGCCACTCTAATTTAAGAAGCTCTAAATATTGTTGCCATGGGCGACACATGAACATGGAACATGGCAAAACTCCACTAATAAAAAGGCTTTCAAGGCATTTTAGCCTTTGCTCATAAGTAAAGTTAAAATTTATGGCTTTTAAAATACTGGATCAGGGAGAGGTCGGATTATATGGCTGCCAGTAATAAAAGAAATCAATAAGGCAACGCATCTGAAGAAGCTAACAAACTAAATAAACACTCCATCCAAATCCACTTGGACCTGAATTAAGAGAACATAAAGCGCTGTGTATTTGTCTTGCCCTTTCTCATACAGAGAGTTTGCGGGGCCCAAGTTCCCACTGTTTGACATACCAGGTGAGACTCTTATATTTGACAACCAAGGAGCAATTAAGCTCCATGTCAAGTTCACCTAATAACTGTATCAGAAATCCACCTGTACATTAACATGTCCCAAATGCATCCAAGACTGGGAAAGTCACCAAACTTACTGGGGTGGGGTGGGGTGGGGTGGGGAGAGTCCCAGTGATTATAACACTGGCTTAGCATAGAGAGGTCAGTTTTACAGAATGTAGTGGTATGGGAAAATATGTTTAGATTAGCCAAGGGATGTCAAACAGGTGGCCCATGGAACAGATCTGGACCCTGCACAGCTTGGATCCATCCCACAAGCTGTCATGAATTCACCAATTCAATTTGTATCCTGCTTTTTCTCCAAGGAGCCAGTTCAGTGTAGTGCTTAAGTGCGCACTCTTATCTGGGAGAACCAGGTTTGATTCCCCACTCCTCCACTTGCAGCTGCTGGAATGGCCTTGGGTCGGCCATAGTTCTAGCAGAGCTGTCCTCGAAAGAGCAGCTTCTGTGAGAACTCTCTCAGTCCCACCCACCTCACAGGGTATCTGTTGTGGAGGAGGAAGATAAAGGAGATTGTGAGCCACTCTGAGACTCTGACATTCAAAGTGCTGGGCGGGATATACATCCAATATCATCATCTTTTCTTCTTCTTCTTCTCTTATCCTTGAGGTTGAAACAGCCCCAAAGTCAACTGGCAGCTTAATAGCTGGGCAATGATTTGTGCCCAGGCCTCCCCAGGTCAAGAGCAGTATCGGACCACTCCACTAGTGGTTCTCAAACTTCTTGAAGTGGAACCTACTCATAAACTTAGTCTACTTTCTGCTGACCCCTTGCCATGTAACTCCATACCATTAAATGAAAGAATCTCCCATCAGTTAACACAAGAGTTTTTTTTTTTTAAATAATAAATATACAAGTGGGAACTCACAAAGTTCTGCAAGAGGCATCTTATTTCCCCTTCCCCGACTATTTCTGGTTTTCCTTTTTTGAAAGCCCCATACCACCATCTCCCCTTTTGTTGTTTCCTTCTCTCCCTCTAGGGTTGTCAACCTCCAGGTAGCATCTGGAGGACTCGTAGAATCATAATGGATCTCTCAACTACAAAGATCAGTTCCTCTTAGGGTTGCCAGCTCCAGGATGGAAAATTCCTACAGATTCAGGGGTAGAACCCTGGACCTCAGCAGGGTATAATATCATAGAGTTCACTCTCCAATGCAGCCATTTTCTCCAGGGAACTGACCTCTGTCATCTAGACAGTAGCTGCGATTCCAGGTGATCTCCAACTCCCACATGGAGATTGGCATTCTACAACAAAATACAAGAATTTCTCAACCTGGAACTGGCAAACTTAGGGTCTGGCCCCAGTGAGACCTCCCCTCAAAGACCAAAATAGGCCTGCAAAGGATCCTGTTCCTCTAACCCTTCCTGGAATACTGGGGTTGCCTAGCAACAACCACTGAGGGAATCTGCTCCTTAAAGCTATAGGTGCACCTTTTAACATGTTAGGTTTTTTAAAAAATCTCCAGTGCATACTTCTTCTTTTTTTTAGTTTCCTCATTTTTCTGCAACCCTGAGGCCCTTTTCTGGTTTGCAGAACAATTTGTGTTGCCCACTCACAGCTCCAGTCACCGGATTTCAGCATCTTAAGATTTGGCCAGCTTCGCTAACAATATATAGACAGACATTACTGTCCAAGAGGTTTATTTCATGGTTGTTTTACACATTATGCTGATGAAAACCCAAAGCGGTCATTGAACCTTTTCCTCTCAGCTAACCTCATTCCACTTCCTTCCTCCTGGCTTCCTGTCTCATTTGTAAGACACCCACTTTTGGGTCCCAGGCTCACAGTTTGAGAACCTTTGCATTTTGCTGTACTGCTTCTCACACGAAGGGAGGGAGGGACTGGGTCCAAGAATTGCCAGGCCTGACCCTGCCCTCTCTCTATTCCAGCTCCATGATGAAGACTAGGAAGTGACAGTCTTCTTGCTTCTCTTCCACAACCCCCAGCTCCTGTTGTTCTTAGTGTTACAAAAACTGGCAACTCAGCAATATCCCTTTCTAGTCTGTTCCTGAACTTCTGCAAGTAGTTTGAAGAGAGGCCTCTTCTGAGGATACAATGGATGGTTCGCTCTATACTTTCTAAGATCCATGAGCCTCAGTGACCACTCTCTGCATAGAGGCCCTCAAAGATGGGGACTCTATTACTTCTTCCCTGTCCTTTCCACAAAAGAACACAAGAAAACTTCCAGGAAAATGGAAATGTCTCTTGTTAATTGCCTACAAGATACCTCCTGGATATGTCTTTGGCAGCGTCTCAAGGACAGAATTGTCTTGGATGGATTTGCTGCTCAGAAATTCTCTCTCCTTCTTCTGACCACAGCAGTCTCAGGACAACAGTTACTTGCCAGGAAGTTCTCAACTAGGAAGGACGGCTGCATCCTCTCCAACTCTTAATTTCAATTCTACGGTGATGGAATACTTCAAAACACATTTACAATTTTAAATCTACTCATGTTTAATAAGCACTGCTTGATATTTCCCCCTTATCTGTTATTGCAATATTTAGGATTGATAAATATTCATATCGACGGATTCTGCTTCATCTCGGGGAGCTAAAATAAGATGTTTAGATAGGATCAATAATATTATTGCTGTCTCATAACATGCTGAATCATTTCCTTTTCTATAAAAGTAAGTGCATATGCAGAACAGGAAAAGAACTGGAAGAAAAGGCAAGACTAATATAAAAGAAAAAATAGAAAACAATATAAGATTGACTCAGAGAAGGAAAATGCTTAGGTTAGAAGCAGATTCACTCGGCCACAGAGAATGTTCCTACGTATTTTTTTTACAAGGCTACTGAGAACCACAGTGGGCCCTGAGGCAGAGATTTCCTCTGGGTCCCCTATACACACCAGGCACAGCTAACCAAATCATTGAATGAAAGCCAGCGATATGGGCCCCAAAAAATTCAGTCTCCAGGTTGTCTCTTCTTAGTGGTCCAGTTCTGCAGGATGCTGTTTTACACACGTCTTGTCCGATGAGGATCAGTGTCCCCGTATTTACTAGAACAGAGCTTCCTATATTTACTGGATCAGACTCTTAGTAGAGACGGGCAGCTTGGGGCAGCAGCCTCCCTTCTCAGAAGAAAGCTGGTTTAGAGGAAAGCGCCCTGGGGGCAATCAAACAGCGCATGGTCTGCTGCCAAAACAGGGATGGGGTGTGCGTGCCCTAGAGGGATCAGATTGCTCAAGTGCATGAGCGATGCTTTCTTGGCACCCCCCAGCCATTCAGATGGCCAGGAAAGGCGCCCCGGAAGTGCTTCAGCGATTTGCTATCACTTACTACCTGGTAGCTTTCTGAAGTGGCAGAGTGACGGCAGAGGACAAGGTAAGGGCACAAGCAAGGTGGGATCCAGTCGTGTGTGTTTGAATGCACCATTTAAATCCGGACGTGGGCCATTCCCACGTCAACCCAAACTGGCCACCTGCATTCAGCCTCACATTCTATGACAATTCATGAGTAAGGACTGGCAACCTCCTGGTGGGGTTCAGGGATCTGCTGGAATTATAACTGATCTCCAGACTACAGAAATCAGTTCTCCTGGAGAAAACTGGTGCTTTGGACTCTAGCGATTTCATAGCGAGGCTTATGGATGCCCCTCCCCAAGGTCAGTCCCCAAATCTCCATGAATTTCCTAACCCAGTTTACAGCCTTATTCCTGGGTTTTCCAGAGGCAATGGGTATGGAAACTTGTGTCCTTTTCTCCCAGCATGACTAGGCCAGACCTATATGCTAATACAGGCGTAGCCAAACTCGCTTAACGTAAGAGCCACATAGAACAAGCAGCAGATGACGGAGAGCCGCAAGATGTGAACGTCACATATTTGATAGCCAGGAGGGAGAGGGAGGCAAATAGATGGGAGAGGGAGAAGTGGAAAGGAAACAACTGTAACTTCAATTGCATTCTCCAAGCTACCTGGCTGGCTTGACTTGGGCAACTTATTTAAAGAGAGAAATGGCTTCTCCAAGCTGACCAATGGGGCAGTGAGAGTTGCACAATATGTGTGAAAGAGTCACATGTCACTCCTGAGCTGCAGTTTGGCCAACTCTGTACTAACATAAGCAGTTACATCTAGTTCATATATTCGTGGATTTAAATTCACACCCCGGTTCAGTACAAGATAGCTGATTCACAATAAGTAACTGCAGATCCACCTCAGTTCTGCATTGTAAAATGGGAGTATTAATTGCCTGTCTATGGTCTAGGGAAAAATAGGTTGCTTACCTGTAACTGATGATCTTCGAGTGGTCATCTGCGCAGTCACACACATGTGTTTTCCACCTGGAAACGAACCCAACCTCAGAGAATTTAAAGCTAGCCTCAGGCGTTTTATTGTGGCGCACATTCCCTCTCAAACTGGGGAGCAGGCATCCACTGCGCATGCCTGGAACATGCACTCCACCCACCCAGTTTCTTCTAGCCGCTGTATAGAGAAAATTTTAATTTAAATTTAGAAAGGAGAGTAAACCAGCAGCGGGGAAGGCTGGGTGGGCATGTGTGGCTGCACAGATGACCACTCGAAGATCATCAGTTACAGGTAAGCAACCTGTTTATCTTCATTGTGGTCTCTGTGTAGTCTCACACAAGGGTGACTGGTAAGCTGAAGTGCACAGCTGGTGAGTGCTGGTTTAAAGGATAAAAGAACACATATTAAACATGCATATAAATGACATGAAATATCGTACTTACAGGGCATGGAACTGAAGGCGTCAGTCAAAAATGGAGCGAAGTACAGCCTGCCTGAAGGATACGTCGCACCGTGCACAAACATCTAGGGCGTAGTGCGTGGCAAATGTAGATGGAGAGGACCAGACCACAGCGGCACAGATGTCCTCTACTGGTACGCTTCTGCAGAAGGCTGATGATGTGAAAACGGCTTGAGTGGAATGAGCTCGCAAGTTTTCAGGTAAGAGTTGCTTAGCCAGCTGGTAACATAAGGCAATTGCAGCCACAACACATTTTGAAAATCTCTATTTTGTACCCTTGTTTATGTGTCCCTTAGGCTACAAAAAGTCTAGAGTCCTTACAGAAAGAGCCTGTCCTATTGATGTAGAATGCAAGGGCTTTACGCACATCGAGATTATGTAGAGTCTTTTGTCCGGCATCAATGGGGTTCCGAAAGAAGAAAGGAAGTGTAGTCGACTTCCCTAGGTGGTAAGGGGAAACCACCTTTGGTAGGAAAGCAGGGTCCGGACGTAGCACCACTCTGTCATGGTGAAAAACAGTGTATGGGCGGTCTGTCCTGAAGGCACAAATATCACTGGCTCTCCTGCCGGATGTAAGTGCCACCAGTAACACCGTCTTCCATGACAAGAGATGCAGTGGAATGGATGCCATTGGTTCAAAAGGAGGTTTCATCAACTGGCTCAGGACAACAGACAGGCTCCATGTCGGTTGTAGTTGACGAATTGGAGGGTGAAGATTGTAAAATGCCCTTTAGGAAGACTTTTGCTGCAGAATGAAAGACAGTGCTTCCGTCAATGTATGGATGAAGAGCTGAAATAGCAGCCAAGTGAACTTTCAAGGAGGAGTAGCCCAGACCAGATTCTGATAGAGACAGAGTGTATGACAGGGTTTGGGCTATAGAGGATGATTCGGCAAGGAAACTGTGTTGAGCAGCGTATACTGAAAATCGCTTCCACTTTTGGGAGTAGGATTTCCTAGTGGATGTTTTTCTGGCATTGAGTAGGACTCGTCGGACTTCGGGGGGGGGGGGGGATTCTATAAATTGATTTTCCAGGCAGTCAGTTGCAGAAGAGCTGGATTGTGGTGCAGGACTTCCCCTTCTTGTTGGGAGATTAAGTTTCGAGCTGGAGGAAAACAATGGCACACATTGTGTGCAGAAGTAGGAGGGTTGTGGACCATGGCTGACGGGGCCACCAGGGAGTGATGAGGATACAGTTGGTCCGATCCAGTTGGATTTTCTGAAGAGTTCTGGTTATTAGTGAAATCAGAGGGAATAAGTAGTGGAGTGGTCCCAACCACGAGTGTTCTATTTTCCACCACTTGAGAGATATGAGAATGTGGTGTGGAACGATGAGTAAAGTCATTTGGTGTTGTCAATGTGAGTGGAAAGTCCACGCAAACCGTAGTTGCAGAGGTCTCACGTGGAGTCTTGCAAAACACAGGAAAGAGGTCGTAGCAGCCATAAGTCCCAGCATGCGCTGAAAAATGAACGCTGTTTGGGTAGGGTGAGATATGATGGTAGAGGCCAGAGACTGGATGCAGCGGGCTCTGTCTACGGGAAGATAGGTCTTGTGGGATATCATGGACAGGTGTGCACCTATGAATTGAAGGTCCTGCGTTGGTGTCAGATTGGACTTTGTCAAGTTGACTTGAAGGCCCAATGAAGACAGAAGAAGCAGAGTGGTAGAGATGTCTTGTTGGAGTTGCTCTCTGGATTGGGCCACAATGAGCCAGTCGTCTATGTACGGATATATGGAAATTTTCTGCTGGCGAAGTGTCGCCCCCACCCCTGCCATGCACTTTGTGAAAACTCTCAGTGCAGTGGAGAGACCAAAGGGGAGGGAGCAAAATTGGTAGTGTTGATCCCCGATGGCAAACCTCAGGAATTTTCTGTGATGATGGTTGATGATGACATGGAATTAGGCATCTTGAAGGTCTATTGACGCCATCCAAGAATTTTTTGGGATCAACGGATGGATAGACTGCAGGGTAATCATGCGGAATTTTTTGTACTGTACATGACAATTGAGTTTGCCGAAGTCCAGGATTGGACGTTGCTCTCCATCTCTCTTTGGTACCAGGAAGTATCGGGAATAGAACCTGGTGCGATGGAACTGCAGTGGAACTGGTTCTATGGCTGCCTTGTTGTTCAGGGCGCAGATCTCCAACTGAAGTGGAAGAGATGGCGGGGTACGTACTAATCGATGGAACTTCGGAGGAGAATCGAACTCTATGGTATAACCCCTACAGATTATTGCTAGAATCCATGAGTCTGATGTGATGGATTCCCATTTGGCGTAAAACTGAAACAGTCTTGTGATATTGGACAGATGCTATGATGGTGGTGGGTGAACATAAGAACATAAGAGAAGCCATGTTGGATCAGGCCAACGGCCCATCAAGTCCAACACTCTGTGTCACACAGTGGCAAAAAATGTTATATACACACATACACTGTGGCTAATAGCCACTGATGGACCTGTGCTCCATATTTTTATCTAAACCCCTCTTGAAGGTGGCTATACTTGTGGCCGCCACCACCTCCTGTGGCAGTGAATTCCACATGTTAATCACCCTTTGGGTGAAGAAGTACTTCCTTTTATCCGTCTTAACCTGTCTGCTCAGCAATTTAAGAGATGGTACAAGGAAGTCAAAGAGACTGCTTTGAAGCGGGAGTCGTCTTTTTTGTGGTCTGTGAACGAGGCCGCTGATAGAAAGGTTGCTTAGCTGGTGGAGCTTTGCGTTTCCGGTAGTTGGCCTGTTTCGGTGAACGGGGATGTTTGTAGTAGGATGGTTTCCAGACTGTCTGCCAATTGGGCTGGTGAGCTTGCTGTTGACTGACTCCCAATCTCCTAGCCCTATTTCTACTGTCATTGACCGTAGTCAGGATGTCATCGGTCATTGCACTGAAGAGACCCTGGCCATCAAACAGCAGGTCCTCAATTTAAAATTTGATGTCCAGTTGCAGTGAGGTGGACCGAAGCCAGGCATGGCGACGTAGCGTGATGGATATGGCCATGATCCTGGAAGAGCAAGAAACAGCATGATGGACCGTGTTAATCTGCTGTTTGCTAATACGGGAGATTTCCTGTAAGAGTTGCTAGGCTTGCTTCTGCGCAGAATCAGGTAGAGAAGGGAACAAAGTAGTCAATTGTGAAGTTAAATTAAAGGTTTAAGCTGAAAAATATGCCAAATAATTGTGAATTTTGGAAGTAGCCGTAGTGCGGGAATAAATGTTTCTTCCTAGCTTGTCGAGTTTTTCCCCTTCTTTCTCAGGTGGAACCGGGTGTCGTGTCTGTTCGGATTTCAATGAAGAGTGCACAATCATGGAGTTGGGTGCAGGATCACTGAATAGAAACTTAGAGTCCGGTGTGTGGATCTTGTATAGTGATTCAACTCTCTTAAATGTAGGAGGAACCGATGCAGGCTTACCCCAAGCCTCTCTGAGATCTTCAAGATGAACAGGAAGCATCAGAAGAAAGGATCTGGCAGGTAAGTCAGCATGAACTAGGTCATGGACCACATCCGATACTCTAGGCCAGGGGTGGCTCTCCAGATGTTTTTGCCTACAACTCCCATCAGCCCCAGCCACTGGCCATGCTGACTGGGGCTGATGGGAGTTGTAGGCAAAAAAATCTGGAGAGCTACCGTTGACCACCCCTGCTCTAGGCAAATCAGTAGTGAGTTTGATGTTTAGAGTATTAGCCATGTTGGTTAGCAGGTCTAAATAGGCCTTGGAGCCTTCAGATGGTGAAAGATCAGCCGGTTTAGTAATGTCAGAAATAGGTGATATGAGTGCAGACCCCGCAGACTGAGAAGAGTCAGAGTGCTCAGAATCAGAATCTTCAGGTGCGTCCAAAGGCTTGGTGGGTATGACCTTATCTAGTAGGGTAGGTTGGCCAGGTTGTTCTATCTGTTGTTGTTTAGATGGGGCAGACTGGGCAGCAGAAGTCGAGGCCACCGGTGATCGCCTTTTTGAATCCTGGACGTAGCACCTGCGTCTACGTGGAAATAAATTCTCATGGTATCAAGGGTAGTAGATTTCCTCACGGTACCAAGGCTGGTAGATTTCGTCATGGTACCAAAGCTGGTAGGCTTTGTCATGGTACCGAGGTTGGTGGAACTCGTAGGAAGGCGATCGGGAAATCCTACAGTGTTGCCAGTACTGACGTGGAGGAAAGGGCGATCTGAACTGCAATGGGCTGTAATAGTAGTGATCTGTGTGCCAGACTGGAGATTGTGGATAGCATAGACTTGAGTAGAAAAGTCTCTGTGCATTGGTGACCGGTGCAGTGGAGATCGTGAACGACGTCGATAGCGAGCCTGGGTTGAAGGTTCTCGATAGAGTGGAGAGACGGCTGAATCCTTAAAGGTGCGGGGCACCAACGCTTCTCGGAATGAATGGAATCCAAGGAAGTTAGTCCGCTGTGCTCAAGGTCGAAATGGTGGTGGATCGAGAGAGTCAGCGGCAAGGATCTTGTCGCGCAGGAATCCATGGATAGGAGATCATGATGGGATGCAGATGATGCCGAGGACCTGCCTACCTTAGGGACCGTCTTTCCCCATACGAACCCCAGAGAGCGCTGAGGTCAGCTAGGAAGAACTTGCTGACTATCCCCGGGCTGAGAGAGGTAAAGCTTCAGAGTACCCGTGATCGAGCTTTCTCTGTTATGGCTCCATGCCTATGGAACCAGCTTCCAGAGGATCTGCGGGCCCTGCGGGAATTGGAACAGTTCCGCAGGGCCTGCAAGACCACCCTGTTTCGACTGGCCTTCACCAATTAAGGGAAACTGCTAGTGAAACCTATACAATAGCACCAGTATATTAATTTTAATGATTTTATTGATTTTAGAGTTTTAGTAGAATTTTAATCAATGTGTTAATTAGTTATGTTCAAATACCTTGTAAAACTAATGTATTGATTATGTTGTTAGCCGCCCTGAGCCTGCTTCGGCGGGGAGGGCGGGATACAAATAAAAATTGAATTGAATTGAATGATGCTGGATCGCAACGGTGCATCAGTAATGACGTCAGTGGGAACTGAGAGCGCCACTGGAAGGATTGTTACAGTAGATGCCGATGTGACTGCTGCCGTCGAGGTCGAAGTGGAAGCCGAGTGCGAAGTTGGTGCGGAGGCTGAAGCCATGGTATGCTCGGAGGGTCTCGAATCCGAAGACCTATGGTCGGTCTTTGCTTTGGATTTCAATGCAGTCGAATCCGAGCGATGTTCTGATGACAACTCCGATTGGTGTTTTTTCTTGGAGTCGTTAGATTTTTTGGTATGTTTTTCAGACTTATGCTTGCTGGGAGCTGATGCCATGGAAGCTGCTGATCAAACCACGTCCCTTTTTGCAGTTAGGGAAGGTAGCGAGGTATGAAACCCAGAAGTTGTGGGGCAGCACAGGCCGCAGAGAAGATTCCAAAAGGTGACTTTTGAGTCAAGCAGCCCAATTCTTTTTGACCTGCTTTCCAAACTGGCTGCAGTGGACACAAGTGTCGACTCTGTGAGCCTCTCCCAAACAAAATAAGCATAAAGAGTGTCTGTTGGTAGAGGGAATTTTAGTCCCACACCGAATGCACTTTTTTGGGATGTTTTGCTGTCCTTCCCTTCCATACACCCGGGGGGGGGGGGAGAAGGGGAGTGGGAGTGGGAGTGGTAAAGCGGAAGATAAAGTCTTTTTTTTTTGTAGATAGGAAAAGTAAAAATGAGTAACGATACCAGTCAAAGAAAATGAAGGAAGAAGAGGCCTATGGAGAAGAATCGAGGAGATGCAACGAGGTAGGTCTATTCTGGGTGGCGGTTAAGAAAAAACTGGGTGGTTGGAGTGCCTCCCCCTCATTCCAGGCTTGTGCAGTGGATGTCTGCTCCCCAGATCGAGAGGGAATGCGCTCCAAAATAAAACGCCTGAGGCTAGCTTTGAATTCTCCGAGGTCGGGTTTGTTTCCAGGTAGAAAACCCATGTGTGGGACTGCACAGAGACCACGATGAAGATCTAGAGCAGACATTTCTAGATACTTTATTTTCTTGTCACTCAAGCCCTGCATCTGACACTAATTATATATGGTTAAATCATTGCTGGGCAGTGGGCATACATACAGGATTACAGATTGCTCTCAGACAGAGAACCTCCAGGAGTGATGTGCATAAGAACTATATTAATTTTCCTTTTGCTTTAGTTTAAAAAAAGTTTATTCATTTTCTTTATTACAGCTCCTGCGCGTTTGTTTTATTATATTTGGTTTTCATTTCCATTGGATGCAGTGTGAAACATTTCTGGCTGTAACTCACTCTCTCTCATCCAATTGAAATGAAATACTCAGGGATAATACTCTTTTGCAAAAAAGATTTTCCGTGCCAACTTTCAGGCAGAAAGGAGAAAGTGTTTTTCATTTTGTCAGCAATGAGTCTTTTCACTCGCAGAATGGGCACAGAGAAGTATGGTAGCATTGATGCGTTTTCCTCTTTTCCTCAAATGGATCGGTCAAGGTGAATCACACCACTCCTGACTTCCTTTCTTTGTTCAGTTGTTTTCTGCCGGCTGAATTCAAACCACAAAAAGCAAGGTATTTGGGGAGGGGGGCGGGGTAGATTCAGCTACATTGACCATTTGTTGTTCTAAATCGACTTTACACAATAATTGGATGATCTGTGTGTAAATACATAAGGATGTCCAAGTCTGGCCATGAAAGGTTGTTTTGTATCGGCTCCAATCCAAATTCCTAAACGAAGGCTGGTTTAAAATAATCTGAAGTCATCAAGAGTTCATAACAATCCTCATTACTCTTCAATCACATAGAGGTATCTCCAATCCTTTCTCCCAATGGATCAGTACAATCTCATTTTGATTGCCTCCAAATCTGTCTGTGTGAGCACTTTTTATGGAGAGGAGAGGACACAGCTGACTATAAACTCCTCCCAGATTCTAGCAACACTGGTGGTGATGTTGGAAAGTGCCATCAAGTCACAGCCAATTTATGAGCACGGGTGGCCAAACTTGCATAGAATAAATGTCAGATGTTTGAGAACTGCAAGACATGAATGCCAGATATTTTTTTTGGGGGGGGGAGGGGAGGGAGGGAAGGAAGGAAGATGGGGGAGTGAGGACGGAAGGAGATGTGGAAAGAAAGCAGCCAGCTGGATTGTCTTGGAGACAAATGCCTTCTCCAAGCCAGCCAATGGGGCAGTGGGGGCTTCAAGAACCACACAATATGTGTGAAAGAGCCACATGTGACCCCTGAGCTGCAGTTTGGCCACCCGTGTTATGAGGATCCCATGGAGCCTTGGAGTCTCCAAGGCAAGAGGCATTCAGAGGTTTGCCATTGTTTGCTTCTGCATAGTGACTTTCCTTGGTGGTCTCCTAAACCAAGTACTAACCAGGGCTGACCCTCCTTAGCTCGTGAGATCCGACAACAGCTGACTGGCCTGAGCTATCTGGCTGAGCTATCTGGGTGACGACTAAACAATACTTATTCTGCCACCCTGTTGTTATTTACTGAATGATACTGAGTGGGAGGTTAGCAAGGCTGTGGCAAAAATTTTGGGTGACATTGTTAAATTTAAATCATGTATGAATGCATTTGTAATCTTGGTTTCTTTTTGATTTTATCTCCAGTTTTTTTTTAATATTCTGTGTATTCTCATTTGCAACTGTTATGCCATTAAAGGTTTGGTATTTAGTATTCAGCATGCAAGACTTGGGGAAGTGAGTCTTGATAAAGTCTCCTACTTATAGGCTATTGACTATTTTGTGTTTTTTGTTGAGGGATGGCAGTTGCTTGTATATCCCTTCAGGACCACAGAGACATGTCATGTAGATGAGAAACTTAAAACTGGCCATCCATCCAAACAGGCTTCAGTTGATTACATGCGTTTCTTTGCTGCTGGTCGAATATGAAGCTCATCTACAAATTCTTCACATTAACTTCACAACATCTTGTAAGACTTGAGAATGGATTCCTTTCAGAGAATGATCACAACAGAATTCTAACATGAACTTTTGCCTGAGCTTAATAACCACTGTCTCACTTTCTTGGCAGAAACTGAGTACTCCAAGGCAACAGTCCAATGGACAGATGGTTGGCAGAAGGTCCTTCCAGAAAGCTCAAATGGCTTATCTGTAGACATGATTATTTTAATCAGGTCCCTCAAGATGGGAAGAAAATGAAGTAAGTTTGATGAACATCACAAGTAGAGCATTCTCCCACAAGTCCTTTCTTGAGCACCACCTAAAGCAACCCATTCCTTCTTTCATGCAAGGAAAGCTAGATAACGTCCATTATAAGTATTTACTAAAGCTCTTGGCAGCTGTTAATTATGAACTTTTTTTATTTCAGTGTTGCTATTTTTAAATTTGTGCGGATTTTATAGCTGAAATGGTGTTCTATTTTTTAATTTGTTTTAATGTATGTAAACTACCTTGAGTATCAATTCAGTGAATATGCAGTGTGTGTGTTTGTGTGTAATATACATAAACACATATAGCTCCATCCTGGTCTATTCAAGTTTTTGAACTTCAACAGAGTGTGGTTAAAATGTGGAATTCACTGTCAAAGGATGAAGTGACGGACACAAGAATAGACAGCTTTAAAGGGGGATTAGATAGATTCATGGGGTCTGTCAGTGGCAACTAGCCATGGTGACTGAGGGGAACCTCCATGTTCAGAGGCCATCAACCTCAGAATCCCACTGCCAGGAGGCAACACCAGGGAAGGCCTTGACCTCCATGCCCAGTTGATCGCTGTCTAGAGGAACTGCTTGGCCACTGTGTGAGACACAATGCTGGACTAGATGGACCGCTGGCCTGATCCAGCAGAGTTCTTCTTCCTCATGTGTGTGTGTGTGTATCAGGGTGGCCAAACTTGCTTAATGTAAGAGCCACAAAGAATGTCAGATGTTTCAGAGCAGCAAGACAGGGAGGGAGGGAGGGAGGGAGGGAGGAAGGAAGGAAGGAAGGAAGGAAGGAAGGAAGGAAGGAAGGAAGGAAGGAAGGAAGGAAGGAAGGAAGGAAGGAAATATATATTGGGGGTTGGAAGGGGTAGAAAGAAATCTACTTTAACTTTAACTTAAAGAGAGAAATGCTCCCAAGGGGATGTGGGGGCTTTGAGAGCCAAACAATATATGTGAAACAGCCACAGCCACACATATAAACCCAAAGTTCCAAGAAGCAATGCTGGCAAATGTTCTGTGTTGTAATTGAGCTCTTTAGATTCCAGTGGTGCATCTTTAAAGAACTTAGGACTTAGAAAAAAAGACTGCTCAGTGCTTATAAAAGCATACTTATGCAATCTCACAATACAGGCAAATGTGCTCCTATGATTTCCCTAATGTTCAGGGAACCCTAGGGAACATTTAAGAGCACAGTTGCCAAGGTCAACAAATTCAGAGAGTTTTAAGTGCCAAAGAAATGCACTTTTACTACCCCACCCCCTTAAGTGTCCGCTGTGTTTGCAAAATTCAGAAGGAGGGGGAACTGGCACAACAGGGAAAGTCCTCACTTGCTTTTTAAAAACTGCAACCTGCTATAATTCTCCATTCCTGAATATGAGTGAACATAGTTTTCCAGCAGAGACCTCACTAGGAGGTATTTGTGCAAGGATACTTCCCTATCTTCACTAGGAGCGTATCAACGACTCATCAATTTACTGAATTTGCCTGTCATGTCATAATACAGGCACCACCCACAGTCTTCCTGTGCTCATCCAGTACCACAGGATGGATTTCCATGCAAAGTTTATCAGTAGTCTCTTTTTCATGGCTTCCTGGCATATCAAAAACATGTCCTTGAATGGAATAAAGGAGGAGACGGTAATTCACAAGTGTCTTAGAAATTGCTTCACCTAAAAATAGTTCACCCATCTCATTCAATATTCCTTCTTATAAGCCTGTGGTACTTTCCTTGCTTTAATACATGGTATTCTCTTTTGAGGAGGTTTATTCTAGCCTCTAGCCTTCCACTTTAATAGTTTTCCTCACAGTTTATAATTCCGTATGGTAGTGAGCGTTCCAAGAGGCTGCAATATCTATTCTTCAGGCATATGAAATCATAAGCAGGTCCCTCAGCCCATTTTTTCCCAGTTCTACTTACAAATCTCCCCTTAAAAGTTAAAATAACCTAGCAGCTGATCTGCTGGCAACTTATAGTTGCAGAATGTTTTAATTGTTGAGCAACACCGCAGGGCTTTTTTTTTAAAGCGGGAATGAACAGGAACACAGATCCGGCTGGCTTGGCATCAGGGGACGTGGCCTAATACGCAGATGTTCCTGCTGGGCTTTTTCTATAGAAAGCCCTGTGTGAAACAATGGTTATGCCAGGGGGTGTGGCCTGATATGCAAATGAGTGTCTGCTGAGCTTTTTCTACACACACACACACACACACACACAAAAGCCCTGAGCAACAGTAGCTTAAATGAATTCTGAAGGGTTGTTCTTTAACTGAAGGAGTCAACCTCCTTGTACCATCTTCCGCTCAAGACACCAGAAGCACTATCTCCATGACTTAAAGAGCTGGACATAAACCTTAGAGCTGGCACAAGGACTGGGAGATCAATCCTACATTCCCCCTCTTGCCAGCAGTGTTTTCTGACCCTGGCTATTTGGGATACCAAATGGTTCTAGCTTTCCTACATTCCACGTGGAAAGTACATAGGACTGGATCTAGCCAACTGCAGACACAAGGGCAACTGATCACTCCTACATTCTCCTCCTTTCTGATGCTGGGAAAGTTTATTCCTGGGGTCATGAGATCTGCATGCCAATGCATTAGGAAGCAGCTGGATCACTCCCTTCTGCCTCTTTCTGCAAAAGGCATGGAGAGGCCAATTTCCCCCTCCACCTTCTCCAAACCATGTGGCTATTAGTCTCCATGGGTCCTGCAAGCCCAGGAATAAACATTTCCAGAGTCAGAAAGGGCTGCTGCTTATTTATTTATTTATTCCGTAACTTATATCCCGCCCTTCCCACAAGTGGCTCAGGGTGGCTTACAACAAATAATAAAACAATAAAATCGGAACAAATTAATACATTTAAATTCAAACATTTAAAACCTAAAAAGGACAGGTTTCTTACCTGTAACTGGTGATCTTCGAGTGGTCATCTGTGCAATCACACATATGGGTAATCCGCAGGATAGGCCCTGACCTCGGAGAGTTCAAAGCAATCTTGATCGTAGATCTGGCGCGCCTCCCACTCGTCCTGGGGAGGAGGCACCTACTGCGCATGCCTGGACGAGAGGGAGGTGCTTAGCCACTCAGTTTCTTCCCGCCGCCGGACAGGTGGAAACAAATGAGCTAGATGAGCGTCCAGCAGCGGGGAAGGCTGGGTGGGTCTGTGTGATTGCACAGATGACCACTCGAAGATCACCAGTTACAGGTAAGAAACCTGTCCATCTTCTTCGTGGTCTCTGTGCATTCACACATATGGGTGATTAGCGAGCTATTCTTTCGGAGGTGGGTGCTGGATCTGTAAGAATATGTATGGTTAGAACAAAAAACGTAATGAGCATAGTACTCACAGTAGTTAATCGAAGATGGAGTGCAGCACTGCTTGTCCGAAGGAGGCATCACGCCGGGCACGGACGTCAAGAGCGTAGTGCGAGGCGAAGGTAGATGTAGAGGACCAGACGGCGGCAGCGCAGATGTCCTCTATAGGGATGCCTTTCATGAAGGCCGCCGAGGTAGCGACGGCTCTGGTCGAGTGAGCTCGTATGTGTTGAGGGACTGGCTGTTTTGCCAGTTGGTAGCAGAGTTCGATGGCGGCAACGAGCCACTTGGAAAGTCTCTGAGTAGATATTTTGCTGCCCTTATTGTGGGCGGCGTAGGTGACAAAGAGTCTCGGGTCCTTACGGAACTGTCGGGTCCTGTCTATGTAGAAAGCTAGGGCCCTACGTGCGTCCAAGTTGTGGAGCGCCCTCTGTCCTGCATCCGCGGGGTGCTGGAAGAAGGCTGGTATGGTTGATTGTCTTCCCAGGTGAAAGGGAGATACGACCTTTGGCAGGAAGGTCGGGTCGGGTCGGAGTACCACCGTGCTGTTATGAAAGATCGTGTATGGTGGGTCCGCCCTGAGTGCACAGATGTTGCTGGCCCTCTTACCTGTGGTGAGAGCCGTGAGCAGCGCTGTTTTCCATGATAGCAGGTGTAGTGGAATAGAAGCCATGGGCTCAAAGGGTGGCTTCATGAGCTGGCTGAGGACGAGAGAAAGACTCCAGGTAGGAAGGATTTGTTTGATTGGTGGGTGTAGGCGGATGATGCCCTTTAGGAAGGCTCTTGTAGCATGGTGAGAAAAAACTGTCGTGCCCCCGATACGGGGGTGGAAGGCAGAGATGGCTGCCAGGTGCACCTTTAGCGAAGAATATGAGAGTCCCGCCCTAGAGAGCGTTAGGGTGTAAGCTAGCACCTGGGGTATGGTGGCGCAGCCAGGGTCGAAGTTGTGTTGGGAGGCGTAGTGAGAGAAGCGTTTCCACTTAAGCAGATAGGATTTTCTAGTGGATGGCTTTCTGGAGTTTACTAAGACCTGGCGGACATCAGGGGGAAACTCTAGGAACTGATCCTCCAGGCTGTCAGTTTGAATGATGCTGGGTTGTGATGAAGGACCCTGCCGTCCTGTTGGGAGAGGAGATCCTGTGCTTGAGGAAGTTGGAGGAATGTATTGTTGGTCAGAAGCAGCAAGGTTGTAAACCATGGTTGGCGCGGCCACCACGGGGTTATTAGGATGCAATCCGTGCGGTCCAGCTGAATCTTCTGTAGAACTCTGGTGATGAGTGGAATGGGGGGAAAGAGGTAGTGGAGTGCCCCCTTCCAAGTTTGGAGGAAAGCGTCCCCCTTGGAGCGTTGGGATGGAGGACCTCTCATGTAGAAGTGGGTGCATTGGGCATTTGATGGTGAAGCAAATACATCTATTTTCGGGGTTCTGAAGATGTTGAAGATCTGTCGGATGTAGCGGCTGTTGATGGACCACTCGTGGTTGTTGGTCGAGTGGCGACTCAGGGCATCTGCCTGGGTGTTTTCGGCTCCTGGTAGGTGAACAGCCGTGAGGAAGATGCCCTGGCTTATGCTCCAGTGCCACAATGCCAGAGCCCTCTTGCAGAGTCTGATGGAGGCGGTGCCTCCCTGCCTGTTGATGTAGAAGACCGTGGCGATGTTGTCGGAGGTGACCTGAACATGTTGGTGCCTCAGCGATGGGAGGAAGGAGCGTAGAGCCTTGTGCACTGCAAGGAGCTCTAGGCAGTTTATGTGGAGAGAGCGTTCGTAGTCTGACCATTGGCCCTGCACCGTGAGGGTTCCCAAGTGGGCTCCCCATCCCCACTTGGAGGCATCTGTGGTGACAATCACCGAGGGGGGTAGCTGTTTGAACGGCATGCCCCTGTGAAGGTGATGTTCCATTGTCCACCATTTGAGGGATGTCACGATGTGTAGCGGAAGGGTGAGTAGTGTGGACTGGTGCTGTGTGTGAGGGCGGAAGGTCCTGACGAACCACATTTGCAGGGGTCGCATGTGCAGCTTTGCGAAACGTAGAACTGCGGTGGTTGCTGCCATGAGGCCTAGCATTCTCTGAAATGTGAGCGCTGTTTGGGAGCGCTGGGCGATGATGGTGTTGGCCAGAGACTGTATGCTGCGTACTCTGTCCTGAGGTAGGGAAGTTGTTTGAGAGACCGTGGAGATGTCTGCTCCTATGAACTGTATTCTCTGGGTGGGAACCAGTTTGGACTTTGATAGGTTGACTTGGAGGCCTAGGGTGGCCAGGAGAGAGAGGGTAGTGGAGACGTCCAGTTGCAATTGTTCTTTTGAATGGGCGACGATCAGCCAGTCGTCTATGTACGGGTAAATTGATATGTGTTGCTGACGTAGTGTGGCGGCTACCACTGCCATACACTTGGTGAAGACCCTTGGGGCTGTGGAGAGGCCGAATGGGAGGGAACAGAACTGGAAGTGCTGTTCCCCGATGGCGAACCTGAGGAACCTTCTGTGGTGATGATTGATTGTAATGTGGAAATAGGCATCCTGAAGGTCTATGGACGCCATCCATGATTGTTCTGGGATGAGCGGAAGGATTGCCTGGAGCGTGATCATACGGAATTTCTTGTAGGTTATGTGCAGGTTGAGTTTGCGGAGGTCGAGGATGGGGCGGAGTCCTCCGTCCTTTTTCGGCACCAGGAAGTAGCGGGAGTAAAATCCGGTGCGATGGTATTGAGGTGGAACTGGTTCTATCGCGCCCTTGTCTAGCAGAGATGCGATTTCCACCTGCAGGGGTGTGGACGGAGGTGTGGTGAGGAATCTGTGGTGTTTCGGAGTGGATGTAAACTCTATTAGGTAGCCCCTTTGTATGACAGCGAGGACCCAGGAGTCCGATGTTATGGCCCTCCAGGCAGGGTAGAATGGTTGCAGTCGAGTGTGTGTGTGAGGGTTTGGCTGATGGGGGGAAACTGGACGACTCGGGGCAGGGTGGTCAAAGAGACGGCTTGGAGGTAGCTGCGGGTTTCTTAGTTGTTTGAGGGCGTGACCTGTGTTGGAAGGAGGGTTTGGACTGTGGTTTACGTCTCCATGGTTCCTGTTGTCTTGGAGACCTGGTTCCTTTGTAGTGGCTGGGTCTCCAACTCCTCTGTCGATTGAATTGGGCTTGGTGTTGCGAGACTCCCAGTCGTTTTGCCCTCTTCCTGCCATCGTCTACTGATGTGAGGATGTCATCTGTGGTTGTGTTGAATAAACCAAGACCATCGAAAGGTAGATCCTCAACCTTGTACTTGATGTCAGGTTGGAGGGATGAGGATCTAAGCCATGCGTGTCTGCGTAGGGCTATGGCTGAGGCCAGGATTTTGGAGGAACACTGTGCAGCGTGACGAGCTGTATTGATCTGCTGCTTGCTCACTCTGGCCAACTCCTGTAGGGCAGTGGTCGCTGACTTCTGGGATGTCTCAGGCAGCGAGGGGATCAATGTGTTGAGGGAGGTAGTCAAGTTATAGGCGTATGCCGAGAAGCACGCCATGTAATTGTGTATCTTAGTCGTGGCCGTGGTGAGGGAGTATATCTTCCTCCCGATAGTGTCGAGCTTCTTGCCCTCTCATTCTGGGGGCACTGGGTGTCTCGTTTGCTTCGACTTCGAGGAGGAGTGGACGATGATCGAGTTCGGAGCCGGGTGGGTGAATAGAAACTTGGAGTCTGGTGCGTGTATTTTGTACAGGGTTTCAACCCTCTTGGATGTTGGTGGTACCGATGCCGGCTTGTCCCATGCTTCCTTAAGCGTTTCGAGGAGGACGGGGAGCATGGGAAGGGAGGAACTCGATGGAAGGTCCGCATGCACTAGGTCGAATACGACGTCCGATACTCTGGGTGCGTCTGTGTTAAGTTTGAGGTTCAGAGAGTTTGCCATATTCAAAACGAGGTCGAGGTAGGACTTTGGACCCTCTGACGGTGATAGGTCTGCTGGTTTGGCTATATCAGAGTCTGAAGATTGTAGGTCCGAACCCGAAGAGTGGTCGGAGTCGGAGAGTTCCGCCTCGGAGTCGTCATCGGTTCCTTGGTGCGGTTCAGGCTGGGGTGGGAGTGCTGGCTGTTTGTTGGGAGCAACGTGCCCGGGTTCGAATGGTGAAGGAAGTTCCGGTTCGGTGGTGGGACGCACGGGGTCGTCACGGAGCCGGAGAGGTCTCTCTAGATCAGGGTGGTGTCTGCGCGGAGAGATGTCACGGTATCGACTCCGGTCAGGTCTGTCGCCGCGATCTCGGTACCGAGGAGATTCATAGTAGCTGCGATAGTGGCGGTCCCTCGGGTCCGCGTGGTAGACGTCGGAGGAGGGCGAACGTCGGTACCTTCTTCGGTCCCGTGGAGACGGAGACCTGGACCTCGATGGGGAGTAGTAGTAGTATCTCCCCCTGCGGCGGCTGTGGGACCATCGGCGACAGCGGGACCTTGGTCTGGTTGGGAGAACTCTCGGAGTCGAGGGTTCTCTGGCCAGAGAGTGGGCATCCAGCGGTTGCGAGAGATCCACAAATTGACGAGGGTCGAGAGGGCGGTGGCTCTTAGCGGAGATAGGAGAGTGGGTCTCCAGTATCTGGTCCGGTGGAGAGTTCGGAATCGACGGAGACCTGGATGAGATGCGCACGATTTCTAGTGGTGTAATCGGCGGTGTTGTGGTTGACTTCGATGCCGGAGTTTTCGGGATCGAGTCGGAGCCGCTTGCGGTCGGGTTCGATGCCTTCGGTTTGGTTGTGGTCGAGCCCGTGGTCGGGTTCGAACTCGAGTGTTGTCCTGTTTGTTCTGAGGGTCGATGTCCGGTCTTAGACTTCTTTGAGCTGGCAGTGCCCGTCGGGTCCGCGTGGGCGGAATCGGATCGGTGGCGCTTTTTTGAGTCATCCGACTTCTTGGTGTGCTTGCCGGACTTAGGCTTGCAGGGGCCTTGAGCCACGGAAGCTGCTGACTGCGTCTCTCCCACGAGAAGTGAGGAAGATGGCGCGAGTTGTTGTTGTCCGCCATGCGGCATGGTCGGTCGGAGGGAGGTTTCCATAAGATGGCTCCTGAGCCTCGTGGCGCGGTTTTTGCGGGCCTGTTTGCCAAATTGGCTGCAGTGCACGCAGGAGTCTGTACGATGGGCCTCCCCGAGACAGAATAGGCAGAGAGAGTGGCCGTCGGACGAAGGGATTTTGGAGGAGCAGCGGGTGCAGCGTTTGAAAGTTATTTTGTCCCTTCCTTCCATCCGCCCGGGGGGGGGAGGGAGAAAGTCCGGAAAAATAGTAAAGAGAGGGGTTTTTTTTGTTTTTTTTTTTTATACGATACCAGGAGAAGTGTAGAGACGAAGGATTGAAGTGAAGAGAAGGTGGATTGTGAAGATTGCAGTGAAGAAGTTGGAGATCAACGAGGGAGGTGCGATCCGGTCGGCGGTAAGGAAGAAACTGAGTGGCTAAGCACCTCCCTCTCGTCCAGGCATGCGCAGTAGGTGCCTCCTCCCCAGGACGAGTGGGAGGCGCGCCAGATCTACGATCAAGATTGCTTTGAACTCTCCGAGGTCAGGGCCTATCCTGCGGATTACCCATATGTGTGAATGCACAGAGACCACGAAGAAGATCCTTAAAATTTTACATTTTACATTAAAACTGTGCAGTATAATCACAAAAATCTAAGATCTAGAAAGCTACATTTGTCTAGTCAGGCGTAGGCTAACCGGAAGAGGGTCGTCTTACAGGCCCTGCGGAACTGAGTAAGATCCCGCAGGGCCCTCACCTCTTCCGGTAGCTGGTTCCACCACATAGGGGCCGTTGTGGAAAAGGCCCTGTCTCTAGTTGTTTTGAGGCGCACTTCCTTGGGCCCGGGGATGGTGAGAAGATTTTGAGTCCCAGACCTCAGTACTCTCTGGGGAACGTGTGGGGAGAGACGGTCCCTCAGGTAGGCAGGTCCCAGGCCATATAGGGCTTTAAAGGTGATGAAAGGGAACTAGATGATGAAAGGAAAGGCTGATGAAAGGAAACTAGAGAAGATCTGTGACTATCAAGTGCCTTCTTGTGAAGAATTGCTGGATCCAACCCACAGTTCTCTTATATTTTCTGCTGTAATAACTCACTGATATTTATGGATAACCTTTTCCACTCATCTGTGAATTTACGGGGAGGTATCTGTGAGTTTCCTGCATTGTGCAGGGGGTTGGACTAGATGACCTTGGAGGTCCCTTCCAACTCTATGATTCTAATGAAAATGGAAAGGTTAGTGACAGTGACATGATATTAATTGTCACTGCTGCTGAATTCTGAAACATTATCTTTTGGCAGCACCAAACTTACTGATTTGAGCATGCTGAAGAGGGCAATACAGGTCTGAATTTTAATCTGGAACAAACAGCTTTGATGAGTGTTATTTGATGTTACCAAAGAATATATAGCTGTTCTTTATCAACCTCAAGACTTGCTTAATTAATTTTTTGAAATTAAAACTGGCTATCTGTAAGATTTCAGGCTTCTGAGAAGTATAAAACTACTGGAAAATTATATCTAAAATTAAAACAAATTCCTTATCAATAACACTACATACTTATGTTCTTAAGCCACATGTTCCAGGGGCATTTGCCATTCTAGAACGTGTAATTTTATTAATTCCCAGGGCTCTCGACCCTTTCCTGTTGAACACAGAATATGTACAGCCTTTCCAATCAATGTCGAGTAAAACAAAAGCAGTCTACCAAGTACACATTATAACGCACTTCTGCTTCTTTGACCCTGTGCATTTACAGTTAACCTTTCTTAAGGACCATTGATTTCAGTGGGGGAGTTAAGAATATGCTTAACTCTTTCCCACATAAATTAATGACATCTGAATATCCTTAAATTGGCTGGATCAGACCCATAGATTTGGATGCTTGCTGCTGCTCACCCCACCCCATGCTCTTTCCAAAATTTCCTAGAAGTTCTATGCAAAGGGACAGAACAAATTGAGTGACCTCCTTCCAGATGACAGTCTTACAAGCTATTCAGACTGATATTTGCATACTATTAAAGTTCCCATCAGTAATCAATAACTGTTATAGAACATTTACTCATCTATTGCTGTCGAATGAGGGGGGAAAGGCCCAGCAAGCTAAACTGGAAAGATGGTTCGTAGCATAAAACTGACATTATATTTCTATATGTCTTTCATCTCTCCCTGAGCATACAATACAATGTTTTAAAGAAGTACATCAAGGACATATTTAATCTACCGTATTCACTCAAGACTAGGTCCTCCCCACACCCAGGTATATCATCTTACATTGATGTACTAGTTACGGTTAGGTTCATTAATAACAATATGTTTGTGTGTATAACTATTTTTTTCCAGAAGGGGATCACTAAATCAAAGTTGAAAGGGTTCACAGAGGTCATCTAGTCCATCCCCCTCTTCTACACAACAGTGAGCCTACATTCTTACATTCAGGACTGTCTTGCTATTTGTTAAATATGGTATTCCACATGAGTTATACATAATGATGTAATTTTACACTCAGAATTCAAAAGCAGGGCTCCATTAAAATGTTAGCTAGTTCTTTCCTGCTGTGGGAAACAGAGGTATAGTCCTATATTCAAGCGGATCTCACACTCATTTGAGGATTTAAAACTTGTCTTACTGGGCATTAACATGATCATACTGTTATTGAGTCATTGACCCTGGTTAGAGAGTGTGGTGTAGTGGTAAAGAGTGGCAGACTCTAATCTGGAAAACCAGGTTTGATTCCCCACCCCTCCATATGAAGGAAGCTGGGTGACCTTGGGTCAGTCACAGTTCTCTCAGAGTTCTTTCAGCCTCACATGCTGTCTGTTGTGGAGAACGGAAGGGAAGACTATTGTAAGCTGCTCTGAGACTCCTTCGGGTAGTGAAGAGTGGGATATAAAAACCAATTCCTCTTCTTCTTAAGGGCTGACCCCACCCCCACACACAAACATCTTACTTGCAATCACTATTAGATTCAAGGAGTCATTTTTGCAAAGCAACAGGAAAAACTTCTCCATGAGAGCATTAATTAACACAACTGAATTTACCTAAAGCTATATTTAAGTTGATTGTTTTAGGATTGGAACACAATAACAGTACAATCCTAAGCAGAGGTATATCCTTCACTGGAATCAAAGGGCTTAATAAAGTGCACTGAAAAATTGCCCAAACCAACTTCCTAACATCGTAAGATCTGTATTCTGGCTGTGATATATCGAATGTTATATTCAAAACATATATATTCTGTTATCTTGGCAATTGCTACAGAGGCACAGAGGATCCTAATAGATGTATAGAGATCTGTATGTTATAGTTAGGCATCATTTGTTATATATAGGCCATTTTAGAAGGTTCCCCCCTTGGTGGTCCAGGCTAGTCTGATCTCATCAGATCTCAGAAGCAAAGCCCTGGTTTGTACAGAGTTGCTTTGCAGAGGCAAAGGCAAACTACCTCTATCTGTCTCTTGCACTGAAAACCCTCTGGGGTCACCATAAGTCAGCTGTGATTTGACAGTACTGTCCACCACAACTCCCTTGGTGACTGTTATCAGCGTTCCAATCCTCCAAGAAGATCTGCTGCGAAGAGGATGGCTACCATTTTAAGTTTGCTTAAGTGACTGTAAATCCCACTGAACGGAGACTTACTTCTGAGTAAATATGGCTAAGACCAAGATGTTCAGTTTTTAAACAACAGCTGTCAGGCCAATATCAAAACTAATGACAAACAGATAAGCAGCTGCCAAACAGGCAAGAGAAAAATCAACAGAAGACCCCAAACTTGACCTAGTGAGTTGTGGTCTGTTTGAAAGCTTCCCAAATAAATCTTTCTGGTCACTTCTGGAACCTGGATGTTGGACGAGGCCTGCCCACCTGGATCTCTCGTTTGCATCACTAATTGTTTTATAGAAAGGTACTGAGACTGCTGGCAATTCATTGTGTTTCTTAGTATTTTAATGTGGTTGTATGGTGAAACCTGTCACCATGTTAGAAATTTGTAGAAACTATAATTTCCTGTAATTATAGGAGTGATATAAATCCATAAAGTTAGTTATATAGCTTGGGTCCTCACTATGGTCCGTACACAATGGCAAGAGTTCTGTGGTGTGTGTGTGTGTATGACAAATGCTGTCAAGTCACTTTGGACTTACAGTGATCCTATGAATTAATTACCTCCAAAATGCCTTATATTGGAGGTCTTGCCTGAGATCTTGGAAGCTGAGGGCCACGGCTTTCTTGATTGAGCCAATCCATCTCATGTGGGGTCTTCCTCTTTTCCTGCTGCCTTTAACTTTTCCAAGCATCACTTAATTTTTTAATGAGTCCTGTCTTCTCATAATGTAACCAAAGTCTGACAACATCAGTTTGGACATTCTAGCTTTTAGAGAGAGTTAAGACCTATCTGTCTTTTTGGCTGTCCATGGTATCTGTAAAACTGCCCTTCAACGCCACATTTCAAAGGAATCTATTCTCTTACTGTCAGCTTCATTGTCCAGCTTTCAAACCTATACATACCAATAAAGGTAAAGGTAGTCCCTTGTGCAAGCCACCAGTTGCTTCCAACTCTGGAGTGACATTGCATCACGACATTTTCATGGCAGACTTTTTACAGTGTGGTTTGCCACTGCCTTTCCCAGTCATCTACACTTCCCCCCCCCCCAGCAAGCTGGGTACTCATTTTAATGACCTCAGAAGGATGGAAGGCTGAGTCAACCTTGAGCCGGCTACCTGAACCCAGCTTCCACTGGGACTGAACTTAGGTCATGAGCAGAGAGCTTGGACTGCAGTACTGCAGCTTTACCACTCTGCACCACGGGGCTCCTTCGATCCTGATAGAATACCCTTCATGTAAAAACAGTACCTGCATATGCACTGGGGGAGAAGGCTATACTATGACATTTTGTCCCCCTAAAGCGGTGGTTTCCACGCAATGGGGAAAAGGACAGACTTATTACAAGAGGTGGTGAAACCTAGATATTTTGTGAATGGCTACACTAGCCAATTCAGTTTCCATCATAGCTAAAGCAGAGCAGTAGTCTGAAAACCCTCCTTCACTGAGGTATAAACCAGGAGGGCAGATGTATTATCTGGGAAGCATTCCAACTTCATTAAGTCCAAGGCATCAGCGGTTTCACAGCATACCACTGCCAGAAGAGTGTCATGAGCAGCAAAATCTATCATCTGGAGGGAAAGGATTAAGGAAAATTAGGAATTCATCAGCAAATGCAGGTTTCAATAGGAGCATGCAGCAGTTCACAGGATTTGCCAATGACAACAGCTAACTTCTCGAATCTCTCAGGGGCTGGCAGCCCCTTCCACTGTACATCTGCTGAGCTCTCAATCAGTACAGGGGTCCTGCAAAGTTTCCCAGACACTCATGAGCCAGAGGTATGGAGCTAGGAGTTGGAAGCCAGTGGGAAAGGAGAACAGAGTAAGCTCAAAGCACTCCACAGTTCCAAACACCTTTGCAATGACACAAGCAGGTTCTGACCTGGTACAAAAGCTCTCAAGACAATTCCCACCATGCCCTTTCTTTTGTTGACTTCATAGCCATCCTAAACCAGCATGTTTGAACATGGAAAGCAACTGCTTAACGGCTGAATCTGACACAAATTAGACCTTGTCAGGCCGAGCTGTGTGTGTTCCTATTTAAAATTAGGTAGCAGAGATATAAACTTTAGAAAGGACACGGACAAACACAAAGATTTAAGGAAAAAACCTCTTAAAATGCTTAAAACATTAACACTTGTTGATCTTAAAGGTACTTTCTTTCTTTATATATATTTTTAAATTATATTTTTATTTATATATATTTCAAAAATTCTTAAAACATTAGCATTCGTTGGTTTTACAGGTGCTTTCTTTGTATCTCTCCCATTCAGTCTGGGAACTGGGCAAAAGAAGCTCTGGCTCTTTCCTTCCTTCCCAGAAGACCAGGAGGGAGGGAAGCTTCAGCCAATAGAAGGAAGAGAGGCTTGGCTCAGTAGCTCTGCTGTGCAATTGAGAGCCTGGCAAAGCAAGCTCTCCCTCCCCCCCTTCCTCCCCAAGGGAGGAGCCTCAGCCAATGGAGAAAATAGAGGTTTTACTCTGTAGCTCCTGTGCAATTGAGCAAGCCTTGCAAAGCAAGCTGTGATGCAGAAGGGAGCAAGAGAGAGGGAGAAGGAAGCAGATGACAGCCAGTGGCTCGGAGGCCTGTTCGGAGCCCTCTGGGGGCCTGATTCGGCCCCTGGGCTGCATGTTTGACACCCCTGCTCTAGAAGTTAATCTAAAGGCAAAGGGGCAACCAAGATGATTAAAGGACTGAGGCAGCTTTCCTATGAGGAAAGGCTGAAGAGTCTGGGACCTTTCCGTTTAGAAGATTCTACTAATGGGGGACTTGATAGGGATATATCATTATAAAATTATGCACTGGGTAGAGAGAGTAGAGAGAGAGAGAGACACCCCTCATCTCAAAAAATACTACAACTTGAGCCCAAGTTGATGGACAGTAGATTCAGGATGGACAAATGTTAATATTTCTTTATACAATGAGTGATTAAAATGTGGAATTCACTGCCACAGGGTGTAATCATAGCCAGAGGCACAGACAGCTTTAAAACATGGAGATTAGAGAGATCCATAAAAGACAGACCTATCAGTGGCTACTAGCCATGGTGACTAAAGGCAACCTGTATATCTAGAGACAGTAAACATCTGAATACCAGTGCTAGGAAAAGGCCGCTATGCCCTGTTGTTGGCTTTCCTAGATGCTAGGTTAGGTGGACCACTAGTCTGATCCAACAGGACTCTTATTATGTTCTTAAGATCTGAAAGCTTGCCCACAGTTCAGTGTTATTTTGATTTATCTCAACAACAAAAGTCCATGGCTTTTGTTTTTGAATTCTGCTTTGGAGTAACATGGCTACTTGCAACCTCAGTCCAACTCAGCTTACAATAACAACATGATACTATGTGTACCCTTCTTGGAGTTGGACTTGGAAAAGCCAGGTGCAACCTTCGCCTCAACTATGAAGGTCTCTCCCTGGGGTGTGTCAACCACAAACCCTCACAGTCCATAATTCTGCGGAAAGAAAAGTATACAAAGCATTTCCCTGGAGGTTAACAACCACAGACTAGTCTTCAATTCTGAGCCAAACCAAGGGAATCTATGAGCAGAAGGGAAGCACTGGTACATTCACAATGTTACTTTCTTAAAACTAAGTCTAAGCAGGAAAAACAAAACAAAACCATGAAGTAAAATTCTTCTGCAATATGCCTTTCCACCTCCCTAAACTCTGATCCTGAGGTTCCGTAATTACCTACGGTGGGTTATTTTCTTGGGTTTATTTCTTCAGAACAGTGGCTAATGCCTGAGGGACGAAAAACAAGAAGGAAAAACTAAAAACAAAAACAAGCTTAATGCAGGTTTGATAAAACTTTGCTTTCGGCTGAGCGTCCCAAAAGAGGAACCCATAATGAATGAAGCTTACAAACAAATATGTAACCCACAATCCACCTCTTAATCTAATTCGAAGGAAATAAGAAATATCACAGCCACATTTACAGAGCACAACTTTCTACAGTAAACTCCAGGTGACATAGTAGGAGATTGCTCCTTTGGGTGGAAGCCGTCAAACGGCACTTTGTGAGTTACATCCAATTCCTTTGAACATCACCGCCTGAAAGCCCACAGTTTACTGGTATTTATTGTAACAAACAATATCCATAACGTTACCAGATACTGCACATGGAGGCTGTGGCTATTTTCTTCATCAAACAAAAAGACGCAACTTGGCCACCAGTGGCTTTTTTGAGAAGGGAAAAAGTTCACTTCGTTAACCTGCAGGAACTTTTCTGACTCATGTTAGTGCTCTGGTGGCTTAACGTTTCGATATTCGTGTGTTTCAGAAAATTAAAAATTAAAACAGAAAACAGGAGCCGTTTCTCTTTTTTCCCCCCTTCTCCCCTAGTCCATTTTGCTAATTAATATGTCAAAGCTCGTAAAGAAAGACTCATCAGCTTTTCTCCAGTACTGCATCATTTTAAAGAGCTGTGTCAGCAGAGGCCTCAGCAGACAGTCAATACATATTAAGAGAGTCCCAGGCATTAAATAAAAAAAAGGGGGGGGTGGAACTGTATGAAAAATGAAAATAAAGCAAATAGCTGCACGGCTAATGGAATACCATTTGTGACTTTGCATAAAAGGGGGGAAAGGGCACCGTTTCCCCCCCACACACACACACTACAAACAATAACATGGACATTAATCTCTTCCATTATAACTGCTCTAACATACAGAAGCCAGTTACAGGTTTATATCAGATTAAATTCTGATGTGCATTTTATATATTTTGTGGCAAAATACGCCATATCATTATATGCCACTTCCTTGCATAAAGTTTAAAGCTATCACGTAAATACAGCTGCCCCTGCCACAAAAGCAACAAAGGAACAAACAAAACCAAGAAACAAGACTGGAATGTGAAGTTCTCCTGGAAATGCTGCAGCTAAGAACTTTCTCAGTTCCACCATCCTAGAGTTGCCAAGTACATGTTGGGGAATACCTGGAGCAGGGCTCATTTTGTAGCAGGAGTTCCTTTGCATATTAGGCCACACACCCCTGATGTAGCCAATCCTCCAAGAGCTTACAGTAGGACCAGGCCCAACTGTAAACTCCAGGAGAATTGGTTATTAGGGGAGTGTGGCCTAATATGCAAAGGAGCTCCTGCTACAAAATGAGCCCCCTGACCTAGAGATTTGGGGGGGGGGGTGGAGCCTGAAAAGGGCAGGTTTTGGGGAGGGGAGGGACTACAGTGGGGTATAATGCCATAGAGCCCACCTTTCACAGCAGCCTTTTTCTCCAGGTGAAGCAATCTTTGTTGCCTGGAGGTCATTTTTAATAGTGGGAGATCTCGAGTCACTATCTGGATGCTGGCAACCCTATCACCCACAGGTCTCCCAAGGTTGCTAAATGGCCACAGAGTTTACTAGTACTAGTACAGAATTTACTGGAGAAAACGGTGCAGGTGGAAGAACACCTAACTCAGATTGGTGATGCAAACTGCCAGGACTGCAGACTTAGGTTAAGCACTCCATAGGCTCAAGTTCCTTCACCTATGAACTTCTATCACAATGCTCTTTCTTTAATTTACACATTAAATTTCTTATGAGACTAGGCTAGTCAATCCCCAGTGTCCAGTGATAAACCACTATGGTTATTATTAAGAATATTCACTGCCTTCCTAAGGCACTGGAAAGAGGACGACACACTAGAGTGTGGGCTGGCAGGAGAACTGGTACAGTTCGAAGGCTGAGAGCACACGCTGAGGAACTCCTGGTCCAAATTTCACCTTAGTCTCCCATTTGTATTATGGGGATATTAACGATACATTTTATAGGACAGCTGTAATTTATGTGGGAAATATTCATTAAATAAATTGAAGTTTCAGGAGCCTAGTCAGATTGCTCAGTATTTAGGATCCTACTCCAAGTGCCCTACCCTAGTTAAATTCAGAGTACTTGCCGGTTCCATCTATAGAATCCAGGGTGACTTAATCAGTTTATAAACATCTCCCTGTACTTTGCTTATAGGCAAAGCTGCAAAAGAGTCAGCAGTAGTAGATAGTAGGCTAGGCATAGCATCAACTGTCTGTTACGTCCTGGGCCCCTGGGGCTGAACCTGGCCAATGGACCTCCAGGATATGGATATTTCTTTGGTAAGGGTTAATCCCCCACAGCCTTAGAATTCAGGAGGGTGGTGGTTCAGGCACTGGAGTCCCTCTCTTTCTCCCATCATGGATTCTCTCTTCTGATTAGTCTTTCCTTTTCTCTCAGCATGAACCCGCCAGGAGGGTCTGCGAGAGATCTATGCTCTTCCTCCCTGGCCAGGGTTTCTCCTCACCCTTAAATATATCTTGTAACTGCCTCTGTCCTCAGCCTGCTCCAGCCCCCCCCCCCCAAGTGTTTTGGGCTAATAAGGCTGGGAGCTGCCAAAGGACAGGACAGGACAGGTGTTCCAAGCCTCCCTTGTCCTGCCCTGTGCCTGGTAGGGAGGGGTCCAGCTTTGCCTCCTTTTCAAGCCCTAGAAGATGCATTCTTCTCTGGTGTCTTCCCATGTCTGCTCCCAGTGAAGACGGCCAATTCCTCTTGTGGACCTTTCTCTTGATCCTCATTGCAGTGAGGTACTATCCCCTTGGTTCTCTGACCCAGAGCCTTCTGCCTCCGTCCGGAGGGGGGGCATTCCTCTCATGCTGGGGTCCCCCAGGATTTCTGGGCTTCATCAGGGTGTCAGACATATCAGATCCTGGATACTGTCATAAGATCATCGGAAAAGCCCTGCTGGATCAGACCTGTGGCCCATTTCATCCACCATCCTATTTCACGTACAGGCCAACCAGTTGCCCTGGAGAGTCAACAAATATGGCACAGAAGGCTTTTTTCCTGAGGTTGCCTCTTAGCACTGGGTTTCAAGGGTTAACTGTCTCTGCATTTGGAAGCCACTGAAGGACCTCTCCTCCAGGAATCTGTCAACAATGTCAGCATTCTGGTAGTGTCCATGTGCACTGCCTACCAACAACCTAACAAACTATCATTCTAAAGCCAAGATTGCAGAGGACTGAAAGCTGCACTTCCCAACAGCCTCTGCTCCATTCCCCAGCCTGCAGCAGCAACAGCCAACATGGAAACTTATTTTGCTGGCACCCAGTGCTGGGCAGAAAAACTCAAAGGTGAGTGGTGCACTGAGCTGAGCTGAAGATGTGCCTGGGAAGAGCCATCCAGGCAAACAGAAAAAAGAGGCTGTGAAGGAGGAGCAACTGCTGTTGTCTGCAGCCATTGCGGCATGTCAGGCTTGTGTTGGCAGCGTGCCAACTTCTCACTAGGCCACTGGCTGCACTACTGAGCAGAGAGCTCAAGCTGGTGAATAGACTTATCCAGGGGTTGTTTTGCAGAAAAATAGGTGGTGGAGCTCATCCAGGGATTGTTATGCAGCTGCAATACTATTAAATGGACAAGGAGGTGGAACTCTCAGAAAGAGAAGGTGGAACTCTCAGAAAGGTTCAGAAGCTGCGCTCCTGTGAGCTCCCACTGAATCTGAGGCCTGGACTTATCCTACCAGGGCCAACTGAGGTTTGATAGGCCCTGTACAAGAGACCTGTATTGGGTCTCCCATCCATCCATCCATCCATCCTTGCCCCGCTATGGCTCCTTCTCCTGCTCACTGGGACAGCCAACTGCTTTGTCCTTCTGGGCCCAATCCTTTGGGGAAGGTGGCCAGCAAATCTCCTCTTTTTCACTGCAGAACTGGACTTTAGTAAACTGGGCTCAAGAGAGGAGGTAACTGCAAGGAGAACAGCAGTGGCCCAAGTCTGGAATGAGCAGGTAACTGGGAGGAAAACATAACACATGACTGCCTCTGCGACAGGTCCTGACAGACAACACTCATCTCAAGGGTCTATTTTTTTTCCTCCTTTGAGTAACAGAAATCCAAAATCACTGTTGTTAATTTTCTTCACTGCTAGACAACCAGGAGGTATTTGAGTTCCATTTAAAAAATGAAGTTCTAAACTGACAACTTGAAGTGGTAGCTTGTTAACTTTCTGAGCAATCGCTTGCCAAATGCTATGACTGAGATAGGCTTTGTTCCAATATGGATTGACAGGAAGAGCTTCCATTTATCTTTGGCAAACAGAAAGCAAATGCAGCGTATATGACCCTTTTTCTGAGTTAAACCAGGGCACACCTTTCCAACCACTGAGTCACTTCCCGGAAGTTTTTTTCATTCTCAGAGGCTCTCCTCAAATCAGTACAAGTTTCAGGCACATGGAAGAAAGAAAGTCATCAGCTGAGAATTTCAGTTTCAAATAGAAAATATCTGATGTATACAGAAAGCATGAGGGAACAGGCAAGGGAAAAATGCAAAGGATATCTGCATTGAACCAAGGAAATATGAGCAGCCTAAATGTCAGAAGTCTGCACAGAAATGACATTTAAGTGGCACATGGTGCTCCTTGCTGCTGAATGCTTATTCTTCCACACAGTCTCTATTATTGTTATTATTCCAAGAAACATCAAACTGTTAATATTGCATATGACGTTCTACTATTTGTTTTTACAACATTTATTACTCAAGAGCATTTATTGGAAATGGTTTCATTTCAAATAGATTATTTTTTTTTGCAAGAAGTACAGCATCTGAGTTGAAAGTTACTGAACATGCTTGATATCAGCAGTAAAGCTCAGGAAAACCAACTGGTTGTCAAGATAAGGGAGGAGGAGAAATACCTGCACATCGCTAGTAAACTCCCTGCACCGCAAAGCTTAATTCACACTCATAGCTCCATTTTGTAAGAAGATCATCACTACCAGTTGGAACATGTGGTTTGATTTCTGGCCTCATGGTCTCCTGTCACATGTCACACTCTCCCTATTCAACCCTGAGAAAAGGCCCCATCTACTGTCCAGCACAGCTCAAAGTGTCTCTTTCGGGAGTACCAAATCCCAGCAACAGATAGGGAACTGTAAGAAGGTAAAAGTAGTTCCCTGGGCAAGCACCAGTCATTTCCGACTCTGGGGTGACGTTGCATTCACAACGTTTTCACGGAAGACTTTTTACGGGGTGGTTTGCCATTGCCTTCCCCGGTCATCTGCATTTTCTCCCCAGCAAGCTGGGGACTCATTTTACTGACCTCGGAAGGATGGAAGGCTGAATCAACCTGCAGCCAGCTACCTGAACCAGCTTCTACTGGAATTGAACTCAGATCATGAGCAGAGGGCTCTGACTGCAGTACTGCAGCTTTACCATTCTGCACCACGGGGCTTCTTTTATAGGGAACTGAGATAATACTAAAACTGGCGAAAGAATTGGGCAGGGAGGTATTGGGAAGATCAATCGAACTTCTACACAGAGTTGAGGCCAGGACAGAGAACGCAGAACTTTTCCCCTTCTATTTAGCCATAGTCAGGGGTCGTTTTATAGAAAAAGAGGTGCCGGACATCATTAGCACAACTCGTTAGAACAATTTACATATGCCACACCTCCAACATCACTGGAAGTAAATTATAGTAAATTATATCAGCTCAGCATCTTCCTTAAAATGTTTCTTGGATTTGGATTGTCATAATAAAACCTTACTCCCATCATACTTTTTCCTTTCTCTTATGTGGCCACAGTGGCATGATGAAAATTTCCATCTGTCTGCTTTATATGTTTTGGTTATTTTCCCGTTTTTTGAGGGGAAAGATATTAGAAAGTTTGTCAAATCACAGAGATCAGCAAAATTCTCACAGGGGGTTTGAACAATGGAGCCCAGAAGTAAATATTGGGGGGTAAGAAGGAGGAAGAAGAAGAAGACTGCAGATTTATACCTCGCCCGTCTCTCTGAATCAGAGACTCAGAGCCGCTTACAATCTCCTATATCTTCTCCCCCCACAACAGACACCCTGTGAGGTGGGTGGGACTTAGAGAGCTCTCCCGGAAGCTGCCCTTTCAAGAACAACTCCTGCAATAGCTATGGCTAACCCAAGGCCATTCCAGCAACTATAAATGGAGGAGTGGGGAATCAAACCCGGTTCTTCAGAGTCCGCACACTTAACCACTACATCAAAGTGCTTCTCTTTAGAGGTTCCAGAGTTCCATTCCTGTGAACTCCTGCCCAAAGTTGGATATAATGCTTATTCTTATTCCAGTTGGATAGAAACAGGAATGAGAACTTCCTATCCATAACACTCATTTGCCAATGCAACAAAGTACACGGGTGAGGCCTCTCTCTGGCTGGACAGCCCCCTGAAGAGAATATGATAGCTTTGGATTCTCTGCATTGAGCAGTGGCGTTGGACATGGTGGACTTGGAATGCCTCTTCCAATGGCCAATCCAAGGTAAGGATGATTCACACCTGAGTAAAAGTAAAGTCCTGACATTCACAAACATGCATTTTTTGCTCCACTTCCTTAATCATACATCATTTTAAAAGAGCCACGTTATTGCTTTGCCTGCAAACTTTTCAGTGTTTTTAAGTAATGCCAAACAACAAATAAATCTTAATTTATCACTGCAGAAGCTGGAGATGACTCTTGGATTTTTTTTTTTTTTAAGTCACTTAAAGACACATCAGCCACCAGTTTCTATAAACTAGGACAAGCCAATACTTCAATATGGGTATTTTGTTTGCACAACACAGTGAAAAAAAGGCAATTTTTTTTTAAAAAAAAATCTCTTACCTAATTTTTGTCCTGTCAGCAAGCTAACTTTGCTTTCATCTGCCACTGGAGACGAGGGGAGAAAAAAAGAAACACCAACATTAGATGCTGCCCTAAATGAAGCAATTATTTAGCAGGTGCGAACAATTTAACAAGTGTGGTAAGATAAGCCTTTAATTTGTAAATAAAAATAAAACAAAAGTCTGAGATTGTATTTTGAATTTGCAAAGCAGATGCCAAAAGCTAAAATCCAGTATCTACTAGAAACCAAAGGAAAGAAAGGACCGCTGCATAATTTGTCAGCAGAACCATAATTCTCGGTAGAGATTATCCAAACACTACCTCACAGAATTACTTGCCCGTTCTAATACACAGTTCTTTCTGCTTACCCCCAACAGGTATGAACTTTAGTTCCTCATTCAGATGTTATATCCAAGGTGTGGAGCCCATGGCACATCCCTCTTGACCATCATGCTGCCTGCATGGATCTTGCCCAAGCTAGTCAGTACCAAAGTTCCCTCTAAACTGTGGAGTCTTGTGAGCAAAAATTCTACTTTGTGAGCTCCTGGCATTAAAGTTGTGAGCTCCTGCATATATTCATGTGTTCAGGAGGCCATCCTTCCAGAGTAGGCTGAGCTAGGACAAAAATGTGTGAGCCAGGGGCTAAAAAACTGTGAGCTAGCTCACACGAACTCAGCTTAGAGGGAACACTGGTCAGTACTAATAGCAATGAATGAGTTGTTCTGAAATCTAACAACGCGGTTGTTACTCCATCTGTGCCTTCTAGCATATAAACAACCAATTTATGCTCTTTCAAAGGACTGCATGGAAGAAATAATCATTGTTTCTTAAAATAAACTTTTGTATAAAGATTTTTTTTCACAGCAAGAATATTGCAAGTTCAGTGTTCTCTTTTCACTCGCTTGTGCAGTTGTTCAATAATTGTTTAATAATTTGCACAGTACTTTATACAAGATTTCTGACTAGATCCGTCTGGATTAAACAAGAATAAGTAGTGATCCCTGGAGAGGGACAATGAGATAACATAGGAGAAGTACTAAAAAGAAGACTGTATTCACGCCTACAGCACAGTTATTTCCTTCAGTAAACATCACTGTGTTGGCTTCACTGGAGACGGAAAGAGCTTTCAAGTCACAACTGATGTATGGCGCAACTAGCATATAACAACTCATTAAATGTTCTGAGTATGGCTATTCAGCACCTACATCACAGTCGTTTACTTCTACTACAGTTCTGCAGGGCCTGTAAGACGGAGCTCTTCCACCAGGCTTTTAGTTGAAGCCATGAACATACGATATGACTGGCCCTCCTGCTGTAAACCTGTTGTAAATCAGCCCAGACCTGTTCTCATCCCCACACATGGTTCATCTTACCAGGGCTTTTTGCTTGTAGCAGGAATTCTTTTGCATATTAGGGCCTACTGTAAGCTCCAGGAGGATTGGCTACATCAGGGGGGCGTGGCCTAATATACGAAAAAGTTTCTGCTACAAAAAAAGTCCTGCATCTTACTATGCCTTAATCTGATGTGGAGATATCACCCTCTGTTTGGTTTGTAACTTGTAGGTTACACATTGTTTTTTATGAAGATTTTGTTTTATTGTGGTATTATATTATGCAAAAGCAGCCCCATGGCGCAGAGTGGTAAAGCTGCAGTACTGCAGTCTGAGCTCTCTGCTCGTGACCTGAGTCCAATCCCAGTGGAAGCTGGGTTCAGGTAGCCAGCTCAAGCCAGCTGATTTAGTCTTCCATCCTTCCGAAGTTGGTCAAATGCGTACCCAGCTTGCTGAGGGAAAAGTGTAGATGACTGGGGAAGGGAACCACCCCGGGAAAAAAAAAAGTCTGCCATGAAAATGTGATGTGATTTCACCCCAGAGTTGGAAACGACTGATGCTTGAACAGGGAACTACCTTTACCTTTTATTATATTATGCATGTAACCTGCCCTGAGTCTGCCTTGGCAGGATGGGTGGGATATAAATTCCATAAAATAGAACAAAAAAATAAAAATTATGTTGGCTTCATGGGAGATGGAATGCGCTTTCAAGTTACAACTGACGTATGGCACAACTAGCATGTGCCAATTTTTTCAAGGCAAGAGAAGTTCAGAGGTGGTTTGCCATAGCCTCCCACCGTGTCACAACCCTGGACGTCCTTGGTGCTCTCCCATCCTAATACTAACCAGGGCCAACTAACCTACTTAGCTTCTTGAGATCTTACTTGACCCAGCTAGCCTGGACCATCCAGGTCAGGACTGGCTTCTCTAGCAACTCAGTTTACTGTGTCCAAAATGACACATGTAGTAAACTGCGTGTAGTATGGAAGTGAAGTATTTTAACACAGAAATCAACTACTGCTTGAGAGTGTGGGAGTGAACGTGTCCTCTGGGAGCTTTCCAGTTTTAACATCTATCTCTATTCTGTCTGATTTTGAGAGCAACGTTTTCAAGCGACGGAAATACTGAACAACACAGGGTCAAAGCAAAAGGTAATTTCAGACAGATCAAAAAATATGGGTATCATAAAATAGCATTCTAACTATTTTACTAGCCTTCTAAGATGTTAAATGCCAAAAGGACATGGCATAGAAACTTATGACTCATGGTATACCAACAGAATTTCTTGGAGACCAAAGTCCTACTTTTGTCCCTCAGAGGTGCAACACGTACAAGAAAGCAAATCATCACAGCATCATTACAGTACACTAGGGACAGCATTATTTTGATTTACAGTGATTCTATAATCCTAAGCGGAACACAAGAAACCACAGGTATTTGTCTGACATCAGTAACACGGCAGTGATAAACAGAAGAAATAAAGGAGGGAAAGCTGGTTGAAATCTGGTTAATACCAGTCAAGTCTCCAGGAATACCCCTTCAAAAGGCATCTGAGAACAGAAGAACTTTTCAACATAATAAATTTTGATCGCCAACTATTTCTTCCATATAATCTCTATTACTTTGTTGCATTCTGATTTTAAGGTTTGCTTTTTGAGCTGGGTGGGTAGGCAGGTCATAAGCATAGTTAGAATGTCACGCTAGCAGGCCTCAGATTCAGCAGGAGCTCACATGAGCACAGCTCCTGAACCTTTGATGCTCCCCTCCTCCCCACCTACCTGCCTTGTCCATTGAATAGGAGGTGCAGCTGTGTAACAATCCCTGGATTAGGAGAGCGGGCAGCCAGCCAGCCACCAGGGACTTTACCACACACCCACAGCCCTCATTAACCCCTGGAGAAGCCTGCACCCCACCCTTTTCCCACCTCTTATGTGGTAGCTTGCTGGTCTTTTGACTGGGGGGGGGGGTGGCCATGGAGAGCCCCAGGTGAGTGAGGCCTGATTGGGCTGGCTGGATCTCTAGCCAGCCCAAGTAGACCTCACTCACCCAGGGCTCTCCTTTCTTGCATCAGGTTGCTTTTGGCTGGGGAGGGGGGGCATTTGCTAATGAGCCCCACCACCAATTTTTCTACAAAACGACCCCTGAATGCTAGGGACTGGGACACCCAGGTTCAAATCCCTGCTCTGCCATGGAAGCTTATGGGGTGGCCTTGGGCCAGTCACTCTCAACCTAATTCACCTCACAGGGTTGTTGGGAGCATAAAATGCAGGAAGATGAGAACAGAACCTTTGGATCCTGCCACTGGAGAGAAAGGCAGAGGGAAAATGAAGCAAACATATAGATGGAAGAAATATAGATGCACCATCAACAAAACAGGATGCATTAAAAAAAGACAGAAACATCAACCCAGCCAAATGAAACTAAACAAATTCCTGTAATCTATATGCAGAAAGCCTAACTGAAAAACATCTTCTAAAAAAGCATATTAATCGGCCAAAGCCCTGCTTCAATACAAATGTTTCCAGAATGCTCTTAATAATCCAAATAAATTACTTTCCCTGATCTAAACATATTTTGCAGGAGGTTAAACAAAATCACTTGCTAGCTCTCCAGATGGATATTATCCTTACACAGTCCGTTTCAGCATGATAAAGATATAGTACCGTCAATTAATTTTAAGTCAATGATTGTGCCAATAATATGACTCTCTAGCAGCTCTTATTTCTTTGCTGCACTGTTTCCTTCTCTAGGCCTGGATGCATATTACTCACAGAGAACATGTCAGATTCTGGCTTGGAACCTTCTTTTTACATAGAACTGATAGAGGTTTTATTTCTAGGTTGAAGCTCTTCCTATTGCATGAAGCCCTTCTCTAAGCATTCTTAAACATCAGTTTCAAAAAAAAAATTAATATTGTCTTCTTATACAGCACCTGTTACTGCAAACAGTTAAGAGTACACATGAACACTCATTTTGCACTTCTGGATCACAGAGTTGGAGGGGGCCATGCAGGCCATCTAGTCTGACCCCCTGCTCAATGCAGGATCAGCCTAGAGCAGGGGTAGCCAAACTTACTTAACGTAAGAGCCACACAGAATAAATGTCAGATGTCTGAGAGCCGCAAGACATGAATGCGGTTGGACTCCCTCTGGCCCACCAGCTCCTGAGATGCCAACCACACAGCACTGGGGCAGGACCTGGAAAACACATTTAACTTTAGACAGGGAGGGAGGAGATAAAGAGAGAGAGAATGAAAAGAAAGGGAGGGAGGAAAATATACAGAGGAGGGAGAGATAGAAAGAAAGAAAGCAACTTTAACTTTAAATGTGTTCTTTGTGCTGTAAAGTGAAAGTAGCTGAGTGTCTGCTCCCATAGAGCAGAATGGGACATATGAACATATGAAGCTGCCTTATACTGAATCAGACCCTTGGTCCATCAAAGTCAGTATTGTCTACTAAGACTGGCAGCGGCTCTCCAGGGTCTCAAGCGGAGGTTTTTCACACCTATTTGCCAGGACCCTTTTTTGGAGATGCCAGGGATTGAACCTGGGACCTTCTGCTTACCAAGCAGATGCTCTACCACTGAGCCACCATCCCTCCCTTAAATTGGTTTCTTGATTGGCTCCCAGAGCTGCCAACCAAGCTATGGACAACTTCTATGGGTGTTTCTAGGGCTCCCAGAAGTCCACCATTGACTGAATCAGTGCCAAGCTGTCTGGAAAAAAATACCCGCAAAACCCAACCAAACAACACACCAAAGAACCAACTGGTTTGAAATGAACCACAAATCAGTCTGATTCATGCATAAATCTTGATTCATGGATCAGTTTGTGCCCAACTCTAGTTGGAACCCATCCTCGATATTTGGTAGGACCAAACATTTTCCTGGGGGGGGGGAGGGGAGGGAGTATTGAGGGGTTAGTCAGAAGGTAAGGGGTTAGACTTATCTCACAGATCAGCACTCAAAGCAGAGGAAAAGGAAGGGATGAGTTTAGAGGAAGTGGTGGTGGGAATCAGGACAGAAGGACAATAAAATTAAAACAGAAAGGTAGAAAGTTTCATATGTTGCCTGACTCAGCAATCTCAACATAGTGGGGACGTTCTGAAATAGTAAAGGAGAGGGTCTTTATGAGAAGAGGATCTCTGTCCAGTGATTTCACTAGTGGAGGAGCAACCTTTGGGAGAGGGTCAGATCAAACTTTTATACCACTAAGCCTTGTCCTGTAGTGGTGGAAGAACAGTCTGGGATGGAGAAATGAACCCTGTTTGCTCATTCCTGGATGCCACTTTTATCCTGTTTCCCCTGAGCCAAATTCTATTGGTGGCATTTTTGGATCCTCTCTATTATTGGGTCAAATTTCCAGAATTCTGCCTGTGATGGGGAATTCTGGAGTGCTTTCTAATTGCTCCTATTAGTAAATTTGGATTTATGTAAAGGTGAGAAGAGGACAAAAATGGAAACCTCAAAAAGGGTCACAAGAATGGAGAGAGGAATGATGTGTGGGTAATTGAGAGCTGGGGTCTTCTGAGTGGTATCATGTCCACTTGAAAAGGCTAGGAGGTGGGTGATGATCCTGACTTTCTTTTCGATTAGATTTCCAAAGAAGTCTGTTATGACAGACTGCTCTTTAAAAGCCCAGAAGTGCTGTGTAAATATGCAAAGAATTATGAAGGGTTAATGTCTCACAGAGTCAGACAGTTTGAGTGAACAAGAAAATGTTTGGTTAGCATCAGTTGAGCAGAAAGACTTCAGATAAATGCTAAAGAGAACTGAGTCCGAGTCTAGCCCTGATGGAGAAGAGCTGGGTGCTGACTGAGTTTGTGTTTAGCCCTGCCTGAGAGCAGTTCAACACAGATGGAGAACTCAGAAGGTTGGCAAGGAGGAGTGGGTAAATCAGTGAAGACTCCCATTCCGGCTGATAGATCTTCTAGTGTGAGAAAAGATTCCTTACCCAATTTAAAAGGGACATAGCTCTAAGGAATGGGGTGATCCCTGGTCTGGTGTGTTTAGAGACTGCCTGCTAAAACCTGCAGAGTCAGTTAAAACTTAAGAAATTACACTGGAGTGTTTAGGAAACATTGAAACAAAAGCCTCTCATCTTAAAGATTCTAATATGTGTGAGAAGCTTAAGGAACTCTCAATTGCTAGAAAAATATGAACTGTAGCCTATGCCTATACTGATTTACCTCAGAGCTCATTATTGATTTACCCTCAGACATTTTTACCCCTGATTTCACCTGACTTTTTCCTCTCTACATTGAATATTTTGTTATTTTTTGAACCTTAAAAAGCCTCTCGTGTACCACTGCAGAAGTTGAAGAGGGTGATCTTGTCCCTTCCCTCAAGTTCCTGAGTTGAGCCAGCAGCAAAATATTGTACTGTGACAGAGTGGGACAGTCATAGATTTTCGAAAAGAAGAAAATAGATAGGGCAACTCAGAAAGGGAAGGGAAAATGGAGGGAAAATCTTGCCTCTGAGGGAGGGAAGTAAGCGAAGTCATCATATCTGCATTGTAAGGCAGACTCCTAGATGGTTCTAGAAGATTATTCTTCCACAAGTTTTAACTGTTAATCATGGTCAGAATTTTGATGAGTCCTCAGGAAGCCAAATACTAGAGTCACTGTCAGGGGAGTGTCTGGGCTCCCAGGAGAACCTGGCTACTTCCTGGGAGCTTTCTGATTCACTGTAGCCTGATCTTTATGTCTGAGCTTGAATATCGAACATGCAGTCTCTCCTGCAGCCCCCAACATAGTGTGGCCTAAGAAGTCATAAAGAGGACAGAGGCATTTGTTTTCAAAACACTTCTCCCAACCCAGATATGCTTTCAGGATAACATGCTTAAGACTCAGACACTAAACAAACTGTAACATTAAATAAAAAGTCTTGTACTATCTTAAAAACTAACGGCTTTATTGAGGCATAACCTTTCACGGTGTAGAGTTCAGTATAACTGTGGGATACAGTGCAGAATTTTCTGAATTCTCAATACAATTACTGGCAAAACCAAGAAGAAATCGATCCTAGACTATATCCGAAGAGGGAAAGACTAGAAAGTGAACTCCCTGTCAATGGAATTAAGGGCATAGAAACTCAATGTGTGCACCAACCTCTGGAGCCCTGCCTGAAGCTGCTCTGCACTATTTGTCTCCTGCATGTTTCATGAACCAGCACATTCAAAATTTGGTATGGCCACTGTTACTCCTGCTATTTATTGATGGCTGAAAAGGGAAGTGTAGTTATGCATTCAGAGTTAAAGCATAGACTGGTACTAATCCTAAGAATCTCAACTATGCAAGCACACTTAAGCTTCCACGTAGACCATGTAGCTCTGCCCTTTTCTAGTAGTTTTATTTAATTTTATTTGGATACTTTTGCCCAGGGCTTTTTTTGTAGCAGGAACTTCTTTGCATATTAGGCCACACCCCTCTGATGTAGCCAATCTTCCCGGCACTTACAGTAGGTCATGAACTAAGACCCCTGTAAACTCTTGGAATATTGGCTAAATCAGGGGGTATGGACTAATATGCAAAGCAGCTCCTGTTACAAAAAAGCCCTGCTTTTACCCCGCTTTTCTCCATTGAGTGAAGAAACAACTTACAATACAAAAAAGTAGCAGGCCATAAATGCATACATAAATACTTACATACAAAGATACAACAAAATCTACCTGGCAGCAAAAAAACCCAATCCTACATCACAGGAGAAAAGAACAGAGCAAATGGTAAGGGCAGGGGAACTTAGCCCAATTGAATTAAGAACTAAAAAGTTAAGGAAGACAAAATATAAGGTCCCAATAGTTTTGTGTCTAAAACTGAAGTATAAATATTACCAAATATACAAAATATGCACATTTTTATTACAAATTCGATTAAAAAACAAATACAGGCCCAAGTAATAGCCTCAATTCAGAATAAAATCATACATTGATCCCCAAGATAGAGCATTATTGACCCTGAGCAGAAAAGCTCTGCCTCTGATGGCAAGTCTCTCTCTCCAGGCACTTCCTTCCTTTGGGGGGGTGGGGGGGTAGCCAGCCCTCTTTAAGCTGGCAGGGCTGGTAAAAGCACTGCCCCTGAAAGCAACAACCTCTCTCTAGGCACCTCCATTTGGTATCATAAACTAGTTCTTCTCTTCTCACTTTCGCACAACTCCTCTTGCAGAATGGGGTAGCTGCAGTCCAGCACCCCCCCCCCCCACTGCACCACCGGGAAATATAAAGGTCTTACCATACATATGCTGTTTGCGGCCAGGGCTTTTTTTGTAGCAGAAGCTCCTTTGCATATTAGGCCACACACTGCTGATGTAGCCAATCCTCCAAAAGCTTACAAGGGTGTTATTACAGGGCCTACTGTAAGCTCCAGAAGGATTGGCTACATCAGGGAGGCGTGGTCTAATATGCAAAGGAGTTCCTGCTACAAAAAAGCCCTGATTATCAAGAAAGAAGCTATTCCTTTCTTGCATTTCTCAGATTTTGCACACCAAGGGTAATAGTTCCACTTAGATCTCAGAAACCAGAAGCATATTGCTAAGCAGCGGCAATTTATCAGCGTTTAGCAAGAATCAACACAGAATGAGATGATCTCATTGTCATTTGTTGTGGACAAGCCTACAGCATTACATGGTTCACAAGGATCAATTTTTGTTAGGTTTTTCCCCTCATTTGGGCTGCACAATATATTGTTTTCCTCCTGATAATGCAAACAGCTCCTTTTCTCCTCTCTTTCTAGCACCTCCAGCTCTCACTCCTAAGTAATGCACTGTTAATTAAGGCCGTCATAGCTTATTTCACACCTTTGTTACTGCACCTCCTTCCCCAGCACACTAAATGAAGCAGATTAATCTCCTTGCAATGAAATACTGTAAAAACATTAATACTCTAAGTCCCAGCTGAACGTGTGGTATGGTATTATCATTTTCACTCTGCCTTCACGGCACAACAGCCATTTTGTCATTGAGAGTTCCCACTGAACAGAGCTTAGGAAAGGATGATATTAAAGGCTTCAATCTGAAACTGAGGAAGCGAGCTCTGACTCATGAAAGCTTATGCTGGCATTGATCTTTTTACTCTTCGAGGTGCACCGAACTCTGGTTTTATTTAGCATTCCTAGGTCATTCTTTCAGATGGCAGACATGTTGGTTTGCAATAGAACATTTAGATTCGAGCCCATGAGCACCCAAGAGGCATACAAGAGTTTTGAAGTTTAAGCCAGGGGTGTCAAACTCATTTGTTATGAGGGTCAGATCTGTCGGGTTGGGCCACATGTATCATAAAATGTAATGCCAGCTAGCAGAGATATAAACTTTGTAAAGGACACACACAAACACAATTTTAAAAAACTTAAAAGATGCTTAAAAGATTAGCACTTTTGTAATATTTTATTTATTTACCAGTTTTTGATAACTGACACCTCTTGCTCTGAATTATTGCATCAAAATCTGGAGACAATGTCTGTGCTATAGCAATCTTGAGTATGCTGTTCAAGTGTTGTTCAGGTGTGTGTCTTTAAGTTGTGAACTTACTTTTAATTCATTACAGAAATCTCATGGTCAATGCTTTGAGCCTAAAACCCAGGGAAAAACGTGAAATCGCGGGGCATTGTGAGCTTTTGTACATACGTTGTTTCATATGCTGGACAGCCAACAGAGAAAATAGAGGCTTTGCTCTGTAGCTCCTGCACAATTGAGCAAGCCTTGTAAAGCAAGCTGTGATGCACAAGAAAGCAAAAGAGAGACAAGGAAGCAGATAACAATGAGTTGCTTGCAGGCCTGATAGGAGTCCCTCCAGGGGCCTGATCCGGCACTCAGGCCGCATGTTTGACACCCCTGACATAAGCTTTTGTGAAGCAAAACTCCCTTCATCAGACACAAGTAGGGTAGAAATGGAAGTGTGCCTTTTTATCTCCATTTCTACTCTACCCACGCTACTCAACCCTATGCTAACAGATTGTGCACTTGTGCATGTCCAGAGGTAGAAACTTTAGAACACCTGTTCCTAAACTGTACTTTTTACTCTGACCTGTGCTCCATACTCATTGACCTCTGAGTGAGCAAACAGAGAAGCCCGACAAATATAAAATTGTCTTCCTTTTGTCAACTTGGAACCAATTGGTATTTGAAACTGTTGCAATTTTTTTATATCTAGCATCCAGGAGGTGCTTAATGTATTTGCAAATTGCCATTTGATGGATGGATTGGTTCCCTGTTATGTTCAAAACATGCCAATAAAGGTTATGGAACTGAATACTCTACTCATATCTAATGAAGAAAGCGTTGGCTCTCAAAAGCTTATAACCTGACTCTCCTGTAGGTCTCTCAGGTGCTCCTGGGCTTGACACTAATAAGTCATTCTCGGTCACAGTTTCAAAGAAATGGCCATTGAGATTGGTGTTTGCACGTGGGACGGGGGCACAGATGATACTCTGCTGGAGGCTGCAGGTGATCTGGTGGCTTTCAGCCTGGGGCAGTTGCTGCCACATGGGGGTGGTGCAGCTTGCTGGTGATCTCTGGTTTGAAATCCTGGCATCTCCCACCTATAGACTGTCTGGCAGCCTTGGCTGGGGGTAGCTGCTTGGCTTTTGGAGCTTTACTTGGCCTGGGTCCCACTGTATACACAGCCTCATGCCTGGGCTGCCACCCTCTCACTTCTGTAATTGATTGGGATGGTGTGGTGGTGGTAGTTCAATTCATTTTCCCAGTCCCCTGCCATGGTGGCTTGTGGGTGGGGGAAGCTCAAACCACCCAGCCACTTTGTGGGTTTCCCCTGGGGCCAAGCTTACAGCATTGGTGGTAGGAGCAGGCTGGGGAAGGAGTTTGCCCCCCCTCCAGGCAGTGTGGGAACACTGCTGGCTCTCTACCCATGCAGGTTTTCCTCTGACCCCCCCCCCCCAGTCCATGGGGCCTTAAAGTGAGGACACACCAACTCCTACCAGATGCTGTCCTTTCTAAAGTTTAAATCATTGGTACATGGTATTATGTTATGTTACATAGCACGCCTGGCCTGGCCCAAAAAAATGGCATATATGTCAGATCCAGCCCTCATAACAAAGAAGTTTGACACCTCTAGATAGAGCATGATGAGTTAATGGCATGACCTTCAGAACTCAGAGTGATGCCAGGCAGTGCTAACTGCTAATGCCTTTCTCTTATAGAGTCAAGTCAAGTTAAGTTAGCCTTTCAAAGAAATGGGCATTTCTTTTCAACCCAAAGCTAGACAAAATAACTCTTTTAATCTGGATTTTGATTCTAAAACCATTCTATACCAGATGTTGATAAACATTACATGTTTTAAAATGTACAATTCATTCTCCAGTTTCGCTGCATATGCCGCATTTGCCCTTCCCACCCAAACAAAGCAAAAATATTCCTCCATATGCAGCCTCATCAGACTCAAAAATGCCAGACAAGCCTGAAGAAATAAATTCCCAGCTCCAACTCTCATCTTAGCTGCCCCTTCCATTCTCCCCCATCCTTCACAAAGAGTGGCAACGATACTTTGAGCAAAGGCTTCAGGGTTTCCTCTCCGCTGCTGTTTTCTGCTTATTTGATAAGTACAACCTGTACTGTTCAATGGCCGAACCAAAAACTGACAATACATTTAGCTAGTAAAATTATGTAACCTGCTTAGTGGTCAAGGACCAAACAATAAAGATATAGACCCAGCATTAGAGTCACAAAAATAAAGAAAAACTGCAATGGGTTTTTACACAGTAGATAATTTTTACACAGTAAGTAACTTCTCTGTGAAAGTCATGCCTCATGTGCATGCATCCTAGTGCTGGAAAATGCTGTCAAGTCCCAGTTGGACTTATGGTGACCCCATTGAGCTTTGAAGGCAAGGGATATTCAGATGTGGTTTCCCATTGCCTGCCTTTGCAAAGCAACCCTGGACTTCCTTGGTGGTCTCTCATCTAAGTACTACACAAGGTCAACCTCGTTTAGCATCTGAGATCTGATGAGAATAGACGATCCATGTCAGGGCATATATACGCAACTGTGTGTATGCATGTCTGCATTACGTATGCATACAGAGAATCAACATTTCATTATTATATCATGTGTGCACAAGGTAGAAATGAAACCTGTCATTCCTCTACCCTCACTTTACTAGCTATTTTGTATGAGATGATGTAGAGCAAAATAGCTGTACACTAATACGATTCAATTCTCTGTTTAGCTTTAGGCTAAAGCTAACAGGGGCTTTCATGTTTTGAAAGCAATTCCCACGGCTGTAGTACTTACGGATCATTTTACAAGGCCCGAGTTGTGTTATTTTGTACATATAGATTTGCTGAAAACAATGAGAAATATTAATACATATAATAAAATGCCATGCTTTTCTTAAAAAAACAACAACGATGTTTGTCTTCTGTTTCAACTTGGAAAAACTGATTCTTTCATGCAGCTGGGGAGGAACACTGGCACACATGTGACCAGTTAATGCATTTTTAGTACATAATGTGGCAATTATTGTCTATACAACTGTCCGATTGTGCATGAATAGGAAGTGGCATCATCTTTACAATAAATTGTACGGTAATTAGCTATTTCCCCTCATTTCCTTTCTGAACTCCCATAACACGCAAATACATCATCTGTCTTACTTATTTGTAAAAGTAAGAACGAACCATCTGTATTGCCACTGTTCTAAATTAGATGGACTGTAATTTACAGGTCTATAAAGCAGAGGTTAGAAGTTCAGTCCCTGGAATTGTTTGCAAAGGGTCAGATTGTATTTAATCTAGGGGCCCTAATAAAAGAGACCACATGTATAAAGAAATGCAATGACTAAGTTGCCACCTAATTCCATGTTGGGGGGGAGGTAGTCCACCTAATCCAGGTTTTTTTTAGGTGTTGTTGACAATATCAAAATCTCCTACCAGTTGTAGACTGAGGATTGTTAACCATTCTAGGTCACACAGATGGAATGCTTTAACCACCTGCCTCTCTCTATCCTTCTAGTCACTCTCTGGTTGATGGTTTGTGAACACCACCCACCTTCATAGATTCCAAGGAGAGACAGCACCATCGTTTACATAATTGCTTATCCCAGAATCACCAGATGACAAGAACCCCCAATTAACCGTGTGCACCCTTCTCAGCTGCAATTCAATCGTCTCTAATTACTCCTGTTAGCAGCCTCCCCCTGCCATGATATGTATTCTATAAATTCATCCAGACGCCACCCGCAAACCTCTGGTACAATACATTCTTGCTCACAGCTGCAGATGGGTGTGATAACAGTTTCAGGAGAACGTGTGTTCACTGCAGGAAATCTTGGGAGGGGGGAACAGACGGAACCAGGGATGGGAAATACATGTATACTCCTGGCTACAAACACGCCGGAACTTTATTGCTACAGCTTCCATTATATTTGCTTCCAGACTATGAGCCTATCTGACCAGGGGAGGCTGAAGTCCATGTCATTCCTGTCCCTTGCCAGCTACTGTAATTTATTTAGTTTGGCATTTCCTGACTATTTGACTCCACTCCCACAAAAATGTGGGCTCAAAGCATAAAAATGGTACATGCTATCATAGATCACAAACTGCAGGGGTGGAATTCTAGCAGGAGCTCCTTTGCATATTAGGCCACACACCCCGATGTAGCCAATCCCTCAAGAGTTTTTTTTTGTGAGCTCTTAAGAGAATTGGCTACATCAGGGGTGTGTGGCCTAATGCAAAGGAACTTCTGCTAGAATTCCACCCCTGACAAAATGTCTCAATAAAACCCTAATATACTAGTAATAACCAGGGCTTTGGGGGGGGGGGGGGGGATGCAGCAGAATGGAGTTCTGGAACCCCTTTCTGGAAACAAAATTCTTGATGGACGGGGACAAAGGGTGGCAATTGGGGGAGAGTTGTCCCAGAGGCACTCACTGGATTGTGGGGTGCCGCAGGGAGCACATCTCTCTCCAATGTTATTTAACATCTATATGCGCCCCCTTGCCCAGATTGCCCGGAGGTATGGGCTGGGGTGTCATCAATATGCGGATGACACCCAACTCTATCTACTAATGGATGGCCGGCCTGACTGCGTCCCATAAAACCTGGCTCTAGCGCTGCAAGTTGTGGCAGGCTGGCTCAGGCTGAGTGGGTTGAAGCTGAATCCAACGAAGACGGAGGTCTTTTGCTTGGGTCGTGGCGCTCTGGGAAGGGAAATTCCTCTCCCGGTTTTTGACGGTGTGGCGCTGAAAGCGGCGCACCGGGTCAAGAGCTTGGGGGTTCTACTGGAGCCTTCATTGTCAATGGAGGCCCAGATAGTGGCCACTGCCAAGTCCATGTTTTTTCATCTTAGACGGGTGAGGCAGTTGGCCCCCTTCCTTGAGCGCCAGGACCTAGCAACAGTGATCCATAATAATAATAATAATAATAATAATAATAATGATAATACATTTTATTTTATATCCCGCCCTCCCCCGCCGAGGCAGGCTCAGGGCGGCTCATAAGACATGCAACGGTCACCTCAAGACTGGACTACTGTAATGCCCTCTACATGGGGCTGCCTTTGTAACGAACCCGGAAGCTGCAGCTGGTGCAGAACGCAGTGGCTACGCTATAGTTAGGGCTCCCGAAGTGGGTACACATACAGCCGGGGCTGCGCGGGCTGCCGGTTGCATACCGGGTTCGGTACAAAGTGCTGGTTATTACCTTTAAAGACCTATATGGTTGAGGGCCTGCCTACCTGAGGGACCATCTCTCCCCATATGAACCCCAGAGAGCACTAAGGTCAGCGGGAAAGAACCAGCTGAATATCCCTGGGCCAAGGAAGGCCAAATTGAAGAACACAAGAGACCAGGCCTTCTCTATTGCAGCTCCACACCTATGGAATCAACTTCTGGATGAAGTGCGGACTCTGCAGAGTCTTGACCAATTCCGCAGGGCCTGCAAGACCACTCTCTTTAAGAGGGCCTTCACTGAATGCTGAGCTAATGATAGATTCGCTGCTGTTGTACTCTGCCATCAATTTATTAAAAACCTGTAATTTAGCACCATAACTGTTAATTTTAATTGGAATGTTGAATTAAATGATGGTTTTATAATGTAGTATTTATTGAATTAAGTGATTTTATTGTATTGTATTATATTGTATCATATTGTATTGAACTAAAATGTTGTGAGCCGCCCTGAGCGTGCTTCAGTGGGGAGGGCGGGATATAAATAAATAGTTTTATTATTATTATTATTAAAAATGTTTAAAAGTTCATGAGGAGTACCCATGTGTTTCTCGTTAATTTTCCTCTTGAGAGTTCTGGCACCTCTTTTTCCAGAAAAAAAGCCCTGGATAACTATTTAAAAATCAGTGCACACTACCTAGCTAGCAGTCTGAAACCAACGACCAAAAAATGAATAAAAAATCTCCCGAACAGAGAAGTCATACATATAGTGAAGAAAACGAGAAGGGAAACTGTGGTTTGAACCTCAACTGGGCTGCTGGTCCCAAAGGTCTGGAGCAATTACAAATTGAAATTAGTGGCAGAGAGCAATGACCTGTATGTATCCCCAACATGAGTGGGATGGGAAGGAACACCAAAGGGCAGAGTGCACTGGAAATAATGAAGCCATCAGTCATATTTGCGAAAGACAAGTAACATGTCCAGTCCTGGTGCTATTCTAGCACTGAAAGAGCACACACACAAACATGGGGGCATGGATACAAAAGCAAGGATCTTGTTGATAACATTCCCCCAAACTAAATCTAGGACAAGATAGGAAAATAGTGTCATAGTAGTTGTTATTTATTTTTCAGTCAGGAGTTAAGGGAATGAAGATTAGATGGATTTTTAGCCCACTTTATCTCAGATTAGTTTACAACAGTTTCCCCAAATGTAACACCTCTGTTCCCCAGAGCGACAATCTAGATTTGAAACCACCCAGCATTCACTGAGGGGTGTTCTGTCTTTCAGTCCACATGGCTCTCACTTGCCACAACAGCCAAGGATCCACCTCTCAAATATTGTGTCTCCTATATCCAAGCATATTCTTTCTATTCACTGATGATAACGATGTGTTGTGTATGTGGACTCATCATTTATTTATTTATTTACATTAGACTTTTATCCCGCCCTCTCCGCAAGCGGACTCAGGGTAGCTCGCAACATTCATTACACGTTTTAAAACAATAAGTCAATAAAATCTATAAAACATTCATACAATTAAAATTTAAAAACTATTTCACGGTGCTATACCATTACTATGTTGGCGTTTCTGTTTTTCAGACAGTTGGTCACCGGAAACTCTAGCTGATGTCAGGTGGCAGCTTTCTCTCGGTTTAAACATCGGCCTGTCTAAACAATTCGGTCTTACAGGCCCTGCGGAATGTAGGAAGGTCTCACAGGGAGAGCATTTCATAATTCTGGTGCTGCCACCGAGAAGGCCCTAGCTCATGTCAAACGCAACCTGGCCTCCTTTGGTCCTGGGGTGGACAGCAAATTTTTTGTCCCTGAATGCAGTGCTCTCTGGAGGATATATGGGGAAAGGTGGTCCCGCAGATAAACAGGTCCCTGACCATAAAGGGCTTTAAAGGTCAATACCAACACCTTGAAACGGACTCAGAACACAATAGGTAGCCAGTGCAGCTCTTTCAGCACCGGCTGAATGTGCTCCCATTGAGGGAGCCTCATTAACAGCCGTGACGCAGCGTTCTGCACTAGCTGTAGTTTCCGAGTCAGCGCCAAGGGTAGCCCCATGTAGAGAGCATTACAGTGATCTATTCTTGAGGTGACCATAGCATGGATCACCATTGCTAAGTCGTTGTGCTCCAAAAAAGGAGCCAACTGCCGCACCCGCTGGAGATGAAAAAAGGCGGATCTAATAGTGGCTGCTACCTGAGCCTCCATTGTAAGGAAGGACTCAAGGAGCATGCCCAAACTCTTGACCTTAGGTGCCGGTATCAGTGGCACCCCGTCAAGAGCCAACAGTTGGACCCCTCCCTTTGGACCACCCCAGCTCAGATAGAGAACCTCCGTCTTCATCGGATTCAACTTCAGCCAACTCAGCCTGAGCCAAGATGCTATGGCTTGAAGAGCCAGGTCCAGATTTTCCGGGGTACAGTCAGACTGGCCACCCATCAATAGATAGAGCTGGGTGTCGTCTGTGTATTGGTGACAACCCAGTCCATACCTCCTGACAATATGGCAAGGGGGCGCATATAGATGTTAAATAACATCGGGGAGAGAACCACACCCTGAGGCACACCACATGTGAGTGAGTGCCTCTGAGATGATATGTTCCTGTATTACCGTTCCTGCCTGGCTCATTGGAGCCTGTAGGACTGAGCTTGGGGACTCTGGAACAATGGGCAGCAGGATCCAAATCCCTGCTGCCCTGGCCCAATCAGTGGCCCCTTGCAGGTTCAAATGACCCAATGGTGTTTTAGCGCAGGAACCCTGAACTGCATATAGCTGGCCCCGTTGGCCCTAGTCTTCAGTCTTCTAGTTTACACATTACTATGCTCTTATTACTAATAAAGAGAACTATGATCACTGCAACTGTGTCTCCTCTCTGCACTGAACCCACTATATTATAGGATGGAAACTGATCCTGAAGACTGAACCTGATTTCTCACTGGTGTGGTGTGGGTCTGTATCTGAGCTGTACAATTTCAGACTGTTGGTGGGGGTTCACAAGATAGAAAGCACACAATAGTAAAATTAGATGTCATGGAGAAGGATTTTAGATCAGCTCTTTCCTTGAGATTAAGTAGTCTGTATACATAACCCCCCACCCCCACATACGCACACAGAGGAGCATTCCATGGTGCATTTGTCAGCTGGAGTTTGAAATGCTGACACAGGTTTTCCACCTTAGTAAGAATCAGGCTTGCATCTGCGGAATTCTAAGAATGGATTTTCAAAGTTCCTCCATCCAAGTGGTCAGCCATGAACATCTTCTGGACAGACGAAGTGTCACATATCATGCAGTGAGGCTGCAGATTCATTTGCATGCAAAATTCAATCCAGTGGAGTTGGGCTGGCGTGCATACGTGAGGCATATTCATAGAACTGTACTCTATGGGTCACGTACTATATTGTACATAGGTTTGGAGAACAAAGGAACATTTGTTCTCTAGACTAGGGTCTGCACTCAGGATCAGGTGAATAGATTAACTGCGACCTAAATATCCACTCAGACAACTATCCATAGGTTAGAGTAAAAACACATCCACAGTTTTCTCTGCAAAGGAAGAGGCTGTGTCAACATCAAGATAGAGGATGATGAGCTAACCAGTCGTTTACTCAGAAAAGCTATACCGGACTGGATTTTTCTGTTGTACATGTATTAATGATTGTCCCAATCCTCACCCCATGGCTAAAAAAATAACTATGGCATTACAATTACGAAGAGGACCTTTAAAAATACCCTGTAGTAGTAAAGGTACAATCCCCTGGGGAAAAAACATTAAGATCGATTTCCCACTCACCTTATGCCGCTCTCAAGCTCCTCTTCTCAGCGGGGCTTCCATCTGATTTCATGTTATCTGCCCTGGGGCTACAGCTAGCGTTGGCTTTTTCATGTGGCAAACAGAAACTGGTTTTTAGAGGTTTCTGTTTGCGGTGCAAAAAAGCCAATGCAAGCTGCAGCCCCAGGTCAGATAGTGTGAAATCGGAGGGAAGCCTCGCTGAGAAGAGGACCTTGAGAGTAACATAAGCCGGGCTTCCGGGGTTGGAACATGGTGAGCTGACCTGTCTCCCACAGAGGGGCAGTACGAGTTCTTTGTTTTGGACATAAAAGGCATTTTAATGCCTGCTGTCTACCTGTTTCCAGTATTGTGTAGGACATGCTTGTTATCTCGAGGGGAGAGACTTTGGCTGACGAGAGACCCCAGGAGGGGGGGGGGTTGGCTTTGAAGAACCCCCGATGAGAGACTGCATCCCATCGTCTACAAAGAATTTCTGGAGTCATTGAATTAACTTAAACTCATCAAGGTTGCAGCCTTCTATAGACTAACTTCTATAACTTCTGAAGGAAAACTGGATGGTATGAGCAAGATTAGACGGCACTAAGGTAAAAGATTCTTATCTAGCACTCCGGGAGCAAATTAAGACTGTTTAAAGAAAAGTGCTAAGATCCAGAACTATTTGTCAAAGACATTAAGGAGAAGTGGAAGGGGGTAAAGGTGGAATTTTTGGAGCTAAGAGAAAGCAATAAAGTGCAGAAAAATACTTGCTGTTTGGAATTTTTGTGGCTTTGAAAAAACCCCCAGCCATAACAATCTCATGATCCCAGCCAGCAGAATCTCATGACGAAGCAGGAAGTGATGACTCCTTCAAGTATCGTGAAATTTACAATCATAGAGAACAGAACTTCATTGCCAGAGAGTCAGGAAGCAAGTAGCGAAAGAAGAGGAACCTCCAAACATCCGGGTATATTCCAGAACCAGGAACCATAGAGAATCATCGGAGGCCATTATAGAAAGGCCAAAGTTTTATTAAAAATAAACTGGATTTGGACTATAAAAACGTTTAAAACCAACACAAATCATCCTCAAATGGCGAAATAGTTTGGACTATATATTTGGAAATAGACTAAGCCCTAGGGGGAAAAGGAAAACTTTTTAAAACAGAGGCTTCAAAACATCGCGGCCGCCATTTTGGGGAACTGAAGAACTTTAAAAATTAATATCTGGATCTAGGAGGCTCCTAGGACAGCGATTTTGGCCTTGCTGGAAAGGGCAGGCTCCAATCTATTGAATGCAATCATTGGATTGTGGATTGGTGAGACCAACTAAGATCCCATTATAAGCAATGGGCAGACAGTAATGTCTGATCAGAAGCTGGGATCTAGAGTTACACGTTTAAGAGCAACCTCAGTGGGAGAAGAGAAAATGTCTTAACAAGTCCAAGAACAATTGGACGCTATGGAAACAAGATTATTAAAGGCAATGAAGGAATTAATAACGGGCAGTGAAAAGAAATTAATCAAAGAAATAACCAAAGAAATCAACTATAGTGCTGAAGAAGTAAAGAAAGAATTTAAGAAGGCGATTGAGGAACTTAAAAAAGAGTCTCAAGCAACAGCAAAAAACCCTGAAGAGACTGAAGTTAAAATAAAAGACCAAGATGCTACTATCAAGAAATTGCAGGATAAAGCAATATTGCAAGACTGTAAGTTGATGGAGAATATGATTCGTCTAAGGGGAGTGCCAGAGGCTGACCAAGAGGATTTGAAGAAGTATATGGCTACAATTTTGCCTGAATTTCTGGAAGAAGACCCAGTTGAGGTGGAACGTATGTGTCAACTCAGAATTTGCCAGAAAGTGCAAGCTACCCAGGGACGTGGTAATAATAATAATAATAAATAAAATTTTATTTATACCCCGCCCTCCCCGCCAGGGCAGGCTCAGGGCGGCTTACAGGGTGTGAAATTTACTACAAGGTAGTGAAATTTACTACAAGGGATGTGGTGGGAAGGATCTTAACCAAGCAATTTAGTAACCCAAAGATTGTGGAGGAAAGCAGAGTGAGAATCATGAAGGAATTGTTGAGAAAGGTCATCAGTGACAGAAAGCATTTCAAGAAACTGACTGACAAGCTAAGAGAGAAGGGCATAAGATATAGAAGGATTTTACCTGAAGGTCTAAGTTTTGAGTATAATAGACTGAGAAAAACAATAGTGGACACCCAAGGCATGAATGAATTTTTGGTGGACAATAAAGATTTCGAGGGTACAGAATAATTGTAAAAACCATTATGGATTACAAATTACATCTCTTGGAATGTAAATGGATTTAACTCACCTCAAAAAAGAAAGGCAATTTTTCATTGGATTAAAAAGCAGAAATGTAATATAATTTGTCTACAAGAAATACATATTAAGCAATTGGATTACAAATTTTTATGGAACAAAGCTTTGGGAGAAGAATTTTTCTCGCTAGCAAAAGGTAAAAAACAGGGAGTGGTTTTTTATATTAAAAAAGAACTGGAGCTGAAATTGGTTTTTAAAGACAATGAAGGTAGATATATTGCGGTGGAGGTGTTTATTAATGAGAAAAAGACATTGTTGCTGGGATTATATGCCCCTAATGGGGCGAAAGATGCTTTTTTCAAAGACATTTTGCAGCAACTTGACCAAATGACTTATGAGCATGTAATGGGAGACTTTAATGGAACCATTAAGAACTCTTTGGACAGATCTGGAAATAAAAAGAATAAAGATGGCAAGTTTTTTCGAATTAGTAAAGCAAGAAAGTTTGGAAGATATTTGGAGAGAATTCAATCCTAAAGTACGAGATTACATTTTTTTTCTCAGCAAGGCATGACACTTTCTCGAGAATTGATATGATATGGTCTACAAAGGACCTGGGACTTATTACTAATAAAATACAGATTCTTCCGAAAATAGGTGCAGACCACAATCCATTACTATGGTTAGCAAAAGGAGCGAAAAAGTGTAGAAGATGGAGACTTCATTTTTGCAGCAAATGAAGATTTGCTGCAAAAAGTTGAAGTAGTGAAATCTCTGGAAAAAGAAACTAAAGCTTTCTTCCAAATGAATGAAGATCAAGATGTTAAAATTCAGACCGTATGGGACACATACAAAGCTGTTATGAGAGGAATACTAATTCACTGAATAATAAAGATAAAAGAGCTAAAGAAAAACAAATGAAGATCTTACAAATAGAAATAGGCAGAAAAGAAAATGACCTGAAGAAAAGACCGGAGAAGGAAAAAATATTGCGAGAGATTACAAAAGCAACTGAGACACCTATTGAATAAGGAAGTGGAGTGGAACTTAAAAAGGTTGCAGCAGAAGTCTTTTGAAGGTGCTAACAAACCAGGGAAGTATCTGGCCTGGCAATTAAAGAAGACAAGAGAGAAGAAATGTATAAATAAAATTATTTCAGATGGTAAAGAAATTTTAGATCAAGCCGGAATTAAAAGGGAATTCTACAAATTTTATGCCAAATTATTTAAAGGCCAACAAGTGAATAAAGAGAAAATAGAGGCCTATTTGCAAAGAATAAAAGTGAAACCTTTAAGTGAAAGCATGGAAAAAATTTTGAATGATTCAATTGAGAAAATGGAAATTGAAGCAGCAATTTGTTCCATGAAAGTAGGTAAAGCTCCGGGTCCTGACGGTTTTTCAGCAAAATTTTATAAAGTTTTGACAGAAGTATTATTACCCAAACTTCAAAAATTGATGAACTGTATCAGGCAAGAGGGGAGGGTACCAAATACATGGAAAGACATGTAATTTCACTTATACCGAAAGAGGAAAGAGATTCCACGAATGTTAAACGCTATAGACCGATTTCACTACTGAATAATGATTATAAAATATTTGCTAGAATTCTAGCAGAACAACTCAAACAGTATTTGAAAATTTCTATTCAAACAAGGAACAAGCAGGATTTCTCCCCAGAAGGCAAATAAGAGATAATATTAGAACAGCAATAGACATTGTAGAGTACTATGAAAAATACCCAGAAAAAGAGGTGGCTTTATTTTTTGCAGATGCAGAAAAAGGCTTTGATAATCTTAATTGGGATTTTATGTTTGCAGTGATGGAAAAAATGAAATTAGGAGCCGATTTTATAAGGATGATTAAAGCAATTTATACAGAACAACAAGCCAAACTTGGTGTGAATGATGATTTGACTGAACAAACGATAATCAGCAAAGGTACAAGACAAGGCTGCCCTCTATCTCTGCTGTTATTTATAATGACCCTAGAGGTCTTACTGACTCAAATTGATGAAGATAATGAGATAGAGGGTCTGAAGCTGAAAGGTTTTTCCTACAAATATAGAGCATTTGCGAGTGACGTGATGTTTTATCAATGAAAATCCATTACACCTTTATTGTTGAAAAAAATTAAAGAGTTTGGTGAGCTAGCAGGCTTCTATATTTATAATGAAAAATCAAAAATCCTTAGTAAAAATTTGTCATCATGTAAACAGAAGGAGTTACAAAATGCTACTGGTTGTGAAGTTGTGTCAAAAGTAAAGTATTTGGGTGTGGAGATTACGATGAGGAACATTGATCTATACAAGGACAATTATGAAAAGCTCCAGCATAAAATTGAAGGGGATATGCTAAAGTGGAATAAATTGAATTTATCCATGTTAGGGAGGATATCTGTAATTAAAATGAATGTTTTACCAATAATTATGTTTTTCTTTCAGACTATTCCAATAGTGAAAGATAAGAAACAATTCCATCTCTGGCAAAGAAAGATTTCAGAATTTATTTGGGCGGGTAAAAAAAACAAGAATTAAGAAGAAAATTCTGACAGATACGAAAGAAAGAGGAGGCTTTCAAGTACCTGATTTATTGTTATACCATGATGCAGTTTGTTTGGTTTGGATTAAGGACTGGATGACTTTGATTTACAAAAAGCTATTGGTATTAGAAGGCCATGGAAATGTTTTTGGTTGGCATGCGTATATGTACTATGGGAAGGAAAAGTTGGATTTTTTTTTCCACACCATTATATAAGGAGGACTTTGTTGAATACCTGGAAAAATATAGTAAATATGGTGATGAGAGGAAACCGCTTTGGATAGTGCCAACTGAAGTCATAAAGCTGTCTCAAAGTTCACAGGAAGAGAAATGGGTTACCTATGAGCAACTGCTAAAATTTCATGGAGGCAAAACAGAAATGTGGTCGGTGGAAGAGCTAAAAGATAAATTTGGTTGGTTTCAATTTTTACAAATTAAAAGCTTGGTAGAGAAAGATATCAGGAGTACAGATATAAGATGTGAAAAAACAGAAATAGAGAAAGTGCTGTTGGGTGAAAATGAAAAATTGATTTCAAGGATCTATAAGCTATTACTGAAATGGTCTACAGAAGAGGAGATGGTAAAACCTCAAATAATTAAGTGGGTAATAAATTTTAACAAAGAAATACAAATGGAGATGTGGGAACACCTATGGAAGAACTCTATGAAAATATCGACGTGTTATAACGTAAAAGAGAACTGTTTTAAAATGCTGTATAGATGGTACACCTAAAAAACTAGCAGAAATGAACAATAACGTTTCGGATAGGTGTTGGAAGTGTAAAAAACAGCAAGGTTCTTTTTACCACATGTGGTGGACTTGCGAGAAGGCAAAACAATTTTGGTCTACGATTCAACAAGAGAGATCGAAAATCTTGGGTTATAATGTCAAGAGAGCACCGGATGTTTTTCTGGTGGGATAACAAATAGAAAGCTTCCTGAAGCAAGATAGGACATTGTTGTGTTATTTGCTTTCAGCTGCAAGAACATTGTATGCGCAAATGTGGAAGCAAGACAAAATACCTGATAAGTGGGACTGGGTCTTAAAGGTTCTTAACTGTAGTGAAATGAACAAACTTACTAGAATATTAAAAGAATATAATTTGGAGAACTTTAAAGAAGATTGGAATAAATTTCAAAACTATGTGGAGATGCAATGGAAGGTGAAGAGACATTTAGTGGTTTTTGATAATATTAACTGAACTCTAAAAGAGAAAAAGGACTGTGATTACTGAGTATTGTTTTATAAGTAGCTGAGTTTATATAGTAAATTTATGTGAGTTAAAATAAGATTATTTATTTATTTATTTATTTATTTATTTATTTTGGAATTTATATCCCGCCCTTCCCACCAGGTGGCTCAGGGCGGCTTACATGTAAAAAACTAACATATAAAACTAGCATAGAATATAAAATTAACATAAAAAGTTAATATTTCATAATTTACGTAGTTAAAATCTAGACATTTATCACAGTTATATACAGATTAAGATTTGAATAATTTTTAGTGATGATTTAAGGACTTAAGGACTATGATATATTTAATGTTTAACAAGTAATAATTGAATTTTTAAAAGTGCAAAGAAGAATAGATTATGGTTATCTGCTTGCATCAGGGGAGGAGGCATCGTCTGCGCATGCCTGGGCGAGGGGGAGGCACCTAACCCACTCAGTTTCTTCCCACTGCCGTATAGGTGGACCAATTCTACTGATAATAAGCATCCAGCAGCGGGGTAGGAAGGGTGGGCATGTGTGACTGCACAGATGACCACTCGAAGATCATCAGTTACAGGTAAGAAACCTGTCTATCTTCTTCGTGGTCTCTGTGCAGTCCCGCATATGGGTGACTGGCAAGCTATTCTGTCAGGAGGCGGTTGCTGGATCTGTAACCAAAAAGCATGGTTAGTTATTCATAAAAAGAATAAGGTTGTACTCACAGGGTGAATGGCAGGGGGCATCAGTCAAAGATTGATCGCAGCACAGCTTGTCTAAAGGACATGTCACGCCGGGCACAGACGTCTAAAGCGTAGTGCGAGACGAATGTGGATGGGGACGACCAAACCGCAGCAGCGCAGATGTCCTCCATCGGGACGCCCTTGCAGAAAGCTGTTGAGGTTGCAACGGCTCTAATAGAGTGAGCCCGTGTATGCTCTGGTATGGGCTGTTTTGCCAGTTCATAGCATAATGTAATGGCAGCCACAATCCACTTTGAAAATCTCTGTGTTGAGATTTTTGTACCTTGATTGTGGGTTGCATATGCTATAAAGAGTCTTGTGTCTTTTCGGAACTGTCGTGTCCTTTCAATGTAGAAGGCAAGAGCCCTGCGTACGTCTAAGTTATGTAGAGTTCATTGTCCTGCATCCGCAGGGTGCTGGAAGAAAGCAGGTAGAGTCGAGGGTTTTCCTAGATGGAACGCTGAGACCAGCTTTGGTAGGAATGCAGGGTCAGGGCGTAGCACTACTCTGTTGTGGTGGAAAACCGTGTATGGCGGGTCCACTCTAAAGGCGCAGATATTGCTAGCTCTCCTGCCAGTGGTAAGTGCTACCAACAAGGCTGTTTTCCAAGTCAGGAGATGTAGAGGAATGGATGCCACAGGTTCAAAGGGTAGCTTCACAACTGACTCAGTACGAGTGAGAGACTCCAGGTAGGATGGATTTTCCGGATTGGAGGGTGGAGGTGAACGATTCCTTTCAAAAAGGCTTTAGTGGCGTAGTGGGAGAACACAGTGGCGCCCTCAATATGCGGGTGGAATGCAGAGTTAGCCGCCAAATGGACCTTTAGGGAGGAGTACGAAAGTCCAGCATTAGAAAGGGCTACGGTGTATGTTAGGATTTGAGTGATACTGGAAAGATCAGGTTTAAAGTTATGTTGACGTGCATATTCCGAAAAATGTTTCCATTTAAGAGAATAAGATTTTCTGGTGGCAGGTTTCTTTGCATTGAGTCGGACATGTCGGAACTCTGGTGGAAAACTCAGAAACTGATTCTCCATGCTGTCAGTCACAGGAGCATTGGATTGTGGTGTAGGATCTTGCCCTCCTGCTGGGAGATTAAGTTCTGAGCTTGAGGGAGCCAGAGGAATGTGTTGTTCGATAGGAGGAAGAGAGTAGTGAACCAGGGTCGGCGCGGCTACCAAGGTGCAATCAGAATGCAATTGGTGTGGTCCATCTTTATCTTCTGTAATACCCTCGTGATACGTATTGGAGGGAATAGGTAATGCAGTGGCCCGGTCCATGTCTGGAGGAAGGCATCCCCTGCTGACAGTGGAGACGAAGGGCCTCGCATGTAGAAGTGGGAGCACTGGGCATTGTCTGGGGATGCAAATACATCTATTTTCGGAGTAGCAAAGGTCTGGAACAGAGGCTGAAGGTAACGACTGTTGATAGTCCATTCATGGTCGTTGACTAAGTGGCGACTCAGCACATCTGCTTGGATGTGCTAGACCCCTTGTAGATGTACTGCTGTTAGGAAAATACCCTGGGTGATGCTCCAGTGCCATAGGGCCAGAGCTCGTTTGCATAGTCGAGTAGAGGCAGTGCCTCCCTGCCGACTGATGTAGAAGACAGTGGCCACATTGTCTGAGGTGACCTGAACGTGGCGGTCGTGAAGGGACGGAAGGAAGGAAGGATCTTAGGGCTCTGTGGACCGCCAGGAGCTCGAGGCAATTGATATGCAGGAATCTTTTGTAGTCAGTCCATTGCCCCTGCACTGTGAGTGTTCCCAAGTGGGCTCCCCAACCCCAATTGGAGGCATCGGTGGTAACAATCACAGAAGGAGGTGTCTGTGTAAATGGCATTCCTGCCAGGAGATGACGTTCCACCGTCCACCATTGCAACGATGAGATAATGTGGGACGGAACAGTTAGCATGGTACATTGGTGCTGTCGTTGAGGGTGGAATGTTCTGACAAACCATGTGAAGTTCTGACAAACGCATGTGAAGTTTGGCGAAGCAGAGGACAGAGGTGGTGGCCGCCATGAGGCCTAGCATCCTCTGAAAAATTAGAGCTGTTTGAGAGCGATGCATTATTATTCTGTTGGCCAAGGACTTGATATGTTGCACTCTGTCTGCTGGAAGGTAGACTTTGCGGGAGATCGTTGACAGGTGCGCTCCTATAAATTGTATGGTCTGAGTAGGAGTTAGATTGGATTTTGTCCTGTTGACCTGAAGGCCTAAGAACATAAGAGAAGCCATGTTGGATCATCCAGTCCAACATTCTGTGTCACACAGTGGCAAAAAAATTTTATATATACACACACACTGTGGCTAATAGCCACTGATGGACCTGTGCTCCATATTTTTATCTAAACCCCTCTTGAAGGTGGCTATACTTGTGGCCGCCACCACCTCCTGTGGCAGTGAATTCCACATGTTATCACCCTTTGGGTGAAGAAGTACTTCCTTTTATCCGTTTTAACCTGTCTGCTCAGCAATTTCATCGAATGCCCACAAGTTCTTGTATTGTGAGAAAGGGAGAAAAGTACTTCTTTCTCTACTTTCTCCATCCCATGCATTATCTTGTAAACCTCTATCATGTCACCTCGCAGTCGACGTTTCTCCAAGCTAAGGAGTCCCAAGCGTTTCAACCTTTCTTCATAGGGAAAGTGCTCCAGCCCTTTAATCATTCTAGTTGTCCTTTTCTGGACTTTCTCCAATGCTATAATATCCTTTTTGAGGTGCGGCGACCAGAATTGCACACAGTACTCCAAATGAGACCGCACCATCGATTTATACAGGGGCATTATGATACTGGCTGATTTGTTTTCAGTTCCTTTCCTAATAATTCCCAGCATGGCGTTGGCCTTTTTTATTGCAAACGCACACTGTCTTGACATTTTCAGTGAGTTATCTACCACGACCCCAAGATCTCTCTCTTGGTCAGTCTCTGCCAGTTCACACCCCATCAACTTGCATTTGTAGCTGAGATTCTTGGCCCCAATGTGCATTACTTTGCACTTGGCCACATTGAACTGCATCTGCCACGTTGACGCCCACTCACCCAGCCTCAACAGATCCCTTTGGAGTTCCTCACAATCCTCTCTGGTTCTCACCACCCTGAACAATTTTGTGTCATCCGCAAACTTGGCCACTTTACTGCTCACTCCCAACTCTAAATCATTTATGAACAAGTTAAAGAGCATGGGACCCAGTACCGAGCCCTGCGGCACCCCACTGCTTACCGTCCTCCACTGCGAAGACTGCCCATTTATACTCACTCTCTGCTTCCTATTACTCAGCCAGTTTTTGATCCACAAGAGGACCTGTCCTTTTACTCCATGACTCTCAAGCTTTCTAAGGAGCCTTTGATGAGGAACTTTATCAAAAGCTTTCTGGAAGGCAAGGTAAACAACATCTATCGGTCTCCTTTGTCCACATGTTTGTTCACTCCCTCAAAGAAATGTAACAGGGTAGTGAGGCAACATCTTCCCTTGCAGAACCCATGCTGAGTCTTCCTCAATAACCCGTGTTCATCAATGTGCCTACTCATTCTGTCCTTGATAATGGTTTCTACCAACTTTCCCGGTATTGAAATCAGACTGACTGGCCTGACTGGCCTAGGGTAGCTAGGAGGGAGAGGGTAGCCGAAATGTCCACTTGGAGCTGTTCCTTGGTTTGGGTGACGACCAGCCAATCATCTATGTACGGGTAGATGGATATTCGTTGTTGTCGCAATATTGCTGCCACCACAGCCATACATTTTGTGAATACTCTTGGTGCTGTTGAGAGACCAAAGGGAAGAGCGCGGAATTGATAGTGTTGATCTCCGATAGCGAATCTGAGGAATCTTCTGTGGGGGTGGTTGATGGTGAGGTGGAAGTAGGCATCTTGCAGGTCTATCGATGCCATCCAAGCCTGCTCTGGAATCAGTGGAACATAGACTGAAGAGTAACCATGTGGAATTTTTTGTGGTGAATGAAAAGATTGAGCTTTCGCAGATCTAATATGGGGTGTAATCCCCCGTCTCTCTTTGGGACCAGGAAGTAGCGGGAGTAGAATCCCGTATGATGGTACTGTGGTGGAACTGGTTCTATAGCTCCCTTGTCCAGCAAGGTTGCAATTTCCAATAGTAGAGGTGGGGATGGAGGGGTAGTTATGAACCTGTGATGTTTTGGGGTTGAATTGAACTCTATGGTGCAGCCCCTGTGGATGATCGCCAGGACCCATGAGTCTGATGTTATGGACTCCCACGTGTGGTAAAACGGCTGTAGTCTGATGTCTGGATAATGTTGAGGCTGTCTGAGAGGGGCAGGGGAGTCAAAGAGACTGTTTTGTGGTCGGTGTCGTTTTCTTTGATGTTTGAGGGCGTGCTCTCTGCTGGAAGGGTTGTTTTGCCTGGGGGGGGGGCTTGCGCCTCCATGGTTCATCCTGTCGTGGGGATCGAGAGCGCTTGTAGTAATTTGGCTTCCAAGTTCTCTGTCGTATGGGTTGGGATTGCTGTTGGGTAACCCCCAATCTCTTAGCCCTCTTTCTGCTGTCGTCTACATTGGTCGGAATGTCGTCTGTCGTGGCATTGAATAGGCCCTGCCCGTCAAAAGGTAAGTCCTCTATTTTAAACTTTATGTCTGGCTGCAGTGATGAAGACCTGAGCCATGCGTGTCGACGTAAGGCAATTGCCGATGCCAGGGTTCTGGAAGAGCACTGGGCTGCGTGGCGTGCCGTATTGATCTACTGCTTGCTGACCCTCGCGAGCTCCTGTAGGGCATGTGAGGCTTGTCTTTGTGCTGTCTCTGGCAGAGAGGTAATCAGGGTGTTGAGTTGTGTAGTCAGGTTAAAGGCGTACGCTGAGAAGTATGCCATATAGTTGTGAATTTTCGTAGTGGCGGTGGTGAGGGAGTAGATTTTTCTCCCAATTGTGTCCAGTTTTTTGCCTTCCCTTTCAGGAGGAACGGGGTGTCTTGTCTGCTTAGATTTGGATGATGAGTGAACTATCATCGAATTCGGTGCAGGATGGTTGAAGAGGAATTTAGATTCGGGGGCATGAACCTTATAAAGTGATTCGAACCGTTTTGCTGTTGGTGGTACCAAGGCTGGTTTGTCCCAGGCCTCTTTCAGTTTCCAGATGAACTGGAAGCATTGGAAAGGAAGAACCTGCAGGGAGGTCCGCGTGCACCAGATCGTAGACTACATCTGAAACTCTAGGCACGTCAGTGGTTAGCTTGACATTGAGGGAGTTCGCCATGTTGGATAATAAATCCAGGTAGGATTTTGGGTCCCTCTGATGGAGAAAGGTCAGACGGTTTAGCAATATTCGATGCTGGTGAATGAAGATCTGAGGTTGAGGAATGGGATGATTCAGATTGCTCCGCTTCAGATTCTTCCTGGGTGTCTACATCCAGAGGTTTGGTGGTTTGTTCGGGTAGCGAGGGCTGAGCCCGTGGTTTGGTTGGACCGATCGAGATTGATCTGGCTGGTGACATTTTCGGCTCCGTGGTGTAATGAGCAGAGGCTTCACGGTACCGGGGACGGTCTTCGTAGTATAAATGCTCTTGGTGCGCAGAAGTCTCACAATACCGCGGATGGTCTTCTTTATGTGTTCGGTCTCGATAGTAAAGCACCTCATGGTGTCGAGAGTCCTCACGGTACCGAGAGTCCTCACGGGTGCGACGTTGATAAGAACCCGTAGATAGCAATCTGTGGTATCTTCGGTACCTACGAGGGGATGGTGACCTGGACCTCGATGGAGTGTAGTAATAGTAGCGTCCCCTGTGACCGCTTCGAGACCTCTTAGCTCGGATACGAATGGGCAGTTCTCTCAGAGTCGAAGGCTCTCTTCCGAGGGAAGGTGCAGTTATTGTCTGTGGAGGTATCGAGACCTCCCGAAACGAGTGTGCATCTAGAATGTTGAGTGGCTCTTAGTTGAACCCTGGGACTCGGTGCTCAGTATCTGCTCTGGTAAGGATTCGTGAACCGAAGGTGACCAGGAGTTGATATGAACGATCTCAAGGGGTGTAATAGCGGGCGTTGAGGTTTATTTCGAAGCCGGGGTTGTCGGTACCGAAGTCGTGGTAGCCAGGTGCGGCGTGGGAGGCTGTGCTGAGGAGGTCGGATCCGGTGGCCTATGGCTTGCCTTGGGTTTTTTAGGAGATTTCGGATCTGAAGGGTCCTTCGAGGTCGATTCCGTGTGGTGCTGCTTTCTGGAATCGCCTGATTTCTTCGGATGTTTCCCAGACTTAGGCTTGCTGGGAACCAAGGCCACAGAAGCAGCCGGTTGGGCCATTCCCTTTTGAGCTAGGGATAATGGCAAAGTTTGAGAACATAGGCATGAGACATAGCCAGCCGCAGTGATGACTCTAGCAAATGGCTTCTGAGCCTTGCCGCGCGATTTTTTCTAGCTTGTTTGCCGAATTGGCTGCAGTGCACACAGGTATCAATGCGGTGTGCCTTGCAGAGGCAGAAAAGACATAAAGAATGGCCGTCGGTTGACAGGATTTTTGCTGCACAGCGGACACACCTTTTTTGTGATTTTTGTCCTTCCCTTCCATCTGCCCGGAGGGGGTGGGGAGGGGAGAAAGTCTAAAAAGATAGGAAGATTTTCTTTTTTAACAATACCGGTGAAGAGTGAAGTGAAGAAGATGAGCGGTGAAGAGATGAGAAGTTCGGAGGATTGCAATGAAAGCAGGAGATCAGTGAGGTAGGTGTATTCTGGACGGCGGTAAAGAAGAAACTGAGTGGGTTAGGCGCCTCCCCCTCGTCCAGGCATGCGCAGACGATGCCTCCTCCCTGGGATGAGAGGAAGGCACGCTAAAATTAACGCTTCAAGATTGCTTTGAATTCTCCGAGGTTGGGCTCGATCCTGGCGGATAACCCATATGTGGGACTGCACAGAGACCACGAAGAAGATCTATATTTAGGTTTTGATAATAGAATACTTTTCAATATATTGCAAAATAAAAAATTTTGTTCACAAAAAAAGAGAGAGTGGCATAAGCCAAGTGGGAAATCGGTCTAATTGTTTAATTAGATGTATCAAAATGTAATTGGAAAATATTTTTCATAACTAACAAAGGTTTTTTTACAGATGGAAAGGAAAAAGTGAAGCTAAAGGAGCAATAGCTTATCCATAGTCTGACTCAGAAGCGCCAAAAGTAAGGGCAGAATGTCCAGGCATGGCAAAATAGCACCTCATATAGCACCAGTTCAAACCCTGTCCCCCAGATTTACAAGCTTATGCTCACAATTAGCTCTTATGAGCCAGTGCAAGTAAATTAGTGTTGCTTCTCTATTCCTAATTCCTGCAAGAAATGAAAGCACAGCTGATAAATCTCTGGCAACTAGTGAATAATGCCTGACTGAGCTACCACAAGAGTCAGCAAGATTGGAAAATATGTCACAACAAGCAAACTTTATCTCCCCCCCACACACCCCTCATTGTAGCTATCCCCGAACAAATATTTCCTACTCAACTTTCTGTTACCTCACCCACTGGAGGACACAGCTCAAATTCATGGTAGTTGGGCACCACAGTGCAACTTAAAAAAAAAAGGTAACCAATGCTTCAAGCATTCAATGTTCTATTCCCAAACCTTACAAACAGCAGAGTAACCAAAATACAAACTACTTAAAAATGTAACAGAGCTTTACTCCAGAAAATAGATGAATCAGTTCAGTAAATCTTTCAAAGTAACATACTAATCTATGTCCCAAACTCTTACAAATTAATGAGGGGTAAGAACTTCATGCCAGGTAGATGTATAGGGCATCTAAGGAATACATCTGAATGCTATGCAAAGACTGGGGAGTTGTTTTCTACGGTCAAGGGGTGGTATTACACAAAACTGCACATACACCACAGCAGTTGTGCCTCCATAAGGCTTACTGAACTATGCAATCCTCTGGCACAGTCGATACGAGCTTCTTTACAGATGATCTCAGCTTGAGATAGTTGTTTGCTGCTTAAAAGCAGATTTCACCTCTGTCACAGGCAACGGAGACAGGGCAGTTAGCCATCATGGACCTAATCTGGAGATAGCACTGTGATCTGTTGGGATTCCTACTTTTAGAAGAACCTCAGGCAAAAGGTAGCAGCTCTGTGTTCACTGCTTCCCATTCCTTTTAACAATTAATGGAGCTGGATCACTTTTCGCTTAGGCAGCCAAATCTAGCACCTGCAGTTCAGCTATATTTGTGAGCTGATTTTTTCTCATCAAGCCTTAGGAGAAAAAGATTGACTGTAGTTATCTTTCCTCACAGAAGCAGCTTCACATAAATTCAGGTGAAGCATGTTTGAACCTACCTTTCTCTGTGCAAAGAAATTACATCTAATTCTACGCTCTTTTAGACATTCTTCCTGCTAAGAAGAAAATGATACGAGCGTTCCAGATCAACAGGCAGGGGCTGTTCCCCGAGTATGGATGAAAACCAGCATGACAGTTATTCCAGCGGCAATTCAAACTACTTGTTCTTTCATTAAGAGAATGACACCTATCCAGAAATAAATTTCTAATTTGAATTTTTAAAAGTCTGAAAAGGAGAATGATCAGAAGTCATTTTGTGGAAGAAATCTTTCAGATAACATCTTAGTTTGTATTTTATTTTACAGATTAAAGAGCTTTACCTAAAACAGCTACTATTTCAGAGCCAGTCTGGTGCAGTGGTTAAGTGTGCGGGCTCTTATCTGGGAGAGCCAGGTCTGATTCCCCACTCCTCCACTTGCACCTGTTGGAATGGCCTTGGGTCAGCCATAGCTCTCGCAGGAGTTATCCTAGAAAGGACAGCTGCTGTGAGAGCCCTCTCAGCCCCACCCACCTCACAGGGTACCTGTTGTGGGGGAGGAAGATAAAGGAGATTGTGAGCCACTCTGAGACTCTAAGTGGAGGATGGAATATAAATACAATGCCTTCTTTATTATTATTACTATTTTATTCTGGTATTACAATAGGAGGCAGACAACAGCAAGCTACCTCTGAACATATCTTGCCTTGAAAACCTTACGGGGTCACAGTGAGTCAGCAAAAAAAAAATACTATAGAGTCCTAACTTGGATGGCCGAGGCTAGCCTAATCTCATTAGATCTCAAGCTATACAAGGTGGCCCTGGTTAGTATCTGGACAGGAGAGCACCAAGGAAGATCAAGGTCACTATGGTTTACCAGAGGCAGGCATTGGTAAACCACCACTGAACATCTCTTGCTTCCAAACCCTATGTGGCCACCATAAGTCGGCTGCAACTTGAAGGCACTTTCCACTACGATTACTTACAGGAACATGCAGTACTACATCCTTTGGCACTGATTGGCTGAGCTGGCTGTGATGTCATGGAACAGTTACAATTGTACTGATTGCTCAGAACGAACATGGTGGCAAAATAAAAAAAGCTCTCTTAATCCTTGTGCATGCAATACACTTTGCAACTGGACTGAGGAAGATGGCGGCGGCGGTGGAAGCCTAGATGCTAGGGCTCCCGCCATTTAACAGCTACTAACAGCTAAAATAGCAAATAAATAATAACAACAATTGAAATAATAACAACACCTACCTGAAATAACTGGGGAACAGCAGTGGCGAGGGAGCGGCGACTGAATGACGGATGGGGAGAGCGAAGAGTAAATTTCACCAGCGAATGACAGCCTGGCGCTGTGGTGGAGGTGAGGTGAGGCCACGGGCTGCCGTGGAGAGACTGTCTGAGTGAGGCAGCAGGGGTGCGGAGCGAGAGCCGGCCGAGAACGCCACGGACGAGCAGTGGGCGTCGGCTGGGAGGCCGGGGAGTAGTGGCGGAGTTGTGCGGAGCGGAGGAGATGCGGAGGAGCCGAACAATGGGCGAGTAGCGAGCCACCCCCAAGACGGAGGCTTGGTGGGCGTCCCTCAGCCCCCGCCTCCTGCTCCCCTTTCATCAATTCGCTCCCGCCCACCCCCCCTCCCTTACCTACAAACGCTGCACAATTTGGCCGGTTAGCAGCCTGGGTATCCCTAACAGAGAAGCCCTGTATGGGGCTCAGGGGAGCCCAGGTCGCGCGCCAGACCAAAAAGATCAGAAGCGACGTGGATGGAGGTCGAACTTCTTGGCCGGAGTCAAGAGGAGTGAACAGCTGACTAACTGAGAGATCACAAAAGGGATTTTGCCTTTCCTTTCCTTTCCCTCCCCCCCCCCAGACTGCCAAGCTATAGACACATCAAATCATCGAATCACACCCGCGGTTGTCAACACCAGCACTTGCACTTTAGTAACAACGGGGACTAACTTACAAATACTACAGCTATGAATAACATCTATGGACAACGTGCAATACTTACCCGACAGAATAATTAGACTTACACTCCACCGATTGACCAACGGCTTGACCACTAACAGAACTTATTATAATTATTGTTAATTAATTTATTGGATAATTTAATCAATCAATTGGTAATTGAATCATTATAATATATTTATGTATTAGAATGTATGTATCTATATTATGATCTTTTTAGCTTATTAATAAGGTTGGGTTGGGAGGGAGTATATTTTTTAATAATGCTAGGAATGAATAAATTTATAGGAATTTTAACTAATTGATTGGAAAGTAGATAGGGAAGGGTAACTAAATTGATTAATTTAAGATATATGTAGTGGGTCTGGCGGTTGGGAATCGGAGGGGTTGGTGAAGGGGGGGTAAGTTGGAACGGCAGGTGGAGACAAATCGGGGAGTGATACCGGTGAATTTTATCTTGGGCTAGTGCAAATGTTCGGCCAAGGGATTCCAGTGCTCCTGGGGAGGGGAAGATATGACGGTGGGAATAGACAAAAATATAAAGGAAGGAGACAGAGACAAAATGGGGCTCGGCCACCTTCCAGTCTACTTCCCATCCCAACGGTGGCAGGTAGTGGAACCAAGAGGAACTGCTCGCCTCTGTCATTGGTGTTATGCAACGCCAGGTCCATAAATAATAAGACCGTGACCCTTAGGGAGTTTCTGCTTCGGCAGGACATGGACCTGGCTTGCGTGACCGAGACCTGGGTGAGGGACGGGGAGACAGTAGCTCTCTCCCAGATGTCCCCCCTGGGATACTCGGTCTTCCACCAATCACGGACTAGCAGGCGGGGGGAGGGGTAGCATTACTCATACGGGAGGGTTACTCCTTTCGGGCTCTCCCGGACCCAAAGATTGATGGTATCGAATGCACCGGTCTGGCGTGGGATGTTGGAGAGGGGTTGGCTGTTTGGCTGGTGTACCGTCCGCCTAACACACCAGCTAACGCCTTATCATCACTATTGGAGGCAGTGGCGGGCTGGGTGTTGGAATTCCCAAGGCTTATGGTCCTGGGTGACTTCAACGTCCATGCCGACGACACGGCCTCCACTCAGGCGATGGACCTAATGTCTTCCATGGAGACACTGGGGCTCTCTCAATTTGTCACGACTCCCACGCACCAGGCCGGGCACACATTAGACCTGATCTTCACGTCCGGGATTTTGGTGAACGATATCGCCGTTGAAGCGGTTCCATGGTCGGATCACCTAGCCCTTAAGGCCCGTGTGGGGATGCTGCCCCAACCCTGTATGGGCGGAGAGCCTATTTTGGCTCGCCCCCGGGGCCTGATGGACCCGGAACGGTTCCAAATGGCCCTGAGGGATCCCTGGCCCACTAGCAATTCCCTCGATGGCCTGGTGGAGACCTGGCAAGGCCAGCTATCCAGGGCCATTGACTAAATTGCACCCCGGCGTCCTCTGCGCCCTCGTGAGGCTGGCTCCATGGTACACCTTGGAGCTGCGCCAGCTGAAGCAAGGGCTCAGACGACTAGAGAGGCAGTGGAGACATACTCGGGACGAAGCAACGAGAACATCCTATAGAACGTTTATGAAGTCTTATGAGATGGCAGTCAAGGCTGCAAAGAAGAATTACTTTGCAACCAAGATTGCATTTGCAAATTCGCGCCCAGCACAATTGTTTAGAATAATTGGAGACCTTATAACATTGCCACAAGGCAAACCAAATGTTAGAGAATTAGAGATCGGTTGTGAGGCATTTGCGAAATATTTTGCAGATAAAATCTAATTCCTCCGTCAAGACCTGCCTACCATTTTGGAAACAGTGAGTGAATTTGAGGCTCCGTGCCTGTCTTCGGGTTTGGTGCTGGATCACTTTGACCCACTCGGCCTGGAGGAAGTCGATGGAATCCTCTCTGCTGCTCGCCCAACAACATGCGATCTGGACCCTTGCCCCTCTTGGCTGATTAAATCTTGCCAGAGGGAGCTTAGATGTCCTTTACGGGACATCATAAATAGATCCCTCGCAGAGGGGCACTTTCCAACGCCTCTGAAAGAGGCATTGGTCCGCCCTCTCTTGAAAAAATGTACAGCAGACCTGGCCGAATTGGTGAATTACCGTCCGGTGTCTAATTTACCGTTTTTAGGTAAAATTATTGAGAGGGTAGTGGCGTTGCAGCTACAGAGGTTTCTAGATGACGCTTCCGTCCTCGACCCGTGCCAGTCTGGTTTTCGTCCCGGCCATGGGATAGAGACGGTGCTGGTCGCCTTGGTGGATGACCTCCGGCGGCAACTGGATCGAGGCGGTGTCGCGGTACTGATGTTACTAGACCTGTCGGCGGCATTTGATACAGCCGACCATCAGCTGCTGACGTGCCGCCTCGCCGACACTGGGGTTGGGGGGTTAGCCTTGCAATAGCTTTCCTCCTTCTCAGATCGGGGACAAAGGGTGGCTATTGGGGGTGAGCGGTCCCAGACACACACTAGATTGTGGGGTGCCTCAGGGAGCAGTTCTTTCCCCAATGTTGTTCAACATCTATATGCGCCCCCTTGCCCAAATTGCCCAGAGGTTTGGGCTGGGTTGCCATCAATACGCAGATGACACCCAGCTCTATCTACTAATGGACGGCCGGCCCGACTCCGCCCCAGGGAATCTGGACCAGGCCTTACAGGCTGTTGCGACGTGGCTTAGACTGAGTGGGCTGAAGCTGAACCCAGCGAAGACAGAGATCCTTTGTGTGGGTCGCGGCGCTCTGGGAGGGGAAATAGCTCTCCTGGCCTTCAATGGCGCGCCATTGAAATCAGCGCGCCAGGTAAAGAGCCTGGGTGTTTTACTGGAGCCTTCATTATCAATGGAGGCCCAGATAGCAGCCACTGCCAAGTCAGCATTCTTCCATCTGAGGCGGGCAAGGCAGTTGGCCCCTTTCCTAGAGCGTCGCGACCTCGCAACAGTGATCCATGCAACGGTCACCTCAAGATTGGACTACTGTAATGTCCTCTACTTGGGGCTACCTTTGTGCCGGACCCGGAGGTTGCAGCTGGTGCAGAACGCAGCAGCCAGGCTGTTGTAGGGACTCCCGAGATGGGAGCACATACGGCCGGGGCTGCGTGGACTGCACTGGCTGCCAATTACATACCGGGTCCAGTACAAAGTGTTGGTCATTACCTTTAAAGCCCTATATGGCCGAGGACCGGCCTACCTGAGGGACTGTCTCTCCCCATATGAACCCCAGAGGGCACTGAGGTCAGCCGGAAAAAATAAAATGACTATCCCTGGGCCGAAAGAGTTCAAGCTTCAGAATACTCGAGCACGGGCCTTTTCAATCGCGGCCCCTGCCCTATGGAACCAGCTTCCTGAGGAGGTGCGGGCCCTGCGGAACCTTGATCAGTTCCACAGGGCCTGCAAGACTACCTTCTTTAAACAAGCATATATCGACTGCTGACTTGTTAATTAAGGATCCACCAACACGGTCCTGTCCAAGGACCTATGTCAACATGGAACTAATCAAATTGGCAGAAACTAGCGTCAGAACGCCACCATTGCTGCCAGATTAATTTAAATTACAAATTTTAAATACATTAACTGGTTTTTAAACGATGTTAATTTAAGTTTTATCGTTAAATTTAAAGTTTTTATATTGATTATTGTATATGTATGAGATGTTGTTAGCCGCCCTGAGCCTGCCTAGGCGGGGAGGGCGGGATACAAATAAAATTTTACGTTACCTTACCTAACTGAAGAAATATCCTACAATGCAACACTAAAGTAAACCTGATATTATATATATTCCACTTTGTCAAAGAGGTTATGAAGAGATGACATCAAGCTTCTAGCCTCAGCACCCACCATCATTGATGCCAACCCCTGCTCCTCCCAGTGCTTGAAGGTCACAGCCATATTCTGAGTGAGTAAAGAGTCATAGCACAAGAGGAACCAGAAGTGAGTAAAATGAACAAATACATTTAAGCTATAGTATCATTATTTAAAATGTTCTTCATGAACTAACAGGTTTATACCGATTTATGCTTACATAGGAAAAAGTGTTCAAGAGAGACTACAGAATGGTTGCAATTAGGGGTATATACTTCAAAAAAGCTTCCATTTCAGTATTTGACAGAGGAAAATATTACCTTTATGCTGAAATTTCAGTACTGAATTCTAGCTGAGGCTATGTGGTGGTGGTGGTGAAAAAAAGTTGTAGCCAACTTCTGGCAATCAAATAGCGGTTTCAGGTCAAGCGATAAACAGAGGTGGTTTGCCATTTGCCTGCCTCTGTGCAGCAACCCTCTCCTGCCTTGATGGTCTCCCATCCAGGTACTAACAGGGCCGACCTTGCTTAGAGAGCTAGTTTGGTGTGGTGGTTAAGTGCGCAGACTCCTATCTGGGAGAACTGGTTTGATTCCCCACTCCTCCACATACACCTGCTGATGTGACCTTGGGTCAGCCACAAGTTCTTTCAGGGCTGTTCTGCTCAAGAGCAGTTCTGTGAGAAGTCTCTCAGCCCCACTTACCTCACAGGGTGTCTGTTGTGGGGTGGGGAAGGGAAAGGAGATTGTAAGCCGCTCTGGGACTTCTTTGGCTAGTGAAAGACAGGGTATAAATCCAATCTCCTCTTCCTCCTCCTCTTCATTCTTCTTTGCAGCCAAGATCTAACAAGACCATGCTAGCCTGGGCTGTCCAGGTCAGAGCAAGGCTACATACCAGTGTCTTCTTATTCTGCTGGAAACATAAAAGCTAACCTACCTCATTAGAGCTACTCAACATTTCCTTGGTTATCACTAGACCTTTGGTTCTTTGTTCTGTTGGGTCTCACAGGTATTTTACCAAACCAAGAGTTCTTAGGTAATCAGCTGAAGATACCTTCTCTCCCCCCGCAACACCACCAACTCATAAAAGGATTCCAGCTAATTTTGCACTCATGAGTTCCTTTCTTCACAAATCATCAGAAACACTGGAGTCCTGATCTGAGTACAAGGGCACAAGTTAGTTAATGCATGTAAGAATCAATACTTATTGTTCAAGGAGGTTTATAATTATTCTTCAGTGTAAGTACTCTATGAGGTAGATATCTTCAGCCATATTTTATACCTGCACAAAAGTGGCTAAAGGATATTGACTTGGTACAGGCAGTGTGGGATTAACCAAAACTGGTAAACAACTACACAACAGATCAATAATTAACATTCATAAATAATGATATTTTATTTTTCATACATTCATTCTACAAAAAACAACAACTCCTCAGTGACCAGTGTTAATATTTCAAGTTATTTCCTGTGTGACTTCATATGTGATAAGTTTATATCGCCAGTTTCTTGTAGCAAAATATGCTCAACACCTATCTGAACTTTTAAACTGGGTTTAAACTGTCAAACATCTTCAAAAGCGTTAGGAGGGCAGTTAATTTTGTCATGCAGGAAAATATGTTTACCCGTATCTAACTTTTGATTCCCCACCCCCACCCCCCTTTCAAATCCTCAGAAGTCTGCTCTTTTAAAGCTTCTGGGTTAAGAATTCCCTTTTGCGAGATAAATATTTGCATACATAAAATTCAGCAGAAAGCTGGCAAAAATATATCTTGTGCATACACTTTGTGAATATTTTTAAAAATTGGAATGTCCTAGTTTTGCAGAGATGCTGACTGTTCCGGGTTGTCCATCATTTTTTGTACTGCCATGTTTATGCTCAGACCTTGGATACGTAGACATTAGACAATAAAAAGAAATGGGCTGAGCAAATTTTATGTTTGCTGGACAAGCACAGAATTTAGAAACCAGGGCATAACCTAGAATCTTGAGCATCTCAATTATAACTGCCTCTAAAAGTAACATTTTCATATCTCACACTTTTCCGGGGGGGGGGGGGGGGGGACGCTAATTGAAACTCATTGGCAAGGCTTGTCAAAGGCTGAGTATCTAGAAAAAGTTTTAAAGTCATCCCATGATTACTTCTCCATACTGTTCTCCAGTGCATTCAATCTGGGTGCTATCACAAAAGAGATTTGGCTTGACCTAGCCACGCCTCCCATCTGGATCTAATATGCACAATCTCACACACATACATCTGCCTTCCAAGTCCCACCCATCCTGACCTCATCTTAAAATGGGCTGGAACTGGATTAAATAGCTACCAGATATTTCCCAGTAGCAACTCTCTAAAATGTATGTAGGGCGTGCTTCCTGGCTGTCTAAAAGGCCAGGGGGCATGATGCATGCACCCCACATGCGCATGAACAATCTTAATGCTCCTGGTGCGGGTGTGCAGCTGGTGCCTCTCCTGGCAGCAAGGTTGGGGCTGTGTGAATGTCCCAGCATGCATCAAAGAATACCAGCTTTTTCAAAGCCAGGATATTGCCGTACCAGATTCCTTGTGCGATTGCACCCTCTGTCCTATCTCCAGTTCAGCTGTGTTAAGCAGAACTTCAGCAACATGGAAGCAGGGGTGAGTGTAAGCTGCTACAGGCCACTATGGAATACCAGTAAGAAAGTAGCCAAAGTATTACCTTCTGCTTCCAGCTGCCCAAGAGAGCCAGTTGGTGGTTGAGAAATCTGAATTACTTTCACTCAAGTCAGAAGTTTAGTAAGACTTGCTTTACAGCACAACTGCAAGTAGCTGGTCCCCACTATAAGGGTATTTTCACACTATAAACGTATTTTCATCCAAAGCATCCAAACTTTTCTTTGGAATCTACCTCTTAAAAACATTTTAACAAATGTTAAAAACAGAGCACTGGCATGCATTCTGGGAAAAGTTATTCATTCCATCTCTGCAACAAGCAACTTGTGAGAAGGGAACCATGTCAAAATATAACACGTAAACATGAACTCTGTGGCCATGTTTTCAGACAGGTGCCTCGCATCCTCCTCACAGACTAAGTGAGTATGCCAATAGGAAACCTTCCACCTTATAATGCTTGAAATGACTTCAGTGCCAGTGAGTGATATCAAAATAGGAGAAAGAGTTAGGGAGTAAGGAATGCTGCAATATATTCATTTATAGTAATTATACTACTAGTAGAATTTATTAATAATGATTGGGTACTATCGAGTTGCAACCAGCTTTAGGCAACCCCAGAACCAGGTGTGTGTGTGTGTGGTGCTGTTCAAGGCAGTACATGAGAACAGATGGTTTGGCACTGCCTTCCACTGCATGGCAACCCTGGATTTCCTAGGTGGTCTCCAATCCAAGTACTAAGCAGGGTGCACCCTGCTTAGTTTCCAAGCTCTGAGGAGTCTAGGCTGGGTTATCAGGATGGTCAAGTGCTTATAAGGGTCCTAAGATAATCACAATCCCCCCCCCCCCCAATTCCATTTTATGAAGCTCGATTGAATGGCTCTGCACCTACTGGAAGCTTTCTGTAGCCTAACACATATACTGCTGGTGCAACTGTGGTTCAGCCTAAAAAAAAAAAATAGCATCTGAACACATCCAGAACCTCACAAGATTTAAAATTCCTTTATTCTATCCAGAGACAGCGATAAGATTGAAGCAAAAATATCCACCTGCAAGGCCAGAATAATAGTGTGCAGAAGATCTGCCAACTTTCTCCACAGAAAGCAATTTCAGGCGAAATTGTCGTATGCTGTGCTTATTGGGCGGAAACAATTCTGAAACTCAGTTCAATGCATTCTGCACAGATCTAGCAGCTATCGAGGCACAATGTTGCCTCCATTCACACCTCTGTAAAAGCGAGCTGAGAAGTTCACATCTTGATTACTTCTTATTGTCGGTGATGAAACATCTCCCCAAGGTAACTAAATGTTGTCTACATTAAAGAAATCTAAGTTATTACATGCTAGCTTTTCTATCTGCTTAAATTAATATTTAGACATATTTTGACATATACCATGCAATTTTCAGTTTGGGAGGGCGCATGTTTCAGTGGTAAAGCATCTGGGTTCCATTCCCAGCATCTCCTATACAAAGATTCAAGTTGGATTTGATGTGAAAGACCTCTGCTTGAGACCCTTGAGAACCGCTGCCAGTCTGAGTAGACAAGACTGACCCTGATGGGCCAATGGTCTGAACAAGGCAGCATCATGCATTCTAATATTTTTATTATTTGCCTTCGATCTTCTATCACAGATCCTTTTTTACATGTTATAACCTTTTTAGGTGTTAATAACATCACGCTACATCTTTACTGTAAACATATGGCTTCACCCAGGTTTCATTTTGTAGAAAAGTAGGTGGTGGAGCTCATCCAGGGGTTGTTATGCAGCTGCACCTACTATTCAATGGACAAGGTAGATAGGTGGGAAGGAAGAGGGGGAACCCTCAGAAAGGTTCAGGAACTATGCTCCTGTGAACTCCTGCTGAATTCAAGGCCTGGCTTCACCATTATCTAGGTAGCACTGAGAACACTGATACCGATTCCTCACTAGCACTCACTCTGCCTCTGGACTTCTGCTTTCCTCGAAGCAAGTGAACAATTCCTCTGTAGTCAACGCACAACTGCATTTTGACTCAAGGCTCCCTCCAATTTCCCTTGCAACTTCCGGATTTCAAGGAAAAACAAGACCAAGTCACCGCGGGGGGAAACTGGAGGGAGCCACAAGTCAAAAGTCAGCAACTAGTGGGGAATCGGTCACTGATATAAAAGTAAATGGTCCCAAAGTGAAAATCAGCAAAGGAGTTACCAGTTTCAGACTTCCACTGAAGGAGGCAACAGCTGCAAGCTTAAAATCTGCACAATACAAATGTAGAGCAATTTTTTTTCGTTGTTATTGCACTGAAGTCAAGCTTTCACTGTCTGGAGCTGCCTTGGTAAGCGTCAAAACAACATTTGTATTCAAGAAAAACAGAGGAGTCCGCTGCAAAACGTTTACATTAAAGAACAGAGAGGGGATCCTGCCAGGAGAAATATTTCAAACCCTTCTTTCCAGATACTAAATTGGAGCTAGATTTTCAACACACACAAGGTGGTGGCTAACAGCAGACCCTGCCCACCACCGTCCAACTCCTCCTCTGTTCCTGATCACGTTAATAGCACGTTAAGCCTTTCTTCATCAGCTGCTGTTTGTGGTACAAGTGGGGAAAACCGAAGCATGACACCATGACATGTGTTTTATATTCCCATACATTACCAGGTGGGAGGAAGCCTGAGGAGAGATGAAGCTGCCACTTTTGATAGCAGCTGCACATATATCATAAGCTATGACTCTGAGCAAGCTCTGCTGTTTTTCCTTGCTGAAACTAGCATGTCCTGCAGCTGTCTTTCAGTTTAAAACAAAATAGTTAGGGAAATGTTCACCCATCTCCTGAGTACCATCTAGCATGGCCTCAATAAATTCTATGGCGAATCCTAGGAGACAGATCATTGTTCTTGCCATTCTGTTTCCTCTATATGGTTTTCTTCAAGTTGTGTGTCTTAAAAAAAATAGCAGGAAATGTATAGTGGGGCTAAAAAAAAGAACTATCATTGTTATCCCCACCCATTCTCACCGAGATCCATGCTCTTGGAGGCTTTCAGATTAATTGATTCCGTCTGCTTGGCCAGTGTCAACGGTCTGAAGTTGATGTGCTGATCGGGTAAACACGCAGCCGAATCTGCTACTGAGCTACGGAAAGAAGACACGCCAAAAAAAAAAAGTCAATTAGGCACCAGCTCAAAAGTGGATGAATTAAATCCCACAAAAATGAATCTATCCCTCAATTCCCTAGTTATTTTAAGTCATCCAAATTTCTTTTATCAGTTGTCACCTCTATTAAATCTGATTTTACTCTCAAGATATATAATGGAGAAAATAGAGCCAAGACCTAAAAGAATTGCTTTTTGCCTTGCATCTGTGTTCACTTTGTGAACATTTCAATAATAAATAAGAAACACCAGTTTATCACTGTGTATTCCCTGCGATATTTAGAAACTTGATAAAGAGATGCCCATGAATACATTAGCATTATTATTCGTTTTAAAAAGCAAGAGAAACGAGTAGGCGCTGCATAAAGGGTCGGATCTCACATAGATTTCTGCCAACTGTCCCTCCTTCATTGTTGCTGCTGTCAAGTCACAGCTGACTCCAGAGGGTTTTCAAGGAAAGAGACACTGAGAGGTGGTTTGCCATTGGCCAGTTCCATGTCATAACCCTGATATTCCTAGGAGATCTCCCAACTAACTAGCCCTGCTTAGCTTCTGAGATCTATTGAGATCGGACTAGCTTGGGCTATCCAGGCCAGGAATCTCACCTAATATGGCAAAACCAAATCTCGCCCCAATAGCTGTTCATGGGAACACGGGGAACCCGCAGGAATAAGCCTGGAATGGAATCAGAAATTTCAGGGGGGGGCAGAGGCTGGCAAAAACCAACCCCCTCCTTGCACCCACAGAAATTCACACAGGATCCATGCCTATATGTGTTTCACTTACTAGTTAAAGCACTTAAATATCTGAACAACAAACACAGCTAGAAGGAAAACTAGAAGAGCCAGTTTGGTGTAGTGGTTAAGTGCGCGGACTATTATCTGGGAGAACCGGGTATGATTCCGCACTCCTCCACTTACAGCTGCTGGAATGGCCTTGGGTTAGTCATAGCTATAACAGGAGTTGTCCTTGAAAGGGCAGCTGCTGTGAGAGCCCTTTCAGCCCCACCCACCTCACAGGGTGTCTGTTGTGGGGGCAGAAGATATAGGAGATTGTAAGCCGCTCTGAGTCTCTGATTCAGAGAGAAGGGCGGGGTATAAATCTGCAGTCTTCTTCTTCTAGAAATAAATGCTTGAAATCTTTCATATGAGGAGATGAGTTTTAGTCTCCACAACATCAGGTGTAATTTTTTTTACAACTGTGAACAGCCCTGTGTACTTCAAACAAGGAATTTCACAAACTTTCCATATTGAACTTTACTCCTTTCAACAGTTGCCCCTTCAACTGTTTCTCCATCTTGTCCAAAAGTCACCAGCATTTCCTCCCATTCCCCTGTATATATACCGCCATACAAGCAGGCTCGCCAGTATATCTGCACCATTGCTATTAGATACAAGTAAGGCTTATAGGCAAACCTATTTCTCACAGGTATCTGTATCTTGTACTAAAGGTGAGCCAGTTTGGTGTAGTGGTTAAGTGGGCGGACTCTTATCTTGGAGAACCGGGTTTGATTCCCCACTCCTCCACTTGCAGCTGCTGGAATGGGCTTGGGTCAGCCATAGCTCTGGCAGAGGTTGTCCTTGAAAGGGCAGCTGCTGTGAGAGCCCTCTCAGCCCTACCCACCTCACAGGGTGTCTGTTGTGGGGGGAGAAGATATAGGAGATTGTAAGCCACTCTGAGACTCTGATTCCGAGAGAAGGGTGGGGTATTAATCTGCAGTCTTCTTCGTCTTCTGACCCTTTGAGTTCTCACGGCCCAGACAGAGCTTTACCCAGACCTTCTTCCATGATGTAACACACCCTGAGCCTGTTCTATGGAAAGGGCAGACTAAAAATCGAATAAAATAAATAAATACCCCAGCCTTCTCCCGCTTCCCTCTTCACATGGAAAAAGAAACTAAAATTGCCTATACAGTTGCTTCACTGTTCCCCAGTCTCACAATCCAGATAATTGGCTTCACTTTCAATCCTTTGTTCCATGTTCCATTTCCCTGCATAGCCCAAACGCTTGCAAAAAGTTGTAAAAAGTAAACAGCTCCCAACTACTGTGGCACTCTAATGCCACAGTCCCAGTGCAGATTTAATGAAGGGCCTCGTCTGTTTTGGTAGAGCATGGTATCTTCCTCAAACACCCTTGTGGTCAACCAGATTTCACACTTAGATCACAATTCTTTAAGCAGTTTCAATCTTTACTCAAGACTTCTGGTGAAGCAGCCACCCTGATCAGATTTGCAGTAGTGGAAACTGCAACACGTCCCTTACTGTGGTTGTGCCGAAAAAGGGAAAACTGCTTTAGGACAGGAAGGGCAAGGGAGTGCATACTTCCTTCCTTTTTAATCCTCACTGCAAGCTGTCATGTAACCAGACACAGGCGTATTGGCAATAAGATGCCTACGGAAGCATAAATTACACTGATGTTCAGTATACATCAATGTCATTTTTTGCCACCAGGAACCTTATCAGTTCCTTGACAGATGAGTTAGATCTTAGCCTTAGGGAAGGTCCAAAATTCAGTTTTGGGGGAATCAACATGCCTCAGTTCCTATCTTTGAAATGGGAATAATGACCATCTAATATTTTAAGAATGGATAAGGTAAACGAATATATACTTCTCTACAGCTTGACAGATAAGGAAATAAAGCTATGTGTTTTTTCACATATCACAGAGAAGCTACATTATTACCAGCAGTAACAGAAGCCATAAATAATAAACATTTACAAACCTATGGTTATAATCTATGAGCAGTTCATCGCTGGGATGCGGAGGCAAAGGGGGCGGGGTTTCATCTCCAGCCATGCCCCGCTGAGACACACAAAGCTCTGAAATAAACAAAGTAACAACAACAGACTGTGATACTAGAAAATGTATTACATCTGTTTGCTGATGAAGAGCGCAAAACTGGCAAGCCCGAACATCACTTGAAGCTAGTAACAAATTACACAAATCTCCAAACTAACTAAACTAGAATTAAAATGACACCAAGCAGAAAATATATCCCCCAGGATTTTCAAAAGACCTGATTTTCCCATTTGCACATGCATAATTAAAGATAAACACACTGAAATCCTCCTTATGGTGAAGAGGAGTCAAAGTTCTTTATTAGTTTTATTAATTTCAATGAATAGTCTGTCTCACACATACCCACACAAACTTATGCTGCAAATAAACAGCCAGCAATTGTATAGTTATATCCTGAGCTGCGCTGTAATTAGTCTGGTCATTTCCATTTTCTTTTCCAGCAACCGTGGGCAGCTGCAGATGTTCCCAGGTCACCACACTGATGAAAGGTATCCACGCAACCCATCCTTGCTCTCACAGCCTGATAGGGCAAGCCCAAACTCAGCCACGCTCAAAGGAACCTCCATATTATTTTCACAAGTGCAGGCACCTATGCAAAGTCCCTCCCATTTGGACACTTCTGTCTTTCTTTCCTCCCCGTTTCTGATTAAGAGAAAAACTTCCTACAAATAAGTATAGCAAGGGGGACCATGGCATTGGTTTAGCTTCTCATTGGGGAACTGAAACTTGACTTACAGCTGCATTTAACGCAGGAAGTATGACTTCCCTAGGATGTGGAAACAATGCAGTCTCGTGCACTTTATTACCATACTCTTGGAAGACCGAGAGTCAAAGAAAGGTCTTGCCTAACTGATCTCTGGGGCAAAGAAACAGACAATTCTTCAGTTATAGGATCTGCTACATTAATTCAAAAGTATGTTTTAAAATGGCCTATATAGACTAACTAAACAAACAAAGCTGTACCATATGAATAGAACCCAAAGACCACAGCATACATACCCACACATACACACAAACTCTCATGACAGATAAGGAGTTCTGTTTCCACTTCAAGAGCACTGGTTCAATTTCTGCTAGCTTAATCCACTTGTTTTCTTAATTAAGTCCCAGATTGCTTTCCCGAATCATCACAGCTATTACTCACATTTGATCCTTGATTTCAACTATTACTTGTTTTCCTGCATGAAAACCCATTTAACTACTTATGACATTCAGTCATTTAAATTATTTCTTTTAATACCACAAGCTCTCAAGCTCTCTTTACCCTCTTCTATCTCTTCATAATTTTCTAAATACTAATCACCATCATCTATCTTCTCCACTACTAACTAACATACCTACTAAGGCTACTCAAAGAATAATCACACTATTTCAAGATATGCTTAACTAAGTATCAGCCAGGTTAACGATGGCTCAGCTAGGTGGTCAAGTTACATTTCTATAGCCAGCAGGGCTTACTTTCTTGCTTCCAGCTACACAGAGGCAAATCAAGCTGTCCTTCAAATATATGGGGGGAGGGGGAGGAGGAGGCAAAGGAGAAGGAGGAGGAGAATGAGAAGAGAAGAAGAAGGAGAAAAAGTAGAAGAAAACAACGACTTGGATTTATACCCTACCCTTCACTCAGGAGTCTCAGAGTGGCTTGCAATCTTCTTCCCTTCCTCTCCCCACAACAGACACCCCTGTGAGGTAGGTGGGGTTGAGAGTTCTGCAAGAACTGCGATTGACCCAAGGTCACCCAGTTGGCTGCATGTGGACGAGAGGGGAATCAAACCCGATTCTCCAGATTAGAGTCCAAGACTCTTATCCTCTACACCAAACTATCTCTTATTTGTGAGTGGGAAAATGCCTACATGATGAAAATATGGAGGGGGGGGGAAACCACTGAAATACTGATTCGATGGTGAAACACAGTCTTCCACCACTCTAGGAGCCAATAATGGATAAGATGTTCTCAGATGGCTGGGGAGATTCTAAAAAATACCCAAGGAAGTTCCTTTTGTACCCGCAGGCTTGTTGTCTGTGACCCTCTCTGCTCCAGTCATGACACTGATGCTGCACTGCAACCTAAGACACAGCCTCTCCCTCCCTAAGTTACTCATGGCATTTAAAAGAGTTGTTATACTTATACTGATGTATGCTGGAAGCTTTCCTTTCTGATTACCAGGAAGGAATTTCTGGTTGCCACTGCTAACCTGATGACTGCATTTGTGGACCTCCACCCCAATAATCTCATTTATATGAGCACTTATCTTGAACTAAACTATTCAGTATTCTATATTAATTACAGGTTATTACATATTAATTGGATATATTATTACTGTCATTAATCTATCTAGAGATCACAATTTTCAAAAGTCTTTACAAGTGGGATGGGGAAGGCAATGCAAGCAAATAATCTTAAAAGAGTTTATTTACTTGAAAGGAAGATGATTACAGAAGCAAGTTTATCTTCATTAAAAATAATGTTATATACAATTTTTTTTTAAAAAATCTCTGGACATAAAAGGAACTTGTATTCAACTTTACGGATTATGTGGGAAAAAGTAATCTTTCATTCAAGTAGACAAGGTCGTACGGTATGAGAAAATGGGGTTCCTGTTCATGTAAAAAAACTTGGATTAACCACATCTGGAAACATTTTTGCGTGATAAACAATTTTATTAGTAACATATGGTAGCAAAACTATATCTACATCTTATAAAAACTTTAAAAAAGAAAAAATTTTCTACCCCATATCTTACTTTCCCCCCACCCCTCCCCCCGTTACTTGACCCCCGCCAGTGTTATTTACTTAAAAGAAACAAATATTAAAGGTACTCTTAACTATTAAAAAACCAAAAGTTATATTCTCACTTTAAAAACTTAATCATTATCAAAGATTGTCCAATGTCCTTTTATTTTCCACTCTTTTTCTACGTATCTTCTGAACTTCTTCCACTCCAACTTAAAGAGCTCCAAATCATAGTCTCTTAATTTTCTTGTTAATTTGTCCATTTCACTCCATGACATAACTTTTATAATCCAATCCCATTTCTCTGGTATTTTTTCTTGCTTCCACAGCTGCGCATACAATGTCCTAGCAGCTGAGAGCAAGTACCATATTAAAGTTCTATCTTCTTTTGGAAATTTTTCCATTTGTAATCCCAGCAGAAAAGTCTCTGCAACTTTATTGAATTCATATCCCAATAGCTGAATCATTTGCCAAAACATTTTAGCTCTTTCACAAGTCCACCACATATGGTAGAAAGAACCTTCATGCTTTTTACATTTCCAACACTTGTCCGCCATCTTGTTGTTCATCTTTGCTAATTTTTTTGGAGTCATATACCATCTATACATCATCTTAAAACAGTTTTCTTTAATACTTTGACATGTTGCGAGTTTCATAGAGTTCTTCCACAAATATTCCCAAGATTCCATCTTTATTTCTTTATTTACATTAATTGCCCATTTTATCATTTGAAATTTCACTACTTCATCTTCTGTAGACCATTGTAAAAGTAATTTGTATACTTTTGAAATTAATTTCTCATTATCTCCGAGCAGAACTCTTTCCATTTCTGTTTGTTCTTTCCTTATTCCTTCAGTTTTAATATCATTCTCCACCAAACTTTTTATTTGTTGCATTTGAAATCAGTCATATTTGTAACTCAGTTCTTCAGCAGTTTTCAGTTCTATTTTTCCACTTTGTATTTTTAATAGCTGATTATATGATAGCCGTTTTTCTTCGGCTGTTTTAGCCGTTATCTTTATCACTTCAGCTGGCACTATCCATAAAGGTCTCCTCTCATCACCATATTTCTTTGTCCATGTATTTAATAGATTACTTCTTATATAATGGTGAGAGAAAAGACCATCCATCCTCTTTTTTCCATAATACAAGTATGCATGCCAGCCAAATTTTTTTCCATGGCCTTCCAACACTAAAAGTTTTTTATTTAACAATGTTATCCATTCTTTCATCCATACTAAACAAACTGCTTCATGATACAATTTTAAATCTGGTAATTGGAATCCACCTCTCTCTTTTGCATCTGTCAAAATAATCATTTTAATCCTTGGTTTCTTCCCAGCCCACACAAATTCTGAGATTTTCCTTCGCCATTTATCAAACTGTTTAGCGTCTTTCACAATAGGAATAGTTTGAAACAGATACATTATCCTTGGTAGAATATTCATTTTTATTGCAGCTATTCTACCCAGCAATGACAAATTGAGCTTGTTCCATTTTAGCATATCTTCCTCCATTCTATGCCATAACTTCTCATAATTATTCTTAAACAAATCAATATTTTTCATTGTTATCTCCACCCCTAGGTACTTTACCTTAGAAGTAACTTCACAGCCTGTTAGTCTTTGTAATTCTTGTTGTCTGTTCATCTTCTTACACAAAATTTTAGCAATGGATGGTAAATTTCACTTAATAAATTGTACATTTCCTTATCCCTCCTTCAACTCAGGGGTCTTCATTCTCACTGAGTCTGTAGACTCTTCTGGAATTCTGAGAAGAGGTAGTTGGCAGTACCTCTACATGCTTGCCACAAAGACGAAGAAGGCCAATCACATAATTGGCAGCCATGAAGTATTGGGACCAGTCACAAAATGCTAAGCAGGGTCAACCATGGTTAGTCTTGGGACAGAAGGCGATCAAAGGAGGCTACGGTTGCTATGAAGAGGCAGGCGATGACATCTGTTCATCTCCTGCCTCAAAAAGCCTATGGGGTCGCCAAAAATTGACTGCAACTGGATGGGACATTCTACCCAAGTGAAAGACAATTAACTTTAAAAGTTATTTCAGTGTGAAACCCAGGGGTGGAATTCTAGCAGGAGCTCCTTTGCATATTAGGGCACATACCCCTGATGTAGCCAGTCCTCCAAGAGCTTCCAAGGTTCTTTTTTGTAAGCGCTTGGAGGATTGGCTACATCAAGGGTGTGGGGCCTAATATGCAAAGGAGCTCTTCCTAGAATTCCACCCTTGGTGAAACCTAATATGGAAAAACACTTCTAAATGTAGATGTTTGCACTCATTTTAAATTTCATTATGTCAAGCTATTCCTTAGGGCAAATATTAGGGAAACAGCCACAGAGATGACAGCAAGTCCCTCATGCTGCTGGTAATTTTTTCCTTCTTCTTCTTCTTTTTTTTTTTGCAACTTACAAACCCCCTGATGAGGCAGATTCCAGTAATCTTTCAGCAACAGAAATGTGAAGTAACTGGCACTGAAGTGAGACTTCTTTGAAGAGGCTGTACTTAAACAAAATGCTGCCTCTGCACAACAGTTTGGCAGAGGAACAAACTGAGGACCTCTGGGTGGCAAGTATCAGATTATTCATATAAAAATAGACTGAATGCTAGTATTTCAATACTGGCTTTTAAAGAATCTTTTCTTCCTGCAGTCATAGGCAAAGCAATTTTTTTAAAACTGCTTTTTCACCTGGGTTTTTTATGTTCTCCTTTATAACAATAATGAAAAGATCTCTTTTCTTCTTCTTCCTCTTCTTCTTCTTCATCGTTGTCACACAGTGGTAGGTAATGGCAAACTACCTACATTTATCTTTTGCTTGAGAATCCTATGGATGTCATAAGTCAGCTATGACCTGATAGCATTTTCCACCACCATCTTTCACCTCTGTAACTTCTAAGCCTTGCTTCACATAACAACAACACAACATGTTGCCGTGTCCTTCACGGCCATCTTTTGTGTGACCTTTTTCCACTTGTGAAGCTGTCAGATCCGACAGCATCACAAGTGGAAAAAGGTCACACAAAAGATGGCCTTCCCCACAATTCCCTTTTCTCCCCCGCCCAACTGGTTGAATCCCAACATCATCCACTGCAGGTAGTGCTACATGACATGAGGGCTGCACTGAGGATGAGGAATTGAACAAAACCTTCTTATTCTTGTGTAAGCGTAAGTCTGAGGCAGAGTTTGTCACTTCTGTACAAGAAGGAAGGAAGAGATATTCCTTGATTCCACAACTTTGTTGTGAGGATACAGTGGGAGAGGGGAGAAGGATACAGTATAGCCCAGTCTTGTCAGATCCTGGAAGTTAAGCTAGGTTGGTACTTGGATGGGAGACCACCAAGAATAGCCCTGCAGAAGAAGACAAAGGCAAATCACCTCTGCTTTATCACTTGCCTTGAAAACCCTACTGGGTTGCCATGCCAGCTGTGACTTATGGCACTTTACATACACACACACAACTTTGTTCTTCTCCAGACATACCATGAGAGAATCAACAAGATGGTTCCCAAAATGTATTTATTTATGAGGAACTATGGTTTTAATTTATTTTTTCTCTAAATCACAGTTTTTCAGTACATGTGCAGTATGTCAATATTTTCTGAGACTAAAGTCTGGCTCTCTCCACTCATTCCACTTCAGTTTCATTACAGCTACTAGCACATGTAGATAGATAGATAGATAATTTTATTTATATCCCACCCTCCCCGCCGGAGCAGGCTCAGGGTAAGGCTGCCAGTCACCTCAAGATATTTGTAAGGCTGCCAGTCACCTCAAGATATTTGTGCTTCCTTCTTCTCACACTGTCTCTCACCGCACCCAGTAAATACTCAATGTAATCCAATACTCAACTATACATATTATAACATTTCCTTTTCTCGTCTAAAGCCTGCCTTCTATGTTATGTCATATGTCATCTTTAACCACACAGCAATTTAATTAGTTTGACCTTTTTAATTCTCTTCCTGGCTTCCCTTCCCCTATCCTATTCACACCCAGTTCTCTCTTTTGACCAACACTGCTCTTGCTTAGTTATTATAACACGTTTTATACCGTTCTCTCCACTAAGTGCTCAAGGTAGTTTTCCAAGACATAAAAACCATGAAAATAACAAATGGCAAAAGGCCATCAGAAGATAACAGTTTTTAAAAACCATCAACCTTAAGACAGTTTTTAAAATGACACTGAAAGCAAATGATAAAAAAGTTTGCTACAGTAGAGAGCCAAGGTGAAATCAATACAATACAACCAATATAAAAAATGTGATAAATCAGTAATTTAAAATAAAAAAAATCTCTGGCAAGCATAAAAAATTTAGGCTGATGTCCCAAAAAGTGGTAGTGGTAATAGTAGTAGGCTGGGGAGTAGTAGTGGTAGCTCTGAATGGCCTGGGACCAGCATATATAAGGGACCACCTCTCTCCATATATCCCCTGGAGAGCCTTGCATTCTGCTGAGAAACATTTGGGTATCCCTGGCCCAAAAGATATCCACTTAGCCTCAATTAGGGTCACGGCTTTTTCCGTCCTGGCCCCCACCTGGTGGAACATGCTCCCACTGGATATAAGGGTACTGCAGGACCTGTTGCAATTCTGCAAGGCCTGCAAAATAGAGCCTGTTCCACCAGGCTTTCAGGTGAAGCAGTGGACACCTAAGTATCTGGCCTCCCTGCCAATGGTGGTTCATCTGTCCTCCCCTATGGAGCACTGACATCATTTCTACTGACTCTATTTCATTTTGTTCAGCCTATGGGCTTATACTACAACAGTGATTTTTATCTCGCCATCTTTTAAATTGGCTTAAATTGTGTAATTGTTTCAAAATTTATTGACTTGGTTTTTAATGTTTTCAATTGTGTTTGCCTGCTTGCAGGGAGAACATGATAGAAAGCTAAAATAATTAATGATATAGGAGGAGGAGGAAGAAAAGGAGAAAGAAGAAGAGAAGGAGGAGGAAGAAGATTATGATGATGATGATCTAACCAGAGGATAAGGGCTTCCCAGCGTTTCACAAGCGAACAGACTGATTCACTTCCTAGAGCAAATACACACGGAACAAGGCTGTGCTGAGAACTACCTGCGTGTCCAGCCAGGCTAATATCTTCAGCTGCTCTACTGTAACTCCTCTTTTCTTCTCATGCTACATGTTATTCTCTTTTTTTCCATAAAAACAGCTTTATATATCACTTGCCAATATAGAATACAAAGTATCATTACTTACATAGCCAACACAAAATTAAAACTAGTGTATTTCACATCTGACATATGAAATATGAAAGTAACAGTAACCAAGGCTAATTCACAAATTGTTCCACCCACATCCCTCTACATGAGTCTGTTTAATCTACAAAACTTCTAGTGGAGGCCCTTGACTTTGTACAAGTGTTGGTCATCACAAAGATCCAATGGCAGATGACAAGCAAGATGAAGAAGTAGAGGGAGAATCATCATGCTCTTTGCCCACCATGACCCTAAGACACACTGTGTGACCAAAAGCAAAGGTGTATTCATCATGATTTGGGAGCATGCACTATATTGTACAGCATTTTTAAAATGCATTTGCTGGCACACCAGTCCTTAGAATTAAGTCTGCATGTTTTCCATAATTTTTTTCAATTACATAAATTCAGGTAGATCTGACTTTCCCTCCAAAATACTGGGAGAAGAATTGCTATTTTCCTCCCAATTTTAGCTTGCCTTTGACAGGTGTTTTGTCTTTTCCCCCCAATACTTTTTTTTTTAGTTTTCACTGTTGGTGTTAAAACACCAATCAGTCTCATAGGATTCTTACCTTGAAGGTTCTTACATTTTTATTGTTTTGAATCCAATAAACAGGTAAAACAGAAATTAAATTAACAGTGTGATCCCCACCTCAGATTAACCTGAATGTAACCAACCATTGCTACTGTTTAAATTCCTACACCATGAGAAGAATGATTTCCCCCCTTTTAAATCAAGCTAAACGCAAAAGCAATAATAGAAAAATAACCAGGTAGTGGCAACATTTGTATCTAAATTTACCATTTAGGAACCACTACCAGAAGGCCACAGACCACTGGTAGTGTGGATTGTCCTAGAGTCCTATCCCTGTTCCTAGGCTCTGAACAACAGCCACCTCCGCAGCCAGGAACTCCCAGGGTTCTAGACCTTTACCAGAGGCTTTCATCCTCTAAGGTTCTCTTCTGAGGTTATCTGCAAGCTCTCAGTAGCTCCAGACACCACAAGACAGGAGACGTTCCAGTTTAGTCAATTGCTCAAGTTGCAAAGAGTATATGCTGGACTGGAAGCATTCTTAAGGGACACACGAAGGCAAGTAAAAGAAAGAGTCTTGCTCATCAGACACAGGTCCACCACACAGTACTTGCACGCAGGCTTGAAAGAGAAAGTCCATCCTGTGCCGGGCAGTCTATCAATGATGCAGCCCCTTCTTGATTGCTGATGAAACAGCCAGCCTATCATTCCCCAAGCAACTCACATTTTCAGGTGTCCTTGCCTCATGACATGCTAACTGGAACCAGTAAGCTAAAACAAATTAGGGAGACTCCCAAAGATGGTTAAAAGCCAAAACAAGCACATTGCCTTTAACAGGCTGGGCAGGGAAGTGGGGGGGACGGGGGGAGGGCTTCTGGTGTCCTGGCCCCACTGGTGGGCCTCCTGATGGTGCCTGGTTTTTTGGCCATTGTGTGTCACAGAGTGTTGGACTGGATGGGCCACTGGCCTGATCCAACGTGGCTTATTTTATGTTCTCATGAAAAAACTTACAGGGTAAGAAAACTGACAAACTCAAATAACATCAAGGCTTAATGATGGCTATTCTTTACATAGCATGAATCCAGGCATCACTCATAGTCTCCCCCACCATGCATCACTCATAGTCTCCCCCACCTGGTTAACGTTTTCAGTGTTCCACACTGCTCTGGTACTCAGACAGTGCACAGCAATCTCCCCACCCCACCGGAAAGGACTTAGTGCAAACAAAACTGTTCACAGCCTGCACGTTCACCTTATTAGATTCTGGTAACTTTCGAAACAGAAGAATCTAGACTTATCAAGAACAAATGCTTCATCCCTACCTTGCCCCCATAAATTGATTTATATCCAGCCTTAAACAGCGGGATAGCAAGCCCTAAACTGTCACTTAAGCAGGAACTGGTGCCAGGAATCTCATTCACAAGTTCTGAGTCAGCTCTTCCACCTGCCATGAAATCTTCATGCCTTACAATGTCTGCACTTACTCTAATTAATTGCCTTTGACGCTGAGGTGTATTTTTAAAAACAAAGCAACTTGGGAAAGTTAGTTTGTTGTTGTTGTTTTATAGCCAGTTGGAGTAGGATGCGTAGCACTTACCGTTCAACCTCTCCTGAGGGCAGCATGGTACAAAACACTGCACAGCAGCATCGCTACGTCTAGGAAAGGTTGTAAGGTTAACACTCCCTTCAGGTTCAGGTTTTGGACACAACACCACAGGCTCTGCAGGCTCCTAGGAGGAAACACAATCACACACAGTGAGAGCAAATATGGTTATCAGTGATGCCCCCTTCCCCCCAAAAAATCAGTCAACCCCAGGGCTTTTTTTCTTTGCAGAAATCAAGTCCTAGCCTTCATTGGTGGTCTCCCATTCAAGTACTGACAAAGGTAGAGTGTCCAGATCACATGAAGCCCAAAGGGAACTCATTTGCCTATTAGGCCACACCCCCTGTTGCCAAGTCCACCAGAATTGCATTCCTGTGTGTTCCTGCTCAAAACAAGTCCTGGTCAACCCTACATGACATTGTTTGTGCATTGCTTATAAGGAGTCTGTTGCACCAAAATAATGTGAAAGTCAATTGTACTTAAAAGGTCATCAGTCATCACCGATAGTAACTGTGCCCTGTCAAGTCACAACCGAGTCAAGTCAACTGGAGGACCATGGAGTTTTCAAGGTAACAGAACAGCAGAGATAGCTGCCATTGCCTTCCTGTGCACAACAGCCCCCCCACCTATTTTCCTGGGGGGGGGGATCTCCCATTCAAGAACTAACCCTGCCTGACCTTCCTTAGCTTCCAAGTTCTGACGAGATGGGGGCTAGTCTGGTCTACTGGTCTGCTCATCAGATGCTGCTTTCATGCAAATGGCAGAAAGCCAGTGTGCTGTAGTGTTTAGACTGCAGGAATATCATCTGGAAGGCCCAGGTTTAAATCCCAACTGGATGATCCTGGGCCATTCACCATCTCTCAATTTCACAAGGTGGTGGTTGTGAAAATGAGGTTGTGAGAACAAAAACATACGAACCATGCTGAGTTCCTTGGAGGAAGCAGCAGGAGAATGATGTGAAAAAAAATAAAGTCTCCAGATGGTCTGAATTTCTGAGATCCACCAGGAAATACTCCTGCAATAAAAGTTTGCTGCCGAGTCACTACTAGCTCATGGCAAACCCCATAAAGTTCCATCTCTTGAGGTTTGGGTTTTTAGGTTAAGAGATGAACAGAGGTGGCTTGTCATTGCCTTCCTCTGCATAATAGTTCTAGCCTTCACTGGTGGTCTCCCATTCAAGTGCTGACAGAAGTAGAGTGTCCAGGTCACACAAAATGATGGTATCACTTTGCTCTGCTCTGGTTAGACCTCATCTAGAATACTGTGTTCAGTTTTGGGCACAACCATTTAAGAAGGATACAGAAAAGCTGGAATGTGTCCAGAAGAAGGCAACGAAGATGGAAACCAAGTCCTATGAGGAAAGGCTGAAGGAGCTGTGTATGTCCAACCTGGAGAGGAGGCTAAGAGGTGATATGATCACCATCTTCACGTACTTGAAGGGCTGTCATATAGAGGCTGTCATGCAGAATTGTTTTCTGTTGCCCCAGAAGGTCAGACCAGAACCAACGGGTTGAAATTAAGTCAGAAGAGTTTCCAGCTAAGCATTAGGAAGAACTTCCTGACAGTTAAGAGTGGTTCCTCAGTGGAACAGGCTTCCTCAGAAAGTGGTAGGCTATCCTTCTTTGGAGGTTTTTAAACAGAAGCTAGATGGCCATCTAACATTAATGCTGATTTTGTGAACTTGGACAGATTGTGAGAGGGAGGGCAGGAAGGGTTGCATCAGTGTTCAGTTCTCGTGGCCCTTTCTTACACACCCAGGGAAATGCTGATAGCCAATTTGGGGTCACTCAGCAATTTTTCTCCAGGCCAATTTGGTCAGGGATCCTGGAGGTTTTTACTATCTTCTGGGCATGGAGCAAGGGTCACTGAGAAAATATGTAAGGGTCACTGAGGATGTATGTGGAGGGAGGAGGTATTTGTGAAATTCCTGCATGGTGCAGGGGTCTGGACTAGATGACCCTGGAGGTCCCTTCCAACTCGATGATTCTGTGACTGTTTTTAGCTTCTGACCTCTAACAAGATCAGGCTAGTCTGAGCTATTATGGCTGCTACAATAACCTACTATTGACTACTGGAACAGCCTTCTCTAAACTATTTCAAGCTGTGCTCTTACATGGTAAGTTACTGCCAGGACTGCCCAGGATGTACATACAGATCACTGCAAATGTTTTCACTAGTATTTTTTTAATCTATTCCATGTGTTGTTAAAAATATGTATCTCTCTTGGCAGAAACACTGATTGCATTCTCTTATCCTCACTCTCATTTGACTTTCTGGCCTTCCGTGACACCAAAGCTGGCTGCTGAACACAACCCTGTGACAACATCACCCCATTCAAGGCGTGATTTCTCACAGGCTGGAATCACCCATGGAGGAAAAAGCAGGACCATCTAGTGAAGGAACAGTGCTTGAGGCAACAGGAGCCGGAAAGACAGAAGAGCACCAAACAACTGGGGCAAATGAACAGTCACACAACCTCAATGTGGTTTGGAGAGAGATTTCCATCCTCCCAAAGCTGGCATTTGGAGCCTCATGAATAAAATGTAGTGGAAAATTCAGCACAGTCCCAGATTACACACAAGCAAGGGCAGAATGTGGGACAGAGTTTCTTCTGACCACAACTGGCTTCCCATTAGTGCTCCATCTGTGAAGGCAGCTTGTAGCCTTGTAAAGACAAGAAAAACGGTGCCAATGGTAATTTTTTGACAGCCAGCTGGTTCCCTTCTCTCAATGGCTGCTACATATGCTCGGTAATGAATGCACACCAGAGCAGCTTTGGAAGTAAATGGCAAATCCTTAACCCATGTTTCAATCTATTTGGCTTTTCAAAGTTTTTCTTCTCCAAATAATAACAATTCCACATTTGTTCTGACAGCCGCTTTGTAAAAAAAACAAACAGTTTACTAAGAAGAGTTATTTTTAAAAGGAAAGAGCTTTACTTGTACTGGGAGGGAGGGGGGGCACGAAGACAAAATTCTTACTTTCTGTAACTATTAAAAGCATGTTTTCGTTCAAAATTAATTCTCAAAGCCATGCCAACCTGGTCTTTCTTTTGCATATTTACTTGGAGTAAATTACTGGATTTGCTTGGAGAACAAGTAAATCCTAATCTCATGGCCCACCCACTTGCTATGAGTTGTTTAGAGTCACCACTGTAGCATTTGTTGATTTAACTGTCTCTGTGTATACGTTTAACTGTGTTCACACATATCTGAGAGCATCCAGGCCTATGCAAGTACACACATAATGACATTTCTACCATTTACTATTTCTGGTAGATAGTATTATGCTGGGCTGGGCTAGCTGAGTGGACCTAGGAGATTAAAGGAAAAAAAAAAACCTCTCTGTAGGAGAATGTAGCTCCACCTGCATTCAAAGATGGCATCTCTGGCACACACCATCTACATGAAGCTGCTAGGAGAGAGCATTAGAAGAGCTGAAGTGAGGTACCACCACCATGGGTGGAATTCTAGCAGGACTTCCTTTGCACATTAGGCCACACACCCCTGATGTAGCCAATTCTCCAAGAGCGTACAAAAAAGAGCCCTGTAAGCGCTTGGAGGATTTGCTACATTGGGGGTGTGGCCTAATATGCAAAGGAGCTCCTGCTAGAATTCCACCCCACCAATATGCAGATGATACCCAGCTCAACATTTCCTCTTCAGATTGTCCTCAGCAAGTGTCTGGATAAGATAATGAGATGGATGACTGCAAATAAATTGAAACTTAGTCCAAACAAGACTGAGGCTGTTTATTTACTATCTCATGTACCACCTCCCTCTCCAGTGGGGACTCAAAGCATATTTCTTGGTCAATGATAAAGCTGTTCAAGGGCAAAAGTCCCGGAGGGTGTAGCACTCCCCTGAAGGAGCAGGTTCACAGCTTGGAGATGCTTCTGGATGGCTGAAGTCCCAGGCCTCCCAAGTGGCATGTAGCTTCTTCTATAACTATCAACTGAACTTCTGAGAAAGAAATGCCCTCATTTTGGCCCAGGCTTACTAGCAATAGAATAATTAACAGGCATTCTCACATTATGACATGTTATTGTTTTATTGATTTCCCAAGCAAATGTCACCCAGATCAAGGTTTTCTCAATTTGTTAATTTTGCTATTCTGCCATTGGATTTTAACTTTGTACCACTTTGCATTCTAAACCACTGCCCATCAGCTATATGTAGCTCTGCTCACTGTACCTCATTCCTCATCTGAAGTCTGCATGCACACAGAAGGTTACATTCTGAATAAAACTTTGTTGGTCTTAAAGGTGCTACTGGACTCCTACTTTGTTCTATCGCTTCATACCAACACAGCTGCCCACCTGGATCTATCAATTGATATATCAGCTATGGCTATTCCTCAAAAAGCGTAACCTGGCCGTGGAGATCTATGTTCACATCACACACTGGTTAGATTACCATAATGTGCTTTACATGGGGTTCCCCTTGACGGCCATCTGGAAATTTCAATGGCGCCAAAATGCGGTAACTAGATATTGGCAAAGGACTGTTGCAACTGCTGGCTGCCTACCTGTTCATGGGTGCATGTCAAAATGCTGGTTTTTAAATTTAAGGCTCTAAATAGCTTAGGGCTAGGGTACCGGCAGGACTGCTTCATCCCCTCCTGTCCTCCCCTTTAGTTAAGATCTGTCCCTATCTGGTCTCTATGCCTCCACTTGCAAAGAGGTGAAGAGACAAGACTTTTTCAGTGGTGGCACCTTTCTTCAGAATGCCTTCTCCCCTTGAAGTTCATGAAGTGTGTATTCACAACTCTTGTTACCTAGGCTTTTAAACTATGGGTTTTACTTTTTTCAGTTGTTCTGTGATTTTCTTCTGGCATGTGGGCTATGAGTATTTTTTTAGGCTGCTCACATTTGTTCAACGCTGTTTTCATGCCCCTGGCTTGTGTTTAACACAAATAGTTTGTTATTGTTATTGTTTTTTTATGATTTTAAGGCATGAGTCACCTCCAGCGAGCAAACCAAGGTGGGAGACAGCCTTAAACTAACAGCAGCATACACACACACACACACACAAAATCTGCTTTTCTGACTCTTTGATAAACAGCAGAATCGATAGCCCAACAACTGATCAGTATGGTACCTAATTAGAGCATTCAGCTAGTGAAACAGAGCTGTCATGAAAAGGTTCCATTAGTGTCCCAGCCAATAAAAAATAATGGGTATTTAAACATATCCTGTTAAACCAAGCCAGGATGCAGCAGGGAAGGAAGTAGTTCAGGTAAGAAAAAGAATGGGTCATGGCCCACTTTGCTAGAGCCTTCAGCTTCAAATGGAATTACATTTGAACCGCAAGCATCTCCTATAAAATTAATTTCTGTTTAAAATGGGTTTGATTCAGTCAGGGGCTAATTATATATTCTTCACGGGAGCACAGGCAAGAAGTGTGCATGCATTTCATACATCGAGGTGACGTTCAAAGGTATATTTGGGGGAGAGAGGAGGAAATGTGGTTTTGGTTTTCAGCAAAAGATTACTTAAAGGATATTCAGTATGAACTGAGACTGGGAAACCTTCATAGGAAAACACGTAAAATCTTGTTCTTGTTTAAGCAGACCAACAATTTACAAACAGGTTGCTTATTTGTGGGTAAGAATTGTGGGCTATTATGTAACAAAGAACAGCAGATTTCTCTCTCTCTCTCAGTCTTTAATTTAGGGACTGTGTACAATGTGTTAATTTTCCTGCATAAACAGCCTGATAACCCCTGCGGTTGCATTACAGAAAATAAGGTTTTAGAGCAACATTTGTTAGATGTACTGTTTTGTCCTATTTGTTTTCAACATAAAGATTAAGGCAAAAATCAAAGTGCAAGATTTCTTGCTTGTGTCATACCAGAATAGCTACCAGGATCAGCCAATGCAAAAAGCCCTGTAAATTTTCAATCATGCTGCCTATAAATATTGCTTTGACATAATTATTACATCTTATAGGACTTCCAAAAAACCATTTCATTATATATTTTACTTTTTAACCCGTAACAGCCCATAATCCAGATAAAATAACAGGAAAACTGAAACCATCAACTTCAACAGAAGTTCCTTAATGTTTCACAACCACGGTTATAGAATGGTGCAGAAATCAGTAGTCTGAAATAACCATTTCTCATACCACTTCTGCTTGCCTATCCAGTCTCCTGAGAACCACTAGCTGGATCATCCCACGAATGTTGCCCTCCATAGACATGGAACGTCTCAAGGTCTCCATGGCCTCATGGTTTGATTTCCCAAGCAAAGACTCCCCATTCACTGCAAGAAGCTGGTCATTTGTTCTCAACCGGCCATCCTGGGAAAAAAAAAAGTATTACATAATTATTTTAAAGTGTTATATACCAGTGAGCAAGTCTCAGAAACATGTTTTTTTTAAAATACAATTGGAGGAGAAGGAATTTGTGGAGTACTAAAACACAACCTATTTTTAATTAACCATACCCCAGGACTATAATGACTGTAACAGACAGCAGAAATAGAACCTCAAAATACATGGGCAAACTGTGCTGAAGGCAAACTATCACAGGTAGTAAGCTTATGAATTTTTTTTCCAAATAGTCTTCTTGCAACCAGAACCAACAGATAGGTTCAAATGTGACACTCAACTATGGCTTGGTGCTGAATGAAAACAGTTCCGCATCAAAACTACAATTGGTATGCACTTCCTCTCAAACTCAGATTGCCAAACATGATTCATGGAGAATATAAACCAGCTGAGCCAACCCATGGTACTCTCAGATTCAGCATCTTCCAAAATCTGCTCTTAACAAAGGATACTGAGTCGGCCTAAAATAGAGCAGATCTACAGGTAATTGCCAAAACCCATAACTGAATGAGCTCTCTGCACAGAGGCATCTGAGGCTGTGCATGGTGGTCACAGTCCAACAAGGTGATCTTGCAGGGTTTTCAAAGCAAGAGACGTTCAGAGGTGGTTTGCCATTGCCTGTCTCTGTGTCGTGACCCTGGATTTCCTTGGTGGTCTCCAACTGAAATACTATCCAGGGCCAACCCTGTTTAGCTTTTGAGATCTGACAAGTTCAAACTAGGTCAAGCTATCTGAATAAGGGCGAGGTTCTTCACTCCATTTCAAAAGAATACCCCAATACTGGCCTACAATCCATAAATTAGTAAGAATTTTCCAAGTAGCCTCCAACACCACACAAAAAGCTATGGTAGGAATAAACTATGACAACTAAGGAACACATGCTGGAGCTCTTGTACACTTCTACGGAAAAGACAGGTTGCTTACCTGTAACTGTAGAGCTTCGAGTGGTCATCTGTGCATTCACACTCATGGGGATAGAGCGCCTGCGCCGATCCCCGAATCAGTATCTGAAAAGCCCAGGATTTTTCCACACTCGGCGCCAATGGGCATGTGCAGGGGTCCCAGTACACATGCTCACCAGCACAGGGATCCCGCCAGTTCCTTCCTGACCGCTGGAAGTCCCTACTGGAGGGAGACCATCAGCAGTGGGGAAGGAGGGCGGGTTGTGTGAATGCACAGATGACCATTCGAAGATCTACAGTTACAGGTAAGAAACCTGTCTATCTTCTTCGTGCTCTCTGTCCTTCACACTCATGGGAGATTAGCAAGCAAGACATATCTGGAGGCGGGAAGACGGTCAACCGGAAGAAACAGCTTGCAACACCGCAGTTCCCAACTGAGTCCTCTGCTGAGCATGCACGTCCAGCGCGTAGTGCTTCATGAAGGTATGCGGAGAAGACCAGGTGGCAGCCTTGCAGACATCAGTCAGGGACACGCCTCTCAGGAACGTCACCGACATAGCCATTGCTCTTGTGGAGTGTCCATGAACAGGCCCAGGTAATGGCTTCTTCGCCAACAAATAACAGAGTTTAATCGTCTCAGTGAGCCATTTTGAGAGCCTCTGAGACGAAATCCTGGAACCTAACTTGGGGGCAAGCATATGAAACAAAACGCTGCTTGTCCTTACGAAAACGCTTTGAACGGTTCAAATAAAACAGCAAAGCATGCTTAATGTCCAAAGCACGCAACCTATGTTCCTCATCCGAGGAAGGGGTAGGGTAAAAAGTGGGCAACCAAACTTCTAAATTGAGGTGGAACTGAGAGACCGCCTTCGGAAGAAAAGTAATGTCCGGATCCAAGGAAACTCCAGCCTCCCGAAAAACAAGATAGGGATAATCACAACGCATCGCCGTGAGGTCCCCTACACGACATACTGATGTGATGGCAACCAAAAATGCAGTTTTCCATGATAGGAGCTGCAAAGAGCACGTGGCCATCGGCTCAAAGGGGCGATGAGTTGGTTTGTCCAGCACTAAAGTCGTCCCACAACTGCGGGGGCGATCTTGATGGTGGATGCAGCCTAAACAAACCCCTCAAAAACTTCTTGGAATGAGGGTGCGCAAAAACAGAATATCCCTCCACAGGATCATGAAAAGCAGATATTGCTGCCAAATACACCTTAATGGAGGAGAAAACAAGGTCAGCATCCACTAGGGATAACAAAAAATCAAAAATTACCGACAACCCCACCCTGCTAGGTGAGACTGAAGGGTCAACTAAGAACTGAGTGAATTTCCACCACTTCCTGTCATAGGAAGCGCGGGTGGAAGGTTTTCTACTGTTCATGAGGACTTGCTGGACCCTGTCAGAAAACCCTACGGGTTGATGAGCCACGCTGTCAGCTTCAGGTGGGGCACGTTGTGATAGAATACGTGACCGCCCTGAGCTGACAGAAGGTCCGGTTCTGCCGGAAACTGGTAAAAGACCCCCCTCGACAGTTGGAGCAGGATTGAAAACCAGTTCTGGCGAGGCCACCAGGGAGTCACCAGGATGCAACGTGGTCTCTCTCTTGCTATCTTGTTGACCACCTTCGTCAACAACAGCAGGGGCGGAAACATGTAGAGGAACCGACCCTCCCAAGGAAGCAGGAGACCGTCTCCCAGTGACGCTGGATCCGCTCCCCCTCTGGAACAGAACATGGAACATTTCTTGTTCTCGGCCGTGGCGAAGACATCCAGCTGCGGGTACCCTCAAAGCTGGAACACAGGCTTCAGAAAACGCTACTGCAGTTCCCACTCGTGTGGGGAAGCCCCACCCCTGCTGAGGGAGTCTGCCTGCATGTTGAGGACCCCTGGAAGATGTGCAGCCTTCACAAAGATGTCATATTGTAGACACTCCAACCAGAGATCCATCGCCAGAGCGCAGAGCCGGCGAGAAACTGTCCCTCCCTGCCTGTTGATGTAGCACAGGGCAGTGGTATTGTCCGTAAGTAACGCCACAATCTTCCCTGCCACCAAGGGGCGGAAAGAACATAGTGCAAAATGAACTGCCAGCAGTTCTAGGTAATTTATGTGGCATTGAGTCAGTTTTGGCGGCCATGGGCCCCCCACACACAGACCTTCCATGTGGGCCCCCCAACCCCACAAGGAAGCATCTGTTGTGATACTCACAGTGGGAGTCGGGAGATGAAAGGGAGCTCCCTGACAGATATTGTTCTCTGACTCCCACCACTGTAGCGTCTGAAGAGTCACAGATGGGATGACGAACCTCTTTTGAGGTGAGTCTCTGAGTGGGCGAAACTGGCAAAGAAACAACAACTGCAGGCCTCTCATCCGCAGTTTCGCAAAAAGTAGCATGCTTGTCGTTGCCGCCATCAGCCCCAGCATCCGCTGCAGCTGCTGCGCTGTGCCCCACTTTCGCCTCTGTAGAAGTCGTACCAGACAGATAATGTCCCTCGCTCTCTGCGGAGATGCCAGTTCGTATCCAGCAAAGCCCCTATAAACTGCACTGTCCTTGACCGAGTAAGGTGAGATTTCTCCAAATTGACCTGCAACCCCAAGGTGTCAAGAAGACGCAGAGTGATGGCAATGTGCATTGACAAACTTTCCCTCGACGTCGCCACAAGGAGCTAGTTATCTATGTATGGAAAAACGACAACTCCCTGGAGACGGAGATGGGCAGCCACAACGCTCATCATCTTCGTAAACACCCGAGGTGCAGTGGGCAGGCCAAACAGAAGGGCTTTGAACTGGAAGTGTTGGGAACCCACTGCAAACCGAAAAAAATGCCTGAATGCCGGATGGATGCTGACATGGAAGTAGGCATCCTTGAGGTCCAGGGTCGCCATCCAGTCCCCTTGATTGATGAGGGGCAGGATTGTTTGCAGAGTGGACATTCTGAACTTCTGGTACAGAATAAATTTGTTCAGATTCCGAAGATCCATAATTGGTCTTAAGCCCCCGTCCCGCTTGGGGACCAGAAAGTAACGAGAGTAAAAACCTCCCTTCCTGGCCTCCATTGGAACTCTCTCTATGGCTTGTTTCTGTAGGAGGTTGTTCACCTCTGCCAGCAGAGGTGGGGAAGGGGGAGTGGTGATTACCACAGATTGGTTCGGAATCTGAACAAACTCTATCTTGTAGCCCTCTTCTATGATGGACAGAGCCCACCTGTCTGTAGAGATCAACTCCCAGGCAGGTAGGAAAGTGCGGAGGCGGATAGATGTAAAACCAGTGGGGACGATGACGCGTGCCGCGAGAAAGTCAAAGGCCCTGCTTTTGAGGGTGAGTGCCCTTGGATTTGCCAGTGGCCTGGGAGCCATAACGGTTCCTATTGTTGCCTGAGTATGGTGGCCGGCTATCAGGCTGGGTCGAACGAGGTCTCCATTGTTGTTCGGGCGAGAACTTTTGATAGGTCTTCTTGGCCCAGGGTTTGTGCCACTGCTTCACCTTAAGAGCTCTGGAGGTTGCCTGCACACCCAAGTTCCTGGAGGTCTTCAGGCTCTTGTCTATCTCCTGCAGCATCTGTGGTGGTGCTGAAAAGGCCGTCCCCTTCAAAGGGCAAGTCCTCAACAAAGGCCCTCGTGTCTTGCTGCAGGGCTGTTGACCTTAGCCATGAGTGTTGACGAAGGCACACAGCGACGTGATGGTCTTTGCGGACACATTCACCATGTGCTTTGCTGCAGCCAATTGTTGCTTGGCCACAGCAAAGCCTTCTTTCTGCAGCTTCCTGGCAGCAGCCTTTTTGTCTTCTCTCAGGGAAGAGAGGAGAGGGGTGAGTTGTTCCCATATGGAGTATTGGTATCTAGCCATGCAAGCAGCATAGTTAGATACCTTTACTCCTAGGGCCCCTGCAGAGTAGACCTTTCTTCCCATATTATCCAGCTTCTTCCCTTCCTTGTCAGGTGGGGATGAGTGGACCTTACGCGCCTTGGAGGAGGAAGAGACGACAACTGAGTTCGGTTTCGGGTGGGCGAAAAGGAACTCAGCACCCGCCTCCTGGACCCTATACATGTGGTCCAGCCTTCTAGATGACACCGGCGTAGAAGATGGTTTCTTCCACGGCTCCTTGACTGCCTGCAGAATCACTTTGGTGACCGACAAAGCGATTGCTGTGGATGTGTCCTTTTGCATAATGTCGAAGACATTATCATCCACGACGGGTTGTGGTTGTGTCACAGGCAGGGAGAGGGAGGTTGCCACCCTCTTCACCAGTTCGCCATAGGACTTCAGATATTCCGATGGCGAGATAGGAAGACCCTCAGCCGTATGGGACACTGGCGAAGGCTCCAAGGCTCTTTCCTGGTTGTGGGTACTGCTCTCAGAGTCCGACGAGGAAGACTCCCTCTGCATGGAGTGCTTGGAGAGGATCGGCGTCGATTCCCAGATGGGTGAATGGGTCCATGCCGATGGCCACCGATGAGTCTCAGCCGCTGGGGTGGTACGCCTCTCCGGAGGGGCCGATGCCGAGGGCCTTCTGGAATGGTGCGAAAGCCTCAACATGTAGGATGCCTCCGATTGCTGATCCTACTCTGCAAACTCCTTCGGTGGAAACCACTGATATGGTGGGTAAGGGTACGGATAGGTGGGCAGCCACTGACGCTGCTCCCACGGTGGTAGCGGTGGGAAATGGCGTGGTGCCATGGAAGGCTCCAGATCTCGTCTGCCTCTAGGTTCCATCGGGGTCGATGGGTCTATCGGCGCAAATGGCTCTACTTCGGCGATCGAACCACTCCCACTACGTCGCCTCGACCCAGAAGAAGAGGATCGCTGAGTGAGGTCGATCTCATGTTCTGACATCGAGAGATGAGATTGATGAGCGCTGCCTCTCAATGCCGATGGGCTGCGGCACGGGGACGTCAGGATCTTCCTCAGCGGAGCAGAAGTCATCGGTGCCGAAACGTCGCGAGAAGGCGATGGAAGTGCGGGACCTCTTCCGCGTCTCTTTAGACTTCGCCTTCTTCGGTACGGATGCTCGGGTCCCCGAGTCATCCCGATGCTTCTTGGCAGGCGTATCCACTGATCCTTCATGGGATCATTTTGTGGAGGAGCCTCGCTCGATTGGCAATTCGGTCGAGACCAGTGCCACATTAGCCGATGTGACCGTCGGAGCCGCAGTGTCTGCCATCGTCGACCGATTTTTGAGGGTGGAGTGCCGACTCAGTTAAAGCAGCCGAAAGCTGCGCCGCCCGCTTCTTTCTCGTTTGCTTGGAGAAGCGGAGGCAGTGCGGGCAGGACTCCACGCGGTGCGCTTCACCCAAGCAGAGAAGACACAGAGAATGGCCGTCTGGGGGGGGGGCAATCTTCTTCCCACAAGAGCAGCAGCATTTGAAAAACCCCCAATGTCTTTCCATAGACGCCAAACACAAAAAAAACCACTCAAGAGTCCTCTGAGGGGGAAAATTGGGGGGAAACAAATGGGGGGAAAGGCCCCAAGGGGCAAGTCCAACAATCACAAACTCTTTTTTTAAAAAAAATTATCTACTCACTAATTAAGAAAAACAACAAACGGGCTATATACAGCGATAAGGCAAAAACCAACTATCTTACCGACCGGGGACACGAAAGGTAGATCCTCTCCGCGCAGCGGTAAAAAAGGGACTGGCGGGATCCCCGCGCTGGCGCCGGTGAGCATGCATACTGGGACGTCTACGCATGCTCACTGGCGCCGAGCGTGGAAAAATCCTGGGCTTTTCAGATACCAATTCGGGGATCAGCGCAGGCGCTCTATCCCCATGAGTGTGAAGCGCAGAGACCACGAAGAAGATTTTTCAGATCTGGCCCTAACATGTACCATGTAACACTGAAACCTTTGTCCTACTCCACAAACTGGAATTATAATAATATTGATACTTCCTCCACAACAGCAGCAAGCTTGAACCACTACACCATCTTGTATGAGACTATCCTCAGTTAAAACTGATCCTGTAATCTTTCTGCTAGCATAAAGCCTAAAGACACTAGCAATATATTATATATAGAACTGTATCATACTAGGCATGATGACCAATGTTTTAACTTTTAATGCACTTAACAAGAGTTCAAATAGATTATTATTGGTATTTAAAAGGTAAACTTCATATACTGTTGCTCATATATCTGATACATTGTCTTCTTTAGTTGCTCACACTTAGAACATAAGAGAAGTCATGTGGAATCAGGCCAGTGTCCCAGCCAATCCCACACTCTGGGTCACACAAGTGAGGCCAGACTCCAGAAGCCCTCCCAGCACCAAAAATACAGAGCATCACTTGCCCCAGAGAGAGAGTTCCATCTATACCTTATGGCTAATAGTCACTGGTGGACCTCTCCTCCATATGTTTATCTAATCTCCTCTTGAAGCCGTCTATTCTCGTATCTGCAACCACTTCCTGTGGCAGTGAATTCCACATGTTAATTACTCTTCAGGTGAAGAAGTACTTCATTTTATCTGTTCTAAACCTACAGCTTGGGTAACATTGGGTCAGTCACTATCTCTCAGCCCAACCTACCTCACAAGGCTGAGGCTGTGAGGGTAAAATGGGAGGAGAGAAATCTGCTGTAAATCTCAAACTGGGAGGGGGGGAGTGGGATATATCTATCTACATAAATTAACAAGTATCCCAGATAAACTTAAGAAGCTGCTTGTACAGAAGCCATTATTGCTAGTCATCTTCAGAAAAGTAATCCAGTGAAGATAAATAAAAAAGACAGGGAGTCAAGTATTCATAAAAGTGGGACTTCCTTTTAAAATCCAGTATCTGCCACTATTCCTGCATGTCCGTAGTAAACAATTTCTCTCTTAAAAGAAACCAAAGGCCCGGTAACAATTCTTATTGAGGAAGTGGTCTCTTTTATCTGAGATATATCTTAGTTTACATAATTCATGTCAATTCCATAAACCTGGAGGAACCTAATATGGACCAAAAGAGTCTGCGGTGAAAAGCGAGACATGAAAGAGGAAGCAGCATTGAAAAACCATTAGCCTGCTTACAATGAATTTGATTCAATCATAAGCTCATTAAGAGTTTTCTATAAGCACTTGTCAGAGCTGCTTACATCTGTCATGTGTCTTAGTTGTCTATAATATGTATATTTTCAAATCTGATTGTGCCCCCACTACCACTAAAGCATTCAATATATTCTTATTACAGTGCTGCCAAGTCTAACTAAACACTGCTTCATTATAAATACAAGTCCAAGCTGAATAAAGTACAGAATATTCCAAGGGGAAAAGGTGGGGGAGGGATGCTGAAATGTTGAGACATAGAAGGCTGATGTAGAGTTCTTTGCAGTGATAGTATCGGTAAGAAGGGTAATTGCATGGACCACCATGAGCCTCAAAGTTGCACATGATTAGAACATTTACAGTCATTTACAGGAGGCATTTGCAATCACTTGCATTTTCACCAGCACAAATCTTTAAAGTCCTCTAATGGCTGGGACCAACATACCTTCTCCCATATGAACCTATTTGTATGGCTCTGATCATCTTTGGAGGCCTTGTTATGATTGTCCTGCCATGTGGAACTAGACAGGCAGCAACCCAAGAAAGGGCTTTCTCAGGCACAGCACCAAAATCCTTGAACTCCCTACCCAGGGAGATATGCCTGTCTCCCTTTATTGTGGGGCTGAGAGAGCTCTTTTGAGAACTGCTCTTGAGAAAACAGCTCTGAGATAACTGTGAAGGTCACTCAGCAGGCGCATGTGAAGGAGTGGGAAATCAAACTCAGTTATCTTAGATTCCTTCACTTGAAGTCTCAGAGCATCTTACAATCTCCTTCCCTTCTCTCCACAACAGACACCCTGTGAGGTAGGCGGGGCTTAGAAAACTCTGAGTGAATAGTGACTGGCCCAAGGTCACCCAGCAGGCTTCAAGAGGATGGGTGGGGAATCAAACCTGGTTCTCCAGATCAGTCTGCCACTCTTAACTGCTACACCAAACTGATTCTTGTTGTTAACTGTTCAAATGGGTTTTTTGTATTCACTGCCTTGGGGAATCTGATCAAGGGGAAAGGCATCATAAAAATGTTTTAAATAAATAAATAATAAATATACAATATCTGAGGACAGAAGATTCTCATAAAACTTGCTGAATATTTTACATATCAGCGTCATCACTGAAAACAGGCTATTATTGATTCTGCAGTAATGGAAGTGTACAAAAATTGGGCACTTTCAACCATGCTGAATAATGCAGTTTCAATCCACTTCAGTAACTGTTTGCAACTGGATTTTGACATTTCCGGTAGTAAAATCCAGTTGTAAAGTGCCTTGAAAGTGGATTGAAAGTGTGATATTTAGCGTGTGCGAGAGCGCCCATAGTATACATCAAAGGATGCTATAAGGATTTCTCTCCCACCTACCTAACCCTGGCAGCATGCAGGATTAAAATATATGACGTAATCTTTAAATGGAGTTTTAGCCTCTAAAAAAAAAGATACTACCATTCCTTTTTAATTATTACTGTGCTATATGAAAGGAATGACAGAAGGAATTTAATAATGGTTCAAACAGTAAGAAAATTTCTGAGGCCCATGTCAAAGAAAGCAGGAAAACAGAGCTACCAGGAATTCACCAATGAGAGGTGCTTTGTAATAGATGGGGGGGGGGGGCGCTGATGAAAGGACTGTATAGTAGATATCATACTCATAGGGTTTTTTGTGTTCTAATGAAATCCTCACTAAAAATGAAGGGAGTTATTCATTTCACTGGTCAGAAGAAAGAATGAAGATTTTATTGTTGAGGGCTCATAAAGATTTTTGAAAAGCTCCTGCAGTACTTTTTTTTTTTTTTGGCCTAGAAGTCTCAGATCTTTTGTTAACATTTATCTACAGGAACTGCGCCTCATAAGGAACTTTAAAAAAAATTGTGCAAAGTTAGGAAAGAACTATTTCAATGGAGTGTGCAAAGTCTTATCCTATTATAAAGAACATTGTGTCTCAGACTGATGCACCCATAGGTTGCTGTGACTGATTCCCCCCACCCCCAAGATCCTAGCATGGGCATACCATTAGAGCAGGTGCCCCCAATTCAGTGTCCTTTTCTGATACTGGCCAAATGTGTTTTAAGAAGTGGGTGGAGCTAGGTAGGGTTTTGGCACCTGCGTGACTGTGGGAAACCTGATTGGCTGTGCAGATTTTTTAAAATGTTGCTTTGGTAGCAGCTGCCACAACAGCTCAAAGAACCTTACAATACAACTGAAATTAAGCAGCAGCAATCATTTTGTGGCTGGCTCCACCTCCTGTAGCAGCCATTTTGTTGCATCTGCTACACCATGTCAGAATTCCAAAAGTGCCTGCAGGCTCATAAAGTTTGGGGACTTCTGCATTAGAGCATTTATGTGAAAAATAAACAGGCAGTTCCTACTTAACTATTTGCTCATTTAGGCCTTTTCTTTTAATGGGCCTTATGGGCTTGCAAGTTAGAGTTTGGATTTTTCAAGACTTTTTCAACTTATAGTCTTTTGACTCTAATATTATTTAAAGTATGACCATTCTGATGGATCTGGACCTCTATGCATACACAGACACAAATGTGCATATACACAGAAAGAGGCCAGGAAAACCCGTGGAAATAATAGTTGCATCTCTTGGACAGGTTTAGTATGGCCTGACACTGTAGGGGAAAGATCCCAAAGTCATTTCCCACTACCACCAAAAAATGTTATATACTCTCCTCTACCCATAAACTCCATTTCCATAGTGGATTCCTTATAGTCAGAAATAATAATCTGCTACCAAAATCCAGTTTTGTGCAGAATTTGGTAGCATTTGTATAGAAACCATCACACAGCACTGTAGGCTTGCAAATAAATACAAATCCAATCCACTACACCAGGGTTATCAAGGGTTGCCCATGCCCTGGTTTGGCAGCCCTCCCCTCCAGTTCAGGGTTATCAGAAAGCTGGGGGGGGGGACGGTTGAATGTCTGCTGGGCACTCCATTATACCCTATGGAAACTGGTCACCACAGGGTATAATGGAAATCCATGAGTATCTGGAGCTGGAGGAGGCTGTTTTTTGGGGTAGAGGCACCAAGTTTTCAGCACGGCATCTGGTGCTTATCCTCAAAAGACTTCCCCCACAATTTTCAATGTTTACAAAGCAGTTATGATGACAACCCTCATCTACGGCTCCGAAACGTGGGTTTTATACCGTCATCACCTGCGACTCCTTGAGCGCTTTCATCAGCGCTGCCTTCGCACCATCCTCAACATCCACTGGAGTGACTTTGTGACCAACACTGAAGTCCTCAAGAGGGCGGAGGTTACAAGCATCAAGGCACTGCTGTTGAAGACGCAGCTGCTCTGGGCAGGGCATATTTCTAGGATGGAAAACCACCGCCTTCCCAAGATTGCTCTGTATGGCGAACTTTCCACCGGCCATCGAAATAGAGGGGCACCAAAGAAGAGGTACAAGGACTCCTTGAAGAAATCCCTTGGCACCTGTTGCATCAACCATCACCAGTGGTCTGACCTAGCCTCAGATCGCAAAGCATGGAGGCATACCATCCACCAGGCTGTCTCTTCTTTTGAGAACGCACGCATAGCTGGTCTTGAGGACAAAAGGAGATTAAGGAAGAATTGCACTGCTACAGCACCAACCCCAAATCAGACTTTTCCCTGCAGCCACTGTGGCCGGATCTGCCTGTCCCGCATTGGTCTTGTCAGCCACCAGTGAGCCTGCAGCAGACATGGACTACTGCACCCTTCTTAAATCTTCGTTCGCGAAGTCAAGCCGAGAGACCTATTTTATTTATTTATTATATTTGGCTTATAGGCCACTCTTCCTTGCAAGCTGGGCTCAGGGCAGCTAACGATGTAGTAAAAATACAATATCTTAAATTAAAAATAAAATAGTAAAAATATAGATGGGAAACATAATTTCTTCAGTGCCTCCTAGGGAAGGCTTCTGGAGAATGGGGGATATGAGAGTGTCAGACTACTCAGTGTACTGTTGCTGCCTCAACCAAATGCCTGGCAGAACACCTCTATCTTACATGATCTGAGGAAAGAAGTAAATCTACTGATTTCTCTATTATCCCTCTGTGTATCACACCTAATCCAATCACGCCAGCTACTGTCACTCGCCTGCTATTGCCATCTGCCTGCAAATGTCATTCCACATCTGAAATCACTCCACTCCCCAAGATATAAGATGGACTAATGTATCCGAAGAAGTGAGTAGAAACTCATGAAAGCTCATACCCTGCCACAAATTTTGTTAGTCTTTAAAGTGCTCCTGGACTCTTGCTCTTTTCCACTGCTACAGACGGACTAATACAGCTACCCATCTTGATCTTGACCGACATGCACTCACACGTACCAATATCTCCCACATGCATTCACACATACCAATATCTTTAAATGCCACTTCTGCCTCGTCAGGATTTTGTTCACACTGCCCCTTCCCCTACACCAACTCAGATTGATTTTTAGGGCAACTGTGCTAAGCTAAATTTATAGCTAAATTCCCCTCCATTAGCACTTTAGAAACCAACAAGTTTGTTGGGGTATGAGTCTTCGAGAGTCCAAGCTCCTTTTAGGGAGCCCTCACTCCTGAAAACTCATACTCCAAAAATTTTGTCAGTCTCTAAGACACTAGTGGACTTGACTCTAGCTCAGGGGTGGCCAAACTTGCTTAATGTAAGACCCACATAGAATATGTCAGATGTCTGAGAGCCACAAGACATGAACATCAGGTGGGAAGGAAAGAAAATAGATGGGGGGAGAGAGAGGTGGAAAGAAAGCAACTTCAACTTTAAATGCATTCTCCAAGCCACTAGCTTGGCTTGGAGAAATGATTTAAAGAGAGGCTTTGAGAGCCACACAATATGTATGCAAGAGCCACGTGTGACTCCTGAGTCGCAGTTTGGCCACCCCTGCTCTAGCTCTTCTGCTGCAGTCAACTTGGCTAACCTCTGAAACTGTTTTACATACACACACACGGTGGGTAGGTGGGTACGATCCGCAGCCTTGTGGTTTTGAAGATAGCCTGTCAACAACATTTTGAGTATCACTTTTCTTTCAGTATACGATGCTGAGATTCTCAGAGCAGGGTAAGTCATGCCTTTCCACTGTTAAGGATCTATACAGTCATTTCACAGAGTAGTCAATTTTCCTTCATAACGAAGGACAGTGCTTCCAGTTCAATATTACAGTGAGGGGAAATTGAATTTGTTTTAGTATTAACCTCCTTCCTAGATGCTATCCCAAGGCACTTCTGAAACTCATTTATTCGACCAGATTCTCATCCGTTCTTCTTCCTCTCAGTTGTCACAAGGCATCCGTACAGAAACTATCCTTATAACAATAATGATTTTATATATATTATAGTTTTCACAGCAAACTTCAATTCTCTTAAATCCAATGTATATGCTTAAGCCAATAACACCTCTAGCTCTGGAAACAAGTAGAATTTACTTAACAGACAAATGAAAAAGATCAATAGTAGCAAGGGGAAAAAACAGAGCACACATGATATTTTTAAAAAGACAACACCAAGCCTCTTGAACGCAGATGTTGAAAAGCATACACAGGAGCACATATCCATATAATCACACTAATACACATCCTTTAGTTCTTGGTACCAGCTGATGTTTTCACATTTACTGCAGAAAGGACAGGTTTCTTACCTGTAACTGGTGATCTTCGAGTGGTCATCTGTGCAATCACACATATGGGGTATTCCGCAGGATAGGCCCTGACCTCGGAGAATTCAAAGCAATCTTGATCGTAGATCTGGCGCGCCTCCCACTCGTCCTGGGGAGGAGGCAGCTACTGCGCATGCCTGGACGAGGGGGAGGTGCTTAGCCACTCAGTTTCTTCCCGCCGCCGGACAGGTGGAAACAAATGAGCTAGATGAGCGTCCAGCAGCGGGGAAGGCTGGGTGGGTCTGTGTGATTGCACAGATGACCACTCGAAGATCACCAGTTACAGGTAAGAAACCTGTCCATCTTCTTTGTGGTCTCTGTGCATTCACACATATGGGTGATTAGCGAGCTATTCTTTCGGAGGTGGGTGCTGGATCTGTAAGAATATGTGTGGTTAGAACAAAAAAAGAACGTAATGAGTATAGTACTCACAGTGGCTAATCGAAGATGGAGCGCAGCACTGCTTGTCCGAAGGAGGCATCACGCCGGGCACGGACGTCAAGAGCGTAGTGCGAGGCGAAGGTAGATGTAGAGGACCAGACGGCGGCAGCGCAGATGTCCTCTATAGGGATGCCTTTCATGAAGGCCAATGAGGTAGCGATGGCTCTGGTCGAGTGAGCTCGTATGTGTTGGGGGACTGGCTGTTTTGCCAGTTGGTAGCAGAGTTCGATGGCGGCAACGAGCCACTTGGAAAGTCTCTGAGTAGATATTTTGCTGCCCTTATTGTGGGCGGTGTAGGTGACAAAGAGTCTGGGGTCCTTACGGAACTGTTGGGTCCTGTCTATGTAGAAAGCTAGGGCCCTACGTGCGTCCAAGTTGTGGAGCGCCCTCTGCCCTGCATCCACGGGGTGCTGGAAGAAGGCTGGTATGGTTGATTTTCTTCCCAGGTGGAAGGGAGATACGACCTTTGGCAGGAAGGTCGGGTCGGGTCGGAGTACCACCGTGCTGTTATGAAAGATCGTGTATGGTGGGTCCGCCCTGAGTGCACAGATGTCGCTGGCCCTCTTACCTGTGGTGAGAGCTGTGAGCAGCGCTGTTTTCCATGATAGCAGGTGTAGTGGAATAGAAGCCATGGGCTCAAAGGATGGCTTCATGAGCTGGCTGAGGACGAGAGAGAGGCTCCAGGTAGGGAGGATTTGTTTGATTGGTGGGTGTAGGCGGATGATGCCCTTTAGGAAGGCTCTTGTAGCGTGGTGAGAGAAAACTGTCGTGCCCCCAATACGGGGGTGGAAGGCAGAGATGGCTGCCAGGTGCACCTTTAGTGAAGAATATGAGAGTCCCGCCCTGGAGAGTGTTAGGGTGTAAATTAGCACCTGGGGTATGGTGGCGCAGCCAGGGTCGAAGTTGTGTTGGGAGGCATAGTGAGAGAAGCGTTTCCACTTAAGGAGATAGGATTTTCTAGTGGATGGTTTTCTGGAGTTTATTAGGACCTGGCGGACATCAGGGGGAAACTCTAGGAACTGATCCTCCAGGCTGTCAGTCTGAATGATGCTGGGTTGTGATGAAGGACCCTGCCGTCCTGCTGGGAGAGGAGGTCCTGTGTTTGAGGAAGTTGAAGGAATGTGTTGTTCGACAGAAGCAGCAAGGTTGTAAACCATGGTTGGCGCGGCCACCACGGAGTTATTAGGATGCAATCCGTGCGGTCCAGCTGAATCTTCTGCAGAACTCTGGTGATGAGTGGAATGGGGGGGAAGAGGTAGTGGAGTGCCCCGTTCCAAGTTTGGAGAAAAGCGTCCCCCTTGGAGCGTTGGGATGGAGGGCCTCTCATGTAGAAGTGGGTGCATTGGGCATTTGATGGTGAGGCAAATACATCTATTTGCGAAGTTCCGAAGAAGTTGAAGATCTGTCGGATGTAGCGGCTGTTGATGGACCACTCGTGGTTGTTGGTCGAGTGGCGACTCAGGGCGTCTGCCTGGGTGTTCTCGGCTCCTGGTAGGTGAACAGCCGTGAGGAAGATTCCCTGGCTTATGCTCCAGTGCCACAACGCCAGAGCCCTCTTGCAGAGTCTGATGGAGGCGGTGCCTCCCTGCCTGTTGATGTAGAAGACCGTGGCGATGTTGTCGGAGGTGACCTGAACGTGTTGGTGCCTCAGCGATGGGAGGAAGGAGCGTAGAGCCTTGTGTACTGCGAGGAGCTCTAGGCAGTTTATGTGGAGAGAGCGTTCGTAGTCTGACCACTGGCCCTGCACCGTGAGGGTTCCCAAGTGGGCTCCCCATCCCCACTTGGAGGCATCTGTGGTGACAATCACCGAAGGGGGTAGCTGTTTGAACGGCATGCCCCTGTGGAGGTGATGTTCCCTTGTCCACCATTTGAGGGATGTCACGATGTGTAGTGGAAGGGTGAGTAGAGTGGACTGGTGCTGTGTGTGAGGACGGAAGGTCCTGACGAACCACATTTGCAGGGGTCGCATGTGCAGCTTTGCGAAAGGTAGGACTGCGGTGGTTGCTGCCATAAGGCCTAGCATTCTCTGAAATGTGAGAGCTGTTTGGGAGCGCTGGGCGATGATGGCGTTGGCCAGAGACTGTATGCTGCGTACTCTGTCCTGAGGTAGGGAAGCTGTTTGAGAGACCGTGGAGATGTCTGCTCCTATGAACTGGATTCTTTGGGTGGGAACCAGTTTGGACTTTGATAGGTTGACTTGGAGGCCTAGGGTGGCCAGGAGAGAGAGGGTAGTGGAGACGTCCAGTTGCAGTTGTTCTTTTGAATGGGCGACGATCAGCCAGTCGTCTATGTACGGGTAAATTGATATGTGTTGCTGTCGTAGTGTGGCGGCTACCACTGCCATACACTTGGTGAAGACCCTTGGGGCTGTGGAGAGGCCGAATGGGAGAGAACAGAACTGGAAGTGCTGCTCCCCGATGGCGAACCTGAGGAACCTTCTGTGGTGGTGATTGATTGTAATGTGGAAATAGGCATCCTGAAGGTCTATGGACGCCATCCATGATTGTTCTGGGATGAGCGGAAGGATTGCCTGGAGCGTGATCATACGGAATTTCTTGTAGGCTATGTGCAGGTTGAGTTTGCGAAGGTCGAGGATGGGGCGGAGTCCTCCGTCCTTTTTCGGCACCAGGAAGTAGCGGGAGTAAAACCCGGTGCGATGGTATTGAGGTGGAACTGGTTCTATCGCGCCCTTGTCTAGCAGGGATGCGATTTCCGTCTGCAGGGGTGTGGACGGAGGTGTGGTGAGGAATCTGTGGTGTTTCGGAGAGGATGTAAACTCTATTAGGTAGCCCCTTTGTATGACGGCGAAGACCCAGGAGTCCGATGTTATGGCCCTCCAGGCAGGGTAGAATGGGTGCAGTCGAGTGTGTGTGTGATGGTTTGGCTGATGGGGGGAAACTGGACGACTCGGGGCAGGATGGTCAAAGAGACGGCTTGGAGGTAGCTGCGGTTTTCTTGGTCGTTTGAGGGCGTGACCTTTGTTGGAAGGAGGGTTTGGACTGTGGTTTACGTCTCCATGGTTCCTGTTGTCTTGGAGACCTGGTTCCTTTGTAGTGGCTGGGTCTCCAACTCCTCTGTCGATTGAATTGACCTTGGTGTTGCGAGACTCCCAGTCGTTTTGCCCTTTTTCTCCCATCGTCTACTGATGTGAGGATGTCGTCTGTTGTTGTGTTGAATAACCCAAGACCATCGAAGGGTAGGTCCTCAACCTTGTATTTGATGTCAGGTTGGAGGGATGAGGATCTAAGCCACGCGTGCCTGCGTAGGGCTATGGCTGAGGCCAGGATTTTGGAGGAGCACTGTGCAGCGTGACGAGCTGTATTGATCTGCTGCTTGCTCACTCTGGCCAATTCCTGTAGGGCAGTGGTCGCTGTCTTCTGGGATGTCTCAGGCAGCGAGGGGATCAATGCGTTGAGGGAGGTAGTCAGGTTGTAGGCGTATGCTGAGAAGCACGCCATGTAATTGTGTATTTTAGTCGTGGCCGTGGTGAGGGAGTATATCTTCCTCCCGATAGTGTGGAGCTTCTTGCCCTCTCGTTCTGGGGGCACTGGGTGTCTCGTTTGCTTCGACTTCGAGGAGGAGTGGACGATGATCGAGTTCGGAGCCGGGTGGGTAAATAGGAACTTGGAGTCTGGTGCGTGTATTTTGTACAGTGCTTCAACCCTCTTGGATGTTGGTGGTACCGATGCTGGCTTGTCCCATGCTTCTTTAAGCGTTTCGAGGAGGACAGGGAGCATGGGAAGAGAGGAACTCGATGGAAGGTCCGCATGCACTAGGTCGAATACAACGTCCGAGACTCTGGGTGCGTCTGTGTTAAGTTTGAGGTTCAGAGAGTTTGCCATATTCGAAACGAGGTCGAGGTAGGACTTGGGACCCTCTGACGGTGATAGGTCTGCTGGTTTGGCTATATCGGAGTCTGGAGATTGTAGGTCAGAACCCGAAGAGTGGTCGGAGTCGGAGAGTTCCGCCTCGGAGTCGACATCGGTTCCTTGGTGAGATTCCGGTTGGGTTTGAAGTGCTGGTTGTTTGTTGGGAGCAACTTGTCCGGGTTCGAATGGTGAAGGAAGTTCCGGTTCGGTGGTGGGGCGCACGGGGTCGTCACGGGACCGGAGAGGTCTCTCTAGATCAGGGTGGTGTCTGCGCGGAGAGATGTCACGGTATCGACTGTGGTCAGGTCTGTCGCTGCGATCTCGGTATCGAGGAGATTCGTGGTAGCTGCGATAGTGGCGGTCTCTCGGGTCCGCGTAGTAGGCGCCGGAGGATGGCGATCGTCGGTACCTTCTTCGGTCCCGTGGGGACGGAGACCTGGACCTCGATGGGGAGTAGTAGTAGTATCTCCCCCTGCGTCGGCTGTGGGACCGTCGGCGACTGCGGGACCTTGGTCTGGTTGGGAGAACTCTCGGAGTCGAGGGTTCTCTGGTCAGCGAGTGGGCATCCAGCGGTTGCGAAAGATCCACAAATTGACGAGGGTCGAGAGGGCGGCTCTTAGTGGAGATAGGAGAGTGGGTCTCCAGTATCCGGTCCGGTGGAGAGTTCGGGATCGACGGGGACCTGGATGAGATGCGCACGATTTCTAGTGGTGTAATCGGCGGTGTTGTGGTCGACTTCGATGCCGGAGTTTTCGGGATCGAGCCGGAGCCGCTTGTGGTCGGGTTCGATGCCTTCGGTTTGGTTGTGGTCGAGCCCGTGGCCGGGTTCGAACTCGAGTGTCCGGTCTTAGGCTTCTTTGAGCTGGCCGTGCCCGTCGGGTCCGCGTGGGCGGAATCTGATCGGTGGCGCTTTTTTGAGTCATCCGACTTCTTGGTGTGTTTGCCGGACTTAGGCTTGCAGGGACCTTGAGCCACGGAAGCTGCCGGCTGCGTCTCTCCCGCGAGAAGTGGGGAAGATGGCGCAAGTTGTTGTTGTCCGCCATGCGGCATGGTCGGTCGGAGGGAGGTTTCCATAAGATGGCTCCTGAGCCTCGCGGCGCGGTTTTTACGGGCCTGTTTGCCAAATTGGCTGCAGTGCAAGCAGGAGTCTATACGATGGGCCTCCCCGAGACAAAATAGACAGAGAGAGTGGCCGTCGGACGAAGGGATTTTAGAGGAGCAGCGGGTGCAACGTTTGAAAGTTATTTTGTCCCTTCCTTCCATCCGCCCGGGGGGGGGGGGAGGGAGAAAGTCCGGAAAAGTAGTAAAGAGAGGGTTTTTTTTTTTTTATACGATACCAGGAGAAGTGTAGAAGACGAGGATGAAGTGAAGAGGAGGCTGGATTGTGAAGATTGCAGTGAAGAAGTTGGAGATCAACGAGGGAGGTGCGATCCGGTCGGCGGTAAGGAAGAAACTGAGTGGCTAAGCACCTCCCCCTCGTCCAGGCATGCGCAGTAGCTGCCTCCTCCCCAGGACGAGTGGGAGGCGCGCCAGATCTACGATCAAGATTGCTTTGAATTCTCCGAGGTCAGGGCCTATCCTGCGGAATACCCCATATGTGTGAATGCACAGAGACCACGAAGAAGATCTAATTGTTACACAAAACACCATCACCCCCGCCCCCTTCTAACTGTTTTGCTCTGAGAAGTGTTATTCTTGGAGGAAGACTTTAGATTTTTGGCTATTATGGTTGCTTTCTCACTAGCACACTGTACTACGTGTTGTTTGCATACTGCTTTGTTCCATCATGGCCATGTAGAAGGGAGAAGATATATAGGAAGAAAAGCCTTCACAGTTCTTCCTGTAACCCCCCTTGAGTTTTGTTAGTAGAAAGACAGCTAATAAGTGATTTAAATAAATAAATAAGTGAATATATTCTATGTCCTCTTTCAACCAGAGTGGGAAATGCATTTATTTGTCTGTGAGTCAAGGGTGATCCCCATGGTCGGATACTCTGAGCTCTCCCAATTCAGGCGCTGTGTTCAAGACTTACCCAAGAAGGATATATAACCAGTGAAATAATCTCGTTGTGTATAAAGGGATGAGAACTGTAGTAGAATGGATGGACTGTTCCGGAGGGACACCTTTAAGCAATGGAACAGGTTTTCAATCTTGCATTGTAGGAATGATCTTGCACTCTTACAGCATTGTCTCTACCTTTGTACTTTTACTTTTTGCACGGTTTATAATATACTATGTCTTAGACGATTTGTTGCGTGCATTGTTTTCTAACTCTAATTCTACACCTATTGCATTGTTCATTACCTGTGTTACAGTCTCTGAATGCATCATTTCATATTCTGTCATCTGCCTTGAGTCTCACAGAAAAAGGGAAGCGATAAATAAAGTAAATTAAAGCGTGAGGAGAAAAGTATTATCTCAACAGCTCCTTGAAATTATCTGGTACATAAACAGAAGTTTGTCAGTAAGACTGAAGAGCTTCAGTTTTTCATATATGCAACAAGCACACACACACCATACATCGTTATTTCCTTATATTGCCAAAAAATGTTGCCTAACAAAACGCAGCTTATTTTCCTACAATGTGTGCAAGAAAGTAACCTGAATCAGGTATAAATAAAATCCCTATGTTTACAAATCTAACACTGTAAATGCAAGCATGAAAAGATTTGAGGAAGGAGGGAAAAAACACTGGAAGGAAAGACCAAGGTGAAAAAGAGGTTACAGCACTGGTTCCCAAAGTGGGCAGTAGTGGGATTACCTAGGGGGTGCTAAGTGGGTGCAAAAGAGACAGTGGGGCAGGGGAGCACTGAAGGTGGGCCTCTTCTTCCTTGTTGTTTGCTTATTTATGATTGACCAGGCTATGGCACCATCCTGGCAAATGGCACTCCAAGTTTCACCCTCTGCGAAGTGGTGGAAACCTTGGAATGTTTAGTAAATATGCCAACAGAACTCTAGTTCATTTTGAGAAACTGTCATCACCACAGGTGTTTTTGTCTCTTTGCCATTTTTAAGTTTTTGATGATAAGTCCGCAACACAATAGTATTGACAATGGATGAGAATGAACTGGGCAAAATGGTGGTTTGTTCTGTGATTCGTTTGATTTCTGAACCGGTTCACGGTTCATTGGTTCGGGAGGTGTAAAATTCACTGGAAGTCTTCAAGCAGGCTCTCCTCCACCTGCCTGCCAAGTTTGGCGAGGATTGGATTTGGAATGCCCAAATTATAGCCCCCCTTCCTCCAAAACAGGTGCCTTCAGGAAAGCTCAGCTTCAGCTCTCATGACAACTAACTCTTCTCTGTTTGTGCTGCAGAACAGGAACTCCATGACTGGCTCCCAGAGCTGCCAATCAAGGTATTGACAACTGCTGTGGGTGTTTCTAGGGCTCCCAGAAGTCCACCCCCAGTGTTGGCTAGTAATTGATTGAATAACCGCCAGCCTATCTGGAAAAATGAATTGCAAAACCCACCCAAACAAATAACCAAGGTTCAAATTTTGCAGTTCAGTTCACACTCATGTCTAGTATTGACTACACTATTTATTTTCCTGCATTCTTGGTTAGTGAACATGTTGGTTAACAAGCACGCTTTTTACCTATAGAAGTGTTATTTTTGTCACAGCCTGCCCAATGTTAATATTTCTAGTTTATATAAGATTTTACGATTCCTCAAAAATTATCTTCAAAGAGGGCAAAACACTTCTTTAAAGAAAAAATTTAAAGGGTAGAAGAAAAAAATTGGGGTGATTTGGGAAAATTAGGGATAATACAAATTCCTGCAATAGGAGGAAAAAATATGGTAAATGCATTTAAATATTGAATATTTAAATGGTATTTTCAGCAAAAACAAAAAAATTAGACAAAACCTTTATAAAAAATACAGCAAATTGTCTTTAATTAATAAAATGAAAAGGGGGAAACCAATTACAGTATTTAGAGGTAGTAAGCTGAGATAGTGGACGAAAAACTCAGCTAGAAAATGTCACTGAACTGAAGTCAAAGTTTAAGAAATCATACCAAGACACTCAAAACTACTGCTAGGAATAGAATGCTATGGGGATGAATCTATCATGGGTAGTATTACATGGAACTCAGTTTGTTCGTGATTACATGCATAGCAGTTTTGCATGTTTATAGTGAAAAGTTGGAACATTATGAATAAAAAATCAGGTTTCTGAATACCTTGTAAGCAGCACCTCCATGGATGATTGATTTGATGAAGATCCCAAGATCAGCCCCAGTCTCTCGAGATTTATTGCCCTTTAAGCTCACACCAAGTCCAGCTGAACCGGAGTCATTCAGGGGGATCTCAAAAGTCAACTGCTCGGTCGTCTCAAGTGAAAGAACATTGCAGTAGGGCTCTCCTTTCTGCTGAGCATACAGATAAAGATGAAACAGAACATTTGTATAAATAGCAGTGAAGTAGCCTAACCTCATAAGAATAATAAGTTTAAGACCTAAGGACCATGTGCTGTAAAGACTGAGTAGACATCCTGTGTTTGGAATACATGACAACTGGAATTCAGTCATGAAACACAGACCAGAGACTATTTCAAAATCTGAATTGTTCACAAGTAAAAATACTAAATGGGCAAGGGGGGGAGCAAGTTAGCCCCCAGTACTAATATTAATTGACAAAGGGTAGCCAGATCCATTGGCAGACAAGGATTATGTCATAAAAAGCAAAGAGAAGCAACAAAACCAGTCACCATCTACAAGTTCGTCAATTCTCTTCTCAATTTCATTTTATTATATATATATTTAAAAGGTGAACTTTCACCATGTTGCATACAACCATGGCATCCGTAACAATACACGAGTTTCTGAAACTTGTACTAAGCACGAGTTTCTCTTTACAGACACTGAATATGGCTGCTTATTTTTCCCATTGCCCCCTTATATCACAAGCCTATCTGAAGATTTCTCCTTCTCCCAAACACACTATTTAACAAACTGGACTGCATTTAGGAGAACTTGCAATGGTTGATGAGATAGCAAGACTTTTTAAAAAGGAATGAAGGACAAAATGTGTTCAGGAAATACATTAAGATTTCTTCTGCAGTTATATACACACACCGAAATCAAGTATAAAAAAAAGGCCTGTGATGAATTTTCACATGAACCGTTTTCAGGACAGAACATCTTGCAAGCTCAGACTAAAGGACCCTGCATTAATTTTCTCAATTACTTACAGCCAATAGGGCTTCCTTTCTGCTAGTTCTTTGGTGCTTTCCTTCCTTGTTACTCATTTGGTTTCCTCTTACTTATATGACCTCAGCCAACTAGATCATGCAATTGCATGTTGATTTGATTTCACAATGCCCTATACCAAATCATATTTGATCACACAACATTGTGACAAAGCCTATTCAAAGCAAGGACAAAAGCAATTTCTGAATGAGTGAAAGCATTCACTCACCCATCTCAAATACGAATGTACATGTTGGCTTAACCTTAGATAGTGCTGATATGGACACTTAATTTCAAATACACCAGAATTTCTACATAATAATTTATAGGGATGTGTATTTTTATTTTATTTTAAAAATAAATGAAAGCCAATCTTCTCGTTAAGGAGGAGCAAAGTTTTTTTCCTCAACACTTCATCTACCTATGCCATGCTGCAGTTTGAGCATCATTGTTTTTCACCCCATGAAAAAACAAAACAAACAATATACTTATAATCTCAAAGCCACCAAATTTTGCCACAGATGTTGGGGGAGGTGGAGGAGAGATAAAGGGTCTGCTGAATTATAAGCCTCAATTTCAATATGTATCAAGAGCAAATATTTAATATATTTAATCACATGACAAAGTTAATGCATTTCATTTAATTGGAAAATAAAAAAAATGGCCTGATGTTGACATTAATAATTATTGTCTGATGCTGGCGGCCTACCTCTCCTCTCTTATTATACCTACAAGCTTCTCTTTGTTAACTTTCTAGTGGTTTTTTTTAATTAAAAGAGGCACATGTGCAAGCTTAAGTCCTTAAAAACATAATTGCAAAACTCATACTCTTGTAAGAGAATAAACAGTACTTTGCAGTCACTGATGCCTAAAAGACCCCCCCAGCTGCAGATTAATAACAAAATTCTAATAAAGGTAAAATGCTTATGTCCCATTGCCTATTATGCAGAATACCAAAGTGTCCAGTTTTTAGGCTTAGATAGTGCTTTGGAATCACACTGTCAGGTGTAAATCACTATCGCTACAGCGAGCATAGTAATACAACTTGGGACATGTAATATACAAATATGTGATAAAATTAGAATCTATAGCTAAATATCAGGGTGGTAATTTTATCTCAGGTGTAAAGTACAGTGTGCACATGTCCCTCATTAACCTATATTTTACTCAGATGTTCTGCTATTCAGCTCACTGGCTACGCTGAACTAGGAGAATCACTCTGATCTCATCTTTAACCATCCATAACTTTTAGCTTCCATTCCTACCGTAAAGCTTACAGTCCCACCTGCTTTTTAGCTGCCGATAAGGTTTCCCCGAGACATATTATGTGGAGGGGTAGGCTCTGCAAACTAGCATTGCTGGTGCCATGACTGCACTTCCAGTTAAGTACCCAGCTGCGGCATCACAATGTCACATGACACTCTTAAGAAATTCCAATACCTCTATGGTTTTTACTATAGAGCTTCTGAAATGCCTAGAGCATCACGCAATGCCTTGACGTCATGTCCGGGTTTGTACCTCAAAGTACCACTGGTTTCCCTCTCTTTTTTTGTTGTTCCCACTGTTCTGTCCAGAGACAGCAGGAGCCTAAGGAGTAGTACAGGAGCCTAGTTTTCCCTCCTCCAGCTCACCAGTCTCTTTTTTCTTCAGACTACTTCCACTGACAATTAACATACCAAAACTAATCTTTCCTCCTAAGTAATTACAAAATTCATCATGCATATATATATATATATATATATGCTTGGTGTGTGCTGTTTAGATACAATATCAAATATGAAAAAGATCAGTAGCACAGAAGGTTTCTTCAGGCATGGCCTAGAAATTTGGATAGACTGTGACATTTTTTTCTCTCCATTGAAGAAGAGACACATAAAAGCCATCATTCCATGTTGTGCCATAAACAGCTTTCCAAAGTTCCTAATGCAGTTTGCCCTACGGCATAGCAAATCAATGTTTAAGAAACACAGCACCAAACATCACTGAGTGTCTCTGAATTCCAGACATGAGACTACAACAGATGAGTTGTACAACACCTAGAAACTTCTTTGGAACCTTAATGGGAAACACCCCCCCTTTTTTTTTTAGAAAGGAAGATAAACCACCCAAACAAAAGTTGTCTTTTAGAACAAGGAAATCCTCTATTAATCCATGTATCGAAAAGGATGGATGTTCAACCCCACACTGATTTAAACATTTACAGATTCCATTCAGACCATTTCCAGTTTTCAACAGGAATCTGATCACCCTCTCAAGGGTGACAAACACGTGGCCTGGGGGCCAAATCAGGCCCCCAAGCAACTGGCTCTTGTCTGCTTCCTTCTCCCTCTCTCTTGCTTCCTTCTGCATCGCAGTTTGCTTTGCAAGACTTGCTCAATCGCACAGAGCTACTGAGCCAAGCTTCTATTTTCTCCATTGGCTGAGGCTCCTCCCTTCGGGAGGAAGGGGGGAGGAATAGCCTGCTTTGTCAGGCTCTCTCAACTGCACAGCAGAGCTACTGAGCCAAGCTTCTCTTCCTCCTATTGGTTGAGGCTCCTCCTCCTCTTTCTCCCCTGGGGGAAGGAAGGAAAGAGCCAGAACTTCCTTTGGCCAGTTCCCTGGATCTCATGGGAGAAACACAAAGAAAGCATCTTTAAGACTAACCAGTGCTAACGTTTTAAGCATGTTTTAAGTTGTTTTCTTTAAAAAAAAATGTGTTTGTCTGTGTCCCGTATAAAGCTTATATATCTGCTACCTAATCTTAAATAGGTACATACGTGGCCTGGCCCAACAAGGCCTGGCCCAACCCGACATGGCCTGGCCCAACAAGGTCTCATTTATGTTAGATCCAGCCCTCATAACTAATGAGTTCAACACCCCTGCTCTATATACTTTACTGCCCCATGTTATCAACAACTGTGACCAGAGGCATTCTGAAATAAACTAGAGCAACAGCCATAATTCAATAAGGGATTCTTTTCCTTACCATAGTCTTAGTTCCCCCTTGTTAATCTCTCCATTCTCTACCACTCACATCTATAGATCAATCAATATTGGCTTCTTGGGAGACAGCTGGTTTTAGCCATACCAATCTGCCCAACCACCACACCTACGTCTTCCTGCAAAACGTGCACCTGTGAGCTCACTTTTTTTTTTGCCAAGCAGTTTCATTGTACCAAATTGCTAACTTTACTTCTCACTTCCAATGGAGCAACAAAATTAATTGGAGACAGCAATTATCTCTATTTATATAATGTGCTTGTACAACAACAAATATTCCACGCACCTGTTCATATCTTTCACCAGAAATGTTCTCTGTTTCCATTTGTAACTAATGATTTTATTACAGGTATTTTTAAAAAATAAATCCTTATTACCAGACATGTAAAACCCTCTGATCGTAACCAGCTCATTACAGTAGAGCCTGCTTCCCTTCCAAGGCGGCTTCAGAACAGGAGAGAGTTTGTCTTTAAAAAAAGAAGTATTTTAGAACATCTTGAAAACGAATTGTTCTAAGGCTAACTATACCCTTAAATAAAGACACAACTAAGTAATTTAATTACTGAAATAAACACGCTGCTGAGAACAGCATGGAAAACAAATTCAGGTGCTCAAGTGGTTTCACCTATTTCCTAAGATGTATTAGTTTATTAAAAGAAGTTACCGCAAGCATTAGCTCTCTGCACCCATCTGCTTGGTTATCATCAGAGTGCGTGGGCATGCTATCTGAACCAAAATAGAGTTGTTAAAATGTGCTGAAGCGAGACGATAGATATAAATACACTAAATCATTTTCAAGTATTAGGTTTCCTACAGCTCTCCTTCGACACACAGTTTGGAATCCATAACATTTCACAGCTATTTACCTCACTAAATCACTCTGGGAATCAGATAAACATATCATACAAAGACTTAACTGACATTTACCCCCCCCAAAGTCTCTGCACCAATGAATTTAGGAACAGTTCATTTTGATCATACCCTCTTCAATACCAGTCCTTGGTATTCAGGAGAACACAACCTGTCTAAACCCGATTCCCTATCCTTTAGTGAACATATATCTCTCATTTCCAGGTTACCATAAGGACTGGCAAACCTGCAATATTATAAAATCAAGCTTGATTTGCTTCAGACAAACAACCTAGAAACCCATTATTAAAATCTCAGGCAAGACTCCAAGAATGCATAAAACATCTCCTTTCTTAGGATGTGTTTGCATCAGGCAATGGGGGTAAAAGCAGGAGCACTGTGATAAATTACTGCAATCCCACTTGTTATGCGGAAATAAAGTATAGGAGGGAAGGTGAGGGATGAAACCTTCATCAGCCTCTCCTAGTTGTACAACTCATCTGCTGTGGTCTCATGTCTGGAATTGAGAAAACATCCATCTTAAAGGAGACTGTTTTGGTACAACCATGAAAGACTTACTTATATGGAGACTTGGATTCTCTGGTCTGTTCTAAGAAATTGTGATTTGTTTCCCTGTATTTTGTGAATAATTCTGAATAATTTGCATAACATAGTGTGCAATTTTGCTTGCTTTGTGGCTGAGATTGTGTTGATACAGTAGCTGTTTGCTTTCTCTTTCTACCTTACCCATGTTTTCTCACTTGGTTGTTTAACTTCCAGGTAGGGACTGGAGATCTCCAGGAATCACAGCATATCTCCCAACACAAGAGACCAGTTCCCCCTTACAGTGAGGATGGAGCCTTAGGAGGGCAAGGTTTGGGGAGGGAAGCAACCTCAGCAGGGTATAATGACACAAAGTCCACCCTCTTAAGCAGATGTTTTCTCAAGGGGAAACTGATTATCAACTGGAGCAGCTGTAATTCTAGGTGATTCCAGGGCTAGGGTTGCTAGTTTCCTGGTGAGAGCTAGAGATATCCCAGAATTACAACTGGACTCCAGAAAGAGTTTTCTTCCCCTGGAGAAAGTGACTGCTTCTGAGGGTGGATTCTATGGAACTGAGGCCTCTCCCTTTCCCACCTCTGCTCTCCACCACATAATCTCTAGGAATTTCCCAACCTGAAGCTGGCAACCCTAGCCAGGCCTGGACCCTCCAAGGCCAAAATAAGCCTGGAAAGGGCCCTGCCCCTCCATCTGCCTTTTATTTACTGAAATTCAGCCTAGAATACCTTGGCTGCCTAGCAACAGCCACTGAGGGAATCTGTTGCTTAAAGCTACAGTCATTCTTTTTATCATTTTTGGGCTTTTAAAACCCACTGAGTTTTTGGGCCTGAGTCTCTTTTCAGGTTTGTAGAAAGATGTCTTGCCTGCTCACAGATCCTGATTCATTAGGATCAGGCTTCATGTTTGGTTCAGGCTTCAAATGCAGCCTATGTGTGGGCAGTCCAGAAACAGCCTTGCTAAAGCTGGAGCAAGCTGATCTGGTGAAACCGCAGAAACCTAGCTGCAGGGAGGAGTTGTTTGGTACCAGGCCTTGAATTCAGCAGGAGCTCACAGGAGCACAGCTCCTGAACCTTTCTGAGGGTTCCCCCTCTTCCTCCCCACCCACCTACTATGTTCACTGAATAGTAGGTGGAGCTGCATAACAATCCCTGGATGAGCTCCACCACCTATTTTTCTACAAAATGATCCCTGTCTGGTACCAGCTTCCAATTAGCAACATTCCATTCAACTAAGGTCTATGATTTGCACCTGTGGGAAAGAGCAGAACCAAGCTGCAGATAGTTTCATTTCTTCTCCCTCTGGTCAGACCACTAGTTAGGTCATTTGCTTAACCATTTACCTAGCAAACTGGCTATACATCAGCACCTAGGGTCCCTACTGGTCTTTTAGGCCCGAGACCATGAGAGTCCCTTACTGTCTAAGATCCTGACATGAAGTCATTCTTTCACTCATAGTGGACATTTTGAATGTTGCTTGGGAAGAGCTGAACTGCTCCAGGCTATGCTGACTTGGGAGAGAGAGCGAGCACTACTTTGCATTACTGGAACTTTCTCTGAGACTGGTAACATCTGATATTTAGAACCTATGCATTATTGTTTTAGTTAGCATTTAAATTTCTAGTTTTATTGTTTTATCCTCACCGTTCTAGTTACTTTCGAACTATCCTTGCACCCTAATAAAATATATATTATATTTGTGGTTATTTGCCTTCAATTTACCTCAATCTAAATCCAGAGCCTAGACTGGCTGACTACCTACCAAATTAATTTGCCCAGGACTGGACTGGAGCTCTATGACAACCAGATTTAAGTATCCAAAGATCTGGCTGACTTTGCTATTAGAATATAAGATAATGAATTAAACTTAGTAATTGGGTATGAATGCTCACGTGAATCAATATTGGTTAAGTTTAAAACAAAACCTGATTTGACTTCAGTTAATAAAACAAAGCTCAGATATGAATATTTTTGCTCCTTCTGGCAGCAATCAATATATCCATTTATCAAAAGGCTGAAAGAATTTAAGAAAGCCCTATGGAACTCTTAATTTTACTTATTCATATAAGAGAAGATCATAAAAAAAATTCAAAAACATTATAATTTTGGAACCTCTGGAGGACAGTGTTGTGAGTACAGCAATGAAAAAGTAATAATCAGTAAACAATTTCCAGTAGGCAAGAATCCAAAAACAAGAACTTTAGGGAAATATTCTATAATGCTAATTAAAGCAAAACTACTAGAACCAACTTGGTGTGGTGGCTAAAAAGCTTAATTAGGATTTGGGATGAGCACGAACCGGGAAAATGAAGGTTCATCTCATTTCATGGTTCATGAGGCCTCACAAACTATGAACCTTCCCATTTACCAAATGGATTCATTTTGTGATACGCACAGCTTTTTTTGTAGCAGGAACTCCTTTGCTTATTAGGCCACATGCCCCCGACGTAGGCAATCCTCCAGGAGTTTACAACAGGGCTCTTAGTACAGCACCCACTGTAAGCTCCAGGAAGACTGGCTACATAGGAGTGTGTGGCCTAATATGCAAAGGAGTTCCTGCCACAAAAAAGCCCTGGTGATAAGAACAGCCCCCCGAAAGCTAGAAATGCCTAATTCACAGCGAGTCTCCAACTGACTGTACCCTTTTACCAAAGGGAGATTGTTCCCACTTTTCCTTCCAACCCCAGTGATCCTTGACTTCCAGGCCTCCTGGGGTCCCTCCTCTGCCTTATGTCCTTCCACCCCAGACCCAGGCTCTTTCATGCTTTACTCCACAACTCAGATCCCCCAAGGACCACTTTTGTTTGGTGTCTGGTGGGCTACTGTTGGTGTTTCCAGGGCTGCAGAAGCCCATCCTCCTTTTTTGTTTGAATATTAATCGGTGCCAGCATGTCTGCCACACAAACCACTTTCAGAAACCATACCAACCTCCATAAAAAAATGGAGGTTCATTGCAGGTGTGATTGCATAACCCTCAGTTCATAACCCATGAATCAGTTAATTTTCATGACAAATTTAAGTTCATGCCCATCTCTATTTGAGACCCCCAGATACAAATTTCCACTGTGCCATAAAATTCACTGGGCACCTTCAATCTCCTTTCTGCCCAGTTGTTGTTTAAAGGATCAATTAGGAGGAGATGCAAAAAACCTCAGCCTGAGACACTGGAGAACTGCTTCCAGTCTGAGTAGACAATACTGACCTTGATGGACCAGGTCTGATTCAGTGTAAGGCGGATTCTTGTGTTCAAGAGTTTTAGTGAGAAGGAAAAATATATATATTCATTTCCCCCCAAGCTGCAAGCACTGGCTTCATTCACAGATCTTTGCTTTCCCTTCTGCCACCCTCTCGGCACTGGCTCCCCTCTTCTCATCTCCCCTATGTTGCCAACTCTGGCTCCTGTCTTCTCGTCTCTCCTATGTGGCCAACTCTTGGTTTCCTCCATCACTCTTCTTTCCTCTTCTGCCACCCTCCCAGCTCTGGCTTCCCTCTTCTTACGCCTGCCACAAGTGTTTACATGCCATTCTGGACTGCTATGGTAACTCAAAACGCCACCCAAGCCACAGTGGATTTTTTTTTGTAACATCATGCACTGATGTCATTATCATTGGAAGAGGAGGTTTACAAAAAGCCCTGGTTAACAAGGAAGATATATGTGCATCAAAACTGCAGCAGTAGGAGGGGGGAAGTCATACCTAATAAAGTCCTGTTTTCTATGACTGAAACAACCAAGACAGGGACACCAAATTTTTATTAGGAAGAGACAAAAGCATTGGATTATGTACAATTCACATCTTTTTATTTCTCACAAGGGTCACAGGAGCTGTTCCAAATGTTCTCACTACTAAGTAACTATACACAGTTCCACTTCTGTGTCTAACACATTTTTCAAAATTACACTTCACCTCTACTAATATGTGGCTATCACATTTTTAATTTAAAACTGTGCTTTACAAGAATCTATGCATACTTATGGGTGTTAACAGTTATATTTTGTATTTTCAAAGAGATCAGTTTTGTTTTTGTTTCACAGAATTCTGACGTGATTAGTAGTAGGGCTTTTTTGCAGTTCCAGCTGCCTTGGTGTCAGGGGGTGTGGCCTAATATGCAAATGAGCGCCTGCTGGGCTTTTTCTACAAAAAAAGCCCTGACTAGGGCTAGAAGGTACTGTTAATCCTCTCCTCCAGGAATCTGTCTAATCCCTTTTTAAAGCATCTATGCCTGTGGCTACCACTATAACCACTGGCAGCAAATTCCACACTTCAATCACTTGTGTAAAGAACTGCTTCCTTTTGTCTATTCTCAATTTATTGCTCATCAATTTTATTGAATGCCCTCAAGTTATAGTTTCTTGGGAGAGGGAGAAAAATTCTCTCTGTCCACTCTCCTCCTGCACATAACTTTATAAACATCTATCACCTCTAAGCTGTGGAGTCTTGTAAGCAAAAATTCTACTTCATGAGCTACTGGCATTAAAGTTGTGAGCTACTGCATAAATTAGTTTGCTCCAGGGCCATCCTTCTTGAGCTAAGGCAAAAATGTGTGAGCTGGAGGCTAAAAACCTGTGAGCTAGTTCACACTAACAGCTTAGAGGGAACACTGATCACCACCCCACCCAGTTGTCTCTTTTCTATATTGAACACTCCCAGAATCTTCAGCCTTTCCTCAAAGAAAATGTGCTTCAACCCCTTAACCATTTTAGTTGTGGTCTCCTGTACTTTTTCCAGCTCTACAATGTCTTTTTTGGATACAGTGACCAGAACTTCACACAGTATTGCATCATACAGCTATACAGGGGCACTATGGTATTAGCCTTTCTCCCCCCTTCAGTGCTTTTCCTAATAGTTCCCACCATAGAGTTTGCTTTTTTTACTTCTGCAGTACACTTGACTATTGCACCACTTCCTGCTTCCCAATATTGTAATATCCCATTACATATTTTCAATTATAAACTTTTTTCCTGCATAAGTTACGTATAAATAGCAATTAAAGAAAATGGAGGAAAACCAGCATGTGTGAAACAACAAAGCATGTCAAGGATGAAATCCAAAATCTGCAAATAAATGCAAAAAAGACATATCCAGACATTCTTAATGAACACTTTCCATGCAAGCTCAAGCAGGTAGAATGTGCTTTCAAGCCAGCCTACATTAAGAACTCTTAAATAATACAAAAAGCCTTGTCCCATCCTATAAATTCTTTTCTGTCCAGCTGATGTTAATGTATGCTCAGTCTCGTCTCAATCCTTTCCCTCTCCCGAGACGCCTTTTCAATTAAACCCTGTTATTTAATCTAAGAATGCCAACACTCATTGACCAGGGCACTTTCTATCTGTGGATTTATGATAATCTAATGCACATCTCCCTTGGCACAAAGGCTGTCTCAGTTATCCCTATTGTTCTATGGGCAGAAAAGAAACTTCTCTCTCTCTCACACACACACACACACACGATCTTGCTGAACTCAGGAAGGAAATAGCATTTATTTCACATAGTGAGAAAGACCTCTCACTAACTGTCAAATGTCCTTGACCAGCGTACCCCACCTTGGCCCCTCCAGTGTGTGCAGCCTGCCCCCTTGCCTGGCTGCTCAGTTCTGATAAGAAGAGTGTACTCCCCCAAGTGCCATTCAAAGCTGAGAGAAAGAGGCAGTGGACATAAGAGGGGATCATTTTCAAAGGCTTATGAATTTACATTTTCACAGAGTCCTTTTCAAAGATTAAAAGACCACCACCTTGGTGCCATGTAGCCATTATCTTATGGAAATATTTGAAAAAAATCAGATACTTCCCACTTATATTTGTTCTTTTATTAGAGCACCACAAATGAAATGCTGACCACACAACACAGCATACGAAATTTAAAACACTGTACTGATATTAGCAAACTAGTTTCATTTTTTTTTTAAAGTTAGCCTTCAGATTATGGTCCCCATTTCATTTACCAGTGAATTACCAAATGGCAGTGTTTCTCACACGAAGGCTTATAAAACTTGAGATACAGGGATATAGACCAGCTTAGAAAATAAGTCTGGTAGTAACTTAGTCCCAATGATGGCAACTGCCCTAATCTGGGTGTATTTCATGCCTAAGGGCTAGAGCCAGAGATCTCACTCCACCTTCATAACAAACCCTGAGAGATGGGTTAGAGATTGAGAGATCCCAACCTGCTGAAGGCCACACACCACAAGCTTTACAGCTTCAAAAAAAGTCTTTCACTAGAACCTCCACTACTCTGCTGCACTTTGACATAATTAGACTTTGACATAATTAGACTGGGCTGTGCTTTCTGAGCCTTAAGAACATCTAGCACTTAAATTGCTCTCTGTGTCAAAGTCAGCAAATACAGCAAATATTTACATAGCTGTGAATTGTTTATTTCATTAAAAAAAACTGGAATGCTTTAAACAAACACTGTGTTTAATCTGTAGAGAAACGTACATTCCAGTCGTCTTTCCTTTCTTGATGTTTCTACAATCATACGCTCTTGCTCCGAGGCTGAGATTTCTCAGAAGAGAAAACTCTTCATGGTGACACTAGATAACATGTTCCTATGCAGAAGTGCACAGAACATGCAATATACAAGCAGTATTTATGCACCCTTATGGTTGTAGTCAAGTCTGTATCATGAGTTCACATCGTGACCTTGATGGCTTAGACGAGCCTGATCTCTGTCATTCATTCATTCATTCATTCATTCATTCATTCATTCATTCATTCTCTCTCTCTCTCTCTCTCTCTCTCTCTCTCACACACACACACACACACACACACATATATATATATACATGTGTAGGATTTATAACCTGCACCCTCTCCTCAACAGAGCATTAAAACTTTAATAGATAATAAAACCTATAAATGCAAATAAATACTATAAAACAGATTCTAGTTAAAATACAACCAGTCATTAGCTCTGGAAACAAATTTGGACAGACGGATAGCTTACCCATATTCTTGGTTAATTCAATGACGCACAAAACAAGGCAGATTTCCATTCCCTACAGAATCCTAATAGATCCTATGGGGCACAAACCTCCTCAGGAAGCTGGTTTCTGAGTGCAGGGCAGTCACCGAGAAGGCCCTTGTCCTAATGAAGGGGTGCCAAACATGTGGTCTGGAGGGCTCTTATCCAGTCCATGAGCAACTGGTGCAAGGAAGGAAGAGCAGGAGGCTGCCCAGGATTGGGGGAAGGAGCGGGCAAATGGTTGCATGTGGTGAAATGAGCGTAGGTGAAGCTGTCAAGAAACAGAAAGGAAATTAAAAGGGGGCAGGACCATGAGGCTCAAATAAAATAGTGTAGGGAAATGACAGTTAAGGTGGAGAAGGAGAAGATGCAGTGTTTTTTTCTTTCTCTCCCACTGCCTCTAACTGCAGCTTAGCCACTACAAAGCTACTACATGGTTGGCAAGAGCAGGCACATTGAGCACCGGTTTACTGGCAAAGGGGCAGGGTGGCAGGGGGAAGAGGAAGGCCAGCAGGTCGACTGGGAGGCAACTGGGCTGTTTTGTGCATACCGCTCAAGGGCAAAGGTATATTCAGAAGCGAGTGGAGGAGTAAAGTGCTGCTGTCATCACTGCACATAGGAACAGCCATTGATCCAGGAAGCAAAGTGAGTGTCAGGGAAGGTGAGGGACAGTGAACTCCCTTCTCCTCCACACCTGGTTCTCAGCCCATGAAGGAAAAGGGGTCATGAAACCCCCCTTGGAGGTTTCAGAAACAACCTTTCTGTCAGACGTTCCCCTCAGTCCAACTGCTTCTGTGGGAAATGCAGGAGGACCAACTGTAATTTCCGCTGGACCAACTGTAATTTCCAAAGCATCTTTGTCTTGTCATGTCTCAGAAGGTAAGTAGATTTGGCCCTAGCTGGTACTTCGATGGGTATCCACCAAGAACTTCAGGATTGTTATGCAGAGATAGGCAATAGCAAGCTCTCTGTTTGGGCTGTTACCTTAAAAACCATAAGGGGTTGCCATAAGTCATCTGTGACTTGAGGGCACTTTCCAACACCATAATAAGTCACAATCTGACATGTAAATGAAACTTAACTGCAGAGAAAGCACATAGCAGACCAGACAAGGTCTCAATCCAGACATCATGATCTAAATTATGGACAGCATGATCCTCTGACTGTGGGCAGCTCTGCTTTGGTTTTATGTTACTGGTTTTTAAGGTTTAATTGTTCTTATGAAATTGAAATGTTACTGGTTTTTAAGGTTTTAAATGTTTAAGTATCTAATTGTTTTATATTTAAAATTGTTTAAATTTTATGCTTGATTAATTGTTGGAAGCCGCCCTGAGCCACTTGTGGGAAGGGCGGGATATAAATCCCGAATAAATAAATAAATAAATAACATCAAATAAAGACGTGAGCCCATGGCTTGAAGTTGGTTTATTAGCCACAGGTAGTCTTAAACATGGTTTCCCAAGATGGATGAGCACAAACACCCTTGACTTAATCTCTGCTTGTTCACTGCTACTGCCCCTGACACAATGCAGGGCAATCTGTTCTGCATCTGCAGGGATGCTGGTGCAGAAAGCGAAGCCAATGAAACCAACCTTTAATGGGGCAAAGAAGGATTTGAATTCTAATACGTAAACCAAATCCCGGTTTCACAAACAAACTGTATGTAAAATAAGCCACGAATGCCTGTAAAGTCTGAACTGAGCCAAGGTTTTTTAAAATTACATTACTCTTCCTTTAAAAAAAATCATCCTTGTTTCAAGAAAAAAAGAAAAAGAAAATGAAGCTTCTTCCATGAAAGAAATGCCCTATTTACTCAAAAAGAAGACTTGGTTTTCTCCTAGAAGTACAGTCAAGAAAAATGAGGTCATCTCATATTTGCATACAAGTTACAGTTATGTACCATAATTATTTTCTTAAAAACCCTTTTTTGTCTGTAACCTTTTTAGGGTAGCCATCACATTCAGGGTCATCTTCCTTTTGAGTAAATATGGTAATCAGATTTAAAGTTCTTCTAAATATCAGGGTGTTGACATAACACAGATATGAGGTAAGGAGCTAAGCGCAGCGAGGTCCGGTAAGGATGGCAGCAAAAAAGAAACTGAATGGGAAGCGGAGCTCCTCCTCTGCTCTAGGCATGTGCACTGCGTGCCTGCTCCCCAGAGCGGGAGAAGAGCCCACCCAAAACACGCTACACTGCTATTGGAGTTCTCTGAGGTCGGCTTCAAGCAAGGGCACAAACCCATATGTGGGACAGCACAACCCATGTGTGGGAATGCACAGGGACCACGAAGAAGATCAGAGATATGTTAGTTTGCACGGTGTCATTTCCTAACTCTGGGACAACTCTTTATCTTCCGAGTTGTTGTTGTTTTTTACTGTTATGGACATGTTCATCCAAGGACCAACTGCTCACACGTATGACGCAGTGGGAATATCTACACACAGGAGTTTACATGTGTGTGCATCTCCAAATCTCTGAACTTGCATTAAAACAATAAGAGCATCTTTCACAGTTTATGCTGTAGGGATGCTTACATCTGCATCCCAGCATGGGTTAAACAACAAGTATTTCCAATTAACCTGCTTGCTTATTTTGCCATAGTGAAGAAAATTGGATTTTTTTAAAGTATGGAATCATGATTAATCTTTCCTAGAGAACAGTACATGAGAGAAGAACAGACAGGCATAATCAAATATTTTAATATCTTCCTGAATCAGGTAGAACAGTAGCCTGACTTCATGTTTTCAGTTTACTTTTAAAGCAGTTGGAGAATACAAACCAGATCACCAGCAGCTAGCTCCCCCTCCCCTTTCCCCAATCGTTAAACAGCCTTCAGAGAAGCCAACACAGTATTTACTACGTAGCTTAAAACCCAAATGTACCTTATAAAATATACTAATCACAGGGCAGCCTGTAGAGTTGGGTAATTAAGCAAATCAAGATAATCCCCCCGAGTCTTGGAACCAGCTCCTTTCCCCAGCTGTTACATTGTCAACAGCTGGCATGAATTACTGGTAACATTTGGTTAACTGGATAATAAGGTGGACATTCTGTGGTTGGTCCCAATTCTACTTTACTGATCTGCTTCATGAAAGAAACTTCTTAAGATCCTCTTATATTCCTTTCTGAAGCAATGACAGTATCTCAAAGAGCAGACTGAGTTTCACTCCAAGAAGAATGTGAAAACAACACGATCACTCAGCTCTTTGATGTTACCTTTTACAGAGTTGCACTTGACTAAGCCCCAATATCCTGTCTTCCAGTCAACAGGCATCACAGCCTATGCTGTGCCAGGAGCAAGAATATTGACAAAGGCATATGGTAGATTTAAGGCTGCTACACAGAAAGCTGTCAAATGTTCCAACAGCTGTGGCAACTGGATAATAGGGAGGGCGAAACTGGACACAAGAAGCAACTCTTGTCTGCACACTTATGACTTGCATGATACCCAGATGGGTTCAGATCCAATAAGAGTTGCTTCAGGTGTTTGGCAGATACATACAGAAATCACAAATGGAGCATTTTATAATAATTTATAAACCTTCATTTAAAATGAGTGAGGTCAAAAAAGACAATGAAATGCAAGAATTACTGTTTAATACCTCTGGTACTTTTACAGAATTGAAATATCTATAAGGACGCGGACACCCTAAATAATTTTGTTGACTTTTGCCAGCATTGGCTCAGTTCAGACATGGTTTGCCATGTCATTTTAACTGGTAACTAATTTGAGATCAGCTGGAAAACTGAAATGTGAAGTCATAATTTGAAAACCCAAATTACCTCAAATTTTAAGCTATTAGTGAAATTAATGTTGTACAATTTGAATTCAGATTCTTTAGTAAGTCCATGAAATAGCTGAGTTCAGTGCTTATACAAGGGATTAGTCTACATTAAATGATACCCAGATTCTGGTGTAAGCTCTGAATTTTCTGCACAGGATGATTTGGGATCTAAAGCTTTTTCCACTGCCTGTGCTTTGACACCTGAATATGCAACTCATGCAATTTTGTTTACGCACGGTGTTGTCAATTTCATTAAATTCATTCAATTTCCATTCAATTTCTCTATTAATTTCAGCCTTACTTCAAACAAGAAAGAATGTGAAGGCAAGACAACACTGCCCAACCACTCTACCACTGGGCAGGCTGGAGAGAGATTCTAAAACAGCGTTTCCCAGCCTGTGCATCTCAGCCAAAAATTAGACCGTGATGCTATGAAAATGGGTCCCAGGTTTTTGCAGTTTTATTTATTTATGTGTGATTTTTAAAAAGTGGGTCATACGATCCTGAAAACCATATTTAAGTGGGTCAACATACCAAAAAACCATTGTTCTATATAACCTTTCCCCTCCTATCTTGTTGCAGCCAACTTGTGGTGACTCCGTAGTGTTTTTTAAGAGAAGGGACGTATGGATGCAGTTTGCTATTGCACTACTCTGCTTCGTGATCTTGGCATTCTTTGGTTATACTCTCATCCTCCCTGGTCACCAACACCTGGAAAGGGATAACCACCCTCCATATACAAACCACAGAAGCTGGGGTGGGTAGGCTACAGTGGCATGGATACCTTGCATGACTCCCTAATAGGAATAGCCTCTGTAAAATGGTCAGGAGTTGGCAAAATCAGATGGTGTAGTAATTTTGCCTTTCCTTGTTACTTCACAATAACAATGATGGGAAAGTCAGAGGACCATGCACTAACTGCATTGCTCATGCACTCACGCAGCTGCTCCTACCCAACTCCCAATGTGTTTGGATGCACAGAGATCCATATTTAGCCCTCAGTGCACTTTGGTCAGATTTAGGATCTTGCCACCATAACTACATCCAGGCTACATTATATGTTAGAAGATGATGATGATATTGGATGTATACCCTGCCCTTCATTCTGAAACTCAGAGTGGCTCACAATCTCCTTTACCTTCTTCCCCAACAACAGACACCCTGTAGGGTAGATGGGACTGAGAGAGCTCTCACAGAAGCTGCTTTTCAAAGACAGTTCTGCGAGAGCTATGGCTGACCCAATGCCATTCCTGCAGCTGCAGCTGCAAGTGGAGGAGTGGGGAATCAAAGCCACTTTCCCAGATAAGAGTATGCACACTTAACCACTACACCAAACTGGCTCTCTCTACTGTACTATGTAGCAGGACTATTGTTCTATGGCTTATCCCACAAAAATGGTTTATGAAGCTTTATGAGAGCAAAGGGTAAGGGGTCAATGCCGTGTTTAACAAAAATAGGAGCACCGCCCACCCAATAGGGAAAGACACACTCTGGGACTACTTAAGTGTTGTAAGACTTTAAACAAACTGTTAGGATCAAAGTCAACCAAGGCACGGTTTAGCCAGGAAGCTACAGAACAGACTAAAATTATACAGATGTAAAGTAAGCTCCCAAAACTATATTAATTCTAGAGGAATAATTTCATCAAAAGTCTGCTGCAATAAATACAAAAAGCAGTTCTGTGGCACCTTAAGGCCTCGCACATTTATTGCAGTGGGCTCTAGCCTACAAAGGTTTATGCTTCAATAAATCTGTTAGTCCTTAAGGTGCCCCAAAGTCTCTTTTTTATTCTGTGTACTGTATTAGAATTCACACATCTCTGTAGCCATGAGATCCAACCAGCTGTGCTTCGTTCTCCCAGGTAGAAAGAAAGCAATTTAACTGAAGGTCAAATCCAAGCTATAAAAATGCCCCTGCTTCTTGGGAACTCAATCAAGACAGCCAGGAACAACACAGGAGTCACACAAACCCACACAACTTTAAAAGATGGCTAATCCTTGGTGCAGATGCCTGAATTTAATCACTGGAAGGTTTAACATGTAGAAATTACACATCCAGTTACTCCTCCAAACACCATGTCTTTCTCACCTGGGAATACAATAATTTCCAGGACTGTTTCAAGGCTGAACAAGGCTGAAAAAGCAAGCTGTCATTTTATCAGACTGAGGGGAAAGTGCAAACAATCAGAAATACTACAATGCTTAGAAGGTATTTCTCCATCAATGGTATTTTCTAGAAGAGAACTAATTATTTTGTGTCAGGTATACTAGGGAACAACTGAGGCACCTGCTATGGTGCAACTGTTATGAGGGTTTATACCTTCTGGTTTATTAAAACTACCCTTCCACAGTTCAGTACATGGAAGATGACTCCTCATGTCTTGCTGGACAATATAATGTGTGTAACACCCAAACAATGTCTGTAAAGGCACAGAGATTAAAAAAAATCAGAATGTGATTCTACACAAGAGTCTGACACCCTTTAAATCTGCTTCTATGAGTTCCAACTGGTCAGGGATGCTCTAGCCTGATCCTGCATTAAAGCAGGAGGTTGGACTAGGTGGCCTGTATGGCCCCTTCCAACTCTGTGATTCTATGATCCTATAAGAGCATCCTGTATGGGGTGACATGTCTTGCCCCTAGAGTTGCCAGCTCCAGGTTGAGAAATTCCTGAGGATTTTTTGGGGGGTGGAGCCTGGGAAGGGCAGGGTTTTGGGAGCAGAGCTCTTTTTGTAGCCGGCACTCCTTTGCATATTAGGCTACACTCTCTTGATGTGGCCAATCCTCCTGGAGTTAACAGCAGGCCCTGCACTAAGAGCCCTGTGAGCTCTTGGAGGATTGGCTACATCAGGAGTGTGTGGCCTAATATGCAAAGGAGTTCCTCTACAAAAAAAGCCCTGGATCTTAGCAGGATCTAATGCCATAGAGGCTACCCTCCAAAACAGCCATTTTCTCTAGGGAAACTGGTATCTGCAGTATGAAGATCTACTGCAATCCCTGGAGATCTCCAGGTCCAACCTAGAATCTGGCAACCTTACTTACTCCAGATGGCTATGGCCACCCATCCCCACACAAAGCACATGAATAACAAATTACAAAGATTACATATTATATGAGACATAGTTCTCAAACTTCTATGACAACATTCCATAAAGCTAACAAAGTCAAACTTCATGCCACCATTCTCCCCCCAGAAAAGGGTAAAGCTCAGTGTTCTTTATTGCCGTCCAGCTTTATCAGGAGAAGTACTGCAGGAAACTGTGCCAGAAGCTATGAAAAGATAAGAAGGTCACTGTGCAACAATTAAACCTACTCTAGGACTTCCTGTTGGATGGCTGGCCAAAGGTGGCCTCTTGCTGGTATTCAAATAAATGATAAGAGGAAGCAAAGGGGGGTGTAGTTAAGTCATGTTAATAAGAGGGTGTGACAATGAACTGAAAACAAGTTCTCAACAAAAGAAAAAGGAAAAGTTTCTCGGAGCCAGAAAACCGAACTAATTTGTTTTCTGCCAAGAGGAGAGAATGAAACAAAGGCAGGAAATGCTGTCCTTCCTTTATCCTACTAAATTCCAGGCTTTAAAAAAAAAAAAATCTCAAGTACACACATCCATCAAGATAACGGGAAAGACCAAACAGGTTACCTTTTTTTTTTTTTTTGAGATGCAGAGTTCTGTTTTGGAAAGTATCCTTTTGTGTATTTATTGGGTGAAAAATGCTTTCACATTAAGACACCTCTAAATTTGCAAAGTCATTTTGCAATACATATTCATTGTAATGTAATTTTTAAAGTTTATTATTTTTTATTTATTTCAGAAAGAACAGATGCTGAAGCTGAAGCTCAAATACTTTGGCCACCAAATGAGAAAGGAGCACTCATTGGAGAAGACCCCGATGCTGGGAAAGACAGAAGGCAAAAGAAGAAGAGGACGGCAAAAGATGAGATGGCTGGACAGTGTTACTGATGTAACTAACATGAATTTGAGCAGACTTTGGAGGATGGTGGAAGACAGGAAAGCCTGGTGTGACTTGGTCCATGGGGTCGCAAAGAGTCAGACTCGACTGTGTGACTGAACAACAACAAAAATGCTGCCTCTTCAGAGAACCTTCTCAAGATGCTGACAGATAGTTCACTTGTTTGCAAAACTTGGTCCAAACTATATAGATAGCTTGGAGGAATGAGAATGAAAAGAAGAAAAGTGGAACTACTGGATGGATAACCTTATTGTATAAACAATATTGGTTAGGAAAGCAACATTGTCATCTAATACAGCTAAGGATAGCAGAGCTTTGTGAAGATCAGTATTTAAAAAATATTTTAGTATGCACATTCCATAACCAGAGTACTAACAGCTAATACTAAACTGCATGGATACTTTATCACCACCATGCAGACTACAAAATCCAGAGCACAAAACAAGCATCACAGGATTAATAGTTTTGCAAGCAATAAAGGCCAGTTCCATCCCACCCACAAACTTAAAAGAAACAAAAATTAAATGCAATTCATTCTAATCACTCTCTGTCTCTTATTACAGTATATCAATTATCCTACTATATTGTTTGTTACTGTTGATGAGACTGTCAGAATGAAGACAAAACTTAATATAATGTGGCTCTTAAATAACAATACTTTGATTACCATCCTAAAACAATTACAGTAAAAGCTTTGTTATCTGGCACTCATGGGAAACAGGAACTGCTGGTTAATCAAATGTGCCACGCACTCAGGCTTATTGCTGTGCCCCGGCTGCCTACTCTGGGGAAACCACAGCAACCAAATTCCCACCCTAGTGGGCAGGACCGGATCTATCGGGGGGGGGGCAGGGGGGTCCTTGCCCCAGGAGCCACGGAGGGGGGGGCGCCAAATTGGGTATGGGGTCCATTCTATTCTATGAGCCCATAAGGGGGCATCATTTTTTAATTTTACCAACCCTTCAAAAAACATGTAGATCCGGTCCTGCTACTGGAAACACTATTATAACAGCCTCTATGTTTGGTGGGATCTTCCCACCTAGGCATGGAGCTATCCTACACGGCAGGCAGCTAAGAAGTCCAGGAGCCCACCAGCATAGCTGGATCTTGACAGCTCAAGGCAGGCTGAGGGGGAAGGAGACACCCAAGGATGACATCAGCTGGAGAGCTGTCTGGGGACACATGCACATCTGAAGACCCAGGAAGGGGAATAAAGCATTTTCTTTACTTGTTATCACTCTAAAAACACTGACATTTTGATCACTCAACCACTTATGATATGTTCTCCAATATCGTTTTACAAAAATAATGTTACCAGCTCTCGGGGCAGAAAGGTTTCTTCTTGCCGAGCAATAACCAAGCAGACATGTTCTCCTTGCTTTGTGCTCCTCAGGGTGGCTACCAGCTCCTCCTGGGTTCTGCCAGTGATGTCTCTACCATTCACCTAATGGAAGCAACAACCAGAGGAACATAATGTGTCCAGATTGAGACATATCCTGTCAGACACATTACCAGCACTACCAGCCTTGATAACACTGGGCAGCAGGATCATGGAAACGGGGTGCTGCAAATGCAGCAATATCATATGCTGCTGTGTTCATTAGAAATGCTTGTCAATGCATAGTGGGGGTGGGGAAGATAACGTAGCAGTCTTTGCAAAGGACTGAGAACCCATCAGCACCAAAATATCAGTCCTGGTATCTACAGCACTCTGAAACATTGCCAGTTTGCTTATGTGTTCAAACTAAGGCTCCAGCATTAACTTCTAAAACCCTTCATGATAGGAGACCCTAACATCCAAGGGACCACCTTCCCCATATAACATCTGTCACCAGGAACTCATGTGACTATTAGGCCACACGCCCTGATGCCAAACCAGCTGGAATTGCGTTCCTGCTTTTTTTTTTTTTAAAGCCCTGTTTGTCACTCAAGTTTTTACTACTCGTTCCATCTACCAGGGCAGTGAGGACTGGTTTGGCTGAGAACCTCAGTAGCTGCTCCTATTTTATGGAACAGCCTTCATGAAGTGGTAAGGAAAGTACCTGTCCTTCAGAGATTTAAAAAATGAGGTACAACTGAATGGTTTAAACGTGCTTTGGTAATCCTTGATTATTTGTTATTAAGTAACAGAGGGACTGATGTTCTAAGAAGCTCTATGTGATTATATACATTGTGGTCTTAAACTTGAGAATCTGCTGATTTCTAAGAAAGCAACATTGAGTTCCATGGCATGACAGAATATGGTGTATAAATATTTAAAATAAACAAAGGCAAATTATTAAGGGCCAAAACTTACTTCATGTGAAGTTGAGTAGAGCACACATAATCTGGACTGGGAAAATGGAACTGGAGAAGAAAGTCAATTCCGTCCCCCATATGCTAATTTTCCACTGTCGCCTACTGGGCTTCAGTAAGGGGAGGGAAATCAACTACCAGTATTATGTCTTCCCTCCCATGGGCAGGGGTTAAAGCGGGGGGGGGGGGGAGGATTTGACTGGGAAAAGAGCTTCAGGTTGGAAAAATCAAAATCTCCCATTTCACAGCATCAAGGCCTCAATGCAGACCACACTTGCCCACCACAGCTGTTTTGTAAGACTAAATTCCAAATCACAGAATTCCAGCATCATGAGTAGTTTGGACTACTGATTACAACAAACCTGTGCACTTTTTGTTTTGGATAGTTTGACTGAATTCAGCGGAATTGAACACACACAGGATCAGGCTGTAACAGTGATCGCCAATTACACAAAAGTAGACTGTTGTCTGATTACTGGCAAAAATACTCTTTAATATAACTCATATATATCATAAACATTCATAGTCCATAGTTCATACAAAAGTTAAAAACAACAATGTAAATCCTGCTCATTGGTATAAGAAACTTGTCCAGTCCAATAAAGTGCTTGTGTTGAATTTCTTCTCAAATAATGGTGCAAAACCCAGAATCTTTACATTGTTGTTTTTAACGTTTGAATGAATTGTGGACTATGAATGTTTATGATATTTATGAATTATATTGAAGAGTATTTTTGCCAATAATCAGACCATAGTCTACCTTTGTGTAATTGATTATCTGTTCTGTGGTTCTCTCCTGTATATTTGTAACAGTGATCTAGCTGTGCGAGTATTCATAGGACTACTTATTTATTTAAAACATTTATGCGCTGCCTCATCAGACACCTGCTCAAGACAACTCATGAAATAAAAAGTAACATCATACTTACATGGGACAGGATATAAAATACATCAGAACACAATTCTGGAAATATATGATATGTACAGTCTTTGGTTGCTTAAACACAGGTCACTGGATACACATAGCCTACAGCTGCTCTTAAAGACACACATCCTAAGTCACATCCATTTGGTTCAAGAACATTGTATTCTGGTCAAATTATAATGAACCCATGTTACCAATACTTGGGGGTGGAATTCTAGCAGGAGCTCCTTTGCATATTAGACCACATACCCCTGATGTAGCCAATCCTCCAAGAACTTACAAGATTCTTTTTTGTAAGCTCTTGGAGGATTGCCTATATAAGGGGGTGTGGCCTAATATGCAAAGGAGCTCCTGCTAGAATTCCACCCCTGCCAATGCTACAGGGAGCAATTCTCTGCCATGTTATAAGCATGGTGTTTCAAGCAACTCCATGGTTTCTAGCAAATTGGATGGCAACTTCCATCTGCCTAGCTCAGGTTGAAAAAGATTTAGGTGCCGAAGTACTCTGACATATCTTACATTTTAACTGGCATGAAAATGTTGACATATTGTACTTAAACATGAGATCAAGTGCTTGAGGACTGGTGGTAAAGCTGAGAGCTTTGAAGGGAAAGGCACTAATAACATGTAGCAACACCATTATTTTCAGAGGGCCTCTTTGAAAATGGTGGAAAAAAGGAGGTCCAGGCAGTCTCAGATAATTGTATCATAAGAATGCAGGAACGTGTTGATTTGAGACAGGATTTTTTTCAAAAGTGCACATGTGTGCATGCATACACCCATATTCACACTAGTTCCACACCTGAAGAGCAGCCCATGCTACAGCTCATGCCATAATAAATATCTCACTGGATGCCCAAGTCCAAAGTAGATTGCTGGATCCTAGTCACAGATTAAAAATTATGGATCAACAAAGACATTCTCAACCCTCCAATGTTGACTTCCCCGAGGTTATAAATTCAAGTTCAATACTAAAGGTACTACTAACTGATCAAAATTCAATATATATATTCTCTTTTTTTCCCCTTATTTTCTTTTTCCCTCAATAATAATAATACTAAAAAATTGTCCAATGTCTTTTTACTTTCCACTCTTTCTCCATATATCCTTTAAATTTCCTCCACTCCTTTTTGAATATCTCCAAATCATAGTCTTCACCCAAAGGGTGATTAACATGTGGAATTCACTGCCACAGGAGGTGGTGGCGACCACAAGTATAGCCACCTTCAAGAAGGGTTTAGATAAAAATATGGAGCACAGGTCCATCAGTGGCTATTAGCCACAGTGTATGTGTGTATATAATTTTTTTTGCCACTGTGTGACACAGAGTGTTGGACTTGATGGGCCGTTGGCCTGATCCAACATGGCTTCTCTTATAGTCTCTTAGTGTTCTAGTTAGTTTGTCCATTTCACTCCACAATAAAACTTTCATGGTCCAGTCCCATTTCTCTGGTATTTTTTCTTGCTTCCAAAGCTGCGTGTACAATGTCCTAGCAGCTGATAGCAAGTACCAAATTAGAGTCCTGTCTTCCTTTGGAAATTTTTCTAATTGTAATCCAAGCAAAAACGTCTCTGCAGTTTTCTTGAAGTCATAGCCCAGAATTTTGGAGATTTCTTGTTGTATCATCTTCCAGTATTCTTTCGCTTTTTCACAAGTCCACCACATATGGAAGAAAGAACCTTCATGTTTTTTACATTTCCAACATCTATCCGACATTTTCTTGCTCATCTTAGCCAATTTTTTCGGAGTCATATACCACCTATACATCATCTTAAAACAGTTCTCTTTTACACTCTGACAAGTTGATATCTTCATTGAGTTCTTCCAAAGGTGTTCCCATGCATCCATTTGTATTTCTCTATTCACATTGATTGATCATTTGAGACTTTACTACTACTTCTTCTGTAGACCATTTCAATAATAACTTATATACTTTTGGTATCAGTTTTTCACTATCACCAAGCAGGACCCTTTCCAGTTCTGTTTGTTCTCTTCTAATTCCCTCCGATTTAATATCATTTTCCATCAAGCTTTTAATTTGTTGCATTTGAAACCAGTCATACTTATTATTTAGTTCTTCCGAGGATTTTAATTCAATTTTGTCTCCTTGAATCTTGAGCAGTTGATTATATGACATTTCTCTTTCTTCATCGGATTCAGCTGTTATTTTTATTACTTCTGCTGGCACTATCCACAGCGGTTTTCTGTCGTCCCCGTATTTCTTATATTTTATCCAAGTACTTAGTAAAGTATTTCTAACATAGTGGTGAGAGAAAAAACCGTCCATTTTATTCCTCCCATAATACATGTACGCGTGCCAGCCGAATTTATTTCCGTGGGCTTCTAACCATAAAGGTTTTTTATCTAACAGCATTATCCAATCTTTGATCCATGTCAAACAAACTGCATCATGATACAATCTTAAATCAGGAAGTTGAAAACCCCCTCTCTCTTTGGCATCCGTTAAAATCTTCATCTTAATCCTTGGTTTCTTTCCGGCCCAAATAAAGTCAGAAATTTTCCTTTGCCATTTGTTAAATTGTTTGGCATCTTTTACAATTGGGATGGTTTGAAACAAATACATTATTCTTGGCAAAATATTCATCTTGATTGCAGCTATCCTGCCCAGCAAGGACAAGTTAAGCCTATTCCATTTCATCAAATCTTTGTCCATCTTACACCACAGTTTTTCATAATTATTTTTGAATAGATCAATGTTCTTCATTGTTATCTCTATTCCAAGGTATTTAACTTTGGTTGTGACTTCACAACCCGTCACCTTTTGTAATTCTTTTATTTTATTTGGTTGCATGTTTTTACATAAGAATTTCGATTTCTCTTTGTTTATATATAATCCTGCTAGTTCTCCATACTCTTTTATCTTAGCTAGCAACAATGGTGACACTTGAATTGGATTCTCCAGAATAAACACTATATCATCTGCAAAAGCTTTGTATTTATAAGAGAATCTTCCGATTTTTAAACCTTCTATTTCTTCATCTTTTTGAATTTGTTGTAGCAGAATTTCAAGAGTCATTATAAACAACAATGGTGATAACGGACATCCTTGCCTTGTTCCTTTACTCACTTTCAATTCTTTGGTAAGATCTGCATTTATGCAGTTTTGCATGCTGATCCATATATATTGCTCTTGTCATTTTTATAAATTGTTCCCCTAAATTAATTTTTTCCATTACCGCAAACATAAAGTCCCAATTCAAGTTGTCAAAGGCTTTCTCTGCGTCGACAAAAAATAAGGCCGCTTCCTTTTCTGGATGCTTCTCGTAGTATTCCACGACATTGATAACAGCTCTTACATTGTCTCTTATTTGTCTTTTAGGAAGAAATCCAGCTTGGTCTTTGTTTATAAAGTTGATCAAATATTGCTTCAATCGCTCTGCTAAAATTCTTGAATAGATCTTATAGTCATTATTCAACAATAAATTGGTCTATAATTCTTTACATTTGTGATATCTTTATCTTCCTTAGGAATCAAAGAAATTACAGCTTCCCTCCAAGTCTTTGGAATTTTCCCTTCTTCTCTTATCGTATTTAACAACTTCAACAGTTTGGGTGTTAATTCATCATTAAGAGATTTGTAAAATTTTGATGTAAATCCATCTGGCCCTGGGGCTTTACCCTCTTTCATTGCTTTTATTGCTGCTTCTACTTCAATTTTCTCTATTGGGTCATTTAATGTCTTTTTCATATACTCCGTCAAAGGTGCCTCTTGAATATTCCATAAATACTCTTCCACTTTTTCTTTGCTTATGTTCACACCTTTAAATAAATTTGCATAATATTTAAAGAATTCTCTTTTAATTCCTTCTTGATCCAGTATTGCTTTCCCATTTGCCATAATTTTATTTATAGTCTTATTTTCTTTCTTTTTTTTTAATTGCCAGGCCAAATATTTACCGGGTTTATTCGCACTTTCAAACGATTTCTGTTTCAGATTTTTTACATTCCATTCTAGTTTTTTGTTCAGCAAGTGCTTAACTTGGGATTGTAATATCGTAATTTCTTTTATTAATTTCTTTTTCCCTGGTCTTTTTTTCAAGTCCCTTTCTTTTTTATTTATTTCATTTTGCAATGTCATATGGGTTAGTACTGAAATAATTAAGAAATAATTAAGTTTTGTAACCATATGTGATCAATAAATTGAAGACACTCAACAAAGACATTCTCAAAACATTTCTTTTGGGCCAACGAACTTCTTATCAAAGTGTACTACAAGTCAACTATAAGAACCACTCTGAAATTCTTATACTATTGCCTTACTGGTTTAGGATTCAACTAGTAAAAGGTCCTGAAATACATTTCCATAGGATGCTATTTTAAAATCCACTGAACAACATGATCAAGTGGCAAAGAAAATATTTCCAAACCTCTAGTATTCTGTCTCCAGATTGTAAACGACCATCTTTAATTGCTGCACCCCGTGGTAAAATATTCTTCACAAATATTGGACCAGGGCCGTGAACTGAAGAGTCTCTGGTAACCACAGTGAAACCAAGTCCATCAGGACCTAAACAAAAGGCCGAAAAAAATCTGTGATTCTGGGACTACAACTAACAGCAAAAGGTTATATCGAAGACCTATTTTAGGGGTTAATCATTCAGATTACAAGAAGTCTGCATTATATCAGGTGTCACCACCGTGCTCCAGTACCTGCTTTATTTAAGTGGTGAATTAAGGTCACATTTTCAGCTTCATTCAAATAACTTGCTAAACCCTTTCTCCTTCTCTCCTTTAAATTATTTTCTTATCTCCCCTGATGTGTACATTTTTCTTGGGTAAGGAATGCAGACCCATTTGTAATACAAAATGGCATATTATGATACAAAAGATCAAAAGGGCAGAACAATATCTAAACAAGTTACTTCAAACAAACCATAAATGGTATTTGCTATTTTACCAGGGCATTTCAGCAAAGTATTAGAAGATATACCTTTGAACATATGTCCTAAAACTTTAAATAATTTCCAATAAGTTGGGGCCCATACAAGTTTCTTGCTCCCCTTATAAATGGGTACATGTACTGGGATTCATACTTGAACCATTAAAAAAAGTTCATCGAAGATGCTTATCAATTTTGATTTCAATATCTCAGTAATCATTAGTATTTTTGTGTTCTCTCCTGACTGTCTTCCTTGAAAAATGGTGTGGTGATGAAGCTGGAATTCAAACTTCAAATGCAGAATGACATCCTGAACAACCAGCTGTAATTCTAGCGGATCAATGTTCAGCGACCAGGTGTCTCAGAATTATAGCCAACAATCCATTAATTCCATTCGGATATTGAAAGTCTACAATTCCACTGCTCCAAGCACTACTTCATGATAAAAATGGCCCTTCCACCAAAGTATCATCATCATAGTATCAGGCATGGTGCTTTAAGTAACTGTTTGACCCAAACCCGAGAGACCCAAACTTGCTATAACAAATAAATAACGCCTAAATCAAATTGTATTAGGAAGATGTAGCCAATCTTGTAAATCTGTGCCTCTTGTTAAACCGTTACCTTTCTTGAGGTCTATCCTTATCTTCTTCGCATTTTTCTTACAGCCAAAGCCCATCAGTGGAGACAATGATGGAGATGATGGCTTCCTGTTGAGTCTTGGAAGACTGGGACTTTTCGCAGTATGTAGCACTGTCCGTACCCCAGTCTCCACATTGTTCATTCCACATACATCAGCTGCCTTTGTTATTGACTTGGAATGGATGGAAGGTGGAACTTTTGCTTTTGAAACATGTTCAACGTTGTCTGCAGAATATAAAGATGCGATAACGGACTTTTCATATTGTTCGCGGTTGTATGGGGGAACCACTTCCAAGATTATATTATGTGATTTCATGGCTTGGCGGAAAATATCTTGTGCTCTAGGAGAGATGGATAGAGGAAAATTATACACAAATCAGAAAGCTGAACCAATGTAAATACTGATGATTACAATTAATTCATTTAGTGGATAGTTTAAGTTTGACCCCTGTAAAGGTGACATAACTTTCTTAGGAAAGGGGGGTAACTAAAAACATATTAGTCACTCTTATAGTTCTTTCAGCATAGAATATGCTTCATGTGTCAGCTTTCCCCCTCATATACTTCTGAAAAAGTTAGGGTAGAAGATGCTGATTGGGTCAGGACTATGTGAACTTCATAACCATTCAGGGACTAGATTATCATGTCCAAAACCCAAAATTATTTCCCCTAAATTCTCAATGTACTACCTGAAAGGTTAATTCCTTGTACCCTTCTGATCTCTGTTTGTATAAGATGAGAATGTTATGCACTCTTCTATCATAGTTAATACTGAATATGGCAAATGTTGCCTCTCTGTTGACTGAAACATACTTCTTTCTCCTGCTCACCTGCACATATAACAACTCAGAAGAATGGTCTACTCAAGTGGGTCCTGTAACATCTGATGGAGAGCTTGTGAAATCCCACTACCAGCTTATATTACCAAGGTGCTCACTGTGGCATTGCAGAGTTCTCTTCTCATACATTACTCACATGAGGTCTTGAAAAGCACAAGCAAGCATTTGCAACCAGCCTTCCACCTCAATCTGTCCTTGTAAACCCAATGTAAACAATGAGTGTGCTTAACTGAACTTCTGCTATAAACTCTCTACTCTTCACAAGGGAAAAATAAATAAAAACTCTCTACATAGGAGAGAAATGGCTTTATCTCAGCACAATTCCTGTGGACAGCCACATGTTTAAATTACAGGTTAAGCCTGCTTTTTTTTTTTTTTTAAACTCTCTGCAGTAATTTCCCCAGAAGCTCCTCTACTAGAAAATGTAAGATTGTTATATTCGTGGCCCATTTAACCTCACCTCATTCCCTGCTATTTCAGAAATCATTCAGATATTCTTAAAAAACAACAACAGATAATTACGGTAAGGATTGTCCTTCATAAAACTTTAAGGCTGACAACGAAGAGATTAAAATTGTGAAAAGGGGTTCTATTGTTAGGCTCAGTCATCAACCAAAAGAGAGACTGCAACCAAGAAATCAGAATACTACTGACACTGTGCAGGACAGCCATGAAGGAGCTGGAAAAGATTACACTTAAGGATATGTCAATGGTGATCAAGATAAGTCATACTGTAGTATTCCCCATTACTATATATAGGTGTGAAAGCTGGATAATGAAGAATGCTGACAGAAAAAAGCAGACTCTTTATAAATGTGGTGTTGGAGGAGAGTTTTACAAATACTATGGACCACCAAAAAGACAAATAAATAGGTTCCACTGAATATCAAGCCTGAATATTTCCTAAAAGCTAGAATAACCAAACTGAGACTCTTGTCATTTGTTCACACTACGAGAAGACAATAGTCACTGGAAAAGACAATAATGAAGGGTAAACTGAAGGCCGCAGGAAAAGAGGAAGACCCAACATGGGATGGGTTGACTCAATTAAGAAAGCCATGGCCCTCAGTTTGCAAGTTGTGAACAAGACTGTTAGCAATAGAACATTTTGGGGTTCATTAATACAAAGGGTCACCACAAGCTGAAGCAACTTTATGACACTTAACACACACACGCACACGTACATCACTAAAGGAGTCTTAAGCCTGGATGGGATGAGACTTTTCCTGATAATCTTCTCACTATGGGAGGGAACAAGTTCATATCTTCCAGTCCCAATGAAGAACCATTCTGATACAACCTGTGACAACTCTGGATATTCACATGTGCAAGTGATGCTTGGATACGGTGTGCTGAAAACAAAATCTAATCTGTCTAAATCCAAATTATATGGCCATTTCCTGAATGCAGTATTTCAGGGGTGGCCAACGGTAGCTCTCCAGATGTTTTTTTCCTACAACTCCCATCAGCCCCAGCCATTGGCCATGCTGGCTGGGACTGTTGGAAGTTGTAGGCAAAAATCATCTGGAGAGCTACTGTTGACCACCCCTGGGGTATTTCACTGCTCAGGTCTACGGACATTAGATTTAATGAATCTATATCCCATCCAAACATTATATGTGGTTGTCCAGTAGGCTTAGAAGCAGAATAGGAACTCCTATCAATAGGGTCAGAGTTGATTAATTTTTTAAACTATTTGGTTAAATCTCCATACATTTACACACAGCCAGGACACACTTGTTGAGGTTGTTATATGACACAGAAACAGGAGGCATAATTTCAAATATATATATTTGGGGGGACAGGGGGAGCCACTTGTACGGTGGTACTACAATCATCTCTGAAAAGATAGCTGACTTCAAATTTAATCTGGACTGCATATAATTCTGGCAGTGAACCCAATAAAATACAACAGCAGCAAAACTCACTGTGCGAAGGTTTTATCTGCAAGATCTATGTTGATAATCTTCACAATGCATTCATTCTCATGGAAAAGCCCATCCCGCTTAGACCGGCTATTCTCCTCAATGCCACGGATAAAGAGCCCTAGGATCCTGAGGATAAAAAATACAAATTTCTCTGGATTACTTTATCAAATAACATAATGTTCATTTAAAATAATAAAAGTGTGTTTGAAGACAACATTATAAAGAGCTTCCCAACAATTCTAGAGATGTAGCCATGGTAGAAGTCTGGTGGCACTTTGAAGATTAACAAAGTTTAAATCTAGCTCTAGATCAAGCTTTTGTGACATCCAACCCATTTCATCAGACTCCATATCTGTGTCATGCCAGAGTAAAAATTTGTTAGTCTTTAAAGACTTGAATCTCTGTGAGAAAGGCAGTCTATGAATGAAGTAAATAAATAAAAATTAAAGCACACTAGACTCTCATTACCCTTACTTGGATAGGCCAGGCTAGCTCACTTCCTTCAGATCTCGGAAACTAAGCAAGGTCAGCCCTGGCTGGTACTTGGATGAGAGACCACCCATAAACTAGTGGCCTCCTTCACATTTGCTCATATAAAATAAAGCAGCAAGTCCCTGTGAACTATAAATCAAAAGTATATATTTTTTTCTGTATAGACCGGGAATTCTTTTTCTAACAGCAATATAGTGAACTTCTGATTACATTACAAACTAAGCATTCAGTTGCAGGTATGTACATATGTCTCCTGATTAAGGCTTCAATCACACTAAATAAAACACTTTCAATCCACTTTCCTTGCACTTTCCAACAGGACTTTACTGTGTGAACTGGCAGAATCCAATTGGAAAGTGGATTGAAAGCGCATTATTTAGGGTGTATGATTGTGGCCTAAGATCCAAATACATTTTAATTGGTTGTTATGTACATTATGTAAGATCGAAATGCATTTCAACTGGTTTTTATGCACATTATGTAACATATTCACTTAAATACCTTGCAATTTATTTTTGTCAGCTATCCCCAAGAGTGTTTTTCAAGTTTATTATTAAAATCATTTTCTAAAATATGTACATTCTGCCTTTCTCTGAAATCTCAAGGCAACTATTGATTGTATATCACTGTTAAAAACAGAAAAGTTTAGTAAGCTTCTTGTTATAGATTTCTGTCACATTTATCTATTCAGAGTTGTGTAAAGATTTGAAATGCTTTCAAAACAATTTTAAATTATTTTGTCACTGTCAGAAAAAGTGGACTCCCAAGAGTCAATGGGTAACTTAATTACGGCAAAAAAATTAAGAAAAGTGAAGCAATTTTTCAAAATGGTAAGTTATCAGTCCATGATCTTAATCAACTTCACTGTGATCAATGTATCAATTCTACAGCTTCATACAACAACCTTCAAGTCCTAAAATCCTCATCCAGGACATAGAACGCAGACATACGGATTGAGTTACGTAAACTCTGGCAGTATAAACTCATTCCTTCCTTACTTTTATTATGCAGTGTCTCAACATTAATGTTATTTTAATGTGTTTCAAAAAGTTTAATTTCCTTTCCTTTATTATAGGCCTAAGTGTAAACACGTATATTTCAAAATGCTTCAGTTAACTGACGTCAAGGCAAGATGCTACTTCTGTACTCATACTTAATTTCGAAGCGTTTTGAAAATAGATGTGCCTAGATCAGCTTTACATTCAACAAATTCAGGATGCCTATCAATGTTAGACAGGAAAGGCTTAAAAAGGACCCTTTCCAAGAACCACTGATGCCTACTGCTCTCCAATTTTAACAATAAAATTATCCTTGGCAAAAAAATCTATCTACAAGTCAAACTGTATGTACAGCTTGAGTCAAGATGAAGAGATCACAGATACTCTGCAAAGATAACAGTAAAAATTTTGCCAAAGATCATTTGAATTCTTCTTACTCAAGGCAACTACATGCAGCTTGTCAATCAAGAAGGTAAATTTGCCAACTCAGACCTCATAGCATTTGTAAACAGCAATATTAAGAGACAAAGAAACGAGGACAGGGAATGATATACTCTTTTTAAAATTCACCTTTCTTTAGAGAGCATATGCTTCATGCAACAACAGCTAAATTCCTCATCTACAATTTTTTAAAAAAGTTCTATTATACCTTTCATCTGAGAATAATACAATATATATATATTTAAAAAAAAATAACTCAATCCCATTAAAGAACAGACCTTGAGCAAGCTAAAAATACCAAACTCAGAAGGGGATCTCATAGAATCATAGAGTTGGAAGGGACCTCCAGAGTCATCTAGTCCAACCCCCTGCACAATGCAGGAAACTCACAAACACTTCCCCCTAAATTCACAGGATCTTCATTGCTGTCAGATGGCCATCTAGCCTCTGTTTAAAAACCTCCAAGGAAGGAGAGCCCACCACCTTCCAAGGAAGCCTGTTCCACTGAGGAATCACTCTAACGGTCAGGAAGTTCTTCCTAATGTTGAGCCGGAAACTCTTTTGATTTAATTTCAACCCACTGGTTCTGGTCCTACCTTCTGGGGCCACAGAAAACAATTCCACACCATACTCTAGATGACAGCCCTTCAAGTACTTGAAGATGGTGATCATATCACCTCTCAGCCGCCTCTTCTCCAGGCTAAACATCTCCAGCTCCTTCAGCCTTTCCTCATAGGACTTGGTCACCAGACCCCTCACCATCTCCATCGCCCTCTTCTGGACCCATTCCAGCTTGTCTATATCCTTCTTAAAATGTGGTGCCCAAAAATGAACACAATACTGCAGGTGAAGTCTTACCAGACCAGAGTTGATACAGCCCAAAATTGCATTTGCCTCTTTAGCCACTGCATCACACTGTTGACTCATGTTCAGCGTGTGGTCCGCTATGATCCCTAGATCCTTTTTGCACATAGTACTGCTAAGACAAGTCTTCCCCAACCTATAACCATGCATTGGATTTTTCCTACCTAAATGCAGAACTTTACATTTATCCCTGTTAAAATTCACTGTACTGATTTTAGCCCAGTTTTCCAGCTTGTAAAGGTCATCCTGTATCCTGTTTCTGTCTTCTTCTGTGTTTTCAACCCCTCCCAATTTAGTATCGCCTGCAAATTTAATAAGCATTCCCTCTATTCCTTCATCCAAATCATTTATAAAGATGGTGAACTATACAGGTCCCAGGACAGATCCTTGAGGCACTCCACTTGTCACTCCTCTCCAAGAGGATGAGGAACCATTCACAAGCACTCCTTGGGTGCGATCTGTCAACCAGTTACAGATCCACCTAACGATAAGAGGATCCAAACCACATTTTACCAACTTGTCAACAAGGACAGTATGTGAAACTTTATCAAAAGCCTTACTAAAATCAAGATAAACAATGTCTACAGCATTCCCCTGATCCAGCAAGGTAGTCACTTTCTCAAAAAAAGAGATCAGGTTAGTCTGACATGACTTGTTCTTGAGAAAACCATGCTGGCTCTTAGTAATCACATCCATTCTTTCTAAATGTTCCAGGACTGACCGTTTGATGATTTGTTCTAAAACTTTTCCAGGTATAGACGTCAAGCTGATGGGTCGGTAGTTACCCGGATCATCTTTTTCCCCTTCTTGAAGAAGGGGACAACATCATCTCCAGATGACTCTCCTCTCCCTGCTTTTCAAGTTTGGCTAGGATTGAATATACAGGGGCCAAATTACGCCCCCCGAAGGTGCCCCCAAAACATTTTCTCAGGGCACCTTCTTTGGGGGGCTGTAATTTTGACCTTGTAAATCCAATCCTTGCCATACTTGGAGGGCAAACAGCCAACCGGAGATCCCCTGTGAGTTTGATGTTTCTAGCTTGCTCAGGATCCATTCTATTAGGGTGCAAACCTTACAAACCAAATCAGTTTGGCTACTAAAGGTTCATAACGAATCATGGTTTGTAAAGCAGGCATGCCACAAGCTGAGCCCAACCACATTTACCCAGTTCACATCCATCCCTAATTACAGATAGGGGCCATTATAAGTGTTACAAACCAGCAGTCTCATAAAACAGGAAAATTCCACATTCCCTTTAATGAAAAGAGGTATACAAAATTGATTATAATGAAAAAGATATAACTAGCATATATTATCAGTTCAAACAAGTTTATGTGTCCCAAATCCAATCCTCAACTTTAGATCAGTTGCCATTCAATTATTCAGGAAATTTGACAGTAACATATTTTGCAAGCACAATACAATTTAATTTGTAACACAGATAAAAAATAATCAGTATTAGACAACCAATTCACCTTGACTAAATTATGGATCTAGTTCTGTTTAAAAAGTAAATAAGGAACAACCCAAACATACAAAACAGCCTAAACAACTCCAACTTTTTACTACAGAGAATTATAAAATCTTAACAGATTTTCTTAATTGAATCAGGGTTTAGAAAACAGAATCCCAGACCATAGGACTCTCAATTAGCAGTTCAATAATGGGTACCTTTTATTTTTTCCAGAATCCATGGAGGCTACAGGCATCAAAAAATATTCAAGTTCTGTAGGAATCTATGATAACCTTGCCTCCCTTAGAGGAAAGATTTTCCATCTTGTTTCTCTGCCTTTCTGAGCAGCTCTTTTAATCTATTTTCTTCCCTTCTGAAGAGCAATGGATGTCCCACCTTGTCAAAGTATAAAATTTTGCTCCTGGCTCAGACTAGGAATCTGAAGGAAGGGTCAAGATCTCCCTTTAACTTAATCCACTGAAAATGGCACTTGAAGCTTTAAGTTAAAAAACAAAAACAAAATATTTTATTCAATGCAGAGAGAAAAGGTCTGATGGAATCAGGGGTAAGATTTCTGAGGTAATTCAATATAGGCACAGACTACAGGTCATATGTTTCAAGCAACTGAGAGTTTCTTAAACTTTCACAGTGACTTAGAATCTATAAAATGAGATGCTTATGTTTCAGTGTTTTCCAAACACAACAGTATACTTTCTTGAGTATCTCTTTCTTTTTGGCTTCCAGAAGGCAGGGATATTTTGTTTAGTACCTGAACTCCTTCACTAAAGACACCAGTACTCTTACTGAGTTTTAACTGACTCATCAGGATTTGAAAGGAGGTTTCTAAACACACCAGACCAGGGATCTCTCCACTCTTCAGAGCCACCTTTCTGTTTAAACTGGGTAGGGAAAATTATTCTCTCACTAGAAGATCAATCCCCTTTTCTTGGCCCAAATGAGAGCCTTCACCTAACTACCCACTCCTCCTGCCAACCTTCCTAGCATTCTGCCTGAGCTAAACTGTTCTCAGTCAGGGCTAAACACAAACCCTGTCAGCACTAAACCCTTCTTAGTCAGGGCTAGACTTCATTTTTTTCCTCCAAGGAAAATAACTTACCTTCCACTTAATGATGAGAAGTATGGTACCACATGTATTCCCAAAGGGCCACCTTCCCCAGAAATCTCCACAATTCTTGTCAAACCACTAAGAGCAAAGAGAAGCATATAAGATAACCTTCAAATGAGAACAAGTCCAAAGCAGAAATAACTTCTGAAACTCTTGGAACATTCCTGCAAACGCTTGTGCCAGCACCCTTATGATTTTTAAAAATCTAATCTGATTTATATTATGTACCAAGCTCATTAATACAAAAGCATAGGGTAAATCATCACTGTTATAACAATTCTTATGTTTGTAATTTATCCTGTATTTTATGATGCCAGGATGAACAGAGAACATTCCCAGAGAACATTCTTAACAATTCCTTGAACTCCTCAGAAAACATCTCTCCTAAGTACTTGCGTTCTCACAATGCACCACCAAAATAATATTTGCCACAGTTCTAAATATTGTCCTCTGTGAAACTGAACACTATATGTTGTTGTTTTTTAATTAACTTGGCAACTAGTAGGGTCAGTTCCAATGAGATTCCAACAGAAAAGAGCTCTAGATATCTAGAACAGGAACTGGATCCTATCTACCTCTCCTGTCCATCCAGCTGAACCCTGAGCCTGTGCCTGGAGGCAGCTATGGAGTAGACAGATCTGATTGGGGATTTAAGCTTAATTCCAACAAGACAGAAGTGCTCCAGTTGGACAGGAGCTCTGACTGGGGATTTAAGGCAAATAGGATTGCATTCCCCCTAAAGAAATGGGCCCATAGTCTGGGGGTGCTCTTGGATCTAGGCCTTCTGCTGGATAAACCAAAAGTGTCTTTTACCAGCTTCAACTGATTAACCAGCTCCAACCTTTTCTGTGGGGCTGCCCCTGGGAAGTGCTTGGAAACTTCAACAGATACAGAAATGCTGCAGGGCAGGATGCTGACCGGAGTGGGTTACAGGGACCATATCACTCCAGTCTTGGACTATCTACAGTGGCTCCCAACTTGCTTCTGAGCACAACTCAACTAAAAGTGCCATATACAGCTTGGGGACAATATACCTGAAGGACTATCTACTCCTTAAGAACCTACCCAATTACTACGGTAATCTTTGGAGACCCTTCTTCAAGTACCTCATGCCACCCTGGGAGAGAGCCTTCTTGGTCACAGCACCAAAGCTGTGGAACTCTCTCCCAGGGAGATTTGTTCGTCCTCTATTGCCATCTTCTTCCAGTAGATGAACAGCTGTTTTGTTTAGCATTTCCTCAGTGATCCCTCCTTCCTAACCAATGTTTAGATTTCTTTGTTTATGTCTTGTACATACTTTAACTCTGCTTTTAATGTTTTTAATGATGTTGGAGGGATTGATTTTAATGGCTTTAAAATGTGGCTTTTATTCTGTATTTTTAATTGTAAACTGCCTTAGTGGCTCTTGGGAGGGCAGAAAGGCAGGATACAAATTTTGTGAATAAAATAAATAATAAATATCTGGGCTGTAAATAATGTACCTGTATCACTTCTGTAGTGGAACTGTGTATCTTCCAGTATTTCAGTACAAGTTTAATTCCCTCGTGATATCAGTTTCCTTTTTCCTGTATAGTATATTTCTCATGGGGTCAATTTTTATTCATTTATCTATTAGAACACTTGTCTCCCACCTTTCCTTGTGGTTCACGGCAGCTTACAGTAAAAGTTAAAAACATTTTCAGTTAAATGTCAGTTAATTCAGTTAATGATTTTTTTGAAAAGACTGTAGTTATTGACCCTGACATCGATAGCCCAAGCAAGTCAAATCTTGTCAGATCTCGAAAGCTAAGCAGGGCTGACCCTGGTAACTATTTGGATAGGAGACCTCCAGAGAATACCAGGGTTGGGAGGTACAGGCAGGCTGTATCAAGCCACTTCTCTGAACATCCTCCATGCCCCAGTAGGAGTCGCCAGAGGCTGCTATGACTTTCAGGCATGGACATACATACACAAACACAAAATATACCCCCCCAAAAGAAAGAAAAGACCACAGTTATTGAGTTAGATAGGCCCTGGGGCACACTGAAATCACACAAGTGACCATGTCACCTATATTAACACTCAAATGGAGTCGATAGAACTATCATCAACCAAGTGGGGAAAAGCAAAATGATCTGTCACTCAAACTTCTGTTATTGAATGCACGCCACCCAGAATTCTTTCAAATAGTGACATGAATCTCTAAGCTACAAAGGCAGATAAACAATTTCATACAATTATGCAGAAATTAAAGGCAAAAATAACTGCCTACTGATGTTATGGTAGAAAGCTTACATCAGAAGGGACGAAACAGCATTTTTTGGTAAAATGTTTGGTAACTGCAAAATGGCCAGGTCTTTTCTTCCAGCTGTGGGCAGGTCAACATTTGACTCCAAGCTACATCAAGCATATGAACGAATGACAGTCCTAAGACAGTCTAATAAATACGAGAAAAACAAAACCCAGATGGCTATATGACAAATTTGGTTAGTTTCGATCTATTAAGGTTTTCCCAAATGAGCTTTGCCTGTTTCAAGGCAGCTTTCATATCATGCCTCTTCACTAATGAACAAGCAAGAGCGGGCTGTGGTTGAGTTTGGGCCAAACAAAGTTACACATAGCTGTCTATCTGCTGTCTCCAAGACAAGCTGCGTTAAGAAGATTCTGGTTTCATCATGAAAAATGACGTGCAGTTATGTACTCTTGTATACACACTGAAGTATACTCCTCCCACCCCAACTTTCAAATCCTCCCCAGCTATGAAGATTTTCATTGAAAGCTCAGCCTTGAGTGCTTCCACCTTCGAAGGTGAAATGGATAACAGTCAGGGATAAGGCTTTCTCTGAGGAAAGGCCTCCTCTGTGGAACTCTCCTTTCCTGTCTCTCCAGCAAGTACTTCAATGATTTTCAGATGGGAGATAAAAACCTTGGGTTGAATGCAAACTTGCCAGTCTACCAGTACATAGAAGCATAACATCTCTTCCATTGGTGAAGGGAGTAAGGGGTGCAATTTTTGTCAATTCCATTTTTCCTACAGCAGACCACACACACACACACACACACACACCGATGGATCTCTTCCACGAGCTTCATTCATGTTGTAGTGACTTGTATAAAATCTCTTTTGCTTTACCTGGGATTTGAATGATATTTAATGAAACATTTAATCAATTCTTCTCTTGTTTTTACAGTACAATCCTATGCAGAGTTACTGCAGTCTAAGCTAATTGAAGACAACAGTTTTAGACTGTGCTATTTATTGGCTTAAATGTGCATGTTGGCTGATTATTAATAATGCTTTTTTATATTATACAGTATCCTAAATAAAATGGAATTTTAATCCGCAGATTCAGTTTTGTGGTCCCTATCTTGGAACATCTTTGTTCCTTCAGAGGAAGATTTTGGTGATATATTTAACAATTGTCTCTATTCTTCCTGTTTCACCTTCTCTCTAGGATCTCCAGAACTTAAGCCTTGAGGTAGAAAAAGATGCATCTTACTTCTAGAGTTCAGACAAGTAAATATGCTCGCATAATTAATAAACTACAAAGTATAGTCTGCAGCTGTTGAGATTAATTAATTTATTTATTTATATACTGCCTTCACCTAGATTTATTTATTTTATTTATTTACTTTCCATTTCCATGGATGCCTCAAAGCAGTTTACAATACAGTAAAATGCAATAAACTCAGTAAAACACCAGTAAGATCTCACTAAAAACAGCAAAAACCAATAAAGCAGAACATAATATATTAAATTATCATACAATGTGATATTCAAATACTGTCATTCCCACCGCAACACCATTTTTAGTGATCTAATCAACTTCTGCAGAAAGGTGTTCCAGTCAAGAGGCAGTCAAAAAAGTGCACCCCTAGGTCCCACAAGCTAAACTTCTGCTAAGGTTGATTCCTATAGGTCAGCCCCCATGAACCAATCAGGTTGGTGGATATGGGTGAAGACAGTCTTTCAGAGTTTCTGGGCCTAAGCCATTTAAGGCAAAACCAGAACCTTGCATTAGTCTTTTTATGCCGAACTGCTGACATCTCAGTTTGAGACAATGATGTATTTTTGCTTATCTTTAATAAAAAATAACCCCCCAAAAAATGTTTTGCTTATCAGTTCAGAATAGGATATGGTAAAGTGTATTAGGCAGAAAAGAGCCTTTACCTATATCTAATAATGACCTTCCTTTCATCAGTGATCCTTGGTATAAGCATTTACACACAGATTCAAATGTACATTCCAACTTCACAAGCACTATCTTCACACAATTCCACTGGCGACTGTCATGATGGTCCTAATGCATTTTCATAGGCTTGGTGTGCCAAAAGCATCTAACAGCAACTTACAGAAACCAGTAAACACACAAGAGAGGAATCTACTTTGGACAGGAGTGCCTACTTCCCAGTAAGTTGCTGATGTAGCTCCCATCTTGTACAAGATGGAGATCAGATACAATCCTAGGAAACTGATAGCAACGGCTGATATTCGAGCATAGCATATGACAACACAGGGAGGCGATACAAGATAATCAGGAAATTGAGTCAATCCACACAGAGAGCATCGTCTGCTGATTAAATTCACAACACTGCAAGAAATTAAGCAAACAACAAAACAGGAAGAGAAGCTGTTGTGGTCAAGTGGGCAATAAAAGGTGGCCATCCAGACAAGTACCAGGAATCATACAGAGACTGAAGTAAACTTTCAGATCAGAAAGACATCCAACACAGGGCTGAGAGAGTTGGAGAAGAGATGCAATCACTATGCCTAGCTATTGCAAATCACAAGTAGGTTGTTATTCCATCTTCATTCTAGCAGTGACATTTATCAGATATGGAACACTTTGTAACACATTGTGTGACTCCCCCACAACCTATTATATAAACATAACAGGGCTTTTTTGCATATTAGGCCACCCCTCCTTAATGTCACCATTGTTTCACACATTGTCACCATTGTTTCACAGCAAAACTCATTAGCATATTAGGTCACACACCCCGACACCAAGCCAGCAGGAACTGCATTCCTCTGTGTTCCTGCTCAAAAAAAGCCCTGATATTATGCTGTAATGTTCACAGACCCCCCCTAAAATCCCTTAGGGACTCCAGGATAGTAAGAACCCCACCTTGAGTTGGTGCAAAACTAGAAGGCAAGCTGTAGCATTCTTAAATAATAGGGTAATATGTAGAATTCTTAAGTAAGACAGCAATCTGTAGCACCCTTAAATAAGTTCAAAAACTATTTTTTTTTAAAAAAAATACAAAAGTCTTACAGCTGCCTGCAAGAAATGAAAATGAACCCAATCTGCTGATGAAGAGACAATGGAGTTTTATTAAGATAGTTTTGTTCTATTAATATTGCAAGTGCATTTAAAACAAGTGGTTCCAGAAATGCCCTGAAACAACCCCAGCTGGAATTATATAAAAAGCAGAAGAGGCTTGTGGATCTGAAGGAACACTTAATGAATGACCCACGGGAGAAGGATTTCTTTGAATTCCAAGCAATCAAACGCTAATACAGTATCTACTTTCTAATGGACTAGGTTTAATTTTTCATTAGCATGGCTATTTTTTCCCCTATGGAAAAACTTGTTTTAAAATGATGCTTGGAAGAAAAAAAAAATTCAGTTTACATATGCTGCACTACAGGGTGAAATTTTACCGCTAGTATAGTGCAGTATTAGTAGTCTTTCTGTTGCAAGGTTCTGGGCAAGAACTAACATTTAAAGATAAAGTTTAAAAAAAATATTTTTTGTATCTATCACTGACTATATTAAATATTCTAAACGGTCACCCAGGGCTGGCCCTAGACTGTCTGACACCCTAGGCAAGGCTAACTTCTGGTGCCCCCTCCCACACTGATAACACCACTGAGTCACATGGGGAGCATCCAATTAGGTGCCCCCAGAAGGCCGGCACCCTAGGCAATTGCCTAGTTTGCCTAGTGGCAGCCCTGTGTGTGACTTTACTTTCATGCTTTCTCAGTCCAGCTGCTATTTATTGCAAAGTATAAAATACACACTTTTCTCTCTTGATTGTTTCTTACATTTATAATAAATAAAACACCCCTTTTTTCACCTGTGCATCTCTCATCTTCCTAGCAGTAAGTAAATAATACTCTCATGATCAGGCGGGAAGAAACTAGATACTTCTCTATTTTCCATTTTGAGGCAAAGTGGAAAACATGTTGTTCATTCTATTTTCTTGCTGTATACAGCAATTTTAACAGGACACATGAAAGCATGAGAAATTAAAAAGCAGGCCCATTACTGAAAGGAGTAAGTAAACTTGTCTGGAATTTTGGTATAAAGCAGAAGCAAAGATCTTGAGTGCTAATGGAACTTGGTACTACTACCAGGCATCTGTAATCTTCAATAACAATAATGGAATTTTGTAACAACTTATAAAACGTAAAAAAAGAAATGTAAACAATTTCTAATTTAGTACATAGGGAAAGCAGAATCTTGAATGCGTATGTTTGTAAAATGTGATGTGCCCGCCTCAAAGCTGCTCTCCTAGGAATGTTTAAATATCACGTATAAGAACAAGGTACCTCTCGGAAAATATTTACACATTGGATTAGGAAGCTCACATCTTCCTTGTAGTTAGTGATCCGGCCATGGAGATTCTTGAATTCACAAGTGTCAAAATGAATAATGCTCATGTAGTATAATTGAAGGTGTCAGCCATGCGGAAAGGTTACCACAAACATCACCCTGGTTTTTCTACCGACTTCTAATATCGCTTCCCCTGAAGTTCAAAGTAATCAACGGGTCAGGGATCAGGTACACCATCCACTGCATCTTTTATCCACCACCCACCAAAACTAATGTTCTCATTTGAACCATGCTGTTCTTAATTTGATTTAGCTGAAGCAGAATGATAGGATGAGCTGTAGGAGGAACAGAAGAAATGTGTGGTGAAAATACACATGCATACAGACTACAATCAGTAAGCAGCAAGGGAGAATTATGCTTTTGTTTTGCACTGGTGAAATAAACATTATGACCAGGCCCCAGGCGGGGGGAACTCGCAGACTTATTCCCATCCCACGTTATCACTGAGCATGGACAATGTGGTGTAATGTCTGTTTCTACTCTGCCCACAAAGCTACCTGAAGCTTTGAGAGAGAAATATGATTTAAATGTGGAAGAGGTTAACCCTCTACTTCCCCAGGGACCCAGAAATCCAATGAAGCTGGAGTCTGGAAGACTGGAGTTCAAGACCTCACTCTATCACAAAATTCACAGTGACTTTGGGGCAGTCATTCTCTCAGTGTAATCCCCCTCACAGTGTTGTGAAGAGACAGTGGAGAAAGGATACCAGGATCCTGAGCACTTTGCAGGACGGACAGGATACTAGCCAGGCAGAAAAGCCAACCCTCCCTAATCTTCAAAGACGCAGTATTGGTTACCAACTAGCTTCTTACAACTAATGAGAAATCCTAATCTGCTATCTTTCATGATGTCTAATTTGCCTCTAAATGGGCAAGAACCAAATTCAAATCCCCTTCACTTACAAAGCTTCCCCCTCATTTAACCTATATTAACAGGATTCCCTTGAAGACAGAACAGAGAGTGAGATCATATCTGCCAACCTGAGCCCCTTCTTATCACAAGTGAGCCCCTTTGTGTGTATCCTCAGACATGGATGGAATCTCTAACGTGGGCTCAAGATGCTTACCCAGAACCACAACCAAGCTGGGGGTTTAAACTCAATGTCAAAGGGAAATTTCTTCCTGCTTCTGCAGCCTAGCTAGCTTGGGAAACTGACTCATTCACCAGTTAGGGAAAGCAGAAGGTTGGTTTAGGAATCTTTGCCTGGATGATGCCACCTGACTTAGATAACCAAGGCTTAGTTTACGAGATCTACTAGGTCATCAGATCTCATAAGCTAAGTAGGGCCCTGGGTAGTATTTGGATGAGAGACCGCCAAGGAATACCAAGGTCGTGATGCAGAGGCAGGCCATGGCAAACCACTTCTGAACATCTCTAACCTTGAAAACCCCACTAGGGGTCACCATAAAACAGCTACAGCTTGATGGGAACGATAATCTGGATATATTAGAACAAAACAGGAATCAAGTTGCACCTTTAAGACCAACTTAGTTTTATTCAGAACGTAAGCTTTCGTGTGCTCTCTAAGCACACTTCATCAGATGAGGAATCTGGTACAGTGAGCAAAGCCACACTTAGCTGGTAGTCAGTGGCTCAGAATGCAAACTGGTACAAATTTAAGATCCAATGACAGTATAGTAAAATTATCTGGTAGGGAGTGGTTTAGAATGCAAAATGGTAAAAAAAAATTAAGATTCAATGACAGAATAGTAAAGTTAACAAATCTTCTGAGATATAAATACCTTCCTTTTGACCCAGGCTTAATACAATATAGTCATTAACAGACACTCTCACATTTTGCCATATTACTGTTTTATTGCTTTTGCATGCTCATGCTACTCAGATCAAAGGTTTGCTCAATTAGTTAATATTACAATTCTGTCATTGAATCTTAATTTTTTTTTTTTACCATTTTGCATTCTAAACCACTCCCTACCAGATAATTTTACTATACTGTCATTGGTTCTTAAATTTGTACCAGTTTGCATTCTGAGCCACTGACTACCAGCTAAGTGTGGCTTTGCTCACTGTACCGGATTCCTCATCTGATGAAGTGTGCTTAGAGAGCACATGAAAGCTTATGTTCTGAATAAAACTAAGTTGGTCTTAAAGGTACAACATGATTCCTATTTTGTTCTACTAATTCAGACCATCACAGCTGACTACTTGGATCAATCTGGATATATTGTGGGAGGCAGAAGGGTTTAAAGAAGGGGAAAGTAGAGTCTTGAGAGAGAAGAAATGAAAAGTCCAAGTACAGTAAAAGAGAAGGCAATTACGTACCCTCAGTCTGCTGAGCAAGGTAGAGCATGTTGTACATTTCAAAGATTCAGAAATTGAAAGCAGGGGTGGTGGCTCAGTGGTAGAGCATCTGCTTGGTAAGCAGAAGTTCCCAGGTTCAATCCCTGGCATCTCCAGCTAAAAAGGATCCAGGCAAGTAGGCGTGAAGAACCTCAGCTTGAGACCCTGGAGAGCCGCTGCTAGTCTGAGTAGACAATACTGACTTTGATAGACTGAGGGTCTGACTCAGTAGAAGGAAGCTTCATATGTTCATATGACCTAGGAAGAGCTTCCAAATTCCCAGGGGGGAAATGTAGGACAGTGGGGGGAAAGTTTGCCTGAAAGCCAGCAACTGCTAATATTTGGGATGTATTACCATATCTGGGAGGGAAGACGACATGGTATAGCCCAGTCTTGTCAATCTTTGGACGCTAAGGAGGGTCAGTACCTGGAAGGGAGACCACCAAGGAAGACTATACAGAGGAAAGTGATGGCAAACCACCTTGGCTTCTCACTTGCATTAAGAGTCCTTTATGAGGATTGCCATAAATTGGATGAGATTTGATAGCACTTTAAACACATCCATTACCATAACTCTTTAGCTTTAAGGAGAGAAATATTTACAACAGGCATGATGGAGTGCACACTAATTGCATCCAAATCTACCAAGAGATAAAGAATAAAGAATATAAAAGAAAAAGAAACATAAAGTGTTCATACCTGAAAGTGAACTTTTGTTTCTGAGATGTCAGCACATCGTTGTGCGTAGCAAGATCCCAGTCTTCTGAAGATGAGTGCGTTGAGTCCTAGAGAAATTTTAAAAATGTATATTTTGATACTGTAATGCAGATTTAGAATAGTTTCGACTATTTATATGAATGTCTTATAAACACACACACACACACACAGGAACTTCAGTCATCTAATGGTTAGACCCTCTAAATTTCTGAACCAATGAGAATGTGAGCACACAGAAAACGGATCTTAATATTTCCTTTGAGGCTAGTACATTATGTTAGCATTAAAAGGCTAAAAAAGGAGAAAATTAATGAAGAATTTTGTAGAATTTGTTGGGCACTACCCCAGTTGTTCCCGCTGTACCCCAAGCATATGCAAAACCCAAATTTGCAGAGTAGGGAGATTCAAATGTTTGTCGAGTAGAAGTTTCTAATACTTCATGAGGTACTATTCCGGTGAGCCCCCAATCAGGGGAGGGGGTGGACATGGTAGCGGGTTGGTGTTTCAAGAAAGGTTGCACAAGCAGATCACAGACAATTGTGCTTAGCTGTACTGACTTAACAGTCCCATCTTAAGCAGACTAACACCCATCAAGAGCTTTTTTCTTTTTTGTAGCAGGAACGCCTTTGTATATTAGGCCACACACCCCTGATGTAGCCAATCCCCCAAGAGCTTACAGTAGGCCCTGCAATAAGAGCCCTGTAAGCTCTTGGAGGACTGGCAATAGCAGGGGGTGTAGCCTTATATGCAAAGGAGTTCCTGCCACAAAAAAGCCCTGCACCCCTCAAAGCCCACCAGAATCAACAGATACAGGAGGGTGCAACCATGCTTAGGGATGTCACTGTATATCTACTAGCTGCATCAAGATCAAACGTCCCAAGCAACAGACTAGGCTAAACTCCCAGCCAAAAGGAAACATTGTAGTACTGAGTGGATGAAACCCAAAAATTATATAGTAAAAGCTCATAGGGGATGAGGTTAAGCAAAACTTAGGACTTATTGCTCTTCCCCACTCCCTATCCAAAGGAATCCACAGCGACCAAACCCCACCCTGTTAAGATCACGATGGCAACAGACCATACAAGTAGTGGGTCAGACCACTGTAACACACGTTGCTTTGAAGAATGTGTAGAGGCTTCAAGTGGTGTAAACCATCACAGTCAGTTAAGAAGTGTTCATCCCAACAAACATATACAAAAGCCATTCTTGTGCCATCTACACTGGTTTCTAAGTTGTTGTTACTGATCCTGATTCAACATGCTGCTTTTACCCATTAAAGCCCTTCATGGCTTGAATCCAAAAGTACCTAAAGTTTGCTATTGTTATTTGCTATATAAACCTGCTTGAAACATGAAATATTCTAGGGGGCTCTGGAATGTTCTTGGGGGAAGTGAACCCACCCTCTCAGAAATACAGCAATGCATGAGAAAGTCAACTCAGCCGTGGCCCCCTAAATTATGAAAGTCCCTGGCACAAGAGATGTGACTTGTACCATTGTGTCAGGCTTTCCGGCATCAGACCTCTCTGTTCTGGAAGGCCTCTGAAGAACCTGATTTCAACAATGAGTCTTTCTGTTTTAATGTATGATTGTATTTTATGTTTAAAGTTGACTTATTTTTCTTTGGGGGTTTTTAATAGAAAGGCAACCTCAAATTCTCACGTGCACTCATATTTTTCCAAGTTTATATCCTGAATAGCAGCTCCCAATTATCCCATCTTTCTCACAGCTCTCCTTCCTTTCTTCCTCGCCATGGTGTATGAATTTCTACTTATGCTATTCTGTTAAACTTTTTTGCTGAATGGCCATTGATTGTTCCAGCCGCAAACTTATGTCTTTCAAATGTATTAATTTTAGGAACTAGAAAAAATGACCTTTACAGTGAAAAATCTTTGTCATGACTCTGTTTAGTATTTAAGTTCTTGCTTTAAGGGTCGCAGGAGAGTACAGTACATGAAAGCTAATATATCACTTACTGATAACAGTCTTATCTGTTTGATGTTACTGCTTCTCTCTCAATAAAGGAAAAACAAATACAGGCTGCATAAGACACCTGAGTGTAGTGCAGTGGTTAGAGTGCTGGATCATGACCAGGAAGATTGGAGTTCAAACCCTTACATGAAAGCTTGGCTTACTGGATGACTTAGATCCAGTCAAGTCCTCATTAACTGCTGGGATGCTAAAATAAAGGAGTGGAGATCCAGGCATTCTGTGCTGAGCTCAGCTATCATGCCTAAAGCTCCAAAAACATCAGGGCTTTTTTTTGTAGCAGGGACTCCTTTGCATATTAGGCCACACACTCCTGATGTAGCCAATCCTCCAAGCGCTTACAGGACTTTTAGTACAGGGCCTACTGTAAGCTCCAAGAGGATTGGCTACACCAGGGGTGTGTGGCTTAATATGCAAAGGAGTTCCTACTACAAAAAAAGCCCTGCACAATATTATATTAGGGGGTTGGCTGGGAAAAGCCTAATTTTGACCCCTAGTGAGGGATGCTGTTTAACAATGCAACAGACAGCACATTTGGTGAAGGAATTGTTCAGTGATTCCAGGACATCACCCCAAAAGTAAAATAAAAATGATTGGTGTTTGTTTAAAAAAATAATGATTGATTTTAACAAAGAGCAATAAAAGATTTTATGAGCTAGCATAAAATAGAATCATATTTCAATGGAGGCTCCAAGAATAAATTCTTGACCGACTATTTTCCCATACTCCTGCTGTATCTTTAGAAAGCACACCAAAGGAATGTGAAAAGTAACAATTTCAAACAACAAAGAAAGCATCTTCTATCGCTATACAGAGATGAGGTAATCCACAGCCCATCATCAGAAGATACAAAAAGACCAACCTCAGATTGGCAAATTGATTCCTCCCCCCCCCCCCATCCCATTCTATGCCCCCTTCTTAAAGGTTCCTGTTTTTCCTCATTCCTCAGATCTCTCCCTCCAACCATCAAACTACTAGACAACATCTTCTCTTTCAGGACCAGGTGAAGTATAACAACTCTCTCTTTTCCTGTCTGCTCTTTATCTACCCCTAATATCTCAATTCATTCTCTCTTTGGAGAGTTCACACACAGAGATGCTCTCTCAGCCATCTTCCACCAATCCTGAGCTGCTACAAACACAGCTCTTTTTTCTCACTATCATCTCAAGGCCCAGGTCTCTCTTTCTTAAGAGTGCTATACATACACACACAGGTGGGAAAACACACTTAGAACACCAGTTAATATATGCTTATGCTTAGATAATGTACCTTTGAGACCTAAAAGTTGCTTTTAAGAACTTCTTCTAAGAAATAATTGCTGCTTAATAAGAAAAAAAAGTCCTGTGATTTTTGTCTGTCTCTCTCTTTTCTTTTTCTCTCCTTTTTCTGTCTTTCTGATAGTTCAATAGAAGTCAGTGTTACTTGAAAAAGCTTCTTTCTAAGTTCAAAAAAATACTGCACCAAACACACACCTGTGTATACACAAACTTCAAAGATTCCTAAACCAGAGCTGGGCTGAGCTAGATGCTAGACACATGTACCTTGTCACTTCTGCATCCTGGTTACAGTCAGGAATAGATACTGGGTTTGCAGAAATGTTATATTTGCAGTTACTTATGCTGAGAGCATCTGCACTGAGATGGGCTAAATATTTTAAAGGGCAAGGGTGCAATCCATATCTATGGTTTGAATGCAAATGGAGTTGCAGGCTAATACTCCCAGCCTTAATCCTCTATACTGTCATGCCACCTTTTCCTCTAAACCATTTGTAGGTGAATTTTACGATCAGACTAGCATTTTTAAATATTATGTCTCAGCCTCCAAAGCCGTTTGCTGCAGATGATTCCAACCAGATTGATTTCACTTGCACTGGTACACTGCTACCAGTATATCAAGGGTATCACTGGATTCAAACTCAGTTCACATCTGTTTGTTAACTCTTGTATTTGCATGCTAATTTGCTGCCATTCACAGGTCTTCCAAGTGCTTTAATCCAATCCCAGCTATACTTATCGCCCAGTTACTTATGCTTCTTGATTCTAGGTTGCCCTTCCTGACAACTAACCCCCACACCCTCTCTCTGCCTATACGATTTCAATGTATTTGACCAAGTATACATGCCCATGAAAGCTTATATCCAGAATAAAACTTTGTTGGTCTTTAAGATGCCACTGAACTCAAACTTTGTTCTGTGCTTCAGACCAACACAGCTACTCACCTGAATCTATGTGCATCTACGTGTCCATCATAGCTGCTAAATTGAATATACAGCTGAATTTGCAACTGACCTGTGATACATACAGCATAAAAATCTGGGGCTTTTTTGGAGAGGGTGGCACTGCCTTACTCTTTGTTCTGTTTTAGTCTTAATGCCAATCATGCATAGTTTGTGAGAAGAAAGTCAAAAAATGGTACCTAGGGAGTGAGCAAGCCTGCACATGAGAAAGACGGTCACAGGGACATAAGGTGCTTGATCTACTAATAGATACACAGTTATGAAACAGAATGGTCCGAAGCAATGAAGATGAATTTTGTAACTGCACCCCAAGAATCCATTGTAGAATCCATGAATCCAGCAACACCACAAAAGGGCTTATACCCAGAATTAAACTTTGTTAGTCTTAAAGGTGCCACTGCACTTAAACGTTGTTCCAATACCTCAGACCAACATGGCTATCCACCTGAATCTTCCAATAAAATAGTAATGTTGGCAATAAGGAACCTCATAAGAACATAAGAGAAGCCATGTTGGATCAGGCCAATGGCCCATCCAGTCCAACACTCTGTGTCACACAGTGGCCAAAAACCCAGATACTACCAGGAGGTCCATCTGGGGCCAGGACACTAGAACCCCTCACACTGTTGCCCCTCCCAAGCACCAAGAATACAGAGCATCACTTGCCCCAGACAGAAAGTTCCAACAATACGCTGTGACTAATAGCAACTGATGGACCTCTGCCCATATGTTTCTCCAATCACCTCTTGAAGCTGGCTATGCTTGTAGTCACAATCACCTACTGTGGCAGTGAATTCCATGTGTTAATCACCCTTTGGGTGAAGAAGTACTTCCGTTTATCCATTCTAACCCAACTGCTAAGCAATTTCACTGAGTGCCCACGAGTTCTCTCCATATTGTTCATAGACCAACTGACTGAGATCAGTATTTGGGCCACAGCTAGTCAACATCAGCACCCCAATTGTTGGTTATAGACTCACACATGCGATTTGTTCTGAACAGGAGAAAGCTATATATATATATATATATATATATATATATATATATATATATATATATATATATATATATATATATATATATATATATATATATATATATAAATTCTGTATAATAGCAGGGGATATCCACAATACTGTAATAACTGGAACAGGGCAGGAAGACAAAAGGATATCATGGCAATCTTTTTGTATAAGCTTCACTAAATCTACCACCACAGGTTTAGGATCCATGCCCTTTCAACCCGAATGTAAGACTTCCGGAGGGTAAGCTCAGGCAGCACAAAGGTACTATAAAAACGATTTTCACAGCAGTGACTTGAGCGCTGGTTTTTGATGCCTCAATGGCATCCAAAGAAACAAACTTGCCACCATACAATTTTCTCATCTGTGATCAACAGACAATAATAACACAAAAGCAGTGAAGCTTTGACTTTGCAAATAATGAGCATAACGTGCTAAATTATGTGAGAAAAGGGAAAGCCATGAAGTCACATATATCTCAGAGCAGCAATAATATTTTTACTTTAGGCCTATTTAGGTAATTGGAAGAAAGTGCTGTGAAAAACAGGCCCTTCAATTTAAGGCAAGGCAGGAAAAGCGAGGAAGCATTTTACAGTAATCAGATGATACTTGAAAGCCATATTCCTGGACAGTCCTGAACACCCACAAGGCTTGGGAAATTATCTCCCCTGCTCTTATCAACACCTCAAAAAAAGCTTGTAAACTGTGGCATTTAAGAGAACTGTGTTCTAGGAAAACTTCTCTTCTGACATCACGCTCAAAAACGCAACTTTCTATGAAGAAGCTAGTACATATAGATTTGCTCTATATAGCAGAACGGGCCACACTGTGACTTCAGGCCATTTTAAAAACTGGACAGAAATGAAGTTAAAGGAGGAAGCAAGTCAGAATTGTGATCAAGCAGGAACACATGTGCAGCTGCCTTATACTGAATCAGACCATTGCTCCATCAAGGTCAGTACTGTCTACTCAGACTGGCAGCAGCTCTTCCAGTTCTCAGGAAAAGGCCTTCACAGCACCCACTGCCTGGTCCTTTTTAATGGGAGATGCTGAGGATCGAACCTGGGACATTCTGCATGCAAAGCAGAGGCTCTTCCCTTGAGCCACAGTAACTCCACAATGGGAGAGTAAAGGTAACGGAAGATTGGAAGCTCTTACCATGAAGCTTCCTTCTCGGTGGTCCTGGAGTGGGACAGTCCAAAACTGTTGGGAGTAGGCTCCTCCTCCGGAAACAGGGTCGTTGATCGTTTGATCCGGCCTGCGGGAGGGGCCACTCCGTTGGAAACTCTCCAGTCCATAGAAAAGCCATGCTCCCCCATCAGTAGAAATCTATAAAACAAACTTTGCATCATGGTAACAAACAACTCAGAGACCATAATGATGCAATGCCATTTTAATAACTGCAACAGCAGAAGTAGCTGCAACCAATAAGAAACTTCCGCTACCAGTGCCCCAGTAACTCCCACAACCAAGCTCCCACAGCTACCAGCCTGGAGCAAGGTACAACACCGGGTGGGATGGACTGTCCCACTCCAGGACCACTGAGAAGGAAGTTTCATGGTAAGAGCTTCCAATCTTCCATTCTCCAATGGTCCCTGGTAGTGGGGCGGTCCGAAACTGTTGGAACATACAAAAGCAATATGTACCCCGGGCAGGAACCACTACATTTAATGTATAACCTGCTGTAGCACCCTGCGGCCAAAAGCCGCTTCAGCGGATGCCCACCTATCTATCTTATAATGCCTCCCTCAGGCAGCTTACCACCTCCTCTTGAGTAGACATGCTGTCTGAGTGAACCACCAAGAGTTTTCTGCTCTCAGTCGTCTGCACTCTGCCCGCCGGCACTGCGTGGGACTGCAAAGTTGGACTTGCCGCTCTCCCCACCCCCCGCCTCAACAGGCTTAGGAGGGGCGACCTCGGCTCTCCGCGGCAGTCCCCCAGTTGTGCCGCCTTTGCTGGGTAAAACCCAACGCCACCGTTGCGGCTGAAGAACCAGACGGCAAAGACTTTCTCACAAGGAGACCTCGTTCTGCGGATCACTGTGCTCCAATGAACGACGAACACGTCCTGTCTCGTAACAGGGCCGTTTGGACTGGTAAGTTTCCAACGGAGCAGCCCCTCCCCCAGGCCGGATCAAACGATCAATGACCCTGTTTCTGGAGGAGGCGCCTACTCCCAATAGTTTCAGACCGTCCCACTACCAGGGACCACCGGAGAAAGGTCATGTTTCTTAACAGAGTTAAAGTATTGTTTGTGTATGCTAATGTTAGCTAGTTAGCTTAGAACCGAATAAGGTGTTCGGCACATTTTCCCCACCAGAGAACGGGAGGTATGACCTTGAGAATGACTACTAAGGGCATGAGCTTGGGAATGACTACTAGTTGATCAATATTTTGAAGATGCTACATGCTGTTTGTCACATACACAAGAAGCAGAGGGGTTTTTTTGGGGGGGGGGATTTTCTCTCCTTTGTTCTCTCACTCTGACAACTCTCCATGAAGAAGACAAGAGAGGTAGGTCTAAGAAAGATCAGTTAGGTTATTTTCTTCCATGTAACCCTTCCCAATTTTCATTTGGGGCGGGGGATTTTTATTTGAAGCTAATCGCACACTTGTCTGTGCCTGCTTATTTCTGCCAAGCAACCTTATTCTGCTAAGCCTATCCGACAAGAAAACATCCCCCGCCCCCAGCCCCGTAGACTGGAGAGTCGCAATCATATTTACTTGTACAATGCATGTTGTGTAATAGTTTTCTTTCATCTGAAATACTGCCATACGCACGATTTACCCATTCATCTAGTAGCGCTTCTCTAACACAGGATGGGAAGCTGATCAAGTGCCATCGAGTTACTTCCAACTTATGGCGACCCTATGAATGAATGGCCTCCAAAACATCCTATTGTTCAGCCTTGCTCAGGTCTTGCAAATTGAGCCCCGTGGCTTCCTTGATTGAGTCAATCCATCTCATATTATGTCGTCCGCTTTTCTTGCTGCCTTCAACTTTGCTTAGCATGACTGTCTTTTCCAGTGACTCCTGTCTTCTCAGGATGTGACCAAAGCAGGATAGCTTCAGTTTAGTCATTAGTAGTAGTAGTAGCCAAAGGCCATCACTTTCTAGTAACAATTCAGAATTACAAAAACTGAACAGCCAGGCACACAACAGTATAAAACAAAGGTGGCCAAACTGCAGCTCAGGAGCCACATGTGGCTCTTTCACACACATTATATAATAATAATAATAATAATAAATTTTATTTGTACCCCGCCCTCCCCTGCCGAAGCAGGCTCAGGGCGGCTAACAGTGCGGTGACCAATGGTGCACCAAGCAATAAAACAGTTACATTATGAACAGTTACGTTATAAACATTAAAATTAAGCATTAATTAACCTTAAAACCCATTAAATCAATTAACTAAAACAAGTATAATACTATCATTGACGCTATCTGATTAGTACTGATGGCGGATTTTCTTCGTTGTTGATTTATACTTCAATCATTCATAAAAGCTAATTTAAAAAGGGTGGTCTTGCAGGCCCTGCGGAACTGAGCAAGGTTCCGCAGGGCCCGCACCTCCTCTGGGAGTTGGTTCCAGAGATGTGGGGCTGCGGCCGAGAAGGCCCGAGAGCGGGTATTCTGTAGTTTAATTTGTCTTGGCCCAGGGGTAGTCAGTCTGTTCTTTCCTATTGACCTCAGTGCTCTCTGGGGTTCATACGGGGAGAGACGGTCCTTCAGGTAGGCTGGTCCTCGGCCATATAGGGCTTTAAAGGTGATAACCAGCACTTTGTACTGGACCCGGTATACAATCGGCAACCAGTGCAGTTCGCGTAGCCCCGGCCGTACGTGCTCCCATCTTGGGAGACCGAGCAGTAGCCTGGCCGCCGCGTTCTGCACTAGCTGCAACTTCCGGGTCCGGCACAGAGGCAGCCCCATGTAGAGGGCGTTACAGTAGTCCAATCGTGAGGTGACCGTCGCATGGATCACCGTTGCTAGGTCCCGACGCTCCAGAAAAGGGGCCAACTGCTTTGCCCGCCTCAGATGGAAGAATGCTGACTTGGCAGTTGCTGTTATCTGGGCCTCCATTGATAATGAAGGCTCCAGCAAGACACCCAGACTCTTCACCTGCTGCGCCGCCTTTAGCTGCACACCATCGAAGGTCGGGAGAGATATTTCCCCCCCTGGAGCTCTGAAAGCCCCCACCACCCTGTTGGCTGACTTGGAGAATGCATTTAAAGTTAAAGTTGCTTTCTTTCCACCTCTCTCTCCCTCCCCATCTATTTGCCTGCCTGCCTGCCTTCCTTGCCTTGCGGCTCTCAAACATCTGATGTTTGTTTTATGTGGTTCTTACATTACGCAAATTTGGCCACCCCTGGTATAAAACAAATGTTGAGCTAGCTACATATTACAGAACAATTATGTGCATTTAAAATTTAACAAATAAATCTATCCTTAAAAAGGCATAAGGCACAGGTTACCGTCCAGGTTAAACAAAGAATTTTAGCTGTGGAAAGGCAACATGACCTGAAGCAGATTAAAAACTATTTACTAGAGATGCACCATAAACAAGATCTTGCCAACGACTTATATAAACAGCTTAAAAACGATGACCACAGGAGAACCTATGGTATGAGGCCCTTCCCTCTGCTGTAATGGAAGGCAAATATAAGATACCACATGAAAACTGTCTATGCTCATGTGGAGATGGCAGTGTTGAGTTGCTAGTGCATGTTCTCTTTGATTGTAAAATATATGAGCATATCAGGGAAACTTCTTCTCAGGTTGAATATTGACATAGCAGCTCTCAGTGAAGTCTCAGGGAAACGAACTTCTCAGGTTGAATATTGACATAGCAGCTCTCAGTGAAGTCCGTTTCCCTGAGGAAGGTAATCTTCAAGAACACGGCGCTGGCTATACCCTCTACTGGTCAGGTAAGTCAAAGGCTGAGAGCCGCCTTTCTGGCGTTGGCTTCATGGTCAGGAATTCCATTGCCTCCAAACTCGAAAACCTGCCAACAGGTCACTCAGATCGCATCATGTCCATGCGCCTCCCACTTCAAAACAAGCAGCATGCAACACTCTTCAGTGTGTATGCCCCAACCCTTCAAGCAGATCCTTCAGAAAAGAACAAGTTCTATGCTGATCTACGCAACCTCGTACGGAAGACCCCTACAGAGGACAAGGTGATCATCCTTGGCGACTTCAATGCCAGAGTAGGTAAAGACTCGGAAGCCTGGAAAGGAGTACTTGGCAAACACGGCATTGGCAACTGCAATGATAACGGGCGCCTCCTGCTAGAATTCTGCACGGAGCACCAGCTCACCATCACCAACACTATCTTTCAGCAGAAGAACAGCCTGAAGACAACCTGGATGCACCCACGGTCCAAGCACTGGCACCTTATCGACTACATTCTGGTGCGCCAGAGAGACCTTCGAGATGTCTTACACACCTGAGTAATGCCCAGTGCGGAATGTCATACGGATCATCGTCTTGTACGCTGCAATCTCCGTCTTCACTTTAAACCCACACCCAGGAGAGGAGGTATCCCTCGGAGGAAGCTTCAGGTTGGCAGCCTTCAGTCAGCCGAAGTTAAAGCTGCCTTCCAGGCAAAACTCCAGTCAAGAATTGAGGACCCCAGTTGCCCCACAGACCCTTCTCCAGAAGCACTCTGGGAACACCTAAAAACTACCATCCTGTCAATCTCTGAAGAAGTCCTTGGGTTCTCCACAAGGAAAAACAAGGACTGGTTTGACGAGAACAATCAAGAGATCCAAGAATTACTAGCGAAAAAGAGATCTGCCTACCAAGCACATCTTGCTCAGCCCTCCTGTCCCGGGAAAAAAGCAATCTTTCGCGCTGCATGTAGCAACCTCCAGCGCAAGCTTCGAGACATTCAGAACGAGTGGTGGACCAAGCTTGCAGAGAGAACCCAGCTGTGTGCAGACACTGGTGATTTAAGAGGGTTCTACGAAGCCCTGAAGGCAGTATATGGCCCATCATATCAGGCTCAGAGTCCCTTGCGTAGTGCAGACAGCCAAGTGCTCCTCACAGACAAGGCATCCATACTGAACCGGTGGTCGGAGTATTTTCAGGTTCTCTTCAGCGCCAACCGCGTAGTTCAAGATTCAGCAATCCACCTCACCCCACTTCAACCAGTGAAAACAGAGTTGGATGAGATCCCCACCCTAGAAGAGACTGTTAAAGCCATCAAGCAACTGAAAAGTGGCAAGGCAGCGGGAGCTGATGGAATCCCACCAGAGATCTGGAAGCATGGGGGCACAGTACTACATAGCACACTTCACAAAGTACTTGTCACCTGCTGGGAACAAGGCAAACTACCACAGGACTTTCGCGAAGCAATCATCATCACTCTACACAAGAGCAAAGGGGAAAAGTCAGACTGCTCCAACTACCGGGGGATAACCCTGCTCTCCATCGCAGGCAAAATCCTTGCCAGAATACTCCTGAACAGACTGGTGCCCACCATTGCAGAAGAACTCCTCCAAGAGAGCCAGCGCGGCTTCAGAGCTAACAGGAGCACCACCGACATGGTATTTGTTCTCAGGCAGCTCCAAGAGAAATGCAGGGAACAGAACAAGGGTCTATATGTGACTTTTGTCGACCTTACCAAAGCTTTCGATACCGTTAGCAGGAAAGGCCTGTGGCAAATCTTGGAACGTTTAGGATGTCCCCCAAGGTTCCTCAGCATGATCATCCAGCTACATGAAGACCAGCGAGGCCAAGTCAGACACTGCAACGACCTCTCGGAGCCCTTCCCAATAGGCACAGGTGTAAAGCAAGGCTGCGTTCTCGCGCCAACTCTCTTTACGATCTTCTTTAGCATGATGCTTCAAAGAGCCGCAGTAGATCTAGATGATGACGATGGTGTCTACATCCGCTATCGCACTGATGGCAGCCTGTTCAACCTGAGGCGACTAAAGGCTCACTCCAAGACAATGGAAAAACTCATCCGAGAGCTACTGTTTGCTGATGATGATGCACTCGTCTCCCACTTGGTATCAGCTCCGCAGCATATGACGTCCTGCTTTGCAGAGGCTGCCAAGCTATTCGGCCTAGAAGTTAGTCTGAAGAAGACAGAAGTTCTCCACCAGCCTGCACCCCAGGAAGATTATCACCCTCCCTGCATCACTGTGGGTGAATCAGTTCTGAAGACAGTCCAGCAGTTCAGCTACCTGGGGTGCATCATCTCCTCAGATGCCAAGATCGACAAGGAGATTGACAACAGGCTGGCAAAGGCAAACCATGCATTTGGCCAACTGCACAAAAGAGTGTGGAGCAACAAGTATCTGAAAAAAGGCACAAAGATCAATGTTTACAAAGCGGTTGTGATGACAACCCTCATCTACGGCTCCGAATCGTGGGTTTTATACCGTCATCACCTGCGACTCCTTGAGCGCTTTCATCAGCGCTGCCTTCAGACCATCCTCAACAGCCACTGGAGTGACTTGGTGACCAACACTGAAGTCCTCAAGAGGGCGGAGGTTACAAGCATCGAAGCACTGCTGTTGAAGACGCAGCTGTGCTGGGCAGGGCATATTTCTAGGATAGAAAACCACCGCCTTCCCAAGATTGCTCTGCATGGCGAACTTTCCACCAGCCATCGAAATAGAGGGGCACCAAAGAAGAGGTACAAGGACTCCTTGAAGAAATCCCTTGGCACGTGTCGCATCAACCATCACCAGTGGTCTGACCTAGCCTCAGATCGCAAAGCATGGAGGCACACCATCCACCAGGCTGTCTCTTCCTTTGAGAACGCACGCATAGCTGGTCTTGAGGACAAAAGGAGATTGAGGAAGAATCGCACTGCTACAGCACCAACCCCAAATCAGACTTTTCCCTGCAGCCACTGTGGCCGGACCTGCCTATCCCGCATTGGTCTTGTCAGCCACCAGCGAGCCTGCAGCAGACGTGGACTACTGCACCCTTCTTAAATCTTCGTTCGCGAAGTCAAGCCGAGAGAGAGCGATCAGGGAAATATATATTAAACCCATAATTGATAGTCTGCCAGGCAAAGGTTAGAAGGGATTATCTTTTAATAATGTTAGCCAATAGGAACAGGGAAATTACCTTTAAAGTGGCAAAATATGGCTATTAATAGGAGGAAAATCTGGTTAGATATGGCTAATCCTAGATAAGTACTAGTAGTAGTAGTAGTAGTAGTAGTAGTAGTAGTAGTAGTAGTAGTAGAAGAAGAATTTATATCCCGCTCTCCACTCTGAATCTCAGAGCATCTTACAAGCTCCTTTACCTTCCTCCTGTTAGGTGGGTGGGGCTGAGAGAGCTCTCACAGATATATTTTAAAGTGTATGCTGAGATTTGCTAACTGAATAAATATGCCTCAGTTTTGTTATTTCAGCTTCAAGAGAGAGTTCAAGCTTGATTTGATCTAGAACCCACTGATTTATTTTATTGGTGATCCATAGTGTCCGTAAAACTCTTCCAACACCACATTTCAAATGAATCCACTTTCTTCCTCTCAGCTTTCTTCATAGCCCAACAGGTAGCAGAAGCATTTGTAGCTTCCCCTATACAGTCCACATATAACTCCATTCTACTAGTACCAAAGCCCACTCAACTGATGATCAACCTCTCCCCCATTATTTTATTTTCTACAGTCAAGATATGGGTATGAGCAATGGCAGCAAAAAAAAAAAAAAAAAAAGCTGCCTCGAGTGTGTGCTAGTTCTTCATAGCTATTTTCACTCTCCATTAGTGCTGGATGCACACTACAATCTTTCAATCAGTTTTGGCATATATTGCTACTTCCCCTGTCAGAAGATCAAACCCCCATCAAAGTCCTTTGTGACTTCCACTCAGCATGAACAACAATAAAAGGGTTTTGGTGCAAACGTTGTTGAAAATAAAACTTGACAGGGGGGGACAGCTTCTTTAGAACGTTCTATCACATGGAGGAGAAGGAAGAACTGAGAAGTTATATAAGGAGAATGGGGTCATTTCACATAAACAGCAAGTATTTTACTATAACTAAACACAAAAGACACCTGTCCTATGAACTTAGAAGACAGAGTATTCAGGAGTATGAACTGCTTTTCTAAGACAAGGGAATTCAACACAAGAACGGTAGTATGAGATTCAAATGGACAGAAATTTAGTCAAGAAACAAGGTAGAAATTCCGAGCAAAGAAATCTGTACTGAAGTAGAAAATGTAGTTTAAGACATAAAACTACTTTTCTAGAATATATGCTATCGTTTAATCATTCTACATAGCCACTGAAAAAATTCTGGAATTAGTTATGTGGCCAATATTATAAAATCCAGTGACAGTTATATATCCTAGCCTGACTTCGTAAATTCTGAAAGACCCTTAAACTAACACTATTTTGGGGGGGAGGGGCAGATTTGTTACAGAGACACCCCCATCTATTCCAACTCCCATCAAGACAGAAGGGACAACATTTGGACCTTAGAGAACAACTGAAACAGAACTAAGGCTAGCAGGCTGACAACCCAGGAAGGAAGGTGCGATGCCCCCACTACTGACAAACAGATCCACCCCTGCAGTGAGTCTCAGGGGGACCCAACTCCATAGCACAGTGAGTCCAGTCTAGAGAAATTTATATGAAATATGTTTATCCAGATTCTTTCTGCAAACCAGCCTGGAGACCTAAAAATACACAACAATCTAAAATCTCAGCACAACCACCAGAAGACAGCTCAACTAATGAACATGTATCTTCCACTCAGATTTTCAAATAAGAAAAATTCTATCATTCATATGTTGTTAAAAGTTCACATATGCACTGTGGCATTATGCTGCATCATAAAGTTATGGGGAGCAGGCCCTAAGTCTCCTTTCCAGGTGTGAACAGGAAGCTACTAAGAAGCTTGAAAGCTGGTGGAAACTTGACCTTCCACGCTACTATACAATCTCAGTTTGAAAGAAGCCTTCCACCCTTGAAAGTCATGTTCCAGTTTAAGACATACCATCTTAGAAAGCAAGCTAGTTTTTAGGCCTCCAACAAGCTACATTTAAGGTAATGTGTATATAGGTCTGCGCTGAAAAATACCTGGAGACTTTCGGGGGTGGATCCAGGAGACGGTGGGTTTGGGGAGGGGAGAGGCCTTAACATGGTGCAATGCCATAGAGTCCACCCTCCAAAGCAGCCATTTTCTCCAGGGGAGCTGATCTCTGTCAGCTGGAGATCAGTTGTAAAAGCGAGAGATCTTCAGACCCCACCTGGAGGCTGGCAACCCTACTTGTATGAGTTTCCCCCATGGTAAAATGGACTGGAAAATTCTTTTAAATTCTAATCTTCAGTGAATTCTATTATACATGTGCAGGAAAAATCTGGGGTTTGTTTTGTTTTGTTTTTGGAAGAGATTCCCTGAGTCACTGGATGATGCATCTAAAAAGAACAGCATGAAAAGTAGCCAAGTTTGGAATTAAGTTGTGGCTGTGGGTCAAGCTGATACTCTCCAAAAGCAGGCGTGTTCGCAAAAAATCAGTGCAATCCTAAAAAACACCTCAGTTCATTGACTTCAATAGACTTAGGAGGGTACAACTTTGATTAGGATCTCTCTGTGTCTCTAATATGTGTTTTATGGAAGGATCACACACGCAAAAAACCACAGTCATCTGAGTGCAAGATGTCTCTATTGGTAGATTTTAACATAAATGAACTCATAACTTCAAATTAAAATTGTTCTTTTTTTATTAGGGTTTAATTATTGAGTGAGAGTTCACAGTGGAAAATTATTATTTGAAGTTCAGACTTATAGTTCAATATTCCTGGAAGACATTTGCCTTCATTCAAAAAGTAAATATGTGTGCATTACTGTGAAATCCCCATCTCTAAGGGTAATAGGTCAGAAAGCAGCAGTTGTAGGTCAGAATTCTTCATCTCCTTTTTTGGCAAACAAGAAACCACGGATGAAGAAAGTTCAGCAGCAGTTCAGATTTTACCAGTGCAATAGGCAAAGATTTTGCAATGAGATATCTTGGTGTTAAGAGGATGTTTTGCTTACAAATACAGAAGTGTTAATATCCCCTAAACTTAACATAGCCTTAACTAGAGTGGAAGATAAGGGATTTACGCCCCATCAGTTTGTGTTCAAAAATAACAATTTGTTTCTTTTTCTTGCAGCAGTAATCTTACTTCGGGAGCAGCATTTTTGTTGCACTGAGTGGCTTCATTACAAGATACTTATCATCGAGTACTTACTCTTGCACTGCTCACCCTATAAAAATCCCTCTTCAAGGTGACTACTCATGTCACATATATTAGTGGCCTCAAAACTTTTACTACTGTGTTTTCAATATTTCAATGCAAAATGACTACTTTGCAAGACTTAAAAGTTCTAAAAACCAAATAAACCTGTCACAGACCCTTCTGGCACTTGCTTCTTTCAGCCCAACCCTCTGTATCAGGGTCTCACCTCTGTGTTTAAGTTCACGAAGGTCTTGGGTATAACAATAAAACCCCAAACAAAAATACCCTCTTCCCATTTTCTAGGGACATTCTCCAGTAGCTGTCACCAGCAGAAGAATCTTTTGGGGAATTCTTGACAGTTCATATACTTAATGAACGACCATCCCTTCCCCCTTGTGATCCCCCTGCATGACCTTGAGGTGTGTGGGAACATGCTTTTTAACACCTACAAGAAACTGCTGGATTAAGATTTGGGCTGGGTTGTCACCAGTATGCAGATGACACTCAGCTCTATCCAGCACTTCCAGCTGATTGCAAGGAAGCTGCAGAAACCCTGCACCAGTGCCTGGAGGCAAGTTTGGAGTGGACATGGGCTAATAAACTTAATCTCAACAAGACACAAGTGCTACTGGTGGGCAGAAGGTCTGACCCAGGATTTAAGGTATTTTAATTGGTTTATCTTTGTTTTTAATTGTGTTTAGAGTTGATTTAATGACGTATGTTTGGGAGGTGGGTTACTTTAATGGTTTTATAATGTATTTTATCATGTACATTTTACATTGTTAGCCGCCTTGGCAGCTCTTGTAAGGGCAGAAAGGTGAGGAACAGATTTTGTCAATAAATAAATGACAGCAAAAATGAGTTTAGCCACCCCCTTCTCTCTACCCCATCTCACAGTGTTCTTCTTCAGCTCAATGGCATTGGGGCAGCTTTAGATGATGTGGCTGAGATTTCCCAAGGGTTCAGTCCCATGAATCTAGAGATCCAGTTTTTTTCTTTTAAACAAACTTGTGTTTTTTAAAATACATAAACTGTAGAAAACATAAACATAAGCAGAATTAAAGTGGAATATTAACAAAAGAGCCTGCTGGTAATTGCTGGCTAATCTTTTCTTACAAATGCCTGTACATTCCTCACCTCAAGAATGGGTCCAAGGCTCGACTTTAGAGATCAGACAACTGGCACCTTACTTTTATCCCATGATGTGGAGCTGGAAGATCCTGTCTGCAATACCAGAACCTTGACAGAGGCTGCCATGTTTATGGGGATTTCCATAACTGAGGAATTCCCTTCCTGGACTAATCAGAACTCAAGAGTACAGACTCAACTTTTTCTTTTAAGACAACTCTCTTGGTCAATCACTTCAACACTATCAATTCAAGGACTTTTGTGCACTGCACTCAATGTTGTTGTAGCTTAATTTCTGAGTTTCAAGTTCTTTTCAGTGAGAGCTTTTTGCTTATTATATATTTCAGCTGTTATGTAGAATCTTAAATACAGTTTCTTAGAGAATAGTTTTGTCTTAGTGCTTCTAGGTTTTTCCTTTAGATATTATAACTTACCAGTAATTCTTGAGACATCTAAACTTGTCTTCTTTTATCGCAACCCAGGGTTCTCTTCCCAAACCCCTCACCTACTGGCCAGAATTTATTCTTCTTGTCCTAAGAACCAATAACTCCTTTTCCTATTTGGCTTGTCTAGGCATTCCCTTTAACTCCTCAAACCTCCTGCCAGATTTCTCTTCCAGTATTATATGTCTGTATAAAGCAGTGTTGTAGCTTCCTTGACTGAGGATCTGATTTCTCCCTTAGAGAATCCATGAATCTGTCTAATCCTCTTCTAAAGCTGTCTATGCCTGTGATCGTCACTACATCCTCTGGCAGCAAATTCCACATTTTAATCACCTGCTGTGCATAGAAGTATGAATGTGTGCAACACGTCCCCCCCCCCCCCCCGCATAATCAAGAAAATATGTACTATTTGAATATAAACAGTTTTGTCTGACTATTCAAACTGAAACCTGCAGACAGCTTGCAAGCCAATCATCAGATGATCAAGCACCTCTGATTCAAACAGTTGAAACTGTGACCCATTATGCTACATGTTGGTCCTCTTATATGGTAACTGAGTGTAAATCACAATTAGACCCATTGACCCACTATCCTCAATACACAAAAATGACCAAATTCTGCCTCCTAGCTCCTGGCCAGCCCTGTTGTATCCACTGTGCTCACAGTCTCCTTCTATACCAGTCTTTCCCCAGAGCACAGTCCAAAGACCTGTCCCCACTCCTGGCAATCCATTATACACCAATGGGAAATCATTCTGCCAGCATAACTTAGCTCATGGATTGATAAATGTGTGAGAATTACTAGAAACCTACTGCGAGGCTTGAACTTTACACACACACATACTTTTAGGTCATCTATTCCAGTTACTATTGACTATCACATTTATTTTCATGAAGCAGGACATTTTGCTTTCTCAATAATGCTTCCAAGATGCTTCAAAATTAAATCATAAGTAGAAACCATTCTTTTGCTGGGCTAAGCGACACTTTGGGAAATATCAGATCAGTCTAAGCAATGGCTTTCTTATGAAAGAAGTTATTTATCTAATATAGCCACTCAGAATGGTTTTAAATCTTAGCATGTACAACTGAGTTCATGATACACATTTTTCCAGTTCAACAATACCCATCATGGAGCATGTAGGTGTTCTGGGAAACTATTTTAGGATGACAGTTCTCCTCTACATGCAATTAAGTTCTAGAACAGGTGAGATTGGCTTGTAGAAAAGTATATTTGACTACTCATTAGTTTTTTTTATATTTGGTTGATTTAAAAAGAACACACACACACAGCTTCTATTAGAAGCTGAAAATAAACCTGAACGTCACAAGTTTCCTAAAGCCATTCTATAAAAAAATAATTGTTGCTGAAAATGCCAAGATTAATTAGTTAACTCCTGGTTCTCCTAAAGTGTCAACACTGGTATCAAGTGATCTAATTTTCAGCTGTAAATGATCTAATGTGAACTAATAACCAAACAGAAATTAATGACATTTGGATGAACATCAGGCGATTTGAGAGGAGTATGATACTAGTAGACACCACCTTTTGATGTAACTGTAGTGTTGTTGTTTTTTTAAAAAAACCACTAATTTCTCTGATGAATAATAAATTTCATAACTAACATAATATGACGATATTGTCCATTACCCATCAGCACAAATTGCTGTTTCTAAGCAACCAGGAAAGGAAGCTCAACAGTATATATAGAAATATACACAGTGTTTGTTGGAAATCATCTTTTTGGCTCTCCGTAGATGGATCTGTAATTAAGGAACTGGAAGCACTGATGGGAAGACTTCCCTTAGAGTTGATTCATAACTTTTCCTAGATTTGATAAATTTTTTCCCCTTTTTACGTAGACATTTTAAATATGGTAAGACATTCCCCATAATCCCCTATCTCCATCCCCTTAGCAGCTGCTGTTCCTTTCTTCTCCTGCCCATCCCACTTCTCTTGAATGCTACTACCAAGGCTCATTTTGTAGCAGGAGCTCCTTTGCATAGTAGGCCACACACCCCTAATGTAGTCACAATCCTCCAAGAGCTTACAGGGCTCTTAGTACAGGGCCAACTTGGAGGATTGGCTACATCAGGGGTGTGTGGCCTAATATGCAAAGGGGCTCCTGCTACAAAGGAGCCCTGGCTACTACAACCATGTTTATTTAATATATTTAATAATGCTCACATCATCAAGCATCTAATGAACATCCCCCCTCTTCCAAGTGAACTGAATGTTTACAAAACATCAGGCACAATGAGGGGAGAACACAGAATCACTGATTAATCCCATAGCAGCATTCAGGGTATAGAAAGGGGGAGGAACTCTGGTGCCCAACCAAACAGAACTGGGGAGGGTGAGAGAACACCTGCAGGCAAGAAAGTCGGTGAGAGGGACAAATTCTACAAGCCAAAAAACTCTCAAGGCTATGCCTCAACAAGGTAAGCAATAAGAGCCTTAGCAGAGCTTGAGACCTTGACCAATTTTCCACTAGCCTTACCCCACTCTCACTCTCAGAGGATCTTGCTTGCTGTGCAAAAGAGAAAAACAGAAACCGGTTTTTAGAGGATCTTGCTTGCTGCGCGAAAGAGGCGGAGCAAGTTGGAGCCTCGGAGCAGCTTGCGCGAAATCCGACGGAAGCCCTGCTGAGCAGAGGAGAGTGAGAGCGAGGTAAGGCTAGTGGGAAATTGGTCCTTGTGTGAGATGCTGTTGCTCCAGTTGGAAATGGTGACCACAGTGAGACTCAGTTCAGCATTTATGTCAGTGAAAAATCTCCCCCCCACCCCCCCCCCCACCAAGTCCAACACAAGCACATCTGATTTCAAAATAAGAAACGAGTCAAAAGAGGAGAGTCAAAGACACAAAGGAGAGTCGAAACTTTTGGAAAATGTTTAAAACTATATTAATAAAACCCAACATAACATGAATGCCTCCTGTTACAAAAAGCTACCAACATGGGAAAATATACTGAATATGTCTACAAGCACACATAATATGTTCTTTAACGCTGCAGAATGAATTACATTAAAGTCTACTACGTAAAACAGGGCTGGTCAAACTTGCTTAACATAAGAGACACAAGACATGAATGTCAGATGTTTGAGAGATGCCAGACAAGGAAGGGAGGGAGGGAGGAAGGAAGGAAGATGAGGAGGGAGAGGTGGAAAGAAAGCAACTTTAAATGCATTCTCCAAGCCACCAGCCAGCTTGGCTTGGAGAAGTCATTTAAAGAGAGAAATGCCTTCTCCAACTTGGCTGACAGGGAGTGGAGGCTTCAAGAGCCACATGTGGCTCCTGAGCTACAGTTTGGCCTCCCCTGACATAAAATATGGTTTTGGAAAGCATTTCACTCATTCTCAAAAATGATTTGATTGGGCATTTAGTGCTCCTCAAAATTTCCATTTTCCTATTGGAAACTTTACAAGTGTTTCCACGTTTCCCAGGCCTTCATATATCCAACAGAGGTCATCATACAATGGCTCCAATTTCAGTTCTCCTTGAAAAAATGCAAGACTTGGAAGCTTCAAGGTTTGTTTTTCGGTGGGGGGGGGGTGTTGTATGTTTTTAAAGAAAGGAGTGAGACAAACAAAAAGAAGACGAAAAACTAATGACTGGCGGTTTCTTTAAAGCTGGCTTTGGTTCTCATGTTTTCAGCAAGTTATGTTTTGTTTTAGACAGGGACCTGTATCCCATCATACAATGAGGCAAGTCAAACACAGAACCAGGGAAGTAAACCAAGTTATCTATATCAGGGGTGTCAACGTGGCCCGGGGGCCAAATCAGGCCCCCAGAGGGCTCCTATCAAGCCTCCGAGCAACTGGCTGTCATCTGCTTCCTTTTCTCTCTCTCTTGCTTCCTTCTGCATCACAGCTTACTTTGCAAGGCTTGCTCAATCACACAGGAGCCACAGAGGAAACCTCTATTTTTTCCATTAGCTGAGGCTCCTTCCCCTGGAGCAGAGCTTGCTTTGCAAGGCTCTCTCAATCACACAGCAAAGCTACTGAGTCAAGCCTCTTACTTCTGGCTGAGACTCCTCCTCCTGGTCCCCTGGGGAAGGAAGGAAAGAGCCAGAGCTTCCTTTGCCCAGTTCCCTGGATCCCATGGCAGAAATGCAAAGAAAGCATCTTTAAGACTAACAAGTGCTAATGTTTTAAATTTGTTTTATTTTAAAGTATTTTAAAGTATTTATTTTAAAGTAAAGTTTAAAGTTTAAAAATGTTTTATTTTAAGTTTTTGTTAAAAAAAAAATCTTTGTGTTTGTGTCTTTTATAACATTTATATCTCTGCTGCCTAATCTAAAATAGGAACACACATGGCCCAGCCCAACAAGGTCTCATTTATGTCAGATTCGGCCCCCATAACAAATGAGTTTGACACCCCTGATCTATTTAATTTTAGCAGACAGAGCAGCTCATTACAATTTAAATGTTACATATGAGTAAATAATATTGGGCGTGATCCAGCTGAAGCTAAGGATTTTGATGTTCAGTGGTGACAGCTGAAGAGCTGTGAATATGCTCAAACTTCCCCTAGTAACGTTAGTGGAGCTTCAAAGCACTTAGGTTGGATCACCTCCTATATTTAAATGCTATTATATTACAAATGTATGTCAAATTGGGTGCATAGCCCAACTCTGTTTAGCTTTATGTTTTGCTGTCTGCAGACTGGGGGGAAATAATACTTATGATTTATCTTTAATTCCACAAGGTAATTTGTAACTACAGAGTATTATTATCTAAGAAAATATATTGTTATTTCTAAGAAATCCACATGGATTTGTAATAGTATTTTAAATCCCTTTCTGTGTAAAGAAGCAGGAGAATATAATCTTTGGCAAAATGTGATTTGTGCTAATAATTTAGGATGGAATTCAATGAAATAGCTGGTTATGTTCTGAATACACAAGTGACTGAATAATTTGAAAAATGGTAGCATGACCTGTAATGGGGAAAAAAGAGCAAAATAATTATTAAGGATAAAAAAATAATGAGAAAAGCGGATGTATTAACATTCATAAGAAAATGGATCACGAATTAGAAATTCACTGGACAGAAAACAGAATAGCCACAAAACCCAATAAAGATTAACGAATGTTATATAATGCATTTTTCTCTGAATTATAAAATTAAGGCTGCAACGAAACAAGTAATATGAGAGTTACTGCTAATATTCTTGATTTGTAATTAATTCATGGAAAATTAATGTCGTGAACCCCGCAGCAGACTTTATTTTGTATTAGGATATATGCTTATTGACAAAAATAACTTCTTTGGGGTTATAGAAGATTTAATTGAAGCATAGCTGTAAACTAACAGCTGCGTCCTCAATTAGAGTCAGGAAGCAAACGGTTGTTGCTTAGGTAAGCGTGACATGAACACAATGAAATGGGTTAAAGACAAGTTATTAAATCTGCCTAAACTGGTATAAAAATGTATTTCACAAATAACCTGTGCTTCCTTCAGGATGGAGAGTCCCGGTGGTCTCCTATCCAAGTACTAAGGGCCACAACTCCTAAGCTTTGCTAAGACCACTCATACTTTAACAGTGTTTCATTTCCTTTGTCTGATCTAGTCTTCCCAAATGAAGAGAAGAGATTGGATTTATACCACACCCTTCATTAACCAAAGGAGTCTCAGAGCAGCTTACAAACTCCTTGCCCTTCCCCACCTCACAGGTAGGTGGGGTTGAGAGAGCTCTCCAAGAACTGCTCTTGAACAGAACAGCTCTGAGCGTTATGACTGACCCAAGGTCACTCCAGCAGTTACATGTAGAGAAGTGGTGAATCAAACCCGGTTCTCTCAGATAAGAGTCCGAACACTTAACCATGACACCAAACTGGCTCTCTAGAGTAGATGCCACATGACATAAGTAGCTAGTTACACCTTTGATCAGGCTCACACTTTCTGCAGAGCATGTGTGATGAATCTGCTCTTCCTCTTCCCACTGGAAGTTTCAGTTCAAATTTAATGGGCTTCATCACCTAGAGGGAACACAGGTACCCAGTTCAAATGCCACAGGAATGGCTTTAGGCAGGCAGGTGAGACACAAACCTTTGAAGTTTAAGCCAGTAGGAAAGGTTAGAAATAGAAAAGAGACTACAGTTTGCTAGAAAAATCTTGTATTGACCACCTGAGGAACTACTAGAGGAACAGCTTGGGGTACGTTAAACTGGCTCAAGACAGACTAGTAGAGCAAATGCCACATGACATGCACCATCTTAAACTCTGAAAGAACCTGTACATATTCTGGCTCTTTCAGACAGTCCTATACAAGCCTGAGAGTAAGGTGGCGGGGGGGGGGGGAGAGAGAGGTTTTACCCTTCTAATTCCATATATGCACAGGCTATCCCAGTCTCATGAGATCTCAGAAGCTAAACAGGGTCAGCCCTGGCCAGTATTTGTATGGGAGGCCTCTAATGAATAGCAGGTCATGTTGCAGAGCCAGGAAATGGTAAACCACCTCTGAATTTCTCTTGCCTTCGAAATCCTACAGGGTTACCATAAGTCAGCTGTGACTTGAAGGCAAAACAAACAAACAAACCACCATCCAGAGCAGAGTACATCAAATATACAATAATAAAACAAACAATCAAAAATAGCTAAAATCATAATAAAATCAGTTACAGCATTGAGTTCAGAATCTAATCAGCACTTTACATACCATATATTATGATGTTACATAACCCACTGGCCCCCGTCAGTAACAAACAGTCCTAATAATGATGAAATAGAAACGCTATATTAATAGCATAATTTTTTCGGCACTGATGATGGTACAGCAGGGGAGGCCAAGCGATCTAACAAATGGATGCCCGCTGCCTCATCCAGAAGCCTGGCGGAACAGCTCCATTTTACAGGCCCTACGAAAGGCTAACAAGCCAGGTACTATAAACATCTTAGATGCTCTTCTTTTGCCCACTGCTTCCCAAACCAACCCATGCATCCTCCCTCCCTCGGTTTGCCCTCTTTTCCCAAAAACGCAACGTTGTCTCTTCTACAGATCCTGTACAGGCTTCGTCAGGGGTCGTTTTGTAGAAAAATAGGTGGTGGAGCTCATCCAGATATTGTTATGCAGCTGCACCTACTTTCAATGTACAAGGTGGGGAGGAGGAGGGGGAACTCCCAGAAAGGTTCAGGAGCTGCACTCTGTGAGCTCCTGCTGAATTCAAGGCCCGGACTTCGTGATTTTACTTGCAATTTACCTTACTTCTTCCTCGATACAATCCTACACCTATTCATCGACAGACTACATAGCACGAAGCTCACTAATGACTCAATTCCTTACATGAGCAGTGCTCCCATTGATGTTCACAGGAACAATGTGTTTCTTCAAGATAAATAACTGCAATGATGGCATGCCAGACCACACTTCAAACTAAGTGGCAATTTTAGGATTGTAAAGGATTGCAAGATACACTGTAATCATTGGCAGACAATGCAGACTAAACTCTCTCTCGGTGGTACATTTTTATATATAGCAGTTCAAACAATATCTGCCAACTTGATGTGCATTAATCTCCATTTGATATGAACTTAATATGGATCAAAGTCTATATACACAAAAGGTACAACTCACTGAACCATTGTTGACTTCTGAGTTACCGTAATTAACAGCCACTCTGAACTAAAGAAGAATCCATTTTAATGGCTTCAACATATAGTTTAAAAGAAATAATGATATGAACACCAAGTTTCAGAATTAGAGAGGCCATTCTGTAAGACAAGCTCGAATGTGTTTCAGACAATTCAACGGCCTGTAACAGGAAACTCCCAGCGTGGTCTGGAATAGGCTTGAGCTGAGACTGGACCAACAGAATCCAAATCTCACTATTTTATTTATTTTAATTCTTTCCCGCCTTCCCCTGAGATACAGGGCTCATGGCAGTTACAAAATAGGATAAAAGTCAATTTATCTTATGGCACAATGAGGAAATGTTTCAAGAGCATCATATATAACAAACACTGTGTTTTAAAGCATTAGTTTCAAGAGGGTAGCTCCACTGGCGTGCAGTGGAAAAACTAGATTTGAGTTCAGCGGCACCTTTGAGACTAACAAGATTTTCAAGGAGACATGAGAGAGAGAGACAGACAGACAGACACACACACACAGAGAGTTTATTACAACATCAAGCCATTACAACATATAACTAAAACATACAACCACTGATAGCATAGCTAAAAATTACATAAAAACATAATCAAGTACGAGTACTAAGTATAAGCTCTTAAGAATCAATTATCACAAAGGGAGTACTGACTCTCAAAAGTTTATACCCTAAAAAATCTTGGTCTCTAAGGTGCTACTGGACTTGATTCTATCTGTTCAAGACTTAGGCATGACTAAGTACAATGCCTGATTCCCCCATCCCTAACTTTTTGAAAATCAGGTACCCTGCCTGTTCCATGTCCTAGCGCAATCTTCTTTTTTACTCTGTTTCAAAAGCAAGATGCAGGATGGGGGGAGGGAGGGGAAGGCTGCACTTTAAAAAAAAAATCAAAAATAAATCCCACAACTCAAGGTCCTTGAAACTAGCAGCACACTAGCCCCTGTTTTGGTCTCCCTTCAAATGACTGAAAATTAAATTTTCAAGGTAGTCAAACTTTCTATGACATCTGAACTTCCCGTGACATAACAGAAACACTTACTGCTCTTCATTGAGGCTTTTGTTCTTCCATGGATGTAGAAGTGAACTCACGCTTTTGAAAGAAACTGAAAAGTTGTAGCTGACTGCCACAAGTTTAATAAGATTTTTAATGTAGATAAAAATGTAGGTTGATCGAGGTTTTTAAAAGAAGGTCGCTAATGGGAGGAGGATACTTACTGTTTAAAACTTATAATGGTATAAAAATATGGGGGGTACAAGTTACAGGTTCTTACTTCTGAGCACCAGTGTAGAAAGATAGAGCAGACTGAGGGATGAATTATGTGCATTAATAGTGATATAGAATAAAGTCTTGACACAAAACTAAACCTCGAATCTCTCCCTAGCCATTCCATTCTTCAAAAATCTTACCAAGCAAGACTTTTCGTTTCTGCAGTCTCTTATCTACTCTTGCCACCTTACAGGGCTTCATAGCAGGAGTTAAGGTTGTATGTGTGACCAATTTTGAAAAATTGGACACATGCGGTCTCAAAGTGACAAGCTGTATGGGTGTTTTCAAGTTATTTGAAAAAATTCTTAAAACAAGGCATTTCCGTTTAATTTCTGTAAATATTAATGCTGCTTTAACATGCAATTTAATTTAATGAGCAAACCCAACAAAAGTTTGAGAGTGAATCACTGAGCACTTGAAACTTCATTTAAGACTGGATATGAGATATACCCTATTTGCTGGCGTATAAGACTACTTTTTTGCCCTGAAAAACATGCCTCCAAGTGCGGGGGTCGTCTTATACGCCGGGTGCACTTCAGTTGGGATAGACATAGCTGCCCATAGTGGCCTTCCGATGCTCGCCCGGTGCCCATAGTGGCCTCCCGATGCCCGCCCACCTCATTCTACATACCATCCAGTATCGCGCGTTATCCAGCGCGGCTGCGGCGAGCATCAGCAGCGAGACAGGGGTGCCAGCCTTTTCGGCGTGACCGGCCCGTTCTGCTCGGCGGGAAGCAGCGGTGCTCCGGCCCGCAGCGGTGCTCCGGCCCGCCCCTTGTCTACGCAGAGCTCGCACATGCGCACTTGTGCACTAGTGCTGGTCACAGGGAGATGCAGGGGCGGGCCGGAGGCGCTGTGGTTGCACTGCGGCCGTACAATGGTGTGCGGAAGAGGGGGTAGTCTTATACGGCGAGTATATAACAAACTCTATATTTTGAGTGGAAATGTTGGGGGGTCGTCTTATACGCCCAGTCGTCTTATACGCCGGCAAATACGGTATATGTCGATGCAGCTACTAAACAAGCAAAACCATATCCACAGTACAACAAAGGTATGGGATTTTTAAAGTTATGTGGATTTTCTGGGGGGGGGGGGGGGATATGAATTAAAAAAAAATCAGATGCTCTAAATCAGGGATGCCCAAACTCTGGCTCTTTCACACACATTTTGGGGCTCTCAAAGTCCCCACTGCCCAGTTGGCCATCTTGGAGAGGGCATTTCTCTCTTTAAATCACTTCTCCAAGCCAAGCCAGCTGGCAGCTTGGAGAATGCATTTAGAGTTAAAATTATTTTCTTTCCACCTCTCCCTCCCTCCTTCCCCCCTATATATTTTCCTTCCTTCCAGCTCTCAAATATCTGATGTTCATGTCTTGCAGCTCTCAAACATCTGACATTTATTCTGTGTGGCTCTTATGGTAAGCAAGTTTGGCTACCCCTGCTCTAAATAGATCTTCTTTAGCATATTTATTTTTACTTGCCTTGAGTTAGCTATATTTTGAAAATGGTCTATATTAAACAAATATTTAATAAAGAAAAGGACTGAACAAATGTGGTTTAAATCTTACATCCAAACAAATTCAGAACTTTAGATAGAAATTACTTTGCACTTGTTAAGTTCAAAGAAAATATACTATGTACTTCTCCCAACAGTAGAAAGTGCCAACAAGATGCAGCTGAGTTATGTCAATCCCATGGGATTTTAAAGGCAAGAGACAAACAGAAGTGGTTTGCCTTTACTTGCCTCTGCATAGTGACCCGACCTTCCTTGGTGGTTCCTGATGGAAGTACTAACCGGGGGCTGACACTGCTTAGCTTCCAAGATCTGATGAGATCAGGCCAACCAGGGCAGGGCAGCAACATGGCTAGAGATGATGGAGAAGAAACAGGTCGACTGCTTTCTTGGGTTTTCCTGGTGGTGTGAAGCTCTGCCAAGACACAGGTGACTTATAATAATCCCATAGGGGTTTCCAAGGCAAAAGGCAGACGTGGTTTGGCACTGCCAGCCTCTGTGTAGTCCCTGGAATTCCTTGGTGGTCTCCCAGTCACAGACTAACTGGGGCCAATCCTGCTTAGCTTCTGAGATCTGATGAGATCAGGGTAGCCTGGGCCATACAGTGTAATTTTCTTACACTGTCTAAATTTAAACAGGCACATTTCAGTGGGTTTCAACTGGAGTGATCCTTCACAGGATTATACAAATTATAGCATACCCAAAGAACTAAGCATATACCTTGTGGATGTGATCAGTTTCAGTAAAATTTAACACACTTCCACTAGAACATGTGTCACTCTTACCACTCATGGCCTTACTTGTTCATTCTACATCAGTTTAGTGATTATATAACTTCCCTTATCCAGAGAGGACATAAATAAAAAAATTAGTTTTGGTTTTAATTTTACCTCTAAAATCAATCAAGAGAATTCATAACATGATTTTTTCATTTGGATTATTATATGTATTTGAGAGCAGTATTTCTTCCTCCACCATCTTGACTTTCCAGGCGTAAAACATACATGTATTCTCTTGCACAATTCCTAAACATACTTACCTGAATAAAACATTAAGTACAATGTTGAAACCATTAAGCTTTGCTGAGACAATATTAACCATGTCATCCATGCATTGTTACTAATTTTATGAAACAATTAATCTTAAGTAATGGCTTTTTCTGCAGAAAAATAGAACATTGGAAAATTTCATGCCCGAAGTATCTGAATTTCTATCTTGTCACGAATTCCAGATGCATTGACTCATTCCTGCTTTTGAGAACCACAGATCAAACTAACTTAAACAGAAACAATAGGAAACTGCTCAACATTATTTAGGTTATTAAAAATGGCCAAATAGTATGAGAAGATTAACTCAAATACCTTAAAATCTCTCCTAGCCAACAGTATTTCATACAGTAATAAATAAGGATGACCCAGGTCTGCCCTCAAGTTCCCCTGTGCTTTCTGTTTTCAGTTGCAGTAGAGTATTTGTTGTTGCATTGTCAGCCACCTTCAGTACAAAAAAATGCAAGATGTACATAAGAACATAAGAGAAGCCATGTTTGATCAGATCAATGGCCCATCCAGTCCAACACTCTGTGTCACACAGTGGCCAAAAAACCCAAGTGCCATTAAGAGGTTCGCCAGTGGGGTTAGAAGTCCTTCCATGGTGCCCCCTCAATATGCTTATCCATTTCCATCTTGAAGCTGTCTATGCTTGTAGCCACCACCAACTCCTGTGGCAGTGAATTCCACATGTTAATCACCTTTGGGTGAATAAGTAGTTCCTTTTATCCATTCTAACCTGACTGCTCAGCAATTTCATTGAGTGCCCACGAGTTCTCATATTGCGAGAAAGGGAGAAAAGTACTTCTTTCTCTACCTTCTCTATCCCATGCATAATCTTGTAAATCTCTATCATGTCACCCCGCAGGCAGCATGATAGAGTTTCTCCAAGCTAAAGAACCCCAAATGTTTTAACCTTTCTTCATAGGGAAAGTGTTCCAACCCTTTAATCATTCTAGTTGTCCTTTTCTGCGCTTTTTCCAATGCTATAATATCTTTCTTGAGGTGCAGTGAGCAGAATTGTACACAGTACTCCAAATGAGGACAGACCATCGATTTATCCAGGGGCATTATGATACTGGCTGATTTGTTTTCAATTCCCTTCCTAATAATTTCCAGCATGGCGTTGGCCTTTTTTATTGCAATCGCACACTATCTTGACATTTTCAGTGAGTTATCTACCATGACCCCAAGATCTCTCTCTTGGTCAGTCTCTGCCAGTTTACACCCCATCAACTTGTATTTATAGCTAGGATTTTGGCCCTAATGTGCATTACTTTGCACTTGGTCACACTGAACCTCATCTGCCATGTTGACGCCCACTCACCCAGCCTCAAAAGATCCTTTGGAGTGCCTCACAATCTTTTCTGGTTTTCACCACCCTAAACAATTTAATGTCATCCGCGAACTTAGCCACTTCAATGCTTACTTCCAACTCCAAATCATTAATGAACAATTAGCCAGTTTTTGATCCACAAGAGGATTTGTCCTTTCGCTCCATGACTTTCGAGCTTACTAAGGAGCCTTTGATGAGGAACTTTATCAAAAGCTTTCTGGAAGTCAAGGTAAACAACATCTATTGGGTCCCCTTTGTCCACATGTTTGTTCACCCCCTCAAAGAACTCTAACAGGTTAGTGAGACAAGATCTTCCCTTACAGAACCCATGCTGAGTCTTCCTCAATAACCTGCATTCATCAACTTGCCTACTCATTCTCTCTTTGATAATGGTTTCAACCAATTTTCCCGGTATTGAAGTCAGACTGACTGGCCTGTAATTTTCTGGATCTCCTCTGGAACCCTTGTTAAAGATGGGGGTGACATTTGCTACCTTCCAGTCCTTAGGAAGGGAGGCAGATTTCAATGAAAAATTACATATTTTTGTCAGGAGATCCACAAGTTCACCTTTGAGTTCTTTCAGAACTCTTGGATGTAAATATTTAAATAAATAAATGAGAGCGAAGAAATCATTGCTTCAGATCCTCATTAATTAAACACAATTACCTGATATTTTTTCTACAATGATGAAAAGCAAAATCCCAAATTCATTTAAATATTGAAAGGGTAAAATGCTCTTCTAATGAGATAAAATGGACAGAAATCAAAAGGATGATTAGAAGCTGTGTTCAGCCTTGGATATGCCTGTAGGAGTCTGACAGAAGTTATAGTAAAAGGTGGAGGCAAAGGTTATTCTAAGTGCTGCTTCTCAAATTTTCATTCAAAAACACACGGGTCAAAACCCTTGTTTGTAGACGTATGAAAGCCATAATGGGCAAAAGTCTCATGTTGTGTGGGAAATGAAAAGAATAAGGAATGCTTCCAGGTTCAAGCTCCTAAACAAGCTTTAAAGCCATCTTGATGTCTGTTTCGGCTCTTTGGCCGGTTTGTTTTTGTCATCGGCTTCTACAGGAGGCACTTGACAATTCATATACATCTGAGTGCAGGGGCATCTGGAAATGAACAGCGGGTCTCGCTCTACAAGGTCAGGCAGCAAGGCTAGAATTTACATCACAGCTAAGGTACTGACAAGTATGTTACCTTTCCCTCATAAATCTTGAGGCATGAATGTGAATTCTTGATGTGCTCCTAAGAAAATCAGAAAACAACCTCAAGCCGATGTCTGGCAGCATGGGCAGCCGGGGAGAAACTGATGCTGCAGTATCTAAATGGTCAAAGCCAACATAATGCTATGGAAAAGCTCCCTCCCAACAGCATTTTGCCCTTTTAAAATGTAGGCCCAGATTGGGACCATTGTACAGATGAAACCAAGCCAGGAGGGAAGTAAACACAAGCTATTTTCATACAGGTTCAATGCTGTGGGAAAGGGAGGGGAGGTTTCCCAGAGCACTATGATGCATTCATGCACCTCTCAAGGTATTCTCGGCTTTCCTCCAAAATAAAGGGAAAACGCATATCTTTGCAATGGAACTGCTAGAGATTCACTTTAAAAAAAATTAAGCTGGGAATTTATATAATGTGTTACATGCATGGTATATCAACAAGATAATATAAAATTGCTGATTTCTTAAAAAGTGGCCGGGGGAAAGGGAATGACCATTGTTGGGGGATCGGGGCAGGGAATATCAGCAGCCACAACAATGGGGAAACCATACAAACCCTTGCTGTCACATAGAAACCAGGCAAATAACAGTTCCATGAGGCCATATCACATCAGGAAAACAGCGCAAGGGTCATGGTTTAAATCCCCCCTCCCATATACTCTGGTCTTAATTCAAATCAGGGGGCCCATGCAACGATCTTTTAAAATGGGAAAATAAACTTGCTTTAGAGCTTTTTGATGGAACTCTAAGAAACTTTAAGGAACTGCTATTTCTATTAACAGTCATAGGGCAAATTGTTACCTTTTACAATAAAACCGACTACTTGAGCCACGATTATAAGAATAAGAGCACGTTACAGGGTTACACATACCTCCTTGTTCCAGGCTGTCACCTCTTCCAAACAAATCCTACTCCTTAACTATGGTCAACAAATACATGGACTGATATTAACTCAGCAAACCAACACAGAGTTACTCCAGACAAAACTCTATGAAATCAATGGATTCAGACTGGAGTATGTCGGTGCAATAATGCCCTGTGAACATATTGGATATTAAGTTATGGGAACATATTGGATACTCCAACAAGGTTTGCCGACCAGCTTTGAAACCCGGTTTCCATATTGCAGTTAAGATGGAAGCCCAGTTCACATTAGACCGGGTATCACCATTGCTGGTGCAACAATTATAGTGGGAGGGGGAAGTTTACTATGGAGAGGAGAAGGACTGCAACAGTATGTAATCCCATGACCCACTCAATGTCGTAATTATACCTAAAAGATTCCCCAACATTTCTTTCCACAGGCCTTTAGATCCCTAGATATTTTGATAGATTTGAGAATTTGCTTTGCTTTTGCTATTTATCCCCATTAAATCATAGTGCTGCATTGTTATCTTACAGAATGATTCAGTATTTCTCAAAGAAGGGAACCAAGGCTCTATATTGTATATGCCGCTACTAACAGTAGGAAATTGCAAGGGTCATCCAGATGTCCATGAGGTGTGCCCAGTTGTTGTAGGGCTATCAGGTCCTACTATCTCACTGGTGGCGTGGGAGGGAGCTTTCTGGGAGGGGGGGCATGATGACATCATGTAGAAGTGATGTCATCATGCCGAGAATGTCACACAGCAATGCCCTGGTACTTTAGGCAAAACTCTATGGTTGTCAATAGAGTGGTGGCTGTTGGGGATGGGGCTTTCACTAAATTACTGTAATCCTTCCACCTTCAAAAAAGGACTCCCCGTGGCTCTTCATGCACAATACCATTCAGAGCATTTAGCTTCAGATCACTAATATGCAAGGGCTGTCGTCAACGTCTGCACACCGAGAAGACCCAGCACACTGGACAAGACCAGTATCTATTACTGACCCCGGGCAAGTATTAACTGTGAAGAGGGTGAGAAGTTTCAAGTTTCCTATAATGAAGATTAGACGTTACCAGTGAAGAATGTTGGACTGTTCATTAAGTTTAATATTATTATGTATATCATCATCTAAATGAGTGTCCAGGTCGCATGAGAAAGGCCTCTCAAACAGTTATTATTTATTTTATATTATTCAAATTTTATCCCACCCCTCCCCTAGAATGGTGCTTGGGGCTGCTAACAACATAATAGTACAGTATCAGTAACTATAATGAAGCCATAATTTGAATAAAATCCAATCACCATGGCAGATACAAAGTCTGCTTCAATAAGACTCTATGATCTGGGTTTACAGAGCTAACAGGATATTTTTAAAGCCATGCAGTTGTAACTGAGAAAGCCAGAAAAAAATATTCTGGCTGCTCAGACTTTATGAAACTTAGTCAAGTTAGGAATAAACACCCACATTTCAATTTGCTCTAGCAGCCTTCTCAGGATTTTTAGCTACAGCAAAATGGAATACATATAGTGAAACTCCCACTTTGGTGTTGCATCTGTACAAGATTTTTCTTTCTTACAACAGCTGGGTGAGCTCTGGAGCTTGTTCTGCCACCTCCTATCTACAGGAGAAAAATGAAAACAAAAACTAATCAGGTAAAAAAAACTAGTTTATGTTGCAGTGTTCAAAGCAAACAGAAACAGTCTGACACAGATAAACTAATTTCCACCTGTTTCTGCTTACTGCATATACAGTAACTCAATTTAGATTGATCAGATAATGTGTGCAGACTTACTACCCTGGCACAAGACTACTATATCCATTCAGATTATTTCAAAAGCCCCAAGATGAAATGCTGCTTGTGCGCCTTTTAATTTAGTTTTAGCTCTTTGTTTATCTCCCTACTTCAAAGTACTCTCAGCATCTGACAACTATGTAAAATTAAAACAGAAAAAGGTGCCAGCCTCAATCTGCTTTACTTTGCAAGGCATTAGAGGCTTGATTCAGATATGATGCCTTATGAAGGGCCTTCTAAAAATAAGCCAAGATGCATGACAAACACAGCTAGGGAAAGTATACTTTTAGAGAACATGAACATTACTAATAGCCCTAGCTTTGCTCACCAGGACTTCCCCCAAACCTCCAGGCTAAGCAGACTGCATGGAGTCTTTTGGGATTTCCAAGTAACAACTTTGCTCATGAGCCTGTGGTTACTTAAGTCCTGCCGAAATCACATGCACTCTTCCCCCCACTTTTCCTAGAAAAAAATCAGATCTTTGCCACTGGATTTCCAGATATGACACAAGCAACATTGGCAGGATGGAAGAGACCTAGACAAGCAAAATATGGCAGGAAGGAGGGCGGGATAGGTTGAATCAATGCTTAGTTCTTGTAGCCCTTTCTTACATGCCCAGGGAATGCTGTTCACCACTTTGGGGTCAGGCAACTATTTTTCTCCAGGCCAGTTTGGCCAGGAATCCTGGAGGGTTTTTTGTTTGTTTATTGGGGGTTTGTCATCATTTGCACATACAGCAGGTGTCACTGGGTAGGGGAGGGGGGTATTTGTAAGTTTCCTGCACTGTGCAGGAGGTTGGACTGGATGACTCTGGATGTCCCTTCCAACTCTACAATTCTGTGGTTCTATGAATATCCATGGCCATTTCCAGCAAGCACCTCTCCATATTTACGTGGGGTGGGGAGAAAAAGTGCTACATGTACAGAAAGCCTAACTTTTCTTTTTTCTTTTTGTTGTTACATCACAATAGACTTATGCCAAACCCATAGGGTTTTCAAGGAAAGAGACGAACGAAGGAGGTTTACCACTGCCTGCCTCTGCAAAGCAATTTTGGTATTCCTTGACCAGTCTCCCATCCAAACACTAACCAGGGTTAACCCTGCTTACCTTCTGAGGCAGGGGTCATTTTGTAGAAAAATAGGTGATGGAGTTCATTAGCGTAACTCATTAGCATATGCTGCCCCCCACCAGCCAAAAGCAACCTGCCACAAGAAAGGAGACTCCCAAGCGAGCGAGGCCTGCTTGGGCTGGCTAGAGATCCAGTCAGTTCAAGCAGGCCTTGCTCACCCAGGGCTCTCCTTGGTTGCACTCCCCACAGTCAAAAGGCCAGTAAGCCACCTGCTGCCCAAAATCACATAAGTGGCAAAAGGGTCCTGTGGGCTTCTCCAGGGGTTAATCTGCTGGGGGTGTGGCAAAGCTCCTGCTGCCTGGCTGGCTGCCTGCTCTCCTAATCCAGGGATTGTTATGCAGCTGCACTTACTATTCAATGGACAAGGTAGAGAGGGAGGAGGGGGGGCTGTCAGAAAAGTTCAGGAGCTGCACTGCTGTGAGCTCCTGCTGAATTCAAGTCCTGTTCTGAGGTCTGATGAGGTTGAACTAGTCTGGACCATCCAGGTCAATCTAATATAACCACCTGTCATATATGTGGAGAGCAAGGAGGCCACCACCAACATAAGAGAGTCAACAACCCAATTTCTCACTTCTCACATCTACTAAGTTTAAGCATAGATCACTGGAAATGTCAGTGTTTCTCCACGTTTCTTTGTGTGCACACACACAATTTCCAGCATTTATAAACCAGAAACATAAAACTCGCACTAAGAAATAAACTGCAGTTCTATCCGTCAAGTATCTGGGTATCTCTGCCTTGACTAAGTGTGCATGCACACGAAAGCTCACAGCCTGAATAAAAATTTGTTGGGTCTTAAAGGTGCTATTGGACTCTAACTTCCTCACATTGCTTCAGACAAACACGGCTACCCACTTGAATTTGATTAAGTCATGACTCTTCACTTGCCCAGGCAACACAGATTTATTTAGCAACTTTTATGAAATTCTCCTCTGCTGAATTCCCCCTTCTTCTGGTTACTGGAATTTTTTACTGTAGAAGAAATTACCATGTAAAAACCTGCAGCTCTTTCTGATTTTCTGAAAGCCCCCAAATTCCCAAAAGACAACTTAACATTTACAGACTCAAAGAATTTTTTTTAAAAAACCCTCTTCTATCCATGTAAGATATTTTAAGATAAAATATATATACACTGCTACACAAATGTACCAGCACTCCAGCCCAGAGTAAACATAAAATAATAAAATACCCCCATCTTCCCCCAATTTAAAGTTTAATTGTTTTGAATGGTTTATTTTTTAACCTGCTCAAAAGTAACAAACTTATTTCCTGAAACCTGAATCTTTTACATACAAAATTCTGTGCTGGCCTCTCAACATTAGGTATCTGTGAGGCTGATTATTCAAATCCTTTTTACTATGGCTGTCATGATCTGAGGTCTGGTGTGGCCTAGAGGACAGGGAGAAGCCTGCCTAGGAGTAGATATTACTACTAGGGGCCTACATCTCCCAAGATCCCTTCTATCCCTCTGATTGGGTTTTGGAGGGAAAATTAGCCCAAGAGGAGTGGGACATGGGAGGGAAGGATAAATACGCCTGGCTGGAAAGGTTTGTTCTCTCTGGAAAAGGCTGCAGGGAGAAAAGTTCTTTCTGGAAAGAAGGCTTCTGGAGAGAGATCCCTCACTCAAGGAGGGTGAGTTTTTATTAGGGAAGGAAACGTTTAAGCAAGTTGTGTTAGGGCTTTTCTTTTTGTTTTGCACTAACCTTTACTGTTTATAAATTTCACTGTTGCACTAAAAATTTTTATTTCCCACTTTTTGTTTGAGCACTGTAAATAAACTATTGTCACTGTTTAACTGCCAGGGTCCTTACAGCTCGTTGGTCACAGGAAAAAAGGTTTTGCTAAAAAGTAAGATACAAGGGTGTTTGGGTGCTCTGGGCCCTCCCGTACAGACCCTTACCAGAGTGGTGCCAACAGAAGGCCCTTCCTGGTCCCCGGCTGTGTAACAACAGCTTTCAACCTGAGAACTGCACAGTAACCTGGTTTGGTGTAGTGGTTTAGTGTGCAGACTCTTATCTGGGAGAACCGGGTTTGATTCCCCACTCCTCCGCTTGCACCTGTTGGAATGGCCTTGGGTCAACCATAGCTTTCAGAACTTCTGGGAGAGCTATCTCAGCCCCACCTACCTCACATGGTGTCTGTTGTGGAGGGAGGGAAGGTAAAGGAGATTGTGACTGCTCTAAGGCTCTAAGATTCAGAATACAGAGTGGGATGTATATCCAATATCCTCCTCCTCCTCCTCTTCTTTTTTTGTCCCCAAGTCAATAATTCATGCCAGACTACTGATATGAGGAGCATTGTAGTTTGTTAGTTCTCAATATCGTCAGCCATAGGATTTGTCTGGATTTCCTAGCAGCAATGGGTCTTGGAGGCCTTCTTTCTCAAAGGAGAGAGATATCTGTTTCTTAGCCAAGGGGTTCTACAAGGATTCAACTCCTTATCCTTTCCTTTTAATATGTATATGAAACAAGGGATGGGCACAGACCCGAACACGAGCCAAAGTCTGGGCTGGACTCTGCCCAGTTCAGAGTTCTCAAGCTGAGGTTCTGGGAAGGCACCTTACTCTGAACAACTTGCCAAATTTTTCTGCTTGATTTGGCTTGCATGTTCAGCAAGCCACCTCCGGATGGCATTGAGCCCAACCCACACAAATGTCATCTGGATGTTATGCAAGGAGACAGTTCTGGTCGCTCTCATGGACGATCTTATGCGACATCTGGATCAGGGCGGCTCTGCAGTGCTGTTGTTATTAGACCTGTCAGCCGCTTTTCATACGGTTGACAATCAGCTACTGACTAGCCACCTTACCGAAGTGGGGATTCAGGGATCTGCCTTACAGTGGCTGACCTCCTTTCTCCAAGATCGGGGACAAAGGGTGGTGATAGGGGAGGAAGCATCCCAGAGGCACTCTCCTAGTTGTGGGGTGCCGCAGGGAGCGGTCCTATCCCCGATGCTATTTAATATCTATATGTGTCCCCTTGCCCAGATTGTCAGGAGGTATGGACTGGGTTGCCATCAATATGCGGATGACACCCAGCTCTACCTATTGATGGGTTGCATCACTTCTGGGTAATGCATGTGCACCAGGGCAGGGCCCAAAGCTACCCAGAAGTGATGTGGGCTGACGTGCTTGTGTCCATTTGGACATGGAAAATCTAGACCTGGCATTACAAGCCATGGCCTCTTGGCTCAGACTGAGTCGGCTGAAGTTGAATCCGACGAAGACGGAGGTTCTCTACCTGGGTCGGGGCGGTCCGGGGAGAGAGATCCAGCTGCCGGCCCTTGACGGGGTGCCACTGATACCGGTCCCCGAGGTCAAGAGCTTAGGCGTGCTCCTTGAGTCCTCCCTTACAATGGAGGCTCAGGTGGCAGCCACTGTTAGAGCTGCCTTTTTCCATCTTCGGCAAGCGCGGCAGCTGGCCCCTTACCTGGAGCGCAACGACTTAGCGACGGTAATCCATGCTACGGTCACCTCAAGAATAGATCACTGTAATGCTCTCTACATGGGGCTACCCCTGACGCTAACCCGGAGACTACAACTAGTGCAGAACGCTGCGGCACGGCTGTTAATGGGGCTACCGCGACGGGAGCACATTCAGCCAGTGCTGAGAGAGCTGCACTGGTTGCCTGTTGTGTTCCGAGTTCGCTTCAAGGTGTTGGTATTAACCTTTAAAGCCCTATATGGTCAGGGACCTGCCTATCTACGGGACCGCCTTTCCCCATATATCCCCCAGAGAGCACTGCGATCAGGGACAAAAAATCTGCTGTCTGCCCCTGGCGCAAAAGAAGCCAAGCTATGCATAACAAGATCTAGGGCTTTCTCGGTGGCAGCACCAGAACTCTGGAACACCCTCCCAGAAGCTATAAGGGCCCTGCGGGATTTGTCGGCGTTCCGCAGGGCCTGTAAGACCGAACTGTTTAAACAGGCTTTTGTGGTTGATTGAAAATGGGCTGCCACTGGACATCCCACAGAATGCTGGCGAGCGTAGGCAGAAGTCAATACCGCCTAGATTGGACTGAGACAGCGCTAATAGTTTTTAAATTGATAAGTAAATTATGGTTTTATATGTTTTATTGAATTGATTGTTTTTATGATGTTGTGAGCCGCCCTGAGTCCGCTTGCGGAGAGGGCGGGATATAAATGTAAAGTAATAAATAATAAATAAATAAATAACATGCTTGCATCACTTCTGGGTAATGCATGTGCACCAGGGCAGGGGCCAAAGCTACCCAGAAGTGATGTGGGCTGACGTGCTTGTGTCCATTTGGACATTTCTTTTTATTCAGCCCTTCAGTCAGGGACCACCCAGTTTGCAAGCCCGAGACCAAACTGGGCTTTCCTGATCTGTGCCCTTGTCTATATGAAACTACTCAGAGAGATCATCCAAAGATTTGGAGTGAACTGTCATCTCTATATGGATGACAGGCAATTTCAAGGACCAAGTAGAAGGGCTTAATCAGGCTCTGGAGACAGTGAAGAACTGGATAAGAGCAGACAAATGCGCTTAGTCAAAACAAAATGAAAAGTGCTGTGGATCAGATTCAGTAGGAAATCTGATCCAGGGACAGACGTATAGCCTGTTCTGGATAAGGTGATGTTCTCCCTGAAAGTTTGGGCTTTGAGACTGCACCTGGATCCTTCCTTATCACTAATCAGTATCCTGGCAAAGGAATACCTGGCCACAGGTACACATGCCTTCATAACATCCAGACTATGTAATGTTGGACTACCTTTTAAGGCAGTCAAGAAACTGCAGCTGGTTCAAAATGAAACAGCCAGAATGGTAACAGAAACTCTCCACAATACAGTGTCAATTTTATACCAACTATATTGGCTCTTGGTTTGTTCTTTGGCCCAATACCAAGTGCTGAGTTTGTTTAAAGCCTCAAAGAGCTTGGACCCAAAGTGTCTGAAGGACTTTCTCCACCAACATATAAGCTCTGAAACAGAATTACATATGGTTGGAGTGGAATTCTAGCAGGAGCTCCTTTGCATATTAGGCCACACACCCCTTGATGTAGCCAATCCTCCAAGAGCTTACAAAAAAGAGCCTTGTAAGTACTTGTAGGATTGGCTACATCAGGGGTGTGTGGCCTAAAATGCAAAGGAGCTCCTGCTAGAATTCCACTCCTGGTCAACACTCCCCAGTGGCCACCCCTGAACTCTGGAACTCCCTCTCAGGAGTTAGCTTTAACTCCTGGCATGAGTTAAAGCCTTTCATTCTGGAAGGCGTTTTAAATTATGATTTTTATCCCAGAGTTTAAAAACTTTTATTGTTATTGGTTCTTGCTGTATTTATGTTCTTTTTATTGTGGGTCACCTTAGGCATAATTTTTGTTGGAAGTCTGCATACAAATAGTTTTCAAATAAACAAGGAAATATAACACTGTTTTCCTGTAGAGTAAGGGCTGGGCTTCTGAATTGCATTGAATATATAATAATATCCATTCTTCTTTAAGATTCAGTGCTGACTGCTAGGCCTGTCCTTCATATATTATAGGAAACATAATTTCTCCATTCCAAAAAGAAGAAGAATATCATAGGGAGAAATTATTATGTAAAGTGATGAAAAGAAGGTCCTAGAATTAGCTATTCATTATCTGTCTCCCTGAAGCAAGAAATTCTTCGCTTTTCTTCTTTTCTTAAAAAAAAACACCCTAAACTGTCTGTCAAAAGCACAAATAAACAGGGAAACACACAATCAAACAAATGCGGCACAGATTATAGAACTAAAAGCGGGTCATGGAAAGGACATAAACCGTTACAGTACACTTTGATCTCTTCCTACTTTGACTTTACCCCAACCCCACCCCCGAAGCCAATGAATTCAGCATGTGAAAGTCATGAGACCAACTCCATTTAAATCCTGCTCTTTAACTTGAGTTGACAATTCTTACATTATGCGTGCTTTTTCACTACATGTTTCTCATCCAAATAGCAAAAATGTGTGCACTGCTGTTGGTCACATAAGAGATCAGGAAGAACAGAAGTATGTTGTCAGTGTTTCGTTGTATGCTATGCAGTAGAGAAAAGCTGGAGTTTTTTTTAAGTAGCATTTCCCCCCTTTCCCTGCAGACTGCAAGACAGCTTCAGCTTTTGCAGTGCCTCATAGCAACAGCACCAAAACTAACTCACTCCAGATGTCCCTGTGATCATCTAATCAGACTTCAAAAGCAGTACCCTGACAAGCTCTCACACTGATTATAAGTATTCTATATATACGTTTCCACAGCATAAATACATACAGTAGCAACTTGGTTGTTTTTCTGAATTGACTCATCTAAAATCAGAATTCTATTTAAACACACATGAACAGTTAAGGAAATAAACGGTCTGCTTCCTAGATTATCCCCCCCCCGCCTTCTGAAAAAAACACCCTTCTGTTACAAAAAAAGAGTATATTTTCAAAGAGAGTTTGATGCCGGATACATAATTGTCAGTGCAGGCCCCTTAGCTTTTAAAGCAACTTTGAAAAATAGCACACCAAAGTAGAAGGTCCTGCCAGGCTGACACCTGGTGCGGGGGTGTTTCCCTTAACCATGATCAGAGTTCAAGAACAGCCTGCAGGGTTCCATGTTCTCTCTTACCACCTCCCTCTCTCTTTTCACCCTCAAGCTCTTCCATCCTTCCATCTTTTTTTGGCACAATGTTACATCTGTGCTGAAGTCAATGCCAACCACAGTTAGCTTAAACCGGACTAATCCTGACCTCAGCTTTCAAAGCTGATCAAGATTAGTATTAATGTCAATGTAGATGCAATGGCACACACCTTGGTTAACACACAAATGGAGAGTGAAATCTGAGTCAGAGTTGAACCAAGAAAGTGCAAAAATGTCTAGGGTGCTCAGAGACCTGGCAATATTACATCTGCACCCGATCACGCCACAATGATTCTTTAAAATCTATTAAAAAACTAAAACCAACATTCACTGAAGAGAACATGGATGAATAAGCAGCATCTTGTTAGGGCTCTGCATCAGTCAATAAACATGGCAAGTACATCAGCAACATGGTTAAATATATAACAAGGAGGAACATGGTTAAATATATAATTTAGGTCAGGCCTTGCTTTCAAGTAAATGTGCATTGGTGTGTTTTCTTAGTACCTCCTGGTGACTCTGGCATTCAAACATCAATATTTCTCTCAGTTAGCGTCCCCCCACCCCTCGCAATCTTATCTCTCAGAACACCAGTTTCATAACCCAAGAGAATAACATTCTAACGGAAATTTACAGAAGCCAGTTTTCTGAAAAAGAGCTACAGAAAGAGATGGCTAGAAAGAGTTCCATTCTTTAAGACCATTTGGAATTGGAATGGCCGGAAAATACTCAAACCCTGGTTCCCTGTGACTATAACCAGAGGTGGAATTCTAGCAGGAGCTCCTTTGCATATTATGCCACACCCCCCTGATGTAGCCAATCCTGCAAGAGCTTACAAGGCTTTTTTTGTAAGCTCCTGGAGGATTGGCTACATCAGGGGTGTATGGCCTAATATGCAAAGGAGCTCCTGCTAGAATTCCACCCCTGACCATACTGTTCAAAACACCACTGGCTAAAAAAAAAAAATGAAATCTTCAGTGAATTTTTGAGATGGATTTCTGAAGAGGGGAGCTATCAACTGAACATGGATAAGGTTAGTGTTATAAACAAAAATTCCCCTTTCTTATCGTTCAAGGAGCTTAGTTAGGGAACGACCCTTGGCACTTACCGTGAGGGGTCCTTCTCCTAAGAGGACAGGAGGACATCTTGGGTGTTTTCCCACCGTCCAATCAGGGAGGCAGGAATCTAAAAGATCTTCCCCTTCCTGTGGCTGTGGGAACCACCCTTCAGTTCGGGTGACTCCGAGAAGCAGTACGAAAATTCTATATCTAGTAAAAAAAAGAACTTCTCATGCAAACAGTTAACGGTACGTTAGGTACAACTGCCTAAACGCGGCAGATTGAAATTCAAGGTAAACCCTAAAAAAGGAACGTAAGAGAGAAAAAAAAACAGGTCCATGACAATGGACATAATTGGTAGAAAGTACCAGCAATAGGTGTAGAATGAAGGAGTAGGAACAGGCTGCCCAAGGTAGGGCGATAGATGGGAGGGCAAGATGTCCTCCTGTCCTCTTAGGAGAAGGACCCCTCACGGTAAGTGCCAAGGGTCGTTCTCCCTAAGAGGCGGAGGACATCTTGGGTGCTCCCAGAGCAGTATTGTTAAGCAGGGTGGGGTCGCCCTACTCGGGCAGGACGTGTTGAAGGATTCGCCTGCCGAAGGCGGCGTCTGCTGATGCGTAGCCATTCAGTTTATAGTGCCGAATAAAGGTGGATATTGAAGACCACGTAGCTGCCTTGCACACCTCCTCGACAGAGGCGTTCTTATTGAAGGCCGCGTTGGCCGCTGAACTCCTGGTCGAATGTGCCGTGATTCCTTGTGGAACTTTGAGGTGTAACGCCTTGTATGCCTCCGTTATGCACTGCTTGATTGCATAACTGATGGCAGACTTGGACATCTTCTGTCCCATTCTGGGTTCTGCCACATTGACAAACATGGTGTCAGATTTACGAAATGTCTCAGTCCTAATCAAGTAGATCTTGAGTGCCCTGCGCACGTCCAAGGTATGCCACGTGCGCTCCTTCGGGTGCTTGGGATCTGGACAAAACGATGGTAGATTGATCTCCTGGCTCTGGTGGAATCTAGAGGAAATCTTCGGGCGGAAAGTGGGATCCGGGTAAAGAACGACCTTGTCCTTATGAAATACGCAAAGTTCCTTCCTGACCGACAGCGCACCGATTTCCGAGATCCTCCTGGCCGAGGTTATTGCCACCAGGAAAATCGTCTTCATGCGCATTATCCTTAATGGTACGGACATTAATGGTTCGAAGGGTGGATTGGTTAGAGCCGAGAGCACCGTGTTCAGTCGCCAAGTTGGAAAGCGATGCATTTGTGGTGGAGAACTCAAGGAAGCCCCTCTAAGGAACCGCCGGAGGTGCGGATGGGATGGCAGATGTACGCCATCTACCTGTTGGAGAACTGATGCCAAGGCCGCGACCTGTCGTCTGAGAGTAGCAGGTTTCAGTCCGGATCGGAGGCCGTCTTGAAGAAATTGTAGGATCCTAGGGACCGTAGGCTGTAGCGGGTCCACCTGTTTTCTCCTACACCACCTGTGGAAGGCCTTCCAAGACGCGTTATAGATCCGCGTAGTGGATTCTCTTCTGGAAGCTAGAATTGTATTGGTCACATCACTAGAATAGCCTAGGTCTAGTAGTGATCTCCTCTCAACCTCCACACGGTCAGACTCAGCCATTCGGGATGGGGGTGCCATACTGGTCCCTGCAATAGCATGTCTGGTTGAACTGGTAGGTGGAGAGGTTCTTCCACCGACATCTGCTGAATTGAAGAAAACCAAGGACGACGAGGCCACCAGGGTGCAACTAGTATGACCTCGGCCCCCAGCCGGCTGATCTTCCTGAGCAACTTGGGAATGACCGGTATCGGGGGAAAGGCGTATAGGAGATCCTGCGGCCATGGAGATGTTAAGGCGTCTGTGGCCTCCGCCCGACTGTGGTAGTACCTCGTGAAGAACCGAGGGAGCTGGTGATTCTGGTGAGACGCAAAGAGATCCAGTGAAGGTGGGCCGAAATGGTTCACTATCTTCAGAAACAAGGCCCTGTTGAGCGACCACTCCCCTGCTTGAATGCTCTCCCGACTGAGCCAGTCTGCTTGGACATTGCAGGCCCCCTTGATGTGCTCCGCTCTTATTGGTTTTAAATGGAGTTCCGCCCATTCGAATAACTTCGCCGCCTCCTTGTAAAGGGAACTGGACCTGGACCCCCCTTGATTGTTTAAGTAGGCTTTCGCCGCTATATTGTCCGTTCGCACTAGCACGTGCTGTCCCGATACCTGGACCTGAAAGTAGAGTAGTGCCAATCGTATGGCCCGGAGCTCCAGAAGGTTGATTGGAAGAGTCGACTCCTTGGCTGACCACAGACCCTGTGTGGGAACCTCGTTGAGAGTAGCCCCCCAACCTGAGAGGCTGGCGTCTGAGAACAGTTGTAGTTCTCTCTCTGCGGCGTAGATTCTTCCCTGCCGGAGGTTGGTGGTCTTGGTCCACCACAGAAGACTCTCCTTGACCTTCATCGGTACCGTCAGTGAGATGGCACATCTCTCCATGATGCGGAGTTGATAGGGTCGTAGAAACATTTGCAACTGTCTGGTGTGATGGCGACCCCACTGTAATGCCTCGAGATTCGAGATCAGGAGACCCATGAGCCTTGCTAGTGTCAGGAGCGTTGATGATGACCCCTGAATCACCTGCTGTACCAGTGTCTTGGTCTTTGAGATCTTGTCCTCCGGAAGGAATATGGAGTTCAAGTTGGTGTCGATTATCATGCCCAGATGTTCCAGTCTCTGGGTCGGATGCAATTGGCTTTTGGATAGGTTTATTAAGAACCCGTGCTGTTGAAGGCAATTGACAGTGCGCTGGATGTCCAATTCCGCTTCCCTCCTCGACGATGATCTTATCAACAGGTCGTCGAGATAGGGGTGCACGTGGATTCCCCTCTGTCTGAGGTGTGCTATCGGATTCACCAGGACCTTGGTGAACACCCGCGGTGCCGTCGCCAGGCCGAATGGAAGGGCCCTGAATTGGTAGTGCGATCTGTTCACGCAAAAACGAAGAAATCTGCGATGCGCGGGTAGGATCGGAATGTGCAAATAAGCCTCCGTTAGATCCAGTGATGCCATGTAATCTTGGTGATGTAGGGCTTCTGTAATGGACCTGATGGACTCCATTCTGAAGTGTCGAAGTTTGATGTTCTTGTTCAGGAATTTTAAGTCCAGGATCGCCCTCCAGTCCCCGTTCCTTTTGGGCACTGTGAAGAAGATCGAATAGACACCTTGATATCTCTGGTTCAAGGGCACTTGTTCTATAGCTGCGATCTCTAGGAGGTGGTCTATAGCCCTGAGGGTAACATTCCTCCGACCCGGGTTCGAGCGAAGAGGAGAAACGATAAAGCGGTCTGGGGGTGAGCGCTTGAATTCTATCGGGTAGCCCCGAGTAACAATGTCCAGAGTCCATGAGTCCGCCCGTGACTCCCTCCAGGCTTGATGGAAGTGAAGCAAGCGGCCCCCTACTGGGATGAGATCCCAGTCATGCCTTACTGGGCTTGGGGCCCTTCTCAAACTTGTCCGATCGGTTGGGCTGGTTCCTCTGGAATCGGGGGTTGGAGAAGTTCTTGCGGAAAGTTTGTTTGGATTGACTCCAGGATTGTCTTCTGTATTCTTGTTTAGGCTTGGAGAAGTTGGCTGTATTACGAAAGGAACTAGGACCGAACCCCCGTCTGTCGGGGCGTCTCAGAAACTTTGGCATTGCTTTCTTTTTGTCTCGCGTCTCCACCAGGATCTTCTCCAGTGAGTCCCCGAATAGCTTCTCTCCTTGAAAGGGATAGCCTGACACGATGGATTTTGAGTGATTGTCGGCTGGCCACGCTCTCAGCCATAAGCCCCTTCTCGCGACGGTGTTAGCTGCCATCGCCCTGGCTGAGAACGAAAGAGAGTCCAGTGAGGCGTCCGCTGAGAACTCTGCTGCCCGCATGAGTCTGCTGGTGCCCTCCAGAATCCTCTTATCCGTGTCTGGTACGAGTTGTGCTAAGCGTCTGACCCACACTATTGCTGCTCTAGCCACAATAGAAGTAGCAGTAGTTGCCTTGATGGCCAGGGCTGTGGCCTCGTGGCTTCTTCTCAAGGCCAGGTCGATTTTCCTGTCCCAACTGTCGCGGACTGAACCCTGACCGTCCTCAGCTAGCAACCCCTGGGACTGTAGGGCTGCCACGGGAGCATCTACCAGGGGAACCTGTAACATATCGTTAGCAAAGGAGGGAAGCTCATACAATTTTTTGACAGAATTGGGAACCTGCTTGCTGACACTTGGTTTGGCCCATTCAGCTTTTAAATGACGTTCAAAGAACTCTGGGAAGGGGAAGACGTTGTCCGAAGCACGGTGCCTTGGGAAGAACTCTGCGTTTCCCTTGGGCTTATTTTTGGGGTTAGTCAGGGAACTTGTTGTTTCCTGTTCCTCAGGTGACCCCTGAAGGTCCAGTGCAGCTAGCACTTTGGGAAGAAGAGATTGAAACTCCTCTGGTTTGAAAAGGCGTGAGGAGGGTTCTGGCACAGTAGTGCTCTCTATTTCTTCATCTGAGAGGAATTCACCCTCCTCCCGTTCTTCCCCATAAGACTCCTCCGATAGAGCTTCATATGGGAGCCTCTCACCCCCCCGGAAATCACTGGCTGAGGAACCCCTGGGAGCCTTAGAATGCCCCCTGGATCTCTTGGGAGATGGGGATCTGGAGGAGGAAGCATGGCTAGGGGACCTTGGTCTCTTGTGGGTGGCTGCCATAACTGCTGCACCCACAGTTTGTTTTATGGAGTCTAAAAATTCTGCAAACAAAGAGGGCCCCATGGTGGGTACGTTACCAGAGCCCCTCTGGGGCTGGTAGGTCTGCGGAGCTTCCTGAGTTGGCTGGTCACTGAAGGCGCTGGGGTCTCCCGCCTGGAGATTGGCATCCATCGTCCCCCGCCACTGGAGGCTGTCGGCCTGCAGGCCCGCTTCCTTTCGCGCCTTTTTGTGGCGCTCAAAATGGCCGTCGTGGCTGGAATGCAGCTCTGAGGAGGCCTCCTCCGCTGCAGAAAAAGACCAGCGCCGCTTCCTTTCGTCTTTTCTTCTGCCCCTACAGGGCACGTTGCCGGCAGCCGAGGCAAGCCCCAAGGTCATGCCGGCTCCGGGAAGCGGCCTTTCGGCCCCGCGCGATGCGTCGGGCGCCGAGTCGTCATCTAAAAAGGGATCTCTCCCCCGACGTGCCATCTGGCCTCTATTCGCGCCGCGGCTTGCGTTTTGCTCGCGGTTTCCGCGGCGCCGCTCCTCTCTCCGAAGGAAAATGGAAAAGGGGGGGGGAGGAGTAGCGAAAAGAAGAAGAGCTGGTGAGTGAGCAAAAGGCTGCAGTATTTAGACGAAGGGTAAAGTAGAATAATTAGATTAGGATAGGAAGGAGAAGAAAAGATCTGAGGAAAGTTTTTTTTTTTTTTTTTTTTTAAGAAATTAGTCTCTCTACAAGAAAAGAATAGGAGCCTATTCTAAACACTTGCTCTCCCTGTTGAGGCAGGAACAGAACTGAAGGGTGGTTCCCACAGCCACAGGAAGGGGAAGATCTTTTAGATTCCTGCCTCCCTGATTGGACGGTGGGAAAACACCCAAGATGTCCTCCGCCTCTTAGGGAGAAGTGTACATTGTTCTTCCTCTTGAACGCTTATTCTGTGTGCATATTTAAATATTATCAGGAATAAATGGGGAAAGAATGTAACATTCCACAATTTGGCTCTTGAAGTAAGAAGCCAGTGTCATGAAGAACACTATGAAACTTTTTTTGAAACCAAAGGAACGCACAGTCTGCTTTCTAACCAGAGTCTAACTAAACAGCTGAGGGTATCAATTCTAGAAATATTAATTGACTGAGGCAAAAAAGATTTTCTGCTGTGTTTAATGGCTTAAAATTTAACAGCACTATCTCAAAGTTTAACAGAAGAGGGTGGAGTTAAATATACCTTTGTCTATTCATTTGAAAAAATGACAGATTGATTGATTGTGAGAATTACATTGTTTCATCTCCATGTAAACCTACCAATATATGAACAGTGATAGAACCCAGAATGATACATCATACGCATTATGCTAATATCCAAACACTTAATCATGGCCGTTAATATTAAAATTACAATTAGCATGAGAAGAACCAGAAGCGTGACCCTTTTTAACAAGAACTTGAAATATAAAAAGCTTCTGATTAAATATGAGCCTTTTCCAAATTACAACTTGCATGTCCACAATTCCAGTTTGACGTGCATAAATATGAAGTAGGTGGAGCTATCAGATGTTGATTATATTCACTGCTGCATATTCTGATGGAAATTAGAAATGTAATATAGATTTAGAGTGGAAAGATAATTTCCACTGATTTATGTAACACTGACATAAAACATCTCAAAGAATATAATTATGCTGTGTGTAAAACTGCCTTAAAAAGAGGGGAGGGGGAGTCATAGGTAAAGAATGCACCTAAATAGGGGCTGTTAGTTAAGAACAATGTCTAACAATGTTATTTTTATCTTAAATTCTCAATTCTGGGGCAAAAATTGTTTTAAACTAACCAAGTCCCCATCCCATTGCCCTAAAAAGCACAGGTGTATACACCACAATTCAGCATTCAAAATTACAAATAAATCTGGCAGGTAGTTCCATCTACCTTTGCCTAATGTGGCTTTTGGATACAAAGTTTAGCTACAGGCACAGGCTGCACTGTGGCTCACTGAAAAGTAAAATTCACAAACAGTGGGACGCGTTGTTCTTCAGGACAGAGCAATGGTACACATGTGTACTGAGCTGGTCACCAGCAGCAAGAGACAGTTTTGAGGTTCAGGGTGGAGTATGGATGCAGAATGCGGGAATAGAGACCAGAGCAGCAGAGTATCCTCCCCCCATTTCCAGTTTGATTTTGGAAATATCAGTCTCCATCACATTTATTTAGTTAATTAATTTAGTTAGTTAATTCATATTCTGCCCTTTCCCGCGGACGGGCTCAAATCCGCTTGCTGGGTGGAGCTAGGCCTGCTATACATGCCAAATAAACAAGCGGCACAGGATGGTGGATGGCTGAGGACAGCTATGGTTTACATCTGGTACTCACTTCTGCTTTCACTCTCCCACAAGATTGTAGCAGCACTCAGACTTGACACCATCTTGTTTTAGGGATACTGAATTGTTTTTTACTGTTATTTAAATTGGTTTTATCTGTTTCTGAAATGTTTCTGCTGTGAACTGCTCTGAGCCTGGCTATCGGAAAGGGTGGTCAAAAATTTAATTAAATAATAAATATGGCTGTAAATCTGCATGCCGTAAATTCAGCTGTGTACAAGCATTATCCTGCCCTCTTACTGTGCTATGCCTATGATTTTTGCTGAATGTTCTACATTTATGATCATGCCGTCTTTTTTTAAACTTCAGCTTAACATTGGTATGAAATTTAATATAATGCATATTACTTTAATGTGTCTTCCTCCCTCCCCACCACAATGCCTACTCATACAACTTTTCAGCAAGACATGTCAATTAATCCATGGCATGTTCAAATTTGATGAAGCATCATTTTAGTTCCTATCTCACAGCAGCACCTGACCTGGAGTTTATTAATTTCACAAAAACAATCTTGCTGAATTTAGAAGGCGAGACTGAAAAATACTTCTTGCTTGAGCACATGTTGTAACGTCCTTTTGGTTATCACACACTGTAAATTGCTCATTTCCCCCTAGCCTACTTAATCCATTTACACGGCCCTGCATTACAAATTTAGATCATGTGCACTTTAATTTTTCAATTAATTATTTCTAATTGTGTATGTAAGAGATAAACAACTATGTACTATAACAGTACCATTAACTCGCAACAGAAAATTCTGTGCAAGTGAAAGTTATCTCAACACACATTCTTTTGCCAATTATGGTTTACTGATTTATAGCCAGGCATCACAAAACACCTTCAAAGTTATTAACAAATATTATAGCCATTTCTTGATTACTGTTAAAGCCTGCTATGTACCATGCAAAGCATTCTACCTTAACATAATTTAAAAGGTGTTGGTTTTTTTGGGTTCGTAACTGAGAATATACAAAGCAAGTAAGTTTAATGGGCTTCTGTGATGGGACTATAAAACATTTGTTCTGCATGCCAATTCTATAGCCAGCTTGTTTAGCAAAATGTCAAGATGCTTAAACCTTCCAAGTCTGGTTGGCCCTTTGTTCCCTAAAAGATGCATCAAGGCAGATCCCCATCTTTTATCTTACCTTCTTCTTTGAACTCAGTATGAGTTTACCCAACTTTTACCTTTGGGCCATTTTCCTGGTAGTATGTGCTGACAGCGTTAATGAGATTAATTACTTTCATTCCTGACCTGCCTTGACATGAAAGAAATACTAATTGGTTAATTGCGAACGGGGAACTTCAAAAAGATATTGGAGATAGTTTTAGACCCTGCAGGACACCCCTTCTACTTCAAGTGCATTATGTTCTTCAGGAGGTTACGGTGCTTCCTGCAATTTAGGAGCATCAGATCTTTGACTCATTATAGTGACAATAAGTGCATACTGCTGAAAGCGCTTGCTCAGCTGAACAAGGTCCTGCTATTGACCTTTAAAGCCGTGTGGGACCAGCAAACCTTAAGGTCTGCCTTCTCCCATATGAACCTATCCATCCACTCTGGTCATCTTCAGAGGCCCTGCTTTGGTGCCTTCATCACCACATGAGGCTAAATGTGGGGCAACTGCCATGAGATAAAAACTTTGGAGCTCCCTCCCCAGGAAGATCTGTTTGCCTCCCTCTAGCTTTGTCTTCTGCTAGCAGGTGAAGAGTTTTTTTGTTTTGTTTGGCTTCCCCCACCAACTGTTACTGGTTATCCTCCTTGGTCAGGGCCAGCACTACCGAGTAGGACAGGTAGGTGGCCACCTAGGGTAGCATCTGGTTACAGGGGTGCCCGGCCCTGCAGAAGGAAGGAAGCACATGGAGCGAGGAGAGGAGTGCCGGCATGCGTGGCTCTGGCTCCAGCTTCCTTCCCTCCCCTTTCTACTCCCCACAGCCAGGCTAGCGTTGCCTCCCTCCTTCCCTCACCAACCCCGAATCCCAGAAAGGGATGTGAGCTGCACTCCTTACATGAGAGTAAGGCCCCTGCAGAAGTTCCCAGGATTGGGCTGCAGAACTCTCTGCAGGTGAAGCCTCATTCAATGCAGTGGAATGCAAGCAGTGGCCTGTTTCGGAGACAGGGTGGGGTGACATGCCATGCGTGCATGCAGTTGAGCCAGTGGCAAAGCACCACCTTGGTCATCCAAACCGCAGTTTAAATAAGACACTCTGGACTGGGGAGCTGACATGCAACAGATGTTTACAGACTGGGAGTTTGAGAGCCTCCTCTCCCTGTAGTATATGGCATTTTTAGCATGATTTCTGTCTCCCTGAGTTCTAATCATTCATACCCTTTGACTGAAAGAGGTGAGGCTCCAGAAGGAGGTGAGACAGGCAGGTCACAGCGAGCGGACATGGGCACCATAGCCTCACCTAGGGCGCCAGAAAGCCTGACACTCTCCCTGGTTGTGCTATTCATAGAATCATAGAGTTGGAAGGGACCTCCAGGGTCATCTAGTCCAACCCCCTGCACAATACAGGAAATTCACAAATACCTTCCCCACACACACATATATCCTCCGTGATCCTCAGTGAAGATGGTAAAAACCTCCAGGATCATCCCTTGCCAAACTGGCCTGGAGAAAAACTACTGACTGATGCGTTTAAATGACTGTGTGTTTAAAAATTTTACTGGATTGTTTAAATATTTTATACACACATATTATAAATGCTGTTTTAATCTTGATGTTTTAATGGGGAAATGTTTTAACATGTGGTGTTCACTGCCTTAGGGACTCTATGGGGGTAGAAAGGCAGCATACAAATGTTTTAAATAAATAAACTTTACTATTTACATGCTGCCTGGATAAAACTTTAAAAATGTACTTGTTAATACCTAAGGTCAAAATGATATTGTATGCTTCTATTTTATGTACCTTCATTTATGTTATATGTAAATAAATATTATTTCAGTTAAGGGGGAGTGGGGACACTGGATTATTCAAAGTATAGAAACCCACAGCCGCCTTGAGCAAAAGTGTGAACAAATTTGATCTCCAGTGTTTCAATAAATATTATCTAAATATTACCTGAGTACCTACTCAGATTTAGGTGAGAAAAAATAGAGAGAGACGTCTGAGGAACCCATATTTGTATGAATGTAAAAAAATAAAAAAGTGGAAACAGCTACTGAAGTCAGGTGAAACCTGGATTTGTTCACTCAAGATGGAGAACTTTAAAGAATCCTGGAAAGGAGAGGGGGGGTTTGTCTTGGTTGTGTGAAAGAAGAGTCAACAAGATTTCCAAATTTTCCTTCATTCTCATAAGAACATAAGAGAAGCCATGTTGGATCAGGCCAATGGCCTATCCAGTCCAACACTCTGTGTCACACAATGGTCAAAAAAACCCAGGCGCCATCAGGAGGTCAATCAGTGGGGCCAGGACACCAGAAGCCCTCCCACTGTTGCCCCTTCCAAGCACCAAGAATATAGAGAATCATTGCCCCAGACAGAGGGTTCCGACAATATGCTGAGGCTAATAGCCACTGATGGACCTCTGCTCCACATGTTTATCCAATCCCCCCTTGAAGTTGTCTATGCCACCTCCTCCTGAGGCAGTGGAGCACCTCCACTGCTCATTCAATAATTCTTCTTGCATTCTCAGCTTATTGTTATTTCGAAGAAGCCTAATATTTTTAGATACTACGCAATACCAGAATTCAGAAGAACAAGCTACCTACCGACATAGAAGTCTTAAAAGCATGATTGTTGAGATGTGACGCTCCTGGAGGGAAGTCAGAGGGCAAGCCTACTGCTGGATCACTGCTCCTCCTCACTAACAGTGGTGTTCCTAAAAGTAAGAACAAGAAAAGGTCAAACATGAAAGGTGGCAATACACCACTAAGAAATTCAACACAACAGGCATACAGGCCACTCATGTTCCCAAATTTCTGAAGTTCCTAAAAGGTACTTGTAAATATTTAGAGCTAACAATATTATTATGTTCATAATTTTCCATGTATAGTTACATCATCTCTGTTATGTCCGTTTTTAAAAGCTTTGAGAAATTACCAGTCTAAAGGCTACAAGTAGGAACTAAAAGTACCAAATTTTTCTTTTAAAAAAAGAGTTACCGTAATCTCTTGGAAAACATTATTAGACATCATTTGCTTTTTACAGTATCAAAAGTACTAGGAACTGAACATAATATGACTGAAATTCCAAGAAGAAAGAGTATGATTTCCTATTTTCTGCCCTTGGGACTCAGACCAACAACACTTTGTTATAATAACATAAGAGAAGCCATGTTGGATCAGGCCAACGGCCCATCTAGTCCAACACGCTGTGTCATACAGTGGCCAAAAAATCAGGTGCCATCAGGAGGTCCATCAGCAGGTCCAGGACACTAGAAGTCCTCCCACTGTTGCCCCCCCCACCAACACCAAGAATACAGAGTATCACTGCCCCAGACAGAGCGTTCCAACAATACGCTGTGACTAATAGCCATTGATGGACCTCTGATCCATATGTTTATGGATCCTGGCTGCAAGCATAGACAGTTTCAAAAGGCTGTCTATGCTTGAAGCTGTCTATGCTTGCAGCCAGGATCCCAAGTTATCCAGGATCCCATATTACTACCAGTAGCTACACGTTTCACAGACTACTACTGCATCTCTCCAGCATCTACTCTTAAAATCATATCGCTATCATTTGTCAATGTATTCTACACACCCTTAATTTTCAGGGCCAAGCAAAAACTTCAGATATTCCAGAGCGTAGCTACCATGCTGCGTCAACTGAAATCTTGAGAAATGAAAAACCATCATTCATTCCTTCTAATGTGCTTTAAAAAACAAACCAACTCTTGATTCAAACACTATGGATGGGTTTTCCCCCTTCAACTGTTTCCAAGTTAATTTATCCTTGGACCAGGGCCAACAGTAAAAACTAACTGGCCCAAAATGATTTCCTATCATTTGTAAACAACTGGAAACGGGATAATAAAATAAGAGAACACTTGTACAGTACTGTCTAGATAGCTACAAAATTCATTAAGTATAATTATAGTCACTGAATTCAACAAATTCAAAATATATATATAAACACACACCCAAAAAAGAAAATCAATTCAGACAGGCTAATAAACACTGTAGGTGAAATCAATATACAAGTTCATGTTTCCTGCCTATACTCCATTCAGGTACCATAACCTCAGTTACCATGGCTCAAATACTACAAATATACTTTGTACCTCTGCTTCCCCCCCCCTTCCTTTACAGGAACTACTGTATGTGAATGACTGGACAATCACAGAAATTATATTCTTTTCTTGACCTACAAGTGGCAGTACTACCAGAAGAAACAGTTATGCCATAACACACTTCTAGCGTTATACAAGCAGGGTAACAACCCACAGAATTAAGTTAAGAGTCCAAAGCAACTTAAGACCAACAAAGTTTTATTCAGGGTATGAACTTTCGTGTGCATAAACACTCTAACTTCATTTTGTTGCCACAGATCAACACAGCTCCCCCTCCTGGATCAAACCACAGAATTTTTATTTAGATGGTGGGGTTTTTTTAATGTATGCTATCCTTCTGCCCAGCAAGAAGTGAATGTGACCTCCGATGCATAAGAGACGCATATTCTTTGACATTTTATCCAGCACTATTGAAGCACTGTCTTCAAATAAATGGATGGAGGTGGCTTTGGCCTCTGCACTCCTTTCCCCACATCACAAAATGGCGCTGACAGAATTTTTGATTTCCTGTTTCGTGCTGTTAAATGCCAACACTACCACAAAAAAGTGGTGGATTGTTTGTTCTGTCATTTCCACCAACTTCAACAGTATGATTTCAGAAATGGAAACACTTGATTGTCAATATATATTCACTTCTGTATTATTTAAAGTTTCCATTGAAAGTGACTATTTGATGTTAATCTGAAACCTTTTTAGTCCTGAATTGGCCTAGTTACAGCCCCCATCTTTGAACAAAAATGGATTTTAGACCCTGACTCTTCAATCCTGCCTCTTCCTGGAACCTTGGATAAGTAGCTATGAAACTGCATCAGCTTCCTTGCAAAGGAGCTGGGCTAAAACTAGAAGAACAGAAGGGTTGTAAGATGCAATCAATGATTTAAAATTTAGATTGATTGGCTAATTTACACTAAGTTTGCTCTCATGTTTGCAACCTTCTGTTTGAAATATATTTACAAGTTTTGTGGGTCATCTCTCTACTATTTAGTGCAGGGGTGTTGAACTCATTTGTTATAAGGGCCGAATGAGACCTTGTTGGGCCGGGCCATGTCAGGCCAAGCCATGTGTGTACCTATTTAAGATTAGGTAGCAGAGATATAAATTTTATAAAGAACACAAACACATATATATATATTTTTTAAAAACTTAAAACATGCTTAAAACATTAGCACTCATTGGTCTTAAAGGAGCTTTCTTTGTATCTCTCCCATGGGATCCATGGAACTGGGCAAAGAAAACTCTGGCTCTTTTCTTCCTTCCCCGAGGACCAGGAGGGAGAGGGGCCTCAGCCAATAGAAGGAAGAGAGGCTTGGCTCAGTAGGTCTGCTGTGCGATTGAGAGAGCCTGGAAAAACAAGCTCTGCCTCCCCCCCTTCCTCCCCAAGGGAGGAGCCTCAGCTGAGAAAAGAGGTTTTCCTCTGTAGTTCCTGTGCGATTGAGCAAGCCTGGCAAAGCAAGTTGTGATGCAGAAGGAAGCAAGAGAGAAGGAGAAGGAGGCAGATGACAGCCAACTGCTTAGGGGCCTGATAGGAGCCCTATGGGGGCCTGATTTGGCCCCCAAACGGCATTTTTAACACCTCTGATCTAGTGTGTCCTCCTATAAGTGTAAAATTGGTTTAGAATTATAATTTATTTATTAATGCTTCAGCACTATTTACCTGCTTATATGGTTTCCTGTAACCATCTGCATCTTACTGAAGATTTTGTTAATATCAAACATTAGAGTAAAGCTGAAGAAAAACACCAAAACATTTGTGTCTAAATACAATTCATGTATTCCTGTATCATGCATCTAATTCGGTTTTCAATTTGCTTCTGCAGTGTATTATTCTGTAATGCTTTTCAACTAACAGTTTAATCTGTATCGTTAACACTTTGGAGTCAATGTTTTCCTGCTAACAGTTGTGTTTCCACCACGGTGAGAACCCTAAGATTACCTCTTGCTTAAAAGGACCAAATTAACATTTGGTATAGCCCCCAGAGCAGCAACTTGAATTTATCACGAAATGAATTTTTAGAAATATAAATTCTCTATAATTGACATAACTTCATAATACCCCCTATAGTTGCTCTCACTGATATCTGTGACAGAATCTTCCAAAGCAAACACCTGTCAGCACACCTATTAATTCCACACATCCAAGTCACATCTCTCACACCACCTACCACTTTTCCCTGGTATCTCTCAATTCTAGCTTTTGCTTCTCCTGTAAAGTGCTGACAATTGTAGCCTTCTTTCTTATCTCTAAGTATCTTTGACAGAAATATTTCAGTATAATTGATACCACTCAGTCCCGTGTGTCAGAAAATCACATCTCTAACCCAATGATTTAACCCCACAGGATGATGGATTCTCTCTTTTTATAAGTACTATTCTGATCTAACCACTTGCCAGTGGCTGTATGACTTATTAGTACCATCCACTGATGAACCTTAGAATGTTGATGAAGTTCAGATTTGGGCAGTTTAACATTAGTGCCTCCAGTTCAGAACCCCAAATCCATCCTGAATAAAGCATGTCATGTACAGGTCCAGCTTGAAATGGGTTCACCCAGGCCTCGGATTCAGCGGGAGCTCACAAGAGCACAGCTCCCCAACCTTTCTGACAGTTCCACCTCCTCCTTCCCACCTTGTTCACTCAATAGTAGGTGCAGCTGCATAACAATCCCTGGATGAGCTCCACCACCTATTTTTCTACAAAACGACCCCTGGACTCACCCATTTTGCCCCTTCCCTGTCCTGCTGAGATTTCTATGTTCAGGGCAATAGCAGTGGAAGCTGGTACACTGGACTGGGAATGCTGCCCTTGTAGTAACTCAGGTGTCAGGAATCCTGGGAAATGACATTCCAGTTGCTCCAGAAATTAGGAGCTTAGGATCACAACATTGTTAACAGCCATTCACCTATTTACCTGTGACAAGGACTGCCTCTAGGCCATTCAGGAACTGTTTTACAGATATGAAGGAAAAATTCAGGGTGTTGATGTAGCAAAAAAAAAAAATTGGTTTATAAAAATCTTCATGGATTAATATGTTTTGTTGACTGTTTTTCAAGGCTGAGGGCTGCTGACAAACTTTCAACTTTAAAATTTAAGGATTTCTTTTTATTAAGATGTCACCCCAGAGTCGGAAACGACTGGTGCTTGCACAGGGGGCCTTTCCTTTTCCTTCTATTAAGATACTGGCTATTCCCCCCAAAATCAAGCTCTTGGTTAACATTACTGCTGAATCTTTTAAAATTCTGCAATCAAAGGTAGACCGAACAAGCACAGAAAAGCTACAGTGGCAATGCATACATCCAATCCATGTCCAATATAATGACAGCATGAATATGAAAAATCAGAGCTTTTAACCATAAATACAAAGACTATACTTGTACATTCAGTTCAGATGCCGGATTGTGAACGTGGGATGGAATCAGCTGCATGGTTAGCATACCCAAATAGAATGATGATGATGTTGATGATAATGTTGGATTCACACTCCACCCTCCACTTCGAATCTCAGAGTGGCTCACAATCTCCTTTATCTTCCTCCCCACCCCCCACAACAGATACCCTGTGAGGTGAGTGGGGCTGAGAAGGCTCTCACAGAAGCTGCCCTTTCAAGGACAACCTCTGCAAGAGCTATGGCTGACCCAAGGCCATTCCAGCAGCTGCAAGTGGAGGAGCAGGGAATCAAACCTGGTTCTCCCAGATAAGAGTCCACACACACCAAACTGGCTCTCATATGCACATAAATGACTTTTGTTCAATACTTCTCTGTCCTGTGGATACATCTGCACAATTTATTCTTTTTCTTTAGCCAATTTATTCTTTTTCTTTTGGCAATCCCAACTACAAAGAAGCACTACACATTTGTACTGGTGTTTGGTATAAAATGTATTGTGAGGACCCAACTCCTCTTCCAGCTGAGACTCCCCTTGGATAGTGGGGTCTTATTTTGGACTTACAGCACAATCCAGAGAGGGGAGGGGCAGAAAGTCTTTGGGGAGCAGACGAGCCGCTACGTGGGCGCAGGAAGGGTTTGCACCGACATACGACTGGTGCCTCCACTGCGGGGGGAGTTACGTGGGCGGGGGGCCGCCCGAGCGCCACTCCGCCCAAGGGCAGTGGTGCCTGAGGGCTGCACCCGAGCATGGGCGGAAGTGAGGCAGAGTGCAGCGTTCAGGTGGAGGAGGAGGTGGAGTTGGGGGTGTGGCCAGGCTTAGGCAGTTTCTGGAGCAGTTTGGCCCCCCCAAGAGGCGCAACTTTACACCAGCAAAAATGGCGGCATGACCAATAGGCACTCATTGAAACCAAAAATAAAGCTTGCATCTGCTGCTGCGGAAGCTCGCAGACCCCTTAGGCAGCGGCGTGATTGCCTCGCCAATCCCCTAGCGCCTCGGGCTAACGAGCTCCCTCCCCAGCACCCAATCGTGGTCACCCCCCTCCTAGAAATACTTCCGCTCTGGCCTCACACAACTCAGTTGTTAGGAAGAGGAGCGCGTGGCGGTAAGATCTGCCAGTGAGCTCCCGGCCATACAGACTTAGAGTGAAGGACAGGCAGGCACGTTGGTGACGGGTTATGCACTGGGTGGTTGCTTTGACAGTATCTTTGACTTGCAAGGGGGAGAGAGAGGTCAACCCCAGGGGCTAACTGCTCTTATTTCCAGGTCTCCACAGGTTCCGGGCTCCCAGAGGCTCTGCATGCAAGGACTGTCGCCCATGGCTGGGTAAGTTCCACTGTCCCCCCCAGCCTCCCCCTCCCCTCGCTCTTGACCGCTCAGAGTGCGAGCATCTTTGGCACTTGAACCAGGCAGTGGGCTCCGGCAGAGAGCATTTGCTGACCCCACTCCCCTGTGCTGCTGCCTGCTCCCTTCCCTTGGCCTGCCCTCTGCCGCATTCCCAACCCCTGGCAGGGCACAGGGTGTGTATGTGTGACAGCTGCCCTGTTGCAGTGAGGTGAGTCAGAGACTGTCCCATTAAGATAGCACCCAGCTGAAACGCAGCCTGCTCTTCCAGCTGCTGCCCTTGCAGGTGCTCTTGATCTCTATCTCAGTTTTACAGGTGGAACTCCAACACAGAGGCTTCCGCATGTGCTGCTCCACCACCACCCCACTCCCTCAGCTGTTTCTGCCCGCCGTTTGGAATGGAGCCCCGCCCACGAAAAGACTGCCCAGCGCGCGCCAGGGAGACTGTTGCACTCTGTTCTGGAAAAATAAAGTCTGAGCTGTGCCCTCTGTTGTCTCTCCTGCTTGGCATCTGCTGCACATTCCCTGGGCAACCCCCCTTCATCAGTGGCCTCTCCAAGGGAATGCCTGGGAGGGTGGACAGACTTGATTTTGGGAGGAGGGAACGGTCTATGAGCCGCCACACTGCCCCTCACATGGCTGGACAGGGAAGGGGAGTGCCTTGGCCTGCCTGGGCTGACAGCCTACCCGACCCCACAGGGCTGCTGTATGCAGGGCACTAAGGGGGGGGGGCGCTGATGAGGTGGACTCAAGAGTTCTGCGGCTGATGGACTCGCACTGAGTTCAGTGGCCCCCGGGGGAGGTGTTCCATGCACATCGCAGGGGGCGTCAGGGCAACACAGCGGGTCTCTGGATTGGGGGGTGTCTGCTGCTGGGCTGCTAACTCCCAGACATACATTCCAGCTGCTGTCTATAGCAGCGAACTCCTACACTTCATACTTCCTGCTTGTCTGCCTGCCATTGGCAGAGTCTCTGACAGCAGGAGGATGTGAGGGGATTGACAGCTTCACCGTGGTCTCATGCGGGCCTGTCTTGCCCCCACCCCCAACTCGCCACCAAGCCAGGCTTCTTGTGCGCGCAAGCCCAGCGTCACTCCCGTTCCTGTGTTGGTGGGACGTCTCTCCTTTGCCTGTGATGGTCTGCCCATCATTGACTCTGTTCTCTGTTTGGGGGCGAGTTGGGGATGGCTATCAGCCTCTCTGGGGCCGCCTCTCCCCATCCCTGGCTGTCATGAGCCGCAGTGCATGCGCCAGGACTGGCCAATGGGGGGGTGGGCTGGCCCTCCCCTCCGGCTGTCTCCCCCTCCCTTGTGCCTCCACCAGCAGCGTTGCCATGGTGACCGTCTCCCTCACGACAAGCTACGCCTCTCCCCTCCCCACACTCCAGTGTGCCGAAGTCCACAGGAAGTCTAGGAGCGGCGCGGCAGCTAAGCCACGGCCGGCCACCACCTATGTCTGGATTGGGCTGCCCGCTGCTTAACAGGTACCCCTTTTCACAGCCTATGTGCCAAGGGAATCTGAAACTTGGGGAGTCTCATAAAAGCAACTGGGTTCATCCCTGACATTGGACTCTCCTAGGAAAGAAAAGGAAGGGTGTACTAGAATTAAAAAACGATTAAATTAAAAAAAAAAAAAAAAAAGCTCTGCGACATACCTTGCTAACAAAAAAACGTTCAGTGCTAAAATAGACAGGTTGCTTACCTGTAACTATAGATCTTCGAGCGGTCATATGTGCATTCACACTCATGGGATAGAGCGCCTGCGCCGATCCCTGAATCGGTACCTAAAAAGGCCAGGATTTTTTCGCGTTCGGCACCAAGGGGCATGCGCAGGCGTCCCAGTGCGCATGCTCACCAGCGCCAGCGCGAGGATCCTGCCAGTTCCTTCCTGACCGTTGGAAGCCCCCACTGGAGGGAGACCGTCCGCAGTGGGGAAGGAGGGCGGGTAGTGTGAATGCACAGATGACCACTCAAAGATCTACAGTTACAGGTAAGCAACCTGTCTATCTTCTTCGTGGTCTCTGTGCTTCACACTCATGGGAGATTAGCAAGCAAGACATACCTGGAGGCGGGAAGACGGTCAACCAGAAGAAACAGCTTGCAGCACCGCAGCTCCCAGACGAGTCCTCTGTTGAGCATGCATGTCCAGCGCATAGTACTTCATAAAGGCATGCGGAGAGGACCAGGTGAGAGCCTTGCAAACATCCGTCAGGGAAACGCCTTTCAGGAACGCCACCAACGTCGCCATCGCTCTTGTAGAGTGTCTGCAAATAGGCCCAGGTAACGGCTTCTTAGCCAACAAATAACACAGTTTAATTGTCTCAGTGAGCCATTTTGAAAGCCGCTGAGACAAGATCCTGGAACCTAACTTAGGAGCAGCATAAGAAACAAAAAGCTGCTGGTCCTTACGAAAACTCGGGAGTGACTTAAATAAACAATAAAGCACGCTTCACATCTAGAGCATGCAACCTAAATTCCTCATCCGAGGAAGGTGTAGGATGAAAAGTGGGCAACCAAACTTCTAAGTTGAGGTGGAACTGAGAAACCACCTTGGGGAGAAAAACAATAACAGGAGCTAACGATACTCCAGCCTCCTGAAAAACAAGATATGGGTAGTCACAACGCATAGCCGTGAGCTCCCCTGTGCGGTGTGCTGATGTAATGGCTACCAAAAAAGCAGTCTTCCAAGATAGAAGCTGTAACGAATGTGTGGCCATCGGCTCAAAAGGACGCCGAGTCAGCCTGTCCAACACTAAAGTCAAATCCCACAACTGTAGGGGTGATCTCGATCTAAGCAAACCCTTCAAAGACCTCTTCGAATGAGGGTGTGCAAAAACAGAGTGCCCCTCAACTAGTTCATGGAACGCAGAAATTGCTGCCAAATAAACCTTGATGGAAGAAAAAACAAGGCCAGCATCCACCAGAGATTAAAAAAACTCAAAAATTACCGACAATCCCACCCTTTGGGGGGAAACTGAGGGATCAACTAAGAACTGCAGAAAAATCCACCACTTCCTATCATAGGAAGCGCGGGTAGAAAGTTTCCTGCTGTTCAAGAAAACATGTTGGACTCTGCTAGAAAACCCACAGGGTCGATGAACCATGCTGTCAGCTTCAGGTGGGGCACATTGTGATGGAGTACATGACCGTCCTATATAATAATAATAATTTTTTATTTATACCCTGCCCTCCCCGCCAAGGCAGGCTCAGGGCAGCTGAGCTCAGTCCTGAGCTGACAGAAGGTCTGGTTCCACCGAAAACTGGTAGAAGACCCCCCTTGCCAGTTGGAGCAGGATTGGGAACCAGTTCTGGTGAGGCCACCAGGCAATCACCAGGATACAGCATGGTCTCTCTCTTGTGATCTTCTGACCACCCTCGTCAATAGTGGCAGAGGTGGGAACAGATAAAAGAACCAACCTTCCCACGAGAACAGCAGACCGTCTCCCAACGACTCTGGATCTGAGCCCCCTCTGGAGCAAAACAGAGGACACTTCCGGTTTTCGGCTGTGGCAAAGACTTCCACCTGAGGATACCCCCAGAGCTGAAACACGGGTTGAAGGAAACACCACTGTAACTCCCACTCATGCGGGGAAGCCGCACCCCTGCTGAGGGAGTCTGCTTGCAAGTTGAGGACCCCTGGGAGATGCGCTGCCTTCACAAAGATGTCGTGGTACAGGCACTCCGAACACAGATTCAGCGCCAGTGCACAAAGCTGTCGAGAGACTGTCCCTCCCTGCCTGTTGATGTAACACAGGGCAGTGGTATTGTCTGTTAGCAGAGCAACAATCTTCCCCGCCACCATGGGGCGGAAACACCAAAGAGCAAAGTGAATTGCCAGCACTTCCAAGTAATTTATGTAGCAGTGAGTCAATTTCAAAGGCCAAGGACCCCCCCACACACAGATCATCCATGTGGGCCCCCCAACCCCATAAAGACGCATCTGTTGTGATAGTCACAGTTGGTGCAGGTAGATGGAAGGGAGCTCCCTGACAAATGTTGTCCTTTGACTTCCACCATTGCAGTGTTTGAAGTGTCACAGGTGGAATTACAAACCTCTTTCGAGGTGAGTCCCGTAACGGGTGAAACTGATGAAGAAACCAAAGTTGTAGGCCTCTCAGCCTCAGCTTCGCAAAGAGCAGCACGCTTGTAATCGCCACCATCAGCCCCAGCATCCGCTGCAGCTGCTGCACCGTGCCCCACTTTCGACTCTGCAGAAGTTCGACAAGGTTGATAATGTCCATCGCTCTCTGCTGAGGCAGAAACGCGCAATGAAGGTTCGTATCCAGCAAAGCCCCTATGAACTGAACTGTCGTTGATGGAGTAAGGTGTGATTTCTCCAAATTGACCTGAAGACCCAAGGTGTCAAGAAGACGAAGAATGATAGCAATGTGGGATGACAAACTCTCTTTTGACTCTGCCACAAGGAGCCAGTCGCCGATGTATGGAAAGACGACTATCCCTTGAAGCCGGAGATGGGCAGCCACAACGCTCATCATCTTCGTGAACACCCGAGGTGTGGTGGACAGACCGAACGGAAGAGTCTTGAACTGGAAGTGCTGAGAGCCTACTACAAACCGAAGGAAACGCAGGATGGATGCTGACGTGGAAGTATGCATCCTTGAGGTCCAGCGTTGCCATCCAATCCCCTTGGTTGATGACGGGCAGAATTGTTTCCAGAGTGGACATTCTGAACTTCTGGTACAAAATAAATTTGTTCAGATTCCGAAGATCCATGATTGGTCTTAGACCCCCGTCCCGCTTGGGAACCAGGAAGTAACGACAGAAGAAGTCTCCCGTCCTGGCCTCCATAGGGATCCTCTCTATGGCTTGTTTCTGTAAGAGGTTGCTCACCTCCGCCAGCAGAGGTGGGGAAGGGGGAGTGGTAATTACCACAGATTGGTTCAGAATCTGAGCAAAATCTATTTTGTAGCCTTCCGCTACGATGGAAAGTGCCCACCTGTCCGTAGTGATGGACTCCCAGGCGGATAGGAATGGGTGGAGGCGGATAGACGAAGTGGAAGAGGGGACAGTGACATGTGCTGCCAGAAAGTCAAAGGCCCTGCTTTTGAGGGCGAGTGCCCTTGGACTTGCCGGTGGTCTGTGAAGCATAACAGTTTCTGTTATGAAACTCTCAGGGACCTACTCTCAGGTTGAGCAGAGCGAGGTCTCCACTGCTGTTCTGGGGAGAACTTTTGGTACGGCTTCTTTGCCCAAGGCTTGTGCCACTGTTTCTGTCTCGCAGCTCTGGAAGATGCCGGTACGCCCAGGTTCCTGGAAGTTTTTATACTTTTACCCCTTTCCTGGAGCGCATTGTTGGTGGTAGAGCTGAACAGGCCTTCGCCCTCGAAGGGCAGATTTTCAACGAAGGCCCTGGTGTCCTGCTGGAGAGACGTAGATCTGAGCCAGGAGTGGCGGCGGAGGCAGACAGCAGAAGTGATGGTCCTCGCTGAGACGTCAACCATGTGCTTTGCTGCAGCCAGTTGTTGTTTGGCTAAAGCAAAGCCTTCCTTCTGCAACTTCTTTGCAGCCGACCTCTTCTCCTCACTCAGGGAAGACACTGAGTATTGGTATCTAGCCATGCACGCGGCATGGTTAGATACCTTTACTCCCAGCGCCCCAGCAGAGTAGAACTTCCTTCCGACGTTATCCAGCTTCTTTCCCTCCTTGTCTGGTGGAGAGGAGTACGTCTTGCAGGCCTTCAACGAGGAGGAAACGACCACCGAATTTAGCTTTGGGTGTGTAAAGCAGAACTCAGCCCCAGACTCTTGGACAAGGTACATATGGTCCAACCTTCTCGATGACACGGGTGTAGAAGCAGGCTTCGCCCAGGGCTCCTTAATTGCCTGTAAGATGACCTTCGTCACCAGCAGGGCAACCGCTGTAGACTTATCCCATTGCATGATGTCGAACACGTTATCATCTACAACGGGTTGCGTCTGTGTCAAGAGTGCCATCCTCTTCACCAGGTCCTCGTATGACTTCAGATCCACCGATGGTGAGATGGGAAGTTCCTCAGCCGTATGAAACACCGGGGAAGGTTCCAAAGCCCGGTCCGCATCGTCGGTACCAACCTCGAAGTCCGACGATGAAGACTCTTTGTGTAGAGAACGTTCTGAGAGCACCGGAGTAGACTCTCTGACGGACGACTGGATCGACACCGACGACCGAGGTTGGACTTCCTCCACCACCACGCCGCGTCTGTCAGGCGGGACAGAGATCAATGCCGAAGGACGCCATCTAGAATGCTGAGACAGCCTGGACATGTGGGATGCCTCGGACTGCTGCTCCCAGTCTGCGAACTCACGAGGAGGGTACCATTGGTACGGTGGGTAGGGATAAGCGCAAGGAGGCAATTGCCGCTGCTCCCATGGCGGAAGCGGTGGGAAGCGACGAGCTACTGTAGTCGGTTCCAGCTCTCTCTGGCCTCTCACCTGATCCATCGGTGCTGAAGGCTCCATCGGCCCCGATGCCGACACCTCCACCTCCGAGTCACTCACTGCGACGCCTGGAACCTGAAGAATGGGAGCACTGAGTCAGGTTGATCTCATGCTCCGATGCCGACAGGCGCAGCTGTGAAGCACTGCCTCTCGACACCGAAGGGCTATGACGCAGGGAAGCCAAGATCTTCCTTGGTGGAGCTGTCGATGTCGAAGCGTCATGCGAAGGCGAAGGGATGCAGGATGGTCTCTTCTTCCGCTTCTCCTTCGATTTCACCTTCTTCAGCACGGATGATCGGGTCCCCGAGTCATCTTGACGCCTCTTAGCCGGGGTGTCCACTGACCCTTCAGAAGGCCATTTCATGGAACGCCCGCGCTCGACCGGCATCTTGGTCCTGATCGGCAAAGTCTCAGCTGATGTGACCGTCGGGGCCGCGGCCTCACCCATCGATACCGACGGGCCCGATGCCATCTTTTGAGGACGAAGTGCCGACTCGACCAAAGCCGCCGAAAGCCTCGCCGCTCGATTCTTATGAGTTTATTTCGAGAAACTCAGACAGTGTGCGCAAGAATCGACGCGATGTCCCTTGCCCAGAGAGAGGAGACAGAGGGAATGGCCGTCGGGGGGGGGGGGGCAATCTTCTTCCCACAGGAGCAGCACCTCTTAAAAAAAAAACCAACGTCTTTGCATAGATGCCCAGGAAAAAAACCCATTCAGGAAAGTCTCTGAGGGGGAAAACACGGGGGGGGAAACCAAGCCCCGAAGGGCAAGTCCAACAAACTTTAAAAAAAAAACCAACAACAACACTAACTATCTAACGACTAAGTAACTAACTACAGTAAGAAAATAACAAATAGGCTATATACAACAGGCAAAAAAAGCAATCCAAGATTACTTTACCAACCGGGGACACTAAAGGAGATCCTCTCAGTGCAGCAGTCAGAAAGGAACCGGCGGGATCCCGGGCTTTTTAGGTACCGATTCGGGGACTGGCGCAGGCGCTCTATCTCGTGACTGTGAAGCATAGACACCATGAAGAATATCATCCAGTATCCAGATACACCTCTGAGGCATCTGCTCAGCTGCAAGACATACTTTATGCAAGCATATTCCTGGCTCCAAAGAGTACTTCATTAAGGCCAGGAGTGGCCAAACTGAAGCTTGGGAGCCACATGCAGCTCTTTCACACATATTGTATGGCTTTTGAAGCCCCCACCGCCCTGTCAGTCAGCTTGGAGAAGGCATTTCTCTCTTTAAATCATTTCTCCAAGCCAGCTGGCATCTTGGAGAATGCATTTAAAGTTGCTTTCTTTCCACCTCTCCCTCCTTCCATCTATTTTCCTTTCTTCTGGCTCTAAAATATCTGATGTTTATTCTATGTGATTCTTACATTAAGCAAGTTCGGCCACCCCTGATGAAGGCTATGTGAACCATTTCCAGCTATAGACAATTGCGCAACCCTTAAATATCACTAATCCAATCCAGCAGCCTAACATCCGAGCCACCCAAGAGGACATTTAGGCCTATCATTTATGTTACACATGGTTCTTTGTCAATATGCTAAAACTATCCAATGTGACACCCTACTTTGGAATGTCAGGTATTTCCCTACTAATCTTCCCATCAGATTTTGGGAGCAGTTAGTTTTTAACCAGCCAGTGAGATTCAAACTTTTCATCTTGACCCAATCCAAAACCAGGACAACCAAAAACTACTTACCATGGGGATCTTCTGTCCATAAAAGAGGGACCCCATGCCCTAGCAAATTGTTCCCAGATCCCTGGTACAGAACTCCGCTTGTCAGAACTCTGTTTCCTCTGAAATCCCCTGCTACGCTTTGGGGGGGGGGATCCCTCCTCCTCGTTTCTTCCTCAGACAGTTTGCTCCTTGGACCTCCAGTGCATCTACGCCAGTACCTCCCCAGTTTTCAAACCCAAAATTTAAGGCTGTATGTCCCTTCTCTAAAATGTCCCAATTTCCTCCCTCCTTCCTTTTAGAAGTGTGCCCTCTCATTAGGATGTGTGTGTGATTTAGGGAATTAAAAAACGATTAAATTTAAAAAAAAAAAAGCTCTGCGGCATACCTTGCTAACAAAAAAACGTTCAGTGCTAAAATCATCCAGTATCCAGACACACCTCTGAGGCATCTGCTCAGCTCCAAGAAATACCTTATGCAAGCATAAGGTGCATAATGCTTGCTCTTTACATTTTTATTCTATTTTCTTTTGTATACATAAAGTTATTTGTTTGTGTTTACAGTCACTTTCATTCACTTTCTTCATAATTTTTATTTTTGGTCTCCCCACCAAGATCTACCCTGGTATAGACCGATTACAAAGGTCCTGCATTATTCTTTTCTGGAACCCCTTCAAAATTAATTTCCCCTTCTCTGGTTCCAGTTTGGATAATAACATCTCTGAATTTCATAGGGCTTTTTGTAGAAAAAGCCAAGCAGGAACTCATTTGCATATTAGGCCACTCCCCCTATGTCACTATTGTTTCCCGCCGGGCTTTCTTACAGAAAAAGCCCAGCAGGAACTCATTTGCATAGTAGTCCACACACCCTAAACTGCATTCCTGTGAGTTCCTGCTAAAAACAAAACACCCTGGTATGTAATATTGCCAGTGCTTTTCACAGCAGTGCAAGCAATAACAAAATAAAATAATATTGGCTGTCGGCTGCTTGGGGCAAGTTTCTCTGGAACTAGCCTAAGGAAAATGCAAGGCACTGAGAGACAGACTGTGCAATCCAAAGCAACATGGAACAGGCATGGCTGCTGGGTATCTTGGCCATCACCCGCCTGATGGACAGACAGACAGAATGAACATAAGAGAAGCCATGCTGGATCAGGCCAATGGCCCATCCAGTCCAACACTCTGTGTCACACAGTGGCAATATACACACACACACACACACACACACTGTGGCTAATAGCCACTGATGGACCTCTGCTCCATATTTTTATCTAACCCCCTCTTGAAGCTGTCTATACTTGTAGCCGCCACCTCCTGTAGCACTGAATTCCACATATTAATCATCTTTTGGGTGAAGAAGTACTTCCTTTTATCTATTTTAACATGACTGCTCAGCAATTTCATCATTCTAGTTGCCCTTTTCTGCACTTTTTCCAATGTTATAATATCCTTTTTGAGGTGCGGTGACCAGAATTGCACACGGTATTGCAAATGAGACCACACCATCGATTTATACAGGGGCATTATGATACTGGCTGATTTGTTTTCAGTTCCCTTCCTAATAATTCCCAGCATGGCGTTGGCCTTCTTTTATTGCAATTGCACACTGTCTTGACATTTTCAGTGAGTTATCTACCACGACCCGAAGATCTCTCTCTTGGTCAGTCTCTGCCAGTTCACACCCCATCAACTTGTATTTGTAGCTGGGATTCTTGGCCCCAATGTGCATTACTTTGCACTTGGCCACCCTGAACCTCATCTGCCACGTTGACGCCCACTCACCCAGCCTCAACAGATCCCTTTGGAGTGCCTCACAATCCTCTCTGGTTCTCACCACCCTGAACAATTTAGTGTCATCTGCAAACCTGGCCACTTCACTGCTCACTCCCAACTCCAGCCTTGCTGAAAATGGAAGCACAAAATTCAAAATCTAGGATCCAAAAGGATGTAGGAGTGGAGAGAGGGCCCAGCACAACTGCCCTTCCTGAACTTTCCCCTATTACAAATCTCTCCTCTGTTACCTGTGCTTGATGTTTTGTATTTGAGAAGCCTGAAATGAACAACACCATCCTGAGCCACTGCTCATTCCCCCCTTATAAGAAAAAACACCTTGTTTTGAGAAATCTCCTATCATCACTCATTTCATTTTCCAACTGCTTCAGCAGTGACCTTATGGCACAAATGTACATGGAAGGACATGTATTTCAAGTTCCTGAAGTAAACAGTGGAAATGTTTTCAAAAGTAATTTTAAATTGCTTTAACTGCAATAGCTCTTAATTTTATCATCATTTCTATATTTTTAAGCACCATCATTGATCACTGGCATAGTTTTAGGTCTCAAAAATGACATTCAAAATAACCAGGACTCTAAATTGGTGTTTATAATGGGAATAATAATTGGAAACTAATCATAGCTGAGCTAACAGCCCTGATACAATTATGTGTAAAATATTCATTTCTGTATAAAAGCTGACAGCTACAAGTAGATGTTTTTCCTGTATTGTTCGTTAATTGTTAATATAAACTACCATTTACAGAGTGCAACATTCCTTTGTCTAGCTGGGTAAAATGCATAATCTGCTCATCTCTGTCCTTTAGACTTCAGAACACTGGAAATTCCTTTCACCAAACTGGCACTCCAAGCCAAAACCAGACTTTCTTAAGATGGAAGCTAAAGTTCTCAGGAAGTTAGTTATACAAACGCAATTTGCAGGTTACTTCCTTGCAGGATTGCCAGGTCCAACTCAGAAAATACCTGGGGACTTTGCGGGTGGAGCCGAGAGACTTTCACATTCCCTAAAATAATAAAAATACAGCAGTGCAGTTTCCGTAAATAGTCTTCATCTCCTCATCCCCCAGCAGCTACACTTCCCCTGAATCACATACACACTCCCTCACAAAGAAGCCAAAATAAACACAGTTAGCAAGCACAAACTTCTGTGATCTCACAGGGGCAATTTACATCTGCTGTGTTTCAACCAACCTTCAGACTAATACAAAAATGAAAGAACAGCCTAGAGCAGGGGTGTCAAACATCTGGCCTGGGGGCCGAAACAGGCCCCAGAGTAACAGGCTGTCATCTTCTTCCTTCTCCCTTTCTCTTGCTTCCTTCTGTGTAACAGCTTGTTTTGCAAGGTTTGCTCAGTTGCACAGCAGCTACAGAGCAAAATCTCTATTTTCTCCATTCGCTGAGGCTCCTCCCTTGGGGAGGAAGGGGGGGAGGAAGAGCTTGCTTTGCCAGGCTATCACAATTCTACAGCAGAGCTACTGAGCCAAGCCTTTCTTCCTTCTATTGGCTGAGGCTCCTCCCCTTCCTGGTCCCCTGGGGAAGACAGGAAAGAGCCAGAGCTTCTTTTACCCAGTTCCCTGGATCCCATGGGAGAAATACAAAGAAAGCACCTTTAAGACCAATAAGTGCTAATGTTTTAAGCATGTTTCAAGGGTTTTTTTTTTAAGTATTTAATCATTTTTGTCTGTGTCCTTTATAAAGTTTATATCCCTGCTGTCTAATTTTAAATAGGTATACATATGGCCCAGCCCAACAAGGTCTCATTTATGGCAGCCCTCATAACAAATGAGTTTGAAACCTCTGGCCTAGGGGGTTCAACATGACCAAGTGCAAAGTAATGCATACTGGGACCAAAAATCCTAACTATAAATAGAAGTTGATGGGATGTGGAGGAGACTGACCAAGAGAGATCTTGGGGACATAGTAGATTACTCGCTTAAAGTGATACAGTGTGCAACTGCAATATAAAAGGCCAACGCTATGCTGGGAATTATTAGGAAGGGAACTGAAAACAAATCAGCCAGTATCATAATGTCCCTGTATAAATCGATGGTGTGGCCTCATTTGGAGTACAGTGTACAATTCTGGTCACCATACCTCAAAAAAGGTATTACAGTATTGGAAAAAAGTGCAGAAAAGGGCAACTAGTATTATTTAAAGGTTGGAACATTCTCTCTAGGAAGAAAGGTAAAAATGTTTGGAGCCCTTAAGCTTGAAGAATCATCGACTGAGGGGTGACATGATAGAGGTTTACAAGATTATGCATAGCATAGAGAAAGAAGTACTTTTCTTCCTTTCTCACAATACCAGAACTCATGGACATTCAATGAAACTGCTGAGCAGTCGGGTTAGAACTGATAAAAGGAAATGCTTAAAGAACATAAGAACATAAGAGAAGCCATGTTAGATCAGGCCAATAGCCCATCCAATCCAACACTCTGTGTCACACAGTGGCCAAAAAAAATTATACACACACACACACACTGTGGCTAATAGCCACTGATAGACCTCTGCTCCATATTTTTATCTAACCCGCCCCCATTGAAGGTGGCTATGCTTGTGGCCGCCGCCACCTCCTGTGGCAGTGAATTCCACTTGTTAATCACCCTTTGGGTGAAGAAGTACTTCCTTTTACCCGTTTAAACCTGTCTACTCAGCAATTTCATCGAATGCCCACAAATTCTTGTATTGTGAGAACGGGAGAAAAGTACTTCTTTCTCTACTTTCTCCATCCCATACATTATCTTGTAAACCTCTGTCATGTGACCCTGCAGTCGACGTTTCTCCAAGCTAAAGAGCCCCAAGCGTTTCAACCTTTCTTCAGAGGGAAAGTGTTCCAGCCCTTTAATCATTCTAGTTGCCCTTTTCTGGGCTTTCTCCAATGCTATATCCTTTTTGAGGTGCGGCAACCAGAACTGCACACAGTATTCCAAATGAGACCGCACCATCGATTTATACAGGGGCATTATGATACTGGCTGATTTGTTTTCAATTCCCTTCGTAATAATTCCCAGCATGGTGTTGGCCTTTTTTATTGCAAACGCACACTGTCTTGACATATTTCTTCATCCAAAGAGTGATTAACACTTGGAATTCACTGCCACAAGAGGTGGCAGCAGCTACAAGCACAGACAGCTTCAAGAGGGGATTAGATAAACATATGGAGCAGAGGTCCACCAGTGGCTGTTAGCTACTGTGTATTGATGGAACTCCCTGGGGCAGTGATGCGCAATATTCTTGGTGCTTGGGGGAAGGCAACAGTGGGAGGGCTTTTAGTGTCCTGGCCCCACTGATGGACCTCCTGATGGCACCTGGGTTTTTTGCCACTGTGTGACACAGAGTGTTGGACTGGATGGGCCACTGGCCTGATACAACATGGCTTCTCTTATGTTCTTTCCAATACTTTGTTTTAAAACTATTAGGTTGGTCATTTGCATCTTTGGGTCTAACATAACTCCTGAAATATGTCAGTTTCTGGGAGCTAAATTACTTGTGATGTTTTTCCTCAGTATCTTGGAATAATGCAAAAACTAGGGTCTTTGTTTTAATGCTATCTAACAGAAGTTTTCCAGAAATGTCCCTGTTAAAAAACAAGACATTATCACAGATGTACATCCTTTATAGCCAGATTTCAATCACTCAGAAGATTAACACCTGATCCTCTCCAATAAATCTGTTATATGCTCTGTATGAAAAATGTGTGAAAGAGAACTTTTTCAGGAGCATATGACAATACTTAACCTCATATTACAAGCATAACAAATACTGAAGAGGCAGTGGCCCAAAACAACACATGAGAACCTCCCCCCACCCATTCTTTCAGAAGAGAATATACAGATGTTAACCAAGCAGCACAATACATTAAACCTATAAATGTAGCCAATTTAATAAACCATTGAGTACTGAGACTGTCCGGTCCTAATTAAATACACAAACTTAATTAAATACACAAGAGCAAACTTATATAAAATAATTTCAAATGCTTCAAACATGGTTTCATTTTAAAAATCTCTGAATATGTTTTAACATAATCATTCTTAAGGTTAAGACCTGCTGAATCTCATTCAAGAAGAATCTGTTCAGCATCAGTTCTGTTATTTCTTTTTTTTAATTAATTGTTTTTTGCAGATGATACTAAATTGGGAAGGGTCACAAATACAGTAGAAGACAGAAACAGGATACAGGATGATCCTGACAGGCTAGAAAACTGGGCTGAAACCAATAAAATGAATTTTAACAGGGATAAATGTAAAGTTCTGCATTTAGGTAAGAAAAATCCAATGCATGGTTACAGGATGGGGAAGACTTGTCTTAGCGGTAGTATGTGCAAAAAGGATCTAGGGATCACAGTGGACCACACGCTGAACATGAGTCAACACTATTCTCTCTTTTGTACAAAGGTCTAGAATATCATTGACCTAAACATTTACAGAGGGGGATACTTGAGATTTCCATTATTGTAAAATTATTCACTGTGCAACTAAAGCTGCCTTTTGGATACAAAATATATGGTATCTTGAGAGTGCCCATGGAGTTGGTATATATCCTAGGATTCGATATTAGTTGTGAAATCCAGGGCTTTTTTTGTAGCAGGAACTCCTTTGCATATTAGGCTACACCCTCACCCCACGTAGCCAATCCTCCAAGAGCTTACAGGGCTCTTCTTACAGGGCCTATTGTAAGATCTTGGAGGACTGGCTACATAAGGGGGGGTGTAATGCGATGAAATTTAGTAGGGTACCAGTGCACTTGCAAGGGAATTTTTTCGATTGACCAACCTTAGTCGTAAATCCACAGAGGCAGATTTAATGGTTTTTAGTGCAGTTTGCCATTGAGCCTATTGAACTGGAGTACTTGGCTCTAGGTTCCACTGAGAGCAGATATAATCCAAAAAAATTGGTTTGGTGTGTCAGAAAGTTACATATAAGGATGGGTTTCCTCAGAAGGGTTTCTAAGGATGGAAGTAGGCAAAACAGTGTGTGTGTGTGCATACATGTTAGTAGTGGTGGTGATGGTGGTAGTGGGGTGTTCTGAGGTTACGAAAGCTTCTGGTCCTGGAACAGATGATAGACAATGTTTTAGTTGCATACACTGTGCCAGTTGGCTGTGGATGAAATTCTATGGACAAAATGTCAAATGATTTAAAGTCATCCCCTGGTTCAATTAACTGAGACAAATACAATAAACCATTGGAGATTCACTGTTTCAAAAAAAAACCCACACTTTTATTCCCTATCCTAATCCTCGAGTATTTCTAAACCCATTGTTTTTCTTGATGCAGATTTGACCTGCGCAAAGTATCATAGCTGAATTCTGAATATGACCCTAGAAAGCAGAACAGTCAGCACAATGGGGCCATCTACAGATAGAGAGGATTTCCAACCCTAACCTTACAAGAAAAAATCTGAAATAAAGTTTGGAGTTGAAGCTCCTCCCCTCAAACTTATTGAAATATGAGATCTTACAACGTTATAACTCAAGATCTCAGTCACCATCTATGGGCAGGATCAACTTTCCCAATGGCCCAGTGGCTTCTCTCCTACAGCTGGACCTCCTTCCTTTCTTCAGGTGACCATGACTAGGATAGGCCTGTAGTTAGAGTAAGCTGGCAGCCTTCCTCCCTCCCTCTTTTCTCAGGGCCATTTTATTTTCCCCTTCCAGCATGCCTTTGTGTGGGGGGATGCCTAGCAACCCCTATAAAAATTCTGCAGCATGAGAGTGGGCAGAAAAGAAGGATGTAGCTGCAGGGATCTGAGGGCTGGGGAGAGAGAAAGATACATTAGCAGGAAGCAGAGGCTGGTGGGAATGTGGGAGAAGGCTACCAGCTCACTATATCATGAGAAATGGCAGCAAGATAGGGGGAGGGAGCAATGGTTGCAAGATGGCAAGCAGAGAAGAAAAGGACATGATGGTGGGAGGGTAATGAGAAAGGAGCTGGCAGCAGGACGATGGGAAAGGAAAGAGGCAGAAGGAGGCAGCAGCAGGGGAAGGCGGGCAACCAAGGTAGTGGTAAAGAAAAAGAGAATAAGGAGCATGCACAGAAGGGTATCTTCAGTACTCTACCATAGCAGTCCAACACTGACCAAAGAAGATGCACAAAAATGATCACCCTTGTAGATTTTCTATTCTAATCACACTTTGCTTTCCTTCATACTTGTCATAAAATTGTGCAGCAGTCTCATATCTTTTCTAATTAAAAATACCTTCCAACATTTTTTTTAATTTCCAAAGCAGGGTCAGCTCACCCATAATTGAACATGTCAAAATGTATTCTAGTCAGGCAGAAATAGAATAAGATGCTTTCATTTGCATTATGGATTTAAACTGTTGCAGCGGAGGGCAGAATGGAGTTGCAGAGGTATAAACAATAGCAGAATATTATTAACACTGGGACACAAAAAAGCTAGAAATAAATCAAACTAAATTTCAGAACCAAGATAGGCTTTATATTGCCTACAATACTAAAACACAAAGAATGCAGAAGAAAGAGATCATAGGCCAGGTACATATACATTAAAGAACCAAGTTTCCAACAGCTAGGCTCTGTATGCTTTGCCCTTTTTGGAATTCTGTGTTTCAATAACAGAAGCAACTAGTGCTTGTCCAGTGGAGAGTTCATTCCTCCACATGGCACGCAAAAGCATTATGGCATCCACCAATGTGTTACCTAGCACCCACTTGCTTCTAGGATTGGGGTACAATGTCCAAAGGGTTTTGAACAAAACAGAAAGTATCACTTTCTGTCAGCTGACCAGGAAAATGACACCATACTCCACTTGGGCAGGTGTATAACAAAGTCACCCTCACCTTTGCCATAGACTTAGGTTTTCTTTTCTCTCTGGACTTGGCTTGAGTTTTTGTGTGACTATGCACAGAGCAAATCCTCCCATGTCTTTGGAATCTGAAGCCACAAAGGTCTCTTCCCCAAATTGAAGAACTAATCCCTGCTCTCCTCCATTTCCTTGGTGCAGCAAGTATTTCAGAATACAGCCCAGGAGGTATCACCTTTGCTTCTGCAGTGAGCACTTAGATGTAGCTAGTTGACTTTGCTGTCAGATGAGAACTGGCTCAGCATTTCTCAACGTTTTGTAGAACTACCAAATATCTTGAGATGGATACCACCTATAAGGTAGTCATTTTGTAATTCCTATCCCACCTGGCCAACTACCCTTTCTCCAAATTCTAAAAGCAACTAAAAGCTACAGACTCCCAGACTAGTGAATGGTTCATAAGAATTTCACACTGTACTATTAAGCATGTGCGGACCTAGTAATCTCTGGTCAGAAGACAACTCAGAACCTAATAAGCATCTAAGTTTTCCAAAAGATGAGTGGGACGTGTGATGTACTTGGCTCAACACAAAAAATTATTTCACATATTCACAAAATCAGCCAAAAGTTTTAAACAGGTCACTATGGTAGAGAAATTTGGAAGCTACCATAGGTCTGGATCTAGAGTGGACACTACAGTAACAAAACCACAACCTACACACAGAGGTGGCCTTGCCACCAGGAAAATTAGGTATTTGCCTAAGGCACCAGTGCAGGGGGCACCAAATTGGGCTCTCCCCCCCTCCTGGTGCCATAGGCAAATGCCCCAGCTGCCTGCCCCCCGCTGCCCACACCCTATTGCCCCAAAGGGGCATGTGCGGCAAAGCAGACATCACAGAGGAGGATGGCAGGTGGCAGAGGTGGCAGGCTTGCCTGGGGCATTGTGCACCTTAGGGCCACCCCTGCCTACACACTTTATACAAAGAAGATGAAGATATTGGATTTATATCCCGTCCTCCACTCCGAAGAGTCTCAGAGCGGCTCACAATCTCCTTTACCTTCCTCCCCCACAACAGACACCCTGTGAGGTGGGTGGGGCTGGAGAGGGCTCTCACAGCAGCTGCCCTTTCAAGGACAACCTCTGCCAGAGCTATGGCTGACCCAAGGCCATTCCAGCAGGTGTGAGTGGAGGAGTGGGGAATCAAACCCGGTTCTCCCAGATAAGAGTCCGCACACTTAACCACTACACCAAACTGGCTCTCCATGGGAAGGGGCTGTGGTTCACTGGCAGAGCATTTATTTGGTATGCAGAAGGCCCCAGGTTCAATCCTTGGCACCTCCAGTTAAAAGGATCGGGTAGGAGCTGATGTGAAAGCCCTCAGCCTGAGACCCTGAAGAGCTGCTGCTTGTCCAAGTAGGCAATGCTGACTTTGATGGACCAAGGGTCTGATTCAGTAGAAGGCAGCTTCATGTGTTCATGTTTGCCACCATAAAGACATAGTGCTAACCTGAGCTCCTAGCAGCATTTAAGACTCCTTCTAACGTAACATGCATGGTCAGAAAGCGGTGCGGGGGGAGAGTTCCAGACAAGTCTTTGAAATATCATGAAAGCAAAAAGAAGGGGGAAAGGTGAATAAAGTTCAGCGAGATGGCTTTAGAGAATGCACAGATGCATGACATTGGAAGGAATTAATTTAGAATTCAACAGAATGGGAAGAGAGGCACAGAAAGGGCACACACAATTCAAGTGCCACTTTATAAATCTGATTTACTTACAAGGACTACAGTCCTCTACTGATTGAGAATTCAGGCTAAAAGGTCTTCAATGCCAATTTGGGTTCCCATGTTCCACCGTTCTCAACCTACTAAGCAATTTAAGATTCATTTTTTAAAAAATAACCTTAAGGGTAATATGCTAATAAGCAGCTAAAACAGTAAAGCAGAAATACAGAGGTGATTTTCCTATTAAGTGCTCCTGCCACTTACCACCTATGAGAAAATAAAATCATTTGGTAATTGATAGCAAAAAGAAGCACCCTATGATGACATGGCAGCTACAGTTCACCTTTAAACCACCAACATCACAAACACTTTATAAACTGGAATTTTATCCTTGACTTACATATTTACGCTGACATACAGAAAGTGCAACAGAGTAAGTCAAGGACAAAGGAAATAGATTTAGGTTTATTAGGCAGTGATGAATGGCAAAAAATAATGTCTCACCCTTGCCAACATAAAACATGAGCACCTCTAAAGAAGGGTAAGCTATGTGTAGTAAAGAGCCCTAAATGCTAAACTTCCCTCACATTAGTATTGCAAGGCCCACAAGATTTCTCTGCTTCCTTTGTAATGAAATAATGGACCAAGGTCTCTCCCCCAACTCCTCCCTCCTCAGGCTCCACCCCCCAAATATCCAGGTAATTTCCAACCTGGAGTTGGCAGCCCTAATGGGGACCCACAGTGATTTGCATTGTTCTCTCCTTCTCCATTTTATCTTTACAACAAATGTGTTACAATAGATTAGACATAGCATATGACTGGCACAAGATCACTCAAGTGACCTCCCCAACTGCAGCTTTATAAATCTGACTGGCTCCTCTCAAGCATGGAAAAGAGATGAATGGAGGGTAACAACAGGGTCTCAGTTATTACTCTAAACATTCTACAATTAAGAAGAATATAGTTACATATCAGCCTCCTATTCTGATATATTTATTTGCTTCACTTTGTTCTCCCCTGTAATTACATCCAAACAAATGATGACCATATAAACTTAGCTTGTATTCCTATTTGGTCTTTGCACCTGTTAAAACATCTCCATTATGTTATATGTTGATTTGCTGTTCAACCTCTGCCTTATATGTATGGACTGTTAACTTCCATTTCAATGTATCTGAGGAAGTGTGCATGCACACAAAAGCTCATACCTTGAATAAAACTTTCGTTAGTCCTAAAGGTGCTACCAGACTCAAAATCTGTCCAACGGCTTCAGGCCAACCCAGCTACCCACCCAAGAGGAAAGTGGATTCATTGGAAATGAGGTGTTGAAGGAGGGTTTTGTGGATAGCATGGACTGCCGAAAAGACAAATAAATGGGCTCTAGATCAAATCAAGCCTGGCCTCTCCTTAGAATCTAAAATAACTAAACTGAGGCTACTATACTTTGGTCAGATCATGAGAAGACAAGAGTCACTGGAAAATACAATAATGTCAGGAAAAGCCAAAAGCAGAAGGAAAAGAGGAAGACCCAACATGAGAAGGACTGCCTCAAGGAAGCCACAGCTCTCGGTTTGCAAGACCTGACCAAGGCTGTAAAGGACAGGACATTTTGAAGCTCATTAATTTATAGGGCCGCCATGAGATGGAAGCGGCTTGACAGCACTTAACACACATGCAGTTAAATTTTTACCTTGTCCTTCCTGCAGGGAACTGTCTTCAGGGGGGAAAATTGAAAGCTCACGTGCACATACCTAATTTCAAAGCAGAGGGTGTCACTTCAATCTCTCCTCCGATCGGCTGAAATGCAGCCAGCTGGGTAGCGACTTCAGTCTCAAAAGCATCCGGGCTATTCCTGTCTGTCAGGCTACCATTTACGTCATCAGGCTTTGGGTGTGGGTCTTGTTCATCATACACAGCAATCAGCTATGAAAATAAAAAATCGCTTCATGAGATTTTCATAGTAAGACTGGGATCTCTACATGGGAGCATTAAAAACAAAACAAATGATGGCTTATATCTAAAGAACTCCACAGTATTGCATGTGCAGGGTTCATTTCTGGGTTCTTTCCAACTACAGCCTTCCAACCTTCTGTTCCCTAGCCATTTCCCCCAAGATCCAGGAACTCAGAGAACTGCTACGCAATTTAACATGAGGAAGAGGCTTGATGTAGCAGGCCTAAGGACTTTATACTGTGCAGAAGAGTGAAAAGTGGGAAGAAAACCTCTAGGCAGCTGAAACCCAATAGACAGGAATAGCCAGTGTTGGTAAATCCAATTTATTATGATGAAAGTAGCTTTAAAAAAAAGAACAGATGTGTGCTTATCAAGCATAAACAATAAAATATACAAAACAACATTAATGACAGAGAATACCAAAGTTGTAGCTTAGATCATATAAAATATGCATTTATGAATTAAAACTGCAAGTCCTTCTGATTGCCAAGAACACTCTCAAATTTTGATACACAGTTTGATTAATGTATATTAATATTGCTCAGCAAAACATTTTGGATGAGTGAAAAGTGAAGAGCCTTAACATACTGTCATAATGGGCCACGGTTTGAACCGTGTCCACAAATAGTCACACCACTAGTAACTGGTGAGTTTTCACAGTTTCCTAGATAATATTAGCCAGCACAATGGCACATTTTCTTCTCTCATCTACAGTGAGCATTTTGAAAGCTCACCTGGATGTGGAACACACAGTTTTCAAATTTATGGACCAGTTCATCAGCCTACAGGCAATTTCAGATACAGCAGAAGCAAATGATCTCCACATGCAACAACATGTTTTTAAAAGTTCAAATCTAAGTCAAGAATTGCTATTTTATTTATCAATGTTAATCCAATCCTCACACAAAAATAAATTATTATATGAAGGAAATTCTGCATATAGGGGAAAAAAGCAATGCAGTTAGGGTGACCATAATGTCTGAAGGCCAGCCAGGGACACTGGGGGGGGGGGGGGTGCCGCCGGAAACAGGAAGTGACGTCACTTCCGGTGATGTCATGCCACCACCGGAAACAGGAAGTGGCATCACTTCCTGTGACATCATTTCCCCCGCGTCACCTGCCGGAAACAGGAAGTGACTTCACAGCACTTCCTGTGACGTCCCCAAAAATCCCCCAAATATCACTGCCGGAAACAATTTTGTTCTCAAATCCTGTATATACTTCATCAGTATATGGGATAAGGCACTTTCTCAACTGTGCTGCATAATGCAGCCTATTTATTTTGTCCTGTTGGCTCTGTTGGCTCTATCTGCGCCACCTTCATCACTTTCGGGGTGTGGATCCCCCAGTGGGGTGGTCTCCCGACTCCCTCCGCCGGCTGTTTCTGATAGCCCTGCGCCCCCTCTTTCATTTGATATGTGTCCCGTGCGGGTGCCACCCTCCCGCCGGGAGATGCCGCAAAATGAGCCCCCTTGAGGCTTATGGCGGCAGGGCTCGGGGGAAGCGAGCTAGACTGCTGTTCTTTTGAGGGGTTATAGAGTGTTTCGAGCCCGTCCCTGTGGCATCGGTCCCATCGTTGTGGGACACAGGGGGCCGGCGCAGCGGCACGCCGAAGCAGCCTGTCACTAATAACACCGGTCAAGATGCAGGACAGGAACCTGGAAGTGACCGACAGGCTGCTTCAGCGTGCCGCTGCGCCGGCCCCCTGGGCCCCACAATGATGGGACCGATGCCACAGGGACGGGCTCGAAACACTCTATAACCCCTCAAAAGAACAGCAGTCTAGCTCGCTTCCCCCGAGCCCTGCCGCCATAAGCCTCAAGGGGGCTCATTTTGCGGCATCTCCCGGCGGGAGGGTGGCACCCGCACGGGACACATATCAAATGAAAGAGGGGGCGCAGGGCTATCAGAAACAGCCGGCGGAGGGAGTCGGGAGACCACTCCACTGGGGGATCCACACCCCGAAAGTGATGAAGGTGGCGCAGATAGAGCCAACAGAGCCAACAGGACAAAATAAATAGGCTGCATTATGCAGCACAGTTGAGAAAGTGCCTTATCCCATATACTGATGAAGTAAATACAGGATCTGAGAACAAAATTGCACTAGAAGACACAAACACAAAGCTCCCTTACACTGAATCAGTGCTTGGGTCCACCAAAGTCAGTATTGTCACATAAGAGAAGCCCTGTTGGATCAGGCCAGTGGCCCATCCAGTCCAACACTCTGCGTCACATAAGAACATAAGAGAAGCCCTGTTGGATCAGGCCAGTGGCCCATCCAGTCCAACACTCTGTGTCACATAAGAACATAAGAGAAGCCCTGTTGGATCAGGCCAGTGGCCCATCCAGTCCAACACTCTGTGTCACATAAGAACATGAGAGAAGCCCTGTTGGATCAGGCCAGTGGCCCATCCAGTCCAACACTCTGCGTCACATAACAACATAAGAGAAGCCCTGTTGGATCAGGCCAGTGGCCCATCCAGTCCAACACTCTGTGTCACATAAGAACATGAGAGAAGCCCTGTTGGATCAGGCCAGTGGCCCATCCAGTCCAACACTCTGCGTTACATAACAACATAAGAGAAGCCCTGTTGGATCAGGCCAGTGGCCCATCCAGTCCAACACTCTGCGTCACATAACAACATAAGAGAAGCCCTGTTGGATCAGGCCAGTGGCCCATCCAGTCCAACACTCTGCGTCACATAACAACATAAGAGAAGCCCTGTTGGATCAGGCCAGTGGCCCATCCAGTCCAACACTCTGCGTCACATAACAACATAAGAGAAGCCCTGTCACATAAGAACATAAGGAGGGAGGGAGGGAAGGAAGGAAGGAAGGGAGAAAGGGAGGGAGGGAAGAAGGGAAGAAAGGAAGAAGGGAGGGAGGGAGGGAAGGAAGGAAGGGAGGAGGGAGGGAGGGAAGGAAGGGAAGGGAGTGAGGGAAGGAAGGAAGGAAGGAAGGAAGGAAGGAAGGAAGGAAGAAAGGAAGGAAGGGAGGGAGGGAGGGAGGAGGGAGGGAAGAAAGGAAGGCCGCCCCCCGCCCCGCCCCCCCGCTTTCGGCCCCCTTACCTTATTCCAGGGCGGCGGAGTCCAGCGGCGGCGGCGGGGAGTCCTCCGGCGGCGGCCTCGCGGCGAGGGAGGGAGGGAGCTGCCGGCGCTGGCCTCTGGAGGCCTCCAGGGACCAGCGCCGGGCCTCTCCGCTACCGGCGCTGGCCTCTGGAGGCCTCCAGGGACCAGCGCCGGGTGCCCCGCGGCTTCCCCGCGGCCTCCGCTGGTCCCTGGAGGCCCTCCAGAGACTCTGGAGGGCCTCCAGGGACCAGCGGAGGCCGCGGGGAAGCCTTCGCTGGCCGGCGCTGGTCCCCGAAGGCCTTCCAGAGGCTCTGGAAGGCCTTCCAGGACCAGCGCCGGGTGCCCCGCGGCCTCTCCGCGGCCTCCGCTGGTCGCTGGAGGCCCTCCAGAGTCTCTGGAGGGCTTCCAGCGACCAGCGGAGGCCACGGAGACGCCTCCACCACTGCCGCCGGGCCCCGCGCACGGGCGGGGAAGGCGGCGAGGGAGGGAGGGAGCGTCCCTGCGCCTGCGCAGGGGCCCTGCGCAGGCGCAGGGACGCTCCCTCCCTCCCTCGCCGCCTTCCCCGCCGGCGCCCGCGGCCCACCGGCTCCGGGGCTGCCTAAACCGGGACCTTTAATGGTCCCGGTATAGGCAGCCCGGGATCCGGGATTGGGTGGCCAGATCCGGGAATGTCCCGGGAGACCGGGACGGTCTGGCCACCCTAAATGCAGTAGAAGAGGGGAACCAGCCAAATGTATATTCCAGAATGTTCTATTATGAACCTAATGAAGACAGAAAGCTTTTAAACCACTCCGAAAGTTGGAGAAATAGCAGCTGGTTTTGAATCACATGATGCTGCACCAATACACAGAATAGGGGCATTGTTGTAAATTGTAGGCAAGGAAGCCAATGCCAGTCAATCTTATGACCCTTTATTGGTCTTCCATATGTGGTGACTCAGGAAGGTAACACAATTCAAATGTACAACTGTTCTAAAAATGAGTCTGTACAGCTGCAGCATGTGGCTTGCAGTTGGTTCATTAAGGAAAGTTTCACTACAGCTCTAGATTTAAGTAAATCAATCCAACAATTTGCAGTAGAGTATTACTCCTGACATGGATAGCCCAGTTTAGCCCAATCTCGTCAGATCTCAGAAGCAAAGCAGAGTCAGCCCTGATCGATATTTGGATAGGAGACCACCAAGGAATTACGAAGTCATGGCATGGAGGGAGGCGATGCAAACCACCTATGAACGTCTGTCACCTTGAAAACCCTACTGGGTCACCACGAGTCAGCTGTGACTTGATGATAAAAAAAAAAGTAAGGAAAGAGGCTGGTTTACATATGAAATAATCAAAGCCATCTTTGTATGAAACACTGCACAGCTCTGCTCCTTCCAGGATTGCTGGAATGATGTTCTCAGTTTAATCCATTCTTGAAGAGAGATAGAGCAATTAACATTCTCTACATTTATTGCCTTGTGACGGTGAACTCTCACCATCATTCTCCAATTCTGACACGTTTATTGCCTTTGCTGTTTTCCCACACAACTGATGCTATTCAGACCAAACTTGTTATTCTTTCAATTTGTTAATTTCACTATTTTGCCATGGGATTCTTTGTGCTATTTTGCATGCTTAACAGGCCCATAGTCAGAAATTTTTGGTGGAGGGGCCCGAGAGCTAAAAAACTTGGTGGGGGGGCCACAGGACCTGGCTATTTCTTCCCTCCAGTGGCCAGCCCACCCGGCCCCAGCTCTCTTGCTCCCCCCCTAACTCAATGAAAAGCTGCGCCCGGTCTCCTCACTCTTGCTGCTTTGGAGCCGGAGCCCCCAGGTCCTCTTCTCCACCGGCTGCTCAGCAGCGCCCGTTCTCTGCCTGGCTCTTTCTCCTAGAAAGCCCTCCCCCCAAGAGTGAGGAGCCACCCAGCCTGGTTCCCGAGGAGAGACTGTCTGGCTTCAGCCTCCTGAGTGAGGAAGGGGACCCTCCGCGCAAGTGCACAGTGCATTTTTCGAGCAGCTGCTGCTCCCTGTGGGAGTGGGGGCAGGCACATCAGTGCCTTGGAGCCAGACCAGGAGGGTCCCAGAAGGAGGCAGGTCCCGGGCTGTCTGCTGCAGAGAAACCCCCTTGAGCCCAGGCCAGGGTGCCGCTTTCTGGTTTGCAACGGCAGCCTCAGGGCATGGGCAGAGCACCAGGCTGCCAGGAGGCACACATTCCTAGCCGGGTGAGCCTGTACCAGCCGGGCAGGAGCGAAGCAAGGGCACTGTGGGACAGTGGCTGGTGGGTGCACACCCTCGCGTCGGCTCCTGCTCTCACCGGCCAGACTTCTCTGCTGCTCTGCTGCTGCCCGAGCCTCCCCATGGGCCAAGGAGGGGGTGCGGGCGCCAGAGCAGCAAGTCCCTACTGGGCTTCACAGGGGAGGCCGCTCCATCCTTCCCCGCCAGCTCTCTCGGTCTCTTTTCCTTCCAATGCTGGCCACCCCTGCCATAGACTCTACCCTCCAAAGCAGCCACTTCCTCCTGGGGAATCATTATTGCTACTCTCCAGGTTTGGGCTGGAGATCACTCAGAATTACAACTGATCTCCAGAATTTTGTTACTGCTGCTAGGAAGCAGATGCGGCTGCCAATTCCAGGTTGGGAAATTCCTGGCGATTTGAGGGGTGGAGAATGGAGAGGGTGGGCTTTTCCTAGGTAGAGGATGCAGAGAGTGGGGAGAAGATTGAAAGCTGAAGTCAGACCAATTCTACAGAAAACAGCTGCCTTGAGTGGGTGGGAAGGCACCAAGGTTGGGGGGGAGTGAATGCCTTCATTTGAGTGAGTGGGTGGAAAGACAGAAAGGGTGGGTGGGGGGAGTTGCCCAGAGCCTCTTTCTAGAGCCTGTTGTAATTTCCCCCACAATGGGTCTTATTCTTACTGCTATTATATTACAAAACCAATTCTAAAAGCAAAATACCCTTCCAAAAACACAAATACACACACAGACACCTAAAAGCATTATAACTATATTAAAGGTAGTCAAATACCATAGCAAAGCACAGGTTTCACGCTAGTAGGGTATAATGGAGAATCAATTTGTTGGTATCTGGGGTTGGGGGGGGCTGTTTTTTGAGGTAGAGGCACCATATTTCCAGCATAGCATCTGATGCCTCTCCATACCACCATCACCCCCAGTTTCAAAAAGATTGGACCAGGGGGTCCAATTCTATGAGCCCCCCCAAAAGGTGCCTCTTTCCTCCATTATTTCCAATGGAGGGAAGGCATTTAAAAGGAGTGCAGTCCCTTTAAATGTGATGGCCAGAACTCCCTTTGGAGTTCAATTGTTCTTGTCACAACCTTGCTCCGGGCTCCACCTCCAAAAGCCTTTTGGCTCCAACCCCGAAGTCCCCAGATATTTCTTGAGTCGGACCTCGCAACTCTACTACTGGGGCACCTTTACAGTTAACCATAAGTTAAGAAATGTTACATCCATGCCATACCCTATAAGGCACATCCCCATTTCAAAATGAGCAAGGTATAAAAATGATTTTGCCAACACAAACATTTAAAGGAAAACTCAGCTAACCTAAATGAAGGAGCAACATTATAAAATTTACATTTAACTTTCTTTAGGTAATTGCATCATACAGCAACAAAAGGCTAATGTTCCTGCATTACATTAAAATACTACTATAACATCTGATCTACTGTGCCACTTTGAAGATCTACGTCAAAATGATACACTAAAGTGAATAAAATAGACACAAATATTTAAGGGAATCCATTTGCCTCAGGCAAGAAAACAATATGAAAAGAGGAATTCAGTGCAAAACATGGAAGGGAAGGAAAATACTGTTCTAAAGTGTGACATTTTTAGGTCTTCTCATTTATTATTTGGTTGCAAGAAGGGTGTCAGGTCACATTCGCAGATTTTAGTACTGTGCACAGAAAACTATGAATAATTAGCAAAGCCTATATTCTTCCGGTATCCACGTGCCTTTATCATGCACTTCAATTTCTACTAACTACCACTATGCATGGCAACTGGTTAAAGAACAGGGCTTAAGTATAGCACAGACAGCTTACTGTATTTTCTGGATGCCTAATGCCTCTAGTTGAAGACATGCCAGAAACCCCTTGCCAGAACAGTATTACCACTGCACCTTTTGGGTCCTCAGAATTATCAATTTCTGTCCTTCCAGATTGGTAAAAGGCATTAAGGATACCATGGGACATAAATAAGATGATTTGCTGTTTTGACAGAGATAACTGGCTCCCACATAAAATTTCCATGGATTTCTGATCATGGAAGTCTAACTTTCCATCCGCGCCTACCCCACTGAGGCCCAAAATGCCACTCCTGAGGTTTAGGAGCCCTTGGGTGGGTTGGGGGTGGGGATCAGCAAAAATCACCCTTCCATCCAGCCCATTGCACATCTTCTGAAGAATTATTTCTCCTAATAAAACTTATTTCCAGGGGTGCTTGACATGCTGGCTTGGCTCACATTCTGTTTACCAGAAGCAACCAGGAGCCAATTAATTAACATGCAGTTTGGCAATTCACAACTGCATGCATCCTCAAGATAATCAGACATTAGGGTAGAAGAAATAGTACCCTAATGGCTGATTATCTTGAGGATAGTGATAAGTTGGCATCTCATTTTGTTGGTAGAGGCTATCCAGTAAAAGATGTTATGATGGCTAGAAAAAGGGCTGCTAATCTAGACAGAACACAGTTACTAAAACAGACTCCCAGGATGAGAAATACTAGATTACAATGGGGAATAGAATTTAGTAGACTATCTAGCAGAATTTGTAATGTGGTAAGGAAGCATTGGCACATTGTAAGTGATACTGAAGGTTGTGAAATGCCACCACAAATAGGATTGTGTTGCACTTATTCCATAAGGGATAAACTGGTAAAATCTAGAGAATACCAATCTGTCAAGCATACTCTTAAAGGGCACTTTACTTGTAAAAAGTGTGCAATTTGTCATTTATCTATGAATGTCAAAGAGTATTATTTTGCTGAAAAGACTAGACCATTTATTCTAAATCATTACTCTACATGTGCTACCCGCTGTGTTGTGTATTTGATCATCTGTGGGTGTGGCCTGAGGTATGTTGGCTGCACTACTCGAGCCCTTCGAGTACGTATCCTGGAACACAGGCACAGACTTAGGAACCATGTGATTGAAGCTCCTATGGTCAGCCATTTTATGCAAAAGAATCATGACTGTGAAGATTTTTGTTTTTTCACCTTATACGAATATGAACAAATGCTGCAAAAAGAGGCATACTGGATACACCAGTTGAATTGCATTTCTCCATATGGACTGAATATGACCAATGATTTGACATGTTTTTTATGAATGGTCTTCTTTATAATATTATGAGTGCATAATTTGGCTGTGTGGTAGCACATTTTTGTATAAATTATGTGATTTGACATTCTTTGTATGGAATATTTTGTATGTTGTATCTGCTGTGGATATAGTTTGTGGTGTTTGTGTCTTTTAGCATGTTGCATTAGAAATATGTTACTTTACCTTTAAGAGGTTTGTGTAGTGGCAGCTGTAAATGAGATGTTTGCCTTTTTAAACATGTTAGTTGCACCATCAGGGTGCGCAAGAAGCCTCATACTGAGCTGTAGCTGATGTGAAATTGCTGTTGGAGATGCTCTGCGTTCCCTTTTTTAAAAATTATGTAAAGAATCTATATAATTGAATCATTATGTAAGTATGATATTTTTTCACTGGAAGAGGGTTGGTGATGTCTGAATGTCCTTCTGATATTTTTGTACAATATTTTCTTTTGTTAGTGTTCCCAGGTCTGATGAAGACAGGAAAGAAACAAGTACTTAATCGATTGGCTTGTCACCACACTACTTTGGGACTTGAATGTACATGTTTTGGACATTTGGACTGGTTTCTACATATTTCTTAGTAAATTGGTCATTAGTTTGTATTTTTTGTTGTGTTATCCATTATAGTGACCTCTCTCTGTTTGTATTCTAATCCACAGTTAGAGGCAGGGGATCCCTTGGTTTGGAGGCCCTCCTCCTACTTCAGGGTTACCAGAAAGCAGTACAGGGGGTGAATGTTCACTGAGCACTCCATTATATCCTATGGAGACTGATCCCCATAGAGTATAATAATCAATTAGTGGGTATCTGGGGCTCTGAGGGGGACTGTTTTTTTGAGGTAGAGGCACCAAATTTTCAGCATAGCATCTAGGGCCACTCCTCAAAAACTTCCAAGTTTCAAAAACATTGGACCACGGGGTCCAATTCTATGAGCCCCAAAAGAAGGTGACCCATCCTCCATTATTTCCAATAAAGGGAAGGCATTTAAAAGGAACACGGTCCCTTTAAACGTGATTACCAGAACTCCCTTCAGATTTCAATCATGTTTGTCGCTACCTGGCTCCTGGCTCCACCCCCAAAGTCCCCAGATATTTCCTGAGTCGGACCTGGCAACCCTACCAAGCAAAGATCTGCACCTCATCTGAACTGAGAACAGATGTGCCGTGATTTTCTCCCACTCCAAACTGAGAGATTGGTTTGCTCAAACTAGAAACAGATCACTCCAAGTTTCCTCAGCCCAAGCTGACGGTTTCAGATGGAGAGAAATGAATGATCACTTCTTTTATCTCAGACCAAAACTAATACAAACAGAGAATAGGCAGAGAAGCTCAGTTGAGAGTCCACTTTTGATCGCCACCTTCAAATGTCTATAGATTCCTGCAAGGTAGGGACTCAGCAAAAAGTTTGGGAGGCAGTTTCTTTTTAGTTCTTCATTGAGAAACTGGACATATTGGGTGACTACATGTTCTCCAAAAAATTCATGGCATCCCTAATTATTTTCTTTGAGCAGTTTGAAGGTGGACAGTTTGAAGGTACCAGTATTTCTGCAACATAGTAGCTTTCTTCCAACTTATTGCACTGCTGCACAATTTCATTTTATAGTAAAACACTGACACAATTTAACCTGTTCCCCAAAATGTTTTTAGCCCTTCTCAATATTGTGCTATTCCTGTCCACTACTTTAAAGTCAAGCCATTAACACAGAATAGCACTGGCACAGAACTGATCCTCATAGATTGGTTCTGGATGAGGATGGGCATAGAATGTGAAAATCGTGGTTTCTTGGTTGCCGAATTCAGTGGTTCGGTTTGTGGAGATTTTTTTCCCCAGTTTCCCGAATAATCCATAGTTTGTTTGTTTCAGGAAAGCGTAGAACAGCCCCCAAGTGGGCCAGAAACACCAAACCTGTGACAAACTCTTCAGTGGACTCTCTTGTACCTGCTTTCCAAGTTTGGTGTGAACTGGATTTGAGGGGGCAAGCTAAAGCCCCCCCCCCAAAGCAAGTCCCCCCCAGTAAACTGCTCTCCTAGGAGCTGGAGAAAGGGAAGCCGCCAGGCATCTTCCGATGGTTTCACCTTCAGAAAGCTTGGAAACTGACTAGACACAGCAGCTCTGCTCTCCTGGCCCCTGCATTCTTCTGGTCAGTTTCACTAGAAACTGAATAGAAGAACAGGGTGCTGGGGAGAGCAAAGCTGGGAGGGATCTAGTCAGTTTCACTGGAAACTGACAAGAAATGCAAGGAGTAGGCTGAGGAGAAGTGCAGGGGCCAGTGCCAGGCTGTCTGGAAAAATGAAGCAAACACAAACCAAATGACATGTCAAGAAAAAAAGTTAGTTCATGTTAGGGTGTGGAATGATCAGCCACACCAGTGAGGAACGAACTACAAATCAGCCATCTTTGGCACAAATTGTGATTTGTGCTTCAGTTCGTTCCCATCCATGTTCTGGATACTTTAGCTCAGTATAATTCAATGACTACTACTATACATATAGATTTTTATATAAATTCCCTGAGTATAAATGCTATGGTATTTCTTATCAAAACTTGTGTATTCCTCAGACTGATCTAACAAATGTATATGAAATTAAGCCAGTATTAGTCTTCTGCCAGAGCCTGCAAATGTATACCTTTTATACCCCCCAAAAAAACACATTTTGGGAAATAAGTAAAAGATCCCAACAAGTTTAGCATCATTTTGATTGTAGTATAGAAGAATTCATGAATAGACTTTGCTACTATTGCTATGACCTGGGCCCCCAGAGCTCTCTTGTATTCAAAGTCTTTCTCAAAGGAAAAACCTGAATAAACTCATACTATGTCAAAGTCTGGCATCATAAAGTCTATTAGTTCAGCTTCAATTAGCAAATATCTCCTCATTTTCAGTATTTATTAAAATACTTTCCTTATAGCAATATAGTGTTTACGGAGAACTAATTTACACATTTTGGCTGTCCCCAAAGCATCTTGATTGGTTAAATGGAGCTGTACTGTGTTTACTCAGATTAAACCAATGCAGCACAACTACAAAATGATTCTTTTAAAAATCCAAACAGGCACTGCCTTTGGAATCTGTAAAAAATCTAATGTGCACACAGAGAAACAAAGGTTTGCTGGGTAAAATAATGCTACTGACAAAGTACACAAGAAACAAACATATCCCTTCATATTCAGAAATTCATGAGAACAAGTCTAAAATCTAGACACCCAATTCAGGGCTACAAGCGTGGACTTGCTGTCTGGAAATCCATTTCCCCAGATGCTCACCATAACCCAGAAGGAGACCTTTTTATTCAAATTGGCTTTGAATGGCCAGGAATACAGCAAGATGGGGTATAATTAAAATAACTGGGTGTTTTGTAATTAATGTATGGTTTCATGCACAAAGTATTCACGATAGGGTAGACTACAGAGCAAATTAAACTGGCAATTACAAGGCAGATAAGTAAAAGAAGACATTTTAATCGATTCTCCAAACATTCAACACACACACACACACAAAAGTAGTAAGAGCTAAGAGGTATGCCAACATTACCAAAACAACTATGTCCCTAAACCCAAAGTGAATACAACCTGGAAGATTTAACAAAGCTTCACAAAATCAGTGAATATAAATAAAACACTGAAGTTTCAGCACTTCAGCAACTAGAACAAAACATATTATCACCTTTAAGTGGAGAGGGAAACATTGCAGTTCTATTTTAGTATAATATAACTGTAACTCAATTAGTTGTTTATATTAATTGTGTACATTCTTAAACATTTCATAAGGATTTGTTTTTATTTTGAAAAAAATATGCAACCACATTAGCATTTTCAATTAGGTTAGAAAGCTAAGAATCTTATTAACCTCTTCCTGAGTATTAAAAAACCCAATGCACACACACACAGAGACACACAACTGCACTGATTTCATCCAGTTTAAGTGGAACCAAAGAGCTACTTCTGTTTCTCCCTCAAAGCCTAAGTATTAGAGAGGCAGCTTTAGTGAGGAAAAACAACTGAACCTGCACGCAATTAAAGTCATTAGTTTTCAAGTACTGCCAGGTTTTTTAAAAAATCATTTTAAAAATAAATATTTTACTTGCTGTATCTTATTTGTTAGCAAAATATTAAATATATTAAAAAGGGGAAGGGAACAGTACCGGACCTAGGCCGTTTGGCACTCCAGGCAAGGCTAACTACTTGCCTCCTCTAGCATCGCGCCACAGCCACTGCCTGATCCCAGAGAAGGAGTTGCCACACCAGTCCCACTACTTTTCTTCACCCTTTGGCCATCGGCGCCCCAGGCAATTGCCTAATTTGCCTAGTGGACAGTCTGGCCCTGGAAAGGAAGCAGGACACAAATCCCAACTCACCCTGGACCTGTGATAACTCCATGCTATGTAAGAGTTTGTTTTTGGAAAACTTTTCTTGTGTTTATTTTTTTTCATAGGTCCAAAACTGGCTAATGATGCTATAAAATACAATTTCATACTTATCATAAATAAAGGAAATCCTGAGTATCATGTCGTCTTACACTGACAATGCACTGGAAAATGCATCAGGCAATTCACTGGTTTAAATCTTCTATAGGATTGGGTTCAGAAGGCAGTAACTGAGGATTCCAGGCCAGCAGTGTATGATATAACCTATGGCATCCTTTGTTATTATCCATGCTATTAGATATCTAAGACCACTGAATACAATTTAAGACTTCTATAAACGGGATTATTATTGGTGAACTGGTTTGTGGTAGCAACTGAAGACTCCAAGCTGCAATCCAAGCTAAACAGGATGCAGTCATGAGCTCCTATGGCAGCTGAATTGGTCAAGCCAGCCTGATTTAGTCTTGAAGGGAAAGTCAGAGGAAGTGCAGAGACTGACCCATCCCTCAACACAAGGAGAGTGGGGAATATTCAACAGTGTGCAATTTTACTCTAGCTAGCACTTCTTTTATGTTTTTCCCTCCTCAAGCCAGTCTTGCTGTATTTTCCTTTGCTGTAAAATACTGCTCAACTATCTGTGCTTCCTTTTAAAATCGATGGCATAGGTCTTCTAGACAATAAAGTGTCTGGCTGGAGAGTGGGAATTCCTTGCAGAAATGACTCCAGTCCACGTAAGGCCATAGACTGCTGCATTATGCAAAGCCACTAACAAACCTGGAAAGCCAGCTCCATCTCTAGTTGAGAGTGAAACCCAAGAAGGAAGGAAGTAGTGAGCAAGCAACCGGGAAGGGAAGCCCAGCCTCCCTCCTCTCACATACACCTAGCCAAGATGGACCAGTAATTAGAACCTCTCCAGCAGAGGCTGCTGTTGGATCCAGCTCTTCTGTTTGAAAAGTAAGTTAGTGTAGAGGCAAAATATTTATTTATTCATTCATTCATCAGATGTATTAATCACTGCTCACGCAAAGGGTCTCATGGCAACTTACAACATTAAAACCAATAAGGTAAAAATAATATAAAACAAATATAAAATATTAATATTAAAACGTGGCTATCACCATACCACTATTAAAACAGTCCAAATATATGGCTACCCTCCAAAACCAACCTAAACAATTCAGCTCTGTACAATGCAGAAACTAAACAAGTCCGACAGGGCATGTGTGTCATCTAAGAGTGCATTCCATAAGGTAGGGATCACAACTGAGTAGACCCTTCCTGCTGGTGACAGCTAAGCAAGACATCTTGGGGCCAAGTACCTGCAAGAGGCCCCCAGACAATGACTGAAGGGAGTGCAGGATGCTGTAATAGGAGTGGTGATCCTGTAGGTATGAGGATACCAACACTTTGAATTGGATTCAGAAATTAGTTGGTAGGCAGTGCAGCTGCCAGAGAATTGGCATGCTATGAGCTGACCGTGACATTCCTGTCAAGAATGTGGCAGCTGCATTCTGGACAATCTGCAGCTTCTGAAGCATTTTCAGGAGGAGCCCTACAAAGGGCCAATTGCAGGTAGCCCAATCTGGAGGTGACCACTGCATGGATAAATGTGGCAAGGTCTGGCCCAGCCAAATAAGGAGTCAGCTGGCGGGCCTGGTGTAGGTGAAAAAATACTGAATGCATTGCCATGGGTACTTGTTTATCCAACCATTCCCCAAGGTTCTTCATTGAATCTACAGCTGTCAATTGGACATCATCAAGAAGCAACCCTTTAGCTACCACCTCAGTACTTCCCAGTAGGGCTTTTTGGTAGAAAAAGTCCAGCAGTAACTCATTTGCATATTAGGCCACACCCCTGACATCACCATTGTGGCGCACCATTACATTCTCCCACTTTGTGGAAACCCTTTCAGAGTATATTACAATATTCCTCTTGTTGCTACCATGCAGTTTGTTGGAAAGGGGAGCTGGAGAAAGATCCACAACTTCTCCTACAGGTTCTTCTGTTGGACCTACTTTGTAAGTAACAGGAGTAGGGAGTCACAGCCTCTAATCCCCCACTAGTGTTTCACAGGATGGAGGAGGGGAAATGGGGGATGTACTGGCAGCATGTCAGTGCATGAACCCAGAAATGGTGTTGTCGTGCCAGGGTGATGCCCAAGGAGTTGCCCACAACTCTATGAATTAGGATTGTCAGATGCAACTGGCAACCCTAATCAGGAGCCATATTCTACTTTTGCATAGTTGGTTTAATCAGCTTGATACAGTGTTTGCTTGGAGTTGCAATTAAATCACACTTTCTAACCTTTTGTAGCAACATTTTTTTGAGGGGTGGGGGTTCTTGTTATGGCTCTGTGCATGGTTTCAGAATAGGGCTTTCCTGTCCTATGAGGCCACGCTGTCATACTATTACAGGAGAATGTAGAAGCCCAGCTATTTGCTGATTCTGCTGCCTACAGGCTACAGGTATTCTTATCAAAAGCAGGATCGCAGAGGTTGTTTCTCTTACCTGCAAGTTCCTCATTATAACTGATGCTGGTTCAGAGGTCAAAATCCCATTAGGCATTTGTGAAAAACCACAATGTATACACATAGGCTTGGGAAACCATAGCTTGAATGTTTGACATTTGTGTTAAAAAAAGACACTGCTGTTCTACGTACAAAAATTTCTAATATCAACCATATGGGGGGATTAATTCTAAAAAAGAAAATTGACTTCAGACAATAAAGCTTTCAAGACCAGAATCTTATTGTACAATCTCTCTTTTAAATCAAGATTTTTAAGATACAGACAACAACCACTAACAGACTTGAATACACTTGATTTAGACCAGCTGGGGGTTTCTTAGGAGTCATAAAGTGGCTTCAAGTATTTTAAAAACTGGTTGACATTAACCTGATCAAGGAAACTAAACAGGAGGCTATGGTCCTGTTTCTATGCACAGAAAAAAGCATTCACTCATCCTCATTTAGTTGGAATTTTAGGTTATTTTAAGGAGACAAGACTGAGACAGTAGGTTCCATTAAATACCCAAAACCAACAGTTTAGGTCTGAATTAAAAGAGCCTTTTCAGAATATTTTGCACTGAACAGAGGTAAAAGATAAGAAAGTCCTTTATCACAAGTGTTCTTTTTACTGAACCTCCTGCTATTAAAATATGTAGTAATCCAAGGGATAAAACTTGGATCTTTTGAATCAAATATCATGTGCTATATGGCATTAACACTCACTGACCAGGAAAAAACAACAGTGGTACTAGATAAAATTTTACAGAGCCTTAAAGTTATACAGTTAACATGAGTAAATTAGAATGGCTTAATTTTGGTTTAAAGGTATTAAATATAATAGATAACTAAACTGGAAATCCTTGGGAAAGTACCAATAAAATACTCAGGACCAGATCTACATGTTTTTTGAGGGGGGGCAAAATGAAAAAATGATGCCCCCTTATGGGCCATTCTATCTTATGGTCCCATAGAATACAATGGACCCCATACCCAATTTTGCGCCCCCCCCTCCGTGAGCACCCAGGGCAAGCACCCCCCTCTGCCCCCTCCCCAGATGCAGCCCTGAAAATACTTGAGAATATGAATAATTGAGGATCTAAGAAATTTTACACTATCTCTAACTTTTAACAACCATGGACCATTTTAGTAAGAAACATTATGTGGGGACTCACTGAGTCAACAAACCACCACTACCCCTTAGATAGCAATGAAATTTTCTACAAAGGGCATCTGGGACTCATTCAGTCAATGTAGATTCAAACAGTAAGTCAAACAGAATCAAGCATCTGCGTAACAACCTCACAACACCCAATACACCTTCCTCTTCCTTTTTTCCCCTCCTCCAATTATGCATAGAAAAATTAACTTTGGTAGAAGACTCCACTATGACATGTATGAGCCATATGAAAGATTTTCTTGAATTTCCCCATTTCACCTTTATCCACCCTTCTCGTATGTGTAATTCAGGGATATGGAACTCAGATGAGTTGGAGAGCTACACATTTTCCCCAGCCAATGGCCAAAAGAGGAAGGAAGCCAACAGTACATCAAAGATTACTTTCTTTAAAAATCCTTATATGCCAACTTCCCACATTTTGACTATCAAAAATCCATGAACAATATTACAGTGGCTACTTCTTGGCCACCTGAAAGCTGGACATCAATGCCTCTGCTTCTAATCCCTCCTTGTAAAGACCCTCCAATGTGTTGCTTGCCTTCCAAACTCACCCACTTGCTAGAACCACCACTTCTACTCACCTCTTGCCAGCAGCCCACATTCCCATGTAAACTCAGTCTCCGCTTCTGGTTCTCAGGATCTGCCTCTGCCATGCTATCCACACACTTTAGAACCAGTGCACTTTCAAGTGGAGAGGCTTATCATAGCAATCAATTGTAAATCAAGTCCTTTTCTCTACAAGGACATTACTACTTATTCATAAAGATGGTTGAGAAAGACTGTATAGAGCAGGGGTGGCCAAACTGTGGCTCAGGAGCCACAGGAGGCTCTTTCACACATATTGTGTGGCTCTCAAACCCCCCACTGCCCTGTCAGCCAGCTTGGAAAAGGCATTCGTCTCTTTAAATGCCTTCTCCATGTCAAACTAGCCAGTGGCTTGGAGAATGCATTAAAAGTTAACGTTGTTTTCTTTCCACCTCTCTTTCACTCCTTCCTCCCCCATTTTCCTTCCCTCAAACAGCTGATGTACATGATCTGCAGCTCTCAAACATCTGACTTTTTAAATTCCATGTAACTCTTACATTAAGCAAGTTTGGCCACCCCTGGTGTAGAGTATGGTAGAGGTGCCACAGACTCCTAAGAATGTGCCTAACAGCCCTGTTCAGATTATGAAAGTGGCTCTATGTTTGATTTCTGTACAGTGGAAGAACAATACAATAGAAGACTTTTTCTTTTAAAAATGGGTAGTTCTTCACTGCTAGTATTTATTCAATTATTTTATTTGAAACATTTCTAATTATATATTTGAAAGACATTACAGATGAACCACCATTACAAATAGAATAGAACATTCCTCCATTCCTATGTTTAAATTACATAACAGTAGTGAACTATTTTTTTATCTTTTTTCCCTATATTTATAAAATTTCTATGCCATCTTTCTACCTAAACAGGGTCCCCAAGGCGCCAAACATCAAGGCATTAAAATTAAAAAGTGCATATGCAAAATATTTTAACAATACAGTAAAAACCTATAGACACCGGTTTTGGAGGAGGGCCAGTTTAAAGTTACACATTTTGCAGGACTTCTCTGTAACACTTGGGGAATACTATGCTTAAAAAAACCTGAAGTACTATTACTTGCAGGAAAATGCAAACAACACAAAAACATTCTTAAGGCCTTCATAATTTAAAGCAGTTCACATTTTCATCCCTTCTCCCTAATTTTTCCTCTAGACCCTACAGCGACTTGAATTTCAAAGACTTGCTTAAAATCCCACTGAGATTTGCATTTCTTTCTGTAGCGAGAAATATAAAGCAAAAAAAAAAGTACATAGCCAATCGGAGAAAGTATATTAAGTAAACAGTTGCTGGAACGTCTTTCGTAGGAAAGTTTCCTATAGGGCTTCAAATAAGATAGAGCATCCACTGTATCTACTTTGCTTGAAAGTACTGCAGGGTACAAACATTAAGAGGGTGTTTAACATTAATGCACAACAATCCCCTAAAATCACAACAGATGCAGAGAGACAGCTACAAAGACACTCAAGAATTAAAAATGCTTAATTTTTGTTTGAACTGTTAACTACATACAACTCTCGTAGAGTAAAACTACACTGTCGGCCCACGCTCAAGACGACAAGCTCTGAATATTGGCAATAGGAGTTTTAACAATTGCATACGCTTCCAGAACAGAGACAAAAAGTTAATTCTTTCATGTTTTGACCACATGGAAAGAATTCTATCACCAACAATGAAGAACTAATGAACCAGCACTGATTACAGTCTCCACTTTAAAAGGAGGCATTCACAAAACCGATAAATAAAATGCAGCAGAGCTTGGTAGGGATCACCAGTTGAACCTTGCTTATCTATTGCACATCTGCCACGACACATTATCTTACAGCTCAAGCATCAGTTTTGCATTTCAATGCACGAGGCTCCATCAGATTAATGCCCAAGACATTTCAGCTGTGTGGCACATAAATAAGTGGACGTAGAGGAATATTATGCATGGTCTGTATCATTGACACTAAGCAAAGGAAATGTGATTAGTACCAAATTGCATGTGACAGGGGAATCGGAAAGCTGTCAAACACAATGACATGGATTCAGTATTTAGAAGGTAGAAGGGGGGAAATAAAAGAGCTGGCCAGTCTGGCACAGAGACAGCAATAACACACAGCAGCTATGATAAATTAATTCATTTACTTATGAAAAATTAGAGGCTTTCACACACAGCTCTCATTTATAATCCTGTCAATCAGGCTGAGTAAATAAAAGGCCTGTAAGATTCAACATATTGCACACAAGCAAATGAGAAAAAATAATTTTTTGCATTTAATTTAAGACTAATTTCATGATTTTTTTTTTTAAAAACACATACAACTCATCAGATTGGGCCTTTCATTTTGATTACTAACATAAAGAAAAGGAAAATCATAATGTTTTCTGTTTTGATGACTATTGCCACTCTTGTTTAAAAACAACAATACTGTGAAATTAAAACCCCTATGTTCTTGCACAGTGTGGAGACCACTGAAATGTCTATTCTCTTCAAAACGACTATTAGCTGAAATGGGTGCTTGACATCACATCCCAGCACAAGAGATATAGGCAGTTTATGAAGATGATGTTTTGTGGCAATAGGGATGATTCAACATTTCTGACAGTTGACAGTTTAAGTTTCTGCTCTACCACTCAGATAAAGGAACTTAACTTTCTGGGAGAACTCCAAGTGACTCTCTTCTTAACTAAGTAAGATCACATTCAGCAGCATTTTATGGTGCTAGTGGACACTTGTTCTTCTACATATTCAGGTGCTTCATTCAACTTGCCTACTGGACATTTCTTGCTTTACATAATGGTACTTGTTTGTCTTAAAAGTTTGGAATTTCAACTGAATTGGAATTGTCTCCCAAAAAGGGGGAGAGGGGAGAGAAAAACATATTGTATTATTATTTTTAAAGAGCCTTCTGGCAGTATTTGCAAATCCATTAACTTCATATTTTAGGACTCAACGCTCATGAGGAGTTTCAGCCAGAGCATATCCATTGAAGGTAGATTTCTACAAGTGTTCTTCCATTCAGTGAAGGAGAGGCTGCCTTTTGCAGTCTCGGAAACACACGACTTGAGCAGAGATGGCCTGATAGATTTTGGAATCACAGGACAAAGTTCAGGTTTGTCCAATACTTCCAACACGAAGTGGTCTAAGATGCTGGTTCTGTTCTAGCCTATAAAAAGGTACAGGTAGTCCCCTGTGCAAGCACCAATCATTTCTGACTCTGGGGTGACATCATATCACGATGTTTTCACGGCAGACTTTTTATGGGGTAGTTTGCCATTGCCTTCCCTAGTCATCTACCCTTTTCCCCCAGCAAGCTGGGTACTCATTTTACCGACCTCGGAAGGATGGAAGGCTGAGTCAACGTCAAGCCGGCTACCTAAAAACCCAGTACAAAAAGATTCACTTCAAAAGCTCTGCCTCAATAAGCCAAAAGCAGCTGATTTCTTTTGTCATTCGATGGTCACAGAATACTTCAGGAAGAAAAAGAAATCAGACAGGAGCCACTGAGGTTACTGACCAACATTTAAAAACTGTCTCAAACAAACTGGCCCATCATATTCATGGCTGTAAAGCTGTAACAATTTTAATCTGATGCATATATTAGTTTCAGATGCTACAAGACAGGCAATTATAAATGGCACTTTGACTCATGATGTTACAAAGCACAATCAATCAGAGGCTTTAAAATTAGATTTACCAGCAATCTTAATCTTTACTGCCAAATTTTCAGCTGATGGCTGTTTTTCCCCACTTACAATAATATGCATTTGCATATATGGATTGTGCACATGGAAAGCTTTCCAGCAAAATACAAATCCAAAGTGATTTCCAACAGCCGTCCTCTTGTGAGACAACTGGAAAGAGCAGTTTATGAAGCTCTGCAGAGGACTGCTTTGCAACCAAAACTATCAGAATATGCAGTATAGCAACAGTTTATGTAAAAGCCTTTCACACATTTAGCAATCCCATTTTTCAAAACCTGTCCAACATTTAAGTTTCCACTCATAATTAGAATGTGCAGAGAACGGCAGGAAAGGAGCCCTTGTTCTGTGTCATTAGAATTATAAAAATAAAAAAATGGAGTTAAATGAAGAATAAGTTACATGTAATGTAACGATCAAAAAGAAAGCTTCCTTTATTCCTATCCTTTATTTCGTTTGATCTGTTTATTCCTTTCATAAGATAACGTATTATGAAAAAAACTTATTTTTAAAAAAAAATATCTTCTGATTAGGTACTCTCTTAAAATTCCAAGGGGCAATGCCATTTAAGTCTTCTGCTAAAGTGCTCAATCATTGATCATTTTCAGAACTGGTCTCCACCAGAAGCAGCTACTCCTGTATTGGGGGAGGGGAGGGGGAGAGAAGGATAATCTCAATTATTGACAAAAGTTCACTCTGAAGATGCTGGTGCTGCAAACACTGGTGTTGCAATTAATGTGATTGCCAGGCCTTTGTTCTGAAGCCAAATTCCAGAAATAACTGGTACAGTGTTCTATTTCAAAGATTCCCACCGTAGTGCCCATGAGTCCCATGTTACCCACCAGCACCTTCCCTGGTTTTTAGAAAGTGAGTGAGGGCAGGTAGAGCATTTGTCCAGCAAGACTTCTGACTGGTCACTGGAGATTTGATCAGCTGTGCAGATTTTTTTTTAATGTTGTGTTGCTTTGGCAGCAGCTGCCACCACAGTACAAGGATCCTCACTATGTGGCTAAAGGTTAAGTTGCAGGAGTCATTTTGTTTTGGTTCCATCTCCTGCTGCACCCATCTTGTGACAGCTGCTTTGTGAGTGTGCCCAACCATGCTACTTAAGAATTCCAAAGGTGCCTGCAGGCTCAGGAAGGTTGGGGTCTTTGTATTGCAAACTGAAAATATTTCTATTTTCCAGTAAATTGATTTCCCTTCAGAAGGCTGAAGTTTTTAAACCATTTCATTCATGATCACCACAAGCAGTCCCAGAGATAATTATCTGTTCCCCTTCTGCTTATTCTTCTACCTTCCAACAGGTATGTGGATCATATCTACTTGATCATATCCATATTGTATCACTGCAAAGCATTCCACATGGGGCTCCTTTCGAATACTGTGGTTCAAAATGTTTCTTCTAGTTTCTTAACAAATTTCTGAGATTATCTATTTCCAATTTTGAAACATCTACAGTGTCTTCCTAATTCACTTGTGAGTACAGTTTGAAGTGCTGGTTGATAGTTTTAGATGATGTTAAACAGTGCACTTTAAATACTGCCAAGTTCCTCATGTTCCTCATCCACCAAAACCCTCCTTCATGAACTCTCATTTTCTAAAATGAAGTGAATGGCTCCCTGTCTGCTGAATGTCCTCCTGTCAAAAATCTGTCTGGTGTCCAGTCTTCCTACTTTCAGGTCGCAAGCTGCCCTGAGCCTGCTTCAGCTTGGAGGGCAGGATATAAATCCAATCAAATAAAATAAAAATAAATAAAATCACATTTATTGAGGACATTTGGTTTTACTGGTTGTTGTTGATCTTCCCTCCCTTCACTCCAGCTTTTACATTTTTTCCCTTTTATTGCTATTGCCAGCAGTCATTTTGTAGAATAGGTGGTGGATTGTTATGCAGCTGCACATACTATTCAATAGACAAGGAAATAGAACTCTCAGGAGGAGGAAGTGGAACTCTCAGAAAGGTTCAGGAGCTGTGCTCCTGTGAGCTCCCACTGAATCTGAGGCCTGGCTACTGCACTCTTTTTGATTGCATCCACTTCTGATTTCTGTTGCAATTTTGCTGTAGGATTTTGTATTTGTTGTTCACTACCAAGAACCCTGATGGCTTCAGGGAAACACAGAAATCCTTTAAGAAAAAAATTATCAAGTACTTACTTTTGTAGTTTTGCTCCTAGAAATGCTGCTATGATTGTGACAAACATATACAGAATCATACACATCATATATGTACATTCAAAGTCAGGAGTTGCTGCCATTCCCTGGTAAAGTACACATTATATGCTAATAAACACTAGTTAGACTGGTCTGACACAAATGAATAAAAAATGTATTTGATGAAGTGGAAACTCAAATTCTGCAATATGGCACAGCTTGGTGTAGCGGTTAATAGCAGCAGACTTGATTCCCCACTCTTCCACATGCAGCTGGGTGGCTTTGGGTCAGTCACAGTTCTCTCAGAGCTCTCTCAGCCCCACCTACCTCATAAGGTGCCTGGTGCAGGGAGAGGAAGGGAAAGCAATTGTAAGCCACTTTGAGATTCCTTAAGGTAGAGAAAAGTGGAAAATAAAAATCTCCTCCTCCTCCTCCTCCTATTGATCAGTCTGAACATAAAATTTAAACAATTAAATATTGTTCCTTCTTATCCACATTAAATATACATAGATAAAAACAGCCTCATTGGCATTTAAACCAAAATAGCTACATGATCATAACTGCAATATCTGAAAATTAGGAGGAGGCAGATTCACTCATTAGGTAAACACACAAAAATAGAATCTCTACAATAGATATATCTGTTTTGTATACATTAACATTTAAAAACTTAATTCTTCTGTTTGAAGGCTCCTTCTGTTCAGGAAGTCATACAAACATTTACAGAACGGAATATTTTAGGTGAACATTCAAGCAAGTTCCATACACAGCTGTTTCAGTGATAGCTCTCCAGCTTCAGAAAAGACCCTGTAATGAAAAACAGCACTATCTAGTTATTTAGTTTTGCTTAGTGATTACATGTATTATACTACACTTAAAATGGACTCACATCTGAAACATCTATTTGACCCCAAATTAGAGACTCCACTGAAGAACAAAGCCTCATTGACTCTACATTTCGAGAAGTGTCTTATTTTTAGGTCTGAGTTTTAAAATACGACAGGAAGTGTTGGAGAAGTATGGGAGAGGGAACAGTATTTTAAATTAATTACATTTTTCTGGGCTTGCAATGATATATAAAAAGATCCTTCCATGAGTTATCGTTTTCATACCAGTTTTTTTTTTAAAAAGAAAAACATCCCCAGTAATAACAGTCATCCCACATGTTTTTTCTTGTTCTGAACAACATTAGATAACAGTGGAGACTAGGGGTGTGCAAAAGAAAAAAAATTCAAAAAAATTCAGATTTGGGGCTAAAAAATATGGGAGGGATTCTACACAGGCATTTCTTCTGTGGGGCTGTGGTTCAGTGGGCAGATGTTTGACATGCAGGAAGTTCATGCTCCATCTCTGCTGCATGGCGGTAGTGTATTCAATGCACTGGTTCTGTGCAGCAGTCCTTGCAGAGAGCCTGCACCCCAATTTTTGAATGAGAGGGATTCTTTAGTTTGATCTAATATGCTGTTTGTGCCAATGGCAGTAGCATGGTGGCACTGGTTCTCCTCAGGGACATGGCACTGCCTGTGGGGGAGAGACCCCTGCAGATCTGGGGGCTCTCCCTCAAACCCTCTGCTCCCCAGAATCAGTTTTCCCATTGTTATTAGTGGGAAAACTGACTGATTGCTTCCCCCCCACCACTGGGAGAAATGGGCCTTTTTGGGTGCTCCTAGAATGGGAACCCCTGGTCCAATCTTTTTGAAACTTAGGGGCTATGTAGGGGAGAGGCCTTTGCGGCTGCCCTGCAAAACTGGGGCTTCTAATTCAAACCCCTGCCCCCCCCAGCCACACTTCATTATACCCTATTTTGCTATTGACTTCAATGGCCCATAGGGAATAATGGGAGAGACAGGGGCACCCTCTTTGGGTGCCCACAGAATTGGACCCCTGGTCCAATCTTTTTGAAACTTGGGGGTTCTGTAGGAGAGAGTCCCTTGAAGCTTCCCAGAAAACTTGGAGCCTCTACCTCAAACCCCCTGCCCCCCAGCTGCACATAATTATACCCTATTTTGCCATTGATTTATAATGGCCCAGAGTGTATAATGGGGCTGAATGGCTGCCGAATTTTGGCGGCAATTCGCTACTGCAGTATACGGCTCCCGAATCAGATCAGAGAATCTGACTCAGCCCTATACTGCTTTAAGACAGTCAAATCAGCTGTTTTTCGGGGCTCTATTCAGTTCGGCTGAACCGAATGCACACCCCTAGTGGAGACAGCTTTTTTTTTTCTATTTCCATTTGTTTCACCCCTCATGATAGGGGTCTGATGCCCTGTCTTCCTGCTTTCGCATGACATGACAGGCATTCAGCCATGAGGTAAGCTACCGCAAGGAATCATGATGGAGAAATGAATTGGACATTTCTCTTTACTGACATGCACCCTCCAGTATCTCCTTTTACATTGCATTTTTTTTTTACCCTCAGTCTTTTCTCAACATTCCATTCTTCATACAGCATGTTTAATTCTCAAGTCAAAGGTATATGTGGGGGAGAAGGATTTTTAAACTTTGATTAATTTACAAGGGTATTTTTCAGAATGCCTAGAAGTCCTTGGGGATGCAGATGTCTTGTCTCTGGGTGGGTGCCTTTCACCACTTTCATGACAGGTACTGAACCGAAAGATCTATGTATCCCATAGGGTAGAGAGAGAGGTATATACCATGAACACAGAACTTTCACTACATGATTTTTGTTTTGTATTTTATTGTCATGCTTTCATTCACTGCCATTTTAAGTACAGTCAAGTTTTTCCAAACTTCATATTGAGGCTACTCTAAAAAGCCTAATAAACTCTGTTTACTGATACGTTACATGAAGGATTTCCTCTGTCTGCAATACTCACTCTTGCTTCCTAATTAAGACATGCGCTACAAAGATCTTCCTTTCCTGTTGGACAGTCCCTAGGTATGAATGGGCAATAGCCTGCACCCATCAAAGTGATGCTCCAGTCATTCATAGATGCTTAGTTTGAGTTTATCTCCCTGAGCATCACTGTCTATTGACTGACTCAATGTTTTCTCTCATTAGCTGAAGCAACACTTGCCATCTAATCCCAAATGTGATCTTCCAATCCATTCAGAATGAAAAAAAAGCTGCCTCAGTGGTTAGGTGGAGAAAACTGGAGTCAATTGCCACTTGTTGGTTACAAATGAGTATATGTTTGAAGCTCTTCATGCTTTTTCTTTAGCTTGGAGCAGCAGATGTGGCTGAGGCCATCTTGGAAAGTATTTGTGGAGAAAAAGAACACAAATTTAAGTCTTTGTTGTCACAGAATGGAAGTTCAAGATTTTGCCTCAGCCATAATCTCCTTGCGAGAACTTTAATTTCCATGAATCTCTCTTTCAAAACCGTCGACCCCTCAATCTCCATGAAATCCTTCTATTTATTTATCTATTTGGTTTATTTGTGTCCCACCTTTACACTAAGGTTCAAGATGGATTACACAGTACAGAAAGAGGGAAAATAGGACATCCAGTGAACAATGTAATTTGACTAGGAATACAAAATCAGCTGATAATGTGAATGGAAAACTGCCCAGGCTGACATAGTACAAGCAATGCAAAATATAGGATTACAAAGGTACAAGGCAGATGAAGGCAGGCATCCTTATATCCTACTACAATCTAATTCCATTGTAAGAATGACCTCATGAACATTGGTGTTCTGCACATTTTGCAGAATGACAACTACTGTGGGAACCTTTCTGACCTCCTACCAAAGTGCCTTGCCAGGACATCTTAACAGATGTAGTTCCACAAGTATGAAGATCCTGGGTATTGAAGGGCTTTGTAGGTGGTAACTAGTTCCTTGAATTGAACCAAATAGCCAGTGTCATGACTGCAGGATAGGTGCATACTCTGTGGGATACTCATTAGTAATCAGGCTGCTGCATTTTGTACCAACTGGAGTTTCCCAGTTGACTTAAAGAGAAGACCCATGTAGAGTGCACTACAGATAGTCCACGCTCAAGGTAACCATGCCATGGATCCACATACTCAAATGGGTAGTGTCATTGGGGGGGGGGGGGCAACTGCTGGACTAAATAAAGCTGAAATTTTTATTTTATTTTTGCAGCTGCACTAGCTTGCTTCCCAGTGGTAATGCTGGCTCCATTATAACCCCTAGACTCTTAACTAAATCACAGAATGTCAACCAAGTAAGGTAACCTAGTCCCCTGTACAAGCACCAGTCGTTTCCGACTCTGGGGTGATGTTGCTTTCACAACATTTTCACTGCAGACTTTTTATGGGGTGGTTTGCCATTGTCTTCCCTAGTCATCTACACTTTGCCCCCAGCAAGCTGGGTACTCATTTTACCGACCTTGGAAGGATGGAAGGCTGAGTCAACCTTGAGCCGGCTACTTGAACCCAGCTTCCACCAGGATCGAACTCAGGTCATGAGCAGAGCTTAAGACTGCAGTACTGCAGCTTTACCACTCTGTGCCACAAGGCTCTTAGAATGTCAACTAGACCCCCATCAAAAGTGAAGTGTAAAATCCTTCAATACCACAGCCTTCCCAATCAGTGTTACTTCTGCTTAATCAGGATTAAGTTTCTACTTGTTCCCTCTTAGACAACTAACTACAGCAGAAAAGTGTTTTTCAAGATCTCAACAGAATCACTAAGCAATTTGAATAATGCACATATGTGTTCTTATGCGCATGTGTTTTCTCACGTTCACTGTGCATATTCTCTGTTGTTCTGCACTGATTTTCCTCTCTTCAAAGCTCAGTCCATTCTGGTGCCTTTCCCTTTGGGTTTTCTGCTTTTGTGCTGACTTTCCCTTGTTTTACTTCCAAGTTGAAGATAACTCAAAGTATACGGATTGCCTCAGATTTCCCCCACCCTTTTGCTGCCTCCCTCAAAGGTCATTCCCTGCTCACATTGAGGCCATCCCATCCACTCTATACCATCTGCCATTCTCCCCCCTTCATTGGTGTACAAACTTCATTTCCCCCTAATTTTTAATTGTTTCGGACAAGCGACGTGAGTGTAGTGATAAGAGACTATCGCTAGTCTCAGATAACTGAATGAAATAAATTAAACAATGGGGGGGAGGTTTAAAGGAACTTGTGTGAGGTTCAGTTCCCTGCTGCCATTGACTTGAAATGGGGATGAGAGAGGAGGCAAATAACAGTGCTCCCAGTGCAAAACAACAACAACAAAAGGATTTCAGTGCTGAATGCTAACAAAATGGGGGGGATCGCCAGAGTGAAATGAAATTGAGATAAATAAAGAGGCACTGGGATTAGAAGCCTAAAGCTTTGAAAACATTTTTCCCTTTAATGCTTTAGAGAACAAAGTTTGGGGGCGGGGAACCATTCTGGTAGTCTCCGAAAGTCTAACATTAAAATGGTGGCTAAATCACATGGACCTTCTGCAAACAGCCAGATTTAAGAATCACTTGGGATTGATCCATTTGGAGGAAGAGTGTAATCAGCATAGTACAAGGCTTTTTAAAAACTGCCTAAATCATGACCAATTATTTTTATTTAGTGGCACAAGACTAAAAAAGCTCTTCAGAGCTTCTGCCAGAGGTCTCCTCCCCCATACAAACTGCAGCCCTGTGCAAAGTGTGGTGGAGTTGCAACCGACTTTGCACAGGCGCACACACATTGCCAATGATCACAGCTTGCAGTGTGAATGTCAGTGGGTTCTACTGTGCATTCTGTACACTCAACATGTTCCCCCATATTATGAGATTGTGTAACTCTTTCCCATTTTTCTCAGTGGCTGATAACACAGCAGAGAATCCCCTACTGTGCAACAATATGGAAAATAGCACTTCATGGAGCTTGTTGCTTTCAGAAAAAGTCTGGTCAGTGTCAACAGTGGATTTCCCTCTTTGCTTACATTCCATTCTGTTATCTTTCATTCAATTAACTAACACTAAAATGCTTGCACAAAACCTGAACCATTGGAATTTTAATGCAAAGCACTTGCTGGATGCTACTATACAGCTGTGATAGCGCATTTGCGTAATTTTTTTTAAAACTCTGGATGCCATCCCCGCACACATCACGTGACATTTCACCTTGATCTAGAAAAGTGATTTTTTTAAAATTACAGCTGCAGAATAAATACACCAGAGGAAAACAGTGGTGTGTAAAGCAGGGACAGTATTGGAAGTCAAAATTAAAGGCTTACTGCTCTGAAAATTTGCAGTAAAATGTGTGTGTGTGATGGGCCACAGAGTTGAGTGTCATCAGTATGTTGATGACTACCTACTCCTGATTTCTCCTAGGGGCTTTACATTGAGACTGAACAGTCTGAGAGCCTTGTGGAACTCTGCAAGGCAAATCTCACACTGGTGGCAGTTGGTCTGCAAAGGCAACCTTCCAACTCCTACCTGTAAAGAATGATTTAATCGAGATCACATCCCTTAATCCCATGTTACATGCAGTCCTGTACGTCTCTGTAATTTTATTTAGTTGTTATTTTGTTTATGTTTAATTTGATTTATACCCCGCCCTCCCTGCCAAGGCGGGCTCAGGGCGGCTTACAACAGAGTCATAGTGTGCTATGATCACAGTCATAAAAACAATAAAACCATTTAAATATATAAATTAAAACACATCGATTAAAATAATATACAACTTGGTGCTAACACATTAGCTGTTCCTCATAGTTCCAGGATGGCAGTTATTCCAGGATGGTGGCTATTTTTTAGAATTGGCGTTACTTTTTCTCTTCCCATGTTCTCTTCTCTCTATGGCAACTCCTTCCAGTTGACCTATCAAGATTTTCTATTTTCTGCTTTCATAGCAATTCACAAAAGCAGAACAAGCTTTGTAACTTCTCAGATTCTTAAAAAAGAGAGCATGCATATTTCTGATGGCCTGTAAGAATTCAAGCATTCAAAGAGCCATGGAATAATATGGCATGCAGAAGGGAGAGAACACAGGTGACAGTGTACCATCATCCATAGATGGACCTGACTGCACATTCCTTCCGTTTATTCTGCTCACTATTTCCATGCTTCTGCTTTGGACCTCCCCAGTTTTAAAGACTTCAAAGGTGTTCAGATCATTCTACTCAGGGCTTTAAAAAAAAAAAAAGAGGAACGCACAAAAACAGAGTTCCGACTGGCTAAGTGTTGGGCATGTGGCCTAATATGCAAATGAGTTCCTGCTGTGTAAAACAATAATGATGTCAGGGGTGTGGCATAGTATGCAAATAAGTTCCTGCTGGGCTTTTTCTACAAAAAAAGAGCTCTGATTCTACTTCAGTGTGATAAAGAGGCAGAAACATGTGGTTAAAAAAAAAACCTTAGACATAGCTATAAAAATTGAACAAGTGCCTTAAACTACCATAATTTCTATAACAAATGTATAGTAACAGAAATAGGAAGTTATGCCCTTATTCCCCAACAGACTTCAAACTGCTCTTGTCCATCACCTATGACAAAGCAAGTTATTTTACTGTACAATATTGCTCAGGCAGTTTTTAATACAATATCAGATGGGCAGATTTCACCAAACCTGTCACAAGTTCTTTCCTGGAAGCTTTTTCACCCAACAACTTTGGAAGTTATTAAGCATTTAACCAGCTTTCTTGGAACCAGCATCACAGTCTAGATGCTGAGTCTCTTCCTACTCTGAAACACTATCTTATAACTAAAAAAGATGGCTAATACTGCCACTTCATTACCATTCTTTACTTATGCCAACAACAACAAAAAAGCTCTCACGTTCCACCTGCTCTGAATTCGGTTTCAATTTGAGGAAATGGGTAATACTGACTTACAGTGGGATTGCTTTATAAAAGAAATCCAAAAACAGAAACACTTAAACTGCCCAATTTTAATAATCAAGTGGCACTTCCAATAATCATTCATTCACAGATAGATTTTTAAACAAGTAGTTCCTATATGACATGATCCACTTAACTTCTACTTTTCTATAAATCTCTCTCTCCACAAAAGAAAATTATTTCCTGACAGCCTATTCATGAACAGGGCCATTTAGCATAATAGTTAATCACCTTGGAGAAATACTGAATGCAGTTTCTACACATGAGCAGGACTCCTTCTGATGTAGCCTGTATGTTGCACACCACCCCAAACACCATGCTTCAAGCTATACTACATGAGACACCCAGAGTTCTGTGAGCGGCATGCCCAGTGGATTTTCTGGCTTTCAAAGATATCAGCTGCACAGAGGCCCTAATCAGAAGGGGACCATGCTGTTAATGGAGGGGGTACTTAAGGCTCCCCTCAACCCAGTTTCCTGAAATCTCCACAGGCAGATGCTATTTGACCCCAGTAGGTTAAACAGCATCTCCTTGAAGCCACTGGAGATTAAGACAACAGTGCAGAGAAAAGATCTCACTCTTCATCCATTCAATGACATTGGTCAGACTGGAATTGCACCCCCACCCATAATTTTTAACAAAAGAACTGGGAGTACATTCACAGAACACAGAATGGGTTATGAATATGAGCATTTTCATAATGACACATGCAGACTCTTTGTCATTAAATTATGAACTTCACTTTGCCAACCTGCCTGACCATGAAAAGGATCTTCAAAGGCCCTGTTTTCAGTGCTCCTGTCTTCTGAGATTTGATGGATGTGGGAGCAGGTCTTTTCAGTCATGGCATCAAAACTCTCAAGCTGTTTCCCCAGAGAGACTGCCTATCCCCTTTCTTTTGCCATCTTCTGCCAGCAGGTAAAGACTTTTTTGTTTCATCCAGCATTCCCTCAGTGATCCCTCCATCCTTCCTTATGTTTAAACTGCTGTTTTTACATTTTTTCGGTACTCCATATGTATTTTAGAAGTATTTTTATTATATATGGTGTTAATCTATTAGCCGCCTTGTAGACCATGATCAAGACAGAGGGGCGAGGTATAGGTTTTTTTTAAATAAACCAATTTAAATATTATCTCTCAACCAAGAAGACTTGCCTCTTTAAAGATGCTTAGAACCCCAGAATCATATAGCTGTTACATGTCACAGATCAGAATTATTTCACATTTGTATCAGCCAGCAGCTGTGGAATCCACTAGTAGAGTTGCCAAATGTCCTACTGAGATAGGCTGCAACCTCAAAAAGCAAACAAAAAAACCCAAAAAAAACCAAAACACTATCCCATCATTGCACAGACACCACAGGTCTAGCTTTTTTTTCATTTTGTAACAGTTTGTCTAGCAGTCTACCTCAATGCAAGCCTTGACCCCTTTCCTTCCACCCATGACAACCACGGTAGGCCTGCAAATGAAGCCTTTTTTTTCAGATCCTATTTCAAAATAGTTCATTCTGAGCATCACCTTTACCGTAAAATGGAAATTCAAAAAAAACCTTTGATCTCCAAACCTGATCTGGATTAAGGGGTAGTGAGTATGTAACTGTTGATCAGATTAGCACAGAGACAAAAGTTAGAATTTTTAAAAAAGCAGCATCCAATCATTTGTTCTTTTCAAACAATAACTTTTCAATACTGCCACAGAAAAGAATGGATACATCATTCACATGAAGAATGATGAAAACGGGTAACATGTATCTTAAGTTTATATTTATTAAATATTTTTGTCCTATCAAATATTCCCAGGATGGGTTACATATAAGATTTATTATCATGTCTATGCAACACTATTTGCTTCCTATTCTAAAATTCTATTACCCTTAGGCCACAATGCAGAGAGCTACTTTGCCTAAGGGACATACAAACACCTATTATGCATCTGCTATGTATCTGAAAAGCATTCTACCACCAAGCACAGCAACCAATGCTGCTCTCAAGGATTCCCCAGCCCTCAGAACAACTCTGCCCAGAGCTGTAACAAGAAAGATGAGGCAGCAATGAGATGATTTTTCTGGAATGAAACAACAGAATTTCTACCTAATATAAAAAGCGGGGGTAACGCCAAAAAAACCCTCCTCCATAATCCTTTTTATTATTTTTTTTAAATTACAATCTCCAACTATGGAGGCGGCTCCCAAGTTTCTACTGGGCTATTTTATCTAATGGGTAGAAGCATCATGACAAGAGGGATCTTCTCTATGCCAAGCAGATGCTCTGCTACTGAGCCACAGCCTCCTGAGTGACTCTTCCTTCTGCATTGAAATTGAGAATCTGGGCTTCTCTGGTATAAATCCATTTCCAGAGTTCCATTTCTCACGGAACACATTCTTCAGATTGAATATTTGATCTTGATGTAGCATTCTGTTGTTTTTAAAATTATTTTAAAATATTATCTTAAACTATAGTTGCAAAAACAGATATATAAAATATACTTATTAAGCGTATTAACAAAATACGGATACAGTATATTAGCAAATATATATTTCTTTGATGAAAATAGCAATATTTCACTTATACCGTAACAGATCAGGTTCAATTTAATAGCTGCTTATATCCCCTCTCTTCAACCTTTATCTAAAATAGGCATAACAGGTTTTTCATTTCTCCTCAAATTCCTTGTGTTTTATTTATATTGCTTGTTAGTCTTGCCATTGCAGCATATTCAGCCTTTTGATCCTTCCAGTTCTCACAGTTTGGACATTCTTCAGTTATGTCATGTTCTCCCACTACATTCTAGCTGTATCTGAATAAGTGAGCAGTGACTCAGGAATAGGGATGGGCACAAACCAAGAAAATGGAGGCCTGTCCTGTTTTGTGGTTCATAAGGTCCCACAAACCACAGACTGGGACAAACTTTCCCTGCTTCGTGAGCCAGTTCAGGCTCATGAGGTTCGTAGATTTTCCCTCCCACTTTTCTGCTGGGGGCAGCTCCCCACTAGCAGAATGGAAGAGGAGATCTTCCAAAAGGGAATGTTCCCTTTAAATGGCTTTTGCAAGTGGGCGCCATATGGGAGCGGAGTTCAAGCAGCAAATTCACCACTTCCAGGTAAATTCACCCCTTCGACTCCACTCCCACATGGCGCCCAATTGCAAAACCCATTTAAAAGGAATGTTCCTTTAAATAGCTTTTGCCAGTCATGCCGCAACTCACAAGTGAACTCGGAGGGCATTTAATTACCTCAGCAAGTTAAATGAAAAGGCACTTGTGAGTCACATCCCTTTAAATGGTTTTTGCAAGCTGTGTCACTGCTGCGAGGCTTGGAGAAGACACTTAAAGAGGTCTTAAAATGCCTTCTCCAAGTCCCACTGCTGGTACCAATGCGGCTGCCAACATGAACCACAAAAACCACCTGAGAGATTCATGGGAGTGGGATGGAATGAACAGAGGTTTGCAAACCATGAACTGGGCTCAGTTCATGACAAATTTAGTTTGTAATTTGGCTCGTGCCCATCCCTACTTCGGAAAGTTCATGCCCTGCCACAAATTTTGTTTGTCTTTAAGGTACTACTGTACTCTTGCTCTTTTCTGCTGCTAGAGGCAGACTAACACAATAATATTCAGCTAGTGTTGTGCCAGCTACACTGATTGCCAGCTGAGTACCAAGTCACATTTAAGATTACAATATTGATCTTTGAGGTTCTATGCAGCCAGGGACCAGTGTCGTTCCCCATATATGCCCCCAAAGAGCCTTGTGCTCTTTAGACCAGCACCATTTGGTAGTCCCCAGACTGAAAAATGTCTACCTTGCCTCAACAAGGGCCAGGGCTTTCTCAGCCTTGCCTCTATGCTGCTTACTAATTCTGCAGCTTTGTTGTACAAATCTGTACATTTGAATGTCCTTGACCAATAAAAGAAATACAACCGGAGTTTAGGTGAGGAGGAAGAAAAGAAGTTTATTGCAATGAACTGAGAGCAGAGCTAGGCCATAGCCAGCAATTCCAAGCTTCTCTGAAACTTTTTCAAAATGGTTACAATCTTATATACCCTTGATGACACATTGATGACACACTGGCACATGTTATCATATACACGTACTAATTGGCTGCAATCTTCTATCTAATTTAATCGCAAGAGCCAGCTACACACTACTGATACACTTGCTAGCCTGGCATTAATCCATTGGCTGAAAACCGTGGTGTAGCAAGAAATTCAATATGCATGTGTCTGCCTTGACCAGATAATTCCAGTTTGGGCTATAAGAACCCCCTACTTCTCTACTGTTACCTAGAAACACAGTAGAAATGCAGCAAGATATAATTCAAGGTTAGATAAGACTGGTCATTTTGGTACTCTTCTGTCTCCTCAGTCAGGCCTTAAAGGTGTTACTCAAACATGTTTGTGGCCTTCCCAAAGCTGTGTTTCACAGCTTAAATCAACACACAGAAAAAAAAAAATAGCCTCCAGTCTACAAAACGGCCCAGTTGTATTAATTGTTCTTTATCCAAATTGGATCCTGTCAAGGACCAGTTTCTCCAAGGCTGGAAGTTTTGCTGTAGAGAGTTGATTCATCTCATTGTTAAAGCTGTGCAATGCTCCAACGAGGTTTTCACAAAGAGGGCTGCCAGCATAATGGCACTGATGCAAATGTTACCAGTAATAAAAAGGCAAAAAAGAAGAATGTCAGCAGAACTATCCCTGTAAGTTATGGTTTTTTCAAATGATTGTGTCGCAGCTAACACAACAATAAACTCTAGGATAAAGCACCTCGGTAACTGGAAACCTTTAACTCTCTCATTCTTCTTGACACTAGCACAGAGTAGGTGATTTACAAAAAGTTAAAAATCAGGCACATTCGCAACATGCCTCTGTTCCATGATTTACACAAAGCAAAAGCTGTCACGAGTGCACAGTCAGATTTGTTGCCAGAAGTCACTGACAGCTTTAGGAAAGAGGGAATTCCATGTAACTCTCTCCAGCCTCAAGATTTTCTGCAGAATAGTCTGAAATCACTAAAGGCCCCAATCCTTAAACTGTCCAAATCCTAACTTTTTGCCATCTAGTTGCAGTCAAGTTATGGCAACTCTATTGTGTTATGAAGACAAGAGACGTTCATAAGTGTTTTGCCATTAGCTGCCTCTGTGGATCAAGCCTGAACTAGCTTGGTGGTCTCTCATCCCAAAACTAAATAGGACTGACCTTACTAGGCTTCCACAATAAGACAAGTTCAGATTAGTGTGGATCAGGGGCTTAGCATAAGAGCCACGTAGAATAAACTTCAGATTTTGAGAGCTGCAAGTCATGAACGTCAGAGAGAGGGAGGGAGGGAGGGAAATAGATGGGGGGGAAGAGGGAGGGAGAGGTGGAAAGAAAGGAACCTGAACTTTAAATGCATTCTTCAAGCTGCTGGTTAACTTGGCTTGGGGAAGTGATTTAAGGAAACAAATGCCTTCTCCAAGAGCAGATTTATACCCCGCCCTTCTCTCTGAATCAGAGACTCAGAGCAGCTTACAATTTCCTATATCTTCTCTCCCCCACAACAGACACCCTGTGAGGTGGGTGGGGCTGAGAGGGCTCTCACAGCAACAGCCCTTTCAAGGACAACTCCTATGATAGCTATGGCTAACCCAAGGCCATTCCAGCAGCTGCAAGTGGAGGAGTGGGGAATCAAACTCAGTTCTCCCAGATAAGAATCCGCACACTTAACCACTACACCAAACTGGTTGGGGGGCACATGGAAAATAACCAGAGACATCATCTTCACTCCATATATAAAAAGGGATTTTGGGGGGGGGGGGGGAGACGTGAACCTTCAGGTCCTAGCTGAGAGTTATCGTTAGGTTGCTGTGGTTAAGTACTTTCTTAGTAGAGTTTCTGTATCACATACCTCTAAGTGTCTCATTCACATCAAACATTTTGTTTCTGAAAACATGCAACACAGTCATAGGGAATATTATGTAAAAGAAATGGAGAGAGAACTATTAGATACACTTTGACATCATGCTTCAAAATATTAATGTTCACTAAAGAAGTGGGAATGACAAGTATAAAATATTTTTTAGTACTATTGATATTTCCCAGTTGGAAATAACTCAAGAGAGACACCTCAGATTTTAATCACATATTTCAGAGGTGTTAAGCTGCTGCTACTGCTTTTTTTTATGAGAACTTGTGTGATTAATCTACTCAACTTCTAACTTTAGATTAAAAACTTGTCCCTGATAAATGGGAGAGGCTACATAAATACTGGACACAGGAGCCTGCCATGGTATGGGAAGGTGGCACAACAAACAAGGAAATGCACTTGTTCCTTCTTCTCTATGAGAAACATTACAGGGGGGAGGGACACTTGATATCCAGACCCATCAGCTAAATTCATGCTACGAAGCTTAGCCACATAATTGCTTTCAACAATGCTTATATTTTTATTTTGCCATTCCTTGCTTTCAACAATGCCTACATACATTTTTATCCAAACATTTGCACTGTGCATGGCTCTCCCAGAGCTAATTTTATTATCACAAGAATGACTTCAAGCAGACAGTTCTTGTGTCTTCACCTAGAGTCTTCGCTTCACCTAGCGAGCTTTGTGGCTGAATGGGAAGCTAAACTTGGATCTTTCTGGTTCAACATAATAACCAGTAAGCCACCACTGGGGCTATCAGTGAACAAATAATGACATCCATTTCTATACATCTTTTAAATCACAGCATGCCAAAATATAGATGAGTAAGAAATCATTTTCATTCTAGACTATTGCTATGTTGCTATAGCTAGAAGCATTCCTTCTGCACAAGTTTGATGAAAAATCATTCCACATTCACAAATCTGATGAGGGAAAAACAGGTTTACTACTGGGTTTTGGGGTTATTATTTTAAATTTCCATACTAAAGAAAATGTGTGCTTTTATTTCAGAGGCATCAACAATTTACAGGAATATTGTATTTTACTTCTGTTATATTGAATGTTTGAAAGTTAAGATGGTTCATCAATTATGCCGTTAACTGGCTGGCCACTCTAATTTAATATGAAGCTCCCGAACACAGCAGTAATTCGGACCACATGGCTGTGCTTGTGATCTCATGGCGGTAACTTACACAGCACCTGCGCTGCAACTGCTATGGAATGGAGTGGTCTGGTGAAGCTACAAGAAATGAGTACGCATTAATTCTGTAAATTTAGAGACCACACTAAATTTCAGCTCTGTTGCCTTGCCCAAACCAACTCTCTGTAGAAGTACACCTCTCTGATCCTCGGAAAAAGGGGAAAAAAGAAAACAGACTAATCACTGCTTACTACAGATGGCTTGCTGAGATTATTATTGCATGGAAAGCCAGTCTTCTTTCGGTACTAGAGACTGTCAAGAGTGCCTCTTGCCATGTTTGAATTGATTTACAAATGACTCCATGTTACCTCTCATTATTAGTTCTTATTAGCCTGCTCTGCCTGTTATGTCTATACCTTAAATGTAACCGGTTCCACCCTGGGAACAGGAGATCAAGGTCAATGCCTGTTATCTTGTTCCTAGAGAACGTATGCTTTTGTTTCTCTCCTCTCTTGTCACCTCAATCTGACTCAGGTCTTTCAACACCCCTTCCAAAATTAGTGGTTCTGGGGCGGGCAAAAAGTTCTCATCTTCCACAGTGAAGACGGAGGCAAAAAATGCATTCAGCTTCTCAGCCATTTCCCTATCCTCCTTCAGTAATCCTTTTACCCCATGGTCATCCAAGGGTCCCACTGCCTCCCTGGCTGGTTTCCTGCTTCTAATATATTTGAAGAAATTTTTATTGTTGGTCTTTATGTTTTTTGCAATATGCTCCTCATAGTCCCTTTTTGCCTGCCTGATCACAGTCTTGCATTTGATTTGCCACAGTCTGTGTTCCCTTTTACTAATCTCACTTGGACTGGTTTTCCACTGCTTAAAGGAGTCCTTCTTACCTTTTACAGCTTCCATTACTTTGTTTGTTAACCATGCAGGCCTTTTCTTATGCCTGTTTGTGCCTTTCCTAACTTGTGGTATGTATTTTATCTGAGCTTCTAGGATTACCGTGTGCAATTCTGGTCACCGCACCTCAAAAAGGATATTATAGCATTGGAAAAAGCGCAGAAAAGGGCAACTAGAATTATTAAAGGTTTGGAACACTTTCCCTATGAAGAAAGGTTAAAACTCTTGGGGTTCTTTAGCTTGGAGAAACGTTGACTGCGGGGTGACATGATAGAGGTTTACAAGATTATGCAGGGATGGAGAAGGTAGAGATAGAAGAACTTTTCTCCCTTTCTCACAATACAAGAACTCGTGGGCATTCAATGAAATTGCTGAGCAGTCGGGTTAGAACGGATAAAAGGAGGTACTTCTTCAGCCAAAGGGTGATTAACATGTGGAATTCACTGCCACAGGAGGTGGTGGCGGTTACAAGCATAGCCAGCTTCAAGAGGGGGTTAGATAAAAATATGGAGCAGAGGTCCATCAGTGGCTATTAGCCACAGTGTGTGTGTGAGTGTGAGTGTGTGTGTGTATAAATTTTTTGGCCAGTGTGACACATAGTGTTGGACTGGATGGGCCACTGGCCTGATCTAACATGGCTTCTCTTATGTTCTTATATTCTTAATGAAAACCTGTGAGCACGACAATAATGTTTAGCTTTTTGCCTAGGTAAATTCTCTGTGTTGACTGATAACACCTCATGACAGATTTCCTCCCCACCAGCACAAAACAATGCTGATTGTGGTTGCCTGCTTTCTCTTTGGAAATTCATGACAATTGAAGGTGAAGATTTACCAGTACTCACAGAAGTGATAGTTGGCTTCTCCTCCTTATGCATCACTCTTAACACAGGCAGTGAATGATGATATGATTGCATTCAGACATCGTTATAGGTTGCAATCAAGTTCCACTAAGTGTACATGTTGATGCTTAGCTCACATGAGCTCCTTCCTCCTCCTCCTCCACTCAAATTGGATTAATGAAAGGCTTTGCACAATGTCATTCCATTCACAGAATAACATGAGTGTCCATTCACACTATCATTAAGTAAGAACGCTGCACTGATCCTATCCCTTTGTGATGTGTTTGGTACCGTTTTGAACTTGTAAAAAAGATGAGAGAAAAGATATGGGATGCATCTTCATTGCTGATGCAATCTTTGCTATGTAATTGGTAGAAAAACTACAGTACACACTTATTTGTTTTCCAGCTTCTATCGGAGATTAGTAGTGCAACTAGGAATGAATATATGGCTTCCTTATCTGGGGAGAAATCCCCTCTCTTTGCCTAGCATACATGTTAAATAAGATATCAACACATCACCATCTACTATTGGACACTTACCGTGAGGGGTCCTTATCCTCTGAGAACAGGAGGACATCTTGTGGGTGATTCCTAACCTACTTGCAGGGAGGCAGGACTTGAAGTTTCACTTCCTGTTCTAGTTAGGAGTCACTCATCCCTCAGTTCGGGTACTCCAAGAAGCAATAACTCCTTGGAAAAAAGACTTGTATAAAAACTATTAATAACCTCAACAAGAAAGAAACATTCCAGAACAGGAAAAGAAATAAGAACAGCATCTTCTCTTGAAACGTAAAACTTGAACAAACCGTTATTGGTACCATGCTAACCCTGTACTAAGGTCATGTACCCCATCGCTAAAGTAAATATCCATACTTCCGCCTTAGGCACTTCCTAACTATCTCTGGTGTATGACTATTTTTTTTATTTATTTTTTTTACCGATGAATTTTTGGAACAGGTGCCTGGAGAAGGAGAACAAACCCTGGGTGGGCCAAGATGTCCTCCTGTTCTCAGAGGAGAAGGACCCCTCACAGTAAGTATCCAATGGTCGTTCTCCCTCTGAGGCAGGAGGACATCTTGTGGGACATCCCAAAGCAGTGTCCCAATTCAGGTTGTGGAAATGTTGTCCTCCTCCTCCAGTATCTGCTGCAGTACTCGACAGCCAAAAACCACATCTGCTGATGAGTCGGCATTTATCTTATAATGCCTTATAAATGTGGATAGGGATGACCAGGTGGCAGCCCTACAGACTTCTTGAACAGAAGCTCTCCTATTAAATGCAGCATTGGTGGCTGCGCTACGGACAGAGTGGGCTCTTATACCCTTGGGCATTGGAATGTTTTGGATTTTATATGCCTCGGCATTGCAAAGCCTAACAGCCTTACTAATAGAAGCAGCCGACATTTTCTTCCCCATATAAGGGGGAGAAACGTTTATAAATAGAGTATCGGTCTTGCGTATTTTCTCAGTTCGAACAATGTAACATTTGAGTGCACGCCTCACATCCAAAGTATGCCACATCTTTTCCTTTGGGTGCGATGGACGTGGACAGAAGGATGGTAAGTATATCTCCTGCTCCAGATTAAATGTGGATGAACCTTTGGGTCTGAAAGTAGGGTTTGTCTGAAGCACAACCTTGTCCTTATGAAAAACACATAACTCAGATTTGATAGACAAGGCTCCTAGCTCTTGAGGTTGGAGTGCTTCCGCTATGACTCTCAGTGTTTCCATCCTGAAGTGCCTTGGAACTACAAATCTGTTGACATACTTTAGATCCAATATAGCACGCCAGTCCCCTGATCTGTTTGGGATCGTGAAAAAAATAGAGTAGACTCCTTGTTGTCTTTCCAAAATTGGAACCCTTTCTATGGCTTCAATGTCGAGAAGGTGTTGAATAGCTTGCAGAGTTCGCTGTGTCTTCTCTGGCTTTCTGTGAACTGGGGAAGGAATAAATCAAGGAGGTGGGAAGGACACAAAATCAATTTTGTAGCCGTCGGAGATGACTTTTTGGCGTCATCTGTCTGTTGGAGACGTCATCCACTGTGAAGCAAAATACTGAGGTCTTGCTCCGACCGGCAATGGAAGGCACTTGTTGGACTTAGGATCTCTGTCCGGCCTGGTAGATTGCTTGTTGCCTGATTTTCCAAATCTGTTTGGGAAGCTTTGCCTATGAAAGGAGTTCTTCTGATTCCATGATGATCGCCAGGAATCCTGATTTGCTCTAGGAAGAGTGTGTTCGGTCCAAAAGGATGATGAAAAGAACTGTCTTGTCTGCAGAGAAATTTTGGCATGGCCTTTTTCTTGTCCTTGGTCTCCACAAGGATCTTGTCCAGATCCTCCCCAAACTCCCCAGAACTCTGTGAAAAGGATAAGCCATAACGATATTCTTGGAATGAGAATCAGCTGACCAAGCTCTAAGCCACACTGTACGTCTAGCTGCAGTGGTAGACAAAATAACACAAGAAGCAAACACCATTGAATCCAAGGTTGAATCTGTGAGGAAGGAAATAGTCTTTAGGATCCTATTTGCCCCATCAAGTAACATTTGGATCAATTTTCTCATCCAAACGATGCTTGCCTGTGCAACCATGGACCCCACAGCCGAAGCTTTTAGAATCATGGCTGCGCCCTCATGAGCTTTGGACAATGCAAAATCTGCTTTCTTATCTAGGCTGCCCTTTAAGGAACCATGCCCAACTTCTGACACTAGGCCAGAGCTTTGCAATGCCGTAATAGGCCCGTCTGTCAGGGGAACTTTTAGGAATTGGTCTGTGAAGGAATAAAGATGGTATAATCTTTTCAAAAACCCAGGGTACTGTTTATTAGCAAATGGCTTCTTCCATTCTGCCCTCATCTGCCTTTCAAATTATGATGGAAAAGGAAAAGCCTTGCCCGACACAGCATGCTTGGGGAAAAACTCTGAATCCCCTTGTTTATAATGCTTACTGGGCTGTTGTTCCGGCTCCTCTTCTACATCAGGATTATCATGTAGATCTAAGGCCATTAAAGTCTTAGTCAAAATATAACTATGATCCTCTACCTTAAAGAACCTGGCAGATGGTTCAGGGACTTCAATGTCCATTTCTTCCTCCCTTGAGGAGAACTCCTCTTCTCTCGTGCTTTGATCATCCCCCATGGCACAGCCTGCACCCTGTTTCTGTGCCGCCTTTGTCGGTCATTTAGTCCCCTTAGAAGCCTTCTGTCTTGTATGAGGGGAAACGGAGGAGGAAGAAGAAGAGTAGGAGGACCTATGTCTTCTTCTACCTCTTTTGCCACATGCCCTAGAAAGCCCCTCTATTAACTGCTCAGATAGTTGGGCAAAAAATTCTGGAGGCAAGGTCACTGAGGTCGTATTGCTTTGCAATGGGATAGGAGCAATGGGGATTTGGTCTCCTTGTGAGGTGGACGCAGAGGGAGCTGAACCCGCAGTGGTAGCCATCATAAATACACTGAAAATAAGCCTGTCGACTGCACAGCCTGTCGACTGGTACCACCCAGGTGATACCAGACAAAGCAGCATGACCTCCCAGGCTCTGGAAGCCTCTCCTTCACAAGTACGCTGTCGTCTGGTCCGCTAGCCACTTTGGCGCGCTTTTCTCAAAGACGCGATATGGCGGCTGTAATAGGGAGATCCGTACAAGTCAGCTACGGGTCTTGTCAGCTCCACTCCAAAAGACGCCCCAGGTCGGCCCACCTGCGAATCAGCAGGAATCCAGGTCCCTTGGCCTTGCTCTAGGCCAAAGACCCTTCGAGCTTCCTCAGATCTTCTCACGTCGGCATGAAAAAACCATGCTTAAAATGGCAGCTGGGACAACCCTTGGCCAAAAAAATGCGCTTGCACAGCCAAAAGGCTGTCTGAACTCCCTCAGGACTCTTTCTCCGGCTGAGAGCAGAAGAATAGAAGAGAGGGAGACAGGTAAGAGATAAGACAGTATAGAATAGAACTGAAGAAAAAACAAGTATTTTAAAAGAAAAAACTGAAGCAGGCAAAGCCTGCTGTAGGTGCTCTCCCTTCTGAGGCAGGAAAAGAACTGAGGGATGGGTGACTCCTAACCAGAACAGGAAGTGAAACTTCAGGTCCTGCCTCCATGCAAGTAGGTTAGGAATCACTCACAAGATGTCCTCCTGCCTCAGAGGGAGAACTGTTTTGCTTATGAAAGATTACTAAATAATACTAAAATTCAGAAGAACAATCAAGGCACAGTGGCACTTCAACACACCTGCTCTAATATGGCGGCCTGATGGCAGCTCTGCATCTAAGTAATTAGTACATTAGTTATCTTCCTGTTCCATGTGGATATATGCAAAAAAATTAGGAAAACACATCCTGTCTACAAGACAGTTCAGTTCAAAGCAAATAACAATTATAGTATTTTAATGAATGACAAGTATTTATACACTTTCTAGAGGACTCCATGTAATTCTCAGGCAACTAGCCAAATATGATGGAAATGTGGAAGAACTAATCGAGGGGGTAAAGATCACCCATTCTTCTTCCCCATGACACCATCCACTTTTGCTTACAAGCTTTCAGTGTCAAATACTTGCTATTCTTATCTAGAAAGATATTTAAAACGGGTAAAAAAAGAACTAAGAGCAAATGCCTCAATGTAGAAAAATGTATTATTATTTGGTACAAATCAGTTAACAGTCCACATACTTGCTTCCTACAAGGAAGAGAATTTACCTCTCCGTGATTTGCTCTATGAAAAAAAACCTGTTTATCCTTTCTTTTATTAACAATAAGCTCTGGAGGCCTTGAGCCATACAATAAAATCACAGTTCAAATATCAATAACAATTACAGAGTGATTGATAAAAGAAAATTATGCCACTAGTAAAATTGCAAAATTGTCACATTAATACTTAGCAGGAAAGTATCTCAAAGATATTATAATTGACAAAAAATATTTATCAAGATCTCCAAAGCTATAATACATCCACATACTCCAGGATTGTGATTTGTAATGTTATGCTGGTAGGGTTCTTGTTGTGACTAGCTGTAGCTTGTAAAAGGTTAGAAAGGTTTTTTGTCTTTCTGCTTTGTAGAGTAGCTGCATATTGTAGATGCCTTGGCTCCTTGTTGTGAGATTCTTCATACAGGAACAAATTTATATGGCCACACCCAGAGAACCTAGACCAGGCACTTTTTACCTCCTGTTGAAGAGACATACATAAAGCTGACAACCCTGGATGTTCCACTGTCTTGAGCACAGACATCATCACTGCATGGGTGTAGGCTCTATATATACCAACATCCCCCCTCCCCATCAGGATGGACTACAAGCCATTAGAAAAATCATACATGACAACACTAGGGCAGATCTTACCATTGAACCCTGCATGTTTGTTCTCACTCACAACTACTTCCTGTTTGAAGAGAACTTTACTTTACTTTACCTTCAAATCAATAGCACAGTCACCGGCACCCACTTGGCTCCACAGTATGCCAACATTTTCGTGGTGGGTCCAGAACAGCATTCTCTGAACTCCCACCCATTGACACCTCTCCTTTACTTGAGATTCACTGATGACATTTTCATGGACCTATGGCAAAGAAGCCCTTGAAAGATTTCACCAGGATTTCAACAACTTCCACCCCACCATCAATCTATGAATTACTCTGCTTCCTGGAAACCAATCTACAGATACACAAAAGACATAAAAACACCACATTATACAGAAAACCAACAGATCGGCAAACATATCTACAAGTCTCCAGCTACAACCCCAACCACATAAAACATTGCTTATAACCAACCCCTACATTATAGCTGCATCTGCTCCAACCCCTCAGACAGAAATACTCACTAGAAGGACCTATAACACACTTTTATTGCAACTACAATTCCCTCCTGATACCGTAAGAAAGATGACTGGAAAGGCCAGATACATTTTAGCTGTATCTGAAGAAGTGAGCAGTGGCTCATGCTCTTGCCACAAATTGTATCAGTTTTAAGGTGCTACCAGACTCTTGCTCTTTTCTATTGTTACAAACACAGCTACCCATCTTGAACAACTTCAAATTGTTAAGATTGTAGTTGATGCTTCTGGAACTAGTATTCCTATTAGACTCAATTACACATCTGATTAATTTACAGGATCTAGTTCAAACGCACATAGGAGATGTCTATAAAATTAATCAGGAACTGATGACAATACTCTAAGTCACACCTGTTAGTGAATTACAAAACAGGACTGCAGTTACCAAAATTTCCTTCAGGCTTTCCCCCACACACACTCACATGTATATATACTTTGCAAAGACATATCTTGTATTTTCCTTCCACTTGTGTTGACGTTCTTCTACTGCAGAAGCAATCCTCCAGCACTGGGGGCTTTCTGCTCTTGCAAAACACAGTGTCAGTAAGAACACACTCCTCCACAGAGAACTGCCTCCTCAGTGGAGGATTACATTGCTAAATACATCACTGGATGCTACTGGATATTTCTTCTGGCATTCTTGAGGCCAAATGGAACTTCTACACACTTCATCCTGTCTCTGCCTTGGCATGCTCACATGAACCCACAATTTAATCAACGTAATTATGGTTGGTGTGACTGGCTGAACAGAAGCCATTCTGCTAACCATGTCAAAACCAGGATCTGAAAATATAGTGTGAAACTGACTTATTAACCACAGCAAGTTTCAACTATGGCTTTGTGAGACATACAAACACAGACATCCTCGCTTCATCCTGATTTGATCTCCTGCAATGTCATAATCAAGTGTATATCAGGATGCCAGCTGGGATACGGGGAAAGAGAATTAAGGCGATGTAATCAGCATTTGCACTGACCTGGAAAACCCAGGCTAACCCAATATCACCAGATCTTGAAAGTTAAGCAGAGTTGGCCTTGGCCAGTATTTGGATTGGAGACCACAAAGGAAGTCCAGAGTCACTACGCAGATGCAAGCAATGGCACACACCCTCTGAATGTCTCTTGCCTAGAAAACCCTACAGGGTTGCAATAAATTGGCTATGACTTGATGGGGAGGGGTGACCAAACAAGCCCACAAACAACAGCAGCATTTATCCAGACAAACCAGAATATGAAGAATTGTATGACAGCCAAGCCCGGATTTCATAAGTTATTAATCATAGTTAAAATAAATCATGGTACATATTTTGTCTAAGCCAAGTCTTGGTCTTGGAATTCTGGTCTGCTATTATGAGGCAGGTTTCATATCCTATGTTTTGAAGGAAAGAGGTAGAAATATCTCATTTCAAGCATGTCTAGCTATCAGGCTGTCTTAAAATAGAAATTATTTCACTATGCTGGACATTTCACCCTACTATAACTTCACTGGCAGAAAATACTCTTCTTTCTTTAAAAAGTTGTTTTTAATGCCTACAAAACAGAAAATGTTTTGCAATTCTTCTTGGTACGGCAATAATTCAAACATAACACAGAGGAAACACAATGACTGTATTTATTCATATCTAAGACCAGCTCCTCACTAGCAGTTGCTCCGCCCCTGGACTTTTGCTTTTCTCAGCTCAAGCGATCAATTCCCCACCAGTTGTTGCGTGTATGCATTTTAATCCATGGCTCCCTCCAATTTCCCTCAAGGTTTCTTGCTTTTTTTGGAAAGCAAAAGCCCAGGGGTAGAGCAACTGCTAGTGAGGAATCAGTCTAAGACTAGACTTCTTTTCCAGGTTTGCTATCAAAAAAGAGGCAATTGTCTTACATTCACATATAAGTTATTGTTGTGTCAAGTAATAAAAAAAAGTGTTCAACTTTAGGGGGTGTTGTCTTACATTCGAAGTCATCTTCCTTTTGAGTAAATATGGTAATAATCAAGCAGGTTGTCAGTACAAAATTAAAAACAACTCAGGACGTTTGAGTCCAATGATACCTTTAAGATCATCAAGAGTTTTATTCTGGGTATAAGCTTTCATGTGCATGCTCACTCCACTGAAAAAAGATGTGTGCACATGAAAGCTTATACCCAGAATAAAACTGTTGGTCTTAATGGTGCCACAGGGCTCAAACTTTGTTAAGATATCTGAAGAAATGTGCATGCACACAAAAGCATGCTCACTCCACTGAAAAAAGATGTGTGCACATGAAAGCTTATACACAGAATAAAACTTTGTTGGTCTTAAAGGTGACACTGGACTCTAACTTTGTTCTGCTGCTTCAGACCACCTGAAAACAATTCAGTTTGTGTAGGACTTTCTGACCCAATAAGTAGCATTCAAATGCTTTGACACTTGACATTATATTATGCCACCCATGGAGCAAATGGAAACAATCTATACTCTCAAAACCATTATCCTAGATAAATTATGGTCTAAAGGTCAATATTTCCAAAATCCCTGTGTTATATTGTGCATGGAGAGAGAGTTAAACATACAAATCTGTATTTAGGAATCCCTTTCTATACAACTATACACTTCAAGATGTGTGCATATTTTAGAGTCTGGACAGTGTGGGTGGTCAATGCTTTTGTAGATAAAAAGACAAGTCATTTGCTTGGCAGTCTACATAGGTATTTGAGTGCTTAACTGTAGGGAAAAACAATTTTGAAGTTACACAAGTAATTTCCACCTTCCAAAAATAAATGTACTTTTCTAAGTACGAGTTTCACTCCTTTGCTGACATATACTATGGAAAAAAACCTCAGAAACTTCCCTGGAAACAATGGATATTTTTGATGGTGTGAGTCAGTCCATAATCATTATTGGAAAAGACAGATAGTTGATTGCTGTTTATAAAGTCTTTTAAAATGTTATCAAAAAGTTCTCTTCAAAATAGAATTTAAATGGGAAACCAAAGAAGTTAGAGATCTACTTTCTATTACGATGTTTTTCTGTTAAAGGCAGAAAAACAACTATCAGAAAGTAGTGAAAACTTGTAACGACTACTGCTGAAGGTTAAAGCAGAAAGTGCCAAAGCAGGATTATAGCTGATGGGGAATTAACTGACTTCAAGGCTGACAACAACAACAACAACAAACCTGAAGTTGTTCAAGATTTTCTCTTCCTTGGCTCCATTATCAACCAAAAGAGAGACTGCAACTAAGAAATGGGAAGGATATTGAAACTGGTCAGGGCAACCATGAAGGAGCTAAAAAAGATCCTTAAGGGTAAGGATGTGTCTCTTGTGACCCAGATCAAGTTACTTCATGCTATAGTATTCCCAAATACTGTGTATGAGTGTGAAAGTTGGACAATGAAGAAAGGTGGCAGGAGAGTTTTATGGACTATGATAAAGACAAATCAATGAGCTCTATATCAAACCAAGACTCTATATCAAACCAAACCAAAACCTAGAAACGAAAATGACTAAACTGAGGCAATCACATTCTGAGAAGACAAGAATCACAGGAAAAGACAACAATGCTAGGAAAAGATAAAGGCAGCAGGAAAAGGAAAAGAGGAAGAGCAAATGTGAAATGGGTTGACTCAATCAGGGAAGCCGCAGCCCTTAGTTTGCAAAGACATGAGAGTAGCTGTTAATAATAGGACATTTTGGAGGACACTAATTCTAGGACTGTCGTCAGTTGGAAGTGACCTGACAGCAGTTAACATACACACACACACCCCTTACTGCAACTTAAGAGACAGCACATTTATTAGCCCTGAGGATTTTGTGACCCAGAGTTGTTGTCCTTTAGGTATCTTCTTCTTTTGCTCATATGCTTACCCCATCTAAAGAAGCAGGCTTCAATTAGCAATGTCCCTGATTTCATTTTCTTTCATTTCTTGTTAACAACTCTGGATCACTTTTGAATGTTCAAGTATCTTTTGGTTGCTTCATGTGTGGGACTGAATTACAGCTGTCCTTTTCCCTGTCAATCTTCGCAAGATTTAATAGGAAATAATGCTAAGATTTGCATCAGTTACTTAAAAATTATGCACAATGTAAATGAAATAAATGAAACAAACAAAAAAATTAAAAACTGTTGAAGTAATCAAGACAAAAATGGAACTCATGAACATGCACAAATATGTTTTTAAAAAGAAATAAAATGCATATGCATATATCCCTTGTTCCAAGCCTCTTCAAAGCTTATTCTACAGCAAATACTACCCTCTTCAGTGTCACAAGACACACTGACTAAAATTGCAAAAATGCTTTCCTGGGTGTAAGTCCCACTGAATAAAATGGGACTTACTTCTGAGTAGGTCTGCATCTAAGACTACATTTGTCATTGCATCCCAGTATTGTGCAATCTTAAATTCTCAGGGGAAGAAACAGACATAGAATAAATTGAAAGGCACCTCTCACTTTATCATGATGAAGTCTTCTGCCTCCCTCCTGTCTGAGGGGCAGCAGTTTGCTACAAGAAACAGGGTCAACCCTGTCATCCAATACCAAAAACAGTGATAGCCTTCTGTCAGCCATTTGTTCATGATAACCTTCTGACTTTTCAAGCATCAGTTGAAGAAATACTCAAATTACCCAAGGCCTGTGTTCACTTTGTCCTGAAGTAGCTATTGGGGCTGTTATTTTCTGTGACCTATGTGTTTATTTTATGTGTCCCAACATTTTAACATACTTGTCTTACTATGTTTATAATGTTACTATGTTTATAATGTTACTGTTTTATCTTTGCATCCTAGGCAAGAGCCGATGTTGCCCACCCTGTTTACCCTAGCAGTGAGGTTAGGCATAGCTAGATACAGGAAAGGAGGACAGGACAGGCCTGGTTATGACATAGTTATGACCTTCCTGCCTCTCGCACAATACTGATGCCAGTTCCTCTGCTTATTATAAGAAGAAAAACCACACCAAAGCATGGTGTGTGTATACGCATGCACTTGCACACAGTTCTTTATTTAAGGCATTTATATTCCATTTCTTCTCCCGAGGGGGGCTTAACAAATACATCTTACCACAAGGTGCTCCAGGCTGGCACTTTCTTATCATTTTGGCTTGACTTGTGGCATACTTGGCAAAAACGACTCACACACAGGGTTGCCACCTTCCCAGTGAAACCTGGAGCTCTCCCACTATTACAATTAATCTCTAGATTACCAAGATCAGTTCCCATAGAAAAATGGCTGCCTCGGAGGGTGTCTCTATGGCATTAAAGCCTGCTGAGGTTCCACCTCCAAAATCTTCGGGTATTTCCCAACCCAGAGCCCACACCCTAGTCAAATAACTGTCAAAAAGCATGCTTCTAAGCAAACACGATGAGTATCCCTCAACTTTCTTCTTGCTATGCAGTAAAATGCTGGTCATAATGACTTAGGACAATCCAGATAACAATTTAACCTAGGCCACGAAGATGGATGTTATGTTCCTATTTAATATCCACATGGTTAAAAAATATGCCTTAGGTATCTAGACCTGGGGGACCCAGTGTGGTACCTGTGAGAACCACAGTACCCACTGACTCCTCTTCGCACGTGCCAAGTGTTTTTAGAAAATGGGAAGTGCCAGGTAGAAATTTTGTCCACCAGGGCTTCTTTTCGGCCTCTGGAGAGCTGACTTGTTGTGTAGATATTTTAAAAGTTGCTTCCACAGCAGTTACCACTGCAGCACAAGGATCTTCACTGTGTAACTGAATATACACTGTGTTTGCAAGAAAATATTTTAAGCAATATGTACATTTTAAAAGGCATCAGGTTAAACAGAGCTTCTAGCTGAAATACTGAAGAACTACTATTAGTTAGGCATGACTTTACTCACTTATATTTTATGGTTGCCTCTGCCTACTGTGACAGCCATTCTGTGACTGTGCCCAACACTCTGAGTCAGAATTGTAAAGATGCCTGCAGGCTCCAAAAGGTTGAGGACTCCTGATTTAAACAATACCTTGAGCTTGGATTAATGTTTCCTTGGAGTAATGTTTCCCAGTGTGATAGACTGGAAAAGATAACACCTATTAATCAGCATTGTAAAAATGAAGTTGAGGCAGGACTAGCTAGCTGCTTGCTTAACAATTTTGAGAAGTATCTGACTCACAATTTAGTTCTTATCTTGCATTCTTTGCTACAGGACAGTTCACATTGGTTTATCCTAACACTACATTCTTCTAAGTTAATTTATCAAATCTGAGAATAACATGGAAGAACATCACAAAGTGATGTTGGTAAGAGAAATAAACTAATTACTGGTTCTAAAGAGAAAGGCACATTAACTTGTTATGTCATTTCAGTCAAAGTACCAGCGATTATTTTTTAGGATGGATGTTTACAACTATGACTTTGTATAATGTTATGGCTAGTTGTCACATACAAAATACAAACTTTTTCCTTCCCATGTGAACCCTTACTAATATCCAGGTAGAACTAAAATGTGGGGTATTCTGCAACTATTTCGTGATCACAGAAGCATAAAGCAGCATGACATTTCTTGTTTCACCTGCCTGGGATAGTTCACAGAGCTACTGTGAGTACTTCTACAAAGCCTGCATTACTTAGTGCTGGGGGAACTCTGCTGGATCTGCCATACAAACTCAGTGAAGGCGTGCTACCATGCAGAGAAGCTTCAGACCTAGCAGGCAGCTAGTAAATACGGTGGAAGTATCTGAACTACTAAGCACATCTGCAGAAGAAGCAACTGGGCCACGACAGAGAATTTGTAAGATTCATGAAGCACCTCCAAACAACCCTTTCCATACCAAAGACCAAGTTTTCACCTGTGCAAAGAGTGAAATGTCCATCGAGACCGTGAAGATATAAGGGAGAGAGATTTGCTGGCCTCTGGAAAAGGAAATGCAGGAACAGAGAAACAAAAGACAGTGGATGGATTCAGACAATGGCCAATTTCTGAGAGCAAAGCTGCAATTGTAGAGAAATGGGATGAAGACAGCCAGGTTCCCCAAGACACTCCCTTCTCTTGATGGGATCCACGGCAAATTGGAGAAGAAGCATCCATGAGATAACTTCTGTGAGATGTTGGGAACACACTGGAGAAGCGACAGAGAAGTTTAACAGTTCACACATATGAATCACAGATGAATCTGTCTTAGACGGAATTGTTACAGACCATTGGTCCATTACAATCAGCATTGTCTACTCAGACTGGCAGTAGCTCTCCAGGATCTCAGACAGAAATCTTTCATATCATTTACTGCCAGATTCTTTATCTGCAGATGTCAGAGATTGAACCTGGGACCTTCTGCATACCAAGCAGATGCTCTACCACTAAGTCATAGCTTCTCAAGTGGCTGTTTCTCCTGCATCACAATGGAGAATCTGGGCTTCTCTATATAAATCCATTTCTAGAGTTCCATTTCTCACCGATTTAGTAAAGTTTGAATAGTTGGACTCCCAATGTAAAAAGCAAGCATCTGAAGACAGCTCACCTTAGAGCTGCCATGCCCAAAGGGAAGTAATGTGTGAGTTTTACCCAACCATCATGAGAAATTCAATTAACAGCCTTCAGTTTGGGGCGAAGAGGGTTTCTCATCAAGCAAACACTGGTGGGAAGTGAGCCCAGGGCATGAGGTAGGATATGCTGTAAGCAATGCTGAAAGCTTGGGTGGAGGGAGAAGCTAAGCTTCAGTTCTGTTGAAGGAGTGGGGGGGTTTGCATGTGGCTAAATTAAAAAGGTAAAGGTAGTCCCCTGTGAAAGCACCAATCGTTTCTGACTTTGGGGTGATGTCACATCATGACGTTTTCACAGCAGACTTTTTACAGAGTGGTTTGCCATTGCCTTCCCCAGTCATCTACACTTTCCCCTTAGCAAACCGGGTACTCATTTGACCAACCTCGGAAGGATGGAAGGCTGAGTCAACCTGGAGCTGGCTACCTTTCGCAGGGATCGAACTCAGGTCGTGAGCAGAGAGTTTGGACTGCAGTTTTACCACTCTGCACCATGTGTCTTCTGTGGCTAAATTAGGAGACTGTAATCCAGTGCTCCAATTCTATAAAATCCTTCATATTCAGGAGAAGAAACTGAGAGATCGAATCTCTCTGAATTGTGCTGGGAAGCTTGCCTGTCTGTTTTTTAATGCTGACAGAGCAACCTTGGCTTTTTTTTTCTCACCAGCTTGGAGAGAAAAATCTACCTTTACTTCGGCATGTATTAGGCTGGCAAAGCCAGTGTTTGCTCCAAAGGCTGCTTTCAAACCAAATATTTTGTCATTTGAGGCTGTCTTTCCCTCATGTTCTCTAACAGACTAGTTTGGGACTCTCTTTTCCCCCCTTTTTTCTGCTGGTGGCTTTTTGCCTGCTGTGGGGATCCAGATAAGCAGCAGCAATTTGGTCTCTTGAAATAGATAGATTTCACTGAAAGCCATTTCAGCCATCCCTGGGGAAAGAAATGTGGTGTGAAGGAAAAGACTCAAGCCAGTGTTCCAAAAAGGATCTCTATTCGTTAGTCTTACAAAAGGTCAAATGTATTTAGCACTTAACAGTCTCCACCCTTATTGTTTTTATAGAAAATATATCTTTGTGCTGTAATTAAAAAGTATCACATACTGGAATGTTATTCAGTTGTTAATCTGATACTTTGCATTGAACAGGCATCTTTGTAAAAGAAATGACCATATTTAAGCTGAATAAAAAAGACATAACAGAGAATGACACCTTTTTAAATAAGTATGCATCACCACATCACTACAGTCCAGCTTTCTCACTCTGCATTTAGAACTGTGGTAAATGAGTAAATATGAAGGGGGAAAAGTATTAGTTAAGTGCCACAAATGGATTTGAAGAGGGGCTTTAACGATTTATGATAAATCTTACAGCTCCATCTAGCTCCGTTCAATGGAACTCTGAGATAAAGACAAAGTGAATTGAAGAAATGTGCATTATTATCAGCTTTTAAAATTAATACAGTATAACTACCCTGGCTGATGATTCCGTATTTATTTAATGGAAACAAAACAAAGTGAGAAAATCTTCTGCCAGATGACTAAATTCTATCCACATCCTACTCTAGTCCCTTGACTCTTGTAAGCAGAGGTCCTCAACCAAAATTAATTATGTGTCATGTTCAAAAACAAAGACAAACCTACCCAACTATTATTTTTACATTTTCTGACCAATTACTTCTCCGCTGCTTCTTCTAAATGCAGCAGTCTCAATTTGTATGTCAAATAATGCAGAATTACACCCTTCCTAAATCCATTGAAGTCAATGGGCTTAGAAGGGTATAACTCTGTGTAAGTTTGCACTGGAAATCAAAGAGCAACATTTTTCCTTAGCTGAGAGTGCAACAATACACCTATGAATGAGCGCTTTCCCAATAAGATATTTATTTATTTAGCATTGCCTATAGTCTGCCTTTCTTAGACTCAAGATGGAATACACAGAATTAGAGAAATTCAAAGGCTACAGAGAAACATCAGGAGGTTAGGACAAAACAAACAATTTCCAAGGTATTTATTATACATCCCTTCTCTTAAGCCTACCCAATTAGAGTAAGCCTGATACAAATTACATCATTACCTAGTTCCTTTAATGCAGTAAATACTGCGTGAAGGACAGAATTTTCCTTCATCAATTAGGAAGCATGGATTGGTTTTTTTTAAAGAATGCTGAAATAACTGGTGGAACCACCCTCCGTATTTGATTCCAAGTTCATAAATTCAACATCAGATTGCTATGCCAGACACATACCTAGAGGTTTGCAGATATCGAAAGAACCTGGCACATTTAAAGACAACAATGAATTCATTAAGAGATGATGTGCTATTTTGAACAAGTGCTTTTTTGGATCTTAAGATATTAATGACTGGCACATTAAAGGAAATGAATCATGATTTGGAAATACAGGAACAGGAGAACAAGCATAACTCAGGTTATCAGTGATGTTGATCCTAAATCTCCCAATTAGAGTTGAAATTGTTCCATAAGGAGATGAAAGAACTGAAGCCAAAGAGGTTTCAAACTTTTGCTAACAAAAGGGTTTATGCATGGTTGCATAGAAAGGACAGAACATGTGAATTAAAGGTTGTTTTGCTCATGGCAGATTCTTCTTCTGAGCAGCAGGGATGGTGGGGAGGAAGAACATTAAAGATAGCTCCTTAGGACTTTAACACTACTCTTTTTTCCTCTTTTTAAAGAAGAACTAAAAAAGGAAACTCTGAGCCACATGATGTTTCGCACACGTTCACCGACTCAGTTTTGCTTACTGAAATATAACAAGTATAGCATTTTAGAGGCTAGCAGAGCTCAAAGCCATAAAGACAGATTGCAGCAGTTTTCATTTACCATTATAGGTCACAGGACCTGTTTCATGCACATTCCAAACCACTGACAAGATGGATTTGGAGATGCTGTAGCAACTAAGCCATATGGGCAGTCTCCTGATGGCAACCGATCACCTGAACTGTCTCTGACACTCCAACAGATATGCTCTCATCCACCGTACAGCAACTTATCCCAGCCAGCTCACCAATGGACAGCTGATGTAATCAGCTCTTGTAACACTTGCTAAGACAGCTTCGGTCAACAAACCACACCACAAGCTGGCACCTCAAATGGATGTTGATTTTTTAGTCTAAAAGACGGAAGGGTATATCATCGGGCTGCAGTTCCATCAACTGCGTTTTTGTAGCTTTGTAGCCAGTAGCTGTAGCAACGAGACTCTCTTTTTGGTTCTGCTACAACACAGCAAACTAGGCCCCAAATCTACCTGACCAGAAAGAGGGGTGTGTTTCTTTTATGTATTCCCATTTTTGGCCTGGATCTTGTAGATGTAGTTTCCACTGATTAATACATTTTGGACAGCTAAGTGCATATGTCTGTTATTGTCCTGCTGTCACCCAATAAGTAAAAGCACCACAGCCCAGGCTAGCCCAATCTCGTCAGATCTCAGAAGCTAAGCAAGGTCGGCCTTGACAAGTATTTGAAAGGGCAACCTCCAAGGAATACCAGGATTGTGACACAGAGGCAGGCAATGGAAAAACCATCTCTGAAATGTCTCCTGACTTAAAAACAAGTCTAACTCACTACCTAGTGCCGCATAATGCTAAAGTCCTAAAACTTTTGTCTGTCAGACCATCTTAGGATCTCCTGGCTACTCTATTCACAATGCAATACAATAATAATAATTATAACCACCTCAGTGTCATTAATATCTGTGACAAAACAGGAGAGCTAAACTTCCAGGTTTCTCTGGGAAGAGTACAGTATACAAAAATAGTCAGTATCCAGAAATGACAACCCCCCCCCCCCCTTTTTAACAGTCTCTGGATTATTATAGTTTTGAAATTACCAAACTATTAGAAGAAACTCAGGGGGGTTTACCATAGCCGCTGGGTGCTTTAAGGCTTGCAACAGCTGATCTGCAATAAAGGTTTTAGGAAAAAGCAATACAAATAGATGGACAAAATAACTCTCAACATATAATTTTTATGTCCTCTTGAAAAATATCCCTATATGTTTCCCAGTAGATTCAAGAGTCTTTTTTTGACATGAAAGTGTTGTTTTTCTCCATATACAAGGCATGATCTCTCCTAAGCATGCATGGTAGAAAACCACAAAATTGTTCCTCTGGCTGGCACTGTCAGACCAAGTGTCTTACAGACAGTGATGTGCCTACATTCTTGTCTGCTTCTCAAGTACTTAGGATTCTACAAGGCAAGCAGAGGAACACTGCCTACATCCCAGTACCATAATCAGGCTCTTGGCTATAACACTTCAGACTGTAGATAGGGGTCATGCCACTGAATGCTTCTCCACACACAGAAATAACTTCCCTGGATACAGAAAGTGACTATACTAAGTTGAAAACCTTCCCCGACAAACATGCTTGCCGTGCCGTTACGGGACGGAGACAGTACTGGTCGCCCTGGTAGATGATCTCCAACGGCACCTGGATCGGGGCGGTGTGGCGGTGCTGATGTTGTTGGACCTGTCGGCTGCGTTCGACACGGTCGACCATCGGCTACTGACCCGCCGCCTCGCCGATGTAGGGGTGAGGGGGTCTGCCTTACAATGGCTTGCCTCCTTCCTCGAGGATCGGGGACAAAGGGTGGCAATTGGGGGCGAGCTGTCCCAGAGGCGCACACTGGATTGTGGAGTGCCTCAGGGGGCAGTTCTCTCACCAATGCTATTTAATATCTACATGCGCCCCCTTGCCCAGATTGCCAGGAGACATGGACTTGGGTGCCATCAATATGCAGATGACACCCAACTCTATCTGCTAATGGACGGACGGCCTGACTGCGTCCCAGAGAATTTAGACCGGGCCCTGCAGGATTTGGCAACCTGGTTGAGGAAGAGCGGGCTGAAACTGAATCCAGCGAAGACAGAAGTCCTTTGTCTGGATCGGGGCGCTCGGGGAGGGGAAATACCTCTCCCGGTCTTCGACGGGGCGCCGTTGAAAGCGGCGCACCGAGTTAAGAGCCTGGGAGTTTTACTGGAGCCTGCATTATCAATGGAGGCCCAGATTGCAGCCACTGCCAAGTCAGCCTTTTTCCATCTAAGGCGGGCAAAGCAGTTGGCTCCCTTCCTAGAGCGCCAAGATCTGGCAATGGTGCTTCATGCAACGGTCACCTCGAGACTGGATTACTGTAATGCCCTCTACATGGGGCTGCCTCTGTGCAGAACGCAGCGGCTAGACTGTTGCTGGGACTCCCTAAATGGGAGCACATACAGCCTGGGCTGCGCGAACTGCACTGGCTGCCAGTTACATACCGGGTTCGTTACAAAGTGCTGGTCATTACCTTTAAAGCCCTATATGGTCGAGGACCTGTCTACCTTAGGGACCGTCTCTCCTCATATGAACCCCAGAGAGCACTGAGGTCAGCCGGGAAAAACCTGCTGACTATCCCCGGACCGAGAGAGGTGAAGCTGCAAAGCACCCGTAACCGGGCCTTCTCCTCTATAGCCCCGAGCCTATGGAACCAACTTCCAGAGGAAATGCGGGCCCTGCGGGACCTAGAACAGTTCCGCAGGGCCTGCAAGACCTTCCTCTTCAGACTGGCCTTCCCTGATGAAAATGGAAATTGCGAAGGAAACCGCCATCAGAAAAAGTAAACATAGCACTAGCACTTTTAAAAATTAACTAATTTAATTTTAAAGCTTAACCAGATTTTAACTAAATGCTGATAATGTTTAATGTAGTTTTATTTACTTGTATAATTTAACTCTGAACCACGTTGTTAGCCGCCCTGAGCCTGCTCCGGCGGGGAGGGCGGGATACAAATAAAATTTGTTGTTGTTGTTGTTGTTGTTGTGCTGAGGGGGATTTTCTTGTCTGGAAGAACTTTCAGTGACAGGGATCCCCACTTGAAACTTAACATAGTGCAGCCCTGGCACAGGCTTATCATGTCAGTGATAACAAATTCTCAGAAAGAAAACAAACCGAAAATGTCTTCCCAGCCCGGTTGCAGATGGTAATAATTGTATGAATAGTCCCCAGGTATGTAACAAATGGTTTTGTAGAGGTGACAGTTCCTCAACTGCTGCCTGGTGAGCTCACACACACACAAAAAAACACCACAGAACATCTTTGCTGTTTTTGCCCTGCTGTTTTTTCCCTGCCTAGGGGGGCAAGAGACACTCAGAGGTTCTGATTGTCTTCCACAAACCAAAGAATAATCAAGGCTTCCCAATACGGTCATTGGCTTTCACTGTCCCACCACCATCCAACAGTACCTCTTGGCGAAAGTAGCTTAGGAAGGGAAAGCTGATGAACAGACACAGATTATCATTATGGAAACTTCTCTAAACACTTACCTAGAAGTAAGCCACATTGAACAAATTAGCAATTATCACTGAGTAAACACACGCAGGATTGAAATGTATTCGTATAGTAGCAAGAGACTTTTTAACTTATGATGCTGTCTCTGATAATTGCATGTCTTTAAAGTATAATAAAGAAAAATTGCACAATAATTCATTAATAATACCAAAAATCAGAAGCTCCAATGATGTTTTTTTAAGGTGACCTGGAAATCCCATAAAGTCCAACAGGATTTTGCTGTGGATTACACACTTCCATTTTTCTTTTATGTCACTAAACTAATACGGTATGTATGCTTCGGCAGGGAAGGCGGAATATAAATCCAATAAAATAAAATAAATAATATATCTGATGTCTCCATCAGAGAGAGATCAGTCTCCTTTTAGGAACCATCTACTGCTCTTGTCAGTCTTAAGAATAAAATCCGGATAAGCTTACTTTTCCATTAAAATATATTACATCTAAATCTTTCCATTAAAATATACTGACGAAACGGCATCTTCTTTCTCATGTTCATATATTGAAAATTATGAGTATCTCTTCAACAAGATTTAGCTTAAGAATCTGTATCTTTACCTTCTCATGAGAAAGTTTCCACCTTTTAATGACCTCATGACTCCGTTTACTTATAAATGTTCACCTGAAAAAATGAACTTGGAAATGGTTCTTTCAAATATCAGGTCTTGTAAAGTTAAATAAAAGTATTTTTAATATGGCATTTTGAATTTCTAGACAGAAACTGAAGTTTTATTAGTTCAACCAAACATTAGAGAAATTTGAAACAACATAGCCCACGAGAGGGTAGCTTTAAAAGTTTTAAGTTCAAATTACTGGAATACCACTCTTACAAACTTTCACCTGTTCATAATACACAGCTAAAACAGAACTCTTAACAGTACAATTTTAAATAGAATTACTCCAGTCTAAAACCTCACTAGAGTAACTCTGCATAGGATTATACTCTGAGAATGAAATCAGATGTAATGATTGAGTTGAGGTTTGTTTGTGATAAGGAGCAGGAACCCTCCACTCCTCCAGCACAGCTGAAAAACTACAAACTTCCAGGTTCCAGGTTCTAACTAATTAATCAGGATTTCCAAATTGGGACAAAGTTCTCTGGTTTGTTATCTTGTCAACCAACCACAATCTTAAATTAGAATCCACATTTGAAAGAATGAGTGCAAACTGTAATTTGTCTATCACAACATACTGCCATTAGCTAGAACCAGAAAATGTTCTAGTTTCAGCTCTACACAAGGAAGGAATATGTAAGCCTGAAGAGCTTCCAGGTTCATTAACACTGCTTTTGCAAGAATTACCATGAAGAACATACAAACACAGAAACATTATGTTTTTAAATTAGGACCAACTACAACAACACTTAGATTGTAGATTTTCCAAGGCCATACAGCCCAGAAACTCTACAACAACTAATGAATTCTGGCCATGAAAGCCTTCAACAACACAACAACATTGATCACAGTAACACAAGCTTTCAAGATCTCAAAAACTCTTCATCCAACTGGACGTTCAAAAACAATGTGGGGGTGGAGGGAATGGTGTTTCAAGCCCTGATTTTTCTTGTCTGGGTCCTATTTAGGATGCCAAGCATGTTTAAATAGGTAAAGTGGTGCTAGGTAAAGCTAGTAGTGGCCTTCTTGGGCAGACTACACAATGGCAGCTTTCAAATGAAAACAAAGAAGCCAGATCTAAAGTTCCTCTAAAATCAAAGGAACACATATGGATCCCTTAAAAAGCTAAAAGTTCGCCTTCCCCCAAAATCCTCCTATGCAGATTACTGAACCAGTGTTAGCATAGCATTCTGTTCCATCCTACCCTTTGCAAATTAGGCCATGCCCCCCTGATATAGCCAATCCTCCAAAAGCTTACAGGGCTCTTAGTACAGCACTTACTGTAAGCTCCAGGGCAATTGGCTACATCAGGGGTGTGTGGCCTAATATGCAAAGGAGTTCCTGCAACAAAAAAAGCCCTGCCTGTTACCATTTTTTTTTTACTTTTGTTTCAGTTTCAGTTTATTTCAATTTATATCCCGCCCTTCCCACCGAAGTGGCTCAGGGTGGCTCACAACATATAAGATCTAACATAAATTTTAGATTTAAAATACATCAAGTTACAGCAGTTAAAACAGTAAAATAATAAAACATATAAAACAAGCGAACTATCAGAATACTACACTACAACCTTCTATAGAGTTTCCAATGCCAGTTACTTATAGGCCAGCCGGAAGAGGGCTGTCTTACAGGCCCTGCGGAACTGGCCAAGGTACATCAGGGCCCTGATGTAAGCCACCTTGACTCCCCCACTGGGGAGAAAGATGGAGTATAAATAAAGTACATAAGTAAACTACAATAGAGCTACAAATATCTATGTAATATAAGGTTACCAGATGTCCTCTCTTTTGTATGTGTGTGTCCATTCTCTATCAGGCTCTTTAAAAAAAAAAACCTGACATGTCCTCTTTTTCTGGGTAGGAAGATTAAGAATATTCCTAGTTAGAATCAATAATCACAGCTTAAAAAGTAGGGGGTATTTAGATCACAGCTTAAATAGTAGGAGGTATTTAGAGCGATCACTGTTTGAAATAGTCAGGGATAATATATCCTCTTTTTTGCTTTTCAAAATACAGTAACCTTAACAAAAAAGCCTGCAACTCTTTATAAAGAGAAGAGCTACGATCCCCCATGCCTTTGCTTGAACAAGGGCTCCCAATCTTCCTTTCTCTACTTAGCAATTATGGAGCCAGAAAGGACCTGCAGGGTCATCTAGTCCAACCCCCTGCACAATGCAAGAAATTCACAAATACCTCCCCCCCACACACACAAACATCCACAATAACCCCTGCTCCATGCCCAGAAGATGGCAAAAACCTCCAGGATCCCTTGCCAATCTGGCCTGGAGAAAACCTGCTTCCTGACCCCAAAGTGTCAATCAGCATTTCCCTGAGCGTGTAAGAACTGTCAACACTCACTAACAGTCTGATAAGCAAATTTTAAAAAAAGATACAGGTACACAAGGTTTCTTCCACCTAACCTCCATTTGGGAATTTTCTTGTTTAAATAGGGAAGGGGTTAACAGATTGCAGCAAAACAATCCGCACGAGGGGAAATGTGATTATTAAGGGGGAAAATTAAGACTAGGTCTGGAGAAAGACAGAAAGGGCAGAAGGCTAAATGAGGTGGGGGGGGGAAGCCTGAGAAAACACACAGGAAGGAAGGAAGGAGATATGGGATTTATATCCCGCCCTATACTCTGAATCTCAGAGCGGCTCACAATCTCCTATATTTTCCTCCCCCAAGTAGAGGAGTGGGGAATCGAACCCGGTTCTCCCAGATAAAAGTCCCTGCTACACTACACCAGGGGTAGGGAACGTTGGCTCTCCCGTTGTTCTCCGCCTACAACTCCCATCAGCCCCAGCCAGCAAAAAACACCTGGAGAGCCAACGTTCCCTACCCCTGCACTACACCAAACTGGGGAAGGAGAGGAGAGAAGAGGGGAGAAAGAAAAAAGAAAAGAAAAAAAGAAAAAAAGAAAAAAAGGAAGGAAGGAAGGAAGGAAGGAAGGAAGGAAGGAAGGAAGGAAGGAAGGAAGGAAGGAAGGAAGGAAGGAAGGAAGGAAGGAAGGAAGGAAGGAAGGAAGGAAGGAAGGAAGGAAGGAAGGACTTCTCCAACTGACTACTTCAATTTTAAACATTTCTATTTCTCATTATTAAATTCTACTATTCAAGCTGTGATAATTGCTACTAAGTAGGAATATTCCTAACTCCCCTACCCCAAAAGAGGATGTTTGCATCAGTGGGCTTTTTTTAAAAAAATAAGAGCCCAAACGAGGACAAGGCACCAAAAGATGCTCACGTCCTCCAAAAATAAGCCCATCTCTGGCAACCCTCGAGGGAAGGGACAAAGGGAGAAATAAAACCCTCGAAGGGGTTGGGCGACGTTCCCTTCCCTTTTGTGAGCCTCAATTTGAACAATGTTGACCAGAGAGTACACTACATTGCAGGTTTGCTGTAAAAATTCAACAGCATTGTGATAATATTCTTCTGCATTCCCCAAACCACAAGACTCTACAATCCATTTGCAAAATCAAAGACTGACAACTGGCGCTTTGGAGCTACAACTGCAAGTCACATACAAGGCCACAAAACAGCATCTGAGAAATAACTTTGTATTTCATTTCAAAATATCTCTCAAGAAGTCCAACCCAACTAGCTGTGTTATTAAGACATTCTATACCTGTATCAATACACTTACAGAAAGAAGATGATAATGGTATCCAATTTGTGCTAGATCCATCTAGGCCTAAAGCAGCTGGTATTAGGGCAAGTAGCCATAATTGCAAGATAAATAATTTAATTGTTAACAAAAAAATTAGTTATATCTTCCAATCCATCTTTTGCTTTCACGGTATACAACTATACTTCCATCTTTCACTTCCAGTATGTAACTGTACTTCAGAAAGGAGCAAAATCCATCAATTCATATAATCCAACTTCAAACTCAGCTAGACTACTCAATCAATGAGATCTCAAAACTGAGAATCATTGTATTTTAAATTAATGCATCACAGTCTCCTAAGCTCTTTCTCCTCTCTACTTGTAATCATAAAGAATGTTCATATTCCAATTAAAATATAAGAAGAATTTAAATAAGTCAGCACTTAAAAATAGAATAATTAGAACTCTAAGACACTCTAGGGCAGTGTATTTCTGTAAAATTATTACTTGTCTCTGGAACATTAAAGCACAAACCAAAGACAAATTGACTTGGCCTCTTGGGAAATACAACATCCCCAGAAATTCTCCACTTAAGACTTGTCTCTTCCTGGTATTGTGTGCAACTCTCTTATGCTCAAAGGTCATAGCAGATGAACTCAGTGTAATTTTTTAAAAATTGGCTTATTTCATTAAAGACTTTATTATAAAAAAAATATCTGCTACATTTAGATGAGGTGCCACAGATAATTTAACAGCATCAGCATTTTTACTTTTTAGAGCATACTAGGTAGTATTTGCTATCAACTCTCTAATTTCCACCGTGAGCCATTTTTTTCAATCCATAAAAAAACTGCACTCAAAAAAACTGCACTCAAAATTTAATCACCGTATTTTAGTACAACATAAAAGAAACTCTGTGAACACAGCTCAATTTAAAGCTAATAGCCAACTTTTCATGAAGCAAAAAAAGCTATCCGCCCTAAAAAAAAAGTTTTAGCTGTAAATGAATTTTCTTTTTGCAATTTTATATGTTCCAGCCTCATTTACTGTTATTGATCTATTAATCTCATAACCAAAATGTCGTATGCTTCTGATCCCTGAAACTTTACTTAGAGGGAAAAATAATTTATTCTGCATTCTCTCACAGCTTGGAAATTTATGACAAACTTTTTTTTAGTTTTAATGTTGATATTTAAAAACAGAAATTGCAACAGACATTCACATTTTATTGACTCTAATCAAATCTAGGTATCAGTCATCAAATGTAGCGTCAATATAAAAATACCAGCAAAAAACTCAGACATCACAGTTACACACACTGATTACATTATGAGAATGGAATTAATAGCTAACTCATTAATTTCAAACACCACCAAGTATTTCGCAATACATTCTTCATTAGACCTCTTCTCTTCATAGGCCCTTTCTACACTCAGTTATGATCCAGATTTTGTGAGCACTCAATCCACCTGCTACAAGATCCACATCTTCCCCTTCCCCACACTGCCCTATCACGATTGGATCTCCAATCTTGCAAGCAAAAGACCCACTCCTGCATGCGTTGCTTGTAATTTATTGAACAAAGCAGTGTACAACTGAGGGAGAGAAGAAGAGAGATTTTCTGCTAAGCCAATATCAACACAATGGTTTTTTTGAGGGAGTGGAGACTTTAGCGTCCATGCGCTTCCACTGATGTGGAAAAGTTATTATTAACACTCTTTGATACGGATCTTAAGCTAAGTGGTTTCGAATTACCACCACCACCACCCATGCATTCTTCTCCCTTGTGGCTGGTTAAATGTGGGCTTCATATGGAGCTGCTACTAGCTGATGGGGTCCAAAATAAAATCCTGGATCTAGTTCATTTGACTCGTCTTGCCGGAACTCAGCACTCCTTGGGGCAAGTGAAAGAAATGGGTGTCCCATAGCCTTTCAGCAGCTCACTGAGGGAGGGGGAGGCATTGTAGTACTGGGTTTTGCACACTGCCACTTCCAGAGGGAGGTGAGATGCAACCACTTTTCTCCCTTCCTCCATTTTTTTTCCCCTTTGGCAAAAGCTCTGCTTGGCACAAAGTGCGTGCTCATGTTACCAAGCCTCCTTTTCCTCCACCACCTGGGGGAAGTGTGAGGGGGCATCTGACGGGGTATATAGTCTCACAATCATTGTAATATATATGATGGGGAGGACTACTTCCCTTCTGTGGTATAATGGCAGCAGGAGACTGTATTACTGACATTTATTATGTAAGTTTGCTGTTATAAACAACATAATACCTTTTCAAAACACTACCTGCTGTACTATATGAAGCACTGCACCTGGTGACTTCTGGAATGAGATCACTACAAGAAAAGCGGGACAGAGCTTTGGGAAGGAGTATGAAATCCTGAATGAAAAATTCTTCAGTTAAGACTTTGATTCGAATCTGTATAAAGGTCTGGGCCAAAACTAGTTTTGAGAACAGCGGAGCAACAGCAGAATCATATAAATGCAGAAGTTGGTAGGTTGCATTGGGTTGCGCACAAAGACTGGATCAAACTAGTGTAGAAAGAGTCACAGTGACAACTCAGATAGATCCCAGTAGGCAGCCGTGTTGGTCTGAAGCAATAGAACAAAGCAGTAGACAAGTGCACCTTTAAGACCAACTAAATTTTATTCAGAATGTAAGCTTTCATATGCTCTTAAGCAGACTTCATCAGACTAAATGGGAATGGCAAGCAGCCTAGATTTATGACACTTCACACCTACAACAGCAATCTGCTTCTTATCATCCTCCAGTGTTGTTTCAGCCCTGCTTTGTCCTAACACTAACACACACAGATCCATATTTGTGATTCTTTTGGTCTGCTAAAAACATTCCCATGGTTCTGCGTGCCAACTCATTGCCCACTTATATTAAGAATTGAGCCTAAGGTGGTATAGTTAATGCTGTTAGGCCCAGTGACTGTGTTGTCTGGGTGTATGTGGCAGCAAAGTTGGCACTTGAGTTTATTGCAAGCTCTGTTACCGGTGTTCTTGCTCACATGCGATGTTGTATTGTTGTGGGTGAGGAGTTGTTTGAGATTGGGGGGCTGTCTGTGTGCAAAGAAAGGTTTACCCCCCAGTACTTTTGAAAGAGAGCTGTCACTGTCCAATAGAGGTTGCAAGTTGTTGATTATACATTGAACTGTTTTCAGTTGAGAGTTGTGTGTGACCACTAGTGGTGTTTTGTTATTGTCTCTTGGGGTCTGTCTTGTAACAGGTTTTCTCTGGGTATCATTCTGGCTTTGTTAATCTGTTTCTTGACTTCATCAGATGGGAACTTTAGTTCCATAAAGGTTTGTTGTAGATCCCTCAAGTGAGAATCTGTCAGTAGGATTGGAGCAAATGAGGCTGTAGCATAGAGCCTGGCTGTATACAATGGATCGTTTGGTATGTTTGGGATGGTAGCTGGAGGCATGCAGGTATGTTTGTCGGTCAGTAGGTTTCCTGTATAAGGTAGTGTCTATGCGTCCATCATGTATTTTTACAGCGGTGTCCAGAAAATATATTTCTTGCATAGACTGGTTCATTGTCATGTTGATGGTAGGATGAAAGTCATTGAATGCCTGGTGGGATGCATCCAGGGCTTCTTTACCATGTGTCCAGACCATAAAGATGTCATCAATATAATGAAGGTATAAGGTAGGTATGAGTAGGTGGAAGTCTAAGAACCGTTGCTCCAAGTCAGCAATAAAGATGTTAGGATATTGTGGGGTCATGCGGGTGCCCATGGCTGTACCATTGATCTGTAGGAAAGTTCATTGCCAAACCTGAAGTAGTTAAGGGTGAGGACAAAATGGCACAGTTTTGTGGCAAAGTCAGCTGTGTTTTTATCAGAGATTATATTATTTACAGCTTGTAATCCATCTTGGTGTGGGATGTTGGTATATAAAGATTCCACATCCATGGTAGCTAAGATAGTGTTCTTTGGAAGGTTGTTCAAAGACTGTATTTTTCTCAGAAAATCTGTAGTGTCATGAACACAACTAGGGGCACTGGTGGCATAGGATCTATTCCGGACACAATGGGACGTCCCAGGTTGCCTGGTTTGTATATTTGGGGTAGAAGATAAAAAGTACCTGGTCAAGGTTCCTGTGATGTATCTGACAGGATCTGTTCCCAAATACTCAGTGGTAATTCCTTTGCAATCTTGTTTAGTTCTTTTTTATATTCCTGTGTGGGGTTTGTGAAATGAAGTATTTGAGAGTTACTTTTGAGCCTCCTTGATGTAGTCTGATGTGTTCATGATGACAACACTCCTCCTTTGTCTGCCTCTTTAATTATAATATCCATATTGTTCCTGAGACTGTCTATGACCTTCTTTTCAGCATGGTTGAGATTCTGCTGTGTACGCTGTGTACAATTCAGTCTGAGACAATGCTATACTTACTATACTACATAGTACTTTTGTTATTAAATAGGGGTGAGTGCCAAGAAAAATTCTGCAACTTCAGATCCAGAAATTGGGAGGGGGAACATTCCCATAATTGCTGGTTGTTTCAAGTAAGACATTACCAGTTCATGATTCTAATCGGGGGGGGGGGTATTCAACATTTCAGAGTAATTATTTTCAATGAGGAACCAATTTGAAGGTCGGGACAACTTTTAGCAATGAAAATGGCACCAATTTTGAACAAGGACATAACCACCAATCAATCTAATCCAAAGATACCTCCCTCAGTTTCAAGCAGAACAGATCAGGAGGGGGGGGGGCTTGATTTTGCAGGCCTACTCAATGGGCTACAGTAGGAGAGAAAAACCTTGGTTGGTTGGATGAACACTACTGGCACTGGTGGTTGAAAAGGCCGCAACATAAAGGAGATGGGCTCTATGGGAGCAGTGGTAGTGGATTCAGGTGTGTCCATATCACTGCTGGGAGTATAAATATAGTGTCTGTAATAAGTGGGATACAAGGATTCTGACCTGAATATCCTGGTAGTACATATGATAAAATGACCAGGCCTCAATCTTCATTAAACTGGTGCAGATACTGATTGCCATCACGTCACTTGCAGGGACGTACATTAGAGTATTTTAATTCATGCCATGTATTACATCAAAAGTATGGTACCAGTCCCTCTCCTCATAACTTTAGAATGATCTTCTAGACTAGAGACTTTCAGTGGATAATACAGAGATTGGTCATGTTACCACAGTGCAGACTGCCAATGTGGAAAGCTGAATCCTTTTATAGCTTCTAAACCTTCATAGGAATCAAAGATATCGCCATGGGACTATATTCCTCAATCAAAAAACACTGTTTGGGGTAAGGCTTTAAAGGGGCTATTTCAGAACTGCCTCCACTATTTCAGCAATATGTTTAGTTTCCAAAAAGAGGTGAGCAGCAACATAGGTACAGAGTCAGAGGAGCATCATACTGGAGGGGCTGAAACTTCCATTATTTCTAGTGATGTTTCTGTTTCAGTGTTCTTGTCTAGATTCTACTTTAGCCAGGGCTTTTTTGTAGCAGGAACTCCTTTGCATATTAGGCTACACATCCTTGATGTAGCCAATCCTCCAAGAGCTTACAGGGCTCTTAGTACATGGCCTACTGTAAGCTCCAAAAGGATTGGCTACTTCAGGGGTGTGTGGCCTAATATGCAAACGAGTTCCTGATACAAAAAAGCCCTGAGTTTAGCCTCTGTATTATTTGAATAACTTGAATCCATGCGGTGCTGACTCAGTTTCAAGCAAGGTCAAGATGGATGTTGTTTTTCGACTGCACTCCGGTCTGGGGAACAACAATCTGAACTGAAACACAAGATGGGGAAGGTTGTGTTGATTCAGCATAGGCCAAGTGGATCAATGGGGTATGTAACATCTTTATGGGCAACAAAGACTGCTCCTATAGTAGAGAGTTAAATCTGGAAATGCAATTCCTCTGTTTCTGCTCTGCAAGTTTAAAGCATGTGGCTGCCTGTCAAATACAAGAGCGAGGTGTGGGAATCAGACTGATTGCTTTAAACCCAAAGGATTTTTAAAAGGCTGCTTTTACACAAGCCAACCAATGGCAGGAGAGAGGGAGGTTCAACTCTGTGTGTGTGCACATGCATGCTCTGCGGTGGAGATAGAAAAGGGGAAGTTCAGCAGAGTATTAGGGGCATTAAGAGGTCATGGCTGAATGGTTACAGGAGAGCCTAAGATTAAATCCAACAAAGACGGAGGTCCTGTACCTGAGTTGCAGGGGCTAGGGATCAGGAATCTGGGCCCCAACACTTGGTGGGGCATTGCTGACCCCAACGCTGAGGGTGAGGAGCCTGATCCTGGATGCCTCACCATTGATGGAGACCCAGGTCACCACTGTTGCTAGCTTGACCTTTTATCATCTTCAGCTGGTCAGGCAACTGGTTCCCTGTCTCACCTCCTGGGACTTAGCTACAGCGATCCATGCAATGGTCATTTCCAGGCTAGATTACTGTAACTCACTCTACATAGGCTGCCCTTGAGCCTGACCCAGAAACTTCAGCTAGTGTAGAATGCAGCTGCATATTTGCTGACAGCGACATCTGTTAGGGCCCACATTCACTTGGTGCACTGCCAACTGCACTGGCTGCCAACTGAGTACAGGAACCAGTTCAAGGTCATGGCACTGACCTTTAAAGCCTTATGCACACCCTGGAACTAGCATACCTATGGGACCATCTCTCCCCATACATGCCTTGGACAGCCTTACATGTTGCTACACCTACTGGTCAAATCCTACTGATCAAACCCTGGTCTGAAACGTCCACTTAGCCTCAACCAGGGCCTTCTCCACCTTGGTCCCAGCCTGCTAGAACACACTCCAATGTGAGATCAGGGCCCTGCAGGAATTGTAACAGTTCCACACGGCCTGTAAAATGGAGCTGTTCCACTGGGCCTTTGGCTAAGGCAGCGGACGTTCAATCCATTTCAGAAATACATCTTTGGACTAATAATCCTACAGCAGGCATTAAGGACTGCCCTGGAGTTTTTATCGTGCTTTGATTGTTTGATTGTTTTAACTTGATTTTTATTATATGTTATTATTTACTTATATCCTAATTGCTGTGAGCCACCCTGAGCCCGTTTTCCGAATAGGGTGGGATATAAGACTAATAAAATAAAGATCAGAAATTCCGACAGTGATCCACAGACCAGCTTACTGTGCAGCACTCAGAAGACAACAGAGCAGAAAGGCTCCTCCCCTTCAGGCATGTGTATAGGGATATTACTTTCCCTCAGAGAGGAGATTAAAGTACCTTTTCCTTTTCCACCAGCACAAAACCCATATGGGGGAACTGCAGGGAGACATCATGATGAAGAGCAGTGTTTTATCAGAGGACATGTGCCGCAGGAAAGAAAACAATTTGTATCTGCAGCCCGATGGAACTTAATTTGTTTTAATTGGAAGCTGGCTAAAACCAAGGGGAGTTTGGCTAAAACTCAGGCATTCGAGAAATGCATCGGCACCCTCTGGGAAGCTGATGCAGGATTAGTTGCCATGCCACCTGTTGTTATCAGCCTGCTTCCAACATCCTCTGACTGCATACTTGTTTTATTTATAAATATTATAACAAAGACGTTTCTGATGTTCTCATCTCCAAAGAGAACAGAAGCCTGCATCATTCCCCCTGGACTTCTCATTTATCATGAATAGTGGGAACCATGCAACACTGCTATGATCTGTTACAGCAGCCCAATCCCATTAATTCTGTAGGAACAGGTGATGTTGTGTGTACTGAAGCCTATCCATCTCTGTGGTAAAGATACTGTCTTTGCCTTAAAAGAAGACTAAGCTATGCTGTGCCAGAACACACACTGTTAGCCAGAGATAACATATCTGGGCTTTTAGGTTTGTAGAGGAGGAGTTAATATTGTTTCAATGACTACCACAGGCCTCAGCCAAAAATACACAATTCATGATTAGGATACAAAGGAAAGGGAAAATTACTGATTGCATGTTTTTGTTCCTTTGGCAGTGTCAGCTGAAGTTATTATTTTGACAGCAGCAGCCAGCCTCATTCTGTCCAGCTGCTGCAGTGCAAGCAGATGCTCAGAACACCTGGAGCAGCTCCAAAAAAAGGCAGGTATGGCACTATCATGTGGCTCACAGCTGCTTTTATATATGCTCCCTCAGCCTCATCACAAACACCACTACTTAGAATTTCTGGCCCAATTATGCATCAGCATTACTAAACAGAGATGCTCCCTGGGCCACCTAGATACAGCACTGGATATTATGGGGAACTTTCCATCCCTGTCCACCCAACACCTCTCTTCCTCCTAAAGGGGACCATTAGAAGAAGAGGAGAAGAGATTGAATTTATACCCTGCCCTTCACTCGGGAGTCTCAGAGTGGCTTACAATCTCCTTCCCTACCTCTCCCCACAACAGACACCTTGTGAAGTAGGTAGAGCTGAGAGAGCCATTTTGGTGTAGTGGTTAAGTGTGCGGAGTCTTATCTGGGAGAACAACCATTGGTACTTACCTTGAGGGGTCATTCTCCTCTGAGTACAGGAGAACATCTTGGGTGTTTCCCACCATCATGTCAGGGAGGCAGGACTAGAAGTTTTTTCTTCTTCCTCTTCCTGTGACCTGGAATACACATCTCCTCAGTTTGGGTAACTCCGAGAAGCAATAGAAAGCTAGTAACCTTACTCAGGAAAACAAGACAAAACAGTAACACCAACAAGGAATAACTGTGATAAGATTAAACAGAAAGAACTCTATGAGCAGCTTAGGAAAAAAGGTAGAACATGAAAGACAGAGGCAAGCCAGAGCGATGAAAGTGGTGGGCAAGATGTCCTCCTGTACTCAAGAGGAGAATGACCCCTCATGGTAAGTACCAATGGTCATTCTCCCTCTGAGTCGGAGGACATCCTGGGTATTCCTACAGCAGTAGATCATTGACTGGGTGGACCATCGCTCTCCTCTGCCAACACGTGCTGTAGAACTCTTCTGCCAAACGCTGCTTCTGCTGAACTATAAGCATCAAGTTTGTAGTGGTGCATGAAGGTCAAAATCAAGGACCAAGTTGCCGCTCTGCAAATTTCTTCTATCAAAGTTTGTCTGTCAAGGGCAGCATTGGTTGCCACACCCTTGACAGAATGTGCTGTAATACCTTTTGGCACGTCTAGCTTCATGGCTCGGTATGCTTCTGATATACACAGTCTAATTGCGTAGCTGACAGCTGACACCAAAATCTTTAGCCCTATTCTTGGAGGGAAAAGGTTTATAAACATGACATCAGTTTTCCTCATTGACTCAGTTTTAATCAGGTATGCCTTGAACCAACGTCGTACATCTAAGGTATGCCAAGTCTTTTCCCTCGGATGTCTCAGATTTGGACAAAAAGAGGGTAGGTAAAGTTCCTGTGATCTGTGGAATCTAGATGTGACCTTCAGCAGAAAGGTTGGGCTTGTGCATAGAATCATCTTGCCTTTTTGAAAAATGCATAAGTCCTTTTTAACTGAAAGAGCATTGATTTCTGAGACTCGTCTTGCTGATGTAACTGCTATTAAGAAAACAGTCTTCAACCTTAACCATTTCTGTGAAATGTCCTGTTTTGGTTCAAAAGGTGGTTTAGTAAGAGCTACAAGAACAGTGTGTAATCACCATGTGGGAAAATCTATGGACCTGTAGTGAACTCTGTAGTGTAGCTCCCCTCAGGAATCTGTGGATGTGTAGATGACTGGCCACATCAGCTCCATCCATAAGGTGGAAAACTGAACATAACGCTGCTACCTGTCTCCTTAGCGTCGCGGGCTTTAGACCTGACTTCAACCCGTCTTGCAAGAATTCAAGAGTGGATTGCACAGATGGCTTTAATGAATCTTTAGACTTTCTGTGACATGACCTGTGGAACATTGTAGCATTGTAAATTCTGGTTGTGGAATTTTTCTGGATGCCAGTAATGTGTTGTCACGTCTGATGAATAACCAAGATTCAGGAAAGTAGACCGTTCAATTTCCACACGGTCAATTGCAGCCATTCTGGATGAGGATGCCAGATGGGACCCTGCGTCAGCATTTTGGGCGTCACCTCCAGACGAAGAGGTGGACCTGTTGCTAGTCTCTAAATGGTGGAAAATCATGGACAACGCGGCCACCAAGGAGCTACCATTAAGATTTGTGCACCCTGTTGTTGTACTTGACAAAGGAACCTGGATATGACCAGGATCGGAGGGAATGCGTATAGTAGCTCCTGAGGCCAGATGATTGATAATGCATCCACCGCTAAGGCTTTCGGATGGAAGAACCTGGTGCAGAACTTGGGAAGCTGAAAATTGGTATGAGAGGCGAATAAGTCCATAGTCAGCTCACCGAAGTGATTGACTATCTGCTGGAACAGGGAAGTCTTCCATTTCCATTCCCCTGGTCGAATTATCGACCGGCTGAGCCAGTCCGCTTGTACATTGTTCACACCCTTGATATGCTCTGCCCGAATGGATAACAGGCGATGCTCCGCCCAGCTGAACAGTATCTTCGTCTCCTTGGATAAAGCGGAGGAACGTGAGCCCCCTTGATGATTCAGGTAGGTCTTGGCAGCTATGTTGTCCGTTTGAATGAGAACGTGCTGTTTCTTCAACTGGTCTCTGAAATAGCAAAGGGCTAGTCGAATGAGTTCTAGCAAAGGACTAGTCAAATGAGCTCTGAGTTCTAGGATATTGATTGGAAGTTGCGCTTCCGTCTGGGACCATTGACTCTGGGTTGGCATATTGTCGAGAGTGGCTCCCTATCCCGACAGGCTGGCATCTGTAAACAGTTCGGCTTCCCTTGGTAGATAATAGATCTTCCCTTTGATGAAATTGCTCTTCTTTGTCCACCATTTCAAACTTAGTTTAACTGACAGGGGAACCTTGATCGACAGATTCTGTTTCAGTGCAATCTGTGCTTGATAGGGATGTAGCAAAGTCTGGAGAGGTCTGGTGTGGAGACTGCCCCATTGAATTGCATCTATATTCGAAATGAGCAGACCCATCAACTTAGCAAATGTCAATAATGGTGTGACTCTCTCTTGGATGACTATCTTGGCAAGTTGCTTCGTCTTCTGGATCTTTTTGTTGGTGAGGAAAAGAGAATTCTTCCTGGTGTCTGTTATCATTGCCAGGTGTTCCAAGCGCTGAGTCGGAACCAATGAGCTTTTGTCCATATTGATGATGAAATCATGTCTCTGAAGACAGAGGATCGCCGTCTGAACATCTGAAAGGGACCTCTCCCTGGATGGAGATCTGATTAGCAAGTCATCCAAATATGGATGGACATGAATTCCCTGTTGCCTGAGGTGAGCAATCAGATTCACCACCACCTTCATAAATACTCTCGGGGCTGTCGCCAAGACAAAGGGAAGGGCTCTGAACTGGTAATGGTCGTGTTCTACACAGAAGCGAATAAAACGTCGATGGGCAGCCAGAATCGGAATATGAAGGTATGCTTCTGTGAGGTCCAGAGACATGAGGAACTCCCATGGCAGGAGTGCTTCTGTTATAGCCTTGAGAGTGTCCATATGGAAGTGACTAAGTTGAATGAACCTGTTCACAAACTTGAGGTCAAGTATCACTCTCCAGTCTCCGTTCTTTTTTGGGACGGTGAAAAATATTGAATATACTCCATGACCCCTCGGGGACGCTGGAACAGGCACTATGGCTTGAATGTGGAGAAGATGAGTTACTGCTTTGTTCATTATCGATCTTTTCGCAGTATTCCGCTGAACAGGAGAAATCACGAAATGTTCTGGTGGGGTCTTTTTGAACTCTATGGCATAACCTTGCGATACAATCTCTAATGTCCAAGAGTCTGCCTTGGAGTCCAACTATGCATCCTGGAAATGGAATAGATGACCCCCCACCGGAATTGTTTGCCAGTCACACTTAGTTTGGCTTGGACTCTCGGTCCAGTTTGTCTGACCGGTCATTGCGCTGTCTGAAGAATCTAGAGCCGGTGAAGCCCTTTCTGAAAGACTGTCGAGGTTGATTCCAGGAAGACTTCCTGCTGTTCTATCTGGATCTGGTCAGAGTGTGGGAGGAACTAAAGGAGTGCGATGGAAAATTTCTCCTATCAGAGCTATGAATGTTTTTGGCCTTGGCTTTCTTTTTGTCTTTTGTCTCGACTAGGATCTTTTCTAGAGAGTCACCGAAGAGTTCCCTCCTTGGAAAGGATAGGACACAACAATATGTTTAGAATGACTGACTGCTTGCTATGCCCTAAGCCAAACACCTCTTCTAGCCACTGCCCCAGAAGAGATCCCTCTGGCACAAAAAGTAAGTGCATCCAACGACACATCAGCTGAAAACTCTGCAACCTTGAGTAATCTATAAGTGCCATCTAGGAGCTTTTTATCATTCTCTGGTAAGAGTTGAGACAGTCTCCTAGCCCAGACTATGGCTGCCCTGGAAACAATGGAGGAAGCTGCACAGGCTTTGATCGCCATGGCAGTGGCTTCATGCGACCTCTTGAGTGCCAAATCAATTTTTCTGTCCAAGTTATCTCTGAGAAAACCGTGGCTGTCTTCGGACACCAGCCCTGAAGATTGTATCGCTGTTACTGGAGCATCCACTACAGGAACCTGTAACATTTAATTTGCAAATGCAGGTAAGTCATATAATTTTTTTACATATAATTTTTTACAGTTGAAATTAGGCTTGACCCACTCAGCCTTAAGTTGCGTTTCAAAAAATTGGGGAAACGGGAAGTTTTTTGCTGAAGCATGCGACCCTGGGAAGAATTCTCTATCCCCTGTGGTCTTGTTCCTGGGGTTGGTGCCAGAAGTGGAGGCCTCTTCCTCTTAAGAGGGATCCTGAAGGGCCAAAGCTGCCATAACTCTAGTCAACAGATACTGGTAGTCCTCAAAGAAGCGAACCGACTGCTCAGGAACGCTAACATCCTCTACCTCCTCATCAGGAAGGAAGTCCTCTCTATCCTTGATTTGGGACTCAGAATCAGAGTGGATATCCTCTACATCATCCACTGGATCCCTATAATCTGGGGTTTGTTTCCTGGCAGCCTTAGTTGGTCAGCTACTCCCCCGAGTTGATGCTGTTGTGGATGTCGGGGGAATTGGGGAGGGGAGGGAGACGAACTTGCCCCTATTGTGCCTGTGCAGCAAGCATTAAAAATTTCAACCCTTATTGTTTGCTGGGGCACATGCATAAACTCTCTGGGAAAGGGCCCTGGGAGATTGGGTACATTACCGGACCATGGCCCCTGAACTGGTCAGAAGGAGAAGAAGCTTGATCCGACAGGGGTAGCTCTATCCCTCTATCTCCCGACTGGAGATTGAGACCTGCGCCTGCAGCCGCAGCTTCACGATCACAACGCCGATCATGGTTGTTTTGTGCAAAAACACCACTGCTCAGATGGTCGCCACTTCTAGCCAGGCACTGGGGGTGAGGAGATTCCTCTGCCGCAAGCACTGAGCTTAATCGCTTTTGACCGCACTGCTGCGCATCACTGGCGCTAAAACCGTTGCCGGGAGCCGAGACAAGCCGAGAGGACATGTCGGCGCCGGATTCCTCTCCCGCGGGTCTTAACAGTGAGCCAGTGTTGCCCGCACCTTCTAAAAATTCATCCCTGAAGGACTCAATTTGCATTGCTCCGCCTAAGCGCCTGTATCAGTAAGGGCTTAATAGGCCGTTCCCTAGTCACTCGTGAGATGAAGGAGGGAAGGGAAAAGGCTGGAGAATATAATAGAAAAAACAAGCTGAAAAGGACAGAGTTTAGGAAAATATTGAGTAAGGTTAGAAGAGGAAGATAACAAGGAAAAAGAAAACAAAATAGAGAAATAGTATTAAGGAGCTAAGCCAGAAAGCTGCTCTCCCTCTCGAGGCAGGAAAGGAACTGAGGAGATGGGTGTTCTGGGTCACAGGAAGAGGAAGAAGAAAAAACTTCTAGTCCTGCCTCCCTGACATGATCGTGGGAAACACCCAAGATGTCCTCCGACTCAGAGGGAGAACCGGGTTTGATTCCCCACTTGTCCACATGCAGCTACTGGAATGGCCTTGGGTTAGCCATAGCTATCACAGGAGTTGTCCTTGAAAGGGCAGTTGCTGTGAGAGCCCTCTCAGCCACACCCACCTCACAAAGTGTTTGTTGTTGAGGGAGAAGATATAGGAGATTGTAAGTTACTCTAAGTCTCTGATTCAGAGAGAAGGGTGGGGTATAAATCTGCACTCTTCTTCTTCTTCTCTGAGAGAACAGTGACTGACCCAAGGTCACCCTGCAGCTTCATGTGGAGGAGTGGGGAATCAAACCCAGATCTCCAAGAGTACAGTCCACGCTCTTAATCACTACACCAAAATGGCTCTCTAGGCATGTTACTGTGGCATGAAAAAGGCTCACAAACACACACACACAACAGTGTAACTGTACAGCAGAGTAGGAAATTGTTATAATAATCAGAAATTGTCCATTTTCCAGGGGGGAAATAAGTTTGACTAAGCATGCTCTTGAAAGAATCACCTTGAAAATTCAGCCACATTTTCAAGTTATCCTTTCAGCACACTTCATGGTTCAAATTCACACTTCATAAAGTTATTAAAAAGTCATTTGACATCAAGCTAGCAACCTTCAGCTTTCTGCTTCACAGACAATATTAAATATATTATGAATAACTGGAAACCGAACTGGAGTCACATTGCTGTTTTTTTAAACTTAGGAAATATTAGTGTTACCATAGATGAAAAAGCTTCTTTGATGTCAGGGGTTTGTGTTGTGCTCTCCACCAAAAGACATCGCAACACGGGCTTTTGGAAGTGATGAAATGTGTATCTTGTAAGCCAAAATACACAGACACTAAACTGTAGAATATATTCTAGAGCCCAGAGGTGGAGGGGAATCAATCTCATTTGTTATGAGGGCCAGATCTGACACAAATGTGACCTTGTTGGGCTGGGCCACGTGTGTCATAAAATATAACGCCAGGTAGCAGAGATATAAACTTTATAAAAGACGCAGATAAACACAATTAAGGATTTTTTTTTAAAAAAACCCTCAAAATAAAACATGCTCAAAACATTAGCACTTGCTGGTCTTAAAGGTGCTTTATTTGTATCTCTCCCAGGGAACTGAGAAAAGGAAGCTCTGGTTCTTTTCTTCCTTCCCCCATGGACCAAGAGGGGGAGGAGCCTCAGCCAATAGAAGGAAGAGAGGCTTGGCTTAGTAGCTCTGCTGTACAACTGGGAGAGCCTGGCAAAGCAAGATCTTCCTCCCCAAGGGAGAAGCCTCAGCCAATGGAGAAAGTAGCGTTTTGCTCTGTGCCTCCTGTGCGATTGAGTAAGCCTGGCAAAACAAGCTGTGATGCAGAAGGAAGCAAGAGAAAGGGAGAAGAGAAGGAAGCAGACAACAGTCATTTGCTCGTGGGCCTGATAAAAGCCCTCCTGGGGCCTTGATTTGTCCACTGAACTGCATGTTTGACACCCCTGTTCTAGAGTCAATCATACAGATTTATGATTTCATTTATACCTCACCTTTCTCCCCAACCAACTTATATTGTTCTCTTCTCTTTCACTCTACCACCCTCAAAACAACCCCATGAGTTAGGTTAGATCAAGTGTCTGCAACCAGCCCAGGTCATCCAGCAGGCATTCAGCTCTGATGTAGTTTATCACTAGTTTGTATTTAAGAGGAAACTTGTTAAAATACTGGAGTGCAGAAAGGAAGGCACTCCTCAGCAAAGCACCTAGAACCATTTCTCCATTCCATGAACAAACAGCTGACCTGAATAAACAGAAGAGGGATGACATCAATCAAGGAGCACAGCCAACAAGATCCACTTGTCCAGCAAACAGATGGCCAACTTGTTTACCTCCCATCCACCATCTGTAATCAGTTTTCAAGAGACGCTCTCCTCTCTCAAATCAGTTTCATAAACTATTTTTCACAATGGTTTTCACAGATGAGATTACGTATATTACTTATTTAGGAAAACAAACAGCATAAAACTTCCAAATGCCTAAAGTGATAGTCCCACAGGCCTTGGGGCTAAAAGCAGTCCATTTAAAAGACGGAACCTTTTTGTTAAAAGCCTGGGTAAAAAAAAATTGTTTTGGTGATGACACTAAGTTAGACAACCAGGTAAGCCTCAATGAGGAGGACATTTATAGGCAAGGTACACCCACTGACAAAGCTCTGGATTCAGATCCACATTAAGTTATGGTGTTCACTTGGTCACTTTGGACCAAATGCTTTTTCTCAGCCTAACTCAACATACAGGGTTGCTGAGAGGGAAATACAGCAAAGGAAAGAACCTTGCCCTGAGCTCCTTGAAGGATGGGCAGGTTAAAAAACTGGATGCCAGTACCTGGGGATGACAAGCAAATTTAAAATGATGGAAGGGCAAAGAAGGAAGATTATGGAGAAGGCCCTGCACCAAGGTTACTCTTTATCTAGGCCTACAAATCAAATCCATGCTGCATTAGGAATTAAAAGTGTGCAGAAGATTTCTCTCATGTACCCATTTATCTTTACCAGCAACCACACCATCACACATAGTAAAAACTCACATGCATCAACATTCCTTAAGTCTTCCTGGTTCATCTTACCCTTACCCACTCACATGCTATTATACAAATATATATATAATTTTTTCAAACAGGAAAAATATTTATTTTTCAGATTTCTATTCTGCCCTCCCCAGGTGAGCTCAGGGCAGATCACAACATTAAATAAAATGCATTACAATAAGTTACACTGATTTAAAATTACGTCAGTTTAAAATCATTAAAACAATAAACCAAAGGTAGTAGCATTAAGGCAACACATATGAAAATAAATATGTCAATGGGTTGGGAATTAAAGCAGAAAAGTCAGCTAGAATGGACACCCACCACCTTACCCAAAGGCCTGGTGGGACAGGAACAAAACACTACAATTGAACATATGCTACACAATCGTCTTACATAAATAAAGGCATGAACACAGTCAATCATTTGTGGTCATCTACTTTGGCTATGATATCTATTTCCCACACAAATTACAACACTACACTGATCTATTAATTACAATTGTCAATCAGAACTTTCTCAGCTGTATAAGATTTATTTATATATACACTAAACGTTCACTTCTTTTATTTTTTTTCCATCTTTGCTTCATATCTAACATTTGTTACTAGGTCTTTTTTGTAGAAAAAGCCCAGCAGGAACTCATCTGCATATTAGGCCACACCCCTGATATCAAGTCAGATGAAACTGCATTCCTGTATGTTCTTTCCTGTTCATAAAAAGCCCTGATTATTACAAACGTGTATTACCTGACTCTGTCTCTTAATCATTTTTTGCTAGGGATGGACAAGAACTGAACCACAAACTGCAGTTCGAGCACGATGTTCGTTTTACCATTGTTGCATACTCAATTAATTTGTTCTTCCATTCTGTCAGTTCTGGGTATTTTTCTGCCTTCTATTTAGACACAAATGACACCCTTCCCACTGTTACCATACACTTAAATAGTTCACAATATGTTCTTATAATATTACTTGGTAAAATATTTAATAGTATGTTTTTGGGTCCATCGTAAACTTAAATTTTAGCATCTTTTGTATCTTCATGGATCTTTATCCAATATTGTCTTGCTTTCTTACATGCCCAGGGAAATGCTAATTGCCACTTTGGGGTCAGGAGGCAATTTTTCTCCAGGCCAGTTTGGCTAGGGATGCAGTAGGGTTGTTGTTGTTTTTTTGCCAACTTCCGGGCATGGTGCAGGGGTCACTGTGGGTGTGGAGGGACGTATTTGTGAATTTCCTGCATTGTGCAAGGGGGTGGACTAGATGATCCCAAAGTCCCTTTCAAATCTGTGACTCTATCATTCTATGTCCATCACATATGATAAAAGTGTTGCATCTGTACTTATGACATTTCCAACGTTTTCCATTATAACTTTTATTGGTTTCTGCAGTTTCTCTGGGCATAATGTGTCATATACCATTCCTTCCTTAATATTTGGGACTCAAGTAAATTTAATGTCTTTAGTCTAAGTTTTCCCACTGGCTCAAAGAAATAGTCTCTCTGAAATCTGCCATCCATTTAATCATACAGTCTTTTGTTTGCTCTGTTTCTGTTTCGTATTGCGATAGCATTTCATATATTTTTCCTAGTAAATGTTTCAAATCTCCTGTAATTAGTTGTTCACAGGCCATTTTCTCTTTCTCTCTTAAGTGACCTTCTTTCAGTATTTGTTCTTTGTACTTGGATATCATTTGATCGTGCAAATATATTAATCTTTCTAGAAGTCTTGAGTTGTTTGTCCTGCTTTGAGCTTTCATACAGAAAAGGAGTTTCAAAAATAAGTTTGTGAACCTCCATTTGAAATAAAAAAAGATACTTCTGCTTTATAACCGCTACACAAGAAGTAGCCCAACTAAAATAACCAGTGTACTTTTTTTATTCTTCTTCTTTGAAGCTTTTACAATTATTTCCTAATTGCCTGTCTCAAATAACTGCATTATTGAGGTGTGCCTCTGCAGCGGTTTTCTTAGCATGGGAAGATTAAGCCAGGCAAGAATGAAGGGTGCCTAGAAAAAAAATCAACAGCTGCTTTTGAAATTGAGCCTACTATCTGTTATTGTACAGCTTAAAGCCTATTCACATTCAGCACCGTGAGGGAATGAGCAAGGTGAGAGCCCAGAGGCAGATAACATACAAAAGAAAATATTTTCAAAGCGAGTGCTACAAACAAAGAAGTTTTTTAAAAAAAAAATTGCTTGACATATTAATTCTTCAATGAACAGTAGGCTCCCCTTCATCCACAAAAGACAAGCAATCTCTAGGATCAATCTTAATAGCTCTGTGTGTTGTAATAAGGAATCCAAGGTAGTGAAAAGCCAAGCTACCATAGACTTAAATATAGATTGGCAGAATCCTTTAAAGTTCTCCTCTCAAGACAAATCCAAGTCTAATTTAACAGAAATAAATCCCTAAGGAAAGTCAGCATCAAATGTAACTCACAGCAACATCTGCTAGTGACTTGGATTTGCCAATTTCAACACAGGTTGCAGATGACCAACCTACAGTTTTCCCAGGGCTTTTTTTCTGGAAAAAGAGCTGCTGGAATTCTCAAGAGGGAAATGAAGCGAAAACACATGAACTTTTACACTTTTTTTTTTGGGGGGGGGGGGGAGAGAATTCTGTTTCCACAAAGAGATTCCGGAACTCCATTCTACCACATTTCCCCAGGGGAAAAAGCCCTGATTTCCCCCCTCCCTCAAAACAAATGTTTCTTTAAGACTGTACAGCCAAGGTTAACCAAAAAGAGCATGTGGTAAGTTTTAAATTAACAATACATGCAGAAAACTGTTCTCCATCTACTTCAATGCACCCAAAGGGGACTATTGTGTTTTTCAAGCAACACAACCCATGCCACACAGCAAGACATTTTTGAAGTCAAGAGATTTTCAAAAGCAGTTTGTGATACTACTCTGAGGCAGGGATGTTCTGCTATTCAAAGAGGGGTTTTTTTAAAAAAAAAAAAAAAATGCAGCTCAGAATTCCCCTGCCCTTAAACACAGTAACAGTGCAATCCTAAAAAGAATTACTCCAGTATAATGAATGGGCTTAGACTGGAGTAACTCTTTTTAGGATTGCACTGTTAAGTACCTATTTAATTCCTAGTTAATAGATAGAAGCCTCTATCATTTTTCTATAAGATGCTGGAGCGTCAGAATATGGTCAAGTGTGAACCTGCCAGTTCTAAAGCCAGCTTGCTCTTCCACTAAGATCTCTTCCTGTTCAAGCCAGTCTATAAATTTATCAAGCAAGTGTTTGGTATATAACTTGCTTATGGTCCTTAAGAGGCTGATTGGCCCATAATTTGATGGGTCCTCTTTCCTGCCCTTCTTAAAAAAGGGGACAACAATCACCATACCCCAATCTTGGAGTATACGTCCGGTTTCATCAATAAAAGTGAACAGAGAGGCTAATAGAGTCGCCCACCAATTCTTGTCTGCTTTAAGTAATTCTTGAGGTATTCCATCTAGTCCCGGCGCTTTGGCGTTCTTCAGATGCCCTATATATGCTTTTATCTCCTGAGCTGATACAGAGGCCCATTTTTCCAACTCAACTATTGGATGTTCAGAGGGAGGTTGGGTGGGATCCTCATACATTTTTTGAAAAAAGGACATCCAAGTATCTGGAGGTATACAGGAGGCTAACATAGGGGCAGTTGATGATTTTGACACCAATCTCCAGAAGAGAGACGTGTTTTTATTTCTGGCTGCTTCTATCAATTTAGCCCACATTTCCCTGGCGTGTTCTTTCTTACGCCTTGCTACCAAAGATTTATATTCCTTCTTTGGGGCTGAGAGGAGATTATAGGCTTCCTGCCTATTCTTCCCTTTGGTCCATCTTGCTAAATTGAATACCTTGATTAGGGCATTTTTTGCTTTAGAGCAGCTTTGCTCAAACCATGGTTTATGAGGTATGTTTATCACTGCTCTCCTTCCTTCCAGAAAACTTACTAAGAGGGGCCTCAGTGTTTGGATTAGCTTCTCATACTTTTCCAATGCATAATCTGGATTTAGGGGGGCATTAAAAACCTGGCAGTAAGTTTGAAGATTCTTGACTGTTAGAATTGCCTTCACCTCTAGGTCTAGCCTAGCAGACCACTTCACCCTACAGGCTTGGCGTTCCCGTGGTATATAACATTAACAGGGTATGCGGAGTTGAGCGCATCCATATCTAGGCAAACTTCAAGATGGAGTGGGAAATGGTCGCTTTCAAGATATGGGAGAATTTGAAAATTTTCCAGAGAGCAGAGCAGCACTCTGTCCACCAGCATATAGTCAACAGTGCTGGTTCTTGTCCCAGCCAGAAAAGTGAATTCACCTGGTCTATCTCCTTTGGTGGAACCATTTGATATAAACATTCCTAAACTAAGCATTAACTTTGCTAAGAAGGCTCCAGCTAGATTAACAATCTGGTCTTTGGAGCAGCATGTTTGAAGAGGAGGTTCAATGGCCTTCTCAAAGCCATCCAGACATCTTGTATTTGGCAGCAAGAGTGGAATTGTCAGGTCCTATTCATCCTGTCAGGTCCTATTTAGCCCTTGGATGGTCCGTAATAAGGGACCCTACATATTGTTCCAACCGCTGCCAATTGTTTTCTACCTCTACTTTTTGGGTTTTAGGTGAGAGGTAGGAATTTATGATTAAAAGGCTACCCTTAGGCCAAGTGAACTACCATGGCTAAGGGTGTCAACGGGCATAGTTTTTCACACATTCTACTTTAAGAGAAGACACAAGAATACCCAAGCCACCTCTGAGTCTGCCTGGACCTCTGCCTGGAACTGCCTTGATAGCAAAAGTGCAATAGCCATCAAGTTCTAAGGGTGCTGATCATTAAGCAGAGAGTACTAGATAGAGAAAGACAAACAGATCTTCTCAGTTCCCCAGACTATTTCTCTTCAGCAAACAGTAAATGCATAGCTGCCCCCACTGCCTACCTATACTTCCTTGAATCTCACAACACAAGAAGGGCCTTTACCTTAGATAGGAGCATGTCCCTGCCATCGGAAGTTGTAGAGAGGAGGTATAAAGGGACTCCTTATGCACTTAGGCTCTGTTCCTGTTACCAATCTGAAATAGATTCTCTGGAGCATATATTTTTTAATTGTTCTTTTCATACAGTGAGTCAAAGGGAAATTATTAGTCCGCTATTGGAAGGGTTCCCTGGCAGATCAAATAAACTCTGTGGGGTGACATGATAGAGGTTTACAAGATAATGCATGGGATGGAGAAAGTAGAGAAAGAAGTACTTTTCTCCCTTTTTCACAATACAAGAACTCATGGGCATTCGATGAAATTGCTGAGCAGACAGGTTAAAACGGATAAAAGGAAGTACTTCTTCACCCAAAGGGTGATTAACATGTGGAATTCACTGCCACAGGAGGTGGTGGCGGCCACAAGTATAGCCACCTTCAAGAAGGGTTTAGATAAAAATATGGAGCATAGGTCCATCAGTGGCTATTAGCCACAGTGTATGTGTGTATATAAAATTTTTTGCCACTGTGTGACACAGAGTGTTGGACTTGATGGGCCGTTGGCCTGATCCAACATGGCTTCTCTTATGTTCTTATGTTCTTAACTCAAATTAGATTACCTTCTGTCAGATAGGAACCACCAGACAACAAGACAGGTGGCTAGGTTCTGTTCCCAGGTTTATAAAGAACACAAAAAGCGAGTCAAATAGGCCAAACTGTAAATCTTTTAACAAATTTTAAAGTGATTTTTAAAAGGTTTAAATGGTTAAATAATAATCTATTTTTTTACTGTTATAACCCTCAAGTCTTCAAATCTTAATATGTAGACTCTTTGTGGGACTTTTTATAAGGTACTTTTAAAGCTGTTCTAAATTATTTACATGTTCTGGTCTATGACTATATAAATAAACTGACTGACTGAAACCTTAGAAACCAACAAGAGTTTCAGGATATAAGCTCCCTTTATCAGAGAAGAGTAGAGTAGAGTAGAAAGAGCGATCTGTGCAGAAGCAGTTTGCGATAGCTTTCAATTTATATGGGTCTCTCTCCCCCACCCCAAATTGGTGATGCCTCTATCATCTCAAACGCCACAATGTTGACACAGTCTTCAAACCCACACAACAGATCCGCCACATGCTGCGCTCGGCCAAAGATATGAGAGATCCACTTTCAACCCCTGGAGTCTACAAAATACCCTGCTCCTGTGGTGCAGTCTACATTGGCACTACCCAATGCAGTATCAACACCCGCCTCACCGAACACAAGAGACACTGTCACTTGATTCAGCCAGAAAAATCAGCTGTAGCTGAACATGTACTTCAAGAAGGAGACCACGTCATCCACTTTGAAAGAACTGAAGTCCTTTCTACGGCCTCACATTATCATACCCGCCTGAACAGAGAAGATATTGAGATTTACAAACACCAGCACAACTTTAACAGAAAGGAAGAAGGCATTTCCATCCACCAATCTTGGTATCCAGCTCTGCAAAACACCCTACAGACTATAAATTGCAGAAATTCACAGAACAACCAGCACATTCCACAGAACAATCAGCACAGTCAACAACCATCTTCCTTATCTTCACACCCCTTCCAACCCTCCCAGCAATTAACACAGAACAATGGTCAGCCAGTTTCCTTATCACTACCCTTCCAGGAAACCCCACCAAACAATGGGCACATCCACAAACCTATTGCCCTTTCACTACACCCCCTCCAGCCTAGAAATAGCAGCTCTCCAGCAGCCCTGGCCTCAATCAATGCACAGCAGCCAAGAAGGTCAGAGCGCCTGCTCTGGCTGCAACGCCACTGAGGATGTTCTCCGCAGCCGAGAACGAAACGTCTGGAAGAAAAACTTTCTCCAGTAGAACATGGCACTTGAGCCCGAAAGATTCTACAAACCCTAACCTCTATCATTTGCTTCTACCAAAAAAGACACATACTGACTGAGTAGTGCAGTTTCATTACACTTTGCAGTTTTATTCTGTGAAACAGCAAAATTCACTACAGAACGATCACTAAAGTACATTGGAAATGGACTGAAAGTACTGTTTCCTATCTTTGTCTGCTTGGTGCTAGTGGCAATAAGAAACATATGGGTCCCCATGAACACAAAATTTAACATCCAGTGACCTAAAGATACATGGGAATGCTCATTTTATATTTACCCACCTTGACCTTTATCAAGGAAGTGAAAAACACTAAGTTTGCTTCATGTCACATTTCATACAGAATACTGCCCTCCCCCAACCTCCTTTTACTCAGTGGGTGTGCTACATGACTGTTCTTGCAGAGCAACAGAAGTACTGCAGGGGTAAATGTTCATGCTTTATGACACCAAATGAGCCAACTTGCGCCTGAGCAGTGGAAAGCTTTTGAACTCTTTAAGATTTATCCTGATAACAATATTCCCATTTTCTTCTAAAATGGTTCCAAGAGATAGTTAAAAAGTCCACTTAACTCTGACTGACAATTTTCTCTTACAGATGCAACTGGAGCTTTCTCTTAGGGGAAAAGAAATGGAAGCTCACCTAAATGTATACCTGAGGCCATTTCTTGTTAAATTACATTGGTTCTATTTATGAACATACTTGGAGAGTAATTCTATTCACTATGCCATGACCGAGATTTTGTAATATACAGACAGGGTATAGTAATGTCTTCGACTCAGAGCTTTGCTTAATAAAGTTTACTCCTTTCCGGGAAGAAATCTTAACCCAGTATGAGACTCTGGGTCTCCCACACACCCTTAAAGGGCAATGAAGAAGTATCAAGTGACTTGATTGTTCAATGGTGGCTATTGTTGTAATAAGAAAGGGGGCACAGGCTGATTTACTCATTAGAGCTATTATTATAAACTCTGAATGTTCCCAATAACTATCAGGAATGGAACTTACACAGAAAGGGGGTTAGAGCAAATTCTGACTCCAGTGGCACCTTTAAGACAAACAAAAGTTTCTTCAAAGTATGGTGCAGGCCAGGGCTTTCTTTGTAGAAAAAGTCCAGCAGGAACTCATTTGCATATTAGGTCACATCACCTGACATCACCATTATTTCACTCAAGGCTTTTTGCAGAAAAGCTCAGCAGGGCCTCACTTGCATATTAGGCCACACACCCTGGCACCAAGCCATCCAGAACTGCGTTCATGTGCTCAAAAAAAGCCCTGGTGCAGTCACACTTCCTCAGATATATAGAAATGGAAGTTAATGTTAACATGTGTATATGTAGGTGAACAGCAAATCAGCATACAACTTATTGAAGATGTTTTAACATATGAAAAAATTAAATAGCAAAAGCAAGCTATGTTCATAGGTCACAATATGTCTGGATTTAATTACAGAGGGAAAATAATAAATATGGAGCAATAAATATGCCAAAGTAGGAGACTAATGTGAAAAAGTATCTATCATAATTGTTAACAGTAATTGAGACTCTGCTGTTATGCTCCATTCATCTCCTCTCAAGCTTGGAGTTAGCTGACAGTATCCTTTCCTTTGAAGTTGGTTAATCATAATTCCCTTTCTCTCTCCAGTGAAATTTTTTTGATTCCTTGGTAGCAGCACGGAAGACAACAGGACATAGAGACGTGCACAGGAAGTGGGCTTTGCCCCATTTATGGAGTTGTGTGGGCTATTTCACTGTATTTTTCTGTGATGGTGTTTTGTAACCAGTTGCTATTCTGGAAGCGTTACTGTATATTTAAATGGTCTTAGTCACTAAAAGACATGTTTGTACACATTTTGGTGTGACAACAAGAAATTTTAAGGCTGATAAAACGCAGAATAATTGCTTTAAGCTACAGTGTTAGTGGTTGCTTTTAATATGTACCCTACTTTTCTTTAAAATCACTTAAGTATGGAAAAATATTTTATCCAATATTATTCTGTTCAGATTGAGGTCAAAGAGATATTACAGAGCCAATATTTTTTTTGGAAAAGATTCAAATTACTGGGCCTTCATTAGGAAGAATGGATTCAAATTCCAAAGTAACCATGGAATTGTGGGCCATGTTCTTAGCATTGGTTTCTTATTAGTAATATAGAAATAGAAGCAGCCACAATCACGTGGGTAGGGGTGACAGCCAAAACAAGACAATGTTGTCACTTACGCTGTGCCTTCACAAGACGGGAACAGAAGCAGTAGATAAAATTAGGGTATGTGAGAACGACATTTGGGTACTTACCATGAGGGGGTCCTTCTCCTCTGAGAACAGGACATCCTGTGGGTGATTCCTAACCTTCTTGAAGGGAGGCAGGACTTGAAGTTTTTTGTAGTTCCTGTTCTGGTTAGGAGTCACCCATTCCTCAGTTTGGGAACTCCCAGAAAAAGTAACTTATTGGAAAAAACTTGTAAGAAACTATTAGTAACACTTAACATGGAAGAAAAAGTCCAGAACAGGAAAAAATAGAAACAAGAACCACAGCTACTTATGGACCTGAAGGAACCTAATAGCTGCAATTGGGGCTAGGCTAACCCTGAACTAAGGATGCCCATCCCTGGACTTAACGCGACTAGTCATGAGACAATTTTAAAACATCCCTTAGGAACCTGCTGCCTAATACATCCATTCACACAGCGGAGGCAGTTAAGAAAAAGGTTTTGGTATCAGTGGCGGGAGGAGGCAACAAACCCTGGGCGGGCCAGAATGTCCTCCTGTTCTCAAAGGAGAAGGACCCTTCACGGTAAGTACCCAATGGTCGTTCTCCCTCTGAGCCAGGAGGACATCCTGTGGGACATCCCAAAGCAGTGTCCCAACTTAGGGTGTGGAATTATTGTCCTCCTCCTCCAGCATTTGTTGCAGCACTCGATGACCAAATGCTGCATCCACCGATGAATAGGCATTTATTTTATAATGCTTTATGAACGTGGACAGGGACAACCAGGTGGCAGCCCTACACACTTCTAGTACAGAAGCTCTCCTAGCAAACGCAGTGCTGGTGGCTGCAATACGAACAGAGTGGGCCGTTATACCCTTGCACACTGGAACATTTTGAATTTCATATGCCTCGGCAAATGCAAACCCTAATAGTTTTACTGATAGCGGCAGTAGACATCTTTCCCACGTAGGGTGGGGAAATGTTTATGAAGACAGCATCCATCTTGCACACTTCTTCGGTGCGCACAACAAAACACTTTAGGGCATGTTGCACTTCGGAGGTGTGTCAAATATTTTCCTTTGGATGTGAAGGGGGTGGACAGAAAGATGGTAGATAAATCTCCTGTTCTAAATGAAATGTTGAGGAAACTTTAGGTCTGAAGGTGGGATCCGTCTGAAGCACTACCTTGTCCTTATGAAAAATGCATAACTCAAATTTAACAGACAATGCTCCGAGTTCGGACACCCGTTGAGCCAATGTAATAGCTGTGAGAAAAAGTGCCTTCATTCTAAGATGAGCCATGGAAGAATTTTGAATAGATTCAAATAAGAGGTTTGGTTAATGCTGCCAAAACTGTGCTAAGACGCCAAGTGGGAAATCTGTGTATTTGCGGAGGTTGAGATAGTGTTGCACCCCTGATGAAATGTGAAACATGAGGATGTTTGGACAAGGACACCTTGTCAAAATTTGGTAAAACTGAAGTTAAGGTCGCTACCCCAGCAAATGAAAGCCTTCCAGGTGACATTGTAGATTCGCTGGGTAGAAGGTCTTCCGGAGGCAACTATCGTATCTGCTACAGAGCCTGCGTATCCTTGCCTTAACAGCTTTTCCCTCTCAACCTCCAGGCGGTTAAGTGCAGCCACTCTGGATGCAGATGCACTATGGGACCCTGCTGAAGCAGATCCTCCTGTAATGGTAACATCGTTGGTAGTCTCAGAGACAGCTCTTTCAGGTCTGCGAACCAGGGGCGCGGAGGCCAGTGGGGTGCAATCATAATTACATCGGCCCTCTTCTCCCTGATTTTCCAAATCAGTCTGGGTATAAGAGGAATGGGTGGGAATGTGTACATCAACTACCTTGGCCACTGAGCCGTCAGAGCATCCGTTGCCTCTGCAATCTGACAGTGATACCTTGTGAAAAAACATTTCAGTTGGTAATTTGTGCTTGAAGCAAATAGATCTACCTGGGGCTGACCAAAATGCTTCATGATCTGTCAGAAGACTTTGCAGTTGAGAGACCATTCCAATTGTTTGATCTCCTGATGACTCAGCCAGTCTGCTCTGGTGTTGTCTGTCCCCTTGATATGCTCGGCTCGAATTGAGGAAAGGTGCACTTGAACCCATTTGAACAGCAGGGAGGCTTCCCTGCGTAAGCCTTCTGATCTGGAATCCCCGTTTGTTTATATATGCTTTCACTGCTATATTGCCCACTCTTATTTGGATATGAGCCTCTTCCACCTTGTCTGAGAATTGTATCAGTGCTAGACGAACAGCACGCAGCTCCAGGATGTTGATGGGTAACATGGATAACTTCTGAGACCACTTCCCCTGAATGGAAGAATTCTGCAGGGTAGCTCCCCAACCCGACAAACCAGTGTCGGTGAGAATCTGAAGATATTCCGCGATCCAAAATACTTTCCCCTTGGAGAGATTCAATGTTTTCTTCCACCATAGTAAACTGTGTTTGGCTGGGAGGGGAACCCGAGCCGATACATCCACCTTCTGAGATATCTTGGCCTGATATGGTAGTAGGAACGCTTGACGTTTCCGTGAATGGAACCTGCCCCACTGAATAGTGTCGATTGTGGATATCAGGAGACTCTGGAGCGCAGCCAGAGACATCAACGATGAGTGTCTGCTCCTGATGACAGAAATTGCTGACTCTCTGATGCGTGCGACCTTCTGAGCTGGCAAGTATAGACGTGTTGTCGAGGTAGCCAGGATTACTCTGAGATGCTCCGGATGATGGTTCAGAAGTAAGAAGCTCTTCTGAAGATTCACCAGGAACCCCAAAGACTGAAGACAGTCGACTGTGGCTTGGGTATTTCATTCTGCTCTTTCCAGAGATGGTGCCCAAATCAGGTGTCGTCCAGGTACGGGTGTACGTGTATGCCCTTCTCCCTCAGCATTATCACTGTCATCACCAGAAGCTTCGTAAATACCCGAGGGGCTGAGGCCAATCCGAAAGGAAGAGCCCGAAACTGAAAATGCTAATCCTTGTAACAAAAACGCAGAAATTTCTGATGCCCCCTGAAGACTGAAACATGTAGATAGGCTTCGGTGAGGTCTATCGAAGTCAGAAGCTCTTGGGGTTGGAGTGCTTCCACGATGACTCTCAGAGTTTCCATTCTGAAGTGCTTTGGAACCACAAATTTGTTGACATACTATAGATCCAATATAGCACGGCAGTCCCCTGATCTCTTTGAGACCATGGAAAAAACTGAATAGACCCCCTAGCCGAATTTCCGAAGTTGGTACTCTTTCTATGGCTCCGATGTCGAGGAGATGTTGAATAGCTTGCATAGTACGTTATGTCTTTTCTGGTTTTCTGTGAATTGGAGAAGGAATGAATCGAGGAGGCTGAAAAGAAAGAAACTCAATTTTGTAACTGTCGGAGATGACCTCTTGGCACCACCTGTCTGCTGGAGACGCTACTCACTGACTGATGAAGTGCAGAAGTCTTGCTCCGACTGGCAACTGAAGATAGTCAGGCTTTGTTTGACTTAGGATCTCTGTCCGATCTGGTGGATTGCTTGTTGTTGCGCTTACCAAATCTGTTTGGGAAACTTTGCTGACAAAAGGAATTCTTCTGGTTCCAAGACAACCTTTGGGAGTTCTTTTTAGATCTAGGAAGGGTGTGTTGGGTCCGAAAGGATGATGGAAAAGATTGCCTTCTGTCTTGTCTGCGAAGAAACTCTGGCATTGCCTTTTCTTGTCTTTGGTTTCCACAAGAATCTTATCTAAATCTTCCCCAAACAACCTGCTACCGTGAAAGGGATATGCCATAACAATATTTTTGGAATGGGAATCTGCTGACCAAGCTCTAAGCCACACTGTACATCCTGCTGCTGTAGTAGATGAAATAACCCGGGAGGCAAAAACCATTGAGTCCAGTGTGGAATCCGTGAGAAAAGCCTTCAGGATTCTTTTTGCCCCATCGAGAGCCTTTGTATTCTCCTCTGGTAACATCTGAATTAGTTTTCTCATCCAAACTATGCTGGCTTGTGCAACCATGGAACCTACAGCAGATGCTCTTAGAATCATGGCTGTACCCTCATGGGCTTTGCACAATGCGAAATCTGCTTTTTTTTTTTTTTTATCTAGGCTGTCCCTTAAGGAACCATGCCCATCTTCTGACACTAGACCAGAGTTCTGCAATGCCATAATAGGCCCATCTACCAAGGGAACCTTCAGAAATTGATCTGTAAAAGAACATAGGTGGTACAACCTTTTTAAGAACCCAGGGTATTGTTTGTTGGCAAATGGCTTCTTCCATTCTGCCCTCATCTGCCTCTCAAAGTATGAAAGAAAAGCCTTGCCAGAGGCAGCCTGCTTGGGAAAGAATTCTGAATCCCCCCGTTTATAGCGCTTACTGGGTTGTTGTTCCGGATCCTCTTCTACATCAGGATCGTCATGTAGATCTAAAGCCATTAATGTTTTTGATAAACTATAGCTATGGTCCTCCACCTTAAAAAATCTGGCTGATGGTTCAGGAACCTCAATATCCATTTCTTCCTCCCCTGAGGAAAACTCTCCCTCCTCCCTAATACTTTGATCATCCCTCATAGCACTGACTGCACCTATGGAAGAATCAGTAGCCTCCCGGTTACCCTGTTTTTGGGCTACCTTAGTAGGCCATCTCACAAATTTAGAAGGCTTCTGCCTTGTACGAGGGGAAGAGGACGAGGAAGAGGAGGAGGAGGAGGAAGATCTATGTCTTCTCCTACCTCTCTTGCCACATGCTTTAGAAATCCCCTCTATTAGCTGTTCACAGAGTTGGGTGAAAAATTCAGGAGGCAAGGCCACTGGGGCCGGGATGCTTTGTAATGGGGCAGGGGCGCTCGGCGCCTGGTCTCATCGCGAGGTGACCATGGATGAAGCTGAGCCTGCTGCAGTAGCCATTCTACAAAAGTAATAAAAATAGCCTGCCAGCTGCTTAGCTCACCACCCGAAGCGAGAGCAACGTAGCACAGCCTCCCAAGGACTGAAACCCCCTCCTTCGCTGTGGCGTGTTGCCGCGCAGGCCGTTTACTGCTTGGTGCGCTTTTCCGAAAGTTGCGATACTGCAGCGGAGCTGAGGAGTACCGAACAAGCCAACTACGGATCTTGTCGGCTCCACTCTTTATGCGATCCCCGGCTCGAGCCTTCTGCTAGGTAGCAGGGAAATAAGCCCCTTCAGCGCTGCTCCTGGCTGTTAGGCTGCTCGAGCTTCCCCCCAGGACTGATTGCGTTGGCGTGAAAATCGCGCTTAAAATGGCTGCCGGCCACACCATGTCTGAAACAACGCTGTGTGAGCGTCCAGGAACTCTTTTACATGGAGAGAAAGGTAACCACCAGATAAAGAGGGAAAGAAGTAAAACTGAGTATAGATCTAGTATATATGATCTTAGATTAGAATAGAAATGAAGAAACACAACAGACTAGAAGAAAACTAAAGCAGGCGAAGCCTGATTTAGGTGCTCTCTCTTGCTGAGGCAGGAAAAGAACTAAGGGATGGGTGACTCCTAAACGGAAGAGGAACTACAAAAAAATTCAAGTCCTGCCTCCCTGCAAAAAGGTTAGGAATCACCCACAAGATGTCCTCCTGGCTCAGAGGGAGAACTGGAAATTAGTTGGAACTGGTGCACAGTTTTGACAAGAAGATCCAGACAGCTAATCCATGATATAGCCACATCTTATTTACTGCCAGGATTATAAAGTAACAGGTTCTGCTCCACACCTGATGTATTGATAAAACAGCTCTGTTCTTCAGAAATTTAGGGTGGGAAAGGGAGTGTTTTGCAATATGGCAATTTCTTAACAAGTCTACCAATGCTGCCGGTAAGTTTCCAGGAGAGAAAAATGTATCTGACCAAGAACTGACTTCCTTGGAATATTTCTTTTGAGTGACTTATATTTGGATCATATGGTAAAACTCTCCTCATTCTGACTTTTAAGGCTTACATCTTAATCACTAGGAACAGTAGGGCACATAAAGGATGCCTGATATTCTGGACCTAACCCTCTCATGACAAGGTACATGATGCATTCTTAAAAAGTATGAGCATTGTTGCCTCAGGGGCTATGCAAAGACCCTCCTGACACTCCCAGATAACACCCCTACACCATGCCTTGACACTCTCAGCTACTGTAACCTCAACCTACATAGCAGGGGTTTCCTTCAGTCTATATTTCTCCTACACTCCATGTACTTGAGCATAGGCATTCAAGGAGCCCTCATCAAGCTAGGTTTGCTGTGGTTTAGACATCCTTGACCAATCTCCCAGCTGCCCCTCCTCCAATTCCTGCCACATCCCGCAGCCTCATCTGGCAAGACATTATCACAACTGGAGTGAAAGCAACATCACTTTAAATATCTGCTTCAAGGATATCTATCCAAACCACCACCTGCTGGGTGTAAGGAGAGTAGCCAAAGATGTACTTCTGACTGCATAACAGCCAAAGAAGTACAAGAACTATTACAACTGAAATTACTGATATCACATTATCATTGTATTTTGTGGACATTTCTACACAAATATTTATAGGAGAGTACTAGTGGCTATTTTCCTTTCACTCCCAGCTGTTTGGCTCCAAATCATTATTTCAAAACAATGTGCATCATTTTGTCCTCAAAATTGTATAATCATGCAGCCAAGTCAAAGACTTTTTCAATTTTATGCTTATTCCAAGGGAATCATCATTACTGACAAAATTTGGTTTGGTGGTCTGCCCCACTGCCTGAAGCTTGAACCAAGCAAAATGAAATCTAAGCCTTTGGATTCTGTCATTCATATTTTCCATGCTTAAGAAACAATACTATCCTGAGATTGACTACTGGTAGTAAAATACACAATGTGACGCTATAAAGTTTCAGTATGCACATCACTGGACAACTGAAGCTGAATGGCTTTGTCCAAGTGCCTGCTTAAGAATGCAATGAACAGCTAACTCTCTGCTGTACTACAAATCTTCCAGCTGGCATGTAAAATATCATAAGTTCACTGCTGTAAGACTTTGAGGGCTGTATTAAACAGAACTGTATACCATCTCAGCCAACATAACAAAATTCCACAACAAGGCTACTACTAATATTTTATGTCCTACATGAATCAGGCAAGCACACTTGATCTAAGCCGTTTATTTTGCTTCTAGATGTGAGGAAGAAACAAGAATTATACCAGGCACTGAGATCTATTGTATGCAACTCTGGTAAGTCCTGGTCACAACCACTATCAGTCTGAATTACCAGCAGACATAGTAACCTGCACTAGCATTCAGCTTTGCTTTCTCAGAATTGATGATTTGAAAAATTGCCTCTTACACTAAGGAATGTATGATCAAATGGAAACCAAGACAGTTTATGCATTTTAGGCCTGTACTCTGTCTCACACACATTTCTTCATACTTCACAAAGTCATATCAAATTCTGCTGTCTACCACCACTCATCTTCCCCTCCCCACATGGCTTAAAAGAAAAGTTCTGCAAGATAACTTGCACTGAGCACCTGAGAAACTTACATTATATAATTAAGGTACAAAGAAGTGCCATTTATAATGTCTTAACATCTCAAATGTTCTGTCAGTTTTCTGGAAGTGTTTACAACACATCAAAATGTACAGACACATTTGAGAATCTCTCTACTCAAACTGAACTAACGTGGCTAAATGCAGAAAGTAGTTCTGATAAAAAACAGTCCCTTTGTTTTATGATTCTCATGCCAAAGCTACAATAACAGTCCTAACGCTCCTAGCCAAAAATGCATCCTGACAAAGTACTGAGTACCTCAGCGTTACGATGTGCGGCACAGTAACATTTAGCTAGATAACAATAATCATAAGGGATTTTAATTTATTTATTCACAACATTTGGGTCTGTTTTGACAAAAGCAGACTATAAAATTTTCCATCACTACTGTAATTATTTTGGTTGCAATTATTACACTGGGACCAATTTTAAAACTAATGAACAGGAACAGGTATTACATCAAAGCGCATTCCCCAACATGAAAGCAACATCCTTTAGAAAGCAGAAACAATGACAGTTCTTGAATTGTATTCTTACTGGACAGAGTCAAAAGCTGGAAACCCAACACAGCCTACTCAAAATCTGTAGGTCAGAGAAGCAGAAAAAGAAAGGAAAGACAACATGGGTAATGGATAGGAGTTTTAGAAGAGTTACCAGATCTATCAGCTGTGACTTGTGTCAGATCTGGCAGCTCGTTCTCAGCACATCAGGTTGATTTTTTTTTGTGTGTGGGGGGGGGGCTCATTCTTTGAGCATTAGGTTTATTTATATATGAAAATTCTCCATGTTTTTCAGTAACAAAAGACTCAAGGTAGTTGAAATCTCAGGTCCATCACTTAGTCTACCGACATTTATTTATATTTACCTACTTACATTATAGTCCACTTTTCTCACATGGACTCAAGGCGGGTTACACATAGCGAGTCAGTACAATCACCAAAATGGGATATTCAATAACCCATGCATTAGGATATTAGAAGACTGGAACCACCAGAAAGAAACAGAAGCACAGCATAAATATTAACATGACATATTAATCAAAATGGAAATTATATAATAGGAACCTACTTATAATATGCCATATACAGCAGTAAAGACCACAAGTCCTAAGCAAGTTTGTCAAATCATCGTATTACCTGCAGAGAAAAGCTCCCTTGAATAGTTCATTTTTGCATAATTTGCAGAAGGACAGAAGACTGGGAGCTTTCCTGATCCCTTTAGGCAGGCTGTTCCACAAGGTGGGAGCCACAATGGAGCAATGGGCAGTTCTTGATTTTGACTGTTTGCAGGTTGGCACCTGCAGGAACTCCTGCTGACATGAACAGAGTTGTCATGGTGGAGCACAGAGAGGTAGCTGGTGCCATAAATAAGAGGGGTAAAGACCATGAAGGTTTTATATGTGATAGTCAATAAATTAAACTGAGCTCAGTAACAATTAACGGCCCCATGGCGCAGAGTGGTAAAGCAGAAGTACTGCAGTACTGTGGTCTGAACTCTCTGCTCACGATCTGAGTTCGATTCCAGCGGAAGCTGGATTCAGGTAGCCGGCCCAAGGTTGATTCAGCCTTCCATCCTTCCAAAGTCGGTAAAATGAGTACCCAGCTTGCTGGGGGGGGGGGGAGTGTAAAAGACTGGGGAAGGCAATGGCAAACCACCCGAAAAAAGTCTGCCATGAAAACGTTGTGAAAGCAACGTCACCCCATAGTCGGAAACAACTGGTGCTTGCAAAGGGGACCTTTCCTTTCCAGTAACAATTGGGCGATCAATTGAATGTTTGCAGAATAGGAGTACTATGCATGATCCGTCTAACTCCTGCTAATAGTCGAGCCACTAAGTTCTGGACCATCTGGAGTTTCCAAATTGTTTTGAGGGGAGACCAATGTACAGCGCATTACAGTAGTCTAGCCTTGATGTTACTGTGGTGTGGATCCAGGTGACCAGGTCAGGTGTATCAAATTATGGGGCCATTTTATGGGCTAGGCTGAGGTGGAAGAAAGTCTTTTTTGCAGCTGCATTAACTTGCCTCTCCAGTAATAAAACTGGGTCGAGTATGACCTGGAGGACGCTTCCATCCTTGACCCATTTCAGTCCAGCTTTCGCCCAGGACATGGGACGGAGACGGTGTTGGTTGCCCTAGTGGATGACCTTCAACGGCATCTGGATCGGGGTGGCTCGGCGGTGCTGATGCTGTTAGACCTGTCGGCTGCGTTCGACACGGTCGACCATCGGCTACTGACGTGTCGCCTCGCCGACGCAGGGATTCAGGGGTTGGCCCTACAGTGGCTTTCCTCTTTCCTGGAAGGTCGGGGACAAAGGGTCGCAATTGGGGGGGAGCTATCCCGTAGGTGCACACTCGATTGTGGTGTGCCCCAGGGGGCGGTTCTCTCCCCGATGTTATTTAACATCTATATGCGGCCTCTTGCCCAGATTGCCCGAAGGTATGGGCTAGGGTGTCACCAGTACGCTGATGACACCCAGCTCTATCTACTGATGGATGGCCGGCCGGTCTGCGCCCCGGAAAACCTAGATTGGGCACTACATGCCGTGGCTGAGTGGCTCAGACTGAGTGGGCTGAGGCTAAATCCTGCGAAGACAGAGGTCCTTTGCTTGGGTCACCGCTGCCCGGGAGGGGGAATCCCCCTACCAGTTTTTGACGGTGCGCCGCTGACAGCGGTCAGGAGCTTGGGGGTACTATTGGAGCCTTCCCTAAAGATGGAGGCTCAGATAGCAGCCGCTGCCAAGTCCGCGTTTTTTCACCTTAGGCGGGCAAGGCAGCTGGCCCCCTTCCTGGAGCGCAACGACCTAGCAACAGTGATCCATGCTACGGTCACCTCGAGGTTGGACTACTGTAATGCCCTCTACATGGGGCTGCCCCTGTCCCGAATGGTGCAGAATGCCGCGGCCTGGCTGTTATTGGGTCTCCCAAAGTGGGAACACATTCGGCCGGGTCTTCGGACCCTGCACTGGCTTCCAGTGATATACCAAGTCCGGTACAAGGTGCTGGTTATTACCTTTAAAGCCCTATATGGCCTGGGACCTGTCTACCTGAAGGACCGTCTCTCCCCACATGTTCCCCAGAGAGTACTGAGGTCGGGAACACAAAATCTCCTTACTATCCCTGGGCCAAAAGAAGCCCGCTTGAAATCCACCAGAGAAAGGGCTTTCTCTGTTATGGCCCCTACATGGTGGAATCAGCTGCCGGAGGAGGTGAGGGCCCTGCGGGACCTTGTTCAGTTCCGCAGGGCCTGTAAGACTACCCTCTTCCGGCTAGCTTACACCTAGCTAAGATGAGAACTCAATGTAGCTTGCCAGACTTCTGTTTTATATATATTTGGATTGTTTATTAGTTTTTAAGGTTTTATCTGTTTTAAATGTTTAACTGTTTACATATTTTAAATATTGTTCAATTTTTATGTTCGACTAATTGTTGGAAGCCGCCCTGAGCCACTTGTGGGAAGGACGGGATATAAATCCTAAATAAATAAAATAAAATAAGGCTTTTTGAGTCTGCAAGGATAAGCTGACTTCCATCAAAAGTGCAGAGAACAATGTCTCTTAAGGCCAACCAAAGCTGCAAAGGACTTTACACAGAAATTTAAAAGCATGGGGACAGAACTGTGCCCTGTGGAACCCCATGAGATAAAGTTCTACACCAATGATGACTTGTTTCCAATAGCAACCCTCTGAGTCCAGTCCATGAGGAATGATTTGAAAACAGTTCAATGAACATCCACTGATACCTACTTTTGTCTCCAGACCCCTCAACAAGATGGCAAGACCTTCTGTATCAAAGGCTGCAGATAAATCCAGTTATAGCAACAGAGAGCCTTGGCCATCTACACTCAGACAAAGGCAATCATCTAAAGCTATAGCTCTGTTCTATAACTTGGCCTGAAACCAGACTAGAAAGGGCCTTGAGCAGATGTTATCCAAGACAACTTGGAGATGGTTCGCTACTCAATCACTTTGTCCAGAAAGGGTAGATTAGAGACCATGCAATAATTGGCCACATCATTTTTCTGCAGAGATTTTTTTTTCAAGTAGTGACCAAATAACTGAATAACATGACAGCTTCTTTTAAGTCTTCTCAGCATGTATGCTTGTGACAGTTAATACAACCGTGTGTAATTCACAATACACAGTGGATGTGCACTGAACTGTTTTCAAATCATTCCTCTGCTATTGGAAACCAGTCATCACTGGTATGGGACCTTCTTTTGGGGCTCCACAAAGTACAATTCTGAGTCATATGTGGAAATACTAATATTAGCATTGCAAGTCAATATGACACCTCCAGGTCCCTCCACAAGAATCTAAAAGTTTGACTTGCTGGAGGTCTAGCAACCCTCCTGTTGAAAGCTAAGGGCACAACTTACTCATTTTTTTACAGCTGAGTATGTTGAAATTTTATGGCTCATGCCCACAAATTACCTTTTGTGCAGAGCTCATATGGACACAGAAGCAGGAGCTACCTAATGGTCTGCATGTAGAGGCCAGAGTCCTTCCCTTTTAGGATGCGTACTGCAAACACCTAATAGCACTTCATCAAAATGCAGAGCCAAGATAGGGACTAAATGCATATCAAATTGTTATAATAGTAGCGTGGGGGAGCAAAGGGAGACATCAGTTGCACCTTGTTTTCATTCTGGTCCCTGACAAAAGCATGTTGACTGTGTGAATGGAACATTTTAAAAAATTGCCAAAACATCTAGAGCTAGCCAGACTCTTTTGATATGCTAAATCAACACAACATAGACACCCCTCAAGAAGCCATCTATAGACCCTTTTAGCACAAATGGCACATTAGAGCAGCCACAGGATTCTTCTAAAAATCAATTTGCAATACCAATGGCAGAAAGAAAAATCTTTTTACATACCACAATTTGTATCCACTCAATGTGACTTTGAACAAGGAGGAAAGCTAAACCATGGCTGTAATATTCAACCTTCACTTGAAATTTATCTCCAGGGCAGAAAATAATTGGATGTCGCACCTATTAACTCAGCTTCATTCTGCTAATTATCCTTTAGTAATAATCTTGGTGGATTTTTCCCCTCACTACTGTATATTGAACAGGATTAATATATGCACTGGCGAAATTATTTTGAAGGCTATCAAATAATGCAATAAATCAAACTCCTATGACCATATCCACTCCAACCAGCACCAAGGACAACTTCCATACAGAGTGTTTTGAACCAAATTTCAAAATAACTCCAAAGAGCTGTGGTCTCTTCCTCAATTTCTCAGTTGAAAGTCAAATTAACCTTTTCCAACCTTGACTTTATTCCCAGAGTTTTTTCCATTTTTACTTTACCATAGCATGAATATGCAGATTCATTGTGAGCTTTCTTGATTTACTGAAGGCTGAAAATAGTCATACATTTTACCTAAAAGAAAAATAATCTGCTTATTTTTACTAAGAAGGGTTTGTTCAGAAGTCATACATCAAAATGTGCTTCTGTACTCTGAAACACACCAAAGGTCACATAAGGTGTGCAGTGTGATCAATACCAAGAAAGTAACTCCACCCTTACAACAAAGTCAGTTAGCACTAAAACATACATATATGTACTGGGAGCAGTAAAACAAATATCAAAAATGTAAATGACAAAAAATAGAAATATCTGCAAAACAAAAAGAACAATTCAGGAGTAACTAGTTTTACTAAATGCCTTATAAATATATTAACCCATGTAAGAACTAGTTGATAAAAATTAAGAGAACATAAAATTGGGAACAATATTTACTAGAACTTCCTGTGTTGTGGGTCACAACCATTTTGCAAAGGCTCACTGCGTTTTGCTTCCTCCACTTAGAGGCTAATTCAGGGGCACTTCCATCACAGCCTGTGAGACTGATGCAGTCCACCGACCACATTTTGTTGCATCCAGGTTCTCCAGTTCTGCCTGTAGTCTCACAGACTGCGTTAAGTTCCCCAGCTTCCAAGGTCTGGCCAATATGCCATAGTTACCACAGTGACCATAGCATCTTGACTGGCTCCTCCAGTCTCAGGGGCTTAGAGCACCCAAAAGAAGGTAATAAAATCAATGACCTTAGAGAAGTCAACTGGGACACTATGATCATTATCAGGGGTGGAATTCTAGCAAGAACTCCTTTCCATATTAGGCCACACACCCCTGATGTAGCCAGTCCTCCAAGAGCTTACAAAAAAGAGCCTTGAAAGCTATTGAAGGATTGGCTACATCGGGGGGGGGGGGATGTCCTAATATGCAAAAGAGCTCCTGCTAGAATTCCATTCCTGATCACTATGATAACCATGGCACCACAGCTAGAACCTTGCCAGTACAGGACAAAAGCCAAATCTGAACATTAGACCAAATCTAAACATGATTCCACATCTAAACACATTAACCTGTTACATATGTATTATGATCACTTTCTTTGCTTAATTCTTTTCATTTGTTTATAAATGTTAAAAATGGGGGGAAGTGCTTGTTCACTATTAACTGATGATGGACTTTGGTGTTTTATGTTATAAGGGGAAAGTAGCACAGAATTGCTTTACAATAAGCACTCATCACCCCCTCTCAAAATTCCAAGGGTGCCTGTAGGCTCAAAAAGGTTGGAGACCCCAATTTAAGTGCAGGGACTGATAATTCTAAACATCAGCAAGGGGTCATGGGAAAGAATGTGTGAATCTCCAATATTAATTTGAACTAGACAGCCAACTTGTGGCTACAAGCATCCAGACGAGACATTAAATTGGTTGCAACACACATATTTAGAAATGATACAAAGCTATTGTAAGGGTTCTAACCCTACACATACTTCCAGCCAAGGTGGTCTGCTTAATTTTTTTTACACATTCATTTTCTACTGATGCAAGTCATGCATATTTAAACATTTATTTTACTAGGAAAGCCAACACATGCACAGTAAACCAAAGTCAATATTTCTCTTCACCGCCTCAAAACCTGATTACCACATAACAACCTTTACATGCTATATTCACCTTAACGTACGGATCTCAGAAGTTAAAATCTCCTAAAATGTACATAAATGTCTATACAGCTTTTTAAATTAATCACCTGGGAGATTACTAGGAGTACAACCTCCCACCAATGTTATTTTTTAAAAAGGCAAGAGAGTTGCTATTAGATTCAGCATCCCTATCTTCAGTCAAAACAAAACAAATTCCTCCGGTATACTCCTCAAGAATGAAAGTGATACCACCAGAGAGGAAAAACAACATAACAGGAAGTTAGCGTCCAGTGACACCTTTAAGACCAACAACATTTTATTCAAGGTGTCAGCTTTCATTGTCCAATCATACAAAAGCTTACATTCTGAATAAAACTTTGTTGGTCTTAAAGGTGCCACTGGATTCTAACTTTGTTCTATTGCTTCAGACCAACACAGCTACCCACCTTGATACAACAGGAAGGAATCTGTCACAGAGCTATCACAGAGAGGCAGCTTAAGGAATAAAATGTCCACTGTATGCTATCAATAAGTGCAGAAGAGGAATCAAAGAGCCTGGTAATATTTTTCACATCGAAGAACAAAGATCTGCATATCATACAATAAATATAATACAAATGTGCATTATTTTTATGAATCACAAAGAGAGAAGTGGTGAACTCCCCTCTCCCCCAACTGCTACTCCATTATTCACCTGCTGAGGATCCTTCCATTTTGCCATCTTTCCTATGGTTCCTTTTAATCAGGAAAGACAAGGGAGAAAAGGGAGGCAAGACTGATCAAAGTGGGCATCCATGTTGGTCTAAAACAATAGAACAAAGTTGGAGTCCAGGAGCACCTTTAAGACCAACAAAGTTTTATTGAGAATGTAAGCTTTTCTGTGCTAAAAGCTTACATTCTCAGTAATACTTTGTTGGTCTCAAGGGTGCTGCTGAACTCCAACTTTGTTCTATAGGAAAGACTGAACTGCAGAAAGATTCACAGTTGCCACTGCTGAATTCCTCTGCCACCTACAACTGTTTCACCTCTGGATGGGCAAATGGACTTCTTTGGAACCTACAGTACTCGACACCAGACTGCCTGGCAAGATTTGCCACCCCACAATGTGCGTAAGTACTTAAACTACTGTTACTTCATTCCAATTTGGTTGCCTGAAAAGCCCAAGAGAGGAAGTCAGGATAGTTTTCATGAAATGCTATGCTATCAAAACATTACTGGCTTCTCTCCGACACCGGTAGAGTCATGTCTTCCCAGTTAGGCATTTGTAGTAGAGGAACACTGTATCGGCACGGAAAAGAATGCAACATGCCATCCTAAAGGGGGACTTCAGTTTGTTTCTCTGCAAGGTTCCCTCTACTGACAGGAGAATGCAGAACACAGTCAATTATAAAGGAGCTAGATACCAAAAGGAATGCTGCACGCCCATGTTAGATTCCAGCAAAAGCTACCTGACTGTCTAGCTTATGGGTGTTGTACCAATAAAGCCTAATGATCTAACCTTACGTTTCTCCAACAGTTCTCTTGCCTACATAAATTATTCTGCTCATTGATTAAATCAACTGATTACACAAAGCAAAAGGAAGCATGGGAGCTCAGGTCAACTAGGAAGCTACTTCCTGTCCCACTCTAGGTTCTGGTCCCAGAGTATGGCCAGGAAGCCAACAATACTATAACTTGAGGGTCCATTCCAGAGAAGGCTGAAGGTGAACTGAAGCACTGAATATTCTTTCAAGGAGGTAGAGATATAGCCCCCTCCCCTTGAGGAGGGGTACTTAAAGGTGCTGTGCCAGGGTACTGGAGAGGAGGAAGACTTTTCATGACTCCAGAATTATGATTGGGTTAGCTCAACCTCATAGCAAAGTTCTATAATACACTTATGTAAGGGCGAATTCGCTGTGTAACATCTGACAGCAGCTCTTACAAGAACTGTCTTTCACAATGAAAGAAGTACAGCCGAAGCTATATCAAAACAGAACAATCAGCCTTTTAGCCCTTTAGAGTACAAAGACTAAATGAGCCAGAAATTAAATTTTTATAACAGCTTTTCATTGTTTTAGTCTGTTTCAAATTACTAGTGACTGTATCTTGGTCTGAATTTATTAAAATGTAAGTTTCATAGTATTAAGCAAGGATGTTTATTAGCTTACTTTCCTATACTTATTCATGAAAGGCTAATTACAGTTTGAAATGTATACAGTCGGTGTCATAATTAACCACATTGTGATAGTCTAATTAATCATTATAGTCTGAGACCTCATTTTTAATGCAGGAATTAAGTAAAGAATTCTACAGCATAGACAACACATCTGAAGTAATGGGGGGAAATCTACAGAGATCCAACTCTGAAAGGCAGGCCCAGGCATTTGTGCCTAAACCAAGTACAAACAAAAATGCTGTTATTGATCACTGAGATTATAATGATCACATAAAAGCCAATGCCTTTTACAAACAGAATTTGGCCACCAGGAAGTTCTAGGATTCTTCTCAAAACAGTTTTTGAACAGGTAGAATTTCCACAAAGCTATTAGGCAGGAGGCTCTCAATACTGAATTCTGACCACGTCTGCCAGTTTGGCAATGGAAATTACTGGGCAGAGCTACCACATCAACAGAATTCTACCCTTTTCCTAGCCCCAAACAACTCAATGCCGGCAATGTTCTGCTTAATGTTTATAAATCCTGGTCAGTTCACTGGTCTCTGACACCCAATTCCCAGTAACAGATTCCGGCATCCACAGTCATTTATTGAATATATTGTAACAATGAATGTTGTCTTCCTCCCTCAGTACCAATTAGGATTTGTTCCCTTCTTAATATAGATGTTTTGCTCCAATGGCCTTGTTATTGAATTTTGCAGAACTGAAAGGATTAAGAATCCAAGGATTAAAGTAGTGAAAATATTACCTCTTGATTATGGGACAAAAAGTCTTGTTCCAATTCTGCAGCCCCAAGATTCAGATCTTGTCAGATCTTGGAAGCTAAGCAGAGTCAGCCCTGGCTAATATTTGTCAGGGTGGCTACGCCGAGGCAGGCAATGGCAAACCACCTCTGAATGTTTCTTGCCTAGAAAACCCCATGGGGTCACCATAAGTCAGCTGTGACTTGATGGCACTTTCCACTACCAAGAACCAGAGAACTTGGGAAAAGTGAACCCGCATCATTTTTAACCATAGCAGCAATATTGGTGCAGCTTCCCTGTCACTAAGCCCAGACTGACATATGCCAGCAACAAAGTAACTGCAGCTCCTTCAAAATTCACATGCCTAAAAAGCTACATTGTTATAAACACACAAAGATGTAATTTTGAATGAGATTCCATTCAACACAATTGCACTCTTCTGTACCACTGTAAACAAATAATGCCGGTGCAACCTCCACCCCTTCAAAATTAGGCCCGTGAACTTTAAAAAAAATTTAAAGTTTGTCTTTTTTCTTTAACACAAAGGATTAATTTTTAAAGCGTTTCTGTTAAAAAAAATGTCCTGACCCAGAGCCAGTCAGCCTAAATTCATCAAATCTCCAAAATTATGCTGGATTGGCCCTGGTTAGTAATTGGAGGGAGACCACCAAGGAATACCAGGGTCACTACCCAGAGGCAGGAAATGGCAAACCACCTCTGAACGTCTGTTGCCTTGAAAACTCTATGGGGTCACCATAAAGCAACTGTGAGATGATGGCAAAAAAAAAAAAAAAATTAGGAAACACACAGGAGCATGGGAGTTTACATACGGCCTCTTGACATGTCCTGGAAAGACTGTGGTGTTCCAAAGGTATGAGTTTGAGCTTTTGGTACAAAACTGAAAAGAGATCCCAGAAACACCCTGTGGCGTGTTTTACATGGCATTAGCTTATTAACAGCTTTGCAGAATTTTTACAAGTTCCTCACATCTGTATCCTGTTCATCTAAAGGGTACAGGGGAGTGAATGTGAGTGTGGCAAGGATAAAACAGAAAAATAACCCTAGAGGGCAAGTTAGACAGACAGCCAATGGGGTGTGATGCTTTTACTTTACATTTTTATTTTAGCCATGCTAATTCAAATACGGCGTAACCATACAAAGTTTCAAAAAAAGGGGGGGGGAAGCTCAACCGCAAGAGATTCGGGGACCAGCTACAAATTATATTACTCAATGTACTCATGGTCCATGTCAGGAAAGAAAATCCTTTATTTCAACAGGAAAGTAAGATCATAATAGAGCAAGAACTAAACTATTCACGTTGTTCAATGCCTTATACCTTAGCTCTTGGAACTGTGTGTGGAAGCCAGTACACTCACCACAGCAGAAAGTACAACACTGCATTCTGCTCCAGTTGAGGATTACTGAGATTCCCCAGGTTCAGGTCTCTGCCAAGTCTAGTCTTGAGATTACAAAAGACAGAGCTGGCAAGAAGTACCACCACTTAAAACTGAAGAGTACCATGCCTCAATGGACCCACAATATTCCAAAAATCAGAACCCTCATGAAGAAGAAGAATGGATTCAATTATTCAGTCCAAATATACATGAGGCTTTACAGCTGCAACCTCCTTCATTTAGGGGGCAACACATCACCTGGTATAATTACCCCGCTTAAAATTATACAAAAGGATATAATTTTGCAGTTTTATATTTGTTTAAGTGTTAGATTTCTAGTCTCCAAGTCAAAGTTAAAATCATACTTTTAAAATTGATGTGCTGTGTATTATAGCTCAGGCCTCCATTTTCCATCTCTAGTCTTACAAGAATTCAGAAACACAGGAATATCGTCTAGAAAGAGTCTAGACTAACACTGCATAAGCATTTAAAACCATTTAATAATTTAAAATACTGTCTACGTAATAACTCATTAGAATCAAAATGACCACATTTACCTTGCACAAAGCAGTATTCTAGCTATCAGACTACCAGGGATATAAAAAAAATTAACTATTTACAATGCTTGAAGCTTTAATTCAGCAAATTTATTACAACACAAATCATTATCCCATTGTAAAGCTCTTTTAAGCTGCTAACTGTGGCTTCTCCATTAGATACAGCAACATCTCTTCCCTCTCACATTCTTTGTTTTGCTCCATTAAACATCCCAAACACTAATGATAAATGTGGACACTCCATCCTAAGTTTCTGACATTTCAGCAGACCCTTACAAACATATTACACACTACTGTTCCTTTTGAACTATTTCTAAGTGGACCAACACAACTGCTTGCCATTTTAACTATGCTCAATGGAGGAAAATGGCCACAGGTTTATCCACTGTTTATTAGGTGAAGATTTTAACCAGAAGCAGTCCTATCCTCTGATATACTTAAGTTTCTATCTAGAATTGTAATATTTTTTGGAAATTTTGAAACTCTGTAAGAGCAAACAGGGAGGGGGTGTTTTGGGTTGACAGAGAGGGTTGAGGTGGAGACATTGTGCTTCGCTGACAATCTTGTAGATTGTCTTACTAAGAATGTTCTGAATAACACTTTATCTTACAAAGCAAAAATTTATGGTGTAAAGGGGGGGACTTAAAATTGTTAACATAATAGCTTATAGATGATCATGAGAACCAGTCTGGTATAGTGGTTAAGTGCATGGACTCTTATCTGGGAGAACCAGGTTTGATTCCCCACTCTTCCACCTGCAGCTGCTGGAATGGCCTTGGGTCAGCCATAGCTCTTGTAGGAGTTGTCCTTGAAATGGCGGCTGCAATCGGCTTGAACCCACTTTGACAGTTGCATAAAATAATTTTTTAGCAACGTATTTATTTAAAAAAGATGAAAGAAAAAACACTGGAAACTACGAGCTGAATCCCACCAATTTTTTCACTGGTAAGAAAGGAGGAGAAACTCCCCTTTGATGGCCACAAAGGCTATCCTGGGTATCATGGGACATGCACAGGCAAAAGCCACATAGGACTATAATAAAGAGGTGAACTGGTTAGATCTCATCCAGTGTGACTTTTCTATGCAAAACTCAAAGGTGTACAGATGAACACAGAGATCATTTGCAACGTAACTGGTGACAGCCTTCAGCAATAACTACAGAGCATAAGAAAGTTGTCAGACCTGTTCAGCTCCTGAATAATAGTACTATCCATGTAATCTTCTGTTGAAGCTCATCTGTTGAAGAACGCTGACTCCCAGGGCATGAAGAACTGGATGTTCTTTCACAAGTGTTGCCACACGATGCCAATAAGAGTCTAGCAGGGGATTTTCCATTAACAGAAGGAAGAACAATGTTCAATTTGCCCTCTTCCTCTGACTGCCCCCATGCTGCCTCTCAAGATCCCCTAGTCCTCAGGAACAGCATTGTGGGGGAACACCAGCAGGAGGACAGAAGCAAGGAAGGCACAGGATCCAAATCTCTGTCCAAGGTACTGGAGCAAATATAGCCTTACTGTATGGCATGGGCTGGAAAGAACAGATTGCACGATGTGTTCCAGAATGGTAGCCAGAAGCATAAAGACACATGCAGCAATTGGTAGGTGCTGACATAAAGAGATGTTTATATGCCATCGAAGAAATGCAAACCAGTTTCTCATAAGCAAACCTGCTTCATGAACTAGTTAAGGCACAGGTTTATAATAGGATGCCAGTTAGTGTCTGATGAAATTTTTCAAGTATATGAAAAATCAGAAGTTGGCATACTGTAGAACCACACAGGAATCCATGCAGTAATAGCCATGGTGCTATCCTACTAGAAGAGGACAGCTTGTGATAGATCATACTTAACTATGAAGTAGAGTCATAGAATTATAGAGATGGAAGGGGCCATACAGACCATCTAGTCCAACCCCCCGCTCCATGCAGGATCAGCCTAAAGCACAGCCGACAAATAATCATCCAGTCACGTTTTAAAGACTGCCAATGAAGGGGAGATCACCACCTTCCTAGGCACAGAAGGAAAGCATGGGAAAAACAAGGGCTGGTACCAACAAAGCTCCTGCAGATAAAGGAACTGGGCTGGAAGATCACACACTGCCCCCCTTCCATACAAATGCCCATGAAACTCATTCCAACCCTTAACATTAATTTTGGATAAAACCAGGGCTCACTTTGTAGCAGGAGCTCCTTTGCATATTAGGCCACACACCTCTGATATAGCCACTCCTCCAAGAACTTACAGAGCTCTTCTTATAGGGCCTGTTGTAAGCTCCAGGAGGACTGGCTACATCAAGGGTGTGTGGCCTAATATGCAAAGGAGCTCCTGCTACAAAGTGAGCCCTGGATAAAACTAACCAATGTCTACTCTTAACTAATGTTTGAAAGGGGGAACTGGAAGTACACAAATGTAAAAGGAAAAGATGACACTCCCAATCATGTTATACCTGTACTGGCAATATAAAAAAAATATGATTTACAACTGTCAAAGACTCAGTTAGTTGCAGAGTGGGGGAGGGAAGAATCTGGCACAGCCACATCTACCATTTAACCACAGCACCAAGTGGCAGCTTACAAGTGTGAATGAAACTTGGAATTTCCATAGCCTCACAATTTTAAGCAACATGCATATTAATGGAGCCAATTCACTGCTGGGAGTCATCAAGTGGTGACTATGGCAAGAAATCAATACATTTACATGCAAACAGCCCCTGGTCTTTACACTCCAGTTCTATACACACAGCCCACATCTCAAAGAAAAAAAACATGTCCAAGGCTAGTACCATGCAGAAACAGCTCAGGAAATAACAGCAATAAAAACTGAACTCTAAAATTACTGCCATTACTTTAATAGCCACCTCAGATTGTGTAATACATGCACACGTTGGTTCTTGAAAGAGCTCTAGCAGTTCTTTACGGATTTTAACTTACATAATTTGACAAATGTAAATTTCTACAATTTTAAGTTTCTATTAAATTTATTCCCTTCTCCTACCCTCAAATCTCACCCTCATCAACATGGTCCACTCAGTTACAGAATAGTACGGGGCAAGTACTCTTTTTTTAAAAAAAAAGGCTTTAAAAAAATGGAAAATCATTATTCATGCTATTCTACACAGCTTTCACACATATTTGCTAAAAGATAATGATACAAAGAATATCAATAGGATGTAAAGATTTATTTAAGCAACTGAGGGAGAAGGAAAGCTTCCAATAGGCAGTGACCTTATTGGCTTAAAGCAGCACAGTTGGGAGGCCAAAAAAAACTAACAAGCAGAGCTCCTTTCAGAGATTAAAAACAGTTTGATGACAAGGTACTGATGAGTGGAGGAGAGGCCTCCATACCTACCCAAACCTATTATATTTCTCCTGTTTCCTTGTCCCACATGTCAGTCCCTTCCCTTATTCAACTCATACCTGCATTCCAGTAACCTCTAGTGCTTCCCCATCCTGGCAAGTAATAAGTGATGGAAGGCCAGTAATGTCACAAGTAGAACAATAGGTAAGGCAAGGCTTATTCTGAAAGATCTAGCCAACTGTCTCCCCCTCCACATCCCACTCATTATTTAATTCATTTATATCCTTCCCTTCTCTCCAGCGAGGACTCAAAGTGACTCCTCCATTTTACCGTCACAATAACCCAATGATGTAGATTAGACTGAGAGGGTGTGGGCTGGCCCACCGTCACTCAGCAAGCTTCCACAGGTAGAGTGAGGCTTCAGACCTTGGTCTCCTAGACTCCTTGTCTGACACTCTAACCACTGGCTCTGGGGCAAATCGTCAAAAAGATGTTGGCTCATGGAGACAAAAGTACTACAACACAAACACAATCCTTTGTCTTCCAGACATACTTCCTGTGATGGAAATGGAGGCAATATGTCTTATGCAATACAATTACATGTATCTATCCTGAACTTATTGGCCATGAATTACATGGCTGAATCAGTTATCTCACTGAGAAGAGAGAGAAATTTCTTCATTTTGGGCTGAGAAGTACTAACATGTCACCCAGTGAGCTTCATGACAGCTTCATCTCCCTCATCCTAGTCCAGCATTCAAAACAGTATGGAGAAGCAACATGACATACAAGTTATGCTAACTATGTTATGAATATTTTGGCCACCTCGGCTGTAAAATTAGCAGCCCTGAGTGTAGATTTCTGTCTAGTCAGATGTCCAGCTATACAAATCCTGGTGTCCTTTAAGAAAGCATACATTGTATTGTTTATTTGGTGTCTTCTGCCTTATAATTCCAGTCTGCACTTTCCTTTCAGGCAGCCTTGACTGGCTAAGTTTCCATGAACACAGAATACAAAAAAAATGAACTTTTCTTTCGAAGCATGATTTGTCAACTCTCTGAAATTCTTCACTTAAAAAAAGTATGCCCCAATCTACGGCACTTCAGCATCCTAGCCAAATTGCTGTGTTAGTGTCTTTCTCTTTTGCCAGAACTATCTTTGATTTTCTTGAATAAATCATTGTATTTGCTTTTTTTAATATATACCGGTACTTTAAATTTTTATTAATTTTCCAACCATAACCAACAACTTTAAAACACAATAAACAACAAAACAATATAATAAATACATATACTATACATAAGGCACTATTGTCATTAATACTAAGTAGAGCACTCCTACAGTCTTCTATCAATTCATAGTTTTGCTTTTATTATTGTGTTTGCTTTTAAGAATTTATTTGTACAAGATTATCCAAAGCTATGCCAAACCTCAAACCTTTGCTACCTGATTAATACCTTATAGCAATCACAAAGAAGAATTAAGTTATTGCTGGATACAGGAGTTTGAGGATTCAGGAGTAAAGATTTCTTTAAACAAACATTATTCTTATTTAGTACAGTTGACTTTCCAATCTAGTGTGTAAAGAAAAAGGAATAACAGCTGCCTGAGTGAGGTTCTGGCACAAAACGTGGCTGATTTGCAAGTGTTTTATAAGTCAACTCATGCAGAGTCAGAGACTGACAAGCGTCTAGAGTCATCAAAAAGCAAACTAGGGGGCTCCAACAGCCCTCAAAGATTCCAATATAATGTCTGTCAAATTTTCAGTCCAAACTGGGGAAGGGAAAACAAAGGGGGCTCTGAAATGCAAAACAAAGATACAGTAGCCTTATAGTCCAATTATAAAACTCTACATAAAGATCTAGATATCAGTCTACGTCTGATGCTGCATTGTTCATTTCACAGATAAGTCCTGCACATTCTTATCACCTGTGCAAATAAAAGAAAGTATTGGATATTTAAATATCACTGAATATTACTTCTGCACTGTTCATATGGACAAAGGAATAAAGCTCTCATCTCCCCACCTAAAATAGATGTGGAAATAAATTCTAGAACTCTTGCCACAGACGTCTCTTCATCCACCTCTCCATGCATTTTCAACTGATCTATTAGCATTCCACTGACAATAGTTCTATACATAGGCCTTGACATCTCTACACATCCAAAACTCTGGACATATTACAATGGCAATATTTCATACAGATTAAAAGGGGGGGTCAGTGCAACACCTTCAACTATTATACATATTAATGCTTTGCCTTCTGTCTTTTTATAGCCCAAATAGAGCAGTGCTATTGCAATGCAGCAATCTGTTCTAAATGTCTAAATTGAGTCACCTGGTATCACGTCTTGCACGCTAAGTACCACTCAGGTCTCTCTCCACCCTGCTGAACAAAGTATTCCCACCCAAATGCCTGCTGTATGGCTCCCAAAGATGTGTTTATCATAGGAGTTGACAAGGCAGCCCAGGTGTTTTATAGGCACTAAGCTGTTACTCCTGTTATTAGTTTGCTGCCCGAGGACAACCGCCAGTAATGTTCCTTCCACCTCCCATTGTTCCTTGGAAGACGCGCACACTGCACCGCTTTTTCTGGAGGGCCATTCCTTTTACTCTCAAGCAGCAATGGGAGGTGAAATTGAAAAGTGCAGCTCTGAAGAAAACTGAGGCCATTTGAAATGACCACTGATCTGCAGCTCATAGCCTGAAGGGCAAAACCAGCAAAGATTACATGAACTTTTGCCTCCTGACCTCTCACTTTCTTTTTTGTAAAAGTTTTTTTTTTAAATAATGGAGGCCTGGTATGAAATATGAAAATTTCTCCATCCTTCATCCGTTGATGCTGACCTTCCAAATTGACCGTATCTGAAACATAAGCAATCTGCAAGTGATTATAACTAGCCAAATTGATAAAGGAAGCTTATTTCTATGCCCTGTCCTGAGGACGCACAAATAAACCTGCCACTCACAACTGTCATTGCACTCTGATGTGTTAAATTTTCATTACTGGAATCACCCACTCAACCAGGTCTTGTTTTGAAAGCCTCTGGAAGAAGCCACGGCACCACATATAAACCACAGACAGCGGGTATGTTTTGACTTCTGTAAAGCTCAGGCTTCTAACTTAAAGCCTCATGATAAAAAGTTTACCAAAATATATTGGCCGTATGAATCTGGGGTGTGCAACTGGATATAGCTGACCTGATAAAATGCCCAGTACTCCCAGTGCCGGATCAGCAATATCCAACAGCATAGAACTTACTTCCAATACTTTTTTTATTGCAATGTTTCACTTCTGATAAATATTACAAATTATCTGGAATCATTGTGGAAGGCTTTGTGATTATGCTGCCTGCATGCACAGAGGAAGAAGTGCACTCCAGCCAGAGACCAGGTCTACTGCCCAGTGAAAACTCTGACAGGTATATAAAGGGCCAGCACACTGCAGACCACCTAGGGCAGGGGTGTCGAACTCATTTGCTTTGAAGGACGGATCTGACATAAATGTGACCCTGTCGGGCTAGGCCGGACCATGTGCGTACCTATTTAAGATTAGGTAGCAGAGACATAAACTTTTTAAAGGACTCAGACAAACACGACTAAAGATTTTTTTTTTAAACCCTTAAAATAAAACATGTTTAAAACATTAACACTTGTTGGTATTAAAGGTGCTTTCTTTGTATTTCTCCCATGGGCTCCAGGGAACTGGGCAAAGGAAGTCTGGCTGTTTTCCTCCCTCCCCAAGGGACCATTGAGGTTTTGCTCTGTAACTTCTGTGCGACTGAGCAAGCCTTGCAAAGCAAGCTGAAGAAGACGGAGGCAGAGAAGAGCCAGTTGCTTGGGGGCGTGATAGGAACCTTCGGGGGCCTGATTCGGCCTCCAGGCTGCATGTTTGACACCCTTGACCTAGGGCATATTTCCAATCTGTCCTTACCCTGCTTTCACTTCCTGGGGGTGGGCAGTCCCAACCTTTCAAAAATTGTTGAATTTCAAACAATTTTATTAGTAACATATGGTAATAAATTTCAATTTCTTACATCATTAATAATTACTTTTTTTAAATCTATCCCATATATTACTTTCTACCCACCCCTCTCCCTGTTACTTGACCCCCACCGGTGTTATATACTTAAAATATTAATATTAAAGGTACCCTTAATTAATAAGAACCAAAATTAATATCCTCCTCCCTCTTGTACTTAGTCATTATCAAAAATTGTCCAATGTCCTTTTATTTTCCACTCTTTTTCTATGTATCTTCTGAACTTTTTCCACTCCATCTTAAATACTTCTAAATTATAGTCTCTTAAGGTTCTTGTTAACTTGTCCATTTCACTCCATGTCATAACTTTTACAATCCAATCCCATTTCTCTGGTATTTTTTCTTGCTTCCACAACTGCGCATACAATGTCCTAGCAGCTGAGAGCAAGTACCAGATTAAAGTTCTATCTTCTTTTGGAAATTTTTCCATTTGTAATCCCAACAGAAAAGTCTCTGCAACTTTGTTAAATTCGTATCCCAAGATCTTAGCAATCTGTTGAATCATCTGCCAATACTTTTTCGCTCTTTCACAAGTCCACCACATATGGTAGAAAGAACCTTCATGTTTTTTACATTTCCAACATCTGTCTGGCATCTTATTGTTCATCTTTGCCAACTTTTTAGGAGTCATGTACATCATCTTAAAACAATTTTCTTTAATACTCTGACAATTTGTGGAGTTCTTCCACAAATATTCCCATGTGTCCATCTGTATTTCTTTATTTACATTAATTGCCCACTTAATCATTTGAGATTTCACTACTTCATCTTCCGTAGACCATTTTAAAAGTAACTTATAGATTTTTGAAATTAATTTTTCGTTATCTCCAAGCAGAACTTTTTCCATTTCTGTTTGTTCTCGTCTTGTTCCTTCAGTTTTAACATCGCTTTCCACCAAACTTTTTATTTGTTGCATTTGAAACCAATCATATTTATTATTCAACTCTTCAGCAGTTTTCAATTCTATTTTACCACTTTGTATTTCAAAAATTGTTTTAATCTTGTTTTCTAATTTCACCAAGGGCATGATTATTACTATAGAAAATAACAGACAAACATCCAATATTAATGGAAAAGGATTTTTCTCCTAAAATAAGTCTCTAATATGAAAACAATACCTCCAGTGTTTACTGATGACAATAACTGTGCCCTTCTTGACATTTCAATATGAAATTAAAATGGTAATTTTTGAGGTGTACATCCCTAGTACAAATCGTTACAATTATACACCTTCTTGTCTCAGTTATTGTAGATCCTGGTCTTCCTTAGAAACTGAAATTGTTCAAGAAGCAAATTAATGATCCCCTGATGTCTATTATAAATCAGTCATTGACTCAAAGTGTTTTTCCTCAACCACCAAATGAAGTGGTTACTCATCCATTACTTTAAAAACTATGAAAAAGAATGGAGTGCCTGACTTATCAACAGGCCTCCAACTTGCCTTTTCTGGGCAATGGAACTGAAAATGTGGTTGTGGAACAAGTCCAGGTCATCCTGCTTGATAACACATCTGCCCTAAACCCCCTTCTGGGGGTTTCAGGCCAAGCTATGGAAATGGCCATCAGCACTGGTAACTTTACCAGTGATTGCCAACTGACTGTACGCAATGGCTGTTTTGCTTTTGGATTTTCCGGAAGCCTTTGATATGGTGGAATATTGCTGAGACATATGGATCCAGAAGAGAGTATCAAGAAATATACTAGGGATTGATTTAAATCATTCCTTATAGATTGCTGGACTCTTACTGCATAATTTTTAATTTATGTGTTGCTCTTACTGCACTGCTCTCAATTTGTATAATCCACTTTGAGCCTCAGTGAGAAAGGCAGACTATAAATGAAGGAAATAAACAAGTCCCTTAAATTCCTACCTAGCACTTAAATGGAGGTAGTAAGTGTACAATCAGGTTGCAACTGAGGTATAGTGACCCCCCATAAGAGTTTTCAAGGCAGGAGACTTTCAGAGGTGGTTTGCCATTGCCTGCCTCTGCAGAGCAACCCTGGACTTCCTTGGTGATCTCCCAGCCAAATACTATCCAGGGCTGACCCTGCTTAGCTTTCATGATGTAAATACACCTGGAAAATATTGTCCAGTTTATTTGAGAAGTAGTAGGTGAAATTTATTGTATATGGCCTAAGGTAAGTAAAATAACAAAAATAACTGCCCAAGGGGTTATAAATAAAACAAATGAAAACTGAAAGCAGGGTTCAGATTCCAGGGCCAAAATATAATTAACTGAAACACACTAAATCTTAAAAAAATCAGAGTGATACTTTTGCTTAGCAGCCAGTGTATACACAGAAATCCTAAAGGTAACATAAAGATTGTCATTACAAAGAAAATGGATTATTTTATCTACTACTGAGAGTAAAGCTAGCCTGACTAAAATTACTGCAAGAAACTCAGACCTAGGAGCCAAATAAAGATAGCAAAAAAAGTAATAGGGTGCATTCACATACTCACACTCACAAACTGGTGAGAGCCAGTTTGGCGTAGTGGTTAAGTGGGAGCATTCTTATCTGGGAGAACCAGGTTTGATTCCCCACGCCTCCACATGCAACTGCAGGAATGACCCTGGGTCAGTCATAACTCTGAGCTGTTCTGCTCAAGAGCAGTTTTTGGAGAGCTCTCTCAGCCCCACCTATCTGGTGTCTGTTGTGGGGAGGGGAAGGGAAAGTAGATTGTAAGACACTCTGAGACTCCTTTGGGTAGTGAAGGACAGGGTATAATTCCAATCTCCTCCTCCTCCTCTTCTAAATAATGTGTGTTGTAACTGGATTTTTACTGTGTAAGAATAGCAAAATCCACTAGCAAGCAGTTGCCAACTGAAAGCACCCATAGAGGTGGAGGTCCCCCAGTTCCAGAGCGCCTCAAATACACACTTGAGAGACCAGCTAATATGGCAGTCAACATTGTTCAAAACTGGATGCCAGGAAATGCTTCTCTAAATTTACAGGTGATGGTAAGGCAAGCAAAGAGCTGGTTGACAAGTAAACTGGTTGAGCAGTTTAAACCAGGGAGAAAACCTGGAAATGGTATTAATTTTGCTTGTCATTAGTGGCATCTATGATCAATACCCAGTTTTAGGACCAGCCAAAGCAAGACCCTGGAAGTCAACTAAGTTTTATATTTGGGAACTGGATTTTGCAGCTTTAGACCTGTTTGCAGAACATGTGCGCTTGGAGGTAAAAGTTTACCAGATATACCCAAACAAGAAATGAAAGGAGAGCATTTGTGATGTCTGAACAGAAGCTTTATCCATATTTAATTTTTTGTTGTTGTTGTCAGTCTAATAAGTGTTCTGTAATCCAATTTGTGAAGCGATTTTTTTTTTTGTTCCTTGGCAGGAAACTATTTACAAAAAGAATGCTCTTGAAAGAACAGCTCTGAAAAAACTTATGACTGACCCAAGGTCACTCCAGCAGTTGCATGTGGAGGAGTAGGGAATCAAATCTGGTTCTTCTACATAAGAGTTCGCACACTTAACCACTACACCAAACCCTCATCTCCGTTGCACTTTAATAAGAACTGTAAATCAAATCTTTTAAAGAGAGCATTTGAAGATACATGATATTATTGATCAAGATGGGCAGCCATGTCACTCTGAAGCAGCAGAAAAGTGCAAGAGCCGAGTAGCTCCTTATAGGCTAACACAATTTGTGGCAGGGTAGGAGCTTTCATGAGTCACTGCTCATTTCTTCAGACATCTGAAGAAGTAACAGTGACTCCTGAAAGCTCCTCCTCTGCCACAAAACATTACATTATAGTTGGGTCATGACACCAGGGGAGAGCTATGGGTGTCCCCCCCCCAACTCACTTGTTAATCTTTCTGACTGTTTTAAATGTTCTTGGTTTACTTTGGTTTAAAGTTGCTAACTACCTTTGGTCCCATTTGTTTTGGAGGAACAAATGTTTATGTAATATTTTACATAAATAAATATTCCAAGGTTATTTATTTAGACACTTTTAACCCACTTTCCTCCCCAACAGGGATCCAAACCAGCTAACAGAAATACCAAACTATAATACTTGATACAAAGTACTATTTAAGTAGACAAAATAAAGAAGACAGTCATCCATGCTCCTTCGAGCCAGCCAGTACATACTGTGTGTGAAAAGTAGTAAGAAATATTTTTAGAGGCAACATAAAAGCTAGCATGATCCCATTTAGTATGGTTATACACTAAACATGCAGTACGTTTTAACTTAATTTTTTGTCCTACTACTCCATGTTATGGCCTGTGTGGAGAAACTGCTCCTCCATTCTGAGTTTTAAAAGTCTCCTTTTTTCCCCTTTCCTCTAGATCAGAGTTTCCCAAACTTTTCCCTCCTGTGGCCCGGTTATTTTTACACTTCTCCTACGTGGCCCACTAAAATTTGGGGGTGGAGCCAGGAGACTTTGGGGGTGGAGCCGGGAGACAGGAAATGATGTACAAACAAGCCTAAAACTCTTGCAATATTTTGTTTAGGAAAGGTAGGAGAATAGTGAGATTTTACAATGCAATTGTAAAAAAAAAACATTAAGAAAAAGTACAAGGACCACACAGCAGAAAACTAAAAATATAAAAAGCTCTCAGTTGGAAAAATATGAAATGGCAGCCTGGGAAAACATGAAATGGCAGGGCGTTTAAAGCTTCTCACCTCCCCCCCAAGTCTACTCAGATTAGCAATGGCAAGGAAGGAAGGAGGGAAGGAAGAAAGACAGAAAAAGACGAAAGAAAGACAGAAAGACAGAAAAAGACGAAAGAAAGACAGAAAGACAGAAAAAGACGAAAGAAAGAAAGACAGACAGACATGACAGACAGACACGACAGACAGACAGACAGAAAGAGGAAGGGAGGGAGGGAAAGTTGAGAACAAATACAGAAAAAAGAAACAAGAAAGAGAAAGGAAATAGGAAGGAAAGTGTTAAAGAAAGGAGGGACAAAAAGAAGAAAGAGAAAAGAAAGGAAAAGAAATGGGAGCAACTCACCTTTAAAACTGCTCACTCTCAGTGGGAAATCTGGCCACGGAGCCCTCAACGCCGGTCTGCAGGGCCTCCAGTCCCCTAGCCACCCCTCCCCCACCTTCCCCCGCATTGCGCCTCCCCCCCCACCGGTTGTGTGTCTTCGCGCCTCCTTCTCCCTCCCTTCCCCACCTCTGGCAGGTCATTTTCATGCCGCACAAAGACCTTCCTCTCCCCCCCCCATTGTCCGATCGCTCAGAAATCGCCGCAGAGCTCATTCCATGTAGGGTCAAGCCGGTGGCAGCTCAAACAGACCGCAGCCAAAAAGGGTGCGTGGCTCCTTCCTCCCTGGCACTTCCTGGAAGGGAAGGAAGTGACAGGGAGGGAGGAGCCACGTAGCCTTTTCGGCTGCAGTCTACTTGAGTTGCTGCCGGCTTGGCCCAGTGTGGAATGAGCTCTGTGCCAATTTCCGAGCGATCAGGCAATGGGAAATCGGGTGGGGGGGCGGAAGGGCTTTGCGCAGCATGAAACTGACATGCGGCCTGAGGTGGGGAAGGGTAGGAGAAGGAGGTGCAGAAGAGTGTGACCCAGGGAGGGAGGTGCAATGTGAGGGAAGGCGGGGGAGGGGGGCCAGGGGACTGGAGGCCTTGTGGATCGGCATTGAGGGCTCTGCGGCCTGGTGGAGGGTCGCGACCCTGCCTTTAGGAAACACCGCTCTAAATAACAGGAGACCTGTCTCAATCACTTGCTGAATTCCAGCTATAGAAATAGTAATTCCTGGCTGGGAGAGTTCCTGAAGGCAATCTCCAGGGGGCTCCTGTAATTTCCCAGAATAGGAGGGTTCCCAGGATGCACCTGCATACCCCAGGTTGCACTTGGGTGACTCAGGTTGCACTTGGGTGTGTAACCCGAGCAGATCAAAATGGGTGGGGAATGATATAAAATGGGTGGAGTCAGAGGTTTGAGAAAAGTGCTTGTGCCCAGATGGGAGGGTCTCCCGATGCTAGGCCTTGGAAGAGAACACACTGCTGAGCTCTGGTCAGCAGGGAGCAGCCACTTTGAACACACGGTTTGGCCTGGTTATCGGGCTGGGTGCAGGAAGCCTGAGGTAATGAGACATCCTTAGAACATTTTGTAGGGTCTGCTCCATGTCAACATCTGCTAGAGTATGTTTTTTAGAACAGGGAAAGGAGGATGTGATTAAAACCAACTTTTCTTTGTCCTTCTGACTGCTGATCTGCTGCTGTGCTAAAACTATGCTTGTAACCTTTTTTCTCTTTTCAATATTCTGAATGCTGTCAGTAAATCTCTGTGCCACATAGCTCCGCAAATGCCTTAGACCACGCTACTTTAAGAGGGGAGTTCCAGGAAGGGAAAAGGCAAGCAAATTCCCTGGGAAGGGGAAAGTCAAGGTACCCATTGCCAATTCTCCAGGATCCCGCCAAAAAAAGAAGGAATTTTGTCCTTGTAATAACTAGGTTTTGGATAGCAGGGCCTCAGTTGAGAAAGGGTGTCAGGAGTCTGTCCCTCTTGGCAGGAAGACCTCAACAGGACAGTGGTTGGCAGTGTACCCGAGTAGAAGGAAATGGAATAGCACCCTTCAGGAAATTGGTGCAAGCCAAAAAGGGGCCAGCAGAAAAGGGCCTAAGTAAAATCAGGTCTATAGTTGTGGTTTAAAAGGTCTATAGTTTTATACCCCCACCCACATCTATAAATCCATAAAACATACAAGTCCTCTTTCATGCATCGTCTAGAGATAATCACCTGAAAACACTCTAATTCAAACTGCCTGATACTGTCACTGCAACAGCATCTATTTATGGTTATTAATTTTATGAAACAATGAACCTTTAGAAATGGAACATTTTCTGTGGAAAAAGTAAAACACTACATTTTTTTCTCCCCTATATCTCTGACCTGAGCACTCTATTTGGAGAGCCAGTTTGGTGTAGTGGTTAAGTGTGCGGACTCTTATCTGGGAGAACCGGGTTTGATTCCCCACTCCTCCACTTGCACCTGCTGGAATGGCCTTGGGTCAGCCATAGCTCTGGCAGAGGTTGTCCTCGAAAGGGCAGCTGGTGTGAGAGCCCTCTCCGGCCCCACCCACCTCACAGGGTGTTTGTTGTGGGGGAGGAAGGTAAAGGAGATTGTGACCTGCTCTGAGACTCTTCGGAGTGGAGGGCGGGATATAAATCTTCTTCTTCTTCTTTTCTTCTTCTTCTCTTCTTCTTCTTCTTCTCTTCTTCTTCTTCTCTTCCTCTTCTTCTCCTTCTTCTTCTTCTTCTTCTCCTCTTCTCCTTCTTCTCCTCTCCTTCTTCTCCTTCTTCTCCTTCTTCTCCTTCTCCTTCTCCTCCTCCTCCTCCTCCTCCTTCTCCTCCTCCTCCTTCTCCTCCTTCTTCTTCCAGACCCCACTCTTTATATGGAGACATTTCAGAATCAATAGGAGAAAAAAAATTACTCATGCCAATTAAACCTATTTATTTATTCAGAATATTTCTATACCACCTCTTCAGAGATGCAGCCTACCTATGCTCACTTTACAAATTAGTGTTTTAATTGCCTGTAAAACAAACACACCTTCTGCATGAAAGTTGCAAGGAAGGATGTCTCACGTAAGGGGTACAATTTGTGATAATTTCATCCCAATAGTTCACAAAAGAAAATTGTGCTAGAAAAGTGGTTTTTTCATCAAAACCAATAAAGAATCCAAACAACAGTACCAATACGTTAAAGGGATTAGTTTAAAAACTCAACTAAAAGCCCAAGAGTTTGCACTCAATTGTTCCATTAACCCATGGTTTTGAATCTTACTGAAGTGGGATGAGCTTCTAAACTATCTTACTTTTCAGCATCCAAAGTAACTCCACAATATTTCCCCCCTCACAATACAAAACACAAGAATCCTACTTCAGCTACCAGACAGGAGGAGGAGGAGACGTCCATCTCCTCCCCCTGAAGGTTCCCCTTTCTTCCACTACCTCTTCATTCCTCCTTCTTTCTGTCTCTTTCATCAACATTGCTTCTCACACTAGCTTACTCCCATCCTCCTTTCTTTGGAACTTCTCTTCCATTCACTCCCTCTCCCACTGCTTCCGCCATGGCCTCTCTCCCACTTTTGTTTGCCTATTGCCACTCTCTCCTCGTCCCTGTTATGCAGGTGCCCTGCTTTCCTTCACGGGCTGGCTTGTTTTCTGGCCAGCCAGCCTCCCACCAATTCATCCTTCTGTCATTATCCTCATTATGGGTACTCCACATCATGCTTCTCTTCACCTGGTGGAAGTGATAGCTGCCTCCAATATTTGTGAGGTTGCTAGGCAACCCTCAAATCAGCATCTGCAGGCTCTTCACATAGCAGCCCCGTTGCTGCCAGGGAGCATGAGGGTCGCGAGGGAACAGGGCACCGTGCTGAGGATAAGGGGAATGCGCCCTCAGAAGGGACCTCTTCTTCAGTTGGTGAGCGGGAATCCTTTCGCACCAAGTAACCATCCCGGGGCAGGGAGAGAGGAGGGGTCTTGGTAGTTGGTGATTCATCCTTAGGCAAGTAAACAGCTGGGTGGCAAAACTGCCTACTGACCGTATGCTGACTTGCCTGCCTGGTGCGAAGGTGGTGGACATTGTGTGTGTAGTAGATAGGCTGATAGACAGTGCTGGGGAGGAGCCAGTGGTTGTGGTGCATGTTGGCACCAACGATGTGGGGAAATGCAGTCGTGAGGTCCTGGAGGAAAAATTTAGGCTGCTAGGCGGGAGACTTAAGGCCAAGACTTCCAAGGTAGCCTTCTCAGAAGTGCTACCTGTTCCACGTGCAGGGCAGAAAAGACAGGCACAAATTAAAAGTCTCAATGTGTGGATGAGACGATGATGTAAGGAGGAAGGGTTTAAGTTTGTTAGGCACTAGGATACTTTCTGGAACAAGCGGGAGCTGTACAAAAGAGACGGTCTCCACTTGTCCCCAGATGGAACCAGGCTGCTGGCGCTTAAAATCAAGAAGGTGGCAGAGCAGTTTTTAAACTAAATCTTGGGGGAAAGCCGACAGGAGATGAAATGTCTCTGGTTCGGGAGGACTCATCTCAAAGAGATGAAGGGTTAGCTATTACTTTTCTACCGGGTAATGGATCAGAGTTGTCCACTGAAATGGTGACAAACAGTATGGACTGTCTGCCAAAGTCTCGAGGTGGCAGGAGGAAGGTTGCGGGCCTAGCTTGCCTGGGAAATTATAGATGTTTGTATGCAAATGCTAGAAGTGTTCGAAGTAAAATTGGTGAGTTGGAATGTTTAGTGTTGGGAGAAAACATAGACATTGTGGGAATTTCAGAAACTTGGTGAAATGAAGAGAATCAGTGGGACACGGTGATTCCTGGATATAAGCTATATCGGAAGGATAGGGAACGAAGGGTTGGAGGTGGGGTGGTTCCATATGTCAGAGAGGGTATACGGTCTAGTAAGACTGAGGTCAGAGAATTAGATTCCCTTCTAGAAATGCTTTCGGTTGAAACAGTGGACCCAAAAGGAAATTTAAGTATGGGAGTTTGTTATCGCCCACCAAATCAAAAGATAGAGGATGATTATAATATGATGGAAGGATTAAAGACAGTGGCTAAACGTAAAAACTGTGTCGTAATAAGTGATTTTAACTACCCACAGATTGATTGGGTCAATATGTGTTCTGGTCGAGAGAAAGAGATTGAGTTCCTTCATGCTCCCAATGACTGTGCTATGCAGCAGATGGTTTCTGAACCTACCAGGGGTGGGGCAATCCTGGATTTGGTCCGAAGTAATGCCCAAGACTTGGTGAGAGATGTAAAAATGATCGCACCGCAGTGGGAGCAGTGACCATAACGTTATTGATTTCACCATTTGTATAAATAGAGAGTTGCCCCCAAAAGACCAGCACAACCACATTTAACTTTAAAAGGGGTAAATTCTGAGATGAGGAGGCATGGGAAGAGGAAGAAAGGTTGGAGGTGGGGTGACTCTGTATGTCAGAGAGGGTTCAGTAAGACCGAGTTCAGCTTGGGGAACCCCTGCGGAAGCTTGAGGGATATTTAAAACTACAATCCTAGAAGCTCAGATAAAATATATACCACAAGTTAGGCACAAACAGGTATAAGAAGAGGCCTGCATGGTTAACAAACAAAATAATGGAAGCTGTAAAAGGTAAGAAGGACTCCTTTAAACGATGGAAAGCTAGTCCAAGTGAGATTAATAAAAGGGAACACAGGCTGAGACAAATCAAATGCAAGGCTGTGATCAGGCAGGCAAAAAGGGACTATGAGGAGCATACTGCAAAAAACATAAAGACCAACAATAAAAATTTCTTCAAATATATTAGAAGCAGGAAACAAGCCAGGGAGGCAGTGGGACCCTTGGATGGCCAAGGGGTAAAAGGATTACTGAAGGACAATACGGAAATGGCTGAGAAGCTGAATGCATTTTTTTGCCTATGTCTTCACTGTGTTTGCCCGCTCCAGAACCACTAATTTTGAAAGGGGTGTTGAAAAACATGAGTCAGATTGAGGTGACAAGAGAGAAGGTCCTACAATTGATAAACGAATTAAAACCTAATAAGTCACCAGGTCCTGATGGCATACATCCAAGAGCTCTGAAAGAACTCAAAGTTGAACTTGTGGATCTTCTGACAAAAATATGTAATCTTTCATTGATATCTGCCTCCGTTCCTGAGGACTGGAAGGTAGCAAATGTCACTTTAAAAAGGGTTCCAGAGGAGATCCGGGAAATTACAGGCCAGTCAGTCTGACTTCAATACTGGGAAAGTTGGTAGAAACCATTATCAAGGACAGAATGAGTAGGCACATTGATTAACACGGGTTATTGAGGAAGACTCAGCATGGGTTCTGTAAGGGAAGATCTTGCCTCACTAACCTGTTACAGTTCTTTGAGAGGGTGAACAAACATGTGGACAAAGGAGACCCAATAGATGTTGTTTACCTTGATTTCCAGAAAACTTTTTGATAAAGTTCCTCATCAAAGGCTCCTTAGAAAGCTCGAGAGTCATGGAGTAAAAGGACAGGTGCTCTTGTGGATCAAAAATTGGCTAATTAATAGGAAGCAGAGTGAGTATAAATGGGCAGTCTTCACAGTGGAAGATGGTAAGCAGTGGGGTACCGCAGGGCTCAGTACTGGGTCCCATGCTCTTTAACTTGTTCATAAATGATTTGGAGTTGGGAGTGAGCAGTGAAGTGGCTAAGTTTGCAGATGGCACTAAATTGTTCAGTGTGGTGAGAACCAGAGAGGATTGTGAGGCACTCCAAAGGGATCTGTTGAGGCTGGGTGAGTGGGCGTCAACGTGGCAGATGAGGTTCAATGTGGCCAAGTGCAAAGTAATACACATTGGGGCCAAGAATCCCAGCTACAAATACAAGTTAATGGGTTGTGAACTGGCAGAGACTGACCAAGAGAGAGATCTTGGGGTTGTGGTACATAATTCACTGAAAATGTCAAGACAGTGTGCAATTGTAATAAAAAAGGCCAACGCCATGCTGGGAATTATTAGGAAGGGAATTGAAAACAAATCAGCCAGTATCATAATGCCCCTGTACAAATCAATGGTGCGGTCTCATTTGGAGTACTGTGTGCCATTCAGGTCACCGCACCTCAAAAAGGATATTATAGCATTGGAAAAAGTGCAGAAAAGGGCAACTAGAATGATTAAAGGTTTGGAACACTTTCCCTATGAAAAAAGGTTAAAACGCTTGGGGCTCTTTAGCTTGGAGAAATGTTGACTGGGGGTGACATGATGGAGGTTTACAAGATTATGCATGGGATGGAGAAAGTAGAGAAAGAAGTCCTTTTCTCCCTTTCCCACAATACAAGAACTCGTGGGCATTCAATGAAATTGCTGAGCAGTCAGGTTAAAACAGATAAAAGGAAGTACTTCATCCAAAGGGTGATTAACATGTGGAATTCACTGCCACAGGAGGTGGTGGTGGCTACAAGCTTAGACAACTTCAAGAGGGAATTAGATAAAAATATGGAGCAGAGGTCCATCAGTGGCTATTAGCCACAATGTGTATGTGTGTGTGTGTGTGTGTATATATATATAATTTTTTGGCCACTGTGTGACACAGAGTGTTGGACTGGATGGGCCATTGGCCTGATCCAACATGGCTTCTCTTATGTTCTTATAGCAGATGAGGGCAGGTTTTTTGTAAACCCCCCTTATTATTTTTGTTTTAGATTAAAAACAAACAAACTTGGGGGTTACACAGAAAATTTTAACTAATGTTATATAAAGCATTACCAAACAACAGGTGATTTCATGGTTGTTTCAGACATAATGCACAAGTAAAGCCAACTGTGTCATCAGGCTTCCCAGCAATACTCCTTCTAAAACTGTGGAGTCTTATGAGCAAAAATTCTACTTTATGAGCTACAGGCATTAAAGTTGTGAGCTACTGCATAAATTAGCTTGGTCTGGGGCCATTTTTCCAGAGCTAAAACAAAAATGTGTGAACCGAAGGCTAAAAACTGTGAGCTAGCTCACATTAGCTCAGCTTAGAGGGCACACTGTTTCCCAGAGTCCCTTCTCCCAGCAAATGGTGCTCCTCTCCCTGCCCTTGCAACCAACCAACAGTTGTGACTTGCCTTGGTGTACTGATCACAGTTTGAGAACCACTGCCCATAGTTTTACAGACTGACAGGCAGGCCCATAGCCACGGTGGGGTGGTGCTGTGGGGTACTGCCCTGACTAACAGTCCCAACCCACCCCCCGACTTCCAGGGGGCCCTCCAGGGCACAGCCTTTTTTTTTGCCATGGCTGAGCCTGCAAAATGTCATCAGTGGCAGCCAGAGCTGAGAGAACTGAGCAGGGAACAGTGCACTGCAGCAGCAAAACCCAACAGGCGTAGAGGAGAGAGGAGCGGGAGGCAGAGGAAGCCATGTGGAATGGAGTGGGGAGGGGGGACAGATGTAGCTGCTGGCTGCAAAGTGGGGTGGAGGAGAAGGAGGTGGAAGGAAACCCCCCACACACCGCTTACACGCAAGGTGCAGTCCCTTCTTGACTCCAACATTTTAGGGTTGGCTGCCTCAACCTGGTCACTTTCAGAGACTCCAGCTTTTGCCCCACCCCAAAAAGCTTTTGAGAAGTGGCAAGCCCCACAGTGGATGGGAAAGGGTGCCCCCTGACTTTTAAAATACTGGCTATGCCCCTGCTAACAAGCAAACTTCTCCCTGCAAAGCCCTGACATAGAGATAGTTAGGTGAACTATATTAACTGGTACAACTACTTTTGGATATAATATCAGAGAAAAAGGGACTTCACTTCACACAGCCCACTGCTCCACTAACTGTGCCATTCCCAGCAGAGTTACAGTCTTCTAAGCACACTGACTCCGATGGGCTTAAGAAAGGTGTAACTCTGTTTTAGGATGGCACTATAAGTTTCCAATGTCTCCCCTCCACTTTCTTCTTGCATTGATCCCAGTCCAAGAAGAGCCAGAATATCCTGGGTGTTCCTGAGACCCTGGAGAACCGCTGACAGTCTGAGTAGACAACAATGGCATTGATGGACCAATGGACTGGTTTGCTATAAGGCAGCTTTGTATGTTCCAGCAAGCCCTTTCACTATCAGCTTTGTCTCCTAATGCAGGATTAAAAAAAAAAAACACTTCATTATGGCAAGGGATTAGACACTTTATGTCACTTTATGCAGATGTCCCTGTGTCCAATACACATTCTGGACTTTATTTTCACCCCTTGGGGTGGGAATGACTGAAATAAAAGAATTCAGAGAATTAGCTGCTCCCTGGGGAATTTAAACAGTGGAATCAACATATGTGCATCAGTTATCAATAAGATGTAACATGCTGGTCATAAAAGAAAATCAAATTATGTTGCTCTTTATTGCTTTTGTGAATGAGAGACACTTCCCTCCCCAGGTTAAGTTGGTAAGCATTCCATGTCTTTAACAAACCTGCAAATACCAAGAGAAAAGGTACCAATACAAATACCATGGCCCTTAATGCAAGAAGCTACTCCTCATCTTACCATGCCTAATGACTTTTGAATGTTGACTGCATACAAGCCTCCCTTGCAAAACTATTCTCTTTTCAAAGCTTTCTCCCACACATTTTTACCCAATTAGAGACAAGACAGATTAGTGTGAAAAAGGCAGTTAATTTTAGAAAATTTATGCACAAGAGTCAAATGTGTTTAATTATTTCAATATTTCTAGCATGCGACACATTTACTTTTAAAAGGCAATGAAATAATGCTTTCATAAGTGAAATGAGAACCAGGAGATTAACCAGCACAGATCTATCTGCTAGATTTCAATTATATTATGTTTGCCGTTTTAATTCATGTTTTGTACTGGGTTTTAGAAATACATCACCAGAATTCCTGATTCTCCACCACTGCCAGTTTTTCTATGTAGACACACTGAACATTTTCAGCCATTTGCTAACGAGCAAACCATTTGCTTTGCTGAAGTCAAAAATCTCTCTGGTGACAGTGTGTACTGGCACAAAATATTTTCAAAATGTTTACATCATCAAGTAATTTTAAACACAATTCCATTCTAACAGTGCATTGCCAGAGTACATCTCTTGTGATCTGTTGCAAGAAGGTATAGATTGTTGTAGACCTTTCCAACAACTTGCCAGCCCCAGGAGCACTAGCATTCAGAAGTTAGCATCAATGCTCCCTCTAAGCTGTGGAGTCTTGTGATCACAACTTCTACTTCATGAGCTACTGGCATTAGAGATGTAAGCTACTGTATAAATTAATTTGTTCTGGGACCATTTTTCTTGAGCTAAGACAAAAATGTGTGAGCCAGAGGCTAAAAAACTGTGAGCCAGCTCACGCTAACTCAGCTTAGAGGAAAAACTGGTTAGCATACAGCAGTTGTCACTTTTCATGGGTGGGCCCACAAGCAGTGAGATTACAAATTACAAAGATAACCAAACCTCTGTTAGCACTCCTTGAATAGTTTTAAAACAAGCTGAAGTGTCTTCCGTTGACAATACTTCTATTGAGCATCAAAATATTTTACATACATAAATTCTTACCTTTGAAGGCTGACTCTGGATTATTAGATGCATTCTGAGACTGATTTGCTGGGTTGCCTAAGGCCATACTCTTATGCTACAAAACACCAGAAGGTGAGTTTGGAACTCTCAGTCATCTTGCAAAACTTGCTGAGATACTGTACATGGATTCCTCTGAACATCTGGTGAGGTGGTGAAAGTATTATCAAGTTGCAGCCAACCACAGCACTGAAAGTTCCTACTGTTTACTATAGAATAGATGTTTCCACGTCTGATGCACATCACCCAGAGTAGAGGTTTCCACATCTGATGTACATTGCCCAGAGCCTGGCCTGGTTGGGATGGGGCGATTAATTAAATCAAATAAATAAATAACAATAACAACAGCAACAGCAACAACAACTTATGGAGACCCCATGGGGGTTTCAAGGAAACCCATTGTCTGCCACTGCCAGCCTCTGTATAGCAACTCTAGAATTCCTCGGTAGTCTCCCATCCAAGTACTAACCAGGGCAGACCCAGCTTAGCTCCTGAGATCCAACAAGATCAGGACAGCCCGGGCCATCCCAGTATTTACATAGTACATACATGAGTATTTACACAGTGCCATTTTCTCAGAAGTACAGTAATAACCTTTGTTTTCTGGCTCTTGCTTATTCAGAATGCTTAGTTAGCCAGCATCACCCACCATACCCCAGTATCCTTGGAGGACATGCACATCCCAGCCCCAGATCTCCAGGAGGCAAGCTTGATGCTTCTGGCTATTGCCGGGCTTCAGAGAGCCAACAATGCCAAGTGACATAATCCTCAGAGGTCTCCTTCCCCTGCAGCCAGCCTCAAGGCATTGCGAGTCATTTGTGCTGGAGGCCTTGCAAGTGGAGGAATCCTGTCAGGCACGGGGGGGAGGGGGGGCTGTTGCCATAGTGCTCCCAATGGGGTGCAGTTTGGTCATTACAGATTTCTTTCAGTTAGGGGGCAAAGCACTATTCTGGACTGTCCAACCCATTTTATTAACCAGCAGCCTCCATTCCCCATAAGTATTGAATAACAAAGCTTTATGATAGTAATGTTAATTTTATAAAAACAAACAAAACAGAAACACATGGAAACAAGCTAGCTATTTCAAAAACAATTCCAAATGCTGTAGGGAAACTACACACTCCTTGCTCAGGGGAACCAAACAATCTGGACGTAAGATTTCCGTGATGCGAGGTGCAGGAAGATTCAGATAGCAAATATTCAGATTTGCATTTCCCCATAAAGGTGGCAATGGAGATGAAGCAGAACTGAGATGAGGAATGGAAAAAAATGTTAAGTTTTATTAAGCAAAGAAGCCTACAAGAAGCAGGAGGCGGTGGAAATTATGGAGCTAAAAGTAGCACGCTTAGCCCTCTTGATCAGATGTCTTTGCCATCTTCCAGAAAAAAGAGTTAGCAGGCATGAATAGCTGCTTCCTCAAAAAGATGGGAACGATGTAAAACACTTCTGCATTTCTTCACAACAAGAACACTTTATCGTTTCGCCCATCACTTCCAAAGCACTTCCCCATCCCCACTGCCTCCAACAGCTGTTAGCCAGCTCTTTTCTAAAATTCCAACAGTTAATTAGCAACAAGACGAAGTAAACATGTACAGCCTGCCACATTTAATTATACTGTAATTTTCTTAAGTTAAAAAACAGAGCATTATTTAAATTTGTGTCTTAAAAAAAAAAAAGCAAATTGTTAGTCTGAAAACATCTCTCTTACTTTGCTTCTTTGACAACTCAAAGATAGTTAAATTACTCAAAATGTCCACCGTACCTTTGCTGGACATTAGTCAAGCAACAGCTTGGAAAAAAACACCCTGTCTTCTATTTGGCAAGGTGATAACAGAGAAATGGGAGATTCCTCCAATTATTTTTCTATCACCTAGCCTTAAACTCATAGGAAGATATTCCAATTTAAGATACTGTACCCCAGGAAATGCTTTTTGTTGCTAAAAAAACTCAACACTGCATTTTAATAAAATGGGAAATTAATATTATAACTCCCTTGCCTATAAGATCATACACACACAAAATGGCTTCTTCACAATTATTAACCTATCAAGATGACAGCAGCTCTTGAACATTCTTTGGGCTTTTTGTCTGCTCCTGGTTAATATTCTTTCAGTTCACAGTTGACTACAACAAAGGATTCAATGGGGCATATTAGACTACACAAAGTATACATTTTTAAAGTTCTAATAATGCAACAGACAAGGAAACATTTTCTTTAAATCTATGATCCAGCCCCAAAATTTTCACTCACCTCATGACAGACAAAAAACACAATGCTGGGACTCCTTTACTATGATTACTTTTTATTCAGCATCTTTAAAATCTCAATTCTTTACAATTTAAAAACTCATTCAAAAATAGTACTAAGAAAGGGTTTGCATGCTGGTAAACTGACCCATCAAATACTGTCAACAGACCACCAAATATTTGACTAGGGTCAAATATTTCAACTAGGGTCAAATACTTCAAGGTATCAAAAATGTCACAATGCAAATGATATTTTTCTTGTATTATGGTCTGAGTTGTCATAAAAGGTAAGTGCCCCCAGTCCTTCCTTGGAAGTCAGGGGCAAATTCAACAATACAGCAAAGTTTTTCCTACTGGTCACTGGCTGTAATTACAGACATCTCAGACTTTTTAATACATGGTGCTACTTTGGTTAGGCGCCACACAAGAGAGACATGTATCAGTTCCAGCTATGAAACATGCACTGAACTGGTGCAGCCAAAAATTTCTCATTCACCAACTTGTGAGTAACTATGTACCTGCAAGATGCAAAGAATAGCTAAGGCCTACAAACATACAATTCCTACCAATCATAAGCAAGAATGTAAATTTAAACTCAGAGTTAGCAAGTTACATTGTTGACTCAATACACAAGGAACTTTCAAAGCAAAAGGTGGACCAAAAGAGCAGGTCTAATATGCAAAGTAGTTCCTGCATGGGCACATTTCCTAGAGCCTGTCAAGTGCTTTCAGAATGTGGGTGAGGCCAGGAGGGTTTTTGCCCAGCAGGGCTTCTGATGGCCTATGTCGTTTTAAGAGCATCCTGCTAAACAGAGTCTCTGTTTGAAATGCTGAAGAATTACCATCAGAGTTATATATAAGCTGATCTCTTTTGTGGTTGGCTCAGCCTCCTGCAGCAGCCATTTTGAGTCCACCTATCATGGCAGCCATTTTGTAGTTGCACCCAGTGCCCTGGGAGCAGAATTCCAAAGGTGCCCACAGTTGGGGTACCCTACCCTAACTTTAGGGGTATCCAAATCAGAGCTTTATGAAGCCGCAAAGCCCATTAATATGATGCAGAGAGCAGCAGTAGAAATTAACTGTTTCTCCTCTATATACAAAAGTCCTTCATGTAAAGACCTCCATCATGTCTCCCCTTAGCTGTCTCTACTCCAGGTTAACACTACCAAGTTCTTAAACCTTTTCTCAAAGCCCTTGTTCTCCATACCTCTCACCATCTTTACTACCCTCTTCTGAAACCAATCCAATTTGTCTACACCACAGAAAAACAAAATATGGCAAAATTACAGCCCTCTCTCCAACATGTTATTGAGATAAAGCAGGTTCAAAGGCTGACAATACTATTGTAGTTGCCTAACAATACCTCCAATGCCACTACAATGGCATTCATTTCTTAAAACTACAGATGCTGATTGTAATCTGTGGGAGTTTAACCCCCCATTTTTTTTAATAGATTTTTCTGCAAGCATGGAGTAGTTAGCACAAGAAGTTAGTGGTTTCCAACAAGTACATCAGTGGATTCTCAGGTACCCCAAAGTACCATATTAATGACTGCTCATCTAGTTAGTATTACCGAGGAAGCTTGGAGATGTATAATCTCATAATCTGTTTAATCTGAGATTATATATCACCAAGCTTCCTGGTGAGTACTAACTAGATGAGCAGTCATTAACATGGCGCCCTGGGGTACTGGAGAACCCAGTAGTCTACCTGCTGGAAAAGAGAGATGAGAGATGAGGGGGAATGGATGAATGGATGGAATTTAGTGCAGATGGTAAATCCCACTCCCCTGAACTGCCAATTTAGAGCCACTGTTACCCCGGAATTCAGCAGATCAACAGGGTTTCACTGAAGATGGGATTTTCTAAGATTTACTCCCTGCCTTATTTCAGTTTCCCCATGTGGGAAGATGAAGATCAAGAAGGACAACAGTAAATAGATGCATGTGGTCAAACTGTTATCTTGCTATGCAGCTGTATCTGACAGATATAATGTGTCATGAACATATTACACTGGGAAACATATGTATTGATTAGAGATTAATACTTATGACCTGTTCTATCCCATTTCATTATGAATAATAATGATAGCATTGTCACTTGTTTTCATTAGTTAAAACTATTTGTTGCATGCATGAATTTGTTTATGATTCATCCTCTCCCTAGGGGGATCATCAAGCTGTCAAAGCCTGAACACACTTACTCCTTCAAGATGGTCTGGGAAATGCTTACCTGGGAAATATCAACTACACAAAAGGCAAGAAGAATGAACTGGCATTCCTTAACCTATGAGGCAACACAAAACCCAGAAGAGAATACCCTCTCTTTTTTTTTTTTTTACAATTTCTAATTTGTCTTCTCCCAAATCCATTGTTTGTACATTAAAATTTTATTTAAATTAGGATCATTTTTACAACATGGCCAAAATACAAAATGTGGTCTACATATTCAGTGTATTGAACAGTCTGTTTCTAAACCTTTAGAAAGGTAGTAAAATAACTTCTAATTTCCAGAAGTGTACCATGGGAATTATATGTCATAATTTAATGAAGTCTCCCAGATGGCCAAACAATAGAAGCACCATAAAAATAATAAATCCATTTGGAATGCATCATGATAAAGTTTCTTTAAAGCACTCAGGGCCACTTCTACATTCTACATAAATACATGCATCACGCATGAAATTGAACAAAAATCACAGTATAGTAATGTCAATTTACAATTAATTGGGGATTTCAAGATACCTGTATGTCTGTTGTAATGGTAAAAAACTCAGGCATCCAGAAAATTCTGAGCCATGAAAACATACATTCATAGTTACTGTTATATATGTTTCAGATGTTTAAATACAAAAAACTTTATAAAAAAATTAATCAACTTATGGACACAGAAGTTTGTGCTTTCAAGTTGTGTGTCAATTAAAGGTCATGTCTGCATGTTGCTCTCTTTATTATGAATATATCATGTACACACAGAAGAAAACACAGCTGTGTCTGTGAATCCAAATTAACAGGCACCAAATCAATACTGCATTCAAAATCAATGCCTGACCTCATCAACAGCTATTCCTCCTTTTAAAAAAATTACAAGAGAAGCTAAAGATTTTTTTCTTCTTCATTCAAGGCCTACAACCAAATTGTAAGGCTTTGTCTGCCTTTTTATCCTACATCCTTACTGTGGAGCAGAAATGTACTTCAATATTCAATAAAAGAGATCCACTGTGTTTAATTCTTTGAGGAGTTCAACCCAACATCGCACTGTCATATAGCTATTAAGTATATTAAATTATGTGAAGTTACAACACAGCCACTCCAGACTTTAATTCAATCTGACAATCCCCAGTTAAAAATAAAGTATTGTTCTCCAGCAACCTTATCTTTGTCTTCCACAACATCTGCCAGCATGTCATCTGGGTCCAGAATTCCCCCATCTGTGTACTCCAGATGGTGAATGTTCACCCAATAAGAAGGATCCTGCAAATGAAACATAAGTACATTTTCTCGTTAGCTCACCATTTTAGCACACAGACAATAAATAATGTTACTAAGTTCCTTCATGTTCTAATAATGAATATGAAGTGATATCAAATTTTGTTCATAAACAGGTTTGTTCAATATTTCAGTTTAAAATAAATGGCTTACATGTTAATCTACAGCTACTGAATCTAAAAATACTCACAATATGCTGCTTCGAGACCTTGAAATGGAAAATTTAAAAATTTGGTTTTATCACATTTTTAACATACTACAAATACACAAATGCTAAGTGTGCTTACATGGACATAAGCGCTAAACTCAACGGGATAATCTTCCAATAAATGCACATAATATTGCAAAATAACTTTAGATATGTTGTAATTTACTGTACCATCTGTTATGGCTTAAAGTACAATATTTAAATCTCTCTTGGTCCAATACTTTGTTCTTATAGTAATATTTTCTAACCCCTCAACCACTATTTCTAACACCCTCTAACCCCTCAACCACCATCTGGAGAATATTATTTAATAATATAAGAATGTCTGATTTATTAATTTTAACAATGTTATGTTGATGATTTTAACTTCTGTTATACATCGCCCAGAACGCCATGCATTCAGGGATTGGGCAATTCATAAATTTAAAGTATAAATAAATACACGCATAATTCTTTTTTATGAAAGTTCACATTTGCCTCTTTACAAAAACGCGGAACAATCTTCCAAAATACGACTCCAGCTGGAACAAGAATATAGTAACAGGAAGAGAAAATAGCCTCCACTATACAACATACGGACTCCTGGTTCAGAGTGTAACATCTCTTGTGGGGAGGAGTGGGTTTCAGGAATGCTCTGCATTTTCAGTTTCAGGTAAGGCTCAGATTGGGATGGACTGAATCTCAAATCCAAGACACATACAAAAAAGCAGGTTTAGACTAGTACATAGATCGCTGTTTTGAGTCCTGGCTACATATTCTTCGCAGCGACTTCCATTTGGGCTGATAATTACTTCCTTGATGATTCAGTTACCACCTGAACATCACTGAAGACTCAATTTTAAAGTACGGTATGTTAGTATATGCAGTCAGAAGGTATGGTAGCAGAAGCAGGGGGGAAAGATGAGCAGAGGGTGCCAAGAATGGCATAAGTATCACAAATACTGCAACACACAACCACAGACAGCTGTGACACAACCTTCACCAACTTGGTACTCAATCAAAGATAGCTAACTACATGTTTTTTCAGCTGACATCATTTTCTAGAACCACCATTTCTAACCTTGAGAAACTACCCTGCTCAGCTTGTCAAATTTGTTAAAATACTATGTAGTTGCAGTACTTCATGTCTTAAAATGAAGAGCAAATTCAGAATTGAGAATGGCATTTTTCCTTTAACTCATTCCACTGTGTCTGAAGACCATGGTCCATTAATTCAAATTGCCCACTTCTTCTGAAACTCTCAATTTAATGGATACTTGCCATGCTAAATGTATCACTTTGTACTGAAGCCAGCAATGAAAGGCATTGGAAACAGTACACATCTCTCAGCAGAAACCACCACAATAATACCAGTTTAACTGGAAATTCTCTTTACTTGAACTTTCAGTTTCCAAGACCTTCATAAAACTGGAACAATCAGTGAAGAAAATTAAATTAAAATTGATGAGTTGGACAGTATTACCCTATGCCGTTATCATACACTTGAACGTTATTTAACATTTTATCCTCATCATCTTGATACAAAGCAGGTAAGAACCCTAACGACAACCGAATCGTGAATCTTACTCACATTTTGAAATACACCCAAAAATTATTTGTCTACCTATTTTTAGCCAAATACATGTGTTTAAATAGCCACATCTCATTATGAGAAAATAAGTGATCACAGACTTCATTAGAATTCCAGTGGGAAGAAGATTCCATGTTATGAAGCAATCACTGAACAAACTTTCCATAGTAGGGGGATCAGGTGAAAAGTACTTTTCAAGTTCGGCTATACTGAACACGTAAAAAAAATTTATTTCCCAATATACCTGAATCCCAATACTGTCCTCAGAGGAGAAGGACCCTTCATACGGAGTATCCAATAGTCGTTCTTGCTGCCCTGGCCAATCCTTGGCTGGCTCCACTTTACAGCTTGGTTCAAACTGAGCTGCAAAGAGGAGCCAGCCCTGGCCAAGCCTTCCCCCCACAGGTTCAGCTGGGATCTGCTGACAGCCCAACAGAAGCCACTCAGAAGCCAATCCACCAGGGAGAGTTCTCCATGTAGGCTCTGCTGGGCAGCCCAGTTTAGACCAGACTACTCAACAGAGTCCACCAAGAAGCCGATCCTGCTGAGAGAACCTGGCTGCCCAACAGGGCCACCCCCACCCTCCATTGTTTCCAATGGAGAGTGGAAGGCATGTAAAGGGATCATGGTCCCTTTAAATGCAATTTGCAAGCCACAACTGCCCTTTAACAGTAGCTATCCAGAAGTCGTGAAAAAAAAACTCCCAAATTCTGGATTTTTCAGGGCAGCTGTATTTGGATAGCTAAATCAGTAGTCCACTCGGTAATTGACTGAAAAAAAACCTGATAAATACTGATAAGGCAGCCCAACAATCAGCTACTCCTAACGCTCATGGAACCTTCTAGACCCATCTCCAATGAAGTGCAAAGAGCAGCATTTAGATAAAATAAAAAGAGGAAGCCCTGATACACACACAGAAGTACAAACACTCATCTAAGAGTTTCTGAAGATCTGAATGGATATGTTGCTATCAAGAAATCTTGAAAGCTATCTCACCAGGATGTAATGGTTTTATAAACAGTTAAACAAGAAGACTCCTCCAGTTCTGTCTTCACAAAGTTCAGATTTTCTACATTAAATTTTACAGTTACACAGATCCATCACATCGTATTAGCAATATATGTCTGCTAAATGGGAGATGCTGCTTCTACAAGTGGAGGAATCTGCCAAAAATACAAGGAACACTGTCACTGTAGAGAAGTGAAGTCCCAGGAAAAGAACAAAGTTCCCCCCCCCCCCCCAATTTCATAAGAACATAAGAGAAGCCATGTTGGATCAGGCCAATGGCCCATCCAGTCCAACACTCTGTGTCACACAGTGGCCAAAAAGAAGCCCAAGTGCCATCAGGAGGTTAGAAGTTCCACTTTGCCCCCCACAAGCACCAAGAATACAGAACATCACTGCCCCAGACAGTTCCAAAAAAATGCTGAGGCTAATAGCCGCTGATGGACCTCTGCTCCATATATTTATCCAATCCCCTCTTAAAGCTGGCTATGTTTGTAGCTGCCACCACCTCCTGTGGCAGTGAATTCCACATGTTAATCACCCTTTGGGTGAAGAAGTACTTCCTTTTATCCGTTCTAACCTGACTGCTCAGCAATTTCATTGAATGCCCACAAGTGCTTGTATTGTGGGAAAGGGAGAAAAGTACTTCTTTCTCTACCTTCTCCATCCCATGCATAATCTTGTAAACCTCTATCATGTCACCCCGCAGTCGACATTTCTCCAAGCTAAAAAGCCCCAAGTGTTTTAACCTTTCTTCATAGGGAAAGTGTTCCAAACCTTTAATCATTCTAGTTGCCCTTTTCTGGACTTTTTCCAATGCTATAATATCCATTTTGAGGTGCGGTGACCTGAATTGCACACAGTACTCCAAATGAGACCACACCATCGATTTATACAGGGGCATTATGATACTGGAAGATTTGTTTTCTATTCCCATCCTAATAATTCCCAGCATGGCGTTGGCCTTTTTTATTGCAATCGCACACTGTCTTGACATTTTCAGTGAGTTATGTACCACAACTCCAAGATCTCTCTGCCAGTTCACACCCAATCATCAACTTGTATTTGTAGCTGGGATTTTTGGCCCCAATGTGCATTACTTTGCACTTGGCCACACTGAACCTCATCTGCCACGTTGATGATGGAGTGCCTCACAATCCTCTCTGGTTCTCACCACCCTGAACAATTTAGTGTCATTGCAAACTTAGCCACTTCACTGCTTACTCCCAACTCCAAATCATTTATGAACAAATTAAAGAGCATGGAACCCAGTACTAAGCCCTGTAGCACCCCACTGCTTACCGTCTTCCACTGCGAAGATTGCCCATTTATACTCACTCTCTGTTTCCTATTAATTAGCCAGTTTTTGATCCACAGAAGGACTTGTCCTTTTACTCCATGACTCTCAAGCTTACTAAGGAGCCTTTGATGAGGAATTTTATCAAAAAGCTTTCTGGAAGTCAAGGTAAACAACATCTATTGGGTCCCCTTTGTCCACATGTTTGTTCACCCCCTGAAAGAACTGTAACAGGTTAGTGAGGCAAGATCTTCCCTTATAGAACCCATGCTGAGTCTTCCTCAATAACTTGTGTTCATCAATGTGCCTACTCATTCTGCCTTTGATAATGGTTTCCAGCAAATTTCCAGGTATTGAAGTCAGACTGACTGGCATGTAATTTCTCGGATCTCCTCTGGAACCCTTTTTAAAGATGGGAGTGACATTTGCTACCTTCCAGTCCTCAGGAACAGAGGCAGATTTCAATGAAAGATTACATATTTTGGTGAGGAGATCCATCAAGTCCACCTCTGAGTATGCCATCCAGATCTGGTGACTTATTAGTTTTTAATTTGTCTATCAGTTGTAGGACCTCCTCTCTTGTCACCTCAATCTGACTCAGGTCTTTCAACACCCCTTCCAAAATTAGCAGTTCTGGAGTGGGCAAACACTTTTCGTCTTCCACAGTGAAGACGGAGGCAGAAAATGCATTCAACTTCTCAGCCATCTCCCTATCCTCCTTTAGTAATCCTTTTACCCCTTGGTCATCCAAGGACCCCACTGCCTCCCTGGCTGGTTTCCTGCTTATAATATATTTGAAGAAATTTTTATTGTTGGTCTTTATGTTTTTTGCAATATACTCATAGTCCCTTTTTGCCTGCCTGATCACAGTCGCATTTGATATGCCTCAGCCTGTGTTCCCTTTTATTAAGCTCACTTGGACTAGCTTTCCACTGCTTAAAGAATCCTTCTCATTTTTTACAGCTTCCATAACTTTCTTTGTTAACCATGCAGGCCTTTTTAATACCTGTTTGTGCCTGTCCTAACTTGTGGTATATATTTTATCTGAGCTTCTAGGACTGTAGTTTTAAATAGCCTCCAAGCTCCCCCCAAGGGTTTTGACTATATTTACACCTTTCCTCTCCAAGAACTTTTTCCAATGGAGGAAAGTTTGGAAATAATGGAAAACACTGGGCAGAAAGCTCCTATGAAATAATTTTCCCTGTTTGGAATGAGTCAAAGGCAAGTTTTACACAAAATATTCAGTAAGATGGGAAAAACATGTAATACAATTGAAAACATTAGATTATGACAAGCAGGAGACCCACAGGGACTCTTTTTCCCTTCCTCTACTATGTCCTTTTCTTGAAAGCCCCAATGCATTTTTCTTGCCTTATTCTCACCTTCTCCTAATTCCGTTTCTACTTCACGTCCATCAAACAAGCCTTTCATCTGCCTCCCATCTTCAGCTCTATCTATTATTTATTTTATTTAAACATACCTTTCTCCATAATAGGGACCCAAAGCAACTTACATCATTTTATCCTCCCAACAACCCTATGCATTAAATTAGGCAGATATATGCCTGACCTAAGATCACCCAGTGAGCTTCCCAGTGAGAAGAGTTTGAGTTTGATTCTAGGTCTGCCAGAACCTCGTCTGAACCTGTAACCACTAAATCACACTGCCTTTTTAGGGGTGGCTGCTGTTGAACAGTAGCAAGCAAGCAGCCAGGCCTGGGTGAGACATGCGAGTCATATAGTAAAAAGTTGTCTGATGGTTGCTGCCAGACCTGGCCCCAATAAATCCTCCTGAGAAGGGCCCTGTCCCCTCCCTCTGCCTTTTATAGACAAAAAACAAGGTACGAAGGCTAACAATACTGTTGCGGTTCCCTAGCAACAGCCACTAAGGGCACTTCTTCCTTAAAACTACAGGTGTTGTTTCTATTATTATTGTTATTATAACTATCTGCTTAAATATAATTGTACAACATTCATATTCTATATTTAATGTCAATGCATCATCAAAGATCTGTGTTTTCAGTGTTAATAAAGTTTAACTCGACATCCAAATATATTGATAGTGCTAACTTTTGTGATTGTATGAGGGGGCTTCTGTCCAAACAGTGTACTGTTTACTACAAAATGTGTTGGCCCACCTCAACTATCAATTTCTCCTACCTCTCAAATGGCAAAAAATGAGCTACATGTGACATGGTAGCATAGGGTACAATAGTTTGAACCCTGTCCTTGTACTCTCCAAAGGAGAGAATGGAGCTAAGAACAAATAGGTGTGGACTCTTTTCTCGGTGACCCCATTAACTTCCGTTGTACAAAGTAAAAGAACTGTTATCAACAAGGCAGCTCAGATATGGCCAGAGCTTGCTTTCCCACCCCAAAACTGCACCAAGGCCTGACTGAGTTCCTAACCAACTGTTAAACTATCAAGCCTTGTTTTCCTCCATTAATTCCTATAGTATAGGGGAAAAGGTATACAGGTCAAAAAAGACACAACCTGGTAGCACAGCAAGATATGAATGCTGTGAGTACACAAGGCTGCCTAAATGCAAACTAGTTTTTCCCAGGGTTGGTTCTTATATCTTCCTTCGTTAGCACATGAAAGGCCTTTGCGTTCTGGCACTCTTTTTATTTTTTAAGAATATGTATACACACAAACATACATATGCATGACAATGTGTATATACAGTTTAAAGTAGGTCAATAATAATCTTATCTGGTACACTGAGACTTTTCTCACAAGGTAGAGTGGACAAGGAATTTGATAAGGCCACAACAACTTGACAATGACAACACAACTATAACAGGGACAGAGTTCACCTGAAATTTCTGTCTCTGCAATTAGAAATTATGTTTTAAGACAAAATATGTTCTCATCTTCAAGACTTACAATATGAATCACACACATACTTTTTATGACAAGACAATGGCTCAGCAATACGTTCAATATAGATGATGGTTAAATCAACTCAGAATTCCATCACAGTAACGTATTAAAGATAAGCAACATTTTTAAACGTATTAAAGATAAGCAACATGGTAGCATAGGGTACCATGTTTTCCATGAAGTCTGCCCGATTATATAGCAGCATTTAGCACAGTTAGTATGCCTAAGAAGAGTAAAACTAGCTCAGCATTCATATAACATAATAACACTAACAAATAACTAAATATGTAAGATCTCCAACTCATGTCAGCCCCAGAGATGCTTTCACAAAACTACCAACTTATCTAGGAACACAATTTGACATTAGAATTGTGCAATATACTGCTTACACAAATAGCTGTGATTTAAGTTTCTGCCAGGCATGGCATAAAAAGTATCCGGTCTAAAGTCTAACTTTATTTATGGCACGCACAAAAACTTTCAGTTTCCAATCTTCATAGTACAGCATTCCAGTCATTTCACAACTGCACCTTTTTCATACTTTCTGTAGACAGAGCTACACCTATCCAATAAGCCTTGCACACAAACCACAATGCTACTCTGACACTGTTTAAACAAGGCATCACACATTTTTCTAAAAGATAAAACTATTTCTGTAACCTTTAAATGATAAAGGTTACAGAAATAGTAAAACACTCTGGTAAAAGCTAGCCAAGAGAGCATGTGACCCTAGTTAACTGCTAACTTCAAACATTATGTCCCCCATTCCTTGCACCAGGATTGATTAAATGAGTCTTCAACTAACATGTAACCAGGGTTCCCTCTAAGATGAATTAGTGTGAGCCAGTTCACAGTTTTTTAGCCTTCGGCTCACACATTTTTGTCTTAGCTCAGGAAAAATGGCCCCAGAGCAAACAGATTTATGCAGTAGCTTACAACTTCAATGCCAGCAGTTCACCAAGCAGAATTTTTGTTCACAAGGCTTCACAGCTTAGAGGGAGCATTATAATATTTGAATTTGTGGAGCTTTAACTAACGGAGGAGAGTTTCTGTCCTGGTAACTGTTATCTTGAATAGATGAATCTTGATTCCTGCCAAAGAAGTGAACCTGGGTTAGTTGAGGCATCTGCATTCAAGCATCTTGACTAACTGAAGTCAGAAGAACGGGAGGAGAGAAGGGAGTGGAAGTATGTAAGCTCAGCAATTAACCAGGGTGTGTACACTCTAGAGAAATTCCATTTTATTTGTGACATCTGAACTGAGCCCCAGGGGAAACTTGCCCTTCGTTCAACAAGGTCTGTGTCCATGTACAAACTGGACTGGAGCTTTAAACCGCCAGAATAATCATTTCTGCTGTTCTTTTATTTACTTAATTTATATTCTACCCTTCTCCCTAATGTGATTCCAAAGCAGCTTATAAAATTCTTCTCACCTTCAATTTTTTAAACTTTCTGATAATAATCCTGAGAGGCAGACTAGGCTCCAACTGTTTCTGACCAAAGGTTACCTAGCAAATTTCTGGGAACTGGAAAGAACCCCCGCATCCCAGATTCTAGTACACCAGTCTAACTGCTTGCACCACATGGGCTTTCTGCCAATACAGAGCACTTTCCAATTAATATACTGCATGGCAAACAGTACACTCACATCTTTTACTATGGAAACGTATCAGTATACAATAACACATAAAAGTTGAATTCACTTCATTCTGACAAAACACTTCTCACAAAATGAAAGCTCACTTTTCCTGTGAAAAGATGCACTTGGGTGCTTAATAAATTAAAATTAACAAAATCAGCATTTTCAAATGATTTTGGTATTAGCTATAATTACCTCAGATAATTAAAGGGATCTAAATAAAAGGAAGAGCTTTTCACAGCACTAGAGAAGTACTGGCTGTTTGTGAAACATTAAAAAGTGTTTCCTCTTTTACTCAGATGTATATGTACCAGAATATTTATCTTTCCGTTTAACACCATAGGTGTTGTAATTTCAACAGTTTAGAACCTGAACTCACAAACAGGGGGGGGATCTCAGTTACGGCTGATTTTGTTGTTTATTTTTGTGTTTGGGGGTTGTTTTGCTTTAAAAAAAAAAACAAAATCTGAATGCAAAGGAAAATCTGAACTGGTATCTGCAAAGAATTCTACAGCTCAAACCACACAACACAAAGCGGCCCATTGGACTTACCGTGAGGGGTCCTTCTCCTCAGAGGTTCGGAGGACATCTCTGTGGGTTATTCCTACTATTCCTTCAGGGAGGCAGGAACACTTTTTTCAACTTCCTGTTGGCGCCTTCGGAATAACCCCGCCCTCAGTTGTGGGACTCCGAAAGCAGTGTCGTCTTCCCTCTAACTAGAAGGACTATAAACACAACTAACAACTCGTTTTAACATGTAAACTGTAAACTTGAACTCCGATAATACTGAAAGTAACACAGTACAAGGGAGATAGGCTATAGAAAGAAACCTAAGCGATGAGAATAAATCTGGGAGTGGCGAGATGTCCTCCGAACCTCTGAGGAGAAGGACCCCTCACGGTAAGTCCAATGGGCCGTTCTCCCTCAGAGGTTGTCGGACATCTCTGTGGGACCTACCAGAGCAGTCCCCTTTAATCGGGTGGGTCTTCATCGCTGACCTCCCCCAGAACATGCAGTAATACCTTTCTCCCAAATGCTGCATCTGCTGATGCCATGGAATGGATCTTATAATGTCTTATGAATGTAGACGGAGAGGACCAAGTAGCAGCTCTACACACCTCTTCGACTGAAGCCCTATTCAGCAGTGCCGCGTTTGTGGAGGCACTCCTAAGAGAATGTGCAGTGATTCCTCCAGGTACCTGTAACCCTGATGCCCTATATGCTTCGCTGATACAGGCCTTCAGCACTGCACTGATGGATGAATTAGACATCTTGTCTCCCACTCTTGGAGGAGAGATGTTGATGAACATGGATTCAGTTTTTCTAATTGACTCAGATCGTAGAATGAAAATCTTCAAGGCCCTGCGCACATCTAACGTATGCCAGACTACCTCCTTTGGGTGTTTGGGTTCTGGACAAAAGGTGGGTAAGTAGATTTCTTGTGAGCGGTGGAACCTAGAAGCAGCCTTAGGAATGAAGGAGGGATCCGTGCGCAGAACCACCTTTTCTTTGTGGAACACGCAAAGACCCGCCTTCACTGATAAGGCCCCCAGTTCCGAGACTCGACGTGCAGACGTGATGGCTACTAAGAAGAGAGTTTTCATTCGCACCCATTTTAAGTCCACCTCTCGAAGGGGCTCAAATGGCTTCTTGGTAAGTGCTGATAAAACGGTATGGAGCCGCCAAGACGGAAAGCGATGGACTGTCGGAGGAGATTTCGATTTTGCCCCCTGCAAAAATAATTGGATGTGTGGATGTTGAGATAGCCTATACCCTCCAACGACCGGTAAGACAGTGGACAGGGCAGCTATCTGCCTTCTCAGCGTAGCTGGTTTTAACCTGGACTCCAGGCCCTCCTGTAAAAACGCCAGTATCTCCGCAATGGAAGGGGAAAGCGAAGGAACCTTTTTCCTACGGCACCATCGGACAAAGGCCTTCCAGGTGGTGTTGTATATGCGAACTGTGGAGGGCCTTCTTGATGCTAGCATAGTGTCCGTCACCTCCGGAGAGTAACCTAGATTTCTGAATGTCTCCCGCTCAATCTCCACGCGGTCAGATGAAACCACCCCGGGTCGGGGTGCCACACCGGACCCTGATGAAGCATGTCGGGAGGAACTGGAAGTGACATTGGAAGGTCTATTGATAGCTCTGTCAACATTGAGAACCACGGACGCCGTGGCCAATAGGGAGCTACCATGATGATTTCCGCCTGTAGAGCTCTCACCCTCCGCAGTACTCGAGAAACTAGAGGGACCGGAGGAAACGCATACAAGAGACCTGGAGGCCATATGGCTGTCAAGGCATCTGTCTGTTCGGCTTCTGGATGGGAGAACCTTGTGAAGTACCTTGGTAGTTGCGAATTTGTGTTTGAAGCGAAAAGATCCACCTCTGGTAGACCCCAACGCTGGCATATGAGGTCGAATATGTCTGAGCTGAGGGCCCACTCGCCCTCGCAGATTTCCTGTCTGCTTAACCAATCTGCCTGTATGTTGTCCTGGCCTCTGATGTGTTCCGCCCTTAGAGAGGCCAGATGTTTTTCTGCCCATGTCAGAATTCTTGATGCTTCCCGGTGCAACTGTGAAGACCTGGAGCCCCCCTGGTTGTTCAGATACGCCTTGGCTGTGATATTGTCCGTTCTGACAAGCACATGCTTCTGGAACAATTGGGTCCTGAATGCAACCAGGGCTAGACGTATGGCTCTGATTTCTAGCAGGTTGATGGGAAGCAGACTCTCGGACTGAGACCACCTGCCTTGGACTGGCTTGTCCTGAAGAGAAGCTCCCCAGCCCCCCAGGCTGGCATCTGTGAATACCTCCAGGTATGAGGGAGGATGGAACAACTTGCCCTGGCGAAGATGAGACAAGTCCGTCCACCATCGCAAACTCCTCTTGACTGACAACGGAATTATCAGATTTATGGCCTTTCTCTCCATTATCTGAAGTTGAAATGGTCGTAGGAACAGTTGAAGAGGCCTGGAATGGAATCTGGCCCATTGAATCATGTCTATGGTCGATATCAAAAGTCCCATTAGTTTGGCAAGCAACATCAGAGGTGATGATTTGCTCTGAATGACCCTGGAAGCCAAATCCTTGATGGCCCTGGCCTTGGACAGAGGTAGAAATAGCGAATTGCAAGTGGAGTCGATCATTGCGCCTAGGTGTTCCAACCTCTGACTCGGCTGAAGTGAACTCTTTTCTTTGTTCACCAGGAATCCGTGAGACTGAAGACACTGAATGGCCAGAGTTGTCCCCCGAAGGGATTTCTCTTTGCTGTTGGATCTGACCAAGAGGTCGTCCAGATAGGGATGAATGTGAATACCCTGCTTCCTCAGCTGGGCTATTGGGTGAATTAACATTTTGGAAAAAACTCTGGGCGCTGTTGACAGGCCAAAGGGTAAGGCCCTGTATTGGAAGTGCTGATTCAGTGCCACGAACCTTAGAAAACGACGATGAGAAGGGTGGATAGGGATGTGGAGATAAGCTTCGGTCAGGTCTATGGAAGTGAGGTACTCCCCTGACAATAGAGAGTCCATAATGAATCTCAAGGTTTCCATTCTGAAGTGACGTACTTTGACATAGCGATTTAGAAACTTGAGATCCAAGATGGCCCTCCAGTCGCCATTCTTCTTGGGTATGGTGAAAAGGATGGAGTATACGCCTTTCCCCTTCTCCGACCCTGGGACTAGTTCGACTGCTCGAATGTCGATAAGATGCTGAATTGCTTTTGAGGTGATGAGACGTTTGTGCTTCTGCTTGGGGGAAGGTGATCTGACAAATCTGTCTGGTGGAATGCGGTGAAACTCTATTGAATACCCCTCTTTTACAATTTCTAAAGACCATTGGTCTGCCTGAGAGGCCTCCCAGGCTTCTGCAAAGTGGAGTAGTCGAGCTCCCACCGGTACGTGACCGTAGTCATGCCTGCTTGGACTTGCCCTCTCTGTCAGGCTTGTCCATTTTGGAGAAGTTATTACGATTGAATTTGGAGCCGAATGAGCCTCTTTTGAAGGAATTCTTTGGTGTTTCCCAATTAAACTTCTTTGATTCAGAACGATATCTGGCCAAGGAATGTTGGGTCCGAAAGGACTGGGGGCCCCTCTTTTCATTCCTCCGAATGGATTTGGGCATGGCCTTCTTTTTATCCCTAGTCTCTACTAGGATCTTGTCCAAAGCGTCCCCGAAGAGACGATCCCCTTGAAAGGGATAAGCTGCCACTGTGGATTTAGAGAGGAAGTCAGCTTGCCAAGCCCTAAGCCACAGGAGGCGTCTAGCCACAGTAGCGGAAGCCATTGTTTTAGAGGCAAAGGTCAGTATATCTAAGGTTGCGTCAGCTGTGAATGACGCTGCCTTAAGGATGCGTGAGGCGCCCTCTAACATGCGTCTGTTGTCCTCAGGTAACATCTGGAGGAACTTACGTACCCAAACAATGGACGCCCTGGAGACCAGGGAGGCCGCGGAGGACGCCTTAACTATCATGGCCACAGATTCGTACAATCTCTTCAAGGTTGCCTCAGCTTTTTTGTCCAGGGGATCTCTAAGAGAACCCTGGCCGTCCTCTGAAACCAGTCCCGAAGACTGTAGAGCTGCTACTGGGCCGTCCACAGTTGGAGCTTGTAACAACTCATTGGTATAGGCAGGCAGTGCATATAACTTCTTTACTAAGTGAGGAAACTGCTTAAGGGAAGCTGGCTTTTCCCATTCTGCTCTAACCTGCTTTTCAAAGTATTCTGGAAAGGGGAAGACTTGTTCAGAAGCTTCCCCCCTGGGCAAGAACTCAGAATTACCACTGGTTCTTGACTTAAACTTCTTAGATTTAGCTACCTTGACTTCCTCATCAATAGGGCCCTCCTCAATTTCTAAGGCTGAAAGCGTTTTGGCTAGAAGAAACTGGTAATCTTCCTGATGGAAGAAACGACTAGCCTGTTCAGGAATTTTAACCTCCTCCTGTTCCTCCTCAGAGAAACATTCCCCCTCTTCCCTGTCTTCCTGGTCAGAGTCAGATGCCATAGTCTCGAGCTCTAAGGATTGGGAAGACTGCACTGGGGCCTTTCGCGCTGCCTTAGTGGGCCAGGAGAAAGAGCGGGGAGGGTCTGCAGGAAAGGTTGATCCTTGAGGGAGAAGCCCCAGCCGGGCGCAAAAGGAGCCCATTTCCTCCTGCATAGCTCTTCTAATAAAAAGCATAGCCTCTGGATTCAGAGGGTTGCCCATTTGTACATTACCCCCGTCCTGGAAGCCTTCGATGCGCGGTTGCAGGTAGTTCCGAGTCTCCGGAGTGCCTGCTCCTGGGGGTTGGAAGGTCTGAGAGCTACGCTCCGCACTTCCAAAATGGCCGCCGCTGCTTGCTGCCGCCCCGAGGGACGTAGCCTGGGCCTTCATTACGCGCCGTTTCTTGGCGCTGGCAGCTGGCTCGTCTGCGGCCGCGTCAGGAAGGGCGCGAACAAGCCGCAAAGGCAGGTCGGCTCCTTCGACGTGAGTCGGCGCTGCTAGAAGCGCGGCGCGCGACTCTCCCTCCTCGTCCGATAAGAAACCGTCCCTACTACAGGCCATTCTAAAACGACCCAGAACAAGTTTCCTCGGTAGTCTTTGATCAGCAAAGGCAGAAGGAAAGGGAGGGATAAGTAGATATGGAAAGGAAAGGATATGGAATGGAAATTGAGAAAAAGAAACAGAGAAAAAAGGCTGAGCCTAGCCTTGTGCTGCTGCTCCCTGTAGAGGCAGGAACAAAAACTGAGGGCGGGGTTATTCCGAAGGCGCCAACAGGAAGTTGAAAAAAGTGTTCCTGCCTCCCTGAAGGAATAGTAGGAATAACCCACAGAGATGTCCGACAACCTCTGAGGGAGAACTCATTTCTTTTACATCATTATTTTAAGCCATGGAGGTTTGAACATTTGAGATTAGAGGAGACTTTTGGTTGGAACTCAACAAAACCCAAAAGGAAAGCTCCCACTCAATAACACAGGATCAGATCCACAGGTGCTGAAAGCTGAAGTTTTCACGCAGACATAGAATAAGGAGAACTGACACCTTCAGAAAGGATAATAAAAGGGCCAAGTGTATTTATTTTCATTGATCAAGAGAGATATGTAAGCACCCACAGGCAGAACTTCATAACAAACAGTAGAACGACCATGTTTTTTGTACTCCATGTTTCTGTTGTTCAAACCTGAGATCTTGACATGCAGGATACCTTAGGAGCTTTTAGAAGAATTACTGCGGAGGGGGAGTAATTTTAACTATATTTCATTAAATGTTGCTTTATATACTTAAACTTTAGAACTGCCTAAATTACTGGAATATCCTTTATTGCACAAAACCCCCCACTAAAACATTAGCTAAGACTGCCAGCATCTACTTCTATCAGGAGATAAATGGTAAACTGAGATCTGGAGTTACTCTATAAAAATTGATTTATTGCTTTAAAAAGGGTAAAGGTAGTCCCCTGTGCAAGCACCAGTCGTTTTCGATGGCAGACTTTACAAGGTGGGTTGCCATTGCCTTCCCCGGTCATCTACACTTTCCCCCAGCAAGCTGGGTACTCATTTTACCGACCTTGGAAGGATGGAAAGCTAAATCAACCTGGAGCCAGCTACCTTAACCAGCTTCTGCTGGGATCGAACTCAGGCCGTGAGCAGAGGGCTCCGACTGCAGTACTGCAGCTTTACCACTATGTGTCACAGGGCTCTTTCTATTGCTTAAGATTCCACATAAATTTAGCATACATTTCAACTAACAGGTTCAATTCTGAATTTTCAGATAAAAACACATTGTAATTTAATAAATTTTAATCATCTTTATAGCATAAAATATGGTTGCCAAATATAAACATAAAATAATCTATGGGATTTGAGGAAGAAGAAAAGGCACTCGGGTGTTATTATTAACCTACTAGTAGCAACAGAGATACCAAGAATGTACTATTGCAACAGAAATACCAAAAATGTACTATTGCAAAAAAAAAAAAAAAAAACCTTCCAGGTATTACTGAATGATTTCACAAGATGTTTGACATTATTTGGATTATGCCTAAACTTACATATAATGGACAAGTTTGAAAAGGAAAGCAGAGCAAACTAAGTTTATTCAGAAATGGGCAGCATTTACCTGATGTTAGAACAATGCAATTAATATTACTGTACATTCCCTTTACTTTGGTATAAGACTGAAATTCAGATGTTTTAGACTTTGCCTAAACTTACATATAATGGACAAGTTTGAAAAGGAAAGCAGAGCAAACTAAGTTTATTCAGAACTGGGCAGCATTTACCTGATGTTAGAACAATGCAATTAATGATATTAGACTGTACATTCCCTTTACTTTGGTATAAGACTGAAATTCAGATGTTTTAGACTTCTTTCAGACAATCTCCATGCTTTGTAAAAATAAATTAATAAATAGTAAAATAAATCAGGAAAGAACTCTGAAGATGAAAAAGTACAGTTGTTACAAAATGAAAACTGGTAACAAATGAAATGCAAATAAGTATGTTGCAGGAAATTTTTATGGTTGACATTTATTTTAAAAATTCACACTAGTAGTCTGGGTTATTAAAGAACTACCGTCATCATCATCTACCCCCACTGGTACAATCCAATAAAACTTCCGCTGGATATACTGGCATGGCAAAACACAATTTCCCCTTATTTGAACCAAGGCCAATGTTGACATGATGGGAGCAGAAAGAGTCTGTAGGTATTTCTAAACATGTCAACTACTTGATGAAAAAGTTCTCTCTTTTTTAACAAAATACATGGGTGAGGGAACAGAAACCCTTTCTCTTACCCACTGCTAGGTTCTTCTGCTTTAATGATTTTCTCCTAACACAAAGTGAGCTAGGACAGACAAAAATGCAACAACAGCAAAGGGACATGAGATAGCTCTCCTGTCCTTCTGTGCTCTGCCCAATGACTAACACACAACCCAAAACTTTAGTCTAGTTTACATTTTTTCCTTAAACATATATACCAAATTCTTGACATTTAAGACTGACAGATGGACTCTAATGCTCATATGTACTCCATGGCCACAGAAAGAGGTGCCCAAAGAGACATATTTTTCACTCAGTCAGAGATCAAACGCACAACTGGTGTGCTGCACTGAAGATGGGAACCACATTTAACTGCTGGGCCACACATTCCTAGAGTAAGGAAAGGTCTCCTGCTTGCATTTGCAGTTTTACACTTCAGAGGAGCTCTGCAGTCTCCTGCAGGGTCCTCTGGTGTTCCCAACAAACATGGAGACATGACGACCCTGATGGAGCACAGGTCTTGCAGGCAGTGTTCCTTCTAAGTTGAGTTAGTGTGAGCTAGCTCACCATTTTTTGGTCTTCGGCTCACACATTTTTGTCTTAGCGCAGGAAAAATGGCCCCAGAGCAAACTAATTTATCCAGCAGCTCACAGCTTTAATGCTAGCAGCTCACAGAGTAGAATTTTTGCTCACAATACTCCACAGCTTAGAGCGTGGATTGCTTGCAGGTGCCCTAAAGTTCAGTTATGGATCTTATTGCTTACGTCCCCATCCATTCTTCCATTCCTATCCATTCAGTGAATCAGATTCTTCAATCTGTATCAAGCACTGGACAACTCCTCATCTGAGTCTATACCAGGCTCAATAGATGGAGTCATGACACTAACCAATCTGGGTAGCTTTCAAACCTCTACCTTCCTTATGAGGTTCAAATGGGGTCAGGATGAGACAGGTCCTTCTCAGTGAAGTCAGAAGGTGCCACTACCTCTCTTATAATGAGTTCTGAGACTGTATATAGAATAGGATTAAGATTTATTAGATCCCACAATACACTGCTCTAAATTAATAAAGATAATTTCACTGAAGCAAGATAAAAAGTTATTAATTACTTTGCCCTGCATATTACTTTCTTACATGACCATCTAGAGAAAGAAGAGGAAACCTTCTAAAGAAAGCAACGCTCAGCAAAAAAAAAATCCTCTGGGCCACTATGCTTTTTTTTTTAAGGAAAGGAAGTGGCAGGGTAAGCAAATAGTGCATATACACTTGAAGGAGGGAGGGATGATTCCATAAGGTAGAAGGTATTTATTAAAAGAAAAATAAGTAGCAAAGGTAAATTAGCCTGAGCTGGTGTAGTGCAACTCTAACTCCCTAGACTCTCACATACATTAAGACAAAATAGATAAGAAATAGTTACTTTGTTATTTAAAAATGCTCCTCACTGCAAACTAAAGCTGCTTTTTTTAAGTACAGAGAAAAAAATACACCTACCATAGAGATTCAGCAAAGACCCCCAAACCATTTACTTGTATCTCAATATGTGGATAACAAACTATATTTTAACGTGGCTGCAGCATGTGGAATGTACTATATCTAATTCTGAACATTACTTCACAGTACAGATCAAAATAATCCACATAATAGGGCCAAGTACAGAAAAAGATGTTTCTACAAACCTAGAGGATTTCAGAAAAATCCAATCATTAGACAAATACAAGGAGTTAAAATTTCCCAAACCTAGCAGAGAAAAATGCTGGCTGAGATCTCATGAGATCACTGCCAGCATTGCATGGGGTTTCCTAGTCAACCCATACAACTAAGCCTTTTTAAAGCAGCAGTAGTAATAAATAAAAGAGCCCCATGGCGTAGAGTGGTAAAACTGCAGTACTGCAATTCTAAGCTCTGCTCATAACCTGAGCTCGATCCCAGCAGAAGCTGGGTTCAGTAGCTGGCTTGAGGTTGACTCAGCCTTCCATCCTTCTGAGGTCGGTAAAATGAGTCCCCAGCTTGCTGGGGGGGGGGGGAAGTGTAGATGACTGGGGAAGGCAATGTAAAACCACCCCGTAAAAAGTCTGCCGTGAAAACGTTGTGAAAGCAACGTTACCCCAGAAACAAAAACGACTGGTGCTTGCACAGGGAACTACCTTTACCTTTTTTGGTAATAAATAAAAAGGGGATAAACCAGAGACACAAAGGTTAGGGAGAGTGGTAGCAACATAAAGGCAGGAGGAAGGACAAAGCAACAGGAGGGTGGGATGGAGCAAGAGGAGATAGGACTTTCCTCCCCTTTCTTTGGGGTGTCCCTTTTGTATATGTCACATCCCTAGTCAGTTCACGGAAACCATCTAGCCAAGTACTGTACACTTTGACTTGCAGGATCCTAAAACACTACTTTCTTTCCCAACACCTGCAATGACTGGACTACAAAACTAGAAGACTATTATGTAAAAAAAAAAATTAATACATACAAAAAATGCACTAATTACATCCCTATTCCTTTTATAAATATGTCCTCCTAAACCATTCTGGTTTTTGCATTCTCCAGAATATCCCAAATGCAGACACTTCCTTGGAGGTTTAACAGCAGAAAATAATGGGAAGGAATAAGGGAATAACAGGGGTTAAACTAAGATTTGTTTCATTTTAGTTTTGTGAACTCCCCATGTATTAAAAGTTACCAAAAACTGGTCATTTTTCTAAACCTTACAATAGGGTGCTCCAGTCAACATTCAAAGAACTTTCCTTCAATGGAAGACCAACTTAAGTTGGGGGAAGGCTCCAGACTCTTCTCGGTAGAATAGGTTAGATCCAGTCCTCTATAACCCAAAGGATATAAAAGCAAAATAGGACAGTAGGCCAAGAAGATCAAAAGCATTTGTAAAAAGGAACCACCACGAATAACACTCAAGTTTTTGAGTAACTACTTGAAAAATGCTTAATACCTTTGTTATCAAGAGGTTTGCAAGTTAATGAGGTTGAAGTTAAAGCACGTTATACAGTGATCTGAATACTTCTAAACTTTTAATGATGGGGATGGAAATCTCCTAGAGTATGATGTACATTAGGATGTAACTTAAAATATAAGCTATCTATAATTTCAATCAAGATATTATACTTTTCTTAAAAAGAAGAGAAATGTGAAAAAATTACCTGGTTTAATTTACCTCTGCACTTTCAAATGAATAGTGAATAGCGATGTTAATGGGCATGCACAATTAACCTAAGGGCAGAAACCCCATGTTTAACATCAAGCCATCTAAAAGTTGTCTATTATCACATCCTTTATGCAAAGAGTAACACTTCAGATATTACTATGCAAATATTTTCCTAATCATATATATTAAAACTCATCACTTGAATAAAAATTCTTCACTGGAATAAAAATTAATCGTATGTGGGCACCATGGTTGATTACTACGGTAAAGCTAAGTTAAATCTTGCAATGACTACTATTCGAGAACAAATTACCACCAATTTTACCTCACCTCTAAGCACTAAATTCCAAATAGTGAATGACAAAATGTAAGAAAAAGGGATATAGAGATAGAGATAGATTTACACACTACATTTTTCACTGCATGAATCACCATACTTGATCAGGGGAAATGTGAATGCCAGAACATATAAATACGTTCAAGGAAGTCACACATAGTGCAACATTCACATCTGGTAATCTACCAGAGGCCCTGCTGCATGCCTAGAAAGACAAAACTGCAGGGTCATCAAGATCCTGAGAAGCCACAACATATGGCTACTGAGCTACATCCTATTGATGTAACCTACTGAGTAACAAATTACTATACAAATTAAGGTTGTGGAAGTCTGGTGCTGGTAAATGGTCTTGAAATAAGCAATCATTGTTCATACCTTCTGTCAGCAAATACAAGACACCAAACCAAACACTTCAATGACAACAAATTAGAACAGGGGTGGCCAAACTTGTTTAATGTAAGAGCCACAAAGAATAAACTTCAAAAGTTTGAGAGCCACGAGACATGAAAAAATACTACCACACACTTTTTATTTAAACTCTTAATACTGGACTTGGTGGCGCAGCCATCTTATGTGTTCACTTTTCTCCCTCAGCTCTTGCACTCTCTTTCCCCACTCCAAGTGTCTGGGTGATCTCTGTGGTGGAGAAGAGCTTTCAAGTCTGCCTATCCCCCCCCCCCCCCTTGCCCTGCTTCACATTTGGTGGAAACAGTTGCCTACATATGGGTCAGCACTCAGAGGCTGACTGAGGTCCTGATGCTGCACACACTTACTCAAGAGTAAGCCGCAACTTCCGAGAACCACACAGTGTGAAAGAGCCACATCTGGCTCCTGAGCCACAGTTTGGCCACCCCTGAATTAGAACCTCACTCCTCTGCTTAGAAATACCAGTAAAGCTACCGCTTACAACATATGCTTTAAGGCTATGCTCACAGAAATCTACCTTATCAACTCACTGTTGTATCACTACTGGTACTATCTACTCTGACTGGCATCAGCTCTCTCCACTCTCAGTTCAACAGCTTTCACTACCCAGTCTCAGGTAAATAACTTTTATTACCCAGTCCTTTTAATAGGAGACTGAAACTTTCTGCATGCAAAGGAGATGCTCCACCCCTCAGCTACAACCACAAGTCCTGAAATGCAAACTAGATGAACAATCAAGGTATCATTCAAAGCAGAGAACAGGAGGATGAGCAGGCAATATGGATGATGCCTTATGACAATGATTAGGAGCTGTGGGAGAACACTTACTTAAGCAATAAAAATGAAGACATACAGTTTGACAAACTCACAAGGATATTTTCAAGAATCAAGAGACATTCAGGTAACACTGGTGGAGATGATCACATCACCTAGCAAGAAAGGCAATGGTCCAATGGTGCCAGACAACCAAGATCTTATTCTCTATGTCAGGCAAGAAATTAACTGAATTCTCATTCATTTATCTTAAATGTGTCTACATTCAGATAGCACTATAAACCATAGTTTACTCTTACAAACTGGTCTATTACATATGGCCAGACTCCAGTATCATTACAAAGCTGTTTCTCCAACACAGTCACCAACAAAATTCTGCCAGGTTCATACTCCTTACTCATGCACATAGTAGAACTGTTTTTATTTATTAGTAACAACGGGGAAAGTGCCCCTTCTTGGACAGTTGTGATAGTGAGATTTGATTGACAAGAAGAGTGGGGCACACATTTAGCACACAGAGAAACACACCAATTTCTGGACTAGCAATTACAACTTTACTAATACCATGTAGAAGAAAAATATGTACTAATGGAAACACCTATATCCTAGTACTCAGAAATTTGCTTAAGTCAGGAAGAAGACTATTTTCTTAAGTAAATAACCTTTCAGAACACTGTTGTAAAACAAGAGTATCAAATTTAAATGAGATGAAGTGCAGAGTTCTCCACTCAGGAGATGTCTAAAGGGTCACTTAATTATTTACTTAACAAGGCAATTCTACATAAAATCTATTAGCAGACATCAACTACCATCTCAATTTACACAGCACAATTTGGAAAAGGTGAAGCTCTGAGAAGTTGTTCAGAAACACTTAAAACCAATAATAAAGAAAAGACCTATGCACACATACATGCCTCACTGCAACACAGGTGTTCCAGGACAGAAAAATAATTTCCTACTACTACCCAAAAAGAATCAGCTATCAAAACAGATGCATAAATTCATCACTACAGGCATATGTTAGCCACAAAGATGTGGCCAAAACTTACACATAAAAGTGTAGTAGTGCATCACAGGCAACATTATAAACCTTATGCACGTGATGAGGTCTTGGAGCTATAGTCCTGAAAATCCTGCTCCAGGAGGAAATTGCAGAAGCCACTCAATGAAATGCTGTTCAGCATGAAGTAAGGTACAAAATCCAGCCAGAATGACTTTTGGCCTCATGCAACCTCTTAAATTAAATGTTTTCTGTGCTCTCTTCCGAAAAGGGATTTTAAGTCTCACTGAACTGTATTCAGACAACACTGGAATTTGTTAACGCTTATGGAGCATTATCACCTCTTGCGCAAAATAATTTGGTATACTTAGAAGCAAGCAGCATTTAACCAGCATGACCAGGACTCACCACCCCATCCTGAGGAATTTTCCTTTTTTAGTAACTTTTTTAAAAATTGTAACATCCAGTCTGATAAAGAATTCTGGTAAACGTGAAAGCTTGCACACTTGTGTCATTTGGTTAGTCCTAATAAAAAGTATGTGTGGATTATGGTATCTATTTCCCCCCTCATCATTTCAGCCTGATTAAACACTTCCTTGAATTCTCTTCAGTGCCCAGCAGGGTGGTGACATGTTACCTGAAAATACGAATACTGCTTATTCCTGTCATGAATCACAGAACTGCTAGCATAACAAACTATACAGAACTGTATTTTGGGAATGCTGCCATATATATGGATTAGGTGCCCCCAAGTTACTATATCAGAAAAGAAAGCACGCCCAGCAGTACATGCTCGAGATCCAAGAAACCATCTTGGCACCCAACAGTCTCACACTATTCCTGCTAACAGCATGACAAGCATTCATCTCTCTGCAAGACACTTAGCCTTGAAGTGCATGTCCCTTGGTCACACTTTTTATGCATGGCCTCCAATTTGCAATTGCTCGGGCTTGTCTGAAGTAACCAGTTTTGCTCTGAACATCAGCAGATCTGTTATCTGCACTGCGTTACATTCTGATCTGTAATTGTGCAACAGCAAATTCCACATACTTCAACTTACAATTTAAATGTCTTGGAGCCAACTGAGATCAGAGCAGGTGTTATCTGAATCTAAATCTCTTATAAGCCTTTGCTTGCCTCGGGTCTCAATTTTAAAGTCACTGGAAAGGAAGAGAGAAGCCTGGCAGCATCTCTGGATAAAGAGAAAATTCTAACATTCAGCGGTCTTAACAGAAGACAAAGAACTAACAGTCAAAAGATATAATATCTATTTTTGGGTTTTCAGCTGAGTTTGCCTGTGCCCTTGTGAAAGAGTCTTTTTTTTCTTGGCCCAGAAGATTACGGTGTTTTCAAAGTATGTTTTTTTAAAAACAATCTAAGTGATGGCACTGTGCAACAAAAATAATCTGCTTCACAATTTTACTGCTAAATGCTGCTGTGATAATATCTTTTGCAAGCAACTGACGACTACTGCAGCCCAAACTCTGCCAGGATTTTAACCTCTTCTTCCCTTACAGTCTATATTCCAACTTTCAAAAATTTCTAGTTATCCATTACATTTTCCCACACACACACACTTTTATTATCACCATCAAAAGCACAAACAGGACCAACAAAATTGTAAAAGCTTCTTCAGATACAATGAAATGGAAATTACCAGTACACTGAAATTGAAGTTACCACACCATACATATAGGTAGAGGGTGAACAGCAAATTGGCATACAGTATAATAAAGCTGCTTAACAGATGCAAGGACCAATAACAGGCTCCCTGACAACAGCAGAGGGAGAGATAAGGAAAACAAAGTTGTCAAATGTTGTGAGACAATGAAGCCAGGAGGCCCACTACACCGTCAAGCCTCCTCACTGGCAACCCCATTTCTGCCCCTAGATTGCCAGAGCTACCCCTGCCCCTGAAGTCAGGTGGTCATCTAAACCTGTCTCCTCACCAGTGAGCCCACCTTCTCCCCTGTCCTTTGGGCACAGAGGGTTGGTGTAACCCCCTCATTTTGGCACTCATCACATGAAAGAAAAATATCCAAATGCATGGATCTAATTTTTTATAAGTTATTGTGTTTGAATATTATAGAAGACCAAACATCATCCTAAAAAGCACTGAGGCCACTCGGATAAGAAACATACAGGATGCCAAGAAACATGTATGATCACGAAAACATAAACATTCATTTATTACTATTTTTGCCTCTAAACAGAATTTTGTCAGAAACATGTCTTGTAAGCCGCCTTGAGCCTGCCTTGGCGGGGAGGGCGGGATATAAATAAAAAAATTTTTATTATTATTATTATTTTAATTATCAGACATCTTCTAAAAGGTTAGCAGTTAAGCTATGCTTAACAGGAAGATTGACCATCAGTCTTGTCTATTAAAAAAAAATTAAGTGACACATGTAGGACTCAAAAGCCTTTCAGAATGGTTGCTTTGTTCAACTGATCAATTCTTATGATTGTGTACCTCACAAAGAAGTTAGATTACTGTAATAAGAATTTTTCTAATAAAATGAAAAATCTGTTCCCAATATACAGCTTATGCCCTGAATTGTGAATGCATTAATTTTAAAAGAAGAACCCATAAATCACAGGCACATAGTAACCACTTTGAGTAACAGTGCACTATGGCTCCCAGTTCATGCAAGCTGATCACATACAGAGGTTGCCATGTGTAGAAAGAGAATGGATTTGCAATGGCATGCAAAAAAAAAATTAAATAACATTTAGCTGGGCTTGTAGTGACATGCCAAGTATTCTTAGTTACATTCATGGCAGTAACACATGATCGATTCACCAGGAGCTGCTAACCGTCCTGCACTCCAACTGAACAGACCACCTGGCCCAGCTTTGCATGTTTATTTTAATGGAATTCACTGCAATATGCTTGTGACATCAGTTCTATAACTTGATATTACAAATATTTCATATTTACGGACAAAAACATTTTTATGCATCTCATGTCCTCTCTCTTTCTAGGCAGGCCAGATGACAAGTTACCACACTGGGCAAAATCGTGTGTTCTACATTCAAGAGCTTCCCTCATTCGCATTCCACTGTGAAAGTCCCAGTAAAGCAAAGCTAGAGAGGAAAGTCCAGTCAACTACTAAGCAATGAAAGCTGTTATCTACAAGGTGCTTTAGGAATGAAAACTTCTCAAAGCAATTAAGGTAGAACACCATTACACGACTGGGCAAACAAAGCTTTCACCCCAAAATACATTAGTTTGTTTTCTACATTTGATAATCAATGCATGTAATTGCATGTTCAGGATGTTAGCTACCCATTGCAACAGGATTTTGTTGTGTGCTTTTCACAAAAATGACAAACAGCAGCCCTGACCTGAATAAGCCCAGGCAAACCCAACCTTACCAGATTTTGGAAATTAAACAAGATTGACTCTGACAAGTACTTGGACGGGAGACCTCCTTGGAATACCAGAGCCGGAGGCAGGGAGAGAATTTATTCAGCCACCTCTCTGAATATCTTCCATGCCCCTAGTAGGGGTCAGTCACCAGGGGTTGTCATTATGCAAATACAAAAATACAAAAAAAATAAACAAACATGGCAAACAGCTATCATTACTGTATTACAGATAACTGCAACACGGTCTTCGCATTTTAATTTGCTCATGAACCTTAATATAAGCTGTATGCTTTCTGCTCCTTTTCTGCAACCCCCTTATGTATAACCTCTGTAAAGGTACTTCTCTGTTGTGTTCTGACATAGAGATGGATCCAAGTGGGCAGCTGTGTTGGTCTGAAGCAGTTGAACAAAGCAGGAGTCACGTGCACCTTTAAGACCAATGAAGTTTTATTCAGAATGTAAGCTTTCGTGTGCTCTCGAAGCACACTTCATCAGACAATACCTGATCCCCTCGTATGATGAAGTGTGCTTAGAGAGCACACAAAAGCTCATGTTCTGAATAAAACTTGGTTGGTCTTAAAGGTACACTTGACTCCTGCTTTGTTCTGGCATGTGTTATGCTGCCTCCTTATTTTTGCTGCCATCAAAGCTTTTCACCTTAGAATTCTTAAAAAGGTAAAGGGAGTCCCCTGTGCAAGCACCAGTCGTTTCCTTAGTTGAACCCAAATAACTGGACAGCTTAGGTGTACACCAGGGGTGGCCAAACTGTGGCTCTTTCACACATATTGTGTGGCTCTCGAAGCCCCCACTGCCCCATTGGCTGGCATGGAGAAGGTGTTTATAGTTAAAGTTACTTTCTTTCCACCTCTTCCTCTCCCCATCTATGTGCTTTCTTTTCAGTTTTCTTTCCACCTTTCCTTCCTTCCTTTCAGCTCTCAGACATCTGACATTCAGGTCTTGCAGCTCTCAAATATCCGACGTTCATCTCTTGCAGCTCTCAGACATCTGGCATTCATCTCTTGTGGCTCTCAAACATGTAACGTTTATCTCTTGCAGCTTTCAAACATTTGACATTTATTCTATGAGGATCTTCTGTTAAGTAAGTTTGGCCACCCCTGGTGTACACTGTAGATTAACAGAATGGTCAACAAGTGGGGGTTGGCTCTGATGTTAAAGGGGATCCTCTAAAAATAAAGTTGTTTTTCTTAAACATAGAGTTTATTTATAAGTAAAACAATAACAATTTCTATGTGGTTAATAAGCATAATGGCTTCTGACAGGGACAACAGAATAATGGTTCCTTAAACAGACCTAACCACACAAGCTTATTTTCTCATTTGCCACATAGGTTAGTAACTTCCACAAAGTTTAACTTCCCAACTTGTCACCAAAGCTAGTAACTTCCACATAGATTTATTTTCTTCACTTGCAACTTATGCTAATAACTTCCACACTTCTCACACTCTACAGCACCCCACTCAAGCTCTTTCCTCCACATATACTGCTCAGCAATTACTCTCACACAAAGCCTTTCTCTTAACAAAACAGTCAACTCTGCCTCTCCAGGATACAGTGACCATCCAATCACAACACTTCACTCACTCATCTAGCCCTTCCCTTTCTTATTCAACAGGCCTACAATTTAGATCATAGCATTTAAAATTCCATGTTAAAACACCGAAACTAAACACATATACAGTATTTATATGGTGAAATGTCAATTAAGTGATTAACACAATAGTTTTTGCTACATTATCAAGGTGAGGCCCATTGGTTCAGGCCCTTTGAGGATGTAAGCAGTCAGTCAATCTACAGCCAGTATATGAAAGGTTTTAAATACTGCCCAGAAAATAAGGAATAGAGGGGGAAGCAGACAATCACTCCAGCATTCACTTTTGAATGTTAGCTAAAAATAAAAGTGCATCAACCAAGCAGCCATCTGGAAACAAGAGGGCATTCTTTCATATTATTTGTTTTCAATGCCTTTAAAAATGAAAAGTCAGAGACGGCGCAAAACTCTACATAATAAAATGCTAATTTCAAAACCATAACCATTAAAGTATTCTTTCACCTTACAAAAAAGAGGACAATACACCGATTAATTTACCTTGTGTGATATAAACCAAATACACACGACTGAATAAGGGTTTTTTTACCAATACAAGCCTCAGGCAGAAAATGAATACAAAAATGTAAGCATAACATTCCATAAGGTATTAGCTTTTCACAAAGCCATGAGTAATAGTAACTTGGCAAGCTATTACCGTAAGTACCACATCCCAGATGGTAGACAGGAGATCTGTATGCCAACTCAGATGCAGCTGCCAAGGCCCACGTTTCAAAGTTCCTTTGTCTCCCTCACTCCTAGACGTCCTGATTCTCCACCCTATTTCCTGGTTTGTGACAAACTGTGCTCTATCATGATGAATGAAGCAGGCAAACCATTTGCAGGTTGTCTTCAAGTCAGGTTGTCCTCGAACCCAAAATAAGAAACCATACAAGTCATAGTTTCCTCAATTTGGAAATCGAAGTAAACTCTGAATCATGAAGTGAGTCCAGAAATCAGAAAGTTACATCATTGTGGGGATGGGGGAGGGTTGCAGCAGCTCACAAAACCCAAGCATGACCCCAACCCAAAACCATGGTTTAGCTCTGGGGTCTGCAACATAGTGCTCATGGGTGCCATGGTGCCCACCACATGTCTTTAGAATGTAGATAGTGCCAAGTGAGGCTTTTGCCCAGCAAGGCTTCTGGGCCAAGGGATATTTGCCAAGGGATATTTGCTTGGTTGTTCAGTTTTTTAAAACGCTGCTTTACCAAGAACTGCCAATACAACACAAGGATCTTTACTGTATGGATGAAGGCAAGCTGCAGCAACCACTGTATGGCTGGTTAATCCCCCTGGGGCAGGCAATTCTGTGGCAGCTATTTTGTGACTGTACCCATCACACACTGTCAGAATTCAAAAGGTAACCTGCAGACTCAAAAAGTTCAAGCCCCCTTGTTTAGCTGCTGCAACTAAACTGGGCCCATTCTCTTGTGTTAAGCCACTTTTTCAGTAGGTATTAACAATCAGAAGAATTCTTGGTGGTGAAAGTGCCATCAAGTCACAGCTCGCTTATGGTGACTTCATACAACAGAGGTGGTCAAACTTGCTTAATGTAAGAACCACATAAAAAAATTAGTTGTTTGAAAGCTGCAAGAATGAACAAATATTACCCACCTGTCTTTATTAAAACTCTTAATACCTCTTAATGCACAGAAAAATAAAATCCATATGTATGGACTTTACAACACAGCTAGAAGGAGACTTTTTAAAAAACAAAAGCTGGGAGTAACAGTCTCCATAATACTAACATAAGGAAAGGTTAGGGAATTATTTTTTGGCACAAGTGGGAGAAGGAAATACACATGTACCATATAAATCACTGACTACCATTTGCATCATTATGTATCTCTTTGTCTGGACACAAAGCAAGTAAATACAGCTCCAACAAGAGCTATGAAACTAAGGAAGAACCCTGCACCATCCTTTTAAATTCAGTCCCTCCTTCCAGCAGCCCCCTCAGCTCTTGTGCTCTCTTTCCCCGCTCTAGGTCTCCAGGTGACCTCTGTGGTGGTGAAGAGTCTGCAAGTCTACCTATCTTCCCCTCCTTGCCCGCTTCACACATGGTGGAAATAGTCACCTATCTATGGGTCAGTGCTCAGAGGCTGACTGAGGTCCTGATGCTAAGCACACTTACTTGAGAGTAAGCCTGCATTAAGTTCCTCCTTGACCTCTGGTAGCTGCACAATATATGTGAAAGAACGCATGTGGCTTCTAGCCACAGTTTAGCCACCCCTGCCACAGAAATTCCAAGGCAAAAGACCTTCAGAGGTGGTTTGCCACTGCCTGCATTCACATCTTAGACACCCTTCATAACATAATGCTACTTCAAATAAAAGTGATTTGGGAGTTTAACTATTGATTACTGCACAGAAAAGTGCATGGAACCTGTTTTAATGGGCAAGAAACATGTCTATTCAGGGCTAGACCTGTGACCGCCAAAACAAAACCTAAAGAAAGTGATCCCATGTATAACCCTGATTGCAACATATGCAACAGTTCACAGGACACAAGTCTGTCACCTAAGCAGGGCTTTTTTTGTAGAAAAAGCCCAGCAGAGACTCATTTAAATATTAGGCCACACCCCCTGATGTCACCATTGTTTCACATAGGGTTTTTCTACAAAAAGAGCAAGAACTCCTTTGCATACTAGCCATACCCCCCTGATACCAAGCCAGCCAGAACTGCATTCCTGTGTGTTCCTGCTCAAAAAAAGCATGCACCTAGGTATGATCAGTGTTTTGAATGCGCATGGAAGAAATATTTGACAGACACTTCAAAGCACATCCATCAAAGTTTAGGGTGCTGGTTTAATAGGGAAAGGGAAAATCAGGAGAGTGAATTAAGAAATCAATGATAAAATGCTTTTCATCAAGAAACATTGTATCTTAAAGATATCTCTTCAGAGAATAGGGATTATAAATTCTAATCCTATAGTATGACACAATAGAGTCATAATGCATAAGGAAAGTTTTCATGGCGAGTTCACAGATTACAGACCTATAGAGTTCCAGAGGCATCTCTAGGAACTTTAAAATAATTCTTCAGCCTACTCAGTGGGACTCACTGTTCAGACTAGAAGATGCTATCAGAGATGGTTAGTTTGCAGATCCTAAACTGAAGGTTTGTGTCTTGAGATGACATGCTTAACAGCAAAAAAATAATAAAAATAAAGGCTGCCTAGCGAGCTTCCATGACATGAGTGGGAATTTGAACATAGACCTTCCAGGTACTAGATTGACACTTGTAACCACTACACCACAATTCATAAGAATGCACTGTTCCTCCTATCAATACATGAGCCATCACAAGCACAGCAACGCATACAGTAAGTGGCAACGATTCAACAATGCCAATATTTATGGAAATGGATGCAAACCCACAGGCTGAATATAAAAGCTCTACCATTAGGACATAAATAGAGCCTACTGGATCAGACCAGCAAAACTTTTTCACACAGCAGCCAAACAGTTGCCCTAGAAGGCCAAAAAACCATATCACTAAGGACCTCTCCCCCCCCCCCCCAGTTTGTGCAGAACATCAAAGCCCTCTTTGCCAATTTTCCTCTCATAAATCAGCCAGGACTCAGATAGTTAAGGGTTCCTTGGTAGAAGAGAAGCCCTGTTTAGCTAACCATGATTCAACAGAAGCTGACCAGCAGGAGAACGGCTTGTTAGGATTCACAGCCAATAGCTGATGCAGAGCCACCAACACACTCCCCAGCCATAGTTCAGCCGGTAAATCTCACTGGGCCATTCCCATCCCACCAGTATCATCCATCCCATTAGAGCACCACTGACGGAGGCTGAGAACAGAGCTACAGACAAGACAGCAAAGTGCGTATCTCCTGGCCTGATGCCAGCTGCTTGTTGATAACAAGGATGAGTCGTTGCAGGATTGCGTCTGAGCACCTGGCTACAAACATGATTCTTGGGTGTGTGACTATAAAACCAGCCAAGAGAGGCTGTCAGGCATGGATGCAACATGCATGGTAGATGCTAAGCCACTGAATCTGCTTTACCTGATTCTTGGAACCTGATCTTAGACTGAACAACTCTTCCTTGCCTGACTTCTGGATCTCTGATCTCAGACTGAATAACTCTACCTTGCCTCATTTCTGGAACCCTGACCTTGGACTGAATGACCTTGCCTCACCTGACACCTGATACTTGAAGCCTGCAAGCTAGTGCATTTGCCTTGTACTAAGAACACTATGGAGAGGTTTCTCTGGCTAGTAAGCAGAGCCCAACAGCTCTAACTCCTTCATCAAAAATAGGATACTTCAGTACCAATGGTACTGCCAACAGCAAGCTTCCCATCTAGCCATCTTTTCCCAATATATATATATATATAAAAAATCTAAACCAAATATAATGCCAAGTTTAAGCTGGCACATACCTAATTAATGAAAATTAACCAGAAATTATACTAAAGCAAAGTCTGTACATTAAGGCATAGGCTACGGTTTACAACTCTTCGCTCATACACATGCTTAAATCCCACTGAAATTGTATAGGATTTGGACAAAACCTTGGATAATTTGTTTGATTTCTAAAACTTTTAATAATTTGAAGAAACAAATTTATTATAGCATGAAGAGTGAAGAGTTAAAAATGACTTCATCAACAATCAAAAATACATACAGGCACATCAACAAGAATTACTGAAAACCACAGCAGCTATTTCTGCCAAAAAAAAAAGTATACCGCAAAAGTAAACAAAGGAAATATTTGTGGTTTAGTAAATAACACTATGGGGAAATTCCAAGTTTTAAATTTACAAGATAATCTTGTGGCTTGGTTCTATAAAAACTGATTCTTTATACAGCATATGTTCATTATTTTACTCCCTTTATCCAATAAAGCCCTCATCTTTGAGCGGCAGATATAAGATTGTGGCTGTAGTTTAGAATATGAAAAGGGTTTTCTCCTAAACTTGGCAAGCAGTCATCTATAACTCCCACAATAATGTGGAGAACTGATATAAGTGATACTTGAGCTTATTAATAAGCTTGTCATGATGAACAAACTTGAATGCTATACAGCTTAATTAAGATTTTCTATTCATGAAAATATATTGATGCACCAAAAGCAAATTAGAGGATTGTTAATGAACCCTGATTGATAAAGAGGGGATAAATTAATATTTAGATAGGGTTGAGTGTATAGTTTTGAATGTATCTGAGTGTCTAAAACCTCAGCATACAATTATTGCTAGTACAAACAAAGAGTTACCACTAGTTATATTCACTAAGAACACTTAAAAAAAACCTGTTTCAATACATGATGCGAATTACAAATCGAAACTCACTTGTTACCAGAACTGGTTTCACTTCCCTTTTTTTGTAAATATATCACAATCACATTGTTTTTGAAATGATTAGTCATAGGAAACCATCTAAAATGCAATGACCAAGAAAAACCTATTAAATTGGATCACTAAAGTCTAACATGTCGAAACGATCAATCAAACGTGTAGTGCCCTATCTCAGCTTTCCTCTCTCCTCCTGGATTCCAATACACAAGTACTGACGGGAAAAGACTCAAATCAGCATCTTGCTGGACCCAGGGGAGAGTGAGAAGGAAAAACTGCAAAAAAAATGTGTGTGGGTGTTACAGTATGTACATCTCTGACAGTTGCACCTCTCTCCTGAAGCCAGCTGCAAGGAGTTTGGCTAGAGCTGAAAGGCCTCTTGTCATGAAAGGGGGGGGAACGAAAAGAGGTTGGCTGACAAGCCAGCAGCTGCCTACAAGTAGCTTGCAGTTGGATCTGCTGCCTTTATTTAGAAGTGCATCTCACCAAGTTCAGCAGGACTTGTTCCCTAGTATGTGTGCACCGAATTACAACCTTATGCTGTTCTTGAAGAGAATTCTCAGTCTAGACAACAAGTGAACCTCAAAGCCAACCTATCAGAAAATACCAGCCATGCAAACTATGAAGAAAAAGAGGAGATAAGGTCACAATTGTCTGATGCAGCCAACAAGATAAATAGAACCTTGTCAAGAATGAAATAATTTTTTAAAAGTTACTAAGTACTTATCTTGGCTTCACATAGTTTCTCCACAACATAACAGGTGCATAAGGCAAACTCAGGTAACATGTGCAACCAGTCCAGAACAGATGCTAATATCAAGTACTGCTAGTTCCTTAAATCCAACACACCATTTCTAAAAGAAAAGATGTATTGATGGAACAGCATGACACTCTTGCTAAAACTGCTTTTGGCGGGCAATGTCCCTATACATATACCCCAGGACCAACTGTTACACAGTTGAAAGTTTAGGTGCCAAAACTCACGTAAAGCAGGCATCCCCCCGACAGTCCAGTATAACTTTTCCAAAGCAAGCAGGTGCAGGCACTGACCAGATAAGTCGACCTTGACTGGTCTGGCGCAGGATGGAACAATACTTCATGAATGTTACACAGAGAGCAGCATACAGACAGCAGCATAGAAACAGCACTTCAAGGTTACTGCAGGTTACAGTAATAAGAAACACTATCATGGCAAGAGACAATCTTGACAGCCATTTGCATTTATAAGCTTTGTTGTAGTAGACCTGGAAAACTAAAACTGAGCTGCCTGAGGCAGGCCTGTTCAAAGATCTCTACAGAACATGCATTCAAAATAAAGCATGACATGTTACCTGGATAGCGTTATGTCACCTGGGCTGCAATCTCACACACTAAATAATGCACTTTCCAACTGGATTTTGTCAATGCACATAGTAAAATCCAGTTGGAAAGTGCATTGAAAGTGCATTATTTAGTGTGCATGATTGTAGCCCCGGATAGTGTAGGCTAGCTCAATCTCAGAAGCTAAGCAGGGTTGGCCCTGGTTAGTCCTTAGATGGGTGGCCAATAAGAAAGTACAGGGCTGCTATCAAAGTTCCCTCTAAGTTGTGAAGTCTTGTGAGCAAAAATTGTGAGCTCCTAGCATTAAAGCTGTGAGCTACTGCATAAATTAGTTTGCTCTGTGGCCATTTTTCCCAAGCTACGACAAAAATGTGTGAGCCAGAGGCTAAAAAACAGCTTAGAGGGAACACTGGTTGCTATGCAGAGACAGGCAATGGCAAACCACTTCTGAAGTCTCTTGCCTTGAAAACACTACAGGGTCACTGTAAATCAGCTGCAACTGAACAGTCAAAAAAAAATTATGTAACCATCCAGTCCATCCAGAAAGGGCTTTCTATTTACTATTTAAGACAGAGTGCCACTTCCCAGCTTAGCTCCTGTGTGTGATCAGGCTTACTTTGTCAGACCTAAGGCAATGAATGACAAGCAACCTGTAATCACACTCCCTCCTTTTGCGATCTCGCCACACTTCTCCTTGCTAAGGGATGACTCAGAAGAAGGAACCCAATGTAGACACTTCAGTTTCTCTCTAGAAGGTTTAAAAGGCAGTGGAATGGAGGAAAAGGTGTAAGAGAGTGAGTAAAGTTTAATTTTTTATCCTGTTCTTCCACCATGGAGCTCAGGAGTGTACCCAATTCTCCCATCTTCCATTTTATTCTCACACCAATTCTAGTGAAGCTGAGAAAGAATGACTGGCCAGAGATGACCCAGTGAGTTTTCTGGCAAGCGGTGACTTGAACATGAGTCACCACATATCTAGTCCAACACCTTAATCATTGCATCATAATGGCTGTGAGGGACAGACAGAAGTGGAGGAACAGGGAAGGGAAAGATGATCAACAATCGGCAAGGAGTATAAAATGTCTGTTTTAATGCACAAGCCTCAAAGTCCAAGGTTTTAATTAAGCAGATAAAGTCACATTGAGTCAACTTCTCACATCATCAGCAGATAAAGTGAAAGAGGAAGAGAGAGGGAGACTAACAGTCCTTAGCCAAGGGCAAGGGCTCAGTTTGTTCTGTGCTTCTTTCTCCTCCTGGTACTTCTTCCATTTCTTGCAACTGCAAGAGTGAAAGAGGGCTGGAGAGAGGCCGTGGCTTGGAGGAAGAGCCTCTATTTGGCATGCTGAAGGTCCCAGGTTCAGTCTCTGGCATCTCCATTTAAAAGTATCAGGCAGCTGGAGATCTGAAAGACCTCTGCCTGAGACTCTGAAGAGCCATCGCCAGCCTGAGTACACAATACTGACCTTGATGGACCAATGGTCTGATTCCATATAAGTCATGCTCATGAGTTCAAAGGAGCTCAGGACTGCATCAGGACATTTTGTTTGCAGGCAAGGAAGGCAGGAAGAGGTAGACTCATTGAGCTTTACAAATACTTCATGCACTAATTGGGGTCTATGCAAAAAAAAATACCCCTGTTGTTTCAACAAACCATGGGGTTGGATCCACAGAATATTTCCACTCATGACATTTTCACTTCCCTCACCTGTGGAGCACCTCCCTCATTCTGTTCTTGGAGGTTCCCCAAGGGTATTTTGGGCTGCAGGAGGGAAGTCCTGCTCTGCCAACAGAAATCCCTTCCATCAACAGGATCCAACCCATTGACTAAACAAATCACAGTTCTGCAATCTTGGAATACAGTCACAATTTAATACGCCGAATAACACTGTACTTCAGAAAGAGTTAGGAGCAGTGTTCTGTCTAAGCTGAGTTACTGTGAACCAACTCACAGGTTTTTTAGCCTCTGGCTCACGCATTTTTGTCTTCGCTCAGGAAGAATGGCCAACAGCAAGCTAATTCATGCAGTCGTTCACAACTTAATGCTAGTAGCTCAGAAGGTAGAATTTTTGCTCACAATACTCCATAGCTTAGAGGGAACATTGGTAGGAGCCTGCCTGCCTGCCACCTGCCTGTTTTGCATCCCCACTGACAAACTAGTTGCTCTGCCCCCCCCCCCAAAAAAAAAGAAAGAGAGAGAGAGAGAAAGAAAGAAACCTAGGCTGTTTTGGAATTTTTTTTTTAATCCATGTTAGCTACCGTTAATGATCTTAGTTTTCTTTAAATGCTTACAAAATCAGTTACAAACTACATCCATGAAGCATTAACCATGCAGGATGTGTGACATCTCCCTAACTGGATTACAGGTTGTATAGTTGCCCTTACTCTTTTACAGAAAAAAATTAAATCATGAATCCAAGTTTCTATTTACAAATCAGCATATTAGAGATAAGGAGTTTAAAGAGGAAACGAGTCAGTCATGAGAAAGATACATCTCCACAAAGGTTTACCCCATTAGACTGAACTGTTTCATAAATCCAAGCATGGTGGTGATCAGTAATCAATGGCAACTCTTAGTTGGAAGTTAAGTGTCATTGTTTTAAAAGGTTCATTTCTAAACAGATAGGTTCAGGGCTGAAATACTGCAACAGTGCCATTCTGCAAGGCTTGAGGATTTCATAAACAAAATGTGAAATAAAAACTCTGCATGCAGTAAGAAATTTACTTACAATATTTGTAGCCTGCCTCATCAAGACACATTACAGTAGAATTTAAAAGTAGTATTAAAAAGCAAAAATACAATCAGAAGCACCATCAAGAACACGATTTCTACTCATACACCTTATATCTTTGATGCATTTTGAATCCATTGCAAGAAGTCTCAAGCAGCCTAAATTTCACAGACAATGCTGATCCACAACTGCAGTGGAATTTTTACACTCTGCTTCTGTTTTAAGTTGCAGCTCACGAAAGCCATTCTTTATAAGCTTTTGCTACACAGAATAGCATACAAGTAGGTCTTCCACTACACTTATAAACTGCTTTTCCTATAATGTTTCCATCAGCCCTTCCCTGAGCTATGATCTGTGCCTTCTGATAATACCCTCCCAGCCTTCCCATACCAACAGTGTAAAGGTCTGTCTTTTACACTGATGCCAAATATTCTTTTGTTTTGTTATATTCAGAAGTCATGCTAAACTGTAGCTCATAAAAAATGATTGAATTGGTTTTTCAGGTGTATTAAGTTCATCTGAACTTAGCAGTATCATGTCCTAAAAATGGGTATACTACCAGAAGCCCAGCATTTGCATTACCAGAACTCATTTGCATATTAGGCCACACACCCTGACATCACCATTGTTTCACACAGGGCTTTTTTGTAGAAAAAGCCCAACAAGAACTTATTTGCATATTAGTCCACACCCCGATGACAAGTCAGCCGGAACTGCATTCCTGTGCATTCCTGCTCAAAAAAAGCCCTGGGTACTACTGCCTGAGCAAAGACAATGAAATGTTCTTTTAGATTTCAAAGTATTAGCCAAAACCTACCAAAAGGACAAGTCACAGGAGGCAGAGATCAACTGCTTTCTAATGCTCCTTACAACCAAGTGTGTGCAATGAAGAGGTCAGCATGGCAGACTCCAATCTGGGAGAACCAAATTCAAATGCCCACTCTGTCATCGAAGTTTGCTGGATGACTTAGGGCCAACCACACACTCTCAGCCTAGTCTGCTTCAGAGGAGTGTTCTGAGGATACAGTAGAAAAAGTGAGGATGCTATAGGCTACTTTTGTTCTCAACCGAGGAAAAAAGTAGGGTATAAATGAAGTTAACAGAATAGTTCATGAATACAAGTTATTGTCTGGGATAAATGTACCCTAGGTATGAGTAGAATCAGTTTGTTACTAATGTAACAAACACGAATTTGAGAAGACTTTGGAGGATGGTGGAAGACAGGAGGGCCTGGCATGACTGTCCACGGGGTCACAAAGACTGTGCGACTGAACAAAATGAGTAGAAAACTTCTTCTGTGTGCTCATGAGGAAATTATATTTTCTTTCAGTGGCAGCCTCTAAGCATTACAGGGGATGTATCTCTGGAGGGTCCAATCATTTTGGGGAGGGCTTTTCAGGAGCTGTGCTTCCTGAAGTAGCCTCATATGCAAACAGAAGAATGCCTTCAGTACTTGAAGTCTAGGTAATATTTTGACTAGGTAAAAAGGTTACTAACAATTTTTTTAAAAATACTTTTTAAAAAAGTTATTTCAGTTTACAGATATACAAAAACAAAATACAAACTATTCTCATTTATACCTAAAACATTTAAAATCTTTAGAAAATACTTCTGACATTATTCTGGTAGCTGTAAATCTGGCCTGTACACGCACACACAAGCAAATAAGAGTGTCAAGAACATTGGGGTTTTTTTGCACCATACTTACTTTAGTCGTACTTTTTTGCACCTTACTTATTTTATCATTTGTTGGGCTGGTAGCCATGGAGGAACACATGGCAATATTCATGTGCTTTTTGCTTATGCTACATTTAGACCACATGGATTTTAATAACATTTAATTTGCATATTAATACTCCTTATTTTCAGTATGCATGCCTTACACTTAAGATGAATTAGAGCTGGGGTCCCCAACCCCCAGTCCGTAGACCAGTACTGGTCCGTGGTCTGTTAGCAACCAGGCTGTGAGTTGTATAATTACTTCATTATATATTACAATATTGTAAAAAGAAGAAGAAAAAGACATTGGATTTATATCCTGCTCTCCACTCCAAATTTCAAAGTCTGAGTGGCTCACAATCTCCTTTACCTTCCTCCCCCACAACAAACACCCTTTGAGGTGGATGGGGCTGAGAGAGCTTTCCCAGAAGCTGCCCTTTCAAGGACAACTCTGTGAGAGCTATGGCTGACCCAAGGCCATTCCAGCAGCTGCAAGTGGAGGAGTGGGGAATCAAACCCGGTTCTCCCTGATATGAGTCTGCACACTTAACCATCACACCAAACTAATAGAAATAAAATGCACAATTGTATCATCCCAAAACCATCCCCCCCGCCCTGGTCTGTGGAAAAATTGTCTTCCACAATACCAGTTCCTGGTGCAAAAAAGATTGGGGACTGCTGAATTAGAGTTCAACATATAAACATACACACAGACAAACATGTGTGTGTGTACACCTTGATCACGTTTTTTCCTCTGCCGAAAATCTGCCCTCTCACTCTTACTCTCCTATTAAGTAGAAGATTTTAGCAATACAGATAATCTTCCTGAAGTTAAATTGTAAAAAAAGCCATCAGTTCTTCTGAAATGAACAATCAGATCCTAAACTCATAGGGTTGGATCCCTCCAACTTTTTTTTTTTGCTCAATCTCAACCAATCCCCTTCCTTATTACAACTTTCATCCCACTTGACTTTTGTCTATGCAAGTCCCATTATCTCCATCCAGTATAAGAAGAAGATTGGATTTATATCCCGCCCTCCACTCCGAAGAGTCTCAGAGCGGCTCACAATCTCCTTTACCTTCCTCCCCCACAACAGACACCCTGTGAGGTGTGTGGGGCTGGAGAGGGCTCTCACAGCAGCTGCCCTTTCAAGGACAACCTCTGCCAGAGCTATGACCCAAGGCCATGCCAGCAGGTGCAAGTGGAGGAGTGGGGAATCAAACCTGGTTCTCCCAAATAAGAGTCCATACACTTAACCACCACACCAAGCTGGTGTAGACATTTTGGTGGTCAAAGGGGACTCCCTCCTCCATTTTTCACCAGTGGAAAAAGCTGGCTGGATCCAACCAGTGGAACAGAAAATGGCAATAAGAATCTTGTGAAGCATTATTCGATATGTAGCCTACAAACCAAGTTTAAGGATGTTTTATAGTTGATAAAATGACTCCAAATAAAAAACACCTTTCCAGAGTTACAAATGTTGAGTGTGTCTGGTAAATGCCACTTGTGATTATTACCTCTTTAAAACGTATGAATTCTTGGATGTCACTCTATTGCCCAAACTCTGGTTCAACACTGAAAGCTTATCTTGCCACACAGAGGAGCTGGATGCCATAATGAACCTGTTGCTTCCATTCCTTATACTCTGAGAACTACTTAATCCTTGACTAAACTCTGATACAAAAGCCAGGAATAAAATGCTGGGACTACTCTCTCTAAGCTATGGAGTCTTGTAAGCAAAATGTCTAATTCTGAGTTACTGGTATTAAAGTTGTGAGCTACTGCATAAATTAGTTTGCTCTGAGGCCATTTTTCCAGAGCTAAGACAAAAATATGTGAGATGGAGACTAAAAATCTGTGAGCTAGCTCACATTAGCTCAGCTTAGAGAAAACACTGGCTGGGAGGGGGACAGTTATAAGAAACTCCCAGTCCTGACAAGATTGCAATTCTCAGCTCAGTTCCTTGGGATGTTATTAAACTTACTTCTGAGTAAGCATGTCTACAATTTGGCTGAACATCAACCTGCTAATTTTAAAAAATCCTTATAAAATAGGGTTTTAAAAATATTTTCCATTTTAAAATTTCCACTCCTTGTATCTATCAAAAGTATGATTCATTTGTGTCAGAACAGTGTGTGAAGATTGTGTGTGAAGATCTACACTGTGAAGTCTGATCTGATTGTTTTTTTGTTTGCGGAATGTTTGTTTTGGATTCCATACCTCCCTTGCTTCCTCATGAAACAAACTAAAAAGGCTTTACATAAGAAATCAGAACTGTCAAATTAGTCTTAGATGAATAACCTGATAATACAGATGCTACATACCCATAACTCAAACATTTATCAAAAGGCAAACAAATCTGAATCTTAATCATTCCTCCCCTGAAACTGCTGCTTAAGTTTAATTATCCAAAGGAATCTTGCTCCACACATCACTTAGACTTTATCCTGGATTCTTGAGAAGCAGACATTAACTTCCAGTCAGCAAAAAGTATTACTGAGCTTTATAGAGTCATTAATTCTAGAATCATCCAGTAACAAAACAATTTCCTTCACTTTGCTTATTGCAGAACTACAAGTTCTGCCAATCCCCTTTCCAAGTTTTAGCCCTCGAAAACTAGAACTATTAAAAGAAATATAACCACTGCAGCATGATTTTCTGTATGCAATTAGTAGGCTGGTGTGGTAATTTTCATGCATATTAATTAGTAAAAACTGCAAAGTATTTCTTAGAGAAAGAACTTAAGCATTTTTCCTGGGGCTATCTCTCAAATGCCCCCCTTGAAAGAATATCTTCTGCATGAAGTCACACTCAAGCAACCTGTGAACAAGCATTATCAAGGGGGGGGGGGCGATGTGCCTGCAATCATCCTGCTTCTAAATCACATAGGTCAAACAGGTGTCTTGGGTTTACTGCTTTCAGTAGACCAATAAAAAAGCCAAAACATTTGTAGAGTACCTGAAGTGATTTACATTACCTATTTACCGTACATGTTTTAAACAATATGCTGGGAGCAGTTTAGCTGTATCACCGTTACAAAAACATTAATTTAGGAACTGAAGACTTTAAGGATCACTTCAAGCAGCAAATTTTCACCACACTGCAAGAGTTCAACCAACCAACTCCCACAGTACTTAATCTTTTGCATCCTCTACACAGTTCAGGACAGTTCAGTATAGAACCAGTTTAGCAATCATCCCCAAACAATGATTACCTATTGAGAGGAAAACTGAAGAGAAAGAAACTAACATTTGCAAATTTCATATAGGAAAGCAAAGGCAGAAAAAATATTCTGTATAGGCAAAACCAACTGGGAACAAAAACAACACCCAATCCTCATTTATTTGTTTTTTAAATCAGCAAAATGCTTTTCCCACAACAATACTTGTTTTCAGGTTACATTTCATAGAATCATAGATCTGGAAGGGGCCATACAGACTATCTAGTCCTTGAGTCTGAATTTATCTCTCATTCAATTTACAATGTATCATCTGACAGCTTACTCACACATAACAAAGAAGTAACTTGTTTCTCTTCATTTATTTAAGTTATGGATTGCACTTTTCATTAAAAAGCTTTAAGGCAGCTTATGAAACCAAAATAATAAATTCTTTATTGACAATTGGGTAACTCTATGAAGGATTGTTCTAGTCTGAATCCACTGATGGATTTAAATTGGAGTAGCTCTTCATAGGATTGCACTGGGAATTACTTAACAATCCTGAACTACAACACCAGGCTATACAGTCTCCACCACAAATTCTTCTTTTTGTGGCTACAAAATTTTTATTTTATTTGATTTATATCCCACCCTACCCCGCCGAAGCGGGCTCAGGGCGGCTCACAGCATAAAAATTCTAACAATAAAATTCAGAATTAAAATACAATAGTAATTACATAGTTAAAACTTTAATATCGATACATCAGTCCATTTCAGTGTGCTATCTATAAACTTCCTTCAGTATTTCGGTGCCGGTCAGTTATAAGCCAACCGGTAGAGGACTGTCTTACAGGCCCTGCAGAACTGTCCAATATCCCACAGGGCCCTGACCTCTTCCAATAACTGGTTCCACCAGCAAGGGGCTGTAATTGAGAAGGCCCTGTCCCTGGTTGACTTCAACCAGGCCTCCTTTGGCCCGGGGATTACAAGCAGATTTTGAGAGCCAGATCGCAGTACTCTCTGGGGACATATGTGAAGAGACGGTCTCTTCCCATGTGCACATGTGGAACAACCACCAAATCCATCTACCCTAGAAGATGATGATATTGCATTTATATCCCACCTTTCACTCAGTCTCAGAGCGGCTTACAACCTCCTTTACCTTCCTCCCCCACAACAGACACTCTGTGAGGTAGGTGGGGCTGAGAGAGCTTTCCCAGAAGCTGCCCTTTCAAGGACAGCTCTCCAAGAGCTATGGCTGACCCAAGGCCATTCCAGCAGCTACAAATGGAGGAGTGGGGATTAAACCCAGTTTTCCCAGATAGTACAGTCTACTCTAATTGGCAGCAACTTCCCAACATCTGGGATCATCTCTGTCATGCATAACACCAATATTAACCACTAAGAATAAGAAGGTGTCTGATCAGAACTCACTGAATGCTGATGACTTGGCCATTAAGTACAGCAAGTGACCAAACATCAACTCGAAAACCACATCCAAATACAAGAGCAAGAACAGGTAGAAGATGAAGGCAGTTCTAGACCACCTGTGCTCCTGAGATACGAGAAGGGGTTAGACAGATTCATAGAGAGGTGGCCCACCAATGGCTGAAAGCCATGGTGGGTAAAGGTAACCTCCATATAGAGAAGCAGCAATCTTCAGAATACCAGCAACATTGGCCTCTACACCTTCTTTAGCCATTGTGCTAAACAGAATGCTGGACTAGATAGATCACTGGCCTGATCCAGCAAGGCTCTCAAGTTCTTAACCATTCTCACATTATCATACAACATGCAGGTTGGGAGGTTGGACCAGTGAGAGAAATAACATTTATTTATGGACTCCAAGATGATGAATTGGTAGGAACAAGCAAAATGGGATTGGAGCACATATCATAGTTGCCACAGGAATGCCCCTGAAAACCACCTCCCCATAGTGAGCCCCACCCATACTATTAACGCTTCATGCTCTTCCTTGGCAGGATTCAGCAATCTCATCTGCATACTCCATAAGCCCTCCAGCAGCTGAAGATGCTGCACAGACTTGGAATGTGAGGTATTCACACCACATGGTACTTGTTTCTACGTTTTACAGGCCAGGTACAGATCCTTCACCAAAGGAAGTCTGAGTGAGTCTTTTCCCTTTGGCAACTAATGAAGGGTCTGGCTCATAATGGCAGGAAAAGAGGGTGATATTAATGGATATAGGCCTTGAGTCTTTCATACATAATGAGATCTTCAGTTTAAGAACTTTGGCCACCTCTGATCTTTAGCTTGCAAAAAAAGAAGAACTCAAGTCTTTGGGAGAGAAGTACAAGTTTGTGGGAGAGCAAACTCTTAGAAGTACAGTATTTCAAATTAGAATAAGACGTTTAAAATGATAAAGAAAACAGAGTCCAAGCTTTAACCTGCCAATTTTAATAGAATTCAAAAGTATTTGGCAGTGCTGTTTTAGCCTTCGTTATTTGTTGAGAAACACTTCACACAACACCTGGATCACATTGTACTACCAGTTCCAAGTTCAAAATGGCTGTTTGCAAAACACACCCACTCTTTAAAATGCTAGACCAACCACACATTGATGCTATAGGGAGTTTTTTCCTCCCTTAACTCAGTGTGCATATGGAGCAAACATTTTTCCAGAGGAAAGTGACAGCCTAAACCACAACCCCCATCCCCCTAGTCATTCAGTGCAATGTCATTTTTGACAGCTGTCTATCACCCCCCTCCTTTGCATAAAAAGGCCAGTGAAATACAATATGTTACCCCCTCCAAAATATTCATGAATACCACAGAAGTGGCTAACGCTACACAGCACCTGCACACAGGTGACTGCTGCTTGCACTATTGCAGGTGAAGTCACGCCTTACCTTCTCTTTGGTTCTTAAGTATCTCTGCAGAGCCTGCTGGGTTAACTCTCTGACCCGGATCTGTCCATCCTTACAGGGAACCACTATCCCCGTCTTGCCAAAACACACTGTCACTTTCATCTCATCCAAATGTGTAATTTAAAAAAAAAAAAAGATAAGGCCTGTTTAGGGTTTTGGAAAGGGGAAGGGTAAACTGCTTTGCAGGCAATGGGACCAGAGAGGAAACAAACACTGCAACCAAAAAGGAGCAAAACTCCAAAGCAAAACCGTACAGGACTTAGGATTTTAGAAAAAGGGAAGGCCAGTTGCTTAGCAGGCGATGGGACCAGGCAGAGAGGAAACAAACCCTGCAACCCAAAAGGTGCAAAACTCCAAAGCAAAACCCTACAGGGTTTTGGAAAAGGAGGGTCAATTGCTTTGCAAGCAATGGGACTCTGCAACCCAAAGGAGCAAAACTCCAAAGCGAAACCTTACAGGGTTAGGGTTTTGGAAAGGGGGGGGGGGGTGTCAACTGCTTTAAGGGCAATGGGACCAGAGAGGAAACAAACCCTGCAACCCAAAGGAGCAAAACTCCAAAGCAAAACCTTCAGTGCAGGGGGGGGGGGGAGGCAGAGATTGCTCTCAGCAGCAGGTGTTGGGGAGGGGGGGGGGAGGAAAGAGGGTGGAGAGAGAGAGAGAAAAGGAAGAGGCAGAGGGGCTGTTCAGCAATGGAGGCCTGGGCAATCCCAGGCAGCAGGCATGGCCTTCCTTAAGAGAAACAAAACAAAGGTCAGGGACCAGCTGCAGCCACGAAGGGGACTGGAGGCCGGCCAGGTCTACTCGAGGCAAGGGAGGAGAAAGCCATAGATAGGAGAAGGAAGAAGTCCTCTCACACACACACCCCAAAGTAAACCCACGTTATTAGGCGGGGGGGGGGAGGCTGGAAGGAGAAAGCGTGCGGGGAGGACCCCTGAGGAGGAGGAGGAGGGTGGTGGTAAAGAAGGGGGCGGGCCCGTCGCCGCCACCCTCCTCCTTCTCCTCAGGCGGCGGCAAAAGCAGGAAGGGGGGGAAGAAAAGGCGGGGGGGGAGGAGAAAAAAGCCGCACAGGCCGCGCTGAGGGGGCGCGAGAGCGGCAGTTGGTGCCCGCGCGCCTGGGCGGGAAGGGGCAGTTGGCGCCCTCGCGCCTCTCCGGGGAGGGGAGAAGAACCCCGCCGCTCAGTGCGCGCCCCCGAGGCGACGGCTTCGCCTCGTTCCCCGCGCCCCCTCTGCTGCTCCTTCGCCTTCTCCTCAGCCCTTGCGAGCGCGCTCCCGCTGCCGCGCTGTGGGGAATCGGCGGGGGGGGGGGGAGAGGAACGGAAGGAGGTGCTCAGAAGGGCCGGACAGGGCCGGCGGCGGGGTTGGTTTCCTCGCGGCCGCTCCAGGAGAGCCCAGCCCGGCTCTTAAAGGGGCCGCCGCCCCGCGAGGAACGCCTGGAGAGGGCAACGGCCGCCACTCCCCTCGCTCGCCTCCCGCCCGCCGTGGAGTTTTCTCTCTTCCTTATCCTCGCCTCCAGTAAACTAAATGGTGAAGCGCGGGGCTAGAAGAGGCCGGTGGTGAGCACGCTTGCTCAAAAGTCAGTGTTCCTGGAGGAGATTCAGCACAGACTGGCTCAAGAGCAGCAGGCGAGGCTGGTGGCACCTTTAAGACCAAGGAAGTTTGATTCTGCGCCCAAGTTTTCATGCGCAAGCCCTCTTGGGCAGATACATTGAGACAGTCTTCAAGCCTCACATGTATAACAGGGGGTGGCCAAACTGTGGCTCGGGAGCCACATGTGGCTCTTTCACACGTTTTGTGTGGGTCTCGAAGCCCCCATCGACCAGCTAGGGGAAGACATTTATCTCTTTAAATCACTTCTCCAAGCCAGCTATCTGCTTGGAGAATGTGTTTAAAGTTAAAGTTGCTTTCTTTCCACCTCTCTCTCCCCCATCTATTTGCCTCCCTCCTTTCCTTGCTTGTTTGGTGTAGTGGTTAAGTGTGCAGACTCTAATCTAGAAGAACCCGGTTTGATTCCCCACTCCTCCACTTGCACCTGCTGGAATGGCCTTGGGTCAGCCATAGCTCTTGTAAGAGTTGTCCTTGAAAAGGCAGCTGCTGCAAGAGCTCTCTCAGTTTCACCCATCTCACAGGGGGTCTGTTGGGGGGGAGGTAAAGGAGATTGTGAGCCACTCTGAGGTTCAGAGTATAGGGCCGCTAGGGTGGAATATAAATCCAATTTCTTCCTTCTTTCCTTTTGGCTCTCAAACATCTGATGTTCGTGTCTTGTGGCTCTCAAACACCTGACATTTGGCTCTTATATTAAGGAAGTTTGGCCACCCCTGATATATAAGAACCACTTCAATCCATTCTCATCTGTTTGTGATAATTCAGTTTGTGAATCGCCCAATCCCTGTTACAGCAAGGATTGCCCAGTTACTTATGCATCTGGACCCTAACTAGACCTTCCTGGCAACTAACTCCTCATCCTTTTTCTCAGCCTGTATGTAAGGCTTGAGGAAAACTGTTTCAATGTATCTGACCAAGTGTGCATGCGCAGGGAAGCTTATTCCCGGACACAAACTTTGTTGGTTTGTTGCCTCTGGACTCGAACTTTGTTCTGTTGCTTCAGACCAGCACGGCTAACCACCTGATTCAATTTCATATCATAGACCAACCTGAATCAAAAACAAGGTGTTTCCATGCACCGGACTAAAGAACCCAGTCCCGCGTGTGCTTACTCAAAGGTAAGTGCATTGGACTAAATAGCCCAGTCCTAGGTGTGCTTATTCAAAAGTGAGCATTTCCGTAAAAGCGACTGAAGAGCCCAACCCTGTTTATGTTTGCTTAGAGTACGCGTTTCTGTTCATGGGGCTAATAAACCCAGCCCTAGACATGCTTACTCAAAAGCAAGGTAGGGTTGCCAGTTTCCAGGTGGAGCCTGAAGAGCTCCTGGAATTACAACAGATCTTCAGAATACAGAAGTCAATTCCCCTGCAGAAAATGGGTACTTTGAGGGTGGACTTGCAGGCATTATGCCCTGCTGAGTTCCCTTTCCTCCTGAAACCCCAGCCTCTCCAGGCTCCACCCCCAAATCTACAGGAATTTCCCAACAAGCAATGTTCACCATCCTGCTGTTTAATAGAGCGATCCAGAGTGTGTTCTGCAGGAGATGACTATGAGAATCGACATGGGGTGAGGTCAGACATTCAGAAAATCCTGCTACGGGCATGAGTGGAGTCCGGAAGCATGTCGGATTTTAAGCAGTCAGCGTCTGCAAATGGTGGTTAGCTCGTTCGAGTCCCGCGTTGAGACGACTGGGGCGCGGACTAATTTGATACTGCTTTAAATCCGGAACAAAATTATTCTGACGGTTCCTGAGCGGAATTTAAACGCTCCATTGTTGGCGACTAGTCGGAAGCGCACCACCGCTTCCCACCCAAAGCCCCCTGCAAGTGATATCACTGCGCCAGTGAATGAGCGAGCGAATGTTGGCTCGATAAATTGTTTACCCGCCCCTATGTTCGGAAACAAAACTCACTTTTGAAACTAGATGTGAACTGATTTGAATTCCTGGGTTTTTTTCTGCACGCTTAGTGCTCATGCTGAAAAAGTAGTGCAAACGCGCATGGGCTGAAATGCTGATTAATTCTTTTTTTAAAAGCAAAGCGCGATAGCGGGCATCACTGCACCTGCGCTAATGCGGATTGACGTCTCATGAAACAAGGTCCGGTAGAGCACTCTGATCTACCAGCAACGGGACTCACACGGGATAGAACATGAGCCTGGCTGTTGTCTGATCTGGAAATTGGTTGTGAGGATTATAATAGAAGTGTGTTGCTGATGGATTTAATGGTGAGTGTGACCGCACCCATGTAATCCCATAGCCTAGACATATTTAGTTGGAAGTAAATGCCATTGAAATTAGTGAAATTTGCTTCTTACCACACGTTCACAAGTTGGGGGAGGAGAGGCTGTAGGGTCATTCCGGCTTGCTGTCCTTTCTGGCTTCCTTGCTTCAGACTGGGTGATCTAGAAATCCCTGCTTCTGATTTGTTAGGCACTGCACAGAGGTGGTGTTAGGGTTGCCAAGCCCAATTCAAGAAAAATTTGGGGATTTTGGGGGCAGAGACAGGAGACATTGGGGGTGGAGCCAGGAACAAGGGTGTGACAAGCATAATTGAACTCCAAGGGAGTTCTGGTCATAACATTTAAAGGGACAGCACACCTTTTTAAATGCCTTTCTTCCATAGGAAATAAGGATAGGGGCACCATCTTTTGGGGCTCATAGAATTGGACCCTCTCATCCAATCGTTTTGAAACTTGGGGGGTATTTTGGGGAGAGGCACTAGATGCTATACTAAAAATCTGGTGCCTCTACCTCAAAAAATAGCCCCCCCCAGAGCCCCCAATACCCACAGATCAATTCCTTATTATTCCCTATGGGAATCGTTCTCCATAGGGAATAATAGAGTGCCCATTAGACATTTCCTTCCCCCCCCCACACACTTTCTAAAGGGGGGGAGGGCCTCCAAACCAGGGAATCCCCTGCCCCCTCCCTCTCGCACACACACAAATACTTACTAGATCTTCTTCTTGCAGAACTCTACTTGCTGTGAAAACGAAAGCAAAAGAAAGGGAGGGGCTGTTCTCCATGGAAACTATTACTGACCCTTTCCAATGAAGCCCTTCCTGTTTCCTGCACAGCCTTAAAGGCACACATTTTACAAACGGATCAGGAGCTCTACAACTACATGATGCCTACACGCATGTTCTTCCCACCCCGCTTCTGGATTTTTGGAAAGCAGGGGAGGAGGCTGCAAATTCGGGGGTCCCCCGCCAGGGCGGGGGGGGGGGTTGGGAAGCCTAGGTGGTGTGCTGTGCCCTCCCTCTGCATAGCACCCCTGGACTTCTTTGTTGGTCTCCCATCCAAGTCAGCATACCCTCTCTTGGGGCCAAAGGCCAAGGCTTCTGGTGGGTCCACAACTCCCAGCTCTTTCCCTGACTGTTCAATTCTCCACCACTCATGTTCCCAGTTGTACACACTGTGCCCAGTGCCATCTGGGAAAGGGCTGCGGGCTATACAGATAGCTGTGAGCATGTGGAGGGAGGGCTGGCAAGCAGGGCAGGGAAGGATGCCCAGGCTGGCAGTGAGACGCAGGGTCAAGTGGGTAGGAAGTGAACTCTGCCCAGCCCCCTATCCCCGAATCTGGAACCAACCCTGCCACGGCAATCCTGCTTAGCTTCCAAGATCTGATGAGATGAAGCTAGTCCGGGACATCCTAGTCAAGTCAAAATAAAGGTCCCAGGTTTAATCCCTGGCATATCAAGTTGAAAGGACCAGGTGATGTGAAGGACCTTAGCCTGAGACCCTGGAGAGCCACTGTCAGTCTGAGTAGACAATACTGACCTAGATGGACTGATAGTCTGAGTCACTATAAGACAACTTCATCTGTTTCTATATTACACCATTGGATTTGCCACAGAAAACAGGAATATTAATTGATGTAACTCTTATACTGATTCCTCACTAATGGTCACTCTGTCTTCGGGCTTCTGCTTTCCTCTGAGCGAGTGACCAATTCCCCACTAGTCGCTGCATGGCCACATTTTGACTTGCAGCTTCCTCCAATTTCCCTTGCAGCTTCCGGATCTCAAAAAAAACCCAAGACCAAGTCACCGCAGGGGAAATGGGAGGGAGCCGTGAGTCAAAATGCAGCTGTACAGGGCTCTTATTCCAGTAGACCTACTGTAAGCTCTTGGAGGATTGGCTACATCAGGGGTGTGTGGCCTAATATGCAAAGGAGCTCCTGCTAGAATTCCACCCCTGGTCAAATGGACCTATGCCCTGCATCCATATGGTCTACCTGAACCTCCATACACAGCCTACACCTCTGGCAGCAACTAGCAGGTAACCAATCATTTGCTCTGAGGAAAGCAGAAGTCTAGGGGTGGAGCGACTGCTAGTGAGGAATCAGTATGTGTAGTAGTCCCACCCCCCAAAAAAAACTCAGTACATAGACCCGCTATCAACTCACCTTGGGGTTTTGTTGAAAGATCTTTTTATTAGGGTGCACAGGGAATGGAACATCCTAAATTATAGAAGCTGTCCATCACTGAGCTGGAAAAATCACCCTCTTGAACTTCCGCAGTGAAATAATAAACAAGAGTTCTACCCCTTAAGCCAATTGACTTCAATAGATTTACAAGAGTGTTCCTCTGTTTAGGTTTGCACTGAATGACATTTAAGACTTACTTTGAAAGCGTGCATTCACATACTCGGTCCTGGGAAATAACAGAGGTGGGACGCCCTTGCTACAGGGGTCATAAAGCTGCTTTATCTACCCTGCTTCCCGCCCAGCTGGATGATGCGTCTTGAAGATTCATGTCTGAGCGGAAAGGGATTAGTAGGAAATCCAAGTCCAGGCAAGCCTTTTTGCCAGTTTTCATGTGGGTAGGGAGAAGCCCCTCGTTAATTTCATTCCAGCTAAAATGGCAAGACCAAGTGTGAAAATTGGCTCCTGATATTTAACTAGCAATAGCTGTTTCAGGGAGATTTTGAAATGCAGCCTCACCCCCCAAGGGGGAATACCCTGGTGATCAGGTCATAAATGGTTTCATTTTAATTGTTGCATTACTTAAATTATTTTTTTAACACCACTGTTAGTCACCTGGGGTCCTCGGGTGCCTGAGAGAAAGGCAGGGACTGTACATATTCTGAATCAAGACGCTTTCCTGCCCTTTTCCCTGAGGCAAGCCGGTTTCAACTCCTGCAGAATTTCTCTGTTTTCAAGGTGAACACTGGTTTGCAACACAGCACGGGTCTGTATGTGTAGAGAACTCACCATGAATGTTGTCGTTTGCAGCGTTCCATTCAGTGCGCCCATTCACCAAGAAAACCATTACATTTCCCATGGGTGAAAATGTTTGAAAGGTTGAAAAATATGGCAGTGGTAGAAAGTGCCATCAAACCAACTTATGATGATCTCATGGGGTTTTCAAGGCAAGAGAGAAACAGGGGTGGTTTGCCATTGCCTGCTTCTGTGAAACAACCCTGGGCTTCCTTGGTGTTCCCTCTAAGCTGAGTTAGTGTGAGCTAGCTCACAGATTTTTAGCCTCACACATTTTCGCCTTAGGAAATATGGCCCCAGAGCAAAATAATTTATGCAGTAGCTCACAGAAGAATTGCAGATTTATACCCCGCCCTTCTCCCTGAATCAGAGACTCAGAGCGGCTTACAATCTCCTATGTCTTTCCCCCCCCCCCACAACAGACACCCTGTGAGGTGGATGGGGCTGAGAGGGCTCTTACAGCAGCTGTCCTTTCGAGGACAACCTCTGCCATGAGATCTGTGAAAGTTAATTGTCCCTCCTCACTTCCAGAGCCACATTTTTTATAGAAAAAGCCCAGCAGGAACTCATTTGCTATCAAGCCACACCCCTAATGCCAAGCCAGCCAGAACTGCTCAAAAAAAGTGCATTACTTATGGAGCTTACTCCCTGACAGCTCTGTCAGCAGGTATAGCTGAGATTTTGAACCCTTGGACACAATCCCTGGGGACTGGCCATTCCTGGTGATTGGCTGCCCCAGTCTCTAGACATTTTGCTTAGCACCTTCCTAGTAGCCATCAGTCCACTGAATTATGAGGTTAATTCAGGCCTCAGATTCAGTGGGAGCTTACAGGAGCACAGCTCCTGAACCTTTCTGAGAGTTCCACCTCCTTGCCCATTGAATACTATGTGCAACTGCATAACAATGCCTGGATGAGCTCCACCACCTATTTTTCTACGAAATGACCCCTGGGTTAATTACTGCTATCCCTCTCATCCATCTCACAGTGTGAGACTCTTGTTGAAGACAGCTGCAGTTAGTGTAATGTCCCCCACTGGCAGTGGGTTCCCAGGTTAGACTACTCACTAAGGCACCCATTCTCCAGTCTATTCAGCAGAAACAAGTTGGTTCAAAACATCAGCCGTTTATTTGCAAGGAGACAACTCCAACCACCAACATCTTCAGCCATCATACAAAACTGGGAACTGAAGAGCTCCACCCAATAGGACCAAACTAAATCATAGAGATATTAGGAGAGGAACAGACTGTTCCATTACATGCATACATACATCTACCATACCTTTTAAAATAAAGACACATCTGTGAAATAATCTATACATTTTTAGAACAGCATTAAGACAGAGTTCTCAGCTTTGCTTTTGCATATATACAAAAATAACATAGCAATCTAATTCCTTTTTCCTCTCCCATTTAGAGGTCCTATAAGTTGTAAGCCTCTTCATTGATACTTACTTACTTTATAGGGTTCCCTAAACCTTTGCAAGATTCATTCCTCTGCTACAATTCTTACAGTCATTTCGGTTGCTCCGCCTATGGTGCAATTTGCAGAGTGGTTTTAGGACTGACTGTCCCTTCAAAGCTTCAGCTTTCTCAACTGGTTACTATGCTGACAGATTTTGGGAAATCAAACAACAACAGGAGATCAGAATGAATACCTACCCAAATGGGAATAAACATTTATAACATCAAGCAAATACAATTAATTCAAGATTAATACATCGAGAGAAGGGAGGTTTTGGTGTCTAATTGGCATCCGATTATATTTAACTGGAAAGGATTTCCAAATGTTCCATTTTCCTGAGACTAGTTATACACAGCCATCTGGAACAGCCTTGCTAAATTTCCCTACCCCTCAGCTTTTTCTCTTTCAGAAAAGGGATACTCCCTTACATTATCCTTTCTCCAGATGGTGTTTGTTTCTTGCAGATACCTAAAATATGCCAACCGCTATTTTACTCAACTTCTGCAACTATGCCTATATGGAGGGACATGCATAATATCCTTGTTGGTCATGTTCACGATGCAGTTTCTCTTGGCTTGACTCCCCCACACCAACATCCTATTCCTGCCATCCACTTATCAAGCAGATTTTCTGCTGGTGAAAAACAGAGGGGAAAGTCCCTTTCTACCAGCCAGTTATATGGGAGACATCAGGTGCATTCACACACGCTAAATAACGTTCTTTGCAACTGGATTTTTACTGTGTAAGAATGGCAAAATCCACTTGCAAACAGTCGCCATGTGAATGCACCATGGGATCTGAAGGGATAAAAGCCAGGGGTGGAATTCTAGCAGGAGATCCTTTGCATATTAGACCACACCTCCCGTATGTAGCCAATTCTCCAAGAGCTTACAAAAAAAGAGCCTTGTAAGCTCTTGGAGGATTGGCTACATTGGGGGTGTGGCCTAATATGCAAAGAAGCTCCTGCTAGAATTCCACCCCCTGATAAAAGCCATGTGGGACAAGGGCTTTCGTACGGAAGGGAATTAAGTATGTCAGACTGAGTGAAAAGCTAGTTAGATGGAGCTCAGTGTGTTCCTCTTGATATACATGAAATTAGTTGACTTTTGTAATAAATCAGGTGGTTTCTCTACTCTAATATTTTCATACAACTTTGTATTGCTGAAAGCCACAAAAGGACATGTGTTTAGAACAAGAGGTGGTCAGAGTTGTGTATAATTAATTAGTAAGATGCTACATGAAGATTTTACATTTTTAATTGAAAGTCCTGTTTGTGTTTCTCAGAAGCAAGTGCCGCTAGTTTAGAAGCAAGTCTGTACAGTATTGCAGCAAAAACCACAGCAGATGAATGCACAGAAGACATAGGATACGACCAGACAGGCATTTTGGCCCACTACAGCCATCCTCACCTTCGGATTAAGGGGCACAATCACATGGACATATCTGCCCCCCTCTCATGCCTACCTCATGGTGCAATGCCTCTATAACACATTAAAGAGATACTGAGAACTTCCCGGTGCCAAAGTCAGTGAGTAGGGTTGCCAATCCCCAGGTGGGTAAATAAAAAACTGTGAAGAGACACCATAAATTTAAACAAGACAGTGTAATGTAGAGGTCAATGGTGTTCTGACAAAGCTCGCACATAGAACTTCAAATAAACAAGAGCATGTAGCAAAAAGACATTCACAGAAGACTTTTCAAAAGCAGTCTTTCCAATCACAAAGGAGTAACAATATTCCAGTATTTAGTTCATAGAACTAAAGGAAGCCCTTCCAAAGACGTCTAGATATCAAGACATTTCATCCGTCTTTCTTCAGTTTGGAGGCTTCTTTATCATTGGAACCCAATCTTTACAATACATTCATAGAAGACCAACAAGGTTCGGAACATGTCTGTTAGATTTCCAGGTTCTAACAGACATGGGAAAATAACTGAAACATATAAAGCAGATAGATGGAAATCTTCGTCATGCCACTGTGGCCACATAGGAAAAAGTAATTTTAAAAGTATGATGGACATGTGAGTAAGGTGCCGCAGGGCTTAGTACTGGGTTCCATGCTCTTTAACTTGTTCATTAATGATCTGGAGTTGGGAGTAAGCAGTGAAGTGGCCAAGTTTGCAGATGACACTAAATTGTTCAGGGTGGTGAGAACCAGAGAGGATTGTGAGGCACTCCAAAGGGATCTGTTGAGGCTGGGTGAGTGGGCGTCAACATGGCAGATGAGGATCAATGTGGCCAAGTGCAAAGTAATGCACATTGGGGCCAAGAATCCCAGCTACAAATACAAGTTGATGGGTTGTGAACTGGCAGAGACTGACCAAGAGAGAGATCTTGGGGTTGTGGTACATAACTCACTGAAAATGTCAAGACAGTGTGCAATTGCAATAAAAAAGGCCAACGCCATGCTGGGAATTATTAGGAAGGGAATTGAAAACAAACCAGCCAGTATCATAACGCCCCTGTATAAATCAATGGTGCGGTCTCATTTGGAGTACTGTGTGCAATTCAGGTCACCGCACCTCAAAAAGGATATTATAGCATTGGAAAAAGTGCAGAAAAGGACAACTAGAATGATTAAAGGTTTGGAACACTTTCCTATGAAGAAAGGTTAAAACGCTTGGGGCTCTTTAGCTTGGAGAAATGTCGACTGCGGGGTGACATGATAGAGGTTTACAAGATTATGCATGGGATGGAGAAAGTAGAGAAAGAAGTCCTTTTCTCCCTTTCCCACAATACAAAAACTTAAGGGCATTAAATGAAATTGCTGAACAGTCAGGTTAAAATGGATAAAAGGAAGTACTTCTTCACCCAAAGGGTGATTAACATGTGGAATTCACTGCCACAGGAGGTGGCGGCGGCCACAAGCATAGCCAGCTTCAAGAGGGGATTGGATAAAAATATGGAGCAGAGGTCTATCAGTGGCTATTAGCCACTGTGTGTGTGTGTGTATATATATATATATTTTGGCCACTGAGTGATACAGAGTGTTGGACTGGATGGGCCATTGGCCTGATCCTGTAGCAGGAAAAGTCCTGTGTTGTCCAATTAATAGTAAATCATACTCACAAACGAGGTCTGAGGCAAGATCAGGAAAACAGCTTCTTTATTTAACGTGCATAAGCGCTCTATACACGGGCATCAGAGAGAGAGTCTGGACTCTAGGCTCTGAGCAGCGAATTACAATTGCCTGCCACCTTTTATTGGGTTTTTTTTCCCCAATTGCCAACTCAATATACTACGTTTCCCACTTGTGGGAAGAGGCCTACGTCATATTTTCACCACATTTCGGGTTGTTTTTCAGATACTTTTGGGTTCTTCTTAGGACCCTTCTTAGGGCCTCTGTAAATCCTAGTTCCTCTTTCTCTAGAAACATTCTACCCACACGCCCACGATTTCTTGCTCCATCTCCTGCACCTGTCTTGCTTCTTCTTAGGCTCTGTTCTATGTTTTTCAGCCTGCGGTTTTGAAAGGTCAATGACCTGGCATAGTTCCCTTTTGCAAGCTAACACTCCTTTGTTTCAAGCTGCTATAGAAGATTATTTCTCAAAAGCACTCTTACATATTTCTAACATTGCTATATTGATTAGGTATTGGTATTGTTTTTGGATCGATGCTACATTTCCCCTCTTTCAAACGGAGTTTGATTACTTATCATGACATCCACAAACCATCACACACCTACTAAAATCAACCTACTTAAAACCAAACACCAAACCCATAATACATTTGATAATCAATCAGCTGGCTGTTGTTCGAGGAATTCCTTCTTCTTCCCGGAGTGTAGAGCAATCGAGCTCCCTAGCTGCAACTGCACAGGAGTTGACCGCTCCACGCCCAGGGAGAGTCATTCCGATGCCTGTGGAATCCTGCCGTTTCCGGTAGGCCAGGATCCAGAGGGCGTTGCCTGTGGAACCTCACTGCTGCCGGTGAGTGAGGTCCAGAGGTCAGGCTTCAAGCAATCACGTCTGGGGCCGAAGCTGCACCTAGAAAGCCTATCTAGGAAAGCCTCAGTCAAACTGCATAGCAAAACAAGGTCAGGTTCAATACAAACCTATCCTATCATCATAACACTTCAACAATTCAAAAAAACAATTCAACATAACATTTCTTTCTGGGGGCTGGGTTTCTCTCATTTTAACAATTTCCCAAAGGGCCTTTCATGCATCACAAAGAACTGAATCTTCTCTCTTACTTAAGCATCACAATATATGGCCAAGGCACTGAGCAATGTGTCAAGCTAAAACTAGCTTTGGGCACATTTTGACTACTTACCCCTAGGGATTGTCTTATTTTCTTCTCTTCTTCTGGGGCAAACAAGTCTTCTGCATAGAGCTGTTGCTATCAAAGGAAAGTGGCTTCAAAACATTAAAAAAAATCAAAATAACCCAGAAATTACTTAAAAAGGAACAAAAAGAGTCCCCTCTTTGTAGCTTCATACAGAAACTTAGCAAGTTGGGCTTTCTTCCGGACTTTCTTCTGGGCCCTCTCCCTTCTGGAGAGGCTCTTGCAGGCTCACACCTCGTTCTGGGACTGGGACAGCTGCTTCTTCCGTGCTTCTACCATTTCCTGGCCATCTCCCTCTGGCGCAATCCGGCTACAGCCTTCAGGCGCGGGACTTCCTTGATGCCAGTCAGTTCCCCTTTGTGGATCTGTTCGATTTGCTTCGCTGCTGGGCAGCGTTCTCTCTGCCAGCTGCTTGGCCTTCTGCAGCCACCCAAGAGCTCAAGCGTCGCAGACAGCAAGGGTTTCTCTCTTATCTTCCGCAGCAATTGCACAGGAAAAAGCTATTGAACCCACGGCTTCCTCTGTGGCCTTTTACTTCTTGGACCAGTTGTTTGGCTTGATGCCCATAGCCTTGCATCTTACTGGCTGAACATCAATCTTCTAACCTCCTTCAGGCTGGACTCGGCTTCCTGCTGCCTTTGCCTGACATCTGGAGCTGACTGAGCCGCAAAGGCTGAGCACCTGTGACTCTGTGGTTGGTGGGCAAAATAGATCTGGTGGGCTTCCCACAGGCATCTGGCTTCTGGAGGATTTAATGGCTTTGTGCCTGCTGGTAGAGCTTGTTGGCATCGGCTTACTAGGCAGATGGGAGTCTCCCTGTTGGTATCTTACTCGAGGGCAGTTGTTTCTTCACTCCCGCAATCTTGGAGGATTATTTCAGGGGCACTCAGAAAGCACTTTAAAAGTCTCTTCTCCCTTGTGCCCAATGAATACATTGTAGCCTGTCATGGGCCCGGAGCTTGGGAGCCCTGGATCTGCTGGACATCACATGGCTGACGGGGATTTCCTCTGAGAAGGTAAGCTGACCAGAGGCAGGGGACTTGCTTCTGGAGAACTTCTCTCTGGGAGAGCCCATAGATCTGGAACTCTTCAGTTCTTAATCAATAAAGGGGGCGAAGGTGAGGTCTAAGTGGCAAAAGAGGAAGAAGCTGGGAGCTTTGCGTTGGGCTTAAAGGACCAGCTCCCTCCAAGGGGCAGCAAAACGCTGCTCTATATCTTGGCATTTAATTCCCAGGGGTTTCCTAACTAAAAGTGCCTTGTCCTGAGACTGAGATGCCTGTCCAGGGACAGTATATCTGACAACCATATACTACTTAAAACTACACCTTAATACACTTAAGTAAAATGGGAACCATATCAAAACACAAATGTGACATGATTAATGCTTTTAGGTGCTCTTTCACATGGTCTCACACGGCAGTATTATTGTAATCATAAAACAAAATAAAGCACAGTTTTCCTGGTTAATAGATAGCATCTTTGGGGTCTCCAGGAATCTCCTGGGGCAAAACACATACATTTCGCAAGTTGCTAGGTTCACACTCGCACTTCCCGTTTCTCTGAGCGAGGGTTATGCAATACTGCAGAAATATTTCACATCACCCCAATCAGCCTTTACACTATTCAGCTGCTCTAAACACCTTTTGGAACCTCGGATGGGGGCTCCACTGAGGCTGATCTTAAGAAATATGCAGTCAAGGGCGTCCCCCAGACTGTAATTCTCTTATGGTTAACCAGACGGACAAAACATTTTTAAACACATGGGACACACAATTTCCCTAAACATTAAACATAAAATTTCCCCAAATGGAAGAAGAGGCGGCCTCACCCTGGCGGGTGACTCAGCCGTTTTATTTTTCTTCTTTACTCAGTACCCTACCTATAGGAGGCAGAAGGGTCGATTGCGTCCCTTCCCCTCTTCGAATGCAGCCCGTAGCCTAGTGCAGCGGCTGCATGCGGAACCGACTAAGGCCCGCCGGCAGAAGGGGCTGATACCTTCCCTTCTCCGTCGTGCAGACATGTTAGAAGGCCGCAGGCGGAAGGCAACTCTTGCCGTCTCGCTCTGCGGGGTCCTGCGAGTGCTGGAGCGAGGTAGCTAGGCTCGCCTTCCCTCCGAGAGGGGCGTCTGGCGACCCTTTGGGTCACCTTACCCTATTCTCTCATATGGAGAGGTTCAGTACAAGTTTTAGTATTGTAATCAGACTATTTCAGGTGGAGAAAATCTATCACGTTGAGCAGAAGGTCCTGTACTATCAGGGCCCTGGGTTCAAGGTTCTCTACTTACACTCCGGAGTCTTCCAAGCAGAGCTGATTCCTGTTGCCCCCTTGCCGGTCCGAGATTAGGCCATCGGTCAAAGGTCAACTGAAGACAGGGCGGGCAGATGACGGTCAGCCAGAAAGAAGGCTGGGAGCTCCTTACCGTGAATCTGGTCCTCCCTGCCAACAGCAGCACCTGGCCGGGCTAATCATCAGGGGCTAAAGGCCCCCGTCCCATCTGGGTCGCCAAACTTATGTAGCAGGAAAAGTCCTGTGTTGTCCAATTAATAGTAAATCATACTCACAAACGAGGTCTGAGGCAAGATCAGGAAAACAGCTTCTTTATTTAACGTGCATAAGCGCTCTATACACGGGCATCAGAGAGAGAGTCTGGACTCTAGGCTCTGAGCAGCGAATTACAATTGCCTGCCACCTTTTATTGGGTTTTTTTTCCCCAATTGCCAACTCAATATACTACGTTTCCCACTTGTGGGAAGAAGCCTACGTCATATTTTCACCACATTTCGGGTTGTTTTTCAGATACTTTTGGGTTCTTCTTAGGACCCTTCTTAGGGCCTCTGTAAATCCTAGTTCCTCTTTCTCTAGAAACATTCTACCCACACGCCCACGATTTCTTGCTCCATCTCCTGCACCTGTCTTGCTTCTTCTTAGGCTCTGTTCTATGTTTTTCAGCCTGCGGTTTTGAAAGGTCAATGACCTGGCATAGTTCCCTTTTGCAAGCTAACACTCCTTTGTTTCAAGCTGCTATAGAAGATTATTTCTCAAAAGCACTCTTACATATTTCTAACATTGCTATATTGATTAGGTATTGGTATTGTTTTTGGATCGATGCTACAATCCAACATGGCTTCTCTTATGTTATGTTCTTTAAGGTTTTATTATGACAATTTTAATTCAAGAAGCATTTTAAGGTAGATGCTGAGCTGAGCTACAATTTAGTCCACCTTCCTGTGATGTCAGGTGTGAGTGGCATATGCCAATGAGTTGTGCTAATGAGCTATGGCACCTCTTTTTCTACACAATGACTCCTGCTTCTGTGACAAAGTGCACCAAGGTTGCTTCTTCCTTCGCTCTTACCCAGATGGATCGGGATGTTAAAACAGCCCTGGAGCAAGCAGAGGCAAGTCGCCCTTGCAGAGATGGCAGTGCCGCAGAATCCCATTGGCATGGACCCACACTGTGGCAAGGATGTGCCAGCTGGTGTTCTGCAAGGGCCTCTTGCCTCAGCTTGCCCTTGGCTGCCAGCGTGCCCCCCTCAGGGCATCACCTTTCCAGGAATGTTCTCAGTAAGTTAAAAGGGCAGCAAGAGGAACTCGGTGTTCAGTGATGAAAGGGGAGAGGGTTGTATAGTAAACAGGAAGATGAATGTTTTAGCACTTTTAATGTCTTATTGCCCGAGTCCTATTCAAGGAAAAGAACTAGTTTATCCTTGATCCAAATTCTTTAGAGATAGAGAAACATTCCCTTCCAATGTTATGCCAGTTGTGTTCTGGGTGCATGTGTTGATAACAGGTCTCTCATACCAGGGTGAATGTCATCCTTTGTGAAGACGTCAAGTCATGCCAATTGCCTGGGTCGATAATTATTCCTGGAATTTCGCTTATTTATGCAAATGTTTTAAGTCCAAAATGTCAACGTTATGTTGTCATCACGTATGATGTAATGTACCAGAGGTGTTGTAACTTTGCCAACTCGTGTTGTGCTGGATCCAGCCCATGAGAAAGAGTGCCTGAAAGATTGGCTGTTTCCCATAATGCTTTGAGAGTCTCAATGTGACTCTGTTGTCGCTACTGTGTTATCATCATGGAATGGAGAACTGATACGGGCTAAAGACGGAGGTGCTTCTTAATGGCTTCCATACCCTGGTCCGTACCCTGCTGCTGCTGGTTGTTTATTTATTTATTGGATTTATATCCCGCCCGCCTTGCCAAAGCAGGCTCAGGGTGGTTCACAATACATTGCTTACAATAAAAACATTTACATTAAAAGCATTAAACAGTTTAAAAAATCATTTGGTGCTAGTTTCAATATAGATTTAAGATGGCATTCCATGATCGTAAGCATCCATTGTATCTAGCGTCTCAGTGGTGGTGGTCAGCATTTCAGTTAAATGCTAACAACTACATTGCTAGTGGGAAGAAGAAGAAGAAGAGGAGGAGGAGGAGGAGATTTATACCCCACCCTTCATTCAAGAGTCTCAGAGCGGCTTACAATCTCCTCTCCCTTCTCCTTCTCACAACACACCCTGTGAGATAGGTGGGGCTGGGAGAGCTCTTTTGAGAACTGCTCTTGAGAGAACTGTGATTGACCCAAGGTCACCCAGCTGGCTGCATGTGGAGGAGTGGGGAATCAAACCTCGTCCTCCAGATTAGAGTCTGCTGCTCTTAACCACTACACCAAACTGGCTGTCAAGTAGGGTTGCCAGGTCCTTACCGGCTTCCAGCGGGGGATCCTTCTTGCGTGTGCTTTGTGTGCATGGTGCAATGACGTCACCTGGAAGTGACATTATTATACCAGGCATTTCACCAGGGGGATGCGCTGTCACTTGGGGAGATACTCTATGGTTACCATAGAGGTTTCCCCCCCCCCCAAATGATAGAGTGTCCCCCTGGCAACGTGCCCAGCATGATAACAGCACTTTCAAGTGACGTCATGTCACCAGCGTTCCAGTGCTCCCCTATCAGCCATCTTCATGGTTATGGATTGGGGGCCCCAAAACCTCCCCAGGGGAGGTTGGGAACCCTACTCTCAAGAGCATATTATAAAGCCCCCAAGGCAGGCCAATAGAATTACAGTTAGCTGCTATTTCTAGTTCTTGTCCAGCTAAATTGTTTAAGGTGTCACGATGTATTCAGTCCTAGAACTACGCCTCTTGCCGTAGATAGCTTGAACCAGTGCTGTGATGCTATTGCTAGTTTGTTTGATCTCTTTGATTTTAAGCTAACATGGATGACAGAATTTTGCTACCAGACATTAGAAAGAAGCTGTCGTTGAAATAATATGGATAGTTTCAGATTGAACTTTCAGGTAAATGTTTATAGAAGCTTTGAGATTGTGATGGTTGGTACCTGCAAATTAGATTCATGCCCTTCCTGGCTGGTAAAATCATGTTATGGAAAGTCAAAGTCTTGTCCAAGTTTTTAATTCATCTCTTGTGGAAGGTATGTTTCCAAGAGTGCTGAAGTAGGCAGAGGTGAAACCTTTATAGAAGAAATCTTCGCTAGCAAGAGAGGATTGGACCACTGAGAGTTCCATGTTCAGTCTAAAATAAGAGTAACTGATGTAATACCATTTCTTAGGGCAACCAAACTGACATAAAACATTGTGTGGGCTTTCAAGCTCACCAGAACTCTTCATCAGGCAGGATGTTACAAATTTTAAGAAGGTCTCAGTTTACTCTTGATTTTCTTGACAGTACTCAGTTTACTCTTGATTTTCTTGACAGTTGATCCACAAACACTGGAATTGATTTGGGCTTGGTACTTTTGCACATCTGCTTTCTCTTCACAGTTGTGGAGTCAGCCTATTGATACAATGCTATATTCAGACCTCAGATTCAGCAGGAGCTCACAGGAGCACAGCTCCTGAATCTTTCTGAGGGTTCCCCCTCTTCCTCCCCACCTACCTTGTCTATTGAATAGTAGGTGCAGCTGCATAACAATCCCTGGATTAGGAGAGCAGGCAGCCAGCCAGCCACCAGGGGCTTTGCCACGCCCCCACCAGCCCTCATTAACCCCTGGAGAAGCCCACACCACCCTTTCTCCACTTCTTATGTGATTTTGGGTGGCGGGTGGCTTGCTGGCCTTTTGACTGAGGGGTGGGGAGAGCCCCAGGTGAGCGAGGCCTGCTTAGGCTGACTGGATCTCTAGTCAGCCCAAGCAGGTCTCACTCGCCTGGGGCTCTCCTTTCTTGCATTGGGTTGCTTTTGGTTGAGGGGGCTGGCATATGCTAATGAGTTATGCTAATGAGCTCTGCCACCTGTTTTTCTACAAAATGCTATATTGGCTATATTGATATACTAATATTTTAGTGCCTTTTAAAAAAATAGAAAATGAAACCACTTGCCTTCAGGACAGGATGGGAGGAGACAGAATGGCTGGATGATGACGACAATGACAATCCTATAACTGAAAAGTGGGCTGGAAGTGGATGGGAACTGGTGGGACAAAAGAAACTGGCAGAAACATTACATGCAAGGAAAAAGGCTACTAAAACTGACTTTCAGTAAAACGTTGGAGTAAAAATAGTCTCAAATGAGCTGAGAAAAACCCAGGAAGAAAACAAACAAACAAAGAAAAGAAGTGAAAATGGAAAGCACACAAATGCATATGGAAATCAGGCGAGAAACTGAACAAGTATGAGGCCAGAATTGACTTTAAAAACTCATGTGGAGAAGCCCATAATTTGCTTAGGCTGTTAATATTTTTGATAGTAAAAAAATAATTATGTCTTAAAATGGGTGCCTAATTGTTGTCATGATCTGGGTAAATCAGAACCCTAATAGGTGTAAATCAGAACCCTAATAGGTGAAACTCTAGCAGGAATTCCTTTGCATATTAGGCCACACCCACCCCGATGTAGCCAATCCTCCAAGAGCTTACAAAAAAGAGCCTGATAAACTCTTGGAGGATTGGCTACATCAGGGGCTGTGGCCTAATATGCAAAGCAGCTCCTGCTAGAATTCCACCCCTGGGTGTACATAATTACATGGTAATTCCTTGATAAAGCCCTCAACAGAACCCAAGGGTTGTAACAACAGGTATAAAGGCTAAGCAAAAACCCTTTGCAATAAGAATATGTGTGTTAAAAGAATCCATGTGAGACAAATAGTGGAATCCTCTGTTCCCCTTAATTAGCTCTGCTGGACAAAAAAGCTCATACTAATTATTTAAGAAAAAAATTATTTGGTTTGTTACTGTGATTCATGTCTTTTTTATTTTAGCTTAGGGATTTCGATCATGTTGAGCCAATTTTATACACATTTGGATGATCACTCAGTAACTTTGAAAACTGACCCATTGTTTTGCAATGTTTGAAAATAATTTAATGGTTTTGGAAGATGTGTGTCAAGTTATTTGACAAAGTGCAAAATCTACTTTTCTCCCACCTTTTTTTGGAGATTTAACCCCTGTTTTTCTCCTTGATTTCCAGTCAAAGTATTTTTCATTACATGGTTAGTGGAATAGGCAGCATTTTGTTTTATGCTAGACTGAGACTAATATGAGGATCACTTAAGGTAAGTCCTATTCAATATTTGTTTTATACTGTCTGCAAAGTGTATTGCAACATTTTGAAAAATCCAGCAAATTTCATAAATATTATTTGTAGGGATGGGCGCGAAGCAAAATTGGCCATGAATTTTGCTCAGTTTGTGGTTCATGTACCAAAGTTTGTGATGGGTCTACCATTATGAACTTCCACAAACTTTTACAGCAGTTCATGGCAGTTTGTGGACTTTAAAGCAGGGCTGTAAGGGATTAAGGGTTCCCTACAAAAGCCGCAAAAACAACTTTAAAGGGACTGCACAGGAAAGCCCCAAACCGCTGAGAGGCAGGGAGTAGGTTGCTTCCCATTGCTCAGCTGTTTTTCAAGCTTTCTGCTCAGCTGTTTTTAGACTTTCTGGGTTTGAAGGGCCACAAATTATGAACCAATTCAATTCGCGAACAAACCTCCTGGTTCTATTCAGTTTGTGGCTCAGCTTGTGGTTTGGCTACAAACTGAGATGAACCAAATTTTTTAGATTTGTGGCCATCTCTAATTATTTACTATCAACAGATCAAGCCACAAAGCTGGTAGAAGGGAGAAAGCAAATGACTTCCTCTTTGCCCTTGTTGAAAATAGTCTTTCCCTAGGTAGACAGGCAGGCATCAAGACAAAAGAGAACTTTAGCTGGAGTTTACTGAAATTGGGTGCAACCTTAGAGCTGAACAGGATGGTCTACTATGAGTTGACTGCTGATTCTATCTGCCTGTGCAGGGATGCACACTTCCATTGTGCTCTGCTTGTATAGTATAAATGGGGATTTTTAATTTTTATTTTTAGCAGGAACACATAGGAACAGAGTTCCGGCTGATTTGGGATTGAGGTGTGTGGCCTAATATGCAAATAAATTCCTGATGGGCTTTTTCTACAAAAAAACCCCTCATTGTAAATAAAGGAAACATTAGGGATAGGCATGAATCACTGGTACTCTCTCAGTCAAAGAAAATTAGACCTTCAGAACTTCTGGTGACTGTTTACTAAGTTACTGAGGTTTCTTAAAATGAAAAAGAGCCCTACAGTGCTGGGGATGGAGGAAGGGCTTTTTTTGCAGCAGAAATTCCTTTCCATATTAGGCCACACCCTGTTGATGTAGCCAATCCTCCAAGAACTTACAGGGCTTTTATTACAGGGCCTAGTTTTGGGCACCACATTTTAAGAAGGATATAGACAAGCTAGAATGGGTCCAGAGGAAGGCAACAAAGATGGTGAGGGGTCTGGAGACCAAGTCCTATGAAGACACGTTGAAGGAGCTGAGCCTGTCTGGAGAGGAGGCGGCTGAGAGATAATATGATCACCATCTTCAAGTACTTGAAGGGCTGTCATATAGAGGATGGTGTGGAATTGTTTTCTGCGGCCCCAGAACCAATGGGCTGAAATAAAATCAAAAGAGTTTCCAGCTCAACATTAGGAAAAAATTCCTGAGAGTTAAGAGTGGTTCCTCAGTGGAACAGGCTTCCTCAGGAGGTAGTGGGCTCTTCTTCCTTGGAGGTTTTTAAACAGAAGCTAGATGGCCATCTGACTGCAATGAAGATCCTGTGAATTTAGGGGGAGGAGTTTGTGAATTTCCTGCATTGTGCAGGGGGTTGGACTAGATGACCCTGGAGGTGATTTCCAACTCTGTGATTCTATACTGTAAACTCTTGGAGGATTGGCTACATCAGCAGGGTGTGTGGCTTAATATTTAATAATTGCTTAGTCTTGTACTACTATTGTTTCATAATAGATTATTGTATTTTATGATGTTAATATGCTGTTAACAACCCTGAACCTGTTTGCAGGGAGGGTGGGACACATAAACAAACAAACAAATATGCAAAGGAGTTCCTGCTACAAAAAAAGGCCTGTGGAGGACATTTCTGAAAAGGAAAATAAGTTGTTTAATGGAGAAGGAGAGAAAAGAGAGCTCAATTTGAAAACTGAGGGAACTGTTAGATGATGTTTTGAAGTTTTAATTTTAATAACATAATAACTTGGTTACTTTGCCTGAGGCTTCCTAGATAGCTGGGCCTAAAACAGTTCCCTTCTGTTGACTAACTATGATGATACCATCCTCCCAGAGCAGAATAATTACATATAAAGAAGAAATAGCTTAAAACAAAACTTTTCCCTCAAGTTATAGTTCTCATGTTCATTTAATAGAGTTCCATCAAAGCCAAAAGAGTTTGATATTATTTTTCAAGAGAAGTATCTAAACCAATTCAAAAGTGGTTCAAAATGTCAGAGCCAATTACCAAACCACTTTTTGAAGTTATTGCCTGAACTGTAAAAGAATCAAAGGTGGGTTTTAAAAAAAAATTAGACAATCTGAATGGAACTAAACCTGAATTTTTAATGCTTGACTCTTGGACTAAAAGGCTAAAGTGTGCAAGCATACCATTGATGTGGTCCTCATACATGTCCTCCCCTCATGTTTTGATGTGACTAAACATCATGGCTTTTTTTGTAGCAGGAACTCCTTTACATATTAGGCCATACACCCCTGATGTAGCCAATCCTCCAAGAGTTTACAGAGCTCTTAGTACAGCGCCTATTGTAAGCTCCAGGAGGATTGGCTAAAGCATGGAGGATGAGGCCTAATATGCAAAGGAGTTCCTGCTACAAAAAAAGGCCCTGCTAAACATACTAAGATCTTGATCAAGTGAAGAAGAGCTTCAGCTATGGGCCAGAAGTCACCTTAAATGTCAATGCAACTACGGGCACAGTTCACTGGTTGACTTTAGGCACACTACCAGTGGCGTAGCTAGGGCTTTGGGGGCCCGGGGCCCAAGATTTATGTGGGCCCCCCATGTGTGTGCACGCCTCCAGAAACAGGATATGATGTCACTTCCGGTGATGTCACTTCCGCAAGATGGCCACCACTTGCGAGGGAGCCCTGCTGGAAACAGGAAGTGATGTAACTTCCCCAAAATGGCCACCACTTGTGGTGGGGGGGAAACAGGAAGTGGTGTCACTTTGGGGGCGGCACCCCCCCCGATGGCACTGCTGGTGCAATCTAGGTCATGTGATTGATAACCTGATTACCCCACCACACCATGTGACAGGGAGAAATGCCACAAGCAGCCTGCTGGCCCAGCTGTTCCCCTTGTGCCCTGAACTTGTGGGCCTGGTAGCCGGAGAGGTTCTGGCAGCCAGGGCACAAATGGGGAAAGCTCTGTACCCCAGCTGATGGATTTCTGCAGCGCTGCAGAAGTGAGCTTGTAGCCATTGTTCTATTGCCATTCCCAGATCTTGATTGGCAGAGTGTATTTGCGGAGCTACATCCGGAGACCAGTGGACTTCTACTGGTCACCTCCATAGCGTCCGCTGTGTTGTAATTTCGGGACTGAAATGCAAGACACAACAGCCCCTGACTTGGAAGACCACTCACTGGCTGCCTGAAACAAGCAGAGCCAACCCTCCAGCAATTTCGCCAGTGCTGCAGAGTCTCCTTGTTCAGAGCCTCCAATAGCAGCAACTCCCAGTTGGTGGCAATGCAGGAAGCAGCAACAAGTGGGAAAGAGCAACTGCTGGCTAGATCTGAGCTGAGTTGCCCTATAGCCCTGGCTCATAACATCACAGAGCCTGTTCAACTTGCCTTACTTCTGGGCCATTATAACTGCCTGGTCTGTCCCTGGATGAAGGTCTCAGGCAGGCGGTACACAGACTGAAATGTCCCAGTGCGCAAAATACTGATGGCTTTTAGAAACCTCAGGAAATGGGTTGCGGTTGATATGATGAAATGACATTTCACCTCCAGATCTGTGCAAGGACCTGCTGTTACTCTTTGGCGATGCAAACTTTGCAGTCTGAATGCTCAGAGGTTAAGTTCCAGTAGCCCAGACAAGGAGTCTGGTTAAAAGTCTGGTTAAAAGAAAAGAGCTAGCTCTCCTCCCACCTCAGTTCCTAGTTAGGGGCAGTTTGAGCTTAACCTCTGAGCACTCACAGAGCGCAGACCTCGGCCTTTAGGGCAGGGATGTCAATTTTATTTGTTAGGAGGCCTGGATCTGACACAATGGAACTTTGTGGGGCCAGGCCATGTGTGTCATAAAATGTAATGTGAGGTAACAGAGATATAAACTTTATAAAGTCCATGAGTTCTATTCAGTAAAAATGGAGAATCCTTGTTGTGTGGATGCATCTTCAGGCACAACCACGGTGGCATTGTTTCCCAGTTTCTTCGTTTCTCCTCCTGACATCTATCAACAAAGAGTCTGGGGAAGATCAGGATAAATGTTTTTTGCCTGACCACATGCTTACACCAGGACAGGCACATCACCAAGGACTGCAGCAAGCATGTCAATTGTGGCCGTAACTCCTTTCATTGACTAGAACCATTGGAGGCAGCAGTGGGCTTGTTCCTTTCTGAATGACAAGGCAGAAGCCACCTTTTCCCTTGAAAATGGAATCAAGGCCAGATAATGGCCCAGATGTCCAAGATCTAGGCCCAAGTAGATATGACATTGAAACAGGGCTTTTTTTTTTTTAGAAAAACCCAGCAGGAGCACATTTGCATATTAGACCACACCCCCGGATGCCAAGCCAGCTGGAACTGCATTCTTCTGCATTCCTGCTCAACTCCTTGCACAGGTACTGAGGTGGCAGATGCGGAGGCATAGTTCAGACTATGACTATTCAGACTTGTGAACAAACTGGGGCTCATGCAAGGCATGGGTTCTTCTCCTGGCCACTAATTAGAGATTGATGGGTTCTTCACGCATCACTGGATGTCTGTTTTTGTCTGTGTAGAGTCAATCAGTAAATGGTGGCTAATAGAGGGAAGGGCATAGAAAACTCCTCTGCAGAAACTCTGTTGCATTGGGCGGGGCTTTTGCAGCAGGTATGAATAAAAAATGGAGAATCCTTTTAAACATTTTTATTGATAACATATGGTAACAAAATCTAATTATATCACTGTAGCAGTGATGACACTCTTGCCCTCACTGAGAATGTAGTTCAGTAAAAATGGAGAATCCTTGTTGTGTGGATGCATCTTCAGGCACAACCACGGTGGCATTGTTTCTCAGGACGCCCAGCCCCAGGGCTCTGGAAGAATGCCGCGGGGAGGTCCACCCGGGGACGGAGGGGCTTCAGCCTGTGCCTAGAGTGGGCGAGGGGCGCTTTTCCCAGCGCTTCCCCAGTGGTTGCAGGGGGGAAAGCGGAGGGGAGCCGCCCTTGGAGTCTTCCATGTGGCCTGTCTGGAGCGGGTGAGCCTCGGCCCCTTCCCACTCCTTCCAGCGAGGAGCCCCCCCCGCACCCCCATCTCTCACCGGGGGAAGTCTCCCGGGAGGGAGGTCTCCCGGCCGGAGCCCCGGCGGCAGCTTGGAGGGTCCCGCCAGGCCAGCCTCCCCCTTTCCTCCGGCTGATGCCACCCGGACCAGCCCCAGCAGCGCCTCCCCCGGCCCAGGCGGCAGCCCCCAGCCCCAAGGACAAGACCCTCCCCCTGCCACGGGAGAAGCCCGAGGAGGCTGGTGCGCATGCCGCATGCGCGCCTTCTGAGGCGAGGGAGCGACGAGCGAGAGAGGAGAAAAAGCGACGGACGCGGCGCGCCTTTCCCGCGCTTTGCTTTCGATTGTGTGAGTGAGGGGAAAAAAAGGGGGAGGGGGGGAAGGGAAGGGAACGAGGAGCCCCAACGTGCGTGCGCGCGCCGCTCCCCACCCCCCTTCTTCTGCCGTGCGCGCGCGCTCCCCCTCGCGCTGTCGGGCGCCGCGGGCGCCTCCATTCTTTTTCTCCCCCCCCTTTCAGCGCAGCAACGTCACGGCCATTGTTTGGGGGGCCCCCTTGCCAACGCGGGGACCCCCAGACCTGGGGCGAGCCACCCTCCCCGCCCCCCCCCTCCCTACGCGTCTGCACACTACACTCTTTCAGCCCCCTTGAATATCATGCTAATGTGTGGATGGCCCATGGTATTGCAACAGGAATGCCCACCTTGTCCCCTCTGTGTCCCCCCAATACCTTTTCTGGTGCTGCTCGCAAAGTTACATCTTCCACAAAAGTTATAAATGTCAGGGAGCCCAATCGGCCTTTGGGTTGAGCCACCAGAAAATTCAAAACTATTTGAAGCAATGTTTGTGTCCGACACCCAAAGGTGTCTACTACCCGTCACTGTTACTTACAAATCACTATTATAGTTGTGTGTGTGTGTGACTTGCACTGACCAGGATAAAACAACACCCTGGCTTCCTCTGGTGACATTAACATCATCATGAAAACATGATGTGCAAAAATCAGTAGGCGAAGCTGTGAATATTCATCTTCACAGTATGGGAGTAAATATTATCACCTGATAATGAATCCATCCCAAGCTGTTATTAAAAACAGAGCTCCTGAGGCCAGCTGGGAAGCCAGTAAACCCACTTGCTTTGAGGTTAGGAACTAGGGAGAGGGCAGCTAGTGCTCCTCAAGGTGCAAGATTTGGCTTTGGGAGGATTCCAATTGGGGGGAGTTTCGAATTCTGATGAGGGGGAGTTTCTTAGGGTTGCCAAGTCCAACTCAAGAAATATCTGGGGACTTTGAAGGTGGAGCCAGGAGACTTTGGGAGTGGAACCAGGGTGTGAAAAGCACAATTGAACTCCAAAGAGAGTTCTGGCCATCACATTTAGGGTGCTTTTGCATGCACTAAATAATGCACTTTCAATCTACTTTCGCACTAAATAATGCACTTTGTAACTGGATTTTACTGTGTGGAATGGAAAAATCCACTCACAACTGGTCGTGGAGGTAGATTGCAACTGCATTATTCAGCATGTCTGAAAGCGCCTTTAAAAGGACCATGCTCTTTTTAAATGCCTTCCCTCCATCTGGAATAATGAAGGACAGGGGCACCTTCTTTGGGGGCTCTTAGAATAGGACTCCCCCCCCCGTCCAATCTTTTTGAAACTTGGGGGTGGGGTGGTGAGAAACACCAGATGCTTTGCTGAAAACTTGGTGCCTCCACCTCAAAAAACAGCCCCCCCCCAGAGCCCCAAATAGCCATGGATCAATTTTCCATTATACCCTATGGGAATCAGTCTCCATAGGGAATACTGGAGTGCCCAGCAGACATTTCCCCCCACACTTTCTGATGACCCCAAAGCAGGGGGAGACCTCCAAAGTGGGGTATCCCCTGCCCCCACCTGGGGACTGGCAGCCTTATCGAATACATATGTTTAGGGGTCATTTTGTAGAAAAATAGGAGGTGGAGCTCATTAGCATAACTCATTAGCATATACCACCACCATCCCAGCCAAAAGCAACCCGATGCAAGAAAGGAGAGCCCTGGGCGAGTGAGGCCTGCTTGGGCTGGCTACAGATCCAGCCAGCCCAAGCAGGCCTTGCTCATCTGGGGCTCTCCTGAGTATCCCCCCTCCCCCCAAAAAATCACATAAGAAGTGGAGAAAGGGTGGCATGGGCTTTCCCAGGGGTTAATTAGGGCTGCTGGGGGTGTGGCAAAGCCCCTGGTGGGTGGGTGGCTGCCTGCTCTCCTATGTTATGCAGCTACGCCTACTATTCAACGGACAAGGTAGGTGGGAGGGGGAGGGGGAACCCTCAGAAAGGTTCAGGAGTTGTGCTTCTGTGAGCTCCTGCTGAATCTGAGGCCTGCAAATGTTTAATTGAGCCTAGTCTAATTTCTGGTCATGTAGATGTGACGCAAAATGGATTACCAGAAATAGCAATGGGATAACAGTACACTTAATGAGCAACAATTCCCCTCTCATATCACCTTCCACATTTGGGAGGATGGAACTATTGTCCCTTTTCTCTTCTATTCCCTTATTTTACAGGTAAATCCGCTTGACTGGCAGGTCTCAGGCTGGCTACACTTCACTTTGCTCAGTAAAGGTCATGCGTGTATCAATTTAGAATTTCTTTTTTGTGCAGCTGCAAGTTATTATCACAATTAGCAAGAAAATGGATAGAAAAAAAGCAAAGCTGGTTAACCTGTAATTGTCGAGTTCTGTCATTAGAATATATGACATAAAGGTGGTGGGTTTTGTTTTGGGTTTTTTTGAAAAAAATTCCAGTATTATAAAAATAACATTTTTGCATCAAACCAGCACATTTCTAACGGCATGCACTGTAGTAAAAATCAGATTTGTGTACAAGACCCCTAGGTTGTGCATTAGGAGGATTTTCTTGCCATCTATCACAGTAGGGTGTATACTTCACAGACTGATGACATTATTTTAATTATGCTGATGTTTCACAGTGCTCTCTGTATTACCTGAACAGAGTATTAATACCCTGCCGAGGTAGTTATGCACCATAAAACTATGGAACACAGAAAAAAAAGAGAGGATCAATTGAAAACAGATATATTTAGCAAGATTTTAAAGAAAAGAGTGTTGATTAGTGATGATTAGCCATACAAGAAGGGGAAAATGCAGTGATTAGAGTTCAGAATTGATAGACAAGAAGCCGTGCTTTTACATTTGGGGGGGGGGATTGGAATGTGCTTGATATGCAAGTTTATCTCTGCTATTTATTTCCATTTTGAGTGCTTGCTTCAGCAAATGAAAAATCTGAAGGCAATGATTTTTATGCCACACTGGTTTATACGCAATGCAATCTCTAAGTGAAAAAAATAGATTTTTCTCTCTTTTTACCATTAATGTTCTTGAAGCAATTAAGGTTTCTAAAAATATTCTCCAAGGGGTGATGACTTTTGCTTATTCATTACTCAGTCTTTAACGGAAAGAATTTCATTTTAATGATATCGTTTTCTTGAGACATGCTGCCAAATGTAAAATAACTAAGTAAACATTACTTACCAGAATTCAGTAAGCGTTTCTTTACCAGAACTTGTAAGTACTACTTAACCAAACCCTGGCAACTATTACAGTTTTAAAAATCACAGCAACGTAGACAAAAGTCTTAGCAGGTCTGCTCGGGGTGGGGGGAAGTCTCTTATTCAATGGGATTTACTCCCAAGAAAATCTTCTTGTAGGGTCAAATCAAAATTTAACCCAGAAGTCCCCAATCTTTTTGAGCCTGTGGGCACCTTTGGAATTCTGACACAGCACGGTGAGTGCAGTTGCAAAATGGCTGTCAAAGAAGGCAGAGCCAAACACAAAATGGGCGCCACAACTTACATAAGAACATAAGAGAAGCCATGTTGGATCAGGCCAACGGCCCATCCAGTCCAACACTCTGTGTCACACAGTGGCAAAAAATTTTATATATACACACACACTGTGGCTAATAGCCACTGATGGACCTGTGCTCCATATTTTTATCTAAACCCCTCTTGAAGGTGGCTATACTTGTGGCCGCCACCACCTCCTGTGGCAGTGAATTCCACATGTTAATCACCCTTTGGGTGAAGAAGTACTTCCTTTTATCCGTTTTAACCTGTCTGCTCTGCAGACTTACCTTCAGTCACGCAATAAACATCCACCTGACCCTGCCCAGTCTCTAAACAACTTTCTAAAAACACCTGGTAAGCACAGGGCCAGCCCTGGCACTAGACAAACTAAGTGATTGCCTAGGGTGTCAGTCTTCTGGGGGTGCTGAATTTGGCACCCCCCATGCGACTTGGTGACATTATTAGTGCGGGAGGGAGTGCCAGAAGTTAGCCTTGCCTAGGGTACCAGACAGTCTGGGTAAGCACCAGGAAAGTTGTTAGTGGATGCCATAGCACCCATGGCCCCCATTTTGGGGAATCCTCGTTTAAGCTAACCAGGGCTTTTTTTGAATAGGAATGCACAGGAATGCAGTTCTGGCTGACTTCATGTCAGGGGTGTGTGCAGGGCCGGCTCTTCCACTAGGCAAACTGGGCATTTGCCTAGGGTGCCGGCCCTGGAGGGGCACCAAATCAGGCACCCCCACCTTTTTGTTTAAAAAAATTCCTTCCCCTTCCCATCCCAAATCGCTGTTGTCTTCCCCCCGTTGCCACTGCTTCTCGCCGCCTCCTTCTTTCTCCCTGCCTCAAATTGCTGCTGTCTTCCCCCCATTGCTGCTGCAATGGGAGAGTGAGGGGGGCAGGGGGGGCGGCGGGCAGCAGGGCTGCCTGGGGTGCTGCAGGCCCTAGGGCTGGCCCTGGGTGTGTGGCCTAATATGCAAATGAGTTCCTTTTGGGCTTTTTCTACCAAAAAAAGCCCTGAACCTAACCATAGTTTAGGATTCAAACCTTGATATGCAGTTCCAGCTGTACCATGGTTTGCAGCTCTTTGTGTGCATTAATTTCCTGTTCTCTCCCTTTCATAAATTAACATCTGTTCTTTGATGAAGAATGGTTGTACCTATGGTTTGTCACTTCAGACATTATACCTGGCCATAGTAGATGGATTGAAACTCATTGATTCTGGTGTTGGTTTCCAAGTTAATTCCAAATGATACAGTTCAGACATCATGTCCAGCTGTAGTTAAGCTTCCTTGAACCATAACATGTTTTGGCACTAGGGTTTCCAAGTCCCTTGGATCTGCAGTTGGGGGGTAGGGGTGAATTTACCAAGAGTGGGGAGGGATGCCCAAAATAAATGCTCTGTGCCTATGTGACTTCCTTCCTTCCTTCCTTGTAGCTCTCAAACATCTGATTTTATTCTATGTGGCTCTTAAATTAAGCAAGCTTGGCCATCCCTGTTCTATACAGTCATATGCCCCACTGAATTCCTTCCCCATTCCAAACTCTGCTCTCCCCAGGCATTACCTCTAGGTCTCCAGGAATTCCCCAAACCAGAGGTGGCAAGCCTAGCTCACCTAATGTCAGCTTGCTGGAGATTTGATAGGGCCCGTATTAAATAGCCTTTTGGTGAGAAGTGCTGCTATGGCCGTCCTCCTATGTTTTTAATGTAACCCGCCATTAATTGGGTAGAATGTCTACTTTGGTGACTTAAAATTATAGTGATTTTCATTATTTTTTTTTAAAGTAACTTTGGCATCTTTGAAGCTGGTGCATCTTATCATATTATCAGTGTGGCACAGCGTTATTACTGTAATAGATAGCTTGCCATATGATGTCTTGTATCATTTTCTCTAATGATAATCTTTGATAATAATGCACTCAAGAAATATTGTCATTCCATCACAAATCATATGCTAGATGTTAAACTCTATATTGGCTTTCTGAATAATGTGCAGCCGTTTAATGTTCTAGTAGAAGAAAAGTCAAAAGATAACATCTTTTGGGTAAGTCTACAATCATGGTGTCATACCAAACTTGCCAATCCCCAGGTCCCAGCGGGGGTTCTCCCGCTTTCCCAGGCTCCTTCCTGCCCCCAGTCAGCTGGCCAGCAGGGGGAAGCTCCACACCTACAGCTACCATATGCCTTTCCCCTTCAGAACATTATGAGAAAGCTTGCAAAGGCTTCCTTTTTGGATGGTGCGTCTGTGTCTTTAAGGCTGAATGGGGATGGGGTGAGCAGGCAGAACAACATGGCTGCTCCCAGTAGCTGTGAAAGCATCTCAGACCCTCCATTTGTTGTACAAGCTTTTCAGAGGCCGTTTGCATAGTAAAGGGTAAACCTGAACCTTTGGTTTCCCCGTGTTATTAGAAATTCAGCAACTCATAAGTAAATTGCCCCAGTGAGACCACACGAGTGTGGGATTGCAAACTGTTTTATTTTTGCTTGTGTGTGTGTGTGTGTGTGTGTGAGAGAGAGAGAGACGATTTGCAGCTGCTTGGGTGAGGAAATGAAGACTGTATTCAGGGGAACTGCACTGCTGTGTTTTTATTTATTTATTCTAGGAAAAATCTCCTGGCCCCACCCCCAAAGTCTCTCAGCCCCACCCCATAAGTCCCCAGATATTATCTGAGTTAGAATTGGCAACCCTATGTCTTACTGTTGTCAACTTGTTCTAGTTTACCACGAGCATTCCAAACGGAGGCTTCTGGGATGAACCAGGTTTAATAATGGTTTAACCCCATCCCCAATAGTCTGGTATATTTCCTAAAGGGCAGGAAGTTAATACTGCAATCCAAGTGGCCATCCATGTTGGTCTGAAGCAGTAGAACAAGGTTAGAGTTCAGTCACATAAAAGCTCATGCCTGGAATAAAACTTGGTTGGTCTTGAAGGTGCCACTGGACTCTAGTTCATGCTTAGGTTACCATGGATACTATAGCACTTTCATCTCTTTTATGTTTATTCAAAAGTCGTTGTGCGCCTGTACTTACCAGGCCAAATTCTTCTGCTTTATGTGCTTTTCCTCATGCATACCAGGCTGCTGCTATTGCCAGCTAATTTAAAACTGTTTTCTGTTCTGTCAACTGACATCTCTTCTTTGGAAACTCCAATTTGGTTGACTGTTGTCTGCACATGCATAGAGATGGTCTACAGCTCAAAGTGAGCAAAAACACTTGTTATTCTGGGGGTTTTACTGGGCTAGTCATGGGTTAAAATGTGGGCATATAATACTGCAAGATATCTTGGGCTTGTGCTAGATGTTGCTTAACTCCAATGGTGGAATCCAAAGCAAAAGCTCCTGTGAAATCCAGCCTCCAATAAACCAATAAATCAAAATAACAGTCCAGTTAATACAAATATATGATGTATTCAAGTTCCAAAGAAATGAAATAAATCAGTCTTTTGTACAAGCCAAGGAACAAGTATACCAGAATGCCAGTCCCTCCTTCTCCAGCAAATCAATGTCAAGACTTGTTTGGTAAAATTCAGATGAGAATGACTAATGTTCAGTGAGTCCAATATTCTTAAATATGTGCAGCCAGCAATCCATAAAGCAACAGATTTGTACTAGTGCCCCTGTTTCACATTAGCTTCTTTAAGCTTCTCATAACGAATTTCACACACTGGGTAAGAACGCCAACAACTTCCATCAATGAGTAACCCTGAAGGTGTGCGTTCTTACCGCCCCTCCCCAAACTCCATTCTCCTCAGACTCTACCCCCCCCCCCCCATTTCCAGGAATTTCCCAACCCAGAGTTGGCAACCACAGGCACAACTGAGGCAGAGTTCAGTGTTGACCTTTGGTTGGACTTATGGATTATTTAAATATTTACATGGCTTTTTTCTTCCCATCGGGGGCCAAAGCAACTTACAATGTCATTCTCCCCCTTCCTTTTTATCCTAACAACCACAGCCTGTGAGAGATGTGAAAGGGGACTGAATAAACATATGGAGCAGAGGTCCATCAGTGGCTATTAGCCACAGCATATTGTTGGAACTCTTTGTCTGGGGCAGTGATGCTCTGTATTCTTGGTGCTTGGGCTTCTGGTGTCCTGGCCCCACTGATGGACTTCCTAATCCAACATGGCTTCTCTTATGTTTTTATGTTAGACCATGAGATAATGGCTGATCCAAGGTCACCCAGTAAGCTTCCTTGGCAGGATGGCATCTCCCTTTTTTTTTTGGAGAGGCAGAGTGCTTCTGTACTTTGATGGAACAGAATAAATGATTTTATTTTGTTTGAATCTATTGCTGCCCAGACTTGAAATTCACATCTAGTGCTGATTTTCTCCCTGTATTCAGTCCAGAGTTGATAACTCCCGGAGACTTGGGGGTGGAGCCTGGAGCAGGTAGGATTTGTGTAGAGGAGAGACATCAGCCAGGTATAATGCCATAGAATCTGCCCTTGAGAGCAGCCATTTTCTCCAGAAGAACTCATGTCTGCCAACTAGAGATCAGTCATAATTCGGGGAGATCGCCAGGCCCTACTTGGAGGTTAGAAACCTTGAGATTTGCTAAAATTTGTTCTTGTTGATTGAAGCAAAATTCTAACAAATAAATATTGTGACCACAATTACTATGGATAATTATCGAAAATTACAACAAACTTTACTGTTATAATTATAACCAAAGCAGTCCATAGGATATCCTAAGCACTCAGTCCCATCTTACAGACAAAACAATTGGTGGATATAGTGCTAACAAACATCAGTGAACAGTTATACTTTTAAAATTACTTTCTCCTATCTGGCCGCAGTGGCATGATGAAGATTTCCATCTGTCTGCTTTATATGTTTTGGTTATGTTTCTATTTTTTATGGGGGGAAATATTAGAAAATTTGTCAAATCTTAAGAGTTCAGCAGAATTCTCATGTGGGTTTGAACAATAGGGCCCAAAAGTAGGTACTGGGGGGGGGGAGGGGGGGTAAAAAAGAGCACAATAAAATTTAGAGCAGGGGTGGCCAACGGTAGCTCTCCAGATGTTTTTTGCCTACCACTCCCATCAGCCCCAGCCATTGGCCATGCTGGCTGGGGCTGATGGGAATTATAGGCAAAAAACATCTGGAGAGCTACTGTTGGCCACCCCTGATTTAGAAGTTCTGGAACTCTGCTCCTGTGAGTTCCTGTCCAAAATGAGGCCTGGGCACATGCATCAGTTGGGCAGGATAATGCCCAAAACATCACTGCAAGATAAGGCAGCATGTGGAAAGCAGTATGGCTGCTCTACCATCTGAGTGATTTTGATATTCCATTGACCACCTTAATTGTCTGCCTTTTCCCTCTTAAAATAAGAACAACTTTGAACATTCCTTCTTTCATTTCTTGGTTTGATCAGTGTGGAATATGCTTTTCATCCATTTCTTTAAAAAAATCAAAATCATCAGCGTATATATGAAGCTTCTGCATGTGTGAGGGAAATCTACAACTAATTGTTCCCCTGTCATGAGGTACAATACATCCAGGATGTGAGAGACACTGCCTTTTCTGGCCCCTTTCAATCACTGTGACCCAGCTAGGTGACCATGACAATCTTATTCTGCTCAGTACAAGGCTAATAAGACTCAACATTCTGAAAAGCAAACAAAGCCTCTTGTTCACTTCTTATTAGCTGGTTTTAGGTCTTGTGGATTGCGGCGAGGTTGTTTGTATATGGATCATCTGTACTCTGCATGAAGGGGATCTCCGATTAAAGGTGCCAGCTCTTCAGCACTGAGTCCATAATTGCCTATCAGAACATGAAGAGTTCCCCTCATCTCTTTCTTGTTCTCCACGTTTATACTCAGTGCTTCTTAAAAGAACAGTACATTTTAATTCATGCTTAATTTTTTTTTCAAGTAGGACTGCCAAGCCCCCAGGCCAGGCTGAGGATCTCCCACACAGGAGGTTCCCAACCCTATGGTACAATAGGTACCATAGAGTTTTTACCTCCCAAAATGCTAGACCGTCCGAGAAAACAATAGAGTTTTCCTGGAAATGCCTAGAACGGCCAGTGCACGATGTCGCTGTTGCGATGACATCATTCGTGGGTGACATCATCACGCCACACCAGAAGGTGTGTGTGAAAACAGTCCCCTGCTGGAGGCCACAGGGGATTTGGCAACCCTATTTCCAAGCCACCAGCAGGAGAAAGAAGAGGAAGAGATGGCAGCCATTTTTACCTGATTCTCCCTGGTCATTGTAGCGGCCCCCCCCCCCCCACATGCTGTGGTGAATTTTTTTACAAGGTTGTCTTGAGACTGAGAGAGGATTTGGGGGACAAATAACAGGCTGCTTGAGGAATAAGAACATAAAGAAGATCTCTGCAAACTTGATCCATTAACTTTTCTTTTGGATCTAACCTAAATCTAATCCAAAGAAAGCCAGCACGGTGTAGTGGTTAAGAGTGTATGACTACTGTCTTGGAGACTGGGGTTCAAATCCTCACACATGCCATGGAAGCATGGTGGTACACCTTGGGCCACTCATGTTATCTCCGCCTAACCTACCTCACAGGGTGGTTGTCAAGAAGATGAAATGGAAGAGAGTAGAATGATGTACACCATCTTGGGTTCCCATTGGATAGAAAGGCAGGCTACTAATGAATTAAATAAATAAACAAACTCATTGTGAAGAAGCAGGGCTAGTAGAAACATAGAAACGCTGAATCATTGTGCCTTATTTTGGCAGTTCAACTCACTCCAGGCTCCATTTTCCCTTGTAGCTGCCCTCGTATTTTCAGTAATTTTCTGCACACTCTTTACAGAAAAGGAAATCAAAGTTGACCTGAATATTGCACCTTGATCTAATGATGTATTCAAAAACCCATGAATACAACTAATACCAAGACCATCCCTGACTCATGTCCATCCATTCCTTCATGAACACATGGCGACATTGCCTGGTTCGGTTCAAATTCATGCGCGTTGTTACCATTATTGATAAAAAAAAAAAAGTTTTCTCTTTGGATCTTCCCAGCACATTTTCGATATCATAGGGATGCTTTCAAACTCTGGAATCCTACCTATAAGGCAGGAAGTCCATCTGTTGTTTTGCTGGCAGGAGACATGGCCAGATCATCAATGCTTGGCACTGCACATGGCCCATCTCACATCTGCGACACTCATATGTTGCTGCCTTTCTTCATTTGGTTTATGGTTATGAAGAAGGATTTTTCCCATATGTCATTCTGTGGGGCTTTGGGCAACAGCAAATCTTTCGTTATCAGAAAATTCAAAATAGTAATTAACTTGTAATAATGTCCACACTGAGACACCACTATGCTCAATAACAATAGAGGCAGCGAGTCAAACATGAGCTAAAGACATAAGGTTAGTTTACCTCCTTCAGTAGGATTGCCAGGTCTGTGTTGGAAAATACCTGCAGACTTGGGAGTGGAGCTGGGAGAGGGCGGGGTTTGAGGAGGGGAGGGGCGTCAGCATGGTACAATGCCCTAGAGTCCACCCTTCAAAGCAGCCATTTTCTCCAGGGGAGCTGACCTCTGCCAGTTGGAGATCAGTTGTAAAACCGGGAGATCTCCAGGCCCCACCTGGAGGCTGGTAACCGTATCCTTCACACTTCAGATGTTGTACTGTTATAAGTTGGACTTTATTATTAGAGATCTTCTGTTTGCTTTTTGGTAACTTTCTTAGACTATTAATTCTTTCAGAATATTTATTTCACATATTTACTTTTAATTTAAAACATTCCTATGCTGCCTTTCCTCCCAAATAATGTCTGCAAGATGGCAAACATTAAACATTTCAACATTAAGAGCAGACAGGTGCTGCTGCTGCGGCAGGCGACAGCCAAGGAACAGCTGGCGGGCAGGTGAAGGGACATGGAGGTGGCCTGCCAGACCTGGGCTGTTGGAAAGAGGCTTACTTTGTGGGGAGGGGTGGCTGCATCGCTCCCTGCATGCCCCAGCTCTGAGGCCAGCCCAGATTCATCGCACTACGCCTCTTGCCCGGGCCCGCCTCCCCATGGCTGCTCTACTACCCTCTGGGAGGAGTTGCTCAAGGGTGCTGGTCCCTTCCCATCGGGCACCCAGCGCTGGCTCTGCTTTTGCTCCTCGTTGTGTGGTCCCACCCCCCCAACCTTGCTGAGGCTTGCAAAGCCTCCGCAAGAGCAGGAAGATAGCGGGTGTGCTCAGAGCCAGTGGCTCTTAGCGTGCTCACTCCCTGCCCCCCCACCTCACCGAAGCCCTGACTTCTCCACCCCCTCACCTTGCTGAAGCGCGTTCACTGCCACGCTGCCTCCCCTGACTTTGCCAATGCTGGGGGGCCTGGCAGCGATGAGGTCGAGGAGGGGTGGGAAGAGGCGGGGAACTTCAGCAAGGGCAGGGGGTGGGGAGCAAGCACACCCGCTTTCTTCCCAACCTTGCAGAGGAAGTTAGCGGCGCCAGACGCCATGGGAGAGGGGACACCTCTTTGCACCCCTAGGCCTGTGACACCCCAGGTGGCTGCCTAGTTGGCCTACTCCTATGTGCCAGCCCCGCTTGAAGATTGTGATCATATCACCTCTCAGCCGCCTCCTCTCCAGACTAAACAGGCTCAGCTCCTTCAACGTGTCTTCATAGGACTTGGTCTCCAGACCCCTCACCATCTTTGTCGCCCTCCTCTGGACCCGTTCCAGCTTGTCTATATCTTTCTTAAAATGTGATGCCCAAAACCGAACACAATACTCCAGGTGAAGCCTTACCAGAGCAGAATAAAGTGATACCATCACTTCACGTGATCTGGACACTACTGTTAATACAGCCCAAAATTACACTTGCCTTTTTAGCCACCACATCACACTGTTCCCCTCTCTCTTACAACAGGTAAGCTAGGCTTGTGAGGTAACCTAGGTTGAGAAATAGTGATTGGCCCATGGTCACCCAGGGAGATTCATGACTGATCAGGGATTTGAAGACAGGTCTCCACAATTCTATTTTTTATTCAACATTTTTAGAAGCTGCCTTTGGCTTAAAATATATCTATGTCTATGAATTTCCAGTCAAGTGAAAAAACATTTTAAACAAACAGTTTCCCAGTGGGAGATGCTGAGGAGGAGGATAGTTCATTCCAAAACTGAGACAACAGTCTTCACTCATGATGCAGACAACATTTGGTCCAAATGAAAAGAAACTTTTGGAGAACAGCTCAGTAAAGACGAAAGTCTACAAAACCGGAGTCTACAAAAATGTTGGAGGTGGAATACCATCTGTGTTCTCAAGTCTGAATTCAAACAAGGCCTCTCCAGTGCTCATCCCCAAAAGTGTCTACCACGCCACAGTGCAATCCCAAAACCTTTAAAGCCGTTTTTACTACATCTTCATCAAAATCTCTCCCACCCCCACCCCCTACTTGCAACTCCTCCAGGCACTGCTGCTTCTGGCACTACATGCTCTTTTCTGCCCAGAGCAACATAACATATCCTGCAGCTTGGTTTCTGTGGTCAGCTTCCTTTTCCCGCTTAAATCGAATCGGAAGAGACATCGGTGATTAACTTTAGCCACAGCTCCGCTCTGACAGACCTCAAAATCTGTTTCCAAAGCCTCTGTCAAGCTCTGTGAGTAGAGTTCCATCTAGTGCATTAGGTATTTATCCAACCAAGAGGCTACCTAGTGAGAAAAAGTACTCTGAGCATTTGTACCTTTTCTTGGCTGGGGCTTTGGGAACTCAGGATGTGGCTTTCAGCCACAACACCCTTCTTTTTAACAAATGACATATTGACTAAGCATGGAATCTCACGCTGAGGGCCAATGTGGTGTGATAGAGTCTTAATCCTATAAATGTTGGCTTGTAGTAAGTAACACTGAGTTCAGTGACGCTTGCTTTGAAGTAAGGGTACAGAGAGTTGTAGTCCTAAACTCAGACTGGTGTCTTCTCCACCATCAAATGTATGAGGAGATTTTCCTCACTATTCCTTTCCTTTTCTTCTACCCAGGCTCATTTTGGGCATGAGCTCACAGAAGTGGTGCACCGGAATCTCTAAATTTTATTGTGCTTTTTTTCTCCACCCCCTTCCCCCAAGATACTTGCTTCTGGGCTCCAAACCCCCTGTGAGAATTTTGCTGAACTCTAAGATTTGACAAACTTTCTACTATATTTCTCCACAAAAAAATGGGGAAACAACCAAAACATATAAAGCAGACAGATGAAAATCTTTGTCATGCCACCATGGCCACCAAGGAGAAAGTAATTTTAAAAGTATGATGGGAGTAAAGTTTTATTATGACAATTCTAATTCTAAGGGTTTTAAGGCAGATGCTGAGCTGATATAATTTAGTACACCTGATGATGGCAGGGGTGTGTGGCATATGCAAATAAGTTGTGGTAATGAGCTCCAGCATTTCTTTTTCTACAAAATGACCCCTGCTTCTACCCAATAAAAGCTCTATGATCCATCGATCTTGAGCAGTGGATACTTGTTAATCTTTTGTCACTCAATAGACAAAAGGAGAGGGGGGACTGTTACAACAGCTCGAGTTCTTTTTGCATCCCTGTCAGAAAGCAAAAAGGTAACTCACAGTACAATCCTAAACAGATCTACTTGAATTCTACTGAAGTCTGCTCAGTGAGGCTTACTCCCAGGAAAGTGTTCTTAAGATTCCACTGTAAGACATAGGAATATAATGTCTGAAGGAGAAAGGAAAGGTCCCCTGTGCAAGCACCAGTCATTTCCGACTCTGGGGTGACGTTGCTTTCACAACATTTTTACGGCAGACTTTTTTACGGGGTGGTTTGCCATTGCCTTCCCCAGTCATCTACACTTCCCCCCCAGCAAGCTGGGTACTCATTGTCTGAACAAACTGGCAAATATGGTAAAATATAATGCCTCCTGAGATTAGCGTACAAAGGACACTGCAGAAGGACATGTACCAGGACTTTTTTTGTAGCAGGAATTCCTTTGCATATTAGGCCACACACCCCTGACGTAGCCAATCCTCTAAGAGCTTACAGGGTTCTTCTTACAGGGCCTGCTGTAAGCTCTTGGAGGATTGGCTACATCAGGGGTGTGTGGCCTAATACGCAAAGGAGTTCCTGTTACAAAAAAAGCCCTAACATGTACTCACATCATGAAGTGCAATTGATAACACGTTCCCTAGATTTTAAAAGCCGTGTTTCGGTTGTAGACCTTCATCTTGATCAATTCACTTCATATTTTCTGAAACCAATGCTCACAACAATACGCACACGACTGACTAGATAATATGTTCCAGATAATATGGATAATACTTTATTATAAAGCCATTGCCTCGTGTGTTGAGTCTTCAGTGTACTGCAAAGTAGTTTTTGACATTGCAGACAACATCGTCATCCATCAGGAGAGGTCAAAGTGCACCTACTAGGACTTTTGCACTCCTTGGAGTCTTTACTCTACAAGGACTCTTTCGTGATGAAAAATGGCAAATGCTTTATTGTAATTTTGATTTATAATTTTGGTTATGTACATTATATGTTATAGAATAGTATGAGATATTCCTTCAATAGTGAATCTTTAAAAAATTCTTTGTACTGAGCAACTGCAGCATATTCTTGTAAATTTCATAGAAATTGACTTTTTTGTAGAACACAGGTCTCCCCTGTTTCCTAACTTTACTGTGTTCATCCTGTTTGGTTTGCTAATCCCCAGGTGGGGGCAGAGGATCCCCCGGTTTGGAGGCCCTCCCCCCCCCCGCTTCAGGGTCATCAGAAAGCGGGGAGGGGGGGGGAGGGAAATGTCTGCTGGGCACGCTGTTATTCCCTATGGAGACAGATTCCCATAGGGTATAATGGGAAATTGATCCTTGGGTATCTGGGGCTCTGATGGGGCAGCTTATTGAGATAGAGGCACCAAATTTGCAGCATAGCATTGAGTGCCTCTCCCCAAAATACCCTCCGGATTTCAAAAGGATAGTACCGGGGATCCAATTCTATGAGCCCCCAAAGAAGGTGCCCCTAGCCATTATTTCTAATGGAAAGAAGGTATTTAAAAGGTGTGTGGTCCCTTTCAAGGTGATGGACAGAACTCCCTTTGGAGTTCAGTGATGCTTGTCACAACCTTGCTCCTGACTCCTTCCCCAATATCTCCTGGCTCCACCCCCAAAGTCCCCAGATATTTCTTGATTTGGACTTGACAACCCTAGCATCCCTAGAGATCAGATCATTCCGAGTGCTGCTAAAGAACAGGAGTATCTGGGGGGACAGTATTGCCTGGATAGAGTGGTAACAGCTGTGCAGTTCCTCCCTGTGCTGCCCAGATAATCCATTGCCTCTAAAAAGCCCTGTGATTATGAACAGGTAAGGTTGCTGAGGACACGTGGAGCGAGGGAGGTAGATTGATGGGGAAGAAAGCATGTCAGCTCCGAAGGCTGCACAAGTAAAGAATGACAACCACCTGTGGAGAACCTATCTGTCCCTCCTAACATGGAGACAACCATTACTGTGGGAGGTTTTATTTTTTTTGCTTGCAATATTTATCTGTTTCAGTGCTTCTGGAGGCAAGTGTCTCAGCAGGCATTCTCCGCAGCCATCAGTTGCAAAGAAAATCATAGTGCCTTCTCCCCTTTTGCATTTTGACACACTGCATCTGCCCGGGACACCTGGCTTTGTCAAGGGTGAGGGGGAAATCCTTTGGATAACTGCAAGTTTGCATACATTCAAGGCTTTGTTTGTAAGATATCTCCTTGACAGTATTCAAAACTAATGGAACTGTTGCCTCACAGAGAATTCTTCTTTTTATGTGAGCGTTTTTTATGCTGTACTCACATGTTGTTCTCCTCCTCAGGCTTATTCAAGGAAGAAATAGTTCGCTACAGTCCATGTATTCACTTGAAACATTTATTTGGTGCCTCTCCAGAGACCTGCTTGAAGTGGGTAAAAAGTAATAAAACCAGGGGTGGAATTCTGGCAGGAGCTCCTTTGCATATTAGGCTACACCCCCTAATGTAGCCAATCCTCCAAGAGCTTACAAGGCTCTTTTTTGCAAGCTCTTGGAGGATTGGCTACATCAGGGGTGTGTGGTCTAATTTGCAAAGGAGCTCCTGCTAGAATTCCACTCCTGAATAAAACCATTAAAACACAACAGCGACACAAATCGCCAGCATTAAAAACGAAGCCATTAAAACACGTATTAAAAAGCCATTAAAACAGGGGTGTCAAACGTGTGGCTTGAGGGCCAGATCAGGCGCCAGAGGGCTCTAATCAGGCCGGTGAGGACCTCACTGTCATCTGCTTCCTTCTCTCTCTCTTGCTTCCTTCTGCATCACAACTTGCTTTGTCAGGCTTACTCAATCACACAAGAGCTACAGAGCTAAGCTTCTATTTTCTCCATTGGCTGACCAGCACATGAAGCAGCTTATATACAAAAGCTCACAATGCCCAGCCATTTCATGTTTTCTCCTGGGTCTTAGGCTCAAAGCTTTGACCATGAAATTTTTGCAATGAATGTAAATAAATCAAAAGTAGGTTTGCAGCTTACACAAACGCACCTGAACAGCATACTCAAGATAGCTGCAACACAGAGATTGTCTCCAGATTATGATGCTATAATTCAGAGAAAGAGGTCAGTTTTTAGAGACTGTTAAATAAATAAAATATTGCAAGAGTACTAATCTTTTATGCATATTTTACATTTTAAACAAATCATTAATTATGTTTATCTTTGTCCTTTATAAAGTTTATATCTCTGATGCCTGGCATTACATTTTATGATACACATGCCCTGGCCCAACAGGTCTCATTTCTGACAGATCTGGCCCTCATAACAAATGAGTTCGACACCCCAGTATGGTGTAATGGTTAAGGTTTGATTCCCCACTCCTCCACTTACACCTGCTGGAATGGCTTTGGGTCAGCCATAGCTCTCATAGGAGTTGTCCTTGAAAGGGCAGCTACTGTGAGAGCCCTCTCAGCCTCACCCACCTCACAGATATAGGAGATTGTAAGCTGCTCTGAGTCTCTGATTCAAAGAGAAGGGCGGGGTATAAATTTACAGTCTTCTTCTTCTTAAAACATAAGCATAAGAAGAAAGCTATTAAAACACAAGCATAAAAACATGCCATCAAAGCATGACAATTTGCTCGCATCGGGAGGTTGTACCTCTATAAGGTTAGGATCTTTGCATGGTTTTGGAGGCTCATTTCTATCCTCCAGAAATTTTGTCCAGCCATCCCTCCAGCATCTGATCTTTTTCAGTTGGCAATGTTTACCTATATTCAAACATATTTCTACAACCAAAAGAGCTAGAAACTTGCTCTAAACATGAAGGCAGAAATTCTTAGGAAGCTGAATTTGACATCCCACTAACTTGTTCTGCAGCATTTATACACTCTTCCAAAATTGTAGCACATATGCAGGTGAGGCTTGGCACAGGCAGAGGGCTTCAGGTAAGTTGTTTTCATTTTAAATATTGTATTAACTTTAAAACTATGACAATAGCACAAATAATAAAGCAACCTGAAAATAGAAAACAGTACGATACAAGGTACAGTCAATATTGCCCTATTGTGCATGTCAAGAAAAATATGTTTTGTAATTCAATGACCCTATATAAACTAAAATATAAACATTTACATATAGTTTATAATTTCATAGCATTGATGTGAAATATGAGATCTTGCAGTTGAACTTGGTTTGAACGATGCTTCAAGAAAAGGAAGCCATTTGGTCATAATATTCTCGCAACCACAAGTCATTTGAAATACCAATACTATCAATGATCTTATCCATAGCAAAAATCTCTCATACCTTAGCATACCAATGACTTAGTTGGAGTGGATTAGGATCTTTCCATTTCATAGCAATTACCATTTTTGCTGCTGTAAATAAAGTGGATATCAAAGATTTGCTGGGTTGTGGAATCGGCACATCTTCCCATGAGACTAACAGGATTAGTTCTGGTCTTTTTGGCACAATATAGCCCATAATAGTTTTAATATGTAACAGTGCATTATTCCAAAACTCATTAACTACTTTGCAGTGACTCCAACAATGGATATAGCTTCTTTCTTCTCCACAGGCCCTTTCAGGGAAGAAGCTGATCCTCAAAAATTATCTTATGATATTCCAAGAGAGTGGGGAACAATAAAAATAGGTACAATGGCTGGAAGTAGTGACTTGGAATGTGAAAGAAGTTTGGGAGAGGCCTTAGCTCTGTGGCAGAGCATCTGCTTAAAGTGCAGAAGGTCGTAGGTTCAGTCCTCAGCACCTTCAGATAAAAGTGCCAAGTAGTAGGTGATGTGAAAGACCTTCACCTGACCCCCGAAAGACCCTTTGGCAGTCTGAGGGGGCAGTACTGACCTTGATGGACCAATGGTTTGATTCACAATAAGGCAAATTCAAGGCTTGATTTAATTCTAAGGAAAGGCCGGGACTCAACGGTCTAGCATTTCCTGTACAGTTTGGTGTGGTGGTTAAGTGCATGGACTCTTATCTGGGAGAACAGGGTTTGATTCCCCACTCCTCCACTTGCACCTGCTGATGTGACCTTGGGTCAGCCTCAAGTTATCTCAGAATTGTTCTCTCAAGAGCAATTATGGGAGAGCTTTCTTAGCCCCTGGACTCTTTTTTGTAGAAAAAGCCCAACAGGAACTCATTTGCATACTAGGTCACACCCCCTGACACCAAGCCAGCTGGAACTGTGCTTTCCTGCTCAAAAAAAGGCTTGCTCAGCCCTCCCTCCCTCCCAGGGTGTCTGTTGTGGGGAGGGGAAGGGGAAGGAGATTGTAAGCTGCTCTGAGACTCCTTCGGGTAGTGAAGGGTGGGGTATAAATCCAACCTTCTCCTCTTCTTCTTCCTCCTCTGATGTTAGGCTGAGCCCTTGGCATTTCCAGTTAAAAGGACCAGGCAGAAGGTGATGTGAAAGACTGGAGAGCTGGTGCCAGTATTGTCTACTCAGCCTGGAGAACTGGTGCCAGGTTGAGTACACAATACTGACCTTGATTGTCTGATTCAATGTAAGGCAGCTTCATGTGTTCAGAAGTCCATTGGGGGGGGGCAGGGGGGAGGATTACCAAGTGCTACCAATTCTGCAAACAAACAGGCCACTTGTGGCCATTTCTGCAAACAAACAGGCAGGCTTGTGGCCACACTGCTGTGCACATGTCTTTTTTTCCAAAATGTGACTGCTGACTCTTAGCTTTATTTTGAAATATCTGGGTATGGCTGAAGACTGTTCATTCCGTACATATGCATACTGACTGTGGTTCACTGTTATTAGAGACCTCCTGTTCAGCAAAGCATTGCTATTCAGGAAGTTAGCTGAAGGAATCCATGTTTCATTCCTATTGAAGTTTGATGTTACTTAGGAACATAAAAGGCTTGCTTGCGCTGGAGCGAACGGTTAATGTTGTGAATGAGAAGGACACCATGATCAGTTTTTTTCCCCCCTGCCCCAGTTTTTCTTGTTCTTATTAAATTCAGATCCTTGTGCCTCCCACACACGGTCCCTGTCAGCAAGTTGCAACACTACATGCATTTTCTTGGGGGATGCTCTACCATTTGGGGAAAAACATCTGAAAGAAGTAACATTTTTCTTAGAATTAAAATGCTCAAGGATGATGTGTCTGCATTCTTTAAAACTTTTAATTACATTCCTGGAGAATGACAGTCGGTTATTGCTTCCTGCCCCTGGCAAAGGGGAGTTAACAGCATTTTGTCCCTGCCAACCCCCCCCCCCCTTTTGTGTGTCTGTGCTTCTTGCTGTCCTGTCTACCTGTCTGGGGCAACTGTAACACCAATATCCCCTCATCTGTACCCTATCCCCTCGTCTGAAGAAGTAGGCATGGATACAAAAGCTTACATTCTGAATAAAACTTTGTTGGCCTTAAAGGTGATACTTGACTCCTACTTTGTTCTACCAATAAGGGGGTATGTCCAGTGTTCCCCTAAGCTGCAGAATCTTGGGAGCAAAAATTCTACTTTGTGAGCTACTGGTATTAAAGTTGTGAGCTACTGGCATTAATTGTTATACTGTTGTTTTATTATATTGTCTTGTTTTTAAGCTGATTTTAACATGGTAGCTGCAGCACTGTGGTCTGAACTCTCTGCTCATAATCTGAGTTTGATTCCGGAGAAATCTGGATTCAGGTAGCCGCCTCAAGGTTGACTCAGCCTTCCATCCTTCCTAGGTCGGTAAAATGAGTCCCCAGCTTGCAGGGGGGAAAGGGTAGATGACTGGGGAAGGTAATGGTAAACCACCCCGTTAAAAGTCTGCTGTGAAAACATCGTGATGCGACATCACCCCAGAGTCGGAAATGACTGGGGCTTGCACAGGGAACCTTTCCTTTCCTAGCCGCCCTGAGCCCATAAGGGGAGGGCAGGATACAAATCTAATGAAATAAATAAAGTTGTGAGCTACTGCATAAATTATTGTGCTCTGGGGTCATCCTTCCTGAACTAAGACAAAAATCTGTGAGCTAGCTCACGCTAACTCAGCTTAGAGGGAACACTGGGTATGACATATGACACTTGATGCAAATGGAAGGAACAGGTTTGCAATTTGTTTGTTTGTTTTCTGTAAATGCAACAAATCTGCTCTGTACGTTCAGTACAGCCTTTCTGACTCCATTGTAAAAAAATCCGAGCTGCTCTGTTTCTTCATTTGTCTTCCAAAGCGGCAGTATAGTTACGTTACATAATATGAGGCATATTACAACATCTGTCCATTGGGGTATTTTTTTGTCAGTGGGTAAATGAATGCTTTCAGAGGTTCTTTCTACATTAATTTGCTTGCTGTCTGAATCCTGATTAACCAAGGGGGTTGTTTATCCAGATTCACTATGTGACATTTATAGAGCCTTATTTTTTTTGTCTAGATTTATGCCAAGTAGCACCCCAGAGACCAACAAGATATTTGAGACATGAGTTCTTGAGAGTCAAAAGCAAGAGGCAAGCAGAGGTGGTTTGCCACTGCCTTCTTCCGCAAAGCTTGCCACCGGCCTTCATGCTGGCCACCAATCCAAGTACAATGCCTTAGTTTTGTCTAGATTCAAATGCAGTAGCACCTTTGATACCAACAAGATTTTTGGGACATGAGTTTTGCAAGAGACAAGCGGGGGTTTTGCTCAGAATTGTTCACAAGACTACTTCATGAAGGCAAAGAAGCTTTGATGAAGAAACATATGGCAACTCTTGTGTAGCATGTGTGTCTAAGACTGTAGGGCCTTGCCAGACTGAAGCAAAAGCAAAACAACTAAATATAGGTTACAAGTTAATGGCTCATAAGGTTGCCAATCCCCAGGTGGGGGCAGGGGATCCCCTGGTTTGGAGGCCCTCCCCCTGCTTCAGGGTCATCAGAAAGCAGGGGGAGGGGAGGGAAATGTCTGCTGGGAACTCTGTTTTTCCCTATGAAGATTTATTCCCATAGAAAATCATGAATTGTATTGCGGGTATCTGGGGCTCTGGGGGGGCTGTTTTTTGGAATAGAAGCACCAAATTTTCAGTATAGCATCTAGTGCCTCTCCCCAAAATACCCTCCAAGTTTCGAAAAGATTGGACCAGGAGGTCCAATTTTATGAGCCGCAAAAGAAGGTGCCCCTATCCTTCATGATTTCCTATGGAAGGAAGGAATTGAAAAGGTGTGCCGTCCCTTTAAATGTGATGGCCAGAACTCCCTTTGGAGTTCAATTATGCTTGTCACAGCCTTGATCTTGGCTCCACCCCTAATGTCTCCTGGCTCCACCCCCAAAATCCCCAGATATTTCTTGAATTGGACTTGGCAACCCTAATGGCTCACCTTCCTCTCGCTTTATTCTCCTGCGCAGGGCTTTCTTTTGTAGCAGGAACTCCTTTGCATATTAGGCCACACACCCCTGATGTAGCCAATCCTCCAAGAGCTTACAAGGCTCTTCTTACAAGGCCTACTGTAAGCTCCAGGAGGATTGGCTAGATCAAGGGGGTGTGGCCTAATATGCAAAGGAGTGCCTGCTACAAAAAAAGCCCTGGATGGGGGACCCCGAATGAAGGCCAGGGTTCCTTCCTGTGCAGAGAAAGCCAATGGCAAACGGCCTCTGCTCACTTCTTGCCTTGAAGAAGCTCTCCATGGGGTCACCTTAAGTCAGTTGTGACTTGACAACATTAATTATTATACTTTAGGTTTGAGTTGTCTCTCACGGCGAGTGGTGGTGAACCCAAAATATTCAGCTGTAGTGACATCTGGTCTGTGAAGAGTCAGGGAATGAGCTGAGTCACGTCTCCACAACATTTGCTTCCCTCTGTATGCCATATTCATCCGGTGCTCTTTATCTGCAGTGGTTAGGAACAGTGGACTCTTACCTGGAGAACCAGGTTTGATTCCCCGCTTCTCTACATGAAGCTTGCGAGGCAACTTTGAGCCATTCACAGTCAGACTGATTTTGCACTAGGGCTTGTTCTGGGTGAAGACCCCTTTTTCCCCTGGCACTTCTCTCGGTTTTTGCACAAGCTGCCCCGGAGCTGCAAGTTGGCCCGCTGCTTTTCTGCAGCAAGCAGAAACCGCTTGTAAGAGGATCTTGCTTGCTGCAGAAAAGTGGCACGCCAAATCACAGCTTCAGGGCAGCTTGTGTGAAAACTGAGAGAAGCGCCAGAAGCAAAAGGGCTCTCCACCCAGAACAAGCCTAGTGCAAAATTGATCCCTCTAAGCTGAGTTAATGTGAGCTAAATCACAGATTTTTAGCCTCCAGCTCAACAGATTTTTGTCTTAGCTCAGGAAGGATGACCCCAGAGCAAAATAATTTATGCAGTAGCTCACAACTTTAATGCTAGTAGCTTACAACTTCAATGCTAGTAGCTCACTGTTAAATAGTGTTAAATACACGAGGAGACATGGTAGCGGTGAATCAAAGCTCTTTATTGTTATTACAACACAGTAACGGTTAAGCTAAGACTGCTCAACTGGGCCAACGGGACCAACTATATACACTCAAGAATTCCCACACTAGAACATAATTGGTCATTTGAACCAGCAGGGGGCTGGCAATTGGTCCCAGGAAGTAGGGATTAGAATCCTGCTACCTACTGTTTCCATGTCCCCAAACTCAGTCCTAAACGCTCCAATAAGCCAGGCAGGAACTGACCTGTAACACGAAACACAGAGTCCACGTACACAACCCCCACAAAGTAGAATGGTTGCTCACAAGACTCTGCAGCCTAGAGGGAACATCGGTCACAGTTCTCTTGGAACTCTCAGCCTCACCTACCTCACAAGGTGCCTATTGAAGGAAGCCAAAGGAAAGGAGATTGTAAGCTGCTTTGAGGCACCTTCAGACAGATAAAAGTGAAGTATAAAATCCTTCTCAGACATCCCATCACAATTGGGTATCTCCTGCTCTGAGGAATTTGAAGAGAACAAGCCCTCTTCTGTTTATCTGAATTTCTGGTCTTATTTAAATTCTATTAAATTTGATATTATTAAATATATTAAGGTTTTTTTTACCCTATCTTTATTAATATTAAATAGACATTAGATTAGATGTAATACCTCGCATGGAATAATCTTCTAAATAAGCATAAGTTTAAAAAGTAAATCTAAATTTAATAAAAGTTAAATAGCACCATACACACAACAGGTAGATAACTGATAAACACAAAGGGAACTTCAGGAGGGATTGTTCAAAACTGTCTGAAGTGTGAAAATGAAAGATCTTTTCCTATGACTTTCCCTTTCAGATCTGGGAAGCTTGAATCCCAGAGAGTATAAAATTGAACGTGGCCCACATGTTGCTTTTTCAGATGCATTATTATTAAATGCAACATCTTAACTAGGTAATAGACAACATCCCAAGGAACTGATTTTTTTTTTGAAAGGGGGGGGGGATGGACAAATGAAAATATTGTTTTCAAGGTAATCCAGATAATGATGTTGTACTAAGGTTGCCAAGTCCTCCAGCGGGGGACTTTCCCCCTATTGTACAATAGAGTTTTCCCTCCCAAATTCCTAGAGTGTCTGGGAAAACCATAGAGTTTTCCTTAAAATGCCAAGAGCAGCTGGCGCGCGATGTCACTGGCACGATGATGTCACTTGCAGGTGATGTCATCATGCCAGCGATGTTGGGGGAGGTTCCCTCCGCTGGACCAATGTGGGCCAGAGGGTTGGGAACCTCCAGGGCGGGAGAACTCCCATCTGTCCCGGGGGCTTGGCAGCCCTATGTTGTACGTTGTGCCCAATGAATGAGATATAAAGAACTAATTGTGATCCAAATACAATTGCTGGAGTTGCCATCCTCTAGGTGGTAGCCAGAGATCTCCAGCCAGGGCTTTTTTTTTTTGTAGCAGGACCTCCTTTGCATATTAGGGCATAAACCCCTGATGTAGCCAATCCTCCAAGAGCTTAGAGGGCTCTTAGTGCAGGGGCTACTGTAAGTTCCAGTAGGATTAGCTACATTTGGGGGGGGGGGGTGCCGCCTAATATGCAAAGGAGTTCCTGCTACAAAAGAAGCTCTGAGCTTGAGGCTCCCACCCTTGCCTGCTGTTTAACTAAGGGTGGAAAAGTCTCCCTCAGACTGCTCTGGAGCCCATAAATGCAATCCAGCCATTTTAGGTGAGTATTGGCCACATTTCTCCCAACATATTCTCCACAGTTTTGGATACATCTTGTTAGAGATTTTCTGCTTGAAACACAATTTCTATGTCTCAAACAGCTCAATGGATCATTGGATCAAATGAGATTAGAGAGCCTTTTGGTATAAAAGTAAAAACATAACTGTATTTCTATGAGGGATGGGGTACTGGGATGGAAAACAACAAAGCACTAAGAAAGTACATCTTACACTATGAAAGACAGATGGCTAAGAGTGAGGATACTTCTCTTCTTGACCTCTGGTTGCCTAGACAAAGAAGTCACCTGACTAACTGACCAATTAACGCAGATGTTATGTATGAGAATCAAGGTTATGTGAATGTGTTGGACTCAATTGAAGACTTGGGTGTTCCTGCCTGGCTCTTTGGAGCCATATGGACTGAGCTTGGGGACTTGGGAACAATGGGCAGCAGGATCCAAATCTCTGTTGCCCTGGACCACTCACAAGCTCCCGCCGGTTTGAATGACCCAATAACATGCTTGTGCAGGACTCAGAGATGTATATAAGTTTGGCCCCATTGGCCCAGTTCTCAGTCTTGTTGGTGCAGCCACCTACCATGCTGTACGCAATAAAGAGCTTGTTATCACCTAAGAACCCACTATATTATAACAGATAAGCAAACAATCTTTCCCAGGCTTTCTCTTCATTGACAGGGAGCCAAGTTCTTTTTCCTGGGTCAGGCAGACAACAGAGAAACAGGAAAACACTTTTAACCCTCTAATGACTGGAACTAAGAACATTGCAAAAGACATGCAGAACAGATCCATAATTCCAACACATCTGACGGTAAGTATCCATTTTTGAAGATTTCAACCTCTTGGGATAAACCAGCACCACGTAAGTATATTAGCAGGAACTCATCTGCTCTTTCCTTCGGCTAATGAAAAGATTCAAATGCAAAATACGGGAGCATTATGTAAATTCGCAGCAATCCCCCTTTGCAAATCTCAGAGTTCATAATCCAGTGAGCTGGACTTGATTGGTACAGATGGGGCTATAAAATACGAGACATTTTCAGATATCATAGGTATTTTCTTTGCTGCATATGTGGGTCAATTAGATAGAAATTCTCTTTGGCTCCTCCTCTCTTGAAAATAACTGACAACACATCTGACTTTGAATCACGCTAGCTGGCCCACCAAATGTCATGCTTTTATTAACCTTCCTGGTGAATGTAAATAGCATCTCAGAAGGCCTCGATACGAGCTACAGGATTTCCCAGTGTGAAACCGAGAATGACTGTGAAAATTCTACCCGTTTCCAAAGGCTATAATTTTGAAATAGAAAAAGTACTTCTTCAAGTCACACTTTCACATGCTTAGAAATACTATATGCTGTGCCATCCTAAACAGATTTACAGCTTAAATATCCACTGTAGTCAATGGGCTTAGAAGGGTATTACTTTGCTTAGGATGTCACCGTTAGTACACCAGCTAGCTCAGAGACAACTGGATGGCAGAGATTTTTCAAGAAATCTCTATGACCCAGATCTGTTTCCATGTATTACAATATGTGTTTTAGATACCAGAAGAACTTGTAGGACAGGGGTGACCAAACTGTGGCTCGGGAGGCACATGTGGCTCTTTTGCACATATTTTGTGGCTCTTAAAGCCCCCACCCCACCCCGTTGTCAGGCTTGGAGAAAGCATTTGTCTCCTTCCTTCCTTCCTTCCTTCCTTCCTTCCTTCCTTCCTTCCTTCCTTCCTTCCTTCCTTCCTTCCTTCCTTCCTTCCTTCCTTCCTTCCCTCCAACATCTGATGTTCATATCTTACCACTCTCAAACATCTGATGTTCATATGTTACCACTCTCAAACATCTGACATGTATTCTATGTGGCTCTTATATTAAGTGAGTCTGACCACCCTGGTCTAAACATTTGTAACCCAGCCCTTACCTCATGGGAAGGTTGGTGAGTTCTGAATGGAGGGCCATGCCAGCCACACAGTGAGGGATGTGAGGGACCAAGTTTCTTACAAATGGAACACAAACAGCCTAAGGATACTGGTGAAGCTTTTGCTCTGTGTGATTGCCGGAGGGAGGCTACTGTGTTCCATTTTAAAGAGACTTGGTTGAGACACTAATTGAGAAAGGACAGAGCTCTTGAGGAAGACACGAAACTGCTTATATTCGAATAGCGGGTCAGGCTCAGGGATCCTTCTCTCCTATTTGGAAGCTTGTCTCTTGTTCAGGAGAAGTCCCATTGGCTAGTGGAAGAAAGGAGGAAAGCACTTTTTATCGGTCTATATTTGTAGAACACCTATTTTGGGACCGAAAAGGTTTTTCACCATTCATGGACTGTAACTTCATCCAATTTGTTGGAGTATTCTACACCGTAATATACTTATACGTATGTTTGTTGTAAATTGCGTGGTCTTTTCATTGTTTTCGTCTAGCTTGGAGACCCTGGTGCCTTGTGTTTTGTTTGCATTTGATAACGGACATCTGTCAGTCACTACTGGTGTATTCGTTAAAATTGGTATAGCTATGTGCTGAACACATGAAGCTGCCTCATACTGAACCAGACCATTAGTCCATCAACATGGTGGCTCAGTGGCAGAGCATCTGCTTGGTAAGCAGAAGGTTCCAGGTTCAATCCCTGGTATCTCCAACTAAAAAGGCTCCAGGCAAATAGGCATGAAATACCTCAGCTTGAGACCCTGGAGAGCCACTGCCAGTCTGAGTAGACAATACTGACTTTGATGGACTGAGGGTCTGATTCAGTATATGGCAGCTTCATTTGTTCAACTTTGGCTGCCCAGGATCTCAGGTTAAGGTCTTTCACACCACCTACTACCTGGTCCTTTTAACTGGAGATTGAACCTGGGACCTTCTGCATTCCAAGCAGATGCTCTACAGCTGAGCCACAGCCCCTCCTATATACAACTGTCAATCTATGCTTCTTTGCTGATGTGCAGTCACTCAGCACCATATACCTTGACAATTTCAATCGACGGCTTGAAATATACAATATTGGCGTTTGAGAGAAGTCGGTCTGAGGACCTTGACAGTTGGCTTGTGAAGAAGCTTCAAAGGCAGTGGAATGCAATTTAAGCCGGTGATTGTGTGAAGGCAAGATTTCTCCTTCAGAAGCCGACATCAGTGGAAGGACTCCATTTGGAATTTACTTCTGAGTAATAATCTGTGTTTTAGCTTGGGACTTTATGCTCTCTATGTGATTTATGTCTTTAGAATGTATTTTGGATGCTTTTGCACAATTTAATATATAAATTTTTGTAAATTTGTTAAATTGTATCTTGTATTTTTGACACAGTTGTTTTTTGGATTTCTGTTTATACTGTGTTGCCATTGTTTACTCTGATTGTGTCACACAGGGCTTCTTTGTAGAAAAAGCCCAGCCAGGACTCATTTGCATATTAGGCCATACCCTCTGACACCAAGCCAGCCAGAACTGCATTCCTGATTTTTTAAAAAAGCCCTGGTGTAGCCTAATATGCAAAGGAGTTCCTGCTACAAAAACCCCCAATGAATTAACTATGGCTGATTAGGTTCATAATCACTTTTCCCAATCACACCAATTTCTCTGGCTTGAAAGAACCTAAAAATGAAGTATCATAAGAGCATGATTATGGTACATTGCCCAAGCCTAGTTTTGTTGATTGTGTAACAGGACTTGCTTCCAGCTAGGTATACTTAAGGAACAGCCTAAGGCTGGAACCCTGACTGTATGACAAATCCAGCAGTAACGGAATGATCTATTTAGCCACTAGACCAGAGAGTCAGGATGATTTTGTATGCATAAATTCCCGGTATCTCCAGAACCAGCAGAGAATAAGATGGTAGCACTTGACTGAATTATATTGCCACAGCAATTTTCCAATTTTTACATGAATAAAAGATAAAATAATGACATTCTTCTAATTTCACTGTCTAAGAACAATGTGGAGATGAGCGATATATTGGGAAAGAGACAAAAGAAGAATAATGTTTCTTAATGGTTAGACTAAAACGGGCTGCCTAGGGAGAGAATTGCAGCAAGCTCCAGGTGAAGGTAGCCTGACTAAGGGAAATAAAGCAATGCGATATCAGATGCCATAACCTAGGTCGCCAAGGCTAGCTTGATCTTGTCATATCATAGGAGCTAAGCAGGGTTGGCACGACTTAGTAGGTGCAAGCAGGGCTCTTTTTCTAGCAGGAGCAACTCTGCATATTAGGCCACGCCCCCTGATGTAGCCAATCCTCCAAGGGCTTACAAGGCTCTTAATACAGGGCCTACTGTAAGCTTCGGAAGGATTGGCTACATCAGGGGGGCGTGGCCTAATATTCAGAGGAGCTCCTGCTAGAAAAAGAGCCCTGGGCGCAAGCAAAGGTTTTGGTGGGTGCCTGGGGCCACCATATTGGGGAACCCTGGATTAGATAGTCCAACTAGGACTTGGATCTGGGACTTGGATCCATGTTCAAATCCCTACTGAGCCATAGAAGCCTGCTGGTTGACCTTGGGCCTGTCACACTCTCAGCCTAACCTACCTCACAGGGTTGGTGCAAAGATAAAACGGAGGAGTGGAGAACTATATGAGGCACTTTGTGTCCTCATTGGGGAGAAATTGGAGTATGAACAAAGTAAAGACACAATCAGGGCTTTTTTTGAGCAGGAACACAGTTCCAACTGGCTTGGCATCAGGGGTGTGTGGCCTAATATGCAAATGAGTTTCTGCTGGGCTTTTTCCACAAAAAAGCCCTGTGTGAAACAATGGGGGGGTCAGGATGTGTGGCCTAATATGCAAACAAGTCCCTGCTGGGTTTTTTCTACCAAAAAAAGCCCTGTACACAATTAAGAGGAAACTTGGGACACAAGGAGGACCTTTTTGCTTCCAGAAAGGTAGGAGGACTTTCTGTCCCTTCATGGTAATTTTTAATAATGTACTCAGCATTTTCAAGATGCACGGCACTTGAGAAAGTATTGTAAACATTAGAGTGAGGTCCAGCTCCAATCTCAAAGAAGAAGGAGGTAAGGGAAACCAGGGATGAATCTAGGATTTGGTGCATGGGCATTGGTAAAAACATCTGTTTTAGTTTTAATTCTTAAAAGTATGGAAACATCTCCAAAATGGAAGCCACAGATGATAGTATTCTATCATCCTCAGGTAAAAATAAGGGAGTAATTTGGACAGGCCAAGCAATGTTCTCTCTCTCTCTTTCTCTCTCTCTCTCTCTCCATACACACACACATACACACACAGGTATTGAATTCTAGCAGGAGCTCCTTTGCATATTAGGCCACACACCCCGGATGTAGCCAGTCCTCCAAGAGCTTACAAAAATGAGCCTTGTAAGCTCTTGGGGGATTGGCTACATCAGGGGTGTGTGGCCTAAAATACAAAGGAGCTCCTGCTAGAATTCCACTCCTGGATGTGTGTATGTGTGTGTGTATGTTTGTTTGGTAGAAAAAGTCCAGCAGGAACTCATTTACATATTAGGCCACACCCCTTGACATCACCATTGTTACATATAGGGCTTTTTGCAGAAAAAGGCCGGCAGAAACTCATTTGCCTATTAGGCCACACACCCTGACACCAATCCAGCCAGAACTGCGTTCCTGTGCATTCCTGCTCAAAAAAGCCGTATATGCGTGTGTATGTATATGTATGTGTGCGTGTATATTTATATATGCATATGTATGTGTGCGTGTATATATATGTGTGTGTGTGTGTATTTATATGTATATATATGCAGGCCTTGGATTCAGTGGGAGCTCACAGGAGTGCAGCTCCTGAACCTTTCTGAGAGTTCCACCTCCTCCTCATGAGAGTTCCACCTCTTTGTCCATTGAATAGTAGGTGCAGCTGCATAACAATCCCTGGATGAGCTCAACCATCTATTTTTCTACAAAATGTCCCCTGATATGTGTGTGTGTGTGTGTGTGTATATATATATGTATGTATATATGTGTGTATATATATATCCCTACTTAATAAGTGACAAGTCGTATTCCTCAGCAAAGCCATAATTTCAGACTAAATTTACATTGTAATTAGCTTCTCAGAAATGTGAAGAACTTCAATATAGTTGTCCATTAATAATCTCACTGCTGTTGGAAAGGCTGTTCCACCCACACGTGCAACTTAATTAAACTCAACGTTCCTCATTCACAGAAGACAGTTACGAAGAACAGGTGGTGCCTAATCTGAAGATAATGGATGTATGGATCTCGGTGTAATTTCATCATCCTAAGTGAAATTATCTGACACCTTGCTTGAACCTCTCATTCCCCTCCCCACTTCCAGAAAAAGAAAGAGCCCAACTTTACTTTCTTCCAACACTGCCAAAAATAGATCCAGGTGGGGTAGCCATGTTGGTCTGAAGCAATAGAACAAAGTAAGAGTCTGGTGGGACCTTTAAGACCAACAAGTATGCACACCCATGAAAGCTCATACCTTGAATAATACTTTGTTGGTCTTAAAGATGCCACTGGACTCTAACTTTGTTCTGCTGCTAAAAACAGTTAGGTTAAAATGAACATTGCATGTTACAAAACATGTTGCAAAGGAAGGTGGGCTCTGAGGAGTGCATATGCCGCTGCACCGCTCTCGCCTTCCCGGGTCTGGACCCAGGAAGGTGAGAGCAGCAGGGTGGGGTGCACATGTGCTCCTCAGAGCCTGCCTTCCCTTGCAAGGGAAAGTAGGCTCTAAGGGGTGCATACACCACTGCATTTCTCTTTCCTTCCTGGGTCTGTGCAGATCCAGGAAGGCGAGAGCAGGCGGGGTGGTGCGAGCGCTCTTCAAGAAGCACACACGCCACCCCCAGTGCCCCTTCTCTGCAGCTGCCTGCCCACAGCCTGCAGCACCCCTGGCGTGTAGCAGCAAAGGCAAGCTCAGTGGGGAAGGGGCCCCAGGGGTGGCAGGGCATGCGTCCTGCCCCTGTGGCCAGGTGGCACCCTAGGAAGCCACCTACCAGACCTACTGGGGTGTGCTGGCCCTGAATGCTTGGAAATATAGTACCCAGCCACTGCCAGCTAACTAAAGGCAATAAGCATTGAGTCAAGGAAACCCTGACCCATCACGTTAACAAATGTAGCATGTCATTTGGCCCTTAGTGGAAAGCAACAGCTGCTCTTCTCTATCCCTGATGTTCCTGGTGCTATCAAACACTATGTTGTGGAGAGCCGGTTTGGTGTAGTGGTTAAGTGTGCGGACTCTTATCTGGGAGAACCGGGTTTGATTCCCCACTCCTCCACTTGCACCTGCTAACATGGCCTTGGGTCAGCCATAGCTCTGGCAGAGGTTGTCCTTGAAAGGGCAGCTGCTGTGAGAGCCCTCTCAGCCCCACCCACCTCACAGGGTGTCTGTTGTGGGGGAGGAAGGGAAAGGAGATTGTAGACCTCTCTGAGACTATGTCCTTGAAAGGGCAGCTGCTGTGAGAGCCCTCTCCAGCCCCACCCACCTCACAGGATGTCTGTTGTGGGGGAGGAAGGTAAAGGAGATTGTGAGCCGCTCTGAGACTCTTCAGAGTGGAGGGCGGGATATAAATCCAATATCTTCTATCTTCATCTCCAATGTCATGCTCAGCCTTTTAAGTAGGGTTGTCAGCCTCCTTGTGGTGGCTGGAGATCTCCAGGGATTACAACTGATCTCCAGGTGACAGCAATCAGTTCACTTGGAGATAATGGTAGGGTTGCCAGGTCCAACTCAGGAAATATCTCCTCAGGCTCCACTTCTAAAATCTCCACATATTTCCCAATATGAGAGCCAGTTTGGCATAGTGAAGTGCACGGACACGAATCTGGGAGATTTGATTGCCTACTCCTTCACACGCAGCCAGCTGGATGACTTTGGGTCAGTCACAAGTTCTTTCAGAGCTGCTCTCTCAGCCCCACCTACCTCACAGGGTGTCTCTTGTGGGGGAGAGAAGAGCAAGAGATTGTAAGCTGCTCTGAGACTCTGAAAGAAGGGCAGGGTATAAAGCCAATCTCTTCCTCCTCCTCCACCTTCCCAGAGCTGGCAACCCTATTTAGAAGAGGTGTTTTGATGCTATTGGAGTCACTTCATTGCAAGCTCATGACCCAGTCAGCACTGCATAGAATAAACGTGTTGCTGTTTGGGCCCACTGAAATCTTTAGAACAAACAGCTAGATCTGAATCCGGTAGCACCTTAGAGATGAACAAGATTTTCGGGCATGAGCTTTCAAAAGTCGAAGCTCTGTTTGTCAGACAAATGGTGTTGGTCTCTGAGGTGCTACTTACTTGGCTGGACTCAAGCTCTTGCACTGCAGCCCAACATGGCTGCCTCTGAAACTATCTTCATGGAATGCAAAGCAAGGCGCAATTAGGTCCTGTTCCCTTGTCAACAACTTTCTTTGATTGGGCCTGGTGTGCTCTGTTGAGTGGTTTTTAATCACTGCTGATAATTTTGACAGAGGTGGAGATCCAGACACCTAAGAAGGAAGGCTCACTATTTATAAAGACTTGATAGACGGAATCTGTTATCAGAACATTCAAAAAGTGTCTTAAGAGATGGAGAATTCTTGAGATTCCACGCTTTGGATTCCAACTCCGTAGTCTGCAATGAGTCACTCGAACGATGAGGTTTTTAAAGGCCGGAAGATTATTTACGGGAGAAACAAATGCCTCTTTTAAATCCTGATCCTAACAGCCATTTAAAAGGGAAAATATAATCACAATATAATCAATGAAGTGAGTTATATTTACTGGTTGAATGATAAATGGCCCTCTGGGGGAGCAGAGATATTTTTATGTATGAGTTCTGACAGCTAAGGTAGCCGTAAGCAGCAGCAGGTTGCAATAAATATTTTATTTCCGCAAGCTGGAGCCTTCAAATAGGACATGCCAAGCTAGCAATGCCTACATATGCTCTTGCTTCTGGATTTTGCTTCTGCTGGCGTCCAAAATTAAAGCAGCAGTTGTTGCTTTTCTACCAAGACTGACTCGATTTTCATGTCGGGAGACAAAACCGGTTTATAGTTTCAGTCCTGGAGCCTCGGTGCAAGGCATTTCTCTTAGTCCGGTGCAGGAAAGATGATCCTACATTGAGTTAAAACAGTGGATTGCTTTGGATATGAAACAGACCAAGATACAGTTGGCGAAGCAAGCAAAGCCTTTGTCTGATTCAAAAATTAAGAAATTCTTGACTTATGTGAGTATTCTCCATTGCACAATATCCAGGGGTGGAATTCTAGCAGGAGCTCCTTTGCATATTAGACCACACCCCCTGATGCAGCCAGTCCTCCAAGAGCTTACAAAAAAGAGCCTTGTAAGTCCTTAGAGGATTGGCTACATCAGGGGGTTTGGCCTAATATGCAAAGGAGCTCCTGCTAGAATTCCACCCCTACCAGTATCTGAGTTCTAGAATTTTGACTCCACATCTTTCTCAGCAGGTAAAGTGAGACTCTTTTTCAGGGCCTGGGGTAGGGTTGCCGCCTGGAGGTCTCATGCTATTACAATTGATCTCCAGATGACCAAAATTCAGTTCCTTTGGAGAAAATGGCTGCTTTGGAAGGTGGACTCAGGCCTGTAGCTAACCAGAGGCTCGCAGGGCCAGGCTCCCTGAGATGTTTTTTGGGGCCCCCTCACCCTCTTCCCATGGTCACCCCCTCCTGTGTAATTTAAATTGCACTACTGTCCTTCCCATGCCATTTAAAGGGCCCACAAATCAGCTGACCAGCGAGCTCTAAATCATGCAGGAGGGGCAGCAGGAGCAGTCACCAGTCTCCTGCACAAGTTAAAGGGTCCCCTCCCCTCACTGCCCCCCATGGCCCCTCCTCCTGTGGCCTCCAGCTACAGGGCCAACTCTAGGGCATTAGACCCTTCTGAGGTCCCTCCCCTCCCCAAACCCTGCTCTCCTTAGGCATCCCCTCAGTGAAGTTGCCAAGTCTGTGTTGGAAAATACCTGGAGACTTTGGGGGTGGATCCGGGAGAAGGTGGGGTTTGGGCAGGGGAGGAGTTGCACATGGTACAATGCCATAGGGTCTGCCTTCTAAAGCAGCCATTTTCTCCAGGGTAGCTGATCTCTGCCAGCTGGTGATAAGCTGTAAATACTCCTTCCGGCAACTGTCTCTTTTTCAGGGGCGTAGCTAGGGCTTTGGGGGCCCGGGGCCCAAGATTTATGTGGGCCCCCCTACGTGTGTGCACGCCGCCAGAAACAGGATATGATGTCACTTCCGGTGATGTCACTTCCGCAAGATGGCCACCACTTGCGAAGGAGGGGTGTTGATATCACTGTGTGTTGATATTATTGTTTTGGTAAATCTTGGTATTATGGTATGGGATGTTTTTCGTTATTACAGGGGTGGCCCACGGCAGCTCTCCAGATGTTTTTTTGCCTACCACTCCCATCAGCCCCAGCCAGCCATGGGAGTGGTAGGCAAAAAAACATCTGGAGAGCTGCCGTGGGCCACCCCTGCAATTAGATCCCTGTGTGTGTCTTTTGTGTTGCTACGTGGAGGTGCAGTGAAGCCCCCTTGGCAATTAAGATCCTATAGGCAACATATCCTGTTCTATCTACCTACAAAAGAAATAACTCAGGAAAAAGCAAAATAGGTCCCTGGCTTCAAAGGATAAAATAGACAAGTGGCCTCATGGGAAAAATGTTAGTGGAGGAGGAGATGATGATATTGGATTTATACCCCACCCTTCACTCAGAGTCTCAGAGCGGTCACAATCTCCTATACCTTCCCCCCCACACACACATACACAACACCTTGTGAGGTAGGTGGGCTGAGAGAGCTCTCACAGAAGCTGCCCTTTCAAGGACAACTGCTGGGAGAGCTATTGCTGACCCAACACCATTCCAGCAGCTGCAAGTGGAGGAGCGGGGAATCAAACCTGAGTCTCCCAGATAAGAGTCCACGCACTTAACCACTACACCAAACTGGCTCTGTACTGATACAAGCAAAGAAGCCACAGCTGCCATGTTAGCAACAGCACAGAACATAATCAATTTAAGAAACACAAGCTATGGAGGGAGAAAGTCCACGCAGTGAAGCCAAATGAAGCTACAATTTAGGGTTCTGCAAACCCAAAGGGGCTCTCCAGGTTTGCAGAAAAATGTGATTAAAAAAACAAGTTGTAGATAAAAATACCCCCATGTTGAGAGTAAGAACCCAGAGTCTGCATTTTGGGTAGCTGTAGCAACCAAAAAGAGTGCCTGGAAGAGACAAAGGAAATAGAGAGGCTCCAGCAGAAAATGGAGGAAAAACGGAACTAGACCCAGGGAAGAAATGGGGCTGGTGGAGGAATGCATTTTCCATTCCCCCACCAGTTCTAGGATCCCTCCTTTTATATGTATAAAGAAATGCATTAAGTAGTAATATAGAGATCTATACTAAAGGAAACCTTGCACAAATAAAAATGAGTTCAGTTGCATCTTTAAGATCAAATGAAATTATTTTTAAAACAGATTTTCTAGGCATTTAATCACTGGCTGAAATAGTATAGAACTCTTAAACTCTCAAGAGTCACACATAAGTTATTAATTCTTTAGTTATGTCAACTATGTAAGAGAACAACATACTGCAAATGGGATCTTCTTCTAGGGACAGGACTAGTGGGGAGCCTCCGGCGGGCGGCCGACTCAGCCTGGCTGCAGTGACGACGTGTCCACTTCTCCTCCCGGCAGGCAGGCGGGCGGGCGGGACTGAGGGAGGGGCGAGCCAGCGGCGCGGAGCTCCGTGGGCGGCTGCTGGCTGCTGCGGGTGGAGGGCGCCGCCGCCTTGCAGGTTCCCCGGCCCGAGAGGGCGAGGAGAGGTGAGCGGCTGCAGCTTCGGGGCGGAGGGCCCCTGCTCTTTCTAGCAAGTCGTGGCTGCGCTCCGTGCTTCCTCCTGGATGGGCTCGGTCGAGAGTTTCTCGCAGCCCCGCTAGCGCCTCCAGCCCTTGCAGGGGATCCCTCGGGGCCACTGGAGCTGCAGAAAGGGCTTCGTCTCCCTCGAGTTCCGTCCGAAGCAAAACTTGGGACCGGGAAGACTTTTCTTGGGTATCAGGGATGGGCTTAGCGGCGTCGCCAGACAGGCTCCGAAGCCCTGTGTGTGTGTCAGGGATGCCAGCCTCCAGGTGGGACCTGGGGACGCCAGGCAGCCGGCTTCTGAGGGGCCCCTTGGCATTGCCAAGGGGCCCCCCAGACCTGGGGCGACCCGCCCCCCCTCCCTACGCCACTGCTCTTTTTCAACACCTATGTGCAAGTACTACTAAAATGCCCCAGGTTTCTGTGTATTTTCCTTCAAATGGAACCAACTTAAGCAGGGGCGTAGACTTTTCAATTTCCCGGGGGCGGGGCTGGGACCCAGCCAGAGACATTTGATCCAGTGACATCATAGGGAGGAGCCAGTGACATCACAAGGAGGGTCCTCCATTATCACTACCTATGAATTTATGGAGAAGCTCCCTCCCCATAAATTTAGGGAGCACCCCCCCCCAACAATGCCCATGGACTGGGCCAAACCCAGAAAAAGGTGGGAGTTGGCCAGTGGTTATAGTGGTATCTCAGAGGTCTCTTGCTGTGTCCTGTTTTTGAAATTCACTTTTAGAATAGTCACTTTAAGATCTGCAAATATACATACCATGTGCATAGGGCAAACTAGTGGTCATAAATTTGACAGTAAAAGGCAATACAGAAAAGCTTTAGGGGGACATTTCCCTTCCCCCTGCTGTTTTCTGATGACCCTGAAGCACAATCTCCTTTACCTTCCCCCCACCCCCAACAGACACCCTGTGAGGTAGGTTGGGCTAAGAGAGTTCTTACAGCAGCTGCCCTTTCAAGGACAACAACTACAAAAGTGATGATTGACCCAAGGCCATTTCAGCAGCTGTAAATGGAGGAGTGGGGAATCAAACCCGGTTCTCCCAGATAAGAGTTTGCGCACTTAACTACTGCACCAAACTGGCTGTCACCAACTATATGTTGGGTTCAGTATATGCTACACTTTACAGCTGCTGCTGATACTGGGGCTTGATACCTAAATCATTCAGTTTTCACTTATACTCAAACTTTCATTTCATTTCATGTATTCAACATATCCTGGCCTGCCCGCAAAATGGGCTCAGGATGGCTCACATCATAAAACCAACAGCAGCAAAACAATAAATAAGATCAATAGCAAAAAAAAAAAAGGCTCATGTCAGATAAAATAAGTGTGTGTACAATCTAAATGGAACAGTGTACATGCACACAAAAGCTGATGCCCAGAATAAAACTTGGTTGGTTCTTAAAGGTGCCACTGGCATCAAATTTTGTTCTTAAAGGCCTCTGATCTTCATGGCCACACTCAATCTCACTTTCCCCCCCAAATGTAAATTGGAACCAAGCAAGTATTTTGAATCCACCAACAATGTCCCCTCTAAACTGCAGAGTCTTGTGAGCAAAAACTCTACTTTGTGAGCTACTGGCATTAAAGTTGTGAGCTCCTGCATAAATCATTGTACTCTAGGGCCATTTTTACTGAGCTAAGACAAAAATGTGTGAGCTGGAGGCTAAAAATCTGTGAGCTAGCTCAAGCTAATTCAGCTTAGAGGGAACACTGTCCACCAAAGAAAGCCTACAGTCTGACTGTTGGTGCATTAAAAGTGGAGGGGGAAGAAGTGCCACTATTATCTTGACAATTGCTACTGTATCCAAGACTGATTGGTTCATCCTCTTCTCTACCTCATGAGACTTTCAAGGCAAGAAAAGGAGAAGCTCAATTAGCATTTCTAAGGTGCTGAGCTTGGGTTGTAACTTGTAAAGTCATTAAGTCATTCATAAAGTCATTCACTGACTCTGAAGCTCAGAGGGAAAATCACACACAGCCCTTATCACCCCATTCATGCCTTTGGAGCCCCAGGTTCTGTGTTGATTGCCCAGGGGGGAAAATCGGGCTCCAGTCCCTGCGTACTTTATGCCTATGAACTTAAGTAAATACTAACTTACTAGTAAATACCAGAACTTACTATCACTCAGGGGAGTGGGGAGTATATCCAGGCGTGGAATTCTAGCAGGAGCTCCTTTGCATATTAGGCCACACCCCCTGATGTAGCCAATTCTCTAGAGCTTACAAAAAAGAGCCTTGTAAGCTCTTGGAGGATTGGCTAGAATTCCACTCCTGAGTATATAAGTATGTATTTACTGCCCTTGAGTTTTTCTTAGGAAGTTTGGATCCTGTCAAATTTCCATTGGATTTATTCCCTGTTCATGGCCTCAGTTCCAAGGAGAAATGACCTTAAATAATGGTCCGTTTATTCTTCCGTGGCAATCATCCTAAAAAGTTCCGCCTCTCTTTCAAGGCTCTGAAACAATCCTTGTGACTTTGGCTTCATGAAAATACAAGCAATTGTCAGCCAATCAGAGCTCATGGAACTCTGCTGGATGGGAGGGGGTGAGCCAGCCTTGGCATAAGTTGGGGAATATTAAAAAAAAATCCGAACTTTTGAGTAGGCATTTTGTGCCTCTGGAAAGGAGTGTCAACTTAGCCAGGCTTTTCATAGAATCATAGAGTTGGAAGGGACCCTCAGGGTCATCTAGTTCAACCCCCTGCACTATGCAGAAACTTCACTAATATCTCCCCCCCCCCACACACACACACATCCTCAGAGACCCCTGCTACATGCTCAGAAGATGGCAAAAACCTCCAGGATCCCTTGCCAAACTGGCCTGGGGAAAAACTGCTGACTGACCTCAAAGTGGCAGTCAGCATTTCCCTGGGCGTGTAAGAAAGGGCCATGAGAATTGAGCACTGATACAACCCTTCTTGCCCTCCTTCTCATGATCTGCCTAATTCACAGAATCAGCGTTGTCAGATGGCCATCTAGTCTCTGTTTAAAAACCTCCAAGGAAGGAGAGCCCACCACCTTTATTTGACTTTTAGTAAGGGTTTGGATATCAGCTTAGGGAAGAAAGTTGATTTTAATGTATATCTGAAGAAGTGAGTAAGCTGATGAAAGCTTATACCCAGAATTAAACTTCATTGGTCTTAAAAGTGCCACTGGACTCAAACTTTGTTCTACTGCTTCAGATCAACATGGTTACCACCCAGGGGTGGGATTCTAGCAGGAACTCCTTTGTATATTAGGCCACACACCCCTGATGTAGCCAATCCTCCAAGAGCTTACAGTAGACCCTGGAATAAGAGCCCTGTAAGCTCTTGGAGGACTGGCTACATCAGGGGTGTGTGGCCTAATATGCAAAGGAGCTCCTGCTAGAATTCCACCCCTGTCACCACCTGATAGGGTTGCCATCCTCCATGTGAGGCCTGAAGATCTCCCGCTTTTACAGCTGATCTCCAGCAGACAGAGATCAGTTCCCTTTGAGAAAATGGCTGCTTTGAAGGGTGGTCTCTCTGGCATTGTATCCTGCTGAGGTTCTTCCCCTCCCCCAGTCCCACCCTGTCCTGGATACGCCCACAAAGTCTCCAGGTATTTTCCAACCTAGACCTGGCAACCCTAACCTGAAAACAAAACATCCTGTTAAGGGTGCGCCATTCCTAACTGGTGTGTGTGTGTAGGCAGTGGAACGGTGCTCCGTGTGGGGAAAAGAACAGCCTTGGACCTGCTGAAATAACCTTACAAGAGAGGGAATCAAATCTCTCTTCAGGGTTTATTTACTTGAGAACCAGTTTTACTGTGTATGTTGAAGTCATCCACACTTCATATTTACCTTATTAAATGCTTCGTGTTCTGTTCAGTAAACCTTTGTCATTCATCTCCATCTGTGTCTTGTCTATCAAGCCAAATGTCCAAGGAGAAGTGATCTCTATTTACCTCACGTAAAAAGTGCAAACATGGCCTATCAGGTTTTCAAATAAGAGACAGGTGGGGGGCACATAGCTTACACACTATCAATCCTTTATTCAAAGCTTATCTCCCTCTTTTTAGTTGATTGTAGGGTTGCCGGGTCTTACCTGGCTTCTGGTGGGGAGAAGGTTCTCTAGCACAATGACATCACCCAGAACCGGAAGTGATGTCATTGTGCTGGTCATGTCGCTCAGGGATGCTCTAGCAATTTGGATAAAAACTCTATGGTGCTGGGTGATGTAATTGTGTAGGGCACAACGGAGCTCTTTGGGGGTGGGGATTCCTCGCCAGCCAGCTCCATGCTGGTGACACAAAGAAAATTTCCACAGCTCACTAGTAGAGGCAAACACACTTTCTCCGAGTGAACAGAGTCTTCGTTTGCACTCGTGTATTTCAAAGACTATTGAAACTATTTCAGTTGAATACTTCCTGTATGGAATTAAAGTGCTTGTGCAATGATAAAGTGCTCTTTTCACAAATTTGTTGGACTCCTCCACCTCCAATGGAGCCCAGCTGGCTACAATGACCCTCTCAGGGAGCAAAGATATTGATTTGTGCTTATACCAATGTAGCATGTATTGATCTATCTCAGGGGCGTTGAACTCATTTGTTAGGCGGGCCGGATGTGACATAAATAAGACCTTGTTGGGCCGGGCCATGTGTGTAGCTACTTAAGATTAGGTAGCAGAGAAATAAACTTTTTAAAGGACACAGACAAACACAACTGAAGATTTTTTTTTAAAAAAACTTATAACATGCTTAAAACATCACTTGTTGGTCTTAAAGGTGCTTTCTTCGTATTTCTCCCATCGGATCCAGGGAACTAAGCAAAGGAAGTTCTGGCTCTTTCCCTCCCCCCTCTTCCTTCCCAAGGGAGGAGCCTCAGCCAATGGAGAAAATAGAGCTTTTGCTCTGTAGCACCTATGCAATTGAGCAAGCCTTGCAAAACAAGCTGAGATCCAGAAGGAAGCAAGAGAGAGGGAGAAGGAAGCAGACAAGGCGGCTGCCTTTTCAATCTCGCAGAGGCTTGGAAAGCCTCCACGAGGCTGGGTGTGTGTGTGTGTGGCTGATTCTCTCGCTTCAGAAGGACCCCTTTGAAGCAGGAGAATGTGGAGCACAGGGGTCAGCCATGCGTGCAAAGTGCAGCGAAAATAGATTCTAGAGGTGGGCGGAGGTGCTGGTTTCGACCTCGGGCATTGGAACATCTAACCCTGGGCCTGCCTGGATGGCAGACTGGGTAAAGTTTGTTTGGCTCATGCAGGGCTGTTTTTGTAGGAAAAGCCCAGCAGGAATCATTTGCATATTAGGCCACACACCTCTGATGTCACCATTGTTTCACGCAGGGCTTTTTGTAGAAAAAGCTGAGCAGGAACTAATTTGCACATTAGGCCACAACCCCTGTTGTGGCCTAATTGTTTCATGCAGAACTTTTTTGTAAAGCTCTGCAAGAATTCTGTTTCATGCAGAGCTTTTTTGTAAAGAAAGCCCAGAAGGAATTCATTTGCATATTAGGCCACACTCCCTGACGCCAAGCCAGCCAGAACTGCATTCCTGTGCGTTCCTGCTGAAAAAAAGCCCTGGGCTTATGCCTAATTTATCAGGCACAATGTATTGTGAGGGAAATTCTGGAATCTTTGGTTATTGTCCTGCAGCTTTGCTCATGGCCATGCCTGTGAGATCTCTGGGGGGTCAAACAAAGGAGCCTTGATCTGTGTCCTCCTGGAGGAGTATTCAGCCCACCAAGCTAGAGGGCCCAGAGGAATTACAGCCTTAATCTTTTAATCGACAGGCCCTGCTTTCATGTCAGCCTGGCTGAATTTCCCACACACCTGTGGCTGAAGGCCAAATGATCTTGGGATATAAACAACACAAGACTCAATGGAAGAGGGCAGGAGTGTCAAAGGTCCAAAGCATTCCTACCCTCCTAGCAGTCATCACAAGATATGATAACAGGAAGGAAGCGGACCTTGAACATTTCTGGTAGGCAACAGACTATTTGGGCTGCGATACAGTCAGCAGTCCCTAAGGACCCTTTCCTGAGAGTAAGCCCCACTGAAAAACACAAAACTTGCTTCTGAGTAGGCCTATTGAAGCTCTCTTGAAGCTCACTCCCACAGGCAGCATGTAGAACTGGCTCTCCACAAGGCTAGAGTTTTCACCCTCTCTTCTGTAGCTTGCCTTGAAACAGACATAAGGAAAATAAGCTTCTATACACACAATATGTTCCACAAGAGGACTTAAAAATTGGGTTAGGCATAAAGGTTTTTTTTTTTAAAAAAAACAGGAACGCACAGGAACGCAGTTCTGGCTGGCTTGGTGTCAGGGTGTGTGACCTAATTTGCAAATGAGTTATTGCTGGGCTTTTTCTACAAAAAAAGCCATGTGTGAAACAATGGTGATGTTGGGGTGTGTGGCCTTATATGCCAATGAGTTCCTGCTGTTTTTTTTCCGTGAAAAAAGGGGTCCTGGGCATAAATGGAAGCAATTGTGTCTGCTCAGAGTAATAGACCCCACTTTATTCAGTGGATCTTATCCCCTGGAAACTTCTTCGGATTGCGAGAAGATTCTAGATGAGCCAAGAAAATTCCATTGCGGGGGGGGGGCGGTGCTACTCATGTTAGGGTTGCCAAGATAGGCTTCCCAACCCCCCCCCACCCTGATGGGGGATCCCCGAATTTGCGGCCTCCTCCCCCGCTCTCCAAAAATTCGGAAGCGGGGGGGGGAGGGACATGCATGTAGGCATCATGTAGTTGTACAGCTCCTGATCCGTTTGTAAAATGTGTGCCTTTAAGGCTGCACAGGAAACAGGAAGGGCTTCATTGGAAAGGGTCAGTAATAGTTTCCATGGAGAAGGCATTTAAAAAGGTGTGCTGTCCCTTTAAATGTGATGGCCAGAACTCCCTTGAAGTTCAATTATGCTTGTCACACCCTTGTTCCTGGCTCCACCCCCAATGTCTCCTGGCTCCGCCCCCAAAGTCCCCAGATTTTTCTTTAATTGGACTTGGCAACCCTATGCCAAGACCAATTCAAGAAATATCTGGAGACTCTGGGGATGGAGCCAGGAGACTTTGGGGGTGGAGCCAGGAGCAAGGTGGTGACAAGCATAATTGAACTCCAAAGGGAGTTCTGGCCATCACATTTAGAGGGACCGCACACCTTTTAAATGGCTTCCCTCCATTGGAAATAATGAAGGATAGGGGCACCTTTTCCTGGGGCTCATAGAACTGGACCCCCTAGTCCAATCTTTTTGAAACATGGAGGGTATTTTAGGAAGAGACACTGGATACAATGTTGAAAAGTTGTTGCCTCTACCTCAAAAAACAACCTCCCCAGAGCCCCCGATACCTCCAGATCAATGCTCCATTATACCCTATGAGAATCGATCTTCATAGGTAAGTGCTCAGCAGACATTTTCCTCCCCCCACCCCACTTTCTGATGACCCTGAAGCAGGAGAGAGATCCTCCAAACCAGGGGCCCCCTGCCCCTACCTGGGGATTGGCAACCCTAACTCATGTGGTCCCTGGCCTCACGTTGCCCCTCCCCTGCCCTCCCCTCCTTTCTACAAATTCACTCTTTGAGAACCCACAACAACCTGAGCCGAACTCATGGTCCTCCTTTCTTTCTCTCTTTGGGTAAAAAGAGACATCACAGCCTGGTCAGAACTAATGGCAGGCTGACATCATCTGTATTAGTTTGTTCAGAGCCCTTCTTTGTAGTGGCTGCCGCATGACTGCAGAGCCGCCTGTCAGCTCCTTGGAAAGATTGAAGAATGCTGCCAATACATTCTCCTCTGCCAGATGTTTCATTTATTACAGAGCCTCTACACAGACAAATATCCCTCTCCGGTGCCAGCTCACTGCCGCGCTATCTCCTTGCAGTACTTTGTTCCCTAACTAGCTTTTCACCGTTCTTGTTCTAACAAGAAGGACAGGCACTTAGTGAATGAGTGTAATTAGTTTGATGATGTGTCAGCAGGCTGGCAATGGTGGCAGCACACTAAATTGCTAGGCAGGATTTGCAATAAAAGGGCTCCTACACCTTGGATGGCAATAAATAAGCCGGAAGAGGATGGCGGATCTTTTCAGTAACACCTCTCCCTCTCTCTCGCTGTTTGAGCTGCACGGCTGGGGATGTTTCCGGGAAGATTGTTTTGGAAACTAGCTGGCGAAAGAAAGTTTTGCAAGGTTGCGGAACTAGAAAAGCTACCTGCGGTGTGTCAAGGGACAAGATGGCTGCCATGTTGTATTCACTCTGATTGGTTGCTGAGGAGCAGTCCCCAATGCAAAGGACTGGTTGCGGCTCAGTGACTGAGCACCTGCTCAGTATGTAGAAGATCCCAGATTCAATCCCTGGTATCTCCACGGAAAAGGATTAGATAGTAGGTTTTATATATCTTTAGAGCCCCATGGCACAGAGTGGTAAAGCTGCAGTACTGCAGTCAGAGCCCTCTGCTCATGACCTAAGTTCAATCCCAGCGGAAGCTGGTTCAGGTAGCTGGCTTGAGGTTGACTGAGGTCAGTAAAATGAGGACCCAGCTTGCTGGAGGGAAAGTGTAGATGACTGGGGAGGGCAATGGCAAACCACCCTGTAAAACGTGAAAGCAACGTCACCCCAGAGTCGGAAACGACTGGTGCTTGCACAGGGGACCTTTCCTTTCCCAAGCTATGGGTAGGGTTGGCTACAGATCAGGGCTTCTTTTTTCTAGCAGGAACTCCTTTGCGTATTAGGTCACACGCCCCTGATGTAGCCAATCCTCCTGGAGTTTACAGGGCTCTTATTACAGGGCCTACTGTAAGTTCTTGGAGGATTGGCTGTATCAGGGGTGTGTGGCCTAATATGCAAAGGAGTGCCTTCTACAAAAAAAGCCCTGCTACAGATGTACTCCTTCTTCTCCCGTTATGCTAATCCCTCTACCGATGGCCGCACTGATGGGAACGACTCCAGCATTTGGCACGATAGGTCCCTGTGTCTTAAAACCCTTAACTGCCTGCCTACTTACCTTCCTCGTGCCACAATATGATTTGATTGATCTTTTTGCTCATTAGACCCATCAAAGAAATGCATTTACAACATGCCCAGCAGTTTGGAACATTTGTCGCTGTTCCATTCTGATTATGTTCCAAGCAGTGGGGGGATTTGAAAAAAGCTCAGTGGACCCAGAGAAAACACTAGGTCTCCTGTCTATACATTGGAGAGCCAGTTTGGTGTAGTGGTTATGTGCACAGACTCTTATCTGGGAGAACTGGGTTTGATTCCCCACTCCTCGACTTGCACCTGCTGGAAGGGCCTTGTGTTAGCCATAGGTCTCGCAAGAGTTGTCCTTGAAAGAGCAACTTCTGGGAGAGCTTTCTCAGCCCCACCTATCTCACAGGGTGTCTGTTGAGGGGGAGGAAGGCAAAGGAGATTGTAAGCGGCTCTGAGATTCACTCTGAGATTCAGAGTGAAGGGCAGGGTATAAATCCAACATCATCATCATCTTCTTCTCCTCCTCTCTTTTTATGGGGCGGGGGGGGGGGAGGGAATGTTGCACTCTTTGGGAATCCTTTTCTGTTGGAAGCACTGCTGAATAATTGTCCCAGCCCTTTGCTAGAGGAAGGATTCAGAAGAGCAACTGCATGACGCTGATAACCAAATAACATCTCTTGCAGTACGGTAAACTGTGGGTCTTAGTCCATCACTGCGCGTTGTTGTCTGGGAAGACTCTGGGTGTGATCAGACTGGAAGTTATCCACGGTGGTCTCTTGGCTTTTAAAAAGCTAATACAGTTTGAGACACGCTGCAGCGATCAGATGGTGCCCGCCCACCCAGCAACAGAGTCACGGCCATGCATATGCAGAGTGGAGTGATCACGCTGTTCCTGCACGCCCATGATGTGCCTGGGCTGATCAGATGGCCAGAAATGCACCCTGGGAGCACCGCAATGAGTTTGCCACCAGGAAGTTCCTGTTGTCTCTTTACTGCAGTCATGGAGGCATTGCAGCACGAGATAGGCGGGAGTGGGCCGTGGGGGACAGATGTGCCTGTGTGACCCAGAGGTAGGGGTGGCTATGGCCAGCCAAAATGCCCATCTGATTTCCCCTTCACTCAGTAAACCTCTGGAATACCAGTTCCATTTTTGAAATAACTGTAAACATTTTCAAGGAGACTGTAAACATCGCATTAGCCTTGCTACTTTTTTTTTGCCTATATTTAAGCAACCCTTGTAAAAACATGAGATGAGAGTGTGATTTGTTCATGGTATGTTTATCGGCAGGGGTGGAATTCTAGCAGGAGCTCCTTTGCATATTAGGCCACACCCCCTGATGTAGCCAATCCTCCAAGAGTTTACAAGGCTCTTTTTTGTAAGCTCTTGGAGGATTGGCTACATCAGCGGGGTGTGGCCTAATAAGCAAAGGAGCTCCTGTTGGAATTCCACCCCTGTTTGTAGGTATAGCAGGGTGGACCAAGGCTCTTGACAAAAAGATGAAGCAATTGTCGCCCTCAAGGTTCCTGCGCCCCAGTTTTTGGGAGAAGAGACTCCAGGTTCAGAGAAGCCAGCAAGCACCTAAAATAGCAAGACATTGTACTGTATTATTAGTTTGGAGTGCTGTTTCTCTTTACCAGTTGGGTGGTGAACATGTTGCTGTATTATGAATTATTCTTATGAGTATGTACATAGTGTGTACTTCTATTCTTCTTTATAAACATTGTGTTGCTTTAATAGGATTGCTGTTCCGTCCTGGTCTGGTTTTCTTGCTGGCTTTGTGCTGCGCAGACCCTGTTCCCTGTTTGTTGTGTCTACCAGTTCTGAGAGGCAGCATCAGAAGAAGGCCTCGGCCTCTATGCCCTGTTGTTGGCTCACCATTAGGGCCAGTGTGTGGGAGTAGGCCAAGTTGGCGGCCACTTAGGGTGCCACTTGTCCTAGGGGCGCCATGAGGTGCCCCTCATGCCATCCTGACTTTGCTGAGGTCTCCCAAAGCTCAGGAGGCCGCAGCAAAGTTGGGGGGGGCATGGCAGGGCAGCGAGCATGCTCTAAGCACGCCTGCTGCCCTTCTGGACTTTGTCGGGGTCTCCCAAGGCCACGGCAAAGTTGTGCATGTGTGATAGTGACATCATTGTGATGTCATCGGTGCACATGTGCTTTGCGTGTGTGAAAAAATGGGGCGGAGGAGCATGGTTCAACTTAGGGGTGCAGACATCCCTAGCCCCTGGCCTGCCTGCCATAGTAATAGGCTGGCCACTGTGCGAGACAGAATGCTGGACTAAGTGAACCATTGGTCTGATCCAGCAGGACTCTTCTTATGTACTTACATTCTTTTGAGATGCAGTGTAATTTAGCAGACAGAATATTGGACTGGGCCAAAGAGTTGCTGGTGTGAGGCCCCATTAACCACAGTTGGGTGGAACATGATCCACCCCCCTCCACACAGTCAATATAGGGTTGCCAGCCCATCTCTGGCAACTCCTGGGTGCCCTGGAAAACAATATTGCTAGCACCGTGGATGCACACACAACTCTCTAGGAATCTCACCAGTCACTGTGGAAAAGACCATGGAGATTGATAGAATTCCTAGAGTGCCACATGTCTGTTCACAAGATTACACTTTTTGGGTTGTACCTGGAAATTGCATCAAAAGCAGCAATTTGCTAGAATTGGGGCAATGGAGGGAAGTTTCGTTGACCAGTTTCCGCGAAGACAAGCACCCGCCATTTCCTGATTTCAAATCCAGCAAATACGATTGCTTGAAAGCTATGTCCCTCATTCCAGGGTGGCGTAGTTGGTGGGGCCTGTTACTAATGCAGTCCTTTGGGCGGGACCGTCGCTGTGATTGGAGGGGGCAGAGTGTTACGTTACAATGCAACACTGCAGGACCGTTGTTAGTTTGCCAAAATGGCTGGTAGGAGAAGGAGAGGGACATTTTGGCAGCATGATGAGGTCGACATGGTGCTTCACATTTTCTCAAGGTGTGGTCATGTGAAGGAGCTAATGTCCAGCACCCACCTTGAGACTTTACCAATTTATGAGGCAGTAGCCAGGAGGCTTTCCAGGCGGGGTTACTGCAGGAATGCTTCCCAGTGCCGCTCCAAATTTAAAAGAATAAAATGTGACTTCATGATAGGTCTGGAGGCCTGGGGGGGATATGAAGAAAAAGTGAGCAGATACCACGCCATGCTGTCATGATCTCTGGATCAAAGCTGGTAGACCAAGATGGGAGGACAAATGCTCTAGAACCAAGTGGCTACCTGTTATTCCCTGCAATTTTCCCTCTCATTAAGTTGGCCACAGCCATCAGGGACATAGTAGGGTGCATAAAGGCAAGTGAGTAATATTCCATTGGGATGAAAACATTCAACTTGCTGATCAATCCATGCCGCAAAACTTACATTTAGAACAATTTTAGCCTTTTCAGCAGTACAATTTGAGATGGCAGGTGGGCCACCCACAGCTGTTAGGCAAAAGTCTTGATAAGAGCTATGTATACATTGGTTCACGTTCAGGATGCCGGTAGCTCCCAAAGTTTATTTACTTCACAAAATGTTATTCAGCTTAGAGGTGTGCTTGGAACAGTAATCGCAAACTTAATAAACCTACAAATTTAAATGCCGCTGAATGCACACAAAGCTATGGGATACACCATTTCCATTCTGTCCACTAATCCCTTTCTTTGGGGGGTGCAAATTATTCCTCAACATTCCATGGATGTGGCGGCTCAGCATAACATTAAAAAACTGATGTCTTTTGATACACATCACAAACTCCAGTTAGTGCTCCATCTAAGAAATGCTTTTTAGTCAGGTCAGGGGGAGCTGGCAACATGAGAGCATTGTGGAGCTATACTCAAAGGAGTTCCTGATAAAGAATGAGCAATACTGCTATCAAGCACTTCTTACTTCGGACAATGCACTTGCGGATATTTGAATTTTATATAAAAATTTCCCAACCACCACACCAAGGGGAATCATATCTTGGCCAGTCAAGTTCTGTATGCGGCCAAAGACGTCACCGCCTCATCATTGCAGTGTATGATAACCATGCAGTGGAAATAAAAGTAGTCTATTTTCACTCCCAGACACTGTGATGCCCCATGCACTAAAAAAAATGCGCAATCACCAATGGATGATGTCAGTTTGTGCCCAGTGAGATACACAGGCGAATTAAAACTCCTTTATTTAAGAACTGACAATGCCATCTTGCCCATGATGTGTGGCCACAGTCATTAATGTGAAATATTGACAAAGAGTTTAGGTCGCTGCTGAACTCAGACGGGGGGTTGGGGGGTGGGATATGTTCAAGGGATGATTACAAAATGAACTATTGTAACTCCGCTCTCACGACAAGAACATCAATGTGTGGCTTGGCGTGTGGTGGGGGGAGAGGTTCTACGAGGTCCACGTCTTTGTGTGGCACATCAGGAGAACTGCGCTTCTTCTGAGTAGTTTTTCTCCTCCACCCCTAAATCCAGCTACCTGTCCATGCCAAGAACCCCATGTTGTGCAGCAGCCATCACCATCACAGGAGACAGAGGGGACAGGACCGCCTTCTTCTGAAGAACGGACTGTGGAGGAAGAAGAGGAGGATGTCAGCGCGGCAGAGCCAGCAGGGGATATGCCTGAAACAGGTGCTGTGGAGTGAATTGCAGCAAGAACGCATTAACCTAAACATACAGTACGGTTTATTGAAATGCTTTGCACCGCACTGCGTCACATTGTGTGTAAACCTTACTCTCGGCTCTTTACTCTTTGCACGCAGAGGACAATGGTGGTCATGATCAGCTCACAGTTCAGGCGTTGCCTGCCAGGGCCAGACCAGAGAACACCCTAGAAAGAGTGGAGAGGCTGGAGCACTCCTTCCAGGACCATGATGCACTGTGCAGGTCCACAAGTAAGTCAATGAGCGTATATGTGGATGAACTGTGGAACATTGTGTGCTGGTATTTACCCAAGGACTTATTTTCTTTGCAGTAGAGACCCTGACTAAAAGGGTGGACAGTCTGGAGATGAGCCTGAGACTGACTAAGAGGGAGCTGAGGGTGCTGAAGGCAAAGGTCACGACAATGAGGGCCGAGGGAGGCCCAACTGTAGACAATTGAAGTGTTTCTGCAGATGAATTAAGAGTTTCTAAGCACAGGGTTTTTGCTTTCATTATTGGATGTATGTTTTGTCAATAAATAGACCGTATTGTTTGGAATAAAGTTTAATTGATTAAAATAATGTCTTTTAACAATTATTATGACTCCATGGAGTCCACAAACACTTTCCTCATTGTCTCAATCTAACTGAGACACAACAAAACAGAACAAAGGTCTGAAAAAGGATCATGGCCATGAACAGGGAACATTGCACTTGATAACGAGGCATAATGTCAGGATGTGCCCCGCTTTTACCTATGGCTCGAAGAATAAACGCTTGGCGGCAACACACACACGCTTGCCACCTCTACCCAATTCTGATCGATCATGGCTGACACTTTTAGAGGAGGCAAGCAAGCTTTGACTGCTTGATGATAGTTCATCAGCACCTTGCTTTTTCTGCCCTCGGACACGTGACTATGCGGTTTTGCTGCTTCTTGCAACGTTTTCCCTGTGCTGGGACAGTGGCATCTCCAGCTGTGATTGAAGGCAGCTTTGGAGCTGGACGGGGCACTATTGAGTCCACCATACCTGAGAAAACATCCTTCAACTGCAACATGGCGTCCATGGTTGCCTTCATCACAGCAACATTCTGCTGAAGTGTCTCATTCATAACGTTCCTGGCTTGCCTGTCATTCTCCGCCTCTTCCCTCGTCATGCTGATTTTCTGCTGCTTGAGCTCCATCAACCCATCCAGGCATTGTATCACTTCCTCCTGTTCAGCCCTCCCCTGCTCGATCATCTTCTCGGCCACAGAATTCAGAAGGGCCACACGTTGTTACCTCTTCTTCATTGCTACCAATCATTGTTCAGTTGACTGTTCTCGTAAAGGAATGGCGTTCCCGTCACCCTGTAATGTCCCTGTTTGGTGGTATATGTAACGATGAGCGGTTGGTAGGCAAAAACACATTAATTAACATAGTCACATTAATTGGTATTTCATAAGCAGCCACCACCGCTAACTGGAAGACATGGCTGCGACTGCAGCAAAATAACAAACTAGATAAACATATGTGGCAGACAACAGTATTTTCAGAGTAATGTCCACTTAAGTATTTGAGCAATTTAAATTAAATTATCAGCTAGATGCCTACCTGTAGCCTCCTCTGGAAGCTGCGTGTTTGGCACAAGTACTTCCCCATCCGATGACGCACCATCATCACTGTCTTCCATTGTTAAACGTGCACCTGTGAGGGACAGGGACACACAGCACACATTCCATAAATATTCACGATTCAGCTTGTGGTGGCTATAACTGGAGATGACATTGGGGAGTTGGAATGCAACTTAGGGGACATTTGCCCTTACCTGTGCGAGAGGATTCCCTTGAGCTTGCATGTCCTTCTCCTCATCAATCCATGGGTTGCTGGCTCTCAACGGTTTCATGTTGACTTCCATTTGGCCCTAAGACATGGGTAGAAAGGTATGATGTGTAATAATGCAATAGAAGTGCGATTGCAGTAGGCAAATGGCCCATACAGCGCTGGCCTCTGTTGGAAATGAGGAGGTACACGCCCCTTGACGCACCTTCACGCCCACCATCCTCCCTTCCAATGACGCATATGGTGATGCAGCGAAAGCTTTTCTCACTACCGCCCGCAATGGCGACTCGTGCCTTTTAAAAAATTCCGCAAACTGATCACGTTACAACATAATTTTGGGCCATCTACCGCCATTTATGTAGTTTAATTCTGATAAATGCAACGCCAATTTGGAATCGCTATTGCCAAGCCTCAGCGTCGCCCAGGGAATGTTTTTTTTTTTTAAAAAAATTTCATAATTCATTTCTCTTCTTTATTTTTGTGCTTTGAGTCATCCTGCTGCTAATGGTAAACACACACATTGGTGTCACATAACTCCCTCCCACTGCATCCCCGAAGGTACTTTGAATACAGAGCAGAGCAGCCCCAAATATAAATCTAAGCAGGAAACGCTGTGGCTAATGGGCAACAATGAACTTCTGCCACATATGTTCACTGAACCCCCTCTAGTCATGGCTTCCCTCGCTCCCCAATGTGACTCAGAGCTGCATTGTCAGCGAAAGGCAGAGTATGTAGGCATTTTTACAAGGCGCTGTAGCTTTGAGGCTTTGAGACCATGTGAGGAGATTCAGCAATCACCCCAGACCCACACTCCTTCCACGCAAACACCACATTAACTCTCCCTCAGAGTTCACTGGGGTTGATGCACGGATGTCATCCTGGTTTATGGTGGGGAGGTTATGTGTGAAGAGTTCTTCCAAGCCTGGAGCTGCTGCTATCGCACTTTTGTTCACACGCTTCATGTACTTGCCTTTCAGGCTCCCGTTGAGTTTTGGGATCCGAGCACTGGCATCATCGTGAAGAAGCCGATCAAGCTGAAAATAGTACTTGCATGAAATAGGAGAGTGCCCAGACTGCTGGTTGTGGCTAACAACCCTACGGTAGTCTTGACGTAGGCCCTTGGTTTTCGTTCTGCACTCCAATGCTGAGTGCCTAAAACTCAAGGCGTGCATCTGCCTTGAAATCCTCTCATAAACATCAATGTTGCGGTGGTATTTCAGCAATGCCGCCTGCACGGTCTCCTCTCCCCATATTGCTAGTAGAGCCAATGTCTCCTGCTCATGCCAAGAGGAGCCTCTCATTCCATACCCAGGCTCTGAGGAAGACACCTGACAACGGCTGGAGGCAAAGCTTCCTTGCGAAGACTCTGGGTGTTTTCGCACTGACCTAACTCCAGAGCGACGTCCCTCTTCACCGCGCAGCGTCTGCGCGGATTTCGCACCAATTGCTCCACAGAACCCGGAAGAGCCACAAAGTCCTGCGGCTTTTGTGTTGCAAATGTAAACTGGTTTTTGGCGGTTTACATTTGCGATGCAAAAGCCGCGGGACTTTGCGGCTCTTCCGGGTTCTGCGGAGCAATTAGTGCGAAATCCGCGCAGACGCTGTGCGGCGAAGAGGGACGTCGCTCCGGCGTAAGGTCAGTGCGAAAACACCCTCTGATTGCGAGGACATGCCACACACAGCTCTTGGATTCTCTGATGTGAAATGCAGCTAGCAGAAAATGGCCACCTCAACTGCTCTCCACCGTGGAAATACTTTAAAATGTTCTACTTCCCCTTTCTTCTTCCCAACAAACCGGAAATCCCATTCACATTTTCCCGCCACCAATAAGTACCATTCTTATTGGTCAGCCACAATTACACAGACATGGTGACCCATTTGAAGCAGCCAATGGACAATGTCGCGTGACTATGCAATTACGTACTTGCGTCAGCCATCAGCTAAGAGTTGTGAGAACAAAGGAGGAAAGAGATGCCGTGATTGCTAATGAACTGGCGGGGGCAGAATGCAGGGAAACGTTAACAAAGCACGATGCACCAAGATTTGTAGAGCCCAATAAAAAGGAGGAATTTTGAGGGTGAAACAAGAAGCTGGACAGCAACGTGTGTGCTCCATGCACGGTTGGATGAGTCAAAACATTGAAATAAGCAAGATTAAAATTATTTCAAAACATTCATAGGGTGATGCGGAGGCTCAGCGGCAATGAGCAGGAATCGATTTCAAAATAGCATATATCGGAATGATACTGTAGAAGTGGCAGGCGATGGCCCAAAATTACGTTGCAACACAAAAGGTCTGCAGTCTTTTTTTAAAAAAAATGCGAGGCACCATTGCGGCTCAGCAGCAATGAGCAGCAAGCGATTTCTCAATATAGCATGGCATTTAATCAGAATGATGCTTCAGAGATGGCCCAAAATTGCGTTGTAATGCAAACAGTATGCAGGTTTTTAAAAAAAGAGGCCTGAGGCGCCATTGTGGGCGGTAGCGAGAAAAGCGTTCGCGGTGTCACCATATGCATCATTACGAGGGAGAATGGTGGGCGTGAATATCTGCCAAGGGGCGGGCAATCTTCCCTCGAATGCGTGATTTCCTCACAGACAGCTGCAGTTTTAAAGAAGGAGCAAACAAGGTGATGCCGCAAAAATCAGGTGACCGAAAAATCTGCAGTAGAGGCAGAAAAGAAGGAGCAAATATTTGATCGGGGCAAAATGTGCGGAACTCTTCACTAAATCTGGTGCACAATCCTGACCTGATAGGGAGTAGGAGTCTGTGCAGAAAAGGCCCTTGAATGGGAGATACCTCTCTTTGTCTGCCCTCTGATCTCTCTTCTGTTTCTTTGTCCTCTCTCACTTCCACATGGCCTTCTCTGGAGACAGATGCCTCTGCAGGGCTCTCCTGTAGACACAATGCCTTCATACTTCTGCACACATGATGCTGGACAAGCTGTCCTTTTATGATAGGGAAAGTACTCTTTAGATTAGGCTTCTTTCTCTCCTTCTGACTACAACCCGAATGTGAACTGAATCTACCTTGGGGTTTCTCTCCCCCCCCCCAAATATACTTATTAGAAGTTTTAGTATATTTACTGCATTCAATATCACACTTCTATGATGGGGCAAAACTCCATATGTTGGAGAAACATATTCAGCAGAGGTCCATCATTGGCTTTTAGCCCACAGGGTATATATGGAACCCTGTCTGGGGCAGGGATGCTCTGTATTCTTGGTGCTTGTGGTGGGGGGGGAACAGTAATTTAATTTAACTTTTAATTTAATTTGCGATTTATACCCCGCCCTATCCTGCAAAGTGGGCTCAGGACAGCTTACAACATTACACTAACAATAAGTAAAACATATCAAATTAAACACAACAAATTTAAAATCTCATAAATATAATACATACAGATTAAAATAAGAAGACTCCGACTGGTTTGCAGTAGGAGGGCTTCTAGTGTCCTGCCCCACTAGTGGAGCTCCTGATGGCACCTGGGTTTTGTTTTTTTGGCCACTGTGTGATGCAGAGTGTTGGACTGGATGGGCCATTGGCCTGATCCAACATGGCTTCTCTTATGTTCTTATGTTCTGCTATATTAACCAAATATCTCTCCCCCTTTCCTTCTGCTGCTGCATTGGTCAACAGCAGGCATTTGAACTCAGCAGTGGGAAATTGCCTACTTCTGTTTGACAGTTCACAGCTGCATGCTCCCAGGTTGTAAAAATTACACATTGTTGTGTACTGCAAACACCGTGGAGAAATGGCTTGGCTTCCTCTTGAAGGTGCCCACCAATCAGCCCATGCCTCCATTCTGCCCTTTGGCAGAACAGACAGACCATGCCGATCACGCCGATGGTTTGCATAAAAGCATCTTAAGCAATCATTAGTATCCATTAAGAGACCTGGTGAATAGCCACCTACGAAAACCAGCTTAGGCACCTGTTCTAAACACATTTCTCATCAGTCTCATTGAAATGAATGACTCACCACCCCTAAACCCTTTGTCTTTTCCAGATTCATAGTCCTTTGAATTTAGAAAATTAGAAGCACATGTCTCAATTACGAACCAATTAGTGTGACATCCCAGTAGGAAAGAGGTGATCTAAAAAAAGGCAACCTATTGCAGGCTAAGCAATTTAAAATTCCATAAACTTTTGTTTTTTGGGGAAAAAAACGTTTCATGAAACTATTCAGTGTTTTGCAACTAAGCCACATAGGCCTAAAAGTGAAAATACACCCACTCACGCTAAGCAAGGTTAAAGATGGTAGGCAGTTGGATAGCATATCTTCGACTCCTCTGCCCCAGATAGGACTGGTGATTGACAGTGTAACCCTAAGTGAAGTTAGAGTCTTCTAAATCCATTGTTGTCACTGGGCTTATTCAGGGGTGGAATTCTAGCAGGAGCTCCTTCACATATTAGGCTACACACCCCTGATGTAGCCAATCCTCCAAGAGCTTACAAAAAAGAGCCTTGTAAGCTCTTAGAGGTTTGGCTACATTAGGGGTGTGTGGCCTAATATGCAAAGGAGTTCCTGCTAGAATTCCATCCCTGAGCTTATTAGGGTATAACTAGGGTTGCTAGGTCTTGTCTTGAAAAATACCTGGAGACTTTGGGGGTGGAGCCAGGAGAGGGTGGAGTTTGGGGAGGGGAGGGGCCTTGGCATGGTCCAAGGCCATAGAGTCCACCTTTCAAAACAGCCATTTTCTCCAGGGGAGCTGATCTCTGCCAGCTGGAGATCTCCAGGTCCCACCCGGAGGCTGCCAGCCCGAACTGAGCATTGCGTTGTGATAATCGAGCTGGGGGTAATTAGAAAGGCACAGCCTCCCAAATGACTGACTCTGAATTAATAACGAGAAGTTATTTGAAGCTCTGCTGTAGGATTATTTAACCATACAGATAATTAGACTCTAAAGGCCGTACCTGGAGAGTAAACCATGGCAGTGTATCAGACCAGCCCAAGTTCATCAGCGCTTGGAAGCTAAGCAGGGTCAGCGCTGGCTAGTATTTGTATGGGAGACCCCCCCACAGAAGTTGTGGGGTGACATGATAGAGGTTTAAAAGATTATGCATGGGATAGAGAAGGCAGAGAAAGAAGTACTTTTCTCCCTTTCTCACAATACAAGAACTCGTGGGCACTCAATGAAATTGCTGAGCAGTTGGGTTAGAACTGATAAAAGGAAGTACTTCTTCACCCAAAGGGTGATTAACACAAGGAATTCACTGCCACAGGAGGTGGCGGCTACAAGAATAGGCAGCTTCAAGAGAGGATTGGATAAGCATATGAAGCAGAGGTCCATCAGTGGCTGTTAGCCACAGCGTGTTGTTGGAACTCTCTGTCTGGGGCAAGTGATGTTCTGTATTCTTGGTGTTTGGGAGGGGGCACAGTGGGAGGGCTTCTAGCCCCACTGGTGGACTTCCTGACAGCACTTGGTTTTTTTGGCCACTGGGTGACACAGAGTGTTGGACTGGATGGACCATTGGCCTGATCCAACATGGCTTCTCTTATGTTCTTAAGTCCAGGAGTTGCTTCTTAGAGGCAGGCAGTGCAAACCACCTCTGAACATCTTTGCCTCAAAAATTCCACAGGGGTCACCATCAGGCCTTTTTGGGTAGCAGGAATTCCTTTGCATATTAGGCCACACACCCCTGATGTAGCCAATCCTCCTGGAGTTTACATTTGGCTCTGTAAGACCCTATTGTAAGCTCAAGGAGGAGTGGCTACATCACAGGGGTGTTGCCTAATATGCAAAGGAATTCCTGCTACAAAAAAAGCGCAAGCCATAAATTAGCTGTCACCCCCCCCCCCCTTCTAACAGTGGGATTGGGCGTTTTAGCTATATGAATGGTGTTATTCAATGATTAAACTTGCATGTGTGTAGCTGATCCATACAGTGTATTTTGTTCATTTTCAAAGCATATTTCCCTCTCAGTTCATGAATTATTGTTGATCTACTCTGAACATAACACATTGTTAGTTTTACTCGCTATCCTCTTATAATGATGTCATGTCATTTGCAGTGCCGTTTTAGCAGCGGCTGGAGTTCTAGTATCTCACAACATAGTTATTTCTAGTTCCATCGTAGCTGGCCAGAACATTTTTGCTCATTAGGCAGAGAAGAAGAAGCAGAAAGGCACCAACAACCACCAAAATGTGTTTCCCCTCTACAGTAGTGTCATGACTTCCCTCTGAAAGTATGTAATGCTGCCACCAGGAATTTAATTCCAAACACTGTATTTAACTTTTCCCACTGAACTGTGGCCAGGCTTTAAGGCTTTTTATGTGGCCCTGAGGACGAGACTCATATATTTTAAAATCATAGGACTCTGGGTTAATATAAAACAAAATAAAACTTTATTTATACAATAAGCACATTGGTGTAAAGATGTTTATAGCTTAATTCTTCAGTGAATAACTATAACTTCTGACTGAGGTGTCATTCTTCCACTTCACACACTCCTCACTCTCAAATCTTCTTTTTCTCTTCCTAACTCAACTCTCTGTCGGCTTCTGTCTCTCACACTGCTATATCTGATAGTATTAGGTTTTGGCTCTCTAGCCTCTAATATTCCTCTAAGTATCCTGCTTTTATTCTCTAGAAACATAAATGCTTTTCACAGCACTAGTTTGGGATTCTAATCAGACGCTTCTCAGACTCTGTGGACTGCTGACTAACCACGACTACTGTTAACTGCTGTCACTCCGCTGAGAGTTCACTGCTGACCCTCCTCTCTCTCCACACACACACACACTTCTTAGCTCTGCCCACACCCTCTCAGTCACCAGCCAATCACCTCACTCACTCGTTTCCCGTCTTTAACCCCCCCCTTCTCTATTGCAACTTACCAACAATTAAAGGAACAGGGGTGGAATTCTAGCAGGAGCGCCTTTGCATATTAGGCCACACACCCTGGATGTAGCCAATCCTCCAAGAGCTTATAAGGCTCTTTTTTGTAAGCTCTTGGAGGATTGGCTACATCAGGGGTGTGTGACCTAATATGCAAAGGAGCTCCTGCTAGAATTCCACCCCTGAGAACACACATGTATAAATTCAAATCATTACTAGCACAAAAACCTGAGGCTCCTATTTCACATCTCAGAGACTCAGTGTGGTGTGGTGATTACAGCTTTGGACCCTGATTCCATTCCCCACTGGGGTTGGCTACACGCTCTCAGCCTAACCCTACCTCACAGTGTCATCGCAAAGATAAAAATGGAGGAGTGGTGGAGGATGCAAACTGCTTTGGATCCCTATTGGGGGGGAAAGCAGGATAGAAAAGAAGTAAACACACAAATAAAATTAGCTAATGTGAGAGAAAATGGCCTGAAAGATCCCATAAAGAAAGGGCTTTGGGGTCAAATGGGTTGGCTCAATGAAACTCATTTACAGAAGATTTTGGGGATGCTTCCACTCACTTCGCCTGTTGTGTCCCTTGCTTGGTTAAATTGTGGAAATGCGGGTTGATATGGGCCTGTGTCATGTGCTTTATTCGGTCAAAGAACTTCCATGGATAATGAATGTACAGGGGCAGGATGGAGCAAAGATTTAGTCAAATGCAGGGGTGGAATTCTAGCAGGCGCTCCTTTGCATATTAGGCCACACACCCCTGATGTAGCCAATCCTTCTGGAGCTTACAGAAGAGCTTTGTAAGCTCTTGGAGGATTGGCTACATCAGGGGTGTGTGGCCTAATATGCAAAGGAGCTCCTGCTAGAAATCCACCCCTGGTCAAATGGACCTATGCCCTGCATCCATATGGTCTACCTGAACCTCCATACACAGCCTATATGCATACGAGTTGGACATGCATTGGCTCTGTATGCATCATCTAGTATAGACCATATGGAAAGCACCAACATCCAGGGCTTTTTTTGAGCAGGAATGCACAGGAATGCAGTTTCACCTGGCTTGGCATCAGGGGGTGTGACCTAATATATAAACAAGTTCCTGCTGGGCTTCTTCTACAGAAAAGTCCTGGGTAAAACAATGGTGATGTCGGGGGTGTGGCCTAATATGCAAATTTTATTTATTTATTTATTTATTTATTTATTTATTTATTTATTTATTTATTTATTTATTTATCTATCTAAGATTTATATCCCGCCCTTCCCACTAGGTGGCTCAGGGCGGCTTACAACATATAAAACTAACATGGAATCTAAAATTAAACATTAAAATTAACATTTCATAATTTACAGTTAAAAATCTAAACAATTGTTATATACATACACATTAAACTCAGACGGCGGTCCTACAGCTACACTCATCGGTTACAAGTTCAGTATTTGATGTTCAGTCTTCGATATTCAGTACTCAGTGCTGATTAGTTGTGGGCCAGCCGGGGCTGAGAGAGCTCTGAAAGAAACTGCTCTGAGAGAGTTATGACTGACCCAGGGTCATTCCAGCAGTTGCAGGTGGAGGAGTGGGGAATCAAACCTGGTTCTCCCAGATAAGAACCCGCACACTTAACCACTACACCAAACTAGTAAAATGTGGTAGAAAGTACTTTCAAGTCACAGGTGATTTATAGTGACCCCACCCCTCCAAAAAAAGTTTGCCATGAAAACGTCGTGATGCGACGTCACCCCAGAGTCGGAAACGACTGGTGCTTGCACAGGGGAATACCTTTACCTTTTTAGTGGTTTCCAAGGAAATAGACAGGGGTAGTTTGCCATTGCCTGCCTCTGTAGACTAAGGGCTAGGACCAACTAGGGCCAATCCTGCTTTGCTTCTGAGATCTGATGAGATTGGGCTAGCTTGGGCCATACAGGTTAGAGCAACAGTCATAGAAATGCAGTTTCCAGTGGTCTCGAGGAAGTAGGAATGACTGCTAACCAATTGAACCAATTGAAGCTTGTGGTGTAGTGGTTAAGAGTGTGGACTCTTATCTGGGAGAACCGGGTTTGATTCCCCACTCCTCCACTTGCACCTGCTGGAATGGCCTTGGGTCAGCCATAGCTCTCGTAGTTGTCCTTGAAAGGGCAGCTTCTGTGAAAGCTCTCTCAGCCCCACCCACCTCACAAGGTGTCTGGATGTGAGGGCGATCTGGCTGTGACATCTGTCACCCCATTGATCATCAGGGTTGATTTGGCTGATCTGGCTGGTGAGGCAGGTGTCCCCTCCCTCCCTCACCGCTCCATGTGCGTCCCTCCAGAACCTGCACACTTGGTGGAAGAGGATGACCATCCCAAGTAGAAGGAGTGTATTGTTTTAAAGTCAAGGGTATAAGATAGCTGTGCTCCCTGCTAGAACCTCCACAGGGTGTCTGTTGTGCGGGAAGAAGATAAAGGAGATTGTAAACTGCTCTGAGTCTCTGATTCAGAGAAAAGGGTGGGGTATAAATCTCAATTCTTCTTCTTTTTACATGCTCTGTAATGAAAATGACTCCTACCTACCAACCTTTCTGGTGCCCAGTATGGCTCAACCTGGATAGACTGACGTACAGCATTGATGCTCAAGTCTGAAACAACTATCTGTCCTGCTGACATGGATGAATCCGCTTCAATTGCAATTGCCCACAAGTCTGAAAGATGTGCTCGGGGCCATGGGGACTGTCATCTGGAACTCGCAAGCATGTTGATTCTGGCAGGGGAAAACTGGAAAAGCCTGCTGGCTGCCGTTTGAATCACTTGCTCCCAGGAAGGCGAGCAGTTGGGAGGCTGTTTGGCATCTGCGCAGGAAGCCAGCTCTTGGCATCAGCGTTTTCGCTTCTGATCTTCTTCTTTTCAGTAAAACTGGGCAACTTGTGGCGTCTGTTTCCATGGAGTTGTTTTTGCTCGAACATGGGAGAGCATTCAAAACAGAACCTCCCGCCCCTTGGCTGGTTGACATCTCAGTGCCCTGCCTGGATTGGCTAGGCCTCTGTCAGAACATTCCATTTCTCACTCTTGTATAATACAGTCTTCCCCATCATGATCTACAGTACAGGCTTCCTAAGAGGCAATAGTGGAACAGCATTTTCAAGATGCCATCTTGTCCTCAAGGGGGTCTCCTCTGCTTTAGTCATTCTGCCCTCAAGGGTGGGGGGCGTCTACTCTGCTTTATTTCAAATGTCTTGGGCAAACCGTCCATTCTTCCCCCCTGCCCCACAAATCCAACAATGGCAGTTAAAACTGCCACCAACCCAAAAGAAATCCTGTTGGTAAATGTCTGTCTTCCTCTCAAAGGGTGCCATCACACCGGGAAATTGATACAATATTATCTGTTGCCAAAAAAACCTGCTTTAATTTGGTCCGTTTCAGAGGGATCAGACACTTGAGGAGTTGTCCTTGAAAGGGCAGCTTCTGTGAAAGCTCTCTCAGCCCCACCAGCCTCACAGGGTGTCTGTTGTGGGGGAAGAAGATAAAGGAGATTGTAAGCCGCTCTGAGTCTCTGATTCAGAGAGATGGCTGGAGTATAAATCTGCAATTCTTCTTCTTCAGTTCTTCAGGGAGGGGCGGTGGCTCAGTGGTAGAGCATCTGCTTGGTAAGCAGAAGGTCCCAGGTTCAATCCCCAGCATCTCAAACTAAAAAGGATCCAGGCAAATAGGCATGGAAAACCTCAGCTTGAGACCCTGGAGAGCTGCTGCCAGTCTGAGTAGACAATACTGACTTTGATGGACTGAGGGTCTGATTCAGTAGAAGGCAGCTTCATGTATGTATTCATCATCATCATCATCATCATCATCATCATCTTCTTCTCCTTTACCAGCTCGAGAGATGCCAGCCTCCAGGTGGGACCTGGGGATTCCCTGGAATTGCCGCTAATCTCCAGACTACAGAAATCTCCAGTTCCCCTGGAGAAAAGGGATGCTTTGGAGGGGGGACTCTGTGGCATTGTACCCTGCTGAGGCCCCTGTCCTCCCCAGGCTCCAGCCCCCAATCTCCAGATTTCTCCCAACCTGGATTTGGCAACCCTACCCCCCCAGCCCCAACTGGTGGCCAGCAGACAGCAATGACATTTGAGTGCTACTTGAGTGGAATGGGTTAATTTGGATGTTTTAACTACCTGCAGGGTTGACATTTTTAAAATCCATGCTGTGGGATTTCCACAGGCAGAAGAGCTATTTCCGTTGATTTCCCCCTCCCACAGAGCAGCATGTGGGGGAGGGCACATAATTTGGGGCTGTAGCTGCGATGAGAAGAGAAAAACCTCAGGCTGCGTGGACCGAAATCCCTCACAGCCGTGGAAATTTCCAGTGAACAAAGCCTATGGAGCCTCAGTGCGCCATATTTCCTCAAAAGGAAGGTGACGCTGACAGTAAGATGACTCCCATCCCTGAAAAAGTTATATACACCCAAAATTATTACTGGACAGAACTGAAACTTGTGTGCAAATGAAAGATGGCACCTCTTTTTTGATGGCATCCCTGGAAAAACAAACAAACCCTAGTCTTGAATTTGAGTAAATACAGTACTGTGAAAGCCAGAAAGAAAAAAAGGTAGTGAGGGATTTTTTTTTTGGGGGGGGGGGGAGATATTGTGACCCTTTAGAATCCTGATCTCCTCTTCTTGTAAATGACAGATACCATTGCCAGATATTTTGTAACTGATGCTAAGCTTAAAGTGCACGTAGAGCCGGGCTTTTTTTGTAGCAGGAACTCCTTTGCATATTAGGCCACACACCCCTGAACTAGCCAATCCTCCAAGAGTTTACAGGAGGCCCCATATGAAGAGCCCTGTAAGCTCTTGGAGGATTGGCTACAACGGGGCGGGGTGGTGGTGGTGGTCTAAGGCACAAAGGACTTCCTGCTACAAAAAAAGCCCTGACATAGAGTTAGCAACTTTGGCCAGAGAAATTTCCAGAGATTTAGGGGCAGTGCCTTTGGAGGGCAGAGTTTGGAGGGAGAACTCAGCTGGGATGAGATGCCCAAAGCGCCCCCCCCCTGAAATTTCCATTTTCTTTGGGGGAACTGAACTCTGTTGCCTGGAGATCAGTTGTAATCCCAGGGGATCTCCAGGCCTCACCTGGAGGAGTTGGCGATCCTAATTCATTTGGAAATAATATGATCTGCTCAGTTCAAATGCATTTCTGGCATCTTTAAAATAAGGCGAGGCCTCCTGTAGCAGTATTTCTAGGATCTTTCTCATCTCTTTTATCATCTCTATCAGGGAGTTTGGGACACAGAAGGAAAACAGTTGCTGTCAGACTACATAGCATTTGTGACAAACAGAAGTTTCTGGGCCCCTAGCTTTCTCTTGGAGAGTAGACAAAAAAAATCCATCCTTTTCACATGTTAGGGTCTCTGTTACAGCCAAAGGAGTCCAAGATCACAAGCGAAAAACTGTAACGAGAATATTGTGTGTGCGCGCGCTTCCAATTTTGATGGCCGTGTTTGTCACAAAGATGAATTAATGCGGTGCCATTTTCGATCCTCATTATAATCTTCACCATGAGATGAAATATTGGACTTCTAATGGTGATACGAATTAGTGCCGTATGCTGAGCCGCATTGACCTTTTCAATATTCTGTGTTTTGACTGGCCCTGGCATTTCCACTCCTCCTCTCTGTGTTAACGGCAGCACAAAACTTGCTGGAACTTTTGGAAGGGAGAGCCAATGAGATCTGAGAATGCTGAAAAGGTCAGTGCCGCACAGTCACTCCCATATTTCACACCAGGTAAGGCATTTGATTGGAAGGCTCTCGACAAAGTTCACGGCAAGATTGAAAACTACATCACTGACACCCTTCTAATTGGTATGTAGCAAGAATGTAGTAAAGTTTTGTAGATCAAAAATATAAAACCAGGGCTTTTTTTGGAGAAAAAGCCCAGCAGGAACCTATTTGCATATTAAGCCACACACCCTGACACCACGCCAGCCGGAACTGCATTCCTGTGCGCTTCTGATTTTAAAAAAGCCCTGCATAAAACAATTCATAGGTCTTAAATATTGAAACGGGCTGCTAATCCCTGGCAGTGAAATGTTGCTCTGGTCTCTTAGGCATTTCTAGACAGAGGGGTTGTTTCTTTTAACCATCTTTGAGGCCACTGTAGTTAAGAGTGCAGACTCTAATATGGGAGAACCAGGTTTGATTCCCCATTCCTCCTCCACATGAGGCCTACTGATGTGACTTTGAGTCAGTCACAAGTTCTTGCAGACCTGTTCTCTCAAGAGCCGTTTCTGTCAGAGCACTCTCAGCCCCTCATACCCCAAAGGGTGTCTGTCATGTGGAGGGGATGGAAAGGCGATTGTAAGATGCTCTGAGATGCCGAGTGAAGGGTGGGTTATAAATCCAATCTCCTCCTCCAAGCCTCAGAAGGACTGAGTTTCTACCAGTCTAAGTTGCTACCTGACTTTCTATCAGTATAGCACAACTAGACAGAAGTCCTTGCTCAGTTGGTAGCTTTTAAAGATATGCTATAATATTTAAAATTATTAAGCTGTCATTTATTTATTTATTTAGTCGATCTATCTGAGCACCATGTGATACAATAAAGAATATTCTCTTAATCTAAATAAATTTTTGTCTCATAAATTTTATGTGTAATTGTTATTCATTTCAGTTATTCAAATAAACCTACATCCACCCAGCACAATCATGACAAATATCCTACGATCATATCATAAAACGGCAAAAACAATGAACTAAGGATTTCATATAAAATATGTAAATACAGTCTATCCTTATATGAAATCCTTAGTTCATGTACTCTATAGGATAAAATATGTAAATATAGTCCATCCTTATATGAAATCCTCAGTTCATGTAAACTATGCAATAAAATATGTAAATATAGTCCACTCCAGTCTCTTGTTTTAATATCTGAAAAAAGTCTGTACCAGACCACACTGCAATAAGCTTCATCTATGACTACTTGCTCACAAGGTTTATGCCACAGAATCTCTTTCCCAACTCTGTTTCAAAAGGATTCCCCCCCCATTACATTCCAAAGTGCTCTGCGCAAAAGATAAAACATCAATAACTCATAAAGCAGACTAGTCAGTCAAGATTTATTGCGGCATTGAGCCATTTACAGATGTTTGAGAGCCACAGGAAGGAAGGAAGGAAGGAAGGAAGGAAGGAAGGAAGGAAGGAAGGAAGGAAGGAAGGAAATAGATTGGGGAGAGGGGGAGGCGGAAAGAAAACAACTTTAACTTTAAATGCATTCTCCAACTCATAAAGCAAAGGTACTTGCACAAACAATCTGTTTCAAATGAAATCGGACTCCTCACCAACACTTTTAATGGAGATCCACTGGCTTGGAAATCACTTGTTTCCCATTCCTTCTTCAGAGAGGGGTCTAGATTGTGACTACAATTGATTACCAAGCCAGTGAGTTATTGAAGTTTTGTTTTCTGCATAGAGCACTTTGGAATATAATAGGGAGGGGGAAACCCGGGATTTATGGATTGGATTTATACCCCGCCCTTCACTAGCCAAAGGAGTCTCAGAGTGGTTTACAAATCTCCCTTCCCTTCCCCTCCCCACAACAGACACCCTGTGAGGTAGGTGGGGCTGAAAGAGTTCTCCTAGAACTGCTTTTGAGCAGAACAGCCCTGAGAGAACTTGTAGACTGATCAAAGCCCCAAATAATATACCGTCTTTAGGGTTACCAATCCCCAGGCGGAGGCAGGGGATCCCCCGGTTTGGAGGCCCTCCCCCCCTTTCAGGGACATCAGAAAGTGGGGGGTGGGGGGAAGGAAATGTCTGCTGGGCACTCCATTATTCCGTATGGAGACCATCCCCATACTGAATAATGAAGAATTGATCCCCAGGTATCTGAGGCTCTGGGGGGGGGCTGTTTTTTTTTTTAGATAGAGGCACCAGATTTTCAGCATAGCTTCCAGTGCCTCTCCCCAAAATACCCTCCAGGTTTAAAAAAGATTGGACCAGGGGATCCAATTCTATGAGCCCCCAAAGAAGGTGCCCCTATCCTTCATTATTTCTAATGGAGGGAAGGCATTTAAAAGGTGTGCGGTCCCTTTAAATGTGAAGGCCAGAACTCCCTTTGGAGTTCAGTTGTGCTTGTCACAACTTTACCCCTGGCTCCACCCCCAGTGTCTCCTGGCTCCACCCCCAAAGTCCCCAGATATTTCTTGAATTGGACTTGGTAACCCTAACTGTCTTTCAGTTTGCAAAAATATATATTACAAGAATTGTGTGTAATGCATAATAAACAATACAATAATGATAAAGGTCGGTGGTGCTAGGACCTTTTAAAGCAAGAAAACCCCCAAAGGGGCCATAAACCCCCATCCCCAAATGAATAGATATAAGTCCAAACTTGGAAATTGTCCAACTGGAATTCACAAAGTGGGTGCTCCTGAGGACCGTAGCTTCAACGTAGCTGCTTTCTTAAAAAGATGTCTCTCTAGATTTTTGATGATGTTTCAATTCTTTCTTCAGTTTAATGGCTTAATTATTTAGGAACCCCGTTCTAGTCACAGCATCAAGCTTCTCATTTCAGTGTGAACATCAGGCTCTTTCAGTATGAACAGGGGTCATTTTGTAGAAAAATAGGTGGTGGAGCTCACTCCGGGATTGTTATGCAGCTGCACCTACTATTCAATGGACAAGATAGGTAGGTGGGGGGGAGGGGGAAGCCTCAGAAAGGTTCAGGAGCTGTGCTCCTGCTGGATTCAAGGCCTGCATATAAGGATAAAAAACAATATTTATAAACTTCACATAGTAATTCCAAGGTCTTTGTTTTTCATTATAGACTCCAGGTGGGGCCTGGAGATCTCCCACTTTTACTACTGATCTCCAGCTGACAGAGATCAGCTCCCCTGGAGAAAATGGCTGCTTTGAAGGGTGGACTCTAGGGCAGGGGTGGCCAACGGTAGCTCTCCAGATGTTTTTTTGCCTACAACTCCCATCAGCCCCAGCCATTGGCCATGCTGGCTGGGGCTGATGGGAGTCGTAGGCAAAAAACATCTGGAGAGCTACCGTTGGCCACTCCTGTTCTAGGGCATTGTACCAAAGTCTCCAGGTATTTTCCAACAAAGACCTGGCAACCCTAGCCCTAAAGTCACCCAGCTAGCTTCCAGGCTGGGGATTCAAAGCTGGGTTTCCCAGACCCTCAAACCACTGCACCACACAGTCCTTTATATCATCATAAAATATGTAATTTCTTCTCAGTTTGGAATAATAGGAAATGTTTTCATGGTAATACCTGACAAGCCAGATACTGATCCATGCAGTCCTCCAGATTTTTTTTTAAAAAACAGCACTTGTTGTCACATGATCACACCTAAAACCACAGGCACACCCTGTATCACAGGTTTGTTCATTGGTTCATCTTCCAGCGTTACATATGCCATCAGGGCTTTTTTTTTTTAGCAGGAACGCACCGGAACACAGTTCCAGCTGGCTTGGCATCAGAGGGTGTGGCCTAATATGCAAATGATTCCTGCTGGGCTTTTTTCTACAAACAAGCCCTGTGTGAAACAATGGTGACATTTGGGGGTGTGGCCTAATATGCAAGTGAGTTCCTGCTGGGGGTTTTCTACAAAAAAGGCCCTGTTTGCCATCATTGCCGTCAGCAATGCCCTTCCCCTCTCTCCATCGAAAAAACAGGCCAGCCCCTACACAAAAGAATAAACAGACATAAATCTGACATTGAAAATCACAGCAGTGGGAGAACATTTTAATCTTCCAGGCCACTCCATTGCTGACCTAAGAATAGCAGTCCTCAAACAAAGACACTTCAAGGTGAAATGAGAACTACACGAGGGTTGAACTTGAGTTCCTTTACAAGTTCAGAATAATGCACCCCCCCCCCCGCAGGGTCGAATTCTTCTCTCATTACAGTCAGATGTTCATTTTCTGCCCCCCAAAACCTTCTCCTCTGCCAGGGGTCATTTTGTAGAAAAAGGGGTGCCTGAGCTCATTAGCACAACTCATTTGCATATGCCACACACCCGTGACATCACTGGAAGGTGTATTAAATCATATCAGCTCAGCATCTACCTTAAAATACTTCTTGAATTAGAATTGTCATAATAAAACCTTACTCCCATCATACTTTTAAAATTACTTTTCCCTACGTGACTACAGTGGCATGAAGAAGATTTCCGTGTGTCTGCTTGATATGTTCTGGTTATTTTCCAATCTTTTTGTGGGGAAAAATATTAGAAAGTTTGTTAAATCTTAGTGTTCAGCAAAATTCTCACAATTGGTTTGAACAAAGGAGCCCAGAACTAAGTATTTGGGGGGGGGGGGGGGAAGGTAAGAAAGAAAGAAAGAGCACAATAAAAATAAGAGGTTCAGGAGCTCTGCAAAAATAAGAACATTGCACCTTATAGGCATCAGCACTTTAAAATCATTGCACTTTATTCAACTGTTTACATCCCCTGTCCTAATCCCTCACCCCAGCAGATCTAAACTGCCAACTTAATGATAATATTGGTTGTGGTTTTATAGGCTATTTAAATTAGAGGTTGATTATTGGCTAAAGTGAGAGTTTGAATTGTGGCAAGTTAATTAGGGAAGAATTTATTGGGAGGGTTTTTTATAATTAATGAGCTTTTGGTATTAAAAATTGATCTGTGGCAAATTAATTAAGGAAAGATAATTATTGGGAGGGTCTTATAATTAATGAGCTTTTAGAATTAAATTAATTTAAATTTTAGCTAATAATTGTGGGAAGTTTTAGATGGGATTTAGTTAAATAGCTATTTAGTAAATTGGCAGATTAGTTTATAATAGATAGATTGGCTGGAAGGAGGGGGGTGGAGGAGAGGGTAGCTTTAACGGTTCCATCGGACTAGGAGGACACTAACAGGAGATGCCTGGGGATTCCAGTGCTCCTGGGGAGGGGAAGATATGACGGCGGGATGAGGCAGAATTATAAGGGAAGGAGATCGAGACATAATAGTGCTCGACCCCCTTCCAGCCTTCGTCCCATCCCGACGGTGACAGGTAGTGGGGCCAGGTTGAATTACTCGCCTCCGTCACTGGTGTTATGCAATGCCAGGTCCATCAATAATAAGACCTCTGTCCTGCGGGAGTTTCTGTCCGAACAGAACATGGACCTGGCTTGCGTGACCGAGACCTGGGTGCATGAGGGGGAGACGGTAGCTCTCTCCCAGACCGCTCCCCCGGGATACTCGGTCTTTCACCAGTCACGGACTAGCAGGCGGGGGGGAGGGGTGGCACTTCTCATACGAGAGGCTTACTCCTTTAGGGCTCTTCCGGCTCCAGAGATCCCGGGCATTGAATATGTTGGCCTGATGTGGGATGTTGGGGAGGGGTTGGCGATCTGGCTGGTGTACCGACCGCCTAACGCACCGGCTGGCGCCTTACCATCCCTGGTGGAGGCTGCGGCGGGCTGGGCGTTGGAACACCCAAGGCTCTTGGTCTTGGGTGACTTCAATGTCCATGCCGATGACGCGGCCTCCAGCCAGGCGATGGACCTGGTGTCATCCATGGCAACACTAGGACTCTCCCAGGTTGTTACAACACTCACCCATCAGGCGGGACACATGTTAGACCTGGTCTTTGTGGCCGGAATATCAGTGACTGATATTGCAATGGAAGCAGTGCCATGGTCAGATCACTTTGCCCTTAAGGCTCGTATGGAGGTATCACCCAAAACCTGTTTAGGCGGAGAGCGTATTTTAGCTCACCCGCGGAGCCTGATGGACCCGGAATGGTTCCTAATGGCCCTACGGGACACCTGGCCCGCTGACGATTCCCTGGATGATCTGGTAGAGTCCTGGAATGATGGGCTCTCCAGGGCCATCGAGGAGATCGCACCCAGGCGCCCTCTGCGCCCCCGCTCGAAGCCGTCGCCTTGGTTTAACCGGGAGCTGCGGCAACAAAAGCGGGGACTCAGACGACTGGAGAGGCAATGGCAGCGTACTCGAGACGAAGTGACCTGAACATCTTATAGAGAGAGTTTGAAGGCCTATGAGATGGCAATCAAATCCGCAAAGAAAGCATTTTTTGCGGCTAAGATTGCGTCCGCAACTTCGCGCCCGGCACAACTGTTCGATATAATGAGAGGACTTACAACGCTGCCGCAAGGCAGGCCAAATTCTATTGAATTGGAAATAGGCTGTGAGGCTTTTGCGAAATTTTTTGCGGATAAAATCGCGTCATTCCGCCCCGACCCCCCTGCCAGTTTTGAGACAGTTAGCGAAACCGAGGCCCCGAGCCTGTCTTCGGACTATACTCTGGATGGCTTTAGGCCCCTCAGCCTGGAGGAAGTTGACAGGATTCTCTTATCGGCTAGCCCAACAACTTGTAAATTGGACCCATGCCTTTCCTGGCTTATTAAATCCTCCCAGAGGGATCTCAGATACCCTGTACGGGATATCATAAATAGATCCCTGACGAAGGGCACTTTCCAACGCCGCTCAAAGAGGCTATGGTCCATCCCCTCCTAAAAAACCATCTTTAGATCCGGCCCAATTGGCACACTATCGGCCGGTCTCAAATGTGCCCTTTTTGGGTAAACTTATTTCCTGGAGGACGCTTCCATCCTTGACCCATTTCAGTCCGGCTTTCGCCCGGGACATGGGACGGAGACAGTGTTGGTTGCCCTAGCCCGTACCTTCAACGGCATCTGGATCGGGGTGGCTCGGCAGTGCTGATGCTGTTAGACCTGTCGGCTGCGTTCGACATGGTCGACCATCGGCTACTGACGTGCCGCCTCGCTGACACGGGGATTCAGGGGTTGGCCTTACAGTGGCTTTCCTCTTTCCTGGAAGGTCGGGGACAAAAGGTCGCAATTGGGGGGGAGCTATCCCGGAGGTGCACGCTCGATTGTGGTGTGCACCAAGGGGCGGTTCTCTCCCCGATGTTATTTAACATCTACATGCGGCCTCTTGCCCAGATTGCCCGAAGGTATGGGCTAGGGTGTCACCAGTACGCTGATGACACCCAGCTCTATCTACTGATGGATGGCCAGCCGGTCTGCGCCCCGGAAAATCTTGATCGGGCACTACAGGCCGTGGCTGATTGGCTCAGACTGAGTGGGCTGAAACTAAATCCTGCGAAGACAGAGGTCCTTTGCTTGGGTCGCCGCGGCCCGGGAGGGGGAATCCCCCTACCAGTTTTTGACGGTGCGCCGCTGATAGTGGCGGACAGGGTCAGGAGCTTGGGGGTGCTATTGGAGCCTTCCCTAAAGATGGAGGCTCAGATAGCAGCTGCTGCCAAGTCTGCATTTTTTCATCTTAGGCGGGCAAGGCAGCTGGCCCCCTTCCTGGAGCACGACGACCTAGCAACAGTGATCCATGCTACGGTCACCTCAAGGTTGGACTACTGCAATGCCCTCTACATGGGGCTGCCCCTGTCCCGAACTCGGAAATTGCAACTGGTGCAGAATGCCGCGGCCCGGCTGTTATTGGGTCTCCCAAAGTGGGGACACATTCGGCCGGGTCTTCGGACTCTGCACTGGCTTCCAGTGATATACTGAGTCTGGTACAAGGTGCTGGTTATTACTTTTAAAGCCCTATATGGCCTGGGACCTGCCTACCTGAAGGACCATCTCTCCCCACATGTTCTCCAGAGAGTACTGAGGTCGGGAACACAAAATTTCCTCACTATCCCTGGGCCAAAAGAAGCTCGCTTGAAATCCACCAGAGAAAGGGCTTTCTCCGTTATGGCCCCTACATGGTGGAATCAGCTGCCGGAGGAGGTGAGGGCCCTGCGAGACCTTGTTCAGTTCCGCAGGGCCTGTAAGACGACCCTCTTCCGGCTAGCCTACACCTAGCTAAGAGGAGAACTCAATGTAGCTTGGCCAGATGTCTGTTCTATATGTAATTGGAATGTTTACTGGTTTTTAAGGTTTTAACTGTTTTAAATGTTTAATTGTTTATATATTTAAAATTGTTTAATTTCTATGTTTGACCAATTTCTGGAAGCCGCCCTGAGCCACTTGTGGGAAGGGCGGGATATAAATCATGAATAAAAAAATAAATAAAGCTCCTGCCCAAAATGAGGTCTGCCCTCTGCCTGTCCCAGTTTCAGACTCAGGGCTGGATCTAGGGAGAGGAGGAGGGGGTGTTTGCCCTGGGCACTGCCGGGGGGGGGTGCTAAATTGGGTATGGAGTCAATTCTATTCTATGGGCCCATAAGATAGAATGGGCCCCCAAGGGAGCGTCATTTTTTAATTCCCACCCCCCCGCCAAAAAATGTAGATCTGGTCCTGTTCAGACTGGGATAGAAAGACGTGTCTTATGAGAGAAGCTTTGATTCTCAAAAGCTTATACCTTGAGAAACCTCTGGGCCTCTAAGGTGCCCTTGGACTCAGATCTAAACGATTCTACAAGTGCCCTCAGTTATGCACAGCAATGAAATTCTATGAGGGAGATAATATATCTGCATAACCAGAATTCTAGAAGGAGCTCCTTTGCATATTGGGCCACTCCCACCTGATGTAGCCAGTCCTCCAAGAGCTTACAAAAAAGAGCCTTGTAAGCACTTGTAGGATTGGCTACATCAGGGGTGTGTGGCCTAAAATGCAAAGGAACTCCTGCTAGAATTCTGGTTATGCAGATATATTATCTCCCTCATAGCTGCTTAGGGCTGCCAGGTCTGGGTTGAGAAATACCTGGAGATTGGGAGAGGTGGAGCCTGGGGAGGGCAGGGTTTGGGGAAGGGAGGGACCCCTGCACGATATAATGCCACAGAATCCTCAGAAGGTGGTGGGCTCTCCTTCTTTGGAGGTTTTTAAACAGAGGACAGCCATGCTGATCCTGTGAACTTAGTGGGAGGTAGTTGTGAATTTTCCAGCATTGTGCAGGGGGTTGGACTAGATGACCCTGGAGGTATCTTCCAACTCTGATTCTATTCTATGATTCTAACCTACCCTCCAAAGCAACCATTTTCTCCGGGGGAATTGATCTTGCTCACCTGGAGACCAGCTGTAACAGAAGGAGATCTCCTAGTGCCACCTGGAAGTTGGCAACCCTATTTTAAAGTTTCTCAAGTAGCCATGGAGGCTTAGCGAGGGCAGGAGGCCAGGCAGTGTGATACCCTTGCAGCTCCTCATTGGCTCTGTGGTTGAAGCCTAAGGCAGAAAAAAACTATTTGGTTACTGAACACTTCTGGGAGTGGAGGAGGCAACTGGAAATACGGGACTGTATGGAGTCTCTGCTGACTGGATAGCAGCAGCTTGCAGGTTTTATCCTGAAAGCTTCTGAGCTGAATGTCTGTATCGCAGTTTAGGGAGACAGAACTAAGTTAGCTCTCTCTATATGCCTCTATAAGTGTAGATAAAGGAATACGGGGAGATTGACAGGAAGCCCTGAAATATGATTCAGCAAGAGGCTCTGCTTTCATTTAATACAGCGCTGAAGAGGAAAGTAGATTCCAGCCTATGAAAAGCACTATCTTTTTTTGGGGGGGGGGGCAGGATGCCATCTTATCTGTTGATCCTGCCTATCAAAAGCTGTGAGTCTTCGCTTCGGGTTGCCTTTGTGTCTTTAAGCCTTCTAGAGGTTCTTTGTTAAAACTCAAAGTTATCACCACTCAGAGCCAGACCACTCAGTGTGTGTTTCAATCTTACTGACAACAATTGTCAAGGGGGGTGGGGGGTGGGAAGGATCTTAGGAACATGCTCTCTAAACCCTGATTAATGAAATTATGGCAGATGCAGCCACTGTTGCCACTGCAGCTGTTCACTCCTTCTGATCTCCACGTTGTTTTTGCCATTCGGATATATTTAATTTGTCTTTACCATCCAGCAGTCATTGTAAGTCACTTTGGGTCCTCGCTGGAGAGAAGGAAGATGGTGATGTTGAGTCACAACCAACTCTTTTTTGTAGCAGGAACTCATTTGTGTATTAGGCCACACACCCCTGATGTAGCCAATCCTCAAAGAGCTTACAGGGCTCTTAGTACAGGGTCTCCTGTAAGTTCCATATGGATTGGCTACATCAGGGAGGTATGGCCTAATATGCAAAGGAGTTCCTGTTACAAAAAAAGCATTGACTCACAGTGATGCCATTTGTGAGGTGTGTCGAGGCTGACCCTGCCTTGGTGTGGTAACCCAAGCTGTACTTGCATTTGGTCTCAGAAACAACCCTGTAACACACACGCAGGCCGCGGTCAGATGTGCATTCATATCCCACATAGCCATGAATACCTATCAGATTTCATGTGCATGTCCAGACAGCAATGGCTGGGAATGGTCTGTGAGTCACGGGCAACCCTTCCAGCTCCGGCTCAGTTCTGGACTCATTTGACAGCTCATAAAGTCCAGTCCTAAACACCTGATGATGGATCATGAACTAATTTTCTGTCTGATCACTCCAGTGCCAACAAGCCGTCACAAAAGCTCATAGTCCCTATCAATCCTGGGGCAGGTTTGGCGGCAATTTTTTAAAAAAATCTTAGCAATACACGCATAACTTCACAATCAACGAAAGACAGAAGGGGCCTGCGGGTGCCTTAAGAACTTCAAGAGACACGTTCTGAGCAACCATAAACACTTTTTTGAGTCTATTTTTTTTTTGGTTGAGATTTGTGAGTAACACGATCACTGATTAGTCCACACTCCTAGAAAACTGTCCCTACGTGGGCAAGCCAATCAGTGGCATCATCAGGGCTTTTTTTTTGTAGCAAGAACTCCTTTGCATATTAGAACACACCCCTGATGTAGCTAGTCCTTCAAGAGCTTACAGTAGGCCCTATACTAAGAGCCCTGTAAGCTCTTGGAAGATTGGCTACATCAGGGGTGTGTGACTTGAAGAAGAATATGCAAAGAAGAAGAAGAAATTAGATTTATATCCCTCCCTATACCCTGAATCTTAGAGTCTCAGAATGGTAACAATCTCCTTTACTTTTTCCCTCTCCTCACAACAGATACCCTCTGAGGTAGGTGGGGCTGAGAGAGCTCTCCAAGAAGCCACCCTTTCAAGGACAACTTCTGCGAGAGCTATGGCTGACCCAAGACCATTCCAGCAGCTGCAAGTGGAGGAGTGGGGAATCAAACCTGGTCCACGCACTTAACCACTACACCAAACTGCTACAAAAAAGCCCAGTCAGTGACAGGACAGGCACTCAGCAAGGCGGATTATGATGGAGATGGCTGATCAGGTGTCTCTGTTTCAAATAATGATGGACAAAAACTGGAGCACCTTGCTGATGGGTTAAATGGTGTGTCTGACTGTGGCCCCAATCAAGCAAAATAGAGCTTTATTGAGGAAACTGGGGGGAAAAGGGTTTAAAAACAAGGCATATAATTCAGTGGCAGTAAAAATGCACAGAAAAACAAGAAAGCTAAGTAAAACAAGAAACCTCATATTGGAGTCCTAATACAGTGCAGTTGGTTCTGGAAGCAAAGAGTTCTTGAGCATGATTCAGATATCTTCTTGGCAGGATGGTGGCATGGAATAAGGATTGCCAGAGGAAGGGGCTAGCAACGGGAGATTTTGGGGGCAGCGCTTAAGGAGGGCAGGGCTGGGGGCATATTGCCATAGAGTCCAAGTGCTAAAGCGGACATTTCCTCCTGGTGAACTGATCTCTGTTGCCTGAAGAGATCTCCAGCCAGTGCCTGGAGGTTAAACCACAACAAAGTGGTGAAGAAGTGTCATAAGCCCTGATGAGGAGGAGCTGGAAGGGTTAACAGACCTGGAAGAGTTGGCAGCCAGTTCCTCAGCTGAACAAACAGCAGCTGGCCCATCAATCACTCTCCAGGCACCAGTGTCAGCTGCTGATGATCAATCTCCTCCAAGTTCTCCTCCTCCCATCTCAAGAGTTTGAAGCAGGCTCCGGAAAGAACTTTCAGAGCGAAGACATGAGGCACACAGATGCTTCAGATCTCTCAGCCCTGAGTTCTAGCAGAGTCACTGCCACCCAGGGAGCAGGCTGATTGAGACTCCCATATAGCTCCCACCCAGGACCTGGTAACCTTGTGGAAGCAACAAGTGTATTCTCTGGCTTGCATCCACGCTCCTGCCTGATCCTGACCTGCTTGATTTCCTTGGCACCCTGACTTTTTGGCTTTTGGACATTGACTTCAGATTCTGGTTTGTGATTCTGCATTGGTGACTTGGCTCCTGCTTGACTTCCTGGACTTTGACCTTGGACTGGCTTTGGACTCCTGCTTACCTACACCCTGAGAACGTGACAAGAAGGGTGAATGCACATGTAAGCTTATACCCTGAATACAACTTTGTTGGTCTTAAAAAGTGTCACTGGACTTAAACTTTGTTCTCAAACTGTTGCCAGACATATTGTGACTTCTTGGCCCTGTTCAAGCAGCGTGTTGAGTCCGTGTTAAACTGACCCGGTTCTGTTCTGAGTACCAGATATTATCGATCAGACTGCCATACTGCAATTCGAATCACTCCGCAGTTAAACCATCTTCTGCCGTCCACACAACGGCACCATGCAGTTCGCCCCCCCCCTCCGCTATTATGCGCATAGCTAAAAACATTATGTGGTTATATGCATATCACTAAGTGGTAAAAAAAATGGCGACCGTAAACCGGATGTCTGAGGATCCTTTTGGTCTGGGACAGCCTTCAGACATCCAGAAGCTGGTTAATATCACAGCAGAACTATGCAGACGGAGAAAACTACGAGGTGAAACCGGACAACTCAAAAAAAATCACAAAGGAGCAGGTAACAAAATAATCCAATTTGGAGAAGGATTGGAGGGGGGGGTGACAACGATTGACTACCGGGAGGCAGATGTTGCAGTCTGATCAGCCACTTTTAATGGTAGGAAACAGCGGCGACAACTGATTAAACTGTGCGTCTGAACAGGCCCCCTGAGTAACAGAAATGTAGCTGGAGACATTTCTGATGGTTTCTCACAAGCCCCATGGAGGCTCAATGGAAATACAGTGGACCTTTTTCGGAGGACTGATGTATCTTCAGGGTACTGTCTGGCACCCTAGGCAAGGCTAACTTCTGGCACCCCCTCCCTGCACTGATAAAGTCACCGTGTCACATGGGGGCACCCAATTTGGCACCCCCAGAAGGCCAGCGCCCTGGGCAATTGCCTAGTTTGGCTAGTGACAGGGCCGGCCCTGTGTACCATCCATGTGATCCTCCATGTTAATGCAGTGCCGCCTTCCGATGTGAGGCTCTGCAATTATTTCTAGCAATACCGTAGCATGAGAGACTGTCAGAGGATGCATGTAACTAATGAACATTTAGATGCCTCAAGTTCGCCAAGTAATTAAAAGCCAATTTAAAAGGGAATGAAATAATAAATAGGCTAGCCGAAGAGGAGATTAATTTAGGCTATAATAAAAGAGGAAGGGGCTAGCGACTAAAGTCTCTTGTTGCTGGCAGAAAGTATTTGCCAAGAGAAGGCCGAGGAATTTCTTACCTTTATTCAGCAACCTTGAGGGGAGACCAGCTCCTAATCAATGTTCTGTTCCTTCAAATATTTTTGCCTGAGGGACCATGTACTGTTCTGTCAACGCAGAATGATCCTGGAGAAAAATGTCCCATCCCTTTAATAGAGGTTTAATGGGATGTTATTTACCAGGTGATGTTATTCACTTCCATGCCATGAAAAGCTTCAACTACCCATTTACACGCATTATGCTTCTATTAAAAGGACAAGACATTTTTCTTCAGGCCTGTAGGCCACCCCAGTTGTAAGGGGAGTAGGTGAGAAACATTCTATCACAGCCAGGCCAGATTTGAGGGAAATCCGTCCCATAAATGTACGTAAGTAGAACTTTCCAGGCAGATACCACAATACTCCCTTTGAGAACAGACTATGCAAATACTCTTTATTGGAACTTGATTCGCTTAACTCATTTTTTACTTCGTTGCTCTCTGTTTTGTAAGATTCTTCAGCAACTTCTTGACCCTGTTATCTCTAATTTTTCCTGTCTTCCAAAAGGAATTACCTAGTATTGATTTACTGATAAATCTCCCAGATTGATGGAATTTGTAGCTGAGTATTTGGCTATTGTACTACATAAGGGTTATTACATTTTTAGGCAAAGACTGAATATTTGACCAAATTTACTTCTATGTACTGCTTCTTTATGATATTGTTTTAACCAGGGGTGGAATTCTAGCAAGAGCTCCTTTGCATATTAGGCCACACACCCCTGATGTAGCCAATCCTCCAAGAGCTTACAAGGCTCTTTTTTGTAAGCTCTTGAAGGATTGGCTACATCAAGGGTGTGTGGCCTAATATGCAAAGGAGCTCCTGCTAGAATTCCACCCCTGACCACATCACTAGTAATATCAGCCGAGGCCTCTCTTTGTTGCTGTTTCCTCCCACCCCCATCCCATGCCAGTTGTCAGGGGATACCTGGCAACCTGAACCATCATTGTTTTGGTCCCAGTGCAAACTTGGAACATGGGTCCCCCAAATCCCATCCCTACATACTTATAATCTCAAGACACATTTTTTGAAATTACACCATGGTTTATACTATGCCCTCAGTGGATTTGAGGAAAATCTCATTTTTAGCACATCTGTCCTAAAGAAGAGGCACCAAATTGTGTCCACAAATTGTTATTTTGTAATATTTTGATTGGTTTGAGGTTGTCAACATGTTCATTTGAACAGGCATCCTGTTAAACAGAGCTTCTGCCTGAAATGTTGAAGAGTTACTATTAGAATTATGCATAACCTTAGTCTCTGACATTTTGTGGCTGGCTCTGCCTCCGGTGGCAGCCATTTTGTGGTTGTGTCCACCACCCTACTTCAGAATTCCAAATGTGCCTGTAGGCTTTGAAAGGCTGAGGACCTGGCTCTAGGACTTACGTGTGTACTAGAATCTATGGTATATCACAGAGTATGCCCTCAAAAACTGCCATTTCCTCCAGGGGAACTGATCTCTACAGTCTAGGAATCAGTTGCAATTCTGGCAGAACTGCAGATCTAGCCTTGATGTTGGTAGCCCTTAGTGGGGGAAGACTGAGCAAAAACCCATTGTAATGTCTCCCTTTAGCTGTGGGTTCCCAGACTGGAATACTCACTCAAGCACCCATTCTCAGATTCATTCAGCAGAGACAAGCTGGCTCAAAATATCAGACATTTATTTGCAAGGAGACAACTCTGACATCCAGGGGTCGTTTTGTAGAAAAATAGGTGGTGGAGCTTATTAGCATAACTCATTTGCATATGCTGCCCCCCCATCAGCCAAAAGCAACCCAATGCAAGAAAGGAGAGCCCCAGGCGAGCGAGGCCTGCTTGGGCTGGCTAAAAGATCCAGTCAACCCAAGCAGGTCTCGCTCACCTGGGGCTCTCCTTGGTCACCCCCCACAGTCAAAAGGCCAGCAAGCCACCTGCTGCCCCAAATCACATAAGTCGAGAAAGGGTGTCATAGGCTTCTCCAGAGGTTAATGATGACTGCTGGGGGTGTGGCAAAGCCCCTGGTGGCTGGCTGGCTGCTCCCTCTCCTAATCCAGGGATTGTTATGCAGCTGCACCTACTATTCAATGGACAAGGTGGGTGGGAAGGAGGAGGGGGAGCCCTCAGAAAGGTTCAGGAGCTGCTCCTGCTGTTTTCAAGGCTTGCTAACAATCAACAACTTTAGCAAGCATACAAAACTGGAAACTGAAACAGGAGCTCCGCCCAATGGGACCAAACTAAATCACACATATATTAGGGGAGGAGCAGAGTGTTCCATCACACACAATAAATATACCATTGTGATCTAAACATGATCGCTGTATGTTCTATTCTGGAAGCGTTTTAATCCAGATGAAGTAAGAAGGAACCATTGTGTTGTGTAGAAAGACTGAAGCCTGACAATCTTGGACCTTTTTGTCCCTTACACAGTTTCAAGGGGCTTGTGAGAAGGGAGTAACAGTTTGTAGATCAAGAGCCTTGCCTGGTTTGGACAGATGCCTACTAGCAACTGTGTTGTTGCTCTGATACTCAGATTTTTCACTTTCTCCTTGCGTTGACACGATACGACTGAGCGAGCAAAGAATACCGACTAGTTTGTGCTGGCACAAGCAGAGGCCTAACAGCGGGTGGTGGCCATTTTAGCCAGATCACAGATGGGCCTGCGAAGGCTAGGCTCTTAATTCTGTTTCGAAGCATGCTTATTACGAGGTGCAGATAAGTAATGAAACACGTCGGGGTTTCATGGCTGCAAGTGTGACTTCATTCTTACACATTCCGTTCCTGGGGATCGTCTCAAGTTTTCCTCATAAGAGGGGAAAATAAATGTGTTGAATTCATGCTCCCCTCCCCCCCCCCCCAAAAGCTCACCCAAGAGCTGAAGTTAAATGATCTGGAAAATACAGTTCACTCCTTGCCAAGCGTCACAACGATGTCAAGCAGCAGCAGGGCTCTTTGCAAATGCTATTAGGACAAACAGGTGTCAGGGCTGTGTGGGCTTGTTAGAGGAGGCGAACACAATTCATTTCTGGAGACCGCGTCACCCCCTGGAATTTAAAAGTCACCAGTCAAACGGAGGCAGCTCTGGGTGAAAAAAAAAACTACCTAGAAAAGCAAAGGCCAACCTTCTAAAAATTTTCCACTGTGGGAACTGACAGACCTTTCATCCTCATCAAGGAAGCTCCTTACTGAGTTTGTCAGCTCACGTAAAGTTGCCTTAGACTGAATCAGACCATTGGTCCGGCAAGGTCAGCGCTGTCTACATAGTTTGGCAGCATCTCTTCAGAGTCTCAGGCAGAGGTCTTTCACGTCACCTTCCACCTGTTTCTTTAAAGTGGAGAAGTCGGGGATTGAACCTGGAACATTCCGCAAGCAAAGCAGAGGTTCTTCCACTGAACCACAGGCCCCCTGACCAATACTCCCTCTAAGCCATGGGTGGCCAAATTTACTTAATGTAAGAGCCACATTGAATAAATGTGAGATGTTTGAGAGCCGCAAGACATGAATGGCAGATGTTTGTGACCTGCAGGAAGGAAGGGAGAGGTGGAAAGAAAGCAGTTTTAAATGCATTTTCCAACTGACTTGGCTGAGAGAAATGATTTAAAGAGAGAAATACCTTCTCCAAGTTGGCTGACAGGGTGGGGGCTTCAAGAGCCACACAATGTGTGTGAAAGAGCCACATGTGGCTGCTGAGCCACTGTTTGGCCACCCTTGATTTAAGCTATGGAGTCTTCTGAGCAACAATTCTACTTCTTGAGCTACTGGCATTGAAGTTGTGAGCTACTCCAGAAATGAGTTTACTTTGGGGGCATTTTTCCTGAGCTAAGACAAAAATGTGTGAGCCGAAGGCTAAACCTCCCCCCCCCCCGAGCTAGCTCACATTAATTCAGCGTGGAGGGAACACTCCTGACCCAGAGACAGTGCTTGTTGTTTTGACATCTCCAGGCCCACAGAATACTAAGATAGGCTCCTTTGCTGTGACTGGGATAGCCCAGAGTAGCTGGATCTTGTCACATCTTGGAAGCTAAGCAGGATTGGCATTGGTAAATATTTTGATGGGAGACCACATGAGAAGTCCAGGATTGCCACGCAGAGGCGGGCAATTGCAAGCCATCTTTGACTATCTCTCGACTTGAAAACTCTACAGCAAGGGTGGCCGAATTTCCTTTAACGTTAGAGCCACATAGAATAAATGTCAGATGTTTGAGAGCCACAAGGCATGGACATCAGATGTTTGAGGGAAGGAAGGAAGGAATGAGGGGATGGAGGGAGAGATGAAAAGAAAACAACATTAACTTTAAATGCATTCTCCAAGCTGCTGGCTGCCTTGGTTAAGTGATTTAAAGAGAGAAATGTCTTCTCCAAGCCGGCCAACGGGGTGGTAGGGGCTTCAAGAGCCACACAATATGTGTGATAGAGCCACAGTGTGATAGAGCCACAATATGTGTGATAGAGCCACCCTGCTCTACAGGGTTACCATAACTTGGCTGTGACTTGATGGCAGTTTCCACTACCAGCAGCAGCACCAGTGACTTCCTTCCACTCCAAGGCTGCAGTTCTCCATGATCCTGTCTTCCTCCCTGTAGGAGGAAGTTCTCTAGTCTCTTGTTTCAGAAGCTGGGAACCCCAGATTCTTTGGAAAAGACAGGAAATGATTTATTTGCTGTTTTGTTCAAAGTGCCAGAGTGTTGTGTGGCTTCATAAGCTCAGGGGTCGTTTCATAGAAAAAGAGGTGCCGGAGCCCATTGGCGCAACTCATTTCCATAACTCATTTTGCATATGCCACACACCCCTGGCATCACCAGAAAGGGTACTAAATTATAGCAGCTCAGCATCTACCTTAAAATGCTTCTTGAATTATTAATTGTCAAAATGAAACCTTATTCCCATCATAATTTTTGAATTACTTTCTCCTACGTGGCTGCAGTGGCATGCTGATAATTTCTGTCTGTCTGCTTTATAAGTTTTGGTTATTTTCCCATTTTTGATGGGAGGAAATATTAGAATGATTAACAAATTGTAGAGTTCAGCAGAATTCTCACAGGGGGTTTAATTAAACAGTGGAGCTCAGAAGCAAGTATTTTTTGGGGAGGAGGGTAAGAAAGAAAGACCACAATAAAATTTAGAGGTTCCAGAGCTCCACTCCTGTTAGCTCCTAGCCAAAATGAGTCCTGCATAAGCTTATGTCTGCAGGGGTGTATGTGGGAAGGAGATTCCATTTCTAGGGGTTTTATATTCTGGATGGCTTAAGGCTTGGGAAGTTCTGATGCTGCTCGGAAGCTGAGGTCTGCAGCTTGCTGTAACTATACTGAGGTACTCTATCAGTTGGAAGCTGCAATAGGTGATTTCCTAAAACCTCAATAATGAATTGACCTGGATATCCCAGGTTAGCGGCTCAGAAGGGCAGTCTTGGAATGCCTCTGAGAGTGCACGGCGCACACATGGCTTGTCCACAGCCCTCACTCACCCTTTTTGGGTCTGCCTGAGAAGGCTGAGTGGGATAGGGTCGCCAGGTCCAATTCAAGAAATATCTGGGGACTTTGGGGGTGGAGCCAGGAGACACTGGGGGTGGAGCCAGGAGCAAGGTTGTGACGAGCACAATTGAACTCCAAAGGGAGTTTTGGCCATCAAATATATAGGGACTGCACACGTTTTAAATGCCTTCCCTCCATTGGAAATAATGAAGGATAGGGGCACCTCATTATGGGGCTCATAGAATTGGACCCCCCCCCCCGGTCCAATCCTTTTGAAACTTTGAGGGCATTTTGAGGAGAGGCATTGGATGCTATGCTGAAAATTTGGTGCTTATACCTCAAAAAACAGCCCCCCCCACCTTGAGCCCCAGATACCCACAGATCAATTCTCTATTATACCCTAAGGGAATCGGTTTTCATAGGCAATAATGGAGTGCCCAGCAGACATTTCCCTCTCCCCCCACCCCTGCTTTCTGATGACCCTGAAGCGGGAGGAGGGCCTCCAAACCGGAGGATCCCCTGCTCCCACCTGGGGATTGAAACTAAGCAAAAACTGTGAAATAATTAATGAAAAAACTCTGTACACAACTTAATAATCTTATTACAAAATTTTAAAGACAAAAACTTATTACCTAAATTAACTAAATTACACTTACTTAAGGATATACAACACAAGAAATCATAATATCACAAATTCATCCTAACGGCAATCAAGTGACAATGAACAATTCTATCAACGTTTCAATTACTTCATTTATTCAAGTCCTTTTAATGACGTCAATTTCCAACTTCTTAAAAACTCACGACGATTCGCCCATTCCAACAGGCTGAATTAAAGTGCTGGTGCTCCAGATAGAGTTCCACAGGAAAAGTTTCTACGTATTCAAAATGTTCTTTCAGTCATGAAAATCTCCACGCTTGAGTGCTGTGTGCAAGTGATAGATGATAAGACGCATACAGTGGGATATGCCTCTCTGAGGAAGGGTTTTACCCAGAAACAGAAGTAAAGGCGTGTTCCTGTCAGAGGCTTGCTGCATACCCACCTCAACTTCACATTTGAAAAGTTCTTGTATGAATACTGGAAGCCTGAAATTTGGCATGACTGAAAGAGCTTTTTGAAAACATAGACACTTTTCCTGTGGAACTATATCCGGAGCACCAGCACTTTAATTCAGCCCGTTGGAACGGGCGAATCGTCATAATTTTTTAAGAAGTTGGAAATTAAAAGGACTTGAATAAATGAAGTAATTGAAACGTTGATAGAATTGTTAATTGTCACATGATCGTAGTTAGGATGAATTTGTGATATTATGATTTCTTGTGTTGTATATCCTTAAGTAAGTGTAATTTAGTTAATAAGTTTTTGTCTTTAAAGTTTTGTAATAAGATTATGGAGTTGTGTACTGAGTTTTTTCGTTAATTACGGTATTCCACCGTTTTTGCTTAGTTTCAGTCTTTCACTGTGATACTCTAGGCGTTCTGACCCACCCGGGGATTGGCAACCCTAGAGTGGGGGCAGTCTTCGAGCATCTCTGAGCATCTAAGAAGGGCAGTCTCTGAGAGTGCACGCGTCATCCCCCCCCTCAGCTTTCCTGGGTGGGGGTGGCGGGTGGTTGGTGCGTGCACTCGGAGCCTGCCCTCCCTTGCTGCGGAAGCCTTCCACAGCAAGGGAGAGCAGCCTCCAAGCACTTCCAAGCGCCCCTGTGGTCGTGTGGTGCTTACCAGGCCTACTTGGATGTGCTGGCCCTGGGCTAGCCCAGTCCTGCCAGGTCTCAGAAACTAACCATGGTCAGTTCTGTTTGGGATTGGGACTGGAGAACACTGAGGAAGTCCAGGATCACAGTGCAGAGACAGGCAATGGCAAACCACCTCTGAATGTTTCTCTTTTTTTTTTGCCTTACGGCATCGCCATAAGTCAGTTGTGACTGGACAACGGAAAAAAATAATACACAAGGGACCAGTAATATCGTTTTCGTCAGCGTACATGTTAACTGGACGGGCGCAAGTGGATTTATGCTTGTGTTGCGGAAACTCTGTAGCGATATTCATATGCGAATGCCTTCTAATTGTATGCTTATTTAACCTTCCTCTTGCTAAGAATGATGGTCGAGCCGCGCAAATGCGTGAGGGCGGCAAATCCCCTGCCGCCCTTCTCGAACCTCACTGCAGAACGATAATTGCAAGCCATGCATTTTGGAGAGGACGCCTCCATTTCAAAAGCTCTCTTTGCAACTAGAAAGCTGGATTCTTCCTTTCGTGCTCTAAATCCAAGCTGATATGCTGCCTCCTTCAGCCCCCGGGTCTGCATCACTGCTAACAATGGGCTCCTGGAAGCCTGCAAGGCCCCTCTGGCTCATCCGCGGTAGGTTTTTATTTAAAATCTAAGCACACCGATCTCTGCTCTGCGCTGGCTGCAAAACAACTCCTTTCCCCTAAAGGGAAGTCCTTCGATGTACAGTAGTAACAGCTCCTGAGCTGTATAAACAACTTCACTCAACCAAGCTCTGGCTGAATCAGAGGCTGTCAGTGATAACTCCCTTAGTGAGGAGGCAAGGGAAAGCAATGCAGCTAATTCAACAACACTTCTAGGTGTTGAATGTGTTTAAAGTATTACTAAGGCAGCTGGGGAGGAAAGGCGGCGGGGTGTAGCCTGATCTTGTGAGTACTGAGATATTGGGTTAATACAGCAGAGTTTTGCCCGGTCATAGAAGCGTGAGACTGAGTGCAGTAAATAAATCTCCCAAGAAGTGTATTGCAAAAGGTGAAAACTTAAATTTATTCAGGTAGATCCAGTTAGGGTTGCCAAGTCCAAATCAAGAAATATCTGGGGACTTTGGGGGTGGAGCCAGGAGACATTGGGGGTGACAAGCCAGGAGCAATGGTGTGACAAGCATAATTGAACTCCAAGGGAGTTCTGGCCATCACATTAAAAGGGACAGCACGCCTTTTAAATGCCTTCCTTCCATAGGAGATAATGAAGGATAGGGGCACCTTCTTTTGGGGCTCATAGAATTGAACCCCCTGGTCCAATCGTTTTGAAACATGGGGGGTACTTTGGGGAGAGACACTAGATACTATACTGAAAATTTGGTGCATCTACCTCAAAAAACAGGTCTCCCAGAGCCCCCGATACCTCCAGATCAATTCCCCATTATACCCTATGAGAATCGTTCTCCACATAGGGAATAATGAAGTGCTCAGCAGACATTTCCCTCCCTCCTCCCCCCATTTCTGGCGACTCTGAAGTGAGGGATTGGCCTCTCTACTCACAAGTTGCTGCCAACTTCTTCAAAGTAACACAGACACACCATCCCAAGAGGAAGCCTTTCAATCAGAGACTGAAGCCTCCGGAGGTGGAAAGGCACATGGTCCTGTGGGCGTGGGGCTTCCCTCCACTGGCCAGCTGACTGGGGGCAGGAAGGAGCCTGGGAAAGCGGAAGAACCCCCGCTGGGACCTGGGGATTGGCAAGCCTAGATCCAGTTCACATTCAGGTTGGAGTCAGAAGGAGAGAAACAAGCCGCATCTCAAGAGCGCTTTCCCTATCACAAATAGCTAGCTTGTCTGGCATCATGTGTGTGGGAAGATGAGGGCGTGGTCTTTACAGGGGAGACCTGCAGAGACACGTGTCTCCGTGGAAGGCCATGTAAGAGATGGAGAGGACAACTGCATATTTGAACATCACTGTCCGTCTCACACAGGCGCTTCTACCGTTTTCTTTTGAAAAACTGCAACAGAAAGAGGCCTGTGTATTTCAGTTTTTTCTGGGCTTTGTGACACACAGGGTGGGAAAGGGGTTACTTGAAAATATGAGGGGTTTTTTTCCCCAGAGAAGGGAGGCAGGGGGCAGTCTGAGGACAATGGCTTTGACTCCAGCTTTGCTCCAAGCTTTTAAATAAAAATGCCAGCAGCACAGAGGACCCAGGATGTGACTTTTCTACCCCACCCCCAGCTTTGAAATGTTTGAAACGTTGGACGTTTCAAATGCAGAGTTTCAAAAATACTTCCTCCATACTGGACTACATATCCCAGTGGCCTCCTCCAGCTATCCCATTGGCTACCAGCTGTTGCCATTCTGCCAGGAGTTTGAAGTGCTGCTTCTGATAAGTGCTTATGTGCATGCTGAAAAGACAAACTGGGGGTGGTGGGGGAGAAGTCCACTGTCCCATTCCCTTGCTGGTGCATCTGATTCATCAAGGATGGGGTGAAAGCCCATTAATGCAGGTTAAGGGGGTAAGTCTATAAGGTTTTGCCCAGGTTCATAAGAACAGAAGAGAAGCCATGTTGGATCAGGCCAATGGCCCATCCAGTCCAACACTCTGTATCACACAGTGGCCAAAAAAACCAGGTGCTATCAGGAGGTCAATCAGTGGGGCAGGACACTAGAAGTCCTCACACTGTTGCTCCCTCCAAGCACCAAGAATACAGAGCATCACTTGCCCCAGACAGAGAGTTTCAACAATACACTGTGGCTAATAGCCACTGATGGACCTCTGCTCCATATGCTTATCCAATCCCCTCTTGAAGCTGTCCATGCTTGTAGCTACCACCACCTCCTTTGGCAGTGAATTCTATGTGTTAATCACCCTTTGGGTGAGGAAGTACTTCCTTTTATCAGTTCTAACCCGACTGCTCAACAATTTCATTGAATGTCCACAAGTTCTTGTATTGTGAGAAACGGGGTAAAAGTACTTTGTTCTCTAGGTTCAATCACATGGGTCCTTAGGTTGGTTACAAAGAGGCTTTTAATGACGAGGCCTGAAGCAAACATGAATGGCATGCATTCGCAAGACCAGGTCTTGCCAGACTGAATTGGGCTGGCTGGCTGGCCCCTGGCACTTATAGATTACGGCCAATACTCCCTCTAAGCTGCGGAGTCTTGTGAGCAAAAATTCTACTTTGTGAGCTACTGGCATTAAAGCTGTGAGCTATTGCATAACTTAGCTTGCTTGGGGGGGCTTATGAGGCGGAGGCTAAAAACTGTGAGCTAGCTCACAATAACTCAGCTTAGAGGGAACACTGGTTACGGCATAATGGCTCCCCTTCTTTCTGTGCCCACTAAAAGACTTTTGAATGAATGAAAAGTTCTTTTCCCAGGCCTTGGTGTTGCCCTCATTCAAGGTCACATCCCCCACACTCCAGTCCAGTTGTTTCCTATTAGCTGTGTCTCCCCGTGCTCTTCTTCCACCTGCTGGCCTGGAGCATCCCACAAAATACCAAATGGCTACAAAAAGCAATGGGGTCAGTATTTGTGACTACACTTGCAATATAGAGTTAGTACATCTTATAAATACAATGACAATAATATGATCAGGGCTTTTTTTGTAGCAGGAACTCCTTTACATAGTAGGCCACACACCCCTGATGTAGCCAATCCTCTTGGAGCTTACAGTAGGCCTTGTACTAAGAGCCCTGTAAGCTCTTGGAGGATCGGCTACATCAGGGGTGTGTGGCCTAATATGCAAAGAAGTTCCTGCTACAAAAAAAGCCCTGGTGATAATAATGGAGCATTAACAAACAAAGGAACCAATACCGATAAAAGTAAACAGGGGTAATTTTGTAGAAAAATAGGTGGTGGAGCTCATCCAGGGATTGTTATGCAGGTGCGCCTACTATTCAATGGACAAGGTGGGAAGGAGGAGGTGGAACTCTCAGAAAGGTACAGGAGCTGTGCTCCTGTGAGCTCCCGTTGAATCTGAGGCCTGAAAGTAACAGCTGTAACTGTCAGGGACTTGTTCCTGACATGATCAGAACTCTGTTCCAAACCCCCCCCCCAATCCCTGGATCAATTAGAAGCGGGGCTGCACTGCATCAAACAGCACAGGTGATCGCAGCCTGTGTGCAGAAGAGCAAAAGTCCAGTAGAGCCTTAAAGAATAACAAAATTTGTGGCAGGGGATGAGCGTTCATGAGTCACTGCTTATCTGAAGAACTGAGCAGTGACTTGGGAAAGCTCCTATCCGGCCATAAATTTTGTTAGTCTTTAAAGATGCTACAGGACCCTTGCCCTTTTCACCTCTTGCCTGACCCAGTCAATACAGGGAACAACAGCAGATGTAGTTTCCAAAAATCAATTAACGAAACAGCTAAACTGGAGCCCATTCAAGCTCTTTAAAGTAATTTTGTCCCACAGCTTTGCTCTATGGTACCAAAGCTGCCTTGCCCCTTGTCCTTGCCTTGCCCCTTGTCCTATCACTATGGGACTGCCGCAGAAAAGACCTGGGCTTGCTCCATCGCCAGACTGTATCTTCTAGAATGAGGAGACAGCTAGGAGACTGTACTGTGAGGAGTGTAGCAGCTGCACAGTGCGTGGAAAGAAATTCTCTAAAAAATTGTTTGTAGGGCTTCTAGGCCTCCCACTGTGGTGCTACCATGCCAAGAAGCTTACAGGGCTCTTAGTACAGGGCCTACTGTAAGCTCCAAAAGGATTGGCTACATCAGAGGAGTGCAGCCAAATATGCAAAGGAGTTCCTGCTACAAAAGAAGCCCTGCTCACACATCAACACATGAAACTGCCTTCGACTGACTTAGACCCTTTTCCCATCAAAGTCAGTATTGTTTACTCAAACTGGCAGCAGCTCTCCAGGGTCTCAAGCTGAGGTCTTTCCCATCAACTCCTACCTGATCTTTTTAACTGGAGATGCCAGGGATTGAACCTGGGACCTTCTGCATACAAAGCAGATGCTCTGCCAGTGAGCTACAGCCCCCTGTTCTCCTCCTCCATGTGATAATTTGTGGTCCTTCTATGCTCCATTTATGTCACTTTGATGAATAAAATGCATTTTGAAATCTGTCTTTGCAGCTGCCAGACTGTTGAGTCTTTGCTAATTGTTTTCCATTTCTCCTATTCTCTGTTTAATTTAAATCCCCATTTATTTATTTAAACATTTATATCATACCCTTCCATCTTATAACAAGATCTCCAGGGTGGCCGACATGGAATATATATTACACCTAATAGGCTAACTTGTTTCTTCTAATGAACTCCTTTCCTGAACACTGTTCATAATTATTTTGGGGGAAAGGTTTGAGAGACCGCATTTTAAGAAGAAACATGATTGACATTTTTGGTCTAACCTTTCCGGCAGCCCTTCCCTGCATCTTCACACCAAACCCGTGAAGTCTATTGGGCTGAAAGAGACTACCTGGTCATCCTTTCTCATTTATTTGTGAGAGGGGATTTGAGCCCTGGATTTACACTGCACTGGCTCTGTGTTCACAGCAGTTATGTCAAAGAGAGTTTTCGGGCAGAATTTCATATTTCCAGTTTAAGCTACATACGACCGATTATTTTCGATATTGCTCATAATAACCTATGGTATAAACTTGGTGTGAATTCGGCAAGACATTTTAATAAGATTTTTGGCTGCAATCACACACACTAAACAATGCACTTTCAATCTACTTTCAGTGCAGGTCCTACCCCCTAAACCAGGGGTGTCAAACTCATTTGCTACGAGGGTCGGATCTGACATATTATGGTCTAAATTTGGTGTGAATTCAGCAAGAAGTTTTTATAAGATTTTTGGCTGCAATCACACACACTAAATAATGCAATCACACACACTTTCAATCTACTTTCAATACACTTTCAAACTGGATATTACTGTGTGAACTGGCAAAATCCAGTTGGAAAGTGCATTGAAAGTGGATTGAAAATGCATTATTTAAGTGCGTGTGGTCGCAGCCTTTGAACGAGGATAGTTTACAATGTGGAATGATTCAGATGCTATGAACAAACTTCTCTTTGTTTCTGGTGGGCATACGCATAGATCATTGCCATATGCTACCTTCCTCTGGATTAGGATTGCCAGGCCTGTGTTGGAAAAAACCTGGAAACATTGGGGTGGATCTGGGAGAGGGCGGGGTTTGGGGAGGGGAGGGGTCTCAGCACGGTGCAATGCCATAGAGTCCACCCTTCATTCTCTCCAGGAGAGCTGATCTCTGCCAATTTTAAAAAAGATACTGCAGTCATGAAGAGTGTTTTCCCCTATGCCCCCCCAAGGACTATAGACACATGTGGGCTAACTAGGGTTTATTAAAACTTCTGAACTGTGCCGGAAAACTCCTCCTAGAATTACAACAGATCTCTAGACTGCAGAGATCACTTCCCCTGGGAGAAAGAACAACTGCTTTGGAGGGTGGACTTAATGGCATTAGACCCTTCTGAGGTCCTACCCCCTAAATCAGGGGTGTCGAACTCACGAGGGCTGGATCTGACATAAATGAGACCTTGTCGGGCCAGGCCATGTTGGGTTGGGCTATGTGTGTACTTATTTAAGATCAGGTAGCAGAGATATAAACTTTATAAAGGACACAGAAAAACACAGACAAAAATGTAAACCATGCTTAAAATGTTAGCACTTGTTGGTCTTAAAGTGCTTTCTTTGTATTTCTCCCATGAGATCCAGGGAACTGGGCAAAGGAAGCTCTGGCTCTTTTCTCTCTTCCCCAGGAGACGGGGGGGGGGGGGGGGAGGAGCCTCAGCCAGTAGGAGGAGAGGCTTGGTTCAGTAGCTCTGCTGTGCAACTAAGAGAGCCTGGAAAAACAAGCTCTGCCTTCCCTCTTCCTCCCCAAGAGAGGAGCCTCAGCCAATGGAGAAAATAGAGGTACAGAGCAAGCCTTGCAAAGCAAGCTGTAATGCAGAAGGAAGCAAGTGAGGGGGAGAAGGAAGCAGATGACAGCCAGTTGCTCGGGGGCTTGATAGGAGCTTCCGGGGGCCTGATTCAGCCCCTGGATTGCTTGTTTGACACCTCTGCCCTTTCCAGGCTCCAACCCAATTCTCCAGGCATTTCCCAATCCAGAGATGTCAACAGCCCTAATTGTGTGAGAGGAACAAGCAGCTCATTGAATCATCGTTCTTTGTATATTCGTGTTCCATCTAACAATGTGCAGAAAACAGTATGTCGAAACATGCCCTTCCACAATTACATCTAATGGGACAAATCCAGCCCCCATCCCTACCCCAAGCATCTACAGTCTCCGCTTTAAAACCCAATGCTGGAAGAGTTCTCCTTGTACCGGCCTCACTAAATCTCCCCCCTCCCCTTCAACATACCAAGGATTAGGCTTTTAGCTGTCATGCAACATTAAAATAAGAAGGCATCTACAAGGCTGACATGGATTTGACAAAAAATTAATGATTTGTATATCACTTTAATGCTTCCAATCTGCATTTCATGTATGCTAATTAGACTGTAATGGGGCTGTTTTGAGAAGAGAACTGTCATCATGCCGCTGTGCAGGTTTCTGGAAGTGGAGATAGAGGGACGCCTTCTCCCAGTTGGCTCTTTGCTTGTTTGCCGTAACCTGCCAGATCTGTGAGCCTCCATTCCCCCTCCTCTCCTTTCGACACAATGGTTCTGGGGACGGGAGGCTTCAATCTATCAGGGTTATAATGGCATATCTCACACAGCTAGTGCCTGGGCTCCACAATACTGTCCTGATGGGGAGAGCGAGTACAGTAGCTACATCTAAATGATTGATTCGTGGACTTTTTAAGCTGTCGCAGTATATCTCGTAGAGCAGCTGTCAGCTTCTCGGATACATGAAGTTGTATTTATGCAGCGCATTATGGGAGGGAGGGGGGGTGGGAAGAAACTTAACTCTTTTATTTATGGACAAGGAAGGCGGTAAAACTTTGGAAAACAACGAGGACGAAGGATTCAAACCGGGGCTATATTTTATTGTCTTATTGAAAAGCCTCGGCTATCTGGCCACCACGGAAAAATAACATCTCTGCTTTACATGCTGGTCTCCCCTGCAGGAGTGGAGAGTGAGAGTTAAGACAAAAGCATGTTCTGTACGCACAAATAGAGAGAGGGAGGGAGAGAGAGGGAGATGAAGAACAGGAAGTAATTCGCCTAATCATAACACTGTAGGGCACTTCCTCCTTCTAACTGCTTTAGAGAGCTTCCGCCAAACTTAAAAGCGAAAACCCAGGCCAAGTCTTAAAATGAGTGTGCACAAAGCATTGAGGAACTGATGAGGAAGTCATGCCTTCCCAGAGAAAACATTAACAAGGAAGATTAGATGGAACTCTCCAGGTTTGTTTGGTTTTTTTGCAGAAGGAACACCTTTGCATATTAGGCCCCCCCCCCTGTGTAGCCAATCCTCCAAGAGCTTACAAGGCTCTAAGTGCAGAGCCTACTGTAAGCTCTTGGAGGACTGGCTATATCAGGGTGTGTGGCCTAATATGCAAAGGAGTTCCTGCTACAAAAAAAAAAAAGCCCTGGTAGCCCATATATCACAGTTATGTTTTTTTGTATTCAGTATGATATTCACACTATGATCCCATTTATTGTCTTTTACCGCCTGGAAGCTGGCAACTCTAAGGTCAGGGCCAAGGCAGGTTACAGAATTACAAAACAATGCAGTGAAGCAGGGTGAGCGAGCCATGATTTATAAACTCCAAAACAAAGTTGATAGCGATGCCTGAATGCAGTCATAGCAGAGAGGCAGTGGTTGACCATAAAGCCATCAACCCATCAAACCTAGTGCAATCTCCAGGGAACCAGCAGCAATTCTGTATGACAGGCAAAGATCTAACAGGAGAGGCACAGGACCGAACACTAGGACCTTCTGCGTGCAAAGCCAGAACTTCAGAAGTCTTTCCACTGTTGCCCCCAGCACCAAGATCATTATTAATTCGAACAGTAACTCTTTGGACATTTCAAGTAGAAGCTCAAGAGAGCTATTAAAATGAACATGTTCAAAAATAGTTTCTCACATACAGACAGCTAATCTCAATCCTATAATGACAATCCTTGGAGAGCCAGTTTGGTGTAGTGGTTAAGAGTGCGGGCTCTTATCTGGGAGAACCGGGTTTGATTCCCCACTCCTCCACTTGCACCTGCTGGAATGGCCTTGGGTCAGCCATAGCTCTGGCAGAGGTTGTCCTTGAAAGGGCAGCTGCTGTGAGAGCCCTCTCAGCCCCACCCACCTCACAGGGTGATTGTTGTGGGGGAAGAAGACATAGGAAATTGTCAGCCACTCTGAGACTCTGATTCAGAGAGAAGGGTGGGGTATAAATCTACAGTCTTCTTCTTTTTCATTAGACTCACACATTGTTGCCATTTACTTTTATATAGGGAGCAAGCCAATCACTTCTCTTTACGAGGTTCCAAACCTTCTGTTCAATAGCTAACATAATGCTCTCGAAAATTACAAGCAATGAGTCCTCATGAAGGAAAATATAATTTATATATTTATATAAAGAGCAGGTGGCTAGAGAGCTCCCAGGATTACAACTAATCAATTCACCTGGAGAAATTGGCTGCTTGGGAAGGTGGATCCTATGATATCATATCCTGTTGAAGTCACTTCCCTCCTCAAACTCTGCCCTCCTCAGGCTCCACCCCCAAAATTGAAAATAAAAAGGGGGAAATTTAGCCCAAACTGAACTGAATTAAGAACTTAAAGGTTAAGAAGATCTGAATGTATAGGCCCAATAATTCTGTTAGTCAAATTAAAAACATTAAATATTTACAGCTATACAAAAATGTACACGTATTTATTACAAAGTAGATTTAAAAAATAGATATTGGCCCTGGTGGTAGCCTCAATTAAGAATCAAATCGTACAGTGACAACCTAAAAGGGCCATCATTGACTCTGACTGTACGCTTTTTGGCCCATTGTTCTTCTTCACTGGTCAAAGAAGTGATATTACAGAATGGCTGGCATCACAATGTAACGATCATTTCTCATAAATTGACCAAGATGAAATTTTAAAAGAAAATATAATATCATTATTGGCTTCTGGCTGCATCACATTTTTCTGACCAAGTGAGAAAGGTACACAGTGGAACCATTCCTATAGGAAAGCGTACCTAATTAGAGCAGCAAACAATCAAGAATGAAACTTCTGACATGAATGAGACATCTTTGCCTTTGGTTCCGGACAATAAACATCAAAAAATTTCACCTTGGTCAGTTTTTAAGAGTCGGCTCTGCTCAGCTTCTGAGCTCTGACGAGATCGGACTTGCCTGGGCTCTCCAGGTGAGGGCTTGGCTCAGACTTGAGAAATTGCACCAAGGAGTTTAGACAGGTGGAGAGGTTAGGACACATAGAGCTTTCTTTCCTTCCTGCTATCTGATCCTTTCCTTTGAAGTAGAATGCTACTCTTAGGGGCAATTTCTGCCTTTTTTTGTAGATGCACTTCTCTTTCTCAAACGCACTAAAGAAAGTGCATGCTGTTCTCATCTTGCACTATGGATGCTGAACATGCATCCTGCATCCAACACCCTCTAGTGTCAGGCTCTGTAAGGTTTAAAGAATATTAACTGCAACATACTAACCATATGGACTTCTGATACTAACCCATATATCTTTACTGCTATGTATTCTCTATGCATATCAAAGAGACAGCCATTAATGTGTAAACATTGTTGATGCTCCCAGGACACAAAAGAATGCGGCCGTTAAAAAATAGCTTGGCCGCAAGGCAACTTCTCAGGGGAAAGAGATAAGCTGAAGCCTGTGTGAAAGTTTACACCTCCAACTCCTTGATGTCTTGGGAAAGGGAGCTTTGTTTAGAATTGTTTTGATGTAGAATCTCTTAAGAGTGACCCATGCCTAGGCATCGGTATTAGTCTCAATCTTTGTATCCAGCTATGAGTTTCCAATAAAATGTCATTTTGTTTCAAATGAACATTGCCTTGAGATTCCATCGCCTGACATCTAGTTAGCTAGAACAGGTAACCTATCTCTGTCTCTCACTTGCACTCTCCGGATTTATTTCCTTTAATAAAAGTTACTTATTAGTCTTTAGATCTGATTGCTGACTCCATGGACGGAACCCCCATTTTATGCTAAATTTGTAGATGGCAAGCCCCCCGCTTCCCCTCCCCATGTAAGAAAATTCACCTTTCAGTTTTATAGCCACTGGATAATAATGTTCTGTGTGTAAGTCACAGTTGACTAATGGGTGACCCTGTAGGGCAGGGGTGACCAACGGTAGCTCTCCAGATGTTATTTGCCTACAACTCCCATCAGCGCCAGCCAGCATGGCCAAAGTTGTAGGCAAAAAACATCTGGAAAGCTACCATTGGCCACCCCTGCTGTAGGGCTTTTGCAAAATAAGTGAAAGAGGAGGGATGGAACTAGCTTTTTGAGAGTTGCAGGAGAAAGTGTGCATACATGTGTGACCTGTTCCTCAGAGTTGGTGGTCAAGGAGCCCTTATTCTTCACGCACAATATAATGGTCACTCAGCCATACATCCAACAAATGTTGTATTTATTTATTTGTTTAATTCGATTTTTAGCCCGCCCTTCCTGTAGGACAGGCTCAGGGTGGGTTACATCATAAAAACAATCGACACGGGACTCATACAGGGAGAGGCAGTCCTGAAGGTATGCTGGCCCCTGGCTGTATACGGCTTTAAAAGCTAAGTACCAACACCTTGAACTAGATCCGGTACTCAATAGGTAGCCAGTGCAGTTCACGCAGCACAGGATGGATCCGTGCCCATACAGGCGACGATGTCAGCATCTGTGCAGCAGCATTCTGCACCAGCTGGAGTTTCCAGAGGAGGGTCAAGGGCAGCTGCACGTAGAGAGAGTTACAATAATCTAACCTGGAAGTGACCATTGCATGGGTGTCTGTGGCCAGGCCATGGGGGATGAGATATGGGAAATTAAGATGTCTTTAATAATTTTTCTTTTTAAGAATTATATAAAACTGCTTCTTTTGAGCAGAAACGCAAAGGAATGCAGTTCTGACTGGCTTGGCATCAGGGGGTGTGGCCTAATATGAAATGAGTTCCTGCTGGGCTTTTTCAACAACCCCGCCTGTGTGATACAATGGTGATGTCAGGGGGTGTGGCCTAATATGTAAATGAGTTCCTGTTGGGCTTTTCTACCAAAAAACTCCTGGCAATTACTGTATCAATGCTTCTGTGATGCAACAAAAGGTAAGGCACCACTTACAGAAGCATCTTTTTGATTATGCATATTGATGCAAGTGGGGATCTAAATATAAAATTAAATAAATAAAAAATAAAACTATCTGTAAAGCCGAACTGCAAACTCCTGATTCCTGTGCAGATAGTGAAATGAGCACATTGGGGTCAGGCCAGAAGCAGAGGTGGGGTGGGGAGAGGTTACTGCATTCCCAGAGGAACCCCCAACTATGCAAGGCAACCTGGCTTGCCTCCCCTGATCTCTGTAGGGGCAGCTCCCCCAAACGAGTTACTAGCATCTGCACATCACTTCAGGCTACATCACAGACCAATAAGCTTGCTCACAAGAGCTTGGTTACTGTTTTTGATGCCATAGCAACCTCTTCAGATGCTGATGTTACCTTGACATTCATGTGGAGACTGGGGGAAAATGGTGAATGGGAGTGAGTGCTGGGCAGGAGGGGCATAGCCTGAAGGGATGTGAAAGATGGAAGGATGGCTGTGACAAATGAAGGACATTAAGTGTAGATGACTGGGGAAGGCAGTGGCAAACCACCCCATAAAAGTCTGCCAAGAAAACATTGGGATGTGATGTCACCCCTTGAGTTGGTAATGACTGGGTGTTTGCACAGGGGACTACCTTTACCTTCTTAAGAGAACGAGCTGGGTAAATTTGACCTGGTAGCAGGCCTCATTTTGGGCAGGAGCTCACAGGAGCAGAGCTCCAGAACCTCTACATTTTATTGTGCTCTTTCTTTCTTAACCCCCCATCCCCCAATACTTGCTTCTGGGCTCTATTGTTCAAACCCCCTGGGAGAATTTTGCTGAACTCTTAAGATTTGACCAATTTTCTAATATTTCCCCCCACAAAAAAATGGGGAAATAACCAAAACATATAAGGCTAGGCTTCCCAACCCTTCCGCCCTGGCGGGGGACCCCAGAATTTACAGCCTCTTTCCCCACTCTCCAAAAAAAAGGAAGCGGGGGGAGGGGGGAAATGGCGCCAAGGAGGGTGGCGAGCCGCCCCATCTCGGAGGAGCAGCTAAGGTGAACCGGAGAAGAGGCGGCAGCAGCGCAGCGGCATCGCCTGCTCCGCCTCTGAGGTGAAATCAGAGAAGGGGAGGGTGGAGGCAGGCCAGGAGCGTGGCGAGCCGCGAATCTGGGTCCTTCTAGGACCCGGACTCGTGACTCGCCATGCTCCTGGCCTGCCTCCACCCTCCCCTTCTCTGATTTCACCTCAGAGGTGGAGCGGGCGACGCCGCTGTGCTGCCGCCTCTTCTCCGCTTCACCGTAGCTGCTCCTCCGAGATGGGCTCAGCCTGAGCCCATCTCAGAGGAGCAGTTACGGTGAAGCGGAGAAGAGGCGGCGGCAGCGCAGTGGCATCGCCCGCTCCGCCTCTGAGGTGAAATCAGAGAAGGGGAGGGTGGAGGGAAGGAAGACATTTAAAAAGGTGTGCCGTCCCTTGAAATGCGATGGCCAAAGCTCCCGTTGGGGTTCAGTGATGCATGTCACATACACTTTGGCTCCACCCCCAAAGTCTCCTGGCTCCACCCCCAAAGTCCTCAGAGATTTCTTGAATTGGACTTGGCAACCCTATATAAGGCAGACGGATGGAAATCTTCATTGTGCCATTGTGGCCACATAGGAGAAAAGATGTGGAATTGTATAGTATAGCTTGATCTCATCGGAACTCAGAAGGTAAGCTGGTTTGGAACTTGGATGAGAGACCAACAGGGTTTGTTTGTTTTTTTGAGCAGGAATGCACAGAAATGCAGTCCCAGCTGGCTTGGTGTCAGGGGGTGTGGCCTAATATGCAAATGAGTTCCTGCTGAGCTTCTACAAAAATAATCCTGGAGACCACCAAGGTAGAGAGGAAGGCAACAGCACGCCCCCTCTGCTTGATCACTTGCCTTGAAACGCGCATGAAGTTGCTAGAAGTCAGCTGTAATTTGACAGCACTTTACACACAGAGAGAAGGCGGAAGGAGAAATGGGATAACAACCCTGAGAATCTTTGACTTCTTTTTAGGGCCTTTCGGGACATCTTCTTAACCATAGTGGGAAAGCACGGTGCTGGACAGGATGGACCATGGGTCTGATTTAGGACTTTTGGGGGGTCCTTATTTACATTTATTTCCATTAAACTCCTGCGCTGTCTGTTCTGGAGAGACCCTCTTAGAGGAGTCTGGAACTCTTTTGCATGGATAGATGGACAGAGTCCCCATTTTATGCTAAATTTGCAGATGGCAAGCCCCAGAGCTTTTTTTGGACCAAGAGCTCCTTTGCATAATAGGACACACCCTAATTTAGCCAATCCTCCAAGAGCTTACAGAGCTCTTAGTGCAGGGACTACTGGAAGCTCCAGAAGTATTGGCTAGGATGGGGGGGGGGGGATGTGGCCCAATATGCAAAGGAGTTCCTGCTATAAAAAAATCCCTGACAAGCCCCCTTTTCCCCCAAAGAAAGGAAACGCACCTTTCATTTTTATAGCCACTGGATAATAATGTTTTGGGTGTAAGTCATAGCTGATTTATGGTGACCATGTAGGGTAGGGGTCCCCAATCCCCGGGCCACGGACCATGCCAGTCTGTGGCCTGTTAGCAATTTCATTATATATTACAATGTAATAATAGAAATAAAGTTCATCCTGAAACCATCAGCTCGCACCCCCCCCCTTCCCCCCGGTCCTTGGAAAAATTGTCTTCCATGAAAAAAGGACTGGGGACTGCTGGTGTAGGGTGCTCAAGGCAAGAGCCATTCAGAGGTGGTTTTGGCATTGCCTGCCTCCATGTCACAACCCTAGTATTTCTTGGTGGTCTCCCATCTAAGTACTAGCCAGGGGCAACCTTGCTTAGCTTCTGAGGCTGGGCTAGCTTTACCGGTCCAGGTCAGGATTAATATGTTTTAGGCCCTATAATTATAAAGCAGCAGGGGTGGAATTCTAGCAGGAGCTCCTTTGCATATTAGGCCATACCCCCTGATGTATCCAATCCTCCAAGAGCTTACAAAAAAGAGCCTTGTAAGCTCTTAGAGGATTGGCTACATTGGGGTGTGTGACCTAATATGCAAAGGAGCTCCTGCTAGAATTCCATCCCTATAAACCAGCATTCTGTGTCGATACTGCAGCTTCTTTCCACAGCGCCGCCTTAGTCCAAGAGAATCTTTTGGACAGATGGATGGTTTCTCCTCTAATTTGGAGGAATGACTTCCCAGGAGCAAAGAATGGGTGCTGTAGCAAATCCACTCTGACAGACGACAAGCGTAGAGAATGGGCTTCCCTCTGCCCTCCCTGTTAGGATGTGGGGAAATGAAAAAGTCAGTGGACATAAAAGCATTTTCAGTTGCAAGGGACAGCTCAACATGTGTGTAGCCGGATGGACCTCCAGCAGATGGCAAATAAACCATAACATCGTCAACTGGAGCTAATCCAACTCGCTCGCGTAGGAGACACGCCGGGGAACTTTCTTTGCAGTCTGTTGACCTAAAATCAAATTGCTGGTCAAAGCCTCAGATGGGATGGGAAAGAAATGTGTATCAATGGAATTGGGGAAAAATTTGGTAGCAGATTCTGGCTTCATGCCAGTAGTCAATACAATATTCAGTGCTGGAAACTGATGCCTCTCCCCGCTCTTCCAACCTGACGGATTGACGATCCTTGATTTTTGCGCTAGTGTGATTGATCATTCCCTTGAGTGACCTGGAATTTATTTTCATACATTTATTTCTTGCTTGATCATGCTTATGTGAAACCCAACGTTCAGCCAAGCAGGAGGTAAATTACGTTGCAACAAATCTAAGGGTTGCTCTACTATTCCCAAAAGCTGATAATTCTGTTTTAGAGCTACAAGACACGAACGTCAGATGAAGGAAGGAAGGAAGGAAGGAAGGAAGGAAGGAAGGAAGGAAGGAAGGAAGGAAGGAAGGAAGGAAGGAAGGAAGGAAGGAAGGAAGGAAGGAAGGAAGGAAGGAAGGAAAATAGATGGGGAGGAGAGGTGGAAAGAAAGCAACTTTTAAATGCATTATCCAAGCCAGCTGACGGGACAAGTGGGGCTTTGAGAGCCACACAATATGTGTGAAAGAGCCACATGTGGCTCCAAAGCTGCAGTTTGGCCACCCCTGTTCTAGAATAACATTATTTTGTATTTATTCAATCAAGCATGTTGTGACAGAGAGAAAGTTTTATACCTGTACCATAAAATTAGAGCTTGGGGTCACCCTGTCAAAATTTAGTGACAGTAGATTCAAAACTCACAAAAGGAAGTACTACTTCACATAGTGGATGTGGAACTCAAGGCTATGAGGTAGTGATGGCCACTGTCTTCGTTGTGCTTGCCATTCAAATTGTATAATGGAGAATTATCTGTGGGTATCTGGGGCTCTGAAGGGGCTGTTTTTTAAGATAGAGGCACTAAATTTTAAGTATACCATCTGGTGCCTCTCCTCAAAAACACCCCCAAGGTTCAAAAAGATTTGGCCAGGGAGTCCAATTCTGTGAGCCCGAAAAGAAGGTGCCCCCATCCGCTATTATTTCCAGTGGAAGGAAGGCATTTAAAAGGAGCATGGTCCCTTTAAATGTGATGGCCAGAACTCCCTTCAGAGTTCAATTGCGCTTGTCACAACCTTGCTCCTGGCTCCACCCCCAAAGTCCCCAGACATTTTCTGAGTTGAATCTGACAACCTTAGCCATGAATCATAAAAACATAAGAAAAGTCATGTTGTGACTTGACTCTAAGTCCCACATTTAAGTATGAAGGATGAATATCTTGGAATCATGAAAACAGAACAGTTGGCCTTCTCTGCTAGGGTTTCTATCTCATTGGTTACTATCAGGGCTTTTTTTGTAGCCAGAGCTCCTTTGCATATTAGGCCACACAACGCTGATGTAACCAATCCCCCTGTAAGAAGAGCCCTGTAAGCTCTTGGAGGATTGGCTACATCAGGGTTGTGTGGCCTAATATGCAAAGGAGATCCTGGTACAAAAAAAAAAAAGGCCCTGTTTACTTTAGACTTTCTTATGCCTCCATTGCTGTACTCGATGACGCTTATCCTGACTGGCAAATGGCAGAGGAGAGTTTTGGTAATGGAGCTTTTGGCCTGTCGCTTTCTCACCTACAATATGTTTCCTGCAAGCTGGGAAGGGGAGGGAGTGGGCAGAGAAAGGAACTATGGTCAGCAGCACCTTCCTGGTGCCCGGCTTTCTCTCCCAAGTCCAGAATCCCATGGAACCACTGAAGCAAGATCTGAACAAAGCCTCACTAATGAAGCACCAGGAAAGAGGGGGGAAAAAGTCCAGGACTGAGCCAACCGGCCTTGGGGACTAGTTTAATTTCATTAATTTGAGAAGAGCCACATCCTCTCGAGCAGTAATTGGCGTGCTGAACATGTCCCCGTGTTCTTGCATGAGAGAGAAGGATAATGATGCTGTCCCAGAGTTCATCCTTCCTGGCCTTGCGTTGCTATTTTCCAAGATGACTAATAAAGTGCATTGTTTATCAAGGGGAATTCTTGGAGAACGTTCAGACCACACCCATGATGAGAACTTGTGCCCCATACTATGGAGTCTCCACAGTTTCGATAGAGTGCCTTAGTGGAAGGCAAACAGATTTTTAAAAGCTATTATCCATATATATTTGCTACAACTTAATTACGGCTAGGGTTGCCAAGTCCAATTCAAGAAATATCTGGGGACTTTGGGGGTGGAGCCAGGAGACATTGGGGCAGAGCCAGGAGCAAAGGTGTGACAAGCATAATTGAACTCCAAGGGAGTTCTGGTCATCACATTTAAAGGGACAGCACACCTTTATAAATGCCTTCCTTCCATAGGAAATAATGAAGGATAGGGGCACCTTCTTTTGGGGCTCATAGAATTGGACCCCCTGTTCCAATCGTTTTGAAACTTGGCAGGCATTTTGGGGAGAGGCACTAGATGTTATACTGAAAATTTGGTGCCTCTACCTAAAAAAAACAACCCTCCCACAGAGCCCCCGATACCTCCAGATCAATTCCCCATTATACCCTATGAGAATTGATCTCCACATAGGGAATAATGAAGCGCCCAGCAGACATTTCCCTCCCCCTCTCATTTCTGGCAACTCTGAAGAGAGGGATTGGCGTCTCTACTCACGAGTTGCTGCCAACTTCTTCGGAGTAACACAGACACACCATCAAGAGGAAGCCTTTCCAATCGTACACTGAAGCCTCCGGAGGTGGAAAGGCACATGGTGGCTGTGGGGGCGGGGCTTCCCCTGCCGGCCAGCTGACTGAGGGCAGGAAGGAGCCTGGGAAAGCGGGAGAACCCCCGCTGGGACTTGGGGATTGGCAAGCCTAATTACGGCCCATCTCCTTGGTGGTGGTGGTGGAGCTGCTGGAGGCCTGGGCTTCTGTCAGTCCCCATTGCTGCCACCCCTTTTCCTGCCTGCTTCTGCCGGCACTGGCTGCGCTTCGTGCATTCGATATCACTTGTGAAGAGAGCCTGTGCACCTCTAAGCAGCACGCAAGCGGGCTTCTCTGTGGCCATGTGATCAGGGGCTGCAATTGCACGTGTAACTGCAACCTTGATTTTAACGAAGCAGGAGTCAAGTAGCACCTTTAAGACCCACAAGGTTTGATTCAGAACGCAAGCTTTCGTGTGCTCTAAGAACACTTCATTAGACAACAGCAAGGAATGGCAGGCAGTCCTTAAATATAGAGAAAGTGGGCAGTGAGCTAGTATGCAGAGTCATGGGAATGTTTTTCTAGCGGATTAAAAGAATCATGAGTTGGGGTCTGGTGCTTGTGCTTCATATCACCTTTTGTTATTGTTTCAGCCCAGTTAACACTAGCTAACAAACACCAGACTCCAACTCATGATTCTTTTAATCTGCTTAAAAAAACATTTCTATGACTGCACGCTAGCCCACAGTCCACTTTCTCTATATTTTGGACTGCTTGCCATTCCATACTATTGTCTGATGAAGTGTGCTTCGAGCACACGAAAGCTTACATTCTGAATAAAACTTTGTGGGTCTTGACTTTGTGGGTCTTTGTGGCAACTTGACTCCTGCTTTGTTCTGCTGCTTCAGACCAACATGGCTGCCCGTCTGAATTTTGATTTTAACGGATATTGTTAATATCCGTTTTGATTTTAACGGATATTGTTCCAAGTCATGTATATCCCATAGAACTGCTGAAGTTGTAATCTGGTTATTATCTTAGTCACTTATCTTACAACTCTGTGTTTGGTTTTGTGCTTACCCATAATGCACTTATTTGTTTGGCGAATATATTTATTTTATTAAAATAATTTTTTTTAAAAAAAAATTAAAAAGTGATTGCACATACAGAACCTGAGCATGAACAGCCAACTGTTCTGAAAATTTGGCCCCTCTTGATCTTGGCCTACAGACACCTTTGACTTTCAGAAGGCTTTGCATCTCTACATTTCTGAGGTCTTTTTTTTAAAAAGCATCTCTCTTTGATTGCAAAAGAAAAAAGGAAAAAGATGCCTTAATGTGCCCTGAAGAGTAAAGAAGCCCTTTGATTACCCAACCCCTGTTCTGGATGCTGTTTTCTTTGCTTTGAATCGCTCACAAAGCAGCTGGTCGCTGTAATGCCCGATTGTTCCAAATGGCGCCTGGGAGCTTCAATGAAATATTTAAGACCACTTTGTGGATGTTGGGGCGTGAAGGGAAAAGATATTGTGTTTGCTTTTCTTAAGGAAGAGGGGAAGGCAACCTTGAGCGTCCCGATCCTTAAAGCCTTCCGCCCGCTCTCCCCTCATGGAAATGAGCACGACTTGTGTCTGCGGAGTCGTTCGAGGTGTGCATCCCGAAATGTTCTCTTACAAATATTTTCATCACCGGCTCGAATTATGCGGCAGCCTTCAAATAGGATCAGGTTCACCCACAGCCCAGCTGACAGATACATAGAAGGTTTGATGAAAATAGATTCATTTGAAAATATAATTTCTCTGTTGGTTGCTGTGTTCTTGAGCCTCGCATTCCCTGGACCACGGGGAGAGGTTACGGAGCAACCTGCGCCATTCCTCCCTCCCCTCCCTCTCTCTCAAATTGCTTGTGAAGGAGTGGGCCAGCTAATATGTTATATATTCAAATGAAAGGTTTTCAAAAACAGAGTTCAGCTGAACTGCAAATTCAAATCACAGGGGTGATGGGCTTAGCATTGACCTTTATCTCATCTGTCTATCAGGGATTTTCAAGAGGAATAAAAAATGCAAAATTGACTCCTTTGCCCCAGATCGACCTAAACTGCAGTTACTGTAAAGGTGGGAAAGGTAGAGATATTCAGATATGGGGAAGATGTAGATTCGTATTTTAAAAAGGAAGCAATAGAAATGGTTGGGGTTGCTAGCCCTTCCACTGCGATTGGAGATGGCCTGCTAGCGAAAATGCCAGTGTCACTCATGCCACAACATCACAGAAGTGACATCACACCTTTCTAAGAATCACTGGAAGCTCTGGTTTTACCATAGAGTTTCCAGCAATTCCTAGAGCGACATAGTGTCACTTCCAGTTTTTCCTGGAAGTGACATCACGCCATGCATAATGGCAGCATCCCCTTTTGTCCTTGCCCCTAAGCTCTGGTGGTGGCCATTACAGTAAACTAGTAGTGAGAACAGAATGCCTGCTAAGTTGGTCAATTGGTACAGAATACCTCATAGTTGAAATATTGATAAGCCGAGCTTTTTCCTGTCTCAGAGTTATAGACTAGGGTGTGACCAGGTGCATGACCCAAAGGGCAACAGTGAAAGGGCTCATGCCCTGTGGCCTTAAATGGGTTGGAAATACCAGCCCAAGTTGTAGTTGGTTACCTCCTTGTTTGTTTTATGTAAACAGTATTATGATTCCATTTATTAAAGTTGTTAATTGCTTTGGATTTCTTCAGGGTGAAAAGTGATATTTGGGTGATGCTCTGGTATTTGGGCAACAACTCTATGGTAAACCTGGTTTCTACCATAGAATTTTTGCCCAAATACCTGAGTGTTGCCCAGCCACCGCTGGTAGGGTTGACAAGTCCAATTCAAGAAATATCTGGGGACTTTGGGGGTGGAGCCAGGAGACTTTGGGGGTGGAGCCAGGAGACATTGGGGCGGAGCCAGGAACAAGAGTGTGACAAGCATAATTGAACTCCAAGAGAGTTCTGGCCATCACATTTAAAGGGACAGCACACCTTTTTAAATGTCTTCCTTCCATAGGAAATAATTAAGGATAAGGGCACCTTTTTGGGGGGCTCATAGAATTGGACCCCCTGGTCCAATCGTTTTGAAATTTGGGGGATACTTTGGGGAGAGGCACTAGATACTATATTGAAAATTTGGTGCCTCTACCTCAAAAAACAGCTCCCCCAGAGCCCCCGAAACCTCCAGATCAATTCCCCATTATACCCTATGAGAAGACGTTTCCCTCTCCACCCCCCTCCCCCCGTTTCTGGCAAATCTGATGCAGGGGACTCTGTACTCACGAGTTGCTGCCAGCTTCTCACAGCAACACAGGCACACCAGCCGGGCACTTTATGGCATGGAATAGGAAGCCGGCAGAACTCACTCATCTCCGGAGGTGCAAAGGCACATGGTCCTTTGGGGGCGTGGCTGGGCTCCCCTCCCTTCACCGGCCAGCTGACTGGGGGCGGGAAGCAGCCTGAGAAAACGGAAGAGCTCTGGCTGCTGCGATCGGGGCTGGGTGGGAAGGGTTGCTGTTCTCCCCTTCCCCTCCCCCCGCTTTCCCTTTTATGGCCAGCGGGGGGAGGAGGCTCCAAATCGGGGGTCTCCAGGCCTAGCGGGGGATTTGGGAACCCTAACCGCTGGTGTGATGATGTCACTTTCTGTGTGAAACCTGCAATGAGGCCTGGGACTTTTTGTTTCTCCAGGTAAGTCCCCACACTGGCCAGCCAATCAGTGGTTGGCGGGGGGGGGAGCAGCCTCTCTTTAAAAAACCCTCAGAATTCCTTCCTCTTATTCAGCCAACGTAGACGTAGGAGGAGATGTTCTTAACCGAGCCGGCAAGGCCTGCTTCTCTCTCATTTTTGCAGTTGGAGAGACCAAATGACTGCAATTTCAGAAAGAGAATTTGTTTACCTTAAAGAATATGGGATACAATTGACACATGAGAAAAACAGAATACAGCTGAACAGCTCTACAGCATCAGAGCAAATGGGGGAAAAAATCAAATAGGTGTAAACACATGTCCTCTTTTTCCTAGATCTCCCGCTTATCTCTGTGATAATAAAGAGATAGGCAGAAATAACTTGTAGATTCCAGGTCTGTTGTTTAGATTCTGATCTTTTTTGAATTAGTTTCTCCATATGGCTGGTCATCTTTTTAGGATTTCTGTTTGAAGCACTTGTCAGTCTCTGGGTGTCTCATGCATGAATGCTGTCCAGGGGTCATTTTGTAGAAAAATAGGTGGTGGAGCTCATCCAGGGATTGTTATGCAGCTGCACCTACTATTCAATGGAGAAGGTAGGTAGGTGGGGAGGAAGAGGGGGAGCCCTCAGAATGGTTCAGGAGCTGTGCTCCTGTGAGCTTCTGCTGAATTCAAGGCCTGCTGCTGTCTAAGAACAGATTCTCCTAAATGCCTCTTTCCTGCAAGGACAGTTTCTTTTACCCACCTATCCCCCAAACAGGGCCAGCCCTGCCACTAGACAAACTAGGCGCATCGGCCTTCTGGGGGCACTGAATTGGGCACCCCATGTGACTCGGTGATGTTATCAGTGCAGGGGGGAGGGGCAGGGAGCGCCAGAAGTTAGCCATGCCTAGGGTGCCAGACAGTCAAGGGCCGACCCTGCCCTCAAACCACTCCCCCCCAAGATCCACCCAATAGAAGAGAGACTTCTCCCTTTTGCAGTAGCTCCAGGGTGGTACCAAAGCGAGATTTATCAGTGGAAGACCCTCACTGGCGATGTGATGTTTCCGACAACGCCGGTTTCAGCACAACCCGGAAGTGACTTCATAGCGGAGGAAGATGCTGTAGCATTTGCCCTAAGCGCTATGGTTTAACCATGGAATCTGGGCAGAGTGTTACAGCATCACTTGACACCAGGGCTTTTTGGGTAGAAAAATCCCAGCAGGAACTCATTTGCATACTAGGCCACACCCCTGTCACCAGCATTGTTTCACGCAGGGCTCTTAGTAGAAAAAAGCCCAGCAGGAGCTCATTTGCATATTAGGCCACACACCCTGATACCAAGCCTGCCAGAACTGCATTCCTGCTCAAAAAAAGCCCTGCTTGACACAACGCAGCTTCCAGGTTGTGCCAAAAGTGACATCATAAAGGAGAAAAGGGAAATGATACTCTTCTGACAACTAGAAAAAAGGAGGTACACTGTACCAGAAGTTCTGTTTGTCAGAGGTGTCTCCCTTGTCTTTTTTTCATTGTAACCTCTGGTACTGTATACCTCCCCTAAAGTGATGTCATGGCATTGGTGCAAGGCTCATTGCTCCCCCCCATTCCTTCAGAATTTCCCCTACTGCCCAACTAAGTAGCAATGGGCACAGCTGATCAGGACCGGATCTATATGGTTTTTGAGGGAGGGCAAAATTAAAAAATGATGCCCCCTCATGGGCCCACTCTATCTTATGAACCCATAGAATAGAATGGACTCCATACCCAATTTGGCCCCCTCTCTGGCAGCACCCGGGGCAAGTGCCTCCTCTTCCCCCCTAGATCCAGCCCTGCAAGTGGTGGGAGGGGCAGGAGTTATCCTACCAAAGTGGGAGATCAGGCCTCCCTTAGCAGCTCTCCCTTCCCTTCTGTCTACTGTCTTAAATATCAGGCAAATAGCTTTATTGCCCAAACTCTGCAGCCTGGAATTTAGAGGGAATTGAAAAAAATGGTGGTTAGGTGAGTGGGGAAGAGAGAGAGAAACTGGTTCTTTCTTTTGACCAACCCGCCTGTAAAGTCAGCTTAAGCCTCTCCTTTGAGATTTCATAGGCAATAAACCTTAGTCACAGAGTAAGGGAGGAAATTCTTATACAGATTCTTGAGTAAAGTGCCATTTCATCACACTCATGAGCCGGCAATCATGAAGAGGCAGGGGTAGGAGCCAACGTGCTGGTGTCCTCTCTAACTCTTTGCATGTTCAGTCAGCGCCTGGGGGGTTACATGCAGATAGCCAGGGGTTTTTTTGTAACAGGAATTCCTTTGCATAATAGACCACACCCCCTGATGTAGCCAATCCTCCTGGAGCTTACAGTAAGCCCTGTACTAAAAGCCCTGTAAGCTCTTGGAGGATTGGCTACATCAGGGGGTGTGTGGCCTAATATGCAAAGGAGTTCCTGCTACCCCCAAAAGCCCTGTAGATCGGGCTGCCGGTCCATCTGCTGTGGTGGGAGGTATTCTGCCAGCAGCTCTTGTTGCGCCTTGAAAAACACGTCCGTCATTTGCGCCATGACATCATTTCTGGGGAAAACACAAATGATATAGGCTAGCTCTAGGAATTACCAAAAACTTTATGATAAAACCTCTTAAAAAAAAAAACCTTAGAGTTTCTGGTGATTCCTAGAGCTACCTTATGTCACTCCTGGATTTTGCTCAGAACTGATATAGGTTAGCTCTAGGAATTGCTAAAATATCTATGGTAAAACCTCTTTTTAACCATAGAGTTTCTGGTGATTCCAAGAACTACCCCATGTCACGCCTGGATTTTCCCCAGAAGTGATGCCGTGATGCACACAACACTGCCCTGCCCATGTCCCCACCCTGAACCACCCTTTGCTCATCAGGTATGCCTTGGCCTGGCAACCCAATGGTACGGGGGTACTGAGCGAATGGGAGGCTGCAGCTCTTCCCCCCAGTTTGGAAAGGCAACTGGGTATTTTTCTTCACCATATCAGCAACACAGAGCAAATTTGAGCGTTATATAACATGAAGCTTGCTGTTGTATGGGGAGATAGTTCCATGAATGATAAACTATGCTGACTCTCATTTTTCCCGATCCTATTTATATCAGGATCATTATCGCATTGCATATTATTCAAAACTTGTTTTCAGCAGCACTAGATGAAAATAGATTTTTCTTGTGTTTATACGTGTGTGTGTGTGTACAAAATGTGCATAATTGCTGCCACTTGAAAAGATAATGCACTTGGCAGTTGATCTTCATAAAACAATAATGGTTACTGATACGGTGATTCCTTTTTTGAACTCTAAGGAGTTTTTGTAGCGACTTGAGGGAAAGCCATTTTTAGATCAGGGGAACAGGGGAGTTAAAGGTCATTTTACTCAGGTTGATGATGTGGAGAAACGGGCTCATGGAACGTGTGCTGTGATTCAGAAGCAGGGATGGGCATAAACCGGGAAAATGGGGTTCGTATCAATTAGTGGTTTGTGGAATGCCTGGTTTGTGAGCCACAAACTGACAGTTCATGAGGTTCATGATGCGGTAAAATCCACCCCCACCCCCAGCATGCTAGAGAGGCCAAACTCATGGGAGATCTCTGACTGACTCTCCTCTATCTGCCTTCTGAGTTTGGTGAGGATTAGATTTATGGGGTCCAAGTTACCCCCCCCCCCCAAATGCCCCCAGGAAAGTGATTTCTGGGGAAATGACAGGCCTAGGTTCAGAGGGTTCAGGAGTGTATAGAATGAACCCTATGTAAGCTAGAGACATCAAACTCATAGGAGACCTCCAGTGTTCCCTCTAAACTGAGTTAGTGTGAACTGGCCCACCATTTCCTAGCCCCCGGCTCACGCATTTTTGTCTTCGCTCAGGAAGAATGGCCCCAGAGCAAATTAATTTATGCAGTAGCTCACAACTTTAATGCCGGTTGCTCACAAAGTAGAATTTTTGCTCACAAGACTCCACAGCTTAGAGGGAGTATTGGAGACCTCCCCCTGATGCTGTTCCTATGGGCAGCAGAGGAGACGACTCACAACAATGGGTTTAAATGAAGGGTGGGAAGGTACCATCTGGATATTAGGAAAAACTTATTTACAGCATGAATTGTTCAACACTGGAATCAGCTACCGAGGGAGGAGGTGAGATCCCCCTCACTGGCAATCTTGATGCAGCAGCTGGACAAACACTTGTCGGAGAGGTTGTAGACTGATTCCGCATTGAGCAAGGGGTTGGACTAGGTGGTCTGTATGGCCCCTTCCATTTCTGTGATTCTACAATTCTGTTTCAGGCACACAGGAGGAAAGGTCACTGTTGCAGAGGTATTTAAAATTCCCACACGACATGCACAAGGTGGATGGAGGCAAGCACAGCAATAACCTAGATTCAAGCCCATCCCATCTTAGCATTGCCTTGTTGACAGCGGGGAAGCGCTATGGCTCAGTGGTAGAGCATATGCTTGGCATGCAGAAAGTTCCAGGTTCAATCCCTGGTGGCTCCAGTTGAAAAGACCAGATAGAAGATGATGTGAAAGACCTCTGCCTGAGACCCTGGCAGTGCCCGATTAAACTCTGTGGAGGCCCCTAGGCAGTCAAAATCTTGGGCGGCCCCACTTCAGCCTGGAGGCACCTTCTCAAAAGCTCCTTTGACAAAGCTACGAGGGAGAGGCAGAGGATACCTTGGCAATGATGGCAGCAGCAGCCACACTAGGCATGTTGGGCAAAGAGTGGCCCAGTTGCTGGCTGCACATGCAGGCTGGGAGGGCTGCAAGCAGGGGGGAAACTGGGGTGGGGGAAGCTGGCCTGGGGACCCTAAAGGCGTGGGGGGCCATAGGCCAGTGCCTACTTGGCCTAATTGTTAATCTGGCCCTGCCTGGAGAGCAGCTGCCAGACTGAATAGGCAACAGGGCTTTTTCTCTGGAAAAAGAGGTGTCAGAACTCTCAAGAGGGAAATGATGGAGAAACACACGGGTGCCTCTCATGAACTTTTAAACATTTTTTTGAGAATTTTGTTTCCACAGAGAGGTTCCGGAACTCCATTCCACTGCATTCCCCCAGGAAGGAAAAAAAAGCCCTGGTGGGCAATACTGAACTTGATGGACCAAATGTCTGATTCTGTGTAAACTAATACAAAACAGCTTAATGTATTCATGAGTTTGAGTTAAGATGTCTCGCAAGGCTTTTTTTTGTAGCAGGAACTCCTTTGCATATTAGCTACACCCCCCCTGATGTAGTCAATCTTCCTGGAGCTTACAGTAGGCCCTGTACGAAGAGCCCTGTAAGCTCTTGGAGGATTGGCTACATCAGGGGTGTGTAGCCTAATATGCAAAGGAGTTCCTGCTACAAAAAAAGCCCTGAATGTCTGAATGTAGTTAAGATGATTCCTGAAAAGTATGCTTATTCACCAGAACACAAAAAAGTAACTAGTTCGCTAACAAACCCTACAGCTTTATCCCCCGGCCTTCAGGAGTAGAACATCTGATTGGCATGCAGAAGGTCCCAGGTTCAATCCACGGTATTTTCAGTTGAAAGAATCGTTAGGTGATGTGAAAGATTTCTGCCTGAAGCCCTGGGAGCAGTATTGGGATATTTGGTTAATATAGCAGAGTATTGCCCAGTCATGGAAACCTGATCCTGAGCGGAGGAAATAAATCTTCCAAGAAGTATATTGTAAAAAAGAGGTAAACTTACATTTATTCAAGTAGATTCAGTTCACATTCAGGTTGCAGTCGAAAGAAGAGAAATAAGCCTAATCTAAAGAGCATTTTCCCTATCACAAATGGCCAGCTTGTCTGGCATTGTATGGATAAAGGCATTGTCTCTACAGGGAAGATATACAGAGACATGTGTCTCCATGGAAGGCCACGTACAGCGAGTGAGAGGACAAAGTGAGAGAGAGAGAGGAGGGGTCAGAGGGCAGCTCCCAGGTTAAGACAAAGAGAGGCATCCTATTCAAGGAGATAACACCTATGTACCTTTAGAGTGATGTAGCGCCCCCTAATGTTCAGGCATGCTCACTCTAACAAGCTGCTGCTTGTCTGAGTAGACCATGAGTGGCCTAACTTGCTTAATATAAGAGCCTCAAAGAATAAATGTCAGATGTTTGAGAGCCGGAAGGAAGGAAGGAAGGAAGGAAGGAAGGAAGGAAGGAAGGAAGGAAGGAAGGAAGGAAGGAAGGAAGGCAAGCAAATAGAAGGGAGAGGGGAGGGAGAGAGAGGTAGAAAGAAAGCAACTTTAACTTTAAATGCATTTTCCAGTCTGCTAGCTGGTTTGGCTTGGAGAAGTGATTTAAAGAGACAAATGCTCTGAGAGCCACACAATATGTGTGAAGGAGCCACCGTTTGGCTGCCCCTGAAGTAGACAATTCTAACCTTGATGGACCAATGGTCTGATTCAGTGTAAGGGAGCTGCATGTGTTCTGATGTTTGTGGATGCCTGACTACCGCTAAGGTGATTCCTGAAAAGTGTGCTTATTCTCTAGGGTGCAAAAAGTAAGTAGTTAACTAATATTAAACCCTACATCTGAGTCACAGGTTTGCTACTTCACTATGCCTGGTGGGTACTGAACTGCGGGTACATCATAAAATGTTCCCAACACCCTGGTACTATTCTGGAAAGACTGGCGAAGGCAGGCTAGTGATGACTGTCAAGTATCTCTGTTATCTTCTATGGGAAGGGGAGGCTGAAGCTGGAATGTATGATCTCAGAGGGAAAGTGCCAGATGTATTATTAGAGGAGCAACATGGGCCTCTAATTCACTGTGTACTCTTGGTGTCAGCCGGCTCCCCAAAAGAATGATCACCTAGCTAGCGGAGCAAAGATAAATGAGGCCGTTCAGGAGATAGCGTGCATGTTTATGGAGGGAATTGGGGAATAAAGAACTATGAAGGGGAGAGATGGATTAGAAAAAATTGTAGATGGGCAATATGACTTCCCTGGCAGGTTCATTTTCGCCATCCAATAAATACACCGTCAGCTGCTATGTTTATTACGGTACCCAGCGATGCCATCTGCATGGCTCTGAGTTAAAATGCCCATTCAGGAAATGGCACGGGAGAAGAAAGCAGAGGCAGGGACTCCAATTCTTCATTTTGCAACCTGGGCCCTTACTCTCATAACTGGAGATAATGCTTTCTTTCTTTGACGGCTCAATTTACTGTCTCAGAAAAGAAAAAAATCGCTGCGCCATTGCGGCACACATAGAGAGCGCTTTGCAGATGTGCCAAGCGGTCAAAGGTCTAGAATAAAAATGATGTTGAAACAATAATTAATTAGCTGCCTCTCTTTAGAATATTTGCTTTGGGAGAGTGGTAGTAAATTAAGACACTCGTTCCCGAATGACAAGAGCCTGAGGAATGAAGGGGGTGGGCGGGCAATGAGGTTCGGATGAAAGGAGGGAAATAATCCTCGAAAGAGACCGGATTTGTTTACATTTGGAAAGTGATCAGGCTTCCCCCAGCAGCCAATGCATTTTGGTTTCCGCCAGGATTTTGCCCTGGTAAACAGCTTCAAGCTGTTGTTGGTGACTAAATAATAGGCCATTCCATCCAGAGCGAATGCAAATGGCTACGTGCAAAATGAATGTCCAGGATTCTGCTGCCGCTAGAGTCTGCAGTGGAACCAAACTGCTTATAATGTGCTTATGCTAGTTTCCAGACGGCTTGCTTCACCGCGCATGTAAGGGATGGCTTTTGATACCTATTGACTTGAAAATGTTAAAAAAAGAGTGTAGACAGGGTTGCCAATCCCCAGGTGGGGGCAGGGGATCCCCGGTTTGGAGGCCCTCCCCCCACTTCAGGGTCATCAGAAAGCGAGAGGGGGAGGAGAATGTCTGCTGGGCACTCCATTATTCCCTATGGAGACCAATTCCCGTAGGAGAATTGATCCGTGGGTATCTGGGGCTCGGGGGGGCCCTGTTTTTTGAGGTAGAGGCACCATATTTTTAGCATAGCAACCAATGCCCCTCCCCAAAATACCCTCCAAATTTCAAAAGGATTGGACCAGTTCTATGAGGAAGGTGTCCCTATCCTTCATTATTTCCAATGGAGGGAAGGCATTTAAACGCTGTGCAGTTTCTTTAAAATTGATGGCCAGAACTCCCTTTGGAGATCAGTTATGCTAGTCACACCCTTGCTCCTGGCTCCACCCCCAATGTCTCCTCGCTCCACCCCCAAAGTCCCCTGGCCTGACATGGCCTGGCCCAACTTGACATGGCTCAACCCATGGGTAGAAGCACCTTAAAGAGCCATGATTATTTAACATACATACATATATCCCTACCATTTCTTTTTTCTTTCCATATAGGACAAGAGCGTTCACTTGCAATGTACAAAACAACTACAAGGCTCAGGGTTTAGGAAAATGTATTCTAAAACCTATAAGCAAAAAAGCAAAACCTTTCACACTCGTACACAGTTCCTGTTGTCTATCCAAAAGCAGGACCTCTTTATCTAATACAATGTTGGAACTTTAAAAAAAAAATGAACAAAGCACATTTATTGCATAAGAAAAACAAGACTACATCGTTCCCTGCCAGAGGCAGAAGACACTCTCATTCTGCAAGTGTGAGAGGAACCATATATAACCACACTGATCTCTTAAAACAAACAAAATAAAAAACCCTCATCCCCTAGACTGCCCGTAGACTCCCCTCCCCCTCACTAGACCTGTGAACAGCATCACAGCAGACCACCATTAGATATATACTAACCCAATTCTACAAAAGACAACCTTCCCTGAATCCACGGAACTCTTTAAAAGCAGTAAGAAAAAAAACTGCAGAGACACTAGCCCTAAAATTCACCCCTCTCTCCTCCTCTTTCCAGTCCCTCCGGGAGGGTCTTCTAAGCACTTGTCCCCACCCCTCTCTCTCTCTCTCTCTAGCTCACAAAAGCTTCCATTCTGAGTAAAACTTTGTTGGTCTTAAAGGTGCTGCTGGGCTCCTACTTTGTCCTGCTGCTTCAGACCAACATGGCTGCCCACCTGGATTTCTCTCTCTCATGCAGTCCTCGGAAAGGAAAGGCGAGAAGCAGGAGAAGAGGACAACAAGAGCCCTGCTGGGTGAGGGAAAGGGAGGGGGCGCATCTTGGGTACAAAAGGAGGCAAAATAACTGGCTCGGAGAAAAGGCGGGAGCGAAAAGCAAGATCTTGAATTCTGTGTTGGTTTTTGCAGGGCATGGTGGTTGTCTGCGGGGTAAGCAGACACGTCCCCATCTTTTCTCCGAAACCTTGTACTTGCGAGGAAGGAATTGCAATTCCAGCCTGCACATCTGCAAGAGGGATAATGCAGTCCTCTCTGCATGCTTGCTTGGAAGTCAAACCGATTAGAGGAGGGGGAGCATCCAGGGAGTCACAGCAGCTGCTGGTGGGTGATGGCAGGGAAGGAGACCTCTCCCTGAGCAGCGGCTGCGGCAAGAACAGGGAGGTTTTGGTAGGGCACTGGGGGAGCGGGGAGGGGAGGTCAGAGGGAAGGCTTGGGAGAGCGGCGGGGAGAACAGGGAGACTTGAAGGAAGCAGGGTAAGCTCCCTCTCTCTTTAAATGGGGAGGGAGGCAGATAGGGGGGCAGCTTTGCTGTCACGGCAAAAGTATCCTGCGGGGCGGCTGGCTTGCTACCCCCAGCCTCCCCCCAGAAAGTGCCCAATTTGGCGCCCCCTCTCAGGTGCTGCCGGGGGCAAGCACCCCCCTCTGCCCCCCCCCCCCCCAAATCCAGCCCTGAACACATCAAAGGTTACAATCCAGCTTCAGATATTCTTGGAAGCACGGCATAGTAATTAGAGCCCTGTAAGCTCTTGGAGGATAGGCTATATCAGGTAGGTGTGGCCTAATATTCAAAGGAGTTCCTGCTACAGAAAAAGCCCTGGTTGGCAGGAGACTTAGGAAAACCATCTGGCTACTTCTGGTGGAAGGTGCCGAGCGTTAGATTCCTAGACTCCTGGTGGAAAGAATAGTTTTCCTAAGACAAAACATGTTCATAGTTTCAACTGAAGTTGGTAGTAAAGCATTCTCTACCAGTGTGCATTTTTCCCATGCACGAGCATTCCATTCTGGTGTTCTAAGGAGGGCCGTAGCAGCAGCAGACCTCTGGGGACGGTGCTCTAATAGATTCACAAGGCTGGCTTGTTTAAATGGGATTTCATTGTATTACACAGAGGATTTTTTTCCTAAGGACGTGATTATTCCAGGCCTTATCCCCTTGCTGTGATATGACCACTTTTGGCACCGTGCTGCATGGCGTGGGATTAGTCTGCCGGCATTGTACAAAGTGACTTAGACATGTTGTCTTTCTTATTAGCATGTGGTATTGTAGATCATTTTACAGAGGCAACAGCTGCAGCCATTACTCCTACAGTTATGTCATAATTTGGTATGCTAAAATGCTGCTGGCAGAGGGGGGAAAAAAGAAAAGATTCGCTCTGCTTATCAATATGTTGAATTTTCGTAACCCTGGAGCTGTTCGTTCTCTGCCGCTGTTCACCTCCAAATAGCAATAAAAATAGATATGAAGCGGCTCCCGAGGATCGGTGAGGGAATGCGTACCCATAGGATGGCACTCTTGCACTTTTGTTATTGTTGATCCTTGGGCAGGCTGTGGTCTGAAATGTTATGTAGTGTGCTCCCAGGGATTTTTTTTTATCAGGAACTCCTTTGCATATTAAGCCACACTATCTGATGTATAAGGCTGCCAAGTCCCTGGGCTGGGCCGGGCAGGGGTTCTTCTGCCCTGGAGGTTCCCAATCTGCCGGCCCACATTGGGCCAGCAGGGGGAACCTCCCCCAACGTTGCTGGTGTGATGATGAAACTTGCGGGTGACGTCATCGCACCGGCAATGTCGCATGTGACCACTCTAGGTATTTCCAAGAAAACTCTATGGTTTTCCTGGACACTCTAGCAATTCGGGAGGGATAACTCTATGGTACAATATGTACCATAGAGTTTTGCCCTCCCAAATTGCTAGAGCATCCGGGAAAACCACAGAGTTTTCCCGGAAATGCCTAGAGCGGCCGTCCGTGACGTCGCCAGCATGACATCACCTGCAAGTGACATCATTGCTTCACATGCATGAAAAATTCCCCCACTGGAGAACACAGGGGACTTGGCAATCCTACTGATGTAGCCAATCTTCCAAGAACTTACAAGGTTCTTCTTACTGGGCCTACTGTAAGCTCCAGGAGGATTGGCTACATCAGGGGTGTGTGGCCTAATATGCAAAGCGGTTCCTGCTCCAAAAAAAGCCCTGCATGCTCCATCAGTCCTATTCCAACCAAACCACCCAAGTGACTGCTTGGGGTTGGAAAAGTGAGAAGAGCACCGATGTGCCTCAGGGGCCTGGCTTGCTCCCAGGCCTCAGCAGTAGGGTTGCCAGACCCCCAATCACATTAGAAATAAATCATAGTTGAGTATAGAGTGTTTTTTGGAATTATATCCTTTTGACTTGAGTATTCTAGCACTGGGAACCATACTGCCACTACGTTAGATTCATAGTTCTTGGGGGATAAATGAGAATTTGCATAGGCCAACTTCGACAGGATAAAGTAGTCCCATATCTTGTATGGCCAGTATTGAATAGTAGGTAGTAGCATATGAACTCTTAAACACAGGAAAAAACACCAGGTCACACTGCTATATAAACAACAGAGCTTTATGCCACAAATCTATAATAAATATTTTCCTATTCATATAATTCACACTCACACCCTCTCAGCAATTTATTACATACACAACTTCAAAATGAAACAACAAAACAGCACAACAATGAACAACACAAAAATGAAACTGCGAATGTTGTTCACAGGGGCCTTCACCTCTCAGTCTGCCCGGCAACAGACCCATCTCTCCTCCATTGCCTCCTCAAAGCTCTAGCAATGTGACATGTGCTTTCCATACATTCCTAGGGGTAAACACCACCACCCAGGGAACCCTGGCTTCCTTAATTGCCTATCCTCTGCCAACAGTGGTGTGCAGAAATACTGTTCACATGTATTCTATAGAAATAATGGGGTCCAGGAAGTGGGAGGATGGAGGAAAAAAACAGCAAGGCTCCTTCTCTACATACCCCTTTTGCCATCTAGCCTAACCAGGTTAACATTTACAGCTATTGTTCTTTTCTATCTCTGATTAGTAAAGTGGATTAATTGATGCAAAACGTCTCTGTGTTTGTTTGTCGTGTGAATGGAAACTGCTATGGAATGACTGGGTTCTTTTGTGGCTCTTCCATAGCACTGGTAACAAGAAACTCCAATAATTTCAAACATGCGCATTTTGCTTATAGAGCTTACAACATAGAAGTTCTGCAGAAACACAAAGCTGATCTGAAAAGGGAAAGACCTATAAAGGGAACGACCTACAAAGGGACCTTTAATGAATAGGTCACAACGAACTCATGGCAAGTGATTCACAGGGTGTTCAAGGCCAAAAATGAGCAGTGGTGGTTCCTTATCGCTTTCCTCCATGTAGCCAGCCCAGTCTTCCTTGGTAGTCTCCCATCCAAGTACTACTCATGACCAACCCCAGGGATTTTTTTTTTTTTTAGCAGAAACTCAAAGGGTGATAACAGATGGGCATTTAGGGGTGGATCAGAGGCATCCCAAATCAGGCCAGCTAAAAAAGAGTGCGGCACACAACCAAGAGCCCCTTTTGGGGCTCCATATCTCCTTCTACCTCCATATCTCCTTCTATCTCCTCCTCCATATCTCCTTCTACACCTCGGTTGTTGAGTCTCTTAATTGGACCAAAAGGGGCTCTTTGTTGTGTACGGCAAGAGCTGTCCCCAACCCTTCACACGCTCCCCGGCAAGGTGTTCCCATCCCATCTGTAAGGCGGCTTGGCGTGATCAGATGGGGGGGGCGCCTCAGAGGCCAGACTGCTCTTTTTCACCCCCAACGAGTCAAGCGCTCATGTGCTCAAGCACTCTGGGTAGTTTTTTTTTTAAGTGGGAAATGGCTTGGGGCAGCTTGGCAGTTTCACACTGCCAAGGCGCCTTGCTCTTGCACTTCCCCATCCAGATGCAAAAGAGGCAACTGATGTGCCCTCAAAAGATTGTTACCACTTTGACAGTGATAGCTTTTTGAACTGCTCTGAAGCTTCCAGAGGACAGGGTGAGTATGGGTTGGGGCTTGGTGGCAGATGTTCGTGTTCGCAAGGATTTTTTGGGTTGGTTTCTGAGGTGTCTCTGAGAGGCCCCTAACTGCCTGTCTGTTATCACCCAATGGAACACAGTTCCAGTTGGCTCAGTATCAGGAGCTGTGGCCCAATATGCAAATGAGTTCCTCCTGGGCCTTTTCTATTAAAAGCCCAGTGTGAAACAATGGCGATGTCAGAGGGTGTGGCCTAATATACAAATGAGTCCATGCTGGGCTTTTCTACAACCCCCCCGACCAATCTTACTTAGCTTCTAAGCTCCATTGAGCTCAATGGTAAACTGAATCATTCAGGCCAACTATGGGCCTTTATATAGCCTTAAATAAAGATTAAAAGATTAGACTGAAGCCATATCAAGGCAAGAAAAGGAAATGCACAGACTGAAACAAGAATTACACTCTTGGCAGAATTAATCTATAGCTTTATTGCTGAACGTACACGGCTGGGGAAGGAATAATCCAAATGGGAGAGTTCCAGTCATTTCTCAAATTGAAGCATGGATGGAGTTTGAGTGAACTATTGAAACATGATGTACTTCAGTGTACTGAAATATATTCATTGCATACCATCTTGAAGGGCACAACCCTCCACCCTTTCATGGAGAGAAAGACAATGCGAATGTTTACGTAGGACCAAATTTTCATGCGGTTCTTGCCACGAATCTCAGTAGGCAAGTAAAACATGGTGCATTGACAGGAGACAAAGCATCACGAAGCGGGACAAACCTAGAGACTCCATGTTGGTTGGTTTGGGATTGGGATGGAGCTTCTTTGTTCTTAGGGACCTCTCTGTATCAGGAATAACTATTGCTAATTTCTTTCCCCTTCTGGAGCAGTTGGGCATTTTGGCTTCAGATGGGAAGCCGAGGAAGGAGGAACAGAAGCTGGCATTTTACGGCAGCTTCTGTTTGTTTGCTGTCACAAAAGGGCAGATGAGGGGGATGAGGGGGGATCCAGACTGTTAACCTGCCACAGCTGACATTTTTATTGGCTTTTAATTAAATACCTCCCCCTCCCCCAACCAGCCACATCAGCACATGCATATATCCCCTCCTCTCCCCCATTTGGCTGCCTCTTCCGGAAACCTCATTAAGATAGAGGACCACAATTACACTTGGAATCCAGGGTCACCTCTCCGAGTTCCACTCCGTTGCCTGATCTGCTTTGTATGGGCAAAGGGCAGCGCAGAGTAATGCAATATGCGTCGCATTCTCTTCTGATTCTCTGGACAAAGGGCAAAGAGATGAGAAATTCAATAGGGATCTTTCTCTCAGCGGCCGGTAGCCAAAGGAGAAACACAGCCATTTATTCTGTAGAAAGGGCGGACGCAGCTCTAGCGGAGAATTAAGGTGCTGAACCTCTTGCTGGCGAGGCAATAGCCACTTTTTATCCCAATGATAATTAAGGTTTAATGACAAAGCAGAGGACCCTGATGGAGGTGAAAGAGGAATACCTCATGAGTGGCTACACTCTGTCCTGTTAGGGGGGCTGAGCTTTAGGTGGCTCCAGGGGTTGTTTTGTAGAAAAATAGGTGGCGGAGTTCCCTCTAAGATGCAGAGCCTTGTGAACAAAAATTCTACTTTGTGAGCTACTGGCATTAAAGTTGTGAGCTACTGCATAAATTAGTCTGCTCGGGGTCATCCTTCCTGAGCTAAGACAAAAATGTGTGAGCTACAGGGTAAAAATCTGTGAGCTAGCTCATGCTAACTCAGCTTAGAGGGAACACTGGTGGAGCTCATTAGCATAGCTCATTGGCATATGTCGCCCCCCCTCCCCAGCCAAAAGCAACCCGATGCAAGCAAGGAGAGCCCCAGGGGAGTGAGGCCTGCTTGGGCTGACTAGAGATCCAGCTAGCCCAAGCAGACCTTGCTAGCCTGGGACTCTCCTGGGCCACCGCCCCCCCAGCCAAAAGGCCAGCAAACCACCCGCTGCCCAAAATCACATAAGAAGTGAAGAAAGAGTAGCATGGGCTTCTCCAGGGGTTTAATGAGGATTGCTGGGGGTGTGGCAAAGCCCCTGGTGGTTGGCTGCCCGCTCTCCTAATCCAGGGATTGTTATGCAGCTGCACCTACGATTCAATGGACAAGGTAGGTGGGGAGGAACAGGGGGAGCCATCAGAAAGTTTCAGGAGCTGTGCTCCTGTGAGCTCCTGCTGAATCTGAGGCCTGGGTGGCTCAAATAACCCCACTCTGTGGGAGGTTTTGATCCCGATAGCTGCAGAATGAGTAGCCAGAGAACTGTGAATTTTGTGTCAAAATTCTGCAAAATGAAGGTGTCAGTTCTGCGGGGCTTTTTTTGGTAACAGGAGCTCCTTTGCCTATTAGGCTACACCCCCCCCCCCAACCCCCCTTGATGTAGCCAATCCTCCAAGAGCTTACTGTAGGCCCTGTAAGAAGAGCCGGGTTAGCTCTTGGACAATTGGCTACATCAGGGGGATGTAGTCTAATATGCAAAGGATTTCCTGCTACAAAAAAGCCCTGCAGTTCTGCAAAATTGAAACCGTATTAATAATAATAATAATAATAATAATAATAATGCAAACTGATGGATCATGGGAAATTATTTATGAAATGTGTCGGTTGTGTTGGTCTTGTATATGTCTTGTATATGTCACAGTCCTCTCTTGAGAGCAGTTCCCTCAGAGCTCTCAGTCCCACCTACCGACCAGGGTGTCTGTTGTGGGGAGAGGAAGGAAAAGAGTCTGTAAGCTGCTCTGAGACTCTGAGTGAAGAGCAAGGTATAAATCCAAACTCTCCTCTTTCTCCTCCTCTAAAGCCAAAGAAAACATTACTTACAAAAACACATTTAATTCAGTTAGGAACAGTGATACCCATGAAGGATTGCAACTGACAGATGCCAACTTAAGAACTTTCCATTTGTGGAGCCGCATTTTGCGTCCTCCCCCTTCCTGCTGCCTCCTGCTGTGCTCCCCGAAATTCACTCCAGGGAGTTGGTGGCCGCTTGCGTAACAGAAAGGAGCCTTAGGAGGCAAGCCAATGTATTTCTGATTTTGAAAATGATCACAGGAAAAAAATAAAAGAAAGAATGCTGTATGGTATATATTGATTTTCAATAGTTAAGCGAACAGAAGTTAACTTTGTTCAGACAGCTTTATTTTGGCTGTTTTGGAGAAACGTTGCCACACCGTTTGTGATAAATGGTGCTATATCAGGGTGATTCCAAACCATCACTGCTCCTTTGCATATTAGTCCACACACCCCTGATGTAGCCAATCCTCCAAGAGCTTACCAGGCTCATTTTTGTAAGCACCTTGAGGATTGGCTACATCAGGGGGTGTGGCCTAATAGGCAAAGGAGCTCCTGCTAGAATTCCACCAGACAGAATCAATTCCACGTGGGGCCAATGGGCAGGGCCAGCCTTGCCACTAGGCAAACTAGGCGATCGTCTAGGGTGCCAGTCTTATGGGGGCACCAAATTGTGCACCCCCCCTGTGACTCAATGATGTTATCAGTGCAGGGGGCGATGCCAAAAGTTAGCCTTGCCTAGGGTGCCAGACAGTCTGGCAATGTGGTTGCAGAAACTGAGTTCACCTCAGCCAACATGCCTTGATTGGAAAGCATCATAGAAGATGCAGCTCTGAAAGATTTCTCTGCATGACTGGCAACCAGAACCAGGTTCTGGGGCTCCTGGGCAGAGGGCACCCAGGGCTGCCCACTCTCCTCTGCTTACCACCAGGCCTGCCTCTCATGCCTCCTGACCCACATGCATGTGTGTCCTTCCCCCTACGCCATCATGAGCCCTCTCGCCACCTGTATTCTCAGATACCGACTCCACCCATGAGCCCATTCCCTGATGACACGGGGCAGTGAGGACTGCTGGGTGCATGGATAGCCACGTGCCTGCAGGCAGGAAGCTGGGGGAAGACAGCGGGCCCTGCTGGAAGCCCTGGACCCTGGCAGTGGCCCCACCTCAGAGCGTGCTGTTGCTGACCTTGCTGGGTTCCCGGTAATGCAAGAGAGAGAGCCAATCTGGTGTAGTGGTGAAGTGCGCAGACTCTTATCTGGGACAGCTGGGTTTGATTCCCCACTCCTCCACATGTACCTGCTGATGTGGCTTTGGGTCAGCCACAAGTTCTCTCAGAGCTGTTCTGTTCAAGAGCAGTTCTCTCAGAGCTCTCTCAGCCCCACCTACCTCACAGGGTGTCTGTTGTGGGGAGGGGAAGGGAAAGGAGATGGTGAACCTCTCTGAGACTCCTTCAGGTAGTGATGGGCAGGGTATAAATCCAATCTCTTCTTTTTCTTCTTCTGGACTGGTATGCCTGTAAGGGTTCCTCAAAGTGGTGCCTGTGGACACCTTTCCTGGTGCATGGTAAGGGCTTTTAGAAGGTGATGGCCAGGACTTTTTTTTGTAGCAGGAACTAGGCTTCCCAACCCTCCCGCCCTGGCAGGGGACCCCAGGATTTCCACCCTCTTCCCCCGCTCCCCCCCAAAAACGGAAGTGGGGGGAGGGGGGGAAACGGCGCCAGGGACCATGGCGAGCCGCCCCATCCCGGAGCGGGCAAGGCCACCTCACCGCTGCCGCCCCCTCCCCACCCACCGCAGCTGCTCCTCCGAGATGGGCCCAGGCTGAGCCCATCTCGGAGGAGCAGCCAAGAGGCGGCAGCAGTGCAGGCAAAACCAGGGAAAGGCGGAGGCAAGCCAGGAGCATGGTGAGCCGCGAATCCGGGCCCTTCTAGGACCCGGACTCACTGCTCACCACGCCCCCGGCCCGCCTCCACCCCCCTCTCTGATTCCACCCCAGAGGCGGAGCGGAGCGGGCGAGGCCGCCGCGCCGCTGCCGCCTCTTCTCCGCTCGCCGTGGCTGCTCCTCCGAGATGGGCTCAGGCTGAGCCCATCTCGAAGGAGCAGCCACGGCGAGCGGAGAAGAGGTGGCAGCGGCGCAGCGGCCTCGCCCGCTCCGAGACGGGGCGGCTCGCCACGCTCCCCGGCGCCGTTTCCCCCCTCCCCCTAGCTCCACCCCAGTGTCTCCTGGCTCCACCCCCAAAGTCCCCAGATATTCCTGGGGTTGGACTTGGCAACCTTAGCAGGAACTCCTTTGCATAGTAGGCCGCCTCCCCCCCCCCGCAATGTAGCCAATCCTCCAAGAGCTTAAAGGGCTCTTAGTACAGGGCCTACTGGAAGGTGTTGGAGGATTGGCTACATCAGTGGGTGTGGCCTAATAAGCAAAGGAGTTCCTGCTACCAAAAAAAGCTCTGGTGATGGCTAGGTGTGGCTTGTCTCCCACAGGGCTTCTGACTGGCTGTGCAGATCAAAGGAGATCCTGTTAAACAGAGCTTGCCTAAAATGCTGAAGAGTTACTCTTAGACTTGGATACAAGCTTGATCCCTGACATTTTGTTTGGCTCCACCTTGCACGGCCCCCATTTTTGTGATTGTGCCCTCTGCCCTTTGTCAGGATGTCAAAGGCGCTTTCAGGCTCCAAAAGGTTGGGGAGCCCTGTTGAGTGCTGTTATGTGTGTCATCCAAATGAAGTATGTATGTGTGTGTGTGTGTGTGTGGGGGGGGGGGAACCTTGCCTTTGGCATCCTGATTTCCCCACTCGTATTTCCTCTCCCCCCCTTTGTCATCTAAGCACAAATGATCCAGGGTAATAATATCAAAGTAACAGAGAAAGACAAAGGTCTGGATTAAGTGAAATTGACACTTGTTATGTTCTTATGGTGTTTTGACAATCCATCATGTCTCTGGTATCCATTATGCCCATTTCTTCCTTGACTGATAAATATTCTTCTTAAAATTTACTTGAGCGATGCAGGGACATCTTGAATTTGTCACATGAAAGAAGATTCATCTGTTTCTTCCCCCCCCCTTCTTTTCACAAGTGAGATTTCTTTCCTTTTTTTAAAAAAAAAACAATGCAACTTTATGTGCCCATTTATGGCATGGATTCCTGGCACCCCACTTATCATATTGTGATTGTCTCTGAAGCAACAACAACACGTTTTAACTCTTTGCAAAAAAAGGAACTGGCTTCTCGTCGTTATGGCAACACGAGTTCTAAAAAAATGATGTAAAGCAAAGACCACCTTTAATATCACAAGAAGTTGTTATGGTAACTTGAATTTTTAGAAGTAACTAGGTTAAACTACACTTTTATTCACAGCTCTGCATAAACAAATTCTGATTAAAATATCAGGTTTAATTTAATCAGTTAATTAATGTCACAAAATGTCATTTATCTTATAGCTCCTTCATATTCTGTGCAAAAATTACTCAGCTTGCTGAGTTTTAACTATTCTGTCATCAGTTTAGGGTTTTGGAAAAGAGGAGTATATTTATTTTTGGACAGTCCACTCACCCCATCCCAAGTGGTGGAAATAACATTGTTGCCAGGGGTTTTTTTTGAGCAGGAATATACAGGAACACAGTTCCGGCTGGCTTGGCATCAGGGGGCGTGGCCTAATATGCAAATTAATTCCTGCTGGGCTTTTTCTACAAACAAAATGCCCTGATCGTTGCTATTTTGATGCAACAGGTGCCCCCACTCGGTGAATTATATGCGAAGTGGTGGTGGTGGAAAATGCCATCAAGTCATAACTGATTTATGGCAATCTTGTAGGGGTTTCAAAGCAAGAGATGAACAGAGGTGTTTTGCTATTGCCTGCCTCTGTGTAGCAACCCTGGACTCCCTTGGTGGTCTGCCATCCAAGTACTAAGCAGGGTTAAGAAGAAGATATTGGAAGATATTGGATTTATATCCTACCCTATACTCTGAATCTCAGAGAGGTCACAATCTCCTTTTACCTCCCACCCCACCCCCACAACAGACACCCTGTGAGGTAGGTGAGGCTGAGAAAGCTCTCACAGAAGCTGCCCTTTCAAGGACAACTCCTACAAGAGCTATGGCTGACCCAAGGCCATTCTAGCCGCTGCCAATGGGGAATCAAACCCGGTTCTTCCAGATAAGAGTCTGCGCACTTAACCATTACTCCAAACTGGCTCTCAGTTTAACCCTTCTTAGATCTGATGAGATCAGACTAGGCTAGGCTATCCAGATCAGGGTGTATGTGAAATGCATGAAAAACACCTCTATAATTTAGTGCTAGTTAGATCTCGCCTGAAGAGAGCCCATTGGTTTAAGCGAGTCTAGCATGGTCTTTGCTTGCAGTTACAACAGGACACAGTACTTTGCCTTCTTAAGTTGTTTGGGACTGAAGTTCATGTGTTTCTTGTTAAGAACCCTATTCAGGTAATTGGAATTCCCTGTGCGAAAGTTGAACAAGCCAGTAGACCTGCTCTGTCACACAGACTTGCCTTTGAAGAAGAATTTTAAGTAGTGATGATTGGATTCCCCTACGGCACTTACAAAAATTCAGTATTTCTGGCCTCTGTGAAAGTTCTTTGGATTTGGTTTCTTCTGATACTCAGTCGAAGGGGAGGTGGGGGAAAACTGACACAAATTTGATCATAACATCTGAGCTAATTTGATTGGGCAAGCATCCCTAATTTTCAGTTTTAGCTTTTGAGTTTTCATTCACCTACTTCTTATTACCCAGAGCTGCAATAAAACATATCCTCTAGTGATCTATGGGACTTTGCCTCAAACTCTTTAAAGATAGATATTATTGCCTCTTATCTGAGACTTGAACAAAGCAGAGTCAGAGCTTTGAAGCAACCACAATGGTGTCATGAGCAAATTCAGCCATTACTTTAATGAGTCACACCTTTAAGACCAACTAAGTTTTATTCAGAATGAAAGCTTTCGTATGCTCTAAGCAGACTTCATCAGACAAAACTGGAATGGCAAGCAGTCCTAAATATAAAGTGGGCAGTGAGTTGGTATGTAGAGTCATGGAAATGTTATTAGCAGATGAAAAGAATCACAAATTGTGGGCTGTGTTTGTCAGTTAGTGTTGTTAACTGGGCTGAAACAACAGTGGAGGGTGATAAAAAAGCAGATTGATGTCATAGGTGTGAAGTGCCATAAATTTGGGTATCATTCTGGTTTTGTTATTTCTGTGTTTAAAAAGAGGGTATTTGTTTCCCAAGAGGTTATAATATCATTATAGTTTGCCATTAGAAAAAAAAAAAGAATACATTAAAATATAATGGAAGACGTGTTAATATACGTAATAAGATAAACAGCCAATATCCCTTATTTGAGTATGTCAATACACCCTCCCCCCACAATATTTTGATTCGCTAAAAGAGAAATACATTCCAGTTTGCCAGTAGAAAAAAATTCACAAATTCAGTCTGTGGAGAAACGCCATCTTAGTTGGGAGGGAACATGAAACTGCTAAGCAGGCTTTGGGGCCTAGCCCTCCTTTCATTCCCCCCTCCCTTCCAGAGCCAAACCAACAACTCTAGGGGGAAAGTCTCCTAGAGCGGCAGGAAGTTCTTTTGTTCTTGGTATGTGAGTTAGGCAGGAAGAGAGACAGTCCTCAGCTGGCGCTCAAAGGAGGAGGTTGTGAGCATGGGGGCTCCTGACTGTGGGATAGGCCTACTCAGGAAAAGGAGGCCCCCAGGCAGTCAGACCAAGTAAGTCATCCACAAAGCAGGGCAAGTTTAGACCAGGGACAGTAGGATGTGTTTATAACCACCTTTTCTTTGTCATGCTGTTTGCTGTGCGGGTGCTGTGCTGTGCTACCCTTTTACATGCAACTGTTTTTGTTTTGTTCTTTTCTTTTCTTTTTCTCTTTTAATTAAATATTTTTGCTGTTTTGAATGCTGGCAGTCAAACTCTGTACCACATAGATCCCCAACTGCTTTAGACCACGCTGCTTTAAGAAGGGGGCTCCGGGGAAGGGGGAAGGCATGCAGTTGGATAAGGTGCCAATCCTCCAGGGGTTCTCCGAAGAAGTGCTGTGGTCTCTGTGACACCCAAGTACTGGGTGGCAGAGGGCCTTGAGGCCTGGCCTCATAGCTGGAGAGGGGGATTGGGAGTCCTGTTCCTCTCAATCTGAACCCCTAGACTGAGCAGGTGGTGGCAGCGAGCCCAAGTGGAAGGAGGAGAAATAGCTCCCTCCAGGAGTTGGCGACTCAATAGGGAGTTGACGGGACCGGGTCTGAAGGCAGAATCGGGCCGGTTCCGTCACACAGTCGTTACCAAAATGAGATTTTGGAACACTGGAAATCCCTTGGGTGGTGTTATCTATGTAGCATTTTCCTTGGCTGAATGCCTACACTGGAGTAAGAATTCAGTAGGACCTTCTTCCCTGGAATGGTATATGTAATGTATATGTAAAATTGGACTACTTCTTTGTGTGTTGTGTGTGTGCGTGCAGGTGTGTGTAAAGTGCCATTGCCACATGGTCACCCTGTAGTAGGGTTTTCAAGGCAAGAGACTGTCTGAACCAGGGGTGTCAAACTCATTTGTTATGAGGGCTGTATCTGACATAAATTAGACCTTGTTGGGCCAGGCCATGTCAAATTGGGCTCGACCATGTTGGGCCAGGCCATGTGTATACCTATTTAAGATTAGGTAGCAGAGATACAAACTTTATAAAGAACACAGACAAAGACAATTAAATTTTTTTTTTTAATTTAAAAAAGCCCTTAAAAAATTAACACTCATTGGTCTTAAAGGTGCTTTCTTTTGTAAGGGAATTGAGGGAACTGGGCAAAGGAAGCTTTGGCTCTTTCCTTTCTTCCCCAGGGGACCAGAAGGGGGAAGAGCTTCAGCCAATAGAAGGAAGAGAAGCTTGGCTCAGGAGTTCTGCTGTGCGTTGAGAGAGCCAGGAAAAACAAGCCCTGCCTTCTCCAAGGGAGGAGCCTCAGCCAATGGAGAAAATAGAGGTTTTGCTCTGTAGCTCCTGTATAATTGAGCAAGCCTTGCAAGGCAAGCTATGATGCAGATGGAAGCAAGAGATACAGAGAAGGAAGCAGATGACAACCAGTTGCTCAGGGGCCTGATAGGAGCCCTCTGGGAGCTTGATTCAGCCTCTGAGCTGCATGTTTGACACCCCTGGCCTGAACAAAGGCTGCTCCACTGACTATGAAAGGTTTATTCAGGTGAGTAGCTGTGTTGGTCTGAAGCAGCAGGAAAAAGTTCGAGCCAGTGGCACCTTTAAGACCAGCAAAGTGTAAAACTTTGTTGGTCTTAAAGGTGCCACTGGACTCAAACTTTTTTCTGTGGAAGTTTGTTCATTTTTTGTCAAGTCGCTGCCGATTTATGAAGGGGTTTCCAAGCCAAGAGACATTCAGAGGGAGTTTGCCATTGCCTGCCTCTGCGTAGCAACCCTGATATTTCTTGGTGGTCTCCCATGAAAATACTGACGAGGGCTGACCCTGCTAAGGTTCCGAGATGTGGCTAGCCTCCTGCAAACACATTGGCCAATAGATACTACCAGGGCTATTTTGGTAGAAAAAGTCCAGCAGAAACTCATTTGCATATTAGACCACACCTCCTGATGCCAAGCCTGCCGGAACTGTGTTCCTGTTTGCTCCTGCTAAAAAAAAAAAGCCCTGAACAATACTAATAATCATGTTCCATCAAGTCACAACTGACTGATAGCAGTTTTCAAGGTAAGAGACAAGCAGAGCTGGTTTGCCATTCCCTTAATCTCTTGGCCAATATATAAACATATAATACCCAAGTTGCCATTTATAGTGTATGTCTTACAGTCCTCTGCCTCAACTCCCTGTTGGTTTGAGCCTGACTCATTGCCCATCTGTTTGGATAGCTGAGTAAGGATGGGTGTAACCATGGGTGGAATTCTAGCAGGAGCTCCTTTGCATATTAGGCCACACCCCTCTGATGTAGCCAATCCTCCAAGAGCTTACAAGGCTCTTTTTTGTAAGCTCTTGGAGGATTGACTACACCAGGGGTGTGTGGCCTAATATGCAAAGGAGCTCCTGCTAGAATTCCATCCCTGGATGTAGCATGAAACGAAAATCCATTGCTGCAGGTTTTGCTCAGCTCTGGCATACTGGCAGTCAAACCCATCGCGATCTTGGTGGTCAGCTTAGCCCCGGACTCCATGCTTTGTGCAGACTACCTTTCCCCAGATATATTTATTAATTTGCTCCTTGTTAATTACAATCAGAAAAGGAAACTTCAGTGAAACTGCAGAACTGTTCTGAGAATTGAATTCCCCTCCCCCTTGCTGACATTGTAAGGGTATAGCCAATCAGGGTTGAGTACTGCTGGCTTCACCATCAAACTGGGCTTTCACTGTTCTAAAAAAACGTTGCTTGTACTTTTCCACTCTTCAGTTCCATTTATCTTTCGAGGCGTTCCACTTGGGAAGAGGAACAGATCATTACTGAGTTGTTGCCGCTTCAGCAGGGTGATTGGGAATCCAGATCCCGAAAATAGCCAGAGATTATTACATCAGACAGGTGCTTAGAAGTATTGATCAGTCTTGACTCTAGCAGTGAGCCAGCTCCAGTGAACAGCTGCCAGAGTTGCAGTGGGACGCAACAGCTGGAGACAGGCTGAGAAAACCAGAGAGGATTCAAGACGGAGCTTCTCTAAACCATTTTGGACGTGCCATTTATCTTCTTCTCCAGAAAGGACAAAGAAGGGTGACAACAAGGCCTGCGAGGAAAGGAAGATGACAAAACACCTTTTTCGGGGGGGGGGGGGAAGCACTTCCCAAAAGATGCCCTTCTCCTTGTTGTCCCCCAAGACCCCTGAATCATCTCATCAGGTGCCAGATGCCAGCCTCCAAGTGGGGTGTCACATTCTCAGGGCGCAGGCAGGCGGGAGTCCAAAGCTGGTCTGAGGTCAAAGTTTGGGAAATCAAGCAGGAGCCGAGTCACCACAGCAAAACCACAAACCAGAAGCAGAAGTCAGTGTCCAAAGCCAAAGGTTCAGGGTGCCAAGGAGTTCAAACCAGTCAGGAACTGGAATCAGGAAGGACTGTGGATGCAAGCCAGGGAATCGACTTGTTGCTTCCAAGTCCCAGGTGTGAGTTGTATGGGAGCCTCCATCATCCTGCTCCCTGGGTGACCATAATTCTCCTAGAGCCTCCTCAGGGCTCATGACATGGGGTCTGGGGGTCCAGGGGATGGGGGGGGGGGGTAGGGCTGCCAGATCCAGGTTGGGAAGCTCCTGGAGATTTGGGATCGAAGCCTCAGAGGGGGACAGTGGGCTACAATGCCATGGAGTCCACCCTCCAAAGCATCCATTTTCTCCAGAGGAACTGATCTCTGTAGTCTGGAGCTAAGCTGTAATTCCGGGGATCTCCAGGTTCTACCAAGAGGCTGGCATCCCTATCTTCAGGAGACGTGGCATGGCCTGCCCTGTAATAAGAGCCCTGTAAGCTCTTGGAGTAGGGCTGCCAATCCCCAGGTGGGGGCAGGGGATCCCCCGGTTTGGAGACCCTCCCCCCGCTTCAGGGTCATCAGAAAGCGGGGGGAGGGGAGGGGAATGTCTGCTGGGAACTCTATTATTCCCTATGGAGATTTATTCCCATAGAAAATCATGGAGAATTGATCCGCGGGTATCTGGGACTCTGGGGCGGCTGTATTTTGGGGTAGAGGCACCAAATTTTCAGTATAGCATCTAGTGCCTCTCCCCAAAATACCCCCCAAGTTTCAAAAGGATTGGACCAGGGGGTCCAATTTTATGAGCCCCAAAAGAAGGTGCCCCTATCCTTCCTGATTTCCTATGGAAGGAAGGAATTGAAAAGGTGTGCCGTCCCTTTAAATGTGATGGCCTGAACTCCCTTTGGAGTTCAATTATGCTTGTCACAGCCTTGATCTTGGCTCCACCCCCAAAGTCTCCTGGCTCCACCCCCAAAGTCCCCAGATATTTATTGAATTGGACTTGGCAACCCTATCTTGGAGGAGTGGCTACATCAGGAGTGTGTGGCCTAATATGCAAAGGAGCTCCTGCTAGAATTCCAAGCCTGATTAGGCCACGCCCCCTGATGTAGCCAATCCTCCTGGAGGTTATAGTAGGCCCTGTAAGCTCTTGGAGGGGTGGCTACATCAGGGGTGCATGGCCTAATATGCAAAGGAGTTCCTGCTACAAAAAAAGCCCTGGTTTGTGTAGTGTATCGCCATTACGATACAACGTAATAACGCAACAACACAATGCCGGGCCACGCGCGCCCATGCAAAGAGGCGACTGGGTTGCCCCAGGCGCCCCTGCACAGGGCGCGAAACCCCCGCCAATCACCAGCTGTGGCGGGAAGTTCAACAGGCCAGGATTGGGCTGGCCTGTACAGGAGGCTGTACCAGGAGTTGTATATAAGCGGGACCCGGCCCACGTGTTACCAGTTCTTCTCTCGTAACGTGCACCCATCAAAGCATGTTGCCCTACCAACGTCTCTCGTCTCAGTACGTTACAGTTTGGACCACTCATCCTCTTTCAGCCTCATGGGACTGTTATGAAGGCACAAAGAAATGAGGAGAGACATTTATGCTGATATTTGGGGAAAAGGCGCTTCCTACATACAGTGGGGAAAGAATGTCTATACTGGCTTGAGTCGGAAGCGTTTATTTTTCCACAGTTACCAGTTCTGCAAGCCACTGTGTGTAGAAAACACATTAGACATGAAGAAGAGTCAGGAAGCCTAAAGGGATGTGGGATTATTTTGTTGCCATCTCTGAATGTCAGATGCAATCTCTCCCCCTTTCCCACAGAAGTCAGTAGGTCTATAAAGCCACCGATAGCACTCAATGCTATTGAAAATCCTACCTTTTCTATCCGTGGCACTCAAAGGGCTTATCCTTTGTATTGCTGAGGTGTATTGAGCAAGGATATGCAGCCAGAGAACTTGGGAGTTAATTAAAGTGTTTACAGTTCTTCCCGTTGCAAGACGGGAAAGCCGAGCCGCTCTTTCTAAAGAGGGGTAGTGGTGGCTGCATCCTTGATACAGCACATTAATTTGTTATAAAGCATGAAATAAGACAATTTAAGGAAAATTAGAATTAATACGCGACATTTGTCTCCAGCCTTGGTTAAGCGGTAACACAAAACAGCAAAACCTGTTAGTCAAGGAATACAATGTCGCCCGATAAGCAGAAATTAAACTGTGCAGTACCATGTAATCTCCTTTTTGAAGGGAACAGTTTGATGCCAAATATCCTCGCATATTTTCATTCGGGGAAATAGATAATGGAAATGATAGAGAGGTTGCGGTAAATATAACACCACAACTACGATACATGCTGTTCTATAAAAAATCCTCCCCCTCTATTCTTCCCTGCCTTTCCCTGCCCGTGATTGCACCGTTATCCTTCGTTGGTCTAGTGAACAACGCTGATGGTTACTCACCCAAAGCTTCAAGGGGGTGGGGGTGGGGATCTGCTGTATGCATGCTTAGAATAGTTACATGAAAACGACCTCCAGGCTAACTTTCCATATCAAACTGCCTCACTTACATGTGAACTGAGATCCTTGTTGGATTGGCATGGTGTTACTTGTTGAAGTTCTTGATTAGCCGTGTTCAGGGCTTTTTTTGTAGCAGGAACTCCTTTGCATATCAGGCCACACATCCCTGATGTAGCCAATCCTCCTGGAGCTTACAATAGGCCCTGTACTAAGAGCCCTGTAAACTCTTGAAGGATTGGCTATGTAATATAGTGGGTTCTTAGGCATTGAAGAGGCGAGGTGGTAGTGATAACAAGCTCTTTATTGAGTGCAGCATGGTGGTGGCTGCACTAACTGAACTGGAGAACGGGGCCCGCTTGCTCAACTATATACAACACTGGGTTCCCGTGCTAGCACGTGATTGGGTCATTCAAACCAGCAGAGGGCCCGTGATTGGAGCAGGGCAGCGGGGATTTGGATCCTACTGCCCATTGTTCCCAAGTCCCCAAGCTCAGTCCTTCAGCCTCCAATGAGCCAGGCAGGAACACCATTTGGTATCACAAAGATTCACATACATAACAGGCTACATCAGGGGTGTGTGGCCTAATATACAAAGGAGTCCCTGCTATTAAAAAAGCCCTGCACGTGTGTGCTTCAAAAATGACCATTTTAATTTCAGCTTGGGGTTTTCTGCAGGGCATACTTCTAATTATTCTCAAATTTCTGGGTGTGGGAGAAAGTTTTTATTGTAAGAATTCTTTTCCACCACAATTTTTGGCTTGTGGAATTTCAGCCCATGAAAAGCATACACTTAAGAGCCAGTTTGATATAGTGGTTAAGAGTGGTGGAGTATAATCTGGGAGAACCGGGTTTGATTCCCCACTCTTCCTCCACATGTAGCCAGATGGGTGATCTTGGGTCAGTCCCAGTTCTCTTAGGGCTGTTCTCTCAAGAGCAGTTCTCTCAGGGCGTTTTCGCACTCACCTTCAGCCGGCGCGACCCCCCTCTTCACCGTGCAGGATCTGCGCGGATTTTGCACTAAACGCCACGGAGCAGCCGGAAGAGCCGGAAAGTCCCGGCGCTTTTGCCGCGCAAACGGAAACTGCTTTTTGGCTGTTTACGTTTGCGCCGCAAAAGCGCCGGGACTTTCCGGCTCTTCCGGCTGCTCCGCGGCGTTTAGTGCGAAATCCGCGCAGATCCTGCGCGGTGAAGAGGGGGGTCGCGCCGGCTGAAGGTGAGTGCAAAAACGCCCTCAGAGTTCTCTCCGCCCCACCGTTCTCACAGGATGTCTGTTGTAGGGAGAGAAAGGGAAGGAGATTGTAAGCTGCTTTGATACTCCAAGTGAAGGGCGGGATATGCATCCAACTCCTCCTCCTCTTCTTTTTCTTTGTCATCTTGCTGGATTAAACCAGCAAGGAGGCCCCTAGGCAGTCAAAACCTTGCCCCCACCTTGCAAATTATCTTCTAATATCTCCTGAAGGCACCTTCTCCAAAGCCACTTTGACAAATCTGTGGGGAAGAGGCAGAGAGAGGCAAACCAGCCTGGGGCCCCCAAAGGCGTGGGGGTCCATAGACTGGTGCCTACTCAGTCTATTTGTTAAGTCCTGTCACCTTCATCTTCTTCCAAAAAGCCCTGTCTGAAGTTAAAATGGAATTTTTAAAATGCATCCACCCAGACAGGAGTGGGGAGGGGGAGCGCATGCTAACACACACAAACAGCTCTAAGGTGACACCACACCCCTTTACATCTGTATCCACTGTACATCTTTGCACAGCAGTCACTTATGCTACAGGGTAAGGTTGTACCTTGGGAATGGATAACTTGCAGCCTATGGCTGATTTTTCCCAGTCCAGGAACGATATCATCTCATTTACAAGAGAAGAGGCATGTTTAATCCGGGGCGTGGTGAGAGGGCTTGTGCGGTTCAGTGAGGCTGTGGGCTTTGCTATGCAGGGCCACCCAAGATGGATAGGCCACAGCTGGGAACCCAGACAAAATGCAATCCACTGGAGAAGAAAATGGCAACCCATTCCAGTATACTTGCCAAGAAAACCTCATGGACAGTAACAAAAGACTAAAAGATATGGCGTTGGAAGATGAGCCCCTCAGGTCAGAAGGTGCCCAATAAGCTACTGGGGAAGAGTGGAGGGCAAATACAAGTAGCCACAGAAAGAATGAAGCAGCTGGGCCAAAGTCAAAAGGATGCTCAGCTGTGGATGCGTCTGATGGTGAAAGGAAAGTCTGATGCTGCAAAGAACAATACTGCATTGGAACGTGGAATGTAAGATCTATGAGTCAAGTTAAGCTGGATATAGTCAAACAAGAGATGGCAAGACTGAACAGCTACATCTCGGGAATCAGTGAACTGAAATGGACAGAAATGAGTAAATTTACTCAGAGGATCACTACATCTATTATTGTGGGCAAGAGTCCCGTAGAAGAAATGGTGTGGCCTTTATAGTTAACAAGAGAGTGAGGAAGGCAGTAATGGGATACAGTCTCAAAAATGACAGAATGATCTTGGTCTGTATCCAAGGCAAACCATTAAATATCACAGTAATCCAAGTCTATGCTCCAACCACTGATGAAGAAGAGACTGAAGTGGACCAATTCTATGAAGATCTACAACACCTTCTAGAATTAACACCAAAAAAATATGTCCTCCTCATCATAGGGGACTAGAATGCCAAAGTGGGAAGACAAAAGGTAACTAGAACAACTGACATGTTTGGCCTTGGAGAACAAAATGAAGCTGGGCAAAGGCTAATAGAGTTTTGTCAAGAGAACAAGCTGGTCATAGCGAACACCCTCTTCCAACAACCTAAAAGGCAACTCTACACATGGACATCACCTGATGGGCAACACAGAAATCAGATTGATTATATACTCTGCAGTCAAAGATGGAGAAGCTCCTTACAGTCAGCAAAAACAAGACCTGGAGCTGACTGCGGCTCAGGTCATGAACTACTCACTGCAAAATTCAGGCTTAAATTGAAGAAAACTGGGGAAGCCATCAGGCCATTCAGGTTTGACCTTGATCACATCCCTTATGAATATACAGTGGAGGTGAATAATAGGTTTAAGGAACCAGAGTTGATAGACAGAGTGCTTAAAGAACTATGGATGGAGGTTCGTGACATTGTACAGAAGGCAGCAATCAGCACCATCCCAAAGAAAAAGAAATGCAAGAAAGCAAAGTGACTGTCTGATGAGGTTTTACAAATAGCCGAGGAAAGAAGGAAAGCAAAAGGCAAAGGTGAAAAGGAAAGATTCACCCAACTGAATGCAGATTTCCAGAGAACAGCAAGGAGAGATAAGAAGGCCTTCCTGAAGGAACAATGGAAAGCAATAGAGAAAAATAATAGAATAGGAAAGACAAGAGATCTCTTCAAGAAAATTGGAGAAATCAAGGGAACGTTTCGTGCAAAGATGGCCATGATAAAAGACAAAAATGGCAGAGACCTAACAGAAGCAGAAGAGATCAGGAAGAGGTGGCAAGAATACACAGAAGAATTACACATGAAGAATCTCAATATCCTTGACAACTATGACAGTGATATTGCTCATTTTGAGCCGGACATCCTGGAGTGTGAAGTCAAATGGGCCTTAGAAAGCATTACTAACAACAAAGCGAGCGGAGATGACAGTATCCCAGTTGAGCTATTCAAAGTCCTAAAAGATGATGCTGTTAAAGTGATGCACATATTATATCAGCAAATTTGGAAAACGCAACAGTACAGTGGCCACAGGATTGGAAAAGATCAGTTTATATTCCAGTCCCAAAGAAGGGTAATGCCACGGAATGTTCAAACTATTGCACCATTGCACTCATTTCACATGCCAACAAGGTGATGTTAAAGATCCTACAAGCTAGGCTTCAGCAGTATGTAGATCGGGAACTACCAGAAGTTCAAGCTGGGTTTCGGAGAGGTAGAGGAACTAGAGATCAAATTGCCAACATTTGCTGGATTATGGAGAAAGCATGGGAGTATCAGAAAAAAAATCTATTGCTGCTTTACTGACTATGCTAAATTTGTGGATCACAGCAAACTGCGGCAAGTCCTTAAAGAGATGGGAGTACCAGACCACCTCACATGTCTCCTGAGAAACCTGTATAAGGGTCAAAAAGCAACTGTCAGAACGGGGTATGGAACAATTGATTGGTTTAGAATAGGAAAAGGAGTTCGACAAGAATGTATATTGTCACCCTGCTTATTTAATTCATATGCAGAGTACATCATGCGGAATGCCAGCCTGGATGAAGCACAAGCTAGAATTAAGATTGTCGAGAAAAACATCAATAACCTCAGATATGCAGATGATACCACTCTAATGGCAGAAAGTTAGGAAGACCTAAAGAACCTCTTGTTGAGGGTGAAAGAGGAGAGTGCAAAAGGAGGCTTGAAACTCAACATCAAAAAAACTAAGATAGTGGCATCCGGCCCCATCACTCCTTGGCAAATAGAAGGGGAAGACATGGAAGCAGTGACAGAATTCACATTTCTGGGATCCAAGATCTCTGCAGATGGTGACTGTAGCCATGAAATTAAAAGACATTTGCTCCTTGGGAGGACAGCAACCTGGGCAGTATAATAAAAAGTAGAAACATCACCCTGCCAACAAAAGTCCGTATAGTCAAAGTGATGGTATTCCCAGTAGTAATGTATGGCTGTGAAAGCAGGACCATAAAGAAGGCAGAACGCAGAATAATAGATGCTTTTGAGCTGTGGTGCTGGAGAAGAATCTTGAGAGTCCCTTGGACTGCAAGAAGATCAAATCAGTCAGTCCCAAGGGAAATCAACCCTGTCTGTTCCCTGGAAGGTCAGATGCTGAAGCTAAAGCTCAAATACTTTGGCCACCAAATGAGAAGGGAGCACTCAATGGAGAAGATCCTGATGCTGGGAGAGATAGACAGCAAAAGAAGAAGGGGATGGCAAAAGATGAGATGGCTGGACAATGTTACTGATGTAACTAACACAAATTTGAGCAGACTTCAAAGGATGGTGGAAGACAGAAGGGCCTGGTGTGACTTTGTCCACGGGGTCGCAAAGAGTCGGACTTGACTGTGAGACTGAACAACAACAAAAAAGCCCAGAATTAATTCACAGTGCTTCCCCTTTTTATACTTGTGCAGTCAGATGTGTTCTTTAAGTGGCTAACATTGGAAACATTGCCTGTCCCTCCCCACTGGCACAGTCAGCAGCATCTATTTGTGAAGTGATCACAACTGATCACAAGAATAGTAAGTTTCATGGACAGACGTTGAAGGCACCTAAGTAGTAAGTCTCAACTAAAAAAAAACATACATAATCTTTTTTCTTTTAGCAGATGAATGGCCGGAGACTTAGCTGCAAGAAAGCAATGTGTAGTCATGCAGAAAGACTCATCCAAACCATTTGGTGAATGATGAATTCCCTAACAACAATCAGCAAAAAGGACATGAGTAGAAGCAGCTCATTATCAAGCATAACTATCAGTCGCCCACACAGATTGCTGCATGTATAAATCTGAAACACAGTGGCTTTCAAGATGTTGTTGTCAGAAAATATAGTAAATTAAGAGCTTTTCTCCCTTCTTACAGCCAACTGAAATTTTTTGTGTTCCTCAAGCCCCAGTGTGCTTTCTTCACATATGCAAACCTTTCTGAGTTTTGATGTACAGAAGGAAGACTTAAGTTCGCAGCAAAAATACTTGTAAGTTACTAAGCAGTAAAGGTACTGCATCCTCAATTACTTCTATAGACCTTTTAATAGGACCAAGTTATTTCTTTTGGTACTCTACAATACACAATGTTGAGGGCCCAGTCCCACTTCTCCAAATTCTTTGCTTTGCTTTATTTTGGATGAAGATGAGAAGGGAGATTCTCTTCTCAGAGGAAAATCTTTGTTTTGCTTTAGCTACATAAAAAAGAAAAGTTCAGGATTACCCCAGAACCTCCACCTCTGGAAGTATGAAGCTGGCTGTTCATAGGGTTACAAGCCCCAAGGTATTGGCTGGAAATCTCCCGCTATCACAGATGATCTCCAAGTGACTGAGATCAGATCACCTGGAGGACATGTAGGGTTGTCAAGTCCTTCTGCTGGTGTGGTTGGTGACTGTTGTCTCATGCATGCTTTGTGTACACGGTGCGATGATGCCACTTGGAACTGAGGTGATCATGCCAGGGATGTCACACCAGGGATGCTTTAGGACTCACAATAAAACTCTATGGTACCATAGAGTTTTACCACAATTCCTAGAACATCCCCAGTGTGATGTTCCCAGTGTGATGATGTCACTTCCAGGTGACATCATCATGCAGGGCACATTGCATGGTGATGGGGCTCTTCGGGGGCAGGAATCCCCCTGGCATCCTGCTCCTTGCTGGCAGGTTGGGGCCCTCCAGACTTGGGGATCCCGAACCCCCGGCGGGAGATGAGCAACTATAAGGAAACACCTACTTTGGAAAGTGGATTCTATGGCATTTTACCTCATCAAAGTCCTAGCCCCTCCAAAACTCCGTCATCCTCAGGCTCGCCCCCCCCCCCCCAAATCTTTAGGTATCTCCCATGCAGGAGCTGGCGGCCCTAACCATAAACCAACATGAACTATTTCATTCTTATTTATTTATTTTAGTAAATTTCTATTCCGCCCATTCCACGTAGGGATGGGGCAGAGTGCAACATATAATAAAGCAATAAAATACAATAAAACCATTTTATAAACAGACAACTCAATAGCACTCAGATTGCCATGACATCACATATTGCCCAGCCTAGCCATCTCACATCATGATATCTCATAGGGATGGCAGTTTTTATTCCATTTCCTAGCACAGATGACAGTGCTGGCTGGGGAGGCCAACCAGATCAAGAATAGACGCCCGCAGCCTCAGCTAAAAGCCTGCCGTAACAGCTCCGTTTTACAGGCCCTACAGAAGGCTAATAAGCCAGATAGGGTCCGGATCTCAATAGGGAGCTGATTCCAGCAGGTTGGGGCCAGGACTGAAAAAGCCCTGGCCCTAGTTGAGGCGAGGCGGGCGTCTCTTGGGCTGGCGACGGCCAACAGATGTTGGGAGGCTGAACATAACAACCTCCTGGGCATATATGGAAAGAGACAGTCCTGCAAGTATTTGGTAGGATATTTCAGAGGAGGCTGCTCTTTTTTTCTGCCTTCACATCTGTGTGCCATTAACATGACAAGCAGGAACTGGTGTGACTTAATTTTGATTTGTTTTTTCCTTGAGCATGTGCGTATGCATAAGGCATCCAAAAAGCTAAGGCTGGTATGGCTGAGGTAGCCGCTCCGGTCCCCTCAGAAGACTCCATTTCCAGTCTGACAGTGATCCACCGTGTCTGAGAGGACAGAAGTGATTGTGTGCAGTCTATCAAGAAACAGACAGGCTGAGATGGAACACAGTTTGACTTCCAGGTTCTCAGCTGGAAACCACTATGTTCATCAGTCTCTCGATTTCAATGTTCACCAGGTGTACGAAAGGAATATCATTACATCATGTCAATTTCTTCAATTGTGAGATGACAGAAAAGCACCATTATGGCCAGCCAGGCAGCTTCTTGGCCCGGTGGGAAATGCATAAAGAACCCTCTAGGACAAAGCGGGCTGGCCCATGGGGAAATCGTAGTATTGACCAGCCTGCCCTACTGTACCATTAAAGAGACTTAAGTGAGTTACCGGCCTCCATTTGCTGAATCAGAAGGGACTCCATTTCTCATTGCAGAAAATTGGCCTTTCTCAAATGACTGTAGAGGTATAATTCCATTGAGTCTTACTGGCACCTGGCAAAATTTGAAATTGCAAAAAAGAAGAAAAAAGGTATGGATCATTAGACATTCCGGTGTCAGCATCAAGTAGAACTCTTTTTGTAGCTGGTGGGTAGCCATGTTGGTCTGAAGCAGCAGAACAAAGTTTGAGTCCAGTGGCACCTTTAAGATCTACAGAGTTTTATTCTGGGTGTCAGCTTTCATGTGCATGCACACTGCATCAGATACACTGAAACAGAAGTCCCCAACTATTACATATGGATATAGAGCAGGGGTGTCAAATATGCAGTTCGGGGGCCGAAGAAGGCCCCCAAGCAGCTGGCTGTCATCTGCTTCCTTCTCCCTCTCTCTTGCTTCCTTCTGCATAACAGCTTGCTTTGCAAGGCTTGCTCAATTGCACATGAGCTACAGAGCAAAGCCTCTATTTTCTTCATTGACTGAGGCTCCTCCTTTGGGTAGGAAGGGGGGGGGGAAATACCTTGCTTTGCCAGGCTCTCTCCATAGCATAGTAGAGCTACTGAGCCAAGGATCTCTGTTGGCTGAGGCTCCCCCCCCCCAGTCCCCTGGGGAAGGAAAGAAACAGCCAGAGCTTCCTTTGCCTAGTTCCCTGGATCCCGAGGGGGGAAATACAAAGAAATCATCCTTAAGACCAATGACTGCTAACATTTTAAGCATGCTTAAAGTTTTTAAATATATATATATATATATATATATATATATATATATATATATATATATATATATATATATATATATATATATATATATATATATATATATATATATAAATAAACTTTTAGCATGTTTTAAGTTTATATATATATATATATATATATATATATATATATATATATATATATATATATATATATATATATATATATATATATATATATATATATATATATATATATATATATATATATATATATATATAAGGTACGCCCCGTGGCACAGAGTGGTAAAGCTGCAGTACTGCAGTCGGAGCCCTCTGCTCACGACCCGAGTTCGGTCCCAGCGGAAGCTGGTTCAGGTAGCCAGCTCCAGATTGACTCAACCTTCCATCCTCCCGAGGTCAGTAAAATGAGTACCCAGCTTGCTGAGGGGAAAGTGTAGATGACTGGGGAAGGAAATGGCAAACCACCCCGTAAAAAGTCTGCCGTGAAAATGTGAAAACAACGTCACCCGAGAGTTGAAAACGACTGGTGCTTGCACAGGGGGCTAGCTAGTCTTAAACAGGTACACACATGGCCCGGCCCAACCTGGCTCGGCCCAACTGGACAGGGACCGGCCTAACAAGGTCTCCTTTATGTCAGTTTCAGCCCTCAAAACAAATGAGTTCGACACCCCTGGGATAGAGGGCACAGAGAGTGTTGCCAGAAAGAGTCAATTAGAGTTAAGACAAAAAGCTTCCCCCGCCCCATTTTGGAAAGGAAAACAAAAGCATCTCTCTTCCCCATGGCTTTCTTCCATCTCTGCAGCAGAGGTGGCGCTTAAAGCAAGCCAAGGAGGCCTCACCCTTACATTTGCCATGAGCACCCATTTGGAAGCAGCTGCTTCCATCACAGGAGGACAAGTTGTATGGGAACATTTTGTGGAATCTCCCAGTGTTTTGTGATTGGCACCACCCTCTGGTAGCCATTTTTGATTGGCTTGCTTTTGAGGAAGACATTTACTGTTCCGGTGGCAGCTGTTTTATGGCGGCATGAGCCACCATTTTAAAACTTCCACAAGGGTCTATAGGATCCACAAAGTCGGGGATTCCTCCCAGCTTAGAAGACCATGTTTGTTGTTTTCATGCATGATAGAATTGATGAAGAGTATGGCTACTGGAAAGCATGTATGTATGTTTGGAGGCATTTGCCATACGAATATGAATATGGGCCTGAACCGCAGGGGTTTTTTTGAGCAGGAACGCTGTTCCGGCCGGCTCGGCATCAGGGGGTGTGGCCTAATATGCAAATGAGCTTCTGCTGGGCTTTTTCTACAAAAAATCCCTATGTGAAACAATGGTGATGTTAGGGGGTGTGGTCTAATATGCAAATGAGTCCCTGCTGGGCTTTTTTCCACCAGAAAAGCCCTGCTGAATTGTATCAATTGGAAAGAGAGGAGGTACTCAAGTAGACTTTCTGTTTGCTCACCTGTGGAGGGCACACCTCCACCTTTGGCCCTAACAGACACCACCTATGTCATAGGGAAGGGAAAGGAGATTGTAAGCCGCTCTGAGTGAAGGGCAGGGTATAAATCCAATATCCTCTTCTTCCTCCTCTGCTTCTTCATCTTTTTTGTTTTCTTTGTCTTCTTCCCTTCAAAAATGGAGGATTAGGAGAAAAAAAAAAGGAAAATGACCTCCATAACAACATGGTAGGAATTCCCCTATGTCTCAATGGTATTTAGCATAGAGATGGGGCGGGGGGGGGGGAATTCCTAGGCTATCACCCAGAAGTGATGTGATATCTTCACCAAACTCCATCATTCCCAGGCACTGTCCTTAAAAATCTTCCAGTAGTTGCCAAGGCAGTGCTGGCAACCCCACACTCAGGATGGGTGGGGTGGAGACAGGACCTTGATCCAGAGTAATTGCTGCTTTTACACTTATATGAGCATGCAGGCCAGTATCCCGCCACGGCCTTTTTGTTTTCTGTATTGGTCATTCTTCTTTATCCTTTCCAAACAGTTCCTTGCTGCTTATTGGTCCTTTCAGACTGCAGGGCAAAATAATAAAGCTCTCCTTCTAACAGCTTTCTAGTGCCCTTTAATTTTCCTTTCCAGTTGCTTATAATTGGGCTGTGAATAATACACAGCCGACACAGGAGTGGTAGCTGTGGGCTGAATCTAATCAGTGCCCCTCGGCGTTACTGTATCTAGCTAGCCAGAGAGTCTAATTTTAATTTGGGTAATATTTTTTTTTCCTTCCCTTCTTTTGGCCATCTAATTACAGGCATTCATTCAAAGTCTGGAGTCTCCAGCCGGAATGATTGGGGTAAAAAAAAAAAAAAATCAAGGATAAAGTACAGGCTTGGCCCCCCCCCTGCCAAACGAAGTGGAAGGGCCATTTTAAAAAGGCTATTTCGTTTAGATGCTCTTTATTAGCTGGAATGTTCCGCAAGCTGAAATCAGGCCCCCAAGCGCTCGGGTAACTGCTGAGTTCACTCCTACTGTTGGATCAATGCGTTAGCTTGGGCTCCTCATCCCATAAGTGTAGGGCCTTCTTGGGCCCTATAGGGCGTTCTTAATCCCTAATTCGTGGTTCTGTGAAGGCTAAAAAAGAAGCAACTGCAGGGAGAATTCTGGGCACAAAGTGCAAAACAGGCCCATACAGTTAGAAATTCTCCCTTATTTTCCCCTTTCTTATTATTTAGTTGTGGAAAATATTATTTGGCTGATTCGGTGTATTATATATGTATCTTTAAACTGGGTGTGTGTGTGTGTGTGTGAAGAAAGAATGCTAATCAGACCATAGCGGCTGACGTTCCATTTATCCCAGGCTTTGTTAAGTAATATGTGGAAGCCCTTGGTGATCAATCACTCCCCTTCAATTAACAGCAATAAATTCCTCATAAAATATTCCAAACAATGCAAGACTTTTCTTCTGGCTTTTACATTATTTATGCGGTGCATTTATTAGACTTGTCCTTAAAGCAACTTTGTGAAATTGTGCTTCGTTTCTCAGTCAGGAAAACAAAGTTGATAGCATGGAGTTGAGCCAGCCATTCTGTTAGCAGGGCTCTTTGCTGCTGTCACTGTATCCTACACACACAGCGCCCCTTAGAGGTAGATTCCTGTCATGACCACTGATCTGAAAGGGGGAAAAAACGAGTTGCAAAGATTTTTTAAATAAGGATTATCCATAAAATTTGTGTGTGTTGGGGGTGGTGGTGGTGGTATTCTTTATCACTTATGTGTGGATTTATGAAGAAGCCAGAATCATGACCTGGCATTCATGAAGATTGCTGCCACAATCACATTTCACATGAAGAATAAAGAACCAGTTAAAGACCAGGGAATATTTTGTGCTGGATAAAATTACAGATTGGGTGGAGCAATTTGAGAGTAATCTGTCATCACATAGTGCGATGAATAAATGGTCAGCCTGGATGCATGTTTTTTTCTGGTGAATTAAAAACCTCACAAACATCACAAACATCTAGGGGCCCTTTAGCTTGGAGAAACATCGACTGCGGGGTGACATGATGGAGGTTTACAAGATTATGCATGGGATGGAGAAAGTAGAGAAAGAAGTACTTTTCTCCCTTTCTCACAATACAGGAACTCATGGGAATTCCATGAAATTGCTGAGCAGTCAGGTTAGAATGGATAAAAGGAAGTACTTCTTCACCCAAAGGGTGATTAAATTGTGGAATTCACTGCCACAGGAGGTGGTGGCGGCTACAAGCATAGCCAGCTTCAAGAGGGGATTGGATAAAAATATGGAGCAGAGGTCCATCAGTGGCTATTAGCCACAGTGTGTGTGTATGTATGTATGTACATGTGTGTGTGTGTGTGTGTGTGTGTATTTTGGCCACTGTGTGACACAGAGGGCTGGACTGGATGGGCCATTGGCCTGATCCAACATGGCTTTTGATCCAAGATTTGCTTTTGTTTCATTGACTAGTGAGCTTCCTGCAATTTGTTGTTATAATAAGAGCCCACAATAATAACATTTCTTATATATTGGTTTGAAAATGATATGCGAGGCTGTAACTGTAATTTATTTGGTTGCCTATACAATAAAAGAGTTGAGAAAAGAACCGGCATTCATGATTGCCCTCCCCACACCGAAGGTGAAAAACAAAATGGCTGACTTGAAGAGAACTGCTGATTTCTAGAAGAAGACTGCAGATTTATACCCCGCCCTTCTCTCTGAATCAGAGACTCAGAGTGGCTTACAATCTCCTATATCTTCTCCCCCAACAGACACCCTGTCAGGTGGGTGGGGCTGACAGGGCTCTCACAGCAGCTGCCCTTTCAAGGACAACTCCTAGGAGAGCTATGGCTAACCCAAGGCCATTCCAGAAGCTGCATGTGGAGGAGTGGGTAATCAAACCTGGCTCTCCCAGATAAGAGTTCACACACTTAACCACTACACCAAACTGGCTCTCCTCTGAATGAGGAAGCAGCAACAGACTCAGAGGGAGGGAGACTAGGGTTGCCAAGTCCATTTCAAGAAATATCTGGGTACTTTGGGAGTGGAGCCAGGAGACATTGGGGGTGGAGCCAGGAGTAAGGTTGTGACAAGCATACTTGAACTCCAAAGGGAGTTTTGGCCATCAAATTTATAGGGACTGCACACCTTTTAAATGCCTTCCCTCCATTGGAAATAATGAAGATTAGGGGCACCTTCTTTTGGGGCTCATAGAATTTGACTCCCTTGTCCAATCCTTTTGAAACTTGGAGGGTATTTTGAGGAGAGGCCTTGGATGCTATGATGAAAAGTTGGTGCTTCTACGTCAGAAAACAGCCCCCTCCCGAATCTCAGATACCCACAGATCAATTCTCCATTATACCCAATGGGAATCAGTCTCCATATGGAATAATGGAGTGCCCAGCAGACATTTCCCCTCCCCCTTGCTTTCTGATGACCGTAAAGTGGGAGGAGGGCTTCCAAACCAGGGGATCCCCTGCCCCCATCTGGAGATTGGGGAGACAGAAAATAATAGTCCAAATTATAAGCATGTACATAACACCACACCTTAGGAGACAAGTCCTTACTGTGGATTTATGCTCATGTAAAGTAAAATATCTTCTTTGACTTCATAGTGTATCAGATGGCATCTTCATCGCCCTCCTCTGGACCCATTCCAGTTGCAGCTGCACCTACTATTCAATGGACAAGGTAGGTAAGAACATAAGAGAAGCCATATTGGATCAGGCCAATGGCCCATCCAGTCCAACATTTTGTGTCACACAGTGGCCACACACACACACACACATATATATACACATATACACACACACACTGTGGCTAATAGCCACTGATGGACCTCTGCTCCATATTTTTATCCAATCCCCTCTTAAAACTGGCTATACTTGTAGCCGCCGCCACCTCCTTTGGCAGTGAATTCCACATGTTAATCACCCTTTGGGTAAAGAAGTACTTCCTTCTATCTGTTTTAACCTGACTGCTCAGCAATTTCATCGAATGCCCACGAGTTCTTGTACTGTGAGAAAGGGAGAAAAGGACTTCTTTCTCTACTTTCTCCATCCCATGCATTATCTTGTAAACCTCTATCATGTCACCCCGCAGTCGACGTTTCTCCCAGCTAAATAGCCCCAAGCGTTTTAACCTTTCTTCATAGGGAAAATGTTTCAAACCTTTAATCATTCTAGTTGCCCTTTTCTGCACTTTTTCCAATGCTATAATATCCTTTTTGAGGTGCGGTGACCAGAATTGTACACAGTATTCCAAATGAGACCGCACCATCGATTTATACAGGGGCATTATGATACTGGCTGATTCGTTTTCAATTCCCTTCCTAATAATTCCCAGCATGGCGTTGGCCTTTTTATTGCAATCGCACAGTCTTGACATTTTCAGTGAGTTACCTACAACAACCCCAAGATCTCTCTCTTGGTCAGTCTCTGCTAGTTCACAACCCATCAACTTGTATTTGTAGCTGGGATTCTTGGCCCCAATGTGCATTACTTTGCACTTGGCCACATTGAACCTCATCTGCCACATTGATGCCCACTCACCCAGCCCCAACAGATCCCTTTGGAATGCCTCACAATCTTCTCTGGTTCTCACCACCCTGAGTGAGGTAAGTGGGGAGGAGGAGGTGGAACCCTCAGAAAGGTTCAGAAGCTGTGCTCCTGTGAGCTCCTGCTGAATCAGAGGCCTGATTTCTACTCTGTGTCATCTTCAGAGCTTGGGGCAGGCTATATGTTTAAAACAACATGCATTGGTGTGATCTGGCCTAAACCAGGGATGCCATTTAAAGGGAGTGCAGTGTGGTGAGTGCAATTATATTGTATTTTATCATATTTAATGGCTGCTATTTGACAGCCTCTTGAATTTCAGACTCCAAGTGATAATTCTTCAGGAAAATGATAATCTCACTGGTTGACTGTGCTCTGAATGACCAATGTCTCTAAACTTTATGAAGCAGGGAATGCATGCCAAAGCATAAATCCTGCTGCTTCCAAAATGGTGCCAGTTTATCCTACAACCATGTATGTCCTCATAAAATACTCTGCACTTGTGTAATGCTACCATTATTGTGTCCAATAGGGTTGCCAACCCCCCCAGGTTGGGGAGGGAGATCCCCCAACACCATTGCCCCCCTGCAATGATGGCTGTGACATTATGTCACTTTAGGGGAAAAATGGAAGTGACATAGGATAACTCCAAGAATTGCTGAAAACGCTAAGGTTTTACCATAGAATTTTTTGTGCTTCCTAGAGGTACCCTAAGCCATTTCCTTTTTTAAATCGGAAATGGCATGACATTGCAGCTGGCATCATGGCTGCCTGTATCCCAACCTACCCACTGCCTGACCACCTTAGTTTCCAAGATCAAGCTTCTGGACCTTGCTCTGTCTTTATCCTCTATCCCAATCTCTTGGCTTCATTCAAAGAAATGCTCAGACTTTAAAAACTTAGCCTTTGTCTTCAAAACCAGATTGTGGCCGATTTTGCACTCACCTTACGCTGCTCTCACATTTGTCTTCGCAGCACGGCATCCTCCCGATTTCCCACTATTTGCATCGAGGCTGCAGCAAACATTGCGGTTTTCGCGCAGCAAACGTAAACTGTTTTTTTGTGGTTTCCATTTGCTGCGTGAAAACCGCGATGTTTGCTGTAGTCCTAGCACAAATAGTGGGAAATCGGGAGGATGCCGTGCTGAGAAGACGGACGTGAGAGTGGCATAAGGGTGAGTGTGAAATTGGTCTGTGTTTGGCACTGTTTGTATGTGGCACCTACTGTGAGCTAAGCATATGCCCTTGCACATACCCAGCATTCCTGTGTGGCTGGGCATTATAGAAGATTAGTACTGGTAGACATTACCGCCATTGTTCTAATTGCCGAACCCTTGATAAACTTCTAATAGATTTAGGGTCCCCTATAGAATGGTTTGAAAACATTCCTATCTATTGTATTTTATCATATTTAATGGCTGCTATTTGACAGCACTTAATTATTAACATGTAATATTATTTTTGACAGACTATGATCATAGTTGACGGATGAATGCAATTCAAACCAAGAGATGGTAACAAGAATAAAGCATTAAAGTTCAAAAAATTGAGGCTAACGCTTTACATTCAAAATGGAAATTTTGCTTTTTAAAAAAATCAAATTTTGAACAAAATTGGGGAGAAAAGAATGGCAACGAAGTACACTCTGGTGTTTGGGCAAAAACTCCATGGTAAAAATGAGTTCTACCATAGAGTCATTGGTGACATGATGATGTCACTTCTGGTGCACACTGGAAGTGACATCCCTATATTGTCAGCGATATAGACCTAGGCCTACTTTTTCTGCCTGTAAGCCCTGCCATGTCTCCACTCCCTATCAGTTTTCATGGGGTACCTGGCAACCCTACAACTTTGGGGCAGTGCCTGGGGAGGGTTGAGTTTGGGACCAAACTCAGTAGGGACAGACAGAATCTGTCCTCCAGATTCTGGAGGAGTATAGATGACTGGGAGTGTTTGGCAATTGGGCTGCCAATCCCCAAGTGGGGGCAAGGGATCCCCCGGTTTTGAGGCCCTCCCCCTGCTTTAGGGTCATTAGGAAGTGGGGGGTGGGGGGTTGGAATGTCTGCTGGGCATTCATTATTCCCTATGGAGACTGATTCCCATAGGGAATAATTGAGAATTGATCTGTGATTAACTGGGGCTCGGGGGGGGGGGTCTGTTGCTTGAGGTAGAGGCACCACATTTGCAGCGTAGTATCTGGTACCTCTCATCCAAACACCCTCCAAGTTTCAAAAGGATTGGACCAGGGGGTCCAATTCTATGAGCCCCAAAAGAAGGTGCTCCTATCCTTCATTATTTCCAATGAAAGGAAGGCATTTAAAAAGTGTGCAATCCCTTTACATGTGATGGCCAGAACTCCCTTCAGAGTTCAATGATGCTTGTCACACCCTTACTCCTGGTCCCTCCCCCAGTGTCTCCTGGCTCTACCCCCAAAGTCCCCAGTTATTTCCTGAATTGGACTTAGGAACCCTATTGAAATTCTGACAACGGGTGGTGGGCCCAGCCACGTAACGGCTGCCGCAGGAGGTGGGGCTGGCCCCAAAAGGAATGCCATGGCTCACCTTAAGTCACACAGTAGAGATCTTTTGCAATGGTGGCAGCTGCTGCCAAAGCAGCATTTTTAAACATGTGCCTTGCTGAGCAAAATACCTGCCTGGCCCAACCACATTATAAAATCCAGGGCTTTTTTTGAGCAGGAATGCAGTTCCGGCTGGCTTGGCACCAGGGGATGTGGCTTAACATGCAAATGAGTCCCTGTTGGGCTTGTTCTACCAGAAAAACCCTGCAAAAAACACTAGGTGGGCACCAAGAAAGGTGCCAGTGGGCAAGATAGCAATCACTAGCAAGACAATGGGGACCCCTGCAGCGATTTGTCACAGCACTATTTATTTGTTTGTTTATTGCATTCAATTTTGTAAGGTCGCTCTTCCCTGCAAGCAGGGCTCAGGGTAGCTTACATCAAAAACAGATGCAATAAACAATAAACATAAAACAACATCAAAATACTTACAGTCACAGAACAATACATTATCTAAGATGACGGAAAGAATTGCAGTTCCCGCCAGCCCCCTGGGTAGCGGGGAATATGGAGGATTGAGGGGGAAAGAAGGGGTATGAGAGTGCCAGACTGTCCCTGTCCTCAGCTGAATGCCTGGTGGATCATCTCTGCCTTGAATGACCTACAGAAAGGTAATGAATCCAATAGGGCACAGATGTTCTCTGACAGAGAGTTTCACCAGCAGGGGCCAGGGCTGAAAAGGCCCTTGGCTTTGAGGACAGCCAAATCTCTCATTTCCAGCACTGGACATTGTCTATGTTCTATTTATAATAACAGTTGTATTTCTAGACCTGCCCTATAATTATTAAAAAGGTAGAGGTAGTCCCCTGCGCAAGCACCAGTCATTTCCAACTCTGGGATAACGTCACATCACAATGTTTTCATGGCAGACTTTTTACGGGGTGATTTGCCATTGCCTTCCCCAGTCATATACACTGCCCCCCCCCGTAAGTTGAGTACTCATTTTACGGACCTCGGAAGGATGGAAGTCTGAGTCAGCCTTGAGCCGGCTACCTGAACCCAGCTTCTGCTGGGACTGAACTCAGGTTGTGAGCGAAGAGCCTGGACTGCAGGACTGCAGCTTTATTTTTATTTATTTATTTATTTATTTTATTTGATTTACATCCTGCCCTACCCCACCGAAGCAGGCTCAGGGCGGCTCACAACACAAAAGTTCTAACAATGAAATTTGAAATTATAAATACAATAACAATTTACATAATTAAAACATTAAAAAAACATTAAAATCAGTACATCAATCCAACAGTGTGCTATCTATACCACTATGTGCCACAGGGCTCTACCCTATCATTATTGAATTGCTACAAAATCCCAAACAGCCAATCACCACTCTGTTTGTCTGCTGGTTGGAGAATACAGCTTTTGAAGAGAGCCAAGTGTCCTCATGGAATATATGGCAATGATAGTCAAGATAGGTCTCACCAGGGGTGGAATTCTAGCAGGAGCTCCTTTGCATGTTAGGCCACGCCCTCCTGATGTCGCCAATCCTTCCAAGAGCTTACAAAAAAGAGACTTGTAAACTCTCGGAGGATTGGCTAAATCAAGGGTGTGTGGCCTAATATGCAAAGGAGCTCCTACTAGAATTCCACTCCTGGGTCTCACCTACCAGATGGGAGGCATTTCTTGTCTTCTTTTCTAATGGATTAAAAAAAAAAAATCTGCACTGTCTTACTTGGCTAATCAGCCAGCTGCCTCCCAACCCAAGAGCTTTCAGCAGGAGATGCATAGATGAGACACACATTAATTCAGGACCAAGGAAAGATTTCCTCATCTGCACCTCTTTGCTTCAGCAGTTTTTCTTGTTACGAATTTACATGCAATGAGGCTGTGAGCGTGTGTGTTTACATGCCAGCGCTCACATGGTAAACCGCACAAGATGTAAAAGCCATAGTAACAGGAGAAGGAACGAGAACCAAAACGTTGAATTTTAAAGAGAGAAGAAGAGATGAAAAAATGCTGAGGTTTGCGTAGTCTGAACAAGAAGGTAACTAAAAAAGAATAAATGTGGGCAAAATATGTAGGAGGACAAATGATGATGATATTGGATTTATATCCTGCCCTCCACTCCGAATCTCAGAGCCGCTCACAATCTCCTTTATCTTCCTCCCCTACAACAGACACCCTGTGAGGTGGGTGGGGCTGAGAGGACTCTCACAGAAGCTGCCCTTTCAAGGACAACCTCTGCCAGAGTTATGGCTGACCCAAGGCCATTCCAGCAGCTGCAAATGGAGGAGTGGGGAATCAAACCCAGTTCTCCCAGATAAGAGTCCACACACTTAACCACTGCACAAAACTGGCTCTTGTAAATGTCTGTGGCCAATTCACTTGCTACAGTAAAAGCTACCTGAGTGAGGAAAATGTGTGTGCCAGATATACTACAGAGCAATGCTCTCGCTAAGCTGCAGAGTCTTGCGAGCAAAAATTCTACTTTGTGAGCTACCAGTATTAAAGTTGTAAGCTACTACATAAATTAGTTTGCTCTGGGGCCATTTTTCCTGAGGTAAAACAATAATGTGTGAGCCGGAAGCTAAAAACCTGTGAGCTAGCTCACGCTAACTCAGCTTAAAGGGAACACTGACACAGAGTCATGAACAAAGTCACCTCCAGATGGGCAACATTTTGAGACATCACTGCAGTCAGGGTTCGGGACTTTTGGTGATTCTGCTACAAGCTGTTGACAATTCAGCTCATGAGGAAGGGAGCCAAAAATGCTCAGAGTGCTTGGAGATGAAAATGCTTCTTGAATGGACTGACCATCACTCTATAGGTCAGCAGTGGCCCCATCTTTGCCAAATAGATGACAATGGTGTGACCATCACTGATCATGTATCTTCAGAATAACATTCAGTTTGTTCACTTTGCAGCCTCCCTGTAAGTATTTTACGTTACTATTGTCTCTCTTATGAATATCATATTATTATTAGGGATGGGCATGCACCGACTCATGAAGTAAAGTTTGTGGTGGATTTTGACAGGTTTGTGGTTCACAAACTGAAGTTCACAACAGGCCAGCTGGCATGAAATTTCTGTGATCTTTTACGCAGTTCGTGGTGGTTTGTGAATGGATACATTTCCAGACAGACTATTTCTGCGCAATCAAAACATTAACCAATCTTCAAAGCGATATTTAGCAGCCAATTCTCAGAACAATCCTCAGGTCAAGGTGTATTTAAAAATTATTTAGAAAGTAAAACCTTCAGTGAGCAGCCTGGGTAAAAGGCAAGGGTTTGCCCTGGGGTCAAAAATTAGGATAGGGCAGGCAGCAGGTGACCCTCAAGGGGGAAAGGAATTTATGTGTGTATTATTAATGTAATCTTAATATAATATACATGTTGAGTGCACGGACTTGGATAACCCAGGCTAGCCTGATCTCATTAGACATGATGATGTTATTGGATTTATATCCCACCCTCCACTCTGAATCTCAGAGTGGCTCACAATCTCCTTTATCTTCCTCCCCCACAACAGACACCCTGCGAGGTGGGTGGGGCTGAGACAGCTCTCCTGGAAGCTGCCCTTTCAAGGACAACCTCTGCAAGAGCTATGGCTGACCCAAGGCCATTCCAGCAGCTGCAAGTGGAAGAGTGGGGAGTCAAACCGGGTTCTCCCAGATAAGAGTCCGCGCACTTAACCACTACACCAAACTGGCTCTCAGAAGCCAAGCAGGGTCAGGAAGCCTCCAAGGAATATCAGGGTCATGATGCAAATGCAAGCGACTGCAAACCAGCTCTGAACATCTTTCTTTGAAAACCGTACATGGTTGCCATCAGTTGGCTGTGACTTGATGGCATTTTCCACCACCACCATCATAATCTGAATGTATATTTGTGATTGTGAAGCAGAGGTGGTTTGTCTTTTTTCTGTACAGTCTTCCTTGGTGGCTCCCTCCTGGTCACTGGTGGGGGCAGGATTTACCTGGAGAAACAGAAGGGCCCAGACCTTGTTGCTGGCATCGCACAGGAAATGACTTCACACCAGTGGCATCCAGGAAACCCTCTAGTATTTGGGCAAAAACTCTATGGTCAAATCAGTTCCTACCAGAGTTTTTGCTCAAAGACCACAGTGTCACCCGGACATTGCTAGTGTGATGATGTCATTTCCTGTGAAACACCGGTGATGAGGCCTGGGTTTTTCTCTTTCTCCAGGTAAGTCTATCCTGCCAGCCAGCTGATCAACAGCTGGGAGGCAGGGCCTGGTGGTGGGAGAACCTCATCTCCACTGAGGGGTCTGGCAAACTTACCTCCCATTCAAGTACTGACTCTGTTTGCATTTGAGAACTGATGAGATCAGGCCATACTATTAATGTTGCCAGGTGTCATGAGCCCTGATGAGGAGGAACTGGAAGGGTTAACAGACCTGGAAGAGTTGCCAGCCAGTTCCTCAGCTGAACAAACAGCAGCTGGCCCATCAATCACTCTCCAGGCACCAGTGTCAGCTGTTGATGATCAATCTCCTCCAAGCTCTCCTCCTCCCATCTCAAGAGTTTGAAGCAGGCTCCGGAAAGAACTTTCAGAGCAAAGACATGAGGCACACTGATGCTTCAGATCTCTCAGCCCTGAGTTCTAGCAGAGTCACTGCCACACAGGGAGCAGGCTGATTGAGACTCTCATATAGCTCCCACCCAGGACCTGGTAACCTTGTAGAAGCAATAAGTCTATTCTCTGGCTTGCATCCATGCTCCTTCCTGATCCTGACCTGCTTGATTTCCTTGGCACCCTGACCTTTTGACTTTGGACATTGACTTCTGATTCTGGTTTGTGATTCTGCATTGGTGACTTGGCTTCTGCTTGACTTCCTGGACTTTGACCTTGGACTGGCTTTGGACTCCTGCCTACCTGCACCCTGAGAATGTGACACCAGGTCCAACTCAAAAAATATCTGGAGACTTTGGGGATGCAGCCGGGAGATTTTGGGGGTGGAGCTTGGAGACTTTCCTGTCCCCTAAAATAAGTAAATAAAAATACAGCAGTGCAGTTCCCCTGAATACAGTCTTCATTTCCTTGTTCCCCAGCAGCTACACTTCCACTAAATGAAAGTGAACACACTCACACATTTTCTCACACAAAGCAGCCAAGTTAGCAAGCATACACTTTTGTGATCTCACTGGCACAGATAGCAGTTGCCTTAAAGTTTTGGATCTGGGTGCAAAAGGAAAAAAACAAATGGCAAATTTCCAAGGCCGCCTGCCCACTCACACAACTGTTCATTCCTAAATTGCAAGACTATAAGAGCAATGTATACAGGCTTACTTAGAATTTTACTCCTACGACAGCATTCTTAAGATTTTACCGTAAGGAGCTTAGCTAAGCAACTGCTTATAAAACAAAGTGCCCAAGAACTGTGAATGCTCAACAGGGATCTATTTCTTATTTTTTCACTTATCAGATTTATATACCACCTCACCACAACCTGCAAAGCAGTTTACAACATAATACTATTAAAACAATCAACCAGAACTTACCCAGACAGCATTTAAATGATCTGCGTTCATAAAACCAACAGGACATCAGTGGAGAAAACAGCAAAAACAAACAAAAAGCCTACCAAAATCCAGCATAAAACAGCATGCTGGCTATAAAATCCATAAAAAGATAACTAAAATACGAAGGAGGGAGGTGCCACTTGGCTTTGTCTCATGTAAATGAGGGTTGCATCAGTGTGTGTGCGGTGTGTGTGTGCACACACGTGTATGTGTACATGTGCATTTTGGAGCCACCACATATAAATTATAGTGCCAGAGTATCATTCACTGTTATGACTTGCTACTTGTATCTCCCAGAACATTTGGTGGTTACTTTGGCTGCAATGAATCCCTTTGGCTTTCATGTCTTATTAATAACACCAACCCCAGTTGCAACCTCTATAGGGTTTTCAGCTCCAGGCTGGGAATAGGGTTGCCAAGTCCCCAGCTTCCTGTAGTGGGGGGGGTATTGTATCATAGAGTTTTCCCTCCCAAATGGCTAGAGCATCCTGGAAAAGCATGAAGTTTTCCCAGAAACGCCTAGAGCGGCCCCGCGTACGCACCTCCATTTTGATGTAGGGGGAGGTTCTCCTTGACGTCCCAGGGGGCTTGGCAGCCCTAGCTGGGAAACACCTTGAGATTTTGGAGTGGAGCCTGAAAAGAGTGAAGTTAGGGGAGGGGAAGGGACTTCAGTGAAGTATAATGCCCTAGAGTCCACCTTCCAAAGCAGTGATTTCTTTCCAGGAGAACTGATCTCTGTCACCCGCAGATCAGGTGCAAACCCAGGCAGGGGTGGAATTCTAGCAGCAGCCCCTTTGCATAGTAGGCCAAACATGTAACCAATCCTCCAAGAGCTTGCAAGGCTCTTTTTTGTAAACTCTTGGAGGATTGGCTCCATCAGGGGTGTGCAGCCTAATATGCAAAGGAGCTCCTGCTAGAATTCCACCCCTGATCCCAGGTGTTCTCCAGCCACCATCTGGAGGTTGTCAGCCCTAAACATGTTGTTGTAGCTTGCTGACTGATTTCCATCATCAGAACACCAACAAAGGCTTCAGAAGAAGGTGAAATCCAGAGGTTGAAACCCACAAGAAAAGCTATTTGCTATGTGGTGGATGTTTTGTCCAGCCAAAGATGAGTATTGCAAAGTCCCATTTGTTTCAGCGGGAGAGGAGAAAAGATTCCAATAGGAAAAAGTGAACTCCCTTGCTGAAGCTAGCGAGAGCTAGACAATGTTCGGTCTGAGTGAATGGGGCCCAAGGTTTTCAACAATGACACAGTCCACCCATGGAGAATGCACCATTGCTCTGCGTTTTTATTGGAAATAATTTCTGCTTGCCCCCCATCTAATCTTTTGCCTACTCGCCAAGAGTCCTGCTCTCCGGCAATATAAGCCCCGTGGTAATTTAATGGCATAGGAGCTGAAAAGTGAGTGAGTGGGTGTGCGCTGAAAAGAGAGAGGCTGGTGATTTTACTATTAGCCCTCGGGGAGGAACTTATTAGATGACTTTAATTAGTAATTATGTTATGGGCAATTGTAGCACTTTTGGAAATTAACCTTCAGCAGGACTCCAAAGAAAGGTCAGCAAAGAGATGATCTCGGCAGGTTCCTTTCCCCCTAGTGAGGCAGAATTCACTGTCGGCTTCAGGGCTAACGGCCTTACATTTGGCTCCGGGATTTTTTTCCGAACAAAAGGACTGTGGCGGAATTTTTTTGCAGGCTGATGTCCTCCGTATTTTGAGTGGGAAAGATCTGCCTCGCACTCGTTTTCTGCTTCCTTTCTTCCTGTGCGAAGACGGATAGGATTCATAACATCCCCACCTTCACCCGCAACAACATTTCCCCTGTAAAAAATACGAGGTTCAGAGCGATGCAATGGAAAACGCTTCACCTGTTTCCATGTTTTGAGTCCAGCTCAGCAGGAAGGTTTGGGCTGTTTTCGGAGAGAGATGCCTTGAAACTGGAAAAGGTGGTCAATGTCACCGAATTGCCCCCGCTTCAGTGACCACAATCAAATCTTTTTTCTCTGTGTAAGCTTATTTAGACATACCGGTTTTAGCCTCACCAGCAGAGAGACTAAGAGGTCACCTAACAGGATGGTTTGCCATTCAAAGGAAAGACGGCCCAGCGATGATGATATCGAATGTTAGTAGATTCAGGTGTCAGTGACACCCAGCTTCCTAGCTCACTGCATATCTCCCGTCGGATGTCTCTTCCTTTCCCCAGATGCTCCTGAGCTGTAAGGAAGTGATTTCATCCAGTTTTGAAAAAAAAGAGTTCCTGCTGGTTGACAGCTTCCCTGGGAAATGGCTGACATGCTTCTGCTGCTCAAATGGAGAAGAGGAGAAATGAATCACTGAGCTGAGAAAAACAAATCTACAGCCATCAGTTCTAACTTCCTGTCCTCGCCGAGATGTAAAGGGTTTGTTGGCAAGGTGCCTGTCCAACCTTTCCTTTTTTGTACAGGGCTTTCTTGGTGGTGGGACTCACTAGGACTGAATAGTACTGACCTTGACAGGCTGGAAAACTGGGCTAAAACCAATAAATTGAATTTTAGCAGGAATAAATGTAAAGTTCTGCATTTAGGTAGGAAAAATCCAATGCATGGTTATAGGATGAGGAGACTTGTCTTAGCTGTAGTCAGACCCGTAGAAGGTAGGACCAGAACTAATGGGTTGAAATTAAACCAGAAGAGTTTCCGGCTCAACATTAGGAAGAACTTCCTAACTGTTAGAGCGGTTCCTCAGTGGAACAGGTTTCCTCAGGAGGTGGTGGGCTCTCCTTCCTTAGAGGTTTTTAAACAGAGGCTAGAGGGCCATCTGACAGCAATGAAGATCCTGTGAATTTAGGGGGAAGTGTTTGTGAGTTTCCTGCATTGTGCAGGGGTTGGACTAGATGACCATAGAGGTCCCTTCCAACTCTATGATGCTATGAATTGCGGCACCTTTGAGGGGAGCTCTCCCAAGACACCCTGTAAGGTAGGTGGGGCTGAGAGAGTTCTTTCGAGAACTGCTCTTAAGAGAAGAGCTCTGAGAGAACTTGTGAGTGACCTAAGGTCACACCAGCAGGTGCATGTGTAGGAGTGGGGAGTCAAACCCGGAGCTCCAAGATTAGTGTTTGCACTCCTAACCACTACACCAGACTGGCTCTCTTTGAGTGCTGAATCCACTTGTTTTGGATGGAGTGGAGTTGACATCTTGGGGGCAGACCTAGACATAACAGTTTGGAAAGCAGCTTGGTGCAGTGACCCAAAGTGCCTTCTATTTGCTGCACATGGTTTACGAACTCTGTCTTTTCTGATCTGGCCGCGCTGACCCATGTTTGTAACCTCAAGGCTGGATTACTGCATTGCCACTCTATATTGGATTGTCCTTGGAGACAACCCAGAAACTATAGATGGTCCAGAATGTGGCAGCCCAATTATCATTGGAAGCTAACCAGTGGGAACGCAAACTCATCCAGGACTTTCTTTTTGTAGCAGGAACTCCTTTGCATTTTAGGCCACACACCCCTGATGTCGCCAATCCTCCAAGAGCTTAGAGGGCTCTTCTTACAGGGCCTACTGGAAGCTCTTGGAGGATTGGCTACATCAGGGCTGTATGCAGGACCGGCTTGCCCACTAGCAAACTAGGCAGTTGCCTAGGGCGCCTGCAGGGTGGAGGCACCAAATTCGGCCTCCCCCCCTAGGCAATGCCTAATTTGCCTGCTCTCCTCCTCCCTCCTTTCCCCACCTCTTGTCAATTTCAATGCTGGAACGAGGCTCTAGCGCCGCATTCCCGGCTATCTAAAGGCACACACGCACCCCCCCCCCCGCCACTCAGCTGATTGGCAGGGGTGCTCCTGCGCCTTTAGATAGCTGGGAACACAGCGCTAGAGCCCCGTTCCAGCATTGAAATTGACATGGGGTGGGGAAGGGAGGGAGGGAGGAGGCACGGCGGGGAGGGGGGAGGCATGGGAGGCTGAGCCGTGGGGGGAGGCATGGGGGTGCTGCGAAAGGGGATGACTCTGCCTAGGGCACCATGGGGCGTCGAGCCAATACTGGCTGTATGGCCTAATATGCAAAGGAGTTTCTACAAAAAAAACGGTCCTGGTTGCTGTACAGTTTGGATCAAGGCATTACTGTCTCTGTGCAAACTGGCTTGTAGAGGACTAAACCCTGTTCTGAGCTGCTGGGTGGAAGTTTGGGATGCAGACTGCCTTTCTAATGAGAAGCATTAGACAAAAATAAAAGCCAGATGCAATCCTCTGTCACATCAGCTGAGCGTATAAATCAAACGCACAGCAGAATATAATACAGATGACGAATCACTGCTTAGTAACCAGAATAATTTTTCCCTTTTCTGACCACAGATGTAATTGTTTCATTAAAGAGACAACGGTCTTTAAAAAAAAAGGAAACACGTAATGCTTTCTCTAAGGAGCACTGCCGCGCAGAATGGGCATGGTGTTGTCTACTTCAGTCAATCCACATGGGCATTTTTTTTTTATTTTGCTTTGTAGAGGGATTCTGCTCCACTGGTTCAAAATTACAACAGTTTCCATTTGATTGAAACAGAAATGAATGATTGCTTCCCTTAACTTTAAATGTAAATGCTTATTGTGGAGCATTCCACAATAAAAGTCACAAGGTGTTTTAACAACGTGGCAGTACATGATGAAATCATTGTTCTCTCTGTTGATTCCAATACATCTTTGCTTTATTTCCGTCCTCTGGCTCCGTAAGTTCTTCAAGGAAGAAAACGAGAACAGGAGGTTTTTATACCTCACTTTCCCTTCCCTTAAGGAGTCTCAAAGCGGCTGACTATCACCTTCCTTTCCTCTCCACAAAACATGGAGGGGCTGAGAGAGTTCTGAGAGAACTGTGACTGGACCAAGGTCACCCAGCAGGCTTCATGAGGAGGAGTGGGGAATCAAACCCGGTTCCCGAGATTAGAGTCCACTGCTCTCTTAACCACTACACCATCGGGTTTCCTTGAGGAAAAGCTGGTCCCTGGAAAGGCTGAAGAGTCTGGGACTTTTTCAGTTTAGAAAAGAGATGACTAAGGGGAGGGACATGATAGAGGTTTATAAAACTATGCAGAGGGCAGAGAGAGTTGGCAAGGAGAAATTCTTCTCCCTCTCCCAAAATACTGGAACTCAAGGGCATCAATGAAGCTGATAAACAGTACGCTGAGGACAGACAAAAGGAAATACTTCTTTACCCAGAGAGTGATTAAGAGTGTATTTCGCTTCCAGATGATATAATGATGGCCACAGGAATAAAAAGCTCTAAAGGGCGATGAGATAGATTTACGGAGGAGAAGTCTATCAATGGCTACTAGCCCTGGTGACTGAGGGGAACCTCCACATTCACAGATACTAATCTTCTGAATCCCAGAGCCAGGAGGCAGCATCAGGGAAAGATCTCGGCCCCTATGCCCTGTTGTTGGCGCTCCAGAGGAACTGGTTGGCCACTGTGTGAGACAGGATGCTGGACTAGATGGACTATTGGTCTGATCCAGCACAGCTCTTCTGATGTTCTTAGGAAAGCCTCGGCCTCTATGCTCTGTTGCTGACCCTCTAGAGCAGGGGTCCTCAAACTTTTTAAATAGGGGGCCAGTTCACTGTCCCTCAGACTGTTGGAGGGCCGGACTGCCATTACTGTACAAGGCCGCGGGCCGTCAGTTCTCCGTCTTCTGCATCTCTCTCCCTTCCCCACACCACACACCCTGGCCTGGGAACTCACCTCACCTCGGTATCACCTCACACTCTGTCTCCGCCGCCTCAGCCCAGTGCCGGAAGTGTGCGTTGCTAACACGAGTTTAGGTCGAACGTCACTTCCGGTCTGATTTTGCCATAACCCGGCGGGCCGCATAAACGTCCTCAGCGGGCCGCATCTGGCCCACGGGCTGTAGTTTGAGGACCCCTGCTCTAGAGGAACTGATTGGCTGCTGTGTAAGATAGTATGCTGGACTAGATGGAATATTGGTCTGGACCAGCAAGGCTCTTATATTCATGATGCCAGTCCTCCACTTAGGCTTGCCAATCCCAGCAGGGGTTCTCCTGCTTTCCCAGGCTCCTTCCCACCCCCAGTCAGCTGGTCAGCAGGGGAAGCCCCGCCCCCACAGCCACCATGTGACTTTCCACCTCCGGAGGCTTCAGTCTTCCTCTTGGGATGGTGTGTCTGTGTTACTTTGAAGAAGTTGGCAGCAACTCGTGAGTAGAGATGCCAATCCCTCACTTCAGAGTTGCCAGAAACGGGGGAGCGAGGGGAAATGTCTGCTGGGCACTTCATTATTCCCTATGTGGAGATCGATTCTCATAGGGTATAATGGGAAATTGATCTGGAGGTATCGGGGGCTCTGTGGGGGCTGGGTTTTGAAGTAGAGGCACCAAGTTTTCAGTATAGCATCTAGTGCCTCTCTCCAAAATAACCCCCCCCCCCAAGTTTCAAAACGATTGGACCAGGGGGTCCAATTCTATGAGCCCCAAAAGAAGGTGCCCCTATCCTTCATTATTTCCTATGGAAGGAAGGCATTTAAAAAGGTGTGCTGTCCCTTTAAATGTGATGGCCAGAACTCTCTTGGAGTTCAATTATGCTTGTCACACCCTTGCTCCTGGCTCTGCCCCCAATGTCTCCTGGCTCCACCCCCAAAGTCCCCAGATATTTCTTGAATTGGACTTGCAACCCTACCTTCACTGCCTTCCTGCCAACCTTTTCCTTTCCTAAATTCAAAACACTGGAGAACAGAGATGTAGGATCAGGTGGTAAATCTTGAATAGATTAGGTTACAAAGTCTGTACTTTTAAAAGCCAGTCCCTCCTTGGCAGTGCTCCAGCGGGTGGAAGTTAGCTTGCTGTGGTTGCATTCAAATGGCTAGGTATTGATCTAAAAGGTTTTCATTCCAAAGATGATATCCCAGAAGAAGAGGATGTGGCTAGAAGGCAAATCCTACTGCAAAAGGAAGTCAGCAGCTGGCTTCAAGTTTGTACAGCAAGGGTGATGAGCGGCCTTTTTTTGTAGCAGGAACTTCTTTGCATGGTAGGCCACACACACCTGATGTAGCCAGTCCTTCTGGAGCTTACAGTAGGCCTTGTACTAAGAGCCCTGTAAGCTTTTGGAGGATTGGCTACATAAGGGGTGTGTGGCCTAACATGCAATTCTACCTACTACCTAATCCTTTTAACCTCTTTAGTGCTGTACTCATGCCCGCTTTCTCTACTGCTTCCACCTTCCCTCCCACCTCCTCCTGTTTTGTCCATTATCTCACCTTCCTCTTTTTATCTGCTCCACCCCAAAGTTCTCCCCTCCCATCTGGCCTTTATAGCCTGGGGCTTTCTTGTGACCTGCTAAGACCCTCCAGTGTCCCTGCAGTGACACCCTCATGGCTGACAACTCCAATTTGGTAAATTCTTTGATTGAGGCTAGCACCTGGGGAGGGGCCTCAGCTAGGATTGCCATCCCCAGTTTTGGGACAGGGATCCCTGGTTTTTCAGGTTCCTGTCCACCCCCAAACACGATATGCTGATGTCATGTGAAAATGATGTCATTGTGTTGGCAATGTCACACGGCAATGCTGTTTTTTGTGCAAAACTCTGTGGTTTGAGGCTGATTTTGCCACAAAGGTTTGCCCCAAAAGCAGAGCATTGCCATGCGACATCACCAACTTCTGTGTGCTGTCAGCATGTTGCGGTGCTCCGCCCCCACTCCTGGAAAGTCCCTCCACCTCCCCCGATGGCACCATCATCAGACCTGGCAACTCTAACCTGAGCATGGTAAAATGCCATAGAGCCCACCTTCCAAAGCACCCACTTTCTCCAGTCTGTATTCTTTCCAGGTCAGCTTCTTAAATATTATGAAGCACCAGGGGTGGAATTCTGGCAGGAGCTCCTTTGCATATTAGGCCACACACCCCTGATGTAGCCAATCCTCCTGGAGCTTACAAAAAAGAGCCTTGTAAGCTCTTGGAGGACTGGCTACATCAGGAGGGTGTGGCCTAATATGCAAAAGAGCTCCTGCTAGAATTCCACCCGTATGGGAAGGGAGAGCTTGCTTTGCCAGGCTCTCTCAGAATTCCACCCTTATCTAATTTACTGTGGTTTTACCCTGCCCCTGTGGGTATATGGGTTGGCCCAGGCCTCCCGGAAACTCAGGTTTGAACTTTCATTCTAACATCAGCTATGAATGATCTTGGGCCAGCCACTCCCAACTATAAGCCAGATGCCTGGTTTCACTGCCACCCTAGAGCCACTGGGTTCTTTTTTTGTGGTTCTGCAAAACCATTTTCCCACTGCAACAAGAATCTCATTTGAGACGGCTGTCATTTGGGGAGGCGGGGTAGCAAGAAGAGGCATGCTAAAGGAGACGAGCCCCTCACTAACGGATTCTCTCATGTTTTGTTTGCATTGGTACACTCGGAATGACACCCCGCGATGGATTTTGCAGGCCGAAAGGATGCACACCAGTTTGAAATATAAATTTGCTGGGCTTAATCTGCAATGTGAATTATGACTGAGCGGAGCGGCGTTACTCGCATACCGAAGATGATTTATGTGATTTTCATTCAGCTGTTGGACTTTAATTATTCACTTGATTATCAATAAAAAATAAGCACCGAGTGGCACCGAATGTTAACAGAGCTGAAGGATGAGGCCCCTCATGAGCGGCAAAGAAGATGCAGATCCGGAGAAACGCGCTCCAATTCTTTCAGCCCTGGGTTGGAGACAAAATTCAGAAAACCAGAATCTACAATTTTCTGGGATTTTAGAAAATAAAAACAGCCCCTTTCCACCAACAACTGAAGGGAAAAACCCCTGCCAACCTGTTAATTGGCTGCCCGATGACTGCCGAATATTCCAAAAAGCGAAAAAGTGCCAAGTATCAATTGATATTGGCGAAAATTCAGTTGGGCCCAGCAAATTGAGCCTGGCATTCCATTTGGCACAGGGTGATTGTCGATCAATAGCAAGTAATTGGACCTTGCTTTGTGCAAAAGAGAATGCCGGAGCTCTCGCATCAGCCGGTGTTATGGATGAGATTAATCACTGCCTAAGTGTTCCGTCAATGGAATATCTTCCCATCAACGTGCCCCGGCTTTTCAAATGCCCACCCAAAAGCTCCCTGTGCCGCTCATCAGCTATTAACTTAAAAAATTAAAAGCCACGATGCCTGGTGAAATGTGATCCTGTTGGAAGTAATCACATCATCATGCAAAGTTATACAAGGCACACTTTGTCAAGGAAGGGGGGGGGAGGAATAAAATCATATACACAAAGCTCAAATAGCAGGCGTTCATCTGGCATTAGGAAATATTAACCAAAACGATTCCTCCCTTTCCAATTCCTCCTAATTGCAATCACTGCAAGACCAGCAGGGGGAAAGGAGACATATTTTCTTGCAACTTGAGCTATTCTGCAGGTGTCTGCAACTTTGGAAGATTTGCGAATAAATGTATTAGGAAGAGAGACCGGGGGGGGGAGGGGGGGTTCACATTTGTGGCTTGGCCACTGTGCATAGACATATGCCTCTCCTGTTCCAGGATCGCTATTAAATATGGATCCAAACCGCAAGCTGTGTTTTACTTTGCTTCAGAGGCTGCACTGCATTCTGGCTCTTTTCATTTTTCACGTTAGCATCTAAGAGAATGCCTGTTCTGCCACTCAAATGTGGCTGTGGGTTTTTTGTTTTTGTTTTTGCAGGTTTGGTAACATCTACCGGCTAAAAAGCTGAATTTCACTCATCAGATAGAACAGAGACCAGCAGACGGGAGAAGAACACTTTATCATGGAGATTGCTGCTGTTTTTATTGGCATTTGTAGGACTCTCCACCCCCGCCCCCGCGTACAGCCCTTGAAAAGCATCTTTGATTCCCTTTCACACTATTTCTGCACACAAATCTGAAAGCTGCCTTTAGTGAGGGCGTGTGAATGGTGTGTGTGCAAGAGAGAGAGAGAGAGAATCTTATACAAACAGTTGAACAAAGCAGGAGTCAAGTTTCACCTTTAAGACCAACCAAGTTTTATTCAGAACATAAGCTTTCGTGTGCTCTCTAAGACATCTGATGAAGTGTGCTTTGAGAGCACACGAAAGCTTACATTCTGAATAAAACTTGGTTGGTCTTAAAGGTGAACTTGACTCCTGCTTTGTTCAACTACTTCAGAGCAACACGGCTGCCCACTTGGATTTATATAATCGGTGTTTGTGTAGCCCTCCTTGTCTCCATCCTCAATAGATAACACAGTTATTTGTATTAACAGGGTTTTAATCTGAGTTTATTAATGGATGGAGGCTGTTTAGGTTCAATGGTCTGCTGGTTTTATTTAGTTTTATTTTGAGGGATTTTAAAATACCTCAGGGTCTACTGTGATAGTGGTATAGGCATTTTTTTTTAAATGCAGATTGCTTTGAATTTGCCCATCATGCAAAGAAAAGCAGTTTAAAATATCCCAAATAAATCAAAATATCCAAACTATGCCACAGAATATATGATTGATAAATCTACAAAACAAAGCTAGGGACAGACCAAGGAGCGAGAGGTTCTAGACCAGGGGTGTCAAACATGTGGCCCGGGGGTCGAATCAGGCCCTTGGAGGGTTGATATCAGCCCCCTGAGCAACTGGCTGTCATCTGCTTCCTTCACCCTCTCTTGCTTCCTTCTGCATCACAGCTTGCTTTGCAAGGCTTGCTCAATTGCACAGGAGCTACAGAGCAAAACCTCTATTTTCTCTATTGGCTGAGGCTCCTCACTTGGGGAGGAACGGGGTGGGAAGGGAGAGTTTGCTTTGCCAGGCTCTCTCAGTTGCACAGCAGAGCTACTGAGCCAAGCTTCTCTTCCTTCTGTTGGCTGTGGCTCCTCCCCCTCCTGGTTCCTTGGGGAAGGAAGGAAAGAGTCAGAGCTTCCTTTGTCCAGTTCCCTGGATCCCAAGGGAGAGATAAAAAAGAACCTTTAAGACCAACGAGCACTAGGTGTGTGGCCTCGTATGCAAAGGACTTCTTGCTACCAAAAAAAAAAAGCCCTGAAGGGGAGCCTAAAACTTTTGCAAAGGGAGCGTTCTCCTGTCATCATAAGTCAACCCTTGACCTAAAGGTCAGCTTCAGTCAATTTCACTGGGCTTTTTATTTCCTGTATGGTTCCTGGCAGTTATAATAAGCACTTATTTTAGCAACTAATTATTCTAACAGCTGTACAGAGGAGGCCAAATATGTAAAATAGGGGAATGGAGACAAATGGCTATCTGTGATCAGGCGCATCCCAAGTGAGGATGCTCAGATGACAGGCAACAGGTGTAACATGTTGGGGGAAGAGGTTGGAATGGAATTTAGGAAGGGTACACTAATTGGCCAGGGTGCAGACTGTCCCAAAGGCATTCATTCTAAAGTGGCTTCCACATTTGCTCTGCCTGGGTATTTTTTGCAATAGTAGCTGAAGCATTAAAAATAAAAATATGCTCAATTCATGAAAAAGGCATAGGACAAATATTCATTGCATCCAAACAATGCTAATTTATTTGGAGACAGTTGTGATTAGGGCAGGAGATGGTGGCATGGCCATTCTATCTGACTCTCATCCCAACCTATAACACATTAGTTGGTGCACTTTCGTTTTGAGCAGGGTTTTTTTTGTAGCAGCAGAAACTCCTTTGCATATTAGGCCACACCTCTCTGATGTAGCCAATCCTCCTAGAGCTTACAGTAGGCCCTGTATGAAGAGCCCTGTAAGCTCTTGGAGGGCTGTCTACATCAGGGGTGTGTGGCCTAATATGCAAAGGAGTTCCTGCTACAAAAAAAAGCCCTGGCTTTGAGCTGATAGGCACACTGATCTGCACATAAAGACCATGGGGACTTGGTCCAAGTTCTGGTTCTGCCAGTTTTTGAGTGTCGTTGCATTGGACTGCCATCATCTCTTCAACGAGCCATGTGTTTGCTTTATAAAGCAGTGTGTCTTTCCTATTCTGAAATGAGAACACCTGAGCACACCTACTCAAAGAAAAGTTTGCTCAACCACAAAAAATAATTTAATCTATTTGATATATTGTACACTCTGAACCCAACGTGAAATTATAGTAATGATCAGTGTTCCCTCTAAACTGAGTTAGTGTGAGCTAGCCCAGTTTTTTAGCTTCTGGCTCACACATTTTTGTCTTAGCTCAGGAAAAATGGCCTCAGAGCAAATTAATCGATGCATTAGCTTGCAACTTTAATGCCAGTAGCTCACAAGGTAGAATTTTTGCTCACAAGACTCCACAGCTTAGAGGGAGTATTGGTAATGTGCCTTCCTTATACAAAGCTAAGGCAGCAGTCCAATGTACATTAGCTTGAAAGTAAGCCTGATTGTCTTCAGTGAATCTTACTTGTGAATAAAGATCTATAGGATTGGGCCACATTTGCAAAACTCTCTTGATCTTCTATCGTATTTATTATTCCGATTTATATGTGAATGTTACTATCAGGGTTCTTTTTTTTTTTAGCAGGAACACAAAGGAATGCAGTTCTGGCTGGCTTGGTGTCAGTGGGTGCAGCCTAATATGCAAATGAATTCCTGCTGGGCTTTTTCTTTAAAAAGCCCTGTGTGAAACAATGGTCACACTAGAGGGTGTGGCCTAATATGCAAATGAGTTCCGGCTAGGCTTTTTCTACAAAAAGCCCTGTTCGAAACAATGGTGACATCAGAGGATGTGGCCTAATATGCAGATGAGTTCCCACTGGGCTTTTTCTACCCCCCCCCGGTTACTATGGTTGATTTTATAAAATAATTTTAGAATCTCAAGCTTCAAAGTGTCTTCTTTACAACATCTTTATTTACTCTGTGTGCAAATATGTCACTGCATCTTTTAGTCCACTTCTTGAAGATAGATTTCCAGGGGGGTGCTGAGTAATTTTTTTTTCTGAAAAGGGGGCGTTAGGCAAAATAAGTTTGGGAACCTCTCATTTATACCAATATATCTCCCTACTTTTTAAGTGGATAAGATTTTTTTAAAAATAATGCCAATGAGCTTTTTGTCCTTGTTTTGCAAGGCGTCTGCCACTTCTTTTGAGCAGAGAAGGAAAGGACAATTTTAAAGAAATACCCCTCACTCGTATCCATGTGGCTAACCAATGAGCAGGAAAGGGATTTCTTCCCTCCCCACCTCTTTCCTCAGTGGGAACTGACAATTTGATGATACTTCATCAGCTTGGCTCTCCTGCTGTGAAGTAGATTGAGACAAAGGAAAAACCTCTCGCTGATGGAATGAATGGAAAATCAGATTTTCAAAAGTTATGGTTATCGTGTTATAAAGGGTGCCTTGGGTCAACAGTGGAGCAGACAACAGCTTTCATTTCGTGCTGCCTTGCTTCTTTCCTGGCTTTGAAGAATGTCTGCAGACATCTGCCATGGAAGGAAACAGAAAGTTTGGCTCTGAGGGCTAAAGCTCTTCATTTTGTGTCACCAGCCCTGCATCTGATTGGTCGCCTTCTTGCTGACTGGACATAAGGGCCTTTGCCAAGTGTTGAGCCTTGACCTCGACAGAGGAGGAAGCCAAGTATGGAATTCTAATTTAAGAGGAACTTGTAGCGTTGCCAGCCCAGCCCTGCAAATAGAGAGAATTTCAGGGATCATAACCCTTGAAAAACCAATATTGCATGCCTTGTGACATCACTTCAGGTGGAAACCTTGTAGTGATGTCACAGACACTCATGACGCTCTAGAAATTCCCCAATGCTCTGTCCTAAAGACCGAGAAATTAGGGGAATTCTTAGAGTGTTGCGGGGGATGGCTGTGCCATCACTTCTGGGTTTCTGCTGGAATTGACATCATACCACACACAACTCTGCCCCCCCCCATGTCCCTCTTCCTATCCAGAGGAAACAGTGGGAAGGCTGCACTAAAAGAGGGAGAATGCCCACTACCACCTGGAGGTTGGTAAGCCTGAGACCCTGAGAATAGGCCCTAACCAATGACATGAGTTCACCATTATCACTCAGTTATAATCCAGATTCAACCATCACTGTGTCTTGAACACACATCAAGAACTAGAAATAAGCACTTATTTTACAGCACAGGAGGTGGCGGCAGCTAACAGATGGCTTCAAGAGGAGATTGAATAAACATATGGAGCAGAGGTCCATCAGTGGCTATTAGCCACAAGGTATGGATGGAACTCTCTGTCTGAGGCAAGTGATACTCTTGGTGCATGGGGGAACAACAGTGGGAGGGCTACTAGTGTCCTGGCCCCACTGGTGGACCTCCTGATGGCACCTGGGTTTTGGTGCCTGTGACAGAGTGTTGGACTGAATGGGCCATTGGCCTGATCCAACAAGGCTTTTCTTATGTTCTTAAATATGTGCAGGGCCCATAACCCTGCCATCTAATTAGTGTGTGTGCACAAAATTAAAATCAAAACAAAATCTTAAATCCTTGATTTTAGTTTTTTAAACATTTCTACTGTCTTCTGATTACCTGACAGATATCAAAGTTCAAATACTGAGAGCCAAATACAAATAAAAGATTAAATGGGATCCATACAAGTAGAAGATTAAATGGGATCCCAAGAGGATTGGGTAGACTAGGATGCTATAAATTCCTCCCGCAAAGTCAATATTTTCAGAATAGATTGAACTTGGAGGGGTCCACATCTAAATTTACTCTTTGTCCAGCACCTTCCAAAACATGCCTTACTTTCTATTTGAAGAAGAAGATGAAGAAGAAGATATCAGATTTATATCCCACCCTCCACTCCGAATCTCAGAGTCTCAGAGCGGCTCACAATCTCCTTTATCTTCCTCCCCCACAACATACACCTTATGAGGTGGATGGGGTTGAGAGGACTCTCACAGCAGCTGCCCTTTCAAGGACAACATCTGCTTTAGATGTTTTGGTTATTTCCCCCTTTTTTGTGGGGAAAAGTATTAGAAAGCTTGTCAAATCCTAGAGTTCAGCCAAATTTTCACAGAGGTTTGAACAATGGAGCCCAGAAGCAAGTATGGGAAGAAGAAGAAGAAGGAGATATTGGATTTATATCCCACCCTCCACTCTGAATCTCAGAGTGGCTCACAATCTCCTTTATCTTCCTCCCCCACAACAGATACCTTATAAGGTGGGTGGAGCTGAGAGGACACTCACAGCAGCTGCCCTTTCAAGGATAACCTCTGCCAGAGCTATGGCTTACCCAAGGTCATTCCAGCAGGTGAAAGTGGAGGAGTGGGGAATCAAACCCAGTTCTCCCAGATAGGAGTCCACGCACTTAACCACTACACCAAACTGGCTCTTGTCAAGGGAGTAAGGTGTGGGACCTCTTGTATGCATGTGAGCATTTGTAATAGTGATGCATGGATAATTACAATGGGAAAGCTCCTCCCACTCTCTTGAAGGCACAGTGCTGTTGTTCCTACGTTCACACTCCACTCAGAACCACTGGGGGAACAGCACATGATCAAGGGGAAGGTTCACAGATGGGCGGGGGAAGGAAAGACACACAGGCAGGTGGGGGATGTGGATGGGCAGGAAGGAAGGCTCAAATGGGGGGTCTGGTGGCAATCAGAGCAGGAAAGTGCTCTCTGCCCAGGCCCCTCAACATCTGGGTCCAACTCTGGGAGAGTACGCTAGCATCATATGCAGGACCTTTTTTTGTAGCAGGAACTCCTTTGCATATTAGGCCACATACCCCTGATGTAGCCAATCCTCCAGGAGCTTACAGGGCTCTTAGTGCAGGATCTACTGTAAGCTCCAGGAGGATTGGCTACTTCAGGGGGTGAGATTCAGAGTGGAGGGTGGGATATAAATCCAACATCACTTCTAAGGAAATCTTGATATTATGTCCCATCGCCCCAGGAATCGCTGGAAACTCTTCGGAAAAACTATATAGTTGCTGACAATTCCTAAAGGGACACATTTAGGTTACCCCCCCCCCCAAGTGATGTAATGTCCTACTCGATGTCAATGCTTTAAGTCGAATACAAATCAAATAAACTAAACTAAGGTTTTCCCCCCTCCCAATGCCTACAGGAGCGGTGGCTGGAAGAGCAGGTTGCCAGTGGAGTTTTACATTGTTGCAGGTTTTTGGTTATTTTCTTTCTTTCCAGTGAAAGTATATCGATTTTCCTGTGAACATGAAGAAGATTATGCTTGAAACAGGCATTTAAAGCTAGGATGCATGTAGTCACCTTATCCTCACCAACGAGTCTAGACAGCTCCTGTTGCTGAAATTGTGTTTTGCTGTTGCTATGACATTTATGGACCTGTAGATCTACAAAGACTTTTGAAACTGAATTTCACTGTATGGACTTTGGAGATTTTGAATAATACTGGAACAAATAATATTCCGTGTGTGTGTGTGTGTGTGCAGTTTACCAAGGTTGATTTCTGCCATAGCAAGCACAAAATATGGGAGAAATGCATTGATTATAATACATTATTGAGCAATTCAATATAATAATAGTTGAATTTGAAATTTATACACAACATTGTACGATTTTTTTTTTGAGATAGTGAGAAACCTGGGAACCCTGCACTTGGCTGGCTAACAGTGAATCCTCAGTCAAGTAAACCCAGGCCTTGAATTCAGCAGGCGCTCACAGGAGTGCAGCTCCTGAACCTTTCTGACAGCCACCCTCCTTCTCCCCACCTACCTTGTCCATTGAATAGTAGATGCAGCTGCAAAACAATCCCTGGATTAGGAGAGCCAGCAGCCAGCCAGCCACCAGGAACTTGCCACACGCCCAGCAGCCCTCATTAACCCCTGGAGAAGCCTGCACCACACTTTCTCCACTTCTTACATGATTTTGGGTGGCGGGTGGCTTGCTGGTCTTTTGACTGATGGGGTTGGCAAGGAGAGCCCAGATGAGCAAGGCCTGCTTGGGCCAGCTGGATCTCTAGCCAGCCCAAGCAGGCCTCGCTCGCCCGGGGCTCTCCTTTTTTTGCATCAGGTTGCTTTTGGATGGTGGGGGCCAGAAACATCCACTGTGGGGTGACATGATAGAAGTTTACAAGATTATGCATGGGATAGAGAAGGCAGAGAAAGAAGTACTTTCCTCCCTTTCTCACAATACAAGAATTCGTGGGCATTCAATGAAATTGCTGAGCAGTCAGGTTAGAACGGATAAAAGGAAGTACTTCTTCACCCAAAAGGCGATTAGCATGTGGAATTCTCTGCCGCAGGAGGTGGCGGTGACTACAAGCATAGACAGCTTCAAGAGGGGAATGGATAAGCATATGAAGCAGAGGTCCATCAGTGGCTATTAGCCACAGTTTATTGTTGGAACTCTCTGTCTGGGGCAGTGATGCTCTGTATTCTTGTGCTTGGGGGGGCACAGTGGAAGGGCTTCTAGCCCCACTGGTGGACCTCCTGATGGCACCTGGGTTTTTTGGCCACTGTGTGATACAGAGCGTTAGACTGGATGGGCCATTGGCCTGATCCAACATGGCTTCTCTTATGTTCTTATATGCGAATGAGTTGTGCTAATGATCTCCACCACCTATTTTTCTACAAAACGACCCCTGAGTAAACCCATTGACTTCAGTGGTCTTAGAAGGGAGTAACTCAGCCTCGGACTGTGCTGCAAAGATTTGTCTTAGCGTAAGGCAGCTTCTCATTCCCCCAAACCCTGGTAAAATGAATTTGGATGCCAAGCGACTGTAAAAGCTGGGGTGGCCCCCTCTTAAAAAAACAAGCTGATTTATGCCATCACAATTTGTCACTGCTGGAAACAGACAGCTATTGAGTTACATTTAGCAAAATCAATGCCTTTCTTCTGATGCATGGAAGCACATCTGTCATTAGCCTGTGCCCTATAGGCACACCGTGAACTCCTGAGATGGTGGCGGTGGGAAGAAAAAAAAATGGAATGTGATTATTTGTATAAAAACTAACAGACCTTCTTCTTCTTCCCCTTAATGTCCCTTAGTGCAATTCGCTGGCTTTAACTACCTTGGCATGGAGGCTCCCAAACAATTTCTTTCCCAAATGGCGCTCCCTGGAGTGCTCTAACAGCAATATGCGTGCACCGCAGAGCTTGAAATGGAGATGTGGAAAGAACCATACATCATCGGGAGTACCGATGAACACTGAACATAATAATATATTGATAAAGGGCCTTGTCAAGTCCACTACAGTTCCTGGCCATAAAGCCACATGACACTACGTTTTCATTATTGAAAATGAAATAACACAATGGCCAGCTTGTTCAGCTCCGAACCCAGGGCTGCTCCTCAAGAAATACCGACTCAGTCCTCAAGTTTTACAGCACCTTTCCAGAACATAATGAAGTTGGCCTTCCGCTGGCCTAACAGGGGGGCTTACCGAGGCTGATTTCTGCGATAGTAGGCACAAAACGCGAGGGAAACGCCAACAGGATGTTTGTTGTCACCACTCTTTTTATCATCTCTGCTTTGGTTTGGGGCTTTTTAGAACACATCATTAATTTAGTCTTTGGACTTTAGGGTGAATTCATGCTGGGCATCATTTCATGTTGTGAAAATTGTTAGAGCGAGCGACTCAGCGTGTCTGGTCATTGGAGGGCGCTGCATCACTCTAAAGGTGTAAAGTTGTCTCTCCTTGAATGGAATGCTTTTCTTTATCTTAACCTGGGAGCAACTCACTGACCCTTCCTCTCACTTTGTCTTCTCACTGGCTTCACACGGCCTTCCATAAAGACACATGTCTCTCCTGCAGTGTAGATAGAATGCCCTCATACTTCCCCACGCATGGTGCCGGACAGGGGTCATTTCTTAAAAAAAGAAGTGCCAGAGCTCATTAGCACAACTCATTTGCATATGCCACACACCCCTGACATCACCGGAAGGTGGACTAAATTCTATCAGTTCAGCATCTACCCGAAAATGCTTCTTGAATTATAATGGTCACAATAAAACCTTACTCCCATCATCCTTTTTAAATTGCTTTCTCCTCTGTGGCCACAGCAGCATGAGGAAGGTTTCCATCTGTCTGCTTGATATGTTTTGGATATTTCCCCATTTTTTTGTGGGGAGAAATATTAGAGAGCTTGTCAGATCTTAGAGTTCAGCCAAATTCTCACAGGGGGTTTGAACAACGGAGCCCAGAAGCAAGGATTTTTTTTGGGGGGGGGTAGGCTTCCCAAATCTCCCGCTCTGGCGGGAGACTTCTGGTTTCACAGCCTCACCTCCCGCTTTTCAAAACTCTGGAAGCGGGGGTGGGGGGTGGAGGGGGGGGGAGAACATACCTTTAGGCTTCATGTAGAGCTCCTGAGCCGTTTGCAAAATGTCTGCCCCTTTAAGGCTGGGCAGGAAGCCGGAAGCAGGAAGGGCTTTTGAGAATGGCCCCTCCCTTTCTTTGCTTTCGTTTTCACAGGAAGTAGAGTTGTCTGGAGGAAGATCTGGTAAGTGTGTGTGTGTGAGAGAGGGAGGGGGCAGGGGATTCCCTAGTTTGGAGGCCCTCCCCCCCTTTAGAAAGCGTGGGGGGGGAGGGAAATGTCTACGAGGCACTCTATTATTCCCTGTGGAGAACGATTCCCATAGGGAATAATAGGAAATTGATCTGTGGGTATTGGGGGCTCTGGGGGGCTATTTTTTGAGGTAGAGGCACCAAATTTTTAGTATAGCATCTAGTGCCTCTCCCCAAAATACCCCCCAAGTTTCAAAACGATTAGACCAGAGGGTCCAATTCTATGATCCCCAAAATATGGTGCCCCTATCCTTAATTATTTCCTATGGAAGAAAGGCATTTTAAAAGGTGTGCTGTCTCTTTAAATGTGATGGCAAGAACTCCCTTGGAGTTCAATTATGCTTGTCACATCCTTGTTCTTGGCTCCACCCCCAATGTCTCCTGGCTCCACCCCCAAAGCCTCCTGGCTCCACCCCCAAAGTCCCCAGATTTTTCTTTAATTGGACTTGGCAACCCTAGGGGGGGGAAGGTAAGACAGAAAGAGCGCAATAAAATTTCGAGGTTCCAGAGCCCTGTTCCTGTGAGCTCCTGCCCCAAATGATGCCTTATACCTGACATGCTGGCCATTTATGATAGGGAATGTACCCTTTAGATTAGGTTTCTCTCTCTACCTTTGACTGCAGCCTGAATGTGAATTGGATTTACTTGAATAAATGTAAGTTTATCTGCTTTGCAATATACTTCTTGGGAGATTTATTTTCTGCACTCAGTATCGCACTTCTAGGACTGGGCAAAACTCTGCTATGTTAACCAAATAGCCCAATAAAAATATCTCTTGCAAAAATGGGTTGTGAGGAGGGAAAGTGGCCTGATATAGCCCAGTCTCATCAGATCTCAGATGCTAAGTAAGGCCACCAGTCAGGTCAGAGACCACCAAAGAAGGCTCCGCAGAGAAAGGCAACGGCAAACCATCACTGCTTCTCACTTGCCTTCAAAGCCCCTTGCTTGAGTCACCATCAGTTGGTTGCGACTTGATGGTACTTATGCAGGGCTTTTTTTGTGTGTGTAGCAGGAACTCTTTTGCATATTAGGCCACACACCCTGATGTAGCCAATCCTATAAGAGCTTACAGGGCTCTTAGTGCAGGGCCTACTGTAAGCTCCAGGAGGATTGGCTACATCAGGGGTGTGTGGCCTAATATGCAAAGGAGTTCCTGCTACAAAAAAAGTCCTGTACTTATGTATGTAACAGGGCTGGAATCAAATTGAAACTGACTTGGAAGGCAGGATTGGCTTCACATCTTCCAAGGTATGCATGTGGTTAATCTGGACACTTGACACACTGAATATGTTGGTCATTATTTGAGTTACAGTTAAGTGATGTCCTTGACTGCATCCAAACACAAGCATCACATTTTAGTAGTAAAAAGAGGAGTGGTTTCTTTAATTCCAGTTTAAATTTGTTATGGTAACTGAACAAAACCAACAGCAGCACACAAGTATGGCATCATAGATCAACTGTAATGCCCAAAACACCTGAGAGGCTGTTCCTGCGTCTCTTACACTTTCTCTACTCTGGCTGACAGTCTCTTTCTTTCTTTCTTTCTTTCTTTCTTTCTTTCTTTCTTTCTTTCTTTCTTTCTTTCTTTCTTTCTTTCTTTCTTTCTTTCTTTCTTTCTTTCTTTCCTTCCCTCTCTCCCTCCCTTCCTTCCCTTCTTTTTAGATCAAACTCTTCTTTGTCACATCAGGCAAAAGCTCAGATACTAAAGAACATTAAACAGGAGCCAAAAAAACAAATTAGACCAAAATCGCTCTGAGCGAATGACATCTGCCATACAGCCAGAGATGTTTTAGGGAAAAATAAACAGGCAGAAGCCAAACAGGAAAATAATAAAATGGCTTTTAAGTAAAATCAGCAACAACTTGGATTTATATAGTTCTCCATATGTTCTACATGAATAACACCCTACGGCATTTTTGAGTGAAATAAGGTAAGGAGCTGGCTGAAAGAAAAGGGAGGGTGGGGGGGGGGACACAAATAGCTGGGAAAATAAGCAGAAAGCACTTCTCGGCTTTTAGAAGGGACCATTCTTTTTATTTAGGATAACTGTCGGGTTACGACACTGAGGCGCTCCTGTTTGATATAATTACTCGGAGTAAGGGGATTTTTGAGCAGAAAAATAGTCAAGGGAGACGTTAAACAACCTATTCCTCTACTCACACTCTCAACCTGCCACAGCTGCTTTTCATTTAAAACCACAATGACCAAACAAACCCTGTTGGGACACCTTTACGGGCGTCTGCCTTGGCCCTTCTGTAATGAGTCACGTTCTGTAACCTGGTCCCTGAGAAGGGGGACTGAGAAAGCCTTTCCTTTACTTCAAACAAATGTTTCATTTTTTTTTAGAACTTTGAAAGCATGGATTTGATGCCACTGAGGGAAAAGTGGTCAAATTCTTCTCCGCTAGAAGCACTGTGGAGGTTTCCATTTGGAGTGAGGAGCACAGATGCAGCAGCAGGGGCAGGAAACTCTCCAAGTGCTGGTGGCTTTTCCCAGTGGTTATTATTCCATTTGTTTCCATCATAGGTCAGGGATATTAAAGAGTGGGGCTGCTCGAATCTCAACAGAAGGGCACTCTTAGGTGGATTTGCTCTGACATGGCTTGAAACGAGCGAGGGGGAAATGAAAGAGCGTTGTAGTGAAGAGGTGCAATATCAAAGGCTTGCGCGGAACAAATAACTTTGGCACAACTCCACCCCCTTGGACGCTTGTTGTTTAATGTTGTTTACCACGGTTCTGTCCTAATCTAAGTCGCTCTTTGAACTCCTCCGAGAACAAAGGCAGAAAGAGAAAGAGGTTCCAGTCATTTGGCAAAGTAGAGCTCTTCTCCTTGCCTCTGTGTCCACCAAGTCCAAATTGATGAGACCATAATGAAATCAGAGAATGATGGACGATGCTTCCTTTTTTTGTAGCCATTTCCCAACAACTTAAAACAAACAAACAAAAATGGCTGGCTGAAGCCTTCTTCTCAACACCATATTAAATGTACACTTCCACTGTTTGCATTTACTTGAAGCTGGGCTTTTTTAATAGAAAAAGCTCAGCAGGAATTCATTTGCATATCTGGCCACACCCTGGGCATCACCATTGTATTGCACAGCACTTTTTGTGTCGGAAAAGCACAACCGGAACTCATTTTCACATTAGGCCACACACCCCTGACATAACCATTGTTCCACACAGGGTTTTTTTTGTGGGGAAAGCCCAACAGGAACTCATTTGCATATTAGGCCACACCCCTAATGCCAAGCCAGCCGGAACTGTCTTCCTGTGCATTCCTGCTCTAAGAAAGCCCTGCTTTGAAGCACCGCTGAAGGACCGTGACCAATTGCCATGTTGTTGTGAGCAAGAAATGTGTGTAAGCTTGGGAAAGGCTTGGTTTGAAGTCAAAGCCTCAACAAAGTTCAGTAATTACTGGCTGAATATCATGTGAACTGGTTATATCTCTTGTGTGAGGGACAGGGCTGGTTTGGAGGATGGGATGGAGAAAGTGGACAAGGAAAATGTCCCCCCCCTCTCCCGGAATGCTAGAAATTGGGGGCACCCAATGCATATGATGAGAACAATAGATTTTGGGAAGACAAAAGGAAGTCCTTCACTCTGTAAGTAATTTAGTAGTGGAACACACTGCCACAGTATGTTGTGATGGCCAGGAGCAGTGGGGGCTTCAAAAAGAGGCAGAGACAGATTCATGGAGGACAGGTCCAATGGCTACTATCCATTTGGACTAAAGGGGCCCTCCACATCCAGAGGCAGTAAACTTCTAAATAGCTGTGCCAGGAGGCAACACTGAGGGAAGGCCTTGGTCTCTATGCCTTGTTGTTGACCCTTCTAGGCAACTGGTTGGTCACTCTGTGAAATGGAATGCTGAACTTAGATGCACTTTCTCAGAATCACATCTCTCTTACACTTCCCACATATATCTCGGCTGTGTTAAAAAAAACTGAGCTACTGCCATTAATCCAGTGCCTAGTTAAATATGCAGTGATTCTGTGACTATTTTAATTGTGATTTTAATTTGATATTTTAAATTATGTATTCAATATCTACTTTTTCCTAAAGTGGTTTATTTCTTCATGGGGGAACAGAGTTCTGAAACCTCTTCATGGAAGCAAAATTCTAAAAAAAATGTTTAAAAGTTCATGAGGGACACCGTTGTGTTTCCCCTTAATTTCTCTCTTGAGAGTTCTGGCACCTCTTTTTCCAGAAAAAAAAATCCCTGGTAATTGGTATATTGTTTTGTCCAAAAGTCTATGTGCTATGTAGAATTCCTTGAATAAATCATAGAGTTGGAAGGGACCTCCCGGGTCATCTAGTCCAACCCCCTACATAATGCAGGAACTTCACAAATACCTCCCCCCACACATCCAGTGACCCCTGCCCCTGCCTATTGTTGAATGTGTGTGTGTAAATCATATGCGATTTTTTACGTATTTAAGACTTAGACAACACCTTACATGATTTGCTTTCTTTTGCGTCAGAGTACACAATGGAGGAAGTTTCAGATGTTAGTTTCACAGCAGAGCCCTCTAAGGAGTAGGGGTGGGATTCTAGCAGGAGCTCCTTTGCATATTAGGCCACACACCCCTGATGTAGCCAATCCTCCAAGAGCTTACAAAAAAGAGCCTTGTAAGCTCCTGGAGAATTGGCTACATCAGGGGTGTGTGGCCTAATATGCAAAGGAACTCCTGCTAGAATTCTACCCCTGCTAAGGATCCCTTCTCAGTGTTCATGTAGATATTCATAGGATATTTCTTTGGCACAACTGACTTGTAGTGCCATCCTAATCACCATTACAATCTTCTAAGCCAGTGACTTCAACGGACTAAGAAGGGAATGAGGCTGCTTAGGATGAGACTGTTAAACCTTGGGATCGTAAGCACAAAATGACACTGGAAGAAACATGCCAATGACTTTGGAAGTTGGAGACGGCGCTCAGAACCCTTGAATGGCAACAGTACTTTCCTCTTAATAACAAACGAGCCAGTCCTTTACATACGCACATGTAAAGCTGCCCAATTGTCAAAGTCTTAATTCATTTAGACCAGAGCAATTCTCAGTGTTGATTCTATGACTCACTATCAGGGCTTTTTTGGGGGGGGGGGTGTTAGGAAAAGTCCAGCAGGAATGCATTTGCATATTAGGCCACACACCCCTGACACCGCATTGTTTCACACAGGACTTTTTGTAGAAAAAGCCCAGCAGGAACTCATTTGCATATTAGGCCCCTGCCACCAAGCCAGCCAGAACTCTGTTCCTGTGCATTCCTGCTCAAAAAAAGCCCTGCTCATTATGAATTTAGACAGATCGTGAGGGGAGGGCAGGAAGGAATGAGCCAGTGCTTGGTTCTTATGGACTTTTTACATGCCCAGGGTAATAACGCTGATTGCCTCTTTGGGGTCGAGAAGGAATTCAACCTCCAGACCAGATTGGCTCAGGGATCCTGGAGGGTTTTCTTTTTTTTGCCTTCCTCTGGCCACAGAGTGGGGGCTGCTGGGGAGTGTGTGGGGGAGTAGCCGTGGACTTCCTGCATTGTGCAGGGGGTTGGGCTAGATGACCCTCTGAGGTCCAGTCCAGCTCTGTGTTTCTATTTTTCCTCTGACTGTGTCTTGGGCAGTAAAGGATCTTCCCCCGACCTTCCTATCTCTTTTCACCAAGGATTAAACTTCAGCATGCAAAATATGTGCTCTCCTGCTATATCATGGCTTCTCAGCAGGGCAGAAGCGAAGGCACAGCCAGCAGTGATTTGAACATTTTTAGCATAGTTTATCACCCAGTGGAAGTGGCAAGTTGTTTTTCCATTGGAAACTGGCTGGCCTGTTCAGTTGGGTGATCAGGCCTCATTTTGGGCAGGAATTCACTGGAGGGGGAGGTGTGTGGGAGTAGGCAAAGTAGGCTGTCGCCTAGGGCACCACCTGGCCTAGAGGGTACCACTGGGTGCCCCCTCCCTGACGCATGACTCTGACCACTGTCACCTTGTCCTCTCCCGTCACCAAGCTGCCCTCAACAAAGCCAAGCCACCCCCCTCTCCCCGATGTGTGACTTGGCCTCCCTCCTCATCCGATCCTGCCACCCTCCTTCCTAATATGGCAAGCAAACACTTATTCTCACAATTTTTTTTATAACATCACCTTTTTTTTTGAAAAATTAAAAACCAGTAAATTAAAAATGTGAAAAGTTTCAAGTTTGGCACTTCAGTTTCCCTATATTTTTTAATAATTGGTGGGGGGGGGGGGTGCCCTAGTGGGTGATTTGCCTAGGGCACCAGAAAGCCTAGCACCGGCCCTGAAGGGAGCTCAGGAACCTCTAAAACTTTATTGTGCTCTTTCTTTTTTAACACCCCCCTCCCCAGTTTGGTGTAGCGGTTAAGTGTGCAGACTCTTATCTGGGAGAACCAGGTTTGATTCCTCACTCCTCCACTTGCACCTGCTAGCATGGCCTTGGGTCAGCCATAACTCTGTGAGAGGTTGTCTCTGAAAGGGCAGCTGCTGTGAGAGCCCTTTTAGCCCCAGCCACCTTATAAGGTGTCTGTTGTGGGGGAGGAAGATAAAGGAGATTGTGAGCTGCTCTGAGACTCTGAGATTCAGAGTGGAGGGTGGGATATAAATCCAATATCTCCTTCATCTTCTTCTTCCCATACTTGCTTCTGGGCTCCATTGTTCAAACCTCCGTGAGAATTTAGCTAGGATTTGACAAGCTTTCTAATACTTTTCCCCACAAAAAAGGGGGAAATAACCAAAACATCTAAAGCAGACAGATGGAAATTTTCCTCATGCCGCTGTGGCCACATAAGAGAAAGTAATTTAAAAAGTATGATGGGAATAAGGTTTTATGATGACAATGCTAATTCAAGAAGCATTTTAAGGTAGATAATTTAGTCCACCTTCCGGTGATGTCAGGGTGTATCTGGCATATGCAAATGAGTTGTGCTAATGAGCTCTGGCACCTCTTTTTCTACCAAATGACCCTTGAGGGTGATCAATGACAAAAAAACTTGCCAAATACCTCCAGTCATACCTGAACTTTCTCCTACAAACCCCCCACCCCAAACTTGCACTATGGATGTATGCTTCGCAGCCATGGAGACTGCACCCAGGAATAATTTCTGTCCAACTTAGGGGGACTTACATCCAAGTCAACATGCATTAGAGTTTGGCATGGAAAAAAAAATCCTTAATAGAACACATTTGCATAAGAATTGAAACCGCACAATGGAGAACGCAAAATATGTTCCGCATTTTTATGTCCCTTTTTGGCTTGGCATTTTGCTAGGACTTAAAGGTTATATCTGTCATGCCTGGATGTGTGTGTGTGGAGGGGGAATTGTCTTTCACCCTTTCCTCAGTAAATGGGCATCACGCTGCTAGAAAGAATGGAATGAGCTACAAACAGCTTTCTTATACACTTCTCCAGGCTTCTGTGATAGACAGTTTCAGGACGAGGCCTAATGTTATGCACAAACTCATAACGCTGGAATAAATATACAACTCATTGCTTTCCAGCAGAAAATAGATGTGTTGTAAATCCCTGGTCACGTGCTAAGCGTGGAAATCCATCAAAGATGCCTCAGATGAAATCTGTCTGACATTCTGGCTTTTAGGGTGTGGCTTCGTTGCCATAAAAGGATCTGTTTACTTACAAATGCAGCTGGAAAGCGAAGTAGAATGCACAGAGTGTAACTTGGACTCGCTGCTAGCAAGACTGGCCTGCTACAATAATGTACAGGCTTCCCAGCTTGGAGTTGGGAAATTCCTGGAGATTGGGGAGGGGGGGGTGGAGTCAGGGAAGGGGGGCTGGGGAGAGGAGGGACTTCAGAGGGGTATAACAGGGGTGTCAAACTCATGTGCAATGCGGGCTGGATCTGACATAAATTAGACCTTATTGGGCCGAGCCATGTTGGGTTGCCAAGTCCAATTCAAGAAATATCTGGAGACTTTGGCGATGGATCCAGGAGACTTTGGGGGTGGAGACAATAGCAAGGTCATGACAAGCATAATTGGACTCCAAAGGGAGTTCTGGTAGGGTTGCCAAGTCTGACTCAGAAAATATCTGGGGGTTTTAGTTTCCTTGCATTATGCTTTAGAACTTGGAACTTTGCTTTGCCCTAGTGAGACCACATAAGTGTGGGATTGCAAACCATTTATTTTGGCTTCTCTCTCTCTCTTTCTCACACACACACACACACATGAACACACAGAAGCCAAAATAAACAGTTTGCGATCCCGTGCTTGTGTGGTCTCACTAGGGCAATTTACTCACAAGTTGCTGAAGTTCCAAGTTCTAAAGCAAAACACAAGGAAACTAAAGGTTGTTCTGCAGGCTCACCCCACCCCCAGCCTGATCTAAGATTTAAAGGCACATGCACCTTTCTAGAAAAAAAAGCTGTTCCCACTGTCTTTTTAAGCCTTCGAGGTTTGAAGGCACATGGGGGCTGTTGGGGCAGGGCTTCCCCCCTGCTGGCCAGTTGACTGGGGGTGGGAAGGAGCCTGCAAAAACAGGGGAATCTCTGCTGGGGATTGGCAAGCCTAGGGGACCTGGGGATTAGCAAACCTAGGCCGGGCCATGTGTGTATCTATTTAAGATTAGGTAGCAGAGATATAAACTTTTTAAAGGACACAGACAAACACAATTAAAGACATTTAAAAACAACAACCTTAAAACATGCTTAAAACATTAGCACTCATAGGTCTTAAAGGTGCTTTTTTTGTATTTCTCCCATGGGACCAAGTAACTGGCCAAAGGAAGCTCTGGCTCTTTCCCTCCCTCCCAAGGGGACTAGGAGTGAGAAGAGCCTCAGCCAATAGGAGGAAGAGAGGCTTGGTTCAGTACCTCTGCTGTGTGATTGAGAGAGCCTGGCAAAGCAAACTCTGCCTCCCCCCTTCCTCCCCAAGGGAGGAGCCTCAGCCAGTGGAGAAAATAGAGGTTTTGCTCTGTAGCTCCTGTGTGATTGAGCAAGCCTTGCAAAACAAGCTGTGATGCAGAAGGAAGCAAGAGAGAAGGAGAAGGAAGCAGATGACAGCCAGTTGCTCAAAGGCCTGATAGGAGCCCTCCGGGAGCCTGATTTAGCCCCTGGACTGTATGTTTGACACCCCTGAGCTATAGGGTCCACCTTCCAAAACAGCTGCATTCACCACATAGGGATGCCAGCCTCCAGGTGGGAATGAGGATTCTCTGGAATTACAGCTCGTCTCGAGACTAAAGAAAGCAGTTCCCCTGGGAAAAAATGACTGCATTTTTCCACACACTCTAAACCTAAACTACCTCACAAGGTTCTTGTGAGGATAAAACAGAGGAGAAGAGAATGATATAAATCACTTTGGGGAGAACAGTGGGATATAAATAAAGTAATTAAATAACATTGAATTAAATAATATCAAAGCATGGTTTTAAAAGGCTGGACGCATAATGAGGAGCAGCGTCGCCATTTCTCCTTCTCTTCCTTAGTTGCCATTTAAGGAAATGGTGGCCAAGATTCCCACAGAATCCTAAATGAAAATAGTATTCAATTCACGATTGTTGAACTGGACACACCAATTCATAATAGTGTTAATCAATAACAGGGTATAGATGGAACTCTCTGTCTGGGGCAGTGATGCTCTGTATTCTTGGTGCTTGGGGGAGGCAACAGTGGGAGGGCTTATAAAAATATTCCAAATTGAGGTTGATTTCTCATTAAAAAGTCATTATATGTTTTTGAGTTAACTTTCAAAAAGTGCAGTTTCTCTCAAAAATTGTTCTGCCTTTACCCCAGTGCTTAACCTCTCTCTGTGTGCTCCAATGTGAGTGACATAATCACTTCTAGTATATTGGGGTGATGCTTTGGTATTTGCGCAAAAACGCTATGGTATATTTGGCTTCTACTATTGCGTTTTTGCCCAAACACCAGAGCATTGCCTCAACATCCCAGATGTGATGACGTCACTTCCAGGTCATGTGGACAGTGATGTAGCCATGTCACTGCATGTTGGATGGATCTCTCTCTTTCTGGGGTTTTTCCCCCCACACCAGCCAGCTGCTTACCAGTGGGGAAATGGGGCCTGGTAGTGGGGGGACCCCCATTACCAAGGGGTCTGGAAACCCTACCCTGCTCCCCCAGTTTTTTTTTAAAAAAAGTTGAAAACAGAAAATAACTTAGAAGCAATGCAAAAGGATCCTGATGACAATTACCGGCTTATTGACTTAATGGGAAAAGCTGCATTGATTATGCAAAATACATTCCATGAAACAAAGCCTTCCCTGTCTCAGAAAATAATTCACAATACAGAGAAAGTGTTCAGCAACTCTATAAATGACAAATAAGCAAACTTTGTTTATGATTCTACTGTCTTGAAAAGGATTAGAACCAGAATAGGAGGGCAGAAATGTTACTCAATCTGGACACCGTCCCAGAACGGTAATTGTATTGTTCTTCATGGTGAATTATATAGCTGTGCCAAAGATGAGAATGAGATTTTAGCTCTGTTGTATATTTTAATTACTTTTTCCTTGCTGCTAAACAAATAGCTTTGTATAGATGAGGAATATTAGATTTTGAACGAGGAAATAAATAGCCAGAGCAAGAGTTCATTGTAAAATAGCCTCCAGTTAACAGGGGCTGGTGAAGTAGCTATACTTGGGCAGACTTCAATGGCAGATGTGTAGTCTTATCTAGTTGAGGCTATGAGCTATGAACTCCAGTAGCTGTAAAAGTTTGATCCTCTGTTAGGATGGGCATTGGGGTTTCCCCCTCCATTTTTTTATTAACTTGTCAAACTTATTTACAATCAGACATAGTTTGTAGCATAAGTACAACATTTTTTCCTTACACAATAATACTGGAAGATTCAATTTCTTAAAACAGAAAGATAAGAGCAGAAGTTATTAAAAATACAGCATTTGTGCATAAAGCAAATTCCGTGGTACTGCTTCATATTTCGCTAAATATTCTACTATTGGAAACTGTCACAAACTTAGATTCATATTTTTCCAAAGACATTGTCAATATATTATTTGAAATTTTGCTTATTACAAAATGTTCCCAAAGCTGGTGTTGCCATTCAGTTATTGTAGGTAAAGATTGGGATCTCCATTTTGTAGCTAATGTTGTACGGGTCACCAATAGTAAAATATGTACAGCTTCATTACGTTGCAAATTCTTGTTTGGATCTGACCATTTGCTCAATAACAGAATGTCCGAATCTAATCGTAGGTTTACATTAGTAATTAATTTGATATGGCTCTTTGATTCCGAAATGTTTGTACATATTTACATGCCCACACCAGCAATGGAAGTAGTCTCCTCTCTGACCACACTTTTTAAAACATGCGTGATCTAATGACTTATCTACATGGCTCATAGGTTGGGCATAGGTTTGCTAACTTACCTGCCCCAGTGGGTGATCTCCCACCATTGCCACTCAACTGCTGCAGCTGCTCAGATGAGCAACATGAGAGGGAAGGTACACGTTGACATCACTTCTGGCCAAACCATGGTAGTGACATCACTGACACTCTTGGATTTTGCTGATTACTATGGTTTCATCATAGAGACCAACAAAATCCTAAAGTGTCAGACATGTCAAAACCTGGAAGTGACATTGACATATACACTATTCCTCATGCCCTACCCCTAGGGATGGAATTCTAGCAGGATCTCCTTTGCATATTAGGCCACACCCCCTGATGTAGCCAATCCTCCAAGAGCTTACAAAAAAAAGAGGAAAACTCTTGCAAGATTCGCTACATCAGGGGTGTGTGGCCTAATATGCAAAGGAGCTCCTGCTAGAATTCCACCCCTGCCTACCCCTAAAGTCCCCCACAGATGTCAAGCATGTACCTGGCAACCATAGTTGGGGAGGAAGCATATCATTTTTTTTTTTTTTACTATGATCTGAGCGCTATCATTTTCAGACTTATCTAGTATTTTAAACTTCCATTGGAGGTTTTTTCCTGGTTGGTTTAGTTTCTCTTCCCCACTTTTTGTAGTTATCTAGCTGGTGCCACATTTCTAATGAGCTGTGTTGGTTAGAGTGTCAGACTCAAATCCAAGAGGCCCAGATTCAACTCCCCACTCTTCCATGAAATCTGCTGGGTGTCCTGGGCCAGTCATGCTCTCTCTGCCTAACCTACCTCATAGGACTGTTGTGGTGAGGATAAAATGGAAGAACACTGCCCTGAGCTTCTTGGAAGAAGAGTGGGGAAAAAAACATACTCATTTCGCCAAGAACAGATCCAAGTTAGGCAGCTGTGTTGGTCTGAAGTAGTAGAACAAAATAGGAGTCGATTGCACCTTTAAGACCAACTTAGTTTTATTCAGAACATAAGGTTTCGTGTGCATGCACACTTCTTCAGATGAGGAATTAGGTACAGTAAGCAGAGCCACATATAGCTGGTGGGGTTTGGAATGCAAAGTGGTACAAAAAATCCAATAGCAGAATAGTAAAAGTAACAAATTCAGAAAACCTTTGATCTGGGTTGCATTTGCATGGGAAACCATAAAACAGTAACATATCAGAATGTGAGAATGCCTGTTAATTATTCTATTGCTAATAAACCTGGGTCCAAATGAGGGCATTTCTTTCCCAGAAGTTTTTCCTGTCCAACTAATTTACCTTTTAACATGTAACATAAATATATACATCATTCTAGGTTGCCATTAGGAAAAAATACATTACAATATAGTGGAAATGGGTTTAGTATATGTAATGAGATAAACAGCCAATATTCCTTGTTTGAGTATGTCAATACAAAAGCATTATTCTGATACACTATCCTAAAGGAGAAATACATTGGAATACTGTGAATATATCGCCATACTTGGTGAAAGTGGGTTTAGCATATGTAATGAGATAAAAAAACCAAACCAACATCTCTGTTTAGTCCTGGGGAGGTGTTTGTTCCAAGTTTCATAATAGTTTGAAATTCAGCAATTCCCCTCTCCATTCTGTTCTTGAAGTTCTGAGAGTGGGTTTAGCATCAGTCATCGACAAAAGGACTATGGAAATGTGGAATGACCATTCCTTGCAGAAGAAACCATCGGAAGTGCTGAATCTCATCAAGGAAGTTGACAAATTACAGCTCTATCCCTTACTGAAAATGCTGGTAACTGTTAAAGCAGTAATGAATAATCAAGATCACAGCTGAGGCTGTTTTCTTCGAATCACTGTGCACCCAGCTCCTTCAACCTTTCCTCACAGACTTGGGCTTCAGACCCCTCACCATCTTCATTGCCCTCTGGTGTTCCTCTGGTAGAATCGCTTTTTAGAACTTCATTTGAGAAGGGACAGTGTCAGAGAACTTTCCGTAATTAGGGTTAGGATTCTCTGGGCAAGAAAAGACACGACTGCCTCAACTCAGGCAAGCAGGTGGACGCTTCCTCAGACAGCACCGCCAAAGTTGCCTTTACATCTCTTCCCTCAAACCAATGAGCTCCAGGCTCAAGAGCTCCTTCGCTTCTCATGCAGGCTTCAGCCACTTCTTATAGCAGACTTCGCTGCACCTGTGCACCAAGTGTGAGCACACAATCTGTTTTGCTCATCACTGGCATTGCCTGTTTTCTTCAGGGCAGGAGACCCCACTCGCCTTCCCTTTTCACCAGGCTTGCTCTGAGCTGCGGCTTCACACAGCAGCAGTGGCGGCAGCAATACAGCGGCTCCTGTCTTCGCTCTCTGCCTAGTGCCGGAATGTCCGAACCACAGTTGGAGCTGCTCCCACCTCGGGCTTCCCTGCCCCCTCCAACTACAGCAGAATTCAGGTTGATCTTGGAGCCTACAGGCACCCGATCCTATAAAGAGATATGCTTGTAAGTAAAATGTGTTCAGTTGAACGTTTGATATCTTTAGCTTGCACAGGGTTCATTCTATGCACTCCTGAATCTCCTGAACCAGCTCCTGTCAAAATGACAGGCAGTTGTTTTAACAGGAACAGGTTCAGGAGGTTCAGGAATGTATAGAATGGACCATGTACAACCTAGAGATATCAGACATTCAACTCAACATTCAACTCAACATTCAACTCAACACTCAGCTCAGCATTCAACTCAACATTCAACTGAAGCTAGAGACATCAAGCTCACAGGGGACCTCCTCCAGATACTCCTCTACATGCCCTCCAAGTTCTAGCCCTCAGTTACTTTGAAATTCCGTAAACACTTAGATTGAACAGAGATAGTCTATCTGGAAATATATCCATTCACAAACCAGCACGAAACTCCATAAACAGTTGGAAATTTCGTGCTGGTTGACAACCATGAACTTCACTTCACTTCGCAAACCACGAACCAGCCAAAATTCATCACAAACTTTAATTCATGAGTTGGTTCACACCCATCCCCAGTGGGGAATCAAACCCCATTCTCCAGATTAGAGTCCACCACACTTAACCACTACACCAAACTGGCTTTACCAAACAGGTCTATGGAGAGTCCTCAGATCTCTTTGATGGGGCTTCCTCCCAGAAAAAATGTTCTTAGAATTGCACTGCCAGCCTGCAACCAATCACTGTTTCTATTTTTAAAAAAGAAGATGCATTCTATTTTCATGTAACATTCCTTTGGTGGATTGCTGTCAACGTGCAGTCATACAGCTAGACACTTTTCTTCATGTATTTTTGGGACGGTTCTGTAGGACTCACAGTTTTGGTTTGGTGTAGTTGTTTGGTGTACAGCCAATTTGGTGTAGTGGTTAAGCGCACAGACTCTTATCTGGGAGAACCGGGTTTGAGTCCCCACTCCTCCACTTGCACCTGCTGGAATGGCGTTGGGTCAGCCATTGCTCTGGCAGAGGTTGTCCTTGAAAGGGCAGCTGCTGTGAGAGCCCTCTCAGCCCCACTCACCTCACAGGGTGTCTGTTGTGGGGGAGGAAGATATAGGAGATTGTAAGCCACTCTGAGTCTCTGATTCAGGGAGAAGGATATAAATCTGCAATTCTTCTTCTTGGTTGACATCTGAGGCTGTTCAGTGAGATAGTTTGCGAGACCTCTTTGGAAACAGTTCTCTTAATTAAAGAAGCATTTGTGGCAGGCTAATTAAAGGGCTTTAAAGTCAATTGACTATCTCGTTCTTAACTGATTAATTGTCTAATTAGATGATTACAATAAATGCTAACGTATCTCTGTGCAGTTGATATTTTCAGGACATTTTCACATCTGGGTTGATTAATCTTGGCAAATCACTTCTCATTTGGACAGTTTTCAACACAGTGCATGTATGTTCTCAACCTTTCGTAATGGACAGCTCTCATTAAAATCAGACACAGAATGTACATTTTAAACCTGGCAGAAATTAGATGCAAAGAAGTTGTGTGGGAGGAGGAATTCTAGCAGGTGCAGAATGCCAGGCAGGTGGAAGAAGGACACACTGAAATCCCTCTTTTCTGCACAGCTGACCAATGAAGATATTGAAGAAGAAGATACTGGATTTATATCCCGCCATACACTCTTAACCTCAGAGCGGTCACAATCTCATTTACATTCCTCCCCCACAACAAACACCTTGTGAGGTGGGTGGGGCTGAGAGAGCTCTCCCAGAAGCTGCCCTTTCAAGGAGAACTCCTGTGAGAGCTATGACTGACCCAAGACCATTCCAGCAGCTGCGAGTGGAGGAGTGGGGAATCAAACCTGGTTCTCCCAGATAAGAATTCATGCACTTAACCACTTCACCAAACTGCATGGTTTCACCTAATTTTGGAACTGAACCTCAGAGGGAGGCTGCCTGAGAACTGTGTATACGCAGTTATGAGGTCTGTGATGGAAGAAATCACCTCATTTATTATACAAACCCATAACATACACACAGGAAAAGCAATAATAGACCCTTGATGGTACTGATCGTTGAAATACTTTATATTTGCACGTGGATTTGCAGGTCACACGTCCTCAAGGTACTTGGCATCGATCCTGAAAGGAGAAAGAAGCTGGGAATTTTAAATGATTAAAATGTCTTTTATTTAGAAAGCCGGTAAAGTGGTTTCCCATCCTAGCAGAAATTCTTAGTGGTTAAGAGCGGTGGACTCTAATCTAGAGAACATGCTGAGTGACCTTGGGCCACCCTCTCTCAGCCCCACCTACCTCACAAGGTGCCTGTTGTGGGGAGAGGAAGGGGTAGGGTTGCCAATCCCCAGGTGGAGGTTTGGAGGCCCTCCCGCCACCTCAGGGTCATCAGAAAGTGGTGTGGTGTGTGTGGAGGGAAATGCCTATTGGGCATTCTGTTATTCCCTATGGAGACTGATTCCCATAGGGAATAATTGAAAATTGATCCATAGGGCTCTGGGGGCGCCCTTTTTTTTGAGTTAGAGGCACCACATTTTCAGCATACCATCCGGTGCCTCTCCTCAAAACACCCTCTAAGTTTCGAAAGGATTGGTCTGCGGGGTCCAATTCTATGAGCCCCAAAAGAAGGTGCTCCTATCCTTCATTATTTCCAATGGAGGGAAGGTATTTAAAAGGTGTGCAGTCCCTTTAGATGTGATGGCCAGAACTCCCCTTGGAGTTCAGTTTTGCTTGTCACAACCTTGCTTCTTGCTCCACTCCAATGTCTCCTGACTCCACTCCCAAAGTCTCCTGGCTCCACCCCCAAAGTCCCCAGATATTTCTTGAATTGGACTTGGAAGGGGGGAGGTGATTGTAAGCCACTTTGAGGCACATGAGGCCTGGTGGGTAACCTTGGACCAGTCATAGTTCTCTCAGGACTCTCTCAGCCCCACCTACCTCACAAGGTGCCTGTTGTGGGAGAGGAGGGGGGTGATTGTAAGCTCCTTTGAGCCTCCTTTAGGCAGATAAAAGCATAAAAACCTACTCTTCCTCTTTTTCTCCTCCCAAGCAAATGTGGGAACAGCTTTTGCCCCTAGCAGCAAATTTGTGGTGCCTCTTCCCCTTGGGCAGTGCAGCTGGAAAAGCTCAAACCATTTTTTTTTTCCGAAGAAGGAAGCCCTCCAAGGTAGAAGCGTGACAGTTTTAAAATGCAGAATCTGCAGCACAAATGGTTGTCATGCAGAGCAACGGAGTGCTGACAACAGCATCCATCATGCCCAAGCCAGGTACCTCCCAGGCTTCTTGGCACCAGGCCTTTGGGCTGTCCTCCTGGGCTGTCTTCCAGAACAGGGAACACTGGAATCAATCAGCCACACAACTCAAGTGACGCTTATGACAGGGCTGCTTTTGAGAGGAATCAACCACAGTCAACCGGAAGAGGTGAGAGACAGAAGGTTCCAGAACAGGGATCTTAGACTGCTACGAAGAGGAAGGAGAAGAAGAAGAGGAGGGGGAGGAGATTGGATTTATACTCCACCCTTCACTTGGTGTCTCAGAGTGGCCTACAATCTCCTTTCCCTTTCACTCCCCGCAACAGACACCCTGTGAGGTAAGTGGGACCGAGAGAGCTCTTTCTAGAACAGTGACTGACCCAAGGTCACTCAGCAGGTGCATGGGGAGGAGCGGGGAATCAATCCCAGTTGTCCCGGATTAGAGGCCATGTACTTAACCACTGCACTACGCTGGCTCTCGGCTTGGCTGTCTCTTTCCTTCAAAAAAGAAGAGTTGCTAAGGAGATTTTTGGAACACAGTGTAAGGTTACCAACTTCTGAATTTCCAAAGGAACTTCCATACTTTTGTGGTGGGATCAGGACTTCTTTTTTTTTTGTAGCAGGAGCTCCTTTGCATTTTAGGCCACACACCCCTGATGTAGCCAATCCTCTAAGAGCTTATAGGGCTCTTGGTACAGGGCCTACGGTAAGCTCCAGGAGGATTGCCTACATCAGGGGTGTGTGACCTAAACAGACAGACAGATATAGACAGATGGAACTGCTGTAATGTCAGGAACTATACCTAATAAAGGTTCCCTGGGGATGGGTGTCAAACACACAAGAATTCTTCATTCATTCCTGCAAAACCAGCTCCATTCCTGCAAAAGGAAAGCCTAAAAACTCCTTTGGCAGAGCTAAAGAGTAACTTTCCACACAGTTTTTTAAAAAAATCTATTATTAGTTGTAATCTTGATTGGACTTTCAGACTGCACTTCCTCTGCCCATGAGTAATATTCTTAATGGAAAATATTTTTGGCAGGTCAGTCAAAAGACGATACAGCAATGCCAAAGCTAAGAGACTTTGGTTTCCTCAAGGCACCAAGTCGCTTTCTGAAAAATCCTGCAAACTGTGGTCCAAATCTAGTGTTCTTCCAGGTAGGATTACATTTTACAGAAGTTCAGGGCTTTTTTTTTTGTAGAAAAAGCCCAGCAGGAACTCGTTTGCATGTTAGGCCACACCCCCTGACATCACCATTGTTTCACACAGGGATTCTTTGTAGAAAAAGTCCAGCAGGGACTTAGTTGCATGTTAGGCCACACCCCCTGATGCCAAACCAGCCAGAACTGTGTTCCTGTGAGCTCCTGCTAAAAAAAAAAGCCCTGCAGAAGTCCCATTTCTTTTTCACAGTCACACAGCTCTAGCTTGCTTACCACTGCTGTCCACCTATTGTAGTCAGCAGGACTCCATTTTGTTCCATAATGGGTAGAGGCGAGAGAATAGATTGCTGGAACAACATGTAGAACAGGGCCCCCCAAAGTGGTGCTCTGGGACAACCTGGCACCTGCTAACACTTTTTCTTGCACCTGCCAAGTGTTTTGAGAAAGTGTGTGGGGTCATCCTGCCCACCAGAGCTTTGGATTAGGCCCTGGAGATTTGATTGGCTGTGCAGATTAGAAATAAAAAGGGCTTTTGTTTTGTAGCAGGAACTCCTTTGCATATTAAGCCACACCCCCTGATGTAGCCAATCCCCCAAGAGTTTACAGGGTTTAGTACAGGGCCTACACAACGAGACTCTAGCAGTTTGGTCAAAACTCTGTGGTTACCATAGAGTTGGAAAAATTGGGCTTAAACCATAAAATTTGCTCCTAAACTAGAACATCCCCTGCACAACATTTCCGACACGATGATATAACTTCTGAGTGACATCATCACATTGGGGATGTTGCATGGTGATGCCCCTGTTTGGGGCAGGATTTCCCCTGCTAGCCAGCTGGTGTATGGTGAGGAGAAGTCCCCAAAACTGGGGGTTCTCATGTTGGGAGCTGGGGGCTGGCAATCCTGGAGGCAGGGTGGAATTCTAGCAGGAGCTCCTTTGCTTATTAGGCCACACCCCCTGATATAGCCAATCCTCCAAGAGCTTACAGGGCTCTTTTTTGTAAGCTCTTGGAGGATTGGTTACATTAGGGTGTGTGGCCTAATATGCAAAGAAGCTCCTGCTAGAATTCCACCCCTGACTGGAGGAATCATTAGACTCCACCAGGAAGTTAGCAATCCTCCCTTTGCTAGGGGAGCCTCTGTAACTAAAGAAGAACTAATTGCTTGAGCTTCCCCAAATATAACAGAGACAGACTGTTTACCTAGCAAAAGAGAAAAAAAATGTAGGAAAAATATAAAATACCTTTTAAAGTGCATCACCAACAACTTGGATTTATATAGAGCTCCATATGTTATGTATGAATAATGCCCCAGGGCATTTTAGAGTGAAATAAGGTACTTACAATAGGTACCACAGAGTTTTTCCCTCCCAAAATGCTAGCGCATCTGGAAAAACCATAGAGTTTTCCTGGAAACTCCTAGAGCAGCCGGCACACAATATCATGGGTGAGTCATCACACTGGCGATGTCAGGGGAGCCCCCCCCCCCCACTGGAGGCTGTGAGGGACTTGGCAACCCATCAAACTGTCAGTCAAGAGTACTTGCATGCCATTGGTTGAGCCAATTCCTCTCTCCTGCCCGAATGGCTGTTGCTAGCCAGCAAAGCTGATTTTGTCAGTAAAACACCACCAACCTTAGATCTGGCAGTTATTGTGGGAACACACTATTGGCCCATCACATATCCATCACTGTCAAAAGCAATCTTACCTCAGAGACAGCCACATTTTCAACTCTTCTCTGTGTCCTCTCTGTCAGCCAGCCTCAGAAAGGGCTGCAGAGCTACTGTAGCTTCATGAAAGACCTCCAAGCACACACAGCCTCCAAATGCCACAGAAATAGCCAGGGAGGCCAGGCCTCACTGGGAGTGTTTCCTCAGAGACCATGGCTGTCCCCTGGGAAATGCTAGCCAGAGGCTGTTGCTAGGCAATCCAGGCTTCTTTTGTCAGGAAAGGGAGCAGCCTCAGGGGAACATAATGCCATAGAGTCCATCCTCCAAAGCAGTTTTTTTCCTCTAGGATGGAGAGAGAGATTTGTTGTCTGGAGTCCAGATGGCAGAGATCACCTCCCCTTGAGGTGTGTGTGTGGCAGGAGTGAATGCCTTCACTTGGATGAGTGGGAAGACAGCAAGGGTGGGAACCTTTAGTGATACTGTCTAGGTTGGTGGGAGATTCCTGGAGATTCTGTGGTGGAGTTTTTGGACAGCATAGGAGTTAGAGCTTCAGAGTGGAATCTGCCAGACACAGGTTCTTGCTGTAGAAGCTGACTGGGTGATTTTGGACCAGTCACACACTTCTACTAACCTGCCTCACAGGGTTGTTGCAGATCATAGGGGGGAGAGAATGATGTAGGCTGCGTTGATTCTCCCCTAGCTGTGGAGAAAGACTGTGCTTTTCCTATGTAGAGGCTGCAGGGAGGGGGAAGATGATGGAAAGCTGAACTCAGAGGGCAGATAAAGGGAAGGAGATAGGGTTGCCATATCCAAGTTGGGAAATTCCTGGAGATTTAAGAGGTGGGGCCTGGAGAGGGTGAGGTTTGAGGAGGGATGGGACATCAGATAGGTACAATGCCTTTTCCTCCTAGGGAACCACTGTTGCAAATATCCAGATGAGGGCTGATCACTCCAGATGGCAGAGATCAGCTTCCCTTGAGCTATGTGGGGGGAGTGAATTCTTTCACTTGGTGGATGGGACGACAGCAAGGGTGGAGGGGCATTCACCCAGAGCCTCTTTCTAGAGTTCATTATATTTTCATTAACAATGGGCCTTATTCCTAGTTTTATATAACTGGCTTTAGTGAGTACACAGAGGCAAAGAAAAGCCTCTGTGAATCCAAACCTGTCTTTATTGGACACTAGAAAAAAGATTGTCTTATGAAGTGTGGTTAGAATGTCAGGCTACTATCATCTGGGAGACCCAGATCTGAATCCCTGTTCTCCCAAGGGAGCTTGCTGGGCAATCTTAGGCCTAGGGATGCCAGCCTCCAGGTGGGACTTGGGGATCCCTGGAAATTACAGCTCATCTCCAGACTACAGAGATCCATTCCCTTGAGAAAATGAGTGATCTGGAGGGTGAGCTCTGCCATTGTATCTCACTGGGGTCTCTGTCCTCCCCATCCTCACATTTCCAGGAGTTCCCCAACCCGAATCGGGCAACCCTACCTCCTTACCCCTCACCGGTGGCCAGGGGGGACCCAGCAGCCCTACTTAGGCCTGTCACACACTCCCAGCCTAAGCTGTCTTGCAGAGTTTTTGTGAGGATTAAGTGGTTGAGGTGTAAGCCACTTTGGGTGTCCTTTGGAGAGAAAAAACAGGGTACAGATGAAGTAAATAATTATGTAAATACAGGTGTTCAAATACTCATTGCGTCCTCAGGATTTAAAGACCAAGTGCAAATGAGACAGCACATCTATTTTCCTTCCTTCCTTCCTTCCTTCCTTCCTTCCTTCCTTCCTTCCTTCCTTCCTTCCTTCCTTCCTTCCTTCCTTCCTTCCTTCCTTCCTTCCTTCCTTCCTTCCTTCCTTCCTTCCTTCCTTCCTTCCCCTTCCCTTCCCTTCCCTTCCCTTCCCTTCCCTCCCTTCCTGTCTTGCAGATCTTGAACATCCAATGTTTATTCCATATGGCTCTTACGTTAAGCAAGTTTGGCCACCCCTGCTATGGTGCCATAGAACCCACCCTCCAAAGCAGCCATTTTCTTCAGGGGAACTGATCTTATTCATCTGGAGATCAATTGTAACAGCAGGAGATCTCCAGGTGCCGCAGAGGCCGCCAGCCCTCTTTGCACAGTGAAAAGAAGTCCAGGTGATTGGCTCTCTCCTGCACCTGTTTATCAAACATCCCGTGGTGCTGGGAAAATACCAAGAGCCCTGCTGGATCAGAACAAAGGCCCGTTGAATGCAGCCATTTGGATCTCACCAGCAGCCATCCAGATGCTGCTGGGAACCTGGTGAGCACGGCAGGAAGGTGGTAGCTTTCCCCTCTCATTCACTGCTGGCATCTGTTATGCAGAGAGGTGTTCTGCGTCTGTACATTCTGCTCTCCTGGCTAATTGGCGTCGACAGACCTCTGCTCCGGGGGTGTTGTGCACCCCTTTAATTTCACAGGGTTGCATTCACTTCATGTGTTACAGCGGGGTTTTTTGGAGAATGCTCTTCTAATTAGTGCAGCTGGCTTAATCCTGTCAGCCTGGCAGTTTGAATTACGTATTTAGCCCTCAAGTTTTAGAGACGTGAGGCAAAGACACGGCCCTTATGTTCTCGTACTTGAGGCAGATGATCATTCTGATCTATCAAATGTGCTACAAACCCACCCCTTTTAGAACTGCCAACTTTAGACTGGGATGTTCTTGGCAATTTGGGGAAGGGAGAGACCTCAGCAGGGTATAATGCCATATAGCCCACCCTCCAAAGCTGCCGTTTCCCCAGAGAAACTGATCTTGGTAGTTTGGGGATCAGTTGTAATTTTGGGAGATCTCCAAGCTCCGCTTGGATGTTGGTGCCCTTAACCTCTTCCCTGTTTCTCTCTGACTGATTTCACACTCAGCTTACCCCGCGGTCACGTTCCTCTTCTCTGTGCAGCATCCGTCGGATTTCCCAATATCTGCGCTGGAGTTACAGGAAGCGTCACTGCTTTTGTGCAGCAAATGGAAACCACTAAAACCCAGTTTCCATTTGGTGCGCGAAGGCCACCACACTTCCTGTAACTTCGGCGCAGGTAGTGGGAAATCTGATGGACGCTGCGCAGAGAAGAGGAACATGACCGTGGGGTAAGCTGAGTGCGAAATTGGTCTCTGTCTCTATCTCTCTGTCTCTCTCCCTGTCTCTTTCTCTCTGTCTCTCTCTTTCTGTCTGTCTTCCTCTGTCTCTCTCTGATGCTGTCAAGACTGGGCTATGTCCAGGGCTCCTGCTTGTGGACTCAGTAGAGTACCTTCAAAAGCAGGCTATGGCTTTGCATTTGGGTTGAGGCTGTGGCTCAATCTTAAGAGCCCCGTGGCACAGAGTGTTAAAGCTGCGGTACTGCAGTCCTAAGCTCTGCTCATGACCTGAGTTCGATCCCTGGTGGAAGCTGGGTTTTCAGGTAGCAGGCTCGAGGTTGACTCAGCCTTTCACCCTTCCAAGGTCAGTCAAATGAGTACCCAGCTTGCTGGGGGGGGGGGGGAAGTGTAGATGACTGGGGAAGGCAACGGCAAACCACCCTGTAAATAGTCTGCTGTGAAAACGTTGTGAAAGCAACATCACCCCAGAGTCAGAAACGACTGGTGCTTCCACAGGGGATCTTACCTTTCCTTTCCTGTGGCTCAATATTAGAGCATCTGCTTGGGAGGCATGCAGAAGGACCCAAGCTCAATCCTGGACATCTCCAGTTGAAGGCATTAGGTAGAAGGTGATGTGAAAGACCTCGGCCTGAGTCCCTGGAGAGCTGCTGCTGGTCTGAGTAGACAAGACTGACCTTAATAGAGTTCATGTGTTCATTTGAAGTATACGTTATCTTAGGTTAGGTCCAGAATCTAAAAATATCTAACTATGCGCTCTGTCTCTCTGTCCCTCTCTGTCTGTCTGTCTGTCTGTCTGTCTGTCTGTCTCTCTCTCTCAATAGATAGATAGACAGAAGAAGAAGAAGATTTTGGATTTTTATCCCGCCCTATGCTCTGAATCTCAGAGTCACAGAGCGGTCACAATCTCCTCTACCTTCGCCCCCACAACAAACACCCTGTGAGGTGGGTGGCGCTGAGAGTTCATTTATAGCAGCTGCCCTTTCAAGGACAGCTTCTATAAAAGCTATGGCTGACCCAAGGCCATCTTAGCAGGTGCAAGTGGAGGAGTTGGGAATCAAACCCGGTTCAGCCAGATAAAGAGTCCACGCACTTAACCACTACGCCAAACAGACAGACAGACAGACAGACATAGTGTTGCCAACCTCCATTGAGGCCTGGAGACCTGGAATTATAACTGATCTCCACAGATAAGTTCTTTAGAGAAAATGGGTGCTTTGGAGGGCGGGCTCTATGAAATTATGCCCCACTGAGGTCTCTGTCTTCCCCAAGCTCCATCTTCCCCAGGCTCCATCCCCAATCTCCAGGAATTTTCTAATCTAGAGCTGGTAGCCCTAGTTAATGACCAGCTTTTCTGAATACAGAATCCTGCACGGCTGGCAGGTTCTACCAGTCAACTGGCTCATCTTTCCTTTGGAGAAGAAGTGTCCCAAGTCACTTCAAAAGAGCTGCCTCCTACTCTTTTTCTCCTCTTGGTTCTTCAGTTTGTACACCTTTGAGGGACACCTATGAGCCAGATGCAGGCCTTTTTTTTTTAGCAGGAACTCCTTTGCATATTAGGCCACCTACCCCTGATGTAGCCAATCCTCCAAGAGCTTACAGTAAGCCCTGCACTAACAGCCCTGTAAGCTCTTGGAGGATTGGCTACATCAGGGGAGTGTGGCTTAATATGCAAAGGAACTTCTGCTACCAAGAAAAGCCCTGGCCAGATGGCTGTTTGCCGCATGAAGCGGATGGGCACAGAGAAAGGAAATTTGTTTTTTTATCTCATCCTAAAAGGATGGACAAGTTCCATGATCCTAATCAGAGGCTATTGATTTTGCAGGCACTCTAAGCCAGTGGTTTCCAACTTGTTTTGGCACCAGGGACCTGTTTTGTGGGAGCAGCCCCATAGCCACGGGGGGCATGCCCCCCAACCTCCCTTGGACCTTTGTGGCCCCTCCTTTCCCTGGCCTCCACTCTCTCCACTGTCACTTTTATCCCTGCAGCTCAGGCAGCCCAACCCCCCTCCGCGCGAAACCTTCCCCTCCCTTCCTCCCAGCCACTTACTCACCCACCAACCAGGCGAAAAAGTAAAGAGCGGGCTCCTGGGGCTCTTGCAAGGTGCCCCCCCACGATCACATGATCGGCAGAAAAAGCAGTTCCGAAGCCGACTTTCCAGAGTGATCCGTAAGTTCAGCACTGGGGCCAGTGCTGAACTTGCTGATCACTCTGGAAAGCTGGCTTCGGAGCGGCTTTTCCAGCCGTCATGTGATCGGTGGGGGGGGCACCTTGCAAGAGCCCCAGGAGCCCGCTCTTTACTTTTTCGCCTGGTTGGTGGGTGAGTAAGTGGCTGGGAGGGAGGGAGAGGTGCCATGTGGAGGGGACAGGGCCTCCAGAACCAGGGGAGAAAAGTGGCAGCGGAGAAAGTGGGGGCTGCCAGAGGGGGGCCCTCCATCCAAAATTTTTTCCCGTGGGCCCCCCCCCAACTAAACTTTTCTGGCTATGGGCCTGTGTGGGACGCAATTTTTCCACAGACCAGGGGCGTGGGGGGGGGGCGGCGGCGATGGTTTTGGGATGATAAAATTGTGCACTTTATTTTGGTGTGGTGGTTAAGTGTGCGGACTCTTATCTGGGAGAGCCGGGTTTGATTCCCCACTCCTCCACTTGCAGCTGCTGGAATGCCCTTGGGTCAACTGTAACTCTTGCAGAGCTGTCCTTGAAAAAGCAGCTTCTGTTCAAGCTCTCTCAGTCCCACCTACCTCACAGGGTGTCTGTTGTGGGGGGGAGGAAGGTAAAGGAAATTGTGAGTTGCTCTGAGATTCGGAGTGGAGGGCAGAACATAAATCCAATGTCTTCTTCTTCTTCTTCTTCTTCTTATTATTATTATTATTATTATCATTATTATTATTATTATTACATTGTAATATATAATGAAATAATTATACAGCTCATGGCCCGGTTGCTAACAGGCCACGGACCAGTACCGATCCACAGCCTGGGGGGTTGGGAACCCCTGCTTTAACTATCTCTTTGGTATTCCCAAAGAAATCAAGGGCTTTGGCTGGCAGGGTTGGGGTAGGGGGGAAAATGTTTTTCCTCTGTTGCATTCTGTACAGTCCTGGTTTTGGTCAGTCTCATCCATTTGCCTATGGCTGATTGCTCAGATTAATTTCTGGAATGAATATTCCCTTTGCTTTACCCACATATGTGACAAATAACTAATCTGATTCATTAAAATGCATTAGGAGGCAGCGTTCCAGCAACTGGGCAACACTTGGATGTTGCCCGATAGATCCGTTAGAGCCGTTCGTCAAGAACAAGCCCCGTCTGCCTAAACATACACATCAAATAAACCGACAGGGTGGAAAAAAAAATAACAGAATGTGTGAAGATCTTGGCTTGTTTTCTTTCTGTGAGCAGAGATGTAACAACCCTTTGTTCACAGGTTTAAAACCATAAAACGCCCCCAAGAAGGCTGCTCTCTTCTGTCCATCAAAGGTACAAAGCATGCTGGTATTTCCTCAAGTGTATCTCATGCTGATTTAGAACAGGAATGACATCTGAACCGGGTTCAGTCAGGGAACCATGGGGATTTAAATGAATGCTCAATGTACAGCAGCTAGGGTTGCCAAGCCTCCAGGTGGAGCCTGGAGATCTCCTGCTTTTACAGAGGTCAGCTCCCGAGAGAAAATGGCTTCTTTGAAGGGTGAACTCTACAGCAGTGTAGCAGGCTGAGGCCCAGGGGTTTTGTTTGTTTGTTTGTTTTTAAAAAAGCAGGAACGCACAGGAACACAGTTCCAGCTGGCCTGGCATCTGGGGGTGTGGCTAATATGCTAAAAGCCTGCTGGGCTTTTTCTACAAAAAAAGCGCTGTATGAAACAATGGTGATGTCAGGGAGTGTGGCCTAATATTCAAATAATTTTTTTCTTCAAAAAACCCTGCTGAGGCCCCTCCCCTCCCCAAACCTCACCCTCTTCTGTCTCTGCTCCCAAAGTCTCCAGGTATTTTCCAACGCAGACCTGGCAACCCTAACAACAGCTTTTGTAAACAACAGATAATGTGAGAGAAACGCACAGATACACACATATATGCAATTTGTATACATTTTTATAGCAGAATAGAAGTGTTCACCTTTAGAGCAGAGACTGCTCATCTTACAGCTCTGGGCCCTAAAGCACTTTCCCGTCCTATCCCACACGTAAGTGCCAGTTTCAAGTGGGGATTGGATCAACATATGGAGCAGAGGTCCATCAGTAGTTATTAGCCGCAAGGTAGTGATGGAACACTCTGTCTGGGGCAAGTGATGCTCTGTATTCTTGGTGTTTGGGAGGGGCAACAGTAGAAGGACTTCTGGAGTTCTGGCCCCATTGATGGACCTCCTGATGGTGCCTGGGTTTTTTGGCCACTGTGTGACACAGAGTGTTGGACTGGATGGGCTTTTGGCCTGATCCAACATTGCTTCTCTTATGTTTTTATACCATCAAGTCGCAACTGACCTATAGTGACTCCCAGCAAGGAACTTTCAAGGTAAATGGGAAGCAGAGGTGCTTCATCATTGCTTTCCTCTGTGGAGTTGTTCTCAGTGGTCTCCCATACATGTACTGTTGTTGAGTTGCTTCTGAGATCCGACAAGGTTGGGCTGTACCATGCCACCTTCCCTTCTAGTTTGGTGTAGTGATTAAGAGTGGTGGACTGTAATCTGGAGAACTGGGTTTGATTTGTCACTCCTCCACATTCATCCAGCTGGGTGACCTTGGGTCAGTTACAGATCTATCAGAGCTCTTTCATGCCCACCTACCTCACAAGGTGTCTGTTGTGGGGAGAGGAAGGGAAAGGAGATTAAAAGCTGCTCTGAGACTCTGAGTGAAGGGTGGGGTTTAAATCCAACCTCATTTGCATTCCACCTTGCCACCCTATTGACCTGACCAAATTTTTAATCTTGGTGGGATGTAAAATTTCACTTACGTATTCAGAAGTAAGAGAAGAAGCAGTGAGATTAGGTGTTGTTTCAGTGTCAACACCTCTCAAGTCATCCTCCCCAGTGTTTGAGCAGATGTACTGTCTAATTGTGAAGCCCTTATTGCTAAGAGATAGGACCCCCATGGTGCAGAGTGTTAAAGCTGCAGTACTGCAGTCCTAAGCTCTGCTGGTGACCTGAGTTCGATCCCAGCGGAAGCTGGATTTTCAGGTAGACGGCTCGAGGTTGACTCAGCCTTCCATCCTTCCCAGGTTGGTAAAATGAGTACCCAGCTACTGGGGGGAAAGTGTAGATGACTGGGGAAGGCAAGGGCAAACCACCCTGTAAAAAGTCTGCCATGAAAACGTCGTGATGCGATGTCACCCCAGAGTTGGAAACGACTGGTGCTTGCACAGGGGACTATCATTACCTTTTTATTGGTAAGAGAGGCCAGAATAATTGTAAAGTCCAATCAGCCTCCCTGTGCAGTTCTTAGGGAGCAGAGGATCACCAAAAAGTTGTCTACTTGTACACCAGGTAGGGTTGCCAACTTTGGGTTGAAAACTTCCTGGAGACTTTGAGTCGTGCCTGGAGAAGGTGGGTTTTAGGGTGGGGAGCAGCCTCAGCAGGGTATAATATTATTTATTTATTCGCGTTTATATCCTGTTTTCCTTGCCGAAGCAGGCTCAGAGACCTCACCCTCCAAGGTAGCAATTTCTTCCAGGGGATCCAATCCGTCTTCTGGAGATCAGTCAAAACGCCATGCCATCTCCACGCCCCACCTGGAAGTTGAAGACCTGGAGATAACCGTGCACAGGGTTACTAGTCTGTAGTATAATTTGAACACTGGTGCTGAACAATGATATTGCTTACAAGAATCACTTTTGTATAATCAACAAAGAATATGATACAATGGCAAACCACCTTGCAAAAAGTCTGCCGTGAAAGCAACGTCACCCCAGAGTCGAAAATGACTGGTGCTTGCACAGGGGACTACCTTTACCTTTTTTAACATCCACTCATATTTTAACACATTACAAGACTTAATTAATACACTTGACATAAATGAGAAGAACATTCACAATGTATTTCATTGGAATGAATGATCACACAGAGTCCACTAGCACTTACGGAATCAATCCTCTTCTTGATACTGAAAAGCAGACAAGGTGCTATTTATTTATTTACTTTAGGTTTATATGCCGTCCACTTTGCGAGTGGACTCTGGGCAGCTAACAATCATAATAAAAACAATGCAAATTAGAATTATAAAGGAATAAAACACATAAACAATTTAAAAACTACATTTTTAGGTGCTATAAAAAGATTTCATAACAAAGGCACTTTCTCCATATCTCAGCTCTCTGTTCCTTTTCTATTAGTGGTCTTACAGACGATATTGTTCAGCGACGTAACAGTGGCAGCCTCCACCCACGTTAGTTGTTGTGGGCCTGATGAAAAAGTTTGGTTTGGCAGGCCCTGCGGAATTGGGAGAGGTCCTGCAGGACTCTCGTGGCCTCTGGGAGAGCATACCATAACATCGGTGCTGCCACTGAGAAGGCCTTGCTCATGTAGCGTTTAGTCTGACCTCTCTTGGTCCGGGGATGGATAATAGATTTTGCCCTCCTGAATGCAGTGCTCTCTGGGGTACATTTGGGGAAAGACGGTACATATGGGGAAAGGTGCTAGCATTTCTTCCAGAATAAGAATGAAAGTGACATGCTTCCAATAAAACATAGGCGTGTTTCGGTAGCGTCCTTCGTCCGACTAATAACTTGATTATTCTGGAACCAATGCACTGAAGGCACAAAATATAGTAATCAATTTCTCTAGGCTTGAAAGGATCTCCTATGCGGCATAAAAGTCGCGTTTTACCAGTGGTTAGACAATCCTGGAACCAATGCTCATATAGTGATAATGCAAAAGTCTGGTCAGTTACTCATTAGGCACTAGCGGCTCCCCTCTGAGCCTTGCCAGCTTTTGCCCGAGCCATCTGTACTTACGCCTTTTACTGTGGCATGGTGTGCATAGATTAACAGGCCATCGTGGTTTTTTAAAATCTCATGCTCTGAAAAACGCCGCCTGCTGCTTGTCGAACAGCAGGCTGCCTTCAACATGCAGCAGCGAGCCAGGGGTTCTGTTTCCCCCCTGGTCAGTTGGCAACCCACTTTGAAACAGCCTTTTCCTGGGCACCGCTGGCTTTTAAGAATAGGAGGCAAAGAAAGGAAGAAAGGACTCCAGATTTGTTCACAATGGTTGGGGCTCCCGTCACTCAGTTGACTTGGCCTTCTTTGGCGTGTGTCAGATTTCCTTCTTTCAGAGGTGCAAACCGAGAATGGAAATGCTGACTGTATCCTTGGTGATTTTGTGTTTTGTTTTGTTTTTTAGCTCAGATTCTCACCTTTCACACGCCAACCCTTTCCCCACATCCTGGCTTTCTGTCCTGTTTCTCCTGATGCTGATCTATTAGGATGGCTGGATTGTTGCTCACAAACAAGGCGTGCAGCACCAGCTTCAAGCATGTGAATGTGCCAAGCTCAAAACTGGATGGAGAATACCTTGCAGGAGAACCTCCTGGTTGCAAACGATGCCAAACCAAACCACAATGCTGTCTTTCTGGAGACTGATATGCCTGGATGCTGTTTGACGCTAAGGGAACAGGATTTATAGGGAAGGAAACAATACTTCTGGATGGGGTTAGGTTGGGTTGGAGCATCCCCAGATACTAGCTGTGCGCCTTCCAGATTTTTTTTTTTTGTCTGTGCTACTTGGATTGATTGATCGGCTCTGTTGGTTTCTTCAGCTCTGTTCACGTTTGATACAACTCCATTCTGAATACAGACTTTCAACACCACAAACCTGTAAGGTAGGCAGGGCTTTTGTTGTAGCAGGAACTCCTTTGCATATTAGGCCACACACCCCGATGTAGCCAATCCTCCATGAGTTTACAGTAGGCCCTGTAAGAAGAGCCCTGTAAAGAGGATTGGCTATAACAGGGGTGTGTGGCCAAATATGCAAAGGAGTTCCTGCTACAAAAAAAAAAAAGCCCTAAAGGTAGGCTAGGCTGATAGTTAGCATGGCGTAACAGTTAAGAGCAGCAGACTTCAATCTGGAGAACTGGGTTTGATTCTGCACTCCTTCTCCACATGGAGTCTGTTGGGTGACCTCGGGCCAGTCACAGTTCCCTCAGGACTCTCTCAGCCTCACCTGCCTCACAAAGTGCCTGTTGTGGGGAAGGGAAGGCAATGGGAATGCACTTTGAGACGCATGAGGTCCATTTAGTGACCTTGAGTCAGTCCCTGTTCTCTCAGGATCTTCTCAGCCCCACCTGCCTCAGGAAGTGCCTGTTGCGGGGAGAGGGGGGGAACTCGATTGTCAGCTACTTTGAGACACCTGAGGCCTGCTGGGTGACCTTGGGCCAGTTCCAGCTCTCTCAGAGCTCTCGCAGCCCCTCCTGCCTCACAAGGTGCCTGTTGTGGGGAGAGGAAGGGAAGGCAATTGTAAGGTGATTCGAGACACATGAAGCCAGGTGGGTGACCTTGGGATCGGCACAGTTCTCTAGCCCCACTGATATCACAAGGTGCCTGTTTTGAGGAATGGAAAGAGAGTGTAAACCACTTTAAGATGCCTTATTTTTTGACTGATGTCCACTTCCTTCATGACTTAGTAGAAATTACAGATGCTTTTAGACATCTGCATTATACGTTCATATCCAGGGGTTTGGGGAGGAGAGGGAGTTCCCTGTAATTTCTTGTAGGACATTGTGGGTTTGAGTTTTCAGATTGCTGTAGGACATTGCCAGTTCGGGATTCAAATCTGTATGTTTTTTCAGGTTTTGGGACCATCACTTTCATTGGGGAATCTATTGGAGGGACTGGGTCAGCAGTTCATAAAGATGATGGCACCAAGTATGCATAGCCAGTTTTCCCTCTAATCTATCCCCCTCCCAAGTTTTGAGTGAATTGGACCGCGGGGTTCAGTTTTACATACCCTCAAAGTAGATGCCCCTCAGCACAGGTGCAATTCTCTCAGGAAGGGAGTGAATGGAGCCACGACCAGAATTTCCAAAAACTAAAAACTGGTCTGCATTCATCATATATTCCTACAGAGAATGGCCACTACTAATTCTAGCCATTGCTACTTTTTCTTTTTTGCTGTGAACTTGCAGCTGACTTATCTGTTAGGATGGCTGGATGGTCACTCACAAACAAGGCATGGACAGTTTTCAAGGCAAGGCATACATAGCATCTGTGTAGCAACCCTGGAATTCTTTGGAGGTCTCCTATCCAAATATTGGCTAAGGCTGACCCTGCTCTGTTTCTGAGATCTGATGGGCTAGTTTGGGCTATCCAGGTCAGGTAGGCTTGCAAGTCCCTAGGTCCAGACATGGGATCCCCTGGTTGTTCAGGCTGACAGCCATCCAGTTGGCAGGAGGAAGCTCCTCCCCAAAAACCACCATATGCCTTCAAACCTCAGCAGGTTTAGAAGAGCCGTGCAACTGTTTGTGTTTCTGAATGTGTGTGTGCCTTTAAATCTCAGCAAGAGGAAAGCTGCAGGGGGGTGGGGAGAGCAGAAAGAGCCACGTGGCTCTCAATCCCTCTGGAAACTCCATCCCCTAGGCTGTTCTCTCATTTTCCTATTAGTTTGAAGAAGTTGGTCAAAATACAGCAGATAGATATATTCAGCAATGTGATTAAATTGCTGTAGTGAGATCACAAAAGTGTGCTTGCTAAATGTGTTTATTCTGGCCGCTTTGTGAGAGTGTATGTGTTCGCTTTCATTTAGTGGAAGTTTAGCTGCTGGGGGAACAAGGAAATGAAGACTGTGTTCAGGGGAACTGCACTGCTGTATTTTTATTTATTTATTTTAGGGAATGGGAAAGTCTCCTGGCTGCACTCCCAAAGTGTTCCAAAGTGTGCTTGCTAAATGTGTTTATTCTGGCTGCTTTGTGAGAGTGTGTGTGTTCGCTTTCATTTAGTGGAAGTTTAGCTGCTGGGGGAATAAGGAAATGAAGGCTGTGTTCAGGGAAACTGCACTGCTGTATTTTTATTTATTTATTTTAGGGAATGGGAAAGTCTCCTGGCTGCACTCCCAAAGTGTTCCGGCTTCACCCCCAAAATCCCCAGATATTTTCTGTGTTGAATCTGACAACCCTTAGATCAGGCCTTTGCCACTGTTGACTTGGCAACATGGTAAATCCTGTCCCAATGAGAAAGAGAGAGAGGTTGATGAGTTCAGCAGGTTCTGATCCCCCCCCCCCTCGAAACCCATGTTGGAACTACCGTGATAGGAAAAGTAGTACCTAACTACTTTCACATCATCCAACCCTTCTTAGAAAATATGGGGTAGGCTTCCCTATCCCCAGGTCCCAGCGGGGGATCCCCCGGTTTTACAGGCTTCCCCCCTCCCCCAGTCAGCTGGTCGGCGGGGGAAGCCCCTCCCCCACAGCCATCATGCACCTCCATGAACAATTCCCATAGGGAATGATGGGGAATTGATCTGTGGGTATCGGGGGCTCTGGGGGGGCTGTTTTTTGAGGTAGAGGCGCCAAATTTTCAGTATAGCATCTAGTGCCTCTCCCCAAAATACCCCCCAAGTTTCAAAAGGATTGAACCAGAGGGTCCAATTCTACGAGCCCCAAAAGAAGGTGCCCCTATCTTTCATTATTTTCTATGGAAGGAAGGCATTCTAAAAGGTGTGCTGTCCCTTTAAATGTGATGGCCATAACTCTCTTGGAGTTCAATTCTGCTTGTCACACCCTTGCTCCTGGCTCCCCCCCCCCCCAATGTCTCCTGGCTCCACCCCCAAAGTCTTCTGGCTCCACCCCCCAAAGTCCCCAGATATTTCTTGAATTGGACTTGGCAACCCTAATATGGGGCCTTATATGATAGCAATCCACCACATACTTGCCGTTCTGTGTGTAGATAAGCCCAGCCTCACTTTGCTGGGTCGGACTCTTAGATAAACCCAGGGACTTTTTTGAGCAGGAACACACAGGAATGTAGTTCTGGTTGGCTTGGTGTCAGGGGTTGTGGCTTAATATGTAAATGAGTTCCTGCTGAGCTTTTTCTACAGAAAGGCCTTGTGTGAAACAATGGTGATGCCAGGGGTGTGTGGCCTAACATGCAAATGAGTTCCTGCTGGGCTTTTTCTACCAGAAAAGCCCTGGATATACCAAAGCAATGGAATTTAGGATTGACAACTATGGGGGATTGGGCAGTGAACTTACTGGCAGAAAACTAAGGCCTAGGCCTCTGTCACTGGTGACATGGCAACATCACTTCCAGCATGCACCGGAGGTGACACCATTATGCTGGCAACATGGGGGATGCTCTGGTATTTGGGCAAAACCTCTATGGTACAAGCCATTTTTATTATGGAGTTTTTGTCCACATACAGAGTATTCGTACATTACAGCAATGTGATGATGTCTCTTCCAGGGCATGCCAGAAGTGACATCACCAATGACAGAGGCCTGGTGAACAGCACCAGGGAGAGGGCCCCCAAAGCGAGGGATTCCACTGGCCCCAGAAGGGGTCTAAAAACCCAAATGGAATTTTAGGTTTGTTGTCATGATCTGATGAGGATGAGGAGGGTTTGATCTTGGAATTTTTAGAGCTGGGCGTGCAGGGATGCAGTGTGTGGGGGGGAACTCCACCAGGTGCCATTTTTGTTGCTAGGAAGGGAAGTGACTTCACCTGGCGAAATTTAGCTTTCTATTCAGCTCCAGCCCACCCTAGGGCCCCGGGCTGGCAACTCTAGCGTTTGATCCACGCTGAAAGTCAAGGCACTATAACTAGGTCAGGTAGTCTAATATTGGAATGTGCTCCCGGAATTCTAACCGCATTAAAAAAATATTAAGCCAAGCCACTTAATGCTGCCATCTGCAAAAAGCTAAAGAGGGCCTTTTGAGTTGCTCTTATTTTTGTTTTGCTCTGGTTGCAAGTGCTAATGTGTTTGGAAAATATAGTTTATGTTAATTATGCTAATTAACATGTACAGCGCCTAGGCTCTGGTAAGGAGCTCTGCTTTGATCTGACAGCTCAGCACTTGTTTCTTTTGCGTACCCTCCATGAAACCTCTGTGAATTAAAAAAATTCTTTGTAATAGTTTATTATCTACAACCAGGGCTTTTTTTGTAGCAGGAACTCCTTTGCACATTAGACCACCCCCACCCCCTGATGTAGCCAATCCTCCAAGAGCTTACAGGGCTCTTCGTACAGGGCCTACTGTAAGCTCCAGGAGGATTGGCTGCTACAAAAATGCCATCTACAACCCTACTCCCTGACTGAAAGACCAGAGTCTATAAAAATGAACTGAACTTGCATTCCCACCCCACATTTACCTTTCCTCTCTTGCCTCCCCTACGACAAACTTTAAATTGTAGGCTCTTTGTGACAGGGACCTATTGTCCTCATGTTATGCATGCACCATCTAGTCACAACCAATTTAACATGGCCTCAGCAAGGGGGTTCTAGGGTTGCCAGCTCCAGGTTGGGGAATAACTGGGAACCCTCCCAGCCTAGGGTGCCAGCAAACCCTGCTTATAGTGAGCCTAAGGGCTAATCCTGCCCTAATGCCTCGTAGACATTGCAGTGTAAATGGAATAAAATAATTGGAAGCTGCCTTATATTCAGTCACAACCTTCTACATGTCATAGGCCAGGGTGGTGGCTGGCAACCATGCATCTTAGAAGCTTTGAAGAACTAATGCTTGCCCTTCCAAAATGGCTGCTTGCTGAGGTAAACAAAATGCAGCACAGCAGTTGAAGCCAGATCCATTTTCCGTGGGGTTCAGGGCAGCGAGAGAGCGAGATGAAGGTTCTGTATAAATCCTTTCAAAATAAACGAGACAGTTTAATGCTGTAGATTCCGCAGAGACCTGAACAGCTGAGGTTGCCATGAGAGATGAAGCTTCCAGACAATCTGGAGAGAAGAGTGTAAATTCTGAGGTGACAAGAAGTACGTTACTCCAATGTCTGTCCTATAACTGGAAGCCAATAAACCGCCCCCCCCCCCTCTCAAACCATCTTGTTGTTTGGTGAAGTTAAACCTGAAGGCATGAACGAACGTTCAGCCGTTAAAAGAGCAGTGAGTCCTAGTTTGTGAAGAAAAATGGCCAAAGCAGGAATAGAGATAATACGGCCTGCCAGTTATGGTTGTCAGCTGATCAGAGAAAAACCTACCTGCCCTCCTCTGGTACCTGTCAATGCAGCTCAAAATACAAATTCTAGGAGTTTATTAACATTGATCTCCATGCTGTGAAAAGCTTCATTGGCTGATTTGGCGCAACCCTCTTCTGTTAAAAGCACAGATTTGGAAAAGCCAGTATCTTTATGGCACCAGGAAACAACCCCCCCCCCAACCTGAGTCAAGTCAGAAACCTAAAAGGCTGAACAGCTAAAACACAGAACAAAATATATGGATTTATTGCAAAGTGCACAGTAACTGCAAATTAAAAACAACGTTCTGAGAATGTGGATAAAAAACAAAGAGGTAGTGGGTGTAACATCATATCCATTAAGACATCACACACATTAACAAATATGTTACACGTACAATAACCATTAGACCAAAATATTGGTTATTTGTTTGTTTGTTTGTTCGATTTATGTCCCGCCCTCCCCGCCAAAGCAGACTCAGGGTGGCTTACATATTCATGTATATAACATGAAATATAAACATACATTAAGACAAAAAACATAAAATCAAAAAAATCAAAAAGTTTCAAGTGTTATAGTGATCTTTGGATGGTAATCTGTTTGATAAGGTGGATAGCTGCCTATTCTGCTATATATCAAGTTTTAGTATTCTGCTATTCCTGCTAGATGTTCTATATAAAAACAGATCTTAGATTCATGCCAGAAGTAGTCCAGATGTTTCGGAGTCTGTTGTAGCCTGTAATCTTAATTAACAATTGCCTGGTGGAAGAGCGCTGTCTTGCAGGCCCAGCTAGGGTTGCCACGTCCAATTCAAGAAATATCTGGGGACTTTGGGGGTGGAGCCAGGATACACTGGGGGCGGAGCCAGGAACAAGGGTGTGACAAACATAATTGAACTCCAAGAGAGTTCTGGCCATCACATTTAAAGGGACAGCACACCTTTTTAAATGCCTTCCTTCCATAGGAAATAATGAAGGATAGGGGCCCCTTCTTTTGGGGCTCATTTGTCATTTGCATATTATGTCACACCCCCTAAGCGGCCCATAGAAAGATTCCCTTCCCCCAGATATTAATAATTCTTAATAAAGAATGGTTGCTAGAAAGGCTTTTTTTTAAAAAAAGGAATGCATAGGAACGCAGTTCGAGCTACTTGGTGTTGGGGGTGTGGCCCAATATGCAAATGAGTCCCTGCTGCAAAAAAATCTCATGGGTCTCTAAGATGCTACTGGACTCAAAAAGTGTTTTGGGTTCTGTAGAAACAGCAGGAGAGGGAGGGAGGAAGGAGCCTTCCCCGTTGTTCCCTGGCGCACAAGCCCTCCCTTTAAAGGATCGCTCTTTTCAATGTTTTTTAACATTAAAGGGCAATTAAAGGGACAATGTAATACAGACCAGCTGGGGCATGCTGACTCTGTCTCTCTCTCCTTCTGCTGCCTCTTGGGAGTACAGTTCACACACTTTCAAAAATAACCTCTGCGTTGCATTTTTTTTGTTTTCAAGGTAAGGTCAGGGCTTTTTTTGTAGCAGGAACTGCTTTGCATTTTAGGCTACAATCCCTGATGTAGCCAAACCTCCAAGAACTTGCAGGGCTCATAGTACAGGGCCTACCGTAAGCTCCTGGAGGATTGGCTACATCGGGGGAGGGGGGGTGTAGCCTAATATGCAAAGGAGTTCCTGTTACAAAAAAAAGCCCTGGTAAGGACATGATGACTGGATGCCAGATTCCTGAACCTGAAAACAATGCTCGAAACAATTCCCTGAAATGGTATTAGCCCCCTCGAAATTTCGGCATAATGGAAACCATCCCCTGAAAATACTGAAACGAAAATTAAAGTGCCTTGTTGCAAAGTTCGGGCTGCTGTGTCCCTTGCCAAACTTCCGGTCAATGAACCCCTTTCCTGTTTCTACTCTCATTGCTCAGGCGAACTGCAGCCAAAAAAGAAGATGGGATGTATACCGAACGCTGGTTTTTTCTGCTTGTGCTTCAGTATTTACTGCACTCCACAGAGGTGCCAAGTCATTGCCAATGGTGGATTGACGAAGCGTCTTGGTGATCTGACAGCTCTGAAGTAATTGTAGACTCTTGCGATTATATTGTTACTACTGGGATGCCTCTAAATAATCCTGACACATTTTTCCAACTGATTGATTGCGAGGAATGATGTAATTTGTTCTAGCTGCCTTTGGATTATTAAGAAACTGCCTCATCTGTTGTACGGTTAATAGCATACGGGGATGCCTCTAAATAGCGATTCGGCTCGCCTAAATTTAGAGGGTACAAAACACAATTACTTGGGAAGGTATTTAGGTGACAGGAAAGGGCAAAATGTGCCGGAGCAAAAATGCTTATCCTTTCTTTCACTCCGCAAAGGGCTTCTCTTTAGGGTTGTATTTCTTGATGAAGAATTAATTTGGCTCAATTTTTTTTTTTTTTGCAATTCCAATGATTTCACTGAAATTAGCAACATTTCTCTGCTGCCTCCATCTCTCTGCTTCCTGCTCCCTCGATCCCTGCGCACAGAGTGCAGTGGGAGCCTACAGCATCAGATCATTAAGCGACAATTAAGTTTATACCAGCTTGATGAAGATTATCCAGTTAAAACTACTCTTGAGTGTGGATGAATCACGTTAAACACCTCTGATGTTTAATTACACATCTCTCTCTTTTTTTAACGGAAGTGTGCTTCTCAGCACCAGTTGGAGCATGCAGCCATTTAAATGGTTTACTGAACTTCTGCTTTAACCTGGATGTCCCAAACTAGCCCGTTCTCATCACATCTTGGCTACTGAACAAGGCTGGTGTTGGTTACTACTTGGATAAGAGACCACCAAAGAATTCTCGGGTTGCTATGCACAGACAGGCAATGGTAAACCTCCTCTCTACTTCTTGCGTCTTCAAAACTCCATGTGTGCGTTAAGAGCCGTCAAGTTGCCTCCAACTCAAGGCAAGCCTATGAATCAATGGGTGCGATCGGATGGGCATTTTGGAGCCCACCATTGTTACCCCTACCCCCGGATTTAATGTACACAAATCACACATGCACATCTGTCCCTTGAGGCCCACCTGTCCTTACCTCATCTTCCAACAGCCCAGGGATGGATTAAATAGTAACCAGGAACTTCCTGGTGGCAAATCATTGTAGTGCTTCCATGACATGTTTCTGGTTATCTGAATGGCCAGGGAGTGCAATGGATGTACGGCGGACACACAGGAGCAGTGTGAATGCTCTGCTTGCACGTGTATGGCCCATAGCTATCATGGGTGTAGTCTGATTGCCATGGCACGTCTCTTCCTGGAGCGGCTTTTTCAAAGTCAAGAGACCACATGGCTAAGTCCCTGTCTGATCCCAGCCAATGTGCCCTCCAAAAAGTCCTATCATTTTGCCATTTTCTCCAGGGGGATTCATCCCTGTAGAATGGAGATCAGTTGTAATTCCAGGAGATCCCCAGGCCCCACCTGGAGGTTGGCAATCCTGACTGAATGGGCAGAGCTCCAACTTCCAGAAGAAAGCAAAACTCAGAATCGCTGGGATCGAAACAGGTGTCTGGCAGTGTTGCTGCATAAGAGAGCTGATTCCCTGACATTTCTGAAACATCCTGGCTGTATGTTTCCATGCCAAGAACTGTGGTAGATATAGTCTGGGCTCACCTACTACCTTTGTTGGAACATTTTGTTTGCACACCCACCTAATGAAGAAAATGGGAATGTAGCATATGAACAAGGTGGATTTGCTATTTTTGTTGTGGCTGCTGGAGACAATGTTAGTTTTCTAGCAGAACGTGGATGCGAAGAGGAGTAGGATAGTCTCCAAGAGAGCTTCACAGCTTCATCATCTTTGGAAGCCAGAGTGAGCCAGTGGGAGGCAGAAAATGTTGAAGAAGACAAAAGGAAAAGTTCAAAGCTGAACTGGGTACAGATGCGCAGCTCTACATAGGTGGAAGGTATTGGCAAGAACCACCTGGTAAATGGTCCGTGCTTTCACACCTTCACGCTTCTATGTTAATACAACATTGACAGTAGAGAATGACCCTTTTTAACTTTAAAGACGTTCCCATAAGCACGGCTTTTTGTAAACTTCAAATGTGCAGTGTTCAATTTCTTGTGACTCTGAAGAGTCCTTAAAAATGAGCAGTATATGAGAATAAGTTGGCTTTTTTGCTATAAGAATTGCATCTTCCTAGTGTGTGTTGGGGACCCCTGCTCTTTAGGACAGTCCTTCAAGTACTTGAAGATGATGATCATATCACCTCTCAGCCACCTCCTCTCCAGGCTAAACATGCCCACCTCCTTCAACCTTTCCTTGTAGGACTTGGTCTCCAGCCCCATCTCCATCTTTGTCACCCTTCTCTGGACCTGTTCCAGCTTGTCTGTATCCTTCTTAAAATGTGGTGCCCAAAACTGAACACAATACTCCAGGTTCTACCTCACAGTGTGTCTGTTGTGGGAAGAGAAGGAGAAAGCACCACTCTGAGACTCCTTGGGTTGTGAAAAGCATGGTATAAAACCAAACTATTCCTCCTCTTCTCCCCAAACTCCATCTTCCACAGGGCCTGCCTGCAGGCCCATAGCCAGAAAATTTTAGATGGGAGGGCCCAGGAGATAAAAATTTCAGTGTGTGAGTGTGGGGGTGTGGGGTGAGTGGGCAAGGAAGGCAGTTGGTGACTGAGGAAGGCAGGTGAAGAAGGCAGCAGGCAACTTAGAAAGGCAGTGGGGTGGGCGAGAAAGGCAGCGGGCGAGAGAGGAAGATGGTGGGTGGGAGAGGAAGGCAGTGGATGGACAAGGAAGGCAGCAGGTAGGCAAGGAAGGCAGGTAAGGAAGGCAGCGGGCAGGCAAGGAAGGTGATGGAAGGGCGAGAAAGGCAGTGAGCAGGAAGGCAGTGGGTGAGCAAGGAAACCGGTGGGCAGGCAAGAAAGCTGTGAGTGAGCAAGGAAGGTGGCAGGTGAGCAGTAGAGGGACCAGAAAGGTAAAGCGGGGGAAGATTACTGGGGACTTCCCCCCCCCCCCCAATAGCTACTGGCCTGCCTGCCTGTAATTTTCCAGGAATCTTCCAATCCAGGGTTGACAACCTTAATTGTGCCTACAAGTCCATTTTCATCCAACGTCTAAATCGTTTCAATGCCTGCACAAGCTATATATCCAGAAGGTTGTATGACTTAATTGAAGGCTGAGTGTGTGGCCAGAAGCTTCCCTTCACAAGTATATACCATATTATTTTACACTGCTAACATTGTGTCTGGTGAAGGGTGTGTCTACGCCAGAACTGTATGTAAGTAAAGTGTGCCATCAAATCACAACCAACTCACAGTGACCCCATAAAGTTCATGGAGGTTTCAAAGCAAGAGATAAGCAGGGGTGGTTTGCCATTGTCGTCCTCTGTATAACAGCTCGAGTCTTCCTTGGTGGTAACCCATCCAAGTACTGATCCTGCTCAGCTTCTGAGCTGTGATAATATTGGGCTAGTCTGAGCCACGAGAGTAGAAAGAATAGAATCATAGAGTTGGAAGGGATCTTCAGGGTCATCTAGTCCAACCCCCTGCACAATGCAGGAAATTCACAAATACCATCCCCTAAATTCACAGGATCCTCATTGCTATAGAAAGGAAGGAAGTCATGAAGAAATAGGCAATTCCAGTCCAAATCAATCTGGGGAAGGTGGATAGCTCTTTTAATGATGGTTTTGTGCAAAAAATTGTCAGTGAGCCTTTAAGCTGAAACAGAGAATGGGGCATGGGACAGAATGCTCTCCATGACCTATCATGCAATTATCAGCTGGGCTTTTTTTTTTTTTTTTAGCAGGAGCTCCTTTGAGTATTAGGCCACACACCCCTGATGTAGCCTGTCCTCCTGGAGCTTAAAGTAGGCCCTGTACTAACAGCCCTGTAAGCTCTTGGAGGATTGGCTACATCAGGGAATGTGGCCTAATATGCAAAGGAATCCCTGCTACAAAAAAAAAGCCTTGATTATCAGTAGCAGGGCTGTGTGGAAAACCCCTTGACTGGATGCCCCCTGATGGCTATGGGACACAGCTTTAGTAGGGAAGGCCACAATCATGCTTAAGTAATATCCTTAAGGGTTAACACACAGCTAGGCCTGACTGAGAAGGAGAAAAAAAGACCAAAGAGTACCAACATACCAGCCTTATCTATAACCTTGCCCTATGCCTTACTGCGACGTTTCCCAAATGCAGGGTCAGGACCCAGCACCAGGCCACACAGGGCTCAATGCTGGGCCCTGGGGCCTCCTGTCCCCTGGCCGCCCTCCCCCCCCAGCATCACGGCCCCTGTCTCGTTCTCCCTCCATTCTCCACTTCAGGAAGGAAGGAAGGAAGGAAGGAGAGAGACATGGGAAAAGTCTGACGAAAGAAAGAAAGAAAGAAAGAAAGAAAGAAAGAAAGGAAGGAAGGAAGGAAGAAAGAAAGAAAGAAAGAAAGAAAGAAAGAAAGAAAGAAAGAAAGAAAGAAAGAAAGAAAGAAAGAAAGAAAGAAAGAAAGAAAGAAAGAAAGAAAGAAAGAACTGGTGCTTGCACAGGGGACCTTTCCAATTAATAAAAACAAGCCATTAAAATGATAAAATCAATTAGAAGAAGAAGGCTGCAGATTTATACCCCGCCTTTCTCCCTGAATCGGAGACTCAGAGCGGCTCACAATTTTCCTTTCCCCACAACAGACACCCTGTGAGGTGGGTGGGGCTGAGAGGGCTCTCACAAAAGCTGCCTTTCAAGGACAACTTCTACGAGAGCTATGGCTGACCCAAGGCCATTTCAGCAGCTGTAAGTGGAGGAGTGAGGAATCAAAACCAGTTCTCTCAGATAAGAGTCTACAGACTTAACCACTACACCAAACTGGCAATAAATCCTACTATTCCAACATGAGGCAGCTCTGGTACAACAAAAGTAAATAAATCAATGCTACAGCAGTAGACCCAATAAGAGATGGGATGACACAACAAGGGAGGCCTAGTTAGATGTGTTATGGACTTCCACTTCCTCACCCAAAGGCCTGGTGGAACAGCTCTGTTCCGAGGTAGGGTTCCTGAGCAGCTGGGAGCTTGTCCCACCAAGCCGGAGCCAGGGCAGAAAAAACCTTGGCCCTGATTGAGGCAAGATGGACGTCCCTCAGGCTGGGGACAACCAGCAGATGTGGATTGTTTGAATGTAGAGATCTTTAGGGCACATATGAGGAGAGGTGGTCCCGTAGGTATGTTGGTCCCATGACCTGCAGGGCTTTATCAGTACCAAAACCTTGCAGCAAATCCAGTGCTCAATAGGTAGCCAGTGCAGTTGGTGTAATGCCGGCCGAATGCTTGCCTGCCTGGCAAAGTACATTAGTAGTGTGTAGCTGGCTCTTGCAATGAAAGCATGCTGGATGTTGCAACCAATTAATATATGTATAAGATAACATGCCAATGTGTCATCAAGGGTATATAAGATTGTAACCATTTTTAAAGAGTTCAGAGCAGCTTAGTAAGCAGGTTTTGGCCTGGCTCTGCTCTCTGGCTGAGAGCCAGTTTGGTGTCATGGTTAAGTGTGCGGACTAGGGTTGCCAAGTCCAATTTAAGAAATATCTGGGGACTTTGGGGGTGGAGCCAGGAGACATTGGGGCGGAGCCAAGAGCAAGGGTGTGACAAGCATAATTGAACTTCAAGGGAGTTCTGGCCATCACATTTAAAGGGACTGCACAAATTTTTAAATGCCTTCCTTCCATAGGAAATAATGAAGGATAGGGGCACCTTCTTTTGGGGCTCATAGAATTGGACCCCCTGGTCCAATCTTTTTGAAACTTGGGAGGTATTTTGGGGAGAGGCACTAGATGCTATACTGAAAATTTGGTGCCTCTATCTCAAAAAACAGCCCCCCCAGAGCCCCCGATACCCACGGATCAATTCCCCATCATTTCCTATGGGAATCGTTCATGGAGGTGCATAATGGCTCTGGGGGCAGGGCTTCCCCCGCTGGCCAGCTGGCTGGGGGAGGGAGGAAGCCTGTAAAACCGGGGGATCCCCCTCTGGGACTTGGGGATTGGGAAGCCTAGTGCGGACTCTTATCTGGGAGAACCGGGTTTGATTCCCCACTCCTCCACTTGCACCTGCTGGGATGGCCTTGGGTCAGCCATAGCTCTGGCAGAGGTTGTCCTTGAAAGGGCAGTTGCTGTGAGAGCTCTCTCAGCCCCAACCACCTCACAGGGTGTCTGTTGTGGTGGTGGGGGGAAGGTAAAGGAGATTATGATTGCTCTGAGACTCTGAGATTCAGAGTATAGGGTGGGATATAAATCCAATATCATCATCTTCTTCTTCATCATAATCTTCTTCCTCTTCTTCTTCTCTGGTTATCGCAGTAAACATTTTTTCCTTCCTCGTTCACCTGGACTCCAGCAGTATGTCTTTTATTGGCTAGATATGCAGATTTGTACAACATGGCACAACATCTAAAATGCTTCTGATGCTCCATAAAAGGCAGTAGCAGAATCCCACCTATCCTTCCTTTACGGCCTCCTGAGAAAGGGCAGGAAAGACGGAGCAGGTAGGTCTGCTGGGCCACGTGCCATTCAGAGACACCTTTTGCCATCCCTTAGGCTTTGCCCAATCAGTGCAGCCGACTCGCTTTGTTCTCCTCCTGACAGGCAGGGAGTCGGGGCTAACAGCTGTCAGTCAAGCTCTGAGATAACAGCATTTATCAACGGAGACTCATCATCCAGGCATTAACGCATTTGCCTTGAGATCCCTTCTCCAGGCCTAAGCCTATGGGCGGGGGGTGGGTGGGGGTGGGAATGCTTCGTATTTTGATGGCATTCAAGGGACACTTGAGAGATCTGTGATGACAGGCCCACAGAGAGTTAGCCTGGCTTTCTTGAAATGCCACTTCTCCATTTATGAAAACCTATGGGCTGTCACAGTGAGACGTTGTGGCTTAAACCTTCTGAGTATCAGGTTTATTTTTTATTTAACTTGTTCCTAGGCAGTGCTCTCCTCCCAAACACAGTCCACAGCTGTTGTTTTGGTGTACTTTGTATAGATTAAAGTCTAATCAAAAGATGTTATTTTTAAAAAAAGAAGTGTAGAGCTTTTTTGGTAGAAAAAGCCCAGCAGGAACTCATTTGCACATTAGGCCACACCCTCTGGTGTCAAGCCAGCCAGAACTGCGTTCCTGTGCATTTCTGCTCAAAAATAGCCCTGAAGAAGTGTATTGAAGTATTTGTACTACACTTCGAATCAGTCACAAGCAATGTTCCCTCAAACTGTGGAGTCTTGTGAGCAAACATTCTACTTTGTGAGCTACTGTCATTAAAGTTGAGACCAAGTGATTTGACTACGGCAGAAATTAGTTTGCTCTAAGGCCATCCTTCCTGAACTATGACAAAAAATGTGTGAGCTGGAGGCAAAAGAAATGTGAGCTAGCTCACACTAACTCAGCTTAGAGGGAACAGTCTCAGAGCTGTGCTCTCAAGAGACACTCTTGAAGAGCTCTCTCAGTCCCACCTACCTCACAGGGTGTCTGTTGTGGGGAGAGGAAGGGAAGGAGATTGTAAGCCACTCTGAGACTCTGAGTGAAGGGCAGGGTAGACATCCAACCTCTTCCTCCTTCTTCTCCCCCCCAGCATGGACCACCACATCTTACATCAACAACAAAACCCCGATACTCCCTCTAAGCTGTGGAGTCTTGTGAGCTACTGGCATTAAAGTTGTGAGCTACTGCATAAATTAGTTTGCTCTGGGGCCATTTTTCCCAAGCAAAGACAAAAATGTGTGAGCTGGAGGGGGAAAAAACTGTGAGCTAGCTCACACTTAACTCATCTTGGCGTTGTCCTGGACTCATATGCTGGCTTATCCATTACATTCTGTGGACTTTGAGCTACAAGCCAAAAGCTCTTTGCATCCTGTCCAAGGGCTCAAACTGGGATCAGGAAGCCATCGATATAGACAATGGGGCCTTTAGAAAGAAAAAGCATAAAAGGGATAACTGAAGGAAGACAGAGATCTGGATTTCTTTGGTACTGCAGCTCCCCCTAATTGGAGATGTCTGCGTTGTACTCCCCCTCCTCCCCACTCCCCTGCCAAAATATATAACTTGCTTAACGTCCTTTTGAAGCATCTTATTTGTGGCTTTTGCATGAGGCGGATCATTAATAAATTGGACTCTAACAGCCTCCAGCTGCAGCCAGCCTGCTGAATAAGCCGGATGGCACACGTAGGTAATTGGCAAATGAGCCACCTGTCGGCTTTTCTTCTCTGCACCAGAAGCCTGAATAGCTCCTACCTGGGGTGCGATTCCACTCAAGGAGAAAATGGGGGTGCATTTAATTAAATTAAGCAGAGCGGCAGCATTTTCTTCAACATCATCGGCAACTTTTTCAAGGGAAGTTTGAGGGTTTCACAGGCACGACAGCGGGGCTTGTCATGGTAGGATACATAGCGATTAATGCGCATGGAAAACTTGTGTTGACAGTAGCAGCTCAGGTGTTCTTTCCTGTCTCTGTTTCTCTGGATGCATGCTTTCACTGCTCTCACAAGCGATATTCCATCTGAGCTGCAGAGTCGTGTGAGCAAAAATTCTACTTTGTGAGCTACTGCTGTTAAAGTTGTGAGCTACTGGCAATAAAGTTGTGAGCTATGGCATAAATTGTTGTACTCTGGGGTCATCCTTCCTGAGCTAAGACAAAAATGTGTGAGCTAGAGGCTAAAAAGCTAACTCAGCTTAGAAGGAACACTGCTCACAAGATAGTCTCAGGTATTCTCCGGCATGGTATGATTTAACAGGGAATCCACAAAAACCCTTTTGTAGGGATGCCATGCTCCAGAACCTGAGGATCCCTCAGAATTTCAGCTGATCTCCAGAATAGAGGGATGGCTTCTAGTGTTTTGGCCCCACTGGTGGACCTCCTGATGGCATCTGGTTTTTTTGGCCACTGTGTGACACAGAGTGTTGGACTGGATGAGCCACTGGCCTGATCCAACATGGCTTCTCTTATGTTTTCTTAATACAGAGGTCAGTTCCTCTGGAGGAAATCAATGCTCTAGTGGAGGGTGGACTCTGTGGCAATGTCCCCTACTGAGGTCCCTGTCCTTCCCAGCTCCACCTCTAAATCTCCAGGAATTTCTCAACCTGGATCTGGCAACCCTTCCCCCCCCTTCCCCACTGGTGGTCAGGAGGGACCTGGGAACCACAGGGCTTTTTTTTGTAGCAGGAACTCCTTTGCATATTAGGCTACACCCCCTTGATGTAGCCAATCCTCCAAGAGCTTACAGGGCTCTTAGTACAGGGCCTACTGTAAGCTCCAGGAGGATTGGCTATATCAGAGGGGTGTGGCCTAATATGCAAAGGAGTTCCTGCTAAAAAAAGCCCTGGGTGAACCCTCTACCTACTACAGTGAGAATCTTGGTGGAGGAACTAGCCAAATGATTTGGAGTGATGTCTACTTGCAAGAGAAAGGATTATGAAGTATGAACTGTGATGGGGGGGGGGCAGACAGATTGATGTACTGTAGTCAAGGTGGAAACACAGATCCTCTTGAGGAATGGTTGGGGCCTGGGACTATAGGGATGCTAGCCTCCAGGATCTGGGGATCCCTCAGAATTACAGCTCATCTTCAGAATACAGTTCCCCTGGAGAAAATGAATGCTCTGAAGCGTGAACTCGATGGTATTGTACCCCACTGAGGTTCCTGTCCTCCTCAGGCTCCACCCCCAAATCTCCAGGAGTTTCCCAACCTGGATCTGGCAACCCTACCCCCTCATCCCCCACCCGTGCCAAGGAGGGAACCAGGAATCCTACCCCTTTGCCAAAGTCCTGAGCAGTTTACCATCATAGCTTCTAAGAACGAAAAAAAGCTAGATTCTAGTCCAGCAGCAGTGTAGAGACCAACAAGATTTTTGGAGCTGGAGTTTTCTAGAGGCAAAGCTCTAACACTTTGACTCTCAAAAGCTCATATTTTGGAAATCTTGTCACTACTGGACTCAGATCTAGTTGTTGTACTACACAGCAATGCAGCTAGCCTCTGAAACCATCTTGGAAAAAAGTACTATTCATTCTCTTGTAAGGAGTTATTGGAAGCAGTTGAAAGTGACTGGGTGGGGACAGGGTGAGGATGACTCCTCTTCATTCTGAAATCTCTTCATTCTAAAATTGGTTCCTTGAAGAATGAATAGTAGTTCTCTGGAGAAAAAAAAAACCATGTCAACAATGCATCTTGGGTCATCTGGATGATGTTCCTCATATAGGTCTTAAGGACATAACGTAAGAGAAGCCATGTTGGATGAGGCCAGTGGCCCATCCAGTCCAACACTCTGTGTCACACAGTGGCCAAAAGCCAGGAGGTCCACCAGCAGGGTCAGAACTCCAGCCCTCTCCCTGTTACCCTCCCAAGCACCAAATATACAGAGCACCACTGCCCAAGACATAGTGTCCCATCTATAGATTGTGGCCAATAGCCTTTGCTCCATATGTTTTTGTGGCCAATAGCCTTTGCTCCATATGTTTATAAAATAACCTTTGCTCCATATGTTTATCAAGCAGAGGTCCTTTTCTGCTATGTAGAAAGTCAGACAGAGACTTTCATGGGCAGAGCTCAGGTCAATGTTCCCTCTAAGCTGCAGAGTCCTGTGAGCAAAAATTCTTTTTTGTGAACTACTGGTATTAAAGTTGTGAGCTGCGGGCATTGAAGTTGTGAGCTCCTGTATAAATCATTGTGCTCTGGGGTCATCCTTCCTGAGCGAAGACAAAAATGGGTGAGCAGGGCCGGTGCTACGGGTTCTGCCGCTCAAGGCAGACCCCTGCATCACACCCCCCATGTTGCCCCCCCCACAGTCTCCCTTTTAAAAGCCATTTAGTGACATCATCATGCAGGGCGGCATGAGGGGAGAGAGCGACGGGCAGCGCATAAGAGTGCTGCCGTGCCGCTGCATTCTTCCTGTGCTGCCTGGCCGCTTTCAAGCGGCCCTTGCACTCTTTCGAGGTTGCCTCCGAAGAGTGCAGTGGCCGACTGGTGCCTTGGAAAGGGGCAAGGAGAATAAGCTGGCGCCCCCAGGTGGGGTAGCCCCCTAGGCAGCCACCTGCTGCACCTACTCCCATGCGCTGGCCTTGTGTGTGAGCTGGGGGCTAAAAATCTGTGAGTTAGCTCACGCTAACTCAGCTTAGAGGGAGCACTGAAAAGAATATATGTATAGCTTCTGCTATGATGTTCCGAGCATGACCATGTCCACATTGAAAATCCAGTCCCAAATGAAATAAGGGAGAGCCAAGAGTGGCGCAGAGTGGTAAAACTGCAGTACTGCAGTCGGAGCCCTCTGCTCATGACCTGAGTTCGATCCCAGTGGTTGACTCAGCCTTCCATCCTTCCAAGGTCAGTAAAATGAGTACCCAGCTTGCCGTGGGGGGAAGTGTAGATGACTGGGGAAGGCAATGGCAAACCACACCGTAAAAAGTCTGCCATGAAAATGTTGTGAAAGCAACGTCACCCCAGAGTCGGAAATGACTGGTGCTTCCACAGGGAACTACCTTTACCTTTTTAAAAAAGATCTTAACTGCACAACAATGGAGAACCCAGGAGAGCAAAATGTTTTAAGAGCTAAAAAAGGTTATACGGTCATCATCCGGGTTTAGGAAATAGAGAGTTGCTGAAGGAACCATGTGGAACCAACAAAGCCCAGAGGACACCAGGAACTTTGGAGTTGGACAAAATCATTCCAGGGGTCTCCAGGTGGCCCATCTGCTTTCAATTCTCCTAGTCTACATATCTGAAGCAAAAGGATCCTCTGTTGCACTATTGATTGCTTCAGACAACAAGCATTAATAAATAGGGGAAGAAATTCCATCTCTCCATAAGGAACAAATTTACTAAGGACAAAATGGAAAACTAAGAAGGAAAGAATGCTATAAAAGCACAAAGGAAGTAAAGAAGAAACAAATCATAGGTATACACAGTCCTTGCTGGGGGGGTTTCCCCCCCAAAAAAGGGTATAACAAATCTAATTCTGCCTTCTACTGCCCAGTGTAATGTTGTAGAAATCCTTCCACATTTTCCCTGGAGTCTTCACTGACAGCTGGCAGATGCAGAAATAAGAAAAGCACCCCCCAAAATGACTGATCACAAGGCTTTGTGTGTGTGAATGACATATGAACATGATGGAGAGAACAGCCTTTTCCTGCCACATGGTGGTAGAAAGCTGAATGCACAAATTCTGGTCTTGAAGGCCACAACAATACGTTAACGAGAGAAGTCATGAACCTCCAAGTTCAGAGGCAGTACACTTCTGGATACCAGTGCCAGGAGGAAATATCAGGGCCTCTGTAGCCTGTCGTTGGACCTCCAGAAGAACAGGTTGGCCTCTGTGTGAGACAAGGTGCTGGACTAGATGGGCCACTGGTCTTTTCTAGCAGGTATCTTATCATATTCTTATGCTCTTATACCAGAATGGACACTTGAAACTAACACATACCCAGAGGGCGGGGGGGGGGGGGTCGGTAGAAAGAACCCAACGGAAGCTCATGAGGAGGCATCTTTAAATACATCATCAATGACTTCCCCAGTGCCCCCTAAATTGGGGAGTGGGAAAAGCTCCTATAATTGAATTTGCCTTCCTTTCAATGAAGGAACTGTGCCACCTCTGCAGTGCGACAAAGAAGAAGAAGACCGTAGATTTATACCCCACTCTTCTCTCTGAATCAGAGTCTCAAAGGGTTTTACAATCTCCTTTATCTTCTTCCCCCACAGCAGACACTCTGTGAGGTGGGTGAGGCTGAGAGAGCTCTCCCAGAAGCTGCCCTTTCAAGGACAACTGACCCAAGGCCATTCCAGTGGCTGCAAGTGGAGGAGTGGGGAATCAAACCTGGTTCTCCAAGATAAGAGTTCGCGCACTTAACCACTACACCAAACTGGGATTTCATTAGCTGACCAGTGACAAAGACAACTGCAATAAATTGGGCAGCAAATGTTTAAGGCGTTGATTATTATTTTTAGTGTAAGTGCCTACTTACAACAATGATGAATGATAGGTGCCTTCTTGGGGAAAGGAATTCCTTTTTTCTCATTCATACATTGAAGGAATGCCTCTTTGGAGATGACATTTCTCATGCTAATGCCCGTGTGTCATCTAAAACAATGAGAAAGCACTTTGCTCATATGGCCATTTCTGCAGACTGAAGTTCTATTATACAGTTAAGACTTCTTTACATGAGTGACAGGTTTACTGGGAAGAAGGGAAAGGTCCAAGGTCATGTTGCGTGAGTAGAATTTGTTTACTAGGGTACTTTATTCAATTCACGTCAAATGTCGACATACCACCGCTATGCCAACTCGTGTTTTTGAAGAAGGCATTTGGGTAGACCCTCTATTATGTCTCCCAAGCATTCTATGGATGGTGGCTGTAGCTGCCACGGATGCTATTAGCAAGCTCTTGTTCTAAAGTGAATAGCACAGTAAATAATGTTTGATGAGCTGGAAAAGACAAAAGAACAAGAACGCCGGTTAAAATAGCCCTGAGCCACTTTAAATTGCCCATTGTGTATTTTTTTTTATTGTTATCATTGTGGAAATGGTACATTCTTGTGCCGCGGGGCATAGAATAGGAACACCTATTAATTTTATTATGGTTTTAAAATACATCACGTTGTAAGGTTACGTGCGTGACACTCCGGGATGTAAAAATAAGGAAAACAACTGAAGGCAGTGACATATACAAGCATGCTTCCTGGGCAAAATAGACACTCTGATTGAGGACACTAAATTATGACTCAACAGCTTTAGTTCGAGTTCTTATTGGTCTACGGTGAAGTAAGCCCAATTTGATTCAATGGAGCTTACTCCCAGGAAGACATTCTTAGATTTGCGGCCTTGTTACGATTTCTTAGCTCAAAGGAGGCTTATAGGCTGCTCAGACGTGAGAGTTCATGGGAGTCAAAAGTGATTGTTCCATCAGTAAGCCGCCCATCATGAGAAAAGGAAGACAGACAAATTCCTTCCTAAGATCTTTCTCGTAGATGCCACCTCCTCATTAGCAGACAACATCTGTTTCTTACTATAATTAGCTCACAGTTCAGTAGATAGCTTCAGTTTCTTACACCTGTACTTACAATCAACACAGAAATTTCAGAACCGCAAGCTGTATGTCTTCTCCCTCCCTCCACCTCCCTTGCCTGGAATTATACCAACTTCCCTTGCAAATCCAGTTATGCCTCTACTAAAACCCCTCTATATTCCAGCACCCCTTTTTATTTTTTTCCCCTGGGAAATGTGGGCCTTGAGCTGAAACTAGTGCACACGGCACGTTTAAAAATACAACTGAAAGATACATGAAGGGGAATTAAGATTGTCAACCCAAACCGTCCTGAGTTAGGCCCAAAAAATGTATTTCTCACCACCTGCACAGTGGTGCTGAGAGAAATGTGAATGAAAGGCTGTGTGTATGAGGGGAAGATGGGAAGAGAAGACCAGCTGGTATGCTGGTGAAGCATTCTAAGTGGGTTCTTTGGAGTGGAAGGGTGTGACGGGTCTCAGGTCATTTCTTGCTAGGTTTGTGAGGAGCAGGAGGGAGACAAATAATTACACTGTCTCGTTTAGCCATTAGCGTCAAGACTCATTAGGAACCCTATCCAGTCAGTAAGAGCGTGTTGGGTATGGATGTATTCTCTCTCACACACACACACATATACTGAAAAAGCCAGCAGAAGAATACCGACTGCAGAGCAGTTCTGAGATGGAAGTTGATGTGCATATCATGGGGGTGTGTGTGTGGGGGGGCATCGAGCAATTGTGCAATTCCCGTCTGGGTAATTAGAGTCAGCAGGAAATCGGATTGGCTGAGGCAAAGCTTTCATTTCTCTCCTTGTTGTTTTAACGGGATTGGCAGGTGCTGCTGCCTGCCGAGGGTGAGGTGATGGGCCTGTGTCATCATCCACAATGAGAAATGATCACCAATTTGCAGGCGATGCTCCTGGGGTGAGCTGAGGGGGCCCGGCTCTGATTACTATGGATATGAGGGGCTTGTTAGTGCAGGAGAGGGAGCTTGCTCCAGGTGGTTGGCTCAGGAAAAGGGCGGGGCGTCTGTAGGAACACACTGCAAAGCAGGAACTGAGACAGACCAACTTTATTAATGAACAGAGCTTAAAACGTTACACACTTTCTAGGTAGAGACCCATTTATTACTTTGAGAACAGAGCAAATGGACGAGAAGGATTATCCCGTAGGTAAAAAATGACAGCGTATTAGTTTCCCTTTAAAAAAACACCCGTAGCCGTTTGTTTTAGCGGAGTCTAATATTTGGCAAACAAATGCAAAGTGTTTTAGTTTTGACAGTCTGCTTATTGCTTATTATGTTTGTTTAGGAGATGCCTCGGTAGTTAGAGGAGGATTTATTCCATCCCTTACATTGCCCTGAAGAGTCAAGGTTGGTTTCCAAAAGGATTGCAGTCGCTGGAAATTATCACCCTGGCTGTTCACTGAATCCACACCAGCCCTTCGCTCTACATAGGTCTACCCTTGAAAATGTTTTGGAAACTGCAGGTGGTCCAGAGTGCAGCTGCCAGGTTGCTGTCTGGAACATCATGGTCAGCTCATAATACTCCAATTCTGCAGCAGCTGCATTGGCTACCAATTAGTCTCTGGATCCAATTCAAGGTGTTGGTGTTAACCACTAAAGCAATCCGGGACCCTAATATCTATGGGATCACCTCTCCTGTTACAACCCCGCCCCCCATGCTCCCTTCGGTAATCCTTCAGAGGACTCTTGCAGGTGCTTAGCCCCAGGACGGCTTGCTTAGCTGGCACCAAGGAAAGGGTCTTCTCAGTTGTGGCCACTACCCTGCAGAATGAACTTTCAGATGACACCTGTGCCCTGCTGGACTTGTTTAGTTTCCTCGGGGCTTGCAAAGCTGAATTATTTTGGTTGGCATTTAGAGGTTAACGACATGTTTGGACTGTTTTAATAACGGTTTGAACTGTTTTAATAATGGAAGGAGCCCCGTGGCGCAGAGTGGTAAAGCTGCAGTACTGCAGTCCAAACTCTCTGCTCACGACCTGAGTTCGGTCCCGGCAGAAGCTGGGTTCAGGTAGCCGGCTCAAGGTTGCCTCAGCCTTCCATCCTTTCGAGGTCGGTAAAATGAGTACCCAGATTGCTGGGGGGGAAAGTGTCGATGACTGGGGAAGACAATGGCAAACCACCCCGTAAAAAAGTCTGCCGTGAAAACGTCATGATGCAACGTCACCCCAGAGTCGGAAATGACTGGTGCTTGCACAGGGGACTACCTTTACCTTAAAAAAATAATGGTATGGTGATAGCCATGTATTTTAATGTTTCAATATTTTAATGTTAATATTTTATATCTGTTATTTCTTTTATGCTGTTTTTACTTTATTGGTTTTAATGTTGTAAGTCACCACAAGACCCTTTTGGTGAGTGGTGACTAACCCCCCTCCCCATGAATGAATGGATGGATGGATGAATGGATGTTACATGAATGAATGAATGAATGAATGAATGAATGAATGAATGAATGAATGAATGTTACGTGTTTGAGCAGGATGAACTCCATGTGGAATTTGGGGAGGAATCAGGTTTTGATTGCAGAACTGTGATTCCTGCGAATCTTGCTTGTATTTCTGTCAAATTTCTTTTCCAACCAAGTTTCTAGATTGTATGATTCTACAAGATTCTATGATTGTAGAAATACGTTGGATGGCGGATGAGCATTGCCAGCTTGGGATATGGGGATTGTTTTGTTTCCATGCTTGGTGGGAATCCCTCTGCAACAACCTCTTCTTATGCCCTTCTTCTTTCCCCCCCACACCATTGTTGTCTGTCACTGGGACTCATGCTGCTGTTTGCCAAAGCAGTCATCTCCGGAGAAAGCCGAAATATTGTGTTGAAGATAAAGCATGAAGCTCGATCCATCTGATTCACAATAAGGACATGTATATCAATTTTGTCATGTTCTTACCACATTTCAAGTAAAGAATGTGAAGGCTTTGGGGTGAAAAAACATGAACAGATTGTGAGCAGATCACAGACAAAAGGCCAAGAAATGATATGAAACATGTGTGCAATGCATGTCTGGAAAGACTCTAAATTCTGCATTATTTTGTTATTCCATCTCGGTTCTCCATTGACGATTTCCATATCAAATTAGCTTGGAGAATACAAGTCAGAATCCGCCTCGCACAGAAGCGCTGCTTAGCTGAAGCTGGCATCCAAAGGCAACACTGCGTTCTCTCTGCTCTGTAAACCAACGGCAGAAATGAAAGATTTGGGAATTAAAACTTAGCTGACTGTCAAATTTGTTGACAACTTGGGAAATACAATAAAATACAGATCACTCTTCTGTTGTGTGGCATTTCAAATGCCGATCGTAAACATTCACCAGTGCAGATGTAGGTTTGCAAATTGGACTTGATCTTAACACACACTCTAAGACAGCAATAATTGCAGGGCTGGGCAGCAGGCCACAGCCCACCATGACTGTATGTGCTATCCTGGATCCAGCCCCAGTGAAAACCAGACATGGTGGTCCCCCCAGGGTTGACAGACAAACTTCATGGGATGTATATGGTGGGCTTTTGTGAACTCAGACCTCCCAACTGCTCCGACGGGTTGTTTCTGTCCCACTCCTGAGGCCGCTAGTGATATTCTGACTATGCAAGTTGATGCCCATTACACTTCAGAGCCAGTTTGCTGTAGTAGTGAACAGCGGCTCTAATTTGAAGAAAAGGGTTTGATTCCCCACTCTTCCACGTGGGGCAGGCCTACAGTAACTAATGCGTGAGGAGCTGCCACTACTTTGCCGCTGAATGCTATCCTCTACCTATAAGACACCCAATAGAGCTATACAGAGAATTAAGAGCTAAAACGAAGCTGGACCGCCTTTGTAAGAAATTTTATAGCACCATTTTTAAGTTTTAAATTATAAGTTGTTTATATGTGTTAATTTTATAATCATAAAGTATTGTTATTATTACGACTGTGAGCCGCCCAGAGTCCGTATATGGAGTGGGCGGCATACAAATTTAAGGTAAATAAAAATAAAAAACACGTGCAGCTGCTGGGTGACCCTGGGTCAGACGCAGTTCTCTCAGAGCTGTTCTCTCAAGAGCAGTTCTTTCAGAGCTCTCTCAGCCCCAGCTATGTCACAGATTGTGAGAAGAGGAAGAGAAGAACATTGTAAGCCATTCTGAGACTCCAAGTGAAGGGTGGGGTATAGATCCAACTCCTCCTCCTTCTTCAGAACACACAACAGAGGTGAAGAAGAAGAGGAGGAGGAGATTGGATTTATACCCGCCCTTCACTTGGAGTCTCAGATCAGCTTACAATCTCTTTTCCCTTCCTCTCCCCACAACAGACACCCTGTGAGGTAGGTGGGGCTGAGAGAGCTCTGACAGAAGCTGCTCTTGAGGGGAACAGCTCTGTGAGAACTTGTGACTGACTCAAGGTCACATCAGCAGCTGCCAGCGGAGGAGTGGGGAATCAAACCCGGTTCTCCCAGATTAGAGTCCGCACACTTAACCACTACACCAAACTGGGTCTCTAATAAACTTATTTATTTCATTTGATTTGATTTATATCCCGCCCTCCCCGCCGAAGCAGGCTCAGGGTGGCTCACAACATAAAAACACCACAATAGTTAAAAAAAGTACATATAAAAATAGTACATTCTATAAAAATTATACATACAATAATTAAATCAACATTTAATTTCGTTTGGTGCTGAGATCTAGATGTTATGTCTTATTCCATTTACAAGTGGGGGACCATGTAGGAAAAGACAAATTTCCATTTCTTGGACAAACAATTGCCTACAAATGTCCTAATAGTGACTGACAGCAGAGGGCTGTTCTGGCGAGGAGGAAAGCTACCCATGCAAAGATACCTGGCGGGATGAAAATGGCCACAGATGGACCAGACGTTCGATGGATCTCAAGGAACAAAAGTGTTATTTTAGGATTTTCTCTCCCGGCTGAATTAACAATTGACACGAAGAACACTGGCCAGGCCACCAGCACTCCTGCCTCCCTGTCCCATTTTCTGCCTGCCTGTCTTCCTCTCAATCTGATTTGGGATTTGGGCATTTGGATTAACTCATTAGTGGGGCAGCGTTCCGGCAAAGTCACTAATCTGTGGCAGTGGTGCATAGCACTGTGACAGCATTACATAGAAAATGAGAAATCTAATGAGATTAGGATTTCATGCATCCAGCCAGGCCCTGGTGCTCTAATGGTCTGTCGAAACTATCACTCAGTCTGTCTCTCAGAGAGAGAGAGAGAGAGAAAGACACAGGGAGAGAGAGAGAGAGAGAGACAAAGACAGACAGGGAGACAGAGAGAGAGAGAGACTGACTGACTGACTACAGGACCTTGAAAGGAAGGAGGTAACTAGACAGTGCAAATTTTCTCAACCACAGAAGGGTAAGACTGCTATAAAGATGTATAAATCTCTGGTTGTATTCAAGGGTCACTTCCCCCATGATTGATCTAGCTTTAGGGTGCTAGAGGGATATATCTCGAGGAAAATGTACAGGGATTTGGGTCCAATGTTCTGCTTCAGACTGTGCCTCCTAGGCTGGTTCCAGAACAGCGGTTTAAGCCGACACAGGGATGGCTGGCAGGCGGATTTAAAAATCAAGTCCAAACATGCCCATCTGCTTCCTGTCCCGCTCTTGCACTCACCCCGTCCTCCGTCGTCTCTGAGGTGGTTCAAAAAGCTACTACTTATAAAGTGGTAGCAAAGGCCTTTCTTGGCATCTGAACACGGGAGCGTGCAAGGGAGGTGGATTGATGGTGTGAACCTGCCAGGCTGCCCCAAGTCGCTTCTGGCTTTAAAAAGAAAAACCATATCCACTGAGCGCATGAGTGCATATGTGCATGACCTCTAAAACGAATGGGGAAAAAGAAACCCAAACCATGCTGAGGGGATGGTGTGTAACAGCTGACTGTGCCAAAGCGTTCTCCCATGCAGAATACAGATGACTTGCGCTGGAGCATCTGACCGGTAATAATCCACTCCATTTTGAACCAGCCCAATTTAAGACTCCTCCTATAATATAGTGGGTTCCACGCATGGAAGAAGTGAGGTAGTACTGATCATAGCTCTTTTATTAAGTACAGTAGGGGTGGCCAACGGTAGCTCTCCAGATGTTTTTTGCCTACAACTTCCATCAGCCCCAGCGAACAGCCAGGCTGGCTGGGGCTGATGAGAGTTGTAGGCAAAAATCATCTGGAGAGCTACCGTTGCCCACCCCTGAAGTACAGCATGGCAAGGGCTGAACTCAAGACTGAAGAAGTGGCCCAATGGGGCCAACTATATATACATCCAGGTTCCTGTGCAAGGACACCATTGGACCATTCAAACTAGTAGGGGGTCCGTGGTTGGAGGGTTTTGGATCCTACTGCTCATTGTTCCTGAGCTCAGTCCTAAAGGCTCCCATGAGCCTGGCAGGAACACCAATAATCATACACAGCTTTGGTTCATATACATAACACCTCCCATGTGCCTGAAACTGCCCATCTGTACCCAGTCCTAGACTGATCTTGCCAGCACTGGGTTTGCCACCTGGACTTGTAGCAATCAGTACAAGCAGTGGGTATAAGGTGCCCTGACCCTGCTGCTAGACCTTTGCTAGGATCCAGTTGGAAGAAAGGCTGCAGTGGCTTGGGAAACAAGGAGAATCAGAGAACAATACTAGTCAGGGATGGTCTAGGTTGATCCTGCATTGAGCAGGGGGTTGGACTAGATGTATTATTTATTACATTTATTAATTATTAATACATTTTAATAGATAAATGGCCTGTATGGCCCCTTTCAACTCTGTTATTCTATGAACATGCTGGCTTGGTAAGAACCTGAATTTAACATCACCTGGATTTTTGGGAACAGTAGCTCTGTTTCACTAAGAATCCTTTATTCCTAATACTGTTCCGGGATCCAGAAGTAACAACCTGAAACAGTGATGTTCATTTTCATTTTTTGGCTCAGGAATTTCATTATGTGCACCCCTAATTACATGTGGAAACGGGAATTTGGGGCCAAAATATGAATAGGGCTCACGCCTCTTAAGGGGCCACATGACCTGTTTTGGAAAAAAACTGGCCCTGCACCAGGACTCAATGCAGTTTCTGTCTGCCTCACTTAAGAGGCCTGCTACTATTTATAGTGCCAGGGAGAATTAAATGCAGAATGTTCCTGTGGTTCCCCCAGTGGAAAGGCTTGTGGGAGATCCACTGGCAAATGCACATGTTTGAATGACAGCTTGCACTGTGTATTAGAGCACTTCAAGGAGTCAGGGGTTGGATATGCTCTTTTGTGACTGCAGCTCTTACAGGCTTTTTCAATTTGGTTATTTACTCTCATGTTCCAAATCATGGCAACCAGGTCCTGCACTCTCTCTAACAAAAGTCATGTGGCTGATTAGCTCTAAAACAGCACATACTGGGTAATACACCAAAATGCTGTGACTTCCTATGCCTTTAGGATAGGGTTGCCAAGTCCAATTTAAGAAATATCTGGGGACTTTGGGGGTGGAGCCAGGAGACTTTGGGGGTGGAGCCAGGAGCAAGGAAGTGACATCACTTCCAAGTCAAAGGTCAAGTGATGTCACTTCCTGAGCTTCACTCCTCTATATCACTTCCAGCACACTGCATCAAACCCCACCTCTAAAACCCTTCACGGGGGTTTAGGAATCCTAATTTCTACATCACTTAAATTGAATGTGTCCATCTAAAAAATTCAAACCCATGGACAATGGCTATCCTCCTACACTTCAAAATGGGGTCTCTTCTAATACTAAATGTATATATCCCTCCCCAGCAAAAATAATCAGATATAGCAAGGTGCTGTAATTAATCTGAATTTTTTTATTGAAGAACTTTTATTAGATACTCCAGCACACCTGATTCTAAAGGGTGGGGGGGGAGAGAGACTTTAGTGCTAGACTCAATTCAAATGATAAGATTCTAATTGACAAATTTGGATGAAAGCTTGCTAAATAATGTCACTTAATTCAAAACAGATATGGGCTTCCCCCTTAAACAGTGGAAGCCATTCCCAACCTAGTAAGACTTAGTTACTGCTGTCTTCTCAGGTCAAACACAATTACAAGGCTAAGTAGCTCTATCATACCTCTGGTAATTCTGTGGTCAGGTATTTCTCAGTTGCATTCCCTTTGCCACAAAAAAAGAATTTGTAGCTCTTTATGCTTCAGGAACTTGGCAATTTGGAAGCTTAAGATAATTCACACCTGAGAAAATTCTTATATGCACACTAGAGCATATTATGTCCTCCTCTATGTCTAGCAATTGGGAGTGGAGGTTTGCATACATCACCCCTACCAAAAATCCTAATAAGCAGCTCTGGTTACCATCATGTAATAGAATAGCTCTAGGGTTGCCAGGACCTGTCACTGACCAGAGGCAGGAGTAGGGTTGCCAGCTCCAGGTTGGGGTATTCCTGGAGACTTGGAGGTGGAGCCTGGGGAGGACACAGAACTCAGGGGATTACAATGCTCCCAAAGGCCACCCTCCAAAGCATCCATTTTCTCCAGTAGAAATTGACTTTGTAATCTGGAGATATGCCATAATTCCAGGAAATACTTTCAAGTATCAGTTATTCGTCTTTCCATTTAGTGGGATTAGAAAAGAACACAATATCAAAGCAATATCTGCAGTACTGCATTTAGAACACCTGAGACTCAGAAGCAATGTTCCCTCTAAGCTGTGGGGTCATGTGAGCAAAAAATCTACTTTGTGAGCTACTGGCATTGAAGTCATGAGCTCCTGCATAAATTAGTTTCATGTGGGGCCATTTTTCCTGAGCTAAGACAAAAATGTGTGAGCTGGAGACTAAAAACTGAACTAGCTCACACTAACTCAGCTTAGAGGAAACATTGCTCAAAAATATGTTTAAATGTCATCTAGAACCAACATATTCATAATGCAATAAACTATAATGCTTCTTTTTCACAAAAAATACAATTCCTGTCAAACTATCTGATCTTTACCTGGAAAATCCCTCCCCCCAGTTGTTATAGGATTGGTTTGTTTGGTGTGTTTGTTGTGATAAAAAAAAACCCTGCTATATCTTAAGGGGGGGGGAAGGAGAGCAAGATAATTAACTCAGCTAAACAATGCTAGCAAATAAAAATAGGTTAGTTTAACACCCATTTTCTCAAGTGAAAATGACTTCTGTAATCTGGAAATGAGTTGAATAAGTATGCTTGCACATGAAAAAATATACCTTGAATTAAACTTTGTTGGTCTTAAAGGTGCCACTGGGTTCAAAGTTTTAGCAAGGTTTTAAAAATTAAGACAAATTTCTTCAGAATGTTCCAGACACCCGGGCCAGCATATACTAAAGTTAAGCTGAACATGGGGTAGCCAAAGGCAATAAAAGCAGAGGAGGCAATAAATCAGATAAGACAATGAAAAAATAAACAGTCTCCACAAGAACACAAGGCTGGAACTGCGCTTAGCCCAGCCCGGCTGAAAAGCACATAAAACGAAAACTTAAGCACTCTAAACCAATACCTTAAATCATTGTAGAAAGCACCTTAGTAGCAGAGCAAAACAGCGTCAGAAGATTACTCCTTGCCTGTACACCCACCCACTGCAATTCCTGTTCTGGAAGAGAGGCTTTTCGTCTTAAAAGCAAAGCAACCCCAAAAGTTCTCAATAAGTATTCTACTGCAAAGTTCTGCAGAAGTTGCTGCTGACAGGTTGAGGGCAAGGCAGTTTATCAGTTCATGCATCATTCAAAATCTCATCAAGAACACCTCATGCCTTTCTGTTCTGTAGTGAAGGCACAGGGCAGGTTTGTGTGAGGAGAAAATGTTTGCTAGATCTCCCCTCTCTCGGTGCCTGGAAGGAATGTTTATTTACACACCAACCACCGTTTGAGCAATGAGATCTACAAATCGCGCAGGCTCTACAAATCTTCCTTACTAACAGGACAGGACAGACACCCCCCCCCCTCCCTTCCCTTCTTTTTAGGCTCTTTCTTAGCATGCCTGGGTGATGACTGGACTCCAGTGCCGAGCCTTCGGTGGGTGCAGGGAATCAGGCAGGCTCTCTCCAGGAGAGTGGCATGAAATTGGAGTCGTTCCCCTCCCCCCCTCCCGCTTCTGGACTTTTGAAGAGCGGGGGAGGAGGCTATAAATTCTGGAGTCCCCCGCCAGGGCGGGGGGGTTGGGAAGCCTACTTTAGGATAGAGCTGGGCCTTCTGTGTTATGAACAATTCTGTGATAGAGACAAGAGAGAGAACCTGGGCCTGCTCTCCGTTTTTAGTGCCATGCTAGTCTGCCACCCAGTGGTGGCTCCTAGAACTCTTCCACCTGCTCATAGGAAGTACTAGAACAATGCTGGAGTCCAGGAGCACCTTTAAGACCAACAAAGTTTTATTCAGAATGGCTTTTGGGTGCATACATTCCGAATAAAACTTTGTTGGTCTTAAAGGTGCTACTGGACCCCAACATTGTTCTTTTGCTTCAGACCAACACGGCTGCCCACCTGGGTCCATCATATCGGCTTACTGTTTCAGGACACTCACTGCTTGATTCATCTGGGCAAGGGGAACAACAGACCGCATCAAGAGAGGAAAGGAGCCTTGTTTATGAGTTGCTATGAATGAATGGGAGAAATGTTCTAAATCAGGGGTGTCAAACATGCAGCCCGGGGGCCAAATCAGGTCCCCAGAAGGCTCCTATCAGGCCCCCAAGCAGCTGGCTGTCATCTGCTTCCTTCTCCCTCTCTCTTGCTTCCTTCTGCATCACAGCTTGCTTTGCCAGCCAGGCTTGCTCAATAGCACAGGAGCTTCAGACCAAAGCCTCTATTTTCTTAATTGGCTGAGACTCCTCCCTTGCGGAGGAAGTCGAGGGGGGGAGGGAGAGCTTGCTTTGTCATGCACAGCAGAGCTACTGAGCCAAGCCTCTCTTCCTTCTATTGGCTGAGGCTCTTCCCCCTCCTAGTCCTCTGGGGAAGGAAGGAAAGAACCAGAGTTTCCTTTGCCCAGTTCCCTGGGGTCCATGGGAGAAATACGAAGAAAGTACCTTTAAGACCAAGTGCTAATATCTTAAGGATGTTTTAAGTTTTTTTTTTTAAATTGGCCCAACAAGGTCTCATTTATGTCAGATTTGGCCCTCATAACAAATTAGTTTGACACCCCTGCTCTAAATACATAACATCGCAGCTCAAAATCTATTTCTGTTTTAGGCCACCACTGGATTCCTCTGAGCAAGAAGAATACCAGACTATGCTGAGGACAGAAGGGCAACAGTCTGGGTTCTGAGTAGCCAGGGCTTTTGTTGAGCAGGAACACACAGGAACGCAGTTCTGGCTGGCTTGGTGTCAGGGGGTGTGTCCTAATATGCAAATGTCCCTGCTGGGCTTTTCTATGTGAAACAATGGTGAGGTCAGGGGTGTGGCCTAATATGCCACTGGGTTTCTGCTTGGCTTTTTCTACCAAAAAAGCCCTGTGAGTAGCTATGACTGAATGGGACATTCTAAACGCATACCATCATAGCCCAGAATGCCCAGGTTCCTTGAACCCAATGATCCAAAACAGTAAGTTCCACACCGCTGCCCATTCTAAAGCTCCCAAGTCATCTCCTCTGCTCTGGAAACCTTCAGGGTTGTCATTCTGCCTGCATTGTTGGCAAGGGGTCTCTAATGCAGAATTCTCAGCATGCTCATTCAATTGCAACTCCCGCACCTTCTGGAGAGTGGTTCCCAGGTGTTCGGTGCTTCCTCCACCTGGGCAACTTACTACAGTCTTTCCAGTTTGAGCTGATGGGCTGCCGTTGAAAACAGGATGCTGGACTAGATGGGCCCTTGGTTGGATCCAGTCATCAAGGGACTCTGTCATTACCAAACCAGAAAAGAGACCAAAAGGATACGGATCCAGGTGGGCAGCTGTGTTGATCTGAAGCAATAGAACAAAGCTTTAGTCCAGTTTGTTGTTCATTCGCACAGTCAAGTCTGACTCTTTGCAACCCCATGGACCAAGTCATGCCAGGCCTTCCTGTCTTCCACCATCCTCCAAAGTCTGCTCAAATTCATTTTGGTAATGTCAGTAACGCTATCCAGCCATCCTATGTTTTGCTGTCCCCGTCTTCTTTTGCTGTAAGAGTCCTGTGCTGCAGAGTGGTAAAGCTGCAGTACTGCAGTCGGAGCCCTCTGCTCACGACCTGAGTTCGATCCCAGCAGAAGCTGGTTCAGGTAGCTGGCTCCAGGTTGACTCAGCCTTCCATCCTTCCGAGATTGGTAAAATGAGTACCCAGCTTGCTGGGGGAAAGTGTAGATGACTGGTGAAGGCAATAGCAAACCACCCCATAAAAAGTCTGCCGTGAAAACATTGTGAAAGCAATGTCACCCCAGAGTCGGAAACAACTGGTGCTTGCACAGGAGACTACCTCTTCTTTTGTCTTCTGTCTTTCCCAGCATCAGGGTCTTCTCCAGTGAGTGCTCCCTTCTCATTTGGTGGCCAAAGTATTTGAGCTTCAGCTTCAGCATCTGACCTTCCAGGGAACAGTCAGGGTTGATTTCCCTTAGAACTGACTGATTGATCTTCTTGCAGTCCAAGGGACTCTCAAGAGTCTTCTCCAGACCCACAGCTCCAAGGCATCTATTCTTCTGCACTTGATAGTTGGTCTTAAAGGTGGTACTGGACTCCAACTTTGCCCAAAAGGATACAGAGAAACAAAAGATAAATAGAAATGCACTTCTACTGAAACTTGAACATGATAGTTGATATTTGGCAGGTGGTATCAGCCATGGCCCATTGAATTGTAACCTTGTGGAAGTAGACAGATTTTTGAATGTTCTCATCTTAGAATTCATTCTGGATTGTTGTAAAGCTTGGATAAAGCCTTAACGAAAAAGATACAGAATACTGGTTTTGCTTGTTAGCTGTACTGCTTGAATCAATTTAGACTGAAGTTTAAAGACTATCTTCACTCTTATATTCACCACACAATTTGGGATGGCAGAGATTCACTTGTAAAGAAGTTATTGACTGGGTTCAAGAACAAAAGATGTGCCAGTTGGACTGATAACGGATTCTCTGTTCCTTGTTAAATTAATGGTAGATTTTTTTTCTATGCAATTATTTATACAGAGTACTGGGCTTTTTTTGAGCAGAAATGCTTGGTACCAGGGGGTGTGGCCTAATATGCAAATATGTTCCTGCTGGGCTTTTTCTTAAAAAAAAAAAACCCTGATAGAGTATATTGTGGAATTAACTATTTTTGATCATATGCACAATTCATAATAGAATATTTGACTAGTTTTGTAATTTGCATTGAGATTTCGTTCCATGGAGGCTTTTTTCTGTATTGGTTTTATGCCTTCTTGACTGGCAGCTGATACTGTGTGATACACAGGGTGTTTTTTGAGCAGGAATACACAGGAACACAGTTCCGGATGGGTTGGCATCAGGGTGTGTGGCCTAATATGCAAATGAGTTCCTGCTGGGCTTTTTTCTACCAAAAAAGCCCTTCTGATAAATGACAGAATTTCTTCTAAGACTGTTTTCGCACACAGCTTACCTCGCAGTCACAATCCTGTTCCCTCCACAGCGTCCGGTCAGATTTCCCACCATCTGCGCCGGAGTTACAGGAAGTGCCGTGGCTTTTGCATAGCAAACGTAAACCGCTAAAACCCAGTTTACGTTTGCTACGCAGAAGCTGCGGCACTTCCTGTAACTCCAGCGCAGATGGTGGGAAATCCGACCGGACGCTACGGAGGGAACAGGATTGTGACTGCGAGGTAAGCTGTGTGCGAAAATGGTATAAGTCTCTAGAGTTGGCTCTTGAAATGTTCACTTGCTGTTTAGTGCTGAAACCAGCCCCAACATTGTCTTTAATTGAATATTGTGGTTCCATAATATCTGAATGTGAAAATTTTGATGGCTATTCCATAATCCGCTATGTCTTCACCAGATCTGTTTATGCAGTTTTGGAAGGGTTGTAATAAGAGAGATGTAGAAATGTCAAAAATAGCAAAAGAGGTTCGATGTGGGCAAATGCAAAATAATGCACATTGGAGCCAAAAATCCTAACTATAAATACACATAGGGTCCAAACTGGCAGTAACATCAGAAGTGAGATCTTGAAGTCATGGTAGATAACTCACTGAAGATGTCGACTCAGCGTGCAACTGCAATAAAAAAGGCAAATGCTACGCTGGAGAGTATTCAGAGGGGATTGAAAACAAATCAGCCGGTATCATATAAATCTACGAGGCATAAATCTATTCTGCAGCCTCATTTGGAATACTGTGTGCAGTTCTGGTCTCTGCACATCAAAAGAGATATAGCATTGGACAAGGGTAGAATTCTAGCAAGAGCTCCTTTGCATATTAGGCCACACACCCCTGATGTAGCCAATCCTCCAAGAGCTTACAAGGCTCCCTTTTGTAAACTCTTGGAGGACTGGCTACATCAGGGGGGAGTGGCCTAATATGCAAAGGAGCTCCTGCTAGAATTCCACCCCTGCCAGAGACCATGGGAGTGGAGCTTTGCTTGGGCTGGCCAGGGCTCTGGCTGCTGGCTGGCCGATATCCCATGTGAAGCTGGCAGGGGCGGTCCAGCTTGAGGGCCCAGGAACGTGAGTCTGGTTGTGGGAGGCTAACAAGGGGTATGGATGGTGCTGCTGGCCTCAGGAGCAGTGGGCAGCAGAGGAGTTGTGGCAAGGAGGTAGTAGAAGGGGCTGTAGTTGTAGGTGCCTAGTGGCGGGGCAGCAGCAGAGCCAGCTACCATTGTGGCTCCGGACATGAACATGGCCAGGCTGCCTTGCCAACTTAGGTAACCACAGTACGAGTCCCAGAGCCACTGGTGAATGTGCCACGAATACTCCCCCATGCTGAGAGCCTTCAAGTTGGCCATAATGCTATTGCCACTGGGAGTGTCACTGGGCTCGGACATCACTCTGGTAAGTCCTCATCTGGGGTATTGTGTTCAATTTTGGGCACTGCATTTTAAGAAGGATACAAGCAAGCTGGAACAGATCCAGAGGAGGGTGACGAAGATGGTGAGGGGTCTGGAGACCAAGTCCTAGGAAGAAAGGCTGAAAGAGCTGGGCCTGTTTAGCCTGGAGAGGAGGCGGCTGAGAGGTGATATGATCACCCTCTTCAAGTACTTGAAGGGCTGTCATATAGAGGATGGTGTGGAATTCTTTTCTGTGGACCCAGAAGGTAGGAGCAGAACCAATGGGTTGAAATTAAATCAGAAGAGTTTCCAACTCAACATTAGGAAGAACTTCCTGACCGTTAGAGTGGTTTCTCAGAGGAATAGGCTTCCTCAGGAGGTGGCGGACTCTCTTTCCTTGGAGTTTTTTAAACAGAGGCTAGATGGCCATCTGACAGCGATGAAGATCCTGTGAATTTAGGGGGAGGTATTTGTGAGTTTCCTGCATTGTGCAGGGGGTTGGATGAGATGACCTTGGAGGTCCCTTCCAACTCTATGATTCTCTCTGGTAACCTAGGAAGGTGGGCTGTGGGTGATGGGATATCCCTGAAAGCCCAGGTTCTTGTATGGATTAAATCTGAGTTGTGGTAACATTCACTTTGGGTTGAAGCAACATTATTGACTAATGGTTCCCATTCCCCCATAATAGGGCCAAATTATAATGTAGCCTTAGAAAAGATTGCTATGTATGGATGTGGAAATTGGTCAAGGTGGGCATGGCAGAATATCAACACTTCCACTGATGTCAGGGGGTGTGGTCTAATATTCAAATGAGCTCCTGCTGGGCTTTTTCTTTTAAAAAAGCCCTGGGTGGAACACTCTGTCTGGAGCACTGATGCTCCATATTCTTGTTGCTTAGGGAGGGCTTCTGAAGTTCTGGCCCTCCTGGTGGACCTCCTTCTGGCACCTGGGTTTTGGCCACGGTGTGACACAGAGTGTTGGACTGGATGGGCCATTGGCCTGATCTAACATAGATTCTCTTATGTTCTAACTAGGGGTGGAATTCTAGCAAGAGCTCCTTTGCATATTAGGCCACGCACCCCTGATGTAGCCAATCCTCCAAAAGCTTACAGGGGTCTTAGTACAAGGCCTACTATAAGCTTTTGGAGGATTGGCTACATCACGGGTGCGTGGTCTAATATGCAAAGGAGCTCCTGCTAGAATTCCACCCCTAATTCTAACTCTTTGCAAATTTCTGAGTCTTGTGGGTGCCATACAGGCTTGCATCTATTTATTTATTTATTACGTTAAGCTTATATCCCGCCCTCTCCGCAAGCGGACTCAGGGTGGCTCACAACATCATGATTAATTCCATTAAAAAACAATAAAACATATAAAACATAATTACATATTTAAATTATTTAAAACATTTCATGGTGCTGTATTAATACAGTACAGTATAGCGGTTCTGAAAATTCAATGGTGACCATCGGTACTCTGCATGGAGCTCTATATAATGTCCAGTGGCAGCTCTCTCTCGGTTAAAAGTTGAAGGCCTGTCGGAACAATTCGGTCTTACAGGCCCTGCGGAATGTAGACAAATTCCGCAGGGCCCTTATGGCCTCCAGGAGAGCGTTCCAGAGTTCTGGTGCTGTCACTGAGAAGGCCCTGGCTCGTGTCGTACGCAACCTGGCTTCTTTTGGTCCAGGGATGGACAATAGATTTTTCGTCCCTGAACGCAGTACTCTCTTGGGAATATGCGGAGAAAGGCGGTCCCGCAGATAGACAGGTTCCTGACCATAAAGGGCTTTAAAGGTCAACACCAACACCTTGAAACGAACTTGGAACACAACAGGAAGCCAGTGCAGCTCTTTCAGCACCAGCTGAATGTGCTCCCATCGGGGGAGCCTCATTAACAGCCATGCCGCAGCGTTCTGCACTAGCTGTAGTCTCCGGGTTAGCGTCAAGGGTAGCCCCATGTAGAGAGCGTTACAGTGATCTAGTCTTGAGGTGACCGTAGCATGGATCACTATTGCTAAGTCGTTGTGCATCCACTGCTAGTCAGGTTGCTGCTGGCAACCTTAGAATCATCTGAGACAGGGCTTTTTTGGTTAAAAAAAAAAAGCCCAGCAGGAACTCATTTGCATATTAGGCCACACTCCCTGACACTAAGCCAGCCGGAACTGATCTGAAATAATTCCTGTGTATTGGAGATGGTGATTGATCTCTATCCTCCCTCCCCCTTTCCCAGGTTTACAAAAACAACCAGGACTTTTAAAATCCTCTGTCAGAACAGCATTCAAGCTCCAATACCATTTAAACACAGATTAACAAAATACCGGCCCATCGCAGGACAAAAAACCGCTCCAGTTAGAGATGATAGGCAAACTACAAAATGAAACAGGCAGGCTTTTGAAAAAACCACCCCTTGTCATTTATTTGCCCGGAATGACAGTCTGAGATCAAGAGAGTGGTCTCGGAAAAAAGGGAGGGGGTGGGGTCTGCAAAGTTTAATAGAGCAATCGCATTTGTGACCATAACTCAACGTTCGGCCTTGACAATAAGCTTGGGGATTTATCTAGATGACCAGACATGCTGAGCTTTGGATCTTTAATATATGGGTTGGATGAGGGGAGCATTGTTCTTCTTGATTTAGTGGGACGGTTTTTATAGCCCGCCGAACACAAGAGGGAATGGGGCGTGAGGGAAGGCCAGAGGCGGGGGAGATGGTGGGCCAAGACAGGCACGGCTGGATCAGAAGCCAAGCCCAAGTGATGAATAGAAGGAACCCAGGAAGAAAACAAACAACAGAAAAAGGAACATGGGTCCACAGCCTTTGCATATAGGAAACAATAGGCCATAACTCACAAGGTCCATTAATATGTATTGCGTATCTTTAAAACATTCTACTATTCAAGTATCACATTAAGTTAAGGTTACAGGAGGGGGGGGGCATCGCACTACACCTGATTTGCATTTTGTTATTAATTCAGAGAAATAACATATAAAAGGAGCAAAATGGTTAGTGATGTCACCTGGGGAATCTTTATACAATAGTCACAATTTCTGTAATGGGAAGCAAATATAAATATATACATATATATATATTAAAAAAAAGAAATCTGCAAAATGAATACAAATGTAATTCAGAGCAACGCCAGCACTTCATCTTCCTGTAATGACACAGCCGAAGTCTGAATTCCTCCCATTTCCAGTGAATTATGGGATGGAGCAGTGCTACACAGGCAGCAGCTGTCTCAGGCAGAAATCACACACTGCGCCTCACGATGTCCCATTAGGAAAAGGTGATATAATGAATTCCCTTTTTTTATAGCCCTGAAATAGCACATTTCATTCAGCGGGTTATTTACTCCCTGGATTAGAGTGATGAGGTTCGGAATAAGGTGTGAGGGTGCTTTGAAGGGAAGAGGGGGGAAAATAGTTTCTTCAGTCTCATCTGCATATTTCATTTCAGGAGGAACAGTGGGGTCTCGGGGCTCCATACGTGGCTTCCATCACCGGACTCAAATGTGTAGTGACACCGGGCTGCGATTTCAACTTTGTCAGGGACTGCCTGGGATTTCAATGGCTCTGCTTTCACTAGAAGGTTACACAGATACACCAGTCTTGGGGTCATGATGTTGAGCTTGGGTTTCATTCAGAGTTCAGCACCAGCAGGAATTTGCTAGTGCTGAACTCTGGATGAGAAGAAGAAGAAGATATTGGATTTATATCCCGCCCTTCACTCTGAATCTCAGAGCGGCTCACAATCTTCTTTATCTTCTTCCACCACAACAAACACCCTGTGAGGTGGGTGGGGCTGAAAGGGCTCTCACAGCAGCTGCCCTTTCAAGGACAACTTCTGCCAGAGCTATGGCTGACCCAAGGCCATTCCAGCAGGTGGAAGTTGAGGAGTGGGGAATCAAACCCGGTTCTCCCAGATAAAAGTCTATGCACTTAACCACCACACTAAACTGGCTCTGGAGAAACTGGAAGAAGTGATTTACACACATACACACGAAGGTGGGTAGGGAAAGTGAAATGTTATAGTGGTTAAAAGTTCCAGACATGAATCTATGAGCTCCAGGGTGCCAACAACTGGGAAACAGGAGGCTGATTTCGTGACTGATCTGGATGGAAACAGCAACGATTTTGGATCAAATGGCTTGTCTGACCACTGCCAAGATTGCTTTGGTCCACAGGAAAAACAAAATGCTTGAGTCCACAGCCTGATAGGATTGCTTGGGTCCACGACTGTGTAGCCACATAAAGCTTTTTGTTAGGGTAAAAGAAGACCGTAGAAGACCATAGATTTATACCCCATCCTTCTCCCTGAATCAGTCTCAGAGCATCTCACAATCCCCTTTACCTTCCTCCCCTACAACAGACACCCCGTGACATGGGTGGGGCTGAGAGAGCTCTCTCAGAAGCTGCCCTTTCAAGGACAACTCCTAGGAGAGCTATGGCTGACCCAAGGCCATTCCAGCTGCTGCAAGTGGAGGAGTGGGAAATCAAACCTGGTTCTGCCAGATAAGAGTGCTCGCACTTAACCACTACACCAAACTGGCTTTCCAAAACAAAACAACACATAACAGGGTACAAGCTTTTGAGTCTTGCAAAATTCTTCATCGGGCTATATGTTCAAAAAGCCTGTGCTTAACACCGAGCAGGTATCCAGATTTAAAATGGTGCCTGTGGCAAGCTCCGGGGAGCTTGAAAGCTTGCACAACCTTTTGTGTTATTTTGGCTGGTCTTAATAGAAGGTATTATACAGCACTTTTTGTTGTCTTTATCATCTCGACACATTGGTTCTAAAGCCTAATCGGTGAGGCTCAGCCTGCATCTCCTGCCGCTGATACTTCAGTTGGCCATATTTTCTACACTACCTCCCGCTGTAAAATGTGGTTACTCTAATTTAGGGCTTTGTTATTACACTGGGATAGTTCCCAGAGCCTTTTGAGCAGACTTGGCAGCACTGAATCCTTACTGCCACCTGACATATAGAAAGACACAACTCTTCTGTTTATGCAGCATATGCACAATAAAGCCAGACGGCAATACGGTCAAGCCAGGGTCAAGATAGGGGATTTTTTGCTGTACATCAGAAGGAGAGATCCTTACAAGACAGCTTTAAGGGCAGGCATAGTCTTTAGAGAAAGAGCCCCGTGGTGCTGAGTGGTAAGCTGCAGTACTGCAGTCCAAGCTCTGCTCATGACCTGAATTTGATCCTGGCAGAAGCTGGGTTCAGGTAGCCGGCTCAAGGCTGACTCAGCCTTGCATCCTTCTGAGGTCGGTAAAATAAGTACCCAGCTTGCTGGAGGTAAAGTGTAGATGATTGGGGAAGGCAATGGTAAACCACCCCATTTTTTAAAAGTCTGCCAAGAAAACATAATGATGCGATGTCACCCCATGGGTTGGTAATGACTCAGTTGCTTGCACAGGGGACTACCTTTACTTTTTGCCTTTTATAGTCTTTAGAATCTGCCCAGGTGCATCACAGTAACCTTCTAGAATGCAGAGAAGTAGGGTAAATGTCCCAACACACATGCACACACCCTAAAGGCTTGAGAAGAAGAAGATATATTCTAGCTGGAGCTCCTTTGCATTTATATCCCGCTCTATACTCTGAATCTCAGAGCTGCTCACAATATCCTTTATTTTCCTCCCCCACAACAAACACCCTGTGAGGTGGGTGGGGCTGAGAGAGCTTCCCCAGAAGCTGCCCTTTCAAGGACAACTCCTACGAGAGCTATGGCTGACCCAAGGCCATTCCAGCAGGTGCAAGTGGAGGAGTGGGGAATCGAATCCAGTTCGCCCAGATAAGAGTCCACGTACTTAACCACTACACCAAACTGGCACAGTGCTGAACAAGAATTCCATGCAATTGACAAAGTAGATATGGTTCACCAAAGAATAACAACATTTTATTTTTTTTGTTTTCGGTCTTGAAGGTGCTACAAGATTCTTTGAAATTTGAAGGGCAAGTTCTAGCCCTGATCCAGCATACCTTCCTGGACTGTGAAAAACCACATGATATGGATGTCTTATAGGGCTGCCCACCTCCAGGTGGTAGCTGGAGATCTCCTTGAACTACAACTGATCTCCAGGCAGTAGAGACCAGTTCTCTTTTGCTGGAACTCTTATTGTCCCTTTAGTGGCTACATTCCTTTCCGTTAGCTTTCCCCAAGGGTGGAATTCTAGCAGGAGCTCCTTTGCATATTAGGTCACACGCCCCTGATGTAGCCAATCCTCCAAGAGCTTACAAGGCTCTTTTTTGTAAGCTCTTGGAGGATTGGCTGCATCAGGGGTGTTTGGCCTAATATGCAAAGGAGCTCCAGCTAGAATTCCACCTCTGGCTGCTGATCAGGTTGAGTTGGCAGCGGCTTTGTGCACACTCAGTTTTAGGAAGACTTGATGCAAATCAGTTCAGTAGGTACTGACAGCTGCCCGACACGAACTAAACATACTGGGTGATTGGTTCACAACTGACTGCCATCTTTGAACCCAGCTTGACCACTGAGTCTATTTGCAGCGAAATTCACTGCACCTTTATGTATGAGGAGCTCTGTGTATTTTAATCACCCCGGGGAGGTCACCTATGTGCAAGTATTTGCTGATGCCTCTGATCTAGAAAGCAAATACTCAAAGGTTTTGTTTTATGCAAAATCCAGTCCATATGTAGACAAGACATGTTGGATCTGAGACATACATGTTCCATTGCTATTTTTAAAATAATGCAGTAAAAAAAAAATCTAAGCCAACCTGGGGCCCTTAGTACTACTTAAGTTTTTTTTAAAAAAATTATGTTCCCTCCAGAGAACCAAAAAGCTGCATATATTTTCCTAGTTGATTGATGCTTTTCCATTTATTTTTTTAATGTAATTTTCCTCTGGTAAGGAATTGTTCTCTTGAATGTCAAGGAGGAAATATTCCCCCAATCATACACTCTGATTGGCTCGCTGGTGCCTAATCAGATAGCATATTTGTAGGGGGCGTGTGGGAAACGGTGAAGGGAACGATTTGTCATGAGGGGAGATTTCCCCCCCCCCCCCGCCCCAACAGTCCTTGCTAAAGAGCTGCTTTGTAAGACTTTGCCTGCCAAAGCTTCCAGCCACCATCAAATTACCGTACTCCTTGTCCCCCCACCCCCATTCTCTCACCCTTCCACCATTTTCCTCCTGCTCTGTGTACACATGCATATAAACACTTCTAGATCCATCACTGACAGAACAGTTATTAAACAAAAAACTCAGCCGAGGGAATTATTAATCGCCAAGATTCATTTCTTTATCAAATGCTGCGGCCTGAAGGGAAAGCTCTTTAGGCTTTCTGAAGGGCTACGGCACATTTATCATGAGAGGGAAGGGTGTGGAGCTTGGCGTTTTTAATATGTCAGATTGGAAACAGGAGATTTAGAGATCAAAGGAGACGTTGTATCTGTGTAGAAGTTAAGATGATCACGGTTTCTTCATCCGACATAGTTTTGGCCCTTGAAAAAAAGTCTTGTAGCTTCCGTCCTAAAATTCCAGGTGCACAATCCTGTCAGATTTTCTCCTGGTTCACTTTTGAAGAGTCATTGGAGAGATTTAGGTATTCGTTTGGCTCTCCTATTGATGTGGATAGTGAGCCTATCCACTTTACTCAGAAGTAATTTCCTCCTGAGTGTAATGGGGTTTACTCCTACATCAATGACAAACACAATTGCGGCCTTAAAAGTACTTATCTTTGATTGGGCCATGCCTAGATTGGGTCAATTGCACTAGGAACATGGAAAGATCATAGATATAAAACACTATTCTTAATAAACCATATACTCCAGAGGTCCCTGTTTAATATAGAAAGGTCTGGTCTTCTAGACTATATAAGTGTTTGAGTTTAAATATTATATAGTATAAGCATGCCCCTGCTACTGGGGTTTCGAAGAAGCTGAGGAAGATAATTTCTTCCTCATTTATCAGAGGTTTAATGTGCGGGAATGAGAGGTTGAAGTGTTTCATTACACAGAGGTAAATAATATCCCATTAAATCTCTATTAAAGGGGGAGGACATTTTTTCCTTCCAGGTTGTTCATAAGGCTTCTGCCCTCCCATGGGAATCAAAATATCCTCATGGTGGGGTATTTTTTGAACTTTGGCTAGTACATGTTTGAAAAATAACAGAGAACTAAAACCTCACAAAATTGTGAAAAATGATTTTATGAGACTTCAAGGGGAATTAAAAATATCCTGAATGGCACGGGGAGGGGGGGGGGACGGTTTCAGGACACTTCCTACCAGCTGACTGACTGCTAAGTTGTTGAGCTTAGCTTGGAAAGACATTATGGTTATATACCCTCAGCTTTGGGTTGCCAGCTCTGGGTGGGGGAATACCTGGAGTTTTGTGGGGAGTGGAGGCTGGAGAGGGTGGGGTTTGGGGGACAGGGACCTTCAGGGTACAGTGCTGTAGAGCCTACCCTCCAAAGTAGCCATTTTCTCAAGGGGAACTGATCTCTTGTCAATTGCAACAGTGGTAGATCTGCAGGCCCCACCTAGAGGATGGCAAGTCTACCTCAGTTTGGGCCGCGGACACAGCTTTTATTTCCCTACCATTCACAAAATTTCCCTGTGACACGCAGAGAGCTAACTCTCTCTTTGAAAACTCAAAACAAACACTGTCCCTTCCTGAAACCACAGGGGTTAATTTGTTTCCTTCCAGAAGCCATTTTGTACTGGACCCTATCGCAGCCATTTTGTGGTGGCAGCCAACAAATTCTCCAAATTCCAAAAGTCCTGCAGGCTAAACAAAGTTCCAGTGACTGCCTGTCACTTCTAAGCAAACTGGGAAGAGTCCCAGCAGTTTAACAGGCTGCAAACAGCCAACATGGCTGATTGGCTAAAAGAGCTTTTTAATTAAAAAAACCAAAACCCTATGACTTTAGTAGAGCTGAATGATAAAATGAAGTATCCTTTCACTGAGCGAGACTAGTAAATTCTTAATCAGTATTGGCTTACCTCGAATAGGGTTCCCTTTTGCTCCTTGAGTGTTGGGAAAGGAGAGCGGCAGCTGTTGGGTGAGAAGATGGGATACATTTGCTGTCGGCACATTTATTAAGTATGATTGACTGCCTGATCATTTTGGGATGGCTGCTATCATTCCGCTTTCAGCACAGGCTGCCTCACCCATGGCATGTATATCACTGCCTCAACAGTGAGCTTGAGGAATTGGTTTAGCATTTGCTTATCTATTGCCCCCCTAGTTGGAATGAAGAGGCAGACACAAGTGTTGGGTTTTAAACCGGGCCGCTTTATTAAACTATTAGCAACTGTAACTGGCAGGGGGGTGAAAACCTGAACCAGACAAGCCCTGGGGTCAACACCTGGACCCCGCCTTGTCCAAAGGGCGAGCCACCCTGCCCCCAGCACAAGCCCGCCGTATTCGGGTTGTAGCTGAGCGGCCAGGCCTTCAGCCATCACCATCTGGGCTGGCATCAATCCCCATGGAAAGATCCACCCAGGTGAGGCTCCCTGTGATCTGCATTCCCCGCACTGAGCCGTTTAGCCCATCTACGGTTCCTGCAGACCACCGCACCAACGGTGCTAGGCCATAGGTGCTCCCCTGGAAAACCCTGTGGCCAAACCTCCTCCAGCCTGCGACCATAACAAATACCACTAACAAAACCTAACCTACTAGGCAGTACAAGGTAGGCGAAAAACACCCCCACATGCGCCAATTGTGTGGAAGTGAAAAAATTCCTACCTGGCCCCTAATAAGGCGACTGGCATATGCCTGTACTGCCAAAAGGGAGGGTGGGCGGGCAGAGAGCCAAAACAAACTGCGTGGAGAGGGGCGGGAGCCAGGGCTTATATAGCCCCGGCTCCGCGCCGAAACAAGCACCCGTATGTTGGGTGATGTCGCCCCTTCCTCCTTCCAAGGAGGCAAAGACGGCCCCCAGCCTAAGCGCCGGCAAGCCGGCTTGGCTGGGGAGGGGCCGGACCTTGCCCCCCTAGTTGGAATGAAGAGGCAGACACAAGTGTTGGGTTTTAAACCGGGCCGCTTTATTAAACTATTAGCAACTGTAACTGGCAGGGGGGTGAAAACCTGAACCAGACAAGCCCTGGGGTCAACACCTGGACCCCGCCTTGTCCAAAGGGCGAGCCACCCTGCCCCCAGCACAAGCCCGCCGTATTCGGGTTGTAGCTGAGCGGCCAGGCCTTCAGCCATCACCATCTGGGCTGGCATCAATCCCCATGGAAAGATCCACCCAGGTGAGGCTCCCTGTGATCTGCATTCCCCGCACTGAGCCGTTTAGCCCATCTACGGTTCCTGCAGACCACCGCACCAACGGTGCTAGGCCATAGGTGCTCCCCTGGAAAACCCTGTGGCCAAACCTCCTCCAGCCACCGCCAATGCCAAGCCTCTGCTTAGGCATTAGCGCCCCAACGGGTGGCCCAGAGCCAACCGCACCCCCTGCCGTATCTCATCTAAAAAGGCCCGGTTGCCCAACTCAAAAGATGAACGCCATCCGGCCGATACAGGTTGGCCTGCTCGACCCGTATGGCCGGATGCGGGAGAAAAATTCCCAATCCCCCTTCCATGGCTTTCTGAATGGCCCTATTGGCCTTACGCCTGGCACGTTTGACTCCACCCCTACATGGCCCTATTGGCCATGCGCTTAGGCGCTCTATCTCCCCGGGTGAAAGGGAACACCTCCAAGTCTTTCATGGTGATCTAGTTGACCATATCAGGACCAGCCAAGAAGGACAAGCCCTGGGGTCACACCCTGACCCCGCCTTGTCCAAAGGGCGAACACCCTGCCCCCAGCACAAGCCCGCCAGGTTCGGGTTGTTGCTGAGCGGCCAGGCCCCGAGCCATTCACCACCTGTGCTAGCGTCAATCCCCCCATGGAAAGATACGCTCAGGTGAGGCTGTTCAGTGATCTGTAGTCCCCGCACCGAGCCGTGTAGCCCATCTGCGGTTCATACAGACCACCTGCACACTTGGTGCTAGGCCATAGGTGTTCCCCTGAAACTGCCCAAACGAAAGACCCAGATGTGCGGAGAAGGTGCCCCGCCTCTCTCCGCACTACGGCCAACACTGGCCCCCAGAGACCCAGCCCTTCCCCAACTGCCCCGTCGCTGAAACCCAGCTGGGTGCCTGTTGGAGACCACATGGCTTGAGGGGCCACCTGGAACTCCCCGCTGTGCGCGCAGATGAGAACACGCTGCCTCTGACTACGAGCCACAGCACCTGAAAAAAAAGAAAATTCGTCAGAACAAGTCATGACCAGGAGGCGATAAAAACCTTCGCCCTCCAAAAATGCCCCCCAGGCAATCAATGGGCGCACCTGGTTCAAAAAGGTTGCCGCCCTCTGCAGGCCAACCAATGTTGACATCACGTCCCGGGGCGCCCGTCCCGCAGTGTCAGTAATTAGACTGCACAACTAACTAGCTAATACATAGTGCCCAAAACAGGCCCTCAACGAGGCCGCATGAAGCAGCGCAGTCCCGAAAGGGGAAGAGCATAACTCGTGCCACAGAACCAGTCAATTAACATGCGGTCCCACGGTGCTCCCAAATGCCCGGAATTGGGAAGCCGCTTTGTCATATGCCCTTCTGCTAGTAGGTCTTCTCAGCCAACCCATGGGCTCTACCAATAAAGGCAAACGCCACCAGTTGGCCCCCAATAGTCCTTGCCTCCAAACCTGTCACTCTTCAACACGCAGGATTACATAATATGAGCCGTCGAAATCGGCCAGTAATCCTGCAACACCACGGCCCCATGCGGCTCCTGAATAGGAAAGTCGCTCTACCATGATCCCCTCTGGTACTAGGTGCCAAAGCCAGCTGGATGTGCCTACCAGCTTCAGCTTCCCAAATTGCCAAAGATCTGGGAGGAATGACGTCGGCCGCGAGTCAACTTCCGGGGCGAGCTGCCTAAAGCACCACAGCGTTCACCGCCCCATTGCAGCCTCCGGGCACATGCCCTACCAGGAATCAAATGTTCCACCGGAAGTAACGAAGTATGAATAACCTAACCGGGTATGTCACCCACACGACTTAGAAGTCAAGGGGTTGATAGCATGTACTACCGCCATGTTAAAGCCCCAGACAAGTCCAAACCGGTCGGCGAGTAGCTCACCCCAACGCCAAACTGCCACTAGAATTGGGGAAAAAAAAAAAAAAAAAAAACAATTCCAAAAATGGCGGGACCACACTGAACCCGCTGTCCAAAGCAGGAGCTCCTGGCGTCCCAAATACACCTCAAAGAGGCCCCACCAGGTGGCCCCACTTTCATGCACAGTTAAGGTGACCAACCACCTACTGTAATTAGAGCAGCGACACCCTGCGTTGCCCACTAAACACAGCAAACCGGCCCCTAAAGTCATCAACCACTTTCACCAGCAGCCGAACTGCCCACTGGTGGGTATCGAGCTCAATGCCCAAGGAATGTAAGCACCGTACTGGGCCCCTCGGTATTCTCATACACCAAAGGTACCCCCAGCTTGATGTCCAACTCCTGAAAAGCATGTAAGAACCAGGCGCATCACCTTGTACCAGCTGGACCGACGAAAAGTAGGCGCCCCAATAGTGCGCCATGTCATTAAACCCGGTCCTATCCTATAACACCCACTCCACCAAGGAGCCAAAGCGCTTGAATACAGCGCTGGAGACCGAGCACCCCATCGGGAGGGCCCGATCCATATAGATTTACTCACAAAACAAAAACCAGGAACTCATAATCCTAAGGATGAACTGACAAGAGGCGAAATGCCGCCCCAATGGCATATCGCCCACGCTGCCCCAACACCACAAACCACACAGTACTTTAACCGACTGGTTAAAGGAAGTGTACTTCAACCGAACATAATTCCATAAGTCACCGACACCCCTCTGGGGTAGGACCGGTGAAGAATAAGGCGATATTCCCCTGGCGCTTTATTAGGCACCACCCTTGGGGTAAATACGCACAATGTGGGTACAGGCTGTGTACCAAAAGGGGGTCCTAAGATCCTGCCTTCCTGGCGCTCTTTGGCGCTCTTACCCTAACTACGTGCTCAAGACCCGTCCATTACAGCTGAAAATTGGCCCTAGGCCCCTGATAAGGGATCCGAAACCTCCCCCGACGGGGAGCCTGGCCCCAGGCCACGGCTTTGACCTAATACATGCGGAGGAGGCTTGAGCCACACCGCAAAGCAGACCCTCGTGCTTAGGCCACGCCCCCCCACATGTGCATGCCACTGCTCCACGCCACATGCATACCACTGCTCCACGCCAGAGCAAAAGCCAGGGTAGAGACGACACCATGGGAACAGCAGGTGTCACTACCAGGGCAGCCTGTAATCCACAGCCAGTAAGCCCAAATTACCCAAAGCGGATCCATGGGGGGGCGGGGCACACCCTGCATGCCCCAAGCCCAAGGCAGCTCAGAACTCTCCTGCTCAGCGGGAGTCACGGACCGCCCAGTGCCCCAAGCCCCACCACCCGACGCCGGGGGGGGGGGCGTTCGAATAGGACCGCAGGGCCCCCCTGCGTCTGCTGCAACAGGAGCTTACCGCCAATACCAAGGGCATTGCAGCCCCCTGGGGTCTGCTGCACTTTGCCTCCAGACGCGCCGTCGCCAGCCTGATCACCTGACAGACGCCCGTCCAGGCCATCCTCCTGGTCCAGTTCCAATTGCGGCTCGAGCCCAGGTGCGCCGCCCCATGCAGTAGCAAAGCGGGCCAGAACCACCAACTCAAAAGCTAGCGGCGCCGAATACCAAGAGGCGCCACAATGCCCCTCCCAGATGGGAGCACCCTTGGCAACTATTTACTGCTCGAGGGCGTCTAACCGGCTCATAATGGCCCTTCAGACCCAATTCCCCTGACCCAGCTCTTTAACAAGGCCGGGCTGCAGGCATCGCCCCTGGGCCGGGCGGGCAGGCTGATTGCCCTTGGACCTGCCCAGCTCTATCATGGGTGCCATCAAGGCACCTCTAATCCGCAGCCAGGCCCACAGCAATAACTGAGGGACACCTTCCCGGCTGGTCCCAGTTCCCCCATCAAGTCTAAATGGCACAATAACTGGCTGGGTGCCCAAAAGGTTAAGCTACACAGTAGCCACCCGGCCTAACTAGGGGAAAAGATCAGGCAAGACCCCAAGCCGCACAAGGTAGAAGGCTAAGTCAACCTCGAGCCGGCCACCCGAACACCCGGCCCCCGCCAGGGACCTAACTCAGATCATGAGCAGAGCATAGGACTGTGGTACTGCAGCGTTAACACTCAGCATCGAGGGGCTTTTCCAACATTCCCAACCGCCAGCTGGCACAGTGCAAAGAGGAAGGGGAGGGGGTGCTTAACTGCGCCGACCGCCCTGAGTGCGGCGACGTCCTTCCGATATGGAAGCCCCTGTGGCAACCATTTGTTGCTCAAGCCCCTCCAGTTGTCTCATGATGGCCAACCGGACACGACCCCCTTGTCCTGGGTCCTTGGCTGGGCATGGTTGCTGTCCCCGCCCATGGGCCGAGCGGGCAGGCTGCTTGCCCTTGGATACTCCCTGCCCTACTTGGGCGCCAGATAATGCCCACAGAGACGCTACAATGAATTAAAATGAGCCACATCGCCCGTCAACCCAGAAGGATGAGTGGGGGGGTGGTGGATAAGCCATGGCCGGCTCCTTGCCCAGGCTCCTCAACCGGGGTAGAAGAAGAAGAAGAAGATATTGGATCTATATCCCGCCCTCCACTCTGAAGAGTCTCAGAGCGGCCCACAATCTCCTTCACCTTCCTCCCCCACAACAGACACCCTGCGAGGTGGGTGGGGCTGAGAGGGCTCCTTTCAAGGACAACCTCTGCCAGAGCTATGGCTAACCCAAGGCGATTCCAGCAGGTGCAAGTGGAGGAGTGGGGAATCAAACCCGGTTCTCCCAGATTAGAGTCTGCACACTTAACCACTACACCAAACTGGCTCTCTCAATTGGGGTACCTTACTGGCCCCAACCACGGGGTGGGCGGGCGGGCTGTTTGCCCTAAGACTTGCCCAGCCCTCCCCCTTTTTTTTTTTTTTTTTTTTGGCGCCATCCCGAGTGTTTCTATAAACACAAGCCACCAATAACAGTATCTGCACACAAAGCTACCATTGCCCACTAACAGGTGAAGTATTAAGAAAATGCAGGCAGAGGGCGTCCCCAAAAGCACACCTCCCCAAAGGCCAGAGGCACAGTCTAGCAACCAAGCAGCCGCCCTATGGACCGCTGGCTCCCCGCACCCACCAAAGAGAAAAGGGGAGGGGGGAAAGACTGGAAAAAACCAGCCCTGTGCACCCAAGAACAGGTCTCAGGCAGTCCAGCCAAAAGAGGGGAGGGGGTGGGAGTGGTAAGCAGATGTCTGCTCCCTGCGGGCCTGCAATAAAAAACCTTCACCAATGTGTGTGTGTGGGGGGGGAGCAGCTAGCTCCAAGGAACCAAAGGCCGCTACGGGCCGCACCAACAATGCCTGCTCTGAGGCAAGGAACAACCATTCACTGGCCAGCCGCTTGCGAACTGCCCCTAACAGGAGCCGCTGCGCACTTCCCTCTCACCGAGGGGAAAGGAAGGAATGACTGGCACATGCTGCCGCCAGAAATCACACCCCCCCCAATCCGGCCCCTAAGCAACCAAGGGGCTAGAGAAGGCCAAGGGCCGCCTCGCTAGCTTCGCGCACTCGGGCCTCCCGTCCGATTACTGCCCAAGCCGCGCGCTAATCAACAAAAGAAATGACTCAGCCTCGCAAGCGCCGCAAGCCAAGCACGCGTCCCCGAAGCAGCAGTCTCCGTCGCACCGGTCCTCCGTCGAAGGCCTCGTCCGCGCTGCGACCAGCACGCGGCTCTCACACAGAGAGCCAAAACAAACTGCGTGGAGAGGGGCGGGAGCCAGGGCTTATATAGCCCCGGCTCCGCGCCGAAACAAGCACCCGTATGTTGGGTGATGTCGCCCCTTCCTCCTTCCAAGGAGGCAAAGACGGCCCCCAGCCTAAGCGCCGGCAAGCCGGCTTGGCTGGGGAGGGGCCGGACCCTCTTGTTCTCCTGCTCGAATGCACTCTCTGAAATCCATCATGGCTGCGGCCCTGTGGAATTAAATCCCTGAAGAGGTGAGGGTGCCCTTTCCTTGGAGATCTTCAGGCAGGGCTGCAAGGCCTGCCTGTTCGCTGAGGGTTTTGAGGGGGTTTGAATGGTGAGAATCTTTTAAGGGGGAGGGAGGAGAAATTTGGGGTTTGTTGTTTTAAGAATGTAAGAAGAGCCCTGCTGGATCAGAGGAGTGGTCCATCTAGTCCTGCATCCTGTCTCACATAGTGGCTAATCAACTCCTCTAGAGGGCCAACAACAGGGCATAAGGGCCAAGGTCTTTCTAAGAATATTAGAAGAGCCCTGCTGGATCAGAGGAGTGGTCCAGCATCCTTTCTCACACAGTGGCCAACCAGTTCCAACAACAGGGCATAGAGACTGTGGTCTTCCTAAGAACATTCGAAGAACCCTGCTGGATCAGACCAGTGGTCCATCTAGTCCAGCATCCTATCTCACACAGTGATCAATCAGTTCCTCTGGACAGCCAACAAAAGGGCATGGAGGCTGAGGCCTTCATAAGAACATATATTTATTTTTGGTTTACTAATTGATTGAATACTTTTGTCATAATCCTCATCTGCCTTGAGTCCCAGTGAGAAAGGTGGAATATAAATGCAAATGAATGAATGAACCTAAGAACACAAGAGAAGCCATGTTGGGCATTTGGAGTGGTGTAAAAAACTAGTTCTGATGAGGGGACAGGATTTCAGTCGCTTTGGTTTGCATAGGAAAGATTAAGCAAATTCTCGGGGGATGATATCAGATGGGCAGTTTGAGACGACTCAGAGACACCTCAGAAACCGACTTGAAAAATCTGTTCAAATGCGCACATCTGCCACCCGCCCCCATCCCATACTCACCCCATCCTCCGGCATCCTCAGAGCAGCTCAAAAAGCTACCACTGCCAAAGTGGTAGCAAAAATCTGAGCCACACACAGCTGCCTCTTTGGGGTCTGGACGTGCAAATGTGCAAGCAAGGTTGCCTTGGCAGTGTGAATCCACCAAGCTGCTCTAGGTGCTCACTTGTATTTTTTTAAAACAAAAACTGCCCAGAGCGCATGTACACATGAGTGCATGAGTGTTTTACGCATTGGAGTAAAAAAGAGTGGCTCAGCTTCTGAGGTGCCCCCATCTGATCATGCCAAGTTGCCTTGTGGACGGGATGAGGATGGCTTGTGGGGGAGCATGTGGATGGTTCGAGATAGGTTTTTCTGAGCCGGTCTGACTTATTTTTTATTTATTTTTATTTTATTCGATTTATATCCCGCCCTACCCCACCGAGGTGGGCTCAGGGCGGCTTACAACATAAAAAGCTAACAAAAATCAGTTTAAAATACATTAATAATTATACAATAAAATACATAAAAACACATAAAACTCACTTCAATATGTACTATGCTACCTTTCCTTAAATCAATTCTTCAATATTCCAGTATTCAATAATCTGATGTTCGAGATTTGAATATTCAGGCATTCCGATAACGATTAATTATATGCCAACCGGAAGAGGGCTGTTTTGCAGGCCCTGCGGAACTGTTCAAGGTTCCGCAGGGACCTCACCTCCTCCGGGAGCTGATTCCACCAACAGGGAGCTGCAATCGAAAAGGCCCTGTCTCTGGTCGCTTTCAGACGGGCCTCCTTTGGCCCAGGGATTATAAGGAGTTTCTGAGACCCCGATCTCAGCACTCTCCGGGGAACATGTGGGGAGAGACGGTCCCTAAGGTAGGCAGGTCCCAGGCCATAAAGGGCTTTAAAGGTCATAACCAGCACCTTGTACCGAACTCGGTATGTTATTGGCAGCCAGTGCAGTCCCCGAAGTCCCGGCTGAATGTGCTGCCGCCTAGGGAGCCCTAACAACAGCCGGTCAGCGGCATTCTGCACTAGCTGCAACTTCCGGGTTCGGCACAGGGGCAGCCCCATGTAGAGGGCATTGCAGTAGTCCAGCCGTGAGGTGACCGTTGCATGGATCACTGTTGCCAGGTCGCCGTCCTCCAGAAAAGGAGCCAACTGCCTTGCCCGCCTAAGATGAAAAAATGCGGACTTGGCAGTGGCTGCTATCTGGGCCTCCATAGTTAGAGTAGGCTCCAATAGCACCCCCAGGCTCCTAACCCTGTGCGCCGCTGACAGAGGCACACCATTGAGGGCCGGTAAGGGAATCTCCCTCCCCGGACCACGGCGACCCAGGCAAAGGACCTCTGTCTTTGTCGGATTTAGCTTCAGCCTGCTCAGCCTGAGCCATCTAGATACGGCCTGCAATGCCAGGTCCAGGTTTTCTGGGACACAGGCAGGCCATCCATCCATAAGTAGATAGAGCTGGGTGTCATCAGCATACTGGTGGCAACCCAGCCCATATCTCCGGGCAATCTGGGCAAGAGGGCACCCTTGGGACACCTCCCATCCGCCCCCAAAAGCCCATCTGTTATCGGCCACTGTGTACCATTTGCCCAGCCTAAATGTGCCTAGGAGCTGGTCTTTGTCCCATTGGTGGCTCCCTGTGTACGTTGACTTTCTATGAAGCATATAATATTACCTTGAGCTGTTTGAGGCTAGTAAAAAGGGGCAGGGGGGAACATTTAGGCCAGGGCTTTTTTTTTTGTAGCAGGCACTCCTTTGCATATTAGGCCACACACCCCTGATGTAGCCAATCCTCCTGGAGCTTACAGTAGGCCCTGTACTAAGAGCCCTGTAAGCTCTTGGAGGATTGGCTACATCAGCAGTGTGTGGCCTAATATGCAAAGGAGTTCCTGCTACAAAAAAAGCCCTGTATTAGGCCTCTTCTCCTCGCACATTGTGGTTCCAATAAAAATGGAGTCTATGCTTGCCTGGAATTAACTCCACAGCATGGAACTCAAAATATACATTTTATCACAAAGACCTGAGGAAAATGTGGTATGTAGTTGTTTAGTCTTGACCAGGGTTGGTGGAGTTTTACTTCTGATGTGCAAAAAAAAACCCCTGGGGCAGTGGGATTACTTGACAGAGGTGTAAAAGGAGTATTGGAGGGAGACAGAGAAACTGAAATTGCTATTTCTGGAAAATGTGAAGCGAAGGGGTAAGTGTCTGTGAGTTATTCACTAGAATTATGCTTCTCCAGAGAGGAGAGGATTCATGTGAGTATTTTTCCCCTCACAAGTCAGGCGTCAGCATATTGTCAGAACCTACCATTAGTCAAGTTTCCCTCCCCACTTCCAAGACCCGAGAATCACTTTTCAAAGTGAGAATTTTCTTCAGGCTTTCTCTCATTCTGCTGTTTAAGACAGAAGAGAACTATTGGGGGGGGGGGGGGCGAGTTTGTACCATTCCTCTGTGTTTAACTAGGGTTGCCTGTCCCCAGCTGGAAATAATTGCTCCACAATATCTTATATCCTACTCATGTATTCTTCACCAAAATTCTTACAAATGTCCATGAATACAGCACAACTCAAAATACAAATTAATTTTCAATTGCTGTAATGGTACCAAAGTCCACTGTTAATTTGTATTTTGAGTTGTGCTGTATTCATGGACATTTGTAAGAATTTTGGTGAAGAATACATGAATAGGACGTAAGAAATTGTGGAGCAATTATCTGCAATATATAAATAACGCAGCGGTTTATTTCAGTTGTTACTTAAGTTATCAGTACACTGTGGTTTCCGGTTTTGCCTAATCCCCAGCTGGAGGCAGGGGGTCCCCTTGGTTTGGAGGCCCTCCCCCCACTTCAGTGTTATCAGAAAGTGGGTGGTGGGAAGGGAAATGTCTGCTGGGCACTCCATTATTCCCTATGGAGACTGATTCCCATTGGTATAATGGACAATTGATCTGTGAGTATCTGGGGCTTGGGGGAGCTGTTTTTTGAGACAGAGGCACCAAATTTTGAGCATAGCATTTGGTGCTTCTCCTCAAAACAGCCCCTAAATTTTAAAAAGATTGGACCAGGGGGTCCTATTCTATGAGCCCCAAAAGACAGTGCCCCTATTGTTCATTATTTCCAAATAGAGGGAAGGCGTTTAAAAGGTGCACAGTCCCTTTAAATGTGATGGCCAGAACTCCCTTTGGAGTTCAATCGTGTTTGTCACAGCCTTGCTCCTGGCTCCACCCCCAAAGTCCCCAGATATTTCTTGAGTTGGACCTGGCAACCCTAGAACGGACTGTTCAATCATTGCTATTGTAAGCCGGATATACCTTATTTCTTCAAACAGCACAGAGGGAAAACAGGGAACTCACTTCCATTGACTCAGAAGAATGAGAAACACTTGTATTTAGCATCCATCGGATTCTCAGACAACCACAATGAAGTCTGACATGTTGTTCTGACCGAGCAGTGTGATATTTCTCCGTCAACATGTGCCATGATGTTTAGTATCTTCGGGAGTGGTGCTTGCATGACAAAGTACCCTCCGTGGGTCCATCCAGGGGAAAGTTATTCCTTTGAAACAAAAGCTATCTCTGCCACTCTGGCTTTGGGCCTAGCTTAGGTTTCCCTAGCAACATTTTATTTATTTTATTAATGTGGCATGAATTAGCCCTGGCTCTTTGAGAGACATTTCCTTTCTCCCCAGAGCAGACTGAGTTGCTCTAAACCTATCAGTAACTTTAAAAAACAAACAAAAAACTTTTGACTCAGCGTGGCTATTCTTTTAAAATTTGTCTTTTCGCAGGTATGGCACAGACAGAAAGAAATTTATCACTTTTCTGACTTGCTGGTTTACTCCCCTTGATATGGATGCTAAATCCTTCCACAATTGTTCCCTAGTGGCTGGAGATCAGTCCCTTTGTTGCTAGGGCATTACCACAAAATGTTAATGTCTGGGACTATTTGCATGGGAAAGACGGTACATCCCCTTTGTTCCCTTGAAAATGTTGTCTCTCCTTTCAACAAAGAGATTACGTTAGAGGTACAAGCTCTAGGAATTGTAATTGAGGCCTGCAATCCTCTTATTAGCAGTTCAGAAGTGTAATGGATCTTGGCAAGCTATTCAGCCTAGATTTTGTGTGTGTGTTAAAAATTTCCATAAATGTGGAGTAACCCCGATTATCTATGTGTCATGATTATATAGGGACTTGTTACAAGGATAAGTACATTACTGGCTGATCTTAGCAACTACCCCACTGGAAGAGATTATCTCTTACAAATAGATCCTAAGCATGTTTCCACAGAAGTGAGTCCCAAAAATTCAACTTGACTTGCATTTCAATGGTTCCTGTTGCCCAGCAACAGTCCCCTTTTGATTATATCCATCCCTTGCAAATCAATATATCATATGGTCCCTGATTGACCTTCTAAAATATTGTTCGTGTGAGAGGTTATAGTTCTTCAGGTGTCAAGTCCTTATTTTTGGGCTCAAGAAGTAAAATCTCAGAATGGAATAGGGTTATCAAGTCCCTCCGCTGCTTTGGCTAGAGGCTTGTTCTTTGCGCACTCTATGTGTGTGTGTGGCATGACGACATCACCTGGAAGTGATGTCATCTTGCTGGGAACGTCGCACAGGGACGCTCTAGAACTTGCACTAAAAACTCTATGGTACCATAGAATTTTACCACAATTCCTAGAGAGTCACACTGGAAATGTTCTAGGAATCACGGTAAAACCCTATCGTACCATAGAGTTTTTAGCACGATTCCTAGAGCGTCCCTGCACAATCTTCCTGATACTATGATGTCATCGCACTGACGATGGTACACAATGATGGGGCTCTTTGGTGGTGGGGATTCTCCTGTGGCCTGCTCCCTGCTGGCGGGTTGGGGCCCTCTTGGGCGGGGGATTCCCCACCCCTGATGGGAGCTTGGCAGTCCTAGAATGGAATGTTGGTGGATGTAATTTATCTCTACCACAAATAGGGTTGCCAATCTCCAGATGGAGGCAGCAAATCCCCCATTTTGGAGGCCCTCCCCTGCTTCAGGGCTATCAGAAAGCAGGGGGAGGGATGCAGAATGTCTGCTGGGCACTCCATTATTCCCTATGGAGACTGGTTCCCATAGGGTATAATGCAGAATTGATCTGTGGGTATCTGGGACTTTGGGAAGGCCGCTTTTTTAGATAGAGGCACCAAATTTTCAGCATAGCATCTGATGCCTCTTCTCAAAATACCCCCCATGTTTTAAAAATATAGGACCAGGGGGTTGCATTCTGTGAGCCCCCAAAGAAGGTGCCCTTATCTTCCATTATTTCCAGTAGAAGGAAGGCATTTAAAAGGAGCATGGTCCCTTTAAAAGTGATGGCCAGAACTTCCTTTGGAGTTCAATTGTGCTTGTCACACTCTTGCTCCTGTCTCCACCCCCAAAGTTTCCTGGTTCCGTCCCCAAAGCCCCCAGATATTTCTTGAGTCAGACCTGGCAACCCTAACCACAAATGCAGCACGTGACCATGTAAGGCAAAACCTGCCATTTTGAGTAGGTTTTCTCAAGTGCATGCCAGTTTAACTCCTGTTTTGCTTACCCATTGTTAGGGTTGCCAGGTCCAGGCTGGGAAATTCCTGAAGCTGTGAGGGGAGGAGCCTGAGAAGAACAGAGTTCGAGGAGGGGAAGGACTCTCTACACAACATGTTGAAGTTGGCAAGTGTACCACATCAGCAGGATGTGGTATTTATTTATCTATCTGAGCAGATGCCTTCCAGTGAATTGGGATGCATGAGTTTTGTGTGTTGGGCTGGTTTCTTGAAAAATTGTAGCAATTTTCAATAGCAACTATGTAAAATTCCAGCTTTAAAAAATCCATTTGATGTGAAACTTACTATTTCAGTGCCTTAGTGTGACTGATTCCCCGCTAGCCTTATCCCACTCTCACTCTCCTCTTCTCCGCGGGGCTTCTGTCGGATTTCACACAAGCTGCCTCGGGGCTGCAACTCGCCCTCCCTCTTTCGCGTAGCAAACAAGATCCTCTAAAACCCAGTTTTTGTTTGCTGCATGAAAGAGTCGGAGCGAGTTGCAGCCGCGGGCCAGCTTGTGTGAAATCCGACGGAAGCCCTGCAGACGAGAGGAGAGTGAGAGCGGGGTAAGGCTAGTGGGGAATCGGTGTGTGCTTTCCTTGCCTACTCAGTGTGATGATGAGTCTGTTTTTCTTTCTGTCTCCAGACATTGGTTCCCAGTAAGTGTACCCCTCATCCCTGCTGGCCGCTCTAAAGGACCCCTAGCAGGGACAACTCTAAGCAGGAGGGGGGGACTGCAAGATTCTCATTGTTGGAACTTTTAGGGTTGCCCCCCCTGGCCACCTGCAGGGAGTGGGGTGGTGGTGGTAGGGTTGGTGGCTCCAGGTTGGGAAATTCCTGGAGATTTTGGGGTGGAGTCTGAGGAAGGTGGGGACCACAGTGGGGCGCAATACCATAGAGTCTGCCTTATAAACTACCCATTTTCTTCAGGGGTACTCGGGGCTTTTTTTGAGCAGGAACTGACTTTAAGCTGTGGAGTCTTGTGAGCAAAAATTCTACTTCTTGAGCTACTGGCTTTAAACTTGTGAGCTACTGCATAAATTAATCTGCTCTGGGGCCATTTTTCCTGAGCCAAGACAAAAATGCATGAACCAGAGGCTAAAAAACTGTGAGCTAGCTCACACTAACTCAGCTTAGAGGGAACGCTGGCATCGGGGTGTGTGGCCTAATATGCAAATGAGTTCTTGCTGGGCTTTTTCTACAAAAAACCCTGTGTGAAACAATGGTGTCCGGAGGTGTGGCCTAATATGCAGATGAGTTCCTGTTGGGTTTTTTTCCTACAAAACAGCCCTTTGTGAAACAATGGTGATGTCAGAAGGTGTAGACTAATATGCAAATGAGTTCATGCTGGGCTTTTTCTTTTTAAAAAAGCCCTGGGGGTACTGATCACTGAAGTCTTGAAATGAACTGTAATTCTGGGGGATCCCCAGATCCCATCTTAAGTCTGGCATCGCGAGCACTTTTGTTCCAACACACCAGAGAAGGATGCCATTAACAGCAAGCAGTGGGCACAGGGTTCACGGATGCTGTCCTGCGTGCCTCCATCCTTTCTGCTGCCGTCTACACAGTGGAACCAGCCTAGGTCTACGCATCCCTAGGACCGGTCCCATAACTCACCCAAACAGGACCATAGAACCCAGATAGCTTCATTTGATGACAGCTTGACTCAAATGGAAAATATAGACCAGATGCTCATTGCCTAGGGGAGCCGTAAAAATAACATCTGAAATGGTAATCATTTGTTCAGCCTTCTTCTGGGAACGGAATATCTGGAATTATGTTTTCAACCCTTTCAGCCTGATTTGTGTACACGCTGGGGTATCGGACATTTTGTGGCATGGCGCCCGTTTCGTTTGTGAAAGGTCTTGATGGGTGGGTGATTATTCAGTTACGCACCTGCTTTTTACGCCAATGGCCTGTGGCTAATGGGGGTAATGGCGAAGTTCAAGGCTGCAATCCCAGGCGTATTTGGGGTGGTGCAAAACCCGTAGCAGACTATTGTGGAATTTCCTTCAGAGTCAGCATTCACAGGACGGGGCTGCATAATCCTTTCATAGCTCAGAAAATGACCTGCTTCAGGTATGTTTAGCCTGGAGAGGAGATGCCTGAGAGGTGATATGATCACCATCTTCAAGTACTTGAAGGGCTGTTACATAGAGGATGGTGCAGTACGGTTTTCTGTTGCCCCAGAAGGTCGGACCAGAACCAACAGGCTAAACAGAAGCAGATTTATACCCTACCCTTCTCTCTGAATCAGAGACTGATTTCGCACTCACCTTACGCTGCTCTCACATTTGTCTTCTCAGCGCAGCTTCCTTCCAATTTCCCACTATCTGCCCTGGGGTGGCAGCAAGGATTGACATTTTTACACAGCAAACAGAAACCACTAAAAACCAGTTTCTGTTTGCTGCACGAACACTCTGATCCTTGCTTCAGCCCCGGGGCAGATAGAGGGAAATCGGAAGGAACCTGCTCTGAGAAGATGAACATGAGAGCGGCGTAAGGTGAGTGCGAAATTGGTTACCGCCTCAGAGCGGCTTACAATCTCCTTTATCGTCTTCCCCCACAACAGAAACCCTGTGTAGTAGGTGGGGCTGAGAGAGCTCTCACAGAAGCTGCCCTTTCAAGGATACCTCCTATGAGAGCTATGGCTAACCCAAGACCATTCTAACAACTGCAAGTGGAATTAGGAAGAACTTCTTGACAATTACAGCGGTTCCTCAGTGGAACAGGCTTCCTCAGGAGGTAGTGGGCTCTCCTTCCTTGGAGGTCTTTAAACAGAGGCTGGATGGCCATCTGACAGCAATGCTGATTCTGTGAATTAGGCAGATCAGGATAAGGAGGGCAGGAAGGGTTGCATCAGTGCTTAGTTCTCATGGCCCATTTGTTCATGCCCAGGGAAATGCTGACCACCACTTTGAGATCAGTCAGCAATTTTTCTCCAGACTAGTTTGGCAAGGGATCCTGGAATTCCCCCCTCCCCCCCCCATCTTCTGGGCATGGAGCAGGGGTCTCTGAGGATGTATGTGTGTGTGAGAGGTATCTGTGAAGTTCCTGCATTGTGCAGGGGGTTAGCTAGAGGACCTGGAGGTCCCTTCCAACTCTGTGGTTCTATGATTTGATGAACAAATGAAAGGAGCATATGAAGCTGCTTTATACTGAATCAGACCCTCAGTCCATCAAAGTCAGCATTGTTTACTCAGACTGGCAGCGGCTTCCCAGGGTCTCAAGCTGAGGTTTTTCACGCCTATTTTCCTGGACCCTTTTTAGTTGGAGATGCCGGGGATTGAAACTGGGACCTTCTGTTTACCAAGCAGATGCTCTGCCACTGAGCCACCGTCCCTCCCTAAGAGAAAGTCCCTCCCTAAAAGAAGTCCAGTCTCTCTTGTTTGCATGTGTGCATGTAAAATGCTGTCAAGTCACATCTGATACATGGTGAGCGATCCTGATTAGGAGTTTTCAAGGCCAGTGAGAAGCAGAGGGGGTTTGCTGTTGCCTTCCTCTGAAGAGTTTTCCTTGGTGGTCTCCCATCCAAGTGCTGACCCCGCTTAGCTTCTGACAATGTCTGACAATATCCAGCTATACCATGCCCCCTCCCCTCCCCCTGCTTGTTTAAGCCCCCTACCATTCCTATTTTATTCTTTAGACCCATATGGGGCCTCCGCACACATACCGGAATCGTGACTCTCATCAATATTGTCTCTCCAATTGTCAAATCAATGAAAGAAATACATGAAAAGCCCAGTTTAATCTCTGTACATAAAAATCGACCCAAGCTGGCTCCTCAGCTTGCGGGGCTGGTTCGCTCAGGAGACGCTGCTTAACAATCACCTTGAAAGAAATGGGAGAATTTTAGTGGTGGTGGGGGGGAAGTACAGCTATTAGCCATGATGGCTAAATGATAGCATTTTGCTCTGGACCACCTGCTAGGGATAAACAACAGGAAGGGCTCTCCGAACCGCACGTTGCTCGTGAGCTTCCAGAAGCAATTCTTTCACTTCTCTGCTTGCCTGCCCTATAATTGCTTCCCTGCCTGCACCCATCCATGGAACACTTTCTGTTAGCACTGCAAACCCTGTCGGGGACAGAAATGGGGAGGCCAAGGTTTCTGGTTCTGATAGTTGACTTCATGGTCTGTCAACAGCCAGTACCCATGGTAGCAAAGGGCAGGGCTGCATTACGACTTTTGTGGGCCCTGGGCATTTTTGCCTTTATGGGTCCTGCTTATTTCCTCCATAAAAATATTAAATATTATATTTTATGACTACATTGGTATAAAGCTGAATATAATCTAGGCTGGATTATATTCATTTTTCGCATTTGTAAGAAGAAGAATTGCAGATTTATACCCCGCCCTTCTCTCTGAATCAGAGACTCAGAGGGGCTTACAATCTCCCCCCCCCCGCCACAACAGACACCCTGTGAGGTGGGTGGGGCTGAGAGAGCTTTCATAGAAGCTGCCCTTTCAAGGACAACCTCTGCCAGAGCTATGGCTGACCCAAGGCCATTCCAGCAAGTGCAAGTGGAGGAGTGGGGAATCAAACCTGGTTCTCCCAGGTAAGAGTCCACACACTTAACCACTACACCAAAGACTAACCTAAATAGGTGACCCTACTGGGGCCAGGATGTTTTTCAGATACTTGATTACTCCTGCCTCTGCCTCCTGGCCCTGGTATTCCTTTGGAGGTCTCCCTTCCAAGTACTTGCCAGGGTTGGCCCTGCTTAGCTTCAGAGATCTGAAGATATTGGGCTTGCTGGGCTATTCATTTTTATACCGATGCAGTTGAAGTATGTAGCAGGGTTGCCTGACCCCCCAATGGAGGGGAGGGTTCCCTACGGCCAGGCACAGCTAGATCCAACCTCCCTGCTGCCGAACAGCTGGCCAGCAGGGGGGGGGACATCACAGAGATGTGTCTACCATAGAGTTTTTGCCCAAGTGCCAGAACAAAAGGTAAATTGTGCTGAGGCTAAGTGGGCCTCTATCCATCATCATTCAGTTGGTGTCTATGCCTGAGGCCATATTGGTTGTATTGTTTACTATTATTATTATTATTATTAAATTTTATTTGTATCCCGCCCTCCCCGCCTAGGCAGGCTCAGGGCGGCTGACAACATTAAAATAAAACATTATACAGTATACAATAATTAAGAACGACATTAAAATTATACAATAGTTAAATACATATCTTAAAACCATTCCAGTTTATATAATTTATAATTTAATAGCAGCAGAGATGTTCCGGGCGCTATTCTATTTACATATTTACATAATGGCAAGGATCGCTATAGAGTTACTTTGTTGGATCATCAGTTCGGCCATCCTTTGTCAGCAGTCTGCGAAAGCCTGCCTAAAGAGGATGGTCTTCCAGGCCCTGCGGAATTGGTCCAGGCTCCGCAGGGCCCGCACCTCTTCCGGGAGCTGGTTCCACAGGCACGGAGCTGCCACGGAGAAGGCCCATACACGAGTGTTCTGTAGTTTCGCCTCCCTTGGCCCAAGGACAGTCGGTCGCTAAACTCTTCATTATCATAGGAAATAATACTGCATATATTATTGCATATAATACTGCATATATCAAAGGTGTGACAATAAATTATTACGACTGCATTGTAATTTTTTTCTTATTTAAGGAAAAAGAAAACATTTTTGTGGGTCCTAAACATTTTGTAGGCACAGGATACTTATGCCTTTGTGGGCCCCTCCCGCCATTAATATATATCAATATTAAAATTATTTTGGATATAACTTTAAATAGTTCCACTATTTTCTATTTTAGGCAAAATTTAACAGCTTTTTCAAGGGCTTTGAACATTTCATTTTTTTTCTGATGTGAGAAAAAGATTAAAGCATTTTCTTTTACTCTAAAAATTAATTATTCTTTTTCTGATTGTAAAAGAAAATTTTAAAAATTTCATGGGCCCCTAAAAGTATTGTGAGCTCCAGGTGCGATTACTGTATCTTATGGCTAGTCGGCCATGGCCAAGGGGAACATACTATGTATGTATATGAGTGCTATCAGGTTACAACCAGCTTCTGGTGAGCCCATCAAAGAGCTTTTCAGGCAAGTGAGAAGCAGAGGTTATTTGCCATTTCCTTCCTCTGCAGAGTCCTCCTTGGTAGGGTTGCCAATCCCCAGGTGGGGGCAGGGGATCCCCCGGTTTGGAGACCCTCCCTCCGCTTCAGGGTCATCAGAAAGCGGGATGAGGGGAGGGAAATGTCTTCCGGGAACTCTATTATTTCCTATGGAGAATTATTCCCATAGAAAATAATGGAGAATTGATCCGCGGGTATCTGGGGCTCTGGGGAGGGGCTGTTTTTTGAGGTAGAGGCACCAAATTTTCAGTACAGCATCTAATGCCTCCCCCCCAAAATATCCCCCAAGTTTCAAAACGATTGGACCAGGGGGTCCAATTCTATGAGCCCCAAAAGAAGGTGCCCCTATCCTTCATTATTTCCTATGGAAGGAAGGAATTGAAAAGCTGTGCCGTCCTTTAAATGTGATGGCCAAAACTCCCTTTTGAGGTCAATTAAGATTGTCACAGCCTTGATCTTGGCTCCACCCCTAATGTCTCCTGGCTCCACCCCCAAAGTCCCCAGATATTTCTTAAATTCGACTTGGCAACCCTACTCCTTGGTGGTCACTCATCCAAATTCTAACCAGGTCAGACTCTTCTTAACTTCTGAGATCTGACAAGATGAGTTTATGTCATGCCACCTTCCCTCCCGGCTAAGTGGAACATCCATATACACAATTAGTGTACCTCTAAAGGAGGCCACACATCAGGAAATCACTATCACTTTTGTGTCCTTCTTCCCTAAGGCTGAAAATTGATTGCTAAATTTAGGATGTATTTTTGGTCTCATGCAGCAAGACTCTTCTTCTCTCAAACAAGGAAGCCTGGACCGTGGGCATGTGTCCATGCATTTGATGAAGGGAGTTCAAACTCATGGCAGCTTCTGCCGGAATAAATTTTGCGAGTCTCTAAGGCATTATTGGGATCCAGATAAAACCATCTGAGAAGGCATTGAAGTGAGCAATAAATCCACATTGAGTAGCTGTAACTATCGGCATCCAGGAGAATTGGCATCCAGGAGAAATGAGCAAAACTGAGGTGCCCAACTGTAGCCCAACTCTGCTTTTAACCCCCCCCCCCCAATCTAACTTAATCACCAGGGTGGAATTCTAGCAGGAACTCCTTTGCATATTAGGCCACACACCCCTGTTGTAGCCAATCTTCCAAGAGCTCACAAAAAAGAGTCTTGTAAGCTCTTGGAGGACTGGCTACATCAGGGGTGTGTAGTCTAATATGCAAAGGAGATCCTGCTAGAATTCCACCCCTGCTAATCACATACAACAGACAATGAGGAAGTCTGTCAGATGCAATGTTCACAGAAGAGAAACACAACAATATGGCTCAGGAGTCAGGAGGACTCACTGATAGAGTAAACCATAGAGTAAGCATGACAAATAAAATCATTACCAGGAGCCTGTCACTTACTGGAAAACACTGGATTTGCTTCTGTTTTATGGTACGGTCCCACTGGGAGTGGTAAGAGGCAGCTGTGCCTACCCTCATTTGACTTAAAAACAATGGTGGATCACCAGTTTAGGCCTCTGGGATTCATTTATAGAGCACTTACAACAATAAGCCTCCAGAATCCTCCCGTCAGAGTCCCCGGCTGTCTGTAGCTCTCAAAGATCCATGCTGCAACAATTACAGCAGTGACGGACAAAGGAAGTACTAGAGCAGACTCATTTGTAACCAGAGCGGGATCTGACATATACATCCAGGGCTGCCAATAGCATAGCATTCAGTGCTTCTCTTCAATACACTCTCCAAGTATCAAAACAATTGGGCCAGGGGGTACAATTCTATGAGCCCCCAAAGAAGGTACCCCTATCCTTCATTATTTCCTATGGAAGGAAGGCATTTAAAAGGTGTGCTGTCCATTTAAATGTGATGGCCAGAACTCTCTTTGGAGTTCAATTATGCTTGTCACACCCTTGCTCCTGGCTCCACCCCCAAAGTCTCCTGGCTCCACCCCCCGAAGTCTTCAGATATTTCTTGAATTGGACTTGGCAACCCTAGTAGCATCCAGTGCCGGCCTGAGGGCAAGTGGCGCCACAGGCAGGCTCCCTGCCCACTGCCCCCCACACCTTCAGCCCTCCCTCCCTTTGCAATGCTGCAAGGCAGTGCCGTGCTCCATCACTCCCCCCCCATCAGAGCGTGCCATGCCATGCTGAAGCTGGGCCTTACCGGCTTCGATGTGGCTGGTGTGGCATCTAATCCTTTGAAGAGCCCACAGAAGGAGGTTTCTCCCCGCTCCTTCCTGGGACGAGAAGTCATGGGGAGCAGAGTCCCCTCCCACGGGCTTTTCAAAGGATTAGATGCCACAGCAACCTCATCGAAGCCGGTAAGGCACTCCTCTGATTGCGCCAGGGGGGTGGGGACAGGCGAAGCACAAAGGAAGGGTGGGAGGGAGCAGGCAGTGGTGGGAGGCAGGCAAACTAGGTGTTTGCCATGGGCACCGGGGGGAGCCCAATTCAGTGCCCCCACCTCCAGGCGCCCTAGGCAACCACCTAGTTTACCTAGTGGGTGAGCCAGCCCTGGTAGCATCCCATCCACGATGAGCTCCCCCCTTTCCCAAACCCAACCTCCCCCAAACTCCATCCCCAGTCTCCAGGAATTCCCCAACCCAGGAATTGGCTCCCCTTGATTCAGGGTGTTTCTGATACTTCAGAATGGGCATGATGCAGGCCCAGTCTTGATCTGTAAATTTCTGGCTGCATGCCCCCCTTAGACAGCCTGCTGTGTGGTTGACCTGCTGTTATTTTACAGCTCTGTTTTCTGCCACCTCTTCCTCCTCCCCGCCCCGTCTGATTAGGACAGTCTCGTTAAAGTTACCTGATTGGATTCAGGCTCCCGGGAATAAATTACGTCCGGCAAAGGGCCTTTCTAATTAAGACTTCTAATTGAAGGAGATCTATAAGTACTGGAAGATTGAGACCTACAAAACTAGTTTGGGATTAACTCTTCAAAGGCAGGCTGTTTGCAAGCTGCACTGGGGCCAATCCCTTTCTTTTGATTTTCTGCAATATCCGAAAGCAATGTGTGTTGAATTTGTGCATGTTAAAGGAACTGGTATGGGTTGGGGGGCACATAGGGTTGCTAGGGCTGACTCAAGAAATATCTGGGGACTTTGGGAGTAGGGCCAGGAGTACAATTGAACTCCAAAGGGAGTTTTGGTCAGCACATTTAAAGGGACTGTGCACCTTTTAAATGCCTTCCTTCCATTTGGAAATAATGAAGGATAGAGGCATCTTCTTTGGGGGCTCATAGAATTGGACCCCCTGGTCCAATCTTTTTGAAACTTGGGGGGTGTTTTCAGGAGAGGTACTGGATGCTATGCTGAAAATTTGATGCCTCTACCTCAAATACCAGCCCCCTCAGAGCTCCAGTTACCCACATATCAATTCTCTATTATATATCCTATGGGAATTGGTTTTCATAGGATATAATGGAGTGCCTGGCAAGCATTTCCCTCCCCCCCTGCTTTCCGGTAACCCTGAAGCGGGGGGAGGGCCTTCAAACCAGGGGATCTCCTGCCCCCACCTAGGGATTGGTAACCATAGGGGCACTGCTAAATCTGTGGGGCATTTGTGTTTCAATTGCCTTCAGGCATATATTTGGCCTCACCAGAGTGGTTTATAAAAAGGCTCTCAGAGGCTGCCATATGAAGCTGTTATTGAAAAGGATATGACTCAGTGCTGGAACTAGGGAAGCTGGCCTTTAGTAATTGGCTTAAAACTAATGTCAAGATCAGGGCCGGATCTAGGGGGGTGCAGAGGGGGGGTGCTTGCCCCGGGCGCTGACAGGGGGGGGGCAAATTGGGTATGGAGTCCATTGTATTCTATGGGACCATAAGATAGAATGGTCCATAAGGGGGTGTCATTTTTAAATTCCCCCCCCCCTTCAAAAACCATGTAGATCCGGTCCTGGTCAAGATAGGTTCCCAGCCTCCAGGTGGGAAAATAGCAAAATATCAAGCTGTGGAATAATAACAAACAATATTCACATTAATGAATCAATTTTGAACACTGCAAAAATATTATTTATAATTTTCTCAAGTGCATAAATTACTTAAAGTGCCACAAAAGAGACTACAATATTAAATGCAGCAACATTCTCATCCTATATTCAAAATACATTCAAAGTCCATCCCATAAAGACTTTCTATGGTTCCTAATAGCAAAATGTCTTCTTGCTACTCCTGTGGACCAATTTAAAGTGTTAAGTCTTGTTAAACAACAGAAATTTTCAGCAGCATGTAGAATTCCAATCTTAAGTTGTTCTTCAATACAGATACCTTTTCCAATAGGAAGCTTCCCAATTGTTATTCAATCATTGTTCAGTGATGTAGTTCTGATGGAAACGCCAGCCTGTGACACCATTTGTTAGGGATCACTTTGCAAAAGAGGCATCCCACATACTCCACCATTCAATGGACCATACTTTTCTAACCCCATTCACAATACACTTGAGAAAAATATAAATAATATTTTTGCAGTGTTTAAAATCTATTCATTAGTGTGAATATTGTCTGTTTTTTCCCCCGCAAAGACCTGGCAACCCTCAGTTAAGATGCAGTATAAAGTAAATAGATAGATTTCCTAACCCCTTTATTATTTATGTTCCTATGACCAAAGGCCAATACATCACAACAGGGCCAAGAAACAAAAACAACATTATAAACAGGCAAAAGGCAAAACACCAAAACTATAAAAGACATGCATCTCATAGAATTCTAAAATACATTAGCTAAAATATAATTGTGGACCTATAGAATTTCTCATAAAGTTGGCAGAATAATACTCATTTTAGTAGTATTTTAAAGAGATTGGATCACTCTTGTCAGATATTTTGCCTCAGATATTGCTAACAGTAGTGACACCACCATGGACTCAACAGGAAGCTGAGATCTAGACAGAATAAGGGAAGGCCAAACAGCCTTGGGGGACAGTCCGTTGATCACAAAATAACAAAAGGCGGTCTGCAGTCTCTATTGCACCAGACACACAGCCACAGAGGCACGCTGAAAATGGGATTTTGGCAAATCGTCCCCTCATTTCTGCCATTGGCAGAACATTCAATCTGGCAAGCACAAAAGCACGCCTGTGGTTAGGGACTGTAAGAAATTCCAAATGTGAGGGAAGGGTCATAGAAGGAGGAATCCCTAATGGAGAAGTGGAACATACTTGCCTTGTCCAGATTCGTGTACTAGCACTGTCAAGGTCAATCTCTCTCATCCTCAGGGGTGGAATTCTAGCAGGAGCTCCTTTGCATATTAGGCCACACACCCCTGATGTAGCAAATCCTCCAAGAGCTTACAAAAAAGAGCCTTGTAAGCTCTTGGAGGATTGGCTACATCAAGGGGTGGGGCCTAATATGCAAAGGAGCTCCTGCTAGGATTCCACCCCTGCTCATCCTGGTAGGGACATCATTCCCCAGTTGGGAGCAGAGGATCCTTCAGTTTTTCAGGCTCCTGCCCACTGCCAGCCAGCTGGCCATTGAGGAGAAATCGCTCCCCCAAACACAATGTGCTGATGTCACGTGGAAGTGATGTCATCGTGTCAGCAATGCTGTGGTTTTTTTGGGCAAAACTCTATGGTTTGGAGGCGATTTAAGCATAGAGTTTTTGTCCAAAAAGCAGAGCATCACTGTGTGATGTCACCAACATGGTGATGTCCAGAGCTTTTTTTTTGTAGAACTCATTTGCGTATTAGGCCACACACCCTGACATCACCATTGTTTCACACAGGGCTTTTTTTTTGTAGAAAAGGCCCAGCCAGAACTCATTTGCATATTAGGTCACACCCCCTGACACCAAGTCAGCCAGAACTGTGTTCCTGTGTGTTCCTGCTCAAAAAAAGCCCCGATGATGTCACTTCCATGTGACATCAGCACATCGCAGCACTCTGCCCCCACTCCTGGAGAGTCCCTCCCCCATTGGTGCAATTGTCAGAGCTGACAACCTCGTGTCCTGATCAGTTTCGGCGCTCCCTGATAGTTCAACCAGATTTTGCAACTGATGTCACAAACAATAGGTTAATCACACACTTCCAAGAACTTCAAAAGTAAGTCCTACTCAGTTTCAGTACTCCCTCTAAGCTGTGGAGTCTTGTGAGCAAAAACTCTACATCGTGAGCTACTGGCATTAACGTTGTGAGCTACTGCCTAAGTAGTTTGCTCGGGGGCCATTTTTTTTTTCAAATATAATTTTTATTTTTCAAAAACTAAATAATAAAAAGCAATAATCACATCTTTACATACGAATAGCAAGTAATAAATAAAGCATTACAAAGAATCTGTAAAATGGTACAATGTCTTATTTTAATCAGAACTCAGTCTTTTGTGTCTAATTTAGGTAAGTTTGCTTAACAATGAATAATAACATCTATGCACATTCTAAGGTAAGTGTATTTCCCCCCCTCAAAGTACAACAAAGATTTGTAATATTCATTAGCAAGTAATACATCCTGTTGAAATAAATAGTCTGTGATTGGATGCCAATTGGTGACAAAAAACTCTTGTTGCTGATTGGATCATATAAGGGTTTTCTGCTATTCTCCCTAATATCAAATGATCCCACATTTTTTATACCATTGTTGTAAAGATGTACCCCTGGAAGGTAGGACCAGAACCAATGCGTTGATATTAAATCAAAAGAGTTTCCGGCTCAACATTAGGAAGAACTTCCTGACCGTTAGAGCGATTCCTCTGTGGAACAGGCTTCCTCGGGAGGTGGTGGGCTCTCCTTCCTTGGAGGTTTTTAAACAGAGGCTAGATGGCCATCTGACAGCAATGAAGATCCTGTGAATTTAGGGGAAAGTGTTTGTGAGTTTCCTGCATTGTGCAGGAGGTTGGACTAGATGATCCTAGAGGTCCCTTCCAACTCTGATTCTATGATTCTATGAGGTTGTTTTATTTTTCCATTGAAAGGCAAGTAAAGTTCTAGCAACTGATAGTAAAGTAGTCAATATTCAATTTGTTCTTTTAACATATTTCTCAAATTTCCAATAATTCAACAACGCAGATTCTATTGTAAGGAAACAAAAAGAATCATAAGGCATGATGTACCCCTCTGGGAAAGCCCTGTAGCACAGAGTGGTACTGCTGCAGTACTGCAGTCGGAGCCCTCTGCTCATGACCTGAGTTCGATCCCAGCGGAAGTTGGTTCAGGTAGCCGGCTCCAGGTTGACTCAGCCTTCCATCCTTCCGAGGTCGGTCAAATGAGTACCCAGCTTGCTGGGGGGGAAAGTGTAGATGACTGGGGAAGGCAATGGCAAACCACCTCATTAAAAAAAGTCTGCCGTGAAAACGTTGTAAAAGCAACGTCACCCCAGAGTCAAAAATGACTGGTGCTTGCACAGGGGATTACCTTTACCTTTTTACCCCTCTGGGGCCAAAAATGTGTGAGCTGGAGGCTAAAACACGGTGAGCTAGCTCACACTAACTCAGCTTAGAGGGAACACTGCTCAGATCAGTAGGATTTACTCCCTGGTTGGCATACATTGGATAGAAGCCTTAAAGGAGATTTGTAGTTTGAGTTAATGCTGGTGGCAATGGGGATGCTGGTCAGAGGACGGGCCGCAGTGGCAAGACTGGGATTCAAACCATTCCAAACTCTTGCTGCATTCATTGGCCCAGCCGCTTGAAATGAACAGATAACGTGAACACAATATTTTTATTCCTCCCAATCTGGAAGGCTGTCTGTTCCATTAACAATGAGTCACTGAAACGAATCCAAATGAAACATTTATATGGAGCCGTGCCAATGCTGAAAAATGCCTTTTGTGCTAAGGTTTGCGGAGAAAAACAAGATATAAATAAAACACGATTCCTTTCAGTCAGCGCATGGCTCTCCAGACATAGAACAGCATGTTCTTACTCATCCAGCCAGATCCATAGCGCACACAGCAGTCCAAGGAGGAAATGGCTACACAGACACTTCAGCAGCAAATAGGAGTTTGGAACATGCTTTGCTGATATACAGGGCTAAGCATCACATCACTGTGACAGGGCGCCCCCCCCCCCTTTCCAATCCCATCACCAGGGGTGGAATTCTAGCAGGAGCTCCTTTGCATATTAGGCCACACACCCCTGATGTAGCCAATCCTCCAAGAGCGTACAAGGCTCTTTTTTGTAAGCTCTTGGAGGATTGGCTGCATCAGGGGTGTGTGGCCTAATATGCAAAGGAGCTCCTGCTAGAATTCCACCCCTGCCCATCACAGATATAGATCCCTAGAATTTCCATGAGTGAAAAGCAGGATAGGGGTTTTTTGCTGATTCATCCTTCCTGTGGGAGACCCCTGACCAAGCAATTCCTGGGGTTCCCCCAGGAGTAGCAGTTCGGAGTGGTGGTGGTGTTTGGGGCTGCCACCAAAGGGGGGATGGGGGAATAGTGCCCCCTCATTGCATGTATGGCGCTTCCAAGTGAGACCAAGCTCATCGTGAAAGAAAAATGTCTATTTTGGTTCCACACTATGGTAACTACTGTATACCAGGGCAATGGACTTCAAACCTGGATCTCCATGATCGTAGTATGATACTCTAACCCAGGGGTGTCGAGCTCATTTGTTATGAGGGTTGGATCTGACATAAATGAGACCTTGTCACAAAATGTAATGCCAGATAGTGGAGATATAAACTTTATAAAGGATGCAGATGAACACAATTAAAGATTTTTAAAAATAAAACTTAAAATATGTTTAAAAGATTAGCACTCTTGCAATATTTTGTTTAGCAGTTTTTGATAACTGACACCTCTTGCCCTGAATTATTGCATCAAAATCTAGAGACAATGTCTGTGCTGTAGCTATCTTGAGTATGCTGTTCAGGTGTTGTTCAGGTGTGTGTCTGTCAATTGCAAACCTACTTTTGATTTATTGACATTCATTACAGAAATCTCATGGTCAACGCTTTGAGCCTGAGACCCAGGGGGAAATATGAAATGGCTGGGCATTGTGAGCTTTTGTACATAAGTTGCTTCATGTGCTGGTCAACCAATGGAAAATATAGAGGCTTTGCTTTGTAGCTCCTGTGTGATTGAGCAAGCCTGGCAAAGCAAGCTGTGATGCAAAAGGAAGCAAGAGAGAGACCAATTTTGCACTAGGGCATGTTCCAGGTGGAGAGCCCTTTTACCCCTGGTGCTTTCACACAAGCTGTCATGGAGCTGCGAACTGGCCCACCACTTTTCCACGGCAAGCAGAAACTGTTTGTAAGAGGATCTCACTTGCTGCAGAAAAGTTGTGTGCCAACTGACAGCTCCAGGGCAGCTTGTATGAAAACCGAGAGAAGCGCCAGGAGCAAAAGGGCTCTCCACCCGGAACAAGCCTAGTGCGAAATCAGTCAGAAAGAAGGAAGCAGATGACAGTGTGTTGCTTGTGGGTCTGATGGGAGCCCTCGAGGGGCCTGATTCAGCCCTCGAGCTACACGTTTGACACACCCCTGCTCTAACCACTATATGACCCTTGAAATTGAAAATTCTTCCACTGTCAGTTTCTGAACATTTCATTCTGCTCTTGGACTAAATTAGGGTCGGCAAATGCAGCTGGGGTGAATCAAACTGAGATCTCACAGATCCTAGTTTTAGACTCTAACCAATACCATCACACCGGTTTTCAGCATCAGCCATATAAATGTCATGGTTACCTAAAACATCCAAACTATGTCACTTATGTCATTCTGGCAGCCTGTCCCTAATATGTCCGTGACAGGTGAAATTAAACACGGCTTGCACAAACAGAACATTTTGAATGCTTCAGGACCAAAATATTCATCTTTTATTAAGAAGTTGCGAAACAGAACCCAGTGTTGATACTCAGGCAAGTAAGGTCACTTTCAGGGCTTTTTTTGTAGCAGGAACTCCTTTGCATATTAGGCCACACCCCCTGATGTAGCCAATCCTCCAAGAGCTTACAGGGCTCTTAGCACAGAGCCTACTGTAAGCTCCAGGAGGATTGGCTACATTGGAGGGGGGGTGGCCTAATATACAAAGGAGTTCCTGCTACAAAAAAAGCCCTGTTAACTTTTATTTTAAATGCCCCCAAATTACTCATGTGAAAACTTCACTGTGTACCTGAAGCATCAATGGAGGGGTAAAAAAAAAAGTCCCCATTCTCTTCTATACTGTGACTGCATCGTACATTAACAAGGACTGAAAGATGTGAGAGGGTGCGTGTGAGAACAATCTACTGGGGTCCAGGTGTCTGGGCTTGCAAAAGTGCACTCCCACATTCAGTTTCTAGTGGTCTTGTTCAGCTTAGCACATTGGCTTGTGGTTCTACAGGGATCACTAGGTTCTGCCATGGTTCCATTGGACTTGTGGCTGGTTTGACCAGTGATTGCCATTTGCAGGCACGGCGTTCGCACTGAAAGCAGCTTGATGTGGTTGTTTCTCCCTCCCTTTCCCTCTCCTCCATAGGAAGTCATCAAGGATAGCAGGAGGCACCCTGTTCAGGGGCTGATAGAATTGAACCCTTGGGTCCAATCTACTTGAAACATAGGGGCTGTATAAAGAATAAGCACTAGTGGCTTTGGTCAAGACCCCAGCAGTTCAATGATCACAAACAGTCCACTTCGTTAATAGATATTTATTGACTCATGACAGCTATAGGCAGGACAGACTTTGCTTTTACCCTTCTCTTACAGCTCTGGCCAAAATGGTTACACGTTCAAAGAAAAGTGGGAAGCAGCAGTCCCTCCCCCCAAGTCTTTCTCAGGCCCCTTTGCAGGTACATGTAGTCTTGTAAAAGTGATCTTGGTTGCCCCTGGTAACCCTTGAGATTAGGCTGAAAGGAATAGGATCACTCTTACTCAGAGATAGGTGCAGTGCAAGTGGAGGAGCAGGAAAGTGAAACGATTTCAGAAACAGGACATAAAAAATGGCAAGGCATCTTGAGAGCTTTGCTATGATTTTGGTGTCTGTATCTTTAATAACAAGCTCCTGAGCCACATGGAAAATTTCCCCATAGGTAACAATGGACTTGAAAATTTTTGATACCCCCCCCCAATCCCAAATTTAGGGATATTAGGAATACCAATATTTCTTTAGGTCCAATACACCCAACTCCCCAAAATAAAATCTTTTTGCACTCCCCAACTCAGCCTAACAGCCTCACATTTAGGCTAAAAAGCAGAAGAGGAGAATGATGGGAATCCCTTTGGTCTCGATTGGAGAGTAAGGCAGGGTAGAAATGAAGTCAATAAATAAATTGTGTGGGTCTGTAGTCACGAAATGTGTAGGGCTTGGAGTTGACATTTTCAATATTAAAAACCCTGTGCTCGTCAACAGGGCTCATTTTGGGCAGGAGCTCTGGAACCTTACTTCTGGGCTCCATTGTTCAAACCCCCTGTGAGAATTTTGCTGACCTCTAAGATTTGACAAACTTTCTAATATTTTTCCTCACAAAAAAAATGGGAAAAATAACCAAAACCAGGACTTTTTTTTGTAGCAGGAACTCCTTTGCATATTAGGCCACACTCACCTGATGTAGCCAGTCCTCCTGGAGCTTACAGTAGGCCCTGCATGAAGAGCCCTGTAAGCTCTTGGAGGATTGGCTACATCAGGGTGTGTGGCCTAATATGCAAAGGAGTTCCTGCTACAAAAAAGCCCGGAAAAACATATAAAGCAGACAGATGGAAATCTTCCTCATGCCACTGTGGATACATAGGAGAAAATAATTTTTTAAAAATATGATGGGAGTAAGGTTTTATGATGACAATTAGAATTCAAGAAGTGTTTTAAAGTAGATGCTGAGCTGATATAATTTAGTACCGCTTCCGGTGATGTCAGGGGTGTGTGGCATATGCAAATGAGTTGTGCTTATGAGCTCTGGCACCTCTTTTTCTATGAAATTACCCCTGCTTGTCACTGAATTAAGTTCCTTAACTCCCAAACATTCTAAGCAGAAGGTCGTATCGAAATCCAAGTGTCTCTGCAAGCAACGACAATCGGCCGCGCTAAGGATGAATTTGACTTCAAGCAAGCAAGCTCTGCTTTCTGAGAAACGAAAATCCACTAGCATCATCTGTCAGTCAGAATTCTTCGGATAAATAGTTGCCTTATCAGAATGACATCACAGTCGCGAGACTGGCAACTCACTGCCTCCACATTCAAAACCGCTGAAAAAGCCTTCATCTGCTTGAGAGAAAGAATGGAGGTTTCCTCAGTTCAACCTGCAAAAATACTCTCAACAGAGACTGCAATAAAGCAAAAAACACATGTGCCTATAGTGCACAGAGAAGATGCTAGCAAACTTTTGCCATGGTGTTGTCTCCAGCATATAAATCCAGATGGGGATTCAGTAGTACCTAGGGCTACCAGTCCCCCCCCCCCCGGGCACTAGTAGGGAGAGGGGGACATGGAGTTTCCAGTTCCAGGTTGGAAAACTCCTGGAAATTTGGGGAAGGGGCATGAGGAGGATAGAACCTCAGGGGTACAATACCCTGCAGTCCATTTTCTCCAGGGAACCAGTGCTGGATTAAACCCTAGGCAGTCAAAATCTCAGGGGGAGCCCTCGCAAATTATCTCAGAGTTGGAGCGCTTGCTCTGACACCCATGGCCACCGCTGCAGCCTTCTTAAAAGCCCCTTTTATTAAGCTGTGGGGGAGAGGCAAAACTGGTGAATACACCAGCAGCAGCCACACAAGGCAAGTCAGGCAAAGAGCAGCTCAGTTGCTGGCTGCATGTGCAGGCTGGGAGGGCTGCAAGCGGGGGGCGGGAATGGGGGGGAGTCAGCCTGGGGCCCCTAAAGGCTCAAGGGCCCATAGGCCAGTGCCTACTTGGCCTAATTGTTAACCCAGCCCTGCAGGGAATTGATCTCAGTGGTCTGAAGATGAGCTATAATTCTTGGAAATATCCAGGTCCAACCTGGAGAAGGAGAAGAATAGAAGAGATTGAATTTATACCCCACCCTTTGCTCGGAATCTCAGAGCGGCTTGCAATCTCCTTCCCTTCTTCTCGGCACAACAGACACACTGTGAGGTGGGTGGGGCTGAGAGAGCTTTCAGGGAACTGCTGTTAAGAAAACAGCTCTGTGAGAACTGTGGTTGACTCAAGGTCACATCAGCAAGTGCATGTGAAGGGATCAAACCTGGTTCTCCCAGATTAGAATCTGCGTACTTAACCTCTACACCAGACTGACTCCCTCGCTGGCATCCCTAGCTGTAAATCTACTTGAACCATGTGGTTTTCTTGTCTGAGCCTCTAGAATGGTTACACCTTGCTCATCTCCAAAATATCCATCCTCCTTGCCCTTGCCATTCCATACGGATATTTCATTTCAGAAGATAACTTTCCGTACAGAAACAGTGTTGTGTTGTGCATCAGGCGCTTATTAATGGCATACTCCTTTCATTAATGACTCCCCGCAATAACGTGCCACAGTTGTTCAGATGCCTGTTGTAGAATATTTTCCGAGACCTCATTTCCACTGCCAGATGCTGAATAAGTATTAGGAAATCAGAAATCCAGATGTACCGGCCTTGTTTGCAAACCTCACCAGCTCTTCCTCATGCATCTATGTATCGCCAAAACGTAATTATGTTTGTCCAAAGGTCAATCACTAGTTAAGCATTGCGCATGCAGCATGCTGAGCTCCAGCTCATAAAACAAGCATTGTTAAACCCATTTTTTTTTCTTCTTGCAAGCCTCCTTCTGATCCCTACTTTTACATCTCACGCTTTGCATCTTGAATTAAAAATCCACCACCATGCCTTTTTCCTATCCCATTTGCAAGTAATCACAATGCAATAGCGATCCGGCTGCGTTATGAATCATAAACCTGTCGAAGATTCAAATTAGGAAATATCAATTGGGCATCCTCCCTTAGACATTTGGAGGGGACGTGTTTTCTTTCTAAATGCATAATTTTTTAAAAAATGTTTTAGATCCCTGCCTTTTCTTTTTAAACAAATCTTTTGGCATACAAATATGCACAGTAAACGCATAACAAATTCTTTTGTGCGTGAGACAGCCGACTATTAATCATACTTAAAAACAGAAAGTTAGATAATGTATGTCAATAGACCTAAGTGCTTTAGCTATCTGCGATATTAAAAGACAAATTTGTTTCGCATGCTGTGGTACAGGTTGCGAGTTCTAATAATGTGGTACACTAGCAAGGAATGCCGGGGCATTCGCTTGCCATTTTTAGAAGGCCATGTGGTATCAGCAGGCTGTTGCTTAGGTGTATAATTATTCCAGATGGTCTACTTCTTCTTAGTAACTCATGATACGTTCTTCAATCCCACACAGACTCCCACACCTATAATCTAATAGGATGCTTACTGCAACTGTGAAACTCAAGTGCTGTCTATATTAGGACCACACTGAACTTTCATGGGTTCGTCGTTTGCAGCGATGGGGACTGTTTTGGTCAATGTGCCTTTTTAGACTCATAGAGTTGGAAGGGACCTCCAGGGTCATCTGGTTCAACCCCCTGCACAATGCAGGAAATTCACAAACACCTCCCCCCACACACACACCCAACCTCTTTTAGCAGCCATTTTGTGGGCGCATCTACCATACAGTGCCCAAATTCCTTCGGTACCCACAGGCTCGAAACATTTACTGACCCCTGGATTACGTTTTGGGTTAGAAATCGCTTCTTATCAATGGCATGAAGCACATCTTTAGCTGGCAGATCCATCCATTCTGCTCGTCTGTCCTTCTACCTGTCTGTTTACAGAAAGTGTGTGAGAGAAATTTTTTAACCAAAGTCCTCAAAATGCTAGCAACGCAGTTTGTAACATTCCCATGCACAGCTCAAATGCGGACAGGAAACCAGAAACAAAAGAATCGGGGCGGGGGCGGGGGGGACCTGCAAGTTCTGCCTCCTTTGAAATAAATACCCCCTTACCCTGGCCTCTCTTTGGGAATTTCTTTAATCTATGTATCTGCTGGCAATCCTCTAATCCCACATAATTGTATTAGTCGCAATAGCAGATTAACTCTAAGTGCCCCTACAGACAGGGAGTTGTCGGGCCTGCCTTTGTTTCCCACTTAATGTAATTCCAGGCAGTGAAGAAGAAAAGCAGTGGAGAGCTCTTCTGTCTCACGTTACAGCCCTCAGTTTCTAAACCAATTAAGGGAAAAGGGATTTACAGTCAACTGGATTAGGGGGGGCTCTTGTTTATATTATCCCATCTTTCTTTGTATAATACCTTCCATTTTCTGTCTCTCTCTGTAATCAACCATTGTGCCCTCTCTCCTTTTGTTGAAATAGACCATCTCTCTTTCTACCAACCGTTTACAAGCTCATCTGTCACAGGTGCACTTTCTGTCACGTGGGTTAGAGAGACCAAAGGCTGTTTTACTTGAATATCTGGGGATTTTCAGGGCAGAGCCAGGAGACATTGGGGATAGAGCCAGGAGCAAGGGTGTGACAAGCATAACTGAACGCCAAAGGGAGTTCTGGCCATCACATTTAAAGGGACCGCACACCTTTTAAATGCCTTCCCTCCACTGGAAATAATGAAGGATAGGGGCACCTTATTTGGGGCTCATAGAATTCGATCCCTTGGCCCAATCCTTTTAAAACTTGGGAGGGTGTTTTGAGGAGAGGCATCAGATGCAATGCTGCAAATTTGGTGCCTCTACCTCAAAAAACAGTCTTCCCAGAGCCCCAAATACACACAGATCAATTCTCCATGATACCCCGTGGACAGTCACACCAGCCCCTCCTGTCTTCCACCATCCTCTGAAGTCTGCTCATATTCGTGTTTGTTACATCAGTAATGCTGTCCAGCCATCTCATCTTTTGCGGTCCCCTTCTTCTTTTGCCTTCTGTCTTTCCCAGCATCAGGATCTTCTCCAGTGAGTGCTCCCTTCTCATTTGGTGGCCAAAGTATTTCCGCTTCAGCTTCAGCATATGACCAGGGAACAGTCAGGGTTGATTTCCCTTAGGACTGACTGATTTGATCTTCTTGCAGTCCAAGGGACTCTCAAGATTCTTCTCCTACACCACAGCTCAAAAGCATCTATTCTTCTGCGCTCTGCCTTCCTTATGGTCCAACTCTCACAACCATACATTACCACTGGTAAATAGTAAGCTGCTTTGGCTCCCTTTGGGGAGAAAAAATGGTATAAACATTTGAATGAATGAATGAATGAATGAATGAATGAATGAATGAATGAATGAATATGTGTGCACATCGCAATTATTGTTATTAATTTTTATAGTTATATTAATTTGTTATTATACAAATCTTAATTTTCATGTGGAATACTATCTAATGTTTGTTCTTTATTATTGCTATGTCGTTATTTTTAAACTATATACAAAGTCAAGAGAACTCTATTTTCTTCTTGCCCCTTTTTTCACAGCCTTCTGGATAGGGAAAAATGAAAATATGTTATGTGTAAATCGTAGCATAGTCTGTGGGGAGGGCGGGATATTAAATAAAATAAATAAATATAGTTATAGTTACTTATGACTTTTCATGTCTTATATTTTCATATTAATGTTTGTCCTTTAACATTTATTTTAAAAAAATGATGGGCTTTTTGCTTTTCTCTCTGTTCTTTTCCTTTTTTAAAAAATTGTATCCATGTAAAATATTTAAAAAAATGTATGTGGTAACCAGAAACATAGTTCTGCCATCAATTACTTGTCTTGTCATCTTCTTGTTAAGGGCTTTTTTTGTAGCAGGACTTCCTTTGCATATTAGGCCATGCCCCCCTGATGTAGCCAATCCTCCAAGAGCTTCCAGGGCTCTTAGTACAGGGCCTACTGTAAGCTCCAGGAGGATTGGCTAGATCCGGGGGGGGGGGGGGTGGCCTAAAATGCCGAGGAGTTTTTGCTACAAAAAAAAAGCCCTGTTCTTTGCTTCCATTGTTTTTTGCCTCTCTGTGCCTGCCTACATATGTGTGCGTTGTATATACACATCGAAGGATAACACTTCATGAAGCCGATGATGTGGCTCTTCGTTCACCAAAACTGGTGCCATAAGAAATCTGTGCCATAAGGCGCTATGAAACTGGGCTGTTTCGTCAGGTAAATATTTACTGTCGCTTTGATAGGTGCTTCCATTTTTGACGCTGAGCAAACAGCTGAATGTGCTTGGCAGAGAAGGCCAGAGAGCACGGTCTTTGTGAGCCATGGGAATAAAGGATCCCAGAGCTCAGCTATGTTCACCTATGCTGAAAAAAGCAAGGGAAGAGCCAGCCTCATCCAATGTTACGATCCTGCGTCGCTGGTCTTCTGCTGCTCTCCTACGCTTTTATGTGTGTAAGAGCAAGAGAGGAGGCTGCATGCTGCATCACTATATAAACCAGGGGTGTCGAGCTCATTTGTTATGAGGGCCGGATCGGTAGGGTTGCCAATCCCCAGGTGGGGGCAGGGGATCCCCCGGTTTGGAGGCCCTCCCCCGGCTTCAGGGTCATCAGAAAGCAGGGGGAGGGGAGTTAAATGTCTGCTGGGAACTCTGTTATTCCCTATGGAGATTTATTCCCATAGAAAATCCTGGAGAATTGATCCGCGGGTATCTGGGGCTCTGAGGGGGCTGTTTTTTGGGGTAGAGGCACCAAATTTTCAGTATAGCATCTAGTGCCTCTCCCCAAAATACCCCCCAAGTTTCAAAAAGATTGGAGCAGGGGGTCCAATTCTATGAGCCCCAAAAGAAGGTGCCCCTATCTTTCATGATTTCCTATGGAAGGAAGGCATTGAAAAGGTGTGCTGTCCCTTTAAATGTGATGGCCAGAACTCCCTTTGGAGTTCAATTATGCTTGTCACAGTTTTGATCTTTGCTCCAACGCTAATGTCTCCTGGCTCCACCCCCAAAGTCTCCTGGCTCCACCCACAAAGTCCCCAGATATTTCTTGAATTGGACTTGGCAACCCTACGGATCGGACATAAATGAGACCTTGTCAGGCCAGGCCATGTCAGCTGGGCCATGTGTGTACCTATTTAAAATTAGGAAGAAGAGATATAAACTTTATAAAGGACACAGATAAACACAATTAAATATTTTTTAATAAAATAAAATATGCTTAAAACGGTAGCACTCATTGGTCTTAAAGGTGCTTTCTTTGTATTTCTCCCATGGATTCCAGGGAACTGGCCAAAGAAAGCTGTGGCTCTTTCCCTTCCTTCCCCAGGGGGCCAGGAGGAGGAGGAGCCTCATCCAATAGAAGGAAGAGAGACTTGGCTCAGTAGCTCTGCTGTGCAATTGAGAGAGCCTGGCAAAGAAAACTATACCTCTTCCCCCTTCCTCCCTAAAGGAGGAGCCTCAGCCAATGGAGAAAATAGAGGTTTTGCTCTGCAGGTCCTGCGCAATTGAGCAAGCCTTGCAAAGTAAGCTGTGATGCAAAAGGAAGCAAGAAAGAGGGAGAAGGGAGCAGATGACAGCCAGTTGCTCAAGGGCCTGATAAGAGCCCTCCGAGGGCCTGATTGGGCCCCCGAACTGCATGTTTGACACCCCTGATCTAAAAGACTGACTCAGTCTCAGAGTGATTAAAATATGGATTTGCTGCCAGAAGAGCAGTGATGGCCACAGACGCAGACAATGGAACAAAAAGGGGGAAATGCAAGGTGACAGATGACTGATTTCTCTATTTTGTGAAGTCCCTATGCATTTCATTGTGCAGGCTTGGTCAGGGGGGAAGCAGAGCATTCACCTAGTGCTGGGACTGTCCACAGCAATTAAGTTCTTCTATTAGTGCAGAACGATGCAGCTTTTTAAAAAAAATTAATGCTGCACCGTTCTCCACTAGTAAAATATCTTAATTTCTGTGGACAGTCACAGCATTAGGTGAATGCTCTGCTTCCCCCTTGACCAAGCCTGCACAGTGAAACATGTGGGGACTTCACAAAATAGAAAAATCAGTCATCTGTCACCTGACATTTCCCCCTTTCTGTTCTGTTGTCTCATTACTGGGTGGGACCCATTTTTTCTTCATCCACAGGCACAGACAGCCTTAAAAGCAGATGAGCAAATTCATGGAGGACTAGTTTATCAGTGGCTACTACTCATAGTGACTAAAGGGAAAGTTCACATTCAGAGGCACCAATCCTCTGAATACCAGAGCTAGGAGGCAACATTAAGTGACAATCTTGGCCTCTATGCTCTGTTGTTGGCTGTCCAGAGGAACTGGCTGACCATTGTGTGAGACAGGATGGTGGACTAGATGGTGTCAAGCATCGATATTTCTCAATAATCAAGCTTTTGTTCTTTAATCAAAAGTTGCTTTAGTGTTAAAACTCCATAGCTTGCTCAAGGATGGACTCCTTGGAAGTAATGACATACGTAGCATTGCATAGTAACATGCTTCAAAGGGAAAGGTTACAGATAACTTCAAAAGAATAACATAAAGATGCAAATTGAGTTGAGGGTTCAAAGGCTATTCACTAGTATCTCTTTATGGCTAAGGAATGCCAGCTAATAAAAACATCTCCCTTTCTCAAACATTCTCTGGGAACCCATAAGACCTGACTATGTGAATCTGGGGGAGAGGCACTCTACACCGTTAACACAAGGTTACTCTAAACATCCTGGGTCCAAATGGATTTATTATGCACCCTTTGGTTAGAAGCAGAAAAAAAGGGGGGGGGGAGAGCATGAAAAGTGTTCTGCTTTGTATCTGGTTTGTCTGCTGAACACCACTAGAAATAGCATATAGAAATGGCATGCTTGACAGATGGACTATTGGTCTGATCCAGCAGGGCTCAGGAAGGCCTCTGTCTCTATGCCCTATTGTTGGCCGTCCAGAGGAACTGGTTGGCCACTGTGTGAGACAGGATATTGGACAAGATGAACCATTGTTCTGATCCAGCAGGGCTCTTCTTAACATTCTTATCGAGTTTAGAGTGCCTTGTATAAAGACATAGTGATGCAAATCTGTAGAGCTCGTGTTTCAGAATGGTAGAACCTCAAATTTTCTTCAGACCCATTCAGTCCGAGCTTGGTCATAACTGAATTAGTAGATCTTGGGCACTTGCTGACAAGAATTGCCAGCCATAACACCCCCTCTTCCTTTCTTTAACAGACAAAACAGGTAACGTTGAAACAGGCCTTCCACATCTCTAAACCCCCAGTTGCTTGATGCAGGCAGGGCTGCCAATCCCCAGGTGGGGGCAGGGAATCCCCCGGTTTGGAGGCCCTCCCCCCACTTCAGGATCATCAGAAAGCAGGGGGGGGGAGGGAAATGTCTGCTGGGCAATCCATTATTCCCTGTGAAGATCGATTCCCCTAGGGTATCATGGAAAATTGATCCGTAGGTATCTGGGGTTCTGGGGGGGGGCTGTTTTTTGAGGTAGAGGCACTAAATTTTCAGCATAGCATCTGGTGACTCTCCTCAAAACACACCATGTGACCCCATGGACAAAGTCACGCCAGGCCCTCCTGTCTTCCACCATCCTCCGAAGTCTGCTCAAATTATTCCAAAAGTAGGGAAGGCATTTAAAAGGAGTGTGGTCTCTTTAAATAAGATGGAATCGGTCTTCATAGGGAATAATGGAATACCCAATAGATATTCCCACCCCCCACCCCCTGCTTTCTGATGACCCTGAAGTGGGGGGGGAGGGTCTCCAACAAGGGGAATCCCCTGCTCCCACTTGGGGATTGGCAGCCTACTCAGAGGGCAGAGGTCACCCAAAGCAAGGCCTACTAAGGTGACTGGAGTAGACATGTTGTTATATATGAGTGTAGGTGGCCCATAAGGTATGATGGCCCCAACCCCTACAACAGGGGTGGCCAGTGGTAGCTCTCCAGATGTTTTTTTCCTACAACTCCCATCAGCCCTAGCTATTGGCCATGCTGGCTGGGGCTGATGGGAGTTGCAGGCAAAAAACATCTGAAGAGCTACCATTGGCCACCCCTGCCCTACAAGGCCATATAGGTCTATAGTAGCACCTTCAATTGGGCCTGGAAGTAAAGTGGGAGCCGGCGTAGACTGAGCAAATTGAGAGCCCGTGTAGATGGAGTACTATAGACTGCTTGAAATTAACATTTTACAAAACTGAGTCTCAGCAATAATGCCATGGGACATCAGGGTTCCAGTTTTACAAAGGAAATAAATCCCCAAAGTTCCTCGGAAATTACATCTCAGAAGATCTCTTCCCTTGAGGTGTCAGAGCTGGCCACTGGTATGTTTTCCACGGTGATATTAAAAAAGCAAATCGTCTCCCTTGCAGTTTTCTTTTTGTTTTGGAAGGGTAGTTTTGTCCTGAGCAGGGCTTCGCTATTGAATTCCAATTTTCAAAACTCTCCCCCCCCCTCCTCCTTTAGATCGCTTCAATATTTAAAGAGGTTTAAATTTTAAATCTCCTCCCTGTACAAACCCACTTATATTTTTCTAAATTACTGTAATACTTCACCAGGTTTCATTTTTAAGCCAATGCAATATGTATAATCCATTCCATGAATCTTAGATCAGCCCGGTATTCCGGCGCTGTGCTTTTGGCTGCCCGCGCTTTGTACTAGAGGTGAATTCTGCCACTCTAGGCAATCACTTATTGCAGACAGGTTGGGGCTTTTTTTAATCTTTAAGAGAGATGATGAAAATTATAAATAAAACATGCAGATGGCAATAGGATTCAATTAAATGACTCTCTTTTGGTCTTGTTATTATTCTTTTTAGCGCCGATGACACTTCAAAGCCAATTCCTCCAGACAAATGCAAACGTAATGCGTCCATCTCTGTCTGTCACCATTTTGGACCAGTTCAGTTTGGGAGTGCTAATAGTTTTTTGTAGCAAGAACTCATTTGCATATGAGGCCACATACCCCCTGATGTTGCCAATCCTCCAAGAGCTTACAGTAGGCCCCGTAAGAAGAGCCCTGTGAGCTCTGGGAGGATTGGCTACAGCAGGGGTGTGTGCAAGGAGTTCCTGCTATAAAAAAAAGCCCTGATCGTCGCACAATAAAACTGCATTCCAGACTTTGAAGACACCCTAAAAATCAGCATTGATTCCATCATAAGCTGTTGTGAGTTGTGAGTGCTCACATCTTCAGATACTCTCATTCAGGGGTGAAATTCTAGCAGGAGCTGCTTTGCATATTAGGCCACACCCCTGATGTAGCCAATCTTCCAAGAGCTTACAAAAAAGAGCCTTATAAGCTCTTGGAGGACTGACTACATCAGGGGTGTGGCCTAATATGCAAAGCAGCTCCTGCTAGAATTCCACCCCTGCTCTGATTCATGAAAGCTCATGCTGCAATAAATGTAGTCTTTATGGTTCCCCCAGACTTCCTTTTTATTTAGTTTTCTATGTACCTGGATTTTTTTTTTATGGAGGGACATCCAGCCATTTATGATCTGACGCATGTTTACCACATCAGAAAGCACTAAGCTCTCTTTAGTTTATGAATAGAGAAGTCTGTGGTTTGAATCACAAGTTGCCTGCAGGCTCCTGAAACACTCCAATGGAGTTGGCTAATTTTTCAAATATTCAAAATTGTTCCCAGTTGTATTCCAAATTTACTGTTTCTTCCAGTAACCCCTGCTCATAAGAACATAAGAGAAAGCATGTTGGATCAGACCAATGGCCCATCCAGTCCAACACTCTGTGTCACACAGTGGCCAAAAAAACAGGCGCCATCAGGAGGTCCACCTAGGGTTGCCAAGTCCAATTCAAGAAATATCTGGGGACTTTGGGGGTGGAGCCAGGAGACTTTGGGGGTGGGGCCAGGAGACATGGGGCGGAGCCAGGAGCAAGGGTGTGACAAGCATAATTGAACTCCAAGGGAGTTCTGGCCATCACATTTAAAGGGACAGCACACCTTTTAAAATGCCTTCCTTCCATAGAAAATAATGAAGGATAGGGGCACCTTCTTTTGGGGCTCATAGAATTGGACCCCCTGTTCCAATCCTTTTGAAACTTGGGAGGTATTTTGGAGAGAGGCACTAGATGCTATACTGAAAGTTTGGTGCATCTACCTCAAAAAACAGCCCCCCCCAGAGCTCCCAATACCCGCAGATCAATTCCCATCATTCCCTATGGGAATCGTTCATGGAGGTGCATAATGGCTGTGGGGGTGGGGCTTCCCCTGCTGGCCAGCTGGCTGGGGGAGGGGGGAAGCCTGTAAAACCGGGGGATCCCCTGCTGGGACCTGGGGATTGGGAAGCCTAGGTCCACCAGTGGGGTCAGGACACTGGAAGCCCTCCCAATGTTGCCCCCCCCCAAATTTAGGGAGGGACGGTGGCTCAGTGGTAGAGCATCTGCTTGGTAAGCAGAAGGTCCCATGTTCAATCCCTGGCATCTCCAAAAAGGGTCCAGGCAAATAGGTGTGAAAATCCTCAGCTTGAGACCTTGGAGAGCCGCTGCCAGTCTGAGAAGACAATACTGACTTTGATGGACCAAGGGTCTGATTCAGTATAAGGCAGCTTCATATGTTCATATATGATCATATGTTCACCAAGAATACAGAGCCCCAGTGCCCCAGATAGAGTTCCATCTATACCCTGTGGCTAATAGCCACTGATGGACCTCTGCTCCATATGCTTATCCAATCCCCTCTTCTAGCTGACTATGCTGGCAGCTGCCGTCACTTCCTGTGGCAGTGAATTCCATGTGTTAATCACCCTTTGGGTGAAGAAGTAATTCCTCAACCCACCTAATGGGAAAATGTATATACAAAAAAGCGCTGGAGTCACAGAAGTCAACAGGAATAGACAATAGTCACTGTGGTACTGCCATGTTGAATGCAGTCATCACACAGACACAAATAGACTCAAAAGTCTGTTCATTTTAAATTGGAAGAGAAAATGCACCTGATTTGTGTTAATAGAATCATCCCTAGCTTGGAAGAAGCACCTGAAAGTTCATCAATAACATGCGCTAAAGACGCAGGCACTGTAGCAAGCGAACAAAACAATGAGCATGAAAAACTAAGCCTATTTCAAGATTTTTAAAGACTATCTTCAGCCTGGAGACAATAAACCGGGAACATGGGTTAGGGTGTATCAGCGGTGACAAGCTGTCAGTTTTCAGATTCTTAAAATGAAATTCCTCTTTTGTGCATTGTGCTCCTAGGGTGTTACTGATTCACATTAAACACAGACTTGGGTTGAGAAATCTTAACTTTTGGCTGGAGACCAGAATTCATTTAGGTTGCTTGGTTGCCCTTGTACACACACTCATCCCAATGTGTCTCTTCACAGTTTTTGACAGGGCTTTTTTTGCAGCAGGAAATCCTTTGCATTTGGGGCCACACACCACTGATGTAGCCAATTCTCCAAGAGCTTACAGGGCTCTTAGGACAGAGCCTACTGGAAGCTCCAGGAGGACTGGCTACAACAAGGGTGTGTGGGCTAACATGCAAAGATGCTTCTGCTACAAAAAAAAGCCCTGTTTTTTGAGCAACCTAGAATCATAGAATCCTAGAGTTGGAAGGGACCTCCAGGGTCATCTAGTCCAACACCCTGCACAATGCAGGAAACTCACAAATACCTCCCCCTGAACTCACAGGATCTTCATTGCTGTCAGATGGCGGGCCATCTAGCCTGTGTTTAAAAACCTCCAAAGAAGGAGAGCCCACCACCTCCCAAGGAAGCCTGTTCCACTGAGGAACCGCTCTAATGGCCAGGAAGTTCTTCCTAATGTTGAGCTGGAAACTCTTCTGATTTAATTTCGACCCATTGGTTCTGGTCCTACCTTCCGGGACCACAGAAATAATTCCACACTATCCTCTATTTGACAGCCCTTTAAGTACTTGAAGATGTTGATCATATCACTTCTCAGCTGCCTCCTCTCCAGGCTAAACATCCCCAGGTCCTTCAACCTTTCTTTATAGGACTTGGTCTCCAGACCCCTCACCATCTTCGTCGCCCTCCTCTGGACCCATTCTAGCTTGTCTATATCCTTCTTAAAATATGGTGCCCCAAAATGAACACAATACTCCAGGTGAGGTCTTACCACAGAGTAAAGCAATGCCATCACTGATGCTTTTCCAGCTCTCTTAAACGATGGTTTGTTTATAGAGCTTGTGCCTTATGAGAATCATATAAGAGAAGAATTTGTTGACATCAATTTGATTTTTGTACAGAAATACTGGCTTCAGAAAAAGCATCTTTGTGCAAAACGTGTATTTAGTCGGCAAACACATAAGGAAAGACCAAGCATTTCTATCCTTTGGGCCAGACTACTCCAAGAGAACTGGACTCCATGAGGAACCATGCTTTGGAACTGGTTATGAATTCATTATGAAAGGCTGAACTAACAATTGAAGTGGATTTCTGGTTCCTTGCTGAATGCATTGCTTGCACTATTTGGTATCTTTTGTATTGTGTGGTTATGAAGATGTTTAGAATACGATAAGTTTAAATATTGTTATACATTTTCATTACTTGCGTCTTTATTTACTACACGGTTGTGTTTTTTGATATATACTGTTCCCAATGTGGTACCACTTATCCGTCAGAAGCGCATAAGGCAGGGCACCTCTAGAAATTCCCTTCATTGTTGGAAGTGAAGGATGCTACAACGTCTGCATGGACCGAGCACTACAGTACTCTAGAGAGCAGTGGAGCATTTACGGGTGAGAATCCATGTATAAAACTTATCCATAAAAATTTCTGGACAGAAGCAACGCTGATGCTGGGTGAGCTGATTCTGGTATAGGCTGCAATCACGCCCATGAAATAATGCACTTTCAATCCATTTCCAATGCACTTTCCAACTGGATTTTGCCAATTCATACAGTAAAACCCAGTTGGAAAGTGCATCAAAAGTGGATTGAAAGTGCATTATTTCGTGGGTGTGGTCGCAGCTGTAGTAATTATTTGGAAGAGGAGGTGGCAGGGAAGGGCAAGTCATCTCTGCACAGATAGATGCAGCCATCGTTGAATGGTGACTTTAGGATTCTGGAAGCATCAAGACCGAAATGGGGATGTTTTATGTTGCTGCCATAAGTATATTTCTGACAACTGGTCCAGAACGAAAGTGTGCCATGGTAACCGACGGAGAAGAGTTCCCACTCATCATGGTGACTTGAAATCAATCCGGTGAAGCAATCGTTGGGTGGCGGAGAAGAAAGGACAGACAGATGAACATCCATCTTACAAATGGCCTGCTAAGATGGCAAAAATGAGCTTAGCATGTGTCTCTTCAGATTTGCGGCTGTCCTGCCTAGAAAGAAGACTTTATTGTTCTTTCTAAAAAGCTTTTCTTCATGTATCTGTGTGTGTTTTGGGGGGAAGGGTTTGTTTGTTTTGTTTTGCATAGCAGGGCTCTTTTTGTAGCAGGATGTCCTTTGCATATTAGACCACACACCCCTGATGTAGCCAATTCGATGAGAATTTACAGGGCTCTTAGTACAGGGCCTACTGGAAGCTCCAGGAAAATTGGCTACATCAGAGGTGCATGGCCTAATATGCAAAGGAGTTCCTGCTTCAAAAAAAGCCTTATTACATAAGTAATGCTTCAGACTTGATGTGATCTCTTTTTGAAACAAGGGATATCAAAAGAACTCCATCCTGTTAAAGCAAACAACAGGGCTGCCAAGCTCCCGGGTAGGGTGGGGGTTCTTTCGCTTTGGGGGTCCCCAACCTGCTGGCCCACAGTGGGCCAGTGGGGGGAATCCCCTCTCAATGTTGCTGGCGTGATGACATCACTCATAAGTGATGTCATCACACTGGTGATGTTGTGCACTGGCTGCTCTAGAAGTTCTGGGAAAACCCTATGGTTTTCCTGGATGCTCTAGCAATTTGGGAGGGAAACTCTATGGTACCATAGAGTTTTCCTCCCAAATTGCTAGAGTGCCCAGGAAAACCAGAGTTACGAGTGACATCATCACGCCACATGCAGATAGCGTGCACAAAAAAAGTCCCCCGTCGGAGGTCCTGTGGGACGTGGCACCCCTAGCGAACACAGACAAACAAATGTGAAGAAGGGTTCTTTAAGAAACCTTGACTTGGAAAAAAGACATAAACATAATGGGAGTTGGGCTGCCCTTTATGGCCTGTAGAAGGCCCTCAAAACTTGTGTCTCCTGTAATTGCAGAATGTTCCAAAACACCTTTTTTTGGTTGTTTTTTTGCTAGAGAACTCGCCGAGAAGTCCACCAGCACAGATTCCAAAAGATGGGCGTGTGTGTGTGTGAAGACTTTTTATCTTCTGCAATGCAAAACTTTCTAATGCTGCTGCTTTTTCCGCTCTCCCCTGTTGCAAAATAACAAACCAAAACTAAGACATGCAACCACACCTCCCAGTCTTTTCCGTTCTGCCGCTCAAGCAGTACTGCCGGAGAAGAAAAGCCATCTCCCAAGTGCTGAGACAGCAGATTTATACCCCGCCCTTCTCCCTGGACTCAGAGCAGCTTACAATTTCCTATATCTTCTCCCCCCACAACACCCTGTGAGGTGGGGCTGAGAGGGCTCTCACAGCAGCTGCCCTTTCAAGGACAACTCCTGCGAGAGCTATGGCTGACCCAAGGCCATTCCAGCAGCTGCAAGTGGAGGAGTGGGGAATCAAACCCGATTCTCCCAGAGAAAAGTCCGCGCACTTAACCACTACATCAAACTGGCTCTCTAGCCCTGCTGGTGGACCTCCTGATGGCACCTGGGTTTGGGCCACTGTGTGACATGGAGTATTGGACTGGATGGGCCATTGGTCTGATTCAACATGGCTTCTCTTATGTTATTATTTCTCCATATATCCACTCATTACTGGAGACAACAGCAGCAGTAAGGCACAGAAAACATACCCTCTTGGAAATCAGGTGGTACACACCTGCTAAGTGGTCTTAAGGGTTAGTGTAATATATCCCTGCACGTCTGGAGGAATGTTCTAGCTCAGCTGATGTACAGCTACTTCCTGCTTGTAAGGATTTTTTTTAAAAAAATTCTCCACCTGTGCTCTGAAGTACTATTTGTTCAAGTGAGCCCGCATGGAGTAGTGGATTAAGGGTTGAACTAGGTTCTGAAAGATCCAGGTTTGAATCCCTACTGTGCCATGGAATTTGGCGGTGTAATGTATGTGAACTAATATGGTGATCAATGGTGTTCCTGCCTGGCTCATTGGAGCCTGAAGGACTGAGTTGGGAACTTGGGAACAATGGGCAGTAGGATCCAACTCCCTGCTGCTCTGCTCCAGTTACAGGACCTCAGCTAGTTTGAATGATCCAATAACGTGCTTGCGCAGGAACCCAAGGTGTATATAGTTGGCCCCGTGGGCCCAGTTCTCCAGTCTTTGTTGAGCAGCCACCAACCATGCTGTATCTAATAAAGAGCTGATTATCACTACCACCTCACCTCTTCAATGCATCGAACCCACTATATTATAGGCGGGGTGACCTTGGGGAGTCACACACTTTCAGCCTAACCCACCTCAGAGGGTTGTTCTGAGAATAAAATGAAGGGGAAGAGAACAGTGGAAGACACTTTGTGGGTCCAACTGGGGAGAAAGGTAGTTAGTCCCCTGGGCATGGACCAAGTCATTACCGACCCTGTGGGGTGACGTCACATCATGATGTTTTCTTGGCAGACTTTTTACGGGGTGGTTTGCCATTGCCTTCCCCAGTAATCCCCATGGTGCAGAGTGGTAAGCTGCAGTACTGCAGTCCAAACTCTGCTCACGACCTGAGTTCAATCCTGGCGGAAGGTGGGTTCAGGTAGCCAGCTCAAGGTTGACTCAGCCTTCCATCCATCAGAGGTCGGTAAAATGAGGACCAAGCTTGCTGGGGGAAAAGTGTAGATGACTGGAGAGAAAGGCTGGGTATAAATGACGTAAATAAACATATTCAAAGCATTCCTACCAAATTCTGCTGCATTAATAGTCAAAGCTTAAGTCATTAGCGTTCAAAGTATTTGAAAGGGTTTTAAATACCAAGTCTTCTACACAGACAAACATTTCTTGCTTCCCATCTGTCCTGATGGCTTAACTTTTGCTCCTGTGATATTAACACTTCAGTGCTTCTCTAGTGATCGGAGCGGTTTCAAGGTCAGACGCAGTCAGACACCTTTAATAAAAGATGAGGCAAAGAGACCCTTTTATAAAGCAAATCAGTTTTACAGGCCTTTCCTGTATATCACCACTGACAACTATTTAAAACCCTCTGCTAAAGATTCAATTCCCAATCACTGTTGATGAACACCTTGAAATTGATCTGGGGATAACTATAAATCTGTTTCGGTGGTTGACAAGATGAGTTCTGGTTTTCCCTCCAATCCCTTCCCCTACCCCATATTTAAACCTTTCTCCACCATTCCCTCTTACAAGAGTTTCAAAGATGGTGGCAGTGGAGGGAGAATTCATTAGAACTTTCAGTTCTCCTGCTATGGTGGGAGATCTCCCACTGGTGGCCTGGGTTACCATTAACTCTTGGTAGAGCAGCAGAGGGGAATGGTGGGAAAATACAGGGCCTGATCTGGGGGGGGGGGCAAAGGGGGGTGCCAATGGAGGGGGGGGCGCCAAATTGGGTATGGAGTCCATTGTATTCTATGAGACCATAAGATAGAATGGCCCATAAGGGGGTGTCATTTTTTAATTTTGCCCCCCCCCTCAAAAAACATGTTGATCGGTCCTGGGAGAATACACGATATTCCACCATGGTGTCTTTCCCGGTGTGACCTTGGAAGTGACATCATTACATCAACTTGACTCTCTAAGACTCCCCCAAACATAGAGGTTTGAGAAAATCCTAGAGCGCTGCAATGACCTAAGTTGTTGTGCTAGAAGTGACATCATGGTGTGAGAACATGTCCCACCATTGACTAGTGGCCATTCTAGCACTCATCCTTTGACCATCAATGCTCAGCTAATAATTCATGTCTAAAAACAAGAAGTGTTGCTTTGATGCAGAAGATACAACCGGAAGCTTTGCCCACTAATTTTAGATGTGACATTATAAGGGTTGTCAGCTCTACATTGAGAAATACCTGGAGATTTTGGGGTTGGACCCTGGAGAGAGATGAGTGGAAGGGGAGGGACCTCAGTAGGTTATAATGTCACAAAGTCCACCAGCATCTTCTCCAGGGGAACTGATCTCTGTCGTCTATAGTCCCACCTGGGCCACAGAAATTATCCAGTTGTGAAAGCTTTATTGGCTGTTACCACAAACTTCGTATATTATGAAGACTGCAATGTTTAATTTAATACTGCCTAGTTTAATACCATCAATTCAAACAACACTGATTACAAAAAGGCTCTAAGCTGCCGTCCATTATTTAGTGTCCCACTTAAATGTTTCCCTCCATACAACCACTCATGGAACAGTTTGGTTCCTACCAGATCACAGTGAGGGCAAGGCCTAAGGCACATGCTCAAAAAGTGCTAATTCCTTTCCCAGATCACATGACCCAGCCCAGGTAGCCGAACTAGTTTTGTTGAGACAAAGTAAGGTTTCGTTCTCAAAATGCAGCTATTGCAGAATAATTTCAAGTACGCCTGTTCTCTCTCTGCCTCTGACATATCAGACAAGCGCTCATATTTTTGATCGCCTCAGACTCCCTCCTCCTCCTTATTAAACCAACAAAATGAACAACTTCCAAGCCTCTTTTAATATATCATAAAGATGCAGGAAAGGGCAGAGGCATTTTTCAGGCTTTTAATACACATCGTAAAGATGCGGGAAAGGGCAGAAGCATTTTTCACCACTGCCATGTCCTTTTGCGGGTCACCTTTGTGGCTTCATCTCCCGAGACATTGCCCTGAAAAGCTGAGTCTCTCAGAACTATTAGCAACTGAGTCACAGCTACAATTTAACTACTTCAAAAGCCCATTTGATCAGAATGCTGCTTTTCCTGAATCCAATTTTTTTTGGGAGGGGGGGGGGTAGGAGAAGATCAAAGTGGAGAATTAAGCAAATGATTGATGTGTTTAAAAGGAATTTTTTTAAACTATCAAAGGGTGCACCAAACTTAAGTACTCAGAAATAAATCACCTCATCTCCATTTTTCTCGGGCAGGCTTAAGTTTACAGGAAGCTGGTGCTCAACATCTCTTGTACTTCCTCTTTGTGTGTGTATCTAAGTTCTTCAAGACACTACCCAAACAAAAGGTGCTTTCACACAGCGACTGTTTGCAAGTGGATTTCGCTATTCTTACACACACGGGTCATTTTGGTGAGCCAGTTTGGTGTAGTGGTTAAGTGTGTGGACTCTTATCTGGGAGAACCGGGTTTGATTCCCCACTCCTCCACTTACAGCTGCTGGAATGGCCTTGAGTTAGCCATAGTTCTCGTAGGAGTTGTCCTTGAAAGGGCAGCTGCTGTGAGAGCCCTCTCAGCCCCACCTCACAGGGTGCTGTGGGGGGAGAAGATATAGGAGATTGTAAATTGCTCTGAGTCCAGGGAGAAGGGCGGGGTATAAATCTGCTGTCATCGTCTTCTTCTTCTTCATTTCTTAGAAAAAGAGGTGCTGGAGCTCATTAGTGCAACTAATGACATCACTGGAAAGTGTACTAAATTATATCAGCTCATGCTTCTTGAATTATCATTGTCATAATAAAACCTTACCCCCATCATATTGTTTTTAATCACTTTCTCCTATGTGGCCATAGTGGCATGATGCATACAAGGAGAAAGGTTGTGTGAGAGGATGAACGGAAGGAAGTTGTTCCCTGAGATCTCCATTCTACATATCAAAGGAATAGCGACAAGAGAGTAAACATGGGAAGGAAAGGTCAGTGCGCCTCTCTTGCTATCTGGCTCTCTTACCACGAAGTCTAAAGGCTGAGGCAGGGACAGCACCTCGACTTCTAACAATTAGGACACAATCCTCATTGTTTAGGAGTTCCACCAATGACTGGCACATATCTCTGAGTCCTTGTTTAGGTGTAGTGCCAGTTTGGTGTAATGGTTAAGTGTGGACTCTTATCTGGGAGAATTGGGTTTGATTCCCCACTTCTCCACTTGCAGCTGCTGGAAAGGCCTTGGGTCAGTCACAGCTCTCGTAGGAGTTGTCCTTGAAAGGGCAGCTGTTGTAAGAGCTCTCTCAGCCCCACCTACCTCACATAGTCTGTTGTGGGGGAAGGAGATAAAGAAGATTGTAAGCTGCTCTGAAACTCTGATTCAGAGAAAAGGGTGGGGTATAAATCTATGGTCTTCTTCTTCTTGTGGCCATAGCAGTGGGCTGAGAAATTGCCCATTTATTTGGCTCCTGTCTAAGTCTTGTATGCGCTTAGTTTTCTGGGACTGGGAGACTAACAGTGCCACTCTAACCACAGTTATGCCATTGGTTTTTATACCGGACATACAGTGATGTAATATCAAATTGACCATTAGAAGGAGCAAGACACATGGAAAAGCGGGGGGTGGGGGGGCTTGAAGCAAGAGGATCACAAAAGCAGGGAAAATGAGATTGCAGAACAGTCATCCTAGGGGATATCAGGGATAGAATCATAGAGTTGGAAGGGACAATACAGACCATTTAGTTCTAGTCCAATCCCCTGCTCCATGCAGGATCACCCTAAAGCATCTCCGGCAAATAATCATCCAGCCACATTTAGGAAGGGGAGCTCACCACCTTTTTAGCCAGCTGGTTTTACCTCTGAACTACTCTTGACTGTAAAAAAATATTTTCCTAATACCTAGCTGGTACTTTATTGCTGTAATTTGAACCCATTGCTTCGGGTCCTATCCTTGGTTGTCAAAGGGAACAGCTCCTTGCCCTCCTTTAAATGCCCTCCTCTATCTTTCAAATATTTAAAGAAAGCAATCCTGTCCACCCCTCAGTCTCCTCTTCTACAGACTGAACATGCCCAAGGTCCTCGGCCTTTCCTCACAGGGTTCTTACTCCAGGCCCTTGATCATCCTCGTTGCTCTTCTCTGCACCTGCTTGATTTTGTCCACATCTTTTTTGAAGTGAGGCCTCCAGAACTGTATTCCAGGTGTGGCCTAACTAAGGCAGGATTGGACCTGGGACCTCTGACATGCCAAGTGGATACTCTACCACTGAGCCACAGCTCCTACATAAGAGAAGCCGTGTTGGATCAGGCCAATGGCCCATCCAGTTCAACACTCTGTATCACACAGTGGCCAAAACCCCCCCAAGTGCCATCAGGAGGTTCACAAGTGAGGCCAGAAGCCCTTCCACTTTGCGACCCCCCAATTACCAAGAATACAGAGCATCACTGCCCCAGACAGTTCCAACAATACGCTGTGGCTAATAGCCACTGATGGACCTTTGCTCCATATTTTTATCCAATCCCCTCTTGAAGTTGGCTATGCTTGTAGCTGCCACCACCTCCTGTGGCAGTGAATTCCACATGTTAATCACCCTTTGGGTGAAGAAGTACTACTTCCTTTTATCCGTTCTAACCCGACTGCTCAGCAATTTCATTGAATGCCCACGAGTTCTTGCATTGTGAGAAAGGGAGAATAGTACTTCTTTCTCTACTTTCTCCATCCCATGCATAATCTTGTAAACCTCTATCATGTCACCCCGCAGTTGACGTTTCTCCAAGCTAAAGAGCCCCAAGCGTTTTAACCTTTCTTCATAGGGAAAGTGCTCCAAACCTTTAATCATTCTAGTTGCCCTTTTCTGGACTTTTTCCTCCTCTTCAAAAGGAAGAGGGAATGCCTCTTTGCTTAAAAGCAGGAATGTTTGTGTCTTCACTTGGGGCTAGCTCAGGGGAAGGCCTGAGGCCACTGGAGGATGGGCAAGCAATCGATGCAAAATTAAGTCAGTCACTGCTGAAGAAGCTGATTGTGGCTAGGGGTGGGGGGCATGGAATAATAGCACACAAATGGACTCCGATGGTGTGCGAGTGTCGTTCGCATCCAGTAAGTGCCTTCTGGCAAAAGAAGTCACCCTGTTTAGTAAAGTGTGGAAAAACGGACTTGACAAGCTGCCTCAGACAATGAGTGTTGTATTGTTGGGATCACACAGGGAGATGATAAAGGAAGGGTTTAATCTGTGAAGTGGTTTTCCTGGCTTTTTTTTTTTTTTACTAGCTGCAATCCATGCACACCGAGGTACGTTTTGTTCCCTTAATATGTTTTCGAGAAATAAAACTTAACTCGTACCAATTGGTAGCATAAACCAGCTCAATAGATTGGGGCCATTTTTGTCGTCTTTTTTTTTTTGTGTGTGTCGTTCATTGATTTGCTGGGAATTGAAATTGATGTCTTCTCTTTTAGAAGCACCATAAATCTTTCCTAAATTGATGAGAGCCTAGGCCGTTAAAAACACCAGAGCTGTTGCAATTCACATAAAAATGGGAGATAAGGTGCACCATAAAGGTAAAAGCACGAGAGTGCTCAGAAATATAATTGTGGGCACTCTTTCGAGCTGTCATAGAGATTAGCCAAGGCTAAAAAAAGGCTCCAGCTGTTCCACGGAATTATCTTGTGGGAGTTGTCAGCGCCAGTTCAGACAAGGAGTGTGCTAGGGAGTAGGGTCAGTGAGAAAAGCACCTTACCGTGTAACATACTGGCTCTTGATTCAAAAGCAATGGACATCCCTGAATTTTACCAGCTCATTGTGTACACATGGGTGCATAGATCAAATGTAGGCTTTCAGCAAAGGAGCCCCGTGGCACAGAGTCCTGCAATCCTAAATTCGATCCTGGTGGAAGCTGGGTTCAAGTAGCCGGCTCAAGGGTGAGTCAGCCTTCCATCTTTCCGAGGTTGGTAAAATGAGCACCCAGCTTGCTTGGGGAGAAAGTGTAGATGACTAGAAAAGGCAATGGCAAACCACCCCGTAAAAAGTCTGCCGTGAAAACGTTGTGATGCGATGTCACCCCAGAGTCAAAAATCACTTTTCAGCTATATGTATCAGAGCAGGTGATATGGCAACATGTGCCCATTAGCTTTGAAAGTGGCATCCATGTGCTGGATGGGTGAAGAGAGGCAAAGAGTGAGTATTAAATATATTTAGAGTCATTGTATTATAAACTGAGGCTGCAACAGCTCTTCTTCAAAAACAGCAAGTGATTTATTCAGCTCATAAAACACAACATACAAAACAGCCCAACAATATCCCCACTTATATACACTCCAGACATTGCCTCCAGCCAATCATCTTTTAATAGCTATGTACAATGTTACAACCAATGTTCCTTCTAAGCTGTGGAGTCTTGTGAGCAAAATTTCTACTTTGTGAGTTACTGCCTTAATTAGTTTGCTCTGGGGGCATTTTTCCTGAGTTAAGACAAAAATGTGTGAGCCAGAGGCTAAAAAACTGTGAGCTAGCTCACACAAACTCAGCTTAGAGGGAACACTGGTTACAAGTGTCCCAAAAGTCAGCCAATCCAAATGTTCGTTGAAGGCCCAATCAGGAAGATTCCCTCCAAAACAGCCTCTTTCCTGATTGGGCAAAGGTTAGAGTTCTTAGAAGCCTAGCTGAAGGCTCAAACTTTGGCAAGACAGAGTTCAATATACAACATATTTTTAACTTTAAAGGTTCTGCAGCTCTCCACCAAGGGTTGCCCGGTCCCCCTGTTCATGAGTGGGGGATGGGGGGTGGTGGACCTCCACCATTTGTAGGGCTGCTGTATTTTCTGAACCATTGTGCTATCCTTTAGTACCAGTTTCCTTTCTGTAAAATGGAATGAAAGTGGGATCATTTGCTTTACAAGGCTTGCTCAATCGTACAGAAGCTACAGAGCAAAACCTCAATTTTCTCCATTGGCTGAGGCTCCTCCCCCTGCTGGTCCTGTGGGGAGGGAGGGAAAGAGCCAGAGCTTCCTTTGCCCAGTTCCCAAGATCCCATGGGAGAAATACAAAGAAAGCACCTTTAAGACCAACGAGTGCTAATGTTTTAAGCATGTTTTATTTTTAAGGTTTAAAAAACCACCTTTAGTCATGTTTGTCTGTATTCTTTTAAAAGCTTGTATCTCTGCTATCTTACCTTAAATAGATACACACATGGCCCGGACCAACATGGCCTGGCCCGACAAGGTCTCATTTATATCAGATCCGTCCCCCATAACAAATGAATTCGACACCCCTGTCCTAGTGGGCATATTAAACCCAGTTTTACTACTCCGTATCTTATTTGAGAGCCGAAGAAACGGGAAGCAGAAACCGAGCCTCAGAATCCTTCTCTCAAATATAATGTTGAAGAATTAAGTAATCAATATGACTCTGGTAATGTGCCGTGTTTCCAATGAACTCCTAAATTTATTTAACTGCGTAGTACAGTCCTTTAGAATCCTAAGCTGCTAAATCGGTTTCTTTTATTAGTCCGATTTCTGTTGGTGTACTTGAAAATGCTGAAGAATTACTAAGATTCTCTCTTGCCAGATTCACCAGCTTAAGCATTTTACTGCCACCCCCCCCCCCTAATTACACAATGACGAACATTCCTGAGCTGTTTCACAGTGACCCCAAGAAAGCCCAAGGCACAGCATCACCTGAGGCTGTAGTGTCTGGTTCAAAAAAGAGCCTTGTAAGCTCTTGGAGGATTGGCTACATCAAGGGGGGTGTGGCCTAATATGCAAAGGAGCTCCTGCTAGAATTCCACCCCTGGTCTGGTTCAATGCAGACATTAGGCCAAACCAAGGTTTGTCCTAGCCAGAATTTAACAGGCAAACCATAGTTCAAATCTCCTTGAGCTCTCTCTCCTCCCCATACTCTGGCCTGCAGAAGCCCCAAATCTCCAGGACTTTCCAAAGACAGAGCTGGTGTGGGACAACGGGACATCTGCCGGCCCTCCAGTGATCAACAAGAGAAAGGAGAAAAATGTTGTAAAAGCTGTCAGCAACTGTGCAATATCAATTCTGGGAAGTGATGCCAGGCCTCAAAAGGAATCACAGGAAATTCTATGGCAGGGGTGTCAAACATGTGCACTGGGGGCCGAATCAGGCCCCTGAGCAATTGACTGTCATCAGCTTCCTTCTCCCTTTTTTTGCTTCCTTCTGCATCACAGCTTACTTTGCAAGGCTTGCTCAATTGCACAGGCACTACAGAGCAAAACCTCTATTTTCTCCATTGGCTGAGGCTCTTAACTTGGGGAGGAAGGGAGGAGGAATAGCTTGCTTTGCCAGGCTCTCTCAATCGCACAGCAGAGCTACTGAGCCAAGCTTCTCTTCCTTCTATTGATTGTGGCTCCTCCCCCTCCTGATCCCTTGGGGAAGGAAGGAAATAGCCATAGCTTCCTTTGCTGAGTTCCCTGGATCACATGGAAGAGATACAATGAAAACACCTTTAAGACTAACGAGTGCTAATGTTTTAAGCATGCTTTAAGTTTTTTTGAAGAAAATCTTTAACTGTTTTTGTGTCCTTTATAAAGTTTATATCTCTGCTACCTAATCTTAAATAGGTACACACATGGCCCAGCCTGACGTGGTCCGGCCCAACAATGTCTCCTTTATGTCATGTCTGGCTTTAATAACAAATGAGTTTGATACTCCTGCTCTATGGTAAAACCATACCATTCTGGTGATTCCTGTTGAGGCCTGATTTCACTTTCAGGTTTCTCTAGAAGTGATGTCACACTGTTGCTCCATGTCCCTTCTGATCTCATACTACTGGTTGGTAAGCCACAGAGTGTTTCTTGTAGAAAAAGCCCAGCAGGAACTCATTTGCACATTAGGCCACACCTCCTGGCATCACTATTGTTTTGCACAGGGCTTTTTTGTAGAAAAATCCCAGCAGAAACTCACTTGCATATTAGGCCATACCCCTAGTGCCAAACCAGCCAGAACTGTGTTCCTGTGCCTTCCTGCTAAAAAAAAAAAAAAGCCCTGGTAAGCCAGGTCTGACAACCCTAGATCGGAGTGGCAGCCATCACTGTGGTTAGTCAATTCTAATATCCCCCAGTCCATGCACACTCCATGGCATGTGAGCCTACTGCAAACCATGTTTTTTGCTTCTGCTTGGCTGGCTGCCAGCAAACCATGCTTTGTTAACTTGGGACATCACACCAGCCCTTAGTTAAGTTCTCTAAGCCACAGTTAGCTGAGCCTAGATTGCAGCAACAACAATTGCTGCAATTGCGCAAGGCATCACAAGATGTACCCATGATAACTGCATTGACTGATTCAAGGACTGATTTACTGCCATTCACTGGTGCCCCTACAAAAACATTGCCAGCTCAAATGCATACTTGTGTAGATCCTTTAGAAGTCTTGTACAGATTCCCTTGAAGGTCAAGGACCAAGTTTTTCTTCCTATATCACAACATATCTGGATTCAGGTTAAAAATGTAGCATGAATCAATTCTTATCACACAACATGCTAGATAGCTATACCCCCCTAGGGTTGCCAACCTCCAGGTGGGGGATGGAGATCGCCCAGAATTACAACTGCTCTCCTGCCCAGATTACATAATTTGCTCGTTGGTTCATTTGTTTGTTTGTTCGTTCAGTCAATCAATCAATCAATCAATCAATCAATCATTCATTCGTTCATTCATTTATTCAGTCATCCGTTCGTTCATTCATTCATTCAATCAATCGTTCGTTCATTCATTCATTTGTTCGTTCATTCATCTGTTTACTGATTCATAACATTTACTCCATTTCTTCTAGAAAAAATGGCAACTTTGGAAAGTGGGCCACATTGCATTCTGCCCTACAGAGATATCTCTGCTCCCTAAACCCCACTCTCCCACGCTGTACCCTCAGATCTCCAGGAATTTTTGAATCCCAGATTGACAATCCTATAATATGTTTCGAGACAGAAACAGGCATGTGCGGAATTTTCAGCCCATGCATGTTCCTTTGACAAGATGTGCAGTGGCCCCAAGAGACCTGCAAGGAAGTCGGAAATTCCTGGGAGGGGTTTCTAAACTTAGGAGCACCTCTTTTCGCTTGGTAAGCATAGGCAGAGTTCCCCCCACCCCACCCCACAACTCAGCTTCACAGAAGAAGTAATGCATTCCAGACAGCTTCCTTTCCCGATACTTTCTCTCTTCCCCCAAATTAACGGCAGAAATATTCAAACCCTATCTCAAAGACACAGCCGAAATCAGATCATACACTTGCTCAGACGGTGGAGTTCTGTGCCTGCTCTTGTTTGAACATGGAAAGAGATAAAACTCCTACTGAGGCGAGTTTGCAATTTTTAACTTCAAAGAGGACCTATATATATATATATTTAAAACATAGCAGGACGATTCTGAATCATCCTAAGCAAGCCAAGGTTGTTTCTGGTTCAACTTCCACGGCTTCAAAGGGCATGGTGGGCGGGGCAGTTGGTGTCTCGTTTTACTGGTTGCCTTACAAGAAAGGGGGGTTGAGTGCCGCTTAAACACTTCAAAGAGGCTGGTTTGATAGGAGAGTCTTTGGGTATTTTTTTTTTAAATCTAGATGGATGATACACCAGGTTACCATGGGAAGGCCCCACTCTGGTTTCGATTATTGCAGTGATGAGCACGGCCACGGGAATATCGTGCTTGGGAGTCAGGAAGGACCCTGCATGACACCAGAGCCAATTTCAGCTTCCTGATGCCTTTTTGGTGATTCATAGGAGGATGAAAAAAGATCCGCACAACTGGCCGAAATGTCTCCTGGGCATGCTGGGATGACTGGATCCAAAGCAGGGATGTAAAATGGGCTATGATAGACCCAGAGGTTTTTTTTTGTAACAGGAACTCATTTGCATATTAGGCCAGACCCTCCCTGATGTAGCCAATCCTCCTGAAGTTTGCAGTAGGCCCTGTACTAACAGCCCTGTAAACTCTTGGAGGATTGGCTACATCAGGGAGGTGTGGCCTAATCAGGGTTTTTTTTGTAGCAGGAACTTCTTTGCATATTAGGTCAGACCCCCCCCCCCCCCGATGTAGCCAAGCCTCCAAGAGCTTACAGGGCTCTTAGTACAGGGCCTACTGTAAGCTCCAGGAAGATTGCCTACATTGGGGGTGGGGGTGGGGGGTCTGACCTAACATGCAAAGGAGTTCCTGCTACAAAAAAAAAAAAAAGCCCTGACAGATTCTATTGATTTCCTTGTTTGAATGTTAAAGAGATTTTTGAAAAAAAGAATATTACTGGTTGGGGAAGAAGAAGAAGAGGAGGAGGAAAAAGAAATTGGATTTGTATCCCGCCCTTCTATCTGAATTTCTGAGCAGCTTACAATCTCCTTTACCTTCCTTCCCCACAATGGACACCCTGTGAGGTAGGTGGGGCTGAGAGGGCTCTCACAGCAGCTGCCCTTTCAAGGACAGCTCTGCTAGGCCATTCCAGCAGCTGCAAGTGGAGGAGTGAGGAATCAAACCCGGTTATCCCAGATAAGAGTCTGCACACTTAGCCACTACACCAAACTGGGAGAGAATGGATTGGCTGGTTGGAATAGCTGGTCAAGGTCATTGCTCATAAGGCCCTTGGTTCTCTCCCTGTAATATTTGAGGCTTCCAAAGTTGTAGAAATTATGGCACCAGAGAAAGGAGAATAAATGCTGAATGCTGGAAAATGTGGAACAACTAAACTGTACTTGTGTGAATATCTTACCATCTAGAACTGCCACTTTCCAGGTTATCAAAACAAAGGACTGCAGCATGGAGAATACAAATCAAAAATACACTGCTCCAGGCACAACAAGAAACAATTTAGTAATAGCCAGCCATTTGTTCACAAATATACAATGTACAAATTCAATCTATTCATCCTTGGACCTAAGGAAGATTTAATACAGTATACTGGATCGACCCACTGTAGTCCATAAATTGACTAATTTTGGTTGCTGTCTTTGGGATTTGTACACTGAGTAAATGTACACTGAGTATGGATGAACATAAGAGAAGCCATGTTGGATCAGGCCAATGGCCCATCCAGTCCAACACTCGAAGCCCTCTCACTGTGATTGAAGTGTGTTATTATCAGGGTTGCCACTTCTGGGTTGGGAAGTTCCCAGAGATTTGGGGGTGGAGCCTGGGGAGGAACCTCAGCAGGGTATAATGCCCTAGAGTCCACCCACCAAAGCAGCAATTTTTCTCCTCAGGGGAACTGATCTCTGTAGTCTGGGGGAGCAGTTGTAATTCCAGGGGATCTCCAGTCTCCATCTGAGGCTGGTAACCTAAGTTATGATTGGATAGTAGCTGCTGACTGATTTGTAGAGAGGCTTTGTGGGGTGGGAAGGACGACAAATAGTGTGAGAGGAGATGAGGGTTGAGTGGGCGAAGAGATTGAGTGAGGTGCTGTGAGAGAAACCTGTGTTCTTTGTGAAAACTATTTGCCTGTGGCAAGTGAGGCAAATAACCTTCTGTGGGTACATACACCTATTCAAGGAATGCTCTCACCGTAGGGGTATCTGGATATATGGACTCTTGGAACTGAAAAATAGCTGAAATTATGGATCTTTATTGAAAGTGCCTTGTCATGATTGGAGGTATGTAGGGTACCTTACCAGGACTTCGTAATGATTTACACACATGCAGTTTTTAAATATGTTGTTTTATTGCACAGCTTAGAGAAAGTCTGGGAGACAAAAACAGTTCTGAAATTCTGGATACCTCATTTAGCTCTTATGCAGTAAAAACAGACATTTTCTGCACGTCTAAGAATCTATCTTGGCCACCCGATGTTCACTCATTCTTCCTGGTATTCTGGAGGTGGTCCTTCATTGTTTTTGCTTCGCGGGAGGTTGGAACTTGCACTTTCTATGAAATAGACTTAAAAACGATATTGTGATTTTGGACTTTTAAATATATTTCTAGGTGTTATGTTCCATCCCCGTGGATGTTTCATTTACTATAAATATTTTTGGATAAGGTTTTGTTAATATTTTCTTGTTAGTGTTAATTCAGTTGCTATAGCTTTTAGAAACACGGTTGAGACGAACTCTTACACGGAAGCACTGCTTCGGATCTCTGCCCCCCCCCCCCCCCCGGGAGGCTGGCAACCCTAATTCTAAGAGCCTGTGCATTGATGCTCCTAGTTATGTGCACGGCACCACAGATTCCCAGAGGAAAATGCAATCTTTGAATAGCCTTCCAGAGAATACTATTTTGGCCACTGTGGATGTGGGATCTCTGTACACCAACATTCCACACAAAGATGGATTACAAGTATCAGCTTTGGTGTCTGTTGAGGGGAGAGGAAGGGAAGGCAATTGCTGCTCTGAGAGCAGGGTCTAATACCAACTCTTCTTCCTGTGCAACATCGGCAACATAGCCTAGGCCAGGGGTGGCCAAACTTCTTAATGTAAGAGCCACATAGAATAAATGTCAAATGTTTGAGAGCTGCAAAAGACGAATGCCAGATGTTTGAGAAATGGAAGGAAGGAAAATAGATGGGGTGAGGAGGGAGGGAGAAGTGGAAAGAAAGCAACTTTAACTTTAAATGCCTTCTCCAAGCCACTGGCTGGCTTGGCTTGGAGAAGGAGAAAAAGAAGAAGATATTGGATTTATATCTCGCCCTCCACTCCGAAGAGTCTCAGAGCGGCTCACAATTTCCTTTACCTTCCTCCCCCACAAGGGACACCCTGTGAGGTGGGTGGGGCTGAGAGGGCTCTCCCAGCAGCTGCCCTTTCGAGGACAACCTCTGCCAGAGCTATGGCTGACCCAAGGCCATTCCAGCAGGTGCAAGTGGAGGAGTGGGGAATCAAACCCAGTTCTCCCAGATAAGAGTCCGCACACTTCACCACTACACCAAACTGGCTCTCCTTAAAGAGATAAATTCCTTCTCCAAGCCAGCTGATGGGGTGGTGAGAGCTTTGAGATCCCCGCAATGTGTGAAAGAGCCACATGTGGCTCCTGAGCCACAGTTTGGCCACCCCTGGCCTAGGGCTTCTTCTAACCCTTCTTCTTTCTAACCCTTCGGGTTACCAGGAGGGGTCTGGTAAGCGTAAGCCTCTGTTGGCCACTCACACAATTCATCATGCTAATGCCTCAGTATAGTTCACTGAGGTCCGCTTGTCCCCCTTCCCATCCATCCTCACCCCCTCCGCTCTCTTTGATCTGTTACCATGGCCTTCTATCTGTCCTGCTGTTAATCTACATTTTGTTGACGTCAGAAAAGAGTTCTTCTTGAGCTGTTATGTCCGTGGTTTGTTATATATGGCCCCTACGCCTGTGGAACACCAGAATCTTGCCTTCTAGCTGATTTTAAATCAGGCTTTTAGGGGGGGAAAGAAGTCTTCCTTTATGAAAAAATAAAGAGCTCTTGATTAAATATTGATCAACAGATTCGCTCTTTCTCTCTCCTCCCCCCACCCAATTTTAAAACCTCGCCACTTATTGTCCATTAAACCAAATTTGCTGTAAAACTGAAAAAATATTCCGTCTTGTCCCCCCAGCCTGGATTTATCTGTACATTTAAAGGCTTTGGGGCTGATTATGAAGGGGGTTGTTGCATTAATGAGCTTTTGTCAGGCAGCTCGGGGCCACGCTGAATGACATTGCAAATGAGTTATGTTGACAAAAGCTGCCGGCTTTGATAACTCCAAATCAGAGCTTCTCAGGGTCGTGTTTCTTTTTTTGTTTTGGAACTGGGGTTTGTTTCGAGGTGCAGGAGAAGGAAAGAAACTCCAATCTGAGCGGGAAGTCGGAAAATTTCCCAAAGAACTAAGGGCCAGGAGAAAGCAGGAGAATGCCAACACTTAGGAGACCTTCTTAACCCCTGGTTATGTCCAATTCCCACTGTTTCTGTCTCTATGTACAAAGGAACACTGTGCATTCTTAATGGAGTGTTGGTCTAACGCATGGCAACCCAAATCAGAATTAACCAACTTATGACACATGCTGATTCACTCATTTCTCGCTTATACCCAGAATTTGTTGGTCTTAAAGGTGCCACCGGCCTCAAACTTAGTTCTCGCTAGGGTTGCCAAGTCCCTCTGTCACTGTGGTGGGGGACTTGTTCCTTGAGCACATGAAGCATGCGGGGTGTGATGACATCACTGGGAAGTGACATCATTGCCCTGGGTACATCACACTAGGGACTCTCTAGGACTCCTGATAAAACTCTAGGACTCGTGTCACACCAGAAATGCTCTAGGATTCGTGGTAAAGCTCTATGGTACCATAGAGTTTTTTGGCGTGAGTTCTAGAGCGTCCCCAATGCAATGGCGTCACTTCTGGGTGATGTCATTGTGCTGGGGATAGTGTGCGCAGCCCTAGTTCTCACATCTGTTTGTTAACTTTTTAATTATCTGTTTGCTAATTTGCTGCAATTCACAGGTTTTACCCACTGCTTTAATCCAATCTCAGCTATACCTATTGCTCAATTGCTCTGTTATAATGCGTTCATCAGTCTGTTCCCAGGCCTGGCCCTAGGACTCTGGCCTTCTTCTGTGGTTGCCTAGGACTCTGGCCTTCTTGGGGCACTGAAGTGCCCCTCCCATGTGACTCGGTGACATCAGTGCAGCGGGGGCACCAGATAGGGTTGTCAAGTCTAACTTAGAAAATATCTGGGGACTTTGGGGGAGGAGCCAGGATACTTTGGGGGTGGAACCAGGAGACTTTCTTAAGGTGTAACTTTAACTTGGAAAAGGAACGGTGGGGGTAGGGGCTGAGAGAATTTGCTAGCTCCGTAGCACCTTCAGCACTTGCCTCTAACCTTGACAGCATAGGGGTGTACTATTAATTTGCTTTGTCATTACAACTGGTCCATCTGTATGATATAATTTTAAACCTGGTCACATAAATTGCAAGAAATGTCTCATAGCTTTTCTTAACCATTTTGACACAGCCATTGCACAAACAGTGATTTGTTCATGTGGCGGACGATGCCCTGCTGTGTTCTAGCTGTGTTCATAAGCTCTAAGTGTACTATCCATCCAAAGCATTAATAGGAAACTGCTACCTATTAGGATAGCCTAATAAACAGCTATACGGAAACCATAATTATGTGTCACTGAAAAACACTGGCGAATCCACATACATATGAAACAGGTCTACTCCTATTGATCTGTTTTTCTATTTCCATTTGTCGACAGTTGTTCGCTCTATTACTGTAATTGTGGTTACTAAAATGCTTTCATTAAGAGCTGGAGAATGTATCTTAGTTGAAAGATAGGATTTAAAACAACAACAACGCTTTGCATGGAATCTGCAAGTCGTGGCCTAAAAGATGGTACCAAATGAATGTTTCTGTTGAGGATGATCTACAGTTGAGGAGCCACCACATAGAATGCCCTGTCCCACCCAGAGTGGGACCCCAAGCAGTGATCTGCATAATGAATGGGCAGGTTCACATAGGAGAATACAGTCCTTCAGAAACTGTGGTGAAATAATTTTTTCTACAGTGATCCTAAAGTTAATGAGCGTTAGAAGCAGAAACTTAGAATAAAATTTCATGGTTTGGTGGTCATAGAATCCCAGAGTTGGAAGGGGCCATACAAGCCATCTAGTCCAACCCCTCTGTTCAATGCAGGATCAGCCTAGAGCAGGGGTGTCAAACATGCAGTTTGGGGGCCGAATTAGGCCCCCGAGCAACTGGCTGCCATCTGCTTCCTTCTCCTCATACCTTGCTTCCTTCTGCATAACAGTTTGTTCTGCAAGGCTTGCTCAATTGCACAGGAGCTACGGAGCAAAGCCTCCATTTTCTCCATTGGCTGAGGCTCCACCCTTGGGGAGGAAGGGAGGAGGGACAGCTTGCTTTGCCAGGCTCTCTCAATTGCACAGTTGAGCTACTGAGCCAAGCCTCTCTTCCTTCTATTGGCTGAGGCTCCTCCCCCTCCTGGTCCCCTGCGGAAGAAAGGAAGGAAGGAAACAGCCAGAGCTTCTTTTGCCCAGTTCCCTGGATCCCTTGGGAGAAATACAAAGAAAGCACCTTTAAAACCAATGAGTGCTAACATTTTAAGCATGTTTTAAGCTCAACATGGCTTGGCCCAACCTGGTCTAATTTATGTCAGATCCAGCCCTCATAACAAATGAATTCGACACCCCTGGCCTAGAGCATCCCTGAAAGTTTGTCCAGATGCTGCTTAAAGACTGCCAATGAGGGGGAGCCCACCACCTCCCTAGGTACCCAGTTCCACTGTTGAGAACAACACTTACTGTAAAAACATTTTCCCTATTATCCAGCCAGCCTGCCCTTCATTTAAATCTAGTATTGTGAGTCATCCAGGGCTGGCCGTCCCACTAGGCAAACTAGGCATTTGCCTAGAGTGCCGGGCTGGAGAGTGCGCCAAATTGGGCCCTCCCTGCCCAGCGCCATAGGCAAATGCCCAAGTTTTGCTGGCGCACAGTCTCTGTATCGCTCCCTGAGAGTCCTCCACCCCTGGAGTCGTCTCCTCTGCTGCCAACAGGAACAGCTCCCTGCCTTCCTCTAAGTGACAGCCCTTCAAATACTTATAGAGAGCAATCATGTCACCTCTCAGCCTCCTCTTCTCCAGACTGAACATTCCCGAGTCCCTCGGCCTTTCTTCACAGGGCTTGGCCTCCAGGCCCCCGATCATCCTCATGGCGCTCTTCTGCACCCACTTCATTGTTTTTGAAGTGAGGCCTCCAAAACTGCACACAATACTGCAGGTGCAGCCTGACCAATGCAGTGTATTGGAATCGTTCTCCATAGGGAATAATTGCCCAGTAGACATTTCCCTCCCCCCCTCCCCTGCTGCTTTCTGATGACCCTAAAGCGGGGGGGGGGGGGGAGGGGTGTTGGAGCTCCAAACCTGGGGATTGGCAACCCTCTCTCTCTCTTACACACACACACATTTACTGGGTCTGGTTCCTCCACAAGGACATCTGAAAAGAACAGGGGCTACACTGCTCCCTCTCTCTCTCTCTCTCTCTCTCACACACGCACAAACACACTTAGTTGCTCTGAAATGAAAGCAAAACAAATGTAGGGACTGTGTTGCTGACCCTTCCCATGAAGTACTTCCTGCTTAACTTTAAAGGCACACAGACACACACACACATTTTGAAACGGACCTGTTTGCAGGTTTCTAAACCTGCCCAAAATCTAGAGCTGCATGGTGGCTGTGGGGGTGGGGCTTTCCCCGCCGGCCAGCTGGCTGGGGGTGGGGAGGAAGCCTGTAAAGCCGGGGGATCCCCTCTGGAACCGGGGAATTGGGATCCCTAGGCCTAACATGCAAATGAGTGCCTGTGACAAAAAAAAAGCCCTGGATATGTCTTTTCTTACCCTGGGCTGCTCCCAGAGGGGAAGGGCTGTGTGAAGGAGGAGAGAATTGAAAGGGGGGAGAGAGTGAAAAATGAAAACTGTGCTTTGTTTGTGTTTCAAGTTTGGCACCTTGGCTTATTTTAATGCAGAGTGAAGGCAGTGATGCCAAGTCCAAAACTCTTATATAAAAATATTTTTTCTAGTAATCATTTTCAAAATGTTGGAACTGAGATGTTGTTTAACCTTCCTGCGCTGATATTTATGCAGATAATAATCAGCATGCCCTTTTAGCGAGCAGCTATTACTCATAATTATGCTGTTGCCTTGGGGCAGGGAGTAAACAGAAGCATTTGCTATACGTTCTGCATGTGTAGGGTTTTGTAGAAATTACATGCCTGGTATGCCGTGTTAAAATAGTGCACTAATAATAACAGAAACAACACCGCATCTCACAAGGGAATTTTTCAAAGGCTATTCCACCGTTTGCCTGACAGACTCGTGAATAAAACACCTTAAGAAGGGAGGGGGGGGGGGGGGATAACGACAGAGATCAAGACAAACAATTCTGACATTACCGTTTGTGATTTCTGTCTCCGGGGAAAATGAGTCTAAGCAGCAGATGACATCACTGCTTTCCCCAGGAATGAACGTTTCGATTTTCTTCAGGGAAGCTACTTTCCGTGCATGGAACCTCTGGGAGACTTTGGGGGGGGGGGGCGCATCAGGAAAAGGAGGTCCCTAACACACCAACCTCACTTCTGGATAAAACGCAGACGTGACACCTTTCATCAGACTCTTTCATCAACAACATGCTCCTCCTCCATTTTAAATAAATAAGATTGTACAAGGTGTCTCATGGTCAGGGGTTTTTTTTAGGAAAAGAGGTGCTGGAACTCTCAGGAGGGAAATGAAGAAAGAAAAAGAAGATATTGGACTTATATCCCGCCCTTCACACCGAATCTCAGAGTCTCAGAGTGGCTCACAATCTCATTTATCTTCTTCCCCCACAACAGACACCCTGGGTTACCATAGAGGTTTACTGTGGGGTACCATAGAGTTTTACCACGAGTCCTGGAGTGTCCCCGGCATGACATCCCTGGCATGATAACGTCACTTCCAGGTGACATCATTGTGCCGGGGATGGCGCACAGTGATGGGGCTCTTCGGGGGCAGGGATCCCCCCATGAGGCTTGCTCTCTGCTGGCAGGTCGGGACTCTCCAGACTGGGGGATTCCCCATCCCCGGCAAGAGCTTGGCAACCCTAACCACAATAGACCATTCATTATTGATAATGCACCATTTGTCTGTTCCAGAGACAATCCCCTGGGAAGACCAGACAGGCGATTTAGCAGTCAAATCCATCCAGGGTGTGTGAGTTGCCCCAGTTTGCAAAACAGGGGTTTTGGTCTGCAGAAGCCCTCTCATATGAACATATGAAGCTGCCTTATACTGAATCAGACCTTTGGTCCATCAAAGTCAGTATTGTCTTCTCAGACCGGCAGCGGCTCTCCAGGGTCTCAAGATGAGGTTTTTCACACCTATTTGCCTGGACCCTTTTTTGGAGATGCCAGGGATTGAACCTGGGACCTTCTGCTTCCCAAGCAGATGCTCTACCACTGAGCCACCATCCTTCCCCAAAAATGGTCTCATAAAATGGTATGTCATATATCTTTGATAGGGTGGGTCAGTGAGGGTTCACTGTACACATATATACGGGCTTAGTCCAAAACAACATTAGCTCCCCAAAGAGCCCCTTGGCGCAGAATGGTAAAGCTGCAGTACTGCAGTCCTAAGCTCTGCTCACGACCTGAGTTCGATCCCCGGTGGAAGCTGGGTTTTCAGGTAACCGGCTCGAGGTTGACTCAGCCTTCCATTCTTCCGAGGTCGGTAAAATGAGTACCCAGCTCGCTGGGGGGAAAGTGTACATGACTGGGGAAGGCAATGGCAAACCACCCTGTAAAAAGGTCTGCTGTGAAAATGTTGTGGAAGCAACGTCACCCCAGAGTCGAAAACGACTGGTGCTTGCACAGCGGACCTTTCCTTTTTTCCCCCTTTTCCCAAACAATCAGTATGCAGTTGTTAGATGCCCCAACTGCCAAGGCTGCTTCTACCCAGTCAGCTGGAAAATGTGGACAGTGTGGTATAGTGGTTAAGAGTGGCAGTGTGATTCCCCACTCCTCCACAAGGAGCCTGGTGGATGACTATGGAGCAGTCACAGTTCTCTCAGAACTCTCTCAGGCCCACCTGCCTCACACGGTGCCTGTTGTGGGGACAGGAAGGGAAAGCAATTGTAAGCTGCTTTGAGGCACATGAGGCCTGTTAGGTGACCTCGAGCCAGTCACCGTTCTCTCACCACATGCCTCACAAGGTGTAGCTGTGGGGAGAGGAAGGGAAGGTGACTGTAAATGGCTTAAGGCAGAGAAAATCAGGGTATGAAGACAACTCTTTGTTCACTCAATAAACAGTCCATTTAGTTCAAAGGTTCAGTTTATTCATGTGCTTCAGGCGGGTAGATTGCTCAGACAAAGTCTGAGTTAGAACTGAGGTGACTCAGCATAGAGACAGTAATATATCTTTGAAATAAACAGCTATGAGCGGTGGCAAGCCCCCCCTCCCCTTTCCTCCCATAGCGCAGGGGCGTCAAACTCGTTTGTTATGAGTGCCAAATTTGACATAAATGAGACCTTGTCAGGCCAGGCCGTGTCAGGCCGAGCCATGGGTGTACCTATTTAAGATTAGGTGGCAGAGATATAAACTTTTTAAAGGACACAGACAAACATGACTAAAGATTTTTTTTAAAAAAAAAACCCCTTAAAACATGCTTAAAACATTAGCACTTATTGGTCTTTAAGGTGCTTTCTTTCTATTTCTCCCATGGGATCCAGGGAACTGGGCAAAGCAAGCTCTGGCTCTTTCCCTATCTCCCCAGGGGACTAGGAGGGGGAGGAGCCTCAACCAATGGAGAAAATAGAGGTTTTGCTCAGTAGCTCCGGTGCAATTGAGCAAGCCTTGCAAAGTAAGCTATTGTGCAGAAGGAAACAAACGAGAGGGAGAAGGAAGCAGACAGCCAGTTGCTTGGGGGCCTGATAGGAGCCCTCTGGGGACTTGATTCGGGCCCCAGGCCGCATGTTTGACATCCCTGCCATAGTGACTAGTCTTTGGGAGTTTCCTCAAGTTTGCAATCTTGATATAGTTTGTTTCTGTGGAGCTCTATGCATTAGACATAACAGCAGGTGTGCATTTGCTAGCGTGGGATAGCTTGGGATGGAAGCTTGGGCATGGAGGAGGGAGGCTACATTCACAGCATCGATAGAAAATACATTCACAGCATCATGACCGTTTCCAACATTAACCCTATAATGGCAAGCCACTTGCGTCTCTTCTGCTTCTTTCTACTTGGCCGGCTGCTTTCCCAATGTGCCACACATGCTCATGCATGCTCAGTCAGAACATCGGTCGCAGCACCCAACCTAAATGTTGGTGTTCTCAATATAGTTGACGACCACTCTCTCACAAGGCCCAATGGTGCTCGTTTGAGCTAGGGAGCACCTGAGCTGGAGAAGGTTACCTACATCGGCAGCAATTTCAGTGGAGATCTGAAAGTATCTGGAACAAGGCACTGATCCTCTTTATTATAGCTGGTGCAATCAAAGCAGGGCTTTTATTGTAGCAGGAACTCCTTTGCATATTAGGCCACACCAGGGGTGGAATTCTAGCAGGAGCTCCTTTGCATATTAGGCCACATACCCCTGATGTAGCCAGTCCTCCAAGAGCTTACAAAAAAGAGCCTTGTAAGCTCTTGGAAGATTGGCTACATCAGGTGTGTGGCCTAATATGCAAAGGAGCTCCTGCTAGAATTCCACCCCTGGGAACGCACACCCTGATGTAGCCAATCCTCCGGGAGCTTACAGGGCTCTTCTTACAGGGCCTGCTGTAAGCTCCAGGAGGATTGGCTACATCAAGGGGTGTGGCCTAATATGCAAAGAAGTTCCTGCTACAAAAAAAAGCCCTGAATCAAAGCAATGCTGCGTTTGCAGGTGGCAGATTTCCAGTCGGCGGATTGCCCTTTCATTTGAGATGAGGAGGGCTGGACGCTTTCCAGGGAGGAAAGGAAAGCCTCGTGCCAACTTCTTGGGACTGCAGATGAATGTGCAGAGAAAGTGCCATAAGAGGCTGGCAAGATAAATCAGATGTAAGGCCGGGGGACATCCCTCTTGCCAATTTCATCGCTGCTGAAGAATAATAAAATGTCCTTTATGCTTCTCCTGGGCCTGAGGAAGGAAGTTGTCTGGCTCTGTCTTGTGCAAAAGGACACGGCGTTTTCACAAGGGGTTTTCACTGTATTATCATCCATTAAGTCAATGGGCTTAGAAGGGTGTGGCTCTTTAGACCAGGGGTGATCAAACTGGGGCTTGGGAGCCACATGTGGCTCTTTCACACATATCATATGACTCTCAAAGCCCCCACCACCCCATCAGCCAGCTTGGCGAAGGCATTTCTCTCTTTAAATGCATTCTCCAAGCCAAGCCAGCAGCTGGTGGCTTGGAGAATGCATTTAACGTTAAAGTTGCTTTCTTTCCACCTCTCTCTCCCTCCCCCATCTATTTTCCTTCCTTCCTTCCTTCCAACTTCTGACGTTCATGTCTTGAGGCTCTCAAACATCCAGTGTTTATTCTATATTTCTATGTTAAGCAAGTTTGGCCACCCCTGCATTAGACTGCCCTGCTCAAGTGGTTCAGTAGTCCTTCCCACTCCCAGGGGAAATGTAGTGATGGGAAATGTAGTGATGTGACTAGAGTACATAAGTACCTTTTACTGAATCCTCAGCATCCCCCCCAATGCTACAATTCTCAGGACATTTTGGGAGAATCCAGGAAAGTGAAGGTCACAGTCAGGGGCTATGTCTCCATAGAAGAATATCCTGGCTCAACCCCTGGTATTCTCCATTTAAAACAATCAGGTAGGAGATGATGTCCAAGACCTTTGCTTGAGACCATGGAAAACCACTGCTAGAAGACAATACTAATCTTGATAGACCAATTAAGTGTTTTAGTCAGGGTTTTTTTTTGTAGCTCTTCTTACAGGGTCTACTGTAGGCTGTTCTTCTACTGTAAGTAAGTAAAATGTTATTTGTATCCCGCCCTCCCCCGCCAAAGCAGGCTCAGGGCGGCTAACAACAACAGAAAATAACAATACATTAATAAAACATTAAATTAGCCTTAAAACCAATTAATACATTAATTAAGAACCGTTACTAATCTAATAGCATTAAATTAACTCTAACCATAATATTATCATTTGACGCTATGCCTGTCAGTTGGTATTGATGACGGATCTCTGGACTGGACTATTTTGATGTTTCTTTGTTATGCACTTATAGTTCAGCTATTCATAAACGCCAGTTTAAAGAGGGTGGTCTTGCAGGCCCTGCGGAACTGATCAGAAAAGTGGTGTACTGTAGCTCTTCTTACAGGGTCTACTGTAGCCTACTGTAAGCTCTTGAAGGATTGGCTACATCAGGGGTGTGTGGCCTAATATGCAAAGGAGCTCCTGCTACAAAAAAGCCCTGGTTTTAGAATAAGGCAGCTTCACATGTTCATACAAGACACTGAAGTATACTGAGTGTCTAGCAGAGAAGTACAGGTATAAATGTTACCAGTGTTCCCTCTAAGCTGAGTTAGTGTGAGCTAGCTCACAATTTTTTAGGCTCTGGCTCACACATTTTTATCTTAGCTCAGGAAAAATGACTCCACAGTAAACTAATTGATGCTGGAGCTCACAGCTTTAAGGCCGGTAGCTCACAAAGTAGAATTTTTGCTCACAAGACTCCACAGCATTGAATGTTACTCTGATTTGTGTGAGCTTTTTCTCAGCGACTTGACACCGACTTCTAGACATGGGAGGAGGAAAAACTCCAGCTCATCCATTGGATTAGGAGCGCAATGTTTTGAAGGTTCCCACCCATCTATCCTGGTGTGGAGCAGATCTCTTCTTGGAGATGATCAATTCCCTGCCGTATTTCAAGAGAAAGAAAAGATGTAATTTGTATGCCCTACAATGTCTGTTTTACTCCCCGCCCCCCCCCCCCCCCCGGATGTTTCTTTTCCAGCTGCTTTTTAAAAAAATTGCAGCAGCAGGAGCTTTCCTTCACTTTTGACTTTACTTGTTTTGCTTTTAAGATTTTAACAGGTTTGAGATTATAATAATAGGAGTAATGAATGGGTAAACGACACTGTATCGCTCTCTGTGTGTTTATTTCCCTCAGTGGCTTAGTCTCTTTTGATCTATAATAGTACTTGGGGGGTTCATTGATCATTCGCTTCCTTGGGTATCTCTGCGAGGCAGAAAAGTGGTGTACAAATTAATTAAATAAAATATTCTTCAGTGTGCCTGTCCAAAGGGACATCAAGCCGAATCCAGGCACTACGGGGTGAGGACGGAATCCTTTTCTGGGAAAAGGTAAATCAGTCATGTCTGCATTTCATGCTGAAGTACATGCAGGGCTTTTTTTTGTAACACAATCACAGTTTCAGTGTATAGATAATACAATATTTAGAAAAATAGCCGAAATAAACAATACTTTAAACAATAAAAAAGTTATCTTAATTGGATTTATATGAATGCCTTCTCACCCTATAAGTAAACACCAAGTACAGCTTTATAAAGTCCGTGACAAATAGCTTCCGTAGTCTTGTGTCAGACTGAAACAAACTGTCTCTCTAAACTAAAAATTTTTAGACGATTCCATGCACGTAATAAAGGGAAAAGAGATTTCCAACCTTCTGCTGGTGGTTACTGAAGATTCCAAACCAGTAGAAATAGACAGCAATTCTACAGGAAAAGATCACAGGAGAGGATGAGAAAACTTGCCAAATCTAGACCTTTGTGGCAGTTTCACAGCCTTCGTCTGCTCTTTCTCTCGTGTACACAGTTCCTTTCTCGTGTACACAGTTCTATAGAGCAGGGGTGGCCAATGGTAGCTCTCCAGATGTTTTTTGCCTACAACTTCCATCAGCCCCAGCCAGCATGGTTGATGGCTGGGGCTGATGGGATTTGTAGGCAAAAAACAGCTGGAGAGCTACCGTTGGCCACCCCTGCCATAGAGGTTTACAAGATTATGCATGGGATAGAGAACGTAGAGGCCTTCCCATTCCCAGGGAATCCTGGGAAATGTAGTGATGTGACTAGAGTACATAAGTACCTTTCACTGGATCCTCAGCATTCCCCCCAATTCTCCCTTTCTCACAATACAAGAACTTGTGGGCATTCAATGAAATTGCTGAGCAGTTGGGTTAGAACAAATAAAAGGAAGTACTTCTTCACCCAAAGGGTGATTCACACACGGAATTCACTGCCACAGGAGGTGGTGGCGGCTACAAGCATAGACAGCTTCAAGAGGGGAATGGATAAGCATATGGAGCAGAGGTCCTTCAGTGGCTATTAGCCACAGCTTATTGTTGGAACTCTCTGTCTGGGGCAGTGATGCTCTGTATTCTTGTACTTGGGGGGGGGGCACAGTGAAAGGGCTTCTAGCCCCACTGGTGAACCTCTTGATGGCACTTGGTTGGGGGGTTTTTGGCCACTGTGTGACAGAGTGTTGGACCGGATGGGCCATTGGCCTGATCCAACCTGGCTTCTCTTATGTTCTTATGTTCATGGAGCCACAGTGCACAATATTTTTACATAGGTTCAATGCATACTTCTTATCATTCTGTAACAGGCCAGATTTTACAATGAATGTGCCAGCTTTATGTAGAGACTTGTTCACATGACCTTTCTTTCTTTTAAAACCTTTGGATATGCCCGGGGCTTTTTTTTTTTGTAACAGGAACTTCTTTGCATATTAGGCCACACCTTCCTGAAGTAGCCAGTCCCCCTGGAGCTTGCAGTAGTGTACTGTACCAAGAGCCCTGTAAGCTCTTGGAGGATTGGCTACATATGAGGGGTGTGGCCTAATATGCAAAGTAGTTTCTGCTACAAAAAAAGCCCTGAGTATCTGTTCTTGAATCCTTACTTCTACTGCCTCGAGTGTGCTGGTCCTGAGATCTTTTAACCGGCAGCCGATAAAGAATCTGAGCAGGCAAGTTTTAAGTTAAAAGGATTTTCTCACAGATTCCACTCCTGCATTCAAAGTCCGTCTGAGCCTCTGAGTCATTAAATCCATAGAAGTGGAAAGTCTGTTTCAAGTGAGATCTTTGTCTAAGGAACTGTGGATAATGATCGCTGAGCTTAGTTTGGGGCTGCATTTATGCGGCGGCATGAACCACCAGCTGGTTCGACTCTTCCCTGGCTCAACAATGAAACCACTCTGGTGTGAGGGGCTCTCTGACATATCCACATCAGCGCTTGTCATCGAGTTGAGTAGTTGCTGGTCACCAGGGGTGGAATTATAGCAGGAACTCCTTTGCATGTTAGGCCACACACCCCTGTTGTAGCCAATTCTCCAAGAGCTTACAAAAAAGAGCCTTGTAAGCTCTTGGGGGATTGGCTACATCAGGGGTGCGTGGCCTAATATGCACAGGGACTCCTGCTAGAATTCCACCCCTGCTGGTCACCTTCTCCTTTAGTCTGCATTCCTTGCTTCCTAAAGAACCAAGCAGACAGGGCTTTTTTTTTTTTTGTAGGAGGAACTCCTCTGCATATTAGGCCATGCCCCCTGATGTAGCCAGTCCTCCAGGAGCTTACAAGGCTCTTAGTACAGGGCCTATTGTAAGCTGCAGGAGGATTGGCTACATCAGGGGTGTCTGGCCTCATATGCAAAGGAGTTCCTGCTACAAAAAGAGCTCGAGAGTAGGGAAGATGCTTTTTTCTTAAAAAATTAAATTAAAAAAATTCCCCATTTAAATGCAAATTGGCTGTTGAAGGATTGCAGGGAAACGCTCGGCAGAAGGGAAGGATTTTCTTAGAGTGTTAAGTGGTCCTTCTGTATTTTAATAACGTTCCAGATCTGGCAGCCAGCGCTGCTCATTGGTCGCCATTGGTCTCTTAATTCCTGCCGGGAACATCGCGCCAGCAATTTCCAGGCTGCCATAAACTTTGTAATTGCACCCTTTTTCTTTGCACAGAAGGACTTCCATTTCGCCCACTGCCTGAAGTTCATTTGGAAGGCATTTGATCTCAAGCAGGGGAATATTAGGCATCATTAAAATGTCAACTATTCAGCAGAAAGGGGCAAACAGACACTGAGGGGACAGGGGAGTCTCTGGCAGGCAGCAGGGTATCGTAAAACAAAACTGAACTGAATATACACGTGGGGTGCAAAAGAAGAAAGAAAGAGGCTACACAAGGTCTCTCTGAGCAGCTGTTTAAAGAGACTCCCCAGCCGAGTCATTTGACTTTCATACCCAGCTTCTTGTCAAGGGTTTAGTCCTTTCTTGCCCTTAGATTATGCTGTGTCCTAGAGGAGGAGTAAGATCTTAATGCCTTGTGTATCTCTTGGTCTGCTAAATCTTTGACTGCTTTATCTCAGGGTCTTTTTCAGTTTTGCTTTCTTAAAGACCCTGAAATCTCAAGACCCCCTTGCCTTTGGAGGTGTGCACAGGTGTCTGGTGTAGTGGTTATGTGCATGGACTCTTATCTGGGAGAACCGGGTTTGATTCCCCGCTCCTCCACTTGCAGCTACTGGAATGGCCTTGGGTTGGCCATAGCTCTCGCAAAGGTTGTCCTTGAAAGGGCAGCTGCTGGGAGAGCTATCTCAGCCCTACCCCCCTCTGTTGTGGGGGAAGAAGATAAAGGAGATTGTAAGCTGCTCTGAGACTGATTCAGAGAGAAGGGCAGGGTATAAACCCACATTTTTCTTCTTCTATAAAATAAATATGCGCTTACGAGCTCATGTGTGGTTTAAAACACACTGCAGGTAGGGATGACGAATCTCCTGCTTCCATAAATGCTACAGCAGGTATTTATTCAAACCACTTTATAAGCGATGCTCCCTCTATACTGTGGAGTCTTGTGAGTAAAGATTCTACATTGTGAGCTACTGACATTAAAGTTGTGAGCAAGCAGTTTGGCTACTGCATAAATTAGTTTGCTCAGGAGCCATCCTTCCTGAGTGAAGACAAAAATGTGTGAGCTGGAGGCTAAAAAACTGCTAGCCAGCTCACACTAGCTCAGCTTAGAGGGAACTGTTTATAAGCCCACCTTTCTACCGATTAACTGGGACTCAAGGCAGAAAATTGAGGGGGGAAACCACTTAAAATGACAAATGTAAAGCTGTTGCTAGGTTGGCAAAGGCAGAGGGGCAGCTGTAAACCATGGTCAACTCCCCCTCCCAACAGGGCCAGATTAACCATTAGACCAAGTAGGCACTGGCCTATAGACCCCCATGCCTTTAGGGGCCCCGGGCTGACTTTTCCTTCCTGTTTTTCCCCTGCTTGCAGCCCTCCCAGCCTGCACACACAGCCAGCAACTGAGCCGCTCTTTGCCCGATTTGGCTGGTGCAGCTGATGCCAAGTTTGCCTCTCTCTGCCTCTCCCCCACAGCTTTGTCAAAGGGGCTTTTGAGAAGGTGCCTGCAGGCTGCAGCAGGGGCTGCAGGCAGCATGGTAGCTACTCCAACTCTGAGATAATTTGCAAGCCCCCCCCCCCGAGATTTTGACTGCCTAGAGGCCTCCGCAGGGTTTTGACTGCCCCCCCCCCACCATCTCATTAAAGCTCTGAAGAACAAACGAGAAGCAATTCCATGTTCTCATGGCTAAGGTGTTGTGTCCCAGTTCAGCAGGGTGGGCTTCCTGGTAGTGAATTCTGGCCTTGGAGCCTGCAGCCCACTTTTTGGCCTGGCTGAAATCAGTCACGGTTTCCATGTTGACTTCACCTCCTGTATGCCACCGGCTGACATATGTGGTCTAAATTAATGACATCTGCAATTCTCGGCAACTTGGATCCAGAATTCGCAGTTTGGCCGAGGCATAGCCGTTTATCTCTCAGTTCCGTTTTCATCACAGTGCTTAGATTTCTGCAGCCCTGGTGAACAGCACAGTCTGTGAAGCTTTTGTATCCCAACGCACTGGGCACGGGTGGCCGCCATTTAAAAGCAGATGTTCCCAAGTGGGAAGAAGGAGAGCGAGAGATGATGGGAGGTTTTGCACAACGGAGATCAGATGTGCTGTCATGTTAATGGCTTGAATTTGCAGGAGGCTGCAGCTGAACGGCCTGCAGAGAGATGCTGGCACACCATCCCAGAAGAGGACCATTTCCCTTCCTCCAAGGCAGTGACTGAGCCTGAGAGGCCAGCAAATGGATCGATAGAAGAGGTTGCAGATAAACTGGACACGTTGATGCATATAAATGTGGGACTCTTTGCTTGCCTTTGTTGGAGTCAACTGGGGAGAGGAGACAATCCAGCCCAATAAAGGGCCTCGTTATTCGTTTGGTGTGATGGACTGGGCATCTTTCCTTATTGTAGAACGGCCAGTAAAGAAGGACTCTAGTGGACTTTTTTCTGGGTGGACATTCCAGAATCTAGGGCCACCATCAAGGTAACCCTGAGTGTTGTATTCTTACCCATTGCAACAATGGTGCAGAAAGCAAAGTGGCCCAGTCTTCAGTCTTTGAATGCAGCACTATACTATGCTTTATGTAATAAAAGAACTATGATCACTACCACTTCGCCTCAGCATTGTGTGGAACCCACTATATTATAGTCCCTTTCAGTTTTGCTTTCTTAAAGACCCTGAAATCTCAAGACCCCGCTGGTGTAGTGGTTAAGTGCACAGATTCTTATCTGGGAGAACTGGGTTTGATTCCCCAGTCCTCCACATGCACCTGCTGATGTGAATTTGAGTAAGTCACAAGTTCTCGCAGAGCTGTTCCTCTCAAGAGCAGTTTCTGTCAGAGCTCTCTCAACTCCACCTACCTCACAGGGTGTCTGTTGTGGAGAGGGGAAGGGAAATGAGATTGTAAACTGCTCTGAGACTCCTTTGGGTAGTGAAGGGCGGGGTACAAATCCAATCTCTTCTCTTCTTCTCTCTTTCACCACTCGAATGAGCAGTTGGAATGGAATGGGCAGGGCAGGTGCTAGGCTTTCTGGTGCCCTAGGCAAATCATCCACTAAACCCCCCCCCCCATTATAAAAAAATATAGGGAAATTGAAGAGCGCCAAACTTGAAACTTTTCACATTTTTAATTTACTGATTTTTAATTTTATTTTTTTCAAAAAAATGTGATGCTATAAAAAAATGTGAGACTAAATGCTTGCCGGCCATGTCAGGAAGGAGGGTGTCAGGGCAGGATGAGGTGGGAGGCCAAGTCACACTTCGGGGAGAGGGGAGTGGCTTGGCTTTGTTGAGGGCAGCTTGGTGATGGGAAAGGACAAGGTGACAGTGGTCAGAAGCCAGAGTCATGTGTCAGGGAGGGGGCAGCCAGTGGTGCCCCCTGGGCCAGGTGGCGCCCTAGGCAACTGCCTTCTTTGCCTACTCCCACGCACCGGCCCTGGGAATGGGAGAGAGAAAAATGTTGCAAATGTCATTTTTTGTGAAAATGATGATGTGACCACCAATGCTCTAGAATTTCACCAATCTCTATGGTTTTACCATAGAGGTGGGCACAATCCTACAGCATTGGTCAGTTGTTTCCAGGTTTTGACTGGAATTGATGAATAGATAATACTGCAATGTGTAGGATGATGTATGCACAGTGAGCAATGATACCTCTTTCTTACGATTTTCAACTTTTTTGGGGGGGAGAGTTATCATTTGTTTTCAATATTGATAGCAGAACACTCTCCGGCTTCATTGGCAGTACTGACATCCTAATCCAGTACTAGTTTCCAAAGTGTTTTGAAATGAAGATTGGCCACTCAGCAATGTACTATACCCCGCCAATTTCGTGGCCTTTCTTGAAGCTTTTATAAATGTTCCATTCTTTTCTGGCTGCGCACTTCGCTGTCATGCATAGGGTGCGATCATATGAGCAGTTTGACCTGACATAGCCACCCCCTCCCCTCCGTATTAAGCGGGTGTGATAATACGTGCACATCTGGCTCTTGTGCTCCACTTGTCCTTACCTTGCACTAAAACGACTCCCACATGGATAAAACCCTGGCTAAACATTTCCATGGTGAGTTTCTGGCTGTCTGATTGCCCCAGCATGCTATGGAAACATGAGTGGTGTGATCATTCCACTCCATTTCCAGCACATTCTCCCCCCCACCCAACCCCACTCTGATGTGCGCATCAGTACCCTCATAGAACCAGCCAGGAGCACAGCAGGAATTGGGGGGGGGGAGAACACAACTCAGCCGCAGGCCACACACCCCTAATGTAGCCGATCCTCCAAGAGCTTATAGGGCATGCAAATGTGGGACTCTTTGCTTACCTTTGTTGGAGTCAACTGGAGAGAGGAGATGATCCAGCTTACAGGCCTACTATAAGCTCCAGGAGGATTGGCTACATTGAGGGGGTGTGGCCTAATATGCAAAGGAGTTCCTGCTACAAAAAAAGCACATTAGTGGAGTGGATGGCCAGCTACAGGGCCATGACACGATGCCAGCTTAGGGGGTGCTGTCTGATCAACATATACCCCCTAAATTCACACGGCTTATTTAAAGCTGAGATACTGCCACAGCAATCTGCCTGTCTGACAACACCCATAGATAGCAGTAGAGTTGTTATTCAGTCCTTTCAACAATACCACTACAACATCTCATTCTATCTCTTCATCATCCTTTCCAGTAAGGCTGTTCTCTGTTATGTAGCACTGGAATATCAGGTCCAATGCAAATATATCAAGAAGTAGGAGGAAAATCTGGATTTCTAAAAATCTTCTCAGTAGACCACAGGAAGGTCTGTTCCAAGTGAGCTTAATTCCCTAAATGTTCGTTCCTGTGGTTAATTCAGCAGATTTGGCATGAAGCGTGCTTTCTAACTTTTGTGCTTTCTGATGGAATCTTGAATGTAAGGCTTGGCACTTCACTGACATTGAAGGTGGGTGGAGTAGACTGGCCAGTTAACTTACAGGGAAACAGAGCAAGGGTGTCAAACATACAGTGCAGGGACTGAATCAGGCCCCCGGAGGGCTCTTTTCAGGCCCCTGAGCAACTGGCTCTTGTCTGCTTCCTTCTCCCTCTCTCTTGCTTCCTTCTGCATCTCAACTTGCTTTGCAAGGCTTGCTCAATACCACAGGAGCTTCATAACAAAACCTCAGTTTTCTCCATTGGTTGAGGCTCCTCTCTCTCCTGGTCCCTTGGGGTGGGAAGGAAAGAGTCAGAGCTTCCTTTGCCCAGTTCCCTGGATCCCATGGGAGAAATACAAAGAAAGCACCTTTAAGACCAACAAGGGCTAATGTTTAAGCATATTTTATTTAAGGGTGTTTTTTTTTTAAAAAAAACTTTCATTATGTTTGTCTGTGTCCTTTATAAAGTTTATATCTCTGCTACCCAATCTTAACTAGGTACACACATGGCCTAGCCCGACATGGCCCAGTCCAACAAATTAATGTCAGATCTGGCCCTCATAACAAGTGAGTTTCACACCCCTGCTGTAGGGGGCTGTTGGTGGCCCAGAGCAAGAAGAGCCAAGCACCAGCCAGCTCTTCAGGGGGCTTGAAGTTCAGAACTTCAGACCCTTCATCAGCAATGGCAAATGGCATAATCTCTCCCACAATACTTTCCTGCAGAGCTGTCCGTTTTCCAGAGGAAGCAATGGATAAGCTAATGCCAATTGAGGGTTGCCTGTCCCCACTTGGGGGTGGGGGAATCTCCTGGTTTGGATCCTCTCCCCGGGATTCAGGGCTATCACAAACCAGGGGAAATTAACCCCCCCCCCCCCCACAACAGACAAGAAATTGAAAGTAAATCTGATGTGCTCACATCACCTGGAAGTGACATAAGCATCCAATTGATATCAGGGGTTGATTCTCTGCTTTTGGGTAAAACTCTATGGTTTGAAGCTAATTCTACCCACAGAGTTTTGCCCACAAACTAAAGTGTCTCCCCTAACGTCCCAAAAGTGACAGGCACATCAAGGGCTTTTTTTGTTTGTTTGTAGCAGAAACTCCTTTGCATATTAGGCCACACACTCCTGATGTAGCCAATCCTCCAAGAGCTTACAGTTAAGCCCTGTACTAAGAGCCCCGTAAGTGCCAGGAAGATTGGCTACATCAGGGGTGTGTGGCCTAATATGCAAAGGAGCTCCTGCTAGAATTCCACCCCTGGGCCACACACCCCTGATGTAGCCAATCCCCCAAGAGTTTACAGGGCTCTTCTTCCAGGGCCTACTGTAAGCTCCAGGAGGATTGGCTACATCAGGAGTGTGTGGCCTAATATGCAAAGGAGTTCCTGCTACAAAAAAAGCCCTGGGCACATCACACTTATTTCCTGCTTCTTCTTCCATCTCTCCCAGTAAGTACACTCTCTATCCCCCACCAGCTCTATTGAGGGATCTGGCAACCTTTTGCCCACTATTTGTACCAATGAGTGGAGTAACCCCAGTAATGTTGACTTGTAGTGCCAGGAGCCTCTCCGTTCAGCTTACTCTGAGGCCATTTTCAGTTCTCCACTGGTTCCTGAAGGAGGAGTTGGTTAGGCACTGACAGAATCAGGGCTGTCCTGTGGGTGGGATTTGGGGTGCTGCAGGATGTGCTTATTCAGAGCGACCAAGGTATGCTGTCCACGCAGCAGTCCCCTTGGCAGATATAGAGGCACTTACCATTATAAGGCATTTGTTATAAATGCAAGTAGAATATTATGCGCTGTTTGCCAAAAGCAGAGTCAGGGAGCCAGAGTGTAGGAGAAATAGCTGATTCAGGCCTTTCCTTCTGTCATTTCCCCTTCCTGTTGGGGTCTGGTTGCAGCTTAAGGGTCTTTGGCTGCAGATCTGGGTCTTTTAACGTAGTAAAGCTGAAAGGGGGCAGTTACAAGGGGCAATCCCAGTGCCAGATCAAACTCTGTGGAGGCCCCTAGACAGTCGAAATCTTGGGGGGCCCCCTTGCAAACTGTCTCAGAGTTGAAATGCCCACCCCACTGCCCCTCAGCTCCTCGCTGCCGCCTGCAAGTACCTTTTCAAAAGCCCCTTTGACAAAGCTGCAGGGGAGAGGCAGAGAGAGGCAAACCTGGTGACGACACCAGTGGCAGCTACACCAGACAAGTCGGGCAAAGAGCGGCTCAGTTGCTGGCTGCATGTGCAGGCTGGGAGGGCTGCAAGCAAGAAGGAAATGGGGGGAAGAGCCGGCCTGGGTCCCCAAAAGGCATGGGGGCCCATAGGCCAGTGCCTATTTGGCCTAATTGTTAATCCAGCCCTGGGCCATCCCACCAGAGAAGCTGTGGTCTCCTTCCTGGTGGTCAGAGGAAAAGCCATCTATCAGTTGTGGGGTGTACATTCCTCACCTGTTTGCAGCTATGTGGTTGGCATCCGGGATTCCCAGAACTTAGTCTATCCCCAGCGATCAACATCAGCCTTATCGTTTGGATTGGGACGTGGGGGACATGTCAAAGTATCCAGTGGTCAACTATACTGAATGCTTCAGATATTTTTTTTTATTATTTTATGGGCATATGTGTATGTGAATATTTATTTATTTATTTATTTATTCCGTAACTTATATCCCGCCCTTCCCACAAGTGGCTCAGGGCGGCTTACAACAAACAATAAAACAATAAAATCGGAACAAATTAATACATTTAAATTCAAACATTTAAAACCTAAAAACCTTAAAATTTTACATTTTACATTAAAACATACACCTGTATGTCTGTACACCTGGAAGTCATGGCGACCTCTGGTGACTGAACTCTACTGGGGGTCTGGAGGACATTCAGAGAAGTGGCTTGATGCAGCCTGCCTCTGCCTTCCAGCCCTGGTATTCCAAGGGATTCTCCCTTCCAAGTAGTTGCCCAAGTTGACCCTGCTTGGCTTCCGAAATCTGACGAGATTGAGCTTGCCTGAGGTATCTCCGTCAGGGCTGAATTCGTCAGATTTGATCGATATATCCTTTGTAATTGTGTACCTCTGGCTTGCCTTCAAAAGACTTAGAAAAACAAACACATTTTGTGCCAGCAAAGAGTTATCTGGAACTCTGTTCTATGTAATGAAGTTCAGTGATCTCCCCTTCCTGCTTAACATAATAGATTGAGATTACTTACTTGCTTACTTACTAACTATACTGATAATGAACACAGAATTCCATTCCTAAATTTTCCTGCGTTATCCCTGACAAGCAGCTACCAACTCCAAGTCCTTCCTTGGACAACTGTGATGTAAGATCAGCTCAGCCAATGGCAGTTAAGACTCCATACCATCCCTGCTTACCGGACATTGCTGTGATGTCAGAAGAAATGAACCAATGGGATTGACCAGAGAGGGAGGCAGAGAAGTCAGTGATCAAGGAGCAAAGAGGTCAGTCAAGCGGGCTGCATGAAGGAGAACAAGGGGTTCCATTTATTCAAACACAGCTTTTGTCAGTTCTCACATGGTTTGTTACCGGGGTCTTGTTCATTCAAAATGAGCACAGACGACATTGGCACCCTATGGGCTGTGAACTTGCTACTTTGGTACAGTTCATCAGGGCTGGCCCTGCCACTAGGCAAACTAGGCAACTGCCTAGGGCAGGGGTGACCAATGGTAGCTATCCAGATGTTTTTGCCTACAACTCCCATCAGCCCCAGCCATTGGCCATGCTGGCTGGGGCTGATGGGAGTTGTAGCTAAAAAACATCTGGAGAGCTACCATTGGCCACCCCTGGCCTAGGGCGTCGACCTTCTGGAGCGCCAAATTGAGTGCCCCCATGTGACTCTGTGATGTTATCGGGGGGGGGGGGTGCCAGAAGTTAGCCTTGCCTAGGATAAGAGATAGTCTAGGGTTGGCCCTCCTGCTCAAAACTAATCCCATGCAAAAGAAAGCATTTGTCTTTAAAGGCAGTCCAAGAGGACTTTCTGCTTAATGCAGCAAACCTGTTTGAAAGAACGCAAGACGCCGAACCATTGAATTTTCCATCCAACCTGCCAACGTCACACAATCTGCAATAATTATCTTGACAAGGTCAATTAGAAATGGGGGGGGGGGGGGAATGATACTGTAACTTGGCTTCTGCTCCCCCCCCCCCCCCCTTTGCTGCCGTTTCTCCACAGAATGCTTTTGGCACCGATTGACAAGGAAACTGCATTGGGCCAGAAGAGAAAGAGGAGAAAAAATGATCTTTGGGGATCTTGATGCTGGAGGGAAGATAATCTCTGAGCAGACACCCTTGGCCCGGTGGGCAGGTCTGTAAGGGAGCAGAGCAGACCACCTGACATCCAGCCACCAGTGCCACAATTGCGAGCAACAAATCATTTGAGCATTCCTCTCTTTTCTTCTGTGTGATATAAACACGTTATGTTAAATTGCATTGCTTGCAGAACAAGAGCTTGGATGATAGATTGAAGTGGGCAGCTGTGTTGGTCTGAAGCAGTAGAACAAAGCAGGCGTCAAGTTGCACCTTTAAGACCAACCCATTTTTAATCAGAACATAAGCTTTCGTGTACCTGATCCCCTCGTCTGATGAAGTGTGCTTAAGAGAGCACATGAAAGCTTACGTTCTGATTAAAAATTGGTTGGTTTTAAAGGTGCAACTGACTCCTGCTTTGTTCAAGAGCTAGGCTAGCCTTACTTTAAAGGGAGTAAAACAAGAGATGCTCAGATGAGTTTTACATCCATTAGCTGTTTGATCAGTAGCCCCTCCCCATGTTTTAAGGGGTCTCTGTGGGGCCCTAAGATGTGTGATACCTACAGGGCACATATTAACAAGGAGGCTTTGGGGAGGGGGCCGCCGTTTGTCTGTTAGCTTGCATTTCCCCCACAAAACTGACATCGACATGTGTTATTGCTCGATAAATACGTCAGCACATAATATAAGTAGTCACCGAGTGGCACCCCGACGAAAGCCTTTAAGCTTTTGAATTGCTTGGCGAGTGCCACATAAGGGAGAAATTGGACGGACAAGGAGACTCGGAGATGGATTGAACGGCTGGCTTGTCTGACAAAGGAATCTCCCAAAATCAGGTTTCCTTGTTTCTCTCTTTCTCTAGCGGGTCCTCGGACAATTTGTAATTCAAACTTGGATGGAGTCGGATGCTATTTCCTTCAGACTTATTTGTTCCACATGTGAAATCTCGTAATTTAAACACCTTGTCTCCTTTCATAACTGAAGCAGAAAGAAAATAGCCAGGAGTTGCTGATTGAATCCATATTTCCACAGTCTTCTAGCCATTTTGTGCTATGGCTTAAAAAAAAATGGTTACAGTAATGAGTGATTTTTGCATACAGATGGTTTTAAGACTAAAAAATAATGCAGTGTATTTCTACTTTAAAATAAATCCTGAGGTGTGAGATCAGATCCAGTGTTTCAAACCAGACTGAAGAAACTTGGCTTCAGAATACAGCCAAGAAGGGGATACAGAATGAATGAAATTCTGGCTCTAATCCTCAAAAACTGTGAAGGGATAAAGATTCCAAATTAGCTCCCTATTCAGTGGAGACCAGAGATGCAGCTTGCTTCAGAATTTCCTTGAACATGGAAAAATGGATCCTTTTTTACAAAAATAAAAAATGCAACCTAGTGCCATTTCTTCTGCAGCTTGATAATACATTTTTAGTGGCCCAGGGCCATGTTCAGGAAATGTAGAGAATTTAATTCAGTATGTAGTGTAGAACAGTGATTCCCATCTTTGTGACATACAGTGACCTTGCAAGTACAAATTTACTTGGTGTGGTGACCAGGGGTGGAATTCTAGCAGGAGCTCCTTTGCATATTAGGCCACACACCCCTGATGTAGCCAGTCCTCCAAGAGCTTACAAGGCTTTTTTTTTGTAAGCTGTTGGTGGATTGGCTGCATCAGGGGTGTGTGGCCTAATATGCAAAGAAGCTCCTGCTAGAATTCCACCCCTAGTGGTGACCCATCCAGAGCTGGCCCAAGGCAAACTGTGACCTCATCACCCATCTAGTCCAGCACTATATTTTCTACAGTGGCCATCCAGATGTTGCTGAGAAACACACAAACATCACACAAAGGGTGTAGACTCCCCCAAGCAAGCAGCATCCCATTTCCCCCTCCTTCCAGCTACTACCAGAATCATAGAATCATAGAGTTGGAAAAGATCTCCGGGTTAATGTAGTCCAACCTCCTGTACAATGCAGGAAATTCACAAATACACCACGCACACACACCAGGTGACCATGTCCAGATGATATGCTGAAGACCATGTGTAAGAAAACTGTATGAAACATTATCCGAGGATATTAAGAACCATTTGAAACTCTGTGTGAAATCAGCAATGCCCAAAGTTGGTTATTGCCTTTATTCTGGCTTCAGCTGAGGAAGATTCAGCATATCCAGAAATGTTTTGGAATGGATCTTGACATCACGTCCTGGACTGGGATTCTGTTCTTTCTATCTCTGAGTATATATACCCAGAGCTTTTTTTGTAACAAGAACTCCTTTGCATATAAGGCCACACACACCCTTCATGTAGCCAATCCTCCTGGAGCTTACAGTAGTCCTGTACTAAGAGCCCTGAAAGCTCTTGCAGGATTGGCTACATCAGGGGTGTATGGCCTAATATGCAAAGGAGTTCCTGCTACAAAAAAACACCCTGTTGTATACCTGAGTTTAAGTCTGAGTTATTCTTTTCGGTTCTTTCATGAACCTGATGAGCTTTATCTCATAACAGACTCGGCAATCTTGTGACTGACTTATTTTGACACTATTGGACTGACTTTCTAGATATATGGGCTGCATGTTGTTGGGACTTTATTATTGAATAGATTGTATAAATAATGACAATGACGAGTAGGAGAATATGTGTTCTTTATTTCCTTATTTTTTTTTCACTTTATTTTCATGCTTTTTGTCACAGTTTCTTGTCGCCTGCCTTGCCCACATCCAGAAGAACAATCTATCATCATACAATTATCAAAATATAACAAATCTAATATGAACAAGTAGGCTACCAATCACATATAAAATTTAACGAAAGTATTTGCAGAAGGAAAACATGTCCTTTTATGAAATAGGCTTCAGCCTTCTTCAAGGGCAATCCTTGCTTGCAAGCTGATGTGTAAACTTATGAGTAAACATCACTGTACTGTGATCATGGTTGTCAGATGACCATCTAGACTCTCGTTAAAAACCTCCAAAGAACGAAAGCCCACAACCTCCTGAGGAAGTCCGTTTCACTGAGGAACTGCTCTGTCAGGAAGTTCTCCATCATGTTCAGTCGAAAACGCTTTTGATTTAATTTCAACCCGTTGGTTCTGGTCCAGCTTTCTAGGGCAACAGAAAACAACTCTGCATTAGAAACTTACTAGTTGACAGACAGATTTCCCTCCTCATTGTTGCAAAGGGAGGTGGGAAGGGAGAAGGTGAGATGTTGACAAGGAGGATAAGGAGAGGAAGAATGATGCAAACCTCAGGAGAGGCCATTAAGGAGGGCTGGGCTGCAACCCACTTTGGGGGGCTTTGTGGTCCACTTTTAGGCCCCAACCCACAGGTTGGAAAACTCTGGTGCAAAATGAAAATGATGCAGATTGTGCTTGTTTCCCACAAAGCTATGCTGCTTACGTGTTTCATGAAAGTCCCCATATTTTGACAAACTGGAGGATTTGTTTTATCTGCAAAGATGGATGTAAGCAGGGGTGGAATACTAACAGGAGCTCCTTTGCATGTTAGGCCACACACCCCTGATGTAGCCAATCCTACAAGGCTCTTTTTTTGTAAGCTCTTGGAGGATTGGCTACATCACGGGGGGGTGGCCTAATATGCAAAGGAGCTCCTGCTAGAATTCCAACCCTGGATGTAAGAACAATGGTGTGGTTTCCAAAAAGTAGTTGGGGTTCCGTGCAATGACTGCTGGCTTTGGATAAGAAAGAGGTTGCCATGAAGGGCATAGACGCTTCACCTTTGCAGGGTGCACCCTATCACAAAGACCATTTCGGTGTGCTTCTACTTCCCACTCGTTCCTTTGCCAGCACATACCCTCCTGGCTGCCAATCCAGGCAGAAGCCATCTCCCAAATTGTTTGCAGCTGGGGGCTTACAGGGTGATTAGCAAAGGAGAAGTGTGAATGAGAGTATAGTGGCATGTATAGTGTCCAGATCACATGAAGTGATGGTATCACTTTACTCTACTCTGGTAAGGGTTGCCAGGTCTGACTCAAGAAATATCTGGGGGCTTTGGGGGTGGAGCCAGGAGCAAGGGCGTGACAAGCACAATTGAACTCCAAAAGAAGTTCTGGCCATCACATTCAAAAGGGGCATGTTCCTTTTAAATATCTTCCCTCCATTCGGAATAATGAAGAATAGGGGCACCTTCTTTTGGGGCTCATACAACTGAACCCCCTGGTCCAATCTTTCTGAAACTTGGGGGGGCGGGTTTGAGAAGAGGCACCAGATGCTATGCTGAAAATTTGGTGTCTCTACCTCAAAAACAGCCCCCCCCCCGAGCCCCAGATACCCTCAGATCAATTTTCCATTATACCCAATGGGAATCAGTCTCCATAGGGAATAATGGAGTGCCCAGCAGACATTTCCCTCCCCCCCCCCACTTTGATGACCCTAAAGCAGGGCGAGGGCCTCCAAACTGGCGGATCCCCTGACTCCACCTGGAAATTGGGTAAGACCTCACCTGGACTATTGTGTTCAGTTTTGGGCACCACAATTTAAGAAAGATATAGACAATCTGGAACATGTCCAGAGGAGAGCAACGAGGATGGTGAGGGGTCTGGAGACCAAGTCCTATGAAGGAAGGCTGAAGGAGCTGGGTATGTTTAGCCTGGAGAGGAAGCAGCTGAGATGTGATATGATCAGCATCTTCAAGTACTTGAAGGGCTGTCATATAGAGCACTGTTTCCCATTTGCAGGGTCGGGACCCAGTACCAGGCCACGGAAGCCTCACTACCGAGTCACAAGAAAAAACAAAGCTAGCCACGCCCCCAGCAAAGCATGATCTCTGCTCTGCTTCCTTCTTTCCACCATCTCTCTGTTGTGCAGAGAAAAGCTAGCCTTGAAGACTGACACAGGATGCAAAGCCTGAGCTCCATTTGGCTTCCTTCCTTCCCCTGTCTCTGTGTTGTGCAGAGAAAAGCTAGCCTTGAAGACTGACACAGGCTGCAAAGCCTGAGTTTTGTTTGGCTTCCTTCCTTCCTTCATCTCCGTGCTGTGCAGAGTGGAGCTGGGCTGCCTCTCCTTCTTTCTCCTCCTCCCCCAGTGTTTGAGAGAAAAGCTGGCATCCACTGGCACTTTAGATCCATGAAGTGTTCTTCAAGGTATGAGCTTTCATGTGCCTTGCAGTATGTTCTTTTGGGGAGATTTCCTGAGAGGCATGGGCGGCAAAGAAGGGGTGTGTGTTTTTTTCAGCTGAGAGGGGCGGGGAGTGGGCATTCCAGTAGCTATTTATTTTTTTTATCAAACAACCCCTGGGCAGAATTGTTGCTGGCTGGGGTAATCTGATGGTGAGTAAGGCTTCCCCCCCCTTTGTCCCCCCTTCTGTCTTTTTCCATCTGCAAGGGATGCTCTGTCTGTATTCTTGGTGTTGGGGGTGGGGGGAAGCAACAGTGGGAGGGCTTCTAGTGCCCTGGCCCCACTGGTGGACATTCTGGGACATTTTGGGGCATTGTATGAGAGAATTTTGGACTGGATGGTCCACTGGTCTGATCCAACATGGCTTCTCTTATGTTCTTTCTTTCCATGTCTTTCTTTTCCTTTCCTTTCCTTTCCTTTCCTTTCCTTTCCTTTCCTTTCCTTTCCTTTCCTTTCCTTTCCTTTCCTTTCCTTTCCTTTCCTTTCCTTTCCTTTCCTTTCCTTCCATTTCTTTCTTTCTTTCTTTCTTTCTTTCTTTCTTTCTTTCTTTCTTTCTTTCTTTCTTTCTTTCTTTCTTTCTTTCTTTCTTTCTTTCTTCCTTCCTTCCTTCCTTCCTTCCTTCCTTCCTTCCTTCCTTCCTTCCTTCCATTTTTACTGGATGAAACTTTTCTGTTCATCGTACTGTTGTTACAGACATAGGAGCTCTGCCAATGAAAAATTGGCATCCCCAGTTGTAGCCAGCTGGCCTTTCTATGAGATTTCTGTGTGAGTGAGTGAGAGTTAGAGGTGTGGGGCAGAAAAAGATTATTGGAGATTACTGCTGTATATCTCAACAGCACTAGAAGTGATGGTACTATGAACTTGGCACCATTTTACTGGTCCTGCTTTTAACAGCTGTCTGACCACCCCCAAAGTCTCCTGGCTTTACCCCCAAATTTTAGTGGGCCACGAAGGAAAAGTATAAGAATAACTGGGCCACAGGAAAGAAAAGTTTGGGAAACCTTGATATAGAAGATGGTGCAGAATTGTTTTCTGTAGCCCCAGAAGGTAGGACCGGAACAAACTGATTGAAATTAAATCAGAAGAGTTTCTGGCTCAACGTTAAGAAGAACTTCCTGACCGCTAGAGCAGTTCCTCAGTGGAACATGTTAGGAGGTGGTGGGCTCTCCTTCCTTGGAGGTTTTTAAACAGAGACTAGATGGCCATCTGACAGCAATGCTGATCCTGTGAATTTAGGGGTCTCTGTCTCTTTCTGGTTGATTTGTAAAAATCCTGCATTGTGCAGCGGGTTGGACTAGATGACCCTGAGGTCCCTTCCAGCTCCATGATTCTAAGTACCTGAGAAGGTAAAGTTGCTCTTGGCAGAGACCTTATTAAACCCTGAGGATGCGCAGAGATGAATAAGAATGGAAGACTGCTTGGAACACTAAGGGGAAGTAGTTCAGAATAACTCAAGAAAGCAATTTCCCATGACAGAGATGGACTATTCTCTAGGTTTCTCTATGAAGCTGCTTTATACTAAGTGATACCATTCATCCATCTAGGTCAGCAGGGCTCTTCTTTCTGAAAAAGAGGTGCCGAAACTCTCAAGAGGAAAATGAAGGAGAAACACATGAGTGCCCCTCATGAACTTTTAAATGCTTTTTGAGAATTTTGTTTCCATGAAGAGGCTCCGGAACACAGTTCTGCCGTGTTCCCCTAGAAAAAAAGGCCTGTAGGTTAATATTGTCTACTTTAGCTGGATCTTTAGAGCTATGCAGAGAGAGAAGCATTTGCCAACATCTCCCACGAGGAATTGAACCTGGACCTTCTGAATGCAAAGCAGATATTGTACCACAATGCCACAGACTGTCAGTAAACATCAGAAGAAGGAGGAGGAGGAGGAGGAGAAAGAGCAGATTTATACCTTGCCCTTCTCTCTGAGTCAGAGACTCAGAGTGGCTCACAATCTCCTATATCTTCTCCCCCCACAACAGAAACCCTGTGAGGTGGTTGGGGCTGAGAGAGCTCTCCCAGAAGCTTTCCTTTCAAGGACAACTCCTATGAGAGCTATGGTTAACCCAAGGCCATTCCAGCAGCTGCAAGTGGAGAAGTGGGGATCAAACCTGGTTCTCCCAGATAAGAGTTTGTGCACGTAACCACTACACCAAACTGAGATTTCATTAGTCGACAAAGACAACTGCAATAAATTGGGCAGCAAATGTTTAAAGTGTTATTATTTTTAGTGTAAATACTTACTTACAACAACGAATGATAGGTGCCACACTTAACCACTACACCAAACTGGCTCTGGAGAGTTAGTGCATGTGACTCATTCTTTCTTTTTTTCTTTTTGCTGTCAAGTCACAGGTTCACAGCTGACTTATGGTGTCCCTGCTGGGGTTTTCAAGCCAAGAGATCTTCAGAGCTGGTTTGCCATTGTCTGCCTCTGTGTAGCAACCCTGGGCTTTCTTGGTGGTCTTCCATCCAAATGTTGACCAAGATCAAACCTGCTTAAGAGCATAAGAACATAAGAGAAGCCATGTTGGATCAGGCCAATGGCCCATCCAGTCCAATACTCCGTGTCACGCAGTGGCCAAAACCCCAAAGTGCCATCAGGAGGTCCATCAGTGGGACCAGGACACTAGAAGTCCTCCCACTGTGCCCTACCAAGCACTCAGAATACAGAGCATCATTGCCCCAGACAGAGAGTTCCAACAATAAGCTGTGGCTAATAGCCATTGATGGACCTCTGGTCCATATGTCGCTGCTACCTCCTGTGGCAGTGAATTCCATGCGTTAATCACCCTTTGGGTGAAGAAGTACTTCCTTTTATCAGTTCTAACCTGACTGCTCAGCAATTTCATTGAATGCCCATGAGTTCTCGTATTGTGAAAAGGGAGAAAAGTACTTCTTTCTCTGCCTTCTCTATCCCATGCATAATCTTGTAAACCTCTATCATGTCACGCCGCAGTCGATGTTTCTTCAAGCTAAAGAGCCCCAAGCACTTTAACCTTTCTTCATAGGGAAAGTTTTCTGACGTCTGGCTATCCAGGTCAGGGCTGTCATTTTCTTACTTAATTTAAATTGTTATTTATAGGCCTTTTTTTTGTAGCAGGACTCCTTTGCATATTAGGCCACACACCCCTGATGTAGCCAATCCTCCTGGAGCTTACAGTAGGCCCTGTAAGAAGAGCCCTGTAAGCTCTTGGAGGATTGGCTACATCACAGGTGTGTGGCCTAATATGCAAAGGAGTTCCTGCTACAAAAAGAAGTCCTAGATATCTATGTTCCAGGGTAATTGTTACTTATATTCCATTGGGGGAAAAGACGTGATACGACAACCTTGCTGAAGTTATGAACATATGGATGAAGTTAGGATGTAAACTTTGGAAAATAACAACAACAACAATAATAAAAAAAAATAAAGTATAATAATCAAAATTTAATAATGCCTACTTATAAATATTGTAAATGGTCCAAATTATTTCTATTATGCCAAAATGCAAGGCCACTTTCCGACCTGTCAGCTATTTTAATGCCCTACAGCCTGGTTTCATTTTTCCAGACTGTAAAAGAAGCAGTGAGGAGAGATGTGTACTTGAAGGAATATCATCCAACCAAACCAGTTAGTCCATATTCCCACCATAGCACTTCTGCATTCTGCCATTCTCTGGACTGTCTTACTGTTGAAGGCTTTCTGTTTCTATCTAAAGCAGTAAAGATGGTAGAATAGAGGCTTCTGCAGATTGTAAAATATTCCAAGATCTCTCCAAATTGGATGAGGGGGGCAAAGACGTTGAAAATGAAATTCAACCCAAGTTAAGTGCAAGGTGATGCATGCTGGAACAATAACTCCTAACTTGAAAAATATGCTGATGGGGTCTGAACTGGCAGTGACGGAGGAGGAATTTCAGCAACCTCAGCTGTTCTCACTTTTGCATGATAAGCTGTAACCTACAGAAATCCCTATGTGATGCTATTGCTGAAGCTTTTGCATCTGGGTGGGGGTGACGTGCCATCAAGACACAGCTGACTTACGGCAACCCCAGCAAAGGGCTTTCAAGGTGAGCGAGAAGCAGAGGCGGTCTGTCATTGGCCTTCCTCTACAGCAGGGGTGGCCAAACTTGCTTACTATATGAGCCACATATAATAAATGTCAGATGTTTGAGAGCCACAAGACAAGGAGGGAGGGAGGAAGGAAGGAAGGAAAATAGATGAGAGGAGGGAGGAAGAGGTGGAACGAAAGAAGCTTAAACCTTAAATGCATTCTCCAAGCTGCCAGCTGTCTTGGTTTGGATAAGTGATTTAAAGAGAAAAATGCCTTCTCCAAGCTGGCTGATGGGGTGGTGGGAGCTTCAAGAGCCACACAATATAGCAGGGGTGGCCAACAGTAGCTCTCCAGATGTTTTTTGCCTACAACTCCCATCAGCCCCAGCCAGCATGGCCAATGGCTGGGGCTGTTGGGAGTTGTAGGGGAAAACATCTGGAGAGCTACCGTTGGCCACCCCTGCAATATGTGTGAAAGAGCCACATGTGGCTCTCAAGTCACAGTTTGGCCTCCCCTGCTCTACAGAGTCCTTTTTGACATCTCCCTTCCAAGTCCAACCCTGCTTAACTACTGAGATCTGATGAGATCAGTCCATACCAGGGGTGGCCAAACTGTGGCTCGGGAGCCACATGTGGCTCTTTCACACATATTTTGTGGCTCCCGGAGGTCAAGGAGGACCTTAATGCAGGCTTACTCTCAAGTAAGCATGCTTAGCATTGGGACCTCAGTCAGCCTCTGACCCACAGGTAGGTGACTATTTCTGCTGGTGTGTGAAGGAGAGAAGGAGGGGGAAATAGGCAGGCCTGCAAGCACTTCTCCTCCACCACAAAGGTCACCTAGAGCAGGGAAAGAGACCACAAGAGCAAAGGGAGCCACTGGAAGGAGAGATGGAATTAAAGAGGACAGTGCACTGCAGGGTTCACCTTTAGTTTCATAGCTCTTGTACGAGCTGTATCTAGTAACCTTGGTGTCAAGGCAAAGAGAGATGCATAATGATGCAAATGGTGGCTAGTGGTTTATATGGTCTTCTGCTGGTGCCAAAAAATAATTCCCTAAACTTTCCCTATGCTGATTTTATGAAAACTGTTACTCCCAGCTTTTTTTTAAAGTCTCCTTCTAGCATAGTCGTGCTGTAAAGTGCATAGATACATATTTTACTTTTTTGTGAAAAGTATCAAGAATTTTAATAAAAATGTGTGTGATATTTCTTCATGTCTTGTGGCTCTCAAACATCTGATGTTTATTCTATGTGGCTCTCATGTTAAGCAAGTTTGACCACCCCTGGTCTATACCATGCTGCCTTCCCTCCTACTTTTGCACTGTATGATGAGAGATTTCTCATTTCTGTCTTGCGGCCATCATTCAGCACTTGGATATCTCGAGTGACAGCTGCAAAGAGGGGTTCCCCCCTCCTCATGGAGTATACATCCCCTCAGCGCAATGCTCCCATTTTCGCCTCCTCTCCCCCTCCCCATCTCCAATGCCTCTTGAAGCAAAGATAACACCCTAATTGTAGTCGTGCCATAAAAAAACAAATGTGCAATACAGAAGAACAAAATTGTATGAGGCCATTTTACGCGGTGATTGTCTAGTTTTATTTGTTCCCAGTAAAACATTTCCCAGTCATCAAGGCAGTGAATATGCTTCTTTTTATTACGTTGATAAGCAAATGTGAGTACATGTGCGCCCAAGCGCGAAGCAGCGCTCTCACCAGGTGTTGGCAATCCATGCAGAAAGTGTACATCCCATCTTTGAGTGGCAATAAGCCACATCTTGGTTTTTTCCAGTCCTCTTCAACAGGCAACTCAGGTTTCCCCGAACGTATGTCGTTCGACTCAGGCACTGCACATCATCTGTTCCACTCAATAAAGTTCTTGTGGATTGCTTACCTCTGCCAAAGAAAACAGACTGTCGTCTGGTGCGATTCCAGTGTCGACGAGCGCCTCTCCGACGTCGCAGTTGTTGCTGTCAGTGTCGCACGGGTAGCTGCCCTGTGGCAAGAGCCAGCCATAACTGGGGTTAAGGGCCGCATTGTGACATGCGAAACGGGCCAGTCCATTCATAAGGCAAATGGGGCGTTCGATCTAAGCGCTGAGCATTTAGGTGTCGAGCGCTGCTTCCGAACACACAGCTGACTACGGGAGCAATGGTGCCAGACAGACGGGGATAAGGATCGGACAGGGACAAGTAGTACTCTGAATTTTGCCCCTTCAGCTGGAGCAGGGTGGAATTACTAACTTCTGGCAACATTCCCTTATGTTTTTCTAATATCATGACAAGTCAAAATTCAAATCAGGTGAAGTTTTGCCTGGCATGGTGATACAGTGGAGAGCCAGTTTGGAGTAGGGGTTAAGTGTGCAGACTCTTATCTGGGAGAACCAAGTTTGATTCCCCACTCCTCCACTTGCACCTGCTAGCATGGCCCTGGGGCAGCCATAGCTCAGGCAGAGGTTGTCCTTGAAAGGGCAGGTGCTGTGAGAGCCCTCTCCAGCCCCACCCACCTCACAGGGTGTCCGTTGTGGGGGAGGAAGGGAAAGGAGATGAGCCACTCTGAGACTCTGGAGTGGAGGGCGGGATATAAATCCAATATCTTCTTCTTCTTCAGTGATGAGAAAAACATCACCTATTGAGCATTTGTTTGACATCCAGCTGTTAAAGCGATACGAGCTCTTTCAGGGAGGAAAAAAAAGATGGCCCTATAGAGAACAGTTGTGATTCATCATCTGCCAGTTCGGCTGACAACCTGCTCGGAGGACACGATCAAGGAACCGATTGCTCGCTGCACTGTTCAGAAGAACCCAAAGAATCCAGGCGTGTCCCTTAGTATGCTTAGATTGCATTCGCACACAATGAGAGTGCTATCCCCTAAATGCTGCCCCCCCATTCATTTGTCGCTGCTGCCTCAAGTTGCTGAGTGACATAGTTAAAGAACATAAGAACATAAGAGAAGCCATGTTGGATCAGGACAATGGCCCATCCAGGCCAACACTCTGTGTCACACAGTGGCCAAAATTTTTATATATATATACACACACACTGTGGCTAATAGCCACTGATGGACCTCTGCTCCATATTTTTATCTAACCCCCTCTTAAAGCTGGCTATGCTTGTAGCTGCTACCACCTCCTGTGGCAGTAAATTCCACATGTTAATCACCCTTTGGCTGAAGAAGTACTTCCTTTTATCTGTTCTAACCCGACTGCTCAGCAATTTCATCGAATGCCCACGAGTACTTCTTTCTCTACTTTCTCAATCCCATGCATAATCTTGTAAACCTCTATCATGTCCCCCTGCAGTTGTTTCTCCAAGTTAAAGAGCCCCAAGCATTTAAACCTTTCTTCATAGGGAAAGTGTTCCAAACCTTTAATCATTCTAGTTGCCCTTTTCTGCACTTTTTCCAATGCTATAATATCCTTTTTGAGGTGCGGTGACCAGAATTGCACACAGTATTCCAAATGAGACCGCACCATCGATTTATACAGGGGCATTATGATACTGGCTGATTTGTTTTCAATTCCCTTCCTAATAATACCCAGCATGGCGTTGGCCTTTTTTATAGCAGTGCGGAAATCCATTTGAAATTTTTAGTGGAGCCTTACTACTCCAGCGCCTCTGTGTTTTCAAGGTTTGCCCATGAACTCAGCTAATCTTGTGATCAGTTCTTGCAGCTGCATCATGAATTGCATCATGCATCATGCTGAGTGGACAAGCACAAAAAGCAGGCCATGCAGTGTTTTCCTGGATCAGTTATTTAAAGGAGGCATCGAACTACACAGTTACAGAGGAGATGAACAGAAAGTGATTATGTACTTGATAAGGTGTCCGGCGTCCGCTTTAATAACCCAATCAAGATCCCAGGGAATACATGTCTCTTCTCTGATACTTGAGAAGATTTTGTCAAGTTGCTATTTGCTATACATTACTGTTGCAACAGCTGTGTTTTCTTGACTGTGTTTTTCTGAGTCTCATGGCTTAATAAATCTATGCCTTCTGACATCATTATTCAGCTGGACTGTGAAGTTTGCTCTGTTTTGCTTGTCTCTTCACAGAAGCCAGATATTTGTGCCAGCTTGGCAGTGAGGATGTTCACACTTGTGCCAACTTGCATTTGACTTCTCTTGGGTGAAGATTCTTTACCTACAGTAAATATGGAACACTGAGAACTGTGTGAAGATTCTTTATCTACATTTTAGAACAGTTAGATCAACTGTGATTACAAAAGGCAGGGCTTTTTTGAGCAGGAACGCAGTTCCAGCTTTCTTGGCATCAGGGGTGTGGCCTAATATGCAAATGAGTTCCAGCTGGGCTTTTCCCACAAAAAGCCCTGCGCTGAATAATGGTGTCATCAGGGGCTGTGGCCTAATATGCAAATGAGATCCTATTGAGCTTTTTCTACACACAAAAGCCCCGTGTGAAACAATGGTGATGTCAGGGGGTGATGCCTAATATGCAAATGAGTTCTGGGGGGGGGTTTAAAAGCCCCATGGCAAACAATTTTGAGATCGGGGTGTGGCCTAATATGCAAATGAGTTCCAGCTGGGTTTTTCTATTTAAAAACCCTGTGTGAGACAATGGTGCCAGCAGGGGGTGTGGCCTAATATACAAATGAGTTCCTGCTGGGATTTTTCTATGAAAAAAGCCTTGACAAAAGGGAATGGATTGGACTATGGCAGCAGAGAAGCCTACCATTTTGCTTTGAGACAGGGCCTAAAAATGACTGCTTAAGAAAGACTGAACAGCTCAGACTAGCCCGATCGCATCAGATCTAGGAAGCTAAGCAAGGTTAGGACTTGGATGGGAAACCACCAAGGAAGTTTCAGGGTCACTATGCAGAACCAGGTAAGATCGAACCACCTCTGAATGTCTCTTGCCTTGAAAACCACATGAGGAGTCACCATAAGTCAGCTGCAACCCAACAGCAGAGAAGAAGAGAGGGTCTGCTTTTATTTTTCAAGCCATGCTTGTTCTTTATCCTGCTATTTTGCAATAATAAAACCTCAGAAAACATTAAGAGTCCAAGAGCACCTTAAAGACTAGCAACATTTGTGGTAACCGGGGTGGAATTCTAGCAGGAGCTCCTTTGCATATTAGGTCACGCCAGTCTTCCAAGAGCTTACAAGGCACTTTTTGGTAAGCTCCAGGACGATTGGCTACGCCAGGGGCATGTGGCCTAATATGCAAAGGAGCTCCTGCTAGAATTCCAACCCTACCACCAGTATGAGTTCTCTTGAGTCGCTGTTCACGATACTTGGGTGTATACAAATCATTTTTGTAACTTTATTATTCTTATATGAGGGGGATTGTCAGGGGTCAAATATATACTTGGAAATCACATTGGGTGCTTTCACATGCAAGTGGATTTTGCTATTCTTACACAGTAAAAATCCATTTGCAAGGCATGTTATTTAGTGTGTGTGAAAGCACCCACTGTGTGATCTATCACAGACTGAGAGCCTTAATATATGAGTAACAATATTCAATAATACAACAAAAAAAGAATCTCTCTCTTTCATACCAACTTTTTTGAACCTTTGCGAATTTTTGGAATTCTGACAAAAGGTGGTGGGCATAGTCACAAAAATGGGTGCCGCAGGAGGTGAAGCCAACCACACAATGTCAGGGATCAAGGGTGTATATAAGTCTAACAGAACAAAGTTGGGCTCCAGTGGCTCCTTTAAGATCAACCAAGTGTAATTCTGGGCATAAGCTTTGGTGTTCATGCCCACTTCTTCCAATAGGTTGAAGCAGATACATTGAAACCAGACTTAACAAGGGTTAATGGAAATCAAGATCTTTATGGATTTTGTAGAAGCAGCCCAGACGGAACTCATTTGTATATTAGCCTACACACCCCAACATTAGCATTGTTTCATACAGGGCTTTTTTGTAGAGAAAGCCCAACAGGAACTAATTTGCATATTAGGCCACACCCTTTCCTGCCCTGTTTTCTCACTTCCTCCCCTTAATAATAATAATAATAATAATAATAATAATAATAATAATAATAATAAGTTTTATTTATACCCCGCCCTCCCCGCCCTCCCCGCCAGGGCAGGCTCAGGGCGGCTTACAATCTATCATGATGTAGTATCATGATATGACAATACAGGTAAAATCAATACACAATATAAATACAAATATAAATACAAATACAGATACAAATATAAATTAATGTTAAAAAGCTAAAAACTATATGGTGGTGCTACAGTCTCTATTTATACAGGCAGCGTAATATTCAGTCTGGTCACGTCTTGAAGGCTTCTTGGAAGAGGACGGTTTTGCAGGCCCTGCGGAACTGGTTGAGGTCCCGCAGGGCCCGCACCTCCTCCGGTAACTGATTCCACCATTGGGGCGCTTTTATGGAGAAGGCCAGCTCCCTAGTTATTTTAAGTTTGGCCTCCTTAGGCCCAGGGATTTCCAAAAGATTTTGTGAACTGGAACGCAGTGCCCTCTGGGGAACATATGGAGAGAGGCGGTCCCTAAGGTAGGCAGGTCCTTGGCCATATAGGGCTTTATAGGTGATAACCAGCACTGTCATGCCTGCCCCTGCTGACTCAGAGCAGGTGCCTGCTTCTGACCCCGCCCCTGCTGTGCAGATGCCTTCAGCAACAGAGGACGTAAGTCCTGAAGGAGCCAGCCAGCAGCAGGGGCCACCTGAAACCAATCTGGCCACACCAGGTACTAGCTCATCTCCCCCAGACTCACCAACACCTGGGGCCCGCCTGCGCGAGAGGAGACGCCTGGAATTCAGGAACAGGCGTAGAGAGGCGCGCATGCGGGCTAGAAGAGATCTGAGCCCGGAGTTCTAACGAGCCAATTAGCCAGCAGTATATCTGGGATCCTGGCCTCAGGCCAAACTGTGCTGGCAACAAGCGAACACCCTTGGATGTGTCTGCGTCTCGCACCCCTTGCTTCGGACAGAACCTGTGCATTCCTGACCCGGCCTGACTCATAGACTGGTATTCTGGACTCTGGCTTTGCTTATCGGACTGGCTTAGGTATCGTTTGATCTCGGCTTTGCTTCCCGGCTTCTGACTCTCGGCTCTGTTTCCCGGCTTCTGACTTTCGGCTCGGCTCCCCGGTTTCTGACTCTCGGCTTCCCTGACCAAGCTTCCGTCTCACCCTCCAGCCTGCCTGTTTACGTTATCAATCAACTGGACTGTTTTACGACCACTCCCTGTGCTTCGCCTGAGCTGTCTGCGAGAGGTCCTGGCTCGTTGCCAGGACGATAGCAGCCGCAGCTTCGTGTCAGAGACTCGGGCCGTGACAGCTTGCCAGCACCCAAAACTCACCAGGCACGCTCATGACGGACCAAGCGGCAGGAGGCATGGACCCCTTGCCGGGGCTCCTAGACCAGGTGCAGCAATTAACCCAAGCGGTGATTACTCTGCAGCAGCAGACTGCGTCCAATGCCGTGGCCTTGGCTGCCGCCGCTGCTCCCCGCTCTCGCTGCCCGGTGAGCATTCCTGAGAAATTCGCAGGAAACTTGGAAGAGTTCCCTGCCTTCCTCGCCCAGTGTGAACTATACATGGAGATAAGGCAGGGCGACTTCCCTACAGACAAAACAAAAGTCTGTTTTATCCTGAGCCTGCTTAAAGGGCCAGCGGCCAAGTGGGCCACTCCTCTGCTGCTAGAGCCCTCGCCGCTGCTAGCAGACTACACACGGTTCAAGGCACACTTCCAGGCCGCCTATGCCAACCCTGTGCGTGCTGAGACAGCTAATCGCAAGATACGGGCTCTGCACCAAGGCCAGAACTCTGTGTCTCAGTATACCACAGAGTTCCAGCTGCTGGCTCAAGACCTGGCCTGGAATGAAGCTGCCTTGGTGGACCAGTACACTGAAGGCCTCTCCGATGCCGTCCTGGACGAACTGGCACGCACCGACCGCCCAGCCGCCCTCCAGGACCTGATCCTGCTGTGTCTACGCATTGATGGGCGACTGCAAGGTCGGCGCCAGAGGCAGAAGAGGGGCACTACTCCAACAAGGTCCCCCCCGGCGGCTCCCGTTCCAGGTACCCCAGCTTTACCGCCGGCTGTAGAACCCATGCAGCTGGGCGGCGCCCGCCCTCGCCTGACCCCTGAGGAGAAGAACCGACGGCGCACCCACAACCTGTGCCTGTATTGTGGAGGGGACGGGCATTTTGCAAGCTCCTGCCCGGCCAAATCAAAGCGCACCCCGAGCTCCGCTGCCTCGGTAAAAGGCCAGCCCCAGGTCTAGCCGGATCTCCTGGCCTGGGGCACTCCTTGAGGTCCTCTAGCTCCGTCCATCCACCACCCACCCCGTTCCTGGTCCCGATCCGCCTGCAGCTTCCCGACGACCGGTGGATCTTCGTCCATGCCATGTTGGACTCAGGGGCTGCCTGCTGCTACATGGACAGCCACTTTGCCAAGGAGCATGGCGTCCCCGTTCGGGAAAAGGGAACTCCTACACTGGTCGAGGCAGTGGATGGTCGTCTGCTGCGCTCGGGGCCGGTCCGCCACGAAACTCTACCACTCGTTTTGTGGGTCCAACAGCGCCAAGGGAAGCAGACCTTCGATTTGGCCCGCATGCCACGCTTCCCTGTTATCTTGGGCCTGTCCTGGCTGCAAGCCCACAACCCCCATGTGGACTGGGTGCAACGTGAACTGAGCTTTTCGAGTACCCTCGCACCCTGTTCCCCGCTACCACCCGACTCGACTCAGGTGCCGCCTGTCAACCAACCCGGTTCCCCACGCACCACCAGCCTCCTGGGGGCCGCCACCACACTCCCAACTCCCTACCAGGAGTTCGCGGACGTCTTCAATGAGAAGGAAGCAGACCAGCTTCCCCCACATCGGCCCTACGATTGCGCCATCGACCTGGTGCCCGGCGCTCCGCTACCCGCAGGCCGCCTGTACCCCATGGCAGACCCGGAACTGGCTGCCCTCCGGGAGTACTTGGACAAGAACTTGGCCCGAGGGTTCATTAGACCCTCCACCTCGCCCCTGTCTTCACCTGTCCTGTTCGTTAAGAAGAAGACCGGGGACCTGCGACTCTGCAACGACTACCGGGCCCTCAATAAGATTACCATTCGGAACCGCTACCCGCTCCCACTGATCCCTGAGCTCCTCGACCGCGTCAAAGGGGCCACGATCTACACCAAGCTCGACCTTCGCGGGGCCTACAACTTGGTTCGTATCAAAGCCGGGGATGAGTGGAAGACCGCTTTTGGCACCAGGTATGGCCAATACGAACATCTGGTCATGCCCTTTGGGCTCACCAATGCCCCCGCCGTCTTCCAACATTTTATGAATGACGTTTTCCGTGACCTGCTAGACCGGTTCCTGATCATTTATTTAGATGACATTTTGGTCTACTCTGCATCCGAACAGGAGCACATCCACCACGTCCGCCAGGTGCTACAGCGACTCCGAGCCAATCACCTGTATGCCAAGCTGGAGAAATGTGCTTTCCACCTCCAGTCCGTTGAGTTCCTGGGGCACATCATTTCCCCCCAGGGAACCCAGATGGATCCGCGAAAGGTCGACGCCATCCTTCAATGGCAGGCCCCTCGAAGTCGGAAGGACATCCAGCGCCTCCTGGGCTTCGCCAATTATTACAGGCAATTCATCGCGGGCTACGCCGACCTCACCAAGCCCTTGACCAGACTCCTCCGACCGAAGGAGCCCTTTCAGTGGACCCCCGAAGCCGACCGGGCCTTCCGCCAGCTCAAGCAGAGTTTTTCCTCCAGTCCCCTTCTGCGGTACCCTGACCCGAGCTTGCCCTTCATGGTGGAAGCAGACGCCTCCAATGTGGCCCTCGGAGCCGTGCTCTCCCAGCGGGACGAGCCTAGCCAGCCATGGCAGCCCTGCGCCTACTACTCCCGGCAGCTCTCGGCTGCCGAACGCAATTACACCATTTGGGAGAGAGAGCTCCTGGCTATCAAGGTGGCCTTTGAGGTCTGGCGCCACCACCTTGAGGGGGCCAGGCATCCGGTCCAAGTCTTCACCGACCATCGTAACCTGGAACATTTGCAGACCACCCGCCGGCTGAACCAGCGGCAGATCCGGTGGTCCCTGTTCTTCTCACGATTTGACTTTACCATCACCTACGTCCCGCACTCCCAGAACCAGAGAGCCGACGCTCTGTCCCGCCGGCCGGACTATAACACCTCTAGTGCCACCGAAGCCCCCAGGGCTAGTATTCTGCCACCCTCGGTCTTTGCCGCCACTCTGACCGCACCCGCCCTGGTGGCCGAGATACAGGCCAGCCAAGACACCGACCCGTGGGCGCAGAAACACCGGCAGGAACCGCAGCAAGACCCTGCCGGAGAACTATCCACCCGGGATGGGCTGCTCTACCATCGGGAGCAGTTGTACGTCCCTCCCGGGCCTCTCCGATCCCGCATCCTCCGGCTGGCCCACGATGCCCCCCCGGCTGGGCACTTCGGGCAGCACAAGACCGCCCATCTGTTGACCCGGGACTTCTGGTGGCCTCGCGTCCGAGCGGACGTTAGTCGCTACGTGGCTTCTTGCGAGGTCTGCCGCCGAGCCAAGAACGTACCGGCCAAACCCTCCGGTCTCCTGCAACCCCTGCCGACTCCCGCCGGTCCCTGGGACGTGGTGTCCATGGACTTTATCGTAGACCTGCCACGATCCCAGGGCCACACCTGCATTTTCGTTGTGGTGGACCTGTTCACCAAAATGGCCCACTTCGTCCCCTGTGCCAGAGTACCATCCGGGCCGGAGACTGCCCAGCTGTACCTAAACCACGTCTTCCGCCTGCACGGGTTACCCACGCAGGTCATCTCGGATCGGGGCCCACAATTCACATCCCGCTTTTGGCAGGCCTTCCAGCACGGTTTGGGGACAGAACTACACCTGTCTTCCGCCTACCATCCCCAGACCGACGGGCAGACCGAGCGGACCAACGCCACCTTGGAGCAGTACTTGCGCTGCTATACCAGCTATCAGCAAGACAACTGGGCCACTCTGCTACCCCTGGCAGAGTTCACAGCTCTACGCGGACCACGCCGTTTGCCGCCAACTATGGACTGCACCCCCGATTCTTCCCTCCGCTCGGCCCCTCCGCCAACGTTCCCGCAGCCACCGACCGACTTGAGGAACTCCACGCGCTCCACGCCCTCCTGCGCACTCAGCTCCAGCGCGCCAAGGACGCTTACAAACTGGCCGCGGACCGACATCGCCAGGACGGAGCCCCCCTCAAGGTCGGAGATTCTGTCTGGCTCTCGACCCGGTACCTCCGGACTCCTGGCCGGTCCTCCAAGCTAACCGATCGGTTCATCGGGCCCTTCCCCATAGAGGCGCAAGTCAACCCCGTGGCATTCCGCCTACGCCTTCCGGCCCACCTCCGGATACACCCCGTATTCCACCGCTCCCTCCTCCAACCAGCGGCAGCGCCGGACCCAAACCGGGACGTTCCACCACCGCCTCCGCCACCGGTGCTGGTGGACGATGAGGAAGAGTTTGAAGTCCACCAGATCCTAGACTCCCGACTGCACCGAGGTCAACTCCAGTACCTGGTGGACTGGGAAGGCTACCCTCCCGAGGATCGCTCCTGGGAACCGGCTGCCCACCTGCATACCCCTGACCTGCTCCGGCAGTTTCATGAGGCCTACCCAGATAAGCCAGGCGGCTTGGATGAGGGGGGGCCTGAGGGGGGGGATAGTGTCATGCCTGCCCCTGCTGACTCAGAGCAGGTGCCTGCTTCTGACCCCGCCCCTGCTGTGCAGATGCCTTCAGCAACAGAGGACGTAAGTCCTGAAGGAGCCAGCCAGCAGCAGGGGCCACCTGAAACCAATCTGGCCACACCAGGTACTAGCTCATCTCCCCCAGACTCACCAACACCTGGGGCCCGCCTGCGCGAGAGGAGACGCCTGGAATTCAGGAACAGGCGTAGAGAGGCGCGCATGCGGGCTAGAAGAGATCTGAGCCCGGAGTTCTAACGAGCCAATTAGCCAGCAGTATATCTGGGATCCTGGCCTCAGGCCAAACTGTGCTGGCAACAAGCGAACACCCTTGGATGTGTCTGCGTCTCGCACCCCTTGCTTCGGACAGAACCTGTGCATTCCTGACCCGGCCTGACTCATAGACTGGTATTCTGGACTCTGGCTTTGCTTATCGGACTGGCTTAGGTATCGTTTGATCTCGGCTTTGCTTCCCGGCTTCTGACTCTCGGCTCTGTTTCCCGGCTTCTGACTTTCGGCTCGGCTCCCCGGTTTCTGACTCTCGGCTTCCCTGACCAAGCTTCCGTCTCACCCTCCAGCCTGCCTGTTTACGTTATCAATCAACTGGACTGTTTTACGACCACTCCCTGTGCTTCGCCTGAGCTGTCTGCGAGAGGTCCTGGCTCGTTGCCAGGACGATAGCAGCCGCAGCTTCGTGTCAGAGACTCGGGCCGTGACAAGCACCTTGTAACGAACCTGGTACACAATTGGCAACCAGTGCAGTTCCCGCAGCCTAGGCCACACGTGTTCCCACCGGGGTAGTCCCACTAGCAGCCTGGCTGCTGCATTTTGCACCAGCTGTAGTTTCCGCGTTCGGTACAAGGGCAGCCCCATGTAGAGTAGTCTAATCTCGAGGTGACCGTTGCATGGATCACTGTTGCCAGGTCACCTCGCTCCAGGAAGGGGGCCAACTGCCTTGCCCATCTAAGATGAAAAAAGGCGGATTTGGCAGTGGCCGCTATCTGGGCCTCCATTGTCAAGGAGGACTCCAATAGCACTCCCAAGCTCCTGACTTCACGCACTGGTGCCAATGGCGTCCCGTCAAAAGCTGGGAGGGGAATCCCTCCTTCCGGGGCGCTGCGATCTAGGCAAAGGACCTCTGTCTTCGCTGGATTCAATTTCAGCCCGCTCAGCTTGATCCAATCAGCAACGGCTTGCAGTGCCCGGTCCAGATCTATAGGGGCATCAGCGGCCCGGCCTCCCATCAGTAGGTAGAGCTGGGTGTCGTCAGCATACTGATGGCATCCCAGCCCATGTCCCTGGGCGATCTGGGCAAGGGGGCGCATAAAGATGTTAAATAGCATTGGAGAGAGGACCGCCCCCTGAGGCACCCCACAGTTAAGTGGGTGCCTCTGAGACAGCTCTCCCCCAATTGCCACCCTTTGTCCCCGACCTTCAAGGAAAGAGGAAAGGCACTGCAAGGCTAACCCCTGAATCCCTGCGTCGGCGAGGCGGCGGGTCAGCAGCCGGTGATCGACCATATCGAACGCCGCCGATAGGTCTAGCAACAGCAATACCGCCACACCACCTCGATCCAGATGTCGCCGGAGATCATCCATGAGGGCGACCAGCACCGTCTCTGTCCCATGGCCCGGACGAAAGCCGGATTGAAAAGGATTTAAGGTGGAAGCGTCATCCAGAAAACTCTGTAGCTGCAACGCCACAGCCCTTTCTATTACTTTGCCCAAAAAGGGCAAATTTGAGACCGGCCGGTAATGCGCCAATTCGGCCGGATCTAATGTAGTTTTTTTCAAGAGAGGGCGGACCACTGCCTCTTTCAGAGGAGTTGGAAAAAGATCCTCTGAGAGAGATCTATTTATGATGTCCCGTATAGGAGATCGTAGCTCCTCCTGGCAAGCTTTAATTAACCAGGAGGGGCAGGGGTCCAGGTCGCAGGTTGTTGGGCATGCAGCAGAGAGGATTCTGTCGACTTCCTCCAAGCTGAGGGGGTCGAAGCGATCCAGGATCAAACCAGAAGGCAGGCACGGAGCCTCGAGTCCACTTACTGTATCCAATATGGCGGGGCAGTCGCAGCAGAGCGATTGGACTTTGTCTGCAAAAAATTTCGCAAAAGCCTTACAGCCTATCTCCAATTCCTTAACGTTTGGCTTGCCTTGCGGCAATGTAGTTAAAGTCCGAATTGTTCTAAATAATTGTGCCGGGCGCGAATTTGCAGACGCAATCTTGGCCGCAAAGTATGTCTTCTCATCAGACAGTTTATAAAATATTTACTCCCTCTGGGATTTTACACCATCAGTAGTTGCAGCTGTTGGTGTTGTTCAGGTTTCTTTGTTATGTTTAGTGTTTTATTGTATTTATTGAATAATATGTTTTATCATTGATGTCACCTGCTTTGAGCCTGGTTTATTAAAGCTGATAAAATAATAAATAAATAAGATGTATAAGTAACTGTGCAATAAGTATAGCTAAGACTGAGTTAAAGCAGTTGGTAAAACCAGTGAATAGCAGCAAATTAGTACACAGATAATAAAAAGAGTTGACAAACAGATGCAAGAGCTGAATGACTTGGCATCTGTAGTGAGATAAAAACCCGATATCTCTATTAAGCCCTGGGGTTCCATTGTCCTGAGTGTTGTAAAAACTTATAATTCAGCAGTCTCCCTTTCAGGCAGAAGCTGTGTTTTAACAGGATGTCTTTTAATCTGCACAGCCAATCAGAAGCCCTGCTGGGAAAAAGCTGTACCTAGCCCCGCCTACTCTCTAAAAGCACTTATCAGGCACCAGGAAAGGTGTTGCCAGGCACTATGCTAAATGCTATTTTATAATGTTTAAGTTTTGGCCCTTCCAATGGTTTTATGAAATGGGCGGTATTTACCTTTTATGCACAGGTGACATTAATATGGGATCTTTCTGTGTTGAGGACTGCTGCTTTGTAGTTTGCATTTGTTTGGATCACTGAAATTCATATAGTCCAATGGCAGCCAAATGTCCATTTCCATCTGACTTGGGATCTATTACAGATCATATAATCATAGAGTTGGAAGGGACCTCCAGGGTCATCTAGTCCAACCCCCTGCACAATACAGGAAACTCACAAATATCTCCCCCTAAAGTCATAGGATGTTCATTGCTGTCAGATGGCCATCTAGTCTCTGTTTAAAAACCTCCAAGGAAGGAGAGCCCACCATCTCCCGAGGAAGCCTGTTCTACTGAGGAATCACTCTAACGGTCAGGAAGTTCTTCCTAATGTTGAGCCGGAAACTCTTTTGATTTAATTTCAGCCCACTGGTTCTGGTCCTGCTTTCCGGGGCCACAGAAAACAATTCCACACCATCCTCTAGATGACAGACCTTCAAGTACTTGAAGATGGTGATCATCTGTACCCTGGACCTTCATTGATTTATTCACAAGGCTGAAGATTACGGAATAAGTTCCCTAAATGTAAAACGCAACCATTGGAGGGATGCAGTATTGTGAGAGAAGAGAATATATAATGGTTCCATGCTATCTTCTTGGCTCAATTCAAGTACTCAGAAAGAAAGAAATGGCCAGGGCCCAAGATTAAGGTACAGCCAATATGATCTGTTATACCCAGCTGAGAATACTTTCACAAAGTGTCATCTTTAAATGCTGCAGCAGTGAATTGCTGTTCTTTCACTGGAGACTCGCCCAAGTCTAGGTATCTTCTGGAATCCATGTGACCTTTTTTAATTCAATGGCCAAGAGGCATGGTGGGATAGGGAAAAGTGGCATTTATCCAATGTAGCTGCTTTCTGCTAAATAAAAATACAATTTATAATTCACATTGATACTTGCCTTGCGCCCTGGGGACTGGCTAGAGTTGCTAGCCTCCAGGTGGAGCCTGGAAGCCTCCTATTACAACTGACCTCCTGACAATAGAGGTCAGTTCCCCTGGAGCAAATAGCTTCAGGTCAGGGAAAGGTACACTTTTGGGGAGGGACGGTGGCTCAGTGGTAGAGCATCTGCTTGGGAAGCAGAAGGTCCCAGGTTCAATCCCTGGCATCTCCAACTAAAAAGGTCCAGGCAAATAGGCGTGAAAAACCTCAGCTTGAAACCCTGGAGAGCCTTTGCCAGTCTGAGTAGACAATACTGACTTTGATGGGCTGAGGGTCTGATTCAGCATAAGGCAGCTTCATATGTTCATATGTAGGATGGACTGTATGACGCTGTACCCTGCTGAGGTTCCTCCAATCCTCAAACCCTGACATTCCTAGGCTCCACCTTCAAAATCTCTAAGTATTTCCCAACCCAGACCTGGCAATTGTTGGATGGGGTATTTATGTCAGCCTCCAGGTGGGATATGGGGATCCCCTGGAATTACAGCTCATCTCCAGACTACAGAGATCAGCTCTGTGGAGAAAATGGAAGGGAGGGACCATGGTTCAGTGGAAAAGCATGCAGAAGGTCCCAAGTTCAATCTCCAGCATCTCCAATTGAAAGGACCAGGTTGAAGGTAATGGGAAAGACCTCTGCCTGAGACCCTGAAGAGCAACTGCCAGTCTGAGTAGACAATACTGACCTTGATAGACCAAAGATCTGATTCAGTATAAGGCAGCTTCAGGTGAAGCTTTGGAGGGTGGACTTAATGGCATTGTATCCCACAGGGGTCTCAGTTTTCCCTAGGCTCCACCCTCAGATCTCCAGGAATTTCCCATCCTGAATCTGGCAACCCTAGGCCCCCAATCCATGTCAGTGGCTGGGGGGACTTGATAACACTAAGGTGGGGCTTGCTGTAAATCTAATTTATATTCACCAGCATGGAGTGAGACCCAGCACGGTGTAATGGTTAAGAGCAGTGGACTCTAATCTGGAGGACCAGGTTTGATTCCCCAGTCCTCCTTCCCATTAAACCTACTGAGTGACCATGGGCCAGTCACAACTTTCTTAGAGCTCTCGCAACCCCATCTACCTCACAGGTAGTGTTCCCTCTAAAGCTGAGTTAGTGTGAGCTAGCTCACAGATTTTTAGCCTCCAGTTCACACATTTTTGTCTTAGCTCAGGAAGGATGACCCCAGAGCACACTAATTTATGCAGTAGCTCACAACTTTAATACCAGTAGCTCACAAAGTAGAATTTTTGCTCACAAGTCTCTGCAGCTTAGAGGGAGCATTGCTCACAGGGGGTCTGTTGGAGGGAGAGGAAGGGAAGGTGATAGTGATCCACTCTGAGACTCCTTTGGGTAGTGAAAAGCAGGATGCCCACAACTAACCGGCACTGAACTTGAACTGAGTGTAGCTGTAAGATCGCTGTATGGTTTAATGTTTATGTATATAACTGTGATAAATGTCTAGATTTTAACTACGTAAATTATGAAATACTAACTTTTTATGTTTAATTTTATATTCTATGCTAGTTTTATATGTTAGTTTTTTACATGTTGTAAGCCGCCCTGAGCCACCTGGTGGGAAGGGCAGGATATAAATTCCAAATAAATAAAATAAAAATCAACTCCTCCTCCTCTTCTTTGTTTATTTACTTAATTAATATTCCACCCTTTCCTGCAAAGAGACTCGGAGTACAACATATAAAACCATTAAAAGCAATTCAACAATAAATAATGAAACCCACTAAATACTATAAATCAGTCAATGAGGCATTTAAATTCTGATGGGAGGTGGCACACAGCAGGGGAGGCCAGTTTAGATGTATTATGGATGCCCGCTGCCCTGACTAAAGGCTTGGCAGAACAGCTCCGTCTTATAGGCCCTACGAAATTCAAATAAGGCCCATATATGCCCCAGAGGTCGCTTCGTTCGGCCTCCCAAGATAGGCTGACTGTCCCCACCCCAAGAGATGCCCATTTTGCCTCTACCAGCGTCAGGTCTTTCTCGGTCCTGGCCCCAACCTGGTGGAATCAGCTCCCTATGGAGATCCGGGCCCTACCTGGCTTGTTAGCCTTTCATAGGGCTTGTAAAACGGAGCTGTTCCGCCAGGTTTTCGGGTGAGGCAGCGGGCATCTATTCATTAGATTGGTTGGCCTCCCCTACTGTACAATCCTACTGCGCTGTTTCACTGTATTGTATTGTTACACCATCTTACTATATGGTCCTGCCGAACCATTCTGTTGGACTGAACATTGTAATTGGTTTTTATTGTTATGCTGTTGTGATTTTATCATTTATGTTGTGCTCCGCTCTGAGCCCCTACGGGGAATGGGCAGAACAGAAATAAACAAATTATCATCATCATCATCATCATCATCATCATCATCATCATCATCATCATCATCATCTCTACTGGAGTTGATTCCACCAGGCTGCAGACAGGTCAGGGAAGGCCCTGGCCCTGGTCAAGGTGAGACAGACATCCCTCAGGCTGGGAACAGTCAGCAGAGGTTGTGAAGTTGGGCGTAAAGATCTTCAGGGCTCATATGGGGAGAGGCAGTCCTGTAGGTATGTTGGTCCCAGGCTGCAAAGGACTTTAGATTTCAATACCAAAACCTTGAAGCGGATCTGGTATTCAATGGGCAGCCAATGCAATTGGTGTAACGCTGGTCAAATGCTTGCCCGTGGAAGCAATGCAAGTAACAGGCGTGCCACTGCATTTTGCACCAGCTGTAGTTTCCGGGTCAACCCCAAGGGCAAGCCCACGTAGAGCAAGTTACAGTAATCCAGTCTGGAAATAACTGTTCTTCTTCTAATTAAGTCAAGCTAAATATCAAAAGTAGAGAGAAAAGTATGTAAAATGGGCATGCCTATGAAGCTAATGTCTTCAGCAAGAGGCCTGCAGTCCGGCCAAAGAGAATCAATGGGGTACTGTGCCTAACACAGTATGAGTCTCCTCCCTATATCCAAACCACAGACCTGGCTAAAACCTCAGGCGGATTCCGCACTCACCTTGGTCTGGGACAGGCTTCCGTTTCCACGTGGAGCAAGCTGGCGATTTCGCAACAGTCACTTCACATTGCCATTTTGTGCAGGGCAAACTCGTGATTTGCCCTGCCACAGTGTAAACCTGAAAAAAAAATCACAGTTTTGCCCCGCGCAAAATGGCAGCATGGAGCAATTGGTGCAAAATCGCCAGCTTGCTCTGCGCAGAAATGGAAGCACGCCCTGGACCAAGGTGAGTGCGGAATCAGCCTCAATTTCATCAAGGTATTTATGGCTGTATTAGAAATCTCAGCTCCTTTGCCTCCCCTCATTCTAATGACCTGCTTAACCACCCTGCCGCTCACCTCTCTGACATCACATCAAAGGCAAAGACCGTTTCATTAGAATCACAGAGTGACAGATGAAAAGGGAGGGAGAAGCAGGAAAGGAGGGGGGGGGCAAACTTTTTAGAAAGCTCCCAGTCTCCAAGCCAAGTGATGCAACAAAGGTTTCAATTATGCCAGGGCTACAGCCATGCCAATGGGTGGAAATGGTTCTTCTCTTCCCAGAGACAGTAGCAGGAGGCATATTCTAATAAAATCATGAAATTACGCACACATGCACTCACACACACACAAATCCCATTTAGCAAAGTCGTCCCATTCTGACCTTTCTGCAGTGTGCTATTGACAATTCCGTTAACATTTCTTTAAATTTAATTCCCGGGCCTGAGACATGACAGAAAAGAAAATGCGTTCATCTCAATTGTAAAAAAAAAAGAAAAAACCCTTTCACTTTAATGCATCTTTGAATTAATTGTGCACAGTGCTTCATATTGAATACAATAAATGGGAAGGGAATTGATTAGGACCCCAGGGAACAATGGAATAGGATTGGCTAGCAAAAGCAGGAAGTGACATGGGGAAAAATAGTCGGGGTGGGGGGCAGAATTAGCCATTTCAAAAGACACGTTAATAAAGAAATCCTCCCTGGGGCTTGAATTTCGCATTCAGATGCCATGAATTGCTGCTGTCAGCTGTAAGGTGTCAAATGATTTGATCCGGCTGAAAGTCTTGGCTAATCCTGGATCCTCTTGCAAAAAGCGAAAAGTAACTGCACGAGCCCCTGTTGTGCGACTTAGGGAGAGTACATTAGAGCCCAGCGTGAGGTTTTGCTTGTCTTCTCTGCCTATCGCTACAGCTAGGAGATGCCTTCTAGCTCTCTCTCTTGTGCTCTCAGACTCTGAACCAGGCTGACAGTCTCCAGCTGTGATTCCGGGTTGTTGCTCTAAATCCTGGCCTCGTTGAGTACAACAGAGAACCAGAGACGCCCTGCCAAGAACCCTGTTTGGTGCAGACGTCAGAGTATTGCTGCTAGGGTTTTTAGGAGTAGGGTTGCCAGCCCTCAGGTAGCTCCTGGAGCAGGGGTCATGTTGTAGGAAAATAGGTGGCGGGGCTCATTAGCATAAATCATTAGCATATGTCCCCCCAGCCAAAAGCAACCTGAGGCAAGAAAGAAGAGCCCCGAGCAAGCGAGACCTGCTTGGGCTGGCTAGAGATGCAGCCAGCCCAAGCAGGCCTCGCTCTCCTGGGGCTCTCCTAGGCCAACCCCCCCCCCCCCCACAGTCAAAAGGCCAGCAAGCAACCTGCCAGCCAAAATCACATAAGAAGTGGAGAAAGAGTGGCGCAGGCTTCTCCAGGGGTTGATGAGGGCTGCTGGGCGTGTGGCAAAGCTCCTGGTGGCTGGCTGGCTGCTCGCTCTCCTAATTCAGGGATTGTTATGCAGCTGCACCTACTATTCAATGGACAAGGTAGGTGGGGAGGAACCATCAGAAAGGTTCAGGAGTTGTGCTCCTGTGAGCTCCTGATGAATCTGAGACCTGGCTTCTAGGGTTTTTAGGAGCAGGGTTGCCTGCCTCCAGGTAACTCCTGGAGATCTCTCGCTATTACAATGGGTCTCCACATGGTCAAGAGCAGTTCCCCTGGAGAAAAAAAATGGCTGCTTCGAAGGGTGGACTCTATGGCATTGTATTCTGCTGAGGTTCCTCCACAAATCCTGCCTTCTTCAACCTTCATGCCCCACCTCTAAATCTCCAGATATTTCCCAACCCAAAGCTGGCAATGCTATTTAGAAGGGAGGGGGATGAGGGCCAGGACCCATCCAATGTGCTGGCGGCAGGGGTGGAATTCTAGCAGGAGCTCCTTTGCATATTAGGCCACACTCCCCTGATGTAGCCAATCCTCCAAGAGCTTACAAAAAAAGAGCCTTGTAAGCTCTTGGAGGATTGGCTACATCAGGGAGGTGTGGCCTAATATGCAAAGGAGCTCCTGCTAGAATTCCACCCCTGGCTGGCGGTGCATGTTTAGTAGGGGGTTTCCTCCCGGACTTGGTCCCCAAAGAAAAGCATGAAATTCTAGGGTTCCCAGCCTCATGGTCAGAGTGGGTTTCCCCCCAGTTTGGGGACCTCCAACCCACCACCACAGAGCTGGCTGGTGGGGGGATCCCTGCCCCTGAAAAGTGCCCGATGCGATGATGTCAGCCAGAAGTGATGTCATTGCACCAGGCACATTGCATGCAGGGTGCTCTAGCATTCAGGTAAAAACTCTATGGCACCATAGAGTTGTTTACTCAGATGCTAGAGCATCCCATGTGTGACATGCCCGGCACGATGATGTCACTTCCGGATGACATCATCATGCCAAGTCTATTCCCACCAGCAGCCGTGGAAGACCTGGCAACCCTAACCAAACTTTGCCTAGGAAAACCTTTGCACCCACAGGTTCAGTCCCTGGCATCTGTCATAGAAAAGACCAGGTAGGAGGTGATGTGAAAGAACTGCAGCTCCGTGGGGAGCGGTTGCCAGTCTGAGTAAACAATATTGGGCTTGATGGACTGATAGTCTGAAGCAGGGGTTGTTTTGTAGAAAGATAGGTGATGGAGCTCATTAGCATAACTCATTAGCATATGTTACCCCCCCCCCCCAGCCAAAAGCAACCTAATGCAAGAAAGGAGAGTCCCGGGCAAGTGAGGCCTGCTTGGGCTGGCTAAAGATCCAGCCAGCCCAAGCAAGCCTCACTCACCTGGGGCTCTCCTTGCCCCTCCCAAGGCCAGCAAGCCACGCCTCCCAAAATCAGTGGCGAAAGGGTGGCGTGGGCTTCTCCAGGGGTTAATGAGGGCTGCTGGGGGCGTGGCAAAGCCCCTGGCTGCCCGCTTTCCTAAACCAGAGATTGTTATGCAGCTGCACCTACTATTCAATGGACAAGGTAGGTGGAGAGGAAGAGGGGGAACCTTCAGAAAGGTTCAGGAGCCGTGCTCCTGTGAGCTCCTGCTGAATTCGAGGCCTGGTCTGAAGCAATATAGGGCAGCTACTTGTATTCATGTGCATCTGTTTCACCAGCTGTTTGTGACCTTGGACATTCTGCCGGAACAAAGCCTTCTATTTGTCTGCAAACTGTCCAAGCCAAGGCAAAACCCCTCTTTGCGATTATTGCAACCCAGACAGCTTTGTTTACGGCATCCGCCCCGTTTAGCAGCTCCCGAGTGCATCATCTGGACTTCCTGCAGAGACAATCAGATCAATTAACCCGTCTCACTTCAGCATCGTCTTCTTTGGACTGGCTCCCGAGCCGCTGGGGCATCCAAAGCGCAAAGCTATTCCTCACCTGACAAGTTTCCTTGCATTGGAGAAAGCATTATGTCATTGTCTTCGCAGATGTTGCTAACTCTTTGAGTGTGGGAATAATGGAAGTTGTCGAACAAGCCTTTCTGAAACCATAGGAGGAGCTAATAGAGAGAGATCATCAGGCCTCATTTTGGGCAGGAGCTCACAGGATCGGAGCTCCAGAACCTCTAAATTTTATTGTGCCCTTTCTTTCTTAAATGCCCCCCCAATACTTGCTTCTGAGCTCCACTGCTCAAACCCCCTGTGAGAATTTTGCTGAACTCAAAGATTTGACAAACTTTCTCATATTTTCCCCCACCTAAAAAAGAGGGGGAAATAACCAAAACAAATCAAGCAGACAGATGGAAATCGTCCTCATGCCACTGTGGCCACAGAGGAGAAAGTAATTTTAAAAGTATGATGGGAGAAAGCTTTCCTGATGACAACTCATTTGCACATTAGGCCACACCCCCTGACATCACCCTTGTTTCACGCAGGGTTTTTCTGTAGGAAAAAGCCCAGTAGGAACTCATTTACATATTAGGCCACACACCCCTGACACCAAGCCAGCCGGAACTGCGTTCCTGTGCGTTCCTGCTAAAGAAAAAAAAGAAAGAAAGAAAGAAAGAAAAAAACCCTGATGACAATTATAATTCAAGAAGCATTGTAAGGTGGACGCTGAGCTGATATAATTTAGAACACCTTCCGGTGATGTCAGGGAGGGGGGGCATATGCAAATGGTTATGCTAATGAGCTCCAACACCTCTTTTTTTCTACAAAGACTTCTGGAGACTACTGTTAGTCTAGTGCAATAAATGAAATGGGGTGTGTGTGTGTGTGCAAATCCATGGGTGCTGTAAAAACCAATAGCATAATTCTGTGCAGATTTCCTACAGTCTAGATCTATTAAACCAGTGTGCTCAGACAGGAGTAACGGAGCACAGGATGGCACTGCAATTTACTTCTATTTATTTTCAATAAAATACAGTTTCAAGCAGTGTGTTTTTCTTTGCAGAAAGCTCTGCCTCTTGTGTAATGTTGCCAACTCCAGGCCAGGGAATTCCTGGAGAATTGGGGATGTAGCCAGGGACTTTGGTGGAGTACAAGGCCACAGAGTCTACCCATCAAAGCAGCCATTTTCTCCAGGGGATCTGCTCTCTGTAGTCTGGAGATCAGCTGTAATTTGGGGAGATCTCCAGGACCTACCTGGAGGTTGGCAACCCTACTCTCTGTTGGGGAATGCATTTTAAAATTCAGAGGTGTGGAGATGGCAATAAATGGAGATGAGACTTAAGCTTATCAAAAGAAATAAAGTTTACTATAAAACATCAGGAAAAGGTACTTGGGAGAAAAGAAATAAACATTTCATTACAGCATGGCTAACTGCGTCTTATCTGCTACATGGCTACATTTACAACCCTTTGTTAGCTGGCTTCTTGTTCCCAGAGAACACTGAGAGAGGAAGTCACACACATATATTGGCCACTGTGTGACACAGAGTGTTGGACTGGATGGGCCATTGGCCTGATCCAACATGGCTTCTCTAATGTTCTTATGTTCTTAAGTCAGGCAATTCACCTTGGGTATGAGATCAAAGGAGTTTCTCATACAAGCTGCGGGCTGACCAATACGGTGTTTACATTTTCCCCTGGCTTAGAAGAGCCAGGACCTAATTGGGTTTAGGCTACAATACATCACTTCCTCTTTCACAGATAAACAACAACAGTTAACTCTATAATGGCTGGAATATAAACAACTTGAATTCCAACACTTTCTCATTGGCATCCTAGAAACCTAAATTTACTAACCCTGTTTGGAGACCTGTCCCACTCTGCCACAGCAAGAGCACTGAGAGAACTCAATGCAGTAACAAAGGTCTTGGTCTCTGTCAGAGTGTTGTAGGATCAGGGACAAGTAGTCTAACACCGCTGAACCCACATTTTGCCATTAGGTATTCAGAGACATACTTGATGCTTCAGAGGTCTAAGCAGGAACAAAGGAAGTCTCTTCACTTTACAATGACAATTTGATGTGGGGGGGTTAAATGCATGGTTAAGGGTGAGTTTCCTGCATTGTGCGGGGGGTTGGATTAAATGACCCTGGAGGTCTCTTCCAACTCTGTGATTCTATGATTCTTTGACTCTAATCTGGGAGAACTGGGTTTCATTCCCAACTCCTCCACAAGCAACTGCTGGAGTGACCTTGGGTCATTCACAGTTCTTGAAAGAGCTGCTCTCTCAAGAGCAGTTCAAGAAAGAACTCTCTCAGCTCCATCTACCTCACAGGGTGTCTGTTGCAGGGAGAGGAAGGGAAAGGAGATTGTAAACTACTCTGAGTGAAAGGTGGGGTATAAATCCAATCTCCTTCTTCTCCTTCCCCTTCTTTTACTGCATGCAGGTTAGGTCCAGATCCCCACCCTGTGTCCTGGGTCACAATCACCTGCAACTTATGGGTTCTCCTCAGGGGTGGAATTCCAGCAGGAACTTCTTTGCATATTAGGCCAAGGCCCCCCTGATGTAGCCAATCCTCCAAGAGCTTACAAGGCTCTTTTTGTTAAGCTCTTCGAGGACTGGCTACATCAAGGGTGTGTGGCCTAATATACAAAGGAGCTCCTGCTAGAATTCTACCCCTGGTCCTCCTCAGTTCCCACTCATGTGTTGCCTAGTTCACATTGTGATTTTGAAGGGGTTTCAGCCTTCTCCCCCACCACTCTTCTCTTGAAATGAATGATCCCTATTTGGCCTGTTGGGGAAAACACATGAATGTACCCATAGTCACCACAGGTCAAATCGTATACTTCCCCAGGTCAAATATTGTACCCTACCCCCACCCCCTGACCTGGATAGCTCAGGCAAGCCCGATCTCATCAGATCTCAGAAGCTAAGCAGGGCTGACTCTGGCAAATACTTTGATGGGAGGCCTCCCAGCAGTTGGGAAGAAAGAAGAAGAGGAGGAAGAAGAAGAACTGCAGATTTATACCCCTCCCTTCTCTCTGAATCAGAGACTCACAGCGGCTTACAATCTCCTATATCGTCTCTCCCCACAAGAGCCACCCTGTGAGGTGGGTGGGGCTGAGAGGGCTCTCAGCACAGCCTCTAATCTGGGAGAACCGGGTTTCATTCCCCGCTCATCCACATGCAACTGCTGGAGTCACCTTGGGTCAGTCACAGTTCTTGAAAGAGCTGCTATCTCAAGAGCAGGCCCTATTCAGCCACCTCTCTCAATATCCTCCAGGCTCACATCAGGGGCCAGTCACTAGAGGTTGTCATGGCTTCCAAGTGTGCATACGCAAACATATGCATGTAAAAATACAAAAATACGCCCCCCCCCAAAAAAAAATACTGTAGCCACTCCCCCACCCTGGAACAGAGCAAGCTGGGAAAGCAGTGCATGGAGGGAGACTGAAACCCATTCCACATGGACACTGCAGTCACGATCCGCAATCCCTTTTCGAGTCGAAATCCAAAGGTGTCTGTCTTGACAGGGATCGGTACACAGTCATAGTGACAAGGTCAGGGCCATGAAGAAAAATTCAAGGGGAAACATTGAAAATGCTCTGTTCCATTGCGGGCTCCCCTGGAATGCAAACAACGTCGCTTGTCACCACGAGGCCCTCTTACATATTCAGAAGAGGAGAATAAAGAGCATTAGTGATCAATAAGCAGTTTTAAAGAAATGAGGCTGCTAAATCTTGTCAGCCTGGGTTGAAACTAATCTGCTCGGTTCTCCGAATGAAAAGCAGCCCTCTCTGTACAGAGGCACAGACACTTTTAGGGATCATATAAGAACATAAGAGAAGCCATGTTGGATCAGGCAATGGCCCATCCAGTCCAACACGCCGTGTCACACAGTGGCCAAAAAAACCAGTCATAGTTAACCAGGGCTTTTTTTTTGTAACAGGAACTCTTTTGCATAAATATGAATCTGTGAACAGGGACAAAGACTCTCTCTTGTAATTATTGGGCAACTGTGGGACATGTTTTTCAACATCTGTTCTGGGTCAGCATTGAGCAAATATGGTGATGGGAAGTACCGCCAAGTCACAGTCGATTTAGGGGGACTTCAAGGGGTTTTCAAGGCAAAAGACATTCAGAGGGCCAACTCTGCTTAGCTGCCAGGATCTGACAAGATTGGGCCAGCCTGGGTAGGGTTGCCAAGTCCAATTCAAGAAATATCTGGGTATTTGGGGGGCAGAACCAGAAGACTTTGGGGGTGGAGCCAGGAGACATTGGGGTGGAGCCAGGAGCAAGGTTGTGACAAGCACAAAGGGAGTTCTGGCCATCACATTTAAAGGGATTGCACACATTTAAAATGCTTTCCCTCCACTAGAAATAATGAAGGATGGGGCACCTTCTTTTGGGGCTCATAGAATTGGATCCCCCGGCCCAATCCTTTTGAAACTTGGAGGGTGTCTTGAGGAGAGGCATAGAATGCTATGCTGCAAATATGGTGCCTCTACCTCAATAATCAGCCCTCCCCCCCCAGTCCCAGATACCCACAGATCAATTCTCCATTATTCCCCATGGGAATAAGTCTCCATAGGGAATAATGGAGTGCCCAGCAGGCATTTCCCCCTCCCCTGCTTTCTGATGACCCTGAAGCAGGGGGGGGCTCCAAACTGGGGGATCCCCTGCCCTCACCTGGGGATTGGCAGCCCTAAGCCTGGGCTATCCAGGTCTGAATTGAGCAAATATACCTAGTAGCTATACGGCAAGCAACCATAACATGCTCTTCCTTCCTCAAAATGGCACCCAGACCAGGGCTGAAGTCTTGTTGCCATGGATACATAGTGACATGGAGGAATGCACATGAGTACGGGCAGGGGGAAGGGAGGGAAGAGGGCACAGCAAGGGATTAGGAAGCACAGAGACAGTCCATTGTTGGGCCTCATTCACAATGTTCAGATGTACAAAGCTGTGTCTCACACTTGAGTCTCCCACTTGAGTCTGGTGTGCCCCAGGTAGGGTTGTAAACTCCACATTGGGAAATATCTGGAGATTTGATGGTGGATTAGAGTTGCCATCCTTCAGGTGGGGTATGGAGATCTCCTGGATTATAACTGATCTCTAGACAACAGAAAACAGTTCCTCTGGAGAAAATGGCTGCCTTGGAGGGTGGACTTGATGACATTATACCCTGCTGAGGTCCCCCTTCCCCATGCTCCACCCCCAAATTTCCAGGTATTTCCCAAAAAGGAGTTGGCAACCCTAGGGTGCATCCTAGGGAGATGGGAGTTTGGGGAGGGGACAGACCTTAGTGGGATATTATGCCATAGATCCCACCCTCCAGAGTAGCCATTTTCTCCAAGAGAGATGATCTCTGTAGTCAGCAGATCAGTTGTAACTCTGGAAGAAATATGGTTGCCAAAGGATGCAGGATAGGGTTGCCAGATCCAGGTAGGGAAACTCTTGGGGATTTGGGGATGGAGCCTGGGAAGGGCAGGGGTCTCAGTGGGGTACAATGCCATAGAGCCCACCCTCCATTTTCTTCAGAGGAACTGATGACTGTCATCTGGAGATGAGCCGGGATTCCAGGAAACTGGCATCCAGGGGTGGAATTCTAGCAGGAGCTCCTTTGCATATTAGGCCACACAGCCCTTGATGTAGCCCAGGGGTGGCCAACAGTAGCTCTCCAGATGTTTTTTGCCTACAACTTCCATCAGCCCCAGCCAGCATGGCCAATGGCTGGGGCTGATGGGAGCTGTAGGCAAAAAAACATCTGGAGAGCTACCGTTGGCCACCCCTGATGTAGCCAGTCCTCCAAGAGCTCACAAGGTTCTTTTTTGTAAGCTCTTGGAGGGTTGGCTACATCAGGGGTGTGTGGCCTAATATGCAAAGGAGTTCCTGCCAGAATTCTACCTCTGCTGGCATCCCTAGGGGAAATTCCAGCCCCCCACCCTGAAGGCCAGCAGTCTTGGTCTCATGCCACAGTCCTGGCTTTTTAAGCTCTCCAGTCTTAGCTTTCATTCAAAGCAAGGCATGGATCTCCGTGGAAATGGAAATGTGATCTTTTGACACCTGTTGTACTGAGGCAAGACCTGCTGGTTTGCTTCTGAATCTTCCAAGCAATCTACCGATCAGCGTAATTTACTAAATACATGCATTCCATTGGAGCAAGGCTCACTCGGGAAACAAAAGTGACTCTTCATATGGAAAATTTATTCTATTAGAGAGTCGGTATATCACATCCCCAACAGCATCTCCTGTAGCTGCTGGCTATTCCTTTCAAAATCCTCTTCCTCTTACCGTGAGCGCTAACCTGCTCAGCCCCCTTGTAGTTATAGCATCTGACAAGATCACATCCCAAGATGATATGGCTCCAGGCACAAAACAAGCGTACTGACATGGAAGTCACACTTGGTAGTCCTTTCATACATCACAGGTCAAGGCACCTATCAATAGTAACTTAGAACGCCGCTTATGCCATAAGAATATAAAAAGAGGGTATCTACGGCAACACAAGACCAATTGGGTGCAAGTTTGAGGGCCTTTCTAGATGAAAGGGAACAAAGATCTACATGTTTTATCCTTCTGTGCCGGACTAAGGCCCAAAACACTGGTGCTCTAATCTCCGCAAGGCCTCCGCCTTCAATCTAAATTGGCGGTCTTGAAAATTTGTCTGTTCCTAGCTTGCATTAATGCTGTGGCTGCAGCCTGATCAGCTAAATTAGACCCTGTCAACAGCAGGCCTCATTTGGAACAGGAGCTCACAGGAGCAGAGCTCCGGAACCTCTAATTTTTATTGTGCTCTTTCTTTCTTAACACCCCCTCCCCAGTACTTGCTTCTGGGCTCCATTGTTCAAACCTGTGAGAATTTTTGCTGAAATTTAAGATTGGACAAACTTTCTAATATTTCCCCCCCCCCACAAAAAAGGGGGATATAACCAAAACATATAAAGCAGTTTAAGCAGAGATAGAAATTTTCATCATGCCCCTGTGGCCGCATAGGAGAGAAAGTATCTTAAAAAGTATAAGGGAAGTAAGGTTTTCTTATGGCAGTTCTAATTCAAGAAGCATTTGAAGGTAGATGCTGAGCTGATATAATTTAGTACACCTTCTGGTGACGCCAGGGGTATGTGGCAAATGCAAATGAGTTGTGCTAATGAGCTCCACCACCTCTTTTTCTACAAAATGACCCCTGGTCAACAGTATTTTGCGTCTTTCCTTCCTGTTGACGCAACCAAGCTCTTTATCATATAACGACTGCAGATTTATACCCCATCATATAAGCCCTTCTCTTCCCTGAACAGCTTCATTCATTTGGTCGCCAGCTCTTTCCGTATTTATGAAAGAAGGAGGGACTCATAAGCCTGGAAGTCTGTCGTGGGGGGTGGGATTTCAAGTGACTCGGATGGACACTTCAAAGTCTTTAGAGCCAGGGTTCCTCCGTAGTGTAAAAGGGACTGCAGAACCAGAAAGTGTTGGTTCCTGAACTAAGCAGCAGGTGTTCTTTGTACCGACAGCTCAGGGTTGAACCCAGGCACCCTTTGAAGCCAGCCCTCCTCCTCCCCTCCCCCCCCAAAGTGCACTTCCTATACTTTGTCAGCACGGTTCCCCTTGGCCTGTTCAAGCGGCTTTTGGAAAAAAAGCATGAGGGAAATGACTCACTGGGCCCAATGTGGGAATTATCCTGTTTAGCTGGCCTCTTTTATCCTTTCAGCAGAGCGCCGATGAAAAACCTCAGTCGCTAGAGACCAGAAAGGCTCCTACATTCCTGACAGAAACCAAATGTTTGAGAGCGCTCGGATCCTGTTATTGAAAAGAGCACGACCCTGGAGCCGCGCCTCCATTTGTCATCGTTTTAATCCAATTTGAGGCCTTGGCGGAAGCTTTCATCTCCGTCCTTTCCTTTCCCATTTTGAAAACTCTCTTCTTTCTCTTTTTCTGCGTCCGGTTTTGTTTAAGAAGGTAGTTTCTTTTTAAAAATAATAATAATAATTCTGAACCAGTGATGTAAACCCAGAGCTACTCCTAGGGGACAGAGTTATTCCAGAAGTGTTCGGTTTGGAGATCAGAGCACACACACTTGACAACAGCAATGGAAGATGTTTATCCAGGCAGCATAACGATAACAAACGAAGGAGCAAATCCCAGGCAACTTCCAGTAGCAACGCTCCCTTCAGAAAAAGCTCAGAGAGTCTGAAGACAGCCAGGGAGCGGAAGGGCAAGTAGGCAGTGCCTCTTCTTTGTAGTGTTTAATTGTGCAAATCACCAAAGCTTTTCTATTTAAACTCTCCACTACGTTTTGTACAGTATGCCAGTGGCATGAGAAGAAGTAGCACTCCTAAGCCTATTGGAACATCAGACTCATAGAGATGCCAACCTCCAGGTAGGGCCAGGGGACAGAGCTGGCCCAAGACTGTTTGGTACCCTAGGCAAGGCTAACTTCTGGTGCTCCTCTCCCACTGATAACCAGTGTTCCTTCTAAGCTGAGTTAGTGTGAGCTAGCTCTCCGATTTTTAGCCTCCAGCTCACACATTTTTGTCTTAGCTCAGGAAGGATGGCCCCAGAGCACACTCATTGATGCAGTCGCTCACTACTTGAATGGCAGTAGCTCACAAACAGTGTTCCCTCTAAACTGAGTTAGCGTGAGCTAGCTCTCCGATTTTTACCCTCCAGCTCACACAATCTTTGTCTTAGCTCAGGAAGGATAGCCTCAGAGCAAACTAGTTTATGCAGTAGCCAAATGGCTCACTCACAACTTTAAAAAAACAAAACAAAACAAAACATTGGATTTATATCCTGCCCTCCACTCTGAATCTCAGAGCAGCTCACAATCTCCTTCATCTTCCTCCCTCCACAACAGACACCCTGTGAGGTGGGTGGGGCTGAGAGAGCTCTCACAGAAGCTGCCCTTTCAAGGACAACTCTGTGAGAGCTATGGCTGACCCAAAGCCATTGCAGCAGCTGCAAATGGAGGAGTGGGGATTCAAACCTGGTTCTTTCAGATAAGAGTCCATACACTCAACCACTAAACCAAACTTGCTTTAATGCCAGTAGTTCACAAAGTAGAATTTTTGCTCACAAGACTCCACAGTTTAGAGTCACATGGGGGGAGGCACCTAGTTTGCCTAGTGGCAGGACCAGCCCTGCCTGGGGATCCCCAGAATTGCAGCTTAACCCCAGTCTGCAGAGATCAGTTCCTCTAGAGAAAATGGATGCTTTGGAGGGGGGGATTCTATCGCTTTTCACCCAGCTGAGGTCCCAACCCCCCCCCCCCAGGCTCCATCCCTAAATCTCCAGGAGTTCCCCAGCCTGGATCTGGCAACCCTTCCCCCTAACCCGCTGCCACTAGCTAGGGGGGACCTGGCAACTCTACATTTGGAGTGTGAAGTTATGGGCTTCTCTTATACATTGTGGGTGCCATGAGTGATAGTAGAGGGTACAGACCCCACATTACTTTGGGAACAGGACAATGGTGATTAGACAGAGGTGACTGGATTAGTTAGGGGGCAGCATGGTTTTCTTGAGATACCTGTCACTTCCCTTGTAGAAATACATCTACGGTGACCTTTTAAAGCTGCAGTTTCACTCCAGCTACTGCTGAGAAAAATCCCAGTTAGAAGGTGTCTTTGTGATGTACTGATTAGTCCTGAATTCTGGGTACATCTGGAAATCTACAGACACCTGTTTGCCTGAAGCACATCTTTAAGTACAGGCAGGAAGTTACATTTCTGGGCTGGCAAAGTGTCACGCGCTGCTTAGCTGGACAGCATGAGAAATATCCAGGTGAAATCCCCGAAGATGTCATGAGAGCCATCTTCTTTACAGGAAGATGTCTAATTTTAAAATGGAGCTGCGTCCGTATGACTGAATTCATTTTGTGCTGGATTTTGTATCAAGAAGCACACTGCAATTTTCTGTACGTTTTCCAGAATGCATTCACCCTTTGAGGCTTACTTTGGGTTTACTATTTGTTGTGTTAGCATCACCCTCCCTTCCTACAAAGAACTCAGAACGGCATACATGGATCTCCTTTCCCTCATTGCACCCTCACAACTGTTAACAGGAGCTGGGTGTGTGCTAGAGGTAGGGGGAGGCAGCCGACATCTGCATGAGGCTTGTTGCTTTAAGAAATAAATAGATGCTCGTCATTGGTAAAGAAATCCAAACCAAGTCAACCGGTGGCTTGAGAAGCAATTAAAAGTTAAAGTTGATTTCTTCCCACCTCTCCCTCCTGCCTTCCCCATTTTCCATCCTTCCTTCCTTCACACATCTGATGTTCATGTCCTGCAGTTCTCAAACATCTGATGTTTATTTTATGTGGCTCTTGCGTTAAGCAAATTTGGCCACCCCTGCACCACATACAAATCTGGAATTTCTCAACAGAGAGTTAGCAACTCGGTGAATGAAATGTTAGTATACATTTTTAAAGTATTCCTTGCAGGGAGAACAGCAAGGCTAGGCTGGAATTTGTATCCGTTCTGCCTCACATTTTGTTTCCTGTATGGTGGATTATTTTTTGTACTGATGAACAAAAGCATCATGTTTGCCTACAAGCAGTTAGATGTAGTGAAGCCCAGACAGAGGCTTAGTATCTCTGCAAGAACTAGGTCTGAGAAACCAGTGTTCAAAAAGGATTTCAGCAAATTAGGAAGGATTTGGAAGAGCTTACCGAGGGTGATAAAATAGAAGAAAAGGCCCATAAAATGAAGGAAGCAGTGAGGAACTTTGTGGACTCAAGCCAGGTTTTGATGATATCCATCCCGAAAGGCCCGTGTTTTCCATTGCTGAGACTCAACCATTCTGGGGGAATTTCTGTGGGAGAAAAAATATCATTTGGCTACAAATGACTTGTGAGACATGCCGGCGATTGTATGTGGAAGACAAGGGACTCTTCAGCATTTACAAGCGGGGGCCTGTAAAAAGGAGTTCTTCCGCCAGGCCATTGGTTTAGGCAGTGGATGCTCAACCATCTTGGCCTCCCCTGCTTACAGCACCTGCTTCAGTGCTCCATATGGTATTCTGTCTCCAAGATTGTAAACAGGGCATGGTAGAAATAAAGTGCTATAAACTATCACCTAACTAACATCTTAAAAGCTGCCCCATGGCACACAGTGGTAAAGCTGCAGTACTGCAGTCCAAGCTCTCAGCTCACAACCTGAGTTCAATCCTGGCAGAAGCTGGGTGCAGGTAGCCGGCTCAAGGTTGACTCAGCCTTCCATCCTTCTGAGGTGGGTAAAATGAGTACCCAGCTTGCTGGGGGGGAAGTGTAGATGACTGGGGAAGGCAATGGCAAACCACTCCGTAAAAAGTCTGCCATGAAAACATTGTGATGTGACGTCACCCCAGAGTCAGAAATGACTGGTGCTTGCACAGGCGGCTAACTTTACCTTTAACTACTTGAAGTTGTTTGTTTTAACTGTTTTAAATATGGTTTTTAGATTATATGATTGAATGTTTATTATTCTTTTCTATATGTCATAACTGCACTGAGCCCACTTGTATGGTAGGGTGGGATAGAGGGGGGGATGGATCCCTCTATCTATCTATCTATCTATCTATCTATCTATCTATCTATCTATCTATCTATCTATCTATCTATCTATCATCTATCTATCATCTATCTATCTACTTTAAATATTTTTCTGCTACCCAGAGGACTCCCCCTGGTTTGCAGAAAACTTCTCCATCCATTGTGTGGATTTTTGGATTTGTATTCTAGGACCAGGTTCAGAATTCAATGTATAGATACAGGGTGAGCCACTTGAGCCCGACTGAAGAATAGCATTTGCAGGAAAAAACAATTACAGTAAATGCCCAATATTAATATTCCAGTGTGCAGACTCCGGAGCGGAACTTTCGAGTTGAAAATAGGATCTTGGGCTCACTTATCATCGTTGTCCCTTCCTGTTAGAGCTAGAGCAGAGAGGTTTATTGCTTTCAGAAATCCTTGTCTTGATTAGAAGAACTTGCTTTGTGCAAGTTGTACAAATTCAATACCCGTAGTCCTCATCATGTTGCTATATTTACAAAGACAAAAGAAGCAGGTGCAGAGTCAATCCTTGCCATACGCTTCCCCCCTTCAATTGCACAAATTCAGCTTTTTCAAGAGAGGAACAAAACAGAGAAAAACCAGGACAACTGCACAATCCTTGCCAGATGTTTAAAGCGAAATAAAGGGAGGAGGACCTAGAAAGAAACCGAAGATGGGCACAAGTGGAAGGGACCCATTTACCTCAAAATAACACAGTCTCATACAGAGTTTAATTCCAATTAAGCAGACAACCCAATTCTTCTTAAGGAGGGCTTTTTTTGTAGCAGGAGCTCCTTTGCATATTAGGCTACACCCCCCCAATGTAGCCAATCCTCCAAGAGCTTACAGAGCTCTTAGTACAGGACCTACTGCAAGCTCTTGGAGGACTGGCTACATTGGGGTGTGTAGCCTAATATACAAAGTTGTTCCTGCTACAAAAAAAGCCCTGTCTTAAGGTAATTTTGAACCAAATGAAGTGAGGAGGGCTGGCCCCAGACTGTCTGGCACCCTAGGCAAGGCTAATTTCTGCCCCCCCTGCACTGATAACATCACCGAGTCACATGGGGGGCACCCAATTCATCACCCCCCAGACATCTGGCACCCTAGGCAGTTGCCTAGTTTGCTTCATGGCAGAGCCAACTCTGGAAGTGAATCCACACAATGCCCCAAATTAAAACATCCCTTTCGACACCACTGAATTCATAGAACATCTAGCTTACTGAAGGCATAACTATGCAACTAGGGGGTGTGGCTCAGTGGTAGAGCATCTGGTAGACCATGCAGAAGGTCTCAGGCTCAATCTCTGGACTCAATCCCTGCAGCCAGTTTGGTGTAGTGGTGAAGTGCGCAGACTCTTATCTGGGAGAACCGGGTTTAATTCCCCACTCCTCCACTTGCAGCTGCTGGAATGGCCTTGGGTCAGCCGTAGCTTTCACAGGAGTTGTCCTTGAAAGGGCAGCTGATATAAGAGCTCTCTCAGCCCCACCTACCTCACAGGGTGTCTGTTGTGGGCGGGGGGAGGTAAAGGAGATTGTGACTGCTTTGAGATTCAGAGTATAGGACAGGATATAAATCCAATATCATCACCTTTTTCTGCTCCTCCAGCTGAAGGATCTGGCAGAAGGTGATGTGAAAGACCTCTCTCTGCCTGAGACCATGGAGAGCTCCTCCTCTGAGTAGACAATACTGACCTTGATGGGCTACGGGTCCAATTCAATATAAGGTGGCTTCATGTGAAAACTACAGTCAAGATCAAGGGGAGGGGTACCAGATGTCTAATGACAGAAGCCAACCTCTTTTCCCTTTCTCACAAAATTGACAGGAAATAGGAATTTTCATTGAGTCCGTTGATCTTTGGCAAACTGCTAAAAACATGACATTCTGTGTTCTAGTATTGGTAAGACCATCATCGATAGTTTTATCAGGGATTTTTCTGTAGCAGGAGCTCCTTTGCATATTAGGTCACACACCCCTGATGTAGCCAGTCCTCCAAGAGCTTACAGTACGCCCTGTACTAACAGCCCTGTACTCTTGGAGGATTGGCTACATCAGGGATATGTGGTCTAATATGCAAATGAGTTCCTGCTACAAAAAAGCCCTGGTTTTATTATCCTTAAAAACCTAAGTTTAGGCATCCAAAACATATTTCTAGGTTATCCAGGAGGGGAGCTGCCCCTAAATGCAGCCATTTTATGAGATAGCATCCTACTGGTGCTGTCCAGTGAATGGGGATGTCCACCCAATTGATTCCCCATTCTTTCCCATGCATTCTTCAGAGAAGAGAAGAGCTTGGATTTATTCCCCACCCGTCACTACCCAGAGCAGCTTACAAATCTCCTTTCCCTTTCCTTCCCCACAAGAGACACTCTGTGAGGTACGTGGGGCTGAGAGAGCTCACCCATACTGCTCGTCAGTAGAACAGCTTTGAGAGACCTGTGACTGACCTGAGGTCACTCCAGCAGTTGCATGTGAAAGAGTGGGGAATCGAACCCAGATGAGAGTCCACGCACTTAACCGCTACACCAAACTGGCTCTCAGGTAGTTAACTCAAGTCAGTTCTGACTTTGATACAACAGTCTATACCAGGCAGGACTTTGAGCAGGAATGCACAGGAACACAGTTCCAGCTGGCTTGGCATCAGGGTGTGTGGTCTAATATGCAAATGAGCTCCTGCTGGGCTTTTTCTACAAGAAAAGCCCTGATGCCAGGTACTCTATTAATGACCAAGGAGAACGAAGTTGTAGGAATTCCAACCCCACTGGTCATGTACAATAGCTCTTGTCATAGCATTATTATTATTTTTAATGGTGAGTGGGATTTTTTGCTTTTGGCGTATATTTGTCTGCATACATCATCATCCAGCTAGTCATAACCATGGAAAGCTTACATTTTAGTGTCACGTCTCCTACCTTATGTTGTGCGGGCTTCAGGTCTTTGTTTGTGAGCCATCAAAACCATTGCGAGGCCTTTGACCTAGTCTGTACAGACCTCACCCTTCGCTCTGTTATGTCTGTAGGAAAATGCTCAGAAGGGTTAAGGGCACCGTGAGAAAATCAAGGAGCTGCTAACCTGTGGGCTGATTCTAATAAATTAATTGAGAATGTGAGTTGGTTAGAACCATATCAAACTTGACAGATGTCAAAACAATCGTGAAGGCTTGTTCTGACAAAACCTCACTGTGTGAGATCCGGGGGAGCGGGGGGGGGGGGAGGAGCCAGCCAGTGTCAGTTTCAGCTTCTGACAATCCCATCATGTGGAGACCATGTGTGGCACTTTAGCTTTTTCCACACCATACAAAAATATCAGATAAGTCATTGGTGGTACATAAGAATATCAGAAGAGCCCTGCTGGATCAGACCAGTGGTCCATTTAGTCCAGTGGCCAACCAGTTCCTCTGGATGGCCAACAACAGGATAGAGAGGCTGAGGCCTTCCTAAGAACATAAGAAGATCCCTGCTGGATCAGACCAGGGGTCCATCTAGTCCAGCATCCTGTCTCACACAGTAGCCAACCAGTTCCTCTGGAGGGCCAACAACAGGGCATGGAGGCTGAGGCCTTCATCAGAACATCAGAAGAACCCTGCTGAATCAAACCAGTGATCCATCTAGTTCAGCATCCTGCCTCACACAGTGACCAACCGTTCCTCTGGATGATCAACAGCAGACATGGAGGCTGAGGCCGTCATTAGAACAACAGAAGAGCCCTGCTTGATCAGAGCAGTGGTTCATCTAGTCCAGCATCCTGTCTCACACAGTAGCCAACCAGTTCCTCTGGTGGGCCAGCAACACGGCACGGAGGCTGAGGCCTTCATCAGAACATCAGAAGAACCCTGCTGAATCAGACCAGTGGTCCATCTAGTCCAGCATCCTGTCTCATACAGTAGCCAATCAGTTCCTCTGGAGGACCAATAGCATGGCATAGAGGACAAGGTCTTCCCCTGATGTCGCCTCCTGGCTCTGGCATTCAGAGGCTTAGTGCCTCTGATTGTGGAGGTTCCCTTCAGTCACCATGGCTAGTAGCCATTGATAGACTTATCTTCCAGGAATCTCTGTCTAATCCCTTTGAAAGCTTTCCTGGGCCCAATCAGTGTATGGTAATCCAGTGAGACAGGTTGGGCTTCTCACTTCAGTCCATAGCAAGCTCTCCCTCCCACCTTCCTCCCTAAGGGAGGAGCCTCAGCCAATGGAGAAAATAGAGACTTTGCTCTATAGCTCCTGTGCGATTGTGCAAGACAGAGGGAGAAGGAAGCAGATGACAGCCAGTTGCTTGGGATCTTGATAGGAGCCCTCTGAGGGCCTAATTCAGCCCCCGGGCTGCATGTTTGACACCCCTGATCTATACTTTTTGTTTCATACTACTGTGTTCTATATACTGTTTGTTAAATCAATGCCAGTTGGGTGGAGAGTGGAACTGGGGGAGTGTGGGGAATCAGGAACTTCTTTACTTCCACTTTGGCTGTTAACTCTGGTGTATCCCACACTTGCTAAGCTATCTTGTTACTAAGGCAACCAGCGTCTGGCCCTTCCAAGGATACCTTCCTAACTATAGCAACCATGGACTGAACTGATGAAAGCAGTGGGAATATGTTGGAATGTCCTGGAGGTGGGAGGAACTTGCTTTGCCAGCCTCTGCCAACAGAAGAAAGAGAGGCTTTGCTCAGTAGCTCTGCTGTGCAACTGGGAGAGTCTGGCAAAGCTAGCTCTCCTTCCCCCACTTCCTCCCCAAGGGAGGAGCTTTGCTCTGTAGCTCCTGTGCGATTGAGCAAGTCTGGCAAAGCAAGTTGTGATGCAGAAGGAAGCAAGAAAGGGAGAAAGAAGCAGACAACAGTGAGTTGATCGAGGGCCTGATGGGAGCTCTCCGAGGGGGCTGATTCAGCCCCTGGGTCGCATGATTGACACCCCTGCTCTAAGAGCTTACAGTAGGCCCTGTACTAAGAGCCCTGTAAGCTCTTAGAGGATTAGCTACATCAGGGGTGTGTGGCCTAATATGCAAAAGAGTTCTCTTGCTACAAAAAAAGTCCTGTATATATGACCAGCATTGCCAGGAAAGAGTACTAATCTTTATAATGCGGTAGATATAGGGCAGTTGCACGGGTAAATTCTGGCACCCATTCCGCCCGCCTCCAGGACATTCCAACATATTTCTGGGGGCTGAATCAGGCCCTCGGAGGGCTCCTATCAAGACCCCAAGCAACTGGCTGTCATCTGCTTCCTTCTCCCTCTGTCTTGCACAATCGCACAGGAGCTATAGAGCAAAGTCTCTATTTTCTCCATTGGCTGAGGCTCCTCCCTTGGGGAGGAAGGTGGGAGGGAGAGCTTGCTATGGACTGAAGCGAGAAGTCCAACCTGTTTCATTGGACCACCATACACTGATTGGGCCCAGGAAAGCTTTCAAAGGGATTAGACAGAGATTCCTGGAAGATAAGTCTATCAATGGCTACTAGCCATGGTGACTGAAGGGAACCTCCACAATCAGAGGCACTAAGCCTCTGAATGCCAGAGCCAGGAGGTGACATCAGGGGAAGACCTCAGCCTCTATGCCATGCTGTTGCAACCAGCTCCCATCAGGCCCTCGATCAACTCACTGTTGTCTGCTTCTTTCTCCCTTTTTTGCTTCCTTCTGCATCACAACTTGCTTTGCCAGACTTGCTCAATCGCACAGGAGCTACAGAGCAAAGCTCCTCCCTTGGGGAGGAAGTGGGGGAAGGAGAGCTAGCTTTGCCAGACTCTCCCAGTTGCACTGCAGAGCTACTGAGCAAAGCCTCTCTTCCTTCTGTTGCCAGAGGCTCAACAAGCCAGTGAGGTGGATTAGGCTGAGAGTGTGTGTTGGTGTTCTTTATAAAGTTTATATCTCCCCTACCTGGCATGACATTTTATGACACACATGGTCTGGCCTGACAAGGCGAAGATCCGACCCTCACAACAAATCAGCTCGACACCCCTGTCTTAGAGGGCTGTGTGTGTGGCCTAATATGCAAAGGAGTTCCTGCTACAAAAAAAGCCCTGCATGTGTAGATTAGTGCTGGCATTTCAGTACTAATAGATTTTATCTATAGTTGCATCAGAGAAGTTTGTTTGACTGATTCCTGGCTGATCCCGACAGCATGCCATTGCTGGCATCTGAGTACCTATGCTGGACTTCCATGGCGGTCTCCCATTTCAGTACTAACCAGGGCTGACCCTGCTTAGCTTCTGAGATCTGACAAAATTAGGCTAGCCTGGACTGCCTAGGTCAGGCTGAAGCCTTCTTATCCTGGAAAAGCCTGTGATCCCAACAGCTGTTTCATCCTGCAGAACTGCTCGAAAGGGATCATCTGGGTGCCACAAAAACGAATGCAGTGCTCGCTTCGGCAGCACATATAATACTAAAAACTATTTGGTGTTATTATTGTAGGGGTAAAATAATCTTTGTACTTGGAAGGGGGCGGGGGACCAGCCTGTGTTCCAACAGCTGTTATGCAACTTCAAGACTATACAGAACTCCAGGTTGGATTTTCAAGCAAAGTGGGAAAGAATTGTCATTTCTGAACTTCAAATCTTATTCTTTCTGGATTGCTCAATCTGCCTACTCCCAGAAGAGTTCTGTATAAGCTCACTTGCAGCAGTTGAGTGCCAACTGCTTCTCGTACTAGATCTTTTCTCTTTATTGCAACCAGGGTGGAATTCTAGCAGGAGCTCCTTTGCATATTAGGCCACACATCCCTGATCTAGCCAATCCTCCAAGGACTTACAAGGTTCTTTTTTGTCAGCTCTCGAAGAATTGGCTACATCAGGGGTGTGTGGCCTAATATACAACGGAGCTCCTGCTAGAATTCCACCCCTGATTGCTACCAACATTTTAAGTCAGGAATTACTAAAATATTAAACCACTACGATTCCACTCATCTGCATCTTTTACCCATCTGCAGAGAACTTCCTGCATGAAGAAGAAGAGGAGAAGATTGGATTTATACCCCACCCTTCACTCAAGAGCCTCAGAGTGCTTTACAATCTCCTTTACCTTCCTCCCCCACAAGAGACACCCTGTGAGGTAGGTGGGGCTGAGATAATTCTCACAGAAGCTGCCCTTTCAAGGACAGCTCTGCAAGAGCTATGGCTGACCCAAGGCCATTTCAGGAGCTACAAGTGGAGGAGTGGGGAATCAAATCCAGTCAGGCCCGGGGCTAGGGGTGTCTGCACCCCTAGGCTGAACCGTGCTCCTCCACCCTCCCCCGCATGCACCAATGATGTCACTATCACACATGTGTGCACGCGACTTTGCCGAGGCCTTATGAGCCTCAGGAGGCCCCAGCAAAGTTCAGAAGGGCAGCAGGCATGCTTAGAGCATGCTCACTGCCCTGCCACCCCCCCCCCCCCACTTTGCCATAGCCTCCCGAGCCTCGGGAGACCTTAGCAAAGTTCAGAAGGGCAGGGGGCATGCTTAGAGCACGCTCGCTGCCCTGTCACACCCCTCCTTTGGTGCGGCTTCCCGAGCCTCGTGAGACCCCGGCAAAGTTTGGAAGGACAGGGGGCGCACTTAAGCACACTTACTGCCCTGCTATGCCACCCCCCCCCACTTTGCCATGGCCTCCAGAGCCTCAGGAGATCTTGGCAAAGTCAGGATGGCAGTGCGCTCAGCCACAGGGCGTGAGGAGAGGGGGCGCCTCATGGCACCCCTAGGCCAAGTGGCACCGTTAGCGGCCACCTACTTGGCCTACTCCCACGTGCTGGTCCTAAACCCAGTTCTCCCAGATAAGAATCCGCACACTTAACCAGTATACCAAAGTGGCTCCCAGTTTCAAGGCAAGTGATGAACAAAGATGGCTTGCCATTGCCTGCCTCTGCATAGCAACCCTGGGCTTCCCTGGTGGTCTCCCAACCAACTACTAACCAAGGCTGATCCCGCTTAGCTTCTGAGATCTGATGAGATCAGGCCAGCCTGGGCCATTCAAGTCAGGGCCTCTATGATCGTAGGAGGCAAAAATACCATGTGACCCTCTGCCGAGCATCATCACAGATCCCAGCACCACAATTACAATTCCTGTTGGCCATATTGCTTTTGATTCCAGGGGAAGGAGACAAGATGCTGCGCTTGTGGGTGGGAGGATTCTGTTTGTTTTGAAGAGATTGCATACTCCTCCAGAGATCATTACGTTCCTCAAATAATAGCTCGCTGATGGTTTCAGGGCCAAGGAACTAGGGGTGGAATTCTAGCAGGAGCTCCTTTGCATATTAGGCCACACACCCCTGATGTAGCCAATCCTCCAAGAGCTTACAAAAAAGAGCCTTGTAAGCTGTTGGAGGATTGGCTACATTAGGGGGTGTAGCCTAATATGCAAAGCAGCTTCTTCTAGAATTCCACCCATGCAAGGAACATTCACCTGGCCTCTACCAGAGCTAAAGCTTTTTTGGCAATATCTCCAACTTGCTGGAATGCAATTCTGAGTGAGATCTGCATGATTTGGATCAATTCCACAGGGCCTGTAAAACTGAACTGTATCGCCAAGCTTATAGGTGAGAGAGGAGCAGGGCTTTTGTTGTAGCAGGAACTCCTTTGCATATTAGGCCACACACCCCTGATGCAGCCAATCCTCCTGGTGCTTACAGTATGGCCTGTACTAACAGCCCTGTAAGCTCTTGGAGGGCTGGCTACATCAGGGGTGTGTGGCCTAACATGCAAAGGAGTTCCTGCTACAAAAAAGCTCTGGACAGGATAGAGTCCCTATTTAGCCTGCTGCTTCCTCCCCTCCCTTTTCTCCCCCGGGGAACAGTGATACAATTCGTACGCCATCTGATGAATGTCTGAAGTTGTATTTTATTGATTTTAATTGTATTCTGAATTGGTTATTACATGTCATAATCTATGCCAAGCCTCACGATCATGGAGGAGAGCAGAACAGAAATGGAAAGAATAAGTAAATATCAATAAATAAGATGGAAGAAAAGGCAGATGCGGAGGGGAAAGGTAACTCTGTGAGAGTCCCTTTCTTGCAGGCAACTAGGTGAACAACCTGTGGTTTTGTTTGATGAACCATCACATGGCACAACCGTCTCTGTATTGCAAGCAATTATCAGCTGCTGTGGTCAGCTTGCAGCTGCCCACCAAGCAACGAAGTCTGCCAAACCACACAACACAAGCAAAGAAGAGCATTGGTAAGTATACGACAAGGCACTCCTCCAAGTGGATTCTCTGTTCCTCCAATGCAGGTACAGAAGCGGATACAGCAACAGGCACAAAAACAAATCTTCCCAAGTCCAGCACTTTCCTGTCACTTTCCTGGTTGTCATGGTATTCGTAGCTCAGGCGCTCGGGGGTTTTATTCTGTATTGATCTGCTGAAAATGATGTCACATTATATGCTGCACATTCTTATCTGCTTATGTCAGCACAAAAAAGAGAGAGAGAGAAGAGAAGAGAAGTATGGGTGGAAGAAGAAAATAATCTTTTAACTTCAACGACAGTAAATCACCCCGCAAGCCCGGCTCCACATTGTGCTTCTCTTACACGGAAAGCACTAAATCGCAAACAAATGAATGAAAGACATAAAACAGATAAGACGATACCTTTTATTGAGCCGGCGCCTGTTGGCGAAGGGCGAATAATAATTCCTAGTATCACTTAATTCCCAGTTTCTCTGCATGATCTTCTTTCATGCAAACAGGAATGGGCATCGTGCAGCTTTTATCACTGTGCAACAGGCGCTATCTAGTGGTTCAAGTGGAACTAGAATTTGGTGTCTCGCAAGGGATTCTCAGGGGTCTGTGGAAGGAAACATCTTGGAATACAATCGCGTTGATTGAATTCCTCTCGTCTGAAAGGGGCCAGGTTTATATATTCCTTCTAAGGAAGCCAAGGGCCGCACACACACACACACAGACATATTCTTTTCGTGGTAAGCATTACTGAGATCATAGAGCTCGTCAGCTTTTACGGTATTAGTAAGACAAAAAGGTAGGCTTTGATGTCTGCCCTACTTTTATTTTAAAGGAACGACTGGTTCCCATATTAACTCATGCTTTCTTTTTGCATCCGGAGAGCAGGCTTCAGGCAAGGATAAAGGAACAACTGGCCAGCCCCTCCCATTTCCAAAGTGCTGAATCCGTCATTTCGCAGCCTGTTCGAGCATTATGAAGAGCTGGGAACGACACCAGTTCCATTTCAGAGCTCAAGGCGTGGTGACTTCTGGACGGCAGCGGTCTTCCTGAGCCAGTGGCCAAGTTGTTTCTTTCACTGCAGAAAATAAAATAATGAACCACAGCTGGGGAGTCCAGTTGGAGGAAATGAAGTGTTGCCCATGTTGCATAAGCTATTGTATCATACATATGGTATATTTAAAGATATTAAACCAGGGTGTTGCACTCATTTGTTATGAGGGCCGGATCTGACATAAATGAGATCTTGTTGGGCCAGGCCATGTCGGGTTGGGCCAAGCCATGTCAGGCCGGGCTATGTGTGTACCTATTTAAGATTGGGCAGCAGAGATATAAATTTTTATAAAGAACACAAACTCAAACATATATTTTTAGAAAACTTAAAACACGCTTAAAACATTAGCACTCGGTCTTAAAGGTGCTTTCTTTGTATTTCTTCCATGGGATCCAGGGAACTGGGCAAAGGAAGCTGTGGCTCTTTCCCTCCCTCCCCAGGGAGAAGGAAGCAGATGACAGCCAATTGCTCGGGGGGCCTGATAGGAGACCTCTGGGGGCCTGATCTGGCCCCTGAACTGCATGTTTGACACCCCTGTATTACTTATATAAAGATATCAGATGGTCATCTAAACAGAGGCTAGATGGCCATCTGACAGCAATGCTCAGGACTTTCTTTTGTAGCAGGAAGTCCTTTGCATATTAGGCCACAAACCCCAATGTAGCCAATCCTCCAAGTACTTACAGTAGGCCCTGTAAGAAGAGCCTTGTAAGCTCTTGGAGGATTGGCTACATCAGGGGTGTGTGGCTTAATATGGAAAGGAGTGCCTGCTACAAAAAAAAGCCCTGGCAATGCTGATTCTGCAAACTTAGGGAGAGGTATATGTGAATTTCCTGCATTGTGCAGGGGAATAGACTAGATGACCCTGGGCATCCCTTCCATCTCTATGATTCTATGAATCTATATAATAATAATTTTTAGTCAGAAGAGCAATTGTTCTCTCTGTCTCCTGGTTATTGGCTACATACCATGGAATATTCATGAATACTCTAACTCAGTGGTGTCAAACATGTGGCCCGGGGGCCAAATCAGGCCCCCAGAGGGCTCCTATCGGATCCCCAAGTAACTCACTGTCATCTGCTTCCTTCTCTCTTTTCCTTCTGTTGGCTGAGGCTCAACAAACCAGAGGTGGATTAGGATGAGTCTGCTTGTTTGTCTGTGTCCTTTATAAAGTTTATATCTCCCCTACCTGGCATTACATTTTATGACACATGTGGCCCAGCCCAACAAGGTCTCATTTATGCCAGATCCGGCCCTCATAACAAATGAATTTGACACCCTGCTCTAACTGATGAGGGTAGCTTCATCAGCAGTAGAACTTTGACGAACAGTACTTTTTTGTACAGGCTGTTCGTCAGTTTGAAAAAAAAAGGCATTGCACAGACCTGAGAAACAAAGGGAGAGGTATTATATTGTTTGTGATTCGAGGTGCAGAATAGCAGAAATAGATGGAAAACAGGAAACATGTCAAATATTTGTTCCTTTTTTTAATATGACAAAACATGGAACCCAGTTCTGGATTTCCTATGTGCTAAGGATGTGATTCTCTCTATCAGGGGTCATTTCACAGAAAAAGAGATGCCAAAGCTTATTAGCACAACTCATTTGCATATGCCACACACTCCCTGACATCACTGGAAGGTATACTAAATTATATCAGCATCTACCTTAAAATGCTTCTGAAATTATAATTGTCATAAGAAAACCTTACTCCCATCATACTTTTTAAATTACTTTCTCCTATGTGGCCAGAGGAAGATTTCCATCTGTCTGCTTTAGACGTTTTGGTTATTTCCCCATTTTTGGTGGGGGAAAATATTAAAAAGCTTGTCAAATCTTAGAGTTCAGCAAAATTCTCACAGGGAGTTTGAACAATGGAGCCCAGAAGCAAGTGGTTTTTTTTGGGGGGGGAAGGGGAGGTAAGAAAGAAAGCACAATAAAACCAAGATGTTCCAGAGCTCCTCTCCTGTCCAAAATGAGGTCTGCTCTCGATGCAACGAAGTTTAGGTGGTTGGTCATTTGAAACTTGGTTTTGTAACAGATTGTGATTTTTTTAAAAATTGTTTGATCTCACGGGTTTTTTCCTGTATGTATCTTATGGTTTTATGGTTTTTTTCCTGTTTGTATCTCAGTTTATATGAGTTAAATAAAATTAATTTTAAAATATTCATTTTTGGAATGTTTATTCTATAGGTACAGTTAACATCAGGGAGTTTAGTGGAAAATATCGGATGATGATTCTGGTGAAGAAGAGAGGTAAAATGTAAAGAGGTAGTCCCCTGTGCAAACACCAGTCGTTTCCAACTCTGGGGTGATGTCACATCATGATGTTTTCTTGGCAGACTTTTACAGGGTGGTTTGCCATTGCCTTCCCCAGTCTTCTACACTTTCCCCACAGCAAGCTGGGTACTCATTTTACCGACCTCAGAAGGATGGAATTCTGAGTCAACCTTGAGCCGGCTACCTAAAACCCAGCGGAAGCTCAGGTCATAAGCAGAGAGCTTGGACTTCAGTACTACAGCTTTACCACTCTGTGCCATGGGACTCTAGAATAAGGGAGGACCGAACAACAAATATTGGACACTATTGTGAGTCAGTGCCTCTTCTCCTTTGCAGTCACCGCTCATAGGATATTTCCTTATCGCTTGTTCGCCAGCTTAAAAAGGGTGCCCTGCTTGTTTCAACCTTGAAGCTGAAGAGATTGATCTTCGCAAGAAACTTGCCTCATAGCTCTAGGGTGGCCGAGAAAGCAAAGAGCTACTTCTCATCTACATTCTGATCCTAGCCCTAGCCCACGAGGCAAATTTCCCCGCAGTGTCACAAAGCACAGGGTCAAGTCAGGCAGCCTTCAAATAGCCTTCCAGTCCTTGGTTTTACAAGTTGACAGGGAAATTCGTCCCCAGTATTCTTAACAGGAACGAATGAGCATTTCTATTCACAGCTCCCATCCTTAACAACCAGGCCTGTAGCTACAAAAGTGGCCCGGGAGGGGCTAGGCCCATCCTTCCATACCCTCCTTCCATTTGTATGGCCTCTCCATTGGAAGGCCCCCAATCTGTCCTCTTTGCTCACCGCCACTCTGAACAAGGAGGAGCATTGCTGGTGGTCTTTTCCTGGTCTTTTGCAGTGACTCTTGTCTTCTCATGGTGTGACCAAAAAGTACAATAACCTCAGTTTAGTCATTTTAGTTTCTAAGGAGAGTTCAGTCTTGATTTGGCCCTAGAACCCACTCCTCCACATACAGCTGTTGGTGTGACCATGTGTCAGTCACAAGAGCTTCTTCTTTCAAAAGCCATTCTCTCAGAGCTCTCTGAGCCCCACCTAACTCATAGGGTGTCTGTTGTGGGGAGAGGAAGGGAAGGAAATTGTAAGCTGCTCTGAGACTCTGAGAAAATGGCAGGGTATAAATCCAATCTCCTCCTCTTCCTCTTTTTCTTCTTCTTCTCCTTCATAGTCCTCAGTATCCATAAAGCTCTGCCCCAACACCACATTTCAGATGAGTCAGCATTCTTCCTGTCAACTTTCTTCATTGTCCAACTTTCTCATCCCTATGAAGTGTTGCCAGTGACATCCTTCTGGTATCTGACGAAGGAACCTTTGACTCTTGAAAGCGCATTCCCTGAAAACCTGGACTCCAATCTTGCTATCTTTACAATTGAATAACTTTTCTAGCTTCTTCTTGGGAAGCTAATTTAATAGGCCATGCAAGTTTGCAATGATAAAACAATGAAAGGTAGATCACCTACTAACACAGACTTCAAGCACGTGTTGTGGAATGGGCAAAAGTATAGGAAAAGCAAGGGAGTGGTGTAGTCATGAGAGAAGGCTCCCCAAATTGGAGAAGGAGGAGAAGGAGATTGGATTTATACCCCTCCCTTCACTCAGAGCCTCAGAGCAGCTTACAGTCTCCTTCTCTTCCCTTCCCTACAACAGACACCCTGCAAGGTAGGTGGGGCTGAGAGGGATCTTTCAAGATCCGCTCTTTGAGAGAACCGCTTTGAGTAGGGTGGCCAGACCGTCCCGGTCTCCCGGGACATTCCCGGATCTGGCCACCCAATCCCGGATCCCGGGCTGCCTATACCGGGACCATTAAAGGTCCCGGTTTAGGCAGCCCCGGAGCCGGTGGGCCGCGGGCGCGGGCGGGGAAGGCGGGGAGTGAGGGAGGGAGCGTCCCTGCGCCTGCGCAGGGCCCCTGCGCACGCGCAGGGACGCTCCCACCCTCACTCCCCGCCTTCCCCGCCCGCGTGCGGGGCCCGGCGGCAGTGGTGGAGGCCTCTCCGTGGCCTCCGCTGGTCGCTGGAAGCCCTCCAGAGACTCTGGAGGGCCTCCAGCGACCAGCGGAGGCCGCGGAGAGGCCGCGGGGCACCCGGCGCTGGTCCCGGAAGGCCTTCCAGAGCCTCTGGAAGGCCTTCCGGGACCAGCGCCGGCCAGCGAAGGCTTCCCCGCGGCCTCCGCTGGTCCCTGGAGGCCCTCCAGAGTCTCTGGAGGGCCTCCAGGGACCAGCGGAGGCCGCGGGGAAGCCGCGGGGCACCCGGCGCTGGTCCCGGAAGGCCTTCCAGAGGCTCTGGAAGGCCTTCCGGGACCAGCGCCGGCCAGCGAAGGCTTCCCCGCGGCCTCCGCTGGTCCCTGGAGGCCCTCCAGAGTCTCTGGAGGGCCTCCAGGGACCAGCGGAGGCCGCGGGGAAGCCGCGGGGCACCCGGCGCTGGTCCCGGAAGGCCTTCCAGAGCCTCTGGAAGGCCTTCGGGGACCAGCGCCGGCCAGCGAAGGCTTCCCCGCGGCCTCCGCTGGTCCCTGGAGGCCCTCCAGAGTCTCTGGAGGGCCTCCAGGGACCAGCGGAGGCCGTGGGGAAGCCGCGGAGCAGCCGGCGCTGGTCCCTGGAGGCCTCCAGAGGCCAGCGCCGGTAGCGGAGAGGCCCGGCGCTGGTCCCTGGAGGCCTCCAGAGGCCAGCCCCGGCAGCTCCCTCCCTCCCTCGCCGCGAGGCCGCCGCCCGAGGACTCCCCGCCGCCGCCGCCGCTGGATCCGCCGCCCTGGAATAAGGTAAGGGGGCCGAAAGCGGGGGGGGGGCGGGGGGCGGCCTTCCTTTCTTCCCTCCCTCCTCCCTCCCTCCCTCCCTTCCTTCCTTCCTTCCTTTCTTCCTTCCTTCCTTCCTTCCCTCACTCCCTTCCCTTCCTTCCTTCCTTCCCTCCCTCCCTCCCTCCCTCCTCCCTTTCTTCCTTCCTTCCCTCACTCCCTTCCCTTCCTTCCTTCCCTCCCTCCTCCCTCCCTTCCTTTCTTCCTTCCTTCCTTCCCTCCCTCCCTTGCCTTCCTTCCTTCCCTCCCTCCTCCCTTCCTTTCTTCCTTCCTTCCCTCCCTCCCCCCTTCCTTCCTTCCTTCCCTCCCTCCCTCCCTCCCCCTTCCTTCCTTCCTTCCCTCCCTCCCTCCCCCTTCCTTCCTTCCCTCCTTCCTTCCTTCCTTCCTTCCTTCCTTCCTTCCTTCCTTCCTTCCTTCCTTCCTTCCTTCCTTCCTTCCTTCCTTCCTTCCTTCCCTCCCTCCCTTCCTTCCTTCCTCCCTCCCTTCCCTCCCTTCCTTCCTTCCTTCCTTCCCTCCCTCCCTTCTTCCTTTCTTCCCTTCTTCCCTTCCTCCCTTTCTCCCTTCCTTCCTTCCTTCCCTCCCTCCCTCCTTATGTTGTTATGTGATGCAGAGTGTTGGACTGGATGGGCCACTGGCCTGATCCAACAGGGCTTCTCTTATGTTCTTATGTGACGCAGAGTGTTGGACTGGATGGGCCACTGGCCTGATCCAACAGGGCTTCTCTTATGTTCTTATGTGATGCAGAGTGTTGGACTGGATGGGCCACTGGCCTGATCCAACAGGGCTTCTCTTATGTTCTTATGTGACGCAGAGTGTTGGACTGGATGGGCCACTGGCCTGATCCAACAGGGCTTCTCTTATGTTCTTATGTGACGCAGAGTGTTGGACTGGATGGGCCACTGGCCTGATCCAACAGGGCTTCTCTTATGTTGTTATGTGATGCAGAGTGTTGGACTGGATGGGCCACTGGCCTGATCCAACAGGGCTTCTCTTATGTTGTTATGTGATGCAGAGTGTTGGACTGGATGGGCCACTGGCCTGATCCAACAGGGCTTCTCTTATGTTGTTATGTGATGCAGAGTGTTGGACTGGATGGGCCACTGGCCTGATCCAACAGGGCTTCTCTTATGTTGTTATGTGATGCAGAGTGTTGGACTGGATGGGCCACTGGCCTGATCCAACAGGGCTTCTCTTATGTTGTTATGTGATGCAGAGTGTTGGACTGGATGGGCCACCGGCCTGATCCAACAGGGCTTCTCTTATGTTATTATGTGACGCAGAGTGTTGGACTGGAGGGGCCACTGGCCTGATCCAACAGGGCTTCTCTTATGTGACAATACTGACTTTGGTGGACCCAAGCACTGATTCAGTGTAAGGGAGCTTTGTGTTTGTGTCTTCTAGTGCAATTTTGTTCTCAGATCCTGTATTTACTTCATCAGTATATGGGATAAGGCACTTTCTCAACTGTGCTGCATAATGCAGCCTATTTATTTTGTCCTGTTGGCTCTGTTGGCTCTATCTGCGCCACCTTCATCACTTTCGGGGTGTGGATCCCCCAGTGGAGTGGTCTCCCGACTCCCTCCGCCGGCTGTTTCTGATAGCCCTGCGCCCCCTCTTTCATTTGATATGTGTCCCGTGCGGGTGCCACCCTCCCGCCGGGAGATGCCGCAAAATGAGCCCCCTTGAGGCTTATGGCGGCAGGGCTCGGGGGAAGCGAGCTAGACTGCTGTTCTTTTGAGGGGTTATAGAGTGTTTTGAGCCCGTCCCTGTGGCATCGGTCCCATCATTGTGGGGCCCAGGGGGCCGGCGCAGCGGCACGCTGAAGCAGCCTGTCGGTCACTTCCAGGTTCCTGTCCTGCATCTTGACCGGTGTTATTAGTGACAGGCTGCTTCGGCGTGCCGCTGCGCAGGCCCCCTTGGTCCCACAACGATGGGACCGATGCCACAGGGACGGGCTCGAAACACTCTATAACCCCTCAAAAGAACAGCAGTCTAGCTCGCTTCCCCCGAGCCCTGCCGCCATAAGCCTCAAGGGGGCTCATTTTGCGGCATCTCCCGGCGGGAGGGTGGCACCCGCACGGGACACATATCAAATGAAAGAGGGGGCGCAGGGCTATCAGAAACAGTCAGCGGAGGGAGTCGGGAGACCACCCCACTGGGGGATCCACACCCCGAAAGTGATGAAGGTGGCGCAGATAGAGCCAACAGAGCCAACAGGACAAAATAAATAGGCTGCATTATGCAGCACAGTTGAGAAAGTGCCTTATCCCATATACTGATGAAGTATATACAGGATTTGAGAACAAAATTGTTTCCGGCGGTGATATTTGGGGGATTTTTGGGGACGTCACAGGAAGTGCTGTGAAGTCACTTCCTGTTTCCGGCAGGTGACGCGGGGGAAATGATGTCACAGGAAGTGATGCCACTTCCTGTTTCCGGTGGTGGCATGACATCACCGGAAGTGACGTCACTTCCTGTTTCCGGCGGCGAACGCGCTTCGCGCGCAGCGCAACCCCCCCCCCCCCCCAGTGTCCCTGGCTGGCCTTCAGACATTATGGTCACCCTAGCTTTGAGAGAATTTGTGACTGACCCAAGGTCACACCAGCACCTGCATGTGCTGGAGTGTGGAATCAAACTCAGTTTTCCCAGATTAGAGTCCACACTCTTAACCACATCATCAAACTGGCTCTCTGGTTGAGAAAGGCGTATTCTGGCTATTTCTGCCCCATTCTGCCCCTTTCTCAGGTCAATGGGGCCTATTACAGGTGCAAAAAGACTCCCATATACAAAGAACTGGGCCCAGGAATGGCCATTTTTCAAGGTCATGGAGAAGGCCACCCCTTCCATGAGCCACTTGCTTTAATCAGACAAAATGAGTACATCATTTCTTTAGGGAAGTGTCCAGTGCAGGAGTGGCCAAACGTGCTTAAGGTAAGAGCCACACAGAATAAACGTCAGATGTTTGAGAGCTGCAAGACACGAACATCAGATGTTTGAGAGCAAGCAGGCAGGCAAATAGAAGGGGGAGGGAAAGAGAGGTGAAAAGAAAGCAACTTTAACTTTAAATGCATTCTCCAAGCTGCTGGCTGACTTAGATTGCAGAAGTGATTTAAAGAGAGGAATACCTTTTCCAAGCTGGCTGATGTGGGGGGGGGGGGGCTTCAAGAGCCACACAACATGTGTGAAAGAGTTTCACGTGGCTCCCAAGCCACAGTTTGGGCACCTCTGTCCAGTGTGTGCCACATTGTGGCAATACAGGCCGTATTGAAAGCTGAGCTAAACCAACTTTGTTTTCCTAGAATATCTCCACAGCGCAATTCTTCATTGTAACCTAGTAATAACAGGGTAGGGGGGAGGGAAGAGAAAAACACAAAGAGAGAGATATAACAGACATCTTTTGACGGCCTCCCGGAAAGAAGTCGGCATGCTTTCACTTAAGACCAGTTAGTCCAAATAACATTTCTTTGCACAGACGTACACTTGAATAATATAGAGAAGGTGGACGAGAAAATGGGAGGCCGGGGAAAAAGATCATAGAGGAGAAGCTGATAGAGGGAGCAGAGAACAAAAAGAGAAAGATTGCTTCCCCCCAACCCCGAAAAACGTCTTTCTTTTACAAACACTAAAAACACAGTATTCCCTATTATACATTTATATACAATGCCTTAAAAATAAAAAAAAGAGTCTTGTTTCCCAGGTTTAACATACATGCCACATGCTGCAGTTGCTATGGTAATTATGGGTCTTTTTATTGAACGGCACTGTTGGGGTTACAGAAAACTGTGGCTGGTAATTTTGTAAGAGGCTTTGTGATGTATGCCGAAGTTATGGTCTGAAGAGGATTGTGGGTTTTGAAACAGGTTTCGGTGTTAGCTAAGACAATAAAGGGACAAAGGCAGCATCTTTGACCTCATCGTGGAATATCCATTTTGCGTGCAGTTATTTAGTGAACGCTTCAGATGTTTACGATGTACTTCTAAAAATGTAAAGAGTCAACGTTTATCTTATTTTACAGAATCTATACCCTGCCTTTCAGGTCTCAGATCCCACTTCAAACCAACAGACACATAATTTAAGTAATTAAAACCAGAGCTTAAACAAAACACACAAAGACATAAAAGCAGCAGTTAAAACATTTAGATCCATTAAAACATGGGGCAGGAAGGAGGGGGTCATCAAGGGAGCACCAAACATAATTTTAAAAAAGTTTTCGGCCGCTGCTGAAAGATGGCAACAAAAATAATTAATTAATTATCGTATGGCAGTGTGTGCAGTGTAGCCAGGAGATCTTAAGACTGTTCGGCAGCCAGAAGTTCTAGCTCTTCTAGCATTATGCACCACTAGGTGGCAAGGTAGACTTGTTTATAAGGCAAGAGACATTTCAGAAGTGGTTTGCCATTGCCTGCCTCCATGTCACGACCCTGGTATTCCTTGGAGGTCACCCATCCAAATACTAGCCAAGGCCGACCCTGCTTAGGTTCCACAGTCTGACAAGATCGGGCTAGCCTGGGCCATCCAGGTCAAGAGAAGGGGACAGACGCATCTCTCTGGTGAGTCAAAGCCAGAGTGTTTTGTGCCACGCCCAAGAAGGCCCTTTCCCACCTAATCTCAGCATAGGTTGCCAAGTCCCCACCTTCCCGCACTGGGGAACCCTCTCTCATGCGCGGAGAGCGCGTGTGACGCGATGGTATCACCCAAAAATGACATCGTCAAAATGGTGGTGCCCATGCGGGGCCACTCTAGGCATTTCTGGGAAAACACTATGGTTTTCAAGGACAATCTAGCCATTTGGCAGGTACCATAGAGTTTTTACCATTGAGTTTTCCCGGAAATGCCTAGAGCAGCCCCGCATGGGCGCTGCCATTTTTATGACATCACTTCCGGGTGACGTCACTGTGCCAGCAATGTTGGGGGAGGTGGCCCGGCGGGTTGGGAACTTCCCAGGTGGGAGAATCCCCGCCCAGACCTGGGGCTTGGCAGCCCTATCTCAGCGTTGCACATAGATCAGTGGCGGACTGGGTCTGAAAATATTGGTTGCCAGGAGACAAAGGGGATCCATCCACAATTATGAAGCTATCATTGAATTTTTATAAGAAATAAAATATTCAAAAAATACATTAGTGGGGAAAAGGTACAATTAAAACTTTTGCAAGATAAATTTTATTAATTTTTTCCATTAAAATAGTAATACAATGAAAATGCTAGTTGCATTACAGTAATAATATTGGAACTTCTATTATATTTTCAAGCTACTAAGAGGTTATTAACATTTTTAACATACTGCCTAATGTTTAAGGGGGCCCACTTCATCAGGGGCCCACTTGCCATTAGGCAAGCTGACACCCTGGTCAGTCCACCACTGATATAGATCACATACAGGGGCGGAATTCTAGCTGGAGCTCCTTTGCATATTAGGCCACACCCCCTGATGTAAGCAATCCTCCAAAAACTTACAATGCTCTTTTTTTGTAAGCTCCAGGAGGATTGGCTACATCAGGGGGTGTGGCCTAATATGCAAAGGAGCTCCTGCTAGAATTCCACTCCTGATCATATATGTTATAAAAGCATGTATCATACAAGTACATTCATTTAGATAGCTGACTTGTGGGTTTGTTCCATGTAATGCATGAAAAGTCCTGACCTGGATAGCCCAGGCTAACCTCATCATCTCTCAGGAGGTCGGTCGTGGCTAGAATTTGGGTGGGAGACGAGAGTTGCCAAATCCAATTCCATAAATATCTGGGAACTTTGGGAGTGGAGGCAGGGAGCAAGGGTGTGACAAGCATAATTGAACTCTAGATGGAGTTCTGGCCATCACATTTAAAGGGGCCTCACAACTTTTAAAGGCTTCACTCCATTGGAAATAATGAAGGATGGAGCACCTTCTTTTGGGGCTCATAAAATTGGACCCCCTGGTGCAATCTTTTTGAAACTTGGAGAGTCTTTTCAGAAGAGGCGTTGGATGCTATGCTGCAAATCTGGTGCCTTTACTTCAAAAAACAGCCCCCTCCAGAGCCCCAGATATCTGTGGATCAATTTTCTATTATTCCCTATGGGTCTCTATAGGGAATAATGGAGTGCCCAGCAGACATTTCCCTCCCCACCGTGCCACTGCTTTCTGATGACCCTGAAGTAGGTGGAGGGTTTCCAAACTGGGGGATCCCCTGCCCCCACCTGGGGATTGGCCACTGTATGGGAGAACTCCATGGAATCTTTTCATAATGTGGAGGCAGGCAACGGCAAGCCACTTCTGAACATCTCTTGCCTTGAAAGCCCTACAAGGTTGCCACAAATCAACTTTGACTTGATGGCATGAATGAGTGGGGGAAAGCCCTCTGATTGACCATGATAAAAACAACACTGCTTATTCCAGATTGGCAGCTAGGATCAGGGGCTGGGTTCTGCATGATTTCCCTGCATTTGTCAGAGAGAAGACCCTACTCCCATTCCATAACGTCCCTACGGCCAAGTCAAAGGGGCTGTCCTCAGATTCTTCCATCTAGTCTTGCGCCCTGTTCACATGTCACATTGAATGCACATATATCCCATCTGTACATGTGCGCATTCGTTTGTAAGAAAGACCCAATGCATATTTACTTTCTAAATGAAATCTGAGACCAGTACCTCGAGAAATGTGGGGTTTGTATGGGCCTCATTTTGGGCAGAAGTTCACAGGAGCAGAGCAGAGCTCCAGAACCTCTAAATTTTATTGTGCTCTTTCTTTCTTAAAAAGGTAAAGGTAGTCCCCTGTGCAAGCACCAGTCGTTTTCAACTCTGGGGTGACATTGCTTTCACAACATTTTCACGGCAGACTTTTTACGGGGTGGCTTGCCATTGCCTTCCCCAGTCATCTAAACTTTTCCCCCAGCAAGCTGGGTACTCCTTTGACCGACCTCGGAAGGCTGGAAGGCTGAGTCAACCTGGAGCCAGCTATCTGAACCAGCTTCCGCTGGGATCGAACTCAGGTCATGAGCAGAGGGCTCCAACTGCAGTACTGCAGCTTTACCACTCTGTGCCACCTTACCCTCCCCCCTAAAAATTCTTGCTTCTGGGCTCCATTGTTCAACCTTCCTGTGAGAAAGTTGATGAACTCAAAGATTTGACAAACTTTCTCATATTTTCTCCCACAAAAAATGGATAAATAACCAAAACATGTAAAGCAGACAGATGCAAACCTTCATCATGCCACTGTGGCCACATAGGAGAAAGCCACTGAAAAAGTAGGATGGGAGTAAGAAGAAGAAGATATTGGATTTATATCCCACTCTCCACTCTGAAGAGTCTCAGAGTGGCTCACAATCTCCTTTACTTTCTTCCCCCACAACAGACACCCTGTGAGGTAGGTGGGGCTGAGAGGGCTCTCACAGCAGCTGCCCTTTCAAGGACAACCTCTGCCAGAGCTGTGGCTGACCCCAAGGCCATTCCAGCAGATGCAAGTGAAGGAGTGGGGAATCAAACCCGGTTCTCCCACATAAGAGTCCGCACACTTAACCACTACACCAAACTGGCTCTCTGATTTATACTTTGCCTTTCTCTCTGAATCAAAGTCTCAGAGTGGCTTGCAATCTTCTTTATCTTCTTCTCCTACAACAGACACCCTGTGAGATGGGTGGGGCTAAGAGAGCTCTTACAGCAGCTGTTCTTTCAAGGACAACCCCTGCCAGAGCTGAGGCTGACCCAAGGCCATGCCAGCAGGTGCAAGTGGAGGAGTGGGGAATCAAACCCGGTTCTCCCAGATAAGAGTCCGCACACTTAGCCACTACACCAAACTGGCTCTCCTAGTAAGGTTTTCTTATGACAATTCTAAGTCAAGAAGCATTTGCAAGTAGATGTTGAGCTGATCTAATTTAGTCCTCCTTCTGGTGATGTCAGGGGTGTGTGGCATAGGCAAATGAGCTATGCGAATGAGTTGTGCTAATGAGCCCCAGCACCTTTTTTTCTACAACATGACCCCAGGGTGTGTAAAGCATTCACCTGTACATGGAGACTTTCACACACACTAAATAACACACTTTCCATGCACTTTCAGTGTTGCAATTGGATTTTACCATGTAAAATGGCAAAATCCACTTGCAAACGGTCACTGAAGTGGATTGGAATGGCATCAATTAGCATGTGTGAAGCCAATGATCATGTGTAGACTTGATTTTTGTGAAATTGCTTTGAGCAAGGATAGCAACGCAGATAGCTTGTTTCCCCCTTTGTACGCATTCTATGGCTCTTGGCTGGCAAATAGCCTCTTGACATTCTTACTAGGTTTGTGTCTGTTTTTCAGGAGACTGTGAAAGAGGAAGGGACAAAAATACACATGCAGCTGAAACTGAAGGACAGAAAAGCTGGAGAGGGGAGGAATTAATAATCTGTTGGGCGGTTGGTCTGAATATGGAAGTATTCTACTGGCGTAGCCCAGCTTTTTTGGAGGAACTGGTGCCCGTTTCTTAAATAGAAAGATGCAATTTGCAGTGCATTTTGAAGCAGTGTTATGCCCTTCTAATTCCATAAATCAGAGTTTTGGCACCAGGAACTTCTTTGCATATTAGGCCGCATCCCCTTGATGTAGTCAATCCTCCAAGAGTTTACAGTAGTCCCTGTACGAAAAACTCTGTAAGCTCTTGGAGGATTGGCTACACTAGGGGTGTGTGACCTAATATGCAAAGGAGTTCCTGCTACAAAAATAAGCCCTGCTATGAACTATGATGAGAGTAGATTTGCTGGGCTGAACCTGGCAACCAGAGGGAGGAGTGAGATACAGGATATCCAGAAAACAGAGATCAGTTCCCCTGGAGAAAACAGTGGCTTTGGAAGGTAAACTCCATGGGATTTTACCCTACTGAACGCCCTTCCCTCCCCAAGCCCCACCCTTCCCTGACTCCACCTTCATAATTTCTAGGAATTTCCCAACCCAGAGCTGGCAACTAGGGCTGCCAAGCCCCCAGGCCAGGTGGGGGTTCTCCCACCATGGAGGTTCCCAACCTGCTGGCCTACATTGGGCCAGTGGGGGGAACCTCCCCCGACATTGCTGGCACAATGACGACACCCAGAAGTGATGTCATCGTGCCAGCGACATTGCTCACTGGCCGCTATAAGCATTTCTGGGAAAACTCTATGGTTTTCCAAGACGCTCTAGCGATTTGGGTGGGAAAACTCTATAGTACAATAGTCAACACTCAAGAAATGCAGAGGTTGCCCTTTTATTTCTTCACTCAGTCCTAATTAATAGTGCCTGAGATTAAGTCACCCTGCAGCATGGCTGGCTTGTCCAAAAGACTTCCACCCAAGCCTTGGGCAGTAATTGCCCCTTGGCCAGGAATGCAGAGAGAGAGAGAGAGATGGCACGCCTTCTCACGTCCAGAGGGAGTCCTTTCTGTTGTAGTTCCCATATTGTAGGAAATGCTCCCTCTGGAGGTGAGGGGTAGAATCACTACCCCCCTTTCAATTGTAGCTCCCATTTCGTAGAAAGGGCTTCCTCTGGAGGTGAGGGTGTGCCATCTGTCTCTCTTACCTCCCTCTTTGCATTATAGCCCCCAATTTATGGAATGGTCAGAAACTCTTATTTATTTGTTTGTTTGTTTGTTTGTTTGTTTATTTAATCACCCTCCCCTGCTACCACAGGACTCAGGACAAGTAACAGCATTTTTATAACAACAACTGTAAGTTAATTATTAAAACAATTCTTAAAATACTAATCCTAACAAAACAGAATGCACATATAAGTACAGCTAACCTTAATCAGGGGTTAGATCCAGGTGGGCAGCCATTAGAGTTGCCAAGTCCAACCCAGAAAATATCTGGGGACTTTAGGATGGAGCCTGGAGACTTTGGGGGTGGAGCCAGGAAACTTTCCCATTCTCTAAAATAAAGAAATAAAAACATTGCAGTGCAGTTCCCCTGAATACAGTCTTCATTTCCTCATTCCCCAGGAGCTGCACTTCCACTAAATGAAAGTGATTGTGCACGCACACACACTCTCACAAAGCAACCCAAATAAATAGTTTGCAAGAGCACTTTTAAAAAAATCTCACTAGGGCAATTTAGTCATGGGAGTTGCTGAAAGTAACCATCTGCTGTATTTCAACCAACTTCTTGACAGGAAACCAGCAGCCTAGTAGGTGGAGTTTTCCTCCATTCCATAATCAGGTTTTAGTTAACTCCATTTTACTATATACACAACTTCTGAAACCAATGTAAAACAAACAGAGGGACAGTACTGGCTTCTCTTCCTTCCTCACCTGGTTCACACATTCACTGGGAAGAGCCATGTGACCTCTGCTTGCTCATCATGCCCATGCAGCTTTCCTCCAGCTGAGATTTAAAGGCACACACAGAGTCCAAAACACAAGCAATTTGCAAGGTTCTTTGAAGCCTGCTGAGCTGGCTGTCAGTGAGGAGGAGCCTGCAAAAATGAGGGATTCCCCTGCCGGGACCAGGGGGCTGGCAAGCCTAGCAGCCATGTTGGTCTGAAGCAGTAGAACAGATCTTGAGCCCAGTGGCACCTTTAAGACCAATAAAAGTTTATTCAAGTTGAGCTTTCATGTGCATGCACACTTCTGTAGACAAGTGCTGTAGAAATGCATTTACTGAAGGGTGCATGCACTCAAAAGCTCATACCTTGAATAAACTTCTGTTGGTCTTAAAGGTGCCACTGGACTCCTGTTCTGCTTAATCAAGGCAAGATTTGGTCACAGCAGAACTGGGGAGGGGCAGGAGAAAGGAAAGGAAGGAGCAAAGGGCCCAACTGAAGAGAGCTGTCACTCTCATCCCAGAAGCTTCAGCCATAGGCCTGGTGGAACCGCTCTGTTTTACAGGCCTTCCAGAATTGTAGCAGAGCTTACAAGGTCGGGCTCTCAGCTGGGAGAGACTTCCACAAGGACAGGGCCAGGAAAGCTCTGACTCTGGTTGAGGTTAACAGAGTGCTTCTCGGTCCAGGAATCATCAGTAGATCTTTATCCAGTGAGTGTAAAGCTCGGGGCAGGAGCTCCTTTGCATATTAGGCCACACACCCCTGATGTAGCCAATCCTCCAAGAGCTTACAGTAGGCCCTGTAAGAAGAGCCCTGTAAACTCTTGGAGGATTGGCTACATCAGGGGTGTGTGGCCTAATATGCAAAGAAGCTCATGCTACAAAAAAAGCCCTGGTAAAGCTGTTGGGAGGGGGGGCATACCAGAAGATATGTACATGTACTCCCACTTTTATTTATTCATTAAACTATTTATACTCCACCTTTCGTCATGACTCAAGGTGGATGGCAGGTCACAATTTAAAACATCACAATTTAAAAATCAGTAGAACCAAACCCCAGATAACCTCCCTCTCCGTGAAGCATCTTAGGTGGGTTGCCAACCTCCAGGTGCTGGCTATTGATCTCCTAGTATTAGAACTTGGAGGGGACTGTGGTGAAGGTAAAAGGACAGTGCTTGCCTTGATAAGCAGTAGGGTTGCCAGGTCCAACTCAGAAAAAATCTGGGGACTTTGGGGGTGGAGCTAGGAGACTTTCCCATTCCCTATAATACATAATGGAAATGTTTGATTATATATTTTATTTTTTAATATTCTAGGTTTGTTAGTTGTTAATGCTTTTAACTGTTGTTAGCCACCCTGAGCCCATTAGGGGAGGGCAGGATATAAATTGGATAATGAATGAATGAATGAATGAATAAAGAAAGAAATAATGAAAATACAGCAGCGCAGTTCCCCTGAATACAGTCTTCATTTCCTCATCCCCCAACAGCTACACTTCCACTAAATGAAAGTGAACACTCACTCTGTAACAATAAAATAAACACAGTTAGCAAGCACAAACTTTTGTGATCTCACTTTGCTATATGTAACCATCACGTTGCTAAACGCAACCATCACGTTGCTAAACGCAACCTGCTTTATTTCAACCACCTTCTTCAGAGTAATAGGAAACGGAAAGAACAGCCTAGGGGGTGGAGATTTTGGCGGCGGTGCCTGAGAAGGGCAGGGTTTAGTGAAGGGAAGGACTTCAGTGGGATATAAAGCCATAGAGCAGGGGCGGGGAACTTTTTTTTGCCAAGGGCCATATGGATATTTATAACATCATTTGCAGGCCATAAAAAATTATCAACTTAAAAAACAGTGCTCTAGAGGGAGAATGATTCAGGCCAGTAAAATTAATGCAAATAATTGTTTTTCTATTTGAAGTCACGTGGGGAGAGCGTAATCTGGCACACACACACATACACACACCCGGCCCACCGCCCTAGGCAAATGCATAGGTCCAGGGCTTTTTTGAAGAAAAAGTCCTGCAGGAACTCAGTAGCATATTAGACCACATCCCCTAATATTAGCATATTAGGTCACACACCATTAGCATATTAGGCCACACCATCTGGGATAATCAAGTGCAAACTGAACTGTGACAGTCTTTTCCAGGCCCTGCAGCAATTCTGGCAAGCCAGCCAGGCCTCAGGGAGGCTGCCGCACAGTACATCTGGGCCCTGTGATCCCTGCCTGGCCCTGGGGAGGCTGCTGCACAGCACGGCTGGGCCCCACAATCCTCGCTGGCCATCCAGGCCCCAGGGTGGCTGCCACATGGCTCAGTTTGGCCCAGTAATCCCCAAGGGTCACACCAAGTGACCACGAGGGCCATATACGGCCCTCGGGATGGAGGTTCCCCACCCCTGCCATAGAGTCTACCTTCTGAAGTGGCCATTTTCTCCAGGAGACCGGATCCCTGTCATCTGGGGATCAGTTGTAAGTTACCCCAGGAGATCTCCAGCCACTACCCCACACTTAGCAATCCATTCCTCCAGCATCATGCTGATGTGGTGTGGCCACTTCCAGTCTTTTCCCCCACCCCCATCCCCTGCCTCTCCCACTGATTGCCAGGCAATGGCTGGCAGCGCTAGGGCAGACATGGTCCCCAAATTGCCTCCCCTAGTCACAACTGCCTCTGCCAGGGCTTTTTTTAATAGCAGGAACTCCTTTGCCTATTTGGCCACACACCTCTAATGTAGCCTGAAGCTTACTGTAGACTCTGTACTAAGGGCCCTGTAAGCTCTTGGAGGATTAGCTACATCAGGGAGGTGCGGCCTAATAAGCAAAGGGGTCCCTGCTACAAAGAAACCCCCGCTTCTGGCCGCACAAAGGCTTGAACACCTGCAGCAAGGAGGGCAATTGAAACTCAGCCCAGACTTGACGCATTTAGCAGACCCCTTCCCAATGATTCTCTGATATTTTCCTCAGTCCTTAAGAAAAGGTGGTACACAACGTCAGGGTTTTTGTTTTCTTTGAGAACTAGTCCATCTAAAGCCAACAGAAGACAATCACAGCGTTGCTCCCCCACATCCCCCGACCCAACTACTCTGGCAAATGCCAGCGGAGGTAAACAGGCCGTCTTTATCATCAGGGGAGCTGCTTTTCACAAGCCGTCTGGCGAATGTGAATGCACGCATACGTGCGCACGGACGCATGTGCCCACCTTAATTAAAGCGATTCTTCCGGATTAAGCAACTCATGCTGTATTAGGCTTGATTTCACAGTAATTGCTTCCCCCATTGACTGATCTCCCCCCCCCTCCTTTCTTCTTCTTGGAGAAATGTTGTGTCTGATGGGAAGATGCGGTCTGGCACCTCTTACGTCTGCTCCGAGTCAAGTATGTGTCCCTGCCAGCAGGAGACATGGACTGTTACATGTTGGCAAGACTTGGGGGAGGGGAGGAGTTCGTGAGAGGGCCGTCTGGGTATCTTTACCGGCTCACGCTAATTATATCAGCTTGTCTTTCACCCCAGCTCCAGACGCTCCTTTTTGTCGCTTGCCCGCATCTGTGGCTACCAATTAACACAGCAGTGGAGTTCCTTGTGGCAAAACCAGGCGAGGCGACATACCCTTAATGGCTTCTGGATACGGTTCTGACCTGCATGAATACCCCTTTGTGGGATGATTATGTCCCCGTATAGGTGGCATTTACGGTGGACCCCAGTCTTGGAGATATCATTGGGATCATGATGTATTAAGAACGAATAGCGTTACGGAGCCGTCAATGCGCCCAAATGCTCTCATCTAGATCGTTTAGGCAATGCTTAAGGAGCCATTAGTGTGAAAACAGAATTTGTGAAGTGTGATTATACGTTTGCCGCTTAACCGGGAGCCTTGTCAGTTCAGTTGCGCGGAAAGAGACAGCGAAACAATTGCATTTATTTTTAACGTGGCGCGCGACAGAAATAGCAATCTTAGGGGGTGCGCCGCTGTTGAGAAACCCATGTCAAGTGGATTCCATCACGATCCGGAGCCCATGGTGGGAGGCAGTGTTTCCAGGATGGATTGGAGTTTGAGAGGCATAAAATATTTGCATAAAGCATTCCAGTCAGCATGCAGCACTGATGACTTGGTGTTATGCCATTCAGACAGAGTTTTTAAAATTACATGTAGGGCTAAGATGAAAGGGATACTCTCCCTCTCTCCCTGAGACAGTTTGCTAGGGTTGCCAGGCAACTGGGGGGGAGGGGGAGAGTTTCCAGAGCCAGGCTGGGAAACTCCGGGAGACTTGGGGGTGGAGCCTGGGGAGGGCAGGGACTTTGGTGAGGTACGATGCCATAATATCCACCCTCCAAAGCATCCATTTTCTCAAGGAGATGATGAAGAAGAAGAGAAAGAAGAAGAAGAAGAAATTGGATTTATGCCCAGCCCATCACCACTGGAAGGAGTCTCTGAGTGGCTTACAATCTCCTTTTCCTTCCTCTCCCCGCAGCAGATATCCTGTGAAGCAGGTGGGGCTGAGAAAGCTCTTTCAAGAACTGCTCTGGAGAGGAACAGCTCTGCAAGAACTTTTGACTAACTCAAAGTCACATCAGCAGGTGCAAGTGGAAGAGTGGGGAATCAAACCCGGCTCTCCCAGATAAGAGTCCATGCACTTAACCACTACACCAAACTGGCTCTCAAGATAGAGATCAGCAGGGGTGGAATTCTAGCAGGAGCTCCTTTACATATTAGGCCACACACCCCTGATGTAGCCAATCCTCCAAGAGCTTACAAGGCTCTTTTTTTTTTTTTGTAAGCTCTTGGAGGATTGGCTACATCAGGGCGGTGCGGCCTAATATGCAAACGAGCTCCTGCTAGAATTCCACCCTGGAGATCAGGAAGATTCCTAGGACATTGCTGATGTCACTTCTACATCCCAGGTGGGCATGATGTCAACATGCGTTCAATATTCTTCCCCACCCACTTTCTAGCCATTTCCTCCACACTTGCAAATTAACAGCAGAGCATGCTTCCAAGATAAAATGCAGGGCACTTCTGCAAGTCCCCCCCCCCCCTCTCCATTCTCCTTGGAGAGTTTCTTTTAGAACACAAATTTGGGGGGGATTGTTAAAGCTCATGGCAGCTTTCCTGTCTTACCATAAACCTCACATCTGAGGTGGTATATGTACCAGTCTACAGTGTAGCCATGTCAATTTACAGTCAGACCAAATGCATAGGACAGTGGTCCCCAACCTTTTTGGCACAAGGAACCGGTTTCATGGAAGACAGTTTTTCCACGGACTGTGTGTGTGTGTGTGTGTGTGTGATGGTTTTGGGATGATACAATTGTGCACTTCATTTCTATTATTGCATTGTAATCAACACTCCCTGTAAGCTGTAGAGTCTTGTGAGCAAAAAAAAAAAAATCTACTTCATAAGCTACTGGCATTAAAGTTGTGAACTACTGCATAAACTAGTTTGTTCTGGGGGCATTTTTCCTGAGTTAAGACAAAAATGTGTGAGCCAGAGGCTAAAAAACTGTGAGCTGGCTCACACTAAAGCAGCTTAGAGGGAATACTGATTGTAATATATAATGAATTAATTATGCAGCTCATGGCCCGGTTGCTAACAGGCCATGAACCGGTACCAAGGGGTTGGAGACCTCTGGTATAGGACACTGGGGGGGGGGGCATGGCTGGTTCACTCCATCTGATGTAGGATGGGTGCAAGTTTCTACATAACATGCATTTCATGCAGAGAGGCAGTTAAACAGAGCCACGCCAAGAATCATCCGCCAATATTATCCGCCACGCATTTTTGCTGCGCTCAGTGTTCCTCCAAGGCAGTGTGTCTAAGAATCCTCCCGAGCACAGTTTGTCTCACGTCATAATTTCACAAGTCTGCCTCATGACATGAATGCAAAGCTGTACGCCGACTTTCCGTCGACGGGCTCCTTTCTGAGCCTCTGACCTGTGGTTACGCTGCGCACCGCCAGGTTCTCTTTTATTAGGCTGGAACTGGCTCCTCAAATGGTTTAATAGTCAAAAAGGAAAGGAAGAGGGGAGGGGGGGGGAAAGACCCTCCGGTGGACTTTTAAAGAGAAGTGAAAATATTTAGCTGTCTTAAAGTTTGTCAAATGTGTAAACTTGGCCTAGAGGGAAAAAAAAATGCGTTAAATGTTCAGCAAAGGAGTACAAGCTTCACTTATGCGCTTGGGGAAGCAATGCGCAGAAGGGAGATGAAGACTTCTCCTTGTCCTTGAATAGCTTGTGCAGAAGAGACTTTTCTCTTATTTTTGCATACATAATACATGAAGTGCCAAACATTTGCATCCAAAATTTAAATTCTCTGAAGCCTGGGGGATGTTGGAATGCAGGGGTTTGACAGTGGCCCGTTTACATCTCTCTCCCACATAGATGCCGGAATAAACGATGCTTCTGTACGACGTCGAGGGGAGATGGGGGAAAACGGTCTTCTGACGATGGCTCGGAGAATTAAAACATTCTGTCTCCGACTGAAATGACATGCCCGTTGCAAAGTTTGGGACTTGATGGTCCAATCAGCCTCCCTGCTGTGCCATGGACCAGTTTGGAAATCTGGTGCATGCGCATTTAAAATTGCTTGGTTTCCCATGTCAGAAATGCATCGCATGTGCATTTAGAATGGCCTTTCCCACATGCGAGCTGATAGCGAGGAGAATGCTGGAAAGCCAGGGTTACCAACCTCCAGGTGGGACCTGGACAGGGCTTTTTTTGCAGCAGGAATTCCTTTGCATATTAGGCCATACACCCCTGATGTAGCCAATCTTCCTGGAGCTTACTGTGGGCCCTGTGCTAAGAGTCCTGTAAGCTCCAGGAGGATTGGCTACATCAGAGGTGTGTGGCCTAATATGCAAAGGTGTTCCTGCTACGAAAACACCTAGGTATTTCCCTGAATCACAACAGATCTCCAGATGGACTCTCTGGCAATGCACTCCACTAAGGTCCCTGCTGTTCTCAGGCTCCATCCCCAAATCTTCAGGAGTTTCCCAACCTGGATCTGGCAAGCCTACTGCCCCATGCCCTGCTGGTGGCCAGGGGGGACGTGGCACCCCATAGTGAGAAGGAAGCAGTAGTGTTCTCTTTTCCCTTTTATGCTGACGGAGTCTCTTGGGCCTGTAGAAATGTTGCTGATTAAAGAGCCAGGAGGGGGTATTTCACCTACTTCTCAAGTCTCAAAATATTTTACTGTACAAATGACTTCTGAAAGGAATGTTGAACAAACCCTCTGTTTGTTGTGCTGGTTTCCCTTCCTTTTTAGCAGTTCACTGGGAGCAGCCATGTTGTCCTGCCGGCTCACCCCACCCCCATTCAGCCTGGCTCCTACAGAATTAAAGGCATACACACCTTCTAAAAAGCAAGCTGTTTCTGAGGTGGAAAGACACATGGCAGCTGTTGGGGTGGGGCTTTCCTTGCCGGCCAGCTGATTGGGAGGGAAGGAGCCGACAAAACTGGGGGACCCCCCACTGGGACCTGGGGATTGGGAAGCCTATGCTGAGGTCCCTTCCCTCACCAAGGGCCACCTTCCCCAGGCTCCAACCCAAAGATCTCCAGGGGTGATCATATTAAAAGCGGGTGTGTAGCGCTCAAATTTGAATCGCTGAATATTGATTTGATGCAGAGCCGATCAGACGAGCATCCAAGAATGCAACTCATTCTGTTGTTGAGTGATCAGACAGCCAATACTCACACTCTTTTCTCGGCACATGTGTGATCAGATGGTGATTTCTGGGAGGGGGAGGGTCCATTGAACATGCTCCCAACTGTTTGGAGGTGGGAAATCAAACATTGTTTCAGAGGCGGGGGGGAGGGGGGAAAGTTTCCGGAATTAACGTTGCCGATTCAAAGCAGGGAATTGCCAGGAATTACTTTCCTAGAAATTGGCAGTGACAATGATATCTGGCAATCCTCCACATTGGAAAAAAAAAAGATTTTTTTCCTGTTCAGAATAGTGGGATAACATTTCTCACCCACCCCCCCCGATCCTGTGTTGATCGGAGAAGCAGAAGCGTCACCTCAGATTCCCGAATTATCTGGCAATGCACATGTCAGCTGGGGCTTTTTTTTAAAAAAAAAAAAAAGGTGAGAGGGGCGGTAAACATTCCAAGGGGCAGTATCGTGCATGAGCTGTCCAAACAGGAAAAAAATGATATTGTGCCACTTCTTTGAAAAAGGGCCAGACTTTCTGCGCTATCAAATTAATGCGGCATTGATTCGCAGCAAGCCGGGATGACCCTGGATGACGCTCGATTGCCAGATGTGGATGTCTAGATGAACATATTTAATCCATCAGCGAGGCAGAGCTGTGTCACCACTAATGGTACATCTGACAGCACCCCAGGTATTTCCCAACTCAGAGCTGGCAATCCTATTGATTTTGGCTAGATTTAGCAGTCTCTAAAAGGGGGCTGTGGGTTTTCCCACAGTGCCACAGTAATGGCCCAGACCTTCAGCTACAAAACAGATTCAGGCTTCATTAAATCAATCCTCCACAGCAGGCAAATCAGGATCCAAACACCCAGTCATTGTTATGGCAACGTTTCTATGTGTGGGCTTCTATGAGGTAATCCTCAAGCCAAACACACATTTCCTCTGAAAGGTAAGACCTGGAAATGAGTCCCATTGATTTTTCATAGAGGCAAGGATATATAGTGCTGAGGCACCAGATACTTCCACAAAATCTCCTTCAACTTCAGATTTTTCTCCTAACCCCTTCTGAAATCTGAAGGCAGGCCACATTTCACTTATCCTCAATCATCCTATTTAAAGAAGAGTCTTTCTCACTTCTTGGTAACTGAAGCAGAGAACCTAACTACAACCATCCAAGGAATACAGACTCTTAGGCCCATTTCTAGCATTCTGTTCAAGGCATCCCCCCCTTTCCAACATTTAACAATCTGCTGCCAGTCTAATTTCTCAATATCCAAATGGAATTGTCCCATGACAGGCACTTCACAGCTGTTTATTGGACAGAATACCTCCAGAGCCAACTGTGAAGATGGTTTTGACTCCATTAAAGGGACAATATCCTTCCTGTCAAGAATCTTTATATCCTGTACGGGCCTAGTTCAGATAGGATGACTTGAGTCACATAATGGCCCCAAGTGTGATGGATTGGAAGGGGGTGAAAAATCACTCCTATGGAGTTCAACCTTGAAATATCGGTGCCTCTTGTGAGAAAGACAATCTAGATTCTCTCTGGGAGATGTCACAGGCTGTAAATTCTGCGTGTCTCTGTTACTCAGCAAAGGATGGATTAGTTCAAGTTCAAGATGAAAGAGTACACATTGCCAAAGATACAGATATTAATTTATTCGAGATTAGGTTTTCCTACTCATCTTAATTTAAATCTCCCTCCCCCCCCAATCCTTCATCTAATTATAAATTACGGCAGAGCAATTTTATATTCCCAGTAATTAGTATTTTAAGGTCATAAACTGATTGGGAAGAAAAGCTGATCAGGGGGAGGGAATAATGAAATGTGAAGATACACACTATCTTTCTTCATCAGAGAAGTTTTTCACCACTTTGAGCTACTTGTGAATTCTACCCTACAATTTCACACTGTTATCCAGGGAACTCTTGTAATCTTTCTTGAGTGCTCGGTGTCCAGGAATTCAGAGCTATTGAGAATAGAAATACATATTGGCTTTGAAAACAGGAATTTATAAATTGGTAGTTTACTGGGTTTTTTTAAATTGTATTCTGAGTAGGGCTGGTAGTCCAGGTTGCTCATCTCTGCTCAGTAGAATGGCAAAGGGACAACATGCAGGAAATATGTAACAACTCCTTTGCATAACAGCTTTACATATGCCACACACCTAGGCTTGCCAATCCCCAGGTCCCAGCGGGGGTTCTTCCACTTTCCCAGGCTCCTTCCCGCCCCTAGTCAGCTGGCCAGTGGGGGGAAGCCCCACCCCCACAGCCACCATGTGACTTCTGGAGGCTTCAGTCTCCCATTAAAAGGCTTCCTCTTGGGATGGTGTGTCTGTGTAACTATGAAGAAGTATGCTCTCCTGAATCATACAGGCACTTCGCGTATTCCTACACAAACAGAGGATTTAATTTCACATATGTTTGTGGCGGCCAAATTTGCAATCGCCTCGGTTTGGAAACAGCAAAATCCTCCATCAAGGCAGGCATGGTGGCTAAAGCTGTGGGACTACTTTGTCTTAGATAAACTCACTCATGATTTAGATCCTCGTAACACCTCCCAATCTGCTTCTCTGGACTTTGTGTGTAAATGGCGTCCCTTTATTGACAAGGTCTCAAAGGACAGCAAAAATCCTAATGACCCATATCATGCTATACTGATGTCATGTCAACTGTTGTTGTAACCTGTATTTTAATAACTAACTTTGTTTATATCCATCTTCCCGCTGTATATGGGTACATACTACACATCTGCCGATGCATTTTCATACTTGTATCTTGAACTTTATATTAATAAAGCTTTTTATTATTTAAAAAAAAAACTATGAAGAAGTAGGCAGCAACTCATGAGTAGGGAGGCCAATCCCTCAATTCAGAGTCATCAGAAACAGGGGTGGGGGGAGAGGGAAACGTCTGCTGAGCACTTCATTATTCCCTATGTGGAGATCGATTCTCATAGGGTACAATGGGGAATTGATCTGGAGGTTTCGGGGGCTCTGGGGGAGCTGTTTTTTGAGGCAGAGGCACCAAATTTTCAGTATTGTATTTAGTACCTCTCCCCAAAGTACCCCCCAAGTTTCAAAACGATTGGACCAGGGGGTCCAATTCTATTAGCCCCAAAAGAAGGTGCCCCTATCCCTCATTATTTCCTATGGAAGGAAGACATTTAAAAAGGTCTGCTGTCCCTTTAAATGTGATAGCCAGAACTCCCTTGGAGTTCAATTATGCTTGTCACACCCTTGTTCCTGGCTCCTCCCCCAATGTCTCCTGGCTCCACCCCCAAAGTCCCCAGATATTTCTTGAATTGGACTTGGCAACCCTACACACACTCCTGACATCACCGGAGGGGGCACGAAATTATATCAGTTCAGCAACTACCTTCAAATGCTTCTTGTATTATAATTGTTGTAATAAAACATTATCTCCATCATACTTTTAAAATTACTTTCTCCTATGTGACTAGTGGCACGATGAAGATTTCCATCTGTCTGCTTTATATGAGCTGCCATTTAAACTGTATTATAGCTTATACTGTTCTATCAAACTGTATTGATAACATTGATTTAGTTTTTAACTGCTGTTTTATACTGTTTTTAGAATGTTGTTATCCACCCTGAGCCCGTTTTTGGGGAAAGGTGGAATATAAATTGCCTAAAATAAATAAAGAAAATAAAAACGTTTTCGTTATTTCCCCCTTTTTTTTTGTGGGGAGAAATATTAGAAAGTTTGTCAAATCTTAGAGTTCAGCAAAGTTCTCTCAGTGGGGTTGAACAACAGGGCCCAGAATCAATCATTGGGGGGAGGGGTGAGAAAGAAAGCGCAAATAAAATGCCCCAAATGAGGCCTATTTATGTCAGATGGTGATCCATGCTACGGTCACCTCAAGAATAGATCACTGTAATGCTCTCTACATGGGGCTACCCTTGACGCTAACTCGGAGACTACAGCTAGTGCAGAACGCTGCGGCGCGGCTGTTAATGAGGCTCCCTCGATGGGAGCACATTCAGCCGGTGCTGAAAGAGCTGCACTGGCTTCCTGTTGTGTTCCGAGTTCATTTCAAGGTGTTGGTACTGACGTTTAAAGCCCTTTACGGTCAGGGACCTGTCTATCTGCGGGACCACCTTTCTCCGTATATCCCCCAGAGAGCACTGCGTTCAGGGACGAAAAATCTACTGTCCATCCCTGGACCAAAAGAAGCCAGGTTGCGTATGACACGAACCAGGGCTTTCTCGGTGGCAGCGCCAGAACTCTGGAATGCTCTCCCGGAGGCCATAAGGGCCCTGCGGAATCTGCCTACATTCCGCAGGGCCTGTAAGACCGAATTGTTCTGACAGGCCTTCGATAATAACTGAGAGAGAGCTGCCACTGGACATCATATAGAGCACCATGTAGAGTACTGGTGGTCACCACCGAATTTTTAGAACCGCCTATATTGTATTGTATTAATACAGCACCATGAAATGGTTTTAAATAATTTAAATATGTAATTATGTTTTATATGTTTTATTGGTTTTAATGGTAGTAATGTAATGTTGTGAGCCGCCCTGAGTCTGCTTGCAGAGAGGGCGGGATATAAGCTTAATGTAATAAATAAATAAATAAATAGATCAAGCCCTCATAACAGATGAGTTCAGCACCTCTGGTCTAGACTGAAGATTTTTCTCTCTCCACATGGGCTGAAACCAAAGCTCCCCCCCCTCCCTTTGAGCAGGAATGCAAAGGAACGCAGTTCCGGCTGGTTTGGTGTCAGGGGTGTGTGGCCTAATGTGCAAATGAGTTCATGCTGAGCTTTTTCTGCAAAAAAGTCCTGCGCGAAACAATGGTGACATCAGGGGGTATGGCCTAATATGCAAACGAGTTCCTGCTCTGCTCCTTCTACAAAAAAGTTCTGTGTGAAACGATGGTAGCATCAGGGTGTGTGACCTAATATGCAATTGAGTTCCCACTGGACTTTTTCTACAAAAAGTCCGGTGGGAGACAATGGTGGTGTCAGGGGGTGTGGCCTAATATACAGATGAGTTCCTGCTGAGCTTTTTCTGCAAAAGAAGCCCTGGCTGAAACCAAAAGCCTGTCTATCCTTACAACTCAATGATAATTCCTATGAAGAAGAACAGTGATCCTTGAGCGTGTACATGAGCTATTGACTTTTCAGATCCAGCTGTACACTTTTTCCTCACTTGCAGCCTCTTTGAGACAAGTTTGCCCTCAGAATCGTGCCTTTTTATATCGCCAAGGTCAACAGCTCTTCTATTCAGCGTGAAGGAAATGTATGCCGTATATACATATTTTAATAAGAGAACATGATAAAAGGCAGAGTTTTCATACAATGAATATTGGCACAGCTTTGAAGATATAATTTCACAGAACAAGTAATTTTAGAGCTTCTGACAGACGGGTCCAAAAAAGGAAGGGCAGATAGTAGGTGATGACCAGGGAAAGGCACTCAATGGATAGCCAGCAGTTTCAGTGAAGTTTATAATGTGGACTCTCTGTTGTGGTGGGGGGTGGGATAAAGACTTATCCATTTCCCACAGGGCTTTTTTTTTTTTTAGAAAAAGCCAAGCAGGAACTCATTTGCATAGTGTGCCACACCCCATGACATCACCATTATTTCACAGGGGGCTTTTTGTAGAAGTCCAGCAGGAACTCATTTGCATATTAGGCCACACCCTCTGATGCCAAGCCAGTCAGAACTGCGTTCCTGTGGATTCCTGCTAAAAAAAAAAAGGCCCTGATTCCCCATAGCGGCTAATTCAACATGCTCAGATTTTTTTAAAAAAGTTGTACAGCAAAGGTGGCCAAACTGCAGCTCAGGAACCACATGTGGCTCTTTCACACATATTGTGTGGCTCTTGAAGGGCCCCCTCCCATCGGCCAGCATGGAGAAGGCATTTCTCTCTTTAAATTAGTTCTCCAAGCCAAGCCAGCTGGCAGCTTGGAGAAGGAATTTTAAGTTAAAGTTGATTTATTTCCACCTCTCCATCTATGTGCCTTTTTTCCTTCCTCCCTCCCCCCCCTTCTTTCCTTCCTGTCTTATGACTCTCAAACATCTGACATTTATTCTATGCAGCTCTTACATTAAGCAAGTTTGGCCACCCCTGTTGTAGAGGAAAGTTTAAAAAAAGGGGGGGGGGGTATGAAATTGACCAGTATATGGAATTCCAAATCTCTGTAAGCATCGCCATGCTGTTAAAGGATATGATGTTACCCTTCACTCTCTTTGGTGGTCTTTCCAATGGAGCTCATTATCATCAGGTGGCGGTCAGGGCCAGCCTTAGACTGTCTGGGGCCCTAGGCAAGGCTAACTTCTGGCTTTCCCCTCCCCACACTGACAATATCACAATGTCAAATGATGGGCTCCCAATTTGGCACCCCAGAAGGCTGGCGCCCTAGGCAATCACCTAGTTTGCCTAGTCGCAGGGCCAGCCCTGGTGGCGGTGATTGAAAGTGCCATTAGCTCACAGTTGACTTACGATATCCCTGGTGAGATTTTCAAGGCAAGAGGCATTCAGAGGTGGTTTGCCGCTGCCTGCCTCTGTGTAGTAACTCTGGACCTCCTGATAGTCCCCGTCCAAGTACAAATCAGGGCCAACCCTGCTTAGCTTCTGAGATCTCATGAGTTCTGACCCTCCAGGTCACCAGGTACTCAGTACCTCTGAGGACAAATTGAGCCATCCTTCGTTACTACTCACATGCTGGAAAGGAGCATCCAGCAGGCATGGACTCTGGATATGTTTGGAAAGGTGCAGGATCAGTCAAAAATAGGCTTGCCAATCCCCAGGTCCCAGTGGGGGTTCTTCCGCTTTCCCAGGCTCCTTCCCACCCCCAGTCAGCTGGCCGGCGGGGGAAGTCCCGCCCCCAAAGCCACCATGTGACTTCCCCCCTCTGGAAGCTCCAGTCTCCGATTGGGTTTAACACAATTTTATTGGTAACATATGGTAATAAATCTATTTCTTACATCATTAATAACTTCTTTTATCTATCCCATATATTACTTTCTACTCCCCCCTCCTCCCGTTACTTGACCCCCGCCGGTGTTATTTACTTAAAATGCTAATATTTAAAGGTACCCTTAACTATTAAAACAAAAATTTATATTCTTCTTCTTTCTAAAACTTAATCATTATCAAAAATTGTCCAATGTCCTTTTGTTTTCCACTCTTTTTCTACATATCTTCTAAACTTTTTCCACTCCGTCTTAAAAATTTCTAAATCATAGTCTCTTAATATTCTTGTTAATTTGTCCATTTCACGCCATGTCATAACTTTTATAATCCAATCCCATTTCTCTGGTATTTTTTCTTGCTTCCACAACTGCGCATATAATGTTCTAGAAGCTGAAAGCAAGTACGAAATTACAGTTCTATCTTCTTTTGAAAATTTTTCCATTTGTAATTCCAACAGAAAAGTCTTTGCAACTTTCTTAAATTCATATCCCAAGATCTTAGGAATTTCTTGCTGAATCATCTGCCAATACTTTTTTGCTCTTTCACAAGTCCACCACATATGGTAGAAAGAACCTTCATGTTTTTTACATTTCCAACATCTATCTGGCATTTTATTGTTCATCTTTGCCAATTTTTAGGAGTCATATACCATCTATACATCATTTTAAAACAGTTCTCTTTAATACTATGACACGTCGAAAGCTTCATAGAATTCTTCCACAAATATTCCCAAGTTTCCATCTGTATTTCTTTATTTACATTAATTGCCCATTTAATCATTTGAGATTTCACTACTTCATCCTCCGTAGACCATTTTAAAAGTAATTTATATATTTTTGAAATTAATTTTTCATTATCTCCAAGCAGAACTTTTTCCATTTCTGTTTGCTCTTTTCTTATTCCTTCAGTTTTAATATCATTTTCCACCAAGCTCTTTATTTGTTGCATTTGGAACCAATCATATTTATTATTCAGCTCTTCAGCAGTTTTCAATTCTATTTTGCCACTTTGTATTTTTAATAATTGATTATATGACAACCACTTTTCTTCACCTATCTCAGCGGTTATTTTTATTACTTCGGCTGGCACTATCCATAACGGTCTTCTCTCATCTCCATATTTCTTATATTTCATCCATGTATTTAGCAAATTATTTCTTATATAATGGTGAGAGAAAAAAAGTCTATCTTCTTTTTTCCATAATACAAATACACGTGCCAGCCAAATTTATTTCCATGACCTTCCAGCACTAAGAGTTTTTTGTTTAACAGCGTTATCCATTCTTTTATCCACACTAAACAAACTGCTTCCTGATATAATATTAAATTCGGTAGTTGAAATCTACCTCTCTCTTTTGCATCTGTCAAAATTTTCATTTTGATCCTTGGTTTCTTCCCAGCCCACACAAACTCTGAAATTTTTCTTCACCATTTATCAAATTGTTTACTATCTTTCACAATGGGAATAGTTTGAAACAAATACATTATTAGAGTTTGTAGAATCTTTCGAGCTCAAGTGCCATGTTCTACTGGAGAAAGTTTTTCTTCCAGACGTTTCGTTCTCAGCTGCGGAGAACATCCTCAGTGGCGTTGCAGCCAGAGCAGGCGCTCTGACCTTCTTGGCTGCTGTGCATTGAGTGAAGGTCAAGAAGGTCAGAGTGCCTGCTCCAGCTGCAACACCACTGAGGATGTTCTCCGCAGCTGAGAACGAAACGTCTGGAAGAAAAACTTTCTCCAGTAGAACACGGCACTTGAGCCCAAAAGATTCTACAAACTCTAATGATGTTGCCAGCCGTGAAAACCTGAAATCTTTGATAAATACATTATTCTTGGTAGAATATTCATTTTAATGACAACTATTCTACCCAGCAATGACAAATTAAGTTTATTCCATTTTAACATATCTTCCTCCATTTTACACCATAGCTTCTCATAATTATTTTTAAACAGATCAATATTCTTCATTGTTATCTCCATACCCAAATAGTTTACCTTGGAGGTAACTTCACAGCCCATTAGTCTCTGTAATTCTTGTTGCTTATTTATTTGCATATTTTACATAAAAGTTTTGATTTTTCTTTATTAATACAAAATCCCAAAATCGCCAACTCCCCATATTCTTGTATTTTAGTTAACAGCAAAGGTGTGACTTGTATGGGGTTTTCATTTATAAACATAATATCATCTGCAAATGCTCTGTATTTGTAGGTAAATCCTTTTATTTTTAATCCTTCTATTTCTTTATCTTCTTGGATCTGCATCAGCAATATTTCAAGAGTCATTATAAACAACAATGGATAAAGCAGACAACTTTGTCTTGTACCTTTGCTAATTATCATATCTTCTGTAAGATCTGCATTTATACATAGCTTTGCACGTTGTTCAGTGTATATTGCTTTTATCATTCTTATAAAGCTTTCTCCCAGCTCCATTTTCTCCATTACTGCAAACATAAAGTCCCAGTTTAAATTGTCAAATGCTTTCTCTGCATCCGCAAAGAATAATGCTACTTCCTTTTCTGGATGTCTTTCATAATATTCTACAGAATTTACAACAGTTCTAATATTGTCTCTTATTTGCCTTTTGGGAAGAAACCCTGCTTGATCTTCCTTTATAAAATTTATCAAACGTTGTTTAAGCCGTTCTGCCAAGATTCTTGTATATATTTTATAGTCATTGTTTAATAGTGAAATTGGTCTATAATTTTTAACATTCGTGACATCTCTGTCTTCCTTTGGTATCAACAAAATAACAGCTTCCTTCCATGTGTTTGGTATTTTCCCTTTCATTCTTATCATGTTCATCAACTTCTGCAATTTCGGTGTTAACATCTTTAAAGGTTTTAAAATATTTAGCTGTATATCCATCTGGCCCAGGTGCCTTTCCATTTTTCATTGCATTAATTGCTGCTTCAATTTCTATTTTTTCAATTGGATCATTCAAAACTTTTCACATATTTTCTATTAAGGGTTCTAATTTTATCTTTTGTAGATACTCATCCATCTTTTCTTTATTTATTTTAACACCTTTAAACAACTTGGCATAATACTTAAAAATTCTTTTTTTATTCCCTCTTGACTAACCACCTCTCTTCCATCTACCACAATTTTATTAATAATTTTATTTTCTCTCTTTTTCTTCAGTTGCCAAGCCAAATACTTTCCAGGTTTATTTGCTCCCTCAAAAGATATCTGCTACAGTCTTTTCAAATTCCATTCCAATTCTTTATTTAACAAATGTCTCATTTGCGTTTGTAATATTGTAATTTCCCTTATAATTTTCTTCTTCCCTGGCCTCTTTCTCAACTCCCCTTCTTTTTTCTTTATTTCATTTTGAATGTCCAACAGCTGTTTTTCTTTTGCTCTCTTGTCTTTATTAAGAACATAAGAGAAGCCATGTTGGATCCGGCCAACGGCCCATCCAGTCCAACACTCTGTGTCACACAGTGGCAAAAAATTTTATATATACACACACACTGTGGCTAATAGCCACTGATGGACCTGTGCTCCATATTTTTATCTAAACCCCTCTTGAATGTGGCTATACTTGTGTCCGCCACCACCTCCTGTGGCAGTAAATTCCACATGTTAATCACGCTTTGGGTGAAGAAGTATTCAAAGTATTACTTTGATTATTCAAAGTAATCAATATTCCTCTCATTACTGCTTTATAGGCATTCCAGACCATCTGAAATTCTATATCCTTGTCATTCACTTGAAAGAAAGCTTTAGTTTCATTTTCTAGGTATGTCACTATTTCTTTATTCTGTAGTAAATCTTCATTCAATCTCCATCTTCTCAACTTCTTAGACAATTTTGTAATCCACATTATTGGGTTATGATCAGCCCCAATTTTGGGTAAAATCTCTATTTTCCTTGTTATAAGACCTAAATCTTTAGTGCCCCACAACATGTCAATTCTGGAAAAAGTTTTATGTCTTGCTGAAAAAAAAGGTATTGTCCCGCACTTCAGGGTTAAATTTCCTCCATATGTCCTCCAAATGTTCTTGTTTGACCAATTCAAAAAAAGACTTTGGCAATTTTCCTTCTTTGTTATTATTTTTTTTTCTCCCAGACCTATCCAGTGAATTCTTAATTGTTCCATTAAAGTCTCCCATTATCAAAACTTGGTCATAAGTCAGTTCATCAAATTGTTGCATAATGTCTTTTAAAAAAGCATCCTTTACACCATTAGGCGCATAAAATCCAAATAACAACGGGTTTTTTGCATTTAATATCATTTCTACTGCAACAAATCTTCCATCTTTATCTTTAAATACTAATTTTGGCTCCAATTCTTGTTTAATATAAAAAATCACTCCCCTTTTCTTCTGTTCAGCCAATGAAAAAAACCCAATTGTTTATTCCATAAAAATTTGTAATCCTTTTGTTTAATATGCACTTATTGTAAACAAACTATATTATAATTTTGCTTTTTAAGCCAATGAAACGTTGCCCTTCTTTTTTGTGGTGAATTTAGTCCATTTACATTCCAAGACAATAATTTGTAATCCATCATGGTGCAAATTCTTTATGTTCTTCATAAAATCTACGCAGTTCCTGTGCATTTGTAATTGTAATTCTTTTCCCCTGAAGTTCAAAGCTTAAACCTTCAGGTATTATCCATATAAACCTCATTTCATTGTCCCGTAATTTTTCTGTCAGTTTTTTGTATGTTCTTCTATCATTTATCACTTGCCTTGGCAACTCCTTCATAATTCTTACTCTGCTGCCTCCCACTATCAATGTCTTTTCAAAGTTTTTGTTCATGATCTTTTCCACCATTTCTTTTGTCATATATCTTATGACAACATCTCTTGATAAATTATTTTTCTTGGCATAGAGTGAGTTCACTCTGTACATATAATCATACATATTTTTAGTCTCTTCAGGATCTTCCTCCAAAAATTCTGCAATTATTTTTATTATATATTCTTTCAGGTCACCATCTTCCTTTTCAGGTACTCCTCTCAGACGTATCTGAGTCTCCATCAGTTTGCAATCATGGATTGTCACTTTTTTCTTGTATTTTCAACAAGGTGGAGTCATGTACTTTCATTCTCCCTTCTACCTCCTGCACTTTTTTAGATGTTTCCTCTGTCTCCTTTCTGAGATCCTCCATAACTTTTTAAATCTCTTATATAATTTCTTTTTTTGATGCAGTTATCATCTCTCTCATGCCTTTCATCATTCTGGCCACCATTGCCTCTAATTGATCCTGCATTTTCTCCAATGAAGCAGCCCTTGTACAGGTTTGCTTGTGCTCTGACATTTAAAAACACCGAAAATTTTGATCTCACCAATTTGAAATTTGACTATCAAGTTCAAAAGATTAGAGCTTGCTTTTTACAACAAGCCTAATTTTGCTGTCCTCAGAGCTTCCCAGACCAAAATATTAATTTTCAAAGTTTTTAAATCCTTCAAAATGGCGGTCGCGACTTTTTGCTTCTCTCTAAAAAAAATTTCCTTTTAAAGGCTTCTAAAGTCCATTGTAAACAATATGCCCAATAGTATTTATCCTCTTATCATCATCTCAATTATTTCCAACAGTTTTTAATTTTGACCTCCTTGCAATGGCCGCCGATGTTTCTCAATGGTATTATAATCCTAGAGTAGGCTTTTTGTCAGCTACTTCCTGCTTTGCTTGGCACCAAATTTCATTTTCACTGGTAAAGAGATCTCATGATACTTGACGTACTTCCTGTGTTGATTGTATATGCTGCAGGTCTGTGATGATGGTGCTCTTTTTTCAAAACCGCAAGTAGATCAAACAAATTCCTTTCCACTTTTTAGCTCTGTCCTTTAAATTTACAAAGTCCAAATTTCACCTCTTCCTCCCTTTTTCTTCCAAGCTTTCTAGATTTCCATTTCCCACCTTCTGAATTTATTCTGTTTAACTGTAAATAGTCCCGGAATGAAAGATAGTGATCTGTACCTTTTTTGCCAATTAACCAGATCCACACCGGTCTTCTGTAGCTTTAGATGTTTAGCAGTGTTCAAGAAGGTTAGGACTCTGTAGAGCTTAAGTCAAATAAATGACTCTGAGAACTTCTGCAGATAATGAAAATGCAACTCTTCTCCGGAGACCCCTGGAGCTCATTAGCACAACTCATTTGCATATGCCACACATCCCTGACATCACCAGAGGATATACTAAGTTATACCAGCTCAGCATTTACCTTCAACTGTTTCTTGAATTGTAATTGTCATAATAAAACCCTGGCTTTGAATTCAGCAGAAGCTCACAGGAGTGCAGCTCCTGAACCTTTCTGAGGGTTCCCCCTGTTCCTCCCCACCTACCTTGTCCATTGAATAGCTAGTGCAGCTGCATAACAATTCCTGGTTTAAGAGAGCAGGCAGCTAGTCACTCACCAGAGGCTTTGCCACACCTCCAGCAGCCCTCATTAACCCCTGGAGAAGCCCGTGCCATCCTTTCTCCGCTTCTTATGCAATTTTGGGTGGTGGGTGACTTGCTGGTCTTTTGACTGTGGGGGGGGCGGCGGCCAAGGAGAGCCCCAGGTGAGTGAGGCCTGCTTGGGCTGCCTGGATCTCTAATCAGTCCAAGAAGGCCTCATTTGCCTGGGGATCTCCTTTCTTGCATTGGGTTGCTTTTGGCTGGTGGTGGGGGCAGCATATGCTAATAAGTTATGCTAATGAGCTCTACCACCTATTTTTTTACAAAACAACTCCTGATAAAACCTTACTCCCATCAAACCTTTTGAATTACTTTCTCCTATGTGGCCCAATTCACACTTTGGGCCACTGTACTACCCTACCCTTATAGCCAGGCAATGGTTAAATTCCAGCTCCAGCTGGAACTAAAAGAAATCATCATAATAAAAATTCAGTGAGTCCTAATGTCAGGCGCAAAATTATGTTCTTAAATGTGAAAATAATGCCACTCTTCCAGGGCAATATGGAGCTGTGCTATCTGAAGAGATTCATTTAGTCTTATTAGGTTGGAAATGTGGTTGAGGGTTTGTTTGTTTCCTCCCCCAATTTTAGTCAATATATAGGGGCCACCACAGACACACTTATATGTTTATCAGTTCCCATTACCCTTCTTGGGAATTTAAATGACATATTTGCATTCCATCTGCACAGGGGGGGACATGGCATGCATCTTAAACCGCTCAAGCAGAGAAGGCTTCCAGTGCGCTTCAGTGATACAGCAAGAGTCTGGCAGTTGGTTTCTCCTGAAACCGCCATGGACCGTCCTGGGTTGATTTCATTTGATCTGTGTGTTTTCTGACTGGCTTTCTCAGAGCTGCTTTGACAGTTCATGTTCGCTGGGAAAACTGTCTGACAGAACAGGCCTTTTCCTTCCTTCAGCCCTCGTTCTCCATCAGGCGAAGGAACTGACAAATGAGCCTTTGGTTCTTGTTGACGAGGAAACCACAAAAACTGTCAAGTGATGGACGTCCACCCTCACAGGCCGTTGGGGTAGGGGGTGGGGTGGGGAGCAAGAGAACCTGTTTGAAACTGTAATGTTTCACAATGTTGGTTCACATTCGATTCCTCTCATGTCATTCGTCACCTCAGGAAAGAGCCAAGAACAATGCTATTATCCCCCCAAAATGGTATTTACACATATGAAGAGGTCAGACAGGGGCAGTTTGCACCAGTGGTTCAGGCATCTTTCCGCTATAGGAAAGGATGGCTCTATAGGGTGTTGCCCATTCAGTGGCATCCTACAAAACATAGAACAATAACTCAAAATGCTTGGCTCAGGGAAATGTGCCATTCCATCCCAACAATAACGGTTATGCAATCCTGGTCACTTGTCATTTTGTGCTGATAAAGCTTCTGTCATGAAAATAAGGGACAATGAAAAAGATGTGAATTTAAGGCCAAATTGATTTATTTCATTGAAAACATGTTTATGTCTTCTCTTACCTGGGGACTGGCAGCCCTGAGCAAGGCTGTCTATTAGTTTATACCTCACCTGGAGAAGGGGGGTACCAGTGTGCTTCTATGCACTTGGGTGTTACATTCAAGACTGTAGCCTCTCACCACTATTTTTAATTTTTTTTTCTAAAAAAAAAAAGGTAAAATATTCCATACAGTTGCATGTAAAATGTAGTTTGGGCCTTGCCCATTTCCCCCCTCAAATACATGGAGTTTACCCTTATCCATTTGAACATGCTACTTGTAATTTTATTTCAGCAATTGGAGCTGTTCAGCAAGGGGCAGAACCAGGGCTATGGGAAAGTGTGACATGCTGACTATGTTTGCTCAAGATTAGGGATACACATCTGGAAACCATCACAGGCTCAGCTGCTTCTTTGTCCGAGTTCTCAGCTCACTTTGTTGGCAGTTTGAAACACACAACTAGGGAAGATCGAACCTGTTGTCAGAAATGAAAAAGAGCGGATATAACTTCAAGAACCACCACACTCTTGTCGGGTTAGGATTGCCAAGTCCTCACCGGCTGCCGACGGGGGAATTTTTTTCATGCACATGCGGCATGCACAGTGCAATGATGTCACCCGGAAGTGACATATAGCATGAGGCACGTCGTGTGGGGAAACTCTAGGCAATCACAGAAAACTCTATGGTTTCATGCAGGGACACTCTACCAATTTGGGTGAATATGGTACCATAGAGTTTTATGGTACCTAACTCTATGGTACCATAGAGTTTTCCCGAAATTGCTAGAGCGTTCCTGCGTGAAACCATAGAGTTCCCCACAATTTCCTAGAGTGCCCTCACATGATGTGCTCGGCACAATACATCACTTCCCGCAGTGGTGCAGCAGTTCCTGCACAGCAGCGGGATTCTTCGGGAGCAGGAATCCCCCTGGCAGCCTTCTTCCTGCCAGCGGGTTGAGGCCCGCCAAACCAAGTGATCCCCTGCCCCCAGCGGGAACTTGGCAGCCCTTTGTCAGGTCCAACTAAGATTGCCAACCACCAGGTGGTTTCTGGAAATCTCCCAGACTTACAGCTGATCTCCAGATGACACAGATCAGTTCCCATGGAGAAAATGGCTGCTTTGAAGGGTGGAATCTAGAACATCACACCCCACTGAGGTCCCTCCCCAGCCTTCACACCCAAACCTCCAGGAATCTCCCGACCCTGAGTTGGCAACGTGAGGTCCTTCTTGCCTCTCCGCCCTTCATCTTTCAGAAAAGCAATCTATGCTGGCCCTTTTGATCAGCATCAGTGCTTGTCCTAACATGCCCTTTTCTCTGCTCAGCTGCATTGAAGTGTCGATAACTGCTCAGCGCTTAGGGGAAAAACTGTGATTTTTAAGCAAAAAAATAAAATAAAAAAAAACCCACTGACAGATTTATTTTAGGTGCCCTTAATCTGCTGAACAGAGATGCAGCATGGCAGCGCATACTGAGTGTTACATAAATGAGGAGTTGCAGAAACATGACCTCTTCTGGCCTCTTCTTCTCCACCTGACTGGAGCCAAGAGGAGCCTTATAATTAACTTCAGTGGGAGCGGCCTTTCAGGCCCGAGATTTCATTATGCCTGGGCTCTGTTTTTGTCTTTGAATTATACGCTGTTGTGCCAAAAAGTGGGCTGTTATTTTTGCTGAATCAAGTGGGGGACTTCAGTCAGAACGTAGTGAGTTCCTACCTGTCCAGCCCATTGTTCTTTCCTGGAGAACTTGTCCCGCCCAGCCCCTGCAATTTGAAGACTGTTTCGGGCTGAAAGGGAAAGCGCTAAAATGTTCTTTCCCGTGTGCCTCCTCATACCCAGGCAAGGATTACCCAGTTGAAATGATTCTGACTGCAATGTTTCAAAACAAGTACTTCGTATCGATCGCTTAGGGCAGGGGACCCCAACCGATCAGACTGTGGACCAGTACCGATCTGGCCTGGTAGCAACCGGACCACGGAGCAAGGCAGAGGTGCCACACCACCTCTGCCTGCCCAGGCAGATGAAAGAGGCAGCATGGCCTCGTTACGAGGCAGAGAGGCAGCCTCAGATCGAGGCAGAGCAGCCCCGCCACCTCTTTCGTTAGCCTTGGTCCCAAGCTGGCAGAAGGGGCAGCACTGCTGTGACTTTAGCCTACCCCTCATTTATAGACCCCCCCCACCAATCAGCTGATCAGTGAGGGTCTTTAAATGGGAGGAGGAGGCAGATTGGCCTTCTGCTGCCCGGCCATCCAGCGGGGAGGAGGCAGAAACAGCCCCAGTCTTCCCCATTTAAAGACCCCCATGGGGGTCAGGGATGGGGTGCAGATGGGAGGCAGCCTGGGATGGCAAAAACCCCAATGCAACCCCCCCCCCCCCACACACACACTGGTCTGTGGAAAAATTGCCTTCCACAAAATCGGACCCTGGTGCCAAAAAGGTTGGGAGCCACTGGCTTAGGGTTTCCAATCCCCAGTTGAGGTCAGGGGAATCACCCATTTTGGGGCTCTCCCCCTGCTTTAGGATTATCAGAAAGTGGGGGAGTGAAATGTCTGCGGGGCATTGGATTATACCCTATGGAGACGGATAGATAATTGATCCATGAGTATCTGGGGCTCTGGAGGGGCTGTGTTTTGAGGTAGAGGCACCACATTTTAAGCATAGCATCAGGTGCCTCTCCTCAAAACACACCCCCCCCCCATTTCAAAAAGATTGGACCACAGGGCCATTGAGCCCCCAAATAAGGTGCCCTTATCTTTAATTATTTCCAAATGGAGGGAAGGCATTTAAAAGGCATGTGGTACCTTTAAATGTGATGGCCAGAACTCCCTTAAGAGAAAATGAATACTTTGAAGGGTGGACTCTATGGCATTGTAACAGGCTGAAGCCCCTCCCCTCCCCAAACCCCACCCTTTCCTGAATCCACCCTCAAAGTCTCCAGGTGTTTTCCAACACAGACCTGGCAACAGTGTCCTAGGTTCAGTCCTAATGCCAGGAGGCAATATCAGGGGAAGGCCTCAGTCTCCATGCTCTGTTGTTAGCTGTCCAGAGGAATCGGTCAGCCACTGTGTGAGACAGGATGCTGGCCTAGATGGATCAATGGTTTGATCCGGCATGTTCTTATGAAGGCTTCACCCTCTATGCCCTGTTGCTGGACCTCCGGAGGAACTGATGGTCACTGTGTGATACAGGATGCTGGACTAGATGGACCACTGGTCTGATCCCGCCAGGTTCTTCTTACATTCTTAGGAAGGCCTCAGCCTCTGTGCCCTATTGCTGGACCTGCAGAGGAGCTGGTTGGCCACTGTGTGAGACAGGATGCTGGACTAGATGGACCACTGGTCTGATCCAGCAGGGCTCTTCTTACGTTCTTACACTCATGTTTTATTTTTCCTGTCTTTTGAGTTTACCTGAGCCCTTTTCTCTCCCTGATCTGAACTGCACCTCATTCCAAGCCTAGCTGGAACAAATGTTGCTACCATGCCCCCAAACACCTCAGTCATGTCTACCTCTGGGAAGGAAGGAGAGGGGATCTGTTTTCTACATCTGGGCTACCTCAACCTGACAACCTCCCTGCCGAGAGTGAAAAGGGTGGGCAACAGTTCCAATCTGTTGCTTTTGGAAGTGAAGACCCTTCCCCCCCCTCCCCCCAATTCTGGAGGTCTCCCAGCCTCCTCAGTAGCCTGCCAAGGGTCATCCCAGATTGAAGTAGCACAGATGCTTCCCAGTGACACAGATCATTTCATTATTGTCAGCTTGCCACCTGGTCATGTTCTCATATGTTTGCTTTTTCTCCACACAGACCCACGTTCTTTAACCTGAAGCCCGAGAACGACATCTAGGCATTTGCTTTGGAACGGAGCTGTTTTCTCTTTCTCGCCTGAAAAGCAAATAGGAAACAACACGGGGAAAAATTTAAAAATTACACAATAGTTAATGGGCTAGAGGGACGTTTCTGGCAAGAGGATATCTCCCCATGGCCCTATTTTGGATCCTAATTTCCTCTCATCCCACCAAAGGCCTGGTTTGGCTGGAAGGCGCTCTCTTTTACAAGGGTTTAATTATGACAGTGAAGTCTGTGTCAAACTTTACTTACCTCCAATAAACACATGACGCTGGTGTTGACTTCTAGGGAAGCTGATTTCACTTGTCTGCCTCTTCCGGCGCTCGAACTTTTACTACCCCCCAATTAGTCATTTTTAACATACTTTTCAGTGTGATTTTTTGAGCACTCCACTTTTCACAGTTTTCTCATATTCATTAACGGTTTTATTTTTCTGTGGTTTGTTGCAGTTGTTCAGTCGCTTTGCTGAGTCTGACTCTTCGTGACCCCATGGACCACATCATGCCAGATCCTTCTATCTTCCACTGTCCTCCTAAGTTCGCTCAAATTCATGTTCGTTGCATTGATAACACTGCCTAACTATCTCATCCTTTGCCTCTCCCTTCTCCTTTTACCTTCTATCTTTCCCAGCATCAGGGTCTTCTCCAGTGAGTGCTCCCTTCTCATTTGGCGGCCAAAGTATTGAGCTTCAGTTTCGGTTTTCTGTTATAGGAACTGGCGAATAATAAATACCAACCTATAGCTTGATATTGCACCAATGTAACAATGCCTGTGGCGCAGAGTGGTAAAGCTGCAGTCGGAGCCCTCTGCTCACGACCTGAGTTCGATCACAGCAGAAGCTGGTTCAGGTAGCCGGCTCGAGGTTGACTAAGCCTCCCATCCTTCCGAGGTCGGTAAAATGAGTACCCAGTTTGCTGGGGGGAAAGTGTAGATGACTGGGGAAGGCAATGGCATCCACCCTGTAAAAAGTCTGCCGTGAAAACGTTGTGAAAGCAACGTCACCCCAGAGTCGGAAATGACTGGTGCTTGCACAGGGGACTACCTTTACCTTTAACAATGTCCACAGAACTGCAGGGAGGAATGAAGGGTTCCGTTTATTAGCCTGAGAGTCTGATGGGCAAAGGACTTCCTTAGGTCTCAACAGCTGAATAGGACTGCCAGGCTCACATCCATGAATTCCAAGAAATTTGGGGGGGAGACACCTGAGAGGTATCATGGATGCTGTGATGTCACTTCCAGGTGATTGCCCAGGTGTGACATCACAGCATTCATAACATTTCCTCCCAGTTTTTCTCCCAGGACTCGATTGAACATGGGCAATTGAGGGCAGGGGTGGGAATTCACATGCCATGGGCAGGCATCTGGTAAGCCTACCACCAGGAAAAATGAAACAATTGCCTAGGGGGCATCAGATTTTCAGGAGTACCAAAAAAATGAAAGGAGGGCATCTGGAGTTTTGGCCCACTGTGTCACGGCTGGGGCCGGGTCAGGCAAAGTCCAGAGGCAGTCCGAGGTCTGTAGCCAGTAAGCAGGAGGGTCTGAGGCGCCAAATCCAAATCAGTGTACAAGTATCACAGGTCCGAGGTCCAGAAGCCGAGGTCAGGGAGTCCAGAAGTCAAAAGCCAAAGTCAGGGAGTCAGGAACCAAAGTCAAGCCGGAGTGGATGCTAGGATGTCAGGGAGATGACTAGTTGCTTCCACAAAGCCTCCTCCCAAAGCCCACAGCTATATAGCCCTCTGCTGGCTGTTGCCCGTTTGGGCTAATTGCTGGCTCAGGGAGGCAGCCAGGATCCTGTCATAATTCAAGCATCCTTGCTCTTAGGAGGGCCAGAATCCTCTCAGAACTCAGGGCTCAGGGAGCGTCTTGCTTGTGAGCGTGCCGCCCTCCTCCGATCCCTGAGGTCCTGCCGGAGGCGGTCACGCACACGAGCCACCCGAGAGGGCGAGGCAGGGGGGCTGGGATCTTCTCCAGCAGGAGGCAAGGGCACTGGTGCAGGTGGCAGGGGCACAGTTTCCTCGTCAGACTCAACTTCCTCTGCAGGGTCCCCAGCACCCATGACACTATCCCCCCCCCCCAGGGCCCCCCTCCGTCGAGGGACCTGGAAGGTCGGGGTGGTCGTTGTGGAACCGGTGCACCAAGTCCGGGGCATGAAGATTGTCCTCGGGCTCCCAAGACCGGTCTTCTGGGCCATATCCCTCCCAGTCCACCAGGTATTGGAGGCCTCCACGATGGTACCGGGAGTCCAGGATCTGGCGCACCTCATATTCTTCCTCGTCATCCACCAACACCGGTGGTGGCGGCGGTGGGCAAGGAGGCCGAGCTGGGTCAGGGGGTGCAGCTGGAACAAGGAGGGAGCGATGGAACACAGGGTGAATGCGGAGGTGGGGTGGCAACTGGAGCCTGAAGGCGACGGGGTTTATTTGGTCCATGACGGGGTAGGGTCCAATGAACCGCGCATCCAGCTTGTGAGACCGACCAGGCCGGCGCAGGTAGCGAGTTGAGAGCCACACCTGATCCCCTGGCTGGATTGGGGGGCCTTCCTGCCTCTTCCGGTCTGCAGCCAGTTTATAGGCTTCCTTGGCCCGCTGTAGCTGCTCCCGGAGCAAGTCTTGGCTGGCGCGGAGTTCTTGCAGGTAGGCCTCGACAGCGGGGACATTCGTGGGTGGCAGGATCGCCGGGAAAAACCGAGGGTGGTACCCGTAGGTTGCAGCAAACGGGGTCATTTGGGTGGACGAGTGGACCGCGTTGTTGTATGCAAACTCCGCCAGAGGCAACAGACTGGTCCAGTTGTCCTGCTGGTAGCAGGTGTAACAGCGGAGATATTGCTCTAGCGTGGCATTGGTGCGCTCTGTCTGACCATCAGTCTGTGGGTGGTAGGCTGAGGACAGGTGCACTCGAGTACCCAGGCTGGAATGGAGGGCTTGCCAGAACCGAGAGGAGAACTGGGGGCCCCGGTCTGAGATCAGGTGGGCTGGGAGTCCGTGCAGACGAAAGATGTGTTGCAGGTAGAGCTGGGCTGTCTCCTGAGCTGTGGGAAGTTTCGGACACGGAATGAAGTGGGCCATCTTGGTAAATAGGTCGACGACCACCAAGATGCAAGTCTGACCTTTGGATCGTGGGAGTTCTGTAATGAAGTCCATCGAGATGGTGTCCCAGGGTCCTGAGGGTGCAGGCAAGGGCTGTAACAACCCCGAGGGTTTGGCCGGGACGTCTTTGGCCCGCCGACAGACATCACAGGAGCTGACATAGCGGGCAACATCGGAGCGCACTCGTGGCCACCAGAATTCTCGCGTCAGCAAGTGGGTGGTCTTATGCTGTCCAAAGTGCCCGGCGGGTAACGAGTCATGAGTCAGGCGTAGCACTTCTGCCCGCAAGGGCCCGGGCGGCACATAGAGGCGTTCGCGGTGTAGCAAGAGACCGCCTCGAGTCGTGAACTCGCCTGCTGAGTCGTCTTGGAGTGCCTGGAGGTGTTGCTGGACCCAGGGATCGTTGGCCTGGCTAGCACGAATGTCCTCCACGAGTGTGGGTGAAGTGGAGGTGGCTGCAAATACTGAGGGCGGCAGGATGGGAGCAGCGGGCGCGGCCTCAGTCGAAGCAGGGGCGTATTCCGGTTTCCGGGACAGCGCGTCTGCTTTCCGGTTCTGGGTATGGGGGATGTAGGAGATCCGGAAGTCAAAGCGAGAGAAGAATAGGGACCACCGGATCTGGCGCTGGTTGAGACGGCGGGTGGTCTGGAGGTGCTCTAGGTTCCGGTGGTCAGTGAGCACTTGAACAGGGTGGCGAGCCCCCTCGAGGTAGTGCCTCCAAACCTCAAAAGCCGCCTTGATCGCGAGCAACTCCCTCTCCCAGATGGTATAGTTCCTTTCCGCAGCCGTGAGCTGGCGCGAGTAATAGGCGCAGGGCTGGAGTGGCTGAGACGGCTCCTCGCGCTGGGACAGCACTGCTCCCAGGGCCACGTTGGAGGCATCAGCTTCCACCGTAAAGGGAAGCTGGGGGTCAGGGTATCTCAGGAGTGGCCCGGTGGCAAAACGGGTCTTCAGGGTGGAGAAGGCGTTATCGGCCTCTGGGGACCAGCAGAAGGGTTCTTTGGGGCGGAGTAGTTGAGTCAGGGGTGTTGTCAGGGAGGCATAGGCCGGGATGAATTGCCGATAGTAGTTGGCAAAACCAAGGAATCGCTGCAGGTCTTTGCGATTCTGAGGAGCCTGCCAGGTCAGGACCGCTTCTACTTTTTTCGGGTCCATGAGGATCCCTTGCGGGGACACAATGTGACCGAGGGACTCGACAGAGCACAGGTCGAAGTCGCACTTCTCCAGCTTGGCGTAGAGGCCATGGGTTCGTAGGCGCTGCAGGACCTGGCGGATGTGCTCAGCGTGCTGGGCAGGATTGCGGGAGTAAATTAGGATGTCATCTAGATATATGATTGCGAAGCGGTCGAGCAGGTCCCGGAATATGTCGTTCATGAACCTCTGGAAGACAGCGGGGGCGTTGGTCAATCCGAAGGGCATCACCAGGTGCTCGTACTGCCCGTACCGGGTCCCAAATGCGGTCTTCCATTAATCTCCAGGTCGTATGCGCACCAAATTGTACGCTCCACGGAGGTCCAGCTTGGTATAGATTTGGGCCCCCTTTAAGCGATCCAAGAGTTCAGGGATCAGTGGTAGAGGGTACCGGTCGCGGATGGTGATCTTGTTCAGGGCCCGGTAATCATTGCACAGCCGGAGCTCCCCACTTTTCTTCTTCACGAAGAGGACTGGAGCAGACAGGGGAGAGGTTGAGGGTCGGATGAAGCCGCGTTTCAGGTTCTTATCTAGGAAGTCTCGCAGAGCGGCCAACTCAGGCTCCAACATTGGGTACAGACGCCCCACCGGGAGTGGTGCCCCAGGTACCAAGTCAATGGCACAGTCATAGGGCCGGTGAGGGGGAAGCTGATCCGCTCCCGTCTCTTCGAAGACATCGGCGAAATCCGCATACTTCTGAGGGAGCTGAGGACCACCACTCGGGATGCCAGCTGCCAGAGTGGTGGGAGGAGTCAGATGGGGGCATGGGTCTTGGAAACGTAGTTCCTGCTGGGCCCAGTCCACGATGGGGTTGTGCAGCTTCAGCCAGGAAAGGCCCAGAATCAGTGGGAAGCGAGGCATGCGGGCGACATTAAACTGCAGCTGTTCTTGGTGCTGCTGGACGTGGAAGGTGATGGGACAGGTCTCCTGGGTGACAGGCCCAGAACGGAGGAGGCGCCCGTCAATAGCCTCCACCAGCGACGGAGTCTCTTTTGTCTGCACCGGGATCTGGTGCTGTTTTACAAAGGCGGCATCTATAAAACAGTGGGCTGCTCCCGAGTCCAGCATGGCATACACGAACAGCCAGCGTTCGTCAGGCAGACGGAGTTTGACTGGTAGCAGGAACGGGCCCAGGGTATCAGCCCGCTGTTCGGAGGACCCAGCTAGTCGCCCCAGGCTGGGGGGTCCACTTACGCCTGGGGCTGCCCTTTTGGCGGCGGTGGCGGTGAAGGCCCGGGTATCTGATGCTTAGCAGGGCAGCCAGAGGCATAGTGGCCTGCCGTGCCGCAGTAGAGGCACAGATTCTGTGTGCGGCGTCTAGCCTTTTCCTCTGGGGTCAGGCAGGGTCGAGCAGCTCCAAGCCGCATAGGCTCGTCCTCGGTGCTGGTACGAGCTGAGGATGGGCGAGGAGCCAAGTGGCACGGCGCAGGGAGCTGGCGCCCTCTGGTCTTGGCTTGGCGGCGACTTTCCAGGCGGCCATCGATGCGGAGGCAGAGGGTGATAAGTTGTTGAAGCGTGGGTGGTGGCTCCACCCTGGCCAGTTCATCCAGGACCTCCTCTGCCAACCCCTCGGTAAACTGGTCCATCTGGGCAGCCTCATTCCACGCCAAGTCTTGGGCCAGGAGCTTGAATTCGGTGGCATACTGAGCCACCGAGGATTTGCCTTGTTTCAGTGCCCTGATCTTCCGGTTGGCTGTGGCTGCTTGGACTGAGCTAGAGAAAGCAGCAGACAGGTGGGCCTCAAACCCTTGGTAATTAGTTAGTAGGGGAGAGGATGCGACCAGCAAGGGTGTGGCCCATTTGGCCGCCTGCCCCTTTAACAGACTGATGATGAAACACACCTTTGTCTTGTCATTGAGGAAGTCCCGTGCTCTCAGTTCAAAGTACAGCCGACACTGTGCTAGGAAGGCAGGAAATTCTTCCACGGCACCCCCAAATCTGTCAGGTGGGGAAACTGGGCACTTGGCTGGAGCACTGGCCGCAGGTTGTTGCTGCAAGTGCACTACTGCCTGTGTTAGCTGCTGTACCTGGGCTTGGAGCGCAGCCAGTAGTTCTGTGGTTTCACTTGCTTCAGCACCCATCCTGTGGAGTGGGTGTTTGTATGGTGGAAGCAATCTGTCACGGCTGGGGCCGGGTCAGGCAAAGTCCAGAGGCAGTCCGAGGTCTGTAGCCAGTAAGCAGGAGGGTCTGAGGCGCCAAATCCAAATCAGTGTACAAGTATCGCAGGTCCGAGGTCCAGAAGCCGAGGTCAGGGAGTCCAGAAGTCAAAAGCCAAAGTCAGGGAGTCAGGAACCAAAGTCAAGCCGGAGTGGATGCTAGGATGTCAGGGAGATGACTAGTTGCTTCCACAAAGCCTCCTCCCAAAGCCCACAGCTATATAGCCCTCTGCTGGCTGTTGCCCGTTTGGGCTAATTGCTGGCTCAGGGAGGCAGCCAGGATCCTGTCATAACTCAAGCATCCTTGCTCTTAGGAGGGCCAGAATCCTCTCAGAACTCAGGGCTCAGGGAGCGTCTTGCTTGTGAGCGTGCCGCCCTCCTCCGATCCCTGAGGTCCTGCCGGAGGCGGTCACGCACACGAGCCACCCGAGAGGGCGAGGCAGGGGGGCTGGGATCTTCTCCAGCAGGAGGCAGGGGCACTGGTGCAGGTGGCAGGGGCACAGTTTCCTCGTCAGACTCAACTTCCTCTGCAGGGTCCCCAGCACCCATGACACACTGGTTGACTTCTTGATGGCACCTGGGTTTTGGCCACTGTGTGACACAGAGTGTTGGATTGGATGGGCCATTAGCTTGATTCAACATGGCTTCTGGAGCTCTGGCCCTGCTGGTGGATCTCCTGATGGCACCTGGGTTTTGGCCACTGTTGGACTGGATGGACCATTGGCCTGATCCAACATGACTTCTGGCCTCACTGATTGACCTCCTGATGCCAGCAGGGTTTTAGCCACTGTATGACACAGGCTGTTGGACTGGATGGTCCATTGGGCTGATCCAACATGGCTTCTGGAGTTCTGGTCCCACTGGTAGAATTCCTGATGGCACCTGGGAGCATCAGATTTTCAGGGGTACCAAAAAAATGAAAGGAGGGCTTCTGGTGTTTTTGTCCACTGGTGGACCTCTTGATGGCACCTGGGTTTTGAGCACTGTGTGACACAGAGTGTTGGACTGGATAGGCCATTGGCCTGATCCAACATGGCTTCTCTTATGTTCACCCCCAAACAGGAATGTCATCAAGCATCATTCCCAACACAATGATCTCACTTCCAGGTGACGCCACTGCTCTGGGGAAGTGGCATGGGGACGCTCTGATATCTGGGCAAACTCTATGGTTTTGAGGGTGAAAAAAAAACATTGTGTCCCTGCACTATACCCCCACCCAGCCTGGAACACCCCCCACCTCCTAAACCCCCCCCCACCAGATGGGCGAGGGGACTTGTCAGCCCTGGGGGGGGCGTGGCTGAAGTAGGATTGCCATGTCCAACGTAAGAAATATCTGGAGACTTTGGGGTTGGAGCCAGGAGCAAGGGTGTGGCAAGCACAACTGAACTCTGAAGGAAGTTCTAGCCATCACATTTAAAGGGACCACACATCTTTTAAATGGCTTCCCTCCACTTGGAATAAGAACATAAGAGAAGCCATGTTGGATCAGGCCAATGGCCCATCCAGTCCAACACTCTGTGTCACACAATGGCCAAAAAAATTATATATATATATATATATATATATATATATATATATATATATATATATATATATATATATATATATACACACACACACACACACACACACTGTGGCTAATAGCCACTGATGGACCTCTGCATATGAAAGACAGGGGCACCTTCTTTTGGGGATCATAGAATTGGACCCCCCAATCTTTTTGAAACTTGGTGTGTGTTTTGAGGAGAGGCACTGGATGCTATGCTCCATATTTGATGCCTCTACCTCAAAAAGACAGCCCCGCCCCTGATCCCTAGATACACACGGATCAATTTTCCATTATACCCTATGGGAATCAGTCGCCATAGGGAATAATTGAGTGCCCAGCAGACCTTTCCCTTCCCTTTCCCCACTTTCTGATGACTCTGAAGTGAGGGGAGAGCCTTCAGACCTGTGGATCACCTGCCCCCACCTGAGAACTGGCAGCCTTAGGCTGAAGCCACGGTTCACCGAGGATTCTGAACTGGAGATCTCCTGGAATTACTGATCTCATACTCCAGGGATCAGTTCCCCAGGAGAAAAAGGCTACTTTGAAAGGTGCAACTTGATGGCACTTTCCTCCACCATGTGTATAGGTTGAATTTAGAAATATCATTTACGCTTAAGAGTATACAAAGTTTATTGTAGGCAGGGGTGGAATTCTAGCAGGAGCTCCTTTGCATATTAAGCCACCCCCCCCCCCCCCGATATAGCCAATCCTCCAAGAGTTTACAAGGCTCTTTTTTGTAAGATCTTGGAGGATTGGCTACATCAGGGGTGTGTGGCCTAACATGCAAAGGAGCTCCTGCTAGAATTCCACCCCTGATTATAGGGTCTTTTGTGAGTTCTATTGTATTAGAAGGTCAGGCATTCTAAAAAAGAGACAGAATAAAGTACAGAATCTGACATTCGAGCATAATTTTCTGTCAAAAACATGGTTCTCAAATAGCAAAACTAATAAGCATTGCAGGATTATAGTTTTTTTTTTTTAAAAAAAATGCAGGTCCACCATCAATGTTTGAAATCTATAGTTTTATTTCCTGAAAACATTTTTTTTTTTTACAGAAAACCTAACAGGCCTCTAATAATTAACATGTGAAGGAGTATGAGACTGATGTAGCCACTTTGGTTCCTTTGCTGGAGAAAAGTAGGCCAGGACTTTTTTTGTAGCAGGAACTCCTTTGCATATTAGGCCACACACCCCTGATGCAGCCAATCCTCCTGGAGCTTACAGAACGCTGTGTACAGGGCCTACTGTAAGCTCCAGGAGGATTGGCTACATCAGGGGAGTGTGACCTAATATGCAAAGGAGTTCCTGCTACAAAAAAAGCCCTGAGGTAGGCTAAAAAAAATTAAATAAACGCTATTCAGATATTGAATTTGAGGTGCAAAAGACCAAACAAGGCCATTTTAGGTATACTTAGAAACCGAAGACAGGACAATGACAGATTTCCACAACCAACACCATTTTGTGGGCTTTTCTATCCTCCAACATCTATTTAGTTCAATCAAAACCCAATTAATCCCCCCCTCCCCGCCTCAGGACATCCAAAGATAGTAAAGAGGGGGAAAGAGACAAGAGGCCGGCCTTTCCTGTCCAAGCTGCAGCTGCCGCTCGGTCTGCACATTCTCAGATCATGTGATCTTACCCTTGACCTCTGGAGTGCTATCCAGTTCCCTCTGTGGCACGCTCTCCTGAAAGTTGTGATTTCCTGTCCTGACAGGCAGCAGGAAGAGGAGAAAGCTGCCAGGCAACCTTTTGCTCTGCGATCACAAGAGGGATATTAACAAAACCGCTCCTGACAGAGATGGCTTGGGAAATGCCGATAAGATCAGGAAAGAGAAGGGGAAGAAGGAAACCGAAGGCATTCACTTGGCTGAAGAGGATGTGTGTGCCCATTTTGAAAGGGGGGTGGTGGTCAAATTCAGCTGTGTATGTGTGTTTGTGTGTGTGTGAAGCGTCGTCAAGTTGCAGCTGACTCATGGTGACCCTAGCAAGGGGCTCAAGTGAGAAGCCGAGGTAGTGTGCCATTGCCTCCCTCTGCAGAGTCTGTCTTCGTGGTTTCCATTCCAAGTTCCGACCCCGCTTAGCTTCTTAGATCTGACAAGATTGGGCTATACTGTGCCGCCTTCCTTTTCTCATTCTGCATCTACCTCTCTGCATGCCTGTCTGTCTCACATATATATGTACATGTGAGAGGGATGATGATTTATAGCTATAGATACAGATATGTGTGTGTCTGTGTGTATGATAGATGTGCATATGTGACAGATGATAGGTAGGTAGCTAGACAGAGATAAGTGTATGTAGAATCATAGAATTGCAGAGCTGGATGGGGCCATACAGGAAAACCCCCTGCTCAGTGCAGGATCAGCCTAGAGCAGGGGTGTCAAACATGTGGCCCCCGGAGGGCTCCTATCAGGCCCCCGAGCAACTGGCTCTTGTCTGCTTCTTTCTCCCTCTCTCTTGCTTCCTTCTGCATTTCAACTCGCTTTACAAGGCTTGCTCAATCGCACAGGGGTGGCAGAGCAAAACCTTGATTTTCCCCATTGGTTGAGGCTCCTCCCCCTCCTGGTCCCCTGGGGAGGGAGGGAAAGAGCCAGAGCTTCCGAGTTCCCTGAATCTCATGGGAGAAATACAAAGAATGCACCTTTAAGACCAACAAATGGTAATGTTTTAAGCATGTTTTATTTTAGTTTTGGGGGAAAAAATCTTAGTTGTGTTTGTCTGTGTCCTTTAAAGAATTTCTATCTCTGCTACCTAATCGGTCCGACAAGATCTCATTTATGTCAGATCCGGCCCTCATAACAAATGAGTTTGACACTCCTGGCCTAGAGCATCCCTGACAAATGTTTGGCCAGCCGCTGCTTAAAGACTGCCAGCGCGAGGGGGGGGGGGTGGGCTCACCACCTCCCTAGCTAGCTGATTCCACTGTTGAACAACTCTTACTGTCAAAAAGTTTTTTCCTAATACCCAGCAAATACCTTCCCACCCTAATTTAAACCCATTATTACGAGTCGTCTCCTCTGCTGCCAACAGGAAAAGCTCCCTGCCCTCCTCTAAGGGACAGCCCTTCAAAGACTTCAACAGAGCCATCCTGTCCCCCCCCCACACACACACACACACCTCGCCCAAACTCCTCTTCTCCAGACTGAACATTCTCAAGTCCCTCAGCCTTTCCTTTCCTCATAGGGCTTGGTATCCAGGCCCCTGGTCATCCTGGCTGCTCTCCTCTGCACCTGCTCCATTGTGTCTGTCTGTGCATGTGTGTGAAAGCTAAAGAGATGATAGATAGCTTGGGAGTCCTGCTGGAGCCTTCATTATCAATGGAGGCCCAGATAGCAGCCACTGCCAAGTCGGCGTTTTTTCATCTCAAGTGGGCAAGGCAGTTGGCCCCTTTCCTGGAGCGTAGGGGCCTGGCAACAGTGATCCATGTGACGGTCACCTCAAGATTGGACTACTGTAATGCCCGCTACATGGGGCTGCCTCTGTGCCGAACCCAGAAGCTGCAACTGGTGCAGAACGCGGCGGCTAGGCTGTTATTAAGGCTCCCGAAGTGGGAGCACATACAGCCAGGGCTGCGCGGACTGCACTGGCTGCCAGTTACATACCGGGTTCGCTACAAAGTGCTGGTTATTACCTTTAAAGCCCTATATGGTCGAGGACCTGCCTACCTGAGGGACCATCTTTCCCCATATGAGCCCCAGAGAGCAAAGGAGGCAAAACTGCAGAGCACTCACACACAGGCCTTCTCTTTTGTAGCTCCACACCTATGGAACCAGCTCCCAGAAGAGGTGCGGGCCCTGCGGAGTCCTGACCAATTCCGCAGGGCCTGCAAGACTATCCTTTTCAGGATGGCCTTTGCGGATTGCTGATTGAACGATTGATGATTGATGGATTCGCTTCAGTGACTTTCGCCATCATGTCAACTAATAGAATAGCACCAGGAATGTCTATTGTTAATTTTATTGTCAATTTTAAACCAGAATGTTTTTAAGACTAATGTGATTTTAAAAATTTGTATAATTGTTGTATGGACATGTTGTTAGCCGCCCTGAGCCTGCCTAGGCGGGGAGGGCGGGATATAAATAAAATCTATTATTATTATTATTACCACTTTTTCCCTTTCTTTTGACACTTGTCCAAAATGGGCACTGATATCAAGTCTATGAACACAGATCAAGAAAAAGAACCTGTGTCAATACATGGATCTCTTCATGTAATTCAGATGCAGGGGCCAGTTTAGTCCAAAATATAAGGGAACGAGATCATAGATCAGCGATAGAAAACATGGTTTGTGTGCAGAGGGTCTCCAGTGCATTCTCTAGCTTCTACAGCTATAATGCAAAGGCCCCTCTGCCTGAACTCGAGAAGAGCTGCCACGTAGTGCAGATGGTAACCGTGGGACTGGTAGGTTCATAGAGGTTGGAGGCTGAGAGGCCTTTGCTGAAGCGAAAGTTTAGTGCAATAATTTGGCAGCCTTAGATGAGCTGCTCAGGATGGAGATGAGACTATAGCCCAGTTCACAGACTGTGAGCGATGCTCATACGATCCCTGTACATTGTATGCTTGATTGACTAAAATAAATATCCTGAGCACCTCTCATGTTGCAGTCCATGCAAACACAGCTGACCGTGAGATACAAAACCTTGCATTCAGGCCTCATTTTGGGCAGGAGCTCACAGGAACGGAGCTCCACAACCTCTACATTTTATTGTGCTCTTTCTTTCATACCCCCCCTCCCCACCCCATACTAGCTTCTGGGCTCCATTGTTCAAACCCCCTGTAAGAATTTTGCTAGATTCTAAGATTTGACAAACTTTCTAGTATGTTTCCCCACAAAAAAAATGGGGAAATAACCAAAACATATAAAGCAGACAGATGGAAATCTTCCTCCTGCCACTGTGGCCAGACAGGAGAAAGTAATTTTAAAAGTATGATGGGAGTAAGGTTTTCTTCTGATGATTATAATTCAAGAAGCATTTCAAGGTAGATGCTGAGCTGATATAATCTAGTACACCTTCTGGTGATGTCAGGAGTGTGTGACATATGCAAATGAGTGTCTGGGGTACGGGGGTCTGCGGGTCCACGTTGGCTGGGGGTGTGGGTGCAGGCTCCAGGGCGGGGGATCCACCGGTGAGTCTGGCACTGCCTCAAAATGGAGGTTGGGAAGGGGGTTCGCTTTATCCTTTGCCCCTCGCCACCTCCTCCTGGGTCTTATCACCGCTCTTTTCCTTTCTCTCTGGGTAGTGGTGGCGGGGTAAACCTCAGGCGCGTCCTCCCTGGCAGGCCTTGAGATTCCCAGCTAAATCCCCGTCCCTGCTACCTCCACCCTTGCCCCCAGCCAATCCCCACAGAGCACAGGTGTTCCCTCTTTCCTCGTCTGCAGGGGATTCACAAGGGGGAGGCACGGAGCTGGAAGTCTCGCTGGGCCAGTTGGTGATGGTAGCGGCTCCCACATCAACACCTGCTGGAGGTGTTGGCCTCCTGGCCAGGAAGCCCAAAGGGGAGGGCAGGGGCTCCGCCTCCGGACAATGAATTGTGCCAATGAGCTCCATCATCTCTTTTTCTTGTTCTTGCTTTGCTTGTTGTTCCTGTCGTTCTTGTTGCTCTTCTTCTTTTTGTTCTTCTTGTTGTTCTTCTTCTCGTTCATGTTGTTGTTGTTGTTCTTCTTCTTCTTGTGCTTCCTTGCCATTGGGAAATGTTGTCCCCTAGTTATTAGCCATTGGGAATATCTATTTATTTCTGTAGTAGTAATAGGAAGAGGACCTTTCTCCCATCATTCCCCTCGCCTCCATTTTATCCTGACAACAGCCCCTGTGAGGTAGGTGAGGCTGAGAAAGCGTGACTGGCCCAAGGTCACCCAGTAAGCTCCTACGGCATAAGGGAGGATTAGAACCCAGGCCTCCCAAATACTACAATGCACCACACTGGCTCTGTGTTCAAAGCTAGGATTTTACTGTATTCAGATCTAGGGTTGTGATCTTGTCTTTCCGATTTAATAACAAGCAGACTCCAAATAAGATAAGAAAAGAGTTGGGTGAGGGAGGGGATGGGGTACATCGTAAACGGCAACTGAGGAGTCATCCGATGAAGGATCCTAAGGCCAACGCCCAAAAGGAACCCTCCTGTCAACTTAAACTGTAATGTCACACTTACATTTCCTTAAAGTCCGGATAGAATAACTCGGTGTCAAGGTCTCTATCTGTTCAGACGGAGGGGGGGGGGAACTTCCCCCTCCTTCTTAATGGAACATGACAATGGAATCTCCACGGGGCCTGATGGGCAAGATGCTATCTTCCGCGCTTCTGCAGCCGCTGTTGTTTAGTGTGGCTTGTCAGGCTGTCAGATAAAGGCACATGCAGACTCCGAGAAGGAATTATTAAAGAAGATTCAACCAGGTTTTTTTTCCCCTGCTGGAAATGGATCACTCCGTTCTCCATCTCGCTGACTGTTTTGTTTTGTTACATTAGAAAACTAAAAATAGCCCACGGTGTTTATAAGGAAAAGACCTTCATATCTGACAGTTTACTCCCCCACACCACGCCCAAATTCCTACTCCCCATGACTTTCCTGCACTACTTCTTCTCTTTCATGGGCTTTATGGTATACAGACCTAGATACTCCAAACACTGGAGCGCGCTGTCTATACATACACTTGCTAAAAATATAATATAATACTAATATAATCATTGGGGTTGTTTACTCAGGACGACATCCAGCCCAGAACTGTCTACTGTGACTGACAACGGCTCTCCAAAGTCTTGTAGAGTTTTGTGATTCTTTATTAAGTATTATTCGTGAAACTAAAATAGCCAAAGCCAGGATACCTTTTCAGTCATTTTATAGTTCCCAGATGTGATTTTTTTAAAACTTTCAGGAGGGAAAAAAAGTACAGGAAAATAGCTTAGAGCGGGTGATTTTGGAATGGAACAACAGGAAGAAGAAGAATTGGTTTTTATACATGGTTCTTCTCTACTTTAAAGATTCTCAAAGCAGCTTACAGCTGCCTTCCCTTCCCCTCCCCCACAACAGGCACTTTGTGAGGCAGGTGAGGCTGAGAGAGCTCTTAGAGAACTGGGACTGGCATGAGATCACCCAGCAGGCCTCATGCGTCTCAAAGCGGCTTATGATTGCCTTCCTTTCCCCACAATAGGCACAGATTAGATGGGGCTGAGAGAGCCCGAGAGAACCGGGATGGACCTAAACTCACCCAGCAAACCTCATGAATCTCCGAACAGCTTACAATCACCTTTCCTTCCTCTCCCCACAACAGGCACCCCATGAGGCAGAAGGGGCTGAGAGAGTCCTGAGAGAACTGTGACTCCCACAAGGTCACCCAGCAGACCTCAGGTGTCTCAAAGCAGCATATAATTGCCTCCCCTTCCTTCTCCACAACAGGTGCCTTATGAGGCAGGTGGGGCTGAGAGAGCTCTGAGAGAACTGGGACTGGTCTAAGGTCACCAAGCTGGCTTCATGAGGAGGTGTGGGAAAGGAGGGAATGCGACTGGGAATCTCCTGGAATTAGAACTTATTCCCAGGCAACAGAGATCAGTTCCCCTGGAGAAAATGGCGGCCTTTGAGGGTGGATTCTATGGCATTACACCACCCCGAAGTCCTCTTCCCTAAACCCTGCCATCTCCAGGCGCCACACACCCCAAAATCCAGATATTTCCCAACATGGCAACCCTACACACGGACTCACTCCAACTCTTTCCTTTTAAACTGAAGAGGAGAAGAAGAAGATGATGATATTGGATTGATATCCCGCCCTCCAGCTCACAATCTCCTTTATCTTTCTCCCCCACAACAGACACCCTATGAGGTGGGTGGGGCTGAGAGAGATCTCCCAGAAGCTGACCTTTCAAGGACAGCTCTGCCAGAGCTACGGCTGGCCCAAGGCCATTCCAGAAGCTGCAAGTGGAGGAGTGGGGAATCAAACCCGGTTCTCCCAGATAAGAGTCTGCACACTTAACCACTACACCGAACTGGCTCTTGCAGGAGGTGGTTTTCCCCTCAGGATTAATGAGGAAAGGTCTGGGAATACCCTGAGCAGGGTATCATTTGAGTGTTCCCTTCATTTTGGGGGACTTCCTGTTTGCCAGGCAGAAGTAGCTGCTCTCTGTACGTTCTTCTTCCATTCGGACACAACCTGCCCAGGCTGACCTGAGTTAGTATTAAAAACCCTGTAGTTGACGGAACCTCGGAACTCCACATACCATATCATTTGCGCCTGAGGCATAAGTCTGTCCTCTCTCCCAGCCCTGCTGTTTAAGGTCCCCTTAACTCAAGCTGCCCAGGATTAAACCCGGTTGCTTTTGCATGTGACACATTCATTCCACTCCTGAGGTGTGCCCGCCCCCCCCCAACCAAGTACCACCTATATTGTGAGCATCTATCACCCCTGGGTGCACATCACTGGATCCGGAGCACAATCAGTACTTCTGAATACCCAGAAGGGAGAGTAATCTTATAGAATACATTTCCAAAGCATTAAAGAGAGGGACATTTGTCACCGTAGTAACATTCACTATAAAATGCTTTGGAGGGAGAGAATCTCAGCCCTGCCAAATGCTGTGCCAGCTTCTCCATCTCATCTTTGAGGTATGAAATTCAGCCTCCATCCTTCACTTTACACCATCCTCATTATTATGAGGCTCTGCTGTTTTCTATACAGACTGAAGATGTGGTAAGCAGGCCTCGTTTGGAGCAGGAGCTCGCAGGAGTGGAGTCCCAGAATCTCAAAATTTCATTGTGCTCTTTCTTTCTTACCCCCCTTACCCCCCCCCAAAAAACAACTTTCTTTTGGGCTCCATTGTTCAAACCCCCTGTGAGAATTTTGCTGAACTCTAAGATTTGACAATCGTTCTAATATTTCTCCTCACAAAAAAAATGGGAAAATAATCAAAACGTATAAAAGCAGACAGATGGAAATCTTCATCATTTAACAACAGTTAAAAACCAAATCAATGTGAACAAAACAGATAGATCATAATAATTTATAATACGTTATAAATGGTGGCTCATATCAAGCAGACAGATGGAAATCTTCATCATACCACTGTGGCCACATAGGAGAAAGTAATTTTAAAAATGTAATGTACTCAGAGACGAGACGTGCTGAAAGCAACATGCTTTATTGGATGGTACATCACAGAACAGAACAACGCGGGCCGGGACCCGCTTTATATACATTCAACCCGGAACGGCCCTTCAGCTGGCCAGTCCAATCCTGGCCAGTCAAACTTCCCGCCACTGATCTTGATTGGCGGAGTCTTTTCCCGCGCTGTGCAGAGTGACCAAGGGACTTCCCCTGGTCGCCTCTGCTGCATGTCCGTGCGGTGCTTAGTTAAGCCCAAGACACTACAAAAAGTATGATGGGAATAAGGTTTTATTATGACAATTATAATTCAAGAAGCATTTAAAGGTAGAGGCTGAGCTGCTATAACTGAATACACCATCTGGTGAGGTCAGGGGTGTGTGGTATATGTGAATGAGTTGCACTAATGAACTCCGGCACCTCTTTTTTATGAAATGAACCCTGGGGGTAAGTACTTAAGAACATAAGAACATAAGAGAAGCCATGTTGGTCAGGCCAATGGCCCATCCAGTCCAACACTCTGTATCACACAGTGGCCAATACACACACACACACTGTTGCTAATATGGACCTCTGCTCCATATTTTTATCCAATCCCCTCTTGAAGCTGGCTTGTAGCCACCGCCACCTCCTGTGGCAATGAATTCCACATGTTAATCACCCTTTGGGTGAAGAAGGGCTTCCTTTTATCCATTTTAACCTGACTGCTCAGCAATTTCATTGAATGCGCACGAGTTCTTGTATTGTGAGAAAGGGAGAAAAGGACTTCTTTCTCTACTTTCTCCATCCCATGCATAATCTTGTAAACCTCTATCATGTCACCCCGCAGTTGACGTTTCTCCAAGCTAAAGAGCCCCAAGCGTTTTAACCTTTCTTCATAGGGAAAGTGTTCCAAACCTTTAATCATTCTAGTTGCCCTTTTCTGGGCTTTTCCCAATGCTATAATATCCTTTTTGAGGTGCAGTGACCAGAACTGTACACAGTACTCCAAATGAGACCACACCATCAATTTATACAGGGGCGTTATGATACTGGCTGATTTGTTTTCAATTCTCTTCCTAATAATTCCCAGCATGGCGCTGGCCTTTTTTATTGCAATCGCACACTGTCTTGACATTTTCAGTGGAGAGGTGATGTTTTAAAACATAATGGAGATGGAAAGTGCCATTAAATCACAGCTGACTTACGGTGACTCCATAGAGTTTTCAAGGCAAGAGAGGAACAGAGGTGGTTGGCCCTTGCCTACCTCTGTATAGCAACCCTGGACTTCCTTGGTGGTCTCCCATTGAAGTCCTAACCGGGGCTGAACCTGATTTGCTTCCAAGATCTGATGAGATTGGGCAAGTCTGGGCTATAGGTCAAGCAAAAAAAAAAACAAGAGGGGAAAAGTTTCTCAAGTTAATGTGGCCACAGAGGGTGCTTTCACATGCTAAATAACACACTTTCAATCCACTTTCAGTGCACTGTGCAACAGCATTTGACGGTGCAAAATGGCAAAATCTGCTTCAGATGGTTGCTGAAGTGGGTTGAAATTGCATTATTTAGTATGTGTGAAAGTGCTTGGAGCTCATTTCTGTAATCTGGGCCAAGGTGCCCTGAATCATTCAAGTCTGAAGGCATGCTGGGAGGGCAAAATGGTAAGAATAGCATTTCAACAAATTCAAGTTAAAATTTCTATGAATGAAGACTTAATCTTTGTCTTGATATTTTATTCAAGGGAACTTCCACATTCAGAGACAGTCAACCTCTGAATCCCAGAGGCAACATCAGGGGAAGGCCTTGACCTCTGTGCCCTGTTGTTGGTCATCCAGAAGAACTAGTTGGCCACTGTGTGAGATAGGGTCCAGCAAGTCTCTTCTTATGCTTTTAGGAAGGCCTCGGCCTCTGTTGTTGACCCTCCAGAGGAACTGGTTAGCCAATGTATGAGATGGGATACTGAACTAGATGGACCACTAGTCTGATCCAGGAAATTTTTTTTGAAAAATTAAAATTAAAAATCAGTATATTAAAAATGTGAACAATTTCAAGTCTGGCACTCTTCATTTTCCCCACAGTTTTTTAAATAATGAGGGGGGCGCTATTGGGTGACTCATCTAGGGCACTAGAAAGCCTAGCACCACCCCTGTCTAAGTGGTAGCTTTTTGAGCCGCCTTAGAGCCACCGGACGATGGGATGAGTACAGGAGCCAGACAGCAGACAGATGTGCACTTTTGGACTTGATTTTTAAATCTGTCTGTGATCTCTCCCTGTGTCAGCTTAAACTGCTGGTCAGGACTCAGCCATGGAAAACAGTGGACTTCAGTGGTTTGTTATCATTGGATTTCAGTTTGGTTCCATGCTTGATTCAAAATGCTGTTTTAAGAAATACTTTTAAAACTGCAGGCAAGAAGAAGTTATATCTGACTCCCACAGTAAAGATGATAAGTGTCTGTTCTAGGAGCTTCCTTACCTGGGTCGCACAACTCTGTTGTGTGGGCTGAGAAGGAAAACTCCAAGAATAGTCACATAGCTGAAAAGGACCTTTAGATGCTGACTGTAGTCAGACAGTTAGAACCTGTGTACTTGAGAGAAAGCTCTGTGTTCACAGTTGCCTGTGCTCTCTTTCGACTTGCAAAGAAGCCTGCGAAGAAATGCATTTTTTCCTTCGGAGGTTTGAACTAAGCAAACCTTCAGTCTGAGTTTTAAAAACAGGAAGGGAGGAAGTAGTTCAGTTGCTTTACAGACATACCTCAGCCCCAGTGTTTCCCCTAAACTGAATTCGTGTGAACTAGCGCACAATCTTTTAGCCTCCAGCTCACACATTTTTGTCTCAGCTCAGGAAGGATGGCCCCAGAGCAAACTAATTTATGCAGTAGACATATCACTCGCTCACAACATTAATACCAGGAGCTCACAAAGTAGAATTCTTGCTCACAAGTCTCCACAGCTTAGAGGGAACATTGCTCAGCTCACCTTCATACAAATGCTAACAGGTCTAGACAATGGGATGGTCAAGCTCCCCCCCCCCGCCGCTCCAAGTAGGGAACAGAGACTGGGAGGTGTTAAATACTAGACAGACTTCAGGAAGGATTTCCTGAAGAATTTCCAATAAAAGCTTCTCTGACCAAGGAAAAGAGGTGAAAAAACTCCTGGAAACAAGGAAGAAAATCTCTTTTCTGCTAATGCCATCAGGCAACAATCTTAACTGAGGTGAGGAGGGCCATTAATCATGTTCTGTTCTGGAGACCTGGAGGAAGCTTCAAGGTAATGATTGTTCTGTAGAAATCTGTACCTTTCTAAGCTAAGGAGCTAGTCCTATATGATATGACACGAACAGGGAGAGGGGCAGAGGAATTGTTTTACCCATTTCTTTTGAATCCCTTGCTCAATCTGCTGCGGTGCTAAAGTATGCTTGTGAACTTTTTTTTCTTTAATAAATACTTCATAACTTTGGGTGCTGGTTGTGGTTCTCTGTACCACATAGACCTCCACCATCTTGGTCATGCTAGTTTAAAAGGAGCACTGGGGGAAAGGCAGGCAGATGGCAAGTGGCTATTCCTCCAGGGGCACACAAGGCAGCCAGCGGTTCCCATGGTGACCTAGCATTAGAAAGTGAGATACACAGAGGCAAGGCCCCTGAACTTGGAAGGGAAGCTGGGAGTCCTGACTTTACCAGCGGGCAATTCTTAAAGAGGCCAGGTGATGGTGGCAGGTTACTGGAAAGAGAGAAAAGCCTCTCCAGGTGTTGGGAAATTATTGGCAGATAGGATGAGACACGGCCTGCAGGCCAGGGCTAGCCTGTTCTGCAACAAAGCCCTACTCAAATACAGGACTGACAGCCACCAAGTGAGACCTGTGGTGTGTCCTGGAATTACAACTCATCTCCAGACTTCAGAGATGAGTTCTCATGGAGAAAATTTCTGTTTTCAAGGGCGGACTCTTTGGCATCGTAGCCTGCGAAGGTCCCTCCTCTCCCAAACCCTGCCCTTCCATGACTGTACCTCCAAATCTTTGTTGCATCGTATCACCTCTGAGCATCCTCTGGCTGTCTCCAGAGTCCACTTCCAAATTGTCAGGAATTTCCCAAGACAGATTGGGCAATCCAGCCTAGATGTATACCACAACTTCAGTTGGTTTCATAAAATGGGCATCTCCCAGAGAACCATGGCAAAAGAGATCTGAATGTCTTCAGCCAGGATTGGATTAAGACACACTGGGGTTGCCAGGTCTTACTTGGCTCCCGGTGGGGAGAAGTTTTGCATGTGCAGGGTGATGATATCATCCAGAAGCGACATCATCATGCCAGGCATGTTGTACCGGGACACTCTAGCAATTTGGGTAAAAACTCTGTGGTGCCATAGAGTACTTACCCAAATTGCTAGAGCACCCCCCCTGTGCAACGTACCTGGTGCTATGACATCATGTCTCCATGATGTCATCATACTGGGCACATTGGGCATGATGGAGATCTTTGGGGGCAGGGATCTCCCTGCCAGCCTGCTCCGTGCCAGCGGGTTGGGGGCCTCAAAACAGGGGGAACCTCCACAACCAGCAGGAGGCTGGGAATCCTACATTATGTTAAGTTTATGGACTGCAAGCAGTATTTTAAAAATAGTAATTTAGTGGTTTTAGTGCTTTTTAAAAAAATCTAGAGGTCTCTTTTAGGGCAGGGGTCCTCAACCCCCAGTCCATGGATCAGTACCGGTCCGTGGCCTATTAGCAACCAGGTTGTGAGATGTATAATTATTTCATTATATATCACAATGTAGTACAAGTGGTAGTAGTGATAATAATAATGATGGTGGTGATGATGATGATGAAGACGACGACATTGGATTTCTATCCTACCCTCCACTCCGAATCTCAGTGGCTCACAATCTTCTTTATCTTCCTCCCCGACAACAGATACCCTGTGAGGTAGGTGGGGCTGAGACAATTCTCCCCAGAAGCTGCCCTTTCAAGGACAACTCCTACAAGAGCCATGGCTGATCCGAGGCCAAACAGTTATGAGTTTTGAGTGTCGGACTACACAAAGGAATGTTGAGTGGGTAACAAAGCCCTTGACTTTTGTGGGGGGGAGGAATATTGCTCAACAGTCACTCAGCTTTGCTTTTCCACTGCTCCTTATAACGTCTTTGTGGTTGTGTGTATGCCTGATGCCTCTTCTTGGAAGGACGACGCAGTACACCCACTCGGTGGCCAATCAGCAACAGTTCTGAAGTGTCTGTGAGCCGGGCTTTGCGTGAGACTTTGCCCTAATGGCTTCCTGCTCTGTTGCAATCCACCAGAGGAAAGCGGGGCAGCTTTGGTTTCCTGCCAAACAATCTGAGCGTTTCACATGACTTAACATCCAAGGGGAAGGCAGTGGGGTGGGGGGAATCACTAGAGTTGCATGTCAAAGCTGTGCTTTGTATCTAGTGGTTTCCAGAAAACCCAACCAAATCAACAGATCTGCCACTCTTTCTCTACAGGGCAAACTGGAATGAAAACGCAGAAGAGTTCTCAATGTTGTCACCGCTAAAATATCTGTTACCATCCAACCAAAATGAGAAACAGGACAACTACCAGCCCGTCCTCAAGCTCTCTTAAGTTGACTTTGGCAAAAGGCGCTGGAAAAATTGGATACAAGTCTTGCTCGGTCAAGAGTGTGTAGGGTTCCTAGGAACCAAAGATTCTCAAAACTGAGGGTCCCTCCCTCCCTCTAAAAGTTAGATATTATCTTATGAAATTGCAAAAAGCATTTAAGAGCTGTTCTCCTCTAGCCCAGAATGTTCCTTTCAAAATAATTCTCCAAGCCAGTTCTTTTGATGATTAATAGGTTAGCCCTGAGCTTATTCACATTTTGGAGAGTCTATAGGAAATGTTTGGACTGGGAAATGGACAGGTGACTATTAGAAAGGATATGGACAGAGGACCATTAGAGTTGCCAAGCTCCGGGAAGAAGAAGAAGAAAGAGCAGCAACAGGAGCAGCATTTGGATTTACTACCCAAAGAAAGAGCAGCTTACAAATCTCCTTTCCCTTCCCCTCCCCACAACTGACACTCTGTGAGGTAGATGGGGCAGAGAGCGCTCTCAGACCTACTCTTGAGCAGAACAGCTCTGAGAGAACTTGTGACTGACCCAAGGTCACATTAGCAGTTGCATGTGAAGGAGTGGGGAATCAAATAAGATAAGAGTCCTCATACTTAAGCACTACATCACATTGGCTCTCTGGTGGGAGGGATTTGGGGGCATTCTGGGGGTGAGCAGGGACATTTTACAGGGACGCTCTGGTATTTTGGTGAAACTCTATGGGGTTTTTGTCCTCAAAACCATAGAGTCTGCCCAAGTACCAGAGCATCCCCATGCAATGTCTCCAGTGTGGTGATGTCATTGCATTGGGGACAATGCATGATGACTTTCCTGCTTCAGCATGGGGCTTGTGGGCTGGCATTATACCCCATGGAAGTCCCTCCTGTCCCCAAGCCTCACCCTCCTCGGGCTCCAACTCCAAAATCTCTAGGTTTTCCCAACTGGAAGGACCATGTCTCTGACCGTTAGATGACCTTTATGGTGTTTCTTCTGACCCCAGTTCACAAATACCTATATGGCCTGGTAAGTTTGGTGTAGTGGTTAAGTGCGCGGACTCTTATCTGGGAGAACCGGGTTTGATTCCTTACTTCTCCACTTGGAATGGCTTTGGGTTAGCCAGCACCAGCTCTAGGGCAAATTGTGCCCTAGGCAGACATCCCCTGGCAACTCCCTGCTGTGCTCCACTCCCCCCCGCAGCTGCCGCGCTCCAATCGCTCACTCCCCTCCCCAGCTCACCACGACTAAAACTGAGCCCTACTATTTCTTGCAGCCTGAGCTTGCACGTTTTGTTAAGAGACGGATGGAGAAGGTATCTCCCCCCCCCCCCTCCTTGTCTCTTAACAAAATGCATAGGCATGGGATGTGAGAAGCCAATATGGCTCAGTTTTAGTTGCGGCAAACTAGGCGGTTGTCTTGGGCATTGGAGGGGGGAGCCCAATTCGGCACCTTGAATCTCATGGTGACCTAGGCAACCGCCTAGTGTGCCTAGTGGCCGAGCCGGCCCTGGGGTTCACCATATCTCTTGCAGAGCTGTCCTTGAAAGGGCTGCTTCTGTGAGAGCTCTCTCAGCCCCACCCACCTCACAGGGTGTCTGTTGTGGGGGAGGAAGGTACAGGAGATTGTAAACTGCTCTGAGACTCTGATTCAGAAAGAAGGGAGAGGAATAAATCTACATTCTTCTTCTTAAGTATAAAGGCATGACTCCTGACTTCAAAGGAAACATGATAGCCTCTTGTTTGATTTTGATAGGAGAGGCTCGGTGGTCAAATCTGCTCTTGCAGCCACTTGATCCGATTGAAGTGGGCTAGCATGGAAGATATTGAAATCCTATTTTCACAAGGGAGAGCTGGCAACTCAAGGTGATGCTTTGCAAAGGACAGGAAAATCTGGAAATTACAAAAAGAAATCAAAAGCCCCACAGATTCCCAGAACTGGCAAGCTGACAACGAGTCACTCTATCAGAACTAGACAACCTCGCAAGATCCAGAGCAGCTTAAGGCCAGGTTCGGGGAGGGGAAGGAAGAAAAGGCAGAAAGAGAAGGATGAGATGTGAGAAGTGCAAAGAGCCGGCGTGATCTGTGCAGATAGCTGGAGAATTCTGTTTGACAACCAAAACCATGTTGCCCGGAAAAGATAAGTCTCTTGCTGGGAGGGGAGACAATCATTGTTTTTTGGTGTGTGACAGATGAGAGATTAGGCCTCCTTTCTGTGATCTGCCAAAATGGAAAACAGTAGCTCGCCACGCTGCTGCTAAATATTTAAATTGCAGAAGGCCTTGGATCCTTCGCCCCTCCCTCCCTGAAGGACTGTGGCTTTCCTCTCGGCTTAATTTAATTTTGACTTTGGAGACGATTCTGTCATTTCCTCTTCCTCCTCTCTGCGATCATTTCACCTGGGAAAGACTTTTAAAGCATTCCAAGTGGGCCGTGAACACCACCGCTTTGTCTGCGCTCAGGCCTCAGGGCACCTTCGAGAAACGAGGAGGGCTCCATAAAGGACATTTGGGTCGGCTCTTAAAAATCTCCCTCAAAGCTGTGGCAGGCTGAGGAAAGAGACCTAAAGCAGGATGACTGCATTACTTTTATGATCCCTAATAGCCACTTGTCCGGTGTGAGTTGGAAGCGCTGCGGGCCTCTTCGGTCGAGGCTGAGCTGTTCCTTGGACTGATTGTCGAGAACCGAATGGTTTTCAGAGCAGTCGTTCCAGAGAAAGCAAGCGATGTCACTTCCAGCATTAAACCGGAAGTGATGCCATTACATCAGAGGGGTCCTCTAGCTTTCCCCGAACGCTCTGTGGTTGAACCTTAGGAAAGGAAAAGGAAAGGTCCCCTGTGCAAGCACCAGTCGTTTCTGACTCTGGGGTGACATTGCTTTCACAATGGGCGTTTTCGCACTGACCTTCAAGTGGCGCGACCACCCTCTTCACACTGGAGGATCTGCGCGGATTTCGCACAAGAAGCGCCGGAGCACCCAAAAGAGCCGGCGACTTCCGTCGCGAAACCCGCTCAAACGGAAACCGCCAAGAAGCAGGAAAACGTTTGAGCGGCTTTTGCGACGGAAGTCGCCGGCTCTTTTGGGTGCTCCGGCGCTTCTTGTGCGAAATCCGCACAGATCCTCCGGTGTGAAGAGGGTGGTCGTGCCATTTGAAGGTCAGTGTGAAAATGCCCAATGTTTTCACAGCAGACTTTTTACGGGGTGGGTTGCCATTGCCTTCCCCAGTCATCTACCCTTTCCCCCCAGCAAGCTGGGTACTCATTTTACCCACCTCAGAAGAATAAAAGGCTGAGTCAACCTCGATCCAGCTACCTGAAAACCCAGCTTCTGCCAGGGATTGAACTCAGGTCGTGAACAGAGTTTAGGACTGCAGTACTGCAGCTTTAACACTCTGTGCCACGGGGCTCTTTGAACCATAGAGTTTGGGGCAAATCCTAGTGTGTCGCACCTCCCACCCCCAAAGGTGATGATGGGACAGGCACTGGAAGTGACTTCAGGTTCTGGCGTAATACCAGCTTACTGCCCTCATTTTCCCCCATCTCCCCCACCCTCTATAGGTTTGTGAAATGCTGGCAGGGACTGGGAAGGTGTCCTGCTACTGTAGGAAACCTGGCTCCCCTAACAATAGCCAATGAAAGAAAGCCAGGATGGAAAACTCATAGGACAGGGGTGGCCAAACTAGTTTCACGTAAGAGCCACATAGAATAAATGTTAGATGTTTGAGAGCTGCAAACCATGAGCATCAGTTGTTTGAGACAAGGAAGGAAGGAAGGAAGGAAGGAAGGAAGGAAGGAAGGAAGGAAGGAAGGAAGGAAGGAAGGAAGGAAGGAAGGGAGGGAGGGAGGGAGGGAGGGAGGGAGGGAGGGAGGGAAAGAAAGAAAGCAACTTTATTACTTTAACTTTAAATGCATTCTTCAAGCTGCTGGCTGGCTTGGCTTGGAGAAGTGATTTCAAGACAGAAATGCCTTCCCCAAGCCAGCCATTTCCCCAATATTCGTGAAAGATTCTCATGTGGCTCCTGAGCCGCAGTTTGGCCACCCGTCATAGGGAAATGATGTCTCGTATTTTGTATCACCTTGTCTTTATAGGCCTTGACCTAGATAGCCTGATCTCATCAGATCTCGGAAGCTAAGCAGGGTCAGCCCTGGTCCGCATGTGGATAGGAGACCACCAAGGAAGTCCAGGGTTGGCACTTAGAGGTAGGCAGTGGCAAACCACCTTTGAAAGTCAATGGCCTTGAAAAGAGGGTTGTAACTTTGTGGCAAAAAAAGGTTGACCTTATAGAGGAGAAAGAAACAGAAGTCTGTAGTTTTCAGCAGTAGCCAGGTGTCGGTCTAGAACTCTAGATCTGTGGGCAGTACAATTCCCTTCTGGTCACTGTGACATACAGGGGGAGTTTTTTCCTGGAAGGACATGGTGGAACAGAGTTCCAGAACCTCTTCATGGAAACAAAATTCTCCAAAAAAATTAAGTTTATGAGGACCACCCTTGTGTTTCTCCTTCATTTCCCTCTTGAGAGCTCTGGCACCTCTTTTTCCTTGGGGGGGGGAGAGCACTGGTCACAGGGCTTTTCTTGTAGCAGGAACTCCTTTGCATATAAGGCCACTCCCCTCTGATGTAGCCAATCCTCCTGGAGCTTACAGTAGGCCCTGTACTAAGAGCTCTGCAAGCTTTTTGAGGATTGACTACGTCAGGGATGTGTGGCCTAATATGCAAAGGAGTTCCTGCTACAACAAAAAGAAGAAGATCATAGATTTATACTCCACCCTTCTCTCTGAATCAGAGTCTCCGAGCAGCTTACAATCTCCTTTATCTTCTTTCCCCACAACTATGGCTGACCCAAGGCTATTCCAGCAGGTGCAAGTGGAGGAGTGGGGAATCATACCCAGTTCTCCCAGATAAGAGTCCACGCACTTGACCACTACACCAAAAAGCCCTGGTCACACACATATATAGATATACAGGTAGAAATACAACCCAGATCTATGTTTGTCTGAGGGAGAAGGGGTTACTCTTCACCCCAAAGTTATCTCCTCTTTAACCGATTCCTATTTACAGCCTTGATATCACTTACAGCCCAGAAGGAGGGGAAAAAAAGCAGTGGTAACTAAAATTTGTGATTTTGGCAATAAAACCACAGGCCTTGCAACCCCCCAATGGCAAAAAAAAAGCCATTTCCCTTCCAATCCCAGTTTTAAATTAAACGGTAATGAAAAATCAGCAGTGGCAGATGGGACCAGAGACAGAGACTGTCTCGAGGAACAAAACAAGGAGCGGCGGGAAGGAGGGCTCAGTCTGGCCAATAAAGCAGTTGGTAAACCTTCAAGTTGAAAGAAAATTAGGGAAACAAATCTAGGAGGGAGACAAGCAACGAGGCGTCGGCGCTCAGGGCAATTGTAGGCGAGGATGGGAGGCCCCCACAAATCAGACTCCACTTTATGAATGGGGACTGGGTGTTGGGGGAGGGGGGGAGAGAAGAGAAGAGAGAGAGAGAGACATTCTGTAGTCTGGTGCTGACATCTGGAGGAGAGAGATGGGATGAGGGGGAAGAATAATCACCGTGAGCGGGAAATGACAATAATAGCAGTGACTCCTATCTTGATGGCTTTCCAAGCACTCAGAATACAAGTATATCCACATCTCTCACAGCTAAGTGGTGGGTGAAGATCTCCCCCAATTACAACAGGTCTCCAGGCTGCAGAGGTAAGTTCCCCTGGAGAAAACGGATGCTTTGGAAGAGGGGAATTCTGTGGCATTGTGCCCCACTGTGGTCTCTCCCCAAACCATGGCCTTTCCAAGCGCTGCCCACAAAAATCTCCAGGGATTTTCCAACCCAGAGCTGGCAACCCAATTTACAACTGTCCTATCAGGAGGCGCAGTACAGTCCTGATTCCCCACTCCTCCACTTGCAGCTGCTGGAATGGCCTTGGGTCAGCCATAGCTCTTGCAAGAGTTGTCCTTGAAAGAGCAGTTTCTGGGAGAGCTCTCTCAGCTGCACCTACCTCACAGGGTGTCTGTTGTGGGGGAGGAAGGTAAAGGAGATTGTGAGATGCTCTGAGATTCAGAGAGAAGGGGGGGTATAAATCTACAGTCTTCTTCTTCTGTTAAAGGGAAAATAATCCAGATCTCAAATCTGAGAGCTCTCTCAGCCCCACTTATCTCACAGGGTGTCTGTTGTGGAGGAAGACAATAAAGGAGATTGTAAACTGCTCTGAGACTCAGATTCAGAGAGAAGGGCGGGGTATAGATCTACAGTCTTCTTCTTCTGTTAAAGATGACTGCATTTTGACTCTTAGTACACATACCCCTTCCTGGAAATGAATGCCTTTCCCTCCCCATCTCTAATACGTTTCTCTGGGGACACACAGGTAGAAGAGAAGACACTAAACTCATGATATAGAAGCAAGAGAAGAGAGAATAATCCGGATCTGAAAAACAAATGTCTATTTTGATTTAAGGCCTTGCCTTGCCTTGTCAAATCAGACTGGGCTTGACTCCTTGTTTGCTAAGCACAGAAGCCATTTAGGAACAAATGTGAGACAGCTGGAAACAATTGCTTCCTCCTCCATAAACGTGGGTCATCTTGCTTCAAGTCTTGGGCATTTTCCCCTCAGGAACAATCGCAGGGCAGGAATTACAGGCACTGCTCTTGGGGGATGCCAGCCTCCAGGTGGGCCCTGGAGTTCCCCCAGAACTACAGCTCAACTCCAGACTACAGAGATGAGTTACCCTGGAGAACAGGGATGCTTTGGAGGGTGGACTCTAAGGCATTGTACCCCGCTGAGGTAGCTTAGTGGCTGTGGTTGAACCTGTCCAGTCCATCAGCCATTGAGGCTTCTCTTCAAGGAGTACTCAGAGTAGAGGTGGAATTCTAGCAGAAGCTCCTTTGCATATTAGGCCACACCCCCTGATGTAGCCAATCCTCCAAGAGCTTACAAAAAGGAAGAAGAAGAAGATATTGGATTTATATCCCGCCCTCCACTCCAAAGAGTCTCAGAGCGGCTCACAATCTCCTTCCTCCCCACAACAGATGCCCTGTGAGATGGGTGGGGCTGGAGAGGGCTCTCACAGCAGCTGCCCTTTCAAGGACAACCTCTGCCAGAGCTATGGCTGACCCAAGGCCATGTTAGCAGGTGCAAGTGGAGGAGTGGGGAATCAAACCCGGTTCTCCCAGATAAGAGTCCGCACACTTAACCACTACACCAAACTGGCTCGCCACTTGTAAGATTGACTACACCAGGGGGATGGGCCTAATATGAAAAGTAGCTCCTGCTAGAATTCCACCCCTGATTCAGAGAGATGTTGTGGGCTGGCTAAAAAAAAATGGCATCTAGTATCCAGCTGCTGAGCCTGTATACCTGCCTCAGTCAGCATGAGGGGTGCCGTTTGCCAGCAATTGGTCGGCAGTGCTCCCTGGAGCAGTGGAAGAAAAAAGTGGGGGACTCATAGGGTTGCCAACTCCAGTTCAAGAAATATCTGGGGACTTTGGGGGTGGAGCCAGGAGACATTGGGGTGGAGTCAGGAGCAAGGTTGTGACAAGCATAGCTGAACTCCAAAGGGAGTTCTGGCATTCATATTTAAAGGGACTGCACACCTTTTAAATGCCTTCCTTCCATTGGAAATAGTGAAGGATAGGAGCACCTTCTTTGGCAGCTCATAGAATTGAACCCCCTGGTCCAATCGTTTTGAGACTTTGAGGGTATTTTGGGGAGAGGCACTGGATCCTATGCTGAAAATTTGGTGCATCTACCTCAAAAATACGCCCCCCCCCCCGGAGCCCTAGATACCCGCAGATCAATTCTCCATTATAGCCTATGGGAATCAGTATCCATAGGGAATAATGGGGTGCCCAACAGACATTTCCCTCCCTCCCTCCTGCTTTCTAATGACCCTGAAGTGGGGGGAGGACCTCCAAACTGGAGGATCCCCTGCTCCCACCTGGGGATTGGCCACCCTAGGGACTCAGTGGGTGGGACCACACTGGGAAATTGGTGCGGCAGTATTTTGGCTTTTTGATGCAAGCCACGGTAATCACACAGCCCCCGCCCTGCTGCTGGGAGAGACCACACCTCCCTGATGTAGCCAATCCTCCAAGAGCTTACAAGGCTCTTTTTTATAAGCTCTTGGAGGACTGGCTACATCAGGGGGGTGTGGCCTAGAATTCCCCCCCTGGGTGTAGCACTAGGGAAACCATAGCCACAGGAATAGATACTGAAGCTACAGATGAATACCTACAGAATCCAGGAGCGGCCCTGCCACTAGGCAAACTAGGTAATCGCCTAGGGTGTCAGCCTTCTGGGGTCACCAAACTGGGCACCCCTCCGTGTGACTCAGTGACGTTATCAGTGCAGGGGGGGGGCACCAGAAGTTAGCCTTGCCTAGGGTGCCAGACAGTCTAGGGAGGGCCCTGACAGAATCTAGGTGTCATTGAGGGTGGTGGTGGAAACAGACCCTTTTCCACTTTGGGTCCCAACCAGTGTTCCCTCTAAGCTGAGTCAGCGTGAGCTAGCTCACAGATTTTTAGCCTCCAGCTCACACTGTTTTGTCTTAGCTCTGGAAGGATTACCTCAGTAAAGGCAGTAGCTCACCGCTTGAATGCCAGTAGCTCACAAAGTAGAATTTTTTGCTCACAAGACTCTGCGACTTAAAGGGAACATTGGTCCCAACATTGAAATGGGGAATATTCAGTCTATTCTGGATAAAGTAGCCTGTCCAAAAATTAAGAGATGGAATCTTTCCAAATCAGATGCAGCACAAATCCACTGAAAGCAGAAGGGGAACGGCAAACCACCCGTGCATGACTAAAAGGAGCAGGTGGATAAAACCGTCTGGGCGTGAATACGGAAAGGTTCTCCAGTCAAGAGTCTATAGTGCTGCAGTATAGAGTCAATAAACGAGACAATAAAGCGTCTCTACAGTCCTCTTGGGCTTTCGCGACTAGTGAGAACAATTATCAACGCATCCTTATGCTGTCTGGCATGTGATTAGGCAATGAGAGGAAGAGACGAAGAGCACACAGGATTACAGGTATTAGCTGTGTTTGCCTGGCAGCTGCAATTGAAAATCAGAAAGAATAGAGTTTCCAGTTCTCCAGCTAGGTTTCCCTTGCTCAGCCCATGAATCTGTTGGACCCCCCCCCCTCCCACCCCCCAAAAAACCCCAAAACAAAACAGAGAAGACCTTTCACAGGTTCATTTTCCTTTCCATTCAGTTCAAGGGGAAACATTCCATAGTCTGCGATGTCTGGCTAGCATTCCACCCAAGGCTTTTGGGGCAGCAAAATCTCCTTTACATGTTAGGCTACACACCCCTGATGTAGCCAATCCTCCAAAAGGAGGAGGAGGAGGAGAAGAAATGGAAGGAGGAAGAGGAAGAGAAGGAGAAGAAGAAGAATCTCCTCTCTGATTCAGAGTCCCAGAGTCTGATTCAGAGTTACAATCTCCTTTATCTTCTTCCTCCACAACAGACACCCTGTGAGGTAGGCGGGGCTGAGAGAGCTCTCACAGAAGCTGCCCTTTCAAGGACAACTCTGTGAGAGCTATGGCTGACCCAAGGTCATTCCAGCAGCTGCAAATGGAGGAGTGAGGACTCAAACCCAGTTCTCCCAGATAAGAGTTCGTGCACTTAACTACTACACCAAACTGGCTCTTCCTGTAATTAGAGCTCTGTAAGGTTTTAGAGGATTGGCTACATCAGGGATGTGTGTAGGGTTGCCAAGTCCAATTCAAGAAATATCTGGGGACTTTGGTGGTGGAGCCATAAGCAAAGTTGTGACAAGCACAATTGAACTCAAAGGGAGTTCTGGCCATCACATTTAAAGGAACCGCACACTTTTTAAATGCCTTCCCTACGTTAGAAATAATGGATAGGGGCACCCTCTTTCGGTGCTCATAGAATTGGACCCCCTGGTCCAATCTTTTTGAAACTTGGAGAGGAATTTGAGGAGAGTCATCAGATGCTATGCTGAAAATCTGGTGCCTCTACCTCAAAACACAGCCCCTCCAGAGCTTCAGATACCTCCAGAACAATTCTCCATTATACCCCATGAGAATCGATCTCCATAGGGAATAATGAAGCGCTCAGCAAACATTTCCCCCCTGCCCACCCCCTGTTTCTGATGACTCTGAAGCGGGGGATTGGCATCTCTGCTCACGAGTTGCTGAACTTCCAGCTTCTTCAAAGTAACACAGAGCAACCAAAGGTGCAAGTTTACCTTTCCTATGCAAACGACCTCTGAAAAGATTGTGCAACCAACAGAGGGTCTGGGCTGCCTTCACAGCCACTGGGAGCAGGCATGTTCTTCTGACTGCTCCTCCCGCCCCCATTCAGCCTTAAAGACGCAAACGTCTGAAGAGGAAGTCCTTCCAAACAGTCTGAAACCTCCAGAGGTGGAAAGGCACATGGTGGCCGTGAGGGCGGGGCTTCCCTCCACCAGCCAGCTGACTGGGAGCGGGAAGAAGCCTAGGAAAGGGGGAGAACCCCTGCTGGGACCTGGGGACTGGCAAGCCTAATAGTCAAAGGAGTTCCTGCTACATAAAAAGCCCCGATTCCACCAAAAACGAACACCTTAAACCAGCAGACCTTGGGGTTCAGATTTCTCCCTCCTTAACTTTCTAATGGTCATTGGCTGTTGTCAAACTTTAAGAAGTTTGGATTCCTCCTGGCTCTTGAGTCCTTTTGCAAGCATGGGATTCAGCATGTTTTGATGGCTGAATCGAAAAGATGAGCTCCATTTCCACAGCTGTTCCGCGTCTCCCATTCTTTGATGAGACCCGTTGAGGACATTTGCATGATAATGTGGGTATCCGAGTTGTTGCCGGATTGGATTGGGCCCTTTTGTCTGCACAATTGTTTTTGTTGCCTTTCCCGGCCCCCCCTTGCGTTTTTGGCTGAGGGCCAGATTCTGCCACTTATTGTATGCAAGCACAAAGCGTGGATCAATTAGCTCTAAGACAATACTTTAAATCAATGGAAATTACTTGTGGCTGTGAGCATCTGGGGGCAGAATGTAAATATCCATCCAGGGTTTAATAATTTGGAGAGTTTACAAGCAGGGCACCTTCACAGAGCTATTGGAGGCGACTGATATCAGCCTGGACAGCAGGTTTGTTCCTATCCAACCATTATTTAAGCATGTCTATTTGGGCAACCTTAGAAACAACTTTGCAACGTCCCTTCAGGCTGCTTTCTATCGCGCAACATGCTAAGAATTGTAAGATTCGATACATTATGCTTATTTGGAGAATGTTAAGAGGCATCCTCTTCACCCCAAAACCATATTCAGAGCCGGTGCTAGGGTCCATAGTGCCCAGGCTGGGCCCCGCCTGTGTTGGCCCCATCACCGCCCCCCCCCATAGCGAGGGTAGGCATGGCAACATGACAGGGGAGGGCTGGGCAAATGCTGTGTGTGCTGTGCTCTCAGAAGTGCTCCGAGACTGTCCTAAGAAGGGCAGTCTCAGACCACATCCGAGAGCACACTGCACATGCGCAGCTCACCCGCAGCCCCGCTCGCCCTTCTTGGACAGACCTGAGAAGACTGAGTGGCTGTTGATTACTGCAGGATCCCGGCAGTAATCCATGGCTGCCCATTCAGACAGCTAGTGCAGCTCAATCACAGATCCACGGCAGAAAGGGTTTTTTGTTTTTTTAAAGTCCCCCGGTGTGTGTGCTCAAGCAGAGAAGCACAAAAGTGCTCCTCATAGTGGGGTTAGTGGGGGGGGGGGAAACCCTAACTACACTCAAAACAGCTTGCTGTGATCGCACTGCTCTTCCGCTTATGAGTCGCTCCCGGGCATTCCGACGGCCTGCAAATATGCAACCTAAAGAGCCAGTTTGGTGTAGTGGTTAAGTGCACGGACTCTTATCTGGGAAAACCGGGTTTGATTCCCCACTCCTCCACTTGCAGCTGCTGGAATGGCCTTGGGTCAGTCTTAGCTCTCGCAGGAGTTGTCCTTGAAAAGGCAGCTTCTGGGAGAGCCCTCTCAGCCCCACCCACCTCACAGGGTGTCTGTTGTGGGGGAGGAAGGTAAAGGAGGTTGTCAGTCACTGAGACTCTGAGATTCGGAGTGGAGGGCAGGATATAAATCCAATATCTTCTTCTAAATGCGATTCGTGGGAAACTACCATGAAGATCCAGGTGGCTTTTTAATCCGGATAGAAGGCATCTGGAGACAGGGTGAGAAAGGGTGCAGCTCGGAGGGCAGATGTGCTCGTGTGTTCATGTACATTTAATCCGAATGGGAGATGTGGCTAGGTCGGGCCAGATCTCTTGTGTGAAAGCTCCCAATGTGTGGAAGAATTCACTTCCTTAGGACCACTGATCAACAAAAGCAGCCAATGCAGTCCAGAAATAAAACTTTGAAGCACACTCGGTTGCGTAGCAATGATGAACCTGAATCAAATATGGAAGAGCAAGGACATCGGCCTAGCAACCAAATGCAGATTAGTCTGTGCTGTTGCGCTCCCCACAGAACCTGCGACTGCAAAAGTTGGACCATGAAAAAGCAAGACAGGAGGAAAATCAACTCATTTGAGCTGTGGTATTGGAGAAAACTCCTGCATGTTCCTTAGACATCAAAGGTGACAAGCAAATTTTAGAGCACATAAAACCAGACATGCCATTGTAATATAAATCATAAACCTCTCCCCTGAAACCAACAATAGGAGCATCAAATAGACAATCCAACTGTATCCGAAAAGACCAACAATAACGTCTTACTCAAGAACCAAGATATATTTACTAGATTTGTCAATATAGAGAACAACTCTGAGAGAACTTGTGACTGACCCAAGGTCACCCAGCTGGTTGCATGTGGGGATATCAAACCCGGTTCTCTCACATTAGAGTCTGCCACTCTTAGCCACTACACCAGACTGGCTCTCTGTGTGGTGTCCACATCGATTTCAGTGGTCTACGTTTGCCCTCATTTGCCATCAGTGGCACCATCACCCAGCTACAGATCATTGTGATGTCATCCAGTTCTCCATGAGATCTCTGATTTGGTAGTGACCCCCAAGATTAATATAGGACAAAAAGGAAGAAGTTCTTTAATTTAAATTTTCTTGCCATCAAGTCAAGCTGACCTGTGGTGGCCTCCTGGGGATTTTAGTGTATGAGACATTCAGAGGTGGTTTATCATTGCCTGCCTCTGCGTCATGACCATTGATTTCCTTGGTGGTCTCCCGTCTAAGTTCTAACCACGGGTGGAATTCTAGCAGGAGCTCCTTTGCATATTAGGCCACACACCCTTGATGTAGCCAATCCTCCAAGAGCTTACAAGGCTCTTTTTTGTAAGCTCTTGGAGGATTGGCTACATCAGGGTGTGTGGCCTAATATGCAAAGGAGCTCCTGCTAGAATTCCACCCCTGGTTCTAACCCAAGCTAGCCCTGCTTAGCTTCTAGGATCTGAACTAGCCAGGAGAAAATGGCAAACCTTATTATTATCAGGCCTCATTTTGGGCAGGGCTTCACAGGAGCGGAGCTCCGGAACCTCTAAATTTTATTGTGCTCTTTCTTTCTTTTTTACCCAACCCCCCAAAAACACTTGCTTCTGGGCTCCAAACCTCCTGTGAGCATTTTGCTGAATTCATAGGCTGATTCCACACTCACCTTTCCCTGGAGCAGGTCCATTTCTGGGCGGAGGAAACTGGCAATTTCTCACCAATTGCTCTGCACCAGCATTTTGTGCGGGGCAAACCCACGATTTGCCCCGCCGCAGTGTAAACCTGTTTTTTCAGATTTACACTGTGGCAGGGCAAATCGCGGGTTTGCCCCGCACAAAATGCCAGCACGGAGCAACTGGTGCGAAATCTCCAGTTTGCTCGGCCTGGAAATGGAAGCCTGCCCCAGAGAAAGGTGAGTGCGGAATCAGCCTAAGATCTGACAAACTTTCTCATAATATTCCCCACAAAAAGCAGAGGAAGAACCAAAATATCTAAAGCAGACAGATGAAAATCTTCATCATGCCACTGAGGCCACACAGGAGAAAGCAATTTTAAAAGTATGATGGGAGTAAGGTTTTCTTATGACGATTCTAATTCAAGAAGCATTTTAAGGTAGCTGCTGAGGTGATATGATTCAGTACACCTTCTGATGAATGTCAGGGGTGTGTGCAGGGGTGGAATTCTAGCAGGAACTGCTTTGCATATTAGGCCACACACCTCTGATGTAGTCAATCCTCCAAGAGCTTACAAAAAAGAGCCTTGTAAGCTCTTGGAGGACTGGCTACATCAGCGGAGGGTGGCCTAATATGCAAAGGAGCTCCTGCTAGAATTCCCCCCTTGGTGTGTGGCATATGCAAATGAGTTGTGTTAATAAGCTCCAGCACCTCTTTTCTATGCAATGACCCCTGATTATTATTAGCAGTAATAACAACAGGAACATCTGGAGGCATTGCTGGCGGACAGGATTAAAAAGCTGAATATTAACCCTGGGAGAGAAAAAAAAATTAAAGGAAGGGGTTCTCCCTCTGCCCAAATCACTAGTTTTGATCCTTCTCCTTTTCCCATTAGGAATATTCAGTATCACACCCAGGGCTTTTTTGGTAGAAAAAGCCCAGCAGGAGCTCATTTGCATATTAGGCCACACACCCCTGACATCACCACTATTTCACACAGGGTGTTTTGGGTAGAAAAGCCCAGCAGGAACTTATTTGCATATTAGGCCACACACCCCTGACATCACCACTGTTTCACGCAGGGCTTTTTTTGTAGAAAAAGCCCAGCAGGAACTCATTGGCATATTGGGCCACACCCCCTGGCACCAAACCAGCCAGATCTGCATTCCTGTGCTTTCCTGTTCAAAAAAAAGCCCTGACCACACCTGATATATTATTGCAAAAAACATAATTCTTTGGACTACAAAGATGATAGCCCACCCCAATGGGGAGATTCATGCGTTCCCCAGATCACTGCCTCGCTTGAGGTCTATATCTTTCACTGAGACCAGAAGTATTTTAACAGGGGTCAGAGTGGCTATAAAATGAGCACTGGTAGGTACATACGAATGCTTTCCCGCAGCCCCGCTGAGAGCAGGGAGGTCAGGGAAAGAAAGAGCGGACATGGTCGGCAGTGCGGGGAAGAGCCGATAAGTCAACCACCAGCATAGAGGTTTTAAAGCCATAATTACCATGCACCAGCTTGGAATAAATGGTCATTATTTATCCATTTCCTCTATTAGATGAGACAGTTCTGACAGAAATAGTAATTGGCTCGAGGAAGCCAAAGGCTATTTGATATTAATGCAGGCAATGATAAATTAAAGACCACAGTAGCCCTCCAGTTATAATGAAGGTCTTGGACCATTAGCAGAGGAGTCAGTCGCTAGTTTCCCCTCCGCCGCTCTCCCTAGTTTTTAATACCTTAAACCTATAAAAAGGCATTAGCAGCCTCTGGCAATTACGGACCAGCTTCTCCTCGGCCTGCGTGGATGGAGAAGGGCTTCTGGGCTTTGCTTTTCGTTGCTCTTACAGGGCCTACTGTAAGCTCCAGGAGGATTGGCTGCACCCGGGGTGTGTGGCCTGATATGCAAAGGACTTCCTGCTACAAAAGAAGCTCTGGGACAGGGCTGTAGCCAGGATTTTAAAAGTCAGGGGGCCTTTTAAAAAGTGGGGGGGGGCACCCTTTCTCATCCGCTGCGGGGTTTGCTGTTTCTCAGAAGCTTTCTGGGGTAAGGGCAAAACCTGGAGTGACCAGATCGAGGCAGCCAACCTTAAAACTTTGGAGTTAAAAAGGGGCTGCACTTTCCATGCAAGCAAGGAGGTTCCTTCCTTCTCTCTCTCCCCCCAGCCTGTTCCACGCAGCTTTCCGCTCCTTCGCCTCCATGCTCTCCGCCTGCTGCTTTTGCTGCTTCAGTGCACTGTGCCCCACTCAGCCCTCCCGGTTCCGCCTGCTGCTCATGACAAAAATAAAAAGGCTGCACCCTGGAGGGGTCCCTGGAAGTCAGGGGGCAGTGCCCCCACAGGCCCCTCTGTGGCTACGGGCCTGCCCTGGGAAGAGCTACAAGCCGGTGGTTCTTGTAGCACAGTTAGAACGGTTCCTGAGTGGAACAGGCTTCCTCAGGAGTTGGTAAGCTCTCCTTCTTTGGAGGTTTTCAAATAGAGGCTAGATGGCCATCTGAGAGCAATGCTGATTTTGTGAATTTTGGCAGATCATGAGAAGGAGGGCAGGAAGGGTTGCATCATTGCTTAGTTCTCGTGGCCCTCTACGTAGAGTGGCCTCTGCTTAGAGCTAGCCTTTTTTTGTAGCAGGCGCTCCTTTGCCTATTAGGCCACACACCCCTGATGTAGCCAATCCTCCTGGAGCTTACACTAGGCCCTGTACGAAGAGCCCTGTAAGCTCTTGGAGGATTGCCTACATCAGATGGGTGTGGCCTAGTATGCAAAGGAGTTCCTGGTGCAAAAAAAGCCCTGACAGAGCATTATTAGTGCATAGTTTATTTGTACCCTAATGGCAAATGTCACTCCCCCTCGCCCAAAGGAGCACACCAAGGGATATGAACTAAAAGCCAGAGTGCTTTTTACTTCTTTACGATACTGAGTATTGAGTCTGTTTTGAACTCTGGTGTAATTTGGGCCTGGCTTTGAAATCAAGGATAAAGGTCATCAGTACATATTTCAGCGTTCTTTGATACAGTTCTGCCGGAGGCTTCGTGATTGTTTCCCCCTGCCAATTTCCTTTGTCATCAGGCTCCCTTTGATTTAACAAACAAAAAAGTAAGTCTTTGAGGTCGGATGTGTACCCCAGCTTCAAACGTTGCTCCACCAGCGTTCTTTCCAGCAACAGTGCCACAAGTCAAGTCCAAAGAACAAGGGTGTGATGCGGTACATGATGTGGTCTCTTGTTTAGCAAGACTGTTGGAACATGCAAGTGTCTCCACGTGTATCATGAAAGAGTGAATCTGTTGTTTATGTCTACAGCTAGCCACCGGCTAGCACAGGACCAGTTGGACGTTCTGTAGAACAAAGTTCGAGTCCAGTGGCATCTTCAAGTGCAACAAAGTTTTGGTCCAGGTATAAGTTTTCATGTGCACCAGGGGTGGAATTCTTGCAGGAGCTCCTTTGCATATTAGGCCACACACCCTTGATGTAGCCAATCCTCCAAGAGCTTATAAGGCTCTTTTTTGTCAGCTCTTGGTAGATTGGCTACATCAGGGGTGTGTGGCCTAATATGCAAAGGAACCGCTGCTAGAATTCCACACCTAGCAGGCACGCTTCCAGTTTGGTGTAGAGCCAGTTTGGTGTAGTGGTTAAGTGTGCTGACTCTTATTTGGGAGAACTGGATTTGATTCCCCACTCCTTCGTATGCAACTGCTGGAGTACCTTGGGCCAGCCACAAGTTCTCTCAAAGCTGTTCTGCTCAACAGCAGTTCTGGTAGAGCTCTCTCAGCCCCACCTACCTCACAGGGTGTCTCTTGTGGGGAGAGGAAGGGAAAGGAGTTTTGTAAGCCATTCTGAGACTCATTTGGGTAGTCAAGGGTGGGGTATAAATCCAATCTCTTCTTCTTCTTCCTCAGAGACATTGAAATGGAAGTTAACGGTTCATATATAGAGATATAGTAGCCTCTACATAGGTGAACAGCCAATTAGCAGACAACCTAATGAAGATGTTTTGACATATGCAAAGGCCAAACAGCAATAACAAATTAAGCTTACTCAGTCACCAGTTCACCATCTGTTTGGATTTAAATGGGGAGGGGGAGACTGTAGCAATAAATACGTCAAAATAGCAGACAGATGTATACAGGTATCGTTCTAGGGTTGCATTCTTAAGCAGTGGGGGTCCCCCGCAGTCTTCTTTCTGGGAGTGTTCTTTTGGAAGTGATGTCATTGCACCCAACACATCATGCGAGGGACACTCAAGCATTGAGGGGAACCTCTGTGGTCACCATAGAGCTTTTACGCAAAAGCTAGAGCATCCCTGTGTGAGGACATCATCTCTGGGCGATGTCATTGCACTGGCATGTTGGGCATGCTGGAACGCTTAGTGGACAAGGCTTCCCCACCAGCCAACTCCATGATGGCAGATTCCTTCTTAATTGTTCACAATAATTGTGTGCAGGGCTTCTTTTTTTTTAAAAAAAAAAGCCCAGCAGGAACTCATTTGCATATTAGGCCACACCCCTGACCCCAAGCCAGGCGAAACTGCATTCCTGTCTGTTCTTGCTAAAAAAAAAAAGCCCTAATTGTGTAGATTTTCCCACTAGAGAAAGAAGAGATGGTGTTCTAAATAAGGGGTTCTATGTTTCCCTATTACTTAAACAGTTTTATTGGAGTTATTGTATGCTTTTGGTCATGCTGGCTTTTAGTTTAGTTTAGTTTAGTTTAGTTTAGTTTATTCAACTTATATCCTGCCCTCCCCAAGAAGGCAGGCTCAGGGTGGCTCACAACACACATTAAATAAAACAATTTAGATAAACATTAAGTTAAAACAGTTAAAACAATGAAACAGTTTGGTGCTTATTTGCATTTAGTTACAGATGGCATTCAATGTTCTTAGAAATCCTATTTAGATCTTATATCTCAGCAGGTTCAGTTAAAGGCCAGCTGAAATAATGTTGTCTTGCAGGCATTGAGGAACTGGGCAAAGTCCCGCAAGGCTCCTCCCCTGCCAGTTGGTTCCACCAATGGGGGCAGCGATGGAGAAGGCTCTTTCTCTGGTCAATTTCAATCTTGCCTCCCTCAGCCGGGGGATTGATAGTAAGTTTTGTGCTCCAGATCTAAGTACCCTCTGAGGAACATGTGGGGGGAGATGGTCTCTAAGGTAGGCAGGTCCTCAGCTGTGTTGTTGTTCAGTCACAGTCGAGTCTGACTCTTTGCAACCCCATGGACAAAGTCACACCAGGCCCTCCTGTCTTCCACCGTCCTCCGAAGTCTGCTCAAATTCGTGTTACATCAGTAACGCTGTCCAGCCATCTCATCTTTTGCCGTCCCCTTCTTCTTTTGCCTTCTGTCTTTCCCAGCATCGGGGTCTTCTCCAGGGAGTGCTCCCTTCTCATTGGGTGACCAAAGGATTTGAGCTTCAGCTTCAGCATCTGACCTTCCAAGGACCATATAGGGCTTTAAAGGTGATAACCAGCGCCTTGTAGCAAATCCAGTGTACCACTGGCAGCCAGTGCAGTTTCCGCGGCCGTGGCTGTATGTCCTCCCGCATGGGGAGCCCAGTAACAGCCTGACTGCCCATACTGCACAAGCTGCAGTTTTCCGAGGAACTTTCTTTTTCTTTGTTCTAGAGATCACAAGGTCTTTAGCCAACATAATGTTTAGATCAGGAAAAGCTACTTTAGTCTGTTTGTGCTTTGTTATTTTCAGTTCCAAATGTAGCCCTCCCCTTTGTGTCAGCCTTTAGGAAAAGTTTCTTTTTAATCAAACACATGAGGGTATGTGCTGCTTTGGTTCTGCTGTGCACTTTTAGTGCTCTGCTAATTTTTCTAGCAAGTACTCACAGGTCTGTGGTTGGAATGAAGGGCACAGACAGGCTTCATTCTGGGCAGGAGCTCACAGGAGCAGAGATCTGGAACAAAGTTTATTGCAATCTTTCTTTCTTATCCTCCCCCCCCCCCCAAAAAAAAATACTTGCTTCTGGGCTCCATTGTTCAACGCCCCCTGTGAGAATTTTGCTGAGCTCTAAAATCTTTCTCATATTTTCCCCCACAAAAAATGGGGAAATAACCAAAACATATAAAGCAGACAGATGAAAATCTTCCTCATGCCACTGTCAGTTAAGGTTGCCAAGAAATATCTGGGGACTTTGGGGGTGGAGCCAGGAGACATTAGGGGTGGAGCCAAGATTAAGGCTGTGACAAGCATAATTGAACTCCAAAGGGAGATCTGGCCAACACATTTAAAGGGACGGCACACCTTTTCAATGCCTTCCTTTCATAGGAAATAATGAAGGATAGGGGCACCTTCTTTTGGGGCTCATAGAATTGGACCCCCTGGTCCAATCATTTGAAATGTGGGGGATATTTGGGGAGAGGCACTAGATGCTGTATGGAAAATTTGGTGCCTCTACCTCAAAAAACAGCCCCCCCCCCCCCCGCAGAGCCCCAGATACCCGTGGATCAATTCTCCATTATTTTCTATGGGAATAAATCTCAGCAGTTCCCAGCAGAGTTCCCAGCAGACATTTCCCCCACTTTCTGACAACCCTGAAGTGCGGGGAGGGCCTCCAAACTGGGGGATCCCCTGCCCCCACCTGGGGATTGGCAACCCTACTGTCAGGACCAGAATGCAAAATTAAAAAATGGCGCCCCCTTATGAGCCATTCTATTATATGGGCCCATAGAATACAATGGACTCCATACCCAATTTGGCACGCTCCCCTGTTGAAGTCTGGAGTAAGCAATGCCCCCCCTCTACCCCCCATAGATCTGGTCCTGGCCACTGTGGCCACATAAGAGAAAGTAATTTTAAAAGTATGATGGGAGTAAGGTTTTCTTATGCCCATTATAATTCAAGAAGCATTTTAAGATAGATACTGAGCTGATATGATTTAGTCCACCTTCCAGGGATGTCAGGGGGTGTGTGGCATATGCAAATGACTTACGGAAATGAATTGTGCTAATGAGCTCCGGCACCTCTTTTTCTACAAAATGACCCCTGCATGGCAGCCATCTTGAAGACAATTCCAGATGGGAACCTGTGTTAATCTGTGGTAGCAACATAAAACAGGCCTCCCCCCCCCCAGTAGGTCCTGCAAGAAGAGCCCTGTAAACTCCAGGAGGATTGGCTACATCAGGGGTGTGTGGCTTAATATACAAAGGAGTTCCTGCTACCAAAAAAAAAAGCCCTGTGAAAGGGCCTGGCTTCAAAAAGGCAGAGACCCACTACAGTTAAGCCTGTGCAACCACAGAAGAGGACTGGCAAAGGAGGAGGGAAACTAGAAACCCATGAGCTCAGACAGCCAGCAGCTATTTTTGTGCAACAGCTTCTAATCTGGAGCAGTCCGAATCGGAATTTTAACAGGAGGTACCCTTAATATTCTGACTGTTCTAAAGCATCCAGTTGCTGGTTACGAAAATGGTTGGGACTTTTGTTGCTGCTGCTGCTTCTGTTTGAATGTACAAAAAGAAAGGCACAAAATGTGTCATTCTGGAACAAGACGTGCCGTTCCGAAAGAATGTTTGTGCTGCACTCAAAAATTCAAGCCATGCAAAAGCAGTAATATTCATTCTCCAAATGCCTGAGGTACCGCTACTGCCTCCCTCCCTTTGTTGTGGTGTAGAAGGGTTAGTGTTTCTTCAAGAAGGGAGCAGTGATGCACAAAACCGCATCGCCTGCCATAAATTTTGTTAGTCTTTACGGTGCTCCTGGACTCTGGCTCTTTTCTACTGCTACGGATAGACTAACCAGGCGACCCATCTTGATTCATCTTCAAGAATGGGATTTTTTGTTATTTCAGGAGGATCTGATATAGTTAGGTATAAACCAGGGGTAGCCAAACTTGTTTAATGTAAGAGCCACATAGAATAAATGTCAGGTGTTTGAGAGCTGCAAGACATGAATGTCAGATGTTGGAAGGGAGGGAGGGAGGGAATAGATGGAGGAGGGAGGGGCCGGGGAGGTAGAAAGAAAGCAACTTTAACTTTAAATGCTTTAATGCTTTAACTTTAAAGGCTGCTGGTTGGCTTGGCTTGGAGGTGTGATTTCAAGAGAAAAATGCTTTCTCCAAGCGGAGCAGTGGAGGCTTTGAGAGCCACACAATATGTGTGAAAGAGCCATGTGGCTCCCAAGCCACAGTTTGGCCACCCCTGTTATTATATCCAGCCTAGATGTTACAGTGGCCATGTGTTACCCATGGCCACTGTAACATCTAGACTGGCTGTAAGATGGTATCTGCAGGACATGCGTTGGTCACTGTTATTGTTGTGGCACAGCGCTTTTTATTGTTGTGGCACAGCACAAATGAGTTCCCGCTAGGCTTTTTCTACCAAAAGCCCTGTACAAAACAATGGTGATGTCAGGGGGTGTGGCCTAATATGCAAATGAGTTCCTGCTGGGCTTTTTCTACCAAAGAAGCCCTGTTGTGGCATATGAGATCATCTAGTTCAGGGGTGTCAAACGTGCAGCCGGTGGGCCACATAAGGCCCGCAGAGAGCTCCAATAAAGCCCTCCAGCAACTGGCTGTCATCTGCTTCATTTTCCCTTGCCTGCTTTTTTCGGTTGCCATTTTGTGTTTCTCCCCTGATAAGCCAGAGAAGCAAAGCAGCCTTTCCCTCTCCCCCTCCCTTTTCCCAAAGGGAGGAGGAGGGAGGAGCAGCCTCAGCCAATGAGGGAGCTTGGCTCTATAGCTCTGCTGGTTGATTATGTTTGCCAGGCTCAATTAATCATTCTGCAGAGCTACTGAGACAAACCTCTCTTCTTTCTAATGAATGGCTGAGGCTCCTCCTCCTCCTCCTGCCCTGGGGAAGGAAAGAAAGAGCCAGAGTTTCCTTTGCCCAGTCCCCACCATCAGGAGAGTTACAAAGAATGCTTTTAAGACTAGCAATATATGAGCTTTTTGCCTTGCTACAGAGAGAGAGAGAGAGAGTTTTGTTGGGCTTGTAACTGGGTTCCCCTCATCTTTTTCACTGTACTCATGCCCTCCAGTCTTTCTCAATAGGAAAGCATGTGAATTATTTAGAAGAGAAATATCAGCATTAGGCTGAGAGTGTGTTCCACCTCAGGTTTACCCAGCAAATTTTCCTTACTTTTTCTTTCACATTTTCATTTGATTGGGGGTCTTGAATTTAGACTTCCCAGATAGTAGGCTGACACTGACCACTGTACATGGCTGTCTCTCTGTTCTTGTAGTTGTTTTTTGGGGGGAAGTTGTATTTTTTTTTAGTTGTAGTCATTTTTCTGGGGGAAATTATAGTTTTGTAGACAAACACATAACCCTCAGTCTGTGCCATGGTGCCTTCACATGTTCTTGACTAGTACATGAAGCAACGTCTGTACAAAAGCTCACAATGCCCAGCCGCTTCATGTTCCTCTGGGTCTTAGGCTCAAAGCATTGACCATGAGATGTCTGTAATGAATGTCAATGAATCAAAAGTAGGTTTGCAACTTACAGATGTGCACACTTGACCAGCGTATATTCAAGACTGGTACAGCACAGATATTGTCTGCAGTTTTTGATGCAATAATTCATAGCAAGAGGTGATATTTATCAGAGACTATAAAACAAAATATTGCAAGTGGGCTAATATTTTAAGCATGTTTTATTTTAAGCAAACAAAATATCTTTAATTGGGTGTCTGTGCCCTTTATAAAGTTTATATGTCTGCTACCTGGCATTACATTTTATGATACACATGACTTGGCCCAACAAGGTCTCATTTATGTCAAATCCAGCCCTCATAACAAATGAGTTTGACACCCCTGATCTAGTTCATTTGACACAGCAAGACTGTCCCCTTTCTACCCAGATAAGCAAGGGAAAGATGATGATATTGGAATTATATCCTGCCCTATACTCTGAATCTCAGAGTCTCAGAGCGGTCACCATCTCCTTTATCTTCCTCCCCCACAACAGACACCCTGTGAGGTGGGTGGGGCTTAAAGAGCTCTTTCAGCAGCTGCCCTTTCAAGGACAACTCCTGTGAGACCTATGGCTGACCCAAGGCCATTCCAGCAGCTGCAAGTGGAGGAGTGGTGAATCAAACCCGGATCTCCCAGATAAGAGTCCGCGCACTTAACCACTACACCAAACTGGCTCTCTGTACCAATGTCTGTGGTGTGCCTGCAAGTGTCTGATGGAACGGAATTCATGAATATTGGCTATTAAGAGAAGATGCTACCGGCAAACATTTTTATGGCATATGTTAGTTAACTGGAAGGGCTTCTCAGCTACAAGATGTACAGTCTCGATTATTCCTGTTAAAATGCTATCAGCTAGTGGAGATGTTTGGAGAAAAAAAAATTTGTTTTGTTTTGTCCCTGCCTTTAATTTTATCTTTTGAAAAAGAACCCCAGATAGCACCACAGCTGCTCCAACATTAGCAGCCTTGAAATAGAACACGTTACTTTGCCTAGCAAGAGACAGCTGTATGAGGCGGGGAGGGGAGGGGGAGAGAGAAGAGGAGGAACGAAAATCCATTTGAATTGATTAATCCATGAAGATGGCAGCTCGTGTTTTCGATGCATGTTTTTTCTGACTCAAATATGTTTGCCTCCCAGCCATTTCTTGATTGCCTCCCCCCCTCTCGAGTGAAGTTCGTTTTTTTAAGAAAATCTGCATAAAAAATGAACCCTATCCAAACGACTCAACACCTCCTACTCCACCTCGGGGCCCGGCCTGTTGCAGTGTCACCAGCTGAGCTTCCGAGATTGCCCTCCTGGGGCTCTTTATCCAGTGTGAGGTAAATAACGACTCCCAGCTTCGGACTCCTCCGCCACCTTCGATCATGTCATCATGAGGTTGGCCCTCACAATGACCAAGGGACTTCATAACAACATTATTAGAGGCTAAAGAAACACACAGTATATTTGAGAGCGTCGAGGAACGTTAAGTCCTGGGAGAGCAATAAGGCAAGTTCAAAAGTTTCCAGATTGATTATAGGCGACTTGGAAACTGCATTCGGAGAGCATGTCCTTGCTTTCTTTCCCTTGCAAAGTCCTTGCTCCGCCATGAATCTAAGCGTCTAAGTTCTTTACTCTGTATTCTATTAATGCTGCTTCAACCTACTTCGTGAGATGCTAATCCCATTGACAAACTATTATAAATGGAGACCGGAACAACTTTTCTTCGACAGCAAGTGATTTATTCAGCTCGTAAGACACAACACAACAACAGCCCAACAATAGCCCCACTTATATGCACCCCAGACATTGCCTCCAGCCAATCATCTATAACTATATATGATGTTACACATGTCTCAAAAATCAGCCAATCCAAATCTTCTCTGTAGGCCCAATCAGGACGGTTCCCTCGAAACAGCCTCTTTCCTGATTGGGCAAAGGTTAGAGTTCTTAGGAGCCTAGCTGAAGGCTCAAGCTCTGGCAAGAAAGAATTCAATATACAACACAGACCGCAAAGGTTCAGGCTGCCAGACTCTCAGGAGCATGCCCAAAGAAGACTTCCACATATCTCTGTTGCTCTTGGATGACGCCTCTACAAATGGTCTTCTTGGCCACGGGCAGGAGATGGGGGAATAGGGTTGTCAGAGCCAGGCTGAGAAACTTCTGGAGATTTGGGGGTGGAGCCTGGGGAGCACAGGGAATTCCTTGGAGTACAATACCACAGAGTCCACCCTCCAAAGCATCCATTTTCTTCAGAGGAACCAGTTTGGTGTAGTGGTTAAGTGTGTGGACTCTTATTTGGGAGAACCAGGTTTGATTCCCCACTCCTCCACTTGCACCTGCTGGAATGGCCTTGGGCCAGCCATAGCTCTGGCAGAGGTTGTCCTTGAAAGGGCAGCTACTGTAAGAGCCCTCACAGCCCCACCCACCTCACAGGGTGTCTGTTGTGGGGGAGGAAGATAAAGGAGATTGTGAGTCACTCTGAGATTCTGATTGGGTGGCGGATATAAATCCAATATCTTCTTCTTCTCTGTAGTCTGGAGATGAGCTGTAATTCCAGAGGATTCCCAGGTCCCATCTGAAGACTGGCAACTCCAAATCCAGAGGTTGTGTTTTGAGACACTCAACCTTACATCTTCTGTTTGTGCTGGAGGAGGTAGAGCTTTAACAGTAGAAGGTGAGATCAGGGCTTTCTTTGTAGAAAAAGTCCAACAGGAATCCATTTGCATATTATGCCACACCCCCTGATGTCACCATTGTTTCACATAGGGCTTTTTTTGTAGAAAAAGCCCAGAAGGAGTTCCTTTGTATATTAGGCCACACCCCTGACACCAAGCCAGCCGGAACTGCGTTCCTGTGCGTTCCTGCTCAAAAAAAAGCCCTGGGTGAGATTAATAAAACACTGTTCAGGTCAAAATATGGTGGATTTCCATAGATAGGGAACAGGCCTGCACACTCTGGTATCTGACACTTTGTTGTTAGTGAACAGGGCCAGATTAACAATTAGGCCAAGTAGGCACCGGCCTATGGGCCCCCATGCTTTTAGGGGCCCCAGGCTGGCTCCCCCCCTGGTTTCCCCCCTGCTTGCAGCCCTCCCAGCCTGCACATGCAGCCAGCAACTGAGCCACTCTTTGCACAACTTGCCTGGTGTGGCCACTGCTGGCATCGTTGCCAAGTTTGCCTCTCCCCCACAGCTCAGTAAAAGGGGCTTTTAAGAAGGTGCTGCAGGCTGCAGCAGGGGTCATGGGCAGCAGGGCGGGCACTCCAACTCTGGGATAATTTGCGAGGGGCCCCTGAGATTTTGACTGCCTAGAGGCCTCCAAGGGTTTAATCCGGCGCTGTTAGTGAACTTGGAGCAGCAAGGAAACAAAACCAGTTCTCTTTGGAAGACTGAAAGTTGGAAGGCTGAAAGCTCCCTACGCAGAAGAAACAAGAAGATTAAACTAAATTGCCTCCACGCTATCAACGAATATTGCAAGGAGATCTCTTGACACAGCTCTCTTGACACTGCACGAATTCACCACTCATCATAACACTTCATACTTCTCTATCAACATTTTTTAAAACCAAGTTGTTGCCAGGAAGCATTTGTTGTTACTTATGTAAGTATTTGTACTCCACTTTTCTCCCCAAAGAAGTTCAAAGCAGATATAACAGGGGGAAAAATACTAAAGAGTCCAGTAGCACCTTTAAGACTAACAAATTGTGTGGTTGCATAAGCTTTCGAGAAACACAGCTCTCTGGTATATATCTCTGGCGAGTTTCCACACACCCTCCTTGCCTCTGACGAAGAGAGCTGTGTTTCTTGAAAGCTTATGCTACAATAAAATTTGTTAGTCATAAAGGTGCTACTGGACTCTTTACTGCTTTGCAGCAACAGACTAACATGGTTAACTCCTCAGGAAAAAAAAATATTGCATACATAAACCCAGGGATGGAATTCTAGCAGGAGCTCCTTTGCATATTAGGCCATGCACCCCTGATGTAGCCAGTCTTCCAAGAGCTTACAAGGCAACATGCTTCATTAGTGAGTACATCACAAAAAGAAGATGGTGGGGCCAGGTCCCCGATTACATACATCTCCCGGAACGACTCCCTTATCTGGCCAGGTTCAATCCTGGCCAGTTAAACTTCCCGCCACAGATCTTCATAGGTGGAGTGCATTTTCGTCCTTACGTCCGGCGACCTACGGTTTCCCACTGGTCACTTCTGCGTGCACGCACTCGTGCTGTGTTGTAAATTCAGGGACTGAATTGCAAGACACAACACTCCTCCCCCCGTAGTTCAAGAAACATAGGCCGTTTTCGCACTTAGCGTTTGCTCCCCTTATTCCGCGGCGCAATTATGTCCGGATCATTTTTCTCGTTTTCCCACTAGTGACTCTTTGCAGAGTCGCCTTCCCTGAAGCCCCGGCTCAAATCGTTTTCCCACTGGCATCGACTTGAGTTCGATGCCCTGTCAATCATTTTTTTTTTAAGCGCAAGTCTGGTTGCGTAAGGACGTACTAACGTAACATCGAGCTGTTCCCTCCCCTTCTTTTCGTGGACAAACCGCATCACGTGTGCTGCTGCTGCTTATGGATTGGCTGCAGCTGTAGAATCCTCCACAGCCCTTTATGTATTAACAGAAGCATTCACAGTGGAGAATCCTAGCACTAGATTCCCCCCCCCAAATTCTGAAGCACTAGATTCCCCCCCCAAATTTCCTCCGCTCTCTTTCCCCTCCCCGGCTGGCGCTTGCAACGGGGACCTGACTGATTCCTGCTGCCAGAGCTCCCCCCCACCCCGCCCCATTCTCTCCTTCCCCTTCTGTGGCACGTGTGAAGAGCGAGCTCGCGTCTATTTTCTAACCGAGCGGAATGTAGCCAGGGAGAAGAATGCAGGACTCCAACTTCCCATTTTATACATGGCGATTTTGTGCAGGTCCAGAAATCCTGGTGGCACAGCTGAGGGAGGCACTCCCTTTTTAAAACACACACACATGCTTTGGCCCGCACCGGCACTAGATTCCCCCCCCCCCAACAATGTTTGTTTTCGCATTATCGAGATAACGCAACAGCGAAATAACGCAACTAAAGTCAATAAAAAAAATTCTAACGAAACCAATTGAAGTGGCAATTGAGGCTATTCCAGGAGGGTTTTTTTTTTTTTTTTTCTATTTGTTAATTTTGAAATATTGCTATTACGCAAAACTGTGAAGTTTTAAAAAAAAAAATGGCCGTGCCGGCACTTTGGGGAAGCGCCGCGAAAGGCTGATGATTGGCCAAGGGGGTGGATGGGGTGGGAGCACGGAAAGGGAGAGGGTGCCGCCCACAGCAGTCGATCCGGCGTGGATGGATTTCCCACTGCAAAGTCCGCGGAGTGGATCCGGTGTGGATCCGGAGGTTTTCAAAAACTCCGGCAGCATGCTGAAAAACATACTCCGGTGTAAAACCCCTGAAGCGCCGGAGCAAAGCGCGGCGCCGGAGCAACAGGTGCGAAATCCAGGAAAAGATCCGGAGGTAAATGGGGCGCTACGCCGGAGCAAAGGCTAGTGCGAAAACGGCCATAGTCTTTCAAATAAGCCGGTGGCCTTCGTTCCCTGCTCAATCTTCTAGGTTGAATCTGGGTAAACGCAGCGGCTGCTGTAGCTGCAGGGGCCGCTGGTTCCTTGTTGTGGGGTGAAGCCAGAAGAGCGCTGTCCAGTGCCTGCAGCCGCTCCGGGGGCTCCCCTTGCACCCCCACTGGGGAGGGGTTGCTCCAGCCGCTGCCCTGCTTGGTTTTGACCTGTTCTGCTTTCGTTGATAATGAGCAGGAAAAAGCCTGCCCTGGATAGCCCAGGCTAGCCCGATCTCACCAGATCTTGGAAGTTAAGCAGGGTCAACCCCAGCTAGGACTTAGACGGGAGACCGCCAGCGAAGACATGGGCTGCTATACAGAGGCAGGCAGTGCCAAATGACCTCTGTTAGCCTCTTGCCTTGAAAACCCGACAGCAGGGAGGGTCAAACTTGGTTAATGCAAGAGCCACATAGAATAAACGTCAGATGTTTCAGAGCTGCAAGACATGAACGCCAGGTGTAGGAAAAGGAGGGAGGGAGGGAGGGAGGGAGGAAGGAAGGAAGGAAGGAAGGAAGGAAGGAAGGAAGGAAGGAAGGAAGGAAGGAAGGAAGGAAGGAAGGAAGGAAGGAAGGAAGGAAGGAAGGAAGGAAGGAAGGAAGGAAAATAGATGGGGGGAAGGAGAGGTGGAAAGAAAGCAACTTTAACTTTAAACGTGTTCTCCAAGCTGCCAGCTGGCTTGGCTTGGAGAAGTGATTTAAAGAGACAAATGCCTTCTCCAAGCCAGTGGGGGGGGCGGGCTTTGGGAGCCACACAATATGTGTGAAAAAGCCACATGTGGCTCCCAAGCCACAGTTTGGCCACTCTACTCCTGCCCTACGGGGTCGCCATAAGTCTGTTGCAACTTGTCGACGCTTTCCATCCCACCTAGGGAAAGGCCTCTGATTCCCAGAAAGTCTTCCAGATTTCAATTTGGTGGGAAAGGGCGAGGTCTGACAGCATCGTTTGCCTGGTGTTTGTCTGGTTGATGTTGTATTACACTGTCACCCAACAGCATGGTCATAAATCATTTGAAATGTCTTCTCGGATGTCACACCCTTCTTTCTCTCCCCCTCCTCCCCTCCCCTCTGTAATAAGAATCTATACATCCCCCACCCACCCCGGCCCCGCTTGCGCTTGAAAGGAATGGCTCGGGATGATATGATCATATCACACATTACTGTTTCGCTTGGCGTTTTTACAAAAAAATCATCTTCAGACTTAACACCTTTTTATTACAAGTTTTATATTTCAGCTGTTCCTCTTGCTGTCTCCCCTGATTTAATTCTGTTAACACTCTCCCCTTAATTCGTTTTCATTCTTTGTGTTTTCTTTCTTTCCCATGACAGCAAGACAGCCTTGAACTAGTTTGAGCTAACAGCTGCCTTCTTCTTACTCTTCTTCTTCTTCTCTTCCTCCTCCTCCACTACTTCTTCTCCTCCTCTCCTCCACTACTTCTCCTCCTCCTTCCTCTTTTTCTCCCCCCTCCTCCACCATTACTTCTCCTCCTCCTTCTCCTCTTCCTCCTCCCCCACTTCTTCTCCTCCTCCTCCACTACTTCTCCTCCTCCTCCTTCTTCCTCTTTTTCTCCCCCCCCTCCTCCACCACTACTTCTCCTCTTCCTTCTCCTCCTCCTCCATTTCTTCTTCTTCCTCTTTTTCTCCTCCTTCTCCTCCACAACTGCTACTACTACTTTTTCCTTCTTCTCCTCCTCCATCTTTCCTGAAAGCGGTAGCAATGTCCACATATTTTAATAAGAACCTCATGTCTGAAGAATGCCAAAGTGCTTGACCCTAACCTTTTCTCGAAGTGAAATTGCTGCATTTATCTGAGTCACCTTTGCTGCCATTGGCCGTTTGCTGCGTCTTCATAGTGCCTTTCTTCGTACGACCAGAGAACACCATCTGACTCTCAAAACGTGGCTTCCCATCTACTTAACCAATGCCATAATAATTTCCTGCGACTTATATTTGATACCTCCTATATTACTGTTTCCCAGGATTTTGACGTGCATTCCTCTCTTCTGGCGGGTTATTGTTTCTCCCAGGGTTAGCAAGCCCACATCAGCTCATGCTTTCCTGCAGCGAATGGCCTAAACCAAATGGCAAAGGCTTTATATTATATATTTGGCATTCACAGGACTCAGTTTTCTAATAAAGCAAAGTAGGACAGCAGTTTGGAGGGACTGGGGGGGGGGGGAGAAGCTACTGCCACCATCAGAATCTCTACCACAGTATCCTCAATGCTCCCTCCCAGGGCTCTTTTTCTAGCAGGAGCTCCTCTGCATATTAGGCCACGCCCCCAATGTAGCCAATCCTCCTGGAGCTTACAGTAGGCCCTGTACTAAAAGCCCTCTTAGCTCTTGGAGGATTGGCTACATCAGGGGGCGTGGCCTAATATGCAGAGGAGCTCCTGCTAGAAAAAGAGCCCTGCCCCCCTCCACTTTTTTCATCTCCTTCCCTCTCCAGCAGTCAGACAATTCACATCTGCTTCTCCTTCATCTGCTAGATTTTTTTCAATGCAAGCCGTGCAAGACCAAGAGGACTGCCCAAAATCTAGGATTGCCAGCCTCCAGGTGAGGCCTGGAAATCACCCGGTTTTACAACTGATCTCTAGCTGGCAAAGATCAGCTCCACTGGAGAAAATTAGAAAGAAACATACTCTCTCCATTTACAAAATAGCAGCAATGTGTAATACAAACTGCATTCTCCAAAACACCACGAATAAGCAATAGACTAATGCAGTTAAAGAACCATCCCATGCACAACGAAGCTACTGTCCAGAATTCGTAATGAGTTATGATGAGTCCAACAAAAAAACAGAACCGGCCCAATTTCATTTCTAGCAGGAGCTCTTTTGCATATTAGGCCACATACCCCTGATGTAGCCAATCCTCCAAGAGCTTACAAAAAAAAAAGCCTTGTAAGCTCTTGGAGGATTGGCTACATCAGGGGGGGTGTGGCCTAATATGCAAAGGCGCTCCTGCTAGAATTCCACCCCTGCATTTGCCAATCTCTGACTTCTATTGGTGTGATTGGGGTCTGATTCCTGAATGAATCTTAATAATAGCAAAACAAAAAATAGACTAAATTATTTTATCAAGTGATGCGTAGAGACTTAACAAAAAGACTCACGAGGTCTATTGTTTTAATTGCTGCCTTGAGGATTAATGTCAGAATCTGGTTATTTACATATTTCATATTTAACAGTGTAATCCTAAAGAGAGCTTCACCTTTCTAAGCTCATTAGTTTAGAAATGTGTAACTGTTTAGAACTCCACTGTAAATGTGGTAAGTTATAGACACGTCCTTCTAGGAACATAGCGGATGGGAGTTTCCAGAGGATCCTTGCTGGCTAGGAGGGAGGGAAACAAAATACAAAAGGAGAAATCACATGAACAATGAGCAGCCAAAAACCTCTAAAGATATTTGTTAGGGGTGTCAAACTCATTTGTTATGAGGGCCGGATCTGACATAAATGAGATCTTGTTGGGCCGGGCCATGTCGGGTTGGGCCAAGCTATGTCAGGCTGGGCCATGTGTGTACCTATTTAAGATTTGGTAGCAGAGATATAAATTTTATAAAGAACACAGACAAACTCAAATATATATTTTTAGAAAACTTTAAACATGTTTAAAATGTTAGCGCACATTGGTCTTAAAGATGCTTTCTTTGTATTTCTCCCATGGGATCCAGGGAACTGGGCAAAGGAAGCACTGGCTCTTTCCTTCCTTCCCCGGGGAGAAGGAAGCAGATGACAGCCAATTGCTTGGGGGCCTGATAGGAGACCTCTGGGGGCCTGATTCAGCCCCCGAACTGCATGTTTGACACTCCTGGGGTGCAGTCAGACATTACACTAAAAGCGGATGCATCACACTCCAATTTGAACCACCAATTTTGAATTGGTACATTTCTGATCAGACGACCACTCCCGAAAGAGAGTGGTCCCGCACTGGTCCCGTATTTGAATGATCAGACATCGCAGACCTGTATCGCTTCTTCCTGTGGGCATGTGCTTGAAATAACAAGTTCCGGCAAAACCTGGAGCGGAGAGATAAGCAAACACGCACACACATTTGGAGGGGGGGGGCTGAAGAGATTTGCCTTTTTCTCCCCCCCCCCCCCCGCCAATGCGCGCATATACATACACACCCCACACACCTTCCATGGGGGGTTGCAATCTCTTTGTCGATACGGTTGCTCTAGAACTCAAGACATTTGTAGATGGATGGTGAGGAAAAAGGACTTGGGTTCGGATCCTGGGGCAGCGGGGAGGGCTTTCTTGCTTTCCACGCCTCCTGCAATCCTTCCCCCCCCCCTCCCGTTATTAGTGTTAATGTTGATGATGGATCACTTTCCAAGAAAGAAAAGCAGCCCTTTCCAAAACTTTTTTTTAAAAGAGAGAGAGTCGAATCTGGATGATGCTTTTTTATTACAGGGCGAGCTGAAGGTTGCAGTTAAACTTTTGGAAGGCAGACAGTGCATGGGGAAACCAGAGCGTTTCCTGGAGAATGACAATTTCAGTGCATGTGTTTGGGAAAAAAAAAGCCCGAGGTAGTTGCAATGCATTTAATGCAGTTGAAAAACAGCTGTTGTGGGAAGGGATCCTCATGAGGGGAGCGGGGAGAGAAGCCTAGCCAGACGCATTCAAACTGCCAATCGGATCAGCAGAGAACTACTTTCAGGGAGAAGTGGGACTTGATGTTGACACATGGAGAGCCCACATAATGGGGATATTATATTCCCGTTCCTCTAAAAAAGAAAGATTCTGCTCCCGTGTAGCCCGTATTGACAGGAAAAATGCAAAACTCTGCTAAACGGTTATGTGGTCATGCGCATGCATGAATTCGTCTGTTAATAATGGCGCCAGAAATGGTCACCGTTTGAAGGAAGTGCAAACCGGCTGCATCGCGGATGAGCCATTCAGACAGAAATAACCCGATTGTGTGCCGCACCAAGCAGGAAGGACTGGACTTTCTCTGGGGTCAAATTGCAGCGAGATCAATCCAAGGCAAGTTGGGATGACTATGAGTTGCTGCCGAGTAACAGATGTGGAAGTCTGAATGTGCTCAGGAAATCTGAATGGGAAATATGCCTATGTTAGAACTAAAGGGGCATCTGAATGCAACCCTGGTATATGTGATCAAAACTTCTAGGCTGTTATATCCATTCTATGTATCGAAAATTTAATCAAACAGTGTCTCTTTAAAATGTTCCCCACACAAATACATAGATCAGTTTCACAGCAGGACCGGTATCTCGTGAAATCCCATACAAAGTAGCTCGCGACAGGATTGTTAACTTGTCATTCCTGTTTCATTCACCGACTCCTTCAGACTTGGGGTTTACTATAAAACTCAGAAATTAATCTGGACTCAGTTCTGTTTGATTTCCAAGATACCCGAAGGTCTCCACAACAATTCTATAGCCGGCAAAAAAGCTCCGTCAGGCTTATGGTGTCAGGCTAGTAAACCTCTGTCAGGTTAGGAGGGAGGAGCTGCAGGTGGTAGGACTTGGAGAATATTCAAAGAAGGTAGACAATTACTGGGTTTGTTTGGCAATATAAGGTAAAGGTAGTCCCCTGTGCAAGCACCAGTCATTCCCGACTCTGGGGTGACATCACAACACGACGTTTTCACAGCACACTTTTTATGGGGTGGTTTGCCATGGCCTTCCCCAATCATCTGCACTTTCCCCCCAGCAAACTGGGTTCTCATTTTACTGACCTTGAAAGGATGGAAGGCTGAGTGAACCTTGAGCCGGCTACCTGAACCCAGCTTCTGCCGGGATCGAACTCAGGTCATGACAGAGCAGAGAGCCTTGTCCTTCATATAATTCAACCCTTACTTACAGTAAGTCTTCTAGGAACTGTAGTTTATTGGTTCCCCCTGCCCATAGTTTGCAGTACAAGGCCTTTTTGCTGAGGGAGAAGTCACAGATTTCTCAGACCGAGTGCTTTCCTGTGTTCTTATCTTCCTTGCTAGTAATTTCCTGTTTCTTCGGGGGTGGCGGGTTCTGTTTCACCCATGTTTTGCTCCCTCTAGTGGCCCATACGATATCACACTGGTTCGTGTCTGGCGTAAAACTTGCTGTTTGAGTCTGCAGGAAGATACGCCAGCCATAAAACAGTGTAATATCAAATTGACCACTAGAGGGAAGAAACCACATGCAGATTAGGATTTTTTTAAAAAAAACCAAAACCCTGAAGAAACAAGAACTTGCGAGTGAGGGAAATGAGAATGAGAAAAAGCCCCATGTATGAACACTGGCCGGAAGCGAATCAATCTTCAAATCTCTCTGGCCTCTTTCTCAACTTCAAATGCACACATTCAAAAGGACATGAGCCAGATTCGACATATGTTAATACTCAGTCCCTTTGCTTCTCCGGCTTCAAAACCAAGTGCTGATAGCAACCGCTCTATGTGCAAGTGAAATTGGAGTGTGGACACTGGAGATCTCTTCTGTTTGGAAAAGCAACGGCGCCGTTTCCAAAGTGAAAACATTTCCACCCTTAAGTATCATCACTTCCCAGTGTGGGATCCTTTGGGATCCATGAAAAGTTCTGCATTTCCTATGTGTGCTGAAACAGCATGCTTTAAAACCAACCATTTGCATGGTGCAGGAATTGAGTTATAAAGTAGAACAAAATAGGAGTCAAGTAGCACCTTTAAGACCAACTTAGTTTTATTCAGAACGTAAGCTTTTGTGTACTCTCTAAGCACACTTCATCAGACGAGGAATCCGGTACCGGATTCCTCGTCTGATGAAGTGTGCTTAGAGAGTACACGAAAGCTTATGTTCTGAATAAGACTAAGTTGGTCTTAAAGGTGCTACTTGACTCCTATTTTGCTCTACTACTTCAGACCAACACAGCTGACTACTTGAGTTATAAAGTATTTTCCACAGAGTAATAAACATTGATATCCTGAATGACCTTGCTTGGGTAGATAGAGAGCTCATGCAAAATCTGTCAAATGTTTCGTCTCTCATTGCTCAGGCAGCTATTGATGGGAGAAGGTCACCGGTCTGCCCTAAATTTTGAGAAATGTAGAATTCCACAGCATTGGGTTGAAAGTCACATTGCTAAGCTTTGTGCTTTTCAATGCAAAGGATTACTTACTGTTATGTATTGCATCTCATTGAGTTGTTGGTGCCTGAACTTGAGACAGGCACTCCTTGCAAACCAGGATCCTGAAGTCCGGAAGAACTGGCCTATCAGGATGCTAGGCATCTAACAACTTGTAGCAGAGAGATGGAAATGAAGGATTCTGGAGTAAGCAAATAGTGGTGTAGTAATTAAATTGCCAGATTAGGATCTAGGAAGCCTAGGATATGGAAGACCCAATCTCCACTCTGCCATGGAAGTCTGCTGGGTGACCTGGAATGATTCACACACTCTCAGTCTAACCTACCACATAGGATCATTGTGAGCATGAAATTGAAGAGAGGACATTGATATAAACTGCTTTGGGTCCCCACTTGGCAGAAAGGCAGGATATAAATAAAGTAAAATTAAATGAATTGAAGCAGACGTTTCTTCAATGATGAGACCATCCTATAGACCACCTGCATTGGGTACCCAAGGTCTCCTAAGGCCACAAACTCCCTCATTGCCATCATCTGGAAGAGTTGCAGCCCTCTTCCATGCTTGTAGACATGCGTCTGAATTTAAACCTTCAGTATGCACTGCTCAGGAGGAAGGGGGGCAGTTTCATGCTTCCTTGGAGTTGCTACTTCTGAACTGAACACATGAAATGAGGCTTGCATATACCTGTTGTTGGTTACTATGCTGTTGTAGTGCTATAGCAACCACTTGCAAGCGGATTGCCTTGTCCACACAGGAGGAAGAGGGACAGTTTCATACTTCCTTAGAAGTAGTGACTCTAATGAAGAGCTGAAAGCTTGAAATCAGGCTTGGATCTACACATCATTAAGTACTATAGCAACCATTCACAAGTGGATTGTCTGGTCCACACAAGATGATGCAGTTGTCAATGACTGCTATAGCATAGTGATAGCACTATATCCAAAGATCATGTATGGATACAGCCCAGCATTCTTATTTAATTCAATCTCTAGCAAAATTTCTACACAACAATTGCTTTGTTCAGGATGCAAGATTTGGTTTATCTTAAATTAATCCTCCCTTTGGAATCTAACATTGGATCTTACCTTCCACTCTTCAGTAACTTGCCTGGGAAAAAAAGCCACTCCCTCCAATCTTGGACCACTAGTCTGACTTGGAAGGGAGGGGGAGAAGGAGAAAATGATGGTAGGTCCTGGGCTTTTTTTGTAGCAGGAGCTGCTTTGCATATTAGGCCACACACCCTTGACGTAGCCAATCCCTCAAGAGCTTACAGGGCTCTTCTTATAGGGCTTACTGTAAACTCTTGGAAGATTGGCTACATCAGGAGGATGTAGCCTAATATGCAAAAGAGTTCCAGTTACAAAAGAAAAAAAGCCCTGGGTAGGTCAGCGGGTATGCACAATGCAGCAAATAAGCTCTCCTGGGGTGCGATTACCCAAACTAACTTTCAGCCGCAATTTGAATGGGGACTGGGGGGGCGGGGGCAGGGAAATGCTACCAAAATAGACAAAACCCAAGCGGGCCTTTGATTAAGTGGCTAATATTCATTGCAGTTATTATAAAAAGAATAATCCCATTATCACACATTGCAAGAAGGCCTACAGAGCAGCTAGAAAAGGGAAGAATTCTTCTTCTGGGAGCAGTAGCAAGGTGGGACAGTCGTTCTTTCATCCACCAAGACTCTGGCCCATCTCCAGCCAGACCTCAGCCTGAACCTGCCACTCCATCCCTCCGAGCCCCCTCCTCTCGTGGCAGCCCCGGGCTTCCTTCCTTCTTGGCTCTTTTCTGTTAAGTACCCTTCTCCGAGCCTTAAAATAGCCTTTTTAATTAAGTCTTGGTTTTCACGAGAAAATTAAAGGAATATTATCTTTTAAAACCAATTCGCTCTCTCTCTCTTTTTAAAAAAAGTGTAATAAATAAACGTGGTCCTTCAAAATTAAACACAATATTTCATCTTCGGCTGTTCGGCTCATTAAATATTTAATCAAATTCGGGGGCAGATTTATTGCTGTGGGCACAGGAGGATGTTGATTGCCTGCCTGACACGTCGGTGCCCTGTCAGAAAGCAGCGGCCTCTGATATGTCCTTGCTCTTCTTTTTTTCCCGGGGAAGAGAACCTCAGCAATCAGTCCAGAGCCCAAGTATCGATGCATACAGAACAAAGCCCAAGTATCAATGTATTGAATGAGACCACTTCTCATCTGGTTTCCAATCAGAGTCCTCTTATAGGTGCTTGGGGAGGGGCACAGTGGGAGGGCTTCTAGTGTCCTGGCCCCACTGGTGGACTTCCTGATGGCACCTGGTTTTTTTGGCCACTGTGTGACACAGAGTGTTGGACTGGATGGGCCATGGGCCTGATTCAACATGGCTCCTCTTATGTTCTTCTGTGACACAGAGTGTTGGACTGGATGGGCCATTGGCCTGATCCAACATGGCTCCTCTTATGTTCTTATGTGACACAGAGTGTTGGACTGGATGGGCCATTGGCCTGATCCAGCATGGCTTCTCTTATGTTCTTACGTTCTCTGGTGCACCAAGAAATGCTGCTGGCTTGCAGAAGGGAAAGTTAAAATATTTGCATCCCAAAAAAGACCTTAGTGTAGAGCTCACCACCATTCTTTGTCATTTGATGCCCTTGGATAACGGGAACAGGCTCGAGCATTTAGTTTTCCATGCAGATACCCCAGTGATCATAGGGATGTCAGCCTCCAGGTGGGACCTGAGGATGCCCCCAGAATTATAGTTCATCCCCAGACCACAGAGATCAGTTCCTCTAAATGGATGCTTTTGGAGGGTGAACTCTAGGGCATTTTGCCCCATTGATGCCCCTGTCTTCCCCAGTCTCAATTCCCAAATCTCCTGGAGTTTCCCAACCTAGATCTGGCAAACCTACCGCCTCTTCCCCCTCCAGCTGTCAGGGGGGACTTGGCAACACTATCACTGCAGTACCTAATTGATGGTCTAGATTACATCAGTCAACAAATCTACTGTGTTGGACAGGCATGATCACTCATGATCTGAGTCTAGGATCCATTCAGTTCACTCCCTTGTAAGTCAAACAGCTATTGGATGCTGCTACACAGTTAGGTTTGCTTGTGGTGATAGGTTTTGACTTCCTTGCCTTTCAGGGGATTTTGCATCTGTGCAGATGAAATTGATTTTCCACCAGGGTAATGCATGGTTGGGTCATGGATGGTCAGGACATGGATGGTCAAGTCATGGATGGTCGGGTTATATATAGTCAGGTCATGGATGCTCATGGCCAACTTCAGTGGGTGTTCTTGAGTTCTAATATGCTGGGAGGGAGAGAAAAAAAGTCCTCTTTGTCCTCTCTTTCTGCCCTGCACATAATTTTATAAATCTCTAATTTGTCTCCACATAGGGAATGAGACAAAACACGATGGTGGAGAGGCCACCAACAAACTCTGTGACACCCTTACCCCTGTTCTCGAGACCTGTCAATGCGGTTATTTCAAATATCTTTGAGCCTCTACCTAGGCAAGTCTACGCCCCATTACTCCTGCTGAAGCCATTGATTTCAATGGGCTCCAATAGGAATAATGCTGAATTGCGTTTTAAGTCCAGTATTTCTCTGCTGGCCAATGGTAGATTATCCAGTCTCATAATATCCAACATATCAACAAAACACATGAGCAAAGAACCATGAGTTTGGCTCCTGAGAGTAACAAAGAACCAGTTACCCAAAGAGGTGGAATGAGTTGTTTTGAAAGATACTAAATCATACCTATAAAATCTACCACCATTTGTGAGCTCACCTCTCACCTCTGTGAGATTGCCTTGGAAGTAAATCCATGACAGAGGGTGAAGGGGGAGCTCTCTTAAATTCTGCCTCCCCTCCGCCATTCTTATCCTCCCCCTATGGAGCCAGGAACCCAACCAGGCAAAAGCGTTCATCTGTGTCTGTGGGAGAGGCCCAGCTGTAATGAATTGGTAAGCTCTTGCAGGTGTTCCCGCACACAATGCTTTCCCCACCCCCTTCCTTCTCATGCCTAGAGTGTCAATGCCTGTCTAATCTTCAGCAACTCCAAATACAGTACGGAAGTCAGGAAAATGGGGACTTAATGCCACAGGCCTCGGGGAAACTGCACAGATGTAGGCTAAGTCCCTTTACTTTTTCAAAAGCATAGCAAATTGATAAACTGTGGAGTTTTCAAACACAGCTCCCCATACGGCACACTATGTGCAACTATGATTTAGGGCCATGATAACTATGACTCCGTGAAACCACATAATGCTTGCTAGGAGAGCCAGTTTGGTGTGGTGGTTAAGTGTGCGGACTCTTATCTGGGAGAACCGGGTTTGATTCCCCACTCCTCCACTTGCACCTGCTAGCATGGCCTTGGGTCAGCCATAGCTCTGGCAGAGGTTGTCCTTGAAAGGGCAGCTGCTGTGAGAGCCCTCTCCAGCCCCACCCACCTCACAGGGTGTTTGTTGTGGGGGAGGAAGGTAAAGGAGATTGTGAGCCGCTCTGAGACTCTTCGGAGTGGAGGGCGGGATATAAATCCAATATCTTCTTGTTGTGAGCCGCCCTGAGCCACCTTTGTGGGAAAGGCGGGATATAAATCATAAATAAATAAATAAATAAATAAATAAATAAATAAAATAGGGGTGGAATTCTAGCAGGAGCTCCTTTGCATATTAGGCCACACCCCCTGATGTAGCCAATCCTCCAAGAGCTTACAAGGCTCTTTTTTGTAAGCTCTTGGAGGATTGGCTACATCAGGGGTGTGTGGCCTAATATGCAAAGGAGCTCCTGCTAGAATTCCACCCCTGCTGCTTGCAATGAGCCCTGCCCCTTTAAGAGAGACTTCATAGGATGTCATTAACTTACTGGCTTGGCCTAGTTGGCCCAGGCTAGTCTGATCTTGTCCAATCCCAGAAGCTAAGCAGGGTCAGTCCTGGTTAGCATTTGGAAAGGAGACCACCAAGAAAAGCCCAGGTTGTTATGCAGAAGCAGGCAATGACCAATCACCTCTGCTCATCTCTTGCCTTGAAAGCCCCATGAGGGATCGTCAGAGGTCGGCCGTGACTGGACGATACTTTGTGTTCATACAGTGTGGATCCATGACAGGCTCTTTCACCAGGAAGCTTAAACTTTAAAAGGCAGATGGAGATGAGGTAGGGATTTGAATCAGTGCTGCTCTCTGGAAGAGACCACAGTTTGAGCTAGGCTTCCCAAACTCCCACTGGCGGCAGGGGTTTCCCTGGTTTCGGGGGCCCTAATCCGCCAGCATAGCAGGCTGCTGGGGAGATCCCTGCCCCCCAAAAGCCCCATCATGCGTGGCAGCATGCAGTACGATGAAGTCACCTGGAAGTGACGTATTGAGCCAAATATGTCATGGGGGATGCTCAAGCAATTTTGGGAAAACTCTATGGTTTTGCTCAGGGACACTCTGTTTTCCCCAAAATTGCTAGAATGTCCCTGTGCAAAACCATAGAGTTTTCCCAAAATTGCTAGAGTGTCCTCACACAAAATGGTTGAGTTTCTGTCAAATTGCTAGAACATCCCCACACAATGTGCCTGGTGCAAATACATCACTTCTGGGTGATGCCATCACACTGTGCGTGCTGTGCATGCATTAAAAAACTCCCCCATTGGCAGCCAGTGGGGACTTGGCTCAAAATGTTATCCTGAAAGAAATAACCATCCTCCCACTCTCCAGCCGCTATTAGTCTAATACGAGAAATAAGTTAACAGCACCATAAAATGTTTTAAAATGTTGTATTTACTATTTCAAGTTTTGAACTGTTTAATTGTGTTTATTGTTTGAAGTTTGAACAGATTGTAAGCCGCTCAGAGTCTGCTTGCGGAGAGGGCGGGATATAAATTAAAGGTAGTAATAGTAGTAGTAGTAATAATAATAATAATAATTATTATTATTATTATTATTATTATTATTATTATTATTATTATTATTATTATTATTATTATATTTTGTCCTGTCTTTTGACTGGGAGGGCTTTCCACCTTCTCATTTTGCTCATTGATAAGTTTCTGTTTCCTTGGGTTTTTCCTCTATATCTATTTTGTTTATTTTTCTTTTTGTATTAGGTTTTATTTCTTTATTAAAGAGCCCCAGTGCACAGAGTGGTAAAGCTGCAATACTGCAGTCCAAGCTCTGCTCACAACCTGAGTTCAATCCTGGCGGAAGCTGGGTTCAGGTAGCCGTCTCCAGGTTGACTCAGCCTTCCATCCTTCCAAGGTCGCTTGCTCACTTGAGTCCCCAGCTTGCTGGGGGGAAAGTTTAGATGACTGGGGAAGGCAATGGCAAACTACCCCGTAAAAAGTCTGCCATGAAAATGTTGTGAAAACAACGTCACCCCAGAGTCGGAAATGACTGGTGCTTGCACAGGGGACCTTTCCTTTCCTTTCCTTTCCTTTCCTTTCCTTTCCTTTCCTTTCCTTTCCTTTCCTTTCCTTTCCTTTCCTTTCCTTTCCTTTCCTTTCCTTTCCTTATTTCTTCAATTTCTATTTGCTCCCTCTAGAGGTTGATTTGATATCACACAATTCCCCCCCCCCCAAGCATAAAACCCTTTAAAAACATATGTGACATTGAACTGACCACTAGAGGGAGCAGGGGTTGTTTTGTAGAAAAATAGGTGGCAGGGCTCATTAGCATAACTCACTAGCATATGCCACTGCCCCCCAGCCAAAAGCAACCTGATGCGAGAAAGGAGAGCCCCGGGAGAGCGAGGCCTGCTTGGGCTGGCTAGAGATCCAACCGGCCCAAGCAGACCTCATTTGCCTGGGGCTCTCCTGGCTCCTCCCAGTCAAAAGACCAGCAAGCCACCCAAAATCACATAAGAAGTGGAGAAAGGGTGGTGTGGGCTTCTCCAGGGGTTAATGAGGGCTGCTGGGGGCATGGCAAAGTCCCTGATGGCTGGCTGGCTGCCCACTCTCCTAATCCAGGGATTGTTATGTAGCTGAACCGCCTATTAAATGGACAAGGTAGGTGGGGGAGAACCGTCAGAAAGGTTCAGGAGCTGTGCCCCTGTGAACTCCTGCTGAATCTGAGGACTGAGAGGGAGCAATATATGTGCAGAACTGGGGAGGGGGGGGGGGCAGAACTAGAGGAAAACAGGAATTTACCAGTGAGTGGAATGAGAATGTGCAAAAGTCCTGTGATGTCTCAAACTGGAGAATGGGGGTTAGAGATGTTAAATTTCTAGAAATTTGGAAGCCATGGTGAAGGATGGGGGGGTGGAAATGTTGGGGGAAATTGAAATAGGTGCAGTACTTTCTTGCCAATGAAACCTAGGTTTGTGTTGCTATTTCAACAACATATATAACTTAGTATATTAGTATATAAAATTGCATGAATTGGCATGTTTATGGAAGTTAAACATTTTTAATCACTCTTTGCAGAAAACAAATTTTATTAACAAGGGAAGTGTAACTTTTGGATAGAAACATTCTCATAACAGTCAAAATAAGTAGGACTACCGCCACATTTGGATATAAAGCTAAATTTTAGGACCTTGAAAGCTCTAAAGTTGAGTATTTTTAAGTCATCAAACACATTCTACTATATAAATTGTTGATGCAATTATTTGAATATAAAATGTCTGTAAGAATTATCATGATTTATTGCTGCAAGATGTCTAATAATAAATACGTTTTGAGAGAGTCAAACTTTGTTATAAGAAGCATTTTCTTCATCTCAAAATGGAAAAAAAAAATCACTTGACGCTCCTCAAAATTTCCTAATTTTTCTACTGGTAAAATTGAGGAGGGAGACCTCTGGGAAAAAAGGTTTCTTCCCCCCACCCCCACAAATTTTCCCAGGTTTTTCCTGAGCCTTTGCATCTCTGAATGGTGACAGTATTTCTATCAGAAAAAACTGGAACAGTTCATGCTAGGGTTGCCAGTCCCCGGGTGGGGAATACACAAAGAACGATCACATGAACAATGAGCAACCAATGACAGGTTCTAGTGATCAATGGCAGGCTCTAGTGATCAAAATTACTAGGCTGTATTACAATACCAAATACGGAGCTTTTTTGCCAGCTAAAGAATCATTGCGGAGACCTTCGGGTCCCTTGGAAATGGAGTAGAAATAAGTTCAGATTGATTTCTGTATTTTTTAATATATTCCAAGCCTGACAAAATTTGTGAATGGAACAGGAAGTACAAGGTAACAATCCTGTCGTGATCTACTTTTCATGGGATCTGAAGAGGAATTTCTTTACTGTGAAACTGTTCTATGAATTGGACTTGTGAGATCTTCTGTGAATAAACTTGATTGAAATAATTTTTGTACTTGGTGTAATACAGCCTAGTAATTTTGATCACTAGAACCTGCCTAGGTCATTGGTTGCTCAGTCCCCAGGTGAGGGCAGAGGATTCTCTGCTTTGGAGGCCCTCCTCGCACTTCAGGGTCATCAGAAAGTGCGGGTGTGTGGGGGGGGGGAGGAATGTCTGCTGGGCACTCTATTATTCCCTATGGAGACTGAGTTCCATAGGGCAGGGGTGGCCAACAGTAGCTTTCCAGATGTTTTTGCCTACAACTCCCATCAGCCCTAGCCAGCATGGCCAATGGCTGGGGCTGATGGGAGTTGTAGGCAAAAAACATCTGGACAGCTACCGTTGGCCACCCCTGCCAAAGGGTATAATGGTGAATTGATTTGCAGGTATCTGGGGCTCTGGGGTGGGCTGTTGTTTGAGGCAGTGGCGCCAAATTTGCAGCATAACATCCGGTGCCTACCTTCAAAACACCCTCTAAGTTTCAAAAAGATTGGACATGGGAGTCCAATTCTTTGAGCCCCCAAAGAAGGCATCCCTATCCTTCATTATTTCCAATGGAGGGAATCCATTTAAATGGTGTGCTGTCCCTTGAAATGTGATGGCCAAAACTCCCTTTGGAGTTCAGTTGTGCTTGTCACAACCTTGCTCCTGGTTCCACCCCCAAAGTCTCCTGGCTCCACCCTCAATGTCTCCTGGCCCCACCCCAAGTTCCCAGACATTCTTTGAATTGGATTTGGCAACCCTAGTTCATGCAATTCTTCCCTATGCTGTAATCCCAAGGAAAACCTGCCCTTCCCCATGGCTACTTGAAGGATTTCAAGTAGGGTTGCCAAGTCCCCTGCAGCCCTCAGCAGGAGCCGAGGGTACAGTTGCCAACTCCAAGTTGGGAAACTCCTGGAGATTTGGGGGGGCGTGGAGCCTGGGACGACAGAGTCCCCCCTCCAAAGCATCCATTTTCTCCAGGGAAACTGATCTCTGTAGCTTGGAGATGAGCTGTACTTCTAGGAGATTCCCAGGCCCCGCTTAGATAATTTAAAGCTGTATATTAGGCAATCCAGTCATGGATCCTCAGTCACATGAGCTCTGGCCCTGAGTCCGATTCCCCTTTTCTCTTTCCGCTACAGTTATTAAGAGTGTCAATTACTCTATAACTATCTATTAACCACCTTCTTCTCTCTGTCTTCCATTGTGAAAGCCATTTCTCATTTTCATAGTTCAGCGCAACATGTTTCATTCAGAGCCAGCCCTGGCAAGAGAGATCACCTTGTTTTCCTCTCTCCGTCTTTCATTCTCAAAAGCCCGCTGCCCTGCTATTCTTATTTACATCTTAATGCCTCCCATATGCTTCCCTTTCAGAATCTAAATTCCTCCGTTTGCTTCCCCGGAAAGCCATTCTTCATTATAATATGTTTCCCCAAGTAAATTTATTCATCATCTTCCCCCCCTCCCCTCTATGACAGCCACGTTCTTCCACGACGGGAAATTAAACACTGTACCATATGGCCAGAGCAACAAACTTTTACTCCTTGCTTGCTCAATTGTTTTAACACATTGCTGCCTTCGTACAATGTTGTGTTTGCCCACCTTGCAGTGGGCTCATGCCTGACATATGCATTAGACATGTTAATGGCACATAGGAAATTAAGTAAGGTTGACAATGTGAGGAAAGAACAGTGTGATCCCATTAAGGAGTCAACATTTGCCAGTTTTACTTTTGTGCAAGTTGGGGGAAGGAGGAGACGAAAGGGCAACTCTACCCCTCGGACCAGTTAATCTCATTAGTCCACTCACAACCTGATGATACGCCCTCTTGAAGCCGTAAAGATATGGCGTCACCCAAAACTACTAGCCTGGTGTCCTCAAATTGCATCCCTCACATCCTAATTCTGTGTCATTTCTTTTCCTTCTGCTTGGATATCAAACCATCAGGTCTGACTTGTGGCAGTTTTAATGTACCATCCATTCCTCCCCCCCTCCCCCCCCCCCCCCGTGCAAGTTGGGGGAAGGAGGAGATGAAAGGGCAACCCTACCCCTCAGGCCAGTTAATCTCATTAGTCCACTCTACAACCTGATGTCATAGAGATATGACATCACTACCAGCCTGGTGTACTCAAAATGCATCCCTCACATCCTAATTCTATGTTTACCTCAGAATATAATTTCTTTTCCTTCTGCATGGATACCAAACCATCAGGTCTGACTTGAGGCAGTTTTAAAGTGCCATCATTTTTTTTTCAGTTTTTACTGTTTTTATCCTTTGATGGATCTTGTTGTAAGCCACCCTAAATCCACTTGTGGGATCGGACGGGATATAAATTAAATCAAATCAAATGATGACAGAATCATTATCTTTTTTAAATATCAGACCAACAGGTCAGGTTTTGTTGTGGGTAACACAGCAAATTTAAGAAAAAAGAGAAAACATGGAGAAATTCCTCCAATGCCTTTGTTTTTGAAAATGTGTATGTTACAACCCATGCTCCTGAAGCAGTCAGCAGTGAAATCAGGGCTTCTTTTTACAACACTTACAAGAGTTGGCTAAGTATTTGGGGGGGGACTTGTTGGGGGGAGGAGGAGACGAAATGTCAACTCTACCCCTCAGACCAGTTCATCTCATTAGTCTACTCTATGACCTGATGATGCGGCTTCTCAAAGCTGTAACAATATGGTGTCACCCAAAACTACCAGCCTGGTGTCCTCAAATTGTAGCCCTTATATCCTAATTCTGTGTTTACCTCAGAATGTCATTTCTTTTCCTTCTGCACAGGTACCAACCCATCAGGTCTGACATGAGCCATGGGTTGTTGTTACTGTTTTATTGCACCATCCATTCCCCCCTCCCCCTGTTTTTTCCTGTTTTTATCTCTTGATGGTTCTTGTAAGCCACCTTGAGCCCACTTGTGGGATGGGGCAGGTTTTAAATTAAATAAATCAGATCAGATGATGACAGAATCTTTTTCTTTTGTTAAATATCAAATCAACGGGTTAGGTTTTGTTGTGGGTAACGCAGCAAATAAAAGAGAGAAGACAAGGGGAAATACCTCCATATCTTTGTTTTTGAAAATGTGTATGTTACATCCTGTGCTCCTGAAATATTTGGTTGTGAACTCAGGGCCTCTTTTTACAACACTTGTAAGAGTTGCCTTAGTATTTGGGGGGACTTCTTCATTTCGGAGCCATTTCCCATTGATAAAGGTGAAGCAACTCTGTATCCAGGGTGAGGAGAAGCAGGTGGCTGCTTCCTAAAACCCGTGTTTTCTCAGTAATTACCAAGGGAGTAATTGTATTCACCTTTCATGATCAAAGAATCCCAAACTGGACCAATTTGGGGGGGCTGATTTAGTAAAAGTAAGTGCTCTGGGAGTTGGACTGAAGTCTGTTTCCTAAGTTGAGCCAAAACATTGTCAAAACCAAGCACAATGAAATATGACTCAACCTCTACCTTTTATGTCTGCAATTCGAAAATGTGAGGCTAATCCCTTGTCAGGTTTTGGGGTTTGTTTTCAGTAGACTTCAGGGTTGAAAGAAGAAGGAAAAAAGTCATTTGAAAAATTAATCTGGCAAGATGGTTTGACCACTCAGGAGAACTGAAATCTTTTCTTTTTTTTAAAGTTCGGGCTATTTATTTAAACTTCGGTTTCCCCTACCCTTAGTTAGTACTGGCAGAGGCCAAAAAGGACTTATTAACCCATTATGGCTAATTACTTGTATTATTATTGGAGTTATGTTAGCACCTTCAAAACCTAGTCAGAATGAGAAAACAGAGGAAAGAATCGTACAGTAATTTAGCGAGTGATGAGATCAAGTCGTCTAGCACTTCTGATCTGAAAGTTCAGTATATTAATTCAAGCACTCTAATGGCTGAATTCTTTGTTCTATCTTGCCGTGAGTTCTTTAAAGCCATAGTCTTTCGGTTGACTTCAAAACTGAGACCGATAGCACCATTCAATGTGTTATTGAATATCTGTTCCACTCACAAAATTAGAACCCCAGTCCTCAAGAAAGGTAAAATGCAGAGCTTCAGAACTTCTAAATTTTATTGTGCTCTTTCTTTCTTAACACATGGAATTCACTGCCACAGGAGGTGGTGGCTGCTACAAGCACAGACAGCTTCAAGAGGGGATTGGATAAGAATATGGAGCAGAGGTCTATCAGTGGTTATTAGCCACAGCTTATCACTGAAACTCTTTGTCTGGGGCAGTGATGCTCTGTATTCTTGGTGCTTGGGGGGGCACAGTGGGAGGGCTTCTAGTGTTCTGGCCCCACTGGTGGACCTCCTGATGGCACTTGATTTTTTTTGGCCACTGTGTGACACAGAGTGTTGGACTGGATGGGCCATGGGCCTGATCCAACATGGCTTCTCTTATGTTCTTAACCCCCTCCCTCCAATACTTGCTTCTGGGCTCCAATGTTCAAACCACCTGTGAGAAGTTAGCTGAACTCTAAGATTTGAAAAACTGTCTAATATTTTTCCCCACAAAAAAAAGGAAAATAACCAAAACATAAAGCAGACATATGGAAAGCTTCATCATACCACTGTGGCTACATAGGAGAAAGTAATTTTAAAAGTATGATGGGAGTTTTATTATGACAGTTTTCATTCAAGAAGCATTTTAAGGTAGATGCTGAGCTGATAGAATTTAGTACACCTTCCGGTGATGTCAGGGGTGCGTGGCATAGGTAAATGAGTTGTGCTAATGAGTTCCAGCACCTCTTTTTCCATGAAATGACCCCTGGGAACTGCCACTACACTGACAAAAACATGAAAGCTGGTTGCAGTCTGGAAAACACCAATGTAATTTAGTTGCAGTGTGCTCTGCTTCCAGTTTAAAATGTGGACTAGAACATCCTTTTCTTTGTATTTGGGTTACTACTGCAAAAGGCAACTTGGTTTCTGAAAGAACCTTTTCTCTGTTGCCAGGACAAGCGTTGCCTAGCCATTTGCTCGAAAGAACCTGTCCACCATTTCATCGGAGACGTTCCTCCTTGATTATGTATGTCGACTGAGCTGTGCAGACAATAACAGCAAATGTCTTGGGTCTCTTGAGAATCCCATCTACATAGGCATTCACTTATTTTGTATAGCATCCCTTCATAAATGGTGATGGCATTGTTTGAAAATGCAGAGCAGCAAATGATTTTCACAACCTGGCAAATGTGAGATTATGCAAATAGATTTCAAAGCTGCGCTGCCTTTTTATGCGCTGATAACATCATGAGAAAACCGAACGTTGGATCAATGCCATGTCTCTTTGATCAAGGAAATCTCTTTGTTCGTTCTTTATCCATCCAGCCGTGGGTTTCTGAATCCTTCATCATTTCTCCTGTCTGGTTCAACCAGAGGACATTTTTTTTTTTTGCACTATATTTCTATACTTGGCCAATGTCTTCTACCAACCTCTTGTTTTTGCTCTACAAGGCACTTCCTAGGTTGATTCTCTGCCATATCACCCAGTAGTTTATTACTGCAGGGTACAGTTAATTCTAGTCAGGTAACTGACCAGCTCTTAAATATACAGCAGAGATACTTGGGAAAGGAAGAAGAAGAGGAGGAGGAGGAGGAAATTGGATTTATACCCTGCTTTTCACTACCTGAAAGAGTCTCAGAGCAGCTTACAATCTCCTTTTCCTTCCCATGGCAGACGTCCTGTGAGGTAGGTGAGGCTGAGAGAGCACTCCCAGCAGTGCTGGCACTAGGGGTTTGGCCGCCCCAGGCAGAGCCCTGCCCCCAACTTCCGGTGGGGGAGGGGAGGAGCAGCAGCAGGCTGCTCGGAGCTTGGCTCCAAGTGTGCTCAGTGCCATTGCTGCTCTCCCCCTTCCCGACCTCACTCAGCCTTCCCTGGTACCAGGAGGACTGAGCGTGGTCATGGCTGCAGCAGGAGCACTCACAGCATAGCTCCAAGCATGCCTGGCACCTCACGACCACCCCGACCCACCAAGCCTTCCCCAGAGCTGGGGTCAGGGCATCAGCAAGTATGTTTGGAGAAGATATAGAAGACTGTAAGTCACTCTGAATCTCTGATTCAGAAAGAAGGGCGGGGTATAAATCTGCAGTCTTCTTCTTCTGCCGCCCTGATCCTACTCAGCCTTCCTGAGTGTCGGAAAAGCTGAGCAAGGTCAGGGCAGCAGCAAGCGTGCTCAGAGCCAGGCTCCAAGTGCGCCCGCTCCTGAGGTGCCCTGCTGCCCTCACTCAGCCCTCCCGGAGCCAAAGGACTGGATGGGGGTAGGGTGGCCACCTTCACATCCCCTGGGTCTGTGCTACAGACTTGGGGAACACAAAAGCAGCCCAGCGGCACCTGCGCACTGTGGTCCTCGGAGGCTGCAAGGCACCGCAGAAAAGGGAAAGTGGCCCGGTGGTGTGTGCTCTCCATGGAGTCTGCTTTCCATTTGGGAAGGCAGGCTCCAAGGAACACAAGCGTCTCTTAGGTCCCTCCATCTATTTTAGGTAAAGGAAAGGAAAGGTCCCCTGTGCAAGCACCAGTTGTTTCCAACTCTGGGGTGACGTTGCTTTCACAGCAGACTTTTTATGGGGTGATTTGCCATTGCCTTCCTCAGTCATCTACACTTTCCCCCCAGCAAGCTGGGGACTCATTTGACCGACCTTGGAAGGATGGAAGGCTGAGTCAACCTGAGCTGGCTACCTAAACCAGCTTCTGCTGGGATCGAACTCAGGTTGTGAGCAGAGAATTCAGACTGCAGTACTGCAGCTTTACCACTCTGCACCACGGGCCTCATGTTAGGTAAAGCCTCACAATTTTTTTCCGATACATAAATTCTTGCAACTCTTTTTTTCAAATATACATACTTACTTATTGAGTGAATCAATAAAAAATAATGATTGTTACCCTTCCTGCCTTTTTAATTTAGCTTCCAATTTTCCCAAGACAATACTTAAAAAGCATCCCATCAAGATTTTGGCAGCTTGTTTGTCCAGGCAAAACACAAGACTGAAAACTGTAGAGAAACTGGGAGATCTGTTATGAATAGAATGCTTGATTGAAGCAAGGCCTCTATTGCACCCGGCAGAAGATGAAGGTCAGCAGCATGCGTGGAATGGATGGTGTGACATCATTTCCAGTGTGAACCCAGAAGTGATGCCATGCCACTCTAGGATTCAGCAAAAACTCTATGGTTTTAGCATACGTATTATGCACACGCAGGGACCGTGCTAATCTTCTCTGTATTGTTCCAATTTTAGTATATGCGCTGCTGAAGCGAGCACAAAAATAAGGAACGCTTCGCAAATTTGCTCGACAAATATAAAATTGTCTTCCTGTTGTCAACTTAAAACCAATTGGTCATTGAAACTTGCAAAATTTTTATATTTAGCATCTTGAAGTCACTTAATGTATTTGCAGATTGCCATTTGATGGAAGGATTGGTTCCTTGTCATGTTCGATATCATGCCAGTAAAGGCTATTGTATTGTATTATTCACACATGTTGATAGTCAAATGACATTAAGCCAGTGTCTTTGGTTTATGGGCTGCACTCCTCATAAAAGACTGTACCAGAACCACCCAATTTTGTCACGAGTATCTCCCAATCAGGCATTCTAAAGCCAAAGAAACTGTTCTTTTTCCATTTTGAGCCCACATCCCGTTTCGTGCTTTCTCTCTTACACGTACACATGTTCAGTTCTTAACTCCCTTTGGACTTCAGAGTTTCCAGTGCAATGGCCCAACCCCTCTCTTTGCTTAATGGACATCTGGGATGGGGCCAGGCATATTTTCACAATCTTTTTCTTCCCCTAGACTTGTGGTTTGCCGTGGTATTCCCTCTGAGCCCAATTTACATGGGGGGAGGAAACTGTTCTGGTGCAATAAGTCTTGTTCCATTTTGAGGCAATAAAGCAAACATTATTCATGTCTGAAGAGGAGTGGGCAGGGAGTGATGGAGGCTTTGCAAAAACAAAAAAATCGCAGCCTTTTGTAGCTGCTCAAACTCCATCCACACACACACAAAAAGCCTTGCTGAGACACTTTTGTGCATTCAAAGCCCACTTACTTGCCTTGCTTCTCCAGCCAGGAATCTATTCTGTTCTCTCTCTCTATTTTTTTTATTATTATGCCATATGTGTAGCTTGAGGTTATATTGGAGCACATAAATCTCGCGTGAGCCACAAAACATTAAGCCGCCATTATCCTTATAATTTCATTATCTCCGTTACTCTACCCTACAACATTTTAAACTAATTGAACACCCGAGGTTTTTCCTGTGAAGTTTATTTCCCAGACTTTATTAAAGTACTGTGGAGAGTGCCAAAAATGTCTAGAGTCAGCATTTCCTAAAACATCCCGATTTATTAAAGCAGAGCAAAAAAATATATATAAAGTGGGCCAAATTGCCAAATTGTTCTTACTTCCCTCCTTACATTTCCAGGCTGTGCATTTTTAGTCACATTTCCAAAAGGAGATATATATATTGGAAATGTGACTAAAAACGCACAGCTTGGAAATATATATATACACACACATGGAGCCTTCTCAAACTTGCTACATATTTTCCATGTAATATCATGCCCAGAAATCTCAGTTGTTATTTCCTTTTCCCTTTGGATTAAGTTTTATTTCTTCACAGATTCAAGTTGTTTGCCCTTTCCTGATGTTACCACACAGGCTGTCCCTTGTATTTAATTTATACCGTTAATAGCCACCCAGTGTCTTCCAGCAGTCAAGATGCATTTGTTATGGAGTTTCTGCAGCCCTTATCTCTTGAGACTTAACAGATGTCGGTGACTAAAAGACAAAGCGCTGCGTAGGATATGAGGGAGCCAGTTGTATTGCATGTGCCGAGATCCCAAAGAGTGGAAAGATGCCTCCACATACAACGTGGGGAGCCTGGCAACTGCCAGTTTGGTGTCATGGTTAAGTGTGCGGACTCTTATCTGGAAGAACCGGGTTTGATTCCCCACTCCTCCACTTGTAGCTGCTGGAATGGCCTTGGGTCAGCCATAGCTCTCGCAGAGTTGTCCTTGAAAGGGCAGCCTCTGGGAGAGCTCTCTCAGCCCCACCTACTTCACAGGGTGTCTGTTGTGGGGGAGGAAGATAAAGGAGATTGTGAGCCAATCTGAGATTCAGAGTGAAGGGCAGGATATAAACCCAATATCTTCTTCTTCCACTGGCCCTAAGCAAACAGGGTCCTTGTGGGGCTATGTAGAGTCTCTTATGCACAAAGACAGTGGAATAAATTGAAAGAAGAAGAAGATGTTGGATTTATATCCCGCCCTCCACTCTGAAGAGTCTCAGAGTGGCTCACAATCTTTTTTACCTTCCTCCCCACACACAATAGACACCTTGTGAGGTATGTGGGGCTGAGAGAGCTCTTACAGCAGCTGCCCTTTTCAAGGACAACTCCTATGAGAGGTATGGCTGACCCAAGGCCATGCTAGCAGGTGCAAGTTGAGGAGTAGGGAATCAAACCCGGTTCTCCCAGATAAGAGTCCACACACTTAACCACTACACCAAACTGGCTCCCCAGTTTGAAAATGGCAGTATGTACAACTGGCAGTATGTACAATTGTACAACTGTGCCTCGGGGAGACAACAGCATAGGTTCTGATTGTGGCTTTCAAGTGAGGCCTGAAGTTCTCTCAGAATTACAGTTGATTTCCAGACTACAAAGATTAGTTCCTTTAGGGAGAAAAAGTGACCTCTGTGGTAGTACATCCAGGGGTCATTTTGTAGAAAAATAGGTGGTGGAGCTCATCCAGGGATTGTTACGCAGCTGCACATACTATTCAATGGACAAGGAGGTGGAACTCTCAGAAGGAGGAGGTGGAACTCTCAGAAAGGTTCAGGAGCTGTGCTCCTGTGAGCTCCCACTGAATCCGAGGCCTGAGTACATCCCATTGAAGTCCCTGCTGTCCACAAACTCAATCTTCCCCAGGTTCCAACTCAAATCTCCGAGAGTTCCCAACCCACAGGAAACAACCCTAGAAGCCAAGTGTTGATATCTCAATTCAGCTGTTTGAGAAACGATAAAGTGACAAGGGGCAGAGAGAGAGAGAGATAGAATGTGCCATGAGGTAAACTACAGAACTTGGCCTGAGTGATTTTATACCTCAGGCAACATCTCAAATTCATTGTTAACTCAAAGACCGTCAAATGTTTTTTGTGCTCTCTTCCGAAAACGGATTTTAAGTCTAGTTTAGAGCAGGGTTGTCAAACTCATTCGTTACGAGGGGCTGGATTTGACAAAAATGGGACTTTGTGGGGCCCAGCCATGTGTGTCATAAAATGTAATAAAGAAAAACAAAGAAGGGAAAGAAACTTAACCCAAAAACTGGAGTAAGAAACCTAAAAAGTTAATATACAATTAAAGGGCCAAACATTAAAAACAAAGTGTAAAAAAATCATAAATCAACATTATATGCATTTATTGTTGTAAGCTAAAACCATTTAAGGGCCTCTATCCTATGTAAAATCATAAAACCTCAATGGGAACCCACTCAACTTGACCTGATGCGTTTCGACCTAAATTGGTCTTCTTCAGAGGTCAGAAAGGTAAGTATACATATTGGCTCATAATACAGAACAGAATAAAACAATAGAACAATGCTAGACCACAAGGAAATTTAGTGAAGTGACAAAGGCTTAGAGATATTCTTGAGGCCTCTTGTTCTATAGCTTTATGTCTTAATCAAGAGCATCCCTAAAGCATTCAGTGTTTTTTTGTATGCCACGTGGTCCAGAATTGATCAAGTAAAGTCAGAGCCTATGAGCCAAGAGTTGTGTGTTAACTCCTGTCAAATTCATTGTTAACTCAAAGACCGTCAAATGTTTTTTGTGCTCTCTTCCGAAAAGGGATTTTAAGTCTAGTTTAGAGCAGGGTTGTCAAACTCATTTGTTACAAGGGCTGGATTTGACAAAAATGGGACTTTGTGGGGCCGAGCCATGTGTGTCATAAAATGTAATGCCAGGCAGCAGAGATATAAACTTTATAAAAGATACAGACAAACACAAAGATATTTTTTTAAAAATTTAAAATCCAGACATAATTTAAACGCTTGTGATATTTTGTTTAAAACAAAAAGGTGGGGGGAAAGTAGGATTTGGCAATGCAATCTTTAAAATAAAACGTCAAGGAAAGAACAGTGACTGAATTTCAAAAGATGGTATTCTGAATTAGCTTTGACACTCCCTTATATGTAGAGTCACCAACTCTGGCATGGGAAATACCTGGAAAATCTGGGGGTGGAGCCTGGGGAGGGTGGGGTTTGGGGAGAGGAGGGACCTCAGCAGTGTATAATGTCATAGACTCCACCTTCTAAAGCAGCCGTTTTCTCCAAAGGAACTGATCTCTACTGTCTGGAAATCATTTCTAATAAAGGGAGAGCCCCAGGTCCCACCTGGAGGCTGGCAATATATATGTGACTGACAGGGGTGGAATTCTAGCAGGAGCTCCTTTGCATATTACGCCACACACCCCTGATGTAGCCAATCCTCCCAAGAGCTTACAAGGCTCTTTTTTGTAAGCTCTTGGAGGATTGGCTCCATCAGGGGTGTGTGGCCTAATATGCAAAGGAGCTCCTGCTAGAATTCCACACCTGGTGACTGATCTCACTGAAGTGACACCTGCCTAATTTGATCTTAATTGACTCTGTTATTCTATTACTGTGAGATCCAGTGTGGTGTAGTGGTTAAGAGTGTTGGGCTACTATCTGGGAGACCCAAGTTTGAATCCTCGTTCATGCCGTGGCAGTTCTCTGGGTGACCGTGGGCCAGTCACACTCTCTCTGAAGGATCCCCAGATCCCACCTGGAGACTGGCAGCCCCAGTTGGTCCCAATAAGAGGTATTACACAGATTGCTTTCTTGGTTTGGGACACGCCCTCAGATCCAGCTTTTTGTTTTCTTTCATGGCCAGCATAGGGCTGTTTTGGTTTTTTTTTACCTGAAAATTTCCTTTCCCTCACTTGTAGTGTTTCAAGCAGCTTTCAACAAGAAATCAATGTACAGTGGAAACGGTGGCTTCTGAGGAAGAAGACTTGCTCAACATCTTATCTCCCAGGCAACCTGAATTTACTTGGCATCTTGAAGAAGGTTCAGAGCAAACATGCAGCTCTCTCCCAAGAACGAGGGCATGGCTGTGGAAACAGACCCTGCTGACTCCTGCCCAGACTGGAAAGAACTTTTAGATTAACCCCGGGCAGAATAAATTGTCCTGAAGAAAGGAAACAGAATTGAATGTCAGTTTGGGAAAATAAGAATAGCACAACAGATATAAGCACACTGGGTTACCTCAGACTCTGACTGTTGTGTTACTCTAAAGAGGTCAATATATACCTGCAGCACTCTCAGTGCATAGCTCTAAGATGGGAGCCCAGTGGGGTGTCAAACATTTGGCCCAGGGGCCACATCAGGCCCCTGGAGGGCTGCTATCAGGCTGCTGTCATCTGCTTCCTTCTCCCTCTCTTGCTTCCTTTTGTATCTCAACTTGCCTTGCAAGGCTTGCTCAATCGCACAGGAGCTGCAGAGCAAAGGCTCTATTTTCTCGATTGGCTGAGGCACCTCCCTTGGGGAGGAAGGGGGGACGGATAGCTTGCTTTGTCAGGCTCTCTCAAGCACACAGCAGAGCTACCAAGCCAAGCCTCTCTTCCTTCTATTGGCTTAAGCTCCTCCCCCTCCTGGTCCCTTAAGGAGGGAAGGAAGAGCCACAGCTTCCTTTGCCCAGTTCCCTGGATCCGATGGGAGAAATACAAAGAAAGCACCTTTATGACCAATATGTGCTAATGTTTTAAGCATGTTTTACACTTTAGAAAAAAAATCTTTAATTGTGTTTTTTGAGTCCTTTATAAAGTTTATATCTCTGCTACCTAATCTTAAATAGATACGCACATGGCCCGGCCCAACATGGCCTGGCCCGAGAAGGTCTCATCCATGTCAGATCTGGCCCTCATAACAAATGAGTTTGACACCCTTGTTTGGTGTAGTGGCTAAGTGTGTGGACTCTTATCTGGGAGAACCAGGTTTGATTCCCCACTCCTCCACTTGCAGCTGCTGGAATGGCTTGGGTCAGTCATAGCTCTCACAGGAGTTGTCCTTGAAAGGAGAGCTCTCAGCCCCACCCACCTCACAGGCTGTCTGTTGTGGGGGGAGAAGATATAAGAGATTGTAAGCCACTCTGAGTCTATGATTCCGAGAGAAGGGTGGGGTATAAATCTGCAGTCTTCTTCTTCTATATGGCGTTCCAGTTTGGATTCCTGCCTGCCACAATCAACTCAATACTTTTTTTCCTAGATCCCTTCAAAGAATCACAGGAGCCCCATACCTACCATGTGGCAGGAACCATACTGAGAGCTGAATTAGGTGTACGCTTGACCAGCTGCTTTTGCATTCTGGCTTCAGTTAGCCATGGTTAACCTTTGCCTCTTTGGAAACAGGTGGGCTTATAGGACCCCCATGGTGCAGAGTGGTAAGCTGTAGAACTGCAGTCCAAGCTCTGTTTGCAACCTGATTTTGATCCCGGCAGAAGCTGGATTCAGGTAGCCGGCTCAAGGTTGACTCAGCCTTCCATCCTTCCAAGGTCAGTAAAATGAGTCCCCAGCTTGCTGGGGCGGGGGAGTGTAGATAACTGGGGAAGGCAGTGGCAAACCACCCCGTTAAAAGTCTGCTGAGAAAACGTCATGATGTGACATCTTCCCATGGGTCAGTAACGACTCGGTGCTTGCGCAGGGGACTACCTTTACCTTTTACCGGGCTCATTGTACTAAAAATGAATGCCTTTAAAACAACTTGGCAGAAAGTGGCAACCTTTCATTTGGATTGCCTGGGAATCTCCCGAATTGCCTGGGGATCTCTTAAATCGATAACCTTTGTCCGATCTCTGTTAGAAAGCTGATTTTGAGATGTTTCTAGAAAGTGGGTAGAGGCAGCATTGGAGATTTGGTTGGCTGTGCAGGTTTTTTAAAAAATGCCACTTCAGCAGCAGCTGCCACCATAAGAACATAAGAGAAGCCATGTTGGATCAGGCCAATGGCCCATCCAGTCCAGCACTCTTTGTCACACAGTAACCAAAAAACCCAGGTGCCATCAGGAGGTCCATCAGTGGGGCCAGGACACTAGAAGCCCTCCCACTGTGCCCCCCTGCAAGCACCAAGAATACAGAGCATCACTTGCCCCAGACAGAGAGTTCCAACAATAGCATAAGGATCTTCTTCATTGTTTGCCTGAAGGTGAGTTGTAGATGAGCATGCTGAAAATCCATGTAAGTCAATTGACCTAAACACACAACTTGGTCTTCAGTTCTGGACTACTGTGGCTGACTCCAGATAGTGGCTGGAGAGCTCCCAGAATTACAGCTGGTCTCTAGGTGACAGAGATAAGTTGCCCTGGAGAAAATGGCTGCTTCAGGAGGTAGACCCTATGGCAGGGGTGGCCAAACTTGCTTAAAGAAAGAGCCACAAAGACATGAATGTCAGATGTTTGAGATCCACAAGACATGAGTGTCAAAATGTTTAAGATCCACAAGACGAGGGAGGGAGGGAGGGAGGAAGGAACAAAGGAAGGAAAATAGATGAGGAGGGGAGGGAGAGGTGGAAAAAAGCAACTTTAACTTTAAATGCATTCTCCAAACCACAGGCTGACTTTGCAAAATGATTTAAAGAGCCAAATGCCTTCTCCAAGCTGACAAGGCAGCGGAGGCTTTGAGAGCCACACATTTATGTGTGAAAGAAGAAGAAGATATTGGATTTATATCCCGCCCTCCACTCCGAAGAGTCTCAGAGCGGCTCACAATCTCCTTTACCTTCCTCCCCCACAACAGACACCCTGTGAGGTGGGTGGGGCTGAGAGGGCTCTCACAGCAGCTGCCCTTTCAAGGACAACCTCTGCCAGAGCTATGGCTGACCCAAGGCCATCCCAGCACATGTGGCTCCCGAGCTTCAGTTTGGCCACCCTGCTCTATGGCATCGTACCTCACTGGAGTTCCTCTCCTTCCCCAACCCTGCCTTCCCCTGACTCCACCCCCAAAATCTCCAGGAATTTCCCTACCCAAAGATGGCAACCCTAATGGCCTAATCCTTTAACTCATTTGCCACATGCCTATTACCAGGGCTTTTTTTGTAGCAGGCACTCCTTTGCATATTAGGCCACACCCCTGATGTAGCCAATCCACCAAGAGCTTACAGGGCTCTTAGTACAGGGCCTACTGTAAGCTCCAGGAGGACTGGCTACATCAGGGGGCTGTGGCCTAATATGCAAAGGACTTTCTGCTACAAAAAAAGCCGAATGTAACCTGCCCTATTTGAAAATCCGATTAATTCTCGGATAAAAGCAGCAGCGCGATCCGGTGCGCAGTTCGTCATGGCTCGGGTTAATTGGGCCTCCCCGTTGAGGGAATTGGGCTCAGTCGCTTCTTGAGGGAGGAATTTCCAAACTCCCCGACATGTAGAAGATTGAAGATGCTGTCAAAGAGAGGATGCCCTCTTTCCCTTCACCTTTCCTTTCAAGGATGTGAGTGAAGGTAGATTTAATATCGTCTTTAGCAAAATGCTTTATATATTAAAAAAAAAGTTAGTGAAAGGCTTCCCCCCCTCTCCCCACCCGAGATTAATTATCTTCACCTTGACAGCAGCTCTTCAGCAATAATTCTTCAATGGCGATGCCTGTTTGACTGGTCGAGAACGGCTCTTTACCCTCAATTAAGAGCTAAGATAAACCTAAACCTTATTAATCAACTGGAACTTAGGGGGTAGGAGTAGTATATAAGTTTTAAGGTTTCAGACTTAATCACATGCTCTTCTAAATGCTTCTGAAAGTAAAGGACTAATTGCTGTGAGCTGACCGGCCCAGAATAGATGCTCCTGAATGCTCGCTGCACATTGCCACGAGGTTGGGGCACCTTGCACTTGAACCCTCCCCATTAATACTGGCTGCTTTTCTTCCTGCTTCTGTGATGGGAGGGTCATATCTGTGTTGCACGAGGTATGCAGCAAAGAACGTTAGGCTAAGACCGCCCCATTCTTCTTCTTCATTCCGCGTCCTCCAGGAGTCTTTTTTTGCCTGAAGACAATAGGACGATTATTCACCCTTGCGTCTCAAGAGAATCCTTGCTTTTACAGCAAGAACCCAAATACAGTTTAAAACAACGCTAGCATCTCAAAAGGAGAAGAGTATGTTTTTAAACTCAGCCTTGTAAGAGCCCCATGGCGCAGAGTTTTAAAGCTGCAGTACTGCAGTCCTAAACTCTGCTCACGACCTGAGTTCGATCCCCAGCAGAAGCTAGGTTTTCAGGTAGACGGCTCGAGGTTGACTCAGCCTTCCATCCTTCCGAGGTCGGTCAAATGAGTCCCCAGCTAGCTGAGGGGACAGTGTAGATGCCTGGGGAAGGCAATGGCAAACCACCCCGTAAAAGTCTGCCGTGAAAACGTTGTGAAAGCAACGTCACCCCAGAGTCGGAAGTGACTGGTGCTTGCACAGGGGACCTTTCCTTTCCTTTCTCTGCCTTATGGAGTCTCAAAGGGATAATTGCCTTTTCATTCCTCTTCTCACAACAGAAATCTAGTGAAATGGGGGGGTGGGACTGAGAAAGTCCTGAGAGAACCATGACTGGCCTCAGGTGTCTCAAAGCGACTTACAATCGCCTTCCATTCCTCTCCCCACAATAGGCCCCTTGTGAGGCAGGTAGGGCTGAGAGAACCACGACTGGCCTAAGGTCACCTTGCGGGCTTCATGTCTCAAAGCGGCTTACAATTGCCTCCCCATCCTCTCCCCACAACAGACCACTTGTGAGGCAGGTGGGGCTGAAAGAGTTCACAGAGAACCGTGAATGGCCCAAGGTCACCCAGCAGGCTTCTTATGGAGGAGTGCAGAACAAACCCAGCCCTCCACATTCAAATCTGTCGCTCTTGCACGCTATGCCACGCTGGCTTGCCGTTGCTTACCCCAGCAAGGCTAATGTAAAGAGCATGATTTACATTTTGAGCCATTCTGTCCTCATGCAGCATCAATAACAAAGGCTCACATCTATTATTTTCCCCCCACCACCTTGTTTTGCGGTTGTGTGTGTGTGTGTGGTGTGTGTATTTGCCCTCTTTTAATACTGTCTTGCACTTAGCTGTTCTAATAACTTCCAGCTTGCAGGGTTCAGTTAATGACCAGAGTATTGGAAGGCAGGCTGACAATGCTAATAACCCCTTTTATTTTGTGCTGTTTTGTTACTTCCATCTGTTGCCACAGGAAGGAAGGGTTAGTCGTAAATGCTGATTATACCTTCCCTGCTAAAGAAGAGAAAGGAAATGAAATGTCAGCAAGAACGAGTCCGTCTGACAAAAACATCTTCGGCAATTGCTCTTTTCAACCTAGAAATCTCTGAGTAGGCAGATGCCTTCAACGCTCGCACACACACACACAAATCCCAACACTAGTATAAATATCCTGTTATCACGTACAAGACATGGATAGCCTGTCCCACAAGCATGGCCTCTATACTATATTCATACAGGTCAAGTTATCTCAGGGGTATTTTGATGCTAATGAAATGCTATTTTGAGGTCCATTGGTTCCCATGTCTTAAAGATGTCTATAACAGAGAGGACATCACCCCAGAATCGGAAATGACCGGTGCTTGCACAGGGGACTAAAAAGATAAAGGTAGTCCCCTGTGCAAGCACCAGTTGTTTCCAACTCTGGGGTGGCGTTGCTTTCACAACGTTTTCACAGCAGACTTTTTACGGGGTGGTTTGCCATTGCCTTCCCCAGTCATCTACACTTTCCCCCCAGTAAGCTGGGTACTCATTTGACCAACCTCGGAAGGATGGAAGGCTGAGTCAACCTGAACCAGCTTCTGCTGGGATTGAACTCAGGTCGTGAGCAGAGGGCTTCGACTGCAGTACTGCAGCTTCACCACTCTGTGCCACGGGGCAACCTTTACTTTTTAGGGTAGCAAGGTCCCCCCTCCCCCAGCCCCAGCAGAGGAATGGGAGGACAAGGTTGCCAGATCCAGGTTGGGAAACTCCTGGAGATTGGGGGTGGGGCCTGAGGTGAACCTCAGTGGGATACAATGCCATAGAGTCCACCCTCCAAAGTAGCCACTTTCTCCACGGGAACTGATCTCTATAGTCTGGAGAGAACTATAATTCAGGGGGATCCCCAGGTCCCACTTGGAGGCTGGCATCCCTAATTTCAAATAACATTTCATTAAGCTTTTATTAAAGGGACAGGGCATTGGACTCCAGATCTATTGGCAACCAGGCCAATCGCTAACTTTCTCTGGCTAAATAATGTCTGTGGTCAGATGACCCAAGGTCACACCAGCAGCTGCATGTGAAATCAAACCTGGTTCTCCCAGATGAGAGTCTGTGCGCTTAACCGCTACACTGATCAGGCTCTCAGAGTGAAAGTGCTGACCTCCAGACTTTCCCCAGTGCCTAATAACCCTCATTCGAAGGCAGGTCAGAACTGGGTGCCAATAACTGAGGAACCAGAGGCAGATGTCACTCTCTGATCAAGCACTTAAATCCAAAAGGGAACAGTAACAACATCAGCTCCAACTGCTCATCTGACCTCAGCCAATATTAAATAATGCAGTTTCGATCCGCTTCAAGCGACTATTTGCAGGTAGATTCTGCCCTTGCACATAGTAAAATCCAGATGCAAAGTGAATTGAAAGTACATTATTTAGTGTGCGCAAAAGTGCCCCCAAGGACTTTGCATGCAGTGGAAGTTAGTTGCCCTCATACTGATGTGGACAGCCAGTGTGATATAGTGGTTTGAGCACTGGACTAGGATTGGGGAAACCCAGGTTCAGACCCCCACTTGACCATGGAAGCTTGCTGGATGACCTTGGACCCGTCACACACTCTCAGCCTCACCTCTCCCACATGGTGGGAGAGCGCAGGAGAACATGAGTAAGCCATTTGTGTACCCCATTGGAGAGAAAGGTGGGGTATAATTGAATTAAACTAAAATAAACCAACAAAATTACATTCCTGAATTCTCTGCTTTCGATTAAAGTGGGGGTGAAGAGAGTCAAGCACTTTTATGTATAAAGAAACAAAGACAACCATCCCAGCTGTATCAGTAAATTTGTTCCCACATTCCAGCAATTGTGCCTGCATTAGGATAATGTTGAGTTTCATATTAAATAACAACACCCCCCTAGAGAGATTTTAGGCCCTGCCAAGTGCAACGTATCCACTTATGGCCTTGCTCTGGATGCTTCCATTCTCCAGTTTTCGGGGGGTGCCAGGTCGGGACTCACTGCATCCTGGGGCATATCAGTATCCCCTCTGTTTTGGAATTTAGACAGTAATTTAATTTTGCAACGCCTGACCGTGGGAATGACTATGGTGGGAAAACAGTTTTGCAAATAAAATCATGCCGTCTCGTCTGTGTTTTATTTCAGGGTACAGAATGTTGGCACATCTTACGGACTCGGGAACGCCATAGCTCTACTGCAAAGAGAATTCAGCGTGAATTGTTTTAAAAAAATGAGTTTAAGGAGTTGGAAGGTGGAAATTCCTATGCTATATTCCATGTGCATTTTTAAAAAAGAAACAGGTTGAAAGACCTAAAGCAGCAGAAAGGATCCTGAAGTTACTCAAAGGGGTAGTTAAAGACGAGAGCGACTCCCATAAGTCAAGTCACTGAAGTCGTTGCCAAAGAGGCTGTAATAAGCAATTGACAGTGTTACGCGCACATCTGTGAACTGAGCCGTTTCTCATAACTCGGCCGACAAGAATAGGAAGCGAAGACAGATCGGACACTGGCTCAGGAAGAAGAATAGGCCTCTCTTTTAAAAAGCCATTACCGCATTCCTGCTTTTTGGAAAGGATAATGACAGATGGGCTGTGTTAGTTAAGGGCTTAATACCATTTCATTTTCGCGTTCGACTCCCTCCCGATCATGTGCGGTGACATGTCGATAGCTTTGGTACCACGGAGCTCTCTTCTCGAACCATATTGTTTTTCCAGACTTCGCTGCCGAGACGAGGCCTGTAGCCTACTAAAATGATAATCCATTAAGTGAATGTCGATAACTCTTTGTAAATTTTTTCCAGGCTGTTGGAGTAAGATCTGGAGCAGCTGAATTCCTCAAAGCACCATGGGTGTTGATTACTCTGCAGAGAATTGGGCTGGGAAGGTTCCTTTTGGGGACTAAAGGTCCCATTAAAGGAGGGCAGAGGGCAGGGCTGCCAACAGCCACCATAGGTTGCCAATCCCCAGGTGGGGGCAGGGGATCCCCCGCTTTGGTGGCTCCCCCCCCCCGCTTCAGGGTCATCGGAAAGCAGGGGGGATGTCTGCTGGGCACTCCATGATTCCCTATGGAGACTGATTCCCATTGGGTATAATGGAGAATTGATCAGCGGGTATCTGGGGCTCTGGGGGGGCAGCTGTTTTTTGAGGTAGATGCACCAAATTTGCCACATAGCATTCAATGCCTCTCCCCAAAATACATTCCAAGTTTCAAAAGGATTGGACCAGGGGTCCAATCCTATGAGCCCCAAAAGAAGGTGCCCCTATCTTTCATTATTTCCAATGGAAGGAAGGCATTTAGAAGGTGTGTGGTCCCTTTAAATGCGACGGCCTGAACTCACTTTGGAGTTCAGTTATGCTTGTCACAGCTTGCTTCTGGCTCCACCCCCATCTCCTGGCTCCACCCCCAAAGTCTTCTGGTTCCACCCCCAAAGTTCTCAGATATTTCTTGAATTGGATTTGTCAACCCTACCCTGGACAAAGATTCTATCTGCCCCCACCCCCACCCCCAGCTCCATGATCCTGATCAAAATCAAATATTATCGGCTTGCTTCTGCCATCCATGAATAGAATGAGAATTGTTTGTTAGGTAAGAAACATTAAAGGAAAATATTTAGGATTATTAAAGAGCAGATGTTACTTAGCTTATTCACACAGTGATATTATATAGGGTTGCCACCAGGGTGTGTTTTTTTGTAGAAGGAACTCCTTTGCATATTAGTAGTACACCCTCCCCCCATGTAGCCAATCCTCCAAGAGCTTACAGTGCTCTTCTTACTGTAAGTGTGAGTGACCTGTGTTGATAACACCACTATGAAATGAGAAATATTATCAGCAGCAAATCTTCTGGGATTAAAATAAACACACACACACACACACACAAACCAATTATATCCTGTTGCAACGACAGGGATTTATGGAAGTAAAGTTCTGTCCTTCTGAAGATATGATTGCTGACATCCTGACCAAGCCACTCAGCAAGACATTTGAGCACCTTCGAGAGAAGTCGAACCTTCATGACTTCAGTCTGTGAACAGAAGAAGAAGAAAACTGCAGATTAATACCCCGCCCTTCTCCCTGGATCAAAGTCTCAGAGTGGCTTACAATATCTATATCTTCTTCCCCACACAACAAACAACCTGTGAGGTGGGTGGGGCTAAGAGGGCTCTCCCAGCAGCTGCCCTTTCAAGGACAACCTCTGCCAGAGCTATGGATGACCCAAGGCCATTCCAGCAGGTGCAAGTGGAGAAGTGGGGAATCAGACCCGGTTCTCCCAGATAAGAGTCCACACATTTAATCACTACATCAAACTGGCTCTCCGAGTATGATGGATTTTGGCAACTTCACCTCCTGAAGTAATGAGATAATTAATTTTTTGTTTATGCATGCTGATGCCTTAGCTTAGTTTAGAGTTAGAGCTAACGGACTGCTCTGTACATATTTCCAACCAGAAGCCAAGTGTCAATATGCATATTAACCAGTATTGGAAAGCTCTAATTGGGTAATCAATATATTGGGGGTGGACTAGGGAGAAAGCATGGGGTTACAACTTTATGACTCTGTTCTGAACCTCTAGTCTTCCTCGCCAGTTGCTTTTTAGACCTCAGGTAGCAAACATGCAGTAAGAGAGTCAGATAGGATGTTTATTCTTTTTTGTTTTGCAGAATTCCAAGTTACCCTTTACTCACTAGATAAGTAAAGATTACTTCCAAGCTAAATGCATGTGTGCTGGCTGCTTTGTTATTTTATCTTTTGCTTAACTCTGCTAAAAATCCCTAACATATCCAAATCTGAAAATGTAAACCCTATCAGGGGACCCCAACACGGTACCCATTGGCTGCATGGCACCAGCCAACTCTTTTCTTGGCACCTGCCAAGGGTTTTTAGCAAGTGGGCAGGGCTAGATACAATTCCCCCCACCCCAGCAGGGCTTTTGATTGGCTGTTTAGATTAAAAAGCATAATGGTAAACAGAGCTTCTGCTGCAAAGGTTGAAGAGCTGAAGAGTTACTGTGAGTTATGCATAACCTCATTTCCTAACATTTTGTGATTGCTCCACCCTCCAGTGATTGGCTCCACCCTCCTCCACCCACCCTATTTTGTTGTTGTGCACACCACCTTGTGTCATGATAACCAGGGTTTTGTTTGAGCAGGAACACACAGGAACACTGTTCCAGCTGGCTTGGCATCCAGCTGGCTTGGGAGGTGTGGCCTAATATGCAAATGAGTGCCTGCTGGGCTTTTTCTACAAAAAAAGCCCTGATGATAACAGATGTGCCCACAGGCTCAAAAGCTTGAGGGCCCCCCTGAACAGGTTCATCTCCTGGAAATTACAGAGAAGGAAATATACAAACTTCAGTAGGCTTTATAATTGGTCCACTGCATTCATAGGAGATACTCTTGCCAGTGGTTTGTACTTAAATTAGTAAAGCCAGGGAAAAGCATCCAGTGTTCTTGCAGATAACAAGGTACTATATCTATATTTGTTAACTAAAAAATTCTCTCAATTCTGTCTGTCTCTCCATATCGAATACAACCAGGGGTGGAATTCTAGCAGGAGCTCCTTTGCATATCAGGCCACACACCCCTGATGTAGCCAATCCTCCAAGAGCTTAGAAGGCTCTTTTTTGTAAGCTCTTGGAGGATTGGCTACATCAGGGGTGTGTGGCCTAATATGCAAAGCAGCTCCTGCTAGAATTCCACTCCTGAGTACAACTATATCCTGCTTGTTACTGAATAACATACTTGTCTGTTCTTTAAAGAAAATGGTTGGCGGTTGCCCCCAGAGGCCACTGAAGACCCCTGTGTTTTCAGGGTCTGACCTTCGTCCACCTCTTTGTTGAATGAAGATCCTTGACTAACTGGTTTTTTCAATGGTTCAGTCAACTCAAAACAGAAGCCCAGTGGCACCCTCAAGAGTAAGAAAATGGATTCCAGTATAAGCTTTTGTGAGACAGAGCTCACTTCTTCAGATAGCTTCGCTATTTGTCTGGACAGATTTTTGAGTCCAGTGGCACCAGTTAAGTTGGTGGAATTAGCAAGAAGCAACCCCACAATGGCTGTGATCACACAAACTAAATAATGCACTTTCAACCCATTTTCAATGCACTTTCCAACTGGATTTTGCCAGTTCACATAGTAAAATCCAGTTGAAAAGGGCATTGAAAGTGGATTGAAAGTGCATTATTTAGTGTGTATGATCACAGCCAGTGATAGAACAACCTCCCCAGGGAGGTTTGCCTGGCACCCCTCACTTTCAGAGGCACTTGAATGAGGACTGCATTTGGTTAAATCCAAGTAGGCAGCCGTGTTGGTCTGAAGTAGTAGAACAAAATAGGAGTCAATTGCACCTTTAAGACCACCTTCGTTTTATTCAGAATGTAAGCTCTCGTTCTGAATAAAACTAAGTTTTATTCTTCAGATACCTTCGTTATTTGTCTGGACAGATTTTTGAGTCCAGTGGCACCAGTTAAGTTGGTGGAATTAGCAAGAAGCAGCCCCACAATGGCTGTGAAAGACTGCATTTGGTTAAATCCAAGTAGGCAGCCGTGTTGGTCTGAAGTAGGAGAACAAAATAGGAATCGATTGCACCTTTAAGACCAACTTAGTTTTATTCAGAACGAAAGCTTAAGTTCTGAATAAAACTAAGTTGGTCTTAAAGGTGCAATTGACTCCTATTTTGCATGTGGTTAAGTTTACTACCAGTTCCAAGTAGTGATTTTGAATTGTTATTTGTGCTTTTAATGTATTTTATCCGATGTGTTTTATCTGTGTGTGTAAGCCACCTTGAGCTCCATAAAGAAGGCAGCTGAAAAGAGAAAAGAAGGAAGGAATTATTTCCCCCTAGATTTGCACTGCTCAGGCTTTTTCCAGCTCTCCAAATCCAGCTACAATCAACCAGGACTCAGCTGAATTGGGTGCTTTGGGGAAAATATATTCTATTCCTTTCCTAAAATCTGCTCGGCCTGCAAAGTGGAATTAGACTCCAGTCTAACTTAAGGATGCTCAAACACCAGCCAGTTCAGCTTGTGTCCTGTTTGCCAGTCGCGAACGGGAGCCTGATTTTTCGACGGTCGGTTCGGCTGCTCGTAGATCTGTTTGTGGGTGTTCGGCACACCGCTTTGCTGAATTCCTTCCCAACCGCGCAGTATGACACACCTGGAAGTTTGTGCAGGCCCTTTCTTGAACAGCCTGATTGAGCTCCACTGCCGTTGTCCTTGCTGTGTAGCTTGCTCTTCTCAGCAGGCGCTTGTTTAAACAGACGGTTGGATGACTCACAAAGCATATAAATCAATCATGAATAAATCCTGTGCTCCAATAAAAGCCTACCCTTCCGTGTTCATCTAGGGCAGTGAAACTAATGGATGCTGATCAATTTGCATCAGCAGTTTTTGACTCTGCGTGTCTTTGCACATGTGCAGTTTTGCAAAAAATTAAAATCAAACTGGTTCGCCCCCATCTGTACTCTGAAACGTTAGCATCTCGAACTCAAACGCTTCATTCTGTGCTACACATGGAATGGCTCGTAGAAGATAAATCACAAATGTTTGAAGCACGTTTCTAAACTTTTTAAAAACCTTACCATTTTTGATATCTAAGATTAGATGGTCTAGATTAGGCTGATCTCATCAGATCTCAGAAGCTAAGCAGGGACGGCAGGGTTGCTATGCGGAGTCAGGCAATGGCGACCCACCTCGGTTGATCTCTTGCCTTGAAAACCCTAATGGGTCACCATAAAGCAGCTGTAACTTCACAATACTGTCTATTCCTAGACTGGCAGTGAAGAGGCATTCTGCGAAATGGAACGCATGGAATTCACTGCCACAGGAGGTGGTGGCAGCTACAGGCATGGATGGATTCAAGAGGGGATTGGATAAACATGTGAACCAGAGGTCCATCAGTGGCTATTAGCCACAGGGTATAGATGGAACTCTCGGTCTGGGGCAAGTGATGCTTTGTATTCTTGGTGCTTGGGAGGGCAACAGTGGGAGGGCTTCTAGTGTCCTGGCCCCACTAGTAGACCTCCTGAGGGCAACAGGTTTTTTCTTTCTTTTTGGACACTGTGTGAGAGTGTTGGACTGGGAGGGCCATTGGCTTGATCCAACATGGTTTCTCTTATGTTATTTTCTTATGAAAGGCACTTACATGGTAGCATTAAAGGGCATTTCTAGGAACTGAAAAGTCTGGTGGAGGTGATAGTAGAAGGAACCCTCACAGAAAATATGGCTGCTCTTTGGTTCTTTTTGAGACCCAGTTTGGTGTAGTGGTTAAGTGTGTGGACTCTTATCTGGTAGAACCAGGTTTCATTCCCCACTCCTCCACTTACAGCTGCTGGAATGGCCTTGGGTTAGCCATAGCTCTCATAGGAGTTGTCCTTGAAAGAGCAGCTGCTGTGAGAGCCCTCTCAGCTCCACCCATCTCACAGGTTTGTTGTGGGGGAGAAAGATAAAGGAGATTGTGAGCCGTTCTGAGTCTCTGATCCAGGGGGAAGGGCAAGGTATAAATCTGCAGTCTTCTTCTTCTTCTCTCAGAAATGGGAGGTTTTAAAACCCTTTATTCCACCTTCTGTTGAAGAAAGTAGAAATGTAAGCAATCACTAAAAAAATGAATATGTATCTTTCCTACGAGTAGCACTATTTGTAAAGACTCCCCCCCCCCCTTTCTGTGAGCTGCTTTCAATAGCTCTGAGTTTTCTCAGGACCAGGGCTTTTTTTGAGCAGGAACGCACGGGAACACAGTTCCAGCTGGCTTAGTGTCAGGGGTGTGTCCTAATATGCAAATGAATCCCTGCTGGGCTTTTTCTACAAAAAAGGTCTGTGTGAAACAATGGTGACATCAGGGGGTATGGCCTAATAGGCAAATGAGTTCCTGCTGGGCTCTTTCTACCCAAAAAGCCCTGCTGAGGACCATCCTCCAATCACTGTATGTTTATGAACACCACCCAGGACAACTTGATCTTGACTTCGATGAGCCGGCCATCTTAATAGAAGTTCATTCCCAAGTCTCAAGGCATCTCCATCTGGCACTGCTGTGTATCCATCTCTATTTGAGCCCCACATTGTCTCAGCCTTCCTTTTCTACCAGCCAAATTATTCCTTTAAAAAAAAAATCTTATAATTTTCTATTGTTTATCAGCCCCTCTTCTCTCTCCCTCCCCCCACTTCTGTGTGTTGTCTTGACTCTAAATGTCATCCCCGTTCATCATCGTTAATGTTTCTTTCATGAATGGCTTTAATTTTAACTGCATATACGGCTCACTTCATGGGAGTTCTGGGCATCCTAGCAATCTAGGGTACCACTCTGTGTTTTATTAGCTATAAAAATGATGCCAACTAAGCAGGCGAAGTTGTAAGAAGGAGTCCAAGTTTGAGGTGGTTGAGGGTGAGGGCTTACATTACTGCAGCATATATCTACTTCATCTGTTCTTCAGGGAGGCTATGTGCCTCCCTCAAAGGTCTATCTACAAATATTGGGGGACTTTCACAATTTGGGAGGCAACGGGGGGCATTTGGGATTCTAAGCAACATTTTCTCCCTACTTGCAATGGCCACTTTGGTATAGTGGTTAAGAGCAGGAGTGGAATTCTAGCAGGAGCTCCTTTGCATATTAGGTCACACACCCCTGATGTAGCCAATCCTCCAAGAGCTTACAAAAAAGAGCCTTGTAAGCTCTTGGAGGATTGGCTACATCAGGGGTGTGTGGCTTAATATGCAAAGGAGCTCCTGCTAGAATTCCACTCCTGGTTAAGAGTGTGGACTCAAAGCTGGGAGAACTGGGTTTGATCCCCACTCCACAGGCAGCTGCTGGGTGACCATGCATCAGTCACAAATTCTCTCAGAGCTGTTCTCTCAAGAGGAGTTCTCTCAGAGCTCTTTCAGGCCCAACAGGGTGTCTGTTGTGAGGAAAGGAAGGGAAGGGGATTGTAAGCTGCTCTCTGAGACGCTGAGTGAAGGGTGGGGTATATATCTACTCTCCTCCTCCTCCTCCTCCTCTTGACAGCCAGTAGAGGATAGTTGTTTCATGCTGCCTCCAGGTCTTATTGCCCACCACCTGTTGGAGATTTAAAAAAAAAAAGTCATTACAAGTTCTTACAGAAGTTCTTACTGAAAGTGATAAAGTTTTACTGTAGAGGTTCTGGTTATTCCACGAGCTACCTTTTGTCACTTTCAGGGTAAGTCTAGGAAACACTGGAAACTCTGGTTTTATCATAGAATTTCAGTGATTCCTAGAGCTACCCTTTTCCATTTCTGGTAAGAACTTCTGGTAAGTACATGGAGTTGCATTTAAAAATATATATCCCCTGATGCTGGCTGCCCACACAATCCTCCTGGTAACCCAACACCCCACACTGAAGACAAAATCCCAGATTTCTCCCCCAGGCCTTTACAAAAGTGTAACACAGCAAACAGGAATCACTCTTAAGATGAAAGAGTTGGCTGGTGGTCTTCGGGTATAAGGGTCTCGTTGAGTACGTGAGCTGGGTATCAAATGCATATATCATAAATGTATTTCTCTCTCTCTCTCTCTCAGCTTGGCTTCGCGAACGAAGATTTAAGAAGGGTGCAGTAGTCCACGTCTGCTGCAGGCTCGCTGGTGGCTGACAAGACCAATGCGGGACAGGCAGATCCGGCCACAGTGGCTGCAGGGAAAAGTCTGATTTGGGGTTGGTGCTGTAGCAGGGCGATTCTTCCTCAATCTCCTTTTGTCCTCAAGACCAGCTATGCATACGTTCTCAAAGGAAGAGACAGCCTGGTGGATGGTGTGCCTCCATGCTTTGCGATCTGAGGCTAGGTCAGACCACTGGTGATGGTTGATGCGACAGGTGCCAAGGGATTTCTTCAAGGAGTCCTTGTACCTCTTCTTTGGTGCCCCTCTATTTCGATGGCCGGTGGAAAGTTCGCCATACAGAGCAATCTTGGGAAGGCGGTGGTTTTCCATCCTAGAAATATGCCCTGCCCAGCGCAGCTGCGTCTTCAACAGCAGTGCTTCGATGCTTGTAACCTCCGCCCTCTTGAGGACTTCAGTGTTGGTCACAAAGTCACTCCAGTGGATGTTGTGGATGGTGCGAAGGCAGCGCTGATGAAAGCGCTCAAGGAGTCGCAGGTGATGACGGTATAAAACCCACAATTCGGAGCCGTAGATGAGGGTTGTCAACACAACCGCTTTGTAAACATTGATCTTTGTGCCTTTTTTCAGATGCTTGTTGCTCCATACTCTTTTGTGCAGTTGGCCAAATGCACGGTTTGCCTTTGCCAGCCTGTTGTCGATCTCCTTGTCAATCTTGGCATCTGAGGAGATGATGCACCCCAGGTAGCTGAACTGCTGGACTGTCTTCAGTACTGATTCACCCACAGTGATGCAGGGAGGGTGATAATCTTCCTGGGGTGCAGGCTGGTGGAGAACTTCTGTCTTCTTCAGACTAACTTCTAGGCCGAATAGCTTGGCAGCCTCTGCAAAGCAGGACGTCATATGCTGCAGAGCTGATACCGAGTGGGAGACGAGTGCAGCATCATCAGCAAACAGTAGCTCTCGGATGAGTTTTTCCATTGTCTTGGAGTGAGCCTTTAGTCGCCTCAGGTTGAACAGGCTGCCATCAGTGCGATAGCGGATGTAGACACCATCGTCATCATCTAGATCTACTGCAGCTCTTTGAAGCATCATGCTAAAGAAGATCGTAAAGAGAGTTGGCGCGAGAACGCAGCCTTGCTTTACACCTGTGCCTATTGGGAAGGGCTCCGAGAGGTCGTTGCAGTGTCTGATTTGGCCTCGCTGGTCTTCATGTAGCTGGATGATCATGCTGAGGAATCTCGGAGGACATCCTAAACGTTCCAAGATTTGCCACAGGCCTTTCCTGCTAACGGTATCGAAAGCTTTGGTAAGGTCGACAAAAGTCACATATAGACCCTTGTTCTGTTCCCTGCATTTCTCTTGGAGCTGCCTGAGAACAAATACCATGTCAGTGGTGCTCCTGTTAGCTCTGAAGCCGCACTGACTCTCTGGGAGGAGTTCTTCTGCAATGGTGGGCACCAGTCTGTTCAGAAGTATTCTGGCAAGGATTTTGCCTGCGATGGAGAGCAGGGTTATCCCCCGGTAGTTGGAGCAGTCTGACTTTTCTCCTTTGTTCTTGTATAGAGTGATGATGATTGCATCGTGAAAGTCCTGTGGTAGTTTGCCTTGTTCCCAGCAGGTGACAAGTACTTTGTGAAGTGTGCTATGTAGTACTGTGCCCCCATGCTTCCAGATCTCTGGTGGGATTCCATCAACTCCCGCTGCCTTGCCACTTTTCAGTTGCTTGATGGCTTTAACAGTCTCTTCTAGGGTGGGGATCTCATCCAACTTTGTTTTCACTGGTTGAAGTGGGGTGAGGTGGATTGCTGAATCTTGAACTACGCGGTTGGCACTGAAGAGAGCCTGAAAATACTCCGACCACCGGTTCAGTATGGATGCCTTGTCTGTGAGGAGCACTTGGCCGTCTGCACTACGCAAGGGTCTCTGAGCCTGATATGATGGGCCATATACTGCCTTCAGGGCTTCGTAGAACCCTCTTAAATCACCAGTGTCTGCACACAGCTGGGTTCTCTCTGCAAGCTTGGTCCACCACTCGTTCTGAATGTCTCGAAGCTTGCGCTGGAGGTTGCTACATGCAGCGCGAAAGATTGCTTTTTTCCCGGGACAGGAGGGCTGAGCAAGATGTGCTTGGTAGGCAGATCTCTTTTTCGCTAGTAATTCTTGGATCTCTTGATTGTTCTCGTCAAACCAGTCCTTGTTTTTCCTTGTGGAGAACCCGAGGACTTCTTCAGAGGTCAACAGGATGGTAGTTTTTAGGTGTTCCCAGAGTGCTTCTGGAGAAGGGTCTGTGGGGCAACTGGGGTCCTCAATTCTTGACTGGAGTTTTGCCTGGAAGGCAGTTTTAACTTCGGCTGACTGAAGGCTGCCAACCTGAAGCTTCCTCCGAGGGATACCTCCTCTCCTGGGTGTGGGTTTAAAGTGAAGACAGAGATTGCATTAGAGACATAATAAATATAATAGATCAAGCTGGCTTCAGATAGGAGTACCACTTTGATGTCCTAATTTTTCACTTATGGCTTCTTGCGGGGCATTTGATAACATTGCATATTGAGACAGTGGTAGTTTCCAGTTTAAGAGCCACCGGTCTATATCCCGCATCAATAATTCACAATGTCCTTTGTCCTGTTCAACACAATCAGGACTTTTCTGCCTTTTATTTAAAAAGCTTGCTTGTGTGCATATCTACCTATTTGCTGATCCTCGCTAATGGAGACCTTGGGCACGATCCAACCAAAATCCAACCCATTAAAAGCCCCATTGACTTCAAGGACAATCCTGGTTTAGTTCTTCGGCAGGCATTTGTGGTTGCGACATTTCCCAACTCACACGAGGATTCTGTCCATTTCTGTATTCCGCAGATTAAAGTCCCTTGTGATTCTGCTTTCTTTCTTTCTTTTTTCTTTCTTTCTTTGCACATCCTCAGTAGAGTACAATCATATGTATTTGATGTTTGCTTTTACCAAATTAATTCCCGTCAAAAAACATATCTGAGAAGATGAAACTCACGTTTATGGAGAGCAGGGGCTTCCAAGGCTCTTTTTTGTAAGCTCTGGGAGGATTGGCTACATCAGGGGTGTGTGGCCTAATATGCAAAGGAACTCCTGCTAGAATTCCACCCCTGATGGAGAGAATAGGAAGAGAAACATCAGGCTCCCTAGTGACGCAAAACAAAAGAAAAATGTGCAGGCAGGGCTTTTTTTGTACCAGGAACTCCTTTGCGTGTTAGGCCACGCACACCTGATGTAGCCAGTCCTCCAAGAGCTTACAGGGCTCTTAGTACAGGGCTTACTGTAAACTCTGGGAGGATTGGCTACATCAGGAGGGTGTGGCCTAATATGCAAAACAGTTCCTGCTACAGAAAAAGCCCTGCAGGTATATATTTTTTGAAAACACATTAAAGTATTTCCTATTGCCTATCAAAATGCATGACAAACTTCTCTGTATTTCAGGGCCTGTGTGTTGTACCTTTAGTGTCCGGAACTAATTTTGGATGAGTCATTAAGAGGAAGGGGAAGGGTTATAGTTCTCCCTCCATCATTATAGTTTGGATTCTTGTTGATAATAATTGAGCTGCGAACCCCAGATGAGGTTTTCAAGGCAGCAAAGGGGCAGAGGTGCTTTGCCGTTGCCTTCCTCTGCATAGCAATCTTGGGCTTCCTTGTCAAGTCATCTAAGCCACTGGTCCATAGTATATCTGTTCCATAACCTATTTTGCAATATACAAAGATGTACATTTAAAAAAAAAATTCTCATCTATGGTAAAGTGTGCCATCAAGTCACAACCGACTCAAGGCAACCCCATGAATTTCCACCTCCTGGGGTTTTCAAGGCAAGAGATGAGCAGAGGTGGTTTGCCACTGCCTGCCTCTAAGAACATAAGAGAAGTCATGTTAGATCAGGCCAATGGCCCATCCAGTCCAACACTCTGTGTCACACAGTGGCCACAAAACAAACAAAAAAAAAACCCTCAAGTGTCCTCAGGAGGTCTACAAGTGGAGCGAGAAGTCCTTCCACTGTGCCCCCCCACAAGCACCAAGAATACAGAGCATCACTGCCCCAGACAGTTCCAACAAAGGTTAGTAAGACAAGATCTTCCCTTACAGAACCCATGCTGAGTCTTCCTCAATAACAGTTCCAACAAAGGTTAATGAGCCAAGATCTTCCCTTACAGAACCCATGCTGAGTATTCCTCAATAACTTGTGTTCATCAATGTGCCTACTCATTCTGTCTTTGATAATGGTTTCTACCAACTTTCCCGGTATTGAAGTCAGACTGACTGGCCTGTAATTTCCCGGATCTCCTCTGGAACCCTTTTTAAAGATGGGAGTGACATTTGCTACTTTCCAGTCCTCAGGAACAAAGACAGATTTCAATGAAAGATTACATATTTTTGTCAGGAGATCCACAAGTTCACCTTTGAGTTCTTTCAGAACTCTTGGATGTATGCCATCCGGACCTGGTGACTTATTAGTTTTTATTTTGTCTATCAGTTGTAGGATGTTCTCTCTTGTCACCTCAATCTGACTCAGGTCCATCAGCACCCCTTCCAAAATTAGTGGTTCTGGAGTGGGCAAACACTTCTCATCTTCCACAGTGAAGACAGCCATCTCCCTATCCTCCTTCAGTAATCCTTTTACCCCTAGGTCATCCAAGGGCCCCAGTGCCTCCCTGGCTGGTTTCTTGCTTCTAATATATTTGAAGAAATGTTTATTGTTTGTCTTTATGCTTTTTGCAAGATGCTTCTCATAGTCCCTTTTTGCCTGCCTGATCACAGTCTTGCATTTGATTTGCCACAGCCTGTGTTCCCTTTTATTAACCTCACTTGGACTAGCTTTCCACCACTTAAAGGAATCCTTCTTACCTTTTACAGCTTCCATTACTTTGTTTGTTAACCATGAAGGCTTTTTCTTATACCTATTTGTGCCTTTCCTAACTTGTGGTATATATTTTATTTAAGCTTCTAGGATTGTAGTTTTAAATAGCCTCCAAGCTTCCCCAAGGGTTTTGACTGTATTTACCTTTCCTTTCAGTTTCCTTTTCACATGCCTCCTCATCTCAGAGAATTTACCCCTTTTAAAGTTAAAAGTGGTTGTGCTGGTCTTGTGGGGCAACTCCCTATTTATACAAATGGTGAAATCAATAACATTATGGTTACTGCTCCAAGTGGTACAATCACTTTTACATCTCTCACCAGATCTTGGGCATTACTTAGGACCAAATCCAGGATCGCCCCACCCCTGGTAGGTTCTGTGACCATCTCTTCCATAGCACAGTCATTGAGAGTGTCTAGAAACTCAATCTCTTTCTCCCGACCAGAACACATTGACCCAATCAATCTGCGGGTAGTTAAAATCACCTATTATGACACAGTTTTTACATTTAGCCACCATCTTTAATCCTTCCATCATATTATAATCATCCTCTATCTTTTGATCTGGTGGGTGATAACAAACTCTGCATAGCAACCCTGGAGTTCCTTCAGGTCTTCCATCCAAGTACTGACAGCAGGGCTTTCTTTGAGGAGGAACATACAGGAACGCAGTTTAAGGGGAGGTATTTGTGAGTTTCCTGCATTGTGCAGGGGGTTGGACTAGATGACCCTGGAGGTCCCTTCCAACTCTATGATTCTATTATTCCAGCTGGCTTGGCATCAGGAGGTGCGGCCTAATATGCAAATGAGTTCCTGCTGGGCTTTTTCTACAAAAGAGCCCTGTGTGAAACAAATGTGACCTCAGGGGGTATGGCCTAATATGCAAATAAGTCCCTGATGGCCTTTTTCTACCAAAAAAAGAGGCCTAACTGACAGAATTGATCCTGCTTAACATTTGAGCTCTGGCTGTTATGGACTATTAGGGCTGCCACATTCTGAATCATTTTTGTCGGGTGACATGTTCAAGTTTTCTTGGGGTCTTAAGGTCTGATTATCTGGTGTGGGACTGCAGGGATGAGCGGAGGTTCTGTAGTAGAGCATTTGTGGTTTTCCTTCAGCATCACATCGATCTTTGCTTTTTATCAGGCTAAAAGAAAACTTATCACACATGAAGATCACTGTATTTTTTTCCGCCTTATTTTATCTTAAATAAACCAAACAGCAAGGCTTTGAACTTGGCTGCTATCGATCTAGTTCTCTTCTTTTGAAATGTGTTTTCCCCCCTTTTCCCAATGAAAACTCAAACAACACCCTTCTTGTGACGTACATCTAAATGGCAGGTCTGTGATCTGTGGGTGAGTGTGTGTTTGTATATGTAGTGTTAGCAGGGGTCGTTTTGTAGAAAAATAGGTGGTGGAGCTCATCCAGGGATTGTTATGCAGCCACACCTACTATTCAATGGACACGGTGGGAAGGAGGAGGTGGAACCCTCAGAAAGGTTCAGGAACTGTGCTCCTGTGAGCTCCCGCTGAATCCGAGGCCTGAGTGTTAGGGATCCCCTGGAATTATAGCTCAACTCCAGATTACAGAGATCAGTTCTTTCTTTTGGAGAAAACAGATGCCATGGAGGGTATACTTTGTGGCATTGTACCCCACTGAGGTCCTTGTCCTCCCTAGGCTTCATCCCCAAATCTCCAGGAGTTTCCCTTCTTGGATATTGCAAGGTGGTTGGGGGGGACCTGGCAACTCATGCATGTGTGTGAGAGAGACAGAGAATGGTTAATGGGAATTGCAAACCAAAAAGGAAAAAAAAGCTGTGATTTTTACAGTATGGTGGAAACTGCCTCACATTGTAACCTACTTATGGCCAGGGCTTTTTTTGTAGAAAAAGCCCAACAGGAACTCATTTGCATATCAGGCCACACCCATTGACACCAAGCCAGCCAGAACTGCATTCCTGTGTGTTCCTGCTCAAAAAAAGCCCTGCTTATGGCACCCCTGAAGGGTTTTCTTCAAGGCAAGATATTTGCGGAGACGGTTTACCATTGCCTGGTTCCTAGAGTTGCCAAGTCCCTCTGCTGCTGTGGAGGGGGACTTGTTTTTCGGCAGGGAGCTCTAGGATTCAGTGTAAAACTCCATGGTACCATAGAGTTTTTAGTGAGAGTCCTACAGCATCCCTGCATGACATCCCTATGTGACATCATCGCACCAGGGGTGGTGTGCGATGATGTCACATAGGGATGTCATGCAGGGGTCTTCGGGAGTGGGGATCACCCTGGCGTCCTGCTCCCTGCTGGCAGGTTGGGGCCCTCTCGGGCAGAGAATCCCCCGCCCCCAGCAGGAGCTTGGCAGCCCTATTGGTTCCATGTCATGACCCTGGTATTCCTTGGTGGTCTCGCAGCCAAATACTAACAGGGATCACCCTGCTTAGCTTCCAAGAACTGATGAGGTCTAGCTAGCCTGGGCTCTCCAGGTCAGGCTGTGATTTTGTGCAGGTCTGTATTTGTAACAAGAAGGAAGCTAATATAATGAGACACAGGGATGCAAAGTTCTCCCTCAGGGAGACAAGAGTTTTGTCCATAGGGGTGCCAAGTCCCCTGAGTTCTCCGGAGGGGGACTTTCGCACATGTGCAAAGCGCATGCGTGATGCAATGACGTCACCCAGAAGTGCCATCATTGCACAGGCGATGTCGTGCATGGCCACTCTAGGCATTTCTGGGAAACCTCTATGGTTGTTCCCAGATGCTCTAGCAATGTGGGAGGGCAAACTTTATGGTACAATAGGTACCATAGAGTTTTGCCCTCCTAAATTGCTAGAGCGTCTGGGAAAACCATAGAGCAGCCGCCCACAATGTCACCAGCACAATGACATCACCCACAAGTGACATCATTGCACCAGCGACATCAGGGGAGGTTCCCCCCGCTGGCCCAATGTGGTTAGGAACCTCCAGGGTGGGAGAACCCCCACCTGGCCTGGGTGCTTGTCAGCCCTATTTGTCCACCTGTTCTGCCAGGAAATAAGTCAAACAGAACAATCCTCTGTGGAGTTTCTCCAGTGTAACCCCATCAATTTCAATAGGCTTAGACTGGAAGAACTCTGTAGTCCTGGATTGTGAGGTGTGTCTAATAATGGCTCAGCAAAGAGGCCTCTGCTTCTGGACGGACTGTAAGAATTATATGTTTGCTGAGCCATTAAGATATAGTGGTAAACTCGTGGCACTGTCCAGAGAGAATTTGTGAAATACGACTTCCTTTATCGACGCTTTCAAGTAATAAAGTGTGATGGCTTTAACTCAGGAAGATTTCTTATTTCCAGAAAACGAACTCAGCCCTAAAAATGGGGCTCCAATTGACAAAAGTTTGGCTTCCAAGGCATGTTCCGTCAACGAAGCCATTTCGATCGCTGAACCGCAATGTCGCACGTACTGCACTATTAGACTCGCTCATCTTCAATTTTTTTTGTTTAAACATTTTGTGCCATTACAGAAATACAGCTGGAATCCCAAGTAATTACCTAGAAAGCTTTAAAAAAAATCTCTATGTATAATTTATTCTAATTCTGTAATGTCATTTTAAAATTGGCCGGACATTTTAAGCACTTGAGAGTGAGGGAGATGGTGTCAATGGTCTACTTCTAATATGCATTACTGTGCTGCCATTGATGTTACAGATAATTTGAATGAATTTAGTTGGAAAGTTGGGTCACTGAAGCATTTAAAAGGGTAACTAACAGTGCCATCCTAACCAATGCTAACACCCTTTTAAGTCCATTGAAAACAGTGGGCTTGGAACCATATAACCCCATTTAGGATTGCTTGCTAAGAGTGGAACTTAAGGCTCTGTGAATTCTGTCCAAGGTGGCCTTTGGGATAAAAAAAAAATCCCTCTGAAATAATATGTCACGGCAGCATAAAAATATTAGATTTGGGGCCTCAGGAGTGGGTAATATTCAAGGCTCTTTTATGTGCCCACAGCGAAAGCTAGAAAAATATGATCCACTGAGAATTTTGAATTATGGACAATTAGCGAACGTTGTAACAATGCAAGATGTCTCTGATGCCTTTTTAATAATAGGAATCATTGTGGGCATCATAAAATACTAATTTTGTTTTCTTACTACTTCCAAGTAAAGTATCATTCTCCCTTGTGAGGGGGAGCTAAGTGGCAAAGCGGAGCACAGCAGTCCTGAAAGATTACGTTTTGTTGAAAATAACATTTCTCGACTAGTTGGCCAGGGTTTCCTCGAACTTTGCGGTAACTTGGGGAATGTTTGAGCAGGAGGACAGGTCTACTCCCTGAATGAGGGATGCTGGCCTCCAGGTGGGACTGGGGTAGGGTTCCCAGCCTCCCACTTGGGGTAGAGATTCCCCCAGTTTTGGAACCTCCAACCTGACGGCACAGAGCTGGCCAGTGGATGGACCCCCATCCCCAAACAGCTCCACTGGCACCCAACGTGTCCAGCACAATGACATTACCCGGAAGTGAGGTCATCGCACTGGGCACGTTATGCAGGGGACACACTAGTAATTAGGGTAAAAATTCTATGGGAGAAACTTTCCCTGCCAGGAGCCAGGTAAAACCTGGCAGTCCCTAAGGATTTCCTGGACTTACAGCTCATCTCTAGACTACAGAGATCAGTTCCCCTGGAGAACATGGATGCTTTGGAAGGTGGACTCTGTGGCATTATATCCCGCTGAGGTCTCTGTCCTCCCCAGGCTCCACCCCCAAATCTTTAGGAATTTCCTACCCTGGAGTTGGCAACCCTACCCCCATCCCCCAACAGTTTCCCCCCTGACCTGGCAACCTTACACTGAATCAATCTGACATCTCTCCTTGGCCTTCAGAGAAATAGCCTCTTGCTGGCGTCTTCTGCTCTCCATTCCTGTTCACCATCTTAAGATTCCAGTCATTAAATTTCACCCTGCTCCAGATAACCCAGGCTAGCCCACTCTTGTCAGATGTCAGAAGCTCAGCAGGGTCAGCCCTGGTTAGTTCTTGGATGCAGGGGTGGAATTCTAGCAGGAGCTCCTTTGCATATTAGTCCTCACAACCCTGATGTAGCCAATCCCCAAGAGTTTACAAGGCTCTTTTTTTGTAAGCTCTTGGAGGATTGGCTACATCAGGGGTGTGCGGCCTAATATGCAAAGGAGCTCCTGCTAGAACTCCACCCCTGCTTGGATGAGAGATCACCAGGGAAGTCCAGGGCTGCTATGCAGAGGCAAACAATGGTGAACCATCTTGGTTCATCTCTTGCTCTGAAACCGTACAGGGTCTCCATAACATCAACTGTCACTTGACAGCATTATCCATCATTAGTTCAATTTCAGCTACCCAAGAAAGAGGAGAAAGTCTGGTCGGTAAGACAAGAGAGTCAGTGATACAAACCCTTCATGCCAGTTTGGTGTAGTGGTTAAGTCTATGAATTCTTATCTGGGAGAACTGGATTTGATTCCTCACTCCTCCACTTGCAGCTGCTGGAATGGCCTTGGGTCAGCCATAGCTCTCGCAGGAGTTGTCCTTGAAAGCTTCTATAAGAGCTCTCTCAGCCCCACCCACCTCACAGGGTGTCTGTTGCGGGGAAGGAAGGTAAAGGAGATTGAGAGCCACTCTGAGATTTGAAGTGGAGGGTGGGATATAAATCCAATATCTTCTTCTTTGCATGCAGAAGGCCCCAGTTTTGGAGGGTGGACTCAGTGGCATTGTACCTCACTGAGGTCCCTGTCCTCCCTAGGCTCTGCCCCTAAATCTCTAGAGGTTTCCCAATCTGGAGCTGGCTACCCTACCCCCCAGCCCCTGACAGTGGCCAGGAGGGACTTCGCAATGCTATCAGCTGCATTTTCTCAGAGGCGTAGAAGAGAAGCGCTGGAGCTGTCTTTCGACTCTCTGATGCCCTCTGTTTATCAACTCAAATGAACCATGTCCCATTGGGTGTGGCTTGGCCTCTTCATTTGCAGGGTCGGACCTGGATTGTCTGGTACCCTAGGCAAAGCTAACTTCTGGTGCCCCCCCCCCTGCACTGATAACATCCCCGAGTCAAATGGGGGGCACCCAGTTTGGTACCCTCAGAAGGGCAGTGCCCTAGGCAATTGCCTAGTTTGCCTAGTGGCAAGGCCGGCCCTGTTCATTTAAGCGTTCTTTTTTTGCAGGAGCTCCTCTGCATATTAGGCCATGCCTCCCTGATGTAGCCAATCCTCCAAGAGCTTAGAGGGCTCTTAGTACCAAGGCCCACTGTAAGCTCCAGGAGGATTGGCTACATTAGGGGGGCAAGGCCTAATATGCAGAGGAGCTCCTGCTAGAAAAAGAGCCCTGCAAGGAGTTATACCAGTTCAGATTCTGCTAGCCTCTATACCAGTTCAGATGCCGCTACTCTTTGCATTTCTGTTCGGCTTGGCTCTCGTTCTGAGCCAGCCTCCATGTTTATATGGATAATAAGAGAGAGGCATTGAAAGGGTAATTATGTGTCTCTTAGGGACACAGTGCTAGCTCTTTACATCCCCACCCCTTCTTTCAAAAGCACAGCTTTGTTTTTCCTACTGAGAAGAAAAAATTGTTATGATGCTATATATACATGACAAAGCATTTTTCCTCATTGGAGCTGGCCCAGAGAAGATGGCACCCTTTGCATTTCTGTATCGAACTCAGGTCGTGAGCAGAGCTTAGGACTGCAGTACTGCCGCTTTAACACTCTGCACTACCGGGCTTAGAAGTGATTTAAAGAGAGAAATGCCTTCTCCAAGCTGGCCAATGGGGTGGGGGTACTTCAAGAACCACACAATATGTGTAAAAGAGCCACATGTGGCTCATGAGCCACAGTTTGGCCACCCCTGCCCTGTACAAAGAGCCCTGTAAGCTCTTGGAGGACTGGGGTGTGTATCCTAATATCCAAAGGAGTTCCTGCTACAAAAAAAGCCCTGGCGAGCTAGATTTATTTTCCTTGGGCTGAGAGAGCTATGACTGACCCATGATCAGAACCAGATTAAACCCTGTGGAGGCCCCTAGGCAGTCAAAATCTCAGGGCCTCTCTCACAAATTATGTCCTGGTATCTCCTACAGCCACCTTCTCAAAAGCCCCTTTGACAAAGCTGTGGGGGAGAGGTGGAGAAAGGCAAACCAGCCCGGGGCCCCTAGAGGCCCCTACTCAGCCTATTTGTGAATCCGGCCCTGTCCATGGTCACCCAGCTGGTTTCAAGTGGGAAAGTGGGGACTCAAACCCTGTTCTCCAGTTTAGACTTAACCACTCGTAACCACCGCACCAAACTGACTCTCTTATCACAAGACTGAAAAGAGACGAACTGTCCCATCCTCCAAGTCTCATACTGTCTGCAACCTGATTTTATCTGACCCATTTTATCTGACACAGAGACCACCAGAAGCCACATTTGCCTGTTTTGAGTGTGGCATAAGAGTTTGTTTTATTGTGCATAAACACAGTGTAGTACCTGTGGTTCTAGTGATTCCTACAAGCAATAAATTGTGGCCAAAGAAATGCAGTTTTATTCAGCTTTAACAATGATAACAGTGAAAATATCCCTCACCCACCCAGTGAGCTTTATAAGAAGAAAGAAAAGTCTACTTCACAAGGTTAGCAATCTGTCCAGGAAACTAGGCTGGAGTGCAGGGTTTCTCTACAGCTTGCACCCAGCTTAGAAGTTTGTCTTCCCTTGCTGAGGCCTCTTCACTCCCAAGCTGTCTTCCGTGCTTGAAGCCATTCTCCCTCTGCAGTCCGAAGCCACCGTCTTCCGAAGCTGCCCTTGAAGCCGCCGCTGAAGCCGCCGCCACCCTCTCTCCAAAGTTGCCTGCTTCTTATCTACGCAGCTCTCTTATCCCAGGTGTTCTTCATTTACAATGCTGTGTAGGATTTAACTCCCTGCTGCCCTGGGACTGCCATTCACATACAGAAGGGCTGTATGGCTCACCACTTATCTCCTCGTGTAATTTCCACTACACACAGGAAGCTGCCTCATATTGAATCAAAATTTCCATCTGTCAGGGTCAGTATTGTCAGCACTGACTGGCAGGCAGCAGCCCACTAAGGCCCCTTGGCAGAGGTCCCACCACCTATCACTTAGCACTTTAACAAATACTGGAGCTGACGGGGATCAAATCTCAAACCTCTCAGATGCGGGGCTTTTTCCATCACGCCACCGTGGCCACATAGGAGAAAGTAATTTAAAAAGTATGATGGGAGTAAGGTTTTAGGAGGACCATTCTAATTCAAGAAGTGTTTTCAGGTAGATGCTGAGCTGAGCTAATTGAGTACACCTTCTGGTGATGTCAGGAGTGTGTGGCATAGGAAAACCGAGTTGTGTTAATGAGCTCCGGCACCTCTTTTTTCTGCAAAATCACCCCTGGAGTCAGGCAACCCTAAGAAGAGCTGGGCAGCAGAGGGGCACAAATTGGACAGAACAGCTTGAGGCACGAAGGCAGAACAGCTGGCATAGGGAGAGCTCGGCTGGAGATGCCACTGGGGAAAGGGAATGGTGCAACTACACTGATGACCTTAGCTGGATGAGCCTAAACAAACCTTTATTGACAAGGTGCCATAGTGCTGCCAAGCCTCTGGAACAGGCAGAGGTTCTCCTGCCCCAGAGGTTCCCAACCCGCTGGCCCACTTTAGGTCGGCAGGGGAACCTCCCCGATGCCACTGGCTTGATGACGTCACCAGGAAGTGATGTCATCACACCGGCAACATTGCTCGCCAGCTGCTCTAGGTGTTTCTGGGGAAACGCTATGGTTTTCCCGGAAACGCCTAGAGTGCCTAGCGAGCAACGTCGCCAGCATGATGATGTCACTTCAGGGTGACGTCATGATGCTGCATGTGAAAAAAGTCCCCCACCAGAAGCCATGGGGGACTTGGGAACTCTAAGCTGCCATCATCTCCATATGAGTATCTCTGGTGAGGGAAGGCATATGGAAAGGAGACCTTAGTCCAAGTTATTAAGGCCTCCAGCAATAGAGCTGCAAACGCCCTGAGTGGGTGTGCAACGCAACCCTGAGGCAACAGTGCCCAAATTATAAGTGAAAACAATGCAACCTGTGAATAGACACAGAGAGCTGACAAGCATGCCGCCAAGTCCTGGAGACAGATCTCCAAGTTGAGGCACTGGGATGGTGAGGAGGAGGAGGAGGAGAAGAAGACATTGCATTTATATTCCACCCTCCACTCAGAGTCTCAGAGTGGCTCACAATCTCCTATATCTTCTCCTCCCACAACAGACATCCTGTGAGGTGTGTGGGGCTGAGAGAGCTTTTACAGCAGCTGCCCTTTCAAGGACAACTCCTGCGAGTGCTATGGCTGACCCAAAGCCATTCCAGCAGCTGCAAGGGGAGGAGTGGGGAATCAGACCCGGTTCTCCCAGATAGGAATCCACACACTTAACCACTACACCAAACTGGCTCAGGAATGCAGATCAGCCTCTGTGGCTGTAACTCTGCCATTCTGTGGTGTGTTTCCTCTAATCCATCGGGTGTCTCTACCGCTGGGTCGCTCTGATAGATGGTTTTAGTCCTTCCATAACCCTCGCATTTACCGTGTTTGTAAAGCTCTTTTTTATTCCCCAGCTGGTTTCAGTTTGCTCCCCTTGCCCACAAGCATTTTTCAGCCACGAGTCAGCCAGCTCTCCGTCCAACTTGGCCGTCGTCATGGGCTCTGAGCCCCTCCCTCACATTGTTCCTTTGTGGTCAGACCCTCCTGCATAGGAACCTCCTCAGACCACCTCTGAGGCAGGTCATGCTCTTTCGATTGAATCCAAAGTGCCTGCCCCTGTAATCCCAGCAACTTGGGAAGGCCATTTCCTCAAGAACCTCTCCACATGTTGCTATGGATGCCAACCTCCAGGTGGCAGCTGGAGATCTCTTGAAATTACCATCAATCTCCAGACAACCGAGATCAGTTTCTCTGGAGAAAACGGCTGCTTTGGAGGCAGGGCTGGCCCTAGATGCTCTGGCACCCTAACTTCTGGCACCCCCTCCCCTGCACTGATAACATTACCAAGTCACATGGGGGCCACCCAATTTGATGATCCCAGAAGACCAGCCCCCTAAGCAATCACCTAGTTTGCTAGTGCAGGGCCTGCCCTGTTGGGAGGGTAGACTGTTGTTCCCTCTAAGTCAGGGGTGTCAAACATGCAGCCCAAGGACCAAATCAGGCCCCTGGAGGACTCCTATCAGGTCCGTGAGCAGCTGGCTGTCATCTGCTTCCGTCTCCCTCTCTCTTGTCTTTCTCTCTCTAATCTGCTTCCTTCTCTCTCTTCCTTCTCTCTCTCTCTCAGTAAAGGGCCATTTGAGCATCAGTTAAGACAAGCCACTGGTTTGATATAATAAGCCTGAACTTCAGCCTCTAACTTTAGGATATGCCAAGAATTAGAAACACATTCTTAGACCCTTCTTTCTCTAGATCTAGATTTTCTTTTCACTCATCCGAGTTGCTTCATACATGTCAGGGAGTTTAAAATGGTGCTGCTTTGGTTCCCTCTGCTGGCCAAAATATGAAATGTGAGTCAATAATAAATTATGACAATCTGATAAATAGGTTGAGTGGAGGTAGAAAAAGTCTTCCAGGAGCGAGGTTTGCAGCCTCGCCCTGTTTGCAGATATCGTATTTGACCCGTTCTCCACTCCTTTTTAATGGAAGACCACAACCCCTGTGCTTCTTTGCTATGTGACACATGCACACAAACCGAACCAGACCACACATATTTGTGGCTATACGTGGAAAGCTGGCATGGGGTCGTAATTAGAGTGTTGCACTGGGGTCTGGAGGACTGAGGCTTGAAGGCCCACTCTGCTGAGGAAGCTCATTCAGTGACCTTGGTCCAGTCACACTCTCGCAGCCTAACCAACCTTACAGGGTTGTTGTGTCCCCCAAATCCTAATCTGACACTCTAACCCTGGAGTGGCCAAACTGCGGCTCAGGAGCTACAAGTGGCTCTTTCACACATATTGTGTTGCTCTTAAAAACCCCATTGCCCTGTCAGCTGGCTTGGAGAAGGCATTAAAAGTTAACTTGCTTGCTTTCCCCCTTGCCCTCCCTCTTCCCTCCACCATGTACTTTTCTTCCTGCCTGCCTGCCTGCCTTCCTTCCTGCCTTCCTTCTCTCCCTTCCTTCTCTATTTTCCTTCCTTCCTTCCCGCTCTCAAGCATCTGGCGTTCATGTCTTGCAGCGCGCAAACATTTGACATTTATTCTATATGCCTCTTATGTTAAGTGAGTTTGGCCAACCCTGCTCTAAGTGGACTATGCAACATGACCAAGGTGTTGGCACAAGCTCAGACTTGATCTCCTACACAAGGTCTGAGTAGACCAGATGCCTGTGAAGAATGGGGAGGAGGAGACCCTGCATTCGTAAGTCACTGATAATAAATGAAACCGCATGACTCACCTGGTGTAAATGACTTGGTAGAATGACTAATGCAAGACTCAGTGCAGAGAAGACATCCTCCTTCCCCTAGAGGACTCATAAGTGCTCAACACCATAGTTCCAGGAATTAAGATCATACAGAGAGGTTCTTCTTACTGTCTCACTGACCGAAGAAGCTTGTATGGTGGGTACACAAAACAGGGCCTTTTCAGTGGTGGCCCCAGAATAAGAGAGAAAGGAAAGGTCCCCTGTGCAAGCACCAGTCATTTCCAACTCTGGGGTGATGTTGCTTTCACAACATTTTCACGGCAGACTTTTTACAGGGTGGTTTGCCATTGCCTTCCCCAGTCATCTACCCTTTCCCCCCAGCAAGCTGGGTACTCATTTGACCGGCCTTGGAAAGATGGAAGGCTGAGTGAATCTCGAGCCAGCTACCTGAACCCAGTTTCTGCCGGGGATCGAACTCAGGTTGTGAGTAGAGGGCTCCGACTGCAGTGCTGCAGCTTTAACACTCTGCACCACAGAGCTCTATAAGAATAAGAGAACACACACTTATATGAAGCTGCCTTATACTGAATCAGACCATTGGTCCGTCAAGGTCAGACAGGCAGTGTCTCTCCAGTTGTGGTCTTTCACATTACCTACTGCCTGGTCCTTTCAACTGGAGATGCCGGGGATTGGACCTGGGACCTTCTGCATGCCAAGCAGATGTTCTACCCTCAGCCACAGCCCCTCTCAGCTTCTCCACTGCATGTCAGGAGCCCGTGTTTGCCACTCCATGAGAGTCAATCGACCAATTTCTTAGCCCATGCAAGAACTGTGTGGGGCAGAACAAAAAAACAAGGGGAAATGGAAGGATCGTAACAACCTTCCCAGGAAGGTACTCCTGGCTCCCTCACTCTTGATCTTTAGGAGGCAGGACGGTTTTATTCAAGACAACATTTGAGTTGTTTCTCCCCCCCCCCCCCGCTTGCTATCAGGTAGCTGGCTTAAGGTTGACTCAGCCTTCCATCCTTCCGAGGTTGGTCAAATGAGTACCCAGCTTGCTGGGGGGAGAGTAGATGACTGGGGAAGGCAATGGCAAACCACCCCATAAAAAGTCTGCCGTGAAAACGTTATGAAAGCAATGTCACCCCAGACTCAAAAATGACTGGTGCTTGCACAGGGGACTAAAAAAAGGTAAAGGTAGTCCGCTGTGCAAGAACCAGTTGTTTTCGACTCTGGGGTGACGTTGCTTTCACAATGTTTTCGCGGCAAACTTTTTACGGGTTTGTTTGCCATTGTCTTCTCCAGCACAGGGGACTACCTTTACCTTTTTATTGGCCATTGTAAATTGTGCTTTTAATTTGTGAGGTTTTGTGTATTTTTAGGAGGATTTTTCTCTTCCGTTTGTACTGTTAGCCTCCTGGAGTTCCATAAGGTGGAAAGGTGGCTCACTCATGAAATAAATAAATTCCTATAACTTGCAAAGCATCTTGTGGCCAATTGCTTACAACACACATTTCTATGCCCCACTTGTCAAATGCATCAGTGGGCGGACATAGCCATGAGAACTCATCAAGACCCAGGATAGACCAGCATTACTGCCTGGTTCAATAGGATCCGACCCTGGAAACAGGACCATCCATGTTATTATATTAGTTGGTGTTTTGTCTTTACTGCATGTACATGTTGATCAAATAATACAGGACATGATAGTCACCAGAGAGCCAGTATGGTGTAGTCATTACGAGCAGAGGACTTTAATCCAGAGAACTGGGTTTGATTCCCCACTCCTCCTCCACATGCAGCCAGCTGGGTGACCTTGGGTCAGTCGAAGTTCTCTCAGATCTCAGCCCCACCTACCACACAGGGTGTCTGTTGTGGGGAGGGGAAGGGAAGGAGATTGTAAGCCACTCTGTGACTCCTTTGGGTAATGAAGGTGGGGTTATAAATCTTCTTCTTCCGAGTTTCTTAGAATCTGAGGGGGGATTAGAAGAAGTAATAGAGAAGGAGAAGGTGATCAAAGGCTGAGGGTGCTGCTTGTTTGAGGTTCATGGTGAAGGCAGCTGTGCCCTCTGGGTGATGCTTGTTGGTCTCTCAGGAAAATCAAGTTAGCCACTGTAGAAAGATGAATGCCAAACTAGATGGATGTCAAGGTTACCGGGTAGCCCCGTGGCACAGAGTGGTAGAGCTGCAGTACTGCAGTCCAAGCTCTGCTCATGACCTGAATTCGTGATTTATGTTTTTAGAACGTAATTTGGATGCTTTTGCCCAATATAATATATAGATTTTTGTAAATTTGTCGTAAGTGTTATGTATTTCTGACACAGTTGTTTTTTAGACTTCTGAATTCAATCCCGGCGGAAGCTGGGTTCAGGTAGCTGGCTCAAGGTTGACTCAGCCTTCCATCCTTCCGAGGTCGGTAAAATGAGTGCCCAGCTTACTGGGGGGAAAGTGCTGGGGAAGGCATTGGCAAACTACCCCGTAAAAAGTCTGCCAAGAAAACATCCTGATATGACATCACCCCATGGGTTAGTAACAACTCAGTGCTTGCACAGGGGACTACCTTTACCTTTAGGGCACACACATATTTTTTTTAAAAAAAAAAAACCTGGGTGGGTCACCATATCAAGTAAATTTGGACTTGTGGGACACCATACCCAAAACATTGGGTTGGGAACCAGTGCACTAGGAGAGGCAGCTAGCACCTGTAAGCCATACCTTCAACTCAGTCCCTCATAGGACCAGGCAATTGGAGATTTCTGTACGTTTTAGACAGTGTTTTCTTCCTTTGTACTCCTGCTGATATGTGTGATGCGACTCCCTGCTAAACTAATGCAAGAATTGTGTGCTAAAAATCCCCAGCTTGAGCCTACGATAAGGTTGCTTTGATACGCATCATCACTTGAGTACAGGATTCTCACCGATAAGGAAGCGGTGAGAGTTAGATATTTGTGCAGAATGGCTTTGAGAGTGGAGTTGTCTCCGATCGATAATCGAATTTATAGGATTTGAACCAACTGAGTTACCAAGCGGGTGGGCAGTGGAAGAACAAAGCCAAACGTATCCTCCCCGGGGAAATACACACAGAGAAGAAACGAAATGAGGGAGGGCCTTTCTTTTCCCTCATAAAAATACATTCCAGGTAGTACAGCAGAAGGGCAAATGTAACAGAAGGAATAAATTGTATTTATGTATTCCTGTCACAGAGTATTGTAAGATGTGCTAAAGGGATCCTCCAAAGAAGGTTTCCAACTCTGGGTTGAGAAATTTTTAAGAGATTTGGGGTAAGTGCATGGGAAGGTTACAGTCTGGGAAGAAGAGGGAGATCAACATGGATGGAGATGCCCTAGAATCCACCCTCCACAGCAGCCATTTTATCTTGTTATTCAGTTTTTGGTGAGTGTGTGTGTGTGTATGCATGTGCGCGTGCATGCCTGGAAGTCATGACTGACTTCTGGCGACACCTGGTGGGGCTAGGACATTTCAGGGAAGTGGCTTGATATAGCCTGCCTCTGCATCCCAGCCCTGGTATTCCAATGAGGTCTCCCATCCAAGTACTTGCCAGAGCTGACCCTGATTAGCTTCCAAGATCTCATGAGATCGGGCTTGCTTGGGCTATTTAGGTCAGGGCAAAGCAGCCGTTTTTATCTAAGGGAACCAATTTCTATAGTATGGAAATGGGTTGTTATTCCAGAAGATCTCCAGGTCACATCAGGAGGCTTTCAACCCTAAAGAGCACAGCCAAAATCTAAAAGAGAAGGGAGTGTATGGCATCATGGGCTTCTAGCAACGATGCCTTCCTCTCTTTCAAATACTAAGCTTGCTCCAGTGATGAAGAAGAAGACATTGGATTTATATTCCGCCCTCCACTCAAGAGTCTCAGAGCGGCTCACAATCTCCTTTATCTCCCTCCCCCACAACAGACACCCCGTGAGGTGGGTGGGGCTGAGAGAGCTCTCCCAGAAGCTGCCTTTCAAGGACAACTCTGCCAGAGCTATGACTGACCCAAAGCCATTCCAGCAAGTGCAAGTGGAGGAGTGGGGATTCGAACCCGGTTCTCCCAGATAGGAGTCCGCACACTGAACCACTATACCAAACTGGCTCTCCATGAGAAGAAGAAGCCGCCTGGCCAGCAGGGAGAAGTCCTTCCTCAACAGCCACCTTGTGCCTTTAAACCTCAGCAACAAAAGAGGGGAGCGCAGTAAAAATATCTCAAATACAACAAACCCAAACAACTGTGTTCAATGACACTACAAAAAATAGTGTACAAAAATTATATGTTCAACTGTGTTCAATGACACTACAAAAATAGTGTACAAAAATTATATTCAACGAATACTGGCACAATCCTTATTATACAAATTCAATATGTAATAAAGTCCTTCCAACCAAGCGGTCTTTTCACTAAAGCAGTCTTTTAATACTGTTCACTGTTGTCTTCAGATGAATACTAGCCTCAAAAAAAGTAATAAATCCCCACTAAGTGATCTCTGGATTTTAAAGCGCGTTTCAGTCTGTGGTCCTTCCTCAGGTAAGGTATATTTCCTTCCAAAAATTTTTTTCATATACTCATTCTAAACACTTTCAAAACCAAGTTTGTGTATAGCTTCCTTTTGGGGTCCCAATTAACAATATTACACAGCTTAACATGATTCAGAATTTGGGTCTTATCCCTCTTGAACCTCAGCAGGCTTAGAAGACGCTTGCTGCTGTTTGTGCTTCTGAATGTGTGTGCGCCTTTAAATCTAGCTAGAGGAAAGTTGCAGTGGGGTGAGGTAAGCACACATAGCCTGATGGCTCTCAGTCCCACTGTTTGTTTGGAGGAAAACTCCACTCCCTAGGCTGTTCTTTCATTTTCCCGAAGAAGCTCTCGTTGAAATACAGCAGATGGTTTAATTCAGCAATGTGAATAGATTGTCCCAGTAAGATCACAAAGTCTGTGTTTTATAACTGTGTTTATTTTGGTTGCTTTGTGAGAGTGTGTGTTCACTTTCATTTAGTGGAAGTGTAGCTGCTGGGGGTTGAGGAAATGAAGACTGTATTAATGGGAACTGCACAGCTGTATTTCTATTTATTTATTTTTAGGGATTGGGAAGACTCCTGGCTCCACCCCCAAAATCCCCAGATATTTTTGAGTTAGACCTGGCAACCCCAATAGAACTTCAGGCCCAAAGACTTAAGATTGAAGTACTAACCCGAGTCCACCAGACCCAGACTGAAAGGGCAGAAGGAGAGAAAACAAAATACTAAGGTGGTGTCTAAAGCAGCTTTTAAAGATTTTGATTAAGTAAAATTGTATTGTCGAAGTATTCAAACTATTATGACATCATAACTGGGAAACGGGGTTCTTGTATCAAGCAGCACATCCATTGTTGATACGTGGCAAAAATTATTATCAATTGCAATTTGCACGGAAAAATTTCCCAGACCAGGGGGGTTGTACCCATGGCGTCAGAAACAGATTTCCTGAATCTGAGTCATGAGGGTTTTGGCAGGGGGGCGGTGCTTTCCTTATTGAATTTACAGTTTCTTTTCATTCTTACCCAGAAACAACACAGATACTTCTTTAAAATGTTTCCCTCTTGTTCCATATTTATCTCCTGAAACAAAAAGAATGTCCTTACAACTGCTAACAAAGTGACTTCAGGTGCGATGACTCTCACATTTCTGTCAGCCCCACAACTGCAGCCCAGTTTTACTCTGTTGTTCAGTTTCCATTTTTCTTCTCTCAGCCCCTCAGCAGTTCTCTTTCTCATCTCTGGTAATCAACACTCATGAAAATGTATCATGATGATTTCCAGCCTCCCTCTGACAATCTTGACACCACAGTTTTCCTGTTGAGCAAAACACCTTTTCAAGATGGGCTGATTGAGACGTATAGGGGCCAACTGAAAGGAAACCGAACAAAGGCTGGTTGCATTTGTTGTCATGAGAACTGGAGGGGAGAAACACAGCAATCAGTCCTAACTGCTTTGGAGGCCCAGCTTCAAGCAGCATTTGCCATGATTGGGTCATACGCCATTAGAGACTGAGGAAGATGGACATTCTGCGGGTGCTGCAGAATATCCAAAGGCACCTAGTCTGCTTGTAAAAGCTGCCACTACAATAACTGTAGGAAACAGTTTGAGCCAACACAGGCATGGCCCCCAGGTGGATTAAAAAATAAAGGTCAGACAGAAGAAGATGAAGAAGATATTGGATTTATGAAGAAGATATTGGATTTATATCCCGCCCTCCACTCCGAAGAGCCTCAGAGCGGCTCACAATCTCCTTTCCCTTCCTCCCCCACAACAGACACCCTGTGAGGTGGGTGGGGCTGGAGAGGGCTCTCACAGCAGCTGCCCTTTCAAGGACAACCTCTGCCAGAGCTACGGCTAACCCAAGGCCATTCCAGCAGGTGCAAGTGGAGGAGTGGGGAATCAAACCCGGTTCTCCCAGATAAGAGTCCGCACACGTAACCACTACACCAAACTGGCTCTCCTACAACATTGGGTTTATATCCTGCCCTCCACTCCGAATCTCAGTGGCTCACAATCTCCTTTATCTTCTTTCCCCACAACAGACACCCTGTGAGGTGGGTGGGGCTGAGAGAGCTCTTCCAGAAGCTGCCCTTTCAAGGACAACCTCTGTGAGAGCTATGGCTGACCCAAGGCCATTCCAGCAGGTGCAAGTGGAGGAGTGGGGAATCAAACCCGGTTCTCCCAGATAAGAGTCTGCACACTTAGCCACTGCACCAAACATAGCCGCTGCCCATTCCACTCCTGGACTCACCCCATCCTCCAACGCTTTTAAGTCGGATCGAATGGCAACCACTTGGGAAGAGGTAGCAAATTCTTCTGCAGCACTCCATCTTTCTTCCAGGCGTCTGAATGCAGGAGTGTGCAAGCGAAGCAGATTGGTAGTGTGAACCCACCAATCTGCTCCTGGCACTCACCATTATTCTTTTTTTAAAAAAAACAACAACAACCGTCTGAGCGCATGAGTGCATGCGCACATGAGCACACGGCCACTTAAAATGTAAGGGGGAAATAAAAACCCAAACTGCACTAAGGGGATGGCGCATAACAACCATGTGAATGTGCCAAAGCGCTCCCCGTGCAATATACCGGCGCATTGTGTAGGAGAGTCTGATCGAGATTTGGCCACTCCATTTTGGGGTGGCACAGTTTGGAATGCCTCTACCCCAGAGAATTGTGTTTATGAAGACATGAAGCTGCCTTCTGCTGAATCTGCCCCGTGGTCCATCAAAGTCAGTTCTGTCTACTTAGACTAGCAGGGGCTCTCTGGGTCTCTGGTGGAGGTCTTTGACATAATCTGCCACCTGGAGAGGTGGAGAGGCTGGGAGGTGAACCTGGGAACTTCTGCATGCCAGCCAGATGCTCTACCACTGAGCCACCCCCCGCCCCAGTCAGTGACTTTTATTCCAGTTTTCGAAAGCTGGATTGTAAGTAGATAGCATGTGGTAAGGAAACCTCAGTTATGACAGCAGTAGCGATCATTTACGATTGTTTAAAGTGCTTCAGTTTATCTCAGTAAATCTTTACAAATATCCTGTAAGGTAAGCCAGTGTGATTCTCTCTAAATTGCATCAGGGTGGGGCTGAGAGGAGGAGGAGAGTTGGATTTATGCCACTCGGAATCTCAGAACAGCTTACAATCTCCTTCCCTCTCAGTGGAACTGAGAGAGCGCTCAAAGAACTTCTCTTGAGAGAACAGCTCTGAGAGAACTGTGACTGACCCAAGGTCACACAGCTGCCTGCATGTGGAGGAGTGGGGAATCATACCCAGTTCCCCAGATTAGAGTCCACAGCTCTTAACCACTACACCAAGCAGGCTCTCACTAGCTTATATTAGCTTGCTAAGGCAATAGAGGAGGGAGGATTTGAATCACAGATTCACTCCTGAGCACCCTGACCCTTCCCCCCACCCCAAATTTTGCTAGGTACAGAAGAAAATTTTCCCAGCAGGAGATCAAACTCTGCACTGTCCATACTCCACACCCAAATCTCCAAGAATTCCCCAGCTTGCAATCCTATTGCCAGGTCATAAGCAGATATATAGAGAGTGCACATAGTCTCTTGCCCCAGTGTTTAGGAAAAAGCAGCATTCTCTCATTGGTTGGGGGTGTGTTTCATCAACCTTTGCCCCATCGAACCATCAATCAAGAGTACTTTCTGGCTCTCCCTACTCACCCATTGACTGAGCAGCCTGTCGTACTGCTTCACAGATGAGAGAAAGAAACCCTTCCCTTGATTGGCTGGGGGAGGAAGGAGGAGGGAAAGAGCCAGAGAAAGACTTCCCATGATTCGCTGAGGGAGGAGGAGGGAAAGAACCAGAGAAAGCCTCACTTGATTGGCTGAGGGCTCCCCCCTATCCTTCTCCAGAAGGGGAATAGCCAGAGACAGGGGAGAACTGGTGTTCTGTAGCAGCAGACCAGATACAGAGAGAGAGACAGACAGGGAGGGAAAGTGAGAGACAGAGAGAGCCTGAAGTCCTATGCGTAAGACCAACAATGTTATCAGAGAGAGAGTGTTGGTCTAAAAGGTATCACTAAAGGCCTCTGAGGCAGAACTAATTGGGGTCAGCACTGACCAGGGCTGTCAGTTCCGGGTTGGTGGGAAATTCCTGGAGAGTCTGTTGTGGAGTTTGAGGATGGCACAGGAGTTAGGGCTTCAGAGCGAGGTCTGCCATACTCAGGTTCTTGCTATGGAAACTGATAAAAGGGGGCAGATAAAAGGAAGGATAAAGGAAGGAAGGCAGGTAAAAGGAAGGAGATATGGCTGCCAACTCCAGGTTAGGAAACTCCTGATGATTCAAGGAGTGGATCCTAGAGAGGGTGGGGTTTGAAGAGGGGTGAGACCTCAGACAGGTACAATACCATACACTCAACCCTCCAAACCAGCCATTTCCTCCTGGGGAATCACTGTTGCCAATCTCCAAGTGAGGTCTGGAAATCACTCAGAATTACAATCTCCAGATGGCAGAGATCAACTCCTCTTGAGGGGGGATGTGTGTGAGTGAATGCCTTGACTTGGTTGGGTGGAAAGACAGCAAGGGGGGGGGGCAGTTGCCCAGAGCCTCTTTCTAGACCCCATTGTATTTTTCTCCACAACAGACCTTATTCCTAGTTTAGAACATACAACATAAGAGAAGCCATGTTGGATCAAGCCAATGGCTCATCCGGTCTAACATACTGTGTCACATGATTAAAACCCAAGTGCCATCAGAATGTCCACCAGTGGGGCAAGAACTCAATGCTCTCCCACTGTTGTCCCCCAAGAATACAGAGCATCACTGCCCAAGACAGTGTTCAACCTGTACCTTGTGGCTAATAGCCATTGATGGACCTCTGCTCTTAAGAATGTAAGAGAAGCCATGTTGGATCAGGCCAATGGCCCATCCAGTTCAGCACTCTGTGTCACACAGTGGCCAAAAAACCTAGGTGCCATCAGGAGGTCCAGCAGCGGGGCCAGAACTCCAGAAGCCCTCCCACTGTTGTCCTCCAAGAATACAGAACATCACTGTCCCATATATACAGTTTCATCTCTACCTTGTGGCTAATAGCCACCGATGGACCTCTGCTCCATATGTTTATCTAGTCCCCACAATTCACAACAATCAATGAGCATTTTAGAAAGAGGAATGGTTTAACGTTACCTAACTTGTGCATAAGTACTTGCAAAACTGTTGATTCAGTCTACCATTGATTCATATTCAGAATATCAGCAAACATTACTGAATTTTTGAAGGAAAATAAAACTCCATTCGGAATGTGGCCAAATATCAAATGAATGAATCTGTGTACCAAGCAAGGGGCTGAATCCGGACTCTTCTTTTATGAATGAGGACACTTCCTTTAATATATTGGAGGGAACAATAGCAACTTCCACCAATTTCTCTTTCCCACCTTTAACTTGTCCTACTTCTCAGGATTCAAAGAATCTGGGAGCGTTTTGAAATAATGAACTTAAACTTGGAGGACTCACTACAGGGAACTTATTATAGACTTACAGTGTTTGACTTTTTCTCTCTTAGTAAGTAGCCCTGGAAATTTGGGGGAGGTGTAGAATACTAAGACTCTCTAATAGAATTCTGTCGCTTCCTGAACTACAACTCCCATGATTCTTGGGGGGAAACCATGTCAGCTGGAAACAACATAAAACTGACAATTGATAGTATAGTTATATCTTAATTTGAAAAGCAATATTCTGGTTTATTTAGTCATGCAGTTTATTATTTCCAGACACTAGGATTCAAACGTTGGCATACAATAAGGACTGGATTTTTAAACCATTTGCGTGAGTATATGTATGAGAGACTCTTTCTGCAATTAACAATTGAAATGAGTCAAAAACTTCCTCTCTGTACTGGTATACATTTCATTTTTGAGGCCAAAAAGACTCACTTGTCTAAAAATCTGCTTTAATGAGAAATGTTTAATTAAAAGAAAAACAGTGTCGATTGCGTTTCTATGGTTTCGGTTCCAGGAAGCGATGCCGCTAATCAGTCATTTCAAAACTATTAATTTTATCTTGTTAATATTGAATTTAATGCTCTCAATATATAACCAGTCTTTCAGCCTTCATAAAAATTCTTCTAACCTGACCTAATTGCATTTGTGAAGATTCAGTCTGCTGAGATAGCAGATTTTAATCCTAAAAGCTGTCTATGCCGAGAGAGAGAGAGAGAGAATGTTGGAAATGGTACTTACTCTCTCGGCTATGCCCATGTTTTGAGATATAAGGCAGTTCCTTTTTGGCAAGGATATTTTTCCTGTTGCTTTACAGTCAGGAACAATGGCATAGCCAAGGGTAGAAGATGATTTAATTTTTTTTCCTGCCTCCATTTACCAATTTAACTAAATTGATTCGCGCAAACCTTTTAAAGAGTTTACTTTCCAGGATGTAGTTAATGATCCTGAGTAGGCTTTTTGTCCTTACTACAACTTTAGACAAAGGGCTACAAAGCTTCTTAGTAAGAACTAGAACTGAACATATAAAAAACGCATCTATAGGCTTGGCAAAAGATTATCAGAAATCTGGCAGTATTCCTGGTCAAGGAATAGTTCTATAAGAAGATAGATCATCAGTTATTTCAAAGATGTCCATTAAATAATGGTCAGCAGGGCTTTTTTTGTAGCAGGAACTTTTTTGTATATTAGGCCACACCTCCCTGATGTAGCCAGTCTTCCTGGAGCTTACAGTAGGCCATATACTAAGAGCCCTGTAAACTCTTGGAAGATTGGCTACATCAGGGGTGTGTGGTAGGGTTGCCAATCCCCAGACGGGGGCAGGGGATTCCCCAGTTTGGAGGCCCTCCCCCCATTTCAGGGTCGTCAGAAAGCGGGGGGAGGGGAGGGAAAAGTCTGCTGGGAACTCTATTATCCCCTAGGGAGATTTATTCCCATAGAAAATAATGGAGAATTGATCCGTGGATATCTGGGGCTCAGGGCGGGGCTGTTTTTTGAGGTAGAGGCACCAAATTTTCAGTACAGCATCTAGTGCCTCTCCCCAAAATACCCCCAAGTTTCAAAAAGATTGGACCAGGGGGTCCAGTTCTATGAGCCCCCAAAAAAGGTGCCCATACCCTTCATTATTTCCTATAGAAGGAAGGCATTGAAAAGGTGTGCCGTCCTTTTAAATGTGATGGCTAGAACTCCCTTGGGAGTTCAATTATGCTTGTCACAGCCTTGATCTTGGCTCCACCCCTAATGTCTCCTGGCTCCACCCCCAAAGTCCCCAGATATTTCTTAAATTGGACTTGGCAACCCTAGTGTGTGGCCTAATATGCAAAGAAGTTCCTGCTACAAAAAAAGCCCTGATGGGCACTAAGTACTGGGCAGCCATGAGAAGGTGACAAAGGAACTAGAAGAGATCCTTAAGCATAAAGGTGTATTGCTGCTGAACAAAAGCAAAATAATTCCTACTCTAGTATTCATCCCCATTACTACGTATAGTTGTGAAAGTTGGACAATGAAGAATGCTGACAAGAAGAAAGTTGATTGATTTGAAATGTGATGTTGGAGAAGGGTTTTAGGGACCTCCAGGAAGACAAGTGTGTCCTAGATCAAACCAAGCCTGACATCTCCTTAGAAACTAAAATGACTAAACTGAGGTTTCTGTGGTCACATTCTGAGAAAACAAGAGTCACTGGAAAATAGGGTTACCAAGTCTAAATCAGAAAATATCTGGGGACTTTGAGGGTGGAACCAGGAGGCTTTGGGGCGGAGCCAGACTTTCCCATTCCCAAAATAAATATATAAAAATACAGCAGAGCAGTTCACCTGAATAGTCATCATTTCCTCATCACGCGATAGCTGCAGTTCTAGTAAATGAAAGTGAATACACACAAAGCAGCCAAAATACACAGAGTTTGCAAGCTCACATTTCACTGGGGCTTTACTCGCAGGAATTGCTGTTCTTCGGGCTAAAACTGGCAAACAAAAAGAGAGAGAGGTGGAGTTTTCCTCCATCCCACAAACAGGTTCCTATACAAAGACTCTGAAAACAATGCAGAACAAGCACAGAGACACACACACCTTCTTATTGGCTCTACAAAAACTTCTGAAAAGTACAGGAGCTATGCTGCTCTCTCTCTCACACACACACACACACACACACTTATTTGCTCTGAAATGAAAGCAAAACAAACTAAGGGACTGTGCTCTGATGAGGCTCTGCTGCTGACCCTTCCACATGAAGTACTTCCTGATTCCTGCTCACCTTTAAAGGCACACACACACACATTTTAAAACAGGACCTGTTTGCAGGTTTCTAAATCTGCTGGCGATCTAGAGGTACATGGTGGCTGCAAAGGCAAGGTTTCCCCCAGCTGGCCAACTGGCTGGGGGCATGGTGGAGTCTGTAAAACCAGAGGATCTCCTGCTGGGACCTGGGGATTGGGAAGCCTACTGGAAAAGACAATAATTCCAGGAAAAGTGGAAGGCAGAAGGAAAGAGAATGACCCAACATGAGATGGATTGTCTCAATCAAGGAAGCCACAAGAGCCCTCCGTTTGCAAAACCGAGCTTCTTGGCTTTTTCAGTTTACCACCTGGAGGCTGGCAATCCTATGGACTGCAACAAACCCATCTACAGAGCAGTAAGAAAGCTCTGCCCTAATGGGAACAGTCTTTCCTCAAGGAGGCAGCTCCCTCCAGCTTTGAAGGAAATTAACCTTTTTTTTTTTTTACTGTTTGCCATACGGCCCTCTGCATATTTACTCAGAAGCATGTCTTATTTAATTCAGCCAGGGCTTTTTCCCTGAGGAACATGGCAGAATGGAGTTCCAGAACCTCTTTGTGAAAACAAAATTCTCAAAAAATGTTTAAAAGTTTATGTGGGGTGTCCATGTGTTTCTCTTTCATTTCCCTCTTGAGAGTTCTGGCACCTCTATTCCCAGGGGGTAAGCCCTGCATTCAACAGTAAGCATTTCCAAGTTAAAGTAGGGCTGCCAAGCTCCCGCCAAGGGTGGGAGATACCCCACCCTGGAGAGCCCCAACCTGTTGGCAGGGAGCAGGCTGCTGGGAGGATCCTCACTCCTGAAGAGCTCCGTCGGCGTGCACTGTCCCTGGCATGATGATGTCACCCAGAAGTCACCCGCTCTGGGATCACTGTGCCGGGGACGCTCTAGGACTTGTGCTAAAACTCTATGGTACAACAGAGATTTACCACAAATCCTAGAACATTTCCAGTTTGACACTCTAGGAATCACAGTAAAACTTATGGTACCACAAATCCTAGAGCATTTCTGGTTTGACACTCTAGGAATCACAGTAAAACTCTATGGTACCACAAATCCTAGAGCATTTCTGGTTTGACACTCTAGGAATCACAGTAAAACTCTATGGTACCACAAATCCTAGAGCATTTCTGGTTTGACACTCTAGGAATCACAGTAAAACTTATGTTACCACAAATCCTAGAGCATTTCTGGTTTGACACTCTTGGAATCACAGTAAAACTCTATGGTACCCAGGGCGACATCCCTGGTGCAATGATGTCACTTCTAGATCACAGTAGAGGAGGGAATGGCAACCCTGAGTTAAAGAGCATAGGATTTCAGCTGCCCACCATTGTTGTATGATAAACCATCTAACAAACCAAATTTGGTAATTCTAGTATTGCTATACTCCAGATGGGGCCTGGAGATCTCCTGCTATTACAATTGATCTCCAGATAGGGTTGCCAGACTCCCCAGTGGTGATAGGGGTTCCCTGCTGGGAGTAGGAGACACTATAGAAGAACCAAGGAGGTATTACCATTGTGCATTCAGGGCATGTCCAATAGAACCAAATGCCTTTGTTGTAGCAGAGCATTTGGCCTGTCCCCCATTTCTAGATTGCCTCCATCGCTGGTAGTCATTTTACAGTGGTACCCAACACTGTTTCTCAGAATTCCGGAAGTGCTCACAAAATCAACAAGGTTACTGTGGTAGACAATGTGGGATATAATATTTTTTTTAAATAAATAAATATTTGGTTGCTTCACCATAAGCGGAATATGCAGTGTTGCTTGACCGCTGAAATCACCTCAGCATGAAGTGTGAAATTGTGTGTTTGGCTTGTGGCCACCCATTTGCCAGGAACAGAAAACATGAACTTAGATGAAACACTGCAAATGGAGTGATTCATGTGCATTAGCCCTGAAAGAGAGTTTGTAGTAACTCCACTCTACCCAGTACCAAAACAGAACAGAGCTTTATTAGAACATAAGCAAGGCCTGGTCTGGGCCATAAACAGCTACAGCCAGCAGCCTTCAAAACAAGTGAAAAGTGAAACCTTAAGGGATCATGTTAAAGTAACTAATACAATAAGGGAAGGTCAACAAATTCATGACTGCCCACAATATAACAGACTATCTGGGGTCATTTTGTAGAAAAATAGGTGGTGGAGCTCATTAGCATAACTCATTAGCATATACAACTTCCCCACCAGCCCAAAGCAACCCAACACAAGAAAAGAGAGACCTGGGCAAACGAGGCCTGCTTGGGCTGGCTAGACATCCAGCCAGCCCAAGCAGGCCTTGCTCGCCTGGGGCTCTCCTGAGCCACACACACACCATAGTCAAAAGACCAGTGGCTCCTGGTGGCTGGCTGGCTGCCTGCTCTCCGAATCCAGGGATTGTTATATAGCTGCACTTACTATTCAATGGACAAGGTAGGTGGGGAGGAAGAGAGGAATGTCAGAAAGGTTCAGGAACTGCACTCCTGTGAGCTTCTGCTGAATCTGAGACCAGCACTTTACACAATCATTTGCTTCAGAGGCATGCCAACTATTTTATTTTTAAAAAAATGTAGTCCCTTGTGCAAGCACCAGTCATTTCCGACTCTGGAGTGATGTCACATCACGACATTTTCACAGCAGACTTTCAGCGGGGTGGTTTGCCATTACCTTCCCCAGTCATCTCTACACCTTACCCCCAGCAAGCTGGGTACTCATTTTACCCACCTCAGAAGGATGGAAGGCTGAGTCAACCTGGAGCCAGCTAGTTGAACCCAGCTTCTGCCAGGATTGAACTCAGGTCGTGAGCAAAGTTTGCACTGCAGTACTGCAGCTTACCATTGCACCATGGGGAAAAACAGTCACACTTTGAACCTGAATTTTGCGCAATCCATGAATAACAGCCTTCTCATCCCGCCAGCTGAATGAGCTCAGAAAAGCTCTGAGTGAAATAATTTATAATAATCTGTCATTTGGGGGGAATGTTTCTGCAATGTTGGTCAGAATTACTGGATAGATGTATTTGAGGTAATATATTATACGGCTGAACGTAGGGAGCTGAGCTCTGCAGGTAAGCAACGCAAGCAGTAAATATTGAGGGTGAGCATGGATTCTGTTGGATGATCATGAAGTGAAGTCATGGGGGATAGATTCCAAAGAGGGAGTCTGAGATTGAAATTTGCTGAGCACTTAATTTTTTTTTTTATTAAGCCTCCATAAAACTCGTGTTGGATTAACATGATGAAATACCTCGAATATTTCATAGATGTCAGGGCCTGTATCTGTGCATTTTAAAAGTGATACTACGAAATGCATGCGGCAGTGAAATCAATTTTTCCTTGATCATTACCACTGATTTATCTCTTGTTAACCGTTGATCTCCAGTCGTATAAGATCATCCTACTCTGCTTGAGGAGCTAAGAGCACACAGATACTAATTTAGATCACATTTCATTTCAGCAACCCCCACACCTTTTATTATTTTAATATCTCTGGAGTGCTGGTCTGTCTAATTCATTTTACTGCCCCCTCCACCAGCACAAAAAAAGTTAATGTCTTCTACCCCCTGAGTGAATTGAGCTCATCATCATGGCATAGAGAGGCAGATCTCTACATTTCACCTAACTAGGGAAATGGAATAGGATATTCAGTGACTTATTTTTGAAAGCATGGTGAAGAGACCGGCAACCTGAAACTTAGTCATATCATGTTGCTCTTAAGAGAAAAGGATTTAGAGACCAGCTAACAAACTTCAGTTTAGTACCTCAGATTGTGGGAGGATTATTTATTTATTTATTTATTTTATTCCGCTTATATCCCGCCCTCCCCGCCAAGGCGGGCTCAGAGTGGCTCACACAGACATGCATGATTCAACATAATAATACAGCATTAAAACCATAAAACGTAGACTAAAAGAGACATGAAATAAATGTTTCGGTGCCATGATCTCACATTTTCCAATTTTATAGTTCTCTGTATAGCAGATCTTAAATTATCCTCTCTGCAATTGCTGTACAGCAGATTGTTGGTGGTGATTCACATGCTGCTATAAACTGTAGTGGCCGACAGCCTAGTGCACAAATGCCTGGTGGAAGAGTACTGTCTTACAGGCCCTGCAGACCTGTATGAGCTCTCGCAGGGCCCTGACCTCTTCCGGCAACTCATTCCACCAGCTTGGGGCCACTACAGAGAAGGCTCTGGTTCTAGTTGACATGAGCCTGGCCTCCTTAGGGCCGGTGATTGTAAGTAGATTTTGTGATCTAGACTAAAGTGCTCTTCAGGGAACATGGGGGGAAAGGTGGTCCCTCAGGTATGCAGGCCTCTGGTCATATAGGGCCTTAAAGGTAAGAACCAACACCTTAAAATGAACCCAGATGCAATAGGCAACAAGTGAAGAGCTTTCAGCAAAGGTTGAATATGTTCCCATATAGGAAGGCCCATTAACAACGTGGCTGCTGCGTTCTGCACCAGTTGAAGCTTCCGGGTTTGTACCAAGGGCAGCCCCATGTAGAGGGCATTGCAGTAATCCAAGCTTGAGTTGACCGTGGCGTGGATCACTGTCGCCAAGTCGCTGCATTCGAGGTAAGGGACCAACTGCCTTATCAGCCGTAGATGATAGAAGGCTGATCTGGCGGTTGCTGCCACCTGGGCCTCCATATTTAAAGAGGAATCCAGGAGCACCCCTAAGCTTTTGACCTTGGGCACCGGTGTAAGTGGTGCCCTGTCCAAGGTCGGTAGCAAGACCTCGGTTCCTAGACCGCCACGACTTAGGTACAGGACCTCTGTCTTCGTCGGATTCAGCTTCAGTCAACTCAGTCTGAGCTACCCTGCCACAGCTTGAAGTGCCGTGGTCAGATCTTCCATGGAGGAGCTGGACTGGCCGCCCATCAGTAGATAAAGCTGGGTGTCATCCACATATTGATGACATCCTAGCCCAAACCTCTGGGCAATCTGGGCAAGGGGGCACATGGCAAGGGGGCTTAAATTTAAATAACTACGGATTAAACTAATAGAGGACCAGGCAATTTGGAATTGTGAAGTAGAGGAGGGTGAGGGGGGTGAAGTTTGGATAAGACAACTGGGTAGCAAGCCAACTTGACATTGGTGAAGGATCGGGTACAGAGTGGATGTCTGGCCTAGGGATCCCAGTGCTCATGGGGAGGGGAAGGTATGACGGTGGGAGCAGACAGAATTATATGGGAAGGAGGCGGAGACAAAACAGCGCTTGGCCCTCTTCCGGTCTGCGTCCCATCCCGACGGAGGCAGGTAGTGGGGCTAGGAGGGAAAGCCAGTCTCCGTCATTGGTGTTATGTAATGCCAGGTCCATAAATAATAAGACCTCAATCCTCAGGGATTACCTGCTTAAGCTGGATATGGACCTGGCTTGCTTGACCGAGACCTGGGTGCGGGACGGAGAGACGGTGGCTCTCTCCCAGATGGTGCCCCCAGGCTACTCGGTCTTTCACCAATCACGGACAACTGGCCGGGGGGGAGGGGTGGCGCTATTCATACGGGAGGATTACTCCTTCAGGGCTCTCCCGGCCCCAACGATCGATGGCTTGGAATGTGCCGGTCTGGCGTGGGAAGTGGGGGAGGGGTTGGCAATTTGGCTCGTGTACTGTCTGCTAACGCACCAGCCAGCGCCTTACCAGCCCTGATGGAGGCACACCAACCAGCACCTTACCAGCCCTGATGGAGGTGGTGGCGGGCTGGGCATTGGAGTTCCCAAGGCTTATGGTCTTGGGTGACTTCAACGTCCATGCGGACGACGCGGCCTCCAATCAGACGCTGGACCTAGTGTCTTCCACGGCGACACTGGGACTCTCCCAATTTGTTACCACCTCCACGCATCAGGCCGGGCACGTGTTAGACTTGATCTTTGCGTCCGGGATTTTGGTGGACGGTATCGCAGCAGAAGCGGTGCCATGGTCGGACCACCTAGCCCTCAAGGCTCGTGTGAGTGCACCTCCTCAGCCCTGTATGGGCGGCGAGCCTATTTTGGCTCGCCCGCGGAGTCTGATGGACCCTGAGCGGTTCCAAAGGGCTCTGCGGGACCCTTGGCCCCCTAGCAATTCCCTTGATGACCTGGTAGAGACCTGGCATGACAGGCTATCCAGGGCCATCAACGAGATTGCACCCCGGTGTCCTCTGCGCCCCCGAAGTAGGCTGGCTCCTTGGTATACCTTGGAGCTACGCCAACTGAAACAGGGACTCAGACGACTAGAGAGGCGGTGGCGGCATACTCGTGACGAAGCGACGAGAACATTCTATAGAACGTTTATGAAGTCTTATGAGATGGCAGTCAAAGCCGCAAAGAAGGATTACTTTGCGGCTAGGATTGCATCTGCAAACTTGCGCCCGGCACAATTATTTAAGATAATCGAGAATTTGACCACTCTGCCTCAAGGCAGACCAAACATGAGAGAATTGGAAATAGGCTGTGAGGCTTTTGCGAAATTTTTTGCAGATAAAATCTCCGCCAGGACCTTCCTGCCACATTGGATGCAGTACAAGAACCAGGGGCTCCGTACCTGTCTTCTGGTGTTACCTTGGATCACTTCGACGCGCTTAGTCTTGGGGAAGTCGACGAAATCCTCTCAACTGTACGCCCTACAACTTGTGATCTTGACCCATGCCCCTCCTGGCTAATTAAATCTTGCCAGAGGGAGCTCAGATATCCTGTACGGAATATCATAAATAGATCCCTCTTGGAAGGGCAATTTCCAACATCCTTGAAAGAGGCCATGGTCCGCCCTCTCTTAAAAAAGAGTACAGCAGACCCAGCCGAATTGGCGAACTACCGACCGGTCTCAAACCTACCATTTTTAGGTAAGGTTATAGAGAGGACAGTGGTGTTGCAGTTGCAGAGTTTTTTGGATGACACTTCCGCCTTAGACTCCCACCAGTCTGGCTTTTGTCCAGGTCATGGGATGGAGACAGTGCTGGTCGCCTTGGTAGATGACCTCCAGCGGCATCTGGATCGAGGCGGCATAGCGGTGCTGATGTTGTTGGACCTGTCGGCCGCGTTCAACACGGTCGGTCATCGGCTACTGGCCCGCCGGCTCACCGACGCAATTGGGGGAGAACGGTCCCGGAAGCACCCACTAGTGTGTGGGGTGCCACAAGGGGCAGTTCTCTCCCCGATGTTATTTAACATCTACATGCGCCCCCTTGCCCAGATTGCTCGGAAATTTGGGCTTGGGTGCCATCAATACGCAGATGACACCCAGCTCTATCTGCTAATGGACGGCCGACCTGACTCCGTCCCAGAAAACCTGGACCTAGCATTGCAAGCAGTGGCAGGTTGGCTCAGACTGAGCGGGCTGAAGTTGAATCCAACGAAGACAGAGGTCCTTTGCTTGGGTCGCGGTGCCCTGGGAAGGGAAATCCCCTTGCCGGTCTTTGACGGTGTGCTGCTGAAAGCGGCCCATAAGGCCAAGAGCTTGGGGGTTCTTCTGGAGCCTTCATTATCAATGGAGGCACAGATAGCGGCCGCTGCCAAGTCCGCGTTCTTTCATCTTCGACGGGCGAAGCAGTTGGCCCCCTTCCTGGAGCGCCGTGACCTAGCAATGGTGATCCATGCTACTGTCACCTCGAGACTGGATTACTGCAACGCCCTCTACATGGGGCTGCCCTTGTGCCGAACTCGGCGGCTGCAGTTGGTGCAGAACGCGGCGGCTAGGCTGTTATTGGGGCTCCCAAGGTGGGAGCACATACAGCCAGGGCTACACGGACTGCACTGGCTGCCAGTGGTATACCGAGTTCATTACAAAGTGCTGGTTATCACCTTTAAAGCCCTATTTGGTCGAGGACCTGCCTACCTGAGGGACCGTCTCTCCCCATATGAGCCCCAGAGAGTGCAGAGGTCAGCTGGAAAAAAACAACTGAATATCCCTGGGCCAAGGGAGGCCAGATTGAAGGCCACCCGGGATCGGGCCTTCTCTATTGCAGCTCCACTGCTGTGGAATCAACTCCCAGAGGAGGTACGGGCCCTACGATGCTTAGATCAATTCCGTAGGGCCTGTAAGACCTACCTCTTCAAAATAGCCTTCAACTAACGACAAGCTAGGAAGTGTCGTTGAAAATGCTTTTAGTTACTGAATTCTATTGAAGATCTAATGTTTTTAGCACCATACTGTCGATGTAATTTTAATATAATCTGTAATTGTTTTAACCATGATTTTATAAGTATAACTCGATGTATAATGTATTTTTATGCTGTGAGCCGCCCTGAGCCTTCCTTGGCGGGGAGGGCGGGATAGAAATATAAAGTTATTATTATTATTATTATATAGAAGTTGAACAACATTGGGGATAGAACTGCCCCTTGTGGCACACCACACACAAGTGGGTGCCGATGGGACAGTTCCTCCCTTATCGCCACCCTTTGTCCCCAACCCTGAAAGAAAGAGGAGAGCCACTGTAAGGCCAACCCCTGTATCCCAGCGTCACCAAGGTCAGCAACTGATGATCGACCGTGTCAAACGCGGCCGATAGATCTAGAAGCACCTCTATCCAGATGCCTCTGGAGGTCATCCATGAGAGCGACCAGAACTGTTTCCATTCCATGGCCCGGGCAGAACCCAATTTGGAAAGGGTTTAATATGGAAGTGTCATTCAGAAAGCTCTGTAACTGCACCGCGACCGCCCTCTCGATAATCTTGCTCAAAAAAGGCAAGTTTGACACCGGCTGGTAATTTGCCAATATGGCTGGGTCCAGAGATGGTTTATTTAAGAGGGGGCGGACGATTGCCTCTTTAAGAGGCTGAGGGAAGGTCCCTTCAGATAGGAACCGATTTACAATTTCCCTCAGGGGGACCCGAAGTTCATCCCAGTTAGCCTTTATAAGTCAGGATGGACTTGGGTCCAGACTACAAGTAGTTGGGCATACAGTAGAGAGCGTACTGTTGACTTCCTCCAGGCTGAGTGAAGTAATCCAAAACCTGACTAGAAGACGTACACAGAGCCTCAAGTTCCTTTACTGTCTCAAGAGTGGCCAGGAGATCGCAGCAGAGTGACAAGACTTTATCTGTGAAGAAACTTGCAAAAGCCTCGCAGCCTATGTCCAATTTCCTAACATTTTCATTACCCTGTGGAAGGGTAGTTAGTGACTGAATTGTTCTAAACAATTGTGCTGGGTGTGAGTTCACAGATGCAATTGTGGCCATAAAATGGACTCTCTTAGCAGCCTTGACTGCCATCTCATAGGTTCTCATAAACGACCTATAGGATGTTCTTGTCACTTCATCACAGGCATGCTGCCATTGCCTCTCTAGCCGTCTCAGCCCTTGTTTCATCAGCCGTAGCTCCGGGATATGCCATGGAGCCAGCTTTGAATGGGGGTGGAGAGAGCGCCTGGGAGTGATCTCATTGATGGCCGTGGAAAGCCAGTTTTGCCAGGTCTCCATCAGCTCATTGAGAGAATCGCCAGGAGGCCAAGAGTCTCGCAAAGCCATCTGAAGCCGCATGGGGTCCATTTGGCTTCGTGAGCAAGCTAAAATACGCCAGCCACCCAAACAAGGTTGGAGTGGAACATTCAAATGGGCCTTCAGGGCATGGTGGCTCAACCACAGCACTGCATCAGCAGTGATACGGCCACTGTTACTCCCGCCGCAAAGACCAAATCCAGCATGTCCCCAGCCTGGTGCATGGATGTTGTTACATATTGAGAGAGTCCCAGTGTCACCATGAATGAAACTAGGTCCGTCGCCTGAGTGGAGCATGGGTCATTGACATGGACGTTGAAATCATCCAAAACCAACAGCCTTGGGTGTTCCAACGCCCAGCCTGCCACTGCCTCCACCAGGGACAGTATGGCACAATTATATACACACACACATTATACATTTTAGTGCTAGAATAATACAAACCAGAGAGCTGCAAGGATTTGGGGAGGCACGACTGGCTCGTCCATTTGGCAACCTTAGGTGGCTGCCTGGAGTGCAGCCTGGTGGAGAGGGCACCAGTTTCGGCCCTCCTTCCCACCCTTGTCCCTGGCAGTGGAGCAGTTTGCATAGCATGCCCTGCCGCCAGCTGCCATAGCTCTGCCTCTTGTGCCATATGTGTGCTTCTGGAAGTACAGATGCAACACGAGAGGTGGAGCTACGGCAGCCAGCAGCAGGGCACGCTGTGCAAACCACATGGCTGCAGGCTGAGCTTGCCCTCACTGGGGGCAAGGGTGCAGGGAGGAGGGGTACAGGCAGGGGCAGGTAGGGGAGGGGCACCATGCCTGGGGTGCTGGCTTTGTGCCGGCACCCTAGCACCAGCACTGTGTGGAGGGACATCTCATTTTCCACTCTCCTACCATTAGTTTGTTTGATTTGTCTGATTTTTATCATACCCTCCCCACAAGTGGGTTATACGTCACAAAGATAACAATATTTATGTTAAGACATAAACAAACACAATCAGGGTGGGTTCAAAAAGCGATGCTCAATTTGGGCTGGCATTGTCAGTGTGAGAAGGCCAAGATAGATCTGGATGTCTACTGCCTCATCCAAAGGCCCGATGGAACAGCTCCATCTTGCAGGCCCTATGGCATTGTAACAAATCCCACAAGGCCCTGATCTCAAGAAGGGGCTTGTTCCACTAGGCTGAGGCCAGGACAGAAAAAGCCCTGAACCTAGTCAAGGCCAGCTGGACATCTTTGGAGTCAGGGACAACCAGATGTTGATCAATTGAGTGCCATGATCTGTGAGGGACAGATGGGGAGAGGCGGTCCCAAAGATATGCAGGTCCCAAAGATATTTGCTTTTTCTCTTTTCTGAAAGACCTCTTAGCTTCTCCCTTTTTCCTGCCTCTTTCTCTTTCTCACACAGCCAGCAACCCTACCCCTTGCCTCTGCCTTTTACTGACAGAAACCAAGGTTATAAGACTGGCGATACTGTTGTGGTTGCCTAGCAATGGTCATTGAGGGCATTCCTTTCTTAAAGCTGCAGGTACTGCTTCTATCATTTTGCATGTTTTTAACCCCCTATTGTTTTGAGTCACCTCAGAGACACCAGAAGACGGAATGAGTAATGGAGCCAGACGGGCGGCAGATGTGCACATTTGGACTTGATTTTTAAATCCGCCTGCCAGCCATCCCTGTGTCAGCTTAAACTGCCAGTCTGGACCCAGCCTTGGAGTCAATGTAGCTAAGGGTTATTGAGATAGTTACATAAACCCCATATGTTACAAGAAATTACCTCATAGTATCCTGTTGAGCTCATTCTTGAAAACTATCTTTCAACATATCTTGTTGTGTATTAGTACTGATGTGTTATTGATGAAAAAAATTAATAATTTTTTAAAAAAGAAAAACAGTGTCACTTCAGTGAATGCCACTTCTTGCAGACAAGTTTTCATATATTATGTGTTTTGTTGGAGAAGTATGTTTCTTCTCAGCAGAGTTCTCTTCACCACAGATACTTCATAATTCATACAGTGCCTAAGTAACTCAGTAATATTGGCTTCCTATACATAACATATTTTGGCATGTTTTTGTGGACAACAACAAGCTAATGAGTCCCTTTTGAAACAACTACTGAACCTTTTTTCCAGAACAAATGTATGAAAGTTGCCTCTTAGCAGTTTCATATTGAACCACTATGGCTTTCTATATTGGCAGTAGAAGAGCTCTTCACATTTTGGCAACCACATCAGAGCTCTTGGAATGAGTCACCCGTTGCCCACTACAATGCACCACTGCACAAAATGGCTGACCTTGAACATTAGAGAATTAGAGAACAGGCACTGTCAGGCAGTTGGTACAGTGCAGCGGTCCATGTCTAGATAAAGATATATTTGTCCTACGGTATTTTTGTTCTGCATTGGGCAAAGATAGCTTCCTCACCCAGCTCGTTCTACTGAGCAAATGACAGACTGTCTTCTTAGTGGCCTCAACAAGTACTTTGATCTGCATATCAAGTTCTTGGTGAGAAACGCACAGGTGGGGGAAACTCTGAGCTGTAGACACAAACAGGAAGTGAGATCACTGTGATAAGTGATAAGATTGCCTTAGACTCCACTTTCCACAAAACGTATTTTAATCACAGATCTCACTATCATCCCACCACTTTTAGCTGGGGCATAGGCTTATTGAAGATACAAGGTACTCTTCTGAAGACTGTTTCTCATCTGCAAGTGCCCTCCTCCTGCATGTACCCTATGAGGAAAATCTGGAAATGGGAACTTTGTGTCTTCCATATCATGTATATTTCTACCTTTACTTACCTAGCTTGTCTACATATGAAGAAGAAAACAGCAGATTTATACCCCGCCCTTCTCTCTGAATCAGAGTCTCAGAGCGGCTTATAATCTCCTATATCTTCTCCCCCCACAACAGACACCCTGTGAGGTAGGTGAAGCTGAGAAGGCTCTCCCAGCAACTGCCCTTTCAAGGACAACCCTTGCCAGAGCTATGGCTGACCCAAGGGCCATTCCAGCAGCTGCAAGTGGAGGAGTGGGAAATCAAACCCGGTTCTCCCATGTAAGAGTCCGCACACTTAACCACTACACCAAACTGGCTCTCCCACATGAAAACCACATAACATATTTTAATTGTCTGTTGTTGCATTCTACCTGTTCTCTGACACATTCAGAACACTGCCAAACTAGGCACGACAGGAGACATTGTTCATATATGATGGGCTGGCTCACTATGCTTATGTTTAATTCGATTTATACCATACCCTCCCTGCCAAGGCTGGTTCAAGGTTGACTTAGCCTTCCATCCTTCCAGTGTTGGTCAAATGAGTACCCAGTTTGCCGGGGATAAAGTGTAGATGACTGGGGAATGCAATGGCAAACCATACCCATAAAAATTCTGCCAAGAAAACGTCATGATGTGACGTCACCCAATGAGTTGGTAACAACTCGGTGCTTGCACTGGGGACTACCTTTACCTTTAAGGAGAACTACACCCTCCTAAGTTCATTGACTTCAATGAAGTTAGAAGGGTGTAAGTCTGCTTCAGGTTGCACTGTAAGGCAAGTCACCTACATGTTTTAATACTGGCTTGTCCAACATCAGCTTACAGTACAATTTTTGACCCCTGATTTATTCTTAAAATTAGGAAGCATCAATAAGTTTAGAGAAAAACTTGTTTTTTATTTGTTCACACCAAGGCTTTTTTTGTAGAAAAAGCCCAGCAGGAACTCCTTTGCATATTAGGCCACACCCTCTGACATCACCATTGTTTTGTGCAGGGATTTTGGTGGGAAAAGCCCAGCAGGGACTCATTTGCATATTAGGCCACACCCTCTGACACCAAGCAAGCTGAAACTGTGTTCCGGTGCGTTCCTGCTAAAAAAAAAGCCCTGGTTCAGACACAGCATGAATAAATACAGACCTAATGAAAATGTTTCATCTTATATCTCAGCAGTCTATCATGCACACAACTCATATATCAAGGACTCGAAATGGGCTACAAGTGCAATAAAAATAAGGCAATCATACTGTAAACAAATGGAAGACCCATTCTTTGCCCGGGCCACCATTTTGTGTCTAGGTCTGCCAACTCTTCACTCCAAATACTTCCCTACATGGCCCCCCAAAAAGTCACTCAGTGAAGGATCAACATGTCTATACTAAAGTCTAAATAATGTACAGGCTAAGAAGGAAAATGAAAGGAAGACATATCCTCATAATTCACATAAATCATGGTGAGTCTGTCGGGGCTCACAGAAGAGATGCGTTATATCAGCAAAGGAAGGTAGAAGGGGGAGGAGGAGGAGACTGGATTTATACCTCGCCTTTCACTACCCAAAGGAGTCTCAGAGCGGCTTACAATCTCCTTTTCCTTCCCCTCCCCACAACAGACACCCTGTGAGGTAGGTGGGGCTGAAAGCTTTGACAGAATCTGCTCTTTCCAGAACAACTCTGACAGACTTATGACAGACCAAAGGTCACTCCTGTAATTGCATGTGGAAGAGTGGGGAATCAAAGCCGGTTCTCCCAGATAAGAGTCAAACTGACTCTCAATGGAGTTAGCCAATGGACCTAGTCTACCTTTCTGTAACATTGCAACTATTCTCCCAGGAAAGCAAATTCTGAAGACTTGGTGCCTATTATTCAAACACACTCCTCTTGCTTAGTGTACAAAGAATGAAGTCACAACAAGAAAATGGAGAATGACTTGTCCAGTTTCTGAGTCAAGTAACGCCAGCAGTTATCAGCACGAAAAACGCGGTTCAGCTGCAGATTACAAGGTGGACGGAAAGTTCTTTTGTGCTGTGCCCTGAGACCGTTCTATATTGCAATGGGCCTTCTCAAGTGTTCGCGCCTGAAACAAAACACTGAATTGGTTACAAGAATTTTTTTCCAAATCGTGTAACATAGGAAGCATGTTTCTGCAAGGTTTGTTTGGGGTTTTTTGCCATCTTCTGAAGATAGAGCAGAGGTCACGGGGGGTGTGGGGGGCAATGCTCCCTCTAAGCTGTGGAGTCTTGTGAGCCAAAATTCTACTTCATGAGCTACTGGTGTGCAGTCCCTTTAAACTCCCTTTGGAGTTCAGTTATGCTTTTCACAACCTTGCTCCTGGCTCCATCCCCAATGTCTCTTTGACTCCACCCCCAAAGTCCCCAGATATTTCTTAAATTGGACTTGGCAACCCTAATCAGCCCTCTGCAGGGATCACCAGAAACTCTAAGGAAAAACCTTCTGACAATTCCTGGAGATGCATGATGTCACTTCCATTTTTTCCCCCTGAAGTGACACCATGACACCACTGGTACCTCCCGCAAGTCTCCCACTGGTTGCTAGGCAACCATGCCTGGCAACCCAACTAGGAAGGAAGGAAGACGCAATGCTGGGCAGTGGAAGGTTCAGGGCAATTGTTGTAATGACAAGACTGGGGGGGGGGACTGCAGCAAGCAGCACAAGGACAAGGCATGCAAACACTGCGTCCACTTGCTGCCCCCCTTCATCTCATGGCTGCTTCCAGGATGGGGCACCTCTTGGTACCCACATGAGGAAATAGCCTGCATGTAGCTTGGAACCTGTGCAGCAGTCGTGTATAGCAGTCTTATGATGACAATCTTGGGAATTATTGCATACTTGTGATTGTGTATCCAACATGGTTCTAGTTTATATTTTACCTGGAATTCTACCTGTGGTTTCCCAGCCACTCCCCACTCGATGCCACGGCATAGTATAAACATGCAGCATACTTAAATTACAGGTAGTGCATAGTTCATCATGATAACACAGTTCACCACTATGTCTTGGGAGCCAATTAATCAAACCTGGAGGGGAGGCTAGCTCCATATCACAGTTGATTTAATAAATGAATATTTATATCACCTGGATTTTTCATTGGGTATTACAGCTGCCATGGCCATGTATTCATTGTTATAGTCACTAGAACTGGCCGAATGTTGGCAAGCCTGGAGATACAAAAGAAAAGAAACATACCGTTAATGTCTATGTACACACTCTCATACATACATTTACCAACCAACCATGCACACACTCACACACCCACACCATTTCTTTTTTTTAGCAGGACAATTAGGTTTCCTTAGAACTTTGTGATCAATCTTGAATGACTTCAAATGATCTGTATTAGGGATAGTCACAAACCAGGAAAACGGAGGTTCATCTCCGTTGCGGTTCATGAGGTACCACGAACCTGGATGAACTTACTCTGCTCTGCGAAATGGTTTGGGTTCACAAGGTTCGAGGCCAGCAGACTGGAAGGGGGGGAGTGATCCTACACAGGAGTGTAGGCCAAGCAGTGAATTCGCCATCTGGCCTCCACTACCGCATGTGCCTGTTGCGAATTCTAAACCAATGTAAAGGGAACACTTCTCACCATGAATCCCACAAACCTCCAAAACCACACTGACAATCCTGGTTCGTCTATAGATGGGTACCAGCTGAGGCTTCGGAACCACAAACCAATTCATGATGAATTTAGGTTCGTGATTCGGTTTCTGTCCATCTCTAATCTCTACATCCTAACTTTCTGACATAAATTCATACTGCTATTGGGGAAACTGTATGCTGTATGTACGAAGGGCCATCAGTTGGTGAGTAAGGCTGCCAGGTATCCAGTATTAACCCAGACAATCCAGTATTTTCAATGACTATCCAGGGAAAAACATGAGAAAATACTGGACATTTAAATATCCGGAATTTTTTTCACTTTTTCCTGAACACTCAGTGAAAAAGCTAAACTGTCTGATGAACAGAAAACCTTAGCAAGCCCAAACAATGTGAAGCGTGCATTTTGAGCATGGAGGGGTAGCATTGGGGGACGTTGCTCTTCCCAATGGAAGAACAAGAAGAAGAAGGCTGTAGCTTTATACACCGCCTTTCTCTCTGAATCAGAGTCTCAGAGCGGCTCACAATCTCCTTTATCTTCTTCCCCCACAACAGACACCCTGTGAGGTGGGTGGGGCTGAGAGAGCTCTCATAGCAGCTGCCCTTTCAAGGACAACCTCTGCCAGAGCTATGACTGACCCAAGGCCATTCTAGCAGCTGAAAGTGAAGGAGTGGGGAATCAAACCCGGTTCTCCCAGATAAGAGTCTGTATGCTTAACCACTACACAAGACTGACTCTCCAATGCCCAGCTCAAATGTGGAGCAGCTGATGATGCTTTGCAAGTTGGGTTTGATATATCTGGATTTTTTTTCCCCGTAAGCTATCTGACAACCCAATCATCTCCCCATTGATTGGGCGGCCAGATAGCTTACTAAAAAAGATTGTTTCGTGCTGAGACACATGTATTTGATAATGGCTTTGCATGGAACCCTCCTAAAAGACTAAAAAAGAACCTGTACCGACGTTCACACATCTCATGAAGGCTGGGGAGTTGGGAGGTAACACATGTCACAGCCTTCACACTTGCTTTCAGATCCAAGCAGCAATGATGTGAAATTGATTTAGAGGCTCTTTGGCAAATCCACTGCAGAAAGAAATCAATCTCGTTCACCCTCTTCTTTCCATGGCTGTTGAAGAGGGGGCCTCAGTGACTTCAGAGCCAATTGGGGCCTCACTGATTATTTGCTGCTCCTCTGGCAGGAAGCAATCAGGGGAATTGCTTCCTCAGATACGTTTGCTGAAGCCCACACACTTTTCTCCTGCTTCTAGTGGCTCCACGTCCTTAAATCGATAAACAATTCTGCCTTAGAAAAAAAATTAGAAGTGAACGGCTGTCACTGATGACTGGATTCAGGTAGTAAATAAACGGCTCAAATTTGTTCACCGAAGCACTTTCCATGTGCTGACTCTTGTGTGTGCCTCTCAGCCTGTCTACTTACTCAGTACCTCACTAAATCAAGGCCCAGACGTCGCAGAAAGAGGACGGATGGTTTTGAAGCATGCTGTGGGAATCACTAACCGTGCTTCTGAGGCAATGGAATAGGAAGCAGCAGATGCAGCTGACGGTGGAGAAAGCAGCAAGAAGGACGAGCATCCATGACTGAAATGCCGATAAGAAACACTCTTCTGAAGCTTGGACTAGGATAAAAAATAATATGCAGAATTAGTACTTGAGGCTTGTCTGTGGTGCAGAACAAAAACTGGAAGGCATGTGAGGCGGTATCATTATCTTGCCAATCTCCCTCAGTGCTAGGATTGCCAATCCCCAGGGGGGGGCAGGGGACCCCCTGGTTTGGAAGCCCTCCCCCCACTTCAGGGTCATCAGAAAGCGGGGGGGGGGGAAGGAAAATTTCTGCTCGGCACTCCATTATTCCTTATGGAGAACGATTTCCATAGGGTAAAATAGAGAATTGATCTGTGGGTATCTGGGGCTCTGAGGGCCCTGTTTTTTGAGGTAGAGGCACCAAATTTTCAGCATAGCATCCAGTGCCTCTCCCCAAAATACCATCCAAGTTTCAAAAAGATTGGACTGGGGGTCCAATTCTATGAGCCCCCAAAGAAGGTGCCCCTATCCATCATTATTTCCTATGGAGAGAAGGCATTTAAAAGGTGTGTGGTCCTTTTCAATGTGATGGCCAGAACTTCCCTTTTGGAGTTCAGTTCTGCATGTCACACGCTTGCACCTGGCTCCACCCTCAATGTTTCCTGGCTCCACCCCAAAGTCTCCTGGCTCCACCCCCAAAGTCCCCAGATATTTCTTGAATTGGACTTGGCAACCCTACTCAGTGCAGATGATGTGCATGCCTCTCTAGCCAGCATGGTGTAGTGGTTAAGAGCAATGACTCTAATGTAGAGAACCAGGTTTTATTCCCCACTTATTCTTCTCATGAAGCCTGCTGGGGGCCTTGGCTGGTACCAGTTTTCTCAGAACTCTCTCAGTCCCACGAGCCCCTAAAGGTGCCTGTTGTTGGGGGAGGAAGGGAGGCAATTGTCAGATGCTTTGAGACACATGAGGCCTGCTGAATGATCTTGGGCCAGTCCCAGTTCTCTCAGTACTCCCTCAGCCCCATGAGGAGGAGGAGGAGGAGGAGAAGAGGAGGAAGAGATTTGATTTATAACCCACCCTTCAATACTTGAAGTCTCAGAATGGTTCACAATCTCCTTTCCCTTCCTCTCTCCACAACAGGCACCTTGTAAGTCAGGTGGGGCTGAGAGAGTCGTGAGAACTGTGACTGGTCCAAGGTCACCCAACTGGCTGCATGTGGAAGAGGAGTGGGGAATCCAACCTGGCTCAACAGATTAGAGTCCGCTGCTCTTAACCACTACACCAAACTGGCTCTGGGCATTAATTGCAAGTAATTAACACCCAAATATCCATATAAAAGGCAAGCCCTTTCAAATGTTCCACTTCCGGCTCTCTGGATTAGGCCTAGCACAGTTCTTTCATGACATGCCATTGTAATATCAGATAAGAGCTTCTTGTGCACCCAGCTCAGCGCATTAACATAAAACCTGAAGTGCAGGAAGCAATGCCCTGCCCACCCAGAAGTAAGATAACTGCACACTAACCCATACAGACTGTGCCATCAATGCTGTGTATGATTTCCCACAACATCAGAGTATCAGAACAGGTTGGGCATCAAAGCCTAGAAGTTCAGGAATTCAGGGGGGCATTGCATTAGAATTCCATCAAAAGCTCCTCACCCGCTGACCCACGTAGCAGAGCAGAATGGGAAAGAAATAGTTTGATTAGAACATTGAGGGTCCATGTGAGTTCATGTGAGGCCAGGCCATGTGTGTACCTATTTAAGATTAGGTAGCAGAGATATAGACTTTATATAAAGGACACAAACACTGGCATTACAGTTCTGAGTCAGCAGTTTGGCTGCTGTATAAATTAGCTCGCTTTTGGGCCAATCTTCCTGAGCTAAGACAAAAATGTGTGAGCTCACGCTAACTCAGCTTAGAGGGAACACTGCCCATGGGCTGAGACCATGCTTGCTGGACAAGTTTGAGAGGTGCATTTTAACAATAAAACGGACATCAACATTGAAATTTAGCAGGCTTACCATTCTTTTCTTATGTCAATGACCCAGAACAGTCAGCTGGTGTTTTCTCAATGGGACCCGTGAGAACTCACAGAAGGAAAGCAACCACATCCTCTTTCCCATGCTATCTCGGCCTTCTCTCCCCCTCATAGATCCTGCAAGCGTCTCCCCTTCCCCTGCTTTCTTTGTTCCCTCCCTCCTACATTTCTCAGTCTCCCCTCATCATCCACTCTCCTCCCCCCCCCCCCAGTCTTTCCTTCCCTTCCTACCCCTCACATCTCCTCTCTTTCCCTGCTTCCTTCCTAGGGTTGCCAATTCCCAGGTGGGGGCAGGCGATGCCCCCATTTGGAGACCCTCCCCCCACTTCAGGGTCAACAGAAAGCGGGGGAAGGAAATGTCTGCTGATAACTCCATTATTCCATATGGAGACCAATTCCCATAGGACATGGGTGAAGTCATCTGTGGGTATCTGGGGTTCTGTTGGGGCTGTGTTTTGAGGTAGAGGCACCAAATTTGCAGCATAGCATCCACTGCCTGTCCTCAAAACACTCTCCAAGTTTCAGAACGATTGGACATGGGGGTCAAATTCTATGAGCCCCAAAAGAAGGTGCCCCTATCCAATGGAGGGAAGGCATTTAAAAGGTATGCTGTCCCTTTAAATATGATGCCCAGAACTCCCTTTGGAGTTCAGTTATGCCTGTCACACCCATGCTTCTGGCTCCACCCCAAAGTCCCCAGATATCTCTTGAATAGGACTTGGCAAACCTATTCCTTCCTTCCTTCCCTCCAGTCTCACGTATTCCACTGCAAGTTATCAGGTGATATAATATGAAATAGTGTTACAGGCCTATGTGAGCTGACTGGAAGGCCCTGTGGAAGTTCAGAGCCTCAATGAAATCATTAGCCTCCTGGTGTACTTCGAGAGCCAGTATGGTGTAGTGGTTAAGTGTGTGGACTCTTATCTGGAAGAACTGGGCTTGATTCCCCACTCCTCCACTTACAGCTGATGGAATGGCCTTGGGTTATCCATAGCTCTCACAGAGCTGTTCTTGAAAGGGCAGCTTCTGGGAGAGCTCTCTCAGCCCCACCTACCTCACAGGGTGTCTGTCGTGGGGGAGGAAGGTAAATAGGGTTGCCAAGTCCAATTTAAGAAATATCTGGGGACTTTGGGGGTGGAGCCAGGAGACATTATGGATGGAGCCAAGATCAAGGCTGTGACAAACATAATAGAACTCCAAAGAGAGTTCTGGCCATCACAATTAAAGGGACTGCACACCTTTTCAATTACTTCCTTCCATAGGAAATAATGAAGGATAGGGTCACCTTCTTTTGGGGCTCATGGAATTGGACCCTCTGGTCCAATCGTTTTGAAACTTGGGGGATATTTTGGAGAGAGGCACTATATGCTGTACTGAAAATTTGGTGCCTCTACCTCAAAAACAGCCCTCCCCCCCGAACCCAATATACCCACGGCTCAATTCTCCATTATTTTCTATAGGAATAAATCTCCATAGGGAATAATAGAGTTCCCAGCAGACATTTCCCTCCCCTTCCCCCGCTTTCTGATGACCCTGAAGCGGGGGGAGGGCCTCCAAACCGGGGGATCCCCTGCCCCCACCTGGGGATTGGCAACCCTAAAGGTAAATGAAATTGTAAGCCACTCTGAGACTCTGACATTCAAAGTGAAGGGTGGGATATAAATCCAAGTTCTTCTTCTTCTTCTTTCTTCTTTGCAGTTTTTGTCTGAGGACCTTTCTTATTTGCAGTTTGTCTGAGAGGCATCCTCCCATATGAATGCCCAAGATGTTTCATTTCCTTTGCTTTTGGAGGTGGTTTTTGTAGGGAAATCCCAGCTGGAACTCATTTGCATATTAGGCCACACACCCCGGCACCAAGCTAGCCAGAACTGCGTTTCTGTGTGTTTGTGCTCAAAAACAAACAAGCAAACAAACAACCCTGTTGGTCTCTAAGGGTCTACTAGACTCGGGACTAGAAGATCCAGAAAGAAGATGTCTCTAGTCTCTGCAATAAGGGTTAATCCTTGTTTGCTGGATTTTTCTTGTAGTTTTGTTTGTTTTGTGAAGGGGAGTCTAGTATATCTTATTTACAGATTATGGCAAAAGAAGAGAACATCAGCTTACCGTGGATGTCTTGGATATATTGATATAGATAGGTTTCGTTCGTAATGCAGCAACTATAGATTGGGACAAGCGTTTCTAAGCAGCAAGTGTATGTATCGACTTCCTTGCTTAAATTTCTGAGTTCAAACGATACTTTGTTAGCAGAAAACACTGGCTTGCAAGACTTGGTGCTAGAATTTTCTGTTCTGTTCTCTGCGTAGAAGGTACATAATTCTTCTCTGTTGCGGCCTTTGAACAGTTTCATATGGAACCCGACAGCTCTGGCGGTCAAGGGGCAATGAAATGTCACTGCTCTTCTTGGAAGTCCATCCATCCCCTCAGGAATAGATATATTGTGGTTTTCTAAAGGAAAATGTCAGCAGTGCACAAGAGGAGAAACAGCGTCAGAAATATAAGCAACCTTTTTTGAAATGAATTGAGAGGATCCATTGAAAAAGCAAAGGGGTATTCGATAACGAATTTTTCATAATTTCTTTGGATTTAGGACAGGTATGTCAACCTAAGTGGATGAATACCCTTGGGAAGGCTGGACTAGATGGTACCATATCCTGAAGTCTGTGCCACCATTTTAGATCTTGTTTTTAAGCTTTTCAAAATGCTACGTGAGCCTAATCTTGTTGAGGATTGCAACAGGAATGTCAGCCAGATGGAAAACCAGGGGTTTTTTTTGTAGCAGGAACTCCTTTGCATATTAGGCCACACCTCCCTGATATAGCCAATCCTCCTGGTGTTTACAGTAGGCCCTGGAATAAGAGTCCTGTAAGCTCTTGGACTGGCTACATTAGGGAGATGCAGCCTAATATGCAAAGGAGTTCCTGCTACAAAAAAAGCCCTGTGGAAAACCATCACTGTCTTCAACCAAATGCCTGGTGGGACATCTCTGCCTTACATGCCCTGCAGAATAGCATTAAGTTCCATAAGGCATGGATGTTAGACAGCCAGTCTGGTGTAGTGGTTAAGTGTGTGGACTCTTATCTGGGAGAACCAGGTTTGATTCCCCCACTCCTCCTGTTGGAATGTTGAAATGGCCTTGGGTCAGTCATAGCTATCATGGAGGAGTGGGGAATCAAACCCGGTTCTCCCAGATAAGAGTCCATGCACTTAACCACTACACCAAATTGGCTCTCAATTTAGCCAGACCCTAAATAGGATACCTAAAAATTCAGCATTCAGTTGAACCAGACATCGAAGGTTGCTAAGTCCTAAAACTTGTTCATAATGCAACACAGAGTTAGGCAGAAGACACCTGTTACTTCTCCGCAATGTCCTTTAGAACAGCTTCATATGGAAATCTACAGCTGTGGCAGTCAAACGTCAGGGTTCTTCTAGGAAATCTATCAGCCTCTTCAGGAGCAGTGATATGATGGCCTCAATCCCCATTGCTTTCAGCAGGATAAAGGTAAAGGTAGTCCCCTGTGCAAGCACCAGTCGTTTCCGACTCTGGGGTGATGTTGCTTTCACAACATTTTCACGACAGACTTTTTACAGGGTGGTTTGCCATTGCCTTCCCCAGTCATCTAAACTTTCCTCCTAGCAAGCTGGGTACTCATTTTACTGACCTCGGAAGGATGGAAGGCTGAGTCAACCTGGAGCCGGCTACCTGAACCAGCTTCTGCTGGGATCGAAGTCAGGTCATGAGCAGAGAGCTCCGGCTGCAGTACTGCAGCTTTACCACTCTGCACCACAGGGCTCTTATTCAGCAGGAGAGGTGTCCATAATTGAGAACTGGGCTCCAGTAGTTGCCGACCTGCTTACAGACTGCCCAAGGTCTATGGACCTGGAGGTGCCCGAAGCACCTCAATTTGGGGCAGGGTCGAGATATCCCATGTGTTTCCCCAAAGCATTTCAAGTTCTGGGTAGTTTTAGTAACGTGTCAGGTTTCTAGATTCTTCTAGTCAAAACATGCAAAAGAAAACATACCTTTACAACTTTTGGAGCAGGACGAGCAGTCACCATCAACTGGAAGAAAATTACACAAATAAAATGTTATTTTATCACAACATGGATTAATTCTGCAACTATTTGTATTAGGCAATAATAAGCACAGTGTGATTAGAGCAGGTTCAAATTAACACCAGTGAAGTCATTAGTAGGCACCCTGGGGATACCAGCCCATCACAGAGTCTAGCAAAAACAGCATGTGACACCACAATGTCACTTCCAGTTAAGTACGCAGAAGTGATGTCACCAGGTTGCCTGACACTCTAAGAATTTCCCTATTCTCTATGATAAAGAACACAATCTCTACGATAGAAATCAGGGAAATTCCTACCCAGAAGTGACGGTACCAGGGCTTTTTTTTTGTAACAGGAACTCCTTTGCATCTTAGACCACACACCCCTGATGTAGCCAATCCTCCAAGCACTTACAGAGCTCTTAGTACAGGGCCTACTGTAAGCTCTTGGAGGACTGGCTACATCAGGGGTGTGTGGCCTAATACGCAAAGGAGTTTCTGCTACAAAAAAAGTCCTGGATGGTACAGCATTACATAATGCCATTCCCTCTTCCCTGCTCACTCACAGGGGAGAGAAGGAGATTGCCTACCAAATCAACAATCTGGTTTGGCTATAAGAAACAGCACTAGCCAATCAGCAAATTTAATTGAGAGAGAGAGAGAGCACTAAGCATTTCTAGATGGAATTAACAGAGGTGCAGACTTGTGGAAATCTGACCAGAATCAACAGATTTACTGCTTGCTGTAGGGGCAGTTATTTAATTTTATTATCTTATGTTTACCCTACCCTTCCTCCAAGTGGTTGGTTCAATGCAGCGTACAAAGCACCTGATCCATTTCAATACAATCCTGTGCAATACGATTAGCTGAGAAAGTGGCTGACCCATGTTTAGGATATGTATGTATAGTTGCATATTAAACATATAATATTAAAAAGATGTCATAAGTCCTCACCTCCTTTTTCATCCGAAGGAAATGGAACCCTCTCTTTTTAATGCTATCTTGAGACTTCTTTCTGCACTACAAAAGCACTTTGAAATGCAAAAACTCAGGGGTGGGATTCTAGCAGGAGCTCCTTTGCATATTAGGCCACACACCCCTTTATGTAGCCAATCCTCCAAGAGCTTACAAGGCTCTTTTTTGTAAGCTCTCAGAGGACTGGCTACATCAGGGAGTGTGGTCTAACATGCAAAGGAGCTCCTGCTAGAATTCCACCTCTGCAAAAACTTATAGCCAGAATTAAACTTTATTGTTCTTAAAGGTGCTGCAGGACTCAGACTTTGTTCTGTTGCTTCAGATCCACACGGCTGCCCGCCTGGCTCTCTCTTAAAGCGCATGGTTTGTATCAGCCAGTTACGTCATACAGCTCATTGCTTCAAGAAGCCAGTGTGGTGTGATGGTGAAAGTATTGGACTAGGATCTAAGAGACCCAGGTTCGAATCTCCACTCTGCCATGAAAGCTTGCTGGGTGACCTTGGGCCAGTCACACGCTCACTGCCTAACTTACCTCACTGGGCAGATGTGAGGGTAAAATGGAGGCAAGAATGATGCGAGCTGCTTTGGACTCTCATTGGAGTGAAAGGCAGGATATAAATGAATGCTAATGTTCTGAGATAAATGCCTCATTTGGTGCCAGATTGCAGATGTTTTAAAAAAACAGAGAAGTCACTTGACATGTTCAGATTTCACCCGTTGTTCAGGTTTAAACATTCAAGCAGGGAGGTACTAATGAAGAACATAAGAACCTAAGAGAAGCCATGTTGGATTAAGCCAATGGCCCATCCTGTCCGACACTCTGTGTCAAACAGTGGCCAAAAACCCCAGGTGCCATTAGGAGGTCCATCAGTGGGGCCAGGACACTAGAAGCCCTCCCACTGTGCCGCCCCAAGCACCAAGAATACAGAGCATCACTTGCCCCAGACAGAAAGTTCCATCAATAAAAACATAAGAGAAGCCATGTTGGATAAGGCCAATGGCCCATCCAGTCCAACACTCTGTGTCACACAGTGGGCAAAAAACCCAGGTGCCATCAGGAGGTCCACTAGTGGGGCCAGGACACTAGAAGCCCTCCCACTGTGCCCCCCCCAAGCACCAAGAATACAGAGCATCACTTGCCCCAGACAGAAAGTTCCATCAATAAAAACATAAGAGAAGCCATGTTGGATCAGGCCAATGGCCTATCCAGTCCAACACTCTGTGTCACACAATGGTCAAAAAACCCCAAGTGCCATCAGGAGGTCCACCAGTGGGGCCAGGACACTAGAAGCCCTCCCACTGTTGCCCCCCCCCCAAAGCACCAAGAATACAGAGCATCACTTGCCCCAGACAGAGAGTTCTATCAATACGCTGTGGCTAATAGCCACTGATGGATCTCTGCTCCAGATGTTGATCCAATACCCTCTTGAAGCTATGCATGTAGCTGCCACCACCTGCTGTGGCAGTGAATTCCATGTGTTAATCACCATTTGGTGTTTGAGTTCTTTTTAAAAAAAACACTTTAATTTTTTAAATGTTTATAATCATATATCCATAGCTATTCAAAAACAATGCTTCAGAATAATCCTATAGAAATTATACATGAGAGCCATGGCTCAGTGGTAGAGCATCTGCTTGGCATGTAGAATCATAGAGTTGGAAAGGTCCTCCAGGCTCTAGTCCAGAAAACTCACAAATACCGCCCCCTAAATTCACAGGATCTTCATTGCTGTCAGATGGCTATCTAGCCTCTGTTTAAAAACCTCCAAGGAAGGAGAGCCCACCACCTCCTGAGGAAGCCTGTTCCACTGAGGAACCACTCTAACGGTCAGGAAGTTCTTCCTAATGTTGAGCCGGAAACTCTTTTGATTTAATTTCAACCCCTTTGTTCTGGTCCTACTTTCTGGAACCTGAGTAAACAATTCTACACCATCCTCTACATGACAGCCCTTCAAGTTCAGGTCCCAGGTTCAATCCCCAGCATCTCCAGAGAAAAGGCTCAGGTAGGAGGTGACAAGAAAGACCTTGGAGAGCCATTGCCAGTCTGAGTAGATGGGAGGACCGATCTCTATGGACCAAGGATCCCATTCAGTATTTTTATGTGTTCATATGCAGGACGCTTGTTTAACAAAATAAATAAATAAATAAATACTGCCAGGGTTGTGAGGACTGGTAAAATACATCCTTGTTAGGAGACCATAAAAAGTAGTGCACTTGACTTGCATTAAGTTGTTTTCCTTACAGAAGTAATAAAAAGATTATTAATTATCAAATGCCATGACTTATGATGAGCACAGCAAGGGTCTTTCAAGGCATGTGAGAGGCAAAGGTGGTTGGCCATTGCCTTCCTCTGCAAAGTCTTCCTTGATGGTCTCCCATCCAAGACTTAAGGTGACCCCAGCAAGAGTCTTTCAAGGCAAATGAGAGTAGAGGTGGTTGGCCACTGCCTTCCTCTGCAGAGTCTTCCTTGGGGGTCTCCCATCCAAGACTTAAGGTGACCACAGCAAGGGTCTTTCAAGGAAGTGAGAGTAGAGGTGGTTGGTCATTGCCTTCCTCTGCATAGTTTTCCTTGATGGTCTCCCACCCAAGACTTAAGGTGACCCCAGCGAGGGGCTTTCAAGGCAAGTGAGAGTAGAGGTGGTTGGCCATTGCCTTCCTCTGCAGAGCCTTCCTTGGTGGTCTCCCGTCCCAGTCCTGATTGACCCTGCTTAGCTTCTGAGATCTGCTGAGATTGGACTATACCATCTTGCCTTCCCTCTCAATAAAAGGACAACATTTGTAAAAAAAAAACACAAAAAACAGATGAACAAACAAAATCCTCCAGAGAGATGAATGTAAAAGGTCCATTCATGCAGTTGCTTGTTTTTAAAATATTAATTCTACAATAGAAGTTGTAAGTACAGTTTTCAGCATTTAACCTCAGTTCATTTTTTTTGTACCACACCATGAGCGAGCATGCAAACTTCTAAAAGTCGGCAATATCTGCCTTTTAGTTGTTTCTCTGATAACCACTGCCTGTATAGCCTTTAGCTCTGTACATGTGTTGGCACAAATGGATTGCAGCCAATAGAGCGCAGAATATCACTTACCAAAGCTGGCTTCAAAGTGGAAACAGAAAAGGCAGAAGGTCAAAATGTCTAACTTCATGTTTCTTGAATACAGGAACTACCACAAATCTTATATTCTGTCCTGCTTTGTTGTTGTTATTGTTGTTCTTCTCCTTTTAAACTGAAGAACAGTTAATTCTTCTCTCCCTTGTGAGTGCTCGGTACTAAGGGAAGTGGCTTTGCTGCCAGTGTCATCGTGTTTTGATTTCAAAGAAAGAACTATTTTTTTTTCCACTTCTCACAAACCTGCACTCAAAAAGAGAGAGAGCGTCAGCATGAGTATCCTTCAGCCAAGGTGTGTGGGTTTTCCCTCAGCTCATTTCTCGCCGTTAACCCTGACGTGACAGTTCTTAGCTGGTTATTTCTGTCAGGCTGAATTTGGAACCTGTTGCAAATCTGTTAGAATGAATAGAAGGAAGTACTGTTTTTATCTGTTAGAACAGATAAAACAAAGTAGTTTTTCACCCAAAGGGTGTTTAACCCATGGAAACCACTGCCACACGAGGTGGTGACAGCTGCAAGAATAGACGGCTTCAAAAGGGGATTGGAAAAACATATGGAGCAGAGGTCCATCAGTGGCTATTAGCCACAGTGTATCGTTTGAACCCTCCGTCTGGGGCAAGTGATGCTCTGTATTCTTGGTGCTTGGGAGGGACAACAGGGTGAGGGCTTCTGGTGTGTCCTGGCCTCACTGATGGACCTCCTGATGGTGCCTGGTTGTTGGGGTTTTTTGCCACTGTGTGACACAGAGCGTTGGACTGGATGGGCCATTGGCCTGATCCAATATGGCTTCTCTTATGTTCTTAAACTGAACACGGCCTGAAAATGCATATCCGCTGTTGTTCATTATTAAAACCTTTACCTCGTTCATCCTTACAATAATCTTCTGAAGTAGATCGTTATCATAACACACACACACCCCAGTGGAGAGAAAACTGAGCGTTTTCGCACTGACCTTCAAGTGGCGCGACCATCCTCTTCACACCGGAGGATCTGCCCGGATTTCGCACAAGAAGCGCCGGCGCACCCAAAAGAGCCGGCTACTTCCGTCGCGAAACCCGCTCAAACATTTTCCTGCTTCTTGGCGGTTTCCGTTTGAGCGGGTTTCGCGACAGAAGTAGCCGGCTCTTTTGGGTGCGCCGGCGCTTCTTGTGCGAAATCCGGGCAGATCCTCCGGTGTGAAGAGGGTGGTCGCGCTACTTGAAGGTCAGTGCGAAAACGCCCAGGGTTGACTGTGTTGGAAGTGAAGGACTTTGAACTGCATTAAGCCTCTAACTTCAGTGGGGAACCATTAGGGTTGCTAGTCCCCAGGAGGGGCAGGGTAAAGGTACAAAAACCTCCGCGAAAACCAGCTTCAACTGTAAAGAAATTTAAGTGTAATTTACAAAAATACTTGTAACAATATGGAGAAGAGTTCCATCAGTGGCTATTAGCCGCAGTGTATCGTTTGAACTCTCTGTCTGGGGCAAGTGATGCTCTGTATTCTTGGTGCTTGGGAGGGACGACAGGGTGAGGGCTTCTGGTGTCCTGGCTAAAAAGCAATTTAGTCAATTACATCTCTAAGAATATTGACGCGTTGCTCTCCTAGGAAAGAATTTTATTAATGTACTCTTGAAGCTCGTTGAAGCACTATGCGAAACAGAGAGAATAGCGCAACTCTGTCGCGTTCTGATGCCTTGCTGCGTTACATCATTCTACTCATCTGTTCACCAAAAAAAGATTGGAGCGTTGCACTCCATTTGAATATCAACCTTTTTCACCACAGCCCAGATCTTCAGCTCAAGAGATTTCATACTTAACGACTTAAGTATTTGGGGTATGGGTGTGGTCAGTGTTCTGTCACTTTAAATTGTGATTTACTTCGCTTTTGATATGTATCGTTTTGTTACAAGTATTTTTGTAAATTACACTTAAATTTCTTTACTGTTGAAGCTGGTTTTCGCAGAGATTTTTATACCTTTTACCCTGCTCCACATATCCGCGTTTCTCTATTGTGTTGCAAAATCCCCAGGTGGGGGCAGGGGATCCCGCAGGTTGGAGGCCCTCCCTCCGCTTCAAGGTCATCAGAAAGCGGGGAGGGGGGGAGAGGAGGGAAATGTCTGCTGGACACTCCATTATTCTCTATGGAGACCAATTCCCATTGGGTATAATGGATAATTCATCTGCAGGTATCTGGGGCTCTGGGGGAGCTGTTTTTCAGTGTAGAGGCACCAAATTTGCAGCATAGCATCCAGTGCCTCTCCTCAAAAGACTGTCCAAGTTTCAAAAAGATTGGATCGAGGTCCAATTCTATGAGCCCCAAAAGAAGGTGGCCCTATCCTTCATTATTTCCAATGGAGGGAAAGTGTGGGTCCCTTTAAATGTTATGGCCAGAACTCCCTTTGGATTTCAATTATGCTTGTCACAATCTTGCTCCTGGCCCCACCGCCCATGTCTTCTGGCTCCACGCCCAGAGTCCCCAGTTATTTCTTGAATTGGACCTGGAAACTCTAGGAACCATAGAGAGCCAGAGAGATAGAGAGTCCAGAACCCTGTACATTCTCCCTTCTTACTGATCTGCTGCTACCCTTTCAATTGCAGATTGCTACTCTCAGGAAATCTTCTTTCCATCTCTCTCTCTCTCTCTCTCTCTTTTCTCCATCTTGCTACCATGAGAGCACAACATAATCCCAGCATCTCCACTCATCCTAATTAGATTAGATTAGATTAGATTAGAATTAGGTATTCTCGGATGAAAATTAGGAGCTTGTAGTTCTTGTTTTGTTAAAATCAAGCACTCTGAATAAAAGGGAACCATATTTTCGCCTTCCCAAATGAGTCTCTGTAATCCTTTTCCTTCTAGAACCATCCACTTCCAAAGTTTCCAGATAAAAACGGATGGCTTCCCAGAAAAAAGTCTAGTTACAGACATATATCGTTTCCTTTGAGAGCATCGTTCTTTATTAGTCTCTCACCAATGCCCAGGGGTGGGTTTCTAGCAGGAGCCACTTTTCATATTAGGCCACACCCCCTGATGTAGCCAATACTCCAAGAGTTTACAAGGCTCTTTTTTGTAAGCTCTTGGAGGATTGGCTACATAAGGAGTGTGTGGCCTGATATGCAAAGGAGCTCCCGCTAGAATTCCACCCCTGCCGATGCCCCATCTTTTTCTTGGACTTCTCTACATGTACTGTGCACACATTTTTACTGCCTCCTTCTTCTCTAAACCACCTTTGCAATTTGCTTGTCAGAGTTTCCATCTAATCTGGGGACCTAGCTAGGCATCTGTGTCACAGCTTCCCGGTCCTGATTTCAGATAACTCTTCTAGCTTCTTTTCTGCTCAGAATTATAGACTTTTTCTCCTGCAGGCGGAAAGATTACCAATATCTGTACTTTCAAGTACCTGCAGAAAAGGAGGGTTCAGGAAACTAATTTGAACAACAAAAGCACCTTTCCCCTAACGTCCCTCTGAAAAGCCTGCCTACTTCCTTTGTTTTTTGTTTTTTAAAAGGAGGAAATTAATACACAATCGGTGCTGCCACATGTTGTTCTCCCTTCTAGCACACAACCCGTATTTAGCTGTGTCCAGGGGTCATTTTGTAGAGAGGTGACGGAGTTCATTAGCACAACTCATTTGCTTAAGTCATTTGCATATGCCACACACCCCTGACATCACCAGAAAGTGTACTAAATTCTATTAGCTCAGCATCTGCCTTCAAATGCTTCTTGAATTAGAATTGTCATAAGAAAAGCTTACTCCCGTCATTGTTTTTAAATGACTTTCACCTGTGTGGGCCACAGTGGCACGAGGAAGGTTTCCATCTGTCTGCTTTATATGTTTTGGCAGGGGTCATTTTGTAGAAAAATAGGTGTTGGAGCTCATCCAGGGATTGTTATGCAGCTGCACATACTATTCAATGGACAAGGAGGTGGAACTCTCAGAAGGAGGAGGTGGAACTCTCAGAAAAATTCAGGAGCTGTGCTCCTGTGAGCTCCCACTGAATCAGAGGCCTGTGTTTTGGTTATTTCCCCATTTTTTGTGGGGGAAAATATTAGAAAGTTTGCCACATCTTAGAGTTCAGCACAATTCTCACAGGGAGAGTCACAGGAGGAGGGGGCCACAGGGGGGCCGTAGGAAGGGGGCCCTGGGAGTGCGAGCAAGAAGCTGCACATGCTGGGGGCCACCCCTCTCCCTCCCCCCTCCAGTGTGATTTAAATTGCATGTAAGCTCTGATTCCCCTTCTGCCTTTCCTGGAGCTCAGCCTGCAGTGATCACCTTTCAATCCCAAAGTTCAAAAGAAGGCTGATTTGTATTTCTGCACTCCCCATTTCTCTGCTTTCCTGTGCCCTTCCCCAACCGGAAGCAGCAGGGAACACATGCGGCTTGTACACACTGGCTGGAAGAGACATGTCCTGGCTGCTCTCCTCCCTTCCTCCCCCCCTACCCCGAAAGGACTCTAGCTGTCCTTGCAGCCTGTGCAATCTAAGGGCCTCTCTCCTCCCACCCATCCAAGAGCTTGCCATTTAGGCTCATGGCGGTGGAAAACAAGGTGCACATGGAGCCCCCAGCTCTTCATGACCAGACTAAGGGCTGCTGGGAGCAGGGGGTGGGGCTGGCTGCCCACCTACCCACCCCACTTTTGGAAGCTGCCCGTCTGCCCACCCAACTCTGCTCAGAGAGCTGCAGGGGAGAGCTTGCCACTTCGTGTGCTGAGGCAATTGGGGTGAGGGGTCCTGAGGGAGAGGGGGAGCCAAGGCTTGGGGAGCGGGCCTGTCACAACTTAGGGGGGGTCTTACCAATTGCTGCCAACACTCTGGGTTAAGGGTCTCCCTTGAGAAGGCCCAGAGTACCCTCCCAAGCCCTTCCAGGCTTCCCTTAGCTTAGGCCAAATAATGGGCGTGAGGACCAGGCAGAGTTAACAACAAGGGGGGGGGGAAGGTTTATTTTAAAAAGGTCGGTGCAATATAACAAACAAAGTGCATAAAACAGTAAAAGTGATGAAGGGAAAATAAATGTCCTAAATAAACGCATCTATCTATACAGTCCCTAACTAATACCAACTCTTACCCCCTTGGGTAAGGGCCCTGCCTTTGCTTCCAGCTCTCCAGGTGACAACCTGCCTCTAGCTCAGCCTTCCAGAGAAAGAACACCCACTTCCTGGGCTTGGCCTTTATATATTCTTTTCCCAGGCCCCACCCCTCTTTGGGCCTGTTTCCCTCCAAAACCCTCGCTACCCAGTCAGAGGGACAGAGGGGGAGATTTTGGCTTTTCCCAGTAGGGTTGCCAAGTCCAATTCGAGAAATATCTGGGGACTTTGGGGGTGGAGCCAGGAGACTTTGGGGGTGGAGCCAAGAGACATTAGGGGCGAAGCCAGGAGCAAGGGTGTGACAAGCATAACTGAACTCCGAAGGGAGTTCTGGCCATCACATTTAAAGGGACGGCACACCTTTTCAATTCCTTCCTTCCATAGGAAATAATGAAGGCTAGGGGCACCTTCTTTTGCGGCTCAAAGAATTGGACCCTGGCCCAGACGCCCCCTCCTCCCCGCGGGAGCCACCAAAGGGGGGGAGCAAGGCCAAAAGCGGCCAGCCCCGCCAGCCAGCCTGCCACCCCACAGCGCCCCGCCGCCCCTGCCACTCACCGGGACATGTTCTCTCTGGCGGCACCACGACACACACTGCCCGCGTCCCCCCCACCCCAGCCCCGGGCCGGCTGCTGCTGCCAGTCATTGGCCGGCCGCCCGCCCAGCCCCTCGGGGGGCCACCCCAGCCAGCCAGCATAACCGCTCTTGCCATCCCAATGGGGATGGGACCAACTTCAGAAAGGGGGCGGCCCGGTCAGCCGCGGCCAAAGGGGGCTCAGAGCCCAGCCCGGCCCAGACGCCCCCTCCTCCCCGCGGGAGCCGCCGAAGGGGGGGGAGCAAGGCCAAAAGCGGCCAGAGGGCGGCCAGCCCGGGACAATCGCCACGGTCCCGCCGCCCCTGCCACTCACCGGGCCACGCTCCTTGGTGCCGTTTCCCCCCTCCCCCCGCTTCCGTTTTTTTGGGGAGCGGGGGAAGAGGCTGGAAATTCTGGGGTCCCCTGCCAGGGCGGGAGGGTTGGGAAGCCTATTTCCCAGTAACTCCTAAGCAGGCTTCCCTGGGGCCTGCAGGCCTCGCTAAGCCCAGGTTCATGACAGGGCCCATAAAATCCACAAGAAGGCTGGGCCCTCTGGGCCCCATGGGGTACTACAGGCCTGGTTCTGGAGCTCCGCTCCTGTGAGCTCCTGCCCAAAATGAGCTTCTAGGCTCCCTCCATGGTTACTACACATCTCTTTAATTCTTTAATTATGAGCGATCTGGACAGAATTTGCAGGGAGCTGCGTTGATCCAAAGAATAATAGAAAAACAAAGCTGAAAGGTTTTTAGTTACCATCCTTGTTCTTTTTTTGGCAGTGCAGTTCAGACATATGCCTTGTAAACTCACTGACTTCAATGAGTTTAAGGTAAAGGTCGTCCCCTGTGCAAGCACCAGTCGTTTCTGACTCTGGGGTGACGTTGCTTTCACAATGTTTTCACTGCAGACTTTTCACGGGGTGGTTTGCCATTGCGTTCCCCAGTCACCTACACTCCCCAGCAAGCTGGGTACTCATTTTACCGACTTCGGAAGGATGGAAGGCTGAGTCAACCTTGAGCCAGCTACCTGAAACCAGCTTCTACCAGGATCGAACTCAGGTTGTGAGCAGAGAGTTCAGACTGCAGTACTGCAGCTTTACCACTCTGCGCCATGGGGCCCTTTAGTTTATGAGTGTGTAATTCTGGTTTAGGATTGTGCTGTTCAAATCTTACTTGGTCAGTTTTAGTATAAGGGGTTTTTTTGTAATTTTTTTTAACATGCAAGTACTTTGTTTGCTTTTTGCTGTCTCCCATTTAGTACTCAGATCGGTGACCTCTTTGCACTCCTTAATTTCCCTTGAGACACAGATGAACAGTTCAATAAAATATACAGGGAGACCGTCTTCTCTGATAGACAGCTACTGTTTTCTTTCTTCCTTTCAGCCGTGCCTCTTTGAGGACTTCCCTTTGTTGACAATTGTTCCCATAAAAGTTTGCAGCAGATGGCTCACCCATTCATCCCGGCTTCTCTATAATGACGTTAATAAATGTCCTTATCTTAAGAGTCTAGCTCTTCTATTTCACACTCACCTGTTCATCTTCATCTTCCAGAGAATATTATCACTTTATTTAAAAAAAAAAAAAACACCCAGCGACAGGCCAGGGAGTCCAGAGGTCACAGAAGAAGTGGTCAGAGAGAAGAAGAAGAAGACGGTGACAACAGCGATGATATTGGATTTATATCCTGCCCTATACTCTGAGTCTCAGAACAGTCACAATCTCCTTTACCTCCCCTCCCCATAACAGACACCCTGTGAGGTGGGTGGGGCTGAGAGAGCTCTCCCAGAAGCTGCCCTTTCAAGGACAACTCCTACAAGAGCTATGACTGACCCAAGGCCATTCCAGCAGCTGCATGTGGAGGAGTGGGGAATCAAATCTGGTTCTCCCAAATAAGAGTCCACGCACTTAACCACTACACCAAACTGGCTCTCTCTGTCTTTGACCCAGACGGAGGCCACAAGTAGGGCCTAGCAGAAGGCACCGTGGCTTAAGGGAATGTTTCTTGCATACTCAAAGTATGCACCATGTGATGACATCATCTGGAAGTGATGTCATTGCACAGGGCAAGTCACGTGGGGATGCCATGGAGTTTTTGCCAAATGCTAGAGTGTCACCCGTGCAATATGCCCAGTGTGATGACATCACTCCTGGATGATGTCATTGCGCTGAGCATGTTGGGCTCCAACGGAGCTCTTCAGGGGTGGGAATCCCCCCCAAGCTCCATGCTGGGGCCAAGAATCAGGGGAAAACCCGCCCCCAGCGGGAGTCTGGGAACCCTAGGGGAGCACCTTAAAGGAAAGACAGGGAAATTGTTCCTAGAATAGGGAACTTACACTGCCAGAGACTGAGGTGGAACCCAAGGGGACCCGTCTGTGGTTAAACGGCCAGAGCCCTGATCTGAAGCCAAAGGCAGTCATAACTAGAACACAATGGAGAAGACTATGACAGACACTGAGAGTCCCCACTGAGCAGATGAACAGAGCATAGAGGAAATAAACAAACAAATAATAAATATGGTCATATCTAGAGTTGCCAGCTCCAGGTGGGGAAATACTTGGAGATTTTGGGGGTGGAGCCAGAGGAGGGTGGAGTTTGGGGAGGGAGGGACTTCAGTGGGGTATAACACATTCAAGTCCACCTTCCAAAGTGGCGATTTTCTCCGGGTGAACTGATCTCTGTTGCCTGGAAGATGCTAGGGTTGCCAATCCCTCTCTGGGCATCAAACTGCGCAATGTGATCTAAAGAATGACTCATTCTGTGGAGAAAAAAATTTCACCACTCTTTTAAGCATCATCATAAAATATCTGAGACCAGGTAGTTCTCCATTATCCAGAACGAAAACGGAAGGATTGTTTTAAACTGTACAAAATTGTATGAAATGTTTTTAATCATCTTATTGTAATTTTATTTTTGCACTGTTGTTTTAGCTGTTGTTAGCCGCCCTGAGCCCATCAGGGGAGGGTGGGATACAAATGTAATAAAATAAATATCCAGTCAGGGCCCAATGATCCAGGATACCTATCCAAAACCTGATTAGTGATTCTGGCTCTTCTTAGAGGTTGAATCCTGAACGGCAATTTTTGGCAATGGTTAAGTTAACTGCTCTCCCTTTAGCCTGGAGAGGAGGCGGCTGAGAGGAGATAAGATCACCATCTTCAAGTACTTGAAGGGCTGTCATATAGAAGATGGTGTGGAATTGTTTTCTGTGCCCCTGGAAGGTAGGACCAGAACCAATGGGTTGAAATTAAATCAAAAGAGTTTCTGGCTCAACATTAAGAAGAGCTTCCTGACTGTTAGAACGGTTCCTCAGTGGAACAAGCTTCCTTGGGAGGTGGTGGACTCTCCTTCCTTGGAGGTTTTTAAACAGAGGCTAGATGGCCATCTGACAGCGATGAAGATCCTGTGAATTTAGGGGGAGGCATTTGTGAGTTTCCTGCATTGTGCAGGGTGTTGGACTAGATGACCCTAGAGGTGCCTTCCAACTCTATGATTCTATGATTCTTCGAGGTGAGCTGTTGTCTTCTCCTATACGTTTTAGATGGAAAATAAATATCACTAATTAGCTACAGGGCTTCTTTTGTAGAAAAAGCCCAGCAGGAATTCATTTGCATATTAGGCCACACCCCCTGATGCCAAGCCAGCCCAGAACTGCATTCCTGTGCCTTTCTGCTCAAAAAAAGCCCTGTAAATTAACTTTCACGGTTCTGGATAACTCAAACATACAGGTCCTTAAAGGGACTCATTGAATCATCAAAGTATTTAGGGGGAAGTTTTTAGATTTTATTCTAAAACATCAAAATGTTAACTGCCTGCATACCAAAAAAGGACAAGCCTGCAGCCCCAAATTATATTAAGTAGTCTTTATTTCCCCCCTTACAGTAGATATCTATTCATGCAGTTAGAGGCATCAGCCACACAGAGGAGCTGCTAAGCTGCATTTTTACCTCTTAGCGAGTGCCTGGATACATCTACCCTTCCATATTATGCTTTTTTAAAAAATCCAAGCCAACTAAGATAACACAAAATTTTGACCCTGATAAAAAGGTATTGCAGAGATTTGTTTTCTTCTTGTGAATTTGGTGTTGGCCAGTAGAATGGTTCACAGCCCCGCACCCCTCCACGTCTACCATTGTTCAGGGAATTTGCAATCTCCAAAGAGTTACACAAATAGGAGAATAGAAGACAAGCCACAAGGCACCGTGTTCAAAAATGCCTCTTGAGTCTGTTGTACCAAATGTAATAACCTTGGTCCATTGCACAGTGGACACTCTAGCATTTGGATAAAAACTCTATGGCACCAGAGTTTTTCACCCAAATGTTAGAGCGTTTCCTGTGCAATGTGCCCAGTGCAGTGATGTCACTTCTGGGTGATGTCATCACGCTGGGCACATCAGACGATAATGGAGTTCTTTGGGGATGGGGCTTCCCTTCCAGTCATCTCTGTTCTGGCGGGTTGGGGGTCCCAAAATTGGGCAAACCCCCTCTGAGGGTGAGGGAATGGGAATCCTATTTTGAGGGTGGAGGCTGGAAAGGGCAGGGCTTGTGGAGGGGAGGGTACAATGCCATAGAGTCCACCCTCAAAGCAGCCATTTCTCCAGGAGAACTTATCTCCGTTGCCTGGAGATAAAATGTAAAAATAAGAGATCTCCAGGCTCTACCTAGAGGTTGGCAACCCTGATAAATAGAGTCAATTAACTCAATGTTAACTGCTGAATGTGGCCTCTCTTAAAAGGCTCTAAGGCCTGTCGCTGATCTGGGTTACTGGACTGGAAAGATCTGGCCCATAGTCTTGTTTTTTTCTGCTGCCCCGTCTGATTTTCTAGCATGATGCCTTCTTCCCTCTGCATTGAACACAGGCAATCCCTGCCTCGCCCGCATCTGACATAGCCAATGAGAAAGCAGAAACATCCCAGAGCTGCTCTGCCGCTGCTAAGAAGCAGAGCGAGGGGCTTTCTTCTTTCAATTTGCTCCTGCCTCACAAGTCACTGGCAAGTATCCGAGGCTGAAAAGTCAAACTGAGGCGGAAGGAAGAAGGAAAAGCGACATCAGTCAGGGGAGAACTCACTTCCAGATAAGGGATGTCTTCCCATCACTGCCCTCCAACCCCCACAGTCCACTGCTCAAGCCTAAAAGAAAGAACCAGTGCTCAGAGAAAGGCTCCCCCTGGTGGTAGCTGGAGATCTCTTGCTATAACAGCTCATCTCCAGGTGATGGAGATCCGTTCCCCTGGAGAAAATGGCCGCTTTGGAAGGTGAACTCTAGGACATTATGCCCCAAGCTCTGCTGTCCTGCAGCTCGACCCCCAATATCTCCAGGTATTTCCCAACCTAGACCTGCAAGGTGACTCCCTCTCAAAAGTTCGGAAGGCATTTCAGCAGCTGCCTGAGGGCAGGGTGGAGGGAGTTTCTATAATGATGGATCTGGTTTAATTAAGTTGTAAAGCCCGGTAATTGTCAGATGAACTTTGCTAGACAATAGAAGTTGACAATGAGTGCTGAGAAATAATAAACAATTATCAAGCCTGGAGGCGGGAGATTCGGCTCCTGACTCTCCTCCCCCCCCCCCCAAAAAAAGAAAATTTGCGAAAGTAGTACCCTAGGAAGCATGAGCCTTTTGGAAACTGAATATGTCTTAGCTTGACGTCATTGTTGTGAGTTTACAGGATGGCCCTTGGAAGAAGCTTGTTTGCAAAACGTGGTATATAAAGTCGACAAACACGTAAAGGGAACTTTGTCCCTTTGGAGCCTTCGTTTCGGGAGATTGGATCAACCACATCTTGTGAAATTGACTGTGACTGAATTTCCAGGGGAAGCCTTTTGAATGGACCTTTTGCATTCTCCATGGAATCTTCTTGAAAATTATTGTGGAATCCATCCCCTCATGAAAAATACTTCATGTGTGTTTGGGGTATCTGTATAAATTATTTGGACACTTTATTCTGTTATTGTTGATTTCTTTTATGTATACACAGTGGTTTTGTTTTGACCCACCTGGGAATTGGCAACTCTAAAGAAGCAATGTGTCAGGTTCCCTGAAAATTGGGTCAGAATCAGGGCTGGCTCGCCCACTAGGCAAACTAGGCAGTTGCCTAGGGTGCCAGGAGGAGGGGGCACCAAATTGGGCTTCCCCCTTTCGGTGCCCACGATAACTGCCTAGTTTGCCTGCCTCCCTCCCCCACCGCCCACCTTCCCTCCCTCCCCGGCACTCCAATGCAGCCACACTCCATCACACACACCCTGAATGCACCGTGCCAATGCTGAGCCCTACTGGCTTCGATATGGCTGGCGCACCATCTGATGCTTTGAAGCCTGCGCGGGAGAAGGCTTTGCTCCCCCTCACTTCTGGTTCCAGGAAGGAGGGGGGGAGAAGCCTTCTTCTGCGTGGGCTTCAAAGCATCAGATGGCGGGCCGGCTGCATCGAAGCTGGTAGGGCTGAGCCTCGATGTGGCTCGGCACGTTCAGGGGGGGCCAATGGAGCATGGCTGTATTGCAGCGCCAGGGAGGGAGGGAAGGCCGCAGCGGTCGCAGTGTGGGGGAGCCGAGCTTTGTCACTCAACACACTTAAGTGGGAATTCAATATCTCTTAGAATTTATTGAATTCCCACTTAAGTGTGTTGAGCAAATTGCTGCAAAAAGAAGGGTCAGCTCAACATTAAAATTAAAAAATATATTAATCATTAAGAAAATAAGAGCATATGACCATCTAAAGAACAGCCTGCCTATTATATTCATGGAATTTTTAGGCCAGCAAACTCCAGAAGGCTTTTAGCATCTGGTTGAATGTATCAGTTTGAACTGGCTGTGGCTCCTATATAAAAAATGTACACACTTAAGTGTTTTGGAGTGATTGAGAGTAAAGATGTAATAAGAAGAACATGAGTCAGTACTAATGGCTGTTACTCCTGAAAAAACATAGAAAGGCATTACTCCTGAGGAAGTCTATTGATGAAATGGGCCTATATCCGGGTGCTCATAGACTTTTTTGCAATATGGATATGTTAATATTGGACCTCTTCTACAACATGAAGCATGCCTAATTTACAATATGAAACATGACTTTTTTGCAATATGGAAATGGTAACATTGGACCTCTATTAAAATATGAAGTATGCCTAATTTACAATATGAAATATATGAATGAATATTTATTATGATATTAAGTTTGTAAATTTTAAAATGTTGAGCATTGAAATATATGAGAATTTTTTTAATTGGTTACTATATTTCTTGTTTACCATCACAGTAGTTGTTTAACTTCTATTGCTTATCCCATTTGCTGTGTCCTCCCCTTTTTCCTGTTACATTACCCCTGGGTGGGAGGCAGGATTTGGAAAGTTCCATTTCACTGACCCGAGTGCCTACCATGAATGGAAAATTTAGTTGGTACCCAATGTCTTTGAACTCAATTTGAAAGAAGCAAAGAAATTCAAAAAAGAGGGGAATCACCTAACCTCAAAGGGTTCAGAGCAGAGTTTTATGAAACCTAAATAAGAAGGTAGGTAGAGACTGCTGGATCAGCCCATCTAGTCCATCTAGTCCAGCGTTCTGTCTTACACAGTGGCTAACCAAGTGCCCCGGAGGTCCGTTTCCAGGGGGTGGCTGAAGATCTATTGGGATCACAACTGATCAACTGGAGAAAATGGCTGCTTTGGAAGGTAGACTCCAGAGCCTTTTTTGTAGCAGGAGTTCCTTTGCATATTAGGCCAATCCCCTCCCTGCCCCCCTCCCCCTCCCCGATGTAGCCAGTCCTCCTGGAGCTTACTGTAGGCCCTGTACTAAGAGCTCTGTAAGCTCTTGGAGGATTGGCTACATTGGGGGGTTGGCCTGATATGCAAAGCAGCTCCTGCTACCAAAAAAAAAAAAGTCCTGTTTCTCTATGGCATATTCTATTGAAGTCTCTCCTCAGCGCAAACCCACCCTCCTCACATTCCCCCCCCCCCCCCAAAATCTCTAGGTGTTCCCCAACCTGGAACTGGCAACCTTCCCTGGTGGGCCAACAAACAAGGCATGGAGGCCAAATCTATTTCCCTGGTGCTCCCTCCTGGCCTTGGCATCCAGAAGTTTGTTCCCTCTCTGTATACGGAGGTCTCTGTACTCTCTATGGCTAGTAGCCGTGCATCCGTCTAATCCTCTTGCAAAGCTACCTGGGCTTGTGGTCATCATTATGCCACAGACAGTGAATCCCGTAGTATACAGTGGAATCCTAAGAAAGGTTACTCCAGTACAAACCCATAGATTTCAGTGGATTTAGGCTGGAGTAGCTCTTTATAGGGTTGCCTTGTTAATTACTCATTGAAGAACTGAGTGTTTCATTTTATCTGTCCTGATCTACTGCCCGTGAACTTCATTGGGTACCCATGAGTTCTAGTGGTATGGGCAGCACCGGCTCTAGAGCCCGTGGTGCCCCAGGCAGGCTCCTTGCCCACTGCCCCACCACCACGGCCCCCCACTGCCCCCTGCCTTCCATCCCTCCCCGGCACTGCAACGCAGCACCATGCTCTATCTTGCCCCATCAGAGCATGCCACACCGAGACTGGGCCCTACCGGCTTTGATACGGGCAGTGCGCCATCTAATCCTTTGAAGCGCGCACAGAAGAAGGCTTCTCCCCCCTCCTTCCTGAAACCAGGGGGAGCGAAGCTTTCTCCCACGTGCCCTTCAAAGCATTAGATGGCACGCTGGCCACATCAAAGCCGGTAGGGGGCCTAGCCTCAGTGTGGTCTTCTGAACACACCGGGGGAGCGGGGGCAGGCAAAGCGCAAGGAAGGGAGGGGGTGGGCGGCGGTGATGGTGACAGTGGCAGGGGTTGGGTGGGAGGCAGGTAGGCAAACTAGGCAGTTGTCATGGGCACCGGGACGGGGGAGACCAATTTGGCACCTCCCTCCTCCCAGAGCCCTAGGCAACCATTTCGTTTGCCTAGCGAGCGAGCCAGCCCTGGGTATGGGAGAAGGTTATTTTGGGCTCTATATGTTAACTAGAATTTTTAAGTAATAGCAATTAAAAACCTTGAAACAGACAAAAAAAGATTTGGTACATAAAGCGGCAAAAGACTCCTACAGATCTGTCACACCATATGGCACAGAACATTCTGGATTTTTAAAAAAGAAAATAAAAATGAACAGAAAACATACAATAAACCTCACTGACAGTCATAGTGTTGTATTTCTTATAGATCAGATCAGCTTTTGACCATATAAAATGACCTTCTGAGAGGAAAATAATGTAAACTGGGAATTATTTTATCAATTGGATTAATTGGATTGAGGAACCGAAAGCACAAGTAATTGTCCATGGAATCCTGTACAAGGACAGGCAAAGAACCGGACAAGGTTACTTTTCTTCCTGTCTGTTTGCAGGAGCAACTGAAACTCTAGCCGTGAAAATTACAAATGGCCAGGGATAAGAGGAATTCGTGACAGAAATAAAGACATCTCCAAATAACAGATATAATGATTAGCTGCCAGCGCATAATCTCTTCATTAAGACGGTATGAGGTAGTTTAAGATCAGAATATAGCAGCTGGCTCTCAGATAAATTTGGGGAAATTAGAATTATTGAACGCTTCACCGATAACGGGGTTTTAAGGCATTGTGTTAGCTTGAGAAATAAAAAACATAAAACATCTTGGAATCTCATTGAAGGAAGGCTTGACAAAACTATATGAACCTAGTTATACAGTTATATCCTTGGAACTTTTTAAGAACTGGTCTGGTTGGGTGTCAGAAGATGATGAATGGGGGACATCAGGGGTGGAATTCTAGCAGTAGTTCCTTTGCATATTAGGCCACACACTCTTGGTGTAACCAATCCTCCAAGAGCTTACGAGCCTTGTAAGCTCTTGGAGGATTGGTTACATCAGGGGTGTGTGGCCTAATATCCAAAGGAGCTCCTGCTAGAATTCCACCCCTGGGGGACATAAACCGAAGTGGGGGGTGTAAACCCAGAATCAGCTAGTAGTCAAGGAATATTCACTCACAAAATTAGAGATTTGCTTAAAATTGCTACTAATTTTTTCCTTTTTCCTTTTTATTTGTGTTACGACTGGTATAGATGTGTGCATATTAAGACTTGCAGTATTTACTTTTCATGTCTTTCTAATGTATCTTGAATTATGCTTCCTTTATGGTATTATGAAATTCAGAATGTAACTTTCTTATTTGTATCCCTCCCCCTTCCATTTCCCTTTGTCCTTCCCTTTTTAAAAAAAACTTAATAAAACTTGTTCTAGCAGGAGAAAATTAAAGATATGGACAAACAAAATGCGGGAAACCAGTGTGTTGAAGTAGTTAGAGCAGGGATGTCAAACTCATTTGTTATGAGGGCCGGATCTGACATAAATGGGACCTTGTCAGGCTGGGCCAGGTTGTGTCGGGCTGGGCCATGTGTGCACCTATTTAAGATTAGGTAGCAGAGATATAAACTTTTTAAAGGACACAGACAAACACAACTAAAGATTCTTTAAAAAAAATAAAACTTAAAATAAAACATGTCTAAAACATTAGCCCCTGTTGATCTTAAAGGTACTTTCTTTGTATTTCTCCTATGGGATCCAGGGAACTGGACAAAGGAAGCTCTGGCTCTTTCCCTCCCTCCCCAGGGGACCAGGCGGGGGAGGAGCCTCAGCCAATGGAGAAAATCAAGTTTTTGCTCTGTAGCTCTGCTGTGCGATTGAGGGAGTCTTTTAAAGCAAGTTGAGATGCAGAAGGAAGCAAGAGAGAGGGAGAAGAAAGCAGACATGAGCCAGTTGCTCGGGGGCCTGATAGGAACCCTCTGGAGGCCTGATTCGGCCCCTGAGCTATATGTTTGACACCCCTGAGTTAGAGTGTTGGCCAAGGATCTTTCTAGAAACTTTCTTAGTGACTGGAGCCCATTCAGTCACTCCTTTTCAGCCTAAACTACCTCACAAGCCTATTGTTAGGAGAATAAAATAGAGGAGGGGAGAATTATACTATAAGATACTTTAGGTCCACATTGGGGAGAAAAGCAGTGTATACAGGCCTTTTTTTGTAGCAGGAACTCCTTCACATATTAGGCCACACCTCTCTGATGTAGCCAATCCTCCAAGAGCTTACAGAGCTCTTAATACAGGGCCTACTGTAAGCTCCAGGGAGAGTGGCCTAACATGCAAAAAAGTTTCTGCTATAAAAAAGCACTGATTGTATAAACAAATAAATACAGTGTGCTCTTTCTTTCTTTCTTTCTTTCTTTCTTTCTTTCTTTCTTTCTTTCTTTCTTTCTTTCTTTCTTTCTTTCTTTCTTTCTCTTTCATATTGGATTAATTCTCCTTATGCTTCAATTGTGAGGCATGGTGAAAGCTATTTCTCAGCCCACAGAATACAGAAATGAAATAAGGTTTGCTGTTGAAAATGTAACAATCTATTTGCATTTTTAGAACATGTGCAGTGCATGTAGCTGAGGCTGGCAGGTGATTGGGACATGATAACAGATAGTGCATATGAATGCATGAGTATCTGGACAAAAAATGCATCTGGACAAAAAAAAAGATAAGATTGTTCATTACGAATCTGTTAATGGCTGCAAAAATAGTGAATGCAAGGTGCTTGGGATTGAATGGCAAATCAGAACAAACAGAATTTATGCAAGAAAGTTCTCTTTGTAGCCAAATTGGAGAAATCATATATTAGAAAATGCAAATCAGGAGGGTTTGTTAATATTTCCCAAAAACTAGGTGCTGAATTATTGAAGTAGATGTGAAGTATTTCAAATCCAGATCAGGTTTTAATATTTTATAGTAGAACTGTGCAAATGCATATTTAATACAGTGCACCAGTGGTATGCCTTGCCAGTATTGTTTTTTTAAATGTTAATTTTTTTTCTTCCTCATTGGTCATCATGGCATTTAGTCATTTTAAAAGGCTGGGAGGAGCGGTGGAGGCAAGGGAGAACTCCATTTAAAAAAATCTAAAGAGTTTTTATGTACTTCAAGCTTTAACGAAGTAATTTATGTGAAAAGGAAATGCTTCACAAGAGGTGTCAAACATGTGGACCAGTGGCCGAATCAGGCCCCCGAAGGGTTCCTATCAGGCCCTCGAACAACTGGCTGTCATCTGCTTCCTTCTCCCTCTCTCTTGAGGGAGAAGGAAGCAGATGACAGCCAGTTGTTCGGGGCCTGATAGGAACCCTTCGGGGGCCTGATTCGGCCACTGGTCCACAAGTTCCTTCTGCATAACAGCTTGCTTTGCAAGGTTTACTCAATCGCACAGGAGCTACAGAGCAAAACCTCTGTTTTCTCCATTGGTTGAGGCTCCTCCCTTGGAAAGGAAGGGGAGGAAGGCAGAGCTTGTTTTTCCAAGCTCTCTGTAAGCTCCAGGAGGATTGGCTGCATCTTGGGGGGGGGGGGGGCAGGGCTGGCCCTAGTCTACCTGACACTCTAGGCAAAGCTAACTTCTGCTCCCCCCGCACTGATAATGTCTCCAAATCATGTGGGGGACACCCAATTCAGTGCCCCCAAAAGGTTGGCGCCCCAGACAATCACCTAGTTTGCCTAGTGGCAGGGCTGGCCCTGGGTTGGCCTAACATGCAAAGGAGTTCCTGCTACAAAAAAAGCCCTGCTTAGAGGGGTGGACTCCAATCCAATCCAATTAATGTTCCTTCTACCATTGTCATGAACAGGAGCCACGTAATCAGCTAAAGCAAACCAGGCAAAGGAATGGGTTCAGTGCAAAGGAATTGGCTCCTGTGACATAAAATATAAAGCTGTAGTTGCGCATGGGAGTTCTCTCTCTCTCTCTCTCCCCCTCCCTCCTTGTATTTCAAATTTGTATTAAGTTTCAAACAGGGAAAATTGTTCATGTGGGAAAAGAGTAAGGGAAAGAATACAAAAAAGAAAAATAGAATACAATTATTTCTACTTTAAAAAAGAAAAAGAAGTATATAGTTCATTATACCTGCAAGTCTTCAGAATTATTACATAAGTATTACCTTTAGATTCTACAAACATTTTGTGAACTTTTAGTATTTTTATAAAATCCTACTGTTTTGCAAAGTATTTAATAAAAAGGTAAAGGTAGTCCCCTGTGCAAGCACCAGTCATTTCCGACTCTGGGGTGACGTCACATCACGACGTTTTCACGGCAGACTTTTTACGGGGTGGTTTGCCATTGCCTTCCCCAGTCATCTACACTTTCCCCCCAGCAAGCTGAGGACTTATTTGACCGACCTTGGAAGGATGGAAGGCTGAATCAACCTGGAGCCAGCTACCTGAACCTAGCTTCTGCTGGGATCAAACTCAGGCCGGGAGCAGAGAGTTCAGACTGCAGTACTGCAGCTTTACCACTCTGCGCCAAATTTATATTTGCCATATTACAAAAGCAGATCAAAATATCCTTATTCTCTAAAACAAAAGAAAAGGAAGGAAAGGGCAAGAAATCCTGGTCTTCAATACAAGCTTATTAACCACCAATATAAAACAGCTCCAGCTGTGTTCCTTCATCTAAGTTAAATACCAGAAATTTTCAAGGCTAGAGATAAGGGGGATCAAGAGAAAACTCAAAGTTGAAAAGTTATTTCTCAGAAGCCACTTTTGTTATTAGCCTTGATCCAGCATTGGTATCTTGATCACTGGGCAGACATAATGGAGGAGAGACAAGCCTTGCTGCGTAGTGAGCATGGCAGCAGGAAGGCAGCCTGTTCTTCATTTTCCTAATTGCCTTTTCTTCCCTTACAATACCAGCATTGGTTGAGCTTTGGTAGGGCTTTCTTTGAGCAGGAATGCACAGGAATGCAGTTTGGTGTCAGGAGGTGTGGCCTAATATGCAAATAAGCTTTTGCATTTTCTTTCAAGAGCCTTGTGTGAAACAACGGTGATGTCAGGGGTAATGTTCCCTCTCAGCTGTGGAGTCTTGTGAGCAAAAATTCTACTTTGTGAGCTACTGGCATTAAGGTTGTGAGCTACTGGCATTAAAGTTGTGAGCTACTGCATAAATTAATTTGCTCTAAGGCCATTTTTCCTGAGTTGAGATAAAACATGTGAGCTGGAGGCTAAAAAATTCTGACCTAGCTCACACTAACTCAGCTTAGAGGGAACACTGGTCAGGGGTGTGGCCTAATATGCAAATTAGTTCCTGCCGGGCTATTTCTACCAAAAAAAGCCCTGAGATTTGGTGGACATAAAATGGACCTGCTACGTTCATAGAGGATGGCCCTGTCCAGGGGTGGAATTCTAGCAGGAGCTCCTTTGCATTAGGCCACATACCCCTGATGTAGCCAATCGTTCAAGAGCTTACAAGGCTCTTTTTCATAAGCTCTTGGAGGATTGGCTAAATCAGCAAAAAAATCAAGACATGGAAAACTTTCAAGAAGAAGGGATTTTAAATTGTTTTTCTCTCTGTAGGTAATTGCCTAATATGGAACTCTTAACAAGAACTGATATGCGATTTTAAAAGGCCAAGTGAGATCCTCGGGACATATTGGGTTGGTTCATCTCAGAGCAATATGGATATAGGAGTTATAGTATTCGAAAGCTTTAAAAAGAACTCGACATAAATAAACAATTAATTTGGATCAATTTGTAAAGTCAGACAACATAATTATTTTGTAATCTGGTAGATCTGTTTTTAATATGTTTTTTTGGAAAAACTGTTTATATCAAGACAGATAAACGGGGGGGGGGGTTGTTCATCACTTCTTTATCTCTCTACTCTTAACGTTACTTTAAATTTGTTTTTTTCCCTTTCTCTGCTTGAAATAAGTAAGTTAGAAGGATAAAGGGATATTTATTTTTTATGCTTATCCAAATGCTGATATTGCTGAAATAATGAGACTGCCTGTACTTTTAATATGGTTAAGCTTAGCCAGATTTGTGATGTGATTTCTCTGACTTCTTATATTTATATGTACTGAAGAAGAATAGTTTAGACTTCTATTTTAAAGAAGAGATTAATTAAAAATGTATAATGGAAAATGAGGACGGTAGAATATATGGGGAAAATTCAATACTTGCAGGTAGAAAGAACTGGTTATTTTGTTCTGAGGTAGAAATGTAACTGATATATATGTAGCTTCCTCTGTTTCTGGTTTCCTATTCTGTGCCCACCCTTTCTGTATCTTTGCACATGCTTTTTCTTTTTAAAAGCAATAAAATTATAAAATTCAAAAAAAAAACAACAAGAAGAGTGGATTATTTTAGTTGATTGAAGTTATTTATTAAAATAAGGTCATCAAACTAGCAACTATTTCATCCTTTAAGTACTAGGACCCCATAGCGAATCTCCTGAAGGAGGAGACTGCATGTTCCTACAGAGATTTTTCTTCCTCTTCTCAGTGCAGTCTCAGGGAATGAGTGGACTGGCAATGGTAGCACTGATGCAGTGGATGCTTTCCTCTATCATTTCTCAATAGTATTGGCAACTGGCCAGAAGCAAAATGAGAAGGAGCCACATGGGAAAGAAGAAGAAGAGGAGGAGTTGGGTTTTAAACCATGTTTTTCACTACCTGAAGGAGTTTCAGAGTGGCTTACAATTGCCTTCCCCACAACAGACACCTGTGAGGCAGGTGGGGCTGAAAGAACCCTGAGAAAACTGGGACTGGCCCAAGGTCCCTCAACAGGCTTCATGTGGAAGAGTGGATAATCAAACACAGTTCTCCAGATGTCTGGGGAGAACAGAGACCTCATTTGGGTACAATGCCACAGAGTCCACCCTCCAAAGCATCCGTTTTGTCAAGGGGAACTGATTTCTGTATTAAGAACATAAGATACGCCATGTTTTATCAGGCCAACACTCTGCGTCACACAGTGGTAAAAAAAATCAGGTGCCATCAGGAGGTCCCTCAGTGGAGAGAAGCTGTAATCCCAGGAGATCTCCAGGTCTGACCAAGAGGCTGGAACCCTATTCCTAAAACATGGGTCAGGTGCTGCTCAGAAAAGCCTCAGGTAGCATGTCAAAATGGGATTGCCAACTTTAAGTTGGGAAATTCCTGGAGATTTGGGGGTGGAGCCTGGAGAGGGCAGAGTATGGGGAGGGGAGGGTCCTCAGCATGGTATAATGTAAGGCTGCCAAGCCCCCGATCCAGGCGGGGGTTTCCCTGCCTGGGAGGTTCCCAACCCGCTGGCCCACATTGGGCTGGTGGGGGGAACCTCCCCTTACATCACCGGCGCAAAGACGTCACCAGGAAGTGATGTCATCGTGATGGCATGCGACATCTACTCTAGGCATTTCTGGGGAAACTCTATGGTTTTCCTGGACACTCTAGCCATTTGGGAGGTAAAAGTCTATGGTACAAATAGGTACCATAGAGTTTTCCCCTCCCAAATGGCTAGAGCATCCGTGAAAACCATAGACTTTTCCCAGAAACGTGTAGAGTGGCCGTACGCAACATCACCAACATGATGATGTCACTTCTGGGGTGACGTAATTGTGTCGCACATGTGGTTTGCATGCACACAAAAGTCCCCCACTGCAGAACAAGGGGGACTTGGGAACCCTAGTATAATGACTTAGAGTCCACCCAGCCATTTTCTCCAGGAAAACTGATCTCTGAAGCCTGGAGATCAGTTGAAAGTCCAGGAGATCTTCAGGACCCACCAGGAGGTTGGTAGCCCTATCAAAGAACCACATGTATCTTCTGACTCGCTAACCAAATATCAGCGCTCTGTAGGCTAAAGTCTTTTCACAGCTTGACCTGAATTTTCAGCCGCTTCTCACAGAGAGGACGCTGGTTCATCAGTCTTCGTGCTGACAGAGGTAATTGGCAGATAATCTGTGTAAAAAAGCAATGACAGTAATTCTAGCAATGCAGACACGTCAAACAGTTTCAGTATGATTTGGAGATCATTGCATGGTTCTATATTTAGGAGCCGATATTTCTGAGGAAAAAGGTGAAGCAGTGATTACTACTGATGGGGATCGCAGAGGAAAAGAAACTGTTGTAAAAATGGAACGTTCCTAGAAAAGGGAGAGGTCAATATGAGCCAAGACAGCTCATTTAGGCATGCAGAACCAACAGGTGTGGTTTGTATTAGAAGTACAGCGGTGGTGAATAACAGGAATCGCCTATGGTAAAAAATTCTGTGCAGTTTAAGCGGGGTTCTTGGATCATTTTTGCTATGAGTGTTCAGTGCAAAAAACCAACCATCTTCTCGTGAAACATCTTTGTGTAACTCAATTTTATTGTTTTTGCAATATATTGAAAAGTATTCATCAAACATATACTTAAGAGTAATAACCAACACCCTACAAAATTTCCTCCTCCCCCCACATCCTCTTTTTCATGACCTCCGTCGATGTTCAAAACAATTAAAAGGAAAATAAAGGTAAAATTCACAATTATAGAATCTTCACTAAGATTACATTTACCTTAACACTTGATAAACCAAGACTATGTAATACTTATTATTATAGTTGACCCTCTATTTTTCTCATAATCTAACCCTCTGCTGAATTACATATTAAATATAAAGTCAATATTTGCAGCTTTATCTTCTCAATAAAAATTCAGCTAATATTATCAAAAATCACTGTCTCTTCACTTTCCATTGTTTTTTGATATATTTTTGAAATTTCACCCAATCATATTTAATTGTTTCTGAATTACAGTCTTTTAAGATTCTAGTGAGCTTGTCCATTTCACTCCAGTGTAGTACTTTTAAGATCCAGTCCCATTTCTCTGATATTTTATCTTGCTTCCACATCTGCACATATAATGTCCTTGCAGCTGAAAGCAAATACCACACCAATGTTCTATCTCGCTTCGGAAAACTTTCAATTTGTTATCCCACCAAAAAAAAATCTGGTGCTCTCTTGATGTTATAACCCAAGATTTTCGAAATCTCTTGTTGAATCATTTGCCAGAATTGTTTCGCTTTCTCACAAGTCCACCACATATGGTAGAAAGAACCTTCATGTTTTTTGCACTTCCAACACCTATCTGATATTTGATTATTCATCTTTGCCAGTTTCTTAGGTGTCATGTACCACCTATACAACATTTTCAAGCAATTCTCTTTTATGTTATAGCACGTCGATATTTTCATAGAGTTCTTCCATAGGTGTTCCCATGTCTCCATTTGTATTTCTTTATTCATATTTATTGCCCATTTTAGCATTTGAAGTTTCACTACTTCATCTTCTGTAGACCATTTCAATAATAACTTATAAATCTTTGAAATCAATTTTTTGTCCTCGCCCAACAGCATTTTTTCCAGTTCTGCTTGATCTTATCTTACCCCTGTATTTCTAATATCCTGCTCCATCAAACTTTTAATTTGTCGCAATTGAAACCAATTAAATTTATCCTGCAATTCTTCCGCCGATTTCAGTTCCACCTTGCCTCCCTGTATTTTTAGCAGTTGTTTATATGATAATCATTTATCTTCCTGTGGATCTGAAGACAACTTTATAACTTCTGTTGGCACAATCCATAATGGTTTTCTCTCATCCCCGTATTTGTTATATTTTTTCCAAGTATTCAACAAGTTTCTTCTTATATGATGTGAGAAAAATCCATCCATCTTCTCCTTTCCATAATATATGTAAGCATGCCAACCAAAAATATTTCCATGGCCTTCTAATGCCAATAATTTTCTGTTAAGTAAAGTTATCCAGTCCTTAATCCAAACCAAACATACTGCATCATGATATAACTTAAGGTCAGGCAATTGGAAACCACCCCTTTGTTTCGCATCTGTCAGAATTTTCATTTTAATTCTTGGTTTTTTACCCGCCCATACAAATTCTGAGATTTTTTTTTTGCCAAAAATTGAATTGTTTCTTATCTTTCACTATTGGAATTGTTTGAAAAAGAAACATCATTCTTGGTAGAACATTCATTTTAATTGCAGAGATCCTACCCAGCATAGACATATTCAGTTTGTTCCATTTTAACATATCTTCTTCAATTTTGTGCCAGAGCTTTTCGTAATTGTTTTTATACAAATCAATATTTCTCATCGTGATCTCTACACCTAAATATTTTACTTTTGAGGTAACTTCACATCCAGTTAAGCTTTGTAATTCTTTCTGTTTGCTCAATGGCAGATTCTTACTTAAGATTTTTTATTTTTCTTTATTAATATGAAAGCCTGCCAGCTCTCCATACTCTTTAATTTTATTTAACAGCAAGGGTGTCACTTGTAGTGGGCTTTCATTGATAAACATAACATCATCTGCAAACGCCCTATATTTATAAGAAAAACCTTTCAATTTCAACCCCTCTATTTCTTTGTCCTTTTTGATTTGCATCAGCAAATCCATCAGGTCCATCAGTGTCTATTAGCCACAGCGTATTGTTGGAACTCTCTGTCTGGGGCAGTGATGCTCTGTATTCTTGGTGCTTAGGGGGTCCACAGTGGGAGGGCTTCTAGTGTCCTGGCCTCACTGATGGACCTCCTGATGGCACCTGGGGGTTTTTTGGTCACTGTGTGACACAGAGTGTTGGACTGGATGGGCCATTGGCCTGATCCAACATTGTTTGTCTATAGATCCAAGTGGGCAGCCGTGTTGGTCTGAAGTAGTTGGACAAAGCAGAAGTCAAGTCCACCTTTAAGACCAACCAAGTTTTATTCAGAGCATAAGCTTTTGTGTGCTCTGGCTTACCATGTGATCAGTCTGCATACTTAATGAACAAACTGCTTGTATTTCAGCCCACAATACCTGATCCCCTCGTCTGATGAAGTGTGCTTAGAGAGCACATGAAAGCTTCCTTCTGAATAAAACTCTGTTGGTCTTAAAGGTGCACCTTGACTCCTGCTTTGTTCAATGGCTTGTCTATGTTCTTATGTAGTCCAGTTCCCTGCACAATTTAGGAAATTTACAACTATTCCCCACCTACTCCCCCAGTAACCCATGCTCTATGCCCAGAAGATCTTTCCTGCTTTCCCCCTAGTAGCCTCTAAGGTACCTGAACGGGAATTAGCTAAAGGAGATAGAGTGAGAGGTGGGTAACTGGGATTGCCACCAAAGTATTCCAGGATCTGCCCCTATGAGAACTTTTGGAAATAGCCAGGCTGATGCTCAACTGGTTGGGTTTTTATTGAAAACAAAAGTGGAGTCTGCCTGTCTTGGGTAACACAAAGTGCTACTGGACTTGAATCCAGCTCTTCTACTACAGACTAGCACAGGTTCCTTCCTGAAATTGATAGTGCTATTAGTCTCCCTGTTAAAGGTTGTTCCATAATTGTGAGACTACCACCAAAAAGGCTCTCTCTTGTGTGCCCACCAAACAAGCCTGTTTAATTGGTGGGACACTTAGGAGGGTCTCTCCCTGTGATCTTAGCCCCTGGGTAGGAACGCATGGAAGAAGACAGTCCTTCAGATAGCCTGGTCCCAAGCCTTGTAAAGCTTTAAAGGACAAAGCCAAAACCTTGCATTTGGCACACAAGTGGATTGGTAGCTAGTATGGTTGCCAAGTCTCCTCAGCATTGCAGCAGGGGAATTTAAGGGGCATTCTGGGGTTGGTGAGATGTAGCATGTGATGTCCCCATGTTATGATGCCACTTGGAAGTAATGTCATTATGCCAGCAATGTTTCACATGATGCTCTGGGTTTTGGGCAAAACTCTATGGGGGTTTTTTTTGCCTTCAAAACCATAGAGTTTGCTCCAAAATCAGAGCATTGCCCTGCAATGTCCACAGTGTGATGATATCAACCAGAAGTGACATCGCTGGGCCAGGGACATCATGCAGTGGCATCTCTGTTTAGGGACAAGGTTTCCCCTGCTGGCCAAGTGGCTGGTGGTGGATCAAAGCCCCCAAAAGTGAGGGAACCCCCACTGGGACCTGGGGCTGAGAACCCTAGTAGCCACTGCAATTGCTGTAATATCACGGTTACATGTTCCACATAGCTGGCTCCAAGCAGCAGTCTAGTCACAGTGTTCTGCACTAGAACTAGTTCCAAACACTCTACAAGGGTAGCCCCCCACATTGCAATAATCCAGTCTAGATGTAACTAAGGCATGCATCTAACTGTAACTAAGGCTAGATGTGACTGAACCAGGTACACACACAGCTGATGCACCTGCTCAGGGGTGGAATATCCAGGGCTGGAATTCTAGCAGGTGCTCCTTTGCATATTAGGCCACACGCCTCTGATGTAGTCAATCCTCCAAGAGCTTACAAAAAAAGAGCCTTTTAAGTTCTTGGAGGATTGGTTACATCAGGAGGGTGTGGCCTAATATGCAAAGGAGCACCTGTTAAAATTCCACCCCTGGATGACCCTCACCTCATTCAGTCTGATGTGAATGGAACAGACATATGAATAAACAAACGGGGCTCCCCTCTGCACAATGTGGCTGGTTCTATGTCTCATTATAGCTTTTGGCAGGGGTGGAACTCTAGCAGGAGCTTCTTTGCATATTAGCCACACACCCCTGATGTAGCCAATCCTCCAAAAGCTTACAAAAAAGAGCCTTGTAAGCTCTTGGAGGATTGGCTACATCAGGAGGGTGTGGTCTAATATGCAAAGGAGTTCTTGCTAGAATTCCACCCCTGGCTTTTTGAGCTAGGTTTAGGGAGAAAGATGGACTTTTCTTACAGGGCCTACTGTAAGCTCCAGGAGGATTGGCTACATCAGGGGTGTGTGGCCTAATATGCAAAAGAGCTCCTGCTAGAATTCCACCCCTGCATCTGCTGAGGTTGAGCCACAGAAGCTCCTGGTTTTCTAAGGTGCCTGCAGTGTTGATCAGCACTCCCAAGCTGAAAAACTGGTTTTTCAAGGTGAATGGAGACCCTATCAAAGTCAGCAAAGATCGCAAGTCCCTGGTCTGCTGTACGACTAAACCAGAGAACCTCCGTCTTGTCAGGATTAAGTTTCAGCTTTTTCACCCCAATCCTGCCTATTACTGACTACAAGCACTGGTTCAGAATATCAACAACATCCAGGAGTGGCCAAACTGCGTCTCAGGAGCCACATGTGGCTCTTTCATCCATATTGTGTGGCTCTTGAAGCCCCCTCCGCCTTGTCAGGTGGCTTGGAGAAGGCATTTATCTCTTTAAATCACTTCTCCAAGCTGAGCTAGCCAGGAGCTTGGAGAATGCATTTAAAGTTAAAGTTACTTTCTTTCTGCCTCTTCCTCCCTCCCATCTATTTTCCTTCCTTGCTTCCTTCCTTGCTTCTCTCAGACATCAGGCATTCATGTCTTACAGCTCTCAGATATTTGACTTTTATTCTGTGTGGCTCTTACACTAAGTAAGTTTGGCCATTCCTGGCAACATCCTTGGAATTAGAAGGAAAAGAAATTATTATTAGATCAGATATTTTGACTCCTCAGGCAGTTATCCCTCCAGTGAGTGGCCTCATCTGCCCTTTGAAAGCAAAGCATTTCTATTGGTAATTGTAGCATTCCACTTAAAACATTCAGTAACTGCAAATCAAAAAATCTTGTGTATGTCATCATCTGCCCTCGTTCTTTGATGCATGGGGGGACAACCACCCGCCCCATCAAGGTGTGGATCATGGAACACCAGTCCAGGGTGAGGAATAAGGTTTTAGAAGCCCCTCAGCTACCCACTATGTTGAGAAAAATCATTCTGTGGAAGAAATACGATTTGCGGTGATTGACAAATATTCTGGGTCCCTTAAGAATTCTTTGGAAGTGCAATAACCTTTGTTATGTGAAAAGACGTACTGGATATTTAAATTAAATACTCTCACACCTTTTGGTTTAAATAGTTTTATTGATTATTCTTGTTATTTTTAGATTTGTGAATTATGTTGGTATACGTCCACAGGTGTTTGTGATTACTAGGCATTGTGAGCATAAATGAGTATGCTGCACTCTCTTAGTTGAGATTGCTATCTCCGAAGAACTGATGCTTGTAATGCTGAAGAAATAAGAAGTGTTGTTGAGTTATAATCAGGGCTTTTTTCTAGCCGGAGCTCCTTTGCATATGAGGCCACACCCACCTGATGTAGCCAATCCTCCTGGAGCTTACAGTAGAACTTGTACTATGGCTGCCAAGCCCCCAGTCTGGGTGGGGGGTTCTCCCATCCTGGAGGTTCCCAGCCCGCCAGCCCACACTGGGCTGGAAGGGGGAACCTCCCCTGATGTCGCCGGCGCAATGACATCACCTGTGAGTGACATCATCACACTAGTGATGTCGCGAGCCAGCCACTCTAGACATTTCTGGGGAAACTCTATGGTTTTCCCAGATGCTCTAGCAATTTGGGAGGGAAAACCCTATGGTACAATAGGTACCATAGAGTTTTTACCTCTCAAAATGCTAGAGCATCCGGAAAAAAAACAGTTTCCCCAGAAACGCCTAGAGCAGCCAGCTCGTGATGTCACCAGCATGATGGCGTCACTCACAGATGACATAATCACGCTGCACATGCAAAGCACGCATGAAACAAATCCCCCACCAGAGACTGGGGGGGAACTTGGCAACCCCACCTTGTACTAAGAGCCCTGCAAGCCCTTGGAGGATCGGCTACATCAGGGAGTGTGGCCTAATATGCAAAGGAGTTCCTGCTACAAAAAAAGTCCTGGTTATAATCTTTCTTCAGTAGGTTGTTATGTGCTACAATGGGGTTATATTTTGTAATTTATTACCTTATGTAGGAGTTTTGAGTCTCTCCTCAACCGCTCCTTGATAAAGACCTCTTTGAAACTAAGGATTATTGAGGCTGGCATCTCTGTAGGAGTCATGAGAAGTTCTTTACCCATAAGAAGAATGGATACGTGAGCACTACAAGTACTTTCTACTCCAAGTACTTTTTGCCTTTCAAATTTGGAGTCTGGACTGTATAAATTTCTATGGACACTTGAACTTGAGTTACTTTAAAAATGTACTTATGAATTGTTGGATTGAAATCTTGGTTACAAATTAATCTGGGGCATTAATATATAAGAGATTTATATTTCTGAGTAGGTGGCATTTTTGTTTAATCATAGTATTGTATTGTTGCTTTATCTTCTGTCTGTGATTCTCCTTTCTGACTGATAATCTCCAGGTGAGGACTGGAGATCACTCAGAATTACAGTTGCTCTCCAGATGGCAGAGATCAGCTCCCCTTGAGGTGTGTGGGGGGCGAGTGAATGCCTTCACTCAGGTGGATGAGAAGACAGCATGTAGGGGGGGACACACACCCAGAGCCTCTTGCTGGAGCCTGCTGTATTTTTCTCCACAACGGCCTTATTCCTAGTACTTTTGTAAGGTGTAAGGTAGCCCTGGATTGAAGGTTTCAGCCTAAATTAATTGCATTTTTGATCCTCAAATTGTGTTCAAAATTGCCTAGCAGTACTAACTGTGCATCTAAGACAGTGGTTTTGGGCATTCAAATTATGTCAGAGTGTAGGCGGCTTAATCATTTAGGTATTTAATTTTTTTTTTTAAATGACCTTGTGGCGTCCTTTGCCATTACCTCTTTGCACAGAAAACACGCGAGTATGAGGAAATATAAAGATATTGCAGTTAAGGATTTCATTGAACTGATGGGTGTCTCTCGGCTTGGCTTCGCAAACGAAGATTTAAGAAGGGTGCAATAGTCCACGTCTGCTGCAGGCTCGCTGGTGGCTGACAAGACCAATGCGGGACAGGCAGGTCCGGCCACAGTGGCTGCAGGGAAAAGTCTGATTTAGGGTTGGTGCTGTAGCAGTGCGATTCTACCTCAATCTCCTTTTGTCCTCAAGACCAGCTATGTGTGCGTTCTCAAAAGAAGAAACAACCTGGTGGATGGTGTGTCTCCATGCTTTGCGATCTGAGGCTAGGTCAGACCACTGGTGATGGTTGATGCGACAGGTGCCAAGGGATTTCTTCAAGGAGTCCTTGTACCTCTTCTTTGGTGCCCCTCTATTTCGATGGCCGGTGGAGAGTTCGCCATACAGGGCAATCTTGGGAAGGCGGTGGTTTTCCATCCTAGAAATATGCCCTGCCCAGCGAAGCTGCGTCTTCAACAGCAGTGCCTCGATGCTGGTAACCTCCGCCCTCTTGAGAACTTCAGTGTTGGTCACAAAGTCACTCCAGTGGATGTTGAGGATGGTGCGAAGGCAGCGCTGATGAAAGCGCTCAAGGAGTCGCAGGTGATGACGGTATAAAACCCACGATTCGGAGCCGTAGATGAGGGTTGTCATCACAACCGCTTTGTAAACATTGATCTTTGTGCCTTTTTTCAGATGCTTGTTGCTCCACACTCTTTTGTGCAGTCGGCCAAAGGCACGGTTTGCCTTTGCCAGCCTGTTGTCAATCTCCTTGTCGATCTTAGCATCTGAGGAGATGATGCACCCCAGGTAGCTGAACTGCTGGACTGTCTTCAGAACTGATTCACCCACAGTGATGCAGGGAGGGTGATAATCTTCCTGGGGTGCAGGCTGGTGGAGAACTTCTGTCTTCTTCAGACTAACTTCTAGGCCGAATAGCTTGGCAGCCTCTGCAAAGCAGGACGTCATATGCTGCAGAGCTGATACCGAGTGGGAGACGAGTGCAGCATCATCAGCAAACAGTAGCTCTCGGATGAGTTTTTCCATTGTCTTGGAGTGGGCCTTTAGTCGCCTCAGGTTGAACAGGCTGCCATCGGTGCGATAGCGGATGTAGACACCATCGTCATCATCTAGATCTACTGCGGCTCTTTGAAGCATCATGCTAAAGAAGATCGTAAAGAGAGTTGGCGCGAGAACGCAGCCTTGCTTTACACCTGTGCCTATTGGGAAGGTCTCCGAGAGGTCGTTGCAGTGTCTGACTTGGCCTCGCTGGTCTTCGTGTAGCTGGATGATCATGCTGAGGAACCTTGGGGGACATCCTAAACGTTCCAAGATTTGCCACAGGCCTTTCCTGCTAACGGTATCGAAAGCTTTGGTAAGGTCGACAAAAGTCACATACAGAGCCTTGTTCTGTTCCCTGCATTTCTCTTGGAGCTGCCTGAGAACAAATACCATGTTGGTGGTGCTCCTGTTAGCTCTGAAGCCGCACTGGCTCTCTGGGAGGAGTTCTTCTGCAATGGCGGGCACCAGTCTGTTCATGGGTGTGGTGTAAAAAAATCAGAATATTTTATTAAAATGCAGAACTGTTTGACTAAATTTAAATTGAAGGACAAGAAAATACCTTCCTCTCTGTCACAAAGACATACTACCTATTCGCCTGAGGGTCTCAATAAAAACAAACTTATACTATCGGACAATATCCCTTTTCCCATTCAACAGACCTAAAGTTAAAAATTTGTTTCATGTTGACTAATTTTTCTTCCCTAATGAATGCTCTCTTTGCTCACTGTTCTTTGAGGTTAACTGTGCATGCATGGATCCTGCCCACAACTTCCTTTCTCATAAAACCATAACAAAAACTTGGTTACCCTCTCCAGTATTATTTAGACCTCTAGCTCACGCGCAGATATACACATCCGATCTGGGCTTGAGCATTTCACAAACCTGTATCTGGAGTGCAGCAGCTGTTCTCCTGATGTTCTGAGGAGAAATCTGTTTTGTTTCCAGCTTTTGTGGAATTCAGAGATCTTTGAGCATCTCCAGCAATCTCACATCTGTCTTTGAGATGATTTCATTTTTTACTGTTATTGTCTTTTCCCTTGTAGCTGTTGGCATTCCCAAAGGTGAGTCTGATGCCAGGACTTGGCATTTTCCTTTTGTGTAGAGCAATGATCTTGCAGAGGGGTGAGAAATACAATGGCAACTGGGGCTTATATGAAAACTATGTGAATCCCATAGAACAAGCTGTATTTCAATGCATCTGGAAATACAGTTGACATTTGTTATAGCAAAAATCTTTCAGCTCTCTCTAAACCAGTTGCTAAAATATACACATGTTTCTGTAGATATTCAGTGTGTTGTAGTGGTTAAGAGCATCAGGCTAGACTCTGGGAGATTCAGATTGGAGACTCGCTGGGTGACCTTGGTCCAGTCACACACTCTTTCAACCTAACCTACCTCACAGGGTTGTTGTGAGGATAAAACAGAAGGGAAGAGAACGGTGTAAGCCGCTTTGGGAGAGAAAGATGGGATACAAATGAATTTAATAAATACCCAAATTATAATTGCACATACATGGGTGAGTGGATATTTTTCTTATATAAAATCACAACTGCTATAATTTCTTTCAAGTTACTTTAACTGACTACCTGGAGGAGATTTAGGAAAGGGTGCATATAGTAAATAACATAATATACTGAATGAATGAGTGAGTGAATGAATTTATAATGGTCTCACACCAGCAATGACTGGGGAAGGCAATGGCAAACCGCCCTGTAAAAAGTCTGCCGTGAAAATGTTGTAAAAGCAATGTCACCCCAGAGTCGAAAACGACTGGTGCTTGCACAGGGGACTACCTTTACCTTTTTAGACCAGCAAATGATTCATAAGAATCCAGTTCATAACAGATAAAAGGATATAACGTATTAAATTAAAATATTTTCCCTACACCACAAAACGGAGTATTTCTGATGGATCTAATGCTTTCCTGTTGAATGCACGTTCTGTTTTATTTTAAGAACCTCACATCCCTGGAGATTCTTGCATTCTTCCCTCCCCCTCCTTATGTTTAAGTGATTTCTCTTGGAGATGCTTATTTGTCATGTTGTTCTGTGCTTCTTCATTGCAGTCATGGAAGTGACTCAGCCAGCCATCCTAATTGTGAAAAGACAAGAGGCAGCTCGTTTTATCTGTGATTACAGCGGCGCTGGGGATGCAAAGTGGTTCCAAATCACTTTACGTAGGCAGATAGGCAATCAGTCTGTCCAGATCTGCTCCTCCTCCTTCACAACTGAGTTCAAGCCATCAGGCGTGGAAGAGCCTGTCCACTGTCAAGTCCATCCGAGTCAAAACAGAGTCAATCTCACCCTTTGGGGACTGCAGCCAACCGACGAGGGTCTCTATTTTTGCCAGATGGAACGGATTTATCCTCCACCTTATTACTCAGTCATGGGGAAGGGGACCCAGCTCTATGTCATTGGTGAGCATTGTTTGGTGTCAGATTGGTTTCAGAGGCATTGCAAAGGGAATTCACTGATCTTCATAGAAGAAGATATTGGATTTATACCCCACCCTTCACTCTGAATCTCAGAGTCTCAGAGTGGCTTACAATCTCCTTTACTTTCCTCCCCCACAACAGACACCCTGTGAGGTAGGTGGGGCTGAGAGAGCTCTCACAGAAACTGCCCTTTCAAGGACAGCTCTGTGAGAACTGTGGCTGACTCAAGGCCATTCCAGCAGTTGCAAGTGGAGGAGTGGGGAATCAAACCCAGTTTTCCCAGATAAGAGTCCGCACACCTAACCACTACACCAAACTGGCTCTTGTAGGGTCTCAGTTTCTTGAAGAAGATTGTTGGTCCCCAACTGCTAGCCTATCAGGGATCATGCAACCCAAGCTATCTTAGGGAACCAGATTGTGTTCAATATTTGCTAGGCTTCTTGACCCTGGCCCAGGTCATTAGAATGGAAGGCTTTGAAGGGGTACAGAAGTGAGGTTCTGGGTTGATCCTACAGATCTGTTCCACTTTCAGTGGTGTCTTCTCCAAATGGTCTTGCATCAGGGGAAGGATCCTTGCACTGGAGTGAGGGGAGAGATAATATGCAAATTTGTGGCCTAATATGCAAAGGAGTTCCTGCTACAAAAAAAAGCCCTGGATATGACTGTTAGGGTGATAACAGATGAGCGTTTTAAGCCACCATGGGTACGGGAGGCAGGCATATCAAAAAAGGGCATCTACACATGCACATCTGCCTGCCATCCCCATCCTGCCCCTGAGTTGCCCTGGCTTGCCAAGAGCTGTCTCAAAGTGGTGCATTTTCACCGGGGTGCCTCCAAGACGTCACCCTGGCCATCTGGAAGGCCAGAAAGTGCCCAGAGAGCACCTGGGGAGCCGCAGACAGAGCGTGTGAGATGCTCCTTGGGGTGCCCGTGGCCCATCTCTCTTCCAAGCACTGTACAGAAGCTCCCAGATGCTCTATTTCTGGCTGTCTGTCTACTGGGGCAGCTTGATGCCGCCCTGAGCCAGCCATCTGTTGTCAGCCTTAGTGAAACAGATGTATCTTTAGGGATCCCCATGGATTATGTAGGATCTGGCAACACTTAAGTCTCCCTGTCTATCTCTGAATCACTGCCTCTGTGATTTCCTTTAGAGGCTTTGACAGGAAGCCACTGCCTGCCTGTGTAGACAAGGGATTAGCGTGCATCAGGCCTTTCAATTGCTTCCCAGCCCAAAGTCACCTTGAAGCTAATGGGATTTCTCACTGCTTATGGGAAATAAATGGCTGTAGGCGGTGGAGAGTCCAGCTTTTTAACATAGCCTCTATTGCTGTGCCCACAAGCTCAGCTTCATCAATTCCCAGCATTTGTAAATTCTAGAAACATTTAAATATTCCTATTAGTGGAAAGGAAAGGAGAGGTCCCCTGTGCAAGCACCAGTCGTTTCCGACTCTGGGGTGATGTTGCTTTCATGTTTTCACGGCAGACTTTTTACGGGGTGGTTTGCCATTGCCTTCCCCAGTCATCTTCACTTTCCCCCTAGCAAGCTGGGTACTCATTTTACCGACCTTGGAAGGATGGAAGGCTGAGTCAACCTGGAGCCGGCTACCTGAAAACCCAGCTTCTGCCGGGGATCGAATTCAGGTCGTGAGTAGAGTTTAGGACTGCAGTACTGCAACTTTAACACTCTGCACCACAGGGTTCTGTATTCCTATTAGTAGATCTTACCTAAAAGTGTTGTGGAGTCTTGCCAACCTGGAGATGACCACAGGTGTTACCCAAATATGAGCAAAGGCTAATAGTGCCCTCCTACACCACTGAAAGTGGAACAGATCCATGGGATCAAACCCAGAACTTCACTTCTGTGCCCCCTTCAAAGCTTTCCAAAGACCTGGGCCGCTGTCAACAGGCCTAGCAAATACTGAAAGCCAATGTGGTGTAGTGGTTAAGAGTGGTAGACTCCAGTCTGGGAGAAGCAGATTTTATTCCCTACCCCTTCACATGCAGCTGCTGGGTGATCCTGGGCAAACCACAGTTCCCTCAGAGCTGTTCTCTCGAGATCAGTTCTCTCAGAGCTCTCTCAGCCCCACCTACCTCACAGGGCATCCATTTTGGGAAGGGGAGTGGGATTGTAAACTCTGTTCTGGGCCTTCTCTGTAATGGCTCCATTTTGGTGGAACCAGCTGCCGGAGGAGGTAAGGGCCCTGCGGGATCTTACTCAATTCCACAGGGCCTGTAAGACAACCCTCTTCCGGCTGGCCCACAACTAACCAGCCCTGTATCCCTGTATACTGATTGCTGAATATTGAATATGGAACACCGGAATGCTGAAGACGGTATACCGAATCAGTATTTGAATTTGAATAGAGTGTAGCTTCACGACCGCTGTCTGATTTTTAACGATATGTATATTTATAACAAATGTTAGATTTTAATTATTTAATATGAAATGTTAATTTTAAAGTGTAATTTATTTTTATGTTAGTTTTACATATGTTGTAAGCCGCCCTGAGCCACTCGGTGGGAAGGGCGGGATATAAATCCCAGATAAATAAATAAACTGCACTGAGGCTCCGAGTGAAGGGTGGGGTATAAATACAATCTCTTCTCTTTGACATAGCGTTACACCTGTCTAAATCCACTGCAACATTAGCAAAGATTAACTGTGTTGAGGAATGCACTGGAAACCTTTCCATCTGTATTGGAACGGTCATAGACTTTGTAAAAGCCAATAGAGCTGCCAAGGAGGTGGGCTAAAGGGGCAAAATGCCAGGGCACTGTGGAGGCCCTTTAGAGCTAAGCAAGATGGGAGGTTTGTTCTCATATAAAATTTTTGGCTGGGGTTGAATGAACCTCCAGGACAGGGAGGTTATAGAGAATCTTTGTCCATGGTCCCCTGATGAATCTTGGCAGGGCTGTGTGGATGCAGAAAGAATGTTTGGCATGATCTGATACATCTTAATGTAAACTCACCAGGCCTCATTTTGGGCAGGAGCTCACAGGAGCAGAGCTCTGGAACCTCTAAATCCTATTGTGCTCATTCTTTCTCCCCCATCCCACCCTGGAAAAAAACCAACTTGCTTCTGGGCTCCAAACGGTCCTCGGCCATATAGGGCTGTAAAGGTAATAACCAGCACCTTGTAGCGAACTCGGTACACCATTGGCAGCCAGTGCAGTTCCCGCAGCCTAGGCCGTATATGTTCCCACCGAGGTAGTCCCACTAACAGTCTGGCTGCTGCATTCTGCAGTATCTGCAGTTTCTGAGTTCGGTACAGGGGCAGCCCCATGTAGAGGGCATTACAGTAGTCTAACCTCAAGGTGACAGTTGCATGGATCACTGTTGCCAGGTCGCCGCGCTCCAGGAAGGGGGCCAACTGCCTCGCCCGCCTAAGATGAAAAAAGGCGGATTTAGCAGTGGCTGCTATCTGGGCCTGATTGGTGCTTGTATATAACTGAGGAGAGTCTATACAGTGTATTCTCTGCTATCGTATGTATTGTCTGGCAAAGCACTTTGACCAGTGTATACCAGAACAACTATAACTTGTAAATCTGTAAATAAATGTATATAGTTAGCACAAGTCAGTGTGCTGTATATTCTTAAGCCTCTTGAACCCAGAGCATACCAGCAAATACGCCAACAAGAAGAAAGTCATTTAAGAAGTCAGATGGGAGTAAGGTTATATGGTGACAATTATCATTCATGAAGCATTTTCAGGTAGGCCCTGTACTAAGAGCCCTGGAAGCTCTTGGAGGATTGGCTACATCAGGGTTTTGCAAAGGAGTCCCTGCTGCAAAAAAGCCATCATCATCATCATCATCATCACCATCACCATTATTATTATTTACAATAGACAAGCAGAACATAATAGACAAAAACAGGGACTCCTAAAGCAGGTAGCCAATCTCCAGAAAAAGAGATCCTACATCCCAAGGATGCGAGGGTGATCTAGCTGTGACATCTGTCACTCCATTGATTGCCAAAGTTGATTTGGCTGATCTGAATGGCTATGTGGGTGCCCCCGTCCTCCCTCACTGCTCCATGTGCACCCCTCCCGAAGCTGGGTGCTCAGTGGAAGAGGACAACCATCCCAGAGGGCTTCTATTGTCCTGGCCCCACTGGTGGACCTCCTGATGGTGCCTGGTTTTTTTGGCCACTCTGTGACACAGAGTGTTGGACTGGATGGGCCATTGGCTTGATCCAACATGGCTTCTCTTATGTTTTTATGTTCAGATAGAAGAAGTTCTTCAGTCAAGGGTATACAATAGCTGTGTTTCCCTCCAAACAAATCTCATTTTGGGTTAGCAATTGGTACACTGTAAAATATTGTTTTAAAGGAGTCAAGTACTTGTCGCGTTACAGAATACCATTTTTTTAAATCCTACCCTCAGAGATGCTACCTTCCCTTTATTTAATTTCCTAGGGAGTATGCCCAGTTGAACAAAGGACTGAACTGTAAAATGTATTTTCTACAGCTGTCAGTAAGAATGTGATGTTCTTATTACTTGAAAAAATCAGAGGAAATGTGTAGAATTTGTTCTGTCTTGTGATAATTTGTTTTAAAACATTTCAGACCCAGAACCCTGCGTAGACCTCCACCTTTACCTTTGGATCATGGCAGTGGTAGCTTCTGGATTGCTTGTATACAGCATTTTAATCACAGTCTTCCTTTTGAGAAAGGCAGTAAGTATCATAGCAACTGCATGCTACGTGAGAAGTTGAGAGTAAATTTAGAGAAGTCATTAGAAGAAGAAGTCCTCGTCAGGCAGCTTTGGTTCCTACGTCTTTGGATATTCTTAGGAAGACCTCAGCTTCTATGCCCTATTGTTGGCCCTCCTGAGGAACTGGTTGGCCACTGTGTGAGACAGGGTGCTGCACTAGATGGACCACTGGTCTGATCCAGCAGATGCACCACTGGTCTGATCCAGCAGGGCTCTTCTTATGTTCTTAGGAAGACTTCACCTTCTCTCCACCTGTTGTTGGCCACTGTGTGAGACAGGATGCTGAACTAGATGGACCACTGGTCTGATCCAAGAGGGCTCTTCTTACATTATGTTATCCCAGTCAAGGCATTGGTAGGGTAGCCAGGAGTAATTTTAGTCAACTGTACTAAATTACATTAATATTGACTGTTATAGATTTTCCAGGCTATGTGGCCATAGTCTTGGCATTGTGAGACCTGACGTTTCACCAGCAACTATGACTTGCATCCTCAAAGGTGTAACTCAGAAAACTGGAGTTCTCTCTGGGTCAAATTGAGAAGACATTTCTGGGTTACACCTCTGAGGATGCCAGTCACAGTTGCTGGTGAAATATCAGGTCTCACAATGCCAAGACCACGGCCACACAGCCCAAAAAATCTGCAAGAGCCAATGGATTCCGGTCATGAATGCCTTCGACAACACATTAATACTCTCTATGTGGTTAACCCACCTTCTCACAATAGCACATTGAATGAAGGCCACTAAATGGTTACTAGACATCCTATTTTGGAGGTCGCGTCCTTGTCCACTTAACATATGCACTGAGCTGAGGGGGGGAAACAGAGAGAGGCAAGGAAAGTATACAAGGATACCCAGTTCTTATCTATCACCAGAATTAACAAGACATATCTCTCCATTGACCAAGAATGTATCACATTGCCCCATTTTGGTGAGCTGGGTGCTTTTCTTTACTAAAATATGCCAGTGATATTGACCAGGCTAGCCCAGTCCCATCAGCCCTTGGAAGTTAAGCAGGGTCGGTCCTGGCTAGAATTTGAATGGGAGACCACCAGGGCCTTTTTTGTAGCAGGAACCCCTTTGCATATTAGGCCATCCACCCCTGATGTAGCCAATCCTCCTGGAGCTTACAGGGCTGCTCTTACAAGGCCTACTATAAGCTTCTGGAGGATTGGCTACATATGAGGGGTGTGGCCTAATATGCAAAGGAGTTCCTGCTACAAAAAAGGCCCTGGAGACCACTATGAAATACCTGCGTCAATGACCAGAGGCAGACAATGGCAAACCACCTCTGTTAGCCTCTCGCCTTGAAAAACCTGTAAAAAGGTAAAGGCAGTCCCCTGTACAAGCACCAGTCATTTCCAACTCTGGGGTGATGTCACATCATGATGTTTTCATGGCAGACTTTTTACGGGGTGGTTTGGCATTGCCTTCCCCGGTCATCTATGCTTTCCCCCCAGCAAGCTGGGTACTCATTTTACCGACCTCGGAAGGATGGAAGGCTGAGTCAACCTGGAGCCGGCTACCTGAACCAGCTTCCACCAAGATCAAACTCAGGTCGTGAGCAGAGGGCTCTGACTGCAGTACTGCAGCTTTACCACTCTGCACCATGGGGCTCTGAAAAACCTGTGGGTGGGGTTGCCCTAAAACAGCTGCAACTTGCTGGCAACAAAAAGCTATACTGGGGGACTGGGATTTGGAATTGGAATAGAAACTATGCCCTAGAGAAAAATGATAGCGCTACTAGGGAACACAGTCTCATAGATTCAATCATGTTGGAGATAAACAGAAGGATACTTAGGGTGCAGACATCTGGGAAGGGATGTCCAGCAGGGAGTAGTTTAATGCGGGATGGAATGGGAATATAGCAAGATATCAGGCTATATGACTAAAACAATGTTGTAAATTCTCAAATGGATCTGATAAGAATACAGATTAGGGCAGGGGTGGCCAGACTGCAGCTCAGGAGCCACATGTGGCTCTTTCACACATATTGAGTGGCTCTCAAAGCCCCTACCCCACCCCATTGGCTGGCTTGGAGAAGGCATTTTGTCTCTTAAAATCACTTCTCCAAGCCAAGCCAGCCAGCAGCTTGGAGAATGCGTTTAAATTTAAAGTTGCTTTCTTTCCACCTCTCCCTCCCTAGTTTCCTTCCTCTCCCCCCATCTAGTTTCCTTCCTTCCCTCAAAAAAGTCTTGCGGCTTGCAAACATCTGACGTTTATTCTATGTGGCTCTTACGTTAAGCAAGTCTGGCCACCCCTGGGTTAGCAAACCAATAGGAAAGAACACAGTATGGTTGAAAGCCTAAGAAAAATCATGTTCAAAAGAGATGATAAACCTCTAGACTGATAAGAAACTTCAAAGAGTTTGAAACTTCAAAGAGTTGCACTGTGTGCATACTGTGATAGAGCATCGGTTCCAGATTATTGAAGTATTTTGATCCGAGGAAATTGGTATCAAAACACATAAATTTTACCTGGAAAATGTGTTATCAATTATACCTCTTATTTATCTTCAAGTCTTCACTACACTGCAGCATTGTCATTCAGAGAGTTTGTCAACAATCATTTTGTTTTTCCATGGAGAGGTCTGCGTGTCAAAACTGCTACTTGTCACGTTCTCAGGGTGCAGGCAGGCAGGGGTCCAAAGCCAGTCCAAGGTAAAAGTCCAGGAAGTCAAGCAGGAGCCAAGACACCAATGCAGAATCACAAACCGGAATCAGAAGTCAATGTCCAAAAGTCAAAAGATCAGGTTGCCAAGGAAATCAAGCAGGTCAGGATCAGGAAGGAGCGTGGATGCAAGCCAGAGAACAGACTTGTTGCTTCCACAAGGTTACCAGGTCCTGGGTGGGAGCTATATGGGAGTCTCAATCAACCTGCTCCCTGGGCAGCAGTGGCTCTGCTAGAACTCAGGGCTGAGAGATCTGAAGCATCGGCGTGCCTCATCTCTTCGCTCTGAAAGTTCTTTCAAGAGCCTGCTTCGAACTCTTGAGATGGGAGGAGGAGAGCTTGGAGGAGATTGATCATCAACAGCTGACACTGGTGCCTGGAGAGTGATTGATGGGCCAGCTGCTGTTTGTTCAGCTGAGGAACTGGCAGGCAACTCTTCCAGGTCTGTTAACCCTTCCAGCTCCTCCTCGTCAGGGCTCATGACACTACTTCAGCAACCCTTCCTGGGGTGGACTTGTTTTTCTGTATGATTTGTGACTTTGTAATTTTGTAAATGTTTTGTATAAGTGGTATACGTTTTTTTTTTAAATAGGCTTTGTGTCTTCAACCAGCTCACAGCTTTACTAGTTATACTGGCAGCAAAAACAATTTTTGACATTGAGCCTGTATAACTCTTTGAAGTTTCTTATCAGTCCTTAGAGACTTTTTTGAGAGGTTTATCATTTCTTTTGAACACGGTTTTTCTTAGGCTTTCACCCCTGGGTTAGGGCATCTTTTCAGGACTTTCACAGATTCAGTCTTTCATGTCTCCCTGTTTAAGAAGAAGAAGATGAAGAAGATATTGGATTTATATCCTGCCCTCCACTCCGAAGAGTCTCAGAGCGGCTCACAATCTCCTTTACCTTCCTCCCCCACAACAGACACCCTGTGAGGTGGGTGGGGCTGGAGAGGGCTCTCACAGCAGCTGCCCTTTCAAGGACAACTCACCGATAGCTATGGCTGACCCAAGGCCATTCCAGCAGGTGTAAGTGGAGGAGTGGGGAATCAAACCCGGTTCTCCCAGATAAGAGTCTGCACACTTAACCACTACACCAAACTGGCTACACAAAGAGAGTGTAGGAAATCTTTTAGATTATAAATGTGTATTTTTGGGATATGAAGGAGATTGGTGAGTGCAGTGTGCTCTGCAGAGATTAGCAAGATAGAGCATTTTAATGTCTGTCAAGTGTCAAAAAATGTGGAACGCATTTGTAGAATATCCAGGGGTGGAATTCTAGCAGGAGCTTCTTTGCATATTAGGCCACACACCCCTGATGTAGCCAATCCTCCCAGAGCTTACAAAAAAGAGCCTTGTAAGCTCTTAGAGGATTGGCTACATCAGGGGTGTGTGGCCTAATATGCAAAGGAGCTCCTGCTAGAATTCCACCCCTGAGAATATCTCTGAATGTACACAGCAGTACATTCATGGCCGCGTGCTCAGAACACTGAACACACAGGGGAGCATGGAGTTCTTGTTGCTTCAGTCTCAAACCTAATGTAACAATTTTCTTTCTTTCTTTCTTTAAAAAACAGGTACTTAAAAGAGTATATTCTGTCCCTGGCACCTATGTGAAAATTGCACCAATGTAATTGGAAACCACGAAGAAAGCTGTTCACCTTCCTGCATTGAAACAGGAAAAGAAGACTATGCTACTCGATGGGATGAAGTGTCTGATGGGGGGCGGGGGGCGGAGAGATTGCCTGAGAATTTACCTTTGAGATGAGATCCAAATGAATGGGCAAGCCATGCATTAATGTAAATATCAGCTTTATTCTACAAAGCTATTTGTGTGCTTGACTGCTTTGTTATCCACCCACATAATTTCACAGATTGTGCCCTAAAATCCTTTTTGCTTTGTAAAAATATTCCCACAAGATAACAGTACTTTGGGCCAGCTAACACAAGAAGGAGATGCTGGATTTCACCACATCTGGCTGCAGTTGTGCTGGGGGGTCATTTCCAGCCCCCTCATTTGGAAGCATGCCATTAAAGAAACTTCCCTGCACACAGGAATGTAGTCTAAAACCTTTCCCCTGTTGAACTAGTTTGCTGTAATGCAGGGAAAGCTTTACTGTTTGCTTCTGCTGAATATGGAAAAGTGACCCAGTCATTATGATTACTTTACTCTGGGGGAGACACTCTTGTTTCGGTGATTGTCTGTGTTGTTCTTTTTTAAAAAAAAAAATATGTGTAAGCTCATACTGTTGAATTGAGTAATCAGTCATGGGAAATGGGTAAAGAAGAGCAAGACATTTCAATAAACTGCTCCTTGCTTTACTAGATGCTGTTTGTAGTTGCCTCTTTCTCTCGTTCTCTTTCAATGCTTTTCTTCTTAACCGCCCCCCCCCACAAAAAAAAATCCCTCAAAAAAGTTATTTTCAATGGAGAATACAGACAATTAGTGATCATGGAGGCCAGGGGATAGGGCGGAATATAAATTAGAAAATTAAATTAAATTAAATTAACGACAGGTGCCACCAACTCTATTCTTGGTGTCTACCAGGGCTTTTTTTGTAGAAAAAGCCCAGCAGAAACTCATTTACATATTAGGTCACATCCACTGGCATCACCATTGTTTTGCATAGGACTTTTTTTAGAAAAAGCCTAGCAGAACCTTATTTGCATATTAGGCCTCACCCCTTGACACCAAGCCATCCGGAACTGCGTTCCTGTGTGTTCCTGCTCAAAAAAAGCCCTGGTGTCCACCAACTGTTTTTAGAAAGTGGGTGGGGCTCTTTCACAGCAGCGCTTCTGATTGGTCACTGAAGGTTTGATTGGCTGTGCAGATTAAATTGACATTGTTTCAGTGACATTTTCTACCAAATAGAATTGCCAGCCTCCCGGTGGGGAGTGGAGATCTCAGAATTACAAATGATTTTGAGACCACAGAAATCAGTTCCCCTGGAGGAAATGGTGCATTGGAGGATGGACTCCATGGCATTATACCCTGCTGAGGTCTCTTACCTCCCCAAACCATAGAGTTTTCCTTCCCAAATGGCTAGAGTGTCCTCTATGCCCTCCCAAATCTCCAGGAACTTCCCAACTTGGAGATGGCAACCCTACACCACAATGTTTTACTTGCTCTCACCTAGGGCTGCCAAGCCACCAGTCTGGGCGAGGGTTTCCCCGCCCGGGACATTCTCAATCTGCCAGCCCACATTGGGTCAATGGGGGGAACCTCCCCCTACATCACTAGTGTGATGGCATCACCCAGAAGTGATGTCATCACACCAGCGACATTGTGCAGCAACCACTCTAGGTGTTTCCAGGGAAACTCTTTGGTTTTCCTGGACACTCCAGCCATTTGGGAAGGAAAATTCTATGGCACAATAGGTACCATAGAGTTTTTCCCTCCCAAATGGTTACAGCGTCTGGGAAAACCATAGAGTTCTCCCAGAAACTCCTAGAACAGCTGTGTGTGATGTCACCGGTGTGATGACATCACTTTTGGGTGACATCGTTGTGTCCCCCTCTGGAGGATGCAGGGGACATGGCAATCCTACTCTCACCCCTCTTTTCCAGTACATTTTATTACCCCTCTTCTCCCCTGTATGTGGACTTCCTCTGTGTAGTTTGTTCCACCTCCTGCAGCAGATGTTTTGTGGCTGGCTCCACTCACCGTGGTGGCAATTTAGTAGCTGCACCCACCAACCCTGTGTAAAAATTCCAAAGGTGCCCCCAGTTCTCAAAAATATTGGTGACTTCTGATGTAGGCTATGAACAGATGTCCCGCTGTCAGTAGAACGGGGCTATAATGCCTGTTATGAGCAGGAAAAGAGAGATTGGTATCTACTCAATCAGAGGTGGCTATGTGATTATGTCATTTTGGGAACAGGAAAGTTTTGGTGAAGTGACCCCCATTTTGACTCAACCCTAGTTGGGCATGCCAGTACTAGACAAACTCACAGTCCTGCTCTTTGAATCCTTTCCATGACTGACATTGTATACATTACCTGTGTGTTGCACTTGTGCACTCAGCCATCTTTACCACGATCATGAGATTCATTACCTAGATTTGCCCATTTGAGTGCGACAAGGGTGAGGGCCTCTTCCAAAGTGGCCCCAACCTGGTAGAATGCTTTATTTGAAGAAATTTGTGTCTCAAAGAACTTGTCTGCCTTCTGCAGGACATACAAGACAGAGTTATTCCATCAAGGCATTCCACTAATGGACTTGCCGTCGATGCTGTTGATTTTTTTATGCCAAAAGCATTAATTTATTGAGTGAGTTTATAATGGGATTTTATTGAAACTATGGTTCTGTTATTTCTATTGTGTTGCTGTGTTGTTAGCCACCCCAAGCCCCATTTGGGGGCAGGGAGAGGGCAGATAAAATAGTTTCATGGGCAGGCCATGAGCTCTTGTTTAAAGAAACTTCCTGAGCAAGAACTCATCTATTTGAAAAAGAAAACTCTATTGCAGGTGACTGTGGCTGAAAATATGTCAGGCAATAATATCTTTAACTACTGTTGCTGTCAGTTATATCAAAGAATGAAGAAACGAAACTTAGTGCTATTAAGGCTAAGACTTCTGCTTTCCTTGGGAAAAGTTGTGTCTTTACTAGATCTAGCCTTCCAGATCTTGCCAATCCGCTGGTTTCTCTGGACCTGTTTCCTTCTCTCCTGCAACAGGCATCCACTTCAACCTTTGCTTTCCAGTAGTCCGTATCCCAGAGAGTCATATAAAATGACGGAAACAGGACCTACACTTGGTGTCCTTACAAAACTGACAGGGTCGCCCGCTCCAGGTTGGGGGTAAAGCCTGAGAAGGCAGGATGTGAGCTTACAGTAGGTTCTGTAAGAAAAGCCCTGAAAGCTCTTAGAGGACTGGTTACATAAGAGGAGTGTGGCCTAATATGCAAAGGCGTTTCTGCCTACAAAAAAAGCCCTACCAGCTACCACCTGAAGATTGGCAATCCTGGATGTAGTGCAGGAGTCTCCTACAGATGAGGGGTCCCTGATGTGTGTTTTGAGGATTTGAATCTTGAGGGTCAAGGCCTTCCCACATCTGGAAAAGGTATCCGCCTCACTTGGTGAGGAAGTCTATTTTCTATTCTCAGACGGTTCCCCTCTTTCTTGGCCTTGTACCAGAGCAATGTCATGGCAGTAGTTAGCCATGATGCATCTCTGAGCCAATCGCAACAGCCCCATGGGAGAGAAAGGTCACAAGGCAGGAAAGGTCCTATTAGGCTGTTGCCGAGCCATTGCTTGAGCTCTTCTGGAGACTTGGGTTTAACGGATGAGGGCATGAGAGCCTTCTGCTGTTCAAGCCGCAGGCCATTACAAGAAGTTTTGCAAATGTGACATTGTAAAAAGCAGAAGGTTGGCATGACTTCTCATCTTCTTAGGTATTTATTAATAAAGAAGATTTTCCAAGGAACAGGTGACATTCTGGTGTGTGCTAGTGAGGAGGCTGAGCAATTCAATAATACAAGGGTTTGCCAGTGGCCACTGACTCCCATCATATGCAGCTCACCTTCCCAAGCCTAGAAGAAGAAGAAGAAGAAGTTTTTATACACCTCTTTTCTCTACCCTAAAGATTAAAAAAAAGGTAGTCCCCTGTGCAAGCACCAGTCGTTTCCGATTCTGGGGTGACGTTGCTTTCACAACGTTTTCACGGCAGACTTTTTATGGAGTGGTTTGCCATTGCATTCCCCAGTCATCTACACTTTCCCCTCAGCAAGCTGGGGACTCATTTGACCGACCTCGGAAGGATGGAAGGCTGAGTCAACCTGTAGCCACTACCTGAACCAGCTTCCACTAGGATCAAACTCAGGTCGTGAGCAGAGGGCTCCGACTGCAGTACTCAGCTTTACCACTCTGTGCCACAAGGCTACCATTTTCTCTACTCTAAGGACTCTCAAAGCAACTTACAATTGCCTTGCCTTACCACAACAGGTGCCTTGTGAGGCAGGTGGGGCTGAGAAAGCTCTGAGAGAATTGGCCCAAGGTGACCCAGCAGGCCTCAGATATCTCAAAGCATTTTACAATTGCCTTCCCTTCCTCACTCAATGGGACTTTGAGAGGCAGGTGGGGCTGAGAGAGCCCTTAGAGGATGGGGACTGGCCTAAGTTTACTCTACGCCTCATGTGTCCTCAAAGCAGCTAACAATTGCCTTTCCTTTCCCTCCACACAGCAGGCACCTTGTGAGAGAGCTGTGAGAGGACTGCAGCTGGCCCGAAGTCACCCAGCTGGTTTCACATGGAGGAGTGGGGAATCAAATATGATTCACCAGATTAGAGTCCACCAGTCTTATCCACTACACCACACTGGTTCTTTGTGGCCCCACCTGCAGAGTTCAGGCAGCTGGCAATGAAAGACAAGGCTTTTTCATGGTGGCACTTTGCCTCCAAAATGTTATCAATCCTTGAAGTTCACTTGGTGCCTGTTTTCCTCTCATTTCAGCACCAGGTTGTGATGGAGGGTTTTAAGTTTGCCCTCAGCAAATCACTTTCAAAGGGTGGACTGGTATGTTGAAAACAGGGGAGAGGGGGAGAGAGAAGAAAAGAACAATGATGAATTTGGTAGTTCAACTGACAGCCAATGGCCAGGGTTTTTGAATTTCGGCGGGAGAAAGGTTAGGAGGTCTGTTGGTTAGAAAGGGAAAACATGAGGGATTTCAAGTATTTTGAAGGGATGCAGGATTTGGATGCTGTTCCTATCAAAACTAGTTCAAAGGTTAAAAAAAAAAGATTTGTTGTTCCATATTATAAGTCTGAATCAGTCAAATGATAAACTTGTTTTGAAACTATTATACTCTCTCAGGGTCCAGTCCCCCAGTAACTTTCTTACTACTCAACCGCCCTGAGCCCAATTGGGGAGGGAGGGGTATAAATGCACATGATAAATAAATAAATAAATAAAATATTGAGAAGGCTGGAGAAAAGGCAAACAAAGAAACAATCAAGCCACAAATACCATTGAAATAAGCCTGTTTCTTAGTTGTTTTCATCAAGCCTGATGTGTGGTGAAAAGCCAATTATCTCTTCATAATCGGCCAAATTAATGCTGGGTGGCACTTGGGCACCTACACTGAGGACAAAAACACTAAATGGTCCCCTAACCTGCGCCACCAATATATTTTAATGGTCTGCTTAAAGGCTGAAGACTGTTTTATGAATATAATTTTCACCAGCCATTTTTTAAAATGCTCTTCTTATGCCTCTGGCTTATTTTTATGCTGCTTTTTAATGATTTTATTATACCGTTTAACTCTCTGGTTCAGCTAGGTCTCTGGAGAGGCAGCAGATAAAATATCTAAATACCTAAATAAATATGCTTCAACATTTCTCTTTCAGGCAATGTTTTTCAGTGCAACAGGAAGCGACAAAATGTCAGAGGAAGTTATAAAACACATGATCTTCCAATCCAGACTGCTTTTGTTTGATACACATAGAGCTGCCAATTTTGACAGATTTGCTGTTTTGAATTTTCGGTGGTTAATTTACTGGTAATTCTATGTGTGTTTATTCAGAAGCATGTCCCACAGCGTTCAGTAGGACTTAGTCCCAGTTTACCTGTGCACTGGACAGCCAGCTTCATCTAAACTTTTTTTAAAAATTATCCTTTTATCTATTATTTCCTAAAATGTTAAGAGACAGAGCATAGTCGGTTACATTCAGGCCTTGAATTCAGCAGGAGCTCACAGGAGCACAGCTCCTGAACCTTTCTGACGGCCCTCCTCCTCCTCCCCCGCACCTACCTTGTCTATTGAATAGCAGGTGCGGCTGCATAACAATCTCTGGATTAGGAGAGCAGCCAGCCAGCCAGCCACCAGGAGCTTTGCCACACCCCCAGCAGCCTCATTAACCCCTGGAGAAGCCCGTGCCACTCTTTCTCCACTTCTTAGGTGATTTTGGGTGGTGGATGGCTTGCTGGCCTTTTGACTGGGGGGGGGGGGGGCAAAGAGTGTCCCAGCTGAGTGAGGCCTGCTTGGGCTGGCTGGATCTCTAGCCAGCCCAAGCAGGCCTCGCTCACCTGAGGGTCTCTTTTCATGCGCCGGGTTGCTTTTGGCTGGTGGGGGGGGGACAGCATATGCAATGAGTTATGCTAATGAGCCCCACCACCTTTTTTCTGCAAAATGACCCCTGGTTACATCAAGACAATTTAGAGAGCTGTAACCCTACCGTCTTCAATGGGAAAATTTCTGCATCAGCAAATTAGCAAACGCCAGAACCTTTCAAGGAAGTAATTGATCAAGTAACACACTAAATTTCAATATATTAATTAGTGGCAAGTCCTTAATGGAGATATCCCATGGAAGGCTTACCACTTATCACTTTGAAGGATCTCCTAGCATCATAAAGACCAGCCGGTGGGTGGACAGCCTTTCAAAGGAGCGGCAGTGGCTCAACAGCGATGCAAGGTTCTCTTCTCTTCTTTCCCCACTTGAATGCCCACCTGTGATTCAGACAACGCTAACTCCCTTGGTGTAATAGTGGTTAAGACTGTTTTTAAGAGCAGGAAGAAGATTTAAATGCATCTGATCAGAAGCTCTTGAAATATGCCCTGCAAAATGTACAGGTTTATTTTGGAAACAGGAAAAAAAAATCCATATTTATTGCATTCAGCATTCAATATTTTAGAAGCCCTTTAGCAAGAATAGAAAGCAAAACTAGGCTATAAAATATTTCTGGTAAATTGCATTCTGGAAACAATCCGCCACCTTGTAACTGCTGACTGCCTGTTTTGCATGAGAAAACTGTTCTTATCACTTCTCAGCAGAGAAGGCTGGTTTCGTAGGAGGCTGGGGGGGGGGGGGGACTGATAGGTTCTGCAGCTGGCAACGTTTTCAAATTTTCTCTTCAATTTCATCGCATTGCTTTGAATCTTAGAACAAAGAGCCGTGGTGTGGTGTGGTGGTTAGAGCAGGGATCCCCAATGTGATGGCTGTGGGCACAGTGGCACCCATCAACACCTTTCCTGGGGCCCACCAAGTGATGTTAGAAAGTGGGTAGGGCTATGTGAGGCGTTTGCCCAGCAGGGCTTCTGAGTTTCGGTGCAGATTAAAAGGCATCCTGTCAGAGTTTCTGCCTGAAATGTCAAATTGTTACTCTTTTGGTGTTGTGGTTAAGTGCATGGACTCTTATCTGGAAGAACCAGATTTGATTCCCCACTCCTCCACTTGCACCTGCTGGAATGGACTTGGGTTAGCCATAGCTTTTGTAGGAGTTGTCCTTGAAAGGACAGCTGCTGTAAGAGCTCTCTTAGCTCCAACCACCTCTGTTGTGCGGAAGGAAGGTAAAGGAGATTTTGACTGCTCTGAGGCTGATTACAGACTGGCAATTTGGGCTGACTCAGAGATGCCTCTGAAGTTGGCCCAAAAAATCCCTGCAGACAGCAACATCTGCGGGGCATCACCATCCCACACTCATCCCATCTTGTAGGCCGGTTCTCACGCCTCGGACCACTTCGGAAGTGGTAGCAAATATTTGAGGCGGCCAGGAGTCGTCTCGTTGCCATGTGGAAGCAGAAGGGCAGAGGCGGCTTACGAGGGGGTGTGGAAGCGGCAAGGCGCCACAAGACCATCCCACCCCATTTTCCTTTAAAAAAGGAAAATATAGGATTTTCATTTATAAACATTATATCATCTGCAAATGCTCTATATTTATAGGAAAAACCTTTAATTCTCATTCCTTCTATTTCTTCATCATCTTGTATTTGCATCAATAAGATTTCAGGAACAGTCTGGAAATTTCAGCACCCCAAGAACATGTTCTGAAGCTGAACTATGGGCCATCCCCATTGGAACAAGATGCCAACTGATGAAAAAGAAATCATCAGGTTTGTCTACTTGACTCAACCACAGCGTTTCATATGGTTTCAACACAATTGTACTTCTTTAATTGCTGTAGAAGTTCTGAGTGACTGATCTTTCTCTCGCGATTTTATCATATCTTTATTCACAGCTTTTTCCATTGTCTGTTTCCTTTTTTCACAGAATCATAGAGTTGGATGCGACCTCCAAGGTCATCTAGTCCAGCCCCCCGCACAATGCAGGAAACTCGCAAATACTTCCCCCTAAATTCACAGAATCTTCATTGCTGTCAGATTGCCATCCAGCCTCTGCTTAAAAACCTCCAAGGAAGGAGAGCCCACCACCTCCTGAGGAAGCCTGTTCCACTGAGGAACCACTCTAATTGTCAGGAAGTTCTTCCTAATGTTGAGCCAGAAACTCTTTTGATTTAATTTCAACCCATTGGTTCTGGTCCTACCTTCTGAGGCCACAGAAAACAATTCCACAGCATCCTCTATAGGACAGCCCTTCAAGTACTTGAAGATGGTGATCTTATCACCTCTCAGCTGCCTCCTCTCCAGGCTAAACATGTCCAGTTCCTTCAACCTTTCTTCTTAGGACTTGGTCTCCAGACCCCTCACCATCTTTGTCACCCTCCTCTGGACCCGTTCCAGCTTGTCTATATCCTTCTTAAAATGTGGTGCCCAAAACTGAACACAATACTCCAGGTGATGTCTTACCAGAGCAGAGTAAAGTGATACCATCACTTCACATGATCCGGACACTATACTTCTGTTGATACAGCCCAAAATTGCATTTGTCTCTTTAGCCACCACATAACAGTGTTGACTCATGTTCAGCATATGGTCCACTAAGACCCCTAGATCCTTTTCGCACATACTACTGCTAAGACAAGTCTCCCCCGTCCTATAAACATGCATTGGATTTTTCCTACCTAAATGCAGAACTTTACATTTTTCCCTGCTAAAATTCATTTTATTGGTTTTAGCCCAGTTTTCCAGCCTGTCAAGAGCATCCTGTATCCTGTTTCTGTCTTCTACTGTGTTTGCAACCCCTCCCAATTTAGTATCATCTGCAAATTTAATAAGCATTCCCTCTATTCCTTCATCCAAATCATTGGTTCACTACCTTCATTTCTTTCTTTTGTGACTTGGGAGGTAATTATGTCCCTCTGCTGATTGTGTTCCAGGGGTTCCTACTGTGAGCTGCAAAAGTGTTGCTTTGAATGATTGGCGGCATTTGTCAGATGAATGACTAATGATTTCTCAGGTGGGTAGCCATGTTGGTCTTTAGCAACAGAGCAAAGCTTGAGTCCAGTGGCACCTTGAAAACCAACAAAATTTAATTTTGGGTACAATCTTTCACGCGCGCATACACTTCGAAGAAGTGTCCTAGCCTATCTATGAACTTTTCCACACAGACTAAGTATTCCAGTACAGCAACTGGCCAGTTACTGAACAGTAACGGATTTCTTCTTTCATTTCAGGCAGACCCATTTATTGGCTGGCTGCTACTGTTACCCAGGGGTGGAATTCTAGCAGGAGCTCCTTTGCATTTAGGCCACACATCCCTGATGTAGCCAATCCTCCAAGAGCTTATAAGGCTCTTTTTTGAAAGCTTTTGGAGGATGGCTACATCCTAGCAGTGTGGCCTAATATGCAAAGGAGTTCCTGCCAGAATTCCACCCCTGCTGTTACCTGTTTTCACAGTCCCGCAGCTGTTCCGACACTGAGGTGTGCCCGGGTCATTACTGACTAAGAGCTGTTTCCTCCAGTTTTCAACCCATCCTTCCAAGTTGAAATTGCTATGGCAGGCTGTTTGAAATGCACCCTATAGCACCTCCGGGAGCACTGGCCATTTTTGGTCCCTTTTTGTCAGCCAGCATGCGATCTCTGCAATTTGGGGGGAAGGGGAGGGAACGTCAGGCTATGAGCGCTATAGCACTATAACGAAGCATCAAAACCATGCAACAGCACCACCATTGGGATGCCTGGGCTCCACTGAGGTACCTGACATTGCTCGTCTGAAATTCCCATCCCTGACGGCACAATAACGATTCCCTTCTGGTTTTGAATGGTAAGTGTGAAAAGCCTCTATCTCTCTGACTTTCTAATAGTCCCCTTCTGAGGTCTGAGGCTAAGAAACAGCACAAAGTCCCTCACTTCCGCCAACATTGGCTACATTTATTTTTAATGGTAAGCATCAGGGCTTTTTTTTCCTAGAAAAATTGGTCCTGGAAGTCTCGAGAGGGAAATGAAGGAGAAACACATGGGTGCCCCTCATGAACTTTTAAATGTTTTTTGAGAATTCTGTTTCCACAAAAAGGTCCTGGAATTCCATTCTGCTATGTTTCCCCAGGGGGGGAAAAGCCCTGGTAACCATCAAGAAAGAGCCCTGTGGCACAGAGTGGTAAAACTGCAGTACTGCAGTCGGAGCCCTCTGCTCACGACCTGAGTTCGATCCCTGGTGGAAGCTGGGTTTTCAGGTAGCCGGCTCGAGGTTGACTCAGCCTTCCATCCTTCCAGGGTTGGTGAAATGAGTCCCCGGCTTGCTGGGGGGAAAGTATAGATGACTGGGAAAGACAATGGCAAACCACCCTGTAAAAAGTCTGCCGTGAAAACGTTGTGAAAGCAACGTCACCCTAGAGTCAGAAACGACTGGTGCTTGCACAGGGGACTCCCTTTACCTTTAACCATCAAGAAATGACCAGTGGCTTTTTAAAAAGCATTTTGTCTTTTCGATGATAGTATTTTTACATGGTTGGACAGATAGAATTGCCAATCTCCAGGTTCTCCATCAGAGAACCGCTAATGCTTCTTGTGAAATTGACTACACTAACGGCTGTAATTTGAATGAACATTGGTTCCAGATATTGGAAATAAGTGTGCCGGATGAAGGCTATTGAAACGCGCCTTAAAACCAGAAGTGTGTCACATTGTATCTAATTGCTGAAATACGGCATTTTCGCTGAAGATAAATTTACCAACAATGTCGTATCCTTGTCGGAATATCGGCATTACTACTGAAGAAAATCAACAGCACAGCAGTTTCAGTCGAATGAGACCACGCAGCACCTTCTTGGACACAGTACAAATACAGAGCTTATCTCTTTAACTGTGGACTCTGCATCGTTACTTTGCAATCAGTGTTATGATTGTATACTGTGTATTCATTTCTGTGTAGAACTGAAGTGTTAGCATGTATTAGAATACTATACTATATAGCATGTATTGGAATACTATATATAGATACATAAATTTAATTGTGCATAAGCTTTGGCTGGTATAATTGTTTATTACATGGTTTTCTCTAGGACTTAACCTGCAGGTGGAAGCTGGAGAACTCCTGGGATTAAGCACTACCACTCTCCTTATCTTAGCCCAGAGGCATCAACCGGCAAATGAAACCTTCACTGAGTTTCATTCGCCAAAAGCCCTAGAAATGTGCATATTCCCCCAGATGACCCTTTTCGCTCCTTTAAAGGGCAAGTGATTTCCTGATTCATTCTCGCTGCTGAGTTCTAGCCCAACCCCATGCAGATGACTCCAGACATTTCTCATCTCCAGGACTTTTTTTGAGCAGGAACGCAGTTCTGGCTGACGAGGAAGAAAAAGAAGAAGACTGCAGATTAATACCCCACCCTTCTCTCAGAATCAGAGATTCAAAGTGGCTTACAATCGCCTATATCTTCTCCCCCCACAACAAACACCCTGTGAGGCGGGTGGGGCTAAGAGGGCTCTCACAGCAGCTGCCCTTTCAAGGACAACCTCTGCCACAGCTATGGCTGACCCAAGGCCATTCCAGCAGCTGTAAGAGGAGGAGTGGGGAATCAAACCCAGTTCTCCCAGATAAGAGTCCACACACTTAACCACTACACCAAATTGGCTCCCCAGTTGGTGTGAGGGCTGTGGCCTAATATGCAAATGAGTTCCAGGTGGGCTTTTTCTCCCAAAAAAAAGCCCTGCTCATCTCTCTTGGGGTTGAATGATCAGAAATGGACATTCTCCGGTTCCTGTTGGCACTCTTCCGGGAATTCGTTTAAAAGCTGCTGGGTGACCTTTTTGATATCAAATGCCAGAAGTCGCATCTCATTTTGGCGAGAGGGAAGTGAGGAAGATCCTGCTAGCTTTCTGGCAGCCATCTAGCACCACCAGCTGATTTTCCTTTAAGATGACTTGTCTCTCCTTTTCCTGCAGGTATTTGGGCTGGATGGAGCAAGGGGGGCATGAACTCCGGGACGTGAGCGAAAGGAAAGAGCTGAAGGGCTTTTAGACCTTGATTTGTAGGCTTGGGCAGATAGTCACTTTGGTGGACTTGGACTCTGTGGGGTTTTCTATGTGTATAATTTTATGATTTAGTACCTTTCTCCCCCTTTCTGTAATCCACTTAGGGTTCCTCCAGGGAGAAATCAATCAATAAACATAGTGGAGCCTGTCTCTCGTACAGGATCGATATGTCCCAAAACGTTCCCCAGTGCCTAACAAATCGAAAGCCTGCCTCCCAGTCCCACCATCCCCTCTCATCTAGGCACTGGGACCCCTTGATCTTCACAAGCGGAGCAGGTCCCAGGGGTGGGATGTCGCACCAACGTTTTATCTTCATCATTGTGCTTTTATCTCATTAGGCAGCTGGCCTCTGACCACCGCGGTCAAGTAGTTGGCGCAGCTGGCCTTTACAAAAGGCTCTGAGAACAAAGCAGGCCTTCAAGAAGACTCACCAGCTGCCTTCTCTGGCTTGCATCGTTGAAAACGGTGGCAACGCAGAGCTTCGCTGGCTGAGCAGTTTGCAGTCTGTGCTCGTGAGGGTTACTTATTCCTGGCTTCCAACCTGCTTGTAGATAAGTCTATGTACTGCCTTTATACAGATATAGAAAGAAGAAGAAGAACTGCAGATTTATACCCCGCCCTTCTCTCTGAATCAGAGATTCAGAGTGGCTCACAATCTCCTTTATCTTCTCCCCGCACAACAGACACCCTGTGAGGTTGGTGGGGCTGAGAGGGCTCTCACAGCAGCTGCCCTTTCAAGGACAACCTCTGTCAGAGCTATGGCTGACTGAAGGCCATTCCAGCAGGTGCAAGTGGAGGAGTGGGGAATCAAACCCGGTTCTCCCAGATAAGAGTCCACGCATTAAACCACCATACCAAACTGGCTTCCCAAACCAAAAGTACCTGTACTGGATGACCCAGGCTAGCCCGAACCCATCAGATCTGGGATGCCAAGCAGGGTCTAGTCTAGTGCTTAGATGGGAGCAGGGATCGTTTTGTAGAAAAATAGGTGGCGGAGCTCATTAGCATAACTCATTAGCATTTGCTGCCCCCCCCCCCTCAGCCTAAAGCAACCTGATGCAAGAAAGGAGAGTGAGTGAGGCCTGCTTGGGCTGGCTAAAGATCCAGTCAACCCAAGCAGGTCTAGCTCACCTGGGGCTCTCCTGGGCCACCCCCCCCCCCCCCAGTCAAAAGGCCAGTAAGCCACTTGCCACCCAAAATCACATAAGAAGTGGAGAAAGGGTGGTGCAGGCTTCTCCAGGGGTTAATGAGGGTTGTGGCAAAGCTGGGGGTGTGGCAAAGCACCTGGTGGCTGGCTGCCTGCTTTCCTAATCCAGGGATTGTTATGCAGCTGCACCTACTATTCAATAGACAAGGTAGGTGAGGAGGAAGAGGGGGCACCTCAGAAAGGTTCAGGAGCTGCACTTCTGTGAGCTCCTGCTGAATCTGAGGCCAGGATGGGAGGCCCCCAAGGAAGATAAGGGTCATGACGCAGAGGCAGGCAACAGCAATCCACCTCTGTTCATCCCTTGCCTTGAAACCCTACAGGGTCATCCTAAATTGGTTATTGTAAAGTGAGTTCAGCCAGCTCTGAATCAACCAAGAACACTTTATTGCAAGAAGAAACAGTCACAAAGAGCACAGGCATTTCACCCATTATATACACTCTGGCCATGGTTAGCCACGCCCCCTAGCAGGCAACAGTTGCTCCTATTGGCTCACTCCAGAAGCCTTCATTTGCATTGCTTTGTTACAAGTTGTTACATGCTTAGAATTCTGATTGGCTTACTCCAGAATTTTTTGTTGGCATCTCTTTGATACAAATTGTTATATGCCTAGCATTCTGATTGGTCACTTCTTCCAGACTTCAGGATCCTGGTTTGCAAGGAGTGCCTGTCTCAAGCTCAGGCAATAATAAGCCAATGAGATGCAATACGTAACACAGCGAATATATAAAACAGCAAATACATAACATTGGTTGTGACTTGACAGCACTTTCCACCACAAGAAATCTGTGGGACCCTGAAGATTAATGTGAGACTCCTGGGTACTTTCACTGCAACCGATTCATTTGCTTCCAGAAAGAAAGAAATTAAAACGCAAGCAAACTGGCTTTAAAAAAATATACATAGACCAGAAGTCCCCAACCTTTTAGTGGCTGTGGGCACGTTTGCAATTCTGGAACAGCATGGTGGGGGCAGTCACAAAATGGCTGCCACGTGAGGCAGAGCCAGCCACAAAAATGGCTGCCACAGCTTACTCAGTCACACAGTGAAGATCCTTGCATTGTGGTGGCTGCTGCCATCGCCAAAGTAATTTTTTAAAAAAAAAAAAAATCTGCACTCCCAGTCAAATCACCAGTGGCCCTTTAGAAGCCTCACCGGGCAAAAGATACACCTCGTCCTGTCTTACCTGGCTGCCAGTGGAGGAGGTTTTTCCAAGTGTTTTTTCACACTGCCAAGTGTCTTTATGAAGTGGTAGGGTTCTCATTCCCTCACCACAGGCAGGGGTTCCCCTGATTTCAGGACCTCTAACCCACTGGCACAGAGACGGCCCCCAAATAGCACCATCATCGCCTGATGTGCCAGCATCAGGACTTTCTTTGTAGAAAAAGCCCAGCAGGGACTCATTTGCATATTAGGCCACACCCCCTGACATAACCATTGTTTAACATAGGGCTTTATGTAGAAAAGGCTCAGCAGGACCTCATTTGCATATTAGGCCACACCCCCTGGCACCAAGCCAGCCGGAGCTGCATTCCTGCTCAAAAAAAAGCCCTGGCTAGCATTATGACGTCACCTGGAAGTGATATCATCATGCAGGGACACTCTAGCATTTGGGTAAAAACACCATGGCACCTTAGAGTTTTTTACCCAAATGCTAGAGCGTCCCTCACACAACGTGTCCAGGGTGATGACGTCACTTCCAGGTGACGTCATTGTACCAGGCACATCAGACAACTATGGAATTCTCTGGGGGTGGGGCTTCCTCCACTAGCCATCTCGATGCTGGTGGGTTGGAGTCCTCAAAATCAGGGGAACCTTCACCAGGGGCAGGGAAATAGAAGATCCCAAAACTAGAAAAGATATTGGTGGGCACCTGACATAGACGATACCGAACAGGGAGGTTTATTGTATTCCTTGAAATAATACCTTAGTTCTGAATTTATTTAGTTGTGGTTTTCTAGCATATCTACAGTTCATATGTTATTGAAGACTATACATTCAATGAGGAAGCTGTTAAGCTGAGTGAACAGGGTTGGTTCCAGAGGTTTAATGGATGGAATCTGTCTTTAGGACTGAAATTTATTTCTCTCTGGTTGTACGACTTTCCTGTTGAGTATCTCAGGGCTTTGACCTGTAGACCCTAAGTAATTCTGGACGCATTAAAGCATCAGGAGTATGTCACATGTACTTTCAAGCCAAGCCATCAAGAGAAGGCCAATTTGGTGAGATAATAGAGCAAATATTGTGAATTTAGAAACAATTCGCTAAAGCTGGCCACTCGCCGAAATGTGAAAGGCAGAATCTCACTCCAGGATGAGTGAGTTTTAGTTGTCAAGGCCTGGAGATTGCTGTTTTGCTGTAAATTGGTGTATAATGACATCGTCCACCTGTGACAGAACTATATGCACCGTTACATTTAAAGTCACTCTTTCCTTGTTGCTTCTGGTAACAAAATAAATTGGCTGCTACATTCAGCACCCCACATCTATAGCTGCCATTTGTAGGACAGTCTGTTCAAAATTCTGTCAGTTTTTAAAAAAAATTTATTGTATTTTATTGTTTTATCATATGCTGTACTCAGCCCTGAGCCCTGGGGAATGGGTGGAATAGAAATATGGGTGGAATAGAATTCCACCTGGGGAATGGGTGGAATAGAAATATACTAAAATAAATAAATACATAAAAAATAAAAATAGTTCAGGGCCTACTGCAAACTCCAGGAGGATTGGCTACATAAAGGGGGTGTGGCCTAATATGGAAAGGAGTTCCTGCTACAAAAAAAAAAGCCCTGCTGCTCTTTCTTACTTACATCACCACCCCCAAAAAATTGCTTCTGGACTCCATTGTTCAAACCCCCTGTGAGAATTTAGACGACTTTAAAATTTGACAAAATTTCTAATATTTTTCCCCACCAAAAATAGGGAAATAACCAAAACATATAAAGCAGACAGATGGAAATCTTCATTATCCCACTGTGGAGAAAGTAATTTTAAAAGTAGGATGGGAGAAAGGTTTTATTACGGCAATTCTAATTCCAGGAGCATTGCAAGGTAGGTGCTGAGCCGATCTAATATAGTACACCTTCCAGTGATGTCAGGGGTATGTGGCATATACAAATGTGTTATGCAAATGAGCTCCAGCACCTCTTTTTTTTTACAAAATGACCCCTGCATAAGCATTACATGCCGCATGCAGGTTGAATAAATCAAGCCCAGCGTGTTGCATTTCCACTTTTTAAACTGCAGTGTGCAACCATCCCCAACAGATGGGGCCCATAGGCTGCAGAATAAATTTGCACAAACTGTCTGGGAAGGAAGAGTTAAATGATGCAGAGCTATAATCCATGGAGTTGCAATCTTGCCTTTCCATGGTTTAACGCCAGGTTCTCTATATATTGACAGGGATTTTCAAACAGATACAGCAGAGCTTCCCATTTAAAATTTCACACTATATAAGAGAATGCTGATGAATGACAACATCCTGCTACATCGGGGTGGAGTTTTCAGCTTTGTTTTCCCAGAGACATTTCGGACAAGCAAATCTAAGGCCAGCATCAGCATACCTTCAGGTGGGGCATCCACCAGGACCCAGGGCTTCTTGTAGGGTTGCCAATCCCCAGGCGGGGCCTGGAGAGCTCCCACTTTTACAGCTGATCTCCAGCTGGCAGAGATCAGCTCCCCTGGATAAGATGGCTGCTTTGAAAGGTGTACCATGCTGAGGCCCAGGGGTGGAATTCTAGTGGGAGCTTTTTTGTATATTAGGCCACACACGCCTGATGTAGCCAATCCCCCAAGAGCTTACAAGGCTCTTTTTTGTAAGCTCTTGCAGGATTGGCTACCTCAGGGGTGTGTGGCCTAATATTCAAAGAAGCTCCTGCTGGAATTCTACCCCTGTTGAGGCCCCTCCCCAAATCCTGCCCTCTCCTGGATCCACCCCCAAAGTCTATTTTCCAACACAGACCTGGCAGCCCTAGTGAGTCAGCACTTTATATCATACCAAGGAATGCTGATTCCCAGTGTTTTCCTGGCATCCAGTGTGGGTTTTTTACTGCTTCACTGAAGAAATGTTTGCAAATGTTACCACTTTCAGCACACTTAGTCGCTTCCATTTGATTTCCAGAATTTTAATGTTAGGACAGGGCAATGCTGTCAAATATCAACCGAAAAATCAGAGAAAATTTTTATTTATACTTCATGCAGTCACTTGCAATCATTGGAGGCGCTGGGGATGCTTGAGAACGCAGCACCTAATTCAAGGTAATGACGACTGGTTTTAACCTAAGGAGAAAGTGAACTCTTGAAAAGGGCATTGATAACAGCATGTGCCATGAAGTCACAGATGGCTTATGATGACTCTGGTGGGGTTCTCAAAGCAAGAGTCAATTGGAGGTGGTGTGCCATTGCCTGCCACTGGTTTGGCTGTGGTTCAGTGACAGAGTATTTGCTTGACATGCAGAAGGTCCCAGGTTCAATCCCCAGCATTTCCAGTTGAAAGGACAAGGCAGGATGTTATGTGAAAAACCTCTCCCTGAAACTCTGGAGAGCTGCTGTCAGTCTGGGTAGACAATAGAGACCTTGATGGATGGAGGGTTTTATTCAGTATAAAGCAGCTTTCATGTGTTTATGAAAGGCTAGTAGACAGAGTGTGGACCTCATATCTGATAGACAGACAGACAGACAGACAGACAGACAGACAGACAGACAGACAGACAGATAGATAGATAGATAGATAGATAGATAGATAGAGGGGGAAGGAAGGAAGAGAAAGAAAGAAAGAAAGAAAGAAAGAAAGAAAGAAAGAAAGAAAGAAAGAAAGAAAGAAAGAAAGAAAGAAAGAAAGAAAGAAAGAAAGAAAGAAAGAAAGAAAGAAAGAAAGAAAGAAACCAGATCTGGAATGGCCAGAGTATGGTTTCTTCCCAGAATGCATAGCCAATGGTTAAACATCCTTTGGTCACCTATGAAGGGTAAGGTTAGAGTCATAGAATCCACCTTCCAAAGTGGCCACTTTCTCCAGGTGAACAGATCTCTATCACCTGAAGATCAGTTGTAATCCCAGGAGACTGCCAGCCACCTAGTGTTGGGAGATGTCCTATGCAGGCCCAGAAAGGACATGCCTTGCCTTGCGTTTTTGACAGGAAAGGAGGAAGATTTAGAACCTGAAGCAGATTTCATTCTGAGCTGTTGCTTCCGTTTCCTGGGATGTCAATGGATTTATGCAAACTGCAGCGAGTGACTTCTGTAAAATACTGTTCTGAAGCCTGCATTTTCAAGCGATTAGGCCGTGGAGGCTGGGAATTAATACGCCCCGTGAGACATCATCTTCCTTAATGATTTGATATATTTGGATATTTGTGTGGTTCTGATTTTGTGTTCAGCATGCAAAAGTGTTGGCCGACAGGCAGTGCTTAGAATTGTATTGTGAATAAATACACACATTATATTTTAGCAGAGCAGATGTGCTGCTATGGTTACCAGACAGTTGGGATTTCTGTTCTCAACTATTCAGAGGACTGCATAGTGGGACCCATTTCAAATATCTTTAGTTTTTCTTGGGAAACTTACCCAATCAAGTACAATATTTCTTCAGTTTTTAATAACAAGGGATATGCTTTAAAATATCTTTATTGCATTATGCTGGGATTTCAAACTCCGCAGATTGTCTTCTGTTGTGGTTTTTATATTGTGACCAAAAGGAAAATATAAATGGCTGCTTTATATTAATATAAAGTACTTTTTCCCCCTTATTGGGGCAAACTATGCTTGGTAAAAAGGCCACAGTATACTCTACAGGATTAAAACCAGCTCAGTTTTTTTCAGATTTTGTTACTTACAAAGGAGGTTCATAATCCAGGGGCTCAGAATTACACACTTTGGAACTGTTTGTGTTGAAGATTTTATCATCAGTGGTGTTTGTGGCTGAAAGCTTTCTGAGGTGGAAATGAATTCTAATTAGTTGGGGGGGGGGGGAGGGAAACGTCTGCTGAGCACTTCATTATTCCCTATGTGGAGATGGATTCTCATAAGGTATAATGGGGAATTGATCTGGAGGTTTTGGGGGCTCTGGGGAAGCTGTTTTTTTGAGGTAGAGGCACCAAATTTTTAGTATAGTATCTAGTGCCTCTCCCCAAAATACCCCCCAAGTTTCAAAATGATTGGACCAGGGGGTCCAATTCTATGAGCCCCAAAAGAAGGTGCCCCTATCCTTCATTATTTCCTATGGAAGGAAGACATTTAAAAAGGTGTGCTGTCCCTTTAAATGTGATGGCCAGAACTCCCTTGGAGTTCAATTATGCTTGTCACACCCTTGTTCCTGGCTCAACCCCCAAATTCTCCTGGCTCCACCCCCAAAGTCCCCAGATATTTCTTGAATTGGACTTGGCAACCCTACCCTGGTTGGAAAATAAACTGCTTATAGTTTCACAGACAGCCAGGCCCACAGGTTGGGTTCTGTCACCCAAGGCAAAACCCCAATGCACACACCCCCAGTAGATTTTCTAGAGGTGATGTCATCACGCCAGGCACTCAGTGTGTCCCCTCTGCAGTGCTCTCTAAGTTTAGCAGGAGCTGTGGATGGGAAGCGTTGTTTTTTCTTGGCTTTAAGGGGTTGGGAGAGCTCCCCCAACCCGTTAAAACCAAGAAAAACACTCAGCACTTCCCCTCCTCAGAGCTCACCAAGTTCGGAAGGCGCTGCGGACAGGAAGTGAGTCCAAGGCTCGGGGACAGCATGAGCAGGAAGGAGGCACCCACCCCCTCCCCCGCTGGGAGCTGGTGCCCTAGGCATTTGCCTACTTTGCCTACTCCCACGCACTGGCCCTGCAGACAGCCCATTTTGAGTATGTGTATACATCAGCTGCATATAAAAGCTGCATATCTCTGGTGAGTTTTAAGACTGGGGGGATGACACATGTCGCTTAACTTTTTAAAAAAAAATTGTCTTACTATTAAGAACATAAGAACATAAGAGAAGCCATGTTAGATCAGGCCAATGGCCCATCCAGTCCAACATTCTGTGTCACACAGCGGCTATATATATATATATATATATATATATATATATATATATATATATATACACACACACACACACACACTGTGGCTAATAGCCACTGATGGACCTCTGCTCCATATTTTTATCTAACTCCTTCTTGAAGGTGGCTATGCTTGTGGACGCCACCACCTCCTGTGGCAGTGAATTCCACATGTTAATCACCCTTTGGGTGAAGAAGTACTTCCTTTTATCGGTTTTAACCTGTCTGCTCAGCAATTTCATCGAATGCCCACGAGTTCTTGTATTGTGAGAAAGGGAGAAAAGTACTTCTTTCTCTACTTTCTCCATCCCATGCATTATCTTGTAAACTTCTATCATGTCACCCCTCAGTCGACGTTTCTCCAAGCTAAAGAGCCCTAAGCGTTTCAACCTTTCTTCATAGGGAAGGTGTTCCAGCCCTTTAATCATTTTAGTTGCCCTTTTCTGAACTTTCTCCAATGCTATAATATCCTTTTTGAGGTGCGGCGACCAGAACTGCACACAGTACTCCAAATGAGACCGCACCATCGATTTATACAGAGGCATTATGATATTGACCTAATAGTGATGTACAGGGCTTTTTTTCAGCAGGAATGCACAGAAATGTGGTTCCAGCTGGCGTGATATCAGGGGGTGTGGCCTAATATGCAAATGAGTTCCTGCTGGGCTTTTCCTATGGAAAAAGCCCAGTGTGAAACAATGGTGATGTCAGGGGGTGTGGCCTAATTTGCAAATTAATTCTTGCTGGGCCCTGGTGGCATACCATTATGAAAGGCCACCTAATCCCTTCTAAACCTATCCAAACGCTGCGGTCATCTCTGCTTTGGATGCTCCCACCTTCTGATCTAAGAGAGTGTCAACTTGGAAGAGGACCTTCTCAGCGGTGGCACCCAGTTTCCGGAACTCTCTCCCCAGTGAGATTTGCCTGTCCCTCTCCAGAGGTCTCTTGGGATTACAACTGATCTCCAGGAGGAAGAGATCAGTTCATTCGGAGAAAATGCCTGCTTTAGAAAGTGTGGTCTGTGGCGTTATATTCAATTGAAGTCCCTCCCCTTCTAGGGTTGCCAATCTCCAGGTGGGGGCAGGGGATCCTCCAGTTTGGAGACCTTCCCCCCACTTCAGGGTCATCAGAAAGCAGGGGGGGGGGGAGGAAATGTCTGCTGGGCAGTGCATTATTCCCTATGCAGATCGATTTCCATAGGGTATAATGGGGAAGTGATCCACGGGTATCTGGGGCTCTTGAGGGGCTGTTTCTTTAGGTAGAGGCACCAAATTTTCAGCATAGCATCCAGTGCCTCTCCCCAAAATACCCTCCAGGTCTCAAAAGCCCCAAAAGAAGGTGCCCCTATCCTTCATTATTTTGAAAGGAAGGAAGGCATCTAAAAGGTGTGGTCCCTTTAAAAGTGGTGGCCAGAACTCCCTTTGGAGTTCAATTATACTTGTCACAACCTGGCTCCTGGCTCCACCCCCAAAGTCTCCTGGCTCCATCCCCAAAGTCCCCAGATATTTCTTGATTTGGACTTGGCAACTCTATCCCCGCTCCAAATCACAGGATCCCTGCCCAAAAATCTCTAGGTATTTTCCAACCTGGAGCTAGCTGTGTCTCTCCCTGCTCTTTCTAACCATCTATATTATAAGCCACCCTAACATGGATGTCCTAGACTTGCCCATTCTCATTGGATCTTTAAAACTAAGCAGGGTCGGCCCTGGTAAGTACTTGGATGGGAGACCACCAAGAAAGTCCTGGGTTGCTACACGGAGGAAGGCAATGGCAACACCACCTCTGCTCATTTCTTGCCTTGAAAACCCTGTGACTTGATGGCAAGTTAGGGACACAAAGGCCCATTACTCACACACATCGTACTGCAGATTTTCAGAGCAGTACCTTAAATCTTGACTCTTCTGTGCCCATTTTCTCCTCTGGTGTATTTATTCTGCAGCTACAGTTTTTAAAATGCACTTTTCTAAATTGGGGTGGAATGTCACTTGTGTTGGGTGTATCCAGTGTTTTTGGAAAAAATATGCAATTGCCCCACGGCAGTTGCACAGTAGCATCCAGCAAATGCCTTCCATTTAAATCCTTGCGGTTCAGGTTTTGTGCATGCATTTTAGTGTTAGTTGGTTAAATGAAAGGGAACAGAAAGGAATGCAGGACAACCTCTGCCAGAGCTATAGCTGACCCACGGCCATGCTAGCAGGTGCAAGTGGAGGAGTGGGGAATCAAACCCGGTTCTCCCAGATAAGAGTCCGCACACTTAACCACTACACCAAACTGGCTCTCCTTTTTGGGGGGCATGAACCTCAAATTTTATTAACCAAGTATCCATATTAAATTTTGCAGTGACTTTAAGGAAATGCAACTTGGCATCCATTATTTATGGGGGGCAAATAGTTCAGCATGAACAAGTTAAGCCTGTAGCAGAGGGATACACCCACCCAAGATGAGACCCAATTCCCTACTCTTGGAGGACATCTTCCCAAGTACTAGGAATGTGCGTTAGTGTGAGCTAGCTCACAGATTTTTAGCCTCCAGCTCACACATCTTTGTCTTAGCTCAGGAAGGATGGCCCCAGAGCACACTAATTTATTCAGTAGCTCACAACTTGAATGCCAGTAGCTCACAAAGTAGAATTTTGCTCACAAGGGAAAAACAGAGCTTGTACATCGATGGAGGAGGATGGCAGAAGGTGCAGAATGGGTGAAACAACCTCGATGTGGGCGGGGGAGTGACCAAGAGGGTAGCAAAATGGGGGGCAGGAATCTTTATACCTTTGAATTACCTTCAGGTTAGAAGCAAAGCAAAGAGAAAATCAGCACAAAAGTACTCTCAGAAAACGTGAGGAAACGGTGACTAGAAAGTGAACTAAGCACTGAAGGGAGGAAAATCGATGCAGAATGATAAAGAAAACCTGACGGACATGCACTGTGAAACCAAGAGAAAATACCTGGGCATAATAGTGCACACATATACTATAAGCTAGACAGCGAGGCACCAGAGTAACAGCTGAATGTTACAGAAGGTGGATAAATTTTTCAGTGTGGATGAATGATAAAAAACTATTAAAAGGAGACCTTTTTTTCCAGTTTAGGAATCAATTAGGTAACTTCTGAATTAGATAATTAGATAACTTATTTATTACTACAAAATCTGTATTCAAATTTTCTGCTAACGAATTTTTCAGTAACGAAGTATTAGGAAATATGCACACACACAAAATACTACTTGAGATCAACTCTTTCACCTTCTGCAGTGTGTTTGTGACTGGAAACGATGTGTTTAAAATGACTCACTAGATAAAGGTGTGATTTTAACACCACAATCGCAAAAGAGTAAGCAATATTATGCCAGAGTCTTATTTTCCCTCACATGAACTGAGTATTAAGCAATTTGGAAGACATATCTAGAACTTGATGGACCAATGATGGAAGGAAGAAATCATTTGTCACCCTATAATGGTAAAAGCAAATTACTCATAGTTAGCTGCTTTTGTTCACTCATCACATTCCAGTGCGGAAGGTTCGTGCCAACAGCAAACAGACACAGAAGGTTATCTATTGCCAATTTGGCAAAGGGATTGTTGGGTGCTGCCAACATCATCGAAAGCAACTTTTTGACTAACTGAAAATAAAAATTTCTAATTGGGTCAGACTCATTGATTCACTCCGCCTTCACATTGTCAGTTCTGAATACGATTACTCAGACCTCATTTTGGGCGGGAGCTCACAGGAGCAGAGCTCCGAAACCTCTGAATTTTATTGTGCTCTTTCTTTCTTACCCCCACCTTGCAATACTTGCTTCCCCCTGTGAGAATTTTGCTGAACTCGAAGATCTGACAAACTTTCTAACATTTTTCACTTCAAAAATTGGGGAAATAACCAAAACTTTTAAAGCAGATGGATGGAAATCATCAACATACTACTGTGGCCACATCGTACTTTAAAAAGTATAATGAGAGTAAGGTTTTATGATGACAATTCAAACTCAGGAAGCATTTTAAGGGAGCTGCTGAGCTGATATAATAGAGTCCACCTTCCGGCGATGTCAGGGGTGTGTGGCATATGCAAATGAGTTTTGCTAATGAGCTCCGGTACCTCTTTTTCTACAAAATGACCCCTGCGATTACTGTTTTCCTGTGCATTACAAACCTGCAAAAATGAATAAATACCAATTTTTTTGTTTGCTTGCTTTTTAAAAATTCCCTTCCTTCTTTTCTCCCTCCCTCCATTTTCTCTTTATTTTTTTCACCTTATTTGTGCTGGCAAAATCAGAACATCCAACTTTAGGAAGCAGCATGTTCTGTTACCAACAATTTAATGGCACGCTTCGCTTTAGAGCCAGTTTGGCGTAGTAGTTAAGTGCGCAAACTCTTATCTGGGAGAACCGCGTTTGATTCCCCACTCCTCCACTTGCAGCTGATGGAACAGCCTTGCGTCAGCCATAGCTCTCGTAGGAGTTGTCCTTGAAAGGGCAGCTTCTGGAAGAGCTCTCTCATCCTTACCTACCTCACAGGGTGTCTGTTGTGGGGGGGGGGGGTGGATAAAGGAGATTGTGACCGCTCTGAGATTCAGAGTATAGGGTGGGATATAAATCCCATATCTTTTTCTTCTTCTAAAAGGGCTGATAAGTGGAATCTCAGTCTTCAGAAGCCTGTACTGTTACTACACAACATCTATAAACATCTACCACCCTCCAGGTGGACAAGGAAAAAAGGCACTGCCTCCGTGCAAAGGTGTCTACAGTTTCTTAAAGTGACTAAAAATCACTTTACTTACTTAGAACAAGAAAGTTATTATTTTTTTCAAAAGGATCATAGAGATTTCAAAACAGAACACATGACAGAGAGTGGAACGTAAAACTCTAAGATTTGACAAACTTTCTAATATTTCCCCCCACAAAAAATGGAAAAATAACCAAAACACATAAAGCAGACAAATGGAAATTACAAAACAGAACACATAACAGAGAGCGGGACGTAAAGCCCATAAGTCCAACAGCTAAAGTTCAAAATACCAATGCAATCATTCTTCATTTCCCCAGGTGAACTTCCCCAGCTCCCACAGTAGAAGAAATTTTCAGATGCTCCAGTCCAAATTCAACTCTCAAATGTGCAGGATATGAGTTTTCAAACCTACAGCTTGGAAATTATTGGGAAGTGCAAGAGTTTGAAGTTTGGATCTGATGAAATGCCTTGCCATGAATGTGAAGCTTAGATGAAGCTTTCAGTGAAAACGGGATCTGAATGTTCCAGAAGCCCTCGTTTAGCTGTATGGTTCATTCCAAATTGGGTTGGGTACTTGCGGTATGCACAACTTGCAAAATAAGGTGGATTGTTTTGGGGGTGGTTCATCCGTGTCGTTATCAGCAGGGGATCCTCCTCACATGCCACAACATGATGATGTCACCCGGAAGTTATGCTATCACGCTAACCACGTCACTCCAGTAAACATACCCAGCACAATAGCCTTACTCCCAGGTAATGTCATCACGAAGGGCACATTCACAACACACCAGTGTGTTCTAGCCCTCCTAAACCAAATGAACCAAAGAACTACAATTCATTCAGAAAACATGACATGAATTGGACAAACCAAAAAAACCACGAAATGAAACATACCACCATTTTCGCATTTCGCACCCATCCCTGGGTTACATTATAAGCCTTTAAGATATGTTTTATTTACTATTAAATAGTTACAGACAGGCCTCATTTTGGGCAGGAGCTCACAGGAGCAGAGTTCCGGAACCTCTACATTTTATTGTGCTCTTTCTTTCTTTATTCCCTCCCTCCCCCCCAATATCCTTGCTTCTGGGATTCATTGTTCAAACCTCCTGTGAGAATTTTGCTGAACTCTAAGATCTGACAAGCTTTCTAGTATTTTTCCCCACAAAAAAAAATGGGAAAATAACGAAAACACATAAAGCAGACAGATGGAAATCTTCCTCATGTCACTGTGGCCACATAGCAGAAAGGAATTTAAAAGGTATGATGGGAGTAAGGTTTTATTAAAAAGGTAAAGGTAGTCCCCTGTGCAAGCACCAGTCATTTCTGAATCTGGGGTGATGTTGCTTTCACAAGGTTTTCACAGCAGACCTTTCACAGGGTGCTTTGCCATTGCCTTCCCCAGTCATCTACACTTTCCCCCAGCAAGCTGGGTACTCATTTTACCGACCTCGGAAGGATGGAAGGCTGAGTCAACCTGAGCCGGCTACCTGAAACCAGCTTCCGCCGGGATCAAACTCAGGTCATGAGCAGAGAGTTCAGACTGCAGTACTTCAAGAAGCACTTTAAGGTAGATGCTGAGTGGATATAATTTAGTACACCTTCCAGTAATGTCAGCGGTGGGTGGCATATGCAAATGAGTTCTGCTAATGAGCTCTGTTAATAAGCTCCAGCACCTCTTTTTCTACAAAATGACTCCCTCTTTTGCCTGCCTTGTAAATCTAGATTTAACAATGCTGCCACCTAGTGATTTCCAGAGGGACACTATGAGGAGTTTGTTGCCCAGCAATTGGGGGAAATAAGAGGTAACTGGTTCACTCATGGGAGGGGAGGGAGAGAAAGCTTTTAATCAAGAACTGACATGTTTTCTGAAAGCCCAACTGAGTCTCTGCACAGTGGGGTTCTGTGGTCTGGCTGCTGGAGGAATAAAGTCACGTGGAGGCTGATTACTTAGAAAAGAAATATCTAGTCTTTGTTGTAGAACTCTATATGAGATAGGAAAGGCAGAGTAAAGTCCTTTAGCTGGGACAAGCAGACACCAAGCATCTTTCTATTTCTTCTGTCACTGATCCCTTTGATGTTCAGATTGCTACTCTTAGTGAAAATAACTACCTTCTGTCTCCTTCCTTCCTTCCCTGCGCACACACAAAAACATAAGGACAAAAGAACATAAGAGAAGCCATGTTGGATCAGGCCAATGGCCCGTCCAGTCCAACACACTGTCACACAGTGGCCAAAAAAACCAGGTGCCATCAGGAGGTCCACCAGTGGGGTCAGGACACTAGAAGCCCTCACCCTGTTGCCCCTCTCAAGCACCAAGAATACAGATAGGCTTCCCAACCCTTCCGCCCTAGCGGGGGACCCCAGAATTTCCAGCCTCTTCCCCCGCTCCCCAAAAAACCAGAAGCGGAGGGAGAGGGGGGAAAACGGCGCCAAAGAGCGTTGCGAGCCACCCCATCTCGGAGCGGGCAACGCCGCTGCGTTGCCGCCTCATTCGCCTCGCCTCCTCCTCTTTTTTCCTTATCTCTTGACACCTTGTAAACCAATCACATGTGAAATAGAATCGTCCGCTCAACCCTCGCCCCCTTTCATTGCAATCTGCTAGAGACGGGTTTACCCGCTTAACAAAACTTACCCGCCACTTTAATGGCTTTTAAAGGATGTTAGCGGAAGGAGAGAAAAGTGAGCGAAGCTGCCGTCGTCAAGACAACAAGCAGAGTACGCGAGGTATCAGAGCGCTTGCGCGGTGGAGTAGGAAGGCAACCAAAGGACTGAGGCTCAAAATGCAGTTTGTGGTGGAGGTGTTGACGAGGAGAGACGTAAAACTGTTGCCGCCGTGTAGGGTTGCCAACCTCCCGGTGCCAGTAAGTTATCAGGTGGGCCTGGGCTGGATGGAAAGTTGTGGGGGGTTGCTGGTAAGTTTGGGGGGGGGGGATCCCAGAGGCCCCATTCGCTAGGGTTGCTGCCCCTTTAAATGTGATGGCCAGAACTCCCTTGGAGTTCAATTATGCTTGTCACACCCTTGCTCCTAGCTCCACCCCAGTGTCTCCTGGCTCTACCCCCAAAGTCCCCAGATATTTCTGGAATTGGACTTGGCAACCCTAAATACAGAGCATCCCTGCCCCAGAGAGTTCCAACAATACACTGTATTGTTGTATAATAATAGCCACTGTTGGACCTCTGCTCCATAGGTTTATCCAATCCCCTCATTTTTCTCCACCTTTGGCACAATGGCCAGCGCGTGGGAGTGAGATAAGCAGCCACCTGGGGTGCCACCTCATCTATGGGGCGCCTCTGGGCACCTCCCCCCCACTGCTCTTGGCTTCCTGGGCCACAGACCCAGGAAGCTGAGAGTGGCAGCATGGCACATTAGCATGTGCTCTCCTCTGAGCTGCGCTTCCCTCACAAGGAAAGCCTGGCTTGGAGGAGAACGCCCCCCCCCCCCCGCTGGTCTCACCTTCAAGGTGAAAGCAACTGGATGGGGCGTTGGTACGGCTTCTCTGAGCAAGGGAAGCCCGACTTGGAGGAGAAGGCCCCTGCTGCTCTCACCTTCGAGGCAAAAGCAGCCGAACTGCATCGGCACAGCTTCTTTGAGTCGAGCTTCCTGCTACCAGAGCCTGCCCAGCCTTCCTTCCATGCTGCTACGTCTGCTTTCCCCATGCCAAGCAGGTGCCAGCCTCGGGCAGTGGAGGCCCTAACACCAGGTCTGTTAGGCACCATGGATGCAGAGTGCTTCTCTGCATCTGCATCCATCACTAGCTAGATAGAAGAGAACCTGTCCCTGTCCCTAAGCTGCGCTATCCAGTATGGATTTCCTAAATAAAGTACTTGTTATTCTCTTTTAAACTGACAAGTGGCTCTGTGGAACTTTGTAGTCTTACAGGCATCAGCTGAACACAGGAACTCTGCTGCGTTCTGAGCCTTTAGCACACTCTGCAAATTTAGCAAGGGATCTAGACTAACATAGCAGCTCCGAGGCGCAGAGTGGTAAAGCAGCAGTACTGTGGGTCTGAACTCTCTGCTCACGACCTGAGTTAGATTCCGGCAGATGCTGGATTCAGGTAGCCAGCTCAAGGTTGACTCAGCCTTCCATCCTTCTGAGGTCGGTAAAATTAGTACCCAGCTTGCTAGGGGGAAAGTGTAAAAGACTGAGGAAGGCAATGGCAAACCACCCCATAAAAAGCCTGCCCTGAAAACGTTGTGAAAGCAACGTCACCCCAGAGTTGGAAACGACTGGTGCTTGCACAGGGGACCTTTCCTTTTCCTAGACTAACATACCAGCTCTCCCAAAAGGAGAAAATGTCTGCTTTGGAAGGTGGCTTCTATAGCAGTATACCGTGCTGAGGTCCCCTCCCTAAACCCCAGCCTCCCCAGGCTGTGCCCCCAAATCTACAGGAATTTCCCAACTCAGAATTGGCAGCCCTAGTTTCTACAGAGACTTATTACTTCCTGCTGAATTTTGGACTGTTTAGTGCAGGGATGTCAAACTCATGGGGGCTGGATCTGACATTAATGAGACCTTGTAGGGCCGGGCTGTGTGTGTCATAAAATGTAATGCCAGGTAGTGGAGATATAAAAAGGACACAGATAAACATGAAGATTTTTTTTAAAAGCTTAAAATAAAATATGCTTAAAAGATTAGCATTCTTGCAATAGTTTATTTAACAGTTTCTGATTAACTGATTTTATTGCATCAAAATCAAGAGACAATGTCTGTGCTGTAGTAATCTTGAGGATGCCGTTCAGGGGTTCTTCAGGTGTGTGTCTGTAAGCTGCAAACCTACTCTTAATTTATTGACATTCATTACCTAAATCTCATGGTCAATGCTTTGAGCCTAAGACTGAAGAGAAAACATTAAATGGCTGGGCATTGCGAGCTTTTGTACATAAGCTGGTTCATGTGCTGGTCAGCCAATGGAGAAACTAGAGGCTTTGCTCTGTACCTTCTATGTGATTGAGCAAGCCTGGCAAAGCAAGCTGTGGTGCAGAAGGAAGCAAGATAGAGAGAAGGAAGCAGGTGACAGTGAGTTGCTCATGGGCCTGACAGGAGCCCTCCGGGGCCTGATTCATCCCTCGGGCTGCATGTTTGATACCCCTGGCATAGTGTATTATTGGCTTAACACTGTCTTAGTCACTACTCTGTTTTCATTCCCTTTTCCTGTCTTTAAGGGTTTTTTTAACTGTCATTTTGAGTTTGGATGGGCCAACAACCGTTCTCTGTCCACTGCCAGTATTACAAGCTGGCTTTTTCTTTTCTTTCTTTCTTTCTTTCTTTCTTTCTTTCTTTCTTTCTTTCTTTCTTTCTTTCTTTCTTTCTTTCTTTCTTTCTTTCTTTCTTTCTTTCTTTCTTCCTTCCTTCCTTCCTTCCTTCCTTCCTTCCTTCCTTCCTTCCTTTCTTTCTTCCTTCCTTCCTTTCTTTCTTTCTTTCTTTCTTTCTTTCTTTCTTTCTTTCTTTCTTCCTTCCTTCCTTTCTTTCTTTCTTTCTTTCTTTCTTTCTTAGAGCCAGGGGTGGAATTCCAGCAGGAGCTCCTTTGCATATTAGGCCACACACACCTGATGTAGCCAATCCTCCAAGAGCTTACAAAAAAAGAGCCTTGTAAGCTCTTGGAGGATTGGCTACATCAGGGGACATGGCCTAATATGCAAATAAGCTCCTGCTAGAATTCCACCCCTGCTGAGAGCCATCATGCTGAAAGGGTTACATCTCCCCCCACCCCCGCATAAAATGAAGAAAACAATAAGCAAAGGAAATAAAGTTCCCCAAAAAATGTTCTGCACATTCCAGCATCTTAAACATCTATGTTATTACTGTCATGAATGAAGTTGTGACATTATGTTTGTGAAATGCAAAAAAAGACAAAAAATGGCTTGGATCCCACAGCAAATTCTGCTCAACAGGAAGCATTTCACCTCCTCCCCAGCCATGCAGTCTGCACTGTGGCTCCCAGGGAACAAGAGGCCTTCAGGAGCAGCACTGAATCAAAAGTGACCGGCAGGAAGGCAGAACCAGTTTTTTAAAATGTCTTCCCCTTCCATTAGTGGAAATGCACTTGGAATTGAAAACAAATCAGCCAGTATCATAATGCCCCTGTATAAATTGATGGTGCGGTCTCATTTGGAGCACTGTGTGCAGTTCTGGTCGCCGCACCTCAAAAAGGATATTATATCATTGGAGAAAGTCCAGAAAAGGGCAACTAGAATGATTAAAGGGCTGGAACACTTTCCCTATGAAGAAAGGTTGAAACACTTGGGACTCTTTAGCTTGGAGAAACGTCGACTGCGGGGTGACATGATAGAGGTTTACAAGATAATGCATGGGATGGAGAAAGTAGAGAAAGAAGTACTTTTCTCCCTTTCTCACAATACAAGAACTCGTGGGCATTCGATGAAATTGCTGAGCAGACAGATTAAAACGGATAAAAGGAAGTACTTCTTCATCCAAAGGGTGATTAACATGTGGAATTCACTGCCACAGGAGGTGGTGGCGGCCACAAGCATATATATATATATATATATATATATATATATGCACTGTGAAAAGTAGTGGAAATTTACCCCACATTCAGCAACACCAGTGGGAACCCACAAGGAGTCATGGCAGAAGGCATCTCATTTGCCCCCCCCTCCATTATTCCTCCTTTCCCTTCCCTGAAAGCCCCATAGCCTCTCCCCTTCCCTACTGTTTTCTTCTAGGGTTGCCAACCTGCATGTGGGGCTGGAGAACAAGTGTAAGCACCGTATGGAACAGACTCCTATATTGATTCAAAGTCCAAAAACTTTCTCAACAGTTTCCAGTATCAAAATTTCCAGTATCAAAAAATCTCAAATGTCTTCATTTATTAGAAAAGTGTGACAGATATCACCAAATATGTGTGGATATATCATCCCTCATATACATCCTGACTCAATAAAAGATGACTGTAAGTGGATCCTCTTTCAGCACATTACAGTCTCCAACAACACCAAAAGCTGACAGGCAAAACCGGTCTAAATCCCTGTTTCGCTGCAAGCTTTACCCAAGCCTCAGCTTGTTCAATACTTTCTCTTCCACTCTCATAGATTGTATTCCTCTTGCACTTCCAACAACAATCTCCTATATATTTTTCCCCCACAACAGACACCCTGTGAGGTGGGGCTGAGAGGGCTCTCACAGCAGCTGCCCTTTCAAGGAAAACTCCTACAAGAGCTATGGCTGACCCAAGGCCATTCCAGCAGCTGCAAGTGGAGGAGTGGGGAATCAAACACGGTTCTCCCAGATAAGAGTCTGCACACTTAACCACTACACCAAACTGGGTCTCTGATCACATATACAACACCCAACTAAAGAGGCCAGTTCCCCTTAGGGTTGTCGGCACTGTTCACGCTGAGCTGGGCATGTGGCCAGCTGGTCATAAACACAGGAAGCCCCGCTCTGCTCAGGGGGTGGGGGGGCATTGTTGGCTCGCTCCAGGTTGGAAAATTTCTGGAGATTTCTGGAGGTGGCGGCTCAGTGTGTCACATTAAAATGACAGATGCTGGGATCCCAGGTTCTGAGCTGCCGTTCTCTTTCACAAAGGAGAAAGTAATTCAAAAAGTATGATGGGGGTAAGGTTTTGTTATGAGAATTAGAATTCAAGAAGCATTTTAAGGGAAATGCTGAACTGATAGAATTTAGTACACCTTCCGGTGATGTCATATGCAAATAAGTTGTGCTTATGAGCTCCGGCACATTTTTTTCCTACAAAATGACCCCTGGGTAAAAGGAAAGACAAAGTGCAGGAAAACGGTATCCTCTTCCCCCACCCCTTGGGAATGTGACTCCTCCCTGACCAAGTAAAAAGACACAGCATAACATGAGTTCTCTCTCTCTCTCTCTCTCTCTCTCTCTCTCTCTCTCTCTCTCTCTCTCTCTCTCTTTCATGCTTCTGCACTGGTTCCTTGGACCAAGCCTTGATAGGTAGCTATGGAAACTGCTTTTGAAACAGACTAATTTAGAGGGGCTAGCTCTTAACTACATAGGCTGGAGAGCGGATGGATTAGGAGACAGTATGCCAGATACAAAACTGAAATCTGTTGTTAGGTGGCCGTTTTCAGCACTGCTATTGGGCTTTAGGAATTACTTTACAACGCATTTTATCTGTTTCTCTGCACTGTATTCTCCTTGAGCCTCCAAATCTTTGTTCTGTTTACTCACTGTACAACAAAGACACTCTGCCCTTCCCTGCAGGTATTGCTGGATTTTCTTAATTCTCCAGGCCGAGGACTTTTATTGTTACCTTCAGTAAGCGTTGTGTTTGATCCTGATGGGATTTCCCATTTTGCAGAAGAGAAGTTTCGTCTTCCCTTGTCTCACTGCAGCTGGTTGATCTCTACACAGTCCTGCTCCTGGATCACAGGGGAACCAGAGAGGGTTGCCAATCCCCAGGTGGGAGACATACACCGGGAGAATCACGGAGAGATGAAATGCAATACAAAAAAACGTGATGAAAATAACGAAGCAATAAATCAATTCATTTAGAAACAATTTTTAAATAGTAAACATCTTCACACTGGGTGATTCAACACACACATATAAGCTTCACTATTTTGCAGGGTGATAGCAATCAATGCCATAACAATATTACCACTTCAAAGCACTGCAATGCCATCATTTTTTTACGGACACAAAGCAAGTGCTAGTGCAAAAGGTGCTTGTAGGAGAGTATTTCACAACAGGTCTCTTTTCCTGAGAAACTATCCCCCTGGCAGAACCAGGAGCCAGCAGGGCACTTGTTGCACCGTTTCCAACTTCTTTCTCAAAGAGGGAAGTCCAATATCTTTAGATAGCTAAACAGAAGAATTCAAAATGTAAAGCACAAATCAAAGTACAATAATTTCTCAAAGTTAATACATTAAAACATTAGTTTTATAACTTACCACCAACTGTGAAAGCCAAAGCATATACAATCGCATACAGTTCCTTCCAACGGCGTATTACCGCAACAATTCATCCAAAACGCCAAATTTTAAAGGTACATGCACCCCTCAATTACATACACCTGTTAACTACCTTTAAAAGCCAGGAACTCCCCAGACAATATTACTAAATTCAGAAATAACATGAAAAATCTATACAATTGTTTAACCCTTTCAGGGCCAGTGTTTGCAAACAGAATATCCAGAATGTCTCGTGGGCTTGTCCCCTACAGTCTTTTCCCGATGTGGACACATCGGAAGTGGATGAATCTGGTTCTTCCTCTGGGGAAGAACAGGGTCCGTCTAGAAATTATCAAAGACCCAACAGAGACAGAGGCAATTTTAGGGATCGTTTTAAGGATCAACCTAGGGATCAATCAAGGGACTGGTATTTTTTACGCCAAGGCCCAGGACAACAGCGATGGAAGACATAGTGATTAATCTTTCATCACGCCCTTTAAATAAACTTGAGAGGTGTGTTTCGGATTATGGGCTGGGGTTTGTACCCACACCCCATTATAATTCTTTCAAGACACATATTTACGTCTTGAGAGTCCTTCATACAAGTGCTTTTGAGTCTGTGTTGGCTTTTTTCAGCCTTTCTGTCCCAACCGAATATGTTGTATCTAAGCAATACATTCCTGACTTTAACCCTCAAGCTTACAGAAGCCATCCTCCTCTCTGTCTTTCCTCCCATTCCCTAAGACTGGGGCTGAATGCTTTATCTTGTGCTTATTTTTAGTGTCTGTTACGAGATAGATGGATGAATTGATGTCTTGGGATGACACCGGATGTCAGCGGAGTGATCTGACTCCCATGGAATGGAATGTGATTTTTTTCCCCCTTCTTCTTCTTCTTTCCCTCACCCCATACTAGCCAAGCTGAATTACAGGACTATGCAAGAAAGAAAAAGCTGTTTCCTCTCTGTAACCAATTAACTGAAGTTTTTTTAAAAAAGTTCTTTTCAGGGGGGTCATTCGGAGACATTTGTTGGGAACAGGAACAATGGGTCAACGTTCTGCAACACAAGGATTGAATTAAGTGGTTTAAAGTCTTCAGCAAATGCTGATTAGGGATGCATGAATGCCTGACCATTTCTGCTCCTGTCGTGTTCAGCAGTTGCAAAAAATGGACTTGCTTTTCAACAGTCAGTTTGATAGCTGGCCAATCCGTTGTCTGTGTTCAACAGATTGCTTGATGCATCCTTAACCATGCAGAGCAGTGAAATTGCCTTCTTCTCCCTCTCCTTCTCCTTCTCCTTCTCCTCCTTCTCCTTCTTGCATCTGTGTCCCCACTACAGTTGCCAGCTCTGGGTTAGAAAATACCTGAAGTTTTTTGGGGGGTAGAGCCTGGAGTGGGTGGGGTTTGGAGAGGGGCGGGACCTCAGCAGGGTATTATGCCATAGACCCCACCTGCCAAAGCGGCCATTTTCTTCAGGGGAACTGATCTCTGTCACCTAGAGATCAGGTGTAATACCAGGAGACCTCTTGGGGCCACCTGGAGGTTGGCAGCCCTAGTCCTCACACAGCCTTGAGTTCTACCAACACTCACACTCATTTTGTAATCGCTCTGCTCAGCGGGCAATTGTTCAAATGGATCAGGGATCCCCACCCTTTTTTGAGCCTATGGACACTTTTAGAATTCTGACACAAGATGGTGTGCTCAGCTACAAAATGGCTGCTTCAGAAGGCGGAGCTTATCATAAATGGTCAGGGAGAAAGGTTATGCATAGCTCTAACAGTAACTCTTTGACATTTCAGGTAGAAACTCTCTTCAATAAGATGATTTTGTAAATAAACATTTGGTTTTCAGATATTGTCTTGCATTTGCACAGCGTCCTTATGTCAGGCACGATTGTGTTCTGTCATGCACCACATGTGTTTAAAAATCCACAGAACCAATTAGATTTCCAGTGACCCCACCTGGCCATGCCCACTTTCTAAAAACTTTTGATGGGCACCAGGAAAGTTGTTGGCGGGCACCATTGTGCCCATGGGCAACCCTGAAATAGATCACTCACAAATCATATAAATCAGTCATAAATAAACGCTGCCTTTCAATGACATCTTACCCATCGGTGTTGGCCTATGGAGTCTTTAGTGACACTGCCAAATGTTTTGAAATGAAAGGGTAAGAGGAAGTCCAAGTAGTAATTTTTTTAGGGGGAAGTTCAGCTAGTGATTTTAGGAGTAAGTTAAGATAATAATAATGACATTAATTGTGAGTAATGGGTGACCCATTCTCTGGGGAAAGTCACTCGATGCCATTTTCATTTAGAACAAAACTCCCATTCCTTTGCCAGAAGATCTTAACTGTGTGCAGTTATGAAAGGGTCAGTCCAAAGGCTGAAGCAATTAAAACGGTTGGAAAGATTTTCTACATAATCAAAGGCTTTGCATCTGTATCTCTGTACAGACTATACAGTTTGTCAGCCTTTTCTTCAATGACAGCTGCTTCTGAGTGATAAAGAAAAGATCCTGAACTACTCCTCCATCCCCACATGTTAGCAAGTTTTGTTCTGTCCTAGAAACAGTACTAGGAAGATAATCAGAAGTGAAGCGATCGGTGGAAAAACCCTACAAAAGCTTGGGAGAAGCTCGGTAAAAGCTTAGAAGACAACTACGGCAGATCTGCAATCTGACCCCTCCTCTGTCTCACTTTATCCTCTCCCCAGGTCTGTAGCCATGGGGGGGCCCAGGGACACGGCCCCCCATCCAACCCCCCCTCTGACCCTTATGGTCCCTCCTTTCCCCAGCCCCTGCTTTCTCCGCCGCCACTTTTCTCTCTGCAGCTCTGGCAGCCTCCCTCCGTGCAGCAACTTCCCTCCCTCCCTTCTACTCACCCACGGGGAGAAACTGTAAAGAGCGGGCTCTTGGGGGTTCTTGCAGGGCGCCCTCCCTACCCCCACCGATCACGTGATTGGCTGGAAAAGCAGTTCCAAAGCCGGCGGTTCCTACGGCGGCTTTCCTGCACAATAGGCAAGTTTAGCGCTGGCCGCCCCAGCACTGAACTTGCCGATCGTGCAGGAAAGCTGGCTTAGGAACCGACGGCTTCGGAACTGCTTTTCCAGCCAATCATGTGATTGGTGGGGGGGCCTTGCAAGAGCCCCTGGAGCCCGCTCTTTACAGTTTCTCCCATGGGTGAGAGGGAGGGATGGGGAGGTGCTGCGCGGAGTGGGGCCCAGAGCCACAGGGAGAAAAATGGCAGCGGAGGGAGTGCGGGCCACCAGAGGAGGGGCCCCTCCATCCCAAAACTTTTTCCATGGGCCCCCCCAACCGGCCTGCCTCTCCCTCTTGTCACATGGCCTTCCCTGGAGACACATTGTCTCCATATGTCTCTCCAGTAGAGACAATGCTCTCAAACTAGGGTTGCCAGGTCCTACCTGGCTGCCAGGGGAGGGGGGGGCGGTGTTCCTTGTACATGTGAAGCACGCGTGGCATGATGACATCACCCGGAAGTGATGTAAATGCATTGGGCATGTCACATGGGGACACTTTGAAATTTGGTAAAAAATTATATGAACATAACATAAAAACATAAAAGAAGCCTTGTTGGATCCGGCCAATGGCCCATCCAATCCAACACTCAGGGTCACACAGTGGCCAAAAAAACCCAGGTGCCATCAGGAGGTCCACCAGTGGCGCCAGGACACTAGAAGCCCTCCCACTGTACCCGCCCCCCACAAGCACCAAGAATACAGAGCATCACTGTCCCAGACAGAGAGTTCCATCTATATCCTGTAGCTAATAGCCACTGATGGACCTCTGCTCCATATGTCTACCCAATTCCCTCTTGAAGCCATCTATGCTTGTAGCTGCCACCACCTCCTGTGGCAGTGAATTCCATGTGTTAATCACTCTTTGGGTGAAGTACTTCATTTTATCCATTCTAATCTGACACCTCAGCAATTCCATTGAGTGCCCACAAGTTCTTGTATTGTGACTGGCCAAACTCTGCTGTATTAACCAAATTTCCCAATACTTTCCACAGTCTTTTAGGGAGAACCCAAGCAACCTCTGCAGTGGGCTATAAGCTACCAGTCACTTACAAGCTGAATGATGGAGACCCCCAGACAGAAGTGGAAGTTCTGTGTTTTTAACCACTACAGCACAGCTTTCCTGGTATAGTTTGGCACTGCCTTGAGGGAACCATTCTGAGGCATATAAAGAAGGCTGAGGTGACAGTCCAAATAATAACCACGAATTAATAAGCTCTACAGTATGGTAGCCAACCAGTGTTCCCTCCAAGCTGAGTTGGTGTGAGCTAGATCCATTTTTTAGCCTCTGGCTCACACATTTTTGTCTAGCTCAGGAAAAATGGCCCCAGAGCAAACTAATTTATGCAGTAGCTCACAGCATTAATGCCAGAAACTCACAAAGTAGAATTTTTGCTCACAAGACTCCACAGCTTAGAGGGAGCGTTGTAGGCAACCTCTAGGTGAGGTCGGGAGATTTCATGTTATTACAGCTGATTTCTAGAGGACATAAAATGATTGCTTTGGAGAGTAGATTCTACAGAATTATACCCTGCTGACATCCAGTCGTCCCCAAACCAACCTCAGTCTTCACCCCCAAATCTTCCAGAATATCCCAGAGTTGACAACCCAACTTTAGAGCAACAAATCCTTTGGTTTCCTGGACACCCTATCCTCAGACTAAATTTTGTTCTTAATGTGTTCTCAGTAAATGTGCAGACTCTTGGGAATATTTTAGCCTGGAGAAAACTTAGGTAAACTCTTCCTAACTAGTGTTGCCATCCTCCAGGTGGTAGCTGGAGATCTCCTATTACAACTGATCTTCAGGCAACAGAGATCAGTTCACCTGGAGAACATGGCCGCTTTGGAAGGTGGACTCCATGGAAGTATACCCTACTGAGGTCCCTCCCCTCCCTTCTTCAGGCTCCAGCCCCAAATTCTCCAGGTATTTCCCAGCCCAGAGCCGTTCCTGTTCTTTCAGCTGAAATTTTACCTCAGAACCAACATTTTTGACACGAGAAGGCTTTATTTGACACAATCGAGTTTCTGTTTCATCATTCACCTGCATACAGAGGTTAAAAATCTCCTTCTTTGGTAGTTTTTAAGCAGAGGTTAGATGGCCAACTGACAGCACTGCTGATTCTATGACTCACTATGAACTTAGGCAGGTCATGAGAGGGAAGGTGGGAAGGGGTGAGCCAGTGCTCAGCTCTTGTGGCCTTTTCTTATATGCCCAGGGCAATGCTAATCAGCACTTTGGGGTCAGGAAGGAATTTTCCTCCAGCCCCAATTGTCCCAGGGCTCCTGTAGATTTTTTCCCCCCTTCCTCTGGGCACAGAGCAGGAGTCATTGAGAAGTGAGGAGGAGGTATTTGTGAATTTCCTGCATAGGGCAAGGGGTTGGACTAGATGACCCTCTGAGGTACTTTCCAGCTCTGTGTTTCTATGTGCTCTGAGATCTCTGTTGAACTGATCAGGGAGCTTCAGATGTTCAAACATAGGCTTTACAGAATTAATGTTCTCTGTCCATTTAATCTTTTTTCTCAAACACAGCCCTGTCCACCCACGGCACACTGCTGATGGATAGTTTCTGCTAGGTATTTCTGCAGACACTGCACTGATAAAATCACATGTGGAAGTAACCTGAATTACAGTAGTCCTTTTGACTAACTCATGCACACATGCAGACATGCAGACGCATAGCAGACACGTTATGTCATTTCCTGTAAATTAAACGTCTTCCTCCAAAACATGTTAGTGCCTTTGAACTTATATTTATTTTTAAAAAAAAAATTATCTGCAATATAATTCCATTTACTAGTTCTTTATGGATGTGAACATTTAGGGTTTTTCACCTCCTCTCTCCAGGGAAAGATGTCATTATCTTTATGCCTATTCCACGCATCAGATTTCTCCGTTCATATGCTTGTGGCTTCTTTCATTTTACTAATTGGATCTATACGATGGACTTCTCCCTTTTCAGCTGCAACGTAACGTAATATTTTGTCCTGAGACCTAGGCTGTACTCACTCCTGTGGGTTTAAAGAGCTATCCAACCTGTAAAGATGCATGCCTCAAAAAGACAGGAAGAAGAAGAAGAAGAAAACAATGATGATATTGGACTTATATCCTGCCGTTTACTCTGAATCACAGTCTCAGAGCAGCTCACATTCTCCTATATCTTCCACCCCCACAACAGACACCCTGTGAGGTAGGTGGGGCTCAGAGAGCCCTCACAGAAGCTGCCCTTTCAAGGACATCTCTACGTGAGCTATGGCTGACCCAAGGCCATTCCAGCAGCTGCAAGTGGAGGAGTGGGGAATCAAGCCCGGTTCTCCCAGATAAGAGTCCATTCACTTAACCACTACACCAAATTGACTCTCATGAAGACTTGGGGTGGGGGGGTGATTTCAGCTGTGTACCCATACACTGTAAGCAAAGCAGACAGAAATAGCTGCGAGCTGGGTGCAAAAAGCCCACAGATTATATAAACAGGAGCTTGGGGGGGGGGGGGGGGAATGTCAGTTATATATGAGCTGCACAAACAGCCCTGTTTCCTATTGTTGTGGCTTTACACAGTAAAGATGACACACACAGATTATTTGAACGCAGCAGATTTGGCCTTCCGATTTATCTCCCACAGTATCTCTAGTAGAAGCAGAGGGAAACTCGTGGGTGTCACCTGCAACCAGGTAACAAAGGAGAAAAACTGTTCGTATCATCATACATCAGGTAAAACCAAACACACACAAAAAAGAAGTTTGAGTTCCTGTATGCTGCTTTTTCTCACCTCCTGTGATCCGCGTTTCTGAAGAAGTGAAGCACCTGCTTCGGATGTCATGAGCCACAAGTTCAGTCCTGGTTTCTAGGTAAAAGATCAGAGGTATTTAGGGTTATCGTCCCACAAACGGGGCCTAGAATTCTTCCAGCTTCACAACTTTGGGAGGTGAACTCTGTAGTACACCATAGAGTAGGGATGTCAAACATGTGGCCCAGGGACCGGATTAGGCCTCCAGAGGGCTCCTCTCAGGTCCACAAGCAACTCACTGTCACCTGCTTCCTTCTCTCTCTCTTGCTTCCTTCTGCATCACAGCTGGCTTTGTTCAATCACACGGAAGCTACAGAGCAAAGCCCCTATTTTCTCCACTGGCTGACTAGCGCATGAACCAACTTATGTACAAAAGCTTGTGATGCCCAGCCATTTCATGTTTTCTTCTGGGTCCTAGGTTCAAAGCATTGACTCAAAGATTACTGTAAGGAATGCCAATAAATCTAAAGTAGGTTTGCAACTTACAGACACCCACCTGAACAGCATGCTCAAGATTGCTACAGCACAGATATTGTTGCCAGATACAATAATTCAGAGCAAGAGGTGTCAGTTATCAGAAACTGTTAAATACATAAACAAAATATTGCAAGAGTGCTAATCTTTTAAGCATATTTTAAGTTTTTAAGAAAATCTTTGTCTTTGTCTGTGTCCGTTATAAAGTTCATGTCTTCATTGCCTGGCATTACATTTTATGACACACACGGCCCAGGCCGACAAAGTCTCATTTATGTCTAATCCAGCCTTCACAACAAATGAGTTTGACACCCATGCCATAGAGTCTAGGAGAAATGGATGCCCCAGGGCTTCTTTGGTAGAAAAAGCCCAGCAGGAACTCTTTTACATATTAGCCTGCCCACCCACCCGATGTCACCATTGTTTCACATGGGACTTTTGTGGGGAAAGCCCAGCAAAGAATCTTTTGCATATTAGGCCACACCCCCTCACACCACACCAGCCAGAACTGCTTTCCTGTGTGTTCCTGCTCAAAAAAAGCCCTGGATGCCCCAGAGTGATCACATACAGTGCTTAGCTGAGATAGGGGGACCCATGGTCTCAGCTGTATAAAATAGTTTCATCTTTGGAAAATATGAAGTGAAGTTGTTTAACTTGTTGACTTGTTCATTTTTTTTAAACCTGCCTTTCCTCTTGGCTCAGGGTGGATCACAGAAATAATCAAATCATTACAGTTAAAATCAGAATAAAATAAACTCCAAATTACAGAAAAACCCTGCTTCTTAGGGATGCCAACCTCCAGACTCCAGGTCTCACCTCCAGGAATCTCCCAGTCCAGAATTGGCAAGCCTCTGCCATACATAACCCATCTTACTCAGTTCCGCAGGGCCTGCGAGGCTACCCTCTTTCAGCTGGCCTTTTCTTAATGTGGATTCTGCTGTACTGTCGCTACGAAAATCTGTAAATGAGTAAGACCGGAAATTTTTGAAAATGTAGCATCGAGTACCATCACATGAAATTGTTGGTTTTGATTAGATGGTTTTAAGGGAATTTTAAGGAAATTGTATAATGTTGTAGATTGTTGTTTTATTATGTAATCTTTGTATTTTATATTATGTTGTGAGCCGCTCTGAGCCTGCTTTGACGGGGGGGGGGGGGGCGGGATATAAATTGAATGTTATTATTATTATTATCAAAAGACATGGCAAAAACCCAGGCATCTTCCAAAGAGAAGAATTGGATTTATACCCCACCCTTCACTACCCAAAAGAATCTCAGAGCAGCTTAAAATCACCTTTCCCTTCCCCTCCCCATAAAGGGCACCCTGTGAGGTAGGTGGGGCAGAGAGAACTCTAAGAGAACTGTTCTTGAGAGAACAGCTCTGAGAGAACTTGTGGCAGACTCAAGGTCACATTAGCAGCTGCATGTGGAAGAGTGGGGAATCAAACCCAGTTCTCCCAGATTAGAGTCCATGCTCTTAACCATGACTACACCAAACTAGCTCTCCTAAAGTTCTACAATGAGGCAGCATTTCTCACCTCTTCAGGGGGTCCATTCCATCCACAGCACATCTTGGCAGGGATGTCAAGTCAGGGACACTCTAGGACTCACGATAAAACTCTATGGTACCATAGAGTTTTACCACAAATCTTAGAGTGTTTCTGGTGTGATGCGCTAGGAATCATGGTAAACTCTATGGCACCATAGAGTAAACTCTATGGCACCATAGAGTTTTATCACAAGTCCTAGAGGGTCCCCAGTGCGACATGATGATGTCACTTCCGGGTGACATCATTGCCCCCCACGCGCAAAGTGTGCGCAAGGAACAAGTCCTCACCACAGCAGTGGAGGGTCTTGGCAACCCTAGATGCATGGGAACCTATGGAAGGAGATGGTCCTTTCCATCTTGCTCTCCCACAAGATCTCCTCTCATGCAGGGACCCTCTGCTTCATGCCCTCCTAGTCTTGCAGGGCATTCTAGCACAATTTAAAGACACTGCCAACCAGCTCTTTATATGGAAAGGGAGGCCAGCCCAGCTGCTTCAGCTGGTGCTGCCCATGATTGGGAGAGCACCCCGGAGCTGATGCTGGCCTCCTTGGCATTTTAAAGGCCGATCCCCTAATCAGCGGGACCTTTCCCAGGCACAGCTGCTCCTGGGCGCCCTCCCATGTGATTTGAATCACCCAGGAAGGAGGGGGTGCCGGCTTGTCTGGCACCGGCCCTGATCCAAGTAGGATTTTATATGTATCGTAACAGGATTTCAGGTGGTGTAAGTCACCATGAGGCCCTCTGGGCGAGCAGCAACTATAAAAGCCTAATAATAAAATAAAATAAATAAATGGAGGTCAGGCATGGGAGAAGTCAGTACAGCTTTTTTGCATTAGTTTGCATCGGAGGGTCAGAGTAGACAGACACACTTCTCGTGCAAGAGAAAAGAGTGAGAGCCAGTATGGTATAGTGGTTAAGTACGTGGACTCTTAGCTGGGAGAACCGGGTTTGATTCCCCACTCCTTCACTTTCACCTGCTATCATGGCCTTGGGTCAGCCATAGCTCTGGCAGAGGTTGTCCTTGAAAGGGCAGCTGCTGTGAGAGCCCTCTCAGCCCCACCCACCTCACAAAGTGTCTGTTGTGGGGGGAGAAGATATAGGAGATTGTAAGCCGCTCTGAATCTCTGATTCAGGGAGAAGGGCGGGGTATAAATCTGCAATTCTTCTTATTCTTATTCTTCCCCTAGTTAAAGGTTAACAAAAATTTGTGGCAGGCAGGGCTTTTGTTTGCAACAGGAACTCATTTACATATTAGGCCACACTAGGCTTCCCAACCCTCCAGCCCTGGCGGGGGACCCCAGGATTTCCACCCTCTTCCCCCGCTCCCCAAAGAAATGGAGGCGGGGGGAGGGGGGGAAATGGCGCCGGGGAGCATGGCGAGCCGCCCCATCCCGGAGCGGGCGAGGCCACCACGCCGCCCCCTTCCCGCCCACTGCAGCTGCTCCTCCGAGATGGGCCCAGGCTAAGCCCATCTCGGAGGAGCAGCCAAGAGGCGGCAGCAGCTCAGGCAAAACCAGGGGAGGGCGAAGGCAGGCCAGGAGCATGGCGAGCCATGAATCCGGGTCCTAGAATTCGGGTCCTAGAAGTCACTCGCGGCTCAACATGCCCCCGGCCCACCTCCACCCCCCCCCTCCGATTCCTCCCCAGAGGCGGAGCGGAGCCAGCGAGGCCGCCACGCCGCTGCCGCCCCCCCCCCCCCGCCCCACCGCAGCTGCTCCTCCGAGATGGGCTCAGCCTGAGCCCATCTTGGAGGAGCAGCCACGGCGAGCGGAGAAGAGGTGGCAGCTGCACAGCAGCGTTGCCCGCTCCGAGACGGGGTGGCTCGCCATGCTCCCCGCGCCGTTCCCCCCCTCCCCCATAGCTCCACCCCAGTGTCTCCTGGCTCCACCCCCAAAGTCTCCTGGCTCCACCCCCAAAGTCCCCAGATATTTCTGGGATTGGACTTGGCAACCCTAGGCCGCACCCCCCTGATGTAGCCAATCCTCCAAGAGTTTACAGGGCTCTTGGTACAGGGCCTACTGTAAGCTCTAGGAGGATTGGCTACATCAGGGGTGTGTGGCCTAATATGCAAAAGAGTTCTTGCTACAAAAAATTGAACTCTTCCGTCAGGCCTACAACAACTAACGCCTTTGTTATGAAACCTTTTTATAGTATCTAATAATGTAGTTTTAAATTGTTTATATGTGTTCTATTCTTTTATAATTGCATTTACATTTTTTTATCATGATTGTTAGCAGCTCAAAGTCTGCTTGCAGAGTGGGTGGCATATAAATCTAAAGTAAATACATAAATAAATAAAGCACAGGGTAGGAGTTTTCATGAGTCGCTGCTCACTCCTTCAGATAAGCAGTGACTCTCAAAAACTCCTCCCCTGCCACAAATCTTGTTAGTCGTAAAGGTGCTTCTGGACTCTTGCTCTTTTCCGCCACTGCAGACAGGCTAACACGGCTACCCTGGGGTTGTTTTGTAGAAAAATAGGTGGTGGAGCTCATTAGCATAACTCATTAGCATATGAGATCCCCACCATCCAAAAGAAACCTGATGCAAGAAAGGAGAGCCCCAGGTGAGCGAGGCCTGCTTGGGCTGGCTAGAGATCCAGCCAGTCCAAGGAGGCCTTGCTCACCTGGGGCTCTCCTGGGCCACCCTCCGCAGTCAAAAGGCCAGCAAGCCACCCAATGCCCAAAATCACATCAGAAATGAGGAAAGGGTGGTGTGGGCTTCTTCAGGGGTTAATGTGGGGTGCTGGGAGCATGGTAAAGCTGGTGGTTGGCTGGCTGCCCGCTCTCCTAATTCAGGGATTGTTATGCAGCTGCACCTACTATTCAATTGACAAGGTAGGTGGGGAGGAAGAGGGGGAACCCTCAGAAAGGTTCAGGAGCTGTGCTCCTGTGAGCTCCTGCTGAATCTGAGGCCTGCGGCTACCCATCTGGACCTTCCAGAATCAGGTCAAGCTTTCACTGGATGGTGCCACTTCCTAATTCAAAGGTTACAGACTTGAAAGCTTAGGAAAGCCAATGTCTCTTTGAACATCTGGCCAGTCCTTCCAAACAAGGATGAGCTGGAGGAACACACACACAGCCTGTTCTTACATTTCCTGCCGTCAACGCGCAGCTTCTGGTATCACAGGAAATGGAAAGATCACAAAGGAGACACATAGGTCACCTGTCGCTGCCTGCACAAGATAAAATTAACACTTCCTGTGCCTGGCATGTTGTAAGGTAGTTGGGAGTGAGCTATGAAGCAGGAAATCCCCAGTCTGAAACTGTAGGGTTGCCAACCTCCAGGAGGGGCCTTAGCATTACGACTTGTCTCCAGACGACAGAGATCAGTTCTCCAGGAGAAAATGGCTGCTTTGGAGGGTGGGCTCTAGGGCAGGCAGGGGTGTCGAACATTTGTTATAAGGGCCAGATCTAACATAAATGAGACCTTGCTGGGATGGGTCATGTCAGGTTGGGCTGGGCCAGGTTGGGCCAGGCCATGTGTGTATCTATTTTAAGATTAGGTAGCAGAGATATAATCTTTGTAAAGGACACAGATAAACACAATAAAATATATTTTTAAAAAACTTAAAACATTTGCACTCGGTTTTAAAGGTGCTTTCTTTGTATCTCTCCCATGGGATACAGGGAACTGGGCAAAGGAAGCTGTGGCTTTCCTTCCTTCCCTAGGGGACTTGGGGGGGGCTCAGCCAATAGAAGGAAGTGAGGCTTGGTTCAGTATCTCTGTTGTGTGATTGAGAAAGCCTGGCAAAGCAAGCTCTGCCTCCCCCCCCCTTTCCTCCCCAAGGGAGGAGCCTCAACCAATGGAGAAAATAGAGGTTTTGCTCTGTAGCTCCTGTGCAATTGAGCAAGCCTGGCAAAGCAAGCTGTTATGCAAAGGAAGCAAGAGAGAGGGAGAAGGAAACAGATGACAGCCAGTTGCTTGAGGGCCTGATAGGAGCCCTCCAGGGGCCTAATTTGTCCCCTGGGCCGCATGTTTGACACCCCTGCTCTAGGGCATTATACCCCACTGAAGACCCTCCCTTCTCCAAATCCTGCTCTCCCCCAAAACTCATTTGACCTACCTCGGAAGGATGGAAGGCTGAGTCAACCTGGAGCCGGCTACCTGAAAACCCAGCTTCCACCGGGGATCGAACTCAGGTCATGAGCAGAGCTTAGGACTGCAGTACTGCAGCTTTAACAGTCTGCGTCACGGGGCTCCTTTCTGAGTGAAGAGCGGGGTATAAATCCAATCTCATCTCTTCTTCTCTTCTCTCTCTGGCTATACGACTTTGGGCCGCTCATACCATGTCAACTTAACCTCCCACACAGAGGATAGAATGGAGAAAAGGAGAACAATATGAGTCACTTTGGGTTCCCTTTGGGGAAAATGGGAGCATTCAGGGCTTCTTCCTCTTTTTTTGTAGAAAAAGACCAGCAGGGACTCATTTGCATATTAGGCCACACCCCCTGATGTCACCATTGTTTCACACAGGGCTTTTTTGCAGAAAAAGACCAGCAGGGACTGATTTGCATAATAGGTCACACTCCCCTGATGTCACCATTGTTTCACACCGAGCTTTTTGGTAGAAAAAGACCAGAGGGGCTCATTTGCATATTAGGCCACACCCCTGATGTCACCATTGTTTCACACAGGACTTTTTTGTAGAAAAAGACCAGCAGGAGCTTATTTGCATATTAGGCCACACTTCTGATGCCAAGCCAGCTGAAACTGTGTTCCGGTGCATTCCTACTTAAAAAAAAAGGTGCTGGGAGCATTTAAATGAAGTAAACAAACAAACAAAAGTTTTAGATTCCTACCCAGTTGCCCTGGCCCTTTGGAGAAGGAAAACTGCTTGGAGTAACATGAAGAATCCTCAAATTTGGTAGATTTGAGTCTGCTAGCAGCTGGATGGCAGATTTCTTGGGAATCCTAAGTGAGCTGTTTTCGAGTTTCATATATAGAAGCCGGAATAGCCCAGACATGCCTGATCTTGTCAGAGTCTGGAAGCTAAGCGGAGTTGGCCATGGTTACTCCTTGAATGGGAGACCTCCAAGGAAGACCTGGCCTGCTATATGGAGGAGGAGGAGGAGGAGGAAGAAGAAGAAGAAGATGATGATGATATTGGATTTATATCCCGCCCTATACTCTGAATCTCAGAGTCTCAGAGCAGTCACAATCTCCATTACCTCCCCCCCCCAACAACAGACACCCTGTGAGGTGGGTGGGGCTGAGAGGACTCTTGCAGCAGCTGCCCTTTCAAGGACAACTCCTGCGAGAGCTGTGCCTAACCAAAGGCCTTTCCAGCAGCTGCAAGTGGAGGAGTGGGGAATCAAGCCCAGTTCTCCCAGATAAGTAGGGTTGCCAAGTCCAATTTAAGAAATATCTGGGGACTTTGGGGGTGGAGCCAGGATCAAGGCTGTGACAAGCATAACTGAACTCCAAGGGAGTTCTGGCCATCACATTTAAAGAGACAGCACACTTTTTCAATGCCTTCCTTCCATAGGAAATAATGAAGGATAGGGGCACCTTCTTTTGGGGCTCATAGAATTGGACCCCCTGGTCCAATCGTTTTGAAATTTGGAGGGTATTTTGGGGAGAGGTACTAGATGCTGTACTGAAAATATGGTGCCTCTAACTAAAAAAACACCCCCCCAGAGGTCCAGATACCCGCAGATCAATTCTCCATGATTTTCTATGGGAATAAATCTCCATAGGAAATAACAGAGCTTCCAGAAGACATTTCCCTCCCCTCCCCCCGCTTTCTGACGACCCTGAAGCAGGGGGAGGGCCTCCAAACCGGGGAATCTCCTGCCCCCACCTGGGGATTGGCAACCCTACAGATAAGAGTCCACACACTGAACCACTACACCAAACTGGCTCTCAAAGATAATGGCAAACCACCTTTGCTTGTCACTGGCGTAGAAAACCCACGAGGGGTTGCCCTAAGTCCATTGTGCCTTGATGGCACTTAATTATTTCATGTGTCCAAAAAAATTAGATAATTTGCAATCAAATAAATGATGTCAGATTGCAGAGAGCTGACATACGCAATGGCTCCCTTTTTCCTGCTATCTTCCTACCTGAAGACAATTCTATGCTTCACAGCTGGGGCTCTGCCGCAAGGGAACGTGATCTTAAAAAATAAAGGTTCTGAAACTACTCTCTGTGCTCCAGTTTCCTCTTTGGTGGATGCTTTTGTTTACCACTTTAAAAGCATCCACCAAAGAGGAAACTGTAACTGCTTCAACCTCAATACTGTCTGTTGTCAGTTCATTGTCAAAAAGTTGCCCACCCAAGACTGCAAGAAGGCTACCCAATCACATCTCTCTCTCTGCTCACCCCAGAAACCACTTGTGAATACAGTTATTCAGCAGGATTCTGAGAAGCCTGAGCAAAGCTTACACATCACTTTATGGAGTGGGAGGATTACCGTAATACAGTCTCTTGGGCTAAAATCAGGTCACAGGATCTTCAGGAGGAAGTAAAATGGGCAGTTTATTGGTACCAATACCATAAAAACTTCTAAAAGACACACTTCTTGTGCATTATTTTTCTTTATTATGGGTATGTTTTAAGAGTCTGTTATCTTTCTTGTAAACCTATACGTTGTATCTCTTTAGGAACCCTTTGATTCAAAAGTAAAGATTGGGCTCTAGATCAAATCAAGCCTGAACTGTCTGCAAAAATGACCAAAAAGAAGAAGAAGAAGAAGAAGAAGAAGAAGACGAAGAAGAGATTAGATTTATCCCTCGCCCTTTGCTAGCCAAAGGAATCTCAGAGCAGCTTATTATCTCCTTTCCCTCCCCCTCCCCACAACAGACACCCTGTGAGGTAGGTGGGGCGGAGAGAGCTCTCCTAGAACTGCCCTTGAGAAGAACAGCCTTGAGAGAACTTGTGGTTCACCCAAGGTCACATCAGCAGGCGCATGTGGAGAAGTGCGGAATCAAACCCAGTTCTCCCAGATAAAAGTCCGGGCACTTAACCACTACACCAAACCGGCTCTTGTACGTTGGTCAGATTAAGAGATGACAGTAGTCGCTGGAAAAGACAATGATGTTAGGCAAAGTGGAAGGCAACAGGAAAAGAGGAAGACCCAACATGAGATGGATGGACTCCACCAAGGAAGCTGTGGCCTTCTGTTTGCAAGGCTGCCAATAAGAGGCCATTTTGGCAGCGCCAGTTATTAATTCATTGGGTTGACATAAGCGAAAGCAACATGACAGCACTTAAGATACACTAAGAGAAACTGGGCAAAACAATACAACAGAAATATCCATCACTTTGGGAATCTTCCCCTCCCCCCCCCCACTCCCCGGTTTTGACTTAAGTTAGCATGAGCCGATGGTACCATGCTGATGGACAGGGCTTTTTTTGAGCAGGAACGCACAAGAATGCAGTTCCGGCTGGCTTGATGTTGGGAGGAGTGGCCTAATATGCAAATGAATTCATGATGGACTTTTTCTACAAAAAAAAAAAAAAGCTTGCTGGTGGAGAAGCTGTTCTTGCAAATTGGCCGCCATTGGTATCAGCTTTACACTGGGTGCAGTTGTCAGAGAGAATGCTGGGTACAGATTTCATAGGGTTGCCAGCTCTGGGTTGGGTTGGGGTTCAAGGAGGGCAGGGACTTCAGCCATACTGTCCACCTTCCAAAGCAGCCATTTTATCCAGGGGAACAGATCCCTGTAGCACGGAAATCTGTTGTAACAGCGGGGGAGCTGCAGCCACCCTATGGAAACTGGCAACCCCAGTTGTCAAAAGAAAAGAAACTCGATGGGGGAACAGTTTATAGAACAAGGCATGACACAGACTGGTCCTTGGTCAGCTGGCTGAAGGGTTAAGAAACAGCACCAGGATTAAAATCGTAGCATGAAATGGAGAATGCAACAGACATAATTTCCTGGCTTGTCTGGTATCAAAAATCACCCGTTCTGTCATTTGTCTCATTCCTTGTTTTGAACAAATGCCGGTTTCTTGTTAGCAAATCCACAGCTGTGCCTAGTCTGGCCGCCCAGCTCTGGAAAGGAACCGTTCTCCCTTCCTTCTCAAGCAACGCTGACATCTGTCAAGCCAAAGGCAGAACAGGCATTGAGGGACACATCGTGAGACTGGCTCTAATTGGGAAAGGGTTTCAGATTGGGATCTGCTTTACCCAGCCATCCTTCTATGTCTTTGTTTGCCAAAACAGGCAGTTATTTTTGAATGGAGCTTTCTGACAGAAAAGTCACACACTGAATGGCCTGAGGCTATTTAATAATTCTGTCTTTGCCAAACACAGGAACAGGCCCGGCACATCTGAGTAGACCAGGTAGGCATCCAACTAGGTAGCACCTGGCCTGCACCCCCTCCCACCCCCACCCTCTCTCTACAGGTTTCCCATGCAGCCTTTGCCAGATGCCAGCAAATAAGAGAGAGCCAGTTTGGTGTGGTGGTTAAGTGTGCGGACTTATCTGGGAGAACCGGGTTTGATTCCCCACTCCTCCACTTGCACCTGCTGGAACGGTAGGATTGCCAAGTCCCCTGCAGCTTCTGGCAGGGGACTGTTTACATGTGAGCTTTGTGCGCACAGCGCGATTAAATCACTCAGAAGTGATGTCATCACACCGGCGACATTGCACGCCAACTGCTCCAAGAGTGTCCAGGAAAACTCTATGATTTTCCCGGATGCTCTAGCAATTTGGAAGTGAAAACTCTATGGTACCACACTTTCGAGTGACATCAGCATGCTGCCAACGTCGGGGGAGGATCCCCCCCACCGGACCAATGTCGGCCGGCGGGTTCGGAACCTCCAGGGTGGGAGAATCCCCACCTGGCCCGGGAACTTGGCAGCCCTATAGAATGGCCTTGGGTCAGCCATAGCTCTTGAAGGAGTTGTCCTTGAAAGGGCAACTTCTGGGAGAGCTCTCTCAGCCCCACCCACCTCACCTCACTGAGTGTCTGTTGTGGGGGAGGAAGATAAAGGAGATTGTAAGGTGCTCTGAGACTCTGATTCAGAGAAAAGGGTGGGGTATAAATCTACAATCTTCTAAAAATAAAATAAATAAAAACAGCTGGCAGGAAGCACCACATTCGCCTGGCCTCGCCACTCTGGGTTCCTCCTCCACTTCTTCCTGCCTGCCTTGACTGTATTGGTGGCTCTTCTCACTGCCGCCATCACTGGTGGAGAAAAGTGGGCTGGTGTGGCGGCATGGCATGGTGGCAGGCACACTCCAGCATGCCAACTGGGGCCCACTGCTGCCACACTCGGGTAGGGGGAAGGAAGGGTGCATGGCAGGCGGGAAGTCAGGGGCAGGGGGGGCCTTGCCTGGAGCTGAACCCTAGCACTAGCACCCTAGAACCGGCGCTGCACAGGTGTAATGTACTGGGAGACGAGACGTGGTGAAGGCATAGGTCTTTATTGGTTGGTACATCACAGAATAAAACTGGGGACACGCGGCCGGGTCCGCTAATATATACATGCATCCCGGAACATCCCCTTGGCTGGCCAGCCCAATCCTGGCCAGTTAAACTTCCCGCCCTTGGTCAGGATTGGCGGTTGCTTTTCCCGCGCTGCGCACGGCGACCCGAGGGTGGCTCGGTCGCGCGGCGCTAGCGCTGAGTCCGATACACTACACTCCTCCCCTCCTAGTTTAAACTACATAGTCCTGTAGGTATGCTGGCGCCCTGCGTTCCCGTGTTGATCTCCTCGGGGTTGCTGTTGGTGTGGGGCCCGATCCCAACGTGGGTGGCGCCGTTTCTGGCTGTTGCCGGCCCGGGTCTGGTGCTTGCTCCTGTTCTGGTCCCGCGGCTGCGGGGGCCTCGTACGTGGGTAGCTCCTGTATTGGCGGGGCCCCTTCTGGCGGTTCCGTTGCTGGCGGTCCCCTACTCTCTGCCTCTTCTGCCTCCTCGGGTAGGGTGCGGCGGAGCAGCTGGTCGATGTGCCGTCTCAGCACCTGGCCTCCGGCGGTGGTTACCTCGTATGACCGGGAGCCTGTCACCCTCAGAACCCTTCCCGCCAACCACTCGGGGCCGCTTGCGAAGTTTTTCGCATACACTGGGTCGCCCGGGAAGAATCCTCTCACTGCTTCCCGGACCTCGGGGGACCCGCGGACATCCGGCGCCCGGTCCGGGTGTAGCCTATCTAGACGCGTGGTCAGTTTCCTCCCCATGAGCAGTTCTGCGGGGCTGAAACCGGTTACAGGGTTTGGGGTGATCCTGTTGTGGAACAGGAATGCTGAGAGGCGGTGGTCCCAATCCCCATGTACTATACGGCCAAGGGCCTCTTTGGTGGTCCGCACCATGCGCTCCGCCTGGCCGTTGGTGGCTGGATGGAATGGTGCGGACCTTATGTGCCTTATGAGGTACCGGTCGGTGAACTCCCGGAATTCCCGGGAGGTGAATGCCGTGCCGTTGTCCGTCACCAGGGTGTCCGGGATCCCGTGTGTGCAGAGGACCCTTCTGAGCGCCCTGACTGCTGCTGCGGTGGAGGTCGAGGCCACCGGGATTACCTCTAGCCATTTTGTATATGCGTCCACAAGTATAAAGAAGATCTGGCCCTGATACGGCCCCGCGAAATCCACATGGAGGCGGGACCACGGCCGCCCGTTCGACTCCCACCTGTGGACCGGGGCGGACGGCGGATTGGGTCTGGACTCCTGGCATGGTTGGCACCTTCTTACCCACCCCTCTATTTCCTCATCCATGCCCGGCCACCACACGTAGCTCCGGGCCAGGGCTTTCATTCTCACGATGCCCGGGTGGGTCTCGTGGAGATCTTCCAATACCTGTCTGCGCAGGGGGGGGGGCACCACCACCCTGCTCCCCCAGAGTATGCACCCCTTGTGTGTCGATAGCTCGTCCTTCCTGGACGCAAACGGCCGGAATGCTTCTTCCACCTTGCCCGAGGGCCACCCCCTTCCCACCCAGTCCCTGACCCGTGCGAGGATGCGGTCTCTCCCAGTCGCCCGAGCCACCTCGTCCGCGTGCAGTGGGCGCTCGGGGAGCGACTCCATGAGCATCACCCCGTGTGCCGGGGCGGGATCTGGGTCCGTTGTGGGTAGCGGCAGGCGGCTGAGGGCATCTGCGTGTCCCATTGCTTTACCGGGGCGGTGTATCAGTGTGTAAGTGTATGAATTCAGGAACTGGTTCCACCTTAAGACCCTCTGAGACAGAATCTGGGGGGTCTGACGATCGGGGGCTAGGAGGCCGAGGAGCGGCTTGTGGTCAGTGGCGATGGTGAAACGCCTACCGTAGAGGTAGTCGTTGAACTTATGCACCCCCGCCACGATCGCCAGGGCCTCCTTATCGATCTGGGCGTAGTTCCGCTCGGCAGGGGACAGAGTCCGGGAGTAGTAAGCGATCGGCGCCTCTCTCCCGTCCGGGAGTTGGTGCCCTAAGACCGCTCCTACTCCGTAGGGGGAGGCGTCGCAAGCCAGGATCAGGAGTAGGTTTTCATCGTAGTGATGAAGTACCGCGTTAGAGACCAAGAGGTCTTTCACTGCCTGGAACGCCGCGGCTTGGCGTTTACCCCAGACCCACGGGGCCTGTTTATCTAACAAGCGGTGCAACGGTTCCGCCACGGCGGCTTTGTGTGGCAGGAATGCATGATAAAAGTTCAATAATCCTAAAAAACTTTGTAGTTCTGCCTTGCATTTGGGGGCAGGGGCCTGGACTATGGCCCTGGTCTTGTCCGCCGTCGGATGAATTCCAGCCGCGTCCACGGCGAACCCCAGGAACTCCACTCGCGGAACACCCAACAAACATTTCTCCTTTTTGACTCTCAGCCCCGCCGCTTGGAACCGTCTGAGGACCTCTCGCAGGCGGCAGCTGAACTCTCCTTCGGTGGGGGCGGCGATTAAAACGTCATCAAAGAAGGGTTGAACTCCGGGGATCCCTTTCAAGAGAGAGTCCATTATGCTCTGGAATATCCCCGGAGCTACACTGACCCCGAACTGCAGCCGTTTAACCCTGAACGCGCCCCTGTGGGTCACGATCGTCTGCGCCTCCGCTGTCTTAGCGTCGACCGGCAGTTGCTGGTATGCTTGTGCTAAGTCCAGCTTTCCAAAAACCCTCGCCCCGGCTAGTGCTGCTAGGACGTGGCTAACCACCGGGACTTGGTAGGGGTTGTCTTGCAGCGCCTTATTGATCGTGCACTTGTAGTCAGCGCAGATCCTAACCTCCCCATTGGGTTTGACTGGCGTTACTATGGGGGTCTCCCATTCCGCATACGTTACAGGTTCTAGGACGCCCTGGGCTGTTAGGCGGTCCAGTTCTGCCTCTATTTTAGGCTTAAGGGCGAACGGGACGCGCCTCGCTTTAAGCCTTATGGGCCTGACCATTGGGTCTATCGGTAAGGTGATGGGCGGACCCTTGTAGCTCCCCAAGGACCCGTCGAAGACCTCGGGGAACTCCCGGCAGACCCCGTCGAAATTGCTGGCCTGCAAGTGGTCCACTCCCACCAGCTGGATTCCCAGTGGATTGAACCACGCCAACCCGAGAAGTGTGGTCAGTTGGCGCTTGACCACTAGGATGTCTAGGGGCCCCCTAAAACCCCCTCTTTCTACATGCACCCGGGCCCACCCCACGATGTGTACTGGGTTCTTCTGAAAGTCCCTCAGTACGAAGTCCGCTGGCCTCGTTTGGATGCGGCGGCGGGGACATAGTTTCTTGAGGGTTTCCTCCGAAATGATAGAGATGGAGGAACCCGAGTCTACTTCCATGATGCAGGGGGCGCCCTCGATTAGGACCGACATTTTGACCTTGTCTGGGGCCGCGAGGGGCAAGTTCAATACCTGCAGACTGGTGGATGCCGTCGTGTGTGTGTCCAGGGAGTCGTGATGCGCTGACGGTTGGCGGCGGCTGTTCTTGGCCCGGCAAGCCCGGGCGATGTGGCCTGTCTTTCCGCAGCTGCGGCAGTCCAGGTTGCGGTACGGGCAGTCCCGTCGCTCGTGGGGGTCGCCGCAGCTGGCGCACCTGGAACCGGTGGTGGCGGTGGCCCTCTCCGTCGCTCGTTGTCTCGCGGGGGCCCGTGTGTCCGTTCTCTGAGGCCGCCGGAGCTGAAACGCTTCTTCCTCTGCTCGGTCTTCCAGCTCCGTTTCTCCTTGGTGGACTGCTTCGCCGCGTGGCTGGCCGAACGCCTTGGTGGCCCTCTCGAACGCCGTCGCCTCGTTGAAGGCTTGTTGTAGCGTGAGCTCCTCCTTAGCGAAGAGCTTCTGCTGCAGTCGTTCGTCTCGGAGGCCCCAAACGAAACGGTCCCTCAGGGCTTCGTCCCTTTTGTCAAAATTGCAGTTCCCGGCGATCTGCCGAAGGGCCGCCAGGTAGACTGCCGCTGTCTCCCCCGACTTTTGGTCCCTCTTGTGGAAGAGGAATCGGCGGGCGACGATGGACGGTTGGGGCGAAAAGTGGCCCGTGAGGAGTCTCACGACTTCCCGGTAGGTCCTCTCGGTCAGCTTAGCTGGAGCGGAGAGGCCTCGTGCGATCTCGAAAGTTTCTTCTCCACAGACGCTCAGCAGGACGTCTCTCTTCCTGTCGTCATCTTCGATCAGGTTCGCCCGCAGGTAGCACTCGACCCTTTCTGTGTAGGTCTCCCATCTCTCGGGGTGCTCCGGGTTGAATTCCGCAAGATGGCCCGTCGTTACCGTAGTGTTCGCCATGGTGGCGGCGGGCTGTGCGATCCTGCGGTCTCACGCCTTCCTCGCCTCCGGCCCGGTCAGGGACCTATCTAGATCCCACCTTCGTCGCCAGTGTAATGTACTGGGAGACGAGACGTGGTGAAGGCATAGGTCTTTATTGGTTGGTACATCACAGAATAAAACTGGGGACACGCGGCCGGGTCCGCTAATATATACATGCATCCCGGAACATCCCCTTGGCTGGCCAGCCCAATCCTGGCCAGTTAAACTTCCCGCCCTTGGTCAGGATTGGCGGTTGCTTTTCCCGCGCTGCGCACGGCGACCCGAGGGTGGCTCGGTCGCGCGGCGCTAGCGCTGAGTCCGATACACTACAACAGGAATGTCTTAAGGCAGTCTTTCATACAGCTTCCTTTGGAGAGAATAGGATATTTCAGGTGTGGGCATTTTTTGTGGGGGGTATGATCTATTTACAAAAAATGCCTACACCTGAAATATCCAATTCTCTCCAAAGGAAGCTGTATGAAAGACTGCCTTAAGACATTCCTGTGCAGCATTGGTGCTAGGGTGCTGGTGCTAGGGTGCAGCCCCACAAGAGCCCCGTGGCGCAAAGTGTTAACGCTGCAGTACTGCAGTCCTAAGCTCTGCTCACGACCTGAGTTCAATCTCCGGTAGAAGCTGGGTTTTCAGGTAGCCGGCTCGAGGTTGACTCAGCCTTCCATCCTTCCGAGGTCGGTAAAATAAGCTTGCTGGGGGGAAAGTGTAGAGGACTAGGGAAGGCCATGGCAAACCACCCCGTAAACAGTCTGCCGTGAAAACGTTGTGAAAGCAACGTCACCCCAGAGTCGGAAATGACTGGTGCTTGCACGGGGGACCTTTTCGTTTCCTTTTCTGTTTACAGAGATTAGATTTAATCCCCAGCAACTCCACTCCAAAGTAGCTTGGGGAATGAAACTGTGAAACCTGGGAGAGCAATGGCCAATCAGAATGGATGGAACTGGATGAGCCAGAGGATTTTTGGTCTCACTCAGGGTCACCAAAGCATGCAGGGTATGGGGACAAAATTCCAGAGATCCTGGATATTCTGGGGACCTATGGATCTGGGAAAGTCGAGGATCAGACCAATCGCCCACCTGGTCCAGCATTCTGTCTCACACAGTGGTCAAGCAGTTCCTCTGGAGGGCCTACAACAGGGCATAGAGGCCGAGGCCTTACCTTGATGCTGCCTCCTAGCTTTGAGGTTCAGAGGATTAGAGCCTCTGAATATGGAAGTTCCCGTCAGTCATGAGGGCTAGTAGCCCCTGATAAGACTTATCTTTCATGAATCTGTCTAATCCACTTCTTGTGGCCATCACCACCTCCTTGGGCAGCAAATTCCACATTTTAATCACTCCCTGTGTCAAGTAATATTTCCTTTCGTCTGTCCTGAACCTACTGCCCATTAGCTTCATTGAATGCCCTCAAGTTCTAAAATTTTAGGAGAGGGAGAAAAATGTCTTCTTGTCAACTGTCTCCACCCCATGAATAATTTTATAAGCATGATAGATCATGCCCCCCTGAAATCACCTTTATCCCCAGTGGGACCCCAAAGGGCTTACGTAATTCTCCTCTCCTCCATTTTATTTATTTATTACTTTATTTATTTATTACTTTATTACTTTTATCTTTACATCCACCCAAAGACATAGGTTAGGCTGAGAGGGGGTGACTGGCCCGAACTTTCAGGGCAGAGTGGGGATTCAAACTCTGGTTCCCCAGCTTTAAGGTAATAAATGTTGTCTCTTGGTAGGCTTGCCAATCCCCAGGTCCCAGTAGGGGATCCCCTGGTTTTGGAGGCTCCTCCCCACCACCTGCAAGCTGGCTAGTGGGGCAAGCCCTGCCCCAACAGCCACCATGTGCCTTTCCACCTCAGAAGAAACTTGGGAACACCTTGTGTTTCAGAGGGTGTATGTGCCTTTAAATCTCAACTAGAGGAAGCTGTATAGGGGTGGGGCTAGCAGGCAGAGTGATGCGGGTCTTCCTGGTGAGTCTGTGAAGCTGTGAGAAAGGTAGGAGCCCAGTCCACCCCCCATTTGTTTCAAAAGTCATTTGCACAGTAAAATAGATAGCAAAGTGTAAACTAGAACCTTTTATTCCCAGTATTAGTCTGAAGAACTTGGTTGAATTGCAGCAGATGGTTACATTCAACAACTCTCATGAGTAAATTGCCCCAGTGATATCACAAAAATGTGAGCTTCTAAAGCTGTGCTAATTTTGTCTGCTTTGTGTGTGTGTGTGTATTCAATTTCATTTAGTGGAAGTGCAGCTGCTGGGGGACAAGGAAATGAGGTCTGTATTCAAGGGAACTGCACTGCTGTGTTTTTATTTATATATTTTAGGGAATGGGAAAGTCTCCAGGCTCCACCCCGAAAATCCCCAGATATTTTCTGAGTTGGACCGGGCAATCCTATCTCTTGGGTTGGTCTGGCCCTCACTGTATCCTGCCCCACCCCACCCTTCTTTCTGTACTTTCCAATTCCAATAACCTGTATTGGCATAACAATTTCTGTACTTTAAACCAGCTTTGTTTGATTTCTCTGGCCAACATGTGGCAACGGCTTTGCCTTATGTGATAGTATAAAGGTGGCAGCAGAACATCCTTGACGGCTAAAAATGTGCTTTTTTAAAAAAACGGCAGCCCTTCAGCTAACCAAGATGCAGCAATTTATTTATTACCATTTTTAACATTACCAAAAGCAAGTAGCAGAGCCGAACTGTCCCGGTTGTCCATAATCACCCAATACAGAAACAGAACTATTGTGTTTTTAACCTAGCCTTCGCTTTGCTACAGGCCTAGAACCAGCCCTATGCTATCGTCTGATGAGCCAGATGGCCATGAAGTATAAGGACTTGCTGGTCTTAATCTCTCTCACAAAGAGTTCATTGGGAAGCAGGGATAACTAGTAACCTCAGTGACTCAAGCTCTCTCCTAACTGATGGCTTCTTTTCTGCTTCATCTATGACTCAGCCAAAGACTATATGAGTCCGCAAAATTTCGAGAGGCTTCTCACATAGCAGCTATACTCTCCAGGTCTCTCTGAAGACTAAATTGCAGATCCGTTGCTTTAGTAATATGTGGGATTTTGTTTCTGAAAAGTGGTCATATATAGGATTTAGAGCGATAATTCTCCAACGAAATCATTTTATAGACAGGGCAAAGTATATCTTGCAAAGCAGTAACTTCATTTACCACAGCACTACAATCTTCATAACGCTGGTTGACATTTTCCAAAAGGTGGATATTTCTTTTAATCTTATGTTTTAAATTCTAAATTCAGCATTGCCATTTAAAAAGAGAGAAGATTTTTAAAAAAAATACTCTTCGCTTGGCTAATTTGTGACAACAGCAGCTTGAGTTTGGGTACCTTTTTCAAACATTCCGTTTCTCAAATGAGAAAGAAGAAAACTAAGGTCATGATTTTTAAAAAGTCACCCCAAAAGAACAGTCATTCAGATGAAATCCATTAAGCATTTGCAAAGGATTTAGAGTCACACAACTAAATTCACAAGCCAATGTCAACGGTGAAAACCGTTCCCGTTTCCCACTATCTGTTTTTGTCCGTAACCTGTCGTTGTCGTCCTTCACGTTGACAACACGACCCAAGATGTGTCCATTTTTTTTAGATAACCTTGACAAAACAACCAAAGATGTGTCTGTTTCTTGTAGGTAACCTTGATTTAAAACAAAAAACAAAAAACAAAGGCATGTCCATTTCTTTTAGATAACCCTTGAACACAGTTCTTCCAAGGCAGCATTCTTTCATTTGTCCCACCGTCAAAGTACATTTGTCCCACGTACACCCATGTGTGCTACCAGACCGGTCCCTAAATCATCATGGCTCCCAAAAGCGGTAAGTGGTGTAAGTCCTTGCTGGGACGCTGGGCTGACTGTTCCTCTTTGTTGGACTGTTCACTTGCCAGGAAATCATGTTGTGGTAGTCCTTTCGAGGAAGCCTCTTCTTCTTGTTTCTGACCTGTCAAGCACACACATGAACACGTGAAGCGGACTGGCACGGAATCAGACCCTTGGTCCATCAAGGTGAGTATCGTCTACTCAGACTAGCAGCAGCTCTCCGGGGTCTCGGGCAGAGGTCTCTCACACCACCTGCTGCCTGATCCCTTAACTGGAGGTGCTGGGGGCAGTGTCCGGCTATAAAAAAATTTTGGTCACAAGTAGTAAAAACGATAAAAGAAATAACTAAAGTATCTTTGCCAATCAATCCTGAAATATTGTTATTAGAAAAGTTAACTCAGCTTCATATAAAAGGTAAAGGTAATCCCCTGCGCAAGCACCAGTCGTTTTCGACTCTGGGGTGACGTTGCTTTCACAACGTTTTCACAGCAGACTTTTTACAGGGTGGTTTGCCATTGCCTTCCCCAGTCATCTACACTTTCCCCCCAGCAAGCTGGGTACTCATTTTACCGACCTCGGAAGGATGGAAGGCTGAGTCAACCTCGAGTCGGCTACCTGAACCAGCTTCCGCTGGGATCGAACTCAGGTCATGAGCAGAGGGCTCTGACTGCAGTAATGCAGCTTTACCACTCTGCGCCACAGGGCTCTTCAGCTTCATATAGACGGGACAAAACAAGAATTCATCTCTATTTTGCTTTCAATAGCAAGAAATATAATTGCAATGAAATGGCTTGACAGCAAACCACCTTCCATAAGCACATGGTTACAAAAACTATGGGATTACTTTATTCTGTCAAAACTTGAATATTTGAGTTCAAAGCTGTCCTTAAAAAATTATGAAGCAAAAGTAGTTAAAGTTTGGTTTCCAGTACTTGAATACTTAGCTCAAAAAAATATAATTCCAAACAACCCATTGTATCAGACAATGATTTATTTTTCATAATATAGATTTTATCGAATATGTCATAAATAATTATAGAATTGTTTTTCATTGTAGATTTGTTGCCTAGCATTGTATTAATTATGATTTTGCTTTATATGTTAATTTTGTTGTGAAAAGAATAAAAAAAATAAATTAAAAAAAAAACCTGGACTGGGGACTGAATGTGAGACCTCCTGCATGCCAAGCAGATAGGGTTGCCAATCTCCAGTTGGGGGCAGGGGATCTCTCGAGTTGGAGGCCCTCCCCCCACTTCAGGGTAATCAGAAAGGAAGGGGGGGAGGAAATGTCTGCTTGGCACTCCATTATTCCCTATGGAGACCGATTCCCATATATAAAGGAGAATTGATCTGCGGGTAGCTGAGGCTCTGGGGGAGGGCTATTTTTTGAGATAGAGTCACCAAATTTTCAGGATAGCATCCAACGCCTCTCCTCAAAACAGCCTCCAAGTTTTAAAAAGATTGGACCAGGGGGTCCAATTCTATGAGCCCTAAAAGAAGGTACCCCTGTTCATTATTTCCAATGGAGGGAAGGCATTTAAAAGGTGTGCGGTCCTTTTAAATGTGATGGCCAGAACTCCCTTTAGAGCTCAGTTATGCTTATCACAACCTTGCTTCTGGCTCCACCCCCAAAGTCTCCTGGCTCCACCCCCAAAGTCCCCAGATATTTTTTGAATTGGACCTGGCAACCCTACAAGCAGGCGCTCTGTCATGAGAGCCATGGCCCTTTCCCCAAGAGAAAATGATGGGGAAATATTAGGGGTTTCCCCCTTCTAATTCTGCACGAAGGATGAAGGATTTGCTTTGCACGTGCCAAGGAGAAGAAAGACAGACAAGGCTGGTCACCTGCACACATCGGGTGTTTTCGCACTCACCTTCAGCCGGCGCCGCGACCCTCTTGACGACGGAGGATCTGTGCTGATTTCCCACACGAAGCGCTGGAGCAACCAGAAGAGCCGCCAATTTCCGGCGCGAAGCCCGCTCAAGCGTTTTCCTGCTTCTTGGCGATTTACGTTTGAGCGGGCTTCGCGCCGGAAATTGGCGGCTCTTCTGGTTGCTCCAGCGCTTCGTGTGGGAAATCAGCACAGATCCTCCGTCGTCAAGAGGGTCGCGGCGCCGGCTGAAGGTGAGTGCGAAAACACCCATCCTGTTTTCATACTTCTAGGTACCACGCAAAGGAGGAGTTTGCACATCTCTCTGATAAGGAAAGACTCGTGCTCCTGATGAACGTCCAGCCTGAACATCTTCCCACAAAGGAGGTGCAACAGTTGCTCCTTAAGATGTCACTGTCTGCTACTAAGCAGTACAAGAGGTTAGAAAAGAAGACGTTCTAGTCTCTTCAGGGTTGCCAGCTCCCCACTGAAGGTGGGAGATCCCCCCTCCCTCAGGCCTGGCCACACAGCCAGTCAGCTGACCAGCGGGGAACCTACCAGAAGGAGAGCCACATAAACAAACAGGATTTAAAAGGGGACTGTATATATTTTTTTTTAAAGCTATCATGAAGGTAGAATGCCAGCAGGGGGGTGGGGGCTTTCCAGTGTTTTGCACTGAGTGTCACATGTATGATTTTCTGCCCACAGGACAGAAGTCTTGGGTATGTGCTCGATGCAAGGAGCTCCTGGTCCTCAGGGAAAGAGTTCGTACCCTTGAGGCCGAGGTGACTGACCTGGAGAAGCAGAGACAGTCAGTTAGGCACTCGGAGAAGACTCTCAGGGACGTATTAGATGAGCCCCACTTTAAACGTGGCAGCCCCATTGCTGAAAGGGAGCATGAGGGTCGACAGGGAACAGGGCACCGTGCTGAGGATAAGAGGAATGCGCCCTCAGAAGGGACCTCTTCTTTGGTTGGTGAGCGGGTATCCTTTTGCGCCAAGGAACCATCCCTGGGCAGGGAGAGGGGGGGGGTCTTGGTAGTTGGTGATTCGATCCTTAAGCAAGTAGACAGCTGGGTGGCAAAACCGCGTACTGACCGTATGCCTGCCTGGTGCGAAGATAGCAGACATTACGCGTGTTGTAGATAGGCTGATAGGCAGTGCTGGGGAGGAGCCAGTGGTCGTGGTGCATGTTGGCACCAACGATGTGGGGAAATGCAGTTGTGAGGTCCTGGAGGAAAAATTTAGGCTGCTAGGCAGGAGACTTAAGGCCAGGACCTCCAAGGTAGCCTTCTCAGAAGTGCTACCTGTTCCACATGTAGGGCTGGAGAGACAGGCACAAATTAGAAGTCTCAATGTGTGGATGAGACAATGGTGTAGGGAGGAAGGGTTTCCCTTCTAGAAATGCTTTGGGTCGAAATAGAGGTCCCAAAAGGAAATTTAACTATGGGAGTTTGTTATCGCCCACCAAATCAAAAGATAAAGGATGATTATAGTATGATGGAAGGATTAAAGATAGCATAAAAACTGTGTTGTAATGGGTGATTTTAACTACCCGCAGATTGATTGGGTCAATATGTTTTCTGGTCAAGAGAAAGAGATTGCGTTTCTAGATGCTCTCAATGACTGTGCTATGGAGCAGATGGTCACAGAACCTACCAGGGGTGGGGCGATCCTGGATTTGGTCCTAAGTAATGCCCAAGACTTGGTAAGAGATGTAAAAGTGATAGCACCGCTTGGGAGCAGGGACAATAACGTTATTTTCACTATTTGTATAAATAAGGAGTTGCCCCAAAAGACCAGCACAACCACATTTAACTTTAAAAGGGGTAAATTCTCTGAGATGAGGAGGCATGTGAAGAGGAAACTGAAAGGAAAGGTAAATACAATCAAAACCCTTGGGGAAGCTTGGAAGCTATTTAAAACTACAATCCTAGAAGCTCAGATAAAATATATACCACAAGTTAGGAAAGGCACAAACAGGTATAAGAGAAGGCCTGCATGATTAACAAACAAAGTAATGGAAGCTGTAAAAGGTAAGGTGGACTCCTTTAAGCGGTGGAAAGCTAGTCCAAGTGAGATTAATAAAAGGGAACACAGGCTATAGCAAATCAAATGCAAGACTGTGATCAGGCAGGCAAAAAGGGACTATGAGGAGCATATTGCAAAAAACATAAAGACCAACAATAACAATTTCTTCAAATATATTAGAAGCAGGATGATTAACATGTAGAATTCACTGCCACAGGAGGTGGTAGCGGCTACAAGCATAGCCAGCTTTAAGAGGGGATTGGATAAAAATATGGAGCAGAGGTCCATCAGTGGCTATTAGCCACAGTATATCTATAGACCCTACACATATTTGTGTGTGTGTGTGTGTGTGTGTATTTACGTATGTATATGTGTGTGTGTGTATACACACACACACATATATTGGCCACTGTGTGACACAGAGTGTTGGACTGGATGGGCCATTGGCCTGATTCAACATGGCTTCTCTTATGTTCTCACCAGGAGCATGCAGGAGGCCAAGGTTATATTGCCAGCAATGAGGGGACGTCACTTCTGGTGTGTAGTGGAAGTGACATCATCATGTCAATAACTTGATTTGATTAATTAGATTTATATCCCGCCCTCCCCGCTGAAGCAGGCCCACCACAATAAAGACAATAAATTACAGTAAAACATCAATGGCCATGTCACATCTGGGTGACACTCTGGTGTTTGGGCAAAAACTCTACGGTAAAAACCATTTTTACCGTAGAGTTTTTCCCAAATGCCAGAGTGTTGCTGGGACTTCCCAGCATGATTATGTCATTTCCAGAACACGCCAGAAAGAATGTCGCCACATCGCCAGTAATGTAGCCTGGGCTTTCCTCCCACTGCTGGTAAGTCTCTTTGCTTGATAAAATTGTAGGAGACATGAGGCAAGAGGCAGGACAGCAGTGAGTAGGGCTTGAAATTCACCTAGCGATTATAGCCCTGCCTAGAAGAGTCCCCAAAATACTGATAAGAACCCTGCGGGATCTTTCCCAATTCCACAGGGCCTGCAAAAAAGAATTATTTCGATTGGCCTACAATATCTGAATGGGAGAGAACTGCCGCTTTAATAGAGGCTGAGCAACACCAGCTGGGAGGAAGTGGAGACCATGGTAAGGGCCACTGTCAGATAATAGTAACTATGAAACCAATAGGAACTGAATTGCCTGCTGAAGAAGGTTGTGATCCCGCCTATCTAATTTTTTCTGAGTAGCACCACAATACTGTTTTAATTGATTTTAATATTGTTTAAGTTTAATGATTTTAATACTGTAATTTTTGATTGATTGTTAGCTGCCCTGAGTCCGTTCGCGAAGAAGGTGGGATATACATCCAAAGTGAATGAATGAATGAATGAATGAATGAATGAATGAATGAATGAATGAATGAATGAATGAATGATATACTGGGGAAAACAACAATTTCTTACCCGGCAGTAGACTAAAGCTCCTGTTACTGCTACACTATAACAAGCAATAATGGCAAGAGCTGATGCCATAACACTGGAATGTTCTGGTTCTTCTCGTTGCCTCGGAAGTTCTGGGGAACAACAAAAGAAAATGAAGCTTCCAACACGCACACCATCACCTTAAGTCATGCCCCTAAGCCTAAGGCAAAAGAATAAGCAGCCTGTAAAGAATAAGCAGGCATCAAGGAAGCCTCAGAAGCATCGTGTACAGTTTGCAACCAGCCTATATTCTGCAGGCACCAATCTAAGCCTTGTGGCTGGACTGAGGTGAAATTGGAGGGAAAGGGAAGTCCAACCACCGCCAAGGAGGCTAGGCCTTGAGAGAAAGAATATAAAATCTCCCTGACAAAGGCCTTCTTCTCTCATGACCTGAGTAGCAGAGAAGACCCTACAAGCAGAAGAGGATGCCTCACCCAAGGAGGGTGGGTTGGATCCAAAAAGGGCAGGGTATAGTTAAGCTTCCGAATTCCCAGGTCCCAGTGGAGGATCCCCTGGTTTTATAGGTTCCTTCCCGCCCCCAGTTAGCTGGTTGGCAGGGGGAAGCCCTGTCCCAACAGCCACCATGCGCCTTTCCACTTTGAAAAGCTTTTCAGAAGGTGTGTGCCTTTAAATCTGTAGGAGGCTGAATGGGGGCGGGGTGAGCTGACAGAACAACAGTGGCTGCACCCAGTGAGCTATGAAGCTATGAGTAAGAAAGGGAAACTAGCCCAGCCCCTCCGTTTTTTTATATTTCTTTCAGAAGTCATTTGCACAGTAAAATAGAGAGTATTTTACCCCCGACACCTTAATTTGTGCATTACTATGACTGCCTTGGATAAATGAGGCAAGAAAAGAATGAATAGGTGACTAGGTGGGCAGCTTAAAAACTAATAGCAATAGCGGAGAGTAAACATTTGTGTTGTCAGTTTGGTCAAGAGTGGTCAAGAATTTGATTTAGCTCTGGCCAGTTTGTAACTTCTTATTCCCTGTTTCCTAACAAGCAATCTGAACAAACACTGCATATTTCTCCTTATATCTTCTCAATGAAAAGTGCTAGAGGTTTTTTTTGTTGTTGTTGTTTTTAAAAGCTGGGAATTCAGTGGTGGAGTGTGATATACTTGGGTGGGGTTCATTGTCCCCAAATGCCCCCCACAGCTACAGGTCTGAAGCAAGGTGTGAATCAACATTCTCTTCCTATAGCCGCTAAGGGGACTGGAAGATAAGAGTACATTCCCTAGAAGAGGCAGGGTTGGAGACCAATCACACTTGGTATCCAGGTCTGGGACTGTGCTCTCTGAGATCTCACACTATTCTGTGGACAAGATCTTAATTTTCTAAGCAGAAGAATTCATTTAAAAATATGCATGCAAGGGTTTTTTTACCTTCTTTCACATGAATGACAGTACCGTTGCCCTTGCCGTGGTGATACGGCGGAGGGTACACAGCTTCGATTTTGCAGATGTAAATATCTGTATGAGTGACGCTCAGGTTGTACAGGCTGAACATCACGACTGTTGCGTTGAGCTCCATGTGGCAGCTGATTTCGCTCCTTTTGACGACGTCAATTCGAGAGCTTGTATTCCAGTTAGCAGAGCACACTTCCACGTCGCTGGCTGTCCCTTTAAACATTGAAACTTTGAACGCCTTCGTCTGCGGGCTGTTACAGGTGAAGTTGCAGAAGATTGTCGCATTTTTGTTCTCCACTATGAGCCGTGGAGGCTGGACCACTGAAATGACCTTTTCTGTAGGGGAGAGGACAGAAGCAAGCTGTGATCATCAGTTGTGCCACTAGAACAGAGGTGGAGAACCTCCGTCCTGAGGGCCATATATGGCCATATATGGCCCTCGAGGTCACTTGGTGTGGCCCTCAGAAATTGCTGGACCAAACCGAGCCACGTGGCAGCCTCCCTGGGGCCTGGCTGGCCAGCGAGGATTGTGGAGCCCAGCTGCACTGTGCAGCAGCCTCCCCAGAATCAAGCAGGGATCACGGGGCCCAGATGTACTGTGTGGCAGCTTCCCTGGGACCTGTTGGCTGGCCAGAATTGCTGCAGGGCCTGGAAAAGTTACTGCCCCAGTTCAGTTTGCACTTGATCATCCCAGATGGTGTGGCCTAATATGCTAATATTAGGGGATGTGGTCTAATATGCTGAGTTCCTGCTGGGCTTTTTCCACAATAAAAGCCTTGGACCTATGTATTTGCCTAGGGAGGCAGGCTGGGTGTTAGTGTGTGTGTGACAGATTAGGCTCTCCCCACATGACTTCAAATAGAAAAACAATTATTTGCATTAATTTTGCTGGCCTGAATCATTCTCCCTCGGCGGAACACTGTTTTTTAAGTTGATAATTTTTTTGAATGATGTTATAAATATCCATATGGCCCTTGGCAGAAAAAAGGTTCCCCATCCCTGCACTAGAAAATCCAAATTGGCTGGGAAAAGATGGGTGAAAAGGTCTTATGTTATGTCAGGAAATTGTTGTTGTTCAGTTGCACAGTCGAGTCCGACTCTGCGACCCCATAGACAAAGCCATGCCAGGCCCTCCTGTCTTCCACCATCCTCTGAATTCTGCTCAAATTCGTGTTAGTTACATCAGTAATGCTGTCCAGCCATTTCATCTTTTGCCATCACCTTCTTCTTTTGCCTTCTGTCTTTCCCAGCATCAGAGGCTTCTCCAGGGAGTGCTCCCTTCTCATTCGGTGGCCAAATTATTTGAGCTTCAGCTTCAGCATCTGACTTTCCAGGGAACAGTCTGGGTTGATTTCCCTTAGGATTGACTGATTTGATCTTCTTGCAGTCCAAGGGACTCTCAAGAGTCAGGAAATTAGTCAGGAAATTAGTGTGCCTTTTTAGCTGTGGTTGTCTTAGGGTTGCCAGGCAACCAGCGGGGGGGGTCAAGGACTTACTGGCAGCAGAAAGAGATCTAGCCTGGTTTTGCAGTGACATCATTAGCAATGAGGCAACGTCACTTCCAACACATACCGGAAGGGACATCATCACATCACCAGCAATGCAGGCTGTTCTGGTAGTTGGGCAAAAGCACTGTGGTAGCAGCTGTTTTCACCATAGAGTTTTTGCCCATATACCAGAGCATCCCATTTCACTGGCGACAAGATGACATCACTTCCGGTGCCTGCTGGAAGTGGCAATGCCACATCACCAGTGACACCAGTAATAGAAGAAGATTGCAGATTTATACCCCGCCCTTCTCTCTGAATCAGAGACTCAGAGCGGCTTACAATCTCCTATATCTTCTCCCCCCACACCCTGTGAGGTGGGTGCAGCTGAGAGAGCTCTGACAGAAGCTGCTCTTTCAAGGACAGCTCTGCGAGAGCTATGGCTGACCCAAGGCCATTCCAGCAAGTGCAAGTGGAGGAGTGGGGAATCAAACCCGGTTCTCCCAGATAAGAGTCCGCACACATAACCGCTACACTAAACTGGAGTGTCCAGCAGGCAAGCACCTGCCCCCAACTAGGGACTGGCAACCCTAGCCAACCCTGCCACTAGGCAAACTAGGCGATCGCCTAGGGTGCCAGCCTTCTGGGAGCACCAAACTGAGCGCCCCCCATGTGACTCAGTGACATTATCAGTGCAGTGGGGGGGGGGCACCAGAAGCTAGACTTGCCTACGATGCCAGACAGTCTAGGGCTGGCCCTGCCTGCTAGAACAGGCAGCTCAACTCTCCTTCTTTTCCCGCTCTGTTTCTCCTGAGCTAGGTCAGAAACAATAAAAGCTGCATCATAAATAATAAGATAACAACCGCGGCTATAAGGCCTGGCAAAGAAGGGAGGCCTGGCAATGAAGTTCTTTGCCAGGCCTTATAGATGCTGTTGGATCAGGCCTTCCCACGAATTAAATGTTAAAGGCTTTTGTCCCCTGGAGCAGCCAAAGTCTTCTCAAGCCGTCTTATTCCCCAAGCTGATATAGCAGCTGGGTTGCCAACTCCACATTGGGAAACTCCTGGAGGTTTGGGGTGGAGGCTGGGGAGGAGACAGGGCCTTTTTTGTAGCAGGAACTCCTTTGCATATTAGGCCACACTCCCCAGATGTAACCAATCCTGGAGCTTACAGGGCTCTTCTTACGGGGCCTACTGTAAAATCTTGAAGAATTGGCTATATCAAGGAGGTGTGGCCTAATATGCAGAGGAGTTCCTGCTACAAAAAAGACCCTGCGCAGCTCAGCAGGGATGTCATACTATCAACTCCACCCTCCAGGCTCCAAAGCTGCCGTTTTTATCCCTCAATGGACAGTGACATTTTCAGAACGTGGCCAGGGCCAGGACTTTTTTTGAACAGAAATGCACAGGAACACAGTTCCAGCTGCCTTGATGTCAGGGGCGTGGCCTAATACGCAAATGAATTCCTGCTGGGCATTTTCTACCAAAAAACCCTGCATAAAACAATGACTATATCGGGGGTGTGGCCTAATATGCCAATGAGTTCTTGCTGGGCTTTTTCAACACAAAAAGCTCTGTGTGAAATAATGGTGATGTCAGGAGGTGTGGCCTAATATGCAAACGAGTTTTTGCTGGGCTTTTTCTGCAGAAAAAAGACCCTGGTAAAAAGGGCTGTTATCCATATTCAGTAGCACCTTGTTTTGACAGTATCACCATGATTCTGAGGTGAACTTCCATTTTAACACTTGCTACTGAGGGAGAGGAAAGCTGGGAGAGAAACTGAATGTGAAGCAAGCATCTCTTGAGCTTCCATCTTGGATGACAAGGGGACTACACCAAACTCACTTTAGGGGCCCAATGCAGCCTATCCATTGGCCACAATTGACTTCAGTCATTTTTTTTAAAACTCCCTTCACTTTAAGTGTTCTATAAACTCCCTAGATTATAGTCCAGTAGCACTCTAAAGACAAAAAAAGATTTTCGAGGTATAAGCTTTCAAGAGTCAAAGCTCTCTGATGAACTTTCAGATGTGGACGTTTATAATGGCCATTCATGTCTCAGTGGTTGGCTCAAGGTGTAGTGGTCAGCAGGGCCTTTTTTGTAGCAGGAACTCCTTTGCATATTAGGCCACACACCCCTGATGTACCCAATCCTAGTAGGCCCTGTAAGAAGAGCCCGGTAAACTCTTGGAGGATTGGCTACATCAGGGGTGTGTGGCCTAAAATGCAAATGAGTTCCTGATACAAAAAAATCCCTGGTAGTCAGAGTCTCAAACTAGGATCTGGGGGACTCAGGTTCAAATTCAGATTCAAATGCCACAGGAGCCTGCTTGGTGACCTTGATCCAGGTACACGCCGTCAGATGGGAACAACGTAAACTGTTTTGGGTCCCCATTGGGAGAGAAAAGCCAGGATATAAGTGAAGGAAATAAACCCTTTTGTAGTGTTCCTGTTCCCCTTTGTGTGACTTTTGGATTCCCTTTCTTTCTCTTTCTCCACAAAACTTTAGCATTTAAATATGAACTGAGGAGGGGGGAGTGTGGGGTTTACAGAAAACTTAGCAACTGGCTTGAAGTTCTTGTTTCCACACTCACTATGAAGCAGCCAACTTTGCTTTGCCAAGGGAAGGAATGGGGGGGAATCAGAGCATGCAAGAGGAGGGGGAAGTAGTCCATCTGCAGCATATTTCTGGCCTTCTAAATCATCATTTCGGGGGGTTTGAGACTATTTCCCCTGAAATCATCCAAAGGATGAGTGATTAAGTATGCAGTGGATTTTTTCCCAGCCTTGTTCAAATGATCACTAAGGGTGATGGAGAACCGTTAACTCATGAAATTAAAAATTGGTATTCAAGGTGCTTGTAATCAGGGCTTTTTTTTAACAGGAATGCACAGGAATGCAGTTCCAGCTGGCTTGGCATCAGGATGGAGGTGTGGCCTAATATGCAAATAAGTTCCTGCTGGGCTTTTTCTTTAAAAAAACCCCTGTGTGTAACAATGGTGGCATCAGGAGGTGTGGCCTAATATGCAAATGAATTCCTGCTGGGTTTTTTCTACAAGAAAACCCTGCTTGCAATTAATATACAATAGGAATTAATTCTAATTTGCATAAACTCATTCATTAAAAAGGATAGACTATCCTTTTTTCGTGAGGAAACAGTTGGTCAAAATCAGACAAATGCTACTGCACTTAGAAATAATTATGCTTATTCCCTGCATGCATCTCTGATATTAATCATAATCAGGGGTGGAATTCTAGCAGGAGCTGCTTTGCATATTAGGCCACACACCCCTGATGTAGCCAATCCTCCAAGAGCTTACAAAAAGGAGCCTTGTAAGCTCTTGGAGGATTGGCTACATCGGGGTGAGGTGGCCTAATATGCAAAGGAGCTCCTACTAGAATTCCACCCCTGGTGACATTATAGGCAGCCTTTGAAGACTAGGGGTGGAATTCTAACAGAAGCTCCTTTGAATATTAGGCCACACACCCCTGATGTAGCCAATCCTCCAAGAGCTTACAAAAAAGAGCCTTGTAAGCTCTTGGAGGATTGGCTACATCAGGGGTGTGTGGCCTAATATGCAAAGGAGCTCCTGCTAGAATTCCACCCCTGCTCATACTGAACAATGGAGAGGCAAAAGGACAGACAGCCGTGACTATCGGCTGCAAAGAAATTACTGGTTTTCTATTTATTTCTTTGCCTTAAAACTCAATAGAAGAAGAAGAAGAAGATATTGGATTTATATCCCGCCCTCCACTCCGAAGAGTCTCAGAGCGGCTCACAATCTCCTTTCCCTTCCTCCCCCACAACAGACACCCTGTGAGGTAGGTGGGGCTGGAGAGGGCTCTCACAGCAGCTGCCCTTTCAAGGACAACCTCTGCCAGAGCTATGGCTGACCCAAGGCCATTCCAGCAGGTGCAAGTGGAGGAGTGGGGAATCAAACCCGGTTCTCCCAGATAAGAGTCCTCACACTTAACCACTACACCAAACTGGCTCTCCCTTCCAGTTCCCCCTTCCAGCAAAGAAGTCAAGCTCTGGCCCTAGCTGAAGAACTTTAAGAGGATTTGAACTCAAGCCCAGCTTCAGTGGTGAATCTACTGCACCACAAAGACTCTCCTTTGGCCACAACAATGTTAAAATACTTACACGGTCATAGATCTTCATTATTATTTTATGGAACTGATGCTTACTCTTTCTCTCTGGAGATGCAGTTATGTGTTTATGGTATCCTGTGCTGCGCTAGGGTTGCCAATCCCCAGGTGGGGGCAAGGGATCCCCCAGCTTGGAGGCCCTCCTCCCACTTCAGGGTCATCAGAAAGTGGGAGGGGGGAGGGAAATGTCTGCCGGGCTTTATTCTGTATGGAGACCGATTCCCATAGGGTATAATGGAGAATTGACCTGCGGGTATCTGGGGCTCTGGAAGGGGCTGTTGTCTGAGGTCGAGACACCAGATTTTCAGCATAGCATCCAGTGCCTCCCTACAGAATACCCTCCACTCCCAAAGTCCCCAGATATTTCTTGAATTGGACTTTCCTAGAAGTAAGCGCAACTGAATAAACGTGTGTAGGATTCTGAAAAGACCCGCTCAGGCGTCCTTGAGAACTTTTAACTCTAAGCAAGGTTAGCTGTAAGCAGGTGAGTTCTTTTAAAATATAGATAATGAAACATAACTGGCCACAAAACTCTTGGCCAGCAGGGGGGAAAAAGAACCTAAATGTGTTAGAATGCCAAAAATTCCAATCATTCTTTTCAAAAGCAATAGCTTTTAATAACATCAGCAGGGGAGAGCTCAACATATTGGCATGGGTTTGCTTTTATTCCTTTTCTGTCACCAATATTTATATTATGCTGCCCCTTAGAACCAAGCTGAGAAGATAAATTCACACATAGGTGACTTGAGAAATTTAAGATCGTATGACGATTGCTTTTTGTGTCCCAAGGCGTCCCTAATGTGTGTCTTGAAACAATGTAAAAATTACAGCAGCACAACCTTCATATTCAAGAGGTGATAATCAGAAAAACAGGAACTATTAATGTGAGAAAATAGATCTGACTCTGAAAGATGTTCCAAAATCTAACTATTCTTACATAAATCATGGCTTGTATCACTGGATCCCAAGATGTGGGGGGAAGAAAAAACACTTAAACATAATTCCACTTGCACAAACCACTGCAGTGACACATAGCACTTCATTAAGAAGGGTATTGACAAGATGGAATGGGTCCAGAGGAGGGCAATGAAGATGGTGAGGGGTCTGGAGACCAAGTCCTATGAAGAAAGGTTGAAGGAGCTGGGCCTGTTTAGCCTGGAGAGGAGGCGGCTGAGAGGTGATATGATCACCATCTTCAAGTACTTGAAGAGCTGTCATATTCTGGGCAGTGTGGAATTGTTTTCTGTGGCCCAAAAAGATAGGACCAGAACCAATGGGTTGAAATTAAAAGAATTTCCGGCTCAACATTAGGAAGAACTTCCTGACTGTTAGAGCAGTTCCTCAGTGGAACAGGCTTCCTCGGGAGGTGGTGGGCTCTCCTTCCCTGGAGGTTTTTAAACAGCGGCTAGATGGCCATCTGACAGCAATGCAGATCCTGTGAATTTAGGGGGAGGTATTTGTGAATTTCCTGCATTGTGCAGGAGGTTGGACTAGATGACCCTGGAGGTCCCGTCCAGCTCTATGATTCTATGATTATTACTTTTGTGCATGCAGAATGGTAGAAAGTACAACACATCATTTTCATAACTCATTTGATTATTATTTAATTAAACCCGACTTCAAACCCCCACTTATGTTCTTTCAGCCTAATCTACCTCACCGTTTGTTGTGCCGATGAAAGGGAGGAGAGGAGAGCAACGTATGCCGCTTCAGGTACCCATTGTGGGGTACAAATGTTTTAAATAAATAAATGTCTTTAAAAGAATATCGGAAGAAATAGCTTGTGCTCTGCCTCGTGCAGATGGGAAAGACAGAACATATACAATTGCTTTAACTTAGGGCAAGAAGATAGGACGGGGAAAATTTTAGGGTTTCTTCTTGCATCAAAGCCAGTTATGCGCAAGGAAATGTTTTGCAGGATCCGTCCCTCATTTGTTGCCCAGAATCTGATATTCAGTTTATGCCTGATAAATAATTGGCACCAAAATCTGGAGACTTCACATCAGTTCTCGTGAGTACTGTTAAACAAGCTACATATCCGATAATTTTCAGTGTCTCAAAACATAACTTCCTGCCAACAGTAACATTTCCAACGGAAACTAAGACCTCTAGTAACCCAATATTTTTAAACAACTTTAACAATCGTGCTCAGTGTAAACCATATTACAAGGACAGAAGAGTCCAAAACAGAATTGCAGGTAACAGAAGAAGACAAGGACATTAGCTAACCACCCCCAAAGTCCTTATATGGTGAGGGAGTCCATTCCTGTAGGTATGAGGAAGATATCTAAAGGAATAGTCAAATGCAAACGATTTGAGTTATTCATCATACCAATCGCTTGCATAGCCCAGACTAGCCCCAAATCATCAGAATTTGGAAGCTGAGCAGAGTTGGCTAGAGTTAGCACTGGGATGGGAGACCACCAAGAAAGAACCTGGGTTGGTATGCAGAGAAAGACAATGGCAAACCACCTCTGCTCATGAAAACTCCTTGAGGGTCACCAAGTCAGCTGCAACTCAACGGTGCTGAAGTATTATTATGCTGCTAATTGTGAAAGTATTTTGTTCACTTATTGGGTCACCACAGAGATTTTGTGCATAGGCAGGAGTGAACAAAGATCTCCTCCTGTCTTGGCACTGTTCCCTTATACGGGGCCAGCCCTAGACTGTCTGGCACCCTTGGCAAAGCTAACTTCTGGTCTCCCCACACATTGATAGCATCACTGGGTCTCAGAGGGGGCGCCCAATTTGGCACCCCCAGAAGGCCAGCGCCCTAGGCAATCACCTAGTTTGCCTGGTGGCAGGGCTGGCCCTGCCTTATATATGCCCATACAAACATACTTACCCTTCTAGAGGAAAGAGCAGATCAGGCCTCTGAAGCCCAGCCAAGGATGAAAATGAAAGGAAAGTGTCACACTCCATCCCTCTATCACAGGGGTGGCCAACAGTACCTCTCCAGATGTTTTTTGCCTACAACTCCCATCAGCCCCAGCCATTGGCCATGCTGGCTGGGGCTGATGGGAGTTGCAGGCAAAAAAAATCTGGAGAGCTACTGTTGGCCACCCCTGCTCTATCACATATCACTCCCTGCAGTAAGTGGGAGATCCCCCAGAGTTCTCTGCAGGCTGGAACTTTGCAGGGGCTTCTGGGAAAGATCTGCAGTTCTTGATGGGGATGTATTGGCTAGCAGCCTGTTCGTGGAGGCTAACTGGCCCTTGGGCAGACTCAGACTAGCTTGTATACGACTCCCATCTAGGCTGCTTAAAGGTTGAGATTGGGTGTCTGTTAGCAGTTAAAAGGTTTCAGGTTATTCTTCAAAATATGGAATGGAAATTAACAGCATCCAAGATGTGTATTAATATTTAGGAAGGGCACACTTAATTTACCCTGACCTGGACGGGCCAGGCTAGCCCGATCTCATCCGCTAACAGAAGTTACACAAGGTTGGCCCTGGTTAGCAATTGGTTGGGAGACCACCAAGAACAACTAGTGTTCCTATCATAGAGAGGTAACGGCAAACTACCTCTGTTCATAAGAACATACATAATAAGAGCCCTGCTGGATCAGACCAGTGGTCCATCTAGTTCAGCATTCTGTCTCACACAGTGGCCAACCAATTCCACTGGACACCCAAAAGCAGGATGTAGAGGCTGAGATATTCATATGAACATCAGAAGAGCCCTGCTGGATCAGACCAGTGGTCCATCTACTCCAGCATCCTGTCTCATACAGTGGTCAACCAATTTCACTGGACACCCAAAAGCAGGATGTAGAGGCTGAGATATTCATATGAACATCAGAAGAGCCCTGCTGGATCAGACCAGTGGTCCATCTACTCCAGCATCCTGTCTCATACAGTGGTCAACCAATTTCACTGGACACCCAAAAGCAGGATGTAGAGGCTGAGATATTCATATGAACATCAGAAGAGCCCTGCTGGATCAGACCAGTAGTCCATCTACTCCAGCATCCTGTCTCACAGAGTGTTCGACCAGTTCCTCTAAAAGGTCAAAACAGGGCATAGAGGCCAAGGCCTTCCCCTGATGTTACCTCCTAGCTCTAGGATTCAGAAGATTAGTGCCTCTGAATGTGAAAGTTCCCTTCAGTCACCATGGCTTGTAGCCACTGACAGACTTCTTCTCCATGAATCTATCTCCTGTTAAAGTCATTTATTCCTGTGGCCATCTCTGCATCCTCAGACAGCAAATCCCATCTCTCGCCTTGAAAACCCTACAGGGCTGCCATCAGTCGCTTACAACTTGACAGCACCTTGCACACACAGAGAGGCCTTAATTTAAACCCAGCATTATATCTGTTAGATTTACCTTGAATCCACCTAGCACAGTTAACTCCAAAGCCCCACTAATTTTCTACAGTGCCTACAGTGCAATCCAAAATAGGTCAGTGGGTTTAGAAGGACTACACTGTGAGTTCTCTCTTTGTGTGATGGGACCGCTGGTTCTCGTCTTAATGACACTGTAAGAGATTTCTCCCCTCAGAAATGTCGTTGAAATTTAACTGTAAGAGATTTATTCCCTCAGAAATGTCGTTGAAATTAAATCATTTACCTGTTTGACTGGTAAGCCGAACGGCGCTGAGTACCGTGAGGCTCCACAGCATCATGATGGGAAATGGTGGTTTAGAAATCTTTGACTCCTCAGAACAGAGCTGAAGACTGCCACAGGGTAAAAAAGAGTCTACCTGTCGGATGAAGATTCAGCCTCCTCTGTTCTCTCACGCTTTTCTTTCTCATCTTTTCCTCCCTGCACAACATGAAACATAGAAGCGTCAATGGGCTGTGTTGCAAACAGGAAGCAGCGCTCTCTCTCTTTTTGATGACTACTATTTTATCTTTGTTTATACTCCTTTTTTGTACAGCTCTGCAGAACAGGAAGAAAACCCCCAGTCTGCTATAAGATCAAAAAGCTCAATCAGCTTTTAATGTGATTCCACCCTGATCTTCATAGGAAAGAGGAAACGCCAGATCCCCGAACGGCTCTGAATATGTGTTTGTTAGCCAGCTAGAACAGAACATTGATAGCCAAGGGCAGGGGTCGTTTTGTACAAAAATAGGTGGTGGAACTCATTAGCATAACTCATTAACATATGCAGATCCCCCCCAGCCAAAAAAAACCCTATGCAAGAAAAGAGAGCCCCAGGTGAGCTAGGCCTGCTTTGGCTGGTTAAAAATCCAGCCAGCCCAAGCAGGCCTCACTCGTCTGGGGCTCCCCCGCCCCCACAGTTAAAAGGCCAGCAAGCCACTTGCCCCACAAGATCACATAAGAAGTGGAGAAAGGGTAGCACAAGCTTCTTGAGGGGTTAATGACGGCTGCTGGGGGTGTGGCAAAGCCCTGGTGGCTGGCTGGCTGGCTGCTCTCCTAATCCAGGGATTGTTATGCAGCTGCACCTACTATTCAATGGAGAAGGTAGGTGGGGAGGAAGAGGGGGAACCCTCAGAAAGGCTCAGGAGCTGCACTCCCGTGAGCTCCTGCTGAATCTGAGGCCTGGCCAAGGGACTCTAGGATGGCCAGCCTCCAGGTGGTGTGTGGGGATCTCCTGGGATTAGAAGAGGAGAAGGAGGAGATTGGATTTATACCCTGCTTTTCGCTAGCCAAAGGAATCTCAGAGAAGCTTACAAATCTCCTTTCCCTTCCCCTCCCCGCGACAGAAACCCTGTGAGGTAGGTGGGGCTGAGAGAGCTCTCCCAGAGCTGCTCTTGAGCAGAACAGCCTTGAGAGAACTTGTAGCTGACCCAAAGTCACTATAGTGGGTATATGTGGAAGAGTGGGGAATCAAACTTGGTTATCCCAGATACGAGTCCATGCACTTAACCACTACACCCAACTGGTGATCAGTTTGCTGGGAGAAAAATGGTCGCTTTGGAAGGTGGACTTGAAGTCTGTTCCCAAACCCCACCCTCCTCAGGTTCCACCCCCAAAGTCTCCAGGTAATTCCCAACCCAGAGCTGGCAACCCTAGACCGAAAAGTATGGTCCCATGCATTCCTCTACTTGCACCTATACACATTTGTGTTGGAAAAAAGAGGCCTCTGATGCTATCCTATTCAAGTCATAGAACTTCTAGGAATGCTGGGGAGGGAACTGAACCTTGGAGAATTCTAGCATCTTGTTCTAACAACCTTTTTCAAAGGTGTTCCCTCGAAAGAACAAAAATAAAAGTGGAAATGGTTGGAAAATGCCATATCTGTTGAAGAAGAAAATAAGAAGCTCCCACAGGAAGAGACATATGGAAAGCTTGTCTCAAGAGTATCATAATGTCCCTGTATAAATTGATGGTGCAGCCTAATTTGGAATACTGTGTACAATTCTGGTCACCACACCTCAAAAAGGATATTATAGCATTGGGAAAAGTGCAGAAAAGGGCAACTAGAATGATTCAAAGGTTGGAACACTTTCCCTAGGAAGAAAAGTTTAAGAGCTTGGGGCTTAACAGCAGGTTTAGAAGAGGCTTGCAACTGGTTGTGTTTCTGAATGTGTGTGTGACTTTAAGTCTGGCAAGAGGAAATCTGCAGGGGGCGGGGCAAGCAGACAGAGCCTCATTGCTCTCAGTCCCTCTGTTTGTTTGGAGGAAAACTCCACCCCTTAGGCTATTTCTTTGTTTTCCTGAAAAGTTGGTTGAAATACAGGAACTCCCTTGAATAAATTGCCCGTGAGATCACAAATGTGTGTGCTTGCTAACTGTGTTTATTTTGGCTGCTTTGTGAGAGTGTGTGAGTGACTGTTCACTTTCATTTAGTGGAATTGTAGCTGCTGGGGGAAGAGGAAGTGAAGCCTGTCAGGGGAATTGCCCTGCTGTATTTTTTATTTATTTATCTTAGAGAATGGGAAAGTCTCCTGGCTCCACCCCCAAAGTCCCCAGATATGTTCTGAGTTGGAGCTGGCAACCCTATCTTTCACTCCCAAATTACAGTCTGCACACTTAACCACTACACCAAACTGGCTCTCAGTGTGCGGATTAGTGGGTGTTGCCTCCAATGATCCTATGAATTAATGTCTTCCAACACATTATATTGTTAACAGGCTTGCTCAGATCTTGGAAACTGAGGGTCATGGCTTCCTTGATTTAGTCAATTCATCTGAGTTTAATTCTTCCTCTTCCCCTGTTGCCTTCAATTTTTACTAGCATTATTGTCTTTTTTGGTGACTCTTGTCTTCTCAGAAAGTCACCAAAGTACAACAGCTTCAGTTTAGAGTCATTTTAGTTTCTAGGGAGAGTTGGCTTGCTTTGATCTAGAGACCATTTATTTGTCTTTGTCACAGTCCACGATATCAGTAAAGGTCTCCTCCAACACCACATTTCAAAGGAATCAGCTGTCTTCCTGTTAGCTTTCTTCATTGTCCAACTTTCACACCCAGACTTATGAATGTGGGATAGCGTGGTATGAATGACCTTAATCTTGATTGCCAGCAATATACTTAAGAGCCTTTCTAACTCTTTCATGGCTGCTCTTTCCAACAATCTCAGCCTCCTTCTAATTTCTTGGATGCAGTTTCCCTTTTGGTTGATGATGGAGACAAAGGAATAGAAGATCCTGAAGGTGGTGGGCTCTCCTCCTTGGAGGTTTTTAAACAGAGGCTAGATGGCCACAGGACTGCAATGAAGATCCTGTGAATTTAGGGGAGGTGTTTGTGAGTTTCTTGATTTGTGCAGTGGGTTGGACTAGACGACCCTGGAGGTCCCTTCCAACTCTATGATTCTATGAATTTCAATTTGTTCGTCATCACCCTTAAAGTTGTGTAATTCCCCAGTAGTCATTCCTTTGTCTCCTTGAAGTCCAGCTTTAATCCTGCTTTAATATTTTCTGCTTTAACCTTCATCAGGAGTGCTTTCAAGTTTTCTGCCAGCAATGTGGTGTCATCCATTCCTTCCACCGATTTTCACTCCACCTTCATCTGAATCTAATCCAGCTTTCCTTATGACCTGTTCTGCAAGAAGATTGAAGAGACAGGGAGATAAAATATTTCCTCATCTGCCACCTTTGCCAATTGGAAACCATTGTGTTTCTCCATATTCTGTCCTAACAGTAGTTTGTCTCTACCTTCTTCTTTCTTCCAAGTATCATTTCCTTGTTTGTCCACAGAATGCTATTCCCAGTCTTTTTCCTGCTTCTCCTGCCAGGGAAAATGGGACACGAACCAATAGGAAAAGCCATTGCCAAAAGTAAAGAGGGACAGCTGGAATATATGCTTTCCTCTCTTTGCTTGTCACCACCCTCCCGAATCGGCTGAACAAAAATCCACCAAGATCTTAACAAGGACTTGGGATTTCTCAGCCATTAAAGGTGTTAACCAGTTTAGCAAAACAATGGGTTCGCTCAGGGGTCGTTTTGTAGAAAAATGGGTGGTGGAGCTCATTAGCATAACTCATTAGCATATGCTACCCCCTCCACTAGCCAAAAGCAACCCGACGCAAGAAAGGAGAGCCCCGGGCAAGCGAGGCCTGCTTGGGCTGGCTAGAGATCCAGCCAACTCAAGCAGGCCTTGCTCACCTGGGGCTCTCCTGGGCCACCCCCCCACAGTCAAAAGGCCAGCAAGCCACCCACTGCCCAAATCACATCAGAAGTGGAGAAAGGGTGGCACAGGCTTCTCCAGGGGTTAATGAGGGCTGCTGGGGGTGTGGCAAAGCTCCTGGTGGCTGGCTGGCTGCCTGCTCTCCTAATCCAGGGATTGTTATGCAGCTGCACCTACTATTCAGTGGACAAGGTAGGTGAGGAGAAGGAAGAGGAACCCTAAGAAAGGTTCAGGAGCTGTGCTTCTGTGAGCTTCTGCTGAATTCAAGGCCTGGGAGAAAGTAATTGAAAAAGTATGATGGGATGGATTTTCTTAAGACAATTCTAATTCAAGAAGCATTTTAGGCTAGTTGCTGAGCTATATAATTTAGTCCACCTTCTGGTGATGACAGGGGTGTATGGCATATGCAAATGAGTTCTGCTAATGAATTCCAGCACCTCTTTTTCTATGAAATGAGGCCTGCTGAGGGCAGGCCAATTTATGCAAGCTGTGCTACTGAAGATGCTGCCCTGAGCCCGTTTGGGGAGGGCAGGATATAAGTGCAATAAATAAAATAAATAAATATTGTAACAATAGAACCCACCTGGTAGTTGCTACAAGCCACCGGACAGCAGCTGAAAAGCAGCATGTTTTATAATGCTGTAAGCCGCCCTGAGTCCGCTTGTGGAAAGGGCGGGATATAAATGGAAAGTTATAAATAAATAAATCCATTGTAATAAAACCACTCCCTTTTTTAGTAGCCAAAGTTCTTGAAATAATCGTTGTGGAAAGTCTTCCTTTTTTGTAAGTTGGCTTTCGATTCTTTTCTTATTTCCTGCATATCATACAGTTCATCCTGTGTAAGTTATAATTAAAATAGAGCACATCTGGAAATATTCAGCTAACTGCAGTGAGACTTAGTTTCTGTGTGTATGTGCATGCATATGTGTCCAGCTCACAAAAGACATTTGTTATTTATTTGTCAGTTTATCTCAGTAACTGGTTTGCACTTGAAATTCTGTCCTGGAAATTAATCTTATAATGGAGCATGTGATTGTTTCACATTGTCTACATCAAGGGTCCCCAACATGAAGAAGAAGAAGAGGAGGAGGACGACGACAACAACAACGAGGCCGAGATATGAGGAGAAAAAAAGGATAAACATAAGGCACTTTTAAAGAAATATTTTTACAAATGAATGAATAAATCTACATTGATCATTATAACATCACCGATAGCACTCTTTCCCAATAGTATAGATTCACTATTCCCAAAGGAAAAATAATTTTAAAAAAGAAAATGTGTAACGTTTTAGGTATATCAATTTAGAATAACCACATGGTCCTTTAAAATGATTTGTAGTAATAGGAAAAGAACGGATATCTAAAATTTCTTATGTCAACTGCAATTTTAGCAGGGCTGCGGAGGTGGGGAGGGAACTAAGGATACAAAAGTCCTGGAGCCCAAGTTGTCCTGGTGTCCCCCAGAAGCTGTGCGTTCCTGCACTAATCCACTCAGGGCCTTTTTTGTAGCAGGAACTCCTTTGCATATTAGGCCACACACCCCCTGATGTAGCCAATCCTCCTGGAGCTTGCAGTAGGCCCTGTACTAAGAAACCTGTAAGCTCTTGGAGGATTGGCTACATCAGGAGTGTGTGGCCTAATATGCAAAGGAGTCCCTGCTACCAAAAAAGCCCTGAGTCCAATGATGCCTTTAGAGAACAGCCAGGATTTGGGGGGTATAAATCTTGTTGGTCTCAAAGGCACAGCTCAAATGGAATCTAGCTCTTCTGCTAGGCCTACCCTCTGAAAAAAGCCCTAATCCAGTATCCCGTGTGTGTCCTCCCAAACAGGAAAGTGGCTCAGAGAGAATCTTTGTCCGGGAGCTTTTAGCAGCACTGTTTTCGAACTCTTCATTTTCGGGGGTATGATGGAGCTCTCTTGCTGGATGTAGTTCCCTGTCTTTCCTGTAACAGAAAACCAGGAAGCCTGGCAAACCCATTACTCTCAGCCTGCTAACTTTGACATCTGTGGTTCACCATTGTTTTGTACACAAAGACCAATGTTTCCTCACAACACTAGTCTCCTTCGTTGGCCACTGGCTTCAGCAAGAGGCTGCCAGCCCAGTAGAGGGCAGCCTTCAACCTTCCTCCCTCCAGGGGAACTGGAAACACCTGCTGGCTCCTTAGCCAACAGATGGCGGCAACGCTAAATGCGTTCAGTAGAAAGACAGACGCATTCATTCATGCCCTTCCTTCATCGTTCGAATCGCTGCAGAGCCTCATGAATAGGCTCTTGGAATGCGGTTTCCTGGCTGCCGTCTAATTATGCCGCATCTAAAGAGCAGGCTCAGATCTCCCTAACAAAAAGTTCACCCTTTCGCAAATCATAGGATACCAGCTTCCAAAACAGTTAAACTAACCTCTTGGCGTGCTTCTGGATCTCTTGAGTGCTTTCTGGAGAATAATAGCCATGTATGCGTCGCAATTCAGCAGAGGGTTAGAATCATAGAGTTGAAAGGGACCCCCCAGGGTCATCTAGCCCAACCCCCTGCACAATGCAGGAAACTCACAAACGCCTCCCCCTAAATTCACAGGATCCACATTGCTGTCAGATGGCCACCCAGCCTCTGTTTAAAAACCTCCAAGGAAGGAGAGCCCACCACCTCCCAAGAAAGCTTGTTCCACTGAGGAATGGCTCTAATGGTCAGGAAGTTCTTCCTAATGTTGACCCGGAAACTCTTTTGATTTAATTTCAACCCGCTCTTACCTTCTGGGGCCACAGAAAACAATTCCACACCATCCATAATATGACAGCCCTTCAAGTACTTGAAGATGGTTATCATATCACTAAACATGCCCAGCTCCTTCAACGTGTCTTCATAGGACTTGGTCTCCAGACCCCTCACCATCTCCGTCGCCCTCCTCTGGACCCATTCCAGTGTTGTTTGGATCTTCAAAGCTCTGGACATAGAGTCATAGAGTTTTAAGCAGTGTTCCCTCTAAACTGAGTTCATGTGAGCTAACTCACAGTTTTTTAGCTTCTGGCTCACATCTTTTTGTCTCAGCTCAGGAAAAATGGCCCCAGAGCAAACTAATTTATGCAGTAGTTGACAGCTTTACTGCCAGTAGCTCACAGAGTAGAATTTTTGCTCACAAGACTCCACAGCTTAGAGGGAATATTGGTTGGAAGGAACCTCCAGGGTCATCTATCCCCCCCATCCTCACATGATGGAGTATGTTCCACACACAAACCTACATTTCCACACCGCTGAAGGTTCTTTGCAGATAGCCGCATGCTGCAGTCATTTACTCTACCCCACGCTGGCTTCAGAAGCTGGCTTGCTAGTCAATGACCCAGAACTGCTTCCTTGAAAATAAGCTGGAATGTGTGAGCTCACAGTGGATCTGGTTGTACTTAGGAGGGAAGAGATGGAAGTCCAGCAGCCACAATGACATTAAATATCTGGGGAAAGGGTGGTGGAAGTGAACGCTGGCATGATGTGCATTCACACACATGTGTGCTAGAGATGTGGTTTTCAGATATTCTCCAGGAAACCCTTTCCCATAAAAAATGCAGGGATCGTTTTGTAGAAAAATAAGTGGTGGAGTTCATTAGCATAACTCATTAGCATATGCCGCTCCCCACCAGCCAAAAACAACCTGACGCAAGAGAGGAGAGCCCTGGGCAAGCGAGGCCTGCTTGGGCTGGCTAGAGATCCAGCCAGCCCAAGCAGGCCTCAGTCACCTGGGGCTCTCCTGGGCTGCCCCACCCCAGACAAAAGGCTGGCAAGCCACCTGCTGCCAAAAATTACATAAGAAGCAGAGAAAGGGTGGTGTGGGCTTCTCCAAGGGTTAATGAGGGCTGCTAGGGGCATGGCAAAGCCCCTGGTGTTTGGCTTGCTTCTGCTCTCCTAAACCAGGGATGTACAGCTGTGCCTACTATTCATTGGACAAGGTATGTGTGGGGGGGAGAGGGGGAACCCTCAGAAAGGCTCAGGAGCTGCACTCCTGTGAGCTCCTGCTGAAGTCAAGGCCTGCAAAAATGTATTTACTGTAGCATTGATGTCCATTACTGATGATTGTGGGTCAGGTTCCAAGACTTAACTTGTGTCAAATCATGGCTAGGTTTGTCACGTCTTACCTGTTGCTGTGTTTCAGCTGAGCATATACTCCCCAGTTAGGAATGCCACATCCACAGCTTGTGGGGCATCTCTCAGCAACGCTCCTCTCCCCCTGACCCTGTTTGATGGACAGGGTTGGCCCTGCCACTAGGCAAACTAGGTGATTGTTTAGGGCGCCTGCCTTCTGGGGGCACCTAATGGGGTGCCCCCCATGTGACTTGGTGACCTTATCATTGCTGGGGGGGGGGTGCCAGAAGTTAGCCTTGCCTAGCGTGCCAGACAGTCTAGGGCCGGCCCTGTTCATGGAGCAGCAGGAGGAAACAGGGAGGATGCATTCCACAATACATCAAGAGCACTTCCAGGGGAAGACGTGTTTTACCATAGAGATGTACAGGATTCCTAGAGTGCTATCATAACAGAAAGGCATTGTTTCTTGGTCTTAGGGTTGCCAAGTCTGACTCAAGAAATATCTGGGGACTTTGGGGGTGGAGCCAGGAGCAAGGGTGTGACAAGCACAATTGAACTCCAAAGGGAGTTCTGGCCATCACATTTAAAAGGACCGTGCTCCTTTTAAATACTTTCCCTCCACTGGAAATAATGGACAGGGGCAGTTTCTTTGAGGGATCATAAAATTGGACAACCTCCCCCCCCCCAGTCCAAGCTTTTTGAAACTTTTTGGGGAGGGGAGTAGAGGAGAGGCAGCAGATGCTATGCTGAAAATGTGGTGCCTCTGCCTCAATAAACAGCCCGCCCCTCAGAGCTCCAGATACCCACAGATCAATTTTCCATTATACCCTATGGGAATCGGTCTCCATAGGGAATAATGGAGTGCCCAGCAGACATTTCCCTCTTCCACCCTGCTTTCTGATGACCCTGAAATGAGGGAAAGGTCTCTAAAGCGAGGGGATTCCCTGCCACCACCACCACCACCACCACCCCCGGATTTCACAAGTTACTGGGACCACAGAGGAACAACTGTGAGGAAAAACACTGAACTCTTCTCTGTGCAAACATGAAATATAACCAATATCTATGTTTACTAGCAAATCCAAATCGTAGTGTTTTTTATGATGTACATAATATGCGTTAATCAGGAGATTATACAATAAAATATCCATCCGCAGCACTCTCTATTCCTACTGTTCTGTCTGTGATGAATGTCCAAAATAATTACCGTATATACAATAACGAAAGTCCGACAACTGGAGAACCAGTCCAAAATCATTTCAGGCCCAATAGCCTTTCTTCCAAGGACTGTCTTCTCAGATAATGAAGTGCAGTAGGTAAGTAGTGCCGAAAATCAATTGCTACATTTCAGTATGTCTCATTTCTCCTTGCTTTCTCAAATATGTTTACTAATCATCACGGAACGTTTCTGCAAATTACCTTCATGTCAGCTTTTCAAAATGATCACAGATGGAGCAAAAGAATTCTGCATTTCTTCTGCGCCTTGCAATACAATCCTAAACAGAGTTGTTCCTTTTGGACTTAGAAAACATGAAACAGCCTTATACTGAATCAGACCCTTGGTCTCTCTCCAAGGTCTCAGGCAGAGCTCTTTCTACTTGAGATGCCAAGGATTGAACCTGTGACCTTCAACTGGTCAAAAAAATAAAGGTAGTCCCCCTGTGCAAGCACCAGTTGTTTCCGACTCTGGGATGACATTGCTTTCACAATGTTTTCACGGCACACTTTTTACGGGGTGTTATGCCATTGCCTTCCCCAGTCACCTACATTTTCCCCCCAGCAAGCTATTTTACCGACCTCAGAAGGATGGAAGGTTGCGTCAACCTCGAGCCGGCTACTTGAACCCAGCTTCTGCCGGGATCAAATTCAGCGTGAGAGCAGAACTTAGGACTGCAGTACTGCAGCGTTACCACTCTGCTCTATGGGGCTTTCTTCAACTTGCCAAGCAGATGCTCTAAAAAAAGGTAAAGGTGGTCCCCTGTGCAAGCACCAAGTCGTTACCGACCCATGGGGTGATGTCACATCACGTTTTCTTGGCAGACTTTTTACGGGGTGGTTTGTCACTGCCTTCCCCAGTCATCTACGCTTTCCCTCCAGCAAGCTGGGTGCTCATTTTATCGACCTCGGAAGGATGGAAGGCTGATTCCGCTGGGATCAAAGTCAGGTCGTGAGCAGAGCTTGGACTGCAGTATTGCAGCTTTACCACTCTGCGCCACCGAGCTCATAAACTCTACAGCCCTCCCTCAGGGTATAACTCTTGTTAGGGTTGCAGTGTTAGTTGCTTTGACATCATGGCTCATTGACAACTTGGCCAGGGCAACCCTATTTCGCATTTGAGATCATGTTCCAAGCAGGGTTGGGTCTCACTGTTTGTACGCAACGGATACGCTCATGGAGAAAGCCTTGTGTGATCTGGTCGGTACGCTTGAGGAGCTGGCAACCTCTCCTGTGGTTAAGGCTGCTCTTTCCCAGCAGCTGTGATCACAGAGTTGGCCAATGGCTCTCTGCACGCATATAAAGAAGGGCGCTGAATGGTTGTCCAAAGTATGCAAAACCTCTCCCTGCCTCAAATAACCCCATCTTCAAAACTCTGGTGCTGAAAATGGTGACGGGTCTCCAAAGGATGGAGTCTGTTGTATAATCGTTAATATGCAGGAAACAATTCATCTTGTAGATATTTATGAATGCTGAAATGCTAAAATAGAGAAGTGCCATGTGCTATCTATTTATATGGCCTATGACTAGTGGGTTCCGTAGCCCCAGCCAAACCCAGTCGAGATCCAACTTCAACAGTCTTCTGCTTGAAGGACAGCCATTTTCTCAAATTTCCAAACCCAGCAGTATGTCTTTTTTTGCCAAATACTATAGGGAACAGATGTTTCATTGTAGTGCTGTGAAGGAAAAGTACTGAGTCATAGCAACAAACTCTTTTTTTAACTGAACTGGAATATGAAAACACTGCATATGTACTAACAAGTCTTTTAGGTATTTGCAAAAAGTAATTAGTCAAAGCAATTCTAAGCTCTATTTTTTAAAAACCACCTGAATTGCTGGATAGCTATCTCTTCTAGAGAGGAAAGGGGATCTATTTTCTTAGCTCACTTAATTGAAATATAAACTAGCCCTAAATCAAACAGTGGCTTGGGAGCCACATGTGGCTCTTTCACACATATTGTGTGGCTCTCAAAGCCTCCACTGCCCCATCGGCCAGCTTAGAGAAGGCATTTTTTTCTCTTTAAATCACTTCTCCAAGCAACTCCAGCCAGCAGCTTGGAGAATGCATTTAAAGTTAAAGTTGCTTTCTTTCCACCTCTTCCTCCTCCCCCTCCCTCTCTCTCTCTCTCCCTTCCTTCCTTCCTTCCTTGTGGCTCTCAAACATCTGATGTTCATGTCTTGCAGCTCTCTCAAACATCTGACATTTCTTCTATCTGGCTCTTATGTTAAGCAAGTTTGGCCACTCTGCCCTAAATCAAGAACAAAAAAAAGTCAAGAGAAAAAACTGAATAGTGGAAAGTGCCATCATGGTGATCTTGTGAGTATTCACAGCAAGAGATGTTCAGAGGTGGTTTCCCATTGCTGGCCTCCATGTCATGACCCCAATATTCCTTGGAGAGCTCCAGGACTTTTTTTGTAGCAGGAACTCATTTGCATATTAGGCCACACACCCTGACACCAAGCCAGCCAGAACTGCATTCCTGTGCGTTCCTGCTCAACAAAAGCCCTGCCTAGGGGTGAACAACAAAGGGCAGGGGGTTGTTCCTCATGCCCCAAAGGTGTCTGCCAACCCACTGTTGGAAACATCAGCTTGGATTCTGTTGGCCTTCGGCCTGAATCAACAGAACCGAGACGAAATTCTTAATTGTTTCTGTTTTGGAAGAAATCTTTATTTTACGTTGTGGACGCTCTTGTTCGCGATTGTTTTTTTCCACGTCATTAATGCTGACTGATGAAAAGTACCATTGTATTCTTTGTTCCTATGGAAACTGGGCTTTAAAAAAACAGAGTACAGAAAGACAGACTCTAGGCCGGGGGGGGGGGGAAACACACTTCGACGAAGCCACAGACTCAAGCACAATGATAGGAGGGAAATGAGCTGTTTTCTTCTTACCCCTATGAGGAAAGCCGGATTCTTCTTCTGAGGAGAACTTCCTGTAGAAGAGGGGCATTCACAGAAGCGCTCGACGTTTTTTTACGCGCTGGTGCTTAGTCATTAAGAAAAATACTAAACTCAATAACAGTCAATGTTCCAGCAACATCAAGTTCAGGTAGGGGGAAATGACCTTGTTATTCTTTTAATTGGTGAGTAATCCGATGTTTCACAAACAGAAACCGGCACTTTAGAAGGGCAGCCGTGCTTTGGAGTCACCACTTTCACAGACCACCGGGTTCATCCTGTAAATTTCCACTGGCTGACCTTTGTCCAAAGTGTGCAGCCATTTGCTCTGTACTTCCTGGCGTGGGTCAACTCCTCCTACCCTAACACTGAGCTTTTGATTTCCTTTTGCATCAAAAGAGCTTAATTGGACTCCAGGAGCACCTTAAAGACCAACATTTCCAGGGTATAAGCTTTCGAGAATCAAAACTCCCTTTGTTTCTCAAAAGCGTAGACCCTGGGAATTTTGTTGGTCTTTAAGGGGCTACTGGACTCAAATCTATCTGTTTGGGTCGATAGCCCCGGGTTGGGAAGTACCTAGAGTTTTGGGGGCAGAGCCTGAGTAAGGAAGTGTTTGCAGAAAGGAGGGACCTCAGTAGGCTATAATTTCATGGAGTCCACCCTGCAAAGCAGCCATCTTTCCCCCCAGGGGAACTGATTTATATCATCTGGACACCAGTTATTCCAGGAGATCTCCAGCTAGGGTTGCAAGGTCCAACTCTTATAAGACTATTACTAGGAAAGGTCCCCTGTGCAAGCACCAGTCATTTCCGACTCTGGGGTGACTTTGCTTTCACAACGTTTTCAAGGCAGACTTTTTACAGGGTGGTTTGCCATTGCCTTCCCCAGTCATCTACACTTTCCCCCCAGCAAGCCGGGTACTCATTTTACCAACCTCGGAAGGATGGAAGGCTGAGTCAACCTTGAGCTGGCTACCTGAAAACCCAGCTTCTGCCGGGGATCGAACTCAGGTCGTGAGCGGAGCTTAGGACTGTAGTACTGCAGCTTTAACACTCTGCGCCACGGGGCTCTGTGTCCTCTATATGACAGCCCTTCAAATACTTAAAAATGGTGATCATATCACCTCTCAGTCGTCTCCTCTCCAGGCTAAACATACCCAGCTCCTTCAGCCTTTCCTCATAGGACTTGGTCTCCACCATCTTTGTCGCCCTCCTCTGGACATGTTCCAGCTTGTCTGTATCCTTCTTAAATCATGGTGCCCATAACTGAACACAGTACTCTAGATGAGGTCTCCCCAGAGCTTAGTATTCCTCTTCACTGGTTGTTGTTTGGACAGTATGGGAGAGAACCATGTAAACATCACCTGGTGAAAAAATCCCATTGGCTCTCTCTCTCCCCCCACTTCAGACTGTTGGCTACAGTAAATAATTTAAGATGGCTGCCCACAGGACCGAGTGACATCATTTGGTTCCCCCTCCTTAGACCTGCTCTGGGCTCTATCGATTCCTCTTAGCGTTAGAAGTTCATTAGGTAAAATAAATTATCCCCACAGCTGTCTTGCGGTCTGCTTAGCTGAGAGAGTATCCAGACTGCCGTCTCTCAAGGAACCGATTTGTCTCTTTGAATGCATTAAACGCCACTGACTGAGAATGAGAATTTCGTTTAATATGGATCACTTCCTTCTCCTATTCGAAATGGTCCTCCGCACAGTCTTTTAGTATTTTAGTCACAGAAGTGTATGAATTGTCTCTCGTTCCCTTCTGCACAGAAAGAGAAGACTATCAATGAGGGGAGAAATTATTCCTGTTTAATTTTCTACAGTTTCTGTCTTGCCTTCTAACAAAACGTTGGCATTATTTCGGACGTGGAATTCTTTTTATAGGAGATATTCACCGGCTGACAATGACTCTGAGGCAACAGGAGAGTTCAGGCAGAAACAACTGAAATGAACCGTTGAACAGAAGCATATCTCATAAGAGCTAAGAACTACCTGGAGATTGCCGACTTCCTGTGTCAAATTGTTTGAAAGGCCATCTTCTTTGATATGCTCTTGTGAGTCAGTTACTGTCCCCAGGCGACCATTTTGTGGTCATTCTGCCATCTGAGGGTGGGCATCAAGCAGATAGGGTTGCCAGGTTCAATTCAAGAAATATCTGGGGACTTTGGGGGTGGAGCCAAGAGCAAGGTTGTGACAAGCATAATTATTTTGTCTGGCGTTCGTCCCAGAAAGTACAGCACAGCACACCTGTGGGCGGTGCCTGGAAGGAATGAACGCAGCCCGTCTATGACGATTGGTAGTGGGAAGTTTAAGTGGCCAGGATTGGACCAGACCAGGACGAAGGTTGTTCCGGGAAATGTATATAACAGGAGACCCGGATCCGTCCTGTTGTCTGTGTGATGTACTCGCTAATAAAGTATGTTGCCATCTGAATGTCTCCAACTTCAGTACATTACACTGGCGACGAAGGTGGGATACCGGTGAGCAGAGAGCAGCATCCAGCCACCCACAAGCCCTGCAATCCAAGCTTTAATGCTTCCACAGCCGAGGTCATGGCTACTGCTCCCGGACAAACCCTACCGGCATTCGACGTCACCCGGCCCGACTTATGGGAATCATGGATGGACCAGATCAACTACTACATAGAGCTGCACAAAATGGAGGCAGCGGCAGAGAAGAAGGCGCTTCTCCTGAGTTTGTGCAGGGTGGAGACCATCCAGCTGATGAAGTGACTCATTGTGCTGACCGCCCTCACAAGGGCCAACTACAACCAGCTGGTCAAGGCGATGACTAACCACATGGTGCCACAGCCATCCCGTCTCACATGCAGGCACGTGTTCTTCACGAGACAGCAGAGACAAGCTGAGCCCGCCATGGAGTATCTTGTAGAGCTCCATGGATTAGCCCTGAGATGCAATTTTATGGGGGACCTGGAAGAGATCCTGCTGGACTGTTTAGTGGTTGGCGTCCGGGAGGAGAAAATGCGCTAGCATATGAGGACAAAGACATCGACTTTGCGAAAGCGCTCCGACAGGCAACCGCCTTCGAACAGAAGCACATCAGCCCTTCCGTGAACCTCTATCTCGGACAGCTCCGATGAGGAAGGGGCACATCAGCTTTGACGCCAGCCACACAGCAGGCTGAAAACACCAAACTGATCACAGGCAGTGGAGAAGCCAAGCACCAAGTGCGCCAGCTGTGGGGACCCACATGAGCGCCGAGACTGCCCCTACTGTAACGCGGACTGCAGAAGCTGTGGAAAAGTGGGCCACATAGCCCGAGCTTGCAGGGCCAGACCCAACAGGAGGCCCCAGTCCGCACACCACAACTCGACATACGCACACACGATGGTCGCAAACAGCATCCAGGTAATGAACTTGCCCCAGGACACCCCCGACAAGGTCAAAGTGCAGGTCTTGATCGAGGGGGGGTCACTGCCTGATGGAACTGGACACGGGATTCTCCATCATTATTTCAAAGGAGACTCTCAGTAAACTCTGCTCCCACAACCGGCCGGCCCTGCGGCCCATGGAGTTCATATTGTGGGACTTTCAAAAGAATCCAGTGCAGATCATGGGGTGGGCCAGAGTTAGGGTGGAGTTCAAAAAAGGGGCCCTGGACATACTTGTGGTGAAACGCCGGCTCACCACCCTATTGGGATTGGCTTGGTTTAAGCCCCTGGGCATAAGAATTGTAGGGGCGGACCACATACAGGCCCACAATTTCGACCAAGTATGCCAGGAGTTCCCGGAAGTATTCGATGGGGCTCTGGGAACATACAAGGGGCCACCCATCGCATTGCAGCTGGACCCCACAGTTAGGCCCTTAAGGCTGAAGGCTCGGCAGGTTCCGTTTGCACTTAAGCACTTAAGGACCTTTTAAATGCCTTTTCTCCTTTGAAAATAATGAAGGATAGAAGCACCTTCTTTGGGGCCCCGTCCAACCTTTTTGAAACTTGGAAGGTGCTTTGAGAAAAGACACTGGATTCTATGCTGAAAATTTGGTGCATCTACCTCAAAAAACAGCCCCCCCCCCCGAGCCCCAGATACCCACAGATCAATTCTCCATTATACCCTATGGGGATCAGTCTCCATAGCGAATAACCGAGTGCCCAGCAGACATTTCCCTCCCCCCGCTTTCTGAGGACCCTGAAGTAGGGGGAGGGCCTCCAAACTGGGGGATCCCCTGCCCCCCACTTGGGAATTAATAAGAAAAAACAAAACACTGCGTAAATTACACACTTCAAATAAATGCTCCACACGCTTCTCTTATGCGTTCTTCATTGTAATTCACACCAGTCACTCTTAACAGAATTTCTGTAACTCAGAAGAAGTTCAATGCCCACAAACTGAAGCAATATTCCAAATGAGATCTAACACTGGATGCTGCAAATTTTTGTTGTTCAGTCGCACAGTCGAGTCCGACTCTTTGCGACCCCATGGACCTAGTCACGCCAGGCCCTCCTGTCTTCCACCATCCTCTGGAGTCTGCTCAAATTCGTGTTTGTTACACTGTCCAGTCATCTCATCTTTTGCTGTCCCCTTCTTCTTTTGCCTTCTGTGTTTCCTAGCATCAGGATCTTCTCCAGGGAGTGCTCCCTTCTTATTTGGTGGCCAAAGTATTTGAGCTTCAGCTTCAGCATCTGACCTTCCAGGGAACAGTCTGGGTTGATTTCCCTTAGGACTGACTGATTTGATCTTCTTGCAGTCCAAGGGTCTCTCAAGAGTCTTCTCCAGCACCACAGCTCAAAAGTATCTATTCTTCTGCGCTCGGCCTTCCATATGGTCCAGCTCTCTCAGCCATACATTACTACTGGGAATACCATTGCTTTGACTATATGGACTTTTGTTGGCAGAGCGATGTCTCTACTTTTTATTATACTGCCCAGGTTCGCCATAGCTGTCCTCCCAAGGAGCAAACGTCTTTTAATTTCATGGCTGCATATAATACGTGCCAAATCCTGCTGTCTTTACATCCCTCTTGCTGGCAGACACAGATGGTATTGGATGTTTGAATCAATCCTTAGGTAGCAGTTCTCTATTCAACAGGTGCAGATACACGAGTCCCAGGTTTAATTCGTGTTTCATTTGCCACTTCCACTGGCTGCGTATTCTTGAATCAGGAACCCCTGCTAAGGCAACCACTCACATCTACTTTGCTTAATATTTCTGGTTTGCACAAATGATTATCCTGAATTTTGGATCGCTGGCTTCCAAAACCTAAAGGTTGGGGGGGGGGGGTGGAGCTCCTTCCTGGCAACCAGCAGGGAATGGGGGGACTTACCGATAGAAAGAAGGCGGCAGAGGCCACGTTGCTGGTGTCACACAGGAAGTGACATCATCATGTCAGCAATTTCCAGATGACACTCTGTTATGCGAGGCTCTATGGTAAATCTGAGTTCTACCATAAAGCTTTTGCTTAAATACCAAAACATCACACAGAAGTCACTGGTATGATGATGTAACTTCTTGTGTGATGCCTGCTACCTGGCCCAGGCCTCCTTCTTTCTACTGGCCATTTGATAGGTGGGCGAGGGCAATTGGTTCACCATTGTGTGAGTCAGTATGCCGGGATAGATGGACTACGGTCCTGATCCATCAGGCTGTGCTTATGTCCAGGAGAACAGCACCTTCATGCAGGAATGACTAATAACAGCTGAGTTGTACCATATTGATGCCAGACCTTCTTGCCACCAGGGGTGTCGAACTCATTTGTTATGAGGGCCAGATCTGACATAAATGAGACTAAGTTGGGCCGAGCCATGTCGGGTGGGGCCATGTGTGTACCTACTTAAGATTATGTAAGAGATACAAATTTTATAAAGAACACAAATACAAATATATATATTGTTTAAACTTAAAACATGCTTAAAACGTTAGCACCCATTAGTCTTAAAGATGCTTTCTTTGTATTTCTCCCATGGGATCCAGGGAACTGAGCAAAGGAAACTTTGGTCTTTCCTTCCTTCCCCAGGGGACTGGGTAGGGGGGGGGGGGGAGTCTCAGCCAATAAAAGGAAGAGAGGCTTGGCTCAGTAGCTTCACTGTGCAACTGAGAGAGCCTGGCAAAGCAAGCTATTCATCCCCCTTCCTCCCCAAGGGAGGAGCCTTAGTCAATGGAGAAAATAGAGGCTTTGTTCTGTAGCTCCTGTGCAATTGAGCAAGCCTTGCAAAGCAAGTTGTGATGCAGAAGGAGGCAAGATATAGGGAGAAGGAAGCAGATGACAACCAGTTGCTTGGGGACCTGATAGGAGCCCTCCGGGGGCCTGATTTGACCCCTGAACTGCATGTTTGACACCACTGCCCTACAGGGTTGCCATCAGTTGGTTGCAACTGGATGACAAAAAGTCTTTCATATTTAACCGGATGCATAGGGTTGCCAGCCTCCAGGTGGGGCCTGGAGGTCTCCCACTTTTACAACTGATCTGTGGCTGGCAGAGATCAGCTCCCCTGGAGAAAATGATGTGTAACAACAGGTTCTGGTGTACTTAATGGAGAAACCAAACACTTCACTGGAGTAAAGCTTCACTTTTACACTCTGTTGTGTATCTATGTCCTGTTTATCGCAATTCAAAACATGCACAAATAACATTCATATATAAACTTTCCCAAAAGACATAGCCTTATACAGTATACCCAGAGCTCTCACTTCAACTTATAGAGGTCCATTAAAGGGCCATACAACGTGTTTATGGGCTATAGCCTCAAGTCCATTTCTCTTGTACTATTCAAATCTGAACTCTCTGGTATTGCTGTGAACGCAGGTGTAACTTTCCAAAGGAGATAAGACCGTGCTCCTAGGCTTCTTCACAGTTTCGTGTCCTCCTTGGTCCTTCCTCAGTCTTTATCTCTCACTGACGCTGCTTCTTGGAGCCACAGGATGCATTTCACAAACACGGATCCATTCAAGCAATTATAAACGGGGGTCATTTTGTAGAAAATTAGGTGATGGAACTCATTAGCATATGCTGCCCCCCACCCACCAGCCAAAAGCAAACCGACGCAAGAAAGGAGAGCCCCAGGCGAGCGAGACCTGCTTGGGCTGGTTAAAAATCCAGCCAGCCCAAGCAGGCCTCACTTGCCTGGGGCTCTCCTGGGCCACCACCCCCCACCCCAGTCAAAAGGCCAGCAAGCCACCCACCGCCCAAAATCGCATAAGAAGCGGAGAAAGGGTGGTGCGGGCTTCTCCAGGGGTTAATGAGGGCTGCTGGGGGTGTGGCAAAGCCCCTGGTGGCTGGCTGGCTGCCCATTCTCCTAATCCAGGGATTGTTATGCAGCTGCACCTACTATTCAATGGACAAGATAAGTGGGGAGGAAGAGGGGGAACCCTCAGAAAGGTTCAGGAGCTCCTGCTGAATCTGAGGCCTGATTATAAACATCTGTTTCTGGCTGCTTTGAAGGGTGGACTATGGCATTGTACCATGCTGAGGCCCCTCCCCTCATTTCCCCAAATCCTACCCTCTCCGGGATCCACCCCCAAAGTCTCCTGGTACTTTCCAACACAAACCTGCAACCCTATTCATGGTGATGATTACTATTGAAATATTTGAATATAAATTATTTTTTCAACAAGTTCAGCTTGTGAAATCACTGCACTGCAAACTGAAATAACGTAAGGCAACAAATTTAACAGCAGAGGGCAGTCAGGACAGAGTTAAAAAAAAAAACCCAAGCTCATAAATAAAGTTACACCCTTTTCAGACTATTGAAGCCAATACACTTAGGAGGAGGAAACTCTTGTTTAGGACTGGGCTGTAAAAGTCCTACAGGGCCAGGCTAATCTAAGCGGAAACTTAATTTGCACAAGTAAAATCAGCTTTCTGTTCCCTTATCATCGAATTGTGTGTTGTGACAACAAGGGGCAAACAGTAGTAGTAAGTAGTGACGACTATACACGTTTCATCTCTATAAATCACGGCTGTTTTGAAACTTCATAGGCTCTGAGATTTTTGAAGGAAGAAATGTGCGGTCGCAGCTTTCGACTCAGAGGTCTGGATTCTATTTCCAGCTCTGCCACGGGCTTCCTGTACTCTCTGCAGTTCAACCCCTCCGCTGTTGTTATTTTTTTCAGTGGAGATAATTGTCATATATCATGTCATTGCATCTAGCAAGTGGGGTTTTAAAAAAAAAACTACTGAAAGGAGAGCTGAAATTAAAGCATTACCCCTAGTTTAGGAGGATTGTAAATAGTGGGAAGAAGGAAACTAAAGCAGGGAAGGAACAGAGGGCCGTCACAGGCCATTTCCAAGGCTAAAATCACAGTGCTTTGCAAGTCATTTGAGATCTTGAATGAAAACCCTTTATGAATAAAATATGCGTATTACTTCAGACTCTGTACTGACTGGCCTGGGGAAACCGCAGTTAGCCTCAGCAAACAGTGATTTGCACATCAAAAGCCATTTCAAGTAACAACAGCAGCAACAACAACAAAATCTACCCAGACCCTAATGTTAAAATCTTACATAAGGTTAAAGTGAAAGTGCCCCCCCCCTTTCTGCCATCAAGTCGCAGCTGACATGGTGACCCTGGAGGTTTTTCCAGGCAAGAGAAGCTCAAAGGTGATTTGCCATTGCCTGCCTCTGCGTAGCGGCCCTGGAATTCCTCAGTGGTCTCCCATCCAAGTGCTAACCAGGGCTAACCCAAAGTCTGGCTAGTTTGAGCTATCCAGGGGCCAGGGCTTTTTTTGTTGGAAAAAGCCCAGCAGGAACTCATTTGCATATTAGGTCGCACCCCTGATGCCATCATCACATCAGGGAGAACACACAGGGACACTCTTGTATTTGGGCAAAACTGTTTTTTCCCACCCTCAAAACCATAGAGCAGGGATGTCAAACATGCAGTTTGGGGGCCAAATCAGGCTCCTGGAGGGCTCCTATCAGGCCCCCAAGCGACTGGCTGTCATCTGCTTCCTTCTCCCTCTCTCCTGCTTCCTTCTATATAACAGCTTGCTTTGCAAGCCTTGCTCAGTCGCACAGGAACTACAGAGCAAAGCCTCTATTTTCCCCATTGGCTAAGGCTCCTCCCTTGGGGAGGAAGGGGGGAGGAATAGTTTGCTTTGCCAGGCTCTCTCAGTTGCACAGCAGAGCTACTGAGCCAAGCCTCTCTTCCTTCTATTGGCTGAGGCTCCCCCCGCCCAAGTCCCCTAGGGAAGGAAGGAATGAGGCAGAGCTTCCTTTGCTCAGTTCCCTGGATCCCATGGGAGAAATACAAAAAAAGCATCTTTAAGACCAATGAGTGCTAACAGCATGTTTTAAGTTATTTAAAAATATATACTTCTGCAGTCTGTGTTGTTTATAAAATTTATATCTCTGCTACCTAATCTTAAATAGATACACACATGGCCTCGCCCGACATGGCTTCGCCCAACCCAACATGGCCCGGCCCAGCAAGGTCTCATTTATGTCAAATCCGGCCCTAACAAATGAGTTCAACACCCCTGCCATAGAGTTTGCGTAAATACCATGTGATGACCCCTACATGATGACATCACTTCTGGGTGATGTCATCACATTGGGGACATCTAGGGTTGCCAAGTCCAATTCAAGAAATATCTGGGGACTTTGGGGGTGGAGCCAGGAGACTTTGGGGGTGGAGTCATGAGCAAGGTTGGAACAAGTACAATTGAACTCCAAAGGGAGTTCTGGCCATCACATTGAAAGGGACTGCACACCTTTTCAATGCCTTCCCTCCGTTAGAAATAATGAAGGATAGGGGTACCTTCTTTGGGGGCTCATAGAATTGCCCCCCCTGGTCTAATCCTTTTGACACTTGGAGGGTGTTTTGAGGAAAGGCATCAGATGCTATGCTGCATATTTGGTGCCTCTACCTCAAAGAACATCCCTCCCAGATACCCAGATACCCACGGATCAATTCTCCATTATTCCCTATGGGAATCATTCTCCATAGGGAATAATAGAGTGCCCAGTAGATATTTCGCTTCCCCCCCACCCCCCCTCTTTCTAAAGTGAGGAGAGCGCCCCCAAACCGGAGAATCCCCTGCCCCCTCCCTCTCTCTCACACACACACACACTTACTGGGTCTGGTTCCTCCACAACTTTACTTGCTCTGAAAATGAAAGCGAAACAAACGGAGGGTCTGTGCTCAGACAAAACTGCTTATGACCCTTCCCTATGAAGCGCTTCCTGTTTCCTGCTCAACTTTAAAGGCACACATTTTAAAAACGGACCTGTTTGCAGGTTTCTAAACCTGCTGGACTTCTAGAGGTCCATGGTGACGGTGAGGGCAGGGCTTTCCCTGCCCGGCAGCTGGCTAAAGGCGGGGGAAAGCCTGTAAAATCAGGGGATCCCCCGCTGGGACCTGGGGACTGGGAAACCTAGGGACATCACATGGCGTTGTCCTTGTTTAAGGGATAGGCTTCCCAATCCCCAGGTCCCAGCGGGGGATCCCCCGTTTTGACAGGCTTCTCCCCACCCCCAGCCAGCTGGCCAGCAGGGGAAGCCCCGCCCCCACAGTCATCCTGCAGTTTTAGAGCTCCTGCAGGTTTAGAAACCTAAAAACAGTTTTTAAAATGTGTGCCTTTAAGGCTGAACAGGAAGCAGGAAACAGGAAGGGCTTCATGGGAAAGGATCCGTAACAGTTTCTTCAGAGAACGGCCCCTCCCTTTCTTTTGCTTTCATTTTCAGAGCCAGAAAAGTTCTGCAGGAACAAGACCTGGTAAGTACTTGTGTGCATGAGAGAGGGAGGGGGCAGGGGATTCCCTGGTTTGGAGGCCCTCCCCCCCCCCCGCTTTAGAAAGTGTGAGGGGGGAGGGAAATATCTACTGGGCACTCTATTATTCCCTATGGAGAACGATTCCCATAGGGAATAATGGGGAATTGATCAGCGGGTATTGGGGGCTCTGGGGGGGCTATTTTTTGAGGTAGCAGCACCAAATTTTTAGTGTAGCATCTAGTGCCTCTCCCCAAAATACTCCCCAAGTTTCAAAACGATTGGACCAGGGGATCCAATTCTATGAGTCCCAAAATATGGTGCTCCTATCCTTCATTATTTCCTATGGAAGAAAAGCATTTGAAAAGGTGTGCTGCCCCTTTAAATGGAGTTCAATTATGCTTGTCACACCCTTGTTCCCGGCTCTACCGCCAATGTCTCCTGGCTCCGCCCCCAATGTCCCCAGATATTTCTTGAATTGGACTTGGCAACCCTATTAAGGGAGGGGTTTCCCTGCCAGCCAACTGGTCTACGGTGAAGAGACACTTCCAAAACTGGGGGATCCCCTTCTAGGACCAGGTAGCTGGCAACCCTAGATTGGTAACCCTATTTACTAGCATTTTTAATTATCCAAAGACTGGTCTGATTTAGAGTTGCCAACCTCCAGCTGAGGGGAGGGGGGCTACAGATGTCCCAGTATTACAGCTGATTTCCAGATTTAAAATGGCTGCTTTGAAATGGGGGCTGCATGGCGCTTTACCTCACCAAGATGCTAGTTTCCCAGGCTTCCCCCTCAAATCTCCAGGTATTTCTGAACTGGAGTTGGCAGCCCAATAAGATGCTGGTACTGGTGAATTCTTTTCACCCCCACGGAAAAGCCAGGCTCCTTCAGAACGCCTTTATTCACTTCCTTTTATTTAACAGTTAGCTTGGGATATTCTTTATTCCTAGGGAGATGTATTTATTTGAAATACACCCACATTTCTCCCAGACAAGGGAAGGGGGGGAACCCTCACCTCTTGTACAGAACTGCTGACTTCTACAGACTCACGTTTTTGCAAGGATTTTGAATTTGAAGCTGTTCACTGCTGAAAGCTCCATTATTAGCTCTGTGACTAATTATCAGACAAGTCGGATAAACTAAAAATATAAACATGTGACCAGATCTATACACCCAGAAGTTTTTTCTCAAGGCCATTCCCTTTCCAGACAAGGGTCTGAGGAGATTTAAAGGATATCGCCGTGCAGCTAATACGAAATGTTACACACTTTCTGGTGCTCTGGGAAAGTGCTGATAATTGGTAAAAATGTGTACTCCCCCCTAACCTATCACTATATATTTTAGAACAATTAGCAGTCATGAATTACACAGGACAGCTCGATCTGATATAAGCAACCCTGAGCGTTTCAGCTATTAGCACATATTTGTGGGCTGTTTCCTGTTCTGCTCCCACATATTTTCCAAGCCAGAAGTCAACAGAGTTTTCTCTTTGAGGAAAAACTAGTGTAGTTACTGAAGGATTCTGAGAGAGTCAGTTATGCCAAGGTCTTTGCAAAAACAGCAGAATTTCAGTTAGTCATGGGTACGGCCTCATTCTCAATGTTTAGACTGTGTTACTTGAAGCTGCAGCCAATTACTTCAGTTCCCAACACTGCTTTCACTTCTTTTGGGATGTTTGGGGAAAAGGGCTGCCAAGCTCCTGTTGGGGTTGGAGATTCCCCCAGTTTGAGGGTCCCCAAACTGCTGGCATGGAGCTGGCTGGCGGAGGGATCCCTGTCCCCAAAAGCTCTGTACTGACACTGGCACAACATGGCCAACACAATGTCACCCAGAAGTGACATCATCGTGCCGGGGACACTCTAGCATTTGGATAAAAACTCTAAGGCACCATAGAGAGTTTTTTACCTGAATCCTAGAGGGTCTCTGGCATGACATGACTGGCACAATGACATCACTTCTGGGTGACGTCATCAAAGCATGCAGAGAGTCCCCCACTAAACCACAGGTAGGACTTGGCAACCCTTTTGGAAAGTGGTGCCTGGGATGATCAAAGTTTGGGGAGGATGCAATGTCACCAGCATGTGACACTCTAGGCTGCCCCTCTAATGTCTATAGTTTTCACCATATAGAGTAGGGGAAATTCCTAGAGTGTCACTTTGTGGAAACCCTGGGTTGCCAGGTCAAACTGACCTGGCTGTGGGGGAGGGACTTTCCAGGAGGGGGGGGGAGAGTGCATAATGTGTGCGTGATGCAATGATGTCATGTGGAAGTGACATCCTCACATTGGTGACATCAGCTGGCAATGCTCTGGCATTTGGGGCAAAGTTCTATGGTTACACATATCATTTCATCACATCTGGGGGCAGGATTCCCCCCCACCACCAGCTAGCCAGTGGTGGAGAAAAGGCCTGAAAATCAGGAGTTCCCCCATCCCCAAATGGGAAATGACATGCCAATGAGGACCACTTTTTCCATCCCTGAGGAGTTGAAGCTTTTTTTCCCTCCCCTGGATAAATGAGAGGCCTATAGGGCATCCATATGATAGAATGCCCCTCCATCCAAAAAATAACCTCCACATAGAAACCTAGATTTCAGGGAGAAGGGATCTAGGTAGACTTCTCTTTAACTTACTTGCATTCTATACATAGCAAAAAAAGTTGTATGGAGCCTGCCTACATTCTGAAATTAGAGTTGCCAAGTCCAATTCAAGAAATATCTGGGGACTTTGGGGTTGAAGCCAGGAGACATTGGGGGCAGAGCCAGAAGCAAGGTTGTGACAAGCCTAATTGAACGCCAAAGGCCATCACAATTAAAGGGACTGCACACCTTTTAAAAGCCTTCTCTCCATTGGAAATAATGAAGGATGGGGCACCTTCTTTTGGGCCTCATAGAATTGGACCCCTCAGCCCAATCCTTTTGAAACTTGGAGGATGTTTTGAGGAGAGGCCCCAGATGCTATGCTGAAAATTTGGTGCCTCTACTCCAAAAAACAGGTCCCCCAGAGCCCCAGATACCCGCTGATCAATTCTCTATTATTCCCTATGGGAATTGGTCTCATAGGGAATAATGGAGCGCCCAGCAGACATATCCCTCCCCTCCCCTGGTTTCTGATGGCCCTGAAGCGCGGGGAGGGCCTCCAAGTGGGGGGATCCCCACCCTATATGAAATGGTTCTTGTAACAGTGCCCCATTAGATGAAGCTGAAAGCTACAGGCCTCCTGCTGTGCTGGTCTGCAATAGACTGCCATCCATTGCTTAAAACAGGGCAATGGTTATTTTGCCCTGACCTGGTAGCCAAGGCTAGCCTTATCTGGTCCATTCTCAGAAGCTAAGCAGGGTCTATCCTGGCTAGTATTTGGATGGAAGCCCTCCATGGAAAGTAGAGTTGTGATTCAGAGGCAGGCAATGGCAAGCCACCCCTGCTCTTACTTTGAAGACCCCACTAGGGGTCATCATAAGTCAGCCGTAAGTGACGGCATTTTCCACCAGCATCTCTTTTGGTTAAATGTATACAGGGCAAACAGATGTCCATGCATCTGATGAAGAGAGCTGTGTTTCTAGAAAGCTGATGCTACAGTACAGTGTATTAGTCTTAAAGGTGCTGCCGGACTCTGCTATTTTGCAGCAACAGACTGACACGGCTAACTCCTCTGGATCTATGCCTCCAAGCAATGTGTCATCAGTGATTTAACATTTGTTTCAGTGGACCAGGGTTGGAATTCTAACAGGAGCTCCTTTGCATATTAGGCCACATACCCCTGATATAGCCAATCCTCCAAGAGCTTACAAAAAAGAGCCTTGTAAGCTCTTGGAGGATTGGCTACATCAGGGGTGCGTGGCCTGATATGCAAAGGAACTCCTGCTAGAATTCCACCCTTGCAGTGGACACAGCATAGGGTTGCCAAGTCCAATTCAAGAAATATCTGGGGAGTTTGGGGGTGGAGTCAGGAGACTTTGGGGGTGGAGTCAGGAGACTTTGGGGGCAGAGCCAGGAGACATTGGGGATGGAGCCAGGAGCAAGGTTGTGACAAGCATAATTGAACTCCAAAGGGAGTTCCAGCCATCACATTTAAATGGACTGCACACCTTTTAAATGCCTTGGAATAATGAAGGATAGCGGCACCTTCTTTTGGGACTCAAAGAATTAGACCCTCTGGTCTAATCCTTTTGACACTTGGAGGATATTTAGGGGAGAGGCCCTTGATGCTATGCTGCAAATTTGGTGTCTCTACCTCAAAATACAGCCTCCTTAAAGCCCTAGATACCCACAGGTCAATTCTCCATTATACCCTATGGGAATTGGTCTCCACAGGGAATAATGGAGTGCTCAACAAACATTTCCCTCCCTCCCCCCACTTTCTGATGACCCTGAAGCTAGGCTTCCCAACCCTCCCGCCCTGGCGGGGAACCCCAGGATTTCCACCCTCTTCCCCCGCTCCCCAAAAAAATGGAAGCGGGGGGAGAGGGGGGAAACGGCGCCGGGGAGCATGGCGAGTCGCCCGGAGGCCGCCGCACCGCTGCCGCCCCCTCCCCGCCTACCACAGTTGCTCCTCCGAGATGGGCCCAGGCTGAGCCCATCTCGGAGGAGCAGCCAAGAGACGGCAGCAGCGCAGGGGAGGGCGAGGCAGGCCAGGAGCATGGCGAGCCGCGAATCTGGGCCCTTCTAGGACCCGGACTTGTGGCTCGCCACGCCCCCAGCCCGCCTCCACTCCCCCCTCCGCTTCCACCCCAGAGGCGGAGCGGGCGAGGCCGCCGCGCCGCTGCCGCCTCTTCTCTGCTCGCCGTGGCTGCTCCTCCGAGATGGGCTCAGGCTGAGCCCATCTCGGAGGAGCAGCACAGCGAGCGGAGAAGAGGCGGCAGCGACGGGGCGGCTCGCCACGCTCCCCGGCGCCGTTTCCCCCCCTCCCCCTAGCTCCACCCCAGTGTCTCCTGGCTCCACCCCCGAAGTCCCCAGATATTTCTGGGGTTCGACTTGGCAACCCTACCTGAAGCGGGGAGAGGGCCTCCAAACCGGGGGATCCGCTGCCCCGACCTGGGGATTGGCAATCCTAACACAACATGTGAAATGGCAGGTTGTGCAGGATCTCTTTGTTTTCAGTCCTCTGTGTTGTAGATGAGAGGCAAATGAGCAAGATATGCTGCGACAGTTCTAGAGATGGAAGGTTGGGGTTGCTGGCCCTGAGATGGGCAGAGTATGGGATAGATACACTTCCTTTGATAGAGAGGGCCATTTACATTCAGGGGTGTCAAACTCATTTGGTATGAGGGCCAGATTTGACCTAAATGAGGCCTTGTCAGGCTGGGCCATGTTGGGCTGAGCCATGTGTGTACCTATTTAAGATTATGTAGCAGAGATATAAACTTTTTAAAAGACACAGACAAACACAACTAAAGGGTTTTTTATATAAAACAAAAACAAAAACCTTAAAATAAAACATGCTTAAAACATTTGTTGGTCTTAAAGTTGCTTTTTTTTTATTTCTCCTATGGGATCCAGGAAACAGGGCAAAGGAAGCTCTGGCTCTTTCCTTCCTTCAGCAGGGGACCAGGAGAGGGAGGAGCCTCAACCAATGGAGAGAATTGAGGTTTTGCTCTGTAGCTCCTATGTGATTGAGCAAGCCTTGCAAAGCAGGCTGAGATGCAAAAGGAAGCAAGAGAGAGGGAGAAGGAAGCAGACAAGAGCCACTTGCTTGGGGGCCGCATGTTTGGCTCCCCTGGTTTACAACCCACAGGGAAAACATGCTATATCTTTCATGAAGGAACACCTCTTGACTGGTGGGATCATGTTCTGGCAGACTTCAATCCCAGGACCTCCCACCCAGATTGGCTAAAGCCCTAGGAGCCCACCTGATGTAGGGATCTGAAAACAGGAATCAGGGCCTTTTTTGTAGCAGGAGCTCCTTTGTATATTAGGCCACACACCCCTGATGTAGCCAGTCCTGGAGCTTACAGTAGGCCCTGTATTAGGAGTCATGTAAGTTCTTGGAGGACTGGCTACATCGGCATGTGCGGCCTAGTATGCAAAGGAGTTCCTGCTACAAAAAAAGCCCTGAGTAAGATTATAGTACAGTTGTGTAATTTATAGTAGAATTATGTAAGACAGGAATCTTTTGCTCTGAGCTGGATGGCCCAGGTTAGTCCAGTCTCATCAGATCTCAGAAGCTAAGCAGGGTTGGCTCTGACTAGTATTTGGATGGGAGACCTTCAAGGAAGTCCAGGGTTGCTACACAAATGCAGGCAATGGCAAACCACCTCTGAACAGCTCTTGCCTTGAAAACCTACAGGCTTTCATCATAAGTCGGTCACAACTTCACAGCCAAAAAAAAGGAGCATTTCATTAAACTGAGGAGGTTAGGGCCCTGCGAGAGCTCGCACAGTTTCCGCAGGGCCTGTAAGAGAGCACTCTTCCACCAGGCATTTGTAAATTAAGATCATCGGCTACAACTAGGCTTCCCAACCCCCCCGCCCTGCCGGGGGACCCCTGGATTAGCAGCCTTTTCCCCCGATCTCCAAAAAAGTGGAAGCGGGAGGGGTGGGTGGGAAAACGGCGCAGCCTCCCTTCGCGAGGTGCATGCTGGGACTCGTAGTCCTTGCATCCTCTCCGGCTGCTACAGGCGTCTCCTCGGGGAGTCTGGCCGGCGGAGGGGGGAGAGCTCCACCCCCAGAGGACCATGTGCGTTTCTACCTTCGGAGGCTTCAGTCGCTGATTGAAAGGCTTCCTCTTGGGATGGGGTGTCTGTGTTACTTTGAAAAAGTTGGCAGCAACTTGTGAGTAGAGAGGCCAAGTTTCAAAATGATTCGACCATGGGGTCCAATTCTATGAGCCCCAAAAGAAGGTGCCCCTATCCTTCATTATTTCCTATGGAAGGAAGACATTTTAAAAGGTGTGCAGTCCCTTTAAATGTGATGGCCAGAACTCCCTTGGAGTTCAATTATGCTTATTATGCTTATTACCCTTGTTCCTGGCTCCGCCCCAATGTCTCCTGGCTCCACCCCCAAAGTCTCCTGGCTCCCCCCAAAGTCCCCAGATATTTCTTGAATTGGACTTGGCAACCCTAGCTACAACAGACTCCAAAACAACTGGACCACCTTGAACATAAACCTAAGATCAGTCTTAGAATCATAGAGTTGGAAGAGACCTCCAGGGTCATCTAGTCCAACCCCCTGCACAGTGCAGGAAACTCACAAAAACCTCCCCCTAAATTCACAGGATCTTCATTGTTGTCAGATGACCATCTAGTCTCTGTCTTTCTATAGAACATCCAGCTGGAATAACAGAATAGGAACATTCAAAGAGTATTATAGCGCTTGAAGTGGTTTGATTTTTATATTTTATATCTCAATGTGATTTTGTGTTCCATGTATTTACATGAGTGTGTAAGCCGCCCTGAGCCTGCCTTCGCGGGGGAGGGAGGGATATAAACTGAATAAAATAAATAAATCTTCTGTCAACTTGAACGGCAGCATCTTTAGACACATATACTGTGCAGCTTTTCTGAAAATGTTGTAGCCACTGGAGCATGCAGTGCATCCATTTACCCAGACACTGCAATGTTTCCTGCACCCAAAAGAGGGTGGCGGAGGAAATGGGGAAGCTGTCTTGGGAGAACGATGACATCACCCTCTATCACCATATATTCCCTCCCCCTCCCCAAACTGAATCCTGTAAATTGTCAGGGAAACCACAGTAATGATACAACTGTTTGTGCCAAATGTTCTCTGTGTTTGGAGTTCCACAAGGAGCCACAGGGCAGAGGGGAAAAGCAGTTTTGTTGTTAGAGCCTTGTTCTCAAGGAAACAGTTTCTGTCTGGCGTTAAGGGGCACATGGTTCCATTTCTGTCAAGAAAACCGGTGGAATTCACAGATGTTACCACATTCATTTCCTTGCCTGCCTAAGCCGGCTTGAACATCTTCTCCTCGTCTTTAAATATTGCTCTGCATGTACAGGGGGTTGTCATTTAAGGCTGATCGGGGTTTCTGTTGCCTCAGATAAATTCGATCTTTGCCACACACCCAAAAATGATACAACAAAATATAAGTCCTCGTGATAAAATAGTCTGTGGTGCTGGATGGTTTTTCTCTTTTTTTGCCTGGCTGTAAGTGTCGATTAGACATTTGAGGGACCGGGAGCCATTGTTTCAGAATTTCTTCCTGTTGCTATGACAACCCTTGTGTAGTTTCTCAGGCCTTCAGCAAACATGAGAGCTTTAAGGTAACCAATTACTGCATATGCAGGAGACCCGGATAGCACTAGGTTGCAAAATGCTGAATGCTGTAGTCAAAGTTTTAAGAAATGCTGTAGCAAAGTAAAGTAAACATGAGGGAAAACATCAAGGTTATTCTTTTTGTCCCCACCCCACCCTGTTTTGGTGCTGAACAAGGTTACCAAGCACCAGGTGGGGCCTAGAGATCTCCTGGAATTATAACTGATCTCCATATTGCTGAAATCAGTTCTCCTGGAAATAGCATTGCCAGAAATTTCTGGAGATTTGAGGAGGGGGGAGTCTGGAGAGGGGAGGGTTTGGGGAGGGGAGGAACTACAGCAGGGTATAATGCCATAATCTACCTTCCCAAGTAGCCATTTTCCCCAGGGGAACTGAACTCCGTCACCCGGAGATCAGATAAAATTCCAGACCTCCAGCTATCACCTGGAGGTTATATACAACAGGAAACCACAGCGTACAGACGATTAGAAACACACACAAAAAATGCTGTAATATTATATTTTCAATAATTATTTTATAATCACTCAATGCATCATTTACTCATAATTGCTCTTATTCATAATTCATATAACTTTTCAGTCCAACTCATAGTCCAAATTCATAAATCAACTAAAATGGAAATACAATCCTGGATGCTTGAGGCAGAAGGGTACCATCTCCTGCTGTATCTTCAACTTTCAGATGTAGGTGGTACCGTGAAGACCAATGTTCCCTCTAAGCCGCAGAGTCTTGTGAGCAAAAATTCTACTTTGTGAGCTACTGACATTAAAGTGGTGAGCTACTGCATAAATGATTGTGCTCAGGGGTCATCCTTCCTGAGCTAAGACAAAAATGTGTGAGCTGGAGGCTAAAAATCTGTGAGCTAGCTCATGCTAACTCAGCTTAGAGGGAACACTGGTGAAGACGTGTAATGTTTCTTTAAGGCAGCAGTCTGCTATTCAACTGATGCAGCGACATGATTCCGGCTAGTCTCGTGTTTCATTTGCCACTTCCACTGGCCGCAATGATTACTAGGAACTCGTGCTAAGGCAACCGCTCTCAAACACTGCCGCTCATTACTCCCAGTTGCATGAATAGGAGTAATTATGAGTAAATGATGTATTGAGTGATTATAAAATAATTATTGGAAATATAGTATACACGGCGGGTTTTTTGTGTGTTTCTAATCATCTGGAGGTTGGCAACCCTCACTTGAGAAAATGGTAGCTTGAGCTTTGGGAAGTGGACCATGTAGCATCACATCCCTGCTGAACTTCCTCTCCAAATGCTACCCTACCCAGTCTCCACCTCCAAATCTCCAAGAATTTCCTGTCCTGGATCTGGTAACTCCGGTACAAACTGATTGCTGTGGTTCAGTGGTAGAGCATCTGCTTGGCATGCAAAAGGTCCCAGGTTCAATATCCGGTATCCCCAGTTCAAAGATCTGGCAGTAGGGGATGTGAAAGACGTCTGCCCGAGACCCTGGAGGGCCATTGCCAGTCTGTGCAGACAAGATTGACTTTGATGGACCAAGGGTCGGATTCAGTATAAAGCAGCTTCATTTGTTCATGTGAAGAAATTCCCTGGTATCTAAAAACAAGGGCAGATCCAGAACAAAAGAAAAACAGACCAAAACCAAAACCCCTTATGATGGTGCTAGACAGGAAATTTTATTCTAAAAAAATCAAATGTATAACAAGCCCCAAACATGTAGATAATCTTCAGGAAATGTGATCTGATACACCCCATTTTTAAGAGGAAAATTCTTTCAGAAAACTTTTTTATAAGGGATGTCTCTCTGACCTTTATCTGAGCAACTGCCATAATCTCAATACCTCACTATTTTGCTCAGTGCTCGGTTGAAACTGCTATCTGTTGTTCTCCTCAGTTCCATCATTAGATCCTCTCAGATTTTCCATCCTCTTACTGTATAATTTATTATTATAAAAGCTTTTTCACGAGAAGAATTGTGTAAAGTGTTAATCAATCATTAGGAGGGGAAAGGGGGAATGGATTAGGAAAAAATGTCAAGGTGTCAGCTGCTTTGGCAACCATCAGAAACAGCTTTCAAGTGAGGTGGTTTTGCTGAAATACAAAGTTTGTCTGAAAAAAATCATTTTAATTTAAATCACTCTTTCATTAGCTCATGCAACCGTATGTGACGGGCTTGTCCAGCAGCTAAAAATTTTTAGGGGCAAATTCTCAATGGAAATTTGTAAAATTACAAAAGCTGAACTAATTGAACAAGCTAGTCTTTCCCAAAATTTTGTCACACATCCCTAAAAGGTAGTGAGCCAGCCGACAGCTGCTTTCTATGGGAAGCCATTTGCATCCCCATAATTAAAAAATCAGTAGAAAAATTATTGGATGATCTTTTTCAATGAACAGTTAAAACAGAGGTTCCTAAAGTGGTGCCAGTGGGCACCATTTCACTCATGGGCACCTTTCCTGGTGCCCAACAAGTGTTTTTAGAAAGTGGGCAGGGTCAAGTGGTGCTTTTGCCCAGAAAGGCTTCTGATTGGTCACTGGAAATTTGATTGGCAGATTTTTAAAAGCATAGCTTCGGTAGTTGCTCTGTGACTGAAGGAAAGTTGTGGTAGCCATTTTGTGGCTGGCTCTGCCTCCTGTGGCAGCCATTTTGTGGCCACTCCCACCACACTGTGTTAGAATTTTGAATGTGCTCATAGGCTCAGAAAATGTTTGGGAGCCATAATTTAATGAATTGGATAAAAAAACTTTAATGTCAAACAAATGCAAACAAATATTATGGAATCAGTTTATTACTTACACCTATGAAATGAGGGTGCAGGACATCTTTCTCTTCCTACCAACAAATTTTAAGAGGACATAGCTCTCTGGGGGTAAAGTGTAGATGACTGGGGAAGACAATGGCTAACACCTTTAAAAAGTCTGCCAAGAAAACATCATGACGTGACGTTACCCCATGGGTCGGTAACGACTTGGTGTTCGCACAGGGGACTACTTTTACCTTTTCAAAGTTTGCTGAGCTAATCTGATCCCTGTTTATTTTGATCATTTGTAAAAAGAAAAAAAATGAATCATAATTTAACCCATGTTTTGAAAGGGTGCGCTTTTCTTATGGCTCATTCACAACTGGTCTTGACAGAATGTTTATTAGTGTTTTATTTACTATTGCTGATTTCTTGGTGTTTGGGGGGGGCTGCTGTTCAGGTAAATTTAAATTTACTCCTTTGTCTATATTCAGGGTGATGGTACATGCTTGTGAAATCATTTCAGTTTTTTAAAAAAAAACAATTTCTAAAGGGTGTGGAATCAGGCCCATTATTTGAATCTGTCTCCTGATGATTTTTAGAATTTGATTTATTGGACAGAGCTATATGTTCAATAACATCACACAAGAAGAATGTTTACTGGGAAGATTTCCCACCACCCCTATTGACTGGCTCAACCGTTCTATCCTCTGTGTTTATAACTCTCTTTCTGTCTGATACACACACACACACACAACCAAAGGTAATATGATATAGCACTTACATTGGCAAAGTGGCTTTTTATGACTCCAGGCCTCCCAGCAGAGGTTTACAGAGGTTGATGTCATCAAGCTACATGGATTCTGGTTCTCCCGGATTCTGTAATTTGAACATAATGACTGGATATAGGGCTGGAGTGGGTGAGCGCTACAAGCTAGTGTGTCATTTTTCACTCAGTCACATCTGTCTGCCAAGTTCAGTTATAAACCTCAAACTTCAAATTAGTAGGTCTCGGTGTGCGCTCAGCCTATTTTTGAACCTACTGACGGGATGCAAGAAGCCTCGTTTTCAGTCGTCCCTTGAAACTTGTCCCCCCTCTCAACAAAATTAATTTTGTCATGCATTAGATTGGAATATAAATAGTCCAAATGCAATCTCAGTGCCTACCACTTTCAGATGGATGCTTTAGAACAGGGGTGGCCAAATTGTGACTCAGGAGCCACATGTGGCTCTTTCACACAAATTGTATGGCTCTCAAAGTCCCGTCGGCCGACTTGGAGAAGGCATTTGTCTCTTTAAGTCACTTCTCCAAGCCAAGTCAGCTGGCGCTTAGAGAATGCATTTAAAGTTAAAATTGCTTTCTTTCCATCCCCCATCTATTTTCCTTCCTTCCTTCTCTCAAACATCTGATGTTCAAGTCTTACGGCTCTCAAACATCTGACATTTATGTTAAGTGAGTTTGACCACCCGTGTTTTAGAAAGTATGAGAAATATATTGCACATAAACTCTTGGCAGGTTAACACACATGTATACCAGAAGGTTGCCAAAGAGAAGAGATCAGATAGAGAGCTGGATCCAAACTAAATTTTCCATCAGCAAAATGGAACTTTCCTTCCTCCTTCAACTCATTGCAGACCACTGATTTCTGAAAAAAGCTGATCCAAAGATATAGAGGACCCCAAGGAATGAATTAAAAGGGGTTGCAGTGGGAAGGGAGAATCAATGGAAATTGCCCTCTCCCCTTCTGCTAGTGGAAAATTTAATCTGGATCCAGCCGAGAAACTGGATAACAGTGTTTTCACACTATTTCAATTTCTTCAAAATAAAACCTTTTCAGATTGATATTTTTAGACCTTTGAACACTTTCGAACAAATGTTATCCTCACCTTCAGGGTAAACACTGACGATGGCAAAAATTTATTCTACCTTGCTGGGTTGAAAATTTAAAGAGTCATCAGGCAAGAGTAAACAGCAGCTAGATTTGTTACGAGAAATCACAGAACAGATATGACTTAAAATTCACTCTGGTTTTTGGGGTGTTCTAAATGTCATCAGGCCTCATTTTGGGCAGGAGCTCACAGAAGCAGGGCTCTGGAAGCTTTAAATTTTATTGTGCTCTTTATTTCTTAACCCCCTCCCTACTACTTACTTCTGGACTCCATTGTTCAAACCCCCTGTGAGAACTTTGCTGAACTTTAAGATTCAACAAACTTTCTAGCATTTTCCCCCACCAAAAACAGGAAAATAACCAAAACGTATCAAGCAGATGGAAATCTTCATCATATCACTGTGGCCACATAGAAGAAAGTAGTTTAAAAAGTACGATGGGAGTAAGGTTTCATTATGACAATCAGGGGTGGAATTCTAGCAGGAGCTCCTTTGCATATTAGGCCACACACCCCTGATGTAGCCAATCCTCCAAGAACTTAAAAAAAGAGCCTTGTAAGCTCTTGGAGGATTGGCTACATCAGGGGTGTGTGGCCTAATATGCAAAGGAGCTCCTGCTAGGATCCCACCCCTGATGACAATTCTAATTCAAGAGGCATTTTAAGGTAGATGCTGAGCTGATATTTAGTACACCTTCCGGTGATGTCAGGGGTGTGTGGCATATGCAAATGAGTTGTGCTAATGAGCTCTGGCACCTCTTTTTCTATGAAATTACCCAATTGTCATCAAGTCCCTTCCAACTTGTGGCAACCCTATAAATGAATGACCTCCAAAACATCTTAATAACAGCCTTGCCCAGGTCTTGCAAACAGAGGGTCATGGCTTCCTTGACTGAATCAATCCATCTCATGTTGGATCAGGGGTGGAATTCTAGCAGGAGCTCCTTTGCATACTAGGCCACTCACCCCTGATGTAGCCAATCTTCCAAGAGTTTACAAGGCTCTTTTTTTAAGCTCTTGGAGGATTGGCTACATCAGGGGTGTGTGGCCTAATATGCAAAGGAACTCCGGCTAGAATTCCACCCCTGTGTTGGGTATTCCTCTTTTCCTGCTGCCTTCAAGTCTTCCTATTGTTATTGACTTTTCTAGTATTTTTCTCATATTGTACCAAAAGTACAATAGCCTCGGTTTTTTTCATTTTAGATTCTACAAGAGTTCAGGCTTGATTTGATCTAGAACCCACTGATTAGTCTTTCTGGCGGTCCACAGTATCCGTAAGCCTCGTCTCCAATACCATATTTAGCTGCTTTGTACCCTCTCAGAGAGACTCCTTGGAGAATTGCTATCAGCCTGACTAGTAGTCAAGGTTTCCTTTTCTACTAATGGACACATGGTCTCAAGTTCAAACAAGCAATTAAAGGGACCTCAGAGTACAGAGAGCCTTTTAATTGCTTCATTGAACTGGAGACCTTGTCTTGGCAAAGCACGTCGAGTTGGATCCAGCCAACTATTTCGCCCAATCTTGCGCAATTCTACTACAGCCCCTATTCAACAAGGCCAGTGCTTTTTTTTTTTCCTGGGAAAAAGAGGTGCCAGAACTCTCAAGAGGGAAATGAGGGAGAAACACATTGAGTGCCCCTCATGAACCTTTAAACATTTTTTTGAGATTTTTTTTTTAATCACAAGTTTATTGAGGAAAAAAATAAGGCATTACAAGAAATACCGCTATTTAGAGCAGTATAAAATCAGTACACAGACAAACTTAAGATTTAAGGTATATATTACATATGCACAATTCAGCCCTTCCCTCCTCCCCCTCAAAAAAAAGGAAAGAAAAAGAAAGAAAGGTGTTAATTAACAGGAAAAAAATAGATCAGACTCCAGTAAGACGGATCATTAGGTAAAATTTCATAGTTTTGAGAATTTTGTTTTCACAGAGAAGTTCCGGAACTCCATTTCGCTGCATTCCCCCAGGTGGGGAAAAAAAACCCTGGACATGGCTTTTGTAAAAACAAGTCCCATGATTCTCAGCCACAGCCTTTTGGTGGCAAAAGAGGATCCTTTCCTCCTTTTCTTCCTGCAAAAAAGCTGGTTGGATCCAAGCCTGAGACCGATTTCCCACTCGCCTTACGCCGCTCTCATGCTCCTCTTCTCAGCGGGGCTTCCGTCCGATTTCACACTATCTGCCCCGGGGCTGCAACTAGCTTTGCCTTTTTCGCGTGGCAAACAGAAACCTCTAAAACCCAGTTTCTGTTTGCTGTGCGAAAAAGGTGAAGCTAGTTGCAGCCCCGGGACAGATAGTGTGAAATCAGACGGAAGCCCCGCTGAGAAGAGAAGCGTGAGAGTGGGGTAAAGAAGAATGGGAAATCGGTCGAGAACCTTTTTCAACACACGCTTACCTTGCAGTCACAATCCTGTTCCTTCCGCAGCGTCTGTCGGATTTCCCCACCATCTGCGCCGGAGTTACAGAAGTGCCGCGGCTTTTGCGTAGCAAACGTAAACTGGATTTTAGCGGTTTACGTTTGCTACGCAAAAGCTGCAGCACTTCTTGTAACTTCGGCACAGATGGTGGGAAATACGACCAGACACTGCGGAGGGAACAGGATTGTGACTGCGAGGTGAGCTGTTGTGTGCGAAAATGGTCATAGTCTACTTCTGCATTACTACCAGGGCTTTTCTTGAGCAGGAATGCACAGGAATGCAATTCTGGCTGGCTTGATGTCAGGGGGTGTGACCTAATATGCAAATGAGTTCCTGCTGGGCTTTTTCTACAACAAAAGCCAAGGTTACTGCTTCCCCTCATATATTAAGGTGGTTCGTGAAAGGCTTTCTCGAGGCTGTTGTTGAGCAACATACCAACGGACGCAAGGAGTTTCCCCCTATCTTAAGGGACAGCTTATCATGGACATGGAAGTGTGGGAAGCAAATGGAAATTAAGGGGAAACTCCAAATGGGTTTTTTGAATAAGGAGAGCTGCAAGAATTTTCTAATCGTTCCAATAGCCTCTGGCATTTGCCTTCAGTGTGTTTCAGTTGAAAACTACGAACACGATGTAACAAGTTGTGTATGTATTGACATCAGAGTGTTGTAGCAACCATGATCTAAGAAAATGGCCTACTTAAAACCATGATTAATCCTTTCACATTTTTGGGTCACATGCCGTGGTTTGTGACTTCTCCTTAAAAATAGTTCAAGATCAGCATAAGTTATATGAAATATAAAGAGTAGACTCTGTTCTAGAAAACTATCCTACTAGAGCACCTCAGCGACCGCTCACTGAGCAATGGCAACAGTGAGTAATCTCAGGGTTGTATCAGTTTTGTTCAGAGTTCAGGTCCACATAGGGTTGCCAAGTCTAATTCAAGAAATATCTGTGGACTTTGGGGTGGAACCAGGAGACTTTGGGGGTGGAGCCAGGAGACATTGGGGGCGGAGCCAAGAACAAGGGTGTGACAAGCATAATTGAACTCCAAGAGAGTTCTGGCCATCACATTTAAAGGGACAGCACACCTTTTTAAATGTCTTCCTTCCATAGGAAATAATGAAGGATAGGGGCACCTTCTTTTGGGGCTCATAGAATTGAACACCCTGGTCCAATCATTTTGAAACTTGGAGGGTACTTTGGGGAGAGGCACTAGATACTATACTGGAAATTTGGTGCCTCTACCTCAAAAAACAGCTCCCCCAGAGCCCCCGAAACCTCCAGATCAATTCCCCATTATACCTTATGAGAATCGATCTCCAGATAGGGAATAATGAAGTGCTCGGCAGACGTTTCCCCTCTCCCCACCCCCGTTTCTGGCAACTCTGAAGCAGGGGATTGGCCTCTCTACTCACGAGTTGCTGCCAGATTCTTCACAGCAACACAGACACACCATCCCAAGAGGAAGCCTTTCAATCGGAGACTGAAGCCTCTGGAGGTGCAAAGGCACATGGTCCTCTGGGGCCAGGGCTTCCCCGTGCTAGCCAGCTGACTGGGGCGGGAAGGAGTCTGGGAAAGCAGAAGAACCCCCACTGGGACCTGGGGATTGGCAAGCCTAGGTCCAGTTCTCTCAGAGCTATTCTTCTCGAGAGCAGTTCTCTCAGAGCTCTCTCAGCCCCACCGACCTCACAGGGTGTCTGTTGTGGAGGGAGAAAGGGAAGGAGGTTGTAAGCCGCTCTGCGACTCCAAGTGAAGGGTAGGGCATAAATCTCCACTTCCTCCTCTTCTCCTTCTTCTCCTCTTTCTCCTTCTCCTTTTTCTTCTTTTCCTTCTCCTTCTGATGCACACACAAAGCCCTGAAAAAACTGAGCTTTAGGAATCATTAGGGCTTTTGTTTGTAGCAGGAACTCCTTTACATTTTAGGCCACACCTCCCTGATGTAGCCAATCTTCCAAGATTCTTTGTTCTTTCTCCTGCTGTAAACTGCAGGAGGATTGGCTACATCAGGGTGTGTGTGGCCTAATATGCAAAGGAGTTCCTGCTACCCAAAAAAAAAAAAAAGAAACCCTGAGAATTATTGCCTACTCAGGTTGGCAGCGGTTCTCCAGGTCTCAGACTGAGGCCGGGTTGGCCAAACTGTGGATCGGGAGTGTGGCTCTTTCACACATATTGTGTGGTTTTTGCAGCCACCACCACCATGTTGGCTGGCTTGGAGAAGGCATTTCTCTCTTTAAATTGCTTCTCCAACCCAAGCCAGCCGGTGGCTTAGAGAATGCAAATTAAAGTTGAAGTTGCTTTTTGCCCACCTCTCCCTCCCCCATCTGTTTGCTTTCCTTCTTTCCTTCCTTCCTGTCTTGCGACTCCCAAACTTCGGATGTTTATTCTATGTGGCTCTTGCTTTAAGCAAGGTTGGCCATCCCTGGGCTGAGGTCTTTAACCTACTGCCTGATTCTTTTAGCTGGAGACATATGTCCTTTTACACTGTCCGCATTACCAGAACATCCGGCCTTCATATATTACTCCATTTACCTCAAGTTTCCAGGCAGATATAATCAATTCTATTCTTCTCTGCTTCTTGCCAATCACTGTAATGAAATCACTTCCAAGGTAGCAAGATTATGTGCCTTGGCATGTTTAATTAGGCAAGAGAACTTGATCCTGTTTTAATGTGCTTATTCTAGCTAGCATATTTTACTTACATTTATTATATATGTTGTATTTTGCTCCAGTTTAAATTCTAGTGTATTTTGGCTAAGAGTATGATGTGCAACTGTTCTTTGATCATAATAAACTAAACTTTGAATTCTAGCCCCTGGGAGGAATGGGCGGAATATAAATAAACAAATAATAGTAATAATTAATAATAACAACAACAACAACAGCAACAACTGGAGATGCTGGGGATTGAACTTGAGACTTTCTGCAGGCCAAGAGGAGGGACAGTGGCTCAGTGGTAGAGCATTGGCTTGGTAAGCAGAAGGTCCCAAGTTCAATCCCTGGCATCTCCAACTAAAAAGGGTCCTGGCAAATAGGCGTGAAAAAACCCAGCCGCTGCCAGTCTGAGTAGACAATACTGACTTTGATGGACCCAAGGTCTGATTCAGTATAAGGCAACTTCATATGTTCATATGATGCTGAACCACGGGGCCACAGCCCCCCCCCCTTCCCCAGAGAAGAAATTATTGGCAGTCGCTTGTAAGCTTTAGAACATTCCAGAGATCTCAGACCTGGTGGCCAGAAGCTAGCCCTGGCCAGTACACAATAATGTGCCATAATGCACAATAAAATGTACAGTTGCAAAAACAACGAAATAAGTAACATATTCTTGCTTTAGGTCACCGGTGTAGTTTTGTAGCTCATGATGGAAATTTTGGGAGGGGGGAAAATATGGGGAAATATCACCTCATCGTGTGCCTGTTATAATATGCACTGAACCCAGAATCAGGTTAAAAACTCACATTTCCAGTTAAACGAATCAGATCAGAACTATGCTTGAAAGTTATGTGAGACCATTTCTCAGAAGTATGGCCATCTAAGATCTTGGTGTAAGCAGGGTGTCAGGTTTTGGGGTCCTGGCTCAGTGAAGGAAGGGGGCAGAGGCTCCAGGGCATGACCTTAACAAGCCAAACTGCAGACGAAGGGAGGTTAACCAGGGCTTTTTCGTAGCAGGAACTCCTTTGCCTATGAGGCCACACACCCATGTCTTTGTTTTGTCCTAACACTAACAAACACAAATCCCTATTTGTGATTCTTTTAATCTGCTAAAAACATTCCCATGATTCCACACTGCCCACTTATATTACAAATTGCTGCTTCCATTCCCATTTTGTCTGATGAAGTCTGCTTAAGAGCATACGAAAGCTTACATTCTGAATAAAACTGAGTTGGTCTTAAAGGTGCACTTGTTTACTGCTTTGTTCTATGACTATTAGACAGTATAGCAATTTAAACCAAAGCCAACTATATGTACCCACATGTTTGTTACAATGCTGCTACTTTAAATATTTCCGTATATTGTTTTTGCAATACGTTCACAGACAAGCACATAAAGTCCATATTTCATGGATACCAATACTTGAAAAGCTAATGAGGCCTTTCTGTTTGTTCTTGGCAGATTCTTGTAGAGACCCACTGTGACCCGATGTCCTGTTCCAGCAGTATACACTCAAGTGTTCATTACAATGCTGCTCCTTTCAATATTTCCATATGTTTGATGAAATTGTTTGATGAGTGCCTCTGAGGACATCGGAAAGGTTCTTATATCTGGAATATGTGCCTGTAGTTAATGTATTGTAAAAATAACATATGGAAATATTGAAAGGAGCAGCATTGTAATGAACACTTGAGTGTATACTGCTGTTTTGGTTTAAATTGCTATACTGTCTAATACCACAGCTTTTTTGGGGGGGGGGGGGGAGAGCAGGCACGCCTTTGCATATTAGGCCACACCTCCCCGATGTAGCCAATCCTCCAAGAGCTTACAGGGCTCTTAGTACAGGGTCTATTGTAAACTCCAGGAGGACTGGCTACATCAGGGAGGTGTGGCCTAATATGCAAAGGAGTTCCAGCTACAAGAAAAAACCCTGGAAGTACTGAAAGGAGAAGCACTGTGGTGAACACTTGGATGCATATTGCTGTTTTGCTTTAAATTGCTATATTGCCTAATACTTATATTCTTAAGAGTTTAGGACCCCAGCGAATCTTAATCTGGCCCTGGCTGGAACTCTGTTACCAAACTCCCTCCTGCCCCCTTGACCCTATACACCCACACATACCCAGAGACAGTCTGCTGGAACAGCCTCATGATTTAAACAGATGTGCACTGCAGCAAGTAGCTGCTGTCCATCAAAGCAAATAATCCACCCCCTGGGGAGATATATGGCTATCTCGCCATATGATGCAATCTAATCATATCCCCATAATCATACATTTTGTCATTAACTTTTTCTATGACATCGTCGGTTCGTTCAGATTCAGGAACCAAAAGCCTCTGTTTCAGATTATATTAGCTGATGCTTTCTCATCTAAACGTGATTTGTAGGAAATACTCCGGAGCCACCCTGGAAGGATTACAAAACAGCTCTAATATTCAAGGTCATGGCCGGTAGCATCCTTAAGTCCTCATTGCATGGTTCAATGGTATGCATCTTCCACAGGGGGGGAAGCTACATACATAAGCATGCATTTCAGGATCAAAACCAATATTCAGAATATGATTGTATGCAAGAAGATGTCATGCAGCATTGGGACTGTGATTGAAAAGTGATTATTCATTATTAATGCTCCATGATGCAAAAAAAATAGGTTCTATAATATTGGGATATACATTAAATACATACATATTTTATCATCCGGGTCAACTCAAGTCAATTTTTAATCCACAAACAGCTGCTGCAAACTTTTGTTCTACTAATAAGAATATGTCGATATTTTGTGTATTCTGTAAAGAAAAGAAATAATTACCAACTAAAAAATGGTAAAGGTAGTCCCCTGTGCAAGCACCAGTCGTTTCCAACTCAGGGGTGACGTCGCATTACGACGTTTTCACAGCAGACTTTTTATGGGGTGCCTTTGCCTTCCCCAGTCATCTACACTTTTCCCCCAAGCAATCTGGGTACTAATTTGCCAACCTTGGAAGGCTGAGTCAACCTTGAGCCAACTACCTGAACCCAGCTTTCGCCGGAATCGAACTCAGGTCGTGAGCAGAGAGCTCGGACTGCAGTACTGCAGCTTTACCACTCTGCACCATGGGGCCAACTATTACCAACAAGGTTAAAATATGTGTGTGCGTAAACAAATACACATACACAGAGATGTTTTCCAGAAGTCTTGCATTCCCTCTACAAGGAAGAACTACGCTCATGCTAAAGATACAAAGATAACTGAACTATTTTATTTTGCTCTTGTTGATCCTCAGTCACATTTCTCTATCATGTTTATTCCAGCTGTTTTGCTCATATATGGTTCACAGTGAGGCTGCTGATAAGAATGTTGAGCTCTCCACACATAGTTCCAGGTCTGTTACCCCCTCAGGAATGTCTCATGCACATATGCAATATCTGGATGCTGACATTCACTCAGGGTATTTCCTTGTGCATCACCCTGTTGTGCGTCCATCGCATGCCGCAGAGGTGGCCAACGGTAGCTCTCCAGATGTTTTTGCCTACAACTCCCATCAGCCCCAGCCATCAGTCATGCTGGCTGGTTCTGATGGGAGTTGTAGGCAAAAAACATCTGGAGAGCTACCGTTGGCCACCCCTGGCATACCGGGTTCGTTTCAAGGTGTTGGTTCTTACCTTTAAAGCCCTATATGGCCAAGGATCTGCATACCTTTCCCCACATGTTCCACGGAGAGCACTTCAGTCAGGGTCACAAAATCTACTCTCAATCCCTGGCCTTAAAGAGACCAGGCTCTTGACAACTAGAGCCAGGGCCTTTTCTGCTGTAGCCCGAAATTGGAGGAATGAGCTCCCTGAGAAGGTTAGGACCCTGCGAGAGCTTGTGCAGTTCCGCAGGGGCTGTAAGACAGCACTCTTCCACCAGGCCTTTGTAAATTAAGATCACAGGTAGGGTTGCCAAGTCCAATTAAAGAAAAATCTGGGGACTTTGGGGGCGGAGCCAGGAGACTTAGGGGGTGGAGCCAGGAGACTTTGGGGGTGGAGTCAGGAACAAGGGTGTGACAAGCATAATTGAACTCCAAGGGAGTTCTGGCCATCACATTTAAAGGGACAGCATACCTTTTTAAATGCCTTTCTTCCATAGGAAATAATTAAGGATAGAGGCACCATCTTTTGGGGCTCATAGAATTGGACCCCCTGGTCCAATCGTTTTGAAACTTGGGGGGGGTGGTATTTTGGGGAGAGGCACTAGATGCTATACTGAAAATTTGGTGCCTCTACCTTAAAAAATAGCCCCCCCCCCAGAGCCCCCAATACCCACGGATCAATTCCCTATTATTCCCTATGGGAATCATTCTCCATAAGGAATAATAGAGTGCCCAGTAGACATTTCCCTCCCCCCACGCTTTCTAAAGGGGGGGGGAGGGCCTCCAAACCAGGGAATCCCCTGCCCCCTCCCTCTCTCACACACACAAATACTTACTAGATCTTCTTCCTGCAGAACTCTGCTTGCTGTGAAAACGAAAGCAAAAGAAAGGGAGGGGCCGTTCTCCACGGAAACTATTACTGACCATTTCCAATGAAGCCCTTCCTGTTTCCTACGCAGCCTTAAAGGGACACATTTTACAAATGGATCAGTTTGCAGGTTTCTAAACCTGCAGGAGCTCTACAACTACATGATGCTTGCACGCATGTTCTCCCCCCCTCCCTCCGCTTTCAGATTTTTGGAGAGCGGGGGAGGAGGCTGCAAATGGGCAGGGGGGGCGGGGTTGGGAAGCCTAATCACAGGCTACAACAGACTCTGAAACAACTGGACCACCTTGAACATGAACCTAAGATCAGTCTTTTTATAGAACATCCAGCTGGAATAACAAATAGAAATTTTTAAAGATCATTATAGCACTTGAAACGGTTTTATGTTTTTTGTATCTTTTTATATCTCAATGTGGTTTTATGTTCCATGTATTTACATGGATGCTTAAGCCGCCTTGGGCCTGCTTTCAGGGGGAGGGTGGGATATAAATTGAATAAAATAAATAAATATACCACAGGGGAATCCATGCACAGAAGTCCATTTCCACACACAGGCATTCCTTTCTGGATTGGGCTAACCATGGATAACTGTAGAACCCTTCCTCTGAGACCTGTGCAAATCTCCTAGTTCTACAAAACTCTAAACTCATTCTACTGTTTTCCACCTCTTAGCTGTCCTCCTATTGCTGATTTGGCATGAAATCCTCCATGGCTCTGAGTACTCCACCGGATCAGCATCTGGAGCACGAAACGTTTCTGGCAAAACTCCACACCGAAGGAAGCTCACTTTTGCATGTGGTGTCCACATGAGGGAATGGAATCTTCACCCCCTGGCAAAGAAAGCAAGGCTTTAGTCACAGAGAGATGCTAACAGATACCTCTCCAGCGTCTGAGGAAATCTGACTAGCAAGTTTATAACTGCACATTCTTGGCTTGAGACGAGTTTCTAAATTTAGTCTCCCCCGACTGCTTACAATACTACAGCAGCAGAAGTTTTGGTTGGTGTTTTGGAGGGCCTACGCAAATGTCACCCCCAAACCTCGCTCTATAGAATTTTAGGGTTTCTCAAGGGGCGGGATTGAGCCTGCAAATATCATTTTCATATAAATGTAATTTTTGCACACTTCATGGTAACTGGAGTTCCAGTAATTTCCCAAAGCAAAATTCAAATTTGACAAGCAAGCAGTTTATGGTGTTTCTGACTGGTGGAAAAGGATGGGCTAGAAGACCTCCCAACAACCTTTGTGGGAACAGGCTGTCTTCTTGAGGATTACCAGGCTAAGAAAACTGGAGTCGTTCTGATATGAAGCACTACGTTACTCATCTGCAGACTATCTCTTCAGAGACATATCTTTTATTCCTTGGCAACTTCCTTGGAACTTCAGATTGGAAGGGGGGAAATCCACCCAGGCCATCTATATGTGTGTGAAGACTAGAAAGAAGCTCTTACTTCCTCATTAAAAAGAGGTCAGCACAGGCCAACCGGCTCCCCGCTGAGGTGGAGCAAATTACTAACAAACTCTGAATGACAAACCCTATGAAGATAGCAGCAGACAGAATGGCTGAAACTCCAGCTGTGATTCCACTTTGCGTGTGTGTGTAGTTTCAGCCCTCACCAGGATTTGTCAGAACAGTTTTGGAGCCCTGGGATCGGTTTCTGACGTGTACGACTCACCCCCAAGTGAAAACTGGAATGCAGTCACTGCACATCTTCTGCCACTGTTCGGTTGACTTGGCTATGGACTCAGGGGCTCTCTCCTCTTTATTTAGAAGAAGATGATATTGGATCTTTATCCCACCCTCCACTCTGAATCTCAGAGTCTCAGAGTGCCTCACAATCTCCTTTACTTTCCTTCCCTACAACAAACAACCTGTGAGGTAGGTGGGGCTGAGAGAGCTCTCACAGAAGCTGCTCTTTCAAGGACAACTCTGCAAGAGCTATAGCTAACCCAAGGCCATTCCAGCAGCTGCAAGTGGAAGAATGGGGAATCAAACCCAGTTCTCCCAGATAAGAGTCCACACACTTAACCACTACACCAAATGGGGAGTGGGGGAGGGAGAGTGTCTATCTTTGAATTATTGTAATTGAATTATTGTAATTGGAGGTCAGTTTTAGCAAGACCATTCCTTGCTGTGAACATGCTAATCATTAAATAAAACCTAATTTGATTTACATCCAAGAGGTGTAATTAAGGAATGCTGCACAGAACTTGACAGAATGAAAGTCCTCTTCTACACACAATGCCATACTATTATTATTATATTTATTATTATTATTATTATTACTACTACTACTACTGCTATTGCTACTACCCAGCAGGCTCTAGTTATTTTATTACTCTATTTACTCTAGCAAACTAGTTATTTTATTTTACTCTATTTATGTCCCAACCTCGGAAAGATGGAAGGCTGAGTCAACCTCACGCTGGCTACCTGAACCCAGCTTCCACCGGGATCGAACTCAGGTGATGATCAGATTGCTTTACCGCTCTCCAAAATGTATACATCAGAATGCCATGTCCCTAGAGAAGTATTTCCTTAAAGCCAAAAGTCCTGAATCACAAAGAGTGTCCAAAAACATCCAGTTACCAATTGTCCATGTTGCAGATTCCAAAGATGATAACCCCACAGTTCCAAACAAGATCCCAGTGGTGTTTCTTGTTTTGTAATTAAACTTTCTCAATGGAGAATCACTACTGTGTATCAGGCACCAACTGGACTTCCAAAGCCAAACACGGGCATCATTCAACACAGAGGACTGATCATCTTTCTCACTCTTCTGCCAGCTAATGAGCCTTCTGATAATGAGTGTGTCAAGATGAACATATGAAGCTGCCTTATACTGGATCCAACCCTCAGTCCATCAAAATCAGTATCGTCTACTCAGACTGGCAGCGGCTCTCCAGGGTCTCAAGCTGAGGTTTTCACGCCTACTTGCCTGGACCCTTTTTAGTTGGAGATGCCGGGGATTGAACCTGGGACCTTCTGCTTACCAAGCAGATGCTCTACCACTGAGCCACTGTCCCTCCCCAAAGATCTGACTCTCACCATGTTCTTGTCATGTTATCATGTATCTGCCTTCTGATGTATTTTATATTCTCATGCTTCTGCTTTGATTCTGTCTGCAGGCTCACAGTCTCAGTAACATTGGTATAAGTAATATCTCAGCCCTAGCCAGCAGCATGCATTCCTTTCACCAGCAGTGAAAGTCACCTGTTATCCTATGGCTGGAGTCTGTTGTTAACTTTCACTTTTGAAGAAAACGGTCTGAACTTGGAGGGGAGGGGGAAGAGTGTCTATCTTCGAATTATTGTAATTGCCTGCCAGAATTTGTGCACCTAAATGTACATGTAACTAATGGTCACCCTAAGATATAAAGGTATAGCCTGACCAGTGGAGGTCAGTTTTAGCAAGACCAGTCCTTGCTGTGAACATGGTAATCATTAAATAAAACCTGATATGACCAGTGGAGGTCAGATTTAGCAAGACCATTCCTTGCTAAGAACATGCTAATCATTAAATAAAACCTAATTTGATTTATATCCAAGAGGTGTAATTAAGGAATGCTGCACAGAACTTGACAGAGTGAAAGTCCTCTTCTACACAAAATGCCATACAATTATTATTATTATTACCCAGCAGGATTCCATGGCACAAATGGGAATCCTAGTCCCAAATCCTAGTCCAACACCTAAACCACTACATCATACTGCCTCTCTCTCTGTCCCTCTCACATTCTCTCTCTCCTTCCTTTTTAGCACTAACCACAAGCATTATTGTGATTTCTGGATTGGTCAACTGATGGTAGCCCTTGCTTTGTAACCTGAAATCAGAAACTAACTTCAAACCATGATTTCTGGTTTTGGTTAACACCAGCCATTGATTGGAGTGAATGACATTCACAGTGTGTCACTATGAATGAGACGACTGGGAGCAGATGTCTGGGCCTCTGGAGAGAGATGCCATCGCTATGCCAACTCTGTTTCTCTTTCCAGATGACTCAGATGAGACAGCGGTCGTCTCAGACTGGTGTCTGGTTGTGGCAAAGGGATGGGTTAGGGTGAACAAACAGAAGCACAGACAGCGTAAGACTGGGATGCTGTGGGTTGGTGTTGATAATGGGGCCATTCAGGGCTTGCAGGGCCAGTCTTTTTCTTATATATCCCAACAGACTTTTAATTCTTAGTTTGAGCTTTTGTGTGCATGCACACAAAATCTCACATTCAAAATTAAACTTTATTGGTCTTAAAGGTGCCAATGAATTCAAACTTCGTTCTCGTATCTGCTAACTCTTTTATTTGCATGCTAATTTGCTGCTATTCACAGGTCTTACCAACCGCTTTAATCTAATCTTAGCTATACTTACCACTCACTTATTTATGCATCTTGACTCTAACTAGCCCTTCCTGGCAACTAACCCCACACCTGTTTCACTGTGACCAATTTCCCACTAGCCTTATGCTGCTCTCACTCTCCTCTTCTCTATGGGGGTTTGTCGGATTTCAGATTATCTGCCCCGGGTCTGCAACTCGCTTTGCCTTTTTTGCTCAGCAAACAGAAACCTCTAAAAACCAAGTTTTTAGAGCTAGTTGCAGCCCCAAGGCAGATAGTGTGAAATCCAACTGAACCCCGGCAGAGAAGAGGCGCATGAGAGAGGCGTAAGGCGGTCTGAATCTGAAGAAGTCTGCTTGTACACAAAAGCTTGTACCTTGAATAAAACTTTCTTAGTCTTAAAGGTGCCACTGGATGTCTCAAACTTTGTTCTGCTGCTTCAGACAACATGGATACCAGCCTGAATTTATACATCCCAAGTTCCTGTTCATGCCATTGCTTAAGAGGTTTCATACTATCTCCCCACTCCTTGAATAGGGGATTTGTTTCTCACGGTAGGAGTTAACTAGCTTAGAAGCAGTAGTCAATGGTTCCTGTATCTCTTGTGATTAGATCTGAATTCTACATGATTGCTTTCTTCCTGCTTTTCATGGCCACTTGATGCTGCTATTTATTGACTTCCACACCTCCTACACAAAAAGTCTGCCTGCCACTGTGTTGCATCCAAACCTCATTTTGGGCAGGAACTCACAGGAGCGGAGCTCCAGAACCTCTAAATGTTATTGTGCTCTTTCTAGGGTTGCCAAATCCCTCCACTGCTGGGGGGGGGACTTAATCCTTAGTCTCTATAGCCTGGAGATCCATTGTAATCAGGGGTGGAATTCTGGCAGGAGCTCTTTTGCATATTAGGCCACACACCCCTGATTTAGCCAATCCTCCTAGAGCTTACAAAAAAGAGCCTTGTAAGCTCTTGGAGGATTGGCTACATCAGGGGTGTGTGGCCTAATATGCAAAGGAGCTCCTGCTAGAATTCCACCCCTGGTTGTAATCCAGTTTGGTAACCGTAGCTGGGATTTATCTTGGACAAACTCTTAAAGACCTGCGTTTCCAAAGAGATGCACTTTCGGTGAAACGAAAGGATTGGATTTGGCAACAGTTGCGAGCTTACCGGATTTAAATAGAAGCGAGTTACAGGTGCTCTTTACACTTTTGAGAGGTGGGAGGGGAATCAGAGTGTGAGCGTGCATGATAATGTTAAATAAAAATCATAACAACTCCAGTAATGCTGTCTTTCTCAGCAGCACGCCTCTCTCTCAGGTGTCAGCTTAAAGGTTGTGTGCACCCGCCCTTCTATTCCCTCTCCTCTTAAGTTAGAAGTTCTTTAGGTAACATAGCAACAGCTGCATCACGTGCTTTTCCCGCAGTGCCACCTCTAAGCAGATGTGAACTGGGCTGGCAAATAAAGTCGAAGAAAGTGTCAGACAGAAAGAGAGGGAGAGAGCAGCCAGGCAGACTCTGCATCGCTGCGGAATAATTCATTAGTAAAGGCTCTCTCACCTCGGCTGGCTCACAGAGGTAAATCCCAGCCCGCAAAATAAGTGAATTCTAATTACTTTGCTGCTGGATAATAGGAATTGTCAAGGCCAGTTACGTTCTGTAGCTTTTAAAAAAGATGTAACCCCATTTTCTCTTTGGCTCTGAGGCTTGTACCTTAAAATCTGTATTCCCCCCTAGGCCCTTAGCTAACCAGGGGCCCAGCCCCCTGACAGGTTTTGAGGCCCTTTCACCCTCTTCTCATAGCCACCCCCTGCTACATGATTTAAATTGCACCACTGCCCCTCCCATGCCATTTGAAGGGACTGCCAACCAGCTGATCAACAAGCTCTTTAAATAGGGATGCCAAGTCCTCTTCATCCCCCAGTGGGGAACATTTGTGCACGCCCCACACGCTGTAATGATGTCACCTGGAAGTGATGTCATCAAAATGTGCGGGGCCGTTCTAGGCGTTTCCGGGAAAACTCTATGGTTTCCCCAGATGCTCTAGCCATTTGGGAGGTTAAAACTCTATGGTACCTATTGCATCATAGAGTTTTACCTCCCAAATGACTAGAGCGTCAGGGGAAACCATAGAGTTTTCCCAGAAATGCCTAGAGTGGCCCCGCACGGGGCACCTCCATTTTGATGACATCACTTGTGGGCCAGTGGGTTGAGAACCTCCTGGGCGGGAGATTCCCCGCCCAGACCAGGGGGGTTGGCAGCCCTATCTTTAAATCACACAGGAGGGAGGGGGATGGCCCCAGCCTCTCCAGCTTTCAGCACTCAGCCCTATGGGCCCCTCCCCTGTGGTCCCTAGCTACAGGGCTGATTCCTCTTAAGATTTGTTTGCAACCCTTGGGTCGTGCCAAAAATACTAGCCTCCCATGGAATTACAGCTCATTTCCAGACTACAGAGATCAGTTAGCCTGGAGAAAATGGATGCTTTGGAGGGTGGAGTCCAGGGCTTTTTTTGTAGCAGGAGCTCCTTTGCCTATTAGGCCAGACACCCCTGATGTAGCCAATCCTCCAAGAGCTTAGAGGGCTCTTCTTACAGGGCCTACGGTAAGCTCCAGGAGAATTGGCTACATCAGGGGTGTCTGGCCTAATAGGCAAAGGAGCTCCTGCTACAAAAAAAGCCCTGATTGCTTGTATATAACCGTGCATCTGCTTTGACTTTATTGAACCCAGAAATTGTTTGTTTCATTGATTGTTCTTTTCAACCATTCGGTCATGTCCAACTCTTAGCAATTCTGTGGGCCAGCTCTCTCCACGTTTTCCGATCTTGTACTGTTTCTTTGAGCTGTTCTATGCTCAGGCTGGTGTCGACCAGGGGTGGAATTGTAGCAAGAGCTCCTCTGCATATTAGGCCACACACCCCTGATGTAACCAATCCTCCAAGAGCTTACAAGGCTCTTTTTTGTAATCTCTTGGAGGATTGGCTACATCAGGGGTGTGTGGCCTAATATGCAGAGGAGCTCCTGCTAGAATTCCAGCCCTGGTGTCAACTTTTATTTCACTGATCCTATTAGGCAAAGGGAGGGAAAAGATTATTCCAGCTAGGAATGCTATATACCCCTTTCGTGCAATGCAGGGCAATCTGAGATCCAGCCAGCTGATGCAGGCAGAACATAAAATGCAACAATGATTAACACTTAAGTCTGGTTTCCCACCATCCAATGCAAGCAACCTTTTCTTGCTCCCAGGACTGTAATTAGAGAGCTGCTATATGCAGCAGAAGGCATCGGTTTCTTCCCCCTTTCCGAATGGACTCACAGGCCAGTGTTGATTTTCCTGGAGGCACAAAGCACTGGGAACCAAAGCTGAAGCTATCTAACCATGTATGAATGTACATACGAATGCATGTAGGGCTTTTTTTGTAGCAACAGCTCCTTTGCATATTAGGCCACACCCCTGATGTAGCCAATCCTCCAAGAGCTTACAGGGCTCTTAGTACAAGGCCTACTCTAAGCTCCAGGAGGATTGGCTACATCAGGGGTGTGTGACCTGATATGCAAAGGAGTTCCTGTTACAAAAAAAGCCCTGAATGCATGCATGCTCACTTTCTAGCAGGAGCTAATTTGCATATTAGGCCACACACCCCTGATGTAGCCAATCCTCCAAGAGCTTACAGGGCACTTCTTTCAGGGGCTACTGTAAGCTCTTGGAGCTACATCTGTAAGCTCTTGGGTACATTGGGAGGTGCAGTATAATATGCAAAGGAGTTCCTGCTAGAAAGTGAGCCCTGCATGTATGTATGGATGTATTCATGGGAAGGAAAACAACAAGGGTTGCATCAGTGCTTAGTTCTCGTGGCCCTTTCTTACATGTCCCGGGATATGCTGGTTGCCTCTTTAGGTCAGGAAGCAATTTTTCTCCAGGCCAGTTTGGTCAGAGATCCTGGAGAGTTTTGGGGGGGTTTGCCATCTTTTGGGCATGGAGCAGAGGTCACTGGTGGGGGGAAGTATTTGTGAATTTCCTGTACTGTTCAGGGGGTTGGACTAAATAACTTCCAACTCTATGACTCTGTATCTATGTATGTATAGCTTTTTTTTTGTTTAGAAAAAGCCAGCAGGAACTCCTTTGCATATTAGGCCACACCCCCGACACCACCATTTTCCACATGGTTTTTTTGAGGGATAATGTCATGCAGTCCACTCTCTTAAGCAGCCATTTTCTCCAGAAGGAGTGGAAGAAATTCTTTAAATCAATAAATAATAAATAAGTGATTGATGTAGCCTGGAAATCAGTTGTCATTCCAGATCCTAGAATGACAACTGATTTCCAGGCTACATAAATCACTTATCCAGGAATCCAGAAGATCACAGCTGTAATTCCAAAATTGCTGGAGAGCTGCTGGTATTGTCTTTTAAATATCCCCCCCCAAAAAAATTCAAGTAAATTAGACCAAGAGGTCCAATTCTGTGGGCTCCTGAACAAGGTGCCCCCAGTAGTCCTCCAGCCCCCAGTTGTTTCCCGTGGAAAGAGAGGGAAACGCCCACTAGAATCTAAAACACGAGAATATCTCCCCATAGAAAAGCTACTACTGAAGCTCTTGCTAAGCCTAACCAATATTAATACCGAAGAATCTGAAACTATGTAACATCCAAGAATCTGAAACTATACAAAACACACAAATCTCGATCTATTTAAAGAATGTGAATCTCAAAGTAAACCATGAGAATCCACCCAAAAAAATTGAACCTCACACAACCTGACTCCTGCAATGAGCAGATGTTTAGAAAACAACAGAAACACTTGGAAGTGGCAGAATCAGGGCTTTTTTTGTAGCAGGAACTCCTTTGCGTATTAGGCCCGCACCCCTGCTGTAGCCAGTCTTCCTGGAGCTTATAGTAGACCCTGTACTAAGAGCCCTGTAAGCTCCAGAGGGATTGGCTACATCAGGGGTTGTGGCCTAATATGCAAAGGAGTTCCTGTTACAATAAAAGCCCTGAACAGAATCTTACCTCAAGCAGTCTGGCGAGCCAATGCCAAGACCCAGAAGACACAACAATACTGGGGGTCTGCAAACCCTGGCTCCTGACATTCCTGGTTAATCCTTAATATTTCCAGGATTTTTCAGCAGCCAGTGTTTTGGCTACCCCCAAAAATCCCTGGTTATTATTTTTAATATACACTTTGGGCTTGGTTATACCCAGGGCTTTTTTTTTCTGGGGGGATGTAGTGGGACAGAGTTCCAGAATCTCTTTGTGGAAATAAAATTCTCCCCCAAAAAATGTTTAAAAGTTTATGATGGGCTCCTGTGTGTTTCTCCTTCATTTCTCTCTTGAGAGTTCCGGCACTTCTATTTCCAGGAGAAGAAAGTCCTGGTTATAGCCATGGGTGGAATTCTAGCAGGAGCTCCTTTGCATATTAGGCCACACACCCCTGATATAGCCAATCCTCCAAGAGCTTACAAGGCTCTTTTTTGTAAGCTCTTGGAGGATTGGCTACATCGGGGTGTGTGGCCTAATATGCAAAGCAGCTCCTGCTAGAATTCCATCCCTGGTTATATCCAAACGCATATTTGGGATACAAACAAATATCCTGAGTACCGTTTGATCTTAATGAAGGAAGAAGCACTAAGGACGGCATTTCGGATTTCACCTGGTAGATGGGGGTGAAATTTAGTGGTGGGAGTCAGGCTTAAAGGGCCACTTCCAAATCCACTTAAAGTTAAATGACATACACACACACACACACACAAAGAAACAAACAAAATTTTTTAAGTGCAATTTGTCATCTTTTTGAAAGCTAGATTTGAGTCCAGTAGAGGCCTTAGTAAGCCAAAACTCCCTTCAATTCTAGATATTCCATGGCAAACCAACACAGCTACCCCCTGAAATCATATTTTAAAATAATCTTTAAAATTATAGCAGAGCCTCGTGGTGCAGAGTGTTAAAGCTGCAGTACTGCAGTCCTAAACTCTGCTCACAACCTGAGTTTGATCCTGGTGGAAGCTGGGTTCAGGTAGCTGGCTCGAGGTTGACTCAGCCTTTCATCCTTCCGAGGTCAGTAAAATGAGCCCCCAGCTTGCTGGGGGCAAAGTGTAAAAGACTGGAGAAGGTAATGGCAAACCACCCCGTAAAAAGTCTGCCGTGAGAACATTGTGAAAGCAGCAGCATCCCAGAGTCCGAACGACTGGTGCTTGCACAGGGGACCTTTCTTTTCCTACCAACACAGGAAAAAGTAGCTGCCCACTGAAAGCACAGTCTCTCTCTCTCTCTCCCTCTTTCTCTCTCAACTCAATTTAGAAAGCTTTGGGCTTGACTGAGATTGTAGCAAGATCTAACTGTTAAAAGAGGAAGATTTCCTAATGTTTAACCTGAGGGCATTTGAACTCTCCACTACAACTGGACTCCAGCAGAGCAACACAGCCCCAAGGCACGTCTCGCAGGGAAGGACGAGAGAGAGAGAGAGAGAGAGAGAGAGAGAGAGAGAGATTGCTTTCCTCCCTGCCTTTTCATATGTCAAACCCTCTGCTTATTCCTCTGGAGCTTTTCTCTGTCTCTCTCTGTCTGGCCATCTCAGTTATTTGACACTCTTAGGCTGTGATCATACACACTAAATAATGCACTTTCAATCCACTTGCAGTGCACTTTCCAACTGGATTTTACTGGGTGAACTGGCAAAATCCAGTTGGAAAGTGCCTTGAAAGTGGATTGAAAATAGGCTTGCCAATACCCAGGTCCCAGCAGGGGTTCTTCTGCTTTCCCAGGCTCCTTCCCACCTCCAGTCAGCTGGCCGGCGGTGGGGAAGCCCCACCCCCAAAGCCACCATGTGACTTTCCACCTCTGGGGGCTCCAGTCTCCAATTGGAAAGGCTTCCTCTTCGGATGGGGTGTCTGTGTTACTTGGAAGAAGTTGGCTGCAACTCGTGAGTAGAGAGGCCAATCCCTCGCTTCAGAGTTGCCAGAAACAGGGGGGGAGGAACGTCTGCTGAGCACTTCATTATTCCCTATGTAGAGATTGATTCTCATAGGGTATAATGGGGAATTGATCTGGAGGTTTCAGGGGCTCTGGAAGAGCTGTTTTTTGATGTGGAGGCACCATATTTTCAGTATAGTATCTAGTCCCTCTCCCCAAAGTACCCCCCAAGTTTCAAAGCAATTGGACCAGGGGGTCCAATTCTATGAGCCCCAAAAGAAGGTGCCCCTATCCATTATTTCCTACGGAAGGAAGACATTTAAAACGGTGTGCTGTCCCTTTAAATGTGATATCCAGAACTCCCTTGGAGTTCAATTATGCTTGTCACACCCTTGTTCCTGGCTCCGCCCCCAATGTCTCCTGGCTCCACCCCCAAAGTCCTCAGATATTTCTTGAATTGGACTTGGCAACCTTAATTGAAAGTCCATTATTTAGTGTGTGTGATCACCGTCTTAGTGACTTTTGTTGAGAGCCGTGGAATGGGCCCATGCCATGGACTAGGTGTGCATGTCCAAAGCACAAGCTCCTTCCCCCACAGTTCTAGCATAAAAAGACTCAAACAAATAATAATGGAGAGTCCTGCTGCTGCTCCTTCAAGGCCCTTCTCAAAACCCACCTGTTTCATGAAGACGTTGGCACAAATAGAGGTAGAATTCTAGCAGGAGCACCTTTGCATATTGGGCCACACAGCCCTGATGTAGCCAATCCTCCAAGAGCTTACAGGACTCTTATTCCAGGGCCTACTGTAAGCTCTTAGAGGATTGGCTACATCAGGGGTGTGCGGCCTAATATGCAAATGAGCTCCTGCTAGAATTCCACCCCTGGGCACAAACTCCCCTGTCGTCTTTATCCCATATTGAAACAAAGCCCAAACACATGTCACTATTTGGTTTGCCATCTTCTTCTTTTTAACAAAATAATGAGTTTATTAAACCAATGTAAATTACATAATATGTTACCACAGGGGTAGTAAAACCTTACATTAGTTATACTGTATATTAAAGCAGCCCCGTGGCGCAGAGAGGTAAAGCTGCAGTACTGCAGTCTGCACTCTCTGTTCAAGACATGAGTTCGATCCCGGCCAAAGCTGGGTTCAGGTAGCCAGCTCAAGGTTGACTTCAGAGGTTGGTAAAATGAGTACCCAGCTTGCTGGGGGGGGGGGGTGAGGAGGAGTGTAGATCTGGGGAAGGCAACGGCAAACCACCCTGTAAAAAAGTCTGTCATGAAAACGTCATGTGACATCACCCCAGAGTCAGAAACGACTGGTGCTTGCACAGGGAACTACCTTTATCTCTCTTTTAAAAAATACATATATACAGCGGTCCCCAACCTTTTGGGCACCAGGAACCGGTTTTGTGGAAGACAATTTTTCCATGGACCGGGGGGGGGGGGGGGGGCAGGGGCGATGGTTTCAGGATGATACATTGTGCATTTTATTTTGGTGTGGTGGTTAAGTGCGTGGACTCTTATCTGGGGGGACTGGGTTTGATTCCCCCACCCCTCCACTTGCAGCTGCTGGAATGGCCTTGGGTCAGCCATAGCTCTGGCAGAGGTTGTCCTTGAAAGGGCAGCTGCTGTGAGAGCCCTCTCAGCCCCACCCACCTCACAGGGTGTCTGTTGTGGGGTGAGAAGATATAGGAGATTGTGAGCCACTCTGCAATTCAGAGTGGAGGGCGGGATATAGATCCAATGTATTATTGTTGTTATTATTATTATTACTACTACTACTACGTAATATATAATGAAATAATTATACCACTCATGGCCCGGTTGCTAACAGGCCATGGACCAGGACCGGTCCAGAGACCGGGGTTGGGGACTCTTGCATATATAGATTGACCAGTATAGACAGGATTATAAACAATTTAACAAAAATAGAGGATGTTAAAAGAATAATAAATCATGATAATATGCATTATTCAGAATAACATTTTGCCCCACCAGATAATTAACCACTGGAAACCAAAGTATCCAAAAATTTTGTTGGTATTTTGCCAAGTCTAGAGGCATAGTACTATGAGTGATTTTATCACGTATAAAAACCTCCCAGATTTTATTTTGTCATTGACTAATTGTAGGGCAGGCTTTGACTCTCCATTTAGAGGCAACGAGCGATCTAGCCAGTGCCAACAGATAAGAGATTAAAGTGAATTTCATCTTATTACCTTGAAAGGATGGCGACAAACCCAACAGAACCATTTTCCAGGCCTCCCAGAATTACAATTGATCTTCAGGCAGGGTTGCCAGGTACCCCCTAGCAACTGTAAGGTAGGAGTGGAGGGGTCTGCTGACAGTGAAGAGAGATCTAGGATGGCATCGCCAGTGACATCACTTCCACTATGCACCAGAAGTGAAGTCATTGCATTGTTGGTGATGCAGGGATGCATTGGCATTTGGGTGAAAACTGTATGGAAAAAGAAGAAGAGAAGGAGGAGAAGATTATTGGATTTATATACCACCCTTTATTTGGTGTCTCAGAGTGGTTTACAATCTTCTTCCCTTCCTCTCCCCACAACAGACACCCTGTGAGGTAGGTGAGGCTGAGAGAATTTGGAGAGAATGGCTCTTGAGAGAACAGCTCTGAGAGAACTGTGACTGATCCAAGGTCACCCAGCAGCTGCAAGTGAAGGAGTAGGGACTCACACCCGGTGCTCCCGGATTAACTGCTACAGCAAACCACAGAATTTTTGCCCAAATTCCAAACCATTCTGCTAGCAGGTAGAACAAGGATGTCACTTCCAACGTTTACCAGAAATGATATCACCGTGTTGCTGGTGATACTGGCCTAGGCCTCCTTTGGCTATCAGGAAGTCCCTCCCCCACCAGCCAGTTGATTGGCAGTGGGGGAGAGGATCCAGCATGCAGATTCCCTGCCCTTGCAGGGCTGAGCAAGCCTGTCTCCTGACTGCAGAAAGCGATTCTTATGGAGAAAGCAGCTTCTTTGGAAGGTGGACTGCATGGTGTTATTCCCTGCTGAGGTTCCTCCCCAAGTCCCGAGTCCGTTTCAAGGTGCTTTAAAGCCCTGTATGGTCTAGGGTCTTTTCAGTGGCAGCACCACTGAATGGCTGTATGGCTAGGGCCTTTTCAGTGGCAGCACCAATAATGTGGAACGCCCTCCCAGAGGCCATAAGGGCTCTGCGGGATCTCTCCCAATGCCGCAGGGCCTGTAAAACCAAATTATTTCGACAGGCCTTTAATACCTAAACGGGAGAGGACTGCCACTTGACACTGCTGAAAAACAAGCAAAGAGAGATGGCTGTGCTACCTGAAGTCAAAACAAAAAGCCAATAAGGCACACAACCATGCAGTGCTTCAAAGACTTATGAAAAGGACTTATGCAAAAATCATTCACAACTTTAATTACACATGCTGACTCATTCAAAAAAACATTTGAGAGGTTCGTGAGGAGCACCCACTCCTTTTCCAATCACTCTTAAGGACACAAAAATTCTTACATTCTGAGGGCTCCGTAGAACTACTGATTTTTGCATAAATTCTTTTCATAAGTCTTTGCAGCACTGCATGGTTGTGTGCCTTATCGGCTTTTTGTTTTGACTCGGCACTGCTGAGCAACGTCACTTATGAGCAACTGTGATCACCATAGGATCGCTGTCGGAAAAAGAATGGATTGTCGAAGAAAGAAAGCTGTGATCCCGCCTATACTGAAAATTTCTGAGTAGCACCATGAATGTGTTTTAATTGTTAATTTTACTGTTTTAAAATTGTAACCTCAGATTGTTTTTAATTGTTAGCTGCCCTGAGTCTGCTTGCAGAGAGGGAGGGATAGAAAACAAGGTAATCAATCAGTCAATCAATGCACTCCTCAGCCTCCAAGCCCAAATCCTCAGCAATTTCCCAAGTCAGAGTTGTCAGTCTTGGTCATTAAATTAACATATTCTTTCCGTATTTAGCCCCTCCCTGTCCCATTTTCCTCCAGTGCAAAGAACTTCAAGTCTGCAGACTCTTTGGGGCAGACACTTGCTTTCTTGTCCACTAAAGCATACTACAAACAAGTAGTGCTACATTTAAAACAATAATTTGCAGGGGGAAAGCAGAACTCTCTGAACTGGCCTTAACGCGAAGGTTGAGAAACACAAACGCTGCTGGTTAAGTCTTTCCTCCCCCCCCACCCCGCTCCGGAAGAATGTAAGTAAGACGTGCGCCGTGACCTGAGACATCTGTTACCAAACAGCTTGTGATCACCGTTTCTGTCGTGGGAAAATGAAGCTTTAATAGGATTTTGTTATTAGCGCATTTGTGGGATCCAAGCAGTTATTTTAGTTTCTTCAGCAGTAACAGTCCTGAGATGCATTTATTAGAAATCTTTTCCTCCAAACCATACAAAACAGTGTATCTGCTCATTTTGTCCCATGTGACCATCAGATCAATGGACTCCGACAGAGTCAGAGACTCCAATGGGTCACAGATTCCCAACTGAAGGGTTGTAAGCAGGGCTTTTTTTTTTGTAGCAGGAACGCCTTTGCATATTAGGCCACACCCCTCTGATGTAGCCAATCCTCCAAGAGTTTACAGGGCTCTTAGTACAGGACCTACTGTAAGCTCCTGGAGGATTGGCTACATCAGGGTGTGTGGCCTAATATGCAAAGGAGTTCCTGTTACAAAAAAAGCCCTGGTTGTAAGGTCCAATACAGCTGTTTTTGTTATGGCTTTTTTGGAAGAACCTAATACTAGTGCAGGAAAGAAGGGGGCACGATATTAACTGATCCTGCCAGATCTTGAAAGCAAAGTAGGGTTGGTACTGGGAAAGAAGGTTCTACAGAGGAAGGCAATGGCCAGCCACCTCTGCTTCTCACTTTCCTTGAAAGCTCCTTGTTGGAGTTGCTGTCAGTTGGTTACAACTTGATGGCACTTATGTATGTAATGCTAGTCTAAGGTTGCCAAGTCCAGTTCAAGAAATAACTGGAGACTTTGAGGGTGGAGCCAGGGGACTTTGGGGGTGGAGCCAGGAGCAAGGTTGTGACAAGCATAACTGAACTCCAAAGGGAGTTCTGGCCATCACATTTAAAAGGACTGCGCTCCTTTTAAATGCCTTCCCTCCACCGGAAATAATGAAGGATAGGGGCACCTTCTTTTGGGGCTCATAGAATTGGACCCCCTGGCATTGGTAGAACTGGACCCCCTGGCTCATAGAATTGGACCCCCTGCAAAGAAGCTCTGGCTCTTTCTCCTTCCTCCCCAGGGGACCAGGAGGGGGAGAAGCCTCAGCCAATGGAGAAAATCGAGGTTTTGCTCTGTAGCTCCTGTGCAATTGAGCAAGCCTTGCAAAGCAAGTTGAGATGCAGAAGGAAGCAAGAGAGAGGGAGAAGGAAGCAGATGACAGCCAGTGGCTCGAGGGCCTGATAGTGCTCCACACACCCAAGCACTTGGGAAGATGAGCATGAGGGCCACTGTGTGGAAGCATCTAAAGCGCTTGATGACGTTATCAGTGCTGGGCGGAGGTGGGACGCCAGACGTTAGCCTTGCCTAGGGTGCCAGACAGACTAGGGCTGGCCCTTCTTGAAAACCCAGAACTGATGTAGGGTAGCTCTAGAAATTGATGGAAACTCTGTGATAGATTTTGGGGCAATACCTAGAGCTACACTATGTCACTTCTGAATTTTCCTGGAAGGAATGTAGTGGTGCATGTGATATTCTGCCCCGCATGTCAACCCCGGGTGGGGAGGGGCTAGAGAACTCCAAGAGTTATAACTGATCTCCAGACTACAGAGGATGGCTCTCCTTGAGAAAAGTCTGCTTTGGAGGCTGGACTCCATGGCATTGTATTCCACTGAGGTCCAGGAATCCCCCATCCTGCCTCCTGCTTCCTACAGCCTCTTGGAGAAGTAGCCAGGAGAAATAAATTGTAAATATCCATTGAGCCTAGAGTTGCCAAGTCCGATTCTTATCTGGGGACTTCAGGGGTGGAGCCAGGAGACTTTAGGGGTGGAGCTAGGAGATTTTTGGGTGGAGCCAGGAGCAAGTTTGTGAAAAGCATCATTGAATTCCAAAGGGGGTTCTGGCCTTCACATTTAAAGGTTTGCTGATTTTGGTAATTTGGTAATACCCAGCCCCAGAGACGTCCATCTAGCCTCGATGGAGGCCAGGGCCTTTTCAGTCCTGGCCCCTGCCTGGTGGAATAAGCTCCCCCTGGAGATCCAGGCCCTGTGGGATCTGCTTCAGTTCCGCAGGGCCTGTAAAACAGAGCTCTTTCGCCAGGCTTTCAGCTGAGGCAGTGGGCGTCACTTATTACTGGCCTCCCCCCCTCATTCCATCGCACCTTCCATCCCAGCGCTACAAGATCTGCTGGACCTGGACAATAGGTCCCATCTGTGAGGGAGAATCTGCCATCTTAGTCTTTGTAGTTTTAGATTTTATATATTTTAAATTGGTTTTTTATTGTTTTTCACTGTTGACTGTTTTTATGATGTAACCTGCCCTGAGCCTGCTCTATGGGAAGGGCGAGCTAGAAATCTAATAAAATAAATAAATAAAAGGGACCGCACACCTTTTACATGCCTTCCCTCCATTGGAAATAATGAAGGATGGGGCACCTTCTTTTGGGGCTCATAGAACTGGACCCCCTGGGCCAATCTTTTTGAAACTTGGAGGGTGTTTTGAGGAGAGGCACAGGATGCTATGCTGAAAATGTGATGCCCTTACCTCAAAAAAACAGCTGCCTCAGAGCCCCAGATACCTGCAGATCAATTTTCCATTATACCCTATGGGAATCTGTCTCCATGGGGAATAATGGAGTACCTAGCAGATATTTCTCTCCCCCCCCTTTCTGATAACCCTGAAGCAGGGGGAGGGCCTCCACACTGGGGGATCCCCTGCCCCCACCTTGGGATTGGCACCCTAATTGGGCCAACAACATGACTTCATTTCCAGGGAAAACCTGTCCTGGAAGTGACATTTGTCCTGTTTGGAATCACTATGATTTTACCACAGACTTTCTAACAATTCCTAGATGTCACTTCTTTCCCAGTAGTGACATCATGTCATCCCTGATAACTGCCTTCATCTCCCCGCTCCCTCGTCTCCCATCATTTGCTGAACCTGACCACCCTACTGACATCCCTTTTCAGGTTCCACCCCAAAATCTCCTGAAAATCCCCAAACCAGAGTAGGCAACCCTACTCCTGAGCCCCAGTTTTGGCCTCTTTAAAATAGAATATTTACTAAACATTAAATATAATATTAACAGATAATAAGTTTTATAAGCAGATCCTTGTAAACTATTATTACAAAATTACAATAAATTAATTCCACAGCATCTGTTACAGCATACAAAAAAATGCACATAGGAATTTAGAATTCCAATACATTAAATCCCATTCTCTGTTGTGACCACAATCTGTTCTCCTGTTTAGTAGGCCAGTGGCAACGGGGGAAGACGTGGTGGAAAGTCTAAGTATAAATCTGAAGCAGGCTGCATACTTGTGGCTGCGCATTTCTATCAGACATCTGTCAGATGAGTTGGCAGAATTAAAAGCTTGTTTTCTTTTTCCAGCCTTTTTATAAGTTCCCAGAGCTCCTAAATCACCAAACAGTATTTCCACCCCTGCCTTTCAACTGAAAAGTACCGTAAATTCCATATTTGTGAGGCTATTAGTTTCAGTCCCTTAGACAGCACTAGTTACACAAGGCTTGTCCCTAAGTCTTATAGAACAGTTGCATCGCCATGAAGAAGAAGATATTGGATTTATATCCCACCCTCCACTCCGAATTTCAGAGTCTTGGAGCGGCTCACAATCTCCTTTATCTTCCTCCCCCACAACAGACACCCTGCAAGATGTGTGGGGCTGAGAGAGCTCTCCCAGAAGCTGCCCTTTCAAGGACAGCTCTGTGAGAGCTATGGCTGAAACAAGGCCATTCCAGCAGCTGCAAGTGGAGGAGTGGGGAATCAAACCCAGTTCTCCCAGATAAAAGTCCACACACTTAATCACTACACCAAACTGGCTCTCATGCTTATTGGATTTTGCAAAATGTCCCCAAACTTTGTGCAGGAGAAAATCAATGGATTGAGATAGATGTATCACAGAAAACAGATTATTGTATCCACTAGGGCAGGGGTGGCCAACAATAGCTCTCCAGATGTTTTTTGCCTACAACTCTCATCAGCCCCAGCCACTGCCCATGCTGGCTGGGGCTGATGGGAGTTGTAGGCAAAAAACATCTGGAGAGCTAGTGTTGGCCACCCCTACACTAGGGTTCCCATCACACACACCCTGATGGGGGCAGGGGTTCCCCCACTTTTGGGGCCTCCAATTCACTGCCTTGGAACTGGCTAGAGGAGGGTGTCCTGACCCCAAAGACCTCTGATGCATGTGATATGACTGACACAATGACATCATCCGGAGGTGATGTCATGGTTCCATGCACATCACACAGGGGACACGCCAGCATTTGGGTAAAAACTCTATGGTGACCATAGAGCCCCCCCTCCCAAAATAATAGAGCACCCCTGCAAGGCAAGCCTGGTACGATGACATCACTTCTGGGTGATGTCATTGCAGAGCCCACACAAAACACACGTGCCAACGACCTCCAGGATCACCTGCAGCAGCCAGGAGAGACCTGACAACTCTAGTAGCCCCTGAAAACCGATGGTATTATCCGGGACATTGTCAAGGACAAATTTGGAGCCAGATTAAATTTGTGGCTACAGGAGTAACAGAATGTACCTTTTCCTTCCTCAAGACTTTAAATGAAATGAATTTAAGTCTCCTTACATAAATAGCAGTGATTGCAGATTATGTTCAGTTGATAAACCATCTGCCTCCTTGCTGTTGCCATCAAGTCATGGCTGACTTACAGTGATCCTGTGGAATTTTCAAGGCAAGAAACGATCAAAGTTGCCTTTCTCCATGTCACGACCCTGGTATTCCTTGGTGGTCTCTCAGGGCCTGTGGTAGGGGGTTTGGTGCCCTAGGTGAGCTGCCCACTAGCGCCCCCCCCTGAAATTTAAAGAACAGAGAATTGTAGAAGAAATGAAGAAACTTGAAACTATTTCCATTTTTAATTTACAGTTTTTTATTTTAAATTTTAATTTTTAAAAAAAGATTGTGGGATTAAGCAATAAACGTTGTGAGAATACTATTTGATCCTTTTAGCTGGAGGTGCCAGGGACAAGACCTTGTGCAGGTGAGAAAGATGCTCTACCACTGAGCTGTAGCTCCCATCGCATGGCTCTGTTAAAGTAGAGTAGGAACGATGAGTGGCAACATACAACGCCAACAGGAGCCAAATTTTAGAAACAGTAATTGGCTTTTCTTCAGCTTTTAAAATTGGTTAAGTTATCCCTGCCAGGCTCCGAGGAGCACACTGGGCAGGCACCATCCGCTTTTGCATTTCCTGGGTCTGTAACAGACCCGGGGAATGCAAAACCAGCCAGGCAGCGTCTGCCTCCATGGAACCTTTTTTCCATTGGGGAAGGCAGGCTCCAAAGAGCACCCATGTTGCACATGGGGAGAGGGGGCGCCTGAAGGCACCCCCTAGACCAGGTGGCACTCTAGGCGGTCGCCTACTTGGCCTAATCCCATGCACCAGCCATGCTCCTATCCAAATACTAGCCAGGGCTGACCCTACTTAGCTTCTGAGATCTGATGAGATCAGGCTAGGCTGGGCCATCCAGGTCAGGTGCAGGGGTGGAATTCTAGCAGGAGCTCCTTTGCATATTAGGCCACACCTCCCTGATGTAGCCAATCCTCCAAGAGCTTACAAAAAAGAGCCCTGTAAATTCTTGAAGGATTGGCTACATCAGGGGTGTGTGGCCTAATATGCAAAGGAGCTCCTGCTAGAATTCTACCCCAGGTCAGGTGTATCCACCTTCGACTAGACTGATTTAAAAAGTCATTTGGAAAACCTCTTTCCAGGAACCCTCTAAGGATACTGAAGGAAAACTTGGAATCCAAGGCAAGTGGGATTCTAGCCTGAAACCAAATGGAAACTGCAATAATTCAATCACAATCTAAAAATAAAGTGTTCAGAAAACTGCTGCTTGACTCGGGTTTTGGATCAGAGCGCCAAGGCTTCACTTGTGCCTCTTCATCTTTATCTGTTCTTCTTCTTTTAAAAGTTGGTGTTAGTTATTTGGAGGCAAAGTAAAAAGAAATTGTATCTCTGTCTGCTCCCATTCACAAAGAAATAGCAGAACCACAGGAAAAATTCATAAGGCTAGAAATATATGTCATCCAAAATGCCGCATAGCGTATGAAAATGACAAGGAAACTGGTAAACTACTAAATGCATATAGCAAAAAGACAATTCAATCCATACTACTCAAGTGCAATACCACTCAGTGACAAAAAGTCTTTCAAACAGAGCCCCCCAAAAAACCTGGCAGGTGAAAGACAGGAAAGGTCTCTCCAAAATGACATACTCTGGAAGACCGAAATTGTGCTCTCAAACAATGCTGAGGTTCCTAGCCTGACAATTATTTCAACCAGGGCTTGTTTTGTAGCAGGAACTCCTTTGCATATTAGGCCACACACTCCTCCTCTAAGAAGAACCCTGTAAGCTCTTGAAGGATTGGCTACATCAGCCTAATATGCAAAGGAGTTCCTGCTACAAAAAAGCCCTGGTTTTAATACGAAATGCCTTTTTCAAGGGCTGGACTTCAATATTAATTTACGTGAAACTTACTGTTAGTTACTCTAGGCTTACTTTAAGCCTTCAAAAATATAATCTATGGTCACAGTGGGACCTACTTGTTCAAACACCCGGCAAAGTAATTCTTCACAGCCAGTAGACATCGGCTTCCCATGTGGGAGTTCCATTGACAAAAATTTCCATGCTGGAAAGACACCAGACCAAGAAAGTACCCATTACCCCGCACTGATGACATCTCCAAAGAAAACATTTCTAATGAAGTTACTGTGAGAGAAGGAGGAGGACTGTGGAAAAATACCCAATGGCCACTTACAGTTTGTATAAACCCCTGTGCCACTGAGCCCTTGGGGAGAAGGGAAGGTCTGTATCCCCAAAAAAGAAACAGAACAAGTAAAAAGGGGAGAAAGTTACTGGTGTGGGAAGCTATGAGGGAAAGGGCAGAGTTCTCAAACATCAAGGAAATTACTTGTTCTGTTAGGCAGTTTGGCGTAGCAGTTTGGTATAGTATTTAAGTGCACGGACCGAAAGCCAGTTTGGTGTAACGGTTAAGGTATCTGGGAGAACCCTGTTTGATTCACCACTCCTCCACATGCACCTGCTGGAGTGACCTTAGGTCAGTCATAACTCTCTCAGAGGCTGTTCTGTTCAAGAGCAGCTCCTGGAGAGTTCTCTCTGAGCCCCACCTACCTCACAGGGTGTCTGTTGTGGGGAGGGGAAGGGAAAGGAAACTGTAAGTTGCTCTGAGATTCTGAGTGAAGGGCAGGTAGAAATCCAATCTCCTCCTCCTCCTCCTTCTCCTCCTCCACCTCCTTCCTCCTCCTCCTCTTCTTCTTCCCAAACTAAGCCTTCATCAAGGCCCAAACGAGACAAGAAGAGGCAGCCATGCTTGGTGGTAGGATTGCCACCCAGTGTCCAAATGGGACCCGCAGTTCTCTTGGAATTGCCAGAGGTCTCAGGGTTCAGAGATCAGCTCCATTATAAGCTATTTTGAGGAGAACAAGCAGGATAGTAAATGAAGTAGATTAATAAAGATAGTTCACCTGGCAGCACCCATTTGAAGCAAGAGGAAAGACACCGGCGTCCTGACGATTAGCTTCACAGGCTCAAATGAAAAAGGATAAAAAGGAAGTGGGGTCATTAGAAGTCAGGGTATGATCTAAGATGCTTGGGGGAAGGGAAGCTTTTCCAAATGATTGACTCCAGAAGCAGGTGTCAGCTTTTAAACTGGACCCTCTAGCTGTTCCCTTTATATCAGTTTGAGCATATATTTACCTCCATGCCTTGAAAAGCTTCAACGTTTCCACTAGGGTTGCCAAGTCTAATTCAAGAAATATCTGGGGACTTTGGGAGTGGAGCCAGGAGACACTGAGGGTGGAGCCAGAAGCAAGGTTGTGACAAGCATAATAGAACTCCACAGGGAGTTCTGGCCATCACCTTTAAAGGGACCGCATACCTTTTAAATGCCTCCCCTCCCTTGGAAATAATGAAGGTTAGGGGCACCTTCTTTTGGGGCTCATAGAATTGGACCCCCTGGTCCAATCCTTTTGAAACCTGAAAGGTTTTTTAAGGAGAGGCACTGGATGCTATGCAGAAACTTTGGTGCTTCTAACTCAAAAAACAGCCCCCCCAGAGACTTGCGGATCAATTCTTCATTATTCCCTATGGGAATTGGTCTCCATAGGGAATAATGGAGTCTCCGGCAGACATTCCCCCCACACACACACTTTCTGATGACCCTGAAGCAGGGGGAGGGCCTCCAAACCAGAGGATCCCCTGCCCCCACCTGGGGATTGGCAACCCTAGTTTCCACACATTAAGCCTCTATTAAAGGGGACAGAACACTGACCAGGAGAATGTAACAGTGTGCAAGGCTATGCTTGCTGAAGAAGTTTGCCCTGATTTATAGAAGCTTGGATAAAACAGCCAGCAAAACCGGACTTGTATACTGGTTCCGCCTGTCGCTGCAATCTGTATTCTGGATGGAGCTGCAAGTTGTGTTTTGAACGACTAAAGAGTTTGTTATTTGGAACTGCTGCCATGTATATTCTGATGGACTAAGATTTTGCTATTTGTAACTGCAGTAGAAGGAATGGAGGCAATTTTACCAGGGAAAGTGTGAACTATGTTCAGATACAAAAATATCAGTTGGATACATTGGGATGGTCTGATTTTTTGTTGCAAACACATCCCTTGGTGCAGGTATAACTAAGAGACTTTGTCTTTGTGCTTTCATGAATAAACTTATGTTATAAAAATCACAAGAAATTGACGAGAAAGGTGCAAGACCAGTGCTTTTTTTGAGCACACATAGGGACGCAGTTCCAGCTGGCTTGGCATCAGGGGGTGTGGCCTAATATGCAAATGAGTCCCTGCTGGGCTTTTTCTACAAAAAAAGCCCTGTACGAGATGTTGTTTGCACGGAGCTTCATAGCTTTGCTTCATCTCTATAATCCACGTGGCTCATTTTATTGTTACACCCAGGGCTTTTTTTGCAGCTGGAACTCCTTTGCATATTAGGTAGGGCTTCCAAGCTCCTGGGCCAGGCAGGGTTTCCCCCACCCTGTAGGTTCCCAACCTGCCGGCCCACATTGGGGAATGTCTGCCTGATGTCACCAGACGCTCTAGGAGCTTCTAGGAAAACTCGATGGTTTTCCCGTACGCTCTATCAATTTGGGAGGGGGAACTCTATGGTACCTATTGTACCATAGACTTTTCCATTCCAAATTGCTAGAGCGTCTGGGAAACTCTTAGAGTTTTCCCGGAAGCTCCTAGAATGCCCAGTGTACAATGTCACCAGTGTGGACGTCACTTGTGAGTGATGTCATTGCGCTGTGCATGCGCAAAACCAGTCCCCCACCAGAGGCCGTGGGGAATTTGGCAACCCTAATATTAGGCCACACACCCCTGATGCAGCCAATCTTCCTGGAGCTTACACTAGGCCCTGTAAGAAGAGCCATGTAAGCTCTTGGGGGATTGACTACATCAGGGGTGTGTGGCCTAATATGCGAAGGAGTTCCTGCTACAAGAAAAGCCTACACCCTTTCAGGATGACAGGGTTTCCCCCTGTGAACCCAATGAAGAAAGACAGTCAAGGCTAAGTGTGTTCTGTTGGCAGTGCAACAAGTCCCCACTGCCAAAGAGACAAGCCGCTCTTTCAAACACACAGCGGCTTGCTTCTCCAGCAGCCATGAAAAGAGCAGGCAGATAAATGTGCTTCTTTCCCTGCCATGTGCTTCTTTCCCTCCTTCTTTCCAATCCCAGCTGTAATTTTTTCCAGGCTGCTTCCTAAATCGACGATTATTTGCCAATATTAGTTTGGCTCAGTGTGGTTCGTTTTGAAGCTCTGCCTTGAAAACCAACCTCAAGAGCTGAAGCACGATGATAGAAAAATAAGACAGCATTTCAGCTTCCATTCTAGGGATGCCAGCCTCTGGGGGGGACCTGGGGATCCCCCGGAATTACAGGCCTCCCCCCCCCAGACTACAGGGACCAGTTCTCCTGAAGAAAAGGGATGCTTTGTAGGGTGGACTCTGGGGCATTCTACCCCACTGAGGGGCCCTGACCTTCCCACCCCCAAATCTCTAGGAGTTTCCCAGCCTGAATCTGGCAACCCTACCCTGCATCCCCCACTGGCAGCAGTGTGGAGGCCCCTAGGCAGTCAAAATCTCGGGGACCCCCTCGCAAATTATCTCAGAGTCGGAGCACCTGCCCCTGCCGCAGCCTGCAGGCCCCTTCTCAAAAGCCCCTTTGACAAAGCTGCGGGGGAGAGGCAGAGAGAGGCAAACTTGGCAATGCCACCAGCGGCAGCCACACCAGCAAGCTGGGTGAAAGCGGCTCAGCTGCTGGCTGCACGTGCAAGCTGGGAGGGCTGCAAGCAGGGAGGGGAATGGAGGGGAGCCAGCCTGGGGCCCCTAAAGGTGTGGGGGCCCATAGGCCAGTGCCTACTTGGCCTAATTGTTAATTAGCAGCCCCGGGGGGGGGGGGACCAAGCCGATTCCATTAGGGTTGCCAAGTCCAATTCAAGAAATATCTGGGGACTTTGGGGGTGGAGCCAGGAACAAGGGTGTGACAAGCATAATTGAACTCCAAAGAGAGTTCTGGCCATCACCTTTTCAATGCCTTCCTTCCATAGGAAATCATGAAGGATAGGGGCACTTTCTTTGGGGGCTCATAGAATTGGACCCCCTGATCCAACCGTTTTGAAACTTGGGGGGTATTTTGGGGAGAGGCACTAGATGCTGTATGGAAAATTTGGTGTCTCTACCTCAACAAACAGCCCCCCCAGAGCCCCAGATACCCGCGGATCAATTATCCATTATTTTCTATGGGAATAAATCTCCATAGGGAATAATAGAGTACCCAGCAGACATTTCCCTCCCCTCCCCCGCTTTCTGACGACCCTGAAGCGGGGGGAGGGCCTCCAAACCGGGGGATCCCCTGCCCCCACCTGGGGGTTGGCAACCCTAGATTCCATTCCCCCGTCTGAAAATAGAAAGCGAAAGGAAAATTCGCTGTGCGTGGGCAGATGAAGAATCATCACCTGCCCTTGACAAAAGAGATAGGGCAGGCTGTAGATCGAAGCCAAATAAATAAATTGCATTTTAATAGTCAACGTTACTCACGGAGATGACTCACTCTTCTTTTATGATGGCGATCAAAGAAAAAGTACGAATGAAAGTTTAATTAGTTCTACGTTGTTTCATGCTGGGCTGAGACTTTCCCTCCCTCCCTTTTCAGAAGTGCACTGTTTCGCAGCATTCGCTCTGCATTCCAAAATACCGGATTGTTCGCATTACTGCCAAAATGAATGAATAGCTAATGCTAAAAACTGGGGGTGGGGGGAGTGTTATATTCCTTTAGTAGTAGGACTGTTGCTTTTTTTTCTTCCTCCCGCCATAATTATTCCCATTTCTCCTTGCTAAGTGTGGTATAAAAGCTTCGCGGTACATATTGCTGCTGTAATTGACTGTCGGAACAACATGGGGGTATCACATGACGCAATGCTAGTGGAGTGACTCAGTGCAACAATAACTGGATGGAGGCTGATTGAGCATAACGCCGGCTGGTTTCATTAAGGACTTGACCGCATGTTGTTGACAGATCTCGGATGACAGAGCTGTGTGTGTACATGCATGGCGTGGAACTGGAATGGACCTGTCTCCAGGTGGGAAAATTGTATAACTGTGGAGAAATTACTAATCACCACAATAAAAGAATTGCAGATTTATACCCTACCTGTCACGAGCTGGGGCCAGGCCAGGCGAAGTCCAGGGGCAGTCCAAGGTCTGTAACCGGTGAGCAAGAGTGTCCAAGGTGCCAAAGCCAAATCGTTGTCCAGGTATCGTAGGTCAGAGGTTCAGAAGCCGTAGTCAGGGGGTCCAGAAGTCAAGCCAAGGTCAGGAGGTCCAAAGTCAAAAGCCGAAGTGGATGCTAGGACGTCAGGTAGATGACTAGTTGCTTCCACAAAGCCTCCTCCCAAAGCCTACAGCTATATAGCCCTCTGCTGGCTGTTGCCCATTTGGGCTAATTGCTGGCTCAGAGAGGCAGCCAGGATCCTGTTGCAACTCAAGCATCCTTGCTCTTAGAAGGGCCAGAATCCTCTCAAAACTCAGGGCTCAGGGAGCGTCTTGCTTGTGAGCGTGCCGCCCTCCTCCGATCCCTGAGGTCCTGACGGAGGCGGTCACGCACACGCGCCACCCGAGAGGGCGAGGCAGGGGGGCTGGGATCTTCTCCAGCAGGAGGCAGGGGCACTGGTGCAGGTGGCAGGGGCACAGTTTCTGCTGCAGGCTCAACTTCCTCTACAGGGTCCCCAGCAGCCATGACACTATCCCCCCCCCCCAGGGCCCCCCTCCGTCGAGGGGCCTGGGAGGTCGGGGTGGTCGTTGTGGAACCGTTGCACCAAGTCTGGGGCATGAAGATTGTCCACGGGCTCCCAAGACCGGTCTTCTGGGCCGTATCCCTCCCAGTCCACAAGGTACTGGAGGCCTCCACGATGGTACCGGGAGTCCAGGATCTGGCGCACCTCGTATTCTTCTTCATCATCCACCAACACTGGTGGTGGTGGCGGTGGAGAAGGAGGCCGAGCTGGGTCAGGGCGTGCAGCTGGAACAAGGAGGGAGCGATGGAACACGGGGTGAATGCGGAGGTGGGGTGGCAACTGGAGCCTGAAGGCGACGGGGTTTATTTGTTCTAAGACAGGGTAGGGTCCAATGAACCGCGCATCCAGCTTGTGAGACCGACCAGGCCGGCGCAGGTAGCGAGTTGAGAGCCACACTTGATCCCCCGGCTGGATTGGGGGGCCTTCCTGCCTCTTCCGGTCCGCAGCTAGTTTATAGGCTTCCTTGGCCCGCTGTAGCTGCTCTCGGAGCAAGTCTTGGCTGGCGCGGAGTTCTTGCAGGTAGGCCTCAACGGCGGGGACATTCGTGGGTGGCAGGATCGCCGGGAAGAACCGAGGGTGGTACCCGTAGGTTGCAGCAAACAGGGTCATTTGGGTGGAGGAATGGACCGCGTTGTTGTATGCAAATTCCGCTAGAGGCAACAGAGTGGTCCAGTCGTCCTGCTGGTAGCAAGTGTAACAGCGGAGATATTGCTCTAGCGTGGCATTGGTGCGCTCTGTCTGACCATCTGTCTGTGGGTGGTAAGCTGAGGACAGGTGCACTCGAGTCCCCAGGCTGGAATGGAGGGCTTGCCAGAACCGAGAGGAGAACTGGGGGCCCCGGTCTGAGATCAGGTGGGCTGGGAGTCCGTGCAGACGAAAGATGTGTTGCAGGTAGAGCTGGGCTGTCTCCTGAGCTGTGGGAAGTTTCGGGCACGGAATGAAGTGGGCCATCTTGGTAAATAGGTCGACGACCACCAAGATGCACGTCTGACCCTTGGATCGTGGAAGTTCCGTGATGAAGTCCATCGAGATGGTATCCCAGGGTCCTGAGGGTGTGGGCAAGGGCTGTCACAACCCCGAGGGTTTGGCTGGGACGTCTTTGGCCCGTCGGCAGACGTCACAGGAGCTGACATAACGGGCAACATCGGAGCGAACTCGTGGCCACCAGAATTCCCGTGTCAGCAAATGGGTGGTCTTATGTTGTCCAAAGTGCCCAGCGGGTAACGCGTCGTGGGTCATGCGTAGTACTTCTGCCCGCAAGGGCCCGGGCGGCACATAGAGGCGTTCGTGGTGTAGCAAGAGGCCGCCTCGAGTCGTGAACTCGCCTGTTGAGCCATCTTGGAGTGCCTGGAGGTGTTGCTGGACCCAGGGATCATTGGCCTGGCTAGCACGAATGTCCTCCACGAGTGCTGGTGAAGTGGAGGTGGCTGCAAACACTGAGGGTGGCAGGATGGGAGCAGCAGGCACGGTCTCAGTCGAAGCAGGAGCGTATTCCGGTTTCCGCGAGAGCGCATCGGCTTTCCGGTTCTGGGTATGGGGGATGTAGGTGATCTTGAAGTCAAAGCGGGAGAAGAATAGGGACCACCGGATCTGGCGCTGGTTGAGACGGCGGGTGGTCTGGAGATGCTCCAAGTTCCGGTGGTCGGTGAGCACTTGGACAGGGTGGCGAGCCCCTTCAAGGTAATGTCTCCAAACCTCAAAAGCCACCTTGATCGCGAGCAACTCCCTCTCCCAGATGGTGTAGTTCCTCTCTGCCGCAGTGAGCTGGCGTGAGTAATAGGCGCAGGGCTGGAGTGGCTGGGGCGGCTCCTCGCGCTGGGACAGCACTGCTCCCAGGGCCACGTTGGAGGCATCAGCTTCCACCGTAAAGGGAAGCTGGGGGTCGGGGTATCTCAGGAGTGGCCCGGTGGCGAAGCGGGTCTTCAGGGTGGAGAAAGCGTTATCGGCCTCTGGGGACCAGTGGAAAGGTTCTTTGGGGCAGAGTAGTTGAGTCAGGGGTGTTGTCAGAGATGCATAGGCTGGGATGAATTGCCGATAGTAGTTGGCAAAACCAAGGAACCGCTGCAGGTCTTTGCGATTCTGAGGGGCCTGCCAGGTCAGGACCGCTTCCACCTTTTTCGGGTCCATGAGGATTCCCTGTGGTGACACAATGTGACCAAGGAACTCGACGGAGCGCAGGTCAAAGTCGCACTTCTCCAGCTTGGCGTAGAGGCCATGGGCTCGTAGGCGCTGTAGGACCTGGCGGACGTGCTCGGCATGCTGGGCAGGATTGCGGGAGTAAATTAGAATGTCATCCAGGTATATGATCGCGAAGCGGTCGAGCAGGTCCCGGAATACATCATTCATGAACCTCTGGAAGACAGCGGGGGCGTTGGTCAATCCGAAGGGCATCACCAGGTGCTCGTACTGCCCGTATCGGGTCCCAAACGCGGTCTTCCATTCGTCTCCGGGCCGTAGGCGCACCAAATTGTACGCTCCGCGGAGGTCCAGCTTGGTGTAGATTTGGGCCCCCTTTAAACGATCCAAGAGTTCAGGGATCAGTGGTAGAGGGTACCGGTCGCGGATGGTGATCTTGTTCAGGGCCCGGTAGTCATTGCACAGCCGGAGCTCCCCGCTTTTCTTCTTCACGAAGAGGACTGGAGCAGACAGGGGAGAAGTTGAGGGTCGGATGAATCCGCGCTTCAGGTTCTTGTCCAGGTAGTCTCGCAAAGCTGCCAACTCGGGCTCCGACATTGGGTACAGACGCCCCACCGGGAGTGGTGCCCCAGGTACCAAATCAATGGCACAGTCATAGGGTCGGTGAGGGGGAAGCTGATCTGCTCCTGTCTCTTCAAAGACATCGGCGAAATCTGCATACTTCTGAGGGAGCTGAGGACCACCACTCGGGATGCCGGCTGCTAGAGTGGTGGGAGGAGTCAGATGGGGGCATGGGTCTCGGAAGCGTAGTTCTTGCTGAGCCCAGTCCACGATGGGGTTGTGCAGCTTCAGCCAGGAAAGGCCTAGAATCAGCGGGAAGCGAGGCATGCGGGCGACATCAAACTGCAGCTGTTCTTGGTGCTGCTGGACGTGGAAAGTGATGGGACAGGTCTCCTGGGTGACGGGGCCAGAACGGAGGAGGCGCCCGTCAATAGCCTCCACCAGCGTCGGAATCTCTTTTGGCTGCACTGGGATCTGGTGCTGCTTTACAAAGGCGGCATCTACGAAACAGTGGGCCGCTCCCGAGTCCAGCATGGCATACACGAACAGCCAGCGTCCATCGGGCAGATGGAGTTTGACTGGTAGCAGGAACCGTCCCGGGGTATCAGCCTGTTGTTCGGAGGACCCAGCTAGTCGCCCCAGGCTGGAGGGTCCACTTACGCCTGGGGCTGGCCTTTTGGCGGCGGTGGCAATGTAGGTCTGGGTATTCGATGTTTAGCAGGGCAGCCAGAGGCATAGTGGCCTGCCGTGCCACAGTAGAGGCACAGGTTCTGCGTGCGGCGTCTGGCCTTTTCTTCTGGAGTCAGGCGGGGTCGAGCAGCTCCAAGCTGCATAGGCTCACCCTCGTCTCTGGTACTAGCTGGGGATGGGAGAGGAGCCAAGTGGCATGGCGCAGGGAGCTGGCGCCCTCGGGTCTTGGCTTGGCGGCGACTTTCCAGGCGGCCATCGATGCGGAGGCAGAGGGTGATAAGTTCCTGGAGCGTGGGGGGCCGCTCCACCCTGGCCAGTTCGTCCAGGACTTCCTCTGCCAACCCCTCGGTAAACTGGTCCATCTGAGCAGCCTCATTCCACGCCAAGTCTTGGGCCAGGAGCTTGAATTCGGTGGCATACTGAGCCACCGAGGACTGGCCTTGTTTCAAGGCCCTGATTTTCCGGTTGGCTGTGGCTGCTTGGACTGGGTTGGAGAAGGCAGCAGACAGGTGGGCCTCAAACCCCTGGTAATCAGTCAGTAGGGGAGAGGACCCAACCAGTAGGGGTGTGGCCCACTTGGCCGCCTGCCCCTTTAACAGACTAATGATAAAACACACCTTCGTCTTGTCATTGGGGAAGTCCCGTGCTCTTAGTTCAAAGTACAGCTGACACTGTGCCAGGAATGCAGGAAATTCTTCCACAGCACCCCCAAATCTGTCAGGTGGGGGAACTGGGCACTTGGCTGGAGCACTGGCTGCAGGCTGTTGCTGCAAGTGCACTACTGCCTGTGTCAGCTGCTGTACCTGGGCTTGGAGGGCAGCCAGTAGTCCTGCGGTTCCACTTGCTTCAGCATCCATCCTGTGGAATGGGTGTTTGTGTGGGTGGAAGCAATCTGTCACGAGCTGGGGCCAGGCCAGGCGAAGTCCAGGGGCAGTCCAAGGTCTGTAACCGGTGAGCAAGAGTGTCCAAGGTGCCAAAGCCAAATCGTTGTCCAGGTATCGTAGGTCAGAGGTTCAGAAGCCGTAGTCAGGGGGTCCAGAATTCAAGCCAAGGTCAGGAGGTCCAAAGTCAAAAGCCGAAGTGGATGCTAGGACGTCAGGTAGATGACTAGTTGCTTCCACAAAGCCTCCTCCCAAAGCCTACAGCTATATAGCCCTCTGCTGGCTGTTGCCCATTTGGGCTAATTGCTGGCTCAGAGAGGCAGCCAGGATCCTGTTGCAACTCAAGCATCCTTGCTCTTAGAAGGGCCAGAATCCTCTCAAAACTCAGGGCTCAGGGAGCGTCTTGCTTGTGAGCGTGCCGCCCTCCTCCGATCCCTGAGGTCCTGACGGAGGCGGTCACGCACACGCGCCACCCGAGAGGGCGAGGCAGGGGGGCTGGGATCTTCTCCAGCAGGAGGCAGGGGCACTGGTGCAGGTGGCAGGGGCACAGTTTCTGCTGCAGGCTCAACTTCCTCTACAGGGTCCCCAGCACCCATGACACTACCTTTCTCTCTGAATCAGAGACTCAGAACAGCTTACGATTTCCTATATCTTCTCCGCCCACAACAGATACCCTGTGAGGTGGGTGGGGCTGAGAGGGCTCTCACAGCAGCTGTCCTTTCAAGGACAGCTCTGCGAGAGCTGTGGCTGACCTAAGGCCATTCCAGCAGGTGCAAGTGGAGGAGTGGGGAATCAAACCCGGTTCTCCCAGATAAGAGTCCGCACACTTAACCAGTACACCAAACTGGCTCTCAAACTGAATCAATAAAAAATTCATTCAATATCTGTTCAAAGTCCAAGGTCAACTATATCTTAAAGTCCAGTAACACAATAAAGAATTAATTAATTCACAATCCAAACTACAGTCCACATGGTCTTAGCCAATAACACAGTATAGCACTGGTTCATTCTTGAGAAAAATGTGCTCTAGAAAATTGTGCTGCTAAATGCTGTCCGTATTGAGGGTGAACTGGATTGGAGTCTGCCTCTTTGAGAGAGCAGGAATGGGAAACAGCTGTACATGTGGATGTTATGTGTTAGAAGCTATGCATCGTATCCTTGGTATATGCTTTACTGGAATATGGAATGAGGAACCATACAATAGGCACTTTATTGGAATTCATAGGACAAGCACAAGAACTTTAAATCAGCACTTCATTCAGCACTTGATTGTGAAGTACGTAGAGAAGAAATTAGCATCAACTTGAAGCATTTCTGAAGACCATATGGATCGTGGTTTGGGCTGTGAACGTTTTCTATACTGTGTTATTGGCTAAGACCAGGAATTCATTTTCATATTAGGCCACACCCCTGGCATCACCATTGTTTCACACAGGGAACCCAGCAGCAGGAACTCATTTGCATATTAAGCCGCACCCCAACACCAAGCCAGATGGAACTGTGTTCCCACTCAAAAAATGCCCTGGCTAAGATCACAGGGACTGCAGTTTGGATTGTGAATGTTTTCTTTGAATTAATTCCTTTTTGTGTTACTTGACTTTAAGATACATTTGACACTGGACTAGTTGAATAAATTCTGAACTGTGCTGATTAGTAATTTCTCCACAGTTGTATGATTTTCTTGTTATACTTTGGTTCTGTGGATGTCTCCAGGTGAGGTTGGAGATCCTCCAGGAGATCAACTGGCCTCCAGAAAACAGAAATCAGTTCTCCCCAGGAGAAAATAGCTGGGAATGGCATTGATTTAAGGGTTTTCTTTTTGTTTTAACAATTTGAGGGTTTTCTAGCATTCGGTGGGCAGGACAGAAGGCTTCTTTTAGGTTCAGGACAAGCCAACAAGAAAAGCAGAATGGTTCTATGGGTGTAATAACTTGTGCTTTTATTTAAGCAGGGGTGGAATACTAGCAGGAGCTCGTTTGCATATTAGGCCACACCAAGGCCTTTTTTGTAGAGAAGCCCAGCAGAAACTCATTTGCATATTAGGCCACATCCCCTGATGCCAAGAAGAAGAAGATATTGCATTTATATCCCGCCCTCCATCCGAAGAGTCTCAGAGCAGCTCACAATCTCCTTTACCTTCCTCCCCCACAACAGACACCCTGTGAGGTGGGTGGGGCTGGAGAGGGCTCTCACAGCAGCTGCCCTTTCAAGGACAACCTCTGCCAGAGCTATGGCTGACCCAAGGCCATTCCAGCAGGTGTGAGTGGAGGAGTGGGGAATCAAACCCGGTTCTCCCAGATAAGAGTCCGCACACTTAACCACTACACCAAACTGGCCAGAACTGCATTCCTGTGCATTCCTGCTCAAAAAAAGCCCTGGGCCACACACACCCTGATGTAGCCAATCCTCCAAGAGATTACAAGGCTCTTTTTCATAATCTCTTGGAGGATTGGCTACATCAGGGGTGTGTGGCCTAATATGCAAAGGAGCTCCTGCTAGAATTTCACCCCTGGATTTAAGTATCTATTTTGTTAAACTATGCATGTCCCAGCTTTCCTTGTCCCACCTCACTATGAACCTCCCTGCTGAGGTCCCACCCTTCCCTATGAATCCCTATGAAGGGCCATGGAAGAAGGGCCAGTGCAGGGATACTTTAAAAATACTTAGCTGGTTCACATAAAGATACAAGGCCAAAGCTAAAGCTGCTGAGACTCTGATGGGAAACTGCCAAGAAACTCTACCTAAGCCATTCTCAGCTCTTTGGAAGAAGAACTGGTTATAATTGCCATACTACATAAATAAATTACATGCATACATCTGCGTTCCTTTCTGATACTGGATTTAATTATTTCTCGAGCCCTGCTGAGAGAACGGGGAAACAAGAGAGGCTTTCCATAAAGACCAAAAAAAACAGCTTGGGTCAGAAACCTCTATAGGCACAGGTATAGAAACAAATACGGAAGAAGAAGAAGAAGAAGAAGAAGAAGAAGAAGAAGAAGAAGAAGAAGAAGAAGAAGAAGAAGAAGAAGAAGAAGAAACTAAGATCAGCCACCAAGATCACTTATGTGGACTTAGGAGTACCTCTAGGTCAGGGGTGGCCAATGGTAGCTCTCCAGATGTTTTTTGCCTTCAACACCCATCAGCCCCAGCCATTGGCCATGCTGGCTGGGGCTGATGGGAGTTGTGGGCAAAAAACATCTGGAGAGCTACTGTTGACCACCCCTGTTCTAGGTGATTATTGTTAAAGTCTCCTGGCTCCACCCCCAAAGTCCCCAGATATTTTCTGAGTCAGATTTGGCAACCTTACGAGAACTCCCTTTGGAGTTCAATTATGCTTGTTACAACCTTGCTATTCGCTCCACCCCCAAAGTCTCCTGACTCCACCCCCATAGTCCCCAGATATTTCTTGAATTGGACCTGGCAACTCTAAGGGCAGTCCTACACAGAGCATGTTACAGTAATCTGGAGAGTATGGAAGCATCAATCTGTGTGCAGCCAGATCAGCCATCATACTTGTCATGGCTACTGAAAATCCACTTGAAAACAAAGAACTATTATTATTATTTGTTTATTTATATTCTGCCCATTCCCCCATTGGGGGTTCAGAGCGGAGTACAGCAAATAGAAATAAAATCATAATAAAACCAATTACAACATTCATCAAAGTGCAGCAAGATGATTCAGCAAGATGACATGACAGCAAGGTGCTATAGCACAAAATAGTACCTCAATACAGCATCACAGTACAGTAGTGCAGTAGAGGAGCAGAGCAGTAGCGGGGAGGCCAACCGATCGATAAATAGATGCCCGCTGCCTCATCCAAAGACCTACAAAAATACAAAATATTGTGCAAAAACAAACACTCTTGACTGGTGTATACAAAATTCTATTGTCATGAAATGAACAGCCTACAACAGTGGGCATGCATTCATACAGTATAAATAGACAACAAACAAAAGTCTCAAAACAGTATTCCAAGGAGGACCCCACACAGTCTCTGAGTTTTCCAAATTGAGTACTAAGACTCAATAATAAAGTTCCACAGGAGTCCCTCCGTTGGCAGAACAGCTCTGTTTTGCAGGCCCTATGAAGGGTCAGCAGGCCAACTAAGGACCAACCCACTCATTACCTTTTTTTGATGAGTTGGGTCCCTATTCAGCTCTTTCCCCTCAGTCACCCAGCAGCTACACAGAAAGACAGGACCCTCAGGATGCCAACTGGGCTCAAAATAACAACATGGAGGGAGAAAAGGTACTTGCCTCCCTCCCCCCATTCTTTTTTGCTAAGTAATTTGCCCATCACCCTCAGGATCTGGACCCAATTAGGAATCCATCAACTGATCAGTCAATCAATGTAATGTGTAGTTCGGCCTTTAGAGCCACACACTTCCTCTGACGGAACACACAAGAAGTTACCTCATATAGAACAAACCGCCTGTCAATCAAGGTCAGTATTGTCTACTCAGATTGCCAGTGGCTCTCCAGGGTTTCAGAAATCTTTCGTGTCACCCTGATCCTTCTAATTTGGAGATGCTACCTGATCCTTCTAATTTGGAGATGCTGGGGACTAAACATGGACCTTCTTCAGTTTCCAGTCTTCAGTGGAAACTGCATCCACTGCATTCTTTTTTTGTAGAAAAAGCCCAGCAGGAACTCATTTGCATATTAGGCTACACCCCTGACATCAGCAGGACATTTCACACAGGGCGTTTTCTACAAAAAAGCCCATCAGGAGCTCATTTGCATTTTAGGCCACACCCTCTGATGCCAAACCAGCCGGAACTGCATTCCTGTGCATTCCTGCTCAGAAAAAGCCCCTGTGGCGCAGAGTGGTAAAGCTGCAGTACTGCAGTCGGAGCCCTCGGCTCATGACCTGAGTTCGATCCCAGTGGAAGCTGGTTCAGGTAGCTGGTTCCAGGTTGACTCAATCTTCCATCCTTCTGAGGTCGGTAAAATGAGTACCCAGGTTGCTGGGGGGGGGGGGAAGTGTAGATGACTGGGGAAGGCAATGGCAAACCACCCCGTAAAAAGTCTGCCGTGAAAACGTTGTGAAAGCAACGTCACCCCAGAGTTGGAAACGACTGGTGCTTGCACAGGGGACTACCTTTACCTTTAGAAGTTAATGACCTCTTCAACCTCTGTTTACTATAGGGAACTCTATGCATGCTCTGCGAAACCTGCTACAGTATAGGTAACGTGTGTTTCACTTAGTTAGTTCAACTGTTATTGCTTTTCATTGGAATATCCCTGTGCAGTTGTTGCTGCATGTTTTCCCTGTTGTTGTTATTTTTGCTTTTTCCCACTCCTTTTGGAATCATCCACTTCCCCCCTCTTTCTTTTACGATAAACAGTGCTTTTTCTACCCCCAAAAAAAGCTCAATAGGAACTCATTTGCATATTAGACCACATCCCCCTGACATCACCATTGTTTCACACAGGGCTTTTCTGTAGAAAAAGTTCAGCAGAAACTCATTTGCATGTTAGGCCACACCCCCGACACCAAGCCAACTGGATGTGCGTTCTTGTCCGAGAAAAGCCCTGATAATAAACCTTTTTTTTAAAGAAAGACTTTTTTAAAACTTCACCTAGTGGAATTTATTTCTCTGCCATGTGGTGTTACTGAGCTGTTTATAAGGTATTTAGTTATTGCTCTAGTACTTTCTTGGAGGACTACGTTCTCAGAGGGTCAGTCTAGATCAGGGATGGCCAAACTGTGGCTCGGAAGCCACATGTGGCTCTTTCGCACATATTGTGTGGCTCCTGAAAACCCCACTACCCCATTGGCTGGGTTGGAGATGGCATTTGTTTCTTCAAATCATTTCTCCAAGCCAAGCCAGCTGGAAACTTGGAGAATACATTTAAAGTTGCTTTCTTTCCACCTCTCTTTTCCCTACCCCATGTATTTGCTTTCCTTCCTCCCTCTCTTCCTTACTGTCTTGTGGCTCTCAAACATCTGATGTTCATGTCTTGTGGCTCTCAGACATCTAACATTTATTCTGTGTGGCTCTTACATTAAGTAGGTTTGGCCACCCCTGATCTAGATGCTCTCTGGAGGTCCTGCATAATAGCACCTGGTTACCAGCAGGGCTTTTTCTTGAGCAGGAACGCAGTTCCGGCTGGCTTGGTGCCAGGGGGTGTGGCCTAATATGCAAATAGGTTCATGCTGGGCTTTTTCTACAAAAAGCCCCGTGCGAAACAATGGTGAAGCCAGGGGTGTGGCCTAATATGCAAATGAGTTCCTGCTGAGCTTTTTCTATCAAAATAGCCCTGGTTACCAGGGTACTTTCCAGAGAACCCTTGAGTTAAGGGAGTTTCCCAGCAAGAACAGGCACTGTTTTTGCCTTCCTCTGTCCACATCAAGGTCAGTATTGTCCACTCAGACTGGCAGCAGCTCTCCAGGGTCTCCAGCGGAGGTCTTTCATATAACCTACTGTTTGGTTCTTTCAACTGGAGGTGCTGGGGATTGAACCTGGGACCTTCTGCATGCTAATCAGAGACTCTTCTACTGAGCCATGGCTCCCGCCCATGTGGAAATGCCCAGAATGGCATATATGTTCGTAGAAAGGGAGTTTTGGTGATAATGGAGGAGACAGAGTATAGTCAGGTCTTTTTTTGAGCAGGAACGCACAGGAACACAGTTCCAGCTTGCTTGGTATCAGACAGGTGACCTAATATGCATATGAGTTCCTGCTAGGCTTTTTCTACAAAAAGAGCCCTGTGTGGAACAATGGTGATGCCAGGGGGTGTGACCTAATATGCAAATGAGTTCCTGCTGGGCTTTTTCTACAAGGAGAGTCCTGAATATGGTAATAGCTGAAGAATGCAAAAGCATGTGTTTAAAGCAGAGAGAGACATATTCAGGTGGGCAGCCGTGTTGGTCTGAAGCAGCAGAACAAAATTTGAGTTCAGTTGCATCTTTCGGACCAACAAAGTTTAATTCTCGGTATAAGCAGGGCCTTTTTTTGTAGTGGGAACTCCTTTGCATCTTAGGTCATGCCCCCTGATGTAGCCAATCCTCCTGGAGCTTACAGGGCTCTTACTACAGGGCCTACTGTAAGTTCCCAGAGGATTGGCTACATCAGGGGTGTTTGGGCTCATACGCAAAGGAGTTCCTGCTACAAAAATCCCTGCAGGCACACTTCTTCAGATACTTCTTTCGAAAGAAACAAAGAGAGAAATCTTGAAGCTGCAGGAATAATCCCCTCAAAAGGCATGATTTGTCTTATAGCCCACTTTTGCTTTTTAACAGGGGTCGTTTTGTAGAAAAAGAGGTGCCAGGGCTCATTTGCACAACTCATTTGCACATGCCCCACACCCCTGTCATCACTGGAATGTGTACTAAATCATATCAGCTCAGCATCTACCTTAAAATATTTCTTGAATTACAATTGTCCTAAGAAAACCTAACATTAAATTACTTTCTCCTATGTGGGCACAGTGGCACGAGGAAGATTTCCATCTGTCTGCTTTGTATGTTTTGGTTCTTTTCCCATTATTTGTGGGGGGAAATATTAGAAAGTTTGTCAGATCTTAAGTTCAGCAAAATTCTCACAGGGGGGTTGAACAATGAAGCCAGAACCAACTATTGGGGGGAGGGTTAAGAAAGAAAGAGCATCATGATGATGATGATGATGATGATGATGATGATGATTGTTGATGATGAAGAAGAAGACCACAGATTTATATCCTGCCCTTCTCTCTGAATCAGAGTCTCAAAGTGGCTCACAATCTCCTTTATCTCCTTCCCCCACAACAGACACTCTGTGAAGTGGGTGGGGCTGAGAGAGTTCTCACAGCAGCTGCCCTTTCAAGGACAACTCCTACAAGAGCTATGGCTAACCCAAGCCCATTCCAGCAGCTATAAGTGGAGGAGTGGGGAATCATATGAACATATGAAGCTGCCTTATACTCAATCAGATCCTTGGTCCATTGGAGTCTGTATTGTCTACTCAGACTGGCAGTGGCTCTCCAGGATCTCAAGCTGAGGTTTTTCACGCCTATTTGCCTGGAGATGCCGGGGACTGAACCTGGGACCTTCTGCTTACCAAGCAGATGCTCTGCCACTGAGCCACCGTCCCTCCCCTGGTTCTCCCGGGTAAGAGTCCATGCACTTAACCACTACACCAAACTGGCTCCAGAGGTTCTGGACCACTGCTCCTGTGAGCTCCTGCCCAATATGAGGCCTGCCTTTTAAGTCTCTCTCTGTCATGGGTGCTGGGGACCCTGCAGAGGAAGACGAGTCTGCCAAGGAAACTGTACCCCTGCCACCTGCACCAGTACCCCTGCCTCCTGCTGAAGAAGATCCCAGCCCCCCTGCCTCGCCCTCTCGGGTGGCTCGTGTGCGTGACCGCCTCCGTCAGGACCTCAGGGATCGGAGGAGGGCGGCACGCTCACAAGCAAGACGCTCCCTGAGTCCTGAGTTTTGAGAGGATTCTGGCCCTCCTAAGAGCAAGGATGCTTGAGTTGTAACAGGATCCTGGCTGCCTCCCAGAGCCAGCAATTAGCCCAAATGGGCAACAGCCAGCAGAGGGCTATATAGCTGTGGGCTTTGGGAGGAGGCTTTGTGGAAGCAACTAGTCATCTCCCTGACGTTCTAGCATCCACTCCGGCTTGACTTTGGTTCCTGACTCCCTGACTTTGGCTTTTGACTTCTGGACTCCCTGACCTCGGCTTCTGGACCTCGGACCTGCGATACTTGCACAGTGATTTGGATTTGGCACCTCGGACACTCCTGCTTGCTGGCTACAGACCTCTGCCTGCCTTTGGACTTTGCCTGACCCGGCCCCAGCCGTGACAGATTGCTTCCACCCAACAAACACCCACTCCACAGGATGGAGGCTGAAGCAAGTGAAACCACCGAACTACTGGCTGCGCTCCAAGCCCAGGTACAGCAGCTAACACAGGCAGTAGTGCACTTGCAGCAACAACCTGCGGCCAGTGCTCCAGCCAAGTGCCCAGTTCCCCCACCTGACAGATTTGGGGGTGCCGTGGAAGAATTTCCTGCTTTCCTGGCACAGTGTCAGCTGTACTTTGAACTAAGAGCACGGGACTTCCCCAATGACAAGACGAAGGTGTGTTTTATCATTAGTCTGTTAAAGGGGCAGGCGGCCAAGTGGGCCACACCCCTACTGGTTGGGTCCTCTCCCCTACTGACTGATTACCAGGGGTTTGAGGCCTACCTGTCTGCTGCCTTCTCCAACCCAGTCCAAGCAGCCACAGCCAACCGGAAAATCAGGGCCCTGAAACAAGGCCAGTCCTCGGTGGCTCAGTATGCCACCGAATTCAAGCTCCTGGCCCAAGACTTGGCGTGGAATGAGGCTGCTCAGATGGACCAGTTTACCGAGGGGTTGGCAGAGGAAGTCCTGGACGAACTGGCCAGGGTGGAGCGGCCCCCCACGCTCCAGGAACTTATCACCCTCTGCCTCCGCATTGATGGCCGCCTGGAAAGTCGCCGCCAAGCCAAGACCCGAGGGCACCAGCTCCCTGCACCATGCCACTTGGCTCCTCTCCCATCCCCAGCTAGTACCAGAAACGAGGGTGAGCCTATGCAGCTTGGAGCTGCTCGACCCCGCCTGACTCCAGAAGAGAAGGCCCGACGCCGCACGCAGAACCTGTGCCTCTACTGCGGCACGGCAGGCCACTATGCCTCTGGCTGCCCTGCTAAACATCGGATACCCGGACCTACATTGCCACCGCCGCCAAAAGGCCAGCCCCAGGCGTAAGTGGACCCTCCAGCCTGGGGCGACTAGCTGGGTCCTCCGAACAACAGGCTGATACCCTGGGCCCGTTCCTGCTACCAGTCAAACTCCGTCTGCCCGATGGACGCTGGCTGTTCGTGTATGCCATGCTGGACTCGGGAGCGGCCCACTGTTTCGTAGATGCCGCCTTTGTAAAGCAGCACCAGATTCCAGTGCAGCCAAAAGAGACTCCAACACTGGTGGAGGCTATTGACGGGCGCCTCCTCCGTTCTGGCCCCGTCACCCAGGAGACCTGTCCCATCACCTTCCACGTCCAGCAGCACCAAGAACAGCTGCAGTTTGATGTCGCCCGCATGCCTCGCTTCCCGCTGATTCTAGGCCTTTCCTGGCTGAAGCTGCACAACCCCATCGTGGACTGGGCCCAGCAGGAACTACGCTTCCGAGACCCATGCCCCCATCAGACTCCTCCCACCACTCTAGCAGCCGGCATCCCAAGTGGTGGTCCTCAGCTCCCTCAGAAGTATGCGGATTTCGCCGATGTCTTTGAGGAGACAGGAGCGGATCAGCTTCCCCCTCACCGACCCTATGACTGTGCCATTGATTTGGTACCTGGGGCACCACTCCCGGTGGGGCGTCTGTACCCAATGTCGGAGCCTGAGTTGGCAGCTTTGCGAGACTACCTGGACAAGAACCTGAAACGCGGATTCATCCGACCCTCAACTTCTCCCCTGTCTGCCCCAGTCCTCTTCGTGAAGAAGAAAAGTGGGGAGCTCCGGCTGTGCAATGACTACCGGGCCCTGAACAAGATCACCATCCGCGACCGGTACCCTCTACCACTGATCCCTGAACTCTTGGATCGTTTAAAGGGGGCCCAAATCTACACCAAGCTGGACCTCCGCGGAGCGTACAATTTGGTGCGCATACGGCCCGGAGACGAATGGAAGACCGCGTTTGGGACCCGATACGGGCAGTACGAGCACCTGGTGATGCCCTTCGGATTGACCAACGCCCCCGCTGTCTTCCAGAGGTTCATGAATGATGTATTCCGGGACCTGCTCGACCGCTTCGCGATCATATACCTGGATGACATCCTAATCTACTCCCGCAATCCTGCCCAGCACGCCGAGCACGTCCGCCAGGTCCTGCAGCGCCTACGAGCCCATGGCCTCTACGCCAAGCTGGAGAAGTGCGACTTTGACCTGCGCTCTGTCGAGTTCCTTGGTCACATTGTGTCACCACAGGGAATCCTCATGGACCCGAAAAAAGTGGAAGCGGTCCTGACCTGGCAGGCCCCTCAGAATCGCAAAGACCTGCAGCGGTTCCTTGGTTTCGCCAATTACTATCGGCAATTCATCCCGGCCTATGCATCTCTGACCACGCCCCTGACTCAACTACTCCGCCCCAAAGAACCTTTCCACTGGTCCCCAGAGGCCGATAATGCCTTCTCCACTCTGAAGACCCGTTTTGCCACCGGGCCACTCCTGAGATACCCTGACCCCCAGCTTCCCTTTACGGTGGAAGCTGATGCCTCCAACGTGGCCCTGGGAGCAGTGCTGTCCCAGCGCGAGGAGCCGTCTCAGCCACTCCAGCCCTGCGCCTATTACTCGCGCCAGCTCACCACTGCGGAGAAGAACTACACCATCTGGGAGAGAGAGTTGCTCGCGATCAAGGCGGCTTTTGAGGTTTGGAGGCATTACCTCGAAGGGGCTCGCCACCCTGTTCAAGTGCTCACCGACCACCGGAACTTAGAGCACCTCCAGACCACCCGCCGTCTCAACCAGCGCCAGATCCGGTGGTCCCTATTCTTCTCTCGCTTTGACTTCCAGATCTCCTACATCCCCCATACCCAGAACCGGAAAGCAGATGCACTCTCCCGGAAACCGGAATACGCCCCTGCTTCAACTGAGGCCGCGCCCGCTGCTCCCATCCTGCCGCCCTCAGTGTTTGCAGCCACCTCCACTTCACCCACACTCGTGGAGGACATTCGTGCTAGCCAGGCCAACGATCCCTGGGTCCAGCAACACCTCCAGGCCCTCCAAGATGACTCGGCAGGCGAGTTCACGACTCGAGGCGGTCTCTTGCTACACCGCGAACGCCTCTATGTGCCGCCCGGGCCCTTACGGGCAGAAGTGCTACGCCTGACCCACGACTCGTTGCCCGCCGGGCACTTCGGACAGCATAAGACCACCCACTTGCTGACGCGAGAATTCTGGTGGCCACGAGTTCGCTCCGATGTTGCCCGTTATGTCAGCTCCTGTGACGTCTGTCGGCGGGCCAAAGACGTCCCGGCCAAACCCTCGGGGTTGTTACAGCCCTTGCCCGCACCCTCAGGACCCTGGGATACCATCTCGATGGACTTCATCACGGAACTCCCACGATCCAAAGGTCAGACTTGCATCTTGGTGGTCGTCGACCTATTTACCAAGATGGCCCACTTCATTCCGTGCCCAAAACTTCCCACAGCTCAGGAGACAGCTCAGCTCTACCTGCAACACATCTTTCGTCTGCACGGGCTCCCAGCCCACCTGATCTCAGACCGGGGACCCCAGTTCTCCTCTCGGTTCTGGCAAGCCCTCCATTCCAGCCTGGGTACTCGAGTGCACCTGTCCTCAGCCTACCACCCGCAGACAGATGGTCAGACAGAGCGCACCAATGCCACGCTAGAGCAATATCTCCGCTGCTACACCTGCTACCAGCAGGACGACTGGACCACTCTGTTGCCTCTAGCGGAGTTTGCATACAACAACGCGGTCCACTCGTCTACCCAAATGACCCCGTTTGCTGCAACCTACGGCTACCACCCTCGGTTCTTCCCGGCGATCCTGCCACCCACGAATGTCCCCGCCGTCGAGGCCTACCTGCAAGAACTCCGCGCCAGCCAAGACTTGCTCCGAGAGCAGCTACAGCGGGCCAAGGAAGCCTATAAACTGGCTGCAGACCGGAAGAGGCAGGAAGGCCCCCCAGTCCAGCCGGGGGATCAGGTGTGGCTCTCGACTCGCTACCTGCGCCGGCCTGGTCGGTCTCACAAGCTGGATGCGCGGTTCATCGGACCCTACCCCGTCATGGACCAAATAAACCCCGTTGCTTTCAGGCTCCAGTTGCCACCTCACCTCCGCATTCACCCTGTGTTCCATCGCTCCCTCCTTGTTCCAGCTGCACCCCCTGACCCAGCTCGGCCTCCTTGCCCACCGCCGCCACCACCGGTGTTGGTGGATGACGAGGAAGAATACGAGGTGCGCCAGATCCTGGACTCCCGGTACCATCGCGGAGGCCTCCAGTACCTTGTGGACTGGGAGGGATACGGCCCAGAAGACCGGTCTTGGGAGCCTGTGGACAATCTTCATGCCCCGGACTTGGTGCAACAGTTCCACAACGACCACCCCGACCTCCCAGGTCCCTCGACGGAGGGGGGCCCTGGGGGGGGGGATAGTGTCATGGGTGCTGGGGACCCTGCAGAGGAAGACGAGTCTGCCAAGGAAACTGTACCCCTGCCACCTGCACCAGTACCCCTGCCTCCTGCTGAAGAAGATCCCAGCCCCCCTGCCTCGCCCTCTCGGGTGGCTCGTGTGCGTGACCGCCTCCGTCAGGACCTCAGGGATCGGAGGAGGGCGGCACGCTCACAAGCAAGACGCTCCCTGAGTCCTGAGTTTTGAGAGGATTCTGGCCCTCCTAAGAGCAAGGATGCTTGAGTTGTAACAGGATCCTGGCTGCCTCCCAGAGCCAGCAATTAGCCCAAATGGGCAACAGCCAGCAGAGGGCTATATAGCTGTGGGCTTTGGGAGGAGGCTTTGTGGAAGCAACTAGTCATCTCCCTGACGTTCTAGCATCCACTCCGGCTTGACTTTGGTTCCTGACTCCCTGACTTTGGCTTTTGACTTCTGGACTCCCTGACCTCGGCTTCCGGACCTCGGACCTGCGATACTTGCACAGTGATTTGGATTTGGCACCTCGGACACTCCTGCTTGCTGGCTACAGACCTCTGCCTGCCTTTGGACTTTGCCTGACCCGGCCCCAGCCGTGACACTCTCCGTGCCACAGATGCATCTTTCGTTTCATGAGCCATTTTGAGGATGGAGGAGAGCACAGCATTGCAGAGGCCACTTCGGAAATCAAAGCTTCTTCATCTTCGGATCGAAACACGCCTTGTCGAGCATAGACTTCCCGGCACTTAGAACACAGAATGTCGGGTGCTGGGAAAGAATGTAATTGTTCGTTTTGGTATTGTGCTCATGTCACCCTACTCTGCTTGTGCAGTGTTTCGACTGTGTCGCTAGAGAACGGGGAGGGATGTTGCCAGCCTGCCAGCCTCTCCAAGCTATAAATAATGGTAATTGGGAAGAAAAGATATGCTGGGGCTTTGAAATCCATTGACACAAATTGGAATGAGATAAGTTGTTAGGGAGAGCACGAGCGGTGCGCGCACACCCACATACACACACTTTTGAAACAGGAATTGCCTCTCTTACATGAAGTTGGTTCATCAGACATTGGTGCAGCATAAATAGAATGTGCAATATCGCAGGGGTCCCCAAACCCCTGGACTGTGGACCGGTACCGGTCCATGGCCTGTTGGCGACAGAGCCGCAGAGTGAGGCAGAGACCTTCACCTACTCATTTAAAGACCCCCATGGGGGGTGAAGGGATGAGGAGTGGGCTTGGGAGCAGCCTGGGTCAGCAAAAACCCCAGCACCCCCACCCCCACCGGTCCGTGGAAAAATTGTCTTGCACGAAACCGGTCCCTGGTGTCAAAAAAGTTGGGGGTCACTGGAATATAGGAACCAGGGCTCTTTTTGTAGAAAGAGCCCAGCAGGAACATATTTGAATATTAGGCCACACCCCCTGATGCCAAGCCAGCCGAAATGACATTCCTGCTCAAAAAAAAAAAAAACTTGATAGGAACTATAGAGGGGGGGGGGAGGAAAAACCAAGCACTTTCACGCACACTGACTAATGTACTTTCAATCCAGCTTCATTGAACGTTGCAACTGGATTTTACTGTGTGGAATGGCAAAATCCACTTGCAAACGATCACTAAAGTGCATCAAAAGTGGGTTGAAAGTGTTCAACAAGGCAACTATTTGAAGCATTTGGTTTTGTCCAGATTCCTTGGTTGGAGTAATCACTTGATTATTTTCACCTTTGGGGCTACGACTGCATTTCTTTACTAAGAAGTATTTACGTCTTTGAAACACTGACATGCCTGCCTATCTCCTGACCATCTCGGGACCTAAGGTGGGTAATCAATAAATGCAAAATGATTTGATTAAATAAACTTTAAAGCAGTAAATATTGATTTAGTTCTTTAATTTCTATCCCGTCTAACAGGCTCAGGGCAGGTTACATAGAAATCATGACTAATTAAGAATAAACAGAATTTAACAATAAAATTAATATTAAAAAACAAGCATGAAACAAACCAGAGAGAGCTTGCCTTGATAACAAGCTCAGGTGAAGACGTTTCAGAGTGGTGCAGCTGGCTAGATGACAAGGATCAACATAATCAGGAAGAAGAAGAAGAATGCAGATTTATACCCCTCTCTGAATCAGAGCCTCAGAGTGGCTTACAATCTCCTATATCTTCACCTCCCACTACAGACACCCTGTGAGGTGGGTGGGGCTGAGAGGGCTCTCATAGCAGCTTATTAATGAATTCGTCTCTGTTCGGGATTCTATCATTTTTCCAATACTTGGCATACAAAGTTCTAGCAATGGTAACTATATACAGTAACACTTTCAGTTTGGTCGTAGGCAAATTTTGCCTACAGATATTCAGAAGATACAATTCTGGCACATGCTTAACTTGTATTTTCAAGATTTTTTGAATCCAAATATTAACTAGAGCCCAATATTTCCTGGCTTCTTTGCATTGCCACCATATATGGAACAACGATCCTTCAACTTCTCGGCATTTCCAACATTTATTAGAGTATGTGGGGTTACAGGTTTTTCAATAGTCAAAGCTCCCTGCATCAGTCTCTGACAAAGAGAGCATTGATTCCACAAAGCTCGTCCCCTAGAAACTTTCTGGCCTCTAAGAAGAAGAAAAAGAGTTGTTTATACCCTGCCCTTCACTACCTGAAGGAGTCTCAAAGTGGTTTACAATCACCTTCTCTTCCAGTTTGGGGTTAAAAGCACAGATTCTAATCTAGAGAACGGAGTTGGATTCCCCACTCCTCCAGTTGCGACTGCTGGTGTGACCTTGGGTTGGTCACAAGTTCTTTCAGAGCTGTTCTGCTCAAGAGCTGTACTCTCAGAGATTTCTCAGCCCCACCTACCTCACAAAGGAGAGGGGAAGGGAAGGGAGAATGTAAGCCACTCTGAGATTCCAAGTGAAGGGCAGGGTATAACTCCAATCTCTTCTTCTTCATCATCACTCCCCACACCAGAGAAGTAGGGTGGGCTGAGAGAGTTCTGAGAGAACTGTGACTGATCTGAGATCACACAGCTAGCTGCATGTGGAGGAATGGAGAATCGAACCAAGTTCTCTAGATTAGAGTCCACCTCTCTTAACCACTAAACCACACAGGCTCTCTTGGACACTAATGGGCTCAAATCTAGAGCAAAGTAAAAATAAATAATCGTGTTTCTGGAAATTTGTGGTGTAATTTATCAATTCTCTCTTTGTGGCTTTCCCCCATTTATAGGGTTGCCAAGTCCCCAGCGTTCTGGAGTGGGGGACTTTCTTGCATGCGCAGAGTGCGCACGCAATGCAATGATGACACCCGGAAGTGACATCATCGCACTGGTGATGTTGCGCGCGGCCACTCTAGGCGTTTCCAGAAAAACTCTATGGTTTTCCCGGACACTCTAGACTTTTGGGAGGGAAAAACTCTATGGTACCCACTCTATGGGAACCCCCGCCCTGACCAGAGGCTTGGCAGCCCTTCCCATCTATCATACTGGTAACGTCCAATGCTTTGTGGCTTGTGTAGATGACTACATAAGGCTGCCCATCCCTATGTGTCATACGAGACACAGAAAAGGCACAGGGCATCTCCAGTTTCCACCTTCATTTTTCAAGTTAGGAAGAAAAGGGGGGAAACTTAAATCAACAAGCTTGACAGCTATTATCAGTTGTGCGAGACACGAGCTCCCAAGGGAAACAAGCAAACAGTGATATACAAGCAAAACCGTGCTGTCTTCATAATCTCGCTTCAGTTAGCACTGTCAAAATAGCAAGGTTCATGGCGACTGCCTGACATGAGCGTAAAAACATGCTGCCACCCATATCCTTTAACTGGTTGGTATTGCTGCTATTACCTCCTCATCTGCCAACAAATACCCAACATTTCCAGAGCGATCTCTAGTATACCACAAGCAGAGTTCCCACTGAGCTGAGTTAACGTGAGCTAGCTCACCGATTTTTAGCCTCCAGTTCACACATTTTTATCTTAGCTCAGGAAGGATGACCCCAGAGCACACTAATTTATACAGCAGCTCACAACATTAATGCCAGTAGCTCACAAAGTAGAATTGTTGCTCACAAGACTCTGCATCTTAGGGGGAACATTGATCACAAGGTAGATGGAGAATGCCTATTGCCAAAACAGCCAGTTTAGTATAGTGGTTAAGAGTGTTGACTATAATCTGGGAGAAACAGGTTTGATTCCCCACACCTCCATGTGCAGCTGCTGGTGTGACCTCGGGTCAGCCACAAGTTCTCAGTAGAGCTGTTCCCTCAAGAGCAGTTCTCCCAGGGTGTCTGTTGTGGGGAGAGGAAGGGGGGGGGAAAGAGATTGTAAGCTGCTTTGGGACTCCAAGTGAAGGCTGGGGAATAAATTCAGTATCTTCTCTTCTTCTCTCTTCTAAACTACTGTCTAATCCGGGGTGGAATTTTAGCAAGTGCTCCTTTGCATATTAGGCCACACCTCTCTGATGTAACCAATCCTCCAAGAGTTTACAAGACTCTTTTTTGTAAGCTCTTGGAGGACTGACTACATCTAGGTTTGCCAATCCCCAGGTCCCAGCGGGGGTTCTCCCGCTTTCCCAGGCTCCTTCCTGCCCCCAGTCAGCTGGCCGGCAGGGGAAGCCCCGCCCCCACAGCCACCATGTGACTTTCCACCTCCGGAGGCTTCAGTCTCCGATTGGAAAGGCTTCCTCTTGGGATGGTGTGTCTGTGTTAATTTGAAGAAGTTGGCAGCAATTTGTGAGTAATCCCTCATTTTAGAGTTGCCAGAAACAGGATGGGGGGGGGGGAAATGTCTGCTGGGCGCGTCATTATTCCCTATGTGGAGATCGATTCGCATAGGGTATAATGGGGAATTGATCTGTAGGTATCAGGGGCTCTGGGGGGGGGGTGTTTTTTGAGATAGAGGCATCAGGTTTTTAGTATAGCATCTAGTGCCTCTCCCCAAAATACCCTCCGAGTTTCAAAACTATTGGACCGGGGGTCCAATTCTATGAGCCCCAAAAGAAGACGCCCCTATCCTCCATTATTTCCTATGGAAGGAAGGCATTTAAAAAGGTGTGCTGTCCCTTTAAATGTGAAGGCCAGAACTCCCTTGGAGTTCAATTATGCTTGTCACACCCTTGCTTCTGGCTCCGCCCCCAATGTCTCCTGGCTCCACCCCCAACTTCTCCTGGCTCCACCCCCAAAGTCCCCAGATATTTCTTGAATTGGACTTGGCAACCCTAGCTACATCAGGGGTGTGTGGCCTAATATGCAAAGAAGCTCCTGCTAGAGTTCCACCCCTGCTTTTAGAACAGATTTATTATTTATCTGCGTAACTGAACTTGCAGCAAACCGTTTTCAAGGTCACAGGGCATGTAACTATATGCTAATTATTTGATTTCTAGCCATGAAGAGCCAGAGTGAATGAATGCATCCATAGGCCTCATCTAGAAGTCTCACCAGTTTATATCTCAGCTTGTCTCCAGAGGGTGATAATACAAAAGCTAAGCAATACTCGCTGTGAATGATGCTGTACATGCCCTTCCTATCCTCCTGACCTGATTCTTGGTATACTTGCGAGAATTTTCTTGGTCACTCTTAAGGGCTGCTTGAGGGGCTATCTAGGTTAGGAGCAGCCAAACTTGCTTAACATAAGAGCCACATAGAATAAACGTCAGGTGTTTGAGAGCTACAAGACATGAATGTCAGATGTTTGAGAGAAGGGAGGGAGGGGAGGAAGATGGGGAGGGACAGGTGGAAAGAAAGCAACTTTAACTTTAAATGCAGGCCATGGAGTGGCTGGGAGAAGTGATTTAAAGAGATAAATGCCCTCTCCAAGCTGGCTGAAGGGGTGGTGGGGGCTTTGAGAGCCACACAATGTGTGTGAAAGAGCCACAGTTTGGCCACCCATGATCTTGGTCATCACTCACAACCACTGAATAATTTTCATTCATGGTCCAAATTAACTGACAAATTTATATAAGCTTCAAATAGGCTGCAGGCACCCTAGCAGAAGTCAGGGAGTTGAAACAAGGGATTCCATGTCACACTGGTCTTGACATCACTTCTGGTGAACAACTGTGGGTGATGTTATCACATCAAGGGCAACACACCAGAATTCACCCAGAACTCTGTGGTTTAAACCACAAAGTTTTAGATGAACCCTAGAGCACCGTGCAATGACGTCACTTCTGGTTTTATGCTGGAAGTGACATTGTGCATGTTGCAATACCAATCGCCTTCCATTTTCCTCTGCAGCCTTCTTTGTAAATAAATAAATAGGAGGAGAAAGCAGGCCTAGAAAAGAACTCTCTGCCCCTGTAAAACAGACTCTCTGTATTTTCATCGGTGAAGTCTTGGTAAGGATGAATAGAGATGACAAATTTGGCCTCACTGAAATCTTTTCCAAGTTTATATGGCTGGCGTTTTACTGTGGTTCTATGGAACGTGGCAACACGAACACTAACGTCTTGGATTCTCTGAGCGTCTTGAATGTTCACAGGACTAAGAATACTTCAAGATGGCGCCAAGAGTGCCAAAGTCTTAGTCATTCCTTCTGAGCCTCAGCAAAATGTGACAGGAATCTGGGGATATTTCTAGGGAGGGTAAAACCTCAAGATTCAAAACATGACACATGAATGAGCTCATCTCTAGTAATCCGGACACAAATAATGTATTAATCAGTATGATATTATAGCACTGTGGAGGAACAGCTGAAATTTTGTGTGGAAAGTTGTCAAATATATAAGGTTGCTAATTCCCATATGGGGGCAGAGGACCCCCTGGTTTGGGGGCTCTCCCCCTGCTTCAGGGCTATCAGAAAGTGGAGTGGGGGGGGAGGTTGAATGTCTGCTGGGCACTTCATTATACCTTATAGAGACTGGTCCCCATAGAGTATAATGGATAATAATTTTGTAGATATCTGGGGCTTGAGGGGGTATTTTTTGAGGTAGAGGCACCATGTTTTCAGCATAGCATCCGATGCCTTTCCTCAAAACACTCCCCAAGTTTCAAAAAGATTGGACCAGGGGGTCCAATTCTATGAGCCCCCAAAGAAGGTACCCCCCTCCTGTATGATTTCCAGTGAAGGGAAGGCATTTAAAAGGAGCGTGGTCCCTTTAAATGTGATGGCCAGAGTTCAATCATGCTTGTCACCAGGGGTGGAATTCTAGCAGGAGCTCCTTTGCATACTAGGCCACACACCCCTGATGTAGTCAATCCTCCAAGAGCTTACAAGGCTCTTTTTTTGTAAGCTCTTGGAGGATTGGCTACATGGGGGTGGGGTCTAATATGCAAAGGAGCTCCTGCTAGAATTCCACCCCTGCATGTCACAACCTTGCTCCTGGCTTCACTCCCAAAGTCCCCAGATATTTCCTGAATCAGACCTGGCAATCCTAAACATATATCAAGTGTGTAAATAATATTTATGTAGAGAAAACAGGTTCTGACCTGAATAGTCCAAGCTAACCTGATCTCATCAGATTTCAGAAGCTAAGCAGAGTTGGCCTTGGTCAGTTCTTGGATGGGAGGCCTCCAAGGAATACCAGGGTTGTGATGCAGAGGCAGGTAATAGCAAACCATCTCTGAATATCTCTTGCCTTGAAAACCCCATAAGGAATTGTCATAATTCATCTGTCACTTGACAGCAAAAAAGGTAATATTTAATAGTAACAAAATGTGAAGTTACAAGTAGCCAAGACTTTTATTTTGTAGCCCAGCAGGAACTCATTTGCATATTAGGCCACATTTCCTGACATTTCCACATCACCATTGCTTCATCCAGGGCTTTTCTACAGCAGGAACTCATTTGCATATTAGGCCACACCCCTGACACCAAGCCAGCCAGAACTGCTCAGAAAAAGCCCTGCAAGTGGCAGACCCAGAAATGCTTAGGAAGGCATCTTATTTCCCCCTGAATCACCCTCCCCACACTACTCTCTCTTTCACCTGGCTTAGCCACAGCCTCTCACCTTTTCCTGCTTCCTTCTCACCTTCCAACCCTGCCAACCGATCCATATTCTTGTTCCCTTTGCTTAGGGGATGCCAGCCCAGCAGTGTGAATTGCCCAACAGGAAGTCACACAGACCAGTCATCTACTGGGCCTTGATGAGTCACAGGGCAGTGAGTTGTTTGATGGCTGCTGCTGCTGGACCTGCTGAAACTACAGGGCAGTGAGTTGCTTGGCTGAGTCACCTGCTGGCAAGCACCAGAAATGGCTGAGTTCCCCCACTTCCATCAGGAAGTTTCACAGGTGAGATGATAGGGTCATTTTCAGAGTGGTTGTGGCCTGCATCCACCCTCACTCCCTGCAAACAGGGCTGGATTAACAATTAGGCCAAGTAGGCACTGGCCTATGGGGCCCCATGGCTTTAGGGGCCCCGGGTCAGCTCCCTCCCCCCATTTCCCCCCCTGCTTGCAGCCCTCCCAGCTTGTACGAGCAGCCAGCAACTGAGCTGCTCTTTGCCGGACTTGCCTGGTGTGGCTGCTGCTGGCCTCATCGCCAAGTTTGCCTCTCTCTGCCTCTCCCCCGGAACTTTGTCAAAGGGGCTTTTAAGAAGGTGCCTGAAGGCTCCAGCGGGGAGTGTGGGTAATGGGGTGGGCACTCAGACTCTGAGATAATTTGCCAGGGGCCCCCCAAGATTTTGATTGCGTAGGTGCCTCCACAGGGTTTAATCCGGCACTGCCTGCAAATACCTTTTATTTACAGGAACCAGGGCTTGAAAGGTTCAGTAATTATGTGGTTGCCTAGAAACCTCTGAAGAGACCACTGAAATCTGAAAATGTAGTTTTGTGAGAGCTCAGGGGGATTTGTTTCTATTATTTTGGGAAGTTTTAATCCTTTGGTTTTTGTTGTTGGTGGTGTTGCATTTCAGATTTTTCTGCAAATCCAAATTTTCCGTGACATCATCTCACCGGCGACATCATGCGCCGAGCACTCTAGGCATTTCCGGAAAAACTGTATGGTTTTCCTGGACGCTCTAGCATTTTGGGAGGGAAAACTTTATGGTACAATAGGTACCATAGAGTTTTTACCTCCCAAAATGCTAGAGCATCAGGGAAAACCATAGCGTTTTCCTGGAAACGCCTAGAGTGGTCGTGTGAAAACACTCCCCCGCTGGAGGCAGTAGGGAACTTGGCAACCCTATTCAAGAGAGCAATCCTGTCTCCCCTCAACTTCCTCTTCTCCAGACTGAACATTCCCAAGTCCCTCAGCCTTTCCTCATAGGGCTTGGTTTCCAGGCCCCTGGTCATTCTTGTCGCTCTCCAACTGCTCCATTCTGTCCACATCCTTTCAGAAGTAAGGCCTCCAGAACTGCTCACAGTTCTCCGGGTATGGTCTGACTGATGTGGTGTGCAGTGATACCAGGGGTCGTTTTGCAGAAAAATAGGTGGTGAAGCTCATTAGCATAACTCATTAGCATATGCCGCCCCCTCCAGCCAAAAGCAACTCGACACAAGAAAGGAGAGCCCTGCTCACCTGGGGCTTTCCTGGGCCACCTCTCCCCCCCCCCCCAGTCAGGCCAGCAAACTACCTGCCGCCCAAAATCATGTAAGAAGTGGAGAAAGGGTGGCATGGGCTTCTCCAGGGGTTAATGAGGGCTGCTGGGGGTGTGGCAAAGCCCCTGGTGGCTGGCTGGCTGCCCGCTCTCCAAATCCAGGGATTGTTATGCAGCTGCACCTACTGTTCAATGGACAAAGTAGGTAGGTGGGGAGGAGGAGGGGGGACCATCAGAAAGGTTCTGGAGCTGTGCTCCTGTGAGCTCCTGCTGAATTTAAGGCCTGTGAGACTATAACATCTTGTGATTTGGATGTTACAGGACAGCCATTTTCCAGAAAAAGTGTTTAAAATTGTGACATCTAACTCAGGGGTCCCCAACCCCTGGAACTGGTCCCTGACCTGTTAGCAACTCAGCTGTGAGTTGTATAATTATTTCATTCATTCAATGGAGGAGGAGGAAGAAGAAGACGAAGATAATGAGATTGGATTTATATTCTGCCCTCCACTCAGAATTTCAGAGTGGTTCACAATCTCCTTTATCTTCCTCCTCCCCCCCTCAACCCACACCCTGTGAGGTTGGTGGGCTGAGAGAGCTCCTACAGCAACTGCCCTTTCAATGACAACTCCTATAAGAGCTATGGCTGACCCAAGGCCATTCCAGCAACTGCAAGTGGAGGAGTGGGGAATCAAACCCGGTTCTCCCAGATAAGAGTCTGCACACTTCACCACCACACCAAAATAAAGTGCACAATTGTATCATCCGGAAACCATCACACACACACCGGTCCATGGAAAAATTGTCTTACGCAAAACTAGTCCCTGGTGCCAAAAAGGTTGGTGACTGCTGGTCTAGCGGGTTTGTGAGGGAGAAGGTGATGACCCTTAGGCGATATCATTTCTATAGAGGGTTTTATTTTTTTTCCTCACAGAGTCTGTCGTACTAAACTAACTCTGTGGTCTGAAGCAGTTTGGTTCAGGCACACATTCGCCACCTCCAGGTGGAGCCAATTTGATGCTGAGAGCCAGCTTACTGTAATGGTTACTCTAATCTGGAGAAATGGGTTGGATTCCCCACTCTTCCTTCACATGAAGCAAGTTGGGTGACCTTGGGCCAGACACAGTTCTCTCAGAACTCTCTCAGCCCCACCTACCTCACAGGGAGCCTGTTTTGAGAAGAGGAAAGGAAGGTGAGTGCAAGCCACTCCAAGATTCCTTTGGGTAGCCTTCATTTTGAGTTTGAGTTCAGTCAGTTCAGTTGAGTTGGTGAGTCTGTCTGTTCTGGAAGGTATGGTCAGGGCAAGTATTAGAATAGGGAGAGAAGGAGCATTTTTTTCCCTACTATGATTTGTTGCTTCTGTTCATTTTTTCAAAAAAATGCCTGTAAATATTTATATGATGTAAATAAATATGTTGTTTGTTATAATCTTGAGTTCCTCTGTGCCACATAGTTTCCCCAACTGCCTTAGACCACGCTCCTGTAAGAGGGGAGCCCACAGAAGGGGGAAGGCATGCAGTTGGCAAGGGTGCCAATCCTCCAGGGGTCTCCCAAAGGAGGACTTTGGTCTCTGTGATAACCAGGTGCTAGGCTGGCAGAGGACCTTGAGGCCAGACCTCAGAACTGGCAAGGGGGATTGGGAGTCCTGTTCCTCTCAGTCAGGAACCTCTAAATTGAGCAGGTGGTGGCAGCACACCCAAGTGGCACAAAGAAGATCAGTTCCCTCCAGGAGTTGGCAACCCAAAAGGGAGTTGATGGGACTGGGTCTGAAGGTCGAATTGGGCCGGTTCCATCACAGGTAGTGAAGAGCAGGTATAAAACCAACTTTTCTTCCTCAGGGCCACAGCTGAAAGCAGAAGATGATCTGATTTTTACTGCCCCCCTGTGATTATGGAACTGGATTCCTTTGGCAGCGTCAGTTCTCTCCGTCTTCTATTTTTGTAAAAAATTGCACAATATGTTGCCTGTTGCACAACACAGTTGGACTTTGGTCTCATCACAGGAGGAAGGGAAACACAAACACACACACACACAGAAGTACCATCATGTTGCGTACTGCATTTTGGAAGCTGTATCATACACATTTTTTCCCCTCTAATTAGCCTGAGAGTATGTGGTAAGAATGATTAATGCCAGCCACAGAAAACATTTCCTGTTTTTAAATGCTTTCAATAAATAAATAGCTGATTTTCGTAAAGAGAAAATGTACCAAACAGGCTTCTGCAGCCTTTGACAGAAGATTTTAATATGCATCGTAGCGCAGGCCTCCACGACGGTCAAAGAAACAAACGTTATTGTGTTCTGAAGTGTTGCGCTGCCGTCCTGAGTAGTGAAGGTCTTCTCAGAATCCTGATCGAGTCTTTTCAATGGGGTTTTATCCCAGAAAAGTGTCCTTAGGATTACTTGGTAACTCTCTTCCCTTCTTGCCCATACACTGGCATTCTGAGTTCAATATTGTCAAACAACAGTTATGCATTTTCAAGGTGAGCTCTCTGAATAGCCCAGCTTAACTTGAGTTTATCAGCGCTTGGAAGCTAGGCAGGGGCAGCCATGGTTAGTACTTGGACAGGAGACCGTCTAGCAAGCCAAGGTGTTACACTCCCCGTAGAGTTGCCAAGTCCCCTGTGTCCTCCAGTGGGGGGCTTTTTTGCGCGCCGGCTACTCTAGGCATTTCTGGGGAAACTCTATGTTTTCCCCAGACACTCTAGCAATTTGGGAGAGGAAAACTCTATGGTACCTATTGTGCAATACGGTGCCTATTGTACCACAGAGTTTTCCTTCCCAATTTGCTAAAGTGTCCAGGAAAACCATAGAGTTTTCCCAGAAATGCCTAGAGCAGCCAGTGTGATGCACATGCCTAGAGCAGCCACAAATGACATCATCACGCCAGCAACTTCATTGCTCCGGCAACATCAGGGGAGGTTCCCCCTGCCATATGCTCTCGCAATTTGGCAACGTCGGGGGAGGTTCCCCATGCCCCGCCGGACACTCTAGCAATTTGGGAGGGAACAATTCTATGGTGCCTATTGTACCATAGAGTTTTCCCTCCCAAATTGCTAGAGCGTCCAGGAAAACCATAGTGTTTTCCCAGAAACACCTAGAGTGGCCAGCACAATGACATCACTTGCGGGTAATGTCATCATACCAACGACGTTGGGGGAGGTCATGGGCTGGTGGGTTGAGAACCCGCAAGGCGGGAGAAGTCCCACCCGGCCCAGGGGCTTGGCAGCCCTAACTCCCCTGGTCAAAACCACATTATCTTTCTTCTACCATAACCTTCCCCACTGCGGAGGACCCACAAGCTGTGCTCCCTCTGAGTTAGTGTGAGTCGGCTCATCGTTTTTAGCCTCCGGCTCGCACATTTTTGTCTCAGCTCAGGAAAAATGGCCCTGCAGCGTGAACTAATTTATGCAGCAGCTCACAACTTTAACGCCAGTAGCTCACAAAATAGAATTTTTGCTCACAAGACTCCACAGCTTAGAAGGAAAATTGGACAAGACCTCAGTGGGGTGCAATTTGGAGAGCCAGTTTGGTGTAGTGGTTAAGGGCACAGACTCTTAGCTGAGAGAACTGGGTTTGTATCATTTTATGGGGTCTCTCAGAGCTTTCTCAGCCCCACCTACCTCACAGGCAGTGTTCCTTCTAAGCTGAGTTAGCGTGAGCTAGCTCAGTTTTTTAGCCTCCAGCTCACACATTTTTGTCTTGGCTCTGGGGCCAAGAAAAATGGCCCCAGAGCAAACTAATGTATGCAGTAACTCACAATTTTAATTCCAATAGCTCATGAAGTAGAATTTTTGCTCACAAGTCTCCATAGCTTAGAGGGAGTATTGCCCACAAGGCCTCAGTTTGGAGAGGGGAAGGAGTTACTGTTAGAATGAGTGTCTCAGCAACCCTAGACATGCATCTGTAGTGATGGGAGAGGGGGAATGGGCAAAAATCTTCCCTCTCTTCAGCATGGTGTCATGGTTAAGAGCGGCAGACTCTAATCTGGAGAGCCAGGTTCAATTCCCCACTTCTTTCCACATGAAACCTGTTGGGTCACCTTGGGCCAGTCCCAGTTTTTTCAGGACTCTCTCAGCCCCACCTACCTCACAAAGTGCCTGTTGTGGGGAGAGGAAGAAAAGGTGATAGGAAGCCACTTTGAGACACCTGAGGCCTGCTGGGTGGCCTTGGACTAGTCACCATTCTCCCAGAGCTCTCTCAGTCTCACCTGCCTCACAAGGTGCCTATTGTAGGGAGAGGAAGGGAAGGGAAGGCAATTGTAAGCTGCTGTGAGATTCCTTAGGGAAATGTAAAGTGGGGTATAAAAACCTACTGTTGTTCTTCTTCCTCTGTCAGCAGAAGTGCCTTCCCACCAACAGAAAAAGATGTCTGAATCCTGAAAAAAATTTTAGCAGGAACACAGAGGAACTGGCTTGGCAGGGCTTTTTTTGAGCAGGAACACACAGGAACTCAGTTCCGGATAGTTTGGTATCAGGGGGTGTGGCCTAATGTGTAAATAAGTTCCTGCTGGGTTTTCCCTGTTAAAAAGCCCTATGGGAAACAATGGATGTCAGGAGGTATGGCCGAATATGGAAATGAGTTCCTGCTGGTCTCATGGCCAGTGCGTGGGAGTAGGCTAAGTAGGCAGCCTCCTAGGGCACCACTTGGTCTATGGGGCACACCCCTCTCCACACGTGGCATGTGTGCTCCTTGGAGCCTGTCTTCCCCAATGAAAAGTAGGCTCCATGGAGTTCAGACGCTGCCCAGCCAGTTTCGCATTGCAGGTCACCTGGAGAAAATGGCCATTTGGGAAGGCGAAATCTACAGCATTAGACCCCATTGAAGTCGCTCCTAAATATAAGGGGGGGGGCATTTTTTTCCCAATATTTTTTATTGGCCATTTTGTTATGTAGCAATACAAATTTATTATTTAACAGCATTAATAAACAAATACTTTTCCATGTCACTGTTGTCAAACTTATTGTTACAAGTAAATAAATCCCATTTACCATAAATGAAAAGCTTTTATAGCAGTAGGTGTCTCAGATCTTTGTTGTGGGAATTCTAAAATTGAGAACCAGACAGTCACTATATCAGAATGGTAGTGAACATAAGAACATAAGAGAAGCCATGTTAGATCAGGCCAATGGCCCATCCAGTCCAACATTCTGTGTCACACAGCGGCCAAATATATATATATATATATACACACACACACACACACACACACACTGTGGCTAATAGCCACTGATGGACCTCTGGTCCATATTTTTATCTAAACCCCTCTTGAAGGTGGCCAGGCTTGTGGCCGCCACCACCTCCTGTGGCAGTGAATTCCACATATTAATCACCCTTTGGGTGAAGAAGTACTTCCTTTTATCCGTTTTAACCTGGCTGGCTCAGCAATTTCATCGAATGCCCACGAGTTCTTGTATTGTGAGAAAGGGAGAAAAGTACCTCTTTCTCTACTTTCTCCATCCCATGCATTATCTTGTAAACCTCTATCATGTCACCCCGCAGTCGACGTTTCTCCAAGCTAAAGAGTCCCAAGCGTTTCAACCTTTCTTCATAGGGAAAGTGTTCCAGCCCTTTAATCATTCTACTTGCCCTTTTCTGGACTTTCTCCAATGCTATAATATCCTTTTTGAGGTGCGGCGACCAGAACTGCACACAGTACTCCAAATGAGACCGCACCATCGATTTATACAGGGGCATTATGATACTGGCTGATTTGTTTTCAATTCCCTTCCTAATAATTCCCAGCATGGCGTTGGCCTTTTTTATTGCAAACGCACACTGTCTTGACATTTTCAGTGAGTTATCTACCATGACCCCAAGATCTTTCTCTTGGTCAGTCTCTGCCAGTTCACACCCCATCAACTTGTATTTGTAGCTGGGATTCTTGGCCCCAATGTGCATTACTTTGCACTTGGCCACACTGAACCGCATCTGCCACGTTGACGCCCACTCACCCAGCCTCAACAGATCCCTTTGGAGTTTCTCACAATCCTCTCTGGTTCTCACCACACCACCCTGAACAATTTAGTGTCATCCGCAAACTTGGCCACTTCACTGCTCACTCCCAACTAAATCATTTATGAACAAGTTAAAGAGCATGGGACCCAGTACCGAGCCCTTCCTAATAATTCCCAGCATGGTGTTGGCCTTTTTTATTGCAAACGCACACTGTCTTGACATTTATACTCACTCTCTGCTTCCTATTATCCCACCAGTTTTTGATCCACAAGAGGACCTGTCCTTTTTCTCCATGACTCTCAAGCTTTCTAAGGAGCCTTTGATGAGGAACTTTATCAAAAGCTTTCTGGAAGACAGAGTCCCTTAATGGTTTCAATTTGTCATTAAGTTTTGCTAGGATATAAAAATTCCAGAGTTTATTGTACCAAGCTTTTAAGGATGGAGTTTTGTCAATTTTCCATATACTGGCTATTGTTCATCTAGCTGCCTATAGTAATAAGGTAATTCTTTCTTGTACAACTTTGGGAGCTTTGTTCTCTGGTCTAAAATTCAATAGCAAAGTTTCTGGTGTCACAGAAATATTTTGGTGAGTTAAAGTATGAACATCATTTAATACTGCTTTCCAGAAGGGTTGGATTATTGGGCATTCCAGCCAGCAATGAATGTAGGAGCCAATCTGGTTACAATGTCTCCAGCAATATGGTTGTGCAGTTTTGGTTATGTGGGATAGGGGGGTACCATTTTTTACTTTTGCCCCCCCCCCCTTCAAAATATGTAGATCCAGCCCTGCACCACCTAGCACCGCTGCTAGCTTCTCTGCCTCCCTCCTCTGGCTCATTTCCTCCTCCAGACTCCATTTCCTAAAAATTTGAAAAGTTTCAAGTTTGCCACTGTTAATTTTCCCTATATTTTTAAATTTGGGGGGGGGACACTAGTGGGTGACTCGCCTAGGGTGCCAGAAAGCCCTGGCTGGTCTTTTTCCACAAAAAAAGCTCTGTCTGAATCTTACTCCATGACATTGTTTGTCTGTATTTCAATGGCCATCAAGTGGCTTCCAATTTACAACAGCCCTATGAGTTAATATCTTCCAGGGGTGGAATTCTTGCAGGAGCTGCTTTGCATATTAGGCCACACCCCTGATGTAGCCAATCCTCCAAGAGCTTAAAGGCTCCTTTTTGTAAGCTCTTGGAGGATTGGCTACATCAAGGAGGTGTGGCCTAATATGCCAAGGAACTCCTGCTAGAATTTTACCCCTGATGTCTCCCAAAATGTCCCATCATTAACAACGTTCCTCAGGTCTTGGAAACTGAGGGCTGCAGGCATGACATTAGATTGGGGGGTGGGGGTGGGGATTGTGGGAAATTATTATAAGGCTTGTATAATGTAAGTTAAGGGTACTTTTAAAAAATCAGTCAATTTACCGATCAGTTTTTCTCTTTGGCTCTTATCCTTGGAACAACAAGATCAACTTACAGCTTCACTTTAAAAAAACCAATAAAACTATCATAGAAAGGAAGCAAAACTACAGCAGCTATTTGAAATCAAGTTGTTAACAATAGCTGGACACCTAGTTAAAAAGCGTTCGATGAGTGCTTCTTCTGTCTGTCAGCGCGTGTCCCGTTCTCCAAAGAGACAGAGTGTGTTATGAGCTTTAACAGACTCGCCATGTACTTTTCTATTAAAGTGCTTCAAAATTCTTTTGGCTCTCCCCGGTTCTCCATAATTTAAAATAGCATTTGCAGAAGTTATCGCAAGGGTTCTGCTCCAACCAGTAGTTCTCATAAGAGACTGGTTTTTCCAAATCTGAGTGCAGTGTGTCACAGAGCAGACAGCCAGATCCTATGGAGAGGACACACCCCTGGTTCCTACAGCTAACAAGATGGTACTAACGGATGCTCAGAAACACTGATTTGTGTTCCTGCTCCCAGCTGTTGTGGCAACTGGCCAGTAAGAGAATATATTTGTGTATGTTAAGCAGCAGCAACCCGTGGGTGCCTGGTGCCCTAGGGAGGCCCCACTGCCGCTCCCCCCGATGCCCCGCCGAGGCACGGCACCCACCCACCTCCTCCCTCCCTTCCCTCCCCTTCCTTTCCCGTTTGCTTTTCCCCCCATTGCTGCTGTGGCTGCCATTAGCTCCCTCCAGCCTGCCCCTGCCCCCTCTGGCTCACTGCTAGCCCCCTCCGGCCCACTGACACCCCCCGCCAATGCTGTTCGCTTGCTGCCCCTCCTGCCTCGCTCGCCGTGAGTAAAACTAAGGTCTGCTGGCTTCTCACTGCCTGCACCTGCACATTTTGTTAAGAGACTCTTAACAAAATCTGCAGGCGCGGGTTGCGAGGAGCCGGCAGGCCTTAGTTTTACTTGTGGCATGTGGGGCGGGAGGCGGGGAGAACGAGCAGAGCTCAGTGGTAGTGGGCCGGAGGGCGTGGGAGCAGGGGCGGTGGTGAGTCCGAGGGGGGTGGGTGGGCCAGAGGGGGCTAGCGGTGGGGGGGGGAGAGGAAGGCAAACTAAGCATTTGCCTGGGGCACCAGGGGAGGGAGCCCAATTTGTAGCCCCCTGCCTCCTGGTGCCCTAGGCAACCACCTAGTTTGCCTAGTGGGCGAGCCGGCCCTGATGTTAGGGGCTGTCCAGTCACTTCTGCAGGACTTTTTTGTAGCAGGAAGTCCTTTGCATATTAGGCCACACACCCCTGATGTAGCCAATCCTCCTGGAGCTTACAGTAGGCCCTGTAGTAAGAGCTCTGCAAGCTCCAGGAGAATTGGCTACATCGGGGGGGGGGGGGGAGGTGTAGCCTAATTTGCAAAGGAGTTTCTGATGCAAAAAAAAAGCTCTGCACTTCTGACTTATGGTGACCCTATGAATCCCATGATCTCCAAAACACCCTATTCTTAACAGCCTCATTTAGGTCTTGTGAACTGAAGATGTGGCTTTCTTTATTCGGTCCATCTATCTCATGTTGCATCTTCCTCTTTTCCATCTGCCTTCAACCTTTCCTAGCATTATTGTCTTTTCCAATGACTCTTGTCTTCTCAGAATGTGACCAAAAGTATGAAGGCATCAACTGAATCATTTTAGATTCTAGGAAGGATTTAGGCTTGATGTGATCCAGAATCCACTTACTTGTCTTTTTGGTGGTCCATGGTATCCATAAAATTTTCCTCCAACACCACAAGTCAAAGATCCAAGTAGGCAGCCGGGTTGGTCTGAAGCAGTAGAACAAAGTAGGAGTCAAGGGGCACCTTTAAGACCAACAAAGTTTTATTCAGAATGTAAGCCTTGGTGTGCTCTAAGCATACTTCATCAGACGAGGATTCTGATGAAGTGTGCTTAGAGCACACGAAAGCTTACATTTGGAATAAAGCTTTGTTTATCTTAAAGGTGCAGCTTGACTCCTACTTTGTTCTACCACAGGTCAAAGGAATCGACTTGAATCAACTTTGTTTAGGTAGATCCTATTTGGATGCCTCAAAGAAACCTCTCTTTGGGTGCTTTCACACGGTGACTGATTGCGAGTGGATTTTGCCACAGTAAAAATCCAATTGCCAAGTGCGTTATTTAGTGTGCGTAAACACACACTTTGGGATGGACGCCAAGTTAAGCGTCAGGGTTATGAATTCCCTCCCTCCTCTACTCCCCTGCCACAAAGAGACTGATGAGGAAACTCTTCAACTAACTCCAATTAGTCATGATGACTGGATTAATTGGAATTAGTTTTCTTCCCTCTAACCAGAATTCCAGGCACCCACATTTGAACATTGTGACTACTTGGAGGAAGAGACTCCATCTTCAGTCTTTGCATTCCACATAAGGGGAGGAGGAAGGAAGCTTGTGGATATAGTTTAGGGCTGTCAAGATTTGGGTCCTGCCGGGGGAATCCTCGTCCCCAAGGAGCCCCATCACTGTGCATTGTGCCTTGTGCAATGACGTCACCTAAAAGTGAGGCATTGTGCTGGGCACATCATGCTAGGGACGCTCTAGATTCATGGTAAAACTCTACAGTACCATAGAATTTTATTGTGAATCCTAGAGTATCTCCAGTGGTGCTCTAGGATTCGCAATAATATTCTATGGTGCCATAGAATTTTACCACAAATCCTAGAGCATCCCAATGCGACATACCCAGTGCAATGATGTCACTTCTGGGTGATGTCATCATGCAGGGCACATTGCATGGTGACGGGGCTCTTTGGGGGTGGGGATGCCCTGGTGGCCTACTCCATGATGGCGGGTTGGGGCCCTCCAAACCAGGGGATCCCCCACCCCTGGCTGGAGCATGGCAGCCCTAAGTTGTATCCACAAGCTCCCTTCCTCCTCCCCTTATGTGGAATGCAAAAACTGAAGATGGAACTCCGTCTCTCCCTCCAAGTAGTCACACTGTCCAAATGTGAGAGAAGAATCCCCCACCACAGCAGCGGAGGGACTTGGCAACCCTAATATTACTGTTAGCCAGTTAGTACCGGTTACAAACTAAATATTTACTCCTGATGCCTAAATGCAGCTGTAGAAAGTAGAAGCATTCAGAGTGAGTTAAACTAAACCACCACAGAATTATTGCAATGGATTTTCTTTAAAAAGCAAAGTGGAAGAAACACAAAAACAACTGATAAGAGCTGCAGAAAAAAAAGAACAAAACATTTTTAAAAAATACAAAAAACAGCCATTAAGTAAACTCAGCAGCCAGCAATAAAACTGACAATGTTGATTCAGCAGCAGTCTACATTGTTAAAAATATAAACCTCGGGTCCGGAACCAAAAATACTAGATGTCCCCTGCAGTAAGGTGGCTTGGATGTCTCTCTGCTTCTCAATTGCCTTGAAAGCCCCTTGCTGGCATCACCATAAGTCGGCTGCAACTTGACAGAGCTTTACACACACACACACATGCTGCCTTGGATTCCTATATTGTTGTTCAGTCGCACAGTCAAGTCTGACTCTTTGTGACCCTGTGGACCAAGTCACGCCAGGCCCTCTTGTCTTCCACCATCCTCCAAAGTCTGCTCAAATTTGTGTTTGTTACATCAGTAACGTTGTCCAGCCATCTCATCTTTGGCCATCCCCTTCTTCTTTTGCCTTCTGTCTTTCCTAGCATCAGGATCTTCTCCAGTGAGTGCTGCCTTCCCATTTGGTGGCCAAAGTATTTGAGCTTCAGCATCTGACCTTCCAGGGAACAGGATCTTCTCCAGTGAGTGCTGCCTTCCCATTTGGTGGCCAAAGTATCTGAGCTTCAGCTTCAGCATCTGACCTTCCAGGGAACAGTCAGGGTTGATTTCCTTTAGGACTGACTGATTTGATCTTCTTGCAGTCCAAGGGACTTTCAAGATTCTTCTCCAGAACCACAGCTCAAAAGCATCTATTCTTCTGCATTCGGCCTTCCTTATGCATTCCTATAAGGTAGACTAATAAATGTTGACTGATTTCACACTATGCTTGTTCTGGGGTGGAGTGCCCTTTTACTACCAGGGCTTCGCTCCGTTTTCGCACAAGTTGCCCCAGAGCTGCAATTTAGCGCGCCGCAATTCTGCAGCAAGCAGAAACTGCTTGCCAGTGTATCCCGCTTGCTGCGGTATAGCGGCATGCCAAATCGCAGCTCCGGGGCAACTTGTGCAAAAATGGAGTGAAGCCCCAGTAGCAAAAGAGTTCTCCACCCCGGAACAAGCATAGTGTGAAATCGGTCATTTTAAATATGACCAAGAGCAACATGGCTACTTTTGACTGGCCAATTGAATGGCATGCCAACCCTGTGCCCAAATATAACAACCTGATGATAACCAGGGCTTCTTTTGTAGCAGGAACTCCTTTGCATATTAGGCCATGCACCCCTGATGTAGCCAATCATCCTGGAGCTTACAGGGCTCTTAGTACAAGGCTTACTGTAAACTCCGGGAAAATTGGCTACATCAGGGCAGTGTGGCCTAATTTGCAAAGGTGTTCCTGCTACAAAAAAAGCCCTGATGATAACTATAGGAGGTTTTTCGTGCAGCTCAGGGTAGCGGATTGGTTGGCCAAGATTCTGCATGTTTAGGTTGCACTGCTTGGGAGCAGCTGCATTTGCATTCAGAGAACAGAGACAACCAGTTGCTGAGCACTCAATGTTTTAAAAATGTAGCTGCTCTACCCACACGGGGAACATAATCTCTGAGACCTTGAGACGCTCAGTGGAAGCTGCAAAAACAAACCAGAAGGGTGGAATCAACAGCTGGTGGCATGACTCTTGCCATGCAGCTAGAACAGACATCCAGACCAATTTTAAACAAGAGTCATGCCGCGAATGGCCCAACCCAAGAATGACAGCCATCAGCGATGAGTGTGATTTTGCTCTGCCAGCCAAATATGACTCTAATAATATCTACTCTACCACTTGAAGAACCACCAGAATTCATTACTGGGCCTATTAATGCAAGATCCTGATTATATCGCACCCAAGGAGTTCACGAGGAAAGAAGGTGGCAAGGCATGGACCAGTCTTGTCCGATCTCAGAAGCTAAACACGGTCGGTACTTGGAAGGGGAGCGCCAAGGAAGATTCTGCAAAGGAAAGCAGCGGCAAACCACCTCTGCTTCTCACTTGTCTTCAGAGCTCCTTGCTGGAGTCCCCATAAGCAGGGCTTTTTTTGTAGAAGGAAGTCCTTCACATATCAAGTCACCAATGTCCCCTCTAAGCTGAGTTAGCGTGAGCTAGCTCATAGATTTTTAGCCTCCTGCTCACACGTTTGTCTTCGCTCAGAAAAGTTGACCCTAGAGCACACTAATTTATGCAATAGCTCACAATTTTAATGCCAGTACCTCACAACTTTGATACCAGTAGCTCGCAAAGTAGAATTGTTGCTCACGAGACTCTGCAGCTTAGAGGGAACATTGCAGGCCACACATCCCTGATGCAGCCAATCGTCCAAGAGCTTTCAGGGCTCTTTGTACAGGGTTTACTGTAAGCTCCAGGAGGATTGGCTACATCAGGGGTGTGTGGCCTAATATGCAAGGGAGTTCCTGCTACAAAGAAAGCTCTGCGTTAAACCAGCTGCGACTTTGTACACTGAAGTCTGTGGGTGCACATTCACGTCCATCCCATCATGTGAGATAGGAATGCACATCTGCCACTGTTGCATATCTTGAGTCCAGTGGCACCTTTAAGACCAACAAAAGTTTGTTCAACAACTTCAACAGCTGCCCGCCTGGATCTGCAACACATCCGCCGTTCCTTCTTTGCTCACATCTCTACATTCGAATGGTGTCTTTTGGGCACTCAAACCAGTTGATAGACCCTCTCGCGCCATTCCAGTTTGCGCACTTTAAAAAAAAAATGCTATGCATCCACCCTGTATGAATGATATATGGATTTTTGACATTTCAGTAATGATGAAACCGGTTTCCAGCTATGGCTGGCTGCCAGATGTCAACTGCATGTGTAGAAAGATGATCTTTTGGAATGAAAACCATGGTGGTGGAAAATGCCGTCAAGTCACAGATGCCTTATGACGACCCGCCCCCCACCCCCATAGGGGTTTCATGGCAAGAGATGAGCAGAGGTGGTTGGCTAATGGCCATTGCCTGACTCCGCATCAGGACTGGATTAACAATTAGGCCAAGTAGGCACTGGCCTAAGGGCCCCCATACCTTTAGGGGGCCCAGGCCAGCTTTCCTCCGTTTCTCCCCCTGCTTGCAGGCCTCCCAGCCAGCAACTGAGCCGCTCTTTGCCTGACCTGCCTGGTGAGGCTGCTGCAGGCATCATCACCAAGTTTGCCTCTCTCTGCCTCTCCCCCACAGCTTTGTCAAAGGGGCTTTTGAGAAGGTGCCTGCAGGCTGCAGCAGGGGGCTGCAGATGGTGGGTGGAATTCTGTACCTGTCCCGCATGTCTTTGCAGTGATCTAAGTTCCAGTCATTATAGAGTTAAAATGTTTACCTGTTCTCTATTGCCTGCCTGACCTAGGAAGAGGAACTCGGATGTCTGCCAATGAAGACAAAGCCCGCGAAAGGACTGTTTGTTTGTCTATGCTGTTGGTCAGTTAGTCAGGTGACTTCCTTTGTCTAGGTAGAGAGAGGTCAAGAAAAAGGAGGAGAATTCTCCATTAGCAATGTGACTTTCTTGATGATAAGATGTAGCTTCTAGTGTTTCTTATTTTCTTCCCAGTTCCCCATCCCTATAGAAATAAACTTATGTTTTGTTTATAGTAAAAGAGCTTTCAATCTCATTTTGATCCAAAGATCCATTGAACTGTTTGGGTTATAAAAATTGATTTTCCAAACGAAATATCTCTAACAGTGGGGTGGGCACTACAACTCTGAGTTAATTTGCGAGGGGGACCCCGAGATTTTGACTGCCTAGGGGCCTCCACAGGGTTTAGTCCGGCACTGCTCCACATAGCAACCCTGGACTTCCTTTGTGATCTCTCACCCAAGTTCTAACCAGGGCTTAGCTTCTGAGATCTGATAAGATCACGCCAGCCTTGGCCATCTAGCGGCAAGATTTGCATTATTCTATATGTTCTTTATTGATAAACTGATGTAGGAAGATAAAGTAGCAATATTGTAGATGTTGATGGAAAATGTTCTTAAAAGAAGTGAAAGCAACAACTTGCTGCAATCCCACACACTAAATAATGCACTTTCAATCCACTTCCAATGCACTTTCCAACTGGATTTTGCCAGGTTACACAGTAAAATCCAGTTGGAAAAGATTCCATTGGAAGTGGATTGAAAGTGCATTATTCAGCATGTGTGAACAGGGCCATTGAGAAGCAAAGAAAGCAAGAGCAATTTCTTCCCTGCTGTTTCCACAGTTATCTGCATTCTGTCCATAGAAGGCCAACGATTAAATGAGTAGCACTGATTATGGCGGGGGCGGGTTTAAACCACTTTTTAGTTGTTCTTCCTCTGGGTGCATCACTAGGGGGATGAACAGAGACTAAACAATGAGCTGAGAACCATTTTGAAGTTTGGAGAGGAATTGGAGCTCTCTGGCGGCACAAAGGGGCTGGTTCTAAGCAGGACCAGCTTGCCCACTAGGCAGTTGCCTAGGGCGCTGGGAGGAGGGGTAGCACTACCAGCTTTGATGCAGCTGGTGCAGTATCTAATCCTTTGACATGCACTCAGGAGAAGACTTCGCTCCCCCTCACTTCTGGTTCCAGGAAGGAGGGGGGAGAAGCCTTCTCCCGCACATGCTTCAAAGAATTAGATGGCATACCGCCCATATCAAAGCCAGTAGGGCAGAGCTGTGCTGCAGCACACTCTGATGGGGGGAGCAATGGAGCACAGCGCTGAGAGGGAGGGGGCGGCAGTGGGGTGGCAGGCAGGGAGCCTACCTGGGGTGCCACGCACCCTAGAGCCGGCGCTGGTTCTAAGGTTACCAACCTCCAGGTGTTGTAGCAACACAAATGCGAATCACGGAGAAGGAGCAAAAGCGGGGAAAGGCACAGCCCCCCGTGATGAGTAGTCTATAATTAATAGTTAAAGATTCAATCTCACTAAAAGCAAATGAAGCACAAACATTCCAAAGTCCATTCCTATAGAGACATTCAGATAAATTCATGACAGTAATCCACGGAACAACCACAAGGTGGAACAGGTAATATGCCCAAAAGTCCTTAATAACAGTTCATAAATGAATCCAAAGATGTTTCTCTCTATCCACAGAAAGACACATCCTGTTCCAACCACTGAAGAAGAGGATTCAACTCCAGACAAAGTTCACACCCCAGGCATACAGCCATGCAGCTAATGAGTATTTCTGGAGTACTCGGGCCCTGCCTGAATACTGCCCGTTTCATAGGCCCAGCGGAAGAGCTTCGTCTTACAGGCTCTTTTACTCCATGACTCTATAAGAACATAAGACAAGCCATGTTGGATCAGGCCAATGGCCCATCCAGTCCAACATATATTGGCCACTGTGTGACACAGAGTGTTGGACTGGATGGGCCACTGGCCTGATTCAACATGGGTTGTCTTATGTTCTCATAGAGTCATGGAATTAAAGGGCCTGTAAGACGAAGCTCTTCCACTGGGCTTTTGGTTGAGGCAGGTGTCCTATTCCACCAACTATTTCATCGATCGACCTCCCTTGTTGTGACATCATGCTCTACAGCCTCGTTGTGGTGCTGAATCGGATTATTAACACCATCGCTTCTTCCTGGGCCAAAAACAGTTGTATTTTGTGAAATGTGCCCTTTCTGCTGGTGATCACCTTAATTCGTTTTATTGTTCTGCTGCTTTGGTTGTATTGTATTGTTTTAAATTTGAATTGTAGGTTTTTATTGTCCAATATAAGAGCCCCATGGCACAGAGCGGTAAAGCTGCAGAACTGCAATCGGAGCCCTCTGCTCACGACCTGAGTTCGATCCCAGCGGAAGCTGGTTCAGGTAGCCAGCTCCAGGTTGACTCAGCCTTCCATCCTTCTGAGGTCGGTAAAATGAGTACCCAGCTTGCTTGGGGGGGGGGGCGGGAATGTAGATGACTGGGGAAGGCAATGGCAAACCACCCCATAAAAGCTCTGCCATGAAAACGTTGTGAAAGCAACGTCACCGCAGAGTCGAAAATGACTGGTGCTTGCACAGGGGACTACTTTTACCTTTTTATTGTCCAATTTATGTTGTGATTTGCCGTGAGCCCTTTATGGGAAAGGGCGGAATATAAGCCTACTAAGTAAGTAAATAAATAAATACATAAGTCTAGGACCCCATTTTCACAGGAGGCTTATCTAAGCTATACTTCTCACTGATCCAACACCACTTAACTCTTCAAGGTTCCAAGCAAGTTCTGAATTTCTGAATGCCACGTTCAATCACCTTTTGGATGCCCTCCTTAGAGACTGTTTTCCCACCCTTACCTGCCCCCCAGCCATTTATTTATCAACAGTTGTCTTGCCAATTTCCAGCTGTGTTTTTTTCTGAGCTTATTAGATACATCCCTATTAGGAATATTTTAGATTCTGTTTCTCTTTGCTTCTTCTTGTCAGAATATGGCAGAATAAAAATTGGACCCAACAGCTCGCAAACAGCCAAACAGGGATCTTTTATTGCCGTATTAATAGTTCCCTAGGCTTGCAGGGAGAATGCTACCATCAGCAGAATTGCGGGTTTTTCCTCCTCCCTGAATCACGCGGGTGGCACAAAATCATTTTTTTGATCAATCAAGTCTTCCCAGATCTCCTTCTCCATTTGATGTGGAGTCCATGCCCTCGGGGGCCATACTGTATAACGCTGCTTATTATTTCCCCGAGGATATGGCTCTGCTCTTTGTAGTCATCCCATTTTAATGCCGTTTCGGTTACTCTTGTCCACGCGACTGTCTCATTTATTCCGTTTTTAACATTAAATCCTCATTGTGCTTGATGATGCCTTCTGACGGGGGTCACCCTATTTATATCACCAGCTTTTAGTGCTGAATAAAAGAGACTCCAGGGTTTCTTTCTGAAGAATTCTTTCTGATACCCTCTCTTGATATATTGTTTAGCTGTCTGGTTACTGTAAATGACCCCATCATGTGTTTTCTTTAACAGTATTGCCTGATGGGAGTTAGGAGTTAGATAAGGAATTGGTCTTCTTTTAATGGCCGTGGTCATTTGCTCATATAGGGCTGTCAGCTCCAAATATCTAGAGCAGGGATGTCGAACTCATGTGTTATGAGTCCAGTGAGTCTGTCTTAAATGAGACCTTGCCAGGCCGGGCCATGTGTAATGTAAAATGTAATGCTAGGTAGCGGAGATGTAAGCTTTATAAAGGTCATAGACAAACACAATTAAAGATTCTCTTTAAAACTTAAAATATGCTTAAAAGATTCACACTCTTGCAATATTTTTTTTATTTGACAGTTTCTGATAACTGACACCTCTTGCTCTGAATTACTGCATCAAAATGTCTGTGCTGTAGCAATCTTGAGTATGCTGTTCAGATATGTGTCTGTAAGTTGTAAACCTACTTTTGTTTATTGACATCCATTACAGAAATCTCATGGTCAATGCTTTGAGCCTAAGACCCAGAGGAAAATATGAAATGGCTGGGCATTGTGAGCTTTGTACATAAGCTGCTTCATGTGCAGGTCAATCAATGGAGAAAATAGAGGCTTTGCTCCGTAGCTCTTGTGCAATTGAGCAAGCCTGGCAAAGCAAGCTGTGATGCAGAAGGAAGCAAGATAGAGAGAAGGAAGCAGATGACAGGGAGTTGCTTGCAGGCCTGATAGGAGCCCACTGGGGGCCTGATCTATCCCCCAGGCTGTACATTTGACACCCCTGTCCTAGAGCTTTTGGGGGCAGTTCCTGGGTGGGCGGGGTTGGGGGAAAGGTGGGACCTCTGTATGGCACAATGCTCCAAAGCCACCCTCCAAAGCAGCCATTTCCTGCAGGGGAACAGATCTCTGTCACCTGGACATCTAGAGTTGTCAGCTCCTGGTTGGGAAATACTTGGAGATCTGGAGTGCGTATTTTGATAGTCCACAGGGCTTCTTTTTTTGTAGAAAAAGCCCAGCAGGGACTCATTTGCATATTAGGCCACACCTCCTGACACCACCATAGTTTTGCGCAGGGTTTTTTTTAAGAAGCCCAGCAGGAACTCATTTGCATATTAGGCCACACCTCCCAGCGCCAAGCCAACCGGCACTGTGTTGCTGTGTGTCCCTGCTCAAAAAAAGCCCTGATACTGCAGCAGCTGTTTGGGTTCCATTCACAAAGGATCATTCAACTGAGGGAGGCGTGGCCATCTGAAACATGACAATTTCCTAGGACACGCGTCTTTGCTTTACTCCAGTCGTCTTCCAAGTGTTCCCAGGCTTTTTGGACTTAAAAAGTTTGAGCACTGCATTTTAGATGTTCTGTTAGTCCTGGTCAACTTGCAAACGCTGTTATGTTATATTGTTACTGTTGATGGAAACTCAATGTGAATTTGTGTAGCACTCTTGTCTTGTTTGTATCCATATTCTAGCGTTTGACGGTCCTACTAGAGATCATTGTTTATAAGTAGATATCTGTTATTGATAAACAACTCAGCAGTAGCGTGCAATTAAATAGTTTCATTTATAGCAGGGGTGGCCAACGGTAGCTCTCCAGATGTTGTTTTGCCTACAACTCCCATCAGCCCCAGCCATTGGCCATGCTGGCTGGGGCTGATGGGAGTTGTAGGCAAAAAACATCTGGAGAGCTACCGTTGGCCACCCCTGATTTATAGCATATTTGTCTTGTATCTGTATGTATTGTATTTTTGAATGCTGTAAGCCATCCTGAGTCCCTTGTGGGGAGAGCAGGAGGGGGAGATGATAGACAGATAGATGATAGATGATGATGATGAAGAAGATAGATGATAGATAGATGATAGATAGATGATAGATAGATAGATAGATAGATAGATAGATAGATAGATAGATAGATAGATAGATAGATAGATAGATGATAGATAGATAGATAGATAGATAGATAGATAGATAGATAGATAGATAGATAGATAGATAGATAGATAGATAGATGTGTCTGTCTGTGTGTGTGTGTGTGTGTGTGTGTGTGTGTGAGAGAGAGAGAGAGAGCGCAATTCTAGATGCTGTTACACCCTTCTAAACCCATTGACTTCAAGGGATTACACTGTTAACAGCCCAAAACACCTCCTACCTGCCTCCCTGTGTCACTATGGAGGGTCTCTAAGGGTTTCTTTGTGTTTGTATCTTAGCAGCTTCACTGACATCCACTTGCCTCCATCAACAGAATTCCCCCCATCCACCCACAGGTTTGGTTAAACTAGTTTGCTTCCAATGGAACTATGTTTCATAGGGTTACCAGCTCTGGTTTGAGAAATACCTTGGAGATTTAGAGCAGGGGTCTTGAACTCATTTGTTATGAGGGCTGGATCTGACATAAATGGGCCAGGCTGGGCCATGTTGGACCGGGCCATGTGTGTACCTATTTAAGATTAGGTAGCAGAGATATAAAGTTCATAAAGGACACAGACAAATATGGATAAAGATTTTTTTAAAAAACTTAAAAAAATGCTTAAAACATTAGCACTTGTTGGTCTTAAAGCAGCTTTCTTTGTATTTCTCCCATGGGATTCAGGGGACTGGGCAAAAGAAGCTCTCACTCTTTCCCTTCCTCCCCAGGGGACCAGGAGGGGGAGGAGCCTCAACCAATGGAAAAAATCGAGGGTTTGCTCCGTAGCTCCTATACAATTCAGCAAGCCTGGCAAAGCAAGCTGTGATGCAGAAGGAAGCAAAAGAGAGGGAGAAGGAAGCAGACAAGAGCCAGTTGCTCAAGAGCCTGATCCGGCCCCCGGGCCACATGTTTGACACCCCTGATTTGAAGTGTGGAGCCTGTGGGTGGTGGGGTTTGGGGAAGGGACAGACCTCAGCAGGGTATAAAGCTGCAGAGTCAGGCATGGAATTCTTTCAGGAGCTCTTTTGCATATTAGGCCACACACCCCTGATGTAGCCAATCCTAATAGAGGTTACAGTAGACCCTGAAAAAAGACTCCTGTTAAGTTCTTGAAGGATTGGCTACATCAGGGGGTGTGGCATAATATGCAAAGGAGCTTTTGCTAGAATTCCACCCCTGCATAGAGATCACCCTCCAAAGCAGCCATTTTCTCCAGAGGAACTGATTCTGGTCATCTGGAGATTGATTGTAATAGCAGGAGATCTCCAGGTGCAGTTTGGCAATCCTAACTGCTTCATTATTTACTAGGCTTGCCAATCCCCAGGTCCCAGCAGGGGTTCTCCCGCTTTCCCAGGCTCCTTCCCGCCCCCAGTCAGCTGACCAGTAGGGGGAAGCCCCGCCACCACAGCCACCATGTGACTTTCTACCTCTGGAGGCTTCAGTCTCCGATTGAAAGGCTTCCTCTTGGGATGGTGTGTCTGTGTTACTTTGAAAAAGTTGGCAGCAACTCATGAGTAGAGACACCAATCCCTTGCTTCAGAGTCGCCAGAAACAGGGTGGGGGGGAGGGAAATGTCTGCTGGGCACTTCATTATTCCCTATGTGGAGATCGATTCTCATAGGGTATAATGGGGAATTGATCTGGAGGTAGAGGCACCACATTTTCAGTATAACATCTAGTGCCTCTCCCCAAAATACCCCCCAAGTTTCAAAACGATTGGACCAGGGGGTACAATTCTATGAGCCCCAAAAGAAGGTGCCCCTATCCTTCATTATTTCCTATGGAAGGCAGGCATTTAAAAAGGTGTGCTGTCCCTTTAAACGTGATGGCCAGAACTCCCTTGGAGTTCAATTATGCTTGTCACACCCTTGCTCCTTGCTCTGCCCCAATGTCTCCTGGCTCCACCCCCAAAGTCCCTAGATATTTCTTGAATTGTACTTGGCAACCCTATTATTTACCACTTGCCATGTTCCCCTCTCAGAACTCCAGCTTCCCCCCCCTCCTCCCCCCATGCATGCAACTGCAGTTCTTGTGCTTGGACAGAAAATATGAATTATCATTTCGTTTTCATTGCAGCCGTTGAGTTCCAAGGCCAGTTTGCTCCAATATCTCTCAGTCACTGCGTACAGTAGGATGGAGGTGAACTTTTTGGAAAGAAAAGAAATACCTATCAACCTACTCAGGCTACCTAAATAATTTATATCGCTGTAAAGAAACCATCGTCAAGAGAGTTTATTTTTAATATCGCCTTGTGCATTTTGTAGATGTCATTGCTGAAGAAGCCAGAAGAGAAGTTTGTTGTGCTTAGAGTTTGAGTTTCCAAAGTTGCAAACTTTGCCAAGTGCAGACCGTGAACGCTCCTTATCATGGGTTTCAGGGCCTCTGAAGTGGCAGAACGTACAAACACCCAAGCTCACACTTCATACTCCCACAAACATGTATCCATGTTCCTTCGTTTTCTACCAGGCACTTTACAAATCTGTCCTGCTCAGCTGGCTGCCTGCCGCAGACCCGTTGGGACTGTTTATTCTCAAACATCTGGAGTGCGGAAGGGCTAGGCCAATGCAGCTGCAAGCCGTTGGGATGAACCTTCAGATGTAAATATTTTTCCTGATATTGCCATCGGCTTGCCCCTTCTCTGCCCACTTCTGCATTTCATAACTGGTTTATTTGAAACATTTATACCCCACCAGATTAGGGTTGCCAATCCCCAGGTGTGGGCAGGGGATCCCCCGCTTTGGAGGCCCTCCCCCCAAATGTCTGTTGGCACTCCATTATTCCCTATGGAGACCGATGCCCATAGGGTATAATGGAGAATTGATATGTGGGTACCTGGGGCTCTGAGAGGGCCTATTTTTTTTAGGTAGAGGCACCACATTTTCAGCATAGCATCTGATGCCTCTCCTCAAAAGACCCTCCAGGTTTCAAAAAGATTGAACCAGGGGGTCCAATTCTATGAGCCCCAAATGAAGCTGCCCCTATTCTTCATTATTTCCTATAGAGGGAAGGCATTTAAAAGGTGCATAGTCCCTTTAAATGTGATGGCCAGATTTCCCTTTGGAGTTCAACTGTGCTTGTCACACCCTTGCTCCTCACTCTACCCCCAAAGTCTCCTGTCTCCACTTCCAAAGTCTCCAGATATTTCTTGAATTGGACCTGGCAACCCTATGCTGGATCTCTCGGAGTGGACTGGAAAGTGAAAATGGCACTGGAACAAGTCCAGCTGAGAAGGCTCTGTGGTGATAAGAAGCCACTGGAACCATTGGGCTTCATGGTGCTGATGATGGGCATCAGCTGACCCTTTGCCTCAGCCCACATGAGGAGACAGTTGGGGAACTGACACTGATTACCAATGAAGAGTTCTAATTCATTGCCCCCTGAGACCCTGGAAGAGTCTCCGGTGTTTTTTCACCAACAGCTCATAATGTCCCCATTGGGAAATGTGCCTGTGTGTTAAGTGACCAAGCCACCCCTGCCTATCTCCACAAACTCACAAAACATCAAAAATTGCAGGACATCGGAACTTTTTTTTTTTTTTGGTAGCAGGAACTCCTTTGTATATTAGACCTCACCTCCCTGATGTAGCCAATCTTCCAAGAACTTACAGGGCTCTTCTTACAGGGCCTACTGTAAGCTCCAAAAGGATTGGCTACCTCAGGGGAGTGTGGCCTAATATGCAAAGATGTTCCTGCTATCAAAAAAGCCTGCAGGACATAGACACCACAAGTGGGCAACAAATTATTACTGATACAGAATAGTTTTATTTATTAGTTTGTTTTTTTATTAGTCCACTTATTTCCGACTTTCTTCTCTATGGGGACCCAAAGTGGCTGACAACATTCTCTTTTAAAAGAGGCAGATCTCAAACAGAGATGCTTCAAAGGGAGATTACAATGTGAGATTGTTGAACTTGAGTTCATTCACAGGTTCGGAACAGTGACACACACCCCACCCCCAGGAGTGGCATAGCAATTTATCTCACTACACGTGTCATGATCTGTGCAGGACTAGGAGACAAGGCCTAGGGAAGCCTAGAGACCAGTGTGGGAATAGAAAGCAGACGCAGCCTACAATCTCACAATGCCTGGTACCTGCTGTATCCAATCAGTGTCCAGGGATTGTGTGAGGAGATGGATACATAAACTATGTGTGCTGTGGAAATGCGTTCTTTTCTCTCACAGAGTCAGGCTGGGAGGACAGTCTGTGGCTGAGAGAAGGATCCCTCACTCAGAAGGTAGAGTGAGTCACAGGCAGTTGGCCTGGGGAAAAGGGCTGTGGGCCCTGATGACTAACAAGCTAGGGGGAGTACAGGTAGCCGTGTTAGGGCTTATTTTCATTTTCCTTTATCCACTGTTATATCTATTAAGCACCTTGCCTTGTTCAAATACCCATCCCAGTATTAATAAAGCTTTATTTTTTTTTAGTGTTCTCTGCCTGGTCATCACACCTGTGTTTCTCGGCTAAAAGGTGCAGTTTTTTGTTGGGCTTGGGAGGGTACTCTGGGCCTCCCCGAGGGACCATAAATCCAGAGTGGTGGCACCCCCATCCGGGTCATGACAACGTGGTAATTTTTGTCTCCCAAGCACTTCCCTTTCGCTCTAATCAAGCTGCTTACTATGCACATTGTACTTCTACATCCTGAGTTCCTTCTTTGCAACATCACTCTTACCTTCTGACTACAATGTTAGGACTCGGAGGCCTCCCTTCCAACTCATTACTGACAAAGGGAGCTTTGACTCTCAAAAGCTCATATCACGGACATCTTTGTGGTCTCTAAGATTCTCCTGGACTTGAATCTTACTTTTCTACAGCACACCAACATGGCTACCCACTGAAATGAACATTCTCCCTGTCTCCACTGTGTCCTCGCAACAGCAACCCTGTGAGATAGGTTATCAAAAAGCTTCCATGGCCCAATGGGGATTCAAACGTGGATCTCCCACATCCCAGTTTAACATTTTAACCACTACACCATGCTGTTTCTCATACTGCAGAATTATAGGCTGGTACCCAGAGTTAACACAGTTAAAAGAGTTTTACACACCACCAGGGCTTTTTTGGTAGACAAAGCCCAGCAGGAACACTTATGTGCATATTAGGCCACACCCCCTGATGTCCCCATTGTTTCACACAGGGCCTTTTGTAGACAAAGCCCAGCAGGAACTCATTTGCACATTAGGCCACACCTCCTGACACCGAGCCAGCCGGAACTGCATTCCTGCTAAAAAAAAAACCCCTGCCCATCACTAAATGCTTTCTGGAACAGAATACTTTCACGTGTCTTCTTGAATCTATAAATGGGGAGATGCGACTTGGACCCTGAAGCAAACAGCCAGTCGACATAGCGGCAGAGTTATATGAAAGGAAGGAGATTGTAAGCTGCTCTGAGACTCCGAGTGAAGGGTGTCATGAGCCCTGACGAGGAGGAGCTGAAGGGGTTAACAGACCTGGAAGAGTTGCCAGCCAGTTCCTCAGCTGAACAAACAGCAGCTGGCCCATCAATCACTCTCGGGCACCAGTGTCAGCTGTTGACGATCAATCTCCTCCAAGCTCTCCTCCTCCCATCTCAAGAGTTCGAAGCAAGCTCTGGAAAGAACTTTCAGAGTGAAGAGATGAGGCACAACGATGCTTCAGATCTCTCAGCCCTGAGTTCTAGCAGAGTCACTGCCACCCAGGGAGCAGGCTGATTGAGACTCCCATATAGCTCCGACCCAGGACCTGGTAACCTTGTGGAAGCAACAAGTCTATTCTCTGGCTTGCATCCACACTCCTTCCTGATCCTGACCTGCTTGATTTCCTTGGCACCCTGACCTTTTGGCTTTTGGACATTGACTTCTAATTCCGGTTTGTGATTCTGCATTGGTGACTTGGCTCCTGCTTGACTTCCTGGACTTTGACCTTGGACTGGCTTTGGACTCCTGCCTGCCTGCACCCTGAGAACGTGACAAAGGGTGGGATACAAATCCAATCTCCTCCTCCTCCTCCATGCTAGGACACTTATGCCAATGCACCCAGCTGTAACCGCACTGCCACCATGTAATTTCAGAGTCACACTATGCAAGAAAGCCAGTTTGGTGCAGTGGTTAAGTGTGTGGGACTCTTATCTGGGAGAACTGGGTTTGGTTCCCAACTCCTTCACTTGCAGCTGCTGGAATGGCCTTGGGTCAGCCATAGCTCTTGCAGACCTGTCCTTTAAAGGGCAGCTTCTGGGAGAGCTCTCTCAGCCCCACCCATCTCACAGGGTGTCTGTTGTGGGGGAGGAAGATAAAGGAGATTGTGAGCCACTCTGAGATTCTGAGTGGAGGGATATAAATCCAATTATTTCTTTTTTTGGAGGGACATAAATCCAATTATTTCTTCTTCTTTTCACTACAAAAGCATGTGCTGTGACAGCACCACAGACTTTGTGCACCATTTGGGACACCTTTGCAGTCCATGCCCTTACTTAGATAGTCCAGGCTAAGCCTGATCTCGTCAGATCTTGGGAGCTAAGCGGGGCTGGCCCTGGCTAGTGCTTGGATGGGGGGCCTCTAAGGAACAGCAGGGTCATGAGGCAGAGGCAGGCAATGGCAAACCCCCTCTGAATGTCTCTTGGGTCGCCAACAATCAGTTGTGACTTGACAGCAAAAAATCATCACGATTGCCGCCCATGGGATCGAATCGTGAAGAATTCGGCATTCGGAGAGGGGGAACTCATGTAAAGATTTCCAGTAAACAAAACCCCCCGGCAATTTCAACATTTTAAAACACAGAAATATCAGATGAGCTTGTCATCCCTGAAGGAAAATGTTTCTGAAAATGCAGTGGAAACACCAGGTTTTTTTTAAAAAAAGTTTTCAAAGTGAGGTCATTGTTTTTACGGCCCTCATTTCTCTGATTTATGTCAGACACTTTTGACAAGATATTGTGGATGTCGTATTTCAGTTTTGGTGAAGACAGCCGGCCATGAAAGCTGTTGTAAAAGTGGGGTGTGGGGTGGAGTGAGGGGAGAGCTTTGGTCGAATTTAAACCAGCAGCTGGAAGGGAAAAAACACCTCAGGCTTTATTTCCAAAACTCAAAATGTTGAGGTGGTTGTTGTCGTGAAAGAATTAAAAGGGAAATCAGAATGAAATGAAAGAATATATGCTTTTAAAAAGAGACCCCCTCGGTGCAGGGAGAAAGATGTAAATCTGCAGCAAAAGGACTTAATCACATAGCTGCCTTTAGGTCAAAGTAACCTAATTCAGCTTATAAACTTTTGCATCCAACCGCCTGAAGTTGTCTGAAAATTTCCAGATGTGTTCTACTGTTTTCATACAATAAGTCAGAAATTCACTCTGGTCTATTCAGTGGGTTTTATCCCAAAAATTCTGAGGATTCTGGGGGAGGGACATGAATACAGATATCCCTCCCCTACATCCATTTCTCTGTCCACTACACCACGCTGGTTCTCCAGCCAAATTTAGGACAGAGATGACCATGGGTTCTGTTGGAACAGGTCACTTTAAGTAGCATACCTAATGGAGAAAGTAAGGTCATCTAATGGAGAAAATAAGGTTCTATGCAGATCATCCAATGTTATGCAAGCCAGCCATTTGCCTCTGCATCAGAAAGTGGAATACAAGAGAGAGAAGAGCAGGCAAACAGAAGAAAAAGAAGAGGACTGTAGCTTTATACCCCACCCTTCTCTCTGAATCAGTCTAAGAGCGGTTTAAAATCTCCTTTACCTTCCTCCCTCACAACAGACACCCTGTGAGGTAGGTGGAGCTGAGAGAGCTCTCCCAGAAGCGGCCCTTTCAAGGACAATTCTCCGCATGGCCGGCCCTAGGGTTCAGGGTGCCCCAGGCAGGCTTGCCGCCTACCCACCTCCCTACCCTCACTGTCTCCCTGCCCCCTCCCAACCCCACAGAGGCTGCATGCCAGTCAAGCACCCTCCTCGTTCGCTCTCTGATGACCAGTCATCAGAGAGCAAGTGGGAAGGGTGCCTGGCCAGCATGCAGTCTCTGTAACGTTCTCTGAGCATTCTCCACCCAAAAGTGGAGGACGCTCAGAGAGTGCTACAGAGACTGCGCTCTGGCCTGGCACCCTTCTCGCCTGCTCTCTGATGACTCCGACTCTCTGATGACTCCGATATGCAAATCGGCTCCTGCTGGGCTTTTTCTACAACTAAAAACCCTGTGTGAACAATGGTGATGTCAGGGGGTGTATCCTAATATGCAAATGAGTTCCTGCTGGGCTTTTTCTACCAAAAAGCCCTAAGGTAATATAAAAAGGCACTGCCATATCAAGTTGGATGCAGCGCGGTGGTTTGGACTGCAGGAAGTCCCTGGTTCAGCTCTCACCTCAGATGCAAACTCACAGTTTCTCTTTTTGCCAACCAATATTCTCTTAACTCTAGCCCCTCCAGCCCCCCCCCCCCCCCCATCTAATGTGGGGATGATACTATCACACACTGCAGGGCTGATTATTTTATTGGTTTTATTTACAGCGCACCTTTCTTGCTGAGCCTCACGGCAGATGACAAATAGCACAATCAGCCAGCATAAAACAACCAAAGAACAATGCAATCGTTCTAGGATTACAGGTATCTTCTAAACAATACAGAACGTGGATAAGGAGGAAAATAACAAGGCAGCAAAAGGTGTTGATAGCTACCATAATCATTGCTGTGTAGGTTTGCCAAGTCCAATTCAAGAAATACCTGGGGACTTTGGGGGTGGAGCCAGGAGACAGTGGGTGGAGCCAGAAGCAAGGGTGTGACAAACACAATTGAACTCCAAAGGGAGTTCTGGCCATCCCATTTAAAGGGACCACACGCCTTTTAAATGCCTTCTTGCCATTGGAAATGATGAAGGTTGGGACACCTTTTGGGGGGGGCTCATAGAATTGGACCCCCTGGTCCAATCCTTTTGAAACTTGGAGGGTCTCTTGAGGAGAGGCATCAGATGCTATGCGACAAATTTGGTGCCTCTACCTCTAAAAACAGCCCCCACAGAGTGCCAGATACCCGCTGATCAATTCTCCATTATATGCAGGCCTCAGATTCAGCAGGAGCTCACAGGAGCATAGCTCCTGAACCTTTCTGAGGGTCCCCCCCTTCCTTGTCCATTGAATAATAAGTGCAGCTGCATAACAATCCCTGGATTAGGAGAGCGGGCAGCCAGCCAGCCACCAGGGGTTTTACCACATCCCAGCAGCCCTCATTAACCCCTGGAGAAGCCCAAGCCACCCTTCTCCACTTCTTATGTGATTTTGGGTGGCGGGTGGCTTGCTGGCCTTTTGACCTACACATGGGTCTCTAGCCAGCCCAAGCAGGCCCCGCTCGCCCAGGACTCTCCTTTCTTGCATTGGGTTGCTTTTGGCTGGGGGGGCATATGCTAATGTGTTATGCTAATGAGCTCCACCACCTATTTCTGTACAAAATGATTCCATAGAGAACAATGGAGTGCCCAGAAGACATTTCCCTCCCCCTCCCCACTTTCCGATGACTTTGAAGCTGGGGGAGGGGCTCCAAACCGGGGGACTCCCTGCCCCCACCTGGGAATTGGCCACCCTATTGCCATGGACTACTTAGGGTGACGAAAATGTTAAACATGAAACCCTTCAAAGGAAAAGGAAAGGTCCCCTGTGCAAGCACCAGTCGTTTCCGACTCTGGGGTGACATTGCTTTCACAACGTTTTCACGGCAGACTTTTTACGGGGTGGTTTGCCATTGCCTTCCCCAGTCTTTTACACTTTCTCCCCAGCAAGCTGGGTACTCATTTTACCCACCTCGGAAGGATGGAAGGCTGAGTCAACCTTGGGCCGGCTACCTGAACCAGCTTTTGCTGGGATCGAACTCAGGTTGTGATCAGAGAGTTCAGATCACAGTATGCAGTACTGCTGCTTCACCACTCTGTGCCATGGGGCCCTTCCAAAGCATTCTACAAATACAAAGCCATGATTATACCAGTTTGTCTCAGTGGCAGGCAGCAAGACGCTCAGTGTTATTTCTTTTTTCCCTGGTTCGGTCATGGCAGAAGGCTGCCAGAAGGTGTGTCTTGGCCGGCCGGGTTATTCCCTTAGGCCCGGAGGATGTTTATTCTTGCCTGGGCACTGTTCCCACGGGCGTGCCAGCTCACCCATGGCTTGGCCGGCAGGCAAGTGGTTCTGCATGGGTGTGCCCTTGCCTTGGCGCAGCCTGAAGAGCTGCTCTCGAGCAGGCCAGGACGCGATGTGGATCTGATCCACGCCACAGTAGCAGGTGGGTCACAAGTCGCCGGGCTCGGGTTTCTCTCTTTCGCAAGAGGCCTCGCCTCTGTTTTTCTTGTGTGATTGAGACTAAGCTGTTGAGTGCTGCTGAGCAAGCCAAGGTAAATGTCAATGCAATGATTTATTCCTTGATATGTTATAAACCCCTACGTGCACACAGGGCGGGTTCCGGAATTTGGGGGGTCTTGGGCAGAGGACTCAGGCATCCCCCCTGGCCCAGGCCCCTCTTTTTGCCCACCCACCCACATGCCCCCACTTGCTTGCACATAATTGCACAGCCCATTTGGCGTCCCACCACCTGCCTGAGATCAGGGCCATTAGAAGAAGAAGACCGTAGATTTATACCTTCTCTCTGAATCAGAGAGTCTTACAATCTCCTTTACCTTTCTTCCACCCACAACAGACACCCTGTGAGGTGGGTGGGGCTGAGAGAGCTCTCCTAGAAGCTGCCCTTTCAAGGACAACCTCTGCCAGAGCTATGGCTGACCCAAGGCCATCCCAGCAGCTGCAAGTGGCAGAGTGGGGAATCAAACCCGGTTCTCCCAGATAAGAATCCGCATGCTTAACCACCACACCAAGGAGGCTGCCTAAAGTGTGGTCCTGGGGGGGTGATGCTAGGGGCCCTCCTCAGCAAGGGAAATAGGTGAGCGCAGTGGCATGGCATAGCATGGCTCCTTGCCTCAGAGCGTGCGCACTGCCTGGCCACCATCGGTCAGCCCCCCAAGGTCCAGAAGCTGCCGGAAGCACCCAGGAGGCTGAGCGACAGCAGCGAGGCGGCACATGCGCTCTGAGGCACAGGAGCTGCACCACACCTCCGGAATGGCACTTGCCCTCGCTAGGGGGGAGGATTTGGGGAGGAAGGGTGCAAGTGGCAGGGCAGAGGGGCTGCTCTGAAGGGTGGGCTCTATGGCCTTGTACCTTGCCGAGGCCCCCCTCCAACCCCCCCCTCTCCTGGATCCACCGTCAAAGTCTCCAGGTATTTTCTGACACAAACCTGGCAACCCTACTTTCCCCCAATGTTGCTGGGTGGTGGGTGAACACATGAACCTGCCTTATACTCAGGGTTTTTGAGCAGGAACGCAGTTCCAGCAGGCTTGGTGCCAGGGGGTGTGGCCTAATGTGCAAATGAGTTCCTGCTGGTGAAATGATGGTTATGTCAGGGGGTGTGGCCTAATATGCAAATGAGTTCCTGTTGGGCTTTCCCTAAAAATAGCCTTGCTTATACTGAGAGCCATTTTGGTGTAGTGGTTAAGTGTGCAGACTCTTATCTGGGAGAAGCGGGTTTGATTCCCCACTCCTCCACTTGCACCTGCTGGAATGACCTTGGGTCAGCCATAGCTCTGGCAGAGGTTGTCCTTGAAAGGGCAGCTGCTGTGAGAGCCCTCTCCAGCCCCACCCACCTCACAGGGTGTCTGTTGTGGGGGAGGAAGATAAAGGAGGTTGTGAGCCGCTCTGAGACTTTTTGGAGTGGAGGGCGGGATATAAATCCAATATCTTCTTCTTCTTCTTGAATCTTACCCTCAAACCTTCAGGGTCAATATTGTCTACTCAGACTGGCAGTGGCTGTCCAGGGTCTCCGGGCAAAGTAGCCCATACATTCAGGAATGAAGGGGGGGGGTACCCAGACCTTGGAATACCAGCAGTCAGGAGGACAAGGGCAGGTTTTATCCAGCCACTTCTCTGAATACCCTCCAGGCCCCCGTAGGGGTCAGTCACCAGAGGTCGACATGATTTCCAGGTGCAGACACACATTAAAAAATACAAAAATAACAACAACAAAGGGAATGAAGGGGAGCCATTAGGAGGTAACTGGGAAAGCAGAACTCCATCACAACTTGCTATTCTTCATTCAGCAGGATGAAAATATTACTTATTATTATTAACTTTATCCAATCCTGATAGCCAGTTTGGTGTCGCGGGGAAGAGCTGCAGACCCTAAGCTGGAGAACCATGTTCAAATCCTATTCAATTTCCCACTCCTCCATAGGAAGTCTGCTGGGTGACCATGGGTTAGTCACAGTCCTCTCAGAGCTCTCTCAGCCCCACCTCCCTCACAGGGTGTCTGTTGTGGGGAGAGGAAGGGAAGGAGATGGTAAGCTGCTCTGAGGCGGCTTTGGGAAGGGCAGGGTCTAAAACCAACTTGTCTTCTTCTGGGGTAGTCCCTACGACTGCATTTTAACCTCTACTATCATATACATAGACACAATCAGGGTGGTTACAGAGGTGCATGTGACCTTTGATACAAGAGTGATTAAAGGAAAGTAAAATAAAAGATAAGTTTATTATCTGCCATGCGCTCCTGAGTGATACAGTAAAGGTGATTAAAGAAGATAAGAGCCCTGCTGTGATCCATGTAATTCATCCATCCTGTTTCACACAGTGGCTAATGGTTGCCCTGGGGGGGCCAAAAGGTAGGGCATAGAGGACTTCCCCTGATATTGACACCCAGCCCTGGGATTCAGGGATCAGATTAGACCCCTCCCTGTCCCAAATCTGTCTGACACATAATCATGAGGAAATGATGAAAGATGACAAACTGTCTTGTGATTCATTTTATTACTGCAGGGGTACTAGCTAGATTTGTCCCCAAAATGTCTTTCCTTATTTATTTAGGAAGCTTATAAGGCGCCTCGCCTCTGTCTAGTTGGGAGGCGGCTCAGAATACAAAAAAGCCATACAATACAATAACCCCAAGGTGTAGGATTGCCAGCTCAGGGTGGAATGCATGGCCTTATAGGGTGCCGAGGTCCCTCTGTAATGTCCCCCTTTGGCAGTGGGTTCCCAAGTTAGAGTACTCACCCGGGCACCCGTTCTCAGGTCCCTTCAGCAGAGACAAACTGGCTCGAAACGTCAGCTGTTTATTTGCAAGGAGACAACACCAACAACTTCAGCTAACATACAATAGTGGAAACGGAAAGTTATAAATATAATAGAACAGTCTGCTCTTCCCCCAACATCTGTGTAGATAGACAGACAGACAGACAGATAGATAATATACAACAATGGAAAGTTAAATAATTATATATATAATTGAACAGTTTGCTCCTCCCCTAATATCCGTGTGACAATGAGATGATAGATGACCAATAGACAGACAGATTTTTTGGTAGCAGGAATGTGGTGGCTTGGTGTCAGGAAAAGGAAAGGTCCCCTGTGCAAGCACCAGTCGTTTCCGACTCTGGGGTGACGCCGCTTTCACAATAGACCTTTTTTACGGGGTGGTTTGCCATTGCCTACCCTGGTGTCAGGGGTGTGGCCTAATATGCAAATGAATTCCTGGTGGGCATTTTCTACAAAAAGCCCTGTGTGGAACAACAGCGATCTCAGGGTGTGTGTGGCTTAATATGCAAATGAGTTCCTGCTGGGCTTTTTTTTTTCTAGGAAAGAATCCTGGACAGACAGACAGTCAACATAACAATAGTGGAAACAAACAGCTGCATATATATAACAGAACAGCCGGCACCTCCCTTAATATCTGTGTGATCGACAGACAGACAGATAGATATTTTTGTAACCCCACCCTTCTGAGGCTGCACCACCACCACCCCACCCCCGCAATGGGTGGTTTGCCATTGCCTTCCCTGGTGTCAGGAATGTGGCCTAATGTGCAAATGAATTCCTGGGGGGCATTTTCTGCAAAAAGCCCTGTGTGAAACAAGGGCAACATCAGGGGGCGTGGCCTAATGGATACAGATATATTATATTTTATATATATAAATAGATATATATATATAAATAGAACAGCGGGCACCTCCCTTAATATCTGTGAGATTAGACAGACAGACAGACAGATAGTTTTTGTACCCCCCCCCCAATCTTCCGGCCTTTCCCAACCCAGAGCTGGCAACCCTTCTCCCCATGGATTCCCTGCATCCCATGTGCGGGCCTATTCCGTGGCAGTCTGCCTGACCCCCCCCCCCCGCCGGCCCGGGCAGAAGCGCCCCGGCAGCACCGCCTCATCCAAGGAGGTGTGGATAGCTCTGCACATGCTCAGAGGAGCCGGCTTCTCCCACTCGGGGGCTGAGCTGCCGCGGAGGGGAGGGAGAAGAGCAGGGGAGGCGGGGCGAGGCGGGCGCCGCCGGGGAGCCGCCGGGGTTTGAATGGGGCCGGGCGGGAGCAGCTGCGGCAGGAGTCGGCGGCGGCGGGGAGGCGAGGCCTGCGCGCCGGAAGTGAGCGCCGCGGTCGGAGCTGCCGCCTGAGGAGACGGGGAGGGAAAGCCCGGCCGGCGGCGGCGGCGGCGGCTGAGGCGGGAGCGGCGGGGAGACGCTTTGCGGCGGCTGAGGCGAGGCGAGGCGGGTCCTCTGCGCGTGAGGAGCCCCCCAGGGGTGGAAGCAGCAGCAGCAGCCGCCCCCCAGAGAAGCCCGGAGGAGGAGCCGCCGCCCGGTGTCCAGCCGCAGCCGTCATCGTGAGCGCCGCTTCTCCTCCTCCTCCCTTTCCCGAAGCCACCACACCTTCTCCCCCACCACCATTTTCCAGCAGTCCCGCCCTTGGGAAAGGAAGGGGGGAGAGTGAGGGGGGCCGTATCCCCCTCGGAGGAGCGGGCTGAGGTGGGGGCTCCCCTCCCCCAAATAAATCCCCTGTTAGGTCTCTTAACCCCCCCCCCCCATAAATCCCCAGTTGGCTCCCCGAAGAGGTTTCCTCAGGAACGGCGGGGCGGGGTGGGGTTGGCACGAAATGGTGGCTGGTTGGAAGGTGTGGTGTCTGGGAGCCGGGGAGGTGTGGGGTGGGGAGGGGGAATCCTGTTTCTAGGTCAGGCTGAGGCCCCCCAGCCCCTCACACGGTGGGGTTAGGGGTCTCAGCTGTGGGAGCGGGGGAGGGGAGGAGACAGGGGGTAGTGTTTTGGAGGTCCCAGGTGTTGGAGGGGGGAGAAAAGAGGCAGTGTTTTGGAGCACCCACAAAGTGGGGTTGGGGGTCCCAGGGGATGGAGGAGGGGGAGAAAGACAGGCTTTTTGAGCACTCACATAGTGGGGTTTGGGGGTCCAGCTATTGGAGGGGGGAGAAAAGAGATAATGGTTTGGAGCACCCATATAGTGGGGTTGGGGGGCCAGTTGTTGGAGGAGGGGGAGGAAGGAGACAATGTTTTGGAGCACCCATATAGTGGGGTTGGGGGGTCCCAGGTGTTGGGAGGGGGAGAATGAAATAATGTTTTGGAGCACCCACCTAGTGCGGTTAGGGGTCCAGCTGTTGGAGGGAGGGTAAAAGAGACAATGTTTTGGAGCACCCTTATAGAGGGGTCCAGCTATTGGAGGGGGGTGGGAAAGAGACAGTGTTTTGGAGCACCCGTAGGGACAGGGTTGAGGGTCCCAGCTGTTGGGGGGGGGGTAGGAGGAGGGAAAGGAGAGAATATTTTGGAGCACTCAGTTCTGAAATGGGGTGTGTAAAAGGCAGAGCTGCTTCGTATCTGTTTGTTGCAAATAAAGGGAGGTAACTGGGCAGGGCTGCTGGTTGGTGGATGTGGGAAGGGGAGATCCAGATCTGTTTCTTGATTGTGTGCGGGAAATGTTTGCCTGTGGAGGAATCGCCCTGGGCTCCTAGGAGGAAATGGGTGAGGGGCAGCTGTGACATCCCTCTGGCCTGCCTGTGGTGGCGAAGGAGATGGTTTTGCGACAGAAACTGGCATAACGCCCCTTGGGATCTTTCCCCCATATAGGAAACAGCTGGTGAATTCGTGGGGTTTCTCCCCCATATATTAAACAGCTAGAAGAGCTATAGGAGGGGTTTCTTCCCACCATATACTAAACAGCTGTTAGGTCAAGCCTCCACCTTGTCTTTCCCTTCTCTGAAATCAGTTGAGCTACATAAAAAAGGTAGATCTGATGCTGTGATTCGTAGTTTCCCCTTTCTCCCCCTGTCTTTGCCCCTCTGAAGTCAGCTGTAAAATGATGTTATCATCTGATATGCAGTTTCCTCTTTCTTGTCTTCCTTTGCCCCTCTGTTCTGAAATCGCTCTCCCAGTGACATTCCCGTAGACTGGCTATTGAATCTGCGTAAAAATTGGAAAGCGATACCCGCCCAGGTTTCAAAATAAACTTGGAGGTTGCAAGGGGGGGAGGGAGAGGGAGTTTGTACTGTAGTGAGGTATTCAGAGGGTGTGGACTCCAGCACGACTGCACCCTGTGGAGCTGGAAAGCAACCTTCCTTCCTAATCTTCCAGCCTATGCAAATGCATGTGGCATAATTCGTGAAAGGCTGGCTGTTAAGGTCTAGCGAGTGTTGATTGGTGCGAAATAAATGTCTCTTTTTTAGAATGTGTTCACACAGCCATCCAGAGAATAGCCTGTTGGCATATTGAGGAAGAATCTTGTGGGCACAGCTGGTCATTTCCATTGAAATGGAGAGAGTTCTAGTTCAGGGTGAAAAACGATTGGTGGGAAAGGTAGGAGGAGTGTTTCTATTCAAGAACCTAGGTTTTCCTGTGAAAGTCTGCCTATTATTAATTGTCCTTGGCAATTAACCAACTTGCAATAATTAACAGTGGCCTCCTGTGCAAAAAAAAAAGGAAACACAACTTGCTTTTAAATGCCATTTCTTTGCTTCACTGTTTTTTGAATTTTGTTGTGTAACCTAGAAAATATCATGACGTGATGAAATAAAAAGCATATATTTTTGTCTGTGGAAACTCCTCAACAGTTGATTTGAAAGTTCTCTTAAAGCTAGTATTCTGCAGTGCTTTATTGGTTGGTTTTAATATCTGGGAGCTATTGTTCTGATGATAAAACTGCAAAGTAAGTCCAGTGACAAAACGAGAATGAATTTTCTACCTGAAAAGCAATCATGAGCTTGGCTTGTTATAGTTTTGTCTAGCTTAACTGTAATAAAATGGTTAAATTTTAATAAAGCATATGTCTTCACTGTAGTTAGAGGGAGCAAAAAACCCTGATGAAATCAAATGTGTGTAGAAACATAGGGGGAAGTATCCTGTTTGAATGACTTTTCTGCTGTGTGTGTAGCCTGCTAAATTACAGTCTTTTGCTGCTTGAAGAAACCCTTGTCAATGATGGGGGAGGAGAAGTTTAAGAATGTGGAAAAATGCTGAATCAGAATCTAGTGTCTCAGGTCTTTCTTTTTTTCCCTTCCCCTCCAGTGACTAAATTTAACAGCATTGGTTGTTAATGTGCCAGTTTCTGCTATGGGGATGTGTATGGAATATAGAGCTGTTTTGCCGTGCTTCAGTTACCGCGTAGCCTTTCTCTGTGCTTCACTCTGGCTTTAAATACGTATCTGGGAAGAACCAACTTGAATGCAGCTGTTGCAGAGAAATATTCTATTTGTAGCCATTTTGCCAAGTTTTCATGAACAGACAGCTTGTAATCCTACTTAACATAGGAATAACTGTTATTGAACCCTTTGAGACTTGCATCTGAGTAAGCTTGGCTAGATCAGACTGTGAGTATAATATGGCAAATCTTTTTTTGTAACTATTTGCGTGACATGCCTACACTGACCTGTTACAGTTGCTATGTAGCGTGATTAAAATCTTCCAAATTTTCTGGGTGTGTTCTTTCTCTCCCTGTTCACTGTGTGTGAAGATGCCTTATTTCAGTTTGAAGATGTGTTCTTCATTGGTTTAGTGCATTCTACGCTTTTCAGAGATGACATCTGATTTGAGGGACATATTGCTTAGAAACTTGCTATGCAGAGGACATGAACTTGGCTGACGTATGCAACTTGGATTATATATAATGCTTACCATACCATTTTTTCATGTTTAGCCAAAACATTTTTGAATTAATCCAGCTGTTCTTTTTAATTTTCTACATGCCTTTTCAACAGGAACTCTATGTGAACTCTGCATCTTTTTTATTTTTAATCCAGTGCTACCATAACACAGTATATGTTTATTGCTCCTTTCAGTGATCATGATGGATCTAAAAGGTTATTCCTTATTGGGGAGCACGCACATGATTGAATCATGCTTTGGAAGCAATATTTAAAGGATTGGCTCTTTCTACATAAAATCATAAAGTTGGAAGGGACCTCTAGGGTCATCTAGTCTAACCTCCATGGTTGGAATATCTTCATTTTACCCTTTATACCCTTATGTCCTTTTGATTCTTGGGAAAGCCAAGATAACAGGAACCCTTTTCAAGTTGCAAGTGGTATTTTGGAACTCTTAGTTCTGTTGCATTCTTCCAGAGAGCTCTTTATTCTTCCATCCATGATGTTTCGCAGTGTGCGTCTTACTAAACTATCTTGATTTTTTTCCCTGTGAAGCTGTACCCTCATTGATAATTCCATCAAACTGATAATGACCATCCAAGTCGTTACTTTACGTAGTCTTCAGGCATCTTTGTCTTGTCATGCAGTACCCCACTTTGTTCATTAGAAAATTTTAAAGGAGTTGTACACACACAGAAGATGAGCGTGTGTATGCTAAGTGCTGTCAGATCCCTTCTGGCTTATGGTGACTCTATGAATTAATTCCCTCCAAAACATCCTATCATTAACAGCCTAGCAAACAGAGGGCCGTAGCTTCCCTCACTGAGTCAGTCCTTCCTATGTTGGGTCTTCCTCTTTTCCTGCTGCCTTCAACTTTTCCTAGCATATATGGACATATGAAGCTGCCTTATGCTGAATCAGACCCTCGGTCCATCAAAGTCAGTATTGTCTACTCAGACTGGCAGTGGCTCTCCAGGGTCTCAAGCTGAGGTTTTTCACCCTGGACCCTTTTTAGTTGGAGATGCTGAGGATTGAACCTGGAACCTTCTGCTTATCAAGCAGATGCTCTACCACTGATTATTTTATTTATTATTTATTTATTACATTTGACTTATATCCCGCCCTCTCCGCAAGCGGACTCAGGGCGGCTCACTGAGCCACTGTCCCTCCCCTAAATGCATGATTGTCTTTTCCAGTGACTCCTGTCTTCTCAGAATGTGGCCAAAAGTATGATAGCCAAAGTTTAGTTGTTTTATCTTCTAAGGAGAGTAATTTGATCTAGAACCCGCTTATTTGTCTTTTTGGTGGTCCACAGTATTTGTAAAACTTTCTCCAATACCACATTTCAAATGAATTGAGTAGGTTTGTGGGCAACAGAATCTCTCACTATTATAGATCATTTGAACAATCTTCTTAACTTTTTAAAAAAAACATTCTTTTGTGCTTGGGACAGCCATCTGTCCCAAGCTACTCCTGTTCTGCTTCATCCCTTATTTTAGTTGTCTTCATGTGGAGTAGTGCATGTATACTCCAGTTTAGAACTTTTGCCCCTTAATTTTTGCAACCTTTAGTCCATCTTTGGTCAGTTACGCAGGTATCTTTGTATAAACAGACCATGTAGCTTGCACTTTTGACAGAGGTCCTATCTGCATACAGGGCTGACAAGCCAGCAGAATGTGACCCCTGAACCATTTTGTGCAAACCACTACCTTTGCAGAAGTTCTTGCCTTAACTGCCTTTCCTTTCCCAAACCACATTTTTCCTCTTTCCTGTTTAAAAGTTGAACCATATTGGGACCACATGTTGGCAATGCCACTCAACTTTCAATATGGCTTTCCTTCTCTTTCTTTGATGTATAACTAAGCTTTACTGAGATCTTTCAGTGTATATTTCACTACATGGCTACATAGCACACCATCACTGGGATTTATCACTTCTTTTGGTCATATGCTCCATAGAAGTAAGTTAGGTGAGTTATAAGTCTTCCTGAAGTAAGGTAAGGTAGTTGGACAACATTGGCAGCAGTGGGTATCTGGAAGTGTTTCAGTTCAGCAATTAGTAGGTATAAGAGCAGTTGTAACTAAGCACTGTCTATCTTGGACTGGGTACTGTGTTCTTGCCATCTGTGGTGCACAAATGCCATTGGTCACAGAAGAAGTTGCTGTTACATTTAGTAACAAACTAGTGTTTATAGCTCTTGTTTTTTAAAAATGGCTGTGTATGGGATTTCTGTGTGTTTCTTAGTGCAAATCTGTACCAGCCCCAAGTGATGTGAGGTTTGGCTACAGTTGCCAGCTCTGGGAGTGGAGTCTAAGGAGGGTGTGGCTGGGGGCAGAGACTTAAATGGGGTGCAGTGTCATAGAGTCCACCTTCCAAAGCAGCCATTTTCTCCAAGTGAACTGATCTCTGTTACCTGGAGATCAGTTGTAACAGCAGATCTCACCCACTATCTGGAGGTTAACAAGAGAAATATAACCATGGAAAAATTATGAATCAACACAATAAAGAATTAATTCAATGTCTATTTAAAGTCCAATGTCAAATGTGTCTGTCTTAAAGTCCAATAACACAATTAAGGAATTAATTCATCAAAAAAAATTTCACAAGAATACTCACAATCCAAACCACAGCCCATATAGTCTTTTGAAATATTTCAAAACAATGCTGATTTCTTTTTATATACTTCACAATTGCAACAAAGGTTTAAGGTGCTGGTTTAAAGTGCTTGTCCTATGAAATCTAATAAAGTGCTCAAAGAAGTCTTGGAGGCCAAACATATCCATGATATATGTTTTAATTCTAAAATGAAATGAGGAGCTGTACAGAAGACTTCTTTGAGCATTTTATTGGATTTCATAGGACAAATCATCACCTTAAACCTTTTGTTGCAGTTGTGAAGTATATAGAAAAGAAGTCAGCATCATTTTGAAATATTTCTAAAGACTGTATGGACTGTGTTTTGGATTGTGAATATTCTTGTGAATGTTTCTGAGTTATTGATTAATTAATATCTTATGATGTAATTGGACTTTAAGACACATTTGATGTAGGACTTTAAATAGACATTGAATTAATTATTTATTGTGTTGATTTGTAATTTTTCCATGGTTATATTTCTCTTGCTTTTCTCCAGTTCCATGTATCTCTCTGGGTTGCACTATCTGGAGGTTGGCACCTAAACATGGTGCATTTTCTCTTTCATAAAATAGATGCTAATAATCTTCTGGCTAATTGATTCAATTAGAATTAGGTTAGACAGGTTCTTAAACTGCTCAATAAGAACTGAGTTAAATCTAGGTAGGCTTTACTTTATATGGACTCTAATAGATGATAATATTAAATATATATGCTTTTTTGATGAGAAACCAGAAACTTGAGGATTGGAAATTAGCAGGTTTGAGAATTTTCTTCAGCAGCTGCTATTCTTGACTATCTGAAAAACAAGGTGTCTCTGAATACCTTGACCTCTTTCCAATGGAAAAAGTCATATCTACTTCCACCTGTTTAAGAGCATGTCTTTGTCTTCAAAGTTTTATACTAATGGCTTTGAAAAGTCTTGCAGCTGTATAAGCTACTGATGGACTTGGCTAAGAGATTTGGTATGTAAGTGCTATGAAGGAACATCTTCTAAGATAAAGCTCCCATGTGTATTCAGGAGTTCTTGCTTCTCTAAATAATTCTGCAGATGGTTGACAGGCTAGCAACTTCGGAACAAATGGTATCTTTTTAGGTAGATTCATATATAGCAGGAAAGGCTGTTGCAGCAGAGGAATGCAGTTAACAACCATTTGGATTTTCCAAATGAATTTTTATGTACTTGAAGAAACTTTTCAAATATATGTACATGCTGTATCTTTTCTTAATAGGACCTGAAAGCTGTTGTCAAAACATGCTTATATAAATATGACAAGATCAGAAGACACACAAAACAGTTTTTCCCCTTTCCTTGATAACTAGTCTCTTTGGTCCAGAAACTTTATTTCTGATTAATGCTTAGTACTTCTTGTTAGCATAGGTCTCCCAGCACTTGAGTTCCTCCCTCATATCTTAGCGTTGACCGTTGACCTTCTGTTCTTTGAAAAACTTGTTGCCTTAGTTAGGGTTTCTTTACCACTTGCTGCCTGAATCACTGCTAAAGTAAGGTGTCTTTCTGCTTCTGTCTCGCACTGAACTTCTCTCACCAGGAGTACAGTACATGTAAGGATGCTAAGAAATTTCATATGCATTAAAGATTTTGTTTGTTTGTTTCCCACATCATGAGGCTGCACATAATAGCAGTATACATTTGGAAAGAAAGACATAGGATTGAATGTATTTCTTTTCTTGTTTGGGGCAGTGATGCTCTGTATTTTTGGGGCTTGGGGGGCCACAGTGGGAGGACTTCTAGTGTCCTGGCCCCAATGATGGATCTCCTCATGGCACGTGGGTTTTTTTTGTCACTATGTAACACAGAGTGTTGGACTGGATGGGCCATTGGCCTGATCCAACATGGCTTGTCTTATGTTCTTATTGTAGTCTACCACAGTGATTATTTTAGGTATTATCCTGCCGTTTACTTCTCTCTTTGTAATTCCACTCACTACATTGTTTATAGTACACCTTACCATAGGCAGTTTGTTCACTTTGTCTTTTGATTCTCCAATCCTAGTCCTATTGCGTTGTTTGCTGAATGTTTTATGCTGTAGGAGTACATTGTTTTGTTCTGTAATCTGCCTTGAGTTTAAGCAAGAAAAGCATGTTGTAAAAAAAATACTCTGAGCCATGGTTAGCTTTGTGCTTCTGGGTTCAGTTCAGGGTTCTAGTTTTTTATAAATAAAGCCAATTTGGTGTAGTGATTAAGTGTGCAGACTCTTATCTGGAAGAACCGGGTTTGATTCCCCACTCCTCCACTTGCACCTACTGGAATGGCCTTAGGTTAGCCATAGCTATTGCAGGAGTTGTCCTTGAAAGGGCAGCTGCTGGGAGAGCCCTCTCAGCCCCACCCACCTCACAGGGTGTCTGTTGTGGTGGGGGGAGAAGATATAGGAGGTTGTGAGCCGCTCTGAGTCTCTGATTCAGAGAGAAGTGTGGGGTATAAATCTGCAGTCGTCGTCTTATAAATAAAGCTGTTTTCTATAGCCAGGGACTCACCTACCTGAAGAACCATTTCTCTCCCTGTGTGAACTTTTGTATCAACTTGGATCCTCCTAGAACGCTGTTCTGGTTATCTCATCTCTTAAATCCATTAGATCTGCCTCACCTCCAACATTGTCCTTTTCAGCTGTGGCTCCTGTTTCCTAGAGCAGTTGCCCAGAGGAGGTCAGGACCCGGTTCCAGAGGCATTGTGAATTCACTCTGTTTAAAAAGGCCTTGGAGGGCATCCAGTGTTTTTTGGGTGGCTGTGGAAGAGCTGTGTACAGGACTGCTTTTCTGTATTTTGTGATGACTGTGCATTACTCTTTTTTTTCTTTTGCAGAGTTTTTTTACATTTGCTTTTGTAAGCTGCCTTGAGCCAATGTTGAGAGTGAGAACAGTGAAGCATAAGCATTTTAATATGTACATTAGACTTTATTTTTAAATCTCCTGATTCATTAAATTTTTGATGTAAGCTGTCCTGGCAATCCATTTGGAAGAACATGCTGTAAACATTATTTACATTTATATCCCACTTTTTTGTGTGGAGTTCCAGAAAGCATATACATGGTCCCCAGGTGGTCTCCTGTCCAAGCACTGACCACCAGGGTTGCAGCCAGCAGGAGGGGCACAGGGGTGGTGCCCCCTATATTTTATTTATTTGATTTACCGTATATCCCGCCCTTCCCGCCGAAGCAGGCTCAGGGCGGCTCACAGTATAAAAACCACAACAAACAATTAAAAATGATACATATTATAAAAGTTAAACATTCAGTAGTTAAAACAATCAGAGTAATTTGGTGCTAATCTGTTTGATATTACATGAATCTGCACAGAATCTGCAGCACTCCCACCCAGTTGTCCCTCATCTTTTCCTTTCAGTGAAAGGGAAGATTGGGTGGGAGTGCTGCAGATTCTACAGGGGGCTCCACCCCTGTTCCCCCACTTCTGGCTACGGCCCTGCTGACCACCCAGCCTTACTTAACTTCCTTTGATCAGGCCCCTGGGACACATGAGCACATGTGAAGCTGCCTTATAATGAATCAGACCATTGATCCGTTGAGGTTAGCATGGCCTAGTCAGACTGATAGTGGCTCACCAGAGTCTCACATAGAAGTCCTTCATATCAACTCCCTAGGGGTGTCAAATGTGGGGCCCAGGGGACGGATCAGGCCCCAGAGGGTTTCTATCAGGCCCGCGAGCAAGTCTGCTTTCTTCTCTCTCTCCTTGCTTCCTTCTGTATCACAGCTTACTTTGCCAGGTTTGCTGAATCACACAGGAGCTACAGAGCAAAGCTTCTGTCTCCTCCATTGGGGAGGAACTGGGGGAGGGAAAACTTGCTTTGCCAGGCTCTCTCAATCACACAGCAGAGCTACTGAGCCAAGCCTCTCTTCCTTCTATTGACTGAGGAACTTCCCCCTTCTGGTCCCCTGGCGATGGAAGGAAAAAGCCAGAGCTCCCATTACCCATTTCCCTGGATCCCATGGGAGAGATACAAAGAAAGCACTTTTAAGCCAAGCCTCTTCTCCTTCTGTTGGATGAGGCTCTGCCCCCTCCTCATCCCCTGGAGATGGAGGGAAAGAGCAGAGTTTCCTTTGCCCAGTTCCCTCGATCACATGGGAGAGATACAGAATATTTAATTGTGTTTGTGTCCTTTATAAAGTTTATAGCTACCTGGCATTACTTTTTATGACACACATGGCCCGGCTTGACAGGGGTCTCATTTATGTCAGATCTGGCCCTCATAACAAATGAGTTTGATACCCCTGACCTACCCAATTCTTCCAGCTGGAGATGCCAGACCTTCCTGGGACCTCCTGCATGCAGTTGCCAAACCATTGAGCCACTATACTCACTTCAAGCCAATGGGTTGTTGTAACATCCCATTTCATTTGTGGCACATTGTTTAGATATTGAAATATGGGCGAAGACTTAACATTATTCCAGTACTCCACAGTACACGTTATTGTATTTTATTTTTTTGATTTTGCGGCATCTTAGATGCAAGAATTAGTTTGCAAAACCCCCAGGTTCTCTCTGCATAGTGGAAATAAAGCCTACACCGCACTCTGACAGAACGAAATGATTTTTAAATTAGGTTTTCCACTTGTACTTCATATTTTTGAGTGAATATGTCTATGACTTGTTTGACATGGTGACATAACCATTAAAAAGTAGATTTATAAACTTGATTCCTTCTGTAAAGAAAGCGCTCCATGATTTTTTTATTAGTGTAGAAAATAATACACTTCATTTTTCTTTCAATAAAAGCATCTCCCGGAGGCTGGATCGCAATACCTGCGCTGACACGTTAGTCTCCACTGCACATCTCTTTGATAATGGAAAATGCCATCAGGTTGCAGCTTTCTTATGGCAACCCCATACAATTTTCATGGAAAGAGGCTGATAGAGGTGGTTTGCCATTGCCTGACTCTGTATAGCAAGGGTGGAATTCTAGCAGGAGCTCCTTTGCATATTAGGCCACACACTCCTGATGTAGCCAGTCCTCCAAGAGCTTACAAAAAAGAGCCTTGTAAACTCTTGGAGGATTGGCTACATCAGGGAGGTGTGACCTAATATGCAAAGGAACTCCTGCTAGAATTCCACCCCTGCTGTATAGTAACCTTGGTGGTCTCCCATCCAAATACTGACTAGGGCCAACCCTGCTTAACTTCCAAGATTGGACAAGATCAAGCTAGTTGTCCAAGTCAGAGTGCATATCTTTTCACTGATGGTTGGCTGCAGTGATTAAATGGAACCTCCATGGTTAGTGACAATCAGCTTTTTTTTATAAACCCCCTTGCATATTCGGCCACATACCCTTGATATAGCCAATCCAAGGAGAGAAAGAATGACACTGAATGAGAGAGCAAGAGAGAGAGAGTGACATGCAAGAGAGAGAGATGGGGCTCGGTGGCTGGCTGCTGGAAGAAGCAGCCAAGCCCCATGGCCTTCCCACCCCAAATTTTATCCTCTCCCCCCTTTTTATAACAGTGTCATTCAGTAGCAGGAACTCCTTTGCATATTAGGCCACACAGCCCTGATGTAGCCTATCCTCCTGGAGCTTACAGGGCTCTTAGTACAAGGCCTACTGGAAGCTCCAGGAGGATTGGCTACATCAGGGGTGTGTGGCCTAATAGGCAAAGGAGCTCCTGCTACAAAAAAAGCACTGGTGACAGTGTCCTTGCAAATACAGATGCTGGCAGAGGGAGCAAGAGAACTAAGTTTTATCCTCCGTGCCCTGCTTGTAGGCCTTCTGGGGACATCTGGTTGGCTATTATGTGAAGCGGGATGCTGGATCATTAGTTTTATCCAGAACAGCTGCTCTTACTTAAGTGATAAAGTTCAAAATTTTAGTAGCATAAAAATTATTTTCACATGTACAAATAAAACCTAGCTACAAATCTCTACTTCTGTTGAAGTTGTGAATGTTATTATTAATGATGACTGTCATGGGAATTGTCCAACTGACATTCAAAGGGAAGCCCCTGTTTCCTTAATACAAATTACTTGTAGTAATTACACTGCCATATGCACGAGCTGGCATAGTATTACGCAAGTGTTTATGCCATTTTGGTGTAGTGGTCAAGTGTGCGGACTCTTATCTGAGAGAACCGGGTTTGGTTCCCTATTCCTCCACTTGCACCTGCTGGAATGGCCTTGGGTCATCCATAGCTTTCGTAGGAGTTGTCCTTGAAAGAGCAGCTGCTGTAAGAGCTCTCTCAGCCCCACCCACCTCACAGGGTGTCTGTTGGCGGGTGGGGGGGGGGAGTAAAGGAGATTGTGACCGTTCTGAGACTCTGAGATTCAGAGTATAGGGCAGGATATAAATATCAACTTCTTTGTCAAAAAGAAACATTTCCTCCTTGGAAACTGTGATAGTGGTAGAAATGATAACAAAATCTCTCTGGCTCATGGAAGTGCATAATGCAGGTAGCTGTGAAGGAATTATGGGATCTGTTTATTATCATTTGTTATCAGCCACCTTGCGCATCACTCTCTGCTGCTTCTTGGCTGTAGCCATCCATATTCTGTTTTTGTAACTTTCAGCAGCTGCCACTCTGGTTATGTTTGTGAATGCATTTACCATGTATGCAAGTCAGGGTTTATAATGTTGAATACAGATAACTCTTTGCTGTGTTTGACAGTGCTGTCGGAGCTACAGTTAGCCACTTGCAATTCTAAACTTATTTGACTCTGCAGACTGTCCTGAGTTGTTGGTGCCTCTCAGCTTTTTTTGTAGCAGGAACTCCTTTGCATATTAGGCCACACCCCCTGATTGGTGGCAGACTGAGTCTAAAAATATTGGTTGCCAGGAGACAAAGGGGGCCCACCCACAGCTATAAGGCTATCATTTAATTTTTATAAGAATTAAATAAAATTTTCAAAAAAATATGTAAGTGAAAAAAGTACAATTAAAACTTTTGCGAAATAAATGTGTGTGTATAAGTAATTACAGTGTACATATATTGTACATTTTACTGGCAGTATGCAGTAGGTATTAAATGTAAATACAGATTGCATTTTCTCCAAGGGAGCTGAGCTCTGCTAGCTGGAGATCAGTTGTAAAAGTGGGAGATCCCCAGGCCCCACCTGGAGGTTGGCAACCCTAAATACAGTGTAAATTTTAGTTGCCTTACAGTAATAACATTGGAATTTCTATTATATTTTCAGGCTACTAAAAGGACATTAACATTTTTAACATATTGTCTAATGTTTAAGGGGGCCCAAGTCATCAGGGGCTCACTTGCCATCAGGCAAGCTGACACCCTGGCCAGTCCGCCACTGCCCCTGATGTAGCCAATCCTCCAAGAGCTTACTCTTCTTACAGGGCCTGCAGTAAGCTCTTGAAGGATTGGCTTCATCAGGGGTGTGTGGCCTAATATGCAAAGGAGTTCTTGCTACAAAGAAAGCCCTGGTGCCTCTTATGCTATAGCTCTTGGGCATCTGGGACTACTCTGGGCCTGTATTTTTGACCCATGATCATCAAGAGCTTTAGCTCCTCAGTGCTTCAGATGCATCCTTTTGTTGTGCTGCTATGCTTTAGTAGCTGGAAATAATTTCATCATCCCTGTGTTAAATTCAAGCAGCAGAGGGGATCCCATGACTATTTGACGACCCATCCGCACAGTTGTGAAAGTCTTTCCACATGTATCTCTCAGAGTCACAAGAGCTTTTTGGCTTGGCTCTTACGGGTCAGGTTCCAACCAGTATCAGGTTAAACTTTAATTTCCATACAATAGATATGTGGTATTTGTTTTTATAATCGTTATTCTGTATGACGAAATGCAAATCAAATAGGTGTGTAATGGCATGGGGAACAGCTGCTCCTATCAAGTGAAATCTTCAAGAAGGATAAAAGATGCCACGCTTTTTAAGGTTCTCTCTCTGATATGGTTAAGTCTCAGCTTCCTTTCTTATGAGTCAATCACAGTTTTGCTTGCAAGAGCAGTTGCTCAGTTTGAGACCACTGAAAGAGCATCCTGAAATATTGTTCCTTCGGCTACACAGCAGCGCTCTTTGGCTCCTAAGCAGTGTTCCCTCTATGCTGAGTTAGTGTGAGCTAGCTCACAGATTTTTAGCCTCCAACTCACAGATTTTTGTCTTAGCTCAGGAAGGATGACCCCAGAGCACAATAATTTATGCAGTAGTTCACAACTTTAATGCCAGTAGCTCACAACTTTGATACCAGTAGCTCACAAAGTAGAATTTTTGCTCACAGAACTCTGCAGCTTAGAGGGAATTATTGCTCCTAATATGGTATGACAATTCTTAAGAAATCCAGGCATTTGATTACATCTCCTTTTGTCTATAGCTTAGAGCTGTGTCCTTTTAGAACCTTCACATGATGAACAAAAGGAGCTAGACCGGGGTGGCCAAACTTGCTTAACATAAGAGCCACAAGACATGAACGTCAGGATGCTTGAGAGCCACAAACCATGACCACATTTTTGAGAGCTGCAAGACAGGAACGTCAGATGTTGGAGGGAAAGAAGGCAGGAAGGCAGGCAAATAGATGGGGAGGGAGAGGTGGAAAGAAAGCAACTTTAACTTTAGATACATTTTCCAAGCTGCCAGCTGGCTTGGCTTGGAGAGGTGATTTAAAGAGAGAAATGCCTTCTCCAAGCTGGCTGATGGGGCGGTGAGGGCTTCAAGAGCCACACAATATGTGTGAAAGAGCCACATGTGACTCCTGAGCCACAGTTTGGCCACCCCTGAGCTACAGAAACCCTTTATTTAACTTCCAACTGCATGTACAAATCTGGGCCAGTTTCACAGGGAGGATAGGGCACAACCATGCCAGAAATACCTTGTCGAGCTCCCCTTAGCCACCGGATTTTCATTTGCGGCATGAAAGAACGATGAAACATTCAGTTCAGTCACGATGGCTAATAACTCTTTAAAAATAAAATACGGCATCCATTTTTTAATAGCCTGACCTCTGATGACGAGGTGAAGGAGATTGCAGGGGGAGGGGGGTGGAAATGCATCCAGCATCTCTTAGAACTTATGTTTTTATAAGACACTTTTCAACCAGTGAGTTATTTTTTGCCCCTATGATGCGTTGAAGCTCGTTCTTCCTTACCATTAGAAACAGATGAGACACAAAGATCTAATTATCTTGTTCATCCTCCCTCGTTTTCGAAGCCGTGCAATGAAAAGCATTAATCTTGCCACCCCCACCCCGAGGTTGGTTGTTGTGAGCACAATACGGTTGTCTCTTCCCTCCGGCTTCCTGATCTCTTGATATAAAATTAGTTAATATGTAGAAATGAACATCTTTTAAGGATAGATCCAAGTGGGCAGCTGTGTTGGTCTGAAGCAGTAAAACAAAGCAGGAGTCAAGTTTCACCTTTAAGACCAACAAAGGAGTTTGCTTCCATTTGGCACCTTCCTGCAAGACACAGTCTCCACAGCTTTTTTTCTTGAAAATGGGCAAAGTGTTGTAAGTGTTTCATGAGGGAAAACCGTTTGGCAGAGATAACCTTTCCAGGAGAACTGCTGTAATTTGGATAGATGCCTGCTTTTATTCTTGCTTCATAAAATCTTCCAGCTGTATTTAAATCAAATTAAAACATGGATATATGCTGGTGGTTCTTTCATGAAAAAAAAATTCTGTCAGGCTGCATTTCTTTGTTGGACGCTTTGACTTCCAAGCAGAAACTGCTCTGGTTACAATTATCATGGGATGGAATATGACTATGCCAACTGTAACACCGCAACAACGCAGTTTAATAAAGAGAAGTGTCTCTTCTCTGTTTCATGTAAATTGGCAAGTAAATATTTTTTACTATCCACAGCTGAAAATGCTTTAATGTGGAGTAGCCATTAAAAAAATAACCAAATATGTGTATTTATTGTATGGGCTTGGCATGCTGATCATATTGTCAGTCTATTTTGGAGCTGGCCCTGGGGGAGGTAATCTCTTACTGTTGTGTAGCCCACTTCATTTCGATTTAGTAAAGATAAGAATTTGTGTCCTCCCCTTGGTAAGGAGGGCTGTACAAAATCTTTTGTTGTTCCCATTCACCAGTGTTTTTGGTTGAACAGTCATTAGTCAAAGGATGAAGCCATTGGCTTAAATCAAAATGTGCTTAAATCAAAATATGCCATTAAAAAAAAATAATAGAAAACAAGTTGTCAACTTGGGTTGAACACTCTTGCTTTACTAATTTTGATCCTCTGAATAGCAGGTGAGTGAGCAGCCTTGGATTGTATCTCGAGGACTTTAAGTGGGCCAGTGCAGACCTTTAAGTGCTGTTTTCAGGTCTTCACCAGAAACTGTATAAAGGGTAACTAGCAGCCTGCCCCTGTGAGAGGCCAGTAACCTTGTGGCTGAATGATTAGCCAGGAGTCATGGATTTATCATAGATCTGGTTGATCCCACCTCTCCTCCTATATCAGTAAGTGGTGTTAATGGCTATTGAGCCTCCAGACAGAGCACGTTCTCTGGATAGACTGCGTGCAGATTTTCTAAATAAATGAAGATAAGACCGATTTAATCATTCACAGTCTTTATTCAAGTTTATGTGATTGCAGGCAACACGGCATAGGATTAGAAGAAAGCAACGAGCATTTATCTTGTAAATGCTTACATATGACTGTCACTCGGTCACCTGAGGATAGATTCAGTTGGGTGGCCATGTTCGCCTGAAGCAGGGATGGCCAAACTTACTTAACGTAAGAGCCGCATAGAATAAACATCAGATGCTTGAAAGCCACAAGACATAAACATATGTTTGAGAGCTGGAAGGCAGGCAGGCAAATAGATGGGGAAAGAGGGAGAGGTGGAAAGAAACCAACTTTAAATGCATTCTCCAAATCACCAGCTGGCTTGGCTTGGAGAAGTGATTTAAAGCAGCGTCTGGCTCATGGCGTGTTGTGGGCTTCGAGAGCCAAGTAATATGTTTGAAAGAGCCACTTGTGGCTCTTGAGCCAGAGTTTGGCCACCCCTGGTCTGAAGCAACAGAACATTCACCTGGTTTTTCTTCTTCTGAAGAGAAGCTATATGCTATTGTAACTGTTGGAAGACCTTACACAATGCGTGCTTTGTGTTTTCCAATATGGCCAGGCTCATATGTGAGTAGAGTTCTGGCTCACTATGTTTGGAAGTGACCTTCAAAGGGGTCATGTGAAAAGAGTGCCATATTTTTTAAACCAACAATGTTCTATTTACCATGCAAATTCAGGGTGAATTGGTGGCTTTATTCTATTAAGGGCCTGAAAATTTTTGTAAAGTTAAAGGGAAGTTAGCTGGTTCTGCTTTCAGTACAAGTACCCTCTTGATAGTGACTGTTCCAGAGGACTGAAGGACTGACTGTGTACTCTCAGCATTCCACAATTAAGAAAGGTGCATCTGCCCATCTTTCTCAGATTTTGATATATTTATTTCCTTTACTATGTTTCTCCTGGAGTTAACAAACAGTGACTAAGCTTCTTATTCCGGTTTGGTCCTTGCATCCATAACTCCTTTTATTATGCTTATGCTAATTTGCTGCCCACCCCATCCCTATATGTATGGACTGGTAACTTCCATTTCAATGTTTATTTTATTATTTTATTTTTGTTAATTTATCTTCCACCCTTTCCCGCAAGTGGGCTCAGGGTGGATAACAACAAACGTTAAAACAATTAAAAACTACAGACTAAATCCGTAAAATACAATAAACAAATAACACATATGTCAAAGACAGTGGTTTCCCTTAGGCACATTCTATATATCAGTATAGCAGTTGGCCCAGAGATGGAATAATAAATTAAGGTAAAATAATATAGAATCCTGACAGGCAAGTGAGGACAAGCAGATAGAAATAAGGATGTTTGCTGCCTCAACCGAAGGCCTGGCGGAACAGCTTCATCTTGCAGGCCCTACGAAATGGCATCAAATCAGGTAGGTATCAAATGGTATCAGATCATGTATTTATTTATTTCTATTTGTATCCTGCTCTCCCTGTGAACAGGCTTAGGACAGCTAACAGCATATCAACATCATAACATACAATAATCTATTATAAAACAGTATTGGTATAAAACATTAAGCAATTATTAAAGCTATAATACATAAAATTAACTTCTTAGGTGCTATATCTGCTGATATATAATGTATAAGATAAATAGATGGATGGACGGGGTCCCATAGTTCTTCATGATTTCTCATAATTTCCAGATATGCTGATGGCCTAGGTTGATGTCTCACAAAAGTGCAATGATCATAATATAAATATACCCAGCTTCTAGGCAGTTGGCAGCCTATCCGTATCTGAAGAAGTGGGCATGCACACAAACGCTTATACCTTGAATAAAACTTTGTTGATCTTAAGGGTGCCACTGGACACAGACTTTGTTCTGACTATGTATAGTTCTGGTCACCATATATCAAAAAGGACTTTGCAGAGCTGAAGAAGTCCAGAAGAGGGCAACCAAGATGATTACGGAGTTGAAGAAAGCATGAAGAGTCTGGGACTTTTCAGTTTAAAAAAACAGTGACTAAGGGGGGACATGAACTATGCATGGGGTGGAGAGAGTTGGCAAAGAGTAATTTTTCTCCCTCTTCTGAAATACTAGACTTCAAGGGCATCTAGTGAAGATGACGGGCAGTAGGTTAAGGACAGACAAAAGGAAATACTCCTTACACAGAAAGTAATTAAAATGTGGAATTTGCTGTCAGTGGATGTACTGATGGCCACAGGAATAAACAGCTTTAAAAGGGAATTAGATTCATGGAGAAGAGGTCTATCAATGGCTACTACGTAGACAAGGTGTTTGAGGGGAACCTCCACAATCAGAGGCACTAAACCTCTCAATCTCAGAGCCAGGAGGCAACATGAGGGGCAGGGGAAGGCCTCAGCATCCATGCTCTGCTGTTGGCTGTCCAGAGGAACTAGGTTGGCCACTGTGTGAGACAGGGTGCTGGACTAGATGGACCACTGGTATGATCCAGCAGGGTTGTTCTTATGTTCTTAGGAAGGCGTTGGCCTCTGTGCCTGTTGTTGGCCCTCCAGAGGAACTGGCTGGCCACTGTGTGAGACAGGAGGCTGGACTCGATGGACCACTGGTCTGATCCAGCAGGACTCTTCTGATGTTTATAGCGAAGGTCTGTGAGCAAGCAGCCACCAATCCAAATCATATGGTCTGTGTTTGCTGTCTGTATCAGCGGGCCTCCCTCACCTAACTATTTTAGACAGACTAGTTATGAGGTACTGAGATTTCAGCTCAAGTCTTGGGGTGGATGGCAGTGCAGTCCAAAGCAGGTTTACTGAGAACCTTGTTTATCTACTCAATGGAGCTGACTCCAGGGAAAGTATCCTTAGGATTTTTAAAATAGGTGTAATATTGCTGTGTAAACTATTTAGCTTCTAGATTAGTATTTGTCCCAGACACAGACTGATCTAAGTGATATATCAATATAGGTTGGTGCAAGTGGTAAAGCTGCAGTACTGCAGTCCAAGCTCTGTTCACGACTTGAGTTCGATCCCAGTGGAAGCTGGGTTTTTACTTAGCCATCTCAAGGTTGACTCAGCCTTCCATCCTTCCGAGGTCGGTAAAACGAGTACTCAGCTTGCTGGGGGGAAAGTGTAGATGACTGGGGAAGGCAATGGCAAACCACCCCATAAAAACTCTGCTGCGAAAACATCGTGATGTGATGTCACCCCAGAGTCAGAAACAACTGGTGCTTGCACAGGGGACTACCTTTACCTTTTTAAGTTAACAAAACTGCTACTTTTATGTGATTTTCTTGTTGAGCTTTTTGTTTTCTGCCTCTTATATATGCAGACATCAACAATGCTCCTGGAATGGATGGATTGAACATGAGCAGTTTTTAACTGCACAGCACTAGTAATAACTAGTATTTTGTAGTGATAAGTTGTACTCTTACGAAAATCTTAAATTGCAGGCTGTCCTTTGCTGTTGCTGCTCCTCTCTGCCTTTTCAGATTAGATTTAAATATCTGTCTTCGTAACTGAGCCTGTTTTTGCTGTTTGGGTGCCTTGGATGCAGAAGGGAGGTGCTTCCTGTCCTGTTTTCTTTTCAGATATGTAGAACTACATGAGTGCGGTTGTCTGCGGTTAGGAATGTGTTAGATTTCAGGATAGTTGCTGCGGCCAGCAGGATCTGGCATGGTTGGAATAGTTTTCAGGTAATGGTAGCAGAAAGTATGAGGTCGTGGCAGCTCGTGCTTTAGGGTATGCTGTTAACAACAGTCATGCCTGTTGTGTCTCGCATTTGTTGCGTGCATGAGCATGCAATTTAAGGTGAAGAAGATGATATTGGATTTATATCCTGCCCTGTACTCTGAATCTCAGAGTGTCAGAGCGGTCACAATCTCCTTTACCTTCCTCCCCCCCCCCCACACACAACAGACACCCTGTGAGAGGTGGGTGAGGCTGAGAGAACTCTCACAGGAGCTGCCCTTTCAAGGACAGCTCTGCAAGAGCTATGGCTGACCCAAGGCCATTCCAGCAGCTGCAAGTGGAGGAGTAGGGAATCAAACTCGGTTCTTCCAGATAAGAGTCCACACACTTAACCACTACACCAAACTGGCTCTGACTTGGATGAGGATTGTGATATTGTAAATTTCAAGCTTGGATTTAATACTGAGCTGTGCCAGGTTTCATGATGCCATTTATTGAATGCATGGAGCTGCCTTGTACTGAGTCAGATCGGTGGTCTGTCAAGCATCACCCACTCTGACTGGCAGCAGCTCTCCAGTGTTTCACATTACCTACTATTTGATCCTTTTACCTGGAAGTGCTGAATATTGAACCTGGGGCCCTCTGTAGACATAGCAGATGCTCTGCCACTGAGCCTCAGCCTCCCTTTGCTATGGATGTTCCTGTGCAGGGCCTTTTTTGCAGCAGGAACTCCTTTGCATATTAAGCCACACCTCCCTGATGTAACCAATTCTCTAAGAGCTTACAGTAGGCCCTGTACTAAGAGTCCTGCAAGCTCCAGGAGGATTGGCTACATCGGGGTGTGTGGCCTAATATGCAAAGGAGTTCCTGCTACAAAAAATGCCCTCTTCCTATGAACAGGGGAGTTATCTTGGAGACCAGCAAAATATTATTCTAGTAAACGCTTTCGTGGTCTAGAACCCACTTCTTCAGATCCTAACTATGTTACTTCAAAGTTGTTGTGTGGAATCTTGAAAAATAGCACAGGAGTATAAATACAGGAAGGAAAGATTCTTGCGAGTCAGTGCTCTTCAAAGACGTTACTGTGCAAATCAATTCCAGCATTTTAAAGTACACTTCCAGGCAGTCTCTTTTTTAAAAAAAAAATTAAAACCATGTAAAGATTTTTAATTGATTAATGAACAAATAATAACAGCTGTAGTTGTAGATTAAAACTGCCATTCCAAATAGCTGGTGTTTTGAGCAGATGTTCTGGGGGGTGAAGTTTATTCTTTGACCCCTCCTGGTTGTAGTCAAGTTTGATTTCCTGAAGTTTAATTAAAAAAATTAAAAGCCTGTCTTTACTTTCTGTTTGTGATTTGAAATGTGCAAGTATTGTGCTCTTTCCAAAAATCACAGATAATACTTGTTTGCAGTCAGTGTAGATATCTTTTTACAGCTGGATCCTAAGCCAGTCTTCAACATGTCACTATAAAAATAAATATTCTATGGCTCTGATTCAAAGGGTACACCAATTTGTCCTGGCGAATCTTCATCCTGCTGAGGTGATCCTGTAAAGACTGGGGACTTCTGAAAGAAGGAGCTGCATTTCTGAAAAATCCTTTTTCTCTTTTCATTGGGTTGGATCTTACAGACCTGTTCTGCGAAGGATGCCACTTTCCTCCAATGCTCCAGAGAGAATTTGTTGCATTGACAAAATGCCCTTTGCAGTGGAAGAAAGTGCTGCCTTTAGAGGAGTGGTCCCCAACCTCTTCAGTAGGGTGATCCACAAGTCCAAATTTACTCAGTATGGCATAAGGAACTTGTTAATTCAGGCCTAGGATTTTAATGGAGTGCTTGGATCTCTTCTAAGACTCTTAAGTGTTGCCAGGATTCTGGCCCATTTAAAGTCCTTGCTTTGCTGATTAGCAACAGCTGCTGAGCAGTTTGGGTTCCCTGGAAGCCTTGACCTTGGGAGATTTGCTCTGTGGAGCTTTTATCATTCCTCCCTAGTTTCCTTTAAACCAGACACTAATTAACTCAGGGGTGTCAAACGTGTTCCGGGAGCCAAATCAGGCCCTGGAGGTCTCCTATCAGGCCCCTGAGCAACTGGCTGTCATCTGCTTCTGCCTCCCTCTCTCTTACTGCTTACTTCTGCATAACAGCTTGCTTTGCAAGGCTTGCTTAATCGCACAGGAGCTACAGAGCAAAGCCTCTATTTTTTCCATTGGTTGAGGTTCCTCCCTTGTGGAGGAAGGCAGAGCTTGTTTTTCCAGGCTCTCTCAATTGCACAGTAGAACTACTGAGGAAGAAGAAGAAGATATTGGATTTATATCCCGCCCTCCACTCCAAGGAGTCTCAGAGTGGCTCACAATGTCCTTTACCTTCCTCCCCCACAACAGACACCCTGTGAGGTGGGTGGGGCTGGAGAGGGCTCTCACAGCAGCTGCCCTTTCAAGGACAACCTCTGCCAGAGCTACGGCTAACCCAAGGCCATGCTAGCAGGTGCAAGTGGAGGAGTGGGGAATCAAACCCAGTTCTCCCAGATAAGAGTCCGCACACTTAACCACTACACCAAACTGGCTCTCTGAGCCAAGCCTTTCTCCCTTCTATTGGCTGAGGCTCCTTCCTCCCCTGTCCCCTGGGGAGGGATGGAAAGAGCTATTGCTTTGTTTGCCCAGTTCCCTGGATCCCATGGGAGAAATACAAAGAAAGCACCTTTAAGACCCACAAGTGCTAACGTTTTAAGCATATTTCAAGTGTTTTTTTTTTTAAATTTAATTGTGTCTGTTTGTGTCCTTAATAAAGTTTATATCTCTGCTACCTAATCTTAAATAGGTACACACATGGCCTGGCCTGACATGGCCTGGCCCAGCAAGGTCTCATTTATGTCAGATCTGGCCCTCATAACAAATTAGTTCGACACCCTTGAATTAGCTGATCAATCCTTGATTTGTTGCTGAGCATTAGAGAAGGGATTCCAGATATGCATGAGATGGTCCTCGGCAATCGCAGGACATCCTGGACAGACGGCTGTTTTTGGCTAACTTGGCACATTTCTATGTTGCACCAGCCAGACATGAAGAAACCTTGTTGTTGGATGGGTAAGACGACAACTGAGGAATGCCACTTGAAGATATTATAAGGCAGTAAGGTTTGAAGTTCTTAGATAGGTTTTAGTTAGAAACAGAGAGGTTTATTTTCTTTTATCTTCCTTGGCCTGTGACACAGCGGGTCATGCTTTTTTTGCAGTGCTCATTAAAGTAATAAATTTGCTGTATACCTTGAGCTGTATCTGGAATTACTGGCTGAACTTGAGTGCATCCCGGAAAAGAACCTTGAGGGCAGAAAGTCAAAGCTTTGTAAAAGTAAAACTTTCAGTTTCACAAGGGGAGGGGGGGGGGAAGGAGCATGCTCTGACTGCGGTACCAGCTATTTTTGTTGTCCAGAACAGGTCAGGGTGTTTTATCCATATATACAGTCACCTACCCAGGGCTGGCAACAAGGTTTTTGGGGCCCTAATCCAAGCTGTGATCTTGGCACTCATAGAATCATAGAGTTGGAAGGGACCTCTAGGGTCATCTAGTCCAGTCCCCTGCACAGTGCAGGAAACTCACAAACACCTCCCTCTAAATTCACAGGATCTTCATTGCTGTCAGATGGCCATCTAGCCTCTGTTTAAAAACCTCCAAGGAAGGAGAGCCCACCACCTCCCGAGGAAGCCTGTTCCACTGAGGAATCACTCTTAACGGTCAGGAAGTTCTTCCTAATGTTGAGCCGGAAACTCTTTTGATTTCATTTCAACCCATTGGTTCTGGTCCTACCTTCTGGGGCCACAGAAAACAATTTCACGCCATCCTCTATAGGACAGCCCTTCAAATACTTGAAGGCGATCATATCACCCCTCAGCCGCCTCCTCTCCAGGCTAAACATCTAGTTCATCTAATTCAGAATTCCATTTTCTGCAGTGGCTCAGCTGATGCTTTTGAGAAACCAACAAACATCACACAAGGTGCATGGTTGCCCCTACTATGAACGCCAAGCAAGTGGCATCTCAGCATGCACAGCCTTTGCAAGTGGAAGTTACGTTCCAGCCTGGACCACCCTCTCCTTTTCCATTATGCCCTCTAATTTCCCATAAGATTCTCACTCACTCTAGTGTCCGTGAGGACACGTTTTGCTTGATCAACGTGTATATACAGTGAAGGAAAAGATGGAAGATACTATTTCCAGGGTAGGTTCTTGGTTTCCAAGGTACAAAAGAGAGCAGTGGAAAGGGCAGGGGTGGCCATGGAGGGGCTGGGCTGAGACCCACTTTCAAAGGCTTTGGAAGCCTCTTTTGGGTCATGACCCACAGGTTGGGAAACCCTGCATTAGAGGAATGTATTTGTAAAGTCCAGTGCCTTATATCTAGGATGAAAAACACTAGATTCCAGGTTGAGTTTTTCATCAGTAACAATGAGCTCTATAGATAAGCCTTCAAAAATAAAACTGATCTGAATTTCTGATCCTTTTGTCCTGGAATTGGCTTGTGTAATTCCCACGAGACACGTCTTCATACTAAAGAGGATATTTTTGAAGAAAGGAAAATAATTGTTCTTTGGGGATATTATTCACACACAGATTTTTTTAAAAAATGTCGGAAGCATGCCAATTTGTTACACAGCTGTTAAAGTGACATAATGTTTTTTTGTTTCACTAAGGGTGTAAATAAGAACTTCCTTCCTCCTCCATTCATACTTGTTTTAACTCTGTAGAGTTGTGATCTAGAGATTTGTCATGCAATTCCTAGTGAAATTGTCTTACAGCTTTTCTGTGGTTCAGCATAATAATGCTTTAATTTGTGACACACATTCATATGTAGATACTAGATAATGGTATGGAATTTAGACAGAGTATATTGTTTTGCATGGTCTTGTGTTTTTTCAGGGACTTTATTAGGGACCTATTTTTAGTTCCTTGCTGCTCATAATTATAGAAGAGTGACAGATAATTTTCTGAAGCTGGAAACAATTTGTCTGAATCCCAATCAATGTTCCCTCTAAGCTGTGGAGTCTTGTGAGCAAAAATTCTTTGTGAGCTACCGGCATTAAAGTTGTGAGTTACTGGCATTAAAGTTTTTAATCTGCTAAAAATATTCCCATAATTCCACACTGCCCACTTATATTCAGAATTCCTACTTCCATTCCCACTTGTCTGATGAAGTCTGCTTAAGAGCATATGAAAATTTACATTTTGAATAAAACTTAGTTGGTCTTAAAGGTGCACTTGTCTACGTCTTTGTTCTATGGCATTAAAGTTGTGAGCAACTGCATAAATTAGTTTTCTCTAAGGCCATTTTTCCTGAGCTGAGACAAAAATGTGTGAGCTGGAGGCTAAAAAGTTGTGAGCTAGCTTACACTAACTCAGCTTAGAGGGAACATTGACCCCAATACAAAAACTCTTTCCTCCTGTTCTGCTATAGCACTTCTTGTTTTTCAGATTACCTGGGATGGCTGAATAAGAAACTATAGCCTACCTTCATTCTGTTGCCTGACAGGATCATGCTTCTGGCTTCTAACTATTGAAGCAAAACAGATTTGTGGCTTCTAGCCATTTTCTGACATCACTGTATTTGATAATCAGCATCATACTTGGTGTGAAAGTTTAGTATTGTGTCTGAACTTATGTGTTGGGCTTTGAAAAGGGATCTAACGAGCCATGCATGGCTTTCTGAGAATGCACCTTTGCTTGTCAAACATGACTGCCCCAGTAGCCCATCAAGGTTGAGGGTCCTCCAGACCCATTGTGAGGGGAAAATTATGAAAGTTCTTGATCCAGTCTTGATACACAAAAGTGTAAAAATATAGTGTTACATCTTCCCTATGAGGGAAGGCTGAAGAGCCTGGGACTTTTCATCTTAGAAAAAGAGATGAATAAGGGGGGGGACATTATAGGGGTTTATAAAATGATACTTGGGTGGTGAGAGTTGACAAAGAAAAAATTTTCTCCCTCTCCCAAAATACTAGAACTCAGGGGGCATCCAATGAAGCTGATGGACGACAGGTTCAGGACGGCCAAAAGGAAATACTACTTAGAGTGTTACTAAAATGTGGGATTTGTTGCCATAAGGTGTAGTGATGGCCACATAAACAACTGCAAAGGGGGATTAGATAGATTCATGGAGAATGAATCTGTCCGCAGCTACTTAGCTATGGTGACTGAGGGGAGCCTTCACATTCAGAGGCATCTGAACAAAGCAGAAGTCAAGTGGCACCTTTAAGACCAACCAATTTTTATTTAGCACACTTCATCTTGCGAGGAATCCAGCACAGTGAGCAAAACCATACATAGCTGAGTGGCTTTGCTCACTGTGCTGGATTCCTCGTCTGATGAAGTGTGCTTAAGAGCACACAAAAGCTTACGTATTAAATAAAAATTGGTTGGTCTTAAAGGTGCGACTTGACTCCTGCGTTGTTCAACTGCTTCTGACCAACACGGCTGCCCGCTTGGATCTATCACTATCCAATGTATTTCTCTTTTAGCTGTATTGACACACTCAACAGGGACTTTGGTTGCTTATCCCATTACATATATTGAACCCATCTCCCATTGTCATTGACAGACAATCTCACATTTTGACATACTGTTGTTGCTTTCGCATGCTCATGCTGCTCAGATCAAAGGTTTGCTCAATTTGTTAATTTTACTATTCTGTCACTGCACCATTTACATTCTAAACCACTGCCTACCAGATAATTTTACTTCACTGTCATTGGTTCTTAAATCTTTACCATGTTGCATTCTGGGCCACTGCCTACCAGCTATGTATGGCTCTGCTCACTGTGCTGGATTCCTCGTCTGATGAAGTGTGCATAAGAGCACACGAAAGCTTACGTTCTAAATAAAAATTGATTGCTCTTAAAGGTGCAACTTGACTCTTGCTTTGTTCAACTGCTTCAAGCCAACACGGCTGCCCGCTTGGATCTATTCAGAGGGATTAATCCTCTGAATCCCAGAACCAGGAGGCAACATCAGGGGAAGGCCTTGACCTCTATGCCCTGCTGTTGGCCCTCCAGCGGAACTGGTTTTGCCATTGCATGAGACAGGATGCTGGACTAGATGGACTTGTGATCTGATCCAGCAGAGCTCTTCTTATGTTCTTAATAACCATAAAAAAAAAAAACCAGATATTGAAAACATCCTTTCAAAAAGATTTTTCAATTTTTCAAATATTGATAAGTATCATAAAATTATTTAAAACTAGCTGATTATAGCAGTGGCAGGACTGTTAATGATAAGATGTTTTGGAGGTTATTAATTCACAGGATTGCCATAAATCAGAAGTGACGACTCTTAATGTACACCCAGGATTTTGAATATGTTTGAGTGAGCATATTAGGCCACACCCCCGATGCAGCCAATCCTCCAAGAGCTTACAGGGTCTTCTATAAGCTATTGGAAGATTGGCTACATCAGGGGGTGTAGCCTAATATGCAAAGGAGTACCTGCTAGGAAAAAAGCCCTGAATTAGACCATCAGTCCATCAATGTTGGTATTGCCTATTCAGGCTGCCAGCAGTTCTCAGAGGTCTTTTCATATCACCCATTTCCTGGTCTTTTTAACTGGGTATGCCAGGGATTGAACCTGGGATCTTCTACACACAAAGCAAAGGCTCTTCCAAAAATTGGAGAAGTGACAGGTTTTGGTAACATGTAATAGAAAATGATTGCGATGTACTTCTCCTTGTAAGATATTTATTGCTACATTTCCAAGCCTTATTTTTTTAAAAGAAAGGTTTTCAGAACCTACTGATGCATACAAAAAATCCCATCAAGACAAGTGTGTGTGAGGAAAGGTTCTTCCCTGCATTGCGGCTTACACACTTTTCATTACTAATATTCCTTTTCACATATTCAACAATACGCTTAACTTCTTGCAGATGCAATGATCTAATTTCTTAAATAAATTTGGATTATTTTTTAAAAAAAACAAAATTTATTGTTGTAATCCAGATGCAGATACTGTTGAACTGATTTGATGTTTAGTGGTTAGATGGGTCTTTGGCTCTTACTAGTCCTGTTAGGATTTCAGCTTTTGTATTTTGTTAGAGTAAGTTTCTGACTGTGGAGATAAGTTGGGAAATGGAACCCTAATGTTTTGATACTCCCATGTAAAAATTTCCTATTTTTATAGGGAGCTTAGATGTCCTTTACGGGACATCATAAATAGATCCCTCTTAGAGGGGCGTTTTCCAACGCCTCTGAAAGAGGCCTTGGTCCGCCCCCTCTTGAAAAAATCAACAGCAGACCCGGCCGAATTGGCGAACTATCGACCGGTGTCTAATTTACCATTTTTAGGTAAAATCATCGAGAGGGCAGTGGCGTTGCAGCTACAGAGATTTCTAGATGACGCTTCTGTCCTAGACCCGTGCCAGTCTGGCTTCCGACCGGGCCACGGGACGGAGACGGTCTTGGTTGCCTTGGCAGATGACCTCCAACGGCAACTAGATCGAGGCGGTGTAGCAGTGCTGATGTTATTAGATCTGTCGGCTGCATTTGATACGGTCGACCATCGGCTACTGATCCACCGCCTCGCCGACATTGGGGTTAAGGGGTCTGCTTTACAATGGCTCTCCTCTTTCCTCATGGGTCGGGGACAAAGGGTGGCGATCGGGGGTGAACGATCCCAGAGGCGCACACTAGATTGTGGGGTGCCTCAGGGAGCAGTCCTCTCCCCGATGTTATTTAACATCTATATGCGCCCCCTTGCCCAGATTGCCAGGAGGTTTGGGCTGGGCTGCCACCAATATGCAGATGACACCCAGCTCTATCTGCTAATGGACGGCCGGCCCGCCTCCCCCCCGGAAGACCTGGATCGGGCGTTACAGGCTATTGCAACGTGGCTTAGACTGAGTGGGCTGAAGCTGAATCCGGCAAAGACAGAGGTTCTCTGTGTGGGTCGCGGCGCTCCAGGGGGGGAAATATCCCTCCCGACCTTCGATGGTGTGCAGCTAAAGGCGGCGCAGCAGGTGAAGAGTCTGGGTGTCTTACTGGAGCCTTCATTATCAATGGAGGCCCAGATAACAGCCACTGCCAAGTCAGCTTTCTTCCATCTGAGGCGGGCAAAGCAGTTGGCCCCTTTCCTGGAGCGTCGGGACCTAGCAACGGTGATCCATGCGACGGTCACCTCACGATTGGACTACTGTAACGCCCTCTACATGGGGCTGCCTCTGTACCGGACCCGGAAGTTACAGCTAGTGCAGAACGCGGCGGCCAGGCTGTTGCTTGGTCTCCCAAGATGGGAACATGTACGGCCGGGGCTACGCGAACTGCACTGGTTACCGATTGTATACCGGGTCCAGTACAAAGTGCTGGTTATCACCTTTAAAGCCCTATATGGCCGAGGACCAGCCTACCTGAAGGACCGTCTCTCCCCGTATGAACCCCAGAGAGCACTGAGGTCAGTAGGAAAGAACAGACTGACTACCCCTGGGCCAAGACAAATTAAACTACAGAACACTCGCTCTCGGGCCTTTTCGGCCGCAGCCCCACATCTCTGGAACCAACTCCCAGAGGAGGTGCGGGCCCTGCGGAACCTTGATCAGTTCCGCAGGGCCTGCAAGACCACCCTTTTTAAATTAGCTTATGAATAACTGGAAATCCGCCATCAGCATCAACTAGAAGAGTGTCAAGGATAGCGTTATAATATGTTTTAGTTAATTGTTTTAATTCAGGCTTTTAAGGTTAATTTAATGTTTAATTTAATGTTTTCAATGTAACTGTTTTATTGTTGGTGCACCATGGGGCACCGTATTGTTAGCCGCCCTGAGCCTGCTTCGGCAGGGGAGGGCGGGGTACAAATAAAATTTATTATTATTATTATTATTATAGGTTTGACATCTGTGCAATACATTGAAGGACAAATGTTTGATTTTAAAGATCTTTCATTCTGTACTGAGCTTTCTGCCAGTAATTCTTTTAGTCACATCAGTCTGACCTTGGCAGGCTGAATATCTGAATAAAGTGGTTTCCACCCTCTGTTACTTTCATGCAAGTGATGTTATATGCGAGTCAGTTTTGAAATATGCAAATCGGATGCGGGCCTCGTTTCTAGTGTGGACTGCTATGGTGACTAAGCCACTTGCCCTTGTGTTTTGTTAAAAAAAGAGCAAGTACCCGTAGAGGCGTGTTAAAATGGATATTGTTGGAACTGTGCTAGGCTGTGTGTCTTTATAATTCAAAGACAGAGCAGAAGGACTTGCATCCTTAAGGCTGTGTCTTCTTTTGTTGAATGAAATGACTCCTCTTTGCCTGGAGCAGAAGTTCAGTAGTTGCAGCTCTGTTATTGCTTAATAATTACCTTCATAATTACGCAGGAAGAATGGTTCGCTGAGTCTATTGCAGGCGATAATTCAAAATTACAGGTGTCACCTTCTGGTATTTTGGCCTCCTGACTTGTCTGTCAACTGCGTCATTATTAAGCAGGCAAAGTTCTGGGCCTGCAGATTGTACGTGCGATACCATTTTCCAGTCCTTTTTGGTTTGTGCTGAAACGTCTCCATGTGCCTTCTGCTTAAAAAAGTGGGCTGTGAGAAGAGAACCTACCCCCTGCAGTTTATAACCCAGAACCACCCTTTTGGTGTAGTAGTTAAATGCACGGGCTCTTATCTGGGAGAACCGGGTTTGATTCCTCACCCCTCCACTTGCAGCTGCTGGAATGGCCTTGGGTCAGCCGTAGCTCTCGCAAGAGTTATCCTTGAAAGGATATTTTCTGGGAGAGCTCTCTCAGCCCCACCTACCTCACAGGGTGTCTGTTGTGAGAGATTGTAGGTAAAGGAGATTGTGACAGTTCTGAGACTCTGAGATTCAGAGCATAGGGTGGGGTATAAATCCAATTTCTTCATCTTCTTTTGTGTGATTTAGCTGATGCAGTAGTAGCTGAAGGGGAAAAAATGGTACTGTCTCATTGGTTGTTAAGTGGTTCTGTGACCTGTCTGGCTCAGCATTAGTTTTCTGGCAATAATAATGTCATCTCCCCCAATTACTAGTAAACCAGGGGGGAAAGGGTCTGTTTGAATAGCAGAGAAGACACCAGGAAGCATCCCTGTCTGCTGCCCCACATTATTTAATATTCCACACCAGTGCCAGGGGCAAAAGAGAATCACTGTCATGACTTATAGAATCCCTCCAGCACACCCTTAACTCCAGAAGGATCTATAGGCCCTCTAACGCCATTTGAAGTTGCCTCATGCTCCTAGAAGGGGGAGTGCGACAAACCCACCTGTGCCTTCAGATGGTAGTGATATGACTATGACAGTTGTCTTGCATCCACCAGGAAACTGCTTGGTACTGAAAAGTAGATCCAGCAGATGCCCTAGGTCAATAGTGGGCAGAAGAAACCCTAACCCTAATTGGTCCTTGGTTCCAAGCACAATAAACATACAATCAACGTTGGCTGCTGCCTGTGGAATAAGAGATGCTCTCCAAGGATTATGGGTACTAGTCCATGTCCTGGTCAAGGCTGCTAAAAGACTGCATACCTGGCTGTCACACCTGTGCATTTCATGGATAGTATTCTACATCAGGGCTCAACAAATGCCAGGCACCAGTTTGCCAAGGTGCCTAGAATGGTGGTGGTTAGTACTGGAAAATTAAAATACAGAACCCTGAAGACTGGAAAGAGACTGGCTCCTAAATATTTTGGACTGTGTCAAGAAAACATGTCAAAGGCAGTTCTAGGCCACAGGAACTCAGCACATAGTGGATGTCCAGTGAGATGCCATAGGGTTTTGAACCCAGAAAATGGGGCTAGTGTTGTTCTGTGTGCCACATCTGAGCTGCCTGCCTTCAGGGAAGAGCCACTGGCCGAGTCTCCTCTCAGAAAATCGCCGGGAGGAGTTTATCAAGAGCTACTGGTAGCAACTGACTGAAGAATTCAATAAGGTCTAGCTGGGATGTATAATATGTTTGGCCTGGTCTGAGCCCTTTAGTCTGGTCTGAGCAACATTTCTGTGCTGTGAAAACTGTTCTGGTTCTCCGGATCTGAAGTTCTTACTTTTCCTGTTTGACTTTTTGCCTTGGGCTGCCTTGCGTAGTTGACTTCTTGTTCTGACTCTGACCATATTTCTGCCATTCTTTGTGGACCCCTTTTCTATCTCCGACCCTTAGGTTGACTCTTCCATTGAGCTGACCTGTCTCTGTGCTGGACAACGGCTGAGATTCCACACAGGCACTGGCTGCAGAAGATTATAGGGATTGTTGTGGATTTGCCTTCCTGCAATCAGAGTAGAGGCATGATGAATTCTGTTCTGTGGGAGGTATCGGGAGGATGGGAATGAACAGAAGAGCTCTGTCACTACCCTGATGATGATGGTGATATTGGATTTATAGCCTGCCCTCCACTCCCGAATCTCAGAATCTCAAGAGCAGCTCACAATCTCCTTTACCTTCCTCCCCCACAACAGACACCCTGTGAGGTGGGTGGGGCTGGAGAGGGCTCTCACAGCAGCTGCCCTTTCAAGGACAACCTCTGTGAGAGCTACGGCTGACCCAAGGCCATTCCAGCAGGTGCAAGTGGAGGAGTGGGGAATCAAAATCGATTCTCCCAGATAAAAGTCTGCTCACTTAACCACTACACCAGGGGTGGCCAACAGTAGCTCTCCAGATGTTTTTTGCCTACAACTCCCATCAGCCCCAGCCATTGGCCATGCTGGCTGGGGCTGATGAGAGTTGTAGGCAAAAAAATTTGGAGAGCTACCGTTGACCACCCTTGCACTACACCAAACTGATTCTGATGTTGAAGGAGTTGAAATATCAAGGACTGGGAGAAGAACTGCATGGGAAAGTGAAACCCTTTCTTTTTCTTCATCTCCAGTATAAAGAAGGAAATATGTTCATGGTTGCATTGTGGGACCAAAAATGGTAAAGGTAGTCCTCTGTGCAAGCACCCGGTCATTACCAACCCATGGGGTGACATCACTGGGGAAGGCAATGGCAAACCACCCTGTAAAAAAAAAGTCTGTCCAGAAAATATTGTGATGTGACGTCATCCCAAAATGATGTCTATGTTAAAAAGTGGCACAAAGTTGCAAATGACTTATGGCAACTCCAGCAAGGGGTTTTCAAGGCCAGTGAGAAGCAGAGGTGGGTTGCCATGGCCTTCCTCTGCAGAGCCTGCCTTGGTGGTCTCCTGTCAAAGTACGGATCTTGCTTAGCTTCCAAGATCTGATGAGATTGGGCTATAACACACCACCTTCCCTCCCTCAGCAATAGTAGAGGCTGGAAAGATAATAAATGGAGAGGGTTACATTCTAAAGAGAGGAGGAAGAGGAGAAGGAGAAGAAGAAGGAGATTGGATTTATATTCTGCCCTCCACTTAGCGTCTCAGAGCAACTCACAATCTCCTTTATCTTCCTCCCCCACAACAGGCACCCTGTGAGGTGGGTGGGGCTGAGAGGGCTCTTACAGCAGTTGCCCTTTCAAGGACAGCTCTGCGAGAGCTATGGCTGACCCAAGGCCATTCCAGCAGGTCCATGTGGAGGAGTGGGGAATCAAACCCGGTTCTCCCAGATAAGAGCCCGCGCACTTAACCACTATACCAAACTGGCTCTTTAATAATAATAATAATAGATGGCCAAAATGGCAAGGGATGTAGAATATTTCACTGACTGTTTGAAACGTGAGTGGATGAGGACCATGCTATGTCTGAAATAGATCAAGATGGGTAGCCATGTTAGTCTGCCTGTAGTAATGGAAAAGAGCAAAATTTGTGGCAGGATAGGAGCTTTCCTGAGTCACTGCTCGCTTCTTCAGAGACTGGGTCTGGTTTGGGACCAAGGAAAAGAAAAGGTCTATGGGAAACACCAGTATCATTTGCAGTTCAGTGTCTTGTGTTTTGTTTTGGTATTTTTTTGTTTGTTTCAGTGACTGGTTTGGATGTGTTTAAATGTGCTCATGCAGATAAGAATGGCAATTTTGGGGAAAATATTTCTCTTTTTGTGCATGTATATAAGCGTGTAATAGCTGTAGCTCAGAAAAAATATGGCTGCTAGTGTAACAAGAATTCTTAACCACAAACTAAAATAATATCGCAGCTGAATGTAACTTACTGGTATTGGGCCATAATTATATATTGTATATGGATATATGAACGGCGTATGGGAAAAAAGTTGTTTTTATTGTAGCAACTAGAAGACTGTGTCCATCTTTATAAAACCAAAAACAAACCACTGTTGAAATGCTGATACTAAGATGTTGTTGAAAGAAATTTGGCAACTCCTCTAGAGTTTTACTGGATAAGTACCCACATTGTTAGTTTGTACAGTGTCACACACGACAGGGAAACTAAAAAGTGAGCACTGGCACAATTACCACTTAAGTCCTTCTATAAAGAATCCCTTTAGCCCGAACAAGGGAGGGTTTATTGCTATAGAAAGTTTAATCCTTATAAGGTGGTTCTTTATAACCCAGCCATATTTATTTATAAACCTTACTCAAGGATGTCAAACATGCGGCCCAGTAGCTAAATCAGGCACCCTGATGGCTCCTGTCAGGCCCACAAGCAACTGATTGTCGTCTGCTTCCTTCTCCCTCCCTCTTGCTTCCTTCTGCATCACAACTTGCTTTGCCAGGTTTGCTCATTCGCAGAGGAGCTACAGAGGAAAGCCTCTATTTTCTCTATTTGGGGAGGAAGGGGGGGTGGAAGATAGCTTGCTTTGCCAGACTCTCCCAATCACACAGCAGAGCTACTGAGCCAAGCTTCTATTTCTTTTATTGGCTGATGCTCTTCCCCCTCCTGGTCTCCTGGGGAAGGAAGGAAAGAGCGAGAGCTTCCTTTGCCCAGTTCCCTGGATCCCATGAGAGAGGTAAAAAGAAAGCACCTTTAAGACCAAGAAGTGCTAATGTTTTAAGCATGTTTTATTTTAAGTTTAAAAACCCCTCTGTGTTTGTCTATGGCCTTTATAAAGTTTATCTCTCTGCTTTTTGGCATTACATTTTATGACACTCATGGCTCAGTCCGGCAAGGTCTCTTTTATGTCAGATTTGGCCCTCATAACAAATGAGTTTGATACCCCTGCCTTACATCTTCTAAAGAGGTAGCCCCATGAAGTATCTTTCCTTTTTAGTAGTTGAAAAATCTTTAATTTTTGAGCCAGTAATTCATAAATAATTCACTTCTTATTCATCCAATTTATGGTGATTAAACACTGAAAGTGCCGGTGTGTGTTCTAGGACTTGAGTAGGGTGATGTTGCGTGACCTTTTGGGGTAGCTTAAAAGCAGCAGCTCTGCTTTTTGCTCTGTTTCATGGTGTGGCTTTGTATTGAAGGTATTGATAAGCATTTACTTCTGTTTGTCTTGAGTTAGAAAAATACCTTCTTTGGCCTTACTTGCTGTTGGGGAAATTCTCTGCTCCAACCCAGATTTCCCCCCTCAAGTATTTTCATTTCTTAGGAACTTAAGCAGGGCCAGTTTTGCCATGTTTCTCTGCTTGTTCTGTTCTTTTAATTGTCTTTCAACTACTCAGAATAACTGAAAGGCAATGCATTGCCCATCATGATGGGATTTTTTTTTTTGCTTTTTATTTATAAAGTAATATTTGTTTGCTTGTGTAGGGAATTGCCTAGAGAGGTTAAAGGCTCTGTTTAGAAAAGCGGTGTATGTGTCATTTTTTTTCCTGATAGAAAAAAAATTGAAGTTAATGGCTTTATAATTTCCTAGAGTATAACAACTTTAGATTTGCCACATGGCACAGAGTGGTAAAGCTGCAGTACTGCAGTCCTAAGCTCTGCTCATGACCCGAGTTTGATCCCGGTGGAAACTGGGTTCAGGTAGCCGGCTCGAGGTTGACTCAGCCTTCCATCCTTCTGAGGTCGGTAAAATGAGTACCCGGCTTGCTGGGGGGAAAGCATAGATGACTGGGGAAGGCAATGGCAAACCACCCTGTAAAAAGTCTGCCGTGAAAACATTGTGGTCGTTTTCGCACTTAGCGTTTGCTCCCCTTATTCCACGGCGCAATTATGTCCGGCTCATTTTCCTTGTTTTCGCACATGGACTCATTTGCGGAGTCGCTTTCCATGAAGCCCCGGCTCAAATCGTTTTCCCACTGGCATCGACTTGAGTTCGATGCCCTGTCAATCATTTTTTTTTAAGCGCAAGTCTGGTTGCGTAAGGACGTAATAACGTAACATCGAGCAGTCACAGCTGTTCCCTCCCCTTCTTTTCGTGGACAAACCGCATCACGTGTGCTGCTTCTGCTTATGGATTGGCTGCAGCTGTAGAATCCTCCACAGCCCTTTATGTATTAACAGAAGCATTCACAGTGGAGAATCCCAGCACTAGATTCCCCCCCCCAAATTCTGAAGTTGCGAAATATCGCAATAACGAAGAGAGAGAAATCGAGGGGTTTGTGTGTGTGTGTGTGTGTGTGGCAGCTTCTTCCTTTCCCAGCCTCGCTCCCTCCCGGGTGGCGAAGCTGGGATTTCCTCCGCGCTCTTTCCCCTCCCCGGCTGGCGTTTGCAACGGGGACCTGACTGATTCCTGCTGCCAGAGCTCCCCCCCCCCGCCCCATTCTCTCCTTCCCCTTCTGTGGCGCGTGTGAAGAGCGAGCTCGCGTCTATTTTCTAACCGAGCGGAATGTAGCCAGGGAGAAGAATGCAGGACTCCAACTTCCCATTTTATACATGGCGATTTTGTGCAGGTCCAGAAATCCTGGTGGCACAGCTGAGGGAGGCATTCCCTTTTTAAAACACACACACATGAACGCTTTGGCCCGCACCGGCACTAGATTCCCCCCCCCCCCAACAATGGTCGTTTTCGCATTATCGAGATAACGCAACAGCGAAATAACGCAACTAAAGTCAATAATAATAATAAAAAATTCTAACGAAACCAATTGAAGTGGCAATTGAGGCTATTCCAGGAGGGGTTTTTTTTCTATTTGTTAATTTCGAAATATCGCTATTACGCAAGAAATATGAAGTTTAAAAAAAAAATGGCCATGCGGGCACTTTTGGGAAGCGCCGCGAACGGCTGATGGTTGGCCAAGGAGGTGGATGGGGTGGGAGGACGGAAAGGGAGAGGGTAACGCCCACAAAGCAGTCGATCCGGCGTGGATGGATTTCCCACAGCAAACTCCGAGGAGTGGATCCGGTGTGGATCCGGAGGTTTTCAAAAACTCTGGAAGGAGGTGGATCTAGATACTCCGGCGTGAAACCCCTGCAGCACCGGAGCAAGACACAGCGCCGGAGCAACAGGTGTGAAAACCAGGAAAAGATCCGAAGGTAAATGGGGTGCTACGCCGGAGTAAACGCTAGTGCGAAAACGGCCTGTGAAAGCAATGTCACCTCAGAGTCTGAAACGACTGGTGCTTGCACAGGGAATTACCTTTACTTTTATATAAATCCTCACTTTATTTGCCGATGACACTCTTCAGTTGCTTTCCCAACAGGTGAGGTCATAAGCATTAGTACAGAAGAGAACAGTGATCGTTTTGTCTGCATTTGAGATCACATTTTAATGTCATTGTTATAAATGTCTAAAAGCTCTTGATCAGGAAACTGAACTGTACTGTGGTGTTTTTAAAAAGCACAGTGAAATTTTGCTTGAGGCAGTAGGGAACTACCCTAAGCAGACCTACTCAGAAGTCCCATTTGATTCCATGGGGCTTACTCACAGGAAAGTATTCTTAGGCCTGTAGCCATTATCACAGCCAGACCAAAGGACTTCAGTACTATCGGTTGGCTGGTAAGCTGTTTATTTTCCCTACTTGCAATTAAAGGATACTTGTGTTATGTTAACGATAAACTTATTTAGACATGTACGTAAAAATAGATGTGTATATGAAACTGTTCTTTCATCTTGGCTTCCTGATGCTAAATTTATGTTCTTTGAAGTATCTCACTGATTTCAGCAGGGCCTGTTTCCAAGTAGCTGTTCTTTAGTTACGTCGTCATGATTTGGAGGGGCACAGGATGTATCCATGTGGCTTCCTTCTTGCACTTTCAAGATGAGGACAGCGTGGCTGTCGGATTGTGCTTCTGATAGCACTGTGCTTTGTTTATGTTTCGGTTGAAATGCTAGTGGTAGACAGAACAAAGTTGGACATCTGGCACTGATACTTATTTATGTACTTCATTTATACCCCGGTTGCCAGCCTCCAGGTGGGTCCTGGGGATCTCCTGCTTTTACAACTGATCTCCAGATGGCAGAGATCAGCTCCCCTGGAGAAAATGACTGCTTTGGATGGTGATCTCTATGGCATTGTGCCATGCTGAGGCTCCTCCCCTCCCCACCCTCTCCCAGATCCACCCCCAAAGTCTCCACATATTTTCCAACACAGACCTGTTGACTCTACCCACCTTTCTCCCATCGGGAAGCCAAAGCAGCTCATATTGTTCTCCTTTCCTCCATTTTATCCTCACTACCAGGGATGGAATTCTAGCAGGAGCTCCTTTGCATATTAGGCCACACACTCCTGATGCAGCCAATCCTCCAAGAGCAGGGGTGTTGAACTAATTTGTTATGAGGGCTGGAACTGACATAAATGAGACTTTGTTGGACTGGGCCATGTTGGGCCAGGCCATGTGTGTACCTATTTAAGATTAGGTAGCAGAGATATAAACTTTATAAAGGACACAGACAAACAATTTCTTCTAGGTGCTTTCTTTGTATTTCTCCCATGGGATTCAGGGAACTGGGCAAATAAAGCTGTAGCTCTTTCCTTCCTTCCCCAGGGGATGGGGAGGGAAGAGCCTCAGCCAATAGAAGGGACAGACTTGGCTCAGTAGTTCTGCTGTGCAATTGAGAGAGCTGAAAACAAGCTCTGCCGTCCTCTCCTTCCTTCACAAGGGAGGAACCTCAACTAATGGAGAAAATAGAGGCTTTGCTCTGTAGCTCCTGTGCAATTAAGCAAGCCTTGCAAAGCAAGCTGTTATGCAGAAGGAAGCAAGAGAGAGGGAGACAGAAGCAGATGACAACCAGTTGCTCAGGGGCTTGATAGGAGCCCTCTGGGGGCCTGATTTGGCTCCGGAATGCATGTTTGACACCCCTGTCCAAGAGCTTACAACGCTCTTTTTTGTAAGCTCCAGAAGGATTGGCTACATCAGGGGTGTGTGGCCTAATATGCAAAGGAGCTCCTGCTATTCCACCCCTGCTCACTGCAGCCACATGGTGGAGGTTAGGCTGAGTGTGTGTGGCTGGCCCAAGATCAAGTTTCCAGAGCAGGTCTTGGAAGCAGTGTCTCCCAAATCCTAGTCCAATGCTGTAATAGCCTCCTCTCCAGGCTAAAGAGCAAGAGATGTATCTTTCTGTCTGTGCTTGAGATTCTAATTCAGGGTGGGGTTTTTTTTTTGTGGTTTTGTTTGTTTTGCCTTCGATTCGCAGCTGAATTACGGTGAGTTTGTGATGTTTTCAAGGCAAGAGATGTCCAGAGGTTGTTTGCCATTGCCTCCCTCTGTGTTGCAACTCAGGACTTTCTTGGTGGTCTCTCATTCAAGTCCTAACCCTGTGTAGCTTCTGAGATCTGACATGATCATGCTAACCTGGGCTATCTAATTCAGTGCTAGTTCAAAAAGTTGAGCTTTCTGGTAAAATCTGTGGAGGATCAAAGCAATTTCTTAGAATTGGCACATCATATTGTTCAGCTGAATTCAGAAAATTCAGAGGTAGTAATGCTGATGGGGCAGTTGCCAACTCTGGAAGAGGCTATTTCCCATCAAGTGATGCTGTTGTGATTTCTTTATCTCAGTCGTCCCCAACCTTTTTGGCCCCAGGGACCGGTTTTGTGGAAGGCATTTTTCCCATGGCCTGGGGGGGGTGTGTGTGATGGTTTCAGAATGATACAATTGTGCACTTTATTTCTGTTAGTTTGGTGTAGTGGTTAAGTGTGCGGACTCTTATCTGAGATAACCGGGTTTGATTCCCCACTCCTCCACTTGCAGCTGCTGGGATGGCCTTGGGTCAGCCATAGCTCTTGTAGGAGTTGTCCTTGAAAGGACAGCTTCTGGGGAGAGCTCTCTCAGCCCCACCCACATCACAGGATGTCTGTTGTGGGGGAGGAAGATAAAGGAGATTGTGAGCCGCTCTGAGATTCGGAGTGGAAGGCAGGATATAAATTGAGTGTATTATTATTACTACTACATTGTAATATATAATGAAATAATTATTCAACTCACAGCCTCGTTTCTAACAGGCCACGGACCGGTACTGGTGCATGGACCGGGATTGGGGACCCCTGCTCTGTCTGAATAGGTGCAGAACTTCAGGGTTTTTGATAGGGGGTGTGGTGACCAAATGTGCTCTTTCCTTAAGAGCATTTGCTATGTAGGTTCAACTGCTTTTGAGCAGAATGGATCTTATTGTGATAATCCAAGTTTTTGAACGTTCATGGTTTGGTCACCATAATGCTTTCTCTATGAGATTGGTGGCCATGATGGAAATTACTGAAAAGCAGGACTTTTTTTGAATGTTCTGGCTGGCTTTGTGTCAGGGGGTGTGGTCTAATATGTAAATGAGTTCCTGCTGGGCTTTTCCTACAAAAAAGCCCTGTGTGAAACAATGGTGACATCAGGGTGTGTGGCCTAATATGCAAATAAGTTCCTGCTGAGCTTCCACTACAAAAAAGAGCCCTGCTAAAAAGAAACAGCAGCAGTGGTGGAAATTATTGGAAAATGGACAGAAGGTTGTAATACAATCTCATGTAGTAAGTTGTAATTGCTGCACAGCTTTGCTGACTGTGTTCAATTTTATTTACAGTTTTACCATCTCAATTAAATTCAGTGTAAACTTGAGTAATTACTATCTGACACTTTACAAATTCAGTGACAAGCAGCACCATTAAGTACAAAAAGAAGGTATAGGAATAATGTAAAATTGAGCCATTCCCAAAATCTAAAAAATGAGGAGCTACTTAAAGCTCCCCCGCCCTTTTGCCTTCCAGTGGGAAGGAAAACATTTTGGAAGGGATTGCTTATCTCCATGTCGTAAGCTGTTCTGTGTATCCCTGTCTGCCTATCTTTTCCTGAAAGCAGCTAAGCAGAAGGGGTAAGACTACCATTTCCAGATCACTTCTTTCCAAGGTTGGCTGGTTTGCTTGAAACTTCTTTCTCACACTCATGAGCGAATGCCATCACTTGAGTGGCTTACAAAATGTTAAAAATTGACCAAGAAAAAAATTCAGCTCAGAATGCTTGCATAAATTTGTGCAGCCACAGGTAAATAAAAAGGGGAAGCCCATTCTATAATCAAGGCGCTACAGCTGGAAAGGCCCTGTTTCTTTTTTTATCACTCATCTCTCCTCTTCTACTAGAGGAAGATCCAAAGTTGGGTGAAAGTAGCTGGGAAAATGTGTAGGTAGAAAAAGGTAACATAAATCAAACTTCTGCTCAAACATAAAGTTTCATATAGTATTCTGTACCCGAGTAGACATCTTAAACATTTTCAAAGCATTGAACACAAAATGCTTTAGACTCTTTCATATATCCAGTCAGTTGGAATTTTTCTATTTGTCATCTTGAATGATTTCATACACTATGCGGGACATAGTTCTTTGTATCCATTCAAAGCATTCACCTTTATCCCTGAAATCCTGTTGAATTTTTGAGAAAGTTGTAAAAATTGAGCCAAATATCCATGGATGTAAGCATGCATGCGTCTCGTTAGCAATGCTGTGCACAGTGCTGACGCTCCACAAATATTGTGAAATGCACTGGTTTGGTGAACTAGAATTGATTCATGTTTGAAGCTTGAAGTGTTCTACTTTATTTGGAGCTGGTGGTGCAAGGTAATCTGCAGACAGTATTAGCTAGAATTTCAGTAGTCCTCATCTTTGGCTTATTTGCACTGGGAGCAACTTCAAACATTATAACAAAAGGCCTTGTAAATAACAGAAGATGCACCTTCTCATACTGCATGCTCTCACATCTAAAAGTGGCATTGGTAACAGCTTTGATAGCTGTGTGGTTCCTCTGTGTAGCATGTACAGCAGATGCATTATAAGAGGTGTTGCATAGTCCTGTGATGTAACATCTGGAGTAACTTACAATTGCATGGCAGTTCAGTGCACTAGCAGAGTGCCTTTTGGTTCGCACTGGTTCAACGTCTAGAACTGTTAGCTGACCAAAGTTGCTGTTTGCGGTATGGGGCTTCCCTTGGACAACTCAGAAGCTTCATTAGGTTCAGAATGTAGCTGCCTGTTGGTTGACTAGGGTTTTACGAGTGCCTTACATCAGTTTGCTCCTGGGTTGAATAAAAAGTTGGATGGTGCTTTGAAAGTCCATAATGACCTGTGGACCTCAAGATGCAGATTTCCTCACTTACTTTAGAAATATGAACATTCCATCCTGTTTGATGTCAACATGTTAAGGGTTGCCAATGCCCAGTTGTGGGCAGGGGATCCCCTGGTTTGGAGACTCTCTCCTCGCTTAAGGGCTATCAAAAGGCGGCCGGGGGAGGGAATGGCTGCTTGGTGCTCCATTATGTCCTATGAAGACTAGTCCCCATAGGATATAGTGGAGAATCAATTTATTTTTATTTATTTTATTTTATTTATTTATCTAAGATTTATATCCCGCCCTTCCCACTAGGTGGCTCAGGGCGGCTTACAACATATAAAACTAACATGGAATCTAAAATTAAACATTAAAATTAACATTTCATAATTTACAGTTAAAAATCTAAGCAATTGTTATATACATACACATTAAACTCAGACGGCGGTCCTACAGCTACACTCATCGGTTACAAGTTCAGTATTTGATGTTCAGTCTTCGATATTCAGTACTCAGTGCTGATTATTTATGGGTATCTGGGGCTCAGCGGAGTTGTCTTTTAAGGTAGAGGCTCCAAATTTTCAGCATAGCTGCTAGTGCCTCTCCTTAAAAAAAAACCCACCCAAGTTTCAAAAAGATTAGACTGGAGAGTCCAATGCTATGAGCCCCCCAAAAAGGTGCCCCATCCTCCATTATTTCTGATGGAGAAAAAGCATTTAAAAGAAACATGGTCCCTTTAAATGCAATGAGAGCTCCTCTGGAACTTGCTTCAGAGTTCCGGAGCCCTCCTCCCAGAATCTCCTGGTAAGTCCCTCGCCTGCTTTGGCCTCACCTCTCAACTTTAATGTATGTACCTTTGCTAAACCCCTTTTGAAGTAGTTTATTTGGGTTCTCTAATTGTTTAGAATCCTTGGCTCTCAGAAATATAATCACAAATTGATATTATGGTATGGGCAACACATATGAAACTACATGATGTTGCATCAGACCGTTGGTTCATTGAGGTGAGAATTCTCTACTCAGATTGGCAGGCAGCTCTCCAGTATCTCAGGTGGAGGTCTTTCACACTGCTTCCTACCTGGTCCTCTAGCTGGAGTTGCCAGAGCTTGAACCTGGGACTTTCTGCATGCTAAGCGGATGCTCTGCCACTGACTCTCTCCACTCACTCCTGCCACTTGCAGGGAGGGCACCAAACTTTAAAGAATAATGGAAGCCACTTGGAAGACTTCACAGCCGAATAGTGGTGTAGAAATCTAAGAAATATCAGTGACCATTCTATTACTTAGCTTGAAGCATCACTTGCAATACAGCAGAATACTGTCATATCCCCCAGTGTGGGGCTAGTTGTCAAAGTTGGGAGCTTCAGAGGATCTATTAGTGTTGGCCACAAATACATAAGAACATCAGAAAAGCCCTGCTGGATCAGACCACTGGTCTATCTACTCCAGCATCCCGTCTCACACAGTGGCCAACCAGTTCCTCTGGAGGGCCAACAACAGGGCACAAAGGCTAAGGCCTTTCTAAGAACATAAGAAGAGCCCTGCTGGATCAGATCAGTGGTACATCTAGACCAGCATCCTGTCTTACACAGTGACCAACCAATTCCTCTGGAGGGCCAACAACAGGCCATAGAAACTGAGGCCTTCCTAAGAACATAAGAAGAGCCCTGCTAGATCAGACCAGTGGTCCATCTAGACCTTCCCCTGAAGTTGCCTCCTGACTCCAGGATCCCAGAGGATTAGTGAGTCTGAATGTGGAGGTTCATCATCATGGCTTCTGTGTGGTCCCATGTGTACCTGCACAGAAGACCACTCAATGAGCAACAGTTACAGGTAAGTGTAGCACTGTTTTTTCCTACTTTAGAGTTCAGACTTTTTGGTTTTGTTAAAATAATTATTTTGCACAATAACACGCAGCTAACAAAGCACAAGTTCTGTACTTCAGGAAGATGGCACTGTGTCAAAATGGTAGGAAGTGTGACTCCAGTATCACTTTAATGTAAAGGCTATGCAGTAAACTTTCTAACATCTCCCACACTGCCAAGCTAGCATTATCTCCTGCACAGTATTGATAATAGCATTGTGGAGTTTACTGATTCTGTTTCCTTTTTCTTTAAGCAGATTGTGGTGAATCTTAGGAGACAGCCAGGTTGTTTAAAGAAAGATTTAGCTGTGGGTTTTTTTTTTTAAAGTCTTGAACAGAAATCTACACATATTAGGTGGTCACAGAGACATTCATTGTTTTGCGTAGTCACTGGGACAGGGCTTTTTCTTTCTTTCTTGCACTGAGGTTGTGTCTCTTTTCACTATTTTTTGGTGAAGGGATTTTATAGGGACTAGCAGCTGCGATATATAACAACTCCACAGTCTGGCATCTTTTTGAAATCCCTGCTCCTCAGTGTTGTAGGTAACTTATAGAGAGCTTACTGTTCCTATGGTGGAGAGCGATATGGAATATCCCCTGCTGGTTGCTAGAATTGAGTTTTGTCTGCGGGTCCCTGATCTTGGAAAAAGAGAGCGTGGCTAGAGATTATTAGCATCTGAACAACCTTCAGTGTTAGCAACAAGTGACAGATTTTGAAATCTGCCTAAATTGGCCAAAATACAGAATTAAAGAGTTGTGTTGTATTTCCTTTGAAGAAATCTATAGAGCAGTGATATCATGCACCAATTATTTGGGGGGAATTTGTCCGTACAGCCATGATTATTGATTGCGTTTTAGGCGCAGCACGTTCTTCGCTTTCACGGACATGACATTTTTCCCAAATAAGGAGAAACTACTTGTGGCCTTAGAAATCTTTTTCCACAAGGCAGTAATGAGACACTTTTGAGAAGGTAACAGCTGTCTCTTCCTTCAAACAAATGAAATTCATACCCTGCACACATCCTGCTTGAGTTTCCTTCTTTACACACTAGAAATAGCTCAGTGGAAGCTGTTATTAATAAACCATTAATTTACAGAAGAGGGTTCACCAGTGACTTTAGCCATAAACTAAAAGAGTTGGAATTCGTACGTAATTTAGGAGCTATGATTTAATGTGGATATACTTTTGGAGTAATTGTAGGTGCTTTAGCAACCAGTGGGGCTCTCATTGATGTCTTTGTCCAGGAATTCAAAAGTGAAACGGTTTGGCAAGCTTATATATCAGGGCTTGGGCCATGTGGGAATAATTTTTTTTTACTTTGTACCTTTTCTGTGGTATGGGGTTGAGATGTTTTTCCGTTGACTTTCCAACAGTTTGAGTATTTACGCCGTCTTCAACATAACGAGAAGCGGTCGTTTTCAGATCTTCCAAAAGTGTTTGTTCTCTGTCTAAACACTCTTAGAGGAGAAGGCAGAGAATGTGTTTCTTCTTCAGTCAGACTCACTTTGAATGATAGCAGATTTAGCTGTAAGCAGAAAATAAACTTCTTTCCACTGCTTCGAGTGTGTTGCATTTGTTCACTCAATATTCACTTAGAATGCAGTTCTCCCCCCAAAATAGCAATATCTTGCAATAGCAGATACTTAAAAACATTCCATGTAGAGAGCAGTTGCTAGGTGTTTTGTGATAGCTGGAAAAACTGCTGTGGTATTCACATGTACGCTTCTAAAAACCTGCCTTGTATTGAAGGGATTCTTGGTTTGTGTGGTGAATGCAAACATGTCCAGATTTCCAGCTTCCTGCAGCATTACTGTGGATTGTCGATGGTTTCTATGGCTTGTGTCTGCTCCTCCGTGGAATGTACAGTGATGTCAGCAGATGGTTGCTTACTCTGCATTGGGTAGACTAAGGAGATAAGAGTCTTTTAACCACCTGTTCAGTGACCATTTAGATAGAAACCTTCCTTCCCACAGTGTCGACGGCTACAAAGAGATTTTGTCTTTGTGATGGCAGCGGTTCTGCTTATGTAAATATGAAGAGCTGTAAGAACATCTAGCATATGCTGTTCCTTCTCCCAAGACTGGAACAAAAGGAAGGGTGCGCAGGATTCCAGAGTACAATATTTATAAAGGTATTTACAAAGCAGGATTGCGAGATATATCCACAGGACTACTTTGTCTCTGAAATATGCATAGACTAGGATACACCGATGGCACTTCCAGTTCTTCAAGCTGATATTGCCATTGTTAGAAAGTTATGCATCTAGTAGACAAGCCCATTCTTCAGATGCACAAAGGGAAGAACCCTGGAGCCCCAGAGTGCTGACTTTGCACTCTTCCTGGTGATAAGAAGAATTTCTCTTGTAATGTGTTTGTAATCACTCCCAGATGAGGGAGGTGCTGAGAAGGGTTTAAAGCACTGTTTCCTGCTAATCAGCTGATTGCCCCGGGAGGCGTTTTACCGCCCCTTCCCAGGCCTTAAAATGGTGAAAATGGAGGGGGGGATGTACTGGGGGGGGAGCGAATTCGGTGCTCTCACCCTGCCGGTCCTGGGGCCACGGTGGGTGGGCCGGCCCTGGTGCTGGTCTTTGGTGCCAAAAGGTTGGGGGGCACTGAACTAGAAGATGAGATATCATCTAGGTTAGGTAGCCATCAGTATGTTTTGAAATATGCATCAAGAGATGGTAGGACTTCCGTGAATAGCCTGGAGACGAATGGAAGGAAAAGACCATATGCTGGGTCTTGAACCTTCTTTCTTAGAGGAGGAGGAGGATGAAAATGACATCACCATTGTATCCAGCCCCCCAAAAGGGGAGAAAAAACTCTACAGCCATCCCCCAAAATCTGAAAATGACAGAATGTGAGCTTGATATGTATGTAAATTCTAAATTGAATACATTCTGAAGTAAATTACTATCCTTTATAGTTGTATACAATAATTGTAACAAAACATGAAATATAAAATTTTGATGTAGTTAGTTATAAAAGATCTTGCTTTGACAAAATATGAGAATGAGACAATATGAGCTTTAATGTTTGTAAGTTCCAAAATATAAATTGAGTAAATTCTGAACTAAATTATTGTCCATTAATAAATATACAATAAGTGTAACAAAATAATCATGAGATATGAAATTCTGATAGTATCAGTTATAAAAGATTGCATGTTTTGATAAAGCTGTTGCTATCAGTGGCCAACTATACAATTTTTTCCTAGGAGTTAAAGCTGATTCCTATGTAAAAAATGCAGCGCAAAGTAAAAACAAAACAATACGAGGGGGGCGGGGTGTCGCTTCAACATGGTGGGGGCATTTTAAGAGAGCTCCAACCTCCTTTCCTCATTGTTAAATCGTTATGGATGGCCCTCTGCGCCCTCGTGTGAGGCTGGCCCCATGGTATACCTTGGAGCTACGCCAGCTGAAACAAGGGCTCAGACGACTAGAGAGGCGGTGGAGGTATACTCGGGACGAAGCGACGAGAACATCCTATAGAACGTTTATGAAGTCATATGAGATGGCAGTCAAGGCTGCAAAGAAAGAATACTTTGCAGCCAAGATTGCATCTGCAAATTCGCGCCCAGCACAATTGTTTAGAGTAATTGGCGATCTAATAACATTGCCACAAGGCAAACCAAACGTTAGAGAATTAGAGATAGGCTGTGAGGCATTTGCGAAATATTTTGCAGATAAAATCTCGTCGCTCCGCCAAGACCTGCCTATCACATTAGATACAGTGAGTGGAATTGAGGCCCCGCACCTGTCTTCGGATTTTACGCTGGACCACTTTGACCCACTCAGCCTAGAGGAAGTCGATGGAGTCCTCTCTGCTGCCCGCCCAACAACATGCGATTTGGACCCTTGCCCCTCTTGGCTGATTAAATCTTGCCAGAGGGAGCTAGAATGTCCTTTACGGGACATCATAAATAGATCCCTCTCAGAGGGGCGTTTTCCAACACCTCTGAAAGAGGCCTTGGTCCGTCCCCTCTTGAAAAAACCTACAGCAGACCCGGCCGAATTGGCAAATTACCGACCGGTGTCTAATTTACCATTTTTAGGTAAAATTATCGAGAGGGCACTGGCATTGCAGCTACAGAGGTTTCTAGATGACGCTTCTGTCCTAGATCCATGCCAGTCGGGTTTCCGGCCAGGCCACGGGACGGAGACGGTTCTGGTCGCCTTAGTAGATGACCTCCAACGGCAACTGGATCGAGGCGGTGTGGCAGTGCTGATGTTATTAGATCTGTCGGCTGCATTTGACACAGTCGACCATCGGCTGCTGATCCACCGCCTCGCCGACATAGGGGTTAGGGGGTTGGCCTTACAATGGCTTTCCTCCTTCCTCATGGGTCGGGGACAAAGGGTGGCAATTGGGGGTGAACGATCCCAGAGACGCACACTAGACTGTGGGGTGCCCCAGGGAGCAGTTCTCTCCCCGATGTTATTTAACATCTATATGCGCCCTCTTGCCCAGATTGTCCGGAGGTTTGGGCTGGGTTGCCATCAATATGCAGATGACACCCAGCTCTATCTGCTAATGGACGGCCGGCCCGCCTCTGCCCCGGGGAGCCTGGATCAGGCCCTACAGGCTGTTGCAACATGGCTTAGGCTGAGTGGGCTGAAGCTGAACCCAGCGAAGACAGAGGTTCTCTGTGTGGGTCGTGGCGCTCTGGGGAGGGAAATATCTCTCCCGACCTTTGACGGTGCGCCGCTGAAGGCGGCGCAGCGGGTAAAGAGCTTGGGTGTTTTACTGGAGCCTTCATTATCAATGGAGGCCCAGATAACAGCCACTGCCAAGTCAGCATTCTTTCATCTGAAGCGGGCGAGGCAGTTGGCCCCTTTCCTAGAGCGCCGGGACCTAGCAACGGTGATCCATGCGACGGTCACCTCAAGATTGGACTACTGTAACACCCTCTACATGGGGCTGCCTCTGTGCCGGACCCGGAGATTGCAGCTAGTGCAGAACGCGGCGGCCAGGCTGCTGCTTGGCCTCCCAAGATGGGAGCATATACGGCCGGGGCTGCGCGAACTGCACTGGCTGCCGATTGTATACCGGGTCCAGTACAAAGTGCTGGTGATTACCTTTAAAGCCCTATATGGCCGAGGACCGACCTACCTGAGGGACCGTCTCTCCCCGTATGAGCCCCAGAGAGCACTGAGGTCAGTAGGTAAAAACAGATTGACCACCCCTGGGCCAAAAGAAGTTAAACTTCGGACTACCTATGCACGGGCCTTCTCTACCGCGGCCCCTTCCTTGTGGAATCAACTCCCAGAGGAGGTGCGGGCCCTGCGGAACCTTGATCAGTTCTGCAGGGCCTGCAAGACCACCCTTTTCAAACAGGCATTCATGAACGGCTGACCAAGTCCACAAAGAAACACCAAAATGGTCCAGCCTGGAGATCCGCCATCATTCACAAACTGACAGGCATATCGTCGATTAATAACGGTACTGTCAGATCTAACTTAATGTTTTTAGATTTAGTAACTGTTTTAACTAAAGTATTAATCGGTTTGGGGTTAATTTAATGTTTTGTTAAATGTATTGTTGTTTTGCTGTTGTTAGCCGCCCTGAGCCTGCTTGGCGGGGGAGGGCGGGATATAAATAAAATTTTACTTACTTACTTACTTACTTACTAAATTCTTGCAAACCATGAGAAAAAGCTTGCGGAAGACCCCTAGATCTGCAAACAAATCAGCAAAATCAGTAAAAAACTTTTTTTCTCCTTCAACTAACATCGTCTCTTTGGTTGAACGGGGCTCTCCTCAGATAGCTAAAATGGCGCCCGTTACCAGTCCGCCCTGAAATGACTCTAATACAGAGAATGAAGATGCCCCTCTCACTAAGAAAGATCTAGCCACCTTTAAGGAAGATCTGTGTATGTACTTTACAAACTCGATGACTAACTTGCTCCAGCTGGTAAATTCCAAACTAGATTCCCTTGTGGCTGATCTCAAAGAAACCTCTAAGGTTGCAGAAAATGCCACGGAGATGTTACATGCAGCTCAGGACGAGATTAGGGCTTTGCAAAGCTTTGAATGATGGCAACTGAGAGGCTAATATCTTTGGAGAACCGTTGGAGAGAGTGGAATCTGAAGATAAGGGGGAATAGAGGAAGGCGCGGAGGATGCAAAACAGTGACTATACTTATGCTAGACTGGCTTGAAAAGTCTGTGAAAATTGATGGTATATCTGTTTCTACCATTAATAAAGCCTACAGACAGGGCCAAAGGTGCTTATACGTAAAAACAGACCCAGAGATGTTGTTATACAATTCAGTTCCCTGAAAATACGTGACGTGATTCTACAGGACGCGTGAAGACGCAACCTTAAATTTAATGGGAAAAAAGTACTTGTCCTTACAGATTTGTCACCAGAGTCATTGAAAAAACGTTGTCTCTTGAAGGTTGTGTCAACAAAACGTTTTGAAAAGAAAATCCATTTTCGTTGGAGTCTGGTGTTGGATATACTCGTTTATAAAAATGGCGCACTTTTTCAAGCATCTGATGGCATCATGGGCAAGGCTTTGCTGCCAGTGCTTAACGTCTCTATCACACAAGAAGAGGAGAACTTACTGTTGGCTGATTCCCACACAGAAGAGCAGACCTGAAATATTTTTTTTAGTTTTATAAGTTAAACGGTATTATAGAAACCTTGTTTAACAATCTTCAGTTGTTCGTTCTCAGTGGTTTGCAGCTAGCAAGTTATGGGGCTGAAGCAGCAAGGTTTTCCGGATGATCCTATTTTTGAACTTCCAGCAATGTTTCCCTAAAAACGGCTATTGAACTCTGTGTCTAAGAGTATAGCACTTGAATGTACAGCTTCTGACTATAAATACTTACTTGTATATAGTTTGTAGCAAGGGTGTGGGAATAACAATGAGATATAGTTTTTTATAAACCTGTAGGAGAGGGTAGAGTGCTTCTTGCTTTATTTATAAGCATTGATCATTCTTCAGTATCTACTTCTATTTTTTCTTTTTACAACTTTTCTTCCTACATCTTTCCTTCCAAACAAATTTCCCTCTCTTCTTTTCCCTTTCCCTTTCCCTTTTCCTTTCTCTCTCTCATCTCTCTTTTAAAAGAGGTTTTTAATATGTCTATGATTTTTTAAATACTTGATTCATTCATCAACTAATATTTTATTTTTGATCTATGGATTGTTATGACAGCTTCAAAATACTACATTTGGTGGAATAAGAAAGATTGCAGAGAATTATAACAGATACAATGCTATGAGATATGTATAGATATTATCATTCTTTTCTCACCCTTTTCTCTCTTCAGCCTCTTTCCTTATAGAGGCTTGGAACCGGGTCCCACTTGTTGAGGAATTTTAACTAGGTAGATTGTTTTTAGTAGAGTTGTTGTTTGTTAAGTTTCATTTTGAAAGTTATTCTGCTAAATTTCATTAAGTCAGCTGAGTATCTAGTTACAGTACTCTAAAATGTCTAAACTTGTTAAAATAGCCTCTTGGAATTGCAGAGGGTTAAGTAACCCTATTAAGGTCAGACGGATTTCTAACATGATGTATAAAGATAAAATATTCTATTCTTACAAGAAACCCATCTTAAAAGAATTTTCACGCCTCTTCTGAAAACTAAATGATTCTCCCAGAGCTTCCAAGCCCCAGGTTCTTCCAAGGCAAGACGTGTTGCCATACTGTTATCTAAGAACGTTCCATTTCAATGCCATAAGATGTTATCAGGCCCCCATTCAAGGTGACCTTGATGGTTCCCCAATAACCATGGCTACAATTTATGCCCCAAACAAAAATCAAATAGATTTCTTAGAAAATGTTTTTTTTTAAATTAAATGACTTTAAACAGGGGGAAATAGTGATAGGGGGAGATCTGAACTTAATTACTGATTCCAACTAGATAAAACATATAAAAATACTTCTATTTTAAATACTACAAATAATGCTTCTGCATTGCAAACTCTACTTACTGCATTTGGTTTTCAAGACGTATGGGCAGCGTTGATCTGACTACGGAATTTTACAAAAAAAATTTACCTAACATATTGAAGCCACTTGTGGATACTTGCAATTTAGTTTTAATAAATGGCACGATCCCAGAATCTTGGAAGGATGCAAGAGTAATAATACTGCCAAAGCCAGATAAGGATAAATTAAACTTAGCTTCATACCGGCCAATTTCTATCCTTAATCACGATTTCAAAAAATTTTCATCAATTTTAGCAGCACATCTTAACACAATCATACCACATTATATACATAAGAACCAAGCTGGGTTCATTCCAGAATGGTCAATTACTATTTAAGGAAATCTCTCAACATTATCAATTACTGTAAAATTAACAAAGTAGAATCTATCATGCTCTCATTAGATGCTGAAAAGGCATTTGATAAGGTAGAAATTCCTTTCCGTAAAACAGTTCTCAACTACATGGGGTTTGGTCCACATCTTTTACGTTCCATGGAGGCCATCTATAGAGAGCCCAAAGCCCATTTAACGATAAATAACTATAACTCACATGTATGGACATTGTCTAGAGGCACCAGACAGGGGTGCCCTCTATCTCCAATTCTCTTCGCTCTGTCTTTGAAACCTTTAGCTCAGGTTATTCGAATGTGTCCTTTAATTACAGATGTATCAATAGGCTCATCCTCATCTTCTTACAAAATCAGCCAATTTGCTGATAATGCTATTTTCTACTGTACTAGCCCTGTGAATACGTTAATGGATTTAATTAATTAATTCCGTAAGGTAGCTGGTTTTACGATAAACTACAACAAATCAGAAATTTACCCTATTTTTCTTTCGACAGAGGTAGAACATAGATTAAAAACCACTTTTCCGTTCAAATGGGTCACGTCTTCTCTAAGGCATTTGGTATCATGATTCCTCTTAACCTACAAGACTTGTATAAAGTCAACTTTAATCCTTTACTTCATTCATTAAGTTCTAATATGAAAGAATGGGGGAAGTTATCACTAAGCTTATTAGAAAAAATTGAGCAAATTAAAGTATTTATATTACCAAAATTCATATTTTTATTTCAAAACCTTCCAGTACTAATAAAAGCTGATGTGTTTAAAAAACATCTGCTATTAAACTATTTATGGTCAGGAAAGAAACACAGGATTGCATATTCAGTGTTGACAAAGCAATTATCACACGGAGGCTTGGCATTACCAAACTTTGAAACTTATTTGACTGCACAATTAAAATACTTTTATATGCTTCACCAATTAGAGCAAAAGCCTGGATTCAGCTAGAGCAATCATTTATTGCACCTGACCTGCTTCATGAAACTATATGGAACTTTCCTAAGCATCGCAATCCTAATATTCAATCTAATCCTTTTTTTCCCGCTTACTTTAAAATTATGGGATAGTTACAAAAAAGTATTGGCGCCCACTCCGTCTCCTGCGACTGTCTTTTTGGGACAAGACTGGTTCCCAGCAGCAAAATCTAATGCTGAATTTCAAAATTGGAGACAAAAAGGTGTTTTTAGATTTAAACCTCAACAATTTAATGAGAACTAATAAAAACTGAGAAAGAAAATACCAACTTATAGCTACTTGGATTCAACATCACCAAGTTTATCACTTACTACACAGCCCAAATATCTTATCTCAAATTAACAGGCCGTTAAATGCATTTGAGGAAGCTATGACTGCTTCAGAATCTAAACTCAAAGGAATGACAGCAATAATATATAAAGCTCTTAGTCAAAGCAGGAATCTCAAAGAAACATCTCAGTAAAAAGCGTGGAATAAAGATTGTAGTAAGCAAATCACTCCTGATAAATGGTCATCAAAACTATATCATGAATTTAAGATTACAAAACTTTAAAATATACTCAAGGTGGTATCTAACCCCTTTATAATTATTCCATGCTAAGAGATTGACGAATGCAAACTGCTGGCGTGAATGTAATGACTGGATCATTTATCCACTGTTGGTGGGAATGCCCTTTGATTTTGAAATTTTGGAAACTAATTATACCAACAATTGAGCAAATTATTAACCATAGGATTCCTCTTACTCCTGAATCTATTCTATTAAATCTATGGTCGCCTAATGTAGTTCCAAAACATAGATCTGAATTAACAACAATGTTTTTACTAGCAGCAAAAATGTTAATTGCTCAGTACTGGAAATTCGCATCTTTGCCATCTAAACAGCAATGGTTCCTGAAGATTTGGGACATAACTGCAATGGATAAGATTGTTAATTCAGTCAAATGTTAATTCTGAAGCTAACAATTTTATGGAAAAATGGTTTCTTTTCTATGATTTTGTACAAAACCATCAAAATACTTTGTGTAAGCTTCCAGAGAAATATATAAACTTTGTTTATTATTAATAACATAGATTTGTATACTTAGCAGGTTAGTCTAAGTTTGTGGTTATGTTTACAATGTATGATGTATGTGTGAAGTACATTTTTACAATAAAAATTTAAATTTGAAACAAAAAATAATAATACAACTGTATTTCGTTCAATACACTCAGGATTAAAACTTCAGTAATATGAATTCAGTAATATGAATAAGAACCCCGTGGCGCAGAGTGTTAAAGCTGCAGTACTGCAGTCCTAAGCTCTGCTCACAACCTGAGTTCAATCCCCGGTGGAAGCTGGGTTTTCAGGTAGCTGGCTCGAGGTTGACTCAGCCTTCCATCCTTCCGAGGTCAGTAAAATGAGTACCCAGCTTGCTGGGGGGAAAGTGTAGATGTCTGGGGAAGGCAATGGCAAACCACCCCGTAAAAAGTCTGCTGTGAAAACGTTGTGAAAGCAATGTCACCCCAGAGTCGGAAATGACTGGTGCTTGCACAGGGGAATATGAATTGTGCATCTTGTTGCAACATGCTTAATTAACGTTCCTTTAGAAGCTCATTTTCAGTAACTTAAAAATAAAATCTCATTTCATAGTACTGTTTATAAAATATTGTGACGGACAGAAGGCGGTCCTGCCCCTGAAGGAGAAACGGCCACTTAGCTGAGCCTGTGGGAGTTCTGCTTCAGCATCCAGTCACCTTTGGCAGGAGAAGGGAAATGTTGGAAGGAAGTCCAGAGCAGTCTTAGTTCAGCTGTGCCTCAGGGACAGTGCGGTCATCGTTTCGGTCAGCCTCATTGAAAAAGCAGACAGTTTGAAGGGTAGCTTTTCCTGGTCATGTGTCAGAGTGATTTAATTCTACCTCTGGGAGAGAATAGAGTATACACTTGTTAGGGCTGTCCCTGGCGATGAGCAGACTTTGTACCACTTAATCTGACTCATGGGAAAGGGAGGGCTGGTCTGTGCGATTGAAAGGATCCAACCCAATGGCTTGTCAGTCAAAGCTTCTTTGTACCTGGAAGCATTCATGAGAATTCAGACGATGCTCTGAAGCCATAAGTAGCTTAAACTTATGTCCCTCAGCCAGGTTTCTCTCTCAGCTACCTGGAGACCAGTGTTCCCTCTAAGCTGAGTTAGCGTGAGCTAGCTGACAGTTTTTTAGCCTCCAGCTCACACATTTTTGTCTTAGCTCAAGAAGGATGGCCCCAGAGCAAGCTAATTTATGCAGCAGCTCGCAGCTTTAATGCCAGTAGCTCACAAACTGGAATTTTTTCTCACAGGACTCCACAGTTTAGAAGGAGCATTGCTGGAGACCTGTGCTCCATTCATTGAAACCATCCTGAAAGTTAATAAATCATATTTATTATTTACATAGCAGCTCCTGCCTCAGTGTTGTTCCCTGTTCTACTTGCTGGCCACAAAACTGACTTCATAGTAGTGAATCCAAAGCCTTTACCCCCCGCTAAGAACATTGTGTAACTGAAGGAAAGATTTACAGTGTAAATCTTACCTGGTTCTCCCATATCATAAGAGGCTGTGTGGGTAGAAAAGACATATCACAAATATATGTTTACCAAGGTAAAAAATGTTTCACTGACCATAACTTCATCGGTCTCTTGTTATTTTAATGTAGGTGCACCAAAGGAGTAAAACCTCTCAGCAAAACTACTTTATCAGTACCTAAAAGGACAATGAATCCTTTCTGCTGTTTCAAGAGAGCCAGTTTGGTGTAGTGGTTAAGTGTGCGGACTCTTATCTGGGAGAACCGGGTTTGATCCCCCACTCCTCCACTAACTGCTGGAATGGCCCTGGGTCAGCCATAGCTCTTGTAGGAGTTTTCCTTGAAAGGGCAGCCACTGTAAGAGCTCTCTCAGCCCCACCCACCTCACAGGGTGTCTGTTGTAGGGGGCGAAGGTAAAAGGAGATTGTGACTGCTCTGAGATTCAGAGTATAGGGCGGGATATAAATCCAATATCATCACCCTCTTCCACCTCCTCCTCTTCTATATATATATATATATATATCATTCTACTCTCTCTCCCTCTCTCTCTGTCTAAAACTGGTATACTTCTAATGGAGAAATTATAACTTTTAAGTTGGTAAAGATATACACACACACACGCATGCAGGGCTTTTTTTTTTTTTTTAGCAGGGATGCAGTTCCAGCTGGCTTGGTGTTAGGGTGTGTGGTCTGATATGCAAATGAGTTCCTGCTGGACCTTTTCTACACAAAAGGCCCTTTTTTGTAGAAACTTTACCAACTGTAAACTTTACCGACTTAAAAGTTATAATTTCTCTATTAGAAGTATACCAGTTAGATGAATGGTAAATAAATAGTCCAGATCATTAAAAACTCATCAGGAACAAACCTATACCTTGCTTAGAAATCCAGATATATAGAATAGGCCAATTTAAGCAAGGCACAATGACTACTATGTCCCAGGGTGAAACGGTGCAGTGGAGTTGAGAAGTCATGGCTTTCATAAAGAATCAAAAGATCAAGCTCCTTCTATGAAAATTAGTTACTCCTGACATTCCTCAGATGTGTTGTTATAGGTTTTTGTTTGGGGGGGATTTAAATGGTTAAGATTTTGTGAATATTTGACTGCACTTGTATATCATTTTTTAAAGTTTAATTTAAAAAAGAGAATGCAAAAAAAAGTCAGAAGAGGCCACTTTATAGTTATCACAAAAGACATAAAAATACCCACAAATTGAATGTCATCAAGATGAAAACCAAAGTTACTGTGTATTAGCATACACAGGTTACATATGGAACTCAAAGTCAGTGTGTCATATTGTGGCTTTTCGATATAAATCCTCATTTAAACCCATGGATGTTGAAGCAACGGTCTAAAAAAACCATCCGCCCCCCTCAGTCCTGGTTGAAGTTGGCTCGCATCTGCTCCAGCTGTCTCTTCAGGCCCAGAACTGGAAATCATTCATGTGTGTTCAAAGGTGAAGAAATGTTAGACCAGTGGAGATTAGATTTGTATTTTTAGCTTATCGAAAATGAGTTTTTAAAGGAACATTCATTGAGTAGGGTTCAACAAGATATGCACTGTTGGAGATCTGTGTAAAGAAAATTGCCTTGTCCTCAGTGTTGTATTTATGTCCTGGTTTTTTTCCTTTGGTGGCATGTAATGATGCTGTGGCCTAACACCCCTCCCCCTTTTCATCGGCACAACCCTCCCTCCCAACCTGACTATATGTACTGCATGTTTAACACCATGAGGAATCATAGAATCATAGAGTTGGAATGGACCTCCAGGGTCACCTAGTCCAACCCCCTGCACAATGCGGGAAACTCACAAATACCTCCCCCTAAATTCACAGGATCTTCATTGCTGTCTGACGGCCATCTAGCCTCTGTTTAAAAACCTCCAAGGAAGGAGATCCCACCACCTCCTGAGGAAGCCTGTTCCACTGAGGAGCCACTCTGACTGTCAGGAAGTTCTTCCTAATGTTGAGCCGGAAACTTTTGATTTAATTTCAACCCATTGGTTCTGGTCCTACCTTCCGGGGTCACAGAAAACAATTCCACATTATATGACAGCCCTTCAAGTACTTGAAGATGGTGATCCTATCACCTCTCAGCCACCTCCTTTCCAGGCTAAACATGCCCACCTCCTTCAACCTTTCTTCATAGGACTTGGTCTCCAGCCCCCTCACCATCTTCATCGCCCTCCTCTGGACCTGTTCCAGCTTGTCTATAGCCTTCCTAAAAAGTAGTGTCCAAAACTGAACACAATACTCCAGGTGAGGACTTACCAGAGCAAGAAGTCCTACAAGACACAGAAATAACATGAGGAGCAACCGCCATAGTTTGTGTCTCACAGAGAAAATTACAGCAGTGAACACAACAGAGGATATTGGGTGAAGGACCACAGCAGAAGTTTTCAAGGAAACCTTTTTGGGAGAATTCAGGGAATGCCAACAGGTTGGCAGCACAGAAGCCACCCCAGGCTAGAAGATGAAGGTTCCTCTTCCTGTATTGTCGTTTACGTGATATGCAGTCACTGACCATTAACATAATTCGAACATAAAATGCCCCGTGACAGTCTGGAATCCCCAATTCAAATCTTCTCATTCTCTCCAAAGCTCCTGCTGAATATATTTCAACTTCATGTCTCCAGTTTTTTAATCCTGAATTATAATTCAATCAAGAACTTCCCTTCCTGTTGCTCTTCCATGGCGCTATTTAGTCAGTGTTAATAGTTCTTTCCTGATAAGAAGAGGAGACAAAATTTAGACCCTGCCTTTTACTACCCGAAGAAGTCCAGAGTGGCTTACAATCTCCTTTCCCTTCCCCTCCCCACAGCTGACACCCTGTGAGGTTGGTGGAGCTGAGAGAGCTCTCCCAGAAACTGCTCTTGAGAGGAACAGCTTTGTGAGAACTTGTGACTGACTCAAGGTCACATCAGCAGGTGCATGTGGAGGAGTGGGGCATCAAACCCGGTTCTCCCAGATAAGAGTCCACACACTTAACCATTACACCAAACTGGCTCTCAAGTTGCCTACCTCTCAAGCATTCCTTTATCCTCTGTTGTAATCTTTTGTTTCTGGAACCTTTTTTATGATGTGGGCCAAAAACAGTATGACTGGCCTGGGCTTTAGAGCCAGTAACTGGAGTCTGATCTTGGATACCAGAGAGACTGCAAAAGATTCTTAAGCCACACACTGGATCCCACCTTCTGCCATCTGATTTCTTTGCAGAATAGGACAGGTAATCTTTGCTTTCCCTCTTTGTCTATTCCCCTGCCCTCTTATTTTCCAAACCACATGTATACTTTAAGCTCAAAGAGTAATCCCTTTGGAGTAGCTCTGCTGAATGTTTGGTTGTTGGTACTGTATGAATTAGGATAAGATGCATGTGTGTATTTTGATTTAGTGCTACTAGTATTTGTTTAGGATTATTCTCCTTCCCACTGTTACACCAACTGCCTAAATAAGCTCTGTATTCCTTTTAGATCAGGTTTCTGGCATCCTTCTCCTACTGAAAACTTGCTACTCAGAGTCACCTCTTTAAATAAAAAATCCCATTTTTTGCACCCTACACAAACCAGTTTGGGAGCCAGTTTGGTGTAGTGGTTAAGTGTGCGGACTCTTATTTGGGAGAACCGGGTTGATTCCCCACTCCTCCACTTGCACCTGATGGAATGGCCTTGAGTCAGCCATAGCTCTGGCAGAGGTTGTCCTTGAAAGGGCAGCTGCTGTGAGAAACCTTTCCAGCCCCACCCACCTCACAGGGTGTCTGTTGTGGGGGAGGAAGGTAAAGGAGATTGTGAGCCGCTCCGAGACTCTTTGGAGTGGAGGGCGGGATATAAATCCAATAAATCCAAAAACAAGCAAGCTGATTCTCCATGTTAATTTGAATGTGTAAGAACCCCATGGTGCAGAGTGGTACAGCTGCAGTACTGCAGTCTAAAGCTCTGCTCACGACCTGAGTTTGATCCTGGTGGAAGCTGGGTTCAAGTAGCTGACTCAAGGCTGACTCAGCCTTCCATCCTTCCGAGGTTAGTAAAATGTGTACCCAGCTTGCTGGGGGGAAAGTGTAAATGACTGGGGAAGGCAATGGCAAACCACCCCATAAAAAGTCTGTCGTGAAAACGTGATGCGACATCACCCCAGAGTCAGAAACAACTGATGCTTGCACACACACTTTTTAATGTTCACATGATTGTGTTGGGGTGATAATGCAGTTGAATACTTGATGGAGCAGAAGTGTACTAAAGGTTAAGAATCACATGCCTAGACAGTTCTTCAAGAAGTTTACCGCAGATACGTTCGATAGTGGTTTAGCCCACTTCTCTTTTGTGGTAGCCCTGAAACAACTCAGGAAATGGGACTGCCTCTTCTGTTGCTTTCCCTTCTAGAAAACTCTCTAACATCTCTGTTTGATTTGGATTGAGATGGCTGCTATTCCCATGAAACTCTGGAACTCTAATGGCTTTGGCCAGCAGGGATTGAAAGTCCTAGCCACAGGGACTCAACGGTTTTGAGGTGAACAAAGTGCCTTGGGCACTTCCTGTTTGTGAGTCCAGTACTCCAGAATGGAAGAACTCTGCCTCTACTAGATGTGCCCACCTGCCTGCCTGGTGAACAGCCTTCTGCTGTTGACTGGGGCAGTTTGCAAAAGTACAGCGTGGTCAAGTGTTTGTGTGATCCATTTAAAGATCCCATGGGGCATGTCCAGTTGCAGCAGCCAGATGTAGGCTGGAGGGCAGTGGTGGCCAAACTGCGACTCGGGAGCCACACTTGGCTCTTTCACACATGTTCTGTGGCTCTCTGAGCCCCCGCCATCCCATCAGCAGCATGGAGAATGCATTTAAAGTTGCTTTCTTTCCCCCTCCCCCATCTGTTTGCATCCTGCCTGCCTGCTCTCAAACATCTGCCATTTGTTCTATGTGGCTCTTACGTTAAGCAAGTTTGGCCACCCCGATGGAGGGGCTACACCAGCCACAGAACTTACCTGCTCCACTGGTGTTAGCATCTCGTCTGACTTGACTTCCATAGCTCAATGGAAAATGGGAGCATCTCTAGGACCCTGCAGGAAAAGAACTGAAGGAGGAATGACCCATTCCCATCAAGACATAAAACTGGAGAATCTTGCCTTCAGATCTCAATGGAAAGGGCACCCATCAGAATACTCTGATCTTCATAGTGGGGAATGTGGGAAGAGGAGACTGTTAGAATCATAGAGTTGGAAGGGACCTCCAAGGTTATCTAGTCCAACCCCCTGCACAATGCAGATAACTCACAAATACCTCCCCCTAAATTCACAGGATCTTCATTGCTGGCAGATGGCCATCTAGCCTCTGTTTTAAAACCTCCAAGGAAAGAGAGCCTACTACCTCCCGAGGAAGCCTTTTCCACTGAGGAACCACTCTAATGGTCAGGAAGTTCTTCCTAATGTTGAGCCGGAAACTCTTTTGATTTAATTTCAACCCATTGGTTCTGGTCCCACCTTCTGGGGCCACAGAAAACAATTCCACGCCATCTTCAACAAGACAGCTCTTCAAGTACTTGAAGATGGTGATCATATCACCTCTGTGCTTTGAGTCTCTTGGAGCTAAGGGCAAGACCAAACTGCAGGAAAGTGAAGCATTAGCTTTGGGAAGCTAGCATTGACTAATTTTAACGACTTCGGATTCAATTTTCTAGTGTTGCTTTTTTTAAAAATCAAGCGGGAAGTTAGCACAGATCACCAAGATCCAGCTGTTCGGTTTGCCTATTTCTGGGGTGGGTGAGTATTAATATTTGTCCTGTGGCTTAAAGGAGAAACAGCAGCCAGTTTACAAATGGGGAGAGGAAATTGAAACAGCATCTGCAGCTGCTACCTTTACAGCTGTTGCTGAGACAGAAGCAGTTGGGTTCCATGGCAGAGCGACGAAGTGCAGGTAAAGCAGTATCTGCCCCCTTGGAGGCCGACAGCATCTGCTGGCCAAGTTTGCAGTCCGTATCTGATGGTGGCAAAAGTTGACTTGAGGGCTACTGTCATCTGAAAGAGGAACAGCCGTCGTAGCTACAGCAGCAATAGGAAGACATTAAGGATTGCCCTGCGGTATTATTTTGGTTGCAGCTACCACAAAAATAAGAGCAATAACAAAGAATAAAATCCCTTATGCCGAAGGTCTTTGGAGCATCTTGGGGACAGAACTGAAAGCCAGCAATTTATTTTTAAACCAGATTTTCGTAGTTATGGAGAAGAAGAAAAGCAGGCATAGCAGAGAAAGTCAGAATCCACTGGAGATTCACATGGAATTCACTGCCACAGGAGGTGGTGGCAGCTACAGGCATAGCTGGCTTCAAGAGGGGATTGGATACACATATGGAGCAGAGGTCCATCAGTGGCAATTAGCTACAGGGTATAGGTGGAACTCTCTGTCTGGAGTAGTGATGGTCTGTATTCTTGGCGCAACGGTGGGAGGGTTTCTAGTGTCCTGGCCCCACTGCTGGACTTCCTGATGGCACCTGGTTTTCTTTGGCCACTGTGTGACAGAGTGTTGGACTGGATGGGCCATTAGCCTGATCCAACATGACTTCTCTTATGTTCTTAAGGGTGTGAGCTGTGAAATGCCAAATTCAAATTTCACCTAGGCTTATATAGTCTTGTGCTGTATTCTCATCCTCCCCATCCGTAACGAAGGGGTGGTAACGACGGCTTACTTCACAGTCTTGTTGCTGAGGGCACTTACATGGAGCACTTGGGAATACTTGGATGTACGTTATAAATGCTGAGCGATGGTCACTCCAAAGGTCTAATGTGGCTGTTGTTACAGCATTTTAGCGGCATTGGGGGGGGGGGGATTTGTAAGTCACGTTTTAAAAATTCATGCTAATTATTTCTCATGATGCGCTGGTCACAACTGTATTTTTTTTCCGCATTGAGTGACTTGTAGAAAACGTTTGGAAAACTTTCAGCACTTACTGTTTAATAACAAAGCATTTCCTTGGCTGTGGGAATAGTACCTCTTGGACTACATAATGATAATACTTAACTGTCCTTCCGTTGCATCCTTACCCTAACTCAGTAAAACTGTGAGTGAAAACAGATGGTAAAAAAATATCTTCAGCTGTGACTGTCTCTGTTTACTCTTAGGCTTTGCTTTTCTGTATTCCTGCAAGAGGTCATGCAGTGTACTGTATAGCTGAAGAAATCTGGAGAGCATCCAGCATCTAAACTATCTGACAGGATGTCATCAAGGCATTCTAATTGGCCCCTATAAGCTGCATTTCTGGAGCAAAAGGATGCATTTCCTGTGATTTGGGTGATGCTGTCCAACTTGCGGTCAGCAGGAATCCCTTGGAATTTTCAAGCGCAAAAAATGGTTGCTGATAAAGCGTACGGTCTCGTGAGAACCGTCAGCTGGGTATGGGCTTGAATTTGTTCGCTTCTTATGAACCATGACAGGGACATCTTTGCATTGGGAATGCAACTTGGTATTGCTCTAGTGAAAAGCTATTGCTGCTTCTTCCAAGAAAGGAGGCCAGTGCATGTAGGCGTCATCTTATTTCTGGGCTTTTGAGCTGCGTCTTTAGAAGTCAAGTTGGAATCTTACCACTGCGGTGTTACTTTCTGACTCCCATGCAGGAATCCTTTTACAGACATTTTTGTGGTTCAAGAGCAGAGCTTTGATACGCATTCAGTGATTCAGCTGCTCTCTCAATCTGGACTAGCACATAAGCATGCATCTAGTCAGTGAATTGCACGAAATCTAGCACGGTTTTGCCATTCAGCTGCTAGAGCTATTATTTTCAATTGTGCGGGACTGTATAATCAAACCTATCCTGTCTAACCTTTATGGACTACCTGAGGCAAAGTTGGTTTTCTTTCTGCTATCTGACCAATGTTCCCATACCACTAGCCTAGTTGCAAAGTACCTTTTGGCTGCCATAACAATCAGGGAGCAAAAGACTAGCTTCCCTTCTTGATGCTTGACTAGTTTCTATAACTGAAACTCTGTGTAAATTTGCCATGCTGTACTTTCTACTTTTATGCCAATAAATGTGTTTGGATTCGATTGGAGTTGGAAGGGACTTCCAGGGTCATCTAGTCCAATTTCCTAGCACAGTGCAGGAAATACACAATACCACACACACACCCAATGACCCCTGCTCCATGTCCAGACAAAATTATTTTCAATATGATTAGTTTGATGAGGACACGTTCATATTTTATCAGTAAGCAAAAGTGTTTGAACCCTGCAGACCCATCAAGTACTTATATAAAACCGTTACACGGTTGTGATGGGAAGAATATTTTCTGTAGCATACCATGCGCAGTGCAAACAAGATAACAGAGTAAGCATTTTTGACAGAGGGGCGAATATCCGTGCGACAGCGTCTGCTTAAAAAATTCCAATCCACTGTTCTGTAACGAGCTTTTCAGCTGGATCTGTGTTTCAGCTGAGTGAGGGATGAAGGACCAGCGCCATCTCTGCCCACTGATTCACGCCTCCAGAAGCTGAGATTCCTTCACACAGTGTAAATAATAACAGACATTTTGGCAGAGATCTCTCTTTAAGCACTTCAGCGTTTTGCTCTCGTATGTGTCTTGCCTTGCATGTGAGGCTGAGTTAAGTTGCTCAAATGTGAGGCCTTGGCCAGAGCCTCCCTGACTATTCCCAGCATAGGGAAAGTTGTTAGAAACAGGACTTTTTTTGTAGCCGGAACTCCTTTACATATTAGGCCACACACCCCTGATGTAGCCAATCCTCCAAGAGCCTACAAGGCTCTTTTTTGTAGGCTGTTGGAGGATTGGCTACATCAGTGGTGTGTGGCCTAATATGCAAAGGAGTTCCTGCTACAAAAAAAGGCCTGGTTAGAACCCATTGCCTGCATCTCAGTTTCAACCAAGTAACTAAGCAGTCTCAGTTTGGGATTAAATGCCTGCATATTGTAGGAGGGCAATGATCTTTGGGACTCAGTCTCTGTTGGGACCGGAAGCCTTTGAGTGCTGGATTTGATCCCTAGGTCTCTAGTTGCCGATCCCTATTCTAAACCCAAGTTCTTAAAATACCACCAGTTTTCCTGCATATCAAAAAGATGTAACTTGTCCAAAACATTCGACAGAATTCCTCTTGTTGGAGTTAGCTTTGATATTTGTGCAGTAACTACTTAGTGTTCTGGATGCAGTTATGGTTTTGTCTCTTTAAGAACATAAGAGAAGCCATGTTGGATCAGGCCAATGGACCATTCAGTCCAACACTCTGTGTCACAGAGTGGCCAAAAAAAAATTATTATATATATATATACACACACACTCACACGCTGTGGCTAATAGCCACTGATGGACTTCTGCTCCTTATTTTTATCTAACCCCCTCTTGAAGCTGGCTATGCTTGTAGCCGCCACCACCTCCTGTGGCAGTGAATTCCACATGTTAATCACCCTTTGGGTGAAGAAGTACCTCCTTTTATCCATTCTAACCTGACTGCTCAGCAATTTCAATGAATGCCCACGAGTTCCTGTATTGTGAGAAAGGGAGAAAAGTACTTCTTTCTCTACCTTCTCCATCCCATGCATAATCTTGTAAACCTCTATCATGTCACCCCGCAGTCGACGTTTCTCCAAGCTAAAGAGCCCCAAGCGTTTTAACCTTTCTTCATAGGGAAAGTGTTCCAAACCTTTAATCATTCTAGTTGCCCTTTCTGCACTTTTTCCTTTGCTATAATATCCTTTATGAGGTGCGGTGACCAGAATTGCACACAGTATTCCAAATGAGACCGCACCATCGATTTATACAGAGGCATTATGATACTGGCTGATTTGTTTTTTTGTAAATAAAGGGTCTACAGTGTTCTAGTCATAAGAAAAGAGGAAATAACAAGGGTTTCTTTTTTTAAAGAAAGTAGAGGTCATGATTTCATCAAATTGAATTTCAGTATTGTGATTTATGTTCTTAGGCTGGATTGTGGGCCTCCATTTGTTTCTGAAAATAATATATCACCAAGACGGTTAATTGTGAGACACAGCCAGGGCTGGAATTCTAGCAGGAACTCCTTTGCATATTAGGCCACACACCCCTGATACAGCCAATCCTCCTGGAGCTTACAAAAAAGAGCCTTGTATGCTCTTGAAGGATTGGCTAATCATGGGTGTGTGGCCTTATATGCAAAGGAGCTCCTGCTAAAATTCCACCCCTGGACACAGCTCTGATTTTTAAAAACAATTTCAGGTATTTAAGATTCACATACTTTTAAAAAAAACAACTAGTGATACCATTTATTAATAACTGAAGTTGATGGGACAATAACGGTGTTCTGGAGCAAATTAGCGAAACTTTCTGCGGGAAAAAGGAACTGTTTCCTTAAAACATTACAAGGTCCTTTTCTTCTTCTAGATGGAGCAGCTGTCGGATGAAGAACTTGATCATGGCGCAGAGGAAGACAGTGATAAAGAAGATCAAGATCTGGACAAGATGTTTGGGGCTTGGCTTGGAGAGCTGGATAAACTCACGCAGGTTGAACATTTCGTAGTAAAATAAGCTTGCCACAGATGCATGGGACCTTGTTGGAGTTGTGTGGGAGGGGATGCATTATAAAAAATGTCTCTGCACTGCTGAACAGTGACAGAGCAATGAAGTGAGAGAGATACAGAACCAACTGCTACAGTATAATGAATTAATATCACAGTATGGTTAAGTTCTTGACGCAGAACCTGAGCAGGTTGTGTTATTGGGAATATTCAGGGATTCAGAATTGCTGTTCAGATGTTTTAGGATATTGGTTGTCCTTGCAATGGAGGTTTTTTTTGCTTCTGATAAATGGACAGGTGAACATCGATGTTTATTCCTATGTGTGAGGCAAAACAATCAGCTTGCATCTGGGTTTCTTTTGCCTAATGGGTAGACATAGATTGCTTTTCATTTTTGTATTCTATCAAAAACCTCAATGTCTAAAAGAACTATTCAGTAATGTACCTATGTTTGTAAGCGTATTTTATTTAATACAAACATGATTCTAGCTTATGTTCTTCCTAATCCCTTCATTTAGAGTCTGGATACTGACAAGCCCATGGAGCCAGTGAAAAGATCCCCTCTTCGCCAGGAGACAAATATTGCCAATTTCTCCTACCGCTTTTCAATGTATAACTTGAATGGTAAGAGGTGTTAAGCAAAAGCAGTGTTAAACAGCTATCTAGAGTGCATGGCTGAAAGGTGGGGTAAACATTTTTGAAATAACATAGAAAATAATTTGTCACTTAATTTTAATTTTCGCAAACCCCATTGGAATATAAAATAAGAAAGAAAGCCTGAGCTGTGGTTGGATGAAATGATTGAACTCAGACAGGGACGTGGTTCTTGAACATCAAGACTGTGTCCCAAAATATAAACAATTGGCTTACAAAATAGGTTGTATGTGAAAATGCGGTAGACTGTTTTGTATTGAAGCTATTCAGTTTTAATTAGACACCTAATTGTTGAGCTTGTGGAAGAAGTAACTTTAAAATATTAATAAAAATTTTGAGCAATTTAAGAATTATTAAAACATGTATAATATAGTCCCAGGGTTAAACAGTATTTTGCATCAGATTGTGTACAGGTGACAAATCACAGGACATGCTTTACCATGGAAATCAGATGTTGTTCATAGGAAATCTTGCAGCTTCAGTCCCTGAATAGATATTTAACCAGGAGACACTCTTACAGCAAGACTGAAACTTGCTTCTAAATGAATTGGGAAGAGTTAAAAACAGAAGATGTTAAGAGTCCAGTGTATACTTTAATTATCAAACTGATGACACTGCAAAGCAAAATTCCAGGAAAAAAAAAATCTCTACATGAGCAGTGTTTTGAAACACAAGATAAAACTCGAAAGGTTTGTTCAGGTTATGCGGAGCTTGTAATTAATGGTAACTGTTAAAATCATGATTACACAATGAAAGGTAGTGTGCTCTGATAAACTAGTTGTGTTGCGATAACATTTCTTCTTTTAATCCTTATAACATTGATCTTCAAACCATATTCCAGTTAACCCATGTTCCTTGGAAGTTTACTAAGAAGAATAAACAGTTAACGGTCATATTTCCTGAAAGATAGTTTGCCCACTGTTGCAGATAATTCCCCTGCAATATTCTCAGACACAGGAAAGATTGATTTTTGCTCATGTGAACCGATGGTGCAACCAAGTGGGCAATCATTTGCCCCAGAGGTCCTTAGCAAAAAATTGAAAGAGTTCTTTGAAAGTAGAAAGTCCATCTGCTTGAAGGGCCCCACCGGTTGACCTCCTGATGGCACCTTGGGTTTTGGCCACTGTGTTGGACTAGATGGGCCATTGGCCTGATCCAACATGGCTTCTTTTTTGTTCCAAGTCAGAACATGAGAACATAAGAGAAGCCATGTTGGATCAGGCCAATGGCCCATCCAGTCCAACACTCTGTGTCACACAGTAGCCAAAACCCCCAGGTGCCATCAGGAGGTCCACCCGTGGGAACAGGATACTAGAAGCCCTCCCACTGTGCCCCCCCCCAAGCACCAATAAAAACAATGAAAATCTTTAACAATGAAATCTTTAACAATAACAATTAAATCTTTAACAGAGTAGACCATGAAAGTAGAATTCCGATAGTTGACTCTATTTCTGTTGTCCGTTGCAGAAGCCCTGAATCAGGGAGAGACTGTCGATCTGGATGCTCTCATGGCTGATCTTTGTTCCATAGAGCAGGAGCTCAGCAGCATCGGGTCACAGTCCGCAAACAGCACAGCAGCGAAGCGCTTTGCCACAGAAGGAAAAATGGTTCAGAAACCACCCGGCGGTGGCCGGCTGACTGCCAAACACAGTAGCGTGAAGGGATTGTCATCTTCGTCGTCTAGTCGGGTCACTAAGCCTTCCCACGCTATCTTTTCTCTGGACGACATTACCGCACAATTAGAAAAAGCCTCTCTAAGCATGGATGAAGCAGCTCAGCAACCTTTAATGGAAGATCACAAGCCCGTAGTTACTGCTCAGCACAGAAGGACAGCGTCGGCAGGCACTGTGAGCGACGCAGACGTCCGGTCCATCAGCAATTCCTCCCGTTCCAGCATCACCTCTGCGGCTTCAAGCATGGATTCCCTGGACATTGATAAGGTGATGAGACCTCAGGAACTGGATTTGACTCAACAAGCACAGCCAATTAGCGAGGTAAAGCATGGCTAGTTCTTCACAGTAAGTCCTTAAAATGCTGAGTTGGATCCAAGTAGCTAAGTGTGGAGCCTTCCTCTGGTGGTAAAGCATCTTCCACCAGAGGAAAGCCCCACGTGCATGAAGAATGTGTGCAGTTTGAAAGTCCCACATCAGTACCTTTTGCACAATATGGCTATTCTATATACATAAAATGAAAATACGGCTCACTTTAAACATGTCTAGATAATCTGACTGTCTTCCTCTGACATCTTGCTTTTATGCTGTGCACTGAAGAACTAAAACTGTGTTTCATTTGTTTAAATGCTCAAAGGTATAATAGTATAGTGGCAAGAAGACAGAACTTGTATGAAATCCTGGAAAGAATTATTCCTTTTTATTAAAACAGTAACCTTATAACAGGGGTATCCAACCCCTGGGCTGTGGACCGGGTTTGGTCCGTGGCCTGATAGCAACCAGGCTGCAGAGAGAGGCAGAGCAGCCCCGCCACCCCTTTCTCTAAAAGAGGCAGCATGGCCTTGCTCCAAAGCACCACCACTTTCATCCACCTGGGTCCCAGGTGGGTGAAAGGGGCATCGCAGCAGCGACCTTCACCTACCCCTTATTTAAGACCCCCATGGGCGGGAATGGGGTGGGGGGGGCAGCCTTGGGTGGCAAAAACCCCAGCACACTTCCCCATCGGTCCGTGGAAAAATTGTCTTCCATGAAACCCTGGTGCCAGAAAGGTTGGGAGTCACTGCCTTATAACGTAGCCCATTTTTATGTGCACAGCCAAGGCCCTGGAGAAAGGCTTCCTCAGGGAACAAAGTTAATCCGTTCCAGAGTGTTGTGGTTAGGACTTTTTTTGTAGCAGGAACTCCTTTGCATATTAGACCACATACCCCAATGTAGCCAATCCTCCAAGAGGTTACAGAGCTCTTAGTACAGAGCCTGCTGTAAGCTCTTGGAGGATTGGCTACATCCAGGACCGGTTCTGGGGGAGGGGGGCAGAGGGGGGTGCTTGCCCCGAGTGCTGATGGAGGGGGGGCGCCAAATTGGGTATGGAGTCCATTGTATTCTCTGGGACCATAAGATAGGCGTCATTTTTTAATTTTGCCCCTCTCAAAAAACGTAGATCTGGTCCTGGCTACATCAGAGGTGTGTGGCCTAAAATGCAAAGGAGTTCCTGCTACTCAAAAAAGCCCTGGTTGTGGTGAAGCCTCTTGACAATAGTGGAAGGAGTGAGTTGGTACGAAGCATTTCAACTTCTGCATTTTAGCAGAACAAAGGAATTCAGACTGTTGAAAAGTTGGTCTAAGACAAAATTGACTGATGAATACAAAGTTCCTCATCCAGGCAAGAAAGAGTCAAGTGTACAGGTGTGCAGTGGGGGGAATACCTTTCTTGGCAGTAGTATGTGTCAAAAGGATGATGGGATTGCAGCCTATTGCAAGTTGAACATAAGCTGGCTGTGTAACACTACAAAAAGAACTGTCCGTGCAAAATTCAATTTTAACTTGTTGTGAATAAGAAGTATCAAAATACAAAACGAATATTATCAGTACATATCACCAAGTTAAAACCTCACAAGTTACTCAGTGCTCCTACTGCCATTATGTAGCTGAAAGCCACCAAATTACATTCAGTCTAGTATTAAAAATAGGTGGTCCAATGGAGAACCGGTCCGCTTCGCAAGCCATTTTGGCTCTCTTACGAGTATTGTACAGTTTTCCAGATCCAGTAGTGCCAACTGAATTCCTAGCTTTCTCTAATTAGCAAGCATAACAACGGGAACGCCATAGTAAGTAATATCCTTATCAGCAATGCAGCCGTCCAAGGATGTCCAGGGTTTGCTATGCAGAGGCAGGCAATGGCAAGCCACCTCTTTTTGTCTCTTGCCTTGAAAGTCCACTGGAATCACCATAAGTCGGCTGCAACTTGGTGGCCCTTTACACACACACACACACTCTGCTTGAAGACTTGATCTAGTGCAGGGGTGGCTAAACTGAGACCCGGAGGCCACATGTGGCTCTTTCACATATATTGTGTGGCTCTTAAAGCCCCCACCCCACCCCACCCCATTGGTCTGCTTGGAGAAGGCATTTATCTCTTCAAATCACTTCTCCAAACCAAGCCAGCTGGCAGCTTGGAGAATGCATTTAAAGTTGCTTTCTTTCCACCTCTCCCTTCCTCCCCCCATCTATTTGCCTGCCTGCCTGTCTTGTGGCTCTCCAACATCTGATGTTCATGTTCTGTGGCTCTCAAACATCTGTTGTTTATTCTACATGGCTCCTGTGTTAAGCAAGTTTGGCCATCCTTGATCTAGCGGGTTTAAATTACAAGAGAGGTCTCAGCTATACATCAGGAGAAACTTTCTTAGTGTTAGGAGTAGTTTTGACAATTGGACTAGCTACCTAGGGAGTTAGTGTGGATGAATCCTTGTTAAAGGTCTTCAGGCAGAGGTGCCATCAGGAGTGCTGTAACTCTGGTTTGCCTGCACTGAGCGATGGGTTGGAATAGATGACTTATGCAGCCCCTTCCATCTCTAGGACTCTGTTCCAGGAACAGAGCAGATGGCAACAACAACAAAAACCATGGTGTATATCTTGTGAGAAGAGGGAGCTGTCTTGTTAGCAGCATTTACAAGTCCACACTGAGACAGAAAGAGCAACTACCTGGAACAGGGGACATAAGCAGAGTAGCTGAAGCGAAGGGGACAGAGTAAGTACTGCAGGGAAAGGGAGTACCCAGAAGGCATATGAGAAGGTAAGAAGCCTCTGGGCCAGGGGTGGCCAAACTTTCTTAGTGTTAGGAGTAGTTTTGACAATTGGACTAGCTACCTAGGGAGTTAGTGTGGATGAATCCTTGTTAAAGGTCTTCAGAGAACCACGTGTGGCTCTTTCATACATATTGTGTGGCTCTCGAAGCCCCCAGCACCCCATCTGTAAGCTTGGAAAAGGTATTTCTCTCTTTAAATCACTTATCTAAGCCAAGTCAGCCAGTGGCTTGGAGAATGCATTTAAAGTTAAAGTTGCTTCCTTTCCACATCTCCCTTCTTCCCCTATCTATTTTCCTTCCCACCTTCCTTCCCTACCTCCTTCCTTCCTTTCTTCCCTTCCTTCCTTCCCTGTCTTGTGGCTCTCAAACATCTGACCTTTATTCTGTGTGGCTCTTAAATTAGGCAAGTTTGGCCACCCCTGCTCTGGGCTGTCTACTCTGGAGGGGAAGAGCATTGCCAAGTCTAGAGCTTGAAAAGATTTAAGAGCTGCCCAGGAGGGAACTTAAAGCCAGCTGTTGCTTCAGCTGTCACTATAACATCGCTGACCCAGCAATCACAAGTGTAAGGACTGAGAGACTGGACGGGGTGTTGACTTTCCCATGCCGATTTGAGCTGGCCAGCTCATCTTAGACTTTTGGCTTCTAGTATACAAAATTATTCTTCCTTGTGTTGAGGAAGAGGGCTTTCGGTGCTTGGCACTTGCTGGTTTGGTGTAGTGGTTAAGTGTGTGGACTCTTAACTGGGAGAACCGGGTTTGATTCCCCACTCCTCCACTTGCACTTGCTGGAATGGCCTTAGGTCAGCCATAGCTCTGGCAGAGTTGTTCTTGAAAGGGCAGCTACTGTGAGAGCCCTCTCAGCCTCACCTACCTCACAGGGTGTCTGTTGTGGGGAAGGAAGGTAAAGGAGATTGTGAGCCTCTCTGAGACTCTAAATTCGGAGTGGAGGGTGGGATATAGTAAATCCCATATCATCATCATCTTCTGTTAAGCTTTCAAACACATGGGTCCATTTTAGCCCTTTTGGGGGGTGGATTCTATGTCAGATCATTCCACTTTCAGTGTCACTGTGTTAATTTGGGATTTAGTTTAAACTGCTGAGAGCTTACACAATACAAGTAATTTCTGTTTATTTACTGTATTTGTAGCCCATCTTTCTCTCTGAGATACAAGGTGTGTTACACAGTGTAAGACAATACAATCAACAGTATGGGACATCTAGTAAACAGCGCAATATGGCTTAGATTGCAGAAATTTGAAACAGAGTCAAAACAAAGCATAAGCATGTAAACATGAGATGTTAAATGATGCAGAAATTAGAGAAGGAGCATTAAACATACAGTTATGTAATCCACAGTCCTTATCTTGTTACCAAAACATCTTTCTGAACCATTTCATTACAGTAAAGCCCTGTTACCTTTGCTTTAAAAAACCCTCCAGAATGATTCCGTTTTGCATAGTTTGTGGAAAGGCCTGGAGGTTGGGTGCTTTCTTGACCTCATCAGGCAAACCATTCAACAAGTTGGAGGCCACAACAGAGAACGCACATGGATGGGCAGTGATTGTTGTCAAGTTGCTTTCCTTACACCTCTCTCTTCCTCCTCCCATTCCCCATCTATCTTCCTTCCTAGAGAACATAAGAGAAGCCATGTTGTATTGGGCCAATGGCCCATCCAGTCCAACACTCTGTGTCACACAGTGGCAAACCCCCCCCCCCAAGTGCCATCAGGAGGTCCACCAGTGGGGCCAGGACACTAAAAGCCCTCCCACTGTGCCCCCCAAGCACCCCTTCTTCCTTGCAGCTCTCAAACGTCTAATGTTTATTTTGTATGGCTCTTATGTTAAGTAAGTTTGGCCCCCCAACCTAGATCCTGATAATAACTTCACTAGTACTTACTTAAAAAGAATGTGGATTCATGTAAGTGTAGCCTAAATTGTTTGTGGTGATAGCCTTTCAAAAATTCCACTCCTTTAAACTTGGCTGTAAAATCTAACCTATGCAAAATGTTTCTCCATAGCTACTTTTACACGTGATGTTGCAGATATTATAGTATTCACATTTTGAGAGATACTTAGTACATACTTGCGCATTATTGAGATCCTCTGACTAGAGACTAACACTTCTCCTAGACCTTTGCGTGTTCGGCTGTATCTTTGCCATACAGATAGCCACTCCCATCTTCCAGCCTCATGTAAATACTCCCTGTTGAAAATGTACACTTCTCATTCCATTGTTACGTTCCATCTTTGGTGTAAATGTTTTTACATCTGAAGACTGCAAGGTATGAAGACAGATAGTGTGGCACAGCAGTAGTCTGTTGGAAGAAGATCTGGGAGGTGCACATTCGAATCCCGACTCTTCTGTGGAATCTTTCTGGGCGATCTTGGGCGAGTCACACACTTTCAGCCTAGCCTACCTCAGAAGTTGCTGTGAGGATAAAACAGAGGAGGAGAAAATGACGTATGCTGCTTTGGGTCCCTGCCAGTGTTCCTCTAAGCTGAGTTACTGTGAGCTAGCTCACAGATTTTAGCCTCCAGCTCATACATTTTTGTCTTAGCTTAGGAAGGATGACCCCAGAGCACACTAATCTATGCAGTAGCTCACAACTTTAATGCCAGGAGCTCACAAAGTAGAATTTTTGCTCACAAGACTCTGCAGCTTAGAGGGAACATTGATCTCGAGTACACTCAATACTGTGAGCAGTGTTCCCTCTAAGCTGAGTTAGTGTGAGCTAGCTCACAGATTTTAGCTTCCAGCTCACACCTTTTTGTCTTGGCTCAGGAAGGTTGACGCCAGAGTGCAGTAATTGATGCAGTAGCTCACAAACTTGAATGCCACTAGCTCACAAAGTAGAATTTTTGCTCAAAAGACTCTGCAGCTTAGAGGGAACATTGGTCCCTGCTGGGGAGAAAGGTGGGTTATAAATGAAGTAAATAAGAAAAGCTCACTTGGAGTTAATATGCATGCCCTGACAGAGTTGTTGCTATCACTTACCATGTGGACCATTTCAACATTACTCCTGTCTAAACCATTTGATTTCAGTGGGCCTCCTAGAGGAACTCCACAGAGGAGCGGGCACGGTTAGACACATGTTCTTAGGGTTGCTGTCTTTTTAAATCAGCCCTGCCCAAGGAGCCAAAAGAGTTCCATTTAGTCTTACCAAAGAATTATTACCATCCGCTAATACACATAAATGGCAGAGAGTGGTCAAGGAATAATTGATTTTCCTGAAATCTCTTCTGAAGTATCGGTCACAGTGCATTGTGAAACGTTAGCCTTGATGGCTCATTGATCAGACCATGCTTTTCAGTTTGCCGATTTCAGTAACTCAGCTGTCTCCTCAATGCTGGGTAGAACTCTGCCCTCTAACCTTGTGACTTATGAGGCGTTATGTAGATCATCTAGACATTTTGATCTTGTTGGTGACTGTGCTTTGTGTGGAGCTATACACTTGATTAGTTCCATACCCTAATACAGGGGTGGCCAGACTGTGGCTTGGGAGCCACATGCTGCTGTTTCACACGTATTGTGTGGCTCTCAAAGCTGCCACCACCCCATTGGCCAGCTTGGAGAAGGCATTTCTGTCTTTAAATTCCTTTTCCAAGCCAAGCCAGCTGACCTGAGGGGTTTGGAGAACATATCTAAAGTTAAAGTTGCTTTCTTTCCACCTGCCTGCCTTCCTCCCTTCTCTCCCTTCCTGCATCTCTCAGACATCTGATGTTTTTATTCTGTGTGACTCTTACATTTAAAAAGTTTGGCCACCATGTAAGAAGGCTTATGGAGTTCTGGCCCTACTGGTGAACCTCCTGAGGGCTCCTGGGTTTTGACCACTTTGTAAATCAGAGTGTTGAAATGGATGGGCCATTGTCCTCTCTGGAATACAGCGTGTCAGGCTAAATTAAAGGCTTGTTCCTATGTGTGTTGACTGAAACAAAAAATCATAAGCATTTGAAGGGACCTTCAGGGTCATCTAGTCCAATCCCCTTCCTTCCCTTCCTCCCTCACATTCATGTCTTGCAGCTCTCAAACATCTGATGTTTATTCTCCATGGCTCTTGTATCAAGCAAGTTTGGCCACCCCTGCCCTAATAGTTTCCCTTTAAAGTTAATTCAGATTTGCTCACCTTCCCAAAACTTTGCTGTAAGCAGTGTTGCCTATAGTCCAAATTCTCCATTTTGAATAGTTCCTGAAAGGGAACAAATGTGCTCAGGGAGTGTTCCATCGACCAAAAGTACTATTTTAGATGTATTGCCGCAATTGAGCACACACAGAAGTACTCAGGCTGCTGAAGGGAGTCTGTCCAAATACAGATCCTGCTGGCTCATGGAGGATTTAGACAGGACCAGCTGATTCAAAGAGATGTGGGCAGATTAGTTTAACTACTACTAGTTATTAAACCAGGGATGTCAAACATGTGGCCTGAGGGCCAGATCAGGCCCCCAAAGGACTTCTATCAGGCCTGTGAGCAACTCAGTGTCATCTGCTTCCTTCTCTCTCTCTTGCTTCGTTCTGCCTCACAGCTTGCTTTGCCAGGCTTGCTCAATCGCACAGGAGCTACAGAGCAAAGCCTCTATTTTCTCCATTGACTGACCAGCACATGAAACAATTCATCATCATCATCATCATCATCATCATCATCATCATCATCATCGTTTTATTTATATCCCCCCCTCCCCGCCAAAGCAGGCTCACGGCGGCTAACAACACAAATCAATACATTCATTATACAGTAATTGACAAGACTAAATTAACAATTTAATTAAAATTCTATTAAAATTCTAAAATGATAAAATTAATATTAATATGCTGGTGCTATTGTACAGATGGTAAGTTTACTTAGCAGCCTCTCTCTTTAGTCGGTGAAGGCCATTCGAAAAAGGACAGTCTTGCAGGCCCTGCGGAACTGTTAAAAATCCTGCAGGGCCCACATTTCTTCCGAAGCTGGTTCCGTAGGTGTGGAGCCACAACAGAGAAGGCCCGGGCACGGGTACTCTGTAGTTTTACCTCTTTGCAAACAAAATCTTACAATGCCCAGCCATTGCATGTTTCCCCCTGAGCCTTAGGCTCAAAGCACTGGCCATGAGATTTCAGTAATGAATGTTGATAAATCAGAAGTAGGTTTGCAGCTTACAGACATGAGTAGGCATGGGGGAAAGCAAGAGGAAAAAACAGAAACTATCAGCTAACATCGTAGTGAAGGGATGAGTTTAAAAAAATAAATAAATGAGCTTAAAAACAACCTCCTTGCCATAGTCCAAATTATCCCAAAACTACATAAAAACTTGCAGCACTTTTTTATCAGCACCTGTTTGGGCCCATTGACCTTTCTGTAAGAATGTGTACTTTTCTCACTTGGTCAGAAAAATTCAGTGCAGCCAGAAACCAATGCTGATTGCAACAGAACAAAATACACAGTGCCCCTCTACCGCATTTATGCTAGACACCAGGTAAAGGGGCCAGAGTAGTTTGCATTCTGGACTATTACACCATTAGTGACTCCTGCTACACAATTGGTAATATGATTTGTTTGATGATTGAGGAAGACAGATGGGCCAAAATGCATATGGCCATTTTTAGTTGTCACTACAATTTGATCCTTCATTGAGGCTATCAACAGGGCCAATGTCTGTTTTTGTAATTGCTTCGTAATAAATACGTGCCTGTTTTTTTATACCTGTCAATATTTAATGTTTTTAATTTGACAGAATCATTGGGCATGTACATTCAGATCTTCTTAACCTTTAGGTTCTTGATTCAAGTCAGTTTGGGTTAAACCCTCTCTTCCTTTTTTTCATTTTCAGTTCTGCCTAGCAATGTGCCATTACCTTCAAAGTTCTAATTCAGCTTTCTTTCTGTGATCACAGTCAGCTTCTGAGAGATCAGTATCTTCTGATTCTGAGCTTTGATTGTTGCTGCAATATTCAGAGAACCGAATTCAGAGCTGCATGGACTGAAACCAGGAAGCCTGAAGCAGTCAGCCCAATTTGAGCTCCATACTTCTGTAATTTCTGTCGCCTGGAGATCGGTTGTAATCCCAGGAGATCTCCATCTACCACCTGAAGATTGGCATACCTAGATGAAACATAATTTAAGGAAGCTATCAAAAAGGATGAGAAACTATTAAAATCATACATAAGAACATAAGAGAAACCATGTTGGATCAGGCCAATGGCCCATCTAGTCCAACACTCTGTGTCACACAGTGGCCAAAAACCCCAGGTGCCATCAGGAGGTCAATCAGTGGGACCAGGACACTAGAAGCCCTCCCACTGTGCCCCCCCAAGCACCAAGAATACAAAGCATCACTACCCAGGACAGAGAGTTCCAACAATACCCTGTGGCTAATAGCCACTGATGGACCTCTGCTCCATATGTCTATCCAGTTCCCTCTTGAAGCTGGCTATGAGAGTCAGCTTCAACATAGTGGGGGGGATCACAGGTTTCATTAGTTATTTGTGGGCTTTTAAAAATGAGGTAAGGAAGGAAGAGGAAACCATGAAGGCGGTAGAACAGAAGATTATTCATGTGATTTATAGCATATTTTTTTGCTTGGTAAAAAGTTTATTCCTAGACAGTCATGTTTGAAACTTGAATAAACTTAAGGATCTTCAGATTAATTTTGAAGGTTTCCATTTGGTCTTTGGCATCTCACAACTTTCCCCCTCCCCCCTTACATTACAAATTTCTGTAGGCCTTGTCCTAGTTTCTAACCTTGGGCGGGGGGGGGGGGGGGCAGATGACTTTTCTGTGTTATTTTTAAGTGTAGGGTACAAGGAATGGATAGCTTGATTGTAAGGTCTCTATTTATGTCCAAAATCCTTAATTAAAAGTGTACAAGGCGTTTCCCAGCATTGAAGGTGTAAACAAAGTAAAGTGGAATGCACGAAATTAACATTTAAAATAACAAGACCACCAGCCTGAATAAATAGTTAGATTACCATACCTGGTCATTAGCAGCAGCAGCAATTGATAATAAAACAGCAGGTAAGAGTGTGGGAAAACCAAAAATAAGGGAGCAATCCTTCCCCTCTACACAACAAGCAACAATTAACAATTCAAAAATGCTTGGTCTGTTAAAATCTTTGCTTTCCTTGTCTGAAGAAGTGTGCATGAACACGAAAGCTTACGTTCTGAATGAAACTAAGTTGGTCTTAAAGGTGCAATCGACTCGTGTTTTGTTCTGCTACTTCAGTCCAACATGGCTGCCTACTTGGAAAAGTCTTTCCCTGGCATTGAAAAGGTTCCCTGGGTGGCAGAGTGAAGGCATTCCATCAGTTAAGTGCCATGACAGAGAAGACTCAGGGGGGTTTTTTGCAGTCAAGTCACAGCTGATTTATGGCAACCCCATAGGGTTTTCAGGCCCAGAGACAGTCCGAGGTGGTTTGCCATTACCTGCCTCTGCAGAGCAGCCCTGGAATTCTTGGTGGTCTCCCATCCAAGTACTGACCAGGGCTGACCCTGCTTAGCTTCTGAGATCTGACAAGATCCAGGGTAGCCTGAGATATCCAGGTCACCCAATCCTTAGTGACCACCAATTTAAGATCTGGAGATGCAGACAAGTGGAGCAGGACCTCCAGTGTGGATCCCAGTTGTTCAGTTTATTATTACAGTCATTGACCAGAACATTTTAGTCATCTAAAAACCACCTTATAAAGAGTCCCACAAAGAATCTGCATGTTAAAATTCGATGACTTGAGGGTTATAACAGTTTAAAAAAAAGAATTTAAAAGATCATTATTTAACCCTTTAAACCATTTTAAAAAGTCATTTTAAAATTTGTTAAAAGATTTACAGTTTGGCTTATGTGTCTCGCTTTTTGCATTCTTTATAAACCTGGGAACAGAACCTAGCCACCTGTCTTGTTGTTTGGTGGTTCCTGTCTGACAGAAGATAATCTAATTTGAGTTTATTTGATCTGCCAAGGAACCTTTCCAACAGCAGGCTGATAATTTCCCTTTGGCTTGCCGTACGAAAAGAACAATTAAAAATATATATGCTCCAGAGAATCTATTTCAGGCTGGGAACAGGAACAGAGCCTGTTGGACAGGTTCATATGCAACTTAAAAGTCCTTTAGATACCACCCCCATCCCCCCGAACCATTAAAGAAAAATCACTTTGTATTGAGCTGGAAAGGGACTGGAAGTGAAATTGTGCTCTGGCCTGGATAGCCCAGGCAGGCCAGATCTTATCAGATCTCAGCTGATAAGCAAGGGTGGACTCTGGCAAGTACTTGGATGGGAGACCTCCTTGAAATACCAGGAGGCAGGGCAGGTTTTATTCCGCCATCTCCCTGAATATCCTGGGGTCAGTCCTCAGAGGTTGCATTGACTTCCTGGTACATACATATGCACACATGCATATATAAATACAAAAATACCAAAAAAAAAACCCCAAAAGAAGTGTTTGCTACAGTTAGTGCCTTTTGGCCTTGCTGCTGCTTCATGAACTAATTGACATTTCTGGGTGGTCTTCAAAGGCAGTTTTACATCCGCACCTAACAGCCTCTCTTGGCTGGTTTTATAGCCACCCACCTGAGGGTCAGTCTTGCAGCTAGCTGCTCCAAAGCAACGCTACAACTTTTCATTATTGTTATCAGCAAGCAGTTGGCATCGGGCCAAGAGATGTGCACTTTGCTGCCTTTCCTGTAGTTCTGTTCTCAGCCTCCATCGATAGCTCTCTAAGGTTGTAGGCAGGGCTTTTTTCGTAGCAGGAACTCCTTTTGCATATTAGGCCACACACCCCTGATGCAACCAATCCTTCTGGAGCTTACAGTAGGCCCTGTATTAAGAGCCCTGCAAGCTCTTGGAAGATTGGCTATATCAGGGGGTGTGGCCAAATATGCAAAGGATTTCCTGCTACAAAAAAAGCCCTGGGTGAGGTGATACTGGTGGGCTGAGAACGGCCTGCTGAGGTTCACCAGAACGCTATCAAATGCTGCAAGGCAGAGACTGGCAGTGGCATTCCAATAAGAGATTCTATATAAAAAATATTAATTGGGAAGGCCAAGATATGAAGTACTGCACTACAACACTACTGAACCCATAAATAGAAAAGACGGTCCCCTGAAGAAGGGTTCTCCCTGAAACAAAATGGACCAGTTCTTTTATGATTCGTTGGACTTTTATCAATTTTGGTTTCTTTTGGAGAGCAGCAGTGTTGTGCGCAAGATGGTTTTTTTTTGTCTGTACCACTGAGATATTCATAAGAGGATATATTTTGAAATAGATTAAATATATACTGAATACAATTGTATATTTTTTTCTACACGGAGTAAGAGTGTCGTCATTCTACAGTTCTTACCTTAGTGGCCTGATTCTCAGTTGATTTAAAGTTGGTGACATGAAGCTCCTCCTCTCCTGAGGAATCCTTGCTGTCTCTGGGCCCTGGCTGACTCCTGAGTGTATGTTATTGATACCTTTAGGAATGTGAAGGCAGTGTCTCCAATTGTGAGAAGGCTCCTTATTTTGCAGACAATTGTAAGAAGCGTCCTTATTTTGCAGGCAAGTTCCATTTTAGTGAACACACTGTGATTCAGAATCTAGAAAGACATGTAGTGTGGTCTGTTGAACATCTCCCATTTGTAGAGTTATCCTAAAAGCGGCATTATACCCTGCTAAGTCCACTGACGGGTGTAACTTCGCTTAGGATAGCGCTGCTAAGATCTTTTGCTTGCAGTATTGAAGCCCTACAGCCATAATGTCAGTTGGTAATTGCTAGTTTAAATCTTAATAATGCAGACAGAAACTAAGGGACTCATATCCAATGTTCCCTCTAATCTACAGTCTTGTGAGAAAAAATTGAACTTTGTGAGCTACTGGCATTAAAGTTGTGAGCTACTGCATGGATTAGTGTGCTCTGGGGGTCATCCTTCCTGAGCGAAGACAAAAATCTGTGAGCTGGAGACTAAACATCTGTGAGCTAGCTCACACTAACTCAGCTTAGAAGGAACGCTGCTCATATCTACATTGCGACCCTGACAGCTTTTGACATTCAAGCATGTATGGACTCTTTTCCAAATGCTACTCTGGAATTAATAAATATTTTGAAATGTAATGTGTTGGAAATGCATTGAAGTTTTGAAGCTGGATCTTTTTACAGCTCAGGATAGACAAATTATTCTTTTCCTTAGAATAAAATCACTGAAGGAAATCTTGACTAGCAATGATTTTGAAATGCTAGTTTTGGCTGGCAGCTGCTTTGACAGCATAAATACCAACAGTTTGATATTTGTTCCTGCAATGAAAACAAAAGCAAAGCTTCACCTTTCCATTTGAACAGTTTTAGTGGAACTACCCAAAAAACAATCAGTATGCAAGTATAAAACATTGTTTTATTACAGATAGAGATGCAAGTGAAATATTGCACATAGAGACACAAGTGAAATCAATATTCCCATCAATATACAGAAAACCAGTCTTGTAATGCTTTCACAAAATGTAGTTCAGTTTTAAAATTCCTAGAGGAGCTCTTTATTTGGAGCAAAATTAATGTGCTTTAACTCAGGAAAGTGTCAGTAGTCTGCATCCATATAGTCTGTATTTTCTTCATCTTGTGTATTCTAGATCAATCTACCTTAAAGCAGCAACTGTTTCCTGTTCCTTTGGAAATTCATAATTTGCTAATATGTAAAAATAAAAAAACAGCTTACTGTGCATGAACCCTTGAAGGGAAAGGTTAGTATAAGGATGAAAACATCTTCTAGGTTATCCAGTATGGTTTCCCTTATTAAACACGAAGACTAGTCAGCAGTCTTTTTAAAAGAAGTTGGATTTTCCCAATGTTTCGTCCTCCGCTTCATCATATACATCAGATTGCTAGGAAAGTTGATGACTCAGGATTTACAGGCACACACATTCTAGGAATTGAGTTGCTCCGTGCTTGTGTGAAACTGACATGTTAGATTTGTGGAAACCACAGTAGGATTTTTTTAAAATAATTTCCTTTTGCCCTTGATTGACTGTGGAAGCTTATACAAAGTGGATCTTTGATGGCCAAACAGAATACCTTGTGGTAGGTCAGACCCCCCCCCCCCCACTGCCCTGCATGTTCTCTTTCTCCCCACCCCACCCCCCATTTCATCACTTTGTAGTTGAGGTGAGAGCATTTTTTTTCATTCTTTCAGAATTACTAATTTTGTGGGTTTATGTAATAGACATGACTGGAGTTGGCCTGTTTTCACTGCCGAACATGAACTTAGAAGTAAAATTTTGGCATTTTACCTGAAGGTGCCCAAGTGAATATAGAAAAGTTGTCCAACAGAGTGGAACGCCAGGCTCCTCTGCCTTAACATACCTAAAAGTCCTCATCCTGTACCTATTTGTAAGATCTTGAATCTAACCAGGGGTGGAATTCTAGCAGGAGCTCCTTTGCCTATTAGGCCACACACCCTGATGTAGCCAGTCCTCCATGTGCTTACCAAAAAAGAGCCCTGTAAGCTCTTGTAGGATTGGCTACATCAAGGGGCGTGTGGCCTAATATGCAAAGGAGCTCCTGCTAGAATTCCACACCTGGATTTTACATTTTCAGTGCAGTATAGTAGGAAGGCAGCTTAAGAGGGAATACATGCCTGAGTAAGATGATGACATTAGGTTTGGTTCACTTCATTTTCTCTTAAAGTGTTGACCGTATGAAAATGGCTTGGACGTGCATGGGTGTTCTGAAGATTTTCAGTACTTCCCCCCCCCCATCCTGCATGATAATAAATTGATCCTTTCCTCCCCTGGCCCCATTTTACCACTGTCTTTCACCCTTCCCCATCTTGCCCCTCTGCCATTTTCACAGCATGTTGCTTCTGTGGACCCTCCCAGCAAGCAAGTCAGGCGTCAGATTGACTTTTCTGAAGAAGACACTGAATTGGCTCCTGTAAGTTGCTAGTTGTGTGGATGATTCAGAATATCTAAAGAGGAGACGTCCTTAAGGGAAGTCCTGCCCCCATGTCACAGGGAGCTCTGTGCAGTGCTCACCCTTTTGCTTCCAGTTTAGTGTAGTGGTTAAGTGTGCGGACTCTTACCTGGGATAACCGGGTTTGATTCCCCACTCCTCCACTTGCACCTGCTGGAATGGCCTTGGCTCAGCCATAGCTTTCATAGGAGTTGTCCTTGAAAGGGCAGCTGCTGTAAGAGCTCTCTCAGCCCCACCCTCCTCACAGGGTGTCTGTTGTGGGGGGAGGAGGTATGGGAGAATGTAAGCCGCTCTGAGTCTCTTGATTCAGAGAGAAGAGCGGGGCATAAATCTGCAGTCTTCTTTCTCTTCCTTATGGGTTGAGTCACACTAATCTGAATTCAAGTTAATCGCTTGTTCCAGTGGTTTGAGTGAATTCTGTTGCCCCGTGATAATGCGGGCAGGAGAGTGCCAATCATCTTAAATCTGTAATTTGGGAAGGTCTGGTTTCTTCACTACACTGAGTTGCAGGCACAGTGCATGCCCCAGAAATACTTCGTGGCTATTTAAACATACAACCAGGTAAGACTTTTGCCCACAGAATATGTGGCTTGGCTTCTCAGCAAGTTCCCATTTATATGTCATATTGAATCATGTCTTGGTGAGAAAGGTGGGCTATAAATAACATCAGAAAAATAAAAATTTCATCCTGATCAGATACAGTTGGGCACTCCATGAATCACCTGTGATTGGAACTACTTGGGGGACAGAGAAAACAAATAATTACAGTCAGGGCTTTTTGTGTAGAAAGGGCCCAGCAGGAACTCGTTTGCATATTGGGTCACTCCCCCTGATGTCGCCATTGTTTCACACAGTGCTTTTTTTGTAGAAAAAGCCCAATAGGAGTTCATTTGCATATTAGGCCACATCCTCTGATGTCAAGCCATCCGGAACTGCGTTCCTGCTCAAAAAAAACCCCTGATTACAGTGTATCTGAAGTGCTCCTGCACATGAAAGCTTATACCCAGAATTAAACTTTGTTGGTCTTAAAGGTGCCACTGGACTCCAACTTTGTTCAAATCATTACAGTGTTTACTTGCATATGACACAAGTGTTCATCCAACCACTGCTTGAAGTCTGCCAGTGAGGGGGAGCTCCAGTGCCGGATTAAACCCTGTGGAGTCCCCTAGACAATCAACATCTTGGAGGGGCCCTTGCAAATTATCTCATAGTTGGAGCGCCTGCCCCACCACTGGTGGCTCCTGCTACAGCCTGCAGGCACCTTCTCAAAAGCCCCTTTGACAAAGCTGGGGGGAAGGAGAAGCAGAGAGAGGCAAACTTGCCAGCAGCAGCCACACCAGGCAAGTTGGGCAAAAAGCGGCTCAGTTGCTGGCTGTGCATGCAGGCTCCCAGGGCTGCAAGCAGGGGGGAAACAGGGGTTGGGGGAGCCAGTCTGGGGCCCCTAAAGGTGTAGGGGCCCATAGGCCGGTGCCTACTTGGTCAAATTGTTAATCCAGGCCTGGGGAGCTCACCACTTCCCTAGCAGCCAATACCACTTCTGAACTACTCATTTAGATCTTCTAGCACAGGGGTGGCCAAACTGTGGCTCTTTCACACATATTGTGTGGCTCTCAAAACCCCCGCCACTCTAAAGTTGCTTTCTTTCTAAATGTCTGTCGTTCATGTCGCACGGCTCCCAAACGTCTGACTTTTATTCTATGTGGCTCTTACATTAAGCAAGTTTGGCCATCCCTGTTCCGGCACACAGGCTCATCTGTGTAACTATTTTGTAAGTGGTAGGGATGTTTGTGGCCTTTGGCTCGGAAACGGCATTTCAAGATACGCAATTCCTAAGTGCGGTGCCCATTTTCAGGCCAAGCGGATGACTTATGATCAAGTTTAATTTAATTTAATTTGCGACTTATACCCTGCTCGATCCCTCAAAGAGGGCTCAGAGCCGTTTACAACATTAAAACATTGCAGTAACAATAAGTAAAACATATCCAATTAAACACAACAAATTTAAAATATCTCATAAACATAATATATAAAATAGAGGGTCATAACTCCAACAGTAATACAGCCAGAGGCCATAGTTCAGTAGTTGGTACAACTTCAGCTAGTTAACACCATTTAGCACAGTTTCAGGTCATTAACACCACTTAACGTTGTAACTCAGACCCTTGGCCCAACTCAAGCACAAGTATAGTAAAGTGCTGGCAGAAGGTTTCAAAGGACACCCAGTAGATCAAAAGCCTGGCGGAAGAGCTTCGTCTTACAGGCCGTGCGAAACGTAGGTCCCACAGGGCCCGGATCTCCAACGGGAGCTCATTCCACCCAATAGGGGCCCGGGTTGAAAAGACCCTGGCCTTTGTTGAGGCCAACCAGGTGTCCTTAGGACCAGGGATCACAAGAAGATGTTGGGTAGATGATCTCAAAGCCCGGGGGGGAGGGGCTCATATGGGGAGAGGCAGTCCTGAAGATACCTGTCTTGAAGGGCTGCTGCGGAAACTGGAGTCAGCTTCAGACAAAAAGAGTGTTCAGTCCGGGGGCAAGAGTGCGTTTGACTGTTAAAGAGTGCTCTGCGGCCACCTTGCTTGTTTGTCACAATCTGAAACACAACGCGAGCTGTTAATCCCTGCAGTTATTGCTTGGCCTTTAAAGTGGCTTTTCAAGTTTGGGGTGTTGTGTGCATGTGTCTAAATGTTTTATAATGTAGGATTAGATAAAACAACTGTGTGGTGGCAACTCATTAAAATTTTCTGCTGCACAATATTGCCATCTGCTGCCTAGACTAAGCAAAAAAAAAATTGTGTGATTTGATTTTTATCTAGAACTAACCAAACTCTGTTTAAAACCCTAGGAATACTTAAGTAAGTTGACTATTGAGATATTAGAGAGATGTTTAGGATTTAGAAGCCTTACATTTTCAACAGTACATGATCAGATAAAGTAATGGGGACGCCAGTATTTGTTTATTGCAGGGGTGTCAAACTTATTTGTTATGAGGGCCAGATATGACATAAATGAGAACTTGCCGGGCTGGGCCATGTGTGTCATAAAATGTAATGCCTGGTAGTGGAGACATAAACTTTATAAAGGACAAAAATATAATTAAAGATTCTTTTTTTTAAAAAAGTTTAAACATGGGTGGCCAAACTTGCTTAACGCAAGAGCCACATAGAATAAACATCAGACGTTTGAGAGCCACAAGACATGAACATCAGATGGTTGAGAGCAGGCAGGCAGGGAGGGAGGGAAGGAGGAAGTCAGATGGGAAGAGAGAGGTGGAAAGAAAGCAACTTTAACTTAAAAATCCATTTTCCAAGGCACCAGCTGGCTTGGATTGGATAAATGATCTAAAGAGACAAATGCCTTCTCCAAGCTGGCTGATGAGGTGGTGGGGGTTTGAGAGCCACACAAGATGTGTGAAAGAGCCACGTGTGGCTCCCAAGTCACGGTTTGGCCACCCCTGAGTTTAAATAAAACATGCTTAAAAGATTAGCACTCTTTCAATATATTATTTAACGGTCTTTGATAATTGAAGGAAGCACGAAATGGAGAAAGAAGCAAACTTGCTTGTGGGCCTGATAGGAGCCCTCCGGGGGCCTGATTTGGCCCCCAGGCCGCATGTTTGACACCCCTGGTTTATAGATTCTGCCTGAATTCTGTACTGGGTTTTGAAACTAGAGAATGTTCTGTCTGTACTTACTGTTTGTGTTTCAGTGCTGACTTCCCCGTTTCAGTAATTTTTGCTTAATTCAAACAGTGTTGAGACATTTCCATAACCTTTTGTTTGTTTGTTTAGATTCTGGTCTTCTGTGCATTTTTATATTGTAATGTTGTTTTTTTACAAAAAATTTTTTGCCCTAATCACTTTATGCATTTTTACAACTTATAAATCTTGGTGCATATATCTTACAAGTTCCTTTAAAAAAAATTCCAAAATGTATAACATCTTATATATAAAGATCCTATTTGTCTCTGCTCATGTCGTCTCTCTGTATACAATTCTGTAGTGCTAATAAGAGAAGAAGAGCCCATGGGAAACAGGAAGTCATTGCCTAGTGCAGGGGTGGCCAGACTTGCTTAATGTCAGAGCCACATAGAATAAACGTCGGATGTTTGAGAGCCGCAAGACATGAATCAGATCGCATGCACGCACACACTTCGTTGATCTCAAAGCGCCACTGGACGTCGCTCAAACTTTGTTCTGCTGCTTCAGACCAACACAGCAATTAATTTATTTAATTCATTTCTGGGATTTCTATCCTGCCAAGCAGGCCTTGAATTCAGCAGGAGCTCACAGGAGCAGAGCTCCTGAACCTTTCTGAGGGTTCCCCCTCCTCCTCCCCACCTACCTTGTCCATTGAATAGTAGGTGCAGCTGTATAACAATCCCTGGATTAGGAGAGCGGGCAGCCACCCGGCCACCGGGAGCTTTGCCACGCCCCCAGCAGCCTTCATTAACCCTTAGAGAAGCCCACGCTACCCTTTCTTATGTGATTTTGGGTGGCGGGTGGCTTGCTGGCCTTTTGACTGTGGAGGGGGGGCAGCCAAGGAGAGCCCCAGGCAAGTGAGGCCTGCTTAGACTGGCTGGATCTCTAGCCAGCCCAAGCAGGCCTTGCTCGCCCAGGGCTCTCTTTTCTTGCGTCAGGTTGCTTTTGGCTGATGGTGGGTGGTGGCATATGCTATTGCGTTATACTAATGAGTTCCACCACCTAGTTTTCTACAAAATGACCCCTGCCACCAAGGCAGGCTCAGGGCAGGGTTAGTAGTGTGTTTCTCAGGCTTATCCCTCTTGAGTCTGGTTTGGTTTGTATTATAGATGAAAGGCTAAACCTTCTGTTACCCAGATCAGTCCTTGTGGCATGTGAAGAGAGTCACCTACATGTCCCCTATGGCTTTAAAGCAAAATATCCAGTTAAAGTTAATTTGTGCTCTTCCCACACGGTTAATCCAGGGAATTGCTAGAGCAGGTCCAGTAGTTTCCTGCTTGTGTTGCTGGAAGAAGGTTCTGGAACAGAACCAACTTTCAGATGAAAGACAGAGGGGCAACCTGTGACCAGCACTGGAAGAAAGTCTGGGAGCAGAACCATCTACAAAAGGGGAGGGCTTGAGAAGGACCTCTTAGGCCCACAGATTTACTTGGGCTCCAGGCGGAAAACCCCAGATGACCAATTCAGTGCGGATTTAGGATCAGCAATTGCATTGAACCAAAAGTGCCAGATCCAGTTCCTGTTGGTAGCTTTAGATTTTTGTAAGGGTAAGAAAGAATCTAGGTGTGTGCTACATGAGAAGAACAAGCACAGTGGGTAGACGAGTTTAATATCTCTTAATGCACGCCAACTTCCGACTTGGTGGTTTTACCTGGGCTTATGATTGAATGGCAGCCCCATGGCACAGAAGTGGTAAGCTGCAGTACGGCAGTCCAAGCTCTGTTTGCGACCTGAGTTCGATCCCAGTGGAAGCTGGGTTCAGGTAGCCAGCTCAAGGTTCACTCAGCCTTCCATTCTTCCGAGGTTGGTCAAATGAGTACCCAGCTTGCTGGGGGTAAAGTGTAGATGACTGGGGAAGGCAATGGCAAACCACCCTGTAGCAAAAAGTCTGCCATGAAAATGTTATGATGTGATGTTGCCCCATGGGTCGGTGATGACTCAGTGCTTGCACAGAGGACTACCTTTACCTTTTTATGATTGAATAATCAAGGAAGCATGCATTGTGAGCAAGATGCTGGGAACTTTGGTTGTCCTGAAAATGTGTGTTGTTACTTATAGCCATGGGTGTATGGAGTTTTGGAAGGTCAGTTTTTATGAATGAATAGGGGTTAGTCTCAGGAACTGGTCCTAGCAGTGTGTTTTTACACATCTTAAACCTGAGTGTGTTGACTTGGCCATGCACATGCAGAAAATATTTCTGACTGCATTACATCTGTTCATGATTAATTTTTGAATTACTGGTTAAATTTTGAATTACTGATATATATGTATGATGCATCTTCTGCTTGGGAATTGTGGGTGCCTTTCTGTTCAGAATATGTGTGAACTTACATGCCTTTTATTTTGAAGAGGTGGTAAGCTCTCTATTAATCTACACTAATATTTTTAGCGATTTCAGAAGACAGGAATAACGCAAGAAACATTAGCTTCCACAGAAGTCAGTTCTGCAAAACTTCGGTGGGACTGCCAAGTAGTAGCTCATAGAGGAACAGGGGAAAAAAGGCTTGTTGGTTTATGTAGCTGAGAGCTTTAAAAGCTTGCTGTGCACAAGCAGGAACAAGATGTAACGTTGAATGTCCTAATTGCTCACTTGCCTCTTTTCAGTTTGAAACACATCTGGAATTCTTTTTTTTTTTAATGTGTTTCTAATAGAGAAAGAAAAGATTACCCCTGTCTGCTTGCTAATCATGCGCTATTAAAATCACTGCACTTAACTTCCTTTTGACTGATTTTTCTTCCTTCTCTTTTCTGCACAAGCACTCCTATTTGGACAGGGAAACCTCCCTCCTTCTGCGAAACATCGCAGGAAAGCCTTCTCATTTGCTGACCAAGGTGAACTATGATTTCTCTCTCGCCTGCATGTGACTATTTCTTTGTAGATAAGAGTTGTTTTCCTGTTTTCTTTTTTAATGTAAATTTGAACTTTGTTTCTAGTTGCTTTTGTATTTGCAGCAATGACTTTTCCTCTGGTCAGAAGTGGGACAAGCTATGCGTGTGGACAGGGATATAAAGTTGGAGGCTTCAGAATCTTTTAAAATACTTAATAACCTTGCTGATGCTATTCTCTGGGATTCTGATGCTAATTTAAAAAAAATGTGAACATTGCATAACTGGTTTTTCTCTGAACATGGCATAAATGTTCTCCCTAAAATCCACCTTTGAAAAGACAAGAGAGACGCTTTCAGTTTAATGCGACACATTGGAAAGCTCAATGCTAACCTTTAAATTTCTCCGAGGTTTAGAATATGTCTCACTCATGTACAGCAATGAAACCCAATAGCTGCTTTTGATTTCTCACTGTGATGGGAAAATAGAAAAAGAATTAGCCATATAACTTTAGTAGTTCATTCACCAAGAGCAGGGTTTATTAAAGTCAGAAGAACTACACAAAACACACACAGAGTCTAACATAAGGTTCTACAAATTAGTCAAGCAGCAAATAAGATGAACTACACTTTAGCCTATGTTTTTGAGAAGCTAAATATGTGGTCTCAATCACCAGATTTGGCTGATTGGAGTTAAATTCCAGTGGGTGAATTAGTGAGTATAGTGAATTATCAACCGTTTTTATTCTTGGGATATACAAAAGTTGACTAGTGGTAGACATTTTAAGAGAGTGCTTGTGTGACATGACTTCTGAGTTGTTGCTATACTCTAGTATAAACTTGGAGATGAAATCCAAAGTTTCTATTCCAGTCAAAGAAAGAGGCCTTCCAGCTAAATGCATATATTTTAAAATGGGGTGTTACACATACTCTTCAGAGTACAAAAACATAATTTAAATGCAAAAAAGTGACTGGATAGGTATTTTGATGAAATATTTTTTAAAAAGCGGGAGGGGGGGACAAGAAGCATTGGAAGGGGAAAATCACTTACTTTTTAAGTGTTGTGAGCAATTTGTTTGTTTTTTTGCAAAGCCAATCCAGAAGCAATATTCTCTTCCTTCTGAACACTTCTGCCACATTTTTTCCATTCAATTTTGAAAAATTAACCTAAATAAATAGGGCTTTCAAAAGATGCCTGAATCCCAAGCACGAAGGATGCATGACATGTTTCCACTGTAAGTTCATTCCCGAATCTTGGGGCTACTGTAAAGGCCCTGCTCCTCTTGGCCGCTCTCTTCCTGCTCTCTTCGGATGACTGAACTCTTAGGTAGGACCCCACCCATCTGTATGTGAGGGAAAGTGCTTTTCCCTTAGGTATGGAAGATCACACAGGACAGGTGACAGTAACCAGCAGTGACAGCTTCCAAGGAATTTTCGGAGGTAGCTCCACGTAGAGCAGTCAGCTCTTAACATTATGGAAGTGTGGGTGATGGAATTGCCTGGCAGAAGGCTCCGCCAAGGCCTGTGCTGTGATTGGCCATGCCTACTGCTTTCATTCCTGGAGCAAAGCTTGAATAAAGACTTATCTACAGCCAGCTACAAGACAAGCCAGTTAAATGGCTCCTCACTATCACTCCCTCTAGATTCAAGAAGAAGAAGAGAGAAGAGATTGGATTTATACCCTTCCCATCACTCAGAGTCTCAGAGTGGTTTACAATCTCCTTTCCCTTCCTCTTCCCACAACAAACACCCTGTTTGGGCTGAGAGAGCCCTGAGAGGACTGCTCTTGAGAGAACAGCTCTGAGAACTGTGGATGGCCCAAGGTCATTGAGCAGCTACATGTGGAGGAGTGGGGAATCAAACCCAGTTCTCCAGTTCAGAGTCAATACTTTTCACCAGTACACCAGTTCCATTCAGAGGTAAATGCTAAGCTATCCATGCTTTATTTTAGCCATAGATTTACCTTTAATTTGGCAGCATCCTAAAAAGCTAAGCTCTTGAGCCTGCTGTTTTATACCCTAGTAAGAGGGCCATAGTGGCCCCATGGCATAAAATGGTAAAGCTGTAGTACTGCAGTCCTGAGCTGTGTTCATGACCTGAGTTCAATCCCAGCGAAAGCTGGGTTCAGGTAGCCGGCTCAGGTTGACTCAGCCTTCCATCCTTCTGAGGTCGGTAAAATGAGTATCCGCCTTGCTGGGGAGAAAGTGTAGATGACTGGGGAAGACAATGGCCAACCACCCCTTAAAAAGGCTGCTGTGAAAACATTGTGAAAGCAGCGTCACCCCAGAGTCGAAAACGGCTGGTGTTTGCCCAGGGACTACCTTTACCTTTTTAAGATGGCCATGCCCTGAACTGAGCTAAGCAGGGTGAGGCCTGGTTCGTATTTGGATGGGAGACCACCAAAGAATTCCAGGGTCACTGCGAAGAGGCAAGCAATGGTAAACCACCTCTGAATGACTCTTGCCTCGAATGCTCTATGGAGTCATTGTTTACAACTTGATGGCAAGAAAAAAAAATCTGAACGTATAACTAAAAATTGAATTTAATTCCATCCAAGTTAGGGGTATCGAACTCATGAGGGCCGGATCGGACATCAATGAGACCTTGTCCAGCCAGGCCACATGTGTCATCAAATGAGCCTGCTTCGGCGGGGAGGGCGGGATACAAATAAAATTTTGTTGTTGTTGTTGTTGTTGTATAAAATGTAATGCCAGGTAGCAGAGATATAAACTGTATAAAGGACACAGACAAACACAAAGATTTTTTTTAAAACCTTAAAATAAAACATGATTTAAACATGAGCACTCATTGGTCTTAAGGGTGCTTTCTTTGTATCTCTCCCATGTAGCTCCTGTGCAATTGAGCAAGCTTGGCAAAGCAAGCTGTAATGCAGAAGGAAGCAAGAGAGAGGGAGCAGACAGTTGCTCGGGGGCCAGACAGGAGCTCTCTGTGGGCCTGATGTTTGACACCCCTGATCTAAGTGTACAAAACTGTCTTGTGCTATGTGTTTAAATTCTTAAATTAGGAGTGTGGGATGATTTACATGTGACTGATATTAGTTTTCTCTGACGTGCAGTGAGATCTGCACACAGTATAGACCACAGCAGCCTTAGAATTTAGACCTGTCAAGTAAATTGTTACCGGCCCGTATTACATAAATATAAATGGACTTGGGGTTAAATTCAGCTGTCACAGCTAAAGAAGTTCATAAATTCTACTACTTTGCAGAGGTCCAGAACAAAGTCATTTTCTGCTGTTCCACAATCCCTGGATTAAAATTCTTTTGCTTGGGATACATTTAGTTTAAGAAATGGTGGCATGAATTTAAATCCTTTTAATGTGAATAATTATTGATCTCTTTTTAAAAGGGTAATATGCTTAGATACTTGTTTGAGAATATGCCTGCAAAGGTTTTTTTTAAAAAAAAATCAAGTGTCAATGAAATTGGGCACTCTGTCCAATATGGGTTTTGTTGTGGAAATATTTTTAATCACATATTCTCTTACTTTTAGAGTGTTTGCCTAGGAGCAATCCTTTAAGGTGCAGATTACAAGTGTGCATGGTAGAAGGAAACTCGCAACATTATATCAGTGTTGCTTTGGTGTGTTTGTACTGTTAGCACTTAGAATAAGGTCTTGTTTGAAACCATTGGCCCAAAAGCAAAAGCCCTAACCAAAAACAATGTGATACATGCAGGGCTTTTTTTGGTAGAAAAGCCCAGCAGGAACTCATTTGCATATCAGACCACACCCCCTGACATCACCATTGTTTCACGTGGGACTTTTTGAAGAAAAAGTCCAGCAGGAGCTCATTTGCATAATAGGCCACACCCCCTGACACCAGATCAGCCGGAACTGTGTTCCCTCTCAGAAAAGGCCCTGAATACATGTAATATTGGAACCAACAAATAAACAGTTTTCCCAGAATACTTCATTGTGCTGGATTTTTTTAGGGTTTGTGTGTAAGGGAAATGTGCTAAGAAACACCACAGTTACAGGGGGAAATGCTAAGTTTAGTTGATTAACGTCTATCCTTTATAGCACTGAAATGTGTTCTACTGAACTAAAAAAGCAATGGAGCAAATAACATTGCTCATCAGTATCTTCACAGAGGTATCCTGTAGACAAACTGTGTAGTCTTCCTTAAAAAAAAGAAATTGTGACTAGAGTATGAAAGATCAGAATTACCTTGATAAAATAAGGAGAATGACATACTTGCCTCTTGTGATAGAGAGGGCTCTGATTTCGTGATGGAAGTGGCAAGCCACCAGAAACAAACGGAGCATGTAACTGTACCAGGCTGTGTGCCTGCTCCCTTCTTGAAGAAGGAACATATGAACATATGAAGCTGCCTTCTACTGAATCGGACCCTTGGTCCATCAAAGTCAGTATTGTCTTCTCAGACTGGAAGCGGCTCTCCAGGGTCTCAAGCTGAGGTTTTCACACCTGTTTGCCTGGACCCTTTTTGGGAGATGCTGGGGATTGAACCTGGGACCTTCTGCTTCCCAAGCAGATGCTCTACCACTGAGCCACCGTCCACTATTCCTGTTCTTAGAAATGGTAGCCCTGCCACAGCAAGACTGGATACTGGATCAACTTGCTAGCCCCTTGATGAGGACCGTGCCGAACCAGCCACTGGCTTTAGTTGAACCTATTTTTGCTAGGACCCTTCCTTCCTTCCTTCCTTCCTTCCTTCCTTCCTTCCTTCTTCCTTCCTTCCTTCCTTCCTTCCTTCCTTCCTTCCTTCCTTCCTTCCAGAGCTATGGCCATGTAGATACCTATTAGCATGGATAATAACTCTTGAAAAATTCATGGCTGTGATTTTAACCCTCATGCCAAAAATGTGTTGATGGAGTGTGGAATTACTAAGATGTGCTTTGCTGTAGAGGTCTGTAATCACTTGGCTCATTTAATTTGTAGCTATAAGGCAGCAAAACAAGATTTTTTGAGACTAAATGAGATTGAAGTCCCAAAGCTTCAAAACTAGGAATATGAATGACAACACTTAATTATGGGATGTTTAGTTAAGTACTTAGACTTGATTTTTCTCTGCCCCTCCATTCTCATCTGCCAATCTAACACCATGTTAGTACTTAACATGATGTTAACATGCAGTAAGCTGCCATTGATGCCCCCTACCCTGGTCGGTGCTGCTCCACTTGCAGCTGCTGGAATGGCCTTGGGTCAGCCATAAGTCTTGTAGGAGTTGTCCTTGAATGGGCAGCTGCTGTAAGCCCCTCCCACCACACAGGGTGTATGTTGTGTGTGTGGGGGGAGGGAAGGTAAAGGAGATTGTGACCACTCAGATTCATCATCTTCCTTCCTTCTTTCCTATGTTCCTTCCTCCATATATGCCCTCTCTGACCCATCCATTGTGTGGTCACTGGAAGTAGCTTCCAGTAGTTTCACCCCTCTCCTTGCTAGAGAGCTACCAAGAGGAGGAAGCGGGTGGGGGGCAGTGGAGAGCTTTTTGGCTGAGATCGGCTTAGATTGGTCAGATAGCAGGCAGTACTCTTGTGCTTCCATCCTTCTATTCAAACTCTACCCAAGCATCCTGCTGTTCAATACTGGGAGTATTTGTTGTATGATTACTAAAGGACTGCAGGGCACACTTCTTAGCATCAAGCCTGGCAAATGTGAGGTGGTACACACTTCTTCTGAATTTGCTGGGAAATTGTGGCTTTGAATTTCAGTTGACTGACTTTTTTGGGGACGCAGACCCAAGCAACTGCCCAGCTCTACAGAGAAATTTTGGAGAAGACCATGCAGCTGCTGTTTTAGATACAGAAGCAGACATGCTTCGGCATTTGTATGACATGGTTACATTCTATACTAGATCACAGGCATATGTGGGTGTCCATAAACACAGCTGAAATCTTGGGGGGAGGGGATAGCCATGCTGGTCTGAAGCAGCAGAACACAGTTTGAGTCCTGTGGTACCTTTAGGACCAACAAAGTTGTACTCTGGGTATAAGCTTTCATGAGCACATTTCATACGTCTTAAAAGGTGCCACTGGACCTTTAAGACATATGAACTGTATATATATACACACACACACATACAGGGGTGGGATCCAGCAGGAGCTCCTTTGCATATTAGGCCACACACCCCTGATGTAGCCAATCCTCCAAGAGCTTACGAAAAAGAGCCTTGTAAGCTCTTGGAGGATTGGCTACATCAGGGGTGTGTGGCCTAATATGCAAAGGAGCTCCTGCTAGAATTCCACCCCTGTATGTGTGTGTCTACATATATATGTTTTTGTGTGTGTGTATATGTGTATGTGTACGGTATATATATATGTGTATGTATATATATAGGCACACACATACATACACACGCACACACACACAAGAGCCCCGTGGTGCAGAGTGATAAAGCTGCAGCACTACAGTTCTAAGTTCTGCTCATGTCCTGAGTTAGATCCCCGGCGGAAGCTGGGTTCAGGTAGCCAGCTCCAGGTTGACTCAGCCTTCCATCCTTCTGAGGCTGGAAAAATGAATACCCAGCTTGCTGGGGGGAAGGCAATGGCAAACCACCCCGTGAAAACATTGTGAAAGCAACACCACCCCAGAGTCGTAAACGACTGGTGCTTGCACAGGGGACTACCTTTACCTACGTGTGTGTGTATCCCAGAAACGTGGAGATCTTAAAAATAAAGCTAGTTATAAGTTTCGAGACCCACATGGACACCAAGCCATGCTGTTACCCTCATGTTGCAGGAAGGAAGGGAAACGGGTAGGAAATGAGTGCCACTTTGCTCTTGGGCAACAGGAGGATGGGGGTGATTTTTGTCTGCCTTGTGCAACTGCACAGTCTCCCAGCCTGGACTTTTGTCCACGCATATTCTTCATCCTCCAGCATCCATGAGTACTCTTGTGCTTTGCTGGATCCAGCCCTAAAAGCCTGACAGGAAACCGAGGGATTTAAAAAAACATCTGTGGCATTTTGGAGTGACAAAATGATTAGTCCAGTTTTCCTTTTCAAGCTATGATGAAGCCATCTTACAGGAAGGATAAGAAGGGGGTCCTTACTCACACCAGCGTAATCGCATACTTTGTCCCTTGCCTAATTGCCTGTCCAGATCTTGTTTCAGTCCCCATTTATGACTGCCGTTATCAACTTACCCGTTACTTTTATTGAAGATGATTGTGTTACTGACTGACGAGGCCACTGCTACCCACAGCTGTTGCTTCACTGCTCACAGTAGTCCAGGCTGAACATGTTGAGGGAGAAAGTAGCAACACGTCACTAGGAGAAAAGGCACGTAGGAGAGGGGCTTTCGGAGAGGACGAGAATAGCAGCACGCATTCAGCTGGGAGAGAAATTTTTGAATTTGTTGGGGGTTTTTTTTAAATGTGCCACTCAAAAGGCCTGCAGTAAACCATGGATTTGGGATTGCTAGCTTTTACAGCTAAATCACTTTTAAAGCTAGAAGACAATGGGAGGCCCTTCTCTTTGCATCTGCATTTTCTGGAAGAGACATTAGATGATTTGATTAGTATGGGTGGGTGGAGAACGGGACAAGGAAGCAAAATGGTGACAGTGCCGGGAGGCCAGGGGTAGTGGGGTTGAAGGAAGGGGGATGACAAAGAATGTTGCTTCCATTTACAGAGTCCTGTCAAAAGCTATCCCAATGTTGTATTTCGTCCCATGAGCGTTTCCTCCTGGCAGCGGTAGAGACTTAGCCGGTTGCTTGTTTGACCAAGCCTCCTTCTGTCCCATAGGAAGAACAAGCTGCTAAACTAAAGGCCGAAAAGATCAGGGTAGCTTTAGAGAAGATTAAAGAAGCACAAGTTAAAAAGGTAAGCTGCGATTCCATTTTTATGTCATTATGAGGTTTAGATTTGACGTGTGTATCTGAAATCGACCCCTGTATTAATGTGCCCTCTCCTCCCTGGGAGTCGTACCTCCTGTTTGTCTTGAGCTATTCCCAGAGCGTGTGCAAAGTGTCCTCAGCTGTCAAAACAGAAATTTAAGTATTCTGATTAATTCTTTGAGGAACGATGAGACAGAAATGAAATGGCTGCACACGGAAAGATGCCCGTGACTGTGTGCTTAAGTCTTACAGAGATCAGCTGGACCAATTTCTAAGTGTATCAATTTGAATCAAAATTGATACACAGCTATTAGTCACAGCTAGTAGCCACAGATTATCATTGGAACTCTCTGGGGCAGTGATGCTCTGTATTCTTGGTGCCTGGGGGGTCCACAGTGGGAGGGCTTCTGGTGTCCTGGCCCCACTTGTGAACCTCCTGATGGCACTTGGGGGTTTTTGGCCACTGTGTGTCACAGAGTGTTGGACTGGATGGGCCACCGGCCTGATCCAACATGGCTTCTCTTAGGTTCTTATGTTTGCTCATTGCAAGGTTATGTTGAAGTACTGCTTGCATCACTGTTTAACATAATTAATGGCAAAGCAGGAGTCATTGCAAGAGTTTCAACAGGAAGGTGGCAGCAAATCCTTTGTCAGATTTCCTCTGGATGAGTTTAAGCTCCCTCTCCGGAAACCTTGACACTCAGGAATGCATGAAGCTGCCTTCTACTGAATCAGACCCCCCCTTGGTCCATCAAAGTCAGGACTGTCTACTCGGACTGGCTGTCGCTCTTCAGGTTGAGGTCCTTGCAGGGCCGGCCCTGCCACTAGGCAAGCTAGGTGTTTGCCTAGGGCAGGGGTGTCAAACTCATTTGTTAAGAGGGCTGAATCTGATATTAATGAGACTTTTTCGGGCCGAGCCATGTCAGGTTGGGCCAGGCCATGTGTGTACCTCTTTATGATTAGGGAGCAGAGATATAAACTTTATAAAAGACACAAACACAAACATTTTTTAAAAAACCTTAAAACATCCTTAAAACATTAGCACTCGGTCTTAAAGATGCTTTCTTTGTATTTCTCCCACAGGGCCCAGGAACTGGGCAAAGGAAGCACTGGCTCTTTCCTTCCTTCCCCAAAGGGCCAGGAGGGGAAGGAGCCTCAGCCAATAGAAGGAAGAGAGGCTTGGCTCAGTAGCTCTGCTGTGCCTGGCAAAACAAGCTCTCCCTCCTCCCCTTTGCTCCCCAAGGGAGGAGACTGAGCCAATAGAGGAAATACAGGTTTTGCTCTGTAGCTCCTGTGCTGTTGAGCAAGCATGGCAAGGCAAGTTGTGATGCAGAAGAAAGCAAGAGAGAGGAAGAAAGAAGCAGATGACAGCAGATGGCAGATGCTCGGTGGCCTGATTTGGCCCCTGGGCCACATGTTTGACACCCCTGGCCTAGGGTGTCAGCCTTCTGCGGGTGCCAAATTTGGAGCCCCCCACGTGACTCGGTGATGTTATCAGTGCAGTTGGGGGGGGAGCCCCAGACGTTATCCTTGCCTAGACAGTCTAGGGACGCCCCGAGTCTTTCACATCTCTTGCTGCCAGATCCTCTAACTGGAGATGCCAGGGATTGAACCTGAGAGCTTTTGTATGCAAAGCATGCTCTGCCACTGAGCTGTGGCCCCTCTCCTTAACTCGCGGTTCTTTCTCTGTCCAGCTGGTGATACGTGTCCACATGTCCGACGACAGCTCCAAGACGATGATGGTCGACGAGAGGCAGACCGTGAGACAAGTGCTGGACAACTTGATGGACAAATCTCACTGTGGTTTTAGCTTAGACTGGTCATTGGTAGAAACCATCTCGGAATTACAAATGGGTCAGTCAAGCTTCTTTTCCTGGCTTCTTCCCTCCCCCTCCCCCCCATACCAAACATAATGCATGAAATCCTAGTGGGCAAATCATCATTAATTTAGTGAATGTTAATTCTAAAAAAAACCTCCCTAGTTTTCAGTTCCTCCCCCCCCCCAAAAAAAACCCATGTTGATGAATACATTTGGTAACATCTTAAGAATATAAGGCGGGTAGAGAGAATCATGCGTTCTGTGATCTTTAATTAAAAATCATGAGAAACTCATTCAGTTCTTTTAATGTGACGGATATGGGTAAAACTTAGAAGAAATCAGAACAAAGAGAGGCTGATAGTTAAGTAAAACCCTTAAACAGCATCGTTAAGTAAAATCCCTAAAAGTAAAGCTTGTTTCACACATGTAATAAATGGGATTAGGGTCGGCCACAGAAACTGCAGTTGTAGGGGACAGGCCCTTCTTACTGGGAGCAGACAAAACAGAGAACCACAGTGAAGGTTAACAGCAATCAAAAAATACTGTGGAAAATCACAAAAAACAATAAATACAAATTTCCAATATAGAATTCAAAAGGCAGCAGCCAAAATAATTTCATGGAAAATTTAGTAAATATACAAAACTCTACAGCATCTATAAGATCATATTCACAACAATACATTTAATAGCATAACTCATAATTCACAATAAACAATTCATTGAAGTCCTAAAGTACGTCGTAGCTCCAGAAGACTTCAAAAAGTTTAGAAAGACGATCCTGCCGCTCCTCCCGCAGTGGATTGAAGTGCTAGTGCACTCCAGCAGTCCTGTGGCCAATATTGATCTTAAACGTTGATAGATGTCGCAATAAGAATTTTAATCCAGCCAAAATCAAGGCTTCAATTCCTGGAAAAATAAACCATTGGGTGCGTGGAAAATCTCTGATGGGGATGCGCATATATCACCGTGCGTAGTGCTGTGAGGCTGTTTCTCTGTGTATAGTGCTGTGAGGCTGTTGCCTGGGTTAGTTGATGAGTGGGAGATGCCTCTTCTTACTGGGAAGGCATGAAATAGAAAAGCCAGAGTTTTACACGCACACTGGAATTAGTTACTGCATCCAGCAGTCCAGTCAGAAGGTGCTGCACAAAACACAGATTGCCAGTCTCCAGTTGCTGGCTGGAGATCTCCTGGGGTTACATCTCCAGACTACAGAGTTCAGTTCCCCTGGCAAAAATGGCTGCTTTGGAAGGTGGACTCTATGCCATTCATTGCCTTTCCCCCCTTTCTCACAATATGAAAACTCGCGGACATTCAATGAAATTGCTGAGCAGTTGGGTTAGAACTGATAAAAGGAAGTACTTCTTCACCCAAAGGGTGATTAACACATGGAATTCACTACTGCAGGAGGTGGTGGTGGCTACAAGCATAGACAGCTTCAAGAGGGGATTGGATAAACATCTGGAGCAGAGGTCCATCAGTGGCTCTTGGCCACAGCGTATTGTTGGAACTGTGTCTGGGGCAAGTGATGCTCTGTATTCTTGGTGCTTGGGGGGGCACAGTGGGAGGGCTTCTAGTGTCCTGGCCGCACTGGTGGACCTCCTGATGGCATTAGGGGGTTTTTTGGCCACTGTGTCACAGAGGGCTGGACTGGATGGGCCATTGTCCTGATCCAACATGGCTTCTCTTATTGTTCCCTCTAAGCTGGGTTAGTGTGAGCTAGCTCACAAATTTTTAGCCTCCAGCTCACACATTTTTGTCTTCTCTCAGGAAGGATGACCCCCAGAGCGCACTAATTTATTCAGGAGCTCACAACTTTAATACCAGCAGATCACAAAGTAGAATTTTCACTCGTGTGACTCTACAGCTTAGAGGGAATGTCTATGGTCTTATGTCCCATTGAAGCCCCACCCCCTTCCCAAACCTTGCTGTCAAAATCTCCAGAAATTTCCCAATCCCTATTACCTCCTACCTGATTTTGAATGCAGCACGAATCTTCCATTTGAAATCTAGGGTATATTTCGGACACAAGAACAGCCTGGGTGTGAACCCTGACATCCACTCTTGCAGGGCTTTTAAAACACATTTCACTGGGCCCAACATTTGCACTCGTAGATATTAGGAATGGCAGATTTGTTTCTGGACCCTTTCTGCAAAGATACATTTGATTTCATAAACTTTCTTCTTTCCATGGATTGTGTTTCCCTCGTATCTGTGGTGCTAACAAAGTGATAGGCTTGAGTCCCTACTGTAGTAGACTCTTCTTTCGTTCTTGTAAAAAAAGCCTTAATCCAATGATGCAGAGAGAGAGAGAGTGAGTCATGCACAGAATGTCTTTAATGCTGAACAACGACGTCTTTGTTTCACAAAGTCAATTAAAAGGTTGTTTGTGCATGTACAGACTCATCTATGTACAATGAGGCTTTTGGGATCATAACTGCAGTTAGTTTACATTCTGAGCTCCGAGAGCCATGAGAGAGGCGCATTCATAGTGCGCTTGTCCATTGTTGGAATCATTAAAAAGTAAAATATACTTGCTCTATTTGTTAGTCCTTCTGGGGTGTCAGCTATAAACCCGGTTGTAGAACTCCATTAATATGTATTCCCATTTGCCGCGAAGCCACTAGCGTGGCCTGCAAAGCTGGAAGGCTCGTTTGGAGTATCTATTATATATATATTCTGTTTAATGGCACAGAGAGAATCTTCGAAGATCATGAAAACTTGGTCGAAAATCTCCTCAACTGGACAAGAGACAGTCAAAACAAGCTTATGTTTGTAGAACGTATCGAGAAATATGCACTTTTCAAAAATCCACAGGTGAGTCTGGCACGTTGAGGTTTTGTGTGCAGTAGTGATTTTGTGTGTGTGTGATTAAACGCATTTTCTAACATCCCCTTTTTTCATATTTAATGCATTAAAAACAATACTGGGAGGGGGGATATTGAGCAGAAGCAGCCGCTGATCTGGCAGTGAACAAGAAAGTTAAACGGGTGAATGAAACGATGTAACCTTTGTGGGTCATTCTGCCCTTCCCCAGCTTGGAGCACTGCTTTACATGACTTAAAGGTAAAGGTAGTCCCCTGTGCAAGCACCAGTCATTTCCAACTCTGGGGTGACGTTGCATCACGACATTTTCACAGCAGACTTTTTACGGGGTGGTTTGCCATGGCCTTCCCCAGTCAACCTCGAGCCGGCTACCTGAACGCAGCTTCCGCTGGGATTGAACTCAGGTCGTGAGCAGAGAGCTTGGACTGCAGTACTGCAGCTTTACCACTCTGCACCACGGGGCTGCTCTTTTTACATGACTTACCTTGACATAATATTGCTGGTTTGATTGTGTATGCTATCTGCTATCTGACTCCAAGAGTGGAACATCTTTTGTTTGTTTGGGGGGGGGGGGGGCAGAAGGAAGAAATTATTTTGTCAAACTTTAAATACATTGGGTCCTTTTGATGTATTTCATGTAGCTAAACACCTAAAAATATTGTTTGCTGGAGGTGGGTAGTATGTACTCTAGTAGATAATATGGGGCAGCATAATCACAAGTCAACAAGCCATTTCTGCTGTGTCCAGTATTGTGAGATTCCTAATTTGTGTGTATTCCAATAAAAGCAAGTCCTTAAGACTGAGGGTGGCTACAGTTGACTACTTACACCATACCTTCTGGTTGTAAATGTACCGGTTTGTTTTGTAGATGTGTAGAAAGTTTTTCCTCTGTAGCATCTAGCCATATAATGAAGTGATTTTCCCCAGAAATGACAACTGTATTAAAAATTACTCTCACCAAGTTGTCAGATGCTTTTCATGTGTTGAAATGGCACTTCAGTACACTCAGAGAGACTGACCATGGGATAAATGGTAATGACAGCATCCCGAGAATTATACTCCGGGGGGGGGGGCACTCTGCTGTGGTAAGACCTCACCTGGAGTATTGTGTTTCCTTCTGGGCACCACATTTTAAGAAGGATATAGAGAAGCTGGAACGAGTCCAGAGGAGGGTGACAAAGATGGTGAGGGGTCTGGAGACCAAGTCCTATGAAGAAAGGTTGAAGGAGCTGGGGATGTTTAGCCTGGAGAGGAGGAGGCTGAGAGGTGATAGGATCACCATCTTCAAGTACTTGAAGGGCTGTCATATAGAGGATGGTGTGGAATTGTTTTCTGTGGCCCCGGAAGGTAGGACTAGAACCAATGGGTTGAAATTAAATCAAGAGTTTCCAGCTCAACATTAGGAAGAACTTCCTGACCGTTAGAGCGATTCCTCAGTGGAACAGGCTTCTTCAGGAGGTGGTGGACTCTCCTTCCTTTGAGGTTTTTAAACAGAGACTAGATGGCCATCTGACAGCAATGAAGATCCTGTGAATTTAGGGGAAGGTGTTTGTGAGTTTCCTGCATTGTGCAGGGGGTTGGACTAGATGACTCTAGAGGTCCCTTCCACCTCCATGATTCTATGACACACAGCTACTTCATCACTTCCCAATGACTGATTAGGGTTTTTCGGAAAATTTTAGAACTTTGAACCCTTTTAGTCTTAGAATACTGAGGAGGAAATAAGCAGTGTTGCTTTAAAATGCCTTCGAGAGGAGGTCTTTAGGACCTAAAGAGGGTTACTGTGGTCAAGGAGAAATTTATTTATTTATTTAATTCCATTTATATCCCGCCCTCCCCATCTAAATATGGAGGCTATTATGATTATTCTCCGTGTGGATATCTATTGTGCTTGTTTTTTGAACAGACATTAAAATTGTAGCTTTACGCTTTATGGACATTTTTTAAAGGAAAAAGTCAAATATTACCTGACAGAGATTAAGAGATCTTTTTTCCCCCTGGAAAACCAGATAATTTTTTTTTTCATAACTCCAACTTTGTTATTGATGTACAGGTCAAGGATTAAGATGGCTTGTTTTCATTTCCAAATACAGATGTTTCACTTTGTCTTAATATGTGTCTTATAGAATTATCTTCTGGGGAAAAGAGAAACCTCTGAGATGGCAGACAGGAACAAGGAAGTACTCCTGGAGGTAAGACTTCCTAGAGCAAGGGCAGGAAGGTAGCCATTTCACTACTTCCATCAGTAACACTGAAGGGTAAACTGGTCAGGAAAAAACAGGTGGTGTTCAGTAAGCATTAAATTGGGAGGACAAGAAACGAGGACTTGGAAGCTTCCAATGTAGGGATTAGGAGGGGATGCAAAAAGTCTTGGTAAATATGTTGAAATATTTATGGAGTGATCCAGGTGGGCAGCCGTGTCGGTCTGAGGCAGTAGAACAAAGTCTGAGTCCGGTGACACCCTTAAGACCAACAATAAGTACCTTGAATAAAACTTTGTTAGTCTTAAAGGTGCCACTGGGCTCAGACTTGGTTTATGGAGCGATATGAATCAGGAGACAATAGCAGGGACATTGTATAAAGCGATGGAAAAGGTGGCTGGTTAATCCCGGAGGGAAAGTGAGCCGGACTATATGAAGGCTGATCCCCTCGTCTGGTGGAGGTGTGCTTAGAGCACACGAAAGCTTACGTTCTGAATAAAACTTGGTTGGTCTTAAAGGTGGAGCTTGACTCCTGCTTTGTTCAGCTGCTTCAGACCAACACGGCAGCCCACCTGGATCTATCCTTATGAAGGCTAGTTCTTCAAGATGTTTATTAGGATCAAGTTCCATAGCTTGGTGTAGGGCCTGGCGTGTGAGAGAGGGGCTAAGAAGTAGGAAAGATGAAAACATCAGGAGCTGAAGGCTGCATCATCATAGCCTTAGGATTTCCTACTTGCTCTGCATCAAGGATGCCTTCTGCAATGTAAAATTGCAAATCGGGCAGATGAGGCATGCAAATGTATATATATTGCAGCACTCGTCTGCCTTGATGGGTTTTAGAATTTCTTTTACTAGGAAAGTGTGGCAGAAGAGCAATCTGGGATTGGGCAGAACATTCTTAAATTTCGAGTACTTTAATGCTGCACAGGATGGTAAGAGGGCCTGAAAATAAGATAAAATTGTACGTTTTAAGCAAATTTAATGATTTAATAGAATGATTTCCTGATGATTGCATTGTCATGTTGCTAAAACTGAACCTTGCCTCAAATTCAGGACAGGTCATTTTTTTTGTAGAAAAAGCCCAGCAGGAATTACCGTATTTTTCGCACCATAAGAAGCACTTTTTCCTCCCAAAAAAAGTGGGGGGGAAAGTGTGTGCGTCTTATGTAGCGAAGGTACCATACGTACCTTCCTCGGGTGGGGGGGTGATCCGCTGCCTCTGTCCTGGCGCTTCCCGCCCCTGCCTGCCTGGCTCCAGCTCTGACACTTACAGCAAGCGCCAGGATCGCTCCCTCCGCCCTCCGATCCCAGCGCTTGCTTTAAGCATCAGCGCTGAAGCCAGGCAGGCAAGCAGGGAGAAAGCACGCCGCCCCCTCCACAGCCAGCGCTTGCGAAGCACTGGGTTTGCGGAGGGGGTGGGTGCTTCCTCTGTCCCTGTCTGCGTGGCTTCAGCTTGTGCTGATAGCAAGGGCTGGGTTCGGAGGCAGCCAAGCCTCGGATCCCAGCCCTTGCTATCAGCAGAAGCTGAAGCCAGGCAAAGAGGAAGCCCCCCCCCCTTCCGCAAATGCAGCGCTTCGCGAAGCGCTGGGTTTGCGGAGCGGGGGGCTTCCTCTGTGCCTGTCTGCCAGGCTTCAGCTGCTGCTTCTAGCAAGTGCTGGGTTCGGAGGCAGGATTGAGAGGGGGAAGGTGCCCAGATCTGGGTGCACAGCTTCAAAAAGTTTTTTCCTGTTTTCCTCCTCTAAAAACTAGATGCATCTTATGGTCCGGTGTGTCTAATGGTCCAAAAAATACGGTAATTTGCATATTAGGCCATACCCCCTGATGCCAAGCCAGCCGGAACTGCGTTCCTGCTCAAAAAAACCCCTGGATTAGGAACCCACCAGGGGCACATGCGTTCCTTGTGAGCTGATTCCTTCCTCTGTTTCCATAACTCCAGTTTGCCATGACATTCAAATGGGTCAGTTGAGGCCAGTGCTAACTTCCAAAGTATTGCAAGCATCAGAGTTTGAAATCAGAACTGGCACATTTTAAGGGAACAATCCTCAGGTCTACTTAAGAGTCTTATTTGGGTCTGTTCAGCAGAGATTATTTCCAGGAAAAGTGTTCCTAGGAAAACCTGAGGATTCAGGACCAAAAAAAAATGTACATACGTTTTGAAGAAATCTTCCCTGAGACATGTCTTCAGATTTGGCCTGGTGCCTTCTGTTTCTAGGAGTGTTTTTGTGGAAGCTCGGTAACAGTTCCAGAAATCGAGGGCGTGCTGTGGCTTAAAGATGATGGCAAGAAGTCGTGGAAGAAGCGATACTTCCTTTTGCGAGCTTCTGGAATCTACTACGTTCCAAAAGGGAAAGCAAAGGTGAGGTTCCTCTCCAAAGACATTAGATCTGTTGGCGTTCAGCTGGTTTTCGGTAATTTTGGAGCCTGCAGATTGGATCCTGCTGGTTTCCATGGACAAAAGGAAATTTTCTGAACCTTCCCCCAGATGCTCAATCACTGAGCCATTACCTCTCCTGTGTTTATTTCTGGGGGTACCCCTGTCCCTCCAGAGTAGCATTGGGGGGCATTTCAGGCTACAGCAGGGTGGGAACAAGGAGGTGACCCTGTGCTGACCGAAATCCCTTCCATCAGCTAAGAAAGTTGATGGGACCCAAACCATCATGCTTCCTGAAGAGTTATTGCAGCACACTCCATGTCAGAGAGCCAGTTTGGTGTAGTGGCTAAGTGTGCAGACTCTTATCTGGGAGAACCGAGTTTGATTCCCCACTCCTCCACTTGCAGCTGCTGAAATGGCCTTGGGTCAGCCATAGCTCTGGCAGAGGTTGTCCTTGAAAGGGCAGCTGCTGTGAGAGTCCTCTCAGCCCCACCCACCTCACAGGGTGTCTGTTGTGGGGGAGGAAGATAAAAGAGATTGTGAGCCACTCTGAGATTTGGAGTGGAGGGCGGGATATAAATCCAATATCATCGTCTTCATAGTTCCATTAAAATCAGTTACTAGGGAAACCCTTGTAGCCTTCAAGGAGCAAGGGGAGGAGGAGTGTGTGAGCATAGCCAAAAAGGGGGGGGGGGGGGTTGCGTCCAAATATGCTCAACTGCTTCTTAATGCCTGCATGCAATGATGGTGAGAGTGCCCAGTGAATAGCAGTGGACAGCGGAATTTTTGCATACCCTTAAATATTTCCAGTGTCATGGGAAATGTATTGAAAGGAGCACCTTTCTATCCTTTTGGTGTATTTGATCATAAATATTTGAATACTGCAGCATTTTTTCATTGCTCTTGTCCCCTGCACACACACACAAAATTCTTGATGATTGTTTCCAGTCCAGGAGCTATGAGATCGATTTTATGGGCAAAGTTATGACCCCCCACTGTTTGTTTCTGGCAGCAGAACTGCTCCTACTTGCCTTTCCACTTCACTTCTGGAACTGTTGCCTCCAGCTCTGGCCAGTTGCCCTTTTGATACTTTCTTCAATCTGAGAGGTGTTGGGAATCCCAGAGTTAGGACAACCCAGATTTTAGGGCAAAATCCCTTTCACTCACGACGAGATGTGTTTGTGTTACAGGTCTCACGGGATCTTGTATGCTTTCTTCAGCTCGACCATGTGAATGTTTACTATGGGCAAGATTATCGGAACAAGTACAAAGCCCCAACAGACTACTGCCTGGTGCTGAAGGTAACTGCCGAGTAAGAGTTGTAGTTTTCAAAGGGGGAATAAGAAGGCCAAGGGAAGAGAGATCCCAAAATAGATGTGGGTTTGCTGCAGTGCAACCTTGCTTACTCGTGGGTCACATTATTTCTCTTGCAGCATCCCCAGATCCAGAAGAAATCCCAGTACATTAAATATCTGTGCTGCGACGACGTCAGAACACTACATCAGTGGGTGAATGGAATCCGTATAGCTAAGGTAGATACTTCTTCACTGCACACAAGATATTGCGATTTAGCATTCCTCCTGCCTTGAGGACACTGGTACTAATTTTGTCTGGTGTAAGAGTTGCCCTGCAAGCAAGGGTGCAGGGAGCATTCACCCAGCCCAGAGAAAATTAGCCAAGGCCCTCCACTCTGTTTTGGAGAGGGACGACAATTGTGTCTGTTCAAGAGATCATTTGGTCTGTTGCAGTTGTTTTTGTGCTAGACTCCTGGACGTGAGAATGACTTGCTGTAGGCAAGCAAGCGAGGGCCCAATTAAAAAGCTGGCCCAAGCAAATTCTTATTTACATTTGTCCTCCCGGGCAACGCGGAAGATAAAAAACCCAGGAACACCCGCAGAACAATGGGCTCAATCCCCTGCACACATACTATATTAAATGATCATTTTTAACCAGTGTGAAACAGGTGTGCACGCAAGCATGTCTCGGGGCCGGCATGCACTCTTTCTTCCGTACCTTTTTGCTCTAAAGGAATCCCAGTTAGAAACTTAATTCTGGTTGAGCAGAAGGTGCCTTCAAGTTGCAAACAACATACAGCGACCAGCATTTTCAAGGCAAGAGAAGAACAGAGGTAGTTTGCCATTGCTTGCCTCCGCATAGCAGCTCTGGACTTCCTTGGTGTCTCCCATCCAATTCCTCACCAGGGCGGACCCTGGAAGGCTTCCAAGATCTGATGAGATCAGGCTAGCCTGGCCCATCTGGGGGTCACAGCTAACTCTGGTTACCCGTGAAGAATGAACACAAGAGGGTGGGCTAACACGCTGTGTCCCTCTCCAAACAGATAGTGAAGCTGCTTTGAAATCCCAGATTGTGGAGGGGAAGGAAGCCCAAAATGTGTACACCTGCACTTGTGCATAAAGGATAACTAGAATTGGCTGCTAGCCAGGATTATCTATGGGGGAGGGGGGAGAGAGGAGCACGGCATGGGTGTGAGTCCAGCACATCGTGTCTTAATGGTTGGTTGAAAGTGACAACTGCACCTATGCTCCCATGCAGAAAGCTATGGAATGGCAATTTTCGAAACCTCAGCAGCAGTGGGGGTGTCAGTGCGCTGCCAGGGGCGTAAAAGGCAACAAAAATTGTTTCTGTGAAATCATTCCATTGCAGCCTAGCATAAAAGTGACCAGCAGGGGCTGTTATTGAGAGAGAAAATAAAGACATCAAAGATTTCAGGTTTTCACGGCTGGTAACATCATTAGGGTTTGTAGAATCTTTCGGGCTCAAGTGCCGTGTTCTACTGGAGAAAGTTTTCCTTCCAGACGTTTCGTTCTCAGTGGCATTGCAGCCGGAGCAGGCACTCTGACCTTCTTGGCTGCTGTGCATTGAATGGGGCCAGGGCTGCTGGAGAGCTGCTATTTCTAGGCTGGAGGGGGTGTGGTGAAAGGGCAATTGGTTTGTGGATGTGCCCATTGTTTGGTGGGGCTTTCTGGAAGGGTAGTGATAAGGAAACTGGCTGTTGAATGTGACCATTGTTCTGTGTTAATTGCTGGGAGGGTTGGAAGGGGTGTGAAGATAAGGAAGATGGTTGTTGACTGTGCTGATAGTTCTGTGGAAAGTACTGGTAGTTCTGTGACTTTCTGCAACTTATAGTCTGTAGGGTGTTTTGCAGAGCTGGGTACCAAGATTGGTGGATGAAAATGCCTTCTTCCTTTCTGTTAAAATTGTGCTGGTGTTTGTAAATCTTAATAGCGTCTCTGTTCAGGCGGGTATGATAATGTGAGACCATAGAAAGGACTTCAGTTCTTTCAAAGTGGATGACGTGGTCTCCTTCTTGAAGTGCATGTTCAGCTACAGCTGATTTTTCTGGCTGAAACAAGCAACAGTGTCTCTTGTGTTCGGTGATCCAGTTACGCCGGAAACTGGTAGAAGACCCCCCTCGCCAGTTGGAGCAAGATCGGGAACCAGTTCTGCCGAGGCCACCACGGAGTCACCAGGATTCAGCATGGTCTCTCTCTCGCGATCTTGTTGACCACCCTTGTTAATAGTGGCAGAGGTGGGAACAGATATAGGAACCGACCTTCCCACGGGAACAGCAGACCGTCTCCCAACAACTCTGGATCTGAGCCCCCTCTGGAGCAGAACAGAGGACACTTCCGGTTCTCAGCTGTGGCAAAGACCCCCTGAGCTGAAACACAGGTTCAAGGAAGCGCCACTGTATCTCCCACTTGTGCGGAGAAGCCGCACCCCTGCTGAGGGAGTCTGCTTGCAGGTTGAGCACCCCTGGGAGATGCGCAGCCTTCACAAAGATGTCGTGGTCCAGGCACTCTGAACACAGTTCCAGTGCCAGCGCACAGAGCCTTCAAGAAACTGTCCCCCCCTGTCTGTTGATATAACACAGGGCAGTGATATTGTCCGTAAGCAGAGCAACAGCCTTCCCCGCCATCATGGGGCGGAAGGATCGAAGAGCAAAATGAACTGCCAGCAATTCCAGGTAATTTATATGACAATGAGTCAATTTCAAAGGCCAAGGGCCCCCCACACACAGAGCATCCATGTAGGCCCCCCAACCCCATAAAGACACATCTGTTGTGATCGTCACTGTTGGTACAGGCAGGTGGAAGGGAGTTCCCTGACAAATGTTGTCCTTTGATTTCCACCACTGCAGTGTTTGAAGTGTCACAGGTGGAATTATAAACCTCTTTCGAAGTGAGTCCCTTAACGGACAAAACTGACGAAGAAACCAAAGTTGTAGGCCTCTCATCCTCAGCTTCGCAAAGATCAGCATGCTTGTAGTCGCCGCCATCAGCCCCAGCATCCGCTGCAGCTGCTGCGCCATCCAACTTTCGACTCTGCAGAAGTTAGACAAGGTTGATAATGTCTGTCGCTCTCTGCTGAGGTAGGAAAGCGCGATGAAGGTTCATATCCGGCAAAGCCCCTATGAACTGAACTGTCTGTGATGGAGTAAGGTGTGATTTCTCCAAATTTCTCCTGCAGACCCAAGGTGTGAAGAAGACGAAGAGTGGTGGCAATATGGTTTGACAAACTTCCCTTCAACTCTGCCACAAGGAGCCAATTGTTGATGTATAGAAATACGACTATCCCTTGAAGCCGAAGGTGGGCAGCCACAACACTCATCATCTTTGTGAACACCCGAGGTGCAGTGGACAGGCCGAACGGAAGGGCCTTGAACTGGAAGTGTTGAGAATCTACTGCAAACCGAAGGAAACATCTGAACGCAGGATGGATGCTGACGTGGAAGTAGGCATCCTTGAGGTCCAGCGTTGCCATCCAGTCCCCTTGGTTGATGAGGGGCAGAATTGTTTGCAGAGTGGACATTCTGAACTTCTGGTACAGAATAAACTTGTTCAGATTCCGAAGGTCCATGATTGGTCTCAAACCCCCGTCCCGCTTGGGAACCAGGAAGTAACGAGAGTAGAAGTCTCCCGTCCTGGCCTCCACCGGTACTTGTTCTATGGCGTGTTTCTGTAGGAGGTTGCTCATCTCTGCCAGCAGAGGTGGGGAAGGGGGTGTGGTGATTACCACAGATTGGTTTGGAATCTGAGCAAAATCTATTTTGTAGCCTTCCACGATGATGGAAAGCGCCCACCTGTCCGTAGAGATGGACTCCCAGGCTGACAGGAATGGGCAGAGGCGGATAGACGAAGAAGTGGGGATGGTGACGCGCGCTACCAGAAAGTCAAAGGCCCTGCTTTTGAGGGCGAGCGCCCTTGGACTTGCCGGTGGTCTGTGCAGAAGCGTAGCGGTTTCTATTTTTCCCCCTGTATGGGGACCTACTCTCAGGTTGGGCAGAGTGAGGTCTCCACTGCTGTTCTGGGGAGAACTTTTGATATGGCTTCTTTGACCAAGGCTTGTTCCACTGTTTTAGTTTCGTAGCTCTGGAAGACACCGGGACCCCCAGGTTCCTGTAAGTTCTTATGCTTTTATTCATTTCCTGGAGTGCATTGTCGGTGGTTGAGCTGAAGAGGCCTTCGCCCTCGAAGGGCAGATCTTCAACGAAGGCCCTGGTGTCTTGCTGGAGGGCCGTTGATCTGAGCCAGGAGTGGCGGCGGAAGCAGACAGCAGAAGTGATGGTTCTTGCTGAGATGTCCACCATATGCTTTGCTGCAGCCAGTTGTTGTTTGGCTACAGCAAAGCCTTCCTTCTGCACCTTCTTTGCAGCAGACCTCTTCTCCTCACTCAGGGAAGACAAGAGGGGGGTAAGTTGTTCCCACACTGAGTATTGGTATCTAGCCATGCACGCAGCATAGTTAGATATCTTTACTCCCAGCGCCCCAGCAGAGTAAAACTTCCTCCCAACGTTGTCCAGCTTCTTTCCCTCCTTGTCTGGTGGAGAGGAGTGCGTCTTGCGGGCCTTTGACGAGGAGGATACAACCACCGAATTGGGCTTTGGATGTGTGAAGAGAAATTCAGCACCAGCCTCTTGGATGCGGTACATGTGGTCCAACCTTCTTGATGACACAGGTGTAGAAGCAGGCTTCGCCCAGGGCTCCTTCACCGCCTGTAAGATGACCTTCATAACAGGCAGGGCAACCACTGCAGACATATCCCGCTGCATGATGTCGAATATGGTGTCGTCTACAACGGGTTGCGGTTGTGTCACCGGGAGAGAGAGGGAGAGTGCCATCCTCTTCACCAGGTCCCCATACGACTTTAGATCCTCCGATGGTGAAATGGGAAGATCTTCAGCGGTATAAGACATTGGCAAAGGTTCCAAAGCCCTGTCCGGATCGTCAGTACCGACCTCGGAGTCTGACAATGAAGACTCTCTCCTAAAAGAATGTTCGGAGAGCACCGGCGTTGACTTTCTGACTGGTGACCGGATTGACACCGATGACCTAGGCTGGACTTCCTCCACCACGCCGATTCTTTTGGGCGCGACAGACATTGATGCCGAGGGATGCTGCCTAGAATGCTGGGAAAGCCTCGACATATGGGATGCCTCGGATTGCTGGTCCCAGTCTGCAAACTCCCGAGGGGGGTACCACTGATACAGCGGGTATGGATAGGCGTAGGGAGGCCACTGGTGCTGCTCCCACGGTGGAAGCGGCGAGCTATGGTGGTCGGTTCCAGCTCTCTCCGACCTCTTGCCTGATCCAGCAGTGCCAACAGCTCCACCTCCGAGACAGAGTCACTCTCACTGTGACTCCTCGACCCCGAAGAATGGGAGCGCTGAGTGAGGTCGATCCCTTGCTCCGATGCCGATAGACGCAACTGCTGCGAAGCACTGCCTCTCGACTCCGAAGGGCTATGATGTGGGGACGCCAAGAACTTCCTCGGTGGAGCGGTCGACATCAATGTCGAAGCGTCATGAGAAGGGGAAGGAGTGCAGGACAATGTCTTCTTCTGCTTCTCCTTAGATTTCACCTTCTTCGGTGCGGATGATTGGGTCCCCGAATCATTCCGACGCTTCTTAGCTGGGGTGTCCACTGACCCTTCAGAAGGTCGCTTTGTGGAACGCCCGCGCTCGACTGGCATCTCGGTCCTGATCGGCGATGTATCAGCCAATGTGACCGTCGAGGCCACAGCCTCTCCCATCGGTACCGATGGGCCCGATGCCATCTTTTGAGGACGAAGTGCTGACTCAACCAACGCAGCCGAAAGCCTCGCCGCTCGATTCTTGCGAGTTTGTTTGGAAAAACTCAGGCAGTGCGAGCAAGAATCCACATGATGTACCTCGCCCAAACAAAGGAGACAGAGGGAATGGCCATGGGGGGGGGGCAATCTTCTTCCCACAGGAGAGGCACCTCTTAAAAAAAAACCCAATGTCTTTCCATAGTCGCCAAGGAAAAAACCCACCCAGGAAAGTCTCTGAGGGGAAAAACTGGGCCCCGAAGGGCAAGTCCAACAATTTTTTTTTACAACACTAACTATCTAACAACTAACTAACTACACTAAGAAAATAACAAACGGGCTATATACAACACAGGCAATCCTAAGATTACTTTACCGACCAGGGACATGAAAGTAGATCCTCTCAGCGCAGCGGTCAGAAAGGAACTGGCGGGATCCTCGCGCTGGTGCCAGTGAGCATGCGCACTGGGACACCTGTGCATGCCCGTTGTGCTGAGCGCGAAAAAATCCCGGGCTTTTTAGGTACCGATTCGGGGATCGGCGCAGGCGCTCTATCACCATGAGTCTGAAGCACAGAGACCACGAAGAAGATCCAGATTGTCAACATTGGGATTTTTTTTTTCTTTCAGTGAAGATCAATCAACCTTAACCACTCAGTTCCTGAACAGAGGCCTTTTGGAATGCACCAATGCAGCTGTGAAACAGTAGTCAGGAGCAGATTGCCAAAAAGGGCTATTAAACTAGATTCAGATCAGTGGTTTAGAGCAGCCCTTGATAATTAAAAGTCAAAACTAACCCTAATAGGTTACTATAGCAGTTATACCCCTTTGCAGCTAAGTAGTAGAGCCCATACGGCTCAGATTTATACATCTTATTTTATTTATTCAGTTTATATCTCGCTCCTTTTTCTGCCAAGCAGGACTCAGGGTGGCTCTTGCAGTATGCATTTTGCACTGTAGAGTTTGCCTGCAGTTGAGTGTGTTAGGTCACCAAGGCAGACCACTAATTTCAAGGCTGGGTTCCCATAACCCCCTACAGCTACCTGAGCTTTGCTACCCTGCTCAAGGGAAGTATTGTGGCTCAGTGACAGAGTATCTGTTTTGCATACAGAATATGCCAGGTCCACCCCCTAGCACTTCCAGTTTAAAAGGTCTTGTGGGTTATGTGAATGACCTCTGCCTGAGACCACTGACAAGCGCCCGTCATAGTGGACGCTGACCTTTATAGGCCACAGGTTTGATGCTATATAAGGTAGCTTTGTGTATTCAAATAACTTGCCCCATTACTGCTCTTTAAGATTCCAAGTTACAGATTTCTTAGGAGCCCCGTGGCGCAGAGTGGTAAAGCTGCAGTACTGCAGTCCAAGTTCTCTGCTCATGACCTGAGTTCGATCCCAACGGAAGCTGGGCTGGCTCAAAGTTGACTTCGCCTTCCATCCTTCCGAGGTCGGTAAAATGAGTACCCAGCTTGCTGGGGGGAAAGTGTAGATGACTGGGGAAGGCAATGGCAAAACACCCCATAAAATGTCTGCTGTGAAAATGTTGTGATGTGACGTCACCCCGGAGTTGGAAACAACTGATGTTTGTTTTACCTTTTTTTAAATTTGCTTTACCTTTTTTGGCATCCATATGTTTATTCTTTCATTTTATCGCCCAAGTCTGCTTCAGAGCCCTGATCCTGCTGTTCAGTTTTTCTGATTGGTTTTTCAGCCACTGCCCGCATGGATTGCAGGAAAGCAAATATTGTTTGGAGAACTAGCAGTCACTGTGCTAAGACAAATTATTGTTCAGAGCTAAAAAGTTTGCTGTAGGAGGCCAGCTCTGATATTATTGCATTTTCCACACATTTTGCCAGGTAGTTTGATATTATTCCATAAGTTGTTTCCAATTTTCATGGCCAAAAGCTCAATGAAGCTTCCAATGCCGTTGACCTTACAGTCCGATTTGTCGAAAGCAAGCCTACTTCTCTTTAAAAGGGGAAAGGGACTTGAACTGTGTAACTGGTAGAGTCATACTCCAAAGAGTGTTTTAATGTTTCACCCATTTTATTTTTCAGTATGGGAAACAATTATATGTGAACTACCAAGAAGCGCTGAAAAGGACGGAGTCAGCCTATGATTGGACATCTCTGTCCAGCTCTAGTATTAAGTCAGGATCTAGTTCATCTAGTTTGCCGGGTGAGTCCGAGTAAGCCTTGAAAAAGAAAAGAGTCAAAAAATTGCAAAATGATTTGCTCATAGTGTCTGCAGTTGACCACAAAATAAGTCTGGACTCTATTCAGATTTTGTGCTTCCTGTACATATCCACATTCAAACAAAATAGCTTTATTTGCCCTTTATATTTGCCATATAAATCAAAACAGTGCATTCAACTGCAAATCCTGAATCCAAAAGTTGTTTTTTTTTTAAAAAAAAGGTTTAGACTGATTATATCTAAATATATCCACTATGATCAAACTACATTCATAAGGGGGAAATGATAGTGGATAATACAAGATGAACTATCTCATTAATAAGTAGCTCGGCCATAATAATTTTTTTTTTCAAATAAAGTGACTGAAAAAGCATTTGATAAGATGGAGAGTGGCCTCGTCTCAGATCTTCCAGGCTTTAAACATCTGTGGTATTTTCTTCAATATGAAAAAGTAATATATAAACAGCCAAGAGCCTCGCTGGCAGTTCACAAAGCAAACAATTTCATTTGCCTCTTTGGAGGGGTGTTTTGCATTGCTTTGGTTTTTTTAAACCACCACTACTGCACCTTTGGCTAAAATGGGGAGATCAAATCAAAGGGGTAAAAAGTAGATTGATACTTAAGCGGATGACATATTTGTTATCCTTTTTGGAATCTGAAAAACTTTTATTTTAGCATTAATACAGAAATGTAGAAGGGTGACTTTTTTGTTAACGTATATAGTTAGTTATGGTTAGGTTTTCCCTCTTAAAACGTTTTTGAGAACAGGACAGATAGAACTTAGTATATATGTATTTTTTCTCTTCCAAGTGTTACATATACATTTCTAGACATTAACAATTCTACATTTCTTTAAACAGAATCTCAGTCCAATCATTCTAATCAATCTGATAGCGGAGTTTCAGACACCCAAATGGGACACGTCCGTTCTCAAAGTATCGTCAGCTCCATCTTCTCAGAGGCCTGGAAACGGGGCACTCAGCTGGAAGAGTCCAGTAAGATTAGCGTAAGTACCCACAACAGTTGGCAGCCTTGGATTTTTGTATTTGTCAGTATTGACTTTGCTTATATGTCGCAATTTCAGTACAAACAAGAAGCCAAAATTTCATATTGAATCGTAATGCAGTTGAAATAGCAAACAGCCTAGCCTCCGATTGCAGTAACGGTTGCTTCCTGTCAGTCCTTGCTTGCCTTTTCGGGTCTCTCCCGTGTGTTTTTATGCTGTTTTTGTTTTCCTGTTGCCTCGCAGTCTCGTGTTGCAAATGCCAAACCCGGAACAGTTCAGAGCTCCACCGCAGTGATGACTTAAGCAGGGGTAGAGTGCAGGTCAGGGGCCTTGTTTGAATTATTAACCTGGGTGAATGACAGCAGAATCATGTAGACTAACTTCTTCTCCCCCAAGAGATCTCATCTTTAAATACACTGATTTTCCCACGAGTGCCTCAGCTGGTTTTCGGTGCCCTAATTTGATAGTGTGTCACAGACACAACCCCACATTCACGATTAATCTGTTGCAGTTCTACTTCAGCGTAGGTCACAGAATGAAGAATTTGGAACAGCACCACTCCTTTCTGAGTTTCCAACACTTAGTCGGTGCAGTGGTACACATATACTTTATTTGCACTGGAATCCACAATTTCAGAGTTTTTCTTTTAAGTCGGTAAAGTAGTTTGATGGGTGGCTGAAAGAGTGGGGCAGGGCATCCTTTAAACTAGAATCGTTCATTTTGTGCTCTGTAAGTGACTGATCCTTATGCTTTTGTTCCTTTGCTTGCTTTTCAGTTTGGCTTCTTCCTGCTTCTCCTATAGAATAATCCATGCATGCCTTGACTGCTCTCTTCATATTCTGTCACGGTTCGCACTTTTCAGAAAATCCCTCTGCCCATTAAGCACTTATGCATTTTCAAAGATGTGCAGCTCTGCCTTTGGTTTTTAAGTGTCTATCCTCTGCAGACGTGAGACTCCGTGCTTTAAAAAGCAGCAGGGGTGCCAAATAAATCCATTCAGAGCTGTGACCATGCAGACTTTCAGAGTCCCGGAATATCTTCAGTATATTCCCTTTACCTGCTGGTTCAAGTTTGTTTTTGAGTCCTCTGGAATAAATTATAGCTATTTTGTCTTCATTACGCTGGGAAGGTTTACTAGTCTGTCATCACTGCCATAAACGCGTTTTGAATTTTAACCTTTCTCCCTCCCCCCCCCTTTTTTTTTCTAGGCCAGACTGGACTCGATAAACCGACCCTTTACTTCACTGGCCACTCCGTTGTCACCTCAAACAAAAACAGCTGCCCTGTATACAGCAGCATCACAGCCATCACCTCCCCTCCCGCCACCCCCACCACCCCCTCCCCCGCCTCCTCCTCCGCCACCCCCGCCACCTCCCCCCCTGCCTAGCCAATCTGTGCCATCTGGAGGGGGCTCAGCAACTGTCTTTGTAAAGTACAGCACCATCACCAGATTACAGAACGCTTCTCAGCACGGGGGGCTGCTCTTCAAGCCACCTCTCATGACACAGCAGCCGCCACTGCTCCCACCGCCAGGAAAGCCACTGCCTCCAAACGGTGTGGTCCCTCCCCCACCACCCCCACCACCTCCCCCCACCCCAGGCTCAGCCATGGCACAGCTCATGAAACCAGTGCCTTCTACCCCGTCAGTACCGCAGTTCACCCCACCACCCCCTCCACCCCCACCTCTGAAAATCCACCAGGTTCATCAGAGTGTTCCTCAGCTGCCGCCCCCTGCTACTGCCGCTTCACCACCCCCACCTCCCCCAATGCCTGCGCCCCCTCCTCCGCAAGCACCGCCTAAGCCAGTCATGACTCTGCCTACACAAAACAGTGCAAAAGCCGCCTCGCCCATAGTGACGCACCCCATGCCACCTGTGCCCAGTCCGGTTCCTTGTCCCATGAAGAAACAGCCAAGCTTCACCACTCCGCATATTCCATTAGCTCCTGCCCCACCAGGCCCTACTCCCCCACCCACATTACCCAAACAGCAGAGCTACTCCAGTAAGCTTCCTCCTTCCCCTCAGTCACCCATGCCATCAGTTGTGAAGCAAATAGCCAGTCAGTTTCCCCTTCCTCCTCCCCCACCTCCCTTGCCGGTCTCAGAACCCCAACCTCTGAAGCCTGTTCCTCTGAGTGTCCCCCCGCAGTCCCCTCCAGCAGTGAAAGCCAAGCCAAAATGGCAGCCCACCTCAGCCCCTTCTCCTGACTTCCCTCCTCCTCCCCCTGAGAGCAGCCTCGCATTCCCACCTCCACCATCCCCCTCCCCAGCTCCATCAGCAGTATCTCCCACCCCAGAGAAGCCAGGTGGTTCTCCAGTCAAAAAGACGAATAAGACCTCCAGTCCTGGAGGAAAGAAACCACCTCCTACCCCTCAGCGCAATTCCAGCATAAAATCTAACAGCTCAGCAGAATACCAGGAATCGAAGAGACCTTCGGTGGATGCCTTGGTCAGCAAATTTGCACACCCACCAGAACCCTCAGGGTCTCCTTCCAAGGAAACTGCAGCTCCCCCTGCCGCTCCTCCAAAGCCCGGAAAGCTCAATCTGCCTATTGTCCTTCAGCAAGCCGGAATCTCGACAAAAGCACCGGCAGCTGTGGGAGCCTCTGGGAAGGGGGCTGTGGAAGAGTTTCCTTCTCCTCCGTCAGATTCAGACTTCCCTCCTCCACCACCTGAGATCGAGCTTCCTCTGCCCCCAGTAGAGATCCCAGCTGTGTTTTCAGGTAATACCTCTCCCAAAGTCGCTGTTGTCAATCCTCAGCCTCAGCCGTGGTCCAAGTCATCGGGGAAGAAAGCTCCTCCTCCAACACGCCCCAAACGCAACGACAGCACTCGACTCACACAGGCAGAGATCGCCGAATCGCAGGTGACCGCCAGTTCCCAAGTGCCCACTTCCCCCAAGTCCGGCCTTAGCGTTCAGCCCAGCTTCCTGGCTGACCTGAACAGGACTCTGCAGCGCAAGTCCATCACGCGCCACGGCTCCCTCTCTTCTGCCCGGATTTCCAGGGCTGAGCCGACCGCTACAATGGATGACATGGCTCTGCCCCCACCTCCCCCGGAACTGCTGACGGACAAGCAGAAGACTAGCAACTTTGGAGGCGCTCATATATCAGGCTATGCAACGTTACGGAGGGGCCCACCCCCGGCGCCTCCAAAAAGGGATCAAAACACCAAGCTGTCTCGAGACTGGTGATGGGGTAGGGAACCTTAACTGCGGGGGAGGAGGGGGGTTGCTTGCAAAATGTGTCAGACAACATACACGCTCTGTTTGTATTCGGTCTTATCCAACAGTACTGCAGCGGTCGCTACGGACTACGAGTACATTCCCTTTCTCGATCAATCCTAAAGCGTCGTTGTTTGGGATGGAGGGGTGGGCCGTTCTAAATTTTCCCTTCAAACGGATCGGACCAAAACCTTTTATTAACCCTTTTCTTTCCTGCAGTTCAGGAAAGTGAATCGTCGTCTGTCCACGTGAGACCTGTCGGTGCATGTATTATAAATGTAGGTATATAATATATTGTTAAATATTTCATGGCAACGATAGAGGCTAACCAGAATGTTTTTGTACATCTGTATTTATTGTTTCAGTCAACCGAAAAAAATATATATTACCAGAAATTGGGCTTGCTGTGTTAAATCAGAAGTCTTTTTACCTTTTAAAAATGAAGATTGTTCGGGGGCACTTTAAATCAGAAGAGAAAAAAACTTTTTCGCAGTTGGTGACGGGTAAACGGCGCTGACAGATGGTAATCGGTATCTGTAAGTTGTCAAATGATTGAAAGAAAATACAGACCCCGACCTACCAAAACATTCTGGTCACGGTTCCTGCTGAGGTGAAGGCCACACAGCCTCAGGACCTGCCGCTGTACAGCAGGGGGTGGAGTGAAATATTCGGAATAAAGGCATTCCCTTGGGAAACTCTCAGAAATCAAAATATTCCAAAGTCCACAGCTCTTTATTAACGTGCTGCAGTCGAATCCACACCTCCCAGGGACTTACTTCCGAGTAGAGTTGCTTAGGCTCAGGCTGGGAAGCTGCAATCCTCATCTCGCGGGGGGTAATTTGTACTGAACACGGTGGGTTTACTTTTGAGAGCCAATAGTGCATGTGACTTATGTGTGCTATTCCAGACTTTGCAAAAAAGCAACATATAGGTCTGTTTTTGCATTGAAATGGGAACGCTGTCTTTTCCATCCCCTAACCAAATGCACTCGGGATGTGCTGAGCAGAGATTCTGTTAAATTTGTTAGGTACTTGGTGCTAGTCACCAGCGTGGCAATGTACAGCTGGTGCACGTAAATGTCTTTACTAAAGATAAAAGCTTCATTTAAGCATACAGTTGCGCATGCAAATCCTGCATTCATTTCAGGGTGCGGGGAGATGGTAATAGCTTAAGCATTACTCAGGAGCTAGTTGGAATGTACTAGTAAGAGAGAATGGCACGTGCGCCATAAGAGAGCGCGGACAACACCTGGGCAGCTGGAAATTGGTTGCAGCGCTAGGTAGACACTCTCTTCTTGCAGGCCCAGGTGGGGTCGTGATGGCACAAGCTCTGGTTTCTGCTCTGCGCGGCTGCCTGGCTTTGGTGAAGCACAAACCGCTCTTCCCACAAAGCACGTGTGATGGCAGTGGAGTGCAGAAACATCTCTAGGTGAGGAATCCCGAGTTCTGAAGCGAGTATCACATATACCATTAAAAGCATAGCTTGGAATATGTCAATATCGGCTATCGTAGCAGATATATCTGCTTAATCACCAGTTTCATATCATCCGTGTCGTGTGCCTGCAGTGAGCAATATTTGCTCTTTACTTGAAAAGTGTTTTTGTTTTAAAGGGGGGCTGTCAGAGCTCTTTAACATCTCTTCCTCCCCCCCCCCCCAAGTTACACAGTTTGTCTCCATACCCAAGGTAAAGATGGATAACAGAAATTAATGAATTTTCTAAAAATTGGTCTGTCTTGAGCACTGTTTGTGTTATGAAAAAAAACCCAACTAAGGGTCATTTTGAAGACTAAAAGGAACTGTTTTTCCTTAGAAAACAGGTGGAACCCTTTGCCTGGGTGCAGCTTGGGTGGGGTGGGGATCCTAAACGCAGAACGTGAATGAATGTGTCTCGTCTGATCATTGAATTGGCTTCTGTTTCCTCTTCTCTCCCCCCCACCCGGTGTAATTCTCCTATTTTGACATAGTTTACTTGAGCAATAAGAATATACCATACCACTGTGTGCATTTTTGAAGCTCTGCTGTTGGAAGGCAATTCCCCCACCCCATATCTTTCAAGGCATTCAGAGTTTTTGTTTTTCTTCTATTTTTGTGCTTATAAAGTGTCCTTAAAAACCATTTGCATTATTTCGTTTTAGCATGCTCCGTATATCTGACTTGTGTCTTAGAGTGACAATTGACTTAACAGCATTGGTGCTCCAATTTTATTGCTCCTGCCTGCCACTCGAGTCAATTCCAGGTTAAAACATCTGTACGTCATGAGGGCGCCTGCCAGTTTTCTAGGTATCTAAGCACACCTTGAGTCATGGAGAGTTGTTGCTTTTGGTTAGTAAGATCAGTGCATTTGCCCCATACCCCCTGCATACTCTTTTCTTAGAACAGGTACTTGCAGGGGGGAAGGGACTGGTATTTTTTGTGGCCTAGACAAATGCCCAGACCAAATAACCGCTCTTTTGCTTGTGACTAAAGTCCACTTGCAGTCATAACTTCTAGGGGACCATGCATTTCTCTGCACCAGTGGATGTCGCTAAGCAATCTGCAGGGCCAAAGAGAGCCTTGTCACTGGTGCTCTCTTGGCTTCTGAGAATCGTTCCCTCCCCCCTGCAAAAACTGTACTACATCTCAGATTTTTCTGGCCAGTGATTGCTTATAGTTCTCTGCATATTCAGGTTTTAACTAATTCTGCCACGGTGTGACGCTTTATCTTCTGCCACTGTTGCTCCCGTTGGTTGGCCTTAATAAAACTACCTGTAATGTGCTCCCTGCAAGGAGCACTGGAACGCACCAAGGCAGCCGAGTTAGCTTAATTTTGAACAGAATGGTTGCGGAATTTCCTGCACAGTTGTTGCCCTTAGATGCTTGTCTGTATTTAAGTCCAGAAGCTAACATTTCATTGTGAATTCTAAATTAAGGAGTAATTTTAAGAGTTCCTTGGCAACAAGCAGCAGCGCTTATAGCTGTTTTAAGCACCACTGTTATCTTTGTTTGTTATTTACATTTATTCGATCCATTTTAATTAGGTGGGAGGGGGATCCAAGCAGCACCTTCTAAAGCAAATCTGGCTTTAGGACACTTAGTGGAAATTAATTAAACAACAAAATGCTGGGGCAGAATACTGTAAATTTTAGACATAATTCACTGGGAGGTTTTGTACACATGGTCAACAAGCATCCTTGCTTTTTAGAATGAGACTGTAAAGTAGCGGCTTGTATGTATGGAGAGTTGCTTGCCCCATTCTTTGACCTGCCGAATCGGAGTCCTGTGTTTTGCTTAATGGTTCGCCTAGCTGGAACTGCAAGCGGTGTCCTCAGTGCAGAAAAGGTTTGCAACGTAATGTGTGCTAAAACTGAATAATCTGTCACCAAACACTCTGCCTGTCTTTAAGATCAGTAAAAGAATAAGCCTCTGGACCGTGAAATCAGGACTGAAAACTGGATAACATTTTTAACAAGGCTTGAAGACTGTCGTGCTAACATATGACCAAAAATGGTTAAGGACTTACCCTTCCCCCGCACGGCAGAGCTTGGGACTAGGAGGCAAGTCAGACACCTCCGATCCCAAGGAAAACATTTGGCGAGTACCCTGCTTGGGTAAGTGTTCTCCCTCTCTCCAGAGGCAGATCAGTTTTGCCCCACGCAGGGCCTATGGATTTTTGTGGCCTGGTGTGTTGTGTGCTCGGGTTACGTTCTCCTGTGTCGCCACGGCTGTTCTGTGTGGGTTGCAGTTGTGAACCTGGTGCGAGTGAAGCATGGCTTCGCCAGGAAGAAGGTGCTTCCGGTTGCTTCGAGTCCACAGTTTGGAGGGGGTTGGGTGGTTTGACATATGGGAGTTGCCTTTGTCCTGTGCTCTTGGCGACCAAGAGCCTGTATAGAATTCTCAACTGTGTAGTCCAGCAGTCAAGACCGGGGGGGGGGGGGGATTCCAGATGCTTGACGGCCTGCCCTTTCAGCCCCCAGTGTGTGTTGTGCCCTGGTCTGTATGTCATGTAAGAAAAAAAAGATGCCTGTTAGTGATGCAGTAGCACAAGATATGTATTTTACATGCTTTTTTCCTTGTTCTACATAACATCTCAGCTGTGGGGAGGAACCGGAGCTGTTTTTACAGGTGTTCATACCTGGTGGCGGGAACTCCCTAATGGACATCATGATGCACATGTAACACACCCATATCACAACCATGTTTTTTTGTGTGTGTGCAGCAGATCCGTGCAAAGTGCTGTAAATACATTCGTATGTTTACTGCTTTATGGAAGAAGAAAAAATTGCACATTTTTCTCTTGGAGGTGGGACTGCCTCCCCTCGTCCTTCCCTCTTGAAAGAAAGCAAAGCTCTTTAGGAGTGGGTTAATTTATGGTCAACGAGAGCTTTGTTATATATAAAATATTCTATAAATATGTATAAATATACTTTTTTAAGCATGGGAGAAGAAATAAGACATAAAATTCATGATGAAAGTACCTTATAGAAATCATTATACTGTGGCATATGCACACGTCAATAAAGATGTAGTTAAATTTGCCTGGTTTTTGTTCTCACCTGAGTGATTTACCTCCTGCAGAAAGCAACCACTGTAATAGTCGCATAATTGTCCATCTGATGACAGGCTCCATTCAACTCGCCGCATTTTCACTTTGAAACACTCCCCTTTAGAGCTAACGAGCACTAATTGGGACATGTGAAGATAATTCCAGCTGCAGTTTGTTGCTTGCCTGGCATGTAAATCTTAAAACAGGCTTTGAATGAAAGGAGGGGTTTCTAAATATTTCTGCCTGAGCTGGCAGGGGGTTTGTTTCAACAATCCCACAGAAATGCATCTGTACAACAAATAGCTGTGTGACAGCCAGCTGTGTGTGTGCAGGAGAGGGGAGGCCCTTAAACGTATCCCCCTTGGACCACTTCCCATCACAGGCAAATTGTGATTGCTTCACTTAGAGCATCTGCTAGAAGTAATGCTAAAGAAACTGGCCTCCTACAGAAAATGACCAGAATAGGTTAGTTAGTATGAAGACTAGACCAAGCACTGCAGTTAACCAGGTAAGCGGAACATTTAGTTCTTCCATCTTTCAAGCAAGTTTTGCTGCATAGGTTGTTCACAAAAATTTGCATCTTAGAAAGGACATAGAATCAGAGTTTGAAGGGACCTCTAGGGTCATCTAGTCCAGTCCCCTGCACAATGCTGGAAACTCACAAATACCTCCCCCTAAATTCACAGGATCTTCATCACTGTCAGATGGCCATCTAGCCTGTTTAAAAACCTCCAAGGAAGGAGAGCCCACCACCTCCCGAGGAAGCCTGTTCTACCGAGGAACTGCTCTGACAGTCAGGAAGTTCTTCCTAATGTTGAGCCGGAAACTCTTTTGATTTAATTTCAACCCATTGGTTCTGGTCCTGCCTTCCGAGGCCACAGAAAACAATTCCACACCATCTTCTATATGACAACCCTTCAAGTACTTGAAGATGGTGATCATATCATAATGGTGTGTGGTGGTGGTGGTGGTGAGAGTGCTAGGATATTTGATCATCTTTAAGGTGTCCCTTGCAGAGGAAAGCTTACTAAATGAGTCACTTCTCTCCACACAGTTCCACAGACACTGCCCTTGGAAAGCTTTGTGGAACAGTCTGTCAGTTGACCACAGGCAAGCAAAAGTTAACTGGCACGATGATACAGAAGGTAACAACAGTAATGCAACTGTGGCACACCCAAAAATACAGGCTGACCCACTGAAGTGGACTGTTGGGGTTTATAGAGTTGGAAGGGATCTCGGGTAATTTAGTCCACCCCACTGAACAATGCAGGAAATCCACAAATACCTCCCCTGCGCACACACCTAGGGACTATTAATCTACATCTGTTCCCTCCCCTTTTCCCTACTGCCTTTAAAGTTGTCACCATTCCGTATTGTTCTTCTGGAAGTTTTATTAATCCTCCTCCTGTTATAGGCTTCCCTGAAAAAGATATTCCCAACCAAAAATAAAAATCAAAGCTCAGGTGTGGAACAACCTCAAGACACTATACCAGAGGGGGGTTATGGGGGGTGTGCTTTTTCTTTTTTTATTTAGGACTTGTAACAAGAGGGTTTTCGTACACAGCAACAGTTAATTCCAAATACAATTTAAAAACCTTTTTTTAAAAATTTATGTTCCTCCCGTTCACTGGAAGGTGGTTTTTCATGGCACACACAATAAAACAATACCGGCAACACAGCCTCCCCCAGAATCCTGCACAGTTCTCACAACTGACTTGAGTAATGGCATGGGCTCCAGAGTGCACAGAGTTGCTGACTGTAAACCAGATTGAGAAGCGTTGGTTTCATTAAGGACAACTTGAGAGAGAGGGAGAAAGAGAGATGATGTTGTAGAGAATTGACAGCAAACCCACACGAGCAACAAAAGGCAAAAGGAGACACCCCCCCCCCTTTCTTAACAGAAACCTCAGTCTTGACTGTAAGGCCCTGAAGGAAATCAATTTGCGCTCATCCCCATTTGTCAGTATTCAAAGAGCATTATGGCACTGTCGATACGCACATGAAGGATAAACTCACTGCTCAAACCCCTGCCTCTAACCCTGTTTTATTCCCCCTATTCAGCATAAGGCTAGCCTTCAGATGGACAGTGATTGCGGTCTCTTTTACCGACCTGCACTGAAACAAACGGCAGTGCCCCTTCCACACACTTTTGCACTGCAAAGGAAGGTCAAATATATCCATGTACGCCCATCTCACTAGCTGCAGAAGGTAAAATCCCAACACCCATTTGGAGTAAAATGCAGCTGCTCTTCTGCGTTTCCTGCAGATTACTTTTGGCTCGTCCTTCCCAAATGTATCGGACTGAACTTTAAAAACTGTACAACAAAGAGCCCAGAAGGTGGTAAGCTTCACATCAGATTTAAATACTGTGGCGGAATGCATCATTATTTGGGGAACAGTGGCCCCCAAATAATCATATCCCTGATTTATAAAATAGATTAGAAAATACATTATCCCCGTTGGTACCACCTGGGCACAGGCGCGTGTGTACATTTTTTTAAAATCAGCATCTGCATCCAAGTCCCAATACGCTATACCTTGCATCACCTCAAAATGGCTGGACCTCACCTAATGCCACAGATCCATTTTGAGAGATTTTCAAATACTGCTATGGATAGAACAAGATGGGTCGCCATATTAGTCTGTCTGTAGCAGAACAAAAGAGCAAAGGCCAGTAGCACCTTAAAAGACTAACAAAACATGCAGTGAGATGAGCTTTTGGGAGCTCACATCTTACAACAGCTCATCCCCTGCCACAGATTTTGTCTTTAAGGCGCTACTGGACTCTCGCTTTCTTTCTACTGCTGTGGATAGAGACTACCCCAGCGACTCTACAGTGGAAGACTTGTTATTGCCACGGTGGACACTCCCCGTTCCCTCACCCAGGACACTGAGGCATCGCAAACAGCCCCCAATCCTAGCTCTCGCACAAGGAACTGAAATGGTTTTCCTCACCAATACGTACCCTAAGTCCAGTCCAGGATAAACGTCCTTTACTTTAATTCTGCTTTCCCACGGGGAAACGGTTAATGCTTTGCTTTCACACCTCTTGGTATCTGAGCTGAAAGCAAAGCATTAAGGCCCAACCAGAATCTGCAAAGGCAGGAAATGTTCAACAAAGAAAGCTTCCCTGCTTGACCAGCCACCCCACCCCTCCACCCGCCACTGGAACGGTTGTGCTCTACAACAAAGGAGGCCTATGGCGAGATGTTCCTCCTTCAAAGAGGATAAGGAGCAATTATTTTCTCTGCTTTGGAATGCAAGGCCTAACGTGCGCAGCTAAAGGTTTCTTACTGAGTACTAAAGTAACGGTCCTCTGAGCACCTGTCCTTGGGCTATGCTGGGTTAACTAGAAGGTCTGCACCTGCCCCAAGCTCACACGTGAGAGAGGTCAGTTGCAAGACAAGGGAGCTCATAAGAGGCAATGCAAAGCTGGGAACAAAAATGCACGTTAAAGCTGTGTCCCTCTTGAGGCTCGCTGTGCACCAAAACGAATCCTTAGAAGCCACAAACCTATCAGTGTGCTCTTTCTCCATGGAGCTGCTTTCCCCCCAAAATGCATCAGCAATATTTATCGAGAGCATCTTCCTTGTGCTGCGCTGAAGCAAAACAAACAAAAAAAACCCCCAGAAGGAGCCTTGCAATGCCAGAGAGGCTGAGGGATGTATTAAAATGGAAGTTTTCTTGGGACAGGGCTCGCCTCAGCGGCATGAAATGGATTCTCAAACAGGTGATGTAGATCTGTACAAATGTATTGGGGGGGGGGGGGAGTGAATGGGAATTCAAAGGCCACAGAACACAAACACACTATGACATTTCTATGTAGAAGAGATGAGCAGAGGGACAGTTCCCAACCGCATGTATTCTACCTGAAGCTGGAGGAATTTCCTCCAGTCCCAAACAAGATTTTAAATGGTGCTCAGTGGAGCAGCAGGAATACGTGGAAACAGCCATTAACTGGAAATAACCCCCCGTTAGAACTGTAGCTATTGTGACAGTCCTTGTGCTTTCAGCTTTACCAAAAAAAATCTCAAGTATACATGTCTTTTTGTGGCCTTTAACCCCCTCTGGTCACAATCTGTGAAGTTGGCCCCAGAAAACTTCCATTTCAGCCGACTTTTCAACTGCCACAAGGCGCCATTTTGTTTCCATTGCTATTGACAAAACTCTGCTGCCCCTACTGGAAACCAAACCGAACAACAGCAGTTAAGCCGACTGTGGGACATGCATTCTGGCCCTTGGAAGGAGGGCATGGGACTCGCCAGATGAGGGGACAGTGGAAGGGCATCAGCAACTTATCCTTGGGAAATCCTAATGGGGCAGCACACAGGCCTAACATCAAGAAGGCACCGGAAACCACCTCCCCTGCTTGAGCCTGCCAGCTCTTTTTGCCGAGACCACAGGACAGCGTTTTGATCTTTCGCAATGAGCAGACATGGAGGGGAGGGGGCAGGACCCCCAGTGCTGTTACTGCACCGGTGGCAAAGAGGGCTGAACGTAATGACAGCTGTTTTAGGAAATGATGGAGACGGAGTAATTTTGATGCTGGGCAATAAATTGAGTTCTGGTACTTTCCCCCTGCAGGATACTGAAATCAAAATACTTTCATTCAACAGTGGAACTCTGCTCCCTCCCTCCTCTCCCCTTCCCCAGCCCCACCCCCCTTTTTAAAAAAAACCAATAAATTTAAAAAAGGTGGGGGGGAAACTGGGTGAAATTACAACTGATAGAATAACACCCGCCACTGACTTGGAAACGGCATGCAGTCTATGTAACATTACATACATACAAAGTCAGATTAACTTTGGGCCTTGTACATGGCATCATCCCTAGAGACAGTCTATAAGAGTTCAAATGGTAAAAATCAAAAAATAAGCATAAAACTCAAAACAGGTTTCTTTCTCTCTTTTTTACAACATTAGTTCTGTAAAATAAAAGAACGCGAGCAGGAGGCAGCCAATCCAGAAATGCCCTTTCGCAGCAGCTCGGCGAGAAGCTGCCCTTTGCTCGTGGAATGCGTGGCCAAGTGTCTATGGAAAGGGAGCGGGAAGTCTCCTGAGCCGCCCTCCCCAGAGGGGGTACCATCTTCAGAGCTGCCTCCCCTAGATTTAGGGAATGTTCCCCTTTTAACTAGTGCAGACCAGCTCACTGGAACCCAATTCTGTAGTTGGCAGTGCTCCTTTTAAAAATTAATAATAATAATAATAATGCAGATGCTTGTTGTGAAGAGACTGTTAAGGATCGGTTGACTCTGCTAAGTGGCATCCCAAGTCATTTCTTTTCCCCAGCATGCCTTCAGGCTTAGAATGAAAGCTCGCTGGGGGGGGAGGGGGGGCCTCACAGAGAGCCATAATCTTTAGAGGCTGAAACACCAGGGGAGCTGCTTGATCGGCCCTGTAATCTACAAATTAAGGAGACTGTGATGTTTCCTGGAAGATAAGTGAAGAGACTGAATCTCGCCAGACTCCAGACCTGAAGAACCCCAAGCTAAGGCAACCTGTTTTTGGTAGAGAGAGAGAAAGATGTGGGAATTGGGGTGGGGAGGAGTTGTCTGAGAAAGTTAATGCAGGGGCCAACACCAGACATAAAGTGCAGAAATAAAAAAGAGGAACAGGAAAGCCAGACCTCTGTAAGGGTGGGGGCTCAACCCCCCAGCGCAGCAGGAGCCTCTTTCCACCATGCATCAGGCTTTTCTCTCAGCTCTGAGAACTCTTTGTGATACAGCACCTGCCTTGCAGGTATACGGTACACCAGCAGAAGAAGGAAGAACCAAAGAGGGCTGTTGCCATCTCTCGCTCCCTGCTCTGTCCATCCCTTATAAACCACCAGTGCTCATGCCGGCACCGCTGTGGGGTTCACAACTTTCTGACTTGCCATCAGTCTCTCTCCCTTCCACAAACAGCCTTCTGCAAACACCAGAAGAAATGAAGAAAGGGTACGTGCAGCTTGTGGAAGCAGTGCCAGTCCTCCAGACCGCTTCCACCTGCTTCAAAACTTACAGCCAGAAGAGAAACCTCCACCCCCACCTCGACGGGAAGAGGGATGCCACATAGCACTGGGCTTTGGAGCAGGAATCCGCCTTCTCTCCCCTAGGGCAGCAGCTCCCAACCTTTTTGGCACCAGGGACTGGTTTTGTGGAAGACAGTTTTACCATGGACTGGTGGGGGTGCGGGGGGGGGGGGGTTTCTGCCCTAGGCTGCCCCCACACCCACACTCCATCCCTGTCCCCCCATGGGGGTCTTTAAATGAGGAGTAGGTGAAGGTCTCTGCCTCACTCTGCAGCCCGGTTACTAACAGGTCATGGGCTGAGACAGGTCCATGGACCGGGGATTGGGGACCCCTGCCCTAGGGGATTTGTGGAGGTCTACACTTGTATGCATGCTGCTGAGAGTCTAAGTATTGTGTGCGCACAGCTCCCAACTGTGTAAGATTACATGTAGACACCTAAGCATGCCCGCCTGCACATCCATCCTACTGCCTACAGATCTGTGTGGGCAGGCATCTCTCTGACATTCTGTGCACTGAATATACACCAGCTACTCAAGCCATGCCCACTGCACCCAACTGCATGTAAAACCAGGGTGTGAACCACTCCTTAAGAGAGGAGGCCCACCAGATACCACCAGCGCTCCTCCAAACAAGCTAGTCAGGAAAGCAACCCTAATTCAACGCCCTCTTCATCAAGGCAGCAGAACAGTAAGCCTTGAGAGTCCTCATCTGTAACCTCCAGGAGCACCTTGAACACCCCCCAAAAGCATAGCACTGGGATGTTCAGATAATGACTTTCGGTACTACCACAAAGTTTGTTCACAGCTCAAGTAAAAAAAAAATAATGCGGGACGATTCGCTGATGCACGAACCGCAAAGGCCAAACGAAGCCAATACATCGTCTGCTCCCATCCTGCAAAACCAAATTTGGCTAGTTAACCAAAGGAACTATAACGTCTGGCTGCATTCAGTGGGAAATAAAAATAAAGAGCCTGGCTAGCAACGTCTGTTCCAGGTGCACTGCTTTTCAAACAGTATCAGGGCTTTAATAAGACACCACTGGAGCGTGCATTCAGCTGGTCAGAGCAGCCTAACTCCAACATACGCAACTATTCTATCGGCTTCCCACTTAAGACACACACAAAGGAGACTCAGCCGCTTTATTGATGGAGAAAAGGCAGCCAAAGCTCTCCCCCGGTTTCTGACTAGCTTCCCAAGAAAGGCTGGCAAATGGCAGCCCTTTAGATGCCTAACAAGAGCAGCCGGCAGACCTGGGCAATTGGACTCCTTGCCTGCACGGACGCTTCGAGATATGCACTCAACTCTGGAAACAGAACAGAGACCCAATTTGTACCGTCAACGTCACCATCGTATGAGAGCGGTCTAGCTTGTGATTTTGAAGGGTTTCTATAATGTCGTTCCCAATGCTACTCCCTCCTCCTATGTTGTTCCAAAAAAAAAAAAAAAAGGTAGTGAATGTTTCAAAACCAGCATGTGCCTGGATCAGGCCACACATGCTGAGCAGCTGCAGCAGTGCTTGGGTCAGAAATGCAAGGAACGAGTCTGAGATCCCAGTGGACCTCTTCCGATGGAGAACAGCGGAGCAGGAAGGGGAGGGGAAAGGGGAGGGCAGATGGCCTTTATCCAAGCCCATCCTTCATCACTGGCATCCAGGATGTCCCAATACCGGGGCCTGGATTATTCCTGAGAAAAAAATCCCATGTCTTGACTGAATTGGGCGGGGGGGGGGGGGGGTGTCACAATTTGAACAATGGAACAATTCATTGGCAAGTTCGTTACATCTCCCGTTTCTACACCTTGAAAGCAATCAGCTTTTGGAAATACATCGTTCTGCACAGCTGCTGCTAGCAAATGGAAGAGCCATTTCTTCAAACAACTCAAATCACTATTTTATAAAAAAAGGGGGGAGGGGGTAAAAGAAAAATAAAGAGTGGTTTTATTACAATGATCCGTCCTTCGTTCAGTTCACTTGCCCAGATTCCCCCAACCGCTGGTGGAGATCTAGGGAGCCCAAGAACCTTCCTGGCAAAACTGAGGTGCCATTCTGCCCTTCACCATGATGGCCTTCACTCCGAATAGTGCATGATGGATTCCACGTAGTTCCCTGGAAAGAGTCCCGTTACTCCATTCATGACGCCTTCATACCACCCGTCATCGTTCTTCTTGATGACATAGATGATGGCCCCTTCTTGAAAGGAGAGTTCGTCCTCCTTGTCTTTAGTGTAGTCATAGATCGCCACAACTAGAAACCAAGCACAAAGAAAATGAAAAGACCCAAGAGGGCGCAGCGTTTCCCCCCAGACTTTGGTTGTTTCCAGTAACAAACAGGTTTCAGGTGGGCGTTTTCCTTCTTCCCGAACAGTGGGAATGCCTCTTAACGACCACTATCAGTTTCCTCTGAATCTGCCCACTCTTGACACTGAAAAATCAGTTTAAAACACATTTTACTTTCAAATGTTGGAATTCTTAAAAGTTGAGAGAGGGAGAGATTTTGTGCTACCATTCCCATAACAGCCATGGGAAGCACTATATAAGCAGTAACCAAGCAACTACAGCTGCAAGGAAGCCAGTCTGGCCAACTCACACAAATCTTCTCTGGTAGTCACTATCAGGGGAGCCCATTTCTACTTGACCAAAGTGGTAAAATTGAAAACACTGCATGTTGGAGGTGGTGGTGGGGGGAAATCCTGCTTATAGTTTTCCTAAGTGCAGGAAAAAGACAGGTACGAAGAATTCTAGCTTTCCTACTCAGAAAACCACAAAACGATGCGAGCGAGGAGAACAGTCAATGTACAACAAAAGACAAGGCACTGCCTTGTCTCTCTGCAGCTGCCTGTTAACCACAGCCCTTTCTGCCACTGCTCATTCCAGAACAGGACCAGTCAACCCGTTTTTGGTAGTCCTGGGCAACTGCCTAGAGTCACATGGCTGGCTGCCACACTGGATTTGTTTTTCAGCTCCGATGCTTCAAGTAACTGGACCAAATCATGTGGTCATTTAGCAGAGAGCCAGTTTGGTGTAGTGGTTAAGTGTGCAGACTGTTATCTGGGAGAACCAGGTTTGATTCCCCACTCCTCCACTTGCACCTGCTGGCGTGGCCTTGGGTCAGCCATTGCTCTGGCAGAGGTTGTCCTTGAAAGGGCAGCTGCTGTGAGAGTCCACCCACCTCACAGGGTGTCTGTTGTGGGGGAGGGAGATAAAGGAGATTGTGAGCCGCTCTGAGACTCTTGAGTGGAGGGCGGAATATAAATCCAATGTCTTCTTCCAATGTCTTCGTCTTCTGTCCCTTCTAAGCCCAGCTCTGATTTTATGAAATCTCACTGGTCATTTCCATGTCAGCATGGGAGAGAAAGAACAGCCATTAGTCTGTTAACAATTCTGGTGTTTTCCCATACTGGTGCTTGACACAGCAAATATAGGTTTCTTTAGTAGCTGGATTCCAGGATTAACAGCGGCTCCAGCAGTTTTGGAAGGATGACAGATCAACAGTTGCAGATGGGCAGAGAACAACAGTCAGATCTATCATACTGCTGCAACTGACATACAGCATCCTTCCACTTGGCAGGAGGACAGAGATCCAATTTATTCTTTACAATTACAGGATCTGCACAAATGTGAGACTTAGGTCAATTATGCACAGCTTCCTGCAAATTTTCCAAGCTTGACTTTGGGTTTTGTGCCCGCCTTCTGCACCATTCATTCTGTAGCTACAATTTTAAAATGCACTTTTCTACATTGGGGTGGGAACATCACTTGTGATGTGTGGGGGAAGGCATCCGAAGTTTTTAAAAAAAATTACACAGTTGCCCTAATGCAGCTGTACAGTAGCGTCCAGCGAGCGCCTGCCATTTAAGTCCTCATGGTTGAGTTTTTGCTCCTGCATTTCAGCTTCAGTTGACTGAATGAAAGGGAACACAAAGGCAGGCAGGCAGGCAGAGGGGGGAAACTGATGGTGACACTGGCAAGACTATTTTTTTAACTTGACAAGCAGTCGCAAAGCGCTGCTTTCCATCTTGCCAAGCACTAGGGGTAGGGGTGGCCAAACCTGCTTAACATAAGAGCCACATAGAATAAACATCAGATGTTTGAGAGTTGGAAGATGTGAATGTTTGAGAGCCACAAGACAGGCAGGCAGGCAAATAATACATGGAGGGAGAGGTGGAAAGAAAGCAACTTTAACTTAAATGTATTCTCCAAGCTGCTAGCTGGCTTGGCAAATTGAATTTAAGAGACAAATACCTTTTCCAAACCAGCCAATTGGGCAGTGAGGGCTTCAAGAGCCACAAAATATGTGTGAAAGAGCCACATGCAGCTCCCGAGCCACAGTTGGGCCACCCTTGCACTAGGGGAATCTCTGCTGTGTCATCAGCTGCTGTGAAAAATGGGAAAGAGTCACATGATATCATAATATGGGGAACATGCTGAGGTTACAAAATGCCTAGTACAACCCAATGACATTGGCATCGCAAGACTTGATCGTTAGCAACTTGTCTGTGGGTGCCTATGCAAACTCGACTGCAACTCCGCCACGCTTTGCACTGGTCTACAATTTGTAAGAGAGAAGAGTTCTCAAGCTCTGGAGAGCTTTTTTTTTGTCTAGTGCCACTAAATTGAAAAAAATGTGTATGGGGGGGGCGGTATTTTTATCAATGCCCTAGCGCAACTGCACAGTGATGCTAATTTCCTGCCCTCCCTTGCAAATTCGCATGGCTTTCTCTTTGTGATTCCCAAATTTGATCCTGCACACTGGTCATAATCTTGGCAGTTTATAAAAAGCATGTCCTGTTCCGACTGCGCTCTTTCCTCCTCAAATGGATCAATCCCAAGCAATTCTTAAGTTCGATGCTTTGCCGAGGGGCCCATGTGCCTCAGCCTACATTTTAACATTGGGCTTCTGAAGGCTGCCAAAATGGTCCCCCCTTCTCTAAACTTTGTTCACTCAAGCATTAAAGGGGAAAACGTTTTTATTGCTTTAGGCTTCCCATTCCAGTGTGTCTCTTTCCTTCTCACGTCAATTTCATTCCATGCTGTCCTCCCACACACACACTTTCATTTTGTTTGCATGCAGCATTGAAATCCTTTTTCTTTTTGCTGCTGCTGCTACTGTATGCCTCCTCTCTGATCCCCCCTTCAAGTCAATACCAACAGGAAAATCTCGCACAGCTCCTTTTAAGCTTTCCTCCTGTCATTCCTCCTGATGTAAGAGCCCCGTGGCACAGAGTGTTAAAGCTGCAGTACTGCAGTCCTAAGCTCTGCTCACGACCTGAGTTTGAACCCCGGTGGAAGGTGGGTTTTCAGGTAGCCAGCTCGAGGTTGACTCAGCCTTCCGTCCTTCTGAGGTCAGTAAAAGGAGTACCCAGCTTGCTGGGGGGAAAGCGTAGATGACTGGGGAAGGCAATGGCAAACCACCCCATAAAAAGGCTGCCATGAAAACGTGAAAGCAATGTTGCCCCAGAGACAGAAACAACTGCTGCTTGCACAGGGGACCTTTCCTATTCCCTGTCATTTTAATTTTTTTTAATTCAGCGATCGAGACTAGTGATAGTCTTGTATCACTTGTAAAAAAAAAGGTAAAACAATGAGGGCCAAACAAATAGAACTTTTACACCGATGAAGCAAGGAAGATGGTGGAAGGTACAGAATGGGCAGAACAATCCTGATGAGGGTGGAGGAGTGACCTTCGAGGGGGTGGCAAAAGAGTGGGGGGGGAGGGAGGGAGGGAGGGAATCCAAGGGAATCTCTACATTTTGGAATTATTTTTGGCTTGGAACAGAAACAAGGGAAAAATCGGCACAAACATTTTGATAAAACCAGGGGAAGCAGCAACCAGAAAGCAAACCAAATGCTGGAGGAAAATCAATGCAGAATGAAAAAGAAAACTTGATGGACATACACACTGAAAGTGAGGGCAAATACCCATGCATAATAAGCCTTAGTTTTTCCCTAGTTATGCCAGCAAGAACTGTAACTTCCATACCAGTGACAGTTATGTCCAACAACAGTATTCTGTTGCATGTGTATCCTTTTCTAGAGGGATCATCTTATAGTCAGGGTCATCTTCCTATCTAGTAACTACAACACTGCTTGTGTGCTTAGCCGCTCCTCGCTTATTTTTGCATCCTATGGAGGAAGAGCCGGGTGCCCTTCCCAAAAGAAGGGAGGGAAGCAATAACTTCACAAGCACTGACTTGCTCTCCTTTCATCCTGGCTAGGGCCAGTGCGTGGGAGTCAGCAAGGTAGACAGCAGCCTTGGGCGCCACCTCACCTACAGGGTGCCTCCCACTGCTCCGCTGCTCTCAAGACCCAAGTTTGTGCTCTCCTCCAAGCCTAGCAAGGGGAGACAGCCTCAGAGCAAGGCACGGCAGTCCCACAGTCCTTTCCCCCGCCCAGCAGCCAGGCGGAGGAAGGAGGCAGCACGTCATCGCTCTGAAGCTGCCTCCCCTGCAAAGGAAGACAGCCTCAGAGCAAGGCAGGCAGCCCCACAGCCCTTTCCCCTGCCCAGCAGCCGGGCAGAGGAAGGAGGAGGTGCAGCGTTGCTCTGAAGCTGCCTCCTCTGCAAACAGCTTCAGAGTGAGGCACGGCAGTCCCACATGGGGCCCTTGCCCCTGCCCAGCAGCCGGGCGGGTAAAAGGAACAGTGGCCTCGTTCAAACTCCCCATGGGGGGGGGGGGGCGCAGCCGTGCAGAAACCCCAGTGCCACCCCTGATCCTGGCAAAGGATCTCAAAGACACATCATCCTCAAGAAAATGTATTATGATTGACTGCTGTCAAAAGACTGCACTTCTCTGTATCAATTCTCCACTGAGCTCTCTCCCCTTTCACAACCCACCAAGCCTACCTTTCTCTAAGTAGGTCCTCGGTGCCCACGGTGGATCTTCCTCAGCATAGGGGTCACTGTATTCCACTACTGCGGCTTCCTCCTCCTCATAATCTTCGGGAGGAGGGGGCGGCGGTGGGGATTCGTCGAAGACTGGCTCGTCTGCGGGGGGCGGGGGAGGAGGAGTATCTGAAACTTAAGAGGAGAGCAAAAAATCCACATGGACGTTCTACAAGCCGCCTTCAGATGTCAAACTGAAGCGTTAATGGATTCAAAAGGCTTGTGCCCAGGCCTGCCCTCCTCCACCCTCCTTTCTCACGCACAGCACAATGGAGGAACAGCAAGACTAACTCCAATTATAACACAAGCATGCAAAACATGGGTGCATTTAGTTTTTCTCCCATTCAAGATAATCCTGAGCCAGGATTTGTACCCTGGTGACCTTTGTGAAGGGGAGAAAACCTAATCCATTAAGCTGGATGCCTGCATTCGTCAACACATCACAAATAGCTGGCATTTTGTCTTAGCTTAGCACTCTCTCCTTGAGATCCAGGCAAAAAGTAGGAGGAGCCAGGTACACATGTGTGGCCCAGCACTGGCAGGATTCTAGCACATTTTTTCAGTAGTTCAACTTAGTGCCTCAATGCAGCCAGAGTTCATTTATATTATGTATTCCGTCAGGTGCTTTAGTTATTGTCTCTCACACCTCCATCCAGGCAGAGGCAGGTGTGCGAGAGAGAAAGCTGCTAGTAAGGAGTCTGGAAGTGAATCTAAGCCTTCCCAGATCTTCCAGGTCATAATATCTCTGGATGGACCCTGAATATTTCTGTGATGCCCCCTTTAGATATTTGTATCCCACCTAAGCTGCTTCCAGCCCCTCACCCCTTAGACGTGACCTATGCCCCCAACCCTCCACTTGACTGATGGCAAAAACAGGAGTCAGTGAAGCTCCAAGACCACTGAGGAACCAGCCTGCTGTCTCAGTGTCAAAGGAACCATGCGGACAGTTGTCGCAACAAAGAGAGAGGCTTGGACACCTAGGTACCTTCCTGTCTGCTTCCCTGGCCACTTCAACTTCTTATCAGGATCTTCAAGCTCAACAGAGCTCAAGCCGGCATGTCCTGCTTCAAGGGCAGGGCCGGTAAGACTGGGAAACCAGGGGATAAGCCCCTCCCCTCCAGGATCAAGTTTAAGCCGACCCTGTTCTCAGAGAGAAGGAGCCACACTCCCAGTAGTAAGGACTGACCCACTACCAGGAGCATCGGAGAAGCAAGAACTTTGAAGGAGATGGTGCTCCTGCAGGAACGTGACCTATCTGCTGATCCATATCTGCACCCTTTACAAACTGTGCTACTCATCACAGGCTGCTGGCTGAAACCAGACAAAATTTACTTAAAGTGGTTTATCAACAGCGCAGCTAAACATGGAACCTCTGCTGGATTTGGGGTGAGAAAAGGTATTTAAAAAAAGAGATTTGCAGTCCAAGGACATTTGCTCGCTCAAGCCTGGCACACAGAGAGAGCGCTGAAGCTCCAAGATCAGAAATCCTGAGTGGCTCTACAGAGATCGCAGCATAACGGAAAGGCACACTTACTATTTTCCTGAACTCTGGCCACAAATCCCATGAGTGGTAACTGAGGAGTTACCTGTAGGATGGAGGGCGGCGGTGGTGCGAGAGACACTGCAGCGGAGGAGCAAGAAGGAGAAAGCTTCGGGTTAGAAACTGATGGGACAGGAGCAGAAAGAGCATCAGTCAGGCACTTGCAGCTTCCTGGAAAACACTAAACATTGCCACGGAGAGCAGGAGACATGGTAAGCAGCCAACGTGTTTTAACTAACTAATATTCTCTGGAAATTAACACAGGGCTTGTTTCAGGAACAAAAAAAGATAATTCATGTTTAAGTGACATCTTCTGCCGTTCCCAGGGAAAAATTACAGAAAACATTCAAACACTTTAGTTGCTCAAATACAGCCATTTATTTTATTGGATCTGCATCCCACCCTTCTGTACCACCTTTCCAGAATTTGGTAATTCAAAAGCACAAGGGAAATGCCAAGTTGCAGATAACACTGGTCTCTTTCTAGCTGAAGCCGTAAGTTCCAGGGGTGACAATTTCAGATAACCTGACTCAAGGTGTCTCTGTGTGCAAAGCCACAGACAGAAAGCTTTAACAAACTGAAGGAAAGGAAAGGTCCCCTGTGCAAGCACCAGTCATTTCCAACTCTGGGGTGACGTTTTCACAACGTTATCACGGCAAACTTTTTACGGGTTGGTTTGCCATCGCCTTCCCCAGTCATCTACGCTTTCCCCCCAGGAAGCTGGGGACTCATTTTACCAACCTCAGAAGGATGGAAGGCTGAGTCAACCTTGAGCCATCTACCTGAAACCCAGCTTTCGCCGGGGATCGAACTCAGGTCGTGACCAGAGCTTAGGACTGCAGTACTGCAACTTTAACACTCTGCGCCACAGGGCTCTTAATAAAGGTACTGTCGCCTGAACAGGGACATGAACCCTGGACCTTCAGATTAAAAGTCTGATGCTCTACCAACTGAGCTATCCGGGCTCTGTTAACAAACTGAACAACCTCACTATTTCCCTGGGATTTCAGAGAAATGCTTGTGTGTGACTAAGCCCAACTTTGAGTGAAGCAGAGTATAGTTTGAGAACCTTTGAGTAAAGCTGCGCAGACTGAAAAACTCAAGTGTGCATCCTGTGTAATCCTCCCGGAGAGGTCAATGGGAGGCTTAAGCGGCCACCCACAGCTTTGCTTTCTGTCTTGGGACCAAATGGACGCCGTTCGTTTCTACGCCGCAGCATTCAGCGAGGGCCACCTTTGCAGAAGCCAAGCCACAGTGAGCATTGACCTCTCCACCATGGGGCTGCTGAGGACCATGCAAGCCAACAATCCAGCATCCGTGCCCAAACCCTCTTGTTCTTTTGCTTGCTGCAAGTGCATCTACAACCAAGTGTCAGTGACTGGGCAGGAGCTGTATTTCAGGCTACCTGGTTGGAAGGCAGCAGCACAGACCTTTAGTGGGGCTTCTCGCATTCCAGGTGTCTTTTCAAGCCCTGCACTTAACGAAGAAAGAGGAGACCAGCCCCGTGCTCTTATAGCCCCCACATCCCCAGAGGCTTCCAACGTTCGCTCACTGTAAAATTAACAAGCAGCTCCCCAGCCAAAGATGCCTCTTCCTCCCCCGTCCTGCCAATTCTTCCTTTTCCTGAGACGGCAGCGATTTGGGTGTCCTCACCAGCCCTTTCTCTGCACTGGGTCCCCGCTAGAAGTCTGTTGCTTCTGTGCTGGAAGAAGTCCCAAGTCCATGGATCCCTTTAAGCAGCTAAAAGCCAATGCGTAACAAACCTCTCCTTGTCTGTTGCTTTGCCACAGGGAAATTATGCTCTTTGTGATTTACTGTTCATGCAAATAACCCTTTCATGCATTACTTTCTTCTTGACTAAATAGACTGAATTGGAATTATGTAACTTATTTACGAGCTATTTGGCGTCTTCTGTGGTACCTTCCTAGAGACACGGTGGCTGGTAAAGAGCCATCCATTTACACACATGCACACACACACAAGGGATTCCACAAAGATGGTGAATAGCGGGGGGACAGAGAACATTTTTGTACAGAGGAAAAATTAAACTTGGAAGGTCAGTCTTGTAAAATGGCCTCTCTTGTTTGGTTGACAGGGAGTCATATTTATTGCCAACAACTTACTCCAGCTAACAGTGTCATGTTTTGCCATATGCACGGGGGCAAAATGTTTCACCTACAAAGCAATGCAGCCAAGATGTGCAAATACATCCCTTTTTGCAACTGGGGGCATCACACAGGTCCATGGAGAGAGGGACTGGGCTAAGTGCATCACTGCCACCCTGGAAAGCACAAACCCAGCAGGCCAGTAGAGGGGCTGGGACAGGAGTTCCTGAGCCCCCTGGCAACTTGCTCTCAGCCTCACTTGTCGATTCACAGGGTTGCCAGGAGGACGAGACCAGAAACACAAAGCATCTTGTCCAAGGAGTAAATTACTCTGATCTGCCACCGTTTCCCCACAAACAACAACAATGCTGCACACACAGAAAGCCAGAGCCCTTCTGCCAATGCCCAGTTACATTTGAGGGGGGGAGGGCTTGTACTGAGGGAAGAGTGCATCACCCAAGGAGTGTCATTCAGACCCAGACATGCCACATGTCCATTTGGCTGAACAGAATTGACCCTCTTTGTCAGAGGCTCTGCACCCCAATTTATTTGGCCACATTAGGAGTGCAGTCCAGGCTTCTCCGGGCCAGCTGCTTCTATGCACCAGATAATTCCCCTACCAAAAAAGGTGAGCCGCCCTGCTGGTGATGGAAAGTGCCATCAAGCCACAGCCAAGTTTATGGCGACCCTGCAGGCTTTCCAAGGCAAGAGACGCTCAGAGGGGGCTCTGCCACTGCCTGCCTCTGCGTCATGATCCTCATTTCCCTTGGTGGTCTCCCATACTAACCAGGGAGGCTCAAGCGGAGACTTTGCAAGGGCAGACAATACGATGTGTAACCTCCAAATAGGACAGCAATGTCCCGGAGGAGGAGCCTAGAGTGTAGCACTTTGCAAGGAAAACACAGGATGTGATGATGTTTGGTCAGCTGTTGACAGGAAGCACTGTGGTAAGGGCCACAATCTGTCTGCAGACGTGGAGGACTTTAGACCTGACATCAGACCATCCTGAAGAAAGACTAACACAGAAAAACAGTGAAGGGAGGGTCATTCCGAAGGCACCAACAGGAAGTGGGGAAAAGTGTTTCCTGCCTCCCTGAAGGATGGGTAGGAATCACCCACAGAGATGGCTTCTGCTTCAGAGGGAGAATAGACAAGATAAGGCTAACCTGGGTTGTCGTTATCTGAGCAAGCCACCCTAACAATTAGCAATTTGGCATGCCCCACTTCTTTGAGCTCACAACTGCTACAACAGAGCCACTTTTTTAAAAAAAACCCAATCAAATGCCTTCTGAAAACTGAGCAGAGTTTACTAAGTGTTATGGGAGACCCAAGCCTACAGCCAACCCAGGTTTGTTTGTAATGCGTGGCATGATATCATGGCTTGCGTTTTCTTACCCTGCTCCAAATTTTGGACAGACATGCACTTTTTTTTTTTTTTTACCAACAAAGGCTATTATTTTACACAACAAATGGTATCTAAATCAAACTGGTTGTTCTTTCAATTTGTTAATTATACGATTTTGGCACAGATTCTGACTTTGTACCAGGGGTAGAATTCTAGCAGGAGCTCCTTTGCATATTAGGCCACACACCCCTGATGTAAGTGTGGCCTAATAAGCTCCTTGTAAGCTCTTGGAGGATTGGCTACATCAGGGGGTATGGTCTAATATGCAAAGGAGCTCCTGCTAAAATTCCACCCCTGCTTGGTACTATTTTGCATGCTTAAGCACTGCCCACCAGCTATATGTAACTCTGCTCACTGTACTCCATTTCATCATCTGATGAAGTGTGCATGCACAAAAAGGCTTACATTCTGAATAGAACTTTGTTGGTCTTAAAAGTGCTACCGGACTCCAACTTCGTTCTATTTTTTTACCAAATGTTGTCCAGGACAGTAGAGGAACCGGTCACTATGGCACAGCACTGGCAGATGGGCAGATGCATCAGGGAATGTATGTTAGATAGGACAATGACAATTTTTTTAGAAGGGAACATGCATATGGTGTTAATGCTGTTATCGAATGGAATGAAGTGTGCAAACGGCATTGGCAGATGGGTGGGTGCATTGGGGTGCTGAATTCTCTCCACCGGCCCTGCGGTCTCACCTGGGTTCTGGCTATAAAACGGTCCTCCGTTCACCTGGTTCTGAAGGCTGTTCTGTGAAGTGATGGAGGGAGGGCGCCTGTACGGCAGAGAGCCCCCTATTGTTGGAGGGGTGTGCCGAGCAACAGGCCTGTTCATGCTGTAGAACTGAACAGGGTGACCTGTCGGGGAAGAAGAAAGAACGCATGAAGAGGGACAACAAAGACTGAGGCGGGGACTTCCGTGTGCATGCAACAGATTGAAAAAAGTTCTTCTGAAAACGTCATTTGTCAGAACTGGAGCCAATAGAGATGATTTGCCAGCTAAATACAAAACCTACCGTTCTAAAAGTTTTAAAAATAATTCCACTGACAGGGAATGTATGTTAGACAGGATAATTCAATGACAGTTTTTAAGAAGGGAACATGCGTTACAGTGTTAACATTTGTATTGAATGGAATGATGCGTGCAAATGACAGGTACAGTCCTACCCGGAGGGGAGCACATACACACAAAAAGGGGGTCCTCCAGATGGAGTCTGTGAGCTCTGAAAGCAGCTAACCAAACACAGCATGGCAGAGGGTACAGAATCCATTGAGTTCTGCCTGATTTTTAAGAATGAAGCAATGTGCTGAGGCAGTGCTCGGGTCAGTCACACAGTCTCAGCCTAACCAACCTCATGGGGGTTGTGGTGAGAATAAAATGGAGAATAAAGCAAAGTTCTTTGGTACCCACAGGGGAGGAAGGTGGGGTTATAAATGATGTAAATAAAAGGCGTAAACTGTAAAACTATTCTTTGCACTCCAGATGCCAGACAGCCAGCAACTCATAACATTCAGTATCACCAGTGATGCTATCAGCCACCAAGAAAACGGCAGAGAACTCACACTCTTTATAGTTCTAGAGACGGTGTGGAAGGATGGGCACTCTAGATTTGCCTCTCTGCAGAAATGGTTTGGGGTTTGTTGCTGTAGCAGCGCAACCAAAGCTCAATCAAAAACAAAACCATCTTATTCCTTCAACAACTCGGGGACCTGTCCAATGGTATCTGTCCAAAACGCCATCATGTTGGCTCCTGGCATGTTACACAAAGGATTTTGCCATGGTTTTAACTTTCTAAAATCCTGGAATGGTTGACAAGGTATGCTAGTGCCTTTCACTCCATTCTTGTGGAGAAAGAAATAATCCTTCCAAAGAAAATCAGATGAATGATCCCCTTGCCCCCGGAAGGGGGGGATGACCCTCAATCTGAATTGTCCATCAGCCTTAAGACAGTAATCGCATCTTTGGTTCAGCTGCCTTCAGAGAATAAAACGCCACTCACCTGCGGAAGGAGCGGAAGAGGCGGCAGGGGGAGTTGGAGAAGTGAAGCCATCGGCCAGGGGCTGAGCCCCTGCAGCAGCGGCAGCATCTGGGGCAGCGGAGGACGGGGCAGTGGCAGGAGGGAGAGCAGTGGGAGCGGGGGCAGAAGTAGCAGGAAGGGGAGAAGAGCCAGCTGAGCTGGCGGGGGCTAGGGGGAAAGAGGAGGAAGAGGAGGAGTTAATCAGGAGTCTGGGTTAGCAAGGTTCAAAAAAGCCGTGTTTTTTTTTGAGTACTTGGTGTTAGATGTTCCATTAATGTTTCGCGCTTTAGCAAGAACACAAAAAAGTGATGGAGGAGGGGATAAAAGAATGTGGTTTCTGTTTGGGAAGGAGATACCCCTGTTGAATGTAGCAAGGAAATTTAAAAAGAAAAGAAAAAGAAACTGGTGGAGAGAGCCAAGAAAAGGACATCTCTTCCACTTTACTCGCTCACCACACTGTGATCCGACGTCCCCCTCCCCAGGAAACAGTTTTGCAATCTAACCAGTCCTCCCCTCTACTTGGCATATGCCACTTTAGTTAATTCAAGTAAATTATGTACATCACAAAAACCTTAGCTGCAATCTAGCCTTATTTTCGGCACAAAAGCCAAATATTGCTTTTCTCCCTAAATGTCAACCTTGCTGATTTTTGATACGAGTGCTATGGAAGAGGCATGTTTCTGTCGACGTAAAGGGGAAAAGAATAAACCGTCAAGATTTCTGTAAATCCTTCGTGCAAGTTAATTTCTCAAGAGTACCAAAAAAAGAGAAAAGAAAACCATAGTACTTTCTCCTATTCTTAGCTCTAGGAATCTGCTGCAGCTTCTCAAAGAGGTACAAAACTATAAATCATGGCATTCATTGTGCATTCCCAAACCAGAACAACTACATTATTTACAAATCCCAGCCTCCTGTTATTTCCCTCCCCCCTCACCCCAAGCAGAAAGCGCCTCTAAAAATGTCTTGGGTTAAGACCACAAATCCTAATGACCTCAACAAATACGATGTATTTTTAGTATATTCAAATTGTGACAATTGTTAAGTATTCAACTGGATACAGAATATAATTTGCAAAAAGGATAATTCCATTTCCACACCAACGGTTAAGGTTAAGGATTTGCTGCAGGTCTTTCTGTACCGTTTCTCGTACTTGCTCTGGGCTTAGGAAGCAGCTAGCGATCAGCTCTAGAGACGCCCTGTGCAGCAGTTGTACTTCTTGGCCTCACAGCTGAGCAGTTAAATTATATTAAAGATAAAATGAAATGGGTTGACTGGGAAGAGTAAAGATGCTTTACCCCATGACCTACATTGCCTGGCTTTCCCTTCCTGCTGATAACTTTAATTAGCAGAACGCTTTCTGGATTGCAGAAAAACAACAGCCCCAACACTTTGCCAGTGCAACGAGGGTGCGCATGCCCATTCGAGGTGGCTCCATTATTACCATAAATGAAACATTCTTTTCCAAATGACACTGATGGGGATGCTTAAAGAGCTATTGAACTTTTGCCCCACCAAAAAATCTTTCCCAATAAACTCACCATCATCCTCTGAGATAACCAAACAGCTTTTTCCAAGCAAGGTTAATTGTGGCTTGGATGTGGTATTTTTTCAGTGAGAAACTGCCCTTCCCTCCCCTTACCTTGCCCTCGACAACTGCCCATTCTATCAGACACAAAGGTCTGCCACCAAAAAGGAACGAACCAGTGCATGCCCATGTACTTGCAAAAGAAACAGGAGCACCTGGGGATCATAGCCTAACTGTATTACATACCCACCCTTTTCTGGAACAAAAATCTGATTACCTGCTGCTCCAGTTAACCACCTCTTTCAAAATTAACTGATCAATGTGGCTGATAAAAAAGGATGGTTTAGGTTTAATTAAAACCAATCCTGTATTAAAACAAATTATACCCCAAAATAATTACACGTACTCTGCTTGCTCAATCACCATTCCGGTAAGCTATGAGCATTAGAAGGTACTACAAATGGTTTTTTAAAAATCAGAACGCACACCCATGGACACTCGCAATTACTCATGCAGCAGAGAGGCAACACGGGTCTTCTTCTAACTGGCAGACGGGATGACACAAGGGTGTGCTTTCAGAAATCTCAGATTGCAACCCCTACACTCAATTGTGTAAAAGTCTGGATATGTGGATCAGGGTCCATAGGTTTCACTTAAAAAAAAACTAGAGACATTTTCTTGGAACAGATGAAGCTGCCTTATACTGAATCAGACCCTCAGTTCATCAAAATCAGTATTGTTTACTCAGACTGGCAGCGGCTCTCCAGGGTCTGAGGTTTTTCACGCCTATTTGACTGGACCCTTTTTAGTTGGAGATGCCAGAGGTTGAACTTGGGACCTTCTGCTTACCAAGCAGATGCTCTACCACTGAGCCACTGTCCCTCCCCAAGCATGCAGTCTATGTGCTTCCATCTCTGCTAGCTTAAAACAAACCTTCTGTTTTCCACCCCAAGGACAAATGTAAGAAGGCATATATAAACAGTATCAGGACACACAAAACACTTGTTCATCTTCCATGTTTACAGAGAAAAGGATGAATTATTCACATTTACAAAAAAAACCCCGATTACTCTGATAAATAACCATACAAAGAAGGAGGGGGAGGAGAGAGGTTCGCTTACCTGGATACACACTGGGAGGGGAGGGAGTAGGGACAGCGATAGGAACGCCCACGCTGCCGCTCCCGCTGTTCTCACGACTGCTGCTCCGACTGCTGGGGTGACTCCCGCCACTGCTCCCACTGCTGCTAAAGAAATCAAACAAAACCACCAAGGTATCTATATCCCATTCCACGAGGTACATAACAGCCTTACAGCAGAAGCTCGCCCATTTTCAACATTGGGGACACAGAAACAAGCAACACGTATATTTAAAGTTATCTACTGATGCGTTTAAACTAAGATTAAGATGCACAAGCCACAGACAACAACAGCTCCCTGCTACATGATCGGAAATGGCATCCAGGAAACTGCCCAAGGGCCCCGCGCGTTACAAACCACTGGCAAACAAAAAGCTTGCATTTCTAACAGCCTGGATTTATTGGCATTGCTTACATTGTTGAAGGAGACGCTGCTAGGCAGGCAGTAACAGTTTTTAAACGCGAGAGATCTCACTGACACTATTACTTTTTGGGCTGCCTGAGGCACCTTTCCCCCTTCTGTGCAACTCAACTTCCGCAGCTCAGACAAAGGCATTCTGCAGCTAGGATATATCTTCTAAAAGCCCACAGAGGGGGGAAATAAAATCATCCACGCTTCCTGTGGTTTACTGAACAATCTATTCCAAGTGACCGACATTTTTGCAAGCATCGGACCCCTCGAACTGTTCAGTAGGAAACCTCTGGGCTTCGTAACTTCCACTGGGAAGCAACTCCAAACCTCACAGCTACCTGGCTCTGATTAACAGGCGCAACATTTTAAACATTGCGCATTGCCTTGGGCACCTTGTGGCCGAAAGGCGATTAAATAAAAGCAATAAACCAAACATCAATTGGTCCAATATGGTAGCATCCTGATCTCATTTGTGCTGTTGTGCGATTCAGCAAGCAGACAGTAGACTGCGGCTGAATAACCTTGTTTAGAGACAAAAAGAAAAAGAAAAAAGAAAATTGCACATCATGCAACTTGGGAGGAAAAAGCATCCCGGTTTCCCCTTAACTCCCTATGGATTTCACAGGAAATCACGAGAATTTTGAAGGTCTAAATTAAGGGGGGGAGGGGAGAGGTGGGGTTTAAAAGCAGATTGCTGGAAGCTGCGTGGTTATGCCTTAATTATGGTTTATGTTTTGTGCAGGAGCAGACCGAATACCTGTAAGTGCGATTCCTCTGATTCACAGAAGCTGTTCTAACAGGGCTCTGCTGCGAGGGAGCCATATTACGGGTTGGGCTAGGTACATAGTCATTTGGTACCACTGGAGGACGCACTGGCTCCAGTGTGCGATAGGGAGAGTGACGCCTACACAAGAAAAACATACGTATGGAAGCAATTTCAGACAACGAAATACACCAAAGACGTCGGGCAAGGCACTGAAGAACTCCTGCTCGCTCTTCTATCGGAGATGATGGATAGGGCGCGATCCGGTCCACCGTGGGCAGAACTGCCACGGGCTTCACAGAGTCTTCTTCCCTCCCCTTCCCCCTAGTACACACACAGTCTGCACAACGGATGGCCAGGAGGAATGGAAGGCTTCCTTGGGCCCTCCCGTATTTCCCATCCAACCTCCTTTTTTATCTTGATGCAGCTCGCTTGAGCTCCAGAGAGCAATCTGTACTGGGGGAGAGCGGTGAGAGACACATGGGGATATGAAAAGCCATGCACCGATTCCTCGTACCCCCTGAAGGCCCATTGCACATGCTTGTTTTAGCTTGAGGGCCTGGGAAACTAGGGCTCTGTTAAGCATGTGGGAATCCTCCATGCACTGGCGCTGTGCCCATAGTGGACTGGATGGTGCCAATTCTTTATATTTAGAAACTGAAGGACATTCAGGATAGCCAGTTATTTATTCCAAGTAAACAGCAGAAAACAGCATAGAGGTGCCGTATACACCAATGTCAACTAAAAGCCCAAGAAGATTCTGGAGAAAGTAGATGTTTAACAAACATTTTCAATGGCTTAAAGTCACTGCATCCTGGCTATTCTACAAGATGCATCTATCGGAGGAGGGAAAGAAAACACCTCCAAATCCCACACCGCAATTTTTGGAATTCAACAAATCAGAAATTTTATGAAGCCACAGTGAACACAACAATCATCCCCCCCTGGATAATAATCCCTTTGCATCCTCCCCATTCCCCTTCTGAGGTGCACCAGATTGTACTCACCCAATGGTTCCTTTCCCTGACAATGGAGGGCTGGGTGGTTTCTGGGTGGGTGGTGTAGTACGAGGCAGGCCACCCATTTTCATATTCTGGGTACTAACCTGCAGGAGAGGCAATGGGAAGAAAAACCACCTTCACTAAACTCAGGTAAACAGCAACGAAATAAAATTCCTCTGAGAATTTATTTGCAATGTTAAAGAAGGAGGGGGGACATGCAAACAATTCAGAAAGACAAAATAGTGGTCATACACTTTGCACGGAATCTATTTCTTTGCTTAAGGTCATTCCTGGCACTCAAAGGATTTGTGATTGCTTTCTGGGCATAACACGTTCACCTTTACACCACTGCATTTAACTTTGGGTCAAAGGGCACAGCATGCCTATCTCACTGAAAACTCTGCTTACTGGGTTCAGCAGATCATTTCACGCATTACATTTTGTATGTACCCCAGAAGACAATTTACCCGTACATCTAGAACCATAACACACATGTGCACAAGACAACACAGATTTTTTGCTGCACGTATCATACAGATACACATATCTGGGGGGGTGGGACTGGCTACAGCGCCCCACCAAACACACACGTGGCAGCAAACGCGTATTTGCCATAGCATGAGTGAAGCATCTCTCAAAGCAGCTAGGATGCTTGCTTCAAAATGCTTTGTTTCATCGACCTTTTTTGTACTAAATCTCAAAACAGAGAACGAGGTGTTAATACATAAAATCCTTAAAATAAACCTTCTCTTCAAAATGATTCTATTGCATATTCTGTTTTTAATATTTTATGTTGTTTTAAACTGTTGTTAGCTGCCCTGAGCCCATCAGGGGAGGGCGGGATATAAATTTGATAAAATAAAATTTTAAAAATACGAAGAAATGTCTCCTGTGTCTGGTTCTTAGGAGAAATGCCATAGCAGAGGCTCAATGAATGCCAAATTGTTCTACTGAAAAATGAAAATGCTATATGGTCATGGAACTTGGTGTGGACAGCTTGTAGTCATTGGCATTTTTGTCTAAATCAATGTCTAAATCAATCTATATCCCCTTCTAACCGTGCTCGAAGTGGCTAACAAAACAGTACACTGTGCTCCCACAATGCACTGCAACACTGGTCTTCTCTGAGTCCTTGCCATGCAACCGTCAGTTGTCCTGATGGGGTGCCTTCCAAGCCTTCCCCATCTTTCGGGCTCGAAGAACAGAGTAGCTGGTGTCAATCTTCACTGGGTATTTGGAGTTCTAGGAGTCAGCTGTTGCTTGGCAAGGAGGAAAGAATGAACTGCATGTTCTGAGCACATGTGTTGCATGGGTCCCAAGCTCAATGTTTTGCACTGCCAGTCCCGTTATCTCACGACAGCCCTCTGCCCAAGACCCTGGGAGAATAACTACCAGAGCAAGCAGACAAAACTGAGCTACAAGGACCAACACTCTCGAGACTCAGTATAAAACAATCCTGTATATTCACCTGCTATGGTACTGCACGTGGCTTTCACTGTGGTTACAAAAGCCACTGTTGCAGGAAAAAAAAGAATAAAATGGAGTTCTATAACCTCATCCAGCCAAAACTCTATTAGAAGTTCATGCAATTAGCTCCTAAGGAGTCAATACCAGCCTCTGAATTTTAGAGTAACACCAAAAAAGGAAATATATTTCAAGTGTTTATCTTGAAGCTTTCCATCCTTATTAGTAGTTTTCACATATACCTGTCTAGATGATGCAGTTCTACTTACAAATTAAATGAGAAATTTATCAGGCATTTTAATGAGATGGCCCTCTTCGTCTGAGTGGTCTTAAAAGAATGATAGTATCATCACAGCAACTTCTTGTACCAGTCTTTTTTTTTTTTCGAGCTGTTGGGCATTTCACTGATTTATTTGATGATGGATTACATAAATATGAAATATTAATGTCTCATGCTCATCAGCACTTCTGTGGGTTTTATGAGATAAACATGATTTATTTCCACATAAATCAAACGGAATGAGAAAATTGCAATGGCTTATATTTGCATACTGAAATAGCTAGCTAGGTGAACAAAGTACGCCAATGGAAAATGAACTAACCCAAGCCCAAACGCCAGGTCAATGGAGAGGGCCCTGGGAACAGAGCACTGGATACTTACCGTGGAGAGCCCTTCTCCTCTGAGGGAAGGAGGACATCTTGAGGGTGATTCCCACCATTCAATTAGGGAGGCTGGAACGTTATTTTTCAACTTCCTGTCTCTTGCCTGTGGGAGGCGCCCTCTTCAGTTTTGGTAACTCCAAGGGGCAGTTAGACTATAATGTCAACTCTAGGAAAGAGAATTCTAGGAACGAGCAATAATGTAGATAATTATAAACAGGTAAATAATACTATTGAGACAAGAAGCATACCTGCTAAATAACTAGTTTGAGGATGACTTTGGAAGGGACAAGATGTCCTCCTTTCCTCAGAGGAGAAAGAATGGTCCATTCTCCCTGAGGCAGAGGACATTTTGAGGGACCTCCCAGAGCAGTATCCCCAATTTTAGGGTGGGTCATTGTCATCTTCACTTAGGATGTGTTGTAGCATTTTCTGCCAAAGGCAGCATCAGCCAAATTATAAATATTGATGATCTTGTAATGCATAATAAACCAGCTGATGCTTTGCAGACTTCCTTGACTGTTGCCTGCCTTGTGAATGCAGGATTGTTGGCAGCATTCCTGACTGTAATGCCAGCAGGGATAGGAAGTTTATGGGTATTATAGGCCTCTACTACACATGCTCTGAGTGTGCTGCTTATGGCCAACTTGGACAACCTTTCTCCTGTGTTAGGCAGATATAAGGACAAGAATAATGAGTCAGTTCTCCTAGCTCAGCTGGTTTGACAATTATATGTCAATATTGAGGATGCACCAAGTTATCGAGGATGTACCAAGTTATTGAGGATGTACCATGTCTTCTCCTTTTAATGCTTTGAGTTTAGGCAGAAGGACAGAATACATATTTCTTGAGCTCTATGGAAGGCAGAATGGACTTTGGGTATGAAGGTAGGATCTGCTCTAAATGTCCTTGTAAAACATGCATAGCTTGATTTTAGCTGAAAGTGAGCCTAGCTCAGAGACTCATCTGGCAGAAGTGATATCCATAAGAAAAGGCATCTTCATCCTCAGCTATTTCAACAAGACTTCCTTGAATGGCTCCAAGGGTTTCTTGGTAAGTGCCAAGAGAACTATATAGAGCTGTCATGTGTGGGACCTGTGAGCCTGTGGCGGGTCTCTCAAAGTCATACCTCAAAGGAAATATATATGATGTCTTGAACTGATCCTGAACTGGTTTGTTGTCCAGTGTCACCACTCATCCAGATAATCTAATCTATCTTCTCTCCAACGTCCAATATATTTTGGAGTATGTTGGGCAACTTTGTCCACCATAGCATGCTGATCTTTACTTTGGGTGATTCCAGAACAGACAGGCCCTCCTTTCTCATGATTTAAAACTGGAAAGACCTTAAGAGTTGCTGTGATTGCCACACATATAGTCATCCCCAATTGTTTCAACCTTTGCTTGGTATAAGTAGACCCAAGAGTTTGGTCAGGGTCATCAAAGAAGTGGATCTGCTCATGAACACAAACTTGGACATCTCTCTGATTTCCCATGCCTTATGGACTGGTAGAGATAAGAAATGGACTGCTGCCTCAATGATGACCCCCAGGTGCTCTAGCCATTGTGCTGGATTCAGTGAGTTCTTCTGCAGGTTTATGATGAAGCCATGACTTTGTGTATATTAAATGGACGTCCTCATATTCATTAATGATTTGTTTCTGGAGCTGGACCTGATCAGAAAGTCATCTAAATAAAGGTGTATATGGAACTCCTGTTCTCTTTGTTTGACAATCAGATTGATCAGAATCCTAGAGAAGACTCTCGGAGCTGTTTAGAGACCAAACGGGAGCATCTTGAATTGACAGTGGTCTTCCCAGATGCAGAAGCAGAACTACCTCCTGTGCCTTGGAAGAATCAGAATGCGCAGGTACGCCTCTGTAAGCTACATGGACATGAGGAATGCTCTTGGTAGTAGGCATTCTGCAATGGATTGGACTGTTTACATTCTGAAATATCTCAATCTGATGAATTTGTTGAGGAATTTTAAAATCCAGGATGGCTCTCCAGTCCCCACTCTTCTTGGCATAGTAAAGAAGATGGAGTGAATTCTGCATCCCTTCTCTGAAAGTGGCACAGGCTTGATGGTTTAGATGGCAAGATATATTAGATTGCCTGGGTGATCCTGAGGCATTTTTTCTGATCTCTTGGAAGATGAAATGAAGTATTCTGGTGGAGGGCTGGAACATTTTATTGCATAACTCTCGGTGATTAACTTCACAGAGGTCTGCTTGAGACGAGATCCAGACTTTGGAGTAGTCTTCCTCCCAACCGAATCAAGGAGATGTCATGCCTTAGGATGCTTTCCATCCCAGTCAATCTACTCTGATCTGCTCCTGAGCTGCCTACCAAATCTGGAGTTAAAAAGCTCTTCTGAGTTTGCAGTTAATTCCAGTTTGCAGTTTTATAATTTTTATTGATTTTAACTACAAAGAGAAGAGGCACAAGCGTAGATACATTAAAGAGGGGAAGGGGTGAATACAAAGTGGGGAAAACAGAAACAAAGAAAAATGCAAATATGTCAGTTACAATTCTACCTCCAAGTGAAATACCCATTTCTTTCTACCTGCAAGTATGAGGTTCTCCCCATATATTTTACCATCTTTATCTTTCATTATAGATTTTTTTACTAAACTATTACTTAAAATACAAGTCTAAACAATTCTTCAGCACATATAAGTATAAAAGAGTCAAGGCAGTCTCAACACAACTGGCTGGCTAAGCTTAACCATGTTGAAAGCACAGACTAACTTGCTAGTTTAACAATATTGACATTAAAATAAGCATATGAAACAAATATGTTTATCCTAACTAACTTAATTCAAACAGAAAAAAAGAGAAAAAAAACTTTTAAAATGTCATAGAGGATAGGGAGAAAAAAATAAGCTAAAGATAAGACAGAATAGTTTATCTGTCTCAGTATAGACAGTTTCTCCAAACAAACATACTAAGAGCAGATCTACCAGAATTCTAAATAATTGTGTTGTCTGCCTTCTTAACAATTGATCCAATTAACTATTTATTTATATAACATTTTTGCAAAACTTTTCAATCCTTAAGATCTCACTTAACCTTTTAAAATCACATATCAGTTCTTATTAAAAATTCCATATCTAATTACCCAGAGGGAACAACAATTCAAAGACCCTTCTTCCTGAAAGATTTCCACATCTTGATTTTTTTGCTGCTTAACTCAACCATATTGAAAATACAGACTAGTTTATTTGTTTAACAATATTGTCATTAAAATGAGCCTAAGAAACAAATATCTTTATCTGTTAAGAGAAAATCTACCAAATTACAAGATAATTATGTTGTCTACCTTCTTAAAAGTTAATCCAAGTTAACTATTTATTTACAGAAAGTTCTTTTCAAAACTTTTCAATCCTTTAGCTCTTATATACATATTACTCTAGAAGAAACAGCTTAATATAACCCAAAAATCTCACTTAGCCTTTTAAGATCGCATATCAGTTCTTATTGAGAGTTCCATATCCGACTACCCACAGAGAGAGAGACAATTCCTTCTGGGCTGCCAGTATGCCCCTCTCCCCACTCGGACTCCCCCTCCTTGTTCTTTTGCCTCTTGATGGGAAGGGGGGAAAGGAGGAGTAAGGCAGCAGCACATCTCAGTCTTTGACTTCCCTTGGGCATTGTGCCATTAAGGTGACTTGCTGATCTCCTCCCTCATAGTCTAATTATAGAGATGAACTCAGGGGAAGATGAAAAATCCCTGAGTTTTTACTTTATTGGTCATCTGCTCACTTGTCTAACTCCCATGAATGGGAGCCTTATTCTTTCAGACTGAGCAATGAGCTCCCTGGATCTCTGCTCCAAAATGCTGTGGTACTGCAGAACAACCAAGCTGCAGGCCTTCTGGACTGGCCATGCCTGCATTACAGCTGCCTCCAGGAGCTGTTTATGGCTGTGTAAAATGGCCACTGTCATTAGTCAAAAGGCTCAAATTGGCTATGGGAACCAGCATGCTTTTCACCAAGCAGTGCCACAACCACCAAAGTGAGCCTACGGTGGGCCTTTTTTGGTTTCCCCATCAGTCTCCCTTGTGCCTCACATTAAGGACAGATCAGTTTCTCCCTCTGATAGAAATCTATCACTGCCATCTTTCTGCACAGTAATTGGAGTGGCCAAATGATCTCGCTCTCTGTCGCTGCCACAAAATGGTTGCCACTGCAAGAGCAAGCTTGACAGCTGCCCTTGCTGCTTTCCCGGAGAAACTGTGGGTGATTCCCAACCCACTTGTAGGGAGGCAGGACTAACTTCAAACTTCCTCTTCCTGTTGGGATTCACCCCAAGTCAGTTCGGTATTCCTAACAGTAGTAGAACCATACTAGAACAAAGTTACAATAGCATGAAAAACCTTCAACATGAAAAAACAGGAAAGGAAGAATACAATAGATCTAACGGGACACAGTAAAAAGGTAAAAAACCTTCTGTGCTGTTTGTTTGCTTTCTATGGGCAGAACCCATCTCATTCCGCATATCACATAACATAGTGAGGAATTCCTGAGGGAGAAGCATGGAAATAAGATCCCCTGGCTGGGGATTTTCAAACTGGCCTACTCGCAAGTCATGAGTAAAGCGGCTTGTGCCTTCCCCTTCCCCTGCGATGTTGCTGCTTAAAGGGGCCCCCGCGGTGCTCATTCCCGGGTTTCTACGCTCACCGCCTCTGCCGGATGGGAAGGAAGACTCTGCCAGGTCCGAAGCCATCAGCCTCGTCACAGGAACGGAGCGGCCACTTTGGCGCATTCTCCTTGCACGCCGCGAAATGGCGTCTCCGACGAGGAGTTCCGTGCAAGCCTCTGCTGGGTCTTGCCGGCTCCCTTTGAGATTGTTGGTCCTGAGGTGAGGTTCTGACCCTCCCCCTCCAATAGGATTCCATCGTCCTCTTCTCTTCGTGGCATGTTTGCTAGCCGCCTGAATCCTCTTGCCAGCTTCTTCCTCAGTGAGGAAAAAAGAGCGCCAAAAAATGGCAGTTGGGGAGCCGAGGCCCGAACCCGACTGAGGAAAAGGAAGGCACAGTGAGGAAAAGAAGACAGGTAACAGAAGACTAGATAAGGAACAAACAGGAATAAAATAGTAAAGAGGAATATTGAGATAAAGGACTTGTAAATTACTGAGGTAATAAGCACAGCCTATAACTAGGTGCTCTCCCACTGAGGCAGTTAAAGAACTGACTTGGGGTGAATCCCAACAGGAAGAGGAAGTTTGAAGTTAGTCCTGCCTCCCTACAAGTGGGTTGGGAATCACCCACAAGATGGCCTCTGCCTCAGAGGGAGAACTTAGAGGAGGAAGATAGGATAGAACAGAAGAAATTTTTAGAGAAGAGTGAAGGACTGAGAAGGAAAAGTAAAAAGAGATTTGAGTGTAGAAAAAGGCAAAGCCTATTTGCAAGCTGCTCTTCCTGTTGAGGGGAGGGAAAGAAACTGAAGAATGTGACTCCCACAGGCAAGAGACAGGAAGTTGAAAAAATTGTTCCTGCCCCCCTGATTGGATGGTGGGAATCATCCTCAAAATGTCCTCTGCCTCAGAAAGAGAAGACCCCCTTCTTCACCTATACAACATACTAGACTCTGCACCTAAACTAATTTTTTGTATTTTATATTGTGCACTTTTTGTATATGCATTTTTGTAAAAATACATGTAGTGTTTGAAGATTTCTTCCTTAAAATCCAAGCAGTATTTATTTTCTTCCTCAAAATCCAAGCAGTATTTTCTTTATCCAGTCCTTAACTTTTGTCACAGCCACATACAAGACAAAAGTTTGTGATCATGTAGCATGAGGTATGGCATAATACAGAAAGGATGTTCCACCAGGCCTTTGAGTTGGGGAACTCTAAAACCATGCTTTGCGAAGCTCAAGGATAAAGTCTGGTCATAAAACCAGTCACACCAGGAAGAAAATGATGCCCTTTTATAGCCCCAGCAGGTGATTGCTGGACTATCAAGGAAGACACAAAATTCTCAGTTTTAAATGAAGTTGGCTCATCTCAAAGTTTCAAGATAGCTGCATAAATGGAGCCCAACAATGTCCTTTTCTCTCCCCTAAGTATATTTTGGAGCAAACAACTCTTGCATTTTCTGACTATCCAGAGATTTGCTACCAAACGCAAGGGGATACTTTAACGAGGGCTAACACAAAGACTCCATGAGTTGTTCAACAGTTTTCTTGCAGTCTATGTATAATGTGTAAATAAAAACCTAATAATCACATTGACCTTACATTTGTTTGCATCTACATTTAAAAATAAAATTAGAATTAGAATATAAACACTTGGTTTTTAGATTATTATTGGTATTTAGATAATGATTTATTTTAAAAAAGCTTAAGATATACTGCTGAATTCCAACTTTGTTTGCTCATCCAAAAACAGCCTAAGATATACTGCTGAATTCCAACTTTGTTTGCTCATCCTATTTCATGATAAATATGTATAGGCTTTTGTGCAAGTTAAAAAAAATTGTGGTACATCTCATTCCAAATGCTGTAATTTATGAGGCCAGTGAAGATTATAAGGTCATTTACAGAAATGTATTTTGAAACACTACAGAATAAGTCAACTCTCAACAACATGAAATCTTAAATTACCTTAGCCAACAAACTAAATAATATCAATTGGAGGAGGGGTGGATGCAATCTAAGAATGCTGCAAATATGAAATTTTATCCTTGACCTTAAACACTAACAACTGTCTGCTATAGAAGTTATACCCCTTCCCCCCCAATGGTACCATCTATTTTGCAAAACTTGTCAAATATTTATTCCATCTCTTTAGATAGATTTAAGTAATCTTTGTTCACATTTCAACTTTCCAAATGTGTTCCTAGTAGGGGTGTAAAGGTTTTCATTTTAACTTTTGGTTTCGTGCAACTTTGTTAAAATTTCAGAAAGGGCATGATTATCATTTCCCTAAAATTTTGGGATTACTGATATCACTTCTGAAATCCACTGCAGTAAGACTTTCATATTTGGGAATATCATGTACTAATACACCTGGCCACCATTCAGTCACCAGGTCTAACACTCATTGAAAACAGTGCAAAAGTAATCCAAATCAACCCTGAAATTTTGGGAGGACCTTGCTTTGTTTGGGGTATTTCTAAACCAACGCTGAACAGGGAATTACAAGCATTACTCTGGGTGCCTAGGTACCTTCCTGTCTGGTTCCTTGGGCGCCTCAGTTTCTTTCTTATCAGGATCGTTGAGTTCAACAGAGCTTAAACTGGCACGTCCTGCTTCAAGGGCAGGGCCGTTAAGACTGGGAAACCAGGGAATAAGCCCCTTCCCTCCAGGATGAAGTTTAAGCCAGCCCTGTCCTCAGAGAGGAGAAGCTACACCCCCAGTAGTAAGGAATGACACACTACCAGGATCATCAGAGAATATCCCCCTAGTTTCTATGTGATGTCCTCTCTCTAGCACATGAAAATATAACTTTTTCAAGCCACTGCTTAAGTACCAGTACTGATCACACATAAACTAGCATTACTAAACAAAGATAAACCACTTGGGGATACTACATAATGCAATGATTCATCACTAGCTCTACCTGTTCAAGATCTTCTACACAAAATAAATATAAAATGTAAGGTAAAAACTGGTAACTGTTCCCAAGGTCTGGGGATGGAGAGGCAGTTACCCCCTTCTCCACAGTATTACTGGATTACAGTCCCTCCTTTTATTTGACACAATCAACAGAGTGAAAATATTGCATGCACCTGCACAGGACAAGGAGAAACGTCTGCAAGCCAGTTTGGAGATGGATCTCCTGTGTCACCCCATGTTCTGGGAGCCAAAGGACTTGTGAAAGGGAGAGGAATGCAGCACACGTACAGGGCTGCTCCTCTATCAGCGCCTGCCACATGTGCTGATTTGTATGCGGAAAGTGCTCGGTAACCACATTTGAGACGCTATCCCCCAGGACTGCAGAATCCAGCTATTAGCCATGCCATAAAAATGGATTTTGAAACGGAATGCATAAAGAGCAGTTAGTTGGGTGAGAAACTGGAAACTGGGAATGCAGAATCCATATCTCCCTACAAGAAAGGTATCCAAGGCAACCTAGCATAATGTTACATGAAGATAAAATACCTACGCAGTGTCAGAATTTATACTAAAAAATGGCACCATCATAATGGAGTCCTTACAATTTTTCATCTGAAAGACTCTTGAAAATCTATAAGGGTTATACATACCTGCTTTATGGGGCTGGAAGAAGATGCTCTGCACGTCCATCTTCTTATTCTCAGCATCTCAAATACCTTTGGCTATGCTCATCTAAATCCATCCTAGAGACCACTAAATGGCAACTGGTACCATCCTTCCTGTACCCTCACCCCATTTCTACTGTCAGCTTTAATACATCCTTGACGGTACCCTCTGTAGGGCAATACCACAGATACAGACGGCATCCACCCTGTTCCCAGAGCCTTCTTGGTTAATTTGAGTATATTTACAATGTGAGGAGACTTTTCTTAAATGACTACAAACAATGATAACCAGAAAGGCTAAGGTTTGAACACACAAATACAGGCTCAATGGTGGATTGGCTAATTTATGCATGGGCGTCAATGACACATTATTTAATGTGGATAATCGCAGTCATCTCCCATGCTCAGTTGCTCAGCTCTGAGCTGAATAAAGGGGAGTTTCTAACAGCACCATGAAAAATGAATTATGAATATTAATGAAGTTGTTATGGATTAAAATGGGCAGAGATGAGAGTTTTTAAAAATGCTACTTTTTTCAGGCACTTCATGCCAGATCAAATCAATCTGTGCACCTACACTCAGAATCAGATGTTGCAGCTGACAGCAGAAGGTGATAAGACTATCCTATTTTGATAGGAAGGCAACAACTCTAGAGTGTTTAACTTTTAGAAGAAATGTTGTGTTTAATCATTCTCAAAGAATACCTCATTTAAACTAAGCCACTAAAATGAAAATATATTAAAACATAAAGCCACTGAAATTAGCTTTTCAAGTTAGACCTAATTTAGAAATAGTAATTTGATTTCCTAAGCCTTGGTTTAATTCTTTCATACATTTGTTTCTCAAATTCTAGGGAAAGAATCGCTCCACATTTCCAAGCTTCAACATATTACGTTAATCCCCAATATTTTAATTAACTGTGCAATTAAACAGAGTGATTGCTTGATTCATCTTATTCCAATTAGTCTGGAACCTGATTTCAGGATCTTCGGGTATTTTCTCAGTTGAGAGTCTTATAGCTCAATCTACTCATGGGCATCTGTGACTTTTATTTCCCAGACAGCCAACCATTCATGTGCTAGGGCAAACCACTATGGAGAAGGTCGGAAACAGCATGGAGCAGTGCTGTTCCAAGAAAAAAATTTTTCAGAAGCTTCTGGATGCTGCAAGCGTTGATGTGCACTGCAATTCCCAAAAGAGTTAGGCATGCCCATCTTAAACAATGTTAAAGACTTAGATCAGAATGATGTCAGGTGGGACTCAGGAAGTCCTGAGTCCTATTTCTGGCTCCCCCTTCCCAGAATTACACCTTTGATTCTAAATATCTCACTTATAATGAGTATATTCAACAGCACAACACTGAAAACAATACAACAGCAATGTTAAAACTACAAAGTTTGAGGAATGTGCAGACGTAAAACACAAGTGCATTTTATTAGAAGTACAAAGACCTGCAAAATTACCCTGAGGATTTGTTTATTTTTAAACTAGTGGGGAGGGGGGGGAAGACAGAGTGAAAAACAAACATGCCCCATGTTACTTTTGATTTTGCAAAACTAAGGAAGTTTGCAAATTCAACCACTGTTCACATAAAGTAGTCAAATCAGATTATTACATAGGGGGAGGTCATCAATGAATTAACCACACAGCAGCTTCATAACTATCTCATGCAAACTACCAATTTCCCAAGGCTCTATTAATTATCTTGACCTCACATCATCATTTCAGCAGGAAAACTTTTTTAAACGCTTGGCACTGTTAAGCACCAGGCTGGCCCATACTCCCTTCCATTCCCAATATCCCTCAAACACTCCCCATTTGTAATAGTCCATCACAATATAAGAATGAAATCCAGCCCTGCCGTTTCTTACCTTAAATCTAAGCAACCACTTAATGCATAAATGAAGCAAATAAAAGAGGTAAGGAAGAAAAGCATTGAAAGGTTAGTTGAAACTTTCAGGAATATGAAGAGAAAGGGGGAGAAAAGTAAAAAAGTTAAGCATTTCGCATCAACAAAATAATGTATCAATAGATCACAGAAAGAGTGATTTAAGCAGAATGTGCCATGGACAAAGGGCTCTCCAAGATGAAACTCCATTAAGTCATGGACAAACAGTACTGTCTTAAGCTAGCATTAGATGCAGAAAGCAGCACTCAGGGTTTCCAGCGCCTATTCATGAGATTGTGTAAGGTCTCCAAAAGCCAGTTTCTAGCAGAAAACAAACCAGCTGGTTTTTAAGTAGACTAACTTGCAGATGTATTTAGATTGCAACAAATATTACAGCTATTAGGTATTAAAGATTTTTAGCAGAGTTTTTTGAAATGAATGGTTATAATTACGCTCTTAATTTTTTGTATATTTCAATTCTCATGAAATGCTAGAGGCACTGAGCATGGCAGAATCCATTACAGAAAATTATGTCACAAGCCATTAACTGCTTAACCTACAACCACTGAGATACATTTTCATGGAATTGCATGCATTACAGTTCAACTACACAACATTACAAAGGACTTTGTTAATGTACTGCGCAGGTTTTGCAACCAACTTTGCTTGATAAGCAAATAAGTCACAGGGCCAGCATACAAGTTATCAATGTGAGATCTCCAGCAAAGACAGCTTTTATAAGAAATTCTTCAAATTCGTGGCTCATGTCATGGTTTTAGGCTTCACCTTGCAAAACTGAAAAAGTATGGCATTTCTTTTTAAATCAAACACCTACAGAGGTAATGTTAAAATCAGATTGTGAACATGATTTCCCCATACTGTTTTCTACAAATAATTAAAGTAAAGCTCAACATAATCAACTGAAAGCTTAAGTCTATAGCCAGTATTTGTTTGGTCATGTAAAATGCCCCACTAGTACTTTACCACCATCTTTGGAAAGAACTAAAATTATTATATGGATAGTGTAGCATGTCAATTTTAATGATGTACATCTCTCAATCTAATTTTGGTTAACTAAACCAGGGGTGGGGAACCTCCGTCCCGAGGGCCGTAAGCGGCCCTCGAGGTCACTTGGTGTGGCCCTCAGGGATTGCTGGGCCAAACCAAGCCATGTGGCGGCCCCTCTGGGGCGTGGCTGGTCAGCGAGGATCGTGGGGCCCAGCCACGCTGTGCAGCAGCCTCCCCAAGGCCAGGCAGGGATCACAGGGCCCAGATGTACTGTGCGGCAGCCTCCCTGGGGCCTGACTGGCCGGCCAGAATTGCTGCAGGGCCTAGAAAAGTTACTGTCACAGTTTGTGAAGAAGGGGTCCTGAACTGTTTTTTGAATATTCCCAAGCTTGTATTTTATCTTTTCTTAAATGCCTGAGTACTCTGTATACCATCACAAATGCTACTGAAACTGATATAAATACAGAGACCATGCATAAAGTTGCCAAATTTTGTTCCCATGCAATCAAATTGCATTGTATGGTTCTTACAAGTTAATGTCGAGGTAACAAATTGTAATTTTAACCAGGGTATTCAAGTTAATATTTTTTCTGGAGCTGTATAATTTTTAATTTTTTTATTATATGTACTATATTTATTAAGCTAGAGGATGTTTGACCACTACTGTATTATTTGTCATATCTCATTATTCATACTAATGTCCTATATTTTATTTTCACATTTATTTTTTAAATATCTTACGATTTACCTATTTAGGTCCATCTTGATTTTTACAATTTTTATGCAGTTGTTGTTGGCCTGCATTGTGCTGTGTATTTGGTCATGGACCGTAATAAAGCAAACTGAAACTTACTGTCACAGTTCAGTTTGCACTTGATTATCCCAGATGGTGTGGCCTAATATGCTAATGAGTGAGTGACCTAATATGCTAATATTAGGGGATGTGGTCTAATATGCTACTGAGTTCCTGCTGGGCTTTTTCTACAAAGGAGTCCTGGACCTATGCATTTGCTTAGGGCAGTGGAACATGTGTGTGTGTGTGTGTGTGTGTGTGTGTGTGCGCGTGTGCCAGATCAGGCTCTCCCTACATGATTTCAAATAGAAAAACAATTATTTGCATTAATTTTGCTGGCCTGAATTGTTCTCCCTTGGCGGAGAACTGTTTTTTAAGTTGATAATTTTTTATGGCCCACGAATGGTGTTATAAATATCCATATGGCCCTTGCCAGAATAAAGGTTCCCCACCCGTGATCTAAACAGACCCTTTCAAGATAATACAGCATCCTTGAAGAGTCAGAGCTACTTGCCTTCTTGATGGCCATGTTATAACCCCACCCCCCTGAAACTGGGAACAAAATCCCCATACATCAAAAGGAAAACGCAGGTACTATTCTATCATAGACAGTAGCTTCTTCTAACAATCTGCTGCTGGACTTTATGAAACTCAGATCACTGATACTGTGAACCGTATGTTCCAACAGTTCTCATATGCCTTTTAATAGGCACTAAAATGGGTTTGCAATTTTGGGGGGGGGGGAGTATTTCCCCAGGATTTTCCACTTTCAGATTAATTAATGCAGCTTTGTAAGGAGTCAACCAACCAAAAATGAAGTTTGCAGAAAAGGTCTTTGCCCTACCAAGAGCAATCATGGGATGCAGTGCAGATGAACTGTGTTGAAAACCAGCAAAAACCTTTCTCCACCCTACTCCACCCCCCATGGGAGCCCTGCCCCATTTATGTAAGAGCTGGCGCCATTAACATGAGGCAGCTCTGGCAGCTAAGGGGACTTGTAAATCATTTGTTATTTACAGCACCCATTCCTTTTCAAAGGCTGGTAGCCTCTTATCAACTAAATCACTTCTTTCTGGAGAGCTTTAAGAAAAGAGACATTTAAAAATGTGAACAGAATTTGCACATGCTATCAAATGTGAATGGGCACAGAATGAGTGAGCAACTGAATTTTTGATTTAATTTCCAATTCAATAATAAGTACTAAGGTTGTTCCCTAAGCACTGGCAGTATTGCACATCCAGTGAAACCTGGCCACTTTTCTATTTGTCCAGGTTATGTGCTTTAAAAATTCTTAACATTCACATTCCCTTGTTTTTGCTTATCATGCAAGTCTGGAAATCATTACTTTCTTCTGGGAGGGGCTAGCGCCGCAATGCAAACACCTCCCTCTTACACCTGGTCCCCCCCAATAATATTCCAGGCCAAGTAAATAAAAGAGTCAGAAGCCACAGCCTGTGGGCAGGCAGATATTGCCTGACAACCAAATCAAAGGATGAGAATTGCACCAAGTATTTTCCAAGCTGAAAGCCTTCCACCGGGTTCTTAAAAATATAGTATCAAGCAGCCGGAAAAGCAGGGTTTAACAAAAGAGAGGCAAACACAGAGACGAGAGGGGTGAACAAGGATCATCATCAGATAGGAGAATCCATGCTGGTATTCGGAGAAGCGAGGGAAGGGATCCACACGCACAGATCTTGGCGTTCGGAAAATATATGGGCAGACATGAAAATTCCACATCACTACTTACCTTCACGCCATGCCCGATATCATCTAGAATTGTATAATCAATAGGTTTTCTAATATAGCGAACGGGTCGCTCCAGGTTGGCTGGTGCAATGATTTTGTGAGTTCTTGAGGTGTTTTTGTTTGTTGTCAAGATGCCAATTTCTCTTCTAGCCACTTTTTCTTTATGTATGTCAACTGTCTGCAAAACCAAGGAATTTACAAATAATGGTCATTAAGCAAATGTATTTTACTAACAATTAATAGCATCAAGTATTCCACATCAGTACACCATCAGATAAGGGATGCTAACTATATTCGTTTTGCCCCGCGAGAACATTTATGTTTCTGTCTCTAAAAATGAATACGCTGCTTCCTCACTACATTAAAGCAAGTTATAAAAAGTTAAAATTCACAATTTAGAAACTAAAAACATAATAGAACTACAAAACAGTGCAGCATAACCATATTTCCACCTGCTAAAAAGTAACAGGAGCCTAAAACCTCAGCAAAAACCTTCATTTGAAAAGCCTTCTCTGAAAGAACTGCTGAACTCTAGCGATGGATGAAGCTCCACAGGCCTCCTACAGTAAATTATTCCATCTGATCTGTGCCATGACTGGAAAGCAGGAGAAGGGACCACTCTTTTTTATTATTATTATTATTTTATCTTATTAAATCAATCTGACTTCTACCAACCCCTAGTGGGGCTTGAAGGCAAATGTGAATGGGCACAGAATGAGCAAGCTACTTTGTGAGCTACTGGCATTAAAGCTATGAGCTGCAGCATAAATTTGTTTGCTCTGGGGTCATCCTTCCTGAGCTAAGACAAAAATGTGTGAGTCAGAGGCTAAAAAACTGTGAACTAGCTCACACTAACTCAGCTTAGCAGGAACACTGGTCATAACCCTGGTATTCCTTGGAGGTCACCCTTCCAAATGCTAGCCAGTGCCAGCCCTACTTAGCTTTTGAGATCCAATGAGATCAGGTTTGCCTGGGCTAACCAGATCAGGGTGAGAAGGACCACTCTTGCAAATGTGATGGCTCCCAAAGGAACAACGGACCTTTAATGATAATGGGATTGACTGAACAGATAGGGTGGTCCTTCAAGAAAGAACCAGAACCTTGGCCTGAGCCAAGGAGCAGACAACAAATGAAATCGTTTCTCATCTGGTGCCATTGGCACCCAATGGCCAGCATTGAACAGTAACACGCAGCTGCCTCCTGTACCAATTTTCTCTGGAATTCTTTCTATGACAGTTCCACAACATTATGTTGCAATCCTCTAACCTAGAGGTTATAGCAGCATCTATCTGAATGCCTGTCAAGTCAGTTTGGAAGGAGGAAGGGAACCCACAAACCAAATGCAAATGTTCTTCTTCCAAGAACAATCCCTAGACTGCAAGGAAGATATCCCAAATGGCTGACTAAAACAAGAGTGTTATGCTTTTAAGGGCAAAGCAGGAGTTTGTTCATACTGCTTGAATTACCAAGAATCAGAGCACTAGTATCATTGTTTCTACTATACCTTAAAATAGTTGTAGTTTTAAGTTTTCGCAATTTGGCTTCGAAAGTACAAGTTAAGAAGTAACATCACAAACTATGGTGCACAATTTGAAACAGGTCTGCTCTCTACTTTTAAACCATGTCACACATTAGGGGCCTTGCTGGATCGGACTGGTGATCCATCTTGTATAAGATCCTGTCTCATACAATGACCAACCAGTTACTCTGGAGGGTGAACAAACAAGACCGTAGAAGCCAATGCCTTCCCTTGAGGTTGCCTCATATGACTGGTATTCAAAGATGTAATACCTCCGAATAAGGAAATTCTCTTTAGTCATCATGATTAAATATTTAGGTATTTTCTTCTCCAACGATTTAAAAACGCTACAAAGAGATAGTTATGACAAGATCCTAACAGAAATTCAATCAAACCTAAATAGATGGAGAGACCTACAAATTTCCTTATTGGGGAGAATCGCATCTATTAAGATGAATATTCTACCAAGAATTCTATACTTATTTCAGACAATACCAATCATACTTTCCCAAACATTCTTTCATCAGTTGAATAAACTGACTACCATATTTATATGGCAAAACAAAAAACCCAGAATCAAATTAAAGGTGCTACAAGACAGCGTATCTAGAGGAGGGCTTGCCATGCCTGATTGGAATATATATCATAAGGCATGTTGTCTAGTATGGTTATCAGATTGGTTTACATCGGAAAATAAAAGATTACTGGTATTGGAAGGTATGGGTCTAGTTAGAGGTTGGCATTCTTATCTGTGGTATTTGCCCCCTACTAGAAATAATATATTTTATAGACATGAAGTAAGAAAATCGTTGTACAAAGTTTGGACGGAAATTAAAAATATGATCTATCCTAAAACACCTCTCTGGCTATCACCAGTAGAAGCCTCTAGCCAACCTAATTTATATTGCTGGGAAATCATTTACAATTATAGAGTCCTTTTAGATAAAGAAAACAACTTAAATCTGGAGGATAATGTGAAATTGGATTGGTGGCTGAAGAACCAAGTTAAATCTAAATTCCAACTAGACAAGGAAGCAGGATTTGTTAAAGTATCCTATGAATTCGATATGATAATTAGTGAAAATCAGAAACTTATTTCGAAAATTTACAATTGGCTTTTACAAATTAAAATTCAGAGTGAAGTCGTTAAAGAAAGCTGGGTAAAGTGGTTGACAGACTTTGGCTATAGTATTGAAATGGAGGAATGGGAAAAAAATTGGAATCAAAATTTAAAATTTACTAAATCAGCAGTGTTTAAAGAGAATATTTACAAGATGATGTATCGATGGTACTTAACACCAGAAAGGTTGAGTAAAATCTATCCCAAATACTCCAATAGATGTTGGAAATGTAGGAAAGTAAAGGGGTCTCTCTACCACATTTGGTGGCAATATGAACATGCCAAAAAATACTGGGCCCAAATCAATATTTGGACACAAAAAATACTAAGAATTAAGCTTCAACACACTCCCGAACTATATTTGTTGAATGTATGTAAAGAAAGTCTATCCAGAAATGAAAAAAAAATTATTGTTACATGTAATAACTGTCGCAAGAATTCTCTATGCGAAATATTGGAAAGTCTCAAAAATACCAGACAGAAATGAATTCATACAGAAATTATTAGAGGCAGCAGAGATGGACACTCTAACCGTAAGATTAAGAGGAGGCAATCTGCAAGAATGCAGGAAGACTTGGGACTATTTGTATATATGGATAAAAAGTATGGGATCTACTATGAGAAAACCAGGTGTGTGTTTAGATAAAGCCCCATAAGCTCCTTGGGTGGAAGGGTGGGTGATTGGTTGGTGTTGGGTATGTATGTATGATCTATGTATAGTTTGTTTGTTTCTTGGTTATTGTTTATGGATATATGAAAGTGTTAATAAAGGATTTGTTTGTTTAAAAAAAAAAATAGATTAGTAGCCACTGATGGACCTGCTATCACTAATCTGTCTAATCCCCCTTCAGAGCCATCTATGCTAAAAGCAGTGAATTCCATAGTTTAATTATTCACTGAGTGAAAAGGGGTTTTGTCCATCCTAAATCTATTGCCCATTAACTTCACTTTGTTCCTGCAAGATCCAGTATTACGGAAAAGAAATAGTTTTCTTTTTCCACTGTCTCCATGCAACGCACAAATTCATAAACCTGTGACAGTCGTGTCAACATTCCTTCAGAATTATCAAGGTTGGTATTTACAGTCCCTGCATAATGAGTAAGCATCAAACACAAGATCCACACTTCACTATCAACTTCTTTTGAGTGTATTTAAATGTTTTTACTACACTAGTAAGATGCAATAGAGGAAATGACTAGCATCCCCTAAATCTACTTTCCAACTAAGGCCCAATCACCAGATGTCACTGACAGTAAAAAGGTAGTCCCCTGTGCAAACACCAGTCATTTCCGACTCTGGGGGGATGTTGTATCACATTTTCATGGCAGACTTTTTTTTAGGGGGTGGTTTGCCATTGCCTTTCCCAGCCATCTACAAATTACCCCCAGTAAGCTGGGTACTCAATTTTACCAACCTCGGAAGGATGGAAGGCTGAGTCAACCTTGAGACAGCTACCTGAACCCAGGTCGTGACTCGTGAGCAGAGAGCTTCGACTGCAGTACTGCAGCTTTACCACTCTGCACCACAGTACCAGGAATCAAAAAAGGCCAACAGGAGAGCTTTCTCCATTGCAGCTCTAACTCTCTGATTATCTTCCAGAGGAAGTTAGGAAAGCCAATCATGTTTTATATTATTACAAGGGATGCGAGACATTCTTTTTTTTTTATTTGGCTTTTTAATTGAACTCAGAGATATCATTTCCTGGGCTGGTGCTTATTGTATTGTTTGATTCTACTATTACATATTGTATTAGCGATTTGTCTTATCAGACATCATGATAACCAGCTATTCAACTTTAATTGGGCATGTGCACATAACCCAGGGGTGGCCAACTGTAGCTCTCCAGATGTTTTTTGCCTACAACTCCCATCAATTATAATTACTAATGTATTTTTAATATATTTAAATTGATTTTGTTGGTTTTATGTTGTAAGCCGCCCTGAGCCCGCCTCGGTGGGGTAGGGCGGGATATAAATCGAATTAAATAAATAAAATAAATAAATCAGCCCCAGCCATTGGCCATGCTGGCTGGGGCTGATGGGAGTTGTAGGCAAAAAACATCTGGAGAGCTACCGTTGGCCACCCCTGCTGCTGGGTTCATCTGCTCCCACTTCTGCTGCTCTCCCACTTTCCCCTCCCCACTCTGAGCAAACGGGTCCATTTTCATCAAGTTCAAATTCACTTGTGATATCCAAATATCCAAAGCCTTAGTGGTTTATGTCATGCAAACCAGGATTCAAAGTGGCATTAAACTGGGGATTAAAATCCCAGCCTGCACAGCGTAACACAAACTCCAGTTTATCCTCTCTCAAAACTGTCTCAAACCTAGGAAAGACAGTATAAAAGAGGTAGGCAAAGAGGCAGGCAAAGAGTGACACACACTACTAGACTGTACTTCTGGGCTGGCCAAGTGCACAACATTTTCTGTCTCATGGGCCGTCAAAACCTCTCTCTCTCTCGGTACCACCAAACACGAGTATTCAAGAGCTTTCCAGTCAGAAGACGGTAGCTGCAGAACATCATCCCTATGCTCAGCAGTTCCTAGAAATGGGGGGGGGGCATATCTGTACCCCCCCTGTCACTACATTTTTTTATCCTGGCAGCAAGAGGTGCCACCCAGTGTAATACTGAATACCATATAGACAAGCAACCAAAAGCAAGAAACAAAGTTTCAAAGCTGCTGGGGCTTATGACAACTAATAAAGGGTCACACTCATTAGTCTGGCCATTCCCCATATACATTTTATATGCTTTCTCTTCATTGCATACATCAATTTTTGTCAGGAAAAATGTCATGAGAAGCTGCAACAGAATTTCATAGGACAAACTGATGGAACTAACTCTCCAAGCTGAAAAGTCCTTACTTCTTGTTTCCTGCAGGATCCTGTAAGTAGCTAGTAATTAATCTTATATTCAAAATCTCTGCAGAAACAACATATAGGAAAACACTGGCACAATGGCTCATTTGGAAAGCTGGCAGCTAAGATAAAAATCCTTGATAAGAAAATGAAGTTCTATGCTTTTCAGCATTGATGCCATAAATCTCTTTAAATGAAAAGAAAATGGAGGAAAGTGATAGTGTATTTGTTCAGCAGTTCACAAACTGCTACTTATCATGAAACTGAGGCCTTCAAAAAACATCTGGGGGGGGGGGAATGATCCTCTGAATGGTTGCTTTTGAAAAGTGAAAGAGGACACACATTCCCAATTGTTTTGAACATGAAAGTCAGTCTGCCTGCCTACCTACCTACTTTAAGTTATATCACCAATACCTTTAACTATTTATATACCTAGCATAGGGGTCAATTCCATAACTTTCCTTCCTCGAGATGAAAATTCCTCTGCATTCAGTACAATTTTGCACATATTTAAGATTAATGGTTTATTAGATGGCCAGATGTTTTGTCTGTTTAGTTTAATTTCACAGAGAAACTGGGAAACAAGACCAAGTCCCTCATTGGGGAACCAAAGTTCTGAATATTGATGTTTTCTAGTACAAATGAAACCCAACCTTAAGCAATAGAACCTATAAGACAGCCATGATACTTCATGTATAACATGAAAAAACATTCCATTAACAAATGCGTGACCCTCTCCCCAACTATCTCTAGAAAATGCATGAAAATTCAACATTTGAGGACCAATAACACATATTTCCATAATTCCTGATTTATCTTTTAAACTGTGATATGACATGCATAAGGGTCAACTCCACAAGGGGTATGAACTCGTCATTTAATACCCTCAGTGCCTTTTTATCAAGGAGTATCACAAGTGCCTTGCTATACTGGGCTGGATGGGTAAGCGAGAGTAGGACCATGCATTTTACAGATGGGTAAATTTTAAATGCCTTTTAAGATCATATGGAAAAGTGATATGGTCAAAAGAGCCAGTTTGATGTAGTGGTTAAGTGTGCGGACTCTTATCTGGGAGAACTGGGTTTGATTCCCCACTCCTCCACTTGCACCTGCTGGAATGGCCTTGGATCAGCCATAGCTCTGGCAGGAGGTGTCCTTGAAAGGGCAGCTGCTGTGAGAGCCCTCTCAGCCCCACCCACCTCACAGGGTGTCTGTTGTGGGGGAGGAAGGTAAAGGAGATTGTGAGCTGCTCTGAGATTCGGAGTGGAGGGCGGGATATAAATCCAAAATCTTAAAACACATATCATGTTTCTTCACCACAGAGATCATGGAATGTCTCGAATAACAAGACCTTTCAAATTGGGGTGGGGGGAACCAGTTGACATCTGAAATTTCAGCTTTTAACAAACGATTTCATCTTCAAGTTCCTGCTAATTTCAAAATATTCCACAATACTAAGGGGAACATTTCTATTTATCAGAGTGAATAACTGGTTTTCTGTCACAAGTTATTAGTTCCGTTGCTGAACAGTCCAAAAGGGTATACTACCTCCACCCCCATTACTGTCGTATGCATGTTACATATTTTAGATAGCTGGATTTAAAATTAAACAGTAAAACGCATCATCTTTAATATCTACTTCTTTGGAAAACGTTTCTTTATCGCAAGGAATACAACTCATAATCTCCAGCAATGCCAGTATGCAAAACTCATCTAGAAAAGCCTCGAAAAGAAGATCAATTTTCCTCTCGAGGTATTACAAAGTCAGACAAATCGACTCCACATTTTTGCATGACTACAAATATATGTCTTCAAAGGTAGCTTGTTGGTAAACAAAATTGCAGATCATAAGAAAGTACTACACAGGTTTTTGAATGAGAGGCAGAACTATTCAAAAGGGGGAAAGAAAATAACCAGAACACATTATTTCCTAAGAAGACGGAAAGATCTGTCTCTGCTTGCATTCCAGAAAAGCAAGATTTATAATGGAGCATTCAAGGAAATAAGATGGAAGGAATTTATAGAGATGGCAAGACAAACCAAGCAAAGATGATTAAATATCTAGGAACAAAAGAATATTTCAAGTCCTCCAGCACCATCGAATTTTTAGGCACCCAACTATCAAAGTTTTTCCAATAAATTAATTTGCAAAGCCTTTAAATTATAAATACAGCCAAACGGCTTAACTGGTAGGAACAATTCTTAAGACTGTGAGAACGTATCAGTATTTATCTAATTCAACAGAATGGCTTCATACATTTGACAAAAGGTACATTCTCTTACTTGTGAAATGTGGTTGATAGAAGATTCCATGCGCCTAAGCTGGGAGGCTTGGATATCAAGCATTTGTAGAACATTGTTGGCCAAGGTGTTGATCAAATAGGCTACACTTGCTAAAGACTGAGTTGTGTATGCTTTGGTTTCTTCTAGGGCCCGCTGTTTATCTGTTGACTAAACAAGAGGGAAATAATTAGATTATACATACTTGTTACACCAGTCATCCTTTATTACGGTAATTTGACCAATCATATAACACATTTACACATTAAAAAATTCCAAGGCATAAATAAACCAGATAAAACAATGTAAAATCTTCTAATTATATTATAGTTTCCAAGACCTAAAAAAATCACCAAATAGAATGTAGCTACTTGATGAGTCATCTTAGCATTCTTATCAGAGAGAATCAAGTCTAACTTTTTCAACGAGACCAGAGATTTTGTCAAACAGAATAATAAACTCACCGCATGCTTATAAAATGGGCAGCTAAAAAACATGTGCTCAATGGCTTCAATCTCTCTTTAAGAACATGAGTAGAGCCTTTCCACGTAGGTAGTTTTGTTATATCTGCCTTCCACATTGTTACACTAAGTGCTTTTAGAGAAGTCACAACCAACAACCTCTCCATTGAACTTGAACTCTTTCGGCCAATACATACAGTACAGTTTGAACATATGAAGCTGCCTTATACTGAATCAGACCTTTGGTCCATCAAAGTCAGTATTGTCTTCTCAGACTGGCAGCGGCTCTCCAGGGTCTCAAGCTGAGGTTTTTCACACCTATTTGCCTGGACCCTTTTTTGGAGATGCCAGGGATTGAACCTGGGACCTTCTGCTTCCCAAGCAGATGCTCTACCACTGAGCCACCATCCCTCCCCAGTTTCTACCAGTAACTGTCTCTCCATGGCAAAACATTCTGGACTGGTAGGTCTTCATATACTAAGTTTAAACAACTTTCTACAACATCCAACAGAACAGAATCTAAAGGGGAAATGCCTGGAATACATAGCAAGTCAGACTGCACTCACTTCTCAGTACGTGATAGCAGGCATTCTGCAGAACTGGATTTTGTGTTTGCTTCATCCAGCATGATTTGTGTACCCGGGTATCATCCTCTAGACCAGGAGTGGCCAAACTTCCTTAATGTAAGAGCCACATGTTTGAAAGGCACAAGACAAGAAGGAAGGAAGGCAAGACGAATAGATTGGGGGGAGAGTCAGAAAGAAAGTAGCTTTAAAGGTATTCTCTAAACCACCACCTGGCTTGGTTTGGAGAAGCAATTTAAAGAGACAAGTGCCTTCTCCAAGCTGGCCAGCAGGACGGTAGGGGCTCCAAGAGCCACACAATATCTGTAAAAGAGCCACATGTGGTTCCCAAGCCATAGTTTGGCCACCCCTGCTCTAGACCTGTGTAGGAAGTTCAACACTCTACACGCAACAAGGCACTGCACCTGCTTCGTGGTATATTTTGTGTTTTCAGATAAGTCTCATTTTCATTCCCATTCGCACACTTACAAAGTGGTTTCCACGGATGGAAGAGGGCCAACTTTCACCAGTTCTCTCTAGACTTAAACCTATCCTCATGTGACAAGGAAAGCATCTTCACATATACCCTTAACTCACTGGAAAAAAGGACTGCATAAAAATGTGAAAAACTGACCATAAGTAGAAAACTTTATCAGAAGTCTACCACCTTAAAAAATGCTGTTCTATATCAAAACAGTTTTATTAAGCTTAGTAGAAAACCAATACTCTTTCTATCCCCTTACTTCTTTCCATACTCTGTATTTAAGCACTTAAGAATCAGTTCCTTTCTCTTCCAAGGGAACCTTGGAAAATGTAGTTCTGTGAAAGAACTACAGAACTAATGTAATTCAGCACCAACCAAACTGTAACTCCCAGGATTCCTTAGGGGAAGGTGACAGTTTACAATGACATAAAAACAGACATAATAGTATTGATGGGGCCTTTGTCTTCCTCGCCCAGTTGCTTTGGGCTGCCCAAAGCAGTTGTAAATCTCTGAGCTGAAAAACTTATTTTCCTTCCACTGCAGCTTGGAAATTTTATGACAGAAACAGAAACTGTCTGCAAACTATGAAAGAAGCAATGACGGCTTTGCACCCATAAAAGCTAGAACTCCACTTCAGATGCTGTGGGAGACTCTAGTGAAAAAGCCTAGGTGCGGTGGCTCCCATAAAACAACAAATCATAATCACAGCTACCACTGCAAACATTTACATCGTATATTCAATGTATGATTAATACCTTGCTGGCTGTCCTCCAGACAAGGGTGGGCAACAGTAGCTCTCCAGAAGTTTTTTGCCTACAACTCCCATCACCCCCAGCCATTGGCCATGCTGGCTGGGGCTGATGGGAGCTGTAGGCAAAAAACATCTGGAGAGCTACCATTGGCCACCCCTGCTCTAGACAGCTGATGACACATCCATACTCATGTATAAGATCAAAAGATATTAAGTTTTCAGTAGCATCAACACAACAATGAAGTATTTAAATATGAAGCTTTACAAAGGACTTGAAACACCATAGGCACAGGAATAAAATGGGAAAATAATGATACTTCACCAATGGAAGGAGGGGGACCCTGAATTTTAGAGCTTTTATTGGTTCTACTATGTACTGTGGCCATCGACATCGCCCCAGAGTCGGAAACGACTGGTGCTTACACAGGGACTACCTTTACCTTTTTACTGTGGCCATTGTTAAGACAAACAGCTGACAAATTATCTAATATAAGCAAATACAATAAAATCCACCTAAGTAACAATATGTGCAAACCAAAACTCAACAAATCCCAGGCACCTAGCATTTTCAGCAATTATTTTATTGTAATGCCTCTCGACAAGCAACAGTTGAAGTACAAAGCTTATTTATCATTTTACATCAGAGCATGTTTTAGTGTAAAAATACATGCACACAAAGTCCTTCTCACTGCCGTGTTAGATTAATTCATTTACTGAACAGCGAATTACCAGACAGGCTGTGACCCTGAAGTAAACAGAACTTTTAAAAGCAACAACGACATTATAAGAAATTGAGAAGAAGTCAAGTTAGGGTTACAGGTTGGCTTTCTGTTGTGACAACAACCAGGACTAACTCCACATTGTTCTTACATGAGCCCTTTCTAATGAGCATTTATTTCAATATGTAATGAAATTCAGAAACATTCATGCTGCAAAGACCCCAAATTAAGATGCAGATGATAACTTGGTCTAAGAATACAGGGAAGTGCCACTGTTAGGATCCTAAACTGTAACTGGACACAAACTGTCACAGTACAGAATATCTGCACGGCTCACATGACACAGGTAGAAGTCTTAACAAACAATTTCCATGGTTAGCAGAAAACCATTGCATTTTAAGTTCCTTGAATCATCAGTTGAAGGAAAGAGTTACATTAAAATAGCAATGCCCAATGTGGTGCCCACCAGTGCATTATCCGGCACCTGTTCCTAATCCTTCCACATTCCCTCGCTGTTGTTGTTCAGTCGCACAGTTGAGTCTGACTCTTTGCGACCCCATGGACAAAGTCACGCCAGGCCCTCCTGTCTTCCATTCTCCGAAGTCTGCTCAAATTCGTGTTTGTTACATCAGTAACACTGTCCAGCCATCTCATCTTTTGCCGTCCCCTTCTTCTTTTGCCTTCTGTCTTTCCCAGCATCAGGGTCTTCTCCAGTGAGTGCTCCCTTCTCATTTGGTGGCCAAAGTATCTGAGCTTCAGCTTCAGCATCTGACTTTCCAGGGAACAGTCTGGGTTGATTTCCCTTAGGACTTACTGATTTGATCTTCCTGAAGTCCAAGGGACTCTTAAGATTCCCTCCTTAACCCTTTTCAAATTCCCTTTGTCTTCCTTGGACCCATTCACACTCCCTCCCCCTTTCTGTCTCTGAAAGCTCTCAAGTCTTTGATCCCAATCCCATGTCACTTCTTCCATTTGCTTAGAGGTGATCAAATGGTGGAGAGGTTGCTGTGGCGGCAAGTTCTGGCCAAGTTCTAAGCACCTCCCCTAAGTCTGGGTAGTAGCTGTAGCTTAAAGAGTAACAAGGTATAGTCTGGCTGAGGAAGAAATACTTGTACAGCATCCACAGGACAGACCAATGCAGTGAGAATGTGAGAAACAGCTGTTGTATAAACAGACAGAAAATATAGGCTGACCTCATTTTGGCCATTCAAATATTAGAAACCAGTTATGCAAGGCAGGCCAAACTTAAGCAATTAGGCCAAAACATTCATTCACTGTGTTAAGGTGTGTAATATTCTGTATTTCCAGAACAATCCTGTAATCAACTTAAACCAACTTCATTTTTTGTTGTGTGCGAAAGAACACTTTTAGGTAAATGAAGAAGTCTGGTAAACCTTGTGCCGTTTAACTTTTCTTTAACAAGTTTTATTTGGTCAATTACCGTAACTGTGCTCATATAAAGAATATGACTAAATCAGAGGTCTCCTGGCCAAGGGCAATATTCTCAAAAGTGCAAATATGAAGCAAACACGTTCAGTAAATCATTATACCATAATAGTTTCAAAGGAAGCCACTTCAGTGTGTATTTAAGAAACTACAAATATGGACAATACCAAAAGCATGAAACCAGCACACCACTGAAATGAGTATAAGCTGCTGAATAAAGCAACCGAAATACCACCATTTTACATACAGGGTATCTTCGGTTCCACCAAAAGAAACTAAACTGCATTATCTCACACAAGCTTGCAAATTCATTTTAATGAACATAAAAAACTATTTTTAAATTTCTAGACAGCAACACACATAAATCACTTCTATGTTTTTGAATGCATATTTTAGCTCTAATTTTAATTATTTTGATTATATGTTTTTGGTTGCTTTTAACAGTTTTTAAATATGTGATTTGTCAGCCCCCCTGTGGTGTCCCTTATGAATGCAGAAAGGTGGAGTATAAATTTTGTAAATCAATACTTAAGGGAAAACAGAATTAGTAGCAATACCGCTGATAAAGAATAATTAAGAATAATGCTTTGTGCATCTATAGCTCAACCTGATCTTTAAAAGTATTTATTTATTTCTGTAGATTTATAGCCCACCCTTTCCCATAACAGGCTCAGGGCAGATTCCAACATGATAAAACCATTAAAACCAACAATAAAACAACCAGAACAGTTAAAACAATTAAAACAATAAATCAGAATTAATTTAAGGTTGCATGGATGGTGTGAGCACAAGAGTAAAAAAACTGTTGCAAGATTAAACACTTCTGCTAGGCAACGTAAGTTCATACACAAGGTGTGCCTGCAAGCAGTAACTCTATTTGAACATTAGTCAACTGAAAGTGTCATGTTTGGTCTATATTTTTAGTCTTTCAAGAAATCAGTCTATTGTTTTATTATGCTAAAATGACATTCAAAAGCTACTGAATAGTCAAGCCACCATGTCCTGCTCCTGGAAAATGCTCAGGCCTGAGAAGTATGAGCCAGCACCACAGCTGTATTGCTACCTACATTTCAGCATTATAGCCTTGAAAGCAAGGGACAGATGTGATTAAATGCCAGATTAAACTTGGAGCACAAGAGACAGCTTGTTAATACTGTGTCAGGTATGCAAATAATTAACTCTTCACTCACTGTACATTATTATACAGAATGAGTTTGAGAGTAGAGATACCATGGAGATGTCTTTTTTTTTTTAATGGAATTCTAAAGCCTACATAAACAGCCCCACAAAGTCGCTTTGTAGGATGGGGATGTTTAACCCTTTTCCTATGCTTAACCACTCCCCTCTGAGGTGGCAGTGGGGGGGGGGATGCTACACCTATAGAAGCACACATATAGCTGCCTCCACAGATGGAGCTGCAGTTTCCAGAGAAGGAGAATAACCTGAAAAAGGCCCAGAAGGAAGAGGTTCATCAACATCCTTTTTCTCAGTCTTCAAAGCAGCCACATAATAAGCACAAGCCTCCTGCAGAACGTCTACTCAAGCTTGGCTCAGCTGATGTAAAACTCATGGTTTGTTTTGACTGTGGTTAGGTTCTGAAATGAGGATTCAGTTTGCAGAAGTCCAAATCTGACTTCAGTTCCTCCACCTTTCCCCCACCACCTGCAAAAACCTGACTGCTATCATACCGACCTGCACTGCAGCGCCCAGCTAAAGGCAAAGCCTTTCCACATCACCAACTCCTTCACCACTGGCTGAAGCGCCATGAAAGAAGCTGAATGCCTGCCTCCTCAGGAATCTTCACCTGCTCTTGGTGCAGCTTGTGGCAAACGATAGATACATGCCCCTTTCTCAGGCACCCATGAAAAAAGCTGCCTGGCTTTCCACATGAATCTTTCCCTGCACACACACACCGAATCCAACTAAACCAGCCTCCTGCTGCCGATTACCCTACAATAATGTCCAACTGTCAAGCCATGCAGTGTATTCTGCCATTTATAAACCATCCAGACATCAAAAGCATCCACACTAGCACCAGTGTGCAGAAGTCAGAACACGCACAAGAAGTAGCCACATCACACCAGAATGCATGAATTAGACCTCAATCTACCAACAAATCCTGCAACTAAACAACTATCAAAAGCAGTAGTACTCACTGTGTACCTTATAGAAAGCCATATGCACAATCACTGTCAATTGAAACAGCCACTTGTGTACCACCCCACCAAACTTACATACAAACACTCAGATATTAAGAGCATAACAGATAAAAAGCCAAATAATGTTTGCTGGAAAACTAAAATCCACTGATTTATCTGTTTACACTGGAACACACTGTAAAAGATGCAAAGCAAACCACCAGGATCTGAAATTAGAAGAACAGCTGGAGGTGAAAGAGTTGCGTGTAGCTCTTGAGCCAGAGAATGGTATACAGCACCAGTAAGCACATTAATTGTTGGGTGATTACTGCTGCCTAATGGAAAGGTTTTAAATAGCATCCAACCCAGGTCAAAACAAAGACCAAAATGTTAAACAACTTTAATTACTGAACTGTGAAATATAATAATTCACAAAAACTAAGAAATGGAACCCGTCTCAATGGTCAATCAATAAGTCCAATATTGAGCAAGTCAAGACCTTCTCCCCGAGCTTTTTTTGTAGCAGGAACTCCTTTGCATATTAGGCAACATCCCTCTTATTTAGCCAATCCTCCAAGAGCTTACAAGGTTCTTCTTACAGGGCCTACTACAATTTCTTGGAGTATTGGTGACATCAGGGGTGTGTGCCCTCATATGCAAAGGAGTTCCTGCTACAAAAAAAAAGCCCTGCCTTCTCCTATCTGGAAATTCTGTTTTTGGCACATCTGTTTTTGGGGAGTTCAGCCCAAAGCAAAACCATATGCAAACAATATAAACAGGTTTTTCCACAATAAAGGGGGGGAGTATATTCCTACAGCAGTGCAAGTTTTGAATCTGAAAGTGGCCCCCATCATTCTTTATGGCTCAGCTATTTGGATCAAAGTTATCTCTGATAATATTGATCAACCCTCAGCACAATTTCTTAGGAAACTATTGAATATCCCCCGATGCGTGTCTAATATATTGCAGGCAGAATTTGGACAGCTATCCTTGGAAGCAAAGCATGGCTATATGCCTTTAAACTGAGATTAAAACTGCTCTATGCTGAAGATGGTTTGTTAGACATGGTTAGTATGATAGTTGGAATGTCAATTGATGATATGTTTGAGATGGGCAAATGCAAAGCATTTTCTCTGATCAAAAACTGTGTCCTAGAAATCAATCATAGCAGCTTGCTTCTGAGAGCCTGCAGAGTTTGTTCATCTCTCTTTTTTTGGTCTTTCTTCCCCAAAATCAATACCCCCCTCCATATGTACTATCTTACCGCCTCACGATACTGCAGAACTTTCTTGTTCACAAGATTGAATACTACACCCACAATGGTTTTACAGGAGAGATTTTTGAATAGGTCCTATTCCAACAGAATTTGCCCTTGTGGCCTTAAAGATCGATACATCCTTTCATACCCTGCTCGAATATAGGTTCTTTGAAAATATAAGGGATCATTATATTAAGCCTTTAATTAGACAACTGTCCCCTTATACTCCAGAAATCCTTGCTCTTTTGCTTAGTGATAAGGATCCTAAGTTTACCTTAGCAATTGCAAAATATGTTTCCATCCTTTTAGCCCTTGCATCTAAAAAACAAGGAATAAGTATTTTCCGCTACTCAAGATGGATTTGTTTATTTGGATTTTTATTCCACCCTCCCTGTGAACGGGCTCAGGGCAAACAACAAGACTCAATGAGCTTCTAAGGGAATAAAAGGAAAGGAAATATAATAACGTGCCTGACTTTAAAAAAGGTCTTTCGATCAGTTCATTTAATAATTACCATAACAAAACAAGTACAGCATGTATACAGAATGTAACATTTTTCTGGTTTTGCAGTTATATTTTTTACTGTTGATGAGAACCTGTTAAGTGATTAAACATATTCAGACATCTTTTCTATAGAAGATATACTTGTTTATTCTGTCTAGCTGTCAACAGTTATCAAGTAGAGCAAGCAAGAATATTTTAGGAATTCAAATTTTAAACTATGTTACTCATGACTGAATTTCAACTTTGCTCTGCTTTAAGCCACCGGGGGGGGGGGGGGGACACAAACAAATGCAACAGCCATTCATGAGAGAATAAAAGGAAGCAGCAACATGTAATGTTCAAATCTTGCAAAGGTTACACTCTTCCTCTTCTAATCTACCATATCAACCAACGCCAAAAAAATGCATACAATAAGCCAACACCAGGGCATATTTAGCAAGAGCAGCACTTTTTTGTCAGCTATACGCCAACGTTGTTGTCATCTTTCAACTCTAAGCTTTTTAAAGAAACAATGAAATCACTTTTGGCACTGGAAGACCTTTTTGCTTCAGTGTGAAACACTCAGTACATTTTAATAAAAAACAACAAAAAGTGGACCATCTTGTCATCTGTGCCTTGAGCACTAAATTCATCAAATGCAACAAAACAATATTCTGACAAGGTTTTTATGTTTTTTTTAAGTGAGGAACCACCGATTATCTTCCCTCTGGTTTCTTGGAATGAAGCGTTCCGGTGGAAGGTTGAAAAATTCTATTGAGCAACCTTTGGTAACTAATTCCACAGTCCAAAGGCCTTGAGACTGGATCCAGATTTCTCTGAAGTCGTCTTCCTCCTACCAGAATGGAGGAGACATCATGCTTTGGGGTCCTTTCCATCCCAGTCTACTCTGATCTGCTCCTGGGCTATCTGGCAAATCTGGAGTAAAAAACGTTTCTGAGGAAGGGTCTCAACTCAGTCTAGTTCAATCTTCTTGGATCCTGTTTGGATCCCGGCAAGGCAAGATGTGACAGAACAGTCAGGCTCCACATCCTCCAGATTAGCTGTGCCCACATCAGAACTGCCTCCATGAGGTATTTGTGGCTGTGTAAAATGGCCAACATGGTTAGCTGAAAGACTCAAACCCGCTTTGGTCTCCTGCGCGTTTCTTCAATAAGTGGTATTTGTTCAAATCTTTTCCTTTCCTCATAACAAAGATGGTCACAGCCAATGAGGTGAGCCGACAGTGGGCCTTGCCAGTTTCCCCAGCAGTCTTCCTTGTGCCTGCCATTAAGGATGAGTCGCTGTTTGATAGAAATTTGTTTCTACCATTCTTCTATGCCATAATTGGAGCAGCTGGTTGGTCCAGCTCTGTTGCCGCCACAAAATGGCCACCATCTCTACAGTGAGATTGACAGCTGCCCTTCGCTGGTCTCCCAGAGATTGGGGAAAGGAAGGGGTTTGGGTTGAAGGAGGACTTATAGGAGGGAGCTAGGATAGAATAGAAAAAAGCTTTTAGAGAAGAGGAAAAAGAGATTTTTAGTGTAGACAAAGGCAAAGTCTGTTCATTAGCTGCTCTCCCTGTTGCGGCAGGGAAGAAACTGAAGAGGGTGATTCCTACAGGTGAGAAACAGGAAGTAAAAAAACACCTTCCTGCCTCCCTGACTGCACTGGAAATCACCCTTCAAGATGTCCTCTGCCTCAGAAGAAGAATGGGTGCATTTCTTCTTTATTAAAAACAAAACAGTGTCAATATGAAATTGCTTACCAAGCTCCTATCCAATATGAAATACAAACAAGCCACTTCCACTCATGTTCCCATTTATGAAGTATTATTTATGTTTCCATCCTTTGCATTATGAAATATTATCCCATTTATAAAGTATTATCTTTACCCATGGCCATTTGCAATTTTTTCCCAAGATGGGGTGTGTGTGAAGAACCTGAACAGAAAATCTCAAATCTCAAATGTTTATGTACATTCTTCACATTCCTAATTCAGCAATGAAATTAAATGTTGAACCTGAGTGCAAGGCCCAGCCAAACTGACCTTTTACAACCCTCAAAGAAGTGTAATTACTTGCAAAACCCCAAGCCCCACATCAATTCACAACAGTATTTATTTATTTACTATCCTGCCCTCCCCGCCGAGGCAGGCTCAGGGCGGCTCACAAATTTGAGGTCACACAGTTACATTGTGTAAACAAATAAAATAAAACAACAATAAAAACATCAAACATCAAAACAATTTCTAAAAACATCTACTTATACTGGTATCCCCTGGATTCCCCCTGGAGCACAGGTATGTGAATCTGTTCTAAAATTCGTGCTTGAGCTTTTTTAAAATCAAAGCAGTGTATCCATGATCTTTTGACACACCAAGGAAAATGGGCATTCTGTGGTTGTTTCTTGCTATGTCTGCCAAAACATTACCCAAACATGGAGTTTAAACTAAGCAAAGCAGGCACTTGTTCAGACAAGTGCTGTTTACAAGATATTCTTCCATGCTTAGAATAAAGTTATTTGTACTCAGGCTTGTCTACCAAGATATTTCAAATCTGTGTTTACAAGTTCTGCTGCTACATGAACAAAGACAGCTTTTCAACCACCTAGTTCAATGAGATCTCTGCACAATGAGCTCTTTTGTTTAGACAGGGATTTATTTTACCAATAACACCATCACTCCATTTATAGCGCTAGACAGAAGTGCTGGAACCTAAACCCCATGAAGCATCATGGCACATTCTAGCAAGAAATACGCTCTCACCTAATACTGCCAATAAGATTACAGAGGCTGCTTGCTGGTCCTCCACTGTGTTCACAGATTTAAACCCCAGCCCACTCCTTTCCCACTCCATGCACCTTTCAAGGCAGGAAGGAAGGGGGACATGTTGCCACCAATGTTTGATGCTGCTACACCAGTTTGGTGTAGTGGTTAAGTGTGCGGACTCTTATCTGGAAGAACTGGGTTTGATTTCCCACTTCTCCACTTACAGCTGCTGGAATGGCCTTGGGTTAGCCATAGCTCTCACAGAGTTGTCCTTGAAGGGGCAGCTACTGTGAGAGCCCTCTCAGCCCCACCTATCTCACCGGGTGTCTGTTGTGGGGGGAGAAGACACAGGAGATTGTAAGCCGCTCTGAGTCTCTGTTTCAGAGAGAAATCTGCAGTCGTCTTCTTCTCTCTCCTCACACAAGAGAGATGAGGCCAGATGCCCCAAGTGCTCCACTATGGTTGCATTCTCAAACACCCCACAATGGATGCCCAACTAAACTGTGAGAAATAAACATGCTGGCCTTGAAACACGAACCCCTGGCTCCTTACTCTTTCTCCTTTCCCTGCTCATGTGAAGCATGAGGAAAAGGAATAGTCATTTAAGATTAACCACATTCACGTGTGATATACAGAGATGTGAGATCTGTTGGCATTCTAATTTTAGTTCAAAAGAACTGTGCCGTGATATGCCTGTATGTCACTGCCCGGTCATCTCTTTCAACCGAATTTAACTGTCTTCCGTAAAGGGCACTGGGGCACCAAAGTTTCACTGTCACTCTCCATAGCATCAACTGCATTTAGAGTCACAAAGGCCTGGAGAAAGCAAAAAATAAAAATAAACCTGGCTTTTCTAACAGTAAAAATTGGAAATGTTGGGGAGTGCTGGGGTGGGGAACCGCTTATATTTTCTCTTATATTGGTGAATTGGATTGGTTGGGTGGGGGTAGATTAAATAACTATTAGACTAAGTAACTATTAGATATTAGTGGGTATTTATTGATAGGCCAATCGGAGGTGGGACGGCTGAGAAGAGACAAATCTGAACATCTGTCAGTGGAGGGTTGGTGGCACCAGTGAGAGATGATTGGCCTGGGGATTCCGGTACTCCTGGGGAGGGGAAGGTATGACGGTGGGAACAGGCAGAAATGGAGGGGAAGGAGATCGAGACAAGATAGTGCTCGACCACCTTCCAGCCTGTGTCCCATCCCGATGGTGACAGGTAGCGGGGCAAGGCGAAATTACTCGCCTCCGTCACTGGTGTTATGTAATGCCAGGTCCATTAATAATAAGACCTCCATCCTCCGGGAATTCCTGCTTGAGCAGGATATGGACCTGGCATGCGTGACCGAGACCTGGGTTCGCGATGGAGAGACCGTAGCTCTCTCCCAGATGGCGCCCCCGGGATACTCGGTCTTTCACCAGTCGCGGACTAGCGGGCGGGGGGGAGGGGTGGCCCTGTTCATTCGAGAGGCTTACTCCTTCCGGGCCCTCCCGGCTCCGGAGATCAAGGGCATTGAGTGTGCCGGCCTGGCGTGGGATGTTGGGGAGGGGTTGGCGATCTGGCTGGTGTACCGACCGCCTAACGCACCGGCCAGCGCCTTACTATCACTGATGGAGGCCGCAGCAGGATGGGCATTGGAGCACCCGAGGCTTCTGATCCTGGGTGACTTCAATGTTCATGCCGATGACGTGACCTCCAATCAGGCGATGGACCTAGTGTCTTCCATGGCGACACTAGGACTCTCCCAAATAGTTACGACACCCACTCACCAGGCCGGTCACATGTTAGACTTGATCTTCGCGTCAGGAGTTTTAGTGAACGATCTTGCTTCTATAGCAGTGCCATGGTCGGATCACTATGCCCTCAAGGCTCGTGTGGACGTCCCACCCCAACCCCGTTTGGGCGGCGAGCTTATTTTAGCTCGCCCGCGGAGCCTGATGGACCCGGAACGGTTCCTGACGGCCCTGCGGGATCCCTGGCCCCCTGGCGATTCCCTCGATGACCTGGTGGAGTCTTGGAATAATAGGCTCACCGGGGCCATCGATGAGATCGCGCCTAGGCGTCCTCTGCGCCCTCATTCAAGGCCGACACCCTGGTATAACCAGGGGTTGCGGCAGTTGAAACGAGGACTCAGACGACTAGAGAGGCAATGGCGGCGTACCCGAGATGAAGCGACTCGAACATCTTATAGAGAGGTTATGAAGTCCTATGAGGTGGCAGTCAAGGCCGCAAAGAAAACTTACTTTGCGGCAGAGATTGCGTCCGCAATTTCGCGCCCGGCACAACTGTTCAATACAATTCGGACTCTTACAACGCTGCCACAGGGCAGACCAAATTTTAATGAATTGGAAATTGGCTGTGAGGCTTTTGCGAATTTTTTTGCGGATAAAATCGCATCGCTCCGTTCCGACTTCCCTGCCACATTAGATACAGTTAGCGAACCTGAGGCTCCGTGCCTGTCTTCGGATTGTGTCCTGGACGGCTTCGGCGCGCTCAGCCTGGAAGAAGTTGACAGGATCCTCCTATCTGCACGCCCAACAACTTGTAAATTGGACCCATGCCCCTCCTGGCTTATTAAGACCTGCCAGAGGGAGCTAAGATATCCTATACGGGATATCATAAATAGATCCCTATTGGAGGGACATTTTCCATCGGCGCTCAAAGAGGCGGTGGTCCGTCCCCTCCTGAAGAAAACAACGTTAGATCCGACCGAATTGGCACACTACCGGCCGGTATCGAATTTGCCCTTTTTGGGCAAACTTATAGAGAGGGCAGCGGCGTTGCAGCTACAGAGCTTCCTGGAGGATGCTTCTGTCCTCGACCCCTACCAGTCTGGTTTTCACCCGGGCCACGGGACGGAGGCGGTGCTGGTCGCCCTGGTGGATGACCTTCGGCGACATCTGGATCAAGGCGGCTCGGCGGTGCTGATGTTGTTGGACCTATCGGCAGCGTTCGATATGGTCGACCATCGGCTCCTGGCGTGCCGCCTTGCCGACGCAGGGATTCAGGGGTTGGCCTTGCAATGGCTTTCCTCTTTCCTTGACGGTCGGGGACAAAGGGTGGCGATTGGGGAGGAACTGTCCCGGAGACACACGCTTGAGTGCGGGGTGCCTCAAGGGGCGGTGCTTTCCCCGATGTTATTTAACATCTATATGCGCCCCCTTGCCCAGATGGCCCGAGGGTATGGGCTGGGTTGCCATCAGTATGCTGATGACACCCAGCTCTATCTGCTTATGGACGGCCGGCCCGCCTGCGCCCCAGAAAATCTGGACCGGGCGTTACAGGCAGTGGCTAGGTGGCTTAGGCTGAGTGGGCTGAAGCTGAACCCGGCGAAGACAGAGGTCCTTTGCTTAGGTCGCTGCGGCCCGGGAAGGGAACTCCCCCTGCCAGTTTTTGACGGCGCTCCATTAACAGCGTCGGGCAGGGTTAAGAGCCTGGGGGTGCTGTTGGAGCCTTCATTGACGATGGAGGCTCAGATAGCAGCCACTGCCAAGTCCGCTTTTTTTCATCTTAGGCGGGCGAGGCAGTTGGCCCCCTTCCTGGAACGTGACGACCTGGCAACAGTGATTCATGCTACGGTCACCTCGAGGCTGGACTACTGTAATGCCCTCTACATGGGGCTACCCCTGTGCCGAACCCGGAAACTGCAGTTGGTGCAGAACGCTGCTGCCCGGCTGTTATTAGGGCTCCCAAGATGGGAGCACATTCGACCGGGGCTCCAGGGTCTGCACTGGCTGCCAGTAATATTCCGAGTCCGGTACAAGGTGTTGGTTATGACCTTTAAAGCCCTATATGGCCTAGGACCTGCCTACCTTAGGGACCGTCTCTTCCCACACGTTCCCCAGAGAGTACTACGTTCAGGTTCACAAAACCTGTTGGTAGTCCCCGGGCCAAAGGAGGCCCGCCTAAAATCCACCAGGGATCGGGCCTACTCAATAACGGCACCTTATTGGTGGAACCAGCTGCCGGAAGAGGTGCGGGCCCTGCGGGATCTAGGGCAATTCCGCAGGGCCTGTAAGACAGTCCTCTTCCGGCAGGCCTATGATATTAACTGACAATGTAAAATATCCTGGATGAAAAAATGTATCTATAGGCCGCCGGTTTTTACTCTATCTTGTTTTTTACTAAATTATGGTTTAATGGTATTTTAATTGTTTAAACTGAAATTGTTTTAATTATTGTGTTGTAAGCCGCCCTGAGACACCTAGGTGAGAAGGGCGGGGTATAAATCTTAATATAAATAAATAAATAAATATATTACAAGTGAATTTTTTAAAAGATAAGGTTTTAGTCACTGAGAATGTATAGTATGAAATTTATATAGATAATCAACAATATTAGATAATAATTCCTGCGTATACTGTAAACATATACAAAATATTATTAAGCATCTATTATTTAAATATCACATTATTATCATCATACATCTTATAGCATATTTATTTATTTATTGTTTTAAACTTCTTATAGCATATTTATTGTAGAAAAACACTACTGAAATGTCCTGTGGGGGGGAACCATGCTTCTCCATTCTCAGGAGCAAAGACTAATCAAACACACAAGAACAAGCAACCACTGGCCGAAAGCCTCCCAATACAAACAGAACCAACAAACCAAACAGAACCACTGTCAACCCAGAGAATCCAAACAGAAGTGAAGGCCAATGTGGCGCTCCCAACACATCTAATGTTAAACCAGAGAATCCAAGCCACACAAACTTAAGCAATAGAAAAGAACCCAGGACCAAAGTGGTGGCACAAGCCCAATGGAACCAATGTCAAACCAGAGAATCCTAGAAACCTGACAAGCTCCGCCAACGTGTAACCCCATTTACTGTAAGAGCTACCTCCCTCTCCATTCCCTCCTGTTGCCCACAAAACCTGAAAAACTGGTGTGTGTGGAGTTCAGAGCTTCAAAACACCAACCCCAGATATTCCCAAATATTCAGGATCTGGATAGCAATATTGCCAAGCTAGATTTGAGTCCAGTAGGACCTTAAGAGACAAACAGGTTATAAGGTTTCAAGAGTCCCTTCATCGGATTCCCAAATATTGATATGGGATATAAAAAAAATACTGATAAATACTCAGAGAGTCCCTGTTGTAGCTTGGGTATCCTAGGCCAAAACTAACTGCATATGCTCTCTATGAACATTTTTAATTTAAAAAAAATTATCTGCTTTATTTATAGCCCACCTTTCTTGCCAAGGCTCAAGGCAGGTTACAGAATAGAAACAATGTACTTGTACAGCATAAAACATCTGAGGAACAACAAAACTAAATGAAATCTAATGAACGGAATTAAAAGACAATGCAAACATGAAACTTCATAGTGCAAGATTCATCCCCTAGCCATAGGCACAGGCTGTTCAGGCTGTTTCTAATTATTCACCACAATGGTGTACCACTTCCTGCCTTGAAACCAAAAAACGATAAGTCACAGACCTTAATGCTCTCAAAAGCAAAATCCCTGAAATGAGGAAACTGCATATTCTTCAAAGTACACACAGTCAAAAGAATAAAGTCTCTTACCCCGCACACGGTAGTTGCTGCAATCCAGGAGTATTAACAATTATGGAAAAATAATAATAGCACAACACAACTATGAAATGTTCCATTTTCAGTTGCCTCTAAAATACTGAAAAATATTTGCTTCACACAAGCACTATAAAAGTAGGTGTCTACACTCCGTCGCCAAATGTTCCTGCAACTATTTGAAGGTCAAACACCTGCTAATGGTTCTGGAAACAGTTTTTTTTTTTAATGCATAGTTTTAAAAACTTCTCAAAAGCAGGAGTTGCAATGTTATGTCAGCTTGATCTAATTCATATCAGAAGTGCACTCTCAATCCACGTTACTCATATGGCACAAGATTCAAGCCACTCTGCAGGTAAACATAGTTCTCAGCCTGATACTTCACACGCAACACTTCAGAAGAAAAAAGGTATCTGTTTAGAAGTACCCCAATTTAACTACTAACACTATGAAGTATATACTTAAAGCATTAAATGTTTTGTGTTTTTATAAATCCATTTCAATCTTACTTTTTCTCACTAGATCTTTAAATCTCTTTGTTATTTTTTTCCTCTAGAAAACTACTGCCAGACCATGATATTTCTCATGCGCAGTTAGTTATGTACAAGAAAATCATCCTTCTATTATACCAAGTGTGAATGTCGCAGAAATTTATCAAATGCGGCTTCCTGTCATACTTGCAGTGAAAACAGTACTCGTGCCTTTTCTTTATTTAAAATATCTATACCTTGCCTCCCAGCATAAGCTCAAGACAGCAAGCCATAAAGTATAAGAATAATTAAAGGCCTATTAATAAAAACAATAGCAGTTGCTAAAAATTCCTTTCAATAAATATCATTATGCTATTCAGACTAGAAAAAAACAGGATCGTAAAATAGATAGAAAGAAGAAATAATAAAGAACAAGATGGCAAAATATACAACAAGGGAAAGAATTCCATCACAGCTGAAGGAAGGGGGAGACGACCTCAGATGGCAGAGTGGGAACACAACAGGGTCTGCATCATAGATTTTAGTGAAACTTGTAGGTTTTAGGCTTTAAATGCTCTAGTTCAAGACCTATGGCATTAGTGGGAATTATTTTAAAAATACTGGCATGAAACTTTCAAACTCAGCAAGATGTGTTTCATGTAATCTACATCAGTGAGTAACCTCACTTCAGCATATTGCACGCATGGAAGCTTTCAGATATACTTTAAAAGGCAGCCCTGCACAGAGTGCATGACAATAATCCAGTCTAGACATGATCAAAACATGGATAAGTATGGTCAGATCTTATCGCTCAAAAATTACTGGTCTGCCTGCAGCCCTAAATTGGCCAAAGATGCATCATGCCACGAGGAGACCAGCAGAAATCTAAAAGCATGATAAAGCTTCAAAACTAGGCTTGGAACCCGCAAGCCATCAGCAAAAAGTTATGGTAATCTGGGGATCTTCCCAGAAGCCCTTTCCAAGGGGCAGGAGACAAAGTTGTCTTTCCTGCCTCTTTTAAAAAATATTTATGTATTTTTAATGTGCGTGTGTGCACCTGGAGGTCATAGCAACCTCTGGTGATGCACACCTACTGGGGGCGTGGAGGATATTCAGAGAAGTGGCTGAATAAAGCCTGCCCCCGCCCTCCTGGCTCTGATATTCCAAGGATATTTCCATCCAAGTAGTTGCAAGAGTCGACCCTGCCTAGTTTCTGAGGTCTGACAAGATCAGGCTTGCCTGGGGTATCCAGGTTAGGGCACCTTTCCTGCCTCTTGAGGGAGTAGACCTCTGCTCATTCTAGGAGGGACTGTGTCCATTTCCCCTTCCTCACTGCACCTGCTCATCCCACCTGAATGTTAGTACACATAAATCCATTCCTCAACCCCAGGAATACTTTCCTGAGATTTATTTTTGCAATTCATATCCCGCCCTACCCCGTGAGCGGGTTCAAGACAACTTACAACATATCATTAAGCTATAACAATTCCATAAAACAATAACATAATTAAAATGTTAATTGAAACAAGATTAAAATTAAGTAAATAATTTAGAAATGACTTGCGAGTACTAATACAGCCTTATGGGTGAGGTGGCTGCAGTGAAGGGCAGACAGGAAAGGGCAGATAAAAAGGTGGGGAAGATCCCAGAATCCTTGCACCAGTGGACCACAGGACCCAACCCCTAATCTTCAAAGAAATTACAATCCCATCCAGTATATGCTGACTCTTCATTCACAGATCAGCCACATTGAACAGCACACAACTTACTGAATTTCTGTTCAATGTCCCTCATCCACCCAGTACCAGTTTCAAATACCTGTTAAGTATATCAGCTATCTCACTCAACTTTCTTTTTTCACTCCAGCTCTGCAGTTCTTGAATGCAAACCCCCTTTCTGTTTTAAAGAAAGATACCAGCACTTCTCATTTAACAAGACTGTTTTCCAAGACAACGTGAGCCCTGCCTCTTTTCCATAACGTTAGGACAGAGCTATCTCTTTAAATGGCTACAGGTAGTACAGTGCTGGGGGATGGACCTCAAAACCAGCATTACCACAGTCAAGGAACCTATCTAGAAGCAGCTTTAACTGACAGGAATCTATCAATATTGCCTAATCTAAGGAGTGGTAACTTTTACATTTTCTGACCTCAAGGAATAAAAGAAGTATTTTGCTTTAATTTAGTATTTATTAGAGTTCTCTTAGCAAGAGCACTATTTTTGTAGACTAATGCCTAAAAGCCAAAGGGAACTTATTTCGTGATAGCAGTCTTCTTGCAAAATCACCTGCAGCAGAGTTCAGTTTCTGCAACATTGTAATCACACCTACTGTAGTAATTAAAAATTAAGGAATACTTATTTCTAAATTTAGGTTCTTTTTTAATTAATGTTTTTAAATTAATATTTGAGTGTGTTTTGTTTTCAAATGGACAGCAAATATCCTAGATATAATAGAAAATAAATTCATTTTAATCAAATGCCTCAAGAGATTTTACAAATGGTCAGCACAGCACACATCAGAACCATAAAACAAGGCCTGGCTGCTTGCTACTGCTGCTGAGAAGGAGATAGGGTTGCTAGTTCCAGGTTGGGACATTCCTGGAGATTTGAGGGGTGGAGCCTGGAGAGGATGCAGTTCGAGGAGGGGTGGGACCTCAGACAGGTACAATGTCATAGATTCCACCCTCCAAACCAACCATTTCCTCCTGGGGAACCATTGTTGCCAATCTCCAAGTCACTCAGAATTGCCAACCTCTAGATCACTGGAGATCACTCAGAATTACAACTGCTCTCCAGATGGCAGAGATCAGTTCCCCAGGAGAAAATGGCTATTTTGCAGAATGGACTGAGGTCACTTTCCTCCTGCTGAGGTCACTTTCCTCCTGCTTTAGTCCACACTGGGATTTCAGACCAGTCACAGATTTTCAGCCTCACAGGATTGTTGTGCAGATCAAAAGGGAGAGAAGAGCATGATGTAAGCTGCTTTGGTACACACTGTGGATAAAGACTGTACTTTTCCTAAGTAGAAGCTGCAGGGAGTGGGGAGGAGATGGAAAGCTGAAGTCAGATCAATTCCACTACAGAAAACAGCCACCTTGGATGGGTAAGAAAGACAGCAAGGTGAGGGGCACTCACCCAGAGCCTCTTTCTACAGCCTGTTGTGTTTTTCCCCACAATGGGCCTTATTCCTAGTATTAATATAATCCAGTAAAGTAGCTGTGTTAGGCTGTTGCAGCAAACACAAATGTGGAATCTTTATTGTAGCATAAGATTTCATGGACCATCAGATGCATGAAGTGAAACTTCAGCCCACGTACATATAGGGGAAATAAAGTGTGAACCCCACAGATGTAACTGTTCTGGACATTTCTGGGGGCAGGGGCTTTATAAAACGAGGGACATTCCCCCGCCCCCACAACTACAGCAGAACCACCACTTCTCTCTTTAGTCTTGTTAGACCTCATACCTCCCGGACAACTGATAACACTCATTCTATGGTGTCTATTTGAAAGCAAATGTAGAACGGAGAGATCTTTTCATGGAAGTGAACTAGTGCTAGGCAAATGGCCTGAAATTTCTGAAGCTTTCAAGGTGGTTCCACATCCCCAAAACATGGCCCAGTGAACAAAGGACTTCTGACCCAGATAAGATGACTCCAACTGAGATTTGTACATCTGTCTGTACCCAGGCCAATTTCCCCTTAGGAAAAGGTTCTTCACCATCACCCACTTCAGATCTAGTTGAAGCTGTCAGTTTACAGACCATCTGAGAAGATGCCTCAGAGCATTAACTTTTTGTTAAGGCTGCTGCAGAGTTGACAAGAGTGAACACTATTGATAGCTGCTACCATCAGCCCTGCAAAAACCGAATAGGAGAAAAGAGACAAAGTCGAAGGATCAAGTTGAGCACACCGCTGTGTGATAGCATGTAAGATTGTTTCTCACTTCTCAGAAGGTAAAGTTTTTTCCCCTCTCATCCAATCTGTGATGGTGTCTAGATGCAGGATGAATCGCGGCAGTATTAGCTGCCTCTTCAGCTGGCTGATTAGGGAACCTGTGGGCCACAAGACATCTCATGGCAGCCTTGAGATCCTATCATGCTATGCCTCTGTAGAACCTGATCGGAAAGTTGCCCTATTAGGGATGGAACAGACTGCTCCTTGAAAATGCTTTGTTTCTATTATTGTAATACCTTTTTCCTTACTACTTAACATACCATTTTTAATATACTTTTTTCAGATAACAGTTTTATTTCTAATTCCTGCAGTCCAATCCTATCACACTGCTTCGTAGATGTACCATCCTACTGACTACATTTTAATATTTTTTATTTTTTTAAAAAAGATAAGGATACAGAGAGAAAATAAAGAAAAAAGGAGTAATTAATTCATATATTACAAGGACAATCAAAAGTCTTAATAAATGTTTAACATTTGAAATGTAAATATTCAAACAACTTCTCTGTTACAATTACAACAATCAAGTGTTTAGGAATAAAAAGGGATTAAAAGGACCTACATTCATTTATATTGTGTGATCCACCTTGAGTCTCAGTGAGAAAGGCAGACTATAAAGAACATGAATAAAAACTGCCTGTGACAGGCAGAACACAGAAATGTACCTCAGACACGCAGCAACCAAGCAGAGCAGTATTCTGAATCAGCCAATGGGAGCTGTAGTTGTGATTTCATGGCCCAGGAGGAAAAAATTCGACCCCATATTTTTCCCAGGGTTGGGGACTGGGGTTTTTTTTATATGTGTTAAAGGGAACACTGAGAAGATGAGACATTTTCTATTTTAGAACGAGCAAAGTTTGGAAAAGTTTGAGGACTTTTTCAATTTCTCCAATAGAAAGATTGGGCAATTTTGAGGAATGCTGAAATACTCTGGTGCGTAATTCAGTTGAAGCAGAGTGTTGTGTAGATATGTTATTAACCTGCCTGTGTGCTTTCCTGAGGCTTACACTACATAAACCTTAACATCCCATAATTCCTGGTTAAGCACTTACATCAGTCACATGTTTGTTCTGAAATATACTTTGTTATTTATTCACTTTAAAAAGCAAACCATCTCATGCCTGTCAGTTTTACTTCAGATATCAACCCAGGTTTCAGCAGATTATGCTCAAGCCCCAATCCTTTCCCTTTGAACCAAATTTTCTCTTTTAATGTACTGCTGACACAGCACACTGAGCAGGGAACAGGAACAATAGGGAAGGACATTCTGGATTCTCAGGAAGGAACAATGCTAGAAACGAGAAAAAAGGAGAGAACTCAAAGAAAACAACCAACAAGCCCTAGAGAAAAGATCTCTCAGAGTTCTCCTCCTAGCATACTCTCACAGAGGTGGCAGGAAGGCAAACTGAAGATGGGTGGGTGGTCTCTCCCCAACTGGAGGCAGAAAGATCAGCCTACTTTCTGCTTCCAGGGACTGTGGTAAGAGAATACCCACACATTCCAGAATGCCCTCCTTTTCGCAAGTGCAAATGCACTTCTTTTGCATAGTACCATTTTAGATTTGGTATTTTTACGACATTTAAAAGCATAAATGACTGGTTTTTGTTCAAACAAAACTGCAAATATACTTAACAAGCGGGAACCCAAAATAAACTTAGGGCTGGCACGCAGGAGTAGGCCAAGTAGATAGCCACCTAGGCTACAGGGGCACCCCCTCCCCAAGAGTGTGTGCTCGCTCTCCAGAGTCTTCCGCAGCAAGGGAGGACAGGCTCCAAGTACACGCGCCACCCCATCGCTCTCGCCTTCCCAAGTCTGCACAGACCCGGGAAGGTGAGAGTGGTGGGGCAGGGCAGAGTATGCGCTCTTTGGAGCCTGCGTCCCCTTGTAAGGGAAGGCAGGCTCCAAGGAGGATATGTGCGCCCTGCCCTGCCCCCCTTGCCTTCCTGGCCCTGATCTCATCCCCACCACTGCTGCTTCCTTCCCTTTCCCTCCTTCTCAAACAATCTTCTACCCTCTCCTCTTTCTCCCCTCCCCTGTCAAACTTACTCCTTCTATTTCTCTCCCCTCCCCATCTCTGTCAATATTTATTCCATCTCTCTTCCCCCCCCCCTTTACTTTGATAATCTCTTCAGATGCAGCATGGGCAGCAGGGCTTCTCCTACATCGGCTGAGCAGGTAAGCAATCCATGCATGTGCACATAACATTATAGTTGGGAGGGGGGGTTACACCCACCAATACCATTTTTACCTTTTAAGATTTTTCTGCAAACCGGGGATAAATTTCTCCCCAAATTTGGAGAAAAATTTCCTTTCACTCAGAATGGGCCTGATGCACAGATTTAGATATGTGTACAACAGCTCACACTTGAGAAACAGATTTCTCCAACCAGTATTCTGCCCGTCCTCCACCGTAAAAAAAAAAAATTCTCAGGCAAGACCTGTCGTGCTCAGAGATGGATGGATAAACACATAAAAATTTTATTGTGGAGACTCAGTACCTCCTCCTTACAAAACATGCATCTTGTGTGGTTAACCTCCATGCCAAGGCTTCCTATCATTTCACCAGTTTGAATTATTATTGAGCAACAGAAGAGAATAATGCAGAGGAGACACTGAATTGTCATTTAAGCTGCTGGGAAAGCAAAGCCACTGCATTAAGTGCCTACAAAAGCTACCAACAGTAGCGGACAGCAAGGTCTACAATTTGCAGGAGCTGACAGAACACCCTATCATTAGGATCCAACCAGATTACAAGGCATCTTCCCATCCAGTTCAAAGGATTATGAAGCAGGTTTGTGTATTGGTCTCTATTTACATTTCATACAAACAGCATACCAAACAAGTTAAAGGAACCTTTTTTTTTAATTATTTGACAGGTCTCTTCTTGGTATGTGCAGCAAAAGAGCATTTACATTTCTCTGGAAATGCTGTTCTGCTTATATGCCAACAAGAGAAAAATGCAGTAGAGTGACACCTAGTCTCCTTCATTTCTTAGTTTGCAACTAGATCCATTTAAAGTGCAATTTTTAAGCTGTGAAACTTCAGTGCTCTAAACATGTACTCTAAAAACTCTGTCCCTTGTGGCTGCCCGACATGTCTTCTTCTGACTTTATCTTATTTCCACAAAACATTTCTCTCTTACATACTTTGGCCTCACAAAAACATTCCACATTTTGTTCAATCACAACATTTTCCAAACCAAAAATTCAGCAAACTCAGTTTATGAAAGCATGCTTATTTTAGCATAATTTAATCTGTACACTAACTTTTGCATTCCTTGAAAAATGTGAAATTCTTTTAAAGCCAAGAGTTCACACAACTCTGCAAGATGATATTCTACTCTCCCACCCAACACTGCATCAAGTTTCAATCCTTTAATCTGACTAGTTTAAAAAAAAAAAACTGGAAAAAATAATATTGGCTAATTTCTACCATGATCATTTTGTAGACATTTATTAGAACAATTACCACCAGGTAAAACTCCATTTTTACCAGCACAAGCCTGTCATCCCAGTATAAAGCATTTAATTACTACTTTAAAACATTCTCCAATGCAATAGGTTACAGTTTGTTTCTATTAATGATATATTCTAACTGAATGAAGTACAGCCAAAAATAAAACATATTGGGGAGAAATTTCTGGCAGGCATTCTAGCATGACTAGTTCAAAACAGGACACTCAATACCCACATGTCTTTACAATATGATCTGTCTTCAATAAAGTATTACGATAAGACGATTCAGTTTCTGACATATGTACAAAACAAGATTCGTCTCCAGAGTCTTAACACCTGCACGCATGTCAGGACCTGCCAATATGTTTAGCAAAAGTCATCAATAGCTCTGGTCTTTCCTGGTCTCTGCATTTTGCAGAATGTTTCCTCATGCAGCCTGCTTTCCTGGTAATTTCTTTATCATTCATTATTTACAGACTACTTCTTTGTGACAGTTTGTAAAAATACATGCACATCTCATAAATCCATGTCCAAACCTCTGGCTTTCCCCCCTTTTGAACAGTGCTCACTAGCAAGCAAAAAAGGATCATGAGAGGGTAAAGTAGGGTTATGTCATGTTTTACACAGATTAAGGTAGCCAACTGCAATATTCATGAAGCAGAAGCACTTACTCATTATCCCATACATAAATTCTTTTAAAAGTCTATTCAATAGGTGAAGGATGCTTGTTCTATCCTTTATTTTATTCATAATACTTACTAAGGCTGCAATCAAATGCACATTTAGCAGGGAGTAAGCCTCTCCCCCCCTCCCCCACCAAATAATTTTGAGACTTACTGAATAAACATACCCAGAACTGGGATGCATGCTCAGTTGATGGAGTCTGGATGCATGTTCAGCTGACGGAGTTACATTCCACCCAGTCAGACCAAATAATCTACAATGCAAAGTATGTTGGACTCCAATACAACTGGACTCCAATAAAAACTGGAATATAATTTCCACATCTGGGAATTCCCATTGCTTGATTAGGAAATTTGCACATTTAGGATTTGATGTAATCACCAAGACTATTCACTGCACAGTGTGTATTCCCACCTCTTAATCCAAAAGCTCTCAGGCACCTTGCAGCTTAATTAAATACAGAAAAGCAATAAAACAGAAGTCCAGTGGCATCTTGAAGAAAAACATGAGCTTTTTGTGAATCTGAGCTCACTTCCTCAGATGCAAGGAACAGAAAATCATTTTCCTCAGGAAAGATACAAAAGGGGAGAGGGTAAGGGAGAAGTGGGGAGCAGAGAAGTAACTCTGGTTTTCTCTCACACATCTGAGGAAGTGAGCTCCAACTCACAAAAACTCATGCTGGAATAAATGCTAATATTTAAGGTGTCATTGGACTTCTGATCTATCTTGCTTTGATACATTAGTGCAGCTATATTCCTTGGAAACGAAATGCGAAACATACAATAAAAATATCACAACCATAACTCTATCCACCCTCCCAAAACCTAACATATCCTCATTAAAACTGTTATTTATCTACACTCCACCTTTCTAACTGAGACCAAAAGACAGATTATCAACTAAAATAGACATATGAAAATGCAGGAGATAAGCATCAGCAGAAATCAGAGCAAAGATTTACAAAACCCAAGCAAACACAACCTAACATATAACCCAGTCCAAAAAAGCCTAGGTAAAAGGAAAGGTCTTTACTTGCTGCTAGAAGATCACACCAAATCTGGCACCAGGCAAACTGCCAATGGGAGGGCATTCCAAAGTCAAGGTACCATAATTTTTTTTAAATCCCTTCTAGTTGTCAGGTTGCCATCCACGACTGATGCAAGATGAAGCAGGACTTGAAATACTGATCTTAACTGCCAGTCCAGAAAAAAATGAAAGTAGGAAAATATTTCAGATACCCTGGCCATCTAAGGCTTTAAAGGCCAAAAGCAAGATGCTGAATTGGGCCTGGAACCAGCCAATGCAGTTGTTTTAAGGCAGACATAATAGGTTATTTGCACAAGACTCTAGCCAGCAGTCTGGCTACTGCATTCTGCTCTAACTGCAATTTCCAAATCATCTTCAAGGGCAGACCCAAGTAAAGTGTATTACTGTAGTCCAACCAGCAGCTTATCAGTGCATGAATAACTGTATCCGAGTCACATTCCACAAGGTAAGGCTGCAGGTGGTACACCAGATAAAGCTGGTAAAAGGTGCCGTGTACTGCAGAGGTATGACCTAAATCAAATACACTTCTAAATTGTGAGTACCAAAGCAATTTAGTTCCTTTTCCTTACACTTGCTGAATTTAAAAGAGGACTATAGCACAGCAAACCTGTTGGTAATTGTGATTAGAATAAGCAGCTTTTATTGTAACACGGGATAAAACCAACAATTACTCATTGCTTGTTTTCCTTAGCAAATTAATAACTCAAAACAAATTTTGTTAGGACACCTGGCATATTTTCAGTCAACTTCATAGGATTGTAAGAAAAGCCCTGCTGGATCAGACCAGTGGTCCATTTAGTCCAGCATCCCATCTCAATAAGTGGCCAATTAGTTCCTCTGTGTGAGACAGGATGCTGGACTAGATGGGACTATTGGTCTGATTCAGAAGGGCTCTTTTTCACTGTATTTAGTGTTATGTTTTCTATTTTGACCCATGGAAATGTTTATTACAAAGCAGAGGTCCATCAGTGGCTATTAGCTACAGTGTACTGTTGGAACTCTCTGTCTGAGACAGTGATGATCTGTATTCTTGGTGCTTTGGGGGGGCACAGTAGGAGGGTTTCTAGTGTCCTGCCCCCCCTGATGGACCTCCTGATGGCACCTGGGTTTTTTGGCCACTGTGTGACACAGAATGTTCAACTGGATGGGCCACTGGCCTGATCCAAAATGGTTTCTCTTTATGTTCTTAGCAAAGGATTAGGTTTTTAAAAAATCACACATACACATATATTCAAACAGCCTTGCCTATATGGGCAAAAACCTAATCTACACAGCTTGGGTTTTAGACCATTTTTATCCCAAAACAATACTTTCCTGACTTTCAACAACACTCAGTGAAATTCTCCAAGGCTTCTGGAGGTAACAGCTCTCTCACCATTTCACACAATCATTACAGCAAAGCCTGATCAGAAATTCAATCATCTTCAGGTCAAAATGCCAGAATACATTTTCAATCATTTAGATTAAAAGAAAGAATTCTCCAAAGCCTACCAGCTCTTACAAAGCACAGTAAGACATTTTTTCTAAAACGTCCCCTTTTTTTGTTCTCTTTTTTACAATGAAAAACCTGTTCAGCCTAGATTATAAAGCCAGATATGAGCACTCAGATACCATGTTGGAAAAATGGAACATACAGAAAGACAGAACACCTACCAAACCATCTCTGAGCACACTCAAGTCCACTTGATATCAATATCCACTTGATAGGGTTAGTCATCCAGTGGAACACAGAACACGCTCCCATTATGCTGTTTTAACGGTTCTATCCTTTCTGTGTGCTTTTTGTGCTACAACCACCATCTTTAAATTGCCATAATCCTTCTCACTGTGCCTATGCTGATAAAAACACAAACTTGTGTAAGAGACACAGAAACTGGAATCTTGAGCATTTGTTTTACTGCTCCTAGAGGTCTCCTTGAAAACATGTTGCATTATTTTACACCACAACTATATCTAGGAAGCAACAGAGATTTCAGGATCCTTATACAGCCCACGATGATTTCCAAGTCAGAATCACATATTATATAATTGACTTTCTGAAAGTGAGACAGCAACCAATACCTGAAAAATTTGCCCATGTATTCCCTGCCACCACCATTCGCTCACATCAAGTCCAGAAAAATTCAACTTTACACATGGTGGAATGAAGTCTAAGGCTGCAGTGTGGGCTTCAGGTATAAGATCCCTGTATTTTGGCTTTGCCAGTACATTTATGAAAATCTAGATATATACTGAAGATAAATTTAATGACACCATAACGGAACAAAATCACTGTCATGATCCACATTTTATTTATCAGTCTGCCAGTGTACAAGACAATAAGAGTCACAATAATGTCAGTATGTCAAAGCTACCACTGATTTGTCCGGCCTTTTCTCTGACATTTGGCAGCCGATATTCTCACGGGTCACATCAGATTCCTCAAAAGAAACCTCAAGCACAAAAAATCCCAGTCAGCAGGCATGAAGCTACTTAATTGTATCACCATGTGAGGCAGAAGGCTGCATACCCCGTAATAACACATCCAAAATTAATCCCATTACCTAAGCTCGACGCATAGGACAGAATGGCTGTGGTAAAGAGGTAATCGGGAATACAGCTCCAGTATGAACTGTAGGCTGCACAAAATTGCCTTCAGGTGTCTGCTTGCGTGTTTAAATCTCAGCATGCTTTCCCCAGAACGATTCTGAGATTTTTATTTTCTGGCATACAGTAGAAACGCCAGGGTGCTAACCACCCACCCAGTTGGTTCACGCATTCCCACATCACAGAAGGAGCATGGAAGCAGTCTCACTTGACAACACCAACTGACAGTTGCTAGATCAGAAATGCAAAAAGACAGAGGAAAGAGTCCATGGCCTAGCATTTTGAATTAAGTGGCTAACAAATATCCTAATGTTTGGGACCCACTGAAATCTTGGGGGCACTAGGACTTTAAACAAGAAAAACTGATAGGTTTAGAACCCCATACCTGAATTAAAAACGCAGAGAGAAACAGGAAGACTTTAGATACAGAGAGCTCATTCATGCTTTCCCTAATGCAATCCATTCCCCAGAAATCAATGGCCCCTAGACTGGAGGAACCCTGCATAGGATTGCATAGTGAATCCTATTAAACCAACGTCAACCGAGAATCACCTTCCAAGGGAGACAACACGTCAAAGCTGAAAACATTCCACAAACACCAAGAGATCTCTATAGTCGCAGGCGTTTAATACTACATACAGGAGGGGGGGGGGGTTGAATCTAATGGTACACCCACTCTAATCCCCCCCACCCCGCGTTGCTAGAAGAAGCTGCAACCTCCCACCTCTCTCAGCTTCCAAGACTGAGCTGGGGGGGGGGGGCGGGGTGCTGGAGTTTAGACCCTGAGCAAGCGCCCCTCCTCTCCCGCCGCGCCCCCTCCCATCCGTGGTACGAAACGACTCTCACCACCAACACCAACACCCCCCATACCCCATTGCAAGCTGCATCCGGGCCTGCATATAACGAGCTGAGTCGATTCTGAAGGGAGCAAAATTATGATCATCAAGCACGGGGTCCTGGCGGGGGTCGGTTAGCAGAATCAATCATGCAACCCCCACATGCACGCGCAGAGTCCCACCGGCAGAAAGGGATCCCCGTGCCCTAGCGCAGCACGGGGCTGGGGCTGGAGAGAGAGGATGTGAGGGGGGCGGCCCTCCACCCCGACCTCCCGTACCTGGATGTAGTTGGTCTCGCAGTACTCGGCGACCCGCTCGAGGTTGGTGTAGCTGTCGAACAGGGCCCGGCGACCCCCCGGGATCTCCTCCTCCAGCAGCATCTGCAGCTCCGCCATCTTCACATCGTCGCTCGCTCGCGCGCGCTCCGCCCCGCCCTCTCCCTCGCTCGCGCTCCCTCCTTCCCTCCCGCGTGCAGCCAACCGCCCCCCTCACACGCACACACAAAAAACACCGCACGCACGCACGCCACGAACACTCTGGACTCTCGTCCTTCCCCTCACCGCGCCCAGGCTGCGGGACTCGCCCCTCTCCCTCCCCGGAGAGAAACCGCCCGCTGCCCAACCGCCCCAACGGTCCCTCCGTGGGGGGCGCGGCGTCACCGACCAACAGCGGTCGGCCGTACTGCGCAGGCGCCGGAGGCTTCCACCAGGCCGGGCACTCTCGCCTCCTCTCCCCCCCCCCCGTCCCCTCACAGAGCCGCGCGCGGTTCACACTTCCGGTGCCTCTGTCCCCCGCAGGTCGGAGCAGGAGGGCGGCCAGGGGTGGGAGGGGCACGTGGGGGGGCTCGTGCACGTGATGGGAGAGAGAGACCCCCCACTCCCGGGGGCGTGATAGGAGGAGGAGAGGAGCCTGTTGGCCATCTGTCCGGGGGGGGGGGTGCAGACAGACATCTCTCTGTGGAAGGACCAGATCTAAATGTGTTTTTTTGGGGGGGGGGAATTAAAAAACGGTGCCCCCTTATGGGCCATTCTGTCTTATGGTCCCATAGAATACAATGGACTCTATACCCAATTTGGCACACACACCCCTCCATTGGCGCCCAGGGCAAGCACCCCCTCTGCCCCTACCCATAGATCCGGCCCTGCTCTGTGGATCTGTATATGAAATGGATGGATAGATAAACAAAGCAGGAGTCAAGCTGCACCTTTAAGACCAAACAATTTTTATTTAGAATGTAAGCTTTCATGTGTTCTTAAGCACACTTCATCACAGGAGGAATCCATGAAACGACTCCCTGATGAAGTGTGCTTAAGAGCACACAAAAGTTTACATTCTAAATAAAAATGGGTTGGTCTTAAAGATGCCACTTGACTCCTGCTTTGTTCAACTGCTTCAGCCCAACACAGCTGCCCACTTGTAGATAGATAGATGATAGATAGATAGATAGATAGATAGATAGATAGATAGATAGATAGATAGATAGACAGACAGACAGACAGACAGACAGACAGCTCATTAGCATAACATTAGCATAACATTAGCATAGCCCCCAGCCAAAAGCAACTCGATGAAAGAAAGAAGAGCCCCTGGCGAATGAGGTCTGCTGGGGCTGGCTACAGATTCAGCCAGCCCAAGCAGGCCTTGCTCACCTGGGGCTCTCCTGGGCCGCCCCCCCCCCAGTCAAAAGACCAGCAAGCCACTCGCCATCCAAAATCACATAAGTGGCTGGAGAAAGGGTGGTACAGGCTTCTCCAGGGGTTAATGAGGACTGCTGGGGACGTGGCAAAGCTGGTAGCTGGCTGGCTGCCCACTCTCCTAACCCAAGGATTGTTATGCAACTGCACCTACTATTTAATGGAAAAGGTGGGTGGAGAGGAAGAGGGGGAATTATCAGAAAGGTTCAGGAACTGTGCTCCTGTGAGCTCCTGCTGAATCTGAGGTCTGGTTGGACAGACAGACCGACTGACAGACAGATAAATCTCCCACTTTTACAACTGATCTCCAGCTGGCTGAAATCAGCTCCCCTGGAGAAACTGGCTGCTTTGAAGGGATGACTTTATGGGATTGTACCATGCTAAAGCCCCTCCCCAAACCCCACCCTCTCCTGGATCCACCCCTAAAGTCTCCAGGTATTTTCCAACACAGACCTGGCAACCCTAAGACAGACTGACAGACAGACATCTCCTGAACAAAGGTTTTCATCCTTTCCTGACCAAGGACCCACGGAATCACAAGCACAGAAGAGGGGCTAGACTTATGAATCCACTGGGGTCATGGTCAGGTCCATGAGGAGGCAGCAAAGATTGGGAGCTGTACTGTAGTGAGAAGGTTGCCAACCTCCAGGTGACAGTTGGGAGATCTCATGCTGAGTTAGTGTGAGCTAGCTCACAGTTTTTTAGCCTCCAGCTCACACATTTTTTAATTCAGGAAGGATGGCCCCAGAGCAAGCTCATTGATGCAGTAGCTCACAGCTTTAATGCCAGTAGCTCACGAAGTGGAATTTTTGCTCACAAGACTCCACAGCTTAGAGGGAGTATGTGTTTGGGATCCTCAAATAGGTTGGGAAGCACTTCCTGCTGCATTGTGAAGCCCTGTATGGCTGCCATTTCTCATTTGCTGCCTTCTGGAAGAACTTGCTGTGTTAAGTATGGTGGCAATCCTCTAGCTGAGGCCTCGAGATCTCCTGGGATTAAAGCTGATCTCCCAACTACAGAGACCAGTTCCCCTGGAGAAAATGGCTGCTTTGGAAAGTGGACCCTGGGGCAGGGGTGTCAAACTTATTTGTTATAAGGGACGGGCCTGACATAAATGACACCTTGTTGGACCAGGCCATGTGTGTCCTAAAATGTAATGCCAAGTAGCAGAGATACAAACTTTATAAAGGACACAGGCAAACACAATTACATTTTTAAAAAAAACAAACCTTAAAATCAAACACATTTAAAACATTAGTATTCGTTGGTCTTAAAGGTGCTTTCTTTGTATTTCTCCCAAGGGATTCAGGTAACTGGGCAAAGGAAGCTCTCTTTCCTTCCCTCCTCAGGAGAACAGGAGGGGGAGGAGCCTCAGCCAATAGAAGTAAGAGAGGCTGTTGTGCAATTGAGAGAAACTGGCAAAGCAAACTCTCTCCCTACCTTCCTCCCCAAGGGAGGAGCCTCAGCTAATTGAGAAAATAGAAGTTTTGCTCTGTAGCTCTGCTGTGCAATTGAGAGAGCCTGGCAAAGCAAGCTGTGAGAAGGAAGCAGAGAGGGAGAAGGAAGCAGACAACAGCCAGTTGCTCGGGGGCTTGATAGGAGCCCTCTGGAGGGCTGATTTGACCCTTGGGCTGCATGTTTGACACCCCTGCCCTATGGCATTACACCATGCTGAGGACCCTACCCTCCCCAAACCGCCAGAAATTTCCCAACCCAGAGTTGGCAGCCCTGCTGCACAGAAAGCAAGAGTGCCATTCTTCCTGCCTTTCTTTGCACGCATAGAGCAGGAAGACATGAGAGAGGTCACCCCCTAGTGGAGGAGGCTCTCCCATTGTTCTGACTAGGGTGGAATTCTAACAGAAGCTCCTTTGAATATTAGGCCACAAGCCCCTGATGTAGCCAATCCTCCAAGAGCTTACAAAAAAGAGCCTTGTAAGCTCCTGGAGGATGGGCTGCATCAGGGAGGTGTGGCCTAATATACACCTCCCTGATGTAGTCAATCCTCCAAGAGCTTACAAGGCTCTTTTTTGTAAGCTCTTGGAGGATTGGCTACATCAGGGGCTTGTGGCCTAATATGCAAAGGAACTCTTGCTAGAATCCCACCCCTGGTTGCCAACTGAGTTGGGAAAAGCCTGGAGATTTTGAGGGGGAGGAGCCTGGGGAGGGCAGAGTTTGAGGAGGGGAGGAGCCTCAGTGGGGTACAATGCTAAATAGTCCAAAGCAGCCTAACCCTCCAAAGCAGCCATTTTCTCCCCAGGAACTGAACTGGGCCATCCAGAGATCCGTTGTGAGATCTGTCAGTTGGAGGCTTGGCAACCTGCTCTTCCTCACTGCAGTACAGCTCCCAGTGCTTGTATGTCTCCTTCCCTGGGTCTTTGTCTCTTTCTCGTGGATGTGACCACGACCCCAGTGGGTTCATAAGTCTAGCCCCTCATCTGTGCTTGTAGCTCAGTGGGTCCTGAGAAGACGACGACATTGGATACATATCCCGCCCTCCACTCTGAGTCTCAGAGTGGCTCACAATCTCCTTTACTTCTCCCCCCCACCCACAACAGACACCGTGTGAGGTAAGTGTGGCTAAGAGAGCTCTCCCAGAAGCTGCCCTTTCAAGGACAACTCTGCGAGAGCTATGGCTGACCCAAGGCCATTCCGGCAGCTGCAAGTGGAAGTGTGGGGAATCAAACCCGGATGAAGGATGAAGACCACTCCTCTAGGCCACAACCCCTGAAGCCTGGTTCTTAAAAGTGCCAAAACACACAGTGTGGATGCAACCATTCTGACACAGCAACTCCTCTGGAAAGTGCAACCTATGGGGGAATCTGGCAGCCTTGTTGGAAGCATTAGACCCTGTGGGCTGTAGTCCACAAATACTTAACCTGCAATAAAGCTGTCCTTACTTGCTTCCATCTCATTTAAGGGATTCCTTCATTACAACTGGCATTTATTAACCACCGACAGTATGCCAGGTGTTATGGATGGTACACCTTGATTTTGATCTTAGATAGTGCAGTGATTATTGCAAACTATATAGAACAGGGGTGGCCAAACTGTAGCTCGGAGGCAACATGTGGTTCTTTCACACATTTCGTGTGGCTCTCGAAGCCCCCCACTGCCCCCTTAGCCAGCTTGGAGAAGGCGTTTCTTTCTCTAAATCATTTCTTCAAGCCAGTCAGCAGCGTGGAGAATGCGTTTTAAGTTAAAGTTGCTTTCTTTCCACCTTTCCCTTCCTGCCCCCCATCTATTTGCTTTCCTTCCTTCCTTCCTTCCTTCCTGTCTTGTGGCTCTCAAACATCTGACATTCATTTCTTGTGGCTCTCCAACGTCTTGACGTTTATGGTTCTTATGTTAAGCAAGTTTGGCCACCCGTGACATAGAGGTTCCTGTGATTCTCTGGTGTTTCTCAGTATTTGCTAAATTATCAGCCTGGAAACCTAATAGGTGATACGAGATGAATAATAGGTTGCTCAGTTGGGTGAGCTTGGAGCTTACCTAGCAGTGCACTTCTGCCGGAGTTCCACGCACCATCATTGGTAATAAATCTCATAGATTTCCCTGTCCTGTCCTTTTGCTTGTCTTGTCTTGCTCCATAAATTTAAAATGTATCAGTTGACCTTGAGGTTCTTAGAAAAGAAATAAGTAGACCACACAAGATGGCTGTGCTTTTTTAAAAAAAGAGAGAGAGAGATCAGCCAGGCCCCTAAAAATCTTATAGGATTCCTCCGGGAACAGGAATGGTTGGAATGTCTTTTATTATTCTACTTAAAGACAAGTTTTTCACCATTCCTCTCCCACAAGAAGGGCTTTAAGGGCTTTTGAGATGGCTCCTCTTTTTCCACTGTGTCTGGCATCAGGTTTAGCCCGGTCCCCAAACTGACATTCTACACTAGAATCAGAGAAACCAACTCTATGATTCTCTGATTTTAGTGTAGAATAGGGGTGCCCAAACTGTGGCTCCAGAGCCACATGAGGCTCTTTCACACATATTGCGTGGCTCTTAAAACCCCTATCCCCGATCAGAAGGCATTTGTCTCTTGAAATTATTTCTCCAAGCCAAGCCAGCTGGCAGCTTGGAGAATGCATTTAAAGTTAAAGCTGTTTTCTATCTCCCTCTCCCCATCTATTTATTTATTTCCTCCCTCCCTCCCTTCTGGCTCTCAAACAGCTAAAGTTCATGTCTTGTGGCTCTCAAACAGCTGATGTTTATTCTATATGGCTCTTATGTTAAGCAAGTTTGGCCACCCCTGGTGTAAAATGTCAGCTTGGGGACAGGGCTAAACCAGGATTAAAGGCCTAGTGCGAAATGGGATTCAGGGCAGTGGACAAAGGTCATTATTTCGTTTTAAATAGTATTTATTAAATTTTAAAGGGAGGGTATTGGGGGGGAAAGAGGAGGGGGAGGTGAACAATAAGAAAAGGCTAAAAATCAATAATCATTTCTGAGAGCAGTTTGGTGTAGTGGTTAAGTGTGCAGACTCTTATCTGGGAGAACCAGGTTTGATTCCCTACTCCTCCACTTGCACCTGCTTGGAATGGCCTTGGGTCAGCCATAGCTCTGGCAGAGGTTGTCCTTGAAAGGGCAGCTGCTGTGAGAGTCCTCTCAGCCCCACCCACCTCACAGGGTGTCTGTTGTGGGGGAGGAAGATAAAGGAGATTGTGAGCCGCTCTGAGACTCTTGAGTGGAGGGCGGAATATAAATCCAATGTCGTCGTCTTCTATCACATTTTGCACAGTCAGTTATTAATAACAACAATAAAGTCTGTAAGTTTGCTATCACAGTACCTTTAACTATCTAGTACTATAATTTTTGTTAACTGTATATCATATTTAGTTTGCTTTCTATAAAGCTAGATTATATCATAATACATAAGTTTAATAATTTGTCTTCATCCATTCATACAGTGGTGCCCAAAGTCCCCTTTATGTCTTGCTTGGAGCCGTCTTTCAGTATATCAGTCAAAACAGGGGTGTCAAACATGTGTCCCAAGGGCCAAATCAAGCCCCCAGAGGGCTCCTATCAAGCCCCCCGAGCAACTGGCTGTCATTTGCTTCCTTCTCCCTCTCTCTTGCTTCCTTCTGCATCTCAACTTGCTTTGCAAGGCTTGCTCAATTGCACAGGAGTTACAGAGCAAGACCTCTATTTTCTCCACTGGCTGAGGCTCCTCCCCCTCTTGGTCCCCTGGGGAGGGGGGGAAAGAGCCAGAGCTTCCTTTGCCCAGTTCCATGGATCCCATGGGAGAAATACAAAGAAAGCACCTTTAAAACCAACAAGGGCTAATGTTTTAAGTTTTTTAAAAAAATCTTTAGTTGTGTTTGTCTGTGTCCTTTAAAATTTTTATAGCTCTGCTACCTAATCTTAAATAGGTGCACACATGGCCCCAGCCCAACACAACTCAGCCCAGCCTGACAAGGTCTCATTTATGTCAGATCCAGCCCTCATGAGTTCGACACCCCTGAGTCAAAATGTCCATTTCTACTATTTCCAATATCTTTTCTAAGAGTTCTTCCTTTGAGGGCACTTCTGTTCTCTTCCAATATTTAGCATATAGTATTCTAGCTGCAGTCACTATGTGTATAATCAAATATTTAGCTTTTTATCTACTACTTTAAGTACACTATTCAAAAGAAACAACTTAAAATGTATAGTCAGAAACACTGTACCTTATTTCCTCATCTGAAGAAGTGTGCTTTTAGCACACGAAAGCTTACGTTCTGAATAAAACTTTGTTGGTCTTAAAGGTGCTAATTGACTCCTGCTTTGTTCAGATATTTTCTGGAGTATTTCATGAACCATTTTCCAATAACAAAGGTCATTATTTCAATGGGAAAGACTTAAAAAAAAAAAAAAGAGCTTCTGTTTCCCATACTGGAATCAGCAAGACTGGGAAAGGGGTTGGATCTTGCCCAACGTTTAAAAACCAATTCTGCATAAAAACCAGTTCTACATAAAGTTGCAATGGAAAATGCAAAATACCTACAAGAGTCACAAAACCAGATTGCATTTGAGGACGCTCAGCCCATTCATAAAAATGCATACTCGCAGACATACTTTCCTGTTTGCTAATTCATCTCATATTACATATTAGGCTTCTCGGCGGATAATTTTGCAAGTGCCGAGAAACACCGGAAAATCACAGGAGCCTGTACTAATTAACTCCCTAAATACAATTTTCTGAGGATGCGCATTTTCATTTTCTTTGTTGAAATTCACTTTGCATTAAACATTAAAAGAAATAAAATTATTCAAAAAAATTAAATCACAGTAATGCACAAGGCATGCATAGACAGGAGTTTAGAGAGACAATTCTTAAGCCTTCTAGTCTACCATTCTAAGCGTTCTAAGGGGGTAACGCAACTTACGATGGAAATGAAAACCACTTTCTCTTCAGGAATCTGTCCGAAGCGGACAGTGCAATCCTATGCAGAGTTAAGGCAGTCTAGTTTCACAGACTGGAATAGCTCAGAGGAGCACAGTAAGCTTAATAGCAGGTACCTTTCCAGATTTTTTATATATTTTCTACACCCATCTTGAGCAATACTCCAATCGATCATTTTAACCTCCCTTCCAATCTAGAATATATTTCTTTTAAAAGCACGATATATCAAAGATCTGAAAACAAATGTCCTTGGAGGTGAGAGGAACATTAATCAACATTTATCTAAAACCGGGGGCGGGGGGGACGTAGGTAAGTTAAAATTATGCAGCTACTGGATTTCTGCATTATCCGTATTGCGCAAAATATGCCAAGCTACCTAACTTCAGCATATTTTGCAGCCTCGTGAGTTAAATGAGATTCCACTGTTAATTTTATAACTGTCCTGACAGTAGAGATTAATCATCAGTTATTACAAAGTTTACACCCAAGAGGAGAGCAGCTTTACAGGGTGGTCCTAAGCGGAGCTATGCCCCTTCTAGGCCCATTGATTTAGAAGGTCGCTACTGTGGTTAGGATTGTGCTGAAAGACTATGCAAAGGCAAACAGGAAAAAAAACAGGTATCGCTGTTCAAGTGTTGATGCAGTACTTCCACCGTTGTTAAAGCGGTGATTTATTTCCTGTGTATGGCACCCTTGTGGAAATCTCATTTGAGATAAAAGCTGAGAATGAATGAAATAGCAAAGATGCAACTTCCTCGCCGTTTATTGTAGAATGGTCTCGTCCTAAATTAAACTGCTCTGGAGGATCAGAACAAAGTTGAAGTCCAGTGGCGCCTTTAAGACCAACAAAATTTTATTTATTGAATAAAACTTTGTTGATCTTCAAGGTGCCACCAGACTCAAACTCTGCTCTGCTGCTTCGGACCAATGTGGCTACCCTACCTGAATCTGCACTGGAGTATAAGAGTCTCCAGATGACAGCATCTCCCACAACTGGTGCATATTGGTGGAAAGTGCCATCAAGTCACAGCTGGCTCATGGCGACCCCGGGTGGGGTTTTCAAGGCAAGAGACAGTCAAAGGTGGTTTGCCATTGCCTGCCTCTGCATCACAACCCTGGTATTCCTCGTAGGTCTCCCATCCAGGGCTCTTTTGTAGCAGGGGCTCCTTTGCATATTAGGCCACACCTCCTTGATGCAGCCAATCCTTCAAGAGCTTACAGGGCTCTTAGTACAGAGAGCACTGAGGTCAGCAGGGAAGAACCAGCTGACTATCCCTGGACCAAAGGAGGCCAAACTTCAAAACACCCGTACACGGGCCTTCTCCATCGCAGCTCCACACCTATGGAACCAGCTCCCGGAAGAAGTGCGAGCCCTGAGGTGCCTTGACCAGTTCCACAGGGCCTGCAAGACCACTCTTTTCAGGATGGCCTTTGCTGGCTGAGAGACTGCTGTGGGTGACTTCGCTATTATCATTTATAATTGGAATTAGCACCTGGAAATCTGTTAACTGGAATGTTTTAAAGTTAATGTGATTTTAAACCCTGTATAATTTTATGAAATGTTGTTAGCCGCCCTGAGCCCGCCTCGGTGGGGAGGGCGGGATATAAATAACATTTTATTATTATTATTATTATTATTACAGGACCTACTGTAAGCTCTTGGAGGATTGACTACATCAAGGAGGTGTGGCCTAATATGCAAAGGAGCTCTTGCTACAAAAAGAGCCCTGCTCCCATCCAAACACTTATCAGGGTCGACCCACTTAGCTTCTGAAATCAGACAAGATCAGGCTAGCCTGGTGTATCCAGGTTAGGGTAAGGCTGGTGTAGCACTGTGCTGAAGATAAAGGGGTTCTGAAGACAAGATGACAAGGATTCTGTGCTTCTTATGCTGAGTTGCCGTTGGTGAGCCTGCGAGACCCTTTGCCGTCTTTAAACTAGCTGCTTTAGCTCAGTGCAAATGTAAAGTACATTGAATCAGCAGCACCGCAGCTAAAACCAAATAACTCAGCTCTATTGCACAAGTATATCAGTTTTATGCCACTATGCAGAGTTTTATGCCTATACTGAGTGACTTAAATTTAAACCACGGACATCAATAGCATTAGGCTAGACCAGGGGTGGCCAAATTTGCTTAATGTAAGAGCCACATAGAATAAATATTGGCTGTTTGAGAGAAGCGAGACAGGAAGGAAGGAAGGAAGGAAGGAAGGAAGGAAGGAAGGAAGGAAGGAAGGAAGGAAGGAAGGAAGGAAGGAAGGAAGGAAGGAAGGAAGGAAGGAAGGAAGGAAGGAAGGAAGGAAGGAAGGAAGGAAGGAAGGAATAGATGGGGGAGGCAGGAGGGAGGGAGAGGTGGAAAGAATGCAACTTTAACTTAAAAGGTATTCTCCAAGCCACTGGCTGGCTTTGAGAGGCAAACAAAATGTGTGAGTCACATGTGGCTCACAAACTGCAGTATGGCCATTCCTGGGCTAGACTGACTCTAATTTGAGGACCAGCTTGGTACAGTGGATTGAGTGACGGAGAAGGATCTAGAAGACCCAGGTTCAAATTCTTTCCTGCTTTCTATAGAAAACATTGTGGCTCTGATTAATTGAATAGATCATTACTTTCTGGACCAGAATTGGAAGATACACAACTGTAACATCTTTTACCATCTTTTGCATATGCCTGGACACAGGACTTACTCCTAAGAGGTCTCAGCCAGCTGGCCAGCAGTGGACTGGAGCCCCCGAAACTGGGTCTGGCAGCCCTAAATCTGTACCTTGTAACAAGGCTTTAATTGGGCCCTTTTCTTTTAAAGTCTTCTCAGAATAAATACGTATGTTTTTCCTTATAACTAGTATATATGTAGTATTAACTTGTTGGCCATCTAGTAGGTTTCTTTCTTACCTTTTTGGTACATCATTCAAATTCCTCCTCTGCCAGGGAAGTTTGCCCGGAGACCTTGGACCAGTCACACAGTCTCGGCCTAACCTACCTCACAAGGTTGTTGGGAGGATAAAATGAAGGGGAGAATTTTGAAAGCTAACTTGGGTCTCTACTGGGGAGAAAAAAGGGATATATATGAAGCAAATAACTGATTATAGGAAACAATTCTAGGCAGATTTGCCAAGTCAGTCAGTCCCATTTAATTCAACGGGGCTGACTCCTAGGAAAGAGCGTTCCCACAAAGAATGCAATGAATTATTTTCATCATTAACACAGTGCACGGGAACCCCCTGATCTGTCCACTAATGTTATTGTATAGAATCATAGAGTTGGAAGGGGCCAGACAGGCCATCTAGTCCAGCCTCCTGCTCAATGCAGGATCAGCCTATCCCTGATAAGGGTTTGTCCAGCCGCAGCATAAAGACTGCCAGTGGGTGGGAGCTCACCGCCTCCCTCAGTAGCTGATTCCACTGTTACCGTAAGAGAGTTTTTCCTAATATCCAGCTGGTACCTTCCCGCCCTCCCAGGGCCGCCCTAGACTGTCGGGCATCCTAGGCAAGGCTAACTTCTGGCACCCCACCCCTGCACTGATAATGTCATGACACTGAGCCACATGAGGGATGCCCAAGTTGGCATCCCCAGAAAGCCGGCACCCTAGGCCAGGGGTGTCAAACTCATTTGTTATGAGGGCCGGATCTGACATAAATGAGACATTGGGCCGAGCCATGTTGGGCCAGGCCATATGTGTAGCTATGTAACATTAGGTAGCAGAGATATGAACTTTATAAAGGACACAGACAAACACAAAGATTTTTTTTACAAAACTTAAAATAAAACATGCTTAAAACATTAGCACTTGTTGGTCTTAAAGGTGCTTTCTGTGTATCTCTTCCATAGGATCCAAGGAACTTGGCAAAGGAAGTTCTGGCTCTTTCCTTCCTTCCCCAGGGGACCAGGAGAGGGAGGAGCCTCAGCCAACAGAAGAAAGAGAGGCTTGGCTCAGTAGCTCTTTTGTGCAATTGAGAGAGGCTGGCAAAGCAAGCTCTGCCTTCCTCCCCTTCATCCACAAGGGAGGAGCCTCAGCCAATAGAGAAAATAGAAACTTTGCTCTTTGGCTCCTGTGTGACTGAGCAAGCTGTGCTGCAGAAGGAGAAGGAAGCAGATGACAGCCAGTTGCTCGGGGCCTGATAGGAGCCCTCTGAGGGCTTGATTTGGCCCCCGGGCGGCATGCAGGGCCGGATCTAGGCCAGGACAGAGGAGGGTGCTTGCCCTGGGCGCCACCGGAGGGAGGGCACCAAATTGGGTATGGAGTCCATTCTATTCTATGGGCACATAAGGTAGAATGGACCCAAAAGGGGGTGCCATTTTTTAATTTTGCCCCCCCCTCAAAAAGCATGTAGATCCTGTCCTGGCTGCATGTTTGACACCCCTCCCCTAGGAAATTGCCTGGTGGCAGGGCCAACCCTGCGCTCTTCATTTAAACCCATGACTGTGAGCAATGTTCCGTCTAAGCTTCAGAGTCTTGTGAGGAAAAATTCTACTTTATTAGCTACTGGCATGAAAGTTGTGAGCTGCCTCATAAATGATTGTGCTCTGGAGTCATCCTTCCTGAGCTAAGACAAAAATGGGTGAGCTGGAGGCTAAAAATCTGTGCGCTAGCTCACGCTAACTCAGCTTAGAGGGAACACTGGTTGTGAGTCGTCTCCTCTGCTGCCAACAGGAACAGCTCCCTGCCCTCCTTTAAGGGGCAGCCCTTCAGATACTTCAAGAGAGCGACCGCGTGCCCCCTCAACCTCCTCTTCTCCAGACTGAATATTCCCAAGTCCCTCGGCCTTCCCTCACAGGGCTTGGTCTCCGGGTCCCAGATCACCCTGGCAGCTCTCCTTTGCACTTCAGTGCAAATCACTGTAGAACTTCAATGAAAAGCAGGATGTGGCATGGCATAGCATAACCCGACCTCATCACATGTCAGAAGCTCAGCAGGGTCAGTACTTGGATGGGAGGCCACCAAGGAGCACGTTGCGGAGGAAGGCAATGGCAGACCACCTCTGTTAAGCGACTCATCTTAAAATCCATAAGAGATTGCCATACATCAGTTGTGACTCTGTCACGACTCAGGGGGGGTCTTACCAAGTGCTGCCACCACTCTGGGTTAAAGGTTCCCCTTGAGAAGGCCCAAAGTCCCCTCCCAAGCCCTTCAGACCTCCTGTAGCTTAGGCCAAATAATAGGCATGAGGACCAGGCAGAGTGAACAACAATGAAAAGGTTTATTTTAGTGCAATATAAATTAACAAGGTGCATTAACCAGTAAAAGGGTGAAGGGAAAATAAACAAATGCCCTAACTCGTCTATCTCTACAGTCCCTACTCTAATACTACACTTACCCCAACTTGGGTAAGGGCCTTTCCCTTGCTTCCAGCTCTCCAGGTAACAGCCTACCCCAAGTTCAGCCTTCCAGAGAAAGAACACCCACTTCCTGGGCTTGGCCTTTATATTCTCTTCCCAGGCCCCACCCCTCTCCGGGCCTGTTTCCCTCCAAACCCCTTGCTACCCAATCAGAGGGACAGAGGGGATCCTGGGAGATGTAGGCTTTTCCCAGTAACTCCAAAGCAGGCTCCTCTGGGCCTGCAGGCCTCGCTAGGCCCAGGGTCATGACAGACTCGATGGCATTTTACACAGACACGTGCACACACATGGACAATGGCACTTAAAATTCCCAGTTTAGAGATGTCGAGTGACTTGCCTGAGATGACACAGGAAAATCCATACTTTTTTTTCCCTTGGATCATGTCGGTTGCCTGATTTTCAAACTCATTTGCTGCTTGATTAACGCTCAATTATTTTAATGGGGCTTTTGTCGATGCAGCACTTTGAAAACTTGCTTATTAGAGATTTCAGGGGTTTTTTTCCCCAGGTTATCATTGAAGTGTATTAATTATCCCTCACACATGCACGCACACACAGACACACACACAGAGGCATTTTTTTCTTAACTTCTTTTCTGCCTTTTGGGGGGGGGGGGGGACAGATACTTGCCTTTCTGCTTTTACAAAATTATTTAAGATCATGAACCACAAACTGTAAATCCGTTACTCTGAAACAATGTAACCAACTTTGCAACATTAAATCATTAACACGCAAGTGTCATACTGAAATACAATTCCTGGCAAGTGCTAACAATCTCTTCTGATTTTGTCAGAAAGTCACAACCTTGTTGTGTGTGTGTGTAAGTGGGGGTAACTAAAAAGGAATGTAATATTGTATGCCAATGTAACTGAAAACGGCTTTTACATGAAGAAACCGTTGGAGACAACCTCTAGCTCTTAGGCTGTTCTCGGAGGACCAGAATAGAAGTGATGGGGACGGCCACGTTTATGTATTCCCATTCATCCAGCCAGGGCTTTTTTTGTAGCAGGAACTCCTTCGCATATTAGGCCACGCACCCTTGATGTAGCCAATCCTCCTGGAGCTGACAGTAGGCCCTGTAAGAAGAGCCCTCTAAGCTCTCAGAGAATTGGCTACATCAGAAGGGTGTGGCCTTATATGCAAAAGAGTTCCTGCTACAAAAAAAGCCCTGCATCCATCCCATTTCAGGAAGTCAGGGGCCTAATTTCTGCAAGCTGCCTGTGAGCGACAGGACTCCCAAACCACTCTCCCTTGCTTCAGCCAGAGAGTTCAAACCGAAGCCAAGTCAGGTAGCTGAGTCATGAATTTTCCTCAGGTGATTCGTGAACAATGAAAAGTTGTCCATTCCCCCGCTCCCCAAAAAATGCCCGCTACCCACAACGCTTTTTTTGCACTCCTGAGGAAAATTCACAGGTTCAGCCTTAAGATTTGAGCTTCCAATGTAATCAAGACAGGCAATATCTCCAAACTTCAGACCACCCCAAAACAGGAGTTATGACAGGCTTTATCTCTGGTTTGGTACTTCTGCATATAGCAAGTGTTCACAATTTCACATGATCCCTGGTATTTGGGGTCACTAACTGTACTGCTTCAGATGCAAGAGTTCCAGGGCCATCACTGGTTTGAACATCACAAACTGCTGTGGCGGGGGGGGGGGATCAGAGGGCTCGACCGGCTTGTGTTTTCCAACTCCTGCCTGAGATTTCGCTCCAGTTTGAAAGGCAGTTTGGTGTAGTGGTTAAGTGGGTGGATTCTTATCTGGAAGAACCAGGTTTGATTCCCCACTCCTCTACTTGCAGCTGCTGGAATGGCCTTGGGTCAGCCATAGCTCTCATCCTTGAAAGGGCAGCTTCTGGGAGAGCTCTCTCAGCCCCACCCACCTCACAGGGTGTCTGTTGGGGGGGGGGAGGTAAAGGAGATTGTGACTGCTCTGAGACTCTGAGATTCAGAGTAAAGGATGGGATATAAATCCAATATCATCATCATCTTCTTCTTCTTCCAATGTATTCCAAAACAAACATGCTTAGCACAGCTTTTTTTTGTAGCAGGAACTCCTTTGCATGTTAGGCCACACACCCCTGATGTAGTCAATCCTCCTGGTACTTACAGTAGGCCCTGTCCTAAGAACCCTGTAAGCTCTTGGAGGATTGGCTACATCAAGGGGGTGTGGCCTAATATGCAAATGAGTTCCTGCTACAAAAAAGCCCTGGTGCTTAGATAAATTCATACAAGCAGGCAGGGGTGGAATTCTAGCAGGAGCTCCTTTGCATATTAGGCCACACACCCCTGATGTAGCCAATCCTCCTGGAGCTTACAGCAGGCCCTGTACAAAGAGCACAGAATATGGAATGCCCTCCCGGAATCCATAAGGGCCCTGCAGATTCTCTCTACCTTCCGCAGGGCCTGCAAAACAGAACTGTTTTGACAGGCATTTAACATCTGATCCGGGAGAAGGCTGCCACCCACGTCTCTAAAGAGCTACGATTACTAGACGATCACCATCAGGAAAAGAACCCGCCTATATTGAAGACAACATCACAGAATGTTTTGTAGAATGTTTTAACTGAAATTGTATTTTATTGGTTTTTATACTATAAATGCAAATGTCGGAAGTGACTGTTAGCCGCCCTGAGTCCGCTTGTGGAGAGGGCGGGGTAGAAATGTAAGGTAAATAAATAAATAAGCTCTTGGAGGATTGGCTACATCAGGGGGTGCAGCCTAATAGGCAAAGGAGCTGCTGCTAGAATTCTGCCCCTGCAAGCAGATTTATAAATGAACGAATGGCTATGGTACGTAAATGAAACTTGCAAGTGCGGAGGCAGCATATTGCTGAATACCAGATGTGAGGGATGCTTGTCAGTTTTTAAAAATGTCTCTCAGATACAGAACACTACATTTGATAGGCCGTAGGCTTATCTCCCAGGCCTTGCAAGGTGCGCTTTGCACCTATTGCATTTGTTTGTTTGCTTGTTTAGTAGCAGCGCTCTTTTTCTAGCAGGAGCTGCTCTGCATATTAGGCCATGCCCCCCTGATGTAGCCAATCCTCCAAGAGCTTAGAGGGCTCTTCGTACAGGGCCTACTGTAAGCTCCAGGAGGATTGGCTATATCAGGGGTGTGTGGCTTAGTAAAAGGGCATGCTAGAAAAAGAGCTCTGTTTAGTAGGCTTATATCCCGCCCTTTCCCATAACAGGCTCAGGGTGGATCACAACATATATTGGACAATAAATACCTACAACTCAAATTTAAAACACTACAATAAAACCAAAACAGTAGAACAATATAACGGAATAAAGTGCATCACTGGCGGAAAGGGCACATTTCACAAAAGTATAACCGTTTTTGGCCCAAGAAGAAGTGATGATGTAAATAATCAGATTCAGCACCACAACAAGGCTGTAGAGCATGATGTCACAACAAGGGAGGCCGATTGATGGAACAGTTGGTGGAATAGGACGCTCGCTGCCTCAACCGAAGGCCTGGCGGAACAGCTCCATCTTACAGGCCCTATTTCTTTATTTGTATCCTACTGTTATCTCTAAGGGGGATCTCAAAGCAGCTTATAACACCATTCTATCTTCCTTCCATTTTTATCCTTACAACACCCCTGGGTAGGGTTGCCAGGTCCCCTTGCCCATCCAGTGGGGGGATTTGTGGGGCACTCCGGGGGTGGGCAGGCATGCCGCACAGTATCCCCGATGCAATGATGTTGCACAGAAATGAAGTCATCATGGCAGGAATGTTGTGCAGGGATGCTCTGGCATCTGGACAGAACTCTCTGTTTTTCCCACCCTCAAAACCAGAGTTTGCCCAAATAACAGAGTGTCCCTGTGTGGCATACCTGGCATGATGATGTCACCTGGAGAGGGGGGAATTTGAGTGAGAATTTGAACCTGGGTCTCCCAGATCCTAGTGCTGCAACATTCTAACCACTCAGGGCTAGCCCTAGACCATCTGGCACCCTAGGCAAGGCTAGCTTCTAGTACCCTCCCCCTCGGCACTGATAATGTCACCAAGTCACATGGTGGGGTGCCCAATTCGGCACACCCAGAAGGCTGGCACCCTAGGCAATCACCTAGACCAATTTCCCACTCACCTTACACTGCTCTCACGTTCCTCTTCTCAGCAGGGCTTCCCTCTGATTTCACACTCTCTGCCCCGGGGCTACAGCCAGCGTCGGCTTTTTCTTGCCTCAAACAGAAACTGGTTTTTAGAGGTCTCTGTTTGCGGCGCAAAAAAGCTGACGCTAGCTGCAGCCCCGAGGCAGATAATGTGAAATCGGAAGGAAGCCCCACGGAGAAGAGGAACGTGAGAGCGGTGTAAGGTGAGTGGGAAACTGGTCCTAGTGGCAGGGCCGGCAATGTAACCACTATGCCACACTTTCAAGTCATGAACATCCCTTGTTTTGAAACAGTCCTAGGTCAATAATATACATTTAAAAGTGACCATATACACAAAGCTGCCTTCTACAACAGAGTCAGACCATTGGCTTATTAAGCTCAAGACTGCCTGCTCCAATTAGCAAATTTCAGATGTTTCCCATCCCATTAGAGCCAGTTTGGTGAAGTGTTTAAGAACAGCAGGCTATAATCTGGAGAACCAGGTTTGATTCCCCACTCCTCCACATGCAGCCAGCTGGGTGACCTTTGGCCAGTCATGGTTCTCTCAGAACCCTCTCAGCCCCACCTACCTTTTTCTTGCTATTGGATTCATTTAATCGAACATGCTGGGAATTGAACCAAGAATCTTCTGAATGCAAGGCGGATGCCCTTCCACTGAGCCACGGTCCCTCTGCAGAGCACGAAGTGCAAGGGCTCCTACACAGATACACTTGCCTCTTGGGGTAATCTCTGGAATCAGAAGGAGTGGCCAAACTGTGGCTCTTTCACACTTATTGTGTGGCTCTCAGAGCCCCCACCACCCTGTTAGCCACCTTGGAGAAAGCATTTGTCTGTTTAAATAACTTCTCCAAGCCAAGTCAGCCAGCAGCCTGGAGAATGCATTTAAAGTTACATTTGCTTTCTTTCTGCCTCTCCCTCCCACCTCCCTCCCCATTTATTCCTTCCTTCCTTCCTTCCTTCCTTCCTTCCTTCCTTCCTTCCTTCCTTCCTTCCTTCCTTCCTTCCTTCCTTCCTTCCTTCCTTGTCTCGCTTCTCTCAAACAGCCGATATTTATTCTATGTGGCTCTTACATGAAGCAAGTTTGGCCACCCCCAGAGCCAGATTAACAATTAGGCCAAGAAGGCACTGGCCTATGGGCCCCCATGCCTTTAGGGGCCCCAGGCTGGCTTCCCCCCACACACACACACAGTTTTCCCACTGCTTGCAGCACTCCCAGCCTGCACACACAGCCAGCAACTGAGCTGCTCTTTGCCCAACTTGCCTGGTGCGGCCGCTGCTGGCGTTGTCACCAAATTTGCCTCTCACTGCCTCTCCCCCGCAGCTTAGTAAAAAGGGCTTTTGAGAAAGTGCCTGCAGGCTGCAGCGGGGACCGCAGGTGGTGGGGCGGGCACTCGGACTCTGAGATAATTTGTGAGCCCCCCCCCCCAAGATTTTGACTGTCTAGGGGCCTCCACAGGGTTTAATCCAGCACTGGCACCCCTGCTCTGGATTATGTCAGTCATAAAGAATGAACCATTGGAGTCATTCCTTCAAATGCTGGACCACTCCCAATCCAGTTCAGATCTTACGGTGTGGAAATCAAAACAAATGTTTGCAAAGGTCAACTTTTATTAAAAAGCCTCTTTATCCAGATTTCTCCAGATGTCTCCAGATTTCTCTATGATGCTTAAACCTTTTCATATCCTAAAATGTTAGGATACATCTGCAGTCCAAACCGCTTGCTAATGCGACACGATTTTATTTTTTTTCGACAGCATCACAGCTCCAGAAATCTAATTTATATTTTATCAGCAACTGTGTTCTCCCCAGCTTGGCAAGAAGATTTAAATAATGCATATTTGACAAGCGATACAAAGCTTTGCATTTAATAGACTACCGTGAACCGTTCAAACATGATCCTAAGTGTCAAGAACCAACACTAAACAAAAAAACCTTTTCATTGCATCTCCTCCAACTGTTTTGGTGGAATTTCTCCTCGTTTTCAGGGACAGAGTTGTCAGAGCGGCAACAATGCCTGTTTGTCAGGCAACCCCGCGAACCTAACGTTACGGGTCGTAAGGTGAAAGTGAATATGGATCAGGACTTTTTTTGTAGCAGGAACTCCTTTGCGTATCAGGCCCAGTACCGGCCCTAGGGGACGTGGTGCCCCATGCAGGCTCCCTGCCCATCGCCACCTGCTGCCCTCCCTCCCTTCACTATGCCACACTGCAACGCGGCACCGCACTCCATCACCCCCCTACTCGATCAATCAGAGGAGCGCCGCGACAAGGCTCAGCCCTACCACTTCAACACGGCCGTAATCTGATTGTTTTTTGAAGAGAGCGCTGGAGGAGGCTGAGAGCCAGTTTGGTGTAGTGGTTAAGTGTTTGGATTCTTATCTGGGAGAACCAGGTTTGATTCCCCACTCCTCCACTTGCAGCTGCTGGAATGGCCTTGGGTCAGCCATAGCTCTGGCAAAGGTTGTCCTTGAAAGGGCAGCTGCTGTGAGAGTCCTCTCACAGGGTGTCTGTTGTGGGGGGAGAAGATAAAGGAGATTGTAAGCCGCTCTGAGTTTCTGATTCAGAGAAGGGCGGGGTATAAATCTGCAACTCTTATTATTATTATTCTCCCCCTCTATTCCAGGACCAGAAGTGAGCGCTCTCTTCAAAGAACAATCAGATGCCGGCCGCGTTGAAGTGGGTAGCGCCGAGTCTCATCGTGGCGCTCCTCTGATCGATCAAGTGGGAGGGAGGGCGGAGTGATGCGCAGCGGAAGGAAAGGGAGGGGGCGGGCAGTTGTTGTGGCGGCAGTGGCAAAATTAGCCATTTGTCTTGGGCACCGGGAGGGGGGTCCAATTCAGCGCCCCCCTCCCATCACCCTAGGCAAATGCCTAGTTTGCCTAATAGGCAAGCCAACCCTGATCAGGCCACACGCACCCTGATGTAGCCAATCCCCCAAGAGCTTACAGGACTCTTAGTATAGGGCCTACTGTAAGCTCTTGGAGGATTGGCTACATCAGCAGGGTGTGGCCTAATATGCAAAGGAGCTCCTGGATTTGTCTATAGGGAAGTGGGAATTGCATGCTCTTGTACTCACCCTGCAACTGTCCTGATATCTGTTGTCTGTTTGGGATGGGCGTTATCAGGCTGGTAGGATCCTATCCCTGCTTTGTTCATTTGAGGAAGGAAGGATACAAGGCCAGTGTCTTAGAGTTGCCAGCTCTGGGTTGGGAAAGTCCTGGATATTTGGGGGGTGGAGCCTAAGGAGGATGGAGTTTGGGGAGGCGAGGGGCCTCAGCAGGGTACAGTGCCATAGACTTCACGCTCCAAAGCAGCCATTTTCTCCAGGGAAACTGATCTCCGTAGTCTGGAGATCAACTGTAATACTGGGAGCTCTCCAGGTGGCAGTTGGAGGTTGACAACTCTAGTCAGCAAAATCTCAGGTGGGGCAGCGGCCAGGGCCCAGAGCCAAGGCCATTCCCCACAAGGCCATTCCCCCTCAGGCCCGCTCTATATGTGTCACCTACATCCCGCTGTACACCCTGCTGTACGACCGCTGCACTCAACGCTGCATTTTACTCCACAATTACATCGTAGAGACTGCATTTTATCCCACTACTACATCAGAGAAAATTGGGGACCCTGCTCTTCATACAAATTACAATTGAAGAGAACTTTACATCTACGTTATCTGCATCTATGTTATAGAAGCACAACAGCATTTTACTCGGTGATAACAACTACCTCCAACCATTTACAAACTGCCAGTTTATAAATTGAGCTGCTTAGGGGTTTGTTAATTAACATAGATTAGTTGAATTGATTGGTTTCAGAATAATATATATTTTTGGCAAATTAATTAAGGGTGGATTATTGTTAGGGTGGGATTTATATTTAAATAATTAGCCATTAGAATTAATTTAAGTATTTTAGCCAATTAATTTAAAAGGGAGATTGTGGGTAGGGTTTTAACTGGGTTGATTGACTTGAAAAATTTGCAGCTGGCAGGGCGGAGTGGCTTGGGGAGTTAACCAAGTGTGGTGTGGGAGTTGTGTACTTATAGCAGCTACAACAGAAGCAGCCATCACTGGGAGATGACTGGCCTAGGGATTCCAGTACTCCTGGGGAGGGGGAGGTATGACAGTGGGAACAGACAATGACACAAGGGAAGGAGACCGAGACCAGACAGTGCTCAACAGCCTTCAGTCTGCATCCCATCCCAAGGGTGACAGGTAGAGGGGCCAGGTTGAATGACTCGCCTTCGTCACTGGTGTTATGCAATGCCAGGTCCATTAACAATAAGACCTCTGTTTTTACTTGAGCAGGACATGGACCTGGCTTGCATGACTGAGACCTGGGTTTGGGAGAGAGACACTGTGGCTCTCTCACAAACAGCTCCCCCCGGGTTACTCAGTCTTTCACCAATCGCGGACTAGCGGGCAGGGGGGAGGAGTGGCCCTATTCATACGAGAGGCTTACTCCTTTAGGGCTCTCCCAGCTCCAGAGATCGAGGGTATTGAATGTGCCAGTCTGGCGTTGGAGGCTGGAGAGGGGTTGGTGATTTGGCTGGTGTACCGTCCGCCTAACGCACCAGCCAACGCCTTACCGTCCCTGATTGAGGCTGCAGCAGGCTGGGCATTGGAGTGCCCAAGGCTGGTGATCCTGGGTGACTTCAATGTCCATGCTGATGACCCGGCTTCTAGTCAGGCGATGGACCTAGTGTCATCCATGGTGACACTAGGACTCTCTCAGTTTGTTACATCCCCCACCCACCAGGCTGGGCACATGTTAGACTTGATCTTTGCGGCCAGGGTTATGGTGGATGATATAACTGCAGAAGTGGTGCCATGGTCGGACCACTTTGTCCTTAAGGCTCGTGTGGATGCTCCACTCCAAACCCGTTTAGGCGGCGAGCTTATTATGGCTCGCCCACGGAGTCAGATGGACCCGGAACGGTTCCAAATGGCTCTATGGGATCCCTGGCCGCCTGGCGATTCCCTCGATGACCTGGTTGATGCCTGGCATGGCTGACTCTCCAGAGCCATCGATGAGATCGCACCTTGACGCCCTCTGCAACCTCACTCTAAGCTGGCCCCATGGTATACCCCAGAATTGCGCCAGCGGAAACGAGGACTCAGATGGTTAGCGAGGCAATGGCGGTGTACTTGGGATGAAGCGACTAGAACATCTTATAGAGAGTTTATGAGATCCTATGAAATGGCAGTCAAAGCCGCAAAGAAAATACACTTTGCGGCTAAGATTGCATCTGCAAATTTGCGCCCGGCACAACTGTTTAGGACAATTCGGAATCTCACAACACTGCCACAAGGCAGGCCAAATGTTAAGGAATTAGAGATAGGCTGTGAGGCTTTTGCGAAATTTTTTGCAGACAAGGTCATGTCACTCCACCACGACTTCCCCGCCACATTAGATACAGTGTGTGAACTTGAGGCTCCGTGCCTGTCTTCTGGTTTGACCCTGGATCGCTTCGACACACTCAGCTTGGAGGAAGTTGACAGAATCCTCTCTACTGTACATCTAACAACCTGTGATTTGGACCCATGTCCCTCCTGGCTAATTACACGGGACATCATAAATAGATCCCTCTCGGAGGACCTTTTTCCAACACCCCTTAAAGACCCGACCGAATTGGCGCATTACCGGCCAGTCTCCAATTTGCCCTTTTTGGGCAAAATTATAGAGAGGGCAGTGGCGTTGCAGCTGCAGAGTTTTCTGGCTGACGCTTGCACCTTAGATCCAGTCCAGTCCAGCTTCCGCCCAGGCCATGAGACGGAGACAGTGCTTGTTGCCCTCATAGATGACCTCCAGCGGCATCTGGATCGAGGTGGTTTGGCAGTACTGTTGTTGTTAGACCGTGTTCGGCCACATTCAATATGGTCAACCACCAGTTGCTGACCCGCCGCCTCGCCGACACAGGGATTCAGGGGCTGGCCTTGCAGTGGCTTTCCTCTTTCCTTGAGGGTCAGGGACAAAGGGTGGCGATTGGGGGAGAACTATCCCAGAGACACCTACTTAATTGTGGGGTGCCTCAGGGAGCAGTCCTCTCCCCGATGTTGTTTAACATCTACATGCGCCCCCTTGCCCAGATTGCCTGGAGATATGGGCTGGGTTGTCACCAGTATGCTGATGACATCCAGCTCTATCTATTGATGGACGGCCGGACTGACGATGTCCCTAAAAATCTGGACCTGGCGCTGCAAGCCATGGCAGGCTGGCTCAGGCTGAGTGGGTTGAAGTTAAATCCAGTGAAGACAGAGGTCCTTTGCCTGAGCCGTGGCGGTCTGGGAGGGGAAATTCCCCTACCAGCTTTTGATGGTGCACCACTGGAAGCAGTGCGCAGGGTCAAGAGCTTGGGGGTGCTACTGGAGTCTTCTCTGACAATGGAAGCCCAGATAGCAGCTACTGCTAAATCTGCCTTTTTTCATCTTAGGTGGGCGACGCAGCTGGCTCCCTTCCTGGAGCGTGACGACCTGGCAACAGTGATACATGCAACAGTCACCTCAAGGTTAGACTACTGTAATGCCCTCTACATGGGGCTGCCCCTGTGCCGAACTCGGAAACTGCAGCTAGTGCAGAACGCGGCAGCCAGGCTGTTAATGGGACTCCCTAGGCGAGAACATGTGCGGCCTGTGCTGCGGGAACTGCATTGGCTGCCTATTGTTTACCGAGTTCGTTACAAGGGGCTGGTTATTACCTTTAATGCCGTATATGGCCGAGGATCTGTCTACCTTAGAGACTATCTCTCCCCATATGTTCCCCAGAGAGTACTGAGATCTAGCTCACAAAATCTGCTGAAAATCCCTGGGCCAAAGGAGGCCAAACTAAAAGCGACAAGGGAGCGGGCCTTCTCGGTAACAGCACCCCAATGGTGGAACCAGCTGCCAGAGGAGATACGGGCCCTACGGAGCCTTAATCAGTTCCTCTTTCAACTGGCCTTTTAAGGTGGAACCATTGCACCATCACTACAAAAACTGTGTTCATATGCATATTAAGACTGTAGCACCATTTTATGTTATATTGTAATTTAAATTATTAATTTAAATGCTGTTTTTATGTAATTGTATTTTAACTGTAAATTGTTTTGAATTTTATTGTTGTATCACGGTACAATGTACTATGTCATGTAAGCCGCCCTGAGCCTGCTTCGGCGGGGAGGGCGGGATATAAATAAAAATTTATTATTATTATAATATTATTATTAAAAGATCTATGAGCAGGTCCATCAGTGGCTATTAGCCACAGTATATTATTGGAACTGTCTGGGGCAGTGATGCCCTGTATTCTTGGTGCTTGGGGGGTGGGGAGCAAAGTGGAAGGGTTTCTAGCCCCACTTGTGAACCTCCTGGTGGCACTTGTGTGACACAGAGTGTTGGACTGGATGGGCCACTGGCCTGATCCAGCATGGCTTCTCTTATGTTGTTCTGGCAGGCCCCACTGCCAGGGTTGCCAATCCCCAGTTGAGGACAGGAGATCCCCCGGTTTGGAGGCCCTCCCCCTGCTTCAGGGTCATCAGAAAGAGGGGTGGGGGGACAAATTGTCTGCTGCCCACTCCATTATTCCCTATGGAGACTGATTCCCATAGGGTACAATGGAGAATTGATCTGTGGTATCTGGGGCTCCAGAGGGGTTGTTTTTTTGAGGTAGCAGCACCAAAATTTCAGCATATCATCCAGTGCCTCTCCCCAAAAGTTTTCCCAAGTTTCAAAATGTTTGGACCAGGGGATTCAATTCTGTGAGCCCCCAAAGAAGGTGCCCCTATCCTCCATTATTTCCTATGGAAGGAAGGCATTTAAAAGGAGCACGGTCCCTTTGAATGTGGTTGCCAGAACTCCTTTTGGAGTTCAATCATGCTTGCCATGTCCTTGCTCCTGGATCCGCCCCCAAAGACTCCTGGCTCCACCCCCAAAGTCCCCAGATATTTCTTGAGTCAGACTTGGCAACCCTACCCCCTGCTGCTCCCCCCCTTAACTTGCCTTTCCCCTCCTGCTCGCTTGTGAATGCTTTGCCATTTATGTGCCCAGCTGCACACACTGCCCAGTGGCATCAGGGAAAGGGCTGTGGGTGCTGCAGACAGCCATAAGCACAGGCAGAAGGAGCCCCTGCAAGCAAGGCAGGGAAGAAGATGACTGCAGATTTATACCCCGCCCTTCTCTCTGAATCAGAGACTCAGAGCAGTTTACAATCTCCTATATCTTCTCCCCCCACAACCAGAGTCGGCTTGCCCACTAGGCAAATTAGGCATTTGCCTAGGGCACCAGGCAGGGGGGCGCTGAATTGGGCTCTTCCCCCCTCCCTGGCACATAAGACAAATGCCTAATTGCCCCGGGGTAGTTAGACAGTGGCGGGCAGGGGACTTCTCCCCCATGTGGGCAGGCTACCTCCGCCCCCGACACGCTCAGACACCAGCCTCGAGTTTACCAGCTTCAGGGGGGGGGGCAACAGAATAGCATTCTCTCTCTCAATACAGAGTAGAATGAGGCTTGGCTCCCCCTCCCTTCCTGTTCCGGAAGGGAGGGGTGAGAGCGAAGCCTCTTCCTGCTCTGTATTAAGAGACAGGTCTATTGCGATGCCAGCCAAAGTGGGTAAACACGAGGCTGGCATTGCTACTCTGAGTGCACCAGTGGAGAGGGGGCAGCAGGTAGCCCACCTTCCACCACCACCCCCAGCACACTCAGAGTAGCAACGCCAGCCTCATGCTTACCCGCTTAGACTGGCATCGCAATAGACCCGTCTCTTAATACAGAGCAGGAAGAGGCTTCGCTCTCACCCCTTCCTTCCAGAACAGGAAGCGAAGCCTCGTTCTGCTCTGTATTAAGAGAGAGAGCGCTATTCTGATGCCCCCCCCCCGAAGCCGGTAAGCACGAGGCTGGCATCTGAGCGTGCCGGGGGCGGAAACGGAGTGCCGCAGAAAAAACAAGAGGGGTAAGCTTGGGGGCGCACAGGCAGTAAGTCTGCCTGGGGCGCAGCACGCTTTCAGGCCAGCCCTGCCCATAACAGACATTCTGTGAGGTGTATGGGGCTGAGAGGGCTGTCCCAGCAGCTGCCCTCTCAAGGACAACTCCTGCAATAGCTATGGCTAACCGAAGGCCACTCTAGCAGCTGCACCCTGTGAGGTGGGTGGGGCTCTCTAACTCTAACAGAGAGTCAGTTTGGTGTAGTGGTTAAGTGTGTGGATTCTTATCTGGAAGCACCGGGTTTGATTCCCCAGTCCTCCACTTGTACCTGCTGGAATGGCCTTGGGTCAGCCATAGCTCCGGCAGAGGTTGTCCTTGAAAGGGCAGCTGCTGTGAGAGCCCTCTCCAGCCCCACCCACCTCACAGGGTGTCTGTTGTGGGGGAGGAAGGTAAAGGAGATTGTGAGCCACTCTGAGATTCTTTGGAGTGGAGGGCTGGATATAAATCCAATATCTTCTTCTTCTTCTTCAAGTGGAGGAGTGGGGAATCAAACCTGGTTCTCCCAGATAAGAGCCTGCACACTTAACCACTACACCAAATTGGCTCTCTGTGGCTCTTCTGTGGACGGAATGTGCACGCAGGGTGAGTGGTCATGAAGGGAGACTCTTGGGAACTTTTTGCCCAGCTCCCCACCCCCCCCCCCAAAAAAAATCTGGAACTGGCCCTGGAAGGACAGAACATAAACCTTGTAGTTGAGCTCAAACCCAAAATGGGCATTCCTTTGCAATGCCCTGATTGGAATTCAATGGCCTTGGACCCCCTCTAATCAGTCCCCTAACTACTCACAGCGATGAAAATATATCACTTGAATCCAGAAGGCTATAATTGAATTCCATTTAATTTTGCTAATTCCTACAAATTAGCCTCCATCTGTCAAATTAAATGATGTGCTAAAGTGGATGAAATTTTACTCTCTCCGTCTTCATTATAATAATAAACACCTTCTCTCTTTCCCTTTCTCTTGCTCTCTCTTTGTAAGATCGTTTTTCTATTATTAGAATATTATCTGCATTATATATATATAACATATCTGCACAATCAGGAAGAATAAACATAGCAACTAAAAATAACCTTAGAAGGACTCATTAAAAATCATGGTTATGCATCCCCATGAGAATGACATTAATCATTCTTAAATATATATGTTCGAGCAAAGAGCATACGACAGATTGATGAATTCATTCTGAACTTCTCTCTAGGAAGCAAGTTAATGGTGTGATCTCAAGTACAAAGGAATTTTCCCGCCATATGAGTTGAACTCTAAAAATATTCCTCTATTTTTATTACTGTTTTCTACAAAGAGGGCATTGTGGTAGCCTCCTTAGGATTTGGGGGTTTGTTTGTTTGCTAATTTTGTGATAAATAGAAGCTCAGCGTGGTTACCTCCATGAGTTGCAAGCATAACTTAGTAAATTTTCCTTCCTTCCTTCCTTCCTTCCTTCCTTCCTTCCTTCCTTCCTTCCTTCCTTCCTTCCTTCCTTCCTTCCTTCCTTCCTTCCTTCCTTCCTTCCTTCCTCTCTCCCTCCCTTCCTTCCCTCCCTTCCTCCCTCCCATTAAAAAGCCAAATGGGCTAAAACAGAGCAACCAACTTGTATTATCAGAACAAAGTTGCAAAGAACCTCACCTCTCGAAAAGTAATATCAGAATTGAAGTTCGAAAGAAGCCAGGTAATCTTCCACATTTTAGCCAGTTTGGTGCAGTGGTTAAGTGTGCGGACTCTTATCTGGGAGAACCGGGTTTGATTCCCCACTCCTCCACTTGCTGCTGCTGGAATGGCCTTGGGTCAGCCAAAGCTCTTGCAAGAGTTGTCCTTGAAAGGGCAGCTGCTGTGAGAGCTCTCTCAGCCCCACCCACCTCACAGGGTGTCTGTTGTGGGGGAAGAAGATATAGGAGATGGTAAGCCGCTCTGAGACTCTGATTCAGAGAGAAGGACAGGGTATAAATCTGCAATTCTTCCTCTTCACATTTGTTATTGAAAACATTTTTATGCCACCTTTCTACCCAGTCAGGGTCTGAGTAGCGGCAAACACCAAAATTAACTTTACCCTTTTAAAAAACTGGAACAAATCGAAACAATCCACTTCATTCGGGAACCTCTGAGGTTGACCAGACGCCACTCATTCAATTGCTTTGCTCAAGCAGGGTACCTTTGAACTTAAGCATGGGCGAGTGTAGGATTTGGAAGCTCAGCCTTTGAGCCAGTGTGGTGTAGTGGTTAAGAGTGACAGATTCTACTTTGGAGAACCAGGTTTGATTCTCTGCTCCTCCACATGAAGCCAACTGAGTGACCCTGGGTCTATCACAGTTCTCACAGAGCTCTCTCAGCCCCATGTGCCTCACACAGCGCCTGTTGTGGGGAGAGGAAGGGAAGGAGATTGTAAGCAGCTTTGACACTCCAAGTGAAGGGTGGGATATAAATCCATCTCCTCCTCCTCTTCTTCTCCTCCTCCTCTTGCTTAGCAAACTGGCTATGTAGAATCTGAAGTTTTACACTGGAAGAAGAGTAGTAACAGGTGCAACTCAAAGATAAAGACAATGAAGCAAGTAATGGACCTGGTGGCGAGGGTGTGCATGGATCAGTAGCCTTTTTCAAATGTTATGTCCATGCATACCAAGAGATCCTGCTGATAGCCATGGTCTCCTATCTGAACAGGGTCAGTCAGCATAGTCATTTTGCATGCACATTCTGCTCTAGTACCGTGGGATCCGACCAACCGATTATCCAAGGTTCTCATTGTGTATACCCAGGGCTTTTTTTGTAGAAGAAACTCCTTTGCATATTAGGCCACACCCCCATGATATAGCCCATCCTTCAAGAGCCTGCAGGGCTCTTTGTACAGAGCCCACCGTTAGCTCTTGGAGGATTAGCTACATCAGGGGTGCATGGCGTATAATATGCAAAGGAGTTCCTGCTACCCAAAAAAGAGAAGTCCTGTGTGTACCACTTTTGTACATGCATGCAATAGATTCACATCCCTCTTCAAACAACATGGTGATGATGCATACAGGAACCATAACAGGCAGGGTACATTCTTGATATGTGCAGTGGCTGGGCTTCTGGAGGACACAGATGGTTGAAGGTTTATTGGATTTATATCCTGCCCTCCCTGCCAAAGCAGCTCACAACCCGTAAAATCAAACAATGCACTCGTATTACTTACACCCTAAGTTAAAATTAAACAATTAAAACTGTTAAAACAGTCTGGTGCTAATATCATTTGATATTGTTTCATTTCAGATGGCGTTCAGTATATTTCAGGGGACATTCCCTATTACCATATCAGTCAGTCCGGATCAATTAAAGGCCAGCCGGAATAGTGTCGTCTTACAGGCCTTTCAGAACTGGGCATGGTCCCACAAGGCCCTAACTTCTTCCGGCAGCTGATTGCACCGATAGGGGGCAGCAAGAAAAAAAAGAATTGCAGATTTATACCCCGCCCTTCTCTCTAAAGAGGCCCCATGGCGTAGAGTGGGAAAGCAGCAGTACTGCAGTACTGTGATCTGAACTCTCTGCTCACGACCTGAGTTCAATTCCAGCAGAAGCTGGATTCAAGTAGCCGGCCCAAGGTTGACTCAGCCTTCCATCCTACCGAAGTCAGTAAAATGAGTTCCCAGCTTGCTGGGGGGAAAGTGTAAAAGACTGGGGAAGGCAATGACAAACCACCCCGTTAAAAGTCTGCTGTGAAAACATGAAAAACAACGTCACCCCAGAGTCGGAAACTGGTGCTTGCACAAGGGACCTTTCCTTCTCTCTGAATCACAGACTCAGAGCGGCTTATAATCTCCTTTTTCTTCTCCCCCTACAACGGACACTCTGTGAGGTGGGTGCAGCTGAGAGAGCTCTGACAGAAGCTGCTCTTTCAAGAACAGCTCTGCAAGAGCTATGGCTGACCCAAGGCCATTCCAGCAGGTGCAAGCAAAGGAGTGGGGAATCAAACCCGGTTCTCCCAGATAAGAGTCTGCGCACTTAACCACTACACCAAACTGGCTCTCGAGAAGGCTCTCTCGCTAGTTAACTTCAATCTTGCCTGCCTCTGCTTGGGGATCACTAATAGATTTTGCATCCCAGATGCAGATGTTAGAAAAATCAAAAAGAGGGTGAAAACTAAAAAGCTGTTTCTGCACATGCAAGATATTCAAAAAGCATTTTGGGTGGTGACTGCATCTTGTTCTGTTTCAAAACTGCTTTATAGATTATATGCTTTAATGTTTGTTATATTTTCCTTTATGCTGTAACCGCCCTGAGCCACCTGTGGGCCACAGTGGGATATAAGTCTAATGGAATAAAGAAATAAATACCATTTCCCCAGCCACCTAGACTGGACTATTGCAGTGCGTTCCATGAAATACTTTTGAGAACTGTCGAAAACTTCAGTTAGTTCAGAATGAATGGGCAGGCCGACTGACAGGTATAAATTGCCGGGGACATATCTTTCTAATACTAAAAGACTGATTATATATTCTTTTCCTGGCATAATTCAAAGCGCTGGTTATTATTTTTAGAAGACTTAAATCATTTGAGACCAGGGAACTGACAGAGCAATCCTTTGTAGAGTTACTCCAGCCTAAGCCCATCGGTTTCATTGGGGTTAAACTGGAGTAACTCTGCATAGGATGGCACTGCAAAAGGACCACTTTATTTCCACTTATGCCTTCTGGAGAAAGTCTAACTTCTCCATCTGGTTTCCAGAGAAAGAGCTTTTCTTTCTTTTTTTTTGCAATAGTTGTTTCATTTTCAGACAAAAAGTCTGAATGGTTTTTATTTCCCTGAGCATCGCAATTGATTTTTGCTGAGCTGTTGGTGTGATTGCTCTCTTCTTCCTCCCAACTTTTCATAGTAGCCTCTGTGTTTGTGTGTGTGTGTGTGTGTTAATTGCCACCAAGTCACTTCCAACGTATGGTAGGGTTGCCAATCCCCAGGTGGGGGCAGGGGATCTCCCAGTTTGGAGGCCCTCCCACCACTTCAGGGTCATCAGAAAGTGGGGGAGGGGGATGTCTGCTGAGCACTCATTATTCCCTGTGGAGACCGATTTCCATAGGGAATAATGGAGAATTGATCCACAGGTATCTGGGGCTCTGAGGGCCCCTGTTTTTTGAGGTAGAGGCGCCAAATTTGTAGCATAGCATCTGGTGCCTCTCCCCAAAATACCCTCCAAGTTTCCAAAAGATTGGACTGAGGGGTCCAATTCTATGTGCCCCAAAAGAAGGTGTCCCTATCCTTCATTATTTCCAATGGAGAGAAGGTATTTAAAAGGAGCATGGTCCCTTTAAATGTGATGGCCAGAACTCCCTTTGGAGTTCAATTATGCTTGTCACAACCTTGCTTCTGCCTCCACCCTCATGTCTCCTGGCTCCATCCCCAAAGCCTCCTGGCTCCACCCCCAAAGTTCCCAGATATTTCTTGAATTGGACTTGGCAACCCTAACGTATGACAACCTTATGAATTTATTTCTTCCCAAGTGTCCTAGTGTTCACAGTCTGTTAAAGTTCAGAACTGTAAATGTTTTATTGTTGTGAGCTGCCCTGAACTTGGTTTGGCAGAGAGGGCGGGATATACGGTAAATCCAATAAAATAAACAAACAAACAAATTTCAAATGAATCAATTTTCTTCCTGTCCACACCTTCATTGTCCAACTTTCACCGCCACCCCCATACCTCATAATGGGTATGGCAAGAATTAACGTGATGTTAGTCACTTGTGTTACCATTTGATTGGGTTTAACAATCATTTTGAGATAGCATGCAGTATTTTATTTCTACCTTTTGTGATTTGATGATGTTTTACATTGGTGCTCTTTTATCCTAGCCCTACCACAGAACCCTATGCAGTTGGGCGCAGGCTGCATATGAAATTCCATAATTACACAGGTCATTAGCAGGCTGGATTTATTCGAGCCACTAACCGGAAACCTTCTCCGAATCCAATGCTCCTAACAACCTTAACAATATCCCTTTGTAATCTGTTGGGTTTAAAACAAAAAACAAAAAAACCTTGTTTGGAAAAGTGATCTCTTCAGCAACAGGATGTTCATTAATTTTTCAAAGAGGCCTCTTGTATTAGTCTGAATGAAGTGAAAGACCTACTGGATACAGCATGCCGACCTTAACAGACTCTACTAAGTTTCCTTCGCCTTTTCCAAGCCACACAGGTGGATATTCTTTCTTCTCTGGCCTGCAAGTGCCTTTCTATTGTCATCTGGCAAGACAGAAAATATCGGGATGAGTCATCATAGAGAAAAGTTCCCTCCTCCATTCACTCCTATGTGTTATGTTTTCCTGTTTCCAACAGACGTCTCAATATCACTTAGCAATTGTTCAGATCGCCGACATGAAATTCAATGTGTGAACTTGGGTGAACGATTCTCAGGTAGGGACCACGTCAGCCTCCAGGTGGGAGCTGGGGATCCCCTGGAATTGCAGCTCATCTCCAGACTACAGAGATCAGTTCCCCTGGAGTGGGGGTGGAATTCTAGCAGGAGCTCCTTTGCATATTAGGCCACACACCCCTGATGTAGCCAATCCGCCAAGAGCTTACAAAAAAGAGCCTTGTAAGCTCTTGGAGGATTGGCTACATCAGGGGTGTGTCGCCTAATATGCAAAGGAGCTCCAGCTAGAATTCCACCCCTGCCCTGGAGAGACATGGATGCGTTGGAGGGTGGGCTCTAGGGCATTCTGCCCCACTGATGTCCCTGTCTTCTCTAGGCTCCATCAACATAAGAACACAAGAGAAGCCATGTTGGATCAGGCCAGTGGCCCATCCAGTCCAACACTTTGTGTCACACAGTGGCAAAAAAAACCCCAAGTGCCATCAGGAGGTCCACCAGTGGGGCCACGACACTAGAAGCCCTCCCCCTGTTGACTCTCCCCCCAAGCACCAAGAATACAGAGCATCACTGCCACAGATCTCCAGGAGCAGTGTTCCCTCTAAACTGAGTTGGCGTGAGCTAGCTCACAGATTTTTAGCCTCCAACTCACATTTTTTTGTCTTAGCTAAGGAAGGATGACCCCAGAGCACACTAATCTATGCAGCAGCTGACAACTTTAATGCCAGGAGCTCACAAAGTAGAATTTTTGCTCACAAGACTCTGCAGCTGAGAGGGAACATTGTCCAGGAGTTTCTCAACCTGGAACTGGCAAACCTACCCCCCATCCCACACTGGGAGCTAGGGGAGAACCTGACAACCCTCTTCTCAGCCTAACCTACGTCACAGGGTCATTGTGAGCATGAAACGGAGGCAAGGGAAACCTCAAACTCCTTGGAGGAAAGCAAGATAAAATATGTAACAAACAAGGAAAGGAAAGGTCCCCTGTGCAAGCACCAGTCATTTCTGACTTTGGGGTGATGTTGCTTTCACAACATTTTCACAGCAGACTTTTTACGGGGTGGCTTGCCGTTGCCTTCCCCAGTCATCTACGTTTCCCCCCACAGTAAGCTGGGTACTCATTTGACCGACCTCGGAAGGATGGAAGGCTGAGTCAACCTTGAGCCGGGTACCTGAAAACCCAGCTTCCGCAGGGGATAGAACTCAGGCCGTGAGCAGAGCTTAGGACTGCAGTACTGCAGCTTTAACACTCTGCGCCATGGAGCTTTGAGATATGAACAACAATGAGATAAACAAACAAACATATAAATACAAGGCCACAAGGATGGAGGTGGTGAGCTTTCCTTCTTTGGAGGTTTTCAACAGAGGCTGGATGGTCATCTGACAGCAATGCTGATCCCGTGAACACAGACAGTTTATTAGAGGGAGAGCAGGAAGGGCTGCATCAGTGCTTAGTTCTCGTGACCCTTTCTTACATACCCAGGGAAATGCTGATTACCACTTCTGGGGTCAGGAAGCAGTTTTCCCCAGGCTAGTTTGCTCAGGGGTCCTGGAGGTTTTCCGCCATCTTATGGGCATGGAGCAGGAGTCACTGGGTCTGTGGGAGGGGAGGTATTTGTGAATGTCCTGCATTGTGCAGGGGGTTGGACTAGATGACCCCAGAGTTCCCTTCCAACTCTATGATTCCATCTAAAGGATGTAGGACAGAGATTGGAAGCCATCTTAATCGATGGTCACCTGTCAAAGTTGGGCCCTTAGAATTCGTTGGTGTGACAAAAGAGGACGCTGGTTTTCTGCATGACAAATTCAGAGCTCATTGTAGGTGACAGATGAAGCAGTCGCCTGATGAGGAGTATGTGAACAGAACCGCTCATCAGTCCGTCCAGCAGAGGAGGCATTTTGGAAAGCTCCACCCACCCTCTCTTTGTGTGCTAGACCATGCGTGATTATTCATCAGGCTCACCCATAGCTCTGACTTACTAAACACTGTCTATCCAGACAGTTAAGTGGCTCTGGCTGGTAGACACGTCAAAGACACAAAGCTGGAAAGAGTGAGCAGGAATGAGTGCCCTGAATTGATCATGCTGCCCATAATGAGTATGACAAAATATATTTTTTTTAAAAACAGAGTCTTGGGATTCATGCCTTAGACCCGAGGTGGCCAAACTGCAGCTTGGAAGCCATGTGTGAATCTTTCACACATATCTCAACACCCCCATCACCCTGTCAGCTTGCTTGGAGAAGGCATTTCTCTCTCTAAATCACTCCTCCAAGCCAAGCCTGCTGGCAGGTTGGAAAATGCATTTGAAGTTAAAGTTGCTTTCTTTCTACTTCTCCCTCCCCTCCCCCTCCCCTCCCCCTCCCCTCTCCTCTGTCTTCCTTCCTTCCTCTCTCTCAGACATCTGACATTTATTCGATATGCCTCTTACGTTAAGCAAGTTTGGCCACCCCTGCATTAGACTAAGACAATGATCTCCAGCAGGGCGCTCAGGGGCTCCATGGTGACCACTGCTATGTTTCCTGTTACCTGAAGAGCCAGCCCTGGCTCTCTTCCGTCTTATTGGAGCAGGAGGGGTTTGCTAGGGTCACCAGCTCAGGTTTCAGAAATGGGCGGAGCCTGGGGACAGTGAGGTTTAGTGTGAGAAAGGGAGGGTATAATAATGCAGTCCACTTTCTCAAGCAGCCATTTTCTCCAGGAGAAGGGAAATAAGTCTTCTAAATAAATAAATATCAAACCAATAAGAGATTCATGTGGTCTGGAGATTAATTCCAGACCTCCAGCCCACACCTGGAGGTTGGCAGCCGTAGGTGCTTCAGAACAACCTAGGAGACATCACCTGAGTCTCTATAGTCCCTACAGAGAGCCCGTTTGGTGTAGTGGTTAAGTGCGCAGACTCTTATCTGGGAGAACCGGATTTGATTCCCCACTCTTCCACTTGCAGCTGCTGGAATGGCCTTGGGTCAGCCATAGCTCTTGCAGAGCTGTCCTTGAAAGAGCAGCTTCTGTCAGAACTCTCTCAACTGCACCCACCTCACAGGGTGTCTGTTGTAGAGGAGGAAGATAAAGGAGATTGTAAGATGCTCTGAGACTGATTCTTTGATCCTCACTCACTGAAATCAGAGATAGAAGAAGAATTGCAGATTTATACCCCGCCCTTCTCCCTGAATCAGAGACTCAGAGCGGCTTACAATCTCCTATATCTTCACCCTCCCACTCTGTGAGGTGGGTGGGGCTGAGAGGGCTCTCACAGCAGCTGCCCTCTCATAGCTCCTGCAATAGCTATGGCTGACCCAAGGTCATTCCAGAAGGTGCAAGAGGAGAAGTGGGGAATCAAACCCGGTTCTCCCAGATAAGAGTCCGCACACTTAACCACTACACTAAACTGGCTCTCTTGAGATAGCTTCCCCAACCCACTCCTGACCATGCAGGCCTCATCTGATATATTCACTGAATGTGCCAAACTGACGATTTCTCCCACCCCCTCTTTACTTGACACTCTTGAATCCTCAATTCTTTCTTTAATAAACTCTACCTTGACTTTACTGCATTTGCATTGAACTTTCCCACCCATTGTTATTGCTATAATTAAGTTGATCTGTCTTGTCTTTTCTGCAGAGACAAGCTAAGAATCGTCTTTTCCCTTCTGAAAAATATGGTGGTTTTAATCCCATCAACATGGGCTCTGGGGAAATCTCCTTTTCTGCATTTTCCCCCACTGTGACCGCAGAGTCTTTCCGGATACAGAAGAGGAACACCTGTTGGGTCTGGTTTAGGACGGCTGGACTGGTCAGGCAGCCGTCCCTACCTTCACTTAGCCGAGTGCTCCTTCTGAGCTTCAGCGCAGCAGCGGGGCCTAGTCTAACGGTTACCACATTCTCTCACAAGCTGCACAGAGCACCTTGTTTTAAATTAAGAAACCAGTACTGGATTGATTCTCCATTATACCCTAAAAGGGCTGACAAGCCCCTGGTCCAGGTGGGGAATCCGCATTGGGCCGGTGGGGGGAACCTCCCCCTACATTGCTGGCGCAATGATGTCACCCAGAAGTGACGTCATCAAAATAGTGGTGCCTGTGGGGGGTTGCTCTAGGCGTTTCTGGGAAAACTTTATGGTTTTCCCGGACGCTCTAGCCATTTGGGATGGAAAACTCTATGGTACAATACGTACCATATAATTTTTAACTCCCAAATGGCTAGAGCATCCAGGAAAACCATAGAGTTTCCTTGGAAATGCCTAGAGCGGCCCCGCATGGGGGCGCCGCCATTTTGATGATGTCACTTCTGGGTGATGCCATCACACCACGCATGGGCTTCACACCGTGCAAAACTCCCCCGCTCTGGGAAGCTTGGGACTTGGCAGCCCTGTACTCTATTGGTACCGGTCTCCATAGGATATAATGGAGTGCTCAGAGGACAACCACCCCGCACACTTTCTGATAATCCTGAAGTGTGGGGAGGACTTCTAAACCAAGGGATCCCCTGCCCCCAACTGGTGATTAAGACAGCACAACCGAAGTTATAGTGACCAAATAACTAAGAATGTATTGAAACAAAATCATACAAATAAGTTCAATAGAAGACTAACTAGCAATAACAATTCCCCAAAAGTTTCACAATTCCATCAAGGGAGTCCCAAAGAACAGGAGGTCAACTTGATTATTCCTGCTTCGAATCCTCTTCTAGCATACGGTGCTCCAACCACATATCACAACCAAAGGCAAAAGCTCAGAAAAAATATCAAAGTGTCTCTTGTGGGGGGAGAAGACATGGGAGATTGTAAGCCGCTCTGAGTCTCTGAGAAAAGGGCGGGGTATAAATCTGCAGTTCTTCTTCTTCTTCTCTGATGCATCAATAAGTTGCAAAAAGCTGCAAAACTCACAAGATTCTTTTTCAGTGTGCCCAAAGACTGCACATAGAATTCCCAATGGACCAATGGGACAGAAAGTCTCCAGTAAGATTTCAAAATGGCACTAAACTCCAAAAGGCTCAAGGCCAACTGGTGATTGGCAACCCTACCACTGAGTGGCACTGCTATGTTGTGCTTCTCTTCTCAGTTATGTGTGCAGAGGCTACATGGTACACATGCTCTCTGTACAGGCACACCAGCTGCAGGTTCTTCCCCAAAGCAATTTAAAAAACCAACAGCTCTTCAGGGGCTTGTGACCCAGCTCTCTCTCTCTCTCGGCTTGGCTTCGCGAACGAAGATTTAAGAAGGGTGCAATAGTCCACGTTTGCAGTAGGCTCGCTGGTGGCTGACAAGACCAATGCGGGACAGGCAGGTCCGGCCACAGTGGCTGCAGGGAAAAGTCTGATTTGGGGTTGGTGCTGTAGCAGTGCGATTCTTCCTCAATCTCCTTTTGTCCTCAAGACCAGCTATGCGTGCGTTCTCAAAGGAAGAGACAGCCTGGTGGATGGTGTGCCTCCATGCTTTGCGATCTGAGGCTAGGTCAGACCACTGGTGATGGTTGATGTGACAGGTGCTAAGGGATTTCTTCAAGGAGTCCTTGTACCTCTTCTTTGGTGCCCCTCTATTTCGATGGCCGGTGGAGAGTTCGCCATACAGGGCAATCTTGGGAAGGCGGTGGTTTTCCATCCTAGAAATATGCCCTGCCCAGCGCAGCTGCGTCTTCAACAGCAGTGCCTCGATGCTGGTAACCTCTGCCCGCTTGAGGACTTCAGTGTTGGTCACAAAGTCACTCCAGTGGATGTTGAGGATGGTGCGAAGGCAGCGCTGATGAAAGCGCTCAAGGAGTCGCAGGTGATGACGGTATAAAACCCACGATTCGGAGCCATAGATGAGGGTTGTCATCACAACCGCTTTGTAAACATTGATCTTTGTGCCTTTTTTCAGATGCTTGTTGCTCCACACTCTTTTGTGCAGTCGGCCAAATGCACGGTTTGCCTTTGCCAGCCTGTTGTCAATCTCCTTGTCGATCTTGGCATCTGAGGAGATGATGCACCCCAGGTAGCTGAACTGCTGGACTGTCTTCAGAACTAATTCACCCACAGTGATGCAGGGAGGGTGATAATCTTCCTGGGGTGCAGGCTGGTGGAGAACTTCTGTCTTCTTCAGACTAACTTCTAGGCCGAATAGCTTGGCAGCCTCTGCAAAGCAGGACGTCATATGCTGCAGAGCTGATACCGAGTGGGAGACGAGTGCAGCATCATCAGCAAACAGTAGCTCTCGGATGAGTTTTTCCATTGTCTTGGAGTGTGCCTTTAGTCGCCTCAGGTTGAACAGGCTGCCATCGGTGCGATAGCGGATGTAGACACCATCGTCCTCATCTAGATCTACTGCGGCTCTTTGAAGCATCATGCTAAAGAAGATCGTAAAGAGAGTTGGCGCAAGAACGCAGCCTTGCTTTACACCTGTGCCTATTGGGAAGGGCTCCGAGAGGTCGTTGCAGTGTCTGACTTGGCCTCGCTGGTCTTCGTGTAGCTGGATGATCATGCTGAGGAACCTTGGGGGACATCCTAAACGTTCCAAGATTTGCCACAGGCCTTTCCTGCTAACGGTATCGAAAGCTTTGGTAAGGTCGACAAAAGTCACATACAGACCCTTATTCTGTTCCCTGCATTTCTCTTGGAGCTGCCTGAGAACGAATACCATGTCGGTGGTGCTCCTGTTAGCTCTGAAGCCGCACTGGCTCTCTGGGAGGAGTTCTTCTCCCAGCAGATGAGGCCAATATAATCCAAAAGGAAATATAACCCCAACCCCCAAACTGAATTAGGTACCACAAAAGTTGAACAGGTTTTTTTTTTGTAGAAAAAAGCCTAGCAGGAACTTATTTGCCTATTAGGCCACACACCCCTGGCACCAAGCCAGCTGGAACTGTGTTCCTGCGCTTTCCCACTAAAAAATAAAAAAGCCCTGAGTAACAGCAATGTTAAAAATAAATTAAAATAAATCAACTTATTGTACGCCGCACTTAAAATACAAATTAAAAAACACAGGCCTTGAATTTAGCCTCTATAAACCCCCAGACCAAGCAGCCCTCAGTGTCCACTGAATACAAATAAATATCCACAGGTGGATGACAGCAGGTGAGCCCCCCTGATCTACCTGAAACCTGAGCTGAAGACGGCCAGGCTACAATATCACAGCTTCAAAGCCCCATCCATCATTGCCATCGCTCTCCCTTGCTGCTTCTGCTAATCTAATTTTACATCTCTCTCTCCGAACTTGCTTCACATGAAGAGAGATTTAAAGAACCCTGCAGTTCTCCTTTCCTGTCCATTAATACTTCGCTGATGGTGACTGTAGCCATGAAATTAAAAGACGTTCGCTCCTTGAGAGGACAGCTATGGTGAACCTGGGCCGTATAATAAAAAGTAGAGACATCACCCTGCCAACAAAAGTCCATATAGTCAAAGCGATGGTATTCCCAGTAGTAATGTATGGTGGTGAGAGCTGGACTATAAGGAAGGCCAAGCGCAGAAGAATAGATGGCTTTTGAGATGTGGTGCTGGAGAAGACTCTTGAGAGTCCCTTGGACTGCTAGAAGATCAAATCAGTCAGTCCTAAGGGAAATCAACCCAGACTGTTCCGTGGAAGGTAAGATGCCAGAGCTGAAGCTCAAATACTTTGGCCACCAAATGAGAAGGGAGCACTCACTGAAGAAGATCCTGATGCTAGGAAAGACAGAAAGCAAAAGAAGAAGGGGACGGCAAAAGATGAGACGGCTGGACAGTGTTACTGATGTAACAAACACGAATTTGAACAGACTTCGGAGGATGGTGGGATGGTGGAAGACAGGAGGACCTGGCGTGACTTTGTCCATGGAGTTGCAAAGAGTCGGACTCGACTGTGCGACTGAACAACAAAAAATGTCTCAGTACTGCAACAGCTGCTTTTTCCCTCCGTAGGCCTACATCTTGAGACTTTGAGGGGGGGAGATGATTCCAGGAACAAATCCCATTCTCTCCCTTCCCTCCGCTCCGTTTCTTCTTCTCCAGAGAACTCCAGCGATGAAAGCATTAATTCGTTTTGCTACTTTACGGGGCACCTATGACTCAGTGCTAATCGCTTCCCGCCTCCTTTAACTAACTCAGGTTTTCTGGAAAGGCTGAAAAACAGAACTCTTCTGCAGAATCCTTCTGGCCTCTTCCAGGGAACTGTTCCACAGGCATGGGGCAGCCACTCAAAAAACCCCGAGCTTGGATTTTTTTCCAGGGAGCCACATCCAATAAAGCTTCAAGCTGCACATATGAACATATGAAGCTGCCTTATACTGAATCAGACCCTTGGTCCATCAAAGTCAGTATTGTCTTCTCAGACTGGCAGCGGCTCTCCAGGGTCTCAAGCTGAGGTTTTTCACACCTATTTGCCTGGACCCTTTTTTGGAGATGCCGGGGATTGAACCTGGGACCTTCTGCTTCCCAAGCAGATGCTCTACCACTGAGCCACCGTCCCTCCCACAGAATCATGCCACCACAGGTCATCCTTCAGATAAGTGGCCCTAGGGTTGCCAAACCCCCGCCAGGGGCGGAGAAACCCCTGCTTTTGTGAGATGTTTCCTGGGGGAGATCCCGCCTCCAACTGGCCTGAAAGTGACATGATGATGTCACCTGGAAGCGATGTCGTCATATCACTGACATTGTGTGGTGATGTTCTAGTTTGGAGGCAAAACTCTATGATAAAAACAAACCATAGAATTTTGTCCGAAACTAGAGCATCACCCCATGTCATGATGTGATTACATCCCTTCCAGGTGATGTCACTTGGCTGCATGCCAGAAGATCCTAGAAAATAATAATAATAATAATAATAATAATAATAATAATAATAATAAGAAGAAGAAGAAGAAGAAGAAGAAGAAGAAGAAGATTATGATGATATTGGATTTATATCCTGCCCTTCACTCTGAATCTCAGAGCAACTTACAATCTCCTTTACCTTCCTCCCCCACAACAAACACCCTGTGAGGTAGGTGGGGCTGAGAGAGCTCTCCCAGAAGCTGCCCTTTCAAGGACAACTCCTAAGAGAGCTATGGTTGACCCAAGGCCATTCCTGCAGTTGCAAGTGAAGGAGTGGGGAATCAAACCCACTTCTCTCAGATATGAGTCCGTGCACTTAACCACTACACCAAACTACCCAGGATTACCCCACCATCTGCAAAGTAGGATCTGGCAGCCCTGTGTGGACCCCACACCATGAAGGTCTGTAAAGGTGAGCATCAGCATCACCTTGAACTGGACCAAGAAGAGAATAAGCTGCTGCTGAAGAGTGAGGAGTAATATGATTCTGAGGGGTAGCCCCGCATAACAGATGGGCAACTGCATTTTGGCCCTGTGGCAGTTCCCAATTGTCTTCCAGCGTATAACAGGACTCTAGACTCAAGGTTACTGAAGCAAGAATCAGCACAGCCAAATCAGGTGTCAACAGCGAGCCAGGCTCCTAATTAAATGAAGCTGTAAAAAAGGCATTATCCACTGTCATTGTGATCTATTCCTCCAGCAGGAGAAAGCAGGATCCAACAAGACTTGCAGACTCTTCACAGAGCTTTTCAGTGAGAGTTGTTCAGTAAGGAGGAAAGTCCCATTTAAAACAGCAGTCCTCCATCTTGCCTGGTTTCCACTTGTTCATTCTCCACAGCCAATGAAACCCTGAGTCCATACACCAGTCCGGGACAGAGACAGTCGCAGCTGGAGGTTTACTCAAAGTGATATATAGCTGAGTGTCATCAGCCTTTTGATGACAACCAACTCCAAAACATCAGAAAATCTCATTTAGGGGCCTTAAATGGATACTAAACAACCTAGGACAGCGTTTCCCATTTGCAGGGTCGCGACCCTGTACTGAGTCACACAAGCCTCAATGCTGGGTCACCAGGGGCAGCCCAACTGCCCCAGCCCCTCTCCCCTCTATATTTATCTTCGGTGCCACAATACGACGCTGCACTCCAGCCCCTGCCCCCCACGTCCACGATGACTGTAGCACTCTGAGCGTCCTCCAGGCAGAGGACGCTCAGAGAGCGCTACAGAGACTGCACACAGGCCAGAAGCACTCCCCCATCCTTCTCTGATGTTTGGAAATTTCAGAGAGGGAGGGGCAAGCTCCTGGCCAGCGCACAGTCTCTGTATCGCTCCCTGAGCATCCTCTGCCTGGAGGATGCTTAGGGAGTGATACTGAGACTGCGCACTGGCCCGAAACCCTCCCCCTCAGAGGGGTGGGGAAAGCTCCTGGCCAGCACACAGTCTCTGTATCGCTCCCTGAGCATCCTCCACCCGGACCACAGAGAAAAAAACAGGCCACAGGGGGGGAAAGTTTGGGAAACCCTGACCTAGGAGAGAGCAACAGAACCTTGTGGCACACCCCATGCCAGCCCCCGCAACATGGCTGATTCAACTTGTCCCATTGCAACCTTCTACAATCAGTATGCTTAGGGAGTGATACTGAGACTGCGCACTGGCCCGAAACCCTCCCCCTCAGAGAGGGTGGGGAAAGCTCCTGGCCAGCACACAGTCTCTGTATCGCTCCCTGAGCATGCTCCACCCGGACCACAGAGAAAAAAACAGGCCACAGGGGGGGGAAGTTTGGGAAACCCTGACCTAGGAGAGAGCAACAGAACCTTGTGGCACACCCCATGCCAGCCCCCGCAACATGGCTGATTCAACTTGTCCCATTGCAACCTTCTACAATCAGTATGATCAAAAGAACCAGGACTGTCACGGCATCACTCCACCTCATATCTGTGCAGGGTATGTGTCACCCCCCACACAAAGGCTGCTGACAGATCAAACCAAAACAGAGACACATTCCCTTTATCCATGGCTGAATTATATGCCAGCACAATGATCCTGGGTTGTGGCTGGTACACTTTAAGCTTCATACAAATTCCAGAGGGACAGACATGCGACGAGAAAAACAAAAGGAAACCTAGTGGCAGGCCTTGAATTCAGCAGGAGCTTCCAGTAGCACAGCTCCTGAACCTTTCTGAGAATTCCCCCTCTTCCTCCCCACCTACCTCATCCATTGAATAGTAGGTGCAGCTGCATAACAATCCCTGGATTAGGAGAGCAGCCAGCCAGCCAGCAACCAGGAGGTTTGCCACGTCCACAGCAGCCCTCATTAACCCCTGGAGAAGCCCGTGCCACCCTTTCTCCACTTATGTGATTTTGGATGGGGGGTGGCTTGCTGGCCTTTTGACTGTGGGGGGGGGCAGCCAAGGAGAGCCCCAGGTGAGTGAGGCCTGTTTGGGCTAGCTGGATCTCTAGCCAGCCCAAGCAGGCCTTGTTTGCCTGGGGCTCTCTTTTCTTACGCCAGGTTGCTTTTGGCTGGGGGGTGGCAGGATATGCTAATGAATTATGTTAATGAGCTCCACCACCTATTTTTCTACAAAACAACCCCTGCCTAGTGGCCTCATGAAGGCTATCTTTTGACTGATTGCAGCATAAGCATTTGTGGACAAAAGCCCACTCCGTCAAACAGTTCTTTCTTAGCATTAAAGGTGCTGGCGGTAGGAACCCTGTTGTGTCTATCATGTGCTTCAGTCCTCATTCCCTCCTATTATCTCAAGTGAAGAGTTTTGCGAATGTTCGTAATATTTCAAAAAAGCCAATTTGACAAAGCGCAACAGTAGCACAAAAGAAATGATTGGGTACGTGCCATCAGCGACAGTGCATCTGTCGTGCGAAATACAATTTGTTGTCGTACAGACTTCAGATGTTTTGCCAGGAACTCAAGTAAATTAGATGAGTTAAATGAAGGGAGACGATTACGATGAGATAAAAGGATGGAGGCTGAATGTCTGTACGAGACCTGTATACCAGGAGTTCCCAACTTTGTTGATCCTGTGGGCCCTTTAGGATGTTGAGAACAGGCAATAGGCGCCACCACAAAATGTCCGCCCTCTGTGGGGGACGGTTGCCCACAAAATGGCTTCCATGGAACTAGTCGCATAATATCAGGAGGTTCCAAGCTAAATGTCATCTTAGGATAAAATAGCAAAGAGTGCTCCCTGAAGAGATAAAAGTAATTCCTACTGGGGTCTTCCCAGACCCCTCCTGTTCCAACAAGATGGAAGAAGGCACCAGGAAATACACTGGTAGGCACCACAATTATCCGCACAACACCATGTTGAGGGGTCACTGCTGTATGCAGACATCCTATCCTCCTTTCAGGGAGGGGCTATGGTAAAACTGAGGAGCCCCCGTGGCACAGAGTGGTAAAGCTGCAGTACTGCAGTCCAAGCTCTCTGCTCATGACCTGAGTTCAATCTCGGTGGAAGCTGGGTTCAGGTAGCCGGCTCCAGGTTGACTCAGCCTTCCATGCTTCCAAGGTTGGTAAAATGAGTCCCCGGCTTGCTGGGGGAAAAGTGTAGATGACTGGGGAAGGCAATGGCAAACTACCCCGTAAAAAGTCTGCCATGAAAACGTCGTGACGCAACATCACCCCAGAGTTGGAAATGACTGGTGCTTTCACAAGGGACTACCTTTATCTTTATGGTAAAACCATCTGCTTTGCCTGCAGAAGATTCTATGTTCAATCCCCAGCACCACCAGTTAAAAGAATTGGGTCATAGGTGATATGAAAGACCTCTCTCTCAGACACTACAGAGCTGTTCCCAGTCAGAGCAGACAATACAGACTTCGGTTGTATCCTCACATGGTTGGATATTCTGTTTTCGTTGTGGCATAGCTATCCTTTGCAGGAGCATTATCCTGAGTAGACGACCCAATCCAATAGAGGATGATTGCTATCTGATAGTTATCGCACAACATCCAGCCATGTGTAGATTTGGTCTTTGACAAGGGTTACCAGGTCAGACTCAGGAAACACCTGGGGACTTTGGGGGTGGAGCCAGGATCAAGGGTGTGACAAGCATAATTGAACTCTGAAGGGAGTTCTGGTTATCACATTTAAAGGGATTGCACTCCTTTTAAATGCCTTCCCTTCATTGAAAATAATGGAGGATGAGGGCACCTTCTTTTGGGAGCTCATAGAATTGGACCCCCCTGGTCCAATCTTTTTGAAACTTGGAGGGGGCAGGATTGAAGAGAGGCCTCTAATGCTATGCTGAAAAATTGGTACCTCTACCTCAAAAAATGCCCTCCCAAGCCTCAGATACCCACAGATCAATTCTCCATTATATCCTATGGGAACTGGTCTCCATAGAGTACAATGGAGTGCCCAGTGGACATTTCCTCCCCCAACCCCGCTTTCTGAAGCAGGGGAAAGGTCTCTAAACCAGGGGATCCTGTAATCCCAACTGGGGACCCCAAATCCCGCACTGTTTTTAACCATTGTGCAGCTACGGCCCTCAGAGTCGTGAAAACCTACCAGCCAGATCCTGCTGTTTGCACTACAGCGAAATGCTTGCATATTCCAGTTGTTGAGGCCGGCGTGTTTAATTCTAAGTAACTCAGAACAGTCCCTTTGGAATCTGAACTTCAATTATATCAGTTGACCTGCAGCCTCTGCACAATCTCCCACTCCTGGGCCCATTTACTCATTTCCTACCAATCTGTTTTTGTCAGTATTTACAGCGTTTTAAACAAAAGATTAATTGGACCACTCGCTAGCCTGTTCTCCATTTAGGAGAACGAGACACCTCATGGAGGACAGTTATTTAACCAGGTTTGTGTTTAAGAGAGAAGGATCACTTAGGGGATCTGCTGATAAAACGAAAAGCCCCCCCGCCCCCATTTAGCTGCAAAAAGGAATCTAGAAGCAGCTGCCTTTAGAATATGCATAACGTACTCTGTAATTGCCAATCCGGATTCCTCAGTAGCTGTTCTAAAAGAAGAAAAAGCTGGGAGGAAAAGAAGTGTGTGGGGGGCATCACGTTTATCTGCTAAAATGTGAACATTACTCCTTGAATTTAGCAGCTTTGCTGAGAAAATGCCAGCCACAGGATCCATCTATCCCTCTCCTCCTCCACAGAAACCAGCAGATATTTCTCACCAATTTCCCATTAACTGCTTGTATTATCCACATTCTTTACCCACAGGAGTCACAGCCGTGAAAGAAAGACTCGGTGCAACCAATATTTAGGAGGCAACGGTATTGTCAAATGTCCTCTTTCTCTTTCAAAGCACAATGCCCGGAGGAGGTAAAACCTGGTGTGTCCCCGCCCGCCGCCTTGCTCCAACACTAAATTTGTTTAGAAAATTATACTGCTCTAATTATATTTTGTGTCATGAAAAGGCACAAAGATATGAAAAAAGGCAATTCAGGAGGTATTTGGTGCTATTCGGGAGGGACGGTGGCTTAGTGGTAGAGCATCTGCTTGGTGAGCAGAAGGTCCCAGGTTCAATCTCCAGCATCTTAAACTAAAAAGGGTCCAGGCAAATAGGTGTGAAAAACCTCAGCTTGAGACCCTAAAGACCCACTGCCAGTCTGAGTAGACAATACTGACTTTGGGGAGGGATGGTGGCTCAGTGGTAGAGCATCTGCTTGGTAAGCAGAAGATCCCAGGTTTAATTTCCAGCATCTCCAACTAAAAAGGGTCCAGGCAAGCAGGTGTGAAAAACCTCAGCTTGAGACTCTGGAGAGCCACTGCCAGTCTGAGTAGACAATATTGACTCTGATGGACCGAGGGTCTGATTCAGTATAAGACAACTTCATATGTCATATTTGCCCCCCAGTGAGGTTTCATCGCTTTTAACACCTGTGTGAGCGGTGAGCATTCAACAGGGAAAGCCCTTCTTCTCCCAGATGTCCGCTGGTGTTTCACTCACCACTTGCATTTCTGCCTGTTCCTCACGTAGGCTCAGCTGTTTAAGTCATGGTTTCCAGGAAAAACACGTAGCCATCTTCATCTTCAGGAGAAAACAACAGGAGAAGGTACCCAGAATGACAAAATGTATGTTAAAAACACGTACCACTAAAAAAACTCCTAGTTACTGAGTCGGAAATCTAAAGCTGATGAGGATTTTTCTCCCAGCTAGATATAATAGAAACATGTAGTCATCATAGGGTTGCCAATCCCCAGTTGGGGGCGGGGGATTCCCTGGTTTGGACGCCCTCCTCACATTTCAGTGTTATCAGAAAGCAGGGGGTGGGGTGGGGAGGGAAATGTCTGCTGGATATGCTATTATTCCCTATGGAGACCAATCTTTGTAGGGTATAATGGAGAATTGATCTGTGAGTATCTGGGGCTGGGGGGGGCTCTTTTTTTTTTTAGGTAGAAACACCCAATTTTCAGCATACCATCTTGTGCATTTCCACAACCCCCCCCCCCAAAGGTTCAGGAGGTCCAATTCTATGAGCTCCAAAAGAATGTGCCCCTATCCTCCATTATTTCCAATGGAAGAAAGGCTTTTAAAAGGAGCAGCGATGGCCGCAGTGCTGGATTAAACCCTGTGGAGGCCCCTAGGCGTTGAAATCTTGGGGGGCCCCTTGCAAATTATCTGAGTCTGGGTGCCAGTCCCACCACCCATGGCCCCCACTGCAGCCAGCAAGCACTTTCTTAAGAGCCACTTTTACGAAGCTTCAGGGGAGAAGCAGAGAGAGGCAAACTTGGCAACCACACCAGCAGCAGCCGTACCAGGCAAGTCTGGCAAAGAGCAGCTCAGTTGCTGGCTGCTCTTCCAAGCTGAGAGGGCTGCAAGCAGGGGGGGGGGGAGGAGGAAAAGTCAGCCCAGAGCCCCTGAAGGCATGGGGGCCCATAGGCCAGTGCTTCCTTGCTCTAATTGTCAATCCGGCTCTGGATGGCCAGAACTCCTTCGGCGTTCAATCATGCTTGTCGCAAGCTAGCTCCTGGCTCCATCCCCAAAGTCTTCCGGCTTCACTCTCAAAGTCCCCAGATATTTCCTGTGTTGGACCTGGCAACCCTACTTTACAATGTGTTCTTAACTGTTCAAAATAACTTCAGCAGCTGCAGTGTATTAAATGATACTCTATTATAGGGGTCCCCAACCTTTTCGAGCCTGCAGGCACATTCGGAATTCTGACACGGCATGGTGGGCGCAGCAACAAAATGGCTGCCACAGGAGGGGGAGCCGGCCACAAAATGGCTGCCGCAGCTTAGCTTCAGTTACACAGTGTAAAACTTACAATTAGGCTTCCCAAACCTCCCGCTCTGGCGGGAGACTTCTGGTTTCGCAGCCTCATCTCCCGCTCTTCAAAACTCTGGAAGCGGGGGTGAGGGGTGGAGGGGGTGGGGAGAACATACCTTTAGGCTTCATGTTGTAGAGCTCCTGAGCCGTTTGCAAAATGTCTGCCCCTTTAAGGCTGGGCAGGAAGCCGGAGGCAGAAAGGGCTTCTGAGAATGGCCCCTCCCTTTCTTTTGCTTTCGTTTTCACAGGAAGTAGAGTTGTCCGGAGGAAGATCTGGTAAGTGTGTGTGTGTGTGAGAGAGGGAGGGGGCAGGGGATTCCCTAGTTTGGAGGCCCTCCCCCCCTTTAGAAAGCGTGGGGGGGGGAGGGAAATGTCTACTAGGCACTCTATTCCTATGGAGAACGATTCCCATAGGGAATAATAGGAAATTGATCCGTGGGTATTGGGGGCTCTGGGGGGGCTATTTTTTGAGGTAGAGGCACCAAATTTTTAGTATAGCATCTAGTGCCTCTCCCCAAAATACCTCCCAAGTTTCAAAACGATTGGACCAGAGGGTCCAATTCTATGAGCCCCAAAATATGGTGCCCCTATCCTTAATTATTTCCTATGGAAGAAAGGCATTTTAAAAGGTGTGCTGTCTCTTTAAATGTGATGGCAAGAACTCCCTTGGAGTTCAATTATGCTTGTCACATCCTTGTTCTTGGCTCCACCCCCAATGTCTCCTGGCTCCACCCCCAAAGTCTCCTGGCTCTACCCCCAAAGTCCCCAGATTTTTCTTTAATTGGACTTGGCAACCCTACTTACAATAGAAGGGAATTGTAAGCTGCTTTGAGACATGAGGCTTGCTGGGTGATCTTGGGCCACTCACTGCTCTCTCAGGACTCTCTCTGCCCCACTTGCCTCACAAGGTGCCTGTTGTGGGGAGGGGAAGGGAATGTGATTGTAAGCCATTTCAAGACTCCTGAAGGTAGAGAAAAGCAGGATACAAAAATCACTGATGTTGTACATATACCTCAACCCACAGACATTTATTTCTCTAGAGAGATAGCCACCCCCCCACCGCCGCCCCATTCCTGTTGAGCCCAAGCTTGATAGTGTCAAATATGCATATGTAAGTACAAACAATATATCCCCCTAAACAGTGCTTTTTTTGAGCAGGAAAGCACGGGAATGTAGTTCTGGCTGGTTTGGCATCAGGGGGTGTAGCCTAATATGCAAATGAATTCCTGCTGGGCTTTTTCTACAAAAAAGCCCCATGTGAAACAATGGTAACATCAGAGGTGTGGCCTATTATGCAAATGAGTCCCTGATTGACTTTGTCTACAAAAAAACTGTGTGAAACAATGGTGACATCAGGGGTGTGGCCTAATATGCAAATAAGTTCCTGCTGTTTTGGGGGGGGGGGGTTACAAAAAAGTCCTACCCCTAAAGAACTCTTTTGCTTCAGCTCCTTTATGCACGGATCTATGGGAGGATACAGTAATCAAGGCCTTTTTTGCAGCAGGGACTCCTTTGCATATTAGGCCACACATCCCTGATGTAGCCAATCCTCCAAGAGCTTATGGTAGGCCCAGTACTAAGAGCCCTGTAAACTCTTGGGGGATTGGCTACATCAGGGGCATGTGGCTTAATATGCAAAGGAGTTCCTGCTACAAAAAAAAAAGCCCAGACGGTAATCTTTTAGATTAGTATTAACCACTGCACCATCTTAATACTCCATTTTACTGGGAGGTCATGTTAATAGGACTGCTGAATTAATTTGTGGCACCATTATTGTATAATCCTCTTCTGAATATGCGTCTGCAGAAGGGAAGAGATTAATATATCCAGCAGAGAAACAAGTCAGGAAAGCTATGAAAAACACATAATATGTAACAATGCCTTGGAAAAAAAAACCCTTGTAAACAGAGATACTTCCAAGTGTGCAAAAAGAATGAAGAACTGCCTTTTATGTAAAAAAAAAAACAGATACAAACAAGATGCATTTCTTATTGTCTTCCTTCTCTGAAGGCAAGGTAGAAAACAGGATGTTGTCGTGTGATTCTGTTCTGGCTAACAGCAGCTTGGTGGGGCTAGAATGGTTTCAGCCTGTGCAAAGCTTAGAATGGCCTAAGAATCCTAATAAACGCCGAAGAAAGCCGGCTGCATTTGAAATGCTCGGTTGCAGAGATAATCCAGTTACCCATTATTCGGTGCTTTGACTTTTCCACGGCCTTTCTCATCACCCGGGAGGGGGGAGTGTTGCAAGCAGCCCAGGACTGTATTCAATATATCAATACGTCTATTCTAGCCTCTCTCGTTGACATCATCGGGGGGCTGACGCCTACTGAGCATAGCGCCGATGGTCTCCGTTGTTTGGATACTTTTGGAACTCCTGGATGAATGTTCAGCTGTAATTTCGGATCGCAGCGGGAGAGAAAGCCACTGTGTGGACGCCGAGCCAAAAATGCTTAAATTGTCTTAAAGGATTATCTGAAGCAAACAGGATAAATGTAATCGGCCCCTCACATCTGACTAAGCTCCCGGCATGAGCAAAAACGATCTACTGTACAGTTCAAGGATGTACAAATCTACGGCTTTCTGTGTATTTCACTAAGGGGGGAAGTTTGATCCCACTTCAATATCGTTAGAGCAAGCGGCGAAGGGAAAACACAATGTGAACCTCTCCCTTTAGAAGAATCACAGCTATGCTAGCAAGGTGTATCTTCTTAAATGAAGAAAGACCCCTTTCATAGAGCGTAACTTTCCCATCCTTCTCCGAAGCATCAGAAATGATTGACAGCAGTGGTGTAGGCTTGGAAGTGTATTTTTTAAAAAATAAATGGTTAATGGATGAGTGCTGTTTTCATAGGTGGGATCAAACCAATGTTGAAAGGAAGGAGTGTGATCCAGCAAATAAAACTGGCATGTGAGCTTAGAGCATGTGGGTGGGTATGTGGTACCTTACAGAGCCCCGTGATGCAGAGTGGTAAAACTGCAGTACTGCAGTCCTAAACTTTGCTCACAACCTTCGTTCAATCCCGGTGGAAGCTGGGTTCAGGTAGCCGGCTCGAGGTTGACTCAGCCTTCCATCCTTCTGAGGTCAGTAAAATGAGTCCCCAGCTTGCTGGGGGGAAAGTGTAGATGAATGGGGAAGGCAATGGCAAACCACCCTGTAAAAAGTCCGCCGTGAAAATGTTGTGAAAGCAACATCATCCCAGAGTCGGAAATGACTGGTGCTTGCCCAGGGGTCTACCTTTACCTTTATGTGGTATCTTGCCTTGTAGCATATAAGACAGCTGGACACTTCCAGATGCTGGGTAGGATAGTGCTTTTAAGGCAATCTAACATGTTGGCTTTAATGGTTTTGTGTGTGTGTGTGTTTCTTTGCTGCTTACCCAAAGGGTCTTGCAGTGACTTGCAACACTTAAACAACATAATAATAGAAGAAGAGGAGGAGGAGATTGGATTTATACCTTGCTCTTCACTACCTGAAGGAGTCTCAGAGCGGCTTACAATCTCCATTCCCTTCCTCTCCCCACAACAGACACCCTGTGAGGTAGGTGGGGCTGAGAGAGCTCTCCCATAAATGCTCTTGAGAGGAACAGCTCTGTGAGAACTTCTGACCGACTCAAGGTCACATCAGCAGCTGCAAGTGGAGGAGTGGGGAATCAAACCTGGTTCTCCCAGATAAGAGTCTGCGCACTCAACCACTACACCAAACTGGCTCTCCGGTTAAACCAATAAAAATATTACAATATTAAGATGTATAACTTTGTATCCTACCACTATCCAGTGCCAGTATGGTGTAGTGGTTAAGAGTGGCGGACTCTAAGCTGGAGAACTGGGTTTGATCCCCACTCCTCTACATGAGGCCTGCTGAATGACCTCAGGCCAGTCCCAGTTTTCTCAGAACTCTCTCAGCCGCACCTGCCTCACATGAGGCCTGTTGTGGGGAGAGGAAAGGAAGGCAATTGTAAGCTGTTTTGGGACACATGTATCCTGCTGGGTGACTAGGGTCGCCAGGCCTTACTTGGCTGCCAGCAGGGGGAGTCCCCTCGTGCACACTTTGCATGTGTGGTGCGATGACATCACCCAGAAGTGACATAATTGTGCCAGGCAGGCCTCAGATTCAATGGGAGCTCACAGGAGCACAACTCCTGAACCTTTCTGAGAGTTCCACCTCCTCCTGAGAGTTCCACCTCCTCCTGAGAGTTCCACCTTCTTGTTCATTGAATAGTATGTGCAGCTGCATAACGATCCCTGGATGAGCTCCACCACCTTTTTTTCTACAAAATGACCTTTGATGCTGGGCACATCACACAGGGATGCTCCAGCATTTTAGTTAAAAACTCTATGGTGCCATAGAGTTTTTGTAGCCAAATGCTAGAGCATTCCTGAGCAACCTGCCCAGTATGATGATGTCACTTCCAGGTGACATAATCATGCCGGGCATGTCAGGTGCCAATGGAGCTTAACTACTGTAACATAGTCTACATGGGGTTGACCTTGAAGGTGATTCAGAAACTGCAGTTAATGCAAAATGCAGCAGCTCCTCTGTTCCCAGCAGGTGGCTGCAATATGTCCCGATGTTCAAAGCTCAGAGATTCAATGAAACTTTCAAGGACCTTTGGAACTTTCAGAGACTTCTGTAATTTACAAACCCTCTGTAATTTATAAACCCTTACTATCTGCCTTCCATAGTATCTGGTATGTTACATGCAAACACTCAGGCCCGGTGTGTGGGGTTCTGCTGCCAAGGCAGAACCCCAACGTGCACCCCCTCCAGTAGATCTTTTGTGCGTACGCTTTGCACATGTGCAGCGTGATGATGTCACCCAGAGGTGATGTCATCACACCGGGGGCTCAGCACATCCCCTCCACAGCGCTCGCCAAGTTCAGCAGGCGCTGCAGACAGGAAGCCCCATTTTTTCTTGGCTTTAAGGGGTTGAGAGAGCTCCCCTGACCCCTTAAAGCCAAGAAAAAACACTCGGCACTTTCCCTCCGCAGCACTCGCCAGTTCAGAGGGCACTGCGGACGGGAAGCAAGTCTGAGGCTCAAGGACTGTGCGAGCAGGGAAGGGGCGCCCACCCACCCCCACCTCTGCTGGGATCCAGCACCCTAGGCATTTGCCTAGTTTGCCGACTCCCACGCTAGGCTTACCAATCCCCAGGTCCCAGCGGGGGTTCTCCCGCTTTCCCAGGCTCCTTCCCACTCCCAGTCAGCTGGCCAGCAGGGGAAGCCCCACCCCCACAGCCACCATGTGCCTTTCCCCCTCCAGAGGCTTCAGACTCCGCTTGGGATGGTGTGTCTGTGTCTTTAAGGCTGAATGGGGGCGGGGGGAGTAGGCAGAACAAGATGGCTGCTCCCAGTGGATGTGAAAGCAGCCCAGAGCCTCCGTTGGTTGCACAATCTTTTCAGAGGTCATTTGCATAGGAAAGGTAAACATGAACCTTTGGTTGTTCTGTGTTACTCTGAAGAAGTTGGAAGTTCAGCCATTCGTGAGCAGAGATACCAATCGTCAGAAACGGGGAGGGGGGGGAATGTCTGCTGGGCACTTCATTATTCCCTGTGTGGAGATTGATTCCCATAGGGTATAGCGGAGAATTGATCTGGGGGTACCTGGGGCTCTGGTTTGAGGTAGAGGCACCATATTTTCAGCATAGCATCTGATGACTCTCCTCAGAATGCTCTCCAAGTTTCAAAAAGATTGAACCAGGGTGTCCAATTCTATGAGCCCCAAAAGAAGGTGCCCCTATCGTTCATTATTTCTAATGTAGGGAAGGCATTTAAAAGGTGTGCGTTTCCTTTAAATGTGATGGCCAGAACTCCCTTTGGAGTTCAGTTGTGCTTGTCACAACTTTGCTTATGGCTCCACCCACAATGTCTCCTGGCTCCACCCCCCCAAAGTCCCCAGATATTTCTTGAATTGGACTTGGCAACCCTACCCCACGCACTGGCCCTGCAAACACTAAATGAACTTAGGAAAGAAAGTGACCTAAATCTATTCTTTCCCAGAAGCCATCATGCTTGGCCAGTCCATCCGACGACAGGTAGCTCACAAAAGAGTTGTAACTACAGGAAATAGGTAGCGTGCCTTTAACAAACCTTCACAATAGAAAAAGATCGCCAACCTTTCTCTCCAGACGCTTTTCATGTAAAATGCTCAGACATAAACGTGCATCTTCAGGAAGGTATTGGCATTTCGGCCCAGATAATTAGGGGCTTCTGTTTCTTCACCAGGGCTCGGATAAAGGAACGGATCGATACCTCCCTTGCTGCAATCTATGAGTCATCGTGGATGAGGAGTTAAAAATGCTGGGTCCGTTGCTAATTAGGAACCAGGCAGGGAGAGAGAGAGGGTTTGTGCCTCTCCTCTCCAAGACAGAAGGGACCTGCTCGGGTTCTGCGGGGGAAGGGGAAACAAGACAGAAGGAAGGGAACACCAGCTGGCGGTGTTATTAGGAATCTGATCTTTGCCAGCTCTCGCATGGAGAAACTTCCACTTTTGAATCCGCTCCTGGATTGGCGCCCTTAAAGTGGAAGCCGGATTTTGTTCTGTGCTGTTCATAGAATGCCCAAGCAGGTCTGCTGGGAATCCTGTGCTAATGGGGTTGGCTCCCAGGAAAGAATTATTAGAACTGCAGTAGATTTCCAAAACCCTCTTTGCGCTAGTTAGGATAGCATGTGGAGTCAGGAATTTGGATGTCCAAGAATATCTGCCCTGGAACAAGCTGTTCTTTATTCTTCCTCATATATTTAGAAGCCATAACTCAGATTCAGAGAGCGGAATGCGTAGAAGTCCCAATCTACTGTTGGGATTACATCTTGGCACCTACATGCAGGGGTGGAATTCTAGCAGGAACTCCTGTGCATATTAGGCCACACACCCCTGATGCAGCCAATCCTCCAAGAGCTTAGAAGGCTCTTTTTTGTAAGCTCTCGGAGGATTGCCTACATCAGGGGCGTGTGGCCAAATATTCAAAGAAACTCCTGCTAGAATTCCACCCCTGCCTACATAGTAGGATTTCCTAGGTTAGAGCATCGCTATGTGGCCCTCAGGAACTGCCTTCTCCTTTAGGAGTCTTTCCATGTCCTCAGGTCCCATGTGGAAGCTGATTGATATTCCAGAGAGCAGGGGCTTCTTAGTCTTCGCACCCTCCATATGGAATTCTTTATGTAGAGAGACCTCTCACATTTCCTCTCTCTGGTTTAAGCTCAGATCCCATGCCATACCACAGTTTGGCAGTATGAGTAAGTTCCATGTTCCTGTGGTTTCTCATTGACTTTCCCCCTTTCTCTTTCCACCACAAGCTCAAAGTTCATTGTCCGCTTTAGCACAAAACTTATTTTGCCATTGCCATTAAGGGGAGGGGCTGTGGCTTGCTGGCAGAGCATCTGCTTGGCATGTGGAAGGTCATAGGTTCAATCCTTAGCATCCCCAGTTAAAAGAATCAGGTAGGAGATTATGTGAAGAACCTCAACCTGAGACCCTGGAGAGCTGATGCAGGTCCAACACTGATCTTGATGGGCCAAGGGTCTGATTCAGTATGAGGCAGCTTCATATGTTCATGTATGCGTGTGCGTACCGCTACCTCCCAAGTCTGAAGTCTGTGGGTTTGCACTTTGGGTTGCCAAGTCCAATTCAAGAAATATCTGGGGACTTTGGGGGTGGAGCCAGGAGACATTGGGGGTGGAGCCAGGAACAAGGGTGTGACAAGCATGATTGAACTCCAAAGGGAGTTCTGGCAATAACATTTAAAGGGACCACACACCTTTTAAATTCCTCCCCTCCACTGGAAATAATGAAGGATAGGGGCACCTTCTTTGGGGGCTCATAGAATCCAGTCATAGGTCCAGTCCTTTTGAAACTTAGAGGGTACTTTGGGGAGAGGCTATGCTGGATGCTATGCTGCAAATTTGGTGCTTCTACCTCAAAAAACGGCCCCACCCCAGAGCCCCAGATACCCGTGGATCAATTCTCCATTATACCTTATGGGAATCGATCTAATTGGCTAGTGGAAGAAAGGAGGAAAGCACTCTTTATGGGACTATATCTGCAGAACACCTATTTTTGGTCTGAAAAGGTTTTTCAGCATTCATGGACTGCAACTACAATTTGCAACTACAAACTACAATTTGTTCGATTATTCTACACTGTAATACACTTATACATATGTTTGTTGGAAATTGCATGGTCTTTTCATTGTTTTTGCCCACCTGGGGATTGGCAACCCTATTTGCACTTGGTTCCCAAACCAATATTGCAGGATAATTTCAACTCATGGCTTAGAGCTGTGGGTTTGGAGGTTAAGCACAAACCATGGTTTGGCAGTAACAATGACTGGAAGTAAATTATTGAACTGCAAGACACCAAGCAGGAAGGGAGGAAGTGGGAAGGTGGGAGCATATTAATGCAAAGCAGCAAACCGTGGTTTGAATCAGGGCTTTTCTTGTAGAAAAAGCTGAGCAGGAACTTATTTGCATATTAGGCCACACCCCCTGTTGTCACCTTTGTTTCACACAGGGCTTTTTTGGGTAGAAAAAGCCCAGCAGGGACTCGTTTGCATATTAGGCCACACACCCTGATGTCATCATTGTTCCACACAGGGCTTTTTTTGTAGAAAAAGCCCAGCAGGAACTCATTTGTATATTAGGCCACTCCTCCTGACACCAAGCCAGCCGGAACTACATTCCTGTGCGTTCCTGCTCAAAAAAAGCCCTGGTTTGAATTAACGCTACACGAATTGCCACCCACTCTCTCAGGTTTTACAAAGGGGTTGAGATGTTTTATTTTTTTAATTCATAAAAAGGGGTTTAGTAGGGTTGCCATCATCAAGTTGTGGCCTGGAGATTTCCCAGCATTACAGATGATTTCCAGATAATATGGCACTGCTGAGGCTCCTCCCTCTCCCCAAACCCCACCTTTCTCAGGCCCCACCCCCAATCTCCAGCTATTTCCCAACCCAGAGTTGGCAACCGTATTTTTGAGTCATGCGTGGCGTTTTGTCCTGACCTTTTCTTTACGTGAAAATGTGTGCAACATTGCTTTTTAAAATTATTTTTTAAAATGTGATTTTAAAAATCCTGCTTTGAAGCCGCTTGAAGCGTCCCCGTGGCCCCACGAATCTAATTAACAGGATCCCAGAGCCAAACCATGTTTTGGATTCCCAGGAGGATGTGTGTTGACCTTTTAATATTAGCTCTGAGAAGTGCATTAGAATCATTATCACAGCTAAAATGAATACAGTGTACAGGTTTATTAAGGACTGTACAATTAATTTCCAGATTAATAGCAAGGAATCACAGAATGTCTAGGGATGCCTGCCTCCAAGTGGGGCCCCAGAATTATAGCTCATCTCCGGACTACAGAGATCAGTTCCCCTGGAGAAAATGGATGCTTCGGAGGGTAGACTCTATGGCATTGTACCCCACAAGGGTTGCCAGGTCTGTGCTGGAAAATACCTGGAGACTTTGGGGGTGGATCTGGGAGAGGGTGGGGTTTGGGGAGGGGAGGGGCCTCAGCATGGTACAATGCCATAGAGCCCACCCTTCCAAGCAGCCATTTTCTCCAGGGGAGCTGATCTCTGCCAGCTGGAGATCCGTTGTAAAAGTGGAAGATCTCCAGGCCCTAAAGAGCAACGCCGCTTCTGAATGTTTAGACTCCTGCATGCCAAAAATTGAGAGCTTCGGTTCCAGGAGAATAGTCGCCTGAAGAAGAATTAGTATCAAAACATGCAAATTTCACCTAGGGGGCGTGTTGCACTTTGAGATTGCTACGCGGGACAAGATAGTTCTGCACTGAAGCCTTTTCCAAACTTGGCATTTTGGTAAGGTTGCCAATCCCCAGGTGGGGGCAGGGGATCCCCCGGTTTCGAGACCCTCCCCCTGCTTCAGGGTCGTCAGAAAGCGGGGGGAGGGGAGGGAAATGTCTGCTGGGAACTCTATTATTCCCTATGGAGTTTTATTCCCATAGAAAATCATGAAGAATAGATCTGTGGGTATCTGGGGCTCTGGGGGGGGCTGTTTTTTGGGGTAGAGGCACCAAATTTTCAGTATAACATCTAGTGCCTCTCCCCAAAATACCCCCCAAGTTTCAAAAAGATTGGACCAGGGGGTCCAATGCTATGAGCCCCAAAAGAAGGTGCCCCTATCCTTCATTATTTCCTATGGAAGGAAGGAATTGAAAAGGTGTGCCATCCCTTTAAATGTGATGGCCAGAACTCCCTTTGTTGTTCAGTGATGCTTGTCACAGCCTTGATCTTGGCTCCACCCCTAATGTCTCCTGGCTCCACCCCCCAAAGTCTCCTGGCTCCACCCCCAAAGTCCCCAGATATTTCTTGAATTGGACTTGGCAACCCTACATTTTGGACTCTCAAGATGGACTTTCTCTTACGATGGACTTGCTAGCAATGGTTTATTATAATACGTTGGCACAATATATTGAGCTCATGGTAATGTTTTACACAATTTTGTTACATTAGAGAATAATCTCTCAGAAAAGTTTGGGTGGATGTAAGTCTTGTCTTTTATTGTCTTTATTAAAGCACAGTTTCCTCCAGCTTTGCCTCACCTGGAGGCTGGCAACCCTGTACCCCACTGAGGTCCTTGTCCCGCAAAAGCTCCATCTCCAAATATCCAGGAGCTTCCCCAGCCTAACTATGGCAACCCTGCTCTCTCTGTCCCCCACCGGTGGCCAGCAGAGATCAGGCAACTCTAATTCTGGAACAAGAGAAGTAGGAATGAAAGAAGTCATTTTCTCCCTCTCTCAACAATACAGTTTCTCATGGACACTCAATGAAATTGCTGAGCAGTTGGGTTAGAACGGATAAAAGGAAGTATTTCTTCACCCAAAGGGTGATTAACACATTGAATTCGCTGCCACAAGAGGAGGTGGCAGCTACAAGCATAGTAAACCAAGAGGGGATTGGATAACATATGGAGCAGAAGTTCACCAGTGGCTATTAGCCACAGCGTATAGATGGAACTCTCTGTCTGGGGCAGCGATGTTCTGTATTCTTGGTGCTTGTGGGGGGGGGGGGCAAAGTGGGAGGGCTTCCAGTGTCCTGGCCCCACTGATGGACCTCCTGATGGCACCTGGGTTTTCTGGCCGCTGTGTGACACAGAGTGTTGGACTGGATGGACCATTGGCCTGATCCAACATGGCTTCTCTTATGCTCTTATGTTCTCTTAATGCAACAGCCTCTTTAAAAAGAAAAAGGAGGGAAAGTCCAAGCTTTCCTTCCCAGTCAGCGTTGATGAAGGACGGCATTACGCCCTTCCTTTCATACAGGGTACTCGTTTTGAGAGCTGCAAAAAAGCAACAGAATTTTAACTACGCGCCTTCATAGGGAAAGGGCTAATGTGCTCGGAATGCTTACGGTTGAGACAGATTTAAAAATACGCTATCTTCAAGCAATGATCGCCATGGCAACGCTGATCTTTTATCCCCTTCCCACACCCTGCTCCTCATGAGTAAGAAGTGTTTTCTGCCTCGCCTTGTGACACTGCCAACACGATACCTCAGCACAAGGTCTCTTTGCGGGGGCCCTACCACATTAACACTTCAGGGGAAAAATGTTCACGGGGCGGGGGCTGCATTTGTATTTAATACTTTCGGAGTGCAGAGCTGTCTTTGGGTCATATTTAGCAGCCTGCTGTGGCTCAGATCCAAACTGAATGAGACTCACAGCAAAGATAAGGTGTCTTAGGGATGAAGGGAGCAGTGAAGACCAGAATTAAGAACATAAGAGAAGCCATGTTGGATCAGGCCAATGGCCCAGTCAGTCTAACACTCTGTGTCACACAGTGGCCAAAAAACCCCAAGTGCCATCAGGACATCCATCAGTGGGGCCAGGACACTAGAAGCCCTCCCACTGTGCCCGCCCCCCCCCCACAAGCACAAGAGGACCTACCCTTTTACTCCATGACTCTCGAGCTTACTAAGGAGCCTTTGATGAGGAGCTTTATCAAAAGCTTTCTGGAAGTCAAGGTAAACAACATATATTGGGTCCTTTTTGTCCACATGTTTGTTCACCCCCTCAGAGAACTCTAACAGGTTAGTGAGACAAGATCTTCCCTTACAGAACCCATGCTGAGATTCTCCCTTCTCTTTCCGACTTGGGCGGCCCAAGATGGCGGACATGCAGATCGAGAGGGCTTACCAGAAGCAACCCTCGATCTTCCAGAACAAGAAGCGGGTGCTCTTGGGAGAGACCAGCAAAGAGAAGCCCCCCCCCCACTAGGAGAACATTGGCTTGGATTCAAAAACCCCAAAGAGGCTATTGAGGGTACTTACATTGAAAAGAAATGCCTCATTACTGACAATGTGTCCATTTGGGGCTGCATTTCATCAGGCGGGGTCACCAAGAAGAAGAGGAAGAATTGCAGATTTATACCCCACCCTTCTCCCTGAATCAGAGACTCAGAGCCACTTACAATCTCCTATATCTTCTCCCCCCACAACAGACACCCTGTGAGGTGGGTGGGGCTGAGAGGACTCTCACAGCAGCTGCCCTTTCAAGGACAACCTCTGCCAGAGCTATGGCTGACCCAAGGCCATGCTAGCAGGTGCAAGTGGAGAAGTGGGGAATCAAACCCGGTTCTCTCAGATAAGAGTCCGCACACTTAACCACTACACCAAACTGGCTCTCAAGATGAAGACGCAGCGCACTATTGTCATCCAGTGAGACTACCTGCATTACATCCGCAAGTACAACTGATTTGAGAAGTGCCACAAGAACGTGTCAGTGCATCTGTCCCCCTGCTTCTGGGATGTGCAGATCGGGGTCATTGTGACTGTGGGCAAGTGCTGTCCGCTCAGTAAGACAGTCCGCTTCAATGTCCTCAAGCTGACCAAGGTTGCTCGTACCAAGAAGCAGTTCCAAAAGTTCTGAAGTCTATTCTGGTTTGTTGGGATGTGCAAATAAACTTTTTGTAAAGACAAAAACAAAAAACAGATTCTCTCTTTCCAATGTTTTCATTAAAAGAGCACTATAATGCCAGGCCAGGGCTTTTTTTGAAGCAGGAACGCCTTTGCATATTAAGCCACTCCCCCCTGATGTAACCAATCCACCTGGAGCTTACAGTAGGCCTGTACTAAGAGCCCTGTATGCTCTTGGAGGATTGGCTACATCAGTGTGTGTGTGGCCAAATATGCAAAGGAGTTCCTGCTACAGAAAAAGCCTTGGCTGGCATTATAGCGCTGCGGGCCTGTGATTGGTCATTTGCATTGCATTTACTATCCTTGTTGACAAGTTGGTAAAATGTGGTTTGGATCTTGTTACCGTTAGGTGGATCTGTAACTGGTTGACAGACTGCACCCAAAGAGTGCTTGTGAATGGTTCCTCATCTTCTTGGAGAGGAGTGACAAGTGGAGTGCCTCAAGGATCTGTCCCGGGACCTGTTTTGTTCAACATCTTGATCAATGATTTGGATGAAGGAATAGAGGGAATGCTTATTAAATTTGCAGATGATACTAAATTGAGAGGGGTTGCAAACACAGAAGACGACAGAAACAGGATACAGGATGACCTTGACAGGCTGGAAAACTGGGCTAAAACCAATAAAATGAATTTCAACAGGGATAAATGTAAAGTTCTGCAATTCGGTAGGAAAAATCCAATGGATGGTTATAGGATGGGGGAGACTTGTCTTAGCAGTAATATGTGCGAAAAGGATCTAGGAGCCTTAGTGGATCATATGCTGAACATGAGTCAACAGTGTGATGCGGCAACTAAAAAGGCAAATGCAATTTTGGGTTGTATCAACAGAAGTATAGTGTCCAGATCACATGATGTGATGGTATCACTTTACTCTGCTCTGGTAAGACCTCACGTGGAGTGTTGTGTTCAGTTCTGGGCACCACATTTTAAGAAGGATATAGACAAGCTGGAACGGGTCCAGAGGAGGGCAACAAAGATTGTGAGGGGTTGGGAGACCAAGTCCTATGAGGAAAGGTTGAAGGAACTGGGCATGTTTAGCCTGGAGAGGAGGCGGCTGAGAGGTGATATGATCACCATCTTGAAGTACTTGAAGGGCTGTCATATAGAAGATGGTGTGGGATTGTTTTATGTGGCACCGGAAGGTAGGACCAGAAACAGTGGGTTGAAATTAAATCAAAAGAGTTTCTGGCTCAACATTAGAAAGAACTTCCTGACCGTTAGAGCAATTCCTCAGTGGAACAGGCTTCCTCGGGAGGTGGTGGACTCTCCTTCCTTGGAGGTTTTTAAACAGAGGCTAGATGGCCATCTGACAGCAATGAAGATCCTGTGAATTTAGGGGGAGGTGTTTGTGGGTTCCCTGCATTGTGCAGGGGATTGGACTAGATGACCCTAGAGGTCCCTTCCAACTCTACGATTCTATGTTTCATATACAGCAAATCCCATGCACAGCAACCTGTTTTTGCACAATTTTTGCCAGTTTGGTGTAGTGGTTAAGAGCGGGGGACTCTAATTTGGGAGAACCGAGTTTTATTCTCCACGCCTCCACATGTAGCTGCTGGTGTGACCTTGGGTCTGTCAGAAGTTCTCTCAGAGCCATTGCCTCAAGAGCAGTTCTCTCAGCCCCACCTGCCTCACAGGGTGTCTGTTGTGGGGAAGGGAAGAAAAAAGGGATTGTAAACTCTGAGACTCTGAGTGAGGGGTGGGGTAGAAATCCAATCTCGTCTCTCTTCTTCTTCACATAGATTGTATACAACGAATCAGAGCACTTCTGTTTGCAGTAACATAAGTCAAGATTTTATGAGACAGAGAACAGAATTTCATAGTTGTGGCAGAGCTGCTCATTTTGGAAGTTTGGCAAAAGAAACACTGTAATTGTTACCACATACGCATCTCCCAGGGGGCCGTGACTCTATCTGTGCATCAAACGATGCAGCCACCCACTGCGGTGAAGACTGACTATTATGGTATGGATGCAGACACTCTCCCAACTGCACTGGCTTCTGCATCATCGATTGCCTTCTTAACTGCAGAAAAACCTAAAAACAACGCATGCAATACCACCGCAATATCATGACCACCACAAACTATTTATGTGACATGTTAAGAATGTACAATGTACTTAATATATATCATCTCAGTAACCCTCACAACAAACACGTGAAGTTGCATTAATTCAGGGGTTGTTTTGTAGAAAAATAGGTGGCGGAGCTCATTAGCATAACTCATTAGCATATGCCCCCCCCCCAGCCAAAGGAACCCAATGCAAGAAAGGAGAGCCCCAGGCGAGCAAGGCCTGCTTGGGCAGGCTAGAGAGCCAACCAGTTCAAGCAGGCCTCACTCACCTGGGGCTCTCCTGGGCCCCCCCTCCCCCATTCAAAAGGCCAGCAAGCCACCCCACCACCCAAAATCACATAAGAAGTGGGGAAAGAGTGGCGCAGGCTTCTCCAGGGGTTGATAAGGGCTGCTGGGGGCTTGGCAAAGCCCCTGGTGGCTGGCTGGCTGCCCACTCTCCTAATCCAGGAATTGTTATGCAGCTGCACCTACTATTTAGGCTTCCCAATCCCCAGGTCCCAGTGGGGGATCCCCTGTTTTTACAGGCTTCTCCCCGCCCCCAGCCAGCTGGCCAGCGGGGGAAGCCCCACCCCCACAGTCATCATGTAGTTGTAGAGCTCCTGCAGGTTTAGAAACCTGCAAACTGATCTATTTGTAAAATGTGTGCCTTTAAGGCTGAGCAGGAAACAGGAAACAGGAAGGACTTCATGGGAAAGGGTCAGTAACAGTTTCGATGGGGAATGGCCCCTCCCTTTCTTTTGCTTTCGTTTTCACAGCAAGTAAAGTTCTGCAGGAACAAGATCTAGTAACTATGTGTGTGTGAGAGAGAGGGAGGGGGCAGGGGATTCCCTGGTTTGGAGGCCCTCCCCCCCTTTAGAAAGCATGGGGGGGGAGGGAAATGTCTACTGGGCACTCTATAATTGCCTATGGAGAATGATTCCCATAGAGAATAATGGGGAATTGATCTGCGGGTATTGGGGGCTCTGGGGAGGAGCTATTTTTTGAGGTAGAGGCACCAAATTTTTAGTATAGCATCTAGTGCCTCTCCCCAAACTACCCCCAAGTTTCAAAACAATTGGACCAGAGGGTCCAATTCTATGAGCCCCAAAAGATGGTGCCCCTATCTTTAATTATTTCCTATGGAAGAAAGGCATTTAAAAAGGTGTGCTGTCCCTTTAAATGTGATGGCCAGAACTCCCTTGGAGTTCAATTATGCTTGTCACACCCTTGTTCCTGGCTCCACCCCCAATGTCTCCTGGCTCCACCCCCAAAGTCCCCAGATTTTTCTTTAATTGGATTTGCCAACCCTACTACTATTCAATGGACAAGGTAGGTGGGGAGGAAGGGGGGGAACCATCGGAAAGGTTCAGGAGCTGCCCTTCTGTGAGCTTCTGCTGAATCTGAGGCCTGCCTTCAACTGAGCCAGACCCTTGGTACGTTAGAAGTACTGTCCACTCAGACTGGCAGCTGCTCTCTAGGGTCTCAAGTGAAGGCCTTTCACATTGCCTACAACCTGATCCGGGGATGGAATTTGGGATATTCTGCATGCCAAGCAGATGCTCTATGACTGAACCATGGCTCTTCCTTTAATCCTATTTAGAAGATCAGCATTATTCCCCCCCATATTTCAGAGAGGGGGGGGGCAGGGCTGAAAACAAAGATTAGTGGCTTGCACAAACTACCGAGCAAGCTCCTGGCAGACTATTTATTTCAAAGTTCATTTGTATATGTTTTTATTCCCACCGTTCTCCATTCATGACCCCAAGCAATATCCGATCCTTTATTTATTTGCCACCAGGGCTTTTTTTGAGCAGGAAAGCACAAGAACGCAGTTCTGGCTGGCTTGGTGCCAGGGTGTGTGGCCTAAAATGCAAATGAGTCCCTGCTGGGCTTTTTCTACAAAAAAAGGCCTGTGCATAACAATGGTGACATTAGGGGGTGTGGCCTAATATGCAAATGTGTTCCTGTTGGGCTTTTTCTACAAAAAGTTCTGTGCAAAACAATGGTGACATCAGGAAGTGTGGCCTAATATGCAAATGAGTCCCTGCTGGGCTTTTTCTACAAAAAGGTCTGTGCAAAACAATGGTGCCATCAGGGAGTGTGGCCTAATATGCAAATGAGTCCCTGCTGGGCTTTTTCTACAAAAAAAGTTCTGTGCAAAATGATGGTGCCATCAGTGGGTGTGGCCTAATATGCAAATGAGTTCCTGCTGGGCTTTTTTCTACCAAAAAAGCCCTGCTTGCCACCCAAAGATTTATACAACACTGTATTTCAGTTCTGCTGTTTGTGATTTCTTGTTTAAAAGCCTGTTTAAAAAAAAGGATTGCAGGAAAGAAATGACGTACACGGATTTTTGGGAGGGGGAGGGGGCAGGTGTTGAATTTCTTAAGAATGTTATTGACTTCTAGGTTTGACACATCATTTAAAAATAATAAAGAATGCTGGCACTGCGGCTGCCGTGCGGCTGTGAAAAATGGATGCTTACGTTGCTAAGCAAACTCTGCCGTAAATTTTACAAACACTCCAAGCCCTGCCATCATAAATTAGAGTCACAGCATTGGAAGGTTTTGCATTTGCTCCTTTCCCCCTACTTACCAGCTCCCGGCATATTGCTGTAGGCGGCACAGTGGTAATCTGAACACCTGTGCAAAATAAGCGCACCTGTCCCACTGAGCTCTTAATTTGTAAGACTAACCCAAGTGACCTTTCAAAGCTTATCTGTAGCTTGCCTGACTTTCTCTGCTGCTGGGTCTTTACTGACACCAGAAGCTGCAGTCATTAGCAAGTGGCAATTTCTTATGTCTGTGCTATGGAAAGCGTCGCGTGTGGATTTGCTGTAACAAGCACTGGGACAAGGCAGGTAATTTTGGCCTGGTCAGTATCATAAACTGAGGCCGGAGCAGCTCCTCTTCAAAAACAGAAGAAGACGACGACCACCGAAGATTTATACCCCACCCTTCTTTCTGAATCAAAGTCTCAGCGGCTTACAATCTCCTTTCTCTTCTCTCTCCACAACAGACACCCTGTGAGGTGGGTGGGGCTGAGAGGGCTCTCACAGCAGCTGTCCTTTCAAGGACAACTCCTACAACTCCTATGGCTAACCCAAGGCCATTCCAGCAGGTGCAAGTGAGGAATCAAACCCAATTCTTCCAGATAAGAGTCTGCACACTTAACCACTACACCAAAGAGCAAGTGATTTATTCAGCTCACAAAACACAACACACGCAACCCAACGATATCCCCACTTATATGCGCTTCAGAGATTGCCTCCAGCCAATCATCTTTTAATAACTATATACAACGTTACAAGTGTCCCAAAAAGTCAGCCAATCCAGATGTTCATTGAAGGCCCAATCAGGACAGTTCCCTCCAAATAGGGTTGCCAAGTCCAATTCAAGAAATATCTGGTGACTTTGGGGGTGGAGCCAGGAGACTTTGGAGTGGTGCCGGGAGCAAGGTTGTGACAAGCATAATTGAACTCTAAAGGGAGTTTTGGCCATCACATTTAAAGGGACAGCACACCTTTTAAATGCCTTCCCTCCATTGGAAATAATGGATAGGGGCACCTTCTTTGGGGGCTCATAGTTGTAGACGCCCTGGTCCAATCTTTTTGAAACATGGAGGGTGTTTTGAGGAGAGGCGCTGATCGCTATGCTGGAAATTTGGTGCCTCTACCTCAAAAAACAGCCACCTGAGCCCCAGATACCCACAGATCAATTCTCCATTATACCCTATGGGAATGCTGGAGTGCCCAGCAGACATTTCTGTCCCCCCACCCCACTTTCTGATGACCCTGAAGCGGGGGGAGGGCCTCCAAACCAGGAGATCCCCTGCCCCCACCTGGGGATTATAGCAACCAAACAGTAACGTGAAAAGATAGAACAGGAGCCCACGTGGCTTTTTCCTCCTGTCCCACCTGGGGATTGGCAACCCTGCCTCCAAAACAGTCTCTTTCCTGATTGGGCAAAGCTTAGAGTTCTTAGGAGCCTAGCCGAAGGCAAGACAGAGTTCAATATAATACAACAGTCAGCCTGCAAGCCTGCTTGCCTCATTTACCACAGACTGAGGTGGAGTTGAAATTGTCCTCAGTGAGGAGCTGAAAGTTTATCTTTCCAGTGCTGCTCGCTAGTGAAGTAGAAGGAACTTACCCAGTGACCTGTTTAGCTTCATGGACGAGTCAGGCCTAGCTTTCTCAGCACCACTCTGACACACTATTTGTATACCACACTGGCTGTAAGCTGCCTTCAGCCCCCAAATACCTGGAAATTCATAGGTACAGCAATCCTTTGAAGAGAATTGAACCTCACAGCAGGTGAAGAAGCGAGAGAACCTAAAATGGAAGCCAAATGGAAGCTCCTCAAAATGTTGGTGAGGAGCATATTAGGCCACACCCCTCATATGTAGCCAATCCTCCAAGAGCTTCCAGGGCTCTTAGTACAGGGCCTACTGTAAGTTCTTGGAGGATTGGCTACATCAGGGGGATATGGCCTAATATACAAAGGAGCTCCTGCTACAAAAAAAGACCCCAGATATTTCTTAAATGGCAACCCTATAGGGAGCAGAACTCTAAAGAGCAGGAGTTTGAGGGTCAAGAACCTTATTTGGGTTCTGTGATAATGAACTGGTTTTGTTACTGATTTCTCACATGCCAGGAACAATGTTCCCTCTAAGCAGCAGAGTTTTTGTGAGCAAAAATTCTACTTTGTGAGCTACTGTCATTAAAGTTGTGAGCTACTGTGATTAAAGTAGTGAGCTGCTGCATAAATTAATTTGCTCTGCGACCATTCTTCCTGAGCTAAGACAAAAATCTGTGAGCTAGCTCACACTGACAGCTTAGAGGGAACATTGACCAGGAGTACCCAAAGGTTTCCAAGGGGCACAGGTGGCCAGGCTATTACGGTCTGTTAAGAACTACGACCCACAACAGAGCAATTTAGAAATACTGGGCTGAAACAGAATTGAAAGTCAACTATTTTTCGTACCCTGCCATAGAAATGTGTGAGAGGCGCAGAGAGATTTGCAGAGCTCAGGTTACACCTCAAGCCACTCAATAATGCTCATCTTATAAATCAGGCATCCCCACCCACTCTGCCAGCTGCCGATGAAGGCATTTTACATAAAACAGGGAAATAAAACTGCTTTAAGTAACATCATGTATCAACTAAAAATAGATTTGAAAAAAGGAAAGGAGACAACAGACAAGAACACAGGGAGTATTAAAGTCCCCCCGCCCCCCTGGGCTGTTCCCCTTGATAAAAATCAAAGCAAGAAATCAGTTTACAGAAACTTGATTTGTGGCACAAGGAGATAGCTGTAGTTTATTGGCTGCTAATTCAATCCAAAGCTGGTGTTGAGAAGTTTGTCTCTACTGACGTCTGTTACTGTGAAGGCTAATTTCCCTCTGCCAAAATAGTGGGAGGACAGGAAGAAGAGATTGGATTTATACCCCACCCTTCACTACCAACAGGAGTCTCAGGGCAGCTTAAAATCTCCTTTTCCTCTAGGGTCATCTAGTCCAACCCCCTGCACAATGCTGGAAACTCACAAATACCTCCCCCTAAATTCGCAGGATCTTCACTGCTGTCAGATGGCCATCTAGCCTCTGTTTAAAAACCTCCAAGGAAGGAGAGCCCACCACCTCCTGAGGAAGCCTGTTCTACTGAGGAATCGCTCTTACAGTCAGGAAGTTCTTCCTAATGTTGAGCTGGAACCTCTTTTGGTTTAATCTCAACCCGTTGGTTCTGGTCCTACCTTCTGGGGCCACAGAAAACAATTCCACACTATCCTCTCTATATAGAACAAACTAAGCTTTGTCTAGCTTCCAAGATACAGAAGAGATGGGCTGCATCTACATGGGGGGAGGTGAAAATTTGTCCTACACACCCCATCCCATAAGACTCACTGATGCTTCTATCCCCTTCTCTATCATGTCTACACAAAAATGCAAAAGCAACAGCTATTGCACTGGCTCCCCTCACAGCCTAGAAACACTCTCAACTCCTGAAGCTGTACTGTAGCTATGGTGTGGCTTATCTGGGTACGTGTAAAGACCACCCCCCCCCCTTCAAAAAAAAAAAAAAGATGGGGATGGCATAAGACAGTAAACTAAAATTGAGCTTTCAGTGACCTGGAATTCTGACACACAGTGGTGGGAGCAGGGCTTTTTTTGTACCAGGAACTCCTTTGCATATTAGACCACACTCCCCTGATGTAGCCAATCCTCCTGGAGCTTACAATAGGCCCTTTACTAAGAGCCCTGTAAGCTCCTGGAGGATTTGCTACATGGGGGTGTGTGGCCTAATATGCAAAGGAGTTTCTGCTACAAAAAAAGCCCTGCATAAGCTACCACAAAATGGCTGCTATGGCTTAGCTCCAGCCACAGTGAAGCATGGAAGATCAAATCTTCAGTAGCCAAATCTTCAGACTAGTTGTGGTAGTCAGAAAACCAGGTCTTTTTTAGTAGCAGGAATGCCTTTGCATAGGTCACCTCCCCACCCATGTAGCCAATCCTCCAGGAACTTACAGGGTTCTTTGTACAGGGCCCACTGTAAACTCCAGGACTGGCTACATCAGGGATGTGTGGCTTAATATGCAAAAGAGTTTCTGCTACAAAAAAAAGCCCTGCGGGAAACGTTGCTTCCATGAACCACAAAGAACCAGCTTGCCAGCACACTGAAATTCACACTGCTGAGCAGGCAGCTGGCAAGGATGAACATAACTGAAAGGTGTTCATGTCATCAGGGGATTGTTATTCCCAGAAAACCAACACCTCTGTCAAAATGAACATATGACATATACAGGGCGTTTTTTGTAGCAGGAACTACTTTGCATATCAGGCCACATACCTCTGATGTCACCAATCCTCCGAGAGCTTACAGTAAGCCCTGTACTAAAAGCCCTGTAAGATCCAGGAGGATTGGCTACATCAGGGGAGCGTGGCCTGATATGCCAAGTAGTTCCTGCTACAAAAAAAGCCCTGCTTCTTTACAACCATGTTGACTGGACAAGTCTTCAGGATAACAATCTCCCAACCAGAATCTCTTTGAACCACACCCACCTTTGATGACAATCTTGGGCCAGGCACAGATCATAAAAATGGTGAGAGCTTCGTCCGCTTTAGGTACCAAAACAAGTTGCTTGTTTACAGGTGGTGTGGAATTGTCAGAGGCTCTGAAATCTCTTCAGAAATGGAGGATGCCATGGGTTCTTAGTCTGGAATTACCAGTTGTGTAAACGGACGTTTAGTTTAGACCACAGTTCTGCTTTGTTTTTGACTGAATCAGCATGTCTGGCATGAGAGGGGCTTTTCCTAGTGGTTATCAGAAGCAAGCTTAAGTAACTGCCATGATGGACTAATCATCACATATAAGTTATTATCATACAGTGATCAACCAAAAGAGATTGTCCTCAGAAGGTGACAGGCTCAAGTCAGCTTAGGCCTGAAGTGCCTCTCTCAAAGAGTTATGTTGCTTTTTTTTGCTGTTAAGTCACAGCTAGCTTACAGCAACCCCATGGAGCTTTCTAGATGAGAAATATTCGGGGGGGAGGGGTGCTGTTGCCACTGCCTTCTTCTGCATAGCAACCCTGGACTTCTTTGGTGGTCTCCCATCCAAGTACTAACCAGGGCCGACCCTGTTTAGCTTCTGAGATTGGGCTATCTGTGTCTGCTCATTCTAACTTAAGCAACCAATTTACATAGGGAAGGGAAGGGAGAAAGAGAGAGAGAGGGAGGGAGGGAGAAAATGATGTAATAGAGGCAAGATAGAATCATAGAATCAGAGTTAGAAGGGACCTCCAGGGTCATCTAGTCCAGCCCCCTGCACAATGCTGGAAACTCACAAATGCCTCCCCCTAAATTCACAGGATCCTCATTGCTGCCAGATGGCCATCTAGCCTCTCTTTAAAAACCTCCAAGGAAGGAGAGCCCACCACCTCCCGAGGGAGCCTGTTCCACTAAGGAACTGCTCTGATGGTCAGGAAGTTCTTCCTCATGTTGAGCCAGAAACTCTTTTGATGTAATTCAACCCATTGGTTCTACCTTCTGGGCCACAGCAAACCAAAAGAAGGCAAGGATCACGTAAGGATAATGAGAAAATAATTTAACTTCTATTCACTGTTGACTATACAGGCAGCTTTCTCACTGTTGCTCAAGATCTTCAGCACTCCCTTGCTGCCCTTGGTGAAATCAAAAGGTGGTATTCCGCCACTGCCTTTTGCCATGATTCCCATCAGTCCTCCTTTGATGTTAACTTCCTAAAGCTTGATACAAACTAAGTTGATTCTGTGGTGATTAAAGGGTTAAAGCATCTGCCTTGCCTTTGTGACAAGCAGCAATAATCTCCCATGTCAGCATTTTTGTTCTGTTCTCCTTTCGTTTGTAGACCAACTTCAAGCTATGTAGCGCTGACGTAGGGCAAATTTCATCGTTCCTGATTCTGATCAAATGCATCGGCCTCAAAATCTTGTCGAATCACAATGCTGGAAAGACCTCTGCGCCCAAATTTCTTACTAAAAGCAGATTACACCAGCCTATATTCCCCTGATGAATGCTTCTGAAAATTAGTGTGCTTGGTACAATAGGGTAGTGCCACAGGTTGAGAGGTGTTCTTTTCCCGATAGACACCTACGCGGTTTAACCAGCAGTTTTATAAAACAACCCAGAGAGCACCTTTGAGCCCCACGCCTAGAAAGATACGCTGGGGAACTGAAACTTCCCGAGTAACCTGCCAGAAAAGCTAGCTTCTCAAAAGCAGTGTACTGATGTTGGTAAGTGGCTTTAATTGCCTCTTTTTCTAACGTAGCTAATTACACACATAGTAGAAAATTCACAATAAAAAGCACAAAGGAAAAGAGAGAGATAGTTGCTTTTTGGGGGTGGGGGGAAGAAATCAATTAACCTGAAACTGACTGAAAACATATAACCAACGCCATGTGTAAAGGCTATGACTACTTTGACTTCATTTTGCTCGGAAATGGTTTAGAAACTAAACCTCACAGTGGCCGTGTAGTTGGTGTGATCCTTCTCTATGTGGCACAGTAAAAAGGCCCCAGACTGTCATTTTGGAATGCCAACGGGCTTTAACTGGACTCCAGATTAAGAAAAAAAGAAGGCTCGCTCTCTTTAAGGGCATATTATTCTCAACTGATCACATTTGGAATAAACTCTACAGCCAAAATCCATTTTCCATGGTCGTTCTGAGCCCACTGCGTTCCCACCGCAGTTGAAGTTAGCGAAATCCAACAGAAAGTCAACCAACATTTGCTCAATGTTTTTATTTTAAAAAATATTTTTAAAGTGTGTGTGCGTGCACGCATGCGCTCACACGCTTGCATGCCTGAAAGTCATGGTGACGTCTGGCGGCCCCTAGTAGGACATTATTCAGAGGTGGCTTGTATTGCCTGCCTCTGCATCCCAGACCTAGTATTCCTTGGAGGTCCCCCATGTACTTGCCAGAGTCGACCCTGTTTAGCTTCCGAGATCTGACGAGATCAGGCTTGCCTGGGTTATCCTGGTCAGGACATTTGTTCAATTGTTTTCGAAAGGGCTCAGCCGTGCCCAATATTGATTGGATTAAAGATCTGATTACGAACACCAACTGGTAGGTAAAACATAGAATCAGAGTTGGAAGGGACCCCCAGGGTCACCTAGTTCAACCCCCTGCGCAATGCAGGAAACTCACAAATACCTCCCCCTAAATTCACAGGATCTTCATTGCTGTCATCTCCATCTCCGTTGGTAATTAAATACGAGCTTTAGAAAGCACACACTCATCTATAGATTTATCCACTTTTGTTCCACAGCCTGTAACATTCACTTTCTCCATCACAGCAGGGCAACGAGACCGAGTGAGAAAGAGGGCAAGGGGGGGAGAGCTGCCGGGTTTCACACCGTCGTTCCTGAAAAATGTGCTTCATATCTCTGCCCTCGCTTGGCAAAAGGACAGTGTGAAGCCTTTATTTTCTGTAAGCTCATTGGGATCTAGCCCTCAAATGCATGTTCCTGTCCAGGCATTCACCTGAGCCATAAAAAAGGGCCTTCCAAAGAGAGTTCCTTGGTGCACGTGCAGAGTTCTTCTACCACAACGGGACACTCAACAGAGGTTAAAGGCTTCCAAATCAGGAGGAATGGGAGTGGGGGAGGGGCAGAATGGACGGTCTACAATTTTTTCTAGCCTACAGTATTCTCCTCCCGCATGACTTCCGTCTTCACAGAGTCACATTCGCAGCAAAAGGTAATCTTCTCTCATTGTCAAAGGAAGAGGGAAAATGACTGAAGTGGATTTAGAATGACGAAGCTGCTGGAAGGCAGGGAGTGGGGCCAGGGGGCTCTTCTTGTGAGAACGGGTTTCCCTTTTTGCCTCAGTTTCTCTTGGACACAGTTATCCACGCTTCCTCCTTGGGTGAGGTGACTAGCTCATATTTGATGTCTATAACTTGTCCTTCCACGGGCTGCAGGTGCAGTTTCCTCACCACTGCACTCAGCAATACGGTAGCTACCATATAGGCAAACCTAGGAACCAAAAAGCAACAAGGTCGATTGTGGGAAGTCTAATTGTGAAGATCATGTGACACCCCCCACCCACCCAGGGCTGTTTTTGTAATAGGAGCTCCTTTGCATATTAGGCCATAGCCAATCCTCCAAGAGCTTACAGGGCTCTTCGTACAGGACCTACTGTAAGCTCCAGGAGGATTGGTTACATCAGGGGCGTGGCCTAATATGCAGAGGAGCTCCAGCTACAAAAAGAGCCCTGCCCCCATCCCAGTTACTTGGAGTCTGAGGAAAATCATCATTGATAGAAAGGATTTCTGTCAGCAAAGTGGGGCTTCGAGTCTTCCCTTTGTACCACAGTCCAAAATCATAGAATCATAGAGTTGGAAGAAGAAGGAGAAGAAGGAAAAGAAGAAGATCATAGATTTATACCCCACCCTTCTCTCTGAATCAGAGTCTCAGAGCGGCTTACAATCTCCTTTATCTTCTTCCTTCACAACAGAAACACTGTGAGGTAGGTGGGGCTGAGAGAGCTCTCCCACAAGCTGCCCTTTCAAGGACAACCCTTGAGAGAGCTATGGCGGACCCAAGGCCATTTCAGGAGGAGTGGGGAATCAAACCCGGTTCTCCCAGATAAGAGTCTGCACACTTAACCACTACACCAGACTCCACAGTCATCTAATCCAACCTGCACAATGCAGGAGATTCACAAATATCTGCTCCCACTCCCCCCAGTGACCCCTGTTCCATGTGTAGAAGATGGCAAAACCCCTCTAGGCCCCCTGGTCAAACTGCCCTGGAGAAAATTGCTTCCTGATACCAATGTGGTGATCAGCATTTCCCTGGTCATGTAAAAAACAGCCATGAGGAGAAGGAGAAGACCAAGAAGAAGAGGAGGAGGAGGAGATTGGATTTATACCCCACCCTTCACTACCCAAAGGAGTCTCAGAGCAGCTTACAATCTCCTTTCCCTTTCCTTCCCCACAATAGACACTCTATGAGTTAGGTGGGGCTGAGAGCTCTGACAAAAACTGCTCTTTGCAGAACAGCTCTGACAGAGTTGTGACTGACCCAAGATTGCTCCAGCAGCTGCATGTGGAGAAGTGGGGAATCAAACCTGGCTCTCCCAGATAAGAGTCCAAGCCCTTAACCACCACACCAAACTGGCTCTCACTCTAAGCACTGATGCAACCCTTCCTGCTCTCCCTCTCATGATCTGCCTAAGTTCACAGAATCAGCTTTTCTGCATGACCCCTGAAATACTGCTCCTGGGGCCAAGTGGGGACCCCAGAATAGGGGTATGGGGGGCGGGGGAGAGAATCAGTGAAAACCATTTCCCTGTCTGTTGAGGGAATTTTTTCCTCTGGACAAATTCTAGCAACTTGCAGAAATTCCAACGCCATCAGAAACAAACTCCCAATCACCACCCTTAACGCCCAAGACCAGGGGTGGAATTCTAGCAGGAGCTCCTTTGCATATTAGGCCACACACCCCTGATGAGCCAATCCTCCAAGAGCCTACAAGGCTTTTTTTTGTAAGCTCTTGGAGGATTGGCTACATCAAGGGGGAGTGGCCTAATATGCAAAGGAGCTCCTGCTAGAATCCCACCCCTGCCCAAGACATATTTTTGGTTTTCTCACCTCAGCTCGGGGCACTCCTGGCTCCCTGAAAAGCCCAAGAGAGAAAGATTTTTCATGGCAGTTTCATCGTTGAATCTGTCTGGATCAAACCTACAAAAGGGGAGGTGGGAAGAGATAAAAACAGACATTAGCTACCTGCTTTAAAACTACATTTGGTGGAAAGTCAGGAGCTGAAGTGCTCTGTAATGCACAAGATTCTACCACGAGTGTATCTGCATCAGATCAATACTGTTTTGCATCTCCCCCCCCCCCCCCCAATTTTGTACAGTTTGGTTACACTGCAGCAATCTGATTTCTCTGCTCTTCCCTCCTCCTTCCCTGCGAGATGTTTCCTTCCAATTTTTTCTCAGCCCAGCTGGCCTGTGAATGAATGTGTGTGCGTGTGCAGAAGCTGATGAGTCATTAGAAAGCAGAGCGCTTGTTTCACCAGCAGGTCAGTGGGGGGGTTTCAAACAAGCAATTACACTCTGCCTCGCCTAAATTAACGTGAGGTTCCCACCGTCAGAGGATCGACAAGGCAACAAGACGATGACAGGCTATTTACTTCGCAGGGAGGAAAAAGGGAAAAAACCACATTCATTGTAGCAGATAACACAGATTAAAGGACGCGCTATGGCACAAGCAATTATTTCATCAGGCATTGGATTTACTACTGAACCTCCTTTGACTACCATCCCTCACTGTGTCCACCTTAAAGTCAACAGGCAGATTATGAAAATAGCTCACAATCGCTTGCAGCCATCTTTTAAATCCAGCACACAATGGGGTGTTAGCCATCCCTCTGTGGGCTTTGCAGAATTAAGAGTTTCCCACTTCTTTCTCCCACCAAATTCTGTTCTGAAGGGGAGTATGTCGGCAGGGCTTTTTTTGTAGCAGGAACTCCTTTGCATATTAGGCCACACACCCTTGATGTAGCCAATCCTCCTGGAGCTTACAGTAGGCCCTGTACTGAGAGCCCTGTAAACTCTTGGAGGATTGGCTACATCAGGGGAAGTGGCCTAATATGCAAAGGAGTTCCTGCTACAAAAAAAGCCGTAGATGTCAGCAGACACAGGGAGAGCACAGAGGGTAAAGTCAAGATCTGAAGGGGGAATGGGTGGGAATTGCTGCCCCCTCTTCCAAAGAATACCATTAAGTCTTGGGGACTTTATGGTTGTATGCATCTTTATACACTAAATCACGGGTGGCCAAATTGTGGCTTGGGAGCCACATGTGGCTCTTTCACACATATTGTGTGGCTCTCAAAGTCCCTACCACCCTGCCAGCCAATTTGGAGCCTCAGGTCCCCCCACCCCACCCCGTGTAGCTGTCAGATAAGAGATGCAGATTCTCGATTCCTGGGTGCATGATGCCTGGATCAGGACCACAGCATACACAGAGAAGAGGCTTCAGCTTTCTCTCCCATGCTTTCCCAACTTGAAGTGATCCGGGGTGGGGAGGGGTGCTATTTTGCTGACTGGGAATGACCAGGCATTTCCTGTACCTTACATCAGACTGTTATACATGGGGAAGACCTCAGACCTGTGGATGGATGGAAGGGAGGGAGGGAGGGAGAGGAAGACGGAGAAAGGAAGGAAGGAAAATAGATGGGAAAAGAGAGGTGTAAAGAAAGGAACTTTAACTTTAAATGTGTTCTCCAAGCTACCAGCCGGCTTGGCAAAGTGATTTAAATAGAGAAATGCTTTCTCCAAGCCAGCCAATGCAGGTTGGGGCTTTGAGAGCCACACAATGTGTGTGAAAGAGTCACATGTGGCTCCCCAGTTTGGCCACCCCTGTGATGTAACATGTGAATTTGGCCCTGAAGATAAGTTACCTCAGCTTGTCTAATAATAAGGCTAGTTCTGAGCCTTCACTGAATGAGCAGTTTACGTCAGCCATTTTTAAAACTGGCACAGCCTCCACCATTTTATTTTTCCTTGTGCATCTGCTGTTGCCAAAGATATCAGCACCCCCCCCACACACACACAATGCTTTTGGATTCTCAGTTTCTTCTTTGCTTCCTTGTTCCGACATTGCAGCTACAGCTGCGAGAGGCAGAACAGGGCCCTCAGAGAATTTTTTTATTCAATTAGGCCTAGTGTCTTTCCTCCCTGAATTAAATCAGTGACCCAGTTCATTTCCATCCTCCCCCAACACCAAAACTATGTTAAGAGTTGCCATCTGGAGGCTGAAGTGAGCTACGGCATTTCCTTTCTGGCTATGGAATCCAAATTTTGAAATTAGTCCCTTTTTTAAAAAAGAAAAAGAAAAGTTCATTCCTGGAAATATTGAGGTTGCACCTCCGTTTCCTTCAACAACAAACTCCTTGAGTGACATTTCCTCCTCTGAGCCATGATGTTATGAACTGAGATTTCAACACAGCTGACCTTATTTTTTTTCCTTATAAACAATAGCTATATACAGCATTTACTGTGGAAGATCATGAACATTTTTAAAAAGGAAGCTTTTGATTTTTTTTTTTAAAAAGAAAACGCAACAGAAAGCATTCTGAGAGATCACATTTCCCGTCACGTCATCTCACTTTGGAAGCAAACATGTCTGCAAATCTTAACTAGGTTCACCAGGTCCCCCCAACCACTGGTGGGGGATGAGGGGGTAGGGTTGCCAGTTCCATTAAAGGAAACTCCTGGAGATTTGGGGCCACCATATTGTTAACTATTGTCCACTTCAAAAAAAATCCTGTCTGTGGAAAATGTACTAGTTAATGAAAGGATTTCTCTTAGAATCATAGAGTTGGAAGGGACCTCTAGGGTCATCTAGTCCAACCCCCTGCACAATGCAGGAAACTCACAAACACCTCCCCCTAAATTCACAGGATCTTCATTGCTGTCAGATGGCCATCTAGCCTCTGTTTAAAAACTTCCAAGGAAGGAGAGCCCACCACCTCCCGAGGAAGCCCGTTCTGCTCAGGAACCGCTCTAACGGTCAAGAAGTTCTTCCTAATGTTGACCCGGAAACTCTTTTGATTTAATTTCAACCCACTGGTTCTGGTCGTACCTTCTGGGGCCACAGAAAACAATTCCACACCATCCTCTAAATGACAGCCCTTCAAGTACTTCAAGATGGTGATCATATCACCTCTCAGCTGCCTCCTTTCCAGGCTAAACATCCCCAGCTCCTTCAACCTTTCCTCACAGGACTTGGTCTCCAGACCCCTCACCATCTTCGTCACCCTCCTCTGAACCCGTTCCAGCTTGTCTATATCCTTCTTAAAATGTGTTGCCCAAAACTGAATACAATACTCCACATGAGGTCTTACCAGAGCAGAGTGAAGTGATACCATCACATCATGTGATCTGGACACTATACTTCTGTTGATACAGCCCAAAATTGCATTTGCCTTTTTAGCCGCTGCATCACACTGTTGACTAATGTTCAGCATATGATCCACTAAGACCCCTAGATCCTTTTTGCACATATTACTGCTAAGACTTCATACCCTCCTTATATGTTCTGTTTTTGCCATGTTGAGCACCGCCTCCCTCAGAAGAGAAGACTGAGGAAAAGTAGGACTTGAGCAGTTCCGCCCTTTCTTCATTACCTGTTTCAATTTGACTTTCTTGCCCTCACAATGGGCCTACCATGTCCTTGTACTTTTTCTTATTCTGAACATAAGAAAAGAACCCTTTTTTTGTTTTTAGCATATTTGGCCAGTCTAAGCTCATACTGAGGTTTAGGTTTCCTAACTTTTTCTCTACAAGCACTGGTGATTTGTTTATATTCATCCTTGGTTATAAGGCCCTCCTTCCAATTCCTAAAGGAGTCTTTTTTATTTCTCAAGTCTTTAGAGAGCTTTTTTATGGAGCCACTTCAGCTTCTTTAGGCTTTTTCCATTTTTTCTTCTCATAGGAATCATCTGTGATTGCACTTTCAGTATTTCGCTTTTAAGACACTCCCACACCTCCTGAACCCCCTTCCTCCTAAGTATTTCTGACCCAGCATAGTTATAAGTTTATCAGAGTTTGCCTTTCTGAAGTCCAACCTATAAGTCTGACTACGTATAGCTTTTCCCTTCCCTAAGACTGTAAATTGCAAAATCACATGGTCACTACTGCCCAGGGTGCCCACTATTTCCACTTCTTCAATCAATTCTTCCTTGTTGGTGAGAATCAAATCCAAAATAGCAGATCCCCTTGTTTCCTTCTTCACTTTCTGGACAAGGAAGTTGTCAGCAAGACAAGTCAGGAATCTATTTGACTTTTCATTTTTAGCAGATTTCTGGGTAACTGAAATCTCCCATGATCACTGTATCCCTTCTCTTGGAGAACTTTGCAATCTGCTGTAGAAGTATCTCATCCAAGTCCTCTGCCTGACTTGGTGGTCTATATAGCAGACCTCCACAATAATATCAGTTATTTCGTACTCCTTTTATTTTTACCCAGAGACTCTCAACTGAGCTGCCATGCTCAGATTCATGTATTTCCTCAAAAGTATATACCTCCTTTACATATACTGCTATGCCTCCACCCTTTCTCATTTGCCTGTCTCTTTTAAATAAGTTGTACCCCTGAATTCTAATATTTCAGTTGTGAGTGTCATCCCACCAAGTTTCAGTAAGGCCTATTATGTCATAGACTCCTTCCTTTATGACTTACAGTTTCTCCTGTTTGTTTCCCATACTCTGTGCATTAGCGTAGAAACATCGGAATCCACGTTTTATGCATCCCGAGGGTTTCGTTTTCGTACAAGCCTGCAAGTTAACATTATCTAGCGTATGCACCACTCTTTGCAAATCTTTAATGTTCTTAGTTGTGTTATTTTTCATTTTCAAACACATCATCTGGTCCAGGGGTCATTTTGTAGAAAAAAAGGTGCCAGAGTTCATTAGCACACATTTGCATAACTCATTTGCATATGCCACACACCCCTGACATCACCGGAAGGTGTACTAAATTCTATCAGCTCAGCATCTACCTGAAAGTGCTGCCTGAATTATCATTGTCATAATTACTCCCTTACTCCCTTTACACTTTTTAAATTACTTTCTCCTGTGCGGCCACAGTGGCATGAGGAAGATTTGCATTTGTCTGCTTTACATGATTTGGTTATTTTCCCTTTTTTTGTGTGGAGAAAAATATTAGAAAGGGGTTTTTTGAACAGTGGAGCTCAGAAGCTCAGTATTTTTTGGAGCGGGTGGGGAGGGGGGAGAAAGAAAGCGCAATAAAATTTAGAGGTTCTGGAGCTCTTGCCTAAAATGAGGCCTGATCTGGCCTAAAGTGGTGCAGTTTACCCAGGGCAGTACCACACAATAGGCCAGAATTACCATTTCCAAACCAGGAAAGGGAAAAAGAAAATCACAAAAACCTATGATGAAGTTGCTAGAGTTTCATACTTGTAAGGCAACGGCCAGGCTGAGCTGTCCTGCAGCACCACACCGAGGGCATACAGCACCAGGGTCTGAAATAGAATTAAAAACAGATCACTTCCACCAGTCCAAATGACACAGCATTGGCATATAAACCTTAATTCATTCTCAGCTTTAGATTATATTATCAAAACTTTCGCAGCCACCAAGGCAGCTAAAAGTTAAATAAAACTTTATATAACAAATATCCTAAAAATCATTAAATCCAGAACCAAAATTCATGTTCGAAGCATATAAAACAGAAATTGAAAGACATGGCAGGAAGGAGGGATCATAAACAAAAAACCCCCAGACAAAACAGACAAGTCTTCACCTGGAGGGAGAAGATGGTGTCAGAAGTGGACAGATGAATATCTTGGGAGAGAGAATCTCCTAAATTTGGTGCCATGGCCAAGAAGACACTCTCTTGGGTTGGTACCCCACCTAACCTCAGGCAGAGGGGTATCCAAACAATCCCTCAATCTCCCTCCCCACTCTATCACCAATCAGTTTTCAGTCTGAACTGGAAACACACCAAACCCAATATTCCATCTCTTGTTAATACAGGATGATTTTTGTGAGGATGGCAAAGAGCCCAGTAGCACCTTTAAGACTAACACATTTTATTGTCGCATAAGCCTCCAAGAAACACAACTCTCTTCGTCAGATGTTTCTCGGAAGCTTATGCTACAACACAATGTGTTGGTCTTAAAGGTGCTACTGGACTCTGCTATTTTTTCAGCAACAAATATGACTAAGTCCTCTGAAACTGTAAGGATGGATTTGGGTGTAGGGATGTGACAACTTTCATCAGAATCCTACTCTTAAACGAGAATGACACGAAACAATAAAATAAGTAAGCACATCTTCACATCCCCTTTTCAGTTATGGCAGCACTGATGCACAGGAAAAGAGAGTTATTTATGTTCTGCTGTGTCAGTTTAAAAGCTCCACACTCTCCACACTGTCTCCCCGGACATCATAATAATGAATGAAAGATGAGCATCTGCCAATAAGCAGGGATGGAATTCTAGCAGGAGCTCCTTTGCATATCAGGCCACATACCCTTGATGTAGCCAATCCTCCAAGAGCTTACAAGGCTCTTTTTTGTAAGCTCTTGGAGGATTGGCTACATCAGAGGTGTGTGACCTAATATGCAAAGGAGCTCCTGCTAGAATTCCAGCCCTGCCAATAAGGAACGGAGCCCTACCTCTTTTGGAATAACGTGCTGGTCAACCTTGCCCTCGAGCTCCTGCAGCCGGGCAGCGATGGGCGTCAGCTTCGAGGTCCTCACCGTCTCACACAGGACCTGCCGGCAGTATCTGCAAAGAAGCATCTATTAAAAGTTTTGTACCAAATAAAATGGAACACCACATGCTTCCATGGATTCCAAAGGTTTCTTGGATTCCGAAACACCAGGAAAAAGAAATTGTTCAATGTTGAACAGTACCGGCCCTAGGGTGTGTGGAGCCCCAGGCAGGCTCCCCCCACCGCCGGATCTGACATCAATGAGACCTTGTTGGGCTGGACAATGCGTGTCATATAATGTAATATATATAATGCCAGGTAGCGGAGATATAAACTTTATAAAGGACACACACAAGCACAATTAAAAGATTTTTTAAAAAAAGATGCTTAAAAGATTAGCACTCTTACAATACTTTGTATATTTATCAGTCTCTGATAACTGACACCTCTTGCTCTAAATTACTGCATCAACATCTTGAGGTAACGTCCGTGCTGTAGCAACTCTGGGTATGCTGTTCAGGTGTGGGTGTATAAGTTGAAAACCTACTTTTGATTTATTGACAATCATTACAGAAATCTGATGGTCAATGCTTTGAGCCTAAGACTCAAGGGAAACATGAAATGGCTGGGCATTGTAAGATTTTGTACATAAGTTGTTTCATGTGCTGGTCAGCCAATGGAGAAAATAGAGGTTTTGCTCTGTAGCTCCTGTGTGATTGAGCAAGCCTGGCAAAAGGAAGCAAGAGAGAGAGAAGAAAGCAGATGACAGCGAAGTGCTCACGGGCCTGATAAGAGCCCTCTGGGGACCTGATCCAGCCCTTGGGCCACATGTTTGACACCCCTCATTTAAACCAGGTTGCCTCTTCACCCACTTCCAAATTATAAGAGGGCGCTTTTTGGGTTTTTTTAACTTTTCAAATATTTTATTATAAGCTATGTTGACAATACAGAACATGTATTGAAGAATCATTTAAGTAACATCCAACAGAAACTACTGAACATATTAGCACAATAAATCTTATACTGTACAACTAGAAAACTCCATATGACAAAGACATCAAGAGCAAAAATCCACTTCATGTAACCTAGATTACTATCCAAGGTTTGATACTCAAAACACTTTTCAATAATGACATGGAAGCAGTGTCTGACATAAACCCAAATCCAATGGGGGAAAAAATTAAAAAGAGAGAAAAAGAGAGAGAGAATTAAAAAAATAAAAAGACATAAATGAAACAAGTAAGACATAATTAAGACCAAGAATAGATCTAATTTAAAGATTTCTAGAGAAAGAGGAAAGGAAAGGTCCCCTGTGCAAGCACCAGTTGTTTCTGACTCTGGGGTGACATTGCTTTCAGAGCGTTTTCATGGCAGACTTTTTACGGGGTGGTTTGCCATTGCCTTCCCCAGTCATCTACGCTTTCCCCCCAGCAAGCTGGGTACTCATTTTACCAACCTTGGAAAGATGGAAGGCTGAGTTAACCTCGAGCCAGCTACCTGAAAACCCAGCTTCCGCCGGGGATCAAACTCAGGTTGTGAGCAGAGCTTAGGACTGCAGTACTGTAGCTTTAACACTCTGCGCCATGGGGCTCTTGCCTAGAGAAAGAATCCATCTATAAATTAGGTTGTCTAGCAGGATATCATGAGTTGAAATATACTCCATAAATGGGAACTATTTTTCCTCAAAATAAGTAGATTTAAAGAGGGTCTTCTTGATTTGCTTAAACCACTGGTGGCACTGATAGGGACACAATTCTAAACTATGAAAGTGAAAAGGAAACAGATGTGGGAGAAAGGAGGATGTGGGCAGCAGGCACGAGTGATCCAGCTGCATGCCCCTGCTTTCTTAAACTCCCCCCCCCCCTTTGGTGATCAGGGTTCTGGCTGCACCAGCCCACTGGCAGTGAAAAAGAAGTGAAGTTTCACACACACACCTGAGCTGCTCGATTTTCGCATACGTGATGGGTCCCTTTCCGAGAATTTGGTCCAGCTCTTTGTAAAGCTTCTGCTGAACTTCTTTGGAAGTAGTCAAGAAGTACACTGCCCAAGTGCACACTGCCCGCAAGGGGAGGAAAGGGGGGGAAAGCATCAGAGAAAGGAAAAAAAAAATACAGGTTTTGTCAACAGCTCTTTTCTTTCAATTTACCATTCTTGTACGATAGCTGGGGAAAAAAATAATAACCTGTAATGGAGAAGTCGGGCCCTGTGAAGTGGTGCTTCCCACAAGGAGAGAATGAAGTTGGAGGGTGGCATCTCAGCCAGAAGAAAGGCTACTTAGGGGATGGCTGAACCCATCCCAATGAACTCACAGCAGAGGCAAACACATACAGATCAAAAGCACTAAATTATGGCTATCCAGGAAGGAAGAAATCTAAGACAAAGTGTTCTCGGTGCAAAAACAAACCCTCACATTTTTATCTGCAGATAACAGCTTCACTTGCATCTGATAAAAGTAGGGAATGCCTAGAGAAACTTGTCCCCTCTAAATTTTTTAAAAGGTTCGTTTAAAAGGTATAACGGGGTTTTTTAAACATTTTTGAAAGGCAAGAACATCCCTGCAGTGGATGTGTGATGTTTTATAAAGACGACGACGACCATAGATTTATACCCCGCCCTTTTCTCTGAATCAGAGTCTCAGAGTGGCTCACAATCTCTTTTATCTTCCTCCCCCACAACAGACACCTTGTGAGGTGGATGGGGCTGAGAGAGCTCTCCCAGAAGCTGCCCTTTCAAGGACAACTCTGTGAGAGCTATGGCTGACCCAAGGCTATTCCAGCAGCTGCAGGTGGAGGAGTGGAGAATCAAACCCGGTTCTTCCAGATAAGAGTCCACTCACTTAACTACTACACCAAACCAAAACACCCATTATGTACTTACACTTGGCAGTGATTATAGACCCTGCCAGGGAGAATATCATTGTGTCTTCCAATACCTAGGAAACAAAATTCAGACTATGATCATTTTCTCACAAGCCCACCAAACTTGTATGTTTTCCCATCTACACTTAGGTGTCCACAAGAGAGCAATTCATGCCTTCCTAGGGCTACCACAGGTCGGGAAAACAGAGCAGGACCAAAAGCTTATGTACCTCCCCATATGCCGCAGTCCCAATTTGAAGAGATTCATGCTAAGCCAAGGCTAACAGAGTCTGCTCAGGTAATCTATCTCCTCTCAGATGCCAATCAGAATATCACAAAACAGGTAGCTAAGTTCTGTAATGCTTGTCTTTGTATTAAAAATGCACATATCTCTTGATTTTATTGATACTTTTATTAATTTTTATTTTAACTATGGATAATTTTGCCATTTAATGTTCAAATTTGTTTCAGTTATGAGGCTTTTATGGTTGGCTTGGTGCCATATGAATAAACTGAACTGAACCATATAAGATGAAACAGAAAGCAAAAAGGGGCCAAAAAGGCTCAACATTTATCCAGCGAGAGGGTGGGGCCAACTCATATTCCCTCTGTGGAGTCTTGTGAGCAAAAATTTTACATCGTGAGCTACTAGCATGAAAGTTGGAAGCTACGGCATCAGTTAGTTTGCTCTGGGGGTCACCCTTCCTGGGCTAAGACCAAAAAAACCTGTGAGCTGGATAGGGTTGCCAATCCCCAGGTGGGGGCAGGGGATCCCCCGGTTTGGAGGCCCTTCAGGGTCATCAGAAAGCAGGGGGGGGGAATGTCTGCTGGGCACTCCGTTATTCCTTATGGAGAATTGATCCACAGGTATCTGGAGCTCTGCGGGGAGCGCTGTTTTTTGAGGTAGATGCACCATTTTCAGCATAGCATCCAGTATCTCCCCTCAAAACACCCTCCAAGTTTCAAAAAGTTTGGACCATGAGGTCCAATTCTGTGGGCCCCAAAAGAAGGCGCCCCTATCTACTTCATTATTTCCAATGGAGGGAAGGCATTTAAAAGGTGTGCGGTCCCTTTAAATGTGAAGGCCGTGGGAACAATTATGGATATCACCTTTATTTAATTCCAAATCTTATTATTTTCGGCTACAAAACTATAAAATCTTTGCAAGGTGGTATATGACTCCATATGGGCTCTTCAAAGGAAAAGTGAAAGATAATCCATCTTGCTGGAAAGGATGCGGTCAAACAGGTTCTTTCATCCACTGCTGGTGGGAGTGTATGCTTATCAAATGCTTCTGGGAAAAAATATTAAGAAAAATAGCAGAGATAACAGGAATTACAGTTCCATTCACTCCCGATTCAGTCTTACTTAACATATGGCCAAATTCTGATTGGACGGACCTGAAAAAGGAGCTATTATCTTTGTTACTACTAGCAGGGAAAATTGTTATTGCAAGTTGTTGGAAAAAACCCATTGGGCCAAATTTTAAATCCTGGTGTAACAAAGTTTGGGATATACTAATTCAAGACAAGTTAACCATCAATATTTTGCTACAGGATAATGTCAAAGCTGGTGATTGGTTTATTGAAAAATGGAACCCTTTTCTTGAATATATAAATAACAATGAGACAATTATTGGGAAAATTCCCTCCAAATTTCTAAGTATTATGATTTATTAACTCTGCAATGGAATACCTTTAGTAATTAGGCTAGGACCTGAGAAAAAGGCAATTTTATGTTTCTTAAAGTCTCAGCCTATTTGATACGTGGCATGGGATAATAGGTTAACAGTGACATATATTTTATAGGTCACTGATTTTTGTTAAGTTTAAGGTTTATTCAGGGTGATTTTTGCTTTTTTGTGTATGTAAAGAGAAAATGATTATATATATAGGCAAATATATTTATATACATATTGTAAAAGTACTTGTTGTATACTGTTTAAAGATAAAAATATTTAATAAAAATTTAAATTGTAAAAAAAAAAAAAAATGTGAAGGCCGGAACTCCCTTTGCGGTTGTTATGCTTGTCATAACCTTTCTCCTAGCTCCACCCTCAAAGTCTCCTGACTCCACCCCCAAAGTCCCCAGATATTTCTTGAATTGGACTTGGCAACCCTAGAGCTGGAGGCTAAAAATTGTGAGCTAACTCACACTAACTCAGCTTAGCAGGAACTCCTGAAAACCTCAGTCTTGCAGGTCCCTCCCCCAGAGGCCAACACTACATGGCTTCTGTGGGTTTACTGTACAGAAGGGCAGCCTACATGCTGGCTCAATAAACAGCTTCCAATCACTAGCATTAATGCTTCTTTGTATTAAGCAAAAGTAGCTATTTTACACTAAACATCATCCCTTTATAAGGTTAAAAATATCCCATGAAAAAGAAACAAGGAACCAAAGCCTCATCACTGGAAGAGGCAAAACGCCAGACATTGCAGCCAGGAAGGAGAGGGAGCAAAATACATGCCATTAAATTAGACCCGATCCATCAAGATGCAATTAGCAGCAGACCTAGTGGGACTCTGTTAAATGGACCTTGACGCCCCCAGCTAGATATACCTGCTTGTCGCTCTGGTTGCCCTGTAGCAAAGAGTCGATGAAGATATGCCGATTAAAGTTCTTGCCCTGCCGCTCTTTGATGACTTTCTTCAAGACCAGCTCCATCTCCATCAGAGCTTCAGGGATACAAAAGAAAGCAATTCCTTTCCGGCCAGCAGAGGGCAGCATTCCCAAACCCACACTGGCACCCTGGCCAGGCCACTGCGTCCCCTCTGCCCCCCCCTGCATAAAAGCCACTTTGCCCTTTACAGAGAACAAGAGCGCTGCAAGCATCTCTCTCTCACACAAGTATCGCATATGCCAGAGAGGCTTTTCCATTGCAGCTTTCGACCATGCGCACGCAGAACCGAACTATGCTGTGGCTTTAAATGTAAACTAGTAAAATCTCATGTACGCTATGTGAATAACATTACTGATTTAACTAGGGATGACATTATGTTTTGTTCAAGAGGGAAGGCTGGGCAATTTTTTGGTGCACCAGGAGAGGAAGAGGAAGAAGAGGAGGAGGGGAAAGAAGAAGAGGCGGAGAAAGAAGAAGAGGAAGAAGAGAAGGAGAAAGAAGAAGAGGAGGAGGAAGAAGAGGAGGAAGAGAAAGAAGAAGAGGAGGAGAAAGAAGAAGAGGAGGAGGAAGAAGAGGAGGAAGAGAAAGAAGAAGAGGAGGAGAAAGAAGAAGAGGAGGAGGAAGAAGAGGAGGAGGAGAAAGAAGAAGAGGAGGAGGAAGAAGAGGAGGAAGAGAAAGAAGAAGAGGAGGAGAAAGAAGAAGAGGAGAAGGTGGAAGAGGCGGAGAAAGAAGAAGAGGAGGAGGAAGAAGAGAAGGAGGAAGAGGAGAAAGAGGAGGAGAAAGAAGAAGAGGAAGAGAATGAAGAAGAGGAGGAGGAGAAAGAAGAAGAGGAGAAGGAGGAAGAGGAGGAGAAAGTAGAAGAGGGGGAAGAAGAGAAAGAAGAGGAGGAGGAGAAAGAAGAGGAGGAGGAAGAAAAAGAGGAGAAGGAAGAGAAAAAGGAGAATGATGAAAAGGAGAAAGAAGAGGAGAATGAGGAAGAAGAAGAGATTGGATTTATACCCTGCCCTTCACTTGGAGTCTCAGAGCAGCCTACAAATCTCCTTCTCTTCCTCTCGCCACAACAGACACCCTGTGAGGTAGGTAGGACTGAGAGAGCTCTTTCAAAATGACCCAAGGTGACTCAGCTGGCTGCAGATGGAGGAGTGGAGAATCAAACCGAGTTCCTCCAGATTAGAGTCTGCTGCCCTTAGCCACCAACATCAGTCCTGGCCTGTCAAAATGTCATCTTCATGCTTAATTTCCGCCAGCAGCCAGAGAAATAATCCTACTTGCTCTCACCGATGCTTAACGGCAAGACTTTTTGGCTGAATGCCTGAGGACCATAGCGCAGGTCTAAGTGTTCAAACGCTAGAACCAAGAACAACAGTTATATAGGACAGGGGTGGGGAACCTTCGTCTCGAGGGCCGTACGCAGCCCTTGAGGTCACTTGGTGTGGCCCTCAGGGATTGCTGGGCCGAACTGAGCCACGTGGCAGCCTCCCTGGGGCCTGGCTGGCCAGCAAGGATCATGGGGCCCAGCTGTGCTGTGCAGCAGCCTCCCCAGGACCAGGCAGGGATTGCAGGGCCTAGATGTACTGTGTGGCAGCCTCCCTGGGGCCTGGCCAGCCGGCCAAAATTGCTGCAAGGCCTGGAAATGTTACTGTCCCAGCTCAGTTTGCACTTGATTATCCCAGACAGGGTGGCCTAATATGCTAATGAGTGTGTGACCTAATATGCTAATATTAGGGGATGTGGTCTAATATGCTACTGAGTTCCTGCTGGGCTTTTTCTACAAAAAAGCCCTGGACCTATGCATTTGCCTAGGGCGGCAGGCTGGGTATGTGTGTTTGTGTGTGTGTGTGCCAGATTAGGCTCTCCCCACATGACTTCAAATAGAAAACAATTATTTGCATTCATTTTGCTGGCCTGAATCATTCTCCCTCGGCGGAGCACTGTTTTTTAAGTTAATTTTGTATGGCCTGCGAATGATGTTTTAAATATCCATATGGCCCTTGGCAGAAAAAAATGTTCCCCACTCCTGATATAGGAAGTAAGGGGTGTAGCATGGGGTGGGGAGAAGCCTTCTGGCTCGCAACTTCTCACTGGAAACAAGACAAACCTACTGCGGGCCTATCATGGTGGAAAGAATATATGCAGAGTGGTGTATACCCAGCTACCCCTCCCATCCAGGGGCAATGCGAGCAATTATCCATCAGATTCACCCAGAAAGGACTACTGAAAAGTGCCATTAGGTCGCAGTTGGTTTAGGGAGGGGTTTTCAAAGGCAAGAGATGTTCACAAGTGGTCTGGCCATTGCCTTCCTCTGCGTAGCAACCCCGGACTTCCTTGGTGGTCTCCCATCCAAGTACTAACCAGGGCGGACCCTGCTGAGATCTGATTATAGATTCGGCTTGCCTGGGGTATTCAGGGTGAGGGAAGAGGCAACGAGGCATCCTTTATGCACCTTTTCAGTGAAAATTTTATTTATTTATACTTTACATTTATGAATCGCCCAATCCCTGAGTGCATGGGGCTCTCAGCGATTTAGGACAGAGGTTAAAAACATCAGGACATAACAAAATTAAAATGCATAAATAAATGCTTAAAAACAGCCTACGGATGGCAACAATATATTCTTCAAAACCCGTTCCAAACTGTGTTGCTGCCTCATGGGCATGGTAAGGAGGAGGCAGGATTGAAAAGATGGCAGAGAGAGAGAGAGGAAGAGGAAGAAGACGACAATGACCACAGAGTCTCAGAGCGGCTCACAATCTCCTTTATCTTCCTCCCCCATCACAGACACCCTCTGAGGTGAGTGGGGCTGAGAGGGCTCTCACAGCACCTGCCCTTTCAAGGACAACCTCTGCCAGAGCTGTGGCTGACCCAAGGCCATTCCAGCAGGTGCATGTGGAGGAGTGGGGAATCAAACCCGGTTCTCCCAGATAAGAGTCCGTGCACTTAGCCACTACACCAAACTGGTGTAGTGACAGAGAGAGAGAGAGAGGAAAAGAGCGCCAGCCATGCTGTAAAACTGTTGCTGTCCTCAACCAAAAAGCTGTCAGAACATCTCTGCCTTACAGGCCCTGTGGAATTGCATTAAGTCCCGCAGGGCCCTGGTGGCATTTGGCAGAGAGTTCCACCAGGTTGGAGCCAGGATTGAAAAAGCCCTGGCTCTGGTTGAGGACAGCTGGATATATTTGGGAGCAATGAATGTATTTTCAGAGGTCTGAGAATCACTACCAGTTTAACCCAGACTTGCAAGCAACAGAGCAATTAAGAGGCAGCGTTTATTGCCTCTTCTCCCATCCTGACATGTTACTGTTTGATTAAATCTGAGCACTGCTTCTGTTTAGTGGATCTGCTCTCCAGACCAAATGTTCTTTCAATTTGTTAATTTCACTACTTTGCCATTGGATTCTAACTTTGTGCCGCTTTGCATGCTTAACTGCCCACCAGCTATATGTAGCTCTACTCACTGTACCCCATTCCATTGGCTGACGAAGGATGACTGCACACGAAAGCTTACATTCTGAATAAAACTTCATTGGTCTTAAAGGTGCTACTGGACTCCTACCAGAATTTTGAGAAGTCCTGCTTTGGGCAGGACTGTTGATTACTGTTTTTTGTTTTTTTAAATGAGAATATTCTGGAACTAACACCCCCTCCCCATCACCACCAATGTTCCCTTTAAGCTGCAGAGTCTTGTGAGCAAAAATTCTACTTTGTGAGCTCCTGGTATTGAAGTTGTGAGGTACTGTCATTAAAGTTGTGAGCTACTGCATAAATTATGGTGCTCTGGGGCCATTTTTCTTGAGCTAAGACACAAATGTGTGAGCTGGAGGCTAAAAATCTGTGAGCTAGCTCACACTAACTCAGCTTAGAGGGAACACTGCCCCAAACACACATTTTCTTCTACAAATAAGATGGAGAAACGCAGTACAGCTAACATAAGATTTCAAAACTCTCTGAATGTATCCTATGACAAGTGTGTGTGTGTGTGTGTGTGTGTGTGTCTTCCCAGGAGCAGACAAGATTTTTGTAATTTTGGTAACAGTATCAAAATACCATTTTTGTCAGGATCAATGAGTGAATTCAAGATTTTGAGTTTCCCAGAACATTTCATCAAACTGAAATGTTACAAGTCCAAAAGTAAGGGGGAGGAGAAGGTGTTTCAGGACTTCTTGGATTTACATCCCGCCCTCCGCTCTGGATCTCAGAGTCTCACAATCTCCTTTACCTTCCTCCCCCACAACAGACACCCTGTGAGGTGGGTGGGGCTGAGAGAGCTCTCATAGCAGCTGCCCTTTCAAGGACAACCTCTGCCACAGCTATGGCTTACCCAAAGCTATTCCAGCAGCTGCAAGTGGAGGAGTGGGGAATCAAACCCGGCTCTCACAGATTTAACCACTACACTAAACTGGCTTTCTTGGTGTTCTTAGCTTCTTTAAAATGGAGAGCAAGAGCTATTGCAGACTTAATTTGATTATGTGGTAACAGGCACAAGACACCCTCAGAGACTCCTGCGAAGAAGAAACAAAAATGGTGTCTCCTTCTGAAACTATCAGCAACTGGCAGTTCTTTTGCTTGGTGCGATCACCACCACGGACACTCCTCCGTCTTACAGAGCTCCATGCAAAAACTGAGGAATGGAACTTACCGCTTTCATACATCTTTTTTCTGGTCACGCTTTTGTCAAGCGACCCGTCCAAGAACCCCTTCCCAATTTCTGCCCATATCTGGAGGAAAGAAAAATGAATCGATCGCGTTACCATTCCAAGCTATTAAAGAGATCTGGCTGACTTCCACCTGCCACGAACACAAAAATTAGGACTCTGGTTCCGTAAATGCCGATGCAAACTAAGATGCTGACTTGCGTTATTTCACAGTGGTGCACAGTTACAATCAGCTGAAATTATTACTTGGTCGGAAGTCATACAGCCAAGACAGTGCCATCAATCTTGCACTGCAGTGGCAGTCCTGTTTTTTTCTTGTGGAAGGCCAGATCCGAGAGCACCGAGGACCTCCCTGGCTCACTAGAGGGGCGATCCAGCTGGATTGACATTACTTGCAAGACGAAGGACAGGAAAACCACAAATGATTGTAACATTATATAATATTCCAGAACTCAAAGACGTTGCGTGCAAAAAACCTGAGACAGCCAGCTAGAACATGGGAACGACACAGCAGCAGCAGAAGTTATTGGATTTTTTTTTCCAAAATAAACTTTATTCAGCTTTAATATGCAAGTTACATCCAAAGCTATGAAATGGAATTTTAAACCACTTACATCACATAATTTCAGATCCCCTAAGAGGGAAGATCTTTGTCTGTATATGTACATGACAAGTTTACTAATAACAATAACCAGTACAAACCGGTAAACAAATGAAACAGTTAGAATAATTAGATTAGTCGTTGTTATTAAACCGATTGCACAGTTGACTGAGTTAAAGAAAAGCAAGATTACAGCTAAATATATAAACTCATTCTCAATTAATAAAAAGCTAAGTTATCAAAGATTTCAGGTTTTCATGGCTGGTAACATCATTAGGGTTTGTAGAATCTTTCGGGCTCAAGTGCCGTGTTCTATTGGAGAAAGTTTTTCTTCCAGACGTTTCGTTCTCAGCTGCGGAGAACATCCTCAGTGGCGTTGCAGCCGGAGCAGGCGCTCTGACCTTCTTGGCTGCTGTGCATTGAGTGATGCACAGCAGCCAAGAAGGTCAATGCACAGCAGCCAAGAAGGTCAGAGCGCCTGTTCCGGCTGCAACGCCACTGAGGATGTTCTCCGCAGCTGAGAACGAAACGTCTGGAAGGAAAACTTTCTCCAGTAGAACACAGCACTTGAGCCCGAAAGATTCTACAAACCCTAACAAAGTCTAAGTACTTATGTGGTACTTTGAGTTCAGGTATTTTATTAGATTGTATAAAATAAAAAAATCCAAACTATTTTTTCTAGAAATGTATCTTCCTTGTTTCCGGAATAATCCATTTTAACTAAATTTGAAGCTATTTTATCCATCACGACTATGTCCCAAATCGTTGAGTACCATTTCCGGACTGAGGGGACTGCCTTAGATTTCCACGATTTAGCTAGTAACAATTTAGCTGCCAAAAGAAGTAAGGAAGTGTCAAGCATCGATATTTCTCAATAATCAGTCTTTTGTTATTGAATCAAAAGTTGCTTTATTGCAGAAACTCTATAGCTTTGCCAAGGACAGAATCCTTGAAAGTAATGATGTATACAGATTCGAATAGTTGCTTTATAGGATAGCTTCAAAGGACAACATACAGATACAATTTGAGTTACGGGTTAAAAGGCTACTACATATTATCTCTTTTATTGCTAAGGAATGAAAGCTAATAAAAACATCTCCCTTTCTCACACTTTCTCTGAGAGCAGATAAGACCTGGCTGTGTGATTCTGGGGGAGAGGCACATTACACCGTTACTAGCAAGGCTAACCTAAACATCCTTGGGCCAGATGGATTTATTACGCACCCTTCGGGTGGAAAGGAGGGGGGAACAGGCTAAGGTGGTGTTCTGCTCTATGTCTGTGAACTATCATGGCACACAGAAATATGCATGCTTGACAGGAAGTGATTTCTTTTCTAGTGCTAGGTACATTTTGGGTGGACCAGTTATTTAACAGAATTGATTCTGGGGTTAAAGGAAGCTTAACCTGTACAATTTTTTCAATGACAGATATGACCTGCTTCCAAAAATACTGAATTCGTGCGCATTCCCACCAACAATGCACTAATGTACCCCTTTGCTTACAGCTCTTCCAACAGTATGGGTTAGATGATTTCTTAGCATAGTACAATTGCAAAGGAGTCAAGTACCATGTAGAATACAATTTGAACTGCAGTAGTCTCATATTTAAAGATACTGTGTACAGTAATTTTGAGGTCCAAATATTGGCCCAGCTTTCTTCTGAAAGCGTATTTTTACAATCTTTGTTCCATGCGTTTTGTAATGCTGTGGACTTTTGCCAATTTGAAAAGGTAAGTGCCTTGTAAATTACAGCTATTAAACCTTTTACTTTGGGTATGTGAGATGATAAAGCTTTTTCAAACGCATTTAAAGGCCTACAAACTGAAGTGATAATGTTTGGGTTATGCAAGAAGTGATGTACTTGATTATATTGTAAGCAAGATGAAAAAAATTCTAACGTCTTACCAACTGATCTTGAGAAAGCATTTTATTATTCTGGCATACTTGCACCAATCTAAAGATACCTTTTTCCCTCCATAACAAAAAGGAATGGACATCCCTGCCAGCAGGGAACCACGATTGGCCCAGAAAAGAAGTGATGGGAGATACTCTAGGTACAAGTATATGGCAGTATTTATCCCAGAGTTGCAACGTGTGGGAAAGATAGGGATTAGAGGTCACATAGTGTGGTCTGTCTTTGGGAGAGTTCCAGATAGTCTCATGTAGTTGGTCGGGAAAAAGATATGACCATTCGATGTGTACCCATGCTCTTTCTATAAGGGGAGATGCAAAGCGAACCATGTTTCCTAACTGTGCTGCATTTTTCTAGAATAGGGAGAGCCAAACCTCCCATGCCTAAGGGTTTTGTGAGAACTGGAAAAGCCACACAATGTTTTTTATGTTCCCACACATAATCTAACAGAAGATTCTGCCATCTTTTGAAATCCTTATGTGAAATAACTATAGGCAAATTTTGAAAAAGAAATAAAAACCTTGGCATTATAAAAACCTTAATTTGTTCCACTTTTCCCAACAGAGATAAGTGTAGTTTGCTCCATGTGTTCAAATTGTTTCTGATAGATGTCATGAGTGAGTCGAAACTGAGTTTACAGAAATGAATAACATTGAGCGACTTTCTAATATTATCTGAAATTGATCTGTTGAGTATGAAACCAGCTGGGTCAGGATGCACATAAATGGAGATTATTTTGTTAAATCTGGTTGCTAATACAGATGAAAAAAAAATTAAAAATCATGATTTAAGAGGGATATTGGGCGATAAAAAGCTGTGCTTAATTTGTCTTTGTCTGGTTTATGTAAAACGATAATCCTTGCCTCTTTCCACGTTTGTGGAATATACCTGTTCTGCATAACATTATTGCAAGTTTCAAATAAGGCTTGTATTAAAGAGGGCAAAAATTTCTTTAAAAACTCAACAGGTAGTCCGTCTCTACCCGGGCCTTTGTTATTTTTCATATTGGCTATAACTTGTTGCACCTCAAAAGCTGTAATTGGTTGGTCCATGAACTTAATATGTTCCTCTGACAGTTTGGAGTCAAAGTAGATATCTCTTAAATAATCACTAATTAAAGATTGCTGCGGGTTAGATGAGGTATAAAAGTTTCGATAATATTGTACAAATTGTTTGGTAATTTCTTTTGATTTGTTAATCAGATTACCGCTAGGAGATTTGAGAGAATAGATTAAATTGGAAAGTTTTTTCTGCATAACTCTGTGTTTCAGCAATATTTCGGAGATATTGCTGCAGTAAATGGAACTATAGAAGCTAGCATAAGGAGAAATATAAAAAACAGTTATATCACATTATGGTACCTAAGACTAGGGATGGGTTAAATGTGACAACCATTGCATTATGAACTTTTTGCATGAAGCACGATGGCTAAACTCCATGGCTTTAAAGACTGCCAATTAATAATAGTAGGAGTAAAAAAAAATCCAACTTACGTGCCAGTATTAATTCATTTACATAACTGCACCTCAAAAGGGAGAAATAATAATAGGAAAGAAACTTATTCTTATAATTTACAATCATTTTTGTAAAAAGAAAGAAAAACATGAACTTAATGGGAATAAAATGTGATAAAGCTTATAAGGACTTGTGCAGAAATTAGTCCATGTAGAGGTTTGCTATTTAGCAGTTCTTAACATCTATTGCACAACAACAACAAATAAAATTAATACTGACATATAATTCACTCATATATTCACTAACATACAAAATCATTCTGACAATCATATGAAACAATGGGAATCAGCATTCATACACTATAATCAATAACACTCACACTACCCAACAAAGCACAAACTTCCCTAACACATACATACACACCACACTAATAATTAATTCATAACTATATTACAGTCAATTTTAAATTCATATTTGATCTACTCATTACTTAAAGTGAATTACATTTGGGATTATTATTTATACCATGACCATATATACTTTCACACATCATTCAGACTCCTAAACAATCTAACTCTCACTCATACCGTTATATAGAATTAATATGTGAATAAACATTCATGCACTCCCACACAACTAAGGTAACGCACCACACTAACATTCACACCAACAAACAGCCAAACAAGCCATTGAACTCTATGCATCCATGTTGAACTCCTCTACCCTAAGCAGAATATTAACGGGCTATTTAATATGCAGAAACAAACACTTTTCCGTTCCTCAAAACTTATTAACCAATAGACAAATACTAAAAGAGCCTTAACAGTGAAAAACTTCTTGCAAACAGATATACTCTTAAGAGTCATTAGGTGCCGCCAGTTCCATGAGAGTCTTTTCCTCCACCTTTCACATTCAGAGCTGCTCACAGCACTTTGCCAGTTAGACCATCCAAAGCTTGGCAAATAGAGCCGTTTTTGAATACAATTATGCCTGAGACGGGGTTCCAACGGAATTTGATTTTAATTTCAAAGAGTTTGCTGGAAACCAAGTTTAACCGACAGCTTTTGGACAGGGTTTCTGGGGATAAATCAAGCAGCAATAACACACGCTTCCCATCAAAGGAAATCTCCCCTCGTCTTCCCTCTCTCATAATGGCGTCCCCGTTGTGCTGATGAGATGAGCTGCACTAGGATATCCCTGGGTCGGCCCCCTACGTGCTGATGCCATAGATCCCACTCTGAAAGCATTCAGAACTGACATCGCTACGTCTCCATGGGCGGGAAAAGTTTTACTGAGCCATTTTTTTACAAAAATAAACGTCGAAGCACTTTCCTCTGCCCCTTCAGCAATCCTGCGAATTTTAAAATGACACGATCTCCATCTGGCTTCTATTTGATTAATACATTCTGTTAGGTGTTGTTCTGAGTTTTGAAGCGCCTTTACCTCATCTTGCAAGGTAAATGCCAACTCAGCGGCGTTTTCTGCTGTTTCAGACGTTTCCTTGAGCTCTGCCATTAGAGCATCAAGTTTTATATTAACTGGAGAGAGTAATTTAGACAGTGAGGTGGTGAAAAAGTTGCATAGATCCTTTCTCAGGTCTAAAAGATTCTGCTTTGTTGAGGGCGCTGAATCTGCCTCCACAGCGGCATTGGAATCAGGATTTGTGAGGGCCCAAGGGACTAATTGTCTCTTTTGGTGAGAAAAAACATCTTACCGACTCTGTCGATTTTGCTGCCGACTTGAAGAAGATGAAGAAGAAGATATTGGATTTATATCCCGCCCTCCACTCCGAAGAGTCTCAGAGCGGCTCACAATCTCCTTTACCTTCCTCCCCCACAACAGACACCCTGTGAGGTGGGTGGGGCTGGAGAGGGCTCTCACAGCAGCTGCCCTTTCAAGGACAACTCACCGATAGCTATGGCTGACCCAAGGCCATTCCAGCAGGTGCAAGTGGAGGAGTGGGGAATCAAACCCGGTTCTCCCAGATAAGAGTCCGCACACTTAACCACTACACCAAACTGGAAGAAGAGCGCAATTTTTTTCTCATACTTTTTTTGCCGTGAGTGAGTGAGTGCTTTGATCTATAGCAGGTATTTAGGGGAGAGTTGTTGGCGCCTCTCTAAAATGTGCCCGCCATAGTGAAGTGACGCCCCCCCCCCAGTTATTGGATTTATATGCTGCCCTCCACTCTGAATCTCATAGCGGCTCACAATCTCCTTCCCCCACACACACAACAGACACCATTCTTGCAGTTTGAGAGCTGCAAGAAGAAGAAGATATTTATATCCTGCCCTCCACTCAGAGCAGCTCACAATCTCCTTTATCTTCCTCCCCCACCACAGACACCCTGTGAGGTGGGTGGGGCTGAGAGGGCTCTCACAGCAGCTGCCCTTTCAAGGACAACCTCTGCCAGAGCTATGGCTGACCCAAGGCCATTCCAGCATGTGCAAGTGGAGGAGTGGGGAATCAAACCTGGTTCTCCCAGATAAGACACTTCACCGCTACACCAAACTGGCTCTCAAGACAGGAAGGCAGGCAAGCAGGCAAATAGATGGGGGAGGGAGAGGTGGAAAGAAAGCAACTTTAAATGCATTCTCAAAGCTGCTGGCTGGCTTGACTTGGAGAAGTGATCTAACTGCCATCTCCAAGCCAGCCAATGGCGTGGTGAGGGCTTCGGGAGCCACACAACATGTGTGAAAGAGCCACATGCAGCTCCCAAGCCACCGTTCGGCCACCCTTGATGTATCCTAACTAACCACAGCAAGCCCAGTGGCATCCACTTGGATGATCACATGAACTATGGTTCGTTTCGCTGAACCACAGTTCTGTGTGATGCCTGAACCAAGTCTATGGCTTAACTTAGCCAACTTCACAGGTGTGTTTTGGGTATTTTTGCATTTTGAAAATAATTTTATCGAAGAATAACCAGTCGTTATAGCAATAAGAAATGGTGGGTAAGTGCATACAAAAACATTCAGGAAAAACAGCAAACTACAACAAAGAGAAGAAACCAGTCTTTTAAAGTAGCTACAATGTTTTCAAAAAATTAACAAAGTCTATTAACAAAGTCTAATAAATGGCATTAAGAATGGGTTCAAAATTTTTTTCCTTAGCTAAATAGTCCAGAAAAGGAAACCAAACTGAAGCAAATTTTGAAATGCTGGGGTCATCAATAATCCCTCTCTAAGCTATGGAGTCTTGTGAAAAAAAATTCTACTTTGTGAGCTACTAACATTAAAGCTGTCAGCTACTGCATCAATGAGCTTCCTCTGGGGCTATTTTTCCTAAGACAAAAATGTGTGAGCTGGAGGCTAAAAAACTGTGAGCTAGCTCACACTAACTCAGCTTAGAGGGAACACTGGTCAGATTCACCCAAGCCAGAGTCAGATAGTTTATCTATTATACGGTATTCTTGTACTTTTAAGAGCCAATCCTGAAGTGTTACATTTCTGACACTTTTCCAGTAGGTACTAAAATCCATGGCATCCTTATGTTCTTGCTATTCACAGGAAACTTCTTGAAATACTAACTGCAACAGCAAGGGCTGTTCCAGCTAAGTACTGGGAAAGTGCCATATTCAGAGCATTTTTTGTAGCAGGAACTCCTTTGCATATTAGGCCACACCCCTCTGATGTAGCCAATCCCCCAAGAGCTTACATGGCAGGGGTGGAATTCTAGCAGGAGCTCCTTTGCATATTAGGCCACACACCCCTGATGTAGCCAATCCTCCAAGCATTTACAGGGCAGGGGTGGAATTCTAGCAGGAGCTCCTTTGCATATTAGGCCACTTCCCCATGTATCAGCCAGTCCTCCAAGAGCTTACAAAAAAGAGCCTTGTAAGCTCTTGGAGGATTGGCTACATCAAGGGGGTGTTGCCTAATATGCAAAGGAGTTCCTGCAAGAAAAAAAAGTCCTGGATTGCCCTGATTTCTTTGAAACAAGAGAGGGTTGCAAACAGTCTACATCACTCTCAGACTTACACTGACACCATGGGCATTGTCTCAGTGGGTGGGGGACGGGGAAGAAAGACTGAAAATGGAGTAGTCCCACACAAATCTATGGGCAGACTTTCTGGGAAGGTGTCTTTGCAGAAAAAAACCCAAAGGAATGAGCGCTCCACAAAATTTCCCAAAGAAAATCAGGGAGACCATCTGTAATTAGCAACCCCCGTCTTGAGGGGAGCCATCCCAGGCGGGCAGCACAGCACTCTTGAAACGCAAGCATCAACCCACTGACAAAAACTAACTCAAAATTGAATTCCTCCTCCTCTAGACCTACCGCATCGTGGTTCTTGCGGAATCGGATTACTTCCTGGTCATCTTCAAACCGACTGCCCATCGCGATCTGGGTCACCACTTTCATCGCAAACCCCAACATGTGCTGGCTGAGAGGCACGTGCTGGGACTCTGGGATGGACAGCCACTTGGCTAGCAGTTCTTCCGACAGCTTACCCAAAATGAAAGAATGAAAGAGAACTGTAGACATTGCGCCATTTGCAAAAGTCTGGGAAAGCAATACTACATATCAGACGCTGGAAGATGGTGGTTTGACTGGTGTGCTGAATTTGTGCAAACCCTCTGGGTATGAAAATATGGAATAACTGTGGAAACATCCAGCTAAGGAAAGCCACTGATGCCGAAAATGTCCCTGGCACTGCAATTATTTTCTGGCACTGCAATTATTTTGCTCCTTAATTGATGTAAGCAGGGTTTTTTTTGTAGCAGGGACTCCTTTGCATATTAGGCCACACCCCTCCTATGTAGCCAGTCCTGGAGCTTACAGTAGGCCCTGTAAACTCCAGGAGGATTGCCTACATCAGGGTGTGTGGCCTAATATGCAAAGGAGCTCCTGCTACAAAAAACCAACAACTTGGAATGCAACCCTGGATGATCTGACGCTGAAACCATTTTGCTTATTTAACTTGATGTAAGCCTTGGGCTAAGAAGATAGATGACTGTGGACTATTGCTGCTTCCTCACCTTGACTATTGGAATGTACCATGGAAACACTGGGACCCTGTCACTGTGGGGAACTGTTGAAATTTAATTGTACGACAAGGTCATTTATATGTACAAGATAGTTTGTTACTCACAATATCAGACCTTAAATAAGAGGACTTTGAATAAGAGTGTATTGCAGGGAATGCTTATAGCTACTGTGGACTTTTTGTGAGCGGCTGCGGAGAGCCAGTTTGGTGTAGTGGTTAAGTGTGCGGACTCTTATCTGGGAGAACTGGGTTTGATTCCCCATTCCTCCGCTTACAACTGCTGGAATGGCCTTGGGTCAGCCATAGCTCTTGTAGGAGTTGTCCTTGAAAGGGCAGCTTCTGGGAGAGCCCTCTCAGCCCCACCCACCTCACAGGGTGTCTGTTGTGGGGGGAGAAGATATAGAAGATTGTAAGTTGCTCTGAGTCTCGGATTCAGAGAGAAGGGCGGGGTATAAATCTGCAGTCTTCTTGTATGTTTTTGCTTTTTTTTGTTATTACATCAGAACAATAACCTTAGCAATGATAACATGGTTAGATCCTCAAACTAGCAAGGCTTCAAAGGCAGGAGGGCTCCAACAACACGGGGAACTATTTATGTCTCATGCCTATTTCACTAGAAAGGGCCCCTCCTGAATGTGCTAAGGCAGGGGTGGCCAACGGTAGCTCTCCAGATGTTTTTTGCCTACAACTCCCATCAGCCCCAGCCATTGGCCATGCTGATGGGAGTTGTAGGCAAAAAACATCTGGAGAACTACCGCTGACCACCCCTGTGCTAAGGAATGCAAGTGAGGAGGAGATGAAGAAGAAAACAGGAACAGACTGGATTTGTACCCCACCCCTCACTCGGCATCTCAGAGCAGCTTACAATTGCCTTCCCTTCCTCTCCCCACAACAGACACCCTTGTGAAGTAGGTAGGGCAGAGAGAGCTCTGAAAGAACTGTGACTGACCCAAGGTCACCCAGCAGGCCTTGTGGAGAAGTAGGGAATCAAACCCAGTTCTCCCAGACTAGCGTCCGCACTCGTAATCACTACACGAAACTGGAGGATGGACAGAAATGAATGAGGATATCTTTGTGCATAAGACTTCCATATATGTCAGAGTACATGCAAAGCTCTTGATTGGGGTGGCCAAACTTGCTTAACACAAGAACCACACAGAATAAACATCAGGTGTTTGACAGCCACAAGACACAGATGTCAGATGTTTGAAAGCCAAAAGACAGGAATGTCAGATGTTTGAGAGCTGCAAATAGATGGAAGGGGAAGAGGGGGAAAGAAAGCAACTTTAACTTTAAATGTATTCTCTAAGCCACTGGCTGGCTTGGAGAAGTTATTTAAAGAGAGATGTGCCTTTTAGGTGGTGGGGGCCTTGGGAGCCATACAATATGTGTGAAAGAGCCACATGTGGCTCCCGAGCCACAGTTTGGTCACCCCTGCGGCGTGGATCAAGATACTGTTTTATAACCAATTGAAACAGTACCTTAAACAATCAATCTGGCCATTTACTAGCTGACCCTATCTTAAAACCCAATTGTTAATAAAACAGCAACCTCAACAGCAGTTCCTACATAATTACTGGGCCACATATAAAGGGACTTCAGCTGCTATGACCTATCACTATTTAAAGTTCTTACTTTTATTTACAGGCTGTCTTTTCGCACTGAGCCTAAGAGAAGATTGCATAGTGTAAGTCAATGCAATCAATAGGACGAGACATGGACGTGCCTTTTATCCCAGTGGCTCTGGATTGATTATTTGCTGTTTGTCGTATTTATGTCCAAGACCTCCAAGCAAATATAACCACAGATAAGAAACAATTGAAGGGGTGACATGGTAGGAAATGACGACTGAGGCGTGACATGAGAGAGGTTAACAAAATTACACATGGGATAGGGAAAGCAGAGAAAGAAATATTTTTCTTCCCTTCTCACAATACCAGAACTCATGGGACGCAATAAAATTGATGAGAGGTAACCTTAAAATGGATAAAAGGAAGTACTTCTTTACCCAAAGAGTAATTAGCTCACGCGGAATTCACTGCAGCTACAAGCACAGCCAGCTTCAAGAGAGGACTGGGAAAACACACAGAGCAGAGGCCCATCAGTGACTATTAGCCACTACAGATGGAACTACAAAGCCAGAGGAGATGGCGGTATCCCAGCTGAGCTATTCAGAGCCCTAAAAGATGATGCTGTTAAAGTGATACACTCACTATGTCAACAAATTTGGAAAACGCAACAGTGGCCACAGGATTGGAAAAGGTCAGTTTATATTCCAATCCCAAAGAAGGGTAATGCCAAGAAATGTTCAAACTATCGCACCATTGAACTCATTCCACATGCCAGCAAGGTCATGTCAGAGATCCTACAAGATAGGCTCCAGCAGTATGCAGATTGGGAACTACCAGAAGTCCAAGCTGAGTTCCAGAAAGGTAGAGGAACTAAAGATCAAATTGCCAAGATTCGCTGGATTATGGAGAAAGCACGAGAGTACCACAAAAACGTCTATTTCTGCTTCATTGACTATGCTAAAGCCTTTGATTGTGTGGATCACAACAAACTGTGGCAAGTCCTTAAACAGATGGGAGTACCAGCCCACCTCAGCTGTCTCCTGAGAAACCTGTATAAGGGTCAAGAAGCAACTGGCCTGATCCAACAAAGTTTCTCTTATGTTCTTATGTTCCAAGCCATCTCCTTAAGTGAAAAAAATCCAGAGTTTTTCTACTGACCTTCAAAGCTCTATATCAGAGGTGGCCAAACCTGCTTAATGTAAGAGCCACATAGAATTAATGCCAGATATCTGAGAGCCACAAGACAGGAACGTCAGATGTCTGAGAGCCACAAAACAGGAAGGAAGGAAGGAAGGAAGGAAGGAAGGAAGGAAGGAAGGAAGGAAGGAAGGAAGGAAGGAAGGAAGGAAGGAAGGAAGGAAGGAAGGAAGGAAGGAAGGAAGGAAGGAAGGAAGGAAGGAAGGAAGGAAGGAAGGAAGGAGGAGAAAGGTGGAGAGAAAGCAACTTTAACTTTAAATGCATTATCCAAGCCAGCTGACAAGGCACTGGGGGCTTCAAGAGCCACAATGTGTGTGAAAGAGTCACATGTGGCTCTCGAGCCACAGTTTGGCCACCCCTGCTCTACATACCTGAAGGATTGCTTATTGCTTTGTGAATCTACCTGATCGCTGTGGCATCTTCACAGGCACCTTCCAGGACCACATCAAGGACTTCCATCTAAAATATCCCTTAACCCATAAGTCAAAAGACAGCCTTCCATTGAAGCCATTCACCTTCTGGATGGTTGGAAAGTTACTCTGCAGTGACTTGGCCACTCCAGTTTCATACAGCTTTTTCCTCAGGCAGCTCTCGCCCATATCTCCGCCGAGGCCCGACTGATACCGCAGCAAGGACTTCAGCATCGTTTCAAAAGGATCCGCTGAAAGATGGGGAGACCAAAGTCAAGCAGAAATCTCTACAATGCTTGTTAAAAGGTCTAGATCAGCAGCAAAGCACTTCACAAACGATGTTCCCTCCAGCTCATTTCAATTAACAACAATGCACACACACCCAAAAACTCCAAATGCAGCTGGTTTATAAATTCTGCAGTATTGTTCCCAGGGAACATGGCTGTGCTACTGTTGCAATAGATAACAGATTTTCAAGACACGCAGGGCAGCATCTCAGATCCCAGTTCTCATGGGGAAAACATCACACACACACACACCCCTTTGTATACAACAGTGTGACATCCATGTTATATATGTCTGAGGTCATGCAAATCAAACCAAGATTTAAAAAAAAAATTAATGCAGATTTTGCACACAGATCCTGAGAGAGCTTTGTTTTTATCCTCCCTCTCAGAATACTAAAAAAAAAAGTGTGTTAAATAAAAGGAGCTTGGCTGCGAAGCCAAGGCAAATATGCCACGAGCAATACAAACCTAAAACACACAAAGTATAATGGAGATATCCAGCAGAGCCGGAAATCGGTCCAAAACTATTCAAAGGACGAGGCCTTTCATTTCCACAGCCGAAGAGACTTCTATTGCTCGCTCAATTCTTTTTCTTTGCTCAAAGCCCAATTTACAGGCGGTCGAATTAAATTGATGGAAGTTTTCCCTCCCAGCTCGGTTCGATAGCATTAAGAAAAAGCACAAAACGGGAGGCAAGAAAGCTGTGCACAGGCAAAACAGCCATCCACAAGGGTATGTTTAATTATTACAGGCCTTTTAAAAAGAGATTTACACCTTTAGGTCTTCCTTACTGTACGGAGGGAAAGGGAGGTTTTTTCCACCCTTCAAATGAGAGGGAAAGAAAGGGCAAAGGCTTTTAGCTTGATGAAATAACGATAAGAGAAGAAGAGAAAGCTTACATTTCCTCACGTAATTTACCTCAGCACTATGTCCCAAACACAACTTACAACCACTTATTGTTCTCTTTAACTGTGAGGGCGATAACAACTGTGCTGAGGCAGGCTGTTATTCTTACAGGACGAGTAAGACAACCAGAAAGGCCACTCCGAAATGGACCATCCCAAAAAACTGTTCCCCACACAATACCCAGCATAAGCCAAATTATTTCATATGGATCACGGTCAGGGGTGGAATTTTAGCAGGAGCTCCTTTGCATATTAGGCCACACACCCCTGATGTAGCCAATTCTCCAAGAGCTTACAAAAAAGAGCCTTCTAAGCTCTTGGAGGATTGGCTACATTGGGGCGTGTGGCCTAATATGCAAAGGAGCTCCTGCTAGAATTCCACCCCTGATCATGGTCAACTGACCCAGACCTCTCAGTAATTCCAAAATGGGCCCAACAAAACCTTACGCTTGGATAAATCAGTGCATCTTGAAAGTGCCGTAAGACTCCTTTTCGACCTGGTAGCTTATAAAAATAATCACGACTGTCCACATTGATTTAATTTTATAACTTCTTCCTGCAGGTGATACAATTATTCGATCTCACCCACCCCCCTCCTCCACCCAGTTCTTGCCGCAGGCTACAAGTTCTATGCTCAAATTAATTTACACCCAACCAACCAAGACAAATTTTATTATTCTTAAAATGTGGGGATATCCCTCCCACCCTGTGATAGTACAAAATCCCTTATAGAGAAGAGGGTACCTTTTTTCCCCACCAGGCCACCTCCCACTTCCTTCAACACGGGTACATCTGTACCTGTCACAAAATTGCAGTGTGTGGCAGTCACAGGATATGTGTCCAGGTGAGACTACAGACACAGAGTAAGCACAGCCACAATACATCAAAATCATCTCACAATCCTAAGGCTCTTTCCTTGTGAAGTATTCTATGGAATTCATCTGCAGTACAGTATAGTGGTTAAGAATGGTGGGCTCTCATCTGGAAAACCAGCTTTGATTCTCCACTCCTCCTCCACATGACACCTGCTGGGTGACCTTGGGCCAATCACAGTTCTCTCAGAGCTGTTCTCACAAGAGCAGTTCTCTCAGACCTCTCTCAGCCCCACCTACCTCACACAAGGTGCCCATTGTGGGGAGAGGAAGCGAAAGAGATTGTAAGTCACTCTGAGACTCCTTCAAGTAGTGAAAAGCAGGGTATAAAACCTGCTCTTCTAAAATTTGAAATCCCAACTACAGCCTTGCAGGGTTCTGCAGCTAGAGAATGCAGAACATGAAGCTTCCAAGCTATTCCTTAGCAAAGAAATCTCCGGAGATCATAAACCTTCAATATTGGTGAAAACTAAAAAATGGGCTTGGGAGATGATTAACAATACTTCACTGGAAGTGATGACAGAGATAATGGAGCTTGCTTTTCCTGTTTCATACCCTTATGGGTCACAAGCAATGTTCCTTCTAAGCTGCAGAGTCTTGTGAGGAAAAATTCTACTTTGTGAGCTACTGGCATTAAAGTTGTGAGCTACTGCATACATTATTGTGCTCTGGGACCATTTTTCCTGAGCTAAGACAAAAATGTGTGAGCTGGAGGCTAAAAATCTGTGAACTAGCTCATGCTAACTCAGCTTAGAGGGAATACTGGTCACAAGCAAGAGTGCAGACACAGGGACACATCCTTGCTTTGGGGGACAGAACCTACATTAGATGTAGGGGGACATGCATATCTGCTTCCCTGTTTCAGAGAAGACACAAAGAGAAGGGGAGAGAGGATGACATTTGTGTTTTTTCCCTCACTGTCCCTGGATAATGCAAAAATGGCCCCTTATCGTTGTCCCCTCAGAAAGCTTTTGCGAAGTCTCAGTCTCAGAATAGCTTTTGAATATTATTCAAGTCCAACAACTTGGTCATTCCTCCCCCTGCCCCCCCAGGGAATCCCTCTAAATTCTCTCTCTCTCTGACAAGCAGGTTTGCCTCAGGAATTTTGCAACCTTTCGTTCCATAAGAAACAACAGGCTTACTAAATGCCAGGTTCCTCTTTAAAAGGCAAGCACTGTATTAAAAAGCATCAGGAGAAAAGCTTAACCTTCTCTCCTGCTGTGACTTCGGCATGTAAAACCTGAGGTCTTGAGGCTGAAGACCTCCCCCTGTTCCCTTCTGAGGCAGGAAGAGCTTCTTTGGTAAATACCGGCCTTGAACTGGTGTCTCTCAGAGTCAATCTAGACGAAATGCCAGCACTTGGAGCTCTGGGCATTTTTAAAATTCAGGTATTAGGCACATAGGGCCCCGATTCATTCAGGGCTGCAGACATTTCAGATGAGGAAAGCAGGACCAGAGGGAATACTTAACCTCTCTCCCTTCCCAGAATGCCATGGCTCTGATCCAGCTTGGGGCCATATGTACCTGATAACTGAGTTTTAAAAATAACTGGGAGCTTTGGACACAAAACTTCTAAGTGCTTGTCCATTTGGCCTCAGACACTGTTGCCTCGTTATTTCATTTATACCCTGCCTTTCTCTCCAATGGAGACCCAAAGTGGTTCACGTTGTTCTCTTTCCCTCCATTTTATCCTCAAAAACAACCCTGTGAGGTAAGTTAGACTGAAAGTTTGCGACTGGCCCAAGCTTCCATGGCTGAGTCATGCAATTCCAATTTCAACACTCTATCATTATGCCACACTGGCTGTAAATTATCAGTTATTATCTACTATCTATCAGAGGAGTGGCCAAACTGCAGTTCAGGAACCACACGTGGCTCTTTCACACATTGTGTGGCTCTCAAAGCCCCCGTTGGCCAGCTTGGAGAAGGCATTTCTCTCTTTAAATCATTCTCCAAGCCAAGCCAGCTGGCGGCTTGGCGAATGCATTTAAAGTTGCTTTCTTTCCACCTCTTCTTGCCTTCATCTATTTGCCTGCCTTCCCTTCCTTCCTGGCAGTTCGGAAACATCTGATGTCCATGTCTTGTGGCTTTCAAACATCTGAGGTTTATTCCGTGTGGCTCTTAGGTTAAGCATATTTGGCCACCCTGATCTTTCAGTTATTAGATGAGCGCCTTGAGATTTTCACAACAGACTGGGCTTCAGGAAGAAGTCTTTTCTTGCTATGCATCTGCTCCACATTCCCTCCTTAGATAATCATTGCAAGACCACTCCTTGTTTGGTTCCCTTGCTAGAAAAACTGCTTATAATCTCCCTTCACCCTGACCTGAATGGCCCAGGCAAGCATGATCTCATCAGATCTCAGAAGCTAAACGCAGTTGACCCTGGTTAGTATTTGGATGAGAGACCATCGAGAAATATTTGTTACAAGGTGCTGGTTATTACCTTTAAAGCCCTATATGGCCAAGAACCTGCCTACCTTAGGGACCGCCTCTTCCCATATACTCTCCAGAGGGTGCTTCGATCCAGTTCTCAAAATCTATTGGTAATCCCTGGGCCGAAGGAGGCCAAATTGAAGGCCACCGGGGAAAGGGCCTTTTCGATCGCTGCCCCCCACTGGTGGAATCAACCCCCAGAGGAAATACAGGCCTTGCAGAATCTTGGTCAGTTCCGCAGGGCCTGCAAAACAGTCCTCTTCCAGCTGGCCTTTAATTGATATGGAGTCTATGCCAAAATCCCTTATCAAGATAAGAGTCTGCCAATGTAATGGAAGGTACCTTGAAACGGTCGCCCATGTCTTACTTTATTGTGATTTTTATGGGGAAGTGCGGGACTGCATAATCAAACCTATTCTGTCTAATTTTTATGGATTACCTGAAGTGAAGTTAGGTTTTTTTCTGCTATCTGACCAATGTTCCCATATCACAAGCCTGGTCGCAAAGTACCTTTTGGCTGCCATAACAATCAGGGAGCAAAAGACTAGCTCCCCTTCTTGATGTCTGACTGGTTTTTATAGCTGAAACTCCATGTAAATTTGCTATGCTGTACTTTTTATTTCTATGCCAATAAAGGCATTTGGATTTGGATATGGAGTCTGCATCATAGATAGAATACCGTCACACTGTAAAATCGAACAAGACAATATCTAGATCTGAGCACCAAATGATAGGTTGTTTTAATCTTTAAATGTATAATTTTATAGAATGTATTATTTTATAATATGTATTGTTTTAACTCTGTGATGTTTTATGCCGTGAGCCGCCCTGAGTCTGCTTCGGTGGGGAGGGCGGGATACAAATCAAATCAAATAAAAATAAAATTCAAAAAAATTCAAAAAAATATCAGGGTTGCTATGCAGAGTCAGGCAATACAAAAATTCCTCTTGCCTGGAAAACGCCATGAAGAGTCACCATAAGTTGGGAGAACCTTGACAGCACTTTCTACCACCAATATGCCTTCTCTCTGCCAGGCAAATCCTCCAAGAACTGGGAGACCCAGGTTTGAATCCCCACTTTGCTATAGAAGCTTGCTGGGTGACCATGGGCTGATCACACACTCTGAGCCTAACCTACCTCACAGAGTTGGTGTGAGGATAAAAAAGAGAAGAGAACAACATCCACCACTTTGGGTCCCCATTAGGGAGAAAGATTGGGGTCTAAGTGAAGAAAGTACATAAAAAATTAAATATCTCTGTTTGCAAGCTGAAGCCTAACAAACCAGAGGAACAAACTTCGGATTCACTGAAATGTCAATTTCCACAGGTACCTGGAAATCTAACATGTTTTGAACCTTGTTGGTTTTTTATGAATGTATTGTAAAGATTGGGTTCCAGTGATAACTAAAGAAGATGACGACACTGGATTTATATTCCTCCCTCCACCCTGAATCTCAGAGTCTCAGAGCGGCTCACAATCTCCTTTATCTTCCTCCCCTACAACAGACACCCTGTGAGGTGGGTGGGACTGAGAAGACTCTCACAGCAGCTGCCCTTTCAAGGACAACTCCTATGAGAGTTATGGCTGACCCAAGGTCATTCCAGCAACTGCAAGTGGAGGAATGGGGAATCAAACCCGGTTCTCCCAGATAAGAGTCCGTGCATTAAACCACTACACCAAACTGGCTCTCAAATAAGCCTCCAAACTGAAGAAAGACGGATGAAACGTCTTGATATCTAGAACAGACGTCTTTGGAAGGGCTTCCTTTAACCCCCTTGAACTAAATACTGTAATATGGATATTCCTTTATGATTGGAAAGTTTTGTTGAACTACTTTTGAACTGATTTGTGGGAATACCCTTTTGAAGCGTGTTCTTGTTCATTTGAATATCTATGTGCAAGCCTGGCCAGAACACCACTGACCTTCACATTACACTGTTTTGTCATTTAAAATTTATGGTGTCTCTTAGCATTTTTTTATTTACACAACCTCCACAGCTAGGCAGCAGCAAGCTCGACAAGCATCCAGCCCTGGCAGTTATTGGAAACAGCAGTTTTATTTCAGGAAAGAGTTTCCACAGGAACTCACACGTCCTGTTGGGGTTGATGTGCTGCTTCAGGACGTCGATGGACCCCAGGCTGATGACCAGGTGCCGCCCAAACCAGTAGGAGACAACTGGGCCATACTTCTCGTGGAGGTTCACCAGGAACTCGTGCAAGCTGCCGCTGGTAACGATATCTGGGAGGTTCCCATCTCTAGGAAGAAAGCAGGAGAAAGATCATTGGCAGGGCTTTTTTTTGTAACAGGAACTGCTCTGCATATTAGGCCACACCCCCTGATGTAGCCAATCCTCCAAGAGCTTACAAGGCTCTTAGTACAGGGCCTACTGCAAACTCCAGGAGGATTGGCTACATCAGAGGGTGTGGCCTAATAGGCAAAGGAGTTCCTGCTACGAAAAAAGCCCTGATCACTGGACCAGTTGGACTGCAAGGAGTCAAGGAACAGGCCACACCATTTCCTTTTCTACACGTGCAGGGTAGTAGTTGGCCGGGGTGGAATTGTAGCAGGAGCTCCTTTGCATATTAGGCCACACACCCCTGATGTAGCCAATCCTCCTGGAGCTTACAAGGCTCTTTTTTGTAAGCTCTCGGAGGATTGGCTACATCAGGGGTATGTGGCCTAATATGCAAAGGAGCTCCTGCTACAATTCTACCCCTGGTGGTCAGAAAGGTGTCCCAATAGGGGCGTCTCATCCGAACTTTCTGCTCCCCCATGAGGCCTACTCTGTGCAGGTTTACTGCACAGCTCTCTTGGCCTGTACCATAATTTGCAGTTCAATCCTAAGCAGAGTTTACTCCAGTCCAAGCCCACTGAAATCAAGTTATAAACCTTTACATAGTACATTATTTAAGAATTTGATATAAAATGTAACTAGATAATTAATAACTGAATAATTTTCATTCTTTTTAAAATCAATGGGCTTAAGTTGCATGAGCCATCCTAAGCAAACCCATCTTCTCAATGGGGTTTACTCCCAAGAAAAATCTTTTTAGGATTGCACTGTAAGTAGAAGAAATTAGTAGTAGTATGCAATACATAAATGAACAAATTCAGGCACGTGCAAGAAATTAATATAGAAACAAATCTCAAACAGGAAACAATTGTGCACCCAAAAATAAAACAACACACTGCCAACTACAATAAAACAGGATGCCAAACACATCTTGGCACAAAGGCTTCATCACTGGCTCATGGCAACTGATTTTACACAAGGAGTATTTAATTCATTCCAAAAATTAATTTGGTTATCTTCCTGGTTCCTGTGATTTCTCATGTCTTTTATGGTGAGAGTTAGATAGGACTGTGTGTGAATTATGGCCATAAGCCATTGGTGAAGGCTTCATGCCAAAAACATTTAGCGCTTCTTTATTGTGTTTGGATTGTTTATATATTAAATTATCGGTGTTATGTTTTGCACGCCTCATTGAATTTGTTCATTTATACATTGCAACATATTCCTTTTCTCTGTTTCTTTGTGCTCACAACCTTGTTTTGGTCTACCCTGTCTTTCTCAGTTAGGTACTTTCCCCCTTTGGTGTGCGTGGTGTTCAATGTTTCCTCTAAGCTGTGGAGTCTTGTGAGCAAAAATTCTACTTTGTGAGGTATTAGCATTAAAGTTGTGAGCTATTGGCATAAACTAGTTTGCTCTGGGGTCATCGTTCCTGAGCTAAGACAAAAATGTGTGAGCTGGAGACAAAATCTGTGAGCTAGTTCACACTAACTCAGCTTAGAAGGAACGCTGGTGGTGTTTTACCATGATTAAACCATGTTCATTTCCCGACCCCAGGCATGCAAGCCCGGCTTCTTAACAGGAACAAGAGCAACAATATGCACCAAGCAGAGCAACACAGCGGATCACTGGCAAGGAGAGCTGTGGGGGAAATCCGGTTTGCTGAGTGTGGGGAGGACTCACAGAGTTCCCATGTGTGTTTGAGAGAGGGGAGGAATACATATTTACAGCCCCTCTACAAAAACCACTTACTTTTCATCAGTCGGAGTCAGTCCTGGGATACCAGAAGCCTGCCTGGAAGCCTAAAGGAGAAGGAAAACTAAAACTCAGCCAATTGTTGTGTGACTAACTGCACAATTCTACATGTGTCTATTCAATAGAGTCATTCAACAGTAGTAGGGTTCCCATTCCCCTGGCAGAGGACCCCCCCCCCACCCAAATTTCTGGCCAGCTGGGGAAACCGCACTCCCAAACAGTGACATCCCCAACACAATGATGCAATATCATTGTGTCGGAGACACTGTATAGTGATGCTGAGGGCAAAACTGTATAGTTTGATGACAATTTTACCACAGAGGTTTGCCCCTAAACCAGAGCATTGCCATGCTATTTCCCTGACATGATGATGTCACTTCCACGTGACATCATCACACTGGGGACATTGCACGAGGACACAGCTGTCTGGGGGCGGGGCCCAGCCACACTCCCAGAATGCTCCCTCCCACCCCTTTTATTTATTTTATTTTAGGCAATTTATAGTTCGCCCTTTCCCAAGGATGGGCTCGGGGCGGATAACAACATTCTAAAAACCGCATTAAAAACAATAGTTAAAACCAGAGCGATGTGGACAATACATTAGGGTTTGCAGAACCTTTCGGGATCAAGTGCCGTGTTCTACTGGAGAAAGTTTTCCTTCCAGACGTTCTCCGCAGCTGAGAATGAAACGTCTGGAAGGAAAACTTTCTCCAGTAGAACACGGCACTTGATCCCGAAAGATTCTACAAACCCTAATGATGTTACCAGCCGTGAAAACCTGAAATCTTTGTGGACAATACAGTTTGACAGATCATACAAATTATAAATGGCGGCTCAGTTGGGCACATATTATGTGACCTGAAGATAGTAAATAAAATTAATTTATGTTACAGCAGGGATGGATCGCCATATAGGGCCAGCCGGTGGAGTAGGATGCCTGCTGCCTCAACCAAAGACCTGGTGGAATAGCTTCGTTTTACAGGCCCTACAGAAAGATAATTCAGTGAGGCCCCGGATCTTTAGAGGGAGCTGATTCCACCAGGCTGGGGCCAAGGCTGAAAAGGCCCTGGCCGAGGCAAGACGGATGTTCTTCGGGCCAGGGACGGTCAGCAGCTGTTGTGTGCCAGATTGTAGTCATCTCCAGGGCACATATGGGGAAAGGCAGTCCCCTGCCAGTGAGTCAAGGAGACCTGGCAACCCAAAGCAGCAGTCAACTTCAGGTGACTCCTCATGGGATTTTCAAGGCTAGAGATGCTCTGAGGTGGTTTGCCATTGCCTGCCTCCATGTAGCAATCCTGGATTTCCTCCCATCCATGTAAGTAACCCAGGCCAACCTTGCTTAGTTTCTGAGTTCTGAGATCAGGCTAGCCTAGGCCATCCAAAACACGCAAGTCCTAATCAGGGCCAACCCCATTTAGCTTCTGAAATCTGACAAGATTGGGCCAGTCTGGGTCATGCAGGTCAGGGCCTACTCAGCAGTAGCCCCAACAATATTCAGTGGAGTTTATGCCCAGATAAGTGTGCAATCCTAAGGGAAATCAACCCTGACTGTTCCCTGGAAGGTCAGATGCTGAAGCGCAAATCTTTTGGACACCAAATGAGAAGGGAGCACTCCCTGGAAAAGACCCTGATGCTGGGAAAGACAGAAGGCAAAAGAAGACGGGGACGACAAAAGATGAGATGGCTGGACAGCGTTACTGATGTAACAAACACGAATTTGAGCAGACTTCAGAGGATGGTGGAAGACAGGAGGGCCTGGCGTGACTTGGTCCATGTGTCACAAGGACTAGACTGTGCGAATGAACAACAACAAAGTGTACAGAGGACTGCAGCCTTGAGACTTTCAAAACAAAAAAGGAGACTTGGACAGTTTGAGAAAAGGGTGAGAAGAACATTTGACCTACGGTTCTCGGGAGGGCTGTGGTGGATGAGAGTTGGGATGGATCAATACCTTGGGGCTAAAGTCACTGTTTTGTTCCTCAACACTCTCTTTGGGTTTTTCCCTGCATCATTAGATTTATGTAAAGAAAGCACTACTTGACCTGGTATCTTGGGCTCTTCTCCGGGGGAGTAATTGCCCTCAACACAGTGTAAGTTTGCCACATTTCAACAAGAAAAAGACAATGAAGGAGGACATGAATGAACAACAGGGCTGAATAGATCTAAAAAAGTGTGCACGCACACCAAAGCTTATACCCAGAATTAAACTTTGTTGGTCTTAAAGGTGCCACTGGACTCTAACATTACCCTCTGGGGGGGGGGGGGGTAATCAATTTAATTTAATAAAGGGAGGGACGGTAGCTCAGTGGTAGAGCATCTGCTTGGGAAGCAGAAGGTCCCAGGTTCAATCCCCGGCATCTCCAACTAAAAAGGGTCCAGGCAAATAGGTGTGAAAAACCTCAGCATGAGACCCGGGAGAGCCGCTGCCAGTCTGAGAAGACAATACTGACTTTGATGGACCGAGGGTCTGATTCAGTAGAAGGCAGCTTCATGTGTTCATGTGTTCTGTAACTTTCCACCCTACCTGCTTATCCTGGTTTTACAGTCTGCTTATTGAGCAAACCTTTGGGAGCGCTGCACACCCCCGCCGAGTGAATCGTTCATTCTCTGCATCCATTGTGCCAATAAATTGGATTCACTTTGCTGTGCATCCCAAGAAGTGAAGGCTGGCTCACAAAATTTACATCGGAATAAAATCCTGTTCAGCAGCCAATGGGACACCCGTTTCACTTTAAGTGTTGCCAATTCCTCTCTGGCCATCAGCGGTGGTTGGGGGGTAGAGATGCCCTTTAGTTATTTATTAGTTCAATTTCTATCCTGCCCTTCCTGCTGAGGCGGGCTTAGGGTGGGTTATGACTGGGGGTCATTTGGTAGAAAAAGAGGTGCTGGAGCTCATTAGCACATCTCGTTTGCGTATGCCACACATCCCTGATATCACCGGAAGATGTGAAGAATTATATCAGCTCAGCATCTACCCTAAAATGTTTATTGAATTATAATTGTCATAATCAAACCTTACTCCCGTCCTACTTTTTAAATTATGAACACATGAAGCTGCCTTATACTGAATGAGACCTTTGGTCCATCAAAATCAGTATTGTCTTCTCAGACTGGCAGCGGCTCTCCAGGGTCTCAAGCTGAGGTTTTTCACACCTATTTGCCTGGACCCTTTTTTGGAGATGCCAGGGATTGAACCTGGGACCTTCTGCTTCCCAAGCAGATGCTCTACCACTGAGCCACCGTCCCTCCCCTATTATTTTCTCCTATGTGGCCACGGTGGCATGACGAAGATTTCCATCTGCCTGCTTTATGTTTTGGTTATTTCCCCATTTTTTTGTGTGGGGAAAAATATTAGAAAGTTTGTCAGATCTTAAGAGTTCAACGAAATTCTCACAGGGGGGGGTTGAACAATGGAGCCCAGAAGCAAGTTTGTTTTTTTTGGGGGGGGGGGGGAGAGAGAGAGAGAGAGAGAGAGAGAAAGAGAGGAAGAAAGAAAGAAAGAAAGAAAGAAAGAAAGAAAGAAAGAAAGAAAGAAAGAAAGAAAGAAAGAAAGAAAGAAAGAAAGAAAGAAAGAAAGAAAGAAAGAAAGAAAGAAAGAAAGAAAGAAAGAAAGAAAGAAAACAAACATTTAGAGGCTCTACTCCTGTCAGCTTCTTCCCAAAATAAGGCCTGGTTATAACGCAAAGTTCATACACGAAACCATTCATAAATACAGTCTCCGTTAAAACCAGCCAACTACATTAAGACGGCATCATGTTTCGCTGGGTCTGTCTCAGGTATTTACTGAATATGGTCTGATCAATAGGTCAGAGCCACAAACCAGAAGTTTCATGGCGATTTAAGCCAGGAGTTTGAACAGGAGGGGCCAATTCATACGCTCCTGGAGATTTGGGGAAACAGGGACCACAGTGGGGCACAAGGCCAGAGAGTCCCCCCTCCAAAGCATCCTTTTTCTCCAGGGGAACTGAACTCTTTACTCTGGAGATGAGCTGCAAATCCTGGGGATTCCCAGGTCTCCCCTGGAGGTTGGCATCTTGATGTGATGCCCCGGGTGGCATGGGAGAGATGCCATCCACTCCTGGAGATTTGGGGAGACAGCCTGGGGAGGACAGGGACCTAAGTGGGGCACAATGCCGAAGAGTCCCCTTCCAAAACATCCTTTTTCTCCAGGGGAACTGAACTCTTTACGCTGGAGATGAGCTGCAATTCTAGGGGACCCCAGGTCCCAGGTGCAGGTTGGCACCTTGATGGGACGCCCTGGGGGCATGGTATATTTTGCTTTTTAAAAATATTTTATGTTGCTTTTATTTGTTGCTAGCCACCCGGAGCCCATCAGGGGAGGGCGGGATATAAATCTGATTAAATAAATAAAATAAATCTACTTCAGGAGATTTGGGGGTGGAGCCTGGGGAGGACAGGGAACTCAGTGGGGTCACAATTCTTCCAAAGCATCCATTTGCTCCAGAAGAACTGAACTTTGGAGTCCGAAGATGAGCTGCAATTCCAGGGGGTCCCCAGGTCCCACCTGGAGGTTGGCACATTGATGTGATGCCCCGAGGGCGGGTTAGAGATGGCAACTACTCCTGGAGATTTGGGGGTGGAGTCTGCCTGGGGAGGACAGAGACCTCAGTGGGGCACATGCCATAAAGTCCGCCCTCCAAAGCATCCCCTTTCTCAAGAAAACTGAACTCTTTACTCTGGAGATGAGCCGCAATTCCGGGGGATCCCCAGGTCGCACCTGGAGGCTGGCACCCCTCTCAGATGCCCGCCTTGGAGGTAGGGTTGCCAAGCCCAATTCAAGAAATATCTGGGGAGGAGATTTGGGGGTGGAGCCAGGAGACTTTGGGGGTAGAGTCAGGAGCAAGATTGTGACAAGCATCATTGAACTCCAAAAGGAGTTCTGGCCACCACATTTAAAGGGACCGCACACCTTTTAAATGCCTTCCCTCCACTGGAAATAATGAAGGATAGGGGCACCTTATTTTGGGGCTCATAGAATTGGACCCCCCTGGTCCAATCCTTTTGAAACTTGGAGGGCATTTTGGGGAGAGGCACTGAATACTATGCTGCAGATTTGGCACCTCTACCTCAAAAAAACAGGGGCCCCCATAGCCCCAGATACTCGCAATCAATTCTCCATTATACCCTAAGGGGAATCTGTCTCCATAGGGAATCATGGAGTGCCCAGCAGACATTTCCCTCCCCTCCTCCCGCTTTCTGATGACCCTTAAAGGGGGGAGGGCCTCCAAACCGGGGGATCCCCTGTCCCCACTTGGGGACTGGCAACCCTACTTGGAGGGCTGCCCGCTCCCCATACCCCACGGCTCCACTCTCTCCCCCCACGCGCTTACCGGGTAGAGGTAGAGGACGGCGCCCACCAGGAGGAGCAAGAAGGTGGCGGCGAAGATGACGAAGTCCAGCATGCTGCCGCCGCCGCTGCTTCTCGGCCACGTCCCGAGGTGGGGCTTCCTCCTCCTTGGCGGGGTGGGGCGGCGATGGGGCCGCCCCCCAGGAGGCGAGAGCAATCGAGCCGAGGAGGAGGAAGAGAAGGCGGATTTGCGCCCCGGCCGGCCTGGCTTCTTTGCGCCTCCCGCCGCCTGGCTGGGTTCGAGCGGCTGCGCAGATGGCGAAGCATCGGCGGCTGCTGCTGGTCTCCAACTCGACGCTGCACGGCGGGGCTTACCTGGAGCACTGCCAGCGACACATCCAGGACTTCCTGGGGCCGTGAGTGCGAATCCTTCCGTCGCGCAAACGGGAAAGTTTGCAGCGTGGGTGCTTTGCGCAAAGGGAGCGGGGGACGGATGGGCGCCTAGACCCCTTTCTCTCCCGACAAAGTTGCCTTCCGAGGCACGCTTTCCGCGGAGGCTGCGGCCGCAATCCCGGTGCACTTTGAGCTGAGCCCCGCGGAACTGACTCCCGAGGAAGCAGGAGGGTGGTGGTTCTGCGGGGCTCTCTGGAAGTCCGGGGGACGCGATTCCACGCAGCGCTTTACGCACACTAAATAACACACTTTCAGTCCACTTTGCAACTGGATTTGATTGGGTGAAATGGCGAAATCCACTTGCAACTTGCAAGCGGTCGCTGAAGTGGATCGAAACTGCAATATTTAGCATGTGCGAAAGCGCCACGGGGAGGGATCGGGGCTGCGTTGCGGCTTCTCCAGGGAATGTTTTTTGATCTTTCCCCTTTTAAAACATGGCTGGTTTTCGAGTAAACGTGACTCGAGTCAGGCAAAGCAGTGGAGCGCTTTGGGCTGGGCTACTCCGGGAGTGATTTCCACCCAAAACCCTAACCCTGTTGGGGCTGAAGTCTCTAAAGATATTACGAAGCCGAGTTTTTCCTATTTTATTCATAGTATTTAGGACACTTTCACCCATGCTTGAAGAATGCATTTAAAGTTAAGGTTGCTTTCTTTCCTCCCCTCTCTCGACTTTTGGCTCTCAAACATCTGACATTCATGTCTTGTGACTCCTAAGCACCTGGTGTTCGTTCTTCGTGGCTCTTATATTAAGCAGGTTTGGTCACCCCTGCTCTAAACCGAATTAATGTGATCTAGTTCAGAGTTTTTTTAGCCTCCAGCTCACACATTTTTGTCTTGGCTCAGGAAGGAAGGCCCCAGAGCACACTAAATTTATGCAGTTGCTCACAACTTTTAATGCCAGAAGCTCAAAAAGTAGATTTTTTGCTCACAAGACTCCACAGTTTAGAAGAGGGAGTATTGGTCTCCACTAACCTGGTTATCTGTTCCCTGCACTATCTGTTCCCAGCCACAAAAGAGAAGCAATGTCCTCTTTAAGCCATGCCTTTTTTGTTGATCCCTGCAAATCCAGCTTTGGAGAAGGAGTCATGAGGAAGAATGTAGGAATTCAGGAAGTGATGGAATGAAGGGGAGGGTCCATGCTTTTGCCTTGTAGTCTCAGTGCCTTCCTTCTTTCCAGTGGGCAGGGCCTCTCTGCTTGCAGTCTCTGGACATGCTCATCCACTTATAGCAAAATCTTAGGGGTTTTCCCGTTGTTGCTTGAAAATATGAAGTCAGGATGAATTGGAGAGTTCTGGATACAGTGTGCAGAAGTGTTCCTGAGATTCGTTTGTATGTCTTGACATTAGCCACCGGTAAACCGTTTGCACGTGCAGTGACCGAGTTGTCTTTCTCAGGAACGTGAAGAGAATTTTGTTTGTTCCTTATGCCCTGAGTGACCGAGAAGCCTATGCCAAGATGGCGAGAGAGAAGTTTGAAAGCTTAGGTAAGGCAAGGATTGCCATTTATCAGCCTTGAGAGGAAAAAAATAAATCCTTGTTTACCTATTTACAGTCCACCTTTCTTACTGAAACTCAAAGAGGATAACACGGTCTACCTTACACAGGGGTGGAATTCTAGCAGGAGCTCCTTTGCATATTAGGCCACACACCCCTGATGTAGCCAATCCTTCATGAGCTTACAAGGCTCTTTTTTGAAAGCTCTTGGAGGATTGGCTACATCTGAGGTGTGTGGCCTAATATGCAAAGGAGCTCCTGCTAGAATTCCACCCCTGACCCTACCATTACATTAACACAGTCAATAGCATGAGACGAATAATAAGCAATGTCATAAGATAATATAAATCAGGAATAAAGCCTTCAGCAGGTGTACCTGATCTTTCTGAACCGGTGAGCATCTTTGGAATTCTGACACGGGATGGTGGGCAGAACCACAAAATGGCTGCCATGGGGGGTGAAGCCAGCCACAAAATGGGTGCCACAGCTTACCTTCAGTCTGACATGAAGACTCTTGTGCTGTGGTAGCAGCTGCTGCTGAAGCAACATTTTCAAAAATTCGCACAGTCCATCAACTCTCCTGTGGCCAATCAGAAGCCCTGCTGGGCCAAAGCCTCACCCGCCCCTGCCCACTTTCTGAAAACATTCAACAGGCACCAGGAAAGATGTTGGCGTGCGTCAAGAGTGCCCCTGGTCACCACTCTGGGGACCCCGGCATACAGTATTTATTACCTATGAAGACTTCCAGGGTTGTTATCCTGAATCAGTGACTTTTAATAGCAAGGACTTTGTAGCCAGATATCCTGATTTGCCACTGAAGTACTGCTGGCCTGTGAAACTGGAGGCTTTGCAGTCCACTAGTGGCTTGAGAATGCCAGTTATTGCAGGAAATAACAGGTCTTAGGTGAACTGATCTCCATGTCTGGGAGGTTGTATTCCGTTTAGTGGCTCAAGTTCCGCACCCCTGTTTCTGCAAGGAAGTGAGAAACGACCATTTAACGACCATGTTATCATTCAATCATTTGGAGCTGAAATAGACTTGGGAGAGTGGGTCTACCTAGGGCCATCTAGAAGGCTTTAGGCCAGAGCAGAGATTTGAACCTGGGATACCCAGATCCTAGTTTGATGCACTAATCGCCTCAGGGCTTTTTTTGTAGCAGGAACTCCTTTGTATATTAGGCCACACACCCCTGATGTAGCCAGTCCTCCTGGAGCTTACAGTAGGCCCTGTACGAAGAGCCCTGTAAACTCCTGAAGGATTGGCTACATCGAGGGGGTGTGGTTTAATATGCAGAGGAATTCCTGCTACAAAATCCCTGAATCACCTTCATCGCATTTGCTCTGTTGTTTAATAGAAACAGCGGCACCGGACACAGAGACCTCCCGATAGGTCCCCCCTTCCTCCCCCATGTCTGTACCATCTGAGCTCTGGTTCTGGAAGTGACTAAAGCTGGTGGAAAGAGGCTGTGGGGGTGGATAAGTGGAAGGCATGGGAAGGGTTACGTTCTCCTCACTCACTGTTCTCCTCCTGCTAAAATCAGATTTCCCACCCCCAACCCCCCACAAAATGGTTGGGAAGGTTCTGCCCCTATTTGGTATCCCATGATGCTTTGGGGAGGGGGGCCAGCTGATGCCTCAGGCCTGCTGATTTTTCATGCCCTAATGAAAAATCAGCACTGATCCTTGTGCAGCTAGTCCCCACAGGAGATTGGGGGGGGGGACCGTTTAGTCACCTGGCACTCCAAAATGAAGATTCCAACAAGCACCAGTTTGCCATACTCTCCTGTACTACTCCATTTCCTGCCCAGACACTGAAACTGCATTCAGATATTCAGACAACCCTATCAGCAGGGGTGGAATTCTAGCAGGAGCTCCTTTGCATATTAGGCCACACACCCCTGATGTAGCCAATCCTCCAAGAGCTTACAAAAAAGAGCCTTGTAAGCTCTTGGAGGACTGGCTACATCAGGGGTGTGTGGCCTAATATGCAAAGGAGCTCTTGCTAGAATTCCACCCCTGCCTATCTGTGTGTGTGTTTCCCTTTATGGGTCCAAACTTGACATATTGCCCTGTAATAACTGAACAATAGCACTTTAGACGCCATTGGGGTTTTGTAATCTATTTTTAATGTAACTGATTTTATTGGTATTAATATATGTATTCTATTTTAATGTTGTACATCGCCCAGAGCCTGGCACTAGCTAGTATGGGGCGATTCATCAAGTTTAATAAATAAAGATAATTGCGCACTCTCCTTTTTTAGTCCCTTTGTGCTCAGCTTGTGGAAGGCTTCCTGGTTTCAGATGCTTTGAACCAATCTTGTTTACAGCGGTGTCTAGTATGGGGTGCCTGGAAAACGGTTTTGTTTGCTCCCCACAAAAGCCATTTTCTGGGCTTGTGATTGTTGCTTTTGGGGGGGTGTCTGCTCTGCACGTGTTTTGCTCTCTCTAGTGGGTGATTTGATATTACATTGCTGTATGTCTGGGCTAAAAACCTGTGGGGAAAAGCCCCAAGATTCTAAACTGCAGTTTAATCCTGATTTAGATATTCATGACTTGTGGGGGGAAAAAACAGAGGGGTGAGGCTCTGACCAAGCCATGCAGGTCTAGGAGGAGTTATCTTGTCAGGGGCATCAAAATACCTTACATTTTGTCTGAGGAGCATCAAAATACCTTAAATTCTGTCTGAGGAGACAGAAGTCAATTGGACGAAGTGCCCCCATTTGGCCTCAAATTGAAACCAGAAAGCTGCCACAAACAAGGGTAGGAAGAAGGGGTGTTCACCAGCACATCTGTGGTGAAAAAGCAGGGGGTTGTCTCTTCACAACTTATTTTTTTTCCCATTTATTTTTAATGTTGTGTCTTTTTCCTTAGGCTACGGACTAGACAGTATTCACAAATCTCCAGATCCCAGAGAAGCTGTAGGAAAAGCGGAAGCAATATTTATTGGTAAATAGGAGCTCCTTTGTGGACTTTCCCTGAACATGCCTCACTTATTCACATTCTTGATAACAACAAAACAAAACTGAAATCTGGAGTTGTTGCCTTAAGAGAGAGATCTAATCTCTGGTTTCTGTTGGTCAGCAGTGACACTGAAGTTATTTGACAGATATCTCCGTTCAAATCTCATGACCAATTGGGGCAGTAACGTCTAGTCTGGTGTAGCAGTTGGGAACTGAAAATTAGGGCAATATCCACCCACTGTTGGGTATTATGCTATGGCAGTTATTTGCAACTGGATTTTTCTGTGCAAACAAGAGAATTTACTTGCAAACGAACAATAATGCTTGATTCAGTAGTGGCTGGATGCAGCCTAGATGTCAGCTCTCAACCCAGCAGTTGACGATATAGGACCACATAAAGCTACATAAGAGAAGCCACGTTGGATCAGGCCAATGGCCCCTCTAGTCCAACACTCTGTGTCACACAGTGGCCAAAACCCAGGGGCCATCAGGAGGTCTACCAGCAGGGCCAGAACTCCAGAAGCCCTCCCACTGTTACCCCCCCCCCAAGCACCAAGAATACAGAACATCACTGCCCCAGACAGAAAGTTCCCTCTATACTTTGTGACTAATAGCCACTGATGGACCTCTGCTCCATATGTTTATCTAATCCCCTATATCTAAGATTTATCTAATTTATTTTATTTATTGATATGATTTGATTTTTAGCCTGCCCTTCCCATAGAACAGGCTCAGGGCAGGTTACATCATAAAAACAATCAACAGTTAAAAACCAATTTAAAATATATAAAATCTATGTTTATCCAGTCCCCTCTTGAAGTTGTCTGTGCTTGTAGTTGCCACCACTTTCTGTGGCAGTGAATTCCACATGTTAATTACTCTTTGGGTGAAAAAGCACTTCCTTTTATCTGTTTTAAGCCTAGTGCTCATTAATTTCATGGAGTGCCCCAAGTTCTGGTATTGTGAGAAAAGGGGGGGGATACTTCTTTCTCTGCCTTCTCTATCCCATGCATAATTTTGTAAACCTTTATTGTGTCACCCCTCAGTCGTCGTCTCTCCATGCTGCCTTTTACTGAGCTGTCTAGCTAATTTGGCAGGGAGTGGTTTTCCCTCATCTTGTATAAAAGGTCTTTCTGAAAGCTGCAACCTGAGATCTTTTAACTGAGGTCTGTGAGGCTGAGCCCTGACCATAGTGGCCCAGAGTAGCCCAATCTCATCAGATCTTGGGTCTGCCTTTATTATTTGGATGGGAGACCACCAAGGAAGGCCAAGGTTGCTAAGCAGAGGCAGGCAATGGCAAACTACCTTTGAATGTCTTTTGCCCTGAGAACCTCATGATAAACCAACTGTGACTTGATGGTCCTTTCCACCCCCACCTTGGATCTTCTGCATACGAAGAATGTGTTATGCTGTTGAGCCATAATCCCTTCCCAATAGCTCTGATCTTGGAGGAATATCGGTCTGGACATGGCTTGGGTCTCCTGCTGGGTTCAGGTCTTGTTCTCCTGGACCTGTGTTAACACAAGTGGTCAGCTTCAGGTCAACCAGACTTCTTTTTCCCTGCAGGTGGTGGCAACACCTTTCGCCTTTTGAAAGCTCTTTATGACAATGGTCTGATACAGCCGATCAGGAAAAGAATTCTCGAGGTAGTATAACTCTTCGGCGCGCGGTAGGAAGGAAAGCGACAGAACGTTCTGAAAGCATAGTTGTGTGGTAGCAAAACATTACAATGTCCAGGGGTGGAATTCTAGCAGGAGCTCCATTGCATATTAGGACACACACACCCTGATGTAGCCAATCCTCCAAGAGCTTACAAGGCTCTTTTTTGTAAGCTCTTGGAGGATTGGCTACATCAGGGGTGTGCAGCCTAATATGCAAAGGAGCTCCTGCTAGAATTCCACCCCTGACAATGTCCTTTATGTTTATGGGCGTTCTGTGCCTGTGTTCTAATTTGGCCTTCTCAGGGAGGCTTCTGTCAGAGTGCATCATCTGCCATATGAAGGCTGAGCAAAACGATAGGATCTTAGTGGATAGCTGTGTAAATTAAAAAACCGCTAAGAGACACCATAAATTTTAAACAACAAGACAGTGTAATGTAGAGGTCAGTGGTGTTCTGACAAAACTTGCACATAGAACTTCAAATAGAAAGCATGTAGCAAAACAATATAAACAGAAGACAGTTCAAAAGCAGTCTTTCCAATCACAAAGGCATGACAATAGTCCAGTATTTAGTTCATGGAACTAAAAGAAGCCCTTCCAAAGATGTCTGTTCTAGAGATCAAGATGTTTCTTCTGTCTTTTTTCAGTTTGGAGGCTTATTTCCCACTGGAACCCAATCTTTACAGTACATTCACAGGAGACCAACAAGGTTCAGAACATTTCTGTGAGATTTCCACCATTAAAATTTATGGTGTCTCTTAGCGGATTTTTAATTTACACATATGAAAGCTGAGCAATCAGTCTCCTATAATAGCTGCATAGCGATAGATTTGTCTCCACAGTAGAAACTTGGGCCCACGTGTTTAGTGCAGCTGTTATCTGACACTTGGGTCCTGCACCGAATGTTGTGTTCAAGTCCAGTAGAACCCCTGAGCTAGACTTTGATGCCAAAACACCTACACATTCTTATCCGGTTGCACTCCCCAAATGTGTACTCGCTAGATATGCTTTAAACACCCAGATTCCTCTCGCTGTTAGGAATGTAACAGGAAACAGCCCTGGACGCCGTCGCATATCATCACAAAACTGGCGTGCCTCCCTTTGCACCACGGAGCATCGTTAAGTACAGATACTGATGCCGACTTTGTGATCTTTGTAAAGAACAGAGCCAAGTTGGACTGGAGGTCTTGAGCAAGGGTCTTTGAATCAGTGTTTCCTTGTTAGCATTTTCTGTTTTTTAAAAAACTTAAAAATGCATTGTGTCTTGTAGGATGGGATCCCGTACATGGGATCCAGCGCAGGAACGAACGTGGCCACGATCAGCATCAACACGACCAACGACATGCCCATCGTGTACCCCCCTTCCTTGTCGGCCCTTGGTTTGGTTCCTTTCAACATCAACCCGCATTACTTGGATCCGGATGTCAACAGCACTCACATGGGGGTAACGTCTTTTCAGACCAACTTTAGCCACAGCTGCATGCCATTTCTGCTGAGGAACGCTGCCCTTCAGAAACATAAAGAGACTCTACCCTTTGGATAACGGTTTCTCTGTAGTTTGGCATCATATTTGGAAGGGTGACAGGCACGCTTATGAAGCGGAGCGCTCTGCAGACACACGTGGGTTGAGGCTCTGCCTCACAGGTAGAATGCGTACTTTGGCCTGCAGAAGGTTTCAGGTTCAATCCCCGGCATCTCCCCGCAGCATGAGACCTTGCATACCTGAGACTTTGGACAGCTGCTGCTGCTAATCAGAGCAGACATGGGGGTGGGTCTTACCTCTGTCTTGCCACTCCACTGAACAAAGGTTAAAGCCTTTATGAGAACATCAGAAGAGTCCTGCTGGATCAAGTCAAAGGTCCATCCAGTCCCGTTTCACGCCACAGCCAACCAGTTGCTCTGGGGCAGGGGTGGGCCAAACTTGCTTAATGTAAGAGCCACATAGAATAAATGTCAGATGTTTGAGGGTTGTAAGACATGGGCAGGAAGAAGGAGGAAAACTAGATGGGAGGGAGAGGTGGAAAGAAAGCAACTTTAAATGCATTCTCCAAGCTGCCAGATGGGGCCTTTGAGAGCCTCACTGTGTATGTGAAAGAGCCACATGTGGCTTCTGAGCCACAGTTTGGCCACCCTGCTCTGGTGAATATAACCGAGGCTTTCCCTGCTGGTGCTGGGATCCAGATGTTTACTTATATTTTATGTTTGTGTTTTATATCAATACTGGTTTTTATGAAATGTGAGCTGCCCTGAGCCTGCTTCGGCGGGGAGGGCGGGATATAAGCTGAATAAATAAAAAAATATATATGGAGGATCCCTTTAATCCCTATGGTTAGCAGCCATTGGTGGTCTTTTCTTTGAACCTGCCTAAGCTCATTTTGAAGCCATCTATACTTGTGGCCATCAACGCATCCTCTGGCAGTTTCACATCTTAATCTCTAGCTGGTATTTCTTTTTGTCTGTCTGGTTTCGTTTCCCCGTCAACTTCGCTGGGTGCCCCCAAGTTCTTGTATTCTGGGAGAGGGGGAAAAAGTCCTCTCTATCTGCCCCATGAATAGGGTTATAAACTTCTACCATGCTGCTTCTTATGAACAGCTTGTGCATCTGCTTCTGGCCTTCATGCATCCCAGCAAGAATCATAGAGTTGGAAGGGACCTCCAGAGTCATCTAGTCCAACCCCCTGCACAATGCAGGAAACTCACAAATGCCTCCCCCTAAATTCACAAGATCTTCATTGCTGTCCAAGGAAGGAGAGCCCACCACCTCCCGAGGAAGTCTGTTCCACTGAGGAACCGCTCTGACTGTCAGGAAGTTCTTCCTAATGTTGAGCCGGAAACTCTTTTGATTTAATTTCAACCCATTGGTTCTGGTCCTACCTTCTGGGGCTACAGAAAACAATCCCACACCTTCCTGTATAGGGCAGCCCTTCAAGTACTTGAAGATGGTGATCCTATCACCTCTCAGCCGCCTCCTCTCCAGACTAAACAGGCCCAGCTCCTTCAACCTTTCCTCACAGGATTTGGTCTCCAGACCCCTCACCATCTTCGTCGCCCTGCTCTGGACCCGTTCCAGCTTGTCTATATCCTTCTTAAAACTTGGTGCCCAAAACTGAACATTCCAAGTGGGGTCTTAGCAGAGCAGAGTAGATCTGCAAGATGTTACAGCTTCAACTAGGTATAAATCTGTGTCTATTTGTAGATTGAAGTTGCGCTTCCAGTGGCAGCATATGCAGCTTGCCTTTTAAAATCCTTGTTTCTTGAATTCAGAAAACGCTTCCTGACACACCCACTCCACTTGTATTAAGAATAGAGAAAGTTTACTTTATTTAGTTCTCTCCAATTACAAATTCTCATTTGGGTTCCTAAAACCTAAAATGAACCTTTAAAAAAAAACCCTTATCTTGAAGACACACATTTTATTCATCCTATACACCAGGGGTGGCCAACAGTAGCTCTCCAGATGTTTTTTGCCTACAACTCCCATCAGCCCTAGCCAGCATGGCCGATGGCTGGGGCTGATGGGAGTTGTAGGCAAAAAACATCTGGAGAGCTACCGTTGGCCACCCCTGCTATACACCTAACAAGAGAATAAACAACATTTAACCGGCGTTGTGTCTTAGGTTCTAAAATATGACTATGTTTTTATCAGGTGGGTAATTTTTTTTTTGTTAATTATAATTGCAGGAAACTCGTGAGAAAAGGATTCTTCAGTATCACGAAGAACCAAACACCCCTCCAGTGCTGGTGAGTTTTTTCCATCCAAAAGCTGTGTTTTTTAAAGGTTCCTCCCCCACCACCACCATTTGGCGTACTAGTTTAAATTGGAGTTCACTGGGCATGTACCAGAAAGCAACCTGCTCTGTCTCAGACTGAGCCCTAGTTGCACGACTCCAAAATGGAAGGGTGCATTGTAATAAACAGAGCACATGGAACTGAGGAAGGTCCATAAACAGACAACAGTGGCTTGGTCAATTGTAAAAATATTTTATTTACTTCATTTATACCCCACCTTTCTCCCAACAGTGACCCAAGGTGGCTTACCTGATTCCCCTATCCTCCATTTTATCCTCACAACAATCCTGTGAGGTAAATTAGGCCCAATGTTCCCTCTAAGGTGTGAAGTCTAGTGAGCAAAAATTCTACTTTGTGAGCTCCTAGCATTAAAGTTGTGAGCTACTGCATAAATTAGTGTGCTCTGGGGTCCTCCTTCCTGAGCAGGCTGAGCTAAGACAAAAATGTGTGAGCCAGAGGCTAAAGAACTTGAGCTAGCTTACATGAACTCAGCTTAGAGGGAACACTGGTTAGGCCAAGAGTATGCAACTGGCCAAGGTCTCTCAGTGAGCTTCCATGACAAAGTGGAAATTCGAATCTGGGTCTCCAAGATCCTGGTCTGATAACCACTACACCACTGGATTCATTTAGGAGAACACATCATTCTCCTGTCTTCCATTTTATCCTCCCAACCACCACAGCAAGTTTCGTGGCAGAGTGAAGACTCGAACTGATCTTCTGCCTGAACTTCGTCTGACACTCTGAACTGTGACCTCACACTGGCATTCATTGACTTCCACCCCACCATCAACCTGCCAATGAACCAGTCTACGCCAGAAATACATTTTCTGGACACTACTGTTAAAATACACAATGGATGCATAGACACTATCTTATACTGGAAACCTACTGACTGACACATACCTGCATGCCTCCAACTACCATCCCAAACATACCAAACGATCCAGTATATACAGCCAGGCTCTACACTATAGCCGCATTTGCTCCAATCCTGCTGACAGAGATTCTCACCTGAGGGATCTATAACAAACCTTTTTGGAACTAAAGTACCCACCTGATGAAATCAGGAAATAGATTAACAAAGCCAGAATGATACCCAGAGAAAACCTGTTACAAGACAAACCCAAAAAAGGCAATAACAGAACACCACTAGTGGTCACACACAACTCTCAACTGAAAACACTAACAAATCATCAACAACTTACAACCTCTATTGAATAGTGACAGCTCTCTTTCAAAAGTACTGGGGGGTAAACCTTTTTCTTGCACTCTCAGAACTTCAAGAACAGAATGGAGAGGGGAATTGCTGAATTACAAACTATTATGAAACTTGGAACAAACACCTCCCCAGGACTAAACAGAGATGTTGCTTTGTTTATTTATCTTATTACATATGCTAAACCCACTTTCCCCAAGTATGACGATATATCCACAGTATTCCAATGTATTTCTCTTTTAGGATAGTGTATAAGAATAATGCTTTTGTGTTGACATACTCAAACAAGGGATATTGGCTGTTTATCTCACTACATATACTAAACCCATCTTCCACTATATTTTAATGTATTTTTTTCCTAATGGCAAACTAGAATGATGTATATATTTATGTTACATGTTAAAAGGTAAATTAGTTGGACAGGAAAAACTTCTGGGAAAGAAATGCCCTCATTTTGACCCAGTTTATTAGCAATAGAATAATTAACAGGCATTCTCACATTCTGATATGTTACTGCTTTATGGTTTCCCGCGCTAATGCAACCCAGATCAAAGGTTTTCTGAATTTGCTAATTTTACTATTCTGCTATTGGATTTTAACTTTTGGATTTCGTGCATGCACACGAAAGCTTACGTTCTGAATAAAACTAAGTTGGTCTTAAAGGTGCAATCGACTCCCTATTTTGTTCTCACCATGGCTTGTTATGCTTTTCCTTAAGTATATACTAGAGATAATTATTCCCCCTTCCCCAAGTTCAACAATTATAGACAGTGCACTGTAGAGAAACCAAAAGTTCCAGTTCATACAGTCAGAGTGACAAGTTCAGAACACAGGTTGATCTGGGAAGGCTTTGACCTTTGTATCACTGTATTTTCCTCAGCATGCTCACAACTTAGTTTTTCTTCACGTCGCAATTACTGTATTGTTGCCAGGCACAAGGTCATGTGGATCTGCCCTGATTTTTGCTGTGGCAGTAATAATAATTTTTTTTAATTTATTTCTATTTATTTGAGATTTATATCCCGCCCTTCCCACCAGGTGGCTCAGGGCGGCTGACTTAATGTGGTGTTCTTAACTCAATTCAGGGCTTGCGTGAAGGATCGCTGCTGCTTGTGGAAGGAGATAAAGCTACCTTGCAAGGAAAAACTGGGGCTCGGCTGTTTGTGAGGTAAACTAAAGAGATGTGTTCCTTTTGCCACTTGAATGATAGTGCATTTTTTGCTTACTAAACCAGTTTTTCTATACCACCTTTCATCTCCTGATGAAGTAGAGGCAGTACATGATCTTTTAAAAAATCCCCTCAGTATAAAACAGCCCCCAAGCTTCAATAGTGCTAAACTTCAGAATCCCAATAATATCAAAGTCCGGCTTTTAAAACTAGCAGCCCCCCAAACCTGAGCACTAGCAAACCAGCTGATTTGGATGAAAGGCCCCATGAAATGAGACACCATTTTATGAGGCCAGTGGAAAACGAGAGATGGTGTGGCCCAGCCTGTTAGCGGTGGTGTTAACAAGGGCCCAGATGCCAAGTGTTGTTCACTACAGCCCATGCAACAGATTTAGTGTAGTGGTTAAGAGCAGCAGGACTTTAATCTGGAACACCGGGTTTGATTTCTGACTCCTCCATGTACAGCTGGCTGGGTGATCTTGGGTCAGTCACAGTTCTCTCCGAGCTGTTCTCTCAAGAGCAGTTTTCAAAGAACTCATCCCCACCTACCTCACAAGGTGTCTGTTGTGGGGAATCGAAGGTGATTTTAAGTCACTCCAAGACTCCTTTGGGTAGTGAAGGGCAGGGTATAAAACCAACTCTTTGTGTGAACAAACATACAGATTTTTTGCTTCACACCTCCCTAGCTCAAGACTGAGCATCATTTAAGACGAAATTGTTTTTGTGAAATTTAAGTACCTACAGAGGTGTTTTAGAAAGGAGGCTAATGTAGCTTTCGAGCCCTTAGAATCTGCCATTTGCCTCAGGGACAGAACACTCTGTGTTGGCTTCATGCTTTGAAGGCCCTTATGCAACACTTTCTCACATTTGCCTTTTCCAGCCCTCCACATTAGCAGGGTTAAAACTCACCAGAATAATAGAAACAGCACCCATGCCTTTAATAAAGGAGATCTCAGTGGCCATTATGGAGGTTGCTAGGCAACCACAACAATATCACCAGTCTTCAGTAAAAGACAGGGCGTACAGAGCGGGGGAGAGAACATGCGGGTATTTGTATGTTCCCCATTTGTTGTTGTCTAAAACTACTTTTTTCAAAATTTGCAAAGTTACTCATTTTCTCTTTGTTTAGAGGGAATTCCCCAACAGAACATAAACCAGGAATGGATTTTAGCTTCCTGCTGGCTGAGGATCTTGAGAAGCCTTAAAACATCTGTCATGTCCAAACCAGTATGCCTGCTGAATCGGTATCAAAATGCCTTGAACAGGGTGTGGGGCCAAAATTGTCACCAACAGTTGCCACTGGTTCTTAAATTACTGGGCCTTGTGCCTGGCTTTTGGGTGGAGTTTGGGCTTTCCAAAGCTGAGCTCCAGAATCTCTTGGTGATAATGTTTAGATCCGGGAGATGCATACCAACCAGTATGAAGTCTTAAGAGCATATGCAGAGTGTTCTTCCCTTTGCCACTGAGCAGTCACTGTCTGCAGAGGAGGGACTTCCAGCTCAGAGTTTGTGATGTCCACCTCGTACCTCATCTCACCTGAATGGAAGATTACAGTAATGGTGCAGTAGACAAACCAGAACAGGATCCCCAGTTCCTCTGTCTTCCTAAAAAAAATGGCTGGAAAAGTTTTGTACCCCTGCTTAAGCAATAATTTTGAAAACAAAACAATAAAGTTCTTCGGAGCTAACAGAGTCAGTGTTTTCATTCGGACAAGGCAGGCCTACTGCAAGCTTCTCTTCTGTAGAAGATCCAGAGAAGTTAGCTGCAAAACAGTTGAGAGTCCAGTAGCACCTTTTAAGGCTAACAAATTTTATTCTGGCATAAGCTTTCAGGAAACACAGCTCTTTTCATCTGACAAAGAGATGTTTCTCGAAAGCTTATGCTACAATAAAATTTGTTAGTCTTAAAGGTGCTACTGGACTCTCTTCTGAAAAAGGACACACGTAGCTCATTGGGCAAGCCTGTAGCTATGGGAGGGAGGGCCTGGAGGGGCCAGTCTGCTCTATTTAACCCCCCCCCCCTTTCCTCTGTAGGGCCCCTCTGTTGGAACCAACAAAAAGGGAGGTAGCGCGAGAGAGAGAAACAGCGAGAGAGAGTGGCAAGAGAGAGTGAGCACGTGACTGCAAGGGGGACAGCGAGAGCAGCAGAAAAAGAAATGGAGAGAAAGCGGCAGAGAAAGAGAGCATGACTGCAGTGGGGACGGGGAAAGCAGCACAGAGAGCGCAACGGGGGCGGAGAGAGCAGCAGAGAAAGAGAGAGAAAAAACCATGAGAGAGAGGCAGAGCGAGAGTGCAGTTGCAACAGGACAGGGAGAGAGCAGCAGAGAGAGAAATGGAGAGGGAGAGGCAGAGGGAGAGCACGACTGCAACAGGGACAGGGAGAGAGCAGCAGAGAGAGAAATAGAGAGAAAGTGGCAGAGCGAGAGTGCAGTTGCAACAGGGACAGGGAGAGAGCAGCAGAGAGAGAAACGGAGAGGGAGAGGCAGAGCGAGAGTGCAGTTGCAACAGACAGGGAGAGAGCAGCAGAGAGAGAGAAATGGAGAGGGAGAGGCAGAGTGAGAATGCGACTGCAATAGGGATAGGGAGAAAGCAGCAGAGAAAGAAATAGAGAGGGAGCAGCAGAGCGAGAGTACGACTGCAACAGGGACAGGGAGAAAGCAGCAGAAAGAGAGAAACGGAGAGGGAGAGACAGAGTGAGAGCGCAACTGCAACGGGGATGGAGACAGCAGCAGAGAGAGAGAGAGAGAGAAAATCGCGAAAGAGTGTTAGAGCGAGAGTGCAGTTGCAACAGGGACAGGGAGAGAGCAGCAGAGAGAAACGGAGAGGGAGAGGCAGAGCAAGAGTTCAGTTGCAACAGGGACAGGGAGAGAGCAGCAGAGAGAGAAATGGAGAGGCAGAGTGAGAGCGCGACTGCAGCAGGGACAAGGAGAGAGCAGCAGAGAGAAACGGAAAGGAGAGGCAGAATGAGAGCAGCAGAGAGAGAAATGGAGAGGCAGAGTGAGCGTGACTGCAACAGGGACAGGGGGAGAGCAGCAGAGAGAAACGGAGAGGGAGAGGCAGAGTGAGAACACGATTGCAACAGGGACAGGGAGAGAGCAGCAGAGAGAGAGAAATGGAGAGGGAGAGGCAGAGCGAGAGCGCGACTACAACAGGGACGGAGAGAGCAGCAGAGAGAAATGGAGAGGGAGAGGCAGAGGCAGAGCGAGAGCACAACAGCATGAGAGGCAGAGAGAGAGCAACAGGAACAGAGAGAGCAGCAGCAGAAAGAAAAAACAGCGATTGTAAGACACACTAAAATAACCCCCCACCCCACCCCCTCACCTCATTTATTATGGGAACTCTCCCCTTCCCCGCCTTTTTTTCTTTTTTGGGGTGAGAGAGAGCTGGGACGGAGGGCTGGCGGCTGGAGGGAAGAAGCAGCCAAGCCCCGCAGCCCCCTCCCCAACAAATTTTTCATCTCCCAGACCCCTCTACCCAAAATTTTCTGGCTATGGGGCTGCCGCTGGGTGAGAGTGGTGTGTCCAAATCTGAATCCTGATCCAAAAGTGGATCAGGAAGACTGTGAACATAAGAGAAGCCATGTTGGATCAGGCCAATGGCCCATCCAGTCCAACACTGTGTCACACAGTGGCCTGTGAAAGGGGGGTGGGCTTTCCCTGTTTTATTGATGTGTGCATGCACTTTTTTTTTTTGCAAGTGGGTCACCATACCATGCTATTTTGTTTGTGTCACTGTATTGGAAAAAAGCTGGTGACCACTGTCGGAGTGGAACTGCGGGGATGCGGGGTGACATTGTATGGGGCTCTTTAGCTTGGAGAAACGTCGACTGTGGAGTGTCATGATAAGAGGTTTACAAGATTATGCATGGGATGGAGAAAGAGAAAGAAGTACTTTTCTCCCTTTCTCACAATACGAGAACTCGTGGACATTCAATGAAATTGCTGAACAGTCAGGTTAGAACGGATAAAAGGAAGTACTTCTTTACCCAAAGGGTGATTAACACATGGAATTCACTGGCACAGGAGGTGGTGGTGGCTACAAGCATAGCCAGCTTCAAGAAGGGATTGGATAAAAATATGGAGCAGAGGTTCATCAGTGGCTATTAGCCACAGCGTATTGTTGGAACTGTCTGGGGCAGTGATGCTCTGTATTCTTGGTGCTTGGGGGGGGGGAAGCGGAAGGGCTTCTAGCCCCACTTGTGAACCTCCTGATGGCACTTGGGGGGTTTTTGGCCACTTTGTGACACAGAGTGTTGAACTGGATGTGCCATTGGCCTGATCCAACATGGCTTCTCTTATGTTCTTATGCGCTGACTGCAGCATGCTACAATTTGGTTGTGTGTGTCTGACATGCTGCTTTGTGGCATCCCCTCTTTGCAGTACATTAGTATTGTTGGCTATGGCCTAACTCTGCTCTCAGTTTGTTGCAATAACCTTTTTTTCTTCCTCCTCCGTTGGACTCCTTTGAGGGTTTCTATTGGTCAAGAACATGCTGGACACAGATTTGTGTAACAAGCCTTAGGAGTGATGTGTGCGCAGTGGCAACAAGACCTGGCACTGTGAAACTCTCAGAGGCACAAGAGATGAAGACTGTCAGTTTGAGTCATCTTGGTTGCATCATTGGGCACATTTTTAAAAGAGGTTGGGCCATCGAAACGAAGCGGGAAAAGGCCCTACTGAACATTGGAAAACAATTTGAAGAGAGGGTTAGATTAAACATCTTCTCCAGAAGAGGGAACTGAGGGGAAATGGTGCCTCTCCCCTCAGCACGTTGATTTCGGCAGAAAACACTGTGTCATGTGCCACAGGGGAGAGGGTGCTCTTTTCAGCCTGTTGAAGCTAGAAAGTTTTCTTTGAGGCCAGCCTGCGCGTGTGCAGTCCAATGTGTGCCTGCATGGAAGAACAAACACAAACTTGCTCTTTCCCACCAACTCTGAGCGCTCTTCCTTGTTGGGAGATACAAAATCAGAATAAAGAGTTTGTTACGTCGCCCAGGTAACCTACCGCTGTCATCCCACCTGAAATAATCCGACTGACTAAACCAGGCAGGGTGTCAAACTTGCGGCCCAAGGGCTGGATCAGGCTCCCGGAGAGCTCCTCTCAGGTCTGCAAGCAACGCACTGTGAAGTAGGTGGGGCTCTTTCAAGGACAACCTCTGCGATGGCTATGGCTAACCCAAGGCCATTCCAGCAGGTGCAAGTGGAGGAGTGGGGAATCAAACCTGGTTCTCCCAGATAAGAGTCCACGCACTTAACCACTACACCAAAAGTTCACAATTCCCAGCCATTTCATGTTTTCCCCTGGGTCTTAGGCTCAAAGCATTGACTGAGATTTCTGTAATGATTGTCAATAAATCAAAAATAAGTTTGCAACTTACAGATACTTACCTGATCAGCATACTCAAGATTGCTACAGCACAGACATTGTCTCCAGATTTTGATGCAGTAATTCAGGGCAAGAGGTGACAGTTATCAGAAACTTAAACAAAATTTTGCAAGAGTGCTAACCTTTTAAGCATCTTTTAAGTTTTGTTAAAAATCTTTAATTATGTTTGTCTGTGCCCTTTATAAAGTTTATATCTCCACTACTTGGCATTACATTTTATGACACACATGGCCTGGCCTGACAAGGTCTCATTTACGTCAGATCGTCCCTCATAACAAATGAGTTTGACACCCCTGGACTAAACTGTATGCATATCTGTTTCTGTGTACATGCTATGTTTGACCAAGGTCAGGAAGCAATAATTAAACTATTACTACGTGCAAAAATCACATGTTCTGTTTTTTATTTAATTAGCTTCAGACTCTTCCATTATATATAAACCTAATTAGATAATCGTTTTATGTACAAAGTCAGCAAGCATTTTAAAAAGGGTTAAGTTACAAACGTGTGAATCCTACAAAGTGCAAAATTTTAAAACATTTTCCAACATGCTGTACAGAAAACAAATTCAGTGTTGGCCAATATACATACATACACACTTAGAATTATAAATCTTACCAGTCAAAACTTATTAAAATAATACAAACAGTATATTACTTAACCTTAAAAGCATCCCAAAAAATACAAGAAAGGTATTGCACAGAAGACTAACAAATATTTTAACATTGCATGAAGGCTAGTAATATCAAAACACTTCATTCCATCTAAAATTTGAAGGCATTTTTGGCATTAAGATTAATTTATAATCACAATTGCACAATCAGAATTACCTGTATGAGATTATCATTTGCCATTACCGCTATAAGGGTTAACGTCCCATTTCAACTTTGAGTGTAGTGTTTTAAGCAAACGCAGAGGCACGTGATAAGTGAATCTTTGTTCAGAAAAATAAAATCAAGCTTTTAAGTAGCAGCACAATTTCCACAGCAAGTTGCTAAAGAATAGAAAATGCAATTCTACAAATTCCTATGATTTTGAACTGTTGTGCTCTCATTCAATGTCCCCTGACCTTTTTTTTCTTGCAATGTTGTAAAGAACATGCATATAATTGGGTCAGCAAGAGGACATTTAAGAAAATTAAATCGATCTGACCACAGCCACATCCTGTCAGCAGTTGCCATTACATTCCTAAAGCACCCTTCTATAAATGTTTGTGGTCTAAACTACTTGTATAAAAGTCTGTGGTCTGAACAACTTGAATAAATGTTTGTGGGCTGAACTACTTCCTCCTGCTTTGAAAATTAGGCTTGGTACCCCCAAAATGAGGGTTTCCCTTGCCACTGCTGGAAGTATCGTTATCCACAAACAAGTCCCCATATTGTGGAAAGACCCCTACATAGCTGGGTTTCCCAGTGATGACCCATGCTATAGGGATAACCCATGAAGCAGATCTATGCGTTGTCAAAAGGAGAAAAAAGAATATAAGTGTTACCCAAAAGTGAAGTCCATCACCCAGCAGGGAAAAGTACTACTAAGCAAGTAAATATGAAGACTGATTCGAACTTGTTAAAAATACATAATTTAAATATTAACAGAAATACTCAAATGTTACTATCTGCCACCGTGTCCATTAACACTGGGACCAATTTCTCAATAGCACTGCTCATCCCCCAGTCTTCTGTTTTCCCATGGTGCAAGCAATTTCCCATCAGTAGCTCTGTGGGCGCATTTTGACATGGGGCTACCTTCAGTTCCCCACAGTTTTTTGATGATGTCTTCATTGCTGCACAGGGAATTGGAAGGAGTCCCATGTCAAAATGCGCCCACGGAGCAACTGGTGGGAAATCGATTGCTTGCGCTAGGGGAAAACAGAAGTCTGGGGGCAGAGCAATGCTAGTGAGAAATCAGTCTGATTTTCGCCATTACTATTGGCTTCCTAAAACTGAATTTCCAGAAAATGCTGCTACAGACTAGTCAATGTTTACTCCCATTATTCCATTCAATTCTTCAGAGTAGTGTTTTTTGACTTTTCCAGAACCAAGATCGACTTTTAACCCCAGCCACAGGACTCACTGAGCTGTAAGCACACCACGACGACATGACAAGAAGAGGAGGAGCCAATCTCTCCAAACCTGTCTGTTCCATAAAGCAGGGGTGGCCAACGGTAGCTCTCCAGATGTTTTTTGCCTATAACTCCCATCAGTCCCAGCCAGCGTGGCCAATGGCTGGGGCTGATGGGAGTTGTAGGCAAAAAATATCTGGAGAGCTACCGTTGGCCACCCCTGCCATAAAGGAACCCCTGCAATTTCTGAATGACCTAATCTCACTGCTCTACTGCTCCTCTTAGCATACATGCAACAGCACCCTTGGTCCTGAGGGACGCAAAACAGTGCCTTTCAGAAAGCAGCAAAAAATGGGCACTCTTTAAGGTTTCACAAACCCAATAGGTTGAAGATCACTGCCCTAAACAGGCAGTGCAACATCATTCAGCGTGATTTCAATGGGCCGATGCATACTTAACCCTATCAGGTAATATCTTTGACATTTTGAAGATTCAGGGGTGGAATTCTAGCAGGAGCTCCTTTGTATATTAGGCCACACTCCCCTGATGTAGCCAGTCCTCCAAGAGCTTACAAAAAAAAAGCCTTGTAAGCTCTTGGAGGATTGGCTACATCAGCAGGGTGTGGCCTAACATGCAAAGGAACTAGAATTCCACCCCTGTGAAGATTAATGACTGTTTATTCCCTGAACAAATCAAGCATCCCAATTTTGGGACAAGTAAACCCTGTTCAGGAGAATTCTTGAGCTTGCGCATAACTGTAGTTAGAACACTGTCTGAAGTAGACCATTCACTTGGACAGTCAGATCCTACACAATATAAGAACAGGAGACATTTTGCATTCCACATTTCACAACATGAAGAGAGAACAGCCAAAACCAGAACTGGAAACCATGGTCTGGGTTTCCAACCACGGTTTGGCTTTAGCTCCAAAATTTCAGTCAGTAAATTTAGCTATGTACTGGGCTGAAGCCAGTGTGTAGGTGTAAAGATATATTTTTTTTTATACAAGAGCCACCATTTTAACAAATTCTGACCAAGTAAAAAAGGCGTTCACGGGATGGGGACAAATACACGTGACACAGAAGAATTTAATTATAGCCAATGGGATTTCAGTACTGTGTTTTATTTCCACTGATTTCACCAGGAATCGGTTTCCACACAGTGAGCAAAATATTTTTTGGGAAGTCCTTTGGTGCTGTTTTTTTTGTTTGTTTGTTTGTTTTAAAACCTTTCTATTGAGAAGTTTGTGCTGCTAGCCACTTCAAATGCTAGCGTTTGAAACAACGTTTTTCATATTTACCAGATATTTCACATTTTATCTATTTATTGGTTTATTATCAGTTCTCTGTGATCTATCCTTTTAGGTCGCTCCCCTCTTGAGGAGAAAAAGGCCCACAGATTTGGTGAATCAAAAAGGCATTGGGATTATATAACAACAAAAAGTGTCGGGTTTTAGACTATTCTGAAATCTGTCAGAGAAGCCTCAAGTCACAGTCTTATTTTATTAAATTAAATAAATAAACAAGAATCCCAACAGCTTCTGCCCCTCCCCTGCTCTACAAATCAGATTAGGACCAGACGATAATGCAGCAATATCTATTGAAAAGTAACCTGAAATCTCATAAGAGACCCCCTAAAGGCTGTTCCCTCCCCCACCAAGCTATAAATCAGCAACATCTCATAAAATAAACCAACTAGGCAAGAAATATTTGCTTCTACTTCAAAATAAGGGGGGGGGACATTTGCTAAAAGCTCATTTAAGGGGAAACTGTGCAAGGGAAAGACCGTCAACATCTCTGGCTTCCTCATCTGGACTACATGCCCATTTAAATTTTCAGTCTAGTACCTTGAAGTTCCTTTCAACTAAAAAAAAGAATCCAAAATATACACAACTTCATCCCAAAGCTATACAGTGAGAGGAAATCACCACCCTAATGCCATAAAAACGTACTCTACAGAAAGCCGCTCAAAAACAGGTACCCAATTACATCGGTTTAAAAAGGAACATTTGACATCCAACGTCCACCTTCAGTTTGAAACCTCTCACAGACAAACTTTCACATTCACCAACACCTTAAACACTTCCAAATTATCTTCGGTACAGCTACTACAAGAATGACTTCCTCCAGCATCCATTACTTAATTTGAAATCTCCTTATATGTGAATTGCATTAACCTCTTTGATCCCAGTTGAAAATGCCCCTCGTTCCTCAAACGTAATAACCCCAAACTCCTAGGGAAGACCCACGTACTTCAGAAACTTTTTGGCCTGTAAGGAAATATGGGCAAACCTGTGATATCCACCTTCAAACACACGGTGGTAAGAGACTACCCATTTCATTATTTTGTTTTCAGTTATACAGATAACCTTATTTTAAACAAAACCGAAAAAGAACTCCCAACAAAAGAACTCATCCTAACACAAAAATATCCTTTGCCCTGGAAGACAGAATTTTCATGAAAGCTTTTGTGTGAAAACACGAGAACTACAGAGGTATCGCACTTTGCCCTTTCCTGAACACAGTGGCTTAGAACCAGCCTCAGATGGCTTTCAAAAACAAGTTATTCCTCACTCAAACAAAACTTTCCATTGTACACAGAGAATATGGGCAAGAAGCACAGCGCCTTTCTTTTGTGAGATATGCACACACACAGAATAATTTTAAATCCATACACTTAGATTCCCCCTACAAACACACACACAAACTACAAACATTTGATTGATCAGTGTATGGCTGAGAAAGGTCAGCAGAGTTTGAACTGAACTCAAAGGTCACTTTTTGCTAGTGAAGGGAAGGGCAATTTTTTTGCTGATCCTTCTGCCACAAAGTATCTCCAAAGAGTTTTTCTTCTCAAGCTTACAAAAGTCCGAATTAACTGTCAACCTATATACTCCAGAATTAAACATTTTCTGGAACTTCTGAGATGAAAAATGGATGTTTCCTATTTCAGTATCTGTCAAGTGCACGGGTGGAATTCTAGCAGGAGCTCCTTTGCATATTAGGCCACACCCTCTGATGTAGCCAATCCTCCAAGTGTTTACAAGGCTCTTTTTTGTAAGCTCTTGGAGGATTGGCTACATCAGGGGTGTGTGGCCTAATATGCAAAGGAGCTCCTGCTAGAATTCCATCCCTGGTCAAGCATAACGCGTGGCTGAGATCCAGAAGACCACTGGGGCTTTTCTGGCACAATGGCGGGGCCCTACGCCTCTCCCTCCAAGACAATTGTGAACTTCAACTGTGTGCTAGAGGTATTTTGCAGGTGGGAAAGAAGTAAGACCAGCTGCAGACAGGTGACTACTTGTGCATTTGTAAACAGGCTCAGTGGATTGTGGCCTTTATAATATATATATTACAGTAAGCAACAAGAATGTAGTGAATGGCCAACGGGAATATTGGTGATCCCTGACAAATACAGTGGATATTCTAAAAATCTGGGGAACAGAGAGGAATACAGTCACCTAAGTATTCACTGGCTTACGTCCAAAGATTCAGGAGGCCATTTCTGGACATTCGCCAACTAGAGTTGTCAAGCACTCCTATGTGTGAACAGCTGACACATTTTTGAAATTCACTGTGACACATACAAACCAAAACACAGATTTGCACCCACGTACAAGTTTCTCACACACACACAAATGAAATATATATGCTTATACACATACCATCTATACGTGCCGAAACATCTATACATGCTGAAACATCACATTTCCTTATTGCTTCTGACATATTAACACAATGGCAGAGAACTGCAGATGCTGTAGGACAATTTGTATATGCGCCTGTGGAAATTGTGCTGTTGCTTCCAACATAATTGGGGGGGGGAATAAATTGAGAAAGTGATTGAATAAAAATCTGTGGAATCCACAAGGGGAGGCAGGAACAGAAATCACACAGAGTCTTGAGTGTTATATTCAGTCTCTCCCGACGAAATCTGGCTAATCCGTTTGCTCGATCCCCACAACTTTCGGGAGAGCTGGCCCGCGCGCATCTGTTCAAAGTAATTCAGAAAAAAACAAAAAGAAAGGGGAGGGGAAGGGAAGGGGAGAAGGGGATAAATTAAATGAAAACTTCAGACACTGATTCCGGAGAAACACAGAGGCAGGACAACATGCGGCACACATTCAAAACGACAGAAGCAACGAAAAACATTCTTAACAAAATAACTCAAGGCTTAGACACCGCTGAAGCAGACAAACAACAGAAAACAAATGCGACTTCACACTGTCAAGTGTTCTCCCCACCACCACATTTCTTGACCCTTCTTGAAACTGGGAGTTTGGATTGCGGGGGGGGGGGGGGCAGGTTGTGATGTGTTTTTAAATACAGAATTTAAAAGGTCCAATGTAAAAGAACCAAACCAGTCTTAAAACGTATTTACCAGAGAGCCAGTCTCAACATGACAGGGCCTCTGTATAAACATGTGGAAAGTAAATTTGGGGTCAAATAATCAAATGCTTGGCAATGTCCTGATCAGAACAGGATCCTGTGCAACATAATTGATAAATTTCACAATCCCAAATCTGTCTACATCTAAACTGATCCTGAATGAAATAAATTAAATCCAAGCAAGAATGATCTTTAAATGGTGTAATCTTGATCACAACCTGGGCCTATGTCCATACAGGCCCATAAAGCCAGTGCTCTGAAAGGCATTCCAGTTTCTGTGATTAACATACACAGGGCTTTTTCTGCAGCAGAAAGTCCTTTGCATATTGGGCCACGCACCCCTGATGTAACCAGTTCTTCAGAAGTTTACTGTAGGCCCTGTAAGAAGAGCCCTGTAAGCTCTTGGAGGACACATCAGGGGGTGTGGCCTAATATGCAAAGGACTTCCTGCTACAAAAAAAAAAGCCCTGAACATACAGGAACTTTTTGGCAGAAATGCACCAACCAGACTATGGATAATTCACAAGGAAGTAATACTGTTATAGTGCAATGTTTGAATGCCTTTGGCTTCCCCAGACCGACACATTTTGGATCGGAAGAGAAGTACAAATTAGTGCAAAGCATTTGAAAGGTGCCCGAACTGCATGCCCCTTTTGAAACTAGCAAAATTTTCATGGGGTCCTCAGAAAGAGATAAATTATTAGTTATTTCCTAGCATTCTTCCGAAGGTTTGCTTGTCTTAAGAGCACCCTACTAGGCATCACTATCTACTAGGCATCACTGTCAATCAGCAGCAATTTTTGGAAAACAATACAGCGTGCCATCAATTCAGTGCCATCGACACAATGTTCACACCTTTTTTTTGATCCATACAGAACGAGGAAGGACATTTGGGGAAACCCATTTTGTGCAGCAGACTAAAGTGCGTGACCCCGCAGACACTGTGCAATTGACGCTGTGCCTTTCGCAACTTTGCACGACAGTGGCTCTTATTATTTTCATTGCTGTAAGGAACAACTCTAAGACATGGTTTTAACTACGCCACTTTGAATATAGCCAAGCAGAAAATGAACCGTTCTTGTCTATTCCGTGTTCTCCTAAGAATGAATTTCATTAGGTCTTCTTGATCAGTGGGCTTAGCGGGGGAATAGTGGCCTAAGAGACAGTGCTGAGAATCAAGTGTTAACGGCAGGCAGAAAGAAAAGCACGTTCCGCTGGTTCAGTTAGTCCCATCTAGTAAGCGCCCAGGAAAGTACAATTAGTAAATTCAGCCTAACTCACCAACATTCGTATATTAGTCCACGCAGACCCTGACTTTTCCCATATGGTCCCCTTCTCTGCTGTTGTGTTAAAGTAAAGGTCCCAGTGTAAAAAGAGCCTACAAGAATAGATTCAGAACTATTTCTTCCCCCTCGAAAGCTCAAGCCAACGAGGTGATCGCCTGCTCCGCTGGAACGCGGACATAAGGGAACTCCCCACTGCTCGGTAGATAAAGTTCTTGATGGTAGGTTTTACCTCAGATGGTTTCCCAACACCGACGACAATCAACTTGCCATCCTCGAGGCCCACCAGAATGTGGCTGTACTCTTTGGTAATGGAGACACAGCGAATGGGCAGCCGCATGGCTAAGGGAGAAACGCTGAGGCTGAGGCTGAAATGAAAAGGAAAGGAAACCATTAGATTAAATATAATGGACAGAAACATAGGGGGAAAGTCAGCTAGCTGGTCAATGTTGACATTTACCGGGGAGATCCTAGAAGGAAATGTCAGAAACCTTCCTGGCATGATCTAGCTCTTTGATATTTACACATGTGGCATGTTAAAGGATACATATGACCAGAGGTGGAATTCTAGCAGGAGCTCCTTTGCATATTAGGCCACATACCCCTGATGCGGCCAATGAAGGACTGGCCACATCAGGGCTATGTGGCCTAATATGCAAAGGAGCTCCTGCTAGAATTCCACCCCTGCATCTGACAGAGGATGTTTCTTCACTGGTACTAGCAACATTTTGAAATCTTGAATTTTTTTTTAAATTTATTATTCAAAAATAACAACCATATGCATACTCAAAACTTATTGTTGTCCAAAGACATAAAACATTTTGCATACAGAGGCCTATTACAGATAATATTCTAATCGATTAGATTTTATATATTTTAAATTGGTCTTTTACTGTTTTTATGATGTAACCCACCCTGAGCCTGTTCTACAGGAAGGGGGGAGCTAAAAATAGAATAAAATAAATAATACAATAACACATTTTATGAAAATAAGGATTAGAGGGGAAAATTGCCCCCCAAAATCTTGAGATTTCTTATGGTTTTAGGACTAAGAAATAAATTTACCACAGCTGTAGTGTGTGGACTACATCTCAGTTTGAAGAGGGTGAGACAATTTCCCAAGATTAGAGGCTATAAATTACGCAACCCCAAACTGCTCGGGGTCTGGTCCCTCCATCCACAGTGTCATTACCAAGTCTGTCCACACATCCTCAGCTTCCATTAAAAAAAATACCAGGCAAGTTCCTAGCCTTAAGCCCCTGAAAACATATCACTATATTTCATTGGTATAAACCCTTTTCCTCCCGCACATTTCCCTCTTACCTGTTGAGATCTCTAATGGACAGAAATCCCTGAAGACTTCCCATTACGATATATTCTCCAGTCACACAGAGATCAGATACTTCCTCTTTCAGGCTCTCAGAGCCCAAATATTTTCCATTCACAGAATAGAGATGTAGTGCATTCTTATCCTAGGCAGACAGTGGCGGGGGGAGGAACTGGTTACAGACAAGGCTTTTTTTTGTAGCAGGAGCTCCTTTGTATATTAGGCCAGACATCTCCTGATGTAGCCAATCCTCCTGGAGCTTACAGTAGGCGCTGTACTAAGAGCCCTGTAAGCTCTTGGAGGATTGGCTACATCAGGGGTGTGTGGCCTAATATGCCAAAGAGTTCCTGCTACAAAAAAAGCGCTGCATGCAGACATATGTATGTCCATGCTTGATAATAATAATAATTTTAATTTATATCCCGCCGTCCCCGCCGAAGCAGGCTCAGGGCGGCTCACATAGTATAAATACAACATTACAATAATAAAATATAAAACAGATAAAATATCCCAATTTACAGTTATTACTCAGTTAAGCAATTAAGAGATCAATAAAACAAAATTTAAAACCACAGATTAATTGGTGCTACAGATATAACATAGCTTGCATAGTGATGGTATAATTTCTACACAGCATTGCATAGGGAGATATGAACATGTGAAGCTGCCTTCAACTGAATCAAACTCTCGGTCCATCAAGGTCAGTCTTGTCTACTCAGACTGGCAGTGGCTCTCCAGGGTCTCAAGCTGAGGTTTTTCACGCCTACTTGCCTGGGCCCTTTTTAGTTGGAGATGTCAGGGATTGAACCTGGGGCCTTCTGCTTACCAAGCAGATGCTCTACCACTGAGCCACTGTCCCTCCCCCAGATGTGCTGTGTCCCCATCCCTTTCCCTCTGCAAAGTCTACGCCAACCACAACCTGGAGCACTATGCAGATACAAAGCCAGTATGACTCGCAACAGCTTGCAGTGACATATGAGGAGAAGAAAAAAAAATAGATTGTATTTATACCCTGCCCTTCACTCAGAGTCTCAGAGTGGCATACAAATCTCCTTCCCTTCCTCTCCCCACAACAGACACCTTGTGAAGTAGGTGGGGCTGAGCGAGCTCTGAGAAAAGTGCACTTGAGATAACAGCTCTGAGAGAACTTTGTGACCAACCCAAGCAGCTGCACGTGGACGAGGGGGGAATCAACCCGATTCTCCAGATTAGAGCCCACCACTCTTAACTACTATTTATTTTTTATTTATTTTATTACACTTATATCCCGCCCTCCCCTGACGGGCTCAGGGCGCCTAAGAGCAATTAAAATAACAGAGAATAAAATAATAAATCACAGTAAAATCCTAAAAATATCTCAAACATATACAGTTTTAATCCCTAGATGGCATTATTATTAGTTCTTAATTAGCGCTCTTTACTATGATGTTATTGGATGTTGTTTAGCGCATTTCAATCCTGTTTGGATTGGGGTAGGGTATCAGTGCTGTGGGGTAATGAGGTACTGGTCACCTCCATTAGATGTTAAAAGCCTGTTCAAACATTTCTGTCTTACAGGCTCTGTGGAATTGTGGCAAGTCCCACAGGGCCCTGATGTTTTTAGGGAGAGCATTCCAGAGGGAAGGGGCTGCCACCGAAAAGGCTCTTGCTCTGGTCAGTCAAACATCCTTTGGCCCAGGGATCATCAAGAGATTTCGTGAACTTGATCATAGTGCTCTCTGGGGCTCATATGGGGAAAGGTGGTCCTGGAGGTAAACAGACCCAGACCATACACCAAGCTGGCTTTCTGAACAAGAGACTCTGAAAATCACTGAAACACCTGCTTCCGGAACTATCCCCCTCTTCTTTGCCACAGGTCACGAAGAGCTAATAGCGCTGGCTATTTAACTTTAGCCTGGAACTGCTTTCTACATAAATCACTGCGCAAAAAAGGAGAACTTCAGCATTAGTCGTAGCAGTACCCATCCCTCAGGAAGAGCTAGCACATTCATCATGCTGTGACCCTCTTTCTTCCGGGTCAGGGCTGGGAATGCAGAGATGCTAACCAGGAAGGAACAGGTTGCTGGGGAATAAAGGTTGCTGGGGAGATCGCTGCTTAACATTTAGGTCGTGCCAATAAGGGTAAGACCTTCTGTGCAGCAGTGACCCGTGTCCTGCCTGGACCGACAGTTTGATTTGTGCATGGCAGAGAGCGGGAAGACAGTTTTTGAGAGTGTGCTTCTGCTTCCAACGAACAGGAAACATTTCACATGAACCAAGGCCGGATAAACATTCATGTGCATGCAGGACTGGCCCACATGACTTGCCCACCCCTTTTTGTTAAGCACAAGTGGGGCTTGCGCATGTTCACTGGTAAGCCTGGCTTGGCGCTACATTTTGCGGGAAGAAAACATCTGGAGTAGGGTTGCCAGGTCTGCATTGGAAAATACCCAGAGACTTTGGGGGAGGATCCAAGAGAAGGTGGGGTTTTGGGGAGGGGAGGGGCCTCAGCATGGTCCAAGGCCACAGACTCCACCCTTCAAAGCAGCCATTTTCTCCAGGGGAGCTGATCTCTGTCCGCTAGAGATTAGTTGTAAAAGCTGGAGATCTCCAGGCCCCACCTGGAGGCTGGCAACCCTTGTCTAGAGGGAGCCTGAGGCCTGCAGAAAAGAGGACAGGGTGAAGGGAAGAGGACAGGGGGTCCCGCTAGTGCCCTTTTTGGCCTAAACCATAAAAAAGAAAACAAAAGCAGCACAATCTTTCCACAGTCTGTGGCTCTGGGTGTCCCAATACCTTGAGCGTTGTCTTTCCTTCTATACTGGTGTGGACGACTACGTGCCCTTCCCAGGATATGGCCAGGTTTGGAACTGTGAGCAAGAGGGAACTCTCGCAGGGGGGCCTCAGAATCCTCATGTACTGACCCTTCCGTACGGAGTGAACGATCACAGTGCCGTCCTGTTGAAACAAAAGACACAAACGGCGGTCACAGCCTATTTCATTTCGGTGTATTAACTTTTTCATGGGTCGGATCCAGCAATCCGCCTGCAGAAGGGGCTGAAGGATGCAGATCTTTCCTTCCTTTCAGTCCTCGCAAGGATCCTTTCTGCAAGGCTTTTTTTTTGTAGCAGGAACTCCTTTGCTGTTAGGCCACACCCCCTGATGTAGCCAATCCTCCAAGAGCTTACAGGGCTCTCAGTACAGGGCCTACTGAAATCTCCAAGAGGACTGGCTACATCAGGGCCATCTGGCCTAATATGCAAAGGAGTTCCTGCTACAAAAAAAAGCCCTGCCTTTCTGCCCCTTCCTCAATAAAGCCCCTAATTTGTATAGCTATTAGTCCAACTTTTCTAAGGTCAAGAAGGACGGACGGGCAGGTGGGGAATGACAGTGAGATCTTTCACTCACAGATCGCTGGATCCCGCCTACAGGGTAGTATTGTTAGTAATAGTGTTTGTCCACTTAACCAGAATTATCCCAGGAATAAAGACTACTTTGTTGAAGGCACAAAACAAAACAAAAAAGGATGTAGCGGAGTTACTCTAGAACTGTTAAGACACCCTCAGCTGTAGTGTGGAAACCATCGCTGAGGCAGCCTGCCAAAGATGATCCCTAATTTTTGTTTTGTTTTAAGAAACAGATAAGACAGAAGAGAAGAAGAAGAGATTGGATTTCTACCCCGCCCTTCACTACCTGAAAGAGCCTCAGAGTGGCTTACAATCTTCATTCCATTTCCCTCCCCACAACAGGGGCTGAGAGAGCTCTGAGAGAACTGCTCTTGAGCAGAACAGCTCTGAGAGAACTTGTGGCTGACCCAAGGTCACATCAGCAGGTGCATGTGGAGGAGTCAGGGATCAAACCCAGTTCTCCCAGATACGAGTCCATGCACTTAACCACTACACCAAACTGTCTCTCAGTTGAAGCAGAGTTTTCACAAGACTACTGTCATGCCAAATATGATTTATTAAATGGGATGGAGGAACGGTAGCTCAGTGGTAGAGCATCTGCTTGGTAAGCAGGTCCCAGGTTCAATCCCTGGCATCTCCAAGTAAAAAGGGTCTACGCAAGTAGGTGTGAAAAACCTCAGCTGGAGACCCTGGAGAGCCGCTGCCAGTCTGAGTAGACAATACTGACTTTGATGGACCAAGGGTCTGATTCAGTATAAGGCAGCTTCATATGTTCATATATAGTGCTGTTCTGCTGATTTCCCTGATTTTCACTTATACACTATGTTAAGTGCGTTTGGTTTGTATTTTTAATTTCCTTCTTTCTCCTCCTCCTTTTTTTGTAAAGACATCTAGTAGAAGAAGCAGAAGATCCCTGACCATAAGGTAAAGTGTGCTGCTAAGCCTCAACCAACTCATGGAATTTTCTAAGGTTTTCAAGGCAAGAGAGGAGCAGAGATAGTTTGCCATCGCTACATCTGCATCGCAACCACCCAAGCACTGGCCTTCCTCAGCTTCCAAACTCTGACAAGATCAGATAACTCTGGGGTTGCTACCTAACCATATGGGAAAGGAAAGGTCCCCTGTGCAAGCACCAGTCGTTTCCGACTCTGGGGTGACGTTGCTTTCACAACGTTTTCACGGCAGACTTTTTACGGGGTGGTTTGCCATTGCCTTCCCCAGTCATCTATACTTTCCCCGCAGCGAGCTGGGTACTCATTTTACTGACCTCGGAAGGATGGAAGGCTGAGTCAACCTCGAGCCAGCTACCTGAAAACCCAGCTTCCACCAGGGATCGAACTCACGTCATGAGCAGAGCTTAGGACCGCAGTACTGCAGCTTTAACACTCTGTGCCACAGGGCTCTTAACCATATGACTTCCCTCTAAAAGAGCCAACATTTAAAATGTATAACTGGGAGTGGGGTGGGGAAGAAATATGAAAGGAAATGGACAGAGAATCATGAACCATCCTTTCTGGAATGCAAAAGGACAGAAAACCTCAGGATGTAGAAGTCCATAAAAATACGAAACTGTTGCCTTATTCACTTGGGATAAAAGTTGATTGGGCAGGGGGAGGGACTATCCAAACTCACCCTGGCCCCTGAGACCGCCATGTCCAGTTCTGTGCTGATGCCAACGCAGGACACTTCATTGGTGTGTCCATAGAGAATCTGCAAAGGTTTAGGAACCAAACCGACAGGCGCTCCTCCCTGGTATCCAATAGGAAAAATGAATAAGATTAAAATATTTAAAAAATGTGTCATAATGCATTTCCTAAATGAAACGAGGTGCTTCCCAAGGTTTCCATCTAGGTTTTCATTAAACGTGCAATATATAATGTACCGTACACCTTTAGTAAACAAGCTCCAAACTATGGCGTATTGCTTCAATAATCTTCAAAAGTACATCAATCCATATTACTCTGATCTGATTTATTTTTAAATTATCTGAAAGTAGATTATAGTTGAAAGTATAATCGCAGTCATGAACCTTGTAAAATATTCTACCGTTTTATCTGAGGCATTGTGTTAGCGGTAATTCCCTGTGGTGGGAGTATTGCTCGGTTATTTTGTGATATTTAAATGTAGATTGTAGAATGCAGAATTTTGTTTATTAATAAACTACTAATTTATTAAAAAATAAAAAAGCACATCATTTCCCTAAAGTATGGATTACTGGGCAAGGCACCATTTTCTATTAAACATAGATACCAGATCTCCAAAAATTTCGAGGATGTTTATTCCTGTGTGTTTAAGGTGTTGTGTTATCTTTCCTAATAAAAAATATCCCCATAGTTTCCCTCTCTATATTGATATGCCATTAGTTTGATCCTTGCCACAGCTAATAAGATTGCTATTAGTTCTTTTCTCACTTTATTAAAAAAAGAATCCTCCCATATTTCTAAGAGAACAGTTTCTGGTATCCATGGCTTCTTTTGTAGCAGGAACTTTAGGCCACGCCCCCCCCTGATGTAGCCAATCCTCCAGGAGCTTACAGGACTCTTAGTACAGGGCCTACTGTAAGCTCCAGGAGGATTGGCTACATCAGGGGTGTGTGGCCTAATAGGCAAAGGAGTTCCTGCTACAAAAAAAGCCCTGCCGGTATCAATGTATCTGAGGAAGTGGGTGTGCACCCAAAAGCTCATTACTGCGAATAAACTTTTGTTGGTCTTCAAGGTGCCACTGGAGTCTAACTTCGTTCTACTGCTTCAGACCAACACGGCTGCCCACCTGGATCTATCACTGAGCCCAGAGACAGCTTCGATTCACTGCAAGGTGCTTCCAAAGGCCGACTTACCTGTTGAACTATTTGCCAGATCATACAAGTGGTATCCCTCGAGCCGGAAATTAAATGGATTCCACAGAAATCCATAGCTAAGCATGTCACAATATCTGTGAGTGAAAGAAAGAGCAAATTAGCGGCAAGGCCATGATGAATGGCTCTAAATCTAATTGGGGAGAGCGAGAGCCATTCAACAGAGTTTACAAATGGAGCCACCGTTCTAAGTTGCAAAATAAATCAACAATGTAAAGTTAGCTCCAAACTAAAGAGTATTACAATAAGCAAAAAGTTTAAATAAATCAGCAAATGGAGAATTTATCATGCATGCAATGGCTACTGAATACAATAGGGTTTTTTCCCCCTCCTCTCTACAGCACAATTTATTTCAGAAAGATTCGGATTTGGATGGTGTTGAATGGAGACAGGTCTAGCCACAGAAGTCAAACACAAGTTCTATATTCAGGGCAGTGGGTCAGTCCACACATAATGGAAAACTCCAATTTGTTTTGGCTGTGGTTAGCTCGTCAAACCAGGATTTGTCTCACAGATCAGCATTCGAGTCCTGGTTTGCATTGACAATTGCTGATTTCACCAGCTTTGCTCTTTCCCCTTCCCAGAAAATTTCCCAGCATACATTGCAGCAGGGGCAGCCCTAGGAAACAAACCAGGTTAAGCCAGGAGATCTACACTCAGACATCTCATGAAACCACAATTACGATTACCTGGCTAATAATCCAACTTTTGATCAAGTTTTCACAGTCTCGTTCCATGCCTGCTAACTAACTGTAATGAGTAACTGACCCACACATTTGGATTTAAACCAACCACAGTTAAATAAAGCCATGGTTGCACATGGTATTTTAATCAAGCCAGTATCTCTCTGAAGATGAAATCAGACTCTGTTAGAAGCAGGAAGCAGTGCTAGAGATATTGGGTTTAACATACATTTTATTATGTTCTTAGGCATTAATGCCAACACTATTTGTGAATGAATGCACCAAATACTATTAAATTCAGTTCTGAATGGGGCATAGAGAATATGGATGTAAAAATCCACATAACGGGGCCAGGACAAACAGGGGGTATTTTTTTACAAGCATGGGGGATCCCCAGAAAAAGTGAAATAAAAAAGAAATGCATAGATGGCTCTATCCCCTTTAAAAATCATAGAATCAGTGTCTGTTTCTTTAAGAACAGTGCACCACTGAGATCTTGTGAAACTACATTACGAGATCTCAGAGGCCACAGGTGGGTGTAAGAGCAGGAACGGTCAGGGGTTTTCAGACACTTCCAGAGGACTGTAAATAGGACAAATAAGAAAGAAGAGAGAAAATGAGGAGATCCCCTTCACTCCACCCAATTCATCTCTGGTTCCTTACTTGTATGTCATATTATCTGAAACAGTTCACTGCTAACCTACAAGCACTTTAATCTTCTCTGATTGTCCCAGCAACAAATGACAGAACCGGTCAGTCCTCAAATTAGCACGCAACTTGCTTTTGTGCCTCGCGGTCTGTCAATAAAGCCAGCTATTGTTATGGAAGGCAGAAACCAAGGACGTTTGTACTCAATGTGGAAGAGAAGGAGGAGGGGATTGGATTTATACCCCCCCACTACCTGAAAAAGTCTCAGAGTGGCTTCAATTTCCTTTCCCTTCTGCTCCCCACCACAGACACCCTGTGAGGTAGGCAGGGCCAGTGCGTGGGAGTAGGCAAAGTAGGCAGTCACCTAGGGTGCCACCTGGCCTAGGGGGTACCACTGGGTGCCCCCTCTCAGATGCATTACTCTGGCTCCTGACCGCTGTCACCTTGTCCTCTCCCATCAACAAGCTGCCCTCAACAAAGCCAAGCTGCCCCCCCCTCCCCGACTTGGTCTCCCACCTCATCCTATCCTACCAACCTCTTTCCTGGTGTGGCCAGCAAGCACTTATTCTCACATTTTTTAAAAATAACATATCACATTAAAAAAATTAAAATTAAAAATGTGAAAACTTTCAAGTTTGGCGCTCCTCATTTTCCCTATATTTTTTAATAACGGGGGGGGGGGCGCTAGTGGGTGATTCGCCTAGGGTGCCAGAAAGCCTAGCAAGGTAGGTGAGGCTGAGAGAACTCTGAGAGAACTGCTCTTGAGCAGAACAGCCCTGAGAGAGCTTGTGGCTGACCCAAGACCATCCCAGCAGCTGCAAGTGGAGGAGTGGGGAAACAAACCCGGTTCTCCCAGATAAGAGTCTGTGCACTTAACCGCTACACCAAACTGGCAGGAGCAACAAAGGTAACAGAAAAATCACTGTACCAAAACAATGACAAGCATCAACCTATTTCAATCAGGGATTTCATTAAACATCCTTTAAAAAAAAAAAAAGGTTCCCTTTAAGTCAGTGGTTTCCAGCCTTTTTGGTACCAGGGACCAGTTTAATGGAAGACAATTTTTCCACGGACTGGGAATGGTGGTGCTGGGGCTTTTGCACCCCCAAGCTGCCCCTGTGCCCCCTTCCCTACCCCCATGGGGAGTCTTTAAATGGGGGGAAGACTGGGGCTCCTACCACCTCCCCTGCAAAGGAAGGCAGCTTCGGAGCAAGGCCATGCTGCCTCTTTTGTCTGCCGGGATCCAAGGCGGGTGAAAGGGGCAGTGTAGGGCCTCTGTTCCACTCTGAGACTGCCTTCCCTGCAAGGGGAGGCAGCCTTGGAGCCAGGTCACTCTCCTCCAAGCCCAGTTTCCCAGCTGGGCTCAGAGGAGAGCACATGCTGACATACTATCCCACTGCTCTCAGCTTCCTGGGTCTGTAACCTGAAAAGCCAAGAGCGCCATGTCTGTGTGGCCCGGTTGCAAACCAATCCACGGCCCGGGGTTTGGGGACTTCTGCTTTACGTGATGCAACTTACCCATGTGCCTGATATGCTGGGCCATCAATTTCCCCTTGGCAAGCGACGCCACTCGGATGCTGTTGTCCCAGTGTCCTCCACTAAAAAGGAGCTTGGCATCATGGGAGACGACAAACAGCTTGGGTGTGATCTCCAGTCCTGGGGCGAATGGCCCGCTCACGGTGCGTTGCGTTCTGCCGACATTAAGAGCTGCGTTATCCCGTTGTTCAAAATGTGTGGTTGTTTTTTTTTTCAAAATAAACATAATTTTGTTGAAAAGACAAACTATTACAATACTTCATATACCAGGGGTGGCCAACGGTAGCTGTCCAGATTTTTTTGCCTACAACTCCCATCAGCCCCAGCCAGCATGGCCAATGGCTGGGGCTAATGGGAGTTGTAGGCAAAAAACATCTGGAGAGCTACTGTTGGCCACCCCTGTCATATACTAAACCTAGTACATAAATACAATGAATAAACAATAAAGTGACAACTCGACCAGATTATACGTTGCATTACAAAAAGGTTAGTTCGGAGAAAAAAACAAATAATATATTTATTTATTTATTTTGATTTATTTTTTCCGGATTTCTAGTCCGCCCTTTCCCAAGTTGGGCTCAGGGCAGATAACAACATAGTAAAACAGTTAAAATCACAAAATAAAACAGTTAAAATTAAACAGTTAAAGCCATTAAAATGAAATAAAATAAGGCAGTGTCAGTGATATGTACATCGTTCACAGATAAGGTTCAAGGATCATATTTGCTGTGGACAACATTATTAAATTAGGTAAGAACCAATAAGAATAAATGTAAGATCCCAAATAGTAAAAAAAAATAAAATCAAAGTTATGGTGTAAATATTTAGGCATATATGTCTTGAAGGAACCAATTTGCCACTGAAAGTCTAATAATGTCTGAAAGTCTAATGACGTGCGGCCTTGTTAACGGCATCTACCAGCACTTCAGAATGACTTAAAAAGAAGTGTGTTCTCTGAACACATTTAGACAGCGAAGCCAAATAAGGAAATATAATTGACCTTTGTAGACTGTTCTGCACACATTGTTTGAATTACACTCACAATAACTGGCAAAGCAGGCTAGAACCTTCATCCCCAGGGGGATTAAATGCTTGCTGTTGTGGATGGTGGCGAGTGCAGCGGCCTGGAGATAAGGCTAGCCTGGAGGTGCCCAAACTTGCTTAATGTGAGAGATGTAAGACATGAATGTAAGATGTTGGAGGGAGGGAGGAAAATAGATGGGGAGGGAGAGAGATCTGGAAAGAAAGCAACTTTAACTTTAAACACATTCTCCAGGCTGCCAGCTGGTTTGGCTTGGAGAAGTGATTTAAGGAGACAAATCCTTCAGCCAATGGGCTGGAGGGGGCTTTGAGAGCCACACAATATTTGCGAAAGAGTCCCATGTGGTTCCTAAGCCACAGTTTGGCCACCCCTGAGCTAGACATTTTAAATGCCTCTCTATGGCACACACTTCTGTCAGTCATAGCCAATGTCCTCAGATGCACAAAGTTCAGTGACATTTGCTCCTCTCTCTCGTCTCTTAGAGGCTTTCCGAGGCACACACTCTCCAGTCAGAGAGAGAAAATAGTGACCCCTTTCTGTGTAAATCTGCCATTTGAAGATAGGAACCCATGACAGATTTTTTTTTCCACCTCAGAAATTGATGCCGATGCTCCAGGGTTCTGAGACAAACAAGAAAAGGCCAGAACTGGATCTCTCTTTTTGTTTTTACTCACTTGGGATTTGTCACAGTTGGATCTTTAATGAAAGTGAAGTAGTTGGAGATATTCCTGTCATAAGGTAGCCACCCGTGGGTTCCAATGAGGCAATTCACACTCAACGTTACCTTCAAAAAGAACATGCTGGATTTAAAGCAGCGAATCTTTGTTCATAGCTTCGGCCTCCTCAGTCAGCCCAGAGAACAATATTAAAAAATATAAAAACATCTAAGAGAAGCCATGTTGGATTAGGCCAATGGCTCATCCAGTCCAACACTCTTGTCACACAGGGGCCGAAACCTAGGTCCCATTAGGAGGTCCACCAAAAGGGCCAGACCTCCAGAAGTCCTCTGTACCTTGTGGCTAACAGCAACTGATGGAACTCTGCTCTTAAGAACATAAGAGAAGCCATGTTGGATCAGGCCAATGGCTCATCCAGTCCAACACTCTGTCACACAGGGGCCAAAACCAAGGTGCCATTAGGAGGTCCACCAGCAGGGCCAGAACTCCAGAAGTCCTCCCACTGATGGCCCCCCAAGCACCAAGAAGGCAGAGCATCACTTCTTGAAGCTGTCTGTGCTTGTAGCTGCTGCCCTTCTTCATTACAAGAATGATTCATCTCCCTCCGCTTGTCCTTTCCCTTCATCCCAACCCACACTCCTAGCCTTCTAAACTGCAACTTGGAGGTTGGGTCCTATGGGCTATATCAGGCATCCCCAACATGGTGCACACCAACATATTTCTCATAATCTACCAAGTTATTATTATTTTTTTCAGCGAGGGGCCATTTGTCTAGTAAGGCTTCTGATTGGCCACTGGAGATGTGATTTCCCATTCAGATTTTTATTTTTTAAATGTCATTTTGGCAGCAGCTGCAAGCACAGCACAGGGATCTTTACTGCGCAACTGAAGGTAAACTGAAGTAGCTATTTTGTTTGTTTATTTTATCATATTTATATCCCACCCTCCCCAAATAGGCTCAAGGCGGCTAACAACAGTTAAAACGACATAAAAATTAAAAACAGATATACGATAAAAGTCATTTCATACAGTTTACAGTCCATAAAATTCCATGATGAGCGTTGATATTGCTAGATGTTATTTAGCGTTCTAACATTGGAATCTGTTGATGCTGTGGAGTGGCGGTCCACTTAGACGTTGAAAGCTAGTTTAAACAGTTCAGTCTTACGGGCCCTGCGGAACTGTGGCAGGTCCTGCAGGGCCCTGAGGTTTTCAGGGAGGGTGTTCCACAAGCCAGGGGCTGCTACCAAAAAGGCTTTTGCTCTAGTGGTAGACAGCCGAACTTCTTTGGGCCCAGGGATCACAAGGAAATTTTGGGAACTTGAATACAGTGCTCTCTGGGGCTTATATGGGGAAAGGTGGTCCCAAAGGTAAGACAGGTCCCAGACCTTATATGGCTTTAAAGGTCATGACCAGCACCTTGGAGCAAATCCTGAACACTACTGGCAACCAGTGTACCGTTTCTAGTGCAGGTTGAATGTGCTCCCATAAAGGTAGCTCCAATTTTGTGATTAGCTCCCTATCCTATGGCCGCCATTTTGTGTTCTGCACCCACTAGGCTGTGTCAGAATTCCAAAGGTGAGTGCAGACTCAAAAAAGGTTGGGGACCCCTGGGCTAAATCCAAAGAACTGTCCACGGAGTGAGCCTCCCCCTCCCCCTGCCAAATTGTGCTCTTCAAGGTTAAGGGACTTTGGGAGCGGTGGGCAAAAGCCATCATCCCCTCCTCCACAAGTGCCCTCAACGCCAGTGGAAAGGCACCTTTTGGTCTAATCCTATGAACCATGGCTGCCAACGTTCATGTGGTAGCTGAAGATTCCCTGGGATTACAATTGATCTCCAGGCTGCAGAGATTTGTTCCTCTGGAAAAAATGGCTGCTCTGGAAGGTGAACTCTATGGTATTATGCCACACTGAAGTCCCTCCCCTCTCCAAACCTGCCCTTCTCAGGCTCTGCCCCACAAATCTCTAGGTGTTTCCTAACCTGGAGCTGGCAACTCTACCTACGCCTCTTGTTTTATGTGCAGCACTGAATTAATGTCAGTTTTCTGGACAGTAATTAAATAAATACCATCTCATCAGCCAGGCGATAATCAAAACTACCTCATTCGGGGCAAGCTTAGCTCGGGATACATGAAGACACTCTGCCTTGGCCCTGACCTGGATAATCCAGCCCAGGCAAACCTGAAGTTATCAGATCTCGGAAGCTAAGCAGGGTTGACTGTGGTTAGTACTTGGATGGGAGACTGTCCTTGAAATAAACAGTTGGCAAACGGGGGCAGGCTCTATTCAGCCACCTCCCTGAATATACTCCAGGCCCCTAGTAGGGGTCAATCACCAGAGGTCACCACAATTTCCAGGTGAAGACACACACACACACACACAAAAACAGAAGAGAGAGACAGAGACTCTGCCTTGGATCCTTCCACCGTCATACAAGGCACCAGGCATGAAAATCATTCTTCAGATTTCTCTGCAATTTAGGGCTGCCAAGCCCCCAGGAGGTTCCCAACCCACCAGCCCCCATCTGGTCAGCTGGGGGAACCTCCCCCGATGTCGCCGACGCGATGATGTCACCTACAAGTCATTGCACCGGCGATGTTGCACGCTGGCTGCTCTAGGCATTTCCAGGAAAACTCTATGGTTTTCCCGGATGCTCTAGCAATTTAGGACCAAAAACTCTATGGTACAATAGGAGGCCGCGGGGGATTTGGCAACCCTACTGCAACTTCATACTCAAGTCTCCTCCCGACATGAGCTTTTCCACATATCAGACTCACCAAGTACTCTGGGCTACCCATGAAAGAACGGGACTGGTTCCGGGGGACCACGGCCTTCACGATGGGAACGCCATCACTGATTCCCTAGGGAGGGAGAGGAAGCCCCTTCATTCGGCAACGTAAGAGACCATACACATTTATTTACAAACCTCATGAAAACAGACATAATTACAGCCTATCTGAAGATCCAAAGAGGAGATTCTACACATTACTGTTACTGATACTTCTGATTCTCCACTTTTCTTGTGTTGCCAAGGTTCAATTCCTGACATCTCCATTTAAAGAACCTGGCAGCAGGTGATGTGAAAGACCTCTGCATAAGACCCTGGAGAGGCTCTGTCGGTCTGAGTTAGACAGGACCGACACCAATGGGTCAAGGGTCTAATCCAGTATGAGCCAGCTTCATGCGTGTCCACATGAGTCCGTGCTCAAAAAGAACATCTCCCCCTGGAAGCATGGCAAAAGAATTTTCCTACAGATTCAATGGTTTCACTCTTGTTTGAGGCTAATAGTGAAGAGAGGTCCTCAGATCGACCCTCCAAAGGTTGCAAAAAGGGATTTTAAACAACAGCACAAAGATTGTCACAGAATTTACAATTCAGAAGAACATGGTGATTATCCTCTATCTGAGTCATTCCACATGGGCACAGCCTATCTGAATATGGAACTTTCTCAAATCTCCCATATAACACCATAGAAGGGAGAACGTTAAAACGAGCTAACGTAAATGCCCTGCAGAGGTGAGGACCGGTCAGACAAGATAAGTATACAGGAAGGGTAATGCCAAAGGAAAGCTCCCAATGTGCTGGGGAACAACGGGGGCTGTTTGTCCACATGGGTACCGTGGCCCCAGGAATAATTCAGCAGTGGGTGGTCCAGGGAGAGAAACAGTGGTGGGATTTCATACTCTGATCCACTCTGTAATTGCAAAGAAATTGGCTCTGTTTGAGACGATCACTTCTGCTTGATTGTCTCAAATTACCATCTCAAAGAGAAAACTGGTCTCCCCTTTATTTAATCAGGACTTCCTCTCTCCAGAAGCAAAATCATCCTGATTACTTGGAGACAAAGACAAAGAACCTACCCTGCGGGAGGCAACATTTCTGTTGTCAAATCACATAACCACTTTTGCAGTAGCAACCTTTAAGTTCTTCCATTTTTTCCCCTGCGGAACAAGGTTTATTGCGGAAGAAGGGTTTGCTGTTTATGACTCCAGTTGCAAAGACAGTAACAGACAATAAAATAAAAATAAAGACAATGGAATAAAAATAAAATAAAATGGTAATGGAAGGGGAAAATCCGTGCTTAGGGCTTTGTAAAATACTAGCCACCAGGACTTTTTTTGTAGCAGGAACTCCTTTGAATATTGGCCACACACCTCTGATGTAGCTTACAGCTTACTCCTGGAACTTACAGTAGGATGTTTACAAAGAGCCCTGTAAGCTCTCGGAGGATTGGCTATATCGGGGGGGGGGGGGGGGGGGCGTGGTGGTGGTGGCTTAATATGCAAAGGATTTCCTGCTACAAAAAAAGCCCTGCTAGCCACTGTCTCCAAAGCTGTGACACAAGTATGCTGAGGCTTTGATTCCGTCAGCTGTTACCTCAATGAAGAAGGACTTCAATTCCGGGAGATTCTGGAAGAGGTTGAGAGTGGAACTGTCACTTCTGCTTTGCTTCTGCATCACTTCTTCAGCAGACAATCTCGCAGGGTGAGGCTCCTGAGGCGAATTGTAGCAGCAATGAAAGGCAATGTTTACACACAAGCATCTCCCCACAGCCTTCTCACCAAAACAGGCCAATCCTCATGTACACTAAAGGTGATGCCCATTCATTTCAGTAGGCCCGGGACCAGCTAAATATGTCAGGATTGGGTTGTAAGCAGCAGCAAAGGTGAGGGCAAGGCACAATGACTAACTCAAGCAAGTGAGTCAAGTCACATGTTTCCAGAGGATGGCAGGAAAAGGTACAGGTTCACCCTCCCAAGAACAGTGCAATCTCTTTCCAAATTGATTTCCAACTGCACATATGGTAGCACAGCTGGAAATCCCCTTGTTTCAATCTCTTCTATTGGCAGCAAGATTGGGAGCAGTCCTAAGTCTAGCTTGCTCTCCCACTTCGAAGATGATGATATTGGATTTATATCCCGCCCTATACTCTGAATCTCAGAGTCTCAGAGGGGCTTACAATCTCCTATATCTTCCTCCCATACAACAGACACCCTGTGAGGTGAGTGGGGCTGAGAGGGCTCTCACAGCAGCTGCCCTTTCAAGGACAACCTCTGCGAGAGCTATGGGTGACCCAAAGCCATTCCAGCAGCTGCAAGTGGAGGAGTGGAGAATCAAACCCGGTTCTCCCAGATAAGCGTCTATGCACTTAACCACTGCACCAAACCTACTCTGCGCCCATCGTACATGAGAGGCAGCGCCCAAATCAGAAGATCCCAGGATTCTCTTAATGTGATGACAGAGCATATATGCAGTTTCTACGACTGCCAAAGGTGTTACCTTCAGCAGCTGACAAGGTGTTTGGCCGAAGTTGTTAATCATCCCTTCTAAAGCTTTTCTTTCTTTCTCATCGGTCAAGGCATCCAAATCCACGGCTCCTGAAATAATGTGAAAATGGCAAGGGGAAAAAAAAAATCAAAGCATTCTTTTTTATGTAAATCATTTTTTTTATTTTTGCAATATATTGAAAAATATACCTCTATCAAAGACCAAAAATGATCAGCCAATACATTACAAATTTTCCTCCCCCTCCCCTCTAATTCATGACCTCCGCCGGTATTTAAAATATATATTAAAAAAATCAAAGCATTCTTCAACATGTAATGCCCAACGACTTGAACCCCTTCGGCACAACTCCTGGAGCAACGTGGTCGTCTCTGCCTCTGCTCTTGTTCCTACATTGCTCTTCATAAAGGTTTCCATCTTCTGGATGGCTTTTTTTTTTGCAGCAGGAACTCCTTTGCATATTAGGTCACACACCCTGATGTAGCCAATCCTCCTGGAGCTTCCAGGGCTCTTCTTACAGGGCCTACTGTAGGCTCCTGGAGGACTGGCTACATCGGTGTGTGTGGCCTAAAATGCAAAGGAGTTCCTGCTACAAAAAAAAGCCCTGTTCTGGATACATGGTGTCTGGAGACGCCTGGTGTTCCAGACCTTCCACCCTGTTCACTTCTCTCTCCGCACTGGGGAGAGGCTGCCCTGGATTTCCCCACCATGGCACATCTACCTCCCTTACCTGGGAGGGTCAGAAGAAAATCTGGTGGGGGGATACATCAAAAGGGGATTAGATAAATTCATGGAAGACAGGTCTATCCAATGGTTATTAGCCATAATGGAACCTTTGCATTTGGGGACAACATAACTCTGAATGCCAATTTCTGAGGGAGACCAGGGGGGGGGGGGCAATGGGGAAAGCTTTGGACTCTATGACCGACTAGCCTATATGGGTTAAGCTTTCGTGAGTCACTGCTCAGTTCTTCAAATGTGCCTCTGTGTATATATAAAATTCTCCTCTCAGAGCACTTCTAGTGTGGCGGAATGCTAGATCGTGTTGATGAAATTAAGAACTGGCAGGCTGTGTAAATGTTGGGCTAAAATTATTTAAGTAACTAAGAACATCTTGCTACATTGCTTCCAAAGACTGAATGCTCCAAGAAACAAAGGAACCCTTTAAAAAAGTGCTCAGGTGTGAGGTTGACAAGACAGCCAACAAGCATCTGAATAGACCTAAGCAGGTAAGACTGACAGTTGAAAGAAGCCATGGTCTCAACATTACATCTGAACAGATTAATGCAGGAAATCAAGATTTGGCTTGTAGACTGGTTTGCTTTGACAAATGCTTGGTTTGCCACCTTCGCACCTACGTCATTAGGGAACAAGAAGACTGAGTCAGGATGTCCATGTCCTGACATTAATCGCAGACAGGTACTCAACATTTATATTATTTAGAACATTTTTATGCTGCCTTTTCACCCCATCAGGGCCCACATAAAACATTACACATTTGCCTACAGGTATATCCCACTGGCCTATCAGTCAGTCCAAAAACCACTCGCCTGAGGCAAGTGGTGTGATAGTGCCATGTAAGAGTGGGTTGTCTCGACTCCTTTCCTATTAGCAAAACTACCACAGAGCAGTGAACGGATCTTCAGAATAAGAACTTCTTCAAAGCAATCGTGCGGTCAGTGCAGAGTGCAAGTGCAGAAGAAATTATGATGATTAGAAGATTAACCATTCAGTCCTACGAGATGGGGGAATCGTATTCTAAACGTTACTGCAAACAGTCTAAACAAGGGTGTCGAACTCATTTGTTATGAGGGCTGGACCTGATATAAACTGGACCTTGTCGGGCTGGGCCACATGTGTCATAAAATGTAATGCCCAATACAAGAGATATAAACTTCATAAAGAACACGAACACAATTAAAGATTTTGTATCTCTCCTGTGTGATCGAGGGAACTGGGCAAAGGAAGCTCTGGCTCTTTCCCTCCCTCCCCAGGGGACGAAGAGGGGGCGAAACCACAGTCAATAGAAGAGGCTTGGCTCAGTAGCTGTGCTGTGTGATTGAGAGAGCCTGGCAAAGCAAGCTCTCCCTCCTCCCCAAGGGAAGAGCCTCAGCCAATGGTGAAAATAGAGGCTTTGCTCTGTAGTTCCTGTGCAATTGAGAAAGCCTGGCAAAGCAAGCTCTCCCTCCTCCCCAAGGCAGGAGCCTCAGCCAATGGAGAAAATAGAGGCTTTGCTCTGTAGCTCCTGTGTGATTGAGCAAGCCTGGCAAAGCAAGCTGTGATGCAGAAGGAAGCAAGAGAGAGGAAGAAGAAAGCAGACTCGCTTACGGGCCTGATAGGAACCCTCTGAGGGCCTGATCTGGTCCTTGGGCCGCACGTTTGACACCCCGGTCTAAAAATAAGCAGGCCAGTATTGCAATGGTTTTATCCTGATCAAAGAGCATGGCTGCCCTTGGACTCCCTTGGCCATGGAAGCTTCCTAGACTCATGCCGGACATGTGAACCAGAGAGAAAGCAAATGGGGAGGAAGCTGTCAGGGTCATCGATGAAACTGAGAAGTCCTTATAAAGGCATCATCCTTCTAGATGCATCCAAAAAGCCCTCCTACACACATCATGCAACTTACTGCCACGTGATGGCCCCTGACATATGTGGATTTCAAAGATCCTTGGGCTATTGATGATGGAGAAGAGAAGGAGAAGAGGAGTTGGATTTCTACACCCCCCCCCCCTTCACTCAGAGTCTGACTTAGAATCCCCTTTCCCTTTATCTCTCCACAACAGGCATTCTGTGAGGAAGGTGGAGTTGAGTGAACTGTGAAAACTGAGAGAACTGTGACTGACCAAAGGTGACCCAGAAGGGGCGGGGAGTCAAACCCGTGACAGTCCGCCACTCCTAACCACTAAACCAAACTATGCTAAACGTGGCTGGAAAAGCTATGCCTATTTCCTTTTTCTTCAATCCCAAAAAACTCCTTATTGCTAGCATGTAATGGGTGGCTCTGCCGTTCTCATGTTCACAGCAAAGCTACACTCCTCTCCGCTCCTCCTGAGCCTTGTTTCTGGGCCATTTCAAGATCTCCTCCATGGATATAGTGCTGGGAGAAATGGGTGCTTTGGTACCTTCATAAGTGCAGTAGTAGAAGACGTTGAAGGCCTCCACCGCAGCAGGCCCTCTCTGTTTGTAGCCAAAGATCAGATCTATCCACTCGTGAAGGTGAGCAGACACATATTCTGACTCCTAAAATACAGAGGAGGAAAAAGAGGTTTAGGTGCTTTCATATATATATTGAAGAAAACCATTTCTTTCAGTGCATGGATCTGGGTGGTCAGCGGGGTTAGATTGCTGTACCCTTCCCCCTGAGAGTGGAAGAACTGCAGATCAACAAGTCATTACAGGAAATGATGTCTGGGAACATCGTGAGACTTCACAACCATAGATAACGAGACTTTGTGGCAAGTGTGGGCGGAAGAGGCCATCAAGGGAAGGGAAAACTACAGGTTTTTTAAGCCCCTTTAGGACTAAACCATAGAGAAACATCGAGCACCATTTTGGGAAAGTATAACTTTTAAAAAATTAATATCTGGACCCAGGGGCATAGGAGGATGGCGATTTGGGCCTTTTCTGAAAGGGCATGCCCTAATCTATAAGACTAGACCATTTAAAAAGAACTTGGTGACTTCAATTGTAAAGCCTATATTTATAATGGGAAGGCAGTAATGTCAGCCCAAAAACCATTAGAGACAAGAACCAAGACACTAGAAGAGGGCAAAAAGGCTAATAAAAAGAACAGATGGATGCCATGGAAGCTAGATTGTCTAAACTGATTAAAGATTCTATAAGTGATTGTAAGAAGAAATTAAAAAAGATATAGAAGTTCTCAGTAAAGAGTTTAAATCAGTATCCAAAAAAATCCAAGAGGTGGAAGAGAGAGTGAAAGACCATGATGAAAGAATTAATACAGTGGATTCCACTATTAAAAAATTGCAGGACAAAGCAGTACAGCAGGACTGCAAATCAATGGAAAATCAGATACGTTTGAGAGGTGTGCCTGAAAAGGATGGTGATTTAAGGAAATACATAATAAGGATTATCGGTGAATATGTTGGAGATGATCCTGAGGAGACTAATTACTTTTATGACTATATTTACAGGGTCTATTCAGAATATGCAAGGAAAAATAAACTACCAAGAGATGTTATAGTGAGATGTGTAACAAGAGACTCAGTGGGAAGGATTCTAAGTAAACAGTATGAAGGCAAGCTGATTGTGGAAGGCAGTGATGTTAGAATTATGAAAGAATTACCAAGGAAAGTCTTAAGTGACAGAAGATTATATAAAAAACTGACTGAGCAATTGAGAGTCAAATGAGATATAGATGGATTCTCCCAGGATTGGTTTTTGAATACAAAGGGAAGAGGATTACCATTACAAGCACTCAGGAGAAGGAGAAGTTTTTAGTGGAAAATAAAGAATTTGGAGGTTCAGATTAAAATAGAAAACCATGATGGATTACAAATTATTATCTTGGAATGTAAATGGACTTAATTCACCACAAAAAAGAAAGGCAACTTTTCATTGGACTGGGAAGCAAAAATGTAACATAATTTGTCTAAAAGAAGTACATATTAAACAATTGGGTTACAAATATTTGTGGAATAAGCAATTTGGTATGGAATTTTTTTCATTGGCTAAGGAGAAAAAAAAGAGGCGTTTTTTTTTTATGTAAAACAAGAATTGGAACCAAAATTGATTTTTAAGGATGATGATGGTAGATATATTGCAGTGCAAGTGATGATGAACCACAAGAAGACTTTACTATTGGGACTGTACGCTCCTAATGGAGCAAAAGATTCTTTTTTTAAGGACATTATGCAGCAACTTGATCAACAGACATATGAGCAAATCATGTTAATGGGAGACTTTAATGGTACAGTTAAAAATATTTTGGACAGATCTGGGAAGAAGCATAATGAAGGTAAACTACCAAAGTCTTTTTTTGAATTAGCCAAGCAAGAAAATCTTGTAGACATTTGGAGGGAGAAAAATCCTACAGTTAGAGACTATACCTTCTTCTCAGCTCGACATAACTCTTTCTCAAGGATTGATATGTTATGGAGTACAAAAAATTTGGGACTTACAACAAAAAAAAAATAGAGATTCTTCCAAAAATAAGAGCAGATCATAATCCAATAATGGTCTGCAAAACCTACCAAAAAGACTTTAAGATGGCGAATAAATGAAGATTTACTGCAGAAAGATGGGGTAGTAGAATCTCTGCAAAAAGAGACTAAAGCCTTTTTCCAAGTAAATGAAAATGAGGACGTTCAATATCAAACGGTGTGGGATGCTTATAAAGCGGTGATGAGAGGTATTTTAATCACATTGAATAATAAAGACAGAAAAGCTAAAGAGAAACAAATGACAGACATACAGAAGGAGATTAAGAAGGAGAGAGAGCTTATAAAGAGACCAGGGAAAAAGAAGATTTTAAAAGAAACTGGAATTCTACCAACTAAGACACTAAGTTAAATAAAGAAGTAGAATGGAACTTAAAAAGGCTTCAACAAAAATCTTTTGAGAGTGCAAATAAAGCTGGAAAATACTTGGCCTGACAAATGAAAAGAAAAAGGGAAAATAAAATTGTTAATAAAATTAGTTTGGGCAACAAAGAAATTGTTGACCAGGAAAGAATCAAAAGAGAGTTTTATAAGTATTATGAAAATTTGTATAAAAGTCATGTGGGGGGGAAAGAGAAAATAGATGCCTATTAACAGGAAATTAATGTTAACCCCTAACGGACAATATGAAAAAGATCTTAAACGACCCAAGGCCATTGAACATATGAACATATGAAGCTGCCTTCTACTGAATCAGACCCTTGGTCCATCAAAGTCAGTACTGTCTTCTCAGACTGGCAGCGGCTCTCCAGGGTCTCAAGCTGAGGTTTTTCACACCTATTTGCCTGGACCCTTTTTTGGAGATGCCGGGGATTGAACCTGGGACCTTCTGCTTCACAAGCAGATGCTCTACCACTGAGCCACCGTCCAGCAGGTGCAGATAAGAGTCCATGCACTTAATCACTACACCAAACAGGCTCTCAAAGTTTTATAGGGCCTGCAAGACGGAGCTCTTCCGCCAGGCTTTTAACTGATCCGGCGGGCATCCTCTTATTACCAGCTAGCCTCCCCAGTATTTTTACCATCACTGTGACTATGCTATGCTGCCAGGTATTGGCCTCTACGCGGCTGTCTGGCCACGCCCTCCTGAGCCTGATGCTGATATGTCGCACTGCCCTCAGACTTCTATGCTGCGTGTTTTACGATGTTTTATCTTTTACTTTGTAATTGTATTAAAGTTTTGCTGTAAGCCTCTCTGAGCCCGCTTCCTGGAAAGGGCGGGATATAAAATTAAATTAAATTAACGTTTAAAAATTGGTAGCAAAAGCCATGTATGAAGTGCTGTCACACCCGACTTATGGTGACCCTACGAATTAATGCGCTCCAAAAACAACCTGTTTATTAACAGCCCTGCTCGGGTTTGGCAAACTGAGCCCCGTGGTTTCCTTGATTGAGCCAATCCATCTCAGGTTGGGTCTTCCTCTTTTCCTTCTGCCTTCAACTTTTCTTAGCATGATTGTCTTTTCCAGTGACTCTGGTCTTTCTCAGAATGTGACCCAAGTACAAAAAGCTGCAGTTTAGTCATTTTAGTTTTTTGTTTGGAAAGCTGTGGGAGCTAAGCAAGTTCTGTCTTCAGCGTGACCCAGGGTAGAATTCTAACATGAGCTCCTTTGCATATTAGGCCACACACCCCTGATATAGCCAATCCTTCAAGAGCTTACAAAAAAGAGCCTTGTAAGCTCTTGGAGGATTGGCTACATCAGGGGTGTGTGGCCTAATATGCAAAGGAGCTCCTGCTAGAATTCCACCCTTGAGTGTGACTTATATTTGAGGCTTGTGGGCAGCAGGTAAGAAGCATCTTTTCTGGTTTTGTTGTGTGCTTCAGCCAGAAGGCAACGACTCACCAGGGCCTTCCTGTGCTTATAAATGAAGTCCTCTGCTGACTGGGCCCATTTGGGGAGGATGACGTCTCCCACCACTTCTTTTGAGATCTGGAGTTGACCCAAGTTAAAATCTAAAGGCAACAAACATTCAGTAGCTATTAATACTATAAAACAATGATGCATTTATTAAAATGTAAAGTTTTCCCCTTACAGAAGGATGGTGGGTGAGGGGGAAAACGCCACTACTTAGGAAAATATATACTCTTCTCTAGAAATATGTTTTACTGCTTTTTTGCCACAAAATGGCATTAGAATATAATTACTCAATTAAGTATTATTTTGGCTACAAAAGCTCCCTTATTAGCTGAACTTCATTTTCTATCCCAATGCTCCATCTAAGCTATGGAATCTTGTAAGCAAAAATTCTACTTCATGAGCTACTGGCATTAAAGTTGTGAGTGAGCGATTTGACTACTGCATAAATTAGTTTGCTCTGGGGCCATTTTTCCTGCGCTAAGACAAAAGTGTGTGAACCGGAGGCTAAAAAACTGTGAGCTAACTCACACTAACTCAGCTTACAGGGAACACTGCTTCTCACTAAGGGATCTGGATTTGAGTCCAGCACATCACATCAACAGCATAACCCCAGCTGTTTCCCCAGAGAAAAACGGGAGGCAAGACCAACGTTCTCACTAGCCAGCCATGGATTTACCATTTTGATTCTCCAGGAACTCTGGGAAATAGAAGAACTCTGGGATCAGTTCCTTGACATCATTCGGATTGTCCATGAGAGCTTGCCAGGTAGCAGGGATGGAATGGAATTGCCGATCGGCACAGTCAAATCTGTGGAACACAACACGTCAGTGTATTTTGAGTCAGAATTTGCGACAATGCAAATTGGCAGAAGTAAAAAAAAGAAAAGCTGCAAAGCGAATAACACAAACATCAAAGCCTACACTGAAATTCCATTTAAAGTGTAAAGTTGGCTGCACACAGCTATTGATCAACCGTCTGGTAGGCTGTTCTTTGCAGGGACAGTGACTCCAGTGCACTCACTGACTGCACTCTCCATTAAGACCTTCACCATTCACTACAATGGAGGGGCAAGCTATGTGCACACCAAAGGGGGGGGGGTGCAAGTGGAGAGCTTCGTACGCCACTCAGTTGAGTAGCCTCCAAGTACAAATAAAGTTCCAGATCAGGCCAATAACTGTATAATGGGACACTGTGTGTGTATTATTTGAGGGGTCTGGAGACCAAACAAGCATGAAGAGGCATTTTACTAGTTCATCTCATACCTGCCGCTCTGAAGCTGGATGTGCAAAGATGTAAAAGGCTCTACCCGAATGAGGTAATGCATGACCCCAGCAGCATTCGAGTAGTGAGTACCATAATGGAACTTGTCGACGATTCCCAGGGGATCTTCAAAATTCTCATACCTAAAAAAGAAGATACTCAGTCAGGCTTTCAACGAGTCAAGCCGTTCTTACAGAACTAGTCCTTCTTTTCAGAAATATTCCACAGCGGCTAATTAGCATTTACGATGGGAAGATACTCAAAACAAAAATGCTTCTTCATTTTTAAAAAATTCTTTGCAAATGAAGAACAAAGCTTGAGTCCTGTAGCACCTTTAAGGCCCACAAAGTTTTATTCTGGGCATAAGCTTTTATGTGCTTGCGCACTTCTTTGGATACATTGTGGAAAAAGTCACCAACCATTGCACATAGGTAGAGGCTGAGGAGGGTAGAATCACAGAGTTGGAATGGGTCAGACAGGCCATCTAGTCCAGCCTCCTGCTCAATGCAGGATCAACCTGGAGCGTCCCTGACAAGCGTTTGTCCAGCTGCTGCTTCAAGACTGCCAGTGAGGGGGAGCTCACCACCTCCCTGGGTAGCTGATTCCACTGTTGAACAACTCTGACTGTCAAAACATTTTTCTCAATATCCAGCCAGTAACTTCCCACCCTGATGCCAGGAATGCTAATTCCTGATGATGCCACGAAGGACTCATTAGAGTCAAGATGCATAACTGAGCAGTACATAGAGTTAAGATTGGATTAAGGCAACAAGCAAGACCTGTGAATAGCAGCAAATAGGCACACAGCACATTAAAATCTTGGAAGTGAGTGTTCTAGGTCTCCCAGATCTTAGTTCAGCCATTGCAACACACTGACTTTTCATAAATTTCCTTTTTTCTTTTTTGTCTCATCCTTTTGTTGTTAAGACTAAAAATCTCAAAGGCATTCCATTAAAATACATCCATTTTAAAGTAATGTTAACTAGATCCTTCAAAAAGGTTTCCACGGTGTGGACAAACAGACAGATAGAGGGCTTTTTTTGTAGCAGGAACTCCTTTGCATATTAGGCTACACACCCCTGATGCAGCCAATCCTCAAGGAGCTTACAATAAGCCCTATAAGAAGAGCCCTGTAAGCTTCAAGAGGATTGGCTACATCAGGGGGGCGTGGCCTAATATGCAAAGGAATTCCTACTACAAAAAAAGTCCTGGATAGATGAATGGATGTAAGATTACTATTTGGTTTCCAGGTCTTTCTCAAAAAAGACTGCAGCACCAGTCCACAGATCATAGGTTCCAAACCTTTTTGACCCCATGAGCAAATCTAGAATTCTGATATAGCCTGGTGGGGGCAGTAACAAAATGGCAGGAGGTGGAACCAGCCACAAAGCAATGGCCCCAGCTTAAGTTCAGTAACATAGTGTAGATCCTTGTGCTGTGATGACAGCCACTGTCAAAGCAACATTTTAAAAATGCAGACAGCCGATCTAAACGTCAATAAACAATTTTGCTTGGCAAAAGCCCTGTCTACTGATCAGACAGCTTGGATGCTTAATGCAGGAATCCCACTAGCAGGTCCTGACTAGAGTTTTTACGAATATCCAGATCCAGAAAAGGATCTGCATGCAACTTATTTCTGTGCACGTAGCTCAAGGGTGGTTTTGGTCATATACATCTCAAAAAAAAAAAACCTCTGAACGGTACAACAGCTTATCTGATTTTATTTATTTAATTTAAAACATTTGTGTTATTAAAGCATTAATTACACCCAGCTAGGCTCCCCAAGATGGCAAACTTCAGGGCTTTTTTTTTTGTAGCAGGCACTCCTTTGCATATCAGACCACACACCACTGATGCAGCCAATTCTCCCAGAGCTTACAGTAGGCTTTGTAATCAGAGCCCTGTAAGCTCTTGGAGGATTGGCTACATCGGGGGTGTGTGGCCTAATATGCAAAGGAGCTCCTGCCCTGGCAAACTTCAAAACATTTCAAACGTTTTATACAAGGCACCCATAAAATATTTAAACAATTCAATAAAACATACATACAGAGATACATAACACCTTCATGCTACCTTGGTGATTTCCCAACAGTGTATGCAGGGCTTTTTTTTGCAGCAGCAGCAGCAGGAACTCCTTTGCATATTAGGCCCCACCTCCCTGATGTAGCCAATCATCCTGGAGCTTACAGCAGGCCCTGTACTGAGAGCCCTGTAAGCTCTTGGAGGATTAGCTTCATCAGGGAGGTGTGGCCTAATATGCAAAGCAGTTCCTGCTAAAAAAAAAGCCCTGGGTGTCTGTAGGTTTTCAAGTATTTATTTGCCATCAAGGCAACTGAGCCTCACAACTGTCAACTGAACTCTCACGGCCAACCTAGATGTGGGGCTAAACAACACCATTTTAGAGGAGAATTAAGGCATATAAAAATTGCTGCGAGGGCCCTATCCGGATCAGCCCCAATCACAGCTGTTTCAACATTTCAAAAAGGTGTGGGAAGGAAACAAGTTCATCTGCTGCTGCAGAGCCTATCAGGCCCAGCCCCCTGAAGCAATTTTTAAGTGGCTAAGTTCTCCTCTAAAATGGTGTCTGTGGCCACGGGTTGTTCCCACGGCTGCCATCACATCTGGTTTGGCCCGTAGGATAAATGCTCTGAGAGTGCACAAAAATGACAAGTGATCTTAACTAAACACTGTTTTGAATGGAATACCTTTCCTGGACAGCCTTGCTGTTCTTTTCATTGACCACACCGATGGGTTTGGACAGATCCCTGAACACAGCAGGATTATTCAGATCCAGTTCCTCAGATGTATAATCCCGTAAAATCCAGGGAAACTTGAAGTAAACAAAACAAAACAAAACAGAAAGTATCCATTAGAACAGGGGTGGCCAAACTGTGGCTTGGGAGCCACATGTGGCTCTTCCACACATATTGTGTGGCTCCTGAAACCCTCACCACCCCATCAACCGGCCTGGAGAAGGCATTTATTTCTCTCTTTAAATCAATTCTCCAAACCAAGCCAAATGGCAGCTCGGAGAATGTATGTAAAGTGAAAGTTGTTTTCTTTCTACCTCTCCCTGTCTCCTTCCGTCTATTTTCCTTCCCTCTCTTCCTCCCTGCTCTCAAAAATCTGACGTTTATTCTATGTGGCTCTTATGTTAAGCGAGTTGGCCACAGCTGCATTAGAACGTTTGTTTTTATACCCCACTTTTTTCTGCTGTAGGAAGTCTCTAAGCAACTTACAACTGCCTTCCCTTCCTCTCCCCACAAGCTGAGAGAGTTCTGAGAGAACAGTGACTGTCCCAAGGTCACCCAGCAGGCCTCATGTGGAGTAAGGTGGAATCAAACCCGGTTCTCTGGATTAGAGTCCACCACTCTTAACCACTATACCACAGTGGCTCTTTTATTAGTACTTTGACAAAACTCCACAAGATTGTATCTAATCAAGTAAAGGGAGGGAGGGAAGTTACCACAGGATATTGCGCGAGGTCATTATAGGTCCGTCCTGCCATGGTATTGAGTTGAATGAGGTAGTCAAAGTTTGATATCTCTCTGTTCACCCATTTCTAAAGATAAAAGAAAAGGCAATGACCACACCACAAAGATAGCTCAGCATCTGCTTGGTAAGCGGAAGGTCCCAGGTTCAATCCCCGGCATCTCCAACTAAAAAGGGTCCAGGCAAGTAGGCGTGAAAAACCTCAGCTTGAGACCCCGGAGAGCCACTGCCAGTCTGAGTAGACAATACTGACTTTGATGGACTGAGGGTCTGATTCAGTAGAAGGCAGCTTCATATGTTCATATATGACTCTCAACAAACAAAGGAAGAAGGAAGAAAACAAGACACAGGCCAGTTTGGATAACATCATAGTTTGGTGTTACATCTCAACAAATTATATCTCTACATTAGACTGTAATACAACTACATTAGTTTCCCTCAAAGAAACGCTAGGAGCTGTGGTCTTATGGAAAGGACCGAGGTCTGTTAAAACCAATGTTCCCTCTAAGCTGCAGTCTTGTGAGCAAAAATTCTACTTTGTGAGTTCCTGGCATTAAAGTTGTGAGCTGCTGCATAAATTATTGCGCTCTGGGGTCATCCTTCCTGAGCTAAGACAAAAATGTGTGAGCTGGAGGCTAAAAATCTGTGAGCTAGCTCATGCTAACTCAGCTGAGAGGGAACACTGGTTAAAACAAGTGCTTTCCTTTATTAACAGTGAGCTCCTTTGACCAGAGGTCTTGAGCCATTCAATATATGTTAAAACCCATCTATCAACAATGCCCTCCTCCTCCAAGTGAGACCACTTTGTCCTAGACCAGGGGTGGCCAAACTGCAGCTCGGCAGCCACATGTGGCTCTCTCACACATATCATGTGACTCTCAAAGCCAACACCGCCCTGTGGGCTGGGTTGGAGAAGGCCAGGGCTTTTTTTGTAACAGGAACTCCTTTGCATGTTAGGCCACACACCCCGATGTAGCCAATCCTCCAAGAGCTTACAGGGCTCTTATTACAGGGCCTACTGTAAGCTCCAGGAGGATTGGCTACATCAGGGGTGTGTGGCCTAACATGCAAAGGAGTTTCTGCTACCAAAAAAGCCCTGGAGAAGGCATTTGTCTCTTTACATCGCTTTTCCAAGCCAAGCCAGCCGACAGCTTGGAGAATGCATATAAAGTTAAAATTGCTTTCTTTCTACCTCTCCCCCCTCCCCATTTGCTTTCTTTCCACCTTTCCTCCTTGCCTTCCCCCCTCCCTGTTTTGTGGCTCTCAAACATCTGATGTTCATGTCTTGCGGCGCTCAAACATCTGACATTTATTCTATGTGGCACTTACACTGAGCAAGTTTGGCCACCCCTGTCCCAGACAAACATTTCACAGGACATGGATAACCAGTGGGTAAGGAAATGGGAACCAATCCTGTGAACACTGCAATGTAGGCGTTGTAACCCTCCAATGTATGGGCTGTGAGAGAAGGTGGATTATTCTGCTACACAAAGGAAAAACAGTTTCTCTGGGTTTGTTAGACTTCATTAAAGAACCAAAACTACATAAAGTTACTTCCCATCACAGGACATTAACTGAAAAGAAGGGATTCCTGGAAATATCATCCTACCTGTGTCAGTCCCGAAGCTTTAAATAATTCTTGTGGAGATCTGGTCCCGCTAATATTCGGAGAGCAAAGAGACAGAATTCGGCTATAGACTTTGTTTCTTGCCTATAAGAAAGCAGATCCACTAGGTAACAAATCTAATAGAATGCTGAGTTACCTATTCTTCAAACAAGGGACAGGTTTCCCCCCCTCTAACTGAATTATCTTTACATCAGTTCAGCCTAACATGTTTCTACCTGTTACATCAGTTCAGACTACTACTTCCTCAAAAAAATTAAACTTCTTATGTCCAGCTACAGAAATAAATGTTCAGTTTAAAAGCCATTCTTATGAATCAGTTTCCAAGGCTGATGTCTAATAGATGGTAATAACAAAATGAAGCCAATGAGCTATCTTCTACTGTTCTCACTGTAGCTCCATCCACAGGCCCCATGTCTATTCTATAAATCAGGGGTGTCAAACTCATTTGTTATGAGGGCTGGATCTGGCATAAATGAGACCTTGTTGGGCCAGGCCATGTTGAGCTGAGCCATGTGTGTACCTATTTAAGATTAGGCAGGACAGGTATAAACTTTATAAAGAACACAAACACAATTAAAAGGGTTTTTTTTAAAGGGAGGAGCCTCAGCCAATGGAAAAAATAGAGGCTATGCCCTGTAGCTCCTGCGCAATTGAGCAAGCCTTGAAAAGCAAGCTGTGATGCAGAAGGAAGCAAGAGAAAGGGAGAAGGAAGCCAGTTGTTTGGGGGCCTGATAGGAGCCCTCCAGGGGCCTGATTTGGCCCCCAGGCCGCATGTTTGACACCCCTGCTATAATAGTTTTCAGCCCTTCAGAATACATACATCTTTATGCAACTGTGAAATGTTGACCTCAGTACAGTGATAAATCTACCTAGATGTGACACTTTCAAAGTCTAGCAAATAGCTGACTTTCAACAACCTGCTTTAGATCATTCTTTTCATACCACATGGTGGGTCTGTCACAATCGTATGGTGGAGCTCTTAACCGATTCTTGTGAGAGAATTCCACCAAGGCGTTATGTAGCAGCCCTGACCTGGACGGCCCAGGCTAGTCCTATCTGCTGGATCTCAGAAGCTAAATAGGGTCAGTCCCGGGTAGTACTTGGATGGGAGACCGCCAAGGAAGTCCAGAATTGCTATGCAGAACAGGCAATGGCAAACCACCTCTAGATGTCTCTTACCTTGAAAACCCCACTAGGGGTCGCCAGGGCCTTTTTTGTAGCAGTAGCTCCTTTGCATATTAGACCACACCCCCTGATGTAGCCAATCCTCCTGGAGCCTACAGTAGGCCCTGTAGGAAGAGCCCTGTAAGCTCCTGAAGGATTGGCTACATCAGGGGTGTGTGGCCTAATATGCAAAGCAGTGCCTGCTACAAAAAAAGCCCTGGAAGTGGTTACTTAGTAAGGTACAGACCAATGTTCCCTCTAAGCCATGGGGTCTTGTGAGGAAAAATTCTACTTTGTGAGCTACTGGCATTAAAGTTGTGAGCTACTGCATAGATTATTTTGCTCTTGGGCTATTTTTCCTGAGCTAAGACAAAAGAGTCCCATGGCTCAGAGTGTTAAAGCTGCAGTACTGCAGTCTTAAGCTCTGCTCACGACCTGAGTTCGATCCTCGGTGGAAGCTGGGTTTTCAGGTAGCCGGCTCGAGGTCAGTAAAATGAGTACCCAGCTTGCTGGGGGAAAAGTGTAGATGACTGGGGAAGGCAATGTCAAACCACCCCGTAAAAAGTCTGCCGTGAAAACATTGTGAAAGCAAAGTCACCCCAGAGCCGGAAATGACTGGTGCTTGCACAGGGAACTACATTTACCATTTTTAAGGACAAAAATGTGTGAGCTGGAGACCAAAAATCTGTGAGCTAGCTCACACTAACTCAGCTTAGAGGGAACACTGGTACAGGCAAAGCAAGTTGATAAGGAGCCAAGCAGGACCCTGAGAAGTTACATGGATTCATTTGATAAAAACTATGACCAAGAGGCACTCTTGACATAAAACGCCTTTGAGGCTTCTTTCCACAGTGTGCCTGGCAGGTGTTGCTTTTTATCGCCTCGCCTGGAATGCTGGGATTGCATAGCTAAGTGGAGCCCTTTCAGAAGAACCATTCCCACAGGCCTATTCACGGTGATGCAACTGCCCAGAAGTCAATTTGTGAAAGAAATGTCTTATAGGAATTCTACCACATGTGATTTTACAGGGCCCTGTAAGATCGCTTACCTCCTTTTTAAAATTGAGGAAGTAGTTAGTCTGGTCGATAAAGAATATCTCCAAGGCCGACCTTCTCAAGTTGTAGCGACGTAAGTGAACCTCTCGAATTTGAGAAAGGGGCCATTTGAAATCAAAACCGACTCCTGCAAAGAGAAGGGAATTTGGTCATTGTTCTGGAATAAGCTGACTGACAAGCTATAGCTCAGCTTTCTTTAAATCTATTGACTCGGCATAGAAAACAAGCACTGACTGAACATCAGTCTAGAGACCATACGAAACTCTGCTGTTTTTCTCCACAGTTCTAACATCAACAGCATCCTGTTTTTAGCCAAGATGCCAGAAACAGCACTCGCGATCCTTCTGCACCGAAAGCATGGGCTCCACGACTGAGCTACGGGCACTTATCCACAATCAAGACAACTTCGTGAATGTAAGATTCAGAACCAGGGGTTGTTTTGTGGGAAAATAGGTTGTGGAGCTCAATAGCACAACTCATTAGCATATGCTGCCCCCCCCCACACACACACACCATAAGTAACTCGATGCAAGAAAGGAAAGCTCTGGGCGAGCGCGGTCTGCTTGGGCTGGCTAGAGATCCAGCCAGCGGAAGCAGGCCTCGCTTGCCTGGGGCTCTCTTGGGCCACCCCCCCTCCCCCAGTCAAAAGGCCAGCAAGTCACCCGCCGCCCAAAATCACATAAGAAGTTAAGAAAGGGTATTGTGGGCTTCTCCGGGGGTTAATGAGGGCTGCTGGGGACGTGGCAAAGCTCCTGGTGGCTGGCTGGCTGCCTGCTCTCCTAATCCAGGGATTGTTTTGCAGCTGCACCTACTATTCAATGGACAAGGTAGGTGGGGAGGAGGAGGGGGAACCCTCAGAAAGGCTCAGGAGCTGCACTCCTGTAAGCTCCTGCTGAATCTGAGGCCAGTTCAGAACTCTGCTTTGCAATCAATGACAGTCTGAAGAAGTCTCTCTTAGCTAAACGATAATTTAAAACCTTGTTTTTTGTGCAGCAGTTAGCGTAGATGACTGGGGAAAGCAATGGCAAACCACCCCGTAAAAAGTCTGCCAAGAAAACGTCATGATTTGATGCCACTCCCAAGGGTCGGTAATAACTCGGTGCTTGCACAGGGGACTACTTTTACCTTTTATATTCAGAGCAACTCTCAGATCCACAAGGGAAGGACAGACAAGCGCATAGCACCATCCATAGCCCTAGATAATGCACAGGTGTTGTACAACTCCACTGGCAGATCCCTTTTATATTATTTTTAAAATTTAATTAAATTTACAGCCCACCCTTCTCTCCAAGGGGGACCCAAACAGTCTCCTCTCTGCTTTTATGCAGTCATGACGACCCCATGAGGTAGGTTAGGCTGCCAGTGTGTAAGCCAGAATTCGAACCTGGGTCTCTCTGACCACTACACCCCACTGGCTGTGACATCCCAAGGCCCACCACTTGAGTTTGATAGTAAGTGCTCAGCACATGGGAAGGGATCTGTGCAAGTAGCAGACTGCCTCAGGAAACGCCTTGCATTAGTACACCCCATGGAACGGTACCGTGCCCCTTTTCTTTTTTAAATTCAGGAGCGCATTGGGCGAGGGGTTCCTTTTCCACAAGTGAACAGGCGGTGGCACAACTGCCCACCTTCTCTTAAGCAGTGCAGGACAGCAGCCCAATTTCACCACTCTGAACTCTCAACTTTCAAGCTTTTTATTTTTTCCCTGTACTATTAAGTGGACTCAGCTCAAAAGGCAAGGGGAGGAGGTAGACAGTAAATTGATTAGGGCCTTTTCTGAGCAGGAACGCTGGCTTGGTTTCAGGGGGCGTGGCCTAATATGCAAATGACCTCTTGCTGGGCTTTTTCCTACAAAAAAGCCCCGTGCAAAACAATGGTGATGCCATGGGGTGTGGCCTAATATGCAAATGAACTGCTGTTGGTCTTTTTTGTAGAAAACAATGGTGATGTTGGGAGGTGTGGCCTAATAAGCAAATGAATTCCTGCTGGGCTTGTTCTCCGAAAAAGCCCTGTGCAAAACAATGGCGGTGTCAGGGGTGTGGCCTAATATGCAAATAGATTCCAGCTGGGCTTGTTCTACAAAAAAAAAGCCCTGAAGTTGATCATCTACTGCAGGGGTGGTCAACGGTAGCGCTCCAGATATTTTTTGCCTACAATTCCCATCAGCCTCAGCCAGCATGGCCAATGGCTGGGGCTGATGGGAGTTGTAGGCAAAAAATATCTGGAGAGCTACCGTTGGTCACCCCTGCTCTACTGCTTAAGAGGCTCCAGAAAGCCAACTGCAACCGGGGGGGGGGGAGGAGAGGGGGGTTACCTTCTTCTTTCTCGGTGCTGCCGTCATAGAAATAAATGTGCTGGTTGGTGAGCTCCAGCCTCCCGGGGATCGCGTTGATGACAGTAATGAGTTCACAGTCTTCGGACAGCACAAGCTTTTCTTTCTGGCTTTGCTCTTCTTTCTCGTCCCTGCAAGAGCAAACAGCAGGTGACAAGCTTGACTGAATTCAGAGCTCAGAAAGTATTACAAGAGCAAGGAACACACATAGCTCAGAAAAATGCCTTTATAGAGCTGTTCCATTTTTATCACTGCTGTTCCTCCAGCAGCTCAGAGTGCCCGCCTCCTCCCCCTGATCCCTGTGAAATAGGATAAAGGCGGAGAGCAGGGAAGGCCAAACTCTGGCTCGGGAGCCACATGTGGCTCTTTTACACATATTATGTGGCACTCGAAAACCAGCTTGGAGAAGGTATTTGTCTCTTTAAATCACTTCTCCAAGCCAAAACAGCTGGCAGCTTGGAGGATGCATTTAAAGCTGCTTTCTTTCCACTTCCCCCCTATCTACAGCTGTCTTCCTTCCTTCCTTCCTTCCTTCCTTCCTTCCTTCCTTCCTTCCTTCCTTCCTTCCTTCCTTCCTTCCTTCCTTCCTTCCTTCCTTCCTTCCTTCCTGTTGACTTCTGGCCTTGGATTCTCCATACTGTCCTATGTATATAGAATTATTCTATATATGCAGGACAGCATGAGGAATCCAAGTCCAGTTGTACTTTTAAAACCAACGGAGTTTTATTTAAGGTATGAGCTTTCGTGTGCATGCCCACTTCCTCAGATACACTGAAACGGAAGTTCAGATGCTTCTACATATAGCAAATTAGCAGACAATTTAATGAAGATGTTTTGACCAGTGTTCCCTCTAAGCTGAGTGAGTGTGAGCTACCTCACAGATTTTTAACCTCCAGCTCACACATTTTTGTTTCAGCTCCGGAAGGATGACCCCAGAACACACTAATGTATGCTGTAGCTCACAGCTTTAATGCCAGTAGCTCACAAAATAGAATTTTTGCTCACAAGACTCTGCAGCTTAGAGGGAACATTGGTTTTGACATATGTAAAGGCCAAACAGCAATAACAAGCTAGGTTTATACAGTCCCTGGGTCACTGTTTGTTTTAATTGGAGGGGGGAAAGGGTAGCCATAACTGTGTCAAAATAGGAAACAGAAGTGTAAAAGTATCCTTCTTATTTGTTGAGAGCAATAAACAGGGATTCTGTTGTTACACTCCATTAGCCCCCTCTTAAGCATGGGGTTGACCAGGGCTTTTTTTGTAGCAGGAACTCCTTTGCATATTAGGCCGCACACCCCTGACGTAGCCAATCCTCCAAGAACTTAGAAGGCTCTTAGTACGGGGCCTACTGTAAGCTCCAGGAGGACTGGCTACATCAACAAAGGAGTATGCAAAGGAGTTCCTGCTCTCAAAAAAAGCTCTGGGGTTAACTAGCAGCATCCTTTTCTTAGCCCAACATACATGTTCGTGCTGGGCACTGCATCTTCGTCTGGGAGCTCAAGCACATCCTCTTCCACGTCGCTGACTTTTACTTGCTTCACGGCCTCCAGGAGGAGAGCCTCACTCGAGGGCTCCGCCTGCTGCACTCCTGGGGAGAGAAAGGGACAGTTAAATGAAGCCAGCTGTGCAGCGCTACAATTTTTTCCAGAGCTTTTTTTTTTAGAATAAGCCCAGCAGGAAGTCATTTGCATATGAGGCCACACACCCTGATGTCACCACTGTTTCACACAGGGCTTTTTTGTAGAAAAAGCCCGTCAGGAAGTCATTTGCATACAAGGCCAGACCCCCTGACACCACCATTGTTTCGCACAGGGCTTTTTTGTAGAAAAACCCCATCAGGAAGTCATTTGCATATGAGGCCACACCCCCTGACATCACCATTGTTTCACACAGGGCTTTTTTATAGGGGAAAAACCAGCCGGAGCTCATTTGCATATTAGGCCACACCTGATGCCAAGCCAGCCATGCATTCCCTGTGTGGTCCTGCTAAAAAAAAGGCCTGGTTTTATGATATTTCACCATTGTTTCACGTCAGGAAGTCATTTGCATATGAGGCCACACCCTCTGACGTCACCATTGTTTCACACAGGGCTTTTTTATAGGGGAAAAACCAGCCGGAGCTCATTTGCATATTAGGCCACACCTGATGCCAAGCCAGCTGTGCATTCCCTGTGTGGTCCTGCTAAAAAAAAGGCCTGGTTTTATGATATTTGTTGTATGAAAAATAAGGGGGGCACCACATATTAGAACAAACTACAGAAACATCTCTAGATGCCGAAAGTAAACCAAGATTGATGAGGAACTGCGGTACAAATATTGAAAGCATAAGTTTATAAACAGCCACTACTAGATCTCACCTAGGTTATCCCTCAGGGCGCTGGCATCCTGGTGGAAGTTGAAACTGTAATTCTGCACTAATTTAAGCCTCATCCGGGAGTAGTTCTCCACGTTGGAAAGCTTCCAGTGAACTGGGCTCAGTTTTCTGATAAATGAAATACATGCCAAATGAACTAAAAAAATACCTCAGCAGTACGACATAATGCCTAGGACAATTTCTCTTGAGGGAAATAACAATGAGAAAAAGAAACATTTATTGCAAGTTGATTTTGAAGAAACAAGCTACAGGATGGTGAAAGATGCTGCCCCCGACATCTGTATGAAGGGACCCTGATAAAGGGGGGAATGGTGTGGCTCTCTCTGGGTATGATTAGCTCCTTCTCAGGAGGGATCAGGGCTTTTTTTGTACCAGGCACTCCTTTGCATATTAGGCAACACACCCCTGGAGCTTACAGTAGGCCCTGTACTAAGAGCCCGCTAAGCTCTTGGAGGATTGGCTACATAAGGGGTGTGGCCTAATATGCAAAGGAGTTCCTGCTAAAAAAATGGCCCTGGGAGGGATGATGACAGACAAGAATCGGAAAAGAGCAGGAGGAAATCAGCACAACAGTTCACAAAAAGGATGCGAGACCAACTGATCCAATTGGCAAAAGTGATTCTATTGCATATGAAAGTCAATCCTTATTGGCAGGGCTCTTTCTCTAGCAGGAGCTCCTTTGCATATTAGGCCATGCCTCCCTGATGTAGCCAATCCTCCAAGAGCTTACAGGGCTCTTAGTACAGGGCCTACTGTAAGGTCCAGGAGGACTGGCTACATCAGGGAAGCATGGCCTAATATGCAGAGGAGTTCCTGCCAGAAAAAGAGCCCTGCTTATTGGACAGATTTGAGGATTCTGAGGGCTGACTACACGTCAAAATGTAAAGCACCAATCAGATTTACAGAACGAACTCCCGGTCTTGCTAAGCCATTGATCTACCACTTGAGAGGGAAGGCAGCATGGTATTTGCCTGAGCTTGTCAGGTCTCTCGGAAACAAGCCAGGGTCAGTACTTGGATGGGAGACCACCAAGACAGGCTCTGCAGAGGAAAGCAACGGCGCACCACCTCTGCTTCTCACTTGCCTTGAAAGCCCCTTGCTGGGGTCACCAGAAGTTGGTTACAACTTGACAACACTTAAGTATCTATCTACCACTCAACTATTTTCTTGCCACCTAAAGGAATGCCAATTATTGGCATTGTCCTAAACATGTGAAAGTTAACCAGAATTGCCTGGGGAATTCAGTAATGGGGTCTTTTAATTAGCCAGGCTAAACCTGGTGACAAAATTATGACTATTGACGTGTGTATGTGTGTGTCTTCCTTTCCTAAACTGTACTTCTCAGCAGGAAACAGCCACTGGGGGTTTCACTAGAACTGTTCCAGAATCCTTATAGCAGGAGAAACATGCCTGAAAGAACATGCAAGTAGTAAGTCTAACATAAAGGCAGGACGGGTTATAAACAGACACAACGTGGCACAAAGGAGCAAGAGAAATAGATTCCTCTTACCTTTCTGCCCAGGGGCCCTGCTCACAAGTGAGGTAGAGTTTAGCCGCTCTCCATTGCCTTAGAGTTGCTGTGTGCTGATTGTGCAGTTGCTTCACCATGCTGTTGTAACGCATGTTTTCCTGCCGGGACTTTCGGTTAAAGGGCTCCACGAAAAACTCCTAGGGCAAAAGTTCTAAGTGAGCCATCAACAGAATCATAAGCATCAGTGAACATAAGAACATAAGAGAAGCCATGTTGGATCAGGCCAATGGCCCATCCAGTCCAACACTCTGTGTCACACAGTGGCCCAAAAAGAAAAAAACCCAAGTGCCATCAGGAGGTTCACAAGTGGGGCTAGAAGCCCTTCCACTTTGCCCCACTCCAAGCACCAAGAATACAGAGCATTACTGCCCCAGACAATTCCAATAATATGCTGTGGCTAATAGCCACTGATGGACCTCTGCTCCATATTTTTATCCAATCCCCTATTGAAGTTGGCTATGCTTGTAGCCGCCACCACCTCCTGTGGCAGTGAATTCCATGTATTAATCACCCTTTGGGTGAAGAAGGACTTCCTTTTATCTGTTCTAACCCAACTGCTTAGCAATTTCATTGAATGCCCACCAGTTCTTGTATTGTGAGAAAGGGAGAAAAGTACTTCTTTCTCTACTTTCTCCATCCCATGCATAATCTTGTAAATGACATCGAGATCGTTTGCATAAAGTTTAAAGATCTCTTACTTCCTATTCCACAGCCACAGAAAGAAGAAGAAATAAAAGAGCAGAGTGCAGAACCAAGAGTATTCTGTTGTGCAAGGATCCCAATAGAGATCTAGAAAGAGACCCATTCAGATAGCACACTTCCCCAGAAATAAACTCTGTTGCTCTTAAAGGTGCCACTGGACTCAAACATTGTTCAGTTATAAAGACACTTGGATATGGTTTATACATTATTGGAACATTAAACATACTCAGGTTAGCCTTTTCCTCACATCATAAACATTTTCTGCATTTATAATTTCTGTAATTTATTATCCCATCCTTCAGTGCCGAGTTATTCATATTATTCTGGCTAATTCAAAACGTTTTCTTTTTTGTGATCTACTTTGTAAAAAAAAAAAAAAATTAAAAAGGGAAGCAGAGGCATGTTGCGCAAATCTTGGTAAGGAAAATCCAAGTGGGCAGCCGTGTCAGTCTGAAGCAGTTGAGCAAAGCAGGAGTCGAGTGGCACCTTTAAGACCAACCAAGTTTTATTCAGAACATAAGCTTTCGTGTGCTCTCTAAGCACACTTCTTCAGAGGAGGGGGTCAGATACAGTGGGCTGAAATACATGCAATTTGTTGATTAAGAGGGCAAACTGATGCAGAGCTGGGATCACATGGAAATACAAGTCCTTTTGTAATTTATCTAGACTTGCAGAAACACCAATCGGCAGGCAAATGGCCTTCTAAATTGTCACACTGTTCCGCCAAGCGATCCCAGCTCTGTATCAGTTTGCCCTCTTAATCAACAAACTGCACGTATTTCAGCCCACTGTACCTGATCACCTTGTCTGAAGAGGTGTGCTTTTAGCACATGAAAGCTTAAGTTCTGAATAAAACTTTGTAGGTCTTAAAAGGTGCAACTTGACTCCAGCTTGGTAAGAACAATTTATATAATTTATTTATAAAGTTATAGACCTCCCTCCCCTGAGTATACAAAGCTCAGGGTGGTGTACAACAGCAATAAAAACATTAATCATTATTATAATACTAAAACAATTTACATACTACATAATTTTAAACATTCCAAGATAGTGTTAAAGCTTCCATTTCAAATTGTGTCACCACCTGGGGGGGTGGAGGGAAGGTAGAGGAATTAAGTTAAGGAATAGCCTCCCTCCCCCCAATAAAAGACCAAACAAGGACAAGGGCTGGATCCATTATGTGGGTCTTTTTCAGTTGGGAACTCTTCTGCACCAGAAAAGTGAACAATGAAGCAAATTAAGCATTGCTACTTGTGAAGAACGGTTGGTTCTGCAGAACCATGTTTTATCTTATTTCTACTCTTTGGTTTTGAGCTGAGCAGTCCAGGAAACAAAGATATATCTAGCCTAGCCAAAAGTGATGCCCGTCTAATTTGGCTACCATCAGGTGGAACAGAGACCCTCCTGGCCCAGCAGTGATGATGCTGGAAGACCCTCTTTGAAGTTCATGCAGGTGGTGAAGCAAAGAAGGACGGCACCTGAAATTTGAGTTTGCTCTCTCCTCGCTCCCGCTCGCGTTTATGGATGTTCACCATCAACGTCTCGTAACAGTCCTTCCAATACACTGCCATGCGTTCATGGCCGTCGCTGAAAGTACTGACTTCATACTGCTTCATGTTCGGAATAATCTGGAGCACAAAAGGTCAGGGAATAACGTACTGGTTACATGTAAAAAAATTCTATTGCCACAGAAACACAGATGCTTTATGCAATATCCCCAATCCCTTACATTTCCCAGTCAAACAAACAGCAAAGACAATCTGATTCCAGGGGTAACAAGAGACCCATTCAGATAGCACACTTGCCCAGAATTAAAATCTGTTGCTCTAAAACAGGGGTGGCCAAACTGTGGCTCGGGAGCCACATGTGGCTCTTTCACACATATTGTGTGGATCTTGAAGCCCTCACCACCACTCTGTCAGCTGGCTTGGAGAAGGCACTTCTCTCTTTCAATTACTTCTCCAAACCAAGCCAGTCGATGGCGTGGAGAATGCATTTAAAGTTAGCTTTCTTTCCACCTCTCTCTCCCTGCTCCCTCATCCATCCATCCATCCATCCATCCATCCATCCATCCATCCGTCCGTCCGTCCGTCCGTCCGTCTGTCTGTCTGTCTGTCTGCCTGCCTGCCTGCCTGCCTGCTCTCAAACATCTGTTCACATCTTGTGGCTCTCAAACATCTGACTTTTCTTTTATGTGGTTCTTAGGTTAAGCAAAGAGCTCCGTGGCGCAGAGTGTTAAAGCTGCAGTACTGCAGTCCTAAGCTCTGCTCATGACCTGAGTTCAATCCCTGGTGGAAGCTGGGTTTTCAGGTAGCCGGCTCGAGGTTGACTCAGCCTTTCATCCTTCCGAGGTTGGTAAAATGAGTTCCCGGGGGGAAATGTTGATGATTGGGGAAGGCAATGGCAAACCACCCTGTAAAAAGTCTGCCTTGAAAACGTCGTGAAAGCAATGTCACCCCAGAGTCGGAAATGACTGGTGCTTGCACAGGGGACCTTTCCTTTCCTTTTCCTAGGTTAAGCAAGTTTGGCCACCCCTGATCTAAAAGGTTCCACTAGACTCAAACATTGTTCAATTATAAAGGTACTTTGATATAGTTTATACATTATTGGAACATTAAACATACTAAGGATAGCCTTTTTCTCACATTATAAACATGCTCTGTATTTGTAATTTCTGTAATTCTAAACGCTTTCTTTTTTGCAATCTTCAACTTTGTAAATGAAAGTACAACTAAAAAGGAAAGCAGAGGCATCATGGGCAAATCTTGGTGAGAAAAATTTATATAACTTATTTATAATTTAAAGGTATAGCCCACCCTCCCCTGAGCACACAAGGCTCAGGGTGGTGTACAACAGCAATAAAAACATTAATAATTATTACAATACTAAAACAATTTACCAACTACATAATTTAAAGCACTCCAAGATAGTGTTAAAGTTTCAGTTTCAAACTATGTCACCACCTGGGTGGGGGGAGTACATGTTATATGAAAAACAGAAGCACATGTTGTATGAAATTCTCATGTAGGTACATTTAATTTACTGTGCTACAGCTTCAAGACCAGGTAAGAGAGAAAAGGAGGAGGTCTTATATAAGATGAAGCCAAAGAAAAAGGCAATGGCCAAAGAGGCTCCGCATCTAACTGATCAGAGGGTGCAACCAACTGCCAAGTGAACCCAAGACAGAATTTTCTTAACCCTCTCCCTCCCAGATCCTCTTGCATACAGAATTACAATATTCCACATAATGAACCCTTAGTCTTGCTGCCAAACAAGCCAAAGAAGAAAATGACGATGACCATAGATTTATACCTTGCCCTTCTCTCTGAATCAGAGTCTCAGAGTGGCTTACAATCTCCTTTATCTTCTTCCCCCACGACAGACACCCTGTGAGGAGGGTGGGGCCGAGAGGGCTCTCCCAGAAGCTGCCCTTTCAAGGACAGAGTCTCAGAGCGGCTCACAATCTCCTTTACCTTCCTCCCCCACAACAGACACCCTGTAAGCACTGTTCCCTCTAAGCTGAGTTAGTGTGAGCTAGCTCACAGATTTTTAGCCTCCAGATCACACATTTTTGCCTTAGCTCAGGAAGGATGACCACAGAACACAATAATTTATGCAGCTCACAACTTTAATGCCAGTAGCTCACAACTTTAATACCAGTAACTCACAGAGTAGAATTTTTGCTCACAAGTCTCTGCAGCTTAGAGGGAACATTGCCTGTGAGGTAAGTGGGGCTGAGAGAGATCTCCTAGAAGCTGCCTTTTCAAGGACCACTCTTGCGAGAGCTATGGCTAACCCAAGGCTATTCCAGCAGCTGCAAGTGGAGGAGTGGGGAATCAAACCCAGTTCTCCCAGATAAGAGTCCGCACACTTAACCCCTAAACCAAACAAGCTCCCCGCGAAAGGGGTTCATGACTTACATATTTATCAATATACACCTTCCACTCTTCAGTGCTGCAGTAGTCCTGGAAATCCTCAAAAAAGGAGGGGCTTCCATTCGTAGAGGGTAAGGAAGGCAAGTGCAAATTCATGAAGAGGAGCTCGTAGATTTTGGAAATGAGCGTCCGGACAAGCGGGATCAAAAAGGAGTAGGTTTCCGTCTTTTCTCGGATCGAGCGACTCAGGATGCCTTCCAGCCGGCCCAGGAGGTAGCAGGACTCTGCTTGGTTATCCAGCACTTTGGTCTGAAGAAGGGTGTTCAGCTTGGCGGCAGCCATCGCACAGACCTGTAGAAAGAGAACTGTGTACCTCATTTATTACTTACTTGATTTATAGTCTGCCTTTCTCCTCAATGGCGACCCTAAGCGGCTTAATATCGTTCTCCTCTCTTCCATTTTATCCTCACAACAACCCTGTGAGGTATGTTAGGCTGAGAGAGTGTAACTGCCCAAGGTCGCTCCTTGAGCATTCACAGCAGAACAGGAATTTTAGCCTGGCGTTCCCAGATCCTAGTTGGACACTTTAATCCAGGGGTGTCAAACATGTGGCCCAGGGGCCAAATCAGGCCTCTGGAGAGCTCCTATCAGACCCCTGAGCAACTGGCTGTCATCTGCTTCCTTCTCTATCACAGCTTGCTTTGCTAGGCTTGCTCAGTCACACAGGAGCTACAGAGGAAGGGGGGGGAAGCAGAGCTTGCTTTGCCAGGCTCTCTCAAGCACATAGCAGATCTACTGAGCCAAGCCTCTCTTCCTTCTATTGGCTGAGGCTCCTTCCCCTCCTTGTCCCCTGGGAAAAGAAGAGCCAGAGCTTCCTTTGCCCAGTTCACTGGAACCCATGGGAGAAATACAAAGAAAGCACCTTTAAGACCAGTGAGTGCTAATGTTTTCAGCATGTTTTAAGTTTTTTTTTTTTAAAAATCTTTAATTGTGTTTGCGTGTCCTTTATAAAGTTTATATCTCTGCTACCTAATCATAAAGAGGTACACACATGTCCCGGCCCAACATGGCCCGGTCTGACAAGGTCTCATTTATATCAGATCCGACCCTCATAACAAATGAGTTTGACACCCCTGATTTAATCACTAAACCACACTGGCTCTCAACAGTGTGAGACAACATGCTAAAATAACCTCCCAAAGCCACCGTGTTTATTGTTCTTTACTGCACCTAAGGGTGGAATTCTGGCAGGAGCTTCTATGCATATTAGGCCACACACCCCTGATGTAGCCAATCCTCCTGGAGCTTACTGGGCTCTTTTTTGTAAGCTCTTGGAGGATTGGCTGCATCGGGGGGGGGGGGGGGGGTGGCCTAATATGCAAAGGAGCTCCTGCTAGAATTCCACCCCTGACCATATCCTGCCTTTCTCCCACCAAGCAACCACAGAGGGATGCACATGGGCTTCTTCAGCAGTTTTCCATTCTGTACTAACTACTAGGGATGGGCGCGAACCAGAAAAATCCAGTTTGGTTTGGGGTGGTTCCAAACCAAACCCTAAACCAAGCCTCAAATCCCTAAACCAGCTGGTTCGGACACCCCTTTCTCCTGCAGGTAGCAAGCCATGGATGGGAGAAGGGGAGATTGCCCAGGAAGGGGTAAACGGATGGGTAAACGGAGGATTGCCCAGGAAGGAGTAAAACGGATTGCTGATTGGCTTCATCAGAAGTGAAATGGGTGGGTTAAATGGCCAGCCATTTAACCCACCCATTTCACTTCCAGTGAAGCTTATTTCAGCAATCTGTTTTACTTCCCCAGGAAGGTGCGTCTGTCTGCAGTTAGGTTTCAATGGCCTGAACAGCTGAACCGAACTGGGCAGAAGTTTGGTAAATATTCGAGGAAGAAGCAGGGGTAGGGCGGACAGGGAGAAATCCACAAACATTGCCTGCCCACTCTTTTGAGGATGGAAGTGCCTACCATGAGCAGAAAGGGCACTAAGGATCACAGCCTAAGGAGGTGAGACCAGAACGTATATTTATGGCTATGCCAGTGGATTCTTCCATGAAGACAGCTTCAGGAGGGCGGCCATGTTGGTCTGAAATAAATGAGCAACATTTGGGTCCAGCAGACCTGAGAGAGAGGGCCTCTTGTTTATCTCTAGGTTGGTATATGGAGAGATAAGATAAAGGGAAATTTTGGGAGGGGAGGGGGAAATGTACTCGTGGCTTGGGGCATGCGCGGTGCTGTTTAGTTTAGAATGGGAGGGGATCTTCTTATTGGAGGATCTCACAGGGTTTAGGGTTTTTTGCATAGACTATATATTAAGCTGTGCTGCGTCACAGAGTCAGAGTTGCTGGGTGGATCTTCCTGCTCTCAACTTTCCATGCAATTGCAATTCCATGTAATCAATAAACGATCCTTGCTGGACCCAAACGTGTGAGTATTTTACTGTCAGGGGACAGTTCCTCCTGGGTTAGAGTCCCAGGTCACTACTCCACACGTGACAGACCCAGGGTCTGACAAGGGGAATTTAATTCTCGAGAGCTTAAATGTTGAGAATCTTGCTGGTTTTTAAGGTGCTACTGGATTCAAATCTTGACAATAAATTTGTTACTTATGAATTACATTTTTAGCCCAATCCTCCTCTATAGAGGCCTCAAGATGGCGTATGTGATAATGACTGGCCCACAGCCACCTAGTAAAACATTGCAGCTGGGCTGGAATTTCGACTCAGGACTCCCTGTCTTAAGGAGAAGCCCCACCCTGCATCAGGATGTTCTACCCTTTTGAAAAACAAAATAATCTTAGTTGACAACTGAACAACAAACGCGATGAAGCAATGTACCTGCAAGTTATCCTGCCCGATGAAGCCAAGGAGCATCTGGACCTGCACCTGGTAGAGCTTCGCACATTCTGGGGCAGAAGAATACCAGACCGACAAGGAGTCCATCAAGGTCACCAGCTCTTCCAAGAGCTACACCAAGCAAAAGAAGCAGAACAAAGCAGAAACAGAGAGAGGAGCTCAGGGGTGGGAAAACGCTCTGAATAGGTAAGCAATTACTCCTGCAGCCCATGACCAGGGATGGAGTTCTAGCAGGAGCTCCTTCGCATATTATGATGTAGCCAATTCTCCAGGAGCTTACAAAAAAGAGCACAGCTCCTGAACCTTTCTGAGAGTTCCACCTCCTCCTTCTCAGAGTTCCACCTCCTTGTCCATTGAATAGTATGTGCAGCTGCATAGCAATTAATGGATGAGCTCCACCACCTATTTTTCTACAAAATGACCCCTGGGCTCATCCAATCCAACACTCTGTGTCATATAATAGCCAAAAAACCCAGGCGCTATCAGGAGGTTCATCAGTGGGACTAGGACACTGGAAGCCCTCACACTGTGCCCCCCCCAAGCACCAAGAATACAGACCATCACTGCCCCAGACAGAGAGTTCCAACAATACCTTGTGGCTAATAGCCACTGATGGACCTCTGCTCCATCTGTTTATCCAGTCCCCTCTTGAAGCTGTCTACGCTTGCAGCCGCCACCACCTCCTGCGGCAGTGAATTATCCTTTATAATTACCCTTTGATAGTATGGGCCCATGCCTTTCTAAATCTACTTCTTTCTGGAACGGGATGAAAAAGGAGGCCTCCAATGTCACCTGACAGCCCTTTCTGCATGGCCCTTTCCCACAATCTATCACGCCTACCTTTTCGGTCCACAGGCTTGAATTGACCAGCCCCTCAGCTTGGAGGAAATCCTGCACCATCAGCAGGAGCCGGAAAGCGTTTTCGGCATACACTGGGAGGGACTTGGAATCTCGGCTGTCTGTGACAGCCCACTCCAGCATCTTCTCGAGCAAACTGAATTCAGAAGAAAATGTGTTACAGAAAAACAAGCCACTTTCGGGAAAACTCAAATTAAGAAACCAAAGGTTTTGTGAGGAGGCCACAAGCATCCAGGTCTTCTGATCTCCAGTCAAAGAGCTCAGAGGCGCTTAATGCTCTCAGGAGTCTGTTACAAGCAGTCAGATCTCCTGTTCAAAGCGACACAACAATTTTTATTTTAAAAATTATATCTTTCTTCTCAGGATAGAGGAATTAAACCAGCCACTCAGGGCTTGGTGGTGGAAAAGTGCCATCGAGTCACAGTCGACTTATGATGACCACTCATCGGGTCAAAGCAAGAATCACAGAGTTGGAAAGGACCTCTAGAGTCATCTAGTCCAACCCCCTGCACAATGGAGGAAATTCACAACTACTTCCCCCCTACACACAGCCAGAGACCCCTGCAGGCTCCATACCCCAGAAGATGGGGTGGGGTGAACCCTCCAGGATCCCTGGCCAAACTGGCCTGGAGAAAAACTGCTTCCTGACCCCAAAGTGGCAACCAGCATTTCTCTGGGCTTGCAAGAAGGAGCCACGAGAACTAAGCACTGATGCAACCCTTCCTGCCCTCCTTCCCATGACCTGCCTAAGTTCACAGAATCAACATTGCTGTCAGATGGCCATCTGTCCTTTGTTCGAAAACGTCCAAAGAAGGAGAGCCCACCAACTCCCAAGGTTGGTTGCTGTAGATTTTCCGGGCTGTGTGACCGAGGTCTTGGCATTGTGAGATCTGACATTTCGTCAGCAACTGTGACTGGCATCCTCAGAGGTGTAACCCAGAAAACTGGAGTTCTCTCTGGGTCAAATTGAGAAGAAATTGGTAGGCAGGTAATTTATATCTACTAAGGCAGGTGGGTAGGGCTGAGTCATTATCTTGTGGGAGCTTCCTGGGCTGTGACATGCCCACAAGATAATGACTCAGCCCTACCCACCGGCCTACCAACGTCTTCTCAATTTGACCCAAAGAGAACTCCAGTTTTCTGGGTTACATCTCGGAGGATGCCAGTCACAATTGCTGGTGAAACATCAGCTCTCACAATGCCAAGAGCATGGCCACACAGTCCGGAAAATCTGCAACAACAAATAGACTCCAGCCATGAAAGCCTTCGACGACATACTGATGCCTGAAGAGATGAACAGAGGTGGTTTGCCATTGCTTGCTTCTAAGTAGCATCCCTGGACTTCCTCGGTGGTCTCCCATGATCCAAATACTAGCCAAGGCTAATCCTGCTTAGCTTCCAAGTTCTGATGAGATCAAGCTAGCCTGGGCCACCCAGGACAGAACTAGACTTAACGACTTCCTCTAGACTTACTTTAATTTTATTTCATCTGATGGGCGCAGCAGTTCGTTGGATATCCCCAGCTTGGTGAGAGCTGAAAAGACTTGCCCCCTCTCAATCCAGGCAGTGTCGTCGGACTTTTCTACGCCTTTCCACATCAAACAAAGCAGGACGTCTGAGAGCAACTGTACCAGATCTTCTTCACACGCCTACAAAAAGGTCATTCAAGGACAATGATGGCATTCTCAAATTACTTAAAACCAAAAAAAAGAATAAAACCCTAAACCAAAGACATAGACTGATTCCCCACTAGCCTTGTCCTGTCTCATGCTCTTCTTCTCCACGGGGCTTTCATTCAATTTTGCACAGGAAAGAGGTGGGGAGAGTTGCAGCTCCGAGCCAGCTTGTGCGAAATTGGATGGAAAATTCTCAGAAAAAAGGAGTGTGAGACTGGGACAAGGTTAGTGGGGAATCGGTCATAATGTCTTTTGGAAGGCACAGGAGAGCTACACACCTCATTAATTTCAAATAACGAAAGATCAGCAGCAGACGCAACCTCCACCATCGCAGTCGGTTCTTTGTCAAGCTGTCCAGAAAATGGCTTTGTGCTTTCGCTGGGCGAAGGTGTGCTGGGCAAGCTATCAACGGTTTGGTTCCCAGTATCTCCCAGTTCGTAAGAGTCAACACTCGAAAGGTCTAAACTCAAGTGTGAAGGATTCTTTTGCCATAACTCCTCCGGATCCTCTGGCCTGAAGGACATCTCGGCCACGGAGAGGTCTTCAAACACTGCGACCGGCTTGCCATCTTCTAAGCTCCACTGATCGCACAAGCCATTGACGGACGCAAAACTGGTGGCGTCTTCTGCGTCGGCCTTTGAAGCACGGTGTTTCTGAAATTCCTTGGAAGGAGCTCTTTTGTCGTCTTCTTTAGCGGAGTCGCTTCTGTTGAGGCCGTTCTTGACATCGGCATGTTCTTTTAAGAAGAGTCTTGCCAACGTTTCCTGCCAGCCCAGCTGTTGACAAATCTGTTGCGCCGAATCCTGCTGGGAGTGGAAAATCTGCAAGAGCTGCAGAGAACACAAGAAAAGGCTTCATTGTCGAACCAGGGTCATCGTGCTAAGTTACTGATCCCATTCAAGAAGCTATATATGACAGGGGTAGCCAAACTTGCTTTAAAGTAAGAGCCACAACATAAACATCAGATGAGGGAGGGAGGGAGGGAGGGAGGGAGGGAGGGAGGGAGGGAGGGAGGAAGGAAGGAAGGAAGGAAGGAAGGAAGGAAGGAAGGAAGGAAGGAAGGAAGGAAGGAAGGAAGGAAGGAAGGAAGGAAGGAAGGAAGGAAGGAAGGAAGGAAGGAAGGAAGGAAGGAAGGAATAGATGGGGAGAGGGAGAAGGAAGGTGGAAAGAAACCAACTTTAACGTTAAATGCATTCTCCAAGCTGCTTTTCGGCTTGGCTTAAAGAAGAGATTTAAACAGACAAATGCTTTCTCCAAGCCAGCCAAAGGGGTGGTGGGGGCTATGAGAGCCACACAATGTGTGTGAAAGAGCCACAGTTGGGCCACACCTGTTTTATGAAAATAAAGTCTTAACTCAAAAGTAGCGGGTGAATCCTGACCCTTTTTTCAGGTTCACTTCTGCAAGAGGAAATAAAGGGAGAACTTTCCCATTCCTCCACTTTCACTGCAAGGGGTACAGCAGGAGGCGAGAGACAAGAGAGGTAGGAAACGTCACTCATGCAAGAATCCTGTGGTCACACTAGATAGGATCCAAGCCTACATGTCTACAGAATGTGTTTTATGAAGGCCTGGAAATCACTTTTTCCCATGAATGAACCATCAGAGTTAACCTAGCATTGAAAGTGCCATGCTAAGCTATTGTTGCCAGGTGTGTCCCCCCCCTCCCCCCGGCCACTAGTGGGGGACGGAGAGTAAGGTTGCCAAATCCATGTTAGGAAACTCCAGGAGATCTGGGGGTGGAGTCTGGGGAGGACAGGGACCTCAGTGGGGTACAATGCCGTAGAGTCCACCTCCAAAGCATCCATTTTCTCCAAGGGAAGTAGTCTCTGTAGTCCAGAGATGAGCTGCAATTCCAGGGGATTCCACAGGTCCCACCTGGAGGCTGGCATCCAGTGTTCCCTCTATGCTGAGTTAGCGTGAGCTAGTTCACAGGGGGGGTTTTAGCCTCCGGCTCAAAGGAATAAATGGTCCAGAGCGAACAAATGTATGCAGTAGCTCACAACTTTAATGCCAGTAGCATACAAAGTAGAATTTTTGCTTACAAGGCTCTACAGCTTAGAGCGAGTATTGGTGGCATTCCTATCCTAAGCAGAGTTACGCTGTTCTAAGGCCACTAAGTTAGGAAAGTGCGATCAGGTGGGAAATGCATCATATAAACCAGGAGCAGACGGGTACAGCCCTGTACCAACCACCATGCCTGTGCCTGCATCAAGAACTCATCGCAGCATAACTCCCCCAATATCCACTGTCCTTCCCCTGATCTCTGTTATTTATTTATTTATTACTTCAGTTTTCTATCTCGCCCTCTCTGCAAGCGGACTCAGGGCGATTAACAGTCAATTTAAAAAACAATTTAAGGTTACAATTTAAACAATTAAATACAATTTGTTCGTTCGAACAAACGAAACAATTAAATACGATTAAAATACGTTTCGTGGTTTTTGCTCAAAACTTCAGTACAGGTGCGATCATAACTTTCTTTCTTCTGACAGTGATCCTGATTCCTCATGAGTGATGTCGCTCAGCAGTGTAGGGTGGCAGTCCTCTCCCATTTAGGTATTAAAGGCTTGTCGAAATATTCAGTTTTACAGGCCCTGCAGACTTGGGAGAGATCCCCAGGGCCCTTATGGCCTCTGGGAGGGCGTTCCACATTGTTGGGGCGGCCACTGAGAAGACTGTGCCAGAGCACAGTCTGGCTTCCCTTGGTCCGGAATAGATAACAGGTTTTGTGTCCCTGAACGCAGTGCTCTCTGGGGAACATATGGAGAAAGGCGGTCCTGTAGATAGGCAGGCCCTCGACCATATACGGCAGGGGTGTCCAATGGTAGCTCTCCAGATGCTTTTTTTGCCTACAAATCCCATGAGCCCCAGCCATTGACCATGCTGGCTGGGACTGATGGGAGTTGTAGGCAAAAAACATCTGGAGAGCTACCATTGGCCACCCCTGATATAGGGCTTTAAAGGTCAATACCAGCACCCTGAAATGAACTCGGAACGCAATAGGTAGCCAGTGCAGCTCTTTCAGCACTCTACTAACAGGCATGTCTCCAGGCCTTCCTTGATGACTATGGACATGACCATAGATCCACTGCCCCACCCTAGCTTGAAACAAACACACTGACCTTCCGGCAGATGGCCACCCTGACGTTTATATCGGCTTTGTGAGCCAAGTGAACAACGGCCATGAAGTCCCTGTAATTCACCACTGGATCTGCAGATAGAGCAAGACGGGGAGCTGCATTAGTTTGTCTGTAGCGGCAGAAAAGAGCAGGAGTCCAGGAGCACCGTAAAGACTAAGAAAATTTGCGGCAGGGGATGAGTCTCCGTGAGTCACTGCTCACTTGAACACAATTGTGGCAGGGCGTGAGCTTTCGTGAGTCACCGCTTCATCTGAAGAAGTGAGCAGTAGGTCAAGATCTCTTGTATTGTATCTCAATCAATCCTTTTATTAGCTCATTTGACCAAAGGTCTTGAGCCAAAATCCCAACAATTAGCATAAGTATTTAGCAAATAAACAATACTAGTCATCATAGGATTATAAAGCACCAAAATCAGAAACAGCATTCCAAAATAAAATATTTAAAACCTATAACAATATAAAAGATGGTAAAAAAGCGAGAAAATCTCTAATGACATAAAATCAAAGTAATCACTGCAATTGCAATTTGAATCCAAGTAAAACCCTTCAGAAAGTTAAACATATATAGCAAACTCTATTGTAGTTATCATTAGAACAGGCCGCTTCTTTGACATTTTACAGAAAGCATTGTCGTTAGAAATTTTGTAACACAGTAAGTGATTTTCGGATTAGTATCTGCCAATAATAGAGAAACCACCCAGAGTTCAATTGATAGTTGTTTAGAAAGAAAGTGAGCAGTATGTCAAGATCCCTTGCCATTGTATTGTATCTGTATACTGTGGAATGCTTCCATATGGGTTGGGAGGGGGAAGGATCATGCTTGCTTTGGTTGCACCATCCTTCTCACTCTGTAACAGACACAAGTATCTTCTGCCTTGCAGAGCAGAGCTTCAAGGTCACTTTATCGGTCTGCAGAGAGTGCCTCTCTGCCCACTGTCTGCTAAGAAAAAGTCAGTGGGAAAACAGTTTGCAACAATTGAGCGGGCTTTTTGCATCGCAGTTTAGGCAGGCTGCTTAGGGGCTCTAGATAAAGTATATAAGACTGGACCACTCTCAAGTGATCCCGTTCTGACACAGATGTGTATGCTACTAATCATGGGTGGAATTCTAGCAGGAGCTCCTTTGCATATTAGGCCACAAAACCCTGATGTAGCCAGTCCTCCAAGAGCTTACAAGGCTCTTTACTGGCTATATCAGGGGTGTGTGGCCTAATATGCAAAGGAGCTCCTGCCAGAATTCTATTCCTGCTATTGATCTAGCTATCAATAAAGGTAACTTTCTTAATCCACTGGAAGTCTTCCTGGTTTGAGGACAGTCTCAGAGTTGACACAGTGACTCACGGAAGCTTGCACCGTGACACAAATTGTGCTAGTCTTTAAGGCGCTACTGGATTCATGCTCCTTTCTACTGGATCTGCAGAGGAAGAATTCAGGCAGATGTTGTAACCAAGAAAAGACAGTCTGAAACCATGACCCAATCATGCAAAATAAACGCCAGCAAAAAAAGCAGACAAATGGACTTTCAGATTTGCATCAAAACGCTAAAATAAACGTAAAGCCACTGTTATTTTGTAACATACGTAGAAGTCTGCTTATGCACATTTGACCCGATTTTACAGACTGCCTACGTGCGCGCAGTGTTTCAGCAGCAATTGAATGCCAGTAATAAGCAAACTGCATGCCAGTAATTGTCTGAATACCTGCGTGCAGAACTTGATTAAGAAGACCCTTCACAAGACAGGTAGTAATGGTCGCATCATTCAACAGCAGGCCCAGCCCGGAATACCCAACTTCTCTGAGCTTCAAACGCTGCTTGCTCCGCTCGTAGACTTTGGTGCATTTCAGCATCTGCTCCACAATCTGCACAGAAATAATGCAGGGGAGTCTGAAGTTGATGACTAGATGAGCACACAAACACACACACACTGTATATGCATTCTGCAAGAGAAAGGCTGCTGGATGCAAGAAACAATTGAAGTGGACCTTCACAACACAGAAGAAGAAGAAATCACGTGTGAATTCTGGCTTATGAAAGGATGCTTGATCTTTAAACCAGGGGTGTCAAACATGCGGCCCAGGGGCTGAATTAGGCTCCTATCAGGCCCATGAGCAACTCACTGTCATCTGTTTCCTTCTCTCTCTTGCTTCCTTCTGCATCACAACTTGCTTTGCCAGGCTTACTCAATCGCACAGGAGCAACAGAGCAAAACTCCTCCCTTGAGGAAGAAGTGCGGGGAAGAGAGAGAACTTTGCCAGGCTCTCTCAGTTGCACAAACGTACTAAAAACTGTGGCATATTAACAAAATATAAGTAAGTAAAGAATAAAGTCACTATTAAATGCTATTCAGACTACTAAAGAAAACAACTCTGAACTAATTAATAAACACCAATATTCTATATATTTCTTATACCACTGGAATATCAAAAATCCTTCTCTTAAATTATCAACAGCAAACAGCATACAAAATTTATTACAATTCACAGTTCATTCAGCTTCCACGGGCTGAATTGAAGTGCTAGTGCTCCCAATAATTCTGTCACAACAGATGTCTTCACAGTATTACTTCGTTAATATTCCACAGTTTTTTGTATGTTTTTGCTCCTTACTGTGGTGCTCTAGGGTATTTTATCTCTCAATTGCACAGCAGAACTACTGAGTCAAGCCTCTCTTCCTTCTGTTGGCTGAGGCTCAACAAGCCAGTAAGGTGGATTAGGCTGTGTGTGTGTTTGTCTGTGTCCTTTATAAAGTTTACATCTCCCCTACCTGGCATTACATTTTATGACCCACAGGGCCCGGCCCTACAAGGTCACATTTATGTTAGATCCAGCCCTCATAACAAATGAGTTCGACACCCCCGCTTTAAACCTTCTCCTTTTCCCCTAAAGGGCAGGGCTTCCTTCTGCTTCATCTCCCATTAAAGCAACCTTCCTGCTTCACTGATTTGATAACAAGTTTACAAGATTGCACGTTGGTTTGTTGCTTTGTTCTGTAATGGTGTCGGGGCTGCTGGTTGCTTCAGAACAATCGTCTCATGTTTCCCCCTCTCTAATTTATTTATTTATTTTGTACATTTATAGCCTGCCCTTTCCCAGGAAGGGCTCAGGGCGGATTCCAACAAGCCAAAACATTAAAACCAACAATAAAACATCAAAATAGTTAAAACAATTAAACCAATACGTTAAGTCACTCATTTAAGACGGCATGGATGGTATAAGCACTTGAGGCGTAATTATTGTGGGCAGCCTAAGTTGCCCCAAGATGTCAACAGTCTTGGCCCCAAATGAAGTGGCAGTCATTGCTGGGAGGCCAGCTGGATGGTGTAGTAGGGTGAAGACGTCCGCTAGCCTCAACAATAGACCTGGCGGAACAGCTTCGTTTTACAGGCCCTCCGGAATGGTAACAAATCCGGAAGGGCTTGATTCTCTGTAGGGAGCTGATTCCATCAGGTCGGGGCCAGGGCCAAAAAGGCACTGGCCCTGATTGAGGCAAGCCAGATGCTCTTTGGGCCAGGGATAGTCAAAAGATGTTGGCCGGCTGATCTCAATGGCCTTTGGGGCTCATATGGGGAGAGACGGTCCCACAGGTTTCAATCACAGACAGGCAGTCCTTTTGTGCATGCAGATCGAAAGGCTGGAAAGCACTTTTTCCAGTTTTAAACACTTTTATTTGAAGTTTAAACACGGTACAGCTATGATGTGAACATATTTGCAAACAAGAGAGAACAACGGTACATAAGAGGAATGTTGTAGCCTTATACTATAAACACAATTCTGTCTGCTATCAGATATTGGGTGCAGTAATGTCATAAGCAAGCTATGAGGTTTATCTACAACATACACAAGTGAAATGCTTTAATAATTGTTTGTATAATAAGAACACCAAAGAAAAATAAAGTATAAAAGAATGACGTTATGTTATTCTGTGTCATTATTTCATCATCCCATAATAGGGAGAGTTAGCTGGTGTAGTGTATGAGTAACACACACTAATCACCAGTGTGATATTGTAGGTGCTCCCAAAGCTGGTGTATCCTTTTTTTTTGCCACAAGCAAAAATGTGACATATTTCAGTTTTTATAAACATGCAGAGGATTTTAGCCAACCCCACCACCATCACCAAGATGCATTTACGTTAACCAGAATCTCAGAGAAAAGGCAGTGATTTACCTTAAAAATCAGCTCTCTCAGTCTGTCGGAGTACCTGTGATTCAGCAACAGAGCATAAAGAATATCTGCGTTTCCTGGCTCGAAAAGCAACAAGAAAAGTTGGTCTCGGGTTGGGCTGGAATGAAGCAGGTTGAAGAGGACCTCCAAGATCCCACAGAGCTTGTTGGGGAGGGAGGAAGGAAAGCGGAAATTAGGGAACTGGATCACTCATGCCAGTCCCAGCATTTCATATAATTAATTACACACATCATTTGATATTCATTCCACATCTCTAGAATACCTCAACAAAGTTAAGAACAAAAGTAAAACCAGGTTTAGCCACAATGGCAAACCATGATGCTAGGACAGGGGTGGCCAAACTGTGGCTCAGGAGCCACATGTGGCTCTTTTACACATATTGTGTGGCTCTCAACTCTCCCACCGCCCTGTTGGCTGGCTTGGAAAAGGCATTTCTCTCTTAAAATTGCTTCTCCAAGCAAAGCCAGCCAGCAGTTTGGAGAATGAATTTAAAGTTATAGGTGCTTTCTTTCCACCTCTTCCTCTCATCTATCTTCCTTCCCCCATCCATCCATCCATCCATCCATCCATCCATCCATCTATCTATCTATGATTGACAGATCTATCTATCTAATCCATCCATGCATCTAATCCATCCATCCATCTTCCTTCTTTCCACCACCCCGTTGGAAACCAGGAAGGGATGGAAGGAATCACAGCATGAATGGGGCAGGGGTGGTGGCAACCCCAAGTTTGGCTCTATGTTCATACCTCAGTATAAGAGAGCAGGTGACTCCAAAGTGGGCCCTGTGGGCACCAGGGAGCCTACCGATACCTTTCCAGGTGCAGGGTTTTTCTAATTAGATGGGGTTCTTGCCCAGCAGGGTTCCTGATTGGCTGTCCAGATTAACATCATGCTGTTTCAGTGGCAGGTGCTGCCAGTGTTAGTTTTATTCTTTCTCACTCCTCTTTCTTAGTGTATTTTTAAAAATTATTCCTCTTCTCCCCTGCACTTGGGTTTCCTCTGTGCATGTGGCTCCGCCATTTGCCACAGCCATTTTGTAGTTAGCTCCACCTCCTGCAGCAGCCATTTTGTGTCTGCGCCCACCCCTGTGTCAGAATTCCAATGACGTCCAAAGGTTCAAAACAGCTGGACACATCTGTAACAGAGCAAAGAAACTAGAGAGGAGCCAAAGAATCACACCTGTTCCTCGTCATTGATGGCTGCTATATATCCCATGATGCTCTGCACTTCCTCATGTGTGCCTCCTTTGCTTAAGAAATATTTGATTAGTCCATAGAGAGATGTTCTTATCGTTCTGAGATCGTCCAGAGTCAATTCGCTGTCTTTATAGCCGCTTCTAAGAAAGAGAGGACAGACCTTGTCACGCATACAAAAACTAAAGAGGTAAGCTTGATCTAAAAGATTTCAGTTTGCTGAAGTTTTCTATTCAAACATGTATTCTCACTCTGTAAAATACTTGTGATAATGACCTCTCCTCTTGGTAACTCACATTAAATTTATAATCCATTTTATAATTGTGCGGAAACTTTAATTTGAATATTGCTTCAGGAAAGTAACAATCAATGGAATAAGCTTTTTTTTAAAAAGTAAAAGGCACATTCAAATTGTGGCTGGGCAATAATTATTTAATTATTTATTAATTTAATTATTAATTCTTTAATAATTATTTCATAATTGTTTAATAAATCATAATCCCAGAACACTTCAAATAAAATGTGTTGTTCAAGGAGAAAGACTTGAAAATTATTGTGAGTGTGCACAATCGGAGAAGTTGGCTTGGTTGTGAATAATTTTCAAGTGAACTGGTCTAGTATAACACCCAAGAGACTCACTGTGCAATCCTAAGAACATTTGCCCAGGAATAAGCCCCACTGAATAGACCTTAGTAGGACGCTGACTAGATGACTTTAGGATTGCTCTATGAGCTATAACCTAGAATTCACATCCTGTTTCTGTTATGAGCTTACTAAAAAGGTAAAGGTAGTCCCCTGTGCAAGCACCAGTCATTTCCGACTCTGGGGTGACGTTGCATCATGATGCTTTTACGGCAGACTTTTTACGGGGTGGTTTGTCGTTGCCTTCCCCAGTCCTCTACACTTTCCCCCCAGCAAGCTGGGTCCTCGTTTTACCGACCTCAGAAGGATGGAAGGCTGAGTCAACCTGGAGCTAGCTACCTGAACCCAGCTTCCGCCAGGATCAAACTCAGGTCATGAGCAGAGAGCTTGGACTGCAGTACTGCAGCTTTACCACTCTGCGCCACGGGGCTCCTTTATGAACTTACTAGGTAGACCTAAATGAGCAATGAACTCTCAGCCCAGCCCATTCACAACATCAGCTACACCACATCGGGCTCTTATCTCACTATACATGCTAAGTCACTCAGTTCTTGCTTATACCCAGAATTAAACTTTCTTGGTCATAAAGGTGCCACATTGGTCTTAAAGTTCCCACATCTGTTGTTAACTACTAACCTGCATGCTAATTCATTGCTATCTACAGGTCTTACCAACTGTGTTAATTCTATCTTAGCTATGCTTATTGTTCAGTTTATAAACATCTTGACTCTAATTAGTCCTTCCTGACAAGTAATATCCTCGCACTATCTGTATGTAATGCTTGAGGAAATGTTTTAGCGTATCTGAAGAAGTGTGCATCTACACAAACTAAGTCACTCAGTTCTCGCTTATACCCAGAATTAAACTTTGTTGGTCTTAAAGGTGCCACTGGTCTCAAACTTGGTTCTCACATCTGTGTGTTAACTATTTTATTTGTATGCTAATTTGCTGCTATTTAGAGGTCATACCAACTGCTTTAATCCAATCTTAGCTATACTTATCGCTCAGTTACTTACACATCTTGACTCTAACTAGCCCTTCCTGGCAACTAAGTCCTCCACCACCAGCTATGTTCCTTCTAAGCTGCAGAGTCTTATAAGCAAAAAATTTACTTTGTGAGTCACTGGTATTACAGCTGTGAGCTACTGGCATTCAAGTTGTGAGCTACTGCATCAATTAGTGTGCTCTGGAGTCATCCTTCCTGAGCGGAGACAAAAATTTGTGAGCTGGAGGCTAAAAATCAGTGAGCTAGCTAATGTTCACTCAGCTTAGGTAGGAGTGGGGAATAGTGGCTCTCCAGATGTTTTTTGCCTACATCTCCCAACAGCCCCAGCCACTGGCCATGCTGGCTGGGGCTGATGGGAGTTGTAGGCAAAAAACATCTGGAGAGCCACTGTTCCCCACCCCTTGCTTAGAGGGAACAGTGCCCCTCCCACCACATCTGTATGCAAGACTTGGGGAAGCCTGCTTCAATGTACCTGAGGAAGTGTGCATGCACATGAAAGGTTATACCTTGAATAAAACTTTGTTGGTCTTAAAGGTGCCACTAGTCTTATACTTTGTTCTGCTTCACAACAACATGGCTCCTATCTGGATCTTACTTTATATCAGGCACTCAAGTCTGTCAACTCAAACCCAACAAAAAGCAAACGCGAAAAGAACAAAGACTCCTACCCGTAATAAAACCTCAAAGTATCCAGTAAAAACTGCACCCCGTATTTTTTCCGGAAGAGCCTTCTGCTGTCTTTGATGATGGTAGACAGGTACTGGATGTGCCCTGAAAACATAATGAGATTTCCCATCAGAATGGGGCATTCACCCTTTCAAACACAGCAGGCCACGGATTGGACACACAATGCACCTCTAATCCTGACTCCTGCTGATGTTCTCCCGGCATCCTGTTGATTATGTCTGGCTCTACCCCAAATCTCCACTACTCCCCAGTCAGTATGAAATGGCCCAGTCCCTCTTTAGATATATAGATATCCATGTACTCTCTCTACTGTATTCTCACATTCATAGCTCTTCCAGGCTTTGACCCAAACAATATCCTTTCTTTGCCTGACAACTCCACTCGCCTCCTTTACACACTAGGAAAGCAAAGATTCCCACCCATAACCCTGGCGGTTCAATTCAGACATTACGCTAAACCAGGGCTCACTTTGTAGCAGGAGCTTCTTTGCATATTAGGCCACACCCCCTGATGTAGTTAATCCTCCAAAAGCTTATAGTAGGCCCTGTACGAAGAGCCCTGTAAGCTGTTGGAGGATTGGCTACATCAGGGGGTGTGTGGCCTAATATGCAAAGGAGCTCCTGCTACAAAATGAGCCCTGCGTTAAACCATGGATTTTGTTAACTGGTTGGCCTGCACTTCTATTTATGCAGAGAAACCAGGTTTTGGAGTAGATCTTCCACATTCATCCACTCAGCACTCCAGCCTCTAAGTACAGCAGCTTCTGGAGACAGAGAAACGGCCCTAGCTGACAGAACAGACCATAGCTGGTACCAAAGCTATTTTTTGTAGCAGGAACTCCTTTGCACATGAGGCCACACACCCCTGATGTAGCCAATCCTCCTGGAGCTTACAGTAGCCCTTGTACTAAGAGCTCTGTAAGCTCTTGGAAGATTGGCTACATCAGGGCTGTGTGGCCTAACATGCAAAGGAGTTCTTGCTACAAAAAAACCCTGGCTGGCAGAAACCATGGTTAGCACACCCACTTTATACCATGGTTTCTGATTTATCTGTCCAACACCAACAATTCCACAATCACAGACAACCTTACTGAAATGTTCTTAACCATGGTATAGCACTATGTCTGATTTGAATATGAAAAGCCTTCCTCACACTAATTTCTATTTAGCTGATCACAGAAGATGAGGAAAACACACACCATACACACACTCCTTTGCAGGGCTTTTTTTGTAGCAGGAACTCCTTTGCATATTAGGCCACACCTTTCTTATGTAGCCAGTCCTTCAAGAGCTTATAGTAGGTCCTGTAAGAAGAGCCCTGTAAGCTCCTGGAGGATTGGCTGCATAAGAGGGGTGTGGCTTAATATGCAAAGGAGTTCTTGCTACAAAAAAAAGCCCTGCTCCTTTTATTTTGACATCTTCGGCATCTGCTGTTAATTAGATGCAGAGCAGGAACAGAGCAAGGAAAGAGGTTTTAATGAGCGCCTTTACTCTAATTCCGGAGAAAAACACAGGCAATTTGCTCTATTTCAGTCTACCCTGGAGGGCATTTGGTGGAGTGCGCTATACTGGGTTTTAATTGTGTCTTTCAATTGTTATTTTGTTGCTTGGCGCTTACAACAGTTGAGTCCTTGCAGCTTTTTAATAGCCACCTTGATATTTATGATAGCCACTGTGAGTTTGCCAAGACAGTATAAATATTTTGCCTTGTCCTGATCTCGTCAGATCTCGGAAGCTAAGCAGAATTGGCTCTGGTCAGTACTTGGATGGGAGACCACCAAGGAAGTCCAGGGTTGTGACTTCTGAAGGTCTCTTACCTTGTAACCCCTGAACATCTCTTTCCTTGAAAACCCTACAGCCAAATCCATTCCCTCTATACAACAACGGTACTCTAAGATTTTGGGAACTAGCTGTTATGGATAAAATTGCATCTAATTTACTGCCACTTGAATCCTCAAGATGTAATAATTTTCTAGAGAAATAGTATATATTTTTTTTAGTTTGCACAATCAAATCAAAATGCATCGCTGACATTACTGAAGAAACACATGGACTTTGTCTTTTATTGATAATAGAGTCCTGCTGGTGAATTGTGTCCTAATTATATAGTAACTGGTGGACCTCCTGATGGCATTTGGGGGATCTTTGGCCACTGTGTGACACAGAGTGTTGGAATGGATGGGCCATTGGCCTGATCCAACATGGCTTCTCTTATGTTCTTATGTGAAACAGAGTGTTGGAATGGATGGGCCATTGGCCTGATCCAACATGGTTTGTCTTATGTTCTTACCTGGTAAGTATGTTATTTATTCATTTTTTAACGTTCCTAAACTTTGTCTTTATAATTTATAATGTACCAATTCTAATGTAATTGAATTTTTACTTTGTTGTTAATTAATATATGGTTCAATAAAGTTTTTCTTGATTTTTTTTTTTAAACCTACAGGGTCACCATAAGTCAGCTGCAAAAATGGCTGCATAAATAAATAAAAGCAATAAATAATGCACAAATTTCACTCAGTGGGCCCAATCCAGCCAGATCCCCTTGCTTGGGAACTAAAGTTCCCCGTGCAGCAGTGCTGCGCTCTTTTTTAAATACGCTGACGACCGTACCAATCCTAAATGGGAAGTCTCCACGGTTCCAGATACTGAAGTCGAAGAGTAGATACTGATACATCTGCTGCAAGAGCTGTGCATTTTTGGCCACAGAGACTTGTTCTATGAGTAACTGGATGGCCATCAGTACATTCACATCCATGAAACTGCTTGGCACCTAAAAACGGACAAAATAGTTCATATTTAACCTAGAAAGGAATTCTTGTCAAGACTTTTTTTAAAAAAGACAATCATTTTGCATAAAGGCTTTCGTTTACAGGTGACCAGTCTCTCTAATTCACTATAAGGCCATTTCACGTATCACTAACAAAAGAGAAAGAACGATGGCTTCCCGGTGCGCATCATTTTTATAGTTTTGCTCACGTTCTGCAATAGGGCTTCCAAGGTGGCCACTCCGTGTGTGTGAACAAGGTTCTCCTGGTTGATTGGATGCCTTTGATTAAAGTGTTTTATCACCAGAATGAAAGTTGCAATGATGTTCTTCTCCAAGCGAGCCTCTGTAAGGTAAAAATACAGCCTTTACATCATCAAGGGATACTTTCCCCCCCAGTCCAACTGTTTCCTTCAAGACAAAACAAAGTTAAGAGTCCAGGGGCACCTTTAAGACCTGCAAAGTTTTATTCAGGGTATGAACTTTCATGTGTACTTGTACCTTGAATACAACTTGGGGGGGGGGGTCTCCAGAAACAATTTTTGGTTAATTTTTAAAATTTCCAATAACAATAAATAGCAAAAATAACAGAAACTAAATCTCTACCAATAAAAGAATTATTACAAATATTAACAACAAAGCTATGTTGGCAGTGACCCTGAGAAGAAAAGGAGTTACCATAAAAACATCATACAGGACCAAGAGGTGCCATAAGAAAGTTTAACAACGTCAGAATAACCAACTAGTCTTTAAGAATTGGGAGTACTGATGTCCAAAAGAAGGTTTATAGTCTTCAAGTAATATACCAAGTTTCTCAATAATGGGAACCATCATTCATGTAGACAGAGTGATGTGGTAAGAGTTCATTAGCTGCAATAGTGTCTGAAATTCTGTCCATTATTAGGTGGGTCCAGAATCCAGTGAACCAGTCTTTAAGAGTAGGGAGATCCTGGTGGCATTGCAATCAAACTTTGTTCCGCTGCTTCAGACCAACAGGTAGGGAGGGAGCTAGGGAGTGGGGGGGCCACTCTATGTAAACCCCCCTTCCCTCTGTAGGGCCCCTCCATTCCCAGGCTCTTTCTGTCCCCCCTCTCCCACACGCGCACAAGAGGGAGAGCACGGGAGAGGGAGAGGAGGCAGTGACAGCAAAAGTGTCAGAGAGAGAATGAGAGAGAGAGTGACAGCGAGAGAGAGACCACGAGAGAGAGCGCACGAAAGAGAGAGAGAGAGAGAGTGACAGCGAGTGAGAGAAAGCGTGAGAGCAAAAGCAACAGTGAGAGGGAAAGCACGAGAGGAGAGTGCGACAGCAAAATCAAGCAAGAGAGTGACAGCGAGAGAGAGACCACGAGAGAGAGAGAGAGTGACAGCGAGTGAGAGACCACGAGAGAGAGCGCACGAAAGAGAGAGAGAGAGAGAGAGTGACAGCGAGTGAGAGAAAGCGTGAGAGCAAAAGCAACAGTGAGAGGGAAAGCACGAGAGGAGAGTGCGACAGCAAAATCAAGCAAGAGAGCGACAGCGAGAGAGAGAGCAGGAGAGAGAGAGCAACAAGAGCAACAGAAAGCACGAGAGAGAGAGCGAGACAGCAAGTAAGAGACAGCACGAGAGAGCGACAGTGAGAGAGAAAGCGCAAGAGGAGAGCGACAGAGAGAGCAGAAGAGAGAGAGTGACAGTGAGTGAGAGAGCATGAGAGCGACAGAGCGGGAAAGTGCACAAGAGAGAGAGCTGGGGCTGGGCAGCTGGCTGCTGAAAGAAGCAGCCAAGCCCCCCCCCCACCCCAACATTTTATCCCCTGGCTATGGGACTGATGGGGCTATGGCTCAGTGGTAGAACGGTAAAAAAAAAAAAAGGTAAGAACATAAGAGAAGCCATGTTGGATCAGGCCAATGGCCCATCCAGTCCAACACTCTGTGTCACACAGTGGCCAAAAATATATACAAACACACACACACTGTGGCTAATAGCCACTGATGGACCTCTGCTCCATATTTTTATCTAACCCCATCTTGAAGCTGGCTATGCTTGTAGCCGCCACCACCTCCTATGGCAGTGAATTCCACATGTTAATCACCCTTTGGGTGAAGAAGTACTTCCTTTTATCCATTTTAACCTGACTGCTCAGCAGTTTCATCGAATGCCCACGAGTTCTTGTATTGTGAGAAAGGGAGAAAAGTACTTCTTTCTCTACTTTCTCCAGCCCATGCATTATCTTGTAAACCTCTATCATGTCACCCACAGTCGACGTTTCTCCAAGCTAAAGAGCCCCAAGCGTTTCAACCTTTCTTCATAGGGAAAGTGTTCAAACCCTTTAATCATTGTAGTTGCCCTTCTCTGGACTTTCTCCAATGCTATAATATCCTTTTTGAGGTGCGGTGACCAGAATTGCACACAGTATTCCATATGAGACCGCACCATCGATTTATACAGGGGCATTATGATACTGGCTGATTTGTTTTCAATTCCCTTCCTAATAATCTTCCCTGAATCTGTCTAATCCCTTTTAATGCTATCTATGACTGCAGCAATCTCTTCATCTTCTGGCAGTGAATTCCACCTGGGTCTTAGCTGAGGCCTGCAGAAATGCCATAAAGACATGGCTTGGACTCAACTAGAGGTGGAGGAGGTCTTGAAGGCGATGCCTGTCACCTCCTGTGCCACTAAAGGGTGGGAGAAAACTGAGCTCCTCATTCCTGTTCCATCCCAAGCAATCACCTGGGTGGCTAGGATAGAAACCCAGCCTTTCATCTCATATTACAGCTTGAAAGATAACCTGCTTCGGCAGGGAGGGCGGGATATAAATCAAATCAAATAAAAATAAAACAAATTTGTATTCACAGACAAGCTTCAGTGTGATTGAGCAAGCCTGGCCAAGCAAGCTGTGACACAGAAGGAAGCAAGAGAGTGGGAGAAGAAAGCAGACTCGCTCATCCGCCTGATAGGAACCCCCCGGGGGCCTGATCTGGCCCCTGGGCTGCATGTTTGATGCCCCTGGGCTAAGGGAACGTCACTAATTGAATTTCAGTTAGGGCTGCTACGTCCCCGGTCCGGGTGGAGGTTCTGCCATCCGGGAGGTTCCCAACCCACCGGCCCACATTGGGCAGGTGGGGGGAACCTCCCCCTACATTGCCAGTGAGATGATGTCACCTGGAAGTGATATCATCATGCCAGCAACATCCCCACACACCCACTCTAGGTGTCTCCAGGAAAACTCCATGGAGTCCCCTGTGCAAGCACCAGTCGTTTCCGACTCTGGGGTGACGTTGCTTTCACAATGTTTTCATGGCAGACTTTTTATGGGGTGGTTTGCCATTGCCTTCCCCAGTCATCTACACTTCCCCCCCCAGCAAGCTAGGTACTCATTTTCTGTCCCCCCCTCCCCCCCACGCGCGCGCACGGGAGAGTGAGAGGAGGCAGCAACAGCAAAAGTGGCAGTAGAGTGGTAGCAGGTCCCAAATTCAATCCCCAGCATCTGGTAGTCGACGATGTGAAAGTTCTCAGCCTGAAACCCTGGGCAGCAGCTGCCAGTCTGAGTAGAGAATACTGACTTGGATAGATCAAGGGTCTGATTCAGTATAAGGCAACTTCATATTTTCATGTGTGCCTTGCTGAATCTATGTTCCCATCAAGATCAGACAAAAGCCCACAATGCAATTTCAGGCCACAATTCTTTCCCTACCTGAAGCCTTGGTGGAACTTAACAACACCCAGTCTCCTTCAACTGGCGTTGCCAATTCAGGAGGCGGAGATGGTCCATCTGTCCTGTCGGGCACCTGGTCTCCCAAGAGGCTGAGCTGCTCTAGCAGCGGGAAGAGGACATTTAATCCACCTACACAATTGATCATATCCTTGAGAAGTCAACAAGGAAATGAGGGAAATGGGGGGGGGGGGGGAGAGAAAGAAGAGGAAAGGCCAGGGTTAGAAAGTGAGCATGTTGAAACCTGCAACAAAGAAGATCTTTAAATTGGCACAACTATTAGCAAACTAGGATTCTTATTATTCCAGACAGACAGAGGTTCTGAAATTGGAAGTTTTTGTGTACAAAAAACAAAAAATAACTGTGAGTGTATATATAAATATAAATACACAAACATTCATCACGTTCCTGGCATGTCACACTGGGTTTCTGATACAGCATAGCCTCCTTTCCTGTAAAGAAGCCGCAGGCAGCTCCCACAGATGCCAAAGACTCTGATTTCTTTGGTAGAAATTTGTATGCCTAAAGCTTTGGGACCTTTGTAACACAGGGGCACAAAATTTCACCCTTTCCCCATCCTCTATTGCTTTCAATGGAGAGTAAAAAAATGGCTTATGAAGGGCTCGCAGTCCCTTTAAATGACTTCTCCAAACCACTTGACTGCATGGAATGTAAACTCCATGGCTCATAGTCCCCTTAAACACCTTCTCCAAGTCTCATGACTCCGTGGCAAGTGAACTCCAAAGGTGTTTAAAGGGCTCACAGTCCTTTTAAACAACTCCAAGTGGCAAGTTCACCTGGACTCAGACTTTGTTCTGCCTTCTTCTAAATCACTGTCCATTTGCAAAACACTCACACCTGAATTCGTCGCTGGTCCCAGAACATATTACTGCATCACATGGCAGTCTCTCATCCACTTTAATCATGCTGTTAAGGATAAAACAAAGCAACACGTAGAAGAGGCTACTGAAACTGCTTACCTTGATGTCCCAGTTCACAACTTTGTTTCCAGTTAGCCTTCCATGGAAAAGATTTAGGGAAAGGTCAAGACATATCGGGCTTCTGCAAGCCTGCCAGAAGAATACAGAAAACAGGCTCTTATTATGCTATTTTATAATACAAATTTCAAGTAAGCTTTGATGGAGAAATCAAACAAACAAAAGTAGGCTTATTTGAAAAGGGAATTAACGGGGCTTGGTTCTGTACTCTCCTCTCACGCACACAGCACAACTGAAAACTACCTGTTTTTTAAAAGTCTTCGGACTCCAGTTTCCTGGGCCATCCAAGTGTGGGTGTCTGAAAAAAGCAGAGTCTGTCCCTGTCCCCAAACCAGGATTCTAAAACCACTGTTTAATTCTGGTAGACAGGGCTGGCCCTTCCACTAGGCAAATTAGGCATTTGCCTAGGGTGCCAGCCCTTCGGCGCCCCCATGTAACAGAGGCTTTCCCTGCTCTCGCGCCGTCTTTCTCCTACCGGCTTGCTCCCTCGCCTGCTTACTGCCTTGCTTACTCTCGAGCTGTCTTTCTCACTCTCCTGCCACCTTTTCTGCCTCCATCTCTCCTCCCTTGCTGTGCAGGTGGTGGGGCGCAGTGCTGCAGGGTGGGCCCACGGAGGGGGGCAGTGCTGTGGAGGCGGGCAGCAGGGGGGCCGGCCCTGCTGGTAGAGAATCCCAATTTATGGGAAGCTGAACTTTCATACAGACATCCAAATTTCCAGGTTGCAAGTAACTGGACTGAGGACTTCTGAAACCAGGAGACTCCCACACATTATTTATTTATTTTATTCTACTTGTATCCTGCCCTCCCTGCTGAAGCAGGCTCAGGGTGGCTCACATTAGGAGGTCATAAGACCGATATTAATAGACAAAAAGTAAAAATACAAGTACATCATAAATTTTTATTTATTTACTTTAAATTGCTATCCCGGCCACTCTGCAAGCAGACTCAGGGCGGCAACAACATTCATATTTACAAGTTAAAACTAATAAACAGTTACAATTTAAAATCATTTCGTGGTGCCGTATAACTGCAATGTTCTTCTTTTCTGATGGTGATCACATAGTAACTTTATAATGATGTGGGGTGGCAGTTCTCTCCTGGCTACATATCAAAGGCCTGTTGGAACAATTTGGTCATACAGGCCCTGCAGAAAGTAGAAAGATCCCGCAGGGCCCTTATGGCCTCTGGGAGAGCATTCCATAGTTTTGGTGCTGCCACCGAGAAGGCCCTAGCCCGTGTCAAACACAACCTAGTCTCCTTTGGTCCAGGGATGGACAGTAGATTTTTTGTCCCTGAACGCAGTGCTCTCTGAGGAACATGTGGAGAAAGGCGGTCCCACAGAGAGACAGGCCCCTGACCATAGAGGGCTTTAAAGGTCAATACCAACACCTTGAAACGGACTCGGAACACAATAGGTAGCCAGTGCAGCTCTTTCGGCACTGGCTGAATGTGCTCCCATCGGGGGAGCCCCGTTAACAGCAGTGCCGCAGCGTTCTGCACTAGCTGTAGTTTCCGAGTCAGCGTCAAGGGTAGCCCCATGTAGAGAGCATTACAGTGATAAAAACATATAAGACAATTACATAAAACAATGGTAGGTGCTATTTGATTTCGCTTTAAAATATATTGATGTATTGATGACGGATACTACCAACTACATTGCTGTTAAATTTTTATTATTCAAGTTCTTCTGCTGGATGTCCTGTTAGAAACAGATCTCCAGTCACAGTCTGATGTTCGAGGTGGGCCAGATGGATTAATTTCTGCTTTCCTGTTGTTATCTATTTTAATTCAAGAATGCCTGGTGGAAGAGTACCGTTTTACAGGCCCTGCAAAACTGTGGAAGCTCTCGCAGGGCCATGAAGAAGCCACGGCCGTGCTTATCACAAACAAATGTCTGCTCACAAAATCAGAATGCAACTGTTGTTTATTTTTAAGTTGACATATCCAGAGATCGAAATACTTTTGTAAACAGGTAAGAAACAGATAGGAGAAATCTCTGCCTCCTGACCTCTGCAGCAATTACCTTTAGGTGCCAGTGACTACTGAACGTTTTCAATGTTTTATATATTGTTTTTATGGTTTTAACTTGTTTATTTAATGTTGTACTAATTTAAATTGATGTAGACCTCCCTGAGCCCCCATGCAAGTGGGGAAGGGTGGTAAAAAAAAATCCAATGCAATAAATAAATAATAACTAGATAGATAATGGATAAATGTCAAATTCTCTCTCTTTTCTCAAATTACTGAGATCACCAGTAAGTGCCAGTCTACACACTGAGCTGGCTTCTTAGGAGATGGAAGCACTGTAAATAGATAAGAAGCCACACCTGGAATAATGTGTGCAGTTCTGGAGGCCTCACCTCAAAAAAGATGTGGACAAAACTGAGCGGGTGCAGAAGAGAGCAACGAGAAGGATCAACTTCTCCCACTACTAGAAACATAGAGGTGGAAGGGACCTCCAGGGTCATCTAGTCCAACCCCCTGCACAATGCAGGAAACTCACAGATACCTCCCCCTAAATTCACAGGATCTGCAGTGCTGTCAGACGGACATCTAGCCTCTCTTTAAAAACCTCCAAGGAAAGAGAGCCCACCACCTCCTGATATTTTGTTACTAGTTCCTGGAGCTTAATAGAGTGACACTCCTAAGAGCGCCCTTCTAAGCCTGTTGACTTAGGAGGGTACAACTCTGCTTAGGAAAGTTCTGTAAATTTTCCAGATTAAAAACAGAAGCGTCAAGCTCTAGTTCATGAGTCTATTTTTTTTCTTACCACACCATATTCAATATGCACAGGCACAACTAAGTGGAAAGCATTGGCTGACTGCTACCTTTGGAGTATAGTGAAGGAGGACTTTGCTAGACCAGTCTACCATCTCAGTCTCTTGGGATTTCCATGGAGATAAGCAGTTGGGACCTTCAAGATATGAAAAACATTGCAGTGCATTTCAAATTTGGGTTGACAAGTTTTGTTGCAGTACTGCAAAATACAGAGGATCCTGAAACTCTCCTTGGTACAGCAAGAGAGAGACAAGTGTGGCTACAAGGCTTCATGCATCCACAAAATATGCAAGGGTGGGATCCTGACTCAAGAGGAGGAGGCTCACAGATAATGATGAGGACCCTGCAGATTATTATGAGGCCGCAGCAAAAATAATCGTCATCATTCACATTAGTGCAACATGCCACAAGCACTAAACAAGAATTAGAAATATATTGCCAGGCAGCACACTGGAAACTTATTTAAAAGCTCTTGTATATATGTGTGTATGGTCATTTGATTAAAATAAACGAACAGTGCCTCATATTTAATTTTCTATATATTTCTATTGCTTTCTGTCAATCTAACAACTAAAATGCTCAATATTAAGAACCTAGCAGGTCCACGTTCAAATAACTAGGTCTGCTCTAAATTCTACTCATGGGATGCAGACATGCATCAGTATCACTGAAGTATCCAGGGCTTTTATTGTAGCAGGAACTCCCTTGTATATTAAGCTACACCCCCCCCCCCATGTAGCCAATCCTCCCCGAGCTTACAGTAAACCCTGTACAAAGAGCCCTGTAAGCTGCAGGAAGATTGGCTACATCAGGGGGTGCGTGGCTTAATATGCAAAGGAGTTCCTGCTACAAAGAAAGCCCTGGAAGTATCCTAGACAAGCAGTCTGTGAATGGCTCACCTGCCAGATATAATGCTTTCACATGAGAAGGCTGCAAGGCTTCGTGAAATACGATAACAGATCCAAGCTGGCCTTCTAAAGAGGTGGGGCATCCCCATTCGCTGTCTTGGGTTCCTGCTGAAATCTGCTTGGTGACCAGTTCTGGTTTCCCGAGCATCCCGCCCCAGCTGCTCGGAGATAGAATTCCACTCAAGGATGTCCGATGAGGCATTACGGGGGAAGCAAAAGGCGGGTCTGGGATCTGGGACGGGGGAGGAGTCGTGGTCCTTTGGCCGGCCGAACCAATGCCGCAGGAAGTGAAAGGCTGAAGATTTCCCCATGGAAAAAGAAAAGAAGCGTATTAACAAATAACGTCCTGTTCAACATGTACACATTTTAAAAGGTGATATTATCAAAGTGCAGGAATTGGCCATGAGGTCATTTCCTCCCCCAAAATGGCGTAGCTGATGCTCAGTCTGGAATTAGGGAAAATGAATTCTTGACACGTATAACACTTCCTTTTACCACAAGGCCAAATTTTGAAGCACCCCAAGTTGTAAACCCAGTCTTCAAGGTGTGTCCAATCTTTTAATAGGTTTTATTAGACTTTATGGGGTTGGGAGGATTCTGGGTTTTATTGTTGTTTAATGTTGGAATTGCGTCTCATCAGGGCTTTTTTTGTAGCAAGAACTCCTTTGCATATTAGGCCACACACCCCTGATGTAGCCAATCCTCCTGGAGCTTGCAGGGCACTTAGTACAGGGCCTACTGTAAGTTCCAGGAGGATTGGCTACATCAAGGGGGTGTGGCCTAATATGCAAAGGAATTCCTGCTACAAAAAAGCCCTGTGTCTCGTAAACCGCCTTAAGCTACAGGAAAAGGCAAGATATAAGTGTTTTAATTAATCAGTCGATGAAGCATTAGCTGCATATCACCTCTCCAGTCAACAAGCTACTCTACCAAAAGGACCTCCATCTCTGAATTAGCCTGTGTTTTAGTTTATCAGCCCTCATCTAGCCCATTGTAGTCATCAAAAACCTGTTCAGCACTTCTGAATGAATCCGAGGGAAAGGAGAAATCAAGATGAGGGTCAGGAGTACTGACCCCAGAATGACCTCTCCCAATGGCTCCACATAAATGTTAAGGGGAGGAGAACCTTTTAAAACAACAAGCATGACCAAAGCAGAGCTAAAATCCTCCAGCTGCATGTTCTGTAACCTGCCACGTTGATATAAAGTGCAGTGGGCCCACAAAACCCATCCCAGAAAAAGTCATCCAGAAGGATAATTCCATTGTAGCAAAACAAAACAGAAGTCCAGGGGCGCCTTAAAGACTGACATTTATTCCACCATTTGTGGGTTTTTTAGATAGATGACAGACAGACAGATAGATAGATTTTGGAAAACAGTATAAAGAAAATACAGAAAAAAGAAAACTGGTTATTTGTCATAAGCAAAAAAAAAAAAAATTAGAAATATTTCTTCCCAACACCTCTTTCATTACATTAAAGGGGTTTTGGGACACCGGCCTTAAGGTACAATAAAAATTACTTCTGCTGGGATACATTTATAATCAACATTTTACATTTCAGATTTTGTAATTAATCCGTTTCTCAAATATTTTATCCCAGCATTTGTGAGTCTAAACTACTAAATCTAAGCTCACCAAATCTCATATTGCAATAAATTTTGGTAATCTTTAAAGCGCCACCGGGCTTCTGATTGGTTTTGGTCTGGAAGGATACCATGACTGACAGAATCAAAAACCAATGAAACCTCTGCAGGAAAATCAATAGGATCCTGCTTCCCGTCTTTTTCTCCTACAATTAAGTCATCAGAACAATGACCTATGGCACATTTAGTACTGAAACCCTGCCAGAACCAAATTAATCCTCTTAATCCACATTGTCCCAGAGATTCTAGAGTTGAGCTGCCGACATCCACTAAAGCACTTGACTTGCTAGAACAGCCTATTTAAGTTCCATCAAGAATGTCCATTTGTTCACATCTGGCTCTACTGGCAGCTTTCAAAAACAGCTGCATTGATTGCTAGCCATATTCCTATCTAAAATATAAAGATCTGGACATTCAGTTCTCAACATATAATTCTCTGTGGTTTTGTGTGTGCTTTTTTTAAAAGTGCAGAGATGAATCAAGCTAGTAGTCTCAATTCAGAAGAAATTAATGAATAAATATTTCTCATCATAAATCTTGGCATCTCAAAATTTATATCATCATTAACAGGACTGCTAACTGAGAGCATTGCCCTTAGAATATTGAATTAACAAAGCAGCATGTGGCTCGTTAGATTAATTAAGTTAGTCTAATGATGTTATTGAGGCTTAAGCTTTACACATCGGAAGGTCTGGGTATCGTTATAACTTTGAGTTAAGTATAGTAATACAACTGCCTCATCAATATTTGCTGCCTTTGGAGTATAGTGACACTTTGCTAGGCTGATCTGCCATCTAGTATTTCAGTGGAGTTAATAAGTTTGCAACCCAAAATAACCGCATTTAGGAGGCTGCCAGTGCAATCCTAAACAGTACTACATCTTTCTATGTCTAGTGATTTCAATAGATTGACAAAAGGTATAACCTTGTTTAGGATTACACTGTGAGAAAGTCACATTAGTACTGCTTCAGAGGGCAGGTACGTTGAGTCCGTAGTAGAAAAGCTAGAATCAAACCCAGTAGCACCTTAGAGCCTAAAAAAAAAAAATCCCTAGGGCATAAGCCTGCAGAGTCATAACTCCCCAGGGAGCTTCGTTTTTGAAAGCTTATACCCCGAAGATCTTGTCGGTCTCTAGAGCACCACTTGACTTGAATCTAACACGTCTGTACTCTTGTGCTTTCCCTAACCAAGCATAATCACATCCTTGAAATTACTGAATGGCTAATGTGCCTTAGAGAAGATTCATCCTGGCGTCGTGATCTGAATGCTGGGGAGACCTGGGTTCAGATTCCTGCATACTGGGTAACCTCGGCCAGTCATTTTCTTTCAGCTTAACCATCATAGGACTGCCAATCCCCAGGTCCCAAACAGAGATTAGGCAAACCGGAAACCGCAGTGTAATGATTTGTAGCAACTAAAATAAACCACTGCGCAATTACATGTTGCAAACGTATGCTTAAGAAATTTCTTTTGTATTCTGTTGCACATATATATTTTCTTTACAAACCAAAACTCTTTTCAACATTCATAAACAAATCCAAATACAATCATTTTCCCATCAATATTCTAAGGCGTTACTATAGTCCACTGTCATAAAACTCCTTGTATTGAAAGACGTAGACAGTACCACAATGAATGTCACTTCTCGTTTGGGTAGCAGACTGAAATCTGGCAGGTGCGGCAGTTACACAGGTCCTAGGTTCAGTCTGTGTTTCGTTCACCTTCCACTGGCCGCTTTGTTTATATTCCGGAACCCGTACTTAGGCATTCGTTCATACAAAACAACGTCACTCTTCAGCTTGCACGAATGGTTCAGCACATCGGGAATCTAACATGGCAAAGCTCTGCTTTGAGGACAAACTCTATGGTTTGGAGTCAGTTTTACCATAGCTTTGCCGTGGTGCAGAGTGTTAAAGCTGCAGTACTGAAGTCTCAAGCTCTGCTCACGACCTGAGTTCGATCCCCGGCGGTAGCTGGGTTTTCAGGTAGCTGGCTCGAGGTTGACGCAGCCTTCCATCCTTCCGAGGTTGATAAAATGAGCTTGCTGGGGGGAAAGTGTAGATGACTGGGGAAGGCAACGGCAAACCACCCCGTAAAAAGTCTGCCGTGAAAACGTTATGAAAGCAACGTCAACTTAGAATCGGAAACGACTGGTGCTTGCACAGGGGACCTTTCCTTTCCTTTGCCCAAAAAACAGAGCATCACCACATGATGACCCTGACATGCTGACATCACTTCCAGGTAATGTTACACTGTCGGGGGCATCCTGGAACACCCCACCCCCCAAAAATCCCCCAGCCGGTGTGACAAGAGGACCTGGTAACCCTATCTCACAGGATTGTTGGGAGGATAAAATGAAGAAAGGGCAAAACTATAAATATTGTCCTTAGTTTTGGATTAAAAAGGTAAAGATAGTCCCCTGTGCAAGCACTACTTGTTTCCGGCTCTGGGGTGACGTCGCATCACAACGTTTTCACAGCAGACATTTTACAGGGTGGTTTGCCATTGCCTTCCCCAGTCACCTACACTTTCTCCCAGCAAGTTGGGTACTCATTTTACTGACCTCGGAAGGATGGAAGGCTGAGTCAACCTGGAGCCGGCTACCTGAACCCAGCTTCTGCTGGGATCAAACTCAGGTTATGAGAAGAGAGCTCCAGAAAAGAGCAACTAGAATAATTAAAGGTTTGGAACACTTTCCCTATGAAGAAAGGTTAAAACACTTGGGGCTCTTTAGCTTGGAGAAACGTCGACTGCGGGGCGACATGATAGAGGTTTACAAGATTATGCATGGGATGGAGAAAGTAGAGAAAGAAGTCCTTTTCTCCCTTTCTCACAATACAAGAACTCGTGGGCATTCAATGAAATTGCTGAGCAGTCAAGTTAGAGCAGATAAAAGGAAGTACTTCTTCACCCAAAGGGTGATTAACATGTGGAATTCACTGGCACAGAAGATGGCAGCTACAAGCATAGCCAGCTTCAAGACGGGATTGGATAAAAATATGGAGCAGAGGCCAATTGGTGGCTATTAGCCACAGCATATTGTTGGAACTGTCTGGGGGCAGTGATGCTCTGTATTCTTGGTGCTTGGGGGGGGCAAAGTGGAAAGGCTTCTAGCCCCACTTGTGAACCTCCTGATGGCACTTGGGGGTTTTTTTGGCCACTGTGTGACACAGAGTGTTGGACTGGATGGGCCATTGGCCTGATCCAACATGGCTTCTCTTATGTTCTGCAGTACTGCAACTTTTCCATTCTGCATCACGGGGCTCTTCTTTGGGTAGGGTGGGATAAAACCTTCTTTATGTAATCAATGGAAGGATGCATGATAAAAGGGAGAATGGGGTTGTTATATGATCGAATGGTGTTACACGGAGGGGGAATCTCCGCAATGAAATTATGAGCCTATGAAGAAGGCAACTAATCACAGCTCCTTCTGTGATTCTGCAAGGATATTTAAATGGCAGGGAGTTGCTCTCAGTCATGCAATCCTGAGCATGTAATTTGAAGCGGTGAACCTATTGAAGATGTTTCAACTTCCCTTGTTCAGATTAGCCCTAATTAAGCATACCTATCTCAGACACAATGAAAGAGTTATCTAACCTTTCACATAAATGCTGGCTTATTGTATCCGCCAAATCAAATAATCACGAGGTCATGAACTCTCCTGATAACAAACAATAACACATCTTTTTAAAATCATTTTGATTCTTTCTCATTTAGAAGCAAGGATCTGCATGGAACTTGAGGAAAGGTGGAATACACAGGGCTTTTTTGTAGCAGGAACTCCTTTGCATATTAGGCCACACACACCTGATACAGCCAATCCTCCTGGAGTTTACAGTAGGCCCTGTAAGAAGAGCCCTGTAAGCTCTTGGGGGATTGGCTACATTAGGAATGTGTGGCCTAATATGCAAAGAAGACCCAACTACAAAAAAAGCCCACGGCTGATGTTCTCAGATGCTCTTCAAGGATCCATGGTAGCCATCAAACTGACTGCATGCATTACTCCTATGTGAGCTATAGCTGACCCAAAGCCATTCCAGCAGCTGCAAGTGGAGGAGTGGGGAATCAAACCCGGTTCTCCCAGACAAAAGCCTGCATACTTAACCACTACGGCAAACTGGCTCTTTATTGCAAGTGACAGGAGCTTGTGTCATCTACTGCAGAATTTTTGTTTGAGCCTGATAGCTGTAAATCAGGATCTTTATTCTATCTGAACAACTCAGGGGGATGTTAGGTAGAGTAGCAGCAACTTACTTCATTCATGGCTGGAAATCTGAGCGGTGCGGAAATCTTCTGCTGCCCATTCACATAAATATAGACAACGCTTTGCCCGAAAGGCCTTTTCCCAGGCATATGAACAATGCTTATATGGTGCTGTTGAGAAATCGGATCACACCTTTCAGTTAAACCCTCACAAAACAGTTACAATCAGCTAGTCAAGCAGGCCTCCTCACCACTAAAGCACACCCAAGAGGAACTTACCCATTCACCCCCAAATGCCATCAAGAAGAGGAGATGAGATTGGATTTATACCTCGCTCTTCACTACCCAAAGGAGCCTCAGAGCAGCTTACAATCTCCTTTCCCTTCGCCTCTCCACAACAGACACCTTGTGAGGTAGGAGGGGCTGAGAGAGCTCTGACAGAAACTGCTCTTGAGAGGAACAGCTCTGTGAGAAATTGTGACTGACTCAAGGTCACATCAGCAGGTGCATGTGAAGGAGTGCGGAATCAAACCCGGTTCTCCCAGATAAGAGTCTGCGCACTTAACGACTACACCAAACTGGCTTTCAAGAAACCAAAAGGACCAATACAGTGTGCTTTAGTCAAAGAAGAAGAGGTCTGAGAATTGCTCTTAGGCCAGATGGAAAAATAATGTACCTGCATGTTAGTGGAAAATGCTATCAAGTTACAATTGACTTATGGAGACTCCGTAGCATTACGGTTCCAATTTCTATACCCCAACTGTCAACTGCAAATTCCCCCTCAGAACTTCTCTATCCAAGCCCATTGTTATGTTTAATCGCTATTAACCCCTTAGCAAAATGAATGCAGAGGACATTTCTAAACATACCCAGAGCAAACCCGGATTTTGATCAGTAGAGGTGTTTTTATGTTAACTACAGTCGAGCCGTGTTCCCTCTAAGCGGAGTTAGCGTGAGCTAGCACACCGATTTTTAGCCTCCAGCTCACACCTTTTTGTCTTAGCTCAAGAAAAATGGCCCCAGAACACAATAATTTATGCAGTAGCTCACAACTTTAATACCAGTAGCTCACAACTTTCATGCCAGTAGCTCACAACTTTGATTATGATACCAGCAGCTCACAAAGTAGAATTTTTGCTCACAAGACTCTGCAGCTTAGAGGGAACATTGCAATCAAGTGTACTGAAATACAACCTTTCCTGAGTGGATGGGGGCAGGTTAAAAAGAAGGCAAAGAGAAGGTGGTTGTGTGGATTCCCGTAACCCTCTGCTGTCTCCAGCAATTCCCAGGACCTCTCTGTGGGAACCCAGTTCACATTTTTAAGAGTGCTGTACTTATATGCTGGAAGAGCTCTTCTTACCCAGAGAGAATCGCAGAAGCAGTGGTCTGACAACATCACAGTAGCGTATTCCTTCTTCGTACACACAGCAATCACCAGCATCCCAGAGCAGGTAATGAATGCTTCAAAGCCCATCCCACTGACTGTAAAAAAACTACAAAAAGCAGGAGGGAAAGTTCTTAAGGAAAATAGGTCAACTGCCCAGAAATACACACCCAGTAAGTGTCATCTTTTTTCTCAGAAGTCAAGTGTCACATCCAGGTAATGTCTGACATATCCAGGTAAACATTTAGTTCAGGGGTATCAAATACGCAGCCCGGGGGCCTGATTAGGCCCCTGGAGGGTTCCTATCAGGCCCACGAGTAAGTCTGTATTTTTCTCCCTCTCTATTTCTTCCTTCTGTGTCACAGCTTGCTTTGCCAGGATTTCTCAAATGCACGGGAGCTAAAGAGCAAAATCTCTATTTCCTCCATTGGCTGAGGCTCCTCCCTTGGGGAGGAAGGGGGGAAGGAAGAGCTTGCTTTGCCGGGCTCTTTCAATTGCACAGGAGAACTACTGAGCAAAGCCTCTTTTCCTTCTATTGGCTGAGGCTCTTCCCCCTCCTGGTCCCCTGGGGAGAGAGGGAAAGAGCCAGAGCTTCCTTTGCCCAGTTCCCTCAATCCCACAGGAGAGATACAAAATCTTTAATTGTGTTTATCTATGTCCTTTATAAAGTTTATATCTCCACTACCTGGCATTACATTTGATGACACACATGGCCCGGTCTGTCAAGGTCTCATTTATGTCAGATACGTCCCACATAAGAAATGAGTTTGACACCTCTGATTTAGAGGGGGAGGTGTTCCCATCAGGGTGGGTAACCCTAAGAGGTGGTGGAAAGCCACATCAAGTTGCAGCTAACTTGCAACCACCCTGTAGGATTTTCTGCACAGCAACCCTGGTACTCCTTGGTGGTCTCTCATCCAAACAGGGGTGGAATTCCAGCAGGAGCTCCTTTGCATATTAGGCCACACACCCCTGATATAGCCAATCCTCCAAAAAAGAGCCTCGTAAGCTCCTGGAGGATTTGCTGCATCAGGGGTGTGTGGCCTAATATGCAAAGGAGCTCCTGCTAGAATTCCACCCCCACATCCAAACGTTAAACAAGGCTGACCCTGCTTAGCTTCTGATATCTGATAAAATAGGGCTAGCTGGGACATCCCAACAGGGCCATTTTGTAAGAAGGCGTACTCATTGAGAAGGAACATAAGAACATAAGAGAAGCCATGTTGGATCAGGTCAATGGCCCATCCAGTCCAACACTCTGTGTCACACAGTGGCAAAAATTTTTATATATATACATACATATTATATATATATATATATATATATACACACACATACACACACACACACACACACATATACACACTGTGGCTAATAGCCACTGATGGACCTCTGCTCCATATTTTTATCTAACCCCATCTTGAAGCTGGCTATGCTTGTAGCCTCCACCACCTCCTATGGCAGTGAATTCCACATGTTAATCACCCTTTGGGTGAAGAAGTACCTCCTTTTATCCGTTCTAACCCGACTGCTCAGCAATTTCATTGAATGCCCACAAGTTCTTGTATTGTGAGAAAGGGAGAAAAGTACTTCTTTCTCTACCTTCTCCATCCCATGCATAATCTTATAAACCTCTATCATGTCACCCCGCAGTCGACGTTTCTCCAAGCTAAAGAGCCCCAAGCATTTTAACCTTTCTTCATAGGGAAAGTGTTCCAAACCTTTAATCATTCTAGTTGCCCTTTTCTGCACTTTTTCCAATGCTATAATATCCTTTTTGAGGTGCGGTGACCAGAATTGCACACAGTATTCCAAATGAGACCGCACCATCGATTTATACAGGGGCATTATGATACTGGCTGATTTGTTTTCAATTCTCTTCCTAATAATTCCCAGCATGACGTTGGCCTTTTTTATTGCAATCGCACACTGTCTTGACATTTTCAGTGAGTTATCTACCACGACCCCAAGATCTCTCTCTTGATCAGTCTCTGCCAGTTCACACCCCATCAACTTGTATTTGTAGCTGGGATTCTTGGCCCCAATGTGCATTACTTTGCACTTGGCCACATTGAACCTCACCTGCCACGTTGACACCCACTCACCCAGCCTCAACAGATCCCTTTGGAGTTCCTCATAATCCTCTCTGGTTCTCACCACCCTGAACAATTTAGTGTCATCTGCAAACTTGGCCACTTCACTGCTTACTCTCAACTCCAAATCATTTATGAACAAGTTAAAGAGCATGGGACCCAGTGCTGAGCCCTGCGGCACTTCACTGCTTACCGTCTTCCACTGCGAAGACTGCCCATTTATACTCACTCTGTTTCCTATTAATTAGCCAGTTTTTGATCCACAAGAGGACCTGTCCTTTTACTCCATGACTCTCGAGCTTACTAAGGAGCCTTTGATGAGGAACTTTATCAAAAGCTTTCTGGAAGTCAAGGTAAGCAATATCTATCGGGTCTCCTTTGTCCACATGTTTGTTCACCCCCTCAAAGAAATGTAACAGGTTAGGGAGGCAAGATCTTCCCTTACGGAACCCATGCTGAGTCTTCCTCAATAACTCGTGTTCATCAATGTGCCTACTCATTCTGTCCTTGATAATGGTTTCTACCAACTTTCCCGGTATTGAAATCAGACTGACTGGCCTGTAGTTTCCCGGAAAGAGTGGCCTTTATGATTTTGTAAAATTATCTTTCATAACAGGGTCACCATCTTGATTTTGACAGCTCCCCCTTCAGGAGATGTAGCCCTTCCCTGCAACGGGCAGAAGGCTACCCTCTTACTCAGTTTCCTCAGACTTTGAAAATGGAAGCTTAGACACAGGTTTAGGATGTTGCCTCATACAAATACACATACATTTTGCAGTAGATGGCACCCTTTCATTAGCTTCTATACTAAATCCCAAGAGTAATAATAGAAATCAACCGGGCTGTTCTGTTTCATACAAAAAACGAATTCAGGTGGGTGGCCGTGTCGGTCTGAAGTGGCAGAATGGATTTTGAGTCCAGTGGTACCTTTTAAGACCACGTTGCTCTGAAGAAGGTTTGCATATGCACAAAATTTATACCTTGAATAAAACTGTGTTGGTCTTAAATGTGCCACTGGACGTAAACTTTGTCCTACAAGAAAATGACTCAGTCATCTCTTCCAGTCACTAAACAACAACAACAAAAATTATGCTAGTAATTTGTTTGTTTTTAAGTGGATGTTAAGTGGGAAAGGAACAAGAGATATTTTGAAGGCAGCCTATCCCAAGCCCAAGTGAGTTTTAGAGATCAGGCCATGAATAAAAAAAGACAACTGCATCATTAGGTGGCCCACAACCAGTCTTCCCTCTAAGCTGAGTTAGTGTGAGCTAGCTCAGTTTTTTAGCCTCTAGCTCACACATTTTTGTCTTACCTCTGGAAAAATGGCCCCAGAGCTAACTAATTTATGCAATAGCTCACAACTTTAATGCCGGTAGGCAGGGCTTTTTGGTAGAAAAAGCCCAGCAGGAACTCATTGGCATATTAGGCCATGCCCCCTGATGTCACCTTTGTTTCACACAGGGATTTTTAAATAGAAACTCATTTGCATATAAGGCCACACCCCTGATGCCAAGCCAGCTGGAACTGTGTTCCTGCTCAAAAAAAAAGCCCTGCCAGAAACTCACAAAGTAGAATTTTGCTCACAAAACTCCACAGCTTAGAAGGAGCACTGCCCACAACAGAAATATTTCCGTTGCCACTGCAGATACAACATCAGAAATATTCTGCACACTTCTTTCTAATTTTTATAGACCTTTTTGTACCAACAAATAAATACTTCTAGCTCTGTTAGTTAACCCTCTCTCTGTTTATAGGTGACATACCCATTCTGGAACAACAGATTAAACTCAAACTAACTTCTTTATGTGTTGGGGATTTGCACTATCTCAGAACTATGGTCCACCAATTTTGCTCAGGGCACCTTATTGGCACTTATCACTTCCTGCTCATTTAAGGGCCCATAATTCACATATTGGCCTTGGATGACTATTTTAGAACTACTCGACCAAGTAAACGAAGGCGCTTTTACATAAACACAGCTTCAACAGTACAAAAATGTACCTAGAGAAGAAAATTGGCAACTGGACAGGATGATCACCTGGTCTGAAAGGCTCTCATACTGTAGCGTTATTTAAAACTAAGCTATGACTCCCTGGTCATGAATGGGAGAACACCTAAGAGCCCAATAACCTTTATCAACAAACAGTGCGCTAATCAGGGCTTTTTTGAGCAGGAACACACAGGAACCCAGTTCCGGCTGGCTTGGCATCAGGGGGTGTGGCCTAATATTCAAATGAGTTCCTGCTGGGCTTTTCCCACAAGAATAGCCCTCTATGAAGCAATGGTGATGTCAGGGTGTGTGACCTAACATGTAAAAGAGTTCCTGCTGGGCTTTTCCTACAAAAAAAGCCCTGCAATAAAATAATAAGCCCACTATATGGATCAAAAAATCCACACCATGAGGCCACCCAGGATTAGGGACATGCTATTGCAAACACGATGGTGCCTCTGAGTTTGCAAAAGAACATGAGAACTCAAAAGTGGAAGGAATAAACAAAACAATTTAAAAGTGCTGCGATCCCACAATACATTTTGACGATATTGGATTTATATCCTGCCCTATACTCTGAATCTCAGAGTGGTCACAATCTCCTTTTTACCTTCCTCCCCCACAACAAACACCCTGTGAGGTAGGTAGGGCTGAGAGCTCTTGCAGCAGCTGCCCTTTCAAGGACAACCTCTGCCAGAGCTATGGCTGACCCAAGGCCATTCCAGCAGCTGCAAGTGGAGGAGTGGGGAATCAAACCCGGTTCTCCCAGACAAGAGTCCACACACTTAACCACTACACCAAACTGGCTCTCTTAGCCATTCTGGATTGCCTAGGCAGCCACATTGGCTGCCAAGATCTTCCCAGGCTACCTTACCAGACTTTGGCTCTAATGTATTCAAGTTTTCAGGCTGGAGATGAGTTGAGGTGGGTGGGGGAAAAGTAGTAGCAGGTAGGCAGGACAAGCAGGGAAACTGGGGAGAGGCGGAGTGACAGATGTGGAACACGAGGATAAAATGGCCTAGGAAAGGGCACTGACCCTCACCACACCCCTCTGATCAAAGAAGGCCCATCCTAGCCCAGGTAAGTCACCAACAGTGCACACCTTAGCTGCAACATCACTGGATAAGTCATGCTTTAGTGCCCACTTCACCTGGCCAGCCCAGGTGAGTCGCATAGCAATGATGCAGCCCAGTATGACACACACCACCCAGACCAGGCAGCAGCTCCATAGCTAGGGGGCATGAGAGAAAGGGGCTGTGGGGGGCACAGTGGGAGGGGACCGGGGGCAAGAGCAGGAAGCTGGAGAGGTGGGGACTGCCCCTCTCCGTCCCCCCTCTGGCACAATTTAAATTGTGTGGGAAGGGCATACAAGCCAAAAGCAGCAGCTGCCCCTTCTGCATGATTTAAAGGCCCAGCCAATTTGCTGATTGGTGGGCCTTTTAAATGGTGTAGGAAGGCCAGTGGCTGCTCCTGGGCACCCCTCCTGTGCAACTTAAATCATGCAGGAGGAGGGGAGGGGCAGCTCTGGGGTGGGGAGTGAGGGTCCCCCGGTTAGCTACGGACCTGCCAGGCAGGCAAGGAGGCCATTACTGCACAAGTTGCCTGGCAGTGGCTCAAACTCCACAAGGCTAGCCTCTTCACTGGGAAGGGGGGCTCAGAAGAGGTTCCCCCCAAGCCACTAGCCCACCAGGAATTTTCCTGGTGGTCATAATAAGAACATAAGAGAAGCCATGTTGGATTAGGGCAATGGCCCATCCAATTGGTCCAACACTCTGTCACACAGTTGCCAGAAAAGGTGCTAATAATGGCACATCCACCCTTAGTGGGTGCAGAAGTAGAGGTGAACTGAAGGGAAGACAAAGCAAATAGGTGGGTGATGGGGTAGGAAGGAAGGAAATTCCCTCCCTCAAGTTCCAGGACTTGTTCAATATTCTACCAATGTACAGCTTAATTCCACCCCCCCCTCCCCAGACATTTTTCCTCCCTGGACTTACATTGATCCCCATCTCATGCTGAAGTCAACCTGTTCTCTACTTCTTCCCAATCTTTCTGAATCACAGGGAACACACTTTCTCTCGTCACAAAGTTCCCCCAATACAGTAGAAAGTCAGCACCAATTGGCTGTGAACAATGCACCAGGATTCAAACAAGCATGACCAAAGAAGACATAAACCAAGGAAGAATTCAGTCTCTCACTGCCTAGCAAATGCCCCCGGTTCCTTCCCTCCCAATTTACCTGTACAGTTGTTTCCTCTTGCCACCCTTGCTATTGGCACCAGGGTTCACTTGGTCTTGGTCCAGGCATAGCCAAGCACTGAAGGAAAAGGCAGAACCTGGCCACCTCTGGATGGGTGGCACCGCAATGCCCGCCATGCTATGGGAGAGGTCAAAATACTGCAAGGCGTTGTCCAGTCCTTGCTTTCGGGCCATAGTGAGAATTGCACGCATCACGGGGACAACGTAAGGATGAGCCTGCTTTGGGTCCGTAGTCCTCAGTAGCCTGATGAGCTCGTGCAGTTCTTCAGAGCTCATAGACTGGCTCCCCAAAGACCCCAAGAGAGCGATCAGGTTTTCGGCGCATGCCCCGTGGAGCATAGAGTGCCCGCCGAGCGTCTCGATGATGCGGATGACCATGTTCGTGTTGACGCACATCGCACGGCTCTGCCGGTTGATGCAGCAGATTCGCTTTAGCCAGTTCGAGACGAAGACCTGAAGGTCGTGCGACTCCAGTTCAGGAAGCCACTGAATCAGCAGCAACAAAGGCTGGACGTTGCTTATGCCCAAAAGGCCGACGGACGTGTGGTCACCTTCAACAGCCTTCAGGAAAGGCAAACGCAATGATTGCTAGCTGGTAAAGGGCACAGACATAGGCTCAAAGCCATCCAGGGAAACTCAAAGCAACAGTTCTCTGGTCACTTAAACTAACAGATTTATTATGTGTTTTCCGACGGCTGGAGCCTGTTTCTTTTCAGGGGTGTCAAACATGTGCCCCAGCGGGCAAATCAGGCCTCCAGAGGGCTCCTATCAGGCCCCTGAGCAACTGGCTGTCATCTGCTTCATTCTCCCTCTCTCTTGCTTCCTTCTGTATAACAGCTTGCTTTGCAAGGCTTGCTCAAACACACAGGAGCTACAGAGCAAAACCTCTATTTTCTCTATTGGCTGAGGCTCCTCTTTTGGGGAGGAAGGGAAGAGAGGCAGCTGTTTTTGCAGGCTCTCTCAATCGCACAGCAGAGCTACTGAGCCAAACCTCTCTCCCTTCTATTGGCTGAGGCTTCTCCCTCCCCTGTCCCCTGAGGAAGGAAGGAAAGAGCCAGAGCTTCCTTTGCCCAGTTCCCTGAATCCCATAGGAGAAATACAAATAAAGCACCTTTAAGACCGAGTGCTAATGTTTTAAGGATGTTTTAAGTCTTTAATGATGTTTGTCTCTGTCCTTTAAAAAGTGTATATCTCTGCTACCTAATATTAAATAGGAACCCGACATGGCCTGGCCCAACAAGGTCTCATTTATGTCAGATCTGGCCCACATAACAAATGAGTTTGACACCCCTAATTTAGATGCTTGCCCTTCTGTCTTTCAGTGGGCAGATGGTTAAGTGACACCGTAAATGGTAGGGTCGAGAATCCATGAAACACAAGACAGCAGTGAAGTTGTAATATTAATATTCTTTTGGGGATAGTCTGCACTACACTGCTTGGGATAATCTCATAGAAGGAGAAAAACTTATACAACCATTAGCTTAATTTTTTTTGCAAGAAAAGGAGAAACAGGGTCAGCTGGAGTCCTGAAGTTTGAGCCAGAGATCTATGACAGTCACCTCTCATAAAAAGGTACTCAAAACAAATCTCTCTTTCTCACCATGTTCATAAGCTCTTCAAGTAATTCCCGTGAAGGCTGGCCCATCGATTTGAGGACTTCAAATATATGAGCATAACCGATCCGTTCCTTAAACACTTCCTACACAGTAAAAAATTTACAAAGTTGGTATAATAAATATGTGGCTTACCTCATATGACCATATTATAACTTTAAAAACTCATCGAATTTACAAATACCTTCCCCCCATACATAAGAGAAGCCATGTTGGATCAGGCCAATGGCCCATCCAGTCCAACACTCTGTGTCACACAGTGGCCAAAAAACCCAGGTGCCATCAGGAGGTCCATCAGTGAGGCCAGTGGGTCACACACACCCAGTGACCCCTGCTCCAAGCCCAGAAGATGGCCAAAAAAAAATTATCCAGGATCACTGACTGGTCTGGAGAAAAACTGCAGCAAACAACATTTCCCTGGGTGTGCATAAAAAGGTTACACAAGAAATAAGCACTAAGTACTAAGAACTCATTTTGACATAAGAACGTAAGAGAAGCCATGTTGGATCAGGCCAATGGCCCATCCAGTCCAACACAGTGGCCAATATGTGTGTGTGTGTGTGTGTGTGTGTGTGTATATATATATACACACATACACACACATACACACACACACACACACATATATATATATATATATATATATATATATATATATATATATATATATATATATATATATATATATATATATATATACATACATACATACACATATATACTGTGGCTAATAGCCACTGATGGACCTCTGGCTCCATATTTTTATCCAATCCCCTCTTGAAGCTGGCTATGCTTGTAGCCGCCACCACCTCTTGTGGCAGTGAATTCCACATGTTAATCACCCTTTGGCTGAAGAAGTACTTCCTTTTATCCGTTTTAACCTGACTGCTCAGCAATTTCATTTCACCTTTTTTCCTCTAGCTACAGCAAAACTTGACACAATTTAATTCCCGTGAACAACCCTTCAGAGAAAGCCAAAAAAAAAAAAAAGTTTCAGTGCTTCATAAAGCCCTCAACCTTAAAGCCATAAAACCTGAATGAAACATTGATTCCTTGGCTAAGCACATAGTTGCGACCAGAGCCAAACAATGCTGCCATTATCCTCTGACTAAGAACTAACTGAGGAGGATAATGTTGCATTCTAGATGTTTCACGCCAGGGCAAAGCACCTATCCAGCTTGCCTGTGGTGGTATGAAACATGGCATTCTCTGAAAGTCTCTCATGGCATCTAATAAACATTCCTAGGGAGAGGAAATAAGTGTTGAAAAAAATGTAAGGCGAAATTAACAACTTTTATTTATTTATTTATTTAAGATTTATATCCCGCCCTTCCCACAAGTGGCTCAGGGCGGCTTCCAATAGTAGATCCAACAAAATTACAATAATTAAACATATAAAGGGATCCGTATTTAAACCAGATAAAACAGATAAAACAGATAAAACCTTAGTTATTAATACACATTAATAAATATTTCAACTGTATATAAAAGAAATCCAGCAAGTTACATTAAAATTCTCAAGCTAGTTATAGGCTAGCCGGAAGAGGGTCGTCTTACAGGCCCTGCGGAACTGAACAAGGTCCCGCAGGGCCCTCACCTCTTCCGGCAGCTGATTCCACCATGTAGGGGCCATAACAGAGAAAGCCCTTTCTCTGGTGGACTTCAAACGGGCTTCCTTCGGCCCAGGGATAGTAAGGAGATTTTGTGTTCCCGACCTCAGTACTCTCTGGGGAACGTGCGGGGAAAGACGGTCCTTCAGGTAGACAGGTCCCAAGCCATATAGGGCTTTAAAGGTGATAACCAGCACCTTGTACCGGACTCGGTATATTACTGGAAGCCAGTGCAGGGTCCGAAGACCCGGCTGAATGTGTTCCCGCTTTGGGAGACCCAATAACAGCCGGGCCACGGCATTCTGCACCAGCTGCAATTTCCGAGTTCGGGACAGGGGCAGCCCCATGTAGAGGGCATTACAGTAGTCTAACCTCGAGGTGACCGTGGCATGGATCACTGTTGCTAGGTCGTCGCGCTCCAAAAAGGGGGCCAACTGCCTTGCCCGCCTAAGATGAAAAAACGCGGACTTGGCAGCGGCTGCTATCTGAGCCTCCATCTTTAGGGAAGGCTCCAACAGCACCCCCAAGCTCCTGACCCTGTCCGCCGCTATCAGCGGCGCACCGTCAAAGGCTGGTAGGGGGATTCCCCCTTCCGGACCACGGCGACCCAAGCAAAGGACCTCTGTCTTCGCAGGATTAAGCTTCAGCCCGCTCAGTCTGAGCCATTCAGCCACGGCATATAATGCCCGGTCTAGATTTTCCGGGACGCAGGTCGGCTGGCCGTCCATCAATAGATAGAGCTGGGTGTCATCAGCATACTGATGACACCCTAGCCCGTACCTTCGGGCAATCTGGGCAACAGGTCGCATATAGATGTTAAATAACATCGGGGAGAGAACCGCCCCTTGGGGCACACCACAGTCAAGTGTGCACCTCCGGGACAGCTCCCCCCCAACTGCGACCCTTTGTCCCCGACCTTCAAGGAAAGAGGAAAGCCACTGTAAAGCCAACCCCTGAATCCCTGCGTCGGCGAGGCGACCCTTCAGTAGCCGATGGTCGACCGTGTCGAACGCCGCCGACAGGTCCAGCAACATCAGCACCGCCGAGCCGCCCCGATCCAGATGCCGTTGAAGGTCATCCATTAGGGCGACCAGCACCGTCTCTGTCCCATGTCCCGGGCGAAAGCCGGACTGGAATGGATCAAGGATGGAAGCATCCTCCAGGAAGGTCTGCAGCTGCATCGCCACTGCCCTCTCAATAAGTTTGCCCAAAAAGGGCAAATTTGAGACCGGCCGATAGTGTGCCAATTGGGCCGGGTCTAAAGATGGTTTCTTTAAGAGGGGACGGACCACGGCCTCTTTGAGTGGCGTTGGAAAGTGCCCTTCCCTCAGGGATCTATTTATGATATCCCGTATAGGATATCTAAGGTCACCCTGGCAAGATTTAATAAGCCAGGAAGGGCATGGGTCCAATTTACAGGTAGTTGGGCGAGCAGCTAAGAGTATCCTGTCAACTTCCTCCAGGCTGAGGGGGTCGAAGTCATCCAGCGTATAATCCGAAGACAGGCTCGGAGCCTCGGGTTCACTAACTGTCTCAAAATTGGCAGGGGAGTCGGGGCGGAGTGACGCGATTTTATCCACAAAAAATTTCGCAAAAGCCTCACAGCCTATTTCCAATTCAATAGAATTTGGTCTGCCTTGCGGCAGTGTTGTAAGTCCTCTAATTATGTCGAACAATTGGGCCGGGCGCGAAGTTGCGGACGCAATCTTAGCCGCAAAGAACGCTTTCTTTGCGGCTTTGATTGCCATCTCATAGGCCTTCAAATTCTCTCTATAAGATGTTCGGGTCACTTCGTCTCGAGTACGCCGCCATTGCCTCTCTAGCCGTCTGAGTCCCCGCTTTTGTTGCCGCAGCCCCTGGTTGAACCAGGGCGATGGCTTCGGGCGGGAACGCAGAGGGCGCTTGGGTGCGACCTCCTCGATGGCCCTGGAGAGCCCATCGTTCCAGGACTCTACCAGATCATCCAGGGAGTCGCCAGCAGGCCAGGTGTCCCGAAGAGCCGTTAGGAACCGTTCCGGGTCCATCTGGCTCCGCGGGTGAGCTAAAATACGCTCTCCGCCTAAACAGGTTTTGGGTGACACTCCCACACGGGCCTTAAGGGCAAAGTGATCTGACCATGGCACTGCTTCCATTGCAATATCAGTCACTGGTATTCCGGCCGCAAAGACCAGGTCTAACATGTGTCCCGCCTGATGAGTGGGCGTTGTAATAACCTGGGAGAGTCCTAGTGTCGCCATGGATGACACCAGGTCCGTCGCCTGGCTGGAGGCCGCGTCGTCAGCATGAACATTGAAGTCACCCAAGACCAAAAGCCTTGGGTGCTCCAACGCCCAGCCCGCCGCGGCCTCCACCAGGGACGGTAAGGCGCTGGCCGGTGCGTTAGGCGGTCGGTACACCAGCCAGATCGCCAACCCCTCCCCAACATCCCACATCAGGCCAACACATTCTATGCCTGGAATCTCTGGGGCCGGAAGTGCCCTAAAGGAGTAAGCCTCTCGTATGAGGAACAGATCCAGTTCAAACTTATTTGAGGAACAGATCCAGTTCAAAATCTGAGAAGAGATGCCGTGTCTATTATGCAAGCAGGAGATAAACTTAGAATGAAAGTTTTAAAATGATCCATAAATGTATTGTAAAGCATACAAATGTAGTATAACACAGAAAAAGAACAAGTTTTGAATATAAATGTATAACAAAGTGGATTTTGAACAAAATATTCCTTATCTTTTACTTTCATTGCCAGATAGATAATAGATTTCTCTTTAGCTTTGGTATATTAAAAGTCACAGCTAGTACGCAGTAATGGCGAAATATGCAATACAGAATATGTTATTAATGATGAACCTATTGCAGAAAATAGATCCAAGTGGGCAGCCATGCTGGCCTATTCTGTCACTGGATCTTAAATTTGTACCATTTTGCATTCTAAACCACAGCTATATGTAGCTCTGCTCACTGTACCTGATTCCTCGTCTGAAGAAGTGTGCTTAGAGCACACGAAAGCTTACATTCTGAATAAAACTTTGCTGGTGTTAAAGGTGCAATTTGACTCCTACTGTGTTCTATTGTAGAAAATGTCTTTAAAATTCTAATGAAGGGGATGTTGGGGGAGAAGTATTTCTACACTCCTTTGTTTAATATATTCTGGATCTACAACACTATTTTTATCTATGCATTATTTAAACTGCTTTATCATCTATGAATGTTTTTATCATTTATGTTGTTCACTGCCCAGAGCCATGTGTACTCAGGGGAAAGGCAGTCTATAAATTTAAATTATAAATAAATAATCCCTATATAATCCTTTTCTTCCTTTCTCTATCCCTTTTACGTTATTTTGTTTTTAAAATAAAATTACAAGGCCGGGCTGTGAAGTTACCTCCAAGGTAAAGTATTTGGGTATGGAGATAACAATGAAGAATATTGATGTGTTTAAAAATAATTATGAGAAGCTATGGCGTAAAATGGATGAAGATATGTTAAAATGGAATAAACTTAATTTGTCATTGCTGGGTAGAATAGCTGCAATTAAAATGAATATTCTACCAAGAATAATGTATTTGTTTCAAACTATTCCCATTGTGAAAGATAGTAAACAATTTGATAAATGGCGAAGAAAAATTTCAGAATTTGTGTGGGCTGGGAAGAAACCAAGGAGTTCCATGATGCTTGTCAGAACCTTGCTCCTGGCTCCACCCCCGATATTTCTTGAATTGGCAACCGTAGTTAGGGGTGAAACATACAGTAAATCAGAATTCACATTGTACAAGGTAGCTTCTCACATTAGCGTTTAAGGAGTCCTTGCTCACCTTAGCAGCTGGAGACTTCAGCATCACTGCTGTCAGGGCCTGAATGGCGGACACCGCCAAGCGGTCGAGTTGCCCCTGAAACACCTGAAATCAGCACAAGATGGAAAGACATAACGTACACTAACGCATACCCGTACACATATGGCGCACTCGGACTTTGAAGGCCACACCCCACCCAGTGCTTCCTTGTCAGGATGAAAACATCGACATGCCACCCCAATCATCTCCCCCTACAGATACGTACTTATGACACCACAACCTACAAAAGAGAAGACACAAGAGAAGAATAGCCACGAATTTCCGAAAGAGGTGGAGAAACAGCACTCATGAGTACCCATTAAGACAATCTGGACTGACAAAGGAGCCTCATGCTGTTAATGGACAATCTCAAGAGGGAGGGAGCTACAAGAAAACAGGAAATCAACTTTACATACAACTATCTGGTTTCCTGGAAGTCAATCTTTGATGGGGCATGGGGCTATGTGGTGGGATGGGGCTACGTCATGGGACAGGGCTACGTCGTGGGACAGGGCTATGTGGTGGGATGGGGCTACGTGGTGGGACAATCCCCCGTGCATGTTCTAGAACACACAAGTTTTCTCACCACACACACGAAAAAAAGTAACTGGGGATTGAGAACAGGGTCAGCACAAGGCTTCATCTTCATTGCAAGATGCTAATTCTGCAATTCTTTCATCTCGGGGGGGGGGGCTTCATGTTATTGGTGGACACTGATGTTACTGGGAATATTTGGCCATTGAATCAGGAGATTGTTTTGTGAATCTCTTCAGCTACGTATTGCAAATATAGAGCATTTCATGAAAACAAAAATAAAACAGAAAAGGAGTAAAAAAAAATAATGATCCATGTTAGGTAAGGAAAGTATCATCATTTTGGTTATTAATGAATTAATTTAGCTAGGACTGGGGGTTCACAAATGCATTAATTTCTCCAGTTTGGAGTTTCTAAAGGAGAATCAATTTTTAAAAAGTTTTGTCTTATTTCTAAATAAGTAACACAAGAACTGTCATTCTTGCATTCTTGTGATACCTACGGAAATATTTTTTAAAAGATCCCACCAGTTGCTTCCAACCTCCCAGATTCAGTCTGTCCATTTTCATGTAAACTTTTTTTATTTCGATTTTTGGCAACAGAATCAAGACATCAGATCCAGCCACACAGATTCCACAAAGCCCTAAAGCCCAACACACCACAGTGCTCAGACAAGTAAGAAGGAGCAGGGAGAAGGGAGGGGGGAGGTGTTTTGCTAATAAATCATCACCAGGTTGATAGTGTTGGAAAGTGGAGTTTTATTCCTGTACTTCAACCTCCTTCTGTTTGAAAACCAGATAAATGAAAGCTGACTGGATAATTTATGCCTCAAGGGCACTTTAAAAAAAAAAGATTGTGACTTTTTCTTGATTAAAAATGAGAAGAATTTAGGAGTCAAATACTGTTCTGGGCATAAATTCACCTAATTGTTGCCTGGAAGGCAGACGAGGGAAAGTACAGGAAACAGCCCACCCCGCCGATCGCCTCGGCTTCAACTACAGCAAAACGCAGGCTTGCGGAAGATACCTGTTCCTGATTCATTTCTGTCAGTAACTGGTTGGCAAGTTCTTTCTCATTCTTGTGTACCACCTGATTGTTAGCACTTAAAAAGAGCTGTTAAAATGAAAGATAAGAAGAATGGAAACAGGTGGGTTAAAGCTGACCTCCAGCTGCTACGACAGAGGCAAGGGTGAATCATTCCGACTGACAGCCAGCCAGTAAACACCACAGGCGCAACAAACAAAAGTCATGTCGTGCTAAAAACCTTCTGCAGCTGAGTTATCACTGGGTTGTTTTTGCTGTGAGCTCAACAGAGGCAAATTGCAGAGGCAGGAAACTGGCACAGGGTTTACGGAGACACAAAAGGAGAATCGCTAGAACCTGGATATTCTCATCTTCTTCTTCGCAAATTAAAAAGGAAAGCTGCATGGTGTTAATAAGCCAACGGGAAGAGGTTTTCTGTAGTTTCTGCATGCATGTTAGGTAAGCGGCCAATACAAATACAATGGATTGGATCCTATGACTCCCCTACACCAAGTCTTCCACCAATATAGAAAGACTTTCCTCTGTCGAAGGAGATCTTTCTCCACCGAAGGATGATAGAGCAAGGGGAGCCAACAGTAGCTCTCCAGATGTTTTTTGCCTACAACTCTCATCAGCCCCAGCCAGCATGGCCAATGGCTGGGGCTGATGGGAGTTGTAGGCAAAAAACATCTGGAGAGCTACCGTTGGCCACCCCTGTGATAGAGCATTAGACAGTCAAAGGATCCAATCCAACCCAGCATCCTGATATTCTAACCATTGTTAAGAGATGAGAAGTGAGCTCTTTCCGCTTGCTTTTGGTGTAAATCCCCCCCCCAAAAAAATTTAACATGGTTAAGGTATACATCTCCAACAGAGAGCCAGTTTGGTGTAGTGGTTAAGTGCACGGACTCTTATCTGGGAGAACTGGGTTTGATTCCCCACTCCTCCACTTGCACTTGCTGGAATGGCCTTGGGTCAGCCGTAGCTCTTGCAGGGGTTGTCCTTGAAAGAGCAGCTACTGTAAGAGCTCATTGAGCCCCACTCACCTCACAGGGTGTGTTGCGTGGGCGGGGGGGGGAGGTAAAGGAGATTGTGACCGCTCTGAGATTGTGAGATTCAGAGTACAGGGTGGGATATAAAGCCAATATCCAATCCAATCCAATAGTATTCTTGAGCTTATCCAGAGGTTCTAGAAGGGGGGTGTAGCCAGGGCTTTTTTTTTTTTAAAGAGGTACTGGAACTCTCTAGAGGGAAGTGAAGGAGAAACACATGGGTGCCCCTCATGAACTTTAAAACATTCACTGAAAATTTTGTTTCCACAAAGAGGTTCCAGAACTCTGTTCTGCCGTGTTCCCAAAGGGGGGGAAAAAGCCTAGGTGTAGCTATTTATACCCTTAACCGAAGACTGGCACACCTCTTCTGTGTGGGGATAGTTGCCCTTTTCCACCAAACACATGGCTTCAAGGGGGACCCACAAGGAAGAAGAAGATAATATTGGATTTATATCCCACCCTTCACTCTGAATCTCTCTCAGAGCAGCTCGCAATTTCCTTTACCTTCCTCCCCCACAACACCCTGTGAGGTAGGTGGGACTCTCCCAGAAGCTGCCCTTTCAAGGACAACTCCTACAAGATCTATGGCTGACCCAAGACCATTCCAGCAGCTGCAAGTGGAGGAGTGGGGAATCAAACACAGTTCTCCTAGGAAAGAGTCCACACACTTAACCACTACACCAAACTGACCAGCCAGATTGGCCAAATCAACCCTGGGAATCAGTGGGGTAACAGATGTTGCAGTCAGGTTTTCCTCAACAACACCAATATTCTAATAATTTAACTTAATCTTGGTTAAGATGGCAATCCTGATTAGCATTAACCAGGGCCAGAACATATACAGATATACCCAAAGTCCCAGTCACTGAGGCAAACGGCAGACAACATGGAGAATGGCTAGAAAAAGGGGGTGAACAAGCTGAACAGTTCACTCCCAACCTTGTAAATGTGGTTGATGGATTGGGAGGGTGACACTTTTCCCAATCCACTGCTAAAGCCCTTCTACACAAATCTGTTGAGTTGTACTTCACAAGGAGGAGTGATAAAGTTAATAACAGTGACTGGCAGGAAGGCTCAGCTTCTACAAGCAAAATGGCATCTTCTCCGTTTTCTTGAGAGAACGCCTCTAACAGATTTATGAGCAAAAAGCTCTGAAGTTGCTTGAGCAAATGTATTTGACATATGCCACAACTGAGGAAAAGACAACCAGCTCTGTCCAGAACATGAGGAGGCGATCGTTCACACGTACAGAGTGTTAGCATTTCATCAGAGATTTCGCATCGAAGCAGTTGTACCGCTGTTTTGCCAATATTGCAGAACAATTTCACAAAGGCATCAACACAAGAAAAAGAAAATTATTACATGCTGTTCTACTGCATAAAAGGAAATACAGGAGTTGGAAGTTTCTTACTTATTAAAACGCCTATGTAGCAGATTCAAATCACGCAACTATTGAACTGCATGCAAGCAGGTGCAAGAGTAAGAACTAGGGATGGGCATGGAATGTGAAAATGGTGGTTTGTTTTGTTTCATGGTTCGTTCATTTGTCCAATTCAGTGGTTCAGTTCGTTTCGTGTTTGTTTTTTAATTTTCTGAACAAATCATGGTTCATTGGTTCGTTTGGTTTGGGAAGACGTGAAACGACCCTCCAAGAGGGCTAAAAAGCACCAACGCACCACGACATACCATGCATGGTGACATCACCGGGAAGTGTTGTTATCGCTCCAGGCACATCACCAGAGGGACACTATCACTTGGGGAGGGGGGACTCTATGATAACCATAGAGCTTTTTCTCCAAGTGAGAGTGTCCCCTGGTGAAATGCCCAGTGCAATAACATCACTTCTAGGTGACGTTGTCATGCCAGGTATGTCACGGCGCGCAAGGAAGATCCCCCACTGATAACAACACAGATGAATCACCAAAAAACCAAGTCATTTTGCGAGACATGCATAGGATGAGTACCCGAACCAATTCGGAACCTACAAATGGGTTATTTTAGGCACGAATCGTGATTCGTGCTCCATCCCTACTAAGATTCATGCTCCATCCCTACTGTGCCCATCCCTACTAAGAACTGCAGGTCTCCTCCAAATATAAATCCTTTATTTTAAAAAGCTATAGATTATAAATATAGGTCAAAATATTCAAACATACACAGGATGGTGAACCTGATTAACCCCGTTGTGTGCCCAAAGTTTTTCAAAACCCCGCTTCTCACCAGGGATCCTGACACACCTTCCACATCCACTCTAGAGAACTTTGAACATCATCCATTGGACAGGTTCGAACCAAACCAGCAGAAGCTTTATATGCATCCATGAGGGACTCTTCATATCACACTCTTTAGACATACCCATTTACAGCACACAAGGAATAACCTATTCTACCTGTTGAAGGCTAATTCATGCAGTTCCAGCACATAGCAATGAATGTGTAAACTCCATATATGCCAAGTGAACAGGACTAGAATGAAAGAGTTTGGGGGCCAAATCAGGCCCCTGGAGGGCTCCTATCAGGCCCCCGAGCAACTGGCTGTCATCTGCTTCATTCTCCCTATATCTTGTTTCCTTCTGCATAATAGCTTGCTCTGCAAGGCTAGCTCAATTGCTCAGGAGCTACAGAGCAAAACCTCTATTTTCTCCATTGGCTGAGGTTCCTCCCTCCCAGTCCCCTGGGGAAAGAAGGAAAGAGGCAGAGCTTCCTTTGCCCAGTTTCCTGGATCCCACGGGAGAAATACAAAGAAAGCATCCTTAAGCATGTTTTAAGTTTTTTTAAAAATATATTTGTGTTTGTCTGTGTTATCTCTGCTACCTAATCTTAAATAGGTACACATATGGCCTGAGCCGACATGGCTTGGCCCAACCTGACATGGCCTGGCCCCTCAAGCTCTCATTTATGTCAGATCCGGCCCTCATAACAAATGAATTCAACACCCCTGCCATAAGCCATTCAGTAAAGACCAACAAAGAAGGAACAAGTCTGCGACCCATTAGAAAGCTAAGGATGAAATAATCCAACTCTTGGCTCTCTGTGCTATTTAGCTGTTGTTATCTAAATCAGGGGTTCCCAACCCCCAGACCATGGACCGGTCCGTGGTCTGTTAACAACCGGGCCGTGAGTTGTATAATTATTTTGTTGATCACTATGGCTGAGCTGAAGCGATAAAGTTATCTCTCTGTTATTCACTCTATACCGGGGTGGGTGGGGGGGAACTGTTCAAAGAAAAACTCAGCAGCTTCAAGTACATGAATGGAATTAATACAGAACCGTAAGACACATGAAAGAGCCCCATGGTGCAGAATGGTAAAGCTGCAGTACTGCAGTCGGAGCCCTCTGGTCACGACCTGAGTTCAATCCCAATGGAAGCTGGGTTCAGGTAGCCGGTTTGAGGTTGACTCAGCCTTCCATCCTTCTGAGGTCAGTAAAATGAGTCCCCAGCTTGCTGGGGGAAAAGTGTAGAGGACTGGGGAAGGCAATGGCAAACCACCCCGTAAAAAGTCTGCTGTGAAAACGTTGTGAAAGCAACATCACTCCAGAGTCGAAAACGACTGATGCTTGCACAGGGGACTAACTTTACCTAAGATACATGAAAGGGTTGTTTTTTTTAGCAGGATCTCCTTTGCATATTACACACCCTCCACACACCCCTGATGTAGCCAACCCTCCAGGAGCTTATGGGGCTCTTAGTACAGGGCCTACTGTAAACTCCAGGAGGATTGGCTACATCAGGGTGTGTGTGGTCTGATATGCAAAAGAGTTCCTGCTACAAAAAAAAAAAGCCCTGGATACATGGATAGAACGATGCGCCGAATAGGAGAAGAAACGGAGATCCTTGTAATTCATGTCCTTCCATGCCAGCCACAGGTGTGTTTAAAACGATGTCAGTGCAGATTTACGGTGACTACAAATGTTTTCAAGGTAAGACAGTAAAAGAGGTGGTTTGCCATCGCCTTCTTTTGCAAAACGATCTTGGATTTCACTGTTAGTCTTCTATCCGAGTCCTATTCAGTGATCTCTCTAAGCTGAGTTCGTGTGAGCTAGCTCACAATTTTTTAGCCTCTGGCTCACACATTTTTGTCTCAGCTCAGGAAAAAATGGCCGCAAGCAAGCTAATCTATGGGGTAGTTCACAACTTTAATGCCAGTAGCTCACAAACTAGAATTTTTGCTTACTTTAAAACTCCACAGCTTTTGCTTACAAGACTCTGCAGTTTTAGAGGGGAGTTATAGAAAGGTTCCCTAAGAATGAGAGGGTCTGCCCTTGTGAAGTAGGGGCCATCGAAACTGTTGAACATGTTCTCCTTTCATGCCAATTTTACCAGGAGATACCAGCAAGGTTAATTAGTCCCTTAATAAGCAGATTCCAGGGCCATTACAGTCTTTCTAATTTTGAGATCACTAGGAAGTTTCTTATGGGAGCGAACCCACAGATTAAAGGTCCTTGTGCAAGGTTCTTTTCAACTGCATGTAAAGTTCGCAATGATATATTATGTTCTGAAGCCAAATTTTAATTGCTATTTTATATAACTTCCCACTGTTATCTTATGCGACGTTCGAATATTTTGTAAGTATTTTAGCTTTGTATTTTAGCTTTTGTAATTTTTTTTCTGATTTGTGCTGGTTGTTGACCGTATTAAAATTAAACGAACGAACGAACAAATGACTCCACAGCTTAGAGGAAATATCGGTCCTAACCAGGGCTGATTCTGTTTAGCTTCTGAGATCTTACAAGATCAGGCTAACCTGGGCCATCCCGTAGGTGAATGTGCACCATATAATACATTAAAGTGCATCGAGAGCACAAGATGCACATCTATACAAAAAGGGAGCTTTGGAAACAGCATTAACAGCATTCAAGAAGTACAAGATATTCCTCGGGGATACAATTGTTCTTACACTAAGCCATTTTCTCCCCGATTCCCATAAAGATTTTATCTCAGTGTACAGCTTCAGACATTAGAACTGAGCTGTTATGAAAGCTGGAACATTTTTCTCTCGGAGACAGCAACGCTCATGCAACACTCCGTTTACCTTGCAGTTTTGCAGCAGCCGGATGAGATGTTCAAAACAGTTACTGTTCAGGAAAATGGCTTGCAGAACAGGCCTGTCCACACAATCTAGCATGGAGGTGATGGTATCTGCAAGAGGAAACAGAAGAGAAATAAGGTCACACATGTTGTCGTTTGTGAAACTCTACCTATCATCTTTGGGACCGTGAAAGCCAAAAAGCGTTCAACAGGAACCAGGGCTGTAGGCAGGGCTTTTTTTGTAGCAGGAACTCCTTTGCATATTAGGCCACGCCCCCTGATGTAGCCAATCCTCCTGGAGCTTACAGTAGGCCCTGTAAGAAGAGCCCTGTAAGCTCTTGGAGAACTGGCTACAAAAGAGGGTGTGGCCTAACATGTAAAGGAGTTCCTGCTAAAAAAAAAAAAAGTCCTGGCTGTAGGCCACAAATGATCTAATACGAAGAAGCAGAACTTAGTTTTCAGCAGTGGATGTGGCACTAACGCATGTGAAATTGCCTTATACTGAATCACACCGTCAGCCCAGTCTCGTCCACTCGGACTGGCAGCGACTCTCCATGGACGGAGGTTTTTCACATCACCTACTGCCTGATCCTTGAACTGGAGATGCTGGGGATCAAACTGGGGACCACCTGCAGGCCAAGCCGATGCTCTGCCACTGAGCCACAGCCCTTCCCCTAAGAAGCAGAACCATCAGTGGACAAGTCAGTGCCCCAGACGGAGCCAGACTGAAGAATACAAAGCATTCACCTCAAGGGAGAAGATATATATTATGAATCCTGAGAGAAGGGTAAGCTCACAGAAAAGTGGGAATAGCATAACATCTGCCTAGTGTTCACTGTTATAAAGTCTGTCATTTATATTCAACTAAAGCAAACAGAAACTGTACACTTTCACCTTGTCCTCTACAAATAAAGTTGTGTTGTATGCTTGAATTTCCCTCTGTTGAATATCTCTGTCCACAACTACTCCAAAGAAACATTACCAGAACCACCTTATCCTGCCCTGGTTAACCGGTGCCTAAAATTTTTAAAAAGGGACAAGGGACCACCAGAAATATCAGCAAACATTACAATACCGGAAGGATTTTGTTTTGTTTTTTTAAGAGCCTTATTTGGTTCTGTACTGAGTGACATTTGGCTCTGGTACCAGAAACTGCAGACCCCTAGCAATACTCCCTCTAAGCTGTGAAATTTTGCGAGCAAAAATTTTACTTTGTGAGCTACTGCAGGGGTCCCCGACCCCTAGTTCATGGACCGGTACGGTCTGTGACCTGTTAGCAACCAGGCCATGGAGTGAGGTAGAGCAGCCCTACCAACCCTTTCGCCGAAAGAGGCAGAGCAGCCTTGCCGCCCCTTTTGCCCGCCTGGGGCCTGGGCAGACTAAAGAGGCAGTGTAGTCTAGCCCCGAAGCACCACCTCTTTCATCTATCCAGGTCCTGAGTAGGTGGAAGGGGCATCGTGGCAGTAACCATCGCCTATCCCTCATTTAAAGACCCCCATGGGGAGCAGGGACAGGGGGCAGCCTGGGGCGGCAAAAAACCCAGCATGCCCTCCCCCACCAGTCCGTGGAAAAATTGCCTTCCACAAAATCAGACCCTGGTGCAAAAAAGGTTGGGAAGCACTGTGCTACTACATAAATCAGTTTGTTCTGGGGCCATTTTTCCTGAGCTAAGACAAAAATGTGTGAGCCAGAGGCTAAAAAACTATGGCCTAGCTCATGCTAACTTAGCTTAGAGCGAGCACTGCCTCAAAGGATACTGCGCTACTTACTCAACATCTGGATCTGCAGTGCTATGAACCTGCTCTCCCACTGCCTCGACCGCCTCGGATTTGGCAGAGCGGCGTGGTCGGAGTTGAGCAGTTTGAAGTAGTTCTCCAATATGGTGCTGGTTTCCACCTGCCGCTGATCGGAGCTGCTGGTCAGAAGGATGTGGACCACCTCCGTCAGGCACTTCAGCGTCAGCTCCGCCTTCCGGCTCACTTCGTCGGGGTCTCTGTTATCCCACATGTCGCAGTCTGCCAGCACGCGCATCAAGACTTCCATGGTGGCGGGAGAGATCGCTTGAAGAGCGTTTCTCTAAAGGCATCAATGAAATCACCCCCAACACCAGGCATCAGTATCTTTTTTAAAAGGCATCTGACAAATTCAACAATTCTGAAGATACTGCTTTATCTGCATAAAACTGCTGAGTTGATAGCATTTTAAAAAGGCAACAACTCCTCATCCCCCTGCCTCTTACTGTAAGCCGCCCTGAGCCCATTTTGGGGCTGGGGAAGGGGGATGGATGGATGCTAGACAGACAGACAGACAACACTAGATAGATGATAGATGGATGACAGACAATAGAAGATAGTAGATAGATAGACAGACAAATGCTAGATAGATGATGGATGATAGACGAAAGAAGATAGATGATAGATGGATGATAAAATGATAAACAGACAGACGGATGATGGATGGATGGAGTTGGATAGATGGATGATAGATGGATAGATGATAGACAGACAGACAGACGAAAGATAGATATTTAGATACTGTAGATAGACAGACAGACATTTGAGAACCTGAATTAGGCTATATGTAACTCTCTGAAATCTGAAATTCTTCTGGTACAAACAATGTTGTTTAAAACCCTACTTGGAAATCCCTGCAGGAGAAATTCCTCCTCTGCTTATTCCAACCCCAGACTGATATTCTTGCCAGGCAGTTCACGTGTGCCATCAATATGTCACTGCAATGTGAGGACAACAGACCAGAAGCTGGTTTCAAGCCACCAGATGCGGAACCCGGCTAAATAAATAGACAGGGTGGGGCTGCCACATTTCCAGCCTATTCTAATACACATTTCTCAACTCCTTGGCACCGAAACGTGCATATTTCTCCTCTTCTTGACTTGAAGTACGTTATGCTCAATGTACCAGATACTGGCACAATATTTGCACTTGGAGTCCAATCCCTGTAGCTTATTTACTCAAGCAAGTGGCTCAGTCTAGCAACCGGGGTAATGTTTTGCTCCCCGCAAAGAGGAGCATCTCTTTGGAACAAGGTATAATATGCCTTCTGCTTTTTACGCATGACTGAAATCCCACCTGCTAGGTGCTACGTGGGCTCACGTGCCACTAAGCCTACTTCAGCTTTGAAACAGTGTGCGCTTTCAACACCAGGCCTCATTTTGGGCAGCAGCTCACAGGAGCGGAGCTCCAGAATCTCTACATTTTATTGTGTTCTTTCTTTCTTACCCCCCTCCCCCCAAAAAACACTTGCTTCTGGGCTCCATTGTTCAAACCCCCCTGTGAGAATTCTGCTGAACGCTAAGATTTGACAAAGTTTCTCATATTTTTCCAAACAAAAAATGGGAAAATAATCCAGACAGATGGAAATCTTCATCATGCCACTGTGGCCACATAAAAGGAAGTAATTTTAAAAGTATGATGGGAGTAAGGTTTTGTTATGATGATGATAATTCAAGAGGCATTTTAAGGTAGATGCTGAGTGGATATAATTTAGTACATCTTCCGGTGATGTCAGGAGTGTGTGGAATATGCAAGTGTTAGGCAAATGAGTCATGCTAATGAGCTCCGGCATCTCTTTTTCTACAAAATGACCCCTGATCAGCACCATTGCTTTAAGGTTTGCGTGTACCTCTGTGAAGCTGAGCAGCCTCACGGCGCAGAGTGTTAAAGCTGCAGTACTGTAGCCCTAAGCTCTGCTCACGACCTGAGTTTGATCCCCAGTGGAAGCTGGGTTTTCAGGTAGCCGGCTCGAGGTTGACTCAGCCTTCCATCCTTCCGAGGATATTCTCTGGGTGATCCAAAGTAAGTTGGGCAACCTTTTTGAAGCTGCCGCCACCTTCTGCAGCAGCCATTTTATGGCGGCCATTTTGTGGCTGTGCCCACCATACTGAATCAGGATTTCAAAGTTGTCTACAGGCTCAAAAAGATTGAGAAGCTGTGATTTACTACTTGATCCTTACAAATGGAGACGCTGGGAATTGAACCTGGGATTTTCCACATGCCAAGCAGATGTGTTACTGTTGTGCCTCAGCCCCTCCCCCTGTACAGCCCCCCATCTTACCTGCCCCCCAGCTATAATTGCTCCAAAGAGATGCAGCAGGCAACATTTCAAGCTTTCTTTCAGATGCTCACTTTCTTGAAAACACTCTGAAAGAAGAGAACAAATTAACAGAATATTTCACGGGATGGCTTCCATAATCCTTGAATCAAAACAGTCTTGAAAGCACAACCCAATACAGTCTCCCAAGGAAAAAAGAATTCTTAAACAATGCAGCTCTTCAGTTCCATTCAAAGTAAAAGTGTAACAGTGTAAGTGTGAAGCATGTATCCAATTATTTGTTTTAGTTATTTATGTTGGTAAATTTATATTCCGCCCTTTCCCAGATGGCCTCAGGGCAGATTACATCCAGATAAAACCAGTCAAATACTATATAGAAGTTCAGATATATGTCATCTGAACTACTATATATATAATTTCACTTGCATAGGAGAAAAAATATCCTGGGTACCAAAGGTTAGGGTATACCATTCAACTATCATAAACAGGGCTTTTTTTTTTAGCAGAAACCCACAGTGACACAGTTCTGGCTGTCTTGGTGCTAAGGGGTGTGGCCTAATATGCAAATGAGCTCCTGCTGGGCTTTTTCTACCAAAAAAAGCCTTGCGCAAAACAATGGTGATGTCAGGACTGTGGCCTAATCTGCAAATGAGTTCCTGTTGGGCTTTTTTGGTAGAAAAAGTCATATCCTGCAATTCAGCACACATGAAGCTGCCTTGTACTGAATCAGGACATTGGTTCATCAGGATCAATACTGTCTACTCAGACTTGCAAGTAGCTCTCCAAGGTCTCAGGCAGAGGTCTTTCACATCTCCTAGCGCCTGATCCTTTTAAATGGAAATACCGGGGATTGAACCCAGGACCTTCTGGATGCCAAGCAGATGCTCTACCACTAAGCCACAGCACCTTCCGAAGTTACACAAAGACAAGACATTAAACTAGATAAAATCAACTGTATTAACTGGAAAATACAGGCAATCTTTTCTTAATAGCTTCATCAGACATTGTGTTGGATCCAGTGTAAAATGTCCACATTCTAGTAGCCAGTTTGGTGTAGTGGTTAAGTGTGCGGACTCTTATCTGGGAGAAGTGGGTTTGATTCCCCACTCCTCCACTTGCAGCTGCTGGAATGGCCTTGAGTCAGCCATAGCTCTGGCAGAGGTTGTCCTTGAAAGGGCAACTGCTGTGAGAGCCCTCTCCAGTCCCACCCACCTCACAGGGTGTCTGTTATGGGGAAGGAAGGTAAAGGAGATTGTGAGCCGCTCTGAGACTCTGAGATTAGGTGCGAAGGGCGGGATATAAATCCAATATCATAATCTTCTTCTTCTCCTGTGCAAGTAAAAAGCATGACAAAGACTGCAGTAGCTGCTTGTACTAATTTTATCCTAGCCTCATTTCCATTTGCACAAGATCTGCAAACAACCCATTTGGGGCACTATAACATATGAGTGGGTACATCTCAGATTTTGGTACCTAGGTGTTGCGTAGGATCTTGCGCAAGCAGAACTGCACAAAGTCCATTTATGTGTCCACTTGCACATCGCTGGATCCAAGCCAGTCATTCTCAAACAACTCCAAAGTGAGTTGCAACCCTCCTGAAGTAGGTCAGCAAGGCAAGGAGCAGTGTTCCCTCTAAGCCAGCGGTTCCCAACCTTTTTGGCACCAGGGACCAGTTTCATGGAAGACAATTTTTTCAAGGGCTGGGGTAGGTGGGGGGAGAGATGGTTTCAGGATGATACAATTGTGGTCTTTATTTCTATTATTTAAAAAGGTAAAAGTGGTCCCCTGTGCAAGCACCAGTCGTTTCTGCTTTCACAACATTTTCACGGCAGACTTTTTATGGGGTGGTTTGCCATTGCCTTCCCCAGTCATCTACACTTTCCCCCCAGCAAGCTGGGGACTCATTTTACCGACCTTGGAAGGAGGGAAGGCTGCGTCAGCCTCGAGCTTCTGAAAACCCAGCTTCTGCCAGGGATCGAACTCAGGACATGACCAGAGCTTAGGACTGCAGTACTGCAGCTTTACCACTCCGTGCCACATTGTAATATATAATGAAATAATTATACAACTCGTGGCCTGGTCACTAACAGGCCATGGACCGGTACCAGTCCTAGGCCCAGGGGTTGGACCCTCCTGCTCCAAGCCACAGAGTCTTGTGAGCAAAAATTCTACTTCGTGAGCTACTGGCATTCAAGTTGTGCGCTACTGCATAAATGAGTGTGCTCTGGGGTCATCCTTCCTGAGCTAGAGGCTAAAAATCTGTGAGCTAGCTCACGCTAACTCAGCTTAGAGGGAACACTGGCCAGGAATCAGAAAGGTGAGATGGAAGAGGAGACTCAACTCCAAATTTGGGCTTCCCGCTTCATAATGTGTGAAATGACTGCAAAGATAATCTGTGGTTCAGCTGGCACTATGTATGTATGGCAACCAGGGCTTTTTTTGTGCAAGAACGCACAGGAACGCAGTCCTGACTGGCTTGGCGTCATGGGGTGTGGCCCAATATGCAAATGAGTTCCTGCTGGGCTTTTTCTACAAAGAGCCCTGCGTAAACCAATGCTGCTATCGGGGGGTGTGGCCTAATATGCAAATGAGTTCCTGCTTGGCTTTTTCTACAAAGAACATTAAAAATAGATCAAGGTGGAATATACAGAGCTTCATTTTCAGTCTGCAGTTTAGCACTTACCCAGTTGAAACCCAACTCTTATTAATGAAAATATCCAGGTGACAGGTGACAAAACAAACAATGCTGCTATCAGGGTGTGTGGCCTAATATGCAAATGAGTTCGGGATGGGCTTTTTCCTACAAAAAAGGCCCTAACGGCAACTAAAATATATCCTTGCTCAGTGTTACCCTGAAGGGAGATGCCTGCATTTTATGTTGGGGAGAAGGAAGAAAGAAGCATTACCTCGCTTGTGGCCTCAAAAAAGCAGAGCATGTCTCACTTCAAAACATTTGAGAAGCACTGCTGTTAAACACGTAAAGCGGCAGTTACTTGCACTGAGGTTTTAGGTACTGAAACAGAACTTAAATAAGTGTAATTCAGCAATAAATGTTAACAATGCCCAAGGTGATTTGACAAAATCCAAAAATAGTATTAGACTACAAAGAGAACAGGCATCAGCCCAAACTGGTCCATTTCACTGGGGGGAAAAAATAATTATGTTTGCTCACGCCACACCTGACATAAGGCACTTACAAATAGCCAAAGGAATGTTTCTGAGCAATAAACATTAACCTGGAAGCAGTTGCCACAGCAACAACCTTCTACAGACAGACTAGCTGCAGCCAGAGCCGCAAAGGAATATTTTGCTTGGAATTAGCACTACGAGAAACTTCCAATCGTGTCACGAGCTGGCACTGTTCAAAAGTCACCGTTTTATCTTTTCTTTTTCCAAAAAACCAAAAAAGGAAAGTAGGGGGACGTGACTGGGTAATACAACAAGCTGACCACTGAAATGACAATCTGGAGTTAGCCATTTAAGTAAAACATGCAGAAATAAATATCTTAGGGAATTCACATTAATGCTGGATTGGAATTCTACTATTAGCACATCAGTGATTTTTTTAAAAAAAATGTTCACTGCCTTGGAGACCCTGAATTGGCTGGAAAAGTGGTTCAGAGATGTTTAAAATAAATAAACCAGAATATGCATGGCAGTGAAATAATTTCATTTTAAATTTCAGATAGATGCCTCAGTAGCTTTAGATGCTTTATTTAGAAGCCTCAAGAACAGAGCATGAGTTTATAAACTACACAAGAAGAGAACTCAGTGCACGCATTGAACATTTTGAAGTGGGGCATTTGTATACTTTATTTTTGGGGCCCTTGGTGCTGGGAGTGGTGGTTTCCTGGAGTCAACAGTCTGAATTATACCCACTGCTGCCCACACAGTTGTTGGCATGTAGCAGGAGAATGAGCAGGAAGAGAGAAAGCTCAGTTCCACCTTTTGTTATGTTTTTGTCTCCCCTGAAGGAAATGGACCCAAAACATGGTCTTCCACAGGATTTTTTTGGTAGGAACCCCCCCCCAACAGGAACTCATTTGCATATTAGGCCACATCCCCTGACATCATCGCTTCACACAGGGCTTTTCTGTAAAAAAAAATCCTAGCAGGGACTCATTTGCATATCAGGCCACACCCTTGGACACCAAGCCAGTCAGAACTGCGTTCCTGTGAGTTCCTGCTTTTAAAAAAGCCCTGCTCTTCCAACTTAGGAAGGTTGGGCCTCAGGACACCCCTACAAGACAGCCACAACTAGGTTTGCCAGCTCTGAGTTGGGAATAACCTGGACATTTTGTGGGTGGACCTTGAGGAGGGATGGGGTTTGGAGAAGGGAGGGGCTTCCATGTGGTACAGCGCCATAGACTCCACCCTCCAAAGCAGCCATTTTCTCCAGGGGAACTGGAGGTTAGCAACCCCTAGCCACAACCCAGCTTGGGGTCACAAACCATTTGGACAATTCTCCAAGCCACCATTTGGAGAAGCAAAACAAACCAAGGTTTGCTACTGTTCAAACTCACATCCCTCCAGAGCTTCATTTCCTTTTTCTTTTTAAAACAAATATTTTATTAATAAAACAAAACAAATACGTACAACATTAAAAATAGATCAAGCTGGAATATACGGAGCTTCATTTTCAGTCTGTAGTTTAGCACTTACCCAGTTGAAACCCAACTCTTATTAATGAAAATATCCATGTGACAGATGACAAAACAAACAAGAGGATTACTTTCTTTATGCAGCAGTTCCTATCATTTGGAGATTAAAACTGCATAACAAAAAACAGCCTAAGGTCCTAAACTGTCTTTCCACTTAAATGCCTCTTTGTCTGCTGTGAGCAAGTTCCTCTGCCACAGACCATGTTCTTCTTGTGCTGGGCACTTTGGGGCTCATCGAAATAAATTGGTCTTGAGTGAACACAAGTGCCTAACATGGGAGGGACATGCCCCACCAGGGCTGTAGCCAGCGGGGCGGGGGGGGGGAAGGGTGGTGTCCCCTATAGCAGGGGTCCCCAACCCCCGGTCTGTGGACCAGTACCGGGCCGTGACTTGCATAGTTATTTCATTATATATTACAATGTAGTAACGACAAAAATAATAAGATGACATTGGATTTATATCCTGCCCTCCACTCCAAATTTCAGAGTCTCAGAGCGGCTCACAATCTCCTTTACCTTCCACTCCCACAACAGACACCCTGTGAGGTAGGTGGGGCTGAGAGAGCTTTCACAGAAGCTGCCCTTCCAAGGACAACTCTGTGAGAGCTATGGCTGACCCAAGGCCATTCCAGCAGCTGCAAGTGGAGGAGTGAGAAATCAAACCCGGTTCTCCCAGATAAGAGTCTGCACACTTAACCACGATGCCAAACTAATAGAAATAAAATGCACAATTGTATTATTCCAAAACCATTGCCCGTCCCCCACCCTGTCCCTGGAAAAATTGTCTTCCACAAAACCGGTCCCTGGTGCCAAAAAGGTTGGGGACCGCTGCCCTATAGAACCTGCAGCACCCCCCACCCAATCTTCCCTTTCACTGAAGATTAGGGAAGATTGGATAGGGTTGCTGCAGATATTATAGGGGACACCGCCCCTGTGTGCCCCCACACTGGCTACAGCCCTGTGCTCCGCTGTGAATAATGGTGCCATACAAGGAGGAACAAGGCTTTGGATCCAATCTGCTATTCCTGAAAATACTCTCATTCCAAGGTAAGCTCCAGTAATATTCTGGCATGTAAGACTGCAACACTCACGGTAAAAGAAAGGGACAAATTCCACAGTGAGCGAAGCGGGCTTATACTTTTGTCTGCTTCTTTCAACGGTGCCCAGAATCCGCCTGCAATAGCACAAAAAGAGGGGGAAGGAGAGTGACAGAAAAAAAAAAAGGAATTTAGAGGCAGATAAGCAGAACAGTTTTGTGTGCGCTGAAAAACGTATAATGGCATATACTCAATCACAAAGTTCTGAAAATGGCCAGTCTTCCAAAAGCATGCAATTTCTGCCCTCCTTCCACTGCAAACCTCCACTGTGTCCCCCCGCACCAGTCTGCTGATCGCCAAGAACAAATTTCAAGACACTCAAGGGACTGCAGTCAGAGGGGAAGATGAGAAAGTCCTCTTCTACCCAGTCCACAAATGGTTGGGGACACCCCGTTCGTTCCAACACAACTTACTGTACTCCATGCTTATTCTATCAAAGCTTTTATAATATTTTAAACACCACCAAGGTACAGTCTTGAGCACCTTTATTTCGACACCTTGCACTTCTATACAGATAAGAGTATTTAGTTTCACAAACATATGACTGTACCAGTTCTACGATTCATGTGGGGCTGCTTTTCGCACACTGAAAAATCAGTAGGGAACAAACAGGAAAGTGAAAGTGAGAAGTAGGCCTCAACAGCAGCAACTGGGGTAGGGTTCCCAAGTCCCCCGCTGCCTCCAGTGGGGGACTTTTTTCATGAGTGCAATACCCGCAAGGTGCGACGTCACCCGGAAGTGACATCATTGTGTCAGTGACGTCGTTTACCAGCCACTCTAGGCATTTCCAGAAAAACTCTATGGTTCCCCCGGACGCGCTAGCGATTTGGGGGGGGGGACTCTATGGTACCTATTGTACCACAGAGTTTTACCTCCCAAATCGCTAGAGTGTCCAGGGAAACCATAGTGTTTCCCTGGAAATGCTTAAGGCAGCTGGCAAGTGACGTCGCCACAATAACGTCACTTCTGGGTGATGTCATCACGCCAGCGATGCCAGGGGAGGGTCCTACCAGTCCGATGTGGGCCGGCAGGTTGGGAACATACTTCTTGACCTCATAGTTAGCAGTTCCATGGGATCCAGGTAGGGTTGCCAAGTCCCCACCAGCTGCTGGGGACTTTTTTCGCACATGCAAAAAAAAGCAATTTGGGGGACTTAGTGCCATAGAGTTTTCCCCAAAATTGCTAGAGCATCCCCATGCAAAATCATAGAGTTTCCCCCAAATTCCTAGAGCATGCCCATGCGACAGGCCTGGCACGATACATCACCTCCAGGTGACGTCGCCATGTCATCACTGCCGTTCATGACGGGGCTCTTTGGGGGCAGGGATCCTCCCAACAGCCTGCTCCATGCCAGTGGGTTGGGACCCCTGGGGGAACCCCAGCCCTCAGCAGGAGCTTGGGAAGCCTAGATCCAGAGCTTCTGATGTTACTCTGGCTGCCTACACAGGACAAGGAAGGCTGCTGTGGGCTCCCTCACAGCCCAAAAAAGATGAAAGTAGGGTTGCCAAGTCCAATTCAAGAAATATCTGGGGACTTTGGGGGTGGAGCCAGGAGACTTTGGGGATGGAGCCAGGAGCAAGGGTGTGACAAGCATCATTGAACTCCAAATGGAGTTCTGGCCATCACATTTCAAAGGACCGCTCACCTTTTTAAATGCCTTCCTTTCATAGGAAATAATGGACAGGGGCACCTTTTGAGGGGGGCTCATAGAACTGGACCCCCTAGTCCAGTCTTTTGGAAACTTGGAGGGTTTTGGGGAGCAGCACTGGATGCTATACTGAAAATTTGGTTCCTCTACCTCAAAAAACAGCCCCCCCCCTAGAGCCCCAGATACCCAAGGATCAATTCTGCATTATTTCCTATGGGAACAAGTCTCCATTGGGAATAATGGAGTTCCCAGCAGACATTTCCCTCCCCTCCCCCAGCTTTCTGATGACCCTGAAGAGGTGGGAGGGCCTCCAACCCGGGGGATCCCCTGCCCCCACTTGGAGATTGGCAACCCCAGCTGAAAGTCAAGCCCTAAGCGGTACAACACAACAGAAATGTACACACACTTTTTATTTTTAGCTTTGCACGGGGTTTTCAGGGCTGCGGCAGGCCATTTTCCCACCCAGACAAGTCATTCGTATTTTAAAAAGATTATGAGAAGAATTTAAATGTTGTCACTGGAGTCACACTTACCCTGCAATTCTCTGCCTCCAGTTTCGATACGGATCATAGAGGCTTTCGCAAAAAGCCAGCGCGTGCCTCACAAACTCTTCGATGGGTGTTTGATCTGCCAGTTCTTTCTCTTTTGTTTTGCTTTTTAACTAAGAGGTAAAAACATGTGGTCAGAAAAAAATGCTTCTAGAAACCCAGGTTTTACAAGCATGGATCTCAAGGAAGTATATAAACAAAGTTTAAAGAAAGAAAACACACACACCACAAAAAAGGCACCTCCCCAAACCAGTTAAGCTCTAAACTACCATTAGGCAAAACTACACATTATGCTTTACACGTGTCCACCATGGAGACCTTCAGTCATAACTGTAATTGGATGTCACTGGTGGAAACTCCTGTGTAAAAAGTTCTGATTTGGATCTGGACCACAGTGCAGGGGAGGAGGGGCTCCTATCTTCCCATTACAGCATTTTCAGGAGCTGAAACAATCCAAGGAATGGGGGAAACAACACCATCGGGGGCACAGGGAAATCATCACACGCGCCCCACAGTCCACAGTCCATTTCAGCTCTCAAAAAACAGCAAGTGAGGAGGCAGAAATGGTCCCGGACCACATCAGGCTCTTGCTGCATTTTTACTGAGGAGTTGCCACTGAGGTCTTCAAGCTTCAAAATGGCTGCCAGTCCTTCACTAGCAATTCATGTAGCTTGGCCCTCAGGTGCTCAAATGAAGCAAAGTTTAAGGATTAGGAAATGTTGTGGAACCAGACATAATGCCTCCTGCCACTCCTCTCATGCCCATCTACACAGCTGCATAGGGTTGCCACAGGGCTTTGTTTGTAGAACAAGCCCAGCAGGAACTCATTTGCACATTAGGCCACACCCCCTGATAGCATCATTGTTTTACATAGGGCTTTTTTGCAGAAAAAGCCCAGCAAGGACTAATTTGCATATTAGGTCACACCCCCTGACACCAAGCCAGCCGGAGCTGCTTTCTTGTGGGTTCCTGCTAAAAAAAGCCCTGGGTTGCCAGATCCAACTCAGGAAATATCTGGGAATTTTGGGGGTGGAGCCAGAAGCAAGGTTGTGACAAGCATGACTGGCCATCACATTTTAGGGGACCGCACTCCTTTTAAATGCCTTCCTTCCATTGGAAATAATGGAGGATAGGGGCACCTTCTTTTGGGGCTCATACGATGGGATCCTCTAGTCCAATCTTTTTGAACCTTGGGGGATTTTTTTGAGGAGAGGATGCGGAAAATTTGGTCCCTCTGTCTAAGAAAAGCTCCTCCAGAGCTCCAGATACCCATGGATCAATTCTCCTTTATACCTTATGGAGACAAGTCTCCATAGGGAATAATGGAGTGCCCAGCAGACATTTCCCTCCCCTCCCGCTTTCTCATAAACTTGAAACAGGCAGAGGGCTTCCAAACCAGAAGGGGCAAAACTGTGGCTTGGCAACCCTATGGCTGCAACTTTACACGTAACCCTGATTAAAACGAAACTAGCTATGCACCTACACTCACTTTGACATACCTGCTCAAGGTGTGATTAGAAGTACACCCAGTTTCACTTAAAACTGCGAGACAAGAGTCACAAACTTTGAAACTAGGTAGAGGGAGGGCGGGGAAAATGGCAAGGAAGGAGGAGGACGGATCAAGGGCATCTGCAAACCAAGGCCTGCTCTTGATCTTAAACTCTGGTTAAATCATATATCCAGGCTCTATTAGAACCCTAGGTTTCTTTGTACTTCACGCCAAAGCTTAGGCCTCATTATTTTTCCAAGTCTAGGGAAACAATGCGAACTGGGAGACCAAAGAATTCTCAACAAAAAAGCTGCCACCTAAAGAAATGAAGGTTTTTTGTTGAAGCTAAGGAGGTCTTGAAGTACGGTCAAGATCTCAAGAGAAGTCTTGTTTTGGACTCCTGTATCCATATGAACATATGAAGCTGCCTTCTACAGAATCAGACCCTCGGTCCATCAAAGTCAGGCTTGTCTACTCAGACTGGCAGCAGCTCTCCAGGGTCCCAAGCTGAGGTTTTTCACGCCTATTTGCCTGGACCCTTTTTAGTTGGAGATGCCGGGGACTGAACCTGGGACCTTCTGTTTACCAAGCGGATGCTCTACCACTGAGCCATCGTTCCTCCATGCTCCCACCGTCCATGCTCCCACTGAACCCATCAGGGCTTCTTTTCACACTCAAATTTTATTTCAGCAATGTTCTGCCAACTTCCTTGTAAACCACTTTGAAACTAAAACCCAGTTTTGAGGTCTGGTGTGAGAGTCTCACAGAGTCTCCCCAGGATGTACACAATAATTTCCCTTCTTCCTGTGAGACTACTGTTCAAAGTTCTCACATCATATCACACAGGTTTTTAAAATTTCAAGGATAGGATTTCCCCCCTCCCTTTTTTTTTGCCTGGGTGGTGGATTTTGTGAATTCTGTGGTGAGAACATGAGAAATGTGCCAAGTTAACCAGACTGACAGGAATTTATCCCTGCTCACAAGAGTCACAGGTGCAATGTGTATATATTCAAGTGAATGGTCATAAGAGCATAAGAGAAGCCATGTTGGATCAGACCAATGGCCCATCCAGTCCAACACTCTGTGTCACACAGTAGCCAAAAACCCCAGGTGCCATGAGGAGGTCTATCAGTGTGGCCAGGACACCAGAAGCCCTCCCACTGTTGCCCTCCTCCAAGCACCAAGAATACAGAGCATCACTGCTTCAGACAGAGAGTTCCAACAATACATTGTGGCTAATAGCCACTGATGAAACTCTGCTCCATATGCTTATCCATAATGAATGGGTTCCATGGAGAAGAGATGTCCTACCCAAGTCAATTCCCTATGCAGAACAAATTTCAGACAGGAAAGCAAGAAAAGAGAATTTCTCTCTCACCCACCTGCTGAATATAGAGCGTGGTCATCGTAATGACGTGATTGATGTAGGAACAGGTCCCAATTTCTTCCACATTAGCCAAGTTTCTGTAACAAAAGAGGAAGTCATGGGGAAAATGGATCCAGCCATGGTAAAACTGTCCGAAGTTAAGAAATACTATTCAACATTCAACAGAAGTACTGGTAGGAACACATCTTAGGGTTTGGAAAAAACATCTTAAAGGAAGAATCATCTCACTTCAAGAGTCAGTGGGTGCCTTTCCACTGGAAATCTGAATGCTCAAGCTGCAAGGTTGCTAAATGCAGATTAGAAACAATTGGGGGAGGGTGACTAGAATTGAAGAAACAATCCCAAATGAGACAGGAACTGGATTCGAATTTGACACCCCCAACCTCCGCTTATCCTCACCATACTCTTAACCAGGGGTGGCCAAACTTGTTTAATGTAAGAGTTGGATAGAATAAATGTTGGAGAGCCCAAAGCAGACAGGCAATAGATGGGGGGAGGGGTGTAGAGGTGGAAAGAAAACAACTAGAACTTTGAATGCGTTCTCCAAGTTGCTGGCTGGCTTGTCTTAGAGAAGTGATTTAAAGAGAGAAATGTCTTCTCCAAGCCAGCTGATGGGATGGTGGGGGGTTCAGGAGCCACACAAATTTAGGGGCTGATATTTGTGAATTTCCTGCATTGTGCAGGGAATTGATGACCCTGGAGGTCCCTTCCAACTCTATGTGTGAAATGTGTGTGAAATGTGTGAAATATGTGTGAAAGAGCCACATATGGCTTCTGAGCCACAGTTTGGCCACCATTGTTCTTAACTATCACTGAGGCCATTCATACACGTTGGATAATGCACTTTCGATGCACATTAGCAATCATTTATTTATTACATTTGCAACTAGGTTTTCCTATGTGGAACAGGAAAATCCGGTTGCAAACAATTGCTAAAGTGCACTGAAAGTGCATTATGTGTGGAGGCAGCCAAAGGTCATTATGGTGCATTAAGTCAAACCTGCAGCTATAATCCTAAAAACACTTTCCTGGGAATGAGCCCCATTGAATAAAATAGGACTTACTTTTGAACATATGAAGCATATGAAGCTGCCTTCTACTGAATCAGATCCTGGGTCCATCAAAGTCAGTTTTGTCTACTCAGACTGATAGCGGCTCTCCGGGGTCTCTAGCTGAGGTTTTTCACGTCTATTTGCCTGGACCCTTTTTAGTTGATGCTGAGGAGTGAACCTGGGACCTTCTGCTTACCAAACAGATGTTCTACCACTGAGTCACCATCCCTCCCTTTTGAATAGAGGCACTTAGGAATGTTCCCTGCTTCTCTAGATCACACAAAGGCAGTCTTAGCCATGGGGCAACTGAGGCAACTGCCCCTTTCCCCACACTGGGGGAGGAGGGCAAACCACAAAGCTGCCCTGTTTGGGAACTCCTTCCTCTCACTGCAACCCCCCCATTAGAAGCCCACTGAAGTAGGAGGGGAGCTGTATCGTGACTTGTTCCCACCCCACCCCCAGTGATTCTGGAGCCACATCCTTGAATTCTGCCCAGGATTCCAGAATCACTAACATCACCCCTGCTGACCAACACCTACTTATGAGGGAGACAGGGCTTTTTTTGTAGCAGGAACTCCTTTGCATATTAGGCCATGCCCCACTGATGTAGCTAATCCTCCTGGAGGTTACAGTAGGCCCTGTACGAAGAGCCCTGTAAGCTCTTGGAGGATTGGCTACATCAGGGGGCGTGGCCTAATATGCAAAGCAGTTCCTGCCACACAAAAAAGCCTGGAGGGAGACATAATGTCACTAGTGTGGTGGGAGTGGAAGATGCATCAATGAGAAAAGGAGCTGAGAAGTTTGGAAACTGAGGGCGCCACTGAATGAGGCAGGGTAGTTGAAGGAAAGCAGGTGGGAGTCGGAAGGGGCAAAACAGCCACGAAGAGGAAATACTGAAAACCACCCCTTATCAAACCTCACAGAACTTCAGTTAGCTTTTTAAAAAATACCGGCAAAGGATAATGAAGAATTTGACAAGAAGAAGCGACATGGCTTGTTGCGGTTCTTCCAATCCTTCCGACAGTTTCTGGACGCAATGGAGCAGTTGGAGCCTCAAGACCTGAAGGATGTTATCGGGAAGCAGCGATATTCCGGGGGGTATGTCGTCCACCCTAAAAAAATACACCCCGAAAGTTGTTGATAGCATTTTAAATTGCAATTCCCCATTTTACAATAGAGTCCATATAATTAAATTATTAGCCAACACTGCAACTCTCAATATATAAAAAGGAACTGGCATCGCTGATAATTCCAGCAGCTAAAACATTGGTAGCACAGCAATGGAAATAACCAACAGTACCCACAAAACAACAATGGATAGCAAAAGTCTGGGAAATAGTCGCTCTAGATAAACCTGCTACTCAAATCTATAGAACAAAGGAGGAGTCAAGTAGCACTTTTAAGACCAACAAAGTTTTATTCAGAATGTAAGCTTTCGTGTGCTCTAAGCACACTTCATCAGACAATAGTACGGAATGGCCAGCAGTCCTAAATATAGAGGAAGTGGGCAGTGAGTTAGTTTGCAGTCATGGAGATTTTTTTTTGCAGATTAAAATAATCATACATTTCCATGACTCTGCATACTAACTCAATGTCCACTTTCTCAATATTTAGGACTGCTTGCCTTTCCATACTATTGTCTGATGAAGTGTGCTTAGAGCATACGAAAGCTTACATTCTGAATAAAACTTTGTTGTTCATAAAGCTGCCGCTTGACTCCTCCTTTGTTCTACTGCTTCAGACCAACACGGCTGCCCACCTGGATCTACTCAAATCTATGTTGCTGAAGTTCCTACGAAGGAAAATGATTTTCTAAACAGATGGTTACCCTTTTTTGATTATGTTAATAGCAATGCTAACTTTCAGTCCAATATCCCAAAGAAATATATTAATTTCTCTTATTATTAACGAAGGATGCAACTGATTGCCGACAGGTTACTTTATTATTAGTGATTATTAACATAAACTGTTGGTTACAATGCAATACGGTATTGTGTATAAATACTTTATATTTTTATTTGTTGTATTATTGTTATTGCAAAAATTCAATTTTAAAAAAATGAGTTTGGAAAAAATACACCCCAGGAACTTGGGTGAAAAAAGGGCAAACGGCGATCATCTCTCACATCTTTTCTTTAGTGGCACGCCTTCGACACTTAACAACATGAAAGAAGTCAGCCACTGACAGCCAACCAGCCCTTCTTGTCAACAAAGCTCTTCTTTCTTAATCCTATAATTAAACCACATCTGAAAAAAAAATTGGATTAATCTTATTTAAATATGACTTCTCTGGAGAAGCATTTGCTATAATTGGCGCACAGCAATGATGAGATCATGAAGGGCAGGCCCACTAAATACCAAACGGATGATCCACAAATGCCACAGGATGCCAGAGAATGGGCATTAAGACACAGTCCAGGACAGGTTGAAAACTGAGTAGCCCCATCTGTTTCAGGGGCAGAGCAGGTGCTGAGCTCTCCCACTGAACCAAACGGGCCTTAAAAGTAGGGTTGCCAGGTCCAATTCAAGAAATTATGTGGGTACTTTGGGGGTGGAGACTGGGGGTGGAGCCAAGAGACTTTGGGGGTGGAGCCAGGAGCAAGGTTGTGACAAGCATAATTGAACTCCAAAGGGAGTTCTGGCCATCATATTTAAAGGAACCGCACACCTTTTAAATGCCTTCCCTCCATTGGAAATAATGAAGGATAGGGGCACCTTATTCTGAGGCTCACAGAATTGGACCTCCTGCTCCAATCTTTTTGAAACTTGGAGGGTGCTTTGAGGAGAAGCACTGGATACTATGCTGCAAACTTGGTGCCTCTACCTCAAAAAAACAGCCCACCCAGAGCCCCAGATACCCACGGACTGATTCTCCATTATACCCTATGGGAATTGGTCTCTATAGGGAATGGATGGAGTGTTCAGCACTTCCTGATTTCCCTGAAGCGGGGTGGGGGAGAGCTTCCAAACTGGGGGGTCCCCTGCTCCCAACTGGGGAGTGGCAACCCTACTTAAAAGTGGTCCACCTGGTACACCTCATGTACAAGTTTGCCACCTCATGTACAGGTTTTCCCCACCATCTATGAGCAGCATAGAGAAACGTGAGGGGACGGGGTGAAACGGTGCCCTTGAGTGGCTAGATTTAACCCACACAGGCCCAATTCAGAAAAAAGTCACATGAAAAACACACTTTTATTTATTCATTTAGGAAACCTGTATGGGCTTCTCCAGACCTGCCCCAGACAGCTCACATCTAAAATAAATCTAATCAGGACCATAAAAACCAAGTCAATAACACAGATCAGTAAAACAAGCCAACTAAAAAAAGCCAGGGTGTTAAGAACACATACAACCAAACAGAGCAATCTAAAACAGGATTAATAAAACAGTCTTTGGGCTAGGAGGAGACCATAAAACAACTGAAAAGGAACCACTAGGTTAAAAGCCTGAGTAAAGACAAACGTTTAGGCCTGGCCCCCCCAAAAAGTAAGGTGGGTGCCAGGAAAGCATCAAGCGGGAAGACAACCACGGGTATTCGTTTGGATAGTTATCAAGGCAACCCCGTCTGATTTCTAAGCCCTTCTTCAGTACTAATGAGAGCCCAGAAACTACTACGGAGCCCAGAAACTACTACGAAGCTTTGCCCACCTTTATTTATTGTGTTGGGAGGTAACTGATGTAGATATGTTCTACTCCTGATATGAGGGGCAGAGTGGTAAAGCTGCAGTACTCCGTCCAAGCTCTGCTCACGACCTGCGTTCAATCCTAGCAGAAGCTGGGTTCAGCCTTCTATCCTTCCATCCTTCCAGGGTTGGTAAAATGAGTACCCAGCTTGCTGGGGGGAAAGTGTAGATGACTGGGGAAGGCAATGGCAAACCACCCCGTAAAAAGTCTGCCGTGAAAACGTTGTGATGCAACGTCACCACAGAGTCAAAAACAACTGGTGCTTGCACAGGGGACTTACCTTTACTTTTTTTTATGTAGGAGGAAGGATATATGGAGGGGTGACACCAAAGCCCCAGGTAGAAAGAAGGGAGCAGAATGACACCTGATGAATTGGTACCAGGAGAGGAAGGCAGTGACTCTCCACCTCCATCTTGTTCATATCTCAGGTCACTTTCTCAGCTGATCGGCATGGGGGTGCGGCCTTTAGATAGCCCGGAGCGCGGCTCGATCGCAGCTGTGGGCATTGAAAGACCTGGGGTGGGGAAGGGAGGGAGGGGGGAGGCATGGGGGGGCGCACCACCATGGGGTCGCTGTGGAGGGGGCAGTGGGCTGCCAGTCTTCCTAGGGCACCATGCACCCTCGGGCCAGTGCTGGGTCCCATCAGGGATGGAATCCTAGCAGGAGCTCCTTTGCATATTAGGCCACGCACCCCTGATGTAGCCAATCCTCCAAGAGCTTATAAGGCTCTTTTTTGTAAGCTCTTGGAGGATTGGCCACGTCAGGAGTGCGTGGCCTAATATGCAAAGGAGCTCCTATTAAAATTCCACTCCCGGTTCCCATAATCCCAAACTTAGCCTCTTCAGAGGACAAGGGGGGAACCTCTTCCTATCCTTTTCACCAGTGGAATATCTGGTTAGATCTTACCCCATGAGAAAGGCACAAAAAGTGAGGGGGAAAACTTAACCCCCAAAAAACTGAATCAAGAACCAAACAGGTAAGTTAGAAACCAAGTAAAGGGGCAATTGCTAAAAACATATATATCCTAAATGCACTCAAAAATACATATATTTATTTATCAAATGGTTAAAACCATTTATGGGCCCAACTGTAGCCTGATTACAGAACAAAAATACCATATATACAAGTAACCTGATGCATTTCAGCCCAGAAGGCCTTCTTCAGTGGACAGCAATATTTGTACTTGTAGGCAACATGACACAATAATAAAACAATGTACAAGTTGATGTCTTGTGCTCTAGATCCTGCACAGAAGAAAAGAGCTGGCATGGCTGTGGGTTGGATCCAGCCAGCTTTTTCACTCAATCAAAACCAATTCCCCTCCTTACTGCAGCACATTCCATGTAGCTTTTGTCGATGAAGGTCTCACTATCCCAAACAGAGCCTCTTCGGTGTTCAAAGAGGACTCTTCCTATCTTTTTCATCAATGGAATACCTGGTTGGATCTTAACGTAAAAACTTGCTTAACGTAAAAGCCACACAGAATAAATATCAGATGTTCAAGAGACACAAGACATGAACGGCAGATTTTTGAGAGCTGCACGACGGACAGACGGAAGGAAGGAAAATAGATGGGGGAAGGAGGGGAGAGAGGTGGAAAGAAAGCAACTCAACTTTTAACAGATTCTTCAAGCTGCTGGCTGGCTTGGCTTGGAGAAGTAATTTAAAGAGAGAAATGCCTTCCCCAAGCCAGCTTTGAGAGCCGCAAAATATGTGTAAAAGAGCCACATGTGGCTCCCAAGCCACAGTTTGGCCACCCCTGATCTAATCCCACATCTAGTTTTTTTATTATGTTCCCAATAATCCCCTCAATACAGTCTCTACTTCAACGCGCTAATCGGAAAGGGACGGAGGTCCACTGAGACATGGATAATGCAGACCTCAGCAAGAATCGCACCTTTCTAAATCCACCAAAGCCCTCGGGTTTAGAAAGGTGAAACTCTGTTTATGACTGTACCATAAATCTACGAGATTAAAGACAGGGTGACGGCAGTTGCCTACCAAGGAGGGGGGGAACCCAACCCAAACACTGCAAAAACTAATTTTTAAAAAAACAGAAAGCTGGCCCTGTTTTGCCACATTTCTAAACCAGAATTCAACCTCTCATTGTGCAAGTGTCTTTCTCGCAGGGTCCCATATGTCTCCTTCTTTATGTGTTGAATGCTGTAATTAGATTATGAGGGCTCACATTTCTTTAGCCCCTGTGAAATTTTCTCCTGCAGTAAGGCAAAGAGCCTCTCTCCAGCTGGCTCGGTTTCATCTTTTCAATTGTAAGTAGAACAAGATGCCATCAATGCTCTGGCAAACAGAAAGCAGCAGAGGGGATTAATCTTTCATGTCCCACGGACACAGCTGTCTAGAGATCTATTCTACTGCAGAGCGTCCCCATCTTGCCTCCAGACAAAAGCTCCACAAAATTGCACGCAAATGGCCTGATCCTAAATACATTTCTTGGCCAGAAGCCCACGGCTTTCAACAGCATTTACTTCCTTGTAATGGGTTAAGGATGTTTTTTTTTTTTTTTTGGGGGGGGGGGGAGACTACAGGAAACAAATTCTGCACGGATACAAGCTACATTCTGCGGAATTTTAATTGGGGGGGGGGGGGACGGGCCATGACTCCTTGGTAGAGCATCTGCTGGGCAGAAGGACCCAAATTCAACCCCTCTCCAGTTAAAGGATCTAGTAACAGGCAAGGTGAAAGACCTTCACCCGAGATTCTGGAGAGCTGCTGCCAGTCTGAGCAGACAATGTTGACTTTCATTGACAGAGGGTCTGATCCAGTCTAAGGCAGTCTCACATGTGGCTCTATCAAACATATTGTCTGGGTCTCAAAGCCCCCACCACCCTGTCGGCTGGCTTGGAGATGGCATTTGTCTCTTCTTCAAGCCAAGCCAGCTGGTAGCTTGGGGAATGCATTTAAAGTTGCCTTCTTTCCACCTCCATCTCCCCCATCTATTTGCTTTCTTTCCACCTTCCTTCCTTTCTTGCGGCTCTCAAATATCTGACATTTGTGTTTTGTGGCTCTCAGACATCTGGCATTTATTTTATGTGGTTCTTATGTCAAGCAAGTTTGGCCACCCCTAATACAGGGGTGATCCTAAATACATTTCTTGGCAAGAAGCCCACACAGTAATATCAGAGTGTTCAACATAACGCCCCATTACTGTGGAAACTCTTCAATTACATCATCTTTTCCTAGAAGGCATTATATTGTCTTCATTCTCAAAAGCTATCTTTCTGGGAAGAGGCCAGGGCTTAGTGAAATAGCAACTGCCAGGCATGCAGAAGGTCCCAGGTGTTCAATCCCAGCATCTCCAGTTAACAAGAACAGGTAGCAGATGATGGGGGAAAACCTCTGCACAGGATCCCAGAGAGCTGCCACCAGTCTGAGTAGACAGTACAGACCCTGATGGACCAAAGGTCTGTCAGTCTAGGACAGTTTCATGCGTTCACATGTGTTCAGTTTGAGGACCAAGAATTACATCACAGGTTCTCAAAGACGACAAGTGGCCAAACTGTGGCTTGGGAGCCACATGTGGCTCTTTCACATGTATTGTGTGGCTCTTGAAGCCGCCGCCACCCCCACAGGGTCAGATCTAGGGGGGGCAGAAGGGGGTGTTTGCCCTGGGCGCCAACAGAGCGGGGGGGGGGGCGCCAAACTGGGTATGAAGTGCATTGTATTCTATGGGACCATAAGACAGAATGGCCCATAAGGGGGCGTCATTTTTAAATTTTGCCCCCCTCAAAAAACATGTATATCTGGTCCTGCCACCCCACTGGCCAGATCTGAGAAGACACCTGTCTTTTTAAACCACTTCTCCAAGGTGCGCCAGCTGGCGACTTGGAGAATGAATTTAAAGTTAAAGTTTCTTTCTTTCCACTTCTCCCTCCCTCCCCCTCCCTCACCTATCTTCCTTCCTCCCTCCCTTCCTCCCTACCCCCTCCCTTGTCTTCTGGCTCTCAAACATTTGACATTCATGTCTTGCAGCTTTCAAACATCTAACTTTGTGTCTTTGACGTTAAGCAAGTTTGGCCATCCCTATCATAGACCAACAGCTAACCTCTATGCAAAAGAAGTTACCAGGTTTCTAAACAGCAGTTATAAAGCCTTTCAATATGTAGTGGTTACTGTCCCACAATTTTGGAGAAGCTTCATCTGTGTTACGAAATGTGCACCACGAGAACACAGATTACATTGAGATGTACCACCTTATGTATGGTTATCATTACAGGAGAAAGGGGGGGGGGAATATCCTGAAATGCAATGTGAACACACAGAGTTCATGCTTTAACAAATGTGCAGATCCCTTAAGGTGCCACAAGACTTCTGGAACAAGCCTCTTCAATTATTTACCCTGCGTGGGCATCTATCTGTGCAAACATATTTAACCCACCTGCACACATGGAACAGATGATGTAACGGGAAGCTACTTGTCGCCCTCTCTCAAAGACGCTCAAGCAGTCCTCCCTCGCCCTTGACGGCTGCCTAGATATTATCTCTGTACATCTGTTCCTCAGCCAGTCCAATCCTATACATGGGGCCTCAACTTTAATCCTGCCATTAATCTCAACGCAAAAAAAAAAAGAAAGCAGATTTTCTACTGGGCTCAAAAAAAACCCCACACAATACTATACAATCCTAGAAAAGATATTGTTTGTGCAGAGCTCCAGTTTGGAGGTTCCCCCTTCCCTTTCATCTTTTGCCATGTTGTCATAAAAAGGAAAGGAAAGGTCCCCTGTACAAGCACCAGTCGTTTCCGACTCTAGGGTGACGTTGCTTTCACATTTTCACGGCAGACTTTTTACAAGGTGGTTTGCCATTGCCTTCCCCAGTCATCTACACTTTCCCCCCAGCAAACTGGGTACTCATTTGACTGACCTCGGAAGGATGGAAGGCTGAGTCAATCTCGAGCTGGCTACATGAGAACCAGCTTCCGCTGGGATCGAACTCAGGTCGTGAGCAAAGCTTAGGAGTGCAGTACTGCAGATTTAACACTCTGCGCCATGGGCTCTTCTTGTAATGAAAAACAGTATGCATTAAGAGAGAAAAACCGCCAACAGTATTTTAACGTAAGATTCTCCTAACATTCAAGTTGGTTTGCCCTTTCCCATATGTAGTTCTGCACAGGGCTTTTTGGGTAGAAGCAGCCCAGCAGGAACTCGTTTGCATATTAGGCCACACCCCCTGACATCACCATTGTTCCACATAGGACTTTTATAGAAGCAGCCCAGCAGGAACTCATTTGCATATTAGGTCACACACCCCTAATGTGACCATAGTTCCACATAGGACTTTTATAGAGAAAGCCCAGTAGGAACTCATTTGCATATTAGGTCACGCCCTCTGACACCAAGCCAGTCTGAACTGCGTTCCTGTGCGTTCCTGCTCAAGAGAAAGCCCTGGTTCTGCACCTCTGAATAATCTGTTGGAAATGATTCTGTCAAGGCTTTGATAGAAAAGGTCCAGCAGGAACTGATTTGTGTATTAGGCCACACCCCTGAAATCACCATTGTTTCATACAGGCACTCATTTTTTTGTAGAAAAAGCCCAGCAGGAATTCATTTGTATATTAGGCCACACCCCCTGATGCCAAGGAACTGCATTCCTGCGCATTCCTGCTCAAAATTATATTTATGAGATGATTTACTCTTGATATGTTTAATTAATGCCTTATGTATTGATGTTTTGATATGTTTACTTGATGCCTTATTTATTGTTATTGTAATATTTTAATGTTGTAAGCCTCCCTGAGCCCACTTTGTGGAATAGGGCGGGGGATAAATCTCAAATTAAAGTAAAATTTTAAAAGCCCTGGATTCTGTAATAGGCAAACACACCCTGAGACTCCCCTCAGGCCCAACCCAGACCTCCAGGAGGGCGCAGCGGCCTGCAATGTACTTTACATCAATGCACTTTACAACATACAATGTACTTTACAGTGCACTAAATTATTATCAAAAGTCTGCAATGTACTTTACAAAACTAGGGCTGCCAGCTCTGGGTTGGGAAATACCTGGTGATTCCGGGGAGGGGGGGGGGGGTCGGTCCCTGGGGATGGCGAGGTTAGGGTTAGCAGGGTTGTGATGCTGTACAGTCCACTCTCTGAAGCATCCATTTTCTTCAGAAGAACTGATCTTGGTCATCTGGAAATCAACTCTAGTAGTTCTCACTGTAGCCCCACCCCTACTCACCACAGCCTCCCACATCCCCTGAAATCCTACAGCTGGGGAATCAGTGGACCTCAGTGCTGTTCCCAGAGTTTTAGTAACAGGATTTCAGAGGTCACAGTGGACTGCAATGAGCAGATTCAGATGAGTAGCCATGTGGGTCTGAAGCGCCAGAACAAAATTTTAGTCCTTTCATGGCACCTTTAAGACCAGCAAGGTTTTATTCTGGGTATACGCCTTTCATGTGTACGCCCACCTCTGTATTATATGTATGCTAATCTGCTGCTATTCGTAGGTTTTACCAATTGTTTGAATCCAATCTTAGCTACACTGATCACTCAGTCACTTATACATCTTGACTCCAATTAGCCCTTCCTGGGGCTGCAATCACATCCGCTAAATAATACACTTTCAATCCACTTTCAATGCACTTTCCAACCAGATTTTACTTTGTGAACTGGCAAAATCCAGTTGAAAAGTGCACTGAAAGTGAATTGAAAGTGCATTATTTAGTGGCTGTGATCACCCCCCTCCCCACCTATGTGTAATGGTCGGCAAAGTCTGTTTCAGTGTTATCTGAAGAACTGTGCATGCACACACAGAAGTTTAAGGCCAGAATTAAACTTCATTAGTCTTAAAGGTGCCACCAGGGACAATCTGCCAAAATTGCACACTTTAACGAACTATATAAGAGGCTAACAGCTTTCAGAGGAGATAAATGAAGCAACAAGTTGATTTTCAGCCTAGTAGGCAGTTAACTAGATTTTCCTTGGCTGAGAGCACACACACTAAATAATGCACTTTCAATCCACTTCCAGTGCACTTTCCAATTGGATTTTGTCAGTTCACGCAGTAAAATCAAGTTGGAAAGTGCACTGAAAGTGGATTGAAAGTGCATTATTTAGTGGATGTGATTGCAGCCCCAGTGTCTCTGTCATCAAAATGTATTTGCTGAAAAGCAAAAATGTAACAGTGCCGTCCCACAAACTTTTGCAAAACAGGTTTTTGTTCATTCAAAATCCAGTGAGTTGCAGAAATAGATTTGCTTGCCATATTTATAGTGAACAGACTGAAATAATCAAACTATACATTCAGTTACGATTCCCAGCAACTATGTCACCCAAAATACCTCTTAGCTGCAATGAGTGCATTCAAAAGGCACAGACAGTTTATTTCCTGGTTCTGCCCAAATAAGAATGTTTACTTTTGCTGAGTAATTCTCCATTCCCAAACTTGTTTTTAAAAGGATGTTAGCCCAAACAATCAAGAAATATTGGTGTGGAACAGAGAAAGCAATTTGACACAGACACAAAGCCTATTTGCCAAACAAGTTTACTTTGGGTCATTGCTGAATTGTGGGCAGGGTTTTTATTGTAGCAGGAACTCCTTTGCATGTTAGGCCACACCCCTCTTATGTAACCAATCCTTTAAGAGCTTACAGGGCTCTTAGTACAGGGCCTACTGTAAGCTCCAGGAGGACTGGCTACATCGGGGTGTGTGGCCTAATATGCAAAGGAGTTCCTGCTTAGAGATGTAAAATTTCTGGAAATTTTGAAGCTTGGAAAAAAACCCAGGTTTTCCCCCAGTTTTTTCGGGGAAAAACGGAAATTTTCAGAAAATTTTTAAAAAATGCTACATTAGCACTTCTTTTTTCTTTTCCAGATTGAAAGTCATTCTGTTACTTTAGGAACATAAAATATGACTATGGACAATTTTACTTGGTATGAAAATATCACAACTAGCATATCAAAAATACAGTGTATCCAAACAATTATTACAAACAGAATTTACTTTTAAAATAATATTTATTTGTAATTGTAACAAATGGAGCAACAGTCTCCTGAACAATTTACCTAGTTTATGTGGAACAGACAAAAAAAACTCCACAAAACAATGTTTAAAAATCCAGAAGTAACAATTAGTCATATTTCCACAGTATTAAATAAAAATAAAAAACTCATTCTCATAAAAAGAATTGAAGAGGGGGGAAGTGTATAGAAGGGAGCATACGGCTAAGTTTCAATGAATGGGCAAGACCTAGGACTTGCTTGTCCTCAGTGCACAGAAATTAGAATAATCTGATACCATACATATTTTTTTAGAAATGATTTGGAAAATATTTGAACCACCTTGTCTTAAAATATTTTATTCATCATGTTAAAATAAAACGTTCCATAATCAATTTTTTTTTTCAATTTTTCCAATTTTCCAGAAAAAAAAAACAAAAAAGGCTTCAGGGAAAAAACAGAAAAAACCTGTTTTTTTCAGAATTTTTCTGGGTTTTTTCCGAGCCTTCACGTCTCTATTCCTGCTACAAAAAAAGTTTCGGTTGTGGGTATTAGAACAGAAGATACACAAGAACTGATACAGATGTCATCTGCAGTCACATTTTTTTAAGAAGTCCTAAGTATGTCCCTTGAAAGGGGGGACACATGTCTCACCCTAGAGTCTACCTAATTTTCCCCCCATATTAGAGGTCATGTTAACAATAAAATCTGAACATGTAGGGCACAGCATCTGTCATTTCAGTGTGTAATCTTTTAATCACCCAATACTGGGTATATAGATCACATGGATGGAAACAATGCAGATCCCTGATTCAAATCTTTTCCACCAAACAATATGGAATCTGCCCTTTTTTTTCAGCTCCCTTCCTTGCCCATTCCCCTTATAAGATCTAGGAAAGTCCATGTTTGAATGGTTTTTTTGTTTAAATCTTGGGGGATTTTGCATTATGTGTGCATTTCTTCCCAAGGTTCAGCAAGATCCCAATTCTCCCAGATGTTTTATTTTAAAAACTACACTGTAATTTGATAACAGCAATCTTGGACAGCAGAATATTCAATAATGAAGGGGGGAAACCCCAACTCCAGTGACAATAATATGTAATGCATAAGAACATAAGAGAAGCCATGTTGGATTAGGCCAATGGTCCATCCAGTCCAATAATCTGTGTCACACAGTGGCCAAAACAAGCAGGATGTCCACCAGCAGGGCTAAAACTCCAGAAGCCCTCCCACTGTTGCCCCCCAAACACCAAGAGCATCACCGCCCTAGACATAAGAACATAAGAGAAGCCATGTTGGATCAGGCCAATGGCCCATCCAGTCCAACACTCTGTCGCACAGTGGCCAAAAAACACAGGTGCTATCAGGAAGTCCACCAGTGGGGCCAGAACTCCAGAAGCCCTCCCACTCTTGGCCCCCAAGCACCAAGAATACAGAGCACCACTGCCCCAGACATAAGCACATAAGAGAAGTCATGTTGGATCAGGCCAATGGCCCATCCAGTCCAATACTTTGTCACACAGTGGCCAAAAAACACAGGTGCTATCAGAAGGTCCACCAGTGGGGCTAGAACTCCAGAAGTCCTCCCACTGTTGCCCTCCAAGCACCAAGAATACAGAGCATCACTGCCCTAAACATAGGAACATAAGAGAAGCCATGCTGGATCAGGCCAATACCCATCCAGTCTAACACTCTATGACACAGTGGCCAAAAAACCAGGCGACATTAGGAGGTTCACCAGTGGGGCCAGAACAGTAGAAGACCTCCCACTGCTGCCCACCCCCTCAAGCACCAAAGACAATGATGGACAGAATTAGCAATCAAAATTACACACCTAATTCACCAGTCATATCACTATTAGAGAATCAACACAAAGGCTGATTTGTACGTACCTAGTGGGCAGTTTCTCAAAGTCCACATCTAGAAACTGTTCATAACTAGACACAAAGCTGTCCAACCAGAGTTTCAAGTAGTCTGGATCTTTCTGTGAAGACAATTCAAACAGGTTTAATGTTATTTATTGTTCCATAAGCATTTAAGAATTCACTCACACACCCCAGTCATTTTCTGCCACAATAATAGAGGCCACTGCACTATGTATACAAGTTTTTATGTAAGTCCACTTCCTAATGGAGAAGTAACTGGCTGGCTTGAAGAATGCATTTAGAGTTAAAGTTGCTTTATTTCCACCTCTCCTTCCTCCCTCCACGGCTCTCAAACATCTGACATTTATTCTATGTGGCACTTACATTAAGCAAGTCCAGCCACCCCAGTGTAGTGGTTAAAAGTGCAAAATCTAATCTGGAAGAAATGGGCTTGATTCCCTGATCCTCCACGTGCAGCCAGCTGGGTGACCTTGGGCAAGCCATTCTCAAAAAGCCTACTTCAGAGGGTGTCTGTTGTGGGGAGGACAAGGGAAAGGAGATCTTAAGCCACTCTGAGACTCTGTGTGAAGGACAGGGTATGAATCCCGCCTCCTCCTCTTCCTCCTCCTTCTAATAGGACTGTCAGTCCAACTATTTCAGGAAGGGGGCCACGGCTCAGTGAAAAAAGCATCTATTTAGCGCACAGAAAGTTCCAATTCCCAGCATCTCCAGTTAAAAAGGATCAAGTAGTAGATCATGCAAAAGACTACTACTTGAAAGTCATTGCCAGTTTGAGTAGAAAATACCGATCTTGATAGACCAATGGTATGATTTACAGCAGGGGTGGCCAACGGTAGCTCTGCAGATGTTTTTTGCCTACAACTCCCATCAGCTGATGGGAGTTGTAGGCAAAAAACATCTGCAGAGCTACCGTTGGCCACCCCTGATTTACAGAATCACAGACTCATAGAGTTGGAAGGGGCCAGAAAGGCCATCTAGTTCCACCACCTGCTCAATGCAGGATCAGCCTACAGCATCCCTGATCAGTGTTCGCCTAACCGCTGCTTCAAGACTGCCAGTGATGGGGAGCTCACCACCTCCCTGGGTAGCTGATTCCACTGTTGAACAACTCTGACTGTCAAAAAAAAGTTTTTCCTAATATCCAGTTGATACCTTCCCACCCTTAATCAATACAAGGCAGCTTCATCTGTACACATTTCAGAGCGATTCAGTAACAAAGCCAAACATTCCAGGTAGATGGTAAGATTCCTAAAGCGTTTTTAAATTCCCCCAGTGTCCGTATCTTTACAACCATTATGGGTCTCCATGGGTCACTGCCATTTTTGAGCACCTCAGAACGAATCCATGCTGCAAAATTCATATTGCACTATTAACACGAGCGGCAGTGGCCAGAACTGTGGTTCAAGTGCCACTTGCCATTCCTAAGCAGCAAACAAAATAGGGTGAAATGAGATACCCTACGAAGTCCATGGACTACTTGGCAGTACAACCGCCATGTCTTCATCGACAGTCATATGCTAAGTTGAGAAAGGAGGAAGAGAAGGAAGCTACCATAGCAGCAAAAGAGAATCACAATCTGCTGGGCTCCCAAATAAGGATTCCCACCCACCTCCATTTATATGAAGGCCTTTTATCTCCTTCATATATCTTCTGCTGGAATAAAATCTTGTCTTTCTTTCTCTTTTTTTCTTTCTCTTTCTCTCTCTCTCTCTTTCTTTCCCTGTCAAGTCATAGCCAACTTACGGCAAGACCGTAGGGTTTTTGAGACAAGAGAGGAACAGAGGTGGTTGGCCCAGGGGTGGTATTCTAGCAGGAGCTCCTTTGCATATTAGGCCACACACCCCTGACGTAGCCAATCCTTCGAGAGCTTACAAAAAAGAGCCTTGTAAGCTCTTAGAGGATTGGCTACACCGGGGGGGTGTGGTCTAATATGCAAAGGAGCTCTTGCTAGAATTCCACCCCTGGGTTGGCCATTGCCTGCCTCTGCATAGCAACCCTGGACATCCTTGGTGGTTTCCCATCCTAATACCAATCAGGGCCAAAAACCCTGCTTAGTTTCTGAGATTTATTGAGGTAGGGCTAGCCACGGCTACCCCGGCCAGGGCTGTTAATCTTTAGGGTGCCACAAAACTCCTGCTTGTTTTGAATGCCACAGACCGCCACAGACTCTTCTATGAACTGCTTTAAAATCTGCTCTTCAATACTACCATTGCAAGAAGCTGGGCTCAGCCTGAGGTCAACTGATGTAGGCCTTGCTGCTCTTTGCCACACAAAAGCTGCGTTAACACATGCTGAATAATGCAGTCTCAACCCACTTTCAATACACTTTCAAGCTGGATTTTGCCCATTCACAGTAAAATCCAGTTGGAAGGTGCATAGAAAGTGGATTGAAACGGTATTATTTAGCATGTGTGATCTTGGAAATGCCGCTCTCGGGCTTAGTAAAACAGTCAGACAACTGAAAATAAATGCGCTCTCAGGTTTTAGGTTGAATGTGCATTACAAATTTACCTGCCAAATTTGTTCTGGCTATCCATTCTCACATGCTCAGAAAAGCTTGGGGCCCTTGAGTGGAAGGAAATTGGGGGAAAGGAAATTGGCGGAGGGACGGTGGCTCAGTGGTAGAGCATCTGCTTGGTAAGCAGAAGGTCTCAGGTTCAATCCTCGGCATCTCCAACTAAAAAAGGGTCCAGGCAAATAGGCGTGAAAAACCTCAGCTTGAGACCCTGGAGAGCAGCTGCCAGTCTGAGTAGACAAGCCTGACTTTGATGGACCGAGGGTCTGATTCAGTATAAGGCAGCTTCATATGTTCAAAGGATAAATGGAAATAAGACTGGGAGAATGTAGATTTCAAACACCCTTTAATATTTTCATCTGTAATGCTTTTCCAGACTCCCTCTATGCCAAGGGCGATGGCGACAGCGACGATGTGGGGTCCCCACCTGAGTTTACAGGAGACCCTGCAGCTGGTCCTCTGATGCTCCAGGAGCTGACAACTCCCCGCCACCTGAAACAGCATTCCCCTCACCTTGCCCAGCAGCAGTAGAAGAGGCACAGCTGCATGCAGAAAGCCAACCAGACTTGCCCCCATGGGTAGCTTGGTGAGAGAGTGACTCTGCCACGGCTTAGCGACCCACCAGAGGGATGCACTCCTGTGGGGAAGGAAGTCACTGAGCCCTGAGTACTAACAGGAGCCTTATTGTTTTCTAATTGAAGGATCGCTGGAGGCTCATTGCTTGGAGCTGGGCTCTCTGTGGAAGCAACAAGTCACACCTGTTACAACTAGCGTCCATCCTGGCTCTTGCGCTCCTGCTTGAACTCTCCGGCATTCTGATTCTCTAGCCCAGACGAACTTGCTCTCCGCCCCCCGACTCGGCTTCGAACTCCCTGGCTCGACCTGGGACTGAACCTGGACTTTGCTCCTGACCGCACCTGGCCTGTGACACTCTACACATTAGGCAGGCTGAACCAACTTGGACACCTCTCTAACCACACCTGAAGTATTCACATCTCAAGCATCATTTTTAGCTTCCTGGGAAAACTTTTATCATGGGTCCCGGCCCATGTTATGCTCCAAATCGTGTAGGAAAGGCAGAATGTGTGGTAAACATTGGTTCTTATTTCTGAAGAACACAGCAAACGTGAACTAAAACACTTTTGGAGCCAAAATCACATCAGCACTAGCTGCCATCTCCATTTTTCCCTGAATGTCACATGGTTCAGTTTTAAAGGGGAAATAGCATATAAACAATCAAACACGAAACTCAGATCAGCTCTGTGTCACACCCACATAAAGCTACCACTGAAGAAGAAAAAGAAAGTCCCTGGGGTCAGCATCCTTTGAGGAAAGAGCCTTTCAAAAAAGTCAGAACAGCCATCAAAAATCTGTTCTAAATTAGAAGCACTGCCCAGAAAACTAAAATGAGACAGTAAAATCACTTCAGGAATATACAGGAGACCTTCATCAAACTATTGTGTTTTTGAAATGCATTTGTGTCAATCACAGTGGACAAATCAGCAATATTTCCTCTAAACTATGGAGACTTGTGAGCAAAAATTCTACTTCGTGAGCTGCTGGCATTACAGTTGTGAGCTACTGCATCAATGAACTTGCTCTGGGGCCATTTTTCCTGGGCTAAGATGAAAATGTGTGAGCCGGAGGCTAAAAAACTATGAGCTAGCTCAAATTAACTCAGCTTAGAGGGAACACTGCAAATCAGTCAGCGGATTTGGGTGGCAATGACCTAACCAGGAAATTTTATCTGTGAAACGCTTCTAGGGAAATGGAAACTTCCACAGAGAACACTGGCCTGTCTTGATATAAGTCAATGTTGCTCTACGACGTTCTTTCCAAAAGTGGTCAAATTACAGCCTTGGGAAACACAAGGGCTTGCCAGGACTTTCCAAAGTGTGACGGCACAAACTATCCAATTCATTTCCAACGCCATGGGGTTAAAAGAAAAATCCAATCCATTCTGTTATCAGCTAAATCAACCACTGGGCCAGGGAACAGACTGAACTATCTGAACACAGGGGTGAGAAATTCAGCACAGCTTTTCACAGGATTATTTCTTTGGGAGGAAAAAGACGAGAGATCTGTGCTGTCTTGTCAATAATCTATTTATCTCCAGAGATATGTATCAAGCACATGCAAACATGCTGGATTGATACCACTTAACCCACTCACTTCATCCCTATTCAGAAAGGTGGGACTGAATAGCTGAGGAATCTTTTCTGTTTTCGTACACTGCTTTGCAATGCACCGCATGTTATAGAACAAGGGTGGCCAAACTGTGGCTCGGGAGCCACATGTGGCTCTTTCACACATATTGTGTGGTTCTTGAAGCCCCTACCACCCCATCAGCCAGTGATTTGGAGAATGCATGTAAAGTTAAAGATGCTTTCTTTCCACCTCTCCACCACTCCCCCTCCCCCATCTACTTGCCTTCCTTCCTTCCTCCCTCTCTTCTTCCCTCCCTCCCTTCCTTCCTGTATTACAGCTCTCAAACATCTGACATTTATTCTGTGTGGCTCTTACGTTAACCAAGTCTGGCCACCCCTGTTATAGAACAATCAGGATAAAGCATGGTGTGAAAGTTGCAACAACTAGAAACAGCATCACTGTAAAGCTGAAAGCCAATTCTATTACACATTGTATTTTTCAAATTAATAAAAATGATCTATTTAAATATCAATGCATGTAATAATTATTCCAAGCACTATACCATAAATGTAATGTGCTTTCTTTCCAGTTACAAAATTTCAAAGATATACAGTGTTCCCTCTAAACTGAGTTAGGGTGAGCTAGCTTACAGCTTTTTAGTCTTCGGCGTCCATATGTTTTGTCTTAGCTCAGGAAGGATTGGCCCCAGAGCAAACCAATCTATGCAGTGGCCAAATTCCTTACTCACAACTAGTAGTGTAAGTACTGTGCCAGTAGCTCACAAAGCAGAATTTTAGCTCACAAGACATGACAGCTTAGGGGGAACACTGTATACAACAGATATCCAGAAATAAGTGATTAGCCAAATAACAATGAAATATATACAGTCCAAAAACATTAACTTGATAAGTTGAAACAGGTGCCGAATGTCCTTCCTTTTCCAAAACTAATCTTCTGTTCTCATAGCAAGTTGGTGGATGATCTATAATAGGGGTGGCCAAACTGTGGCTCAGGAGCCACATGTGGCTCTTTCACACATACTGTGTGGCTCTTGAAGCCCCGGCTGCCCTGTTGGCTGGAAGCTTGGAGAATGCATTTAAAGTTAAAGTTGCTTTTTTTCCACCTTTCCCTACCTCCTCCCTCTCCATCTATTCCTTCCTTCCCTTCCTCAAACATCTGACGTTCATGTCTTGCAGCTCTTAGATATTTGACATCCTTGTCTTGCGGCTTTCAGACATCTGACATTTATTCTGTGTGGCTCTTACATTAAGCAGGTTTGGCCACCCCTGATCTTTAACATGCATATAATACGTGTAGTATTATAAAGTAGCTTACAAATCCTCCCCACAAAATATTGTACATCAATAAAAGGAAGGTTATTGTAAGCACTTCAAGACTCCTTTGGTTGAACAAGTTTTGAGTCCAGTGGCACCTCTAAGACCAACAAAGGTTTATTCAAGGGGTGAACCTGAGGAAGTCTGCATGCACACAAAAATTCATACCTTGAATGAACCTTTTGTTGGTCTTTAAGGTACCACTGGACTCAATATTTGTTCTGTTGCTTCAGACCAAGATGGCTGCCCATCTGGAACAACCATTGTTTGCCTGTGCTCACCTGTAACAGGACACCGGCAGGTAGCAGCATTTGAATAACCCAGGGTAAAATAATCTTGAACTATTAATTGAACTAATAATCTTGAACTATTCATTCCTACTAGAAAAAGAAGTGCCAGAGCTCATTAGCAGAACTCATTTGCATATGCCACACACCCCTGACATCCCCAGAAGGTGTACTAAATTATATCAGCTCAGCATCTACCTTAAAATGCTTCTTGAATTAGAATTGCCATAAGAAAACCTTACTCCCATTAAATTACTTTCTCCTATGTGGCCACAGTGGCATGAGGAAGATTTCCACCTGTCTGCTTTATGTTTTGGTTATTTTCCCATTTTTTGTGGGGAAAAATATGAGAAAGTTTGTCAAATCCTAACAGTTCAGCAAAATTCTCACAGGAGATTTGAGGAATGGAGCCAGAAGTAAGTATTAAGAAAGCAAGAGCACAATAAAATTTAGAGGTTCCAGAGCTCCACTCCTGCGAACTCTTGCCCAAAATTAGGCCTGATTCCAAGTAAACAGAAGATACAATTCAATCAGCGGGAACATAAAGGCAGGACAGAAAAATGATGGCTTGGCAAGATGTGGCAACTCCTAATATTGGGAACTCATTCATCTCCCAGATGCAGGCACTGTTTTTGACTGAAACATCAAAGAAAGCCTTTCCAACTTGCAACGACTGGCAAGCTGGATTCCAAACAGTTACCACTATATAGCTGCAAGTCACATATCAAGGTATTATTAAAACATTGCTTGAAACTTGGCAGATTCTTAAAGAACTTTTTAAAATCAACTTTAAGACGTAATACATACAAATGTCAGATACTCAGGTCTTAGAGTCAACAGAAATCTTTGATAGGAGCAAATACTGAAATTACCTCACATAGCTTAAGAGAGTAATTAAAGGAGGGAGGAGGTACAATTGCCCAGAAGGGCTGAAAGTAGGCCGGCTGGTAGAAATAAAGTGAGCTTAGAGTTCCAAGTTCCACTTACATCCAAAGTAGAAGACACACCATCCCTGGGTTCACCTCAGGAACATGTTGCCATTTTAAAGGGTGAGGCTCCACCGAGGAAATCCTTTAAACTGTGGTGTGATGGGCCCAGTTCTAGGAGGGAATTCTGCCTTGACCTCATGCTAGGGTTGCCAATTCGATTCAAGAAATACCTGGGTATTTTGGGGGTGGAGCCAGGAGCAAAGGTGTGACAAGCATAATTGAACTCCAAAGGGAGTTCTGGACATCACGTTTAAAGGGACCGCACACCTTTTAAATGCCTTCCCTCCATTGGAAATAATGAAGGATAGGGGCATCTAGTTTGGGGGCTCGTAGAATTGGACCCCATGATCCAATCCTTTCGAAACTTGGACAGTATTTTGAGAAGAGGCACTGGATGCTATGCAAATCTGGTGCCTCTATCTCAAAAAAAGCCCCCCAGAATAATTATCCATTACACCCTGTGGGAATCAGTCTCCATAGGGAATAATGGAGTGCCCAGCAGACATTTCCCTCCCCCCCACCACTTTCTGATGACCCTGAAGTGGTGGAGGTCCTCCAAACTGTGGGATCCCCTGCCCCCACCTGGGGATTGGCAACCCTACCTTCCTTTTCCCAACCCATAAAAATGCTGAGGGGAGCACACAAATGAATAACACCCCCACCAGTACCATTGTGAGTCTAAAAAACGGCAGGGATGAAGGAAAGATCCCTTTCTCCGCACACTGCAATGGCCCTGACCAGAACTGGGCACCCACGGTCAGTTTAAATGAGCTCCTGGCCGAACCCAGGATGTACTTAGGGAAGCCCATGTTACCTAGTCTGGCCCTTAGTACCAAGTTCACGGGGTGATGTTGGGCCAGCTGCTCTCCCTCAAGCCTACTTCACAGAGCTTCACAGAGGATAAAATGAAGAAAACAGAACCATAATACGCTGCCCAGAGCTCTCAGGTGTAAGGTTGCCAACTCCGGTTTGGTAAATACTTTTGAGATTTTGGGGGTGGAGCCTGAGAAGGGTAAAATTTGGGGAGGGGAAGGACTTAGGTGGAGTATAATGTCAGAGTCTAGCTTCTAAAGCCACCATTTTCTCCCCAGGTGAACTAATCTCTGTCGCCTTGCGATCTCCAGCCACCAGCTGGAGGTTGGCAACTTAACCTAGGGAGCAGGGTGAGCTAATATTGTACTAAATAGGTATTATGGACAAGCAGTTTTGGCAGGGGAATTCGAAGGAAGAGAAGACTGAAATAAAATGGTTTTATCTTTCTGCAAATTTCCTGCAAGTTTATTTGTTTATATACTTCCTCATGGCTGCAAAAGTTCTCCAGGTGATGTGCAGGCAATCAGTAAGATCACATTCATTTGCTGTTGTGAACGGGCAGTCTAAAATGCACTAAATATAGTTCCTTAAATAAAGCCATTTTAGATACCTTATTTCTGGCCACGGTAGGTAAATTGATCTACATGGATTTGTAACCATCTTTGAATTAATATCCTTGGAATTAATCTTTTTGGAAAATTTCTACTTCAATCCCGGAGATACCTTTGTTTGCAAACATATCCTATTAGTAACAGTATCTATTCTGATACATATTTTTAAAGATCTGAATAAACAACAAAAACAGTCTGATGTTTAGCTATTGAAAGGGGTCTGGATAATATAGCCTGAAAGGTTTTAAAAGGGGAACATTCATGGAGGAGAATATTCATGGAGGATAAGTCTATCAGTGGCTGCTAGCCATGCTGACTGAGGGAAACCTCCACATTCAGAGGCACTAAGCCCCTGAGTCCCAGGGCAAGGCTGCAAAATCAGGGGAAGGCCGTGGCCTCTATGCCCTGGTGTTGGATGTCCAGAGGAACTGGTTGGCCACTGTGTGAGACAGGATGCTAGACTAGATGGACCACTGGTCTGATCCAGCAGGGTTCTTCTTACGTTCTTAGGAAGGCCTCATCCTCTATGCCTTGTTGTTGGCTGTCCAAAGGAACTGGTTGGCCACTGTGTGAGACAGGAGGCTGGACTAGATGGACCATTGGTCTGATCCAGCAGGGCTCTTGTTATGTTCTTAGGAAGGCCTCAGCCTCTCTGCCCTGTTGTCGGCTGTCCAAAGGAACTGGTTGGTCCCTGTGTGGGACAGGATGCTGGACTAGATGGACCATTGTCTGATCCAGCAGGGTTGTTCTTATGTTCTTAGGAGGGCTTTTGCCTCTATGCTCTGTTGTTGGCTGTCCGTAGGAACTGGTTGGCCACTGTGTGAGACAGGATGCTGGACTAGATGGACCACTGCTGTGATCCAGCAGGGCTCTTCTTATGTTCTTCATTTTAAACAGTGTCATCTTAAGCAAAGTAACACCCTGCTAAGCCCGTTGACTTCAAACAGACTTAGAAGGGTGTAGCTATGCTGTTACTCTTAACAAACAAATTATATACAAGATAAATACCCCTGTTCCTCTGTAAGGTTGACGACAAAACTGCCATATTATGAAATTATCAGGAAGTGATACACAACCTTGAAAAATGGCAGGTGTTTCTTTTAAGAATCCTGTAGATCCAGTCTCTGAATAAAGCGGAAAGATTCATGATGTGGAGAATGCAAAAACAAACAGAGCTCTTGCTAATCTGTCTATTTTATTTAAAGATACCGTATGTGCGGCTGGGAGACTGACTAGCTCTGAGTCCCCAATGTGGTGCCTTCTATCATCTTTTGTGGCACTCACCAAGTGTTTTGTAAAAGTGATAAGTCCACCCTCAAAAGCAGCCATTTTCTCCAGATGAACCTATCTCTGTCACCTGGAGATTAATTGCAGTAGTGGCAATAATAATGGCAGGGAACATTCTTTTAAGAAGGACCAGTAGTTGGTAGTATCTTTAAAGCTTTTTGGCCATCAATAAGAAGAAAATACTTTGTTCCCGCTTAAAATGAAGAATGGCTTATAAGAAATTCACAAATAATTTCGTCCATGAGGTCTCTTTGCTGCATCGTTTTGAAAGCATTATGCCAACTTTAGAAATGAAGGTTTGGAACCAGATAAAAGATAAATAAATTGGCTTGCTCCATATAGAAAAGTACATTGCAACAATGGGTGAGTCCTATGAGTATATGTTCCCTGTAATAGTTAAGTTGAATAATTTGAGGATAAAGGTTTGAATTCATCCCTGGGTCCTTAAAATGCACCATATTAGTGCAATAACAAACTTTACCAGAACATTATTATCTGTATTTTTAAGGTGGTTCCTTCAAAGACAGCGTTTTGGCCAGCAATGAGATGGAAGGCTTTGCATGTTTTTTTTTTTTAAAGATACTGGCTTACTCCTTCACTACATACAGTTCAACAAGAAGACGACATTAACAATACTGATGAAGTGGCAACACGAAACGCATTTATTACTGTAACTAGTTAATTGGATGCTTATGACTAAACAATAATGAGCTCTGTTGAAAATTGAAAATTGTTTCTTACTGTCTATTTTTGTGAAATTCAGAAGTAAAAGTGCTATGTATAAGTATAGCATACTTATACATAGCACATGTTTTGTGTTTCTTGTAGCATATTTCAATTGTGATCCCATAATAGTTTGTTTTTTGTTTTAGGTCTCCAGGCCCCACCTGGAGGTTAACAACCCTACATATTGACCTTGGGCCTTTACTGCTATAAAAGAATCTCTTCACAAGGCAGCATTTATGACATCACCATGATGAACATACAGCAGCAGGAATCAAGGAAATCCTGCAATAAGCATTCATCTACTGGCTTATTTTGGGAATCTCCTATTGAAAGAAGATCAAGTTGCTCTGAATCTCGTGAACAACAAAATATATACTTTGCCAACGTAATGGACTTTTACGTTCATTACTTATTTCATGGGCTCGTATTAACAGCTTATTTTACCATTGAGAAAGGCTGCTACTCAGCAGCAGTAAAACAATTCTAGTTCCCTTTACTTTCCTTGTTAAAAAATAATCTTTTGACCCCTACAAGAAAGAAGAGGCAATCCTTTAAAAAAAATATGTCTGCTCCATTTCTGCAGTGGTAGCAAACACCATCACTGTGGGTCAGGCCTAAGAAGATTACAGAAAAAGGTCACAGTGCACACATTTGGGAAATTGCAAGGGAAACGATCGCTTGCTCTCTCCAAACACAATCAGGAAGATATTGAACAAAGAGCTGTAGAGGCAGACATTTTCCTCCCCGGTTTATAAAGACTTGGGAATTACTAAGGCAGTGTGCTTGCATATGCACACATGGTTAACATGGCATGCTACAGCATTATCTTAACTACCATTTTCAAGCCTCTAGCTTGCAAAAATTCCAGAACATAAACTCACATTTGGTGAACCCACATTTGATTATTTTAATCAAAAGATACCTGAAGCTTTTTTGGAACCCACCTATTTTCTTATTTGTGTGCAAAAGGTATGTGACACGTCAACATCCGGCTTGCACAGTATATACATCTATATTTAAGGACTGCTGGCCATTCCATACTATTGTCTGATGAAGTGTGCTTCTAGCACGTGAAAGCTGACATTCCGAATAAAACTTTGTTGGTCTTAAAGGTGCCCCTGGGCTCCGGCTTTGTTCTACTGCTTCAGACCAACCTGGCTGCCCACCTGGCTCTATTAAGGATTCTGTCTAATCACTGAGTTCAGCAATACAGTTAGACAACTATGATCCAAGATTGGCTATAGTGGTTCCCATAGGGTAGAACAGAGCTGAAAAAATTCGGCAATCCTGAATACTGACCAAAATTCGGCAATCCTGAATATTGACCAAATCCAAATATTTGGTAATATTGCAAAATACCAATATTTGTGGGGTTCAATAGACTCAAACCTGGAAAACACCTTTCTTTGCACACCCCTAGGTACCAACACAAATATTATTTTCCAGGCGACAAAATAGTTAACGTTTCTTTGTTGGAACAAACTTTGAGAGTATTCAAACTGTAACAAGAGACGAACTAGGATCACCAGCTTTCTTTCAGACTTGAAGGACACACATCTGAAGACAAACATCACATGACTGGGACTAAAAGGACTGTGACAAATTCTCCACAGGAGATTCACTGTTATTTTTGAGAAATGTCTGAGAAAAAATGAGTCCTTTAGAGTCACCTGACGTTAGCTGTTGGAAACAGATTTAATTCATGAGAACACTCATCAAACTGAGCAAGTGGAGGAGGCTTTTGGCATTTGAATATTTCTTTTTTCTAAAAAAGCAAGCCAGCTAACTTAGTAAGCAGCACCAAGTTATTTCAGTTGGATTTCTGCATGGATCATCCCACAGTTTGTATAGTTTGAAAATTCTCTTCTGGGCTTCCGCACAATTAGAAGAGCAAAGTTCAGCACAGTTTACAGCGGCACCAGGAAGTATTGGCAGCTATAAACAAAAGCAGGATCAGCCAGTGGCTATTTTCAGTGTTACATTCCACACGGGGGGGAGGGGGGGAATTCTTCACGTGGCAATTCGGAAACTGAGTCAAACTTACCTCACAGCTCAGCCAGCCATTACACTTATCATAAAACATCTATTCTAGTTTGACATTTTTTTTAGCAGGAACTCACAGGAACGCAGTTCCAACTGGCTTGGCACCAGGGGATGTGGCTTATAAGCTCCTGTGGCAAATAAGTTCCTGCTGGGCTTTTTCTACAAAAAACCCCTGTGTGAAACAATGGTGCCATCAGGGGGATTGGCCTAATAGTCAAATGAGTTTCTGTTGGGCTTTTTTGGGCTGTTGGACTTCCCCCGCCAGTCTTCAGTAGGGAAGTTGGGGCAAAAACCTGCTTCTTGCCCTCCCCCCTTTTATAAGGTACGAGCACAACAAGGGTTGAAAATCGACACCTCTCACTTAATTTGCATATTAGGCCACATCCCTTGATGTTGGTTGGCCACTTTTAAAGCCCTATGTGGAACAATGGTGCCATCAGTGAGTGTGGCCTAATATGCAAATGAGTTCCTGCTGGGCTTTTTCTACAAAAAAAGGGTCCTGACTTTAAGATTGATACATATTTCTAATTAAAGGTCTAGACCCTATCAAAAAGATCTGTGCAGGCAAGAGGGGGCCATATTCACTTGTTCCTCTTTCTCACAGCAGCCTTCCATGCCCTCCCCATTCTTTTCCGGGAAGTCGTGTCTCCCAGAAGGAGCTGGGGGGTGGGGGAGAGTGATAAATTTCAATGGGGTCCAACCACTATCTTCTGAAACGGGGCTTTCACACATGGACAAATAATGCATTTTCAATCCACTTCAGAAACAGTTTGCAAGCAGATTTTGCCATTTTGCACAGTAAAATCCAGTTACAAAGTACACTGAACATGCATTATTTAAAATCTTGGCATAATGCACTTTATATAATAAGAATGTCCTTGATTAATGTAAATACTTTTATGCAGGCCTTTTTTTGTAGCAGGAACTCCTTTGCATATTAGGCCACACACCCCGATATAGCCAACCCTCCTGGAGTTCACAGTAGGCCCTGTAAGAAGAGCCCTGTAAGTTCTTTGGGGATTGGCTATATCAGGGGTATGTGGCCTAATATGCAAAGGAGTTCCTGCTAAAAAAAGGCCAGATTTTATATAATTACCTCTATTTTTATTCCCTAACATCCCTTTTTCTTTTCTGCACATTCATCAATCTTTAATATATATATATTTTTAAAAAGTGCATTGTTTAGCGTGTGTGGAAAGTCTAATTTAGAGTACTGAACCAAAGCTTTACGTTACAATGATAATTCCTTTTCTTTTGTACAAAGCTATACTGTGACAGGACAGTTTTGCCACCCCACAAATGTTCTGGGGAGAGGAAGGCAAGGCAATGGTAAACCACTTTTTTACCATTGCTTTCTCTTCCTCTCCTCAGAACATTGTGAGGCAGGTGGAGATGAGAGAGTTCTGAGAGAACTGAGGCTGACCCAATGTCACCCAGCAGGCCTCACGTGTCTCAAAGTGGCTTCCAATCACTTTCCCTTCCTCTCTCCACAACAGGCATCTCATGAGGCAGGTAGGGCTAAGAGAAGTCCTGAGAGAACTGGAACTGGCCCGAGGTCACCCATTAGGCCTCATGCGAAGGACAAGTGGGGAATCAACCATTCTATTTGTATGACAGCCATTCATACATGCAAATCTTCACTCGAAGTTGGATTCATCAAGCGATTTACGTCCCTCAAGACAATGCGAGGGTACTGAGAATACTGCTGGCCTTAAGTCAAGGAGACCAAGAAGATATTGGATTTATATCCCGCCCTCCACTCCAAAGAGTCTCAGGGCGGCTCACAATATCCTTTACCTTCCTCCCCCACAAAAGACACCCTATGAGGTGGGTGGGACTCAGAGGGCTCTCACAGCAGCTGCCCTTTCAAGGACAACATCTGCCAGAGCTATGGCTGACCCAAGGCCATGCTAGCAGGTGCAAGTGGAGGAGTGGGGAATCAAACCCGGTTCTCCCAGATAAGAGTCCGCACACTTAACCATTGCACCAAACTGGCTCTCCAAGGTTCAAATCCCTGCTGATTCATTAAACTCAATGGGTGATCTCAGTTTGGGCCGCATCCCTAAACCGGAGCTACCTCACAGGGTTGACGTGGAAACAAAATATAGGGAGGAAATCTTATATGCTACTTTGAGGTCCTTGAAGGCAAAGTGGAATAAAAATGCAAGAAACATGAATTAGTCTTAAGATTCAGATAAGCATATACTGAGGGGTTATGCTTCTGAAGATGAAAATACACTCACAGCTAGTAAAGAAGCCTTATTTACCAGAACAATCTCTCACTCTAAATTCAATACAAAAGCACTACTTAAAATAAAAACCGGTTTAGACAGTGTAAAGCACATTCTGTCATTCTATGGCTTGACAACTCTATTCCTTTTACAATCAAAGCATTTTGTCACATCCATCTGAGATTTGGCACAAAAGATCTCTCTTACGACGACCATAATCTGGCCACATTTCAGAAGAACCCATTACAGGAATTAAAACGTTTTTTCCTGGATTCACTGGGGTATTGTCTTACAACGTTGTTTTTGCACAAAGAGAAGAAAACTTCAAACATTTTCTTGTATTAATTTTGTGCGTGTGTGTTAAGTGCTATAAAGTCACTGCTAATTTATGGTGACCCAATGAATGAATGACCTCAAAAATGTCCTATCGTCCTATGATCCTCATTCAAGTCTTGCGAACAGAGGGCCGTGGTTTCCCTGACTGAGTACATCCATCTCATGTTCCATATTCCTCTTTTCCTGTTGCCTTCCTTTTTTTCCAGTGCACTAGTTTAAATTCTTTTTTTAAAAAAATCCAGAGGTCATGACCAGTGTTCCCTCTAAACTGAGTCAGTGTGAGCTAGCTCATAGATTTTTAGCCTCCAGCTCACACATTTTTGTCTTAGCTCAGGGATGACCCCCCAGAGCACACTAATCTATGCAGTAGCTCACAACTTTAATGCAAGTAGGTCACAAAGTAGAATTTTCGCTCACAAGACTCTGCAGTTTAGAGGGAACATTGGTCATGACCTCATTTGTTCGAAGAAAAATGGTCGGGACTGTTAAGCAAATTACCAGTGAAAGAGCTCTTACGCAAAATGTGTATTTATAGTACGTTGTGGCAATTTACAGAAAACCTGGTAAGCTTCTGGAACCAGCAATAAAACGGCAGCATTATGGTGGCGGCAGCAGGAGACTATTATGGTCTGGCGCACAACATCTGCTGACCATCCCTGACCCGAAGGACGTTCATCTTGCCTCAACAAGGGCCTTTTCGGCCTTGGTCACAACCCGGTGAAATCAGCTCGTGTCCCGCCCAACCCAGGCCAGGACTCCGCACTCGGTAGCCTCCCTCCCTGCCCACCGGCACCCGGGGGGCTACCCGGGGCGACGCTGGTAGCCCCCACTGCCAAACCCCAACGTACCTCGATGGCCAGCAGCCCCAGAGAGGCCAAGCCCCAGAACACCTCTCCTCGACGTCTGGGTTTATAAACAGGGGCGGAGCCAGCCAGGGGTGGAACCCGGGGAGAGGGGAGGGAGCTCGGTGAGGGATAAAAGGCCGAGGGCCAAGAGGTCAGGGAGGAAGCTGGCTGATGTTGCAGAGGGCTGCCAACTGAGAGAGATAGGAGCCCAAGCACAGCCAGAGGGGACAGGGAGCCTGAATAAATAAAATAAAGACAAAGAGTGCTGCCAGTGACTGGGGTAGGAACCTTCCTTTGTCCCACTGTGCACCCGGCAGGGCCCTTATTTGGGTAACTCAACATTGTCCTGGCAGAGGTTATCAGTGGAGATTAAGCAGATGGGTTATTTAGGAATGGGATTTCAAAAGGATGGGGAGGAGACATGGCTCAGTGGTAGAGCACCCACTTGGCATACAGAAGGTCCCAGGTTCAATCCCCAGCACTGCCAGCTAAAAGGGCCCAGTATCAGGTGATGTAAAAGAACTTACGCCTGAAACCCTGGAGAGCCGCTGCCCGTCTAAGCAGACAATACTGATAAGGCAGCTTCTTGTGAGTGAAAGATAAGGATGGGAAAGAGAATTGGGGTGTTTTCGCACTTACCTTAAGCCGGAGCGACGTCCCTCATCACCGCGCAGCGTCTGCACGGTTTTCGCACGAATTGCTCCGGAGCATCTGGAAGAGCCGGAAAGTCCCGCGGCTTTTGCGGCGCAAATGTAAACCGGTTTTTGGTGGTTTACATTTGCGCCGCAAAAGCCGCGGGACTTTCCAGCTCTTCCAGGTGCTCCGGAGCAATTAGTGCGAAAACCGTGCAGACGCTGCGCGGTGAAGAGGGACGTCGCTCCGGCTTAAGGTAAGTGCGAAAACGCCCACAGTCTCTAAACAAGAGAGAGGGGAGAACGGGATCAAGATTGGAGGTCTCTGTTGGGGAGGCACAAAAAGAGGACAGGGTGAATGGAGAGACATGGAAGGACTGAAAGGGCAAAAGGGGGCAGGAAAGCTAGCAAAACAGGTGGAAGAATGCAAGGGAGGAGAAGGAGGAAGAAAGTCAGCTTCATACAAAGCTCTGAGGGAAGCACCCTACCCATAGACTTTAAAACTCCTCCAGGGCAATCAGTACCTTTTGCCTCTTTTTCTAAAGAGTGGATTTGTTTACAAGAGGAAATGTTTTTTCAGTCAACTTCTCATCACCTTTTGATGCATAGCCTTTATCAACGATGACTGCCTATTCTAGTGCTCCAAAACCAGGGCAATTTCTAAATTAAATTGTGGCTACCGAGGTGTGTGGCCTAACATGCAAAGGAGTGTGGCTACCGAGGTGTGTGGCCTAACATGCAAAAAGCCCTGTTTAAAAGTATTTTGTTTGGCTAAGTTCACTTCAGTTTTTGCCTTTCTGCTTCAAAAGGTCTCTTATTTGGGTCATATGGATGCCCCTCTTAAGCTTTCCTACATATCATGACTTTTATTGTAGAAAAAGTCCAGCAGGAACTCATTTGTGTATTAGGCCACACACCCCTGACATCACCATTGTTTCACATAGGGCTTTTTCTAGAAAAAGCCCAGCAGGAACTTATTTGCATATTAGGCCACACACCCTGATGCCAAGTCAGCCGGAACTGCATTCCTGTTCAAAAAAAAAGCCCTGCTAAAAAAAAATCCACTTGGTAAAAGAAGAAGAAGAATGCTGAGGAGATCTGTAATTCCAGGATTTATTCGGTTCTAAGGAACGGTGCTTTCCCTTCTGCCAACAGCAGCTACATTTAGCTGGAAGCTCTCTCCTCAAGTTATAAAAATTAGTTCATGGCTAAAACATAACCAGGGACTCTCAGAAAGGTGCATGATGGGAAACACCAGGCTGTATAATTTGCCAAAAAGAAGTAGGAGGCATTGCAGGCGATTCCCACGCTCTCTTAGAAGTAGCATATCTTATATTCTGCCGCTGGAGAATACTCTTAGGCTAATGGAGCATTTTTAAAAGCAAATTCAAAAGGTTTTTTTTGTACGGCACCTCATAGAAAGCCAAACTAAACATCAATAGCTGAACATGACCAACCTCGTTATTTGGAAACAGGTTTAATCTGAAATCACAAGTCTGGGAGGCTTTTATGTCCCATAAACTATTCCAAATATCTAATAAATTAAAAGATACCCCCTCATTACTTCTTCCGCAGGAGACTAGCAACATTCATGGATGTCATTCCTAAGCGATGGCATTTTTAACATATTGTGTGACCTTCTGAAAGAAAGGAAGCTAAAGGGGACCGAACGCATTTGAGGCTCCACTGGAAACTGCCCAGTTTGAGTATGCGACATTCATAAGGACTGGACAAATTCTGACTTATGAAGCAGGGCGTTAGAATTAGGAACAGGCATATAAATTAAAACACAAATCGCAATTCGTACCTAGAACAGCCAAACTGTGGTTAGTTACAAATTGGTTCAGGTAATATCACTATGCAAAGCTGGATTAACAACTAGGCCAAGCAGGCACTGGCCTATGGGCCCCCATGCCTTTAGAGGCCCCCGGCCGGCTTTGCCCCCAGTTTCCCCCCTGCTTGCAGGCCTCCCAGCCTGCACGTGCAGTCAGCAACTGAGCTGCTCTTTGCCCAACTTGCCTGGTGTGGCTGATGCTGGTGTGGTTGCCAAGTTTGCCTCTCTCCCGCAGCTTAGTAAAAGGGGCTTTTAAGAAGGTGCCTGCAAGCTGCAGCAGGGGCTGCGGGAGGTTGGGCAGCCGCTCTGAGATAATTTGTGAGGGGCCCCTCAAAATTTAACTGCCTAGGGGCCTCCACGGGGTTTAATCCTGCACTGATGACTAACACAATAAAGTGGCTTTTTGGCAGGGGGGGGTTCATCTATGCTGTTATCAGCAAGGGATCCTCCTCATGTGCCACAAAGTGCCTGGCATGATGACATCACCTGGAAGCGATGTTATCATGCTAGACACATTGCCCCAGCAAGCATGCCCAGCGTGCTAACATCACTTCTGAGTGATGTCATAATACTGGGCATGGTGCAGTACGCTGGCACTTTCTAGCCCTCTCGGGGGTCATCCCACAACTTCCTGAACCAAACAACGCAACGAACCACGATTCATTCAAAAAAATCACAAAACGAACTGAACTACTGATCGGGCAAACTAACAAACCATGAAGTTAATGAACCACCATTTTTGCATTCCACGCCCCCAGGGGTGGAATTCTAGCAAGAGCTCCTTTACATATTAGGCCATACCCCCCTGATGTAGCCAATCCTCCAAAAGCTTACAGTAGGCCCAAGTTCTTGGAGGACTGGCTACATCAGGGGTGTGTGGCCTAATACGCAAAGGAGCTCCTGCTAGAATTCCACCCCTGCCATGCCCATCCTTAGTTACAATAGTGGTACACTCAATTGTGACCAGGGTCCCTTCAAAGGGCCTCAGTGCCACCAGAACAGGTGGCTGAAGAAATTAGTACCATAGTCAAAGCATCCAGGGGAAAACCATACCAATACATAATATTTTTGAAATCCCCCACCCTGCCTAGATCACTACCTTCTTTAACATTCTAGTTTAGGGGTGGCCAAACTTGCTTAACACAAGAGTCACATAGAATAAATGTCAGATGTTTGAGAGCCACAAGACATGAACATCAGATGTTTGAGAGGCACAAGTGAGGGGGGGAGGGAGGAAAATAGATTAGGGGAGGGAGAGGTGGAAATAATGCAACTTTAACTTCAAATGTGTTCTCCAAGCTGCCAGCTGCTTGGCTTGGAGAAGTGATTTAAAGAGAGAAATGCCTTCTCCAAGCCAGCTGATGGGGCAGTGGGAGCTTTGAGAGTCACACAATGTGTGTGAAAGAGCCACATGTGGCTCCTGAACCTCAGTTTGGCCATCCCTGTTCTAGTTGTCTGTCCCAAATTATTTTAGAGGGTTCTTTTTAATTAACTTGTTTAAACGCCCAGCCCTGTTATGAGTGGTCGATTAACTGAAGATCCCTTCTTCAGAACATTTGTGCAACTGATCTTTAAGGAAGACGGGTAACTTCATGAAACTTTCAATGTCTCTTGTATGCAGCTCTTAGGAATGTATTTTAATGTACTTATTTGGACTTTTCTTTTTTTACCTCACTGTAAGATAAAATCACTCCTTTTATCTGCTAGATCCCCTAACATTACCCGCAGTGTAGCTAAATTTGGGGGGCATAAAAGCTCGGAGTTGCTATTTATCAGAAGATAGTACATGATTAGAAGAGCCCTGAGGCACAGAGTGGTAAAAGCTGCAGTACTGCAATTGGAGCCCTCTGCTCACGACCTGAGTTCGATCCCAGTGGAAGCTGGTTCAGGTAGCCGGTTCCAGGTAGTTGACTCAGCCTTCCATCCTTCCGAGGTTGGTAAAATGAGTACCCAGTTTGCTGGGGAGAAAGTGTAGATGACTGGGGAAGGCAATGGCAAACCACCCCGTAAAAAATCTGCCGTGAAAATGTGGTGAAAGCAACGTCACCCCAGAGTCGGAAACGATTGGTGCTTGCACAGGGGACTACCTTTACTTTTACCTTTAGTACATGATTACTCAGGATATTTAATCAAAGGAGTTTTAATCAGATGAAAGAAAAGGAATGAAAGAAAAGGTGGAAAGTTTGCATATAAATCTTCCTCCTATAAAATGGACACAATGCAGGCCCTTTGACATCCTCTCTCAAAAAGATGTTTGGACGGCAGGTGTATAATGCTAATGGGTGGGGTGGTTTATGTTTTTTTTTGCAGAGGGAATGCTGTTGAATCGCAGATTTAATTACTTATCTTCTAACAAACCTGACTTTATATGGCACTTCCTTTTCCCACCACCCCTGTGGTATAAATCAGCAACTGCACTTCAGTTAATCCATTAAGAAATTGCCACTTAGCAAAATGATTTGGGAAAAGAGCTTCCAGAGGGAAAGCAGGCCCAGTCAAAAGGCCAGCTGTTAACTGATCTGGTCAGAAACGGTGCAGTTTCTTACTGCTTTCAGCTGAGACAAGGAAGGCTGAAAACAAGAGAACACATCCCAGCCTCAGGACACAACAGAATGTGGAGACACCATGCCAGGCCATTCTCTGGGGACCAGGAAACCCCGTGGGTTCTTGGATTTCCTCCACACTTCCAGCAGTGCTGGCCGTAGGGCACGTGGCACCCCTGCCCACCAACCCCCTGTCCCTGCCACCCCCGCCCTCCCTCCACAGCACCCCCTCCCTCCCTCCCTCCGAGAAGTGCGGCGAGGCTGGGCCCTACCGGCTTCAAGGCAGCTGGCATCTGCGCGTTTTTCGAAGAGAGCGCTGGAGGAGGCTTCTCCCCCCTTCCTTCCGGAACTGGGAGTGAGGGGGGAGCGAAGCCTCCTCCAGCGCTCTCTTCAAAAAATGCAGAGATGCTGGCTGGCTCAAAGCCGGTAGGGCCCAAGCCTTGTCACGGCGAGTTTCTCTGAGGGGAGGCAGGTGGAGCGCGGTGGAAGGGAGGGGGCTGGCAGTGGCAGCAGGAGGAGAGAGGCAAATTAAGGTGGTTGTCTTGGGTACTGGGAGGGGGGAGCCAAATTCAGCAAACCCCCCCCCCAAGCACCTTAGACAACCACTTAGTTTGCCTAGTGGGTGAGCCGGCCCTGACTTCCAGGTATTTTTTGACAATCACCTGCCATAATCTCCAAATTGGCTAACTACGGGTAGCACTAACCAACAAAGAATATAAGGACTTGGGGATCTTCATTCTACTTTGTATCTGATGAAGGGTGCTTTGAGTCGTGAAAGCTGATGCCCCCCAAAGTCTTGATGGTCTGTAAGGGCCAGCAGATTTGCCCTGTCCCCAACTACAGCCCAAGCTGAACAGACAGTAGGAGGCCTGCCACTCTGCTTCCTCGTCTTCCCCAAATTCCACCCCCCTCGGCAGGGCTGAAGAGGCGAAGTCTGAAATGTTTTTTTAAAAATGGGTACTTGGGCAGAGTCCACAGATGACTGGCACTCTCCATTGTCCACACTTTCGAGGCTTCTGCCACTAAGAAATATAATCCATACCAAAGAACTGAGCCATCAGAAAGCAAGAATTACACACATAACTCAAAGCAAGCAAGCCCAGCTGCAGACTACATATCTGGATACAGTACCCACACGTAAACAGCAATAAGCATTTTTTTAATGGCCAAAAACACTGGCAGGCAACCTATAATTGTTAAGTAAACAAAAAGTCAGAGTGGGAACGCAGAGCGAGATATGCTACAGCGTTTCTCTTGGTTATTCTGGCAACTGGATCAAAAGCAAAATACATATGTGTGTATCTTGAGTCATGCCATCTTTTTCCTGGCAATTCAGCAATCCCATCAACACAGGAATAGGATTTGTTCAACAGCAGTGGCCATGGTTTTCCACTACTCAGTGCTGGCAACCTGGAAGACGCCCTGTAAATCAGGGGCACAGTCAACCACCTCCCTCCTTGACATCTAGGCCCACACCGGCCTCAGTTTCTTCCTCGCCCAGACTGCCTGACGGAGTGGATGACGATGGAAGATCGTGCAGTGAAAAGCGGTGGAGAGGAAGTGCAGCACTGTTTGAAAAGGCCAGATCGCTTCAGAAATTCGACCCAGACCTCAAAACCAGATGGAACTATTGTTAGTAGCACCAGGGCTTTTTTCTGTAGCAGGAGCTCCTTTGCATATCAGGCCACACCTCTCTGATGTAGCCAATCCTCCAAGAGCCTACAGAAGGTCCTATAATAACAGCCCTGTAAGCTCTTGGAGGATTGCCTACATCAGAGAGGTGTGGCCTAATATGCAAAGGAGTTCCTGCTAAAAAAAAGCCCTGAGTAGTACAAAAGTCAGACCACAAACCTCCCAAATTTAATAATTTCAATTAATCCATTTTTCTGTTTTCCAGGGCACACACCAAAGACGGTCTTTCTTGAAAACTGCTCCCATCTTGCCGCCATTATTATTTAAGAGTCTGCTTTGCCAGCTCACCCAGTTGCCTCCTCATTTCAGGCTGTTTTCACTGAAATGTCTGGGCATATTTAAGTACATTCTAATTGCTAACAAATGGCTTAGAGTAATTAGTTCCTACAAGTAGCGGAAGGGAGGTGGGGATCACCATGCAAATGGCAAGCTGTTTGTTCCTTACTAGATTAAGGCCAGAAACTGGATTTTGCTCAGATCTCCGGGCTTTGACATAGAACCAAAATACGGTAAGTAGGGGGCATGTTGTTGGGGGGGAGGGAGGATTCAGAAATCTCCAAGACACCCCTCCCTCTTTTCAGGATTCTCTTAAGGCCCCTTTCAGACAGCCATGGTAATCCGTTTGCTAATGGATTTTTTGTGTCACGCAAGGAACAACCGCTTTAGCGACTGGCTGCTAATGGATTTTATTTATTTCTTCATACGAAGCCGGTTGTGTCTGGTTGGCAAAGCATAGTTGAGCCGTTCTTGAGGTAAACTGCTTTCCGTTTCCACCTCATCTGTGCAGTTGTGATGTGTAAAATGTCTACTGCATTTCAATAGCGTCGGGCTTTTTCCCCCGCCCTTTTTTGCTGTGCTATCTTCCTCAAACTATATTGGCATAGAGTACAGGAGTGGCCAAAGTGTAGCTCAGAAGCCACATTTGGCTCTTCCAAAGCCCTCACTGCCCAGCTTGGAGAATGCATTTAAAGTTGCTTTCTTTCTACCTCTCACTCCCCCCATCTATTTCCTTCCTGCCTGCAGCTCTCAGACATCTGATATTCAAGTCATCAAGTCAGCCTTCATTGGCATAAAAATAACAGTACAGATCAATAAAACACGACAAAAACACAACTTCCATATACACCTGTGTGAACAAAAATTATTTCTGTGACATCCTTTGCCGCAACTTTAGAACAGAGTACAGAAACTAAGCTGGCCTCTCAGTAAGAGAAGAACCATTCAAGAGTCTGTGGACCTTCAGCGATCCGATATTCATGTCTTGTGGCTCTCAGACATCTGAATGTTGATGTCTTGCAGCTCTCAGACTTCTGACATTTATTCTGTGTGGCTCTTACGTTAAGCAAGTTTGGCCATCCCTGGTACAGTATATATCTGTATAGTGCTATAAATATTGGTATGGCTCTGTATGGCAAACTTTCCACCGGCCATCGAAATAGAGGGGCACCAAAGAAGAGGTACAAGGACTCCTTGAAGAAATCCCTTGGCACCTGTCACATCAACCATCACCAGTGGTCTGACCTAGCCTCAGATCGCAAAGCATGGAGGCACACCATCCACCAGGCTGTCTCTTCCTTTGAGAACGCACGCATAGCTGGTCTTGAGGACAAAAGGAGATTGAGGAAGAATCGCACTGCTACAGCACCAACCCCAAATCAGACTTTTCCCTGCGGCCACTGTGGCCGGATCTGCCTGTCCCGCATTGGTCTTGTCAGCCACCAGCGAGCCTGCAGCAGACGTGGACTACTGCACCCTTCTTAAATCTTCGTTCGCGAAGTCAAGCCGAGAGCTATAAATATTGGTACGGTTGCCAGATTTTACCGGGCTTCCACCGGGCTGAGTCTGTCCCAAGATCCCGAGAGACAGTATGGTGTAGTGGTTAAGTGCATGAAGTCTTATCTGGGAGGACCAGGTTTGATTCCCCACTCCTCCACTTGCATCTGCTGGAATGGCCCTTGGGTCAGCCGTAACTGTCCTTGAAAGGGCAGCTGCCGTGAGAGCCCTCTCAGCCCCACCCGCCTCACAGGGTGTCTGTTGTGGGGGGAGAAGATAAAAGCGATTGTAAGCCACTCTGAGACTCTGATTCAGAGAGAAGGGCGGGGTATAAATCTATAGTCTTCTTATGCATGCAGCATGATAACGTTACCTGGAAGTGACATCATGGTGCCAGGCATGACGTGCATGTCATGCATTGGCATTGTAGCATTTTGGCCAAAAACACAGAGTTGTGGCCCAAATGGCAGAGCGTTGACATGTCCGGTGTGGTGACGCCACTACCAGGTAACGTCATTGTGCCAGTGACACTGCTGAGGGTGGGAGCTGTTCGGGGGTTGGCACTAGCAGCAGATTGGAGCCCCCAAAATCGGAGGAACTCCTGCCCTAACTGGGGGTTTGACAACCCTATATATAAGTACAGTGTTATAGCGCTCTACTTAAGGTAAAAGTAAAGGTAGTCCCCCTGCACAAGCACCGAGTCACTGCTGACCCATGAGGTGATGTCACATCACAATGTTTTTTGGCAGACTTTTTACAGGGTGGTTTGCCATTGCCTTCCCTAGTCAGCTACACTTTACCCCCAGCAAGCTGGGACTCATTTTACCAACTTTGGGAAGGCTCATTCAACATTGAGCCAGCTACCTGAACCCAGCTTCCGCCGGGATCGAACTCAGTCGTGAGCTGAGCTTAGGACTGCAGTACGGCAGCTTTAACAATCTGCGCCACGGGACTCCCTAGCACTCAACTTAGAACGTTCCAAAAAAGTTCAAGGAAGATCGCGCAGTGAAAAGGGGTAGAGAGAAAGCGCAGCACTGTTTGAAATGGCCAGATCACTTCAGACATGGCTCGTTAATTTTATGAAATTCTCTGTATGAAACCTCCATCCCTGTATTGCTTTACCAACAGGGGATAATATCCAGTTTAGAATGGTAATGTGAAAGGAACCTAAAGCACTCAAAGGGTTTGAAGCAGCTACGTCCCCTGCCCCCTTTCTGCCTGTAAAGAACACTTAGCTTCTCGTAATATTCCAACCACTCCAGACCTCCTTGGTCAGTGGATGGCTTTGTTGTACAGGCTGTGGTTTGGATCCTGCAAAGAATTTCCATGAATGCAGTGGGGGGGAGCAGTTTTTGCTTAACACACACACACACTTCTGCAGGAGAACTGTAATTCCTCTCCAAGCTATTCTGCTGGGGGGGGGGGGGGATGTCTGCCACAAAAGGTGGAAGTCAACAAAAAATCATGCCCCCCCCCCACATGTATGCAGAAATTCTAAGCCTGATCCAACTCTGTGTTGCCTTCACAAAGGGCCAGTCAGTTTTAGTTTAGTTTAGTTTATTTGTATTGCACTCTTCCCGCCAAAGCAGGCTCAGGATGACTGACAACACACAGCGAAGTCACAATAAAACAGTTAAATCAAACATCAATTAAAACAGTTAAAGCGATATAAACAATTCAGTGCTAATTTCCATTTAGTTACAGATGGTGTTCAGTATTCTTAGGCATCCTTTAAAGCTAGTATTTTGGCAATTTCAATGAAAAGTTAACTGAAATAATATTGTCTTGCAGGCCTTGCAGAAATGGGCAAAGTCCCGCAAGGCTCTGACCTTTTTCTATAGTCATATCTAACAGAATAGACTATAGTCTATTCAATATCTAATAGAATAGACCAGTGGTGGCGAACCTATGGCACGGGTGCCAGAGGCGGCACTCGGATTCCTCTCTGTGGGCACGTGAACTCCCTCCCCGCCCCGCAGCCCCCGCCTTCCCTCCCTCCGCAGAGCGGCAATACAGCCTTACTCCATGGTCCCCCTCCTCCTCAGAGGCGCGCTGAGCTGCGCCGAAGCTGGACCCTACTGGCTTCATTGAGGCCGGCGTGCCTTCTAACTCTTTGAAGCCTGCGTGGGAGAAGGCTTTGCTCCCAGTCACTTCCAACTCCTTTCATCAATTTATTATCTAGCATCATGTATCTCATGCCTTCCTCTCCCAAAAGGACACTGAAGTGGTTTGACACACTCTCCCCTTCTCTTTTACCCTCACAACAAACCTATGAGGCGGGTTAACTCAGAATATATTACTGGTCCAAGGTTTCCCAGCAAGCTGCCAGGGCAAAGTGGGCATATGAATCAGGACCTCTCAGATCTGATTTGGACACCCTAACCACCAGCTCCTACTAAACACACTATATTCACTCAATGCACAGCAGCCAAGAAGGTCTGAGCGCCTGCTCTGGCTGCAACGCCACTGAGGATGTTCTCCGCAGCTGAGAACGAAACGTCTGGAAGGAAAACTTTCTCCAGTAGAACACGGCACTTGAGCCCGAAAGATTCTACAAACCCTAACGCTATATTTTAATGTGTTATTTTTCCCTAATGGCAAACTAGAATGATGCTTATAATGTATGTTACATGTTCAAAAGTAAATTAGATAGACAGAAACACCTCTGGGAAAGGCATGTTCTCAGTTTAACCCAGACTTGCAGAGCAATGAACAGCCTCCATTTATTGTCTTACGACACTCTCACCATCATTCCCCCATTCTGACATCTTACTATTTTGTTGGTTTCCTAAGCAAATGCTATCCAGACCAAACGTTCTTTCAGTTTGTTAATTTCACTATGAGTTGTTTTTCCTAAACAAAAACCTCAGTATTCAGGTCAAATTGCCGTGTTGGCACTTTGCGATAAATAAGTGGGTTTTGGGTTGCAGTTTGGGCACTTAGTCTCTAAAAGGTTCGCCATCACTGGAATAGACTATCTAATAGAATAGACTGCAGTCTCTTCATACCTAACAGAATAGGCTATAGTCTATAGATATAGTCGATTTTCTATTAGATATAGTCATGTCATTAAGTTTCATTGTACGGTCCAAAAGTAATACCCAGAGTTAGCCAGTTCACTGCAAAACTAAACACTTCATCCTGGGGGCACAATGAACTGCTGCAGAAAGAACTCTATAAAAATGTTTTTTGTATGCTGAACCCTCAAAAAATAAGACAGTAACCATGAAAAGGTTCAGAGAGTCAGGTGTGCAGAAGGGATACCTGATGTTGCATGATACTATCAATGTCTTGCAAACATACTGTCTCACTGCACAGACAGGGTTACCACAAGGAAACGTGAGACAGCCACTCAACTGGCAGCTGGTGTGTGTTGTGTGTGTGTGTGGCTGCAAGTGCCATCGAATCGAAGCCAACAAAGCAACTTAGTAGGGCATGGGTGACCAAACTGTGGCTCGAGACATTTAGTGTGGCTCTCAAAGACCCCACTGCCCTGTCAGCCAGCCTGGAGAAGACATTTTTAACTCTTTAACTCACTTCTGCAAGCCAGCTGGCAGCTTCCTTCCTTCCTTCCTTCCTTCCTTCCTTCCTTCCTTCCTTCCTTCCTTCCTTCCTTCCTTCCTTCCTTCCTTCCTTCCTTCCTTCTTAACTGGTGTAGTGTAGAAACCAGAAGGAAGGAAGTGTGCAGACTCTTATCTGGGAGAACTGGGTTTGATTCCCCTCTCCTCCACTTACAGCTGCTGGAATGCCCTTGGGTTAGCCATAGCTCTCGTAGGAGTTGTCCTTGAAAGGGCAGCTGCTGTGAGAGCCCTCTCAGCCCCACTCGCCTCACAGGGTGTGTGTTGTGGTGGGAGAGGATATAGGAGATTGTAAGCTGCTCTGAGTCTCTAATTCAGAGAGAAGGGCAGGGTACAAATCCGCAGTGCTCTTCTTCCTTCCTTCCTTCCTTCCTTCCTTCCTTCCTTCCTTCCTTCCTTCCTTCCTTCCTTCCTTCCTTCCTTCCTTGTCTTGCAGCTCTCAAACATCTGTTTATTCTATGTAGCTCTTATTCTATGTGGTTACTTATGTTAAGTAAGTTTGGCCACCCCCACTGTAAGGTTTCCCAGGCAAGAGACGAACAAGGGTGGTTTGCCATTGCCTGCCTCCACATAGCAACCCCAGACTTCTCTGGCAGTCTCCCATCCAAGTCCTAACCAGGGCCAATCCTGTTTAGCTTCCAAGATTGGGCAAGATTGGGCTAGCCTGGGCCATCCAAGTCAGGCAGCAAGCGGGTCAATATTCTGAGACACGTCCATGTTGGAATCTGATCTCATATTCGTCTTCCCTTCCTGCCAGTTTAATCTACGTATCTTCATTCTAAAGGCCTACTTTTCCAGGTACTCTAACTTATAAACTGCTCATTGCTTCCAAACAGAACACCTCGGGAAGTCAATTAGACCAGTCGAAACCTGCAAGGAGCGCTCCATAGAGAGACATCTCACATGGATGAACTGAACATGCCACAAGCTGAGTCTGAAGAATGAGGGAGCGTTACTCTAACAGGCCATGCAGCTTGCACACAGTTTACTATGCCTTGAGGTGGATTCACCTCTAGCCAACAGAGTGAAGGAACAGGCAGCAGCTCCAGAGCACAGATCCGATTATAGGCCCCAACCAGACCCAAAGACACACCAGCTTCTGTGTGAAAAGTTTCCATGCCTGTGTTCTTTGTGGAATTCACACCATGGGCAGGTAAAAAAGGTAATGGTAGTCCCCTGTGCAAGCACCAGTCATTTCCGGCTCTGGGGTGACGCTGCATCATATCTACTCATGGACGGACGGACGGCCTGACTCTGTCCCAGAAAACCTGGACCGGGCATTACAAGTCGTGGCCAGATGGCTCAGGCTGAGTAGGCTGAAGCTCAATCCAGCGAAGACAGAGGTCCTTTGCTTGGGTCGCCGTGGTCTGGAGGGGGAAATTCCCCTTCCAGCCCTTGACAGTGTGCCACTGACAATGGCGCACAGGGTCAGGAGATGGGGGTACTACTTGAGCCTGCCTTATCTATGGAGGCCCAGGTAGCAGCCACTGCTAAGTCCGCATTTTTCCATCTTAGGCGAGCGAGGCACTTGGCTCCCTTCCTGGAGCGGGACGACCTAGCAACAGTGATGCATGCAACAGTCACCTCAAGGTTGGATTACTGTAATGCCCTCTACATGGGGCTGCCCCTGTGCTGGACCCGGAAGTTGCAGCTAGTGCAGAACGCCGCCACCCGGCTGCTATTAGGGCTCCCTAGACGGGAGCACATTCAGCCGGGCCTTCGGGGACTGCACTGGCTGCCAATAATATACCGAGTCCGGTACAAGGTGCTGGTTATTACCTTTAAAGCCCTATATGGTCTAGGACCTGCCTACCTTAGGGACCGTCTCTTCCCATATGTTCCCCAGAGAGCACTGCGATCTGGCTCCCAAAATCTGCTCGTAATCCTTGGGCCAAAGGAGGCCCGGTTGAAGTCAACCAGGGACAGGGCCTTCTCAATAACAGCCCCTTGCTGGTGGAACCAGTTACCGGAAGAGGTCAGGGCCCTGCGGGATATTGGACAATTCCACAGGGCCTGTAAGACAGTCCTCTTCCAGTTGGCCTATAACTGACCGGTCCCAAGCCACCAAACTACCAAAATACCTAAGGAAGTGTATAGATTGTATGTTGTTGGACTGATGCACTGTTTTTAATGTTTTAATGTTTTAATTTCTTAACTATGTAAACTGCTACTATATTTAAAATTTGAATTCTATGTTAGAATCTCTGTATTGTAAGCCACCCTGAGCCCGCTTCGGTGGGGTAGGGCGGGATATAAATCAAATAAATAAATAAAGACATTTTCATGGGAGACTTTTTATGGAGTGGTTTGCCATTGCCTTCCCCAGTCATCTACACTTCCCCCCCAGCATGCTGGGTACTCATTTTGCCAACCTCCGAAGTCAACCTTAAGCCAGCCACCTGAACCCAGCTTCCGCGGGATCGAACTCAGGTTGTGAGCAGAGAGCTTGGATTGCAGTACTGCAACTTTACCTTAAACTTTACTAAAGTTTCATTCAAGGTTGTGTGCATGCAGACTTCCTCAGGTTCACCCCTTGTTGGTCTTAGAGGTGCCACTGGACTCAACATTTGTTCAACCAAGGAAGAAGGTTTGGTTTTATACTCTGCCCTTCACTACCTGAAGGAGTCTTGGAGTGCTTACAATCACCTTCCTTTTATTGATGTACAATATTTTTTTTTGGGGGGGGGGTTGTAAGCTGCTTTATAATATTACACATATTATATGCATGTTATAGATCTGAGTGGCCAAACTTGCTTAACATGAGCCACATAGAATAAATGTCAGATGTCTGAGAGCCACAAGACAAAAACATCAAATATCTGAGAGCCGCAAGACATGAAAATCAGATGTTTGAAGGAAAAAAAGGATAGATGGGGTGGGAGGAAGTAGGGAGAGGTGGAAAGAAAGCAACTAGGGTCTGTAGAATCTTTCGGGCTCAAGTGCCGTGTTCTACTGGAGAAAGTTTTCCTTCTAGACGTTTCGTTCTCAGCTGCGGAGAACATCCTCAGTGGCGTTGCAGCCGGAGCAGGCGCTGTGACCTTCTTGGCTGCTGTGCATTGAGTGATGCACAGCAGCCAAGAAGGTCAATGCACAGCAGCCAAGAAGGTCAGAGCGCCTGCTCCGGCTGCAACGCCACTGAGGATGTTCTCCGCAGCTGAGAACGAAACGTCTGGAAGGAAAACTTTCTCCAGTAGAACACGGCACTTGAGCCCAAAAGATTCTACAAACCCTAATGATGTTACCAGCCGTGAAAACCTGAAATCTTAGAAAGCAACTAACTTTACATTCTCCAAGCTGCCAAACAACAGGGCAGTGGGGGCTTCAAGAGCCACACAATATGTGTGAAAGAGACACACTGTTTAATTGTACTGATGTTTTATTGTTGGTTTTAATGGTTTAATTATGTTGGAATCTGCCCTGAGCCCTCACGGGGAAAGGACGGAAAACAAATTTACGGAAACAAAATAAAAATAAAAACGAGACTTTTGGATTAATTGCAAGGATTTAATTCTTCCCTGCTCAGCTTGAGTACCTTTCTTGAATCAAATCTTGGGGACGTGGTTGCTTCTTGTGCCTGATGTTAGACACCTTAATTTAAAATTAATATTTTAAAGCTAATATTTTACATTTGTTTATTTGTTTTCATGTTGTTTTATCTTATTGGTTTCAATGGTGTAAAAAACCCCTAATAAATAAACTGGCTATATTAGAGTTCCCAGCCTTTTTGAGCCTTTGGGATTCTGACACAAGGCGGTGGAAACATCAACAAAATGACTGCTCCAGGAGGCGGAACCAATCACAAAAGGTCACGGGAGTAAGGTCACGCATAACCCTCAGAGTAACCCTTCAAAAGTTTCAGGCAGAAGCACTGTTTAACAGGATGCTTTATAAATAAACGTGCTGTTTTAAAATATTTTCTTGCTTACTTTCAGTCATGCAGTGAAGATCCTTGTGCTGTGGTGGCAGCCCTGGTCCAAGGGCGTGTGGCGCCCCAGGCAGGCCCCCCCCCCGCCGCTGCCTCCCACCGCCGCCCCCTGCAGCGCTGCACCACAACGTTGCGCTCCGTTGCATCCCGAGTGTACTGCACCTCAGCGCGGCAGCTGCCCACCTGCTCCCTCCCTTCCCATTGCCTCAACCCCGTGCAATCAGAGTGCATCGCGCCTGGGCTGTACCAGCCACGACACAGCATGTATCTTATCTTTCGAAGAACGCGCTGGAGACTTCTTCCTCTCCTTTCCGGAACCAGAAGGGAGGGGGAGCCAAGCCTTCTCCAGCGTGTTCTTCAAAAGATAAGATGCACGCCACATTGCAGCTGGCAGGGCCTAGGCACGGCTTGCTCTGATCGCACACCGGGGGGGGGGAAGAGGTGAAGGGGACGGGGGGTGGCAGCGGTGGCGAGTGGGGGAGGCAGGCAAACTAGGCACTTGCCTGGGGCACTGGGAGGGGTAGGGAGTTCAATTCATCGCACCCACCCTCCCGGCGGCCTAGGTAAGCGCCTAGTTTGCTTAGTGGGCGAGCCAGCCCTGTGTGGTGGCAGCCAATCAGACTTCAAATGGTCCATCAAAAGCCCCGCTAGGCCAAAGTCCCATCTACTTCCTACAAACCCTTGTCAGATACCAGGAAAGCTATAACCAGATGCCATGGCCACCACGTTGGGGACCACAGGTCTATATCAGGGGTGGCCAAACTTGAGCTGCAAAGAATAACCATCAGATGTTTGAGAGCCACAAGGAAGGAAGGAAGGAAGGCAAATAGATGGGGGGAGGGAAGGAGAAGGGAGAGGTGGAAAGAAAGCAACTTTAACTTTAAATTCATTGTCCAAGCCACCAGCTTGGAGAAGTGATTTAAAGAGACAAATGCCTTCTCCAAACTGGCTGACAGGGTGTTGGGGTGGGGGGGGTGCTTTGAGAGCCATGTGTAAAAGAGGAAGTTTGGCCACCCCTGGTCTACATTATTAATATATAGAAGACAGAAGGCAAAAGAAGGGGATGGCAAAAGATGAGATGGCTGGACAGTGTTACTAATGTAACAAACATGAATTTGAGCAGACTTCGGAGGATGGTGGAAGAGAGGAAGGCCTGGCGTGACTTTGTCCATGGGGTCGCAAAGAGTCAGACTCAACTGTGCGACTGAACAACAAAATCATCATCCAGCTCTGGGAGAAGACACTTCCTCTCAGACATCTGGCACTGTAGGTGCTTATAATCATGTTCAGCAGTGCCTTAAGACATGGTGCCTGCCAGCAGTTTTAAGACCAAGAAAAATGATAAAACCCAATAATGAAAACCAGCATCTGGATAGAGAGGCTGTGGTGCTAGCTTCAAGGCTTTTAACCGCAGCCACTTTTACATTTGCTACAGAAACCTTGAGTGCACAGTGTGGAGAGAGTTTCCCAAAGTAATCTGGTATCCCTCTTGTGTCTGTGATCACTCTGTTTCACTTGAGTAGATGTTTCATCGCCTTAAGCTTCTGTGAATGAATGGGCAAGCTAAAATATATTACGTATCATTTTCTAAGCCTATGAATCAAATGCATATGACAGACAGGTCTAACTATAGTTCTGTAACAGGATAACGAAAAAGAGGTATTGTCTGAAATCTGCGTAGTGAGCCCAGCACCCGTTCTATGTCATTTTGTTCTCGAGCCCTTAAAACAAATGGGCATTTAGGGCAGAAGGAATGGTTACATTATTTAGTCTACATGAAAACTGGGAAGACGTGCTCTGCTCCCCCCCCCCCCAAAAAAAAGCTAACAGGCAGCTTTTCACCAAACTGGCAGCAAAGACAGCAGAATATTTGCACAGATGTAGCAAGCCGGAGAAGTCATTGTCTCTTCCCTTTGAATGTCAACAGACCACACCTAAGCACCTAACGTTTAAATCAATGAAATCTGTTAACAAGCCGCTATGTTTAACAGCTGTGCTGGCATTCAAGGATCTTACAGCATGTCTGTCTTTCTCAGGGCATGTGCGATGCGAAACCACACAGCAGTTACGCCCAGTCCAACATAATCCCTCCCACCTGCGTACATAACAGAGGAGAGGGATTAGGGACTACGGCCCAGGTGGACTGGTTCAGAGAGGGAAAGGAATTCCACACAGGGCATACCTGCCATCCCTCAAGCATTACTCCCTTGTACATCCAATGCTGCCTCAGGAGGGCTAGGCTGTGAGGTAGAAAACACCACATACTGACACGCTGGGGGGAATCGCTTAAACGTGGCAAGATGGCTTCTAATGGCTAGGAATTGGGCAGTGGACTTTTGCAGGACCAGGACCAGAGCACACTGTTATTCAAGAGTTAGTACTTCAGTAACTACCAAAACTTATCAAATCTTAAGGTTTCTCATAATTTTTGGCTCAGCCACTAACCAGATTTATAGGCTTTTGATAGGGGACTGAATGAACTTCTTTTTTTTTAACCGATACTGTGAACCCTCAAAAAGACCAATCAGTGGGGTCTAGATTACCAGGTTTTAAGCTAGATCTGATGGGCTATGGGCATCATTTTAACTGCACCCATCAAAGAGAGCCAGTTTGGTGTAATGTTTAAGTTATTTGGGAGAACTGGGTTCAATTCCCCACTCCTCCACCTGCACCTGCTAGTATGACCTTGGAACAGTCATAATTTTCTCAGAGCTGTTGTGCTCAAAAGCAGTTCTGGGAGAACTCTCTCACCTCCACCTACCTCACAAGGTGTCTGTTGTGAGGCGGGGAAGGGAAAGGAGATTGTAAGCCACTCTAAGACTCCTTTGGGTAGTGAAGGACAAGGTACAAATCCAGCCTCTTCTTCTCTTCTTCTTTTTGTTTTATTCATTCTATCACTTTGTTCTATTAGCTTCCATTATTTTTATATAGTCGACATGATTTTTTCTTCTGTGGGGTACTTTCGAATGCTTCTTTCAAAGCAGAAGGCTAGGTTCAAGCCTTTTTAAAAAAATAACAAATAAGGAAGCACATAACTCTTACCACACTAAACCAAAAAGTTATGTCCACACATAACCAGACAGCTAAGCAGTTACTACAAATTTTAACATACAGTGAAAACTCACTCTGCGCTTACATAAGAAACATTATTTAGAAGGCAGTTTATTTCAAATGGACTTTTAAGGAGGACTAACTATGTTATGATTAATTATACCAGGGATTGCCGAACTTGCTTAATGTAAGAGCCACATAGAATAATCATCAGATGTTTGAGAGCCGGAAGACATAAACATCAGGAGAGGGAAGGAAGGAAACTTTAACTTCAAATACATTGTCCAAGCCACCAGCTGGCTTGGCTTGGATAAGTGATGTAAAGAGATTCAAAGAGCCTTTTCCAAGCTGGCTAATGGGGAAGCTTCAAGAGCCACACATTATGTGTGAAAGAGCCACATGTGGCTCATAAGCTGCAGTTTGGCCACCCCCGAATTATACCATGGCAACCAGCAGAAAGGCTAAGACCTCAATTATACCAACGTAGCAAGGTTTCAGTCACCTCTTATCCAGACAGTGGCGGAAAGTGCTGTCAAGTCACACCAGCCTATGGCAACCCAGTCAGCTTTCCAAAGCAAGAGACACTGAGAGCTGGTTTGCCATTGCCTGCCTCTATGTTGTGACCCTGGACTTCCTTGGTGGTTTCCCATCCAAGTATTAACAAGAGGCAACCGTGCCAAACATCCAAGATCTGACAAGAGTGAGCTAGCCTGGACCATCTAGGTGAGGGCCTTGTCCAGATACCATAGCAACGCATCCCTGAAGAAGTCCCACAGGTCAGACAGATCACGCCAGAAACAAAATACAGCCGCTAGTTCTCAAAGCAGCTATAATATTATCATGGCCCTGATCTGTGACTCCACGCTCCAAACCAAGAGTGGCCAAACTGTACCTCAGTAGCCACATGTGGCTCCCATATATTGTGTAGCTCTCAAAGCCCCCACTGCCCCATCAGCCAGCTTGGAGAACGCATTTTAAAAAGTTGTTTTATTTCTACCTCTCCCTCCTCCCTCCCATCTATTTGCCTTCCTTCCTTCCATTTTCCTTCCTTTCTTCCGGCTCTCAAACATTTCACTTTCATGCCTTGTGGCTTTCAAGCATCTGACATTTATTCTATGTGGCTCTTGCACAAGTTTGGTCACCCCTGCTCCAAACATTACATGAGATCCACATACAGGAAGGGATAATCATACTGTGCACTAATAATTTAAGAACCAAAAAACCATGCTCAGAATATGATCATATGGTGCAACCCACCTAGAACTGCATCACTGCACAGTAGTGTTTTTAATATTTCCCCATGTGCAAAAATTGCACGGAAAGTTCACATTACAAGGATAAGGGTCCTAATTCACCCTAGCTTCCCACAGGCTGGGAATTTCTGCTACAAGGAAGAATTCACACCTGCCGTTCCACACCTTCATGGTACAATTCTAGGAGAGACACTCCACATTTTTGTTTTAGGATTCTGGAGTTTATCAATGGCACAGTGAACAAAAATTTCATTATAGCAGACTTTCCCTTTTTTTAATATAAAAGCCTACTCTCATTATAAAAGTACCCAATTGTTGTATTCAAACCACTAACTTGACTAATAATAACAACAGAATGGGCAGAAGCCATGTAAGCATGAGCCAAAAAAATAGTTGGACTAATATACTTCCATGAGGTGAAAGTAATTATGGCAGTAAAAATCAGTGAAAATCTGTTCTTGCTGTAAATATTTGCAGGATTTTTTTTTTCACCACAGAACCATTGAATCATAGAAGCATACAATTGGAAGGGACCTCCAGGGTCATCTAGTCCAACTGCGTTCCTGTGCATTCCTGGTTTTTTTTTTAAAAAAAGCCTTGATAGTACATATTATCTTGTGTATAAAGCCTGAAAAATTTCCCGCCTCCCTTTCTTCCTCACAAGGTGACTTCTTCGCTTCCAAAGACCTCCAGCAGAATTTTACCCAGGGAAATTCCTGACACGACAGTCATTCATAATGCTACTACTAACTTTTAGAGATTAATACTGGTTTATACCCTGGGTCTGTGTCAGTGTTCCCTCTAAGCTGAGTTAGTGTGAGCTAGCTCACAGTTTTTCAGTCTCTGGCTCACACATTTTTGTCTTCGCTCCAGAAGGATGGCCACTGGCCCATCCAACCCAACATTCTATCTCACAGTGGCCAAAAAAAACAGGTGCTATCAGGAGGCCCACCAGTGTGACACCACTATACACCATGGCCCAACCAAGACTGTCCATAACTTTGAATACACACATAATACATTTTAAAGGCATCTGGAAGTTTAAGAACTTAATTAGAACAGATACAGTCTTTCTCTGTATGTAGAACTGGTACAGCTGTACAGTCAGGAAAGTTTTTATAAGTTTAAGCAGCAAACAATGAACCTGTGCCAAACGTATGCCAGCCATTTATTTTTAAAGTTCTCTCTTCCTCTCTGCTGCAGGGCATTTACTCGACAGATCAAGCTTTTCTCTTCCAAACATGCTGATTGGTTGTTTTGCTGTAATGCCTTTCCGATCTGCTCATTAGAATAAATGCCCTACAGAACCAGAAGCGATTCATGCATTATGCAGTTGACTGACTTGGAAGCAAAGCAGAAAGCCAACGTATTTTACTTCTGTGCCTGCCCCGAGACAAAAACAAGAGGTGCATGCCCACTGAAAGTAGAGCACTTTTATAACTTCCAAGGACTTTGGTAGGAGAGATGAGAGCACCTGCTTAAAAGCCCCGTCCCTTGAAAACAATGGAACTGAAAAGGGCTTAACTGTGTCTGGATTGCTTCCAAAGTTTTTCTGTGAAGATTTTCAGCCTGCACTAGGTGCCAAGATGAGGCAGATATTGCCAAGACACAGCTGGATATGATGGTTAGAATGTCCAACCAGAAATGGGTTCGAATCTCCACTCTTCCACTAAGTTCAGGCTGGTGAGAGAGAACGCTGAAAGAGGTGAGGGAGGAATTGGTTCTGGGTGGTCTCCACATGTTTGAAATACCATGTGGTACCTTGCAGTACTTTTGGGAAGAGAAAGCAGATCATAGAACTGGAAGGGATCTTCAGGGTCATCTAGTCCAACCCCCTGCACAATGCAGGAAATTCACAAGCACCTCTCCCCTCACACACACACTCATTGACCCCTGTTCCATGTCCAAAAGACGGCAAAAAAACCCTCCAGGATCCCTGGCCAAACTGGCCTGGAGAAAAATTGCTGCCTGATCCCAAAGTGGTGAACAGCCAGTTTGGTGTGGTGGTTAAGTGCGCGGATTCTTATCTGGGAGAACCGGGTTTGATTTCCCACTTCTCCACTTGCACCTGCTGGAATGGCCTTGAGTCAGCCATAGCTCTGGCAGAGGTTGTCCTTGAAAGGACAGCTGCTGTGAGAGCCCTCTCAGTCCCACCCACCTCACAGGGTGTCTGTTGTGGGGGGAGAAGATATGGGAGATTGTAAGCTGCTCTGAGTCTCTGATTCAGAGAGAAGGGCGGGGTATAAATCTGCAATTCTTCTTCTTCTAAGAAAGGGTCACAAGAACTAACCACTGATGCAATCCCTCCGGCCCTCCTTCTCACAATCTGCCCAAGTTCATAGCCAACAGATGTCAATCAAAACGTATAGATAAAAATCCACGCAATTTATTTCTCAAATTGTAATCTGCATGCCCAGTGCAGGCAATCCCTCCGGCCTTATTTTAGAACCGGAAGGAAACTACCCCGTGGCAGTACTGACTTAACACTTTTAGGACTAGAAGTCTGCCTGTGATGGAGCTCTGTTCTTCAGTAGCCAACAGACCCCTGACACGGGGCTATTATGCAACAAGCTGAGTTTGTTTCAGTCTTGCTCCTTACCTAAACCCCCGCAGAAAGGCTCTACTGTTTCATCTTAAATACATAGCCTGTAGAAATACTAATTCAATAACAGAAAGGAGAATGCATTTATTCATCTATAACTTTTAACTGGATTTGCAGTTTTTAATAGCCAGTGTAGAAACAGAAGGGGTGTGTGTGTAGAAACAGAAGAGGGGGGGTTGGGGGCAGTGTTCCCTCTAAGCTGAATTAGCGTGAGCTATCTCACAGGTTTTTAGCCTCCAGCTCACACATTTTTGTCTTTGCTCAGGAAAAATGCCCCCAGAGCACGCTAATTGATGGAGTAACTCGCAACTTTAATACCAGTAGCTCACAAAGTAGAATTTTTGCTCACTAGACGCCACAGTTAAGAGGGAGCATTGGTTGGGGGGGTCTCCTCCCCCCACTCTTTTAAGCAAGCAGTATCCTAAAAGGTTGTGTTCACAGCCATCCCAAAATTATTGCTGGAGTCGGAACCACCCCAACTCATAAATACGACGGTTGATGAACATTGTGGCACTGAGACATACTGCTCTGGCAGCTCGCAAACTGCACACATGCCCTGCAAATGTAAGCGGTTTCAAAACTGCCAAAAAACCCACTAATAGACTCAAGTTGCCGGATGGGCTTTTAAATGCAAAACAGAGGCACATTTTCCATCAGCAGATGCCGGCCCAGAAGAAGATGGCATCTTTTATAACCCATCATTCATCTGCAACTACTGCGTTCCAAAGTACAAATCCGCCCTGCATTTTAAACCGGATTCTAAATCATCTGAAATTTAAGGAGGCCTGTCAAATTAAGATCTCATCCAATATTCATGGCCACCAAAAGTCTCTTCTCAAAACAGGGGATGCAACGGCCATTAAGGAAAACCACGTTCACTGAGAATTGAGAACTTGGAGGTTCTCGAACTGTGCTTTCTACAGAAGTGCTGAGCAGAGATGGTTCCAACCAGCGCTTTTTTTGTAGCAGGAACTCCTTTGCATATTAGGTCACACCCCTCGTATCTAGCCAATCCTCCAAGAGCTTACAGGGCTCTTAGTACAGCGCCTACTGTAAGCTCCAGAAGGATTGGCTACATCAGGGGATGTGTGGCCTAATTTGCAAAGGAGTTCCTGCTACAAAAAAAGCCCTGGTTTCAACAGTATGTTCCAGTTTTTCCAGTTCGCCTTTGCCTGGGGGCCATCTTTGGTATCACCTCTTCCCTGGGTATGTCCAAGGATGACTTGAAGCTATATCATTTCAGGTAAAAGAAACACATCTTTTACCTGAGTGAGAACAACCTGGATCACATCTTGAAGTGCCATAAAGTCAGAGCTGATTTGAGGTGATCTCTAGCCTAGGGTTTATAAGACAAAAGTAGTTTACCATCACCTTCCTCTGCATAGCAACCCCGCTCTTCCATGGCGGTTACCAAACCAAGTACCATGCATGGCCAGCCATGTTGTAAGCCACCCTAAGCCAGCTTGTGGGATAGGGCAGGATATAATTAAATTAAATTACATAAGAAAATCAAAAGAGTCCTGCTGGATCAGACCAAGAGCCTATCTAGTCCAACATCCTGTCTCACACAGTGGCCAACCAGTTCCTCTGGACAGTCAACAACAGGGCACAAAGGCCGAGGCCTTCCTAAGAACATCAGAAGAGCCCTGCTGGATCAGACCAGTGGTCCATCTAGTCCAGCATCCTGTCTCACAAAGTGGCCAACCAGTTCCTCTGGAGGGTCAAAAACAGGGCACAGAGGCCAAGGCCCTCATAAGAACATCAGAAGAGCCCTGCTGGATCAGACCAGTGGTCCATCTAGTCCAGCATCCTGTCTCACACAGTGGCCAACCAGTTCCTCTGGACAGTCAACAACAGGGCACAGAGACCAAGGCACTCATAAGAACATCAGAAGAGCCCTGCTGGATCAGACCAGTGGTCCATCTAGTCCAGCATCCTGTCTGACATAGTGGCCAACCAGTTCCTCTGGAGGGCCACCAACAGGGCACAGAGGTCGAGGTCTTCATAAGAACATCAGAAGAGCCCTGCTGGATCAGACCAGTGGTCCCTCTAGACCAGCCCAATGTCTCACAGTGGCCAACCGGTTCCTCTTGAAGGCCAATAACAGGACACAGAGGCTGATGCCTTCCCCTAATGTTGCCTCCTGGCTCAGGGATTCAGAGATTTAGCGCCTCTGAATGTGGAGGTTCCCCTTAGGCACCATGATTAGTAGCCATTGACAGATTCATGAAGGATATAAATCTATTTCATCTGATGATCTTGGAGTACTGGGCTATTCAGACTGCTACAGATGAAGTCAACTCTGCAATTAACTCTTCGCACTCATAAGACACATGCTTCTTCCCCCCTTCCCTGGGGCTGCCTTCAAAGAGATAATAACAACTTAAAGTCATCACGGTCTTCTCATCATCACACTACCCAGCAGACAGACATGGCTACCCACATGAAGAGTCCTTCCCAGTCTCTCAAAACAAGTTTTCTGTGAAACTGCTGCTCTTTCAAACCAGCTCAATGTATTAGGCCCTTTCAGGTACAATACAGTTTTCCTGTTACATAACCTGCATGGTTACCTTTAAGAACAGTACCAGAGCCAAAGGCAGCTCGGACAATTACTACTGCAAGGGACAAAAGGTAGAGGTTACTGCCAATATTGTAAGCGGGAGGTTTCCATCTCAGCAGTTTCAGGTCAGTAGAATGTGAAATTATACCAGTGAAAGCTAGCCATGCTTAAGTAGAAATGAACATGGCTTCATACAGCAATAATGAGCTTCTATGCCAAAGCGAGCGTTTGTGCTTTCAAAGTTGGAACAAAGTTGAAAAACCCTTTAGTCTTTGCTACAGGAATAAAAAAGGTAAAGGTTGTCCCTGTACAAGCACCAGTCATTTCTGACTCTGGGGTGACGTCGCATTATGACATTTTCATGACAGACTTTTTATGGGGCGGTTTGCCATTGCCTTCCCCAGTCATCTACTCTCCCCCCAGCAAGCTGGGTACTCATTTGACCGACCTCGGAAGGATGGAAGGCTGAGTCAACCTTGAGCCAGCTACCTGAACCCAGCTTCCATTGGGATCAAACTCAGGTTGCGAGCAGAGCATGGACCGCAGTACTGCAGCTTACCACTCTGCGCCACGGGGTTCCTCTGTGACATGAATAACTAGCATACAAATAAGAATAACTAATATACAAATAAGAAATATTGTACAAATCCATATTACAAAAATCACCAAAGGAACAATAATAGTACAACAGCCAAAATCAAGACAAGAAGGATGCCAGAAATGTATTGAGCAAAAATAGCAATTATTCCCAGAAAGTTATGAAGGTGTCATACATTTGTATAGCAATAAAGAGCTTCTAAGCCATTATTCAGTAGCTGCTCTTCACTGGTTCAATTCAAAGAACAAGTGGAATTCACTCATGGAATAGATCTTTTGGGGACCCCTCTTCCCACCACAGTCCCTGGCACTTCCTGAGAAAACTGTTCCTGAAGGAAGTCACAAACTCACACTCCCCTACTGTGTACAAGTAGAGGTACCTCTGCTCACAAAAAAGCTGGTTTGGATCCAGTCTTTTTGACCACCTTCAACAGTACTGTCAATTTAAAGGTAAAGGTAGTCCCCTGTGCAAGCACCAGTAATTTCCAACTCTGGAGTGACATTGCTTTCATGGCAGACTTTTTACGGGGTGGTTTGTCAATTTACACAGGCCTAAAACAGCTTCACCCACTTTGGAACGGCTTAAACCACCAGGAAACTGGAAACCGATCCTGGCTCCTTGACAAACCTGCCAGTAGGATACAAGTTTACTACGCTCACATTATTCATTTTTAGATGCCCACTGAAGACTTCACAGTGCGTCAGACCTTAGCTATCTATATCCCCTACAAAACAGGATAGTACAGACATGGCAAAAACAGCACTGTCTATTTGAGTGATCCCTACTGTAGCCGGCAATTTCTTTAAGACAATCATCTCAGTGACTTGGTTTCCAGAAGACAGCTCCAATGTAACACGGTGGTCACAGCCAACTTAAGCTGACCCCACAGGGTCTTCAAGGCGTGAGATGTTCAGAGGTCGTTTCCATTCCCTGTCTCTGTGCAGCAACCCTGGACTTCCTTGGTTGTCTCCCATCCCGATAGTAACCAAAGCCAACACTACTTCTCTAATGCACACCAACGTTAAAAAGAAAATAGAAACTTACCTTGTTGCAGTACAGCATCCATAGCTCATACAGCCTCTCTCGGGATGCCATCCTTCACTTCCTGGTTCGTGGCTCCAACACTCAGGATCCTATCATGCTTGCTTTCTGTTCAGAATGTACAGTGTAGTTCCTGGGCTCAATCCAAGGCGAAAGGAACGGACGGCCTCTACCACTCCCGTGCAGTTCCAGAGGCTAAAGGTGACAATTTGCCCTCTCCTTTTCATCAAGGCCAATTTGGAATTGCTCCCCGCCAGTAAAATGAAGGTTGCTGGGCTTTGAGATGATACTGGAATGGAAGAGCTATAACTCCATCTCATAGGAAGCGCTGGAGACGCCAGGAATTGCCGTTCTTTGCCAGACTCTCAAGTCATCCTCTTCGGAACGCCAAATCAAAAAATCATCAGTTGATCGGTGCAGGAGGGGAAAAAATCCTTTTGAGGTACCCGGTGAAAGGAGCCAGCTGACCACCTGCCAAAAGGAAATGCCCGATAAAGAAGTCGCATCTTTCTTGAAGATGTTTATAGCACCCCAACTAACTCTTCAAGAAGTTCTGGAGCTTGCTGTGACATATACCCATGTAAAATAACAAATTAAAGTTCAAGCTGGGAAAGAAAGAAAGAAAGAAAGAAAGAAAGAAAGAAAGAAAGAAAGAAAGAAAGAAAGAAAGAAAGAAAGAAAGAAAGAAAGAAAGAAAGAAAGAAAGAAAGAAAGAAAGAAAGAAAGAACGAACACTTTTTTCTCATGCATGGTCAATGCTCTGGCTTCTGGACCATGTACCCAAATGCACTCATTTCCCTTGGCCATAGCAGGGAGCTGTGACTCACGAAAGCTGCTGCTGGAATAGACTGTTAAGAGTCCAGTGGCACCTGAGGGACTGTTTTCTGACTTCTCTCAGGACGGAAGCATTGCCAAATAATTTTATTTGTAAAGGAAGGAGAAAGAAAACCCTGCTCACAGCTATGCCAAGAAGTCCCCGAGTCCAAAGCAGTGCTCCCTCTCAGCCGCAGAGTCTTGTGAGCAAAAATTCTACTTTGTGAGCTCCTGGCATTCAAGTGGTGAGCTCCTGCGTAAATGATTGTGCTCTGGGGTCCTTCTTCCTGAGCTAAGGTGTGAGTCGAAGGCTAAAAATCTGTGAGCGAGCTCATGCTAACTCAGCTTAGAGGGAACGCTGGTGCAAAGCCAGGGACTGAGGGACTTGTCTCCCGTTCATTTCTTATTTCTTCTGAAGCCAGCCCACCCACTTTGTGATTTGAAGGCGGGGGGCTTCTCCCCTGGCAAGTTCCCCCCACTCACCCCCCCCCCCAGCCAAATTCCCTTCCCCAGATGGCTGCTGTCCCCGCTTGCCCTCTGCCCCCCATCCTTCCCGGGGTCCCTCCACCCCACCCACCCAGCGCCCCCCCCCCCTCGCAGGCATCAGGAGAGATGGCGAGCGACCGACTCCCTGCCCTCTTGCCCCGCCCCCGCTTGCTGCCCCTTTGCAGCCCCCCCCCCCCCGGGCCTCTCCAGACCCCGAAGTGCCTTACCCCAAAGGAGCGCCGCCGCTTCTGCAGCCACCCTCCGGAGTCAACCCGGATCAGTGAAGGCTGGAGCTGCTGGCAAATGGGAAGCCACATCGCCTGTTTCCCCCCGGGCCACGCCCACATTCCAGCGCTGCTCGCCTCGGCTCCGCCCTGCCCGTCGCGCGTCCCCGCCCCTCCCTTCTCGCGTGCGGGGATGGCGTCATCGGAGGCCTCCGGCGGCCATCTTGGCTCCTGGCAAAACTCCTCTTGCCGCGTTGCGGGGGTGAAACTGGGGGAAGGTTCAGCCGGATCAGCCTCCAAAGGGACAAAAAGTGTCTTATTTATTCCAGCTGGTTCTTCCCGGGATTTGGTGTTTTTGGGCGCGAGAGATTCAGAGTGGAGGGCGGGGTATAAACAGGGCTGTAGCCAGGATTTTAAAAGTCAGGGGGCCTTTTAAAAAGTGGGGGGGGGCACCCTTTCTCATCCGCTGCGGGGTTTGCTGTTTCTCAGAAGCTTTCTGGAGTAGGGGCAAAACCTGGAGTGACCAGATCGAGGCAGCCAACCTTAAAACTTTGGAGTTAAGAAGGGGCTGCACTTTCCATGCAAGCAAGGAGGTTCCTTCCTTCTCTCTCTCCCCCCAGCCTGTTCCACGCAGCTTTCCGCTCCTCCGCCTCCATGCTCTCCGCCTGCTGCTTTTGCTGCTTCAGTGCACTGTGCCCCACTCAGCCCTCCCGGTTCCGCCTGCTGCTCATGACAAAAATAAAAATGGCTGCACCTTGGAGGGGTCCCTGGAGGTCAGGGGGCAGTGCCCCCACAGGCCCCCCTGTGGCTACAGGCCTGGGTATAAATCCAGTAGCTTCTTTTTCTTCTCTTCATTTGTCACTGCCAGTTCAGGCTAGGTTTGCCTTCTGTAACATGGGAAATTCCTGGAGATTTGGGAATGGTACCTGCCTGGGGAGGGTGGAGTTTGGAGAGGGGAGATGCCATTTCCTCCAGGGGAACTGACATCTGTAAGTGCAGAAATCCATGATCATTCCGGACCACTCCAGTCAGGCTGCCAACTGTTGTAGAGGCCCCATCCAGGTCTATATGTAGTTAGGATTTCTTGCCTCATTTTACATCACTTTTTCCTTAGTTATATTGTGTCTTTTGTGTGTTGTGGTGCTATAGCGAGAGCCAGCATATTGTGTTTAGGAGTGGTGGATTCTGTTCTGGAGAACCAAGTTCAATTCCCAACTCTTCCACATGAAACCAGCTGGGTGATCTAGGGGTCAGTCACAGGTCTGCCAAAGCTCTCTCAACCCCCCAAAAACAAGTCTAGCATAATGCTAAAAGAGTTAGAACTTATGGCTGCCAGACAATCTTAGGATCTCCTGGCTATACTACACAAATGCCATATTCTTGTTGTAGGGTGATAGCAAAGGACTAAAATCTGGAGGGCTTAGGATCAAATCCTTTATTTTCTATGGAAGCTTACTGGGTGTCCTTAGGCTAGGCTTGCCAAGTCCCTCCTGGCGATCAGCGGGGGATGCGGGGACTTACCTGGAGAAAGAGAAAGGCCCCGGCCTCATTGCTGACATCACACAGGAAGTTATGTCATCACATGTGCAGTAATGAAGTGGCAACAATATCAGCAAGCGTTGGAATAAATGTGATAAAAATGGAATATCAGTGTGAAGAGTGAAGCAAAAGAGTGTGGCATGCTTGCTAACGAGTGGTTGCTTTGAAATGTAGGAGTACTATGTACCATTGAATGATTTATTGTATGATTATTTTATAGGCATTAAACTGCAGCTTGGATAAAGCAGTAGTGCAAAACAGGAACTCAGTCCGGTTGTGTCTGTAAGGTGATGTTGGTACTTGGAACTTTGTTTAAGTATCCTCTGCATACATTGTGCAAATCCAGATCTTTCTATGAATTTTTGATACCAATAAAGAAGTTGGAATTTCTACATTATTGGAGAAGGCATTCTTTATTTGAACTCCAGTGAGTACTGAACTGAATAAGAGGTACTTTATACACAGAGCTGTCGCTTTTCTTCCAGTCTCCTGTCGATGTGACTTTTTCCCCCATTGCTTACTCACCTGGGGATTGGCAACACTAAGCCAGAGGCATCCCCCAGCCTATAAGTTCTGCCTCAGGAAGTTTTGTCTGGTCGAAGGGGACTGCTACACCCTCATCGATTTGCTATGCTAGTGCACCTTTAGTTTCTAGTGGTGCCAGAAAATGTTAACAATTTAAGATCATTCTTGTACCCGCCCACTCAAGGGATAGGATCGTGCTAGACTTCTGCATTTTTCAAGGCATTCTTAATCATTTGGACCTGTCCCGTGGCACAGAGCGTTGAAGCTGACACACTGCACTCCTAAGCTCTGCTCACGACCGGAGTTCGATCCCCGGCGGAAGCTCAGTTTTCAGGTAGCCGGCTTGAGGTTGACTCCGCCTTCCATCCTTCCGAGGTCAGTAAAATGAGTACCCAGCTTGCTGAGGGGAAAGCGTAGATGACTGGGGAAGGCAATGGCAAACCACCCTGTAAAAAGTCTGCCATGAAAATGTTGTGAAAGCAACGTCACCCCAGAGTCGGAAACCTTTCCTTTCCTGTTTCTTATTGTTCATGTACACAAACTTCAAATTACACATTAACTTTAATTCCTGCAGGACTGCATGCATGGAAGGAGTAATAACGAGGAAGCAACTCCTCTGTTGTCAGTTAGCTTTTATGGGCCTCTGCCAGGTGTGGAGATAAGGTGAAACCGCCAGCACCAGGCAGCTCTTTGTCTGAGGATCACGGGAGATTATATTCTGCCTAACGGCATTTTTAAAATTTGTAAATATAGCCAAAGTCGGCTAACATCTTTAATTGGAAGATCACAGTAAACATTTTCAGACATTTGGGTTGCGGCGCTACGCACAATTCCTCCAGTTGGAGTTGCCGGGTCCCCCTGGTAGGGGAAGGGGGCAGGGGTTAGGGTTGCCAACCCCCAGGTGGGGGCAGGGGATCCCCCAGTTTGGAGGCCTTCCCCCCACTTTAGGGTCATCAGAAAGTAGGGAGGGGAGGGAAATGTCTGCACTCCGTTATTCCCTATGGAAACCAATTCCCATAGGGTATAATGAAGAACTGATCAGTGGGTAACTGGGGCTCTGGGTGGGCCTGTTTTTTGAGGTAGAGGCATCAAATTTGTAGCTTAGCTTCCAATGCCTCTCCCCAAAATGCCCTCCAAGTTTCAAGATAACAAGTTTTATTAAATTTAACAGGGAAAATTAGGGAATTGGGGGAAGGATCAGGGATAGGATACAGAAAATAAAAGAATAGATTACAGTTATTACTGCATCAAGAAAAACAAAAGAAAAATATAATTCATTATACCTGCAAGTACTCAAAAGTAATTCATAGATATTACCTTTAAAGTCTACAAATATTTTTGATCTTTTGTTATTACTGTAAAATTCCCCTGTTTTACCAACTATTTAGTGGCAGATTCCGGATTCTTATCTATCATATCTGTGACCATACAAAACCAAATCTATGTTTCTTTAATCTACAAAAAGCAACAGAAGGAAGAAAAAAAAGAGAAAGAAAGGTTCAAATTCTAGTCTTCAGTACTAGCTTATCAACCAAGAGGTTTCAATATGTAGCAACAGCAGCTGCCATTCTGTCTAATTTACAAAGGAATCTCAAGGCTAAACAAAAATAAAACAAGCTTCTCATTAACCATGAAAGGCTTTTGAGTTAGATGGGTACAGTTATGATACTCATGTCTTATTAGCAAATGTTGATAACTTTAGGCATCTATTTGAACAATTAGCTCTTTTTAATAAACAAAAAGGATGGGTTTTCAAAAAGAAAAGAGAAAAAGTAAGCAAAGGAGGAGAAGAAAAAAAACCCACAAACCCGTGGAATGCTGTTTTTACAGCAGCCCTCATCAGAACTCGCTAGCCATTCCCAATTGCTCCCACAACTTCACACTAAACAGAAAACGGAACCTTGATCTATAGGGAAGATTCATCTCACTCCCATCAAATTGTACTCATTTACCTCCCTGAAAAGCAAAGTAAAAAGATCTTAGTGGATTAATTCATTGGCAGACATCTCCATGCATGGGAATGGACAAAGGATACCTCCTCACCAACCATTCAAGAAAAAGCAAAAATATTAAAGATATGTACACACTTTCCTTATATATATGTATGTGTGTATGTAATTCTAGCTACAGTAGTCCAAATTCTAATTAAACAGATTAATGTTTAGCCTTACATTAGCGTATATTTAAATTTTAAAAAGAGGTGTTTTAATGACACATTAAAGTGTCATTAAAACACCTCTTTTTTTAGCAGCAGATTGTTAAACTTCATTATGATTTTGAGCTTTGCAGAAAATCACACCAAACCAAAACAAGCTGCCCATTCAATTTGAAAAATAAAAAACCAAATAATTCTGCTTTAGGTTTTTGAGATAGACGCACCAAATTTTCAGCATAACATCCGGTGCCTCTCCTCAAAACACCCTCCAAGTTTCAAAAGGATTGGACCAGGGGGTCCAATTCTATGAGCCCTCAAATAAGGTGTCCCTATCCATTATTACCAGTGGAGGGAAGGCATTTAAAAGGTGTGGTCCTTTTAAATGAGATGGCCGGAACTCCCTTTGGAGTTCACTTATGCTTGTCACAACTTGCTTCTGGCTCCACCCCCAAAGTCTCCTGGCTTCACCCCCAAAGTCCCCAGATATTTCTTGAATTGAACTTGGCAACCCTAGTTAGGATTGCCAGCATCAGGCTGGGAAACTCCTGAAGATTTGGGAGTGGAGCCTGGGGAGGACAGGAACCTCAGTGGGGTACAGTGCCATGAAGTCCACTCTCCAAAGCACCTACTTTCTCCTGGAGAACTGATCTCTGTAGTCTGGAGATGAGCTGTAATTCCAGTGGAATTCCCGTGTCCCACCTGCAGGCTGGCATCCCTACCTCCAATACGTGTCGTCACCATTTTGTGTGACTAGGACAAAACACATGTTTTCCACTTTCAGTACTTTGCAAACACACACCCTGAAAATAGGGCTGCCAATCCCCAGTTGGGGACAGGGGATCCCCCAGTTTGTACCCCCCCCCCGCTTCAGGGTCATGAGAAAGTGGTGGGGAGGGAAATGTCAGCCAGGCACTCCATTATTCCCTACGGAGACGGATTCCCATAGGGTATAATGGAGAATTGATCTGTGGATATCCAGGGCTCTGGAGGAGCTGTTTTTTGAGGTAGAGGCACCAAAGTTTCAGCATAGCATCCAGTGCCTCTCCTCAAAACACCCCCCAAGTTTCAAAAAGATTGGATCAGGGGGTCCAATTCTGTGAGCCCCAAAATAAGGTGCCCCTATCCTTCATTATTCCAAATGGAGGGAAGGCATTTAAAAGGCATGCAATTCCTTTAAATGTGATGGTTAGAACTCCCTTCAGAGTTCCACTGTGCTTGTCACACCCTTGCTCCTGGCTCCACCCCCAAAGTCCACAGATATTTCTTGAGTTGGACCTGACAACCCTACCTGAAAAATCCAGGGCTCCAGTCGTGCATATCATATGAACATATGAAGGTGCCTTCTACTGAATCAGACCCTGGGTCCATCAAAGTCAGTATTGTCTACTCAGACTGGCAGCGGTTTTCCAGGGTCTCAAGCTGAGGTTTTCCATGCCTATTTGCCTGGATCCTTTTTTAGTTGGAGATGCCAGGGATTGAACCTGGGACCTTCTGCTTACCAAGCAGATGCTCTACCAGTGAGCCACCATCTCTCCCAAAAGTCATTATTCTCTACTCAGACTGGCAGAGGCTCTCCGGGGTCTCAAGCTGTGGTTTTTCATGCCTATTTGCCTGGACCCTTTCTTAGTTGGAGATGCCAGGGATTGAACCTGGGACCTTCTGCTTACCAAGCAGATGCTCTACCACTGAGCCACCATCTCTCCCTAAAGTCAGTATTGTCTACTCAGACTGGCAGCGGCTCTCCAGGGTCTCACTGAGGTTTTTCACGCCTATTTGCCTGGACCCTTTTTTAGTTGGAGATGCCAGGGATTGAAACTGGGACTTTCTGCTTACCAAAAGGGAGACATGCATTGCCTTAATTGCACAAAATGGCGGCTGTCCATAAAGGGGGATCACATGGATGCTGCTCTCTCCTTATGTGTGGTTATATCATCAGAACAGAACATCTGAAAAGAATATATGTATAATTTTTTCCTTACTAAACAAACCAATGGTGTCGCTGAGTCATGAACTGTGTGACACAGAGCATTGGACTGGATGGGCCATTGGCCTGATCCAACATGGCTTCTCTTATGTTCTTATGAGATATGAAAGGTACAATCCTTCAAATACCAATTGAGGAGTGAGTCCCATTGAAGTAAACGGAATTCATTTCTTCGGTTTACACTTTGAGCGCTTCATCAATGCTGACCGAATTTCAGCTGTTGCACATTCATTTGCCTCTCCAGTCTTTTGACTTAGAAAGGTGGCTGAGTAAGGGATTAAAATGTCACAAAACAAAAGAGTTATTATATCCTGTTGATATGTAGGCAGCACATATGTACGCAACAAAAGCTATGGGCTTTTTCTAAAAAAAAAAAGTAGAGCCAGAGAAGACAAGAAATAGAAAATAACACCACTCAAAGTATTTCCAAATGTTTAAAAATTAGTTGCAGAGCACATCCGTATAAATTGATGCAGAAATGCATTGGACAAGAATGTCAGTAGTCCCAAAAGGTGCCAAGCCGAAGCTAATTTTAACAAATACATGTATTGTTAGGACAAAGTTTGAGTCCATCAGCATGTTTAAAGACCAAGGCTTGATGTCATGGGGTGTGGCCTAATATGCAAATGAGCTCTTGCTGGGCTTTTTCTACAAAAAAACCCCTGTGTGAAACAATGGCAGTGTCAGGGGGTGTGGCCTAATAAGTAAATAAGTTCAACCGGAAAAAAGCCATTTAAGACCAACAAAGTTTAATTCTGGGGTATAAGCTTTTGCGTGCATGCACACTTGTTCAAATGCATTGAAAGAGACGTCCTCAGGGCTTTTTTTGTAGCAGGAACTGTTTTGCATATTAGACCACACCCCTGATGTAGCCAATCCTCCTGGAGCTTACAGTAGGCCCTGTACTAAGAGCCTTGTAAGCTCTTGGAGGACTGGCTACATCAGGGGTGTGTGGCCTAATATGCACAGGAGTTCCTACTTCAAAAAAAGCCCTGGACATCCTCAAGCCTTATGTGTAGGTGTGGGAGAGTTAGTTCACACTTGCCAGGAAGGGCTAGTTAAGAGTCAAGATGCATAAAAAACTCGGCAATTAGTAAAGACTGGGTTAAAGCAGTTGGCAAGATGTGTGAATAGCAACAAATTAGCATACTGGACTTAAGTTTTGCTCTATTGTTTCAGACCAGCACAGCTACCCCCACCGGAATCAATCTTGTATTTTTAGGGTAATGGTAGATCGGCCACTGTTTTCTCAGATTTCTGACAGTGGGTGGAAGAGTTCTCATACAGCTATGGAAAACTGAATAGCTAACTCAAGGAAATGGGGGAGGCCTCTTTGGTGTAGTGGTTAAGTGTGCGGACTCTTATCTGGGAGCACCAGGTTTGATTCCCCACTCCTCCACCTGCACCTGCTGGAATGGCCTTGGGTCAGCCATAGCTCTGGTAGAGGTTGTCCTTGAAAGGGCAGCTGCTGTGAGAGCTCTCTCAGCCCCACCTACCTCACAGGCTGTCTGTTGTGGGAGAAGAAGATAAAGGAGATTGCAAGCCACTCTGAGACTCTGATTCAGAGAGAAAGGCAGAGTATAAATCGGAGAGCCAGTATGGTGTCATGGTCAAGTGTGCGGACTCTTATCTGGGAGAACCAGGTTTGATTCCCCACTCCTCCACTTGCACCTGCTGGAATGGCTTTTGGTCAGCCATAGATCTGGCAGAGGTTGTCCTTAAAAGGGCAGCTGCTGTGAGAGCTCTCTCAGCCCCACCCACCTCACAGGGTGTCTGTTGTGGGGGAGGAAGATAAAGGAGATTGTGAGCCGCTCTGAAATTCGGAGTGGAGGGCGGGATATAAATCCAATGTCGTCGTCTTCTTCTTTCCTTTATTTCTAAAACTTATAAAGAAGTATTTGCCTTCTATCAAGAGCTATTTAAAACTGTCCACAGCTTCTGCCTGCCTTTCCAGACAGCACAGCTTTCACACAGCCAATGAGCTCTTGTGTAGATCTCGTACAAGGCTGCACCTTCTTTCCATTGTGATCTGCGTTACAGCCACAGCAACAGGGCTGGCCCTGGACTATCTGACACCCTAGGCAAGGATTAACTTCGGGTGCCCCCCAAAACACACTGATAACCACATGAGGGGCACCCAAATCAGGACACCCAGAAGTCCAGTGCCCTAGGCAATTGCCTAATTTGCCTAGCGGCAGAGCCCGCCCCGCACAGCCACTGAGTGCAACGGGTTTAGAAGGGTGCAGCTCTGGAGAGCCAGCTTGGTGTAGTGGTTAAATGCGCAGACTCTTATCTGGGGGAACCGGGTTTGATTCCCCACTCCTCCACTTGCAGCTGTTGGAATGGCCTTGGGTCAGCCATAGTGGTTAAGTGTGCGAACTCTTATCTGGGAGAACCGTGTTTGATTCCTCTCTCCTCCACTTGCAGCTGCTGGAATGGCCTTGGGTCAGCCATAGTGGTTAAGTGTGCGGACTCTTATCTGGGAGAACCGTGTTTGATTCCTCTCTCCTCCACTTGCAGCTGCTGGAATGGCCTTGGGTCAGCCATAGTGGTTAAGTGTGCGGACTCTTATCTGGGAGAACCGTGTTTGATTCCTCTCTCCTCCACTTGCAGCTGCTGGAATGGCCTTGGGTCAGCCATAGTGGTTAAGTGTGCGGACTCTTATCTGGGAGAACCGTGTTTGATTCCTCTCTCCTCCACTTGCAGCTGCTGGAATGGCCTTGGGTCAGCCATAGTGGTTAAGTGTGCGGACTCTTATCTGGGAGAACCATGTTTGATTCCCCACTCCTCCACTTGCAGCTGCTGGAATGGCCTTGGGTCAGCCATAGTGGTTAAGTGTGCGGACTCTTATCTGGGAGAACCGTGTTTGATTCCTCTCTCCTCCACTTGCAGCTGCTGGAATGGCCTTGGGTCAGCCATAGTGGTTAAGTGTGCGGACTCTTATCTGGGAGAACCATGTTTGATTCCTCTCTCCTCCACTTGCACCTGCTGGAATGGCCTTGGGTCAGCCATAGTGGTTAAGTGTGCGGACTCTTATCTGGGAGAACCATGTTTGATTCCTCTCTCCTCCACTTGCATCTGCTGGAATGGCCTTGGGTCAGCCATAGTGGTTAAGTGTGCGGACTCTTATCTGGGAGAACCATGTTTGATTCCTCTCTCCTCCACTTGCAGCTGCTGGAATGGCCTTGGGTCAGCCATAGTGGTTAAGTGTGCGGACTCTTATCTGGGAGAACCGTGTTTGATTCCTCTCTCCTCCACTTGCATCTGCTGGAATGGCCTTGGGTCAGCCATAGCTGTAATAGAGAGCCAATTGGTTGTAGTGGTTAAGTGCGCAGACTCTTATCTGGGGGAACCGGGTTTGATTCCCCACTCCTCCACTTGCAGCTGCTAGCACGGCCTTCGGTTAGCCATAGCTCTTGTAGGAGTTGTCCTTGAAAGGTGAGAGCTCTCTCAGCCCCACCTACCTCACAGGGTGTTTGTTGTGAGGGAGGAAAATAAAGGAGATTGTGACTACTCTGATTCAGAGTATAGGGCGGGATATAAATCCAATATCATCATCATCTTCTTCTTTTCCCTGTTGAAGTGAGAGACTCACTTCCTGTTGAAGTGACTCATTCACTCTTTCTTATGCACAGTCGTGATCAAAAGCATCCCACCCTGGGCTGCAACATGGAAGCTGTCTCCCCACCGCCCCCCAGGCAACCCAGTAGAGGGGGTCATCTTCCGTTGGGGAAATGACCCAGGAGAGGCGTGAACCACCCCTCTCCAATATCACAGCTCTAATCCGGAACCTGTAGCAGCCCAAGCTGGCCTGATCCAGGGCTGTGATCAGAGAGCAGGCAGCACAGACAGCACCCCTATTTGATTTGGCAGCGCCCCCATCAATTTAGGAGCCCCGTGGCACAGAGTGGTAAAGCGGCAGTACTGCAGTCGGAGCCCTCTGCTCACAACCTGAGTTCAATCCCGGCGGAAGGTGGTTCAGGTAGCCGGCTCCAGGTTGACTCAGCCTTCCATCTTTCTGAGGTCGGTAAAATGAGTCCCCAGCTTGCTGGGGGGAAAGTGTAGATGACTGGGGAAGGCAATGGCAAACCACCCCGTAAAAAGTCTTCCGTGAAAACGTTGTGAAAGCAATGTCCCCCAGAGTCAGAAACGAGTGGTGTTCGCACAGGGGACTACCTTTACCTTAAGTACATGATTACTCAGGATATTTAATCAAAGGAGTTTTAATCAGATGAAAGGAAAGGAATATACTCCATACAACCTTTAACAGGTGGAAAGTTTGCATACAAATCTTCCTCCTATAAAATGGACACAATGCAGGCCCTTTGACATCCTCTCTCAAAAAGATGTTTGGACGGCAGGTGTATGATGCTAATGGGTGGGGAGGTTTCTGAGTTTTTTGCAGAGGGAATGCTGTTGAATCGTGGGTTCAGGTAGCCAGTCCAAGGTTGACTCAGCCTTCCATCCTTCTGAGGTCGGTAAAATGAGTACCCAGCTTGCTGGGGGGGGGGGGGGAGTGTAAAAGACTGGGGAAGGCAATGGCAAACCACCCAGTAAAAAGTCTGCCGTGATAATGTCATGATGCGACATCACCCCAGAGTCGGAAACGACTGGTGCTTGCACAGGGAACTACCATTACCTTTTACCTGTCGGTTTGGTGGCACCCCCAGCTCAGTCTCCCCATTTAAGACTCCTTGCCCACCTGTTGGGCTCACTCCCTGCCCTGCCAGCACACTAGGACATGCTCTCTTTTGGGTGGAGAGGCGTGGGAGTAGGAGTGTGGTGGATCCTTTAAATTCAGTTCTGCTTTGAACTAACCCTATGAAAAATGGAACACTCCATGTAGATCTGGAATGACGGAGAGAACAGGAGCTGAATCCAAGGAGAGGCATTTCTAGGTGGAGCTAGACCTGCTGCCAGGCACCCAACCAGGCAGACCTCTGCTGCCAACCCACTGGAAGGGAATCAAAAGTTCATCAGATATAGGCTGGCAGCAGCAGGGCATACATGCTGTAGACCCCCTCTGCCAGCTTTCTGAACCATTGTCAGGTACACCCCAGGTGTGCCTTTAATATTATCGTTGTAATTGTATTTGTATTGTAATTATATTGTAATGAACCCTATTCGAGTATTGCAATTAACCATTCCAGAGAGGCTATTGGAGGAATTAAGCAGATTGGAGACTCTATGATTTTAACAATTTGTCTAGGTGGGATGCAGAAAGTCCTGTTCAGTGGTCCATTTGTGACACAGCATCGTTTAGCGGACAAGTCCCGTGGCGCAGAGTGGTAAAGCTGCAGTACTGCAGTCTGAGTTCTCTGCTCACGACCTGGGTTTAATCCTGGCGGAAGCTGGTTCAGATAGCTGGCTCCAGGTTGACTCAGCCTTCCATCCTTCCAAGGTGGGTAAAATGAGTACCCAGCTTGCTGGGGGGGAAGTGTAGGTGACTGGGGAAGGCAATGGCAAACCACCCCGCAAAAAGTCTGCCGTGAAAGCAACGTCACCCCAGAGTCGAAAACGACTGGTGCTTGCACAGGGGACCTTTCCTTTTTCCTTATTTCTCAGAGGGCTATAAAATGAAAGGAAATACATTTAAATAAAAATAATGTGGAAAAATGTTAAATAATTTCACGGGCGTTTGTGATGCAGTAGTTCTTTCTTCCATGGATCAGCCTAGATACACAGCCCGCATAGCAGTACCATCCTAAGCAGAGTCAAATGTAGAAACGTTTTCAGGTTTAAAAAAAATATAATGTATTTATATCAGTATATACAGAGAGAGAGAGATGCCATCTTGAAGGGAAAAAAATAATATTCTACCTATAATCACGAAGGACAATTAAACAGACTTCAGAATTCACAACCAGCTTCAATGGAAAATGTAACTTAAAGGAAAGAGAAGGGAGGAAGGAAGGAAGGAAGGGAGGGAGGAAGGAAATATTTCTAACAACTCTGTGTCTATGAACATGCATAAATAAGCACACACAAACACACACAAACAAAAATTGCCAGTACAACACCCTAACTTTCTCCATGTTACAGATTTGCAAATCTAAACTCTTGGCGCTCACTAGAACACTCCATCCAGAGAGGGACGTATTACATTGATGCCATGAATCAGTCGTGGCTGGATCTCTGGTAAGAACACAACTTCTTTTTCGAACGTTGGGTGACAAGGTACATATTTGCATGTTTCCGGTGGGAGTTTTTGATTGCACTGCAAGGGAGTCAGGTCCAAGATACCTTTTTCGTTCATGTACCAAGATCCTGCGATTTCTTTTGCAGGGCATAAATCCGGAGGCGTGACCATACTCGTGAGCTTGGGCTTCATCACAAACTGCAGCAGGTCTTTCTTAAAGAATTCCCAGGAGTTCTGTCGGAGGAAGACCTGACACAGCTCGTCATCACTGAAAAAGGGGGAGCCCAGAGTTGAGAGTGAGACCCCATTTCTGTTTCCTCAACAGCGATTCAGCCAGAACCAATTTGTTGTACTCAGGGGTCGTTTTGTAAAAAAATAGGTGGTGGAGTTCATTGGCATAACTTATTAGCATATACTGCCCCCCACCAGCCAAAAGCAACTCGATGCGAGAAAGGAGAGCTCCAGGTGAACGAGGCCTGATTGGGTTGGCTAGAGATCCAGCCAGCCCAAGCAGGCCTCGCTCGCCTGGGGCTCTCCTTGGCCATCCCCCCCCCCCACACACACAGAGTCAAAAGGCAAGCAAGCCACCTACCGCCCAAAATCACATAAGAAGTGAAGAAAGGGTGGTGCAGGCTTCTCCAGGGGTTAATAATGGCTGCTGGGGATGTGGCAAAGCCCCTGGTGGCTGGCTGGCTGGCTGGCTGGCTGGCTGGCTGCCCGCTCTCCTAATCCAGGGATTGTTATGCAACTGCACCTACTATACCAGGAGTGGCCAACGGTAGCTCTCCAGATGTTTTTTGCCTACAACTCCCATCAGCCCCAGCCAGCATGGCCAATGGCTGGGACTGATGGGAGTTGTAGGCAAAAAACATCTGGAGAGCTACCGTTGGCCACCCCTGTACTATTCAATCGACAAGGTAGGTGGGGAGGAAGAAGGGGAACTCTCAGAAAGGTTCAGGAACTGCGCTCCTGTAAGCTCCTGCTGAATTCATGGCCTGGTTGTACTTACCTGGGATACTTGACCTTGATTTTGCCAAATTTCATGATGGTGGCATCGTCAGCACATTCCTCAAGCTTGTCTTTTTTCAAGCGGATGAGGTCCGCCCCTTTGCTGACCAAGATCATGGGACGGTTATCTTCCAGATTGACCTAAAGGGGAACAGCAAACAATATAAAAGGGAGCTTCCACACATCGTATGCAATTTTTCTCTAAAAAAAATAAATAAATTATGCAAAATTGTACAATGTGTCTACATTAGGGTTGCTAATCCCCAGTTGGGGGCAGGGGAATCCCTGGTTTGGAGGCCCTCCCCCCGCTTCAGGGTCATCAGAAAGCCAGGGGAAGGGAGGGAATGTCTGCTGGGCACTCCGTTATTCCCTATGGAGACCAATTCCCATAGGATATAATGGAGAATTGATCTGTGGGTATGTGGGGCTCGAGGGGAGGCTGTTTTTCGAGGTAGAAGCACCACATTTTCAGCATAGTATCTGGTGCCTCTCCTCAAAACACCCCCCCCCCCAAATTTCAAAAAGATTCAGCCAAGGGATCAAATTCTATAAACCCCAAAAGAAGGTGCCCCTGTCCATTATTTCCAAATGGAGGGAAGGCCTTCAAAAGGCATGTGATCCCTTTAAATGTGATAGCCAGAACTTCCATTGGAGTTCAGTTGTGCTTGTCATACCCTTGGTCCTGACTCCATCCCGCAAAGTCTCCTGGCTCCACCCACCCCCAACGTCTCCTGGCTCCACCCCCAAAGTCCTCAGATATTTCTTGATTGACTGGGGAAGGCAATGGCAAACCACCCCGTAAAAAAGACTGCCGTGAAAATGTCGTGATGCGACGTCATCCCAGAGTCGGAAATGACTGGTGCTTGCACAGAGGTCTACCTTTACCTTTTTATGGAATGTATCAGACTGCATTTGTTTAGATTTTTGCTGCTTTACACTGATGATTTCACACTGATAAGTACATTATAAGTAACTGGTCCAAGACTGTACAGGAGATGATGCAATATAAAAACGTTTTTAAAAACCCATGCTGTTGTATCCGTGGTGACACTCACACACACACAGGTTGCTAACAGCATTTTAGCTAATTCCTGGAGATTTGTTTTGTGGGGGGGAAGGAAGTCAGTGGGAATGTAATGCCACAGCTCCAATGCTGCCATTTTTTTCTCCAGTAAATGATCTTTGTATTCTGGCAATCTTTTATAATTCTAGGAGAACTCTAACAGAGACCCAAAAAAGTCTGGCCAAAGGCATGGAATATACTCACTAAATAATCCCCTTTATACAGTTCATCCACTCTGATATACACAGCTGCAGCGGCAGAAGCTGGTATCTCTCCATAGGGTGAACAGTGTACTGATTGCTTTCCCACAACTCCGGATATAACATTTTGTACAACTTCTCTGTCATCGTCTGGCAGACGAAGGAACGAACTGGAATTCAGAAGATAATAGATTTAGAGTTCAAGCCTTTCTTTTACCCTTGATGTAGCCAATCCTCCAAGAGTTTACAGGGCTTTTAGTACAGGGCCTACTGTAAGCTCCAGGAGGATTGGCTACATCAGGGGTGTGTGGCCTAATATGCAAAGCAGTTCCTGCTATAAAAAAGCCCTGGATGTTTGAAAGCCACAAGACAAGGAAGGAAAGGGGAGGGAAGGGGAGGGGAGGAAGGAAGGAAGGAAGGAAGGAAAGGAAAGGAAAGGAAAATCTGGAAAGATGGAGGAAGGGAAGGAAGTAAATAGATGGGGAGGGGGAGGGAGAGATGGAAAGAAAGCAACATATGCATTGTTAAGGCAACAGCTGGCTTGGCTTGGCAAAGTGATTTAAAGAGACAAATGCTTTTTCCAAGGCAGCTGACCAGGCAGTGAGGGCTTTGAGAGCCACACAATATGTGTGAAAGAGCCTCAGTTTGGCCACCCCTGGCCTACCAGAATTTGTTGGCAGGGCTGCAAGTTGCCAGGCTCCCTCTCCATGCCCTCCATTGCGAGTGCTTTGAAAGAACTCCAAAGGTGACCTTTGCATCCCCACCACTGGCAGTACATCCTGGAAAGCCAACTCAAACCCGCTTCTCACCTGCTCTCGTCAGCGTTATCCACTTTCATCACAACACTTTTACGAGGCCGGCTTAACGCAGAACTCTGTTTCCCAGAGTCTTGGTTTGGGAACATCTGGCTGACATAGCGGGCTTTCAGTTGGCTCAGTTCTTGTCCAGAGAAGGAGTTCCATTTGGCACTTTTGAATCTGTCCACATGGACAATATCTGAAACTAGGCAAAGTTGTAAAAATTAGCTTCTTTCTCTTATTGCCCAATGTGCACTCTTTACTACTGTCAATATTTCACTTAAAATTTTGTTGCCTTTGAGCTAGGCCTGCAGGGTCTGAACTCGGGCAGGGGTGGAATTCTAGCAGGAGCTCCTTTGCATATTAGGCCACACCCCAGATGTAGCCAGTCCTCTAAGAGCTTGCAAGGCTCCTTTTTTGTAAGCTCTTGGAGGATTGGCTACATCATGGGTGTGTGGCCTAATATGCAAAGGAGCTCCTGCTGGAATTTCACCCCGGGAGCTAGGGTTGCCAGGTTCCCCCTTGGTCCCCAGTGGGCGAGGGAGAGTAAGGCTGCCAGATCTGAGTGGGGAAACTTCTAGAGATTTGGGGGTGGAGTCTGGGGAGAGTGCGGTCTGGGAAGTGGGGGACCTCAGCAGGGTGTAATGCCACAGAGTCCACCCTCCAAAGCATCCTTTTCTCCAGGGGAACTGATCTCTCTGGTGTAATTCCAGGGGATTACAGATGAGCTGTAATTCCAGGCGATCCCCAAGTCCCACCTGGAGGCTGGCATCCCTACTTCATGCCCATAGAAAGGCTTAGCAATGCAAATGAACAACATGACCACTGAAAACTGACCAAGACAGAGTGTTCCCTATAAAAGCCAATTTTAACAAGAGAGAGGGATTCAAAGTGTTTTAAAAAATGGATTAACTGGGAAACTCCCCGCCCCCCCAGTTCTATATTTTTCTATGTCGTTTGAAAATCATAAATAAGATAAATGGAAGTCCAGTGGCACTTGAAAATTTATTCGAGTAGCAGCTTTCAGAAGCCAGAGCACACTTCATCAGATGTGTGCCATGTATGTCCAAAGGAGATCTATTTATACCTAAAGTTGCAAGCAACAGAAAAGCAGGAGGGGTGATATTTGAGAAAGGAAAGCCATTTTGGAACACAGACCAATCAAAGAGAAAACTATCTATTCATAATTAAACAGGATTTGAATTAAATGTTTTCATACTGGTTTCTGAGTAGGGTGAATTTTTAGGTCAAATTTGTGTCCATTTATACTGTCCGGGACTGTCCGGTTTGTCCGCTGTAAACAGCAGAAGGGCATTGTTGATCCAGAATGGCATATATTTACATGAGAGGATGAGACCCAACCTTTTTGAACCGGATGTCTTTTAAAATGAACATATTGTTTTAAAATATTTTATTCGATTTTTAGCCCGCCCTTCCAGTAGAACAGGCTCAGGGCGGGTTACGTCATAAAAACAGTCAACAGTAAAAACAAGAAAAATATGTTTTCCTGCTCCTCATGTGTTTTCCGCCCTCTAGTGGTCAACTTGATATTACATTGCTTTATGTCCTGCAAATTTAAACTGCAGGCTTTTTATACTGTCTGGACATAAAGTGATAGAATATTGAATCAACCACTAAAGAGAGCAAAACACATGCAGAACTGGTGGGGGGAACCACACCAAAGCAACAGGAACAAGCAAGCAAGGGAAATGAGAATGGGGAAAAGTCAGATGTTGCCTATTTTAAAATTGCTTCCAGCATAGCAAACTGTACTCTGTGGTGAGCAGGGATGGAATTCTAGCAGGAGCTCCTTTTGCATATTAGGCCACACACCCCTGATGTAGCCAATCCTCCAAGAGCTTACAAGGCTCTTTTTTGTAAGCTCTTGGAGGACTTGCTACATCAGGGGGTGTGGCCTAATATGCAAAGGAGCTCCTGCTAGAATTCCACCCCTGGTGGTGAGGAAGATCGCTGTCACCTAACGTGATCTTAGTAACAATGCTGGCAAACAGCCAGTGTACCCAAACTCCAATTTAACCTACCATAATTCTGACGTTTTTTCTCCTTAACTTGTTGCTTGCCCTTAGGAAACATCAGATGTTTTGTGAGCCACTTGTGATAGGATGGGCAGCTGCTGAGATCGATCTGTCGTAAAACATCACAGGCCCCCTGTTAAAACAAAATTAAACTGTGCTGATATTGTGGAAACTTGGCTGCCCAGTAGACCAGCAGCCAGCAAAGTTACGGTGAAGAGACTTGTTTATTTGAATGTATCGATACCATTTTGTAACCAAAGTAACTTAAAGCATCACTCCACAACAACCCTGTGAGGTAGGGCAGGGTGAGACATCCAGGATCACAGAGTGAGCTTTGAGGGCAGAGTGTTGGGTTGCCAGACCCCAGGTCCTGGACGTCACCCAGAAATGACATCGTCGCATCAGGGATGTTGTGCAGAGATGTTTAATCCCAATTTTACCACAGAGTTTGCTCCAAAACCAGAGCATCCCCTGTGGTGACATCCCAGTCCACCCCTGGAATGCCCCCAAAGCCCCTTCCCCCTGTCAGATTGACAAGCGGACCTGGCAACTCTAGCAGAGTGGGATTCAGACCTGGGTCTTCCATATCCTGCTTTGACACTCTAACCTAGGGGTGTCAAATATGCAGCCCGGGGGCTGAATCAGTTCCCTGGAGAGCTGCTATCAAGTCCCCAAGCAACTGGCTGTTATCTGCTTCCTTCTCCTTCTCTCTTGCTCCCTTCTGCATCACAGTTTGTTTTGCCAGGCTTGCTCAATTGCACAGCAGCTACAGAGCAAAGTCTCTATTTTCTCCATTAGATGAGCTCCTCCCTTGTAGAGTAAGGGCGGGGGGGAGGCAGAGCTTGCTTTGCCAGGCTCTCTCAATCACACAGCAGTGCTACTGAGCCAAGCCTCTCTTCCTTCTATTGGCTGAGGCCCCTCTCCCTCCCAGTCCCCTGGCGAAGGAAGGAAAGAGCCAAAGCTTCCATTGCCCAGTTCCCTGGATCCTATGGGAGAAGTACAAAGAAAGAAGCTTTAAGACCAACAAGTGCTAATGTTTTAAGCATATTTTAAGCTTTTAAAAATATATATTAATTAAATATATATATTAAATTAAATATATATTAATTTTTAAATATATATATTAAGCTTTTAAAAAATATATATTAATTGTGTTTGTCTGTGTCCTTTATAAAGTTTATATATCTGCTACCTAATTTTAGATAGGTACACACGTGACCCAGCCTGACATGACCCCGCCCAACCCGACATAGGCCAGCCCAACAAGGTCTAATTTATGTCAGATCTGGCTCTCATAACAAATGAGTTCGACACCTCCCCTGCTCTAACCACTACACCACGTGGAAAGAGAGGTGATTCAATGCAGAACCTACATATAGTTAGCCTAACTCATGAGTAAGTTTTATCTTTTTGTATAAAGCGAGTCTCAAAGAGAACTTTGGTCTATTTATTTACCATTTACATCCCACTTTTCTCCCCAATGGGGGCCCGAAATATCTTAGAACATCATTCTCCTCTCCTCCATTTTATCCTCACAACAACCTCCCTGTGAGGGGGGTTAGGCTGAGAAAGAGTTTGGTCTAAGGCTGTCCAGGAAACTTCCACAGCAAACTGAAGATCTGAACTCGGGCAGGGGTGGAATTCTAGCAGGAGCTCCTTTGCATATTAGGCCACACACCCCTAATTGTAGTCAATCCTCCAAAAGCTTACAAGGCTCTTTTTTGCAAGCTCTTAGAGGATTGGCTACATCAGGGGTGTGTGGCCTAATATGCAAAGGAGCTCCTGCTAGAATTCCGCCCCTGAATTTGGGTCTCCCAGATCCTAACCTGACATTCTAGTCACAACGCTGTGCTTAATCTCAGAAATGCTAGCAGACAAGATATACATATTTTAATTAATAAAATAAAGTGTAATTTTTGTACACTTTAGAAATAAACACATAAGCACTTGCCTGTCATTCCAGGACGTGAATATTCTTTGCTCAGAACAGTGTTAAGGGCAGGATTTTTCTGCCTCACTGCCAGCCCAAATGCCCCCCCAAAACTTTTTCTAATTTCTTTGCATATTAGGCCACACAAGCCTGACGCAGCCAATCCTCCAAGAGCTTACAGTAGGCCCTGTACGAAGAGCCCCATAAAGTCCTGGAGGATTGGCTACATCGGGGGGGGGGCATGGCCTAATATGCAAAGGAGTTCCTGCTACAAAAAAGCCCACTTATGAAAAGGAAAACAAAGTTCACTAGCAAGTACAAATCACAAACAGGTCTCACCTTTATAACAAAAGTGATGCTGGAGGACTCGCCGATATCGCTGGTAATCACCTGCCCAAAGTGGAACCTCTCAATTCTGCAGTGATGGGCTATTTTCTCTAATGAATCGTTTGACAAAGTTTCGAAGATCTCGACCTTTCTGAAAATGGAAAGAAACCCCACACACAGGGACTCCCTTTTGTATGTGAAATGCATCGTAAATGAAGGCCAAGCAGCAAATACTGCATTTGTAAGGTCCACTAAGACCTATAAAGGGCTGAAGAAAGGCCTCTTGGTCCAGCTTGTCCGAGCTATCAGTGGCCTTCTTTGACAGCAACCTATCAGCAACAGTCCCAGTATGGCCCATCATCTTCTGACAGGATTCCAAAAGGATAATCTGGATGAACTAGTTTCAGTGGTGAGTGGTCCATGTACTAGAGTTGCCAGGTCCCACTCAGGAAATATCTAGGGGCTTTGGGGATGAAGCCAGGAGACTTTCCCATTCCAAATAAATAAATAAAAATACAGCAGTGCAGTTCCCCTGAAAACGGTCTTCGTTTCCTTCTCTTTTTTTGCCTTTTTTGTTCCCCAGAAGCTGTGCTTCCACTAAATTAAAGAGAACACACATACTCACAAAGCAGCCAAAATAAACAGTTTGCATGCCCACACTTTTGTGATCTCCCTGGGGCAATGGTGTAGATAGTTTGGTGTAGTGGTAAAGTGTGCGAATTCTTATCTGGGAGAACCGGGTTTGATTCCCCACTCCTCCACTTGCACCTGCTAGCATGGCCTTGGGTTAGCCATAGCTCTGGCAGAGGTTGTCCTTGAAAGAGCAGCTGCTGTGAGAGTCCTCTCCAGCCCCACCCACCTCACAAGGTGTCTGTTGTGGGGGAGGAAAGTAAAGGAGATTTTAAGCCACTCTGAGACTCTTCGGAGTGGAGGGCGGGATATAAATCCAATATCTTCTTCTAGACAGATTTACTCACCAGAGTTGCTGAATGTGACAATCTGCTCTGTTTCAACCAACTTAAGGGGAGAGAGGTCTAGGGGGTAGAATTTTCCTCTATCCCATAATCAGGTCCTAGTTAACTGTTTACTATCCCTTTCACGATACAAATAGCTTCTGAAAGGAATGCAAAATGAACAGAGGGACTGGTCTGTCTCTCTTCCTCTCTCACACATATGGCTCTGCCTGCTCGCCCCACCCCCATGAGCTTCAGGCTCGCTGAGATTTAAAGGCACACACACCCCTTCCAAAACAGAAGCAGTTGCAAGCTTCTAAACCTGCCTGAGATTTAAGGCACATGGTGGCCATTGGACTGGGTCTTCCTCCTGTCGGCCAGCTGGTTGGTGGCAGGAAGGAGCCTGAAAACCAGGGGATCCCCACTTGGACCTGGGGACTGGCAAGCTTACCATGTACTGACTGACCAAAGACTGTCTGAAGAGCAGAATAAAGCTCAGCATGATTCCAAAAGGATAAGGCAGAAGGGTTCCTTTTGGAAAACACTGGAAGGCAATGCCATGGATCAGGAAAAGTGGGTGACATTTACCTTCATATTTACTCCTTGTGCTGATGAGACGGTTTCATTTTTTAAAAAAATTAGTTTTCTTTGTTTTGCAACACTGGAACAACATTCTATCCTTGTTTAGGAAAGACTACACCATAGCATCATGACCTCCCCCCAAACCCCCTCCCCGATATAATGCCATCAGAGTCCAGCCTCCAAAGCTGTTAATTTTTTCAGGAAAACTGATTTTGGTTGTCTGTAGATTGGTTGTAATAGCAGATTTCCAGGCCCTACCTGGAATAGGGTTGCCAAGTCCACTGTGGCTTCCAACCCATAGAGCTTTCTTCCCAAATTGCTAGAGTGTCCAAGAAAACCATAGAGTTTTCCCCAGAAGCTCCTAGAGTGGCTGGTGCACGATGTCGCCGGCATGATGACATCACTTACGAGTGACATCATTGCACCCGTGACATCGAGTGGGGTTACCCCCCACCAGCCCACTGCGAGCTGGCAGGCTGGAGACCCCCAAAGTTAGAGAACCCCTGCCTCGCCCAGGAGCTTGCAATCCCTGACCTGGAAGCTGGCAACTCCAGGTTTTTTTCTCCCCCCCCCCCCTTTATTAAGTGTTCCAAAGTATATTACAAATTAAAAAAAACTTTTACAGAAGGTAGATAGGTAAGTATATCAGGTTTCGATTTTAAAAACAAAAGTAGCGTAAGACATTTGGTTACCATCATTAGAAGTGTAGCATTTGGTTGTACATTGAATTCATTATGAATTCTTATGAATTATTTGGTTTTTACATTGAATTCATTATGAATTCTTACGAATTATGTCTAAAGTTGCCAAATAGTCCACAATAGGAAACCAAATTGAGTCAAAATGTTTTTCATATTTATCAACAAAAGAAGAAACCATTGAATTGGAAATTTTAGCCATTATAAAGTGTTCCCACAGACGTTGTTGCCAGTCAATAATTGTTGGCTTAGAATGGGATATCCATTTGGCTGCAATGGTAGTGCGTGCTACTGATAGCAAGATGTGTATCCTTATATTTTCAATCAAGTTATCATCTGAGGGAGACCATTCGCTTAATAATAAAACTTTGGGGGTCAAACGGAAGTGTGGTGTATTTCTGTAATAATCTTTTCCCAAATTTATTTATATACACACACACAAGTCCACCATGAATGGAAGAATTCACCTTTAATTCCACACTTCTTTGTGCATTGGGAGTCAACGCTTGGATTTTTGTGATTCATAACATTTGGAGGTAAGTACCACCTTGTAACAAGTTTTATTGTTTGAAACTTAATGTTAAACACTTTGGAAGTATAACAAGGTGGTTTCCATATGCTTAACCAATCTTGTTCGTTTAGCGTGTTGCCCATATCTGCGTGCCAAAGTTTTTGGCATTTTAAAATAGGCTGTCCTGTATTCAGGAGAATTTTTCGTAATTTAGCGTTTAGAATTTGTGTCTAATTTCAGCAGAAGTTGTTCAAAATCATTAATTGGTCTTTCAATGGATTTTTTTTAATTGTTGGTGAATTAAATGAATTTGGGCATATTGTAGCCACATAATTCTAAAGCCTAATTTTCCTTCCAGTTTTGTTTTGGAAACAAATTTGCCTTTTTCCAAGAAGTCGTTCAATCTTGTTAACCCTGCTCTCTGCTAGGAGCATAAGTTGTATCCTTGTGACCTGCGTCAATCCAATTTTGGTTAGTATAGGAAGACAGAAGTGATATTTCCAGAGCTGTACGCTCCTTGTACTTTTCCCCAATATTAATAGCTTTTTTACGGAATATATTTTCTTGCCATCGCTTTGTTGGGACTAGTGATAAATTCCATAAAAAATCATTGAGGGAATAGGATCTGGCAACCCCAGTTGTCAGATTGGCAGTAACTCTCCGGGGTCTGAGGGTGAGGTCTTTTACATTATCTGCCACAGCACAATTTCCAACAATGTATGGATCCTACATCCACAAGGGAAAGCACTGTCATGAGCAATGCTCCCTCTAAGCTGCAGAGTCTTGTGAGCAAAAATTCTACTTCGTGAGCTCCTGGCATTCAAGTTATGAGCTCCTGCATCAATTAGTGGGCTCTGGGGTCCTCCTTCCTGAGCTAAGACAAAAATGTGTGAGCTGGTGGCTAAAAATCTGTGAGCTAGCTCACACAAACTCAGCTTAGAGGGAATGCTGGTCATGAGTAGGGTTGCCAGCTCCAAGTTGGGAAATGCTTGGAGATTTGGGGGTGGGGCCTGAGGAGGGTGGGGTTTAAGGAGGGGTGGGGCTTCAGTGGGGTATAATGCCATTGAGTCCACCTTCCAAAGCAGTAATTTTCTCCAGGTGATCAGACCTCTCATGCCTGGAGATCAGTTACAATCTCAGGAGATCTCCAGTTGCCACCTGCAGTTTGGCAACCCTGGCATGAGGTTCCAGGGAGTGTAATGGCTACCATTTCAATGCTGTTGAAACCGAATGAACCCAACTAAGAAAACCGAGCAATGCAAATTGCAATTGCAGAGGCTCACAGGGGGCAGACGTTACCTCAAGTAGTTGTACCGAGTCAGGAATTCTCGGTGAAGTTCCTCATCTAAATGATAGCCCAGAAAGTCTTTTTTATCCACAACCAGCAGTTCTGTCTCTTCCATGCAGACCACAGTGGCTATTCTCTTTGCATCTTTGATAAGAGCCACTTCCTACGAACAGGTGGGGAAGAACACGTACGTGATTTAGAGCCGGCTGCCAAAGTGAGAGGCCTCCAGGTGAATATCTGCCTGCTTACATCCCCCGTGGCGCAGAGGGGTAAAGCTGCAGTACTGCAGTCTGAGCTCTCTGCTCATGACCTGAGTTCGATCCTGGCAGAAGCTGGGTGCAGGTAGCCAGCTCCAGGTTGACTCAGCCTTCCAGGGTCGGTAAAATGAGTGCCCAGCTTGCTGAGGGGAAAGTGTAGATGACTGGGGAAGGAAATGGCAAACCACCTCGTAAAAAGTCTGCTGTGAAAAGGTTGTGAAAGCAACGTCACCCCAGAGTCGGAAACGACTGGTGCTTGCACAGGGGACTACCTTTACCTTCTTTACATCCAAATAAGCCATTCAAAGGGTTGCCAAGTCCAATTCAGAAAATATCTGGGGACTTTGAGGGTGAAACGAGGAGACTTTGCGGGTGGAGCCAGGAGAAAAGATGTGACAAGCATAATTAAACTCCAAAGGGAGTTCTGGCCACCACATTTAAAGGGACTACACACCTTTTAAATGCCTTCCCTCTATTGGAAATAAAGGATAGGGGCACCTTCTTTTGGGGCTCATAGAATTGGACCCCCTGGTCCAATCCTTTTGAATCTTGGAGGGTGTTTAGAAGACAGGTACCAGATGCTATGCTACAAATTTGGTGCCTATACCTCAAAAAACAGCCCCTCCAGAGCCCCAGTTACCCACGGATCAATTCTCCACGATTCCCTATGGGAATCAGTCTCCACAGGGAATAATGGAGTGCCCAGCAGGCATTCCCCCCCTGCTTTCTAATGAACTTGAAATGGGGGGAGGGCCTCCAAACCTGGAGATCTCCTTCCCCCACCTGGGGATTGGCAACTCTAGCCGTTCATCACTTACATCAAAAGGGTTCTTCACTTCAGCAGATGATATCAGGCCCAACGCTCCTTTCTGGCAGATCTTCTTTTTCTCTCTGCTTTCTTTCATTTTCGCCCTCAGCGTTCTGGACTTCACATCGTCCCAAGCCCCCATCTTTGTTATCCGTGCCCCTCCGCTCCACCTCGACAGCTGGAAGGCCTTCCATCCTCCCCTCACTCCTTTCTGTACCTGTTCCTTTGTTCCTAAGCTAGCTTGACTGGAAATAGAGAGGCCATTTAGAGTGGAGCTGCTCAGTTGATGGATAGATCTTGAGGGGGCAGAGCTGCTCAGTCGATGGATAGAACTTGAGGGGACAAAGCTGCTCAGTCGATAGATAGATCTTGAGGGGATAGAGCTGCTCAGTCGATGGAAAGAGCTTGAGGAGACAGAGCTGCTCTGTCGATGGAAAGAGCTTGAGGGGGCAAAGTTGCTCAGTTGATGGAAAAAGCTTGAGGGGACAGAGCTGCTCAGTCGATGGGTAGAGCTTGAGAGGGCAGAGCTGCTCAGTCGAAAGATAGATCTTGAGAGGGCAGAGCTGCTCAGTCGATGGAAAGAGCTTGAGGGGACAGAGCTGCTCAATCGATGGGTAGATCTTGAGGGGGCAGAGCTGCTCAGTTGATGGACAGAGCTTGAAGGGGCAGATCTTATTAGGGACATCTTGGCTCAGTCAGGGACTTTTGTATCTGGCCTGCACCTTTGTGACAATGGGACAGTTCAACCAATCAACATAGGGTTGCCAATCCCCAGGTGGGGGCAGGAGATCTCCCGGTTTGGAGGCCCTCCCCCCGCTTCAGGATCATCACAAAGCAGGGGGATGGGAGGGAAATGTCCGCTGGACACTCTGTTATTCCCCATGGAGACCAATTCCCATAGGATATAATTGTGAATTGATCTGTGGTTATCTGGGGCTCGGGGGGGGGCTGTATTTTGAGGTAGAGGCACCGAATTTGCAGCATAGCATCCATTGCCTCTCTTCAAAATACCCTCCATGTTTCAAAAAGATTAGGCCAGGGGGTCCAATTCTATGAGCCCCCAAAGAAGGTGCCCCTATCCTTCATTATTTCCAGTGGAGGGAAGGCATTTGAAAGGTGTGCAGCCAGAACTTCCTTTGGAGTTTAATAATGTTTGTCACAACCTTGATCCTGGCTCCACCCCAATGTATCCTGGCTCCACCCCCCCAAATCTCCTGGCTCCACCCCCAAAGTCCCCAGATATTTCTTGAATTGGACTTGGCACGCCTAAGCCGCTCTGAGCGCGCTTTGGCGGGGAGGGCGGGGTATAAATCAAATTAAACAACACAAACATAAATCAACAGTATCCAAAGACTTCACCATCAGTACCACTGCAAAATGTCCTGCCATCCATTTCTATTTTCCTTTATTAGCTTCTATGACCAAAGGTCTTAAGCTCAACCAGGATGTATCAATTGTCAAAACATACACAGATATACAACATTACTCAGAATATTCACAGAATTCACGTTACCGTCAAAATATTCAAACCTAAAAGCGAATAAAATATTAAAACAGGAATTTCTAATAAAACATATTATTCAGTTAAGTAATCCTAAAATTGTAATGTTAGCCAAATATATACCTGATTCTCTTACAATTGGATCAATCCAGATTTTTGTCACTTTACAGATAAAATGATCGTTAAAAATTTTGTAACAAAGTAGGTGGTTTCAGGATTAATATCTGCCACAAATAGGGAACCAGCCAAAGTTCAGTTGGTAATTGGTGTTTGGTAAGAATGGGAATTATCCTGCTATGATACATAGCTGGGTACTAATTTTTACTGGGGTAAGTAAAACTGTTTACAACTTGAAGTGGAAGAGGGCGGAGATCAGCTATGCAGGGCTGGTCCGTTGTTGACCTCGTCTCGCAGTTGCCCCCCAGCCTTTAGTGGCTCCCCCCTCCCGTGCAGCCAGAGGTCTCAGAATGGGGAGGTCAGGTTTCTTCACCCTCCAGACACTTCTCCCTGGCTTGACGATTGAGGCTCCCACTTTATCTCTCTCTCTGTTGGGCAGCCTCCCCATCCTGTCTGCCTGTTTTCCTCCTTGGCCTCCTCCTGTGGCCTCTTTTTCTTTTCTTCTGGTGCCCCCACCCATTCTTGCCTCCTCCCCCTTCCTCGACCCCGCCTCCATTCTTAAGCCCAGACACTGGGGCAAGGGCATCCAGGCATTGTCAGCTGGCCCAGGGCTGCCGGAGTACTCTGCTGCTGGATCTCAGCTTGGGAAGCGGCCTCCGCCCTTTCCCCAGGTGGCTTGAGTCTGGGGGCAGCGTGCCTCCCTCTTCTTGCCCCCTGCTCGTCGGGGTGTCTTGCCTCTTTCCCTGTGGGTGGAATCAGGCCCAACCTGGGCCTTGGTCAGCAGTCCTTGGTAGGCAGGGCTTCCCTTCCAGTATCGTCCAGGCTGACTTGGGTTTCTCTCGGCCTTTCTCATTGTCAGAGTCAGCGATGGGCCCTTAGACTGGGGATGGGGTATTCGGCTTCACACCGGGCGCAGGGCTGTCTGCCTCTCCAGTTTGCCACTTGATCTCTTTTTGGATGGTTGTTTTAGTACTATAGAGCCCCGTGACAGTACTGCAATCCAAGCTCTGCTCACGATTTGAGTTGAATCCTGGCGAAAGCTGGTTCAGGTGAATGGCTCCAGGTTGACTCAGCCTCCCATCCTTCCGAGGTCGGTAAAATGAGTACCCAGCTTGCTGGGGGTAAAGTGTAGATGACTGGGGAAGGCAATGGCGAACCACCCCATAAAAGAAAGGTCTACCTTCACCTTTACCTTTAGTACTATACATGTCCGTTCTGTAATTTTAATGTTTTTATCATATTGTACACTGTCCAGAACCCAGGGATTGAATGATTCATAAATTTAAATAGGTAGGTAGATGATAGATGGATAGATAGATAGACGGACAGACAGATAGCTAACCTTGCCCTGCTTAGCTTCTGAGATCTCATGAGACTGGCCTTGCTTGGGCTACCCAGGTCAATGTTGATTGGTGCATGCAGCTAGGCGTGTGGGTGATGGGAAGAGTCACAACAAGCAGATGGTCAGGAGGGGAGTTGAGGAGGTGGAGGGGAACAGCAGTGGCCCCCATCAGAAAACCTGGGCCTTGGCAGAACAGTATGTCGACACCAGCCCTGGTCCATTCCACAGGGGATCATTCCAAGGTCTTTTAACAGGCTTTGCTTGAGCTCCCTGCAATGGGGTCCTTCACCTGCTTTGTAGATGAAGGGGGCGGGGGACAGAGGCTGGGTCTACAGCTGCAACCGCACATTATGGAGTCTTCCTGTTTGATGGGGACTTCACGTCACATGTGAGAAGGGATTTTTACATCCACACCCCCCAGATGCACATCGGCTCTTTTCTATTTGCGACCTGCCAGGAGCTGCTGCCCAGGCCTGACTCAATCCTGCCCCAGTTGCCTGAGTAGGGGATAGCTGGGGGCCAGACTCACCCATGCAAAGAAGGCCAGGAGAGAGAGGAGGCTGGGAGCCACACAAGCAGATAATTCCAACCAGGGGTCATTTTGTAGAAAAATAGGTGGAGGGGCTCATTAAAATAACTCATTAGCATATGCTGTCCCACCAGCCAAAAGAAACTCTAATTCAAGAAAGGAGAGTCCCAGGCCAGTGAGACCTGCTTGGGCTGGCTAGAGATCCAGCCAGCCCAAACAGGCCTTGCTCGCCTGGGGCTCTCCTTTCTTGCATTGGGAAGCAAGGTTCGATCCCCAGAATTCTTGCAGAAGGTTCAGTCCCCAGAATCTCCAGTTGAAAGCACCAGGTAGTAGGTGATGTGAAAGATCTCTGCCTGAGACCTTGGAGAGTCACTGCAAGTCTGACTAGAAAATACTGAGACTTATTTCGCACTTACCTTATGCCGCTCTCACGTTCATCTTCTCAGCTTGGCTTCCTTCCGATTTCCCACTATCTGCCCCGGGGCTGCAGCAAGGATCGGTGTTTTTGCGCAGCAAACAGAAACCTCTAAAAACCAGTTTCTGTTTGCTGTGCAAAAACACCAATGCTTGCTGCAGCCCCGGGGCAGATAGTGGGAAATTGGAAGGAAAACGCACTGAGAAGACGAACATGAGAGCGGTGTAAGGTGAGTGCGAAATCGGTCTGACTTTGATGGACCAAAGGCAGGGCCGGTGCATGGGAGTAGGCAACATAGGTAGTCACCTAGGGTGCCACCGGGCCTAGGGGGCACCACTGGGTGCCCCCTCCCAGACGCATGACTCTGGCTCCTGACAACTGTCACCTTGTCCTCTCCCATCACCAAGCTGCCCTCAACAAAGCCAAGCCACCTCCCCCTCTCCCTGATGTGCAACTTGGTCTCCCACCTCATCCTATCCTGCCAACCTCTTTCCTGGTGTGGCCAGCAAGTGCTTATTCTCACAATTTTTTAAATAACATATCACATTAAAAAATTAGAATTAAAAATTAGTAAATTAAAAATGTGAAAAGTTTCAAGTTTGGCGCTCTACATTTTCCCTATATATTCTAGTAATGGGGGGAGTGCTAGTGGGTGATTCGCCTAGGGCACCAGAAAGCCTAGCACCAGCCCTGACCAAAGGTTTAATCCAGTATAGGTTAGCTTCAACAGAACAGGGGCCTCAGTAGGGTGCAGTGCCACCGAATCCACCGCATCCCTTTTCTCCAGGGGAACAGATCTCTGTCATTTGAAGATGAGCTGTAATTCTGGGGGATCCCCAGGTCCCACCTGGAGGCCAGCATCCCTAATGAATGATTTTCTAATCTGTTTCGATGCAAGTAGCTAGAGATGGCACTCACGCCAAAAGAAGCCCCTCTCCGAAGCACGGTCGGACACGAGTCTACAAACGCGCTGCTCCCATCCTCGTCGTCAGTGACAGCGACGGCCCCAGCAAAGATGAAGTAAAAACTGCTCCCATGGTGTCCTTTTTTGATAATCACTCTCCTGCGTCCAAATCTGAAAAACAGTAGCACAGATTCCCCCCCGAGTGAGCAGGAATTAGAACAAAGCGGGAGGCCTCAGCCACAATCAGGCACAAGGAGGTGTGATTAACACATGGAATTTACTGCCACAGGAGGTGGTGGCAGCTAAGCATAGACAGCTTCAAGAGGAGATTGGGTAAACACAGGGAGCAGAGGTCCATCAGTGGCTATTAGAAAATAAGAACATAAGAGAAGCCATGTTGGATCAGGCCACTGTGTGACACAGAGCGTTGGACTGGATGAGCCATTGGTATGATCCAACATGACTTCTCTTATGTTCCTTTTCTCTCTTTCTCACAATACAAGGACTCGTGGGGACTGAATGAAATTGCTGAGCAGTCGGGTTAGAATGGATAAAAGGAAGTATTTCTTTACTCAAAAGGTGATTAACACAAGGAATTCACTGCCACAGGAGGTGGTGGCAGCTACAAGCATAGACAGCTTCAAGAGGGGATTGGATAAAAATATGGAGCAGAGGTCCATCAGTGGCTATTAGCCACAGGGTATAGATGGAACTCTCTGTCTGGGGCAGTGATGCTTTGAATTCTTAGTGCTTGGGGAGGCAACAGTGAGAGGGCTTCTAGTGTCCTTGCCCCACTGGTAGACCTCCTGATGGCACCTGGTTTCTTTGGCCACTGTGTGACAGATTGTTGGACTGGATGGGTCATTGGCCTGATCCAACATGGCTTCTCTTATGTTCTTAGGTTAGGATATGTCTGGAGATTTAGGGGGTGGAGTCTGGAGAGGGTGAGGTTTGTGAAGGGGAGGGACCTCAAAGAAACCTCTAATGTCACAGAAGGCCAAAAAACCCCAGGTGCCATCAGGAGGTCCATCAGTGGGGCCTCCAGAACGGTCATTTTCTCCAGGTGAACTGAGCTGTATAGTCTGGGGATCAGTTGTAATTTCAGGAGATCTCTAGACCCAACCTGGAAGCTGACCACCCTAGGCGAAGTGTGGACCATTATGGGTTTGGAAAGTACTGGATATTTAGGTGAGGGAACCTGGGGATGGTGGGATATGGGGGAGGGGGAAAAGGGCCTCAGCAGAGCATAATGCCTAGGGATGCCAGCCTCCAGGTGTGACCTGAGAATCCCCTGGGATTGAAGGTCCTCTCCAAACTAAAGAGATTGGTTCCCCTGGAGAAAATGGATGCTGTGGAGGCTGGAGTCTGTGGCACTGAGGTCCCTGTCCTCTCCAGTCTCCACCCCTAAATCTGCAGGAGTTTCCCCACCTGGATCTGGCAACCCTACACCTCCACCCTCTGCCGGTGGCCAGGGAGGACCTGGCAACCCTAATAATGCCATAGAGTCCATATTTTAAATCACTATGCAGCTATTAGCATAACTTCCAGGGCTTTATTTTGTAGCAGGAAGTCCTTTGCATATTAGGCCAGACACAGTTCCGGATTAAACCCTGTGGAGGCCCCTAGGCAGTTGAAATCTCGGGGGCCCCTCATAAATTATCTCAGATTCGGAGTGCCTGCGTCCCCCACTGCAGCCTGCAGACTCCTTCTTAAAAGCCCCTTTTACTAAGCTGTGGGGGTGAGGCAGAAAGAGGCAAACTTGGTGATGACGCCAGCAGCAGCTGTACCAGGCAAGTCGGGCAACAAGCAGCTCAGTTGCTGGCTGTGCGCGCAGGCGGGGAGGGCTGCAAGCAGGGGGAAACCTAAGTGGGGGAAAGCCAGCCCGGGGCCCCTAAAAGCGTGGGGGCCCATAGGCCGGTGCCTACTTGTCCTGATTGTTAACCCAGCCTTGGCCAGACACCCCTGATGTAGCCAATCCTCCTGAAGCTTCCAGTAGGCCTTGTACTAAGAGCTGTCTAAGCTCTTGGAGCAGGGGTCCTCAAACTATGGCCCGCGGGCCAGATGCGGCCCGCTGAGGATGTTTATGCGGCCCGCCGGGTTATGGCAAAATCAGACCGGAAGTGACGTTCGACCTAAACTCGTGTTAGCAATGCACACTTCCAGCACTGGGCTGAGACAGAGTGTGAGGTGATACCGAGGTGAGGTGAGTTCCCAGGCCGGGGTGTGTGGTGTGGGGAAGGGAGAGAGATGCAGAAGATGGAGAACTGACGGCCCGCGGCCTTGTACAGTAACGGCAGTCCGGCCCTCCAACAGTCTGAGGGACAGTGAACTGGCCCCCTATTTAAAAAGTTTGAGGACCCCTGTCTTGGAGGATTGGCTACAATCGGGGGTCTGTGGTCTAATATGTGAAGGAGTTCCTGCTAGGGTTGCCAAGTCCCCAGCATTGCCCGGCTATTGTACCATAGAGTTTTCCCTCCCAAATGGCTAGAGCATCTAGAAAAACCATAGAGTTTTCCCAGAAACGCCTAGAGTGGCCGCCGCACAACACTTCCGGGTGACATCATCGCTCCGATGACGTTGAGGGAGGTTCCACATTGGCTGGCAGGTTCCTCCCAGGTGGGGGAAGCCCCGCCCAGACCGGGGGCTTGGCAGCCCTAGTTCCTGCTAAAAAAAAAAAAAGCCCTGATAACTTCGAAAATGTACCTTTCAAAGCGAATCACTTTAGCCAGAAGATACTGAAGAGTTGGGCTGTATGCAAAGAAGCTTTTCAAGGCCAGCAAGCGGTTTCTTATATATCTTATTTCTGTCTCAGTCCTCCATTCAGGGAGTTTCTTGGTTATCTGGATTGCTTTGAAAGGGAAATGATCCTGAAAAAACACCAGGCAATCTTCACATTAAACAGCTGTAGTACAGAGATGGAGAGCCAGTTTGGTGTGGTGGTTAAGTGCATGGACTCTTATCTGGGAGAACTGGGTTTAATTCCCCACTCCTCCACTCACAGCTGCTGGAATGGCCTTGGGTCAGCCATAGCTCTCGCAGAGCTGTCCTTGAAAGGGCAGCTGCTGTATTGACAGGAGTCAACCAAAGGAATACAGTCTCTGTTGCCAAGTTTTGGTTTTCTGCTACAAAAATACAAGCTGAAGTAATGTCCCATGTGGTTATGGATCTAATGAATATTGTAATTGGGATTTCTGTGGATTATTAATCATTGATTGTGTTATGCACATGGACTCAAGTGAAGACTTTGGGTGTTCCTGCCTGGCTCATCGGAGCCATACAGACTGAGCTTGGGGACTTGGGAACAATGGGCTGCAGGATCCAAATCTCAACTGCCCTGGACCAATCACAAGCCCCCGTCGGTCTGAATGACCCAATAACATGCCTGTGCGGGAATCCAGGGATGTATATAAGTTTGGCCCCGTTGGCCTAGTTCTCAGTCTTGTAGTGCAGCCACCTGCTATGCTGTACTTAATAAAGAGCTTGCTATCACTACAACCTGGACTCATCCATGCATAGAACCCACTATAGAATAGATTGTTTCATGTTTGTATAGCTTTTAGACCACAATAAAGACTACTACTACTACTACTTTGAGGTGATGCTATACAAATTTCCTAAATCTCTATGGCAAAGGCCGCAGAGACCATATGGTAAGGACCACAGAGATGTAGAAAAGACCTTCTAAAGTTATAATTGATTCCATTCTCCCCTCTCACAATTTTTCTCCTCCTGCTAATATTAACAAGTGTGAAGGAATGAAGGTGGGAAATTGCCTGCAGTCACCAGCAAATGGAACTCTTGTCATATGGGCTCACACTTCCACATTCACCATTAATAAAACCTGCCAAAGGCAATGTTGAACTGCTGAGTAATAACCTTCTGGGTATCTCTCACTATAGATGAAAAAAAAAACCATGAGACTTCCGGGCTCCGTCATCTTGGCTTCAGAGGTGTCCGCAGATCGTCCTTCTGTGGCACCTCTGAGTCTGGCTGTTGGAGGGGTGTCACAGAAGTAATGCCCCCATAGAAAAACCCTGAAGGGGCTTTTTCTTCAGCATGGGACTTTTACGAGGAGAGAGGGGTTCAGCGGTGGCTGCCCTGTGCTTCCTGTATGTCCTGAGGCTCTGCAGCCATGAAAAGCTGACGTACCAGCAGAAAAAGAACACCCGACTGCTTTCTTGCTTTCGTTTTCTCCAGGACGCCTTTGATGTAGTGTCTTTCTACTCCTAATATGACAATTCTACTTGACAAGTAGGTGTTTTTCTAATTCCATTGCCTGATGGGTCACTTTACATAACAACGAGAGACTAGCTCAAAAGAAGAGAAATGAGGCCTCAGAAAGTTACGAGCAGTTTTAAATATTTAAATTGGATTAAATACTAAAATCGACCCGGATTATAATTGGACATATATTAAAGAGATTATTATTAGGTTGCAATATGATCTGAACATAAAGGAGATATATTCTAGAGAGATCTTTCTCTATCACCTGACTGTATTTGAAATAATAGCATTTGAAATCTCAGATGGAGCTGTTGTGGAATGTGGATTAGCAGGAGCTCGAAGCTATTTTACAATTTGAACTAAGAGATTGAGTTTGCTGTCAGAGAAAAATGGCACTGCCTAACAAAATGTCTTATAAAAATATATCTTTTAAAATAACATTTCTCTGAAACAGGATCTTGGCTCATTTATGCAGCTTATTAAAGACCAAATGAGTTGTTTTATGCTGAAAGCTAACTAAATTGCAAATCTACAGGAGTTGAGTGCTAAAGAAACTCTGCTGACATCTGTGGAATCGGAATGGGAAAGTGATATGCTCCGAAACAAACAAAGGAAAATCAAAATGGTCTCCTATGTCGCAGTATTAAAACAAAACCAAAAATTAAGATCCAGTGAAATGCTGAGAGGCAAAAATTGTGTTGAATTCTTCCTCCCACTGTTGAGAGGGCAGGCCACATTGAGAAAAGGTACACTCCGATCAACAAATTAAGATGTGGAAAGCTTTCTGGAAGAAGGATCTTGATTTTTTTTTTCATTTTTGTGAATAGTTGGATATAGAACCCTGATTAAGAAGTGGTATGCGATTTTAAAAGGCAAACTGTGATTAAATGGGCTGTCTCTGATGTAATATGGATAAAGAAATTAAAGGAATTTAAAAGCTTTTAATCTTTGGGAAGAAGGATTCCTGAATTTTGGTGGGTTTTTTTTGTTGGTAAACAAACATGCAACTATTAATTATGAACAGATATCCGATTTTAAAAGAATAAGGAAGATTTTGAGGAAGTAAGAGAGTTGGTAAAAGTGTAATTAAATATATAGTCAATTTGGATTAATGCTAAAGAGTGCAGATAACATATTTTTAATATAGTAGATGTATCTACAGTATGCTTATTTAGTGAAATTGCTCATACTGATGTAAGAGCTGGATTAACGGTTGAAAAGGCAGATAGCATATTTGTTTCGTAACTTGGTAGATTTGGTAACTTAGTAGATTTGTTTCTAACATGCTCCTTTGGATAAACTGTTTAGACTGAGAGACAAACTATTAAGTTGTATCTTATGTAATTTGTTAAGGATAAAGATATGATTTTTATGTGCTTGTTTTAATAAGGATTATGTGCTTGTTTTAATAAGGATTTTGTTAAACCAAGAATCTAATTTGTGCCTATAATAGGGTTAAGTTAAATTAGATAAAATTGGCGTTGAGATAGTTTTGAAAAAAAATTTTTTAACTTGCTATACTTATTTGTGTTTAAGAAGAATTGTTTAGAAGAATTGTTTAGATTCATATTGCTACTACTAGTTTATTTAAAAAAATTGGTAATGAAAGAAAGGAAGGTAAAATATATGGAGATTTTTATACTTGCAGGTAGAACGATTTGAATATTTTATTGCGAGGTGGAATTATAATTGATATATTTGTACTGCTTTCTGTTTCTGTTTTCCCTATTCTGTCAATGCCCCTTTCCCCCTTTTTATGTATTCTCTGCATTGCTTTTCATTATAAAATGGAAAAAAAACATGAGACAACTTGTCCAAACCTTTGAAACGCTGAACTCATGGAAGTCAAATGTAACGCTGTAATGTTTCCTGTTCTGAAAATTAAAAGAGAATTGACCGTTAGAATTTCCACAAACATCGAATGTTCAATGATTCTAGAAGTCCTTATTTAACATTAATTCTTTAAATACTTTTAATACACAGATTGGTTTTAACTTTTTAAGTCCTTACTAGTGTATTGAGTTCTAGCCTTTTGTCTCTCTCTCTCTCGGCTTGACTTCGCAAACAAAGATTTAAGAAGGGTGCAGTAGTCCACGTCTGCTGCAGGCTCGCTGGTGGCTGACAAGACCAATGCGGGACAGGCAGATCCGGCCACAGTGGCCGCAGGGAAAAGTCTGATTTGGGGTTGGTGCTGTAGCAGTGCGATTCTTCCTCAATCTCCTTTTGTCCTCAAGACCAGCTATGCGTGCGTTCTCAAAGGAAGAGACAGCCTGGTGGATGGTGTGCCTCCATGCTTTGCGATCTGAGGCTAGGTCAGACCACTGGTGATGGTTGATGCGACAGGTGCTAAGGGATTTCTTCAAGGAGTCCTTGTACCTCTTCTTTGGTGCCCCTCTATTTCGATGGCCGGTGGAAAGTTCGCCATACAGAGCAATCTTGGGAAGGCGGTGGTTTTCCATCCTAGAAATATGCCCTGCCCAGCGCAGCTGCGTCTTCAACAGCAGTGCCTCGATGCTTGTAACCTCCGCCCTCTTGAGGACTTCAGTGTTGGTCACAAAGTCACTCCAGTGGATGTTGAGGATGGTGCGAAGGCAGCGCTGATGAAAGCGCTCAAGGAGTCGCAGGTGATGACGGTATAAAACCCACAATTCGGAGCCGATGAGGGTTGTCATCACAACCGCTTTGTAAACATTGATCTTTGTGCCTTTTTTCAGATGCTTGTTGCTCCACACTCTTTTGTGCAGTCGGCCAAATGCACGGTTTGCCTTTGCCAGCCTGTTGTCAATCTCCTTGTCGATCTTGGCATCTGAGGAGATGATGCACCCCAGGTAGCTGAACTGCTGGACTGTCTTCAGTACTGATTCACCCACAGTGATGCAGGGAGGGTGATAATCTTCCTGGGGTGCAGGCTGGTGGAGAACTTCTGTCTTCTTCAGACTAACTTCTAGGCCAAATAGCTTGGCAGCCTCTGTAAAACAGGATGTCATATGCTGCAGAGCTGATACCGAGTGGGAGACGAGTACAGCATCATCAGCAAATAGTAGCTCTCGGATGAGTTTTTCCATTGTCTTGGAGTGAGCCTTTAGTCGCCTCAGGTTGAACAAGCTGCCATCAGTGCGATAGCGGATGTAGACACCATCGTCATCATCTAGATCTACTGCGGCTCTTTGAAGCATCATGCTAAAGAAGATCGTAAAGAGAGTTGGTGCGAGAACGCAGCCTTGCTTTACACCTGTGCCTATTGGGAAGGGCTCCGAGAGGTCGTTGCAGTGTCTGACTTGGCCTCGCTGGTCTTCATGTAGCTGGATGATCATGCTGAGGAACCTTGGGGGACATCCTAAACGTTCCAAGATTTGCCACAGGCCTTTCCTGCTAACGTTATTGGTTGCATTAAGTTTGTTGTACAGATAGTGGGTTGGATCCTACTCCTATCCTACCACTCCTCTGAATAAAATTTCATGTACTTATTTAAAATGTTTATGCCCCACCTTTTCCTTTTGGCTCAAGTCTGAGACCAATCTAAGGAAACTTCCTCCAACTTAAGTGGTTGGCTGAACCCCCCCCCCCATGCTGGAGTCAGACCAGGACCAGATCTTCATGTTTTTTGAGGGGGGGGGATTTAAAAATGATGCCCCCTTGTGGGCCCATTCTATCTTATGGGTCCATAGAATAGAATGGACCCCATATCCAATTTGGCGCACCCTCTCTGGCAGTGCCCAGGGCAAGCGCCCCCTCCCCTCCTCCCTATATCCGGCTCTGAGTCGGGAACAAAGAAATCCGCAGAGAAACGGTAGCAAACCCTTAATGAGAAATCGGTCAAGATTTTCTAGAAGCAAAATAGAACTATTCTCCCTCTGCTGCCTTCCTACTGCAGTCTACAAAACTCCACTAAATGCTGATTCTGGGAGACAGGGAATCCTGCAGAATGACATACAAGTGGCCTCCAGCAGGAAGTAAGAATCAGTGTGAACATTGTCCATTTAGTCTATAGGTATGTAAAGAACATAAGAAGAGCCCTGCTGGATCAGACCAGTGGTCCATCTGTTCCAGCATCCTATCTCACACAGTGGCCAACCAGTTCCTCTGAAGGACCAGCTGCAGGGCATAGAGACCAAGCCCTTCCTAAGAATATAAGAAGAGCCTTGCTGGATCAGACGAGTGGTCCATCTAGTCCAGTATCCTCTCTCACACAGTGGCCAGCCAGTTCCTCCGGACAGCCAATAACAAGAGAGACTAGTTCAGCATCCTGTCTCACACAATGGCTAACCAGTTCCTCTGGAGGGCCAACAACAGGGCATAGAGGCTGAGGCCTTAAATAAGAACATCAGAAAATAGGGTTGCCAAGTACCTTTGTGCCTCTGGCGTTGTGTCGTGGAACAATGACGTCACCTGGAAGTGATGTCATCGCGATGTCACGCAGCATCCACTCTAGGCATTTCCGGGAAAATTCTATGGTTTTCCCAGATTCTCTAGCCATTTGGGAGGGGGGAAACTCTATGGTGCCTATTTTCTGCTGCATTACCATTTTTGAAATTAAAGTCTGGGGAGAACTCCAGGCCTTACCTGGAGATTGGAAACTCCAGATCTGAGATGGGGGAAACATGATGAGAGCCACTTCAGAAACACAAAATTGCACAGTAATGTGCAAGAGAGAATATTGTACCTCCCCCCGCCCCCTCTGGTCAGACCTTCCTTATTATCTACAACAAAATATTAGGGGCAGGTGTATGCACTCCTATACATGTATTCAGAGACATAGAGAGAGACAGAGAGATATCTCCAGGTTGTATCATGGACAGGGGTGGAATTCTAGCAGGAGCTCCTTTGCATATTAGGCCACACACCCCGTAGCCAATCCTCCAACAGCTTACAAGGCTCTTTTTTGTAAGCTCTTGAAGGATTGGCTACTTCAGGGGTGTGTGGCCGAATATGCAAAGGAGCTCCTGCTAGAGTTCCACCCCTGGGCCAACCACCTCTGTTCCTCTCTTGTCTCAAAAACCCTACGGTCTTGCCGTAAATTGGCTATGACTTGACAGGGAAAGAAAGAGTTGTATTTATAGCTTTATAATAATTTATGAAGACTGCATGAATCTGCTGACATTTATGCCCTAAAATCTCAAGTAACCACCCCTACTTCATGAAATACAAAAAAAGAATAGTAATGAAAACAACAGACAACAGTTTCAAAGTTCATTTTTGTAAAATTCCTTACTTCATCCATGTCTGCGTTATATTCCGGCTCCATGAGACGAAATCCCGAGAATCCCAATCCATCCCGAAAAAATTTGCATACTCTTATCCTCAGAATAAAATGCCACGTGAGTTTCTGAAAAGTCTTTAGAAGAACGCAGTAATGAAAGAACATCATAGAGGTCAATGCTACTGGGAAAAGTTCCACCCGTACGGGAGAGGCAGAGAGTCACCCACTTGTATACTCGGAACCAAGAGACAGCACTGACTTATAAACTGCTCAAAACAATACATTATGAACAATACTAACCAGCACATCAAGAATTTATGGCTTCTTTATGGATTGTAGCATGCTGAGGGTGTGCGTGTGGGGGGTGCTTCATCATCACCTTCCAGATTAAGTTGGACTAAGTGTTTGCTTTTCAATTGCATTAACTCATGTCTCTAGTAGCAATATTGGATCTAGTATAACCTCTAAGCTCTCAATTGAGTTAGCAAGGGTCAACCAAATGCCATCAAAAGTTTAAAAAATGTGATGGAAGACATCTGGCTTCCCAGCCATTGTTACCTCTGTCTTATCTTCTACTTATGTACTAGTGGGGTGAATCCAACCAGGGGTCATTTCATAGAAAAAGAGGTGCAGGAGCTCATTAGCATAACTCATTTGCACAACTCATTTGCATATGCCACACACCCCTGACATCACTGGAAGGTGGACTAAATTATATCAGCTCAGCATCTACCTTAAAATGCTTCTTGAATTATAATTGCCATAATAAAACCTTACTCCCATCATAGTTTTTAAATTACTTTCTCCTGTGTGGACACGGTGGCATGAGGAAGATTTCCACCTGTCTGCTTTATATGGTTTGGTTATTTTCTTATTTGGGGGGGGGGGAATATTATAAAGTTTGTCAAATGACTCTCCCCCCACTAACTCAGGCCTCATTTTGGGCAGGAGCTCACAGGAGTTCCGTAAACTCTGAATTTTATTGTGCTCTTTCTTTCTCCCCACAGTACTTGCTTCTGGGCTCCATTGGTGAAACCCCCTGTGAGAATTTTGCTGAACTCTTAAGATTTCACAAACTTTCTAATATTTTTCCACACAAAAAATGGGGAAATGACAAAAAAACCAGGTTGCTTACCTGTAACTGATGATCTTCGAGTGGTCATCTGTGCAGTCCCACACATGGGTTTTCCGGCTGGAACGAACCCGACCTCGGAGAATTTAAAGCTAGCCTAGGTGTATATTTTGGCACGCATTCCCTCTTGCTCTAGGGAGCAGGCATCCACTGCGCATGCCTGGAGAGAAGGGAAGGCGCTCCACCCACCCAGTTTCTTCTAGCCGCCATATAGAGGAATCTGAAAAAGTAAGCATAGCATAAACCAGCAGCGGGGAAGGCTGGGCAGGCATGTGTGACTGCACAGATGACCACTCGAAGATCATCAGTTACAGGTAAGCAACCTGTTTATTTTCATTGTGGTCTCTGTGCAGTCCTACACATGGGTGACTGGTAAGCTGAAGTGCACAGAGGCGGGTGCTGGTTCTGAAAAGGAACAGCATGGATTAAGTATGCATATAGACACCCAAAAGTATTGTACTTACAGGAAAGGAGACTGTAGGCTTCAATCAAAGATAGAGTGAAGTACAGCTTGTCCGAAGGACCCGTCTCGCCATGCACGGACCTCTAAGGCATTTTGTATAGGGATTCAATTTGTTTAGATGTCGGTGGTACTGATGCCGGCTTATCCCAAGCTTCCTTCAGTGCTTCCAAATGGACAGGTAGCATGCGTAAGAAGGATCCTGCAGGCAAATCCGCATGGACCAGGTCTGAGACTCTCGGCAGATCTGTGCTTAATTTTATGTTGAGTGTATTTGCCATGTTCATGAGTAAATCCAAATAAGCTTTGGATCTCTCAGGTGGAGAGAGGTCAGCTGACTTTGTGATGTCAGATGCAGGTGATGTTGGTGACGAGATTCAATGTGATGACTCAGAGTTTTCGGCTTCGGAATCCTCCGGAGCATCTACGGACGTCGTGGGTCTGTCAAGTGCAGGTGTCATCAGTGTTAAAGGTTTCATCGCTAGGGTAGGCTGGTCTGGTTGCACTATTTGTTTAGATAGAGCAGATGTTGAAGAAGCCGGTGATGTTTGCTTTGGTTCCTGTCAGAGTCGATAGTAGGCTTCGACATGGTACCGATGATGTGGATCTTCAATATGTCTGTAATTATGAGCTTCCTCACGGTACCAAGGTTGTTCACTGTACCGATGTCAGTATTCTACAGATGGTGATCTAGAAGGCTTGTAATAGCGATAGTGTTGGTATGGAGATGGAGACCGAGATCTGGACCGGCTATAATAGTAATACCGATCTCTGTGTCGACTTGGAGATCTTTCTCAGTACCGATGAGCCAGGGATTCCCGATGGAGTGGGGAGACAGAACCTTTAAATGTTCTTGGTGCCGATACCTCACGGAATGAATGCACCTCAAGAAGGTTGACTCGTTGTGTTTGGAGTCGAGGTGATGGTTCCATAGACTCCGTGGCTAAGATGTCTTCGGGCAGGGACTCGTGAATGGACATCGAAGTGACCGGGATCGAATCCGGATTATCTCGTCAGCAATCACATCGGTAGGCATCGAAAGATCTGGTGGAACAATTGGTGCCGTGGGCTTCAATACCGAGGTTGTACTCATGATATCCAAAGCTCTCGAATCCGATTGGGTCCTCGAAGTCGATTTCGATGCAGCTTTTGATTCCTGCTGTCACTTAGACGAAGGTTCCAAGTGGTGCTTTCTCTTGGATTCATCCAACTTTTTAGTATGTTTGCCGGACTTAGGCTTACTGGGAGCCGATGCCACTGAAGCTGCCGGTTTTGTCACATCCCTTTGTGGGGTCAGGGAAGGTGGCAAGTTTTGGGACCCAGAAGCGTGGGACATCACAGGCCGCAATGAAGACTCTAAAAGGTGACTCTTCAGCCTAGCGGCGCGGTTTTTTCTCGCCCGTATCCCGAATTGGCTGCAGTGGGTACAAGTGTTAGTCCTGTGGGCCTCCCCCAAACAAAATAAGCACTGAGAGTGTCCGTCTGTTGAGGGGATTTTTGTCCCACAGCGAGTACACTTTTTAAAAGTTGTTTTTGGATCCTTTCCTTCCATACACCCAGGAGGGGGGGGAGGGAAAGGAAGGCGAGATAATAGTAAAGCGGGTAAAATATATATATATGTTTACAAAGCGGTTGTGATGACAACCCTCATCTACGGCTCCGAATCATGGGTTTTATACCGTCATCACCTGCGACTCCTCGAGCGCTTTCATCAGCGCTGCCTTCGCACCATCCTCAACATCCACTGGAGTGACTTTGTGACCAACACTGAAGTCCTCAAGAGGGCGGAGGTTACAAGCATCGAGGCACTGCTGTTGAAGACGCAGCTGCGCTGGGCAGGGCATATTTCTAGGATGGAAAACCACCGCCTTCCCAAGATTGCCCTGTATGGCGAACTCTCCACTGGCCATCGAAATAGAGGGGCACCAAAGAAGAGGTACAAGGACTCCTTGAAGAAATCCCTTGGCACCTGTCGCATCAACCATCACCAGTGGTCTGACCTAGCCTCAGATCGCAAAGCATGGAGACACACCATCCACCAGGCTGTCTCTTCCTTTGAGAACGCACGCATAGCTGGTCTTGAGGACAAAAGGAGATTGAGGAAGAATCGCACTGCTACAGCACCAACCCTAAATCAGACTTTTCCCTGCAGCCACTGTGGCCGGACCTGCCTGTCCCGCATTGGTCTTGTCAGCCACCAGCGAGCCTGCAGCAGACGTGGACTATTGCACCCTTCTTAAATCTTCGTTCGCGAAGCCAAGCCGAGATATATATAATGATAGCAGTAGAAGATCAAAGAAGATGAAGACAAAGAAGAAGACGATGAAGGACTACGAAGGCTGGAGAAGGTAATAAGGCTAGTAAAGTTGAAGAGATGCAACGAGGAAGGACTATCCCGAGCGGCAGTTAGAAAGAAAGTGGGTGGGTGGAGCGCCTTCCCTTCGCTCCAGGCATGCGCAGTGGATGCCTGCTCCCCAGAGCGAGAGGGAATGCGCGCCAAAATAAACGCCTAGGCTAGCTTTAAATTCTCTGAGGTCAGGTTCATTCCAGCTGGAAAACCCATGTGTGGGACTGCACAGAGACCACGATGAAGATCATATAAAGCAGACAGATGGAAATCTTCCTCATGCCACCATGGCTACATAGGAGAAAGTAATTTTAAAAGTATGATGGGAGTAAGGTTTTCTTATTACAATTATAATTCTAAAAGTATGATGGGAGTAAGGTTTTCTTATTACAATTATAATTCTAAAAGTATGATGGGAGTAAGGTTTTCTTATTACAATTATAGTTCAAGAAGTATTTTCAGGTAGATGCTGAGCTGATATAATTTAGTCCGCCTTCCAGTGATGTCAGGGGTGTGTGGCATATGCAAATGACTTATGGAAATGAGTTGTGCTAATGAACTCCGGCACCTCTTTTTGTACAAAATGACCCTGACTATGCTGATCGACTATATCCAATTATCTACACTAAGGCAGCCAGTGTTCAGGTGGGACTTGGAGATCTTCCAGATTTCCAGGTTATCTCCAGACTACAGAGATCAGCTCCCCTTGAGAAAACAGATGTGCTGGAGGGTGGACTCTCTAGCATTGTACCCCACTGAAGTCCCTGTCTTCCCCGGGCTCTATCCCCAAAGCTCCAGGAGTTTCCCAATCTGGATCTGACAACAACCCTAACCTCACCCATCCCCTGACAGATACCCGGGGGGGAAACTGACAACCCTAATTTGCCTCAGGGTGGGGAGAAAACATACCTTAGATTTATGGCGTTGGTGAACATGCTTCGTTCGTTTATATCCTATAAAGCAAAAATATATACATATATTCAAGATTGTTTAAAAATGTATGTATAGCAGATGAATGATTATGCCTTTCCAGCAATATTTCCAAGGAAGAGGAGACTTTACCTAGGTCGTAAGCCATTCAGATGTTGTATGTTCACTACAAAACAACTCCAACATGAATACAAGTAACCAAATGCATTATTGCTTTAAGAAATGATTTACGTTACACAGAAGCAATGTTCCCTCTAAGCTGCAGTCTTGGGAGCAAAAATTCTACTTTGTGAGCTACCAGCATTAAAGTTGTGAGCTACTGCATACATTATTGTGCTATGGGGCCGTTATTCCTGAGCTGCGACAAAAATGTGTGAGCTGGAGGCTAAAACTCTGTGAGCTGGCTCACACTAACTCAGCTTAGAGGGAACACTGCACAGAAGAACTTTATACTTATCGGGTTACCCCAGTGCCTTTGCAGTCATGGATCTGAAAGGGTCCTAGTTTTGGTCATCCAGATTCTTCTTTAGTTTAGCAAAGTGCATGGCGTTAACGTAGCAGGGCTTGTCACGAACCTAACACATGCTTGCAAGACTACAAAGTTACACAGGGCCATGTTTCAGGTTGAAACTAAATAAGAACTACTTTATTCTAGAAATACATGCTGGCATTGCAGGGTAGAGAGACCGTTCCTGTGCTATCTAACAGATGGATGGGGATGCAGAGAGGCATCCTGCATCTCCATCTTGTGTGTGTGTGCATGGGAGAGAGAGAGGGGGGGGGGGGAGGGAGGGAGAGAGAGAAGGAAGGAAGTTGCTTTCCCTATAGAGTGTTGATCTACACTTCAGAGATTCAGTGACAGTAAACAAGAAGATGCTTAGTGTCTTCCTATCTGCTTGCATAGGATCCCCATGGTGCAGAGTGGTAAAGTTGCAGTACTATAGTCCAAGCTCTGACCTGAGTTTCATCCTGGTGGAAGCTGGGCTCAGGTAGCCAGCTCAAGGTTGACTCAGCCTTCCATCCTTCTGAGGTCAGTAAAAGTAGTACCCAGCTTGCTGGGGGGGGGAAGTGTAGTTGACTGGGGAAGGCAATGGCAAACCACCCCATGAAAACGTTGTGATGGACCTCACCCCAGAATCGGAAACAACTAGAGTCGGAAATGACTGATACTTGCACAGGGGACTACTTTTACTTTTTTATCTGCCTGCAACTCTGTGGTCACTTACTTCTGCAGGCTGAGACCCTGAGACATCGCATCTGGTTCTCCCAAGAGAATAAAAACTACAGAAAGTATGTTTGTTACTGAGGAAGGGGATAGAATATAGCCTGAACACTTTCCCCTATTTTATCTTTAATGTACAAGCTGTATTCAGGCAAACTGACTTTTGCAGCATCTGGCCTCTTTTAAATAAATAAATCACATTTCATCCTATTATTTTAAAAAAAACATTTTAATTAAAAAAACAACTACGTATTGCCAGTCCTCAGTGAAAAAATGGGAACTGTAGCCAGTGTTTGAAAGAGACGTCATGCAAAAAACCCAGGTTGCTTACGTGTAACTGATGATCTTCGAGTGGTCATTTGTGCAGTCACACACATGGGTCTTGCTGCAGGCAATGGATCCGTACCTCGGAGTCTCGAATAGCTCACCTAGAGCGCTTTTTGGCGTGCTTCCCACTCGCTCTGGGGAGCAGGCATCGACTGCGCATGCCTGGAGCGAGGGGGAGGCACCATTCCCACTCAGTTTCTTCCACTGACACTCTACAGAGGTAAACATTAGGCAGAGGAAGCCAGCAGCGGGGAAGGCTGGGTGGGCATGTGTGACTGCACAGATGACCACTTGAAGATTATCAGTTACAGGTAAGCAACCTTTTTATCTTGTCCGTGGTCTCTGTGCAGTCCCACACATGGGTGACTAGCCAGCTAAAAGGTCACGGAGGTGGGTGCTGGCAAGAAAAAGAAAGTGTTAGTCACAGCATGTAAATGGTAGAAAGAAGCAGATGCACTCACCAGTCACTTCAATAGAAGATGGACCTGAGGACCACTTGGCCGAAGGAGGCGTCTCATCTCGCACGAACGTCAAGGCATAATGGGAGATGAACGTGGACGGTGAGGACCATGATGCAGCAGCACAGATGTCCTCTAGGAAGACTCCGTGCAAGAAGGCCGAAGATGCCGAGACCGCTCTGGTAGAGTGAGCCATAAGGCCTTCAGGTAAGGGTTGCTTAGCAACTTCGTAACACAACCTAATTGCACTGGATACCCACTTAGATAGTCTTTGGGTAGAAATTTTGTGCCCTCTGTGAGGATTGCCGCAGGCCACAAACAAGTTAGGGTCCTTACGGAACGGTTGTGTATGAGAGAGATAAAAGGACAATGCTCTTCTAACGTCGAGGGCATGTAGAGCTCTCTGCCCAGGGTCCTTAGGATCAGGAAAAAACGTGGGCAATGAAGTGGAGGTTGACAAATGAAATTGTGACACAACCTTGGGTAAGAAGGAAGGGTCCGGTCTTAAGACCACCTTGTCCTTATGAAAGACTGTATAAGGAGAGTCAGAACGGAAGGCACACAGGTCACTGGCCTGTTTGCCTGAAGTAAGAGCAACCAATAAGGCAGTTTTCCAAGACAGCAAACTGAGGTCCACAGTGGCCAGGGGTTCAAACGGGGGTCTCATAAGATGTGAGAGCACTAATGACAAACTCCAAACTGGTACAAACGGTTTGATAGGAGGGTGAAGGTGCAACATGCCCCTTAGGAATGATTTGGACAGTCTATGAGAGAAGACAGTCTGGCCATCAATAGGTTCGTGGACAGCAGAAATGGCTGAAAGGTGAACCTTTAAAGAGGAGTAGCTGAGGCCTGACACTTGCAAGGACAGTAGGTATTCCAGGATTGAAGGCAGGGGTACTGACTCTGGGTGGAGGTGGTGGGATGATGCAAAGGAACAGAAGCGCTTCCACTTACACTGGTAAGAGCACCTAGTGGAAGGTTTTCTTGCATTCAGTATAACCTCAGCTACTCTTGAAGATAAGGATATGGACGAATTCTCCAAGCTGTAAGGGCCAGAATTTGAGGGTTGTGGTGCAGCACCTGGCCATGAGCTTGGGTCAGGAGATCGTCTGCCAGGGGGAGATGGCGATAAGTGTGGCAGGACATCTGAAGAAGTTTTGTGAACCATGGTTGCCGTGGCCACCATGGTGCTATCAGAATGCAGTCTGTGCCGTCCTGAGCAATCTTGAGCAGTGATCGAGTTATTAGGGGGGTCGGTGGAAAGAGATAATGCAGAGGACCCCTCCAGATGTGTAGGAAAGCATCGTTGCCTCTCCTGGTATAATGCAGAGGACCCCTCCAGATGTGTAGGAAAGCATCGTTGCCTCTCCTGGTATAGAAGAGAGGGCATTTCGAATTGTCCTTCGAAGCAAAGACATCTATTTTGGGAGCTCCAAAGCAAATAAAAATGCGATGCAGGTAGAGTGGATTGAGGGACCATTCGTGGTCATCTATGCAAATCCTGCTGAGAGAGTCGGCCAGGACGTTCTCTATGCCTGGGAGGTGAATGGCAGTCAGGAAGATGTTGTTTTTGATACACCATTCCCAGAGCAGTATGGCTATGCGGCACAACCGGAGAGATCTGGTGCCGCCCTGTTTGCTCACATAGAACACTGTGGCCATATTGTCTTTAGTGATCTGGACGTGTCGATCCCTGAAGGATGGAAGGAACGATTGAAGGGCCCTGTGCACAGCAATAAGTTCTAGGCAGTTTATGTGCATAGCCCTCTCGGACGCAGTCCACAGCCCTCTGACAGTTTTGTCCTCTAAGTGGGCTCCCCATCCCCACTTGGAGGCGTCTGTGGTTACGATGACGGAGGAGGAAGAACAAAGGGCATCCTGCAAAGCAGATTGTCTGGTACTGTCCACCAAACGAGGGAGAGCAGAGCATTCTGAGGGACGGTGAGAACAGTATTCTGTGGTTGTACGTGTGGATGGTAAGCACGAACAAACCAAAGTTGGAGGTGTCACATGCGCAGTCTTGCAAATCGAAGGACTGACGTGATTGCAGCCATGAGGCCCAGGAGACGTATGGTGATTGCAGGCTGCACAGGAGTATGTCGGACCAGCTGGGCCAAGGACATTATGGTTTGGGCACGATCCTCTGGAAGGAAGACAAGATGAAGAGATGTGCAGAGACGAGCACCTATGAACTGCAAGCCCTGAATTGGTGTAAGGTGCAATTTGGTGACATTCACACAAAGGCCCAGGGAGGCGAGGAGAGAGAGAGTTGTTTTGAGATTTCTCGCCAGTTGGTGCGCTGTAGGGGCAATAAGCAACCAGACATCTATGTACGGGAACACTGGAATATTTCGGAGACACAGGGCAGCTGCGACTACTGCCATGCACTTCGTAAACCCTCTGGGCACGGTGGAGAGCCCGAATGGAAGAGATTGGTACTGGAAGTGATGATGATGCCCCATGGCAAATCGAAGATATTTGCGGTGCTGAGGTCTGATGGTCACATGGAAATAAGCGTCCTGGAGATCCAGGGATGCCATCCAGGAGTCCTGAGGAATTAGAGGAAGGATGGATTGGAGGGAGATCATTCTGCGCTTGTTCAGCCTCCGGAGATCCAGAATGGGTCACTTGCCCCCATCCCTCAGGCACCAGGAAATATCTTGAGTAGAAACCCGTCCTGCGATGTTGAAGAGAAACAGGTTCTATGGCATCCTTGTGAAGAAGGTCCAGAATCTCTTGTTGGAGGTGAGGGGAGGGTGGAGTAACGGTGAAGTAGTGAAACGAACTTGATTGCGTATCCGAGACGGATTATGGTGAGGACCCAAGAGTCCGTGGTGATTGAACTCCAGGTTGGGTAAAATGGGAGGAGACGTGTGCGATAGAGGGGATTCATTTGTGGAATGGGACATGGAGGGAAGTCAAAGAGACTGCTTGGGTGGTTGAGTAGACTTCTTAGCAGGTTGAGAGCGTGGCCTCTGTTGGAAAGGTTGTTTCTGCTGTGGAGGCTTCTTCCTCCAATAATCATGTTGTCTGGGAGAACGTTGACGACGCTGGAAAAACGGTCTCCAGGGTTTTGGTCTGTTGAAAGGTTGAGAGGCTGGCTGGGAAACACCCAGGCGTTTTGCCCTCTTATGACCGTCATCCACAGACGTGAGCACCTCATCTGTTCAGGCATGGAACAGGCCAAGGCCATCAAATGGCAAGTCCTCAATCTTTTGCTTGATGTCGGGTTCTAAGTTAGTCGACCTCAGCCAGGCATGACGACGTAGAGCCACTGATGAGACAAAAAATTTAGACGAGCAGGATACAGCGTGTCTCAAGGAGTTTATTTGCTGCTTGGACACACGTGATAGTTCTGAGACTAGATTAGAAACAGCTTTCTGGGAGGTGTCGGACATAGATGGAATATGGGGTGTAATTTGGTTGGCAAGGTTGTATGTATATGCTGCAAAATAAGCTAGGTAATTATTAAGTTTGGAATTTGTGGAGGCCAAGCTGTAGATCTTACGAGCCAGTGTGTCCAGTTGCCTGCCCTCACAATCAGGTGGTGTTGGATGTCGTGATGGTTTGGCCTTAGTAGCCGAATGGACGATTATTGAATTAGGAGCCGGGTGAGAGGCTAAAATTCAGGCGCGTGTACCCTGTATAGGGAGTCGAGGCGCTTGGAGGTAGGTGGTATGGAGGCAGGTTTGTCCCAGGACTCGCGTAGAGCCTCGAGGTGGACAGGCAACATGGGTAGAATTGAACCCGCTGGAAAATCTACCTGAACAAGATCATGGACAATATCTGAGACCTTGGGAGAATCGGAAGGGAGAGGAATATTAAGGGCTGCAGTCATGGTGGTGATTAAATTGAGGTAAGCTTTGGAACTGTCAGAAGGTGAAAGTTGGGTAGGTTGGGTCGAATTCGATATAGGGGAGACGGGGGGTTCTTCAGAGTCAGAGGGATCAGAGGTGCCCATCTCGGATTGAGATTCTTCGGGTGGGGACGACATACGAGGTTTGGTAGGTGCGGAGGATATCTGATCTCTGGGGGGCTTAGGCAGGAGGTTGGATGTCAGGACAGAAGTAGTTGCCGGAGCCGTAGATACCGTGACGGAAGCTGTACGGAGCATCAAGGGCTCTTTAGATAGATCTTGGTTCCGGGGAGGTTCATAGGGTCAAAGGGTCTCACGGGTCCGAGGGGAGTAATATTCCTGGTCTCTATAACAGGAAGGATGAGAGTATGGGGAAGGATGATGGTATTGAGGAGATTCTTGGTCTCTAGAACGGGAAGGACAACGGTATTGAGGTGATATGTGTTCTAGGATCCTGGTTTGAGGGGACTCACGGTACCAAGGGGAATCGTGGAAGTCACGGATTCGAGGCGTCGAAACATCACGCATGTGGGTCTCGGCATCGAACTCACGGTACCTGGATCGGCAGGAACTCTGCTCAGAAGGGGAGCGGGAGTAACGCTGGTGAATCCATCAAGGTCGAGGAGATGGTGACCGGGATGGGGAGGAATAGTCGTATTGGCGACCTCAGTAGTAGTCCTGATGGAGAGCGAGGAAGACAATGTCAAACCGGGGATCGGGACCGGACCTGTTGGGTGGAGACTTGCGTGGAAGACTCTCTATATTGTGGTGAGACTGCAATGTCCCAAAAAGATCCTGACTGAAAACCCGAACGGGTAGGGTCCGAGGAAGGGTCGGGTTCGAGGATGTCGTATGGTACGACGCTATGGATCAAGGGGGAATGAAACCCGATCGGTATAACCTCAACCGTAGGTGGAGAGTGTGGAGTCAGCTATGGCATGTCCGAAATAACATCAGAAGGCTCCGAAAGGTCTGGTGGTATGGTCGGAGCCGAAGCTATCGTGGTGGAATGCGCAGTCGCGGTCGATGGTGTCAGATCGCGTGACTTCTTTGGAACTGAGGTCGGCGAGTTCGAGTGACGAGACTTTGGAGCCGAGGTCAGCAAATCCGAGTGACGCAGCTTCTTCGAAGCCTTATGGCCCTCGGAGTGCTTAGATGGTCTCTTGTCGGACTTATGCTTTTTCGGTAAGTGAAGAGTATCCGACGTAGCCGAATCTCCCGCTCGTTGTGGGGGAGGCGGTGAATCCGAAGTGGGCATAGCCCGGAGAGACTTTTCAAGTAGAAAACTTCTAAGTATAGCCGCTCGGTTTTTTCGCGCCTGTTTTCCGAAGCTGGCGCAGTGAGGGCAAGTATCTACCCCATGCGATTTGCCCAGGCAGAACAGGCAGTACGAGTGTCCGTCTGAAGTGGGGATTTTAGATCCACACTTCCGACATTTCTTAAAGGTGATTTTCCCTTCCATACGCTCCAGACAGGGGGAGGGAAGGAAGGGGGGGGAAAGGAAATAGGAAAGAAAGCGCAGAAAAGGGGCCTCTTTTTAAAAAAAAATTTCTATGGACGAAGGAAGTATATGAAGGAGAAGATAAGATGAAGAAGTACGATACCAAAAGGTAGGAGAGACGAGCCAGAGAGAGGAACGCAACAAGGTAGGTGTTGTCTGGGCGGCGGAAAGGAAGAAACTGAGTGGGAATGGCGCCTCCCCCTCGCTCCAGGCATGCCCAGTCGATGCCTGCTCCCCAGAGCAAGTGGGAAGCGCGCCAAAAAGCGCTCTAGGCGAGCTATTCGAGACTCCAAGGTACGGATCCGTTGCCTGTGGCAAAACCCATGTGTGGGACTGCACAGAGACCACGAAGAAGATCCTTGGTTTACTTTTAACTATGATTGCTATGATCATTGAACAATTTTTTTAAAGAGTAACCAAGGGGTGGTAGAATATAGGCAATCAGTTCCATGTTGCTCTCAGTATTCCATGCTTTGAAAGAGGTTTTCTTATTCTCTTGTTTAATTTAAGAAGCCATGTTTTTCTGCCTACCTGGGGTGTCCCCCATGTAGGTAGGTAATCACTTGAACTAGCTGTGCACAGTGGAATTATGACCCTGATGCTAGGGTTGCCAATCCCCAGTTGTATGATATAAAAATTTCTTATATTATTCAGCTTTGGACCCAAAGAAGAGTATTGGAAACAGTGAATAGGATCAACCTCCCATAGTCCTTCCATGCTGAATTTAAGTTGCCACTTTATGTGCTCATGAACTTTTTATTCTATATTCTATATTGTTATGCGCAGCTAAAACATATCACATATTTCAGGGGTGGTCAGCGGTAGCTCTCCAGATGTTTTTTTGCCTACAACTCCCATTAGCCCCAGCCAGCATGGCTGATGGCTGGGGCTAATGAGAGTTGTAGGCAAAAAACATTTGGAGAGCTACCATTGGCCACCCCTATATTTCATATAAGCAGTGAAATAGCATATTAAGTTTTTGAGTGGTGTATTTTTTTGGGGTTCATCCTCAATCCCCAGTTGGTGGCAGGGAATCCTCTGGTTTGGAGGCCCTCCCCCCACTCAGGGTTATCAGAAAACCGGGGGGGCGGGTTTAAATTACTGCTGGGCATTCCATTATACCCTATGGAGACTAGTCCCCGTAGGGTATAATGGAGAATTAATCTGTGGATATCTGGGGCTCTGGGGAGGGGTTGTTTTTTTGACATGGAGGCACCAGATTTTCAGCATAGTATCTGCTGCCTCTCCTCAAAACCCCCCACCCAAATTTCAAAAAAGATTGGACCAGGTATAGGAAGTGGGCTATCTAGCTTTGCTGACTCTACTGCCCCTCTGAAGTCCTGATACCTGTACTAGCATTACCTGATAGGTTACCAGGCATCACACTGGCAGTTGTTGACTGCCTTTCAGAAAGGAGATTGGTAGAGATTTTTTTTTTTTAAGTGGTGGTGGTGGCTGAATTGATATGTCACTCCTGGTGGGATACCTGGAAGTGATGTAGAGTAACTCTAGGAATCTATGGAAACTCTATGGTGTTACCCCCCTACACATGTCCCCACCCAGACACTCATACCAGTTGACCCTATTAAGTCATTCTTTCCAACAACAGAAACCTTCAATTTATCTGCATGTGGACTGATAGCGCATATTTCAACATTCAGAAAAGGGAGGCAGCTACTTCAATTTAGATTGGTCAGACAGAACACAAAACCATGCTTTAATTTCAGTTAGTTTATGAAAACTGGGGTTTCAGCTAGCAGACAGACATTGACAAATGCTGGATTCATCTATCAGGGAGCTTTTGAAAGGTGTAAGAGATTTTGATTTTGAAGGCTTCACTTCAGCCTGGGGAAGGGAAGTGATCATGATAAAAGGGTAAAAGGTAAAGGTAGTCAAACCAGGATGTCCCCATTCACAAGACATGCTTTGAAACTTTAATAAACTAATTTCAAGCCACAGCATGAAGTATCCCAACTAGGCACAGTGAGTAGAGGGGCTCACATTTATAGCAACCACAGTTAAAGTGACCCAAGTTTTTTTTTTTCATGACCGCTGTTTCAAATGTACAAAAGAAGGGACCACAGATCCTTTCTAATCCTTACAACAACTCTCACAGAGATAATTATTTCCAGGGCTTTTTTTGTAGCAGGAACTGCTTTGCGTATTAGGCCACACATATTAGGCTCTGATGTAGCCTATTATTATTATTATTATTAGCTAGGCTTCCCAACCCTCCCGCCCTGGTGGGGGACCCCAGAATTTACAGCCTCTTCCCCCGCTCTAAAAAAAAAAAACGGAAGCGGGGGGAGGGGGGAAACGGCGCCAAGGAGCGTGGCGAGCCGCCCCATCTCGGAGGAGCAGCTGTGAACCAGAGAAGAGGCGGCGGCAGCGCAGCAGCGTTGCCTGCTCCACTCCGCCTCTGAGGTGAAATCAGAGAAGGGGAGGGTGGAGGCAAGGAAGACATTTAAAAAGGTGTGCTGTCCCTTGAAATGCGATGGCCAAAATTCCAGTTGGGGTTCAGTGATGCTTGTCACACCCTTGCTCCTAGCTCCACCCCAGTGTCTCCTGGCTCCACCCCCAAAGTCTCCTGGCTCCACCCCCAAAGTCCCCAGAGATTTCTTGAATTGGACTTGGCAACCCTATTATTAGTTTATTTATATTCCACCCATTCCCCCATTTAGGGGCTCAAGAGCTTACAGGAAAATACACAATCTTCCAACAGCTTACAGGGCTATTAGAACAGGGCCTACTGTAAACTCCAGGAAGATTGGCTACATCTAGGGTTGCTAATCCCCAGGTGGGGGCAGGGAATCTCCTGGTTTGGAGGCCCTCCCCCTGCTTCAGGGTCTTCAGAAAGCAAGGGGGGGGGGATGTCTGCTGGGCACTCATTATTTCCTATGGAGACCAATTCCCATAGGCTACAATGGAGAATTGATTTGTGGTTATCTGGGGCTGGGGGGGGGGGTCTGTTTTTTGAGATAGAGGCACCAAATTTTCAGCATAGCATCCAGTGCCTCTCCCCAAAATACCCCCCAAGTTTCAAAAGGATTGGACCAGGGGTCCAATTCTATCAGCCCCAAAAGGAGGTGCCCCTATCCTTCATGATTTCCAATTGAGGGAAGGCATTTAAAAGGTGTGTGGTCCCTTTAAATGTGATGGCCAGAACTTCCTTTGGAGTTCAAGTATGCTTGTCACACCCTTGCTCCTGGCTCTACCCCCAGTCTCCTGCTTCCACCCCCAAAGTCCCCAGATATTTCTTGAATTGGACTTGGCAACCCTAGCTACATCAGGGGTGTGTGGGCTAATATGCAAAGGAGTTCCTGCTATTAAAAAAAGCCCTGGTTATTCCAATCCCCATATTGAACAAAGGCCTGAGGTAAAAGCGTTTTTCTAAGGCCAATTACTGAGTTCCTGGCTAATGTGGACAACTGAACTTTTGGGTTTGTGGTTACTATACTTGATCCACAACTCCCAGGGTGCTTCCACACCAGGATGACTTCTGATTGATTGCTGATGCTATTCTGTGTGAAATCACCTCTAGTAGGATGTATGGGAAATCCTTTTTTTGTGTTGTTCTCTTGGGAATATTGCTGTGGACCCGTAACATTAAAGAACAAATCCTTTGGTAAAACAAAATACCTCAAAAGAAGGGGAGAAATGAAACAATGGGCTATACCAACACAGACAGCCTATGTGGTATAGAGTTAAAGTGTTGCACTTTAACAAAGGAGACCTCAGATCATACCCCTGTTGTGTGTGGCTGGATCCTTGGCTGAGTAACTGGTACCTGATCTAATGCAACAGGTTGTGGGTAAGGCTAAAATTAGGGGAGATGACCGTCATGTACTTCACCTTGAGCTTCTTCAGGGGGCCAAGTAGGAAATGTGTAAAAGCAAAACAAGCATTGTTAGAACATAAGAGAGGCCATGTCAGACCAGGCCAATGGCCCAACCACTCCAACACTCTGTGTCACACAGTGGCGAAAAAACAAACAAACCCAGGTGCCATCAGGAGGTTGATCAATGGGGCCAGGACACCAGAAGCCCTCACCCTGTTGCCCTGTTTCTGTGAAGATCTAGCATAAATAGAACATTAAAAAAGAATAGGTGCTAGTAAAAACAGCTGAGAAGCGGAGTTTTGTCACGTGACTTACATAAGAGAAACCATGTTGGATCAGGCCAGTGGCCCATCTAGTCCAACACAATGTGTCACACAGTGACCAAAACCCAGCTGTCATACTGGTGGGGCCAGAACTCTAGAAGCCCTCCCACTGTTGCCCCCCGAGCACCAAGAACGCAGAGCATTGCTGCTCCAAACAGAGTATTCCACCTACACTTTGCGGCTAATAGCCACTGATGGACCTCTGCTCAGATGAAAAGAGCAATGACAGCAAATGTGACAAAAGACAGGCAATTCCACCCCCCCACCCCCAAGTTAGAAAAAAAGCTTATTCCAGGTTGAAGGAGTTTTTCTTCACATCACTCACTAAGCCAAGGACGTAAGGCTAGTTTGGTAGAGGTGATTAAATGGATACTCCCGCTCATGGCTCTCTTGCACGCCGTCAGTTCTGTGAACAATGATAAGTTTGTTACAGAATTAACTGTTCTAGAACCAACAACAGATAATCTCAAGAAAGAGAATCTACATTCCATTCTTTTTTCTTGAGAGAACATAAGAACTGCCCTGTTGGATCCAACCAAAGGTCTATCTGCACCAGCATTCCACTTCCAGTCACTAGACAAATGATCTAGAATGTTCCAAGGCAGGCATGTTTCACAGCTGTCCTGTCTTTTTTGTTTCTGTCATCTGGTTCCGGAGGCACGTGGCCTCTAAAGACAAACATAGAGAAAGCTTTCAGCCAATCAACCCTCGATAAATTTTATCTGATCTCATTAAAAAAAACCACAATAGGCTGAGGTAGTGTTTATCACTATATCTAATTGGAAGCGAAATGCGAAGAATCCAAAGTATTTGATACAAGAAGCACATTCTTTTTCAGAAACAAGTAATATCTTTTGAAAACGGAAGGTGGTGTGAAAGAGATTGCAGCTTGTGATGCATTCCGTCATCTCTGGTAAATGCAGAGGCAACAGTGGGACTGAACGACACACCATGGGAAGCAACCGCTCTCTTAAGTAGATTTCATCTCTTAAAAGCTATTTTAGACATGAGCCAAATTCATTCCTGTATAGGCCCTTGTGAGTCACAAAGGTGTGAGTCAGAGCTCTCACTTTATTAGTTGTTTTGAAGTGTTCATTTATACCAGAGCTGCAGAAAACAGAAAGCATGGAGCTGGGGAGATGCTACAGAGAGGCCAGTTTTGATTAGATATTGGCCTCCCTGTGTAACAGTGCAGGCACTGAGTCATTACTGACCCATGGGGTGACATCACATCATGACGTTTTCTTGGCAGACTTTTTTTTATGGGGTGGTTTGCCATTGCCTTCCCCAGTCATCTACACCAGAGATCCCCAACCCCCGGTCCATAGACCCGTACTGGTCTGTGGCCTGTTAGCAACCGGGCTGTGAGTTGTATAATTATTTCATTATATATTATAATGTACCGTAGTAGTAGTAATATTAATAATAATAATAATACATTGGATTTATATCCTGCACTCCACTCAAAATCTCCGAATGGCTCACAATCTCCTTTATCTTCCTCCCCCTCAACAGACACCCTTTGAGGTGGGTGGGGCTGAGACAGCTCTCCCCAGAAGCTGTTCTTTCAAGGACAACTCCTATGAGAGCTATGGTTAACCCAAGGCCATTCCAGCAGCTGCAAGTGGAGGAGTGGGGAATCAAACCCGGTTCTCCCAGATAAGAGTCTGCACACACAACTACACCAAAATAAGGTGCACAATTGTATCCTCCTGAAACCATCGCCCCCACCCCCACCGTGGAAAAATTGTCTTCCACAAAACCAGTCCCCAGTGCCAAAAAGGTTGGGGACCACTGACCTACACTTTACCCCTAGCAAGCTGGGTACTTATTTCACTGACCTCAGAATGATGGAAGGCTGAGTCAACCTTGATTCCACTGGGATCAAACTCAGGTTGTGAGCAGAGCTTGGACCGCAGTACTGTAGCTCACCACTCCGTGCCACAGGGCTCCTCTGTGTAACATACCTTCCCCCTATGTCTTGCCATTATTTGCAGCTTCCAGTATAAATGCTTCTAGCCTCACAGAGGAAAATGTTATGCATCTAATTAAGCCAGTTCTGACTAACAGAAACATAGGCTGGAATACCTTTTGTTCGTCTTGAAGGTAACTCTGGACTCCTGTTTAATTTGGCTCGGAATCTGACTCTTTCGTGTTCCTCCACAGTCCTTCAGTCATTTCCTTCTCAGATAGGTCACATCTCCCATCAGGATTCAAACGTGCTGTGTTTTCTCTAGCATCAATTAAAACATTCCCAGCTTTCCGCTGAGATTAACTACTGGTACCAGTGCAAAAGCATTTCCGATCAGGGCACAGTTCAGATATTCATTGTTTTCACAATGAATTAAAAAAATAAACCCATACACTCAAGTTTGTTACTTTGAAATGAAAACAAATGGGAATCAAAATGAATGGACTCATTTTATTTCTATTAGTGTCAAGGGGGAAATATGCAGCTGCAATGCCTACTGCCATTTTGATTAAATATTCAGAGATTATTCACTATTGCTAAACGTTTCAGAAAAAAATGGGAGCAAGGGTCCTAAATTTCCTTTTTGTTTTTCTCCATACTTGAGACAAAACTTCAGTCATCCTTTCCCCAGCCTTAAGTGGAAATATTGCAATTAAAATTGATGCCTGCTGTGTCAGTTGCATGTAAATGGTATAAAACAAACCGACAGAAATGGGAAATCTGCCCAAGAAAACAGGCAGCATGAAAGTGGACTGTGTATGGAAATCAAAACAAGATCTGTGACCTACAGACAGGTTTGAATTCCATGCAAAATTGGCTCAGTTCTGTGGACCCTAAATCTAAGAGAGCTTAAATATCTCGGGTTGACATTTAACGTGAAGAGCAACAAAAGAATATGCAATTGCACTGAGGGGTTCACTTTAACATCTCCCCATGTGCATTATGCCTTCTCTACCCAATAGATAATAAAATGATCCAACAGGCAGCTGTTAGGTTTATTAATGGGCAGGGATCTAGCAAGAATCCCACCAAGCTGTATACTGGTATCTATCCACTATGGTTTCATGGATCTGGGTTGTTTTTTTTCAGCAGGGATCTTCAGAAAGAATTTTCACCGAAAGCAAATATCCTTCAGTTCAGCTCCAGATTTCAAGATTAACAGTGCCAATCCTAGAACTACCCTCCTGGGCAGACTTTAGTAGATTTCTAAGTAGACATGTTTAGGATTACACTATAAATGTCCCTTTAGTCAGTTCTGATTGGTGATTATACTGGGTACCTAAAACATCCTAAACAAAGCCACTGGGCAGAGCAGAAATGTCACTACAAAAGAGAACTTCACATCTGAGACAGTGCAAGAATATATGCGAAAACTCTTTCTCAGTAGAAAGGATATGACATGAGAAAAATCTCAAATTTCTGTGGCAACCCACAGTCTTCCTCAGTCCAAGGTGCTCAGTCGTTAGCATCAGGATACTAATAACCAGTATCCAAGATGGGCATCATGCTATGTTTTATTTAATTCCAGTTGTCATTGAGAGATATACACATGAGCATCTGGTAAAAATGTCTCAAAACTTTATTTAAATATGAATCATACAGTGCATGTAACACAAATGTCTCTAAACTTGTGCAAGCTGAACCATGTTTATATTCACATGATCAAGCGTCTGTCTTTATGGCACAAATTAATAATTGGTCCTTTGCTAACTGTGGACAAGGATGAATCTATATGTTAACTACAGTATCAGCACAAGCACCTTATCTTCCTTGCAAATTGTGATAATTTTAATAGGAAAGCTGCATAAAAGTTACCAAAGAGCTTGTTCTGTTACAAGTTTATGGAAACAGAAACAAGCCCCAAAAGACTCACTTGCATAAACACAGAAGGGGACTTCCTGCTCCACCCTCTTGCTGCCTCTTATTTGGCCCCTCAAAATTTTGGATGAGGGAGGATCAGCAGTTCCTTTCAAATAACGTAGTTGGTAAATTGGCAGAAATTGCCCCTTCTGACAACAATAATGCCCTATAATTGGAAACAAGGGGTAGTCATCTGAATCCCTGCTGCAAACAAAACTGTTTTAGAAGCAAACCCAAGACTACATAGCTGAATCTGGAGCAAAATATGTGTGAACTTACACTGATTTCAATGGGAGGCAGAGCTGGTTTTTCATGAGACCATGAGAGAACACAGTCTGCCTTTCTTTATGAATGTAATGAATCCAGTCGAGACTTAAGCAACTTTTCTCTTCTGTATGACCAATCCATAATTTCAGAAGTAAGGCTGATAGTACACAGGCGACGAGGTCAGAACTCTGGCCATACCCCAGAGATTGTGCGCCCTAGGAATTAGGACATGATTTCAAAGAATTTATATTTGAAAACCACAATATTAGCAACAAAGATTCAAAACAAAACATCAAAATTACAGGCATCAGCAAACAGGAAGGAGTATGATACAAATTTGGATGAAAGCTTCTTGAAATTCCATCAAGTAAGTTTTAGTTTCTATTGTTTTCAAGGTTAAATTGCAGTCTTAGATAGATGTAAGTTATTTACTTTTGCACCAACTTTCAAAGCATTTCCTTAAACCGAACAAAAGCCATAGCCACAATTCTGGACACATGAAATGCTTTAGAAAACCTCCAAACAGTGTACTGATGGCAGCCTTCTACCTACTGTAGTACTTTCTCCTCACAGACAACAAGGAAAAACATTTAACCAAAAGATGTCCTGTCCTGTCCTGTCCTGTCCAAAGATGTCTTTGTCCTGTTAACCACCATATAAATATAGGAGTAAACACACCCAGATGCCTCAGAATTTTCCAACATAAAAAGATCATGGAAGATCCTTAAGCTGATTCTTGCCACAACAAAACTAACAAGGAAGGAATGCAAGGTCTGTGCTAGGCCCCCTCACCACAAATGCTGATTATCACAAGACTTCCCAGGACCAGACTTGAAAAGAATTCTGTTACCCCAAGAGGCTCACTAAATGATACTTCCACCAAAGTGTGGCTCCGTCCAAAGCTGCAGCATTCTTATTAAGAAAGCTGTACTGAGTAAAATTCAGCCTTGCTGTGGTTCATCAAGTTACACAACACTTAGGATCTAGACCCAGTAGCCTTTAATCAGAATAAAAGGCATCTCCATATACAGTTCTACTCATTTCAGATATATTCAAAAGTTCCTCTGCAAGCAGGGCAGTTGCAAGTTATTGGAGATTTTCATTTAAGTTAAACAGATACCATGCGGGTTTATTTGCATTTCCCCAGAATTCTGGTGCATGCTGAATAAGCTTCTGTACGTTGAAGAACTGTATGTTCAGAATTCTGATCGTCCTCTTATTTCAGAAGATGTGGAGATGATCGGCATGGCAAGAAGAGTGAATCAATTTAAGCCTATTTCTTTCATGTGTTGAGTCTCAACAGGTTTCTCAAACTGTCAAATATTAACAAGACTGTGAATGAGTGGAGAGACTTAGGTATTCACGGAGACCAATGGTGCTTGCCAGGTGACAAGCATATCCTCATTGCATCCCTCCAATTTAAATTATAATTGCAAAAAAACCCCACAAAAAGAATGACCGACACACAACTTCAGAGGCAAAAAGCACCATTCTAACATTTTGGCACTGCTTTAAGTGGGCAACCTGATTCATAAATCTGTTTCAGGGATGGGAACTCTGAGTACATAGGCCTTCCACACCTGGATTGCTGTCTCTGTTCATTTCAGTGCAGGGCACTGATTGGCGATCCGGTTTATTCCACTGAAGTCAATGGGACTTCTGTGTTCAGAGGAACTCTGCATGTGCAGGGTACACAAAATGCTAGGATATACCCAGCAGTCTGCCAGTGCGATGTGTTGATGGACCCAGATCTTCCTCGCATTCTCATCCTCCCAGCAGCCTATTTTGGCCACAGGAAACTTGATTCAAATACAATTTCCAGGAATCAGAAAGCACTGCAGGTGACAGGAGGAAGGGGATGAAGAAGAGAGCTACAATTCTTGCATCTCCGTATCAGTGGTCCCCACCCACTACATCAATCAACCCTACCCATAACTAGAAGTCCCAATGATCTCAACCAGGTTATCACTGAGTAAGCAACTGTAAAGACTGCAACGTCCTCATTTTAGTCTTTTCTGTATACTGTTGAGGAGAATCCAATTTTAGTTACATTAAACATTATATTCCTGTCACGCACAGTCATTCAAATAAGAGTATCATCTTCAGAATATTGTTTGGCGCACAGGTTATAATCTGGGTCCACAGTTTTGAGTGATGACATCAGGGAAAATCTTTCTCATTGCTCGAATAAGAAACTTCACATCTGATGTTTCACACTGTCTTGCATTTCTGAAGCCCGATTCCATGAAAATCCACAGGAGACTCAATTTATCCCCCAGATCATGGATGGGACCACTGTATATATTTCTTGCATTGTCAGAAGCATTGCAGATTTTCAAGTTTTGTTCTACAGCATCGTAATATCAATACACACAACTCAGCGGTCGGTAAGCTTTTCATCCAATATGCTTCAATAAATGTGAAGGGTAAAGTGCACAAAATAAAAAGGTCTGCTGCTGAAAAGTCACCATAATAGCTACTCTTCCATAATAGCTACTCTTCACCACTGTGATCTACTGGTTGCTCTGCCTTCAGGACAAAGGGCACAGAATCAGAAACAAATTGGCTTGAAAGCATATGTGTTGCAAGATTTCTCCTCTGCAACATCATGTATATTGCAACTTATTGTCCATGCTAACCATTTTGCTGGCAACTTTTCCTGTTGGTAGGATTATGGTCTTTTCCTTTTCAGTCTTCACTCAGCTTCCTCTGAAAACCCAAAGCTTTATCTTCAGTCTCATTTTTCCCAAATCCATCACTACTATCGTCTGGACAAATTTCATTCAACTTCAAGTTTCCAGAACAAGTTTTCAGAAAAGTCAGTCTGAACAGGCCTTATATGGAGCAGATGAAAAATAAAAAAAACCATCGATTTGATTTTGGAAGACAGGTATGAACACAGACCACAAAACGCTATTTGGGTATTACCTAAACCACAGTAGGGAGGAGGAGGAGTGGCAGCACTTTTGTGCAAGTTGCTTGGCTTGGACTTGGCAGAGAACCAACTCAAAACAGTTGTTTGTCACAGAACAGTGGTGACAGCCTGCATTAAATACCGTACTGCCCTTTCTTCATTGCAAGGTCTTTGCCGCCTTCATAGTCTCAAGTAACGGATGAAGCCTGGAAGTCTCTGGATTCTTCCGCCTCTGAAGATACGGCTGGGTCTTTGGTTTCGGGGCCAAGGTGGCCTGTACTGGCAGCACTCTCTGGATTGTCTTTAGAAACAAGATGACAAAATAGCATTCAATCCCATTGCATATGACTTTTGTTGTTAAGAAATATTATTCTAACAACGGTTACTGCATACAATTTAAACCAGCAGCTGCAGAAAGGAAGACCTTGTATATGTGACAGCAGGGGTGCAATTCTAGCAGGAGCTCCTTTGCAAATTAGGCCACAAACCTCTGATGTAGCCAATCCTCTTGGAGTTTACAAGTCTCTTTTTTGTAAACTCTTGGAGGATTGACTACATCAGGGGTGTGTGGCCTAATATGCAAAGGAGCTCCTGCTAGAATTACACCCCTTTGCGGTAGTAAGAAGGCAAGAGAATAGCAAGTTATGTTTTCCCCCTTTCTCCCTTCAGCGCATGTACTCAATCTTATACTGGCACTAACCTTAAAAAAAGAAAACACTGGGCAAGTGAAATCTCAAAAATTATTATCTTTGTACAAGTCCAAGCTTAGAAACAGCCAAGCCTACTGGGTATTGATGAATAGGCTTGTGAAATACAGCATATTGTAGTAATGGACAAAATTGCAGTATATAAACAAATGAGGGAAAGTAAACATAAGGTCCAAGAGACCTTTATTGATACATGGAACCTGTTCTTTTCTTTACTGGAACAGAAACAAGCCTAATGAGAATATTTTGAGATATATATGAACAAAAGATTATTAGACAAAAAATGGGATAGGAGCAGGCACACAATTATGAGTGGTAGACATTACAGATTATAGGAATATAGTAATCTTTTGTTTTTCTATTTTGAACTGAATTTGATATTATATATGGGACATTCATTTCATATTCTTTTCATTTGTGTACTAAAATTATAATAAAATCTTTTTCTTAAATGATGTTTCCTAAAAATTGTCAGAAAGTTTGCTCCTCATGAGTGCTATTTTAGGATATCTGAACTGAAAACATGAAAATAAGTTCCTTTTCAGATGGATAAAAAGAAGGATGGGCTATATTTAGGCTTGACAATCCCCAAGTCCCAGCAGGGGTTCTTCCGCTTTCCCAGACTCCTTCCCGCCCCCAGTCAGCTGGCCAGCGGGGGGGGGGGGCGCCCCCAGAGGACTATGTGCCTTTGCACCTCCGGAGGCTTCAGTCTCCGATTGAAAGGTTCCTCTTGGGATGGTGTGTCTGTGTTGCTGTGAAGAAGTTGGCAGCAACTCGTGAGTAGAGAGGCCAGTCCCCCTTCAGAGTTGTCAGAAATGGGAGGGGGGGGAGGGAAAGGGGAGGGAAATGTCTGCTGAGCACTTCATTATTCCCTATATGGAGATCGATTCTCATAGGGTATAATGGGGAATAGATCTGGAGGTTTCGGGGGCTCTGGGGGAGCTGTTTTTTGAGGTAGAGGCACCAAATTTTCAGTATAGTATCTAGTGCCTCTCCCCAAAGTACTCCCCAAGTCTCAAAACGATTGGACCAGGGGGTCCAATTCTATGAGCCCCAAAAGAAGGTGCCCCTATCCTTCATTATTTCCTATGGAAGGAAGACATTAAAAAAGGTGTGCTGTCCCTTTAAATGTGATGGCCAGAACTCTCTTGAGTTCAATTATGCTTGTCACACCCTTGTTCCTGGCTCCGCCCCCAATGTCTCCTGGCTCCACCCCCAAAGTCCCCAGATATTTCTTGAATTGGGCTTGGCAACCCTAGCTATATTAGATTGGCCCCAGGGTTCCATTTGAAATTTTTTTTCACAATGACTTCACTGTCTCTACATTTACACAGTCTCTTTACATTTAATGTAAGCCCCTCTTGATAAGGCATATGGCCTACACATCTTTCTGCCCACATAGCTCATCTTTACTATTGATCTACAAATGCCACAGGGATAAGCATATCTTTGCTAGCTTCTATTCAGCCAGAGTGTGCCAATCTGAACATATAGCCTGGGGAGGAGAAAATATCTATCTATCTGTCTGTCTATTTAGAACTTCATCTCAATTTGGCTCAGTTCTTCAGACTTTCTTCCTGAAAATAGGGGCTCTGGCATGGGTACATACACCACACTTTCCACATCTATTTGGAATATCCAATTAACAGTGATGCTATCACCATAGAACATACAACTCTGAGAAGTCTTAGGAGACTCTAGAGATTTGTACTTACTGCTAAGAGCTGGATCGTTGTCTACAGTATGTGTAGGAATGGTGCATACATCTCCTGAAAGGATCTGATGGACTTCTGGCTGTATGGCCTTAGCATCTTCGCTACTTCCAGCAGTTACAACACAGTCCCTTTGATCTGGCAGATGCTGCTCTCCCAGCTGTGATACAGCAGTATTCTTCTGTGTTTGACAGGAACTATCTTGAAGAGTATGGCTGTGATCAATTATAGATTTGCTGGTCATTAGCCTCTCTGTGGGATGTAGAAAGCTTGAAGAGCTGGGAGGAGAGCAGCTACCCATTGTTATGAGTGTTGCTGTTCCATCAGTGGATGTAATTGTTGGCTGCAGTTGCAACCCCTGTAACACCAAAGAAATATTTTTAAGTCTACCTATACATCCATCTACAGGCTGTCTCTAATGTACCACTGCACCAAGATCAGTTTTTGTATTTAAGATGGGTAGGTTCTGACCACTTAACTGGCTTACAGAAAGAATTCCAGACTGTTGCTGTTTTCTAAACAAAGAGGATAACACACTGATTTCTGTGTAGGACTAAAGATGGACAAATTTTTGAGATTCGGAATTCTAGCTCCTGAGAAGGCAGTCCAAGAGTAAGGGGGAAAGACAACGTATCATGCAGTAAGGATGCCACTAAGCATCTGTTGAAGAAGACCGAGCTGTCTTTACTCAACCAGTATTACAGCTAAGTCAAACCATACAATTCTGCCACTAACTAGTGCATTGATTGAAATAGCATGTGGCATATCATTGTGCATGTGTCACTTGCTGGATAGCATGTGACATCACCAAGTGACAAAACCAACACTGCAAAACTTTTAAAATTTTTGAAAAATATTATTTAGAACTGAACACATATGCACACTTTGCCACTCCTATAGGGTCAACATGGTGAAATGGTTACAGGGCCCGTCTAGGATCTGGGAGATGCAGGCTTTTAATCCCTGCTCTCCCAGGGAAGCCTGCTTGGTGACCTTGGGGCAGTCACACACTCTCAGCTAACTCACAGGGTTGTTGGGAGGATGAAAAATGGAGGAGAGAAGAATGATGAAAGCTACTTTAGTTCCCCACTAAAGGCAGGTGTATGAATGAGGCAAACAACTACAAAACAAAAATAAACAACAACAAAAGCAATTGGTTTTCAGTTGGTTTCAAATCAGGCTTTCAAATCAATATCAGTAGAGAAAAGCAAGTGAAAGGCCTGTGAGAAATTGCAGGGCAGGGAGAATTAACTCTCATCCCCCACTTCCCTTGCAAAGCCCTAAACCAGAGCTGGCCAAACTTGCTTAACATAAGAGCCACATAGAATAAATGGCAGATGTTTGAGAGCCACAAGACAAGGAAGGAGGGAGGTAAGGAAGGAAAAAAACATAGACAGGGAGGAGAAAGAGGTAGAAAGAAAGCAACCTTCTTTAAATGCATTCTCCAAAGCTGCTGGCTGCCTTGGCTTGAAGAAGTTGTTTACAGAGACAAATGCCTTTTCTAAGCCAGCCGATGGGGTGGTGGGGGCTTTGAGAGCCACACCATATGTGTGAAAGAGCCACATGTGGCTCCTGAGCCACAGTTTGGCCACTCCTGCCCTAAACTCTTGGTGCTTGAGAAGGCTGATCTCTCCCTCTCCCATACAACGTACATTTTTTTGTTACTTCAGTAGTCATCTGATCAGTTTTTGAGGGGATTTTTCTTTTCCAGTTTACTTTACAAAGCCATATTTCTCATTAGCCAGTTTCCTATTATACAAAACAACAGAATTGCAGAATTGCCATTTTAGCAATTCTGCACAGCTTGTGGGGGGAAAAAAGGGGTGGTGGTACCTTGAGCTGGGCAAACACTCTGGGTTGAAGTGAAGAAAGGAGTTGAGTCATCTCTGGACCTAAGAGCTCCCTTGTCTGATTAGATTCCACCTTGATAATGGTTTTCTCTGCTGAGCATCCTACAAGCACAACCAAAAACAAAGTAATATTTAGGAAGGGAAAACAACCTTTGCCTTTGAGGGGGGAAATGTGTCTAATTCAACTATTCTCTGCAAACAGTTAATGGCCTTTCAATCTAGACCCAGAGGAGAGGTATTTGTCATCTTTTTCCATTTCGCACGTGCGGGGTACAGTCATTCATTTGGGTATAAGGCTCCGGCTGAGTAACGGAAAGCTGTCATTGCGACCCAGAAAACTGATACAGCCATGCCACCACCTCTCCAGTCAGGCCAGCATGCCAGTTAGTGGGTGCTGCTCTCCCCCACTGCCCAAGTTAGTGTCAGAAGGCCCAGAGAGATGAAAGCCAACTGTTTGACTCTGTGGGCTCAAAATCAGCCAGCAAGCAGGCTGGTGGGATCTGCCCTCTGCCCCTGCATGTTCTGGCAGGTGCCAGAGGCATGGAGGCAAAGAAAGGAAGGTGAGGTCAATCTTAAATTCAGGATCATGTGTTTTTCTGGTCAGCTGTATTCTTCAGTGACATTCAGTGTCACTCTCCATTTTGGTAAATACAGTAACATGCTAACCATGAAATAAGAATTTCAACGTTGTCAGAGAAGAGAGCAATAATCAGAAAAACCTAAAGCACAACCTGATGACAGCCATAACAAAAATCTTGGGTAACTGCCAAAGGGAAATACTGAGTGAAGGGTGTTTCCTCTGCACCTGGCTTAGTGCATATCTCAACAAATGCAGTGCTGGGGGGTGGGAAGCATCCCAATCATAGGGTGACACTTTGCCTCTTCTCTCTCTCTTTCTTTGCCTTCATCTGGCAATGCCTCCAGCCTTACCCACCAACTCTGCAATCTCTTTTCTGTTTCTTCCCCAGCACCCTATCATTGCTCCCTCTCCCCTCCCTCATCTTTAGTTTTCCCTTTTTAACTTTCTGCTCCTTCCCGCATCTAGCTTTATCTTTCTGCTCTCCTGTCTTTTTTATCTTTTTAAAGTCTGTCTTTTCCCTGCACTGACACAAGCAGAGGTTTGGGATCCTCAGCAATGGTGGCTGCAGGTTACCGAGCTGCCTACAAAACGGCCACTGAGATCTCAGTCTCACAAGCATTCAGCAGCACAGGGGTTTCAAGACAAGAGATGTTTAGAAGTGGTGGTCTCCCATCCAAATGCTGACCAGGGTCAACCCTGCTTAGCTTCCGAGATCTGACAAGATTGGGCTTGCCTGGACTATCCAAGCCAGGGCAGGTCAGGGCATTTTGAACCTCAAATGTATTTAAAGGTGAGGGGAAGGGGGGAAGGCTCAATAGACCAACATACCTCTGGGACCGTCTCCTCCAATATATGCCCGAGAGGTAAATACATTCGGCCTCCCAACATCTGTTGGCCAGCCCTGGCCCAAGGGACACCTGCCTTTCCTCAACTGGGGCCAGGGCTTTTTCAGTCCTGGCCCCGACCTGGTGGAATCAGAGATCCGGGCCCCACCTGGCTTATTAGCCTTCCGTAGGGCCTGTAAAATGGAGCTGTTCTGCCAGGCTTTTAGTTGAGGCTGCGGGTGTCTATTTCTTGACCTGGTTGGCCTCCCCTGCTGGCATTGTCATCTGTGCTATAAAATGGAATAATATCTGCCATTTTTATGGAATAACATCTTGTCACGATGTGAGACAGCCAGGCTGGGCAATACTTTGACGCTGGAAATTTTCTGAGTGCTGTTGAGTTGTTTGTTCATAAAATGTTTTTATTGTATTTTATTGTTTTATTATATGTTGTGCTCTGCCCTGAGCCCTACGGGGAATGGGCAGAATAGAAATATACTAAAATAAATAATAAATTCAACAATTCAAATAAACACAAGAATTTTCTTTTCTCTTTCTTTTTAATTTACTTAGAATGAAAGACTGAGTTCTGTACTACTGAAATTACTATTCAGTACCAGATGTTAGCAGTCCAGTCTGAATCTCCACGAAGCAAGTGAAGAACTTACACAGGAGAAATTAACTTCATCGCTGGGAATGAGTTAAGCAAAAGGAAAGAAGGGGACCACCTGGAAGTCTCCCTAACATGGAAAGTTCCTATACTTATTTAAGCACGCAAGAAATTACCTCTGTAGTTTAAGAATGGAATTCATTCTTTACAGTCAGTCACCTGACACAAAATCCAGTCCCTTCCTTTAAATTTACTAAGCAATTACCAACACAGTCCCATCCAAACACCCCCATCCCAATGTGCTCATTGTACCAGAAGAAAAAGAATGAATACTATCATACAACAAAACACTCATAGGCAATATTTCCAAGTATTCATGATGGCTACCAGGTATCTGAATTTTAAAGACATGGTGGTGGTAGTGGGGAAATAATCCAAAAATAATCCAAAAATTGGATCCTGTGATTCCATTCTGCTAGTGAATGGCCTTCCTCCAGAGGAAGCCTTCACAGTTGGCAAAACAGGTTAACAGGCTTCAGGCATATGCATTTGGCAAAGGAATAGGCTGGAGTCTGCCCTGAAACCTCCACTGAAATCAGCATATTGAGCCAGGCGAGGGTAATTCCATCTAGGATCGAAAGTGACTATCACAAACTCAGCAAAAGCAATCTTAATTGTAATTTGGATTGCTCTTACCCTCAGTCGGTGGTGATGCAAATGTGACTGTCACTGTTTCAGTGAGAATGTTCCCGCCGTCTGTGGTCCATTGCAGCTGAAAGAGGAGCAACAGTAGACCTCAGAAATTGGACCCAGCACCCTGAAACTCTCCCACGCATCCGAACTACAGCAAAATGTAACACTGAAGTAAAATTTACTTATTCATTCTTAGTTTTTCTGGCCTCTGATTCTTCTTCTAAAATTCTTGATCTTATTATTCTGGTAAAAAGCACTTCTATATTCTGATATTAGAGTTGAATGGGCCCATATTTTATTCTTGTTCAAGTATATCTCACCTTTCTTCCAATATGAAACTTGAGGCAGATTACATGGAATTTATTTTTAAAAGTAAAACTAACTGAAAATACTTTACCCTGTTCAGGATTTACCGGTTTTCTTGTGCAAACCTACTACAGCACTAAAAAATGCATCAGAAGAAACCTCAGAAGACACTTTAGAGCCACTGAGCAAATATTTTTTATTGAACTAGTCAACAGATTAGCTGTTTCATGAGTGTGTTCTTCCTTCAATGGTATGGCTTTATTGGCCACAGCCTTAAGCCTTCTAAATCCAGCCTAATTATAAGTTTGTTTTTAAAAAATTATTTAATACTGAATTCAGGGCTCTTTTTCTAGCAGGAGCTCCTCTGCATATTAGGCCACGCCCTCCTGATGTAGCCAATCCTCCAAGAGCTTAGAGGCTCTTAGTACAGGGCCTACTGTAAGCTCCAGGAGGACTGGCTACAACAGGGGGTGTGGCCTAATATGCAGAGGAGCTCCTGCTAGAAAAAGAGCCCTGATGAATTAGTAAAAGATAAGTGGCTAAGGACTTAGTAATATTCTGATGTTTCCCCGCAGAAGAAAGGAAAAACTCGTTCCTAGACTCGTCCTTCTCTAATAAGGAGGTTCTCCATCTCTCCCTGTCTTCACTAAACAAAGGGCATTCAAGGACTCAGTGGGCTACCTGTCTTCCCCGTGTTACAAAAGCACCAACATTCTGAAAAGGGGACGCCTGCAAATTGGCTTTTTAATTCAGTAGATGGTATGGCGTTTAATCTGGCAGTCCCAGTATCTGGGAATAGTCAAAGGTTTTCAATATGCTGGAAGGGTTGCCCTGATCTGGATAGCCCAAGCTAGTGCAATCTCGTCAGATCTTGGAAGCTAAGCAGGGTTGGCCTTGGCTAGTATTTGGAAAGACAACTTCCAAGGAATACCAGGGTTGTGATCCAGAGGCAGGCAATAGCAAACCACCTCTGAAACATCTCTTGCCTTAAAAACAAGTCTAGCTTGCCACCTAGTGGTGCATAATGCCAAAAGAGCTAGAACTTCTGGCTGCCAGACAATCTTAGGACTTCCTGGCTACTCTACACACATTGCCATACAATAATTAATTAATTGCTGGAAGGGTTACCAGAGCTTCTAATGTGTGAACACACCCTTCTTGCTTGCAGATTTGTACTTCCAAAATCTGACTTTTAATAACTGCTTTCTAACCCATGCCAACACTACTTTATATTAATCAATTATGCCTTGAAGACACAAATACTGTCGCTGAGGTGGATGTTCACCTTTCTGAATTTTATTATGATAATTAATTTGTTAGAAAGGGCAGAACTAAAAGTTGCTTGCTTCCGGGTCTTTACAGTTCTGTAAAGCTTTTCCTACTAGCTACCTCCTATATTAACTGCAGGCATCTTCAAAACAAGGTCTGCTGGTTCTTAGCACAACAGCCTTTAGAAACCAGCTTTTTAAAAAATTGTTGCCATTACTTCACTTTATTTCCGCTTCAATATCACTTTTTAAAAAGCTGAAACTGTTAAATGGATGCTACAGATCTACGATTCACCTGGGAGAAAGTGGTCCTCTGAGATACTGTTTATACACTGTACAGAACTCATCAAAACGAGATAATCAGAAAAATACCTCCAACGTGCAGAAGGAATGCAACTCAGAAGACATAGCATGCTTCAATGCATGCTACATTTACGACCTCCTGATCTAGTGCTTTCTGTGCAAAATTCTGCCTTCAACCAATGGTGTCTGAGTATTCACAACTTACTAACAGTGTGATAAAAAGCATTAAAGTGCAGAGACCATTTTAAAATGTTTACAATTAACCTTACTGATGTCAAACACCAGCAGAAGTTTTCATTACTAGATGTGCATCTGAAGTAAACAGACGGTGAATCAGGAAAGAGAAGGGAAGCCTGGAAGAATGGTCACAGAACTGAGTTCAAAAGGAAAGAGACAGAAAAGGGAAGAGGCCAGTATTACCATGGCTGGAACACTTTCTGAGCTGTACACCACCTTCCCATTCTTTAGGGTCTTTTGCACTTCATGAATGTGGTTCTTAATATCATTTACGGTGGGGAAGAATGACAAATTATGCCTTTCTGGCACTTCATCGGGTTTAAACAATTCTTGTTCCACAAATTTTCTGTTGAATATTACAACAGGAGAGAGAAGGTTACAAAATATTTCTAGTGAGATTTTTCTTTTCCAGCCCTCTCCCACCTTAACAACAATTTCCCTTTCCCACTTTACCAACAATTGCCAACCAATCTCCCACCTTACCAACAATACGGCTATACCATCCTACCATATTGTCCTGCTGGACCACTCTGTTGTACTGAATATTATAATTGGTTTTTATTGTCATGCTGCTGTGATTTTATTGTGATTTTATTATTTATGTTGTGCTCTGCTCTGAAACCCTACGGGGGAATGGGCGGTATATAAATAAACAAATAATAAGAATAATAATTTCACCCTTCTATATATAGCCTCCATCATTCCAAGCATCTATACCACTCACTGCCTTCTCCTGTGTCATCTCTGGTTGGCTCTCACCTGCCAAAGGCTGAGTCTGGGAGTCAGTGATGGGCACAGACTACGATAGCTGTCACCTCCTATACCATCAGCAGTCAGGAGCAAGCCAAGTGCCAAGAGTGCATCCCCACTGTTAATAATTGAACCATTCCCAGCAGCTGCTTGGCTGGGCTTGGGCACAGAACTCACCTTGCCTATTGTTCAATCCAGTTATTTATTTTATTTTATTTATTTGATGATGATGATGATGATGATCATCATCATGATCATGATAATGGATTTATATCCCGCCCTCCACTCCGAATCTCAGAGTGGCTCACAATCTCCTTTATCTTCCTCCCCCACAACAGACACCGTGTGAGGTGGGTGGGGCTGAGAGGACTCTCACAGCAGCTGCTCTGTCAAGGACAACTCCTACGAAAGCTACGGCTGACCCAAGGCCATGCCAGCAGGTGCAAGTGGAGGAGTGGGGAATCAAACCCGGTTCTCCCAGATAAGAGTCCGCGCACTTAACTATTACACCAAACTGGCACTGCGTAGGCTTGCTGTATAGAAGGTTTAATTCATGATTCCTGTTTATTCAATAAGCATGGAACCACAGCCATTGCTTGTTATATTTGTATCTCACACTCCCCTGACGGGCTCAGGGCTGCTAACATCAATTAAAACTACATAAAATTACATTATTACAAATAAAATCATAAGAAGTTATTAAAACATCTCAAACATATACAATTTTGATCCCTAGATGGTGTTATGATTACTTCTTGATTAGCACTATTCACTGTGATGTTATTGGATGTTATTGAGCTCCTTGCATTTCTGTTTGGATCGGGTTAAGATATTAATGCTGTAGGGTGGTGAAGTACTGGACGCCTCCATTAGATGTTAAAAGCCTGTTTAAACAGTTCTGTCTTGTAGGCCCTGCGGAACTGTGGCAAGTTGCATTTGGCCATGCTCACCTGCACTTTACATTTGGGCAATGTTGTTAGCTCATATTGTTATAATAAGGTTCCCAAATCTGATGGTAATGAGATGCATGGACATAAACAGGAACTATGCAGAGAAGACTTCAAATAGGATGTCAAGCAATACTAATCTACAGCAAACACTGAGACTGATTTTCCACTCACCTTACGCCGCTCTCATGTTCTCCTTCTCAGCGCGGCTTCCTTCCGATTTCACACTATCTGCTCTGGGGCTACAAGCAACGTTGGCGTTTTCGCGCATTGTAAACAGAAACTGGTTTTTAGAGATCTCGGTTTGCCCCGCGAAAAAGCCGATGCTAGCTGCAGCCCCGGGGCAGATAGTATGAAATCAGCAGGAAGCCTTGCTGAGAAGAGGAACGTGAGAGCGGTGTAAGATGAGTGGGAAATCGGTTTGAGAAAGACATGTTGCACTGATATTGCAGAAGAGAGGGAAAAACTGCAAACTGCATGAAACTGACTTACTGCATTGCAGATATACTTCAATACAAAAAAGAGCCCCAAAAGTAGAAGCCCTAGTGATTAAGAGTGGGGATGGAGCTTCCTCCTGAAATGCCGGTATTCACAGCTCTCCAGCTTGAAACCAAATGAATGGAGATTACAAAGCCTTACCGTAACTGTTTCCTCACTGCATAGACTTGCTGTATCCCTTGAGACACAAGTTCTCTGATCTTATCTGCGACTTGCGGATGGAGGCGTGATGGCAAAACGCAGTTCTCGTCTCTGATTGCCTCATCATCTTCCTCGGGAGATGGCATGGAGAAAGGCGAAGGTGGGAGGCACACCTCCTCCATTTCATGATACTGGTGAGCCTGCTGGGTGGGTAACTGCACGTACCACCTGATAAGAAAAACTGGCAGGTACAGTTTCTAAGCAAGGCAGCAAAAAGGAGTTAAATTATTTCCCACCAGGAATGAAAGTTTAGTGAATGATTCCTATTTATTCAATAAGCATGGAAACGCAGCCATTGTTCATTATTTGCTAGATGACTTCATGCCAGCACTGGCAGCAAACTCTCAAAATTCCTTGACAAGAACTTATGTATTTAGTTTCTGATAAAGAAAGAGTGGACATGCCTGCCTGCAGCAGCAGCGACATTACCTGAGCACCCCTCCAACTTCAATCAAGTTTTTCTTCAGTATGTTGAAAGCTTTTTCCTGCTCCATTCGTATGATCTTCTTGTCGATTTTGGGATCTGTGGGAACTCTATATTCAGGAAACTTCTGCACCTTCTTAATGTAGATCCTACCAGAGGCCCAGGGAGAAGGAAAAAGTGACAGAAACATAATGACTGGACCAATTAAAAACATGTCTCTGTCTATTAAAGCATTCTTTTCTAATGAGAAATAACTATTTTAAGCAGTAGAACAAAATCTGAGTTCAGTGGCACCTTTAAGGCCAACAAAGTTTTATTCCGGGTATAAGCTTTCATGTTCATGCACGCTTCTTCTGAATGCACACGGAAGCTCATATACCCAGAATTAAACTGTGTATTTCTTAAAGGAGTTACTGGACACAAACCTTGTTCTGCTGCTTCAGACTAACATGGCTAACACCTGAATCTATTTTGAGCAGCAAATGGGGATGCCAACGGGGTGGGGGGGGGGGGGGACTTTGCTTAGGAAAGCCAGACACTGATATGCGGCAGCAAAAAACCCAACACTAGGAAAGAATTTTACATAAATTCTAAACAGAAACATGCAAAGACGATTTGCACAAGCTCTTAAACAGTTACACCTGTGCAAGATGTCACGTATGCTTACATACTACCCAACCCAAGAACAAACAGTATGGAAACTAGAATTAAAATATCCCTTCAAGTTAAGCAGTAACCTGCGCATGGTGTTGTTTTGGAGAAGAAATACCAGTAACTATCATGTAGTTGCAGCAGATCTACTTTTCTAAATGCAGTCAGATAAAACAGCAGTACATCAATATGTTGAAAAATATATTATAGAAGTCCATAATTGGGCACACTTGTGGTATCTTCACTCTCACCACCAGCCTGGAATGATTTCTTCTCTATCCGTTGTCTGCAGCTCAAACATATGAACATATGAAGCTGCCTTATACTGAATCAGATCCTTGGTCCATCAAAGTCAGTATTGTCTTCTCAGACTGGCAGCAGCTCTCCAGGGTCTCAAGCTGAGGTTTTCCACACCTATTTGCCTGGACCCTTTTTTGGAGATGCCAGGGATTGAACCTGGGACCTTCTGCTTCCCAAGCAGATGCTCTACCACTGAGCCACTGTCCCTCAGACATGAAGTGGTCTGGATGGCCATAAAGAAAGCACTCTCTTTCTTATATCTGATGCCACCTGACATAGTAGACTAATTGGTAGGCACCATAAGAACATAAGAGAAGCCATGTTGGATCAGGCCAATGGCCCATCCAGTCCAACACTCTGTGTCACACAGTGGCCAAATTTATATATATATATATATATACACACACACACACACACACATACACACATACACACACACACTGTGGTTAATAGCCACTGATGGACCTCTGCTCCATATTTTTATCTAACTCCCTCTTGAAGCTGGCTATGCTTGTAGCTGCTACCACCTCCTGTGGCAGTGAATTCCACATGTTAATCACTCTTTGGGTGATACAGTGGCCCAATTGTTAGGTTTTAATTTGCAGTATGTGGATTTTAAATTGTACTATGTTGATTTTACTGTACATATAACTGTTGGAAGCTGCTGTCAAGCATGGTGAAATTCCATTGATATTGATTGTTTTAGGGTCCTGCCTAACCTGGTCTGTGAAGTATCATGGAGGATCCAACTTTGCTAGCTTGTTATTCTTTCCCTTCCCCCCGTCTTGCTTTATGGCTTATAATTAGAAGTAGAACTGAAACCAAGTAATCAGCATCTTCCCATACATTCCTGTAAGGGAGTACGAGCCATCTGGGGAAAGCAAGGACGCAGTCCTGATAACACTATGGGAACGTAGACATTTATGATAGTTTATGTGTGAATGCTACCCCGCAACCCCATCCCTTGGAATCCTTTTGAAGTAAGCCTTAAAAGTATTGTATCAATGTATTGGCAGCATTATGCTCAAGAACCTGTTATACCAAAGTATCAGTCTATCAATAAACGTAGTCTTTGTATCAACTTCGACTCGTTATTGAACCCGCATGCTTGACAGCTGCCCTGAGCCCTGCTTGACAGGGAAAAGTGAGGGATATAAGTTAGATAAATACTTTGACTCTCAGAATCTTATATCCTGAAAATCTTCTTGGTCTCTAATGTGCTACTGAAATGAAATGTAGCTTTGCCAAGCTGTCTCACCAGGTTGGCAGACGGAGATAAAATGCAAATGCATCTCAGGATTATTTCCTTTAGTATGACTGTATCTATGACTCTATCTAAGTGAGGTGGTGATCCGTATGCTATTTCAAACACGCCCCCCCAAACAAAGTTTAAGTAGCCAATTTTCCATTCCTTATCCTCTACCGCAACTCAGCATTCACAGTTTAAGTAAGAGCACACAACCACCTGTCATGTTTCAAAAGATGTGGTAATTCTTCAGGTTAAGTCAAAAAATTATTCCTTTTCAGCCAGCCTTTGCTTACCGTGCAGGACAGGTGGCTTTGTATAGCTGGCAGGAAACGTTCTCTTGCTCACTACTTTTTCTGGGCTGAAAGCCCTTCCTTCGGGGTCCATATTGACACTCCATCACTATGGCTCTGCTCCCTGATGGGGGGATATGTTTATAGATTTGAAGGACAGAAAAAAACATTTATCAACAGAGACCAGTTATTACAGAGCATGTATAAGAAGACATGAGTTTGTCTGATTGGTGCATCTAAAGATTGATGGCCCTAGAGATTTAAAACTTTCAAAGCTGATTCCAAATGATTTCTAACAATTGCCTGACACTGCTATCGGAACTGCTCAAAAGGAAAGCTGATGTACAGGGGGAAAAAAGATAAAACTCTGACTGAAGTTTGGTTACCGAGGTGCTACAAACTTTCTACATAACTTGCAACTAGATTTTAAAAGCTAGGATCTTCCATACCAAGCTCAATATACTATACTCTATATCAGGGGTGTCGAACTCATTTGTTATGAGGGCCAGATCTGACATAAATGAGACCTTGGGGGGCCAGGCCATGTCAGGTTGGGCCAAGACATGTCGGGCCATGTGTGTACCTATTTAAGATAAGTTAACAGAGATATACATTTTATAAAGAACACAGACAAACACAAATATGTATTTTTAAAAAGCTTAAAACATGCTTAAAACATTGGTCTTAAAGGTGCTTTCTTTGTATTTCTCCCAGGGAACTGGGCAAAGGAAGCTCCGGCTCTTTTCTTCCTTCTCCAGGGACTGGGGGATGGGGGGGAAGCCTCAGTCAATAGAAGGAAGAGAGGTTTGGCTCAGTAACTCTGCTGTGTGATTGAGAGAGCCTGGCAAAGCAAGCGATTCCTCCCCTCCCCCCCGCTTCCTCCCCAAGGGAGGAGCCTCAGCCAATAGAGAAAACAGAGGTTTTGCTCTGTAGCTCCTGTGCAATTGAGCAAGCCTGACAAAGCAAGCTGTTATGCAGAAGGAACCAAGGGAGAAGGAAGCAAACGACACCCAGTTGCTCGGGAGTTTGATAGAAGCCATCCGGTGGCCTGAGTCGGCCCCCGAACTGCATGTTTGACACCCCTGCTCTATGTTATATTGCACCTTCATGCTCTTTTCATTTTATTATCCAAGAGGTGGAACTATCAGAAATTTCCCTGCAAGCATCAAGAACAAAAAAATGGTCATTTTATTGCTTTAAATAGCTATTCATTAAAAAAAATGCACGAACCAGGATCCTGCATTCCCAGTCTCTTTCAGAGCATTCACTGATTAATACATCATTTTTTCCAGTGACTTAAATTATTTGCTAGCACATAAAATACTTACAACCCTTCATCAATTCTCTCCATGGAAAATGTGAATCATACGCAGGGGTCATTTTGTAGAAAAAAAGGTGAAGGAGCTCAGTAGCATATTCATTTGCATATGCCCTGGAGTTTTGTGTGCAACGGGGAGAGAACTCCCCACTGCATGCAGACCCTGGCTGGAGGTTCAGGGGCTGCGCTTCTGTGAGCTCCTGCTGAATTCAAGCCCTGATCATACGAGAAAAACAGGACTGGGTCCATAAGGCCAACGTTACACATTCCTTCCTGAACCAGTCTGGGTCATTTATTCCACTCACGTTCAGTTATTAGAATCATAGAGGTGGAAGGGGCCATACAGCCCATCTAGTCCAGCCTCCAGCTCAATGCAAGATCAGCTGAGAGCATCCCTGACAAGTGTTCCTAAGCATCCCTGACAAGTGTTTGTCCAGCTGCTGCTTAAAGACTGCCAGTGAGGGGAGCTCACCACCTCCTTAGGTAGCTGATTCTACTGTTGAACAATTCTCACTGTAAAAAATTTTTTCCTGATATCCAGGTGGCACCTTCCCACCTTTAATTCAAACCCATTATTGTGAGTCCTCTTCTCTGCTGCCAACAGGAACAGCTCCCTGCCTTCCTCTAACTAATAGGCCCTTTAAATACTTAAAGAGAGCAGTCATATCCCCCCTCCACCTCCTCTTCTCCAGACTAAACATTCCCAAGTCCTTCAGCCTTTCCTCATAGGGCTTAACTATGGGCTGTTCCACATGTGTACCCAATTCACTTTATGTCTTGCAACTGAAATGTGTGAACTGCTGGCGCTGCAGTGGTGTGTTTAATGGTGGGATCAAATGATACATTAGGGGCTCCATTAGCCAGAACTCCCAATGTTTTTTAAAAATGCAATTGCCAGATGTACAGGTGGGTATTTTCCATCAGAACCACAGTGCAAAGGAGAAGGGGTTTCAGCTTCCCCCCCACCTTGTTCTGTTTTCCTAATGTTAGAAAGTCACTGTTTGACTTATGGAGAGAGTACTTGTAGGTTTGCTACATAGGGCCAGTTTAGGTCAGTGCAAGTTATTCAACTTGATACAACCAGATAAAATATAGGAATGCCCTTAATGAAGTTTAGAAATACCAAATGTAAAGGTAAAACAGGCAGTAAGAAACTGGGGAGGAAGCACAGGATCCTATGCTGTGATCCATAAACCATGGTCCCGCATTATGTCTGCATTGGTCCGATTGCTACTTAAATACTGTTATATGAACATGCTCTAAAGATACATTTTCATAAACCAAAGGATCCTATGCTGTGATCCATAAACCATGGTCCCGCATTATGTCTGCATTGGTCCGATTGCTACTTAAATACTGTTATATGAACATGCTCTAAAGATACATTTTCATAAACCAAAGCTCAAGAGACTAAGGATTGTTTCACAGATAAGGTTGCCAAGTCCCCTGCGTTCTGGAGCAGGGGATTTTTGCACGCTTGTCATCACCCAGAAGTGATGCCATTGCGCCAGCGACATTGTGCACGGCTGCTCTAGGCATTTCAGGGAAAACTCTATGGTTTTCCTGGATGCTCTAGCCATTTGGGAGGGGAAAACTCTATGGTACCTGTTGTGGGTACTCAAAAGGCTAGAGCATCCAGGAAAACCAGAGTTTTCCCAAAAACGCCTAGAGTGGCCACTGCATGACATTGCCAGCACGATGACGTCACTTTCAGGTGACGTCATCATGCCGGCGACGTAGAGGGAGGTTCCTCCCGCCTGCTCAATGTGGGCTGGCGGGTTGGGAACCTCCCGGGCATGGGAACCCCTGCCTGGACAGGGGGCTTAGCAACCCTATTCACAGAAGACATATTTACCTTCACAGGAATGATTTATCCGTATGAAAACAGAATGGTTGCCAATTATACAATACACCATCGTATTTGAAGGTGGCACATCTGTTTATTTTGCTTTACAGAGGCTACTGAAATATCTGACTGCACAGGTTTACACAGGGCTCGCTCTCTGACTATAACAAATATTGTGTGAAGCATTATTAAAAGCCAACTTATGTGGTAAGAATGGAAAACTGACACAAGCAAGTTGAGCAAAACCCGTTTTTGAAAAGGGTGAGTGGGTGGAAAGCAAAAAATACAAATATTGCCACTATATATTCAAGCTCTTCTCTGCCATAAGAGCAGGAAACTTCAGCAACACAGGGCAGAACGCTGGAAAATTCAGGCTCAAAGGAATACAATTGGCATAAATTTAGGTCTGCAGAAGCCAAGGCTTACCTTGTCCATTTCTGACCTTTCAAAATAACTATGCCCCAAGGAAACTAAGGTCATGTCTCTTAAGCAAAGGTGATCAGTTTAGAAGATAGTTACCAGCATTGACAAACGGAATCCCATCATATGGGACGTACTGTGATTTCCACATCAACCTTGTGGCAGGCTTTGCTGGGCTTGGAGACTGCCGGGTTCCCCACACGCTCTGTGTTTGCTGTTTGTGCAGGATTAGAACACTGTCCAATTCCATCTCACTTGAGCAATAGCCACGATAGGAGTCCCCAATTTTCTGCATGGACAGGAAGCAAAAAAAAGGGGATTATTCACCAAAATGGAATGCTTTGGGGGTCAAAAGTTCAATGCTGTCTAGTAACAGAGGTGAGGATGGTCACTGTAGTTCGAAGGCTGCATGGACACAACAACATATGACAGAATCCCCCGCTTTGCAGAATCCTGAAAGCATCTTTTCAGTCTCCCCAGGTTTTAAATGAAGTCTGCAAGCATGAAATGAGTACTTTTTTTTTTAAATAACTAACAATTTTTATTTTTAATAATTCAGTACAACATAACCGAGCTCTTTGGTATATCAGCAAAATGGCAGTTATCAATTTACATCAATGTATAAATTATATAATACGAGCTATAAACAAATTTTTTTCTTTACAATAACCCACACACACAAAAAAGAAGAGCAAGAAAATAAATAAACACCTACATACATACATGTACACACCCATATATCCATATGTATATACTTTAAAGATCACATGGAATACATCACCGGTAAGGCATAAATATGTACTTAGTACAGAATGAAGTCTAGATATTTTTTTGGTACAGATGGACTAGTTGAAGATTTCTTGTTAATATAAGAAAGGAAGAAAAACCATTTTTCAACAAAATTATCAGCTAACATTGGATTTTCATATCTTAAAATACTTGCAGATAGTTTATCCTGGATCATTAAATCCCAGACTTTATCATACTATTGACGCATAGTAGGGCATCTATCCAATTTCCAACAAAGGGCTATAATGATTTTGGCTGCTAGCAGCAATAATGAGAGAAGTTCTAGTTTTAAATTAGAGCAAGGGTTTTGGTGCCAAATATTTAGCAGGACAGATTCTGGCAAAAATGGGATGTCGAAATCTATTATTTCCCCTGTTAATTTAATCACTGATTTCCAAAAATCTTTAATTTGTGGACAGTCCCACCAGCAATGTTTCAGAGTACCCGTACCCCCACATCTTTTCCAACAACTTGAAGATGGGATCAAGTTACTTCGGAACAATTTATATGGAGTAAAGTACCAACGAGACCATACCTTAAAATTTTATATTCTAATATATGTAGATCTGGATTTAAAAAAAGAACTTTTCCATAAGGATTTCCATTGCTCTTCTGAAAATATTTTCCCACAGTCTTTATGCCATTGATTCTGTTGTGAAGAACCTTGGTCCCAATCTTTTCCATTAAGTACTCTATAGATACAGGAAACTGCTTCTCTAACCGAGGAGGATCCAGCCTTTAAATGAGATTAAAATGCATTTATAGTTCTATCTACACCAGTATGCGGTATAACCTTGTGTAGAGCATCAAACAGCTGGTGATACTGCATCCAGGGGATTGTTATTTTGTAATTTGATTCTAATTGTAATTTTGTGCTTAGTTTGCCATTCGTTGTAATATCTACCAGCCTAAATATGTTTTTATCTCTCCAAATTTTATAATCACCTAATGCTTTCCCCGGAAGAAATCATGATTGACCAAGAAAAGACATGAATGGTGACGTTGCCGGAGTTAGAATTTCTCTGTATTGATCCCAAATTTTAAGTGTCTGTTCTAGAAATGGGTTGTCCAAAATTAACCTTGGTCTTTCAAATTTCCCAAGCCAGATATTCTCATGTAGTAAAGAATCTTTTAATGCAGACTTTTCTATACTAAGCCAAGAGGTATCACTCTCTGGTAACGCATAAAAAAGAATACATTTTAACTGGGATGCTAAACAGTACTTCTCAAGGAGCGGAACTCCCAAATCTCCAAGCACTGTCAGTTTGGAAATTAAGAGACAATGCAATTCTGCGGTGCCTTGAATTCCATACAAAATCCAGAAAGGTATTTTGCCAATTTCTTAAATCTTGCTTACTTACTGGGATAGGTAGATTTTGGAATAAATAAAGAAATTTTGGAAGCAAAAAGGATTTAAAGAGATCTACCTTTTCAAAAATTGAAAAGTTGCATTTTGACCATTCTGCTATTGACCTTTTAACTGAGAGAATAATAGGGGAATAATTAGCCTGAAATAAATCTTTAAGGTTTACTGGGAAGTTAATCCCCAAATATCTCCAAGATTTTTCTACCCATTTATAGGTGAATTTGCTCAAAATGTTTTGTTTCAAAGTAGGAGATATCACCATAGGGTAAATTTATGATTTCAAAAAGTTAACTGTGAAACCAGAGTATAAACTAAATAAATCAATGACTTTTAAAAATTTTTGTAAAGAATTCAAGGAGTTACTGAGATAAAATAACGGATCATCAGCAAACATGCTAACTTTGTGAGATGTACCATTCAGCAAAATGCCCTCTATTTCTGGGTCTTTCCTCACAGCATGAGCCAATGGTTCTAGAGACAGTGCAAATAATATCAGGGACAACGGGCATCCCTGTCGAGTTCCTCTGTTTAAAATGAAATTATCAGAACTAAACTGATTACTAGTTGTGCATTCGGTGAGTCATAAATCGTGCCTATTGAACGTACAAAATTAAGGCCAAATTGCATAGTAGTTAAGACAGACTTTAAAAACGGAATTTCCAATTTATTGAATGCTTTTCCGGCATCTAGGGATAGTATCAAGGAGGGGATTTTAGTTGTTCTACTGTACTGTATTACATTGAGTGTTCTGCGAATGTTATCAGTTATAGATCGCCCTGGTATGAAACCAGATTGATCATTGTTAATGTAATGTGCTATAACTTTATCCAGCCTTTCCACAAGAACAGTAGAAAAAATTTTAAAATCATGATTTAAAATTGATATAGGGCGATATGAAGAAGGATTCAATTTATCCTTCCCTGCCTTATGTAAAACAATGACCCTAGCCTCTTTCCAAGAGTTAGGTAATTTACCAGAAGTCATTATAGTGTTACAGGTGTTTAGAAGATGTTCCGAAATCTGGTCTTTAAAATGCTTGTAAAATTCTATTGGGAAGCTGTCTTTTCCTACAGCTTTATTATTTTTAATTTTTGTTAAAGCTGCATTCAGTTCTATCTAATTAATTGGCCTGTCTAAAAATGAAGCATGGTCCTGAGATAGGACTTTATTGAACTTAATAGAATTCAAATATTTGACTGCTGCTTTAGGATTGGGGTTAGATGTGGCATACAGGTTTTTATAGAAATGAAGAAAAGAATCAACTATATCCTTTGAGTTGGATACAATCTGACCAGAAGGTTTTTTAATAGCATGGATCAAAGAGTTTGATTTCTGATGTGCAATCCTATTTTTCAAAAGTTTAAGAGATCTGGATGATCTAGTAATGTATTTTTGTCTTGTATAATAATTCTTTTTGAATAGCAAAAGTTTCAACTAATTCTAATTTTTTCCTTTCCAAATTTAATTTTTTGAGCATTTTCTTGCCTCCATATTTCATGTGTCTTTTTTCTAATAAAGCTATTTTTGACTGCAAATCAAGAATATTTTGTTGTCTTTCTTTTTTACATTTAGAAGCAATAGAAATCAGTTTACCCCTTAGAACTGCTTTAAAGGGGGGCGGGACGTCGCTCTAAGATGGCAGACGTGCTTTGAGTTAGCTCTGCTCTCTTTGCCTCCTTTCCTTCAATAAAAATCGCTATGGACATCACCAAAAGGCACAAACGATGAAGAAAAGTACCCGGAAGACGCCTAAACCATCAAAACAACCAGTTAAGTCAGTTGAAAACTTTTTTCCTTCCTTATCTTCTAAAACCATTGTGGGAGAGACAGGGCCCTTAACACCAGCTAAAATGGCCCCCGTTACTAACTCTTCCCAAACAGAAAATGACTCTGACAAGAATGGAGGCCCAATAACAAAGAAAGATCTGTTTGTTTTCAAAGAGGAGATATGTAATTTCTTTACAAGCTCAATGACAAGCTTGCTCCAGCCAGTTAATTTAAAACTAGACTCACTAGCAGCTGAATTAAAGGAAACTTCTAAAGTGGCAGAAAATGCCACTGAAATGCTCTATACTGCACAAGATGAAATAAAATCACTGCAACAGTTTGAAATGAGGGCGTCAGAAAAAATCATGATGCTGGAAAATCGCTGGAGAGAAAGGAACCTCAAAATTAGGGGGGTGGAGGAGGGCGCGGAAGATAATACTTCCCTAACCAAACTGGTGGTGGAATGGCTTAACAAATGCATGAAAAATGATGGCATTTCGCCTAATAACATATCTAAAACATATAGACTGGGCTCAAAAGCATTGGGGAGAAACAGACCGAGGGACATCCTCGTGCAATTTAGTTCCCTGGAGGATCGAGACGTTATACTCCAAGAGGCACGTAAAGCTGACTTCAAATTTAAGGGGGAAAAAATCCTTTTCCTCATGGACCTTTCTCCAGAAGCTATAAAAAAAAGAAGACAACTGAGAATGGTGTCTACGAAGCTGTTTGAAAAAAAGATTAAGTTCCGCTGGAGTCCAGCCTCTGACATAATGATCTTCAAAAATGGCGCGCTTTTCCAAGCGTCTGATGGCATTACGGGGAAGGCTTTACTAGCAGCTATGAACATCGCACTCAACCAAGAAGAGGAGGAACAACTGCTTGCAGTAGATAGACATAACCTGACTGTATGCTGTTTTCAAGAACTGGTGCGGTCCCCATCAATTCGCTTTGGTGCCGGCAATTGCCAGTTGTTGTTTTTTTTTTTTTTTTTTTTTTTTTTAGGATGTCGAGGTATGAGGAGCCGAAAGACAATATCTGCTACTGACCAAAGCTGCCAAGACCTATAAGTTCTGTCATTATATTTCTTTAACTTTATATATGTTATTTCTATGTCTTAAGTATGCTGATTCACTTTAAACCGCTCTGTGCAGAAGCGGCTCTTCGGGCATCGCCATTACGGGTAATTGCAGGACTTTACCTACCACTGACTACAGTCGTTAAGCCTTCGAAGTACTGCTATTACATTGCTTTAATTTTACTTATCTCTTTTTTAAGTCTCAGGTTTGCTGGTTCACTTAAATCAGATCTGTGCAGTAGCTCTTCTTGGGCACTGAGTTCTCTATTTCAGCAAGTTAAGTTCTGTAGGCTTGATTTTTGAAGATAGCACAGGTTGTTAATTATAATATTCTCATTGTTTAAAACACATAGTTCGGTTTAAAACCTCCAGGAAATAGTGATATCCTACTCTACTAGTAATGCATGTATTCTAGAAGTGAATTATTATTATTTAATGACAGGGTTATTCCTGTTTCTACTGTGTTTATAATTGGAGCAAATATTTTTTTTTATAGATGGAGGGGATAACAAATAGGTTGCTGTAATAATTTTATTAATTAATTATATTAAGTAAATCTTACTGAACCTACTGAACTCTGACAAGCCAAAGAGTAGTCCATAGAATTTTGTAAAACAGTAAAGGGAGGGGAGAGAGCACTTATTTTGAATTCCAACAGATTTATAGTGCCCTCCTCGTATTCAAGTGTAATTGTACTTGGCCTAAGGTTTGGTGCAATTATACTCTCAGTTCCTTCGTGTGAGCTTTATGTTTAAAGGCTCTCTTAACCCTCTCCATAGGTAGAGGGGTGGAACTGAATCCCATTATTTGAGGATTTTGTAAATTGTTAAATAGTTTTTTCTTTTTCTTTTTACTAGAGGACATAGTAAAGGTTTAAAATTTTGTTTATTCTGGTTGTATATGAATCTACTCGGACAAGCTGTCAAGTTGAACTATATTTAAGAAAGTTGAAATAATATTGAGTACAAAAATGTCTAACCACATAAAAATAGTATCTTGGAACTGCAGAGGTCTAGGAAATTGTATCAAGGTTAAAAGAATTTCAAATCTTATGTATAAAAAGAAAGCTAACATTTTGTGTCTACAAGAAACTCATTGCAAGAAAGTGAGTGATCCCATCCTAAAATCGAAATGGTTCTCGCAAAGCTTTCAAGCACCAGGCTCATCCAAGGCGAGAGGAGTTGCCATACTGATATCTAAAAATATCCCCTTCCATTGTGAAAAAACTTTAGTTGACCCCCATGGTAGATTTCTGTTCCTTAATGGTATTCTTGATGGCTCACCTTTAACTATAGCGTCAGTTTATGCCCCAAATAATAACCAAATGGAATTTCTGGAAACTGTTTTTTCAAAATTAAATGAGTTCAAGAAAGGAGAAGTAGTGATTGGAGGTGACTTTAATCAAATAGATGATCCTAAGCTAGATAAAACCTACAAAAACAGATTTGAGGCGACAAGGGTACAAAGCAAACCTAAACTGCAATCTTTGTTCTTAAAATATGACTTGAATGATGTGTGGAGAACACTGAATCCAGGTGTAAAACAATATTCTTTTTTCTCTCCAGTCCACAACATCTATTCTCGTATTGACTACATACTCATGTCTGTTGGTTTGCTGAGGCATACAACCGAGGCTGAAATTGGCTCCCAAACTTTGTCAGATCACGCAACTATTTCAGCGTCCATTGACTTACATAACAGAGAAGACACTAGCCACTCATGGACCTTAAATTCTTTATTATTAAACGACCAAAGTTTTTGTGAATTGGTTATTAAGCAGATAGAAGAATATTTTCGTTTTAATACATCATGTGGGGTAAAACAGGAACTTGTGTGGGATGCATTTAAAGCAGTCATGAGGGGTAACCTCCTCTCTCTGGCGACTCACTATAAAAGGGAAAAACAAAAAACTATAAGTGAACTACAAAACAAGATTAAAACCTTAGAGCTGAGGCATATGCGATTTGGTGGGGAAAAAACCTTTAAAAAGCTAGAATTTGAACGCAAAAAATTAGCTGTATTGGAAACTTCCCAAATCCAAAAACAATTAATGTATTTAAAGCAGAGGTATATTACCAAATCTCCCAAATATCTAAAACTACTAAAAAATAGGATAGTCAAAAAACAGAATTCTTCGTTGATCCATGCTGTAAAATCCTCAAAAGGCGAGATGCATTTGAAAACAAAAGAAATAACGGCACAATTCCTAGAATACTATAAAGAGCTATACAACTCTAATAATCCACAGATGAGTAACATTGATGACTTCCTTAATAAAATTAATTTTAAAACCAAAATATCAGAAGAACACTTAAGTCTTATGGAAAAGCCTATTGAGAGTACAGAACTGCAAAAAATCATAAAGACTATGAAAAATAATAAGGCCCCAGGAAATGATGGCTTGACATCGGAATTCTATAAAAAAATTTTACCTAATATTTTGGTTCCTCTCCTAGATACATGCAATTCGGTGCTTGCCAGAGGTTCTATGCCTGATTCATGGAAAGAAGCAAAAGTGATAGTTCTCCCTAAACCAGATAAGGATAGACTAAATGTAAGTTCTTACAGACCAATCTCTATACTCAATCATGACTTTAAAATTTTTTCCTCTACTCTAGCTGCCAGACTAAATAAAATCATTCCTAACTATATTGATAAAGATCAAGCTGGGTTTATCCCGGAAAGATCAATAACAGACAACATAAGAAAAAGTCTGAATATTATAAATTTTTGTAGGAACACTAAAACAGAGGCAGTCATGCTTTCTCTTGACGCCGAAAAAGCCTTTGACAAGGTGGAAATTCCTTTTCTGAAAGAGGTCCTAAAGAAAATGGGATTTGGCCCCAATTTTTTACGCTCAATACAGGCTATTTATGAAGAACCCAAAGCTTTTTTGTCCATCAACAATCATAATTCCCAGAGCTGGACACTTTCCAGAGGAACTAGACAAGGATGCCCCCTATCCCCAATTTTGTTCGCCTTGTCTTTAGAACCCCTAGCCATGGCAATAAGATCTGACCCCGATATAACGGGAGTGCTTATTGGCTCTCAAAAAACTTCCTACAAATTAAGTCTGTTTGCTGACGACGCAATTTTTTACTGTACAAATCCTCTGCTTTCTTTAAATAAACTAATAGCCTTAATTAAAGACTTTGGAAGAGTTGCAGGTTTCACAATAAATTTTCAGAAATCAGAAATATACCCTATTTGGCTAGGTCCTGACCTAGAATCTAAGTTAAAACGCGAATTTCACTTTAAATGGGTGAAATCTCACTTTAGACACCTAGGTATTTTAATTCCTCTGGACCTGCAAAATCTTTTTAGAGATAATTTCGATCCTCTGTTAAAATCTATAACAACAACTTTTAAAGATTGTGAGAAACTTTCATTGAGTTTATTAGAAAAAATAGAACAAATTAAGGTTTTTGTCCTACCAAAATTTTTATTCTTATTTCAGAACCTCCCCATTGTCATTAAACCAGAGATTTTTCAAAAATGGAAATCATTATTTTTGGATTTTATATGGGCAAAGAAAAAACATAGGATAGCCTACTCAACCTTAGTGAAACCTTTGTCACAAGGTGGGCTAGCACTTCCAGATTTAGAGAAATATTATTTGGCGGCTCAACTAAAATATGTTTTGCTATACACTGTTCCTCAAATTGATAAGGATTGGGTACGTATAGAGCAATCCTTTATTGAACCAAATTTATTGTATGAAATAATTTGGAACAAGCCTAATCCACGTAATTCTAGTCTTCAATTGAATCCTTTTCTGAAATTAACCCTGAATATTTGGGACAGATATAGAAATTTATTAGCACCCCATCCCTCTCCAGCAACAGTTTTCTTGGGGCAGGACTGGTTCCCTGCAGCAAAAGACAATTCAAGTTTTAAGAACTGGAGAGTGGCAGGTATACTCAGATTTAAACACCTAATTATAAATAATTCAATGAGACCATTAAAGAACCTGGAAAGAAAATATCTCTTTCGGGCCGACTGGTTGCAATACAATCAGTTACATCATTTATTGCACAACCCAAATATTTTGTCTCAATTAAATAGACCTTTGAAAGCATTTGAAGAAGCCATAATGGACCCAATACCCAAAATGAAAGGAAAGACTGCTGTTATCTATAAAGAACTAAGTAATTTAAACATGCCTTTAGACAGCTCAATTATGAAGGCTTGGAACAAGGATTGTGGGACTACTATCAGTTTAGAATGTTGGTCTAAACTCTGGTCATCTTATTTATTTCATAACCCCATATTGAATTTGAGGCTACAAAACTTTAAAATTTTCTCCAGATGGTACCTGACACCGCTACAGATTTTCTACGCCAAAAGATCAAAAGATGCCAAATGCTGGAGAGGGTGTGGCTTCCAGGGCTCATTTATTCATTGCTGGTGGGAATGCCCTGTTGTGATGGAATTCTGGAGGAAAATTTTGCCCACTGTTGAACGTATAATTGATCACAAAGTGCCCTTCACCCCCGACTCCATTTTGCTTAACCTTTGGAAAAATGGGGAAATGCCTAAGCATAAACATGAATTGGCTTCAATGCTTATTTTAGCCGCAAAATTATTAATAGCTCACCATTGGAAAGCCCCTGTCTTGCCTTCTAAACGTAATTGGTTTCTAAAAATTTGGGACCTAGTAGTAATGGATAAGCTGGCTACTACCATAAAAAATTCTGAAGCATCAGATAAAGGTCTAGATAAAAACATGTTTGTAGAGAAATGGTTTCACTTTTTTGCTTATGTACAATCTGAACAAAAAACATTGTGTAAATTACCGGATAAGTATTTAACTTTTGCTTTATATTAGAAATACACTCTGCATATTGTATTCATAACAGGATGGCTTGTAAGGTAGATTCTATGGTTATTAGTATTATAGTTGATGTTTGTTGGAATGTATTTTTGTTTTTAATTAATAAAAAGTTTAAACTCCAAAAAAAAAAGAAAGAAAGAAAAAAGAACTGCTTTAAAAGCATCCCAGACACATTCCTGAGAAACTCCACAGTTCGCATTAAATGAAAAGTTTTCTTTAATTTGTTGTTCAATTTCTTCAGAAATTGCTGAGTTGGTTAGTAATAATTTGTTTAGAGTCCATCTAGGCTCTTTATCGTCTGAGTCTTGTGAGGTTACATCACATGAGACCCAAGCATGGTCAGAAATGTTTCGCAACCCAATGGAGGCATTAGAAAAGTTATTCATATAAGATTTTGAAACAAAAATAAAATCAATCCTTGAATAAGTCTCGTGTACCGGAGGAAAAAAAGTATATTCCCTGGCACTGGGATTTAGCGTACGCCACACATCTACCAAATTGTACCTATCCATAGTACTTTGCAAAACAGATGTGTGTAATAGAGACGGGGCAGGTTTCCCTTGCTTGTATGTTTTATCATAAAGTGGGTCTGAAATTAAATTAAAATCTCCTCCAATGATTACTTCCCCCTTTTTGAAAGCGTTTAGCTCTTCTAGCATATCCTTAATAAAGTCTGTCTGTGCTGAATTAGATGCGTAAATTGATGCTAGGGTGATTGGAAAACCTTATGTTTTCATTGTAGAGCTTAGTGGCAAAGAATTTTAGTTTTTTTCTTTTCTCCAGTGCCTCGGCTGGCAAATCCAGCAGCACCAGCACTTTTTTGCCCACCTTGTGCACCTTGTCTTCTAGCCTCCTGAAGGATCTTTTCTCTTGTCTTAGGATATATGAATTGGGCTAGTATACCCCTTGGTCTTCCATTTCACGCCATCACTAACGGCCCCAAACGCATTGCCTTAGCAATGGCAGGGGCTGCACTGTTTTCTTGTGCAAACACCCTGGCTAGCCATTTAGATAGGAATGTAGCTGTGTCAATATTTTCCTCCACTCCTTCTTTGATCCCCCGAAATTTTAAGTTTAGAGCCCTCCAACGATTTTTCAGAGCTATCACCCTGGTGTTAAGTAGGGACTCTTTAGCCTTTAGCTGTTTTAATTCTGATTGTAAAGCCAGCAAAACTTCAGCGGTGTGTTCTGCAATTTTAGCAGTTATTTATAAGTCATTTGCAACTTCTTCCACCCTTTTATTAATTGGCGCTAGTAAGCTCTCTACAGTTTCTTTGAAGTAGACATGGATATCCTCCCTCAGCTGTACCCATGCAATAATGTCACCCCATCACTTCCATCTTGGCCTGTCTACGCTGGCTCACAATTTGCTTCCCAGCAGAATGTATTACAAAGCCCTTTAAAGCCCAATATGGCTTTGGCCCAGCGTACCTTGAAGACCAACCACTTACTCCTGTACAAACTTACCCAAGTGCTATGATCACCTTATGGGGTCCAGTTTCAGAGTTCAGGTGGGGGGCAATGCAAGAGAGGGCCTCCTCAGTTCTGCACCAAAACTTGGCTCTCCCTCTTCCAAGATATTCACGAGCCCCCCACTTCAATCAGCTGGTGAAGACTTCTTCGATTCTTGTTCCCTCAATGACCTCTCCTTCCCCTTATTATGATGTATGCTAATTTGCTGCTCACCCTCTACCTGTATGTATGGAATGGTAACTTCCATTTCAATGTATCTGAAGAGGCATGTGTGCACGTGAAAGCTTATACCTTGAGTAAAACTTTGCTGGTCTTAAAGGTGCCACTGGGCTCAAACTTTGTTCTGCTGCTTCAGACCAACATGGCTACCCACCTGGATCTGCCCTACGTCATAATTGCTTTTATAATGCACAAATCTTTATTTCTTTACTGATTTCATATAATGTTTTAAAATGTTCTGATTTTAAGTGCTAGCTGCCTTGGTGGCCCTGTTTGGGCTGAGAGGTGGGATATACATTTTTGTAGATAAAATAAATATACACGAGAAGAAATGTGGCCTCTATTTTTCTATGAGCCAAAACAGCATCCCTACTTTTAAAAAGTCTCACACTTAAATGGTAAACTACTAGAAGATTTCCCTTATCATGTTAGCTGCATGTCATGTTAGCCGCCCTGAGCCTGCTCCGGCGGGAAGGGCGGGATATAAATAAAAGATTATTATTATTATTATTATTATTATTATTATTATTATTATTATTATTATTATTATTATTATTATTATTATTATTGTTATTGTTATTATTGTTATTATTATTATTATTATTATTATTATTATTATCTTTTTCATTAAGCACGTCCTTGTTTTATGCTGAGTGCACATCTAGTCACAAGAAGTCTTTATCCCCAAGTCCCCTTGTTCAGGAGGTATATTCAGCAATGCAAACTGTCAGTTCCGCAATCTACCTACCTTTGAAAAAGCTTATAATCTGTTATTTTCCAAAACAGTCCAAAGATAGTAGGGGAGAGGGAACTGAGTTGTGAAAGGTTATTCACATTTCATGATATCTACACAAACCCCTTTCATATTCTCACCTTGGATCAAAGTAATCAAAATTAGACAGAATTCATAAAAAATAAGATTAATCACTTCCTCCTATTTTATTCTGGCTCATGAAATCAATGGTTATTTTTAGCTTACCTCACAGTTCCTGAGACGGCGAGCCCAAGCAGGTGCATTTGGGGGCAATGGCTGAGGAGAAACAGCAAAATGGTCTTCCAGTACCCTGAAAAATGATACAAAAATGGATAGACAACCAAGCAAAACCTGGATAGTCAGCCTAAACACACATATGGGCAATACTGCTGATTTATAGTGTTTCAATGCTTGGGACAGATATTTGCAAGGCAGATCTTTTTATAAAGAAGGAGACCACCAACTCCAAGGCTAAAGGTGCTATCATATCAAAAGACTACCTTGTCTATTTTCCGGTTCAACATTAGGAAGAACTTCCTGACCGTTAGAGCGGTTCCTCAGTGGAACAGGCTTCCTCAGGAGGTGGTGGGTTCTCCTTCCTTGGAGATTTTTAAACAGAGGCTAGATGGCCATCTGACAGCAATGAGGATCCTGTAAATTTAGGGGGAGGTATTTGTGAGTTTCCTGCATTGTGCAGGGGGTTGGACGAAATAACCCTGGAGGTCGCTTTCAACTCTATGATTCTATTTTGCTCAAATTACTGAGATGGGGGTGAGGATGAGATTAAAGAAAATGATAGAATGGGAGAAGGATGAATAATATTGCAAGAGGTTACAGTGGATTGCTTCTCAAAAACAATTTATTGAAGGAGTTTCATGTATGAGGTTTGAATAGTAAAAACAATCAAACAAATATACACATTCTAATGAGAGAGAAAAAGAACATGATTGTGATAATGCAATGATGGTTTAAAATGGTCTCAAACAGGCAGGGGGTTATTCTGTTGTATTTATTTTATAAATGCCATTTCAAAAGTTATGAGCCTTTGGGAAAGGGTAGGTTATGAATTAAAATAAGTCTAAGCTAAATAGCCTGCCCTAGAATATCATAAGCTAGGGCATGTGAGGGAAAGGGTCAGAGGACAGCATTTACACTTTTTCTTTGTATTCCTTGCTCCGTTGCTCTGTGGAGTATGTGTGTGGACATTTTTTTCATTTTAAAATATTTCTGTTGTAAATGCAAGTATCACATAGACTCCCCATGTGCAAACATATTATCTGGAAAGGGTGTCAGGAGAAAGGCTGACGGTAGTTCAATATATTACTATTGCCCAGGAGAACTCAAGCGTGCCAGGCAGCTGCAGGAAATGGGTGCTCTAGCTGGAGTGTGAAATTAACTAGCTTGGGCTTGAAACTGAGCAGGATCAGAACTTGAGTGGACTAGTCAGACAGAGGTTCCCCTTGCTGCAGGTATTATTGACTAGGTGGTGGTGAGCCTACCAACCCTCTGTGAATCAAGGAGGATTTGAAGAGCAGCTGGGTTGCCTATGGGAGACCTGGGACAGCTGTTGAGTGCTCAGACCATTTGGAGGGTGAACTGGGACAGGGACTGCAGTTCAGTAGTACCACTTCCCCACACCTAACAATAATGACCTACCTGGCTGTTGTCTTTTTCGATACCGTGAGAGATGCTTCAGGATGAAAGATGTAACTCCTTGTATTGTCAGCTATAGCAGCCACTGCCACGGTTTGCAAATTCCCATCACAGTTTGTCTCCTGTGAAACATCTTTTTTAAAAAATGGAACAAATATTCCTCTTTAATAAGTATACAATGACTCAGGGACGCTTGTGATGAATCGTATTTCAGAACGATGGTGGACTGCTTTTTCTATCTGAAGCATGGATACAATTTGCCAGACCTTCAGGAACACAGGGGTGTTAATTGTAGACAGCCTCCTGTCATGAATTTTTCTCTAATCAAATCAAATGACAGAGGACAGAGCTCTGGGACTTTGGTCAGGGAAATACGAAGAAGATGACTGCAGATTTATACCCCACCCTTCTCTCTGAATCAGAGACTCAGAGCGGCTTACAATCGTCTATATCTTCTGCCCCCACAACAGACACCCTGTGAGGTGGGTGGGGCTGAGAGAGCTCTCCCAGAAGCTGCCCTTTCAAGGACAACTTCTGTGATAGCTATGGCTGACCCAAGGCCACTCCAGCAGCTGCAAGTGGAGGAGTGAGGAATCAAACTCGGGTCTCCCAGATAAGAGTCCAAGCACTTAACCACTGCACCAAACTGGCTCTCTAGCCCTAACCACTTCACAACTACAAACTCCTTCTTATCGTACAGTACAGGCTTTGCAAGACTGGCACACAATTCTGTGCCTGTTTCTATAGTGTGTTACAAGGGATAGGCAGAAATCTCAAGTTACAGGGGGACAAGAACAAGACCTTGTTCCAGTTTGTGCCAAGCACAATTCACCACTCACACTTCCCGCCTTGCAATAACAACTTCTGTACAGCCATAAGCACAGAGCCATGTCTCTGGTGAGAGAAAGGGAAGCAATCTCTCTCTCAGGCCAACCTTCACCAAGTAAGTTATAAGAAGATAGCCTCATGGAAGCACAAAAAGATGGGTCATACACACTGTATACGAGCAGAAATATCTTGTTTGGGGGTGGTGGTTAAGGATTTCTTGAGTTTGTGTATTCCACTTTGAGTCTCAGAGAAAAAGCCAATAAGCTCAGTAAATACAGAAAAGAAATAAAAGGCCTGTTACGGAGGCATATGTTGCAGTGCCTATTGAGAAAGGGATCTCCTAGAGTTCCTTCTTTGTTGCTGTCATTCCATAGATACAGCTAGACAATCAATCATAATGAATGGAAGAGGGAAGAGACGCCTAACAGTAGTAGTAGATTGGAGTCCTCAACCATTTTGAGCCTGCGGGTGCTGCTGGAATTTTAAGAGTGGGAAACGAGAGGCCCCTCGACATGTCTGCCACAGGAGGTTGAGCTATACCAAAATGGTTGCTTCAGAAGGCTGAGCCGAATGGAATACCTCCAGAGCCAGTTTGGTGTAGTGGTTAAGTGTGCAGACTCTTATCTGGGAGAACCGGGTTTGATTCCCCACTCCTCCACTTGCAGCTGCTGGAATGGCCTTAGGTTAGCCATAGCTCTCGTAGGAGTTGTCCTTGAAAGGGCAGCTGCTGTAAGAGCTCTCTCAGCCCCACCTACCTCACTGGGTGTCTGTTGTGGGGGGGGGAGGGGAAAGGTAAAGGAGATTTGCTTTGAGACTCTGAGATTCAGAGTATAGGGCAGGATATAAATCCAATATCATCATCATCTTCATGATCATCTTTTCCTTCCTTCTCCCAAGAAGGAGATCTTGAAGGAGAATGGAAGCACATACTGGCTAAGGAAAGTCCAGATGCTTACTAGTTCTCTTCATCCTCCAGTGGCAAACCTTTTCATTTGAATGAGGGAAGCCAATAACAAGCCCTGCCTTAAAATGGTCCTGCTCACTTTCTGAAAAGCTTGGTGGGTGCCAGGGGAAGAACTGGCAGGCACCATATCACCCATGGTCACCACCACTACAGGGAACCCTGAAGTACATGTAGATCTGTCTAGAGCCCAACCACTGTTGTCAAAAACTTGCACACCAAATTATTGCAAAACATGATTTATCCTAAAAAGTTGTTTGAAAGGCTTTCTTTCAAAGCCTTTTTTTCTTTCAAAGGCTTTTTTTGAAAGCCGCCAGCCTGCTTCGGCGGGATACAAATTAAAGATTATAATAATAATAATTATTATTATTATTCTTTGTATTTACAGATGTGCTAGATATATGTACTGTCAGAATTAATGTGCTAGGTCACAGTTTGTAATAATGTACAATGGTACAGCACCAAGCATAACATGCATTTCCTTGAAAGTCGCACTGAGAGTATGGTGGTGGTGGTGGAAAGTGCTGTCGAGTCATAGTTGACTTATGGCAACCCCACAGAGACGGTTTGCCACTGCCTGCCTCTGTGGAAGAGAGAGAGGAAAAAAGGATGCATGTGCAACACCTGTAATGATAGCCTGTTTCTAGAACTGAGAAAATACAGTACAGTGCTAAGGTGGTTACTGGCCTCAAGTAAGAGCAGTGCAGGTAAGTAGTCAGTAGTAAGAAGAGTGGGCAAGCACTCAGCTGCCTGCCTGGGACAAACTGTTATTCACTGCAGGTGAGTGGCAGATGTGACTGAACTAAACTACTGAGACACATTTCTTCCACTGCACCCCACGGCAGAATCACTTTTCCAATTTTAAATAGTGGTGACCAATCAACCAAAGTCCCAATTTCAATGCAAACCTATAATTAAGTTCTTAAAGCCTGTAAATACAATTATATACTGAAAGTATACTTTCATGAACCAGCACAAACCTAATGTTAATGGGCTGGATTCTTACCATGCCACTCAAGTAAGGATGGGGCGTTCTTCTAATGCAAGGACTTTCTACTGGAGGACCAGCCTGTTCCACCAGAGAAGACTGCACGCTGAAGCTGAGGGAGATGGGGGGGTTTTATGTAGCAAAATTTGTACTCCACCTTTCTGCCCTGATAAGGCCCCCAAGGTGGCTAACAAATTAAAACATGCATAACAAAACCTCCTTTTAGGATTCAACTCACTGTGTTGACATAGTAATATTCTTTACTTATGCCAGCCTGAACTTGCTTCCACGTAATGCACAGAGATGCTGAGAATGGGGTTTACATCTCTCAAGTACAATTCCCTTACCTCCCGAGCTACTGACATCCAAAAGCTGGCCTTGAGGAATAATCACTTGTGCAATTCCTGGCTGAGCAGAAGGAACGACATGGAGCACTTGCCCGTTCTCGGAATGGCTGGCCACAATCATCTTTGAAGCAAACAAAGAAGAAGGTTCATGGGAATTATGCATTAGTAGGATTTAACTGACTGTTTGGCACAGCTATCACAATAACTTCTTTGAAGGTATGAAAGTGTTTATGCTTGTTAGCCTTCATGTGTTAATTGATTAAAATTAGAAATTATTCTGCTTGAACAGAATTTAAGGCATGTGTGATAACGTCGTATCAAATCATTGTAAAACATTTAGCAATACGAAATTACAGAGAATGACCTGAAACTTTGTTTGGAACACTGATATAAAGATGTGGCTGTATGCAAATTACCAAAGGGTAGAAGGAAATTGTCAGATTATTAGCTAGTTACACCACAATCCAAAAAACATTTTCCTGGGAATAAGCCCCAATTAGTAGACCTGCTTTCTTAATCGCATGTCAATGACAATTCATCAGAGAACTGTAGATTAAAATGGAATGGAGAGAAGGGACAAATAAAGAAAATTCAGAGCAAAGCTTCATTTCAGCTGAAAGAAGGGCTACAACTTTGTTTGAAATGACAGGTTCATTTATATTTTATAAAATGATTGGGAACCGCTAAACTCTTGCTCTGAATACAAAAGTGAAACAAAAGCCTACTGAGATAGATTTGTTGATGGAAAACACCTGCACCAATCTCTCAACTGTATGAAAGCTAGTAAGAGAACAATCCTTGTGATGGAACCGGCCCGATTCTGCCTTCAGACCCGGTCCCGTCAACTCCCTATTGAGTCGCCAACTCCTGGAGGGAGCTATTTCTCCGCCCGCCACTTGGGCTCACTGCCACCACCTGCTCAGTCTAGGGGTTCAGATTGAGAGGAACAGGACTCCCAATCCCCCTCTCCAGCTCTGAGGCCAGGCCTCAAGGTCCTCTGCCACCCTGTACTTGGATATCACAGAGACCACAGCACTTCTTCGGGGAACCCCTGGAGGATTGGCACCTTATCCAACTGCATGCCTTCCCCGGGGCCCCCTTCATAAAGCAGCATGGTCTAATGCGGTTGGGGATCTATGTGTTACAGGGTTTGACTGCCAGCATTCAAAACAGTAAAAATGTTTAATAAGAAGAGAAAGAAAAAATAAAAACAAAACCAGTTACATGTAAAAGTTTAGCACAGCACCTGAACAGCAACAAGCAGGACAAATAAAAGGTAGATTTAAACGCATCCTCTCGTCCCTGGTCTAATGCGGTTGGGGATCTATGTGTTACAGGGTTTGACTGCCAGCATTCAAAACAGTAAAAATGTTTAATAAGAAGAGAAAGAAAAAATAAAAACAACAAAAACAAATAAAACAAAAAATAAAAACAATAAAAACAAAAACAGTTACATGTAAAAGTTTAGCACAGTACCTGAACAGCAACAAGCAGGACAAATAAAAGGTAGATTTAAACGCATCCTCTCGTCCCTGGTGTAAACTTGCCCCACCTTGTGAATGACTGCCTGGGGTCCCACAGGCAGGAGCCCACTGGCTGGCAACTTCTCTTCCTGAGCGCCAGCCGAGAACTGCCCTTTTCCCGCCTAACTCAAATAAAAAAACAAAAGAACTTCCTGCCCCTCTAGGAGGCTTTCCCCCTAGAGTTGCTGGTTTAACTCCAGAAGGGAGGAGGGAATGAGGAGCAGGCTAAAGAACTTCCTGCCGCTCTAGGAGGCTTTCCCCCTAGCGGCGCTGGTTTAACTCTGGAAGGGAGGGGGGGATGAAGGCTAGGCCACAAAGCCTGCTTTAGTAGTTTCATGTTCCCCTCCAACCAAGCACCAACATTAACTACGATGGCGTTTCTCCACAATCCTAAACAGGTCTACTCAGAATCCTATTCTGGTCTGTTCAGTGGGGCTAACCCTTCCACTCTAAGACTCAAAACACATCTAACAGGCACATGTGTCAAGATGTGCTTACCATGTGAGTACTGGACCCCTCTAAGGATGATACTTCATAAAGGGAATGGCAGTTTTGGTCTACAAGTTGAAAATCTTCCACAGGGGGTGCCTGGCATAGCTGTATTTGTGCATTCGGTGAGGGAGATGCATCGTCTATTGTTTGCAGGACGCCATGTGACACGTTCTGTCCAAATGACGCGTTCTTGCTTTCCAGACATGTTAGATGCTGACAAAGAGAACCAAAATTTCCATCAGTCCTCCTGCCCACCCCCAAAAAATTCTTGCATGAAGCAACTGCACTGTATTAAGATCCTGCTTGCTCAAAGACAATTTCAGTTTGTATTTCCACTTTTGCAGACAATGAATGCTAGTGGATGATTTCTACACAAAATGCCACCAAGCATCAAAGCTGCCTGGAAGCTCTACTTTTTACCCCCAATATGTGCATTTGAGCTATAGTGACCCACCAGTAAATAAAATACAACTATGATTTTTAAAAAATAGCAAAAGATGCAATAGCTTGTAGCTTGTCTAGCACTAGAGTCCCAAGCATAGGACAGTCACACATTGCTCCCCAAAGAGTTCATGCTTATAAATATTCTGCGCAAGATTGTTTGTAAAGAAACCCATGAGAGAACGGAATATCTTTCCCTCTGCTTCTGCATCTAAAGAGCCTGTTACAGCACAATCTAAAACAGAGTAATGAGCTTTGGAGGGCGTAACTCTGATTAGTTAAACTGAATATAATATAAACTGAAATTGTCCGCTAATCGAGTGTACAAGTGAACTTTTATTGAAACAGATAGCGCAGGTGTACATAAAGCAAGAGGGATCCTGCACCAGAGTAACAGGGGTATGGCTTCAACAATGTAAGCAGTCATTTCCTTTAAAGGTGCATGAAACAGATAAAAGACACAAAATCCTTTATTTGTGTGGGCCTTATGCTGTTTTGTACTCCGAGCTCTCTGCTCACAACCTGAGTTCGATCCCGGCGGAAACTGGGTTCAGGTAGTCGGTTCGAGGTTGACTCAGTCTTCCATCCTTCCGAGGATGGTAAAATGAGTACCCAACTTGCTGGGGTGGGGGGAGTGTAGATGACTGGGGAAGGCAATGGCAAACCACCCCGTAAAAAGTCTGTGAAAACATCTTGATGCAACGTCACCCCAGAGTCGGAAACGACTGGTGCTTGCACAGGAGAATACCTTTACCTTTTTTGCAGAATGTGTGTGTGCTGCTTTTGTATTTTTCACAGTTTCTGCATGTGGTTGTACATTCCAATTTTACTGAAACAGGTGTCAGTCAGAGACTGACTGAATGGGAAACATATTTGGGTTAAATAAGCATGCAAAATAATGAATATTTTTACTAGAGAATAGAAAGCTGGATTCTGCCTAATCTTATCTAATTCCCCTCCTTACTATAGCCCCTGTCCAATATGTCTTTTGTCCATGTCAATCTCATGATCCCCAGTATAGCTTTTTGATGTTCCTTTCCCTGCCCTTTTCACCAGTGTAAAAGCTGGTTGGATCCAAAGCAGAAAGTGGGGTCACTGACCTCTGGTTGGTGCCTGGAGATCTCCCACTAGTACAACTGACTTCCAGGTGACACCTGGAGAAAATGGCTACCTTGAAGGGTGGACTCACTGGCATTATATCCCACTGAAATCCCTCCTCTCTCCAAACCTCAGGCTCCACCTCCAAAATCCCCAGGTATTTCCCAACCCAGAGCTAGCAACCCTACCAGAAATTTATTTGCGAACTTGCCAATAAAACATTAATTCTGACTTCTTCAGTTATGTGATTTTTAAACGCAGGGAATCTAAAAAAACAATACTTTGGAAAGTAGGTTAATCCTTGGATGGCTGAAAAGAAATGTCACAACTGTGCTCTTACCTGGAATACCTGGCCTCCACTTTCCAATTCGTCTGCGTTATTAGAGTTGACTACCAAGTAGTCACTGTCTCTTTCCACATTATCACAGTCAACTCCATTTTTTTCCATTGCAGTGCAGGCTAGAAAAGAAACATTCTTCAGTACTTGAAACCTCATACCTATAAAAATGTGTTTAAGCAGATTCCTGTATTTCCTTTTTTTCATATTTCCCAAGTAGATTTCTCACATTTTAGAGACCAAAGCCTGTTCCTGTTTGGAAGTAGTGCTTAAATGCTCCTAGGATTTCTGACGGCTCTGTTCTTCCCTTAGAAAAAAAATAAAATGTTCCTACATTATTACTCAATTCCTATTTAAATAGAACGTCAGTTAAACCAAAACCAACTCAATTGCTACCAAGTAATTATCAGAAAGAAATGCAGTTGTAATTTTAAAGTTTCCAGTGCTTGAAATAGCTGGCACACATTTGAAGCATTTATGGTAAAAATACTAATAGATCAGAAAGAAACAGGAAAGTAAGAAGCCCAATAATATATTTTTTTCATTACAAAGATTAGTACATATGTTGATGAGCAGGTCCTCTCCAATTGCTGATCACTCATTTTAAACCTTTTACTTCTTATTCTTTTCCACTGAGTCAAATCACATTCATTTCAAAAAGATTTTAAAGCTCCACAAACAACACATTGTTATCATTTGTGCTAATAAAATTTATATGCAAATATCAAATAAAATGTTGCCCATTATGGATTAGTTTATTAGGAACAGTTCTGTTTATAAAGCAAATGTAATCTATTTAAGGTAATAAATTACATATATATATTTCCACAGAAGAGTGTTTCATGCAGTGGTATCCCAGACTTATTTTATAAATATGCACATTCTGTTTAGTGCATTGCAGAGCTGACCAGTATTATCAGAATACAGATCTGAAAGATAAATAATTTGTATTTACATAGAAAAGAAGAGGCCGATGAAATACATCTTGTCAAGCTAGAGGATGCAGAAGTAAACTGTGAAATGAGTTTAGAACTTCGGTAGAATCTCTCATTTTGAAGAAATGCCATCAGCAGTACTTTCTAGGAGATAGCAATCTACAGCAACAAATGGATAGGTGGCCTTGGGCTACTTGAATACTCTCAGCCTAATCTACCTCACAGTGTAGTTGGGAGGATAAAATGGAGAAGGGGAGAACATTATTAGCCACTTTGGGTCCCCAATGGGGAGAAAAGTGGGGTATAAATGATGTAAACAAAGACACTTTAAAGATTAACAAATTGTGGTATATATTTAGGGTTAATAAACAACATTTATTTCAACAAGAACTTTCATGAACTGCAATCTACTATGCCAGACAGGGAATGAAGGAGACTTCCCCCCCCTCAACCTCCTGTTGGATATTGTAACTCTGCATGCAAGATCTGAGAGGAAAATCTAGAGAATTGGAAAGCTATAGATAACTGGTCTAATCTTTATTAATGGTTACAAAAACCCCAAGGCATAAACACTTTAGAAGGCCAATGCACTGGATGTGAGCTGAGTGAATATGAAGTTGGAAATATTTGCTGAAAATGCATACATCTGTTTTTTGAGTTACTGGTTATGTTGCCAATATCATCACCTTCCCTTCCCTTTTATGTATTTGTTCATAATAAACTAAAATAAATATTGGGGGAAAATCTAAAGATATTGGGGATATTGTAAAAAAAAAAAAACCCCAGCTTCTATGCTTCCATGGTAAATTATATTTTTTACATTTAACCCAATAGGTTATGGGCCCAGAGTCTACATTTAACCCAAGAGATCATGGGTCTATCAGAAGCTTAAATTAACCTTAATATTCAAAAAAGACTTAAAGTCTTTGATTAGCATATCCCCTTGTTATTTTTTTAATCTTTAAAAATTCTTCATTGCTCTTCTCCACTTAACTGTGATAAGGATGACTGAATCAAGAAACCATATATCTGAAGATCCCAAAACCTAACACTGAAAACTACAGAAGCAGGCTTAAAAGTTTTTGTACACTCCTTGAAGCAAAAGGAGCTGCCAGAATCCTAGAGGAAGAAAAACCAACAGAGAAAATCAAGGAATTGAACTCAGGCAATTGGAATCAGAACACCAGGTCCACCTGTTATGGGAGGTAATCTAGCAGCAGCACACAGCCTAGGCTGCCTTGGTATAGGACCTCTGACAAGTATTGGATGCCTCTTGGCCTGCAGCAGATTCCAGTCCTGGGGGAGGTGGAGGAGCTGGACTCACTGGAATCCCTGGCCAAGGAACCTGTTTCCTGTTTACAAAGATGGGGCATTATGATGATGAAAAGGTGTTCTTGGAGATATTTGAACACACAGCTGAAGCCCACAATGGCCTTGGTCCCAATGGACCTTTACCTTGTCGCTGAGGCCCAGGTGGTTCTCAGTTTTCAAACAATTTTGTTAGTAACATATGGCAATATATTCAATTTCTTATATCATTAATAACTACTTGTTTTTCTCTATCCCATATATTACTTTCTACCTACCCCCCCCCCATTACTTGACTAAATGGAAAAAAAAGTTGTTATTGGGATTGTATGCGCCTAATGGTGCAAAGGATGCTTTTTTTAAAGACCCAGGTGGTTCTCAAGGCACTCAAGAAAGCAGAAACAATGGACTATACAAAACTGAAGGTGGACTTCTTGGATTGGTAGGAAGTCACACCTGAAATGCACCACCAGAATTCGATCCCTGACACTTCAGTCAACTGGCAGACTGAGGGTGTTGATTCCTGCTCTCAAAGACACTGCAATGTTGGCTGCAGCCTGTGTCAGCCGACAGACATTGTATCATAGAGCAAATCATGGTGGAGCAACTGCTGCAGATCCTACCTCCACAGTTACATCACTGGATTGCCTGTTGGAAGCCCCAAGGGCTGAGAGAAGAAAAACCACAGAATTATGGGAAAACTTCCAACCCATGGAAGAGCATCCTTGTGAGGTTGTACAATAGAGGCCTCACACAATATCACCTTGTGTCCTAATCAAGTGCATATAACCTGGATGGTACTGCAAACTGGGCAGGAGACAGCTTAAACTATATATCCACAATTGGTTACTTGTTCCTTTATGGAGGCGGACCAATCTCTTAGGCCAGTAGAAAGCAAGCTACAGTTTAACCTTCCACAATCTGAATATATACTGTCTGCTGGAGCATGCAGAGAACTGTTGTAGCTAGGCCAGTTACTTTGGAGACCGTCACCAGACCAGACTTTGGAGTTGATGAAGAAAATTCAGTTTAAAGAAGATAACCAGAGCTGCATTAAGATTTTTCAGAAAAAATGGTTGCACGCACTAAGCACACTGGTGCAAGGTTTGGGAAGAAACTTGGGAAGAAGAGAAAGATTAGATTTACACTCGGCCCTTCACTACCCGAAAGAGTCTCAGAGCAGCTTACAACCTCCTTTCCCTTCCCCTCTCCACAACAGACACCCTGTGAGATAGATGGAGCTGAGAGAGCTCTGAAAGCAACTGCTCAAGAGGAACAGCTCTGTGAGAACTTGTGACTGACTTAAGATAGCATCAGCAGGTGCATGTGGAGTAGGAAATAAAACCTGGTTCTCCCAGATAAGAGTCTGCACACTTAACTACCACATCAAACTCTGCCATGTGACTTTAAGAAAGGGTGTTGGATACTGTAAGTGCACGAAATAGGACCTTGGAGAAAATTCCCTCATTGGGCTACACTTGGCCTCAGCCTCTCAACAGTTAGGTGCTGAGCCTCTTTAGCCCTTGATTGCCTTCTGTTTCATCTTATATAGTACCTCCTTTCTCTCTCTCTTGCCTGGGCTTGGAGCTGTAAGAAGTTAACCTCTGTTTGTTCACAATAAGCTAAATGTACCTACATGGAGATGTCATGTAAGATATGCTTCTCCTTTTGTAAGCAAAATTTATTTCTCGTTACCATTGGAGTCAGTTTACAATTTGTTTGAACAGCATTTTCCCCTTAACTGGGAAACATGAAGAATAGGGGATATTGAAAAAAAGCTTGTGCTTTCAAGGCAAATAATATTTTTTACATTTAACCCAATACATTCCCTGTAAGATCTCCCAGGATGATTTTCTTTACTTATCTGAAGAAGAGAGCTGCGAGTCACAAAAACTCTCACTGAAATGTAGTAAACCTTTACAGTGCAATGTTTAGTTTTTACATGGGAACAAAAAATTAGTCATTCTCTTAAGTTGCCAACAGAGTGTAGTTAGTTACTATGTTAGCTATAAGATTAAGTAACAGGTATAATATATACTGATCCTAGCAAGGTTACTTATCAATTTTCAATTTTAGTTGGGAGTTTAATTGCGGATTGAAACATGTGATTAATTGCTATAATACTTTAAGAATGTTGTAAAATCAAAATTAAAACAGAAAGGGGGGGGGTGCGAGATGCCAACAGAGCTCCTGTTTCATTGTAGCACTGACAGCTAATTCCTGTCAGGAATCATCAACCTGGAAAAGAACAGTGATTTGGGTGGCTGTTTTTAACACCTCCTGAGGGAGACAGGTCTCCCTTCCCAGGATGAACGTAGCATTACCAGACTGCCCTCTTTTGAGAAGACACGTCCTCTTTTTTTCCTGTGTTCATCTTCTTCTGGGCTCTTCTTTAAAAATGTATGAAATTTCTTCTTTTGGGGTTTGGGAGGCTGAGCCTGTGTTCATCTTCTTTTGGGTTCTTCTTTAAAAACCTATGAAAATGTCCCCTTTTTGAGTTGGGAGGCTGAGCCTGTGTTCATCTTCTTTTGGGTTCTTTAAAAACTTATGGAGGCGAGCTTCAGCTTCAACAGGAGGGATATTTAAAATGAGAACTGTCCACAACGATCAATCGGTAGGGAAACAGGTCTTTCTTTCCAGCTTTTCGAAATAAGAGTAGCCCGAGGTGAGGGGAACGGCCACTGACCGGCCTTCCCTCACACGCAGCGCTGGGCTGGGGGATTTCGACATGCCCCGTCTCCACCACAGCTCTCCTCCACCCTCGCCCAAAGCGGGCAACACAACCCTGTTGGGAAAGTGAGAGGATTTCGCACCCAAGCCCGCCCGCCCTCCCTCCCTCAGGTCTGGCCAAGGCGGGTCCCTCCCGGGGGGAGGGGAGCAGCCCATGCGCGCGCCGCCGCCAACGGCCTCTCTCCACCGCCACCGCCGCGCGCCCGCGCCCTGCCAGGGAAAGTCGAAGGGTGTGGGGGGGGGAGGGGAGAGGGAGGAGGAAATTCAGAACGAGTCTACTCAACCTCGTCTTGGCGCTGGCACGCTCCACGGCGGAGACCGCGAGGCCGGCGGTAATGCGCAGGCGCGGCCTTTGAGCGCTCCGGAGCTGCAACGCGAAGGGGCTTTTCCCCGGATGGTTTTGGGCCCCCGCGGGGCACCGTAGAACCCGGAAGTGCTGGAGATGTCAAGAGGATTTTTTTTCGCACAGGGACCTCGTTAATGGCAGATGCGGTCGGGCTGGGGACTTTGGGGGTGGAATGCCCAGCAAACATTCTCCCCCCCCCCCACTTTCTGATGATCCTGAAGCAGAGGGAGGGCCTCCAAACCGGGGGATCCCCTGCAACCCTAGGGCGGGCAGCTGTGTTGGCCTGAAGAAGTGTGCATGCAGTGCACACGAAAGCTCATACCTTGAATGAAGTTTTGTTGGCCTTAAAGATGCTCCTGGATTCGTTAAAGGCAGGCAGACTGCCAGCTTTCAAGCTGTTGTTTTGAATTGAGTTAGAACAAGGTTTGAGTCCAGGGGCACCTTTAATTTTTTTTTATTTTTAAACAGATATTAAGTTTTCAGTAAAGAACACTGTAATCTATCACCTCAATAATGCAGCCTTAGTAAGGATATAATTAACAATTTTAAAAAAAAACCCAAGAAAAAGTAATTCATAAAAAAGAGAACCAAGGAGCAGTCATACAATTATACTCAAGAGCATCCTGTGAAGAAAACATTATATTGACTGCTTCTACTGTAGGAATGTACAAAGAACTGCCCAATACTGTATTAAGAAATCCAGTTAATCAAATTCAACTATTTAGAGCTCACAATTTTTTGTAGTCAGACCAGAGGAAAGTGAGCCCAGAACATATTAGAAATAGAGCATATCATGATAAAAAAAAATTTTGGGGAGAATATTATGTTTAGTGAGACAGGGCACCTTTAAGACCAGCAAAGGTTTATTCAAAGTGTGAGTTTTCATGTGCAAGCACACTTCCTTAGATACATGTGTGCACACAAAAATTCATAATTTGAATAAAAATTTGTTGGTCTTAAAGATGCCACTGGACTTGTTAAAGGCAGGCAGAATGCTGGTTTTCAAGCTGTTGTTTTGAATTGCGTTCAAATTGTGCTAGAACAAAGTTTGAGTCCAGTGGCACCTTTAAGACCAACCAAGTTTAATTCTAAGTGTAAGCTTTCGTGAGCATGCACACTTCTTCAGCTACATTGAAGTAGACTTTTCCAACTATTACATATAGTTGGGGGGCTTCACTGGCAGGAAAGGCTAATTAGAGTCCAAATGCATAAGTAATTGATACAAACATAGGTAAGATTGGACTAATGCAGTTGGTAACACCTGTGAATAGCAGCAAAGCAATGTATAAGACAATTTAAAAAGTTAACAACAGATATGAAAACCAAGTTTTTGAGTCCAGTGGCACCTTTAAGATCAACAAAGTCCAATTCTGGGTATAACTTTGTGCATTAAAAGCTTTATTCTGAGTATAAACTTTGGGCATGCACACGAAAGCTTATACCCAGAATAAAACTGTATTGATTTTAAAGGTGCCACTGGACTCAGAGTTTGTTCTGAAGTTTGAATAGTTCACTTATCGGTAAGTAAACTACCCTAGCAAAATGGGACGGTCCAGACATTACAGATGAATGTTTCTCGTGGAAGCTTTTCTCTTTCTCCACAGCTTAATTCCACATAATTGCATTTGACTTTGTACTTCTCATATTTTCATGCCCCCCATAGCGTGCCTTTTTATTTTCCTTGTCCATCTCCATACATAAAAGATCTACATTGTAAATGCTCTACTCAGTGCACCAACAAAGGACACTCCATTAAAACCATCTGCCAGAATTAGTGTTTTTTTTTTAATATTCAAATACTTTGTTGATATTTCTACAAGTTTACAAGCATTAATAGAAGTCTGCATAAGTCAACACCATATTTTGTTACAAGGGTTCAAAAATAAATCAAATCATGGTAAACAGAGTTGATAGGTATTGTGTCATGGCATGCTCTATTAAATATGTAATTACTGGTTACCATTGTTCTATAACTTTCATCTCATACAGTAAAGATGAAACATTAGCAGTCGAATATGCGCGTTTACTAGGTTCAATTCAAGAAATATCTGGGATCTTTGGGGGTGGAGCCAGGAGACTTTGGGGGTGGAACCAGAAGGTTGTGACAAGCATAATTGAACTCCAAAGGGAGTTCTAGCAATCACATTTAAAGAGACAGCACACGTTTTAAATGCCGTCCCTCCATTGGAAATAATGAATAAGGGGCACCTTCTTTTAGAGCACATAGAATTGGACCACCTGGTCCAATCTTTTTGAAACTTGGAGGATGTTTTGCAGAGAGGCACCTGATGCTATGCTGCAAATTTGGTGCCTCTACATAAAAAACAGCCCCCCTCAGAGCCCCAGTTATCCGCAGATCAATTCTCCATTATACCCTATAGGAATCAGTCTCTCTAGGGAATAATGGAGCGTCCAGCAGACGTCCCCCCGCTTTCTGATGACCCTGAAGCAGGGGGAGGGCCTCCAAACCGGGGGAATCCCCTGCCCCTACCTGGGGATTGGCAACCCTAGAGTTTACTAAAAAATAAAATACTCCCAAATGTTGTTTCTCCAACTACGTAATGACAGTAACGTTAGGATTTTTCCAATTATAAGCTAAAAGAGAATTACAGTTTTCAAATCCTGCCTTAAACTAGCCGCAAGACACACGTTTATTTTATCACAGCAAAAAGCTTCACGTGCAGGGAAGAGGGGGGGGAAAGAGAAGAGAAAAAAGGAAAGCTGGGATTCGTCCAGGAGGCAGCCAATCAGATCTCGAGCCGTCTTCTCCGTTGGCTTTGCCGTCAGGCGTCACTAATCATTCGCCGAGCGATCGATGGGGCCTGCGACCCAGGGTGACTCTCGGCCACGTGGGGAGGGCATTGCTAGAGGCGGAGAGTTGGGAGCCCGGCGCTTGGATCGCCGGTTCAGGCCGTAGCTATGGCGCAGCTTCAGGCTCGCTTCTTTACTGAGGATACGAGGTAAGCAGCAACGAGGACTGAAGTAGCGGCAAGGCTGCGTTCTGGCGGGGGCGGCGGTTACCGTTTCGTCTTAACCAGGGGTGGCCAAACTGTGGCTCGGGAGCCACATATGGCTCTTTCTTATTTTGGGTGCTTTCACGCATGCCAAATAATGTAGTTTCAACCCACTTTAATGACTATTTGCAAGAGAATTTTGCCATTTCACACAGCAAAATCCCATTGCAAAGTGCATTGAAAATGTATTGCAAGTGCATTATATAGTATGTGTGAAACTGCTTATGTTGTGCGCCCTCAAAACTCCCACCACCTCATCGGTCACCTTGAAGAAGGCATCTGTCTCTCAACTTCACTTTCCCAGTGACTTGGTGAGTTCACTTAAAGTTCCTTCCTTCCTCTGACGTATATGTCTTGAGGCTCCCAAACATCTGATGCTTATTCTATGTGGCTCTTAAACTAAGCAAGTTGGCCTCCCCGGGTCTTAACCGTCTCCTAAAGAGGGAACTGCAACGCACAGTACAATTGCTGGAGTAAAATCAGCATTTCATATGGAGCGTGTATTTTTCTCTCTCGCACTTCTGATGTTAAATCAGAGTGTGCCATAATATATTTGGATAGTGAAATTGCACGTGGAAATAGGTCGCTGTTCTTGTCTTGTGTACGCTTGGGCTGTATGCATCCTCTGTGCTGTTGCCAACTTGCCAGCCTTCGGACCTGGAGCTCTCCTGATCTGCAGGCAATAGAGATCAGTTACCCTGGAGAACGTGGCTAATTTGGAGGTAGACTCCATGGCATTAGACTCCAAACCCTGCCTTCTGCAGGGTCCATCCCGAAAATCTCCAGGAATTTCCCAGACCAGAATTGGCAATCTTGGTTACAACTGATCCAGACTAAGATCTGCCTCCCCCTTCCGAAGAAAATAGCTGCTTTGGAGGGTGAGTTCAATGGCATTATACCCTGTCCCTCTCTTCCCCAAACCCTGCACTCTCCCCCAAAGCCCCAGGAATTTCCTAACCCGGAACAGGCAACCCTAGTTACATCTGATCTCCAGACAACAGAGATCAGATCCCCTGAAAAAACTGCCAACTTTGGTAGGTGAACTCAGTGGTATTGTCCCCTACTGAGGTCACTCCCTTCCCTAAATCCTGCCCACTCCCCAGGTTCCAACCCCAAATCTCCAGGAATGGCCCAATATGGAGTTGGCAACCAAACCTTGTGGCCTCACTGGTTATATTATGTTCTTGTTTGTGTTATGTGCAGTCTGCTGAGAGTAGCACTTTATGCGTACGATAAAGTGTGCTGCAGTCTGCAGACCCTTATGCCACACATCTCTCAGATGTTATTCAGCTGTTCGACTGCTTCCATGAAGTGGTGATTCTCTGCGTCCTATCGTCAGTGCTGCTGTGAACAAGAGGGATTCACTGTAGCAGTGGAGTGTCCGCATAGCAGTTTCACTCTCAACTTCTTGCACTAGCTCCTATTGAGAGCTATTTAGAAACATCAACAAGTGACACTTTGCTGTTGCACCATAAATTATCTTTCTACTAGGGGCTCTGAATTCACAGCATTCACAATTCTCTAACTCCTTTCATTGCGGGAACGTAGAAGGAAAGACACTCTCTCTGCAGTGGAAAGACATAGATGTTGGTATCTTTAAAAATGAAAGCTGGGACCTAATAGATTGCTACAGCAGTATGCCTGTTGCTGATCTTTAAAGCCCCCCCCCCCCCCGCAAAAAAAAAAAGCCCCACAGCAGGCCAAACCAGAGGAAAACCTCCCTGTGGAGGTAGCACTTAGTTTTTGTCTAAAACTCTCCATTTGCTATGGCTGGCTTTTTTTTTCTTACTAACTTTTATAATTTGGGGTAACTTGGATGGGATGAGAGGCTTAATTTATGTGTAACATCCACAGTGGGGCTGAAAACATCACACTGTATAAAAGGAGCTATATATGTAGACTAACTTGAGGGGTGTTGTCTGAGACTGCCTTATGAGTGCTAATACTTTGTAAATAGCCTATGAATATTCACTGTTGTGGTGCACACTACTCTGTAATGTTCTGCCAGCTGAAGTGCTTTCTAGTTTGCTTCCAAGCCTATTCAAAGTGCTGCTAAACACTGAGGGGTGGGGACTAAAGATCTGTCCCCATCTATATGATCTTCTGTCACCTTGTTCTGTTCAGTCACTCAGAGATTGGAGGAAGAAGGTATCTTTCCTTGGGTTTGTAGAATCTTTCGGGCTCAAGTGCCGTGTTCTACTGGAGAAAGTTTTTCTTCCAGACGTTTCGTTCTCAGCTGCGGAGAACATCCTCAGTGGCGAAGCCCCACCAAACAATGGGCACATCCACAAACCAATTGCCCTTTCACCACACCCCCTCCAGCCTAGAAATAGCAGCTCTCCAGCAGCCCTGGCCTCACTCAATGCACAGCAGCCAAGAAGGTCAGAGCGCCTGCTTCGGCTGCAACGCCACTGAGGATGTTCTCCGCAGCTGAGCACGAAACGTCTGGAAGAAAAACTTTCTGCAGTAGAACACGGCACTTGAGCCCGAAAGATTCTACAAACCCTAATGATGTTACCAGCCGTGAAAACCTGAAATCTTTGATATCCTTCCTTGCTTGCCTTTTTGTGTTGAAACATTTTGTTATGAAGGCAGTGGCTGCTGGAAATATCTTTTAATACTGTTGATGGCTATTTGGATGGTGGACGTTTGTTTGCTCAGCTATTGCAACGAGCTCTCTGATCATACCTCGATGCAATTCTTTGTTGAACAAAGTTTGAGTCCAGTGGCACCGTTAAGACCAACAAAGTTTTATTCAAGGTGTAAGCTTTCATGTGTATGCGCACTTCTTCAGATACATTGGAATGGAAGTTACCATTTAGGGCGAGGGGGAGACATGGTGATGGAAATATATCAGAATTGGAGATTGATGGGCAGATGTAACTTTCTTGAGTGTAGAATGCTGGGAGTAATTAACTGAGCCCCTGATATGATGCTGTCTTTTAGTTTGTATAGAACCCCAGGTGGCTAATAGATAGAAAAAATAAGTATGTAAATAAATCTATAATCCTATGTATACTTACCAGAACTAAGTCCCATTAAACTCAATGGGATTTAATTCTCAAAAAACTGGACTACAGATTGTTTGTTGTTGTTGCCCTCAAGTCACAACTGATTTATGGTGACGCCATAGGGTTTTCAAGGCAAGAGACATTCTTCTGAGGTGGTTTGCCATGGGCTGCCTCCATGTCATGAGCCTGGTATTCCTTGCTGGACTCCCATCCCAATACTAGCCAGGGTCATCCCTGCTTAGCTTCTGAGATCTGATGAGATTGAGTTAGCCTTGGCTCTCTGGGTCAGGGCATGGACTTCAAATAGCACTGAGGGATTAAAAGAGATAGAGGCCCTGTTCAGACACACAGTATAATGAGATGTCGCTGCTGTTAAAGTGGCTGATCAGGCAGCAACATTTGCCTCCCGGTATTAACTTGTGGTAGCCCGCCCCGCCCCCCCAATCCTTCTCAGAACCGGATTATTTTGTTACCTACTCCTTTGCGGTGTTTTTTGAGTTCTCCGGTTTCACCTCATAGTTTTCTGCTGCGATATTAACCAAGTTCCGGATGTCTGAAGGCTGTTCCAGAGCAAAAGGAGCCTCAGACATCCGGTTTACGGTCGCCATTTTTTTACTACTTAACAATATGCGCATAACCACATGATGTTTTAACCTATGTGCATGCGCATATGTGTGTGCCGCATAATGTGCACGCGCGCATAATAGTCGAGGAAAAAAAGAACTGCATGGTGCCGTCATGTGGACGGCAGAAGACGGTTTCACCACAGAGTGATTCGAATTGCAGTATGGCAGTCTGATTGATAATATCCGGAACAAAGATATTCGGAACAGAACCGGGTCAGTTTAACACGGACTCAACACGCTGTGCAAACAGAGCCGGAATTCATTTTCATTCATGACAAGTGAATCCATGTGCAAAGAGGAAAATCAGTGAGACCTGTGCTTTAGGCTGGCACCTTCCCCATAAAAGTGCAGTTATCACAAGACATAAGGTGACCCTCCTTACCCTCTCCTTTTAGAGACACATATATAGGCACTAGATCAGAATATTATTGGGGAACTGAGGTGTGCATAGAAGTCACATGTCCCTAGTTTAAATATATTTGTCAATTGATTTCAAGGGACCCAAACTCTGTGGTTTGTTTAAATCCATGGATATTTGCATATAGTTGGAACCCTAGTGTAAGATACTTTTCTTCCTCCTCCCCACCCCCAAACTATTGTTTATTTGGATGTGATTTGCAACTTGTCTATAGGAATCAGGCAGCAAATGACATTTATGTGAGAGATGTTGGTATTCATTGTTGTTTTACAGGTAAAGGCTTGTTTGGTTATGATGCTGACATTGCAATACGGATGGGTGTTTGAAATATATTCATGCGATAAAGCACTGACCAGAAACTTTATATGATACTGCAAGATGGGGTAACTGCGTTAGTCTCTCTGCCACAGTAGAAAAGAGCAAGAGATCACCAACACCGTAAATATCAACAAAATTTGTAGCAGGGTAGGAGCTTGCATGAGCCATTGCTCACTCCTTTTTTTGAAACCTCCTAGATCTGTTTATTTCCCCCTCCAAGATAATAGTTTATTGAGAAATAACTGAGCTACAAAATAACGTGAAATAGAATATCAATATTCACTTACACACAATAGGCTGCCCTAGCAAAGCACGGATGATGATGGTACATAATATGTTATTAAAGCCGCTTGGCAAAAAAAAGTAAACAGATTCAGTGGGAAACCATGCTGTAGAAGGTATGCTGTCAAATACAATACAAATTGTACTAACCTAATGTTTAGCTATTTAACACAAAGTTAAGCATGAGATGTAATCTTCGTGAGTCAATGTTGATGAAGCACAGGTGGGCCCAAATTTCCAATTTAAGAAGGGTTCCCATTTACGTAATATTTTTTTCTTGCTGCCAAGATGCAATGTAGAGCCATGAGAGCCCGCCACTTTGTCTAAAAGGAAAGACTCCCATAATTAAGTGAATAATGGATAAGTGAGCAGTGACTCACTCCAGCTCCTCGCCTGCCACAAATTTTGTTAGTCTTTAAGGTGCTCCTGAACTGTTGCTCTTTTGTAGTTATCTGTTACAGTACGAAATCTGGTTGAACTATTACAGGCTTGTTGGAAACCAAGCTCATTAGATGTGTTATTTGAATGACTGCAGTTTTTAAAAGTAAATGCTACCTCTGTCAAGAAGGCCTCCTGATTCATTAGCTGTGGCTGACTTATGCCACCGTTGCCTTCATAGTTTTTATTTAATAATTGCAATTACTAAATTAAATATTTCTTCCATCGCCTCCTAGCCTCCATTAAACAGCGCTAAGACAGTGAGATTTCACGCCATCCTAACCAAGTGGCACTTCTTTTCTCTCCGTAGATACACGATAGATGATGTTCCTTTTTCCGTCCCAGCCGTTTCTGAAACAGCTGACCTCAGTGACGTTATTAACAAACTACTGGAAGCTAAAAATGGTATGTAAATATTCAGAAAGTGGTTTTGAGAAAGATTTTGTCTTGTCTTTAATGTTTTTTAAAAAGGCACAATTGTATCGTAACCTTCATCCTACAGGCTCCAGGTGTTGTTCTTATAACAGCTTTGTACAGTAGGTGATGGTGGGTTGGATTCTCTGGTTATGTCACTGGAAGATGCTTGTGGTGGCACATCTTCCCCTTCCCACAGCAGCTGACTGTGCACCCAGTGCTGAGGGTCCAGGGATGTCTGTGGACAAAAATAGATGTGGCTGGTGCCTGTTAAGAGTACTTGAGTGCTGCATATTTATTTATTTAAGATATTGGATTTATATCCTGCCCTATACTCTGAATCTCAGAGTCTTTATTATAGTACTGAAACAGCACCTAAATGTTATTTTAACTAATGTTTTTATATTGTTGTTTTATCATGAATTGTGAGCTTCCCTCAGCCTGCTTTGGCGGGGAAGGCAAGATATAAATCAAATACACTAACAAAAAGTCACTGGCTCACCCCTGCACTCGCGCACACACAAACTTTTCATCGTTCCAGGATTGAGGTGGGGGAGACAATTTTTGTTTGATTGTCTTTCTCATAAGAACATAAGAGAAGCCATGTTGGATCAGGCCAATGGCCAATCCAGTCCAACACTCTGTGTCACACAGTAGCCAATATATATATATGTGTGTGTGTGTATATATATATATACACACACACACACACACATATATATATATGTATGTATATTGGCTACTGTGTGATATATATATATATATATACACACACACACACACACACACACACTGTGGCTAATAGCCACTGATGGATTTATGCTCTGTATTTTTATCCAATCCCCTCTTGAAGCTGGCTATGCTTATAGCCGCAACCACCCCCTGTGGCAGTGAATTCCACATTTTAATCACCCTTTGGGTGAAGAAGTACTTCCATTTATCTGTTTTAACCTGACTGCTCAGCAATTTCATTGAATGCCCATGAGTTCTTGTATTGTGAGAAAGGGAGAAAAGTACTTCTTTCTATACTTTCTCCATCTCATGCATAATCTTGTAAACCTCTATCATGTCACCCCTCAGTCGACGTTGAATGTGGGGAAACGTATCGACATGAGCACCTTCTGCTCATGCAGCCGCAGAGTCCAGCCCCTTGAGTTGACTGAAAGCCTGCAGTGATCCTCCTAGCAGTGAAAAAAAGTCAACCCACATCTCCTTGTCTAAATCTGCATGCTAAGCCCAGATTGCTGCTGTTTGGAGCTGAAGTTGTATCTGCCTCAGAGTAGAAAAGCTCCCAGTTCAGTCACATCACGATCACATGCCAGGTTCATGCGATCAGTTATTTGCTCGTTCTAGCAGCTTTCCTAAGTATAGGAAAGCAGATAATTGCAGATAATATCATATTATTGCTGATAGAACCAGGAATGAGTTCTGTAGTTGCTTTTGTGGTTCTTTCTTGTGTTCCACAACAGCAGGAAATTACTAATGGTTTTCTTGTCTGGCCAGTACTTGAAATCAGGCCTTTGGATTTTCCTTCATAGGGTTTTCCTCATATAACATGTCTGAGCTTCCTGAGGAAGTGTTGGATAGCTATATGAGCAAGACGTATATTGTTTGAAAGCATCATTCAGGTGGGAACACCAATGTATTCTTGGATTCAGCTTGCTGGCTATGTGGTTTGTTTCAGCAGTAATGATTACTGTGTCCTGCAAAGAATGCACGATTCTTACCTGCCAAGTGAAGTTTTGTCCTTCAATAAGCTATGCTACTGGTATTATGTGTGTTGTGCGGGCAAAAAAATGGGTTTCAGACTTATTTGGATTTGTTTTCCATTCTGGTTCAAATGGAAATTGTATTTTCTGGCTGTATGATTAAGGTATGCATCTGATATCTTTCAATTATTTGTCTCTAGGGAGCCACAAATATGTGGAATTTGACTTCCTTGTCAAAGGTCAGTTCTTGCGAACGGCCTTGGTCAAACACATGGAAACAGAAAATATCTCTACGGTAAGCTATTTGGGTGGATTTTTAAAAATGATTTAATATTAAAGTTTTTGACAGTGGTGGTAGGGTAGCAGCACAGGGTGTGTGTGTGTAATGATGATGAGCCAGCGTGGTGTAGTGGTTAAAAGCGAGGGACCCTTATCTGGAGAACTGGGTTTGATTCCCCACTCCTACACATGTAGTCAGTTGGGTGACCTTGGGTCAATCACAATTCTCTCAAGAGTTCTCCCAGCCTCACTGACTTCATAAGGTGTCTGTTGCGAGGATAGGAAGGGAAAGTGATTGTAAGCTGCTCCAAGACTCCTTCGGGTAGTGAAGGGCAGAGTATAAAACCACCTTTTTTCTTCTTCCTTGCTGGGACTCTCCTAGATCAAGGGTTCCCTGGAAAGAACTCTGATAACCAGCCATTGTCACTCAGGACCTCCTGAGAAGGTGTAGTCTGACCTGCTGAGAAGGTGTCCTTCAAGCCCAGTACTAGAACAATAAGTAACAGGGTAAAAAGGCTAGAAAATACCTTATAAGAAGAAGAATTGCAGATTTATACCCCCACCCTTCTCTCTGAATTAGAGACTCAGAGCAGCTTACAATCTCCTATATCTTCCCCCCCCACACACACACACAACAGACACCCTGTGAGGTGGGTGGGACTGAGAGAGCTCTTACAGCAGCTGCCCTTTCAAGGACATCCTCTGCGAGAGCTATGGCTGACCCAAGGCCATTCCGGCAGCTGCAAGTGGAGGAGTGGGGAATCAAACCCGGTTCTCCCAGATAAGAGTCCACGCACTTAACTCTCCCAGCTGTGTAGTGTCCATGCAGTCTAGCATGTAAAAAAGAGATTCTGAGAAATATCCTAGAGAAATAAGTTGCATTAAGCAAAGCTAAAACATATCTTTATGTAAAAGGTTTATTATTAAAGCAGGGGGAGGAAAAGGTTGATTGGATTTTAAAGAGTGATGGAAAAGGGCGCAACAAAACACAAAGAAAAGGCATACAGCAGCACCACACAAAAATGTGCAAATTAAAAGCAACACAGTTGAACTGACTAAGCTAAGCACACATTGCTTAAGCTGTAACAGTTTCCCCAGAACATGTATAGAGTTCTTTGCAGTAGCAAGAAGTGGGAGAGACTGGAAACTGAAGACAAGGGGAAATCCCAATTTTTGTATTGAAAAAAACTGAAATTCTTGGACATTTTCATGCTATACATTTGGTGCCTTTAACAATGCACATTAGGAAGCATTACTGAAAAAAAAACATCAGAATTTTTTTCCAATGTCCCCAAATTTAGTAATTTTTCTGCTGGAAAAAAATGGGGGAGGGGAATCCTGAGGCTTTTTTGTCTCTGATATTTTTGGGGTCATCACATCTCTAGAGATCCTAAAGAAGCCCTACCAGCCAAATATACTGCATTCAGAAGGGTCATCATAGATCAAAACAGCTGAATAACTATGGATGCCCCACTTTCTGACAGATTTTCAGGCTGTTGTGCTGCAAGGGAAATGGTGGTTATTGATTCAAAAATAGCTGGCTGACCACTTTCTTGGAATTTCTACCTGCAGGAAGAAGTAGTGGAAATAGAGTATGTAGAGAAGTATATGGCTCCTCAGCCAGAACAGTGTATGTTTCATGACGACTGGATCAGTTCAATTGCAGCTACAGAAGAATGGTAAGAGAAGTATTGAAATTGTTCTGGTTTTCCCACTTTTTGCTGAATGTAAGTGTACTTCACATATTACATGGTTCTGCTCAGAAGCAGCTGTATTGTTTTGTCCACACTTCTCCTTAAACCACTTTTGTTGTTTGTTATAGGAAGAGTTTATTCATTCCTCTTTTTCAGAGCATTTTTTGTAGCAGGAACTCCTTTGCATATTAGGCCACACACCCTGATGTCACCAATCCTCCTGGAGTTTATAGTAGGCCCTGTACGAAGAGCCCTGTAAGCTCCTGGAGGATTGGCTACATCAGGGATGTGTGGCCTAATATGCAAAGGAGCTCCTGCTAGAATTCTACTCCTGCTTCCATATATGGCTTGCACAGACACAGAGGTTTTTTTGTAGCAGGAGCTGCCTATTAGGCCACGTCCCCCAGATGTAGCCAATCCTCCTGGAGCTTACAGTAGACCCTGTACTAAAATCCCTGTAAGCTCTTGGAGGATTGGCTACATCAGGGGTGTGTGGCCCAATATGCAAAGGAATTCCTGCTGCAAAAAAAGCCCCGTTCTTTCTACTACCCACTAAAATTAATTTTTATTGGAATTATTTATTAATCTTTTATTTCTGAAAATGGGTAGAATTCAAAATGGGAGATGTCATTCTCTCACTGACCCAACAAATGCCTGGCAGTCTCAGGCTCTAAAAGGGTGCAGATTTCCTCTATGGTTCTTTTTGGCAGTGGTGGAAAGGGTCATCAGGTTGCAGCTGACTTATGGCAACCCCATAGGGTTTTCAAGGCAAGAGGTGGTTTGCCATTGCCTGGCTCTGTGCCTCAGCCCTGCATTTCCTTGGTGGTTTCTCATCCCAGTACTAACCAGGGCTGACCCTGCTTAGCTTCCAAGGTCTGACGAGATCAGGCAAATCTGGGCTAATCAGGATTTTGGGTATTGATGCACATGACTGGGTTGGCATAGGGAGCTATCCTCTACATCAGGGGCGTTGAACATGCAGCCCGGGGGCCGAATCAGGCCCCTGGAGGGTTCCTATCACGCCCATGGGCAACTGGCTGTCATCTGCTTCATTTTTCCTTGCTCCCTTCTGCATCACAACTTGTTTTGCAAGGCTTTCTCAATCACACAAGGAGCTACAAAGCAAAACCTCTGTTTTCTCCCTTAGCTGAAGCTCCTCCCTTGGGGAGGAAGGGGGGAGGGAGAGCTTGCTTTGCCAAACTCTCAATTGCACAGCAGAGCTACTGAGCCAAGCCTCTCTTCCTTCTGTTGGCTGAGGCTCCTCCCCCTCCTGGTCCCCTGGGGAAGGAAGGAAAGAGCCAGAGCTTCCTTTGCCCAGTTCCGTGGATCTCGTAGGAGAAATATAAAGAAAGCACCTTTAAGACCGACGAGTGCTAATGTTTTAAGCATTTTATTTTAAGGTGTTTTTTTTAAAAAAAAGTTAAATTGTGTTTGTCTGTGTCCTTTATAAAGTTTATAATCTTAAATAGGAACATGCCTGGCCCGGCAAGGTCTCATTTGTGTCAGATTCATCCCTCATAACAAATGAGTTTGACACCCCTGCTTTACATTAAATGGAGATGGAAGAAAGCATTGTCCACGACTGAATTAACCTGCTTTCCAGTAGTAATGTGTCAGATATAACCCCCAGACTCTTAAGCAAGTAGAATCTGCTGAACCTCATCAAATATGGGAAGCTCAGTACTTAGACTTCAGCCTTATCAGCAGCATCACCTCCATTTTGGCAGGACTCAAGTTCAGCTTGCTCACTCTTAGCCGCTTGGCCACAGGGGCGAGACAGTGGTTCAGGACAGCTACAGCAGTCTTACATGATCTAGGCCAGAGGTCCTCTGAGCCTGCGGGCACCTTTGGAATTTTGGCACAGCATTGTGGAGCTGGCACAAAATGGCTGCCAGAGGAGGCCATGGTGTCACAAGATGACTGCTGCTGAACCAGCCACAAAAAGGCCGCTGGAGCTTACTTTTGGTCACACAATGAAAATCCTCCTGTGGTGGTAGCAGCTTCTGCCAAAGTAATGTTTTCAAAAGTCAGCACACACAATTAAATCTCCAGTGGCCAATCAGAAGCCTTGCAGGGTTAAGCCCCACCCACTTTCTAAAACACTTGGCGGAAGGGTGTCAGGAAGGGTGTCAGTGAGCATCATGGCTCCCACAAGCACCATGTTCTGATCTAGACTAAGGACTATAGCAAACCCTCAGTTTGAATCATGAGAAACTATTTAACCCATTCCAGAGCACATTGCTTGGCATGTACTGCTACTTCCAAACATCTGAATAGGATGCCCTGTTCCATCATACCAAAAGCTGCTGGTAAATCCAGTAATAAACCCAATTTTAATACTGGGTATTTTTCCAGAAAAGCGTCCTTCATTAACAAAAGCATTTAGGCGTTAAACTGAACATAGACATGACCTGCAGAGTGTTTCAGATGTTCTGGGTAATGTGCCTGAAGAAAAAAAGCTATAAGATGTTTTCTTGTTTTTGAATTCTGTAGGATTTTAACAGGCTCTTATGATCAGACTTCCCGAATCTGGACAGTAGAAGGCAAACCCATAACAACTCTTGCTGGGCACGTCGATGTGGTAAAAGATGTGGCCTGGGTGAAGAAAGGTGAGCAGACTTCAGTTTCATTCGCCAGAAAATACGCCAACCTTGAATGCTTCAAGACTTAATTCAACAGTTGTTTTGATTGTTGCCATTTCTCTTTCTCTTCTTCCAAAAACCTCAAGGCAGTGGGCATTGGTCTTTTTTCTTCCCTTTGATCCTCACAGTAACCCTCTGCGGTGGGTTAAGGTGAGATGGAACAATGTGGGTCTCAGTGGGCTTTTCAGTCTGGGCAGAGACTCAGACCTGGTCTCCCTCCTGCTCCCTAACTGCTACACCACCCTGGCTCTTACGTAGCACTTCCAATGCTTAACATTTCCAGCTAGAAATTTGAGCCACCCACTGAAATTTGATCTGTGGCTTCTGAGAGGCGAAGATCATGTGTTTTTTTGAGCTGTGTTAGCGATAAGTGTGATTACATGGTGGTGGTGGGGAAATGTATAAGTGATTTTCATATTGTAGAATTCCATTGACTTTGTTCTACCATCCTGTATGCTGTTAATATGCTATGCCTGTTTATAGCTTGCTGATGTGTAGGGTGTGTATGTATCTGTGTGTGGGTTTCTTTTTTTAAAACTTCACTTTGTTATCCGTGGAGTGGAGGTAACTAGATTAGGGGTGTCAAATGTGTGGCCCAGGGGCCAGATGAGGCCCCCGGAGGGTTACTATGATCAGGCCCACGAGCCAGTTTGCTTTCTTCTCCCCGTCTCTTGCTTCCTTCTGTGTCACAGCTTGCTTTGCCAGGCTTGTTCACTCGCACAGCAGCTAGAGAGGAAAGCCTCTATTTTTTTCCATTGGCTGAGGCACTTCCCTTGGGGAGGAAGGGGAGAAGGGAGAGCTTGCTTTGCCAGGCTCTCTCAATCACACAGCAGAGCTACTGAGCCAAGCCTCTTTTCCTTCTATTGGCTAAGGCTCTGCCCCCTCCTCATTCCCTGAAGAGGGAGGGAAAGAGCCAGAGCTTCCTTTGTCCAGTTCCCTTGATCACACGGGAGAAATACAAAATCTTTAATTGTGTATGTCTGTGTCCTTTATAAAGTTTATATCTCCGCTACCTGGCATTACATTTTATGACACACAGGGCCCGGCCCGTCGAGGTCTCATTTATGTCAGATCCAGCCCTCATAACAAATAAGTTCAAACCCCTGAACTAGATGGTGGACTAGAAGAGGCTCTACTTTCTCTGCTTCTGTGCCTTCAGATAGCTTGTCATGTCTGCTGCTGAGCGCTTCTTTGGATCAGACGGTTCTGCTCTGGGAGTGGAATGTGGAAAAGAACACCGTGAAAGTGCTTCACCGTTGCCGGGGGCATGCAGGAAGCGTGGAATCCCTGGCGGTCGATGGCTCAAGAACAAAAGTAAGTTTCTCCAGCTTTACTCATGGATGTGTTTGAGGACTACCTTTCAGGAGGTAGGATTCGTTTTATTTTCCAAGCTCCCAAAGGCAAGCAGGCAGAAGTGTGTCTTTGCATAAATGACCGCTGCTCCTTTCTGCCATCTCCTGATTTACTGGGGCTTGGATCCAGGCCTCAGAGTCAGCAGGAGCTCACAAGAGCACAGCTCCTGAACCATTCTGAGGGTTCCCCCTCTTCCTCCCCACCTATCTACCTTGTCCATTGAATAGTAGGTGCAGCTGCATAGCAATGCCTGGATTAGGAGAGCGGGCAGTCAGCCAGCCCCCAGGGGCTTTGCCACACGCCCAGCAGCCCTCATTAACCCCGGAGAAGCCTGCACCACTCTTTCTCCACTTATGTAATTTTGGGCAGCGGGTGGCTTGCTGGCCTTTTGACTGGGGGGGTGTGGCCCAGGGGAGCCCCAGGGGAGCGAGGTCTGCTTGGGCTGGCTAGATCTCTAGCTAGCCGAAGCATGCCTCACTCGCCCAAGGGTCTCCCTCCTTGTATCAGGTTGCTTTTGGCTGGGGGGGGGCAGCATATGCTAATGAGTTATGCTAGTGAGCTCCACCACCTATTTTTCTACAAAACCACCCCTGCTTGGATCTAAAGCCTTGCTTCAGCTCATGGGTCACCCTTTTCTGCCACAGAGTGGTCCACTACTGTGGAGTGCATTCCTCGTTTAATGCAAGACTAGTGCGTCAAAAAGCACCTAGTTCCAGAGAAAATCACTGCATGCATAGGATGGTCTGGACCATAAACCCAAGATTGTCTCTTGCCATGATAAGTGTTCAGGGGAAAGGTGTTTGGGGGGGGGGATGGAGAGAGCTGGTAGAAGGGAGCCTTACTTTAAACTTGACTGCTTTTTTGTTAAAAGTTTGTGGGGTTTTTTCTCTTTTGTGTTCTTTCTTAGTTTTGCAGTGGATCCTGGGATACAATGTTAAAGATCTGGTCTGCAGGTAAGATCTGTCTCTCTCACGTTGTCTTTGGTTTTGTTTCGGTGGTTTGCCTTTGCTTCATGCTGGAGTACAAAGTGTTTTGCGCGGGATTCACAGATCTCCTATCCAGGCAGCATCTTGAGTCAGACTGCAGTTTCATGCATCCTTTGACTATAATCTGACCCAGAGTGCCACACGCCCAACAGTGTTCTAAATGTTACATATTAAAACTACTTACATTTGCTGAGTTACAGTATAATTAGGTTCCTCTGATTTCTGCGGCAATTCTTGAAACCAGCAGGACTGGATCTACTGGATGTTTTTTGAGGGGGGCCAAAATTAAAAAATGGCGCCCCCTTATGGGCCATTCTATCTTATGGTCCCATAGAGTACAATGGACTTCATACCCAATTTGGTGCCCCCCCCCCTCCATTGATGCCTGGAGCAAGCCCTCCCCTCTGCCCCCCCTAGATCCGGCCCTGGAAACCAGTGGGAGTTTAGGTAATTATTTTGTGAAACCACCTTCACTGATTTATAGATAGAAATGCAGAATATAAATAAAACCTAGTTTTAGAGTCCAGTGGCACCTTTAAGACCAAGAAAGTTTTATTCAAGGTATGAGCTTTCACGTGCACATAGAAGTTGGATGTTAATTTGCACCTATGTAGAGGCTTCTGTCTAGAGATGTGAACTGCTAACTTCCATTTCAATGTATCTGAGAAAGTGCGCGTGCACAAGAAAGCTCGTAGCTTGAATATTTGTTTGGTCGTAAGGTGCCATGGGACTCAGACTTCGTTCTGCCGCTTCAGACCACCATGGCTGCCCACCTGGATAAATAAAACCAAGGTCGAGTTAATTCATGCCATAGTATTTCCCATTACTGTGGATGTGTGTGAAAGCTGGACGATGAAGAAAGCTAGCAGGAAGAAAGAAGATTCCTTTGACATGTGGTGTTGGAGGAGAGTTTTATGAATACCGTGGATGGCCAAAAAGACCAATATAACAAATCCACCCTGAACTCTCCCTAGAAGTTAAATGGCTAACCTGAAGTTACTTTGAAAAAACATGGGTCACTGGAAAAGACAGTAATTGCTAGGGAAAGTTGAAGGCAGCAGGAGAGGAAGACCCAACATGAGATGGATGGACTTAATAAAGGAAGTCACGAGGACCCTCAGTTTGCAAGACATGAACAAGATTGTTAATGATAGGATGTTTTGGAGGACATTAATTCATAGGGTTGCCATAAGTTGGAAGCAACTTCACAGCACATAATACACACACACACAGAATATCTTGTACCCTTGGCGGCTTCTCTGGTAGAACAAAGGAGTAATTTCATCAGATCCCCCCACCTTACTACAGCCCTTTAAGCTGCACATCTTATTATGCTATTATCTAATCCCTGCTACTGCAGGGCTGTGGGCAGAGTGCAACATATAAAAAAATCAAAATAATAAAACGAGTATATAAATAGAACAATACAACAAGTCTAAAAAAGTCAGATGGCAAGCTCTATAGTTCGTTCCCATTCCGGACTGCTGACTTTCTTGCTGGTGAGGGGAAAGAGGAACAGAGTAAGCTTGGAAAGTAAGGTGTGGTGGGGGGTGCCGGCCAGTTTGAAAACTGTCACTACCCTCTATCAAAAGCCTGGCGGAACCTCTCTGCCTTACAGGCCCTGTGAAATTGCCCTGATGGTATTCAGCAGAGAGTTCCACCAGGACAGCTGGAGGTCTTTGGGACCAATCAGTGTTTCGGAAGTCATGGGGGTGGGATGGCAGGAAAGACTGGTGTCTGCAAAAACCTTTGTGTTCTGCTGGATCTGAGGATCCAATCCATTTGGGTCTGTACTGAAATAAGAGGTCAGCTACTGCACGTGGCATTTCATCCTCTTTTAGTCCCCTCCATTTACATAGTCTACAAATTCCCTTCCCCTGAGAGAAATGGGTTGTAATCCATAAATGTTTATGGCACAATAAAATGTTTAGTTTTGGATTCCTGTGGCACCTTAAAGTAAATGGTCTCTTTATTGCCAGTGGGATTAATATTTAGTTGGAAATTAGTCATGCTGTCTTCAAGTGGCACCAAACCTCCAAATAAGCGAGTTTATGGATAATGGTCAAAGCTGCAGCTTAATTCCTAAAGCCGAATATCCAGGTTTGATTGCACTTGAAAAATACATTTAATTGGGTTTTGTCTGTTTTGAATGCCCCCTAGAGAACAAACACTTTGATCCTAAAACATGTGCAACTTGCTTTCATGAAAAAGTTACTATTCACTGCTATAAGCTTTACACATCTCTGACATTTGATGCAGATTATATATTTAAGCTGACTATAATGTCATGGATTCATTAAGAAAAATTTAGATAGTAAATTTTAGGTTTGTAGTAATGAAGAGCTGACCAATTTGATTTTTTTTAAACTCCAGTGCCTACAGATGAAGAAGATGAAATGGAAACGGAGGACGTAGCTGACAGGCCGAGGAAAAAGCAGAAAATTGAACACTTGGGACTAACAAGAGTAAGACAAAACTGAGTTGTATAGAGGTGTTGAGTATGAGAGGGGAGAGGATATTTGGTTATATATATTTTACGATTTATATATGTTTTATTGAAATTTTGAAAAGGGGGGGAGATGAAGGCATACAAAGTGGAAAGGGGAAAGGGGTTTAAAAAGGAGAACATTAGATAGTGCATCAGATAATTTACAGAGTCAAGTTCATACATTAAACCATTCATTAAAAAGTTTCGAAAGATTTTCTCCATCTTTTAGTAGTTTGCCTTTAAGACAAAGAGCAAGTATATCCATTTCTGCTGTTTCTAGTATTTTGTCAACCAAATCTTGTTTCTTTGAAGCTTCACGATGTTTCTGACGTTGTGCTATCAAAAGTCTTGCTGCCGTTATAATGTGTATCATCAAATGTTTACTCTGCCTTGGAAGGTCCGTTGGTAATATGTTCAATAAAAATAGTTTCCAGTTTAAAGGGGAGGATATTTGAAGGCTGTAGCCTAACACTTTGTACATCGAACTGGAAATATATCCCCTTGTATTCAGTGAGGCCGAATCCCAAGTAAGGAATCGTGGGATTGCAGTCGTGGTGGATGAAAATATATTATATGATAAAAATGTTAACTCGAGTCTCCCAATCTCTGCTTGACCTACCCAGACTCCTCTTACCACGCTGTCAGGTCATACAGGTGCAGTCTCCTCTTTACTCTGGTCAGATACAGATGAAATATGCAGCGCTTCTTGGGACCACACCATCAAGATGTGGGATGTTGAAACAGGTGGCCACAAGTCAACATTGGTGAGAACATTTGCAATCTCGGTTCACTTTTTGCCAGAGGGGTAGTTGAACAGCTTCCACATGCAACTTCTGCTATGTCTAAGTGACTGCTAACTCCTTATGATTCCCTTGTTTCTTATGTAGACCGGAAGCAAAGTGTTCAACTCCATTTCCTACTCACCGCTGTGTCGGCGTCTAGCCTCTGGAAGCACAGACAGACACATCAGGTTATGGGATCCTCGCACCAAAGGTGAGCGAAAGCAAGTAAGAGGATTTTACAGCATGCAAGAAACTGTATTTAACTAGCTGACTCTAGTTAACTATTCAATATATACACTCTGGCATATTGGCAAGATTTTTTTTCCATCCAAGATGTGATTTTATAATTTTTCCTTTCCTTTGTTATTACACTCCTGGAGAAAGGTCTTGAGAGAAGTCAATACAAATGCAAGATAAAATACAAAGCAGTAAACGTTAACATATAGTATAAATTAAACTCCCTCTCTGGAATGGCACAGAGGAACCATGAGTACTAAGAATTTGGCAATAGAATGCATTCTTTCCAGCAGGGCTTTTTTTGTAGCAGGAACTCCTTTGCATATTAGGCTACACCCCTCGGATGTAGCCAGTCCTCCAAGAGCTTACAGTAGGTCCTGCAAGAAGAGCCCTGCAAGCTCTTGGAGGATTGGCTACATCCGAGGGGTGTAGCCTAATATGCAAAGGAGTTCCTGCTACAAAAAAAGCCCTGAAGATTGGTGTCTGCCAGCAAGAGAGAGATCATGCAAGATTTGACAGGCAGCTGATATTTACTCAGGATGGGTGTAATCTAGAGGTCTCTGAGTAGCATCTATCAGTCACAGAATAAGATCAGGTGATGTGTGGTCTCTATTACTCCAGATGTACAGCAGCAGTAGTGGTCAGAATGTGGAGTTTTGGTGAAGCATCCCCTGAGCTCTACAGTTAGGACAGTCAGTCTGCCTAATATCAAAGTACACCTGTGGCTAGAAGATGTAAGGAGGCTGGGGGAGCGGTCCTAAGTGGTGTTCCCTCTAAGCTAAGTTAGTGTTTTTTTTAGCCTCTGGCTCACTCATTTTTGTCAGGAAAAATGGCTCCAGAGCAAAGTAATTTATGCAGTAGCTCACAACTTTAATGGCAGTAGCTCACAAAGTTGGATTTTTGCTCACAAGACTCCATGGCTTAGAGTGAGTATTGGTCCTAAGCAGATCTACTCAAAACTAAGCGCCTTCTATTTAGTGGGGCTTACTTAGGATTGTGGCATTAGATATGAGGGGAGGTTCAAAGTGGGGGGTTATTACCTGAGAAGACCTAAGGGGTCAGGAAACTGCATGAATTCCTCAATTCGTATTTCATTAATGACCTAAAGTTAGAAAAAGCCTTGTGGCTAACATTCACTTAATTTTTAATCTCTTTAAAAATTCTGGATGATGTTCGCTATTAGAATGACTGTTTCCTCAGTGAAATTGCTGGGTGCCATTTTGTCCCTTATTTTGCTTCTCCTGTTCCAAGAACAGCCTATGTTGTGCCTTACGCAGTTGTAGGAGACCTGTGAAGTCTGTCTCCCGCCCCCCTTTGTTACCAGAATGCTCAGTGGCGACTCTAGGGTGCCGACACATGGCCAGTGCCCTAGGCAAGGTGCCCCGCCCCTGGCAAGGGCAAGTGCAGCAGCTGCATGGCACTATGGCTGCACCTTAGAACATGCACCGCCAGGCTGCCGTAGCTCCGCCTCCCATATCTGACGCACACGGTAAAGCAATGGCAGCCTGGCGGAGTACTCTGAAGCACAGGCGCCCTGCTGTGCTGTGGCTGGGCCCGGCTGTTTCCCTCATTTCCCACTAGGGCTGCCTAGTGGACAGGTCACCCCTGAAATTTTGACAGGATCCTCAACTATGTCATCTTGTAAATACTATGGCACCTACATCTAAGGAATCTTTTCTTGCTTATTTCAGATGGTTCCCTAGTGCTGCTTTCACTCACCTCGCATACTGGCTGGGTGACATCAGTCAAGTGGTCACCCACCCATGAACAACAGCTGATCTCTGGTTCTCTAGACAATCTAGTTAAAATTTGGGACACAAGGAGGTAAATACTTGAAGGGCTTGGCATGTGGGTTCAAGTAAGAATGAAGAAACAACTTTCTGGGTTAACGGGGGAAATCCACAACCTGTTACATCCACCGGATGTTCCACCAGGCCTTCTGTTGAGGGCAGCGACAGCTTCCACACTGGCTGGTTCCCTCCCCTATTCTCCTCTATTCTCTTTAGCCTCTCCCCTATTCTCTAGAGCCACTTTGGTATAGTGGTTAAGTGTGCAGACTCTTATCTGGGAGAACAAGGTTTGATTCCCCACTCCTCCACTTGCAGCTGCTGGAATGGCCTTGGATCAGCCATAGCTCTGGCAGAGCTGTCCTTGAAAGGGCAGCTGCTGTGAGAGTCCTTTCAGTCCCACCCCACCTCACAGGGTGTCTGTTGGGGGAGAAGATATAGGAGATTGTGAGCTACTCTGAGATTCGGAGTGGAGGGTGGGATATAAATCCAATATTTTCCTTTCCCCTCCAGTTGCTTTTTCCCTCCTCCCAACGCCCATGAGGCAGTCACAGTCCAGAATTAGGGGGTAATTGTAATTGCTGTTCTCACCACTTGATCGTTTAGATTGCTGTAGTAACATTATTATGTATTTGTTTTTTAATTTTTTTAATGCTTTTAGTATGTTATATATCACCCGGAGCCCTGCAATAGCAAGGATCAGGCGATTCGTAATATAATTAATAAATAAATAACTGCAGGCCATTTTTAGCCGTATCTCTTCAACCTGGTTTACCAAGCTGAGCCTGCAGAAGCAAATTTACCTTAAAGTTTCATTTGGGAACAGCAATGTATCACCTACACGTAACGTAGAAAAATCCTCCTTATTAAAGTGAAGTAAGCTTTTCATGATATTTTGTTAAAAAAAAAAAACCCTACACGGATAGGTGTTGTACATAATTAAACTGAGACAGCAGAGTGTCAGATTAGGCTCTGGCAGCCCCCAGGGTTCAAATCTCCACTTTGCCATAGAAGCTTGTTGGGTGTGCTTGAGCCAATCACTCTCTCAGTCTTGCTTGCCTGCCTCACAGCATTGTTGGTGGGATGCAGGGGAAGGGAGAACAACGTAAGCCGCTTTGGACCATCATTGGGGAGAGAATCAGGGTATAAATACATAAGAAACAAAAAACATACCTTCAGGCTCTCTGTCTAGGAAAAATGAGATGGGGAGGGAATGGCTTGTCCATAAGTAACACATGAATCTGAGAGCAAGTTTGGTGTAGTGGTTAAGTGTGCTGACTCTTATCTGGGAGAACCGGGTTTGATTTCCCACTTCTCCGCTTGCAGCTGCTGGAATGGCCTTGGGTCAGCCATAGCTATCGCAGGACTTGTCCTTGAAAGGGCAGCTGCTGTGAGAGCCCTCTCAACCCCACCCACCTCATAGGGTGTCTGTTGTGGGGGGAGAAGATATAGGAGATTGTAAGCCGCTTTGTGTCTCTGATTCAGAGACAAGGGCGGGGTATAAATCTACAGTCTTATACTGAACCAGACCTTTGATCCATCGGGGCCAATATTGCCTGCTCAGACTAGCAGTGGTTCCCCAGGGGTCTCCAACTGATGTCTTTCTCACCACCTACTGCCTGGTCCTTCTAACTGGAGGACTGAACCTGGGACAGAGGGCCTATCGCTGAGCCACACAGGCCCTCCCCAGGAACGTTTTGGCCGATTTGAGTAATTAGCCTTCAAGATAGACCTGAAAGGAAAAAAAGAGGAATGGAACTCTCCTATCTGTGTCTCTGCAGCTACAAGGCTCCCCTGTATGACCTGGCTGCTCACGAAGACAAGGTGTTGTGTGTGGAGTGGACGGAAGCCGGGGTAAGAACTTCATCTTGGGGTACAGGTGGGAGTGACCGCCAAGCGCAACTGTAATGCTTAGCTTGAGAGCAGATGCTGAAAAGGACTCTGGTATAATGCGTTTATACCAAGGCTGGATTTGGGGGGGGGGGGGGGGTGCTTACCCCAGGCGCCAACGGGGGGGGGGGGCGTGCCAAATTGGATATGGAGTCCATTGTATTCTATGGGACCATAAGATAGAATGGCCCATAAGGGGATGTTATTTTTTAATTTTGCCCGCTCCAAAAATATGTAGATCCGGTCCTGGTTTATACAGAACAGTACAAAGGTTGTTTCTGTGTTTTTTAACTGTTTCATATCCCTGTTTGATTTCTGCCTGTCCTGCCTCTCCCCATATAATGAACTCAAGTTATCTCCTTTGGTATACATGAAGTTCTTGCTTCCCAATGCTGGATAAAAAGCAAAGTTGTGTTTATACAAACTTTTTTTTCTGAGTCTTTGAAATGTTGACCCAGCCAAATGAAGGCTTGGCCTTCCACAAGCAGACCTCTGCCTCCAAAGACCCTTTCCCTCACTTCTCACCTCATGCATTGCCATTTCCTCATTCTCATCAAGCTATGCTTCATGATACCCTGTCCCCCCTCCTGGGGGGAGGAACTCAGAATTGGAAGCCATGTACTGACAATTTGGTGTTTGCATCTGAACCAGCTGATTGTGAGCAGCAAGCAAAGAGTACATATGAAGCTGCCTTATACTGAATCAGACCTTCAGTCCATCAAAGTCAATATTGTCTACTCAGACTGGCAACGGCTCTCCAGGGTCTCAAACTGAGGTTTTTCATGCCTATTGCCTGGACCTTTTCTAGTTGGAGATGCCGGGGATTGAACCTGGGTCCTTCTGCTTACCAAGCAGATGCTTTACCACTGAGCCATTGTCCCTCCCCAAGTAGCAAGGCAGTGACTGATTTTGCTACGTTTATTGAGTTGTGGGAAGAGAGATCTTCAGGTAGTGTTCAGAGAGCTAGTTTGTAACTGCAAGAGTCTGCCATCTCCATTCCACCCCCCCCCCCAAAAAAAAATTAACTGCATCTTCCACAGATTTCTCCCTAATAATAATAATAATACTTTTTATTTGTACCCCGCCCTCCCCGCAAGCAGGCTCAGGGCGGCTCACAACACATAAATACAGTGTACAATAAAACCTACTACCCACTGTGGAGATTCTCATATTAACTTTCCCCTTCTAAAGATGGATTTTTATTTCCCTTCTTGTAAGTATTGAGCCGGAATTACCTTTGCTGGTATTTAGGACCTTACCTCATTTAGATTTTGTTTTTTTCCCCCTAGTTGTTGCTGAGCGGCGGAGCTGACAACAAGCTGTATTCGTACAGATGTCGAACAAACACGTCAGATGTTGGAGCATGAAAAAAAAATCTCTGGTTTTCCCACCAGATGTTTGTTTTATAGTTTCTGCTGCTTCTTTTGGTTGCCTGTTTTGAAATATCTGTAGAAAATGTGGTTAGGACTTGTTTATAACTTATGCTTTGTGTCTTTGGTTGGCTTGTTGGGGGGAAGCAGTTGACAATGGCATGCTTTTGTATTTAAAGCTATTCTAATAAAACAACATGCCTAACTATTGCCTGGGCTAAATGTACCTGCACGGTAGTGAGAGATTTATTTTATGTAATTTCACACATCGGAGGATGGTGGGGGAGAGGAGGGCCTGGCGTAAGTTTGTCCATGGGGGTCACAAAGAGTCAGGTTCGACTGTGCGACTGAACAACAAAAATTTCACACATTTTTTTAAAAAGTTTATTATGATGCTGCCCTCATATCAGGCTTCTATTAGGTTTTAGTAGGAACTTCAGGTAAAAAAAAAAGAGTAAGAATCCAGGAGCCCCTTGAAGACTAACACGATTTGTGGTGGGGGCTGAGCTTTCATGAGTCACTGCTTACTTCTTCAGAAGACTCGCAAAAGCTCATTCTCTGCCACAATTTTTAGTCTTCAAGGTGCTACCGGGGTCTTACCCTTTTCTACTGCTAAAAGGTAAAGGTGCAAGCACACCTATGCAAGTACCAGTCATTTCTGACTCCGGGGTGACGTCGCATCACAACGTTTTCATGGCGGCCTTTTCACGGGGTGGTTTGCCATTGTCTTCCCCAGTCATCTACACTTTCCCCCCAGCAAGCTGGGTATGCATTTTACCGACTTCGGAAGGATGGAAGTCAACCTTGAGCCTGCTATGCAAACCCAGCTTCCGCCAGGATCGAACTCAGGTCATGAGCAGAGAACTTGGACTGCAGTATTGCACCTTTACCACTCTGCACCATGGGGCTCTACTGCTACAGACAAACTAACACGGCTCCCCATCTTGATCTGTCTCCATGGAAGGAACTTCAGGGTTTTTTTTATTATAAGAATTAAACAAATAGCTGCCACTTGAGTCACATAAATACAAGGCTAACAATGAAAGCTAACAGATGCAATTATGAAATATCTTGCTGCTATGAATACAGGTATATGTATATTTTTAAAAGTCAGAGCATGCTGCCATGAAGTAAACATGAACAATCTATAACCAAACGAGTACAAAGAATAGAACAAAACAAAAGGAATATCTTAACAGACTAAGGAGAGACAAAGAGATCAAGCAGGTGAAAATAATCCATGTACAGCTAATAAATTCCTCCTGCTGGAGAGTAGAGGAATGGAGAGAAGAATCAAAATTCCAACGCAGTAGTGGTTCCCATTTCCCAAGGAGGGAAGAACCCGGCTTTGACAATGAAAGGGAGGGCTGAGAACTAACCAGCATATCTAGGATAAAATATTCCCATAGTTTGGACACCCAAATCTGAGTAGAAGGGGGATCAGACTTTCTCCGATTTAACGCAATAGCATCTTAAGCAGCAGTGAATGTTAAAAAGATGAATTCACGCTGAGGCTTGGCAATTCGCAGGTCACCCCGAATATTTAGAAGAATCATCTTAGGCTCAAAAGGAATTAAAAGACCTGTCAGTAGCATAACTTTTTGACAGAACTAGCGAGCAGAATGGTTTAACAGATGGGCACGACCACCAGCAGTGAAGCTATGTGCCACGGCTACCACACCCTTTCCAGCAAAGGGGTGGGGGGTAATAGAGGGAAGGAGCTGGGACAGGCACACCAGGGTAAGATACCACCTGGACAAGGCCAGTCCTGCCGCTAGGCAAACTAGACAATTGCCTAGGGCGTTGGTCTGGGTGCGCTGAATGGGGGGCACTAGAAGATAGCCTTCCCAGGGTGCCAGACAGTCTAGGGCAGCCCTGCACCTGCATACCCTTTTATATTCCAGAGGGGGGATTTGAGTGCCCCCCTCAAAGATGGCATCACTGTCTTTTCTGCCTAGAACAGAAAACGTTACTGTCTGCCTGGTAGGGTTGCCAAGTCCAATTCAAGAAATATCTGGGGACTTTGGGGGTGGAGCCAGGAGAAAGGTTATGACAAGCATAACAACTCCAAAGGGAGTTCTGGCCTTCACATTCAAAGAGAACGTACACCTTTTAAATGCCTTCCCTCCATTGGAAATAATGAAGTAGATAGGGGCACCTTTTTGGGGAGGCTCACAGAATTGGACCTCGTGGTCCAAACTTTTTGAAACTTGGAGGGTGTTTTGAGGGGAGATACTGGATGCTATGCTGAAAATGTGGTGCATCTACTTCAAAAAACAGCCCCTCCCACAGAGCTCCAGATACCTATGAATCAATTCTCCATTATTCCCTATGGGAATTGGTCTCCATAGGGAATAACGGAGTGCCCAACAGACATTTCCCCCCCTCGCTTTCTGATGACCCTGAAGGGGGGGAGAGGGACTCCAAACTGGGGGATTCCCTGCCCCCACCTGGAGATTGGCAACCCTACCGCCTGGGCAACTTGCCAGGCGAGGCTTCGCAAGAGCCGGCACGACGCATGCGCGCCTCGCTGCGCTCCGACTCCAGTCCCAGCCAAAGTGCTTGTCTGAGGGAATTCCTCCCGCCCTGTCGAGCCCCGGGCGTTGGCCTCCTGTGGCGACTCCCGAGCAGGCCAACCCGGAGGGCGGGAGGGGAGGGGGCGTGGCTGATCCTTCGGAACTCCTCACCGCCTCCGCCCGCCTCTGCCTCAAAGGCGTGAGGGGGGGGGGGGAAATCCGGCGCGCGACGGTTTCTTTTTGACAGTTGGGCGTCTAACGGACGGGACGGGGGCGGTTGGGTGGGCAGAAGGGAAAGGCAGGTGGGGTCCCTGAAGCCTCTGGAGTTCCTTCCCCGCCTCTCTCTTCCCTCGTCCATTGCTTCACAAGTCTCCCCCCCTTTTTTTAAAAAAGTGGGTTTTTTTAATTGACATGTGGGGAGAGAAAAGGGGGGGACCCCCCATTTTATAGAGGCGCTCTAGGAAGGGTGCAGCTCTGTGTGACGGGGCTTGGGGGACCCTCGCCCACTTTGGCATCACCTGCCTATAAGGTGTGCTTCTTCTATGCCCGCTTGGGCTGTCCTCAGGCATGACTGGATTTGGGGGCTGGCTCCATTAATAGTGGGTACAATTTGACTTACCTAAAAGCTTCCCCCCCCCCCCTTAAGATTCTTCCCACTTAGGGTTGCCAATCCCCAGGTGGATAACACAACAAAAAATGCAAACTAGTGACCAATTTACTAAGAAATATATAGAAACCAGTCCAAATGTCCAAAACATGTACATTTGAGTCCCAAAGTAGTGTGGTGACAAGTCAATCGATTAAGTACTTGTTTCTTTCCAGTCTTCATCAGACCTGGGACCAATATTGATTCAATTATATAGATTCTTTACATAATTTTTTTAAAAAGGGAACGCAGAGCATCTCCAACAGCAATTGCACATCGGCTACAACTCAGTATGAGGCTTCTTCTGGAAAGAAACAAGTACTTAATTGATTGGCTTGTCACCACACTACTTTGGGACTTGAATGTACATGTTTTGGACATCTGGACTGGTTTCTATATATTTCTAAGTAAATTGGTCACTAGTTTGCATTTTTTGTTGTGTTATCCATTATCTCTCAGTTTGTATTCTATTCAATCCCCAGGTGGAGGCAGGGGATCCTGGATTTGGAGGCCCTCCCCCCCACTTCAGAGTCATTAGAAAGTGGGGGGGGGGGAGGGAAATGTCTGCAGGACACTCCATTATTCCTTATGGAGACCGATTCCCATAGGGAATAATGGAGAATTGATCCGTGGGTATCTGGGGCTCTGGGAAGGCTGTTTTTTGAGGTAGAGCCACCAAATTTTCAGCATAGCGTCCAGTGCCTCTCTTCAAAATACCCTCCAAGTTTCAAAAATATTGGACCGGGGGTCCAATTCTATGAGCCCCAAAATCCTTCATTATTTCCAGTGAAGGGAAGGCATTTAAAAGGTGTGTGGTCCATTTAAATGTGGCCAGAACTCCCTTTGGAGTTCAATGATGCTTGTCACAACCTTGCTCCTGGCTCCATTCCCAATGTTTCCTGGCTCTACCTCCAAAGTCCCCAGATATTTCTTGAATTGGATTTGACAGCCCTATTCCCACTTGGGTTGGTTTGGGGTTCCTGTAGGGTTATCAGATGTCCCCTTTTTAGAGGACGTGACTTCTCTTTTCGGTGTCTGTCCTCTTTTGGGGCTCTTTTATAAAAAAAAAATAAACATTTGTTTTTAATGAATATTGAACAGCAATAACTGTTTTTGTTATATTGCTGTCTTTTTCTGGTCAAATAGCCTATTGGCTTTAAGTGCAAAAATATTTGTGTTAAAAAACGGATGGATGCAAATTCTCTCTTTTAGGGTTTGAAGGTTAGGAATATTCCTAGTCAGTAGCAATGATCACAAGTTATATAGTAGGAGACGGGGTATTTAAAATGAGATCTGTCATAGTGATCACTTGTTTGTAGTAGTCAGTCGGGAAATATGTCCCCTTTTTTGCTTTTCAAAATATGGTAACCTGAGCCTGTCATTCTTTCAGCCACATCCCCCCCCTCCCCGCTGTAACAGGATCTCCGTATCTTTACTAGCTAAAAAGTCCAGAGGAAGTTGAGTCGGCTGCAATAAAGGTATGCTTAGACAAATGCTGCTGAGATGTAATTTTTAAAAATTACCTTTTTTTTTTAATACTAGTCTTTCTTTCCTGCCTCCCACCCCTGCTTGCGTTTGTGAAGGAGAATAATGTTACAGGCCAATGAATGGGAAAGTGAGGTGGTTTGTGCTTCTTTCTAACAAGTTCAATATAAAGGGAAGTTAGAAATTACTTTGTGTGACCCAACCTGTATTCGTCCATCTTTGTTTACAGCAAGGTGTGTGTTGGATTAGGATCCAGAGCATTACCTTGCTATGAACAGAGATGGGTGACTAAAGTTTGAGACATTCACAAATTAATTTAGTTGACTGTTGGAAGGGGGAGATATGATGGAAGGTTTAATGATGGTGTTTCCTGATAGAGGCTCACCTATACAGTCTTTTAGCTTTTCCTGCTTCTGTAATGTACACTTCTAATTACTTAGTGCAAATGGGCTTCATGCATTTGCCAAAGACAGGCATATAATTTTCTTAATAAGGCAGGACCCTCCCCAAGAATGTTAAGGATGTTATTCTGAAATTGCTAATTTAATTTGAGAGACTATTGTGGTAAATGATAGCATCGCCTTGAAATATAAAACTTACCTGTCCAGGCTAAACCAAGCTTGGATATCGAATTGCTGAGCACTGCATCATATGGCAATCTAGGATTGCAGTTTGTAAACTGTGTTTCCTTTTCTGCTCATGTGAAAAAGTATAAAATAATATTTCATTTATGGTATTTTAACACTGAGAAATATACTGAAGAAGACGACATAGTATCAGAAAGCTATATCTGATAGAACAATGTAAGTGGGAAGATTTTGTATTAACAAGAAAACAATATTTATTTTTAGCCAAATTATCTCAATTATGTGATGTGATTCTTCTGTTGGACAAAGAGCCACTTAGGGAAGAAGGCTCCCTTAGCTGAAGGAAGGGTTCAAATTTTGCTTAATGGATGCTATTTTAAGACTATCCTGCCTCAAAGGGTTGTTGTAAGGATATATATGACCACAATTCCTTGTCAGTGTAAGTCAGTATATGATCCAGTATAATACTTGGCCTTGCTAAGGGGCTTACTGGTTTTGGACACTGATGTTTAATTATTTTTTTAGAAAAGCTGGAAAGAGTTGATTTGAAGGGGGGAAATGACTTTTCCAGACCAAAGAAACGAGGAATAATTAAGACAGGTGCTCTCACAAAATATCTATGCATAGAAACCAATAAAACAGAAAAATATTGCAACTCTAAGCATACAGTCATCTAAATTTAAAACATGAGAGAAGTTTTAAAGCTTGTCAGAACTCCAATGAATTAACAGCAGCATGTGGTCCCAGAGGATTTATTTTGAGGTAGATCTAACAGTGAGCCCCGTAGCGCAGAGTGGTAAAGCTGCAGTACTGCAGTTGGAGCCCTCTGCTCACAACCTGAGTTCAATCCCAGCAGAAGCTGGGTTCAGGTAGCCGGCTCCAGGTTGACTCAGACTTCCATCCTTCCAAGGTCAGTAAAATGAGTACCCAGCTTGCTGGGGGGGGAAGCGTAGATGTCTGGGGAAGGCAATGGCAAACCACGCCATAAAAAGTCTGCCGTGAAAACGTTGTGAAAGCAACATCACTCCAGAGTCAAAAATGACTGGTGCTTACACAGGAGACGTAACCTTTACTTTTTTAAGATCTAACAGTATAAAGGTTTTCTTGAATATGAACCATTATTCAATTAATTTGTTAATCTGTGAAAAATATTTTACTGTATTGTAAATGAAACATTAATGTTGCTGTCAGTGCCTCACCTCACACTGGGTTTCAGGCACAGTTTCAAAATGCTATCATCATTCTTATCCCAAGTGGTCATCAATCAACATGCCTGAAAGACTGAACCTCTCATATAACTCTCCTTCCTTGCTGAGGTTTTCACCAGAAGTCTGTTCATCAGGTCATAAGAACTTTTTAAAAATAGAATTGCCCAGACTATGGATCTACCTGTCCTTGACACATTTGCTTGGCACTTTCCCCCTTTATTCTGTTGGTTGAAACAGTTTCATTTGGTTAAGCATTTGGGAAGTGAAGAACACACTTTAAAATTTATAGCTAGATAGTAGTTTTACTGCCAGCTTATTTTAGCTCTTTAGGGTTTTTAGAGTTCATTTTATTTTTGTTTGTTTATTTTGTGTCCTGCCTTAATGGGAAGGTACATATTTTAAATAAACAAAACATAACCATTCTGTCGCTGTTAAGCTCTTTCAGATGTGCAAAGGTATAGATTTAGATGAGCAAAATATTATCTAAAAACTTGGATGTCACTTTTTGTAAAAGCAAACATATCCAAAGCAACTTTTGACATTAAAAGAGAAAAAATAGAACATAACATCAGTATAAAAATACAACGATGCCCTGCTAAGCAGAGCAATTTCCTTCTAAGTTTGATGATATCAATGAACTTTGATGTAACTCTTCCTAGGATGCTTTTTTATTGATTTTTTTCCCTTCATCCTTTCTCCCATGTTTTAGTAGCTTCATGGACACCTACAAGCAGAACAATCCAGGAGAGCAGTCAGTAGTTAGCAAAATGCAGAAGAAATACTGGAAAACAAAACAAGTCCTAATTAAAGTCACAGGAAAGAAAGAAGATGAACATGTGGTAGCCTCTGATGCAGAGTTAGATGCCAAGCTAGAGGTAACCACCATTTTTAAAATGAATGCTGAGAAAACTGATTTTGTGACTGTCGCATCTGTCTTAAATAGAATTCAAATTAAACCATTTTAATATCTACCTTTGTTCTATACTTGGTGGTTTTTTTGGTAGAGTTTCACATAGAATTTCAGGCAGGTAGCAGCAGGGCTTTTTTTGTAGCAGGAACTCCTTTGCATATTAGGCCATACAGTGCTGATGTAGCCAATCCTCCAAGAGTTTAGAGGGCCCTTAGAACAGGGCCTATAGTAAGCTCCAGGAGAACTTAATACTATTGCTCCTTTGTATTCTCCAAAACAATACCTAGAGGAAGTTCTAGCATTTTGCCAGCTGCAACATGAACAATGTTGGCTGTCAGTGAAGTTTCAGTTGTATTGGCCAAAGTTGCAATAACATTCATGAACTATTTATATAATTCCCATCTCATTATCATAGTGGCAGTTAATTTAATTTCTAGTGCTATTGGTGTATGGAAACATCTGAACTAAACTAAAGCAGTTGAGTTCTTGAGAAGTTGGTTTATATTCATTTAACTTCTTGTACAGATTCACAAAATTGAGTTAAAATAGTTTGGCTTTTTATTCGATTACGGTAGCTCCAATATTTGTTTGCAGACAGTACTGTGAGCAGTTTTACACCTGCACAACTACCTGCATGTTTAGTAACATTCCTCCTTTTACATCTTCATAGCCAGGACCTGTTCCTTTTAAAAATTCTATGTCATCTGATGATGTATACATTTATGGCTAAGAGGCCCTCTGTCAGTTTCTTTTCAAGTTGCTGTGGTCAGGGCTGCCGTTCTTCAAATTGCTAAAGTGTATTCTCCCCATTATTGAAGATAAAATTTACCAAGATTTTCAATTGCTAAGAAAACCTTCATCAATTTCAATATACCATGCAGTGTGTTTGGCCACTGTTCAGCTAGGAGTCTAGGTACATGACATTAAATTAACTAAGACTTTCTTAGCAACCAAAAGCCTTGGTCAGTCTCACCTTCAGCATAAAAGGTGAGCTCTATCCTAGTCAAAACAGATGTAATCAGCATTATGGAATTCCATCAGTCTATAAATAGTAAATTACTTGCATATTTTTAGATTAGGGTTGTGCAGGATAGGAAAAGGAGATTTAGCCCTTCATGCCCCACTGGTGGCTCTAAGTTTGATTTTATAGCATCTCCAGTGAAAATAATCCAGTAGCAGGCAATATGAAAGACTACTACCAGAGATCCTGGAGAGCTGATGTCATAGTAAATAGAATTGACCTCAATAGACCAATGGTGTGACTTGGAATAAGTTATATGTGTTAGTTCTTTTCGCTATTCTAGCTCCTGGGCAGAGCTACAAAGACTCCATCTCCACCATGACTGGGACTGGTACCCAGATTTATAAATCAGATAGTGGGCCCTTTAGGGACTGAAATGCCTCTGGAAAAAACTTCTGTTAGATGCTCTGAATAGAGTGGACTGTAACATAAATCAGTGGTCCCCAACCTTTGTGGCACCAGGGACTGGTTTTGTGGAAGACAATTTTTCCACGGACTGGAGGGGGCGGGGGGCAGCGGTGATGGTTTTGGGATGATACAATTTTGCACTTTATTTTGGTGTGGTAGTTAAGTGGAAGAACCAGGTTTGATTTCCCACTCCTCCACTTGCAGCTGCTGGAAGGCCCTTGGGTCCGCCATAGCTCTCACAGAGTTGTCCTTGAAAGGGCAGCTTCTGGGGAGAGCTCTCTGAGCCCCACCCACCTCACAGGGTGTCTCTTGTGGGGGAGGAAGATAAAGGAAATTGTGAACCACTCTGAGATTTGGAGTGGAGGGCAGGGTATAAATCCAATGTGCTGCTGTTGTTATTATTATTATTATTATTACTACTACTACATTGTAATATATAATGAAATATTTATACAACTCACAACCCGGTTGCTAACAGGCCACCGACCAGTACTGGTCCACAGCCCAGAGGTTGGGGACCCCTGACATAAATAATCAAAAATCAGGCTGCCCACACAGTTGTTAGCCATTTTAATGGGGGAAAGTCCTGTCTTTTTATACCTTGTATTTCCCTCTTAATAATATTAATAACAGCAGGTGAAGCTGTCTCAGTTCTTGAAGCAAGCGGGACATGAGGTGTCAAATCTTCCCCTTTCTCATATGGTTCAATCTGATTTGTGGTTGTATCTGCTCACAATTTTACGGACTGATGGAGGTCTGTGATCTTCCTCATATTGGTCTTGGCCTTCTGCATTTTAGTTTGGAGGACCATAGCTCTGAACTCAGGAACTGGAAGTGAGATTGACATGACTTTCTCAACAATTGAAAGTCTGTCTGTTTTATTTTCGGTACAATTGGTGAGCTCTCTCTGCAGCAAGGGCACTTCATGGGATTAAGCCTCACTGAATAATATGATACCTATTTCTGAGTAGACCTGCTAAGGAGTAAGGAGAAGCAGAACTTTGAGTGTCTAAACCTGACATGAGATTGACAAAAGTTTCCTTAGCCATAGAGGTACAGACCTTCAGGGAATACAGAAACTGGTTTTCAGGAGGGGACGGTGAAGGCAGACCATTGCAAGAATGTACATGAACAAATTACTCCAGATCAAGATTGTTCATCTGCCTTTCCTGTTAATGAACACTGGGTAAGACAGCTGAAAGGGACAGAGGGAGAAGCCTTATGCATGTGCATCCTTCACTGTGAAGGGTAAATATTTTATGTACATTGAGAAAGTGGTCAACAGCTGGCAAGGAGGAGGAAGCGGATGCCGCTGCGGGAAAACAGTATGAGAACACACATGCATAAGCAACTTTTTTGTGTCAAAAACATATGCAATGTTAGAATATGAACAATCTGTTGAACATTAGCCTGTATGGATGGCTTCTTGTGGACTGAATAGTTGACTGATCAAGCATCTCTGAGTTTAAACCGGTGCTGGAGATTTGCCAGTCCAGTTCATGAAAGTTGATCATAATTTTATTGCTTGTATGAGCTTGGCCAAATTAATATACCAGTAAACTCTTTTTATTTTAAAGGTTTTCCAGACCATTCAGATGACTTGTACAGATCTTCTAAAGACAATTGAAAAATACCAGCAAAGACTTAATGGTAAATTGCCAGAAGCGTATCTTAATTCGTTTTGTTATGAAGTAGTTATTTAAATTCGGCAGTATTCATATACAATTCCTTAAAACATTTTCAGATTAGATTAGATGGAGACAGAAGGTTTTCAGGTGTTGAATTTTGTCAGCCATTATTAGTACTTTGCATCAAGAAGTGTACATACATCAGTTTACAGTAATGGTGTTTGTAGGCACAGATGATTAATTGTATTTGACAAATAACTGAACTTCCTGCTTGTACTAGTCTTGCATCTTAATTCTTATATCTGAATAAAATTACAATTTAATTCCATTGAATGGGACTTAATCCCGCTGAACTACAATAGCATCAAAACAATTTTAATCCTGATACTCAGGCACACTTTCAGTTGTTCAGTATATGTATTATTACATCCCTGTGTGATGCCGTAACAGTGCACATGCAAAAATAAGCAAGAGGAAAACTTACCAGCCAGCCAGAGTATAGGGTACAAAGACACCTTCAGACAATAGAGTGTCCAATTCACAGAATTTAAATTCATGCATTTTATTAGTATGATACCTGATGCAGGGAAATGGAATTATTAAAATTTTAGCCTAGTAAATACAACATAGATACATATCGAGATACTCTAGAATCAGAACTTGTGCACAGTGTAGGGTCAAGGTAAATCATTAATTGACCTTTTCTTCATAACAGTAAAAATTGCTTCAACAGGGAGGTTTTGCCCAGGTTAACTTTTGAACAGAAGTGGGGTTTGTCCCCTAATTGTCCCCTTTTCATTGCCTCTCTCCACCCCCTACCCCCACTTTGTTTCAGCGTTTCCCAAATCTGGATTTATACAGTCTTTTTGGATTGCAGTCAGAGTACATTTGCACACTGTGTGGATGAGAGGTGCACATTTTGAAAGTCCTGTTTCTTTGCCTTACCCTGCCCCATAGCCACCATTATCCTCTGTACCACCAGAGGACCTTTTCAGTTTGTTTAAAGACTGGTGCTTGCTAGAACATAATAGCACTGCAATGTTATAATGATAACTATCTATTGGCAAGATCTACCACATCCTCTGAGTCTCCAGGTTTCATTAGAGGGAAAAAGCAAGTCCTTTTCTCTTATATCTGCACAACCAAAATGGTTAGAGATTAACTTTTTAAAAAAGAAAGCTAGGCATTCATCGGAACTAGTGGATCGCAACAGTACATTATTAGAATGCTATAATACTATTGTAATCTAGCTTGCTGGGGGTAAAGTGTAGATGACTGGAGAAGGCAGTGACAAACCACCCCATGATGCAGCATCACCCCAGAGTCGGAAATGACTGCTGCTTGCACAGGAGACTACATTTACTTTTTAAATCTAGCAATTAAACTTGAAAAAGCCATCTAGTGGCATGACAGGAGAAATGAAAGCTGGCAGAGGAAGGTACACTCTCAGAATTCCTGTGTGGATACTTTTTTACTAGTGCGACGAATGTGTCTGTATTCACAATGATGTCGACAAGGGAAAAGGTTCTTCATTCAAGTCACAGTTACTTTCTTTTCTATCCGAAACATTTGTGTAAAAGATTTATTTATTCTGTGGCAGGAGACATTGTGCATTACTGCACTTATTTTATATATTCATTGCCTATCTAGTGCCATGGTGGCTAAGTGTGCCTCCCTCATACTCTAAGGCAGGGGTGGCCAATGGTAGCTCTCCAGATGTTTTTTTGCCTACAACTCCCATCAGCCTCAGCCATTGGCCATGCTGGCTGGGGCTGATGGGAGTTGTAGGCAAAAACATCTGGAGAGCTACCGTTGGCCACCCCTGCTCTAAGACACAAGTCAAATCCAGCTGTGAGCAATGCTTCCTCTAAACTGCAGAGGCTTGTGAGCAAAAATTCTTTGTGAGCTATTGGCATTAAAGTTGTGAGTGAGTGATTTGGCAATTGCATAAATTAGATTGCTCTGGGGCCATCCTTCCTGATCTAAGACAAAAATGTGTAAACCAGAGGCTAAAAAACTGTGAGCTAGCTCACACTGACTCAACTTAGAGGGAACACTGACTGTGAGGCTTGTATCAGTCTATTATGCAGCTCTGTCACCACCTCCTGCCCTGGATATTGTGATCCTACTCTCTCTCTCTCTCTCTCTCTCTCTCTCTCTCTCTCTCTCGGCTTGGCTTCGCGAACGAAGATTTAAGAAGGGTGCAATAGTCCACGTTTGCTGCAGGCTCGCTGGTGGCTGACAAGACCAAGCATAAAATACAGCTGGGAATCTGTAAAACTTTATTTTCACTATTTGCTCCACCTTCCTATAAAATTTGCTCCACCTTTTTGCATGGAAAGAGTGCAAAAATAATGTTTCAATGTTTGTTGAGGACACAAGAAATCCCAAATACAATTATGCATAGTGCTATCACTTTCAAGTCAAGTCTATTGGGGGCCAGAATGATGATAAACCTCAAACTTAAAATAGAAGGGTAGTGGGAGGGAAGAGAGGGACTTCAGGGCACTGCAGTTCATTTAGGAGAAAGCATAATAGGGGTTTGGTGTCTGTAGAAAGCATTAAATGGGTAATTCCCCTCCATAACTTCCAAGGTCAAAATAAGCCCAAATTTCTTTAGTAAGGCTAGTTTATCATGTAATCTCTCTGAATACAAAGAGTCTCTTGGTACCTAAAAGACTTAACAGATTTACTGTAATTTAGGCTTTCTTTGCATCTGCAAAATAGGGATGCAGCCCATGAAAACATTATGCCACAATACAGTTTTAAGTCTTGAAGGTGCCCTCATACCTCTTTTGTCAGTTTTACAACACAGTTAACATAGGTATCCCTCTGCCATTGGTCTTTATAAATGTTTTCCATCTCCTGGAAACAATTTTGTTTAAATACCAGGTGACTATAAGAGATATAAAGCCACTTATATGTCCATTCTTTCTCTCCTAGCTATTTCTGAGCAAGAAAATGAGCTGGGGCTCTTCTTAAAGGTCCAAGCAGACCAAGGCGAAGCTCAGATTGGCAGAATGATCGATGCTACTGGCAAGGCCCTCTGTTCATCTTCCCAGCAAAGGTTTATGTTTTTTATTATCCCATTTGCTCAAAATTTAATTTGGTACCAGTGCTATAAAAATAATATACGGAGTACATGCAATTCTTATTCGGTACTCCAGAGTACAAGGAGGCTGTATAGAAATAGAGTGCATCAGGATATTAAATATAAAATCTAAGCAGTTCATAAAAGTAAGTGAAACTGCAAGTGTTCACTTTTTTATTGCTTCACCATCTCTCTTGAAATATTAATCATCCTAAAAATATAATCCCTAGCAGAGGTACACCCTAAGGCCACTGACTTCAAAAGGGTTAGAAGGAATAACTGTTTAGGATTTCACAGCTAGCTGTTGGAAAAAATAAATAATTGATTCATCGATTTACATTGGCTTTAATCCAATAAAATCTGAAAGGGGGCATTAATCTTTGGTCACTTAACCGATGAAAACTAAATACTGTTCCCTGTTGTTGGGCCTCCAGAGGAACTGGTTGGCCACTGTGTGAGACAGGATGCTGGACTAGATAGACCACAGGTCTGATCCACCAGTATTTAGTTTTCATTAAAAATAGTCTTCTACTTAGGATTAGTATACATTTTTATACTGCCTTTGTGTTATAATTATTTTTATATTATTCTTACTTTCTTTTTCTTTTGCACATCATTTTCCCCCCAACTCTTACTGTAACTGTTCAAACAATCCTTAATCAATTCAAGTCTTTTATATGAACACTTGCACAATCTGTGCAGATGTGGTGAAGGTGCAGGCTGTTGGATCATACGCTTCCTCCCCTTCATCACTCCCTTCTTCAAAGTGAATTTTCTTTCTTCTGCTGGGGAAGGGAGAGAAGAAACTTTGCTAACCTGCATCACGTTTAGCAAACAGTGGCCATTCTTTGGAAATTACAGCATAAAAAAAAATTAAGCCCACATCAACCAAAGATCCACATTTGTAATTCAAGATGCATTAAATATGTGTTCAGGTTGTAATTTGCCACTGCAAGTCTAAAGAAAGAAAAATGATGGGGGGAGGGGAGAATCAGCAGTTCCTATAATATGTTCCACTGCGGTGCAACTAATCTGTACTGTAAGTACTGTTCTGTGGGCTTTTGCATGCTTAGAGCTCTAGTAATAGGAGGCTAGAGCCAGCAACCTGTCATGACAAGGAGCATGGATTTTTGCCATGTTTCTCTCTCCCCTGCAGTCCTTTATGAGCCTAGGAAAGCTGATTCCCTAGAGTCACAGGACCCATCTGCACTAACAGCAGCTTCCCAACATACACAAGTCATGTGAACACTAATTTTTCTGGGATGGACTGCTGGATGGGGGGGAACATGGCAAAGGTCTCTAGCCACCAGTGCCCTCTGCTGACACATTGCTGGATTCTCCTGTCTATGCTAAACTTTTGCAATACTGCCTTGATTCAGTCCAGCAATCCACTGTATATTTCTCTTTATATTCAGGCTGGCTCTCTGCATCCCTTTGTCTCGCCTTGGAAAAGAACTTGCAACGTTTAGTCAGAGGGCTGTATCTGATACCTTGTTAACAATCAATCGAATGGAACAGGCCCGCACAGAGTATCGAGGGGCTTTGCTGTGGATGAAGGATGCTTCCCAGGAATTGGATCCAGACACCCACAATCAAATGGAGAAGTTCAAAAAAGTATAAATCCTCAACACAAAGTTGTTCTATACCTTGTTCAGATGTCATTTTCCTTCTAGGGTTTATATGTGAGATCAGGTGTTGGCCTTGAGTATATGAGCAGCTTCTTGTACCTCTTCCCAATCCTTCCTTACAACAAGAAGGGAGAGATCAGCTGAGAGATCCCACAATTATTTGAGTCTCTTCTAATACCTCCAAATTCAAATCCTAAAACCAATGATTAATAAAATGCCTTTTCAGTTTCAAGTGTAACACAAGTCTGAAAGTAGAGGGAAAATGCAATATTACTTAAAACTAACAGTTTAAAGAATTTCTTATGCTGTAGAGAAAATTAATGATGAAAGCCAAATTGGGTACTGGGGTATGTCTGGGGGGGAACAAACAACTCCATCAGAAATAGCTACAATTAACCCCTTTTTTTTAACCTATGGTTATATGAAACTAGGCAAGAATGAGATGGAATCAGTCAGTTCTTCATAGTGAGGGTCATATGCTAAGAGGCCATTGGTGCTGGCTTAGGGTTTTAACATTGGTGCAAATATATCAGTTGTGTCCTCAGCATGATTTTGTTGGCTGCTGTACTTTTGTAGAAGATTACATGGTCAGGCATGAAAGTAATATTTTGTTGAGTCCGAATGTGAAAGATAGATTCCTAAGCTGGTATAATTGTTTGCCATTGTAGGTTCAGATGCAAGTAAGAAATGCTAAAACTCAGTTTGATAAACTGAAGATGGATGTATGTCAGAAGGTAGACCTTCTTGGAGCCAGCCGCTGTAACGTACTGTCACACTTCCTTGCTATCTACCAGGTATCTGTTCCAGTTTGAGGCAGAAGTGGTACCCCTATACCATCTATTTATTTATATTCTGTTTATTAATCTACTAATTTCTACTCTGTTTTTTCTTCAGTGTGATGGCAATGAATTAAGAGCAGAAGTATTGAAGTCAGAGATTTATACACTGAATATTTTATGGGCTGTTCTGATACTATATTGTTGTTTGAGGTTTCTGCCATTACTGATGCTTTTATAGCAATCAGAACAGCGTGCAGACTACCCAAGACATAATTCTAATAAAATAAAACTGCACACACTCCAAATCAGTAAATGAACAAATGCATCAGTAAGCAAAGCAACCAATTAAAAATAGAATAAAAAGCAAAAAAAGAGAAAGATAATAGCTGTCAAAAGCCCACTGGAATAGACCTGCCTTGCATAGTTTCCTAAATATACCAAGAGTTGTTCCATGTACCTCCTTAGATCAGCCATTCCATAGAGTTGGTGTCACCACCAGGCCAGTTCTATTGTGGAGGCCAAATGCACCTCCTGAAAAGAGGGGTTCAACCACACTGGGATTTTAGAAAGCCAATGTAACATGCAAAGTTGAGGTTATATGCATCTGGTGTCCAACACCTGCTAGTTGACTGGCAGCTGCAGTTTTCATTAGCTGAAGTCTGAGTCGCCTTCTATGGCAGCCCCATGTATAGCATGCACTGTAGTCCAGTCTGGAGATTACAGAAGCTTAGTGCCTGGGTCACTGGATTCAAGGAGAGAGTGTGTATGAATAGATGGAAGGCTGAGTCAACCTCAAGCCGGCTACCTGAACCAGCTTCCGCTGGGATCGAACTCAGGTCATGAGCAGAGGGCTCCGACTGCAGTACTGCAGCTTTACCACTCTGCACCATGGGGCTCTGAGAAGCAGCTAGGGAATGCTTAATCCTTTCCGTATCTGTTTGTTTGCTCTGAAATTTGCTGTTTAAGCATAAGAGATGTTGGGCCAGAAAAGGATAATTACACTTTCTTGTCATCATTTTTTTAACTCAAAATTTCTCATTCCATAACATCCCCCCCCCCAAAAAAAAATTGTTTGGGGCATCATTACTCATATTTGTGTATAATATTTAGCTAGCCCCCTTTCATGACCATTTAAAGAAACTTGACTGCTACCATTGATCATTGGAGTCTTGCTCTACAAAGGAAGTGCTCTGAGGGTCAAATGTTGCCCCATAATATTTCTTGCATGTATAGCTTGCCTACTGCAGCACCACCATGTATGAAAATAGTCATATATGTCCATTAATATTCGTATTTTTATTTTGCTTTAGACAGCTTTTTTGCATTTCTGTGAAAAGTTCGCTCAAAAGATGACTGAAATTCATGCGTGCTTTGTATGTTCTCACTCAAACTATCCTGTGGCATCTGAGGTATGTTGTATATTTTAACTAATACAGAAAAGTACCGGCTCTAGAAAGAAAAGCATGCTGGAATTTGCTGGGTCTAAAAGTACATAGTATCATAGCACATTCTACTTCCAGATGTACTATAAATTGGTTTATTTTTAATCTCAGAAACCTGGCCAAATGAGGGAAAAAAGGAACATAATGAAACACGAAATAAAAGATGTTAAATACATTTAACAAGTAATGGTTGTGCTGTATCATCCAAAGTTGTGAGAAAGATAGAAGAGGCATTATGGCTAGTGAATGATTGCTTAGCCTCTCTTTCTTTTGATTTGACCTCATTGGCACACAATAATATGCATATAGGTAAGGGCTGTTTCAGACATTGCACACAGTATGGCCATCGAAAAAGCACTTAACAGGATGCCAAAGCCCAGCCATGATGCCGCATTGAGTTTAAGTACACACCTTATATTTTCAAGTGTAAACTTAAACCTATACCCAGGCATAGGCCTCACCTATAAGTTGGGGATGAGAAGGCACTACCCACCTGCGTCTCCTCAGTAATGTCAGAGTTTACATGATGCTATCACAAAAGTATTTCCCTGTCCCTACTTTGGAGGGGGTGCAGCATAAACACATAATCTTATCATGTTTTCTTTTTCAAAGACATGCTAGATGGGTGCCCACATGTCTACCCATAAAATGTGGTGTATATATGTGTATATCTCCAAAAAATCATTGCAATGTGCAAAGCCATCTTACATTCACTTAAGTTGCTGAACATATGAAGCTGCCTTCTACTGAATCAGACCCTTGGTCCATCAAAGTCAGTATTGTCTACTCAGACTGGCAGCAGCTCTCCAGGGTCTCAAGCTGAGGTTTTTCACACCTATTTGCCCGGATGCTTTTTAGTTGGAGATGCCGGGGAATTGAATCTGGGACCTTCTGCTGCTCTACCACTGAGCCACCATCCGTCCCTTGTTGCTTATTTTCCAATCTTGGGAAAGTATCAAATCATCCTGGCTTATTGAGACACTAACTGCTGTAGTATTCTCTTCTTTCATAACTTTTGAGTTGGAATGCTTTCTGATGTCTGCAAGAATCTCATCCGATGTGCAGAGACTTTATCATTACTGATTAACACCTTGCTAGAACAGTAACATCTCTGCAGAAAATCACAACATAAAGAACCTCTGTGCTTTATGAGTATTTTACTGAAGAAGGAAGAAAGGGAGCAACCTGGCTGGGGTGTGACAATGATAAAACACAGTAAGGTTTGAAGAATCTGAGATATGGCTAGTCAATTCAGTTTGTCTTTCTCATGAATTCTCCAGTGATTCATTAAGTCTATCCTTAAAACATAGGATTAATAGGGCATATAGTCTTCTCTGTCCAGAATGTTTGTCTTGCTTATTCTGGAACAGTGGTGTTCTAAAAGATTTTAGTAACCTCTCCCAGATACAAAATAAATTACTTTGTGCAGAGTTTTGTCATCTGATCTGTGCAGAAAAGATAACAAAATGATTAGTTAGGATATGTATCTTTTTAGAGAAGTCTCACTGGAGATGAAATCTTTATTTTTTAAAAATGACTTGTTTATGCAGTTGCAGACACCTAGCCAATCTACTGCAGAAAATAAGGAAGATGCAACTTCTGCAGACCTTGAAAGGTAAGTGCAATAGAAAATACGGCAGGTAAACCCGCCCCCCCCCCCAAAAAAAACTTGATTACATAATTCAGTCCACTTCTGGGTGGATTTGCTGCTTGCACTCCAGTCCTGTATGGCTCCCCCTGTCAAAACCTATTTAAAAAGAACATTCCCTTTAAATTGTGCTTTGTAAGCCATACAGCTTGGAGAAGACATTCTCCAAGCGCTGCTGCCAGCACCAGCGCCTCTGCTGACACAAACCCACCTGGGAGATCCATGGGACTTGTGAGGGCAGGATGGGCATGAATAGAGGTTTGCAAACCACCAACTGGGCTTGGTTCATGACAGATTGGTTTGTACTTCAGTTCATGCCCAATCCTAATTGGAAGTAGCAAGACCAGGCAGCTTGACATAGGCAGGATTGTAACACTGCCACACTACTGCATACAGAATGACAAATTTCAAGGAGGGGCCATTTACATTGTTGGTCCTCCTTCTTGCTTCTTATGGGTTTTATGTACATATGGACACAATATTGCCCTTGTGTTCTGGGCAGAAGCTGTATCACGGCTAGAATGATTAGTTTAAAAACATAAGACAAGCCCTGATGGATCAGACCAGTGGTCCATCTAGTCCAGCATCCTGTCTCACTCAGTGGCCAACCAGTTTTTCTGGGCAAACAACATCAGGGCATAGAGGCCAAGGCCTTCCCCTGATGTTGCCTTCTGGCTCTGGTATTCAGAGGCTTAGTGCCTCTGAATGTGGAGGTTCCCCTCCGTCATCAGGGCTAGTAGCAATTGATAAACTTATCCTCCATGAATCTAATCCCCTTTTAAAGCCGTTTAGGTAAAGGTTTGGCTATGTTATTCAGACCCCTTTCAGTAGCTAGACATCAGACTGTTTTTGTTGTTTATTCAGATCTTAAATATGTATCAGAATAGACACTGTGACTAATGGGATTTGTTTGCAAACAAATGTATCTCCAAGACTGAAGTAGAAATTTTCCAAAGAAATTAATTCAAAGATTGTTACAAATTCATGTAGATCAATTTTACGTACTGTGGCCAGAAATAAGGTATCTAAAAAGGCTTTATTGAAAGAAATAAGAATTCTTAACTCTAGACTTTAAACCCAGAGATTAGAGGCATCTAATTTTTACTAGTGTAATCACGTTGAAATGACTGGACTAAACTTGCCATAGTATATTTTGTAAGAAAAAGTAGACTTAAATGATCTTAATGTATCAGAACTGATGCTGCAAACTCAATATGACTATTTTTAATCTCAAGGCTGGTTTTATTGAATGAAGATGCTTCTCTTGCTCCTTCAGGTAAGATGCTAAATTCTGTTTTACTGGAGATTTCCCTGTAAAAGTATACCTAACATGACCACTTGCTATCCTTACTAACTTCATTAGACACAGTTTATTGTTAATATACATTAAGGAAGTCATATATAGATACAGGCTGGTATGTGGGTGGTCAAGTGCCTGATAGTAATTGCACTTAGGGATATAACAGTTGATGGTAACCATTCAAATCTTGAACAAAATAACTTTTTCTTCGGTACAGCTATACCACATTTGAATTCAAAATGTAAAATTGTGTATGTGTGTTAAGTACCATCAAGTTGCTTCCAACATACAATGAACATAGGAATTAAATGTCCTCCAGAACATCCTATCATTAACAGCTTTGTTCAGGTCTTGCAAACTATACATACAGTTAATCCATCTCATGTTGGGTCTTCCTCTTTTCCTAGCATGATTGTCTTTCCCAGTGACTCTTCTCAAAATGGGACAAAAGTACTATAGCTGCAGTTCAATCATTTTAGCTTCTAGGGAGAGTTCAGGCTTGATTAATCCTTCCAGTGCCCCCGATGCCAACTTGCCCGAGTGAGCAGTATACTTGAAAGATAGGTCAGTTCAAGGGCAGTGAACAAATCTAAGCATCCTTGAACACATTTAAGCCTCCTGCAACATAAATTGGCTGGAGCTCAATGCAGTAAACTTTGCTCCTTCTATCTGGGATGGTCACCGTTCTCCACCGAGCGCACAGCTTCGGGAGGGACGCATATGGAGCGGTGAGGGTGCGAGGCGACACCCACCTAGCCAGCAAGATCAGCTGAATCAACCCTGGCAATCAATGGGGTGACAGATGTCGTAGCCAGATCGCCCTCTCATCCATGCAGTAAACCTTGCTCTGAAAGACTGGGGAGGGGACACTTCTCAGCAGTAGGACATGGCTCAGCTTGGCATAAAGAAAATCTCTAGTTCAGCCCCTTGCATCTCCAGTTAAGAAGAGCAGGTAGTAAATGATGTGAAAGAACTCAGCCTGAGACTCTGAAGAGCTGCTGTTAGTCTGAGTAGACAATACCAATTCAGTATAAAGTAGCTTCAAGTGTGTTCATGTATGTGTGAAAAGTTCCCATCGCCACCTGTCAGGTAGACACTTCCTAGTCTAGACAAAGAACATGTCTATGAAAGCACACATTAACTGTCAAGGAGAAATGTGGTCCTGTCGCCTCCACTGGAGCTTTCCTCAGCTGGGTTGATTTCCTCAGTAACTTGATGTCCCTTACGTCACTACGCAGCAGCAGCATCCATTGCCCCAGGGCAAAGTGGCTCAGCCACCAAGACCTCAATCTTACAAAATGGGTGCACTCTGCCAAATTTTTCTAACGATCCAGAACAGATTGTTCGTATTCCATGCTGCAAACTTTTCAAGTTCTTTTCCAACCTTCCCTTTGAAGGAGCAGAGGGAACGCATGCCCTTGCTCAAGATTAGCATCTGGTCTGAAGAAGAAGAAGATGATGATATTGGATTTCTATCCTGCCCTCCACTCCGAAGAGTCTCAGAGTGGCTCACAATCTCCTTTACCTTCCTCCCCCACAACAGACACCCTGTGAGGTGGGTGGGGCTGGAGAGGGCTCTCACAGCAGCTGCCCTTTCAAGGACAACCTCTGCCAGAGCTATGGCTGACCCAAGGCCATGTTAGCAGGTGCAAGTGGAGGAGTGGGGAATCAAACCCGGTTCTCCCAGATAAGAGTCCGCACACTTAACCACTACACCAAACTGGCTCTCCTCCCAACACCACTGTTTGCAAGGATCCTCTGGGAAGTCAAAACCACAGAAGTGGAGGCTGTTCGGCTAGTCCCACAGTGACCTTTCAGACCTGGTTAAGCTGGCCACTCAGCCTCCATGGCTGATCCCTACAGCTTTGATCTGTTTTACCAAGGCCTCTCTGTTCCCCCAGGTCCATTCTCTTTGCCTAGACATTAAGCATAAACTTCTTGATACTTTGATCTAATTACCAGTACTATCCTAGACTCTTATCCTTCCACCCCCATGCATAATAGTAACCAAGGTCTCAAACACCCCTAATGAGGCAGCCTGTATCTCCCTATCCAAGTCCAACTTTTGCCTGCACCAAGCAACTATTCCCACAGTCCCCATTACATCAACAGCCTTTAGTACTCAGGCATTCCTTGAGGAAATTGGTAAAGGCATCACATGGATCTCAAGCTCTTATTTTCTTTGGCATTACAAGCCAGCAAACAAACATCAGCCTTTGCCCAGAGAGCGTTCCAGTAAATCCTATCCACATAAAAGTATATGACAGCAATTTAGCCGCCCACGCAGATGCACATACTGGCTTTCATACTGCCTTGGTCAGGCCACACCTGGAATACCGTGTGCAGTTCTGGAGGCCTCACTTCAAAAGAGATGTGGACAAAATCAAGCAGGTGCAGAAGAGAGCAACGAGGATGATCAAGGGCCTGGAGGAAGAATCCTATGAGGGAAGACTGAGGGCCTTAGGAATATTCAGTGAAGAGGAGACTGAGGGGGGGACATGATTGCTCTCTTTAAATATTTCAAAGGCTGTCATTTGGAGGAAGGCAAGGAGTTGTTCCATTTAACAGCCAAGAACAGGACCCAAAGCAATGGGCTCAAATCAGAAGCAGAAAAGTACCAGCTGGATATTAGGAAAAAATTTTTTATGGTCAAAGTGGTTCAGAGGTGGAATCAGCTGTCTAGGAAGGTGGTGAGCTCCCCTTCATTGGCATTCTTCAAAACGCAGCTGAATGATTATTTGTCGGCGATGCTTTAGGCTTTAGGCTGATCCTGCATGGAGTAGGGTGTTAGACTAGATGGTCTGTATGGCCCCTTCCAACTCTGATTCTATTCCAACTTGGATTCCCTTCTCCACCAACAGAGAATAGAACAAAAGAACTGATCATGAGGGTCTTCCTAGTCAGTGGAATCCAGACTCACTTGATATAGTTTGTTCTTAGAGTTCAGTGCCCTCCTGCGTTCAAGGCTTCACAATTATTATTCTTGCTTTCATTATTATTTTTGTTGCCAAGGTCATGGTTCTCCTTACTCTAACGTGTTATACTTGTTATGCCTTGGAGGAAATGTCACACCCTGCTTGGCTGTTTTCCCGAACTGGGGTGGTACTTTTTCTGTTGGCTAAGCTAAAGATTCATAAAGCAAGTGGAAGGAGTGGAGCATTCTGTTATGTTCTGAAAGAAGATGAGGATATTGGATTTATAACTCACCCTATACTCTTAATCTCAGAGTCTCACAGCGCTCACAATCTCTCTTCCCCCCCACAACAGACACCCTGTGAGGTAGGTGGGGCTGAGAGAACTCTTACAGCAGCTGCCCTTTCAATGACAACTCCTGTGAAAGCTATGGCTGACCCAAGGCCATTCCAGCAGGTGCAAGTGGAGGAGTAGGGAATCAAACCCAGTTCTCCCAGATAAGAGTCCACGCACAACCACTACATCAAACTGGCTCTCAAGGCATTTTGCTTTTAACTGATTATAAAATGGATGCCTTCCGCTATCTACTACTTTTCATTCCAGTTGAGCAGAGGGAAAGATAACAGGTACAGTGGGTTTCCAACTGAACCCAATAGAATGGTTTGAATAATAGAGAACACACAACAACAAAAACAAAGAATGGCAATAAAATTTTGACGTACAGTGGTTCCATAAAGTCTGAACACAGGATCTTTCCCTGAGGTTCAATTTCAACAATGCATGTGAAAGCCACACAAATACTGGGATCAGCAGTGTGTTCTTTGTTTTAATGGTAGGTGTCAAAAGCATTAACCACTTCCATTAGAAAAAGCTTAACAGAGCCATCATAAGCAGAGTCATTAGGCTTAGGAAGACATAATTCTGTTTAGGAATGCACTATTCAAAACAGTCAAGGAAGATGGTCTTGAGATAGCATGGGATATTCTTTCTGGCTTCACTAAGCCGCATGTGGCAAAAAAAGAAAACAGAATGGACACCCATATAAGGATATTTATTTAGTTTAAACCCAGCCCTCCTCACCAAAGCAGGCTCAGGGCAGCTTATATTAGGAGCTGATATCATATAGTCTGCACAATGAGAGACATCAGGACAAAAAAAACCAATTTCTCCAACAAGGCAAAATGAAAGAGCATACAAAATAAATCCTTTAAATGTTACATTCATACTAAGCTTGGCTGCTATATGATTATGTGACTGGGGCCAGTTTTGAATATTGCACTGGAATAGTAGAAAAAACTAAGCATTATGTGAGTGTACATAAGAGAAGCCATGTTGGATCAGGCCAATTGCCTATCTAGTCCAACACTATGCATCACACAGTGGCCAAAACCCAAAATTTATTTGTGACTTTATTTGTGACTGCAGGTATTTCCTATGCCACATTTTGTTCTGGTATTACCAGAACAGAAGATGCAAAAGATGATCTTTGGCAGAGTAGTAAGTTTGGAGATGCCCAACTATGCGTCCCTGAGAAAGGTGAGAATTCAGCAAATCTGCATAGGCCTGCTTTATACATTCCCCCTTTATACTTGCCTCCTAAACAATGGGATTCTGCACATACAAAATGGAATGTACTGAAGGGCAGTTATGAATGGCTTTTCCCTGACATCTGTACAAACACATTTCATATGTAACATGCAATGATTTAGTCTTTCAACACGACCCAAATAGAATATATAAGCCACATTATATGTCTCCTTGTTTTAACAATAATTTGCTAATTCAGCCATCAGAATCTATTTGTATTTTCTAGCTGCAGTTGTCAGCTTTCCATCTTCAGTTTATCTGTTCTGTGGCCATTCTTTTAGCACATCTGCTTTTCCTGCAATCTGCTTTTCGTCCTGCTGTCCTTGTAACTATTTATCTTGCTTAAACTTTGCCTCAGTTTCCATTGGTGTCTTTACATTTGTAGCACAAAGCACTTGGTGCCATCCCCCCCCGCCCCCGACCGTGCCACACAACCCAGTTTCCAGCATAGCAACTGCTGAGGTTTAGGCTCATGAACAAATTGGGACCAGAGTTCCCTCTCAGCTAATGTGAGCTAGCTTGCAGTTTTTTAGCTGCCAGCTTACACATCCTGCCCTCATAATTTGTTCTCTTCCTCTAAAGCAGAGCATGAATATTAAATTTTAAATAAATGTTGAATTGCAGAGGTTTTAGTAGTCACAAGGAAAAGATCTTATAAATCCTTGTATTTTTGTTTTACATCATTTCCAGAAGAATTCCTGCCAACAGAGTCTGTCGAAGAATTTTTTGAGAGAGACTTTGATTTTCTGGAGAACTTAACAAGCTCACCTTCTTCAAGCACTGGAAATAAAGCACAGGAATGCCAAAATGTGTTTGAGAACCCTTGTAGGGCTACCTCTGTTGAGGCACCTACTGCAGAAGACGACTCCTTAGCAAATTCATCTGGATTCCTACCTTCACAACTCTTTGATCTAGGCCTTCATGCTGCTGGGGGATTAAATAGTAGGTACCAGGGTGACAAGTTGTTCTTGTTAATCATTCAAGGCAAAAGATCTTTTTGAAGTAAATTGGATAGCTTTAACTGAGTTCCAGCATAAGGAAATCGGATTTTGAAAAAATTATATTGAAAATAATTATTGGGAGTATTTGTTACTTGCATCTTTCAAAATGGACTTGCATCGGATCTTAAAAGTAGGTTCCCCTCCATGCAAGCTATGGGGCAAGGCTATGTCAATTTAAGCAGTACTTTGTATGCCTTCAACACTCTGCACAGGATCTGTACTATGATTTTATGCAGTTGTAGATATTTTCCCATTCCCATTCATTCAACATATAAAACAAGTTTCAGCAATAAGCTTGTAAACAGAAGATGCATCTCAGACTCTGCTTTGCATACAGAAGGCCCCAGGTTCAATTCCCGGCATCTCCAGGTAAAAAACGAACCAGGTAGTTGTTGTTGTTCAGTCGCACAGCTGAGTCTGACTCTTTGTGACCCCTTGGACAAAGTCACGCCAGGCCCTACTGTCTTCCATCATCATCCGAAGTCTGCTCAAATTTGTGTTACTTACATCAGTAACACTGTCCAGCCATCTCATCTTTTGCCATTCCCTTCTTCTTTTGCCTTCCGTCTTTCCCAGCATCAGGGTCTTCTCCAGGGAGAAGACCCTGATGTTTCTCATTGGGTGGCCAAAGTATTAAGACAAATTTTGTTGCTAAACATATTTGTAAAGAGCATGTTATGTCAACCAGAGTATTTCATTTTTACATGTTTTGCTTCAGTGGAGTCTAGTAGCCAAGACATGCCAGCATGGTTTAGTGCTCTTGCAGACCTGGATCCTCTTTCAAATCCAGATGCTATTGGCTGGTCAGATGATGAACTCCTCACTGCATGATGAAGAGTAAGTGTGTACAAGTTTTTCAATCAAAATTGTCATTCAAAAAGAGACGCCTAATTTGAATCCATTGAGTATTTAGATATTCATTGCTGTGAAGTATACAACACTGTTAATTTATGTTGAGTGGAACGATAAATCATGATTTCATCCATAATTTCACAAAATGAAAGTTATGTAAGTGCAATTGGTCACCTTACTGTTACGTATTCAATTATTTGACTTATGAAGCAATTGCACAAAACCCCCACTTATTCTAGACTGGTTCACACAGGAAAAAAATGGAAGCATCTCTAGAAAGGGAAAGGCTTTTAACACAGAGTAGTAAGTAACTAAAGTAAATAAATATAGAGCCCTGTGGCACAGAGTGGTAAAGCTGCAGTACTGCAATCTGAACTCTCAGCTCACAACCTGAGTTTGATCTCAGCGGAAGCTGGTTTCAGGTAACTGGCTCAGGTTGACTCAGCCTTCCCTCCTTCCAAGGTCGGTGAAATGAGTACCCAGGTTGCTGGGGGGAAAGTGTAGATAACTGGGGAAGGCAACGGCAAACCACCCTGTAAAAAGTCTGCCGTGAAAACGTTGTGAAAGCAACACCACCCCAGAGACAGATGACTGGTGTTTGCACAGAGGACTACCTTTACCTTTTTTTTTTAGTAAATAACTGGGGCTGCTTAACTGCCTTGACAAAATATACAGAACTAGAAAACCCCAATCTATTTGTTACAGGCATATCACCAAACTTAACAGAACTACAAGTGCCGATAATTTGTTTCTGGGCACAATACAAAGTGCTGATTATTACTTATCAAGTGTCTAATTCTGAACCACGCCCTAGAGCAGGGGTGTCAAACATGTAGTTTGGGGGCCAAATCATGCAGTTTGTGTTTGTGTTCTTTATAAAATTTATCTCTCTGCTAACACACATGGCCTGGCCTGGCCCAGCCCAACAAGGTCTCATTTATGTCAGATCCGGCCCTCATAAGTTCAACATCCCTGCCCTAGAGTGTGAATTTTAAAAATCCACATAATGGAACCAGGGCCAGAAGAAGGGCTTCACTAGAAACCTGAATGAATCCTTATCTATGCAGAAAAATCTGAAATTGCAATAAAGTTCAAGGGGGAATGAAATCCCCCAAATAACAAACAACACCTCTGTCTGTGAGAAAAGAATGCCCACTGAGGCTATGTTTCGAGATTTCAGTGACCATGCTGGGGGTTGTTAGGCAACGATGACAATAATGTTTAGACTTCAGAAGTGTACTAGGAGGCCAAAACAGCCTTGAAAAATGTCACAGCTCCTTCCCCCGTCATGTCCTCTGACAGAGGAAGAATCAGCAGGGACAGGCCCAGAAACAACCACCAGATAACCACACAACTCCCCTGTGCTAACAGCAGTGGCCACCACACAACTCAGGAGAGTACTAGGGGAAAACTGAAGGGGGGCAAATAAAGGCACGGGGTGAGAAGGAAGCAGGAACAGGGGAGGCTACGGGAGGAGGGATACAAGGGAAAGATATGCCCTGCCTGCAAGTCCTTACAGATCCCCACTTTGCAAATCCAAAATGGATTGGGGACAAATCATCCAAGGTCCACCTATTCTTCTGCTAGTATTTCCTCAGTTTTCACGCTTGCAAGAAAATGATCTAAGTTTTAATATAAAAATTGGTATTTCCCCACTGATACAACTTCTTAAAAACTATAGAATATAGAAAGAGGTGTGAAGAAGGAAAGATTCAAACAAGTATAATCATCCATCTGTTGTACAGTTCCAAGTGATCCAGTATGTTCTGAAATTTCTTCTCCATATCTTCCTGAGGACAGGTGAGAAATAGAAGCGTTTGCTGCTATCTGAAGACAGCGGTGCCTTCTTGAACTCCTAACCACAGGGACTGAAACTTGTCATCTTACATCACTCTGTTTCCTTTCGGTCTCAAGGATTTGATCATATAAAATAGTTCTCTTTTTTCTTAGAAATCAAGTTTAAGTGTATATTTAGAATACCATTTTTGTTGCATTTTGTTTAGTTTCATTATCGTCCTTTGCTGTCTTTACTGTGCTGACTCCTAATACTTGTATTTGTCATTCATATGTATGTCTTTCTCATGGAGCTCTAGGCTTTGGATCCTTAATAAATTCAGAATTTGTATAGTTGCCCCTCTACAGCCATTATGCTTTCTTTCTGGAAGACTTAGGAAGTAGTGCTCTTTTCAGATTTGGGGACACAGATCACATCCTTGGACAGAGCCTGGCTTGGTTGCTAGCTACTGTAATTTGCCTGCCTGCTATCTTTGAGGCAAACCTGATGGAAGCTACCAGGCCATCAGATTTTATGATAGGACCCTAACCAGCCCCATAACTAAGGGCCACAGGGGGAGGGGGCCATGGGGTGAGAGTAGGAAGCTGGAGAATCCAGGGCTGTCCCTTTCCCTCTTGTGTGGTTTAAGTAACATGGGATGGGCTTGCAGAAGCGCCCACCACCCCTCATGCATGATTTCAGTTGTGCAGGAGAGAGAGGGAAAGGAGTGGCCCTGGGATGGGGGTGGCCCCCCCAAAAAACCCCGTCAGGGGGCCAAGCCTTATGGGCCCCTGGTTAACTGCAGGCCTGACCTTAACACTGTTTTTTGGGAGGGTTGTAAATTGAGCAGCAGGTGAATGGATCAGGAGAATGAAGTCGGAATCAAGTGGCACCTTTAAGACCAACCAAGTTTTATTCAAGGTGTGAACTTTTGTGGGCAAGCAGATAAAATCGGGAGACGTTATTCTGGCTGCCACCTCCTGCAGAGAGCAGCAGCAGGTGTAACCGTTTCCTGAAGACATAGAAAGATAAATAGCAGTCAGCAATTTTACATTATCACATTGAGATCTAATACCACAACCATTCTATTTGAGGATTTTTGTCACTTATGGAGAAAGGGATACTCTCGCTAACAGTACTGGAATTTTGTGTGTGTGTGTGTGTTTTTTAAAGGATTGTCTTGACTGATGCACACTTCCCCCACTGAATTACACATTTAATATAATCCGTTTTTGCATGATCTTGAGTCCTCATTCTTGGTCACCTTTAATCTTCCAGAGCTGCCTGAGATGGGATTAGTGTTACTGGCTGCACCTATGAACGGGTCCTGTTTTTGAGGTGGGAGTGCCTTCTGGTGGGAGGATTCCACTGGAAGTACTGCTGCCTCTCTAATGGTTGAGGTCCATGCCACTGCTGCTTAGCTGGGTCTTGCTTCAGAGGATAAAATCATAGAGTTGGAAGGCACCTCCAGGGTCATCTAGTCCAGCCCCCTGCACAATAAAGGAAACTCACAAATACCTCCCCCTAAATTCACAGGATACCTACTTGCAGTCCTCAGGAAAGGAAATGCCCCTTTTCCTATGCTTATGTCTTTTTTCAGTCTGCATCCATGTGTTTTACATTCATGTTCTGTCTTACAAACTGAGTACCTGCACTGAGATGTTTGGATTGGATAACTGTCAAAGAGTTTATGGCTTTATTAAACAAAATTTCAGGAGTAGTAGTTCCATTGTAACTGACAAGTGGAGCTCAAAAAAGGAAGAGCTGGTTGCCCTGGATAGGAATTTGTTTGGTAGCTGAAACCTGCAGCGAACTGGCTTTGGCAATCCACACAGTTAATTTCTTTGAGCCTCATTATTTAGCAAGTGCAATCCAGCTAAACGAGGAGGTAAAACCCGTAACACATTTTGATACTACTTTTTTTCCAGTTCACACCATTCTACAAGAATCCAGGTCCCAGGTTATACTGTATATCTTCAGCACATTACAAACAAATTCACTTCATTTATATTTTTGGAAAGTAGGAGGCAAAGCAGTTTAAAAACCACTACCGTCTTTTCAACTGACATTGAAGTATTTAAAAGCCAGTACTACAGACCTTTTAGAACAAGTGCATTATCACTCTGAAGGCCAATTTTATTCAAGTGAGCTGTTTGCTTTATTAGCATTTTCGTAGATTCAGCTCACCTTTTCTGAACAACAATCAAGTGAGTTATAATTCATAGATTTCTACTAGAAACCAATTTCTCAGATACAAGAGACTACTTTCTATTTAAATAGGGTGCAATCATTTGTTTGTCAGATTCCTTCCACACACAGACAGGATTAGAGAGGATTTGAAGAATTATGGCATAGGCATGTTGTTATAGTTGACTACTCTTAGTGCTGGCTTAAGCCTCCCCTTCTCTTAATCTACGGCAGCATTATATCAAATCTCTTACATGCAGACAGTAAACAGGCTGGCAACATGGCATCAGTCTCGCTTCTGTTGTTTTGGTGTCTGGCTTCTTTTTCTATCTTCCTTTATGTGATAAGTACACCCTCGCAAAAAAAAAAGAAATACTTGTATCCAATGTTCCCTCTAAACTGCAGAGTCTCGTGAGCAAAAATTCTACTTTGTGAGCTACTGGCATTAACGTTGTGAGCTATTGCATAAATCTGTTTGCTCTGGGGCCATTTTTCCTGAGCTAAGACAAAAATGTGTGAGCTGGAGGCTAAAAATCGGAGCTAGCTCCCATTAACTCAGTTTAGATGGAACACTGCTTGTATCCCAACCCTGAATGTCCTCAATAGAACCCCATTTAATAACCTGAGCATTTTGTCTGCAAGGACCTTTGCCCAAGGCTGAGGCTTAAAAGTACTAACAAAGTAAAATGAACTCAAGAAAATGTAACACGTAATTGTTTTTAGCACAGGGGAACCCAAAAGAAATGATGCTACACCTAGACATGGTCCAGCCAACATTAAAGCAGGTGATCCTGTTAATTTCACCAACTTAAAATCAATGGAACTGAGAGCTACAGAATTAACAATTGTTTGCAAAGCAGCCCTGTTTGAATTTAATCTCTCCCATGCCCCCCGGTGACCAATTAAAATCTCAAAGTAAACGTTCAGGATAATTGGTGAAAATATACCCTCTACCGCCTTAAAAGGTTTGACATGACTTTAAAGAATCCAGTCTGTAAATAATTATTTCATTGCTGCAGGCCTTAATATTGGAGTGAAGCGGAAGGGTCCAAAGTGCAATGCTTTCTCTATTCTGGTTAATGCTCAGCCCCACGCCATTCCTCAGAAGTAGCTTTAGAAGACCAATCATGCTTGTAGTTATTTAAAACATTTGTAACCCCTTCTCCCTCTGAGGTGGAGGCCATCTTGTGGGTGATTCCCATCCTACAAGGCAGGAACTAACTTCTTTTACTTCCTGTTCCTCTGGTGGGAGTCACCCTCAGCTTCAGTCCTTTTCCTGCCTCATTAGGGAGAGCAGCTAGGTTGGACTCTCTCTGCCAATCCCTATCTTTTCTGCTTTCTGTGTTAGAGTTCAGACTTTTCTTTTATCCCTCCTTTACATTCTATTTTCTACTTACCCTTTTTACTTTCACTTTTGTTCCCCCCCCCCTTCCTTACTGACCAAGCCGGTTCTTTTTCTTTGCCCCTTTCCTCAGTCTCACAGCAGCCATTTTAATAGCCCTCTCAGCAAGCTGCTGACTAGCTTCCTGGGCTATTTGATGGAGAGGCATTTCAGAGCCCACAAAAGGGGCGAGAGAGAGAGGATGATGGCTTCTTCTGGCCAGCGAGTCAGAAGATGCAGAGATGCGAGGCTGCAAAAATGCAGTGGAGATGACAAGACCCAGCAGTAGCTTGTTATGGATTCCCCAATGGTCCTGCCATTATGTGGCTGGGAAAACCGTGCCAGAACTCACCATGGTGGTGCAGGAGCTGTGTATTCAGAGAAGACAAGCAAGGCACATTACAGCCACAGCAGAGGTGGGCAAGCGCATGCCAGTGGTCCATCTGATGCCCCGACTAGGCATTTTGAAGGGAGCGCAAGGGATGGCAGCAAAGCCTTCATGCTGGAGGGAACTTCAGCTGCACCAGACGCCATCAGAGACAGCCATGGAATGCAACCAGAGGGAGGTAAACCCTGCACCCTTGAGTCCCTCTCCCTGTCTCCAATTTCATTTCCTTCCTAAGCAAGACTTTATCAGAGCAGATCTTTCCTTTCTGCAGGAGCGGGGGGGAGAGGGATGGATAGAGGTCACTCCCCCTCCCCAGATTCCTCTTCATCCAAGGGATCTTCCAGATATAAATGCCCCTCACAGCCCATCAAGGCAGCCATAAAATAGTCTATTAATGACAAGAGGGGGCACAATCCTTCACTAGACAGGGAGGATATCTCTTCAGATAGGCACAGTGAAAAAGAGGAAAGGGTTCTTGTCAAAAGAGGAAATCACTGACTTTGAAGTGCCAGAACCATCCCTTAGGGTTTTTTTTAATACTGAGGATTACCAGTAATTGTCATCCACAACACTCTCAGTCCTTGGCTTAGTTGAGGAAGATGTGGAAGATGACTGAGAGAACAAACAAAAAGGGAAAAAAATTAGAAAAAAGGGAGATAGTTAATTTTTTCCAAGGAAGGCTGTATCTGAAAAAGCCTTCCTATTTCCAGATTTCTTTGAGAGGCAGATAAGGGCTGAATGGACTAAGCCCATGTCAGATAAGCAATATCCGGGGTTTGTTAAGAAATTATATAACCTGTCTTCCTTTACCAACAGATTTCTTCAGATTCCCTTAGTAGACGCACCAGTTACAGTGCTCCAGTCCTGTGGGCCACTCTCTGAAGATGGGCACGTCAGTGTTAGAGATAACACAGATAAGAAAGCTGAGTCTGCTCCGAGAAGTATCAAGGCTGCATCCATAGTGTCACAAGCAGCCATAGTGTGGATGAGAAAAATTATTCAAATGCTACCTGATAACAACCAACATTTGCAAGAAGAGGCCAATAGGTGCTAAAGGCCATATCCAATAGGGCCCTAAAGGGCAACACTACTCTGGATTAGTGTTCTAGCTGAGTTAGTGTGAGCTAGCTCACAGATTTTATGTCTCCAGCTCACACTTCTTTGTCTTAGGAAGGATGACCCCAGCAGCTCACAATTTTAATGTCAGTAGCTCACAAAGTAGAATTTTTGCTCACAAGATTCTGCAGCTTAGATGGAACATTGCTCTGGATACCATGGTTTTTTCTGCCAGAGTGGTCTTCTCAGCAGGAGCAACTCGACACACCCTATGGTTGAGGGCCTGGCCGGCAGACTCCCATTCCAAAGCCATTGCTGCTTACCCTTTTCACAGTGGAAAACTGAGTCTTTAGAAAAAATTTTCATTGAAACAAGAGATAAGAAAAAGGCCCTACCCAAGACCCTCCATTGTGCAAAAAACCTTTTTATCCCTCCTTTCGAACACAGCATACCTTACACAGATTCCGGCAAGACAACTGAAAGAACTCATGGCCATCCAACAGACAGTCCTTTCATAAAGGCAGGTTCAGCAACCGCTTCAACAGGTCCGGCAATAGATCTGAATGATTGGAAAGGGAAGCAAAAGCCAACAAAGCATGACTATCTCAGTCTACCCGTCTGCTTCACTTCCAACAACATTGGGCAAGCTCCCAAGTAGACACCTGGTCGAAAGAAATAGCCACTGACAGTTACAAGATAAGAGTTTCAAAGTTTTTCTCCTCGCTTCATAAAAGTCCCCATGTTACAAAACCCCAGAAAAACAGGCCAGGACACTGGCAGCAATTCAACATTTATTAGAAATCCAAGCCATAGGACCAGACCCTTAAGAGCAAAACAATGGTGTATACTCCATTTTCTCCATATTCCAAAGAAATCCAGAGACTGGAGGCTGATTTTGTATGCTTTCTCCTTTGTCAAGTACAGATGAGAGAACATTGTGTCTGTTTTTTTCTTCTGCATGTTATCCTTAGTCATTTTTTTTAAAAAAGGAGCTCGTGCAACTGGCTATTTATAACAGAAAATATGCTTCAAATAAAATGTAAAGTATAGCTGTGTTTAAAACTTTACTGTTCTTTTAAGTCTGTAGCCAAACAATACATTTAACTCCAGTTGAAGTTACAGAGGCCTAAAAGGATGTCAGGCTACCCCAACCCTGAAATTTTTTAGTTCTCTTCTACTAAACTTAACCTTATTCAGCAGTTTGGTAGCTGTAAAACTGCTTTTTAAAAATTCCATGCACAGCAGTACAGTTCTGGTCTCAGTTGCCCACAGAGCTCCTCTTGAGGCTGTTAGCTGCCTGAAGTGAGCTGCTTGCTGAGCAGGAGATCTCTGCATTGGGAAATGATGAACAGTAGAGAGGAAGTTGACCTGCTCAAGTCTTTAGTGGCTTTTAATAGCCTAGAGGAGGAAAATTTGAGCATGGATACTATGAGGCACCCCTCCCCCGCTCCAATTCCCCCCCCCCCTCAAGATGCTATAAATTAAAGATATCAGGCTACTTTTAATTAAAAGTCTGGAGGTTGGGCAGATTAGGACTGAAGGACATACGCTTCCTCTTATCTTTATCTTCACTTCACTACCTGGGCACTCTGTCTTACAGAATGTGTGGTACCAAAGCTTACCCTGTTGGATTGGAGGTACGTACCAATTCTGATTCCCCCTCCTCAGCCTTGCATACTAAACACTCCTGTCCAGCACTGTGCTACTTAGGCTTAGTAGCTGAGAGGAAGAGAGAAACTTGGAGCTGCCTGACAACACAAGCAGAGACTGGTAGACTGTCCCATGAAGTCTTCATGGCTTTGCAATACCGTGGGAGAAGCACGGTCCCAAGTAGGACTGATGCAGACATCTGAATTGTGTACACATAGGGAAATGGGCTACTGGATACTTACCATGAAGGGTCCTTCTCCACGGAGGAAAGAAGAACATTTTGGTGGGTGATTCCCAACCTCCATTTAGGGATGCAGGAACAAAGTCTTTCCACTTCCTGTCTCCTTGAGTGGGAGTCACCCGTCTCCTCACTTCTTTTCCTGCCTCAGCAAAGAGAGCAGCTCACCTATTCTTTTCCTCTTTACTTTTGGCTTCTTCTCACCCTAAATCCTTATCTTGCCTGCCTTTTCTTATTTCCCTCCAGTTCCCTTACTATTTTTCTCTCTCGTGCCTCTACGAGGAGATATGAGCAAAGAAGTTGGACAGTTGGGGAGAGTCACTGTCAGCAATGGCAGCCATTTTCTTTTCCTTCAACTGACAGTCCCACCAAGCGGGTCCTTCAGCCACTAAAAAAAATAAATGATGGCTTGTGAGGGCAGCAGTGGTTTTTCTCTGTGAAGGAGCTAGAAGCCCCCCCTCACCACTGATCCTGGCTTAAACGCTGTACACAGACTGTATAGAAACTATTTTATGACAGCTCCAGGATCAAAGAAAATGGAGAACCAAAAGAGTGCCAGAAAGAGTCATCATTCTTCCCAGTTACCAGATATTGCAGCACCATGTCTGAGCCCTGCCACGGCTGACCACCTGGCCAACTGGTTGGGAGGAGGCTGAGGAGTCGTTTCTCACTTCCATAAGCCATACAAACACTGCAGGGCACAGTGAGAGCCATCAAAGCTGCCTTCCAGATGAACAAGCTGCAGCATCAACTGGGTCCTGTTTAGGCATTGGGTGAGACTGGCCTACTCATGAACAATGTGCAGGAAGTTGATTCCCTGGAATTTATAAATGACTCCAAGATGTCCTTCGCCTCAAAGGGAGAACTAAGACTCTTAAGTACACCGGCTATATGAGGGAAGTTACTCTTAGACCTTTCAGTGCTTTTTTTGGAGTTCCTGATCACTGTACAAATGAACGGCGGTTTATACCTGCCACAACTGCAATCCTCACAGCTCTCCTTTAAAACAGCTTGGTTCTCTTTTCATTTTCAAAATGGGAAATGAGGCCCAGAAAAGGTATCAGACTCAAGGCAATCCAGGGTTTCTCACAGGGCTATGATCTGAATTGTGGTGGTTTTGTAAGGAAAGTCGATGAAGCCACTGTGAAAGTTTCGGGGTGGGGAGCTTTACAATATGATAAGGGCACAAGCTAAACGCCGGAGTTACTGCTGATTAGCCTAGCACCATATTTTATCATCCTGGCGACCAGCAAAGAACTGACACAACAGACGAATCTTAACTTGAAATATTTATTGAAAGTGTGCGAGTCCCATAAAGGTGAGTAAAACATTTTTCGTAAAAAAATTCAATAAAATTTCTCGCAGACATAGGTCTTACATCTGTCGTTAAAATAAAAACAATAGAAAAACAAGAAATGCCCAAACACACTGGTGTGCATTGAGGGGGAAAAGGCTTTTAAAAAAATCTTACATAGTCAAACATCATTGGCCTTTGCAAATACAATTTACCAAATTATGTGTGGATTTCTCCAGAATGTCTTTAATCACTAGTACTGGCAGAAAACAGGATAGCCAGTCTTGAGCCAGAGAGAGTGAACCAGGAAGGAAAAAGACATCACATGCCACTGGCAGTGAGATGCTGTGATCAAGTCACACAACACAATATCAAGACAGTTAAGGTAGAAAGGAAAGTTACATCTTAAGGTACATTATTTCCATTGGAACAGGTCTATATAGGACACAGTCAGACAAGATGGTGACACAAGAAACCAAGGATAGGATCGATGTGTAGCAACTAACTTTTCACCAAGAATCATTTGCCTTGTTCCTCTCCTGGGCTTTTGATATGCACTGGTTAAGGAAATGTGACCTCCACAACTTGGCCTTCAGATGCTTCAAAAGCCTAGGAATTGTATTGTTAGAGCAGTTTTTGGCACATGTTGGCCAACAACATTTCACAACTTCCTCCAAAATTGTGATGGAACCACACCAGCACCTAACTAAAACCATACTAATAACCCTTGTATGTATCAAATGACACAACTCAGTCATTAACTTATATCCAATTCTGAAAATTGTCTCTTGAGAATCTGTAAAGCAGCAGTGATGTCTTCACACGGAAAAATAAACTATAAGAACTCCTGTTTTCATTAACCGTCCAATTTTTAAAAAGTAGCAACTTCCACAGGCCTAATTACCAATCCTATAGTGCCACTCTAAGGATTTTTGGGCCCTCCATTTCATTTGCCAATGCTTGCTGCCTAACTTAGCCTAGCATTTCACTGGCCTTTCCACTAGATACTGTCAAAACTCAGTGGAGCCACAGAAAGTCAGGAGAGGCCAATGCAGTAGCTTGCCCAGATTAAAAACTGTCTAGTGCCCAGGGATGGAATTCTAGCAGAAGCTCCTTTGCATATTAGGTCACACACCCCTGATGTAGCCAATCCTCCAAGAGCTTACAAGGCTCTTTTTTTGTATGCTCTTGGAGGATTGGCTACATCAGGGGTGTGTGACCTAATATGCAAAGGGGCTCCTGCTAGAATTCCACCCCTGCTAGTGGCATTATCTTTAACAATGGGCTCAAAAGAGAAAACATTTGTCCTTCAAAGATCCCATTCTTAAGAAACAGCTCTACTTAGGAAGATGACTTCTAGATGAAGATGAGCAACTTGCTCCACATGGATGGAGGCTTTTCTCCTCCTGCAGAGGACAACGTCTGTCTCAGGTCTTTTACACTCCTCTTGGAACACTCATTCTGTTATCAGAGAAAAGGCCAAGTGATAGCAGAAGTGATCCACTCTCTTCAGCCCAACCCCTAACATTCACTACCCTCGTACTCTGAACTAACTCACTGCCGGGTGCCTTTACAGTCTCTACTGCCTTCACTTTGATTGCCCTCCACAGCAGGAAAAAGTCAGAAAGGCTGGGTGCGGCAGAGTAGGGAACATCTCCTTGAGGTCGGCAGACATACAACTCTGTATTTGCTTCCTTCCCCTTTCAGGCTGCTCAGTGATATTCTCTTTTCTCTGTCCCTCAGCTCCTAGAAGGTCAGATGCTGAACACAAATCCCCTTCCTCCCTAACCCAGGAGCTGCACTGCGAGAGCAAGGAAGGCGGCAATGCATCCGTTGGTCTTCCTTTCCCATCACCTGTAAGCAGCTCTAAAGCTGGGAAATTGGAACAGATTTGGCTGTCCACATGTTCAAGTGCAACTTGTGGCTCAGGGACTGGGGAAGTCACTGCCTTTATCCAAGACAGAAAATACACAACACATACACACCCCTTTACACATCTGCACTCTCTTCACCATGCCCAGCTTCTAACTCATTCTTCATCATGCACAGGGTAACAAACTTAGCAATGAGAGGGGAAGGTATCCTCATAGGCTAGCTGCACTTTCACGTTTCTTTCTGTCCTTCCACTGTAAATGCCTCCATATCAGCTGCTCCCATGTCAGAGAGGGACAAAACCAATGCAGAACCAAGCAGCTAAGTAGAAAGAAAGACCTGGGGGAATCTTATAAACCATTTAAGAATTGGGTATTTCCATGGGCTACCACCATCTTATAGGTGCAAGTCTTCAAGAGGAAATGTAATGATGAGACAGTAGCTGCCCACCATTCCTTAACACTGTCAAATTACTAAAACCAAGAAGACTACATATTGTTAACTTAGGTAGGGTGTTTCATTTTTAAAATACACCTAGAGACCAGCCTGAAATATCTGCCGCACCCTCATTCTAGTGCAGGGGTCTCCAACTTATTAAGACTTTGGGCACTCTTGAATGCAAAAGGGTAGAGAGCACTAAAACAGCAGGGCTGCCGATTATAAAATGTTGGGAAGTTGCCCATCAAGTGTCCTATGATGGAGGCAGCTACTTCTGAACAGGCTCTTGGAGAAGATGCAAAGGCAACACTTCCCGGACTCTTCTAAAGGTGAGGGAAAGCTGGGATCAGCTCGTTGCTTTTAGCAAGAGATTGTTGGGTTTCAGCTTCCACAGAGAGGAGGGAGTTTGCCCCCTGCACAGCTACAGGAACAGAATCCCAAGAAATGCTGTATCTCTGGCCAAGTCAAGAACACAGCTTCTGATGTGTGAACCTGGAAGTCAGTCGAGTGGTTCAAAGCACCCTGTTTTTACCCTGTTCCGTGCAAAGCCCATTACATTTTATCGCCAAGGTTCAAAGCACAAGGAGGCACCACAAAAGCATACCAGGGAGTGGCTCCAAGCATAAAAAGAGGCCAGGACAATTGGACGTCAAAGTGGTTCTGCATGAAAGATGTTTTACTACATCTTGCAGTGATTAATTAAAACAATCTTAGGTTGAAGGGTTCTCCTAAGACCTACATTGTAAATGTGATTCCAAAAACAGATCTCCTGAAAACCACTCTACAATCTGGAACCAGTAAGCTGATAACCAAAGGAGTCAAAGTGGGTTTTAACAAAATACAAATACCCATTCTGCACAACAGTAGTCCATCTTTCCACTTTATAAAGCCAAGATTAAGTTTCATCAGAAAGCTTACATGCACCCACAGTAACTGTATCAGATAAGCAACATTAAGGTCAATCTTATTTTTCCTTTTTTACTGTCTCCTCATGCAGGACATAATGTACTTAAAATTGGAGTGCAAAATATCAGTGAGGATCCAACACTCCGAAAGTAAGAATTTGGTCCTCACAATTTTTTATTTTTTGGGTAGCAAAGTAAAGGATCTTAGGGATTTGATATGCCAGTAGATCTATCTCCAGAACAGGGTGGCCTATCTTGCTTTGCTAATATAACACCTGAATATAGAAGAGCAGGGCACAACTAAAAAGATATGCCAATGTTTGAAGCAGGGAACAACACAGCTTCGTTTAAAGAAATGAATTCCAGAGCAGCCATGTGAAACTGTCAGTTAAGGGGATAGATATATACCACGAGAACACAAGAGGTGGGGGGAAAGGATTTCACATAAAGTGAAGCCAAAAGACCAACCAATGCAGGAGACAGCAGCTGGTATGCCACAGTACTGCAACACCACAGATGAATGTACGATCCAATCCGCCTGAGCACGACTTACTCCACACCATAAGCAAAACGACACTTCCCCACCATTCACCACGCTGGATTCATCAGAAATGGCTGCTAATCCAGAATGAGCCACATTAATGCCATAAACTGATGCCAGTCTTTAACGAAGAGTTGGTTTCTACAGCCCACTTTCCTCTACCCAAAGGAGTCTCAGTGGCTTACCATCGCCTTCCCTTCCTCACCCCGCAACAGTCACCTTTGTGAGGTAGGTGGGACTGAGAGAGTTCTGAGAGAACTGTGACTGGCTCAAGGCTTTATGTGGAGGAGGAGCGGGGAAGCAAACCCAGTTCTCAAGATTAGACTCCGCTCCATTTAAACGCTACGCCGCACCAGCTAATGTGCCTCAAGACGTTGTTACTTCTCCAAGGTTGCTTTCCTGTAACTGCATAGTTGGCTCCAATTAATTCCGATCAATTATAGATCAAAAATTCCTTCTGAATGACGGCACCCACCTCACAAGCGTTAGGCAACCTCAGAGAGGTTTCGGAACTAGCCGGCTAGAGTTCCACTAGCTCAGGTGGGGCTATACAATTTTGTATCCAGAGAAGTTCAGTGCCATTTGCAGGCCAGTCTAGCAACAGAAACTCCTTCCTGTTTCTTGAATATAATACAATTTTTAAAAAAACGCACACACACACAAAAGAAATGAAGTGGGAAATATCCAGACAAATACTAAGAATCAAAAAGTTCTTAGCTTAACACTAACAATATTGCTAGTCCGAAAGGAGACTATGTCCACTGAAGATAAACTGCTTTTAACACATACCATGCCTGGCGAACTATTACCCTCAACAGACCCACAAAACAGTACTTGGACAAGCGGGAAGAAACATGCACGGCCGTTTCAAGGTCATATGACTAGAGCCTATAAAGTACAGTGGCAAGACATGATCAGGTTGGGTATGGGCCAAAGGCGAGGCAAGACTCCGACAGCAACACAGGAAACCATGACATCCCAAGAGGCACTGATGTGACAGTCAACTGGCATTTCAGAGGGGAGAGAGGGCAGGGCAAACCGTTCTGAATCACAACACAAGGAACAACCCGTTACACGACTGGCCGAAGTGCTCTAAAACGCTATTCCCGGACAAACAGTTCTATGCGAGTGCTAATCCACCTTCCGCTGCCCCACCCCACCCCCCATCAAATGCACACAATGCATCGATATTGCTTTCCTTTTTTTTAGTCTGAAGAATATTAGGCTTATTTGGGAGCAGGAATCAAAACATGGTGACATGACAAGACTGCGGAAAAGTCTCAATCCTTTGGTCCCAACGGTGGGAATGATGTGGCCCAAAGTTACAGGATGGCCTGTTCTCTGTGCGCATCAGAAAACACGAGATTGGAAAATAAAGTATTTTTGTACAAACCAATGATCTTACAGCATTCATTTGCTTGTTTTCCCTTTGCAGATATTTTGCTGGGAATAGCTGGTATGTCAGATTTCTTGATTTTTTAAAGGAAAAAAGGAAGCGTTCAAATTGGGACCCTATGCATCAGAAAAATTGGTCCTTCCAATCGTATAGAATTATGGATGTCTTCATTCCTTATAGTATCAAAGCTTTTGAAAAGTGCAGACCACAGACTGATCTTGAGCCTTCGCAAGACAAATGTGGCCATCTCTCTTTTCTAGATCTCATGCCCAGGCGATCAGTCATGGAGATCAAGATACTAGCATGACCCGTTTAGCAGTTTATGGAATTGCCAGCAATTATGACGCAAAACAGATGCGATTAGGAAGGCTTAAATCACAATTAACTTCAAAAAAAGGCTGCCCCCAGAAGGTAACATCATGGAGGTTATCCTTCGGCTTCTTCACTATGTCCTGATGGCTGGAACACAGACATCTGTGGTATGACTTTACTTGAGCCGCGAGAGAGCCGATCCTGGTCGGCGCCTGCAGACAGGGATGCCATGGCAATTGGCTGCAGCAAAGCGGGGGTCATCCCAGACGTGACGGTCAGATTGTGACTAGCACCCTTGAGGGTAAGATCTTGGGTGGGGAGAAGGGGCTTGAGGATGCTGACAAGGCAGAAAGCAGAGCCGCTTTTGGGAATGAAGTTTACTTTGTTCTTGTCAGGACAGTAAAAAGGCGGGATTTCATGTAAGGGTTTTGGCCTACAAACAGAAGAAAAAAAGACAAAAAAGAGAAAATCAGGTTTTAACCTATGGCAACGAGAGTCTTTTCTATTTTTGAGGGTGAAATATGAAGTCCTCCAAGGATTATGTGCACTGGAAATTACACAAGCATTTGCAACCACACTACGCAAGGGAGCACCACAGCTTCAGTTGCTCCCTTTTGACTTGTTATACAGCGAGTGGCTGCCACCACAGCAGTCCAAGATTAAGATGTGTGAAAGAGATAACATCATTGTGTATCGATGCTTTTATTTTATAGCTAATAATAATAATGGGCTCTGGGTGGCTTACATCATAAAATTCACAGAATAAAACAACGGATGGTAACAATAAATGATAACGGAAAACCCGTGCCTCCTGTCAGGTGGATATGGGTACCCCAGGAGACTTCAGAGTCCAAATAATATCTAGAGCAGAGCACTGGAAGAGGGACCATAGTCAAGGGAGGCCAGAATGACTGAATGTCCATCACCTCAGCCAAACATCTGGGGAACTACAGTAGTAAGTCCCGCAGGGCTCTGGTCTCAGGTGGGAGCGTGTTTCACCAGGCCCTTGCCCTGGCTGAGGCTAAGCAGACATCCCTTAGGCCAGGGATCATCAGGAGGTGTTGGTCAGAAGAGTGTAAAGCTCTCATATGGGAAGAGGCCATCCCGCACGTATGATGGTCTCAGGCTGCAAAGGGCTTTAAAGGTCAAGACTGTGACTTTGAACTGGATCTGGTATTCAAGCAGCAGCCAGTGCAGATGGTGCAGCACCAGCAGAATGCATGCTGCAAAGGCGTCGCCATCAGCAGGTACGCTGCTGTAGTCTGCATTAGCTGCAATTTCTGGATCAGCCCCAAGGGTAGCTTTACTTGGAGCAAATTACAGCAATCCAACCTGGAAGTGACCATTGCATGGATCTATGTAGAAAGCGAGGAGTCCAGCATCACACCGAGACTCCTCACCTTTGGTGTTGGAACCAATGGTGTTCCACTGAAGACCAAGAGTCTGATTTATAGAAGCACAAAAGCTTTACAGTCACCACCAGCTCCCCCTGCACTGTATAGCAGGGAAGAATGCCAGAATTCAGTCAAGATTTCAATAAATTTGCTTCTAGTTAGGCTTAGTACCGTCATTAATAATCTGACAAAGAGTCCTGTCGAACCCCAAATCTCCCAAACAAGCACAATATATAAGATGGATATAGTTTTACAATCTTCAGAAATGTGTACATAAGGCACTATAGGATTAGAGCTCTAGGATTACTGCAGATAGAAGAGATTTCCATTTGCTGAGCATGACTTGTCACCTTCCCATCCGTAAAGCATCACTCTTCACCATGGGGTGGGGGGATTGGGGAAACCCCACATGGACATCAGAGGAGCTGGAGGTCTACAGGATGCAGCCATCAGCAAAACCTGTTTCTCACTTCTCTCCACAGAAATCCTTCTGAGGATCCTAGTTATAATGTAAACTGCACTTTGCAATTCCAGCAAAAATTAACATTCTTGTTAAATGAGTAATTATTTCCTTTCGAAATATAGGGAATCTTGGGTTCTGTGCCAGGCTTCCATGCCAATCACGTGGGTCAATGTCATTGTGACACATTTTATTTAGTTTCTAGCACAAAGAGCATTTGTGTTAAGTTCAGTTTTTTTTATATATTACTATTGCTTCTATCAGGGATAACTGACAGCCTGCAAGCCAAACTAAACCCAGCTATAAAGCCAGTTTCATCAGTCAGATGTGCTTGCCAGGGAACAAACAGTAGGTCCCACTTAGGCTGGGTGAAAACTTCCTCTTCTCCCACAGCCTAGATCATAGATGTCAAACATGCGGCCTGGGGGCCAAATCAGGCCCTCTGAAGGCTCCTATCAGGCCCCCCGAGCAACTGGCTGTCATCTGCTTCCTTCTCCCTCTCTCTTGCTTCCTTCAGCATCACAGCTTGCTTTGCAAGGCTTGCTCAACTGCACAGGAGCTACAGAACAAAGCCTGTATTTTCTCCATTGGCTGATCCTCCTCCCTTGGGGAGGAAGAGGGGGGAGACAGAGCTTGGCTTTGCCAGGCTCTCTCAGTTGCACAGCAGAGCTACTGAGCCAAGCCTCTCTTCCTTCTATTAGCTGAGGCTCCTCCCCTCTCCTGATCTCCTTGGGAAGGAAGGAAAGAGCCAGAGCTTCCTTTGCCCAGTTCCTTGGATATCAGGGAGAAATACAAAGAAAGCACCTTTAAGACCAACGAGTGCTAATGTTTTAAGAATGTTTTATTTTAAGTTTTAAAAAAAATTCTGTGTTTGTCTGTGTCCTTTATAAAGTTTATATCTCTGCTACCTAATCATAAATAGATACACACATGGCGCAGCCCAACATGGCTTGGATCAACAAGGTCTCATTTATGTCAGATCCGGTCCTCATAACAAATGAATTCAACACCCATGGCCTAAATAAAGGGGTGGTTATCCCTAGTCTTGCACTGAGCTTTGGAGACACTCCAGACATTCACCTCCTTCCTGAAGGGTGAGGACTATCAGTCTCCTTTCCACACTCCAGTGTGGGACTGGTGGGAAAAGCTGAGGCCTCACCCCACAGGTGTGGTGGACTTTGGAGGCACTGAACAGCAGAACAGAAATGGTCCTTCAGTGCAGACTGTGCCTGGCTCCCAAGAGCAGCCAGAAGTTGCAAACGGAAGAGATTCACAATCTGAACTCTTTGGCCAAAGGGCACCATGTTGGTTCCGTGTTGTAACCCATCCATCAGCCTGCACTGATGGAGCTGTTCAGTATTCTCCCCCCACCCCCCACAATCTGTAACAGACTCTGAAAAACAGATTTCTCTTGGCTTTCAGTAATTGCTGAATTACAAGCTGTCGAAGCAGCAGAATTGGGTGCCCAATTTTAAGGCCCCAAGTTATAAGAACATGAGAGAAGCCATGTTGAATCAGGCCAACGGCCCACCCAGTCCACAGTGTCATACAGTGGCCAAAAAATCCAAGTGCCATCAGGAGGTCCACCAGTGGGGCCAGGACACAAGCCCTCCCACTGTGCCTCCCCAAGCACCAAGAACACAGAGCATCACTGCCCCAGTTATGCAGACATATGCAATACCAATCGCTTATGCAAATATCTATTAACACAAGTGGTTAAGTTTTAGTTCTTTGACGTGCAGAGCTACTTACAAGCTTTCCTCAAACACTTTCACCTTCTCACAGCCTTCAGGAGGTTCGCGTTTGAACATGTAGCTGTTGTTGGGTTTTGGTGAGGTGGCGTATTTAGGGAGCGGAGAGTTGTTTCCGTTCTCTGAAGTGAGCAGAGCATCAATTAATTAAACATACCCAAAACTTACAATAAATCACTTCCCTCGCTTCTCTCATCCTCTGCCTCACATACCAAGCTAGATGAAAAAGTGTTCTAATTACAAAGCACCCTCTCTTACTGAAGTTCTGTGAACATCTTTCCTCTGTGTATGAAGACGGTTTCTTGTACCAGCACGTTAGACCTACAGAAGATCTCTAGTACTAGAGGACAAGAAGAGCCCTGCTGGATCAGTCCCGCATCTTGTCTCACACAGTGGCCAACCAATTCCTCTGGAGGGCCAACCAGAGGACATAGAGGCCAAGGGCTTCTCCTGATGTTGCCTCCTTGCTCTGGGATCCAGAGGATTAGTGCCTCCAAAAGTGGAGGTCCCCCTCAGTCACCATGACTAGGAGCCATTTGACAGACTATTTAATTCATGAATCTATTTAGAAGACGACTGCAGATTTATACCCCGCCCTTCTCTCTGAATCAGAGACTCAGAGCGCCTTACAATCTCCTATATCTTCTCCACCCACAACATACACAACTGCTGCGAGAGTAATAGCTAACCCAAGACCATTACAGCAGCTGCAAGTGGAGGAATGGAGAATTAAACCCGGTTCGCCAAGGTAAGAGTCCTCACACTTACTGCACCAAACTGGCTCTCCCTTTAATCACCCTTTAAAGCTGTTTATTTGTATGGCCATCACTACATCCTCCGGCAACAAATTCCACACTTTAATCACTCTCTGTGTAAAGTAGTGTTTCCTTTTGTCTGCCTTGAATCTACTGCTAATCAGCTTCATTGGATGCTCTTAAGTTCCAGAATTTTGGGAAAGGGAGAAAAATTTCTGTCAACTCTCTCCACCCCATGCCTAATTTTACAGCCTCTATCATGTCCCTTATTTATCTCTTTTGTAAACTGAAAAATCTCAGTCTCTTCAGCCTTTCCTCATAGGGAAGGTGCACCAACACCCTAGTCTAGTTTTTGAGGCTTAGGATCATACCTGCCAGGTAAGCGGCTACTTATCTTTAGAGCACCAGGGAAAGCTGTTCTACAGCTCCTCTCTTTTTGGAGTGAAAGAATACTCAACCCTTTCTTCTGGAAGTTAGAATCTTCTGCCTACAAATGATGACACTGGATTTATACTCCACCCTTCTCTCTGAATCAGAGTCTCAGAGCGGCTCACAATCTTCTTTACCTTCCTCCTCTGTAACAGGCATCCTGTGAGGTAGGTGGGGCTGAAAGAGCTCTCCCAGAAGCTGCCCTTTCAAGGACAACTCTGCCAGAGCTATGGCTGACCCAAGGCCATTCCAGCAGCTGCAAGTGGAGGAGTGGAGACTCAAACCCAGTACTCCCAAGATAAGAGTCCGCACACTTAACCACTACACCAAACTGGCTCTCATATATCATAAATGCCACCTCCCCATGTTTGAAAAGAGCAAAACCAAGGCACCTAATGTTTCATGGACCAAGGCCTAGGCCAAAGGATTGTTATAGGCAGGGCTTTTTTTGTAGCAGGAACTCCTTCGTATATTAGGCCGCACCCCCCGATGTAGCCAATCCTCCAAGAGCTTACTCTAGACCCTAGAGTACTAGGAGCCCTGTAAGCTCTTGGAGGATTGCCTATATCAGGGGGTGTGGCCTAATAAGCAAAGGAGTTCCTGCTACAGAAAAAGCCCTGGTTATAGGGCAAAAAGAGGAGATGCACTTCAAGTTGCAGCCCCAGCACTTTTCCAGGCAGTACCTTTATCCCTGGAATCCCCCAGCAGGTCATCAGCAGAGCATGGGCTCTCCTCGCTGCCCTCATTGGAGATGGCAAGAAAAGAACTGGGGGACACGGACTGGGACCGGCTGCTGTTGTTGCTGCCCTTCTCTGCTCCGCCGGGAGTCTGCGTATCGATGCTGCGAGTGCTGCTGCTGCGCTGCACCAGGGGAGGCGGAGCTCGATGCCCATCTGGAATATCCTGAGGCTGTTGGAAGGGAATGTACATTATATACTCTTTGCCATGTAAGAGACTACTAATCTTGTCTGGTTAGGAATTACTTTACACATTAATAGACTATTTTGGGCCTCTCCTTCCATAAAGCTCTTTAGCACAAGATTAGTTATTCTTCAGACTCGAACAACAGCAAGAATGGAAGCCAATCTTAAGGAGATTTAGGGTCTGGGGAGGCATTCCAAGGAAGTGCACAATATATCTACTTAAGAGGATTCTGAAGGGATGATGTCACACACAAAGGCAATTCCGTTGCCCGTAGCAAGGTTCCACATCACTCCTGTGGAAACACCTTAGCTTCTCCTTGAAAAAGTGCTTCCAGATACTCCAACACACATCTAGTCTTGGAAATGTTTTAACACACAGTCAGGAACTTTGTAGCAGGAACTCCTTTGCATATTAGGCCACACACCCCTGATGTAGCCAATCCTCCAAGAGCTTACAGGGTTCTCAGTACAGGGCCTACTGTAAGCTCCAGGAGGATTGGCTACATCAGGGGGTGTAGCCTAATACGCAAAGGAGATCCTGCTACAGGAAGAGCCCTGCTTTTAGGAATAATGGTTAGTGGTCCTTGTGACTGACTAGTTGAGTCTTTCCAGCATAGATTCCATGTCAAAATACTGCTCCACAGAAAATCCCTGACTTTCACACTGCAGTGCCAGTTTTCTAATTTGCTTGCTTCTCTTTTGCCCTCTACAATAGGCTCATCCCAGTTATTAGTTTAAAAGTGTTAAATACCACACCTGACTAAGGTTACGCATTCAGTGGCCAGAATACTCACAATTAATTGTTCCTCCTTCTCTCCCGTCTCCTTTATGATTATTTCAATCTCCTGATTCAGTCCCTCTATGCTGTTGCGGAAACGCGAGCCTGTTGACTTGGCGATTGGCATCACGGGGACGAGCACACTCTTTGGGACAGGAGCCTGAAACCCCAAACGAGGACAACCAAGATTACACTTCTCTAGCTTGAAACAGGAAAACTAGAACATAACTCATTCATGTGCTATTAAGAGGACACTGAAAATCATCCAGAAACTGTGACTATTGGCACAAAGATAGATAAATGTGTGCGTAGTTGTTATTAAATAGTGTGAAATGAAGAAGATGATGATATTGGATTTATATCCTGCCCTTTACTCTGAATCTCAGAGTGATCACAATCTCCTTCACCTCCCCCCCACACAGACACCCTGTGAAGTAGGTGGGACTGAGAGAGCTCTTACAGCAGCTGCCCTTTCAAGGACAACTCCTGTGATAGCTCTGGCTGACCCAAGCCCACTCCAGCAGGTGCAAGTGGAGGAGTGGGGAATCAAACCCAGTTCTCCCAGATAAGAGTTGGCGCACTTAACCACTACACCAAACTCAAATGAGCGTTGTACAGACAATGAAGATGACACAGAAAATCCTCAGCACTCACTCTGAAAAGTGATTTGCACTTTATGTTAAGTAGCACAATCTCACCTGGCATTGGTTAATGGCTGCATGATTGCCATGGAATGGAGACTGCCGCTCCTTCTCGCGATGGTGCCTGCTGCTGTGTTTGCTCCTCTGCAGCTGTTGTCGTAGCTTGGCAATCTGATGGGACAATCAAGCATTTTAGATTTCCTGCATTTTACAGCACGGACATTTCTCCACACCTACCCTGTCAAAATGTACATCAAGTATTCTTACTCTACCAGATGCTTTATTTTGGAACAGCGGCCAGCTTGCTAAAAATTAAAAGGCTTATTCTCTCCTGCCCACAACGTGCTGACAGATCAACAAGGCACACGTGCACACCCTGCCCCCAAAAACTCAGGCCGGTGGCAACTTTGGTCTGCCTCCATCTCTATTGGGGGAAAGAAAAAAACATGGTGTCCAGCTGGGCATGGCCACCCCACTCTTGTTCTGCAGTTCTCACATTATCACGTGCCTGCCCACCCCCCACTCAACACGGGATGGAGTAGCAGGAAGAATGATACTCAAATTAATATCAGCATCTTCATCAGGGCCTGGAGAGATTCTCCCACCTCAATGAGAACCTGTGACCAAGCTGAACCTCTGCTGGGTATGTAACTTCCCACCTATTGGCAGCTGTCTCAAATGAAGTTGACTTCAATGAATACGGGACTTATCACGGTTTCGCAGGGCCTGCAAGACGGAGCTCTTCCGCCAGGCTTTTAATTAATCCAGCTGGTGTCCTTGAAAGTCATCACTTCCCCCAGCATTTCACCATTATGGTGTTTTGCTATGCTGTTAGGATGCTGTTTACCGCATACGTCTGTAAGATTGTTTACTGTGCTGCTCCGGTTTTGTAATGTCTGTTTTTATATTATTTTAACTGTTTTTTATTGTTGTAAGCAGCCCCGAGCCCACTTGCGGGATAGGGCGGGGTAGAAATCTAAATCTAAGTTGCCCAGTTGCTTGTTGCTTAGTCACATCAGGCACTGTAGTGTGAAACTATCCTAAGTGCACTGTAACCGAACTGAAGAAATTCATTACCTCATATACATGATGATTCTGACAATTATAAAAAACACTAAAAAGGTAACACCATAGAGAGTTTTTGTCACCTTTTAGTAACAGTAACTTACTGTCCTACTTACATTGGGTATTACTTTCCTAGCATTATCTCCTAGCATTAAAGTCACATTAATTATTTGCCCAGTGGACTAATTTCTCCACAGTGGCATTCAGTTCCCCATTTGAGCTTTCTTTTCTGCACTGCTTCCTGTCTTTAAGCCAAGCAGGTAGCTTGTTATTCCTTTGAACTGTATTGCTGTTTTCTCATTTACAGGTAGCATGCAGTGCTCCCTCTAAGCTGAGTTAGCATGAGGCAGCTCACAGTTTTTCAGCCTTCGCCTCACACATTTTTGTCTTCGCTCAGGAAAAATGGCCGCAGAGCAAAGTAATTTATGCGGTAGCCAAATCGCTTGCTCACAACTTTAACACCAGTAGCTTACGAAGTACAATTTTTGCTCACAGTTTAGAGGGAACATTAGTAGCAATGCAGTCACTCTGGGGCACATGGAAGCAGAGTGCAGGCACGTGCATGGGGCTTTGGCAAAGCTGAACACAAACACAATGGATTTCCTAACCTCCTTGAGTTGGTCTGTGCTGCCCCAGGATGCTGAACGCTTATGAGAGCCTTTCTTCTTTTCCAAATACTCTTCGGCCCAAGCACTCTCAGTCTACAAAAAAACAAATAAAACCATACAGGCAATTAAAAAAAAACATAACCTCAATAGAAGGTGGGTAAACACAAAGCAATGGTTAAAATCAGAATCAGGTTAAAAACATTTAAAATGCCCTCATGTTTGATACTAAGGTATTTGAGGTCTAGTCACTCTTAAAACCATGAACCTATAAGCACTACACACTAGAACCCATCTTTCTATGTATATAATGGCAGCAGATGTATCCAGCATGGAGACAAACTAATAGCGGAGGCTTGTTTGTGTTTTATTGAATTATACTTATCATTTTAATGTTTTTCAAATGTTTTAATATTTTTATATGCATCACTCTTGGGCACCCTGATCAGGTGGAAAGGCAGCATACCCAATGTTTTAAATACATTGGCCATATTTTGCTGGCTAATTCAGAGCTTACAGAACAGTCTGATAGCCCAGAGTTATCGCCATTTTCTCTCTACCTCATGGAGATTTCCTGTTCTAAACAATATCAGTCCTGGAATATCCTCAGTGCTCAATCTTTAGCAAGGGCTTTCATTCAGTGTCCCTGAACAAGCATTTACCAGAGACACATTATTAAAATTACAGATTCTTCCTTCTATATCCACAACACAAATCCAAGCAAGCTACGTGAGCAAAGGTTTTGGGATTGTGCTTGCAAATATCATATAATGGGCCTTTTTGGTTGCAAACATATGTTTCTGTTGCTGTCACAAATTCTTAAACATGCTTATCAGGAGGTGAACAAAAACTGGAATCTTTGACTCAATGACCAAAGTCAACTGCATCTAAATCAATCCATCGTGACTGCTGCATGTCTCACAAAAGTAAACCGTTAGCCAAGGCAGTTGCCAGTTCCTGAAATTAAACATGTTATCCAAACTGACTCCCAAGTTCCACTTGCAAGATATGCAAAATAGCACTTGTGGTATCCCGACACACATCCTCCACACAAACAAGCTTGGCCCAGTCTTGGCCCAGTCTGAGGGGAAGGAAGACGTGCAAACCTACTCATAGTTGCTGCAGCTGCATTTAAATGTCTGAAAGGGATAGTATGTTTGTGGAACTTGCTACTCGATGCAGGCAATGTGTGCGCGCTTCCATTTTGCATACAACAATGCATGCAGACCCCGGTATGAACCCCTCCAAATGTTGCAACAAAGCTTCCTTGTTTGATCAAGTTCCAAGGCCCTCTGGTAGCTGTATGTGGGCACCTCACAAACCTGGAGTTTATTGATCTACACATGGGATTAAACTGAGATTTTAAAATCCCAGTTTGCAGGAGTAAACAAACTTCAACAGGCTGAGGCACCTGCATTTGAACATCACAGCAAACTGGAGGTTGATCAGACCAGGAAGTTGTGAATCTAGCTTAGTACATAAGCAGAGGAAGAGAAAAGGCTGTTCGGTACCTGGTTATGTACAGTATTCCTGGGAAGAAACAAGCATTTTCAGCCAACTGATATTTTGATTATTTATACTGCTTTCCTTCCTCAAGCTTTGCCTCAAACGGGCAGAGCATCCACCCTGATATGGTGGAACCACAGGCACAATTATGGGCCGCAACAGTGGGCCTGCATTGACTGAGGCCAAGTCTTACGTACAGAATATGCAGTTTCCCTTAAAAGCAGACCAAGTGAGTACATAACAGTCATACTGCAATACATGTGCTTTTACAGCCTTATATTAGCAATATAGGTTATTCTTCAGTCGTCCAACACCTCTCCACATTAGCAATTTTTTTTAAAAACACTGTAACGCAACTTCCTCAAAATTTGCCTTTTGGGAATCAAGTGCCATAACTGCACTAGAACAATACACTTTGCCTCTGGTGGTGGCAATATCTCATCCCAAAGTTAAATCATGCCCATAATGAGTCTGCTTCGGCGGGGAGGGCAGGATATAAGCTGAATTAATAAATAATAAATAATTTGCACTTTCCTAAATTGTTTATCAACAGGACTTCCATTAGTAGTTTTGCTTAGAACATGCTCTGCCTGCTCGTTTCTGGTCTAGAAGTCATTTCTTTGCATTTACTTGCGCTGTTCATAGTCCTCCAAATCTGTCAACAGCGACGATAGGAATTGACCAGCCACTTGCAAACTGCTGGATGTGGGTCAACTGCTTACAAACAGCAGAAAGATGAAGCTAATTTTTAGAAATGTCAGAAAACTGTTCATAGCACTGAATGAACCAACTTCTGAGCTGCAGTGAAAAAGAATAAGCAGCAGAGGGGGGGCAGCACAGTAGCTCATCCCAACTGTTCTGCTAGGGATCTGCAGGTGCTGGAGGCCAACCGAACCCAGTCCAGAGTACGGGAAACTCAGACAAGGAGCGCTTCTTCAGCTGTTTATCTCATGAATGTCCCCAATGTCACCCACTTTCCCCTTGCTTTGACAGCCATCTGCCACTCCAACGTCCCCTTTTCCCTCCCCTTGAACGGTGAGTAACCTCCACCCCCCCTAATGCGCAGACAGGGTTTCTCGCGAAATCTGTGCCGGAGCAGCCACAACTAGCAGCACATATGGTCCTGGCCCTCAATACACAGGAGCACTTTCAGCAGCTGAAACTACAATGAACCGCGAAGGCAACTGGAGATGGACACTCCAACACAGCAGTCCCCGTTCTCTCCTGCCCCCTCCATTATTTCAGGGCCCAGTTCTTAAACCTGGACCCATCCCAGCAGCATTTGTCTGCCCATTCATCCACCGTGACACATTCAACAGAGACCACCTCCTGATCCAGGAACTGAACAGCCCCTCATGCCCATGCATCCAGCATGGAAAGTATGCAAGATATACAATAAACGAGTTCTTCAGAATGCTGGATAGAATTTCATTTGCAGCTTACCTGTGTCGACTTGTCTCTCATGCAAGGTGCTGCCTGTCCATGATTCTCACGAGGCCATTGTCCAGCAAGGTACGGAGCAGCTAGGATGTCTAGAGAAGGCGTGCGGCGAGAAACACTGGAAGGGCTTGACGACGGTGGCCGTTGTTTATCAACTAAAAGGAAACGCATCTCCATGAGTGAACATAAAACACACACACAGATCATGCACAGTAAGCCCCGGTCTGGCTTACGACTTCACTTGTAAACCCTTTGAGTGCCACTTATATCTTTGCCCAGTACACTTAATGGATGGGGAATTGAACCCAGTTCTCCAGAATAGAGTCTGCAGCTCTTAACCACTACACCAAACTGGCTCTCCACTGAATACTAAAAGACTAAATTCAACTGCAGATTCAAAGTAGAATAAGTGATGCTCTCATAACATAATTACAAAGTTATTAATGAAATCTGAGAAATTAACAATTCTGTAGTTAGCTGTGAGAGCTTTTCATTTAAGGAACATAGTATTAACTATTGAAAATAAAGTTTAACTACTTACACTTAAGGGTAGCAAATACCAAGCACCAACATTTCACCAGGCACACTTTTAGATTCAATGGTATCATTGTGTACCTGGGAAGTATGTCTGCTTGTGGAGGGCAGTGTGCATCCACAATTTTCAACTCAAGCTCACAGAACACACCCCATACTGCCCCATTGTTTCCTCCAATCAGGGATGGGCATGAATCAGCTAACAAAAGTTCATCACAAATTTTCACCAATTCATGGTTCACAAATCAATGTTTGCGAACTGGAGAACCACCACAGACTTTCACAATTTTTGATGCAGTCTGTGAAGAGCAGAAAGCAAGAGGTTTAAACTCCTGCTTTCTGCTTCTCACAAAAAACAGTTGAGTTCCCTGTTGGTCAGCTGTTGGGTTTCAAGGGCTGGGAGCCGCTTGAACCACTGCTTTCTGCTCCCTGTGAAAAGCAGCTAGGAGCAGAAAGCAGAGGGCTCACAAACCAAGCTTTAAATGGTTCACAAACCAAAATGAACTGGTTCCATTTGCAAACCAACCTCCCAGTTTGTATCAGTTTGTATTTCAGCCATGAACCAAACCACAAAAATGCAGTTCATGGCCATCACTACCTCCAGCCCTCAGGAGGAGCTGCAGCAGAAAGGAGGGCAGGAAAGATTTACTCTGAGACCAATTTCGCACTAGAGCTTTAATCCTGGTTTAACTCTGTTCCCAAACCGATTTTCTGCACTAAAACCATAGAATCATAGAGTCATGAAGTTGGTCTCTCTGATTCTCTGATTCTAGTGCAGAAAGTCAGTTTGGGGATAGAGTTAAACCAGGATTAAAGCTCTAGTGCGAAACTGGTCTGAGACTGACTCCCTACCAGCCTTGCTGGTCTCAAGCTCATCTTCACCACAGGACTTCCATTGGATTTTGAACAAGCTGCCCTGGGGCTGCAACTCACTTCACCTCTTTCCTGCAGCAAACAGAAACCGGTTTTTAGAGGATGTTGTTTGCTGCGTGAAAGAGGCAGAGTGAGTTGCAGCCCCAGGGCAGCTAGTGTGAAATCCGATGGAAGTCCTGCAGAGAAGAGGAGAGTGAGAGCGGCATAAGGCTAGTGGGGAATCGGTCTGAATAGAGCTTGTGATTACGTTTGCTAGATTCAACCTACTGGAGGAATACAATGGAGGTTTATAAAATTATGCATGAGGTGGAGGAAAACTTCCTAGAGTTCAAATGCTATAACTCAAGATACCCTGTAAAGCTGATGGGCAGCAGACACATATGTACTCTATCATGCAAAGATTAACTTATGGAATTCACTGCCACCTGATACAGCAATCGCCATTAGTTTAACTAGCTTTAAAAGGGGATTAGACTAATGGATGGACAATCCATCCATCCATGGCAATTAGCAACAATGAATACATGGGACACCCATTTTCACAATAATAGAACTCTGAACCCCAGTGTTGGGTGGCAACAGGAGGCGGCTTTGGCTTCTGTGCCTTGCCTGCAGCCTTCTGAAGGTATCTTCTGGTTGGCCACAGCGGGAACCAGGATTTTGGACTGGATGGGCCGATCTGGCACAGCTGCTCTTGAGTTTGACCCACAAGCAGGAAGTACCTTGGGGCTACTTTCTGAAGACTGAATGGTTTTGAATCCATTTTGAATAGCTTTGAATTGGTCTTTTGGGGGGGGGGGGTCAGAAGGGTAAATTACAACTTTCACTCTACATTACAGCTCTGATACATTGTTTTAAACACAGTCATATTTTGAAACTCACGGCCACAATCAGAATTTAATAAAGCCAAGTCAAAGTAGGAGAACGTCCCAATTGCTTATGCTTTTGCCTTCAGCAGGAATCCTTCCTTTTGGCTGCTTTCTGGGGGAGTCACACAGCTGGCAGGAGAAATATAATATCTGGGGGGGATATAATGACCATGGTGTTGGCAAAGCAGCCACCAAAAGGCCAACGGGCCCATTTCCAAGAACCGAGCATTTCAGACTCTGCAGTCACTCCCACCCCAGAAAGCAATAATTGCAGTGGCACAAATTCAGTGCAGCACTAGTGTGTAGGATGAACACCCTCCCGCCCTTTCCCTATAAAACTTTAAGAGCACCTGAAACAACGGCCAGTACTAATAAATCTGCCCATTATAGCAGTGCACATTTTACTGCAGTAGTGTATATATTCTTGCCAAATGTGTCTGAAGTATAATATTTTAAAATGCGTCATTGCTCAGCAGGAAAGAAGACTGGGTTAGCTGCAACACAGTTTAAATGACATCAGCTGTTCTACGGATGGGAAAGATTACGCTCACTAGGCTTCAACTGTTGAACCAAGTGAGGGGGGGGGGGAAATGGAGGCCAGCAAGAGCAACCAGCTGCAGACAGACAAAAAGAAAAAGCAGGCCATTATGCTATGAAGCACTACTTGCTTGGTGTGCCTCCCCCCACATATCTGGTGTATTATTTGGTTTACTGAAGATTCCAAAAGACCTCTCTACGCAAGGCGACTGTGTTCAAACCTGCTTTGAATCTAGCCAATTCACCATCACACACCACATGAGAAGAAATGTATATGCGAACCAGTATGTGGCACCACTCAAGCCAAAAGTGTCAAGTAAAATAAGTCCCCTTCAGGAACACACGATCACTCCCACTGTTCAAAACACGTTTTCATCACGGCTGTTCTTAATGTCGCTTGGCAGAGCATCACGGCGTTAGCACTCAAGGGACGAGAACCCTTTCGATGAGGGTTTTTATCTTGGCACACAGGGTGCCATGTAGAGTGCATGGTGGAATTGTACTAGCAAAACTGTTTTAATGTGCTGCCTCCAATAAGAGATGGAAGAATTGAGGGGGGAGGGAGGTGGCTGGTTAAAAAAGCCAACTTCAGCTTTATATTGCACTGGGATCAAAGAATCAGGCACACCACTCTCGGTGTTAACAGAAAATACTGCAGTTAAAAATAGGATTGATTAAATTGTTAAAATCATCTTTCAGGTCATCACCTGATATTTCAATATACATCAACGTAACAAACTCATTAAACCAAAACTTTTGTTATCTTGAAAAATGGAATCCATTTGCCAGATAGCAAGTACATTGAAGATTTCAAAAAGAATGAACCACAGGTAAAATGTCCACCTTGGGGTGTTAAGGATTATAAACTGGGCACAGGTACTGCATTTACTAATGCTATTATTAGGGCTCAGAAGCTGGCAAGTCATCCTGGAAATTCTGATATAGCCAACATTCTCCCTAGTATTGTCTGTTCCCCCATTTTATGGCCTCTAAGTTCAAGATCCTTTCATCAACTGCTAAATGTATTAATATTGGTAATAATCCAATGTCCTTATGGAAAATATGCATCTCCTTCAATTCTGCAAGAGCCAGTGTTTCAAAGTGAGTGAGTTCATTGCCTAGTCAGACCTGTGGTTGGCAGTTGGTTTCCACCTTGACATAGCTGCCTCCAGACAGGCCTGGAGGATGAGGAAGCTATGACACCACCACCCCACCCGATGCAGACCACGAGCCAGGGATGCAAGTCCATCTTCTCCAGAAAACCTCTTCTGTTCACGTTCTGCAATTTCATCCCGGCACCCAGGCAGATTTGAGGAAGAGAACAAGCTCACCACTAAGCAGAAAGACCTCCACAGCAGCCATCCAGCAAAAGAGCAAGCCAGCCATGGTGAGGTGGTAGTGTCTTTACTCCCCCTTCTCCACAGCCAGCTTGCTCTCCTGCAGGTACCTGGGCAATCTCATGTTCTCACCTGAGCTGCTGTGGCAACTGCAGGAAAGCAGAGAGAGAAAAACAGGGCTTCTTCCAAAGAAAAGATTCACAGTTCTACTAACTGGCTCGGAGCAGGCTCCTACTGGGCGAAGCAGACTTCTCATCCTCTCCCTAGAATGAAGCAGAGCTTGACCAACTTGCTTTCACCTGAACTTCAAGCCTCATGCCAGAGAGAGAGAGAAAGAAGACCACAAGGGAAGGAAACAGTGCACTACCTATTTCCTTTTCCCTTCTGTGAAAGCCCCCACAGCATCTTCCCCCTTTCCTGATCCCTTCTCTCCTTCCCACTCTTCTAGCCAACCTACCTTTACCTGCCCCACTGTCTTCAGCTTTCCCTCCTTCCCTCTCCCTGGCAGCCTCTACTCAGGAAAACTCTTCTGGGACCCAGCTGCAACATGGAGAATGATGGGGGGGGGGGGAGAGGGAAACCTCATTTTCCATCATATTCCCTTTGCCACACCATTGCCCCTCTTTCCCTACTCCTGGCAACTCAACTTTTCCTGCATCTTTCTCTGCTTCCCACCCATCAAACAATCTCTATTATCCTGCCCCCAAGCATCAGCTACATTTATTATTCAGGGGTGTCAAACTCATTTGTTATGAGGGCCAGATCTGACATAAATGAGACCTTGCTGGGACAGGCCATGTCAGGCTGGGCCATGTGTGTACTTATTTAAGATTTGGTAGCAGAGATATAAATTTTATAAAAAACACAAACACACACACATTTTTTAAAAAAAAGACTTAAAACATGCTTAAAACATTAGCACTCATTGGTCTTAAAGATGCTTTCTTTGTATTTCTCCCATGGGAACTGGGCAAAGGAAGCTCTGGCTCTTTCCTTTTTTCCCCAGGGGACTGGGAGGTGGAGGAGCCTCAGCCAATAGAAGGGAGAGAGGCTTGGCTCAATAGCTCTGCTGTGTGATTGAGAGAGCCTGGCAAAGCAAGCTATTCCTCCCCAAGGGAGTAGCTTCAGCCAATGGAGAAAACAGGTTTTGCTCTGTAGCTCCTGTGCAATTGAGTAAGCCTTCCAAAGCAAGCTGTTATGCAGAAGAAAGCAAGAGAGAGGGAGAAGGAAGCAGATGGCAGCCAGTTGCTCGAGGGCCTGATAGGAGCCCTCCGGGAGCCTGATAGGAGCCCTCCGGGAGCCTGATTTGGCCCCCGAACTGCATGTTTGACACTCCTGATTTTTTTAATTTATACCATGCCTTTCTTTGCAACAGGAACCCAAAACAGTCTACACCACTTTGGTCAAGAGAACCGTTTAGTTACAAGTCCCTGTTTTAAGGATTATATCAATAGCTATGCACTTTTGTTTAAGGAAGCATCTTCCTTGTATTGAGAAAATACCTGATGTGCAAATGGGAGACTTCATTTCAATCAGTTGTTAAACTACATGGTTTTTTTAATGAGATCGACCATTGAGTACTTACCGTGAAGGGTCCTTCTCTGAGGACAGGACACCTTGTGGGTGATTCCCAACCCATCAGTAGGGACGCAGGACTAAATTTTCAACTTTCTGTTTCCGTTGGGAGTCACCCTCAACTCAGTTCGGCAACTCCTGCAAGCAGAAGAAACCTTCCTTCTAACTCAAAAAAATATAACTGATATAACCACTGGAACTAGAATAAGGCAACAAAAACAGGCCAGAAACAGATAGCATAGTTGAAAAAACAGGGTAACAGGAGTATTCACACTTTCTTGAGAACCTATAACTTGAGTTTTTCTCTCTGTTTCTGCTTCATATAAATATTTTTAGATATCTGATGCACGTTGATGGCGAGAATTAAAGGGTAGGGCCAAGGTGTCCTACTATCCTCAGAAGAGAAGGACCCCTCACAGTAAGTATGGTCGTTCTCCCTCTGAGGCATAGGACACCTTGTGGGACATCTTAAAAGCAGTGTCCCTAGATAGTGGGAGGGATCTCACCACTGGCGTCCCTCAGAATATGTTGCAGCACTTTTCTTCCAAATGCGGCATCAGCAGAATCATATGCATTAATTCTGTAATGCCTGATAAAGGTTGAGATTGATGACCACGTAGCCACTCTGCAAATTTCCTCTACAGATGCCCTGTTAAATAAGGCTGCATTTGCTGCTGCGCTTCTCACCAAGTGAGCTGTAAAACCTTGTGGCGGCAGAAATTTTTGAGCTTTATAGGCCTCAGTAATACATAAACGTAGTGATTTGCTAATGGCAGCATTAGACAATCTTTTGCCTGTGTGGGGTGGAAATATATTTATGAACAGAGAATCTGTTTTGTGGCAGACCTTGGTTCTCTCAATAAAGAATCTTAGAGCCTGTCTGACGTCCAGTTTATGCCACAACTTCTCCTTGGAATGTACTGGATGTGGACAAAATGAGGGTAAGTAGATCTCTTGAACCCTATGAAAACTAGAGTCCACCTTTGGTCTAAATGTGGGATCCGTTCTGAGGACCACCTTGTCCATGTGGAAGATACATAAATCCTTGTGGACTGAAAGCGCTCCCAATTCAGATACTCTTCTGACAGAAGTTATGGCCACCAGAAATATAACCTTAATTCTAAGGAATGACAAGGAAATCTCTTTTACAGGCTCAAAAGGCAATTTTCTTAATGCAGTGAGCACCGTGTTTAATTTCCAAGTAGGAAATCTATGCGACTGGGGAGGGAGAGAAAGTGTAGCACCTCTCAAAAGCCTAGTGATATGAGGATGTCTATTCAGCCCATTTTTGCCATCTAAATTTAATACAGAAGCAAGTGCTGCCACTTGACAATGAAGTGTGGCTGCTTTGAGCCCTGAATTTAAGCTGTCCTGAAGAAATTGTAGAATTTCTTTCACCCTAGGTTTCAAAAGGTTAATCTTTTTCCTTCTGCCCCAGCAGACAAACGCTTTCCAGATCACATTAAATATACGGACCAGAGAAGGTCTCCGAGAAGCTAACAACGTTCGTGTAATCTGATCCGAGTATCCCAGATTTAGCAACTTCAATCTCTGAATTTCCACGTGGTCAAATGAAACCACTCCAGGCATGGATGACATATCGGCCCTTGATACAGCATGTCTTCTGATACTGGCAAAGTTAGCAGAAGATCTGTTGATAACTCTTGAAGATCCGCAAGCCAGGGACGTCTTGGCCAGTATGAAGCTACCAGTATTATCTCAGCTTGAAGTAGTCTGATTCTCCTTATCAGCCTTGGTAAGAGTGGAATTGGTGGAAAAGCAAATAGTAAGGTCTGCCACCACTTGGCTGTTAATGCGTCTGTGGCCTCCGCTTTCGGATGAAAAAAGTGTGTGAAGAAGCGCTTCAAGTTTGTTGTTGTACGGGGATGCAAATAGATCCACTTCTGGTTGGCCAAAGTGATCCACTATCATCTGGAATACGCTGTGCTTCAATGCCCATTCTCCCTGACGTATTTGCTGACGACTGAGCCAATCTGCTTGAATACTGGTAGAGCCCTTCACATGTTCCGCTCTTATCGAAGCTATGTGAAATTGTGCCCAATTTAACAGATGAGTTGCTTCCTTGAGAAGAAGAGTAGACTTGTATCCTCTTTGTCCGTTTATGTATGCTTTCGCAGAAACATTGTCTGTTCTGACTAATACGTGGCAGTTGTTGATCCTTGCGGCAAAATGGATCAACGCTAGTCTGACTGCCCTCAGTTCCAAAACATTGATCGGAAGCTTGGACTCCTCCTGGTTCCAGGAGCCCTGGACTGGAATGTTGAAGCATGTGGCTCCCCAGCCTGATAGACTGGCACCCATATATTTGAATCCATTCTCCGATCCAAAACTGTTTTCCCTGAGTCAGGTTGGAAGTTTTTGTCCACCAGCGTAGGTCCATCTTTAGTTTCAGTGGAACCGTCAATGAACAGTCCATTTTCTTTGAGATGCGGTATTGGTAGGGTCGTAAGAAGTTCTGGAGTGGTCTGGAATAGAACCTGCCCCATTGGATGACATCTGTTGTTGCAATCATTAAGCCTTGTAGTGCTGCTAACGACATTAGAGATGAGTTCTTGCTCTGAATCACTGCTGCGGTCGCTTCCCTTTTCTTTTGCATCTTGTGAAGTGGTAGAACTAGGCAATTCTGTAATGTGTCTATTATAACTCCCAGGTGTTCTAGGTGATGCATTGGCTCCAGTGAATTCTTGTGATGGTTGATTTTGACTCCTTGGCTCTGCAGAATCTGGATGGTCTTGTTGGTGTCCAACTGTGCTCTTTCCAATGTTGGTGCTCTTATAAGGCTGTCGTCTAAGTAAGAGTGAATGTAAATACCCTGTTCCCTCAGCAGGACGACTAAGTGACCAATACTTTGGTGAACACCCTTGGAGCCGCTGATAAGCCAAACGGTAGTGCTCTGTGTCAAGTGTGCTTATTTCTGTAACATAATGGGTTCTTAGACAATGAGCAGATCTCCCGCTCTTTACTGCTCCCCCCTCTCCTTACGACCGTGGGGCAAGTAATAAATCCATCTAGCCCAAGGATGTTTATGCTACAGCCTAGCTGGTACCACTTTCAAGTCATCTCTCCCACATGTTCACACAGACAGTCCTTATCTTCTGCTAGAGAAGTGTGAGAATGGGAGATGTTTTTAGTAGCCTAAACTCCTTAGTGAGAAAAGAGATAGTGTTAGCAACCTTTGAACCCGTGACTCAAGTATGCATCTGTAATGTAACCTTTGAAGTTATCCTATATAGCAACTGTGTAACTCTGTATACGCCATTACTCCCAAGGCTTGTGTCCTTGGTACAGCTTCTGAGTTTCTTTAATAAAACAGCTTTGATTTAAAAACAAAAGACTGCTTATTGAGAAATATCGACGCTTGACACTCTGCATACGACGTTTGACACCAACTGCATATGATGGTTGAGATAGCAAAATCGAAGGAACCTTCTGTGACCCACAAAGATTGGTATATGTAGGTACGCCTCCGTGAGTTCTATTGAAGTTAATAGTTCTCGTAGTTGTAGGGCTTCTGTTACCGAACGCAGTGTTTCCGTTTGAAATATATCTTTGACAGGATGAATGTATTCAGATATTTTAGATCTAACACTGCTCTCCAGTCGCCTGATCTTTTCGGCACTGTGAAAAATATCGCATAAACTCCTTTCTTCTGTTCTTCTGGAGGAACGGGTTCTATTGCCCTTATTTCTAAAAGATGCTGAATTGCTTGAATTGTGCGATCTTTTTACTGGATTTGTATGACTTGGTGAGCAGACAAAGTGGTTGCATGGTATTTGACTGAATTCTGTTTTGTAACCATCGGAGACTACTTCTTTGCCCCAAGCGTCCATTGTTGAATTCTGCCACTGATGTTGAAAATGGAAGAGGCGTGCTCCAACTGGAATTATACCGTAGTCACGCTTTGGTTTGTTGTCTCTGTCCGATCTTTCTGTCTGTTTGCCTCCAAACTTGTTGAATCTGTTCGAGGTGTTGCGATGAAAGGGCTGTTTATTGGAATTCCAGGCTCCTCTTCTATTGTCTTGTCTAAACCAGGGTAACGTGTGTTGCGCACGAAAGGAAGATTGAAACCCCTGCCTGTTGTCTTGACGACGGAGAAACCTGGGCATAGCCTTCTTCTTGTCTTTAGTATCTACTAGCGTTTTATCTAAGTCTTGGTCGAAGAGGTGCCCTCCGTGAACCGGATAAGACATCACAATATTTTTAGAATGTGTGTCTGCCGACCATGCTCTCAACCAAACAGAACATCTGGCTGCTGTTGATGAAGCAATAGCTCTGGCAGCAAAGATCATGGAGTCCAGGGAGGAGTCTGCCAGGAAGGATACAGCCTTTAAGACCCGATTGGTCCCTTCCACCAGGCGATAGTCTTCCTCTGGGATCCTTGAGATAATTTTCTTCATCCATACAATTGAAGCTCTTGCCACCATGGACCCTACTGCCGATGCCTTAAGCGCCATAGCAGAGGCTTCATGTGCCCTTCGTAAAGTAAACTTTGTCTTCTTGTCAATATGATCTTTTAGTGTGCCTTGGCCATCTTCCGACACCAGACTGTATCCCTGAAGAAATGCAATTGGAGCATCAATTAAAGGAATCTGCAAGAAATTGTTAGTAAAGGAATTAACTGGTAGAGCTTTTTTAGAAATCCTGGGTACTGTTTATTAGCAAATAGTTTTCTTCATTCTGCTCTGATCTGCCTTTCAAAATACTTTGGAAATGGAAAGCCTTGGCATAGGATGCCCATTGTGGAAAAAATTCCATATCCCCTACTATTGATTTTCCAGCTTCCTCCTCCTCATCCTCAACATCAGGATCATTGTGAAGATCTAATGCTGTGAGGGTTCTAATGAGTAAATATTGATAGTCCTCCATTTTAAAGAATCGTTGGGCAGACTTCGAGACCTCAATATTTAAATCTTCCTCATCTGAGAGGAATTCCCCTTCTTTGTCACTGGTTCTATCAGAATGGTCATCTCCTCTAGAGGGATAGGCATCTCTGCCTCTATTTGGAGAAGAAACCTGTTTTTGTGCTGCCTTGGAAGGCCACTTACCCTTCCCTTTTGGTCTTCTAATAGGGGAAGGTGATGATGATGAATGGGAGTGAGATCTGCGTCTCTTTGTACTGCGATGCTTACAAAAGGCCAGCATTTCCTCTCTCATTTGACCTCTAAGTACAGAGAAGAAATAGCTATGGAGCAGCACAGGAACCAAATCCTCTTGTTCAGTACCTGGAGTAGCCTCTAGTCGGTCTATTAGAGTAATGTGTAAAGGCTGCACTAGACTCGGCCGTGGATCGGGGCCCTGAAATTAGTGCTCTACCGCCTGTTGAACAGCCCTGCTCCCATGCCTCACCATCTCTGCCGGACTGGGAAAGATCTGGACGGCCCGAGGCCTGCATTCTGCCTTTCACCGGAGCGTCTTTCTCTTTGCGGCCCGTTTTGGTGCGCCTTTCTGAATGCGCCGTGTGAATGCGGCAACAATGGAAAGATCCGCACAAGCCTCTCTTGGGTCTTGTTGGCTCCACTAACCCTCTGTTCACTCAAGGGCTCGCACTCCCCGCAGGAGAGGAAGCCGTCGTCCTCAGAGTGCCTCATTTACAGGAGCCCACGACGATCTCAAGGCCCGTTAGAAGTAAGTACTGGGCACAAAATAGCAGTTGGGACGCCCGAAGGTGACTCCCAGCCAGGGAAAGGAAATATTGAAAGTTTGTCAGAGGAAAAGATAAGAGAGAGGGTTAGACAATAGAACAGTATGATAGGTAGCAAAGGATCAAGAAATTGAGTAAAAGTAAAAGTATCTAGATGAAGAGAATAATAGTAGCAGATGATCCTATATTCAATGCTCTCCCTACAAAGGCAGGAAAAGAACTGAGTTGAGGGTGACTCCCAACCGAAACAGGAAGTTGAAAATTTAGTCCTGCCTCCCTACTAATAGGTTGGGAATCACCCACAAGGTGTCCTACGCCTCAGAGGGAGAACGGTAAATTTAAATAACTATGCTAAGTTGCCTTGATTTAAAATCAGTTCCCTCTGCTAACTCATGCAGCATCCTTAGCTCACAGGCTCATTGAATAATCAATTAAAATTCACTAATTAATGTAAATACTGAAAAAACTCAAATCATTCATAACGTTTGGGGGGGGGGGTTACTCCCCACCTTAAGCAAAATTCTCTTAAGAGCATTTTGGAAAACTCAAATGCAGATGGAATCAGCTGCCTGATAAAGTGATAGCTATAATGTGTTAAAGTGGTATCAACATCAAAGCAACCTTGCCTGAAAATAAAAATGTCAGCTTGCCAGCTCCATATGCAGTAAAACCAGGCCCACAGAGTAACTCCTCCCATCTAATTGTCACTGTGTATATGTGTGTGTGTGTATATATATAAAGAGAGAGAGGGGGAGGGAGGGGGAGAGGGAGGGAGAGGGAGGGAGGGAGAGAGGGGGGCTACCATTCTCTCTCTCATAAAGATGGAAGACACAGAATATGGTACACAGTTCTTTAAACTGCAGTCAAAATGACAATGTCCCTTCTTAAATATTTAAAATCCTATAGGTGAAGTTTTAAATTTGCCAGTATTTTATTTTTTCCCAAATAATTTGATCCTATCTCTATGTATTTGTCTTCAATTCCTGGTTATTTTCAATTTTATCTGACTTCTTTATGTATGTATATTTGTACTTATATTTCTTTCAATAAATATTGATTTTTTTTAAAAAAAATGACCATGTCCCATAATTATAATAGCAGACTTAACTGCTTACACACCACAAAGCTTACTGTACACAAATGTACGAACAACTGTATAATGGACAAACAGACACAATTTATTGGAGCAATGCTGAGAAACATGCAGACGTTTCCCTGCACAAGCACTGCACTCTTACCCCCTTTTAACTCTGTGGCTTTATTCAGACAATAATGTAGAATCCAAATAGGCATCCTCTTAGCTGCCAATGCTGCTTCAGAATCTTTCATTAAAAATACTATATGCAGCCTCAACAGACTGTGTGGTCTTTTCATTGTTATTCTTCTGCTCTTACGTGCCTACGTTTCTCCACCACCACAACTGTTCAGCTGCTAGTTTCGCATGATGTGACCTACATAACAAGAGATGCACTGGCTTCAAGATAGCAGTTACAACAGCTGGGCTCCTGAACAATAGCACTATTTCAGCAGCGCCTTAATTTTATTAGACTTAATTACACTATAGCCAATGGATGCAATCCTATTCAGTTTTCCTGTACAACCTCGGGCTATTACAGAAAACTGTACTTATTTCAATATACGCAAGCGCCAGGGTACAACACTAAGGGAATGCTTTCATATGTACACATTTGAGGGTAATAAAGAACCCAGTCATAAAGATAAAAGTCGTAGTGCTAATAAAGATTCTAAAAAAATAGGGGTTTTTTGCTATAGGGTCCACCTTTTCAAAGTAATAACTTCTGCACAAAAATACACACACGGTTTCATTCAGGCACTGCATGAATTAAAAAAATCACACATCAATATCAAATTGTCATCTTGCCCTCTGTCCTAAGGTATTAATAAGCCTTGAAAACCTCATTCTGAGGTTACCAATGCTGGTACTCTATAGAAACAGTAAATATAGAATGCAGCTTAGCTCTGGGTTTTTTAAAATTAATATATGTGCCATCAAGAAAGTTAGGACAGGAAAGGTACCGTTAAATCCAAAACTGGCACTCACTTTCTGTGGTAGATAACCAGGAAGGAAGAAAATGTTTTAAAGAAGATGCTTGGTTTTTTACAGCTACAAATGACTAACATTTTTAATAGCCAACGCATGAGCACTGGAAGCTAGATTATACCAAGTCAAGCCATTGGTTCCCTTAGAACCGTACACTACCTGGCAGACAATCTCCACAATCTCTGTCAGAGGAAGGCCTCCCCCGACACCTGCTACCTGAGATATAGTCCTTGGAATCTCCAAGTTAAAGAACCTGGAACCTTTTGGGTGTAAAACATGTATTCTATTATTGAACCACTGTTCTGTATATAGAGACAGGCAAGGCTTTTTTGTAGCAGGAACTCCTTTGCATATTAGGCCACACCCCCTGATGTAGCCAATCCTCCAAGAGCTTACAGGGTTCTTAGTACAGGGCCTATTGCAAGCTCCAGGAGGGTTGGCTACCTCAGGGGGACATGGCCTAATATTCAAAGGAGTTTCTACTACAAAAACAGCCCGGAGACAAGACAGCTAATAAAGGTTTGTGTGCAACTTCCACAAATTTCTTTATGCTAAATAAAACTATACTCCATAAGACAAAGCATCAACAGTGCCAACTGTACTAACCACCTCTTTCAGAAGCCTGTCAGTTAAAGATATTCCGGCTGCCTCTGAGGGGCTATGAAAGAACAGACTGGAGAGGCGCCTCCTTCAGACAGGGAGTTGGACAGCAAGGATGCCAGAGGACAGACAAAGCCCCACTTTATCCAGCCATATTCTTCACAACAGCTGCATGAGCTATCATAACACAGAATGGCTTGAGTTCTGCTACTTTCTCATGAGCAGCAGCTCTACCTGACAGTCATCTTGGGCCAGTCACTGTCTTTCAGCCTAACCTATCCCAGAGATGTCATGGAGATAAGATTAGAATAGGAGAACCGGGTAGATGCATTCAAAGTTTGTTCTCGGCTAAGAGAGCCAGTTTGGTGTAGTGGTTAAGTGTGCATAATCTTATCTGGGAGAGCTGGAATTGATTCCCCACTCCTCCATTTACAGCTGCTGGAATGGCCTTGGGTCAGCCATAGCTCTCGCAGGAGTTGTCCCTGAAAGCGCAGCTGCTGTGACAGCCCTCTCAGCCCCACCCACCTCATAGGGTGTCTGTTGTGGGGGGAGAAGATATAGGAAATCGTAAGCCACTCTGAGTCTCTGATTCAGAGAGAAGGACAGGGTATAAATCTGCTGTCTTCTCTTCTAATACAGGTACATTTTGCAACATTCTACATAAAAATCTGTTCCCTGGCTTTGTCTCTACGCCCCAACTATAGGGGAGCTCCTCCTAGGACACCACTAGGGATGGGCATGAACCAAATTCTAAAATGAAGCTCGCTGCAAACCCAGCCCGATTCGTGGTTTGCGAACCTTGGTTCTTGCCCACTCCCAGTCACCACACAGGAGCATTCTGAAGTCTACAACAAGGACATACTTTGGCCGTGGCTCTGTGATTGGGTGCTCGGCATGCAGAAGGTCCTGGGTTCAATCCCTGGCATCTCCATTTTTAAAAAGGACCAGGCAGTAGATGACGTGGAAGATCTCAGCCTGAGACCCCAGAGAGCTGCTGCCTGTCTGAGCAGACAATACTGATGTTGACGGACTGATGGTGTGATTCAGTATAAGTTAACTTTAGGTATATTTAATGTTTGTCCAGGCACACATGGAATACCCGTAGTGTACAGGCTGCACAGCGCCCATGCACTTTCAGTTAGGAAGAATGCTCACCCTACTGCAACACAACACCACATGTGCAAACAAGAACACACGCTTCACCCACACCGCGAACCACACAAGAGGTGGGGGGGGGAGTAAATGCAGATCTGTGCACAGGGCCATCTCCTTCCACCCCACTGCCAGGCTTCAACAAACATGCCCTTGTTATCATGCTGCAATGTACTTGCATCAAGTCAAGCTACTCACTGCAAAAGATTACTCAATCATACAAGCTAAATAATTAAATATAAGACTATTTTGACCAATTCTTTGTGTTATGTTCAGCTTCTCAGAAGAGCACAAGGCACTATGCTGCCGTTTCCAACTTTGCAAATTCATCATTTAGAGTCATCCTAAGTGTGATCGGGCACCAGTCTAGATAAAGACCTCTTTAAGCGATCCTGGATATTGTAAGGCAGAGTTCTTCACAGTCCTCTGCAGAACTACTTTGGTCTAACTGAAGTGAAATCAATGGGCTTAGCCCGATGTAGGATTGCTCTATTAAGTTGTTTTCTTCTCCACATTTTTCTCTTAGTGATTTAAAAGATAACACTGTAAAGCCATCATCACCCTTTAAAAACCCAGGGCTTCTTTTGAACAAGAACACAGAGGAATGCAGCTCCAGCTGGCTTGGTGTCAGGGGGTGAGGCCTACTATGCAAATGAGTAGCTGCTGGGCTTTTTCTGCCAAAAACTCCTGTGTGGGAATAATGGGGACATCAGGGGGTGTGGCCTAACATGCAAATGAGTTCCTGCTGGACCTTTTCTTTAAAGAAAACCCTGGAAAAAATCAAAACAAAAAATCTTTCAGTATAAAACAGGAGAGACACTTAGTGACTCGGGAGCCATCAGTGGCTCTCCTGAGCAGGACCGGATCTACATGTTTTTTTAAAAAATTAAAAAATGATGCCTCCTTATGGGCCATTCTATCTTATGGTCCCATAGAATACAATAGACTCCATATCCAATTTGGCACACACACCCCAATCAGCACCAGGGGCAAGCACCCCCCTCTGCCCCCCTTAGATCCGGCCCTGCTCCTGAGCACCATTCCACAGTGTGGTTCCTGCCCCTCCCCCAATCTTTTGGGAGAGTGGCAAGGCCTTTGTATGGTGGGGCTTGTGGCTGGCAAGGAACAGCCACTGGCGGAGGAAGGGGTAAGTAGCAAGCCTGCCTGAGGTGCAAGCCTCACACAGAAGACGGAATGATGATAACTAAATGTGGCTCTCTGAGATCTGCGGAGTGAACACCAGTCTCTGAAACTGGGACAGTTCGAGGAAGGGCTGGTTCACAGGTACAAGCGAAATAACAATATTAAGGCACAGGCGGAGGAATGACAAGGGAGGCACTGGAGCCCTGAGGCAGCAGGCGGATTGGACTCCGGATGATACAGGCGCTGGGTCACATTTTGAAATGCTACCTTCTGTTAAAGGTTTGGTGCAAACAGAAAACCAGAGAAATGTTCTCTCCCGTTCTTTGTTTGCTGTGCTTTTTTTTTCCTGTTTGCTTGTGATTCAGTATGCAAAGGAGCACTCAAGGCAGCAATTTGCCCCCTGTAATCTCAACTGGGACAGTCCACACTGCCACCTCAGGGCTTTGCCACCTCCACTGCCTGCATGCAGAAATCTGGCCTTCAGATAGAGCCGAGCTAGCTTCCTACAACCACCATCCGCTCATTTTAAAAGGTTTTCCCCCTCCAACGTACAGATACAGAGATTACTATTATTTTCACTGCTTTAAACGAGATTAAAGTGGAAACAGGCAGGCCAAATTAACTGCGTTTTTTACATCTGCAAATTAAGCTTTTTCAAACAGTACAATTTTTCACATCTAAAGATAAGACTGTTACTGTGTATCTAATAGCCAAGAATGGCCTGTATGCTGATCAAAGTATTCCCCCATAGAGGCACACAGGATATACTTCTGGAAACTCCAGACCTGCAGAAAAATACAATGGCTTTTTAAAAAATTGGGCATCTAACTCCCCCCAGAATAGTGCATTATGTATAATGTGGGGGAAACAAAAAACCTTTGGGTTGCATACTGGGTTGCTACAGCAACCCAGAATTACCCCAAATCAGAAAGTAAGGGGAGTGGTGTAGCGGATAATATAGGAAAGCATAGTTGTGAGAAAATAGGGAGTGGGAAAGGGGAAAAAACAGTGGGGCACACAGCTGTAGGCATAAAAAACCACCCAGTTGGGCAAAGGGAGAGGGAAGGAGAAAGCAGAGATCAAGCCAAGGTGGAAGTGACATTTCTCCTCCCCTGTGTGCCCTTGCTGTTCCTCCTCTTGCAATATACAGATCAGAAACTAGAACACGGTGCTGTTATTCTGGGTCCAACCAGCAGAAAAATTATTCATTTGACAAACCCACCTCAGACACTATTCCCCCAAGAGGCAGAGAACATGAAAGGGGGGGGGGAGAAGGAAAGAAATCCAGAGATGAAACAGGAGTTTCAGGGGAGGGGGCCTCCATGAGAACACAGGCAAGGTGTTCTGTAAGCAAGTAAAAGGAAAGAAAGCCTCAGGAATACTGAGCTGAAAGCATTTTACTTCAATTATACCCCACTCTTCTCCCCTGAGTGGCTCCCAACCATCTCCCTTTCTCCGTTTTATCCTCACAACAGCCCTACAAGGTAGGTGGAGTACACGATTGGCTCAAAGTCCCCCATGAAGCTTCCATTGCAAAGTGGGAACCAGAAGCAGGGTCTCCCACATCCCAGTCTGACAATCTTAACTGCTATACCTTGCCGGCTCTCCTAGCACATGACAGGAACACAGCCACCTTAGCATTTTGACAATTAACATATCTGAGGCAGAGCAGCAGCAAGCTCTTCCCTGCTTTGGGCCCAGCTTGTTCACTGTCTCTTCCATTTTTAGCCCAGGAGCCCAGTAGAGCATATGTGGTTCTCGTCTTCCCATTTATTCTCACAAGCCAGTCTAAGAGGTGGGTTGAACGAATGGTGCGCCTGGCACAAGGTAATCAAGTTAGCCTCGGGGTAGATTTGAACCTGGCTCTCCCCTGGCCATAGCCCAACACTATCCATTACAACACACTGGCTCTAGCCCTGGCAATACTCCGGGGAAGAGTATCTTTTTACTTCTCCTTCCCTATGCTTTACAGAAGGGGGAGAAGAACCTAGTGTACAGAACTGTAATAATACCTTTAATTCTGTGCAGGGCTTTTTTTTTTTTTTTAGGAAAAAGCCCAGCAGGAACTCGTTTGCATATTAGGCCACACCCCCTGACATCACCACTGTTTCACACAGGTCTTTTTGTAGAAGAGGCCCAGCAGGAACTCATTTGCATATTAGGCCACACCCTCTGAGGGGCCAGCGAGAATTGAGTTCCGGCTGGAAATTTAGTAATGTAAACTGTGCACCCCTAAATACTACTTTGTAAGGCCCTCTTATTTGATAGGCCATGGCTTGGATCCAGAAATCCTGCTGCACAATTGAGAAGCAGTTGCTGACTCTCCTCACTTTCTGTGCACACACGCACGCACAAACACACAAGAAGCTGCCTTATACTGGGTCAAACCACCAGTCCATCAGTATTGTGCACTCAGACTGGCAGCTCTCTCCAGGGTTTCAGGCAGAAGTCTTTCACATCACCAACCGCCAGGTCCTTTTAATGGGCAATGATGAGGATAGCATTTGGCATCTTCTACATGCAAAGCAAAGGCTCTTCTGCTGAGCCACAGCCTTTCCTCTCCTGCAGTTCTCCCCATATCTGCTCTGGAAGATCCGTCCCCCAGACTCTCTAGAGCAGGGGTGTAAAGCATATGGCTCATGGGATGGAACCAGCCCATCCAGGGCTCTTATCTGGCCTGCAAGCAACTGGTCATTACTTTTGTTTCCAGATGACAACAGCTGTGCAGTATGTCCCAGTGGTAATGCGACAGCAGTGGAAGTGGGAGGGTGGGCAGCAGGGAGATACTGTGAGGAAATACTGTAAGAGTGTTAATGCTTAAAGCAAGTTTATATTTTGAGTAAAAAATAATATTGTTAATTGGGTTTGCCTGTGTCCTTTATAACATTTATAACTCCTGCACCTGGCATTACATTTTATGGCCCACATGGCCTAGCCCTACAAAGTGACACTTAGGTCAGATCCAACCCTCGTAACAAATGAGTTTGACATCCCTGTTCTACAGCCCATTTTAGGGTGAAGCACAGTCACTGCAAAAGGAGAGGCGGGGGTGAAAGAAAGAATGAGGGACCTCTGAATTCAATCCCTTATTTTTGTACACTACTCAATCACATCCAAAAGCTTTTTATTTTATTTTTTAAAAAGCAGACAGGCTCGTCACATAAATAGTTTATCTAATCGCTGAGGTGCTCCCTAAATTACCTCTCTCTTGGGGGGGCAGGCGGGGGGGGAGGAAGAGAAAAGGTTACTACACACATTCAAGTTCTTCCTGTATTTCAGGCTCAAAGAACAGATTCTTTGTATTGCATTCACCACCAAAAACCTTTGTGTGTGGAAAATATACTTCTCTCAAAAGGGTTTAAAAAATAAAATTCAAGCATGAGAAGCTATCAGTCTAAATGATCTAGCCCTTAGAGACAAGAAGTATGAAAATTTATACCCTGAAAATTGAATAAAGAGGGCTGCTAGTGGTTTTAGAAAGGCGATCTGCAACTTACAGCAAGTTCTTGTAACTGTATGCTGAGAACTAATCTATACATGGAACATTCCAATTTATCCACTCCTCTGTAATCCACAGCCTTATATTTTCTGGTTTGTCTTGTTTCTTTTCCTTCCAGGCAACTTTTTGTGGACAGTTTCAAACTTGGCAAGAAAGGAGAAATGCTATGGCAATTAGAGAAGATACACTGATGCAAAAAACCCAAAGTAAAATTACCTAGTTTAACATGAACAGTCCCCATTATATTTTCATCTAATTCACCCTCCAAAGAAAGTAACTGACACATGGCACAGAATTCTCTCCAATCCAGATTCACTTATAGTCTTTCTAAAACTGGTTTATGTGCCTGTAAGACCATTCTCTTTTCCTCAACACAGAATTAACAGCTTCCATTTTCAAGTAGTAAGATACTTAGCTTACATATAAGGAAATGTAACATTCCAATTAATCGATAAAACCAAGGCCAACCCCTTTTTCACTAAGTACAAACCAGAAGCAAAAAAAGAAAAGGAAAGGTGAAAAAAGAAAGAAAAAGTTATCTGGAACATATGCATTTTGGCCCTTTTAGAGAAAGTCTAAGTAGAGGGAAGAAGCCCTAAGGAACTGCACGCATACTAGTTTGCCAAAGTCCAAACAGCTAACTGCTAGAAAGAATATCCATGGCTGGGGAACTGTATTTAATACATAACGCTGAAATCCTACTGACATCTAGGGTCCCGCTCACATTTGTAGTTATAGATCAAACATCTAAAATGGGGATGGACATTGGCTCAGTGGTAGAGCATCTGCTTGGTAAGCAGAAGGTCCCAGGTTCAATCCCCGGCATCTCCACTAAAAAAGGGTTCAGGCAAATAGGTGTGGAAAACCTCAGCTTGAGACCCTGGAGAGCTGCTGCCAGTCTGAGTAGACAATACTGACTTTGATAGAACGAGGGTCTGATTCAGTAGAAAGCAGCTTCATATGTTCATATATGTTCAAACATGAAAGCAAATCCAAAATGTAAATAGGTTTAAACAGTACAATAGATGAGTTAAAATATTTTATACTCATTCTTCATAAACCATCCTTTCTCAGATTCGCAGAGTTCGTTTGTAACCCAACCATCACATATACAACACTTGCCTGATGACGGATTCCATTCTCCTTAACTTGACCAAAAAAAGATCTTCCAACCTTCAAACCTATAACTGCCATCTTTCCTCCATCATATTTCAAGTAAAACAAGGGCATTCTCATTCTGACAAATTAACCAACCACTTTACATGGAAAATCCCCATGGCCACATAACAGTTAATGATCAGCTTCCATTCATGAAATTCAGTTAAAGTGCTAGGTGGGGCAACATTACTCATATTCCAACAAATTCTGATTCAACATTATCAAATATACATACTGATGAATAGAAGTCCTAAGGACACGAACTTTCTGAATGGCAGACTCCAGAATAATTACTCTTTTTTGTGTCTTCTGGAAGGATGGAGAAAGTTGGAAAACATGGCTTTAAAAAATCCATTAAAATTGACCATGATGATCAGTCAATAAGATTTAAACCACATACGCTAACCAGTAAAAGTCACCAGTATGAACTGGTATAATTAAAGAGATGGTTCCAGACATAAGAAAATCTGCACAAGCAGTTTCAAGAAAGACCCCCTTGACTCATAGTTTTTCTCAAATGCATAAATTAAGGAAATCAAACCTACTATTTATAGCCATGCAACATGAACTTCCTGGGGAAAATAGTCCAAGTGGTCCCAAATGAGCAAAAATAAAAAACTGGAAGAATCCCAACCACCTCTTCTCCAAAGAAAGCTGGAATTGGGCAGTTAATATGACACTTCTAAATCTTTCAGTATTAGTGATCAGAGGGAAGGCACTTAACATTGTTTCAAAATGTATCAGCACACCCTGATAAATAAGTCAGCCTTAACAGCCAGCACATACCTATTTTGGATAATTGTAGACTAATGACAAGGCACGGAAAGGGGAGGGAACTGAAAAAAGAAAGCAGCCTATTTCTTCCCATTTCACAAGATATTCCTTGCTTGGAAGCACTCATTACTCACCACAGGTGACTAGGCAAGTGGATTACACACAAGGCTATTATGCCTCTACATACGGCTTGTTTCATACAGAAGGCTACCAATTCTTCGAATTCGCGGGCCACTTGCAGAGCATCCCTGAGGTGTAGGTCAAGTCTCTATAGAGAAATGGAAAATCCCTAAGGTATTCATAATTTCATCCAACTTACTGTATTAGATTTTTATCTCATTCTTCCATCCTAGAGTGTGAGGCAGCACACAAATGCTATTCATTTCCATTCCCCAATGTTAGTCACCACAGTGAACGGCCAAAGGTCAACTTGTGATGTTTTATGGCACTTTGGGGATCTGAACCCAGGTCTTTCCAGCCCAATACTCCAACACTAGGCATCTTTACTGGCCAAGAAAACAGTACACCTTTGTATTACTACCTTCTCTGTTTTACAGATCAAGTAAAGGCAACTGGGCAATTTTACTTTCTATGATAGCTTGATCTTGTCAGATCTTGTAAACTAAGCTGCGTTGTGGCCCTGGGAAGTACAGCGATGAAAGACTACCAAAGAAGTCCAAGATTGCTTTGCAGAGGCCGGATTGTCTCTTACAAGTCCTCAGAAGTCCTCAGCAACTTGACCACACTTTCCACCATCACTATCCTCATTTTGTTTTTTATCATATTTTTATCCTTCCTTCCTTCAAGAAACTCAAGGCAACTTACGGCTCTTACCTTAACCACACAACAAGCAATGAGGGAAGTTAGGCTGAGGGAGCACAGCTAGCCCTTGGACACCCAGGAAAGTTCAGGGTCAAATGGGGATTTGAACACAGGTCACTCCGGTCCTGTACAATACTCTAACCCAGGGGTGTCGACCTCATTTGTTATGAGGGCCAGATCTGACATAAATGAGATCTTGTCGGGCCAGGCCAGGCCGGGCCATGTGTGTATCTATTTAACATTAGTTAGCAGAGATATAAACTTTTTAAAGGACACAAACACAACTAAAGATTCTTTTTTTAAAACATGCTCAACATTAGCACTTCTTGGTCGTAAAGGTGCTTTCTTTGTATTTCTCTCATGGGATCCAGGTAACAGGGTAAAGGAAGCGATGGCTCTTTCCCTCCCTCCCCAGGGGATCAGGAGGGAGAGGAGCCTCGACCAATGGAGAAAATTGAGGTTTTGCTCTGTAGTTCCTGTGCGATTGAGCAAGCCTTGCAAAGCAAGCTGAGATGCAGAAGGAAGCAAGAGAGGGGAAGAATGAAGCAGACAAGAACCAGTTGCTCAAGGGCCTTATTCAGCCCCTGGGTCGCATGTCTGACACCCCTGCTCTAACCGTATTATACTACTTTTGCATTTGCTACCTTCAGAAAGGCTTAAAAGATGTTTTCCCCCTCCCCATTTAGGATTTTTATAATATGGAATACTTCTGTATTGATGTACATCCTGCACACACTGCATATATGCCAGGTAAGTCACTAGGACTTCCGCCAGGCTGATATACATTCTGAATTGTTTATGAGAGAATATGTTACAGGGGTTTATCAGATGTAACATATGTTACTCACCACAGGTGATTAGGCAAGTGGAAATACCAATCACCACTTTGAGGTCAGGAAACAATTTTTCTCCAGGCTAGTTTGGCCAGGGATCCTAGAGGGTTTTTGCCATCTTTTAGGCATGGAACAAGGGTCACTGGGTATGTGTGTGAGGGGGGAGGGATCTGTGAATTTCCTGCGTTGTGCAGGGGGGTCACACTAGATGACCCTGGAAATCCCTTCCAACTCTATGATTCTAACTAATCAGCAAGGCACACTCTATGATACCTCCCAAAATGTCTTATATTATTTCCCCTGCTACATAGTAATTTGTAGTAATTTTTAATTGCCACAGACAAGGGGAATCCAAAACCAAGAGTCACACAGTTACACTTCCTTCCTTTCTTTAGTGATGCCGAGCAAAGAAAAGCTGACATCTATTCCTTAGCATTTTGGCAAGTTTTTCAGAGCCGCCCGCAAAAACTGCATGGAAATCATAACAAAGTTTGAGTTCAGTAGCACCTTTAAAGCCAACAAAGTTTAATTCTGGGTATAAGCTTTCATGTGCATGCACACTTCTTCACGCTGCATGGTAACCAGACAGACATGTCTAGTCATGTCCTTTCACACCTCTATTTCCATTTTACACTTTCCAGGCTATAAAGGTGGTTACTTTGCAAAGTTTCAAGGCAGACTCAACACACACCATCCAACAAAATTCCTCCAAAGGTATGGAGAAACCCACTAGTCTTCAAGTTATGGGAGGCCAGCCCAAAAGAGAAGCCACCTCTTCTCCCCAAACCACAAAAAAAAAAAAAACCTGCATAAGAGAGATGCAAACAAGTAGGATGAGGTGCCACACAGTCACACACACAACACCCCAATTTCTCAAACAATGGGAAGGGGCCTGGCTGAAAAAAGTACACCAAGTGCCGGGAAAAGCCCTCCCCCCCCCCCCCTTGTGGCCAGGCTCGGGTTACTGGAGCAGCGAGACATGCCACTCTCAGGATGCAAAACCTAAACAGGCTCTGAAGCTGGGATCACATACACTAAATAATGCACTTTCAATGCACTTTCCAGCTGTATTTTACTGTGTGAACTTGCAAAATCCAGTTGGAAAAATGCATTGAAAGTGCATTATTCAGCGTGTGTGACCACAGCCTCGGTCATTGTTCCTGGGGCAGAACAGCTTCTTCCCTAACCACCTGAAGAATTCCCCCTCACCTCCCCCCCCCCCCCCAAATTAAAGCCAGCCTCATATGGAAGCCCAATCAAAGCAGCCTCCTGCACATCTCCAGCAGTGTTCCCTCTAAGCTGAGTTAACATGAGCTAGCTCACAGCTTTTTTGTCTCCAGCTCACACCTTTTTGTCCTAGCTCAGGAAGGCTGACCCCAGAGCACAATAACTGATGCAGTAGCTCACAACTTTAATGCCAGTAGCCCCTTCCTAACTCCCTCAAGCCCTTCCCAGGCCTCATTCTAGACCAGTGTTCCCTCTAAGCTGAGTTAGCATGAGCTAGCTTACGGATTTTTAGCCTCCAGCTCACACCTTTTTGTCTTAGCTCAGGAAGGATGACCCCAGAGCACACTAATTGACGCAGGAGCTCACAACTTGAATGCCAGGAGCTCACAAAGTAGAATTTTTGCTCACCAGACTCTGCAGCTTAGAAGGAACATTGATCTCGAGTACACTCAATGCTGCGAGCAGTGTTCCCTCTAAGCTGAATTAGTGTGAGCTAACTCACAGATTTTGAGCCTCCAGCTCACACATTTTTGTCTTAGCTCAGGAAGGACCCTAGAGCACAATCATTTATGCAGCAGCTCACAACTTTAACGCCACAAGCTCACCACTTGAATGCCAGGAGCTCACGTAATAGAATTTTCGCTCACCGGACTCTGCAGCTTAGAGGGAACACTCCTGAGCTAAGACAAAAATGTGCGAGCTGGAGGCTAAAAATCTGTGAGCTAGCTCACACTAATTCAGCTTAGAGGGAACACTGTTGGCAGTATTGAGTGTAACTCGAGATCAATGTTCCCTCTAAGCTGCAGAGTCTTGTGAGTGGTAGCGTCGATGTCCCATTTTCAGCACAATGAGTCGAATGCGGGGAGGAGGGGTTGTAAGGGCTCCCCTCCCCTCCCCTTCTCTCTCACCTTTGCAGCCGGGGGAGCCGGGGCTCTTCCTCTCCGGGGAGGCCCTGCTGTTCTGCTGCTCCGGGGAGCGGCGGCGCTGGCGATGCCGGATCCTTCCCCCCGAGGAGGCGGCGGCGCAGGCGCTGCTCTCGGGCAGGGGCGGCGAGACCGGCGAGGAGCAGGGCGAGGGGCTCGAGGCCGCCGCCAGGGAGGAGGAGGAGGCGGGGGGCGGCGGCAGTTGGTGGTGGTGGGCGCGAGGCGGGCTCCCGCGCGACCCTCCCGCGCCCGTGGGGCTGCCGCGCGCCGCTGAGGAGGAGGAGGAGGAGGCGGCGGCTGAGGAGGCGGCGCTGGTGGCGGCCACCCCCGCGGGCGTCTGCGTGGCTACGGCGGGGCCGCTGCCGTTCCCCGGGCGCGTCGGGCTGGCGGTGCGCGAGGGAGGCGGCGGCTGCGGGGCCCGCGGGACGCCGCCTCCGTTCCTGGTGGGGCTGCCGTGCTGCTTGAGCTGGAAAGGCACCGTGGCCCGCATAGGCTGGAGGCGGCTGCTGCTGTTGCCCACTCCCCCCGCCGTCGTCCCGGCCGCCCCGCCGGGCGTCGGCGTCGCCACAGCCGCCGCGGCTCCCCCTCCCCCCAGGGAGGCGGCGGCGCTTGCGGCCGTTGGGGAGCCGTTGCGCCTCACGCGCGGCGGCGGCGGCGGTTGGGACGCCATCGCCGTCCTCGCGACGGGTGCCCCGGAGGGGCAAAACGGAGTCCCCCGCGCTCGCTTCCTCGGCTCCCCTCTCTCAGCGGCTCGCCCTCATGGAGACAACGCTCCTCTCGCCGAGATGCTACCGCTCCGGCCGCCTCATCAACAATAGGGCCCGCACCGGCCTCTCCCATTGGAGGCGCAGCCGCTCCGGTCCGGCCGCTACAGAGCTCTGATTGGCTGAGGGGCGGGGCCGGGGAGGGGAGGCTTAAAGGGACAGCGCGTGCCTCGCCGAAGAGGATGAAGTAAGAGAAGGCGGGGCAAGGGAGGGGGGAGTGGAAGGAAGGGGGCTGCACCCTCCACGCGCGACCTGCACACCCGCGTCTTCCGTGCTGTTGCGGCAGTCGCTAAGGCGAAGAGAGCGTGGAACCTGTTGTGATGCAGTGTGGTTCTTGTACCTTCTTTTTAAAAAAAGGGCTGGATTCCAATTCTGCCATTTTTTAAAGGCCTGGATTCCGATACTGTCATTTTTTAAAAAGGCCTGGATTCCAGTTCTGCCATTTAAAAAAAAAAAAAAAAAACTGGATTCCGTTTCTGCCGTTTGTTTGTTTTTTAAAGTCCTGGATTCCAGTTCTGCCATTTTTTTTTAAAGGCCTGGATTCCGATTCTGCCATTTTTTTAAAAAAAGACCTGGATTCCAATTCCATTTTCAAAAAAAGTCCGTTGTATTTTTTTGTTCCCAATTTCCAAGTGGAGCATAGAGATTAGTACCAAAAGTTTATTTGGTATATAACCAGCATAATCTCTATGTTAAAACCACAATGACAATTTGTGGGTACCATCACAGTACATAGCGTTAGAAATTCGGTTAACTTATCTGCGATGTTTATATCTAGAACACTTAAGAACGCAATTCTAAAAATACTTGTATAAAACCTAAATATCACAAAATTACATCTGGACTTTATCTTTGCAAATTTTATGAGCTATGGCTAAAAATGTAGCACTGTTCAATATGAACTGCAGATTAAGCATGGAGATCTCTTGGTATTGCAACTGGTCTCCAGGCTACAGAGGTCTGTGAACAAAAATGGCTACTTTGCAGGGTGGACCTGAAGTTGCCAGTCTTCAGATGATGGCCAAAGATCTCCCAGATTTACAGCTGATCTCCAGGTGACAGAGATTAGCACCCCTGAAGAAAATGGCTGCCCTGGATGTTGGTCTCTATGGCTGAAACCCCTCTCCTTGCCAAACCCCACCCCCAGACTCCACCCTTCCCCCAAAATCTCCAGGAATTTCCCAGCCCAGAACTGCCAATCCTAGGTGGACTTTATGGCATTATACTCCACAGAGCTTCCTCCTCTCCACAGACCCTGCTGACCCCAAATTTCACCTCCAGTCTCCAGGAACTGTCTCACCCAGAGCTTGCACCCTTCTGTATTTCCATGGTCTTTTGGACTCACTGTTCTGAGACACACACACACAAACACCTCTCACAAATGCAACAGTTTAGGCCAGGGGTAAAAGCCACATAGAATAAACCTCAGATGTTTGAGAGCTGCAAGACATGAATGTCAGATGCTGGAGGAAGGAAGGAATGAAAAAATAGGGGGAGGGATAGGTGGAAAGAAAGCAACTTTAAATGTATTCTCCAAGCCACTGGCTGGCTTGCCTTGGAGAAGGGATTTAAAGAGACAAATACCTTCTCCAAGTTGATCAACAGGGCAGTGGGGGGCTTTGAGACCCACACAACCATAAGTGTGAAAGAGCCACATGTGGCTCCTAAACTGCAGTTTAACCACTCCAGTTTAGGCCATAATAAAGCTATTCCAATGGCAGGATTACTCTTTGCTAATAGTGATTCTGTGGTGTGAACCCTCTGCCCTTTTTGGGCCTCCAAAAGCTCTGTGCCACCTTTGAGAATCAAGGCCTATTTCCCATACTCCATAGCACCAAAGAACAAGCAAGGCATGCTGGGCCAGTGTGGAGGCGAATGTGTGCACATCTACTCACAGACATGAGTTTACAATCCTGTAGACAAGGCCCAGAGATATACAGTTACTTTTTGTACAGTGCCTCATATCTCTAGAGAGAGCCAGTTTGGTGTAGTGCCAGTTTGGCGTAGTGGTTGAAACACAGGGAGGGGAGGGACTGTGGCTCAGTGGTAGAGCATCTGCTTGGTAAGCAGAAGGTCCCAGGTTCAATCCCCGGCATCTCCAACTAAAAAGGGTCCAGGCAAATAGGTGTGAAAAACCTCAGCTTGAGACCCTGGAGAGCCACTGCCTGTCTGAGAAGACAATACTGACTTTGATGGACCGAGGGTCTGATTCAGTAGAAGGGAGCTTCATATATGTTCATATATATGTTCACAGACTCTAAACTGGGAGAACCGGCTTTGATTCCCCACTCCTTCACATGCACCTGCTGAGTGACGTTGAGTCAGTCACAAGTTCTCACAGAGCTGTTCCTCTCAAGAGCAGTTTCTGTCACAGCTCTCTCAGCCTCACCTACCTCACAGGACGTAGGGAGGGGAAGAGGAAGGGAGGGGAAGAGGAAGGAGTTTGTAAAACGTTTTGAGTGAAGGGCAGGGTATACATCCAATCTCCTCCTCCATTTAAACTGCAGTCCTAAAAACTCTTTCCTGGGATTGGGATTAAACCCAACATGATAACATGAGTTTTACGTCCAGGGGTGGAATTCTAGCAGGAGCTCCTTTGCATATTAGGCCACACACCCCTGATGTAGCCAATCCTCCAAGAGCTTACAAAAAAGAGCCTTGTGAGCTCTTAGAGGATTGGCTACATCAGGGGGTGTGGCCCAATATGCAAAGGAGCTCCTGCTAGAATTCCACCCCTGCTTACGTCTAAGCAGACCTAGTTCATCTTGCACCCTCAGGCTTTCAGATTGAGCTCTTTAAGCAGCCATACCCTCCCTATTCATTTCTCCTAGGTTTAACGGGCTTTAGATAAGCTGCAGCAAAAATCAAGTTTTTAATGACTTTTCAGTTTTGCAACAGCCTTGCCCTCAAGGCTCAGCAGACTGGGGCGGGGGGAATTTTCCTCAGCAAACATCCTGGCTCTCTGTGGTATTCTCTACTCACCCCCTGTCAGTCTTTACGCACACCTGATTGTCTAGTCTAGGAATCAGCACCTCACGGCCCTGGGCCAGATTGCGCCTGCAGATACCATCTGGTTCACCCCAATTGCCAGTTCAAGAAGCGAAGGTGGCGTGGGGGTCGAACAGCTTCTGTACAATGGGACTCAACAGCAGGTTAGAGCAGGGGTGTCGAACTCATTTGTTATTAGGGCAGGATCCAACATAAATGAGAACTTGTTGGACGGGCAATGTGTGTCATAAAATGTTATGCCAGATAGCAGAAATATAAACTTTATAAAGGATGTGGACAAACACAGTTAAAGATTTTTTAAACCCTTAAAATAAAACATGTTTAAAATATTAGTACTCATTGGTCTTAAAGGTGCTTTCTTTGTATCTCTCCTGTATGATTGAGGGAACTGGGCAAAGGAAACGCTGGCTCTTTCCTTCCTTCCCCAGGGGACGAGGAGAGGGAGGAGTCTCAGCCAATAGAAGGAAGAGAGGCTTGCCTCAGTAGTCTGCTATGCAACTGAGAGAGTTTGGCAAAGCAAGCTCTCCCTCCCCTGCTTCCTTCCCAAGGGAGGAGCCTCAGCCAATGGAAAAAAGAGGCTTTGCTCTTTAACTCCTGAGCTATTGAGCAAGCCTGGCAAAGCAAGCTGTGATGCAGAAGGAAGCAAGAGAGAGGGAGCAGGAAGCAGATGACAGCCAGTTGCTCGGGGGCCTAATGGGAGCCTTCCAGGGGCCTGATTTGGCCCCCAGGGCCACATGTTTGACACCCCTGGGTTACAGGGCGGAGGGGGGTCGGGTTGCCAGGTCCCCCCTGGCCACTGGCGGGGGATGGAGAAGTAGAGTTGCCAGCTACAGGTTGGGAGACTCCTGGAGATTTGGAGTGGATCCTGGAGGGAGGACAGGGACCTCAGTGGGGTACAATGTCGTAGAGTCCACCCTCCTCCAAAGCATCCCTTTTCTCCAGCGGAACCAATCTCTCTAGTCTGGCGATGGGCTGCAATTCCAGGGGATCCCCAGGGCCCACCTGGAGGCTGGCATCTCTCTAGGTGGGCTTGGTTCCCCAAGTCTTCATTATGAACAAAGCCGGTCTGCTGAGTAGGATCACGTTTCAGGGTCTCCAACTTGTTATCCCATCACCTTTTTTTCAAATCTACCCCCATTTTCTATTTTTGGCCTCTTGGCTCCCTGCAAGCTCACTCGCTGGAGGGGGGGACCTCCTTCTTTGTTTCTTCAATTCTCATGCTACTCCCTATCCTGGGGATTAGGAATGTACCTGTACATTTTGGCACCTGTGCCTGAACACAGAAACGGATCCCCTCCTTGTAGCGTACCAACTCCCCCTGCTCGGTGCTATAGACCTTTCCCACATTAGACATTTGCCTAGAGATGAGCCCTGAGGCTAAGGAAGGGGTGTGGGGCTGGGAAACGCAGAAAGCATAAAAAGCAGCAGGTTCGAACCTGACCAAATAACAACCCCGGTGATTTCTCACACTCAAGTACAGGCCCACTGGATACTTCCCTACAGCAACACCAAGAAGGGAACACCCTACCGGTTCAAGAAGTTCAGAGTCTCACTCTGTTTGAGACTCACAATCAATAGTCCCTCTAAGCTGTGGAGACTTGTGAGCAAAAATTCTACTTTGAAAGCTACTGGCATTAAAGTTGTGAGCTCCTGCATCAATGAGTATGCTCTGGGGCCATCCTTTCTGAGCTAAGACAAAAATGTGTGAGCCAGAGGCTAAAAAACTGTGAGCAAGCTCATGCTAACTCAGCTTAGAGGGAACACTGCTCACAATAACCCTATAAAGTGGCATAGGTAGAAACAGAGGGACAACCTTGGTGTAACTGAGATTATGAACTCTTGGTTGTTTTTTAAAGTTAAATTACAGCCACACATGGCCGGGCTTTTTTTTTAGTAAGAATGCACAGGAACGCAGTTCTGGCTGGCTTAGTGGCAGAAGATAATACCCTCAACCCGGTGACAGTGAGTGAAGATTCAGCAGTTGCTAGTGGTGGCAGTGGCTTCTGAAGGAAAAGGCTTATCTGGCAGAGGCGAAAGTGAGAGGAAAATGGTGGTTTTAGTAAGAAGAGTCACGGATGTGGCCTAATATGCAAATGAGTTCCTGCTGGGCTTTTTCTACTTCTAAAGCCCTGTGTGTGCCCATGATTCAGAATGTGAGTGCATAGAAAAAGTAAAAAGGATTTTACCCTTCCCCACCTTCAGGAAGGTTTCACAAATGGCTCCCCATATAGACCTTAAGGGGAGGGGGAGACATATCTGAGAAAGTAGTCAAGTTGCCAGATCTGTGTTGGGACATTCCTGGAGGTTTAGGGGTGGGACTTGGGTTCGGGAGATGGATGGGAGGTGAGCAGGGATTTGTTGCCATAGAGTCCAGAGTCCAAAGCTGCCATTAGGAGAACTGTAGCCTGGAGAGCACCTGGAATTCTGGGAGAACTCCAGGCCCCACCTGGAGGCTGGCAAACCTGAATTTGTCCTGCCTTTGGTGGCCAAGTTCTTCTTCTCCTTATTCTGTTATACTGATACTTTCGTGTTTGTGTGAGATAACCTAAACTGCAGGTGGGCAGCCATGTTGGTCTGAAGCAACAGAGCAAAATTTGAGCCTAGTGGCACCTTTAAGACCAACTGTCCGAAGAGGTATGCATGCAGACAGAAGCCTATATCCAGAATTAAACTTTGTTGTTCTTAAAGGTGCCACTGGACTCAAGTTCAGTTCTTTGACTTTGGGTGTTTTAGACCTTGAATTTTCTTGCTTTTGTTTTAACTCCTTTTCTTTTTTTTCTTTGCAGTGTGGGGAGGAACACTAAAAATCCTATGCAGAATGTTGCCAATACTTATAAAGAGTATAAATTATGGTTCCATAGGACAAGTATAATGTTTAATATAACGTTTATAGTATAATGTTTAATATTGAGCAAATACAAAGTGATGAGGTAAATATGAGCTATTTTCATTTTGATTGTAGAAGTACAACTATACATTATGTAGGCCTCTGGAATCAATGTTGAGGCAATATGGCTAAAGGAGTGGTTTTTCTCTCTGAAGTTTTCAGTGAGCCTCTCTCACATTTATATGGGCCGGAAGCATTCTACATCTATCGCTTCCGACTGGCCAAAACCATGTTTGGTTACTTAGTGGACAATTGAGCCACTTCCATTGGCCATTAGCTTTGAGCCAATGAAACAAGGGTCTGAGATATAGTGAGCCTTAATTGGTTGAATCGTTTGGCAGAAGATAATAGCCTCAGCCCGGTGACAGTGAGTGAAGATTCAGCAGTCGCTAGTGGTGGCAGTGGCTTCTGAAGGAAAAGGCTTATCTGGCAGAGGCGAAACTGAGAGGAAAATGGTGGTTTTAGTAAGAAGAGTTTTCTAGGATCAGTGAATGCCTTGGTGTCCTTATCGCAGCATCTTCAGACAACTTTCATGTGTCTGCTAGTGATGTCAAGGTATAGAATAAGCCTTAGGAACAGTCTTGACTAGGAAGGTTTTAGAGAAATGTCAGCAAGTGCATTAGATCTCATTAGGCCAGGGAAGGGTGGGGATTTGCTATTTTGCTATATGATGTTCTTAATCATATATTGTAAGCTGCCTTATGTTGTGGGGGAAGGTGGGATAGAAATGTTTCAATAAAGACATAATTCTGTAATTACTAGCTTGCCCTGACCTGGATAGCCTAGGCTAGCCTGATCTTGTCTCAGAAGCTTAGCAGGGTTGGCTCTGGTTAATATTTGGATGGGAGAAGGGCTTTTTTTCTGTAGAAAAAATCCCAGCAGGAACTAATTTGAATATTAGGCCACACCCCCTGACATCACCATTGCTTCACGCAGGACTTTTTTTGTAGAACAAGCCCAGTGGGAACTCATTTGCGTATTAGGCCACACCCATGACACCAAGCCAGCCGAAACTGTTCCCGTGTGTTTCTGCTCAAAAAAAGCCCTGGATGGGAGACCTCCAAGGAATACCAGGGTCATGATGCCAAGGCAAGCAATGGCAAACCACTTCTGAATGTCTCTCTTCTTGAAAACCCTATGGGTCGCCATAAATGTCAGCTGTGAGTTGACGGCACTTTCTGCCACCAATCACTAGCTTGGGGGAGAGCCAAGATAATGTAGCCGTTTGAATTCTGTTGTGTGGAGGGGGAAGAGAAGTAGCATAAGTATTGCTACCTCCACAAAGCTAGTTTCAGAAGGCAGCCATGTTGGCCTTCAGTCGAACAGCTCAATTCACATCTGGTATCTGATAAAGTGAGTTTTGACTCTTGAAAACTCAGAGGTAGAATTCTAGCACGAGCTCCTTTGCATATTAGGCCACACACCTTTGATGTAGCCAATCCTCCAAGAGCTTACAAAAAAGAGCCTTGTGAGCTCTTGGAGGATCGGCTACATCAGGGGGTGTGTGGCCTAATATGCAAAGGAGCTCCTGCTAGAATTCCACCCCTGTGGAAACTTATTACCCCCCCCTCCCCAATCCTGTTGGTTTCAAAGGTGCTACTGGACTCGAATCTAGCTGTTCTATCTCCCTGAGTTACAGTCACACTGAAGAAAACAATAAAGCACTCCTGCACAACAAATGTCCAGTTCAATGTTCATATCTTCCTTTCAGATACTTAATTCACACTTTTATATTTGTGTCTTGTATTTTACCTTCAAGGATAAAAGGAGGTGTGGAAAGCAAGAGAGCTGAGAGAAATATGAGACCCCTCTCACCTCCTGGTGGCAGTGTGGCTAAGGGATGCGGGCAGGGCTTTTTTGTAGCAGGAACTCCTTTGCATACTAAGCCACTCCCCTCTGATGTAGCCAATCCTCCAAGATCTTGCAGGGCTCTTAGTACAGGGCCAAATGTAAGCTCCAGGAAGATTGTCTCCATCAGGAGAGTGTGGCCTAAGGCCCTGGATGTGGCCAAGTCCAGCAATAGAGTTAATGTTGTTTCACATTCCTTTCATGAATTTGTAAGCTGCTTTAGCTGCCCTCTTTGCACAGACAAGGGTAGTATAAATAGCTGCTCAGAGGTTTTATCCTATGTCTTCTACATCGAAAGTCAACAGTACTTGAATCACTACTGCCCCTTTATATTATCCACCGGTGAAGTCTTCCTTGTCCAAAACAGCTTCTTCTTTCCTATCCATCAATCCCATGTGCTTTCCTTTCAGTACAACTTTTCCTGGATCCCTGCCGTCTCCTCCTTTTCTGCAATGATGCAAAGCCAGTCTGATCACCCCACCTGATTCCCACCTTCCACACAGGCTGCCATTTTGTGCCTGTCTCCAGCTTGTTCTTGGCTGTTTAGATGGCATGCCTTAACATGAGCCATACATCTGAGCTCCAGAGGTATGCATTCTGTCGGCTTCCCACACAAACCTTGGACTGGCAAGCGTGGGAAGTAATCGGGATCCAGACAAATGCAGGAATAAGATACCAGGGACAAGAGTGGGGGGAGACTAAGCAATTTGCAGTATATTTTTATTTCCTCAATCTCCTTAATTTCCAAATGTAAAACATTAGCAAATGGTCACTTTGGAAGGTGGGCTCTATGGAATTATACTTCGCCAAGCCCCGCCTTCCTCGGACTCCACCCCCAAATCTCCAGGTATTTCCCAACCAAGAGCTGGCAAACCTATGCCTTATACTGTATCAGACCTTTGGTCCATCAAGGTCAGTGTCATCTACTCAGACTTGCAGCAGCTCTCCAGGGTTTCAGGCAGAAGTCTTTCACATTGCTTATCATCACCTAGTCCAGGGGTGTCAAACTCATTTGCAGTGAGGGCCAGACCTGATATCATTGAGCCCTTGCTGGGTCAGGCCATGTGTGTCATAAAATGTAATGCCAAGAAGCGGAGATATACAATTTATAAAGGACACAGACATAACGCAATTAAAGATTTTTTAAAAACTTAAAATATGCTGGAAAGATGAGCACTCTTGCAATATTTTGTTTAACAGTTTCTGCTAACTGACACCTCTTGCTCTGAATTATTGCATCAAAATCTGGAGACAGTGTCTGTGCTGTAGCAATCTTGAGTATGCTGTTCAGGTGTGTGTCTGTAAGTTGCAAACCTACTTTTGATTTATTGGCATTCATTACAGAAATCTCATGGTCAATGCTTCAAGCCTAAGTCCCAGGGAAAAACATGAAATGGTTGGACATTGTGAGATTTACTACATAAGTTCCTTTGTGTGCTGGTCAGCCAATGGAGAAAATAGAGGCTTTGCTCTGTAGCTCCTGTGTGGTTGCATGAGGCTGGCAAAGCAAACTGATACAGAAGGAAGTGAGTGACAGTGAGTTGCTTGTGGGCCTGACAGGAGCCCTCAGGCTGCATGTTTGACACCCCTGACCTATTCCGTTCAACTGGAGATGCCAGGGATTGAACCTGGGACCTTCTGCATGCTGAGCAGATACTCTACCACTGAGCCACAGCCCTGTGCTGTGGGGTTGCCAACCTTCTTACTCTAGCCTTGATCCTGCAGCACTGGAAGCTGCACAACGGACTGTCCAGCACTCCCATTCTTTTGGTGAGCATGCAGCGGCCCTATCTGCTCTGTCCACGCAGCTAGCACAGGACCCTTGCTGGAACAAGAATGCAGGCGACCCTATTCACTTGACTTGCTTTCTGCATTCCTGGTGATGTTCAAGAAATGTACAGTGTATTCTACAGCTGTGTTTCTCTTCAATCAGAGATAGAGTGATGGGGATTGATTCCCACCTTCTACATGATACTGACCTCAACAAGCTGCTTGCACTGGGAGGGGCTGAAGGGATGGTGCAGTGTGGCACGGGTGTGCTCTTGCAGGGGGAAAGGGGCCTGAGATCGCACACTCTTCCAGATTGCAGCAGGTATCCGATAAGCCGTTCATCTTGCAGGGGTGGGGAAGAGGTAGGGCCAGAAGGACAGCAAAGTGTGCTGGACTCTCATCTGGTTCCTTGGTCTGTTGGTAACCGGAAGATGAGCATTGCCTTCTTGTCAGCTTTGCCTTTAGTGCGATCCAAACCCATGGCCCCAGTTTGAGAGAGGGATGCATTTTCTGAGTGAACTGTTGGAAAGCTGGCAGGAATACCTTTTGGGAAACTGCAGTGGTGTGTTCACCCTGACTTGGCTAGCCTAAGCTAGCCTCTTCTCAGATCTCAGAAGCTAAGCAAGGTCAGCCCTGGCTACTATTTGGATGAGAAACCATCCAGGACACCCAGGGTCACCCTAAATGTCTCTTAGCTTGAAAATCCTACAGGGTCACCTTCAGTTGACTGCAACTTGTTGCTGTCTCACTCATAATTCTGCAGCACTTTAACCGCCCTGCTGAGCCTATGAACCCAAACTTTTGTTCTGGAAATGTCTGGGCTGTTTTATCAGGGGTGCCTGTGCTGAGAGAACTACAGTACCATGTGAATCCCACAGTTGGAGTGGCCACATTTCCTTCCCACTGTGTGCACCTACCAAAAGGGACTCCAAGGAAGGACTTCAAGAGAAGAGTCAAATCTATGTCTGCAGAGATCCTCAGATACGACACTGACCAAGGGCCCCTTCCAGCCATACTGGGGTGCTCCTTTCAGTAGAGGATGTCGCATTTCCTTTCTGACCTTTCTTAGTGCTCTCCGTGCATGAGCAACGATGGCCTGACATCTGGACCGATTCCCCACTAGCCTTACGCCGCTCTCACGCTCCTCTTCTCTGCAGGGCTTCCGTCGGATTTCACACTATTTGTCCCGGGGCTGCAACTACTTTGCCTTTTTCGCGAAGCAAGCAGAAACTGGTTTTTTGAGGATCTTGTTTGCTGCACAAAAGAGGCAAAGCTAGCTGCAGCCCCGGGGCAGCTAGTGTGAAATCCGACGGAAGCCCCATGGAGGAGCATGAGAGCGCATAAGGCTAGTGGGAAATCGGTCCTGGTGTGTACATGGCAACATCAGCATGTTCTGGTTGACTTGTCTCAACAGCCTGGTACCCCATAATAGGTGTGCTGCAATGGGGTTGTATGGAGGCTGCAGCTGCTATGCTCTCTGCACCTTCTTGGTGCTTCTGGGTCACATTCCCCTCTGCAGAGTGGATCTGGAGTACCCACCAGCGCAGATGTCTCTGACTTTTTTGGGCCTGCAGGCACTTTTGGATTTCTGACCCAGTGTGATGGGCGCTGCCACAAAATGGCTGCCACAGGAGGCGGAGCCAGGAGGCTGCTGGAGTTGCCCTTCAGTTCCACAGTAAAGATGTGGGGGGAGCTGCTTCCAAATTAACATTAAAAAAAATCTGTACAGCCAATCGAATCTCCAGTGGTCCATCAGAATCCTTGCCGGGCAAATGAATCACTAGGCCACACCCACTTTCTAAAAGCATTCGGTGGGCACCACGTTGTGGATCCCTGCACTAGCAGTGCTGCGCTGGTCCTCTCTGATGGCACAAGGCAGGACCTTACGACCGAGCTCTCCAGGACTCGTTTCCATGGATGGCAATACTCATGCCCACTTCACCTACCGCACCTCTGCAACACATTGCAAACTGTGTTTTGAGCTGTGTTGACGTTACTATGTACGCAGGCTCACCTAATTAAATGAGGTTAAACTCGGCTGGTTTTCTTAGGAAGAAATGACATTTCCAACCCCTGGCATTTAGAGGGGGGGGAAACAAAAATGAGAAGATTAACAGGAAACAGAGACCTCGGGAGGCATTATAAAACTTCTTGGCTGTTGTCCAGTCTTCAGGTTGTTTTAAAAAAACCTGTCGAAGCTTGTGACCTCTGTGACACTTCGTGGCAATGAATTCCATACGTTAAATACACCTTGTGTGACGGAGGGCTTCCTCGTGCCCCGAATACTCACTCCATTAACTTAATTGGATGACACTGTGTGACAGAGTATTATGGGAGTCTGGCAATTCTCTTTATCCACCTTCAACCCATGGCTTTATTATGCTTGGGACAGACTAATATGGCAGTATGGATATAAAAGCCAGTCTTGTCAGCTGTTGCAACCCAGTCATCCTTCATCAGATTTTGTCAGATCATACCACTTACCAGATAAGATTCTTCATGCCAGATTTCATACTCCTGGGATAAACCTTGATTTTAAGGCTGTATAATGGAGAAATGCTGGGGGGGAAAACTCTTTGAAAATGGCCCTGTACGATGGCCTTGTCATTCCAAATTATTGTTGGGATTTTGGGAGAAGCCTACTCAATGAGGACAAGTTCCTTGCCAAACTTTATCCCTCAACAGCTGTTTAACAGCAAAGCCATTATTCTTCTAACTTATAGGGGATAATTGGGCAGCTCTGTGTGTGTGGGTGTGTGTGTGTGCGTGCGGTGCCATCTTGTTGCTTCCAACTTATGGCAGCTCTGTGAATCAATGTCCTCTAAAACGTCCTATTATTATGACCAGGGCTTTTTTTGTAGCAGAAACTCCTTTGCATATTAGGCCGCACCTCCCTGATGTAGCCAATCCTCCAAGAGCTTACAGGGCTCTTAGTACAGGGCCCACTGTAAGCTCCAGGAGGTTTGGCTACATCAGGCGGTGTGTGGCCTAATATGCAAAGGAGTTCCTGCTACAAAAAAAGCCCTGATTATCAGCCTTTCTCCAGTTTGGCAAACTGAAGGCCAGAGCTTAAGTTCTCATGTTGGATTAGGGTTGCCAATCCTCAGGTGGGGGCAGGGGATCCCCCAGTTTGGAGGTTCTCCCCCCACTTCAGGGTCATCAGAAAGCGGAGGGAGGGGGAGGGAAATGTCTGCTGGGCACTCCATTATTCCATATGGAGACCGAGTCCCACAGAGTATAATGGAGAATTGATCTGCGGTTATCTGGGGCTTCGGGGAGGGGGCTGTGTTTTGAGGTGGAAGTACCAAATTTGCAGCAAAGCATCCAGTGCCGCTCCTCAAAATACCCTCCAAGTTTCAAAAGGATTGGACCAGGGAGTCCTAATTCTATGAGTCCCAAGAGAAGGTGCCCCCATCCTTCGTTATTTCCAATGGAGGGAAGGCATTTAAAAGGGGTGTGGTCCCTTTAAACATGATGGCCAGAACTTCCTTTGGAGTTCAATTATGCTTGTCACAACCTTGCTCCTGGCTCTACCCCCAAAGTTTCCTGGCTCCACCCCAAAAGTCCCCAGATATTTCTTGAATTGGACTTGGCAACCCTATGTTGGGTCTTACTTTTTTCCTGCTGCCTTCCGCTTTCCCCAGCATTTATATCTGTTTCAGTGGCTCTTGTCTTCTCATAATGTGACCAAAGTACAATAGCCTCAGTTTAGTCATTTTAGCCACTGGGGAGAGTTCTGGTTTGATTTGGTCTCGAACCCACTGATTTGTCTTTTCCCCGGTCCACGGAATCCATAAAACTCTCCTCCAATGCCACGTTTGAAATGAATCAATTTTTTTTCTTTGCCAGCTTTCTTTGTTCTCTAACTTTCACACCCATCCACAGTAACGGGGAATATCTTTGTCTTCTTGATGTTCAGCTGTAATCCTGCTTCAGCCTGCATCAGTAGTCCTTTCATGTCTTCGCCAGTAATGCGGAGTGTGTCATCCACTTATCTCAAATTGTTAATCGGGCAGCTACTCTGCCCTAAATTTATAGATCTGTTTGATCCGGTATTGGATGCTGAAGGTGGGTGGGAAATCCACCCAAGGAGTGTTTCCTGACTACAGTAGTTCAAGCACAACTGTTTTGTGTTTTTTTTTACAAAGGAACGTGGGAAAGAAGAAACAGAAGCAATTAATGATGAACGATTTAGTCTATAGTTCAGTTTACACTGCCAAGACAGTTCAGTGACTGTCCCAGAGCAATAATAATCTTTGCATGACACGGAGACTGGAAGAACATCAAAACATTGTTTAGGGCACCACGCCAATATTTCTTTTGTTTCATTCTTACATGACAAATGAGAGAGGGAAAGTCAGCATCAGTCCAATGTGGTTTAGTGTTTAACTTGGGCCTCAAAATCCCAGATCAGCTTGGTCTTTCCAAGCAAGTTCTCACAACAGCTGGGCTTTCAGTCACGGCTCTTCTCCCCTGCTTGACTTCAGACCGGGAAAGTTTCCTGTTTGTAACAAGCAGCTTCCAATCCAAGAAGCCACCGATTTTGTACCTCAGCAGCTGATGCCCTCCACAAAAACTGGTCATAGGGTGGCCAATCACCAGGCGGTAAGACAAAAAACAACACTGTGTAATTATACGCTGCAAATAAATGCTTTACACATATCTCTTATGCATTTCTCATTATAATTCACACCAGTTGCTCTTAACAAAATTTCTATAATTACAGTAAGCTCAAAGTCCATAAACTGAAACAATATTCCAAATGAGATCCAACACTGGATGCTGCAAATAATAGGTAGTGAATCCTGCTGCCTTTACATCCCGCTTGCTGGCAGACGCAGACAGTACCGAATTTGGGAATCAGTCCTGAGGTTGCAGTCCTCTATTCAACAGGTGCGGCTACACGAGTCCCAGGTTTAATTCGTGTTTCATTTGCCACGTCCACTGGCTGCGTATTGTTTAATCAGGAACCCGTTAGTCTTTCCAATTTGCACGAAGATGCGGCCAGTGGAAGTGGCAAATGAAACACAAATTAAACCTGGGACTTGTGTAGCTGCACCTGTTGAATAGAGGACTGCTACCTCAGGATTGATTCTAATATCTGGTACTGTCTGCGTCTGCCAACAAAAGAGATGTAAAGACAGTAGGATTCGGTACCTATTATTTGCAGCATCCAGTGTTGGATCTCATTTGGAATATTGTTTCAGTTTATGGACTTTGAGCTTACTGTAATTATAGAAATGTTGTCAAGAGTGACTGGTGTGAATTATAATGAGAAACGCATAAGAGATACATGTAAAGCATTTATTTGCAGTGTGTAATCACACCGTGTTGTTTTTTGTTTTGTTAACCTGTACTCAGTGGTTTCCGGTTTGCCCAACCTCCGGGTGGTGGCTGGAGAGCTTCCGGGATCGCAACAGATTTCCAGGTGACAGATCAGTTCACCTGGAGAAAATGGCCACTTTAGAAAGTGGAATTCTATGGTGTTATACCCCATTGAAGTCTCCCCGTCCCCAAAACCTGCCCTCCTCAGGTTCTATCCCCAAAATCTCCAGGTATTTCCCTATCCAGAGCTGGCAACCCTATCATGCACAGAAATAGAAAAGATCAGAGGCACCTTCTGCCCTGGAGGTCAGAAAACATGGAAAGATAAAAAAAAAAAAAAAACTGGTCAAACTTAAGTATTTTGCGAATGTGAAATTACAGTACTAGGGGGAAAGATAGGTGCTACCACCAACCTGACATGAGGACCAGGGGGGTGGAATTCTAGCAGGAGCTCCTCTGCAAATTAGGCAACACACCCCTGAAGTAGCCAATCCTCCAAGAGCTTATAAAAAAGAGCCTTGTAAGCTCTCGGAGAATTGGATACATCGGGGGGGGGGGGGAGGCGAGTAGCCTAATATGCAAAGCAGTTTCTGCTAGAATTTCACTCCTGATAAGGACAATTCTTGATGCCAGCTCAAATACAAACTTTTGTCCAGTTGCTTTCAGGAAGACCTCTTCATATATTATATGAAGTATGGAGTATACATGGCTGGGTCTGAGGTCCCCATCTTTTGTCAGAGAGAACACAATCACACCTTAGTTATAGATTTTCTTCAATATCCATACACGTGGCAGTGCTCTATTAGAATCAAGATCCTGGCGTATATGAAGGGCTTTAGCCTTGCCCTGTGCTGTTTTCCTAACCTGAAATAGCCCCAAAAGTGTTTTTGGGTGTTCCTCGACTTGCTCTGGATGGCCCAGGCCAGCTGGATCTCCTCAGATCTCAGAAACTAAACAGGTTTGGCCCCAGTCAGTGCTTGGATGGGAGACCACCAAGAAATGCCAGGGTCGCTAAGCAGAGGCAGGCAATGGCAAACCATCTCTGAATGTCTCTTGCCTTGAAAGCTTTATGAGGTTGCCATAAGTCAACTTCGAAGAAGAAGAAGTAGTTGCTTTCAACTATAGAGATACCCATAGGTTTCCCTATAGCAGTGGGTTTGCTGTTCATGTGGTGGGGAAGAGGCTCCTTCAGGGGTGGAATTCTAGCAGTAGCTCCTTTGCATATTAGGCCACACACCCCTTATGTAGCCAATCCTCCAAGAGCTTACAAGGCTCTTTTTTGTAAGCTCTTGGAGGACTGGCTACATAAGGGGTGTATGGCCTAATATGCAAAGGGGATCCTGCTAGAATTCCACCCCAGGGCTCCTTTAATCACCCCCTCGCTCCCATTAGTTGTAAAGGACTGGGCATGTGGGTTTTGTCTGTAGAAATATAAGAAGCAGAAGGTGGGAATCAACAGTTTTCTACCATATGAAATCAGCTGCTCTGGAATCATGATCTGTCATCAGTGGTGGATTGTCAGGTAGTTCGTTTGACTGAGGACAGAAAATTATTGAGGTTGGCAAACTCCAAAGCAGGTCACATGCAGCTGCCAAGAGCTCTCTCCAAATGAGTTGACTGACAAAGATAATAATAGACTGCACTCCGAGACAAAGTAGACGGTACCTGGGAGAGGCAGGCTCCCAGTGACGCTTGTTTTTGAACTGAAAAGTAGGCTTGGAGGCTGCGATTGCGAAGTGGAGTAGCAGCAAGGAAGGGGAAGCTCCTTGCAACTTTGCAGAGAAAAGCAGCTTAGGCAGGGCAATTCTGAAGTGACAAAGAGGAGAGAAGAAGAAGATAGGGGATTTATATCCCACCTTCCACTCAGAGTCTCCGAGCAGCTCACAATCTCCTTTCCCTTCCTCCCCCACAACAGACACCCTGTGAGGTGGGTGAGGCTGAGAGGGCTGTCCCAGCAGCTGCCCTTTCAAGGACAACCTCTGCTAGAGCTATTACTAACCCAAGGCCATTCCAGCAGCTGCAAGTGGAGGAGTGGAGAATCAAACCGTGTTCTCCCAGAAAAGAGTCTGCACACTTAACCACTGCACTAAACTGGCTCTCACCAAAGCACCCACAGAAGGCTGCCGCGGGGGGGGGGGGGGCAAGGGGTTGCTGAAACCGGGGGCTTTTGGGGGGACCACTTTCCCCAGTGCCCCCCCACTGGAAATTTCCTGGCTACGTGCTGCAGTCCCTCCCCTCTCCAAGTTCCATCCTCCTCAGGCTACACCCCCCAAATCTCCAATATTTCCCCACCTGGAGCTGACAACTCTATGGTCTCATCATTCTATATCGCAGGGGTGGCCAACAGTAGCTCTCCAGATGTTTTTTGCCTACAGCTCCCATCAGCCCCAGCCAGCATGGCCAATGGCTGGGGCTGATGGGAGTTGTAGGCAAAAAACATCTGGAGAGCTACCGTTGGCCACCCCTGCCATATCGGAAAAGATAGCTGAAGAAAATACTCAAAGGGATAACTAACAGTCCAGTCCTAAACAGCATATAAAATTGACAGCGGTTTTATTTGTAATTCTTAGAATATTGGGATTTGTGCTTTTATGTAAATCCAGAGTAGGAAAAGCAAGTGGCTACACAGTACAGAACAGAAGAAAAAGCCAAACAAAAATAACAATAAATAATGTACAAAAAAAGGTGGTTCTATGTATCAGTGTTCTGGCTCCAAAGGCAAGGTTCTCCTTTATGTGTCAGTCGACTTAGAACCACGTTTTGCATAAAAATGCCTTTTCTAGAGCCAATCTGTTCTGAAAAATTCTCAAATTGATGTCAAGCAAAATATTCATCAGGCAGAAGCTCAATGAACCGGAATTTTGGGGGGGATTAGATTCCATGCAGAAAATTTCGAAGAATTTCTATAAGACTGAATGTTTTGTATGAACTTTGATATAGGAGCTTGGACTGGATTCCGTTGTTTCTGCAGTGGGACTCTCCCTAATGAATGAAATTATTTTCTACTGTGTTTTGTGGTGTCTCTGATTGTTAATAAACACTGAAACATAGAACCACTGTTTTTTGTACATTATTTTTTGTTATTTTTGATACACTGGCTTTTTCTTCTGTTTATGTAAATCCAAGCATTTGAACTGTGCCTTAGATTTTATTCGGAAATGATGGCTGTTTGTAAAATTCCACTGTCACAGTATGAGCCTAACTTATTAACCAGGCTCCAATTTTTTGAAAACTTTATGACAGGCTTCGCATTTTCAAGGCATTAAGCAAGCCAGCTGTCTCCTATCTCTTTCACCAAGAAGGGGAGGGTCATTTGGCTCTCAGTAGCAAGCCTTGTGGTTAAATACCTGTGTGTTTTTTTTTAAATCCGTGTCATTTTTATCCTCCTTCCTGTTCTGTCTTAATTTATTTTGGAAATTGTTTCACAGCCTGCTAGACCAACAGTTCCGAGCTTTTCATTGAAGATCCGCTCTTTCCAAAACAACATTTTGTTTGGAGCAATGCCTAGAGAGGCTCCTCTCTCTGGTGAGCGCCAGATGTGCCCTGGAGTGTGAATGCATTTACATTATGAATGAATAACAGCTTGTCTTTCTTACACATGGAGGCAGCCCTGGTTGAGATTGGCTGGCAGGGCAAAACAGAGGCCAGCTCCTAGCGTCGATTGGCTAGACATCACAAGCAGCGTACATCCCATTACCTAGAACTGTTCAGATTTTCTGCCTGCCAGGAATCCCATTCTGCTGTGACTCATCTGCCAAAACATCCGTGGATGTTGATGAAGACTGGGAATTATTCTAAGGTGCGCACGCAGTTCACAAAAGGCAGCTTGCTGGTTCTGTTGGGGCAGTCACCATCCCGTGGGAACTGACTGTGTGCTTTCGGTCACATGCGATGCTTCCTTTAACAGCTGTGCACAGCAAGAGAAGGTCAGTTAGCGATGGGCAAACTATCTCAGAGTAGCTGGATCGCAATCGTTGATGAAGGAAATCCTGATAAGGTTGCCACAAAGAGCACGGGTGGAATTTGAAAACCACTGTCCTAAATACCATGTGAGAGCATATTCTGAGAACATGGAGAAATACTCCGATGCATACCATTTTCTAGCAGGGGTGCCAAACATGCAGTTTAGGGGCCGAATCAAGCCCCCGGAGGGCTCCTATCAGGCCCTCGTAACAAATGAGTTTGACATCCCTGCTCTACAGGAATGTAGAGATAGTGTTGGCTGTTGATTGGTCAAGATAAGACAGGAAGGAGAAACAATGAAATATAGTGGTTAGAGCAGGGATGGCCAAACTTGCTTAATGTAAGAGCCACATAGAATAAACTTCGGATTTTTGAGAGCCACAAATGAACAAATATTACACACGTGACTTTATTAAAACTCTTAATACTTACTTAGTACAGAAAGATAAAATACATATGTATGTGCTTTACAACAGGACCATGCTAGAATTAGACTTTTTTTAAAAGCAGAAGCTGGGAATAACAGTCCCCATAAGACCAGCATGGGGAAAGGTTAAGGATTTTTGTGTGTGTGTAGAAAAAGCCCAACCAGAACTAATTTGCATATTAGGCCATGCCCCCTGATGCCAAGCCAGCCAGAACTGCATTCCTGTGTGTCCCTGCTCAAAAAAAGGCCCTGCTTATAATTCTGGGGAAACTCCAGCTTGGATTTTTTTGGGTGGAGCCTGGACAGGGTGGCGTTTGGGCTTCGCTTGAGTTTTAGAAGGCTTTGCCTAGTTGAATGGTGTCAGCACTTCCTTCCACTGACCTGGCTCAATGGGAATGAAAACTTGCTGCTCAAACCCAATCTGGAGCCACCCACCTCTAGTCAGGAGTCTCTCAAATAGGGCTTCCAACTTACATAGGGGCCTGGAGATCTGTTAAGGTTTCCAGCTACAGGTTGGGAAATACCGGTACCTGGAGATTTTGGAGATAGGGCCTGAAGAGGGTGGGATTTATGGAGGGGATGGACATTCATGGATGTTGTTGATGAATTATTCTAAGGTGCGCACATAGTTCACAAAAGGCAGCTAGCTAATTCTGTTGTCATTCTGCGGAAACTGACAGTGTGCTTTTGGTCACATGCAATGCTCCCTTTAACAGTTGCGTAACAGCAAAAGAAGATTAGTTTGCAATAGACAAACTATATCAGAGAAGCTGGATTACGATCGTTGGTGGAGGAAGTCTTGATAAGATTTCCACAAAGAGCTTGGGGTTGGTCGGGGTACAATGCCGTACAGCCCACCCTCGAAACCAGTCATTTTCTCCAGGGGAACTGATCTTGGTTGTCTGGAGATTAATTGTAATAGTGGGAGATCTCAAGGTGCTACCTGGAAGTTGGCAGCCCTATGCCTGAACCCTGCCCGCCCAGGAGTTGAAGTTGTCCAGGATCCAGAGCAGGGCGTTCCCAGATGCAGCACCACAGCTGCCAAGATGTTTTCTCCCACGAAGCCCAACAAGCCACATGACTAGCTCACTTCAGGCAACTTGCCAAGATTTTCCTAACTTGTGCTTGCCAATCCCCAGGTGAAAGCAGGGGATTCCCCGGTTTGGAGGCCCTCCCCCCGCTTCAGGGTCATCAGAAAGCGGGGAGAGGGGAGGGAAATGTCTGCTGGGCACTCCATGATTCCCTATGGAGACTGATTCCCATAGGGTATAATGGAGAATTGACCCATGGGTATCTGGGGCTCTTGTGGGGGCGTTTTGTGATGTAGAGACACCAAATTTGCAGCATAGTATCCAGAGCCTGTCTTCAAAACACCCTCCAAGTTTCAAAAAGATTGGACTAGGGGGTCCAATTCTATGAGCCCCCAAAGAAGGTCCCCCAGTCCATTATTTTCAATGGAGAGAAAGCATTTAAAAGGTGCAAAAAAGTTAAAGGTAATCCCCTGTGCAAGCACCAGTCATAGAATCATAGAGTTGGAAGGGACCTCTAGGGTCATCTAGTCCAACCCCCTGCACAATGCAGGAAACTCACAAACACTTCCCCCTAAATTCACAGGATCTTCATTGCTGTCAGATGAAATCTGAATGTCTTTTGCCTTGAAACCGCTATGGGGATCACCAGAAGGTGACCTTTCCACTAGGGGTGTGCATTCGGTTCGGCCCCTGATTCGGTAGCATATGGCACCGTATACTACCGATCCCATTTTCAGGCCATTAAACGGGAGCCGTATATGGCTCCCCGTATACTTCCGTATAGATATTTGGAAGTATACAGAAGTCAATGGAAAAGGCAGGAAAGGGGCTTCTGCAGCCTCAGGGGAGCTGCTTGCTTCCTTTCCCGCCTTTGGAAGCCTTTTCCTGCCTCTCCCATAGCCTCCCTGGGATCAGGGAGGGAGGGGGAGAGGGATAGGGATAGGAGCCCCAGCAGCCAATCCAAAGCATACATTTGCAAAATGCATTGCAAATGCATGCTTTGCAGGGCTGTTGTGTAGCTGATGGCTGAGCTAATCCCTCAGCCATCAGCAACATTGTTGTTCTTTTATTTACTTGGGTATCCAAGTAAACAGTGTTCTCTGGCCAATCACAGAGCAGTGCTATTTTTTGAAACTGCTCTGTGGGTCAGATAACCTTTTTAAGGAGTCTGCCAGGGTCATCTAGTCCAACCCCCTGCACAATGCAGAAAACTCACAGATCCTGCCCCTAAATTCACAGGATCCTCATTGCTGTCAGGTGGCCATCTAGCCTCTGCTTAAAAACCTCCAAGGAAGGAGAGCCCACCACCTCCCGAGGAAGCCTGTTCCACTGAGGAATCGCTTTAACAGTCAGGAAGTTCTTCCTAATGTTGAGCCGGAAATTCTTTTGATTTAATTTCAACCCGTTGGTTCTGGTCCAACCTTCTGGGGCCACAGAAAACAATCCCACACCATCCTCTATCCAGTTCAAGAAAGTTAAGCTATTGAGAAATGAGAATCGCATTACATCATTACGCCATTGTGCCGAGCCGTTTATATAAATATAGCTCCTTTCTTGATGAGCTCACACCCTGGAAAAGGGAACAAGAGGAAACCCTTAAATAAATGTCGGTCAGGTCTGAGCTTGACTTCTTCTGGCAGGGAGTTAGATTCCCTCCACACCCCTCTGCCGACCCATCCCAAACAAAACAAGTAAGCTGAGAGTCTGAATCCAGGCACTGCAACGCAGGCCTCTGTTCTAAGAGAGCCTCCAGCTATTCCTCTTTATGTTTGCATTCTGGGAGTGAATGCTACTTTTCCTTGTATGGGTGGGCCATGAAGGCTGGTAGGAGGCAGATCAGTCTGGGTCTGACCACCAATGCCCTCATCACGCTCCAGGATCCAACCTTCCTTTAAAAAAAACCCCACATCCCTTGACCCTGGTAATTTTTTCTTAAACTGAAGAGAGGTAAGGGAAGCATGAAGCATTTGTGTGGATCTACAAGATACCTCAGCAGCCCCATGGTGCAGAGTGGTAAAGCTGCAGTACTGCAGTCCAAGCTCTCTGCTCATGACCTGAGTTTGATCCCGGCGGAAGCTGGGTTCAGGTAGCCGGCTCAGGTTGACTCAGCCTTCCATCCTTCCAAGGTCAGTAAAATGAGTACCCAGCTTGCTGGGGGGAAAGCGTAGATGACTGGGGAAGGCGGTGGCAAACCACCCTGTAAAAAGTCTGCTGTGAAAATGTGAAAGCAACGTCACCCCAGAGTCGGAAATGACTCCCAATTTAGTATCATGCTCAACAGGGCAAAAACAGAACATATAAGGAGGGTATGAAGTTCCAACCTAGGATCAGCATAGGGGTAGTACATAAACACCTAGTTTCTTTAAATGAAACTAAGTCCTCAGGGCTAGATGAATTGCATCCAAGGGTTCTAAAAGAGATTGCGGATGCAATTTCTGAGCCTCTAGCTATTATTTTTGAGAATTCTTGGAGAACAAGAGAGGTTCCGGAAGACTAGAGGTTGGCGAATGTTGTCCCTATCTTCAGGAAGGGGGAAAAAGATGATCTGGATAACTACAGACCTGTCAGCTTGACATCTATACCTGGAAAAGTTTTAGAACAAATCATCAAACAGTTGGTCCTGGAACATTTAGAAAGAATGGATGTGGTTATTAAGAGCCAGCATGGGTTTCTCAAGAACAAATCACGTCAGACAAACCTGATCTCTTTTTTTTGAGAAAGTGACTACCTTGCTGGATCAGGGGAATGATGTAGACATCGTTTATCTTGATTTCAGTAAGGCTTTTGATAAGGTTCCACATACTGTCCTTGTTGACAAGTTGGTAAAATGTGGTTTGGATCCTGTTACCGTTAGGTGGATCTGTAACTGGTTGACAGATTGCACCCAAAGAGTGCTTGTGAATGGTTCCTCATCCTCTTGGAGAGGAGTGACAAGTGGAGTGCCTCAAGGATCTGTCCTGGGACCTGTATTGTTCAACATCTTTATAAATGATTTGGATGAAGGAATAGAGGGAATGCTTATTAAATTTGCAGATTATACTAAATTGGGAGGGGTTGCAAACACAGAAGAAGACAAAAACAGGATACAGGATGACCTTGACAGGCTGGAAAACTGGCCTAAAACCAATAAAATGAATTTTAAGAGGGATAAATGTAAAGTTCTGCATAATACCATGCATAATTATAGAATGGGAGAGACTTGTCCTAACAGTAGTATGTGCAAAAAGGATCTAGGGGTCTTAGTGGATCATACACTGAACATGAGTCAACAGTGTGATGCGGTGGCTAAAAAGGCAAATGCAATTTTGGGCTGTATCAACAGAAGTATAGTGTCCAGATCACGTGATGTGATGGTATCGCTTTACTCTGCTCTGGTAAGACCTCACCTGGAGTATTCTGTTCAGTTTTGGGCACCACATTTTAAGAAGGATATAGACAAGCTGGAACGGGTCCAGAGGAGGGCGACAAAGATGGTGAGGGGTCTGGAGACCAAGTCCTATGAGGAAAGGTTGAAGGAGCTGGGGATGTTTAGCCCGGAGAAGGGGCGGCTGAGAGGTGATATGATCACCATCTTCAAGTACTTGAAGAGCTGTCATATAGAGGAAGGTGTGGAATTGTTTTCTGTGGTCCCGAAAGGTAGGACCAGAACCAACGGGTTGAAATTAAATCAAAAGAATTTCCGGCTCAACATTAGGAAGAACTTCCTGACTGTTAAAACGATTCCTCAGTGGAACAGGCTTCCTCGGGAGATGATGGGCTCTCCTTCCTTGGAGGTTTTTAAGCAGAGGCTAGATGGCCACCTGACAGCAATGAGGATCCTGTGAATTTAGGGGCAGGATCTGTGAGTTTTCTGCATTGTGCAGGGGGTTGGACTAGATGACCCTGGCAGACTCCTTAAAAAGGTTATCTGACCCACAGAGCAGTTTCAAAAAATAGCACTGCTCTGTGATTGGCCAGAGAACACTGTTTACTTGGATACCCAAGTAAATAAAAGAACAAAAGAACAACAATGTTGCTGATGGCTGAGGGATTAGCTCAGCCATCAGCTACACAACAGCCCTGCAAAGCATGCATTTGCAATACATTTTGCAAATGTATGCTTTGGATTGGCTGCTGGGGCTCCTATCCCTATCCCTCTCCCCCTCCCTCCCTGATCCCAGGGAGGCTATGGGAGAGGCAGGAAAAGGCTTCCAAAGGCGGGAAAGGAGGCAAGCAGCTCCCCTGAGGCTGCAGAAGCCCCTTTCCTGCCTTTTCCATTGACTTCTGTATACTTCCGAATATCTATACGGAAGTATACGGGGAGCCATATACGGCTCCCGTTTAATGGCCTGAAAATGGGATCAGTAGTATACGGTGCCATATGCTACCGAATCAGGGGTGATTCGGTGCTCTATGCGGTTCGGCCGAACCGAATGCACACCCCTAGTGGAAAGGTCAACTTCTGTTGAACCCCATAGCGGTTTCAAGGCAAAAGACATTCAGATTTGCCATTGCCTGCCTCTGACCGATTCCTCACTAGCAGTTGCTCTGCCTCCGGCTTCTGCTTTTCTTGGCTCAAGTAATCAATTCCCCACCAGTTGCCATGTGGGCCCATTTTGATCCACAGATCCTTCCAATTCCCCCCACAGCTTCTGGATCTCCCAAAAACAAGAACTGAAAGCTGCGAGGAAAATGGGAGGGAGCCGCAGATCAAAATGCAGCTGCGCAAAAACTGATGGTGAATTTATTGTTTGAGCCGGGGAAAGCGGAAGCCCGGGGGCGGAGCAACTGCTACTTAGAAATTGGTCTCTGTGTCATAACCCTGGACTTCCTTGGTGGTCTCCCATCCAAATACTAACCAAGGCCAACCCTGCTTTAGTTTAATCTGGGATCTAACGAGGTCAGGTTTGCTTGGACAATCTAGATCAAGGCAAAGCCAATTAGTTTATTTGTATGGCCACAAATAATATTGTGGTGGCTAGCAGAAAAGAATGGTTGGCTCCAGTGTTCCCTCTAAGCTGAGTTAAGTGTGAGCTAGCTCACAGTTTTTTAGCCTGTGGCTCACACATTTTTGTCTTAGCTCAGAAAAAATGGCCCCAGAGCAAAGTAATTTATGCAGTAGCTCACAATTTTATTGCCAGTAACTCACAACTTTATTCCAGTAGCTCACAAAGTAGAATTTTTGCTCACAAGACTCCACAGCTTAGAGGGAACATTAGTTGGCTCTGAAGTCCAGCCACTGTTTGTGATGATTTCTACCCTAGACAACTTCATCAGATACATCACCTGGGTTTAGGGTTATCTTCAACAGTAGCCTGGAGAACATCTGCACACAACTCTGTGCAGATGCAAGATTGCTACGAACATTTCTGGATAATAAATTTTATTAAATTTAACAGGGAAAATTAGGGAATTGGGGAAAGAATCAGGGATAGGATACAGAAAATAAAAGAATAAATTACAGTTATTGCTACATAAAAAAAACAAGAAAAAATATAATTCATTATACCTGCAAGTACCCAAAGGTAATACATAATTACCTTTAAAGTCTACAAATATTTATGATCTTTTGATATTACTGTAAAATCCTCCTGTTTTACCACCTATTTAGTGGCAGATTCCGGATTCTTATCTATCATATCTGTGATCATACAAAACCAAATCTATGTTTCTTTAATCTACATAAAGCAACAGAAGGAAGAAAAAAAGAAGAGAAAGAAAGGTTCAAATTCTGGTCTTCAGTACTAGCATATTAACCAAGAGGTTTCAATATATAGCAACAGCAGCTGCATCTCTATCTAATTTACAAAGGAATCTCAAGGCTAAATAAAAATAAAACAAGCTTCTCATTAACCATGAAAGGCTTTTGAGTTAGATGGGTACAGTTACGATACTCATGTCTTATTAGCAAATGTTGATAACTTTAGGTATCTACTTGAACAGTTAGCTCTCTTTAATAAACAAAAAGGATGGGTTTTCAAAAAGAAAAGAGAAAAAGTAGGCAAGAGAGAAGAAGAAAAACAGCACAAACCCATGGAATGCTGTTTTTACAACAGCCCTCATCTCAGAAGGCGCTAGCCATTCCCAATTGCTCTCACAACTTCACACTAAACAGAAAGGGAAACCTTGATCTATAGGGAAAATTCATCTCCCATCAAATTGTATTCATTTACTTCCCTGAAAAGCAAAGAAAAAAGCTCTTCCCTGAAAAGCAAAGAAAAAAGGTTAATTCATTGGCAGGCATCTCCATGCATGGGAATGGACAAAGGGCACCTCCTCACCAACCATTCAAGAAAAAGCAAAAATATTAAAGGTATGTACACACTTTCCTTATATATATGTATGTATGTATGTAATTCTAGCTACAATCGTCCAAATTCTAATTAAACAGATTAATTTTTAGCCTTACGTTAGCATATATTTAAATTTTAAAAAGTTTTACAAGTTGTTAGAGTCATTAAAACCCCTCTTTTTTAGCAACAGATTATTAAACTTCATTATGATTTTGAGCTTTGCAGAAAATCACACCAAACCAAAACAAGCTGCCCATTCAATTTGAAAAATAAAAAACCAAATAATCCTGCTTTAGGTTTGAACAATCCCTCAAAAAAAGGGGGGGGGATTCAAAATTAAGTCCCATAATATTGTGCCTGTTAGAGAATAGTTTTATAATCTCTTATAGTTTGAATAAAAATGAAAATCCCCTAGTTCGAAAATCAGAATATCCATTCCAAGATGTTATGTCAGATCCATAATATTATGCTCATGTCAAGCCACTGTATGGTAAGAGTTTATATTCTCTTCTTCCTAAAAGCCTTCCAAGTCATAATCCTTGTTGTTGGACTTGCTCTGAGGCTGTAGATTTTAATTGAGTCAACAGATTTTTCCCTTTCATTGCTGAGCATTTTTACAAAGAGCTTTGGAGCCGAATTGATGTTATTCCCCTCTTTCTTGGTCTCAGTGAATTGTAGGTTTCGTTTCTCCTGCATAAGTGCATAAACTTCATTCATTTTAAAATCAGGCAAGGCAATCTCAGGCAGTTGTCGTTTCACTTTTGCCTGCTTCTCAGTTTACATTTTGTGCTCCTTGATACTTCTGTTCTTGTATATTTTCCATATTTTCCATTTCTTTACAGTTCTCCAGGAATTTTCCCATCTGTTCTTTTACCAGTTCTGCTAAAAGACCAAGTCCCTGCCTGGCAGATCAGATTCAATGTGGCCAAATGCAAAGTAATGCACAATGGGGCCAAGAATCCCAGCTACAAATACAAATTGATGGGGTGTGAACTGGCAGAGACTGACCAAGAGAGAGACCTTGGGGTCATGGTAGATAACTCACTGAAAATGTCAAGACAGTGTGTGATTGCAATAAAAAAGGCCAAATGCCATGCTGGGAATTATTAGGAAATATCATAATGCCCCTGTATAAATCAATGGTGCGGTCTCATTTGGAATATTGTGTATAATTCTGGTCACCAGACCTCAAAAAGGATATTATAGCATTGGAAAAAGTCCAGAAAAGGGCTACTAGAATGATTAAAGGTTTGGAACACTTTCCCTATGAAGAAAGGTTAAAACGCTTGGGGCTCTTTAGCTTGGAGAAACGTCAACTGCAGGGTGACATGATAGAAGTTTACAAGATTATGCATGAGATGGAGAAAGTAGAAAAAGAAGTACTTTTCTCCCTTTCTCACAATACAAGAACTCATGGGCATTCAATGAAATTGCTGAGCAGTCGGGTTAGAACGGATAAAAGGAAGTACTTCTTTACCCAAAGGGTGATTAACATGTGGCGCATATGCTACGTAATGTGAACTTGCAGGTTTGTACAGAAACTTAACCCTCGGGATGCACAAAACGTGGATTCCGATCTCTCTATTCTAATGCACAGAGTATGGAAAACAAACAGGAGGAACTGGAAGTCCTAATACGGGAAGGAGACTATGACATAATAGGCCTTACTGAAACTTGGTGGGCTGATACTCACAACTGGAATATTAGGATTCAGGGTTACAATTTATTTAAAAGGGACAGGCAGATGAGAAAGGGCAGAGGCGTAGCAGTATACGTGAAGGAGGTATATACTTGTGAGGAAATATGTGAATCTGAACATGACAGCTCAGTTGAGAGTCTCTGGGTAAAAATAAAAGGAGTAAGAAAAAACAGTGATATTATTGTGGGGGTCTGCTATAGACCACCAAACCAAGCAGAGGACTTGGATGAGATATTCCTACAACAGATTGCAAAGTTTTCCAAGAGAAAGGATACAGTGATCATGGGAGATTTCAATTACCCAGACATCTGTTGGAAGTCCAACTCTGCTAAAAATGAAAAGTCAAATTCCTGACTTGTCTTGCTGACAACTTCCTTTTCCAAAAAGTGAGGAAGGAAACAAGGGAATCTGCTATCTTGGATTTGATTCTGAAGGGCTGTCATATAGAGGATGGTATTGAATTGTTTTCTGTGGCCCTGGAAGGTAGGACCAGAACCAATGGGTTGAAATTAAATCAGAAGAGTTTCCGACTCAACATTAGGAAGAACTTCCTGACAGTTAGAGCGATTCCTCAATGGAACAGACTTCCTTGGGAGGTGGTGAGCTCTCCTTCCTTGGAGGTTTTTAAACAGAGGCTAGACGGCCATCTGACAGTGATGACGATCCTGTGATTTTGGGGAAGGTATTTGTGGGTTTCCTGCATTGTGCAGGGTTGGACTAGATGACCCTGGAGGTCCCTTCCAACTCTATGAGTCTATGTGGAATTCACTGCCACAGGAGGTGGTGGCGGCTACAAGCAAAGCCAGCTTCAAGCGGGGATTGGATAAACATATGGAGCAGAGGTCCATCAGTGGCTATTAGCCACAGCGTATTGTTGGAACTCTCTGTCTGGGGCAGTGATGCTCTGTATCCTTGGTTTTTTTTGGGGGGGGGCAAAGTGGAAGGACTTCTAGCCCCACTTGTGAACCTCCTGATGGCACTTGGGGTTTTTTTTTTTGTTTTTGGCCCCTGTGTGACACAGAGTGTTGGACTGGATGGGCCATTGGCCTGATCCAACATGGCTTCTCTTATGTTCAGACCGTGCCAGTTTTCAAGGAACTACTGTCAAGAAGACATATGCGCGTTACTCAGATGTTTTGAGAATATAGTTCTAACCTCACTGTTGGATGTGGGTCATCTCAGAGTAGCTGGTAAACAAGTTGATGTTAAGGGGACGCCTAATATCCTGCCGCTGCAAACTAAGGATTCTAATAAGAACAGCATGATACAGGATTCGATAATTGAGCTCTGACGTGGTAGCAGAAGTAGTGAATTATATGGTGCTCTCTTCTATTAGTCAAGATAGGAGGGAGAAGAATGTAAGGTAAATGTATCTTATGTTCTGTATCTTATGCTCTTATCTTTTGTTCTGTATATGAACATATCTTATGTTCATGTGTTTTGGATAATCCTATGGAGCAGAGGTCCATCAGTGGCTATTAGCCACAGTGTATTGTTGGAACTCTCTGTCTGGGTCAAGTGATGCTCTGCATTCTTGGTGTTTGTGGGGGCAACAGGGTGAGGACTTCTGGTGTCCTGGACCCACTGATGGACCTCCTGATGGCACCTGGTTTTTTTGGCCACTGTGTGACACAGAGTATTGTACTGGATGGGCCATTGGCCTGATCCAACAGGGCTTCTCTTATGTTCTCTTAAGAGAAACTATGCTGGACCAAGCCTATAGGCCGTCCAGTCTGTCAGCCCCATATATTTATAGTTAGGAATAGAACAGTTTCGCCCTTCCTTCAAATTTTATTGATCTGACCACTGCTATTCTAGCCTCTCAACTTCTTAGGAACTGGGATTGGTAACATTTAACCTTTCCCTTGTATTCTGCAGTAGGTGGTAACGTTGTCATCATAAGCGGATTCAGGTGGATGGGTGTGTTGGTCTGAAGCAAGAGAACAAAGTTTGAGTCCAGGGGAATCTTTAAGACCAACAAAGTTTAATTCTTCGCACGAGGTTTTGTGTGCATGCACACTTCTTCAGATGTGTTGAATCAGACTTCATCAACCATATAGGTAAGATGATGATGATTTTGGATTTATATCCCGCCCGCCACTCCCAATTTCAGAGTCTCAGAGCGGCTCACAATCTCCTTTCTCTTCCTCCCCCACAACAGACACCCTGTGAGGTGGGTGGGGCTAAGAGGACTCTCACAGCAGCTGCCCTTTCAAGGACAACCTCTGGGAGAGCTATGGCTAAACCAAGGCCATTCCAGCAGGTGCAAGTGGAGGAGTGGGGAATCAAACCCAATTCTCCCAGATTAGAGTCCACACACTTAACCACTACACCAAACTGGTTACAGGGAAATGGTTAAGAAGATGGGATAGCTGCCAATTAGCCCTTCCTGGGAACAATCAGTTTGCACCGGGCTTTTTTTGTAGTAGGAACTCCTTTGCATATTAGGCCACACCCTTCTGATGTAGCCAATCCTCCTGGAACTTACAACAGGCCCTGTAAGAAGAGACCTGTAAGCTCTTAGAGGATTGGCTACATAAGAGGGGTGTGGCCTAATATGCAGAGGAGTTCCTGCTACAAAAAAAGTCCTGAGTTTGTAATGTCTGTTTCTATCATAAGCAGAGTTACCCTACTGGAATCAATCTGCTTACAAAGAAGTGCCTATGCTTAGGATTGCACTGCAAGATTGATAGCTTTCCCTTTCCCTCACTTGTATGAATTGTAGGAAAACACAAAAGGTGATCTGCACCTTCATTCATGAGGCCTCTATGGAGAGGAATTTGGAAGGAAGCCCAGTGTTACAGGCTAGTGCATCCTGATCATCCCAAAATAATGTTAGAAGCACTAAATTGAGATAAGGCATAATGGTGGAATTTCCTAGATGCCTCATGGGGTGCTTTTCTTCCACTATCTAGACTGATAAACAGCAAAAGATCCAAGGAATCTCAGGAAATGTGGGGGGATAACGGTTAAACACAATTCAGGATTCTGGGGGCAGGGAGGGTTGTGGGTTTTTTTTTTAACAGTTCATAGGTTCCCATGCTATACTTTTGTTTCTATAGACCTGGCTGTCATCGGATGTGGTCTTAAATGTATTTCTCTTTCACATGCCTTATCTGACCCTTCAACCAAGTGGGGTCGAGTGCTGACATGTGAGATATCCACTTCAGTGAAATGTACTGTAACGTTGTTAGCTCTCTTTAAGATCTTTGTCAAGGGCTTGCTTTTTGACTTTAAAGAATGTCTGTTTCTGGTTGTTAATATTTATATTCCTCCATGTGTTTGAGCATTGATCAAGAGCCAGTTTGGTGTAGTGGTTGTGTGCGGACTCTTATCTGGGAGAACTGGGTTTGATTCCTCACTCCTCCACTTGCAGCTGCTGGAATGGCCTTGGGTCAGCCATACCTCTCATAGGAGTTGTCCTTGAAAAGGGCAGCTGCTGTAAGAGCTCTCTCAGCCCCACCTACCTCACTAGGTGTCTGTTGTGTGTGGGGAGGAAGGTAAAGGAAATTGTGACCACTCTGAGATTCAGAGTATAGGGCAGGATATAAATCCAGTTTCTTCTTCTTCCCAGCTCAATTTGGACTGATGGTGCAAAGTCCCTGTGCCTCAGACCTCCAGAAGCAAGTGACCACAGAGTAGGCAGGGTAGGCAGTCACCCACTAAGATCCTTCCTGTTTACTCTTTATGGTCACAGTCTCCCTTTGAAGTGCAAATAAACTCTCCTAGGGAAAAGCAACTTTATATCTACCTGTCTATCTCTCTCTCTTCCTCCTTCCTCTACCTCTACCTACACAAGATGGGGCTGTAGGATCCTCCTCTCTGCATCCATCCCCATCTTCCAGGTAGAGGTAGATAGTATACGATCTTTCTCTATCTCTTATTCTTGACTATCAGACAAGTAATTGTTTCGTTTCAACTAGAAACTGTGGCACTATGTAACTTTGCAACCACATGGCCTGTTCAGATTCAATACGAGCAGCTGCCGCGTTGAAACTTTATAGAGGCATAAGAGAAAGGGAAGAAGTCCCCGTTACCTCAGCAACCAGGTAGGACAGATGCTTCCTGTTTTGTTGCTATGTGACCAAAAAAAAGTGAACAATTAGCCCACAGACTTATCTGCATGTGGGAGTTATCTGTCTGCAGTGCATTGTGCTGATGGGGCAGGAACTCATTTGCATATTAGGCCACACCCTGACACCACCATTGTTTCGCATAGGGTTTTTGTAGAAAAAGCCCAATAGGAACTCATTTGCATATCAGGCCACACCCCTGACACCAAGCCAGCCAGAATTGCATTCCTGTGCGTTCCTGCTCAAAAAAAGTCCTGAGCATCCACATGTGAATTCCAAAACACATGAGCCAGCATGGATCCTCACTGTGGTTTCATTTGCCTAGATGACATCGCTGCATAGCCAAATCCCGCTGGTTTTATGACACTGTATTTGTTGGGTGGTTCCTGAGTGTGTGGACGTGCCGGGTAACAGCATCAAAGGTCCTTTGGCGAAAGTGCTCATGGAAGAGCAAATGGCAAAGAAGGGAGGAATAGCAGCAGTAATTTGAATGGTGCTGTCACACATCTCCAAATGGAAATTCAGCAGAGCATCTGTGAGCAAAACTTCAGCAGAGCATTTGCAAGTGAAAATTCGGCAGAGCTGTAGCTGCCAGCTCTTCCCCAAGCAGGGCGGGAAGCAGAAAAAAGACAGAAATACTCAACTGGCCGGTTTTGATTTTCTTCATCAAGTACCCACCCATTTCCCTTGACGGTGATCCCAATCAAAGGTTTTGATACTTTGCAGATTCTTGGAAGAGTCGAAGAAAATGTAATTGCCTTCATTTGTATTCCGGTTAGGATTTAAAACAGCTTCATATTTTAAAGTGCAACTTTGAACCCGGTAATTTGTGGCAGGATTTCTCTGGGTAGCTAAGCTTCTATTTATCAGTTGTGGTTCGGGCCTTCAAAGTGGAAGATTGTTGGTTTAGATGGGCAACATCTTTTCCCTCCCCAATCTTTGATCTGATATGAACCAGGTTTGTTTTAGTGTTTCAGGGCTGGGGAGGGATTCTCAGGAAGACTGGAAAGGCCATCTGGAAGCTTTAAGCCATTTTTCAACCTCCTGCCCATTTTTCAACCTTCTCCCCATCCACAAGTTTGGGGAAAGTTGTGAGGGAGAGAGGGAAACTGATCACTGGGGCTGGCTGGCACCAAAGCAAGCCCACTTTCAGTGGGAAATCTGGCACAGCTTTTCAGAACAGGAAGCTTCTTCTCTAACCCACTCCTTCCGCCAGCTCCAAGATGTGCCAAGGAACAACACTTTGTCTTGTAAACTTACATTGCTCAGAGCAGGGCCGCATTAAACCCTGTGGAAGCCCATAGGCAGTCAAAATCTCAGGGGGGGGCACAAATTACCTCAGAGCTGGAGCCCCCGCCCTACCACCTGTGGCCCCTGCTGCAGCCTGCAGACACCTTCTCAAAAGCCCCTTTGACGAAGCTGTGGGGGAGAGGCAGAGAGAGGCAAACCTGGCGATGACACCAGCATCAGACACACCAGACAAGTCAGGCAAAGAGCAGTTCAGTTGCTGGCTGTGCGCGCAGGCTGGGAGGGTTGAAAACATGGGGAAACCAGGGGGATAAGCCGGCCCGGATCCCATAAAGGCATGGGGGCCCATAAACCAGTGCCTCCTTGGCCTAATTGTTAGTCCGGCCCTGGCTCAGAGGATCAGGGTGATTTTTTTATCACTGTCATAAATAGGGTTGCCAAGTCCAATTCAAGAAATATCTGGGGACTTTGGAGGTGGAGCCAAGAGACTTTGGGGGTGGAGCCAGGAAACACTGGGGGCGGAGACAGGAACAAGGGTGTGACAAGCATAATTGAACTCCAAGAGAGTTCTGGCCATCACATTTAAAGGGACAGCACACCTTTTTAAATGTCTTCCTTCCATAGGAAATAATGGATAGGGGCACCTTCTTTTGGGGCTCACAGAATTGGACCCCCTGGTCCAATCGTTTTGAAACTTGGGGGGTACTTTGGGGAGAGGCACTAGATACTATATTGAAAATTTGGTGCCTCTAACTCAAAAAACAGCTCCCCCAGAGCCCCCGAAACCTCCAGAAAAATTCCCCATTATACCCTATGAGAATTGATCACATAGAGAATAATGAAGACGTTTCCCCCTCTCCCCCCCCCCTTTCTGGCCAGTCTGAAGTAGCGGATCAGCCTCTCTACTCACCATTTGCTGCCAGCTTCTTCACAGAAACAGAGACACACCATCCTAAATTGAAGCCTTTCAAGTCAAGCCTCTGGAGGTCCAAAGGCACATGGTCCTTTGCGGGCGGGTGGGGCTCCCTCTCCTCCCCCCACCAGCCAGCTGATTAGGGCGAGAAGCAGCCTGGGAAAACTGAAGAAAGGCTGCTGCGATGGAGGCTGGGTGGGAAGGGAAGGGCAGGGCAAGGAGAAGCTGCTGAGATCGGGGCTGGGTGGGAAGGGCCGCCATTCCCCCCCGCTTTCCAGATTTTTGGCTAGCAGGGGGAGAAGGCTCCAAATCGGGGGTCCCCAGGCAAGGCGGGGGATTTGGGAAGCCTAGTCATAAACAGGTGTGGATTTTAACAGCACTTGGTGGTGCAAAGTGCTATCAAATCACAGCCAACTTAGGGCAACCTCAATTCCGCAGGGCTTGCAAAACATTTCTTTTCCAGCTTGCCTTTGAAATAGAACCCGGCTAAACTGACGTGTAGTTACCTAGCCATCTTGTGGACATCATAACTTATAGTATTTATAGCACCTATTTTATCTATTTTATTTAATTATTTATGTAACTGATTATATTTAAATTGTTGTGTATATTGTTTTATCTGAATCATGGAATGCCATGTCTGTAAGCCGCCCTGAGCCCGCCTTTGGCGGGGGAGGGCGGGATATAAAAATAAATTTATTATTATTATTATTATTAGTGGGGTTTTCAAGGCAGGAGACGTTCAGAGGTGGCTTGCCATTGCCTGCCTCCGTGACATGAGCCAGGTATCCCTTGGAGGTCTCCCATCCAAGTACTAACCCAGGGCCATGCTAGCCTGGGCCATCTAAGTCGGGGTTTAATAGTACTTACTTCCAGTTCATTCTAATGATTTTAGGAGTCAGTAATTTTCAAACCACCATATCATGCTGTTTAGGAGATTTTCCATATGCTTGCCACAGACCTGTTATTTTATGGCAGTTTGCATGTTGCCTTGGAGATCGTCTGCCACTGGATCCCAGAGGGGTTACATGATACCAGAGTTTGGGTTTAGTAAAGCCACAAACTGGGACTTTTTTTTTTGTATTTTGTGTGTACATGTGTATGTGTGTTATGCGTCTGTGTGTGTCTGGAAGTCATGGTTGACTTCTGGCGACCCCCAGTGGGGCTTGGACATTCAGAGAGGTGATTTGCTATTGCCTGCCTCTGAGTCCTGATCCTGGTATTCCTTGGCAGTCTCCCATCTAAGCACTTGCTTAGCTTCTGAGACTGGGCTTACCTGGGCTGTCCAGGTCAGGGCAAAAGCTACAGCTTTATTGAGAGTCTTGCAGGATAGCTCAAATGCCTGCCATGTTACAGAACTCTGGGGAAAGGGCAAACTTATCGGGGCACTGGAATGTAGCTGCCCAGCCAATGTGCCCCAGATGGGTTTTTCTTAGGGTTGCCAAGTTCCCTGCGCGATGCTATGACATCATCCGGAAGTGTCATTGCACCGGCAACATCACACACGGCCACTCTGTTTCCAGGAAAACTCTTTGGTTTTCTCAGACTCTCTAGTCATTTGGGAGGGAAAAACTCTATGGTATCTATTGTACCATAGAGTTTCCCCTCCCAAATGGCTAGAGCATCCAAGAAAACAATATAGTTTTCCTGGAAATGCCTAGAGTGGCTGCTGTTTGACATTGCCACCATGATGACATCACTTTCGGTGACGTCATCGTGCTGGCAACGTAGGGGGAGTTTCCCCCTGCCAGCCCAATCTGGGCTGGTGGGTTGTGAACCTTCCAGGCAGGGGAACCCCACCCCAGGCTGGGGGCTTGGCAAGCCTAGCTTTTCTACCCTGTGGTTCCTGCTGGTCCACCACTCTGCAAAGTGAAAGGTGGGTCTGCCATGCCCCACTCCCCTTGCCCACAGACAAGCAATCACCTCAAATCTCCAGGGTTTGGGGACAGGCCATTGAAGTCAGCTCCACCCTGCCCTTCTTGCAATAGATGCCATAAGGCAGCCATTTTGTGAGATCTGGTGTTCTAATCAGTTTTCTCCCTTGCCACTGGCTCTGAGTTCTATATAGCTACCACACAGATAGGATTCCGGAAGTCTCACTTCTCACCTACTGCTCAAGATCCTGGACAGAGGGCAGTGCAGGATGGGCAGAAGAATGGGGGAAAACCTTCTGCTCACAGACAAGAAGTGTCTCACATGAAAGCAAACACATGCACTCAGGCCCATAGCTCGCAACCACAGCGCCTGATCAAGAGGTGGATAGGTGGGTAAGTGGCATCATTGGAGAGCATTGAGAATCAAGACCAGGGTTCCCTAAACTTTCTGAGCTGGCACCTTTGGAATTCTGACAGAGGCTGGTGGGCGCAACCACAAAATGGCTGCCACAGGTGGAGTGAACCACAAAATGGCTGCTGCAGGAGGCAGAGCCACACACACAGAGTGCACGGGAAAAGGAGGAGTGTGATTTAAAAATACACTGAAAATGAAGAGTGAGAGAGAAGAAAAACAATCATGTGAGGGCAGCTCCCACTGAAACATTTCACTAATCTACCCGGCCAGTTAGACCTTCCGTGGCCAATCAGCAGCCCTGTTGGGCGAGTGCCTGACCTGGATCCACCCACTTTTAAACAATACTTGGTGGGCACAAGGAAAGGTGTCAGCAGGCCTCATTAGGCTTCCCAACCCTGCCGCCCTGGCGGGGGACCCCCGAATTTTCAGCCTCCTCCCCCGCTCTTAAAAAATCTGGGGGCGGGGGGAGAGAGAACATATCTGTAGGCATCATGTTGTTTTACAGCTTGGGATCCGTTTTTAAAATGTGTCCCTTTAAGGCTGCACAGGAAACAGGAAGGGCCCCTCCCTTTCTTTTCCTGTGCAGCCTTACTTTCGTTTTCACAACGAGCAAATTCTGCTAGAAGAAGACCAAGTACGTTAAGTATTTGTGTGTGTGTGAGAGAGAGAGGGAGGGGGCAGGGAGGGGGGATTCCCTGGTATGGAGGCCCTCCCCCCCTTTAGAAAGTGTGGGGGGGAAGGGAAATGTCTACTAGGCACTCTATTATTCCCTATGGAGAACGATTCCCATAGAGAATAATAGGGAATTGATCCATGGGTATTGGGGGCTCTGGGGGGGCTATTTTTTGAGGTAGAGGCACCAGATTTTTAGTATAGCAGCTAGTGCCTCTCCCCAAAATACCCCCCAAGTTTCAAAAATATTGGACCAGAGGGTCCAATTCTATGAGCCCCAAAAGATGGTGCCCCTATCCTTAATTATTTCCTATGGAAGAAAGGCATTTAAAAAGGCGTGCTGTCCCTTTAAATGTGATGGCCAGAACTCCCTTGGAGTTCAATTATGCTTGTCACAACCTTGTTCCTGGCTCCACCCCCAATGTCTCCTGGCTCCACCCCCAAAGTCCCCAGATTTTTCTTTAATTGGACTTGGCAACCCTAGGCCTCATATGGGCCGTACTGGGGACACCTGATCAAGACGGGTGTGAGGGAGCCAGTCAGAGCCTACTTGAGAGGGCGACCACTTTAAATTTCTTCCAAGTCACCTTCCCTCAGTCACACTCACAGAAATCCTGTCAGACTCCCAAAATAATAGGCACCAGGTGATTTTAGAATTCAAAACCACAAAAATATTTATTAGCTAACAAAAGGCAAGGGAGAGGGATAAAAATAATACTGATTAGAACTAATCAATAATAAAGAATCAGTTGGCAGGCAGAGGGACGGCAAATAATCAAATACTGAATGCAGAGATTTTATCAGGCTGAGGTAAAATAAATATCTGGCAGAAGATCTTTAAATCTGCCAAACAGGCAGGCTTCAGAATCCTACTAGATTCTACTTCAGGCAGGCTATGCCTTCTGGTCACTCAGGATGCTATACAGCTCAGTTGTTTAGCCCTGGCTTTGGCTACTTAAAATTATAAAAACAACAAACTGACAATCACTCTTTACACACACACATAGAACTCCTGACTGGTGTCAGTATATTCTCCCTCACAGACCCTCTCACACTAGCTCCCAGGACTTGCACATCGTGCATCTCAGCCCTAACTAGTTTCCTCGTCTGAGTCTTGGGTAACCCTGCTGACCACCAGAATCCAGTTCCCCCTTTAGTGTGTCTTTTAGTGATCTTAGTTTGTACACAGGAGACTGCCTGATGTGCTGGCAGATCTCCCTCAGAGAGTTTCAAACTGCCTTAAAACTCTCTCTTCCAGACACAGACTACACAGCTCTGTCTCCCACAAGGAGCCCAGCCTCACTGGCTGATCTCAGGCCCCTTGTCCCATTGCCTTTACAACTGACCGGCCTAAGCCCACAGTCTTCCCTTCAGACTCCTTCTCTGAAGACCTAACTCGAAGACTCCTCAGCTAAGACTCAAATCCTGACGTGTTTTACTGCTAAGCAAACCTCATATTGTTACTTTTTCGTTGCTAGGGCAACGTTCCAGCCAATAGCTGCAAGCCTGTTCCCCAGTTCTCAGGCTGAGTCCATCACAACGGGCTTCCCCAACAGCAAGGGGGCACAGATGCAGCTCCTCTTCCCCTCCTAGTTTGGAGTAGTGGTTAAGTGTGCAGACTCTTATCTGGGAGAACTGGGTTTGATTCCCCACTCCTCCATTTGCACCTGCTGGAATGGCCTTGGGTCAGCCATAGCACTTGCAGGAGTTGTCCTTTAAAGGGCAGCTTCTGGGAGAGCTCTCTTGGCCCCACCTGCCTCACAGGGTGTCTATTGTGGGGGAGGGAGATAGGAGATTGTTAGCCACTCTGAGATTCAGAGTGAAGGGTGGGGTATAAATCGTCGTCTTCTTCTTACCTTCTTCTCTGATGGGGAGGAACAGCTTGCCTTGGGAAGGGGGAGCACAACAGCGGGCTGTGATCAGTAGGACTGGGATGTTTTTATAAACTGCTGACTAGGTTAGTTTCATTGGAGTGGTTTTAATTTTGTTTTACTTGGTTTCGTGCTGCATGCCAATTCGAGCAGTTCTTCTGGAGATGCGGCATATTCATTTCCTGCATAAATAAAATATTCATGGCAAAGTCTAAGCATGAGGGCTGGCTAGCGGTTGCTGCCATGAGGGCGTTTTCTACAAACAGGAAAATCTCTTTTAGATGGACACAGGATCACGAACATCAGTATAATACATTTGTGTTCTGCTTGCAGCAAGAGGGCGCCAACTTTTTTGAGCCTGCTGGCAACTTTGGAATTTTGACATTGGTTGGTGAGGACAATCACAAAATGGTTGCCGCAGAAGGCAGGGCCAGTCACAAAATGGCTGCCACACAAAGCAGAGCCAACCACTAAAATGTGAAGAAGTGAGGCTATGCGTGACTCTGATAGTAGCACTTCAGCACATCAGGCAGAAACTTTGCTTTACATCACAGGTGGCCAATGGTAGCTCTCCAGATGTTTTTTTTGCCTACAACTCCCATCAGCCCCAGCCAGCATGGCCAATGGCTGGGGCTGATGGGAGTTGTAGGCAAAACAACATCTGGAGAGCTACCGTTGGCCACCCCTGCTTTACATGATGCCTTTGAATGCATGAATACATGGAACATATTGTTTAAAAAAATTTTCTTACTTAACACACAGCTTACCGTCAGCCATGCAGTAAAGATCCTTGTGCTGCGGTGGTCATGGCCAGCGTGTGGGAGGCTGCCTAGGGCACTGCATGGGCTATCGGGCGCCGCAAGATGCCCCCTCCCTACATGCGAGCTGGAAGTGCACTGCCTCTTTCCCCCACCCAAGACTCGGGCTGGGGAAAGAGGTGGCTCGGCCTCACTCCCTGCGAGGGAAGGCAGCCTGAGAGTGAGACAGAGGCCCCATGACACTTCTTTCTCCTGCCTAAGATTCGGGCTGTAGAGAGACAGCACAAGGTGACCCCCTTCATTCACCATTCATCAGCTGATCAGTGGGGGTCTTTAAATGGGAGGGGGAAGCAGATCAGCTGTGTCTGCTGCTTCTATGCCTAGTGGGAGGCGACAGAAGCAGGCCCACCTTGCCTCTTTTAAAGACCCCCCCATGGGGGGCAGCCTGGGGTGGCAAGAATCCAGCACTCCCCCTGGCAGTGGTAGCTACTGCTGCTGAATCCATTTTTAAAAAATCTGCTCAGCCAATCGGATTTCTAGGGGCCAATGAGAAGATCTGCTGGACAAAAGCCCCTCCCGGCTCTGCCCATTTTCTAAGAACACTTCAGGGGCCCCAGGAACGGTGTTGGTGGGCACTATGGGTGCCACACCGGGGATCCGTAGCTTACAGATTCATGCTCTTTGGCTGTTACGGGTTCCCCTTCCCACCAATACTCCCTCTAAGCTGTGGAGTCCTGTGAGCAAAAATTCTGCTTTGTGAGCTCCTGGCATTCAAGTGGTGAGCTCCTGCATCAATGAGTTTGCTCTGGGGCCCCTTTTCCTGAGCTTAGACAAAAGTGTGTGAGCCAGAGGCTAAAAAAACTGTGAGCTAACTCACACTGACTCAGCTTAGCGGGAACACTGCTTCCCACCCCCCCAGCCTGACGGTGTTCTGGAGGGTCTCGTCTCCCAAGAGTATTCTTTCATGCAACTAGAGGCAATACAATCCCTTTCCCTGGCCTGGATAGCACAGGCCAGCTTGTCAGTTCTCAGCAGTTAAGCAGGTTTGGCTCCGGTCAGTATTTGGATGGGAGACCACCAAGGAAACCAGGGTTGCTACAGAGAGGCGGACAACAGTGAACTACCCAGGGCTTTTTTTGGTAGAAAAAGCCCAGCAAAGCTCATCTGCATATTAGGTCACACCCCCTGGCACCACCATTGTTTCACACGGCTTATTTTGTAGAAAAGCCCAGCAGGAACTCATTTGCATATTAGGCCACACACCCTGGCACTAAGCTGGAACTGCATTCCTGCTCAAAAAAAGCCCTGGAACTACTTCTGAATGCCTTTTGCCTTGGAAACCTGATAGGGTCGCCATAAGATGGTTGCAACTTAACGGGGGTGGGGGGAGATCCTTGATTTCTTTGTGGCTTTCTTGCCCTTCTGGACAAGTCATCTAAGACAGGCCCTAGAAGCGCCATGGTCTGGTGGCTCTTTTCTTACCTGCATGCTTCTTCTAGGAAATAATGCTGGTTATGGAGCCCAGGAGGTTCTGTTTTGTCTCCCACGGTGCTTAATACATCTGTGTGTGTTCGGTCCATCACTGGTGAGAAAAGGGGATCTCCCTACACAGAGGCAGCAAACCAGAGAGCCACTTTGGTGTAGTGGTTAAGTGTGCAGATTCTTATCAGGGAGAACCGGCTTCGATTCCCCACTCCTCCACTTGGAGCTGCTGGAATGACCTTGGGCCAGCCAGAGCTCTCGCAGAGCTGTTATTGAAAGGGCAGCTTCTGGGAGAGCTCTCTCAGCCCCACCCACCTCACAGGGTGTTTGTTGTGAGGGAGGGTGATAAAGGAGATTGTAATCTGCTCTGAGACTCTTGAGTGGAGGGCGGAATATATATCCAAAGTTGTCGCCTTCTTCCGAGAACCAGCCCTATGAGGCGGCCCCAGAGGAAGGCCCTGGCTTCTAGTCCTTGCCTGTTTGTCCTGTCGAAGCAGCTGGTTCTGCTGTGCGAGACAGGATGCTTGACTGGCCGGACCACAGGTAGCAGTGATAGTGCGGACTAAGATCTGGGAGACCCAAAGTTCAGATCCCCTTCCCCCACAGGATGCTTGCTGGGGAAAGCTGGGCCAGTCACACTCTCTCAGCCTCGCCTACCTTACTGGGATGTTGTTGGGAGGTTTAAAAAAGAGAAGTGAAGGATGAAAGCCACTTGGGAGTCCTCAATGGGGAAAAGATGGGACTATGAATGAAGTAAAAAAAATATATTAAAAGATGCCTGTTTCCAGGGCTTTTTTGGTAGAAATGGCTCAGCAGGAACTCATCTGCATATTAGGCCACACCTCCTGCCACCAAGCCAGCCGGAACTATGTTCCTGCTAAAAAAAAGCCCTGCCTGTTTCACGTTCTAATTCAGAGGGCAGCCAGCTTCCCTTCCACAATGAATCTTCAGCTGTTAGATTAAAGGAGTTCTGTCGTACTCGACTCTGCTCTGCTGTCCACCAGAATGAGCTCTGCCAGGCTGTCTGTCTGTTGCTTGCGCATTAAATGACTGTACAGTGTAACTTCCAGGATCCAGCTGCAATAAAATGCAAGAGTTCTTCTGAATATTTCACTCAAGATGGCATCTTCGCAAGCCATTCCTTGTTGATTTCAAAAAGCACCTGGGCCGTGACATCAGTCAGAAATGGTGCGACATGAAATCTGACCCCAACTCCATTATATAAATATTATGCTCATGGCTTTGCAAGCGGCCCCATCTACAAAATGTGGGGAGGCCTACAAAAATGCCACTTGTGGTGCCCTGATGTTTTTAAAATTGGGGGGGGGGACCCACCTTCCTTCCAATTGAAAAAAAAAATGTCCTGCGTACTCACCTAGCGGCAAATCTCACCACAGGTGGCTGGATGTTTACAAGCTTGGTAAATATGCTAGGGCTGGCTGGCAGCCGCTGCATGTGGGTGCCATAGACACATTTGGCCACTTGGCCACATTTTGCTAACTAATTGCCGCTTGGAGAGCACATTTAAAGTTGCCACCTCTCCCTCCATCCTCCTATTTTCCTGCAATATATTTCCTGCAATACATTACATTTCCTGCCTTCTTGCTTGACTTCCGAGGGTTGCCAGGCCTGTGTCAGGAAATACCAGGAGACTTTGGGGATGGATCTGGGAGCTGGCAGGGTTTGGGAAATCGAGGAACCTCAGCATGGAACAATAACATAGACTCCACCCTTCATAGCAGCCATTTTCTCCAGGGGATGATCAAAACAACTGGAACCGGTTGGAATGGAAATAACAGAAAACCAGAAAACTGGAACTAGAATGAAAATAACAGAAAACCACCGGAAGCAATGAAATTTACACAGAAATGTGTATACATAGTTTTAGTGCAAGCTGAAATGAAACTTAAAACAAAACAAAACTAAGGAACACTGAGCTTTCCACATATGAATTTTCCCACAGTCTGTTGAAAGCTCAGTGCGCCTCAGTTTTGTTTTGTTTTCAGTTTCATTTCAGCTTGCACTAAAACTATTTATACACATTTCTGTGTAAATTTCATTGCTTCTGGTGGTTTTTCTGTTATTTCCATTTTCTCCAGGGGAGCTGACCTCTGCCAGCTGGAGATCAGCTGTAAAAGTAGGAAATCTCCAGGCCCCACCTGGAGGCTGGCAACCCTATGCCTGCATGCCTGACTTAGGGCTCTCAAACATCTGACGGTTATTCTATGTGGCTCTTCCGTTAAGCAAGTTTGGAGCCCCTACTATAAACAAAGAAATGACGGCACCAGTATTTTGAATAGGAAACAGCGACATCTTCTGGACAGACTTATAAGCGGTGCCCCCAAAACAAAACAGAAACACAAGCACAGTTTCATGAAGGTGATTTTTAATAAATGGATTAATGCGTCATTTTACAGCAAGCCTCCCCCCCCCACCAAAACCTAAAGAATAGGGTTTTTTTTAATAATGTTCTGATCCAATCTCTTTTGTGTCAATACAGTCTTTTTATATAGGTTCAATATATACCCAAAGCGTTTTGTTACAAGTATTCATAGAAAACTCTGTAGTGGCTTTTAAAACAATGTCAGCTTCCATAGTGGCATCCACAGACGATTAAACAAAAAAGGCGGTTAAGTTTCATTCGAAGTCACGCTATTCTCGAATACACAAATTAAAACAGCCTAGCAAAGTACCGGGCAGCTTATGCAAAAGTAGTAAAACTATTGATAAATTTAATATTCCAGCAGTAACATGAATGAGGCTACCATATCAGTGATAGAGAGATCTCCAAAGAGACGAACATCTTTGTGTGTGTGGCGGTCTTCCTATCCTCTGGACATCTTCCTGCGGACGTGGGACTGGTACGTAGCTTCACATTTCTCACAATTAGAAGAGATACAAGGCATCATATTCCACCTTCTACAAACATCAAAATCTTTTTTTAAAAAAACAAATCTAACATTTGCTCCTTGCCCTAATTCCAGCTTACTTGGAACAGAGAGAACCCCCTAATTCAACCGCCGCTGAAAAGCTGAGTTTCGACCTTATGAACATGCCAATACAATACATTTCCTCCAGTCTGGGAAAAAAAGCAAAACATGTCTAATATTGTTTCAGCAACACAACACATGTGAAAAGATGGGATTGCCATTTGTTTTTGTCAGATTCATTTGCAATTAAAACGTGACTGCCTAAGCGGGTGAAACTGTTAAGTGCCGTGGGTACTGAGATCTGGTTTGCAAACCACCAACAAAGGTGCCGCTGCGCATGCCGACTATTGGTGTTTGATAGCTTTCGCTGACAGACATGACGGCTATAGGTGACCAAATCTGAATCAAGTGCTTTAAAACCTTCTCATGGGTGTCAAACTTATTTGTTATGAGGGCCAGATCTTCACCTTGTCGGGCCAGGCCACGAGTGTTATAAAATATGCCAGGTAGGGGAGATATAAACTTTATAAAGAACACAGACACACACACACTCAGCCTAATCCACCTCACTGGCTTGTTGAGCCTCAGCCAACAGAAGGAAGAGAGGCTTGGCTCAGTAGCTCTGCTGTGCAACAAGAGAGCCTGGCAAAGCTAGCTCTCCTTCCCCCACTTCCTCCCCAAGGAGGAGCTTTGCTCTGTTGCTCCTGTGCAATTGAGCAAGCCTGGCAAAGCAAGTTGTGATGCAGAAGGGAGAAAGAGAAGGAAGCAGACAACAAAGAGTTGCTTGTGGGGCAGATTCGGCCCTCGGGCCGCATGTTTGACACCCCAGATCTAGAATATGCTTCCAGGTGGACAACAGTGTTGGTCTGAAGCAATAGAACAGATTTCGAGTCAGGTGGCATCTTGAAGCCCAACTAAAGTTTATTCAAGGTATGAGCTTATGTGTGAGGCACACGTCCTTAGATATACTGAGGTGGAAACTAATGTTTCATATATTGAAGGCAGATACCTTTACATAATTAGCATAAAACTATTGAATACAAATGCTGTGACATGGAAGCAAAATACAGGAAGTGGAAATATTCACATTGTGGTCCTCAACAGAGTTATAACCTGCTAAATCCACTGAGGTCAACGGGTATAGTAGGGTGTAACTCTGCTTAGGATGGCACAGCTGACTGGACTGGGTACTCTTAGGTTTGGGTCCAGCTCTGTTGTATTCAAGAATCACATTCCGTAAATCCTATTTTGTCTTTTGGCCCTAATTGTGAAAAATGGATTTCTCCTCTGCTGAACACAGGGCCCATCAACTTTTCACGCCTTCATTTATCTCTAGCTCTGCCTTCTAAATAGTGTTGCCAGCTCCAGGTTGGGAAATACCTGGAGATTTTGGGGGTGGAGCCCGAGGAGGGCGGGGCCGAGAAGGGAGGGGTCTCAGTGGGTATAGTGCCATAGAGTCCCCCTTCCAAAGTGGCTATTTTATCCAGGTGAACTGATCCAGGTGAATCTTATTATTGGGCAGATGGTCTGATCCTACTGGTGACTGAATTAAAACTGAGTGCATTCACTTATTATTGTCCATTGCACGATTAGTGATAGCTTCACTCTGGATTTCTGAGACCAGACCTTCTTTTAGGACTTGGCAATGCAAACTATGGGACTATTTCATTATGTATAAAATCACATCCTATATTGAATTTGCTATATCAATCCCTCAAGAAGCTATATTGATTGCAATTTGGTATCCTGTTATTACTTACCTTACAGAAAATGAGGTTATTCCAAATAATCATATGTATTTTAAAAAATGTTATATTTCTGATTACTACTATTTAAATTAATTTTGCTTTGTGTTTTAGATTATGTACTTTATGCAAGTGGTGAACTGTGAACTTTTAATGTGGCTTATGTTATATTTAAGGTCCTAATTTGTATCTTGTTTAATATTCAATTAAAAAAAAAACTTTGTTTTTTTTGGGGGGGAAACCCCCTGATCTCTCACCTGGAGATCAGTTGTACTAGCAGGAGATCTCCAGCGACCACCCGGAGGTTGGCAACGCTACCTATAATAGTTCCTGCCAAGACATATTTATTTTTAAGTACCTTAGGGCGGTTTCCTGTTGTGCTCCAGCTTAATGACTCAAAAGCAGATTCTTAGGTGGTTTTTCAAAGCGAGTCTGCACTACAGTGAAGAAAATCGAAAAGGGTATGCGTCAGCAGAATACTGAAGGCTGGGATCTGATGTCTGTCAAAACATTTCATAAAAATGTTGCTCAGACTGTATGAAACTGATCCTCTTTCGCAGGGCCAACTACTGCCGCTCCAAATCTTCAATTTCGCTGGCTATTACAGAAGCAGGAAACATGAGAAAGCTATTTCATGTGGCTCTTCAGAACCGCTTTGCATTTTGATTAAAACACAACGGCATGGAATGGAAGGCTTTGTCAAGCTTTTATTTCTATGACTGTCTGCTTCTCATTTAAATTACAGTTTTATGGAAAGACTTTACAATATGTATGTGGGAACAGGGAAACAACAATCAAACTGTCTTCCCATCCACCCAAGTGAAGATATTAATCCCCACCCCCCCTCAAGGGAAGCTGATCTCTGTCATCTGGAGATCAGTTGTAATTCTGAGTGATCTCCAGCCCTCACCCCTCCCCTCAAATTACACCGTCTCCAAAACCCACCCCTTAAATCTCCAGGAATTTCCTAACCTGGACTTGGAAACCTTACATCCTTTCCTTTATCTGCCCCTCTGACTTCAGCTTTCCATTACCTTCCCCCTCCTTGCAGCCTCTACATAGGAAAAGGACAGTCTTTCTCTACAGTGGGGGGGGGGGGAGAACCAAAGCAGCTTACTCCCTGCTTTGTTCTGAACAACAACCCTGTGAGGCAGGTTAGGCTGGAAGTCTGAGACTGGTCTGAAATCACCCAGTCAGCTTCCACAGCAAGAACCTGTATCTGGCAGACCCTGTTCTGAAGCACAAACCATAAAATCCAGAGCCAGAAATCCTAGGTGGAGAAGCTCTGTGTGCCGTGGCTGCAGAGGTACCTGGACTACGGCAAGGAGACCCTGTAGAGGACAGAGCAGCCAACGGTGAGTGTGGCATATAAGAAGGGCTCCAATGGCAATCATTTTGATGCTGCCCAGGGCACTGGCATTGCTGTGTCCCTTCCCCCTCCACTTTAAAGTAATATATGGGCATGAAATGTTGTACCTACATGAAATAAAATAGGCCAGAGTTTGGGCTACCTCCTAAAAGCTTTGGTTGAGCTGCTGTGATGTCATAAAATCAGGGTGTTTTTTGTAGAAGGAACTCCTTTGCATATTAGGCCACACACCCCTGATGTAGCCAATCCTCCAAGAGCTTACACAAGAGAGCCCTGTAAGCTCTTGGAGAATTGGCTACATCAGGGTGTGTGGCCTAATATGCAAAGGAGCTCCTGCTACAAAAAAAGCCCTGCATAGAATATTCCCAAGAATCTTAGTGTTCGGGCTGGCTGTGTTATCAGCAGAAAGGGAAGGCTGTAATGTCTGCATAAGGAATGAAAAGTCAGTTTAGCGAGGTGAGAAACTCCACACTGAGGGTCTGAGGAGGAGAATGGCTGCTGGAAGGAAGGGTGATACCAAGAAGAGCGTATTTCACAGCTAGAGCCTAGTGGGGACACCAGAGACATCTGTCTCATGGGAGCCACTTCTGGGTCCAGCCAAGACCACAATCCAGACTCCAGTTTTCACAAGTCTTCACACTTGTCATAGATTTCTTCCTTCCCTGAGTAGAATCTTATCTGCATTTTGCCTTGGAAATTATAGATGTAAATTTTCTCTCTCTGTAAAGATCTGTTTTGTTGAAATAGAGAGAAATAAGTTGACACCGCCCCCCCCCCCACCAAAAAAAAAGACCAACAAAGGTTTAAGTCTGGGTATAGGCTTTTGTGTGCATGCCCACTTTGTTGTATACCCAGAATCAAACTTTGTTGGTCTTAAAGGAGCCACTGAACTCAAACTTTGTTCTGTTGCTTCGGACCAACACGGCTGCCCACCTGAAATCTATTTTCAGATTTATGTAACCTACAGCACTCCAAGATTTTAAAACGCTTTTGGGAAATGCCGATGGCAATGAAGAAGGCCATTCAGGCTTGTCACTTCTGTGGCCGCTGTCCCCGGAAAAAGAAATGTGAAGTGTTGACAGTGAAACACTTTCCAGACGCAAATGAGAAAGTGACAAAAGGCAGCGAGAATGAATACATTTGCAAAATCTAACACAAAATGCATGCTTTTTACACTAACTTCTCTGTGAATTAAAAACTTGATTATCATAGTGTTGTCATTTTTTTTTTGGAGAAAAATGTTCTAATACTTCTACAACTTAAGCACAACTAAGACAGTGCAATTTAAAAAAAACAACAACTTGTGCACCATTTCCCTCCCCCTAAATTACAGTACAGCTAAATAGGTTTTGTCAGGAAATTTACAGGGGGAAAGTGATGAGTCTGCCACATTAGAAAAATAAATCTCTGACTTACTTAGTAATGGAACTTTGACACAACATGGCTATCCATTTGTCCAAATTTGTCAGCACCCAGCCATGACATCTTCTCTGCATTCAAAATAGAAGCTCTTTTTCTATAAGCATGCTTCTTTCCTGATTGCTTTCGTTTTTAGGGAGATTGCTTTCATTTCATTTTAAGGGAGAGGGTAGACTTTTTGGGGGGGAGGGGGGAGAGACTATGCCAAGATTACCCTGCAGCTAAATGTAATTTTCAGAGGAGGGAAAGAGATGATTTAACTCAGGGGTCCCCAGCATGGTGCTCGTGGGTGCCATCAAGCCCACAAATGTTTTTAAACATGGCAGGGGCCAGGTGTGGCCACAGGAGATTTGATTGGCTCTGAAGATTTTTTAAAAAATTAATGCCTTGGCGGCATCTGCCACCACAGCACAAGGATCTTCACTGTGTGACTGAAGGTAAGTTGCAGCAGCCATTTTGTGGCTGGCTCCACCTCCTGAGGCAGCCAGTTTGTGGCTGGCTCCACCTCCTGAGGCAGCCACTTTGTGGCTGTACCGACCACACTGTCAAAATTCCAGAGGCGCCTGTGGGTTCAAAAAGGCCGGGGACCCCCTAGTTTAACTCATCCACTTGAGCAAAGTTTGAGACCCGATACAGCCAACTGTGCAGGTGTGTAGATGTCCTTGGTTTTACAATCTGACAAAGGAATCGTTCTCAACAAGATCTCTACACGTAAAACACACCCAGAGGCCTAAAGAAAAGCTGAGTAAAAAATCACTCAGACGTTTATCTTCTCACTCAGCAACACACACCCCTCTGTTCTTCAAGGATCCTACCAACAACAACCCTAAGCAACACTGTTCTTATTTTTCCATCTCAGCTGAGGACCCACTCCCTTCGAGCAGAGCTCGTGCAATCACTGAATAGAATCAATGAGGCCCAGTTCAGGGAAAGTCTTGGCCCGACATAGCTTATTCAGGCAGCCTACTTCTATATCTTCATGCAAGTCCTCCCATGGGGGCATAATAAGGATGCCCTCTGAATTCTGGATTAGTCAGGCTGGGAAGATGGGGCTCTTTGGGGATAGTTTGGAAACTGTAGTTCCTCCTTCAAAGACTGGATAGCTTTCTCCCCACCAGCATGTCCCTGCACAGATCTCACCCCTTCCCACCCCACCCCCCCGCCACCGCAAAAAATTATTTCCCTAAATTTGCCATCAGGGATGGCAAAGCTATTTTAACGGATGCCATGGAATTTTTCCTAGAGTTTTATCTACAAGGATTTTGCCCTTCAGGACTTCATGGATGCAAGGCCACAAAGTTGGTCCCCATGAAACAGCCTCAGAGCTGAGTGCTGCGCTCTTCCTTCAAGAAACGTATGCTGTCGAAAGGGCAACATTTCACATGGAAACTGAAGGTTCACAGCTATTCTGCTCAGCTCTGACAAAGGGCCACAGAGACATGAACGCCAGTAAATTGCAGCTCATGTGGATTTAGCTTGAAGGACCTGAAAGAACGGGTAGCTTCCTACGACCTCAAGAACGGGGGTGGGAAGTTACCATAGTAGTATGTAACTAGGAAATGAGCCTGCTACAGAAAAATGCGAGCAGGAAACGGAAAGGTGGTGAAAATCATGTAAAAGTGGATCCCGAGTTGGGGTGTGTTTGTGTGTGTTATTTGTGGGTTTTCTGCACATGATGCAAACAGTGGTCTATGACCAAGACAGTTTCACCCAAAGCGTGACAGAGTCTAAATTCTACCCTTATTTACGGTGCTGAGTCACTGAGCCTGGAGTTTCTTCTTACTGCAACCTATTTAAGACTATTCAAATCAGGGCTGCAGCCAATATTTCATATTTGGTGGGGCCCACAGCAGGATTTGTTGTTTGGAGGGGCTAAGGGGCCACCTGGTTTGGCAGCCCTGAGATCTCGGCACTGTAAGCTGCCTCGAGCGTCACAAGTGAATCACACTTCATCTGGGCAGTCACACCTTTCTTATGTACCCCTGCCCCCCTCTCAGAGAGACAGAGACCTCTTGAAGAAGAAGAATTGCAGATTTATACCCCGCCCTTCTCCCTGAATCAGAGATTCAGAGTGGCTTACAATCTCCTATATCTTCTCCCCCCACAACAGACACCCTGTGAGGTGGGCGGGGCTGAGAGGGCTCTCACAGCAGCTGCCCTTTCAAGGACAACCTCTGCCAGAGCTATGGCTGACCCAAGGTCTTCCAGCAGGTGCAAGTGGAGGAGTGGGGAATCAAACCCGGTTCTCCCAGATAAGAGTCCGCACACTTAACCACTACACCAAACTGGCTCTCCAGTTGGGCACTTGGAAGGCTGGCTACAAGAAGATTCTCTCCCCTCGCCCTTTGCTCTGCACACTGTGTTAGGGAAGGGAAGAGAAGAAAGTGAAAAGACAAGCCGCAATGCTGCTACTTGTTCAGAGTGGCAGTGAGCAAAGGGGATAGACTGGGGGCCCTCCAATGGAAGGGTCATACAGTTGGAAGGGGGGGGGGCTGAAAGGATGGCCCTGGGCCCCCCTGTAGCTATGGGCCTGATTCAAATGGGCCTGAAAGAGAAACTTCTTCTGACACTGAATGGAAGCAAAAACCAACCCAGCTCCATGTAGCTGGATGCAGGTTACAAATGCCGAGGGGGTCTTAAGAGTGTAGAAACATGGGCAAGAGAAGAATCAAGAAAATGGCCTGATCCTTAAGTGACTGAAAGCCATACTGTGTGGCAGTGTTCCCTCTAAGCTGAATTACCATGAGCTAGCTCACAGATTTTTAGCCTCCGGCTCGCGCATTTTTGTCTTAGCTCAGCAAGGATGACTCCAGAGAACACTCATACATGCAGAAGCTCACAACTTGAGAATGAGCCCTGTGGCGCAGAGTGGTAAAGCTGCAGCACCTCAGTTGGAGCCCTCTGCTCACAACCTGAGTTCGATCCCAGCAAAAGCTGGTTCAGGTAGCTGGCTCCAGGTTGACTCAACTTTCCATCCTTCTGAGGTCGGTAAAATGAGTACCCAGCTTGCTAGGGGGAAAGTGTAGATGGGGAAGGCAATGGCAAACCAGCCTGCAAAAAGGTTTGCCGTAAAAACGTTGTGAAAGCAGCATCACCCCAGAGTCGGAAACGACTGGTGCTTGCACAGGGGACCTTTCCTTTCCTTTCACCGCTTGAATGCCGGTAGCTCACAAAGTAGAATTTTTTCTCACAAAGACTCTGCAGTTTAGAGGGAATATTGTTGAGCGGCCTATCAGAAGCTAGCATGGGGACAACTGGCTACAGGGAACTGGTTATAGGTAATTGGGAGAGAACAATCTTTGCAGAAGTCTAAGGCTGTGACAAAAAACACAGCTCAACCTCTCCTTTAGAACTATATCACTAAGATGACCTAGCCATCTCTGTCTTTTCTAAGGTCTGATGAACAGACAAGACCTTCAGAATAGGACGAAGACCAGTGTGCAAGCCTTGACAGGTTTCTGTCTACTGGTTTTCAAAACTGATACTTCAATGGGGGATAGACATTTTAAATGGCCATGCACCAATGGAGCCTTTGTATGCAGTGTTATACGTATCTTGAATATCTCTGCTAGAAAAAAAATCTTGATATGCTCTTGTAATAGGCTGAAGTAGTGCTCTGAAGACACAATGAACACGGAGGGGGAGAGGATCTGGAGGAATGCGACTCTTTTCACAACACTCTCCAACCAACCAATTATAGTGCATAGAAGTCATCTGAAGCCATATAGCTCTGGACCCCCCACCAATATTCAGCTTTAGGCAGCAAAGAAGGATAACAGAAGCGTATTAATTCATCACGTGACTATTATACCTGCGAGTCCATGTTTTAGCTCATCTATGTAAAAAAAAAATCTACCTAACAGTAAACATTTTTCAAGATAACTTATATCCAGATTAGGTTAAAAAATGTACTTTTCAATATACACTGAAAGCATTAAACCGTATTTAAACCGTGAAAATTGCATAAAAGATCAAATGGGGAAAAAAAAAAGAAAGGTAAGACGTTGAGCCCAATTTCACATGAGAAACAGTTGCAAAGCTCACAAAGATCTTAATTTTGGGAAACAGATTACCACAGGCTGGCTACCTCAGGGCCCTGACCTGGTCAACCCAGGCTAGCCCAATCTCAGCAGATCTCAGAAACTAAGCAGGGTTGGACCAGGGATGGAATTCTAGCAGGAGCTCCTTTGCATATTAGGCCACACACCCCGATGTAGCCAATCCTCCGAGAGCTTACAAAGCTCTTTTTTGTAAGCTCTCGGAGGATTGGCTACATCAAGGTGTGTGTGGAAAGGCGCTCCTGCTACAATTCCACCCCAGATGGGACACCACCAAGGAATACCGGGGTCGTGATGTGGAGGCAGGTGATGGCAAACCACTGCAAAATCTCTCTTGCCTTGAAAATCTGTTGGGTGGTCAGAAGTCAGCTGTGACTTGATGGCAAAAACAAAAAAGTCCAGGTAAAGCTTTGATGTATTGTGAACCTGCCAACAGGAGGCAAGTTTATTGAGTAAAGAGTTTATTGGGCAGATCTCTATGGGTTGTACAAATTGACCTTTGATATAGTTGTTCAACACTGTCTTTCTTTAAGAGTTTTGCATGATCTACTATGGAGAAAAATGGAAATTTCCTAAGTTGGAAGGATGAAAGGAGAAACAAAAAATGTTCATTTTGTAAAAAAGCCCTTTCAAGGCAGGGAAAATCATGCACTAACTGTGATCTCAGAGCACACACACACACACACTCACACACACAGATGGGTACAAGCAGTCGCTTCAAACCGATTACGCTGTGCAAAGTTCACAGTTGAGGACCACCGGTGGCTGAATTGTTGGACTTTAAAAAAAAAATTAATTTGAAAAGGGGAAAAAAATATTTAGAAGAGTCGGAAACACAAAGCCTACTGCAAACTACAGACTATTGCACATTTTAACGTAACACGAGTGAAAAGGGGGGCGTTCAAAAGGTAACACACTCTGTCACACAGAAGCATACAAACGAGCTTTTCCACAGAACTCAAAAACGTGAAAGGCAGACACCACTGCAGCCAAACTCATCCCATTAATTGGCTTACACGTTTAGTGACCTTTAGAAACCGGTCCAAACTGATTATCAGCAATACATATTTTTTTGTTTTCGTTTTTTAAAAAAAATATTTTGAGACCGCAGCATTTGATACGCATATATATAATTCTGCGGTCGGAACGGACAGATGTAATTTTTTTTGCAATACTAAATAAAAGTGCAAAAACAGAAGTTAAAAACAAAACTTAAAACAAAATTAAAAAATATGGAAGCATAAGCTAAAAATTGTCTGCATAGCTGAAATCTATTTAAAGCGAGTCCTTGGCGAAGGGGCGCTGACAGGAGAAAGCAGTTTGTTTTGGAAAAAAAACAAAGTCTTCTGCGTGTTTAACAGAATGCAAAAATGTCACTTTTTTTTTTGTCAGCTTCCAAACAATTCACAGACAGTTCACTCCTGCATCTTTAGATACCATGGTGGTGGCCGTACCTCCTTCTATGAGATAGACAGCGGTGCTGGACTTTGAACTGACCACCCTATCGCGACCATTGTTGTTGACCTCACAGTCCAGGGGTTCGGTGGAGATGACCCATGTTGAAGGGCGCCACCGCTTCAGAGAATACGGGGTTTTCACACGTTTCTTGATCTTTTCGCCTGAGCCGGGTTTGCCATCTAGGGATGACTCGCTCACTAAATTGGGGGGGGGGGGGGGGAAGAACATATAAAGTGTCATGCAGAAGGGAAGACAGGCACCAGAAGAAAAAGACAAAACTCGGTCGGAGGAAATAACTGATGAGGGAGATCTGGGGGTCCAGTGTTCCCTCTAAGCTGAATGAGTGTGAGCTAGCTCACAACTTTTTAGCCTTCAGCTCACACATTTTTGTCTTCGCTCAGGCCCCAGAGCATGCTAATTGATGCGGCAGCTCACAACTTGACTGCCAGTAGCTCACAAATTAGAATGTTTGCTCACAAGACTCCACAGCTTAGAGGGAACGCTGGACCCCCAGCTGGGGTCTTTTTCAGCACGTGGGCACCTTTGGATTTGTTACAAGAGGAAAATACGAGGGCCATGCCCATCACAGGAAATTCCCCTGACAAGGCCTGTTGGCGAACGCATAGGGAATTTTTTTTTTTTAATTTTAATGGAGTAACAAAATATATATTTTGCCTGATTCTGCACCATTGGCCTTGACATTATTTTTAAAATCAACTTTGGGTTTGCGATAGAAGATGGGGAGAGCAACCTCAAAAGGTCAGGGGGTGAGGTTACAGAAAAATCTTGGCACATAGGCTCTGACTTGACACCTACCTGGATCAATTCTGGACCATGTGGTGAGGCATACAATAAGACACTGGATGCAATGTGTATGCCCTTGATTAGGACATAAGGCTGTAGAATAAGAGGCCTCAAGGATATCTTCAAGCCGTTGTCACTTCACCTTGTGGTCCAGCATTGACCTATTGTTTCATTCTGTATTACGAGCCAATATGCGTACTTACTTTTCTGACCTCTGAAGAAGACCAGTCTGGGTTGAAACACATCAGGTCAAGTTAAGTTAAGCAGGTCCCCATTGTGGTTTTGTGACTGCACAAAGGAGAGAGGCTAATGATGGGCCCCTAAATGGTTTTAGCTTTCTATAATAAATACATGTATGTTTGCTTATGATTTATTATACAGTTTGCTTTTAATGTTTGGCCCTTTAATTGCATATTAACCTTTTCGGTGTCTTACTCCAGTTTTTGGGTTAAGTCTCTTTCCTCTCTGTTTTTTCTTTACCTTCAGACAGATGACCCCTGTGCTGTGGTGACAGTCACTGCCAAGGCAGTTTTTTGAAATCTACACATCCCATCTGATCTCCAGCAGCCGACCGGAAGCCCCGCTTCCCCACTGGCCCCTCCCACTTTCTAAAAACACTTGGTAGGCCCCAGGTGGGCACCGAGGCACCCACAGGCCATGCTGGGAACAGAGTCCAGCACTGAGCTGTTTCTGGTCTCTAGTAATCATCCAAGAATCACAAACTGAATAAACACGGCTAGCTTGTATTTTGTATGAAATATCACAGTAGATTCCAATACCCAAGTTTAAGCCCACTGTTTACCATGGATTCAAGACTGGAAGACTCACACTGCGTACTAAAGCCGTCCAAAATATTCGTGGCCGACAGATCCAGAGAGTTCGGCCTCTGTGCTCTTCTAGTGTGGGTCTGTACAGGATTCGTTGCCACGCTCTGGTCGGTGGGGACAGCTGCGCCTTGCGTGGGGCACGGGTTGCTGTTGTTGTTGTTGGCGTTAGGTCGGCCATTATCCAGGGATCGGTCTCTCCTATCAACCAGACGATCCAGAACGCCCTCGTCGTGGCTCACCTGCTGCTCTCTTCTCAGCAAGGGCTCGTGCTCGTCGGGGCTCGAGTTGATATTCAAGCGGCTGTCCTCTCCACCAAACTGGTTCTGCAGCATCTCCTGGGTCCTGTGCGCCACCGAGCCGGTTGCTTGGCCAGAGGGCACTGTGCCGTTGACGTACTGGGTTGGCATGGCGTGAGAGTTCATGGTATGGCTCCTCCCCGCAACTTCGTTAGTGGTCACAGTGACCACGTGAGGTTCTGCAGCGTTGATAGTGTTCATCTTGGCAACTCCGGTTTCTACTTGCTTCAAGTTTGATTTGTGCTTCCCTCCGAATTTCAGCCGAGGCTCCTTCGTGGAGTTTTTGGTGTTTAGGGGTAGGGTAGTAGGCCTCTTTGGGAGGTTCTGCTGCTTGGGGAGAGGGTAGACCTGAGCAGGCCGGACATCTGGAATCAGACAGGCTTGACCATTTCCAGCTTGTGCGAAGTCTTGTTGCCCTGTCGCTTCGACCGCTAGTTTTATCAACGGGTACAGCAAACTGGAGCTAGTGCTGCTGAGGGGATCTGGACCGCTGAACTGCTTCAGGGAATGCTCCATCAGGTTCTCGTCCGAGCTTTCCTTTAAGTTCTTGTCCACTTCCTTTGGATCCAGCTTGTTGGTCTCCAAGTCTTCCTCTGTCAACTGCAGGCAAACCGGAGTGGGCCCGAGCGGTTGCATGCCGTTTGCAGCGCCGGGGTTTGTTTCGCCTGAGTAAGGCAACTTGGATATGGTGGTCATGGCAGCGCTTGGAGTCAGGCCCGCTGTGTTGCTGGTGGTCGTGTTGGTAGACAAGCTTGTGACACTGGTCTCGGGGCTTGGGATACGAGTTTGTGCTTGCTGCCTTTCGTAGTTAATGGAGTTCCGGTTCTTCTCCCCCAGCGTCAGGGGCGTGGGGGTCACCGAAAGCTCGGAGGAAATATTCTTCACTATGCTGTCGGTGTGATGAACCGAGTCCTCGATATACGACGAGGAAGAGTAATCTTGATATGGTCTGATCTTTGGCACACGTCTGTGGTGTGACAGGTTTCTTTAAAAATAAACAGAAAGGAGAGTACTGTTATGTAGGCAAAACCATTATTTCAATTTAAGTCTCTCACTCAAATGCAAAACACACAGGAAGCTGCCTTATATATAGTGAATTCCCCTCTCTTCAATGTTGATGCTGTACAATAAGACCACAATTCTCCAGGAGACTACCTTGGAGATACCCTTTGACGTGGCGTGCTTGGCCAAGAGCTGGGTGGATGAGGATGAATGGACCTCCCACCCCTCCTGCAGCTTACTCCCCTGGGATACTTGATCGTCCATCAGCATCAAACTGAGGAATTGTGTGTGTGTGTGAGACAGAAGTAATGATCCTCATCCGAGGCTGTTTTTGCTTCCAGAGGATTCCTGTGCCAAATATCACTGGCCTTGACTGCGTTGGGGAAAGAGTGGGAGTCCTGCTGGTGTACTGTTCACCCAGCTCACTAGAGGACTCCCTATGTAGTACAACAACAGTTTCGGTGTATAGGAAAGGAAAGGTCCCCTGTGCAAGCACCAGACATTTCCAACTCTGGGGTGATGTTGCTTTCACAACGTTTTCACGGCAGACTTTTTGCAGGGTGGTTTGCCCCGTGGTGCAGAGTGGTAAAGCAGCAGTACTGTGGTCTGAACTCTCTACTCACGACCTGAGTTCGATTCCGGTGGAAGCTGGATTCAGATAGCCAGCCTAAGGTTGACTCAGCCTTTCATCCTTCCGAGATCGGTAAAATGAGTCCCCAGCTTGCTGGGGGGAAAGTGTAAAAGACTGGGGAAGGCAATGGTAAACCACCCCGTAAAAAAGTCTGCCATGAAATGTTGTGAAAGAGTCGGAAACGACTGGTGCTTGCACAGGGGACCTTTCCTTTCCTTGTCATTGCCTTCCCCAATCATCTACACTTTCCCCCCAGCAAGCTGGGGACTCCTTTTACTGACCTTGGAAGGATGGAAGGCTGAGTCAACCTCGAGCTGGCTACCTGAAAACCCAGCTTCTGCCAGGGATCGAACTCAGGTCGTGAGCAGAGCTTAGGACTGCAGTTTTAACACTCATGGTGCTCTTCAGTACAACAAATAGAAAATTCACCAAAAATAAACAATATTTTACATGATAAACATGTTATCTTAATGTAGTTTATATAACCACCTTTTCACACAATAAGTAATACAATGAGTACCGCTTTTAAAAGTCCGTGGCAAATAGCTTCCGTAGTCCTGTGGTATACTGAGATACACTGTCTTTTTAACTGAAAAGTTTCTAGGCAATTCCATGCTTGTAGTGAAGAAAGAAGTTCCGATATTCTGCTGGTGATCCCTGAAGATTCCAAACCAGTAGAAGAAAAACAGGAGAAAATAATTCACAGGAGAGGATGAGAGAACTTGCCAAATCTAGACCTTTGTTGCAGTTCAGCTGAGAACAGAATGTTAAGAGGAATGTGTTGATCCTATGTAAGAATATTGTACACTACGGCTCTGTGAAAGGAATTTTGTATGGGGAAGAGAGAGCACACGAAGCTTGCGAAACTGCCACAAAGGTCTAGATTTGGCATGTTCTCTCATCCTCTCCTGTGAATTATTTTCTCCTGTGGAAATTACTGTTTTTCCTATAGTGGCTTGGAATCTTCAGTGACCATTAGCAGAATATCGGAACTTCTTTCTTCACTACAAGCATGGAATTGCCTAGAAACTTTTCAGTTTAAAGAGACAATACATCTCAGTATACCACAGGACTACGGAAGCTATTTGCCACAGACTTTTAAAAGCTGTATTCATTGTATTACTTATTGCGTGAAAGGGCATTTATATAAATTACATTAAGATAACATGTTTATCGTTTAAAATAGTGTTTATTTCGGTGAATTTTCTATTTGTTGGACTCCCTATGTAGGGCTTACCCTTGAAAAGACTGCAAGTGGTCCAGAATGGAGCTGCCAGGTTGCTGACCAGAACACCACAGCCAGCTTGTGTTACTCCAATTGTGCAGCAGCTGCACTGGCTACTGATTAGTTCCCAGAACCAATTCAAGGTGTTGGTTTTAGCCTTTAAAGCCCTTGACAGTTTGGGACCCTCGTACCTACAGGACTTCCACTCCGTTTACAAACCTCCCCCCGCCCCGTGCTCCCTTCGGTCATCACCTAGGGGCCTCTTGCAGGCACTCAGCTCCAGGATGGCTCGGCTAGCTGTCACCGGAGGAAGGGCCTTCTCAGCTGTGGCCCCTGCCCCGTGGAATGCACTCCCTGTGCTATGCCCCACCAGACTTGTCTAGTTTCCACAGGACATGCAAAGCCGAATCGTATAGGATGGCCTTTGGAGTGTAATCCACACGCTTCGATTGTTTTTGTTAGTGATATGGTGCCAGCTACGTATTTTAATAGTTAAATATTTTAATGTTATTATTTTATATTTGTTATCTGTTTTATGTTGTTCTAATACTGTAAGTCACCACAAGACCCTTTAGGTGAGCGGTGAGTAAAAAAACAACTAATAAATAAAATCAGACCTTTGGTCCATTGAAGTCCACCCTGTCTACACAGACTGGTAGTGGCTCTCCAGGGTCTCAGGGAGGGATGGTGGCTCAGTGGTAGAGCATCTGCTTGGTAAGCGGAAGGTCCCAGGTTCAATCCCCGGCATCTCCAACTAAAAGGATCCAGGCAAACAGGTGTGAAAAACCTCAGCTTGAGACCCTGGAGAGCCACTGCCAGTCTGAGTAGACAATACTGACTTTGATGGACCAAGGGTCTGATTCAGTATAAGGCAGCTTCATATGTTCATATATGTTCAGGCTGAGGTCTTTCACATCACCTGCCAACTGGAGTTTGTAGCTGGAGATGCCAGGGATTGAACCTGGGACATTCTGCATGCCAAGCTGACACTCTACTGCCGATCTACGGCCTCCCCCAGAGTTCCTTCCGCAAGCATCATGAACCCGAGTGTCCTGCTGTGAGGACAGCAATGATGCTAGAGGCACCGGTCCCCATGTGACATCCAAGGACACTCCCCCCCTTGTCTTGCTGGGAGGCTGCAGGAGCACAGGCATACCTCTACGATAATTTTTAATCACGGCTATCCTATTAATAGCACCGCCCGTCTCACCCCCTTTCGTTCAATGGGGAAAAGGACATCACTCAATAAAGTTTAGATTGTTAGCACGGACCTCGGTTTGGAAAAGCCCTAAAGGAGTGATAACGGCATGTGACAGCTGCAGTTATTTTGCATTTAAAAAAAAAATTGGATGATCTCGAAAGCGAGGGATGGCCTTCAGATGATCTTGAAAGGGATGGGATCTGCGTTCTGGATCATTTTTCTTTTGGAGACAGAACTTTGCAGGGCTTAACCAGGGCAACTTCAGCTGTTACCTGGGACCAAAGCCAGTTCGAACAACAGGCACCTTCAAACGGTGCTATAACAAAGGACCCACTTTGCTCAGTCCTACAGTAAGCAAAGAAGCAATTTCAACAATGCTGTCCTACGCCTAGCTATAGAACAGATATGTCAAACTCATGGCCCGGGGTGGTGGTGGGGGGAGAGAACTAGCCTGTACAGGACTCTAATCTGGCCCTTGAACAAATTGGGAGGGGGACCCATCCAAATGTAGACCAGAAGGGCCTATATTAGGGTGTTATATCCCTCACTGAGGTCCCTCCTGTTCCCAAATGCAAGGCCCTCCTCCAGGGTCTTCCCCCAGATTGCCAGGGATTGCCCAACCCAGAGTTGTCAACCATAAGGAGTGAGGAGGGCTGCTTTGGCCTTGAGCTCTGCCGAGGAGCGGAGTATGGGGCATGCTCAGTGGTAAAATACCTCGGGTACCTGGCATCACATTTTATGCCACACATGGCCTGGCTCAACTAAGTGGCATTCACGTTGGATCCAGCCCTCCTAACAAACGGCTTTGACACGTATGTCAGAATGTCTAACCATTTCAGCTCTTGGGGAGGAGTGGGGACAAAGGGTCTTTATTCACAGTGTGCTGCTGCATCTGTGCGCGCACTACTTTTGCAACCCCCCTTTTCAGCCTCCACACTGCAGCATCTTTTTGGGCTAGAGCAGTGGTCCCCAACCTTTTTTGCCCCAGGGCTGGCAGGGTGGGGGCACCCAATTTGGCCTCCACCTGCCCCCACTCCTACTTTGTTCTACTGCTTCAGACCAACACGGCTGCCCACTTGGATCTATCCTCCTCCCCGTTTTCCCCTCCCTCCTTCGCCCCCCCGCACAGCCTCCACCCCCCCCCCCTTTTCACCATTTTAAGGCCGGGGAAGGGACCATGAAGCTTCTCCCAAGCCGATCCTGCCCCCCCCCCGGGAAGGAGGCAAGGGCAGCATCTCTCGCAGCTACTGTAGCGGTTTTTCCAGCCGATCAGCTGATTGGTGGGGGGGGGAGGCTGGCCTGGGAGGGGCTTCACTGCCCCTTCCCTGGCCTTAAAATGGTAACATGGGGGGAGGCACCGCAGGGGGGGGCAGCGAGGCTGCAGGGGGGCAGAGCAGCAAGGCTGCCGGGGGGGGCGGCGAGGCTGCCGGGGGGGGCGCGGCGAGGCTGCGCAGTCCGTTGCAAACAGGCTGTGGCCCGGTACTGGTCCCCAGCCTGGGGGTTGGGGACCCCTGGCCTAGAGCCCATGGGAAAGAATGGGGGCCATTTTTATTTTATTTTTTAAAAATGAACCATAGAAGTTCTTGCTGCAGTGTGACAACTATACCGCTGCTCACTTCATCTGTCTTATTATCTGATTAAAAGTGCAAGCGTACTGGACGGGGAGCAGGGATAACAGGGTGCTGTGGCGCAAACCACACCACAAACAATACTGCGTAGATCCCGGGGCGCCTGTACAGCCACACTCCACAGAGTAATCGTAACACAGCTGGAGATGTTAACTGGAGGAGGAACTGTGTTTGCCAAAGTACAAGACCCACAGGACTGGGGGTTGAGGAAAGGCGATGCTTGCAAGCAAAGCACACTGTGGGGAAAGGCACAGGGGCAAAAACCTTCAAGTCCGGAGTGGTGCGGTGGTTACAGAGACCAACTAGGATCTGGGGGACCCAGGTTCTAATCCTCATTCTGACATGGGAGCTTGCTGGGTGGCCTCAGGCCAGGCACCTGGCCAACCTTGCAGAGCTGTTGTGAGGATAAAACGGAGGAGAAGAAAACAATGTGAAGTCACTTTGGATCCTCTCTGGGGAGAAAGTGGGGCCAGGACACTAGAAGCCCTCCCACTGTGCCCCTCCAAAAGCACGAAGAACACAGAGCATCACTGCCCCAAGTTCCAACAGTACGCTGTGGCTAATAGCCACTGATGGACTGAACCCTGAACATATTAAGGGGACTCTACCGCTCATTCTGCATAGCTGTAGACGTGGGGTTCACGGTTGGGCTGACGGATTTGTTCCTCTCCCAAATCATCATGAGCTCGGCCATCCGCTCTTCGGCGCACTGGGCCGTCAGCCGAGCCTCAGCATCCTGATCCCAACAGTCTTCGATTGTCTCTTTCAGCGACCTCACAGCCTGGAAAACACAACGGTGTCATGTTTCCTGCCCCTTCGTTCAACCTGCTGATCGGCAATGCGCCTGCTAAAACTTGGGTTACTGGGTGGTTAATTCTGAAAGTCCATTTAAGTATCCTATACTTTGGAAGAACAAAGCCTGAGCTCAGCTGCACCTTTAAGACTAACCAAGTTTCATTCAAGGCATACGGTATAAGCTTGCATTGTGCCTGCACCCGAAAGCTCACACCTTGAATAAAACTTGGTTGGCCTTAAAGGTGCCAACAGACTCGAACTTCGTTCTGCTGCTTCACACCAACACGGCTAGCCGCTTGAATCTGTATTTTGGAAGGTTAGGCAATACTGCATAATTAATAGTTTTGCATTCATTTAAATGACATCGCAGTGAGCATTCCTGTCTAGAGATGTGAAGGCCGGGGGGGGGGGGGGGTGGAATGGAAAAAAAATTGGGGGGAGAACGGAATTCACACACACACACATTTTTTCCTCCCCTGAAGACTTTTCTGTTTTTTTTTCTGATGGAAAAATTGGAAATTCTGGGGAGTACTGGAAAAAAACAACCATGAAATATTTGCTCTTTTAGAATGAGCAAAATGTTTTTAAAGACAAGGAGGGCAAGCTGTAAACATCTACAGCAGGGGTGGCCAACAGTAACTCTCCAGATGTTTTTTGCCTACAACTCCCATCAGCCCCAGCAAGCATGGCCAATGGCTGGGGCTGATGGGAGTTGTAGGCAAAAAACATCTGGAGAGTTAACATTGGCCACCCCTGATCTACAGCTTTTAAATCCAAGATACATTTCTGCATCTAGAAGGGTACCTTATCTTCATGTTATTAGAATAGTAAAATTAAACCGTCATTAAAGCAGTAAAAATTTATACTATTAAAGTACAGACAGTAAAATGTTTGAAATCCAAACTCGTTTTCCGTGGCTTTGAAATTTCAAAAAAGTTTACATCTCTACTCCTGTCTACAACTGGCCTGTTAAAATGACTCACCCCAGGGTGTGTGAAAACTCTCTCTCTCTCTCTCTCTCTCTAGAAGCAGTTCTGCCACATGGCATTTGACTACAGTATGATTTCCTTCACTGCTAGGAAATTGGAAACGTTTCTTAATGTGTGTTGAGACTGAGAGAGAACTTTCTGGGGTATTCTTCAAGACCAGGGGTGGAATTCTAGCAGGAGCTCCTTTGCATATTAGGCCATGCCCCCTGATGTAAGCCAATTCTCCAAGAGCTTACAAGGCTCTTTTTGGTAAACTGTTGGAGGATTGGCTACATCAAGGGTGTGTGGCCTAATATGCAAAGGAGCTCCTGCTAGAATTCCACCCCTGTTCAAGACCATTACTACATCAGCAGGGAGGAGCGATAGTGATCATTCAATGTATGATCTGATGTACAAAAAATCCTTCAAGGGAGGAAATGGATTATCCAGAAGGAAGATGCTTCTGCATGTTTGCTTCTACAGTAAATGTTACTGATTTCAGAGGCAGAGAGCCCAAAGAGGATTTCATCAAGAAAAACAGCATGGCCAAGTGCTGCGTGCTTCATTGGGTTGGGCCAATACAATAACAACATTTTAAAATTACAGTCCCACCTATTTCACTGCATACTCATGCCTAGCTATGGATAACTAGTTTGCGGACTGAACGAGTCACAGCAGCAAGCTGGGCTTTTTTTGCAGCAGGAACTCCTTTGCATATTAGGCCACACCCCCTAATGTAGCCAATCCTCCAAGAGTTTACAGTAGGCCCTGTAAGAACAGCCCTGTAAGGTCTTGGAGGATTGGCTACATCAGGGGGGTGTAGTCCAATACGCAAAGGTGTTCCTGCTCCAAAAAAGGCCTTGGTAACAAGTACAAAATTTAACATGATATGCACTGCTTCCAAATATATAATCCTTAGATCATCCTCATATTTTTCACTTTAACATCACATATGGGAGGGACGGTGGCTCAGTGGTAGAGCATCTGCTTGGTAAGCAGAAGGTCCCAGGTTCAATCCCTGGCATCTCCAAAAAAGGGTCCAGGCAAATAGGTGTGAAAAACCTCAGCTTGAGACCCTGGAGAGCCGCTGCCAGTCTGAGAAGACAATACTGACTTTGATGGACCGAGGGTCTGGTTCAGTAGAAGGCAGCTTCATATGTTCATATATTTTTTTAATCCTATAGCAGCAATTACTTTTTTTTTGGAAACCCAAACTGGTGCTGTTGCTTTCTCCCCTTAGAATCCATATTGCAGAAGCCTGTATATTATCATCCAAAGAACAAAAAGGGGAGCGCTGCACTGCATCTCTCACCAAGCTGTTCTCTTTCCAGGCCTCTGGGAATTTTGGTCGTTGCTTTTCCCTGGAAACAAGGACTTGCATATCTTCAAAAGTGGGATGGTTTCCAACTTCGGCTTGGAACGCTGTCTGGAAATCTGGCACAGCCTCCCCTGTTTGCAGAGAAAGTCATTTAAATATATTAGAATGAAGAATGAAAAATGAGACATGATCAAATTATCTAGGCCCTGAAATGGCAAGGTAGGGTAGCAAGAAAAGGAAAGGTCCCCTGTGCAAGCACCAGTCATTTCCAATTCTGGGGTGATGTTGCTTTCACAACGTTTTCACGGCAGACTTTTTTACGGGGTGGTTTACCATTGCCTTCCCCAGTCATCCAGACTTTCCCCCCAGCAAGCTGGGTACTCATTTTACCGACCTCGGAAGGATGGAAGGCTGAGTCAACCTTGAGCCGGCTACCTGAAAACCCAGCTTCCACCGGGGATTGAACTCAGGTTGTGAGCAGAGCTTAAGACTGCAGTACTGCAGCTTTAACACTCTGCACCACGGGGCTCTTCTAGGGTAGAAAATAGGTGCTTTATTGTATTCTCCTCCTGCTTCTGAACCAAGACTTGTGTCCCTGGGGGGGGGGGGGGGTTGAGCAGAAACGCGGTTCCAGCTGGCTTGGCACCAGCGGTGTGGCCTAATATGCAAATGAGTTCCTGTTGGGCTTTTCCTACAAAAAAGCACTATGTAAAACAATGGTGATGCCAGGGGGTGTGGCCTGATATGCAAATGAGTCCCTGCTGGGCTTTTTCTACAAAAAAAGCCCTGCTTGTCCCACAATCCTAGATATCATTCTCCAGCAAAATCATTCTCCAATTCCGATATGTTTATTAGCTTTTGCTGTTTTCCTACACAACTTATACTATCCAGAACAAACTGCTATTCTTTTAATTTGTTAATGTCGCTATTTTGCTACTGGATTCTAACTTTGTACCATTTTGCATGCTTAACCCTACCCACAAGCTATATGTAGCACTGCCAACTGTATCCCATTTAATCGTCTGATGAAGTGGGCTTCTAGCACATGAAAGCTTACATTCTCAGTAAAACTTTGTTGGCCTTAAAGGTGCTACTGGAATCCAGCTTTGTTCTGCTCAGGACACTGATGACTGAAAGCTCCTCTCTGCCTACACAACCTGGCATTTCACTCTTCAGCATGGAGGAGTTTGGACAGATCCAAATGACAGCTTCCTGTGTTCCTGTTTTGTCCGGGGACAGCACCCCGAACAGCGAGATGACGGGTGAAATCGGTGCATGGCCCATACAGAGCCTTTACCCAATCTACCATGCACCCCACAGTGCAGTTGTGTTTTGGGGGTGGTGGTGGAATATATATGGAATCACAGAGCCTCCCAGTAAGCCTCTTGTGGAGATGCCCTTGGTATCCATTCAACCGTACTGCCACTAAGCATGTAAGCTTTTCTTAATGCCTAGAGCTTATTGACGGGATTAATTTATTAAGTACAAGGCCACGTTATTTCGGCACAAGGCAAACAAAAAACCCAATACCAACCTCCAACACTAGATGGCGCCGGGTTCGCTGTGATAAACCTACCACAGAATTGGGGATTTATAGCAAGAACTGTGTTCTAAGTATTTAAAATCCAACAGCTAGCACCAAATACAATCAGGACAGGAGAATTTCAGGAATTCTTCCCTTACCTGGGAACAGATCATTGCATCTCATAAAAATCTCCCAGTAGATCAAGCCTAGTGCATACATATCGACTTGTTTCAGAGCGGATTCGCAGTCCCTCAGGTTCACGGCTCCTTCGAGGACTTCGGGGGCCATGTAGCGGATCGTACCAACCTGTAATGCACATTGCGCCATCCTTGCATTAATTCGGGGCCTAGAAAATTCTCCTTAATACTCAAATCCTTCCGAAGAAGTCAGTAGACACATCCCCCGTCCCCCGATCGGGTTTGCATTCATTCTCAACCCTCAGCGATCACTTGAACAGAAAGCTCTTTATGCGCCTGCTGGCTTCGTTCTGGCCCTGTTTAATTACATTTAAAATATAACAGCTATAGCCTCCTTTTAATGTACTGTCATTATCAGAAGGGTCTCAGGTGGCAACTTCTAAGATTCAAATACTGCTTTTCTGAAATCATAGTGAAATACGGGAAGCCAAGAGAGGAATGCTGAGCTAAAATATCTGATATTTCCTTGACTTCAGAATTAACGGCGGAGCCTCTCTGATTTCCAGCAGGTGCAGAGAGGGGAGAGGGCTGCATGCACGGCGGAGATCCGTAAAGGAGTAAATTCTGCATACTGAGTGAGGGGATAGGATCAGATAATTCCCCTCTCTTTGCCAACAGTAATAACAAATAACAGGAGCCATTTCTCATCTTTTTTTGGATAATGGGATAGTACAGCATTTTGTGCCATTCTGCCAAGCTTTGTAAAAAGCCAAGTGGTCCATCTGGTATTTTTGGAAACTGCCAACCTCGAGATTACAATAGAAGAATGCAATTTGTATTGCCCCGTTCTCATGAAACAAGAGCACTCGGTTACTACCAAGCCCCTTGGGAGTTTTCTTTTATCTTGAACGAAAACAAAAACAGAAATTGAGATCAATTCCTTTCTCAGTTTTCTTCTTTCCAATTTGGTCACAAATTGCAGTTTCCAAAAACCAGATGCTCTCCCTCTCTTCAACTCTCAGGTTAAACACACAGTAGTTATTGCAGTAGCTGCTGACTTCCGGAAGCAAGTAACTGGGGTAGAGAGCTGGAAGGTCAGTTTATCATTATTAGCATTCTTTTTTAACAATCATATGAATGGGGAACTAATAAATGACATGCATCTCCAGTGATGCATCCAAATCACTAAGCTCTGGTAGAAGAAGAAGATATTGGATTTATATCCCGCCCTCCACTCCGAAGTCTCTCAGAGCGTCTCACAATCTCCTTTACCTTCCTTCCCCACAACAGACACCCTGTGAGGTGGGTGGGGCTGGAAAGGGCTCTCACAGCAGCTGCCTTTTCAAGGACAACCTCTGCCAGAGCTATGGCTGACCCAAGGCCATTCCAGCAGGTGCAAGTGGAGGAGTGGGGAATCAAACCCGGTTCTCCCAGATAAGAGTCCGCACACTTAACCACTACACCAAACTGCAGTTACTGATAACCCAAATATGAGATGCATGCGAATAGGGACACATTAAGCGTTTCAAGTGTGGCTTCCCTTACCCAAAATATTCGCAATGAGACAGATCAAGACGGGTAGGCGGGATAGTCTATCTGCAGCAGTAGAAATGAACAATGGTCCAGGAGCACCTTTGAGACAAACAGAATGTGTGACAGGGAGGAGCTTTCGTGAGTGACTCATGAAAGCTTCTCCTTGCCACAAATTTGTTAGTCTTTAAGGTGCTCCTGGATCGATTTCGCACTCACCTTACACCGCTTTCACGTTCGTCTTCTCAGCGCGGCTTCCTTCCGATTTGCCACTATCTCCCCGGGGCTGCAGCAAGCGTCGGCGTTTTCACACAGCAAACAGAAACCGGTTTTTAGCGGTTTCCGTTTGCTGTGCGAAAACGCCGATGCTTGCTGCAGCCCCGGGGCAGATACTGGGAAATCGGAAGGAAGCCGCGCTGAGAAGACGAACGTGAGAGCGGCGTAAGGTGAGTGCGAAATTGGTCCTGCTCTTTTCTCCAGGGGTCAGGAGACCAAGTTCTATGAGGAAAAGCTGAAGGAGCTGGGGATGTTTAGCCTGGAGAGGAGGCAGCTGAGAGGTGATATGATCACCATTTTCGAGTACTTGAAAGGCTGTCATATAGAGGATGGGGTGGAATCGTTTTCTGTGGCCCCGGAAGGTAGGACCAGAACCAATGGGTTGAAATTAAATTAAAAGAGTTTCCGGCTCAACATTAGAAAGGACTTCCTGACCATTAGAGTGATTCCTCAGTGGAACAGGCTTCCTCAGGAGGTGGTGGGCTCTCCTTCCTTGGAGGTTTTTAAATGGAGGCCAGATGGCCATCTGACAGCGATGAAGATCCTGTGAATTTGGGGTAGGTATTTGTGGGTTTCCTGCACTGTGCAGGGGGTTGGACTAGATGACCCTGGAAGTCCCTTCCAACTCTATGCTTCTATGACTCTACTGCTACAGATAGACTGACACTACTACCCAGCTTGGAAATGAGCAGTGACTCACAAAAGCTCACACCTGCCACAAATTGTGTTAGTCTCCTGAGTTCTTGCTCTTTTCTACCTGCAAAGAACAACTGAGAAAGGGCTGAAGTCCTTCCTCTGCAAATTCTGGTGACTGACCTGCCCTTGGCACATCTGCTTGTGCTCCCTGTCCTCTTCTCAGGCAACCTCTGCCTCCAGAAAGACCTATCAAGTTCTCCATTGATTACATGCTCTTAGAGGAGTCATTCAGTTACCGAGGTTCTTGTTGAGGTGGCAGAGGACAGGTTTAAAGGAGGCACGTCCTTCAGACCTGTTCATCATTGCAACCTCCGTCCATGCTCACCTCGCTAATTGCCGCATTGTCCTCCTCGCCGGGCCGCACCAGCCGATTCCCCGTCAGTTTCATGGAGAGGCCGAAATCGCTGATGACGCAGGTCCCATCATTCTTCACCAGCACGTTGCGGCTGTTCAGATCTCGATGGGAGATGGCAGGTTTGTAATGGTCTGTCGGGCAGATAGGGAAATACTATTTCAGGACTGCGACTGTCTCTCTCGCTGTACCATAAAGCCTAATACGGGCACCAAGAGAGCAATTCCAATTCCAAATACCTTTATTGGCATAGAAATAAAAAGTACAGCATAGCAAATTTACACGGAGTTTCAGCTATAAAAACCAGTCAAACATCAAGAAGAGAGCAAAAAAAAAAATGACTTTGTGCCTATAATGAGAACGTTTTCCTGCTATCCTACTGCAAAAGTGGTCATGCTAGCCCCTTCAAAGGGGAAAAATGTTGCCCTGTCCAAGACAAAGAGCCGTTTTATGTTTTAATTTTGGGGGAGGGCAGGATATACACTGACGTACTGATTCTATATTTCATTTTTTAAACAAGGAATCAAAGAGGTTTCCCCCCACAGGAAGCCTTCTGCAACCACTAGCCATTTCACCTGGCCAGTTATAGCACAAAAGAAGAAGATACTGGATTTATATCCCGTCCTATACTCTGAATCTCAAGAGTGGTCACAATCTCCTCTACCTCTCCCCCCCCCGCCCCCACCAGACACCCTGTGAGGTAGGTGGGGCTAAGAGAGCTTTTTACAGCAGCTGCCCTTTCAAGGACAACTCCTACAAGTGCTATGGCTGACCCAAGGCCATTCCAGCCGCTGCAAGTGGAGGAGTGGGGAATCAAATCGGCTCTCCCAGATAAGAGTCCGTGCACTTCACCACTACACCAAACTGGCTCTCAGAGAGAGGCAAGCAGCATTTGGTACCCCTGCCTGGATTCCTCAGGAAGATCTCACTTGTGTCTTGTGGATGCACACAGGATGCCACATATTATCCAAAAAAGAGAAGCAGGACTAAGCCTCACAAAGAGGAGCATTTCCCTCACAGTCTGCTTGCTAAGAGGACGGAAACAGAGCTAGAGTCAGGTAAAGTTATCAGCCCAGGAAGCAGCCATTCATGTCAACAGAGATCAGCAGCCAAAGAACTGCAGAAGTTCAGCTGCAGGAGCTGCTGAGCTTCATGAGACAATCTGGTGATTTGGTGCTCTGTCCCCATCATTTGAAAACATCTGGGCAATGGGCAGAATTGCTCAGTCAGCTCACCCTGTTTGGCTGAGACACTGATAACTTTCTAACACTGCCACTACCGTGCACGTGCAAAGGGCGAGCAAGTCGCAGTTGACTTACAGTGACCCCACAAGGTTTTCAAGGCAAGAGGCGAACAGAGGTAGTTTCCCATTGCCTGCCTCCACATAGCGACCCTGGGTTTCCTTGGTCTCCCATCCAAGTACTAACCAAAGCCACCCTGCTTAGCAGCCAAAATCTGACCAGACTGCAGTAGCCTGGGCCATTCACGCCAGTGCACCACAGCTACGTTGCCTTGTTTATTCTTAGACCAGAGGTGACATGATAGAAGAAGAAGAATTGCAGATTTATACCCCGCCCTTCTCTCTGAATCAGAGACTCAAAGCGGCTTATAATCTCCTATATCTTCTCCCCCCACAACAGTCACCCTGTGAGGTGGGTGTGGCTGAGAGGGCTCTCCCAGCAGCTGCCCTTTCAAGGACAAGTCCTGCAATAGCTACAGCTGACCCAAGGCCATTCCAGCAGCTGCAAGTGGAGAAGTGGGGAATCAAACCCAGTTCTCCCAGACAGGAGTCCGTGCACTTAACCACTACACCAAACTGGCTCTCAAGAGGTTTACAAGATTGTGCATGCGACTGACAAAGGGAGACTCGGGGACAGTCGCCTCCTCCCTTCTTTTCCCCTGAAGGAATTTGACCTGATTCCCCTTTGGGGCTGCAGCCCCCAACTCATGATACCTTTTGTTTACAAGCCTTCCCCGACCTTCGAGGAGATTGTTCGAGTGAGCCCTGGACTGACCAGGAAACATAAAGGTGGGGAAAGATCTGTTCCAACAGCTCCACCAACACCGATTGAGGCTACAGTGGACCTCTTATGCATAAATCTGCCCTGCGTTTCAGCCTAAAGCCAAACAACAAACGCGTAGAAGTCCAAGGAGGAATAAACAATAAAAACCAGACATATGAACAGGAGAGTAACAGAAAATATCCATGCCATTTTAAAATACGAGTCTGGCAAAATCCCACAATCTCACTGCCTAATAGGCAACTTAATCTCTACGCAAGCTTCCCCATTGTGACCTTACCTCCGCGAGGTAACTCTGTGTGAAGATAGGCCACGCCTCGAGTGATGGAGTGCGCCAAGCGACAAGAGCTCACCCAGTCGCTGGAGTGGAGGCCCAAGTATCTGCATAGAGAACCCTGGAAGGAGAATAAGGATACGCCTTTTGTTAGGTGTCATAGGCTCAGTTTGGTTCTTGGAAACAGAGGAGACTGGCGAAGACATACGGCCAGACATACACATTGGTTGTCAGGGCTATGTAAAAACTCATGCAGTCCTTATAATCTTATAATGGGAAGGAATAATGAAAACTGAGTTTTCAGACACCTGCCTTCTCCCCCTGGTGAAGGCAGCATGGCAGAATACCTTCCTGACGATAAAGGCTTGGGATGCCTAGTTAAGGTGCCAGATCCTAACCACAGCCTGAGAGACAGTCTGCCTCCAAACTTCGGCTAGGTAAATGTTCCTTTCTGCAGAATTATTACTGGATTCTTGGTTCTTAGTGCAGAACTTCTGTCCCCAAATAACTGCACACTAATAACGGAACAAAGTGCAGCTAAATAGGAGGGAATGCTCTTCTGCATCTGCTAAAGGTAAAGGTAAAGCTAGTCCCCTATGGAAGCATCAGTTGTTTCCGACTCTAGGGTGACGTCGCATCACAACGTTTTTGCAGACTTTTTACACGGTGGTTTGCCATTGCCTTCTCCAGTCATCTACACTTTCCCTCCAAGCAAGCTGGGTACTCATTTTACCAAACTCAGAAGGATGGAAGGCTGAGTCAACCTCAAGCCAGCGACCTGAACCCAGCTTCCACTGGGATCGAACTCAGGTCGTGAGCAAAGCTTGGACTGCAGTACTGCAGCTTTACCACTCTGCGCCACGGGGCTCTGCATTCACTGCTAGGCTCTAAAACTCTCTGCTGAGCGCTGCAGGAAGGAAGGGACCTCAACGTCTGATTGCACAGCTATCTGAGAGACTATTTCGCCACCATGACAGCTCAAATCTGGGCCAGTATTCTTCCCTTCACTACTCCTGCACAAATAAATGTTTCCATTTTTCAAATGCCTAACTATTGTTGAGCATGTCATTGTTGAAATCCTGGGGAGGGGGAGCAGAAATGGCATTAAACGATATGGTATTCAGAGCATGAATACTCCTATGTAATACAAGCACTTTAGCAAGGTGATCCTTGCAAAAATTGTTAAAATTCACATCAACGAAATCGATGCACTGTTATCTCTAGCCTTTTATGTGGTATGGCACTGTATAAATCACCGGGGGGGGGGGGGGAGCTGCTCAAAGCACTGATATTGTGCACTTACAACCCCCTCGCCTCAGTTTTCAAGGCAAGAGACGTTCAGAGGCGGTTTGTTTCACCTGCCTCTGTGTCATGACCCTGATATTCCTTGGTGGTCTCCCACCCAAATATTAGCCAGGGCCGACCCTGCTTAGCTTCCGAGATCTGATGAGATCAGGCTAGCCTGCACTATCCAGGCTACATACCAATTCTCAATCTCATCCAGAGGCCTGCAACTTTTTCATATGTTTAGAGCAGGGTGTAAAAAATGCGGCCCATGGGCCAAATCAGGCCCCCGAGCAACTGGTTGTCATCTGCTTCCTTCTCCCTCTCTCTTGCTTCCTTCTTCATCACAGCTTGCTTTGCAAGGCTTGCTCAATCGCACAGGAGCTACAGAGCGAAGTCTCTATTGTCTCCATTGGCTGAGGTTTCTCCCTTGGGGAGGAAGTGGGGGAGGGATAGCTTGTTTTGCCAGGCTTTCTCAATTTCACAGCAGAGCTACTGAGCCAAGCCTCTCTTCCTTCTATTGGCTGAGGCTTCTCCCTCTCCTGGTCCCCTGGGGAAGGAAGGGAAGATCCACAGCTTCCTTTGCCCAGTTCCCTGGATCCCATGGGAGAAATACAAAGAAAGTACCTTTAAGACCAAGTGCTAATGTTTTCAGGTTTTAAAAAAATCTTTGTGTTTGTCCGTGTCCTTTATAATGTTTATATCTCTGCTACCTAATCATAAATAGGTACACACGTGGCCCGGCCCAACCCGACACAGCTCGGCTAGGTCTCATTTATGTCATATTCGGCCCTAATAATAAATGAGTTCGACACCCGTTTGAGAGGTTTAAAACCCTTTGGAGGTCAGTACAATAGCGCAGAGCAGGAGGCTAGAAAGACCATGGCATATGGCTCTCCGTACTTCATTTCCCCCATGGATCCGGCCACTGAAAATCAAGCACACTGTGACATTTAAAGCCCCACTGCGGGCCTATTATTATTCTGAATGTGTAACAATATCTGTAAGAATATTGCTGGGCATTTTTGAAATTGCAAATACTCATGCAGTGTTTTCACATTAACCATGATAAAAGTCAGTTCTCCTTAGGTAATCTGACACAGCTCTCTTTGAACTATTACTTACATTGGGATAATATTCCATGACTAATAAATATTCTATCCGCCCTTCTGTAGTGAACCTTTCATCCCCGACAATGAAGCGGGCAATGTTCTCGTGGTCCATCAGTGGGATTCTGTAGATGTTCCTCTCGTTGATGAAGTTCTGGCGGTTTGTGAAGGAAAAGACTTTCACGGCCACCGGGCGCTCGTCTAAAGAGCCTTTGTAAACGGCTCCGTATCGCCCTCGACCAATCAGCTGAGAAGAAAAATATAAAATAATTGTTGGCTGCGCTTCAAAGCCATGTGCAGTATACATCTTGGCCACAATCCAAGACGGTGTTAAGTGTATTTGGTTTCAGTGAGCTTAAACACATGTACGCCAGTGCTGAACCTTCAGTTATAAAGTACAGCATTTCGCTGTTGCATACACAGGATTTATTTCTGAATTCGATGGCTAGAATCCAAGTGCTGCGTATGCAAAGCGGAAGACACAAATGATTTTGGGGGGTGGGTGGGAATGGCTGTATATTGCATGATTAGATGAATGCTGCTTTGGATCTCCATGAAATGACACATTGCTTTGTAGACAAAATCAAAAAATGCAAGGGGCCATGCCCTTGGATGTAGTGGTTAAATGTTCTACTACAGTAGTAAAAAGGTAACGGTAGTCCCCTATGCAAGCACCAGTCATTTCAGACTCTCAGCACCAGTCATTTTAGACATCGCATCATGACATTTTCTTGGCAGACTTTTTACAGGGTGGTTTGCCATTGCCTTCTCCAGTCATCTACACTTTCCCGCCAGCAAGCTGGGTGCTCATTTGACCGAACTCGGAAGAATGGAAGGCTGAGCGAACCTTGAGTGAACCCAGCTTCCACCAAGATCAAACTCAGGTCATGAGCAGAGAGCTCAGACTGCAGCTTTACCACAGTACTAGGATCTTGGTAAACCCATCTTGGACCGTAAATGGAACAGAAATATAATAAGTGGTTCACTTTAAATATTTAGGTGTTACCTTCAGTCACAACTTGGCATGGGAAACTTCTATTTCCTCAGCTCAAAAAAAAAAAGAAGTAGATATAAATGCTTTCATACACATCTCCTGTTGCAATATATACCTGAAGCTACTGAGGCCTTTAATGCTAAGTAAAAAGACTTGTGGATACACTGACATTTGCTCTTTCTAACAGCATGCTGCAAACCTAAGCCAGCTTCTCTCTTTGAAAGTAAACCCCAGTAATAATAGTACAGAAGAGGGAGTGCTTATTTCTAGAACAATCTCCTAAATTATTATCAGCCTGCCTGCCTGCCTGATGAAGGAAGAGGTCCAGCAGTCACTCGCCCTGGGGCTTCATGACCCTCTGGTAGCAAACAGATCAGACAATTTATACACTGAAGTGCAGAGATCCCCAAACCCCAAAAGGCGTAGTTACCTCCAGCATCTTTAGATTATCTAAGTCTAATGAGGGTTCTGACGTTGCAGCTTCCATCATGTTCATACTGTGCAGGCCCTGCTTACGGTCCCCTATAAAGAAGAGCCAGACATTCCAGATGTTAAATGACCTGGTTAGTATCACACACCAAAACAGCCAGGTTGGAGCCTATCAAGGACACTCAGGGATGCAGCTCCTTCCCATCGCTGTCTTCCTCCAGAAGCCTCCTGAAATCTCTGAAAGGCCAATGCTCAGATTTAGGGGAGTCCTATGAACAAAATGCCGTGGGGCATGGGGTCCCTGTCCTCGGTCTTCTGCCAGCAGAGTGTCTGCAGATATGAGAATGAAGTGAAAAGATGCACCCACCCGTACCCTGTAGCATTTTGTTTGTGGGGTTTATTTATTTATGCAAAACATTTCTGTGCCCTCTTTCCACCCAAACAAGACCCCCCCCCACCTGGACCACCACAAGGGCAATGATGACTCTAAGTCATGACTCTAACTGTTCACTTTCTGGATGTCTCCCAAGACTGCCGGAGAAGGCACAGGTAGGGGAAATTCACAATCCCAAGCATCTTCCACCAAGTCCCGATAGTAGCAGTACATGTTGCAACAACGGACTCGCTTGGCCGTGATATGCTTTTCAAATGTCTTTGTTAAGAATTGCAGAAATGGTAGACTGGGAACATCAACACAGAACGACAGGTGTAGGCTATGGCAGAGGTAATCTGAAACAGCCGGCAGTGTCTTAATTGACACGCCTGCAGCAGCTTAGCTCACAGATCCCATCTATCACACAGAGTTTCTTTACTAGCTTCAGATGCCACCAGTAGGATTCATTCCTGGCACGGACTCTCCCTACAAGACAGGCGGGATCCACGTATGGGCAGCAGGAGTAGGGAGGCAGGAAAGTTTCATTCTACTGACAGAAGCACCTATCGTTATCAAAAAAATAAGGAAACCGAGAATAAAAACGTCGCTTTAATTTTTTAAAAAAACTCATCGAAACTCACCTGCGAACATCCTGTATCCAAAGAAAAGAGCGACCACCAAAACAGCCAGTACGGATACTGACGCCAGAGCGATGACAATGGTTTCATCTCGGTGAAATGAATGGGATGAGTCTGAAAGAAAAAAAGGAAACGGTCTGTGAGGACCTCATCAAGTTTTTCAGGAGGGGTCCGATACCAATGAGAGTGATATGTTAGTGTAGCTGTTTTTATTACAAGCTTATCTCAAAATCTACCATTTCAGTTACAGGTGAGAATATACCTATGTCGTTACCAGTCTAATAAATTGTCCTTGATCGGACTCCAAAATCTGTGAATCAAATGCCATTTTAACTAGTATGGTTAACTGATGGTCCAGCCTTTGTTGCTGTTGTTCTGTCGTCAAGCAGACTCACAGTGACCCCTAGTGGGGTTTTCAAGGCAAGAGGCATTCAGAGGTGGTTTGCCATTGCCTGCCTCTTCGTAGCAATCTTGGCATTCCTTGGGGGTTTCTACAGAAAAAGCCCAGCAGGAACTCATTTGCATATTAGGTCACACACCCCGACATCACCATTGTTTTGCACAGGGCTTTTTTTTTTTTTGTAGAAAAAGCCCAGCAAGGACTCATTTGCAGATAAGACCACACACCTTGAAGGCACCATTGTTTCACACAGGGCTTTTTGTGTAGAAAAAGCCCAGCAGGAGCTCATATGCATATTAGGCTGCACTCCCTGACACCAAGCCAGTCGGAACTGCGTCCCTGTGCGTTCCTGTTCAAAAAAAGCCCTGGGGTTTCCCATCCAAATATTAGTTGGGGCTGACCAGTGTTCCCTCTAAGCAGAGTTAGCATGAGCTAGCTCACAGATTTTTAGCTTCCAGCTCACAGATTTTTGTCTTAGCTCAGGAAGGATGACCCCAGAGCACAATAATTTATGCAGTAGCTCACAACTTTTATGCCAGTAGCTCACAAAGTAGAATTTTTGCTCACAAGACTCTGCAGCTTAGAGGGAACATTGTGACTGACCCTGTTTAGCTTCCCAGATGTGACGAAATCTGGATAGCCCAGGTCAGTGTTCCTCTAGATTGGTTGATGGGACCAAAGCAAAGATCATTTCGTTTGGGCAAAGTTTCAGAGTATTGTGCTCCTTTTCAAATATCTAGCACATTACTCAGCTGAAGACACAGCCCACAAGGAACAGCAATGAAAACCAATGATTGTGGAAGAATTTAATAGCAGATGTGCCGATGCAAACGCAACTCAGCCAAGGAGAACAAGGACTGTGTGTGGCCTTCCACATTTGCCAGGATACTGGCTAACTTTAAAAAGTTAAATAAAAAATTCTCCTCACTCACGGTACATGAAGGGAGCTACCCCCTAACCAGGTCTACTAAGAATCAAGTCCCAAGTTATTCCCAAGAAGGTGTTCTTAGGACTGCAGAGTTAGTCCTACTTATTACTTTTTAAAAGCTGAACACAATGGATTTGCGGACTATAAAAGAATATTTCGAAGTTGTTTAAATTGCTAGCCAGTTCTAATAGCGCAATTCAGAAATCATACTCACATCTCAATTATCAGCTTACTCTTTTTCTAATGCTTCCAGGGAGCATCTGGGAAAGTATTTCAGCATCTTTCTAAAAAAGAAGGTGGCTTTTCTCCCCTCCGGCATACCCAGTAGAGTGAAAGCAAGGTCCTCAAGTGACCTTGTCGGGTCCTCAAGTGACCCTGTGTGTCATAAAATGTAACACCAGGTAGGGGAGATATAAACTTTAGAATGGACACAGACAAACGCACACACTCAACCTAATTCCACCTCACTGGCTTGCTGAGCCTCAGCCAACAGAAGGAATAGAGACTTGGCTCAGTAGCTCTGCTGTGCAACTGAGAGAGCCTGACAAAGCTCTCTCTCCTTCCCCCATTTCTTCCCCATGGGAGGAGCTTTGCTCTGTTCCTCCTGTGCAATTGAACAAGCATGGCAAAGTGAGTTGTGATGCAGAAGGAAGCAAGAGAGAGAAGGAAACAGATAACAGTGAGTTGCTCATGGGCCTGACAGGAGCCCTCTGGGGGTCTGATTCGGCCCCCGGGCTCCATGTTTGACACCCCTGGTCTAAGGGAAAGCTATTCTAGTGGATGCAACCTCTAATCTATGCATCCCAAATTATACAATCCCCTGCTCACAAAGGAAGTAGTGGTGGTGGTGGTGAAAAGTGCCATCAAGTTGCAACGGATTTATGGCAGCCTCTAGTTAGGTTTTCAAGGCATGAGACAAACAGAGGTGGTTTGCCATTGCCTGCTTTTGTGTAGTGACCTGGGTATTCCTTGGCAGTCTCCCATCCAAACGCTAGCCAGGGCCGACCCTGCTTGGCTTCTAGAGATCTGTTGAGATCAGGTCAGGGCATAAGGAGGGACATATCTAATCCCTCCCCTCCCAGCGCAAATGTCTTGCTCTCTCACACACATGCCTGTCTCCAGACAGTCTACACCTTGCACCTTCCCCACACAGTCGACTTTAGCACCACTCAGCACAGGTGGAGCTTGCTTTCTGCCCACCAGCAAGAGAAGGGGGAATGAGTGAGAGAGCAGCACCCCTTCTCTCCCCAACATCCCCACGAGCTGTTGCGCATTACCGGCTGTCTTCCTGTGGGCTCTTTTACAGAGTACGGCTCCTGTGATATTAAGCAATCTCCTCCACCAGTTACGTGCAGAAGGACACATCACCTGTTTGCTCAGGGGAATTGTTCCCCCATGTCATGACTCATGACACCCTCCGGCCAGCTCAGTGATTCCAACTCGGAGTCCTCCAAGGAGCAGACTGGGAAGCCAAGGTAGGCAAACTGGGGAGGACCAGAGGGACCAGGGAAGGACCAAATCCATGGAGGTGCCCACTGACAAGCTACTGTCAGCAGCCAAGGCCACCCTGCCAGAACCTGCAAAGGAAACTTTGTCACCAGCCCTGGAGACAGCTGCCAAGCCTTCACCAGGCAGGACTCAAGTCCAGGCTTATAATGCCGTCACCCCATCCCCTGGACTTTCTCCCGCTCCACAGACAGCAGCAACAGAAGCTGTGAAGGAGGCCAAGCACCAGACTGGCTGCATGTCCCCCCAACTGGAGAAACAGAAGAAAGCAGTGATAGTGCTGCTCCTTTCCGGAATCCTGGCCAGAGCACAATACAGCCCTCAGGGGGCACCAGCACCTGCCTGTGGTGCAGCTGGGGTCAATGACCTCCCAGCCTATTTAGGCTCAGGCCTGGGAGGACAGCCTTGCTGGATTAATCAGTTTGCAGGCCCTGTGTTCCAAGCTGCAGCTCCCTGGCCTCTAGCCCCAAGCTCCAGCCTATGTTTCAGGCCTTATCAGCCCAGGCCCCAATTTGTAGGAAGCCAGACTGGCCCTGGCCTCAGAGAGCAAGACATCCCAAGAGAAGGAATTTGTCCCCTTGGGACCAAAACAACTCCCGCTTTGCCTCTCCTCCAAATGGGCTTTGCTAGTTTCTACCAGACTCTCTAACCTGCTCCCCACCCACCCCTATTCACCTTTACGGTAATATATTCCAGCGTCCTTCCATTCGTATCACTTCCTCATGGGTACACTTCAGCAACAACTGCAAATCTCATCCTAATCAGACTGCAGCTCTTTCACACAATTCTCTAAATAAATGTTTGATTATTCATATTTTATTTTAAGAAAGAAGTTTGGGCTATATTAAGTTACTCCAGGAGTGCAGCCCGCCTCTAACTGGCCTTTGTGTAAAGCTTTCACAGCCGGAGTTCATTAGTGGTTGTAGATTTTCCAGGCTTTATGGCCGTGGTCTTGGCATCGTAGAACCTGATGTTTCGCCAGCAGCTGTGACTGACACCCTCAAAGGTATAACACAGAAGGCTAGGTATAACACAGAGAGAACTCTAGCCTTCTGTGTTATATATCTGAGGATGCCAGTCACAGCTGCTGGCGAAATGTCCGGTTCTATGATCCCAAGACCACGGCCATAAAGCCCAGAAAATCTACAACAACTAGAAGGTCTTATATGGGGTCGTTTTGTAGAAACATAGGTGGTGGAGCTCATTAGTATAACTCATCAGTATATGCCACCCCCCCCACCCCCCGCCACCAGCCAAAAGCAAACCGATGCAAGAAAAGAGAGCCTTGGGCAAAGCGAGGCATCCTTGGGCTGGCTAAAGATCCAGCCAGCCAGCCCAAGCAGGCCTTGCTCGCCTGGGGCTCTTCTGGGCCGCCCCCCCCCCCATCTAAAGGCCAGAAAGTTACCCACCACCCAAAATCACATAAGAAGTGGAGACAGGGTGGCACAGGCTTCTCCAGGAGTTAATGAGGGCTGCTGGGGGCGTGGCAAAGCCCCTGGTGGCTGGCTGGCTGCCCTCTCTCCTAATCCAGGGATGGTTATGCAGTTGCACCTGCTATTCAATGGACAAGATAGTTGGGGGGAAGAGGTGGGACTCTAAGAAAGGCTCAGGAGCTGCATCCCTGTGAGCTTCCGCTGAATCCGAGGCCTGGTCTTATAGCTGATCAAGGGGTTTTGGACTCTTGAAAGCTTATATCCAGGAACTGCTGTTGTCTCTAAAGGTACTGCCAGTCTCCCAATCTACTACTTCTCCTGCAGACCATCATGGCTACCTTCCTGAAACTAACAACGCTTTACAGTTAGCTTCTCTACAGAACAAGGCTTGTAGATTCCAAAGGATTATTATACTTTGAGATTATGAGACCCATTATTAATGAGAATCTCAAAGAAAACAAAATTAGAATAACTCTCGGGCTCTAATAAATGTTTGTGAGAGGGTTTATGATCTGAAGAAGAAAAAAAGAAAATGTAGCTTAAATTTATCCCCAATCCTGTTGTTGTCTAACGCTCGACAGCAGTAAGCAGATTTTCTGGGTATAGAGAAAAATGATCCCCACCCCCCACCCCCACTGTGACGACTTTATGTTCAATATATAGCTAATCAACTAGCTTGAGAAAATTATAGCGACCATTAAAAGCCGTTCCAGTCTTCGTAACTGCTAGAAGCCCCAACTTTAGCAGGTTTAATTCTAATTGGTTTTATGCTAGAAATGCCGTACGTTTTGCTAAATGCGGGTAAAGAGGTTCAACAAAAGAATAAGTCAGCAAGCTAAAGTCCCTAATCCAAATTTTCCTCCCAGCTTAGATATTCTCTGAAGCAGCAATGTTGGGAAATCTTTATTATTCGGATGCTCTCTTCTGTGGATCAAAGGATTATTCTGACTTTAATTAAACTGAAGCCGCTTCATTTTACTTACAGCATGCCCTAGATTGCTATTTACGATTATTAGTTTAAACGCATCTTCAAAAGATGGCAAGATGTAGCATTTTCATGGGCAGTGGGAGGATTTTTTGTATTCTTCCACAGTTGTCAGACTGATCCAACAATTATTCAACGGCAGCCATTTTAGGCAGTTTCCTCTCTGCAAGAGGGTTAGCTACACTGTGATAGCAGTAGGTATAGGGTTGCCAACTCTGGGTTGCGAAATACCTGGAGATTTTGGGGGTGGAGCCTGAGGAGGATGGGGCTTGGGAGAGGAAAGACTTCAATGGCATATACTATAGTGTCCACCTTCCAAACTGGCCATTTCCTCCAGGTGAACTGATCTCTGTCAGCTATAATCCCCAGAGCTCTTCATCCACTGCCTGGAGCTTGGCAACTCTAGGTAGAAACAATGGGTTATATTGAATCAGGTTCACCATTTGAACCATAACAGAGGTAAACTAACATGTCTTGAATTGTGATTTCCCACTGACTTGATCACTGTTGTATACATATACACCCTATTAACTTCCCCTTTCATAGTCTTAATGAAGAAGACTGCAGATTTATACCCCACCTTCTCTCTGAATCAGAGACTCAGAGTGGTTTACAATTTCCTATATCTTCTCCCCCCACAACAGACACTTTGTGAGGTGGGTAGGGCTGAGAGGGCTCTCACAGCAGCTGTAAATGGAAGAGTGGGGAATCAAACCCAGTTCTCCCAGATAAGAGTCCACACACTTAACCACTACACCAAACTAAGAATATACATTTAGCTCTGGCATACTCCAGACAAGCTGTAGGCAACTTTCTTTCTTCTCACATACTACCATCTTTCTCTTCTATGTCATTTCCATGGGGCAGATGCCCTGAAAAGCCACTAGCAATGCATTAACACCTCTTTGACCACAGTTACATGAAACCACAAATTTAAGATAAGTATGACGCACCACACTCCCAATTTTAACAGTATCTACCCCAAAAGGTAGATAAAGAAGCATCTTTCTCTGGAAGAACAGGAAAGACTACTACATTAAATGTGGGGAGGGGATAGAGGAATATAACAGCACAATCTCTCACTCTACGATACTATAAATACACATTGGGTGTTGTGAATCAGTGCTTCACTTGTGATAATATTGCCATAAAGCAGAATGATTGATTGATCAAAAATTCTATCAAGAATCAATTTTGGCGGGGGCGGGGGGATTCCACAGATGCTATTCCCTCTTGACACCATTTTTTGTCTCACGTGGAACCAGGGGGGCAGAGCACCCCACCCTTCTAAAATGTAGCTTTATACCTGCACACACAGCGATTTGCAATCATTCCAATAATATTCTAAACATTAATTTCCTTCTGATGTTGCAATAAGCAATTAAATTAATTATGGTCCTCTACAAGAACGAATTATTGATAAGTGTTTCAAAAATGTCAAGAAGGAAGTTAATCAGCTGGCTGAATTGCTAATGCTGCTCATTTCGTACTTATTCTGCATTGTTCTTCACCTACCTTGCTTGACTCCTTACCGTTTTATGGGTAAAGGAACTCTCAGCATGAGTCCCTGAGTGGGTAGCTCAGGTGACAATATCCAGGTCTGCACCTGTCTGCCCCTAAGAGTCCATCTATTCCCCATCGCGGAAGGTCCCATGAAGGAGAAGCAGCAATAGCTGGACACCCATCTGCTCTACCGCACAGTGGATACTCCCACACTGCTGAAGCCCAGTCTCATCATCTTGCCAAGTTTAGTGCAGTGATCAAGTGCACTGACTCTTATCTGGGAGAACCGGGTTTGATTTCCCACTCCTCCACTTGAACCTGCTGGAATGGCCTTGAGTCAGCCATAGCTTTCACAGGAGTTGCTGTAAAATGCTCTTTCAGCTCCACCTACCTCACAAGGCAACTGTTGTGTGTGTGTGGGGGGGGGGGAGGTAGAGGAGATTGTGACCGCTCTGAGACTCTGAAATTCAGATACTGATATAAATCCAGTATCATCTTCTTCTAAGTGACACAAACATTGATCAACACAGATTAATGCTATCCTGTCAACCCAAAATGCTTGATTGATACTGGGAAAGCAGGGCTAATCTCCCTCAAACCAGCATCTTCAGATTGCTTCAGAGAAATGTCACATGGAGGGAAAGTGCCATCAAGTCGCAGCTGATTTATGGCATGCATGACCCCATAGAGTTTTCAAGGTAAGAGATGAACAGGGGTGGCTTGCCAGTGCCTGCCCCATGTAGCAATCCTGGACTTCTTTGGTGGTCTCCCATCCAACTACTAACCGGGGCTGACCCTTTTTTGCTTCCAAGATCTGATGTAATCAAGCTAGCCTGGGCCATCCAGATTAAGGCGAACGACACGCTCCCAGACTTAATCTCAGATCAGCTGGGCATGGAATTGGTGTGAAAAGAGCTAGAAAACTAAGAGATAAAAATCAGGAGACAGAACTTGGTTTCTGGGAGACTTTTTGTTATTGTGGAGTAGGAGAAAAAAACCCGAGCGGGACGACGTTTGGTTGGGCATATTTATTTTATTATTCTACCAGAGCTGGTCTGTGGGTGGGGCCAGGAGACGAACCAAGGAGGATATTAAAATACTGATAGCTAATCTTAGCTTATAGGTTGACAGGAATACAAATCTAATAAATGAATGATTTACGGATAATAAAAGCCAAGGAGGAGGCATGTACTTGCTGCTAGTTTTACTTGACACCAGGAGAAGAAGGGGAAAGATAAAGGAGAGAGTGCAACCTCCGGCAGAATACAAAGCTATGATGGGCCTGAAATAAACTGGAGAAACTGGATGGGAAACATCGCTTCTCCTGAGAATCCTTGATCTAAAAGGATATGAGATTTTAAATTAACATCATGAAATCAGGGAAGTAGAAAGTCCGAGGCACGGCAGTTATTAACAGCTGCCTGGAACACACATTTATATCATATCTATATGCACAAGCAAAAAAAGACTTTCCAGGAACTGGTGTCTCTGTATGCAGGAACTGAATCTAATATTTAATACAGCGGAAGTACTACAACAAAAAGAAGACAGTTATCAGGCAGGATGCAATTGCCGGCCTCTGGAATGCTATTGAGATTATAAGACAAAAGGGTGTGTGTGGGATAAAGGAAACTGATTTTGTGTATTTTTACAGCAGAAGAGAGTTGCATAGCAACCTAAGTGGATTCTTCCTCTCTTAATGGCGCTGGATTACACAGAGGTTGCAAGTGCCTTTAAATGTAAACTCCATGATGTTTCTAATTCTGACATACATCTCAGATGACTGCATTAGAGAATGGTTTGGAGACCACCAGGGAAGACTTGAGGCTGTTATGCTTAGGAAGGCAACAGCAAACTGCTTGTTTCTTGCCTTGAAAACTCCCAAGAGCTTCCCTGGAACTTCATGGGGTCACCATGAGACAACTGTGACCTGACAGCACACTTTAATTTACAGAATTCTTTATTAACCTAACGATTCACATTCAGCCAAGAGGTCTGCTCACATCTCACATTAGTGTCCAGATCACATGATGTGATGGTATCGCTTTACTCTGCTCTGGTAAGACCTCATCTGAAGTATTGTGTTCAGTTTTGGGCACCACATTTTAAGAAGGATATAGACAAGCTGGAGCGGGTCCAGAGGAGGGCAACGAAGATGGTGAGGGGTCTGGAGACCAAGTCCTATGAGGAAAGGTTGAAGGAGCTGGGGATGTTTAGCCTGGAGAGGAGGCAGCTGAGAGGTGATAGGATCACCATCTTCAAGGACTTGAAGGGCTGTCCTATAGAGGTTGGTGTGGAATTGTTTTCTGTGGCCCTGGAAGCTAGGATCAGAACCACTGGGTTGAAATTAAAGCCAAAGAGTTTCCAGCTCAACATTAGGAAGAACTTCCTGACCGTTAGAGCAATTCCTCAGTGGAACAGGCTTTCTCAGGAGGTGGTGGGCTCTCCTTCCTTGGAGGTTTTAAACAGAGGCTAGATGGCCATCTGACAGCAATGAAGATCCTGTGAATTTAGGGGGAGGTGTTTGTGAGTTTCCTGCATTGTGCAGGGGGTTGGATTAGATATCCCTAGAGGTCCCTTCCAACTCTATGATTCTATGATTCTATCTGACACCTCATTTTCAGAAACTTGTATGGCTAGGGGTGGCCAAACTTGCTTAACGTAAGAGCTACATAGAATAAACGTCAGATGTCTGAGAGATGCAAGACATGAACGCCAGATGTCTGAGAGCTGCAAGGCATGAACATCAGAAGTTTGAGGAAGGAATGAAGGAAATAGATAGGGAGAGAGAAGGGGAAAGAAAGCAACTTTAACTTTAAATGCATTCTCCAAGCTGCCAGCTGGCTTGGCTTGGAAAAGAGGCATATGCCTTCTCCAAGTCAGTGAGTGGGGCAATGGAGGCTTCAAGAGCCACACAGCATCTGTGAAAGAGCAACAGTTTGGCCACCCCTGCTGCATTCCATGATAGACTCAGTGGGGCACACAGCCTTCCAAATATTATTTAGCATGTTTACTGCACAGAGCTTTTCATGTCTTTATAACCAAGGGATGCAGGAACAGTTACAAAATGCTGTTGTCCCAACTTAAAATCCCAGACTTGATTCCTTGATACAATCCAAGACTCGGTATGACCAGTCATTGCTAGCGTTTAAGTATTCGCACTTGCCCTTTCAGTCTGAAAGAGAGGCCCCAGAGGCCATTTTAAAGGTCATGTACTTTCTACAACGAAAGAATTACCATGTAAGAAAACATAATGCTGGGCAATATCTAACGCCGAAAGCAAATCCACAGTATCAACGGGATTTATACTATTATTACAGAGGATGTAAAGATCCTTTTAGGCATATAACCAAGGCAGACAAAAGAGGCTACCCTCAGGAAGCTGAAGAAAGGAGCAGCACTTGATATAGCCATTCAAATGCTGGATACCAGTATCATATTGAAAAGCAAGAAAAATGTCTTAATTTTTAATAAGTGAACTGATTTTGACAGCACTGAATGGACGTACATATTTATGATTGCCAGGTACAGCTGGCAAGGGGTGGGATTTATCAGGAACAAAGAGAGACCTAGGCTGGTGTTTGCCAGTGATGTGATAACACCACTTCTGGTGCACATTAAAAATGACGTAATTGTGTCACCAGTGGTGCAGGGACAATCTGGTGTTCGGGTAAAATTCTAGGGTAGAAATAATTCTTGTCATAGTTTTTGCCCAAATACTGCAGCATCCCTGTGTCACCGGCAACATGATGACATCACTTCTTGTATGCGCAGGAAGTGATATTGCTGTGCTGCTGTCAACGCAGACCCAGGCCTCCTTTTGCTCTTGGTAAGTCCCCCAACATCCAACTACTCAGTGCTGGAGAGGCCCAGAGTGGGGGATCGCCCCCTCCAGGGGGGCCTGGCAAGCCTACAGTGCTGAGAAAAATTATGATAGGGCATCTATTGATTGGGACACGTGGACATCCTACCCAGCTGAGACTGACATATCTGTGATCAAGTAGCCTGCTTCAGTTCAGAGAGTCTGATGTGGAGTGGGGCTAGATTTTTTGCTCACAAGATTCCATGGCTTCGAGGGAACACTGATGTGCAATACAGCAATTATTGTCCTATCAACATCTGTTCCAGGGACAGCCGCCCCCCAAAGGACAGAGATCCCACAACACTGTTATGCAAGAGAAATGTGCGAGTGGGAGAACAGCTGTCCTGGAGCAAACTTCATTTGGCCATAGACAGTCTAATCACTTTGATAAAATTAACAAGAGTACTTTCATCTGGAGTATCTTGAATCTCATAACACACATCTTAATAGCAGTTTGTTTATGCACTGCGTTCTGCGACTAACATTTTAAAAAAACTTGAATGCCCAAATATGAAAAGGTACCAATTTAACAAAACCTGATTCAGGGATTTAATAACGTTAACCGGCAGAGCATCTGATTTAATTAAATCGGGTTCTCAAATCATTGTCCTATGCTTATGACTCAGCTTCCTCTAAGGTCAGATTATGGTTACATACTGGGGCGCTTGATAGCATTTCCCTTTGATTTAATCATGCAAGCTAATTTGAGCTATCTTTAATTACGCGCAGCTTATTATTAAGCAGAAGGTCAAGAAAAGAAGAGCTGAACTGGCTGCAAGTTAAATGGAGTCGCTGAAAAAAAATACCGGCCAAATCACATTAAAACAAATGCACGTTACAAATGTTATCTCATTTCTTGCACTTTCATTCCAATGGGCTCCCTTAAGCAGGGGTCCCCCAAGGTGGTGCCAAAGGGTGCCCTCATGCCCGCTGACAACTTTCCTGGTGCCTGCCAAGTGTTTTTAGCAGGGCTTTTTTTGGAGCAGGAATGCAGTTCTGGCTGGCTTGGTGTCAGGGAGTGCGACCTAATAGGCAAATGAATTCCTGCTGGGCTTATTCAACACAAAATGCCCCGTGCAAGGATCTTTTTACTGCATGACTGAAGGCAAGCTGTGTGTATGGAAATTTGTTTTTTAAGCAATGTTTTCTTTTTTTTTTTTTCAATATTCATCATTTATTGAGATTAGTATATATAACAGATCCATAGTAATAATAAGTATTTAACAATTAAACAAACAAAAATTGCATCGTTCATAATTATCCACTCATCCAACACCCTGTGACCCATCACCCTTGTTGCCCATACTTATCTATCACTGCCTATTGTATGCCTAATACTTGATATAGCTCTCTGGACCACCTTGGCCCCCACAGCCTAGAGGGAACTATGTTCAAGATCACATCCCGGACCCTGTAAATTATTGACAGCCGCCAAAAATGGTGCCCAAATGTCCTCGAATTGTTGTTGTTGCATCATTCGTCGGTAGACCAGCCTTTCATCCACCGCCAATCGCAGCATGTCCTCTAACCATTGCGCTACGGTTCCTGAAAAATCTGTTCTCCACGTCTGCATGATTATCCTCTTTGCCGTCATCAGTGCCCGAAATCCCCAATATCGCTGTGGGCGAGACAACACCCATGTTGACGGGAAGTGGTTTAAAAGAACTTGCATGGCTGTAAATCTGTGCTGACCTCCCAATACGCGGTTTATCCACCTGAGTATATCGCCCCAGAAATCAAGCAGCACCGGACATGCCCAGATCATGTGGCTTAGCCCCGCTTCACTTCCCTGGCATCGCCAACATGCTGGTGAAGTCAAGAGGTTAAATTTGTGTAGTCGAACAGGTGTCCAGTAAATACGGAAATTAATTTTTTGCTGAATTAATATCAAGCGTTGATCTTTAGAAACTTTTCGGATCGCCCTGTTGATTGTGAACCATTGGAATGGTAAAATATTAAGGTTCAGTTCATCTGCCCATTTTACCCGTAATTCTTCAATTAGCTGTTGTTGTTGCGTCCCATATCGAAAGTGCGTGTACAGGGCTTGCACTGGATTATCTTGTTGCCATGTCCGCCTTAATACAGCTAAAAGGGATGGTGGATCAGGGGCAGCCAAGGCATCCGGACCCAGCAACTGCGTCAGCGCCGTCTTTATTTGGTAATAATGTAGCCATTGGTTAGATTCAAGATTATACTTGTCTTGAAGCTCCTTAAATGTCCAGAATTCTTCTCTGTTTGGGTCTCGTAGATGATCAAGAGATGTTATCCCTTTTTCAATCCAACCCTTCCAGACCACTTGGCACCCTCCAATCCTCAATTCAATGTTTTCTTAAAAGGCATCGTAAATATAACTTCTGCCTGATATGCTAAAGTGTTAGGCTTGCCAGTCCCCAGACCCGGGGGGGGGGGGGATTCCCTGGTTTTGCAGGCTCCTCCCAGCCATCTGCCAGATGACCAGCAGGGGGAGCCCTGCCCCAACAGCCACAATGTGCTTTCAGATCTCAGGCAGGTTCAGAAGCTTGCAACTGCTTGTTTCGGAAGCTCTGTGTGTGCCTTTAAATCTCAGCAAGACTGAAGCTACCAGGTGGAGGAGTGAGCAGGAAGAGCCTGGTGTGTGTGTGTGAGTGAGTGAGTGAGTGAGTGTGAGAGAGAGAGAGAGCCCAATCCCTCTGCTCATTTTGCATTCCTTTCATAAGCTGTTTGCATAGTAAAAGGGTACATAGTAAAGAGTTAACTAGAACCTGAGTATGGGATAGAGGGAAACTAAACCTCCTAGACCTCTCTCCCCATAAATTGGTTGAAATACAGCAGATTGTTACATTCAGCAAGTCCAGTGAATAAAGCTATCGATACCATTGCCCCCAGGAGATCACAAAAGTGTGGGCATGCAAACTCAAAAAGGTTGGGAACTGTTCACTTAATTAATTAGCCATAGTGCTACCCCTGCAAATATCTTCAAATGTAACCACCTTACAGCATTAATTACTATCTTCTAAGAGAATATTAGATCATACCCCCCTGATGCCAAGCCAGCCAGAACTGTGCTCCTGCTCAAAAAAAACCCTGCAAACAGATATGCATATGGTGCATTACACCTCTGATATCCCAGCTGTAGGTGGGAAATGAGAAATAGGGCTTGGATCACTGAAACTGCAATTCCAAAAGACAGCAGAACAGAAAGAACAGGAGAAGATCGCAGAATACCAAGAACTACGAACAGAGTTTGGAGTGCCTCTGGGAGAAGAAGGTTACCATCATGCCAGTTGTCACTGGAGCCCTTGGAGAAGCACCATTAAGTCTCAAGAAACACAAGACTACTCTGGGTGTTAAGCAAATCACCAGTTCACCTCCAGAAGACAGTGTTGCTGGGAACAACAGGAATCCTGAAAAGATACCTCTGCAATTCCCAAGAACTTGGCTAGATCTCAAGTTGCGGAACACTACCTACCAGTCAAAAACTGTCTGTGACAATTCATAATAGTAATAATAATAATTAGTAGCAGTAGTATAAGTGGCAGCCCCACAATTATGGAACAACCTCCCAAGAGTGGCATGCCTGGCTCCCTCACTCTCAACCTATAGGAGGTAGCTGAAGCCAGTTGGATTCACAGTGGCATTCTATTAGTTTTGAGTTCTTTTGCCTACTAACAGTTTTAAATCACTGATTTTTAAATTAGTGGTTTTAATGTGTTTTTATTGTCTGCATTGTCAGCCACCTTGAGGTCCTATAAGACAAGATAAAAGGTGGCTAATAAATGGTTTAAATGAATAAATAAAAAGATGTACCATAAAACAATGATTTACAGCTTAGCAATGGCGCTGTTTCCTGGTACTCATTTGCTCCTTGATTCTTGGGAGGATAAAATCCAAAGTATCTTGAATGGAACAGAAAAACCCACAGGTAGCTTCTATTCGCTTCTTACCAGCTGACTGATTACCAAAACAATTAGTTTATCCCAAGCAGGGAAATTCCAGCTGCATGCCCTAGGCTTGGCCATCTGCACAGACTTCCTTATATTTTTGCACCTGAAACTTTTCCTCTAAGGCCACACTGGGAACAAGCCTTCCTCTTTCATAGACAACTGCAGGCCTCGGATTCAGCGGGAGCTCACAGGAGCACAGCTCCTGAACCTTTTTTGAGAGTTTCACCTCCTCCTTCCCACCTTGTGCATTGAATAGTAGGTGCAGCTGCATAACAATCCCTAGATGAGCTCCACCACCTATTTTTCTACAAAATGACCCCTGGATAACTGAAACTAAAACACAATCTCCTACCCAAAGTCACGGGCCAATTCTGTCTCTCCCTCCTAGGCTTCCCAACCCTCCCGCCCTGGCGGGGGACCCCAGGATTTCCAGCCTCTTCCCCTGCTCCCCAAAAAAACGGAAGCGGGGGGAGGGGGGAAACGGCGCCAAGTGGCTGAACCCAGGAGGAATGACAGGATGAAAGGGGGCCGAAACCATACAGATTTCAAGCACCGCTGCTCCCTTTGCATACTCCGGCGGCGCGCGGGAAACGGAAAGTTGTCTAGTTCCGTTTTTCTGCCTCTCCATTTCCCCCCTTTCCCTTAAAGTGGACGATGGAACAGCCTCTGCCGATACGGAGGCGGGTGCTGCGAGCGCATGTGCACTTGAGAGGACGCGGAGGTGGGCTTGGAGGAGCGCCCCCGAGAGTGTTTCTGGTGGAGGCTGAGGTTTCTGAGTTATCGGTAAAGGTAAAATCGGCTTCTGATCGGGGGGCTCAACAGCAGAGCTCAAGAGAGGCAGCAGACTGTTCTGTGCCGCTTGCTGCTGGTGATGTGAAGCTTCATGTGCCTGACTGCTACAGGCAGAGACATCAAGAGTAGCATGCAGGACCAGGATCAACCAATAAGCTGTGAGCCACGTTACTTCTCTATATCCTGATCACTCACACTCAGTTTTCCCTGGTAGTTCAGAAGCTCTGCAATTTTTAACAGCAGCTCTGGGAAACCAGCCTTGCACAAACAATGGGGCCAGAAGAAGCACCAAAGAGCCGACCTGCAAGGATGCCAGAACTAACCAAACCCTCGCCCTGTAACATTAGGATCTCCACAGTCTAGCTGGCCTTGTACCAGTGGGGAGAGCAGTAGCCCAGGTGATTCCTGCCTCGAGAGTGTTAGGTTGTCCGGGCGCGGCGAAGAGGCGCTTTTTCCTCCCTCCCTCTCTTTCCTCCTCCAGAAGGTTCCGTGCCGGTTTCTTCGCTCGCCTCGTCGCGAAGATGATGGGCCCACGCCCTGTCCTCATGCTCAGTGAGTCGGGGGGAAAGAGGGGAGGGAAAGTCCCTCGCACTGTACTCGGTGTCCTAGATTCTTCCCTACTGCTTTGGCTTCACCGCCAAATGTGTATGGACAGCCTGCCCTGAAACCGCTAAATATTCCCTGTCATTATCTGCTTCGCTCATTTTTCCCAAGCGTATATTGAGAACTTGTGCGCAGGGTACGGGGGCATCTCCCCGTGCTTTTTCCTACCAGCATGATCCAAAGGACACCCCAGCATGCTTCAACTCGAGTCGTGGTTGGAAACTGCTAATACTGCTCCCCTATAGAGAGCTCTTACTATTTCCTCCCTTGTAGATAAATCCAGGAGAGCAGCCTTGTTGGTCTGAAGCAGTAGAACAAAGCAGAGTCAAGTAGCACCTTTAAGACCAACAAAATGTTATTGAGAATATAAGCTTTCAGGTGCTTTAAGCTTACATTCGTTGGTCTTAAAGGTGCTACTTGACGCCTTCGTTCAGTTTTCTCCCTTGTGCGTGTTTCCCTGTCCTTGCTTGTGAGTTCCCCTTCTTCTTTGTGCTGTGCCCTGTTGCCTTTTAGGTACAGTCCTCTCTGCACTTTGTTCAAGCCCCTTTTACATGGCCCAGTTTGATTGATCCGCGGGTATCTGGGGCTCTGGGGGGCTGTTTTTTGGGGTAGAGGCACTAAATTTTCAGCATAGCATCTAGTGCCTCTCCCCAAAGTACCCCCCAAGTTTCAAAAAGATTGAACCAGGGGGTCCAACTCTATGAGCCCCAAAAGAAGGTGCCCCTATCCTTCATTATTTCCTATGGAAGGAAGGCATTGAAAACGTGTGCCGTCCCTTTAAATGTGATGGCCAGAACTCCCTTTGGAGTTCAATTATGCTTGTCACAGCCTGATCTTGGCTCCACCCCTAATGTCTCCTGGCTCCACCCCCAAAGTCTCCTGGCTCCACCCCTGAAGTCCCCAGATATTTCTTGGACTTGGCAACCCTACTCCCTCCCCCCCACCCCATTTTGTGACCAGACCTGCCCCCATAGCCCTTTTCTCAAAAATTCTGAAGTGCCTGCAGGCTCAGTATGATTGGGGAGGGACGGGATTGGGGGGGGGGGGACCTCAGTAGGGTATAGCGTCCATATAGTGTTCACCTTCTAAGGCAGCCATTTTCTCCACGGGAACTGATCTCTGTTAACCTGGACACCTGCTGTAATTCTGGGAGATCTTCAGTCACTATCTGGAGACTAGTAACCCTAAAAACTAAAAAACAGTTCTAGAACTACAATTAGAACTACGGTTCTAGGACTCCGGATGAGACTACTGATCACCTCCAGATCACTAATCACCTCCAGATTAGATTACTGTAACTCGCTCTTTGCCAACCTACCCTTGGAGTCTGACCCGGAAGCTTCAGCAGGTCCAAAATGCGGTGGCGTGAGTCCTGACGGGAATGCTATGGATAGCACACATTCTACTTGTGCTGCACGCCAGCTACACTGGCTTCTGGTTGAGTGCCGGGTCAGATTTTCCGCGCCCCCTGTTCGGGGAACCCCCAGCCCCCAATGTAACAACCACAAATCTGAACATTAGCACTTTAAATGAGACACCATTGGGATTTGTAATGTTTTCAATGTAACTGGTCTTATCGATTCAAACGTACGTGTTTTATTCTTGGGTTGTACAATGCCCGGAAAACAGAGCCCCATGGTGCAGAGTGGTAAAGCTGCAGTACTGCAGTCCGAGCTCTCTGCTCACGACCTGAGTTCGATCCCAGCGGAAACTGGGTTCAGGTAGCTGGCTCTAGGTTGACTCAGCCTTCCATCCTTCCAAGGTTGGTAAAATGAGTACCCGGCTTGCAAGGGGGGAAAGTGTAGGTGACCGGGGAAGGCATTGACAAACCACCCCGTAAAAAGTCTGCCATGAAAATGTTGTGATGCAATGTCACCCCAGAGCTGGAAACGACTGGTGTTTGTACAGGGGACTACCTTTACTTTTACAACGCCCAGAGGTTGCACTGGCCAGGATGGGGGATCTATTAAACTGAATGACTGACTAAACAAACCAACCAACAAACTATAATTATCCATTAAATCAGCCATAATGTGCTCCAAAGCACAGAAAGATATTAACTCTGTTGATATCAGCATGCTTGGGAAGACTCATTATACAAACTGTTTTAGCAATGACCCTCTGTAATGTTACTGTAAGCAGATGCTGATTCAGAGCAGACGACCCCTTTATCATACCATCTGAGTGGGTGTTGGATGAAGCTGATGCATTAGCACTTCATTCTTGCTTCCCCGGCCAAAGAAGAAAATCAAGAAGCGTTATATTCACCAATTTAAAAGCATTAATTTCCAGTGTCTTAAAAGACACAAGACAGCCTTGATGCTTAGAAACAGATCTTTTTACAATTTTATCAGATATAAAACCAGAACTGAAGACATGCCAAGTGTTTGTAATGAACTGTGCTTACCAGAGATAAGGTAGCAAAACTGGAGCTCTACTAAAATGCAACCGTAGAATGTATTGCGAGCGTTTTTATTTTTATACAGAATGGTTACCTGGGTTTTTAAAATCAATGGTATGGAATATATTATTAAAATAAAGTATTATTCTAATGCATGTGTTAAGAAAGGAGCAACGTGTTTCATGTAGAGTAAAAAAAGTTCTGAACACAAGAAGCACCTTCATGGATTAGAGTGCCCAGGGGTAGAATTCTAGCTCCTTTGCATATTAGGCCACACACCCCTGATGCAGTCAATCCTCCCAGAGCTTACAAGGCACTTTTTTGTAAGCTCCAGGAGGATTGGCTACATCAGGGGTGTGTGGTCTAATATGCAAAGGAGCTGCTGCTAAAATTCCACCCGAGAGTACCAATCCATCTAGTGCAGCATCCCGTTTCCCTCAACAGCAGACCAGATGGAGGGGGGAGAAGGACTGGCGGGCAGCATTTTGTGCAACCAAAGCAAGGCTGGATATAAGAAAATTCTATATTTGTGTTTCCTAGGAATGAAGATAAGGAAGAAAGGCAAACAAGGGTCTGCTCTGAAGAAAGAGTCAAACATACAATGGGAGATCCTAGGAAGTTCCTATTCCCTCAGGGACAAAGAAGGAACTGAGGGAAGGCCAGCCCACACTCAGACCACGCGACCATTTGGGCAGGAAAACATTGCAGTAGCTCTGAAAGAGGGTTCATCACCCCCTAGTGGAATTTCTAAAGCTAGGAACAGAATCTCTCCACTGCAGGCCTGCTCACGCGCAGTCCCAAGTGAGGGAATGGACAGAAGACCAAAGATAAACGTAGGGGCCCATTCAGGCATCATGGCTAATCACCAGTGATGGGCCTTTTATATATTCCCTTTTAATGCCAGGGCTCTTTTTGAGCAGGAATGCACAGGAATTCAGTCCCCGAGTGGCTTGGCATCAAGGGGTGTGGCCTAATAGGCAAATGAGTTCCTGCTGGGTTCTTTCTACAAAAAAAGCCTGGTGGGAAACAACGGTGATGTCGGAGTGTGTGGCCTAATATGCAAATAAGTTCCTGTTGGGCTCTTTCTGACTTTTAATCACACATTCCTGTGAAGAAGCACTTTCTCACCACTGTTACACACTCAGCTGACATTTTCATTGAGCTGTCCACCATGACACAGAGATCCCTTTCTTGGTCAGTCACTGCCACCTCTAACTATCACTGCATATGTACAGTGTGTGTTTGTGGGGAGGAGTGCCCCACCTTACAGTTACTTACAGAAGCTCTAGCTTGCTACTTTCTTGTACACTTAGCCAGTCTGAAGAGAGAAGAAGAAGAAGTCCGCAGATTTATACCCCACCCTTCTCTCTGAATCAAGAGTCTCAGAACGGCTTACAATCTCCTTTATCTTCTTCCCCCACAACAGACACCCTGTGAGGTGCGTGGGGCTGAGAGGGCTCTCACAGAAACTGCCCTTTCAAGGACAACTCTACCAGAGCTATGGGCTGACCCGAGGCAATTCCAGCAGGTGCAAGTGGAGGAGTGGGGAATCAAACCCGGTTCTCCCAGATAAGAATCCACACGTTTAACCACTACACCAAACTCTTGGGATTCTTGTGAATAGACTGATGAATAATTTGATACCTTCCATAAATCCTTGCTAATATGATATTGTATGTATCATAATAGTATCATACCAGATAGGCAAAGTTCACTTACGAAAGTGAGTAGAGTTATACCTGCTATTATATTGACAGCCATTGTCAACAGTAAGCTCTATGATGCAGATTAATTACACAATGTATGGGGTGGTCTCTGCTGGCGTTTCCCCCTTTTGCATTTCCTGAAAGCCACACTCCATCCTCATTTCCCATACAGGCTTGAGTGACATCTCTGAGCCAGTTTGGTGTAGTGATTAAGCGTGTGGACTCTTATCTGGGAGAATCGGGTTTGATTCCCCACTCTTCCACTTACAGCTGCTGGAATGGCCTTGAGTTAGCCATAGCTATCGCAGGAGTTGTCCTTGAAAGGGCAGCTTCTGTCAGAGCTCTCTCAGCTCCACCTTCTTCACAGTGTGTCTGTTGTGGGGGGAGAAGATATAGAAGATTGTAAGCCACTCTGAGTCTCTGATTCAGAGAGAAGGGCGGGATATAAATCTACAGCCTTCTTCTTCTTCTTCGTATGAGTAGTGCTTTTTCAACAGGTATCTTTCTTTATCTATTCTAATGTTCTGCACCTGAGAGCTAAACTAGACTTGGTATAAATCTGGCCACTTTACTGCCCACCCCCAATTCCAGATAACTAATGAACAAATTAAATAGCACCAGTGCCTCATACAGATCCCTGGGGGCACCCTTCTATTTTCTCTCCGCTGTGAGAATAATCCATTTACTCCTACCCTTTGCTTTCTATAATTTAACCAAGTGTTGCCTGAATGATAATAGGCCTGGTCCATTGTAACTTTTCTCATCACAGAAAAACTATGAAAAAGCACTCATTAAAAAAACTTACAGTCACAATGCAGCACCTATAAATGGGTTCCTCAACGAGGTCTTGCAAGCAGGATGCTAAATTCCTGTTCACAGATGTTTCCTGTAAAATCCATGTGGATTTTGCATTCTGAGATATTCTTACAAGGAAGGAAAGTGCTACGCTGGAATCAACCCCAAAAGTCCCTTGGTTCAAAATGTCTTGAACACTGTTCTGTAAAATGTGGCAATGACTGGAACACGAGAATCTCGTCATTGCGGAATCTGCCCATCGCTGGACAATTTCAGAAGGCTGTCGGGTACGATTTCTTATCTGAGCGCCCTTTTCCTAGCCCCACCAGGTCTGAGTAATGGAATTTCCTGCTGATGCAACTGTTGGGGGAGAATGGTACATTGCTCTACGATGGCGTGTTAACAAGACATCCTCTCAAGGTTTTGCAGATTAAAATAGGTACCCTTAGACAGGGTGTGGTCTAGGCTGGGTCAGGGCGAAAGGAAACAGGTTTTAAGTGTACCAAGGGCAGAAAGTGATCATTAATATTGCACATTAAGAACACATAGCTCCAGATTACAACAGCATAGGAGGCACAGCTCACAAAAGCAAGCCAAACACAACATTCATATGAGGAACACTGACATTGGAAAATAACTGACCAGCCCAAGGCCCAGGAGCTACTGTATGCCCCAAATGTGACATAAAATCCACACATATTGCTTCCTACAGAGAAGTTCCCCAGCTGCCTCTCACAAATCCAAAGTTACTACCTTTTGCTTGGGGGGGGGGGAGGGGAAGAAGCCTGTCCTAAATGGAAGAGCATCTGATACATGCTTGAAGGACGATGATGACGATGACGATGTAGTATTTATCCTTATACCCTGTTCTCCTCCCATTATGAAACTCAAAAGTTGCTTAAATAGCTTCCCCAGAGGTCTCCCAACCAACGCCCTGACTTACTCAGCTTCAGGCAAGATTGTTGTCCCATGTGCTTTCCAATAATCTCCTGGAATCTCATACCCAAAGGTGCATTGGGGCAAGTCAGTAACAGAAGCAATCCTAGGGTTGCTGGCCTCCAGGAGGGGCCTGGAGATCTCCCGCTTTTACAACTGATCTCCAGCTGGCAGAGATCGGTTCCCCTGGAGAAAATGGCTGCTTGTAAGGATGGACTCCAGAAGAAGACATTGGATTTATATCCCGCCCTCCACTCAGAGTGGCTCACAATCTCCTTTATCTTCCTCCCCCACAACAGACACCCTGTGAGATGGGTGGGGCTGAGAGGACTCTCACAGCAGCTGCCCTTTCAAGGACAACCTCTGCCAGAGCTATGGCTGACCCAAGGCCATTTCAGCAGGTGCAAATGGATGAGTGGGGAATCAAACCCAGTTCTCCCAGATAAGAGTCCGCACACTTAACCACTACACCAAACTGGCTCTAAGGCACTGTACCATGCTAAGGCCCCTCCCCAAACCCTGCCCTCTCTTGGACCCACCCCCAAAGTTTCCAGGTATTACCTGACACAGACCTGGCAACCCTATCATCACCCCTGCCGTGACTGTAAAGAACATAAGAAAAACAGGTTGCTTACCTGTAACTGATGATCTTCGAGTGGTCATCTGTGCAGTCACACACATGGGTCTTGCTGCAGGCAACGGATCCATACCTTGGAGTATGAACGGAAGGCACACAAGTCACTGGCCCGCTTGCCGGAAGTAAGAGCAACTAACAAAGCAGTCTTCCACGCAAGAAGGTTAAGGTCCACAGTGGCCAAGGGTTCAAACGGGGGTCTCATAAGCTGAGAAAGCACTAACGACAAACTCCAAACTGGTACAATCAGTTTGATAGGAGGGTGAAGGTGCAACGTGCCCTTTAGGAATGATTTGGACAGTCTATGAGAAAAAACAGTCTGACCGTCAATAGGATCGTGGAAAGCAGAAATGGCTGAAAGGTGAACCCTTAGAGAAGAATAGCTGAGTCCCGACACCTGCAGAGACAGGAGGTATTCCAGGATGGAAGGAAGAGGTGCCGACTCTGGATGGAGATGTTGAGAGGATGCAAAGGAGCAGAAGCGCTTCCACTTGCACTGGTATGAATGCCTGGTAGAAGGTTTTCTAGCATTCAGGATAACTTCAGCTACTCTTGGTGGTAAGGACGTAGCCGAATTCTCCAAGCCGTAAGTCCCAGAATTTGAGGGTTGTGGTGCCATATCTGGCCGTGATCTTGGGTGAGGAGATCATCTACCAGGGGAAGGCGGCGATAAGTGTGATGGGACATTTGAAGGAGCCTCGTGAACCACGGTTGCCGTGGCCACCATGGAGCTATCAGTATGCAGTCTGTACCATCCCGAGCAATTTTGAGTAGAGATCGGGTAATTAGAGGGGTCGGTGGAAAGAGATAATGAAGAGGACCCCTCCAATTGTGGAGGAAGGCATCGTTGCCTCTCCTGGTATAAAAGAGATGGCATTTCGAGTTGTCCTTCGTAGCAAAGACATCTATTTTTGGAGTCCCAAAGCATGCAAAAATGCGATGCAGGTAGAGTAGATTGAGGGACCATTTGTGGTCGTCTATGCGAATCCTGCTAAGAGAGTCGGCCAGGACGTTCTCTATCCCTGGGAGGTGAATGGCAGTCAGGTAGATGCTGTTTTTGATGCACCATTCCCAGAGAAGTATGGCTATGCGGCACAGACGGAGAGATCTGGTACTGCCTTGCTTGTTCACATAGAACACTGTGGCCATATTGTTGGTTGTGATCTGGACATATCGGTTGATCACAGACAGAAGGAATGATTGAAGGGCCCTGTGAACGGCTATGAGTTCTAGGCAGTTTATATGTATAGCCCTCTCGGGCGCAGTCCAGAGACCCCTGACAGTCTTGTCCTCTAAGTGGGCTCCCCATCCCCACTTGGAGGCATCTGTAGTCACGATGACAGACGGAGGAGGAAGAACAAAGGGCATGCCGCAAAGTAAATTGACCGGTACTGTCCACCAAACGAGAGAGCGCCGAACCCTCTGAGGTACAGTGAGAACGGTATTCTGTGGTTGCAGATGCGGATGGTAGGCACAAACAAACCAACGCTGGAGATGTCGCATATGCAGCCTTGCAAACTGAAGGACTGAGGTTGTTGTGGCCATGAGGCCCAAAAGACGTTGAATGGTGATAGCAGGTTGCGTTGGGGTACGGATGACCTCCTGGGCCAGGGACATAATGGTGTGAGCACGGTCCTCGGGGAGGAAAATAAGATGAGGAGATGTGCAAAGACGAGCACCTATGAACTGCAGGTCCTGAGTTGGATTGAGATGCAATTTGTTGACATTCACACATAGGCCCAGGGAGGCGAGAAGAGAGAGTGTTGTTTTGAGATTCTTCACCAGTTCATGCGCTGTGTGAGCGATGACAACCAGTCGTCTATGTACAGGAACACTGGGATGTTGCAGAGACGCAGGGCCGCTGTGACTACTGCCATGCACTTCGTAAATACTCTGGGTGCTGTGGAGAGCTCGAACGGGAGAGACTGATACTGAAAATGATGATGCCCCGTGGTGAAACGAAGATATTTGTGGTGCTGAGGTCTGATGGTCACATGGAAATAAGCGTCCTAGAGATCTAGAGATGCCATTCAGGAGTCCTACGGAATCAGAGGAAGGATGGATTGGACGGAGATCATTCTGAATTTCTTGTAGGCTATCCGCTTGTTTAGCCTCCTGAGATCCAAAATGGATCGCTTGCCCCCGTCCCTCTTGGGTACCAGGAAATATCATGAGTAGAAGCCTGTCCCCCGATGTTGAGAAGGAACAGGTTCTATGGCATTTTTTTGGAGGAGATCCAGAATCTCCTGTCAGAGATGAGGGGAAGGAGGAGTAAGAGTGAAGTAGTGGTGGTGAGGTGGCAAAACGAACTCGATTGTGTAACCTAGGCGGATTATGGTGAACACCCAGGAGTCGGTGGTGATTGAGCTCCAGGTGTGATAGAAGGGGAAAAGACGTGTTTGGTAACAGGGATCCACCTGTTGTGTGAGCTGTAGAGGGGAGTCAAAGAGACTGCTTGGCAGGCTGAGAGGACTTCTTTGTCTGCTGGGATTGTGGCCTCTGTTGAAGGGGTGGCTTTTGTTGGGTGGGCTTCCCTTTCCAGTAAGTGGATTGCTTAGAAAAGCGTGGACGTCTCTGGAAGATGGTCTCCAAGGCTTAGGCTGAGAAAACTGCTGGGAGGCTGGCTGAGAAACTCCAAGGCGCTTTGCCCGCTTGCGGCCATCATCCACCGAAGTAAGGACCTCGAGAAATGAAAGAGGCCCAAGCCATCAAAGGGTAAGTCTTCGACCTTCTGCTTGATGTCAGGTTGCAGGTTGGTAGACCTCAGCCAGGCGTGACGACGCAGTGCCACAGATGAAGCAAATACTCTGGAAGAGCAGGAAACAGCATGCCGGATGGTGTTGATTTGCTGTTTCGAAACTCGTGAGAGTTCTGAAACTAAATTAGATGCCGTCTTCTGAGAAGTCTCAGGCAGAGAAGGACTAAGAGGGGTGAATTGGTTGGCCAAATTGAAAATATATGCTGCAAAATAAGCCAAATAATTATTCAGCCTAGAATTGGTGGAGGCAAGGCTGAAGATCTTGCGAGCCAAGGCATCCAACTTCTGGCCCTCACGATCAGGAGGAGTAGGATGTCTAGATGGTTTGGTCTTGGTTGCTGAGTGCACTATAATGGAGTTAGGAGCCGGATGAGAGGCTAAAAATTTAGTGTCAGGAGCGTGTACTCTATAAAGGGAGTCAAAGCGCTTCAAAGTAGGAGGGATCGAAGCAGGTTTGTCCCAGGCCTCACGCAGCCCCTCCAAGTGAACTGGCAACATCGGGAGGAGTGAACCCACCGGGAAGTCCGCCTGGACCAGGTCATGGACGATATCAGACACCTTGGGTGAGTCGGATGGAAGTGTGACGTTCAAAGCCTCAGCCATGGTAGTGATGAGATTGAGGTAAGTTTTTGAACTGTCGGATGAAGAGAGACGGACTGGGTGGGTGGAATCCGAGGTGGGAGAGCCAGGATGATCCTTGGAGTCGGAAGAGGCTGAACTGTCTCTATCGGAGTGGACATTCCTCGGTTGCAGGAGAAATTGGAGGCTTGGTAGGTGCAGGTGTGGAGGGTTTGGCCCGTTGGGAAGCAGTCGAAGCTCTGGGTGATGTAGCTGGAGCAACAGAAATAGTAGCAGAGGCAGTGCGAGGCATCGCTGATTCTCGGTACCAAAGAGGTTCATGGACTCGAAAGGCTTCGTGGTGTCGAGAAGAGAGATACTCAGGGTCTCAGGTTCAAGAGGAGTCATGGTACCGAGGAGATTCGAAGTCACGGATGCGAGGTGTAGATACATCTCTGCTAAGTGATGCGGCTTCGAATTCACGGTACCGAGAGCGACGGGCACCCTCATTGGAGGGGGAACGTGAGTAGTGGTGGTAACCCCGGCGTCTGGGAGATGGTGACCTGGAGAGGGACGAGTAGTCATATCGACCTCTCTGGTTGTAGTCGTATCCATAGTAGGCAGGAGAGCGTGAGCGGGCATCACGATGTCTGACTGGTGAGCGGGATCGAGCATGCTGTGTGGAGACCTGTGTCGACGACTCTCGGTAGAGAGGAGAAACTCCGATGTCTCGAAAGGATCCAGCCTGCAGCGAAGGTCGGAGATGTTCCTGAGTGAAGGTTGGATCCGAACGAGGGTCGGGTTCAAGGATGTCGAAAGGCACCACACTATGAACCAAGGGCGAGCGTGATCGAATCGGCATTACCTCAACAGCACCGGGGGAGTGAGGTGTGAGTTGAGGCATCTCGGAGATGACGTCGGAGGGTGCCGAAAACTCTGGTGGAATAAGCGGTTGGATCGGAGCCAAGTCAGTGGAATCTGACGCCATCGGTGCCAAAGCCGAAGCCCTCAGAGAAGTCGTTGGAGTCGACCGCGCGGGCTTGCGGGATTTTTTCGGAGCTGAGGTTGACAGTTCGGTATGGTGAGACTTCTTTGAAGCCTTATGGCTGGAGTCGGCGTGCTTCGATGGTCTTTTGTCGGACTTATGCTTTTTAAGATGAACAGCAGCTGACGAAGCTGAATCTCCCGCTCAGTATGGGGGAGGCGGCGAATCGGAGGCGGGCATCGGCCGGAGAGACTTTTCAATCAGGAAACTCTGAAGTCTAGCCGCTTGATCTTTTCCATGCCTGTTTGCCGAAGTTGGCGCAATGCGGGCAAGTATCTACCCGATGAGCTTCTCCCAGGCAAAAAAGACAGTAGCTATGACCGTTTGAGATGGGGATCTTAGCTCCACACCGCCGACACTTTTAAAAGTGATTTTCCCTTCCATACGCTCGACAGGGGAGGGGAGGGAGGGAGGGAAAGAAATAGGGAAAGGAAAGCGCAGAAACAAGGGCTTTCTTTTCTTTTTTTAAAATTTTATAAGGACGAAAAATAGACAAAATGTAGAGAAAGAAAAAGAGAAAATACGATACCAAGTGGAAACAAGGTGGAGGGAAGACGAGCTGAGGAGAGAGGAACGCAACAAGGTAGGTGTTGTCCGGGCGGCGGAAAGGAAGAAACTGAGTGGGAATGGCGCCTCCTGCTTGCTCCAGGCATGCGCAGTCTCCCCAGAGCGAGCGGGAAGTGCGCCAAAAAACGCTCTAGGCGAGCTATTGGAGACTCCGAGGTATGGATCCGTTGCCTGCGGCAAGACCCATGTGTGGGACTGCACAGAGACCATGAAGAAGATCCTCCATTTCTACCTCATAGCTAGAGAGAAGAGGAAAGCCAAGCCACACGGGACTTCAAACCTGAGAAGGCATTTCACACAAGTTGTCTTGCTTCAATTTTTGCCACGGCCCTATTGTGAATGATCACTGACACTACCGGGGCGGGGGGATCTGCACATCAAGGCACCATCCTGGGAACATCTTTGAACTTTTCTAACAAGGATCTATTTACTCCCCAACACTGACTCCCAAGAGGCTTATGTCCTTCTCTATTTTAATAATGTCGCAGCTATGTAAGACGGGAGACACAGTTTCATGCTTTGGATATATGTTGTAAGAAGAGAAGAAGAGACTGAATTTATACCCTGCCCTTCACTTGGAGTCTCAGAGCTGCTAACTATCTCCTTCCCCTTCCTTTCCCCACAACAGACGCCCTGCAAGGTAGGCGTGGCTGAGAGAGCTCTCAGAAAGCTGAGAGAACAGCTCTTCTGAGCACTTGTGGCCAGGGGCCATTTTGAAGAAAAATAGGTGGTGGAGCTCATCAGCATAACTCATTAGCATATGCTGCCCCCCCTCCACCAGCCAAAAGCAACCAGATGCAAGAAAGGAGAATCCCAGGCAAGTGAGGCCTGCTTGGGATGGCTAAGGACTGAGCCAGCTCAAGCAGGCCTTGCACACCTGGGGCTCTCCTTGGCCGCTCCCCCTCCGCATTCAAAAGGCCAGCAAGCCACTCTCTGCCCAAAATCACATAAGAAGTGGAGAAAGGGTGACGTGGACTTCTCCAGGGGTTAATGAGGGCTGCTGAGGGTGTGGCAAAGCTCCTGGTGGCTGGCTTGCTGCCCGCTCTCCTAATCCAGGAATTGTTATGCAGCTGCACTTACTAGTCAATGGACAAGGTAGACAGGTGGGGAAGAAGAGGGGGAACCCTCAAAAAGGCTCGGGAGCTGTGCTCCTGTGAGTTCCTGCTGAATTCAAGACCTGCTTGTGGCTGACCCAAGGTCACACCAGCAGCTACATGTGGAAGAATGGGGCATCAAACCTGGTTCTCCCAGATTAAAGTCCACGCACCACTACACCAAAGTGGCATATAACATGGTGTCCCTTGTATATAGATCCAAGTGCGCAGCTGTGTTGGTCTGAAGCAGAACAAAGCAGGAGTCAAGTTACACCTTTAAGACCAACCAAGTTTTATTCAGAATGTCAGCTTTCATATGCCTGCTTACTTCTTCAGACAAGGGGATACAGATCTGAAACGTTTAAGATTGGAATCTGCTTTCCCTGATCACGTTAGCCACCATTAACCTTCCTAAGAACATATGCATTTTTATAATCTATAAGAATTTAAAAACCAAAATCAAACCTGTGTGTGTTTAATGTGACTGCCCGGTCTTTCACGTTTAGCTTGACTAGGTACATAAAGCACACACTGTGCTCCTCTAAGCAGCTAAACCTGCTCCAGAATTCACAGTGAGGCAGGCCTGGAAAATTTAAACGGCTCATGTGTGTTTCTACGGGACGGCCAGGCTTGTTGGAGCAGGCGCTTCCTGCATGCGGATCAGAGCGGGGAGCTGAGAGCCGCCGTCTGCCTCATTGGAGCCTGGGATGTGTCTGTTTACAAATCCTGGAGCCAGGCTGGGGCACTGACTGGAGGCGTGCCGTCTGCTTCCCCGCGACACTCAGCCTTTGTCTGGGTCTGCGTCAAAGAAAGAAACCCTGCCACGCTGCTAGCCGAAGGAAGGGCTCGGTACAATGCAGCAGGCCCGGCTCCCTTCCCTCTGTCTCCCCCCCACCCCCTCTCTTTTTACAGCCTTGTTCAGAAAGGTAATTTAAGGATTACTGGATTTAAACACACACACACAGAATATATTTTTCCAAGAGAAATGGAGTGGGGGAGGGGAGAACTGGCTTCTAGTCCACAAGGACTCCTAAAATGAATCCAGGTAACATTCATGTTCACATTTGCATAAAGAGAAAGGAATCCCACCTATATCAAATCCTCCCCGCATGTGCTCTCAATGATTAAAAAGCCAATTGTTTTAACATATGCCTGCACATGCCAAGTTCAAAAGTTTCCAACTAGTGGATACGATAAAAGCTGCAATTGCATTTCAACCTTTCAATTTTTAATTAAATCCATCTTCTTAAAGAATTTTTTCTTTTTCTTTTTTTGAAAAAACCTCTTTCCAGTTTAACAGTAACCCCCATTCATGCTTTGTTCCATGGCTGCACATTTTCTGCTTTATTCAAAGAGATGTAGCCTGCGCTGCCATTTACACGGCGGTTTGGCAATCCGGTGGAGGACTGAAAACAGAAACAGATGTTTTGATCTCTCATAGCTGTGGCCTTGGAATTCCAGAACAAAACATGTGGGCTTGAAATCTAAGTGCGGCGAAAGGGCACTGGATTATCAGGCCCCAGACTTACGTAGCACCTTCCAGTTTTCTGCAGCTCGTATACAGTCCAGATAAGTCGCCCGGTGCTCTGCTTCACAAAACAACAGCCATTTGTTCGGCACTAAAGGTGCCCAGCCTGATCTCAACAGATCTCAGAAGCTAAGTAGGGATGACTACCAAGGAGTACCAGGATCGAGATGCAGAGGCAGGTAAAGGTAAAGGTAGTCCCCTGTGCAAGCACCAGTCGTTTCCGACTCTGGGGTGACATTGTTTTCACGACGTTTTCATGGCAGACTTTTTACGGGGTGGTTTGCCATTGCCTTCCCCAGTCATCTACGCTTTCCCCCCAGCAAGCTGGGTACTCATTTTACCGACCTCGGAAGGATGGAAGGCTGAGCCAACCTTGAGCTGGCTACCTGAACCCAGCTTCCACTGGGATCGAGCTCAGATCATGAGCAGAGCTTGGACTGCAGTACCACAGCTTTACCACTCTGCGCCATGGGGTTTTTGATGTAGAGGCAGGTAATGGCAAACCACCTCTGAATGTCTCTTGCCTTGAAAAACCTACAGGGTCACTATAAGTCAGCTGTGAATTGATGAGAGAAAGGTGCCCCAGGGTTCTTTGAGTTGTTTGGGGGTGAACAGATGGATTGGACACGGATGCCCTCTAGAATTTTGTCAAAATTTAATTTTAAAAATCCAGACGGCTGCAAAATTTCTTCCGCATGAGCGGCACCCTCTGCCGAACTGCCCCCACAGTGCCCACTTGCCTTAACTCACAGATGGGAGCACATTCATGTAGAATTAAAACACACCAATATGCTCTAGCCTTCAAGCTGTCCTGTGCACTGAAACTGCATGCAATCAGGCTTTAAATGCTTGCTACTGTCTCCAGGCATAATTTATTTTTGGTACACCTCTCGAGTACATCGCTGATGCGGGCGGGAACCGGGGTTAAGCACCCAGCCCACCGAGGCTTCCAAGAGATGTAATTAGTTACAAATGTCCCTCCTTTTCCTTTTAAAAAGAAACTTTCAAGAAACGACATCGCGCTGCCTAAATAGTCTCCTTAAGTCATTTGCACAAGGCGCCAGTTTTATGGATCTGCAAAACGTGAACAGATTGGCAAGATCACATAAATCATCTTTTGTGATTTACCTAGATTTGCAGAAACACCAACTGGCAGGAAACTTTATTACCTTTTATGGCTATCCAGACCAAATGGCCACGCCACACTGTTTTACCATCTGATCACAGTCAGTTTGCCCTCTTAATCAACAAACTGCATGTATTTCAGCCCACTATACCTGATCCCCTCGTCTGGTGAAGTGTGCTTAGAGAGCACACGAAAGCTTACGTTCTGAATAAAGCTTGGTTGGTCTTAAAGGTGCCACTTGACTCCTGCTTTGTTCATAATTCATCTCTGTCATCTCAGCTGGACCCTGAAAGGCTTCTGTATGCTTTAGGGTTAACAGGGGTGGAATTCTAGCAGGAGCTCCTTTGCATATTAGGCCACATACCCCTGGGGTAGCCAATCCTCCAAGAGCTTACAAGGCTCTTTTTTGTAAGCTTTTGGAGGGTTGGCTACATCAGGGATGTGTGGCCTAATATGTAAAGGAGCTCCTGCTAGAATTCCGTCCCTGAGGGTTAAATACAGGAATGCAATGCGGGGGATCAAATTAAGGGACTTCTAAGAACATCAGATGCAAATGTGCACCACTTCTACATCAAGAAATGTATTTCCATGCGTTCTAATAATAGACACCGTCTTTCCTAGAAAAAAACAAATAAACAAAGCAGCGTTAATCAAACAGCACTAAGCTCATCACTAAGCCAGTTCCAACGGAAAACTCAGTGAGCAAAAGGGCTCACGGCCTACTGAATGTCTCAGTTTCTATAGCAACTGAGCAATGTTCCTTTTATTTATACGTTTAAAATGTTACTTGCAGATATACAAGGAAGATACATACCCAGAAGAGCACAGCACAACTTTAGTTATGGAGATCTCTGGGGGACAAAATTTTGTTTGAAACTGTGGAGGTTAAGTATTGAAACGCTATGGAAAATTAATGCAGTAGGTGAAGCCTTGTAAGTGAAGCCCCTGGGACCTTTTGAGATGATTATATATATATTTTTGTACACAATAAACAATTTACTCTATTACTGTAGAAGCATAAGAAGTCAGCGTAAGGCTCATCTTTTCAGCAATATTGTATTTCCCCTGCATTAGAACAAACAGTAATAGAGAAGAAAGAAATCTAAGCCCAATATGTAATTAGTGGAAACAATACCTCCCCCCCTCCCCAAGCTGGCTCACCAACTGCAGTTGTGACAGCTGTGTTGAAAACAGGGTTACTTGCTATGAACAGGCAGAAGGGGGAAGTGCCTATGGCATGATTAGCGATAAGCACCAATATTTTCCTTGGACACAAAAAGCTGCTGTATACTGAAATCAGATCACTGTTCCATCAAGGTCAGTGCTGTCTATTCAGACCAGACTAGATCTCCAAGATCTCAGGTAGAGGTCCTTCACAACACCTGTCACCTGATCCTTTCCACTGGAGATGCTGGGAACTGAACCTGAAACTTTCTGAATGCCAAACGGATGCTCCATCTCTGAGCTATGGCCCCTTCCTCAAGCCAATAGGCAGGGCCAGTGCGTGGGAGTAGGCAAAGTAGGCAGTCGCCTAGGGTGCCACTTGGCCTATGGGGCACCACTGTGCGCCCCCTCCCTGACGCGTGACTTTGGCTCCTGACCGCTGTCACCTTGTCCTCTCCCATCACCAAGCTGCCCTCAACAAAGCCAAGCCACCCCCCTCACCCTGATGTGTGACTTGGCCTCCCACCTCATCCTATCCTGACTCCCTCCTTCCTGACATGGCTGGCACACACTTATTCTCACAATTTTTTTTAACATCACATTTTTTTAAATTAAAATTAAAAATCAGTAAATTAACAATGTGAAAAGTTTCAAGTTTGGCGCTCTTCAATTTCCATATATATTTTAATAATTGGGGGGGGGGGGCACTAGTGGGTGATTTGCCTAGGGTGCCAGAAAGCCTAGCACCGGCCCTGCCAACAGGTTACTTTCTTTTTCAATTAAGAATGAATGCTACCTACGCCAAACAATTAAATCACGAGACTGCTCATAAGGCAGGCTCCTCTCTGCTCTGTGACACTGGTGTTCAATTTCTTGTCCACGTTACTTTCAAATTTTTTTACTTATTTTAAGCTACTATATTCATACCTATCTCATTCCTCTCCATTAGGCTGGGCTGGGATAAAGCTCTTCTGGTTAGGGTTGCCAGACTCCCGGGTGGAGGTGGGGGTGCCCCACCGCCAGGTCCTCCCCAGTTGCTGATCAGCTGGCCAGTGAGGGGTACTTACCAGGAGAAAGCCTAGGCCTTGTGGCATCACACAGCAAATGACTTCATCACACCAGCAGCATCTGGGCAATGCCCATGTATTTGGATAAAAACTCTATGGTAGGAGCTCGTTTCACCATAGAGTTTTTGCCCAATTACCAGAGCGTCACCCAGACATCACTGACATGTGCTGATCGGCAGAGGCCTAGGCCTTCTCCTTTCTTAAAACCACATTAAGACATAAAAACATAAAAATCAAACCATTTCAAATGTTGTAATGATCTTTGAACTTTGATTTCTTTCATTGAGAAGATCCTTATCAAGCAATGACGGATCCAGAGGCTAACACTGAAAGCACCAATTGCCATTGCAAATTCTGAGAAAAGCTTTCCAAATATAGTCGAGTTCCACTCTTGAGAAATGGCACACAGCCGATCACAGTCATAGCTGTCAATGGGAAATCCAAAAATAAAACCTGAAATTCATGCAATCCTTTCAATTTGAACTAACTGAATTGGTTTTTGTGATATTTTGGCTGGTCCTAATAAAAGAGGTCACATAGAGTTTGTTTTTGGACTTCCATTTTAGCTACCCAACAACTTTGCAAATTAAAAACTGGAATACACAGGAGAAACACACACAATAGTCTGGCGGATCTGTACCACGGGGAACATCAAGGTAGATCAGCAAAACCAGAAAATGCAAAATGTGAAGGAAAAGCAGAGCCTAACCAGGAAGCTGCTTTGATTTTAGAGGAGAAAGTCCATCTTACTGAGAAATATGACTTCACATTACTGAAATAAGATTTTCCCCAGCTGCAACTAACAGAGGCACTGAGATGTCATGGAATGTTCATGAATATTCTAATTGCCTGGCATAACAGGGTTCAGATTAGAAGAGTTTGTGTACTGCTGGAGGGGAAAGAGGCAATGAACAGGTGAGTAAACCTAATCAATAATTCAGGATTTCTACGCTCCCTTTCTAAGCGAAGCTGCCCAAGGTGGTGTGCTCAATAAATAGCTAAATATAAAAAACAAACAGCAAAACAGTACAGCACAAATACAAAAACAGTGAACACAATGGAAGCCAGAAGAAAACCAGCTGAAAGCCTTAATGTTTTGACAGACAATCTCGGTGAGCTTCTGTTAGATGATGGTTCCATTAAACAGGCACCACTTGCTGAAAAGCTTATACTTCTTGGTGGATCATGCAGCATTTTCAGAGCAGAAAAAGCTTTGAGTACATTATTTGGTAAGCCTACAACAGCTTGGTATGGCAGAATCATAGTATTCCCAACTTGCTGGTCGGGATGCCAGGCCATTGTTGCCCCCCCCCCCAAGAGCTTTGGAGACAAGGCGAGGGGCAAAAATGACACTACACCATGTGTTGATGTCACTGCTGGGTGAAGACCCAGTCACGACATCAGCAGGAGATGGTCTAGACCAGGGGTGGACAAACTGTGGCTCGGAAGCAACATGTGGCTCTTTCACACATACTGTGCGGCTCTTGAAGCCTCCATTGCCCCACTTGCCGACTTGGAGAAGGCATTTATCTCTTTTCCAAGCCAAGCCAGCTGGTAGCTTGGAGAATGCATTTAAAGTTAAAGTTGATTTTTCCCACCTCTCCCTCCCCCATCTATTTCCTTCCTTCCATCCTTCCTGCCTTCCCCTCTCAAATCTGATATTCATGCCTTGCAGCTCTCAGAGATCCGACGTTCACTGTAACGTACTCGAAGCGGAGACGAGAGTAGGGCAACATGGTTTATTAGGAGCACGTTGCAAGAGAGCGAACACGCGGGCCGGGTCCCGCTTATGTACAATCCCGGGTACAGCCTACTGGGTTGGTCGGGCCAATCCAGCCCCGTTGAACTTCCCGCCACAGCTGGAGATAGGCGGGGACTGGCTCCCGGCGCTGGGGCTCCTGGGACTGCCCAGTTGCCCCCCCCGTCGGGTCGCATGACATTTCTTGATACACTACACCCCTCCCCCCCTGGTTAATGTACAAAGTCCTGTAAGTATGCGGGGGGCCGGCGCTCCCGAGTGGACCGTCTGGGGGGTCCCGGTGGCGGCGGCGCGGCCGCCGAGGATGGTGCCTCGGTGGGTCCTGGAGTGGACGGGGGCGGCCCGTCCGGTTCAGCGGATCCCTCGGGCTCGGTCGGTTCCGGTACCTCTGGCGCCCACATCACGGATGTTGGGATCGCGTCCTCTAGGCGGTCTCCGTTAGGCTCCTCGCTGGATATAGCCTCGTCCGTGTCTGTGGGGGCCTCCGGAAGGGTGCGGCGCCTCAACTGGTCAATGTGCCGCCGTAGTACCTGGCCCCCCTCCGTTGATATGTCGTAGTGGCGGGACCCGGTTACCCTCAGTACCCGCCCCGCCACCCAATCGGGGCCCCTTGCATAGTTTCGGGCGAAAACTGGGTCGCCCGCGAAGAAGCCCCGGGCGGCGTCACGGACTTCGGGGCTCCCGCGGGTGTCTGAAGCTCGGTCGGGATGCAGCCGGTCCAGCCGGGTTATGAGTTTGCGTCCCATGAGGAGCTCAGCCGGGCTGACTCCTGTGACCGGGTTAGGGGTGATCCGATTATCGAAGAGGAACGCGGCCAGCCTGTGGTCCCAGTCCCCCTGTACAATTCGGCCGAGGGCCTCCTTTGTTGTGCGGACCATCCGCTCCGCCTGGCCGTTGGTGGCCGGATGGAAGGGAGCCGACCTTATGTGCCTGATCAGATATCTTTGCAGGAACGCCTGGAAGTCGGCTGAGGTGAAGGCGGCCCCGTTATCAGAGACTATGGTGTCCAGGATGCCATGTGTGCATAGGACCCTGCGCAGAGCTCTGATTGCGGCTGTGGACGAGGTGGACCCTACGGGTATGACCTCCAGCCATTTGGTGTAGGAGTCCACCATTATGATGAAGGTTTGCCCCTGGAATGGGCCCGCAAAGTCGATATGGAGTCTCGACCATGGTTTCCGGGTGGACTCCCACCTAGTGACGGGGGCGCTGGGCGGCTCGGGCCGTGATTCCTGGCAGGTCTGGCACCCGCGGACCCAGCCCTCGATCTCCCCGTCCATTCCCGGCCACCAGACGTAGCTCCTGGCCAGAGCCTTCATTCGCACTATGCCGGGATGAGTCTCGTGTAGGGATTCTAGAACACGGCTTTGGAGCGGGGGTGGAATCACTACCCTACTGCCCCAAAGTATGCAGCCCTTGTGTGCGGCTAATTCCTCCCTCCTCGCCTTGTAAGGCTTGAATTCTTCCCCCATGTTTCCCTCTGGCCACCCCCTCACCACCCAGTCGAGCACCCGTGCCAGTGTCTTGTGTTTCTGGGTGGCCTTGGCCACCTCCGTTGCGTGGAGGGGCGGCTCTGGGAGGCTCTCTATCATCATGACCTGGTGTGCGGGTGCGGGGTCCGGACCCGTCTCCGGAAGCGGCAAACGGCTAAGCGCATCCGCGTGTCCCATAGCCTTGCCGGCCCTATGAACCAGTGTGTACGTGTATGAGTTGAGGAATTGGTTCCACCTCAACACGCGCTGTGAGAGTATTTGGGGGGTTTGTCGGTCTGGGGCCAGTAGACCTAAGAGGGGCTTGTGGTCCGTGGCAATGGTGAACCTTCTCCCATATAGATACTCATGGAACTTTCGGACCCCTGCCACGATTGCCAGGGCCTCTTTATCTATCTGCGCGTAGTTGCGCTCGGCTGAAGTGAGCGTGCGGGAGTAATATGCGACCGGTACCTCCCTCCCGTCCGGAAGCTGGTGCCCCAGGACTGCTCCCACCCCATACGGCGACGCATCGCAGGCCAGGATGACGGGGAGGGCCTCGTCAAAATGGTGGAGCACCGCATTGGACACCAGGACGTCCTTGACCGCCTGAAACGCCGCGGCCTGTCGTTTGCCCCAGACCCAAGGGGCTTTTTTGTCCAGCAGCCGGTGGAGGGGCTCCGCCAGGGCTGCCTTGTGGGGGAGGAAGGAGTGGTAAAAGTTGAGCACCCCCAAGAAGCTTTGGAGCTCCGCTTTACAAGTGGGAGCCGGGGCTTGCACGATGGCTCGGGTCTTTTCTTCCGTGGGGTGGATTCCTGCTGCGTCAACGGCGAACCCCAGAAACTCCACCCGTGGAACCCCCAGCAAGCATTTCTCTCTCTTGACCTTGAGCCCCGCTGCCTGGAACCGGCGGAGCACCTCTCGAAGGCGGTTGCCGAATTCTTCGGGGTCCGGAGCGGCGACTAAAACGTCGTCGAAAAACGGCTGGACTCCTGGGATCCCTTTAAGGAGAGCGTCCATTAGGCTCTGGAAAATCCCCGGAGCGACGCTGACCCCAAACTGAAGCCTCTTTACCCGGAAAGCCCCCCTGTGGGTCACGATCGTTTGGGCCTCCGCCGTCTTATTGTCTACTGGGAGCTGCTGGTAGGCCTGGGCCAGGTCTAGCTTCCCAAATATCCTAGCCCCCGCTAGGGCGGCCAGGACATGGCTCACCACCGGCACTGGATAGGGGTTGTCCTGTAGTGCCTTGTTTATGGTGCATTTATAATCGGCACAGATCCGCACCTCCCCGTTTGGCTTGATGGGGGTAACGATGGGGGTTTCCCAGGTGGCGTAGTCCACCGGCTCGAGGACGCCTTGTGCCGTGAGGCGGTCTAACTCTGCCTCAATCTTAGGTTTCAAGGCGAACGGAACCCTCCTGGCCTTGAGCCGAATCGGTCTGACCGTGGGGTCTAGGGGCAGGGAGATGGGCGGCCCCCGGTAGCTCCCTAGGGACCCATCAAATACCTCGGGGAATTCCTTGCAAATCTCCCCGAGCCCCCGGGGCGTTATGGTCTGGCCCACCCCCTCCACGCGGATTCCCAAGGGTTTGAACCAGGCCAGACCTAGCAGGGTGGCCAGCTGGCGCTTAACCACCAGGATGTCCAGCGGGCCGTGGAAGGACCCCCGCTCGACTTGTACCCGCGCCCACCCCGCAATTTGCACCGGGTTCTTCTGGAAGTCCCGGAGTATGAAGTCTGCCGGCCGAAGTTGCAGCCGCTGGCGGGGACACAGTTCTCTTAGGGTTTCTTCCGCAATGAGGGAAATGGAGGACCCTGAGTCCACCTCCATTTGGCAGGGGTTCCCCTCTATAAGGACCGCCACTTTGATTTTATCGGGGGAATCGTGGGGCAAGTTCAGTACCTGTAGGGACGTAGAGTCTACCGCGTGGGACTCCGCGGACTCGTGGTACGTGGTCGGCTTCCTGCGGTTGGGCTTGGCTCGGCAAGCCCTGGCAATGTGGCCGGTCTTTCCGCAGCTCCTGCAGTCCCAGGTCCGGTACTGGCAGTCTCTCCGCTCGTGGGGGCCGCCGCAGCTGGCGCACTTGGTGGCCGGGGCTCTCTCCGACGCTGGTGGTCGGTCGGTCGCTCGGGGGCGTTGGGTCGCTCTGTTGGGTGGCCCGGCTGGGCGGCGTAGCTGATGGGCTTCCTCCTCCTCGGGGCCGTCGTGGTCCAGCTCTCCGTGGTGGGCAGCTTCCATCTTGGCCCGGGGAAACGTTCGTGCGGTTCGTTCCCATGCCACCGCTTCGCTGAAGGCGGCCTGGAGAGTAAGCTCTTCTTTGGCGAAGAGCTTCTGCTGGAGCCTCTCGTCGCGGAGGCCCCACGTGAATCTGTCCGCCAGGGCTTCCTCCAGTTGGGGGAGGTTGCAGTTCCCGGCGAGTTTGCGGAGGGCCGCCAGGTAGTCCGCGGCGGACTCGCCCGCGATCTGGTCCCGTTTGTGGAACAGGAACCTGCGAGCCACCCGCGAAGGCTGTGGTGAGAAGTGTCCCGTGAGGAGTCGGATGATCTCGTCGTAGGATTTCTCTGCCAGACGGGCGGGTGCCGAGAGACCCTTGGCGATCTCGAACGTGGCAGGCCCGCAGACGCTCATGAGAACGTCCCTCTTTGCTCCGGCGTCAGTGATCTTGTTGGCCCGGAGGTAGAACTCGACCCGCTCCGCGTAGGACTCCCATCCCTCTGGATTGGTTGGGTCGAAGGGCTCGAGGTAGCCGGTGATTCCGCCTTGGTTGGCCATGATGGCGGCGGCAGTCGCTTGTTGCCCAGATCTCCGTCGTAGCCGCTGAGGCTAGTATCCCATCCTCGTCGCCAGTGTAACGTACTCGAAGCGGAGACGAGAGTAGGGCGACATGGTTTATTAGGAGCACGTTGCAAGAGAGCGAACACGCGGGCCGGGTCCCGCTTATGTACAATCCCGGGTACAGCCTACTGGGTTGGTCGGGCCAATCCAGCCCCGTTGAACTTCCCGCCACAGCTGGAGATAGGCGGGGACTGGCTCCCGGCGCTGGGGCTCCTGGGACTGCCCAGTTGCCCCCCCCCCCCCGTCGGGTCGCATGACATTTCTTGATACACTACATTCACGTCTTGCAGCTCTCAGATATCTGACGTTTATTCTATGTGGCTCTTATGTTAAGCAAGTTTGGCCACCACTGGTCTAGACACTCCGCCCCAACTCTATGATACTATCACTGAGCGTCATCTGATGTGCTGATATCATTCTGGGTTTTCACTGGGAAGTGATGTCGATATGCGGCACATCATCATTTCCCTCCCCGTTTCTTTCACTGGCCCTGCTCCAAACACAAGTGGGAGGGCCAGACTGCCAAGAGACTGCTTGTCCAAAGTGGGCAAATGCTATGCCTAACTGCTGATGAGTATGACCACGGGTGGAATTCCAGCAGAAATTCCTTAGCATATTAAGCTCCAGCCCCCTGACTTAGCCAATCCTCCAAGAGCGTACAAAAAAAAGAGCCTTGTAAGCTCTTGGGAGGATTGGCTACATCAGGTGGGTGTGGCCTAATATGCAAAGGAGCTCCTGCTAGAATTCCACCCCTGAGTAGGATGGAATGACTTGTCGAAGGCCTCTTAGTGAATTCATGACAGAGGCAAGATTTAATCTAAGGATTTCCTAATCTATAGCTCAGGTGGCACTGTGGCATCATACCAAATTGTAATCAGACTCCAAATTGCTGCAGTGGACACAAACATAATTTTCCCTTCAACCTGCACACTCCTCCTGTCTCCCATCTTCTGCAGCGTGGGAAAAAACCAAATTCCCTGTAGTATGGGTGCAGTAGGAACCTAGGTTAAGTTCCCACATGCCAGAATTCTAACTGGTTTAGAATCCTAGCCAATGGGGGCCAACCAATCCTCCTGAGCCTGTATTGGACATCACAGTCATTTGGATTCAAGCACTCTGTATGAGAAGAAAGGGGAGGAAGGTCAAAGAAACCAGGCAGGCATGGCAAATAAGCTGTGTTTGTGCCCACCGCACTAAACTAAAGTCGAAGTACAGCTTAACGTGATGTCTGAATGCAGCCTCAGCCTCTTAGCCACTGTGCTACATCATTTTTCTTGAATACAGGGGGCATGAAAGAAAACTTCAAATGGTTACATGAGGATACAATGGATTCGCGTAGACGGAGCAGCTCTCTGAGCAAAACTGGAGTCAGATTTTTGTAGCGCTTTCTACGAAAAAATCAGCACTGAATTTGGACCAGAAGCTGATGGATAGGCCATGCAGCTATTTCACAATGAGAGCAGCATGTTCTCAACACCCAGCACCTGAGTGTCGCCAACCAGTAGAATTCTGTACCAGTGAAGCATCTTCAAAAAACAGCCCCATACAGAGTTTATTAGCAGGTCTGGATGACTGAAACTAGATCCTGCTTTTGAAGGGGAAGGTTCTGCCAGAAACCCATGGCCCATAGCCACTGTTAGTTACTTTAGAATCAAAGCAACGTTCACAAACATTGGTTGATCAATGCATCTGAGTATGGCTTTCTGAATGTTCCACTGAACTCTTGCCTTCTCAGAATGGACTTGTTACAAACCCAGTTACCTAAGCAGTTTCCCCCTCTCTTCCCTGGATAATGGTTTAACAAATCTGAATTCTGTTTTTACTGGTTTTATTGTTTGTGGTTTCTTAATCTGCTGTGTTTTGCCCTGACTTAGTTAGTCCAGGCTGGCCTGATCTTGTCAGATCTCGGAAGCTAAGCACAGTTGGCCTCTGAGTAGTATTTGGATGAGATCACCAAGGACATCCAGGGTCACTATGCAGAGGCAGGCAACGGCAAACCACCTTTGAATGTCTCTTGCCTTGAAAAATCAAGGGGGTTGCCATAAATCAGCTGGGACTTGACAAAAGTTTTGAAACTGATGATGTTATGGTTGGATTTTACATTTCTTGCTCTCCATCCTGGGAAGCTGATGACTAAGGAGTGGCAAGTTATCTAAAATAAGTAAAGTTTGGTGTAGTGGTTAAGTGTGCGGACTCTTATCTGGGAGAACCGGGTTTGATTCCCCACTCCTCCACTTGCAACTGCTGGAATGGGCTTGGGTTAGCCATAGCTATCACAGGAATTGTCCTTGAAAGGACAGCAGATGTAAGACCTCTCTTAGCCTCACCCACCTTACAGGGTGTCTGTTGTGGGGGGAGAAGATATAGGAGATTGTAAGCCGCTCTGAGTCTCTGATTCAGAGAGAAGGGCGGGGTATAAATCTGCAGTCTTCTTCTTCTTCTTCTTAAATATTGAACTGGATCGGCATGAATAGGGCAAGAGAGAAGACTCGCAAGGCTTTCTGTCATCATGACTAAACCATGGTGTAGTTTAACATTACATTTGAAACATGAGACTGACTTGACATTACCAGAATACCACAAAGACTTAATCTTCTCCTATGCTATTCCAAAGATTTCTCATTAAAATAATTTACACCTAATACTAAATGTTTATATAAAAACTGTATTTATTATGGTACATTTTGGTTCGGTTGTGAGATCTTTAAGCATGTTTTCTCATATGCTGTCCCAAAGTTCTCTCATTAAAATAATTTATGCCTAATACTAAAAGTTTACAATAAAAATTGCATTCATCATGGCACTTTTAGGTTCAGTTTTGTGATCCTTAAACATGTTTTCTCATTTCTTCAGAGACAGACAGGTCTCTTTGAATTTGATTTCTAAAATCTGGAGTCTGTACCACATTACTTTGCCAACCCTACTATGGGAAATTAAACCAATGTAAAACAGCCTCTAGAGCCATGTGTTTCTAAAATGTCAGTATAGTTTAGCCTGCGCTAAATATATTCTCCCTTGGGTTAAGGCTAAGCCAGGGCTAACAGAGTCTGCTCAGGTAATCTATCTCCTCTCAGATGCCAAGCAGAATATCACAAAACAGGTAGCTGAGTTCTGTAATGCTTGTCTCTGTATTTAAAATGCACATATCTCTTGATTTTATTGACACTTTTATTAATTTTACTATTCTATTTTAGTCATGGATAATTTTGCCATTCGATGTTTAAATTTGTTTAATTATTAGCCTTCTTGTGGGCTTGGTGCCGTATAAATAGACTGACTGACTGACTCTAGAGCCACCTGTAAAACTAAGAGCCAACAAGGCAAATTATCTCTTCTTAGTTCAACAAATTCTCTGTTCTTAGTTTTAGAACAGATTTTCTGTGTAACCTTGTATCAGGTCACTACACGTTGCAAACAGCCCGTGTAATTAAAGTTCATCAAGAGCGGGCAGAATACACTAAAAATTCAAAGTGCTCTGGAAATATAAAACAGTCTCTTGGTGTCTTGGACAATTCCATATGGATGCAGGGATGCAATTACAATTTGAGCTTCCTTGTGCAATGTTTAAAGAATCAGCCTCACCTGAGTACAGCCAAACAATACTGTTCAAATATGACACTGGATCAACAAACGATACCAACATTCTTTGCAGGACAAGGGAAAAAGTACATGACCTGTCATATAGAGGATGGTGTGGAATTGTTTTCTCTGGCCCCAGAAGGTAGGACCAGAACCAGTGGGCTGAAATTAAATCAAAAGAGTTTTTGGCTCAACCCTGGAGGTCCCTTCCAACTTTATGATTCTATGATTCTAACAGAATTTACAGATCAATAGGACACTACAGTCCTTTGATTTCTCATCTAAAACTCAGTGCATGAGTTATAAGTTGTATTGGTACGAATCCATGTTTTCTCAAAATTAAACTTCAAGCAGGATTATGACACAAGCTGCGAAAGTCCAACTCACTGAAAGGCATTGCGTCGGTGGGATCCGGTGGGAAGTTCTCTGTGAAGTTGACATTGCACAAGTCGGTGCTGCAGCAGCAAAATCGATATGTCCCATTCTGAACTAAAGATGGAGGGGTGGTTACTATGCACTCTTCTGAGTGACAGTCGTGGGGATCTCCTATGTGAGACCAGCATCCTGAAAAAGAGAAGCGCATCAAACAGATCAACGTGAGTTTCAGACACCACTATCATATACAGCTCCTCAACCTTTCTCTTCAGTTTTCTCCTCAAATGCGTACTTCTCATCAGGTTTTTTTTACTGCGCCTCTTGCAAAACAGTAAAAAATGCATGATCTCATTGGTCGAGAAAACTGGATATTCAGAGCCAATCAAAGGTAATATACGTATAACCTTTGGGAGGGAGCCAGCTTGGTGTAGTGGTTAAGTGCACAGACTCTTACCTGGGAGAACCGGGTTTGATTCCCCACTTCTCCACCTGCAGCTGCTGGAATGGCCTTGGGTCAGTCATAGCTCTCGTAGGAGTTGTCCTTGAAAGGGCAGCTTCTGGGAGAGCTCTCTCAGCCCCACCCACCTCACAGGATGTCTGTTGTGGAGGGGAGGGGGGAAGGTAAGGGAGATTGTGACCGCTCTGAGATTCAGAGGATAGGGTGGGATATAAAACCAATATCTTCTTCAATATACTAATCTGAGAATATTTTTGTGTGCGGGGCTTCTCATTCTCCTTTTTGCTATATATCTTTTCAGCAAGGAATTAAAACAGGCACAGACAAAGGCATGGCAGTGCTAACGCAACTACACGGAAGACACTCTCCGTAGCAAGGGTTCTAAGGCTGCCATATGGCTGTGACACAGTGAAAGCTTTATCTTCTGTGCCAACCCAGACAGTTCGTGTGAATGAATCAAAGGGCTGATGATCACCTGCAAATCCATGACAAGATTATCCATGGGATAGAGAAGATAGAGAAAGAAGTCCTTTTCTCCCTATCTCACAATACGAGAACTTGTGGACATTCAATGAAATTGCTGAGCAGTTGGGTTAGAACTAATGAAACGAAGTACTTCTTCAGTCAAAGGGTGATTAACACGTGGAATTCACTGCCACAGGAGGTGGTGGCGGCTACAAGCATAGATAGCTTCAAGAGGGGATTGGATAAGCATAAGGAGCAGAGGTCCATCAATGGCTATTAGCCACAGCTTATTGTTGGAACTCTCTGTCTGGGGCAGTGATGCTCTGTATTCTTGGTGCTTGCGGGTGTGAGGGGCACAGTGGGAGGGCTTCTAATGTCCTGGCCCCACTGATGGACCTCATGATGGCACCTGGGTTTTTTTGGCTACTGTGTGACACAGAGTGTTGGACTGGATGGGCCACTGGCCTGATCCAACACGGCTTCTCTTATGTTCATTCACAGAGCAGTGCCTTTAATGTACCAAAATGCTCAGTTTAATTTTGAGAGCCAGCGTGGTGAAGCCATTATGACTGGCAGACTCTTATTTGTAGAAACACAGTTGATTCCCCACATGGAGTTGATTCCTCCATGTGAAGTTTGCTGAGAGACCTTTGGCCATTCACCATTCTCTTGGAACTGTCTCAGCCCTACTCGCCTCACAAAGTGTCTGTTGGTGAGGAGAGGAAGGGAAGGGGATTGTAAGCTGCTTTGAGATTCCTTATGGTAGAGAAAAGAAGGGTATAAAAACCTACCCTTCTTGATTTTAAACAGACACTGAGATTGTTTCAGCTGATTCTGTATATCAGGAGTGGCCAAACTCTGGCTCGGGAACCATATGTGGCTTTTTCATACATATTGTGTGGCTCTTGGAGCCCCCATCATACAGTTGTCTCCTTAAATCACTTCTCCGAGCCAAGGCAGCCAGAAGCTCGATGAATGCATTTAAAGTTGCTTTCTTTCCATCCCTCCCTGTCTTATGGCTCTCAAACATCTGGTGTTTATTCTATGTGGCTCTTACCAGGCCTCAGATTCAGTGGGAGCTCACAGGAGCACAGCTCCTGAACCTTTCTGAGAGTTCCACCTCCTTGTCCATTGAATAGTAGGTGCAGCTGCATAACAATCCCTGGATGAACTCCACCAACTATTTTTTCTACGAAATGACCCCTGGTTCTTACGTTAAGCAAGTTTGGCCACCCCTGGCATAACAGGTTCCCTGAACCAAAAGAAAGATTTTGTTCAAACTTAAGTTCAGTTATGCCACTACACTTCAGTGAGGCAAACAAAACATAGAGTAACAGCCACAAGAAAATTAATACCTGGCTCTATACATTCAGACCTTCATGCTGCCAAACAGATCTTCTAACGACAACAGAAAAATTAGCCAAGTAGGCAGTGTTGAACATTACCTTGTTTCACAAGATGTATTTCTCCTTCTCGTGTTTTCTCCCAGAGACCATAGCAAGTGCTGCCTTTCATACACAGAACTGTACCATTCTCTTGAGAAATTCGACTTTCAATAATTCCATGATCATTTTGATATGGATCCCTAAAAGCGCACGTTGTCTCTTCACTCTGGGCAGCTAAAGAAGAAAAAAAGTTCTCAATTTAAGATTGCAACAATATAAATCTAGACATAATTACCAAGCTGTAATAGAGAATTTGGACTTTCAGAATTTCTCCTCTTTCAAAGCTATATCCAACTGTCCATTCAAGACTTCTGCCTGAAGTGAGTGCACTCTGTTTATGCAAGAAGGTAGAGAAAGAAGTACTTTTCTCCCTTTCTCACAATACAAGAACTCGTGGGCATTCAATGAAATCGCTGAGCAGTCGGGTTAGAACTGATAAAAGGAAGTACTTCTTCACCCAAAGGGTGATTAACATGTGGAATTCACTGCCACAGGAGGTGGTGGCAGCTACAAGCATAGACAGCTTAAAGAGAGGAATGGAAAAGCATATGGAGCAGAGGTCCATCAGTGGCTATTAGCCACAGCTTATTGTTGGAACTCTCTGTCTGGGGCAGTGATTCTCTGTATTTTTGTGCTTGTGGGGGGCACAGTGGAAGGGCTTCTAGCCCCACTGGTGGACCTCCTGATGGCACATGGGTTTTTTGGCCTCTGTGTGACACAGAGTGTTGGACTGGATGGGCCATTGGCCTGATCCAACATGGCTTCTCTTATGCGACCACAGAAATACTTTCCTCTGCAATTTCTGCCCCAGTTTTTTTTTTTTAAATCAATTTGCTATCCACAGAATAGTTCCCCTTTCCCTTCATCATGCCAATTTCTCCACCATTCCTCTGGCAGCTCCCATCAGCCACCAATGCCTTAAATGGGGTCCCCCCCAAAGCGGTGCCACCGGACCCGGGGACCAGGTAGGACCACTCACCACCTCTGCATTCCTGTTGAGGGAATGGGAGGTACCACTGTGTGGCGGGCAGCAGGGGGGGTGATAGAAACCAGTGCTCATATCTCCTGTCAAGCAGCACCTCTCTCTCCACAGCTGCTCTGTCAGCCCCAAGACACCAGGTATGATTCCTAATTGCCGTATTCCACTTTAAGAGAAATTTGGGATTTTTAAGCCCACAATATTTAATAGCTGCTCTGTGCTTTTTGTTGCAAGTGGGCAGAAGGAGCTACCTAAAATCCTTTTAAAAATTCTGAAAGCATCCCAAGATTTATACATATGGCCCACTGGAATGAGAATTTACCACAAGCCCCCTTTTTCAGAACCATTAACATTTGAGTGACGCAGAGAAATATTAACAAGAAAAAGAACTTAAGGTGAACTTCAGCACAACCACAAGCTTTGGAGTTTCTTTTATGATATTCACAACAAAGATGCTTTAAAAATTCAGTAAGCAAGACCGGATGAACCGGAATACATGCAGTCCCAGGCCACATTATCTGTAAATCTTAGATCATCATAATTAGTCTTCCCAGTGAGCATACATCTCCCCTGAGCTATAACATTAAAAGATCAAAATATCTTAAGATCCCGCAAATTCAAAGGAATCTGAGTACATTTTTTTCCCCTTTTTGATATACATTAGAAATTGGGGCATAGCCTACAAAAGCACCTCTCATAATGTCATCGGGGGGAGGGGGAGATCACTTTATTAAATAATTCTACTGAAAGCACACAGACTTTAAATTGATCGCATCTATCAGAACAAGCCCTTTTTTGGAGCATTCTCAGTTTTTTCAAAGATACAAATCCTGGGGTCTTGTTTGATTTCAGGGCTCAGTAACAAGACAGAAACCAGACACCTTATTGTCCTATTAAACGGTCAAAGGAGAAATGTACAAATACTTAATAATGTTTTGCCCTATATCCAAATTTTGCGCTACTTTCTAGTATCAGGCAGACAATGGATGGGCAATCAGTAAATACTAACATTCCAGGATGCTTAACATTTCCAAAGTCTACTGTTACTATTTGTCTTGAGTTTCTCAAGCATCCTCTTTCAACAACTTGAAACTGCTCCTTGACATTTATTAACCCAGAGTAAATACACCAGACTGCAGTTTGAAGGGGACTTACTGCTCTGCCGGCATTAGCAAAGCAACCTGCCATTTCTTACATTCCTCTGCTCTATTTCCTCCTTTACATCTAATAGCCAGTGACCTCATTTCTTAAAGCTTTACCTGTTTTGTGCCCGAAAACTAGGTCACTCCATCGTTCTGATTTTGTTCCATTATCCATTTAGTCTCTGAACCCACAATACCCAACTATCCCAAAAATGTGAGTGTTAGCCAACTTGTTCAAGTTCAAAATTTATCTTCTGTACGGACAATGATTTCTATAGAGCCTTGTTTCTTACTGCTAGAGACACGGGGCCTGATCCTGCATCAGTAGTGATACCCTATCAAACATACTGAAATGAAAGTCTTGCTTCAAGGGGGGGGGCGGGATTACTGGCTTAATACCCTGAACCAGGGCATTTTTTGAGCAGGAATGCAATTCTGGCTGGCTTGGTGGCAGGGGGTGTGGCCTAATATGCAAATGAATTTCTGCTGGGCTTTTTCTACAAAAAGTCCTATGTGAAACAATGGTGACATCAGGAGGTGTGGCCTAATAGGCACATGAGTTCCTGCTGGGCTTTTTCTACAAAAAAAAGCCCTGCCCTGAACCACTATGTGGGGTGGGGACAGAATCAACCAGTTTGGTCATTTAGAATAGCAGCTACCAATGTTTTTTTGTTATGGTAACCCACAAATCCAAATTTACTTGGTGTGGGGTCTTATCATCGGAACAAAAGAGCCCTGAGACCAGCAGTTCATCTAGTCCAGCATCCTGTCTCACACAATGGCCAGCCAATTCCTTTGGAGGGCCCAGAGGCAAAAGCCTTCCTAAGACCATAAAAGAGAAGCCCTTCTGGATCAGACCACTAGTCTATCTGCTCCAGCATCCTGTCTCACACAGTGGCCAACCAGCTCCTCTGGAGGGCCAACAACAGGAAATACTAGCCAAGGTCTTCCTAAGAACATCAGAAGAGCCCTGCTGGATCAGACCAGGGGTCCATCTAATTCAGCATCCCATCTCACACAGTAGCCAACCAGTTCCTCTGGAGGACCAACAACGAAGGTTGTTGGTTAAAACGGATAAAAGGAAGTACTTCTCAGGTTAAAACGGATAAAAGGAAGTACTTCTTCACCCAAAGGGTGATTAACATGTGGAATTCACTGCCACAGGAGGTGGTGGCGTCCACAAGCATAGCCACCTTCAAGAAGGGGTTAGATAAAAATATGGAGCAGAGGTCCATCAGTGGCTATTAGCCACTCTGTGTGTGTGTGTGTGTGTGTATATATATATATATATTTGGCCGCTGTGTGACACAGAATGTTGGACTGGATGGGCCATTGGCCTGATCTAACATGGCTTCTCTTATGTTCTTATGTTCTTATGAAGCATGGAGGCCAAGGTCTTCCCCTGATGTTGCCAAGGCTGTCACCCATGTCATCCAAGGCACCCTTGGCAAACTATGACCCTGGCACCTACCTAGTTCAGCTTTCCATTTTCTACAGTGGCTAACCAAGTGTTCCTCAGAAACCAACAGACACTGCACAAAGGGTGCAGCTGCCCCCCCCCCATAAACCCCAAGCAACATGCACAGCCTTTAACCACTCTCTCCTTCTCCATTACACCCTCCAATCTCTCCTAAGATTCTAAGACATTCACTCAAGTAACCATCAGGACATATTTTCCTTGATCAACATACATGTGCACTGAAGAAGAAGAAAAAATCATGTATGACACAGAAGATACTGTTTCCAGCTTCAGATCTTGGTTTTCAAAAGACAAAAGAGAGCTATGGAAAAAGCAAGGATGGCCATGAAGGAAGCCTGGTCCACCACTCACTTTCAGAGGCCACTTTTGGGTCCTGACCCACAGGTTGGGAAACACTGCTTTAGAAGAAAGGTAGATGCTCACTAATGCTTGAGAGAGGCAGCACACACTGTTCAAAAGGCAAAACCTTTTTAAAGGCAAGCTGATGTTACTGATATTGTAGAATACGACTGTGATGGGATAGGGAGATTCCCTTTCCTAAAGGGCTTTATGAGTGCTGATATGGACAAGCATTACTACTTGACGTACTAAAGAAAACGCTAAAACAGTACTTTAAAAATTCCTGCAGGTTGGAGAGCAGGGGACAGCATTACTCCTCAGGGCCAAAGCAAACCAGCAGATGACCACTGCCATCAGACTAATTGTTGTGCACCCTGTTGCACCACCATGAGCCACAAATGGGGGTTATCATACTGCATGTTACAAGCAACCGCGAAAACATTTTGCCCGGAGACCACAGTACAGCAATAGATGCTCTCCAAGGCAAGTCTCTCAAAAGCCATGATCTCTCCTGCAGGGCCGACAGGCTTGAGAAATCACCCGTTATTTGTGACATCCCGTTCAGCTCAATGATACAATAAACTTCGCTATGTTTCTCAAACAGTACATTCACCGCAAAAGATGCTGTGCCCAAGACACACATTCTGTAAGAAATAACAATAGTAATATTTGATAGCTCCGGAGCTATATAATCTGCCATCTCTTCATGCCACGTAATCCTCTCAATTACTTTACAAAAGATTAAATAATTCTGCAAAAGCTCTTCTGACTTTGCCGTGATTTATGTTTAAACATTAGGAAGAAATTTTTCTTGGCTTATTAACGTTACCTACTTTCCCCCTTTTTCTCAGGCATCCCCAAGGACAAAAGGAATCATCTATCAGCATGTGTTTGACTGAACAATAATTGCGTGTTGCATGCACATAATTTTATTCTCAGGAACAGATGCTTTGCGGCTGGAACGCTCAGCTGTCCTGAATTTTCTGATCCTTGGCACAGGACTGCCAAAGAAACGAAGAGAGGATGTTGTTTCTATCTTGAGAAACAAAGAATGATTCAGTTCAGAATCCAAATGCAAGGACTGCCGCTGCAACTTTCAAGGGAGAAAAATAATCATACATTGCCTGAAATGCAAATTATTCGTTCCTCGTAACCCCCTGATGGTTCTAAAATGCAACACAAAGATAGGGGAAGTCAGAATAAGTATGCCTAATCTGCTTGTTATTTATGGGGTTGGTATAGACGTCTAAAACGTTCACCACGTGATATCTTCTGACCATCCTTGGGAGAAGAGTTGTGTGCAAAGCCTCCTGTGTGACTTGCATCATCCACAAAACAGCTGCAGGCTTCTGGAGACAACCTGCATAGTAGCAGCAGATTTCACAGCCGCTGCAATTATGGGAGCTGCTTCCAGGCGAATTTTGGAAGGGGAGGGGCACAGCTCGACATTCTTGATTCAGGCACAGTTTCCTTCCCTCTACGCCTGGCACAAATTGCTAAGAAGGCATTCTGTTTGGCCTAATTTATTCAGTTCATATATGGGATTCTAAACTTTTGACATCAAATATTTACTGGTTTCCATGTTGAACTTAGTTTTGTTACTACCTGTCAGCTCACCGGTTCATCAGGATCGTGTTGAATTTTACTCTGTGATCCAGTTTTTTTAGCAGTTTGTCCAAGATTTATTGGATTAAATGTACAAAAGAAATCATTTGCCTTAGAAGCACAGAAAAGTTACACAGTTATTCCTGAATCTCCACACTGCCCAGCCAACTTTAGGGAGAGCATGCTTACTAGTGTGATAAAAGGCTACTTTAAAGAACAGAGCTAGAGTGGCGTAGCAATTAAGAGCAGCAGACTCAACTCCGGAGAGCCGGCTATGATTCCTCACTCCTCCTCCACGTGAAGTCTGCTGGGTGACCTTGAGCCAGTCACTATTCTCTGAGTCACTCTCTCAGCCCTACCTACCTCACAAGGTGCCTGTTGTGGGGAGAGGAAGGGAAGACAATTGTAAGCCACTCTCTGAGACTCCTTAAGGTAGAGAAAAGTGGGGTATAAAAATCAAGTTTTCTTCAAATACTCTTTGGAAAAGGATAACAAAAGGCTACAGGCTTCAATGGTAGCGAAAAGGAAAGAAACATTTACAATCAGATGTTAAGACAGATGGTGCCTCAACAATCATAACTTTCCAGATCTTAGAAACCTACTCTTGTTGTATACTCTACAAATCATTCCAATTTAGTTAACACAAGGATTTTTTAAATTGAACAGCTGATAAAAATATCAAGGCAGCACAGAATCCTAAAATGCCACTAGCTATTTCTTTCCTGTTCCCAGCCTCAAACCAAACCATTCCTGCCTTCCAAATGTGGTTTTTATATTCAGCTATACACCCATTTTAAAACTTCCTCTAATTCTAAAAAAGAAATGTGGAAGATGCAATGCAAAATCTAGGCCAGAGTTCTTGTCGACTCTAGACATATCACTGCATTCCACATTTTTAACCAAAACAATTACGATTACTCCTTTGATTAGCGTGGATTGAAGTGCTCTTAACAAACAGCAAATGATGGTTAGTGCTTCAGGCACTTACAAATTAACTGCTCTTTTTTTCTTTTAGTAATATCTTCCAAAATATATGGTTAAGCAAAAAAAAAGTTTATAGTTCTTTGCACAGCTGTAGTTTCCATTTCTATGGACACTATATTAAGGGTTGCCAGACTCCCTCCAGGGGTGGGGAAAACCATGCTTTTGGGGGGTGCTTTCCCACTGCTGGTCAACTGCCAAGTGGGGGGAAATCCCACCCCAACAGGCCCGAAGGCAATGTGATATCACCTGGAAGAGACATCATCATGTGGCTGACATCGTACGGCAATGCTTTAGTTTCTGGGCAAAACTCTATGGTAAAATTGGCTACAAACAGGGCTTTTTTTGGTAGAAAAAGCCCAGCATGGACTCATTTGCATATTAGGCCACACCCCCTGACATCAAGCCAGCCAGAACTGCATTCCTGCTCAAAAAAAGTCCTGGCTACAAACCTTAGAGTTTTGCCCAAAAACTAGAGCATCACCCCCCAGTGTGATCACCCTCCATGTGCAAAGCTCCTAGACAGGACCAACAATCCCCTTGCAAGATGCAGGCTAGGACCTGGCAGCCCTACACTATATCCCAAAGTCTGTGCAACCTGGAATAGCATGCCAATCATGTATTGCGGCCTGCCAGGGGCTTGACAACCTTCCAGCCCTCTGTGTGCAGTCCCAGACAGCAGTATTTGGAATGCAAGGTTTGTTTAAGGAATTACAAGCTAAAGGGAGAAATCCCAAGCACGTATACTCAGAAGGTTGTCCCATTTTATTCAACAATCTTGCTCACAGAAAAGTGTTCTTAGGTGTCAAAGTCCTCCATTTTCACAATCCGGAAGTTTGGCTGTTAGGCTGGCCTGTACAGAACTCTCCAAGCCAAATGCATACCAAGCAAAGCCAAAAGAATAGCAGTCGCATCAGGGGTATGCTACAATGCCTTTGGTTTTACTGCTTGTCTGGAAGGGGACAGCCTGCCTGTGTCAACCACGATACAAACCCAGCGGAGTACTGTGACTGCACTTCATTGGGAAGCCTGAGCGAAGAGATTATTATAGTGCTCTTTTCTGCATAATAAGAAGTAACTGATTGCTTTTATGCAACTTGTAAAATGAAAAGTGAAATATACTCCTGTGCCTCATCTAAAAGGAGAAGAAATTGTACTCACGATCTGTATTTTAAACAGATTTCGAGTGCAGTCCTAAGAACACTATAAGTAAGCCCTACTGAATATAAAATGGGACTTGCTTCCAAGTAGACATGTTTTGCCACCTGGTTGGATTTCTGAGGAAAAGAATTATACTTGTTGGCAGGGCTTTTTTTGTAGCAGGAACTCCTTTGCATAATAGGTCACACACCCCGATGTAGCCAATCCTCCAAGAGCTTACAGGGCTCTTAGCACAGGGCCTACTGTAAGCTCCAGGAGGATTGGCTACCTCAGAGGGGTGTGGCCTAATATGCAAAGCAGCTCCTGCTACCCAAAAAGCCCTGCTTGTTGGCCATAACAGTTAGAAGCAGCCATTTATTATTTATTTATTCTCCCTGTTTATTAGACCCCAAAGGCAAGGTAGCTTACAACAGGTTAGGTCTGGGGTGCCCAAACTTGCTTAACATAAGAGCCGCATGCAGTAAACATCAGATGTTCTAGAGCTGCCGAACATGAACACCAGATGTTTGAGAGCCACAAGACAGACGGACGGATGGACAGAAGGAAGGAAAATAGATGGGGAAGGGGAGAGGGAGAGGTGGAAAGAAAGCAAGTTTAACTTTAAATGCCTTCTCCAAGCCAGCCAATGGGGTCGTGGGGGCTTTGAGAGCCACACAATATGTGTGAAAGAGCCACATGTGGCTCCTGAGCCACAGTTTGGCCATCTCTGGGTTAGGTGCTCTGAAACCCCACATTACTTCACGAACTACTGACAAGGAAGTGGCTTGAGAACTGCAGCTTTTGAATTTAAACCAGATGACTGCACTGTGTTTCATAGATTATTCATTAATATTGCAACTGCCGTTCCCTGTCTTCATGCTTACAGGAAACAGCATGTTGCAGGATTTCATTGCAAGCGCCTTGTTCCAGGAAGGTATCAGACTGCCTATCGAACTATTAGCGTAAGCCTCAAGCACAGCATCCAAACAGCCATGACAGACGTACAAGCCAAATGTAAGGCAAAATTATTTTCACATATAATATCTTGGTTTCATAAAGAGCACTGGTGAAAGACAGACACAGCACCGCACCAACATATGCATAAATAAATCACTTTGATTTCAAGGACAGCAATCAGAAAAGTGTTTAGGGTGAGAGTGCCTGGCACTTCTAAAACTCAGAAGTTACCTCCTCGCACTGAGAATTCATTCAGTTTGTTGTACTTGGATATACATTTTTATAAACGGCTGTACAAACAAAAAAAATCCATTTATGCTGGGGCAGAGCCAGGGCTTTTTTTGTAGCAGGAACTCCTTTGCATATTAGGCCACACACCCCTGATGTAGCCTATCCTTCTGGAGCTTATAAGACTCTTCTTACAGGGCCTACTGTAAGCTCTTGGAGGACTGGCTACAACAGGGAGATGTAGCCTAATATGCAAGAGTTCCTGCTACAAAAAAATAGAATCGTTATTTTTTTCTCTGCATCACTAAAATACATAATAGTACTCTTAGTTTTAACACATTTATAGCCTATAGATTATAATAAATAGTTTACTAGTATTCAAACATATCAAAATGAAGAATACATTAGAAAATGCAACAGGTATTATACAAAATCAAGTCCATGCATTGTCATTCATGAAAACGTTTCCAGAGATTTTCTCCATCTTTTAGTAGCCTGCCCTTAAGATGAAGTGCAAGTATATCCATTTCTGCTGTCTCTAGTATTTTATCAATCAAATCTTGTTTCTTTGAAGCATCATGGTGTTTCCAGCGTTGTGCTATTAAAAGTTTTGTTGCCGTTATACGTATCATCAAATGTTTACTCAGCATGTATTCACTTACCCCTCCACTTTTCAAAATTTCAATAATATATATATATAACCAACAAAAAAAGCCCTGGGTAGAGCCAATAGTTGGCCAAGAAACCTTCATTCAGCGAGCAGCTCTTCCATTGGAGAAGTAGTTTTTGGCTCATGGACCTCTCTGAGAATCTAATGAAAGCTGTGGACCCCCTTCTCCTTAAAAATGCATGTAAACACAAAATGTTGCACAAGATTTATTTTAGTTAATGGACGCTTCCTGAAATGGCCAGATCACCTACTGGTCACATACCAACTTGAATTTCCTTATATTATACTGTAAATACACACAGTTTTCCTTGCCTACCTAGCACAGAGCATCCACAAGTATTAAACAATATTATAATAAGTAGCCTGGAACAAAAACATTACAACAAACACCTGAAAAGGCTGAATTGTTACCTTAAAATTCACCATAACCCAATGTAAACAAAGACAGATATCCATAGTCATAATGGCAGGGTACATTCTTATTCATTCCTATCCATGGAAAACTATTGTAGATGTCATAACAATGACAACTGTATGTTATTTTACCATGTATGGTAGCATTCCATACCACTCTAGGGCTTGTTTGGAGTCAAATAATATCTTAACGTAAGTTTACATTTAATGTTTTCCCCACAAAGGCAATTTTCAAAGAATCAGGAAGGAAACTGAAGAAAAATAACTTTTGCACTAGTTCACAGATATGCCCCCCCCCCGGTCCCCACCCCCCAAGTCCATCTTTGGGCCTCCTAGAGTTCCATGGACCACAGGTTAAGAACAGTTGCATTGGGGGAAGAGCCAGTTAAGATGAAGGCTCCCTAGACTGGAGGAAATCTTCCAACTTTGCTCAGTGGAGGGGTAGAATAGGCAAGATTCACCCCACTGTGCATGCTAGCCAAGGACATTGCTTTGTAGGGACGCCCTTAGAAAAGGTGAATGTGAATTTTATGTTTAGACGTCCTGATCAACAGATTTTTAGCCAGCGGATTACAGTGGACTGTAATCTGGAGCACCAGATTCAATTCCCCACTCCTCCTCCTCCACGTGAAGCCTGCTGGGTGACCTTGGGCCAATCTCAGTTCTCTCAGAACTCTCTCAGCCACACCTACCTCACAAGGTGCCTGCTGTGGGGAGGGGAAGGGAAGGAGATTGTAAGACACTTTGAAACTCCCCAGGCTAGAGAAAAGCAGGGTATAAAAACCTCCTCTTCTAAAATGCTATTTTGGGGGTTGCTATTTTGTTGTTGTAATACTTAGCATGATAGGACTGTTTTTAGATGGAACTACTACACAAAAGTAAATTGGTAGTGAGAAGAGAAGAACATGAGAGAAGCCATGCTGGATCAGGCCAATTCAGTCTAACACTTTGTATCACACAGTGGCGAAAACCCAGGTGCCATCAGGGGGTCCACCATTCACAAGAGTACACAACCCGAAATCCCAAGTCATAGAGCTCTCAGTGGAGCCATAAAGACAAATGGACAGTCGCATCTACAACAGGTTCTCCATCTGCCTGGAAGAACCAGCCAGGCTCCATGACACAGAGCTCCTAGACCCTCAATAGCCTTTAGCTTGCTTCCTTAGCATCCCAAGGGTACAATCATCTAGAATCTGACTGCACATTTCCTTTTACACTGATGTCCTTGTAATTAGTAGCATTAGCAATTTTTTTTCTTGCCATATTCTGCTTGCATTTACTGGCACTTTCAAACGCCCATCAACAATTTACGTTAACCAGTATTGCATGACTTGGCCCACTGTCTGCCAAAGTCGGAAGCAAAAATATCACAGCCCACCCCATTTCCCAACAACAATGTTCCTAGAGAATGACAGTGGAAATTTTAATAGCACTACTTGCCTGTTTCTTAAGGCAAATCTAATGCAGATGTCAGGTTAATAAGAAAACATGTCCCCCTACCCCCATGGTGGTAATGATTCCATGAAATTAACTAAACAAACAAACATATAACTTGCTTAGTTGTGCCGAATGAGCATAACACACAGGAGCAATAACGTCATTATTGACACTGCTTTGTTTTAAACCTGTGGTACGTGATTTTAAAAAGCCGAAACAAGAAGCCACGGGATTCATCATATATTCAAAAACATGCCACAATATTGGCAAAACGTTCAAGTAATATGAGGTCAATCCATGTTGAGGTAGAGGTTGTACAGTTCGCAAAAATCTACATTTCAAATGATCATTGACAATTTGAAAAAATTGCCCCAATGACCCCAAAAAAATAGCTCAATGACCATCTGGAAGCTATGGACGGGAGGGGGGGTACACACAGAAGCCACAAAGACAAAATAATGGGACTCCCCCCCACCACGAGACTGGAACATGCATTTAATCAAAATAGTTACTGCACCAAAAATATTAGATTGTCAGGAACTTGCTTGCAGTTTTTAGTTTAAGCTTGCTTAGATATCGCCATGTAAATATTCCCTGTTTGGTGAAACTATAACGTGCCCTCGCCTCAAACAATACCAATAAGACCAGTTTGCTTCTTCAACAACAGTTGTTAAAACAAAGACAAAGCTCTTTTAGATCCGAAGACGCTGCATTTATAATTAGTGTCACCAAGTGAAGTAATATATTGTACAATTTATTCCAGTTCAGTTATAAGTAGGGAGAGGCTGAAGAGACACTTGCACAAAATGCACAAACAGAAATCTCGAAGCAGATCGCTCCCCAAGATACTAATTCATTAGCATGAATGGTTCTCCAGGAAAAAGAGGAAGGTTTAACATGAGATGGGCTGACTCTATAAAGGAAGCCAAGGCCCTCAGTTTTCAAGACCTGTTCTGAACAAGGCTGGTAACAATAGGATGTTTTGGAGGACATTAATTCATAGGGTCGCTGTATGTTGGAAGCAGCTCGACAGCACTTCACACACACACATATCTGACAAAGGAAGCTTTGACTCCCAAAAGCTCGTACCCCAAAAATCTTGTTGGTCTCTAAGTCAGGTTGCCAGGACCCCCCTGGACACAGACGGATAACAGATTTGCCAGATCCAGGTTGAGAAACTCCTGGTGATTTGGGGGCGGAGCCTGGCGAGGACAGGGACCTCAGTGAGGTACAATGCCATAGAGTTCACCCTCTAAAGCATCCATTTTCTCCAGGGGGATGGATCCCTGCAGTCTAGAGATGAGCTGTAATTCTGGGGATCCCTAGGTCCCACCTGGAGGCTGGCATCCCTATCTCTACAGTGCTACTGGAATTTAATCTAGCTATACCAAGTCACTGTTTGCCTAAGGGGTGTGGGTTGTATCCAGCAGATGATTTCTGCAAGCAGACATGGCAGCCACTTACGCTAAGTCAAAATTATTATATCCCCACTTGCGTTTCTGTTTGCACAAGACCATGTGCAACCATCTAGCCACTATAGTATATAGGGAGGAAATGTCTAGGTGTTGCATCACTGCACTAAGACTGTTAGTAGCAGCAGTGCACTAAATCTGTTCATGCTTCCACTTGCACACTGCCAGATCCAAGCCAATGTTTACAGAAACCAAAGGAAAAAAATGCAGGTCATTCAACCTGTGCTGTGTAAGCTGCATTGGCTCCAGGCAGAGTACTGGATCAGGTTCATAGTTTTGATATTAACCTTCAAGGCTCTGAACAGGCTGGACCCATGTTATCTTCAGGATCGCCTCTCATGGCATACCCATTGAAGAGCACTTCACTCAGCAGGTAAGGACTTACTGCTGGTCCCCAGCCCGGGAGACATACAGCTGTCCTCAACCAGAGCCAGGGCGTTTTCTGCCCTGCCTCCTACTTGGTGGAACTTTCTGCCGAACAACATTGGTGCCCTGCAGAACTTAATGCAGATCCACAGGGCCTGTAAGGCAGAGATGTTTCACCAGGCATTTGGTTGGGGACAATGATGGCTTCCATCTGTCTTGCACTTCTGTTCCCTACCTCCCCCCACCCCCGCAAGGCACAATTGGAAGTTTTGAGCGCCATCAAAATTAGGTCAACTGTTGTACTTCAATTGTTTTAACTGTGAATTAAAATATATGAATGAGTTTTTATTGATGTGAACTGTCCTGAACTCTGAGAGCCAGTTTGGTGTAGTGGTTAAGTGTGTAGACTCTTATCCAGGAGAACCAGGTTTAATTCCCCACTCCTCCACTTGCACCTGCTGGAATGGCCTTGGGTTAGTCACAGCTCTGGCAGAGGTTGTCCTTGAAAGGGCAGCTGCTGTGAGAGCCCTCTCAGCCCCACCCACCTCACAGGGTGTCTGTTGTGGGGGGAGAAGATATAGAGCAGGGGTGGCCAATGGTAGCTCTCCAGATATTTTTTGCCTACAACTCCCATCAGCCCCAGCCATTGGCCATGCTGGCTGGGGCTGATGGGAGTTATAGGCAAAAAACATCTGGAGAGCTACCATTGGCCACCCCGATATAGGAGATTGCAAGCCGCTCTGAGTCTCTGATTCAGAGAGAAAGGTGAGGTATAAATCTGCAACTCTTCTTCTTTTATAGGGAATCACGGTCTAGAAATTTACTTTAATAATAAATAAATTCTCTATTTTGAAGTTCACATTTTCAGTAATAACAAATAAAGCATGTTAGTATCCATATCATTTTCACAACCTGCAATCCAAGCTGGAAGCATTCACTGCATTCACAAGTGCATTGAATTCTGCACTTGGCAAGAATGTGGGGAAGCCTTTAAAGATCACTGTCCAGTAAATGAAGTTCCCAAAAAAGCATACATATTGGGGAGGAGTCAAGGCCAGGCCCACAGCCATAGGGGGGGCTATGGGGTCACTGCCCCACCTTCTAAACAGGAACCCCTGACTTCAGAGCCAGTTTGCTGTAGTGGTTGTGTGTGGACTCTTATCTGGGAGAACCAGGTTTGATTCTCCATTCCTCCACTTGCAGCTGCTGGAATGGCCTTGGGTCAGCCATAGCTCTCTTAGAAGTTGTCCTTGAAAGGGCAGCTGCTGTGAGAGCCCTCTCAGCCCCACCAACCTCATGGGGTGTCTGTTGTGGGAGGAGAAGATATAGGAGATTGTAAGCCGCTCTGAGTCTCTGATTCAGAGAGAAGGGCGGGGTATAAATCAGCAGTCTTCTTCTTCCAGGGAGCCCTCCAGGGGGACTGCCTGCTTTTTTCTTTTTTTGACATGGCTGAGCCACCAAAGCATCATCAGCGGCAGCCAGAGCGAGCCAGGAGACCTGTGCAGGGCACAGTGCACTGCAGCAGCAAAAGCAGCAGGCAGAAAGAAGAGAGGTGGAGCATCAGGGAGCGAAGGAATAGGCTGGGGATGGGGGGGATGAATGGAGCTGACAGGGTGGGGGAGAGAGGTGGAAGAACCCCCCCCTTCTTGCACACAAGGTGCAGCCCCTTCTTGACTCCAAAGTTTTAGGGTTGGCTGCCTCGACTTGGCCACTTTCAGAGCATCCAGCTTTTGCCCCTACCCCAGAAAGCTTCTGAGAAGTGGCAAACCCTGCAGTGGATGGGAAAGGGCGCCCCCAACTTTTAAAATCCCGGCTATGTCCCTGGTAGTGGCTCAGTGGCAGAGCATCTGGTTGGCATACAGAAGGCCCCTGGGTTCAGTCCCTCACATCTCCAGTAGAAAGGATTAGGCAGTAGGTGAAGTAAAAGGGCCCCAGTCTAAGACCATAGAGAGCCACTGCCACTCTGAGTGGACAATAGTGATGAACCAAGAGTCTGATTCCTATAAGGCAGCTTCATATGTGTACATATAGACACGCACATTAACACCAGAACAACCATTGGTACTTACCATGAGGGGTCATTCTCCTCTAAGTACAGGAGGACATCTTGGGTGCTTTCCACCATCTTGTCAGGGAGGCAGGAAATAGAATAATTCTTCTTCCTCTTCCTTGATCCTGGAGCACCCAGATCTCCTCAGCTGGGATACTCCGAGAAGCAGTTTCTAAACTATCAACCTTACTCAGAAGAATGAAACAGTAATAACATTAATAACAGTCAGTTAATATGCTAAAGGCATAACAGAAAAGGAACTGTGAAGCAGCAAGAAAAAGTGAAATAGATATAGAAATGGCAGAACAGCCCCTAGTATGAGCGATGCGATGTGGCGGGCAAGATGTCCTCCTGTACTCAGAGGAGAATGACCCCTCACGGTAAGTACCAATGGTCATTCTCCCTCTGAATTGGAGGCCATCTTGGGTACTCCTATAGCAGTAGATTAATGACTGGTTGGGGCATCGCTCTCTTCTAGTAATACATGTTGTAACACTTTTCTGTCAAATGCTGCTTCTGCTGAACTATAAGTGTTTAATTTGTAATGTCGAACAAATGTTGAAATGGAAGACCATGTCACAGCCCTGCACACTTCGTCCACTGAGGCATATTTGTTAAAGGCTGCATTAGTTGCTGCGCTTCTGGCTGAATGTGCTATAATCCCTTTGGGTACTTCTAATTTCATTGCTCTATAAGCTTCCGTGATGCATTGCTTAATAGCATAACTGATGGCAGAGGTTGGTTGACATCTTCTGGCCCAACCTTGGTTGCGTAATGTTGATAAACATGGCATCCATCTTCCGAATTGGTTCTGTCCTGACTAAGTATGCCTTCAGGCAGCGTCTAACATCTAAATTGTGCCACATTCATTCCCAAGGATGTTTAGGTCTGGACAGAATGATGGCAAATGTAGTTCCTGTGATTTGTGAAATTTAGATACAACCTTGGGCTGAAAGGTAGGATCTGTACAAAGAACTACTTTGTCTTTGTGAAAAATACAGAGTTCTTTCTTTACAGACAAAGCATTAATCTCCGAAACCCTTCTTGCTGATGTGATGGCTATCAAGAAAATGGTCTTCAAACATAGCCATCTTAGCAAAATGTCTTATAAAGGCTCGAAGGGCGATTTTGTGAGTGCGGACAAGATAGTGTGTAACCGCCACGTTGGGAACCTGTGTTTGTGGAGGACACTTGAGTGTGGCCCCCGATAAGAATCTTTGTACGTGTGCGTCTCTGGAAACATCTTTGCCCTGTATCAGTCCCAATACAGAGGATAATGCTGCAACTTGCCTACGTAAAGTGGCTGGTTTCAGACCAGATTGTAGCCCATCTTGCAAGAATTCCAAAATGTATTGAATTAAAGGGTTTACTGGATCCCTTGCTTTCCTTCGGCACCACCTGTGAAATGCTTTCCAAGTAGCATTGTAAATCCTGGTGGTGGACTCCTTTCTGGAGGCCAATAATGTATTAGTAATCTCTGAAGAGTAACCTAACTTCAGGAATGTAGACCGTTCAATTTCCACGCGGTCAATTGCAGCCATTCTGGGTGTGGATATCAGATTGGGCCCTGTGTCAACATGTCTGGAAGGATCTCCAACCGCAGGGGCTGAGTGGTCGATAACTTTTGAATAGAAGAGAACCATGGGTGTCGTGGCCACCACGGAGCTACCAGGATAACTTGTGCTTTCTGGTATTGTACCTGACGAAGGAATCTTGATAGCACCGGAATCTGAGGGAAGGGATACAGAAGTCCCTGAGGCCAAATCCCTGTCAGAGCATCCACTGCCGCTGCAGCCGGATGAAAAAACCTGGTGTAAAATGTTGGTACTTTATAATTGATGTGAGAAGCAAATAGATCCATGACCAGTTGACCAAACTGTTCGACTTTCTGTTGGAACACTGACATCTTCAATCTCCATTCTCCAAGTTGTATGGTCATTCGACTGAGCCAATCTGCTTGGATGCTGCCAATGCCCTTGATGTGTTCTGCTCTGATGGACAGAAAGTGATATTCTGCCCAGTTGAATAGTGTCTTTGCTTCTCTGGATAGAGCTGAGGATCTCGATCCCCCCTGGTGGTTCAGGTAGGACTTTGCACCCATGTTGCCTGTTCGTATTAGAACATGTTGTTTCCGCACTAGATCGCTGAAGAATAGTAGGGCTAGACGGATTGCTCATAACTCTAAAACACTGATCGGGAGTTGAGCCTCTGACATTGACCAGCGACCCTGTGTTGGGATGTTGTCGAGCGTCGCTCCCCATCCTGACAGACTGGCATCCGTGAACAGTTGTACTTCTCTGGGAAGGTAGTAAACTTTTCCTTGTCAAAGATTGGAGTCCTTGGACCACCACATCAAGGCCTTCTTGACCTCTAGTGTGACCTTGATCTGTGGATTCTGTTTTTCCATGATCTGGTACTGATGGGGACGGAGCAAGCTTTGTAAAAGTCTCGTATGTAGTCTGCCCCATTGAACTGTGTCTATGTTTGAAATAAGTAGGCCCATTAATTTGGCTAATGTCAATAATGGAGTGTGAGCATTTCAAATGACCAGATTCACGAGCTGTTTGGTTTTTTGGATCTTGTTGCTCGGGAGAAAGAGAGAGTTCTTTTGTGTGTCTATGATCACCCCCAGATGTTCTAGCCATTGTGTAGGCTCTAGACTCTTGGCTAGGTTTATGAGGAAACCATGTTCCTGTAGACACCGGATGGTTGTTTGGACGTCTGATAGAGCTTTCTGATTGGACACTGATCTGATCAAAAGGTCGTCTAGATATGAATGAACATGAATCCCCTGTTGCCCGAGATGAGCCACCACGTTCACCATCACTTTCGTGAAGACTCTGGGGGCTGTGGCTAGGCCGAAGGGAAGTGCTCTGAATTGGAAATGTCTGTGTCCCACGCAGAATCGAAGGAACCGCCGATGAGATAGGATTGGAATGTGGAGATAAGTTTCCGTAAGATCCAATGATGTGAGGAACTCTCCTGGTTGTTGGGCCTCTGTGATTGACTTTAGGCTCTCCATGTGAAAATGCTGAAGTCGAATGAATCTGTTGAGAAACGTTAGGTCAAGTATTGCTCTCCAATCCCCATTCTTCTTGGGGACCGTGAAGAATATTCATACGCCTCGACCCACCTGATCTGTTGGCACATATTCTATAGCATGGATTTCTAGGAGATGTGCGATGGCCTTGTTTGTTATTGATCTTTTTTGCCAAATTCTTTCGGATCAGAGATACTAGGAAACATTCCGGTGGGGTGTTTTTGAATTCTATTGCATAACCACAAGAGATGATCTTTAATGTCCAGCAGTCTGTCTGGGAAGCCTCCCAGGCATCTTGAAAATACTGAAGTCTTCCCCCTACCGGAACGAGCATTGGTACTTACCGTGAGGGATCATTCTCCTCTGAGTACAGGAGGACATCTTGGGTGCTTTCCACCATCTTGTCAGGGAGGCAGGAAATAGAATAATTCTTCTTCCTCTTCCTTGACCCTGGAACACCCAGATCTCTCAGTTGGGATACTCCAAGAAGCAGTCTCTAAACTATCAACCTTACACACAATAAGGAAACAGTAATAACAGTCAGTTAATATGCAAAAAGCATAACATAAGGAACTGTAAAGAACTGTAGAGCAGCAGAAGAAAATGGAATAGATATAGAAGAATAGACCCTAGTATGAGCGATGCAACATGGTGGGCAAGATGTCCTCCTGTACTCAGGAGAATGACCCCTCACAGTAAGTACCAGTGGTCATTCTCCCTCTTAGTCGGAGGCCATCTTGGGATCTCCTATAGCAGTAAATTAATGACTGGGTGGGGCATCGCTCTCTTCTAGGACCACATGTTGTAAAACCTTTCTGCCAAATGCTGCTTCTGCTGAACTGTAGGAGTTTAATTTGTAGTGTCGGACAAATGTTGAGATAGAGGAACATGTTGCGGCCCTGCACACCTCGTCTACCGAGGCATAATTGTTAAAGGCTGCGTTAGCTGCAGCACTTCTAGCTGAATGTGCTGTAATACCTCTGGGTACTACTAATTTCATTGCTCTATAGGGTTCCGCAATACATTGTTTAATAGCATAGCTGATGGCTGAAGTTGACATCTTTTGGCCCAATCTTGGCTGTGCAATGTTAATGAACATGGCATCCGTTTTCCGGATTGGTTCAGTCCTGATTAAATATGTTTTTAGACAGCGTCTGACATCTAAGTTATGCCACATTCGCTCCCTAGGATATTTAGGGTCTGGACAAAATGATGGCAAGTGAAATTCTTGAGACTTGTGAAATTTTGACACAACCTTGGGTTGAAAAGTAGGATCTGTACGAAGAACTACTTTGTCTTTGTGAAAAATACAAAGTTCTTTCTTTACAGACAGTGCATCGATCTCCGACAGCCTTCTTGCTGAAGTGATCGCTATTAAGATTGTCTTTAAGCATAACCATCTTAGAGAAATGCCTTGAATAGGCTCAAAGGGTGTTTTAGTGAGTGCGGACAAGACAGTGTGTAGACGCCACGTTGGAAACCTATGAGTCTGTGGAGGGCACTTGAGGGTGGCTCCCCTTAAGAACCTCTGTACATGTGCGTGCTTGGAGGGATCTTTACCTTGTATCAGTTTCAATACGGAAGATAGTGCTGCTACCTGTCTCCGTAAAGTGGCTGGTTTCAGTCCAGATTGTAATCCATTTTGTAAGAATTCCAATATGTCTTGAATTGATGGATTTAGTGGATCTTTTGCTTTTCTGCGACACCACCTATGAAAAGCTTTCCAAGTGGTATTGTAAATTCTAATGGTGGACTTCTTTCTGGAGGCCAATAATGTGTCAGTGATCTCTGAAGAATAATCTAACTTAAGGAATGTAGACCGTTCAATTTCCACATGGTCAATTGCAGCCAATCTGGATGTGGACCCTGCGTCAACATGTCTGGAATGATTTCTAGCCGGAGAGGTTGAGTGGTTGGTAGCCTTTGGATAGATGAGAACCATGGGCGTCGTGGCCACCACGGGGCTACTAATATGACCCGTGCTTTCTGATGTTGTACCTGTTGAAGAAACCTTGATAACACCGGAATCGGGGGGAAGACATACAGTAGGCCCTGAGGCCAACTCACTGTCAGTGCGTCCACCGCTGCCGTAGCCGGGTGAAAAAATCTGGTGCAAAAGGTTGTTACCTGGTAGTTGTCGTGAGAAGCAAACAGGTCCATTATGGGTTGACCAAACTGTTCGACCATCTGCTGGAATATAGAAGTCTTTAATCTCCATTCCCTGGTTGTATGGTCGTTCGGCTGAGCCAATCTGCTTGAACATTGGCAATGCCCTTGATGTGTTCTGCCCTGATGGAAAGAAGGTGGTGTTCTGTCCAGTTGAATAAGGTCTTTGCTTCCCTGGACAGAGCTGACAACCTCGAGCCCCCCTGATGGTTCAGGTAGGATTTGCAGCCACATTGTCTGTTCTTACTAGTACATTCTGTACCTGATCGGTGAAGAATAATAGGGCTAGGCATATTGCTCGTAGTTCCAATACATTGATCGGCAGTTGGGTTTCTGACGGTAACCATCGACCCTGCGTTGGCATGTTGTCGAGAGTTGCTCCCCAACCTGACAGACTGGCATCTGTGAACAGCTGCATCTCTCTGGGAAGATAGTAAACTCTCCCTTGTCGCAGATTGGAATCCCTGGACCACCACATCAGAGATTTCTTGACCTCTAATGTGACCTTGATCTGTGGATTCTGTTTTGTCATGATCTGGTACTGGTGAGGGCGGATTAACCTTTGTAACAGTCTCGTATGTAATCTGCCCCACTGAACTGCATCTACGTTTGAGATGAGCAAACCCATCAATTTGGCTAAAGTCAATAATGGAGTGTGAGTGTTCCAAATGACTAAATTCACGAGATGCTTGGTTTTCTGTGTCTTGTCATTCGGAAGAAAGATAGAGTTCTTTCGTGTATCTATAATTATCCCCAAGTGTTCCAACCTTTGCGTTGGTTCTAGAGAGCTCTTGGCTATATTTATAAGAAAGCCATGTTCCTGTAGACACTGCATAGTTGCTTGGACATCCGACAGAGCTTTCCGGTTGGACGCTGATCTGATCAGAAGGTCGTCTAGGTATGGATGAACGTGTATCCCCTGTTGTCTGAGATGTGCCACAACATTTACCATCACCTTCGTGAATACCCTGGGGGCCGTGGCTAGACCGAAGGGAAGTGCTCTGAATTGAAAGTGTCTGTTCCCCGAAGGAACCGGCGATGAGATAGCTGGATCGGAATGTGCAAATAAGCTTCCGTGAGATCCAGTGAGGTGAGAAACTCTCCTGGTTGTAAGACGTCTGTGATTGACTTCAGGGTCTCCATACGAAAGTGTCGTAGATGAATGAATCTGTTGAGAAACTTTAGATCGAGTATTGCTCTCCAGTCCCCATTTTTCTTGGGAACCGTGAAGAATACTGAATAAACACCTCGACCCCTCTGATCTGTTGGAACGTGTTCTATGGCATTGATCTCTAAGAGATGTGTGATGGCCTTGTTCATTATAGATCTTTTTGTAGAGTTCTTCCGGATCGGGGACACCAGAAAACATTCCGGTGGAATGCTTTTTAATTCTATTGCATACCCGCATAACACGATTTCTAATGTACAACAATCTGTTTGGGAAGCCTCCCAAGCGTCTTGAAAATACTAAAGTCTTCCCCCTACCGGAGTTGAAGTCCAGTCACGCCTTGTTGAATTTTGGCTCCCGGTCCTGCTTGTCTCTACATTCTGAATTCTGCTTGTTGAATCTAGGATTGTTGAACCGTTTTCTGAAGGGTTGTCTTGGTTGGTTCCAGGATGATCTCTTGTTATCTGCATAGGATCTTGATCTGGCCAATGTGTGTGAGGAACGAAAGGACTGAGAATAGAAGCTTCTTCTGTCAGTTCTGCAAATGTTCCGTGGCATGGCTTTCTTTTTGTCTTTGGTTTCCACTAAGATCTTATCTAAGGCACTACCAAAGAGCTTTTCTCCTTGAAATGGATACGATATCATGATTTGTTTGGAATGGTTGTCTGCAGGCCCTGCTCTAAGCCAGATGCCTCTTCTGGCTACTGCCCCTGACGCCAGACCTCTGGAACAGAAGGTGAGGGCATCTAGAGAAGTGTTGGCCGTGAACTCTGCTGCTTTAAGTAGTCTGGTGGTTCCCTCCATCAATTTCTTATTATTTTCTGGTAGCAATTGATAAAGTCTCCTAGCCCAGACTATGGCTGCTCTAGATACAATAGACGATGCAGTATGTGCCTTAATTGCCATAGTTACTGCCTCGTGTGATCTTTTTAGGGCTAGGTCAATTTTCTTGTCCCAATTGTCTCTAATGGAACCGTGCCCGTCTTCTGACACCAAACCCGGATTTTAAAGAGCCGTCACTGGTGCGTCCACTACTGGAACCTGCAACGTTTCGTTTGCAAAAACAGGCAAATCATATAACTTTTTTACAAAGGCAGGAAACTGCCGATTAGAGTTAGGTTTTCCCCATTCAGCTTTTAATTGTCTCTCAAAGAATTGTGGAAAAGGAAAAACCTTGGTAGTGGTGTGTGAGCCTGGGAAAAACTCCCTATCCCCAGTAGTTTTATTCCTGGGATTGATATCGGTACTGGGATTCTCCTCCCCAGAGGCATAATCTTGGAGCGCCAGTGCTGCCATGACCCTGGTTAACAAATACTGATAGTCATCAGCTTTAAAGCAGCGAACTGACTGCTTTGGAACACAGCATCCTCCACCTCCTCATCTGAAATAAAACTCTCTTGATCTTTGGATTGTGACTCCACATCCAACTGATTCTCCTCTGAATCTTCCTCTAACAATCTAGAGTTAGAGATCTCTTTTCTGGCTGCCTTAGTTGCCCAGTTGCGCTCTCTGGAAAGATTTTTCTCTGGGCGCCTTGAGGAGGAAGGAGAACTGGATCCCACTGACCTAGGGTTGCCAAGTCCAACTCAAGAAATATCTGGGGACTTTGGGGGTGGAGCCAGGAGACATTGGGGGCGGAGCCAGGAGCAAGGGTGTGATAAGCAGAATTGAACTCCAAGGGAGTTCTGGCCATCACATTTAAAGGGACAGCACACCTTTTAAAATGCCTTCCTTCCATAGAAAATAATGGAAGATAGGGGCACCTTCTTTTGGGGCTCGTAGAATTGAACCCCCTGGTCCAATCCTTTTGAAACTTGGGGGGTATTTTGGGGGAAGGCACTAGATGCTATACGGAAAATTTGGCGCCTCTACCTCAAAAAACAGCCTCCCCAGAGCCCCCGATACCAACAGATCAATTCCCCATCATTCCCTATGGGAATTGTTCATGGAGGTGCATAATGGCTGTGGGTTGGGGCTTCCCCCGCCAGCCAGCTGGCTGGGGCAGGGGGGAAGCCTGTAAAACCGGGGGATCCCTCGCTGGGACCTGGGGATTGGGAAGCCTACACTGACCCCATGCCCATAGCCCCTGATTGACAGGCATTAAACATTTCTGCTCTAATTGTTTGCTGGAGCATAGTCATAAATTCAACAGAAAATGGCCCTTTAGGGTACAGCACATTACCACTTTGTTGTATTAGGGCTGGGTCGACCATGGAGGCGTGATCCGATAGGGGTTGGCCTCCTGTATTGTCTCCCGCTGGGAGATTGGTAACCGTCCCAAGAGGCAAAGCATAAGGCTACTAGCGCCTGTCTGGCAAAACGCACGCCAAATATCCTCCTTCAAAATGGCTGCCGTCAGATGTGAGCCCCTGGTGGGGAGGAACTTCAAGCGCTTCCGTGAAGCCCCTGGATGTTTCAGCCCGCGGTGACTAAAGTCACTAAAACGGGCAATGTTGCCAGGAACCGCAGCAAGCTGGGAAGACATGCCGGTCCCAGGGTCCACTCCCACAGCCTCAGTGCGAGGACTTATGGAGGACGCGTCTTCTAGGAACTCATCCCTGAAATTTTCCATCCGCCGCTCTTTGCCACGCTCCACAAGTGAAGGCAAGGGGGAAAAAAGTCAGCTGCTTTAAAAGCAGCCACGCCGCTCTCCCAACTACTGTGAAGGTGTGAAGGCAGATGGAAAGTGAAAGTAGCTCAGTGTAACAGACTGGAATTTAAGAAGATTGTTAGACAGAGGAGTAAGGTTGGGGAAAAGGGAAGAATTAGATTAGGAATAAAGAATAGGATTAAAATTGCTTCCTATCTTCTAAGAGCTAAACTAGCTAGTTGCTCTCCCTCTAGAGGCAGGAAAGAAACTGAGATCTGGGTGCTCCAGGGTCAAGGAATTATTATAGAATTATAGAAGAAGAATTATTATATTTCCTGCCTCCCTGACAAGATGGTGGAAAGCACCCAAGATGGCCTCCGACTCAGAGGGAGAATAGGTAAAGCCTAGACCAGATTTAAAATTAAAGAGGAGTAAAGGTTGACAGATAAGACTTAAGTAAGGAAATAAAGAATAAAGACTAAGCTGCTTCCTGTTTTAATAGGAGCTCAGCTAACTAGTTGCTCTCCCTTCAGAGGCAGGAAAGAAACTGAGGAGATCTGGGTGCTCCAGGCTCAAGGAAGAGGAAGAAGAATTATTCTATTTCCTGCCTCCCTGACAAGATGGTGGAAAGCACCCAAGATGGCCTCCGACTCAGAGGGAGAACAGGGGTGGAATTCTAGCAGGAGTTCCTTTGCATATTAGGCCACACCCCCTGATGTAGCCAATCCTCCAAGAGCCTACAAGGCTCTTTTTTGTAAGCTCTTGGAGGATTGGCTACTCCAGGGGTATGTGGCCTAATATGCAAAGGAGCTCCTGCTAGAATTCCACCCCACATCAGAATATTACAAATAACATCCCATCACCATGGGCATTCTTCAATTAGACTTCTTTCTAAAAGGCATCCCATTCTCTTCATTTTTAAAAGCTGCCTGATTTCTAACGTGGATTTTTTGCTATTAGAACATCTTGCCTAATTGCATAAGGGAATTTGTCTAATTTCAGTTTCCAGCTAAAGACATTCAGCCATTAAAGAAGTTCTTGTGTGCAATATTCGAGGTCACTGCACTATGCCTCCTGTTTAAAAATTTCCAGACATTCATTTCTACATTCTGTGATGCACGTTACATATCAGACTGATAAATTCAGGCTGCATTTCTCTAGCACCGAGAACTGTCTCATGATGCTCCACCCACCAGAGAAAGAATTCACAAACAGAGCAGCTGAGCAGAGACTGCCAATCGCCTTCAACAATTCTGCCGAGAGTATTCAAGTTGCTATGGAATCACTTTATATCAATAAAACTCCTCACCAAGGTCTGGTCAATTTTTTAGTTGAATACACAGGAAAACTACTTTAATGCATCATAAAACCTCAGCGCCCACCATAGTAACTAAGCCACAATGAACTATGTATTATTTTCTAAATAACGGCAATTTTTCTACAGCATCTTTCATGACATGCCATGCAAGGATTTGCCTTTGGGGTCTAGCCAGCAACCGTTTCCAGCCTTCTGTATCAGTAAGCTTTCTGGTGAACTCTCCAAGGGAATTCAAAGTTCTTTTCACTATTTCTCTCTAAATAATGGGTAACTAACGCTCCTAAAACCTTAATTTATCAAAGTCGCTTGAAATCATAAAGGCTAACTGAGGGTAAGTTCAACCGCTCAAGTTTAATCAGTGTTTTCAACAACCTTCTTTTAAAATATCATACTTAAATATGGTGAGATCCTACAGTTTTACTATCATGCAATAAGAATCATTCAATAGCTGCAAAACAGCTATCAGAACAGGAAGAAACTGAATGTCTTATCTTTGACCTGGACTGGAGTTCATAGGCTTTTTTCATGATTTGTTTCTCTGATATACACTAGAAACAGTGCAGCAGCAGAAAATGAGAAAGTAAAATGACACCACTTTTCAGACCGTAAATATGACATCTCCAAATATGACATCTTTTTAAAACCTCAAAAACTTGGCATTTCAGGATGAAACTCAAATTTCCTAGCATATGCTATGGACAGCTATAATTTCTACCCTCCGATAAAGACAGGTACACTGTGCAGAGATTAAGACTACATTCTCATGCTACGTAGCATCATGTTGCTTCGTGTTTGGAGTTGTGGTTAAGTGCGCCGATTCTTATCTGGGAGAACCGGGTTTGATTCCCCACTCCTCCACTTGCAGCTGCTGGAATGGCCTTGGGTCACCCAAGGCTCTCACAGGAATCGTCCTTGAAAGGGCAGCTGTTGTGAGAGCTCTCAGCCCCACCTACCTCACAGGGTGTCTGTTGTGGGGGGGTGGGGAGGTAAAGGAGATTGTAACCGCTCTGAGTATCAGGCAGGATATAAATCCAATATCTTCTTCTATTATCAATGTAAGTACTACCATTGCTGACAAGTCACTGGTTTCCAAGCACAATCAAGTGCTTAAGGAAGTAGCTGAGAAAATGCAGCTGAGAAGCTAGCAGGTACAGTTAGAGGCTGTGACATCCAGCGTTCGTGACTGGAGGTGTAGCTTGCATATTGCATTTAACATGCTGTGTTTGTGTCAATTAATCCCAATAAAACAGTGATCAGAAGTTTTCCATATATGGTCAATTCAAAGTGCATCTCTAACGTATGAACACTTAGAATCATAGAGTTGGAAGGTATCTCCAGGGTCATCTAGTACAACCCCCTGGACAATGCAGGAAACTCACAAATACCTACCCCAAATTCACAGGATGTTCATTGCTTTCAGATGGCCATCTAGCCTCTGTTTAGAAACCTCCAAGGAAGGAGAGCCCACCACCTCCCGAGGAAGCCTGTTCCACTGAGGAATCGCTCTAACGGTCAGAAAGTTCTTCCTAATGTTGAGCTGGAAACTCTTTTGATTTAATTTCAACTCACTGGTTCTGGTCCTACCTTCTGAGATCACAGAAAACAATTCCACACCATCCTCTATATCAGGGGTGGCCAACGGTAGCTCTCCAGATGTTTTTTGCCTACAACTTCCATCAGTCCCAGCGAGCATGGCCAAACAACATCTGGAGAGCTACCGTTGGCCACTCCTACTCTATATGATAGCCCTTCACTTGAAGTTGCCTTATATTGAATCAGCCCACTGGACCATCAAGGTCAGTACTGTCTTCCCAGAATCCCAGCGGCTCTCCAGAGTCTGCTCTATCACTGATCTGTGGGCCGGAGTCCCCAAGCTCAGTCCTACAGGCTCCAACGAGCCAGGCAAGAACACCATACATTATACACATTTCAGATCACATATACAACAAGATCCATGACTGGAACTTCTGAATGTGTAATGTGGCTTTTAAAGAAGCCATAAGGAAGTCAGACGCTCTTCAGTGATGTCTCCCTGCCCCCCTTGAAAATATTAGTCCTGGGGTATTTTAAATGGGCTTCACCAACTGTGACACTTTGATCCCCAATAAAAAGGGCAAACACCTCCTTCTATTATTATACTCCCAGTCCCAGACTCTGTGCATAGGCTCCTGGCAAATAAGAATATCCCTGCAGCTTCCACTGCATGGGAACAACAGCATTGCTGCCGGTTGCTGACTGGTATCTAAGACTCCAGAGATTTAAAGTGACATATTTTGAAGTATTTCAGCAATGACCACACTGTTCTATGTATATATCTTGTACACTCACGTGTATACACATGTACACACACAAAGAGAGAGACAGATGTCACAGATTCTGTGTCAAAATCTTGCTCTCAGAAAGAATTTCTTATTTAGTCACAAAATTCTGTTAGTAACAGAACAAGTATAAACAACGTAAAGCCAGACTTTTTTCTTGTCTTGTAAAATCCAGTGTGGGCACACAGTGGCCACCTACTTAAGGAAAAGCCTCCACATGATGAAAAGCTTTGGTGGACCATACTCTGGGCATGCTTACCTGATCTAAAACATTCACAGAATATGTAACCTGCTAACACAGAAAATCCATGTAATTATTCAGTTTAACACAGAAAATCCATGTAATCATTCATCTAATGAAGGGCAAGATATACTTAATGAAGAGAAAAGGAGTGTTCCGGATGCACAACCTTGCAATTGTGGGCTGTGAGGCTATTAGCAGAGACAAGCAGTTTCAGACCAGCAATCTTCCAGAGAAAAAAATATACATTTCAGCCAGTGCTCGAAATAAAATATACTGTACAACCAGCATTCCCTCTAAGCTGAGTTAGCTTGAGCTAGCTCACAGATTTTTAGCCTCCAGCTCACAGATTTTTGTCTTAGCTCAGGAAGGATAACCCCAGAGCAAACTAATTGATGCAGTAGGTCACAATTTTAATGCCAGTAGCTCACAAGGTAGAATTTTTGCTCACAAAACTCTGCAGCTTAGAGGGAACATTGTGCACAACTACCTTGGTCACCACTAAAAAGGATGACATGAAGATGCTTAGGAGCCATCTTTCCACCTACATGACTTACTTTCTGTGAAATGTACAGTGATTTTGCATACTGTGAAAGATGGATCTTAGAAATAGACTGAACCAGGGCTTTTTTTGTAGCAGGAACTCCTCTCCATAATAGGCTATACCCTCCTGATGTAGTCAATCCTCCAAGAGCTTGCAGTAGGCCCTGTAAGAAGAGCAATCTTGGAGGATTGGCTATGTCAGGGAGGTGTGGCCTAGGATGCAAAGGCCCCAAAATAAAGTTTGACCATCATGTAATATGTGGACATGGATATAATAACTAAACTGAGGCTCTCTTGTTTTGGTCACATTATGAGAAGACAAGAATCATTGGAAAAGACAATTATGCTAGGAAAAGTTGAATGCAACAGGAAAAGAGGAAGATCCAAAATGAGATGGACTGACTCTATAGAACAGTAAAATATTGCCTTCTTTATACAATAAGCACATTTATTGATGATGCTGCATCATTCCTCCAGTCATCTCAAGACAGCATAGTTGGGCTTTCCCCACTGACTCACAGGACCAAACTAGAAATTACAGCTTTCAATTATGGACGATGCTGCACTTACTGCCATAAAGAAGGCACTCATATGAACATTGTGTTTTAATTCCTGGGAGACAGAATTTCCTTGCAACAGATGTGTTTCCTTGAAGACACACATCTAGATGTCCTTTAACACAGAAAACATCTCAACATGACAGATCCCAAGATGCAACAAAAAGAACCTGCATTCCAAGCCTAGAGTGACACTATAGTAGGGGTGGGGAACCTTTTTTCTGCCAAGGGCCATTTGGATATTTATATCATTCGCCGGCCATACAAAATTATCAACTTAAAAAACAGAGCTCCGCTGAGGGAGAACGATTCAGGCCAGCAAAATTAATGCAAATAATTGTTTTTCTATTTGAAGTCATATGGGGAGAGCCTAATTCAACACACACACACAAACACATACCCCGACCTGCCACCCAAGCAAATCCCCTAGTATTAGCGCATTAGGTCACACACTCATTAGCATGTTAGGTCACACCATCTGGGATGATCATGTGCAAACTGAACTGGTGGTAGCTGGCTCCCACCCCCCACCCCTGCCAGCCCTCCCTCCCTTCAGCTGCTCCCAGTAGACCTTTAAAGGCACCCAGATACCCCAGCAGCAGTCCTTCACAATGCCCATGAGAGGGGGGGAGGGAGCTCAGTCCAGCAATCCCCGAGGGCCAAACCAAGTGATCTTGAGGGCCATAAACAGCCCTCGGGCCTGATGTTCCTCACCCCTGCACTATAGCTTCAGAACTGCAGCCATTTGGTATGCTACTGCAGCTAGGCACAAGTATACAAGCAGGCAGAACTGGTTCTCTTTAAACATGAATATATCAGTCTCACCGTAGGATTAGGACAGTATGAAAGGCCATCAACCAACTGCAAATGAATGTGGAAGTATGCGATAAGAAGATCCTCAGATGAACTATTTAAGATGCTTACATCACAACATAGACAATGCTGCGACCCGATACACTTCACAATGTCTTATGTCCCAATAAACAGCAACTCGCATAAACGGAGCTAACAGCAGGCGAAGCTAATATATACTAACAGCAATTCGCTGGATGTCTCTGCAAGCCATCGGCAGCTTGACTGGGAAGATAAGCAAAATAATTGACCATATCATGAGCATAACCAAGGGGGTCTTAAATTTTAGCTTGGCTTACTGGACAGCCATTAGTTGTCGTTGCCTCTGCCTTCCTTCCCTCTGTGTGTCTCCATGACACTGGAGAGGGAGGGAAGGTTTTGCTTCTTGGTTTGTGCTGGACACTATAGAGCATGCATGGCCAAACTTGCTTAACATAAGAGCTACACAGAATAAACATCATATGTTTTGAGAGCCGCAAGACATGAAAGTCAGATGTTTGAGATCTGCAAGATAGAAGGAAGGAAGGTAGAAAGAAAGCAAATAGATGGGGGAGGGAGAGGTGGAAAGAAACCAACTTTGAATGCATTCTCCAAGCTGCCATCCAGTAGGGTGGGGGTGGGGTTTCAAGAGCCACACAATATATGTGAAAGAGCCACAGTTTGGCCACCCCTGGTACAGAGTGAGATGCATTCCAATTCTGCATCCACATTTTCTTCCAGATTTAGGAGGAATCAGATCTCCTCTCTTATGCTCAGCTTCAAGTGAGAGTCTTCTCACTCCGCTTCGTGATGGATGGGAAACCCGGAGGTGGAACTTCTAGCAAGTAACAATAATTAATACACATTTTTATAGTGCTTTCAAATGTTTGAAGTGCTTCACATGGCTTAGTTTGTAATATTTGCAAATTGCCAAGGCAGATCGCTATTACTGCCACATTTCCTTTCATGTAGCTTAACTAAGTCTTGAAGCCATCCTCCACTGAGTGGCTCTTGCACTAGAGAGAAAGCAACTCAAGTTGAAGAAAGTCCTCAAACTTTACTGAGCAGAGTGGTTGGATACAAGTATGTGAAGCCATCCTCCACTGAGTGGCTCTTGCACTAGAGAGAAAGCAACTCAAGTTGAAGAAAGTCCTCAAACTTTACTGAGCAGAGTGGTTGGATACAAGTCATTATTTTGATGCTACTGCGGACCAACGTCTGCTCACGACCTGAGTTTGATCCCAGTGGAAGCTGGGCTCAAGTAGCCGGCTCAAGGTTGATTCAGCCTTTCTTGCAAGGTCGGTAAAATGAGTATCCAGCTTGCTTGGGGGTAAAGTATAGATGACTGGGGAAGGCAATGGCAAACCACCCCGTAAAAAGTCTGCCAAGAAAACATCATGATGTGACATCACCTCATTGGTCAGTAACAACTTGGTGTTTGCACAGGGGACTACCTTTACCTTTTTATAGATAGAGAGAAGACAGACTGAGTGGCACGCCTAGGCTACCTAGTGATTTGGTAGACCATGCATGGTGCCGTGGTTAGAGTGTCAGAGTAGGATTCTGAATCCCCAGGTTTGCAAACCCCACAGTGCCAAAGAAGCTTGCTGGATGATGCAGGTTACAGAGTCTCATTCTAACCTACCTCACAGAACTGTTGTGATTGAATGGAAAAGGGGAGGATGTTGTGAGCTGGTTTTGGATCCCACTGAGGAGAAAAATTGCAGACAAATGAAGTAAATAAATTAATCCCCATTTACAAGCCTTCCGGTCTTCCTACGGGTTGTTGGTTTTCTTTTTTAAATTAACAGCAGGCTTAGACATCCATCATTCCAGCAAAGCATTTAGTAAACTCTTATGGAGTAGACTGATTAAATTGAAGATGGATCTGTATTAAGAGTATTTTTAAAAAATGGATGGATATTTTCAATTTCCGCAGAGCAATCAGTCTGAAGGAAATCCATGTGATGGCTGTCTTCCAATAACTATTGTTATAAATCTTTCCCCTTGGTTAGCTATTTTTCTTACATTGCTCAGACAACCAGAAATAGACTTTATGAATATAGCTGTTTATTTAGTGCAAATCATCCAACATATCTTTTTTTCATGGAATAGTTTCAACTTCCGCTTAAAAGATTACATCTAAGAATCGTCAGTGCTTGCCCCTACAGGAATAAAGTCCTGTTTTCTATTAACAACTATTAGCTGTTTGATTGCATATGTTTCTAAAACATGGAGGTCGTTTCTAAAAATCTGTTAACTACATAGACCCTATTTCTGCAAAACAGACAAGAGAAGTTAGAGAAAGAAGTACTTTTCTCCCTTTCTCACAATACGAGAACTCATGGACATTCAATGAAATTGCTGAGCAGTTGGGTTAGAACTGATAAAAGGAAGTACTTCTTCACCCAAAGGGTGATTAACACATGGAATTCACTGCCACAGGAGGAGGCAGCTGCTGCAACCATAGCCAGCTTTAAGAGGGGACTGGATAAACATATGGAGCAGATGGCACCTGGGTTTTTTTGGCCACTGTGTGACACAGAGTGTTGGACTGGATGGGCCACTGGCCTGATCCAATATGGCTTCTCTTATGTTCTTATTCTATTCTATATTTTTCTGCTATTATTCTGTGTAGGCACACTTTCAAAAATGCAAAGTTCCAGGACTATGCGAGCAGGGTAGGACCTGATTGGTCAAAAGAGTTCTGAAGGGAAAAAATGCACCTAAGCATTTGTAGAACACTCCTGTCTTAAGGGACCACTCTCATACTTGTCTGAAGATTGTGGAAATGGGTTCCTCAGCCTCACTTCCCATATTGCTGCACCATCTAAGAGGTTTTCTGTGGTGAAACAGTTGGCAGGACTTTGGTGGCATGGGAGGTCTAGGCTTTGCTCAGCACTTGCTGGTCCCTCTGTGCGCATCTGGGAGACCATCACGTGGTCTCAACTTAGGGATCCAATTTTGGCTCAGTTGACAGGTCTGAGAGGGACTCTATAACCTACATAGCGGTGCATGCCACCTCCAAAAGCTTCCCTTGAGGGAAAAGAGTGATATGAACCAAGCATATACCCCATCCATCAGAATCCTAATCCTATTGCATTGTTTATTGCAGGGGTCCCCAACCACTGGTCGGCGGACCGGTACCAGTCTGTGGCCTTCTAGCAACTGGGCTGCGGAGCACGGCAGAGGTGCCACACCGCCCTTACCCACCTGGAACCTGGGCAGACGAAAGAGGCAGCGCAGCCTCCAGTGGGGGTCTTTAAATGGAAGGGGGAGGCAGACTGGCCTTCTGCCGCCTGGCCACCTAGAAACAGCTCCAGTCTCCCCCCTTTTAAAAAACCCCATGGGGCAGGGTGCAAGCAGAGGGGCAGCCTGGGGCGGCAAAAAACCCAGCACCGCTCCCTGCCCACCCGTTTGTGCAAAAATAGTCTTCCATTTAACTGGCCCCTGGTGCCAAAAGGTTGGGAGCTACTTGTTTATTGAATATCCCATCCATTGACTGTGTTGACTCGCTCTATGTAATCCATCGAGTCCAAGTAAGAAAGAAGGCCTATAACTAATGTAAATAAACCAATAAATATACAGATGAGACATTTGACTAGTTATTGCCTTACACTCCAATCTCAGAGCGGGACAGTTTATATCAAAAGTAAATGAATTAATTTTGATTCTCTGAGACCAAAGCAAAACAAAAACAAACATCCCAAAACAAAGCCACCAGCGACTGGACTGCTGTTCTTCTAAAGTGCTTCTAAACAGGCTTTTAAATTTTTTAGTTGGCTTGTCAAGCAACCGTAAGCAATTGGGGTTTTTTTTAGTTACCATCCTGAGAATGATAAAAAGGGTTTAGCTTCTGCAAAATGCTCTGGCCAACTTCATTAATTGTAACTAGTTTACATTACAAAGGAACCTGAAACAATAGGTTGCCCAGCTGCCCTTGGGGGAACCCCCAGCTCACAGGAATTAATAGAACAAAATAGGAGTCGATTGCACCTTTAAGACCAACTTGGTTTTATTCAGAACGTAAGCTTTCGTGTGTATGCACACTTCTTCAAACGAGGAATGAGGTACAGTAAGCAGAGCTACATATAGCTGGTGGGGTTTGGAATGCCAAGTGGTACAAAGTTAAAATCCAATAGCAGAATAGTAAAATCAACAAATTCAGAAAACCTTTGATCTGGGTTGCCTTAGCGTGGGAAACCATAAAACAGTAACATGTCAGAATGTGAGAATGCCTGTTAATTATTCTATTGCTAATAAACCTGGGTCAAAAAGAAGGCATTTCTTTCCCAGAAGTTTTTCCTCTCCAACTAATTTACCTTTTAACATGTAACATAAATATATACATTATTCTAGTTTGCCATTAGAAAAAAATATTAAAATATAGTGGAAGATGGGTTTAGTATATGTAATGAGATAAACAGTCAATATCCCTTGTTTGAGTATGTCAATACAAAAGCATTATTCTGATACACTATCCTAAAAGAGAAATACATTGGAATACTGTGGATATATCGCCATACTTGGGGAAAGTGGGTTTAGTATATGTAATGAGATTTTTTTTAAAAAAAACATCATCTCTGTTTAGTTCTGGGGAGGTATTTGTTCCGAGTTTCATAGTTTGTAATTCAGCAATTCCCCTCTCCATTCTGTTCTTGAAGTTCTGAGAGTGGGTTTAGCATCTGTAATGAGATAAAAAACCAATATCCCTGTTCCGTCTGGGGAGGTGTTTGTTCAAGTTTCATAATAATTTGTAATTCAGTAATTTCTCTCTCCATTCTGTTCTTGAAGTTCTTTTGCAGTAAAACAGCTACTTTGAGGTTACCCACTGAATGCTTTGGAAGGTTAAAGTGTTCTCCCACAGGTTTCTCAGTTCTGTAATTCCTGATGTCAGATTTGTGTCCATTTATCCTTTGGCGGAGGGTTTGTCCGGTTTGCCCTATGTAGAGAACTGAAGGGCATTGTTGGCATTTAATGGCATATATAATGTTGGAAGATGAGCAAGTGATTGAACCTGAGACGGTGTAGTTAATGCTGTTACGTCCAGTGATTGTGTTGTCTGGGTGTATGTGGCAGCAAAGTTGGCACTTGGGTTTATTGCAAGCTCTGGCACCAGTGTCCATGCTCAGATGAGATGTTGTATTGTTGCGTGCGAGGAGTTGTTTGAGATTAGGGGGCTGTCTGTGTTCAAGAAAAGGTTTACCTTCCAGTACTTTTGAAAGAGACCTGTCACTATTCAATAGAGGTTGTAAGTTGTTGATGATATGTTGATCTACAACAAACCTTTTTGGAACTAAAGTATCCACCTGATGAAATCAGGAAAAGATTAACAAAGCCAGAATGATACCCAGAGAAAACCTGTTACAAGACAAACCCCAAAAAGACAATAACAAAACACTACTAGAGGTCACACACAACTCTCAACTGAAAACAGTTCAACGTGATTCTTCGCATCCGAATATACATTCATCAGTGAATAATTTGCCATCACTGATGAACTGTACGATGCAGCTCAAAAGACATGCTCCCCTCCTAGTCATGGGATCTCGCCCACCGCGGGCCTTCCTGCTAGCCACTTTTACCAACTTCAGCATCACACAGAATCTTTTCTCTGGCTAGGTTCAATGCCCTCCCTTCAGCAATTTTAACTGGGAGATTTAACAGTACACCTTTTGCTAACAGACTATGCCCCTGTGCAAGTGGGTCCACTGAACTGTACCTCATGTGTTATTAGAACACTATTATGTTAATATTCAGAGTAGCATTTTATCGTTAATTCTTGATAGTATCTTAGAGCTTCCTGATTTGTATAAACTGCCATTTCTACTAAACAACAATGACGGGAACATAACTGATGCTGTGGCAAAGTTTTTGCAGGCTGCTCTTTTTATACGCAGTCATGTATTGTAATTTAAATTTGTACTAGACAGACTGGATTTTGACTTATTTTTGTACGAATTTTAGACCCTTTTAGAACATTCTTTTGTCTTAACCCATGTTGGCATATTTTATCTATTTCTATGGACATGTACGTACATCTATTTCCCCCCCTTTTAATGCCAATAAAGGTAACTGAACTAGCATTTGTCATTAAACGCGCAAATTACATTTTGTCAAACTTAGGGTGCGCCAAGTCTCAACAAAAAAGATTCCACAGAGATAGAAGTGGAGTGAGGAAGTGAGAATCAATTTCAAAGTCAGTAAATACAACATGCAAATTACTTGTTTGGGCATTTATGACTCCACCCCCCCTCAATGTGTTTTCTTTACTCACTATGCACTTTCCAGGAAGAGCATTACAATTAGCAATCCCCATCCCAAATCTTAAGAGAGCCTCCCACTGTTGCAACTGTTCTGAAGAGATAAACATTGGGGGGGGGGGATGTTCTATTAACACCAATTCACAACTCTTCTCCCTCCTCCCCCACAAAAAAAAGGACCACTTCTTAAAGCTTAAGAAAAAATTAGGCTGCTAATTTGCAAAACAAATCGGCTAAGGTAAACAAATACCATCTCTAGCAGCTGCCTAACATCACACTGTAGCCAATTATGCTCTCCCCTCCGCCCCCCCCTCCCCACCCACCCCCCAGTCATTGAAAGCTTTTCAAAGGCAGGCATGAGAAGTCAGAGAGGAGAGCCAGGCAGGCGTATCCAAGTAACACACTCCTCAAGCTATTCAGCAGGCTCAATGCACATTTAAAAAAAAAAAATCGCACAGCTCCTGCCGCTATTTAGTTACCTTCAGGTTGACTGGGCTTTAGTGTACAATTGCAACTCCCCAGTTGCTCCATCCAAGCATTAGACAAGGAAGGACTCTGGGATTATCTTCCGAGTCCGTTCAGATCATAATTATTTTTTTGTTAACACTGCTGTAAGTTAACCGTTTGCTACTTTCTCTTAATCACCTAATAAAAAGGGCAATTTTCTCTTATTTTTTACCATCAAGTCACAGCTGACTTGTAACAACCCTGTATGGTTTTCAAGGCAAGAAACATTCAGAGGTGGTTTCTGATTGCCTGCCTCCATCTCATGACTCTGGTATTCCTGTGCAGTTCTCCCGTCCAAATACTAGCCGGGGCTGCTGGTTGACCATGCTTAGCTTCTGAGATCTGACAAGATCAGGCTAGTCTAGGCCAACCAGGTCATAAGGGGGGAGAGTGGGGAGAATTTTCTTTTTTTTTAATAGATCACCAAAAAGACACAGTATTGCTCAGGGCTTCCGAAACGTAAGTTTTACATTACACACTGCCCTGTCAAATGCTTATTTTTAGTCAACACAAACAAAAAAACCCCCCTATTGTCTTCTGCTAATTTTTTTTTAAACTCCTGCTGCATAGCTTTTACTAAATTGTTTCATTTACAATAAATGATGTCTGAACCACTGTTCAGACACATTTTAACCTTACATTCAGGGCATGCATGCATTTTAGAACTGTTAGTCAGACATCAAAAGCCAAAAAAAAAAATTGGACCACTGCCTTTTGGAGCAGTTTAATAAATAAACAGATTTACAATTAAGGCAGAAATATTACTTGTTTGAGCTGGTGGACCCTGAAATCCCAAAACGACTTCTAAAATCTTAGCTAAACCCAAAAGACACAGTAATTTCTTGCTCTCCCCTCCCTTTTCCTTTGGTTCTCAGAGAAAATGCTGAGGTTTCATCCAATGCTCTATCTGGCTAGAATCCAGGAAGCACTTAATAAAGCCCTGCCAACTCCTCTGCATGACTGACGCCTATACAGAACCACAGACGGTCCCATCTCACGGAAAAAGAACCACACACAAAGCTATGTTGGACAGAAGTAGCCATTTTTCCTGAGCTAAGACAAAAATGGGTGAGCTGAAGGTTAAAAAACTGTGAGCACCCCCAAGAACACCCCCAAGAAACAGAATATAACGGAGTATAAATTTACTCCAATGGTCTCAGTGCGATTTCAAACGTCTCTCTCCTAATTCTACCCTTTGTGATGTTGCGACATTAACACATTCGACAGCTACACAGAAATTAAGACAACACTCAACACTGTAATAGCGCCGTGGCATTTCGAGATACCGACGAAAACCCCACACTGCTTAGAAATGAACGTCAGGAGCTAGCTATTAGTGTTTTCGCTGTCATGGGAGAGCGACAAGCATATCACAAGCACAAAATTGCTATTCAGATTTCATTCAATGAAAATGTGATGCTTTGAGGGTGTGGTTAGCTGAGATGCAGGAGATCTGTGATCAGTACCTGGACATGGTGCTTCATGGCAAAATGCATCTGGTATTTTATACCTGGGAAAATGGCACCGCCCATTTTGCTTCCTCTTTGAAAAACTACATAAGGACTGCAAGCATTTTTTTGAAAAGCCCTCACAGAAACATAAAACCAGATTTCAATTTAAATCTTTCCAAGAGCTGATTGGAAGTATGGATTGTATTTAAAATGGCCTGCTGAGGCCATCTAAGAGTTTGTATCCCTCTCCTTCAAAGATCCGGCCACAGGCAGAACAGCCCTCACCATTCTGCAATCGGAAGAATAAGATTTGAGTCCAGCGGCACCTCAGAGATGGACAAGATTTTTGGGGCGTTCAAGAGTCAAAGTTCCCTTTAACCAGATTCCTGGGAATTAGTTATTTAATTACCTGAACCATTCTGCAATTAGTTACGCATAACTGTTCCATTTCTTTTACAAGCTGTTTTAAAGAGCAACCTCTAATACGACAATTTTCTTCAAGAGCTCTCTCATGCCACTTTTTGCAGGTGTGGTGCTAGGGGAAAAAAATACACGTGGGTTGCTCAAAGTAGGCCCTGGCTGCCAATTTAAGGATGGAAGGCAGAACTGCAGGTCTCAGAGGAGTCACAATAACTTTCAAACATACTGACTCCAAACTCACATAGCTGAAAAATACACACTGTAAAATCTTTACTACTCTTTGCTCCCAAATCTTGCCATACCTTAAAAAGAGACTGCTTTACATTACCATTGCTTTATGTCGTGAGCAGTGTTCCCTCTAAGCTGAGCTAGTGTGAGCTAGCTCACAGTTTTTTAACCTTCAGCTCACCCATTTTTGTCTTAGCTCAGGAAAAATGGTCCCAAAGCAAACTAATTTATGCAGCAGCTCACAACTGTAATGTCAGTAGCTCACAAAGTAGAATTTTTGCTCACAAGACTCCACAGCTTAGAGGGAATATTGGTCGTGAGAGCTTTCTCCTACAGCCCCTTTTTAAAACTCCCAGGAAAAATAGCCTTGTATGTCGTTGGTATGCCAAACATATAAAGGAAAGTCAACTGCAACCCCTAACATGGGGCCAGCAGGGGCCATGGTGCCTGCCAACATTTTCCCTGGCACTCATTTGCTTTCAGTTACCCTGCTTCCACATTTCTTCCTTATCCCTTCTCAAAATCCCTTTTGCTTATTCAGCTCCTGCAGCCAGGGCTTTGTTTGTAGAATAAGCCCAGCAGCAACTCATTTGCATATTAGGCCACACACCCCGACACCAAGCCAGCCGGAACTGTGTTCCTGTGCATTCCTGCTCAAAACAAAAGCCCTGCCTGCAGTCCATTCCCATTCTATCCTTTCCTACCCTTGTTTTACATGGGGCTTTTTTCGTAGAAAAAGCCCAGCAGGGACTCGTTTGCATATTAGGCCACACCCCGAGACACCAAGCCAGCCAGAACTGCGTTCCTGCTCAAAAAAAGGCCTGCCTGCAGCCCATTCCCAGTCTACCCTTTCCTTTGCCACTATTCACACTCCTGCTGTCCCCTTTCTCTGCCTCTTTTTCTTCTCTTGAGTCCCTCTGTCCTTAACCCCACACCCATGGCACTCCTCTAGCTGGCTCAAAGGTGTGCTAAAGAGGAAGAGACTGTAGTGGTGGTGATGCAGAGATCTGAGCTCCAACTTGCCTCCTGTGAAATCTGAACAGCAGCTGCAGCTGGACACCAGCTTCGTGTGCAAGCTTGAAGCCACTTCACCACCACCGCCTCCCCGCAAAGGAAGTGGGAGAGAAAGGAACTGTCACCGTAAGAAAGGAAAGTAAATATGAGGGCTGCCAGAAGGGACAAGGGAAAAGAAGCAGAAAAACTGAGGGTTTTGCTATTCCAGTCTCAGCAAGGAAAACCCAAGTCCAAACTCCAACCACCTGCTACATCCACACAGACACCAAAGAAGAAAGCTTGAGCTGGTGCAGAAGGCAGCGAGCAGCCAATTTCCCAGCAGACACAATATTGCCAGTGCTACAGCCACTGCTGGAACTGACCTGCAAAGCTTGACATGAATACCGCATTGGCTGTCCACGTCTACCAGGTTTGTCACACGATTGTTGGTTGCTGCCTCTGAACCTAAGGGCTTGTGTTCTTCCCTGATTTCTACCCCTGGTTTAAGCTTAGTTGAGAAACCTGGTTTGGACAGAAAAGTACAAACTGCAGCTTAGACCCAGTTTGGTGTGACAGCAGAAATCTTCCATTAGCTGACCGCATACAAGAGCAACAAGGAACAAAAAAGTGGAGTGGAGATCCAAGGATCACTCAGGTTCTCTAAACTAGCAACAAACCAGGATCATAGAGTTGGAAGGGATCTCCAGGGTCATCTAGTCCAACCCCCTGCACAATGCAGGAAAATACCGCCTCTCGCACACATAATCAGTGGCTCCTATTCCATCCCCAGAAGATGGCAAAAAAACCTCCAGGATCCCTGACCAAACTGGCGTGGAGAAATATTGCTTCCTGACCCCAAAGAGGTGATCAGCATTTCCCTGGACATGTAAGAAGGGGCCACAAGAACCAAGCACCGATGCAACTCCTCCTGCCCTCCCTCTCATTGTGCGTCACTGCCATTATGCATGACTCCAGATGAGGTAAAATCAGAGTGCCAATTCCACCTCTGGAAAAAAGTGTCTGCCAGTCACTGCCCCAATACTTAGCGTACTATAAAGAAGGCCTATGTAGCGGTCAAGATTTACCGTTAATGGGCTGCTATTAATTGATAAAGGCTACATAAATATTTTACAATGGACAGTTCCTAATTTCCTGAGCAATAGGTTCATACAATATTTTTGTATTTATGAATGCTAGGTGATAATGTCCTCAGACCAGTTCTCCCTGTGTCATTTGCTTCTCGAGATCTCTTTTACAGCTCTTATAAATCGTTTTCAAATATCTGCTGAGTGTAAGGTTAATAACAAGGTATTAACAATAGTTGGTAAAACCTGAGAACATCTTGACATGCAGACAGAGTCCTCAGCTATCAGAATTCATCCACAAGCAAGGCGGGAGGAAATATTTCCTATTCTTAGGCCCTAGTCAGCATTTTGGATAACCACTCTCAACTTTTTATGATAATGCTTCATGGGATTAAATTCTTACAAGCAGAATCAAATGTATAGTAATTTGGGGAATCAGTCTTTTGGGGCGTTCCTGGCCTCCCATACAGAATTTAAAGACACTGAATCAAATGCAAATGACACATCATTACACCAAACAAACAGCAGCAAAAACACACATTCTTGCATTCTAACATCCATCATATTTCTTACTTGTCCATATCAAATATGGTATGGATATCCCCCCTCCCCCCGAGATGCAGCAGTTAAAAGCTGCATGGACGACATGTGGTCTTTGAACCATCTAAAAATTATTGGAGCAGAAACACTGGCTTTGTCACTTTAGGGCTACACAAAGACTCTTACACTAAATTACACTAGCATTGGTTAGAGACCAGTAGCTAAAGTGGTAATCAGAATGAGTAGCTAAAATTTGGTTCCAGCAAAATGGATTTCTAATCTAATATCAGCCATGACCTTATTTAGATTTAGCAGTATGCCAAGTAAGGAAATGGAGCTGTACACAGGGAACAGTTAAAAGACCATGAGAATCATTCACATCACCTCTACTTTTCTAGTAACTTAGCTGCAAGTTAGTATTTAACCAACCAAAATTCTGCCAAGAGGCAGCTCGATCAAGCCTGACATATCAAATCAGAGTCTCAAGGACCAGACATTAAAAGCATGAGCTCTTATCTAAGGAATTTACTATCTCTATCTCCCTTCAGATATTTAGACTTCTCTGATTCTATAATAGTACCATTTAGATTCATATGCTTTAGAATATTCTTAGCCTTCAATATTAGCGATATTGCCTTTTGGTCCTTCCAGCTCTCTAATTCAGGTAGTGATACAATTAAGATTAGAAATTTGTACTAGTCCACTGGTTTTAGCAAACCCTGAGAATATCTATCATGGGACAGCTCGGTTAATGTCTACCTATTCTTCTCAATGGTTTAAGTACCATACTCATGAAATCTATCTGCAAATCAATTCATCCTCTGTCTCTGACCTCCATGTGCTCGGCCTTCAGTTCCTGATCCAGAAGTCCATCCCGGGTCCTTGCACTTCATAACTATTGTTGCTTCTGAGCTCCACTACACCTTTCTCCTTCATTCAGCCCTCTAACTTTGACCTTCACAGAAAAAAAGGATTATATGGCCCATCAGATTATATTCTGATAGGCCAATAGTCCTGCTTTAGAGACATGCGTTGAACTTGATTGCCTTTTGGTCCTTCCAGGTCTCTAATTCTGGTAGTTAATCATGGGAAAACTGCTGCTATGTCCAAAATATACCCCCCCTCAATGTTGCTCTCTTCCATTACAACTATTAGAACAGGTGTAAAGGCTTGTTAAGAGCCCCGTGGCACAGAGTGGTAAAGCTGCAGTACTGCAGTCGGCGCCCTCTGCTCACGGCCTGAGTTCAATCCCAGCGGAAGCTTGTCCAGGTAGCCGGCTCCAGGTTGACTCAGCCTTCCATCCTTCTGAGGTTGGTAAAATGAGTAACAAGCTTGCTGGGGGGAAAGTGTAGATGACTGGGGAAGGCAATGGCAAACCAACCCATAAAAGTCTGCTGTGAAAAAGTTGTGAAAGCAATGTCATCCCAGAGTCGAAAACGACTGGTGCTTGCATAGGGGACTTTTTTTTTTTTAAAGCTTGTTAGTATCACAAGAACATAACAGGAGTCCTGTTGGATTAGACCAAAGGTCTATATAATTCTCTTTCAAGTAATGGGTCACCAAGGACATGATGGCTACAACCCTCCCTAGCAACTTTTCACATGGATATTAACTCTAAGCCCAGAGATTCATTTAGCCATCAAATAGAGACAGATAGTCCTACTGCATGGGTCAAAAATCCACCGGGGGACTATTCAGGACAAGGGTACAGCCAGGCCCACAGGTTTGCAGAAAGGATTCAAGATAAACTGGAGTTTTTAACCCCACTGGAGTTTTTAACCTCTCCCTCCCCAAAGTAGACCATAGCATATGTGCATGCACAGATGTTGTAAAAACAATCCAGCTGACATCTTGGAAACAACTGGGCACTTTGGGAATGGAGGGGGGGAGAGCGACTGGGGTGGTTGGGAAGGGGGAAGAAAGCAGGAGCTAGGCAAAATGGGGTTTCTGCCTGCCTTGTGTCCTCTCAGGTTATCCTGTCAAGATGTTAATGTCAAGGTTCTGGACCAGTCAAGGGGGAGGGTCTGAAGCATCTAGCAGGGAACCCCGCTATGAGAACAGCTCACAGCATACCCAGGAGCCGAGAGGCATGGCTGAAATGCCAGGCAAAACATTATGGAGTTGGGGCCTCACCAAAGCAGACCACCCCACATGGCTGCAGGCCAACACAGGCCAGCATATGACCTGACTCCCCAGGCAAGCAGTAGGGGAGAGAGTAGGACAAAGGGTCGTGATGACCAGGATGCCAGGTTCAGAAAGCAGTATTGTCAGGAAGCAGGCAGGGTCAAGACAGGGCAAGGCTGACTGGCAGGATTTAAAAGCTGCACACATCCCCTACCCCAGCTGAGGACACCCTGCTCATGACAGCTGATGTAGGGTTGCCAATCCCCAGTTGGGGCATTGGTTTGAAGGCACTCCCCCCCACTTTAGGGTTATCAGAAAGTGTGGGGGAGTGAATGTCTGCTGAGCACTCTATTATCCCCCATAGGGTATAATGGATAATCCATCCATGGATATCTGGGGCACTCGAGGAGCTAGAAGATGATGATGATGATGATGATGATGATGATATTGGATTTATATCCCACCCTCCACTCAAGCGTCTCAGAGTGGCTCACAATCTCCTTTATCTTCCTTCCCCACAACAGACACCCTGTGCGGTGGGTGGAAACACCAAATTTTCAGCATAGTATCTAGTGCCTCTCCTCAAACTCCCTCCCCCAAGTTTCAAAAAGATTGGACCAGGATGTCCAGTTATATGACCCCCAAAAGAAGGTGCCCCCATCCTTCATTATTTCCAGCTAGGAATAAGGCCTGTAGCCAGGGCTTTTTTCGTAGCAGGAACTTCTTTGCATATTAGGCCACACCCCCTGATTTAGCCAATCCTCCAAGAGCTTACAGTAGACCCGGTAATAAAAGTCCTATAAACTCTTGGAGGATTGGCTACATCAGGGGTGTGTGGTCTAATAGGCAATGGAGTTCCTGCTACAAAAAAAGCCCTACATGTAGCTAAGAAAAATACAACAGGCTATAGAGAGAGGCTCTGGGCGAGTGCCCCCCCCCTTGCTGTCTTCCAGTGAAGGGAAGGCATTTAAAAGGAGCACAGTCTCTTTAAATGTGATGGCCAGCACTCCCTTCAGAGTTCAATCCTGCTTGTCCCAACCTTATTCCTGACTCCACCCCCAAAGTCTCCTGGCTCTACCCCCAAAGTCCCCAGATATTTCCTGAGTTGGACCTGGCAATCCTACAGCCAAGGGAGCCAAGTAGGACATTCAAGAAGAGGAGGAAGGCCAGCGTGACTACAACCTCCTCCCATCTCGGGCAGAAGTCTACAAGATATGGCCTTAACCCCACCAAGAAGGGAGTGCACAGTAAGTCAGCGGACATCACAACATAATTGTGAAAACACATTTACAATCTTCTTGCTGGTATTCACAGGGGAGGGAGAGAAAACGACCCTTGGCACTTACCGTGAGGGGTCCTTCTCCTAAGAGGACAGGAGGACATCTTGGGTGTTTCCCACCGTCCAATCAGGGAGGCAGGAATCTTTAAAAACTTCCCCTTCCTGTGGATGTGGGAACCACCCTCCTTCCAGTTCGGGTGACTCCGAGAAGCAGTAAAGAACTCTTGCAACCATCGCTGCTATGAAAAAAGGTGAGCTAACTGGTGGTCGGTACAAAAACTTGGCATGAGCCTCCCAAACCGACTGAAATAAACTCGTATAGAAACTGAGAAAAAACATGTAAACTACAGGTAGCCTGTGTTAAAGAGTAATCAACAGCTGTAGGTGAGACTACAGGAGAAGAAGTTAGATCCAGATACATAGATGCTGCCCAGGGTAGGACGATAGAAGAAGGGGAGGGCAAGATGTCCTCCTGTCCTCTTAGGAGAAGGACCCCTCACGGTAAGTGCCAAGGGTCGTTCTCCCTAAGAGGCGGAGGACATCTTGGGTGCTCCCATAGCAGTATGTCATACAGGGTGGGATCGTCCTACTCAGGCAGCACGTGTTGCAGGATTCGTCTGCCAAAGTTGCGTCCGCCGACACATATGCGTTCAACTTATAGTGTCGGATGAAAGTGGAGATAGATGCCCACGTAGCTGCCTTGCACACCTCCTCTATGGAGGCATTCCTGTTGAAGGCAGCATTGGTGGCCGCACTCCTGGTTGAGTGTGCAGTGATCCCTGGTGGTACTTGAAGGTTTAACGCCTTATACGCCTCCGATATACACTGCTTGATGGCGTAGCTAATTGCTGATTTGGACATCTTCTGTCCCAGTCTAGGAGCCGCTATATTAATGAACATGAAGTCTAATTTTCGGATAGATTCAGTTTTGTAAGATAGACCTTAATTGCTCTTCGCACGTCTAAGGTATGCCATGTGCGCTCCTTGGGATGCTTGGGATCCGGACAGAAGGATGGTAAGTTGATCTCTTGACTCTGATGGAATCTAGAAGAGACCTTCGGTTGGAAGGTAGGGTCCGGATAGAGGACCACCTTGTCCTTGTGGAACACACACACAGTTCCCTCTTAACCGATAAGGCCCCGATCTCTGAAACTCTTCTGGCCGATGTTATTGCCACCAGAAAGATGGTCTTCATACGCATGAACTTTAGGAATACAGAACTTAAGGGCTCGAAAGGAGGACCTGTTAGGGCCGAGAGTACCAGGTTCAATCTCCAGGTAGGAAACCGATGTACTTGTGGTGGAGAACTCATGGAGGCTCCTCTAAGGAAGCGTCGAATATGGGGGTGAAATGAGAGGTCCACGCCGTCCACCTGCTGGAGAACTGAGGATAAGGCTGCCACCTGACGTTTGAGGGTAGCTGGCTTCAATCCAGAATGGAGACCGTCCTGAAGGAACTGTAGGATCTTGGGGACAGAAGGATGCAACGGGTCCACGGCTTTTCTCCGACACCATCTGTGGAAGGCTTTCCAGGACATGTCGTAGATCCGCGTTGTGGAGCTTTTTCTGGATGCTAGGATGGTGATCGTCACGTCACTTGCATAACCAAGATCTAGGAGAGAGCGCCGTTCAACCTCCAAGCGGTCAACCTCAGCCAGTCTGTATGAGGATGCCACACCGGGCCCTGTAACAGCATGTCTGGACAGATTGGTAAGTGAAGCGGCTCCGCTACTGACATCTGTTGGATTGATGAGAACCAGTGACGTCGCGGCCACCAGGAAGCAACCAGAATGACGTCGGCCCTTAGCAGCCTGATCCTTCTGAGCAACCTCGGAATGATCGGGATTGGGGGAAAGGCGTATAGAAGGCCTTGCGGCCAGGGAGAAGTTAATGCGTCCGTGGCCTCCGCTTGGTAGTGGTAGTACCTCGTGTAGAATCGAGGAAGCTGGTGGTTCTGAGAAGACGCAAAGAGGTCCAACACCGGCGGGCCGAAGCGTTAAGAAAAGCTTCTTGTTGGGAGACCACTCTCCCGATTGAATGCTCTCCCGGCTGAGCCAGTCCGCCTTGATATTGCAAGTCCCCTTGATATGCTCCGCCCTTAAGGACTTTAGATGTCTCTCCGCCCATTCGAACAGTTTCACGGCCTCCTTGCGAAGGAAAGTCGACCTGGACCCCCCTTGATTGTTTAAATAGGCATTGGCAGCGATATTGTCCGTTCGCACGGAGTTCCAGAAGGTTGATGGGAAGACTCGCCTCCTCGGGTGTCCACTGGCCCTGGGTAGGTATCTCGTTGAGGGTCGCCCCCCAACCTGAAAGTCTGGCGTCCGAAAGGAGCTGTATTTCCTTCTCTACGAGGAACGTTCTCCCCTGACGCAGGTTGTGGTCCTTCGTCCACCACAGGAGACTCTCCTTGACCTTCTTGGGAACAGACAACGACATAGGGCGCTTCTCCATGATCTGGATCTGATAAGGGCGCAAAAACATCTGAAGTTGTCTGGTGTGAAAAGCGACCCCATTGAAGCGCCTCCAGATTTGAGACTAGAAGACCCATAAGTCGTGCCAGGGTCTGGAGAGATGACAATGGTTCCCGCACTAACTGGAGCACCAATGCCTTGGTCCTCAGTATCTTGTCTTCTGGGAGGAAAACAGAATTCATCCTTGTGTCGATGACCATACCCAGATGTTGTAGCCTCTGGGACGGTTGTAAATGACTCTTGGGAATGTTGATTATGAACCCGTGTTGTTGAAGACAGGATATGGTGTGTATAACGTCCTGCTCCGCACTCTCCCTCGACGAGGATCTTATCAGCAGGTCGTCGAGGAAGGGGTGCACATGTATCCCTCTCTGTCTGAGGATTGCAATCAGGTTCACCAACACCTTGGTGAACACCCGTGGTGCCGTCGCCAGGCCGAAGGGTAAGGCTCTGAATTGGTAGTGAGTCCCATTTACGCAAAAAACGAAGAAACTTGCGATGTGCTGGGAGGATTGGAATGTGCAGATATGCCTCTGTTAGGCCCAGAGAAGACATGTAGTCCTGATGGTGCAGGGACTCCGTTATAGATTTGAAGGACTCCATCCTGAAGTGACGGAGGTTGATATGTCTGTTTAAAAAATTTCAGGTCTAGAATCGCTCTCCAGCCCCCGTTTTTCTTGGGCACCGTGAAGAAGATGGAATAGACGCCTTGACCTCTCTGCAATGGAGGAACAGGTTCTATCGTTGCAATTTGCAGCAAATGTTGAATTGCTTGAGGGTGATGCTTTTTTGTTCTGGGTTTGAGCGAAGAGGAGACACCAATTAACGAACAGGAGGTGCCCTTTTGAATTCTATGGGGTAACCCCATGAAACAATTTCCAACGTCCAAGCATCGACCCTCGAGGCCACCCACGCCTGCTGGAAGTGTAGTAGACGGCCCCCCACTGGAATAGAATTCCAGTCATGCTTTGTTGGGCTTGGGGCCCTTCTCAAATTTGTCGGACCTATCGGGCTGATTCCTCTGGAATCGTGAATTGGAGAAGCCCTTTTGGAAACTCTGTTTGGACTGTCCCCAGGTTGTTCTTCTGAAGTCCTGTTTTGGTTTGGAGAAGCTGGAGGAGGCACGAAAGGAACCAGACCCGAAGCTTCTCTTATCGGAGCGGCGCAGATACTTGGGCATGGCCTTTTTCTTATCCCGTGTTTCCACCAGGATCTTATCCAGGGTGTCTCCAAATAGCTTTTCTCCCTGGAATGGGTATGCTGACACGATGGACTTTGAGTGCACGTCTGCCGGCCAAGCCCGGAGCCATAACCCCCGCCTTGCTACAGTGCTTGATGCCATTGCTCTAGCGGAGAAAGTGAGGGCATCCAATGAGGCATCCGCTGAAAATTCGGAGGCCCTAAGGAGTCTGCTGGTACCTTCCAGGACCCATTTATCCACGTCCGGCAGTAGCTGAGTAAGCCGTCTTATCCAGACGATCGCTGCTCTGGAAACTATAGAGGTGGCCGCAGCTGCCTTGATGGCCAGAGCCGTAGCTTCGTGGCTCCTCTTCAAGGCCAAGTCTATCTTTTTGTCCCAGTTGTCTCGCACCAAGCCATGGCCATCCTCAGCTAACAGACTGTAAGGCTGTTAGGCTAACAGACTGTAAGGCTGCGATTGGTGCATCCACCAATGGTACTTGCAGCATATCGTTAGCAAAGGCAGGTAATTCATAGAGCTTCTTGATAGAATTGGGTACCTGTCTGATGGTACTAGGTTTGGCCCACTCAGATTTCAACTGACGCTCAAAGAACTCAGGGAAGGGAAAAACCTTTTCAGAGGATCTGAATCTGGGGAAAAACTCCGTATTTCCCTTGGGTTTGTTTCTGGGGTTGGCAAGTGGGTGGGGAGACTCCTGCTCCTCGGGTGATGCTTGTAAGTCTAGAGCAGACAGCACCTTGGCTAAAAGAGGTTGGAACTCTTCTGCCTTGAAAAAAACCGTGATGAGGGTTCCGGAACTGCAACGTCCTCTATCTCCTCATCAGATAAGAATTCGCCCTCCTCCCGATCTCCCCCATAGGAATCATCAGAGTGGGTCTCAGAAATGGATCTTTCGCTCTCCATCTGGTCACAGAGCAGAGGTTTCTTTGAAGCCCTATGGTGGCTGGAGCTACCTCTGGACCTCTTTGGAGAAGGTGATCTGGAGGGGGAACTGGACCTGGGGGACCTGGGTCTCCTATGGCCAGATGCCCTGACTGCTGCCCCCACCGTCTGCTTTATTGATTCAAGAAACTCAGTAAAAAAGGAGGGCCCCATAAAGGGTACGTTACCCAAGCCCGACTGGGGCTGGCAGGTCTGCGTGGCTTCCAGCGCAGGTTGGATCACATCTGCAACTGAGTCTCCCGCCAGGAGGTTGGCATCGGGACGTTCCTGCGTCTGGAAGCTGCATGGCTGAGGTCTGTCCCCGTTTCGCGCCTTTTTGCGCTCCCCAAGATGGCCGCTGCCAGTGGGGAAGAGCCCTGACGAGGAAGCCTCCTCCGTGGCTGGGGAAGACCAGCGCCGCCTGCGTTCGCCTTTGGGTTTTCTCGCCCCTACAGGGCACGTTGCCGGTAGCCGAGGCAAGCTTAGAAGACATGCCGGCTCCGGAGGCGGGCCTCTCGGTTCCGCGCCAGGCGTCAGGAACCAGGTCGTCGTCCATGAACGCGTCTCTTGACCGACGCGTCATTTTCCCTCTCCTCTGCGGCTTGAATGCTGTGCGCTCGGCCGCGGCTTGAGTTTAAACAGCCGCGCCGCTTCTGAAGCGCTGAAGAAAGTGGGGGGGGGAAAGGAGGCAGAGAAGCTGAGAGGGACTGAAGGACGGATTGAGAAGGCAGAAAAAGATCTGAGGTAGAATATCAGGAGATGAACAACAAGGTAGGAACTGAGGGGAAAGAAAAAGTATCTTTTTTTTTTTTTTTTTTAAAGAGATAGGCAAGTAATGAGAAAGGGTAGGAACCTAGCCTAAACGCTGCTACTCCCTGTCGAGGCAGGAAATAAACTGGAAGGAGGGTGGTTCCCACATCCACAGGAAGGGGAAGTTTTTAAAGATTCCTGCCTCCCTGATTGGACGGTGGGAAACACCCAAGATGTCCTCCGCCTCTTAGGGAGAACTGTGCTTTTTAAACCAATGTCCTTGCACTCCGATAAGAAATCAAACCAGGCTGTTCTGCCATAGACAAGAAAGAGGTGGAAAGGGCCTGAATGGTAGCAAGAAATGAAAACAGGAGGGGGGAAATAAACAACAATCTAGAAGACTTGCCGCAAGTACATTTCTTTATTTCTTTATTTATTTTTTTGCTGCAAGGGATTTGGTGAATGCATTCTTGTTGGGCATAAGCAAGACTTCTTTCCATATAACCTCACGTTAGCAGCCTTGCCAGCTTGAATAAACCACCACACAATGTGCCTGTGACCAATTAACTTGTGAATTTTTAACATTTTGAGAATGTTATGCTTTATTTTTCCCAGAAACACCAGCAACTCAGTCGATTTGTACTTCTGCAGTGTTATATGTTGTGAAGTAAAAGAATGTTTCAGAATCTTTTTTTTAAAAAGTCTGCCAGATGTTTGTTAGTTAATTGCAGCAAAGTAAACATACTGGGATTGAAACTCTGAATGTGGCCTTTTGTTTTTACAAGGAAAACTCAACTTTCAACGTGAATTTCACCACTGGATAATTGTGCGGCCAAATTTCTTTCTGCAGTCAACGCGAGCTTAAATTAGTTGAATATTTTGTAGAGTCAAGGAGCTTTTCAACTAAAATAGCCTTTGAACCTGCCCAAAGAGCTTGGCAACAATACTTACATTAGGTTAATGAAGAAAAAAAAACCCAGGATCAGCAGTTGCATAACAGAAGGAAACATAATAAAATGTATGCCTCCCCCACAGCAGCTATGATGGCAGAATGCCGACACAACATTGTTATTGCACGCCGAGACTCAGTCAGGAGATCCCATCTCCTCATTAGCTGAAATATATTACGAAAGCCACTTTTAATTTAATCTTCTTGCAGTTTCTTCATCTGCTTCCCAGCACCAACGTAAATTTGAAATGTGCATATTTACAGTTTTTAAAAATGCAATTACTTAAATCCAAACACCATTTCAACTGCACTAAATGCACTGTGCAAAACATGTGATACAATTTAGCTTATTTGTCTTAAAGTTGTCTTGTCTGTCTGTATCATCATTATTAATATTTTGCCATCAAGCCACAGCTAACTTATAGCAACCCCACCTGCTTTTCGAGGCAAGAGACTTTCAAAGGTGGTTTTGCCATTGCCTGCCTCCGCATCATGACTCTGGCATTCCTCATTGGTCTCCCAACCCAAACACTAACCCTGCTTAGTTTCTGAGATCTGATGAGTTCAGGCTATCCTGGGCTATCCAGGTCAAGGCCCATGTATTATTATCTGGAGGCAATGCAGATCTAACGCTGTTCTGGGGCCAGCCAAATCAAGTGATGCTGGAACACAAAGGCACATTCTGAGACACCCACATATGCACCAAAACCATTAACTTCCTCCAGCACTCACAAAAGGACACTGGCAGACCTACAAGCAAAGTGCACATGGGGGAAGAATCCTTTCTTTCGCTGACCACTCAATCCTTGACACTCAGGACCTCTTCAGAGTGTAACCCTTCTGCCATCCTTTAAAACCGCCTCCTCTTTCTCAAAGCTATGAGTGTAGCTAATACGCACTCTGGTAGGATGATGAAGAGTTACCATGTGTGGGTATCTGTGGGAGTTAGGAAGTCGGACAGGTTTACTCTACGCACAAAGGCAACCCCAAAAACACACAGCTTCAGGTTCAGTCTAGCTCTGCTTTATCTATTCTGCCAATTTACAATATCCTGGGATCTTCAAGAGGAATTATAATAAGGAGAAACAGGGGTCACTTTGTAGAATAATAGGTGGTGGAGCTCATTAGCATAACTCATTAGCATATGCTCCCCCCCCCCCCGGCCAACAGCAACCCAGCGCAAGAAAGGAGAGCTCCAGGCAAGCAAGGCCTGCTCACCTGGGGCTCTCCTTGCCTGCCTCCCCGCCATAGTCAAATAGCCAGCAAGCCACCTGCCACCCAAAATCACATAAGAAATGCAGAAAGGGTGGTATGGGCTTCTCCAGGCGTTAATGAGGGCTGCTAGGGGTGTGGCAAAGCCCCTGGTAGCTGGCTGGCTGCCCATTCTCCTAATCCAGGGATTGTTATGCAGCTGCACCTCCTATTCAATGAACAAGGTAGGTGGGGAGGAGGAGGGAGAACTCTCAGAAATGTTCAGGAGCTGTGCTTCTGCTGAATTCAAGGCCTGAGGAGAAACATTGCAATGCAAACACACACACAAAACACAGGCATGCAAAACACAAAATGCAGCCACCACTCTCAACCACCACTGCAACTATTCAAAGAAATGCCCTAGGTGGCATTGCTTCAACAGAGAGCAATTAACACCTTTGAATCTTTTTCAGCAAAATGGGATATAAGTACACAGTACACAGATGAGATGGGATAGACAGAAGACTTCATATGAGGGTATAACATGTCCAAGGAATAAGGTGAAAGAAGCACAGGAAATTACCCTCACGCCAATAAGGGTTCTAAATGTGGATTTGATAAGACAAGTTTTGCGCCGCCATCTATCAATCATGGGAATCCCAATACAGCATAACTAATGCAAGGCTACGTGGGGGAGCGGTTAGTGTCGCATACTAATTCATATCAAGGCACCACTGCAGGAACTTGCTGATTTACCTTGGACCACTCACTCTCTCACAGCCTAACCTGGGGGATTGGAGTTAGCAAAAATTAAAAAGGACAGGGGAATGCTGTAAACTGCTTTGGGTTTCATTGGGGAGAAAAGTGGGGGTACATCTAAGTAAACAACTTCCCTTTGTTTCCCAGAACATTTTCACCCGCTATTCTAAAACAGTTTGCTTATAATAATCTTGATAGTTGGAAGGGATCCTGTGGAAAATTTCTACTCACAGAAGTGTGTGTATGTGTGTGTGGCGGGGTGATTTTTGACAACTTCCACCCTTGTGCTGACCCCAGAAAGTGAGTGGCCTGTCTCTCAGGGGCAGCATTCTGAGAGTTATTTTAGACTGTATCAGAAGACAAAAGCAATAAAAATCCACTCTGAGTGGATTTAATCCACTGCATCAATGAAAATGATCCACAGGTTCCAAGCCACAATAAGATGGAGCAGAGATGTCTCCTGTTGCCCCAGAAGTCTAGACAAGAACCAACAGGTTGAAATTAAATCAAAAGAATTTTTGGCTACACATTAGGAAGAACAGTTCCTCAGTGAAACAGGCTTCCTCATGAGGCAGTGGCCTCTCCTTCTTTGGAGGTTTTCAAGCAGAAGCTAGATGGCCATCTGACAGCAATGCTGAGTCTATGACTCACTATGAATTTAGGCAGATGAAGGAAGAGATGAGCCAGTGCCCCAGCTTTTGTGGCCTTTTCTTATATGCCCAGGGTAATACCAATCACCACTTTGGGGTCAGGAAAGAATTTTCCTCCAGCCAAGATCGGCCCAGGGATCCTGGAGGGTTTTGGGGGTTTTTTTGCCTTCTTCTGGGCATAGAGCAGGCATCACTGGGGGAGAAGCAGCTGTGAATTTCCTACATTGTGCAGGGGGGGTGTGTGGACTGAATGACCCTTGGCATCCCTTATAGTGCTATGTTTCTAAGATATAAAGTTTGTTTTATTCACTATATTTATAATAATAATACTTTTTATTTGTATCCCGCCCTCCCCGCAAGGGCAGGCTCAGGACGGCTCACAACATACGAATATAATACAATAAAATCATACATAGTAATTCTTCGCCATGGAATGTCCACCCTAACAAAAAGACACAGCCCTGGCAGCATGCCCAACCAAACATGGAGAAGACAGCCTAGAATGACGAAGTGCCAGAGCTGATTATCAGGGGACGGTGAGTGCGGCACAGACATATGCACAGTGCATATACACACAAACCCCTGCTCTCTCCCTTCCTGAACAAGACGAGCACCATTTTCATTTCAGGGATCTTGGGGCTTCCAGTAGCCAGGAGGACTAAACAGCTTTCAATCCATAGTCAATTTCAGGCAGGTTTTACCTGAGGCTCACTTGTTTCTGTGAAAGGGTCCCTCCAATGCAGTTTTGGAACTTAAAACGGACAACGCAAAAAAGAACAGAACGAAGCAACACAATAAACATGTTAATTTTGAAAGGCTGTTTTTAAACTGCAGAAGAATGCAGTTATGTCCTTGTTGATCAAAATAACAAATTGAGGGGGGTTTTTAAAAATCTTTTTAAAACCTCTAGAAGAGGGCTAATTTTAAAGAGCTTTTTACACTTTGTACAGTTGGGCTGCTACACTTCTGTGAAGAGGCAAAGGGTGGGGAGGCTCCTGCCCATCCCACCCAACACAGAAGGCATATTTAATTCAGCTAATTTTCTCACCCTAAGCCAAGGAAACCCTAAAGTCAACCTCCGTTTAAAAGGGGTGTTGAGTTGCTTACAAATTCATTTATTTTCCAAACAAACATGGCCGTTGTGAAGAGTACAAATCCTGTGTACATTTTGTTCTTTCTTACAACTGGAAATCCATGTACCAACACACGCACCCTGATATGGGGTGAGGGCTCTGTATATGGAATCTGCATTATATAAATGTTCAATAGGAGTTTGGTTACATGTCAAAGTTAATGACATGGAAGGCCCAAAGGGAAGAACAGATGTCATGGCGTATTTTTTTGTGGGCGGGGAAATATACAAGAGAAAGGCTAACTGCACGGAGCCTGAGCAAACATAAAATTTCAGATCACATGATGTCTTGACTGTTCACCTGGCACAGAAGTTCAGACAGTGGTTTTAATTTATGGTTTAAAAATATCAGGAACTTGTCACTGCTTCCTTCTCTTAAACTGAAGGTCCCCCCCTCAACAATTCTGAAATCAACATGTTGTGCATACACAGCTGATTGTAACACATCACCAACCTTTAAAGAAATGCCTAAAATGTACAACGCACTGAAAATGAATAAGGTGCACAGGATCCTGCCTATAGGTTCACAGTCCAGAAAATCGACATATATGACTACTTTACATCCACCCTGACTTCTTCTGAGAACTGCAGAAATAAGGGGAAATGTTCTTGCACCAACACATGATATAGGAATTAGCATGTTTAATTTTCCTTAGTACAATCACTGAAATTAAGACAAAGGGATCTATGAAACACAACACTAAGCAGTGCTTCTTCACTGCTCAGAGACCCATTCCCTCAAACACGCACACATACACATTTTCTGTTGCAAGAACACCATCAGATAGCCACATAACTAAGTTTATCATTCTTTTAATCTGTTAAAAAATCTTCATTATTCTGTATATGCTGATTTACTGCCCACTTTCTATATGTAACTTTGCTATTTCTGTTTCCATTCCATTCTGAGGAAGTGTGTGTGTGCACACAAAAGCTCACACCCTGAATAAAACTCTGTCAGTGTTAAAGGTGCCATTGGACTCTATAAACAGATACAACTGGCAGCTATAAACGACAAGAAGAAAGCAAGCTGTTCTCCAGAGATAACTGATCCAAAGCCTTTCAACTAAAGAGACTCACTGATTCAATCAGAACACCAAGCTTGTCAATTTAAAATGATTTTCAAATATACTTAACAGCTCTATTCTGTAACACTCTCATAGGACTTAACAACACAAGAAAAGGTGTCAGAGGAAAAGGGGTGGGGAGAATGTCACTATTTAGATGCCTCTACCAACTTGTGCTTCAGAGGCACGCTTGTCAAGAAGCTAAGAAACAGGTGTATCATGCCAACTGTACACATATTATTTACTTATTTTATTTATATCCTGCTTTTCTCCTAAATGGGGACCCACAGTGGCTTACAACGGTTCTCCTCGCCTCCATTTTATTCTTGCAACGATCCTGGGAGGAAAGTTAGGCTCAGAGTGCATGAGACTGGCCCAAAGTCTGGTGTTTGGTATAGTGGTTAAGTGTGTGGACTCTTATCTGGGAGAACCGGGTTTGATTCCCCACTCCTCCACTTGCAGTTGCTGGAATGGCCTTGGGTCAGCCATAGCGCTCGCAGAGCTGTCCTTGAAAGGGCAGCTTCTGGGAGAGTTCTCTCAGCCCCACCCACCTCACAGGGTGTCTGTTGTGGGGGAGGAAGATAAAGGAGACTGTGAGCTGCTCTGAGACTCTGAGTTTTGGAGTGGAGGGCGGGATACAAATCCAGTATCATCATCATCAAACTTCTGTGGTAGAATGGGAATCTGAACCTGAGTCTCCCAGATCCTAGTCTGTCCACTATGCCAAACTGGCTCTCATGTAGCAGGAAGTTCACCTTTGCATAATGAGCAAAATGGTCCTATGTAAGGGCATTAAAAGAACCAAGCAGAGTGCCCTGACTTGGATAGCCCAGGCAAGCCCAATCTTGTCAGATCTCAGAAGCTGAACAGGGCCAACTCTGGCGAGTACATGGATGGGAGACCTCCAAGGAATACCAGCAGTTGGGAGGCAGGAGCAGACTCTATTCAGCCACCACCCTGAATATTGTCCAGGCCCCCAGTAAGGGTCACTCACCAGAGCTCACCATGACTTCCAGGTGCAGACACACAAAAAATACAAGAAAATCTCTCAAACAATAATAATTTTTAAAAAATCAAGCAGAGTGACTGGAAGTCAAAAGAAGACGAGCCAGTTCAGCATGGAAGAGGGGGAGAAAATAGTTCAAATTCATGGTTCCCCTCCTCCTCTCCCCATACTAGCCACTGGTAACAACAGAAAGAGGATAAAACAGAAAAGATATAAACATTAGAGGCAGCAAAGCAATTGACTAGCTTTCATCATGGCAATCAGATTAAAGATAATCAACAAAATGTGATTTTAGAAAAAGCAACCTGGGATTTTCATCAAGCTAAGGCATACAGGCTTCTGACTGGGTTGTTACTTTCTGATATTTATTAGCCAATGGAAAGCGAAACTTCTGAAGGTCAGATCAATTTTCTTTGCCCATTCTCATCTGGGGGAAGTATGTGATCCTAATGATGTATGAACGTGACATTTTAAAAAGTAATGAATGAGAATCCTCTATTTCTCCAATAATATATGGACAGAAGACAGGAAAATTCAACCTGAATCTGCCAGTTCTAATTGACTGGGGGAAAAGAGAAAGAGAGGAAAGATAGAGAAAAATCTTAAAAACCTATCCTGAAATAAAGGGACAATGAGGACCAGTGGGGAAAATAAAATCAGAGAATCATGAAGGGGCCATACAGGCCATCTAGTCCAGCCCCTAAGTCAATGCAGGATCAGCCTAGAGCAGGGGTATCAGACTCATTTATTATGAAGGCCGAATATGACATGAGATTTTGTTGGGCCGAGCCAAGTTGGGTTGGGCCAGGCCATTTGTGTACCTGTTTATGATTAGGTAGCAGAGGTATAAACTGTATAAAGGACACAGACAAACACAAAGCTCCTTAAAATATCCTTAAAACATTAGCACTTGGTCTTAAAGGTGCTTTCTTTGTATTTCTCCCATAGGATCCAGGGAACTGGGCAACGAAAGTTCTGTTTTTTTCCTTCCTCATGGGACCAGGAGGGGGAGGAGTCTCAGCCAATAGAAGGAAGAGAGGCTTGGCTCAGTAGCTCTGCTGTGCAATTGAGAGAGCTTGGCAAAGCAAGGGAGGAGCCTTAGTCAATGGAGAAAATAGAGGTTTTACTGTCGCTTCTATGCAATTGAGCACACCTGGCAAAGCAAGCTGTTATGCAGAAGGAAGCAAGAAAGAGAGAGAAGGAAGTAGATGACAGCCAGTTTCTTGGGGGCCTGATAGGAGGCCTCCAGGGGCCTGATTTGGCCTCCGGGCCACATGTTTGACACCCCTGGTCCAGAGCATCCCTGACCAGTGTTCACCCAGCCACTGCTTAAAGACTGCCACCTCCCTTCAGCCTGCGTAAGAGTTGTTCAACAGTTGTTCACTTACTGGAAAAAAACCTATTTCCTACTATGATCCTGGCCCTGGCACTAGTGAGGTTGCAGATCTGGTTCCATCTTTGTCACATGACTCCACTATCATGTGACTTCTTGGGTGGATGCTTCCAGAGCCAGTTTGGTATAGTGGTTAAGTGTGTGGACTCTTATCTGGGGGAACCAGGTTTGATTCCCCACTTCTCCACTTGCAGTTGCTGGAATGGCCTTGGGTCAGCCATAGCTCTTGTAGGAGTTGTCCTTGAAAGGGCATATGGACATATGGACATATGAAGCTGCCTTATACTGAATCAGACCTTTGGTCCATCAAAGTCAGTATTGTCTTCTCAGATAGGCAGCGGCTCTCCAGGGTCTCAAGCTGAGGTTTTTCACACCTATTTGCCTGGACCCTTTTTTTGGAGATGCCAGGGATTGAACCTGGGACCTTCTGCTTCCCAAGCAGATGCTCTACCACTGAGCCACCGCCCCTCCCCAAAGAGGTGCTGGGCAGGTGCTGTAAGAGCTCTCTCAGCCCCACTTACCTCACAGGGTGTCTGTGGGTGGGCAGAGGAGATTGTGACCACTCTGAGACTCTGAGATTCAAAGTACAAGATGGGATATAAATCCAGTATCTTCAATATCTTCTCAGTGGGGCTCACTGTCAGAGGGTCCTGGGCCTAAAAAGCTGAAGGCTATCAGTACAGACAACACACATTAAAACCAGAAGAGACAAGTGGTACAGGATCTATGCATACTTGCGGAGAAGTGAAGCAGAAAAGCCAAAATCACGTCTGTGGTCATTCTAAGTTATCTGTTCTTATGGACACAACTAGTCTATTTGACTTAAGGATCATAAAGCATTTTTATATAATGTTGCTATGGAACAAAAATATGAAAGGACAGAAGCAGCAGCAGCACTGATTTCTTTTAATCTCCTGCGCATAACCTTGAAACATCTCCCAATGGGAGAACAAATAGTCACTGGATACAAAGTAACCCTATTTAGACAATGGCAACTCTACCAAACAAAAGGCAGGCATGTAATTATTTCAAAATATCCAACATTCTGAATAAAGGGCATGCCCTTATTTAAAAATATTGAACATTCTATATTCAAATGGTCAAATGGCAATGTTCGGCACAGATAAATTCTGAACGTGGCCATGAAACACTTGCCTGAATGGTGCAAGTGAGTGAAGAAGGCAACTGGGTTTGGCCAGGCAATTTGTAACAGCAGCGTTGGAGAATTTGGACAGCTGGGACCATAAGTAGCAGGTGGCTGGCCCTTTGCAACTCTCTGCATTCCTGAACTTTTGGACTCGTTCTGAGCCTTCAAAAGCAGTACTGCTACATCACCACAATCGTCTCTTCTGTGTATAACTTCTGATACTTAACTTCTCTTCTTCTTACATGAGCGACTATATTAATCAGAGCACTTCTGATCCAAATTTAGTGATACATCTGCACTATACTGACCTACCAGATGTTCCCAGCTTTCTGATGATCTTTGCTCTCAAAATAAATGTTGTAAATAAAAAAGATACCCTGGGTAAACCCTGAACTTTCAGGTCTTGTCCTCTATAATTTAATGCTGAAGAGCAAGCATGATGTTGTGGTTAAAGTGTAGGACTAGGGTCTGAGATACCCAAGTTTTGATCCAGGGATCTTTTTCTAGCAGGAGCTCCTCTGCATATTAGGCCACACACCCCTGATGTAGCCAATCCTCCAAGAGCTTACAGGGCTCTTCGTACAGGGCCTACTGTAAGCTCCAGGAGGCTTGGCTATATCAGGGGTGTGTGGCCTAATATGCAGAGGAGCTCCTGCTAGAAAAAGAGCCCTGCAGATCCCCACACTGCCATGGAAGTTTGCTGTCACACATTCTTAGCCTAAACAACTTCACAGGGTCATTGTGAAGATAAAATGGAGAAGAAGAGAATGATGTAAGCTGCTCTGGGTCCCTGTTGGAGGAAAAAGTGAGATATAAAGGAAATCGATAAAATAACAAACTATGACATTGCCAGACTTCTAGTTATCTTCTTCTATACCTGAAAGTAATGCTACGTTTTTCCTAAACGTTTAATTCCTGAAGTTAGTCATCAATTATATCACACAGCAACCACAAAATAGATTTCTTTTGCTGTATTTCAGAGGACAGGTCAAGTGGGAATACAACTGGAGAGCGACAGAGACCGAATAAGAACACAGCTTGTGCACCTATGCCAGTTTACTTCTGTTCACCTGCCCCCAGGAAGATTTGTTCTTCTGAGAATAAGAGATAAAAGTCTAATGACTCTGAGGTTTCTGTTTAGCTTGAAATATGGTTAGTCTGTTCTTGTCTGTCCATGAGACTTCAAACCAGTTATGAAAATGACAAGGGTCCAAAACACTCAGACTATGTCTACGCAGAGCCATCCCTTGGAGAGACCCAATAAAGATGACTGGCCCAGACCCCATCCTTCAGGGGAGACATCCTTCTTTAAATGCGATGTTATTGACTTGGACAGTAAGGCTGGATCGAGGCTTCCTGGCCAGTTAATTGGCAGTGGCCCCAAAAAGGTTCAGCGGAGGTCAGGGGAGCTTATTCCCCAGCTCTTGCAACCTCTAGCATTGGCCCCAAGTCCATACATAGCACCTTTTCACCCAGACATGACTCTTAGCCAGCCCTATTTAAGAATTAGGTACTCTGAAGGGAAAACAGGTACCAGATCCAGCCCTCTTAGAACCAGTGAGCGCCAGTTTGGTGTAATGGCTGAGTGCACGGACTCTTATCTGGGAGAACCAGGTTTGATTCCCCACTCCTCCACTTGCAGCTGCTGGAATGGTCTTGGGTCAGTCATAGCTCTCAGAGTTATCCTTGAAAGGGCAGCTTCTGGGAGAGCTCTCTCAGCCCCACCTACCTCACAGGGTGTCTGTTGTGGGGGAGGAAGGTAAAGGAGATTGTAAGCCACTCTAAGACTCAGAATGAAGGGCAGGGTATAAATCCATCATCATCATCTAGTAACACCAAGCCAGCAACATCGCAAGCACAAATATCAACGGATACGTTTGGATTCAGAAGTGGGGAAAACTGTGCTGTTTTAATCACAGAAAGTAAGTACTGCTGTGTACTGAGAGATGGGCACAGTATCCCTGTCTGGCTATCTACAGTCCATCAACAGAATTATGCTTCCAAGAGACAAAAGACATCTTTTTGACATTATTGGTTTAAAAGAAAAAAACCTGCAAGCCAATGGCAGCCCTGAAACGTACTGGTTCAGTTCAAGGGTAAAATTATATTCCAATCATGTACAGGGCATTAGGAAGTGCCCTTTATAAATACATATTCAGGTCACTTTCAAGTTTTAATCCAGTGAGCAATTCCCATTCATCTGGTAGCCTCTGGCAAGAAACAACTGCTTTGGGGCAAGTAACAAAACTCTCATCCTGACTCACTTCCTTCTTGAACACCTCCCAAGCGGTCTTTTAGTCAAGGCCTTTTTGCCTCTGAACTTTCCAGAGACGGGGGCTCGCTTCAGGCTGTTCAGTCTTCTCTCCCCATCTGCCAATCACCCTACAAATTGCTGCTGGTTCCCACCTCTCTGAGCAAGTGCACACTTGACCAGTAAGAAAGAGGTATAAAAGGACACAATCCAAAGAATTCAAAAAGTTTAAAAAATCAGAATCTCCCACTTTATTCTTCCACCCAGCAATGTTCCAGATTGAATGCATTTCCTTCCAAGGTCTTGCAGGGGAGAAGCCAAATTCTTTTTCATGAAAGACTCTGTTCCTGTGGTGCAAGCTCCCCTGATAACAATTTTTCACTTATTGAATAATTGTCATCTACATGAAAAACCCCATCAGGAATCGTTTCGCAGATTCTCCCCTCCTACCGGTCCATCAGAACGATTTGTCTTTGTGTTGATTTTTCCTGAACGACTCTAATTCAGAAAATATCTGTGCTGTTGCAAAATTTTTGGCCACCGTTCTTCGACACAACTCTGGCTATGCTTGATTTTAAGTCTAACCCAAGTTCAATCCTGACTTACCTTGTCTGACCAAACCTTTTTCTGCATTTTCTGCTATGTCATTAAAGGTTTGAAATTGAGAAACAAAAAGGCCTGGGAAGGAAAAGCGAACACTACAGAAAACTGAACTAGTCAGCTACAACTAAAAGATGCTAGGGAGTTAAGGGCAAAGAGCTCCCTCCCAGCACAGGAGAGAACTGCGAAGGCAGCACATGGGAGGTAAAAACAGAGGCCACTCTGGCTGCCGGAAGTCTATAAATGAAAAGCCTTCCACCCTCACATTCCATTCTGGAAATCAGATCAATTAAATCTGTTCACAATGGACAGCCATGCTCTTATGCAATTACAAGATTCTCAGACAGTTCATTTGTCTTGCTACCAAGGATAAAAAATTTGGTCCCTCCTAGTTTGGGGCCATGTAGAAACTTCTGCTACACAATTATGATGACAGTGTAGTAATAGTTGTGGCAGACACACATGACCCACAATTAGAAGACGGATAACAATACAAATAGGCTTGGGCAGCTCTGCAGACCTGTTGTTTTAAGTGGGGTAAAACACCAGGGCCCAAGAGCGACTGCGGTGTGGCCCAGCAAATTATTTTTCGCCTGTCACAGGAATATGAGCATCGCACTTTCCAGGGAGATGTGATATTCTCTGAACTTTTCCCAGCTGGGATTAAATTAGATATTAGCAGGGCTTTTTCTGAGCAGGAACACAGTATGTCTGGCTTGGCATCAGGGGTGTTGCCTAATATGCAAATAAGCACCTGCTTTTTCTACCAAAAAAGCCCTGAATATAAGTATTTAGCGTGGTCGTGCCATCATTCTGCATACTTGTATAAATTTGGATATGTATTTTATATATATTGTTCCCTGTGTGTAACTTTGCCACGTGTGATAAATAATCTAGTCACAATGCTCTTGCCTATGGATGCTAGAAGTATTCATTGGTCAACACATAAGCTACAAGATATGTAGTGATAGCTACTAGCTCAGAAAGTCTATTAGCAGGATTAGTCCTATACTCCATGAATGTTTCCATTAGAAACTATTAGCCACTGTGGTGGAACCTGCCTGCTTTTTCTTGCAGACCCAGTTCTGCCCACACCCCGTTGGTTTTCCAACTCCTGGAGGGAGCTATTCCACTTCCTGCCGCTTGGGATTTTGCTGCCACTGTCTTTTCTGGGTCTTCCTGCCAGGAGGGACAGACTCCTGACTCCTTCTCTATCTGAGGCTCCTCCTCTGGTCTCCTGCTGCCCAGCACCTGGTTAATACAGAGGTCAATTTCCTTCTTTGGGGCTCCTCTCCCCCCCAGGAGGCTGGCAACAGTTTCCTTCGCCACTTCCCTCACAACCTGGGGCCCCCTCTGGCAAATGTACCATGTCCAAGCAGTTGGAGAACTATGTGGCCCAGAAAACTCCACCAGATTCAGAAGATAACAATATTTATTGAAAAGGAAAGGCTCAGTTATTCTTTTAACCCAGCACCAGATCAGCAAACCAGAAGTACAAGAAAACTGGAATACACACATTCCTTCTGATAACACTGATAACAACTGGGGAGGGTGTGTGTGTGGCCATGGCTGTGCCCTGTTTGCCCACTACCAAGAGTACCTGGCTGGAAACTGATGGAGAGCTGGACTACAGGTCTGATCCAACAAGGTCACTTTAAGGACCCACCGTCAAAGCAAGTGGTTGTATCTCTCTGAAGCTGATGGCCTTTACCAATGAGTCTTACATGGCTGTCCCAAGAAGTCACCTTAGACCTTCCTTTCCCACTGTGTGAACTCGAAATGCAGCTGTGTTCACTGAGCGACTGGAAAGGTTTTAGTCTGTGTCTACATTCTGTATCCAACCATGCAGTCCCAAATACTGTGGGGCAAGTTCTGCTAATTTCCCTTCCCCCCATCATGCTATTCCTGATGTTCTACTGACCTTGAGGAACAAAATGGAACACGGCTTCAGTGGGTCAAGGTGGGAGAGGCAAATCAATTGAAAAGGCCACCCCAGCTTAAGAAACCCTTAAGAGCTGGTCAATGTTGGGAACTGCATGCCTGCCTTCAATCTTTTACGAAATGACTGAGGTAGCCAAATATGTCGATGTCATCCATTCATTTGGCAGGTACAGAGATCCTGGTATACAGGCAACATGCACAAAGCCGCTCCTGTGTACACGTGTGTGTGTTGATGCCTTTGTGTTTATCTTTCTGTCATTATTTTGCTTCAGATCAATGCTGTGGTCATTAAAGCAAAGAAAAAACTCAATAAACCAAAATGACAGGACAGGAAAACTGCCGCTGACTTTCCTTTTTTCATCAGCTTGAGTTCCAGCTCTGCCTAACGATGTTTGTTTTGTTGTACTTTTTAAAAAATGGCTTCCCTTGTTTTGTTACGCTTTTAAATCCCGAGGAACTTCAGAGCCCGTTCTGAACTCACGTTGTGCACTGCAGTTCATCGGTAGCATGCTACTACTTGCGAAATAGCTTGGTTTACATATTCTAAATAAATGCGAGCAGCAATTGAACTAGTAGTCTATTACTTACAGAGCAGGCTGCCAACCTGGCATCTGCCCTGTGGAGCCCTATAAACAGTGCTGAGAGTTTTTGCCCCAGCAGTAACCAAATTTCCTACAAAGATCAATACTCCATGCTTGCAAGCAACCGTACACAGAATGAAAGGGTGTCTCTAACAACTGGCTTAGAACACTAGAATTAATGATCAAAATAAACAGAATTCCGGGCTTATTTGTCATTTTTAATCTCAGAATCTTCATTGTTTCTGCTTCAGAACGAATTCACAGGCTCCCACAGCTGCTTTGAAGATGGGGGAAGCAGTGCCAGGGGGTGGGGATGGTTAACTCTTCCTTCCCCCTGCTGTTTCCAGATTAAATTCCCCACCCAGGCCACAGTCAGCTGTATGGGGAGGGGGCACTGTTCCATTTTAATCCCAACACTTTCTTCAAAAACTTGGGGCAGCAAACACAGTTCCTCCCTCCACCATTTTATCCTCACAACTATCCTGTGAGGTAGGACAGGCAGAAAGTGACTGACCCAAAATCACCTAATGGGCTTGATGGCTGACAGGTTGTCCCCAACCAAGTCTGACTCTGACCACTATGCCACACTGGCTCTTCAGTATCCATGTGTTATTTGCCCAACAGAGTATCCACCTTTAGCAGGAAGAAAGGGTCCGTCCACAAGACTTGTCTGTGAGGTACATGCAGACCGGATGCAAATACATCTCCGTGTTCAAACATTCCAGAATTGGATGTTACCACTAACCAGAAAAAGTACCATCTATATCACATATCTTAAAAGTACTTCCTGCAGAGGCTCAAAACCACAAAATGCAGAAGCACTGACTGTACCATGTTGAGAATGTGGACCGAAGGAGGATACTGTAGGGATGCCTAGTGAGTGTAATCCATCCCTGGTGTCCAACACAGCTTCTAGAGCAGTGGTCTCCAACCTTTTTGGCACCAGGGACCGCTTTTGTGCAAGACAATTTTTCCACGGACCGAGGGGGGGCATGGTTTTGGGATGATACAATGGTGCACTCTGTTTCTATTAGTTTGGTGCGGTGGTTAAGGGTGAAGACCCTTATCTGGGAGAACCGGGTTTGATTCCCCACTCCTCCACTTGCAGCTGCTGGAATGGCCTTGGGTCAGCCATAGCTCTTGCAGAGTTCTCCTTGAAAGAGCAATTTCTGTGAGAGCTCTCTCAGCCCCACCCACCTCACAGGGTGTCTGTTGTGGGGGAGGAAGGTAAAGGAGACTGTGAGCCGCTCTGTGACTCTGAAATTCGGAGTGCAGGGCAGGATATAAATCCAATGTTGTTGTCGTCGTCTTCTTATGACTACATTGTGATATATGAAATAATTGTACAACTCATGGCCCAGTTGCTAACAGGCCATGGACCGGTACCAGTCCATGGGCTGGGGGTTGGGGACCCCTGTTCTAGAGCAAGTATTTCCAACAGTATCTACCAGTAGATTGCGGAGGGGTCAGAGGTAGATCACCAGCCCCACTTGGTCTCATGGTATGCTGGACAGCTGTTTGGGTTTTTTTGATGATTTTTTAGTGTGGTGGTATTTGATTATTGGTGCCAGTATGATGAACTCTTATTTTTACTTTTAGAATTGCGTGTGTGGTTTTGGCATCATCCAGAGGTCTTCAGTTCCTGTTGATCTTTAATACTTTGAGACAGTGACAGTTTTGGACCAGATTCAGCCAGTGTTAACTTAGATAGATTTTCCACCCAAAAATGAAGCTCAAAGAACTTAAATCTAAATTGGCTGCACAGCAACAGTGGATGGCGAAGCCAAGGTCACATTCGGTCAATGCAACCATGGCATCCATCAAGGTCAGCAACCTGATCGCAAAGAAATGCAGACCTTTCAATGAACGAAAATTTGTAAAAGATTGTTTTCTTGAAGCAGCAGACAATCTTTTTGAAGGATTGAAGAATAAGAGATCATAGCTGCTGTTCAAGATGTACAATTGTCAAGAAACACCATTGTGCGGCGAATAGAAAAGATGTGTGGCGACACAACTGAACAATAGTTGGAGGATGTTTCAGTTTGTTTTCTCACTCCAACTGGATGAATCTACAGACATAAGAGACATAGCCCAGTTACTAGCCTTTATCCGGATGGTTTTTGAAGACTTCAGTGTTAAAGAAGAACTAATTGGAATGATTTCTTTAAAAGGGAGAACTACTCATCAGGAAATATTCAGCTCTTTCCATTCTTTTGTGACAAAGTGTAATCTTCCATTGCATAAACTTGTTTCCATCACTACTGATGGAGCAAGAGCAATGACAGGTGAGGTGAACGATTACATAGGTCTCTCTAGACAGCATGACGACTTTCCAGATTTCCTTTCTTACCACTGCATCATTCACCAGCAAGTTTTGGCGAGCAAGAGACTCAATACAAAGACTGTCACGGACATCACTTTCAAATTGTAAATTCAGTTCGTGGAAGATCACTTCAAAGACGGCTTTTCAATCTTACTCTTGATGAAGGGGCAGCGGAAATCATTTTGCACAAAGATGTAAGGTGGCTAAGTAGGCACAAATTTCTGCAAAGATTTTATGATTTGCTGAATGAAATAAGAAGGTTTTTGAAGGAGAGGGGAGATGACAAAGCAGAGTTGGAAGATGAGGAGTGGTTATGTGATCTGGCATTTCTCGCTGACTTTAAAGACGAACTCAGTGATATGAACACTGAACTACAAGGTAAAAACAAATGCATTGGCGAGATGAGTACAGTTTCATCCTACAAGAGCAAATCTGAGCTAATGATGACTGACCTTGCAAACAACACTTTTGATCATTTTCCTAATACGCAGGACCATCTGGGACAATATCCAAATTTTGTTTTTCAGAATGAGAAGTACGTGACAGAAATCTGCTCTGTTATCCAGGAATTCGAAAAAAGATTCTGTGACTTCCAAAGAATTGAAAAAGTTGTGGAGTACTTGTCATACCCATTCAAAGCAGATACGAACATTAAGGAAACTGCAGCCACTATCAGCAAAAATTACTCATTGAATAAGGCATCTCTTGAAAAAAATAGTAACTCTTAAAAATGACATTTTTCTCAAGACCTGTGCTGAGCAAGAACCTTTTTGGAAGCTAGTGCCTAGAGACAAATTTCACAACTTGAGAAGATGCAGTGAAGCTGTATACTCCTGTTTCGGTTCAACTTATTTGTGTGAATCTGCGTTTTCCCATCTGAAAATGACAAAGAGTACACAGCGTTCCAACATGACAAATGAACATCTCCAGGATTTCCTGAGACTGGCCCTCATGCAATATTCACCCATCTTCAAAAAGCTGGTGGATGAAATGCAGGCTCAGACGTCTCACTAATTAGCAAGAGAGAAGTTTTAAAGATTGCACAAGATCAGCCTGGATCAATACTTGACCTACATTTAACACAAATTACTCAATAAATGTTAAAGTTATTAAGACAGTTAAAGAAAGTTATAGCAATAAAAAATTAAGAAAAACTGTTCGCAATTCTTTCTGGATCTTCATCTCTGTTTTGTTTTTGCTTATTTTGCTTACCAGTAAATGACAGAAGGTGTATTGTAAATCAGGGCGGGGCGGTGGAACCCAACTTTGGTGGGTTAAAATCTAATTCAAAACTAATTTGAAACTTAATTTTCATGGCGGTAGATCACCAGCACTTTTGTCTGGAAAAAATAGATCACGACCTGTTCAAAGTTGGACATGCCTATTCTAGAGTATCTATTTACCTAGGCTTGTACATTTGGTTGCAGACCCTGATTCAATTCTAATAAAGGAAAGATAACATCTACAGCAGTGGCACCTCCAAAAGACTGTATGAAGATGTTTTCACAAGTGCCTTCCAAATCATGTTGAATATATATATATATATATATATATATATATATATATATATATATATATATATATATATATATTCAACTGTATATACACACACACACACACATCTAGCAAAGTACCTCTGTACTTTGTGTGTGTTTTTACCCCTGAGGTGGTGAAGAAATCTTTGGAGCTCCAAACCTGTGAGCAATTTGCTGAGAGGTCCTCATGGTCAATATTCTGCTGACTCTGCCAACCAGTCAAGCAATGTGCACTACACTACGCTGATAAAGTCTGCAGATACTGGTGATTTTCTGCCCATTTCAAGCAGGCTGCCTCCCACTATAAGGACCTGGATCCAGTTTGACAACTGTCTTCACAAGGCTACTGCTTGTTCTTAACTGGGCCTTTATACAGCAAGGGGAAACAGGTGTGCCTACTAACCCGACTGCCCTTATCTGTCTATGCTATGGTTGCTTTCTTCTACTAACCAGAGGCCGCAAGCTGAGAACTCTTGGAAATGATCTCCCCAGCCCAGAATGAGAACATCTGCAGTTTCTTGAACTCGGATGATCTTGAAAATGATTTTCCTTGAAGGAACACCCTTTGTCCACCACCACAAAGTTCTCTCATTTGTGCAGATGGACATGAGCCTGTTGCTGTGTTAGAGAAGGAGAAACTGGTAGAGTGGTCTGGCCTGAAGCCTGGCCCACAGAACAGCTCCCACACAAGGGACCACAGACTGCATCAAGAACATCTTGATTCACCAAGAGCAAGGCTGATGCATGCCTTCAGTTCTGCACCCCTGCATCTGTTATCAGCCCCAGGTGAAGGAGGGCTAAGAAAGATTCACAGCACTCTATACTAAGTTGAGGATGAACCTATGTTTACTAAGAGTGCAGGCTGCTGTATGTCTCTCAAGGCATTTTTCCTAGTTGGTGAGTGGATGAGAAGGTTTTTGCAGGTAGGGATGGATGCATATTTTCCTGGTCCTGAAACACTCAGTACTGATGCCAGTTTGAAGAAGGTGGCCTGATATTGATAGTGCTTTTCCTACTCTATGAACTGAGGTACTTGCGTGATGCTGATGGTTTATTGGTATATGCAGGCATGCTTCTGCGAGATCCGGTGAAATCAGAAATTTGTTCTTTTGAAGTGCTTCTGCAACAGATATTAGTATTTTCATATGGAAGTGCTTCCCCTGTTCATGTGAAAAACTGCAGTATGGAAGCCTGAGTAGACCACCCAGCAAGAAGACAAATGATCTATCTTCACCACAAAAGGAAACTGGAGAATCATCCTGCCTTCAAACCCTGGGAGGGATCATCCATCAATCAGGATGCTTTTTCTCTTAGTGAGAACCCAAGAGTAACATCAATGAACTCAGAGGCCACTGAGAACCAAACAGAATAACAGTCTGCTACCACTGTTATTATCCCAGTCCCCAGCTGGAGGATTTTAACTGATGTACTTTGAAAGCTCAAATACTTTGGCCACCAAATAAGAAGGGAGCACTGCCTGGAGAAGATCCTGCTGCTGGGGAAGACAGAAGGCAAAAGAAGAAGGGGATGGCAAAAGATGAGATGGCTGGACAGTGTTACTGATGTAACAAACACTAATTTGAACAGACTTCGGAGGATGGTGGAAGACAGAAGGGCCTGGCATGACTTTGTCCATGGGGACGCCAAAAAGTAGGACTCGACTGTGCGACTGAACAACAACAACTCTGAAAGCATCTTTAAATGTAGTTTTAATAATATTTCAGCGCAATGCAAGTATCTCTTCTGAGGCTGATTCCACACTCACCTTGCTCCGGGGCAGGCTTCCATCTCTGTGCGGAGCAAGCTGACGATTTCACACCAATTGCTCCATGCCGCCATTTTGCATAGAGCAAACCCACAATTTGCTGCACCGCAATGTAAACCTGAAAAAACAAGTTTACACTACAGCGTGGCAAATCATGGGTTTGCACCACACAAAATGGCGGTGTGGAACAACTGGTGCGAAATCGCCAGTTTGCTCTGCACAGAAACACAAGCCTGCCCCAGAGCAAGGTGAGTGCAGAAGCAGCCTCAGATTAATCAGCTCCTTCCACCCCATTTTGCCCAAGTGTGATTATGAAAGGGCTTTTAAGTCTAAGCCTCAATATATTATTATAGGCATGCAACCCCTTAATATGTCGGTGTCTTAAAATGTAGAGTATATTAACACCTTGATCATTCATGTATGAATCCAAAGGAAAAAAATTCTGGGTTCAAACCCTATATAATAGTATTGGGGACCATGCTGTGTTAAGACAAAGAAGCTATTTTTGCAGGAAAGGCAGGGCACTTATGTTGGCATTCTAGTGGTGTAAGAATTCAGACATCATACCTGGAAGTTTGATCCAGGAAGTAACAGTGTGTGCAAGCAGATGTTTAAATTACTTCTTTAAATGTATGCAAAGGTTATGAAAGGGAAGGAGGAATGATAGTGAGTGGTTTTAGTTTGCATAGAACCAGGCAGGAGAAATATTTGAAACCAGAATAAACTGCCTTAAATCTGTGATACAGAGGAGAATATAGATTTAATACATCTGCAGGAGAACCGCAGTGGCTACTTTAAAGAATAATTGCTGCATCTACATATAATTGTTTTAACTGTCACACAGTATTTACTGATCCAAATAAATCAGGGTTGTAAAACAGGACTCTGCCAGTAACCTAAGGTGAACATAAATTAGTAGATAAGGAAGCTTCAGCCACAAAGAAGTTGAATTTTTATTCCATAAAAGTGTTATGTAGGTTTGCAAAGCAATATAAGGTTAAGAGCGTTGTGGGCTAGCAACCTCTTTGGGCTGAAAAAAATTATGCGTTTTTAAATAAATGGGGTGTTTTAAAATACAAAAAGATTGCAGAAGAAAGGAAAGAAATCATTTGTGAACCTGCACTCCACTTTCAGATAACACAATAAATAGTAAAATCTATTATTATTATTATTCAAATATTATAAAACAGTGTGACTCATCCAATCTTGTTTCACCAGTTCCATGAATATAAATAAGTCAAAATCAGCTGTAGTTGTTTTTAAAGCAAAAAGCAGGGAACGCTAGGAAATTCAAATCAGCAAAATGAAATGGATGCTCTTATATTAAATCAATAAAACAGAGCTGGAAAAAATAATTAATCAGGAACCTAACAGGCTCTCCCCTGCCTTTTTAACCATACCAGCAGTATGGCCAGAACGACCATTGGGTACTTACCCGTGAGGGGTCCTTCTCCTCTGAGGATAAGGAGGACACCTTGTGGGTGATTCCCAACCAATCAGTAGGGAGGCAGGACTAAATTTTCAACTTTCTGTTTCCATTGGGAGTCACCCTCAACTCAGTTCGGCAGCTCATGTAAGCAGTAGGAACTTCCTTCAAACTGGAAAACATAACTGGAAAACCATTGGCACTAGAACAACTTTAACAGACAGAAGGTACAGAGAAAATAGATAAGCAAAGGGAAACAGGAACGTTTGAAAAACTCCAAGGACTTTAATTTTTTTTTACACGTCTGATGTACCGCGATGGCAATCTGAGCAGGGACAGGCCAAGGTGTCCTCCTGATCCTCAAGGAGAAGGACCCCTCACAGTAAGTACCCAATGGTCGTTCTCCCTCTGAGGCAGGAGGACACCTTGTGGGACATCTTAAAGCAGTGTCCCTAAAGACTGGGTGGGATCTCGCCATCGGTGTCCTCCAGAATGTGCTGTAGAACTTTCCTATCAAATGCAGCATCAGCAGAGTCATAAGCACTGATCTTGTAATGTTTGATGAAGGTCGAAATTAAAGACCAGGTAGCTGCTTTACAAATCTGTTCTAATGAAGCCCTGTTGGACAGCGCTGCACTAGTTGCCGCACTCCTTACCGAGTGAGCTGTTAGGCCTTGTGGAAGAGATATCTTTTGGGCTTTGTAAGCCTCGGTGATGCACATTCTTAAGGTTTTGCTGATTGCTGCGTTGGACATCTTCTTGCCAGTGTGTGGTGGGGAAATGTTCATGAATAGTGAATCAGTCTTACGGAAATCTCTAGTTCTCTCAATGCAGCATTTTATGCCACAACCTTTCTTCTGGATGTGATTGGTTTGGGCAAAAAGAAGGTAAGTATAACTCTTGCGACCTGTGAAATTTGGAGTCCACCTTAGGCCTAAATGTGGGGTCTGGTCTGAGAACGACTTTCTCTTTATGAACTATGCAGAGATCCTTATGGACCGACAGTGCTCCCAGCTCCGATATCCTCCTAGCCAATGTAACCGCCACCAGGAAAATAACCTTAATCCTTAGGAATGACAGAGATACCTCCTTAATGTGTTCTTAGGGAGACTTCATCAGTGCTGTGAGCACCGTGTTAAGCTTCCAGGTAGGGAACCTGTATATCTGAGGCGGTAAAGGAAGAGTGGCGCCTCTCAGAAATCTACTAATGTGAGGATGTGAGGAGAGGGTCATCTTGTCTCCATGATCTAACACTGAAGATAGAGCCGCCACCTGGCGTCGAAGTGTGGCTGCCTTGAGGCCCAATGACAATCCGTCCTGAAGGAACTGGAGAATTGCTTTCATCTTGGGTTGCACAGGATTGACTTGTTTTCTTCTGCACCAACGCACGAATGCCTTCCATGTCACATTATAAATATGCACCGTTGATGGTCTTTGTGAAATTAGTACCGTTTCCATTACCTGGTCTGAGTAAACTAATTTTAACAGCTTTGGCCTTTCAATTTCCACACGGTCAAGCAAAACCACTCCAGACGAGGATGGAAAATTGGTCCCTGATTTAATATGTCCTGCGATATTGGTAGGACTAAGAGTTGTTGAGTTAACAGCTCCTGAAGGTCTGCGAACCAGGGACGTCCTGGCCAGTATGGAGCTACAACTATGACCTCGGCTCTGAGTAGCATGATCTTCCTTATCAGCCTTGGAATGAGTGGTATCAGTGGAAATACAAATAGCAGGGTTTGTGGCCACTGGGCCGTCAATGCATCTCTGCCCTCTGCTTTCGGATGGTAGAAGCGAGTGAAGAAACGTTTTCAGTTTGTTGTTGTGGGGAGATGCAAAGAGATCCAGCTCTGGTTGGCCAAAGTGGTCTACTATCATTCGGAACAGATCCCCCTTCAAGGATCTCCCCTTGGTGGATTTGCTGCCAGCTGAGCCAATCCACCTGAACACTGGTAGATCCCTTCACGTGTTCTGCTTTGAGCGATGTTAGATGAACTTGTGCCCACACCATTAGACGCGAAGCTTCCCTGAGTAGTAGAGTGGATTTGGAGCTTCCTTGTCTGTTTATGTATGCCTTTGCTGAGACATTGTCTGTCCTGATCAGAATGTGAAGATTGTTAATCCTTGAAGCAAAGTGTATAAGTGCTAGCCTGATAGCTCTCAGTTCCAGCAAATTGATCGGGAGCCTGGTCTCTTCCTGATTCCATGTACCTTGGATTGGTACATTGTGGCATGTGGCTCCCCAGTCTAGAAAACTGGCATCTGTGTAACTCTGAGTCCACTCCTTGACCCAGAAATACTTCCCCTAAGTTGGATATCTTCGTCCACTAACAAAGTTGTACCTTTATCACCTTCAGTGATACCTTTATGGGACAGTCTATTTTCTTCGAAATGCGGAAACGATATGGATGAAGAAAGTTTTGAAGTGGTCTGGAATGGAATCTGCCCCATTGGATTACATTTATCGTGGCAATCAGCAAACCTTGCAGCATTGCCAGGGTCATCAGGGATGACATCTTGCTCTGAATCACTGATGCACTTAGTTCCTTTATCTTCTGTGCTTTCTGAAGTGGAAGGTAAAGGCAGTTCTGCATTGTGTCTATAATGACCCCTAGATGTTCCAGGAGACGAGTTGGTTCCAACAAACTCCTTTGTCTGTTCACCACGAAGCCGTGGTTCTGAAGTCTGAATGGTTCTGTTGGTATCTAACTGGGCTCTCTCCACTGAAGGTGCTCGTAAAAGAATGTCGTCTAAGTAGGGATGAATGTGGACTCACTGTTCTCTCAGAACTACTGTTGACTAACACCTTGGTGAATACTCTCGGGGCCAATGAAAGACCAAATGGTAGTGCTCTGAACCGTAGGTGTTGATTGAGATAGCAGAATCAAAGGTATTTTCTGTGCCCTGCAAATATTGGTATGTGCAGATATGCTTCTGTAAAGTCTACTGAAGTGAGCAGTTCTCTTGGTTGGAGAGCTTCTGTTATTGAGCAAAGTTTCCATTCGGAGCTTTTTGGCAAGAATAAAGGTATTCAGAAATTTTAGATCTAATTCTGCTCTCCAATCTCCGGATCGTTTTGGTACTGTGAAAAATATTGAGTATACTCCCCTCTTCTGTTCCTCTGGTGGTACGGGTTCTATTGCCTTTATTTCTAAGAGACGTTGAAAGACTTGAAGTGTGCGATCTCTCTGGATTTGTGTGACTTGGGGAGCAAACGAAGTGATTTGGTGGTAGCTTTTGAAACTCTAGTTTGTATCTGTCGGTGACTATTTCCTTGCACCAAGCATCTGCTGAGGAGGTTTGCCATTGGTATTGAAAGTGTAGGAGACGTCCGCCGACTGGTAGCGTTGCATAGTCATGCTTTGTTTGCTTTATTGTCTCTCTCTGGCTTTTCAGATTGCTTGCTTCCAAATTTGTTGAATCTGCCATTGTTGTTGTGACGAAAGGATTGCTTGTTGGAGTTCCACAAGCTTCTTCTGCTTTCTTAACGATATTGTGGCAATGTATGTTGTGCACGAAAGGAAGACTGATATGTTTGTCTGCTGTCCTGGCGACGTATGAATTCTGGCATCGCTTTTTTCTTATCTTTGGTGTCTACTAAAATTTTGTCTACTGCTTGACCAAAAAGTTGACCTCCATTGAATGGGTAAGACATCACGATGTTCTTGGGAGTGTGTGTCTGCCGACCATGCTCTCAACCAAATGGAATGTCTGGCCGCTGCTGTAGATGCTATGGCTCTGGAGGTGAAGACTATGGAATCCAGGGCAGAGTCTGCCAAGAAGGAAACCTCCTTCAGAACGCGATTTGCTCCTTCCACTGTGCAGTGGTCTTCCTCTGGAATCTTAGAGATTAGCTTTCTCATCCACACTATTGACGCTCTGGCTACCATGGAGCCTACTGCAGATGCCTTAAGTGCCACAGAAGATGCTTCATGAACCTTTCTCAGTGCAAATTCAGCCTTCTTATCTATGTGGTCCTTCAGTGTGCCTTGTCTGTCCTCTGAGACCAGACCATACCTCTGAAGAGCTGCAACAGGAGCGTCAACTAGTGGGATTTGTAAAAAGCTGTTAGTAAAAGAATATAATTGAGAAAGCTTTTTAAGGAAGCCTGGGGACTGTTTGTTAGCAAATGGCTTCCTCTACTCTGCTTGCATTTGTCTCTCAAAAACTTTTGGAAATGGGAATGCCTTTGCATAAATTGCTTTTTGAGGAAAAAATTCCGTGTCTCCTTCCTTGTGCTTCACTATGGATTTCTCCTCCTTCTCCTCCTCCTTGATATCAGGGTCATCGTGGAGGTCTAGAGCAGTAAGGGTTCTAACCAGCAGATATTGATGGTCTTCTATTCTAAAAAACCTCTGAGCAGGCTCCTGAATCTCTATATCTAGGTCTTCCTCATCTGACAGAAATTCCCCTTCTTCCTTATCACTGAGCCTTTCAGAGTGACCATCCCCTCTAGAGGAAGATGAATCTCTTTCCCGATTTACAGCTGGCACTTGCTTTTGTGCAGCTTTTGTGGACCATTTTCCTTTCCCTTTTGGCCTCCTTATTGGAGAGGGGGAGGGAGAAGTGGATCTTTGCCTTCTCTTGCCACCTTTCTTACAAAATTGTTTTATTTGTTCCCTCATTTGGTCTCTCGTAACAGAAAATAAATTGCTGGGAAACAGCATAGGGACCAGATCTCCCTGATTATTCTCTTGAGCAGCCTCTAGGTGGCCTATTCGTGAGGAGCGTGTAAAGGCGGCACTATAATCTGCTGTGGATCAGGGCCCCGCAACCTCTGATCTCCACCCACCCACCCCCCGAAAAGACGCCCTGCTCACATATCTCACCACCTCCGCTGTTACAGGAATCAGAACTGCAGCTCGCAGGCTGCATTTTGCTCCTTGCCGGCGCGTCATTACTCAAACGACCTGTTTTGGCGCGCTTTTTCAGAGCCACGAGATGGCGTCAATGGGGAGTTCCGAGCAAGCCGCCCTTGGGTCTTGCTGGCTCAGCTTTCTTGTTGGGCACTTAAAGGCTTGCACTCTCCTCCTGAAAAGAAGTCGTCGTCTGAGTGCCTCATCCGATTGAGTCAGTGCCTGTCTTCAGCCCCAGAGAATGCCTTTAAGGGGCCTTAAAATGGCACAGGGTACACCTTGAGGTGAGTCCCAGTGAAGGGACAGAATGAAAAGCAGAATATAGGTTTAAGAGATGAAGAAAAGATACAAACAATTAGAATAGACTGAAGATTTTAAAGCAGTAGGTGAACGTTAGAATTAAAAGGAGTTAGGTTGGGCAAAGCCTATACTCGATGCTCTCCCTACAGAGAAAGGAAAAGAACTGAGTTGAGGGTGACTCCCAACGGAAACAGGAAGTTAAAATTTAGTCGTGCATTCCCTACTGATAGGTTGGGAATCACCCACAAGGAGTTCTCCGGCCTCAGAGGGAGAATACTAAATCCTGACACTAAATATATTGCCCTTGGACTATCAAGATGGAAGGGCATGAAGAATTCAACATCAATTGGGCCTTTGCTGTCTGAAAATAGCCTGTGCCATTTTATGGATATTTTCTGTAGTACAGCAGCTAAGTTTCAATTACCCTTCATCAAGCCACGTCTTTTTGACCAAATATATTAAATCCCATTAGCCAAATCAGAAAAGCTGCATCACTTGGCGGTCCAAATGATGAGAGATCTGGGCTCAGCTATCTTTCCCCCTGCTGACTCAACACACCTTCAGTCCATAAACGGTAGGGGAAAGGACACTGTCCCTTCCTTGCCAGCAGGTTCCATGACATCGGTAGAAATGGTCTGGGGTACCCTAGATCAAGAATTTATACTAAGACAACTTGTGAACATGATGAGTTCAGTATGACATTGGAAAAGATTAAGCAAACCACTGTTTTTAATTTTCAAGGCTGCTCTGAAAAATAAAATTTAACTTGGATTAGATATAATTTTATTTCAGTTGAAAGAAGAAGCATTAGTATGCTGTATAAAGAATCTAGTCCAAGCAACATTTACTGAGCACAGTGCAGTCAGCTAGATGCAGCTTGATCCCATGCAAGTTTATTCAGAAGTAGGCCATCCTAAATTCAATGTTATATAAATTAATGGATATAAATTAAATAAATAGGGCTTATTCCCACACAGGACAGCAACCTCCAATTCATCTGCCATTTTTCTGAGCTGTATTTCATTTTTTTTGTTCAACAACAACCCTGAAGTCTTTTCTCAAAGTGTGATATGGTGGTGAAGCCAGATCACAATGTGAGATACCATAATATTGGACCATTTTAACATTCATAACGAAGAAGAAGAGCAGGTTTTTCTACCCCACTTTTCTCTACCCTTTCTCCCCACAGCAAGCACTTTGGTTGGTAGGTGGGGCGGAAAGAGTTCCAAGAGAAGTAGGACTGGCCCAAGGTCACTCAGCAGGCTTCATGTGGAAGAAGAGTGGGGAATCAAACCCAGTTCCCCAAATTAGAGTCTTGATTATTACGCCACACTGGCTGTAGCATAGTTAACACGATTAACTATGATGCAATCCTGGCTTGATGTACTGTTGGCCTGTTCAGACTATTTAGAAACTGAGCAAATGCAGTTGTATTCTTGCAGAATCTGACAAATCACAACATTAATTGCATCTCAAGGACTGTACAGAGAAAATAAATGTAAGCTTATCAATACAACAGAATGCAGAAAAGCTGTTCAAGCATGCATCAACTGTCTGGGCCTTCAACACTTCCATCTGGAGTCTGAGAGATCTACAGCCTTGCTCGTATATATATTTGCAAAGTACTTTTTCAAATTTAACCTGACCTAGAGACATGTGGACACACAGATGAGAGCCAAGTCAGAACTTGAAATCTCCTGCTTGAATCATATTTGGAGATCCAAATAACCATGCGTGACCTGCACCCTTGCCTATCCGGATTAAGGTCAACCAAAAGAGGCTGGGCCTTTTTTAAAAAATGGGGAGGGGGGTATTTATATGTGCATGTGTGAGTGTACCTGGAAGCCATGGGAACCTGTGGTGACTGACCGCTACTGGGAGCCTGCACAATTTTTATGGAGGTGACTGAATAAAGCCTGCCCCCACCTCCCAACTCCTGGCATTCCAAGGAGGTCTCCTCTCCAAGTACTCGCCAGAGTCAACCCTGCTTAGCTTCCAAGATCTGATGAGACTGGCCTTGCCTGGACTATCCAGGTAAGGCCTTCTGTTAATACTTCAAGTGTTCCCTCTAAGCTGCGCACATGAATGGATGCTCATTAAGAAGATGATGATGATATTGGATTTATATCCCGCCCTCCACTCTGAATTTCAGTCTCAGAGCGGCTCACAATCTCCTTTATCTTCCTCCCCGACAACAGACACCCTGTGAGGTGGGTGGGGCTGAGAGGGCTCTCAGAGCAGCTGCCCTTTCAAGGACAACCTCTGCCAGAGCTATGGCTGACCCAAGGTCACTCCAGCAGCTGTAAGTGGAGGAGTGGGGAATCAAACCCGGTTCTCCCTGATAAGAGTCTGCGCACTTAACCACTACATCAAACTGGCTCTCTAACACAGGAAGCCCCATTCAACAGCAATCTGGAGCTGCACAGGGTCTTGCATGCCCATTGGTCATTTTAAGATTACAGGAATTATATTCTGCTCAGGATGTGAACTGCTCCACTCAGTAGGGGGGGAAATTACAGGGAACATTGAACACCTCCCCCATGAATACTCAGCATTCTCAATGTCAGCTGGAAATTCTTTACAAAGACCTGGTGGTGTACACTATGAAATGTTTTCAGTGTCCCATGAAATATCCTCCTACAATTCAGTTTCACAAAGTTTCTACACACACTGAAAGAAATTCTGCTTAGGGCTTTTGTGTGTGTGTGTGAATTTGTTTGAAACGTGTTTGCATTACTCTCCTGCTTGGGGAAAGCATTATTACCTTTAGACAATTACAATATATTGTCAGATGTGTTTTTATTCGCTAACCACTGCTTTACCTTGACTCAAACGTTCATGGCTTTGTTAAGTAATCAGCTACTCCAGGCAGTGATGCTGTCACAGGGCCAGACACCAGGGCTTGGTTCACTGCCCCAGCAGGAGACCTACAAAAACCAGGCTGCCAGCTTTACATCTGAAGAACCCTTTACCCTCTAAAGGAGCATGAGCAGAAGACAATTCAGTCCAGGCTCTAAAATTACAAAACTGCACACGGACACCATCAATTTACTGGTGCTTACAAACAAAGCCCAACAAAGTTTTGTTTTGACAACAGACGTCAGGATGTTATTGCTGCACACCGTGTCCTGAAAATATGCACCTATGATTGTATGTTGTGCACATTAAGCAACTAACAACCATGTTGCTTTCAGAAAAGCAGACATTCTACTGAATACAGAATTGGGCTAAAATTTGTAATGGCTCGTAAAGATTCCTAGACAGGCTTTAGTATTTCTAAACACGGAATTGTAGTTGGGAGGGTTTCTTAAGACTATCTAGTCCAACTCCCTGCTCGGTTCAGGAAATTCACAGCTAGAACATTCTTGCCAGTTGGCTATTCTAGCCTCTACTTGAAAACCTTGAAGGATGAAGAGCTTCTGACCCTGGAAACGGGGTCACACTGGCTCTTTGCTTTAAAAGGTTCTCCTAATGTTCAACTGAAATTTACTCTCCCGTAAAAAGTCCATTCAACGCCACCTTTGCCCCTCCAGCAGCACAAAGCAATTCTTTGCCCTCTTGTTTACAGATGACAAACCAGTCCAAAACACTGCCACGGATTTTCAGGGCTTTCCTGTTTTCAGCACCTAAGGGTAGCTACTGCATAAGACAACAGAGGAGCTCATGGCAAATGAATCAATAACAAGACTTGCACTGCCTGCAGCATTTGCAATCCTCTGAACATGGACAAATTACACAATGCTCAGTCTGTGTTTGTGGATTGCTTGAGGAGACATGGTAGCTTGTGGCTGAGAGGAGATATCGATTATTTGAGGGTTAAGAGACATACTTCTCTGGCACCGCCCCCCTAATTTCCCCCTCTATCAGCTCTTGACCATGACTGGACCAGGAGAAAATGCCTCCTTTTACACACTTTTTCTCACCCCAATTTGATTGTGGGAAAGCCAGACTATGAAAATTACAACTGCACAAATGCCTAGCATGTCTGAAGTAGTGCCACTGACCATCTATGGTTCATAAGCCCTCCAAATAGTTTGGGCATCTACCTCACCCTTGGAAGAAATATACTGCAATTCTAGCAAAAAGAAGTTGTAGAGGTTGTAAAGAACAGAATCATCAACTAAGGTTTTAGAAAATGAGAAATTTAGCCAGGGTAAGCTACTGAAACTTAGCTGGTGTAACTTTATACCCCAGTACTTAACATGGGCCAAATTACAAACTTACCCCAATGAGAAAATCCAATTGTTTCTGATGTAAATTTATACTCTGGATACTTTGTTTTAACTTATAGGAAGGAAAGGATGAATTCTAAGTAATTTTCCGTCAGGGATGTCACTCACCACAGTACTAGCAACCATTTTCCTACAAGAGCAAAGTGATCAAGGAATTAACTTTTGAGATTCTGCAAGAAAAGTGCACCTATACAAGTGGCCGAAGTCAAAGCTACATTATTGATTACAAACTACTCTGAGCCCTAAGAATAGGGCACAATGTTAATCAGTTTGTAAGGTCTGGGGGATTTATTCATTTGTCCAACACAAAACAAATTCATGTTGAAAACTCAAGGAAGTCTGGCTGCAGCGCTGAAAGCACCCTCTTCCTTACCTACCAGAGCCAAGAACTCCTCTGTCCAAGTTTCCAAGTGTGGTCAGGCTGAAACCTTCCAATGGAAGGAAGGGGGAAAGTTGCTTGTCACAGCAGGCTTAAGAAATGTTTAAGAAATGGTAACTGGAATACTAACTTCCCAACGGCTGGGCTGATGTTTTCCCCCCTCTTGCCCACATGGTAACAAGGTAAAGGCAGTCCCCTGTGCAAGCACTAGTAGTTTCCGACTCTGGGGTGACGTCGCATCACAATGTTTTCATGGCAGACTTTTTACGGGGTGGTTTGCCATTGCCTTCCCCAGTCATCTACACTTTCCCCCCAGCAAGCTGGGTACTCATTTTACCGACCTCATAAGGATGGAAGGCTGAGTCAACCTTGAGCCAGTTACCTGAACTCAGCTTCTGCCAGGATCGAACTCAGGTCATGAGCAGAGCTTGGACTGTAGTACTGCAGCTTACTGCTCTGTGCCACAGGGCTCCTTATTGCCAGAATGGTAACCTGATACAAAAAAAGCCAGTGATTAGGCAAGGTATTTCAGGCTTTCTGAAGGGGCCTAGAAGAATCTGGGTTGGGAGGGTGGCCCTCTGAGGTTCTGACCAAACAGGACCTTATCCAACAGCTGGGATGATGACAGGAAGCCAATTTGCGCACATATTCCAGATGGCAGGTCAAAATAGCCATCTTGACATTAAGGTTATTTCATAAAGAAATGTATGTAAATATGGTCAAAAGCTAAAGGAACTCCAGACCCTGCCCTGCTTTCCTAGAGACTAATAGAGGATACAGAAGTGGGTTTTCACAATGCTGTGAATCCAGTAAGGAATTAAAGTATATTTAAGGTCCCAGGATAAGTTAATTTAATGTTTTCCAGTCTGTTAATGTCACTGAACTCAATCTTAAACAACTGAGGAAAAAATCCTGACCCTTCCTTTTGATTATAAGAGCATAATATTTGTGTTTGAAATTATTGCTCTGCTGAAGAATACACTATATTTTATTAACAACAATCTGATCTTACCAATATGCTATACAGAAACATTTTTAAAAGAGGCTGCTATTGTTTTCATTTTAGTCCTCTGGCTTGATAAGATGTCATTTTTATGCAAAAGAAACGTTCATAGTGTCTACTCCAAGCTCTTACAGCTGGCTGAGCCAAGATTCTGCCCAGCTCTGCAGAAAGTCAGCAACCAAAAATTCAATTACTATTACAACTAAAGCTTCTGTGAACCAGGTTTACATCAACTGCCCATTAACATCCGACAAAATTTGTTAATATGGCAAAACAGTAATAAATACCAATGATGCCGCAAAATTTTAAAAGCTGCTATTCCACAAAATTAGTATAGAATGCTGGGCAGTTAATTAAGACAGAACAATCTGGTATACATACAAACGAGGACCTGTCATGATTCAAAGTGGAAGAGGAAAGGTGATGGACATTTTCTGCATCCCCTCTGTTGCCCTGTCTTCCAAGGTCCTTCCCTGAGTTGGCTCCGTGGAAGAATGAGGGTGTTCTCTTGGCATCTGATACAACTCACCCTGTTCCAGCCCTACTTACCAGTGCGTCGTGGTTAAGGAGTTGGAGTAGCTACTCTCTCAGCCTTATTTACTTCACAGGGAGGTTGCAAAGACAAGTTGAAGGGTGGGAGAAGCATTCTGCAGCACTATTTCTTGGAATAAGGGGGCAGAGATGTGACTACAGGTACTTCCAGATCGTACTTTAGCCTAACTGCTTTGGTCTCATGGGCATCAAGACTCAGAGACCCTGGCTCTAAGGACAGGAAGGCAAGGCTCATTAAAGCCATTTGCTGATAGAGAAAAGCTCTCCCTATTGATTCCCCCAGCATCCTTTTGGCTGCAACAAGGAAGCAGGCTGTCCCCAGAGATCTTACAGGGCTTTGCTGGCGGAAAGAACAGACAGAGAATTTCAACTCTACAAGATCTCAAGAAACCAAGTCAGTTAAGAAGTCCACAAGCACAGCAATAAACAGTTGGCCTCTCCTTCATTTTATCCCCACAACATACAGCACCTTAAGACAGGGTGGGGAACAGTGGCTCTCCAGATGTTTTTTGCCTACAGCTCCCATCAGCCCCAGCCAGCATGGCCAATGGCTGGGGCTGATGGGAGTTGTAGGCAAAAAAACATCTGGAGAGCCACTGTTCCCCACTCCTGCCTTAAGACTTCCCCCTACCCGAGTCCTGTGAGGACTAGAGCAGATCCCTACCAGCACCCAAGACAGCAAGTTTATCACAGGGCGTTATAGCTATAGTGCCCCTGAAGATTAACTATGCAATAAATCAAACTTGCATGAAAAATTCTTTAAAGCAAAAACTTGCTTCCAGCTGTTCAAGACAATTACATCATCATATGACATACATCGTATGTTTTCAACTAGACGCTCAGAGACCAAGAGAGAAAAACCTGAACACCTCTGTGCCTAGAACCCATTTCTGAATAAACAAGATAATCATATTTCAGCTTTGTAACACTATACTTGACAAATGATCTAGTCATGAAACCTTGCATAGTTCAAAGTGGCTAAAAATCTCATCAATAAGGTCAATATCTGACCATTTTTTTTGCATTTCCTTTCAGTAACAGCCTTCATCATCTTTATTCTTTTCCTGCAGGAGTACAAAAGGAGTACAAAAGTCCCACCCATCCTCTATTCTTATCAAGGCAAATCATTCCTTAGTGTACCTAACCCAAAATTCACGTAACTATGACCAACATAAAACTTCTGATCTGAAAATGGAAGTGAACTGAAACAAGCAAAAATGAGACTGACAAGACAACAACATCCACCTTGAGTCCAAGAAAGAATAGCAGGACATAAATAAATAGAATCCTTTATTTATCTCACCTTTATAAAACAGGAGATTGAGAAACAAAGTTAAAACTCTGACTTGTCGCAGATTCGCATGCTCAGAGAAATCTGGGCTACCCAGCACCCCCCTCCCCCTACTTAGTAGTTACCTAGGAGAGAGGTGATGAGAAAAGAACCATCACACTCAGGAGGTCTGCCAGGAAACGTCCTTGAATGCAAGATCCCACACAAACCACATTCTGAGTGCTTGGATCAGGTCATTCAACTTCCTCCAATATCTCAGAAGACTTTAGTGACACTCCTAAGCACACTTTTGAGAAAGTACAGACTACTGGTTATTGCTTTAGTACACATTAATTTAAAAGACCATGATGTTACAAAAAAAGGTATGCCACAAAATCCACTTGAGCATTACTGGATATTGTTTTAGATCCAAGAGGGCAGCCGTGTTGGTCTGAAGCAGTTGAACAAAGCAGGAGTCTAGGTGCACCTTTAAGACCAACCAAGTTTTATTGAGAACGTAACCTTTCTTGTGCTCTCTAAGCACACTAAGCTCACGTTCTCAATAAAACTTGATTGGTCTTAAAGGTGCACCTTGACTCCTGCTTTGGATATAGTTTTGTCCACATAGACGCTAGTATGTATAACTGGAAAGTCATACAAGAAACACAGAGGGCTTTCCTATGACAGTTATTCAGTTCTGTTGAGAATGATTTCCCTTATAACATTTTCACTGTTTTCCAATACATCTAGCAAAAGATTCTGCTGACTGTAAATAGAGCCTATTTGTCTCATGATTATTTTCACTTATTATGTACTGAAGACCTTTACTGCTAATAAAATATTAGAGATAAAGCAAATGCATGCACAGCGTAATAGGTCTGAAGCAATAAAGGGATATCGCACTTGCAAAGGAAAAATGGCAAAGACTGTCAGTTCAGTAAAGCTGTCAAATAGTCTAAGATTCCAGAAGATTTTAAGAGATTTTTCCAGTCCAAAAGGTAGACATGGGAACCTCCAAAGGGCATGATTAATGGCAAGAACTAAAGAACTGGCAACAGCAATTCAACAGGCCTGGTCTCTGCTCCCCCTTACCAGGCACGTTCATTTTATTTATAATCAAGGCTATCACAGTTTTTGTTCATTCGAGTGCACACAAAATAAACCATTTGACATTTTGCCGAGTGGCCATTTGGGGGGGGGGGGGGGGAGAAATCTAAATTCTTGGGAGCCTACATTACCGTGTGGAAGATTTTATTATGCTCATTCAGTTTTAGCACAGAATATTTGGGAGTTTCAAAGACTCATTTTTATTCAAAGTTATAGCTCATAAAACTATCAAAAGAAGGGATGGTGGGCATCCATCAAGCATCAATGACACAGCCCAAAAGGTCAGCCTGCTCATCAACCACTCCTGTCCAATATTACTCAAGAGAAATTACTAAGTATGAATAAACAATCAACTAGTCTTTACATCATACCCAGGAAACAGACTGTGCAATTACTCCTAAGCAGCATTTTTACTTCAAAGAATTGCTCACTTTAATTTTTGTGTTATCCTGAAATCTTACTTCATAGATTAGACTTCTCATCATTGGTTTTGATCCTGCATACAGCAAGCCGTAGCCTATGGTGCTTCAGGATCACCTGCATTTCAAATTTAAAATGGTGGGTAGACATTGGCTTACACCCAACATCTGGAGAGGGGAATCAACCAAAACCACCACCCTCTTCTTCGGAAGGCGGAAGTTCCCTTAAATCTCCAGAATTGTGCTGATGTATGCCAAAGCATTCATTAAAGGATCCATGTAATTAAACAGTCCCTTTCAATATAATTCCTACAAAATCTCTCTCAAGCATTCTTCCCCATTCATGAATAATTAGATGTAAAGACAGGTAATTTTCTCCCTCATTGGCATCTAAGAGAAGACAGAACTACTTTTAGGTTTCCGAAAGTTGTGACAAAAACATACACAGGAAAAAATGTTAATGCATAATAAAGCCTTAACACTTCACAGTGTTCTTGCACCTGAATCTTCCAAGGCAGTTTCTGACAGCATCAAATTTCGACACAGTGACCAATGAACACTGTTCCTATTCTTTAATAAGATGACCAATATACTGCCAGCAGTTCAAAAAAGGCATTACGAAAATAGTGAAACACATTTTTAGAGAAGATATATATTTTATAGAAGATGTGTTGCACAACCATGCATCAATATTTGTTTGTTTCAAGCTTGGTTTTCTTATTTCACTGCAAATATTGACAGTTTATTTGTTTAAATCCCCCCAATCAGACATTGTTTCATCCCCATTCAAAACATACTTAGTAGTTATGAAGTACCCTGACCATATGGATGGCAGTGAACAAAGATCTCTTACACAAGGTGCTAAGAAAAATGTTTTCAATGCACACATTAACTTGTATTCCATTTTGATTTTATACACAGCTGGGGTTTTTTTAAAAAGTGAATGGTGAACAATATGATCACATAACCGAAACAAAAAAAATTAAACCTAAGCAAAAACTGATGATATGTCCAATAAAACATTTGAAAGGAGAGCCGCTCCTTTAATTCAGCATCTGAGACCTGACTGAGGTCCCCAAACCAAAAGGTGTCTTTCTCAGCCAGAAACCCAAACGCTGGCCGGCCGCACCCCTTTTGCCACATTAAAACGCTCAATGCGGACGCAATCCATTGAATGCTTAAGCCAAAGCGTTTGAATCGACCCTGATTAATACCCACAGGTTTCCACAGTGCTAAATCGAAGTTTTAAAAATCGGTTCAAAATCAAAGTCAGCCAGCCTCTCAATTCGTCCGCAGACCACTTTTCAACGTTACACCCACTAGCTACTTACCAGCCGCAATGCTGAGCAGCAAGGTGGCATTGGAGAAGAGCAGCGCCAGCAAAAGGTGCAGCGAGGCAGTCATATCTGGGAGGTGTGGGGGGTGCAGCCGGGTGAGAAAGGCAGTGTAATTTCTCAAAAAGCCACGATCCAGACAGGAGAAGGAAACCTCCCGTCTCCAAAGCGTCCTTTTTTATATATAAAACCACTCTTGCCTTACAACAATCCAGTCTGAAAGGGCAAACAGCAGAGGAGCGGAGCTGCCCGTGGTCTCACTCCATTACGCCAATCCGTCTTCATGTTTCACGTCTTCGCTTCCCTTCTTGGCTTTTCTTCTACAAAAGGAGCTTCGGGGGGAAAGCGTGTTGCCCCAAAACGGGCAAGTCACCATTGAGGAAAAAAGAAAAACAGAGCACTTATACACACGAACAGAGGTCGTTTTGTACAAAAATAGGTGGTGGAACTCATCCAGGGATTGTTATGCAGCTGCACCTCCTATTCAATGGACAAGATAGATGGGGAGGAGAGGGAACCGTCAGAAAGGTTCAGGAGCTGTGCTCCTGTGAGCTCCTACTGAATTCAAGGCCTGCACATAAACACCCCTAAATCCCCAGATTTACTTCTCAGGCCTATCAAAACAACCCGATTTGAAAAGCATCCTTTTTCCAAAGAGGGGAAAGAGAGAAGTGGGGGGAAAAAATCGATTGTCACTTAGGAGCAGCTAATTCCAAAATCTCCCCCCTCCCTTGAAAAAAAAAAAGAACACCAAAAGGCAAATCCGGATTGCGGGTTTTAAAGGCCCAGGTTTCCAAGGAAGGCAAATCCGGATTGGGGTTTTAAAGGCCCAAACTTCCAAGGAAGGCAAATCCGGATTGCGGGTTTTAAAGGCCCAGGCTTCCAAGGAAGGGGGTGGGGTTTGGAGGAAACACCCCTCCAAATATATATATATATATTTTTTTTTTTAAAGATCTCTCCCCCTGTGGGAAGAGGAGAGGCTCCCCCGCCAGTCAAGTCACTTCACATTTAAAAACAACAAGGCGGCGTCGCCTCCCGGACAAGGAATGTCCAGCGCCTGTTGCCCCATAACTGGGACGTGAAGGACCCCTTGAAGAGCCCGAAAAGCCGCCCCGACCTAGCAGGGGGAAGAGGAGGCGGCCAAGGGCTGCTGCTGCGGCTGCTTCTCGGCGGCGTCTCCGGCGCTTCTCGGCATCCCCCGGCGGGGCCTTGGCTTCCCTGAGCCTCTCTCGCGGGCCGGGAACGAGGGGGGACGCGGCCTCTCCTCCCCTCACGGCGCCTCGTCGGCGGGGCGGCCTGTCATGCCCAGCTTCTCCACACGCCTGGTGGGGCCCGTCGTCGCCGCCGCCGCCGCCGCCCTCAGGGCGAAGTGTGAGGCGGGAAGGAGGGCGAGGAGTTCTCTCACGCCGCCTCTCCCGTCCCCGGCGGCGGCTGGGCTGGCTGGAAGCGGCAGCAGCGGCGGCGCCCCCTTTCCTCCCTCAGACCAGACACAAAGGGGAGTCGCCGCTCAACTGCCAGCCTCAGCGCCCGGCCCCTGGGCGCCGCCACGCCCCTGCCCCGCCCCCTGCCCCGCCCCCTGGCTCCGGGCAGCCGCTCTCCGACCACCGAAACAAAGGGGAGTTGCCGTTCAACTGCCAGCCTCAGCGCTGCCCCGCCCCCTGGCTCCGGGCGGCCGCCCTCCGACCATAGAGGCAGAGGGGGAGAGAGCGGACTCGCCGTCCCAGCGACGCCCACTCGCGGGCGTGGGGAGGAGAGGGAATGTCGGTCGGCCGGCCGCACCGATGTGTTGGGGAGGATTCCGCGTTTGCCGGATGGTGGCGTGCAAGGAAAGTGACGTGGGAGGGAGGGAAAGAGATGATGGAGGAGGAGGAAGAGGAGGAGGAGAAGAATTGCAGATTTATACCCCGCCCTTCTCTCTGAATCAGAGCCTCAAAGCAGCTTACAATCGCCTTTACCTTCCTTCCCTGAGAGAGTTCTCACAGCAGCTGCCCTTTCAAGGACAACTCCTGCAAGAGAGCTATGGCTGACCCAAGGCCATTCCAGCAGCTGCAAGTGGAGGAGTGGGGAATGAAACCCGGTTCTCCCAGATAAGAGTCCACCACACCAAACTGGCTCTCCAATTGGCGCTGTCCAATCTCTTATTTGTTGTTATTTGGAGATCTCCCCCAACTTCAGGGCTTTCTTTGAGCAGGAATGCACAGGAAAGCAGTTCCAGTTGGCTTGGTGTCAGGGGGTGTGGCCTAATATGCAAATGAGTTCCTGCTGGGCTTGGAAGGTGATTTGAAGAGAGGCAGCAGACAGCCCCATAGCTAGGGGCTGCAGGGGGAGGGGGCATTGGGGCCATGCAGGAGGGGCCCTTTAAATTGTGCAGGAGGCTGGTGACTGCTCCTGCCAACCCTCCTGCATAAGTTAGACCCCACTGATCAGCTGATTTCTGGGCCCTATAAACGGCATGGGAGGGGCAGCAGCTGCTTCCGGATGCCCCTCCCATGTGATTTAAATCACGCAGGAGAGAGGCAGCAGCCTGAAGGTGAGGGGCCACCCAAAACTGTCAGGGGGCCAGGCCCCATGGGCCCCTGGTTAGCTACGGGCCTGGCAGCAGATACTATGTTGAAAATGTGGTACCTCTGCCTAAAAAAATAGCCCCCCCCCCAGAGCCCCAGATACCTACAGATCAATTCACCATTATACCCTATGGCAGGGGTGGCCAATGGTAGCTCTCCAGATGTTTTTTGCCTACAACTTCCATCAGCCTCAGCCAGTATGGCCAATGGCTGGGGCTGATGGGAGTTGTAGGCAAAAAACATCTGGAGAGCTACCATTGGCACCCCTGCCCTATGGGAATTGGTCTCCATAGGGAATAATGGAGTGCCCAGCAAACGTTTCCCTTCCCCCTCCCCCTCTCTGATGACATTAAAGTGGGGGGAGGGCCTCCAAACCAGGAGATCCCCTGCCCCCACCTGGGGATTGGCAACCCCACCCCCCTCCAAAAATAATTGCTTTTGGGCTCCATTGTTCAAACCCCTGTGAGAAGTTTGCTGAACTCTAAGGTTTGACAAACTCTCTAATATTTCCCCCCATCTAAAATTGTGAAATAATCAAAACATCTAAAGCAGACAGATGGAAATCTTCCTCATGCCACTGTGGCCACGTAGGAGAAAGTAATCTAAAAAATTTGATGAGAGTCAGGTTTTATTACGACATTTATAATTCAAGAAGCATTTTCAGGTAGGTGCTGCGCTGATATAACTTAGTCCACCTTCCAGTGATATCAGGGGTGTGTGGCATATGCAAATGTGTTGTGCTAATGAGCTCCGGCACCTCGTCTACTAAATGACCCCTGTTGTGGCCTAATATGCAAATAGGTCCTGCTACAAAAAAAGCCGTGGATTCGCTCAGGGCCAGCCCAAGGTTTTTGGAACCTTTGGCCAATGTTTCCCAACCCATTGGCTCACAATTCTTTCCTTCCTCCTTACTTTTCCATGCCCTGAGTAGCTCTTACCAGTGCTTCAGCCTTCGTCACCCTCACCTTCCAGCTCTTACGGTAAAGTTACTAGTTGCCAGGCAGATTTTATCCCTCCAGTGTTGAAAACAGACTTGGAGGCAAGTACGTGAGATGCCAGCATGGAGGATGAAGAGAGAGAGAGAATGATGCAAAAGCCGCAGGTAGCCATTAGGGAAGTCTGGCCTGTGACCGCTCCCAAAGGTTTCCCAGTCCACTTTGGGGTCACGTCTCACAAGGATGGAAACACTGCTCTTGTCTACAAAGGAGCCCTGTGACATTAATGATTGTTGGAATCAGCCTTCGTATGCACATTGTTCTGATCCAGGCGGAGAAACCTGTCCATTGAGGTAGATCCTTCCCACAGATTAGCCTTGCTTCACTGCATACTCTTTGAAGCCAACCTTTGTGCATCTTTGATGTTTCTTATCATATCTGTTAACTAGTGTCATTGGTTTTGCACAGCTGGTTAGCAGCTGGCATCTGCATATCTTGTTTATTTCATCTACCCACGCTGGAGACATTCTTGCCCCCAACAGAATTCCCTTATCTCAGCCTTTGTTACAGAGAGGAGATTCCATTGTTCGTTTGTTTCACATCAAATTCTTCTAATTTTTTTAACCCCTTGTGCCCCTTTTATTTCAGTTCACAGATCGTATACTTTTTAATTTGGGATTAAAATGGAGAAATAACAAAACATACAAAGCAGACAGATGGAAATCTTCATCATGCCACTGTGGCCACATAGGAGAAAGTAATTTTAAAGTTTGATGGGAGCAAGGTTTTATTATGACAATTATGATTCCAGGAGCATTTTCAGGTAGATGCTGAGCTGATATAATTTAGTGCACCTTCCAGTGATGTTGGGGGGGGGTGTGGCATATGCAAATAAGTTGTACTAATGAGCTCCAGCACCTCTTTTTCTACAGAATGACCCCTGGCCATCAGTGTTGGTTTTAGTCTCCCTCACTCTTTCTCGCTGTATTTTTCATGTTACCCCTTTTCTGCTCTACACTCAGGCTTCCTCTGTCTGTTTGGCTTTGCCTCCTGCAACAGCCATTTCGTAGTTGCGCCACCACCGACGCGTCTGCCAGCTTCCAAAAGTGCCCACTGGCTCAAAAAGGTTGGACACTCTTGATCTAGAGGACAATTCCAAGACTGCAGTGACTGTGTTGTGCAGATGCTAGTCTGAACAACGTATGAAGGATACTGAGCTGGATTGGCTGCTGCCACCTTTTGCCGGCTGGGAACCTGAGCCTACTTTCTCTATCCCTTCCATCTCCGTGCCAGGGTACCTGTGGAATGTAACCTTCCAGGGGGAAGGAAAAACAGTCTTAAATTCAGCAGGTTCACTTTCCCACCGTGTAGAAGACCTCCCCAAGACAAAGGTGAAATGAAAGAGTTTGACAGGCGTTACCCACATAGCCTGATCCTCTGCTCATTTTCTAAAAAGCTAGTCTTCATAATGAGTGTTACTCTTAAGTAGGTGCACATAGGTTTACAGTACAGGTTAGCAGGAGCACACAGGTACGCAAGGTGCTTTAAAGACCTTTGCGTTCCCCAACGGGACCAAAACTACCTTGGAAAATTAAATTTGTCTGAGAGAAAGACTTAAAGCATTATGGATATGGACCAGAGCAGAAGTGGCTAGGGCTGCCAAGTTTCCGGGCCGCGTGGGGATTCAGCCGCCCCCAGAGGTTCCCAATCCACCAGGCCACATTGGGCTGGCAGGGGGGAGCCTCTCCTGATGTTGCCGCTGCAATGATATCACTCACAGTGACATCATCGCACCAGCGACGTTGCGTGCCGGGCTGTTTCTAGGAGCTTCCAGGAAAACTCTATGGTTTTCCCAGATGCTCTAGCAATTCTGGAGGGAAAACTCCCATGTTGCCACGCATGCAAAAACAGTCCCAGCTGTGGGGGACTTGGCAATCCTAGGGGTGGCTAACCTTGCTTCATGTAACAACCGCATAGAATAAATGTCAGATGTCTGAGAGCCTCAAGATATGGCCATCAGATGTTTGAGGGAAGGAGGAAGGGAGAGATGGAGGAAGAAGGAGGGAGGGAAGGAAGGAGGGAGGGAGGGAAGGAGTGAAGAGAGGAAGGAAGGAAGGAAGGAAGGAAGGAAGGAAGGAAGGAAGGAAGGAAGGAAGGAAGGAAGGAAGGAAGGAAGAAGGAAGGAAGGAAGGAAGGAAGATGGGGGAGGGAGGTGAGCAAAAAGCAACTTTAATGCATTCTCCTGACTGCCAGCTGGCTTGGCGAAGCGATTTAAAGAGAGAAATGCATTTTCCAAGTTGGCCGACAGGGTGTTGGGGACTTCAAGAGCCACACAATATGTGTGAAAGAGCCACATGTGACTCCCAAGACGCAGTCTGGCCACCCCTGGACCAGGGTCTTTCTGACCCTAGGAAAGTTTATTCCCTGATTTGTGGGTCCATTGAGGAGAGCGGTTCCATGGGGCAAAGGAAAGGAGACTTTCTGCTTCTTCTATCAGTGAAGATTTCATCCCAGCCTCCCAAGCCCATGTGGCTATGACGCCATGCCAATCCTGAGAGCCTGGAATCAGCTTTCCCAGAGTTGGAAAGAACTGTGGGTGGAGGGAAGTTCTTCAATTCTGCCTCCATACATTGTGATAGCCCACTGCGTTATCATCACGCTGTGGTTTTCATTATACCCTGACAAACAAATGAGTGATATGCAGGGGTGGAATTCTAGCAGGAGCTCCTTTGCATATGAGGCCACACCCCTCTGAAGTAGCCAATCCTCCAAGTAGGGCTGCCAAGACCCCAGGCCAGGTGGGAGTTCCCCCGCTCTTAAGGTTCCCAACCCGCCAGCCCACACTGAACCGGTGGGAGGAACCTTCCCCGACGTCACTGCTGCAGTGACGTCACCCAGAAGTGACATCATCACACTGGCAATGCCGTGTGCCAGCCGCTCTAGGCGTTTCCGGGAAACTCCATGGTTTTCCCGGATGCTATAATAATAATAATAATAATAATACATTTTATTTATATCCCTCCCTCCCCACCGGAGCAGGCTCAGGGCGGCTCACAACACATTAATCCAATATACAATAAAATCATACAATTCAATAGTTATTACACTATAAAACCAACATTTAAACATTTCTATTTAAAATTAACATTTCTGGTGCTATATTGCAAATTTAATTATGATTGTAATGGCTCTAGCAATTTGGGAGGAAAAACTTTATGGCCAGAGGCTGCGGGGGACTTGACAACCTTATCCAAGGCTCTTTTTTGTAAGCTCTTGGAGGACTGGCTACATCAGGGGGTGTGGCCTCATATGCAAAGGAGCTCCTGATAGAATTCCACCCCTGGTAATATGCAATATTCCTGCACATGCAACGTATCCTCTGAGTCTAGGCACATTTCTTTGGAGTTGAGTTCCATTGTACTCTGTGGGGTTTTCTCCCAAGGAAGAGCAGACGATATGGCAGCTTCAGCTCCCTGGCTAATCTGCCACAAAGCACAAGGGTTGAATTCTTACCATATTCTCCGGAATGATTGCCTAGCGCGTGATGAGTCTGGAGCAGACACTTTTAGACATAGCAGTATCTCGCTGCTGTGCCAAAACCCAAGTGTTGCAATCGAGCCCAGTGCACCCAAGTTCAATAACAACTGCAGATGAGCTATTGTTGTACCAACATGCTTGAATTTCATCTGAATCTCTCCTCGTTTTTAGATCTGAGTCAAAGAGCAGACTGGCAAGGGACATTTGGGGACAGACCAGGACTGGTGAGGAGAAACTGAAGCAATAGGGGAAGGAAGCAGACGGCAGGAAACGAGAGCGGAGCATGCATCTGTGCTGAGCGACGAAGTTGTCTCATTTATTAATTTTTTTTGCTGCCTTTCTGCCTAATAGGGTTGCCAAGTCCAGTTCAAGAAATATCTGGGGACTTTGCGGTTGGAGCCAGGAGCAAGGTTGTGACAAGCGTAATTAAACTTCAAAGGGAGTTCTGGCCATCACATTGAAAGGGACCGCACACCTTTTCTCCATGCCTTCCCTCCATTGGAAGTAATGAAGGATAGGGGCACCTACTTTTGTGGCTCATTGAAACCTGGAGGGCGTTTTGAGAAGAGGCATCTGATGGTATGCTGAGAATTTGGTGCTTCTACCTCAAAAAACAGCCCCCTCAGAGCCCCAGGTACCCACAGATAAATTCTCCATCGTACCCTATAGGAATTGGCCGGCCCAATGTGGTCTCTATAGGGAATAATGGAGTGCCTAGCAGACTTCCCTACCTCCACTTTCTGATTACCCTGAAGCGGAGCGAGGGTCTCCAAACTGGAGATTGGCAACCCTAAAATTGTCTCCTTTATTATTATTATTTTTTGCCATCCTTCTGCCTTACGGAACTCAAGGTGGCTTACAATGTAAATAAGGAACCACCATCAAGATACATAAAAGACTGTGATTTAAGGTCACAGTTCAGGACAGCCAAATAGATAGAATAATTAAATTAGTCAAATAGTATCCTAAATAAACCTCCATTTAGAATGAAGGAATTTGAATCCCTAACACTGCAATCCTAAACAGGGTGACACGCTTCTAAACCTGTTGAAGTAAAGTCTGGGTTTTTAAACGGAGTTGCCAGATCCAGGTTGGGAAACTCCTGGAGATTTGGGGAAACAGGGACCTCAGTGGGATACAATGCCCTAGAGTCCCCCCTCCAATGCACCCCTTTTCTCCAGGGGAGCTGATCTCTGTAGTCTGAAGATGAGGTGTAATTCCAGGAATCCCCAGGTCCCACCTGGAAGATGGCATCCCAATTTTTTTAAAGAAATAGTTATTTTAATCATTCTAAACATGTAAGTCATTCTAAACATGAAGAGTAATGGGGATAAATCTATCTATCCTGTCTATGTTTTAAAAAAACTAAATAGACCATTGCTGAATTGAAGGAATGATGGCAGTTTTCCAGTTCTTAGCAATCATAGAATCATAAAAACATAGAGCTGGAAGGGACCCCCTGCACAATGCAGGAAACTCACAAACACTTCCCCCCTAAATTCCCAGGATCTTCATTGCTGTCAGGTGGCCGTATAGCCTCTGTTTAAAAACCTCCAAGGAAGGAGAGCCCACCACCTCCCGAGGAAGCCTGTTCCACTGAGGAATCGCTCTAACAGTCAGGAAGTTCTTCCTGATGTTGAGTCGAAAACTCTTTTGATTTAATTTCAACCCATTGGTTCTGGTCCTACCTTCTGGGGCCACAGAAAATAATTCCACACCATCCTCTATACGACAGCCCTTCAAGTACTTGAAGATGGTGATCATATCACCTCTCAGCTGTCTCCTCTCCAGGCTAAACATCCCCAGCTCCTTCAACCTTTCCTCATAGGACTCAATGCACATCTTTGCAGCATACAGCAGTAAGGAGATTCTTTCGATTGTTGCAGAAACGTATTTATGTGAGACCCAATCAATACCCAAACATATTAATGATTTAGGTCTTTGGTAATCAGGTTGTAATACTTGATCGAATATATTCTACTAACTTTTGTGGATTTATATGGGTATTGAATTTGATTTCTCAGCTTTGGAGCTTTAAGTGCTGTTGATACATGGCGTCTTGATTTGTGTTGTCATTTTCTTTTCTTTTTCCTTTAAAACACAATAAAATGTTAATTTACAAAAACTAAATAGACCAGCAGTGCCTGCTCACAAGAAAGCCTTTCCCACCGATTGGATGTTTTATCATGCTTTAAACCAAAAGCCCCTAAAAGAACCTTTATAACAAACAAGTTTCTCAAATGATAAAAACAAGATATGCAAAAGGCCAATCATGCAAACGAAGAAGAATCTTTTGCCATTCAGGTTTTTTAAAATTCCTCCCCCCCTTGTTTCGCAATGCAGCTTCTTCAGGGGAATCTTCTGGTCTTTTGATATTTTCACAAGAACGCCGGGTCTTTCAACCTGGGCCGCACCATACAGAACAACGGCCACCACACCTCTGGCAGTGCCCATAAAAGCAGCCTGCCTGCGGAGAGAGCATGCAGCTGGCTGGGCGGGGAAGCCAGCTGGAGTCTTCGGCCAGAAGGCCTCGTAACCTTGGTCTCTTTCTCGATATGCGGCAAGTTCTTATCGGGTCTTCCTGACCTCCGAGGCAGCTGCAATGGAATCTCAGAAGTCAGATGTGTTGAAATAATCAGCTACTGTATTTTCCCACAGATACGAGCGGTTATTGGAATGAGCCGCTTCCTTGGTCTGTGTTCCCAGGATTATTTCTGTAGGCCAGAGTTCCTCCTCCCCTGCTGCTTCATTTAGGGTTGCCAATCCCCAGGTGGGGGCAGGGGATCCCCGGTTTGGAGGCCCTCCCCCCACTTCAGGTCATCAAAAAGTAGGGTTGCCAATCCCCAGGTGGGGGCAGGGGATCCCCCGGTTTGGAGACCCTCCCCCCGCTTCAGGGTCGTCAGAAAGCGGGGGGAGGGGAGGGAAATGTCTGCTGGGAACTCTATTATTCCCTATGGAGATTTATTCCCATAGAAAATCATGGAGAATTGATCCGCGGGTATCTGGGGCTCTGGAGGGGCTGTTTTTTGGGGTAGAGGCACCAAATTTTCAGTATAGCATCTAGTGCCTCTTCCCAAAATACCCCCCAAGTTTCAAAAAGATTGGATCAGGGGGTCCAATTCTATGAGCCCCAAAAGAAGGTGCCCCTATACTTTATTATTTCCTATGGAAGGAAGGAATTGAAAGGTGTGCCGTCCCTTTAAATGTGATGGCCAGAACTCTCTTTGGAGTTCAATTATGCTTGTCACAGCCTTGATCTTGGCTCCACCCCTAATGTCTCCTGGCTCCACCCCCAAAGTCCCCAGATATTTCTTGAATTGGACTTGGCAACCCTATCAAAAAGCGGGGGGAGGGGAGGGAAATGTCTGCTGGGCACTCCATTGTTCCCTATGGAGACTGATTCCTATAGGGTATAATAGAGAATTGATCCGTAGGTATCTAGGGCTCGGGGGTGGGCTGTATTTTGAGGTAGAGGCACCAAATTCTCAGTATAGTATCCAGTGACTCTTCCAAAAATACCCCACAAGATGCAAAAAGATTGAACCAGGGGGTCCAATTCTATGAGCCTCAAAAGAAAATGCCCCTATTCTTCATTATTTCCTATGGAAGGAAGGTATTAAAAAGGGGTGCAGTCCCTTTAAATGTGATGGCCGGAACTCCCTTTGGAGTTCAATTCTGCTTGTCACACCTTTGCGCCTGGCTCCACCCCCAAAGTCCCCAGATATTTTTTGAATTGGGCTTGGCAACCCTAGCTTCACTGATACTGTGCTAAATTACTAGAGGGACAAAACCTGGCTTCTCCCTTCTGTAGGAGAAAGACTTTGATTTCTCTCTGTCTTTTCTCTAGCTAGTGGTTAAGAGCAGCGGACTCTAATCTGGACAACCAGGGCTGATTCCCAGACTCCTCCTCATGAAGCCTGCTGGGTGACCTTGAGCCAGTCACAGTTCTCTTGGAGCTGTTCTCACCGGAGCAGTTCTCTCTGGACTCTTTCAGCCCCACTTGTCTCACAAGATGCCTGTTGCGGGAAGAGAAAGGGAAAGGAGATTGTAATAGGGTTGCCAGGTCTGACTCAGGAAATATCTGGGGATTTTTGGGGTTGAGTCAGGAGAATTTGGGGGGGGGGGGGTGGAGCCAGAAGCAAGGTTGTAAAGCACAATTGGATTCCAAAGGGAGTTCTGGCCATCACATTTAAAGGGACTCCAATCCTTTTAAATGCCTGCCTTCCATAGGAAATAAAGAAGGATAGGGGCACCTTCTTTGGGGGCTCATAGTACTGGACCCCCTCATCCAATCTTTTTGAAAGGGTGTTTTGAGGAAAGGCACTGGATGCTATGTTGAAAATTTGGTGCCTCTACCTCAGAAAATAGCCCCCCTAGAACCTCAGATACCCATGGATCAATTCTCCATTGTAGCCTATGGGAATTGGTCTCCATAGGGTATAATGGAGTGCCAAGCAGACTTCCCTCCCATTTTCTGATGACCCTGAGGCGGGGGGAGAGCCCTCAAACTAGGGATCCCCTGCCCTCACCTGGGGATTGGCAACCACATGGAAACTTGAAACCTGGTTTTCCCTGATCTCATCAGTCTGGCTCTGTAACCACTAGCGCACACCGACTTTTTGGAGGATGACATTAGTGGTTCTAGTCATGAACAAATGCCATGGAAATGGTATCTCGCCACACAGGAGTGGAATTCCAGCAGGAGCTCCTTTGCATATTAGGCCACACACCCCTGATGTAGCCAATCCTCCAAGAGCTTACAAAAAAAAAAGCGCCTTTTAAGCTCTTGGAGGATTGGCTACATCAGGGGTGTGTGGCCTAATATGCAAAGGAGCTCCTGCTAGAATTCCACCCCTGCAGCCATGTATATGCTAAACAGGGACAGAAGCTGACCAGTCGTGCTGATGTCTTTTTTCCAGAGGCGCTACAGATTTCCATGAACTATTTCCAGGCTGATTTCTCACATTGTTTCATGATTCATTGTGAAATGGCGTCCTTGGGGAGATAAACTACGCAGGGACTGATGGGAGGTGGGAGGAAGACTTGATCGGATGAAGCTCACCCCTCTTTCTCAAGCACTGAACAATGTTTCAACTGAGCTGCTAGGATAGGACTACTCAGGGCTTTTTTGGTGGAAAAGGCCCAGCAGGAACTCATTTGCGTGTTAGGCCACACCCTATGACATCACCAATGTTTCACATGGGGTTTTTTGTAGAAAAGGCCAGGCATGGACTTATTTGCATGCAAGGACACACCCTCTGACACTAAGCCAGCTAGAACTGCGTTCTTGTGCGTTCCTGCTCAAAAAAAAGCCCTGAGGCTGCTACGTAAGAGATCTCCCAGAATTACAACTGAACTACAGAGATCGATTTCTGGGGGGGAACAGGGCTGCTCTGGAAGGTAGACTCTATAGCAGGGGTGGTCAAACTTGCTTAACGTAAGAGTTGCATAGAATAAACATCAGATGTTTGAAAGCCACAAGGGAAGGAAGGGAGGGAGGAAGGAAGGAAGGAGGGAAGGATGAAGGGAAGGGATGGAGGGAGAGGGAGGGAGGGAGGAGGGGAAGGGAGGGAGAGGGAGGGAGGAAGGAAGGAAGGGAGGGAGGGGAAAGGAAAGGAAGGGAGGGATGGAGAGAGGGAGGGAGGGAGACAAGTAGATGGGGGGAGGGAGAAGTGGTATTAATCTAGTTAATACCAGTTGTACACCCAAAGCGTGTACAACTTGACCCGGAGAAAGGAACTGTAAATTGGCTTTCAGTTCACAGGTCCATAATTTGCTATGCTGTTTTCTGGAAATACCTCAGAAGGGTTTCACGCATGATTAGCTCGAACAGTTTGAGCGTTCACAGCAGAACGTACATTTGAATCCAGGTTTCCCCAGTCTGCATTCAACCCTCTATCTCCTGCACAGCATGGGCGCTCTAATCATGTAGTATAATCACCTCATGAAAGGCTGGAAGCAGGACGGTAAAAGGATGTCGGGCTTATAGATGAGGAGGAGCCGGCAGGTTGGCCGGCAAGAGATAACATTCACCACAAGAAACGGCTCTGAAGAGGGTGAGAGGTAGCAGAGCACGCTGTCAGCCATTTCTCAGGCTCAGGGTTGCTGAGGGTTGCTGGATCTGTGTTGGGAAATACCTGGAGACTTTGGGGGTGGAGCCAGGAGAGGGCGGGGTTTGGGGAGGGGAGAAGCCTCAGCAGGCTATATGTCATGAGCCCTGATGAGGAGGAGCTGGAAGGGTTAACAGACCTCGAAGAGTTGCCAGCCAGTTCCTCAACTGAACAAACAGCAGCTGGCCCATCAATCACTCCTAGGCACCAGTGTCAGCTGTTGACAATCAATCTCCTCCAAGCTCTCCTCCTTCCACCTCAAGAGTTCAAAGCAGGCTTTGGAAAGAACTTTCAGAGCAAAGACATGAAGCACGCCAATGTTTCAGATCTCTCTGCCCTGAGTTCTAGCAGAGTCACTGCCACCCAAGGAGCAGGCTAATTGAGGCTTCCTTATAGCTCCCACCCAAGATCTGGTAACCTTGTGGAAGCAACAAGTCTATTCTCTGGCTTGCATCCACGCTCCTTCCTGATGCTGACCTGCTTGATTTCCTTGGCACCCTGACCTTTTGGCTTTTGGACATTGACTTCTGATTCCGGTTTGCGATTCTGCATTGGTGACTTGGCTCCTGCTTGACTTCCTGGACTTTGACCTTGGACTGGCTTTGGACTCCTGCCTGCCTGCACCCTCAGAACGTGACACTATAATACAATAGAAGCCACCCTTCCAAGCAGCCATTTTCTCCAGGTAAGCAGAATGTCATCTGGAGACTGGGTGTGATTCCAGGAGGTCTCCAGGCCCCACCTGAAGGTTGGAAATCGAAACGCAACCTCAATCTGGCTGCTGGCCATCTTCTCATAATTCCACCCCCCCCCCCCCCCAAATACATAAACAAATAATAACCCAGTCTCATTCAAAGTGGTAGCAAATTTCTGAGCTGCATGCCAGTCGCCTCTTCAGTGTCTGGACGCAGAAATGTGCAAGTCACCCCAAGCCGCTTCTGGCTTTTAAATTTTATTTTAAAGAAGCCCAAACCATACTACAGAGGACGGTGTGCAACAGCCGTCTGATCACACCAGTTGCCCTGCAGTCAGGATGGGAACGGCTTGTATGGGAGCATTTGAACGCTTTGGGACATTTCTTTTTGAGGCGGCCCGATTTGGGATGTCTTCCATCCGCCCCCAACTGGTTGTCTGTTACCAGCCAAAAAGTCCCTGTTCATCACAAACTCAGTGGCTTTCCTCTTCTGGGAATAGGGTTGCCAATCCCCAGGTGGGGGCAGGGGATCCCCCAGTTTGGAGGGCCCCCCCCCCGCTTTAGGGTTGTCAGAAAGCGGGGGGGGGAGGGGAATGTCTGCTAGGTACTCCCATTATTCCCTATGGAGATTTATTCCCATAGAAAATAATGGAGAATTGATCCATGGGTATCTGGGGCTCTGGGGGGCTGTTTTTTGAGGCAGAGGCACCACATTTTCAGTATTTCAGTATAGCATCTAGTGCCTCTCCCCAAAATACCCCCCAAGTTTCAAAAAGATTGGACCAGGGGGTCCAATTCTATGAGCCCCAAAAGAAGGTGCCCCTATCCTTTATTATTTCCTATGGAAGGAAGGCATTGAAAAGGTGTGCCATCCCTTTAAATGTGATGGCCAGAACTCCCTTTGGAGTTCAATTATGCTTGTCACAGCCTTGATCTTGGCTCCACCCCTAATGTCTCCTGGCTCCACCCCAAAGTCTCCTGGCTCCACCCCTGAAGTCCCCAGATATTTCTTAAATTGGACTTGGCAACCCTATCTGGGAAGGGCTACAAAATAAAAATGAAGAAACTGTTTTATGTGCTTCATTTTTAAAGATAGGGAAGAACAAGAGAGAGAGAAGGGAATTAAAATGATTATGCAGGGGTGGAATTCTAGCAGAAGCTCCTTTGCATATTAGGCCACGCCCCCTGATGTAGCCAGTCTTCCAAGAGCTTACAAAAAAGAGCCTTGTGAGCTCTTGGAGGATTGGCTACATCAGGGGTGTGTGGCCTAATATGCAAAGGAGCTCCTGCTAGAAGTCCACCCCGATATCTGTGTATGTTTTTGTGTGTGTGTGCTTGTGGGTGCACATGTGCCTGTATGCATTTGTGTGCAATGGGTAGGATCCAGCCACCTGTTTCACTCAGTCCCTCTCCTTAATATGACCCTTGTACCATGGAAATAGTTGTTATCAGTGCTTTTTAGGTAGAAAAAGCCCAGCAGGAACTTATTTGCATATTAGGTCACAGCCCCTGACAGCACCATTGTTTCATGCAGGGAACCCAGAAGGAACTCCTTTGCATATTAGGCCACACAGCCCTGATGTGGCCAATCTTCCAAGAGCTTACAGTAGGCCCTGTGCTAAAAGCCCTGTAATCTATTGGAGGATTGGCTACATCAGGGCTGTGTGGCCTAATATGCAGAGGAGTTCCTGCTACAAAGAATGCCCTGCCTTGTAGTCATACTACTTCTGTGTCCATGATGTGAGAATGTAACTGTCACTAGCAGAAGTCCCATTCTCCCGGTGGGAGTGGGGGAATCCCCTGCACTCCCCCCCCCCACTTCCTATTGCCCCTGCTGCTCTGAGTGGCAGGGGGAGATTTTAAAAAAATTGTGATACCAGCTCCAGGATCACCTCATGGAAACGTTGTGGTTCCTTAGAACTACCTGTGTCACTTCTGGTTTTTTTTTTTTTTTAAACAGAAGTGATCTCTCTCCCACAGCCCTCATCTCTCGCTACTAGAGTATTAGCCAATCCTAACAAAACTCAGCATCGTTATAGCTGACAAAATCTGGCCAGCACACAAAACAACTTAGTCTACCAAACAATCCACAAAGCAGAACTCTGCGCACTAGAACCAGAAGTTCTGGTGCTGTAAACAGTTCCACCTGAATTCCTTCGTGACCTTTGACTGGGTCACTGGCTTCGGTGGCATGCAAAATGACGTCTTGGGCGTTGGCTGGATCAGACTGTTTTGAGGAAACAGAGTGTGGAGACGGCCAAGCGTTTTGTTCCTTCATTTCCTGCCCAAGATTGTACCCAAGAATTTCATCCTATTTTCATGCGCTTCTGCCCAATGCTCCCTTTGCAAACAGCATGGTTGCAAGACCACGTTCCTTTCCAATTAAGGCCTGTACATTTACAGAAATGACTCGGTTCCAGGCAGGACTCAGCATTTTGCCTGCAAATGAAACACCACTGTGCTTTGACATTGCTTTTCCATCCCCCCAAGGAGAATGCTTTTTGTTCCTGCTTTGAGGGCTATTACATCCATTAGCATTCCCAGCTAGTGCTTTATAAGCAATACACGGTCCATCGGCAGTTTTTAAAGGGACGTGTACATCTGAAATAACCTATATTGCCTGGCTCTAATGACTGAGCTAAAGAAAAAATACACCGTCAAATATATGATATAAAAAGTTAAAACCTTTTTCAGCTAGAAAATGGGATGTGGATAGCTGGGAAATAACCGGAAACAGAAATGACTGAAGATAGACAAATACAGGGAGGTTTTGGTAGAAAAAGCCCAGCAGGAACTAATTTGTATATTAGGCCACACCCCCTGATGTCACCACTGTTTCACATAGGGCTTTTTGTAGAAAAAGCCCAGCAGGAATTCATTTACACATTAGGCCACAGCCCCTGACACCAAGCCAGCCGGAACTGTGTTCCTGTGTGTTCCTGCTAAAAAAAAAGCCCTGGATAAATGTTTCATTCATGGCCAGAAAGTGAAGAGGCCTCTGCGTCCACTGTGGCAGTGTGATGTCTAGAATGAACCACACTGGAAAATAATTTTCTGATAGAGGGTGCCAGGTACATTGTGTACCTGTTCAGATAGCCAGTTTGGTGTAGTGGTTAAATACCGTGGATTCTAATCTCGAGAGCCGGGTTTGATTCCCCACTCTTCCACATGCAGTTCCTGGGTGGCCTTGGGTCATTCACAGTTTTCTTGGAGCTGTTCTCTCAAGAGCAGTTCTTTCAGGGCTCTCTCAGCCCCACCAAACCTGGTTGTGCGGAGAGGAAAGAAAAGGAGACTGTATGCTGCTCTGAGACGGATTCCCACCTAGCCTTGTCCCCGTCAAGCTCCTCTTCTCCACGGGGCTTCCTTCCGATTTCACACAAGCTGCCCCAGGGGCTGCAACTTGCTCCTCTAAAAATTGGTTTCTGCTTCCCACGGCAAGCGGAACAAGCCACTGCCCCAGGGAAGCTTGTGAGCAATCAGAAGGAAGCGCCGTGGAGAAGATAAGTGTGAAACCAGGACCGATTTCCCACTAGCCTTATGCTGCTCGCACTCTCCTCTTCTCCACGCGGCTGCTGCTGGATTTCGCACAAGCTGCCCCAGACCAGCAAGTTGCCCCGCCTCTCTTCAAGTTCCCTCTGCAACAGGCACTGGCAGACTGGGTCTGAAAATATTGGTTGCCAGGAAACAGAGGGCCCACCCACAATGAGGCTATCAATTAATTTTTTGTAAGAAATAAATAATATATTCCAAAAAATACATGTGGGAAAAGGGTACAATTAAAACTTCTGCAAAATAAATTTTATCAATTTTTTTTTTCATTAAAATAGTAAGACAACGTAAATCCAGTTTGTATCCGGTGGTAATTTCCCACTTCCCTTCAAGATGCAGTCTAAAGCACCAGCCCCAGTGCTACTGCTGGTAAAAAGGGAAAGTAGGGTTGCCAAGTCCAATTCAAGAAATATCTGGAGACTTTGAGGGTGGAGCCAGGAGACACTGGGGGCGGAGCCAGGAACAAGAATGTGACAAGCATAATTGAACTCCAAGAGAGTTCTGGCCATCACATTTATTTATTTATTTATTTTTAAGATTTTAAATTTTTATTGACAACACTTCAACATAAGCATACATACAAAATACACAACAAACATAAAAAAGCGTATATACTTAACCAATACATATCATCTAATGAAGCGTATGAACTAAAACTAATACATATATATATTATCCTGTCAATTCAAAACCCAATTGTTTTGCCCACTCATATATAGGATTCCAAGTTTTCTCACATTCCTCTATATTCCCTCCTCTCAATCTATTAGTTAATAAGTCCATTTCTGATGCTTCTAGCAATTTAAACATAAATTCCTCTCTATTTGGTATTTGAGACGTTTTCCAATATTTAGCGTATAAAATTCATGCCCCTGTAACAATATGAAGCAGTAACTTTTTCACTGTTTTAGATATCGACATTTTACATATATTTAATAAGTATAACTCTGGTATATGAGGGATTTGCATTTTTAATATCTTCTGGCTCCATAGCGATATTTGCACCCAATATTTTTGCCAAATCACATTTCCACCACATATGATATAACGAGCCTTTAACTTTGCAGCATTTCCAACATTTATCAGAAGTATTTGGAAAGGCTCTGGAAAGCTTTACAGGGGTATAATACCAACGGTATACCATTTTGTATAAGTTCTCTTTAAAAAGAGAGGACTTTGTCAATTTCAAGTTATCCTTCCATATTTTTTCCCATACGGTTAATTTAATAGTGTAGCCAAATTCTTGCATCCATTTAACCCAACTTTCTTTTACACTTTCGTCTTGCATCTTCAATTCTAGTAACCAATTATAAATTCTGGAAATCAGTTTTCGATCTGATTCCAACATAATGAGGTCAAATTCATTTAATTTTTTAGAGAAGCCTACTCCCTTATCGACTTTATACCTTGACTTAATTTGCATTTTAAGCCACCAGTCTATTTTAGGATTTTCATCAATATTCAGATCATACTTAGTATCTAGTAAACACTCATACGTATGGTCATCTTCCCAACAAAAAAGGTTTGGTTGTACAGATGCTTCTACGGGGGAAAGCCATCTAGGTGTATATCTATACACTTGACTTTTAATTTCCGACCATGTCTTAAACAATGATTTCCTTACTTCATGTCTAAGAAAAACACTTCCTTTTGTTGGCGCTTCGTACCATATGTACGAGTGCCATCCTCTTACCAAGTTGGCACCTTCCAATGTTAAAAGTCTTTTATTTTTCAATAACAGCCAATCTTTGGCCCAGGTCAGAATACAAGCTTTATGATAAGTCTGCCAATCTGGTAGAGCAAATTCCCCCTTACCTTGCTGTCTTGCAGAACTTTTAACTTGATCCTGGGCTTTTTATTTTGCCAAATAAATCTTGTCACTATGGCCATCACATTTAAAGGGACAGCACACTTTTTAAAATGTCTTCCTTCCATAGGAAATAATGAAGGATAGTGGCACCTTCTTTTGGGGCTCATAGAATTGGACCCCCTGGTCCAACCATTCTGAAACTTGGAGAGTACTTTGGGGAGAGGCACTAGATACTATACTGAAACTTTGGTGCCTCTACCTCAAAAAACAGCTCCCCCAGAGCCCCCGAAACCTCCAGCTCAATTCCCCATTATACCCTATGAGAATCGATCTCCACATAGGGAATAATGAAGTGCTCAGCAGACGTTCCCCCCTTCCCCCGTTTCTGGCAACTCTGAAGTGAGGGATTGGCCTCTCTACTCACGAGTTGTTGCCAGCTTCTTCAAAGTAACACAGACACATCATCCCAAGAGGAAGCCTTTCAATCGGAGACTGAAGCCTCTGGAGGTGGAAAGGCACATGGTCCTCTGGGGGCGGGGCTTCCCCCCACCGGCCAGCTGACGGGGGGCGGGAAGGAGCCTGGGAAAGCAGAAGAACCCCCGCTGGGACCTGGGGATTGGCAAACCTAAGGTAAAGGTAGTCCCCTGTGCAAGCACCAGTTGTTTTTGACTCTGGGGTGACGTTACTTTCACAATGTTTTCATGGCAGACTTTTTACAGGGTGGTGTCCATTGTCTTCCCCAGTCATCACTACACTTCCCCCCAGCAAGCTGGGGACTCATTTTACCGACCTCGGAAGGATGGAAGACTGAGTCAACCTGGAGTTGGTTACCTGAACCAGCTTCTGCTGGGATCGAACTCAGGTCGTGAGCAGAGGGCTCCCACTGCAGTACTGCACCTTTACCACTCTGCGCCACGGGGCTCTTGCTACTTCTGGTAGGGGAGAGGAAAAATAGATAACTATTGATTTTGTATTCTTGTTGAAGTGACACTGAAATATAGGATTGCCAGCAGTGTTCCCTCTAAGCTGAGTTAGCGTGAGCTAGCTCACAGATTTTTAGCCTCCAACTCACAGATTTTTGTCTTAGCTCAGGAAGGATGGCCCCAGAGCACAATAACTGATGCAGTAGCTCACATTAATACCAGCAGCTCACAACTTTAATGCCAGTAGCTCACAAAGTAGAATTTTTGCTCACAAGACCTTGCAGCTTAGAGGGAACATTGGTTGCCAGGTCTGCATTGGAAAATACCTGGAGACTTTGGGGGTGGATCCAGGAGAGGGAGGGGATTGGGGAGGGGAGGGGCCTCGGCATGGTCCAATGCCATAGACTCCACCTTTCCGAGCAGCTATTTTGTCCAGGGGAGCTGATCTCTGCTCGCTGCAGATCAGTTGTAAAAGCAGGAGAACTATGAAAGAGAAACAGATTCCCCTAAAATGGGGTTGCCAGTCTCCATGTGATGGTTTGAGATCTCCTGAGTTTACAACTGATCTCCAGTTGACAGAGATCACCTCACCTGGATAAAAATGGCTGCTTTCGAAGGTTGCTCTATGGCTTTATACCCCAGTGAAGTCCCTCCCCTCTCCAAACCCTGGCTTCTCCTGCAGAAAATGGATGCTTCAGAGGGTAGACTCTATGACATTGTACCCCACTGTCTTCCTCAGGTTTCAGCCTCAGATTGAGGGTTGCCATCCTCCAGGTGGGTTAGAAACCCTAGAGTACCACAATGAGGGGTATATCAAACACCACAAAAATCGTGGCTAAAAAACGAACAAAAATTCACACTCTATTTTTAAACAACAACTCAGTACTTGAAGAAACACTTAATTGGAAATTATATTTAACAACAATTTGTATGAAACAATACACTAAATATAGAAAATCCCAAAATCCATTTTTCAGTAATGGAAAGAAAAAAGGAAGTTTCTCCACACAGCATTTTTGCATGCACTGGCACTTCAATATGTCTGCGGGAGCGGCAGAATTGTTCTTTAGCGTCTAAAGTCGGAAATTGACGTGCATGTTTAAAAGAGACTTTAAAATTCAACCGTTGATCTCACATTACTGGAAAATGGATTTTGGGATTTTCTATATTTAAGTTTGTTCCTTGAGAGGACAGCTATGGTGAACCTGGGCAGTATAATAAAAAGTAGAGACAACAAAAGTATGTATAGTCAAAGCGATGGTATTCCCAGTAGTAATGTATGGCTGTGAGAGCTGGACCATAAGGAAGGCCGAGCACAGAAGAATAGATGCTTTTGAGCTGTGGTGCTGGAGAAGACTCTTGAGAGTCCCTTGGACTGCAAGATGATCCAATCAGTCAGTCCCAAGGGAAATCAACCGTGACTGTTCCCTGGAAGGTCAGATGCTGAAGCTGAAGCTCAAATACTTTGGCCACCAAATGAGAAGGGAGCACTCCCTGGAGAAGATCCTGATGCTGGGAAAGACAGAAGACACAAGAAGAAGGGGACGGCAAAAGATGAGATGGCTGGACAGCATCACTGATGTAACTAGCATGAATTTGAGCAGACTTTGGAGGATGGTGAAAAACAGGAGGGCCTGGCATGACTTGGTCCATGGGGTCGCAAAGAGTCGGACTCAACTGTGCAACTGAACAACAAAATATTTAGTCTATTGTTTAATATGAATTGTTGTTAAATATAATTTTCAATAAAGTGTTTTTTCAAGTATTGAGAATTATTGTTTAAAAATAGTGTAAATTTTTGTTCATTATTTAGCCACAATTTTTGTGTTGTTTGATATATCCTCCAGGTGGGGCCTGGAGATCTCCCATTTTTACAACTGATCTCCAGATAGCAGAGGACAACTCCCCTGAAGAAAATGGCTACTTGGAAGGGTGGCATCTGTGGCATTGTACCACACGGAGGCTCCTCCCCTCCCCAAACCCCGCCCTCTCTTACATCCACCCCAAATCTGGCATGCCCTACTTGCATCCACAGGGGATCTGGCAATCCTAGGTGTTAATTCTACATTTTCCTCTATGGTTGCCATACATACCAGCACAAAGAACATCTCTCTGCCAAGCAACATGCTATTCTTCAGCATTACTGGTCTCAAATTTTTCAAAATGCTTTTTAAAAGACTATTACTATTACTCTCTGAACTGGCTCCCTCTACTGGTTAACTTAACCACAAGAGTGTACAGGTCATTGCAAGCCAGGTTTGGTTTGGTTTTTAACCATTAAAACCTTATGAAATCCTTGACCTGCAATCATATCTGTTTGCCTCTTGATTGCTTTCTTTTTCAGACAGGAGGGATGGAACTGCAATAGCAACAGCAACGTGTTACTGTTGCTGAAGCTGAAGCTCAAATACTTTGGCCACCAAATGAGAAGGGAGCACTCACTGGAGAAGATCCTGATGCTGGGAAAGACAGAAGGCAAAAGAAGAAGGGGACGGCAAAAGATGAGATGGCTGGACAGTGTTACTGATGTAACAAACACTAATTTGAGCAGACTTTGGAGGATGGTGGAAGACAGGAGGGCCTGGCGTGACTTGGTCCAGGGGGTCGCAAAGAGTCGGATTCGACTGTGGGACTGAACAACAACAACAAAAGCGATTAAACTAGGGCCCAATAGGAGAAGGGAGACCAAGGTTTCCTATTCCCACTCTCTGCATGGAAGTTCACCGGGAGAAGAAGTAGTTAGATTTATACCATAGCCCTTCACTCTGAATCTCAGAGTATCAGAGCAGCTTACGATCTCCTTTACCTTCCTCCCCCACAACAGACACCCTGAGAGGTAGATGGGGCTGAGAGGCCTCTCCCAGAAGCTGCCCCTTTCAAGAACAGCTCTGTGAGAACTGTGGCTGACCCAAGGCCATTCCAGCAGCTGCAAGTGGAGGAGTGGGAAATCGCCGCTCTGAGACCCTGGCATTTGAAGTGGAGGGCGGGATATAAATCCATCATCATCATCTTCTTCTTCTTCTTCTCCTCCTCCTCCCAAAGAATCTTCCTTCCCAATTCTCTCTCCCCACAATAGAGTTGGGAAATATCTGAAGATTTCTGAAGGTTTGGGGAGGGGAGGGGCCTCAGCAGGGTAGAATGCCTTAAAGTCCACCCTCCAAAGCAGCCATTTTCTCCAGGGGAACTGATCTCTGTCATCCAGAGACCAGCTGTTATGAACATATGAAGCTGCCTTATACTGAATCAGATCCTTGGTCCATCAAAGTCAGTATTGTCTTCTCAGACTGGCAGCGGCTCTCCAGGGTCTCAAGCTGAGGTTTTTCACACCTATTTGCCTGGACCCTTTTTTGGAGATGCCGGGGATTGAACCTGGGACCTTCTGCTTCCCAAGCAGATGCTCTACCACTGAGCCACCGTCCCTCCCCTTGTTTTTTTTTTTTAATATTCTGTGTGAATTATTTTATTCTATTCTATAATCCTTTGCCATATAATGTCCATATAATGTCATATAATGTAATTCTGGAACATGACAATTGTCAGACTGAAGAGGTCATTAATGCACATCTACAGCCATGTTCAAGATCCAGGTGAGCCATCAAGGTCCACTCAGTTTTTTTTTTTAAATTTTAAACAATTTTATTAAGACATAAAAATAGCTTACAATCCATATAAAACTGAGAAGTTTACAGTTAGAGTCATCAGAAATAACATCGTAAGCTTAGTAAACAAAGTATACTCCCCTTGTTAATTGTGGAAGATCTCCAGGTGCCACAAGAGGCTACCAAACCCACCACAGAACCGGGTGGACCAAGCCAGGGAAACGTTTCAGCTGCCTCACAACATTCCACGGTTGCTTCGTATTGTGTTGCAAGGCCCCGACTGACTCAAAGGTGACTTTTTCCCCGCCTTATCTTTTGCCTGAGTTTTGGTGATGCGCTCTCAGAGTTGTATAAATAAAAAGCAGGCTGCCGGTCTAACCTCTGAGGTTTCACGCTATCAGGCGCCTCGAGATCTGTCATAAAACTATTCCACAATAATCCAGGGCCCTGCCCGATGCAGGCTGATTAAGCACAAAGATGTGCATTTTTTGATAACTAAAAAGAGAGAGAATGTGTGTTGACTAAGTAGGAATTGCTGAAATTGCACAAGAGGCAAAACCTGAGAGCAAATGGTCTTATGAAGTCTCATCGACTACAAGAAGAGTTAAATATTGGCATAAAAGCCTCGCATTTGTCAATGTGAGCTAAAATTGCTTAAGCAGAGCTGCTCTGTACCCAATGTCTAGACTTTAGCATAATTGATGCCAGAGCCTCATAAGGAATCCAAGACCACTGCTATGAGCGCAGACTTATAAGAGTGAAGTCTTCACAGTGCTTTCTAGGACTATGTTATGTATTTGCTGTGTTACGTATTGAAACTCACTGAATTATTATTGCCTAAGCTTGAGACAGGCACTCCTTGCAAACCAGGATCCTGAAGCCTGGAAGAACTGGCCAATCAGGATGCTAGACATGTAACAACTTGTGACAAAGAGATGCAAATTAAGAATTCTGGAGTGAGCCAATCAGGATGCTAGGCATGTAACAACTTATAAAAAAGAGATGCAAATGGAGGATTCTAGAGTAAGCCAATAGGAGTAACTGTTGCCTGCTAAAGGAGGCGTATTTAACTCAGCCACAGGGCACCTTTCCTTTCTTGAGGAGGGCAGGCTTGGAGATGGGAGAGACTTCAATGGGACATAATGCCATAGAGTCCACCTTCCAAAGCAGCCATTTTCTCCAGGCAAAATTATCTGTTATCTGGAGATCAGTTTGCAATCTGAAGTGTGCATGCACCCTTAATATGCGAAGGAGTTCCTGCTACAAAAAAAGCCCTGCATCCATACAACTGTTCCCCACAGAACTCTTCCTTCTCCCCTATCCACAAGTGCCCACCGTTGTTGCTAGGCAACTTCTGCTGGCTTTCGGTAACTGGCATCGAGCTGTGCCCTGTTTTCAATAGTCTGTTTTAAGTATCTTTTTTTGTGACTTGGAATTGTTTTAAGTTCAGGAAACGGTGACCTAGAAAACACTTCCACTGAACAATCCAAAGGAAATAAAATTCTGACGCTCCAAGTCATCAGGAATAAATGAAAGATGTCCCGATAAACAGAAATGCCGCAAGATAAAGTCATGTGGTCGCTTAACAAAGGAACTTCTTATCACTTGGCCAGACTGTGTAGCTCTTATATGCATCCGTGCAGGTCTTTTCAGTAAAATACAGATATCCTATTGTTCCCCAGAGTGGTGTATGACCTTTTAAAAATGTGTTAGTGTGTACAACCCAGCCTTTCCTGCTAGGCTTTAACATGTGAGCTGAATACAACACATGCCTAAATTAGCCACAATCTAGATCCAGTCACCAGCTAGTTTGGTGTAGTGGTTAAGTGTGCGGACTTAACAAAGTGTGTGGACTTAACAAAGAGTTGCTTAACAAAGGAACATCTTATCACTTGGCCAGACTGTGGACTTAGACTTTTATCTGGGAGAACCAGGTTTGATTCCCCACTCCTCCACTTGCACCTGCTGGAATGGCCTTGGGTCAGTCATAGCACTTGCAGGAGTTGTCCTTGAAAGGGCAGCTGCTGTAAGAGCTCTCTCAGCCCCACCCACCTCACAGGGTGTTAGTTGTGGGCGTGGAAGGTCAAGGAGATTGTGAGCTGCTCTGAGATTCGGAGTGGAGGGAGGGATATAAATCCAATATCATCATCAGTTTGGTGAACCAGTTTGGTGTAGTGGTTAAGTGGGTGGACTCTTATCTGGGAGAACCAGGTTTGATTCCCCCCTCCGCCACTTGCACTTGCTGGAATGGCCTTGGGTCAACCATAGCTTTTGTAGTTGTCCTTGAAAGGGCAGCTTCTGTCCGAGCCCTCTCAGCCCCACCCACCTCACAGGGTATCTGTTGTGGGGGGAGAAGATATAGGAGATTGTAAGCCGCTCCGAGTCTCTGATTCTAAGGGCGGGGTATAAATCTGCAGTCTTCTTCCCAACCAAGTACTTGTCAGAATCCACCCTGCTTAGCTTCTGAGATCCGGCTTGCCTGGGCTATCCAGGTCACAGCTACTAGTAGCTATTTTGTTATGCAAATACTACATTAGCAGGGGTGGCCAACAGTAGCTCTCCAGATGTTTTTGCCTACAACTCCCATCAGCCCCAGACATTGGCCATGCTGGCTGGGGCTGATGGGAGTTGTAGGCAAAAAAAAAAAAAAAAACTGGAGCGCTACCGTTGGCCATCCCTGCTATAGTCTTTTACGAATAGGTCCGTATAATGACCCTTTTCTGCACTGAGAGTGTATAATTTCTTTACCCGAAATGCATGACGTTTGCCCATTTTTTGACTGCCAATTACCTCACAGGGTGTCTGTTGTAGGGGGGGGAAATATAGGAGATTGTAAGCTGCTCTAAGACTCTGATTCAGGGAGAAGGGCGGGGTATAAATCTGCACTCTAATGTTACTTGGGCACTGCAGGGGTTCTCCCATCCATGGCACCCACCACCACCTTTTCTGGCACCCACCAAGTATTTTTAATTACATGTGTTATGAGATTACTGTTATACACTGCCCTGTCTTGGCAGTGGGAGGGCAGTCTAAAATATGATGAAACAAACAAACATTCTTGGGGGATGAGCTTTTGAGAGAAATCTTGACAAAGGGAACTTTGAATCCTGAAAGTTCGTTCTCTGAAAATCTTGGTCTCTGAGGTGCTACTGGACTCAAAATCTAGCTGTACAAGCTGGTCAACTCTCAACAAAAGCCTATTTGCCTCCACAAAGTTTTTGAGATCTTTAAGGCAACTCACAGAACTCAGCTGTGTTCCTCTGCTTGCTTCTACTAGTAACAATCAAAGCTTATGCATGAGGATGGTGGGGGGTTTAGAGACCAAGTCCTATGAGGAAAGGTTGAAGAAGCTGGGCATGTTTAGCCTGGAGAGGAGGTGGCTGAGAGGTGATATGATCACCATCTTCAAGTACTTGAAGGGCCGTCAGATAGAGGATGGTGTGGAATTGTGTTCTGTGGTCCCAGAAGGTAGGACCAGAACCAACGGGTTGAAATTAAATGAAGAGTTTCCAGCTCAACATTAGGAAGAACTTCTTGACCGTTAGAGTGGTTCCTCAGTGGAACAGGCTTCCTCGGGAGGTGGTGGGCTCTTCTTCCGTGGAGGTTTTTAAACAGAGGCTAGATGGCCATCTGACAGCAATGAAGATCCGTGAATTTAGGGGGAGGTGTTTGTGAGTTTCCTGCATTGTGCAAGGGGTTAGACTAGATGACCCTGGAGGTCCCTTCCAACTCTACGATTCTAATTTGGGCATAGCACGTTTGCAAAGTATCTTGAGTAAAGCTCTTCCACATCCCCCCTCCCCCAATTTAAGAAGTACTCGTCACAATTCCACAAAATTAAATGGACACAGTTACAATTTCGGTGGTGAAGAAGAAACGTTAAAAAGCTATGCAAAACCAGCATTTTTATTCAGAATCCTTATGAAGGGATCTACTGTAGAAAAGTAATTTTCCCCAGCGCAGATTAGACTTAGAACTGGGATGGGGGGGATGGACTGCACTGAGTTAAGTATACAGAATTTATCAGCTTTGCCTAGCCATGGGGGAAATTGCATGTTTTAAAAGAAAGTGACTTCGTAAGCGCGTGTCCTGGGGAACAACAAAAATATGACAAAAGCCGTCTTGGAAAAATTGCGGCTTCTCTCTTTTTAGTCGTCTTCAGGCTCCTCTTTAATTTTCTTCTTTTTCTTCTTCTTCTTCTTCTCTGTGTTCTAGAAAGAACAAACAATGCAGTGTGTTGCTGCGCTTGACTTATGGTTACACCTGAAATAACAGTTAGTGGCTACTCTTTGCAAAAAAGAAAGAAAGAAAGAAAGAAAAAGCAAGCAAGCAAAACATTCATTTACTGTAGGGGAAAATGAATGGCAGAAGCAAAGTCGTGTTCGACCTGCATTTAGCAGCTAACCCTCTTTAGAAGAGACGCACAAAGAACAGCAGGAATCCATGGTTACCACCGGCATAGCCCTAATGGAGTGAGTCTTCGGCACTAGGCAACAAGACCAGCTCCCATCTCTGAGTACCTCAACCGAGCAGTCGTCCTTCCTCCTGTTTGGGGAAGGGCCATCTGCTTCAGGTGAGGGTGGTTTCTCGGGGTTGTGAAACGCGAAGCTTGAGATGGTGAGGAGAGGCTCACTGCTGAAACACTGGAAAGACCCCCACCATCTGTTTGCACAGTCCTCCAGGTCATTTTCATAACAACGTAACCAGGGGTGGAATTCTAGCAGGAGCTCCTTTGCATATTAGGCCACACCCTTCTGATGTAGCCAATCCTACTGGAGCTTACAGTAGGCCCTGTAATAAGACCCCTGTAAGCTCTTAGTGGATTGGCTACATCAGGTGTGTGTGACCCAGGGGTGGAATTCTAGCAGGAGCTCCTTTGCATATTGGACCACACACCCCTGATGTAGCCAATCCTCCAAGAGCGTACAAAAAGGACCTTTGTAACCTCAGCTACATCAGGGGGTGTGTCCTAATATGCAAAGGAGTTCCTGCTGAATTCCACCCCTGAATGTAACCCCAGATCTATGTGTCACCTCGTAGGTTGGAAACAACAGCCGCTGAAGACACCTTTAAAACCCCCCAGCTCAGAAGGCCTTTTGAAAATTGAGTTCTCAATTATAAAACATCAGGCCTCAGATTCAGTGGGAGCTCACAGGAGCGCAGCTCCTGAACCTGAGAGTTCCACCTCCTTGTCCACCGAATAGTAGGTGCAGCTGCATAACAATCCCTGGATGAGCTCCACCACCTATTTTTCTATAAAACGATCCCTGTAAAATATCATGCTAAACTGTTACTGTTCCAGAAGCTTGTTAGCAGCCTCTGAGCTGAGAGTATATTCTCGTCTGCTTGCGGGTATTTCGCCCGGGGGGGGGGGCAGACAAGTGAGCTGAAGGGCTCTTGGCTCACAGCCAAAGGGGGGGCAGCTCACTGAATCTGGACCTACCCAAGATGCATTTTTGAAAAAGTATCAGTTAAATTTTTGCAAATACATCAAGCGATAGAAGAGCACAGCCATTTCTTTCTACTGTTCCTGTCTTCAAGGGTTTGGGGGATCCTTTAAAAAAATGGGCAGAAAGTCACCTTTTAGAGGTCACTCTTGCATTGACCTCTAAAATTGGGCATTTAGTAAGATTCTAGGCTTGGATCCAGCCCTATGCATGTTTGCGTTCCCCTTCTTATTGCAGCCCTCCCTCCCTCCTCATTCTCAGAGGTTCATGGGTCTCTGGGTCTCACGAGGCCTCCCCCCCAAAACCCATAGGAAAAGCTTAAGAAGATGGGGCACTAAGTGACCTATGGTGGCAACCAGGTCTGGCCCTAGACTGTCTGGCACCCTAGGCACGGCTAACTTCTGGTGCCCCCCCCTGCACTGATAACATCCCCGTCACATGATGGGGGGTGCCCACTTTCACCCCCCCAAAAGGCTGGCCCCCTAGGCAACTGCCTAGTTCGCCTAGTGGCAGGGCCGGCCCTGGTGGTACCAGAAAAGCAGTGAAGATCTTGTCTGTGATGTCTGCTTTGGCTTGGTTGGTCCAAGCTCCTGCCATTCAACATGGCTATGGATTTCTAGTGACTCCCCTACCACTTGCTTGGCCTTCCAGCAGTACTCAACAAGACAAAGGATGGAAAAGAGTCCAAGAATGGAAAAAGAAAAACATGCACCACCAAACAGTTAACAGATCGTCAGCAACGGGTATCCTCTGAAGAGCTGAGGCTGCCGAAAAGATCTGACCATTCTATAGGTCCCTCACCTCCACTGCTGTGCTGGTCGTTGGCTGTTCTTCCTCCTCTTCTTCCACCTCTTCTACGAAAACCACCACCTCCTTTTGTTTCTTCTTTTTCTTCTTCTTGACAGGTTCCTCCTCCTCTTCTGGCAACTCTTCTGGCTCTTCTACATACCGGGGGGGGGGGGGGGGGGAGAATAATCAGAAATGAAGCCTTAGGTGGCCATCAAACAAAGACGTCCCAAGCAAGCCAACCACCATAAAACAGCATATGGGGGAAAATAGACATGGCAGGAGCAACCCAGAGCTCCGCTCCAAAACTGAGCAGAATGTAGCAAAGGCACTAGTGAGGAATTCTTAAGTATGAATAATTAGCAGAAAGTGCAACTGAGGTGTGAGGGGGTGAGAGCTGCAGTGCATAGCATCTGTGGCTTCCTGCTTTCGGTTTCTAGGCACAAAGTAGTGTGCCCCTGAGGAGCCTCGTGCTACAGAGCGGTAAAGCTGCAGTACTGCAGTCTGAGCTCTCTGCTCATGACCTGAGTTCGATCCCGGTGAAAGCTGGGTTCAGGTAGCTGGCTCAAGATTGACTCAGCCTTCCATCCTTCCAAGGTGGGTAAAATGAGTACCCAGCTTGCTGGGGGGAAGTGTAGATGACTGGGGAAGGCAATGGCCAACCATCCTGTAAAAAGTCTGCCGTGAAAACGTGATGCAACGTCACCCTGGGTGAATGATTAGGAACAGCTGGTGTCTAGGAGCTGACAAGTCTTGCCTTGGGCAGTTTGTTCCCCAACATCGTCTTTTCATTCTGCACTGCTGTATTTTGCTCGGGATGTCTTATGCTCCCTGAGTATGCTGGTTTTATGCGGTAGCCTTTCTGAAGTCTCAGCAAGGAAGGTCAGCTATAAATATTTATTTATTTATTCATGTTATCTACAGTCCACCTTTCTCACTTGGACTCAAAACGGATTATAGGGGAGGGACAGTGGTAGAGGATCTGCTTGGTAAGCAGAAGGTCCCAGGTTCAATCCCAGACATCTCCAACTGAAAGGGGTCCAGGCAAGTAGGCGTGAAAAACCTCAGCTTGAGACCCTGGAGAGCTGCTGCCAGTCTGAGTAGACAATACTGACTTTGATGGACTGAGGGTCTGATTCAGAAGAAGGCAGCTTCACATGTTCATATGTACAGAGTGCGTGTCAAGACAACTGACAGATGGGACGTTCAATAAACAGTGCAGCAGAATTCGGGTCACAGAACCAACCAGACGTCTAAAAACAGAACTGAAGCAAAGCATAACTATTAACACCCTGCCCTAAACAGTGCAAAATTCTATAGTAGGATCACGGTTTCAGCAAGCTCTACAGGGTTTCAAACTCATTTGTTACGAGAGCCAGATCAGACATAAATGGGACCTTGTTGGGCTGGGCCATGTTGGGCCGGGTCATGTTTGTACCTATTTAAGATTAGGTAGCAGAGATACAAACTTTACAAAGGACACATACAAACAAAATTAAAGATGTTTTAAAAAACAACATAGAACATTAGCACTCGTTGGTCTTAAGGGTGCTTTCTCTACATTTCTCCCATGGGATCCAGAAAACTGGGCAAAGAAGCTCTGGCTCTTTCCTTCCTTCCCCAGGGGACTAGGAGGGGGAGGAGTCTTAGCCAATGGAAGGAAAAGAGGCTTGGCTCAGTAGCTCCGCTGTATGACTGAGAGCCTGGCAAAGCAAGTTCTTCCTCCTCCCCCACTTCCTCCCCAAGGAAGGAGCCTCAGCCGATGAAGAAGACAGAGGCTTTGCTCTGTAGCTCTTGTGCAACTGAACAAGCCTTGCAAAGCCAGCTGTGATGCAGAGAGCAAGAGAGAGGGAGAAGGAAGCAGACAACAGTCAGTTGCTCGGGGGCCTGATAGGAGCCCTTTGGGGGCCTGATTCAGCCTGGTCCTTTTAACTGGAGATGCTGGGGACTGAGCCTGGGACCATCTGCAAGCCAAACAGATGATCATATCCTGGAGCCGCAATACTACTCCTGGTTCTGAACTGTACGTAGTGCCCAGAATCTGACAGTAAATGATTCAGTCTTTAATGGCACTCCACCTCTGACCGAGATGGACCAGGCTCGCCCAGCCTCAGCAGACCTAAGCAGGGTCAACCCTTGTTAGCACTTGGATGGGAGACCACCAAGGAAGTCTAAGGTTGCCACGCAGAGGCAGGCAATGGCAAACCACCTCTGCTCATCACTGCCCCGATCCAGATGACCCAGGCGAACCAGATCTTGGAGGCTAAGCAGCGTCAGCCCTGTTGAGTACTTGAATGGGAGACCACCAAGGAAGTCCAGGTTTGCTATGCAGAGGCAGGCAATGGCAAGTTGGTTGTGATTGGACGCTTTCTACCTCCAATGGTACCCCCCCCATCCACTAGGGGGCAAGCAAGTTAGAATTCTATCCCTGCTTCCATATATGGCTTGCACACACAGAGTTTTTGTAGAAGGAGCTCCTTTGCATATTAGGCCACTGATGCAGCCAATCCTTCAGGAGCTTACAGGATTCTTAGTCCAGGGCCTACTGTAAACTCCAGGAGGATTGGCTACATCAGGGAGGAGTGGCCTAATAGGCCAAGGAGCTCCTGCTACAAAAAAAGCTGTTTCTGTGCAAGCCATATATGGAAGCAGGGGTAGAATTCTAGCAGGAGCTCCTTGGCCTATTAGGCCACACACCCCTGATGTAGCCAATCCTCCAGGAGCTTACAGGGTTCTAAGTACAGGGCCTACTGCAAGCTCCAGAAGGATTGGCTAAATCGGGGTGTGTGGCCTAATATGCAAAGGAGTTCCTGCTACAAAAAAAAGCCGATTGCACACATCAGTGGGATCACTGCTACACAATTCTAGAATGAGTCAATCGCGACACCGAACACAGGAATCTGTGGCACAAATTACACGGTGTGTTATTATCCAAGCTCACCCACACAGACACTCTACAGCTGGCAACAGAAGGTCTTTGTGACAATTTAAACCGGTTTCTTTTGGCGACATCTGGAAACCAACAAGCATGCCACTTTGATAGGCTCTCCTTCCAAAAAAAACTGTCGTTGACAAGTGACATCAACAAGCATCTGTATTTGGTACATGCAAAGGACGTGCTATCATTCCGTGTTCCATATCAAGGTACTGAGCCAAGAACCATCCTTGATTAATTTAATGGTTCAACTGAGAGTGCTCTGTTCTGTTCCCTTCACCACGCTGGCAAGAACCACAGCATACAACCGGATCAAAGAAGGCATTCCACAAAATGTACACCCCAGGTTACACCCAGATTTTACAGCTACATAGAATTATAGAGTTGGAAAGGACCTCCAGGGCCATCTAGTCCAACCCCCTGCACAATGCAGAAAACTCACAAACACCTCCCCCCAAATTCACAGGATCTTCATCGCTGTCAGATAGCCATCTAGCCTCTGTTGAAAAACCTCCAAGGAAGGAGAGCCCACCACCTCCCGAGGGAGCCTGTTCCACTGAGGAACCGCTCTAACTGTCAGGAAGTTCTTCCTAATGTTGAGCCGGAAACTCATAACACGTTTTTCGACTGGGATAAATTACAAATATTGACGGATTGGGGCCCTGCTTGCTGGAAAAGGCAGGAGAGAAAGGAGTGGCGGCGAAGTGGGAAGACAAGGCAGAGGAGACGGCAGCACACCCTCAAGTGAGCTCAGTGCTGACAAGGCCAGAGGTGGCAACGGGGGTTGGCAGCAGAAGCCCTGCATGTCCTGAGGCCAGCACAGAAGCAAGAGGGTGCTTACCAAAGGGGGAGGCAGCCAAGAAGGCCGCAGGGCCAGGGAGACGGTGGCTGGAGCAGTGGGGGATGAGGAGCTGCCCTGAGCACCAGAGCTCCCTCTAAGCTGAGTCAGCGTGAGCTAGCTCACAGATTTTCAGCCTCCAGCTCACAGATTTTTGTCTTAGCTCAGAAAGGAGGACCCCAGGACTGATGCAGGAGCTCGCAACTTGAATGCCAGTACCTCACAAAGTGGAATTTTTGCTCGCAAGACTCTGCAGCTTTGCGGGAACATTGCTGAAGACTGGTGAAGGAGTCATCAGCAGGGAACGGCAAGGCTGACTTCAAGGGACCTTAATGGCCCAGCGCAGGGGTGGGCAAACTGAGGCTCAGGAGCCACATCTGGCTCTTCCAGCCCCCACTGCCCTGTCAGCCAGCTTGGAGGAGGCAGTTCTCTCTCTAAATCACCTCGCCAAGCCAAGCCAGCCGGCAGCTTGGAAAACAAATTTAAAGTTGAAATTGCTTTCTTTCCACCTCTCCCTCCCTCCCTCCCCTGATCTATATGCGTCCCTCCCTTCCTTGAGGCTCTCAAACGTCTGACATTTATTCTATGCGGCCCTTACGTTAAACAAGTCTGGCCACCCCTGGTCCAGAGGGAGTGGTATTATGGGAAGGGACTATGAGCACAGAGGTTTGAAGGTCTACTTACGGGGGCTAAATGAACGGTGTAAAAAAGAAACACGTAACAGTGCCCAGAGAGGAACACGGGAGGGCGACCCCTGCTGGTCAAGCCATAGAGGAACCCCTGGTCTGAGGCCACTTAAGAAGATGAGGACCATAGATTTATACCCCACCCTTCTCTCTGAATCAGAGTCTCAGAGCAGCTCACAATCTCCTTTATCTTCTTCCCCCACAACAGACGCCCTGTGAGGTAGGTGGGGCTGAGAGAGCTCTCCCAGAAGCTGCCGTTTCAAGGACAACCTCTGCCAGAGCTATGGCTGACCCAAGGCCATTCCAGCAGCTGCAAGTGGAGGAGTGGGGAATCAAACCTGGTTCTCCCAGATAAGACTCTGCCACTTATCCACTACACCAAACCGGCTCTTGGGACACCAGAATTACAACAGGGGGCTGGATCCAAAGATGCTCTACACCATCGTAATAGCAGAAGAGGGGGCAGTGATTTCTGATGATTCCTCCTTTCCACTGCAGACTCCCCATTTTGTCGCCCCCCCCCAAGGGTTACTTGTTCTCCAATCTGGAGGGGGAAGACTCCACTCTGCACGCATCATTCCACTTTATTTCCAGCCAGCTACACAGCTTCTAGAATTGTCACTTAAGAAGAGTGAGCTACCTAACTACTCAACTGAAACAGATTTCGGTTATTACAGGCAACGAACAGGCAAGTACACAAAGCTCATCAAACAGAAGAGAGCGAAAGTAGTTTTGTAGATTCAACAAACTGCAAAGGAGCCGGGAGCCCATCAATTCTTGTAGGCAATGAAAGCTCCAAAGCAACTAACCTTTGATTTCCACTACTTTAACCTTCTTTGCTTTCACTGGAGTCTCCGTCTCCTCCTCCTCCTCGCCCACCTCAATTTTGCGCTTCTTTGGGACCAAAGGAAGTGTGGATTCCCCAGAAGGGTCATACATCTTCACCTCACTGGGACGGATGAAAGAAGAAAAATTGAGGGAAGGATGCTGTGTATCTCATACACAGAGGTGGAAATGGAGATTACAACTGCTATTTTTATTTTGTACGTGGCAATATCCATCATTGAACAAATCTACAGTGCCTATGACAGGAAAGGACATGGAATACAACAGGGGAAAAAAACCCTGCACGTAAATCAATCTGTGTTGGCCAGAAGGAGGATAGGAGACAAGGACTAACGCTTCTGTCCAGGAATAAATGGGGAGAGAGAGAGAGAGAGAGAGAGAGAATGAGAACATAAATTATTCTAAAAGCCATCTGTGGCCCCTGTCTGCGGATAGCTAAATCTGCATACGGGGGCCGTTCGGAGGCTAAACAGGTTTTTCAGCAAACTTGAGGTATTCCTCAGGTTTACAGAAAAGAATGAAGAGAATGAATGAAAAGGAAGTACTTCTTCACCCAAAGGGTGATTAACATGTGGAATTCACTGCCACAGGAGGTGGCGGCGGCTATAAGCATAGCCAGCTTCAAGAGGGGATTGGATAAAAATACGGAGCAGATGTCCATCAGTGGCTATTAGCCACAGTGTGTGTGTGTGTGTGTGTATTTTGGCCACTGTGTGACACAGAGTGTTGGACTGGATGGGCCACTGGCCAGATCCAACATGGCTTCTCTTATGTTCTTCTTATTAGAATGGAGGGAGAAAGAAGGCCCCGAATTTGATATGTTTCCGGACCTCCATCTGTCCTCAGCATACAGCCACGAGAGCCATACAGCTTCTGAACACAGGTCAGGGGTGTAAGTGAAGTGGTTGAGCCACTCACCTCTTATGCTGATATTTGTCCGCCCGGGCCAAGGCTTTTCCTGTGCCGCTTATTCGTCTTATCTGGGGGAAGAAAAAGCCACAGCTATGAAGAACAAATCAGCAACAATTTGGTTCAAACAGCACAGCCCTTCTCGCCTCAGAACCGGCTTAAGTTCAGACTGGGAAAAGGCACACTGCATGTGATCAGAGGGCAGCTGCGTGGCTTGGATCAAGCTGACGATGATCATTTGTGTTGTACCTTTGCATATTTTACACGCATTCATTACGACAGCCCCCCAATCCCCTTCTCACCCCCTTCTCCTCCAGGTGCCTCAGCCTCGTCTCCACCTTCAGCCTGTTCTCGGCCCCCATCTCAGCGCTGCTGCTCTCTCCCAGGGCGTCGTAGCGAATGGTCAAGGCGGTTTTGGCAGCCAACATCCGTGAGATCTAAAGAAGAGAAGGTTAGAGGTGCCCGCGGTGAGACCACAGTGGGAACTCGCTCCGGGCACGGGGTTGTGGGTCACGTGGCTCGGAAGGAGGAACAAAGGGAGTTTCTGGCTACGACAACTTGGGCGATTTCAAAAATAGTTATAGGAAGTTTGGCACTCTGCGGACAGAGCTTTGTGTGTCAGCTGAAACTCTCCCGCAACAGGATGAGAAAAGGCAGTTGCTTGCAGCTACCTCTCCCAGTGCATTCTGGTCTCAGAGGTGCTAGGAAACTGTGGGGGGTGGGAGGGAGAAGAGACATAGGTAAAGTCCTCACCCCAGGGGTGGAATTCTAGCAGGAGCTCCTTTGCATATTAGGTCACACATCCTTGATGTAGCCAATCCTCCAAGAGCTTACAAGGCTCTTTTTTGTAAGCTCTGGGAGGATAGGCTACATCCAGGGGTGTGGTCTATTATGCAAAGGAGCTCCTACTAGAATTCCACCCCTGCCTCACCCCCAAACTGACTGCATTCACAATTCCCAGGATCCCATCATATAAGCTATATACAGGGTTGGGTTTTTTTAGCAGGAACACAGTTCCAGCAGGCTTGGCATCAGGGGTGTGTGGTCTAATATAGGCTTTTCCCACAAAAAGTCCTGTGTGAAATGATGGTGATGTCAGGGGTGTGGCCTAATATGCAAATGAATTCCTGGTAGGCTTTTTCTACAAAAGAAGACCCTGGCTACATTACATAACAAAATTAAAAAGTGTCAAAAGTTATGTAGTTACCATAGCAGCACTTTACTGTATGGACTGTGGGTGTGACACACAAGATGTAGCTTTGCTGCTGAAAATGCAAATAGGCCCACTTTTCCTATTACTCTTCACAAGCGTCTCCTGTTACTCCTTGCAAGTGGAATTTGCTTTTCTGAAGACGGGTCCATAAGGGTTTCCCTTGTGGAATGTGAGTTACTCAGCCATGGAATTCTCTCAGCCCTACCTAATCTCACAAGGAGCCTGTTGTGGGGAGAGGAAGGGAATGCCAATTTGAGAATCCTTAGGGTAGAAGAAAATGCAGGATAAAAACCCACGCTACTACTACTTCACCCAGTGTGCACTTGTAATTTTAAGTCCTAGAGAAGGACATGACCCTAAGTCAGATTAAGGCCTCCCACCTTCCCCATACAAATGGATTGAACACCCACTGAGAGTGGGCCATGGTTAACTCAAACTGGCCATGGCCTCACACTCTCATCATCCTCAACCTGATACGAGGAGCACACAATAGCAGCTGCTCTTTAGCCAGAGTTGTAATGGGCTTTAAAAAATCCGAACTCTGATTAAGGTGGCACTGAAAGCTTGATCAGAAACATTCTCCTAATTGGATATTGGATTGACATTCTAGCTGTGGATCCTCGTAGACAATAACAGGTTGTGTGAGACTCTCTGTGCTGGGATCCCCAACCTTTTTGAGTCTGTGGGCACCTTTGGAAGCACAACACAGCAGGGTGAAGGAAGCCACAAAATGGCCGCCACAGCAACATTCTTAAAAATCTCCACAGCCAATCAAATCTTCAGTGGCCAAATCTCTACCTGGCCCTGCGCACTTTTTAAAAACTCTTGGCAGGTGCAAAAAAAAAAATATGTCGGTGGACACCACAGCATGCACAGGCACTAGATTGGGGAACCCTGCTTTACATGCTCACTTGCAGAACAGATTGTTGGTTTGGAAGGTCATGAGGTAAATAAATGCTGATGTTCAAAAGTAGTAGAGCAGATCCATGAGTTATTCTTACAAACGGAGTCACCGAATTTTCAGAACATGGTTCCTCAGCTACTCTTTCTTCTGGTCTCAAGGCCAATTAAACCAGTCTCTCACACACACATTGCTGTACGAAGCTTCAAGCAATCTCGGAGGAAAAGAAAACTTACTGGTAATAAAACCATCAGCAACTCACCTTTCCTTTGTTCTTGGCTGTCGTTTGCCCCACAATGGAAGCGTGATAGATCAGACCGAACTTGGGGGTATCGCGTTTTGTCTTTAGTGCTCTGAAGAGCGCTTTCTCTGCTCCCAAAATCTGAACGGTTGAAGCTGGATGCTTAGCCAGATTTAATAGAGAACCTGTGGCCCAAACAGATTGAACATCAGTGTCCGAGAGTTACCAGTTACGGAATAAGTCCCTTACAAGAATAGTGTTAATTGCCACGTTACCTCCCCTCAACATAAGCCCGTAACACAAAAAGGGGAGCATGAGGTGAAGCATCAGAAGTGTCTCAGAAGAGGTAGTGACTTAAAGGTTGCCTTCATGTTCTATGACGAAATCAGGCAAACTGTAAAATGGAATCATCACTGACTACTTCCGGGCTCCTGTGAGTACTCAGGACAATGAGCTCCCCATTTTAACATGCCTGAAGGCTACTCTTAGCCTTTGAAGAAAAGCCTTTTGCTGTTGTAAACACACACAAGCTCATAACTGAGATACAATTTGGTAGCTGTAAGCACACAACATGGCAGTTCCAGGTCCATCGTACCTGCATGAGCAATAAGCCTTGCTCCAACGAGTTCTCCCACCATGACCGTGAGGTTTGGCGCGATAGCCATCATTCTGTTCTTGAGATAATCGTAAAGCTGTGCTCGGTAGTCCGAGATCTCAATCACCTAGAAGATATAACAAGGCTGGTCAGTCCTCACACAAAGGAAACACTGCCAAAGGAATGTGTGAAAAGAAAATGCCGGACGGCAGATGTACAAGTTCAGTGTTTTAAGTTTTGTTAACCCTTAAAGGGAATACATAGTTAGGTGGTTGAGCAAGAATGAACACGAAATAAGAATTATGAAGAAGCAGAAGGGCAGGTTTTTCTACCACCTTTGGGTTCCCTTATGAAACAACCTCACATTCCCATCCATCTATCTCTCTATGCTGTACATTTAGTTCAACGTAAGACTTTTCCCAGCATATCAAAGACCTTATACATACAAGAATAAAGCTTATATAGAAAAAGATTAAGAACACAAAGTTTTCCTGTAAGAATTTACCCCAATTTCACAGATAAGAATCAGGCCTCAATAAGAACATACAATCCCTGGACCACAACAGAACTGTATGGGTTTAAGCAGTGTGTCATGATCCTGGGCCTAGTGAGGCCAGAGAAGCCTGCCTAGGAGTTATAAAAGAGCCTACATTTCCCAGGATCCCTTCCGTCCCTCTGATTGGGTGGCAAAGTTTTAGAGGGAAACTGGGAAGGAATGGGGCCTTGGAGGAGAACATAAAAAGGCCAAGCCCAGGCAGGGGGTATTTTTTTCCTAGGAGGCAGAGCTGAGGAAGAGCTGCTGCAAGGAAGAGACCCTCGCCCTTAGAGGAAGGGTGAGTAGGCCCAGGGCTGACTGAGACAGTCTAGGGACAGTAAGTCCAGACGCGTTAGGGCAATTGTTCATTTTCCCTTCACCCCTTTTACTGTTTAATGCACCTTGTTTGTTGTATTGCACTGACTGATCTTTTAAATACACCTCTCCCCCACCCCGTTGTTCACTCTGCCTCGCCCTCAACGCCTATTATTTGGCCTAAGCTAAAGGAGGCCTGAAGGGCTTGGGAGGGAACTCTGGGCCTTTTCAAGGAGAACCTTTAACCCAGAGTGGTGGCAGCACTTGATAAGACCCCCCTGAGTCGTGACAGCGTTTTCCAGATCCTAAGGAGAACACTGTTAACTGACCTCACAAAATTAATGACCCAAACAGCAACAAATGAGGACCTTTTAATCATTCTGGAGAGAATCTCCCTCCAGAACCTAAAAATGAGATTCATTTCCTTTCCATAAAGTTTAGAGACATAAAAAGAAATATACTCTACTGTGACTTGCACGTAAGCAATAGCCAGATGTCTCTGAACCCCAGGAAAAATAGATACAAAAATAAAGTGGATAGTTAAGCCAGATTCGTTTCCTAAATATTTTCTAAACAGGAGTTATTCAAGATGGCATCAGAAGAGGTAGTGACTTTGCCAGCTTCATGGCTTATACGTCAGGAGAGCCAACATGGCAGGTTCATCACAGCCATCAAAAACTGCTGACTGGAAACAGTCTCAAAAAATGGTACTTTAAATACTTTTGGCATAAAATGATTTTAATTTCCAGCAAAGGAACGGTACTATAATGGTCTGAAGGGGTTGTAGGCTGCCTGCTGGTAGAAACAAGGAGGAAACACTACTCTTTTTTTTTAACGAAACACGGATTTGTAACCTCTGATGGGGGCTGCAAAGGTCCAAACTGCCTCCCATCACGACGTCGTCATCACCTGGTCACAGAGGTGCTGTATGTTGCTTATATCTTCTTCCGAAACTTCGGTCCCCATGGAGATTTCAGCAGCAGCTTTCACCTCCTCTTCGATGTCTTCAGGAAGGACCTCCGACAGATCAGAACTGGAGAAGTTTCGCCGGTCTCCTGGAAAGGAAAACGAGAAGTAGGAAGTAGCAAAAGGCATGAATTTTATTATTTTTTTAAAGATGACACATTATATCCTGGCTTCTTAATGGCGTTGGCCTGTTTTTTGTTTTTAACCAACTGTTTTTTAAAGGTTTCGTTTTGCTAGCCATAAGCCGTCGTAAGTAGATCTCTAGAGAGGTGGCATATAAATTACCTAAATAAGTAAACAAAATTTCTCTTTAAGTGAAACATCCCTTTGGTCACAAAGTTACAGGTAGGCTCATTTTGGCAGATCAAACCCACTTAAGCCTAAGAACAACCAGAACCAGCTGCAGTTTTGGGACAGTTTCTCTCCCTTGTGACATTTACTTGACGTATCCACTCCTCAGCTGTGTTTGAAACACCCCCCGATCAACCCTTGGGCACCTTCATGAGAGCCATGGCACACCCCGAACCTTATTATTATTTATTTACTTCCTTTCTACCCTGCCTTCCTCTCCAGTGGCTTGCATTGTTCTCCTTACCTCTGTTTGATTCGAACAACCCATTGAGGTAGGTTAGGCTGAGAGTGTGTGAGAAGCCTACGGTCACCCAGCAAACTTCCATGGCAAAATGGGGGTTCAAAATGGGTCTCTCAGCACTCGTCTGGCACTAGGGATGGGCACGAACCGCCCGACGAACTAAAGGTCATCACAAATTTTGTCCAGTTTGTGGTTCGCAAACTGAAAACCCCCCAGAAGCTTTCACGATTCAATGTGGTTTGTGCAGAGCAGAAAGAAGACTGCAGATTTATACCCCACCCTTCTCTGAATCAGAGACTCAGAGTGGCTTACAATCTCCTTTACCTTCCTTCCCCATAACAGACACCCTGTGAGGTGGGTGGGGCTGAGAGGGCTCTCACAGCAGCTGCCCTTTCAAGGACAACTCCTGTGAGAACACAGCTTAACTTCAGTAGTAACTCCAGTAATATCAATAATGCCAGACAAGTGCTGGGAGACCCAGTTTTGAATCCCCACTCTGCCATGGAAGTTTGCTGGGTGACAATAGGCTGCTCACATACTCTCAACCTAATTTACCACAAGGTTGTTGTGCGAATCAAACAGAGATGAGGAGAACAATGTAAGCCACTGAGAAGAAAGGCAGGAAGGGTTCAAACAGCAAGACCTTACCTACCGATGAACCCTGGCTCCTCAGCAAATTCTTATGGTTTTACGTCAGTGTGTTGGGTACAACCACAAAATGGCTGCCACAAGAGGCAGAGCAAGGAACAAGTAAATAAATAATAAATAAGGCCTGGAGTGTGCTTTGGCTCTCATGAGGGTGTCAAAGGGTTGCTAAAGCAGTTATTCTAACCGCACCTATTGCCAAAGCAACATTTTAAAAATCTGCAGACAATCTCTTCTTTGACAGTCTATTAGAAGCCTTGTTGGGGAAAAGCCTTACCTGGCCCCAACTGCAACATTTGGCAGGTGCCAGAAAAGGTTTCACCAGGCAACACAGTGGCCTGTGTTGGGGACCCTGTTCTAACCCCTACACCACAGCGGCTCTCAGCTGAACTGATTTGCTGACTGCCTCAACAGATGTTTCTGGCAGCCTGCAGATTTTTACCTCAGCCCAGAAAAGAATGGGCTGGATAATTTCAGAAACAGTGAAAGGCATCCATTACTTTCCAGTTGATCAAGAGGAACTCAGCTTCACTCACCAATTTGTTTTACGCATTTACAGTACGTTAAGTTATCGGTGATAATTTTGCCCAGTTCAGGAAAATGCCAACCGTACCATTCTCTACAGCGCATGATGTAGTTATTTAGTTCTTTGTCCAGGTCGTCAAGGAGGGCTGTGGGAAACATAATTTGTCTTTGGTATACACACCAAGTATTCCTTGCGAAATTATACCTCATTCAAAACAGCATCAAAAACCAAAATTATGGGAATTCTCCCATAATGCTTTATATTTTCCTCCCTTCTTTTCTAGCCTTTTAATTCCCTTTCCTCCCGACACACACCAACTCCCTGCCTCTCTTGGCCTATGCATGAGCAGCCCTTTATTCCCCAGAAGGCTAATACTGGCAGTTGGTGGCCCTTTGTGCATTTTTAGGTACCCTCGAGGCCCAGTCCTGCCTTTTCCTGGGAGCTAAAGTACTTTCTCTTTGAAAGCGGTTCCTGGGGCTGCCCCACCACTCACCCCGACCTCAGATACCGCGGGTTGTGATAGAAGAAATCAAACAACAAAGCCTTCTCTACTGATATACCCTGGCTCCTCAGCAAACCCTTATGGTTTTGTCAGTGTGGTGAGCACAACCACAAAATGGTTGCCACAAGAGGCAGAGCAAGATTACGCACAACTTGAACAGGATGCTAACTCAACATTAATTAATTTTATCTATACTCTGCCCTTCCCACGAAGCGGGCTCAGGGAAGCTGACAAGGTTTGAAATTCAGGCAATCAAAATTCAAATTCATACTAAAACCAGAACAGAAGTAACACCAAGGTGACACACAAACAGAAGCCTTCAGAGCAGTGTCACAGAATATGTTAAGCTCACGAGGCCCAAGTTCAAACGTCAGTTCTGTTTGAATCTGCACAGCCAATCAGAACTCCAATGGCCAATCAGAAGCCCTGCTGTGCAAAAGCCCCACCCACATTCTAAATACACTGTGTGGGAGCCCGAACGCAATGCCAATGGGTGCCATGCTGGGGACCTTTGATTTAAGCAGTTGCTCTGGTCAGATTTCCTAGCGAACAGTTTAATTATTAAGGGAGCCACAGGACAACCGTTCCCCCTCCCCTCCCACCCAAAAAAAATCTGTTGGGATATACTCTCCTTAGAAAACGACCACGATGAGCCTTTACAGAAACAAAGAGCCATTTAAGCAAAATACTATTGCTTGTATAACGGATGTGCCATTTGCGACCAGATTCTGATCTAAAGTCTTATGAACTGACAAGCCCCTCCTCCCGACGCTGTCTCAGTGGTAGTGACGAAACGTTGAATCAAATCATCATTTTCAGGTCAACATATTTCCATCATTGACAACGTCGGGTAAGTCTCCACTGATAGCATATCATGGCGTCTCAATCACCTTGGTGAATTTCTGGTGACTGAAAAGACAGCCCCCCCCCCCTCCCAGATGAAAGCAGCAGCAATTTAGCGTCGCCACTGAGCGGCTAAACATCTTCCAGGCTTTTTCAGCTGAGATGATAAAGATGATCATATATTGGATTTATATTCCGCCCTCCTCTCTAAATTTTAGAATCTCAGAGTGGCTCACAATCTCCTTTATCTTCCTTCCCCACAACAGACACCCTGTGAAGTGGGTGGGGCTGAGAGAGCTCTCACAGAAGCTGCCCTTTCAAGGACAACTCCTACGAGAGCTATGGCTAACCCAAGACCATTCCAGCTGCTTACTCTTCTCAACAGTCTTAAACTTATGAGAAAAAGGTGATTGTACCTTGGTTCCCTGTCATTACTTACCCGACTAAGGAAAATATGTTGCCGCTAAATCCTACTTATTCTTTTTTAATCTATTTTTAATGCTGTACATGATGTAGTTGTATAAAGTGTATGATTTGAAGTATTTTTCAATAAAAGTTTAAAGGTGGGTGGGGGGGGGGAAGAATAGGGAATCGAACCTGGTTCTCCCAGATAAAGCCGAGCGTATTTTTGCTTTACAAGGAACCAAACTATCACATGCAGCAAAGTAACAATGGCTCCTCCCACCCAGGCTGAGCATCTGAACATTTGGGGAAGTTATTATGCAGGGCACCAGGGCTTCACTCTGACCCGGACAGCCCGGAGTAGCTCAATCTCGCCAGATCTTGAAAGCTAAGCAAAGTTGGGCCTGGTCAGCATGCGGATGGGAGGCCACCAAGCAGTGGAGTGGAGCAGTTCGCATCCTGAGCAGAACAGCACTGCTCTAGTCTTAAAATGGGCCACGGGCAGCACAAAGCCCTGTGTGGCTCCAGACTGCTGCTGAGCGGGGCCCCCAAAGAAGTCCAGGGTCGCAATACAGAGGCAGGCCACGGCAAACCACCTCTGAAGGTCTCTTGCCTTGAAAACCCTATGGCAGGGGTGGCCAACGGTAGCTCTCCAGATGTTTTTTGCCTACAACTCCCAACAGCCCCAGCCACTGGACATGCTGGCAGGGGCTGGTGGGAGTTGTAGGCAAAAAGCATCTGGAGAGCTACCGCTGGCCACCCCTGCCCTATGGGGTTGCCATAAATGGGCTGCAACCCTTCCGTGACCACCCTGTTAAGTCCACAACCTGCATCAATGACCTTGCCCCCAGGGAAAGGGGAGGAAGCGCTTCGTTGCCCCATCGCCTGGGTCTTGGATGGATCTCCAAACCCCTCTGAAACCCTTCCTAACCGCAGGGGCGAGCACGACTCACGCCGCTCATGAGAGACCTGTGGAAAAGAGCTCACAGCGGAGGTTGTACTCACAAATCGCTTGGACAATCATCGTGTCGACTTTGTCGGGGCTGAACTTCAGCTTGTACCGCGAGAGGCTGAAAGCAAAAGACACAGGCAAAGAGGTCACAAGTAGGAAAAAAACACACCTTTTGTCAGACGTGGTTAACCGACGCAGCAAGACTATCTTCCCGTATCCTCCTCAGCATCAACAAGGGCACAGCTGCTGATGGCAACAGAAGAAGACGATGACGATGACATTGGATTTATATTTCACCCTCTACTCAGAGTCTCAGAGCGGCTCACAATCTCCTTTAACTTCCTCCCCGACAACAGACACCCTGTGAGGTGGGTGGGGCTGAGAGGGCTCTCACAGCAGCTGCCCTTTCAAGGACAGAGTCTCAGAGCGGCTCACAATCTCCTTTACCATCCTGCCCCACAACAGACACCCTGTAAGGTGGGTGGGGCTGAGAGGGCTCTCACAGCAGCTGCCCTTTCAAGGACAACCTCTGCCAGAGCTATGGCTGACCCAAGGCCATGCCAGCAGGTGCAAGTGGAGGAGTGGGGAATCAAACCCGGCTCTCCCAGATAAGAGTTTGCTCAATTCACCACTACACCAAACTGGCTCTCAGCCCCATTGATTGATTTGTCATGCATTAGTGAGCTGCGTGCCCATTAGTATGCATTTCAATGCTCGTTGCAGGCTCTGGCTGCAGCTAGAGGGTAAGCTACAGAGATAACACCTTTTTCCAGAGGCTGCCTCCTGAATGTGTGTTCTGAGACGCACACAATCGCCTCATCTACTGGGATGCTGGCAGGCAGTTCTATACACAACCAAAGGATATTAACTCTTCCGGCACACCAATCCTTAATAGCTGTTTTATCTGCTGACACTTGCAATAACGCTAGGGCCGCCTATCTTCATCATGAGCCCACAAGAGAGGCGATTATGACTGCTATTCTGACGCGGTGAGGGAAGATAAGAGTCCTGGGTTAAAATACGGGGAGAGAAAAGAATCGAGACTCAAATGGTCCCGATCCGAGCCCATCGCACTAGCGACTGGACTACTGGGGGTTCCTATTAAAAAAATACTGCACACAGTGCCTGATTCCATATAGAGCGAAATGCAACAAACAGGCTTTTCCTTTTGTGGATGACATATCTTTAGCACGGTATCAAGAGGCTGTTTCTGACTTGCACGTGTCTCCTCGTTAAGCAAAAATGGCTTCCTGTTAACCAAAAATGGTGCTCTGACCTGGGACTGCCCAAGCTAACCGTCCTTAAGCCAATAAATATATTCACTCTTAGATTCCATTTGTTTGATTCACGATAATAAATGTGTAAGGCACAACAAAACACCAACCACCCAGTACAAAATATACAGTCGCAATTTGTGAACGAGCAATGGGATGGTTGGGAGCACTCTGCTATGCGGCAGAGAAACAGACTGCTGTTAAAATATATTTAATTCTGCCACCAGGTAAATGAACCCCGGCCAGCTAATTGGCATTTTGTTATTTAAAATTCAGCCAAATATATATTTTTTCTTGGTGAGAGTGTTGCTGAATCATCGTACAAAAAACATTTAAAGAACCAAGCGGCGGAGTTCGCAGTTCCTTGTGAGCCAGCAACGTGGAGAGAGGCTGGATCGTGAGAACTTTGGGGATTTTCCCTTGAAAAAAGACTATTGGTCAGAAACAGCCTATATAGAACAAATTTTATCCGTCAGGAGTTATGAAATTGCAATTATGAAATTATGGGTCTCATCCTTTATGTCCTCCGCTATTGGTGGCGCTGTGAAAATTTGAGATTTGTATATTTTGTACTGGATGGTTGGTGTTTTGTTGTGTCTTATGCATTTATTATAGTGAATCAAACACATATAGAATTTAAGAGTGAATATATTTATTGATTTATAATTTTTTGTGCATGGTGTTTTCTGTCTTTTTGCTGCACTTCCTCCGTGGTTCCTAGCTGTCTTGGCAGATTCTGGCAGCTAAGTAGGAGAGCCAGTTTGGTGTAGTGGTGAAATGTACAGACTCTTATCTGGGAGAACAGGGTTTGACTCCCCATTCCTCCACTTGCACCTGCTGGAATGGCCATAGCTCTCGCAGAGCTGTCCTTGCGTGGACTCTTTATCTTGGAGAACTGAATTTGATTCCCCACTCCTCCACTTGCACCTGCTGGAATGGCCTTGAGTCAGCCATAGCTCTCACAGAGCTGTCCTTGCGTGGACTCTTTATCTGGGAGAACTGGGTTTGATTCCCCACTCCTCCACTTGCACCTGCTGGAATGGCCTTGGGTCAGCCACAGCTCTCGCAGAGCTGTCTTTGCATGGACTCTTATCTGGGAGAACTGAATTTGATTCCCCACTCCTCCACTTGCACCTGCTGGATTGGCCTTGAGTCAGCCATAGCTCTCACAGAGCTGTCCTTGCGTGGACTCTTATCTGGGAGAACTGGGTTTGATTCCCCACTCCTCCACTTGCACCTGCTGGAACGGCCTTGGGTCAGCCATAGCTCTCGCAGAGCTGTCCTTGAGGGGGCAGCTTCTGGGAGAGCTCTCTCGGCCTCACCCACCTCACAGGGTGTCTGTTGTGGGGGGAGAAAGGAGATTGTAAGCGCTGAGACTCTGATTCAGAGAGAAGGGTGGGGTATAAATCTACGGTCTTCTTCTTGATGGGTGAAGAAGGAACACGTTACCTGTGTGCCAGCCCTAAGCACATGGCTGCCATCTCCCGCGACGGAAGGCCTGTGATCAGCCCTTCCACCTGAGACCGGATGCCTCTCATCAGCTCGGTGACCATTGGACTGTGAATGCAACTTAGGTTCAGCTTGTCCTGGAAAAGGCGTTGGAAAGATCCAGGGTAAGGAAACGGCATTACAGCACAGGAAGTTGTGAATTTGGTGACATTCCCTTATTGACCTGCATGGTTATTTTCCCCTGGTCCCTTAGGGCCAAGAAAAGCATGTGCAGCAGAGGCCGGGAAAGGCCCTGCTTTGTTCCAATAAACCTGCAACCGTTCTGGCGCAATGTGCTTGTGGAATTATCACAAACGGTATTCAACATCCTCCCCGCTCTGCACCAACAGATTCTGAACAGAAACCTAACACTGCCCAACAGTGATACTCTTGGACTCTGACCACGCCCTTCCTCTTCAGCTTTTTAGACAGAAACGGTGCAAGATTTTTTGCAAGGTACATGTTGATATGGAGCGCAAAATTGCCCTTGAAAATGGCAGAAAGCACCGTCAAGTCACAGTCTTAATGCGATCACGCTGGGTTTCCAAGGCAAGAGACAGCAAGGTTTGCTGTTGCCCACCTCTGTGCAGTGACCCTGGACTTCCTTGGAGGTCTCCCATCCAAGTACTAACCAGGGCTGACCCATTTATCTTCTGAGATTGGACCAGATTGGGCCAGCCAGGACTGCCCAGGTCAGAGTGATACTGACTATCGGACTACAGAAATTGAAATATAAAAATGCCCTGAGAAACACCCCGAATATGGCAACAATTGAAGGATAAGAACCAGCGTGGCCTGGTGGATAGATTTATCCTATAGCAGAGTTACATGCAGGAAATATATAATATAAAATACGTAACCAAGTGGATACAATGGGTCTCCAGATCAACTGGCTAATCTCCCAAAATACTAATATCTAGATTTTCAATCCACTTGTTACTGGTTAGATGTGGCTATTTCGCACATATACTGTGGCTCTCAAAGCCCCCATCACCTCGTTGTGCAGTTTGGAGACAGCATTTGTCTCTTTAATCACTTCTCCAAGCCAGCTGGCAATTTAGAGAATGCATTTAAAGCTGCTTTCTTTTCACCACTCCCTCCCCCTCAATCTATTTTCCTTCCTTCCAGCTCTCAAACATCCGATGTTCACGTCTTGTGGCTCTCAAACATCCGATGTTCACGTCTTGTGGCTCTCAAACATCTGATGTTTATTTTATGCGGCTCTTACGTTAAGCGAGTTTGGCCACCCCTGATTAGAGTGTTAGATTAGGATCTGGGAAGTTTGTAGGGTGACTTTGGCCTATCTACCTCACAGGGTTGCTTGGGGGGGGGGGGGGAGACAACACAAGTTGCTTTGAGAACCCACAGGGAAGAAAAGTGGGGAAAAATAGCTCAAAAAATAAGACTTTCAGCATGACGTAGTGTTAAAAGGCTTCAACAGAATCCTATAGACCCCAGACACAGAGCAATCAGTTTTTACCTTTATTACACCTCCCAGTTTGGCGTCTGCTACAGCTAACTGTTCATGGGCATCTTTAGCCACAATCTTCTTTAAAATCTTCTTCAAATTTTTGCTGATCTTGCCTTCCACCAGAGCTGTGGATGCTTTAGAAAAGAAAGCAGAAGTTGAGGAAGTGTAGGGTTTTCCTAACGTGCTGAAGTCAGGAAAGGTTATTGTAGAACAAAATATGTTCCAACAAAATTTATTTTTATTTTATTTTAGTATACTTCTATTCCGCCCATTCCCCGTAGGGCTTAGGGTGCAGTGCAACATATGATAAAACAATAAAATACAACAAAACATTTTATAAACAGACAGCTCAACAGCACTCAGAAAAATTTTCCACATCATCACAATATTGCAATTTATTATCATCACAATAATAAATGAAACAAATAAATAAACAAAATATGGAATCCAAGACTTCTTTTCCCAATCTGTTCTCTGAATGGCAGCGATCAAACGCTATCTACGGCTACAGAGATACAGTTCCACTCTGCATCACTGAAGTCCCGTTCTAAGCTTCTCTGATGCACACCTGCAGGAAACAGAAATTTTTCTCCCTTTCCCAAAATACTAAAACTTGAGGGCATCCAATGAAGCCGATTACCAGTAAATTCAGGAAATACTTCTTTAGAGAGTGATAAAAAAGTGGAATTTGCTGCCAAAGGATGTCATGATGGCCTCAGGAATAAACAGCTTTAAAAGGGGACTAGTTAAGATTCATGGAGGTCTATCAGTGCCTACTAGCTGTGGTGACTCAGGGGAACCTCCATACACAGACACACGAATCCTCTGTATCCCAGAGCCAGGAGGCAACATCAGGGGAAGGCCTCAGCCTCTGTGCCCTATTGTTGGCTGTCCAAAGGAACTGGTTGGCCACTGTGTGAGACAGGATGCTGGACTAGAGGGACCACTGGTCTGATCCAGTAGGGCTCTTCTTATGTTCTTATTAAGGCCTCAGAACCAGTTCATCCCCCTACAGGATGTGCCACAATCAGCTTACACTGCTATGCCTTGCCAACCTGAACACCTATTTTTTTGTGGTATTGTTCACAAACCTGAGTGAGGATCTGTGCCTATCAGAGTCCTGGACTCCAAACACCTGCAACACGGCTACTAAGAAAACACCACCACCATTCCAATTCTTATTTTACCTGCAAGAGCTTCTGTTGTGTCTTGAAACTTCTCAAAGTGTTTCAGTTTCACTCTAAACAAGGGAGAAACGGTTTGATAAAGGTCAGGAGGGTCTGAGCACCCGTTACGGACTGCAAAAAAAGTTAAGAGCTTGAAAACAATTCTCCCGCAGTGATGGAAACAGAAGGAAGCTGCAGAAAGTGCCTGCTTCAGGGCAGGGCTTTTTTTGTAGCAGGAACTCCTTTGCATATTAAGCCACACACCCCTGATGTAGCCAGTCCTCCTAGAGCAGGGGTGGCCAACAGTAGCTCTCCAGATGTTTTTTGCCTACAACTCCCGTCAGCCCCAGCCATTGGCCATGCTGGCTGAGGCTGATGGGAGTTGTAGGCAAAAAACATCTGGAGAGCTACTGCTGGCCACCCCTGTCTTAGACCCCTGTAAGCTCTCGGAGGATTGGCTACATCAGGGTTGTGTGGTCTAATATGCAAAGGAGTTCCTGCTACAAAAAGAGCCCTGCTACAGGAAAAGGGGGCAGTACCTATTATTGGGTGGGAAAATCAGCCCTGTGAAGATGACCTGTCCATCCACAGATTCACCACGTGGGGAGAGTGAGCACAACATGTTGTCCCCACTTCTGCATGACTGCCATGTGCTCATCCTGCGAATGTGCACGTGAAGTGTCCATGTGCACACCTCCTCTGCTCTGCAATCTGCAACGTTCAGGAAGGAGCACTGATTATGGGTAGGGGGCACCCAGGTGGGCACTCCCTCAACAAGTGTGCACCATGCCGATGACTTGGCAACGCCACTGGAGGGAGAACCAGCTCTCCCTCCCTGCGTGAATGGGTGGTTTGTTTAGGACTTTGGCCTCTCACTATCAAATCACAAGGATTTGAGCATTCAAAGACAAGTTAGTGTGCTCCAGCAGGCAAGAACATGAACCAGGAAGCCGATTTCTTTGGAATGCCTTCCTGTGCCAGTTTGGTATAGTGATTAAGTGAGCAGACTCTTTAGATAGATAGATAGATAGATAGATAGATAGATAGATAGATAGATAGATAGATAGATAGATAGATAGATAGATAGATAGATAGATAAATTTATTGTCATTGTTCTCCACAAAAAGAGAGCAACGAAATGAGGTGCTCTTCCACAAACATACCAACACATCAAACACACATATTCATATTCATACATCTAAAACCATTAAAACCATTAAAACCATTTAAATACATCTAAAACAGATAAACATTCATAAAACCATTAAAACCATTTAAATACATCTAAAACAGATAATCCTTCATAACCCTGCATTTAACCTAACCACAGCACTTGGATAGAAACTGTCCTTAAATCTGTTTGTCCTAGCCTTCAACACTCTATATCGTCTACCTGACGGTAAGATCTCAAATAGCAAATGGCCCAGATGTGAAGGGTCCCTTAGGATCATTTGTATCTTCCTTTTACATCTCATATTATACAGATCCACCAATGAGGGGAGAGAACATCCGCAAATCTTTTGTGCTCTTCTCGTCACTCTTTGGAGCACCCTTCTCTCTGCTTCCGTGCAGCTCCCAAACCACGCGCAGAGGCAATAAGATAAAATGCTCTCAATGGAACTACGATAAAAGGCAACCAGCAGACTCCCTGACAGTTGTAGTGATCTTAAGAGTCTTAAGTAGTATAGTCGTTGCTGGGCCTTTTTCTCTAGAGCTAAAGTATTTGCCCCCCATGCTAGATCTTGTTTCATGGTAATTCCCAGAAACTTCCATTCTGTCACCTGTTCTACCATAACACCATCAATAAACAACGGCTGGATATCCAAACTACTCTTCCTGTAATCCACTATAATTTCCTTCGTCTTATTTATATTAAAAATAAGATTATTTACTTTACACCAAAGGGACAGCTGTTGAACTTCCCTCCTATACGCAGACTCATCATCCTCAGAGATGAGCCCTACCAACGTTGTATCATCTGCGTACTTAATGATTTTGTTACTCAGACTGCTAGAAACACAATCAGACGTGTAAATAGTGAAAAGAAGTGGACTCAAGACACATCCCTGAGGGGTGCCAGTATTTAAGATCTTCACGGGGGAAATATATCCATCCATTTTAACCCTTTGTGAACGACCTGACAAAAAATTCAAAATCCACTCACATATAGAGTCCGACAGCTTCAAATCTTTAAGCTTAAACAACAATCTATGGGGTGATATCGTATTAAAAGCAGAACTAAAATCTACAAACAACTTTCTAACATACGTCCCCTTTTTATCCAAATGCGATAAAGCAGTATAGAGAACAGTGGCCAACCAGTTCCTTTATCTGGGAGAACCGGGTTTGATTCCCCACTCCTCCACTTGCTGCTGAGTTAGCCATCGCTCTCACAGGAGTTGTTCTTGAAAGGGCAGCTGCTGGGAGAACTCTCTCAGCCCCATCCACCACACAGGGTGTCTGTTGTGGGGGGAGAAGATATAGGAGATTGTAAACTGCTCTGAGTCTCTGATTCAGAGAGAAGGGTGGGGTGTAAATCTGCAGTCTTCTTCCAATTACAGGCTTTGCTGCGTAGTCTTTGGCAACCTCCTTCTCAATGCCCAGCAGCCCATCTATGACGAAGGTGCAGGGCTTTTTTTGTAGCAGGAATTTCTTTGCATATTAGGCCACACCCCTCTGATGTAGCCAATCCTCCAAGAGCTTACAAAAAAGAGCCTTGTAAGGGGTGGAATTCTAGGAGCTCCTTTGCATATTAGGCCATACCCTCGATGTAGCCAATCCTTCAAGAGTTTACAGGGCTCTTCTTGCAGGGTCTACTGTAAACTCTTGGCGGATTGGCTACATTAGGGGTGCGTGACCTAATATGCAAAGGAGTTCCTGCCACAAAAAAAGCCCTGCAAAGGTGTAATAATGGTCCACTTTACAGGTTGGTGGCAGTGATTTTCAAGATTAACACGACCTGCTTTCAGAATGCAACTAAAGTGGTCTATAAATAGCCGATATTTTCCTTAGAGCCCAGTGGCACCTTTTAAGATCAATGAAGTTTGACATGCACTGTATCTGAAGAAGTGCGCCTCCACATTAAAGCTTATGCTCAGAATAAAACTATGTTGGTTTTTAAAGCGCCGCTGGACTTGAACTTTGCTCTGCTGATTTAGACCAACATGGCAACCCACCTGAATCAGTATTTTCCTTCCTTATCATTCCATTATGGCCGATGCAGATTTGATATGGCCTTTTGCAACTGCGACAGGGTCCCATTTCTCACTGAATCTTCCCTATTTTCTATGCAGACTCCAGCTGTCTTCTGCAGCCAAACGGAACCTTACCTTTGGATTTATAAGCTAGGTGACTACTAGCCATGGTGACTGATGGTAGCCTCCACTTTCAGAGGCACTAATCCTCTGAATCCCGGAGCCAGGAGGTGACCTCAGGGCTCTATGCCCTGTTGCTGGCCTTCCAGAGGAACTGGTTGGCCACTACGTGAGACAGGAGGCTGAACTAGATGGACCACTGGTCTGATCCAGCAAGGCTGTTCTTGTGTTCTTAGGAAGGCCTTGGCCTCTATGCCCTGTTGTTGTCCCTATAGAGAAACTGGTTGGCCACTACATGAGACAGGAGGCTGAACTAGATGGACCACTGGTCTGACCCAGCAAGGCTGTTCTTGTGTTCTTAGGAAGGCCTCAGCCTCTATGCCCTGTTGTTGTCCCTACAGAGGAACTGGTTGGTCACTGTGTGAGACAGGATGCTGGACTAGATAGAACCACAGATCTGATCCAGCAGGGCTCTTCTTAAGTTCTTAAGACTGGGCCACAGAGGTTTAAGTGTAATGCCAAGCCATGTTCCAGTATTGTGTATACCAGCCTAGTTCCTGGTTTGCATTAGACACCCAAAATGCTGTTTAGTCTTGCCAGTCCAATCGAGAAAGAAGGTGCGGAACACAGCACTCAGGCAGAAACAGACACATGAAGGCTTCTACTGAGTTGGTTTAGGCAGTGCCAGATCAGGGTATTGATTGTGTCTTGTACATTTCAGAAAAAATTAAGAGGTCTGTACTTACATTTTATTTGCTTTTTCAGGCGTTTCAAACTCTTTCCATAAACTATCAACTTCAAGCAGCTTCTTCTCATTCAGAACCTAGGGCAAAGAAACAGACACAAGATACGGCTGCAGATTAATTTGTTGCTAAGTGAAATGGGAAGCAACAAAGTTTAATTCTGGGTACAAGCTTTCATGTGCAGGAACTCTTGTTCAGAAAGCTCATACCCTGACTAAAACTTAGTTGGTCTTAAAGGTGCCACTGGACTCAAACTTTATTCCAGGGGTGGCCAAACTGTGGCTCTTTCACACATGTTGTGTGGCTCTTGAGGCCCCCACAATCAAAGATGCACTTGTCTCTTTAAATCACTTCTCCAAACCAAGCCAGCCAGCAGCTTAGAGAATGCATTTAAAGTTAAAGTTGCTTTCTTTCCACCTCTCCCTCTCCCATCTATTTGTAGCTCTCAAACATCTGACATTCATGTCTTGTGGCTCTCAAACATCTGATGTTTATTCTATGTGACTCTTATGTTAAGCAAGCTTGGCCACCCCTGCTTTATTCTAACCCTAAAAGCAGGAAAGTTGCCAATTATGCAGTGCCACTCCACTCTTGTGGCACAGGAACCAAGCCAATTAACTCAATTTGGTGACTTAAGCCAAGCCGCTCTCTACCCCTATGGCTCACAACCAAGCTGCTCTCTATCTCTATGACTGAAAGGAAAAATTAAGGGGGAAATGTGTCAGGTTTTTGCAGATTCTACAGGGGGCACTGCCCCTGTGCCCAATGCTGGCCAGGCCCTGCCTATGAGCCTCCTCCCTCCATGCGATCCTGCAACGGGGCAGATAGGTCCAGGTGGGCAGCCGTGTTGGTCTGGAGAAACAGACATGCACACTTCATCAGACAATGAAATGGAGTATAGTGAGCAGAGTTACATATAGTTAGTGGGCAGCGGTTAAGCGTGCAAAATAGTACCAAGTTAGAATCTATGGCAAAATAGTACACTTAACAAATTGAAAGAACCACCAGTTTGGTTTAGATACCATTTGCTGTGTTGGAAAACGGCAACGGGGCAGATCAGCCTTGGCCAACCCTGCAAGGTTGTTTTACATTAGGAAGCACCACAGCCCGGGTGAGCAATTTCTAACTTTACACCATGCTTACATTTTTTACTGCATTTGAGCAGCCCTCTTCCTCCCCCCCTCCCCTAGAGAAGCCCCCCCCCTCCAGTCTAGGTGACCAGAGTGGGAGACCCCAAGATGGGTCCAAACTAGGCTTGCCAATTCCAATTCAAGAAATATCTGGGGACTTTGTAGGTGGAGCCAAGAGACACTGGGGGAGGAGTCAGGAAAAAGCTTGTGACAAGCACAATTGAACTCCAAAGGGAGTTCTGGCCATCACATTTAAAGGGACCACACACCTTTTAAATGCCGTCCCTCCACTGGAAATAAAGGATAGGGGCACCTTCTTTTGGGGCTCACAGCATTGGACCCCCTGGTCCAATCTTTTTGAAACTTGGAGGGTGTTTTGAGGAGAGGCACTGGATGCTATGAGCCCCAGATACCCACAGATCAATTCTCCATTATATCCTATGGGAATCAGTCTCTATAGGGAATAATGGAGTGCCTAGCAGACATCCCCCCCCCTTTTGATGACCCTGAAGTGGGGCCTCCAAACTGGGGGACCCCCTGCCCCCACCTGGGGATTAGGCAACTAAAGAGAAATCATGGAAAGGTGGAAGCAGGAAAACCAAAGGTTCCGTGTAACCAGCCTCAATAAAGAACCGAAACTATAGAAATTTATATAATTAAACCAAGTAGAAAATTAAGCCACATATAATGAGAACTAAAGCCACAGATTAATATTGGGAATCAAGCCACCGATCATGAAAATTAAACCACATCAAAATAAAGTCTCATACAATAACAAGGGAGGGAACTTAGCTAAGTGGGATAAAACCACCTCTCAGTAAAGTCCGTTAAAGTCCAATGGTGGATGCAAATCCAAATCCTCCTGTCTAAGGAAAGTAGAGACTGATCTTCAAAAACTACTTCCAGTTGCAATTAGAGCATGGCAGGAAGGCTTCAAGGAATTAATTGAATGCAGCAACTAAAATCGATTAGTGCCTTGAAGCACTGGAGCAGCCCTCTTCCTCCCCTCCCTTAGAGAAGCCGCCCCCCCCCCCCCGCAGTCTAGGTGACCGGAGTGAGAGACCCCCGAGATGGGTCCCAACCAGTGTTCCCCCTAAGTGGAGTTAGCGTGAGCTGGCTCACAGATTTTTAGCCTCCAGCTCACATATTTTGTCTTAGTTCAGGAAAAATGACCAGTAGCTCACAACCAGCGTTCCCTCTAAGTTGAGTTAGTGTGATTTTTACCCTCCAGCTCACACAATTTTGTCTTAGCTCAGGAAGGATGACACCAGAACGCAATCATTGATGCAGTAGCTCACAACTTTAATGCCAGGAGCTCACAAAGTAGATTTTTTGCTCACAGGACTCTGCAACTTAGAGGGAACATTGGTCCCAATCATCTCATCGGACCCTTTCACACACACAATAGTGCACTGTCAAGGCACTCTTAAAGAGTGCACTTTCAATCAACGTCACAATGCACTTTGCAATGGGGTTTAGCTGCACTAAATGGCAAAATCCACTTGCAAAGCGTCGCGGAAGTGGATTGCAACGGCGTTATTTAGACTGGGTGAAAGTGCCCGTGGACTGAAAGCAATGTTCCCTCGAAGCTGCAGAGTCCGGTGAGCAAAAATTCTATTTTGTGAGCTGCTGGCATTCAAGTTGTGAGCTACTCGCATCATGTATGTGAGCTCCTGCATCAATGAGTGTGCTCTAAGGTCCTCCTTCCAGAGCTAAGTAAAAAATGTGTGAGGTGGAGGCTAAAAATCTGTGAGCTAGCTCACACCAACTCAGCTTAGAGGGAACACTGTGAGCTTCCGGCATTCAAGTGGTGAGCTCCTGCATCAATGAGTATGCTCTGGGGTCATCCTTCCTGAGCTAAAACAAAAATGTGTGAGCTGGAGGCTAAAAATCTGTGCGCTAGCTCACACCAACTCAGCTTAGAGGGAACACTGTTTGTGAGCTACTGGCATTCAAGTGGCGAGCTCCTGCATCAATGAGTGTGCTCTGTGGTCCTCCTTCCTGAACTAGGACAAAAATCTGTGAGCTAGCTCACACCAACTCAGCTTAGAAGGAGCGCCGTCCCAACCCCCAGCCCGCCCGCCTAAGCACGTGGGGAGCCCAGCCCGGGCGGCTGCCCTACCTTGAAAATGGCGTATCCAGCCGCCGTCTCGAAGAGGACCAGCATGGCGGCGGCAGCGCGGGGACCTGCGGCGGGAAAAGAGGGGCCTCCGTCGGCAGGACGACACGAGAAAGCAAGAGCAGCGCGCGCGGGCCCCACGCGGCCGGAAGTTAGGCACCTCGCGGCGCCACACCGGCAGGAGGTCGAACGGCATGCTGGGAAACAGGGCAAGGAAGGAGGGCGCCGCCGTCTCCGGCGTGCTCCAGGCGGACTTCCGATTTGCCGCTCTAGGAAAACGCCTCTCTCTCTCCCTGCTAGTTGGGAGGTCTGTTCTACTGTTGTTCCCAAGAGCCTTTCGTGGTTTTGTTCAGGAACATTGAAGAAAAAATACCCCCCCCCCCCCCCACCGGTGTAAATTATGAGCTCCCCTGTCATAATTTACACAATTATGTAAATTATGAGTTCCTGTTTCCCCTCAAAACCTGCTCATGCAGGCAACACAACAAAGACAGCTCACAAACAGTGTTCCCTCTAAGCTGTGTTGGTGTGAGCTAGCGCACAGATTTTTAGCCTCCAGCTCACACATTTTTCTTTTAAGGGAGGAAATTGTGAAGGTTTCAAATTACTGCACAAGACAGATCCAAGTAGTCAGCCGTGTTGGCCTGAAGTAGTAGAACAAAATAGGAGTCAATAGCACCTTTAAGACCAACTTAGTTTTATTCAGAACATAAGCATATACCAAACAGAATGAAAAGTTTTTCACTCACTGGTGGAAGACAGCAATAGAGGGATCCAAGCAGGCAGCCGTGTTGGTCTGAAGCAGTTGAACAAAGCAGGAGTCAAGTTGTACCTTTAAGACCAACCAAGTTTTATTCAGAACGTAAGCTTTCGTGTGCTCTCTAAGCACACTTCACCAGACGAGGGGATCAGGTATCGTGGGCTGAAATACATGCAGTTTGTTGATTAAGAGGGCAAACTGACTGCGATCATATGTGTGGCTTGGCCATTTGGTCTGGATAGCCATAAAAGGATAGCCAGTTTTTGTCTTTTAGTATGTAGCGGCAATAAAGCATGTCCAGCGCTGAACTCCACTGCATCAGACTCACTATTTAACAAAGATGCCAGTTCCTACCACACCAGCTGGCAGGAAACTTTATTACCTTTTATGGCTATCCAGACCAAATGGTCAAGCCACACTTTTTTACCATCTGATCACACTCTGGGCTGACGTTGCTTTCACAACGCTTTTACAGCAGACTTTTTACTGGGGGGGGGGGGGGGGTTGCGCCATTGCCTTCCCCAGTCATCTACACTTCCCTGCCCCAGCAAGCTGGGTACTTATTTCACCAACCTGGGAAGGATGGAAGGCTGAGTCAGTTTCCACTATGATCGAACTCAGGTCATGAGCAGAGGGCTGCAACTGCAGTACTGCAGCTCTACCACTCTGCACCACAGGGCTCTTCATAGTGCAGGAACGTCCTTCTAAATGCTCTCAGGAGGAGGAGGAGGAGGAGGAAGATTGTTATGTACTTATTATATAGTGGGTTCTACGCATTGATGAGTCTCAGGAGTAGTGATAACGAGCTCTTTATTACAAGTAACATAGTCAATGGCTACCCTACAAGACTGGTAACTGGGCCCACAGGGGCATCTTATATACATCTCTGGGTTCTCGCGCAAGCACGTTATTGGCTCATTTAAACCAGTGGGGGCTAGTGATTGGTTTAGGGCTGCAGATATTTGGATCCTATAGTCCATTGTTCCCAAGTCCCCAAGCTCAGTTTGTGTGGCTCCAGTGAGCCAGGCAGGAACACACAAAGTCTTCTCTTGAGTCCACGTACATAACAGTACTGAATTTATTGCTTCGTGCGGCTTCAAGTGTTTCCTCTGACCTTCAGGAAACCGCGGGTAACCTGGACGGATTTGAACTTTGAACAGAAGCCAATGAGCGGTCTTGGCGCGAAACTTGACCACTGTGATTTGGTATGGGACTCTGGGGGGGTATATGTTTAGTTTGCGTGCTTATAAGTGGGGTCTCGGCCCCGCCATTTGGTCTTTTAGTATGTAGCTGCAATAAAGCATGTTCTGTGTTGAACGCCGCTGCAACGGACTCACTATTTAACAAAGATGATGACTTGGCTTTTATAACCCAAAAGTGTCTCAGAGTGGCTTGCAGTCACCTTCCCTTCCTCTCCCCACAACCCTGTGAGTTAGGTGGGGCTGAGAGAGCTCTTTCAAGAACTGCTCTTCAGCAGAACAGCTCTGAAGAATGGTGACCGGCCCAAGGTCACCCAGCTGGCTTCATGAGGAAGCTTCATGTGGAGCATCAAACCCAGTTCTTCAGATAAGAGTCTGCCACTCTTAATCACTACACCATACTGGCTCTCAGAAAGTCCTCCCTCCAGCCCAGTCTTATGGATATTTGGAACAAAACGTGACTTATTTCAATGCGACTTACTCCCTTCTAATGGGCAGCTAACACAATGAGTAACTAGCACAAGATCTATCATGGTAGAAGGGCTGCCTTGTCAGAAGATAGGAGTCCAGACAGAGATGAACTACATAGCAGATTTCACCATGTGTAGCAGTCTTCTGACTGAGTTTATACTCCCCTAACTTTAGGGGAACTAACACTGATTTATAAGGTGAACCCAGTCTCTCCTGGTGCTGGCTGCAGTCCAAAGGAGCTGAATGCACGGACGGGAGGGAATTCCACGCACAGTGAAGCTTTTCTTTCCCGTCAGCCATAGTAGCTCCTGAGCCAAACAGATGTTTTAGATTTTACATTTTTGAGGGGGAACTGGTGTAGTATAATCATGAAGGGGGAAAACCCTTTCTTTTCCTTTTTATGAAACCACCAGAATAAGAATATTAGAGAACTATTCACGGAAATATTTCAGAACCATTTCAGATAGCCTGTTAAAATATGTACGAGTAAAACTCCATTTTGGAATTTAAAGTTTCAGTACATAATAAACACCACCTCCCCAACTTTTGATACAATGAAGCATTTTAATTTGACAGCGGATAAAAAAATAATAGGTTTAAATTAAGGGTGGGAAGGTATCGGCTGGATATTAGGAAGAATTTTTTTGACAGAGTTGTTCAACAGTGTAGTCAGCTACCTAGGAAGGTAGCGAGTTCCCGCTCACTGGCAGTCTTGAAGCAACAGCTGGACAAACGCTTGTCAGAAATGCTCTAGACCACAAGTGGCCAAACTTGCTTAACATAAGAGCCACATAGAATAAATGTCACATGTTTGAGAGCCGCAAGACAGGAGGGAGGAAGGAAGGGAAGGAAGGAAGGAGTGTTCCCTCTAAGCTAAGTTAGTGTGAGCTAGCTCACAGATTTGAAGCCTCCAACTCACCCATTTTTGTCTTAGCTCAGGAAAAATAACCCCAGAGCACACTAATTTATGCAGCAGCTCACAACTTTAATATCAGTAGCTCACAAAGTAGATTTTTTTGCTCACAAGACTGCAGCTTAGAAGGAACACTGAAGGAAGGGAGCGAGGGAGTTAGTTGGGGGAGGGAGAGGTGGAAAGAAAGCATCTTTAACTTCAAATGCACTCTCCAAGCTACCAGCTGGCTTCACTTGCAGAAGTGGTTTAAAGAGACAAATGCTAAGTCAGTCAATGGGATGGTGGGGGCTTCAAGAGCCACACAATATGTGTGAAAGTGCCACATGTGGCTCCCGGGCAGCAGTTTAACCACCCCTGCTCTAGGCTGTTCCTGCATTGAGCAGGGGGCTGGACTAGATGGCTCGTATGGCCCCCTCCAGCTCTATGGTTCCATAGCATTCTGGCCTCTTCTAGTGTGGGTGACTCAGCAATGATCCAGGTGTGGTTTGTTTTTCCCCTTCAGAAGGTGTGAACCTTCAGTTGCACAAGGGTTGTGGTGTCCCATCACCCTTTGTTGGTGATGACTAGGTGATACTGGTGCTGGTGACCAGAATCAAGTTAAATATGCTGTTAAAGGCTTTCACAGCCAGAGTTTATTAGTGGTTGCAGATTTTCCGGGCTTTATGGCCCTGGTCTTGGCATTGTAGAACCTGACGTTTCGCCAGCAGCTGTAACTGGCATCCTCAGAGGTATAACGCAGAAGGCTAGACTTCTCTCTGTGTCAAAGTAGGTAGGAAGGAAGGAAGGCACAAAGAGAACTCTAGCCTTCTGCGTTATACCTCTGAGGATGCCAGTCACAGCTGCTGGTGAAATGCCAAGACCACAGCCACACAGCCCAGAAAAACTGCAACAACTAAGAATCAAGTTAATTCATGCCATAGTATTCCCCATTACTTTGTATGGTCATGAAAGTCGGGCAATGAAGAAAGCTGCTGGGAAGAAAGCTGATTCATTTGGAGTGTGGGGTGCTTTCTCACACACTAACTACAGGGGTAGCCAATGGTAGTTCTCCAGATGTTTTTTGCCTACAACTCCCATCAGCCTCAGCCATTGGCCATGCTGGCTGGGGCTGATGGGAGTTGTAGGCAAAAAAAAACATCTGGAGAGCTACCGTTGGCCATCCCTGCACTAACACACTTACAATCCACTTCCAGTGCGCTTTGCAACTGGATTTCATGGTATGAAATGGCAAAATCGGCTTGCAAATGGTGGGTGCTGGAATGGATTAAAACTGTATTATTTAGCATATGTGGAAGCAACCCGGGGTGTTGGAGGGGAGTTTTACTGATAACATGGACTGATGAAGACAGGTGAGTTCTAGATCAAATCAAGCCTGAGCTCTCCCTAGAAACTAAAAATAAAGTGAGGTTGTGCCTTTTCCAAAGACAATCATGCTAGGAAAAGTTGGAGGCAGCAAGAAAAGGGAAAGACCCGACATGAGGTGGATTGAGTTGCTCAAAGAAGCCACAAGGGCTCTGTTCACAAGACCTGAGCAAGGCTGTTCAAGACAAGATATTTTGAAAACTTAATGACAAACTGAAACCATTAAGGGACTCTAACTACCATTCTGATATAGTGACTGTCTGGTTTCCAATTTTAGAATTCCTACAAGAAAGATCTGTGACACCTACTGTTATAGAATATATGACGCTGCCTTATACTGAATCAGACCCTTGGTCCATCAAAGTCAGTCCTGTCTACTCAGACTGGCCGTGGCTCTCCAGCTGAGGTTTTTCACACCTATTTGCCTGGACCCTTTTTTGGAGAGGCCAGGGATTGAATCTGGGACCTTCTGCTTATATATATATAATTTTTTTTTGGCCAGTGTGTGACACAGAGTGTTGGACTGGATGGGCCATTGGCCTGATCCAACATGGCTTCTCTTATGTTCTTATGTTATGTTCTTATTTGACAACAGTGTCATGGAAAAGTATTTGTTTATTAATACTGTTAAATAATACAAAAGTTTGTATTGCTACATAACAAAATGACCAATAAAAAACTATTGGGGGAAAAAGACCCTCCTCCCCAAATAAAGCATCCAAAGTAGACCCAATTGCAGGCATATGTTGACCACATAAACCTCATTAGCAAATGCGCAGTAGTGTCAAACTCATTTGTTTTGCAGGCTGGATCTGACGTAAACAAGACCTTTTTGGGCTGGGCCATGTGTGTCATAAAATGTAATGCCAGGTAGCTGAGACAAACTTTATAAAGGACACAGACAAACACAATTAAAGATTATTTTACACTTAAAATAAAACATGCTTAAAAGATTTTTTTAAAAAGATGATATTTTGGTGGACATTAATTCATAGGGTCGCCATAAATCAGAAGTGACTTGGTGACACTCGACACACACACAAGGAAACACAGACACTGTGGCCTTTTGACTCGCTCTTTCCATGGTTTCTGGGCTGGGCCAAGACTGTGGTTTTCTGCCACCCAGATGTCAGGATGTCCCTGAATCGCTCTACTACTAAATATTATGGCATACAGAAACATTTTGATGAACTCGCTCTTAGAACAAAGTTTTGAGTCCAGTGGCACTTTGAAGACCAACGCAGTTTAATTCTGGGCAAGGCTATTTGTGTAGGAAAAGCCCAGCAGGAGCTCATGTGCATATTAGGCCACACCCCCTGACAGTGCCATTGTTTCAAAGGCCCAGCAGGAACTAATTTGCATGTTAGGCCACACCCCCTGACACAAGCCACCCGGGACTGCGTTCCTGCTCCCAAAAAGCCCTGATTCTGGGCATAGGGTTTTGTGTGCATACAAAGAAATGTGCGTGCACACAAAAACTTGTACCTTGAATAAAACTTACCGGTAGTTGGTCTTCAAGGTGCCACTGGACTCAAACTTTTGTTCTGTTGCTTCAGATCAACACAGCTACTCACCTGAATCAACCTCCCTCTTAGCATGGCATGGTGGGTACCAATATTCCCTCTAAGCTGTGGAGTCTTGTGAGCAAAAATTCTACTTTGTGAGCTACTGGCATTCAAGTGGTAAGCTACTGCATCAATTAGCTTGCTCTGGGACCATTTTCCCTGAGCTGAGACAAAAATGTGTGAGTTGGAAGGTAAAAAATTGGGAGCTAGCTCACACTAACTCAGCTTAGAGGGAACACTGGTGGGTGCCCTTGTTTGTGAGCAATGATTGCAGTAAATGCATCATCCTGGAGGGGGTTATTGATTCCATCAAAACAAGGTGCGGGAGAGGGGGGCAGTGCAGAAGCACCCAGGCTCTCATTCCTGGGTCCATAGAATGATGCTCCACAGCACCTTAAGCAAAACCAAAGCTTTGTGTTGGACAGCCCTCCCTATCACAGGGGGTGGGCACCATTTGGGCTCCCCCGTCCAAGCAGTGTTCCCTCTAAGCTGAGTTAGTGTGAGCTGGCTCACAGTTTTTTTAGCTTCCAGCTCACACATTTTTGTCTCAGCTCAGGGAAAAGAGTCCCTGAGCAAATGAATGGATGCAGTGGCTCACAACCAGCGGCTTGCAAAAGGAGAATTTCTGTTCACGAGACTCCACAGCTTAGAGGGAGCATTGCTCCCAACTAATTTGGGGAGGGGGGCTTCAGGATGCCAGCCTCCAGGTGGGATCAGAGGTCCAGACCAATGTTCACTTTAAGCTGCAGAGTCTGGTGAGCAAAAATTCTATTTTGTGAGCTAGTGGCATTCAAGCGGTGAGCTCCTGCATCCATAAGTGTGCTCTGGGGTCCTCCTTCCGGAGCTGAGACAAAGATGTGTGAGCTGGAGGCTAAAAATCTGTGAGCTAGCTCACACCAACTCAGCTTAGAGGGAACACTGTTTGTGAGCTACTGGCATTCAAGTGGTGAGCTCCTGCAATGAGTGTGCTCTGGGGTCACCCTTCCGCAGCTAAGACAAAAAATGCGTGAGCTGGAGGCTAAAAGTATGTGAGCTAGCTCACACCAACTCAGCTTAGAAGGAACATTGCTCCAGACTACAGTCTCCGATCCCCCTGGAGAAAAATGGATGTTTTGTTGGGCGGACTCTAGGGTATTATACCCCGCTGAGGTCCCCCCCAGGCTGCATCCCCAAACCTCCAGGGATTTCCCACCTGCCATCTGGCAGCCCCCGGTGCCCACCCGGCCACTCTAGAGGGGGGCGCCAAGCTCCGTTTTCCCTCCGCACTCGCTCCAGCTCCAAGCGGCGCCGCTTCACGCCCAGCACAGCCCCTCCGGCAGCGGCGGCGGCAGGAGCCATCTTTCCGCGTTGTGGGCGCGCAGAGCGCACGTTCCGGGGCGGAGGAGACAACGCTCCGCCGGGCTTGCGAGGCCGGGCAGGGCTGGGGAGGGAGCCCGGCTCCGCGCCGAGGAAGGAAGGAAGGCAGGCGGAGAAGCGGCGGCAGGGAGGGCGAGTCGCCGCGGGAAGTGCGCAAGGGCCGCGCCGAGGAGCTCCGGGGCCTGCGGCTGGTGCGCTCCGGCTAGGCGAGCGGCGGGAGGCCGAGGTGGGCTTGCTGGGCGCTTCGGCGGCGCCGACGGAAGGAGCCATGTCGGACCAGGTCAGGAGAAGGAAGGCCTTGCCCACACCGGCCTCCCCGCCCCGAGAGGCCTCGCTCGGGACCCGCGCAGGGGCTGCTTTGGGGGCCGCCTGGGGCGAGGAGGGCTCTGGCCGTGGGGGACACAATGGGCGGCCGGGCACGGAGGAGGAGGCCGGGAACAAAAGGCCCAAGTTTCTCCCCCAAAAGGCACCATTGCGCATCTGGAGGCGCCCCGGCAGAGAGGGGCTTTTTGGAGAGGGGGGTGGTGTGGGTCTTTTTTTTGGGGGGGGGGCGGTTTCCTGTTTTTGTCTCTATGCGGTGAGATGAGATTTCTCTTTCTGTCCCCACAAGGTGGGCTTTCTGCTTGGCCGGGTGTGAAACCACTTTCCATTGGGGGGGGGGGGGGATGATGCCCTCTTTTGGTGCGTCCTCACGACCTTTTGGTGACACGCGTCGTTGCCCCTTGCGCTCCTTGGTGGAGCAGGAAGCGGGAACCCTTTTCTGCAGAGCTGTTGAATACCAAAGAAATAAGGAAGGGGGGGGGGTATTGTTGTTTCGATTCTCAGAGATCCTGTGGGCAGGGAAAAGGGGGGCGGGGGTTCAATAGAACAGCTTTCCCTTCGTTGTGTCTTTCAGTTACCCCCATAACCGTTAACTGTTCCTTTCTTCTGCGATTGTCATCTTTTTTTTTTTTTAAATTGATATTTCAGTGACCCAGTTAGATTAAAATATATAGACAACAACCACAGCATTATGAAAATAGGATTAACAATTCAAAATACAAATTTTAAAAACGATGAGCGAAATCTATAACATAGTTACAGTGCAATCCTAAGGAGAGTTACTCCAGTCTAAATCTATTGAAATGTGAATGGGCTTAGGCTGGTGTAACTTTCCTTAGGATTACGCTGTTAGTATAGGTAACTCATCGCTTTTAGTAAAATTGCATACCTGATTGTCATCTTGTTCAAAACTTTGTTGTTTTCCACTTCAGCTTTATATAAAATTCTAAATGATGTATTTTTTTTTAAATGACCAACCAGCTCAATCTTGGTAAATTCACATTGTGCGGAAGACTTGATAATTTTTTTTTAAAAGTTCTGTTGTAATTTGCTGTAACATTGTTATTGTTATATCTAAATAATTGTTAAATCTAATAACTGGGCTGACTGTAAGAATTTCTAAAATATCTTCAGCGGCAGAACTGAGTCTACAAACTGTGCAAGGAATGGCATTGGTGTAATGGAAACAATCCCCAGGAAATGCTGAATGCTTTCTCAAAATAAGTGGCATTAACTGGGTTTTCTTCTACTTTGGAATTGGTGCTACGTGCTAGAATTAATGCACAACAGGCTTTCTGTTCTTAGGGCTGTTGTCTGTCTGTCTCTCTTTTTTTGGCTGTCTTTTGCACTATGATTTCCAGGTGGGATCAGTAGCACAGGTAGAAAGCATAATCCAGGCAGGAATTCAACAGCTTCCCCCAACTGATGATATGATTCTGCTCAGGGGTCATTTTGTAGAAAAATAGGTGGTGGAGCTCATCCAGAGATTGATATGCAGCTGCACCTGCTATTCAGTGGACAAGGTGGGAAGGAGGAGGGGGAACTCTCAGAAAGGTTCAGGAGCTGTGCTCCTGTGAGCTTTCGCTGAATCTGAGGCCTGATTCTGCTATAACTGATGTGCTGCTTTTCAAACAGTTCAAAATTCTACCTTCTCTTTTAACGTTGCTGTAGCAGTAGTTCTAACTTTTTTTTTTCAATGCCCCTTTTTATTGCTCTTAATTCCCTTGATCTTTGCATTTATTGGGCACTCTCACAGGTTCCCTAGGCTCTGTTTTTTGAAATAATATAAACCAGGCCACAACATTTTTTTTTAAAGCATAAGTTTCAAAGTGTTGGTTCTTACCATTAAGGCCCTTTATGGGCATATCTCCAGGACCGCCTCTCCCCACACAGCCCCCCCCCCCCCCCGGGCACTGTGGTCAGCTGCACAGCATCTTCTTGTGATCCTTGGTCCTATGGATGCCTGACAGGTTTCAACAAGGTCCAGGGCCTTTTGGACCAGGACCTCCACCTGGTGGAATGAGATCCGGGCCTTGTGGGACTTATCCAAGTTTCGCAGGGCCTGTAAGATAAAGCTCTTACGCCAGGCTTTTAATTGATCCAGTGTGTGTCCCCTGAAGTAATCGCTTCCCCCAGCACCTTATCAGCACCTTACCATCTAGGTGCTTAAGTTATGTTGGATACTGTTTTGCTAATGCTGTAATTGTACAGATTTTGTAATTATGACATTGTATGATCTGGATGTGGTTTGTTTAATGCAGGGGTGTCAAACATGCATACTGAGCCAAGCCTCTTCCTTCTATTGGCTGAGGCTCCCCCTCCTCCCCCTCCCCCCAGTCCCCTGGGGAAGGAAGGAAAGAGCCAGACCTTCCTTTGCCCAGTTCCCTGGATCCCACGGGAGAAATACAAAGGAAAGCATCTTTAAGACCAATGAGTGCTAACATTTTAAGCATGTTTTAAGTTTACATACATAAATATATGTGTGTGTGTTTGTGTTCTTTATACAATTTATCTCTCTGCTATCTAATCTTAAATAGTTACACACGAGGCCCTGCGCAGCAAGGTCTCATGTATATTAGATCCGGCCCTCATAACAAATGAGTTCGACACCCCTGGTTTAATGTTTCTGTAAGGTTTTAATGTAAGCCACCCAGAGCCTGCTTGCAGGATGGGGGGTGGGGGGTGGCGGGGTATAAATTGAAAAATTAAATTAAAGTCTTTGGTTGCCAGACTCCTCTCAGAGGTATTGTAAACTTCTATTGCATGGTGAATAGAATTTTTTTTGTACAGCTGGGGTTTGCCTCAGGTTTATAGAAGTATTGATGAATTTTAGGTTTAAGCAAAAAAAAAAAGCCTTCTCAGCAGGAAGCTTAATGTTTTATTAAATGCTGAGGAAGCTGTCCGTTGTGCAAAACATTTTCATAAGTGCATCTTGCAAGGGAATTCTCTGTGAGGGTTACATTGTCTGGGAATTCTCCAGAAGATGTTGCAGTCTTCTAGGTACTCTTCATCCCAAAGATAAACACATGGCTGTTTCTGTGGGTAACAGCGTTATTGTCTTGATTAAATAAAACAGATGTTTGTCTTTTTGACACCTGCTGAGAATTTTCCATTGGTACTTCATTGTTAAAATTTTCAGTACAAGTTTAATGGCGGGCTATAGGGGCTTTCCCTTACCTAGATAGGCCCACTGGGTCACTGTGATTTCCAGGTGGGATCAGTAGCACAGGTAGAAAGCGTAATCCAGGCAGCAACTTCACTTCAACAGCTTTTCCCAACTGAGAGAGCCAGTTTGGTGTAGCGGTGAAGTGTGCGGACTCCTATCTGGGAGAGCCGGGTTTGATTTCCCACTCCTCCACTTGCAGCTGCTGGAATGTCCTTGGGTCAGCTATAGCTCTTGCAGGAGTTGTCCTTGAAAGGGCAGCTTCTGTCAGAGCTCTCTCAGCCCCACCTACCTCACAGGGTGTCTGTGGGGGGGTGGGGTGGAGGTAAAGAAGATTGTGACTGCTCTGAGATTCAGCATATAAAAGGTAGTCCCCTGTGCAAGCACCAGTCGTTTTTGACTCTGGGGTATCGTTGCTTTCACAACGTTTTCACAGCGGACTATTTCTTTTTCTGGGTTTAGTACATAGACATCAGTTGGCTTTACATTACCTTCCATTGTTGTTTCAGCCCAGTTAACACTAACTAACAAACACCAGACCCCAACTTGTGATTCTTTTAATCTGCTAAAAAAAATTTCCATGACTCTGCACACTAACTCACTGGCCACTTTCTCTATATTTAGGACTGCTTGCCATTCCATACTATTGTCTGATGAAGTGTGCTTAGAGCACACGAAAGCTTACATTCTGAATAAAACTTGGTTGGTCCTAAAGGTGCAACTTGACTCCTGCTTTCTTTATTAAGATGTTAACAGACTGCAATGCGAAATATAAACTTGGGAATAAGGGGTTGCCTTTTAATTTTATTTATCTTTAATATAGGTAAGCCCAGGGCTTTTTTTGTAGCAGGAACTCCTTTGCATCTTAGGCCACACACCCCTGATGTAGCCAATCCTCCTGGAGCTTACAGTAGGCCCTGTAAGAAGAGCCCTGAAAACTCCAGGAGGATTGGCTACATCAGGGGTGTGTGGCCTAAGATGCAAAGGAGTTCCTGCTACAAATAAAGCCCCGGGTAACCCTTAGTAATGTGAAGTTGTATGCTGTTCAGTCGCACAGTCGAGTCCGACTCTTCACAACCCAATGGACCACATCACACCAGGCCCTTCTGTCTTCCTAAGTCCGCTCAAATTCATGTCCGTTGCATCAACAACACTGTATAACCATCTCCTCCCTTGCCGCCCCCTTCTTCTTTTACCTTCAGTCTTTCCCAGCATCATGGTCTTCTCCAGTGAGTGCTCCCTTCTCATTTGGTGGCCAAAGTATTTGAGCTTCAGTTTCGATGTTGTATTTACTGCTATTGAAAACAGTCAGCTTGGGGAGGGCCTTCATTCAGCAGGTAACAAAGGGAAAGCAAACTTTCCTGGTTGAGGAGACAACATCCAGGGGACTTTTGCAGCAGTTTCCATTAGTAGTTTGCTGTTCCAAACTTGTTGCTCTGGTACGTCTTGCATATGAGCCTGTACCACTTGGGAACTCGTGCAGAGATTGCTTGTCTTATGAGACCAAACCTAAGCAGAGTTTTGTTTGGTAGTCCTTGTTTTGTTTGGTAGTCCTCTTGTGGATCAAAAACTGGCTGAGTAATAGGAAGCAGAGAGTGAGTATAAATGGGCAGTCTTCGCAGTGGAGGACGGTAAGCAGTGGGGTGCCGCAGGGCTCGGTACTGGGTCCCATGCTCTTTAACTTGTTCATAAATTATTTAGAGTTGGGAGTGAGCAATGAAGTGGCCAAGTTTGCGGATGACACTAAATTGTTCAGGGTGGTGAGAACCAGAGAGGATTGTGAGGAACTCCAAAGGGATCTGTTGAGGCTGGGTGAGTGGGTGTCAATGTGGCAGATGCGGTTCAATGTGGCCAAGTGCAAAGTAATGCACATTGGGGCCAAGAATCCCAGCTACAAATACAAGTTGATGGGGGTATGAACTGGCAGAGACTGACCAAGAGAGAGATCTTGGGGTCGTGGTAGATAACTCACTGAAAATGTCAAGACAGTGTGCAATTGCAATAAAAAAGGCCAACGCCATGCTGGGAATTATTAGGAAGGGAAGTGAAAACAAATCAGCCAGTATCGTAATGCCCCTGTATAAATCGATGGTGTGGTCTCATTTGGAGTACTGTGTGCAGTTCTGGTCGCCGCACCTCAAAAAGGATATTATAGCATTGGAGAAAGTCCAGAAAAGGGCAACTAGAACGATTAAAGGGCTGGAACACTTTCCCTATAAAGAAAGGTTGAAACGCTTGGGGCTCTTTAGCTTGAAGAAACGTCGACTGCGGGGTGACATGATAGAGGTTTACAAGATAATGCATGGGATGGAGAAAGTAGAGAAAGAAGTACTTTTCTCCCTTTCTCACAATACAAGAACTCGTGGGCATTCGATGAAATTGCTGAGCAGACAGGTTAAAACGGATAAAAGGAAGTACTTCTTCACCCAAAGGGTGATTAACATGTGGAATTCGTTGCCACAGGAGGTGGTGGTGGCCACAAGCATAGCCACCTTTAAGAGGGGGTTAGATAAAAATATGGAGCAGAGGTCCATCAGTGGCTATTAGCCACAGTGCGTATATGTGTGTGTGTATATATATTTGGCCACTGTGTGACACGGAGTGTTGGACTGGATGGGCCATTGGCCTGATCTAACATGTTCTTATGTACATCCGATTCAGTCCTTCCACCCTCAGTCTTTCATGGCTTTCTGTCTCATGAAAACTGAGCTGTCCCCTCGGGTACCAACTTTAGCACAAAAAGATGCTAAAGAACTGTCCAGTCAAAAGAGACTGTGGTTGCAGTTCATCCCTCTTTCTGATCCTTGTTTTGCTTGCTTTGCAGGAAGCCAAACCTTCAGCAGAGGACCTGGGAGATAAGAAAGAAGGAGAATACATTAAACTCAAAGTCATTGGACAGGTGAGCTCTTATGGTCAGTTGTCCAGGGGGGGCGCAATCTTGCAGGCGCATGTTAATTTACAATGTTTATACCTCACCTTTCTGCCCTTTACAAGAGCTGTCAAGGTGCAAACGATTTAAAACACACATAAAATATGTTAGAAACCATTAGAAGAAATCTTCCTCACAGACATTTCCTCATTAAAGCAACTCTGCTTGAAAAAAAAACATAGGCCGTTTTCACACTAGCGTTTGCTCCGGTGTAGCGCCCCATTTACCTCCGGATCTTCTCTTGGATTTCGCACATGTTGCTCCGGCGCTGCGGTTTGCTCCGGCGCTTCAGGGATTTTACGCCGGAGTATGTTTTTCAGCATGCTGCCGGAGTTTCCGAAAACCTCCGGATCCACTCCGGATCCACTCAGCGGAGTTTGCTGTGCGAAATCCATCCACGCCGGATCGACTGCTTTGTGGGCGTCACCCTCTCCCTTTCCGTCCTCCCACCCCATCCACCCGCTTGGCCAATCATCAGCCTTTCGCGGCGCTTCCCCAAAGTGCCGGCACGGCCATTTTTTTTTTAAAAACTTCACAGTTTTGCGTAATAGCGATATTTCGAAATTAACAAATAGAAAAAAAAAACCCTCCTGGAATAGCCTCAATTGCCACTTCAATTGGTTTCGTTAGTATTTTTTTTTATTATTATTGACTTTAGTTGCGTTATTTCGCTGTTGCGTTATCTCGATAATGCGAAAACGACCATTGTTGGGGGGGGAATCTAGTGCCAGTGCGGGCCAAAGCGTTCGTGTGTGTGTTTTAAAAAGGGAATGCCTCCCTCAGCTGTGCCACCAGGATTTCTGGACCTGCACAAAATCGCCATGTACAAAATGGGAAGTTGGAGTCCTGCATTCTTCTCCCTGGCTACATTCCGCTCGGTTAGAAAATAGACGCGAGCTCGCTCTTCACACGCGGCACAGAAGGGGAAGGAGAGAATGGAGCGGGGGGGGGGAGCTCTGGCAGCAGGAATCAGTCAGGTCCCCGTTGCAAGCGCCAGCCGGGGAGGGGAAAGAGAGCGGAGGAAATTTGGGGGGGGGATCTAGTGCTTCAGAATTTGGGGGGGGAATCTAGTGCTAGGATTCTCCACTGTGAATGCTTCCGTTAATACTTAAAGGGCTGTGGAGGATTCTACAGCTGCAGCCAATCCATAAGCAGCAGCAGCACACGTGATGCGGTTTGTCCAAGAAAAGAAGGGGAGGGAACAGCTCGATGTTACGTTAGTACGTTAGTACGTCATTACGCAACCAGACTTGCGCTTAAAAAAAAAATGATTGACAGGGCATCGAACTCAAGTCGATGCCAGTGGGAAAACGATTTGAGCCGGGGCTTCAGGGAAGGCGACTCCGCAAAGAGTCACTAGTGGGAAAACGAGAAAAATGATCCGGACATAATTGCGCCGCGGAATAAGGGGAGCAAACGCTAAGTGCGAAAACGGCCATAGCTAAAATAAACATGCAAACCATAAATCCCTGGTTAGGAAGGAAGGATTAATACCTTCAGCTGCTGGCGGAAGGCTGCAACAGAAAGGAACTGTCATGACCCAGATTGGGGGGGGGGCCACCTGACGCTGCCACCACTCTGGAATGAGGGTCCCCTGGGAAGGCCCAGAGTCCCCTCCCAAGCCCTTCCAATTCCTTCCTTTGACCAAGGAATTAGGCGTGTAGACCAGGCAGAGTAACAAAGAACAACAAAAAGGTTTATTTTAAACAGGAAAATCTATAAAGGGCAAGTGAACAGGTAAGGTGCTTTAAACCATATAAGTAATGTGGGTGAAGGAATATAAACATAAAGTCCCTAACGCGACTAAATTTAACTGTCCTAGTCTGTTAGGCCCCAGGCCTCGGCCTGATCACTCTCTCCTTCAGAGTGAGGGTCTTCCTCCTAAAAAGCAGCACTCCTTCCTGTTTGACCTCTCAGGAGGAAAGAACAGTGTCTTGTCTCCTGAAAGAGCTATTAAACAATTCTTCTCAGAGCCTACTTGGACGCTGATTGGCTGAAACCAGCACCAAGCACTCTGGGGATTGTAGGCTGTCTCTTTCTACTGAGACATGGACTTCGCAGGCTCCCTAGGCCCACTAGGCCTCTGTCTCACAACACAGCACAGATCATGACAGGGACAGATGAGCGTCCTTGGAGAAGAGAGTTCCAGAGCTTTGGGGCTGGACCAAGAAGGCCCGGTCCTGGGTTGTCCCCGAATCTCAGAAAGTGGAGGCACCTGAAGCACATCCCTCCAAAATTACCAAAATGGTTGGGCAGATTCACGAGAGAGCAGGCAGTCTTTCAGATCTGTTGGCCCAAAACCATAAAGAGCTTTGAAGGTCAAAGCCAGCATTTTGAACTGTGCCCAGAAATGAATTGGAAACCAGTGTAGCTGGGCCAAGACCGGTCCCTATGACCCCCTCCAGTCAGCATCCCGACTGCAGCGTATTCGGTACCAGTTGCAGCTTCCGAACACTTTTCAAGGGCAGCCCTACATAGAACACATTGCAGTAATCTAACCTGGGCGCGCACCACAGTGGCCAGATCTTTTCCGCCCCAGAGAGGCCGTAGCTGGCTAACCAATCAAAGCTGGTAAAAGGCATTCTCAGCCTGGGTCCAAGAGCACCCCCAGACAGGAGCCACGTCTGCGCAGGTGACATCCGAAAACAGCATTCCCATGGGGGCATAGGCATCGACAATAAATGGACATGTATTTATTAAGGGAGGATGCCTTCTCCCTGGCTGCTATTGGAAACGTTCCACCTTGCAGATCCTCATTTAAATGTGAGAAAGGAATGAAGGTCTTCGATCGCCTGCATTCCATCCAGAACTGGCATGATGTTATTACCAATGTTCCCTCTAAGCTGCAGAGTCTTGTGAGCAAACATTCTACTTTGTGAGCTACTGGCATTACAGTTGTGAGCTACTGGTTTTAAAGTTGTGAGCTACTGCATAAATTATTGCACTCTTGGGCCATCCTTCCTGAGTTAAGACAAAAATGAGCTGGAGACTACATCAGGAGGGTGTGGCCTAATGTGCAAAGGAGTTCCTGCTACACAGGGTTGCTACTTTCTGGAAAGTCAGGGAAATGGAAATTGGTCAAGGAAAGTCAGGGAAATTGTGATTAAAATATATTCACACAGTGGATTTTTGACCTGCTGCTAGAGCATGATCTTTTTCTTGTGGCAACTGAAATAGAGAAGTAGCAGAATACAAATAAAACTTAACGATGCCCTTTCCCAGCTCCACCCCCAGCAAGCAGTCTAATATGTGTGTTGAGCTCTGTCTCTCCATGATTTCCAAGGTCTGTCTGTAGCATTTGCAAAGCAAGGCTAGTTTAAATGTTTATCGGTATACAAACTTTAAACATCTAATTGTTTTCATCCCTACCTGCTAGTTTAACTAGCATTTAACTTACATATAAAGATAAGCATGTTTTTGGGTCATGCTTGTGCATGCAATGAACGTTTTGTCTCCTGCTAAACCCTGCACAGAGTTGCAAATGAGTTTTGTTGCTGTTGGATTTCACAGACAACTAGCGCTTTCTACTCTGCATCATGCAAAGTAAATTTTGCAAATGTGATTGCTTGTTCCTGCTGGAGTTGACAGAGTACCAGCTTTCTCACCCTCTTTCCTGACTTCTCCCATGCATAAAGGTTGCAAGTGAGGGTTGTCTGCTTCTCTAGGTTGAACATAAGAATATAAGAGAAGCCATGTTGGATCAGGCCAATGGCCCATCCAGTCCAACACTCTGTGTTACACAGTGGCCAAAAATTTATACACACACACACACACACTGTGGCTAATAGCCACTGATGGACCTCTGCTCCATATTTTTATCTAACCCCCTCCTGAAGCTGGCTATGCTTGTAGCTGCTACCACCTCCTGTGGCAGTGAATTTCACATGTTAATCACCCTTTGGGTGAAGAAGTACTTTTATCCTTTCTAACCCGATTGCTCAGCAATTTCATTGAATGCCCATGAGTTCCTGTATTGTGAGAAAGGGAGAAAAGTATTTCTTTCTCTACTTTCTTTGCAGAAACTCCATCTCCTTTCTTGCTACTTTTTGGGACCAGAAAGTGAAAGTGAAACTTTCCCAGTTTTGGAAAGTTCCTGCTCGTTAGCATTCAGAGCATTTACTTGAAGTTTGCATCTTGGTGTGATTTTTGGTGCATTTGCAAAACAGATGTTGCTGCAGCTAACGTTGAAAGAAGCTGATATTAAATCTCTTACTTTAACAAATATTTTTGCAGTTGAGGCTTGTGTAGTTGCCAAGCGGAACATTTCATTAAGCCGTGCATTAATGCAACACGACCTATTCATTTTTTAACTTGTGGTTATATTGGAATGGTGGTTAGGGAAACTGACAAATGTTGGTCAGGAAAAGTCAGGGAAATGAAAAATAAATTTTTAGTGGCAACCCTGATGTAGCCAATCCTCCAAGAGCTTACAGGGCTCTTCTTATAGGCCTACTATAAGCTCTAGGATGATTGGCTATATCAAGGAGGTGTGGTCTAATATGCAGAGGAGCTTCTGCTACAAAAAAGGGCCTGGGAGATTGCCCCAAAGATTTTGGAGCCCTGCAGGAGGCTTTGGGATGACATGGGAATGGAAGTAGATCCAGGCGGGCCGCCGCGTTGATCTGAAGCAGCAGGACGAAGTTAGAGTCCAGGCGCACCCAGGGCCAGCCAAGTTTTTTTTCAAAGCATGTACTTTCAGGGGTTGAATTCTAGCAGGAGCTCCTTTGCATATTAGGCCACACACCCCTGATGCAGCCAGTCCTCCAAGAGCTCACAAGGCTCTTTTTTTGTAAGCTGTTGGGAGGATTGGCTACATCAGGGTGATGTGGCCTAATATGCAAAGGAGCTCCCGCTAGAATTCCACCCCTGTGTACTTTCACGCGCACACATGCTTCCTCGGATACATCTCGGTCAGGAGAGCATGCAGGATGTCCTGAGTTAAATCCTTGCCACCTTGACTTAACTTTCCTTTGAATGCAGGCATGGGTAAGACTTGTGACCAAGACACTGGATAGCTGCTGGCATTCAGGGTAGATAGGCCTGTTCTGCAGGGCTTTTTTGTAGCAGGAGAGGAACTCCTTTGCATATTAGGCCATGCCCCCACTGATGTAGCCAATCGTCCTGGAGTTTACAGCAGATAGCATGCCTTAATGTAATACAGCTTCATTGGACAGCCCAGCACTATTTGCGTATGAACATATTGATTCTGGCTTGGGGGATATGTTTACATCTCTCTTAAATTGTTGGGATTAAGGTTTTATTTTTACTAACCAAAAATTGGTGAGCATATGACAGATTTCCATAAAGATGGCATTTGGGGGAGATACCATGGCTGAGTGGTAGAGCATCTGCTTGGCATGTAGAAGGTCCCAGGTTCAATCCCCAGCATCTTCACGTAGAAGGATCAGGCAGTAGGGAAAAGATACAGATCCTGGAGAACTGCTGTTTGTTTGAGTAGACAGTGCTGTCTTGATGGCCCAATGGTCTGATTCAGTTTTAAGAAGAAGAGATCGGATTTATATCATGCCTTTACCTCAAGGAGTCTCAGAGTGGCTTACAATCTCCTTTCCCCTCCCCTCCTCGCAACAGACACCTTATGAGGCAGGTGAGGCTGAGAGAGCTCTGACAGAAACAGCTACAGCTCTGTGAGAACTTGTGAACAGACTTAAGGTTACGTCTGCAGGTGCAGGTGGAGGAGTGGAGAATCAAACGTCATTCTCCCAGATAAGAGTCTACAAACATAGCCACTACACCAAACTGACTCTCCAAGGCAGCTTTGTGTGTTCAAAGATACGTATTCGGGGCAGACTTCTGAAAATTAAAGCTAAAACTTCAACAATGCAAAGATAATAATATAATCTGGTTTAAAAGAGTGAAAATTAGTTTGGCTTGATTGGTGTCAAATCAGCCTTCACTGTGGTACTGAAAGGAGAAGAGAGCCATGGTCATAAGTATGTATAATCTTCCATTGTGAAACAGTTGTTTCAGATACACAACAAGTGACTCCTTAATTGTACGGTCATATATTTTTGTATTTTCCTTTGTAGGACAGCAGTGAAATCCACTTCAAGGTGAAAATGACAACGCATCTAAAAAAACTTAAAGAATCATACTGTCAGAGACAGGTTTGTGAAATTGTGGAAACTTTCCCCACCCCCCTTTTTAAAATACTTTATTGGAATTTAAAGTTCAATTACAAATAATAAATGATATACAGTTGCTTATTATACATCCATTATTGCTATGTTTCGAGCATAGGTAATACAATAATTAAGATTACTATGTAGTAATATTCAATTGTAAAGCACAGAAGTTGCCAACAGTCGTATTTAAAAATAAATCATAGTTTTATATAATGGGTTCTCTGGTAGTGTGTTGTTTACAGTCATAAATAGTGGAAACTTTGACCTTTTTTCCTAAAATGCATGTGAATTCTTTTTTTTTTCTTCTGCAAAAGCTGAAGGGACTGAAGCGGTATAAATAGAACAACACAGTACATCAGATTAATAGGGTTTGAATATGCTATGGGATGTGCCGCCGGTAGGGGTGAACTTAGCTGTTATGTATTCTCAGGGGTGGAATTCTAGCAGGAGCTCATTTGCATATTATGCCACACACCCCTGATGTAGCCAGTCCTCCCAAGAGCTGACAAGGCTCTTTTTTGTAAGCTCTTGGAGGATTGGCTACATCGGGTGTGTGGCCCAATATGCAAAGGAGCTCCTGCTAGAATTCCACCCCTGTGTATTCTCATTACTGAGGAAGTGAAATTTCCTACGAGAGTTTTTTTTTTTTTGCAAACAATCCAGCTTCCTTGGAGATGTTTTCAGAGGGTAGCCCCTGTTGGTTTGCGGGAAAAGATACAGATTCTAATTCAGGGGTGGCCAAACTTGCTTAACATAAGAGCCACATAGAATAAATGTCAGATGTTTGAGAGCTGCAAGACGTGAACATCAGATGTTTGAGTGCTGCAGGACAGGAAGGAAGGAAGATGGGAGAGGGAGCAAGAGGTGGAAAGAAAGCAACTTTAAATGCCTTCTCCAAGCCTCTGACAAATGCCTTCTCCAAGCTGACTAGTTGCAGGGGGGGAGGTGGCTTTGGGAGCCACGCAATATGTGTGGAATTGATTGTGGCTCCCGAGCTGCAGTTTGGACACACCTGTTCTAATGCAGTAGCATTTTAAAAGACCAGCAAAATTTTAGGGGTTTCACTTTCCAAAAGTCAAACCTCCCTTCGTTAGAAATCTAATGGAAGAGAGATTTGCTAACAGACAAAGCTTTTTACCTTATAACAAATTAGATTAAATAATAATATGGGGACGTTTGATAAGGGAGAACATGCAGTGTTGGGGGTCACAAAAGGGTGGGGAGTGGGGTGGCGAAAATGTGATATATGGGTATTAACATTTCATGACAAACGAAAATACGCTATTACAATATATTACAATAAATTGTTTTGAAACAAAAATAGAAATCTAATGGAAGAAAGCACTGACTCTGGAACACTAATACCAAAATCTTGGTAAATATCTCCACACTAAATATTCACTTATTTCCCCCCCTTAGGTATGAAAGAGACATTATACATATAAATTTTACAGCGGAGTAAGATTAGATAGTAGAGAGTTTTCTGTAGATACTTTTTGTTTCCTCTTGTATGTCTCAGTAAATTATAATGTGCATGTGTGTGCCTGCTGTCTTTTAGGGAGTTCCAATGAATTCACTCAGGTTCCTCTTTGAGGGTCAGAGAATTACTGATAATCATACTCCAAAGGAGGTAAGTCTTTAAATTAATAATTCTAAGCGGCAGCTAACACTTCTGGAAATAGGATGGGAATCTTAGACTTTTTATTACAGTTTCAGAAGCAACTTCTGTGTGGTGTGAAAGAGCTCTGCTTAGATTTCTGCTTAGTGGCCGGGGAAGATGGTTTCTGCTGATTCCTCCTCTGGCCACTGTCCTCCAGTTTTTCCCCCATCCCGATCCTGTGGAGCGGCCTTTGCAGGGGAGGTGTTGGGGGGTTCAGTGGTGAAGCAAGAAAGTCCCATTCCTCTGATGAAAGCCCTGTGTGTGCGTGTGAAGTGTGGTCAAGTTACGGCTGACTTATGGCCATCCCAGAAAGGGGCTTTCAAGGCAAGTGAGGTGGTTGGCCATTGCCCTCCTCTGCAGAGCCTTCCTTGGTGGTCTCCCATCCAAGGCTTAAGGGCACCCCAGCAAGGGCTTCAAGGCAAGTGAGAAGTAGAGGTGGTTGGCTATTGCCCTCCTCTGCAGAGCCTTCCTTGGTGGTCTCCCATCCAAGGCTTAAGGGGACCCCAGCAAGGGGCTTTCAAGGCAAGTGAGAAGTAGAGGTGGTTGGCCATTGCCCTCCTCTACAGAGCCTTCCTTGGTGGTCTCCCATCCAAGACTTAAGGGGACCCCAGCAAGGGGTTTCAAGGCAAGTGAGAAGTAGAGGTGGTTGGCCATTGCCTTCCTCTACAGAGCCTTCCTTGGTGGTCTCCCATCCAAGACTTAAGGGGACCCCAGCAAGGGGCTTTCAAGGCAAGTGAGAAGTAGAGGTGGTTGGCCCTTGCCTTCCTCTGCAGAGCCTTCTAACCCTGCTTAGCTTCTGAGAGCTGATGAGATCGGGCTGTGCTGTGAAGCCTCCCTGCCACAAAGTCCCCTTACATTGGTGAAAATTGCCACTGCGTCCAAGCCACAGGCATCCTTGCTATGTAAAGCAAGTTGTTCGTGGATAGAGGGAAGATAGGAAGAGAGTTTTGAATGTAGGAGGCTGTCTCCAAGAAGGCCCAGAACGTCCAAGTGCCCTTGCTGGGTTCCTAGCAGGAAACCCAAAGAAAACTATGCAGTTCTCTCTCTCTCTCTCTCTCTCTCTGTATATGTGTGTGTATTCCTATATTGTTATTTAAACATTCTACCAGTATTTCCACAGTAGAAATTCCTATACAGAATTATTACTGCAAAGTGATACTAAGTCCACAAATCCTTAAAATGCAGAGTATCCAAATTGCAAAATATCTTAGGTTATTGGCAGGCTGTAGTGAAAGCTCCTCTTCTTCAGTCAACGTTGTTCCACGGTTTTGTCTTAAAAATGGAAAGGGCTGGTGCTTCAACTAATAAGTGATTTTTCTGTTGTATGGCGACTGAAGCCACAGGAAGGCCTCATTGTTGGCTGTTGTTGGCCTTCTGAAGGAACTGGTTGGCCGGTGTGTGAGACAGGATGCTGGACTAGATGGACCTTTGGTCTGATCCAGCAGGGCTCTTCTGATGTTCTCAGGAAGGCCTCATTGTTGCCTGATGGCTATAGAGAGGAACTGGTCGGCCCTTGTGTGAGACAGGATGCTGGATTAGATGGACTACTGCTCTGATCCATCAGGACTCTTCTGATGTTCTCACCTTGAATGCCAGGGATTGTAATTGGGACCTTTTGCATGCCAAGCAAAGGCTCTTCTGCTGAGCCACCCCCCCTTTTGTTTAACTGTTCTCTCTTAATATAAATACATATTCTAAAAAGTTTTGTTTCGATGTTTTTGCTTGTCCGCCGTCTTGAGAACTTTGCATGGAAAGGTGGCATAAGAACGTTTTAAATAAGTTAATGAACTGACAGTCTGGGCATCAGAAAGATCTGCTTTTCTTTGTCAGCTGAGACCACAGTCTGTTAAGGAAGATGCAAGGATATGACCTGGGGTGGAATTCTAGCAGAGCTCCTTTGCATATTAGGCCACACATCCCTGATGTAGCCAATCCTCCAAGAGCTTACAAGAAAGAGCCTTGTAAGCTCTTGGAGGATTGGTTGCATCAGGGGCGTGTAGCCTAATATGCAAAGGAACTCCTGCTATAATTCCACCCCTGGATACGACCATTTTTATAAAGCTAGGTGTTGTAGTCTTGAAGATCTGCAGAGATGTTCTCAACAAAAAAAGGTCATCGGCAAGAGGTGTGAGACAGTACTGACAGTGGATGCAAGGAGATCGGGCCTAGATCTGTTCTGCTTTAATACAAGCACAGGGAAGACATCTTACGTTTACTAGCAAGGCTGTTTTTCTAGCAGGAGCTCCTCTGCATATTAGGCCACTCCCCCCTGATGTAGCCAATCCTCCAAGAGCTTAGAGGGCTGTTAGTACAGGTTCTACTGTAAGCTCCAGGAGGATTGGCTACATCAGGGGGGAGTGGCCTAATATGCAGAGGAGCTTCTGATATAAGAGCCCTGTTTATTAGTATACGCACTAAGAGAAGAGAGCGGATTCCATGATTTCCTATAGAGCACAGTGGGGTTAAGAACTGCATTCCTGTAAATAGATATCAAGTTGGGTAGCCGTGCTAGTTTGTCTGTAGCAGTAGGAAAGAGCAAGAGTCTAGTAGCACCTTAAGGACTAAAGCTCCTCCCCTGCCACAGAGTCACCGCTCGCTCCTTTATATCCTCATCCCTTGCCACAAAATTGTGTTAGTCTTTAAGGTGCCGCTGGACTCTTGCTCTTTTCCACTGTGTTCCTGCATACAGAACAAATTGGGAATAAAAATATCCTCCTAATAAGGTCAAGTGCCGGACATATACTGATCCCTGACCTGGATGGCCGATGATGCTAGCCCTACCATGTCAGATCTGGTTAGAACTTGGATGAGAGACCACCAAGGAAGTCCAAGGTCACTCCAGAGGAGCAGACAATGGCAAATCACAACTGTGCATTTCTTTTCTTGAAGACTGTACACAGGGGTGTCAAACATGCGGCCCAGGGACCAAATCAGGCCCCCGAAGGGCTCCTATCAGCCAGTTTGGTGTAGTGGTTAAGTGTGTGGACTTATCTGGGAGAACCGGGTTTGATTCCCCACTCCTCCACTTGCAACTGCTGGAATGGCCTTGGGTCAGCCTTAGCTCTGGCAGAGGTTGCCCTTGAAAGGGCAGCTGCTGGGAGAGCCCTCTCAGCCGCACCCAAATCACAGGGTGTCTGTTGTTGGGGGAGAAGATATAGGAGTCGCTCTGAGACTCTGATTCAGAGAGAAGGGCGGGGTATAAATCTGCGGTCTTCTTCTTCTATCAGGCCCAGGAGCAACTCACTGTTGTCTGCTTCCTTCTCTCTCTCTTGCTTCCTTCTGCATCACAACTTGCTTTGCCAGGCTTGCTCAATCGCAGAGGAGCAACAGAGCAAAGCTCCTCTCTTGGGGAGGAAGTGGGGGAAGGAGAGCTAGTGTTGCCAGGCTCTCTCAATCACACAGCACAGCTACTGAGCCAAGGCTCTCTTTCTTACATTGGATGAGTGAGCCAATAAGCCAGTGAGGTAGATTAGGCTGAGTGTGTGTGTGCTTGTCTGTGTTCTTTTATAAAGTTTATATCTCCCCTGCCTGGCATTACATTTTATGATACACACGGCCCGGCCCGACAAGGTGAAGATCTAGCCCTCATAACAAATGAGTTCGACACCCCTGCAGAGTTGCCATAAGTCAGCTGTGACCAGATGGCACTTACCACCACCACCACCAGAGGACATGTCAAATCGTGGACTGTATGTCTTATTATGAAACAAGGGAATTGGCGAGACTTCCGATTATGATGCCATCCTGTGTCTACACAGAATTGCCCACTTAACCTGTACCGGTTTTAGCCTTTTGAAAATCTTGAGGAACAGAGAAGCCATCTGACAGCAATATGCTGATTCTGTGAACTCAGGCAGATCATGAGAGGGAGGGCAGGAAGGGCTGCATCAGTGCTTAGTTCTTGTGGCCCTTTAAGAACATAAGAGAAGCCATGTTGGATCAGGCCAATGGCCCATCCAGTCCCAACACTCTATGTCACCCAGTGGCCAAAACCCCCCAGGTGTTTTCTTGCATGCCCAGGGCAATGCTGTTCTCTGCTTTGGTTAGGAAGCAATTTGTCTCCAGGCAGTTTGGCCAAGGATCCTGGAGGTGTTTTTGCCATCTTCTGGGCATGGAGGAGGGGTCACGGATGTGTGTGTGTGTGTGGCCGAGGGGGGGAGGTATTTGTGACTTTCTTGCATTGTGCAAGGGGTTTGGACTAGATGAGCCTGGAGGTCCCTTCCATCTCTGTGAGTCTAAGCAAGTAATTGTCTTGGCCACTATTCTTGCTCATGCTTTGAGATGTAGAGGAGAATGGAAGTCCATTTTTTGATATAAAATTTATGTGGTGTTACAAATGGCTAGTTAACTTCAGTTTTTCAGTAGAAAAAGAGTACCTGTCAAATGGTGCTGTTGCATACTGTTTCTAGAGTAGTAAAAATGTCTAGAGAAATATATTTAAGTAAGGACTATTTAAGTATTCTCTCCTGGGTGGCATTTGAGCTTTACATAGTTATAAATTAACATTTTTACTCTTTATAAAGATCTAGTGTGCAGGATATAAAGGTTTATACAGTGATGATTTGAATAGTTTACCGGATAACTAGCATTTATGTTACATAACTGGTTTGTTACTGGTAGTATACTCTCTCAGCTGAATGGTCTATAGCCACACAGAAGAGAACCAAATGAACGAAGAATTCAGAAAATAGAACTTTTAAAAAGAAAACAAATGTGTTTCTTCATTCACAGCTCGGGATGGAAGAAGAGGACGTGATCGAGGTTTATCAGGAACAGACGGGGGGCCATTCAACAATTTAGGCTGTTTGCTTCCTCTCTCGCCCTCCCCCCTTTTTTCCCCCTTTGATCCTTTTTTATTTTTAAATAATAGTTCTTTTTGTAATGTGGTATATAACACTGAATTGAAAGCGACACCCCTCCCCCCCCCACTCCCCTAACTGGGGCTTTCTTTCCAAGTGTCTGTTCTGAATCCTTGTACTCATTTACACACCTGTCATTTGTTTTCGTAGTGCCGAACTCTTGTGACCCTGTCACGGTTGTACTTCCCCCGTTCCTCCCCGTTTCCTCTTTAGAAATGCACCCAGCCCACACAGGCATTTGTGTGTTTTTCAAGCACGTGGACAGAGCTGCTAGATGGGCAGAAAGGTTCCCCATAACTTCCATATTTGCCCCGAAGATTCGATACGACTGTTTACTTGGGGATTTCAAGTCCACAAGTAAGGTTTTAAAGGAGATGGAAGTTCTTCTGAAGTCTACACAGTAGGAAGATCGTGTCCTCAGATTCAGAACTGTTTTCTGTAGCTTTTGCCGATAGCCTAGAACAGAGAAGTATCCAAATGTTGACGGGAAAGTGTAGGCCACCCCTGTCCCCCCAGTAATAGAAATTCAAGATGCTTTTGTTAAAAACTATGTGGAAAGAGTCTGCTGATTTTTCATCGATGGAAGAGCCTACACGGGGTTGAAATTTATAGTAGTTAATATGTGACTTTTATGCAATCAGAATTGGTAACTGTTTGTATGTTATAATTTTTTGGCCTGGGATGTGGGTTTTTAATGGATGCCAACTGTACCTGTTTCTCATAAATAAAACAAACCAATATGTAAACAGCTGCATTTTCTTTTGGCATAACCCAAGCTGAGGGACGATTCGACAGAACCACAGGGGGGAAATTATGAAGGACCGTCGGTTTCGTATACTGGCCAGAGCTACTTTAATGTATAGAAATGGGGTTCGTCTTAACGATCTTTTGCTCCAAAATTTTAAATAGCAATCCGTGTCCACCTTTAAAACTCTGTGTTGTATTTTGTACATGCAGTGTGTGCTGCTTGAATCCTGAAACTTCATGCTAACATAATGTTGAAAAAAATAAAGTCAAGTTGTAAGACATGGAAATGCCAAGGAATCTGTCAACCACTTATTTGTAAGATTTACATCATTCCCCCCTCCCGCTGAACTAGGACCTAGATCCAGAGGCAGCAAATAAACGTGGTTGCCATTACTAGCTTGTCATATCGAGTCTCAATGTAACATAAGCGTAGCTTTCCTTTGAATTGCAGCCCAAATGCCTGCCGTTGCCCCAAAAATCTGGGGACACCTTTGAGTTTGGTTCAACCAATGCTGTATTGGATGGAAGTGAGAAGGAACTGTCTGTGTGAATTGTACTTTATACTTAACAGATGTTCACGTTAACAAAGTCCAGAGGCTCTTGTAAAAGCACAGGTCGAAGATCATTGGCCATGTTGGTCATTTGATTTGAACTGCATCAGGAATGGAGCAGGTGACACTGCTGTATAGCCAGGGCTTTTTTTTGTAGCAGGAACTCCTTTGCATATGAGGCCACACACCCCTGATGTAGCCAATCCTCCTGGAACTTGCAGTAGGTCTTGTAAGAAGAGCCCTGTAAGCTCTTGGAGGATTGGCTACATCAGGGAGGTGTGGCCTCATATGCAAAGGAGTTCCTGGTTCAAAAAACTGTATAGCTGGAAACAAGCCCAGTTGGTTTCCGGGAAGTTCACATCCACCTAAATGTGCTAGCATGTAGGTTCTTCTGAAACCACTTTCTAGTTCTATGTAAATAGCAGATGAGCAGCATTCTGAAGTAAGAAATTCAGCAGTCGTGTGGCATCTGTTCTGTGAATTAGCATCCTAAAAGGAGGACTGTTCCCTTGAAAAGTAACCTTTCCTCATGAGTTGTGTTAGCACCTTTGACGTCTACTGTAGGATGTTGAAGGAAGCTGTCCACGCGAGGAGGAGCCCTTTCGCTCGGGTTTAGCGTGCAACGAGGACAAGACGGAAACACGTTGCTCTACCTCTCTCTCTTTTTTTCTTGCCAGGGAAATGGGGGGAACCCCGCAAAACCACAATGTTCTTACGCATGATATAGCAAACCGGTTAATTGTGAGTAGTCCCCCCCCCCCCCGAAATCTCCTCTGAAGCTGGCACTTAATTGTAAGGTGTTTAAATGGATCTTCTGCAACGCTTGTACCTTCCGTGTCCCACTTCTGATGCCTTTTTGTACACATGCTAAAACTTTTTTTAAAAATTAAAATTTGTTTTCAAAAATCTTAAGTACGGGGTGAATTGTTATGTTCGCCAGGCAGTCTACACCTGTAAGAATGAGTGTGTCAAATGGATGATGGGGCTTGCGTTTCACCCCAGCATTTTCCCAAACCATCTCTCTCTCTCCCCCTCTCCTTCTTTCTACACCCTGAAACAACCATTGCTGTATCTCATAGTAAACTATCTCTTGGTCTCCCCGATGTTGACAAGGAAAGCAGAAACGCTAAGCCACCCACAGACAGGATAAGGGATCTTGATGCACTCGAACTTTTGAGGGTTGTAGAGTTTAATATGTCCAGCTGCAAGCTGGGAAATCCCAGTTTGAATCCATTGCAAAGTGCCTTCCTAGACACACCCTTGGGACAGCTATTCTTGGTGTGCTTCCGCTCACAGGAACTGAGTTCAAGAGTTACGTCGAACACCGTCTTTGTGCAATGAACTCTTGGATTTTCTTTAGACTTCTGTTGAGTCCTAGGCTACATTCAACACATGTAGGACTTAGGGTTGCCAAGGCCAATTCAAGAAATATCTGGGGACTTTGGGGGTGGAGCCAGGAGCAAGGTTGTAACAAGCATCATTGAATTCCGAAGGGAGTTCTGGCCATCACATTTAAAGGGATCACACACATTTAAATGCCTTCCCTCCATTGGAAATAATGAAAGAACCTCCATTGGAAATAATGAAAGATAGGGGCACCTTTTGGGGCTCATAGAATTTGACCATGGCCCAATCCTTTTGAAATTTGGAGGGTCTTTTGGGGAGAGGTACTGGATGCTATGCAGAAAATTTGGTGCTTCTGCCACAAAGAACAGCTGCCCCCCGATACCCACAGATCAATTCTCCATTTCCTATGAGAATAAGTCTCCATAGGGAATAATGGAGCGCCCAGCAGACATTTCCCTCCCACCCCTCGCTTTCTGATGACCCTGAAGCAGGGGGAGGAGCTCCAAACCGGGGGATCTCCTGGCCCCACCCGGGGATTGGCAACCCTAGTAGGTCTCGCTGTGCAATTTTAAACCCTACATTTGTCCAAGCACTAGTTTCATTTGTCAAGCGAATGCCCCTTATGAAAACAGATGTAACTGGACAGGGCTTGGGGGTGTGAAGTTAAAAGGGAGAGTGAACATACATGCCACCTTTTAACTCCTCAAAAGAAGGGCAGGATAAATGTGCAGTAAATAAATAAGATTCCAGTTCCTGGATGTTCAGGAATTTAGGGACTAGAACAGCCTGAAATGCATTTGTAATGATCCTTTGCCTAGTGCAGCCCACATGCTCCAGAGAAGCCTATGTAGGAGTTGCTAGTGGGCCTACATCTCCCAGGATCCCTTCTGTCCCTCTGGTTGGGTGAAAGCGGTTTTGGAGGGAAAACTGGCCCAGAGGGGTGGGACCTGGAAGGAAAGCGTAAAAATAGTCCAAGCTACGGACAGGGTTCTCTCTGGAGAGGCTGCAAAGTCTGGAGAGAAGCCTGCAACCGGAGGGTTCCCTCACCAAGGAAGGGTGAGTCCAATTGGAATTATAGTAAGGGAACGTCTAGTTAGATGCGTCAGGGTTTTTATTTCTTTATGCCGAGGTGATCAAACTTGCTTAACGTAAGAGCCACGTAGAATAAACATCAGATGTTTGAGAGCCACAAGACAGGAAGGAAAATAGATGGTAGAGGTGGAAAGAAAGCAACTTTAAATGCATTCTCCAAGCCAGGCAGTGGGAGCTTCGAGAGCCACATAATATGTGTGGAAGAGCCACATTATAGTACCTAATAGCACAACTAGGCCTTCGTTTTAGAGAGAGCACTATTGACAAATGTTTTGCCACCGAGTTATTTCGGGGCCCACATCTGCCAGCAGTAAGGTTGTCACCCAAGATTCCACAGGAAGTTGATGTTTATGTGAGAGAGGAGTAATCTAAAAGGATCTGGGCACAATCCACTGATGGCAGAATAACATAAGGTGATCTAGTGTCTCTATTAGCCCTGTGGCACAGAGTGGTAAAGCTGCAGTACTGCAGTTCTAAGCTCTGCTCACGACCTGAGTTCGATTTCAGCGGAAGCCGGGTTCAGGTAGCTGGCTCCAGGTTGACTCAGCCTTCCATCCTTCCAAGGTTGGTCAAATGAGTACCCAGCTTGCTGGGGGGGAAATGTAGATGACTGGGGAAGGCAATGGCAAACCACCCTGTAAAAAGTCTGCCGTGAAAACGTTGTGAAAGCAACGTCACCCCAGAGTCGGAAACGACTGGTGCTTGCATAGGGGGACTACCTTTACCTTTAGTGTCTCTATTATTCCTGATGCACAGTCACACAATTGGTCTGAGTACAGAATTTTAGCAAAACGTCCCCTTAGGGGCTGGGTAGGTCACACACAATTGATTCATAGCCCACATTTGCCTGGGGGCCACACTTTTATCTCTGTTCTAGAACAAAGGAGTACAGTTGAATCACATCTTTCTTCATTAAATGATTGCTTCTGCAAAGGTTACGGGGAATCTCTACACTTCTGCAAGTTTCATTTCTCTAACAATTAGTCTGGAATATGCACAGTTTTCAGCTCCAGGTAAGGCTGCTGCTTCTGCTTATTTCCAGAACGGCTTGGAAGTCACTGAAATTTGATTTTTGAGTTGTCCAGTGGGAGCGCAGTTCCCGACAGCCACACGGAGAGCAATTGGGACGGTACTGGCATTCTGGATGCGAAGACCAAACTGATGAACTCTGCACCAAGGACTTTTAAAATAAAAAAAAACGATGTCAGGAATCTTCATCTCCCACTTTTAGAAAAGGATGCTGGAAGTAGGAATAAACCCAGGGGCGCGAGATGTCCTGCCGCCATTCAAGCCCGCCGGCTTCCAGAGAAAGCGTGTGTTGGAACTGCCGCTTCTGCTCTTGCTCTGCCTGTTGTCTGAAAGCAGATGGATTAACCGACAGCCATGAGATAATTGTGCCTCTTGAATTAAGCTCTGGCGCTCCTTGCATTGCAAAATTATCATGTTGTGTCCTAATGCTGAAATTCATCTCTGACTCGAGCTCAGTGTTCCCTCTAAGCTGCAGAGTCTTGTGAGCAAAAATTCTACTTTGTGAGCTACTGCATAAATTATTGTGCTTTGGGGCCATTTTTCCTGAGCTAAGACAAAAAGGTGTGAGCTGGAAACAAAAAAATCTGTGAGCCAGCTCATGCTAACTCAGCTTAGAGAGAACACTGCTCGAGCCACGCTGCAAAGTTTCAATGCGCTTTTCTGTACTCTGTGTGAATGCACTGCACTGAACACGTGTAGATGCTCAGCCTCATCTGGGGGACTGGTTTGCACAGCGACGGCGTTTGGAGAATGCAGAACAGATAAAACTAACGTTCATTTTGAAGCACCAGCAAGAGGTCTTTCAATCTCATTTAAAAGACACTCAGGGATCCGATCCGAGCCTCATCGGCTTCAGGCCTTTTCAGACCGGCGCTTCTTCTCAAAAGAACCATGTTCTGACCCACTCAACGGAACACTCCCATTGTGAAGGAACTGCTGCTTTAACCACCCTTGCTAATCAAGAGTTGCAAGTAAAAATGCAATTCTTACAAGCAGGGGTTTTGTAGAAAAATAGGTGGTGGAGTTCATTAGCATAACTCATTAGCATACCGCCCCCCTAGCCAAGAGTAACCTGACACAAGAAAGGAGAGCCCTGGGTGAGCGAGGCCTGCTTGGACTGGCTAGAAATCCAGCCAGTCCAAGCAGGCTTCGCTCACCTGGGGCTCTCCCACACAGTCGAAAGGCCAGCAAGCTACCTGCCACCAAAAATCACATGTGGAGAAAGGGTGGTGTGGGCTTCTCTAGGGGTTAATGAAGGCTGCTGGGGGTGTGGCAAAGCTCCTGGTGGCTGGCTGGCTGCCTGCTCTCCTAATCCAGGGATTGTTATGCAGCTGCAATGGACAAGGTAGGTGGGTAGGAGGAAGGGGAACCCTCAGAAAGGGTCAGGAGCTGTGGTCCTGTGAGCTCCTGCTGAATTCACGGCCTGCTCACTGTGGTGCAGAATGCTGCCCTGAGAAAACAATCTTTGATGTATTCCTGGCCAGGGCAGAGTTTCAGTTTTATCTGTGTGAGGAACTGGGGATCTATACAAGCCAGGTTTATTTACCAACACAAAGAATTTTTGTTCACCAGGCTGCATACCTTGCCAGTAACAATGCTTGCCTCCTTGCTTCCTCCAAGGCAAGTCTGGCCGCTTCTTCCGCTTTCTTTCTCCTCTCCTCAGCCTCCCGTCTTGCTCTCTCTTCTTCCTCTCGTTTCCGTTTCTCATATTCCACCCGTTGTTCTTCGGCCATCTCGGCTAAGCGGCGCTGTTCCTCCTCTAGCCACATTTCCCTCTCTCTCTGTCTGCGTTTCTCTGCTTCTGAAGATGGTCACAGAATTGTTAACTGATGTTATCTACTTTAAAGCTCAGAGATTGTTAAAAGACACATGGAATTGTCTTAGAACAAAGTTGGAGTCCAGTAATATCTTCAAGACCAACAAAGATTTATTCAGAATGTAAGTTTTCATGTGCATGAAACTTACGAGGAGAAAAAGAAAGGCTATGCCTCGTGGCCAGTGTCGCACAGGAAGTGATGTCATCACTCAGTGACATCTCAGCGATGCTTTATTATTTGGGCAAAAACTCTAAGGGTAAAACCAACCTCTACCATAGAGTTTTGCCCAACTACTAGACCATCACCAGAACGTCACTGGCATGATGATGTCACTTCCTGTGCGATGCCAACCACAAGGCCTTGACTTTCTCCTTTCTCCTGATAAGTCCCCCCCCCCATCAGTCAGCTGATCAGTGGCTGGGAGTAGGGCCTGAGACGACCAGCAACCCTATTGCCAGAAGATACCTGGCAACAGTAAGACTCACAGTAAAGGTGAGCACCAGAATTACAAGATGTAGAATGGATTATTTTTTCCAGCTTGATGCGTAAGAATCTGCCCCTTGTTCCTAGAGGTATCCTGCTGGTCCTGATCTACAGTCTCCAGCCTCTTCCTTAGCATCAAGCCGCTCCAGCTCTGCCATTAGGCAAACTAGACGATTACCTTGGGTGCTGGCTTTCCGGGAGCGCTGAATTCAGTGCCCCCCATATGACTCAGTGACGTTATCAGTGCAGGGGGGCTAGGGTTGCCAAGTTCAATTCAAGAAATATCTGGGGACTTTGAGGGTGGAGCCAGGAGACATTAGGGGTGGAGCCAAGATCAAGGCTGTGACAAGCATAATTGAACTCCAAAGGGAGTTCTGGCCATCACATTTAAAGGGACAGCACACCTTTTCAATGCCTTCTTTCCATAGGAAATAATGAAGGATAGGGGCACCTTCTTTTGGGGCTCATAGAATTGGACCCCCTGGTCCAATCTTTTTGAAACTTGGGGGGTATTTTGGGGAGAGGCACTAGATGCTATACTGAAAATTTGGTGCATCTACCCCATAAAACAGCCCCCCAGAGCCCCAGATACCCACGGATCAATTCTCCATGATTTTCTATGGGAATAAATCTCCATAGGGAATAATAGAGTTCCCAGCAGCCATTTCCCTCCCCTCCCCCTGCTTTCTGACGACCCTGAAGCGGGGGGAGGGTGTCCAAACCGAGGGATCCCCTGCCCCCACCTGGGGATTGGCAACCCTAAGGGGGGCCTCCCAGAAGTTAGCCTTACCTAGGGTGCCAGACAGTCTAGGGCTGGCCCTGGCATCAAGGCCTTCCTTTGCGTACCTGTGCGGTCTCGTTCCTCCTCTTCCTTTTTCTTCTGAGCTTCTAGAAGCTTCCTGCGGAGGTCCTCCTGCTGCTGCCGGAAGCGTTCTTGAGCTGCCTTTTCCGCTTGGAGCTTCCTGGCTGCTTCCTGCTCCTGGCGCTGGCGCTCTTCTTGGAGCTGCTGCTTTCTTAAACTAAAACAGGAAGAAGAAGATGATGATGATATTGGATTTATATTGCGTCCTATTCTCTGAATCTCAAAGTCTCAGAGCAGTCACAATCTCTTTTATCTTCTCCCCCCACAACAGACACCCTGTGAGGTGGGTGGGGCTGAGAGGGCTCTCACAGCAGCTGCCCTTTCAAGGACAACTCCCAGAGCTATGGCTGACCCGAGGCCATTCCAGCAAGTGCAAGTGGAGGAGTGGGGAATCAAACCTGGTTCTCCCAGATAAGAGTCTGCACACTTAGCCACTACACCAAACTGGCTCTCAGAAGGGGTGTATCAGACAGGTATGTCCAGATCATTCACAAGCAGAAGAGAAGAAATGGGGGACCGCATGTCCACAGGGAGGCTTTTCATTTGCACTTTGCATACCCTTCTGTTATAAAGGGAGCACAAGGGAAATGCCCAAAATTGCCAGAGAGGGTATTCTAGATGATGAAAGAAGGGAATTGCAGAGATGAAGGGAGTACCGTATGTACCGTGTAGCTCAGAGTCTGTTTGTTTTAATAGATAACCAGATACAAAACATCCTGTCTCAGGACAAGCGGTACAAGTTCCATAAGAGCAGTTCTGCAGATCAAAGATCGAAGACAGGGAAAAGTTGCTTTCTATTAGCTGCTGTGAAAAGCCCTTCTACAATCTCAGACCCTGACCAGGGAGGGCTGGAATGTTGGAATCTGGAAGAACTCAGCCATCGAAACCTGCTGGGTGACCTCACTCTCAGCCTAGCCCACCTCACAGGATTGTTGTGAGGATAAAACAAGAGGACACTGAGGTGTAAGCCATTTTGGGGGACCATTGGGGAGAAAAGAAGGATAAAAATATAGGATATAAATATCATGATCCTATTGTCATGATCTTAGGCCTAGTGAGGCCTACAGGCTCCAGGCAAGCCTGAGTTAGAGTAGTAACAAGGCCTACATTTTCCCAGAATCCCTTCTGTCCCTCTGATTGGGTGGGCAGCAGTTTTAGAGCCCAGAGGGGTGGGACCTAGGAGGAAACAATAACAGGACTAGCTAGAGAGGGAAGTGTGTTCTCTCTGGAAAGGCTGAGCTGGAGAGAGGCTGCAGCAGGAGGGTCCCCGCATCCAGGAAAGGGTGAGTGAGTTGAAAGCAGAAGGGAACATGTTGCTAGTCACGCCAAGGCTTTATTTCTTTACACCACCTTTCCTGCTGTTGTTTTCATAATCACTGTTGTTCTAAAAGTTTTTACAATTCACTTGTTCTTGAGCACTTATAATAACCTGTTGCTATTAGGGTTGCCAATCCCCAGGTGGGGGCAGGGCATCCTCTGGTTTGGAGGGCCCCCCCTGCTTCAGGGTCATCAGAAAGCGGGGGGTGAGTGGGAAATGTCTGCTGTACACACCATTATATCCTATCGAGATCAATTCCCATAGGGTATAATAGAAAAATAATATGTGGGTATCTGGGGCTCTGGGGGGGGCTGTTTTTTGAGGTAGAGGCACCATATGTGCAGCATAGCACCTGGTGCCTCTACTCAAAACACTCTCCAAGTTTCAAAAAGATTGGACCAGGGGGTCCAATTCTATGAGCCCCAAAACAAGATGCCTCTATCTTTCATTATTTCCAAATGGAGAGATGGCATTTTAAAGGTGTGCTGTCCCTTTAAATGTGATGGCCAGAACTCCCTTCGGAGTTCTTTGATGCTTGTCACAACCTTGCTCCTGGCTCCACCCTCATGTCTCCTGGCTCCACCCCCAAAGTCCCCAGATATTTCTTGAACTAGACTTGGCACCCCTAGTTGTTATCTATCTGGGTCGTCACATCTCTTTGCTCACAGATTGCCATAAGGACTTGCAGCAGGATGCCAGCTAAAAGTTCCTTATGAGAACTCAATTTAGAAGTGCCATAGAGGCCCAGTTCTGACTGGGAACACAGTTTGAGTGAGAAGAGCTTTTGCTTTTTCCTGTGCCATTTTCCGAACTCCAAATGGCGGAGGGAGGCATTATTTGTCCCACAGGGCAGGTGGCACCCTCTTGCGCCATTTCCAGTCTGGTAGAAGGCTCCTGCCCACACGCCCAGGGTTCTAACCACATTCAGGCCCTTGCAAAATTGACGTCTCCTGGGTTGCTCGCACACACAGCTGTCACATTGTTCCAAGTCCTTGTGGTGGTCACGTGTGTAACAAGTAGTTTGGCCCAGAGACCCTGCTCCCTTGGTTGCTGGAATCTTTTACGGAGATCTACTGTTGGTATTTTGGCAGAGAAGCCTCATCAGGAGCCAGGACCGTTGGCAACTGAACGTTCCTCCTCCAAAGTTTCAAAAGCAATTTGGTGCACATTTAAGCACAATAACACTAGGAACAAAAATCCCTCACCCTTGAAGCAGGGCTGGCGCGTGAGAGTAGGTGGGGTAGGCAGCTGTCTGGGGCGCTATGCCGCCTGGGGGCGCTCTTGCCCAGTGTGCAGCTCACTCCGTTGCCTCCAAAGAGCAGTGTTTTAGTGGCACCTGGGAAGGTCTGCTTGGCCACTTTCAATCTGAAAGCAGCCGGGCACTGCTACAACACTGTGCTCTTGTGCGCCACCCGTTGCGCTCTCGTCCCCCTTGCAATGATGTCACTTCTAGTGATATCATTATGGCGCCCCCCCCCCAAAAAAAAAACTAAGGGAGCTTGCAGTGGAGGGGGGGCAAGGTGCAGGGGTCTGCCTCGAGCAGCAGAACCCGTAGCGCCAGCCCTGCCTTCAACTGGTGTATTTGTCTCATTGTTTACATTGAAGCTGCTCTCTGATCTACCAAATGTAAGGACAAATTTTGCATTCTTTGTACCAGAGACAGTTTCTTCTTCTGCTTCAGAACTAGTTGCCGGTAATGTTTCTAGTTGCTTAATGCAAATTTGACTGATTTAGTCTGACGTTACCATGTGGCGTCTCGTAAACACATAATCTGAGGCTTTTCACAGTGAAAAATGCCCCTCTGTTGAAGTTCCTTGTGTATACACAGTGAGCTAATATTTAAAGCAGCTTTCTTGACAGGCCTTGTCTGTGAAACAGGGACAAACCTGGCTTAATGAATTCCATATCCACTTTCCCACTTAAGTAGAATGAATCTTGAAAGCACTCCACACAATCATGCCTGTTTCTCCTCCATGGCTTCACTGAAAGCAGCGATAGAAAACCTTCTATACCAGGGGTGGCAAATGGTAGCTCTCCAGATGTTTTTTTGCCTTCAACTCCCATCAGCCCCAGCCATTGGCCATGCTGGCTGGGGCTGATGGGAGTTGTAGGCAAAAAACATCTGGAGAGCTACCGTTGGGCACCCCTGTAATCTATACAGTTGCCTTCCCAGACCTCAGATTCAGCAGGAGCTCACAGGAGCACAGCTCCTGAACCTTTATGAGGGTTTCCCCTCCTCCTCCCCACTTACCTTCTCCATTGAATAGTAGGTGCAGCTGCATAACAATCCCTGGATTAGGAGAGCGGGCAGCCAGCCAGCCACCAGAAGCTTTGCCACCCCCCCAGCAGCCCTCATTAACCCCCGGAGAAGTCCGTGTCACCCTTTCTCCATTTCTTATGTGATTTTGGGTGGCGGGTGGCTTGCTGGCCTTTTGATGGGGGGGGCAGCCCAAGAGAGTCCCAGGCGAGCAAAGCCTGCATGGGCTGGCTGGATCTCTAGCCAGCCCATGCAGGCCTTGCTTGCCCGGGGCTCTCCTTTCTTGCATTGGGTTGCTTTTGGCTGTGGGGACATATGCTAATGAATTATGCTAATGAGCTCCACCACCTATTGTTCTACAAAATGACCCCTGCGCCTTCCTATAAACATTGAGATCAGGACCAAACAGGATGATACACCTGCCACGAGTTGGGTCAAACTTTCTGAATCCAACATGCAGACAAGCAATGTGTCAGGGAACTAACGTCCCCCAACGTGGCGAGCCTGATTCCGCTTGGGAGCACAGCGCAGGAGGAAGAGAAGCTTCAGTTTTCCCTTCCGTGCTGAGCTGAAATGACCATGGAGTAACCCCTACTTGCCCCATTGTGGAGCTCCATGTGCCAAAAATGGCACTGAAGGGAAAGCTGAGCCCCCTCCTCCCCTTGTACTGTTCTTCCATGCCAAACTGGGCCCCATACCTTGTGGGAATGTTATTTTTCCAATGTAACATAAGAATATAAGAGAAGCCATGTTGGATCAGGCCAGTGGCCCATCCAGTCGAACACCCTGTGTCACACAGTGGCCAACCCCGCCCCCCCCACCCAGGTGCCATCACGTCAATCAGTGGAGCCAGGGAACATTTGTCTGGAAACTCCAACCCAGCTTGTTGAACATGAACATATGAAGCTGCCCTATACTGAATCTTGGTCCATCAAAGTCAGTATTGTCTACTCAGAGGCCGTTTTCCCACTTACCTTACCCTGGAGCGATGTCCCTCTTCACCGCGCTGCGTCTGCGCGGATTTCGCACAAACTGCTGCGCAGCACCAGGAAGAGCCGCATAGTCCCGGGGCTTTTGCGTCGCAAATGTAAACCTGCTTTTTGGCGGTTTACATTTGCGACGCAAAAGCCCCGGGACTACGCGGCTCTTCCTGGTGCTCCGCAGCAGTTTGTGTGAAATCCGCGCAGACGCAGCGCGGTGAAGACGGACGTCGCTCCGGGGTAAGGTAAGTGGGAAAACGGCCAGACTGGCAGCGGCTCTCCAGGGTCTCAAGCTGAGGTTTTTCATACCTATTTGTTGCAGATTTATCATCTAGTTTGGCCCTTTCTAGCAGCCCCGTGGTGCAGAGTGGTAAAACTGCAGTAGGAGCCCTCTGCTCATGACCTGAGTTCGATTTCAGCGGAAGCTGGATCAGGTAGCTGGCTCGATCAGCCTTCCATCCTTCCGAGATTGGTCAAATGAGTACCCAGCCTGCTGGGGGAAAAGTGTAAAGACCGAGGAAGGCAATGGCAAACCACCCCGTAAAAAGCTCTGCTGTGAAAACGTTGTGAAAGCAGCATCACCCCAGAGTTGGAAACCACTGGTGCTTGCAGAGGGGACCTTTCCTTCCTTGGCCCTTTCTGAAGATGGGTGTTCAAGTCCCCAATAAACTGATGCCTCAGGTAGAGCTCTCTCCCTTGTCTGACAGGATTATTGTTCCTACTGACCGTATCTCCTCTATCCTCCATTGCTTTTCCGCTTCCATTTCTTCCTTCATTCTCTCCATTCGTTCCTGCTCCTCCCGCTGCTTCTGTTTCAACTCCTCCTGCTCCCTTCGCTTTCTCTCTACCGCCAGCCGCCGCTTCTCTGCCCTCTCGGCTATTATCCTGTCCCGTGATAATTTCTCCTCTCCCTTGGTCTCAGGGAGAACCTGTATAGTAAAAAGAGACAGAGTATAAACTGAACACAGAACAAGTCTGCCCTGGCATTGTTAACTTTCGAGATACTGGGACTCAACTAGATGATGTGTGGGATACACGACAGCACATGGCACCTCACAGTGGAGCCAACAGATTCCCTGGTAGCAGGGGTGGAATTCTAGCTGAAGCTTCTTTACATATTAGGCTACAAACTCCTGATGTAGCCAATCCTCCAAGAACTTACAAAAAGGAGCCTTGTAAGCTCCAGGAGGATTGGCTACATCAGGGGTGTGTGGCCTAATATGCAAAGGAGCTCCTGCTAGAATTCCACCCCTGCCTAGTAGGGTTGCCAGGTCCTACCTAGCTACAGGAGGGGGGGGGGGGATCCTGGGTCCATTCCAGGATTATCTGCTGCATGTGCAGTGCGATGAGATTGCACGAAAGTGACTTCATCATGCTGCCAACGTCAGGGGGATGATGCTCTACTTTTTGGGCAAAACTCTATGGTTATAGCTGATTTTACCATAGAGTTTTGTCCAAAAACTAGGGTATTGCTGCACAATGTCCGTGATGTGATGATATCACTTCCGGCCAATGTCATTACATCGCCTTTCAGGATAGTTGCGGGTAGGGGTTCCCCCGCCCCCAGCAAGGGTCTGGCAGCTCTATTCCCTGGCAGCCATTTTGGCCCAGGAAAACATCTTTTGCAGCACTGCCAATTCCGATTCCACCAGAAAGTCCCAAGCGATTGGTTTCCACATAGAAGTCCAGTTAGTTTATACATTGTTTTGGCCATGAGGAAGCTGCTAACAGTGGTTTCTACTGGACAGGAAGGATGTCTAAGCATCACTGTAGATTGCCAGTTAACAAGGATTAGTTTATTTAATTAATGTGTTGATACCCTGCCTTTCTCCCCGGTGGGGACCCAAAGCTGCTGACATCATTCTTCTCTCCTTGATTTTATCCTCACAACAACCCTGTGAGGTAAGGTAGGCTGAGTTTGTAGCTAGGGCTGCCAACCTTCTGCCGGGGGTGCAGGATCCCCCAGTTGGGGGAGGCCCAACTTGTGACATGTCACATTGCCATGTGACATGCCCTGCACAATGATGTCACTTCTGGGTGACATCACTGCGCTGGGCACGCCATGCCGCAGACACTCGAGGGATTGTGGTAAAACTCTGTGGTACCATAGAGTTTTTATCGTGAATCCTAGAGAGTCGCTTTGGGGACACTCTAGGATTTGTGGTATACTGCGAATCCTAGAGCATCTGCAGCATGGGATGCCCAAAGTGATGATGTCACTTCCAGGTGAAGTCGTCTTGCCATGCAAGGAGGCAAGAGTCCCCTGCTGGAATGGTAGAGGGGCTTGGCAACCCTATTAGTATTTTCCACCCAGTATTTTCCATATTTATGTCAACTAGGAGGGTTCAGATTGTGTTGTCACACTTTCTCTGTGAGATTTTGTGCTTATTATATATCTGTTTTAACCAAGGTGGCTAAGAAATGAAAACATAGGTAATAAAACCAACCCAAGCACATCATTAAAACTATTAAAACCAGAGTTAAAATACATACGAAACAAAAACACTTAAGAACACTGGGCAGGTAGGAGAGAATGGGGAGAGAAAATCAACCCTCTTCACTTAAGATGGTAATTAATTAACTGTATCCTCACCAAAGGCATGAGAGAGGGAAAATATCACCATCAAGACCTGCCTGAGCACATTTTTTGTTTGTTTGCTTCTGGCATGTGAAGCTTCCTTTGAAGTTAGCAGCAGCTAAGAGAGCTCTGGTGAAGAGGTGAACATGAACCAGCTCCGGTCTGCTGAAAATACTGAGCAACAAATCATTTCTTCCAGGGCTTTTTTGGTACATAAGAACATAAGAGAAGAAAGGCCAATGGCCCATCCAGTCCAACACTCTGTGTCACACAGTGGCAAAAAACAAACAAACCCAAGTGCCATCAGGAGGTCCACAAGTGGGGCTAGAAGCCCTTCCACTTTGCCCCCCCCCCCCGCCAAAGCACCAAGAATACAGAGCATAACTGCCCTGGACAGTTCCAATAATATACTGTGGCTAGTAGCCACTGATGGACCTCTGCTCCATATGTTTATCCAATCCCCTCTTGAAGCTGGCTATGCTTGTAGCCGCCACCACCTCCTGTGGCAGTGAATTCCACATCTTAACCACCTTTTGGGTGCAGAAGTACTTCCTTTTATCCGTTCTAACCTGACTGCTCAGCAATTTCATTGAATGCCCATGAGTTCTTGTATTGTGAGAAAGGGAGAAAAGGACTTCTTTCTCTACTTTCTCCATCCCATGCATAATCTTGTAAACTTCTATCATGTCACCCCGCAGTTGACATTTCTTCAAGCTAAAGAGCCCCAAGCGTTTTAACTTTTCTTCATAGGGAAAGTATTCCAAACCTTTAATCATTCTAGTTGCTCTTTTCTGGACTTTTTCCAGTGCTATAATATCCTTTTTGAGGTGTGGTGACCAAAATTGTACACAGTATTCCAAATGAGACCACACCATCGATTTATACAGGGGCGTTATGATACTGGCTGATTTGTTTTCAATTCCCTTCCTAATAATTCCCAGCATGGCGTTGGCCTTTTTCATTGCAACTGCATAGTCTTGACATTTTCAGTGGGTTATCTACCACGACCCCAAGATCTCTCTCTTGGTCAGGCTCTGCCAGTTCACACCCCATCAACTTGTATTTGTAGCTGGGATTTTTGGTCCCAATGTGCATTACTTTGCAACTTGGCCACATTAAACCTCATCTGCCACGTTGACGTCCACTCACTCAGCCTCAACAGATCCCTTTAGAGTGCCTCGCAATCCTCTCTGGTTCTCACCACCCTGAAAAAAGTCCAGCAGGAACTCATTTGTGTATTAGGCCACACCCCCTGACATCACCATTGTCCCACATGGGTTTTTGTAGAATAAGCCCAGCAGGAACTCATTTGCATATTAGGTCACACCCCCTGATGCCAGAGCCAGCCAAAACTGCGTTCCTGTGCGTTCCTACTTAAAAAAAAAAGCCCTGATTTCTCTTACCATATCTCTGTCTGAAAGCGGAGAGGATAATTCTTACCTTGTGCAGCTCACCACCTGGTACTCCACTGGTCTGGGAACCAACTGCTGGGGGCGTTGCAGTGGGGGTCTCTTGAGCCCCATTTGTATGAGACCCAGGCGGACACTCAACATCTGCAGGAAAAGGCTGTTCGTATTCAGGAGGCAAGGGGTCCTCTTCTGTAAGACTGAGGGAAGAAGTACTTTGGTCCAAAGTCCTTCCCAAAGTGTCCTCTTCAGCATCAGAAACAAAGCCCTCAACTTCAGCCTCTGCTTCCCTCTGCTCTTCCTCCTCCTCTTCCTCTTCCTTGGTTTGCTCAGGCATCTCTGGGTTTTTAGCACCCCCAGTCTTCTCCTTGGAGAAAGAAGATGCTTTTCCAACAGCCTTTTTCTGTTTAGGTTTCCCTATAAAAAGATGCATTTCAAATATAACACCAGCAATATGTCAAGCAATTGTGGCTCAAAGTTTTCTGGGTGTTGTAAGTTTGTTTGTTCTGTCAGGGCCAAATTATGCATTACATGCAAATGTCTGTACCAGCAGCCTAAAAGCCTCTTAAAAACCTTTACAAAAGGTTTTATTGCGATATTTAAATAATTGCATCACAAACACCGGATACGTATTAATCACAGAATATTGAGAACAGGTTGTGGAATTTGTCCATATACTCTGTTCTAATAATATACAACCTTTGACCAGGTATTAGAAAGCTCCCATATATCTGTATCAAAACCATAAATACAAGATTCCTTTATGCATTTAAACTAGAGGTCTCCAACCTTTTTCAACCTGTGGCCACCTTTGGAATTCTGACATAGCAGGGTGGACGCAGCTATAAAATGGCTACCACAGGAGGTGGAGCCAGCCACAAAATGGTTGCCGCAGCTTACCTTCAGCCACAGTGGAGACCATTGTGGTATGGTGGCAGCTGCTGCCAAAACAACATTTTCAAAAACTCGGTACAATTTATTACGGTCAATTGACCAGCAATAACAATATACAAAATCTCACAGACACAGACCAGAATTTCTGACTGCATAAAAGTATTCTCACATTCAAATTCCACCCATGTTAAACCTTAAAAACGGCATTATTAACCATCTCTACTTTGTTAAAAACTTCGGTACAATCAATCAGATCTCCAGTGGCCAATCAGAAGCCATGCTGGGCAAAAGCCCTGGCTGGCCCAACCCACTTTCCGATTATTCTTGGCAGGCATGAGGAAAGGTGTGGGCAGGCACCATGGCTCCTATGGGCACCGTGTTGGGGACCCCGATGTAAACATCCCTCCCCCTCGAACCTTGCATAAATAATTTTAGCAAACTTTTGCTGAAGAAAAGTGGCCCTAGCAGGGGATGATTAAAAGAATAGAAATATGATAGTGTAATCTTTTCCCCGTTTGCTGACTCCCAGGTTCAAATAGCCTCTCCTAGCCGCTTCCACACCCATGCACAAGGTTTAAGACATGTGATTCATCTAAGAAACAAGCACTTGAAACCCTGGCTGGGGGGGGGGAGGGAGCCCCTAGGGGTGGCAATTTGAAGTAGAGAAACTGTAGGGAAAGCTTTAAGCATCCTCTGTTGCCTCTCTGCACTTGACTTTCTCCTCCCAAGCCAGTTTTTCATTCTAAACAGTGCCAGTGGGCTATAGATGCAATTGAACCAACAGTCTACAGCAGGGGTGTCAAACATGATGCCAGGGGGCTGAATCCGGCCCCCAGAGGGCTCCTATGAGGCCCTCAAGCAACTGGCTGTTGTCGGGTTTCTTCTCTCCATATCTTGCTTCCTTCTGCATCACAGCTTGCTTTGCCAGGAGCTACAGAACAAAGCCTCCATTTTCTCCATTGGCTGAGGCTCCTCCCTTGGGGAGGAAGGGGAGGGCGAGAGCTTGCTTTGCCAGGCTCTCTCAGTCGCACAGCAGAGCTACTGAGCCAAGCCTCTCTTTCTTCTACTGACTGTGGCTGCTCCCCCTCCTGGTCCCCTGGGGAAGGAAGGAAAGAGCCAGAGCTTCCTTTGCCCAGTTCCCCGGATCGCATGGGAGGGATACAAAGAAAGCACCTTCAGACCGACGACTGCTAATGTTTTAAGCATGTTTTATTTAAGTTTTTAAAAACCTTTAACTGTGTTTGTCTGTGTCCTTTATAAAGTTTATATGTCTGCTACCTGGAATTACATTTTATGACACACATGGCCCGGCTCGACAAAGACTTATTTATTTTGGATCTGACCCTCATAACAAATGAGTTCGATGCCCCTGGTCTACAGCAATAGTTCCTGGAGTATTGTTACAGAACTTCCAGGGTGCAGCAAAAAAAATAAAGGCTCCTGCAAGCTCAGCGTACCCCCAGTGGGGTTGCACGCTGTATCTCTGCGTGGGAATATTTTAATCATTCCCATTGCAGAGATGCAATAAAGTGAATTGCCTTTCAGTGGAGAATAGCTCTAGTTCTGAGAGAGAGAAAAAGCTCAACCCCCTTCCTCCATCTCATCTATTATTTCATAAACTTCTATCATATCCTCTGTCTTTTTTTTTCTAAACTGAAAAGAATCACACAGGAAAAAGCCCTTTTTCTGCCATTTATTTAATATCCCTCCTAAATCTTTGAATTTCACTTTTTAAAACTTTACCTTCTGACAGCTGTTGTCAGGAAGACTGTCTGGGGCATTAATTGGTATAAAAATATCGCTGTGTTCATACCTACAACAAACTCTGCTCGGCTTTGGCGTGTATCTTTCTTCAGGCTCTTTTTCTGTGCTTTTGAGCCAGGCCCAGCTTTCTTCAACTCAGGTTTCTTCTGCCTGGTTATCAGTTTGTTCTCTGTACCATCGACAGCCTAGAAATAAGTAAATAAACAAATTGCAATGTTAGCGCCTCAGTAATTATATCAGCGTGGCATATTGATGGATTTCTTTTCCCCAAAGGACTAAAAGTGGTCTTGGACAGTCTTGGAGAGCCCCCTCTGGTCACCTCAGAACTGGTTCTCCCCAGTGCTTTTTTTGGTAGAGGAAGAAGAATTGCGGATTTATACCCTGCCCTTCTCTCTGAATCAGAGACTCAGAGCGGCTTAAAATCTCCTATATCTACTCCCCTACTCCCCTGTGAGGTGGGTGGCGCTGAGAGGGCTCTCATAGCAGCTGCCCTTTCAAGGACAACTTCTGCCAGAGCTATGGCTGACCCAAGGCCATTCCAGCAGGTGCAAATGGAGGAGTGGGGAATCAAACCCGGTTCTCCCAGATAAGAGTCCGCTCACTTAACCACTACACCAAACTGCAGGAGCTCATTTGCATATTAGGCCACACCACCTGGCCTGGGAGCATGAGGCTGCCACATGGCAGGTCAGGCCAGCTGGAGCCCTGGCCAGCCCAGACAGAGCTCTGCTCCGGTAGGTTCCAGCAGATGTAGCCAATCCTCCAAGAGCTTACAAAAAAGAGCCTTGTAAGCTCTTGGAGGATTGGCTACATCAGGGGTGTGTGGCCTAATATGCAAAGGAGCTCCTGCTAGAATTCCATCCCTGGGTTGAACCCAGCTCCCCCAGATCTTCTGGACTCAGATCCCACGAGCTTTCGAGAAGACTGAGCTGCAAGACTGCACATTGTGAAACTTACTGAGATGTGTTTCGTGGCCTTAGTTTGTAAGCTGCGTTTCTCTGACAAAGTTGCATCATCGGTCTCTTCTGCTTCAACTTGGCTTTCAGAAGAATGTGAGTCCAATCCCATGCTCAGCTCCTTGCTGAGGCCAGAAAACTCCAAGATTGCTGAGTCAGGGTCCCTTCGAAAAAAGGAAGAAAGAACAACTCTTAGTTCATTTTTTGGTTTGTGCTGGAAAAGGAGCACAAGACAACAAGAAATCCAGACTTTGGACACCCACCTCTAATTATGTCTGATTTTGTTTGCAAGCTATGAAATCCCCAGATGTACAATTAATATGAACATATGAAGCTGCCTTCTACTGAATCAGACCCTCGGTCCATCAAAGTCAGTATTGTCTACTCAGCCTGGCAGCGGCTCTCCAAGGTTTAAAGCTGAGGTTTTTCACGCCTATTTGCCTGGACGCTTTTTAGTTGGAGATTCTGGGGATTGAACCTGGGACCTTCTGCTTACCAAGCAGATAATCTACCACTGAGCCACCGTCCCTCCCTCATGCAATTGTAATGACCCCAGCGGGTAACTGCCTTTCTCTTGCTGCATTACCAAGAAAAGTGAGGATTATTCTCCTGTAGTATTAATGATGATTCCAAGACAATACTACGTAGTAAATAATAAAAGGCCAGTTACCAAAATACTCTTAGCATCTTTCATCTCATGATGCCCCAAGGTCTTTGACAAAAAATGTTTATGGTACTTTAGAAAAATCTGCGACACCAACAACTTCCACTGAAGTCAACAACAGCAACAAAATAAAGTCTGATAATATGTACCTTTATAAGGAAGAAAGAACAATGGAGCCAGGGGACGAGAGGGGAGAGAAGCCAGAATGAGGTGTGGAGGAAAACTGGAGCCAGGGGAAGAGGGAAAATAGGAACTAACACCTGGGGTGTGGGGGAGACAGTGCCGAGCAAGGGACACCAACAGCAATGAGGGTGGACCGAAAAAAACAAGTTTTGATTCCTCATGGTTTGATTTGTCTTGTTTCATGATTATTTAGGAGACTGAACAACAAAATAAGATACCTACAGTTTAGACTTAGAAGAAGAGAAGAAAAGATTGGATTTATACCCCGCCCTTCACTCAGAGTCTCAGAACAGCTTATAATCTGCTTTCCTTCCATTTCCCCACAACAGACACACTGTGAGGTAGGTTTGTTTGTTTGTTTCTGTAAAGCTGGGGCTCTTTTTGGGCTTTGAGAGAGGACTCATCAGATTCAGGCTCACTTGCAACCAATGCTCTGTCTAAGCTGTGGTGTTTTATGAGCAAAAATTCTACTTTGTGAGCTACTGGCATTCAAGTTGTGAGCTACTGCATGCATTTAGTGTGCTCTGAGGCCATTTTTCCTGAGCTAAGACAGAAATGTATGAGCCAGAGGTAAAAAAACATGAGCCGGCTCACACTACCTCAGCTTAGAGGGAACACTGCTTGCAACCACCAGTTTACCACGTGACTTGGAAGACTCACTCAGCCTTAGCTGCTTTCTGCTATTTAATTTAGAAAGAAACACACTCTCTCTGTTTACAAAATAGCAGCAATGTGTAATACAAACTACATTCACCAAAACACCTTGAATAAGCAATACACTAATGCAGTTACAAAACCATCCCACGCACCATGTAGCTACTGTCCAAAATTCATAATGATTTAAGATGAATCCAACGGAAAAACAGAACCGGTCCAATTTCATTTCAGATGGGATATCCTTCCTCAAGAGACTGTCTTCCCAATTATAGCACCATAATCTTAAGTCTAATGTAATTTTAATGATTTTAAGGATGATTTTATAATTGAATTGTATATGAATTTATAATTGATTGCACATGGTTTTATTGTATACTGTATTTACATGTTGTGAGCCGCCCTGAGCCTGCTTGCGGGGAGGGCGGGATACAAATAAAAAGTTGTTGTTGTTGTTATTATTATTATGTATTGGAACAGTAGACTTGAAAGTGACAAAATTTCCTGGCTTCCTTAAGTTCTTATTTATTTTTTATTTTTATTCATGGAATGCCTCTACCAATTTGTATCCATCAGCATTCAGTTGCGTAACTGCATTAGTGTATTGCTTATTCAAGGTGTTTTGGTGAATGCAGTTTGTACGTTTCTGTACCTCCGTGGTCCCGATCATTTCTGATGCTACTATTTAATAGCAGCCACTTTACGAAAGCCGGTGCGGTATAGTTTTTACAGCTTCAGACAAGGATGTGTCACCCAGGTTCAAATCCTTGGCATCTTGTTGGCTAGGGTCGCCAGTCCCCAGATGCTAGTGGGGGTTCCCCCGCTTTTGGGGGCTTTGATCTGCCACTGGCCAGCTGGTCGGCGAGGGAAACCCCACCTTCAAACAGGGACTTCGGGTTGCGACGTCCCCGACGTGATGACATCACGTCCAGGTGATGTCATCATGCCAGGGATGTCGCAAAGTGACGCTCTATTTATGGGGCAAACTCTATGACTTTGAAGGGTAAACAACCATAGAGTTTTGCCCCCAATCCAGAGCGTTGTGCACAACATAGCCAATGTGATGATGTCACTTCTGGGTGACAACATTGTGTTGGGGACATCATGTGCAACATCGTGGTCACCCCTGGAGTGCCCCCCTAACTCCGCTGCTGTTACAGTGAGGGGACCTGGCAAACCTCTTGTTGGCTGACTTTAGCACCAGTTGCACAATCTCAGCCTAACCTACCTAGCAAGGTTGTTGTGAGAATAAATGGAGGAGAGGAGTATAATGTAAGCCACGTTGGGCCTCCTTGGGAAGAAAGTAAAATACACAGAAATCCAAGAGATGCAAAATTTGAAAATCTTTTGACTGATCTGCTGATTTGTACCTAACTGCCATGTGCACGTTACCATCCCCCAGGGCTTTTTTTGAGCAGGAACGCACAGGGACACAGTTCCGGCTGGCTTGGTGTCAGGGGGTGTGGCCTATGAGTTCCTGCTGGGCTTTTTCTACAAAACACCCCCCCGCCATCCTCTATCTGCAAAATGAAACGTATGAACTAGTGGCTGTTTATTTTGTATACTTACATCTCTGATTCGGGAACCACCCACTGGCTTAGGCTGGGCTCCAAATGGGAGAGGCGAGCTGACTGAGGTACGTTCTCCGTTGCTTTCCCTGTATCTGCAAAGAAGGCAGAGGGAAGACTTCATCCGATCCAAAATGCTGTAGCCAAAATCTCATCTGATATGAGCAGGCAGGCAGAACGTGACACGAACATTAAAACAGCAGCCCTGTCTGTTTCTAGGCTGCTCAAGGTGCCAGTTTCAGCTTTGCGTGAAAACCTTTCTATTTATATCAAATGCTTCTTGATTGCCTGGCATGACCTGATTTTCTCCTAATCGGTAGCTATGAATTTCTTAAACGATGGGCAAACCCGCCTGTCTCTCGGCCTGTAAAACATTTTAATGCTAATATTATTCTAGTGTGATTCCCCCCCATACTGTTTATTGATGTTTCTGCTGTTCCAACATTGTTGTACACCAGCCTGAAATCTTTGAAAAATGTCTTCAAATCCAGCAAACAAAGGATAGAGCCATCTTTAAGCCTTCTAGTTAGATTAAAACAAACATTTCCAACAATTAACATCCCTCAGTTTTGAAATGCTAGTAGTTTCTCATTGCCAGTGGAGGGTGCTCTTGTCCCAAATTTGGATGAGAAATCTTAGCCAGACAATACCAACAACATCCATCAATTTATGTCACTGGTTGTTGGGTTTTTTGGGGGGCGGGGGAGGCAGATTCAAAAGCCTCTGCTTTAGCTTTTGAATAAAGCAGAACAAGAGAAGTGTTTCTAGGCCATAAATTAAGGAAATTAATTTACCCACCCTGAGTCTGCCTAGGCAGGATGTGCAGGGTATAAATCCCATCAATAAATAAAAAGAGGAACCCTGCTGGATCAGAACAGTGAGGGGCCATCTAGTCCAGCATCCCGTCTCACACAGTGGTCATCAGTTCTTCTGGACAGCCAGCAACACAGCGTAGAGGCCGAGGCCTTCCTAAGAACGTAACAAGGGCCCTGCTGGATCAGACCAGAGGGGTCCATCTAGTCCAGCATCCCGTCTCACACAGTGGTCAGCTGGTTCCTCTGGAGGGCCAACAACAGGGCACAGAGGCCGAGGCCTTCCCTTCCCTTGATGTTGCCTCCTGGCTCTGGGATTTAACCTCTGAACGTGGAGGTTGTCAACTCTCTCCACCCCATGCAAAATTTTATAAACCTCTATCATGCCTCCCAGTTGTCTCTTAGTTGTCACTGGCCTTCCGGTATCTTATGTAGAAACAGCTGGATAAAATTTCACAAGGCAGCAAGTGGGTGCTGGCCCCAATCCCACATTTTAATTTCAATGAGCATAAACCTAACAGTGTGCTAGATGGTAACTGGTGAATGTTCTAACTTGGCACCTTAATAGAGCATTCCTAAATAGATACTCAGAAACAAGCCCCCTCCCTCATTTTATTGACAAGGTTTCCAGAGAAAAGTTCTTAAAATTGTAGATGTAGGGAGCAGTGGTACCATAGAGTTTTTAGCATGAGTCCTAGAGTGTCCCTGCATGATGTTCCTGGTGGCGATGATGTCACTTCCAGTGCTGCTGAGAGCTGGTTATCTCATTGCTGTGGCTGACTTCTGCTTTGTTTAGGCTGTTCCCCAAGATGTGTTGTTAACAGGGATTTTTTTGAGCCAGAACACACCGGAACTTGGCTCCAGCTGGCTTGGCGTCAGGGGATGTGGCCTAATATGAAAACGGTTCCTGCTGGGCTTTTTCTACAAAAAAAGCCACGGCTAGTAATGTAGGGAATGGGGGTGATGATAGGTGATGATGTGATACGTTACTTCCTTTGGTAGCATCACCAACTCCTGAGGGAAGGGCGATACCGCTGCAGGGAGTAACTACATGTCACAGGGTTGCCCCACGTGGTCCTACACTGCAGGGGTTACATGGGAAGCTGCCACATAGAGACCACAACCACAATGATGTGTACAAATCAGCCTGGAGCCATTGAATGTCCCAGTCAACCAAAGACGTTTTGTGAACCAACTATAAACTGCCTGAGTCCTTGCTTAGTTTTCACTAGCTTGAGGATCGTATGGACAGCAGCTTAGATGTCTACTGACTCAGGATTCGAAGGAGAAGTGCTGTGCATACCTGACATTACCCCAGAGCCCTGTAAAACAGGGGTCCCCAATCCCCAGTCCGTGGACCGGTACCGGTCCGTGGCCTGTTAGCAACTGGTCCGTGAGTTCTATAATTATTTCATTATATATTACAATGTAGTAATAATAATAATCATCATAAGAAGAAGACATTGCATTTATATCCTGCCCTCCGCTTCAAATCTCAGAGTGGCTCACAATCTCTTTTATCCTCCGCCCCCACAACAGACACCCTTTGAGGCGGGTGAGGCTGAGAGAGCTCTTACAGCAGCTGCCCTTTCAAGGACAACTGCTGCGATAGCTATGGCTGTCCAGCAGTTACAAGTGGAGGAGCAGGAAATCAAACCCGTTTCTCCCAGATAAGAGTCCGCACACTTAACCGCCACACCAAAATAAACTGCACAATTGCATCATCCCCAAACCACCCCCCCCTCCCCCTGGTCCGTGGAAAAATTGTTTTCCACAAAACTGGTCCTTGGTGCCAAAAAGGTTGGGGACTGCTGCTGTAAAGAGAACATCCTACCCTGTACATCATACATGCATTGCACATAAAGAAATGCGATGCTATGGCCGATTATTTCCCAGGAATGGCACAGACGAGAAAGTCATTAATCAAAGCAAGGAAGCTGGCCTCTTTATAACATCCTGACACTTGGCTTCCCTTCACACATCTCCTCACCACCTTCTCAGCACGGCACTCATCCATTTTGACCTCCCGCTAAGCACCAAAGCCCTGCGAGCATTGCTTTGCTTCCCCGCTCCTCTCTTTTTAAAGTTTATTTTACACTTATTTCAATGGTCTGGAAATCAATTTGCACCTCAGACTCAACCTCCCACATTATTCCGACACCCAGTTCCAAAGGCAGTTTCACCCGCTTGCTCCGAGATGCTTTACACTCAACCTGTCGTCTCTCTCTTCTCTTCTTCTAACAATGCAGGATTCAATTCTCGCACCTTCTCTACCTTGGGAATGGGGGTGTGCAACTTTGGAGCCATTACAGAAGTGAAAGAGCGCTTATTGGCACAAAACCGTCTCGAGAATTGTTAAGAAATAAAATGCTGTGATCTTGGGGCGGATGGATAGTCTGGAGCAGGAGTGGCCGGACTGTGACTTGGGAGCCACATGTGGCTCTTTCACACATATAGTGTGGCTCTTGAAGCCCTCACTGCCCTGTCAGCCAGCTTGGAGAAGAAGAAGAAGAAGATATTGGATTTATATCCCGCCCTCCACTCTGAAGAGTCTCAGAGTGTCTTACAATCTCCTTTACCTTCCTCCCCCACAACAGACACCCTGTGAGGTGGGTGGGGCTGAGAGGGCTCTCACAGCAGCTGCCCTTTCAAGGACAACCTCCGCCAGAGCTAGGCAAGGCCATTCCAGCAGCTGTAAGTGGAGGAGTGGGGAATCAAACCCGGTTCTCCCAGATAAGAGTCTGCATACTTAACCACTACACCAAACTGGCTCTCTTTAAATCAATTTAAAGCATTTCTCTCTTTAAATCAATTCGTTAAGCCAAGCCAGCCAGTGGCTTGGAGAATGCATTTAAAGTTAAAGTTTCTTTCTTTCCATCTCTCTCTTGCTCATCTATTTTCCTTCCTTCCTTCCTTCCTTCCCTCCCTCCCTTGCTGCTCCCAGACATCTGACGTTTATTCTATGTGGCTCTTACATTAAGCAGATTTGGCCACTCATGGTCTGGAGTTTCACAATGGAAAGAAAGTACAAAAATTCCGCACTGAAACCTGTCTATAGAAATAAACCCAGCCTGTTGGGCTTGGCTTCGTATCAGGAGCATTGCACGCTTGTGTGGTCCAACAATTTGGACACAGGTGACGTTCAATTCAAGAAAACGAGTGTAGATGGCTTAAGATAATGCAAAGCAAGACAGAAGTGACAGAAGAAGAAGGCTGCAGATTTATACTCTGCCCTTCTCTCTGAATCAGAGACTCAGAGCAGTTTACAATCTCCTATATCTTCTCCCCCCACAACAGACACCCTGTGAGGTGGGTGGGGCTGAGAGGGCTCCCACAGCAGTTGCTTTTTCAAGGACAACTCCTCCAATAGCTATGGCCAACCCAAGGCCATTCCAGCAGCTGCAAGTGGGGGAGTGGGGAATCAAACCCGGTTCTCCCAGATAAGAGTCTGCACACTTAACCACTACACCAAACTGGCTCTCATCTATGCAATGTAGATGAACATTTTAAATGCAAGCGGAGAGAGGATCTTCCATCAAGTGTAAAAACAGCCCTGATCTGAAAGCATCCATGCTGCCGCAGAATTTCTAACTCATTGTCTCCTTACCTGGATGGCCCAGACTAGCCCAATCTCATCATCATTATCAGAAGATATTGGACATACCCCATCCATCACTCTGAAAGAGTCTCAGAGTGGCTTACAATCTCCTTTACCTTCCTCCCCTACAATAGAGGTAGGTGGGGCTGAGAGAGCTCTCACAGAAGCTGCCCTTTCAAGGACAACTCTGCAAGAGTTGTTGCTGGCCCAAGGCCATTCCAGCAAGTGGAGGAGTGGGGAATCAGCAGCTCTGGTCCCCATTGTTGAACCTCAAAAGGAACTGATTGGCCACTGTGTGAGACAGGATACTGGACTAGACAGACTGTTGGTCTGATCCAGTAGGACTTTTCTTATGTTCTTAGGAAGGCCTTGGCCTCTCTGCCCTGTTGTCTGCCTTCCAGAGGAACTGGTTGGCCACTGTGTGAGACAGGAGGCTGGACTAGATGGATCACTGGTCTGATCCAGCAGGGTTCTTCTTATGTCCTTAGGAAGGCCTTGGCCTCTCTGCCCAGTTGTTGGCCATCCAGAGGGACTGGTTGGCCACTGTGTGAGACAGGATGCTGGAATAGACGGACTATTGGTATGATCCGACAGGACTTTTTGTACGTCCTTAATAAAGCACTGATCTTTATCTCCCTTCCTGTGAATTACCACAGTGACCCAAGCCAACGTAGAACTTCACCTTGCCTCTGGCAAACTCAACCCTTGCTTTCACATCTATGACACTAGGAAGGCCAATTTACTGTGTAAAGCTCTGGGATTTCCCCCTCCCACGCTGCCTGTGCTTCTTTTGGCAAAACTGTTGTAGGAAGAAAAAAAGCGAAAGCCAAGTGGGGAGGGAACACATAAACGAGCTCTTTGGATATGACCCTGGAGGGAGTTTTCAGAGCTGAAATGGTCTCGCCGTTATGGACTTGCTCGTAAGAGTTTCTCGGCATGCAGACTTCAGAAAGAGAAATCAACTGGAAGAGAAAAACCCACGCTGTGTGAAAAGGTGCGCTTTAAGAACTTCCCCGGTGCGCCTAATCGGCAGCCGAGGGAGTTAAGAGGTTTAGCTAACAAATGCCAGAGAATCACAGATGAAGGGAAGGGAACTCCCCTGCTAATGCTCCGCACTGTTTTCTTCAGCACTGCCAGCAGCTCCAGAAAACTGCCTTTGCTTAGCTGTAGTCTGATGTCTCCGCTCAATATAGCTAGGGAGAGCTGGAAATCGATAATTGCAGACCTAATTTTTTTTCCTCTTTAAAAGTACATCCCTAGTTTTAATGAGCAATTCCAAAGAACTAGCCCTTCAGTTTTACTCCCGGGTTCTCTTGGGGCCAGTTCATATCCTGTGCAAACGCACACATGGCGTATCTGTTGTGGAAAGCACAAGTGCGTTTTAAGATGGCTGCTCTTCTCTACCGTAAACACAGAAGCAGTGATTGGGAAAGAATCAGGAACACCCCCCCTCCTTTTACTACATAGTTTGTGGAGACAAGCTGAGTGGGTATCCGTTCACAACTGTGCGTGCGCATTCATGCCTAGATAAAAGCTTGGATAATGCGCCTTCTGCATGTGCAGTGCCCGAGAGCCAGTTTAGGGCAGTGGTTAAGAGTGGCAGACTAATCGGGAGCTGTGTTCCCTCTAAGCTGAGTGAGTGTGAGCTAGCTCACAGATTTGTAGCCTCCGGGTTACACATTTTTGTCTTAGCTCAGAAAAAATGGCCCCAGAGCACACTAATTGATGCAGCAGCTCACAACTTTAATGCCAGTAGCTCACAAAGTAGAATTTTTGCTCACAAGACCCTGCAGCTTAGTGGGAGCACTGATCTGGAGAACCGGTTTGATTCCCCACTCCTCCACGTGCAGCCAGCTGGGTGACCTTTGATCAGTCACAGTTCTCTCAGGACTCTCTCAGCCCTACCCATCTCATGAAGTCCCCATTGTGGGGAGAAGAAAGGAAGCTGATGTTAAGCTTCTTTGAGACTCCTTCAGGTAGAGAAAAGCAGGGTATAAAAAACAACTCTTCACTCTTCTTCTTTTCCATTGTGGGGATGGTCTTTTGCCATGGAATACATCCTTCTAGCACTAGGACCTTCTGGCTATCTAAGCCCAGTGTCTTCCAGTGAGCTCAAAGGCCAGAAGAACTTGGGAAAGCAAGGTAGAGGATCTGAACCTCATTTGGCCTTCAGACTTGAGTGTTACATCCTGAGCTTGAGGCGCAACACAATAGACTGAGAGGATCCAAAGATCTGCACCCCGATTGACTGCACAATTCAAACTGGCCAATCGGGAGGCAGTATCAGAGGATCCTAGGATCTGCCAATGGGTATGCATATTCTAATGAAGGATCCAAAAAGGGTGCAATCACAGGGTGTTTTCTGCCTCCTGGGGGCTGGGTTCCCCCTCCCCCAACTGTATATATTTGTTGTGTATGAGGACTCAAGTGAAGACTTATATGGGTGTTCCTGCCTGGCCTATTGGAGCCATATGAATGGAGTTTGGGGACTTGGGAACAATGGGAAGCAGGATCCAAATCCCTGCTGTCCTGCACCAATCACGGGCCCCCTGTTGGTTTGAATGATCCAATAACATGCTAGCGCGGGAACTCTGAGTTGTATATAGTTGGCCTCCTTGGCCCAGTTCTTCAGTCTTTGAGTGCAACCCTCTGCTATGCTGTACTTAATAAAGAGCTGATATTTACTACCACCTCGCCTCTTCATTGCACTGAACCCACTATATTATAATATTTCTGCGTGTTCTGAGTGCTGGGCTGTAGGATGTAGTCACTTAATAAAGATGCTGAATCACCATGCTGCCTGAACTCCCTACTTAACACTGGCGACAAGGATGGGATTCTGGCCAGCTGAAGATTTGCACTGCCAGGTAACTGTCGACCTGGCTGGGGAAGAGGCCACCCAGTCCAGAGGGGCAGAGGCTGCTGCCGCCACCACCATGGCTACCCAAGGGGCCATGCGGCAGGCCACATGGCAGAGTTCGACCCCACATTTCCCGAGAAGTGGGGAACCTCTACAGAGTGCATGGACTGCTAACTACGGGCAAACGCAATCACAGACAACAGCCGGAAGTGAGACGTGTTCCTCAGCTTCTGCAGCAACGCCATTGAGGATTGATGATGACGGCATTGAGGATGATGGAGCTTCCTCAGGAAGAGGCTTCCGGGCTTTCTTCAGTCATATGACCCTTCGGAAACTACTTGGCGTCTCTTCTCAGCTCTTTCAGCCTGCCCAGGTGTCTGCATCAGCCATGCCTTGCTTTTCCAGCTTCCTTTACCACCTGCTGCCCTTGTGCTTCTAATTCAGAGCCCCTCTGTCTGTGCATGGGCAGGATGCTTTGAGCTTTCTCCAGAGCCGGATTAACAATTAGGCCAAATAGGCACTGGCCTAGGGGGCCCCATGCCTTTAGGGGCCCCGGGCGGCTGTCCCCCCTAGTTCCCCCCCCCCCACTTGTAGCCCTCCCAGCCTGCACGAGCAGCCAGCAACTGAGCCCTTCTTTGCCCGACTTGCCTGGTGTGGCTGCTGCTGGCGTTGTCGCCAAGTTTACCTCGCTCTGCCTTTCCCCCACAGCTTAGTAAAAGGGGCTTTTAAGCAGGCGCCTGCAGGTTGCAGCAGGGGCTGTGCGGCATGAACTCAGACTCTGAGATGATTTGCAAGCCCCCCCCCCCCCCCAATTTTGACTGTCTAGAGGCCTCCCCAAGGTTTAATCTGGCACTGGCTTTCTCTCTGCACAGAAAGGGAAAGGAAAGCTCCGTTGGCCGTTGGCTCCGTTGGCCACCCCCATCCGCCTCGGAGACCTTAACAGCTGTTGGGAGATTTTATCAGCTCCTGGAATAGCTGCAATGGAGGTTTGGTGTGGCTTCTTTGGAATGGAAGATAATTTCCCTGTATTCATTTCACAAGTCTGCAACACAGGGGATACAACAGACTCTAGAACAAGGGTGTCGAACTGATTTGTTATGAGGGTCGGATCTGACAAAAATGACACCTTGCCGGGTCGGGCCATACGTGATATAAAACGTAACACCAGGTAGGGGAGATATAAAATTTCTAAAGGACACAGAAACACAAAGATATTGTATCTCTCCCATGTGATCGAGGGAAATGGGCAAAGAATCTCTGGCTCTTTCCCTCCCTCCCCAGGGGATGAGGAGGGAATGGAGCCTCAGCCAACAGAAGAAAAAGAGACTTAGCTCAGTAGCTCTGCTGTGCAATCGAGAGAGCCTGGCAAAGCAAGCTCCCCATCCCCCCCTTCCTCCCCAAGGGAGGAGCCTCAGCTAATGGAGAAAGTAGAGGCTTGGCTCTATAGCTTCTGTGCAATTAAACAAGCCTGGCAAAGCAAGCTGTGATAGAGGAGGAAGCAAGAGAGAGAGACAGAGAGAAGAAAGCAGACTTGCTCATGGGCCTGATAGGATCCCTCTGGGGCCTGATCTGGCCCCCGGGCTGCATATTTGACACCCCTGCTCTAGAAAGTGCCCCTCCCAATGAAGTTTTATTCGTTTATTTTATGTAGCTAGCAAACTTTATACCCTGCCTTTGTGACCACCAAGTTCCCACGTTACATCCTACCTCTGGAACTTTTTGCCAGTGGTGTGGAATCCAGCTGTGCCTTGCCTTTGGAACGTCTTTCCTGCAGCCGTTCACTCGGTACCTGGGCTGTTTTTTTTTAAAAAAAAAATTACATAGGCATTTACTAATGTTGGAGATTTCCACCCACTGATTTATCACTGCTGGAGATTCTGTTATGAGTTTATTTTGAGTCATGTCACTTCACATTGTATTGTTCTAAGTGGCCTTGAGAGAAAGAAGTGTTTTTCCCCCTTTCTCACAATACGAGAACTCATGGATATTCAATGAAATTGCTGAGCAGTCGGGTTAGAACGGATAAAAGGAAGTACTTCTTCACCCAAAGGGTGATTAACACGTGGAATTCACTGCCACAGGAGGTGGTGGCGGCTACAAGCATAGACAGCTTCAAGAGGGGACTGGATAAGCATATGGAGCAGAGGTGCATCTGGGCCCTTATTGTTGGAACTCTCTGTCTGGGACAAGTGATGCTCTGTATTCTTGATGCTTGGGGTGGGGGGCACAGTGGGAGGGCTTCTGGTGTCCTGGCCCCACTGATGGACCTCCTGATGACACCTGGTTTTTTTGGCCACTGTGTGACACAGAGAGTTGGACTAGATGGGCCTTTGGCCTGATCCAACATGGCTTCTGTTATGTTCTTATGAAAACAGCTGGTAGGCAAGCAGAAGACAAATATTCTAATTCAATACAAATATATTGCAATTCAACCGCCAAACAAATAAACAAATACCCATTGTTAACAACCTGTGCAAATGCCCTGACTTCGACAGCCCAGGCGAGCTTAATCTCATGCCAGATCTCAGAAGCTAAGCAGGGTCAGCCTTGGCTAGTATTTGGAAGGGTGACCTCCAAGAATACCAGGCTTGTGACACAGAGGCAGGCAATGGCAAACCACCTCTGAAATGTCTCTTGCCTAAAAAAAAAGGTCTAGCTCGCCACTTAGTGTTGCATAATGCTAAAAGAGCTTGAACTTCTGGCTGCCAGACAGTCTTAGGATCTCCTGGCGATACTATACACAATGCCATATGATGATGATGACGATAATGACAATGACAACGATGACAGTATGCAAGCAAATGCCTCCACATAGGTCACCCTTGATCCATTCAATGACAGTCCATTCTCAGGTCTAATTTGCACATGGGGCAATTTCTCTCACCTCTTTTGCACAGATGTAAAGTGACATCTTAGCAGACCACAAAGTCCATTTAATCCCAGCTTCTTACAAGACAAGAGGGAGGGCTTTTTTTGCAGCAGGAACTCCATTGCATGTTAGGCCACACACCCCGATGTAGCCAACCCCCCTGGAGCTTACATGGCTTTCAGTACAGAGCCTGCTGTAAGCTCCAGGAGGATTGGCTACATCAGGGGGGTGCGGCCTAATATGCAAAGGAGCTCCTGATACAAAAAAGGCCCTGACAAGTGATGTTTTCACACCCAAGCTTAAACCACACAAAGTTAAAGCACACATTGGCAAGAAAACCTATCCAATTTCTCTTCCCTGAACGAAAACTAGTGATCCATAATACCACAGACAGCTCAACAGAGACTTCAGGTCGCTTTGTGAATGTTCCTTGAGTCAGGAGAGTCAACATCACAAATCCACTTGCTTGCTGGTAGGCAGCTACTGACCACCTGAAAGCCAATCCACACGTTACAATATCGATGCAGTGGACACGTGAGCTGTCATCAGATGAACTCTTGGAGTTCCATGCTGGAAACTCAAGTGCCAGGTGTACAGAGACCCAATCTGGATTGAGACCACAGCATATGAAGGGCCAGCCCTAGAACTTCCCTCCGTTGCACCACTTCCCCAACGTGAAACGAACCCGGGAACCGCTAATTTGCCTTGTTATGCAGTCATCAGTACATGTGTTTCCCCAGCAGGTTAAATAGCACCACCTGGAGGCCATTTCAGATATAAAAGAAAAGGTCCGAGGGGAGGAAGGCAAAAGCCTCTTCTTTCCACATGGCACGGTCCCAACACTAAGCAGACTCTGCTTGCCTGGAAGTTGATTCTCCAGTACAGAACTTCTTATCCAAAGTCTTTGTGATGGCCAGGTGCCTGCCACACAGACTTCGTAACACGTCACTCAGCCCTGAATTTTGTCTTTTTTTTTTTTTTACTATTCTTAAGAGTTCTTGACTTGGTTTGCCAAACAAAATAATAAATCGTGGTGACTGACAGTTTTTTGATAACAGGTGATGACGGCTTGAAACAGAGAGAAGCAGGATGAGAAAGTGGGCAGGGAGGAGTTGGTTGCAGCTAAAAGCTCCTAATCCCTGCGCTTTGCTCCAAATTCCCACAGTTGCCAGACCATCATGATCAGCTTTGCAACACACACAGTCTCTCCCTGGATATGTATTTTAATGAGCTGGGGCATGTGTAGCAATACAGTATATACTGCAGACTCAGTTAAGTCCCCGTAGGCACAATCCTCAGTTACTGACAGCCCCACTGCATGATCCTTTGCACATCTGCAGCAACCGTCACCAAGCCAACACCACAGTCAGACTCCTTTGGAACTTTGTTGTTGAGTCTTAGTACTCTCTTTGTGAAATTAAGAGACTTTGAGGGGTCCTCCCTGAAATATTACATTTGAGACTTTTGTTTGGCTAAAATGTTCTGAATTTATGATAACCTTTGTATGTTCTTCATAATATATTTAATTTGTACTATCTAAGAGTGTGATTTGCACAATATTTTTGGCATATTTGTATTTTGTATATTGTGTTGCCATTGTCTTTTTCATCATTCAACGCCACAGTCAAGGCATTCAGATCCTGTAAGATCAGTTCAAACCAGGGCTTTTTTGTAGCAGGAACTCCTTTGCATATTAGGCCACACCCCCTGATGTAGCCAATCCTTCAAGAGCTTCCAGGGTTCTTAGTACAGGACCTACTGGAAGCTCCAGGAGGACTAGCTACATCAGGGGTGTGTGGCCTAATAAGCAAAGGAGTTCCTGCTACAAAAAATGCTCTGGTTCATATGCTACAGAAGATGAAGGCTATCACTGCAAAGTCGTATACACCATCATTCGAGTGATGCAAATGAGCCTGAGAATCATTCAACTGCTATGGGTTTGTCCCATGTTACTCTGAGAGCTGAATTTAATTCTGAGTATAAGCAGGGCTTTTTAAAAGCAGGAACCAGGGCACTTTTTGTAGCAGGAACTCCTTTGCCTATTAGGCCACACACCCCTGATGTAACCAATCCTCCTGGAGCTTACAGGAGGCCTTGTACCTTGTGTGAAATAATGGCGATGTCAGGGATGTGTGGCCTAATATGCAAATAGGTTCCTGTTGTGCTTTTTCTACAAAAAAAAGCCCTGGGTATAAGCTTAAGTGTGCATGCACGCTTGTGAATGCACACCAAAAACTTATACCCAGAATTAACTTTGTAAGTCTTAAAAATGCCACAGGACACAGACTTTACTCTGGGAACTGTAGTTTTTAGAGGAGGTCATAGTCTTCCAGTCATTCATACAGCTGTGCAGAGAAACAATTGCCTCCTCTTGTCTGGGCTCCCCCCCCCCATTTCCTAAATAAAATTGCCACGAAAGACTGAAAAACTGAACTGTACCCAAGAACCATCACTCCAGGGTCTTGTTCACATGGCTATATTCATGAGATGTTATATATTTAAGCATTTTACAGTACAGTCCAAATTTGGCTCAGGAGCCACATGTGACTCTTGTAGCCCCCACTGCCCATTAGCTGGCTTGAAGAAGGCATTTGTCTCTTTGAATGCATTCTCCAAGCCGAGCCAGCTGGTGGCTTAGAGAAGGCATTTGAAGTTAAAGTTGCTTTCTTTCCTTCTGCCTCCCTCTCCCCCACTTATTGGCCTTCCTGCCTTCCTTGCGGCTCTCAAACATCTGATGTTTGTGTCTTGTGGCTCTCAAACATCTGATGTTTATTCTGTGTGGCTCTTACGCTAAGCAAGTTTGGCCACCCCTGGTCCCAAGCAAACCCCACTCTTCTCAGCCCATTGGCGTCCATTGACTTGAGAGGAGGGATAATTCTGCTTGAGACGACTGTGTTAACAGCTGGTGTTAATATTTGCTGCTTCGACAGATGAGTCTCCCAATCCTTTTGCACAGACTGTTTAACAATTTTGTCAAGCAAGGGCGTATGGCTAGGTCTTTAAAGAAGCACTTCCTTAAAGCTAATGGAATCTCTCTATGCAAGCAGAGGAGGGTGGGAAATAAATCCCTCCTTTATTTAATTTTGGGAGGATCCTTTTTGGCACTATATGATTTTCAGTGGATGCTGACACTAAAATATGTTCTCAGTTTAACCCAGGCTCGAGAAGCCATCGAGCAATTAATAGTCTCTGCATTTATTGCCTTTGACATTCTTACTATCAGGGCTTCTTTTTTGTAGCAGGAACTCCTTTGCATATTAGGCAACACACCCCTGATGTAGCCAATCCTCCTGGAGCTTACAGAACTCTTCGTACAGGGATGATAACTTTGTGCAACTTTGCATACTTAACCACTGCCCACCAGCTATATGTAGCACTGCTCATTGTACCCCGTTTCATTGTCTGATGAAGTGTGCAAGCACACGAAAGCTGACATTCTGAACAAAACTTTGTTGGTCTTTAAGGTGGTACTGGACTCCAACTTTGTTCTGTTGCTTCAGATCAACACGGCTGCCCACTTGGATCTACATTTGAAGACAGATCAAGATGGGTGGCCGTGTTAGTCTGTCTGTAGCAGAAGAAAAAAAGAAGAGTCCAGTAGTACATTAAAGCCTAACAGAATTTGTGGAAGGGGAGGAGCTTTTGTGAGTTACTGCCCACTTCTTCAGATACCTCATACATTTGAAGGTTATTAGGCCACATACCCCTGATATAGCCAATCCTCCAAGAGCTTACAAAAAAAGACCCTTGTAAGCTCTTGGAGGATTGGCTACATCAGGGTGTGTGGCGTAATATGCAAAGGAGCTCCTGCTAGAATTCCATCCCTGGTTAGAGGTATCATTCTCTGGCTTTTTCATGAGAATAAACATGAAGAACATTGGGCTGCCGAGAGTGGAGCAGCCGCAGGAAGAAAGACAGTGATGTTGGCTATGTTACTACATCACTTCCTGGGGAAACCCAGAAGTGACATCAGTAGCTCAAGGAATCACTGGAAACCCTATGGTTTTACCTGATTTCCTCCAGCAATGACATAATCATGCAGCTGATGTTCCACCTCCCATTTCCCCATCTCCAATTCTCCCCCTCCCCAGGTTGCACGTGACAGGCATAATAATGCACATTTTACACCACACAGGGCTTTTTTGGTAGCAGGAACTCCTTTGCATATTAGGGCACACACCCCTGATGCAGCCAATGCTCCAAGAGCTTACAAGGCTCTTATTATAGCGCCTACTCTAAGGTCTTGGAGGATTGGCTACATCAGTGGCATGTGGCCTAATATGCAAAGGAGTTCTTGCCACAAAAAAGCCCTGACATCACGCATGCATCATAAACCACTAAGCCACTGTCATTGTGGCTGGTTGACACTTGCTGCTCCTTTATGTGGGGTTAGCAGGTGTTTTTGTGTCCTTTTGTTTTTTGCATTTGTGTTAAATTTATTAAAGTATGAAGCATCTCACCATGAGGAAATGGGAGGTGGGGGAGAGAGATCCAGGACAGATAAATTAGAGCAGTTGTCCCCAACCTTTTTGGCACCAGGGACCGGTTTTGTGAAAGACAATTTTTCCATGGACCAGGGTGGGGTGGGGGCCATGGTTTCAGGATGATACAATTGTGGCCTTTATTTCTAAAGTGTTTGGTGTGGTGGTTAAGTGTGCAGACTCTTATCTGGGAGAACCAAGTTTGAGTCCCCACACCTCCTTTTGCAGCTGCTGGAATAGCCCTGGGCCAGCCATAGCTCTTGCAGATCTGTCCTTGAAAGGGCAGCTTCTGGGAGAGCTCTCTCAGCCCCACCCACCTCACAGGGTATCTGTTTTGGGGGAGGAAGGTAAAGGAGACTGTGAGCTGCTCTGAGATTCTGAAATTCAGAGCCGAGGGCAGGATATAAATCCAATGTCATATTATTATTATTATTACTACTACATTATAATACGTAGTGAAATAATTATACAACTTGGCCCGATTGCTAACAGGCCACAGACCGGTACGGGTCCACAGCCCAGAAGTTGGGGACCCCTGAATTAGAGCAAATCTAATTAGAGCAAGGCTGCCTTCAGCCGCTCTGCGTTAGTTGATGCCTGCCCGTGTTTTCATTTTGATTGTGCGAAGTGTAACACCTCGGAGAGAAAATACGGTAAAGAATTAGAGGGCGCTGCCCTGCAAAGGTCATCGGCAAAGAGAATTTTTTTTTTACTGTGTTACTATTCGAGATCTGAAAACCAGACGAGGGAGGGAGATTTCCAGCACTGTAGCTCTAATCTCTGGGGACCTGCGAGCACTATTCAGCGGAAGGAGAAAGATCTTTACAAGAGCAGAAGGGAAATTTCTCCTCTTATGGATGCAAGGCATTTTCCTATGCTTCCTTAGTATTCGCTCCTTCATTAGCTCAACCCCCCACCCCCCACTCTGCAATGTCCTTCATTTTGGCAGCCTTTGCCAAAAGAATTCCAGTCTGGGTGGCCAAAAATGTAAGCAGCATGCTAGAAATGAATAACAGAAAATGTACACCGTATTTCTGCTTCACCCGCTTAGCAACAAGAACTCGGATAGGACAAACCAATTGACGTGATATAGTGAGGTTACATCCAATGCTCACTCTAAGCCAGAGTTGGCCAAACTATGGCTTGGGAGCCACATGTAGCTCTTTCGCACATATTGTGTGGCTCTTGAAGCCCTCACTGCCCTATTGGCCAGCTTAGAGAAGGTATTTGTCTCTTTAAATCACTTCTCCCAGCCAAGCCAGCTGCAGCTTGGGGAATGCATTTAAAGTTGCTTTCTTTCCACCTGTCCCTCCCTCTATTTGCCTTTCTTCCTTTCTTGGGCCTCAAACAACTGATATTTATTCTATGTGGCTCTTACGTTAAGAAAGTTTGGCCCCCTCTGCTCTAAGCTGTGGAGTCTCATGAGCAAAAAAATCTATTTTGTGAGCTACTGGCATTAAAGTTGTGAGCAAGTGATTTGGCTACTACCTACATTAGTTTGTTCTGGGGCCATTCTTCCTGAGCTAAGACAAAAATGTGGGAGCCGGAGGCTAAAAAACTGTGAGCTAGCTTACATGACCTGGAAGTAATGGAGGTATGTCAGGGACATCGGGGTGTGTGTGATGCTCTGGTTTTTGGGCAAAACTCTATGGTAGAATTAGCTTCTACCATAGAGTTTTGCCTAAAAAACAGAGAGTCGCCCTTCCGACATCATCGACATGCCTACATCACTTCCGGATCACATAGGCACATGTTTATTTCCATGTTCTTGCCTGTTTGGGGGGTAATTGGAGGAGGGCAGAGAGGAGCACCTGAAACTGGGGGACCCCGCACCTGCACCAGGGTGTCAGGTATCCCTTGTGTGGACACTAGCACTTCTTTCTAAGGAGCTACATGTCATCACTTTGTGGAGGGTGGGTTTGGATTTGATCCACAACGCCGTAGCAGGTTTTCTGCTGTACTAATAATTTAAGCAATCATCCACAGACAACTTGCATCATGATAGAAAAAGTCACTACCTCCTTTCTGCTTCAGGCCTCGTGTTTTTGGCAGGCCAGAGTGCTCCTTCTGTTTCCTTTGCAGCAGGAGGTCGTTTCCCTGGAAGCCATCTTGAATTTGCTGAATGTCGTCTCTGGATTCAACACCTAGGCTCCCAGTTCCTAGTACCTCAAAATGAAAGAGGCGTTACTGTTCACAGAGCTTCCTGCTCACAGAACGAATGTTGATGCTGCCTGATAAAAACTCCTGTACATTTACCCATGATGCTTTGTTCCTTTGGTAGGCTGTTCTCAGTTTCTGGTACTCTTTCAGCTTCCTGTGTTTGAGGAGTTACCTTTTTTTAAAAAATGAGAAGAAGCAAGTTTTAGTTGATACATCTGTCTTTTTTACAAGTATGGATTATGGCACGCTTCAGCTTCTTTAGGAACAGTTTAGGGTTGCCAATCCCCAGGTGGGTAATATAAAGCCGCAAAAAAGCTGTGGAAAAATAACGAAAAAAACTGAAAATTATTTCAAAAATGTATGTGATTATTTAGCAAACTATTAAGCAATACAATTCATTAATATATCTCTACGAATTCCAAAATACAAGGTAAATGTGCAAAAGAACAAGTTTACACCGTCCTTTTGGTTCATCATGTCAATTTTAGACTTCAAGCGCTTAATGACGATTCACCCGGCTCCGCGGGAAGAATAGAGTGCCAGGGCTGGCCGGATTTTGAGTGCAGGTGAATTTTGTTTCTCAAAAATGTTTCTTCTGTTGCAGGTGTTCCATCTTTTTAGATGGACTTCCATCTTTTTAGAATGATTTTTTATTCAGTGGGTAATCACAGTGATAATCTAACAGTAAAGCTGCCTGTAATACTGTTTCACTTTCCTTCATCTAAGAGACGTTTCCCACTCATCAGCACACAATACACAACGAAAGCACTACACGTAGCACTAGTTCTGGAGAAGAGCTATTTTTTTCCACAGCTTTTTTGTAGCTTTATATTACATTTCTGTTCTGTGGGACTTTAGGTTTCACTCACCAAAGAAGGTGCCCCTATCCTTCATTATTCCCAGTGGAGGGAAGGCATTTAAAAGGTGTGCGGTCCCTTTAAATGTGATGGCCAGAACTCCCTTTGGAGTTCAATTGTGCTTGTCACAACCTTGCTTCTGGCTCCACCCCCAAAATCCTCAGATATTTCTTTAATTGGACTTGGCAACCCTACAACAGTTGGATTTAAGGTTGTGAGTCCCTTGGTAGGGGCAAGGGATCCCTGCTCACAGTGGTGGTTGGAGAAAAATATAAAATGGTTATCAGGCCTATGGTGGCACTTCATGTCAGGGAAAAATCCAGAAGTGGCATGACTCCATCTTTAAAAATCAATAGAAACTCTATGGTAAAAACCATGGAGCCTCTGGCAATTCCTAGAGAGCCCTGACATCACTTAAAGCTTTTCTCCTGGAAGTAACATCAGTCCTCTCTGGGAATCACTGACTACGCAATCCCACAGAGATCACCCTGTGAAACAGCCATTTATCTGTTGACATTGAGGCAAGGGGTTCTGTGTCAGGGAAATATTGTTTTAATCAGTGATGGGTTATAAAAGTGATTAGAAAAAAACATTGTAATTGCTATTGAAACAAGCAAGATTGACTTTTTTATTATTGTGGTAGTGCCAGTTTGGTGTAGTGGTTAAGTGTGCAGACTCTTATCTGAGAGAACCGAGTTTTATTCCCCACTCCTCCAATTGCAGCTGCTAGAATGGCCTTGGGTCAGCCATAGCTCTTGCAGAATTGTCCTTGAAAGGGCAACTTCTGGGAGAGCTTTCTCAGCCTCCACCTGCCTCTCAAAGGGTGTTTGTTGTGGCAGAGGAAGACAAAGGAGATTGTGAGCCGCTCTGAGACTCTGAGATTCGGAGTGGAGGGTGGGATAAAAATCCAATATCTTCTTTAATATTTTAGAGCTGGTCAGAACCACAACTTAAGGATTTGGCAGCTACTAATAGATCAGGTGATAGAAGCTGAACAGAAGGGGCAGTTTAGAATGTCTTAAACCCACAAAGCTATGCTAATGCAAATGGGTACATATGCAGAAGTCAAAATACAAAACAGAGCCAAGTAAACTTAAGCCATTGGACATGTATAACTTGGATTTCTTGATCACGACTGATTGTTCCAGTGTCTAGCACTCCGTTAAAAGATTGCTCTTCCCTTATTTCCATACCCAGAAACTTCTAAGTCACAAGGTTTTCTCGCAGAATAAAACAGAGGCCCAGTGGCACCTTGAAGAGCCAGTGCTCACTTCCAAGTTATGACTCATGAATGCTCATACTGGAAGAAATGTTGGTTCAGGTGGGCAGCCATGTTGGTCTGAAGCAGCAGAACAAAGTTGGAGTCCAGTGGTATCTTTAGGACTAGGACTACCAAGCCCCCAGTCCAGGTGGGGGTTCACCCGTCCACGAGGTTCACATTGGGCCGGTGAGGGGAACCCCCCCCCCCAACATCACCGGTGCATTGACGTCACCCGGAAGTGATGCCATCACGCCGGCAACCACTCTAGGTATTTCCAGGAAAACTCTATGATTCTCCTGGATGCTCTAGCCATTTGGGAGGGAAAACTGCAAGGGACTTGGCAACCCTATTTAAGACCAAAGAAATTTTATTCAAGGTATAAGCCAGGAGTGTCGAACTCATTTGTTATGAGGGCAGAATCTGACATAAATGAGATCTTGTCGGGCCGAGCCGTGTCAGGTTGGGCCAGGCCAAGTGTGTACCTACTTATGATTAGACAGCAGAGATATAAACTTTATAAAGGACACAGACAAACACAAAGATTTAAAAAAACACTTAAAACATTAGCACTCGGTCTTAAAGGTACTTTCTTTGTATTTCTTCCACTGGATCAAGGGAAATGGGCAAAGGAAGTTCTGGCTCTTACCTTCCTTCCTCAGGGGACCAGGAGAATAGAAGGAAGAGAGACTTGGCTCAGTAGCTCTGCTGTGTGATTGAGAGAGCCTGGTAAAGCAAGCTCTGCCTCCCCCCCTTCCTTTCCAAGGGTGGAGCCTCAGCCAATGGAGAAAATAGAGGCTTTGCTCTCTAGCTCCTCTGCAATTGAGCAAGCCTGGCAAAGCAAGCTGTGATGCAGAAGGAAGCAAGAGAGAGGGAGAAGGCAGCAGATGGCAGCCAGTTGCTCAGGGGCCTGATAGGAGCCCTTTGGGGGCCTAATTTGGCCCCTGGGCCACAAGTTTAACACCCCTGGTATAAGCGTTTGCGTGCATGAGGAAGTGTGCATTCACACAAAAGTTTATACCCAGACTATATCTTTGTTGGTTTTAAAGGTGCCACCATACTCAAACTTTGTTCTGGAATAACCATTGCTCGTTTTTATGGTGCCAATGGGGTTCTGTTGTGCTACAACAGGCAAACACGGCCACCCTGCTGGGATTTCAGAAGACCTCCTACGATCATTTTCCTTGCTCTGCAGCAAGTGGAAGAAACTATTCCCCTGGAGGGAAATTCCCCCTCCTGCAAAGCACACTTGGCCACTGGGAAGAAAGAAAATTTGCTCCCAGAGAGATCTGTCTCAGATTAGATTTTAAGAGCTGTCAGATTCCAATCCTGTGCAAGTCCCTAGTGTCTCCTTCTCTCTGCCGTCTTGTTCTTTCAGAACGCTTCCTCCCTCAGGTAATAAAGCGCAGGAGGGAAAGGGAGGTAGTGACAGATTAGGCACATAGAGAAGTGATGACAGGAACGATTGGGAGTGGCTGCCACTGGGGGAATGTTTCCAGGGCTTTTTTGTAGCAGGAACTCCTTTGCATATTAGGCCATGCACCCCTGATGTAGCCAATCCTCCAAGAGCTTACAGGGCCTACTGAAAGCTCCAGGAGGACTGGCTACATCAGGGATGTGTGGCCTAATATGCACAGGAGTTCCTGCTACAAAAAATGCCCTGGATGTTCCTACATTCAGGACTCAAGAGCAGAAAACGCCTAAAGCTGGCAGTGGAAAAGGTCGTCAAGCTGAAGCCAATCGATGGCGACCCTGTAGGGGTTTTGAGGCAAGAGGCTTTGGGGGTGGTTTGCCCTTTGCCTGCCTCTGCGTAGCAACCCAGGACTTCCTTGGTGGGTTCCCATCCAAGTATTCACCAGGGGTGACCCTGCTTAGCTTCCAAGATCTGTACTGGACCCCAGTGGCGGACTGGGTCTGAAAACATTGGTTGCCAGCAGACCAAGGGGGCCCACCCACAACTAGAAGTCTATCGTGTGGTTTTTATAAGAAATAAATAAAAATTTCAAAAATACATTAAGTGGAAAAAAGGTGCGATTGAAACTTTTGCGAAATAAACGTATATATATTTTAGCAATCACAGTGTACATATCTGGTACATATTACTGGCAGAATACAGTAGATCCTCAATGTAAATACAGATTGCCATTTTCTCCAGGGGAGCTGATCTCTGCCAGCTGGAGATCAGTTGGGAAAGCGGGAGATCCCCAGGCCCCCCCTGGAGTCTGGCAACCCTAAAACACAACATAAATTTCAGTTGCGTTACAGTAATAATATTGCAATGTCGATTATATTTTCAAGCTACTAAAAGGGTCGTTAGCATTTTTAGCATATTGTCTAAAGTTTAAGGGGGGCCCACTTCATCAGGGGCTGACTTGCCATCGGGCAAGATGAACCCCTGGACAGTCCGCCACACTGCTGGACACACAGCCAGCCCAGTTTGAGGTGCCTTGCTGTGAGCAGATGGCACATGCCTGGCTGCTGAGAGAGGCACGGGCTGTTCACGCCCTGGAGGAGCATTCACACTGCTCATGTGCACACAATGCGCTTCCATGGTGTGCCCCAGCAGTTCAGACAGCCCAGAAATGTGCCACAGAAGCACTTCAACAGGGTTGGGGGGTAGTAGAACCATTGGACAATGAGGTGGGTGTGTTTTGGGGAGGGATGGTGGCTCAGTGGTAGAGCAGCTGCTTGGTAAGTAGAAGGTCCCAGGTTCAATCCCCGGCATCTCCAACTAAAAAGGGTCCAGGCAAATAGGCGTGAAAAACCTCAGCTTGAGACCCTGGAGAGCCGCTGCCAGTCTGAGTAGACAATACTGACTTTGGGGAGGGACGGTGGCTCAGTGGTAGAGCATCTGCTTGGTAAGCAGAAGGCCCCAGGTTCAATCCCTGGCATCTCCAACTAAAAAGGGGTCCAGGCAAATAGGCATGAAAAACCTCAGTTTGAGACCCTGGAGAGCCGCTGCCAGTCTTAGACAATACTGACGTTGATGCACTGAGGGTCTGATTCAGTAGAAGGCATATGTTCATATGCTTACAGCTAGGGGGCCAGATGTGCACATCTAAACATGCCTTTTAAATCCAGGGGTGAGAGGTGGCTGTGTTGGCGCAAAATGCCCATCTGAATGGAGCCTCTCAGCTTAAAAAAAGATGCATTTATTTAGATGGGATTAGACAGAGACGGTTTAAGAAGAACATTTCAGACTGCCTAAAGTAGGCACCACTTGGTCTTCCGGCCACAATTTCTTTTCTTTTAGTTTTGTAGGTGCTGCTGGACTCTTGCTTTTTTTCTATGATCCAAGGCATACTGAGAATAATAATCTTGTCGTTCATATAGCACGTGGAGAGAACAGCGGCTTGTTTAAGACCGCATAGTGAGTTGGCGGCTGAAGTGGGATTTGAACTCCGTCCTCCAGTCTCACAGTATAGCACCACAGTGTCAAAACCACTGGAATATCAAGATTCCTGAACTGCAGATATTCTGTGCTTTTATCATTATGCAAAAAAATGAAACGATAAATATTAATAATGCTCACAGTGGGGAGTTGGTTCATTCAAAAGAGTGAGAAAAAAATTCAATATTGGAGCTTATCTTCTTGCCTGTCTCATCCTTTTAAAAAGCCTTTTCCTTTATCTTTGCTCCTTTTCTTTTCAGCTTTAAATCTTGCACCCTCTCCCCTCCCCCCCCCTATGAATCACTGCTAAACACTGAAACCAAACTTCACAAGAGGCGATGGAAGCCCCTCTCTTCGAAAGCCTGGACAGTCTTTGTCTTTTTAAAATACATTCTCAACAAAAATCCTCAACCCCTTTTTGTAAAACCATGATTCCAAAACACAACAGTGGCACAAACACACTTCTCTACATTCTGTCCATAGGGTCGCCAAGTCCAATTCAAGAAATATCTGGGGACTTTGGAGGTGGAGCCAGGAGACATTGGGGGTGGGGCCAGGAGCAAGGTTATGACCAGCATAATTGAACTCCAAAGGGAGTTCTGGCCATCACATTTAAAGGGTCCACAAACCTTTTAAATGCCTTCCCTCCACTGGAAATAATGAAGGATAGGGGCACCTTCTTTGAGAGCTCATAGAATTGGACCCCCTGGTCGAATTTTTTCGAAACTTGGAGAGTGTTTTGGGAAGAGGCACTGGATGCTATGCTGCAAATTTGGTGCCTCTACCTAAAAAAACCCAGCCCACTCCAGAGCCCTAGATACCCACAGATCAATTCTCCATTATACCCTATCTGAATCTGTCTCCATAGGGAATAATGGAGTGCCCAGCAGACATTTCCCTCCCCCCCCCCCGCTTTCTGATGACTCTGAAGTGGGGGAGGGCCTCCAAACCTGGGGGTTGGCAACCCTAATTCACCACTCGTCTTCAAATGCCTGGTGGATGAGGTGTGCCCTCGTAGATCCCAACTAAATTATCCAGTGGCAGAATGGAACTTTCCTGCTTCTTTCTCCCCTTTGCAGTCCACTGATTTCCACAAAATGTTGCTTGGGGGTGGGGTGGGATAGGGAACCCCTAAGAATGACAGGGGGCGGGATCTGCCACAGGATGAGAGGCATCGGTTGTCTGTTGAGTTTGGATCCAACCCAACAGGTACTAGGCAGTCTGTCCTGTCCGTTGTTAGCTTTTGGGCCAGCCTGTAGAATCAGGGTTTCAAAAGCACTACATCAGGGGTGGCTAAACTTGCTTAATGTAAGAGCTACATAGAATAAATGTCAGATGTTTGAGAGCCGCAAAACAGGGAAAGGAAGGAAGGAAGGTAGGTAGATGGGGAAGAGAGAGATAGAAAGAAAGCAACTTTAAATGTATTCTCCAAGCCAGCCAATGGGGCGGTGAGGGCTTCAAGAGCCACAGTTTGGCCACATCTGCACTATATCCCGGACAGAAAAGGATACCATTGCACTCGAAGCGGTGAATATCTTTTCCAACAGCTCCCGCTGCTCTCAAATGTTCCTTCTGCCTCCACCGCTGTAGGAATGCGCCTTCCCCTCAACAGCCAATTATATAACAAGCAGCGGAAAGCAGGATAACGGAGACACCGCCGCGAAGGGTATGATCTTAATATGTCTACATAACTTCAGACTACAGCATCTCGCCGGCTCTGTGTATCTCTGGCAGCAGGAGTGAGCAGAAGTGCTCTCCTTCATGCCGAGATTAAAAAGCATCGCTCAGAGGAAATCTCCAGCATGGAAATAGAAGGGAAAGTGCTTCCACTGCGGTAGATGTGAAAAGCGTTAGATTCCAGTACTGGGGGCAGCGGTTCTGCCAAAGTCAGGCTTTGGGGCGGAGGTTCAGGGCCCTGACTCAGCAGGGGGGGCCGATGCGTGGGAGTAGGCCAAGTAGGTGGCTGTCTAGGGCGTCGCCTGGTCTAGGGTTCGCTGCCAGGTGCCCCCTCTCCCCACGCGCAGTGTGGGTGCTCCTTGGAGCCTGCCTTCCCCAATGGAAAGCAGGCTTCATGGAGCGCAGATGCTGCCCGGCCGGTTTTGTGTTACCTGGGTCTGAAAGCCGACAGTGCCTGCATAGTGCACTCCTCGGAGCCCGGCTGGGATAAATTAAAGGTAAAGGTAGTCCCCTGTGCAAGCACCAGTCGTTTCCGACTCTGGGGTGACGTTGCTTTCACAACATTTTCATGGTAGACTTTTTACAGGGTGGTTTGCCATTGCCTTCCCCAGTCATCTGCACTTTCCCCTCAGCAAGCTGGGGACTCATTTTACCGACCTCGGAAGGATGGAAGGCTGAGTCAACCTGGAGCCAGCTACCTGAACCAGCTTCCGCCGGGATTGAACCCAGGTCATGAGCAGAGTGCTCTGACTGAAGTACTGCAGCTATACCACTCTGCACCATGGGGCTCTGCGCCATGGGGTTGTAGTAGACTGGGGAAGGCAATGGCAAACCACCCCGTATAAAGTCTGCCACAAAAAGGTTGTGAAAGCAACGTCACCCCAGAGTTGGAAATGACTGGTGCTTGCACAGGGGACTTTACCTTTAGGGATAAATTAACCAATTGTAAAAGCTGAAATAGAGCCAATTACAGTTTCTAAAAACTGGTTCCTGTTGAAGTTGTATGCTTCCTCATCCTTCCTGCTTTACTTTAACAGAGCCATGGGGTCAGAGCCATAGCTCAGTGGTAGAGCATCTTTCTCGCACGCGCAAGGTCTTGTCCCTGGCACCTCCAACTAAAAGGATCAAGCAGAAATAGTTGTGTGAAGGTCTTGTCCCTGGCACCTCCAGCTAAAAGGATCAAGTAGAAATGGTTGCATGAAGGTCTTGTCCCTGGCACTTCCAGCTAAAAGGATCAAGTAGAAATGGTTGCGTAAAGGTCTTGTCCCTGGCACCTCCAGCTAAAAGGATCAAGTAGAAATGGTCACGTGAAGGTCTTATCCCTGGCACCTCCAGCTAAAAGGATCAAGTAGAAATGGTCGCGTGAAGGTCTTGTCCCTTGCACCTCCAGCTAAAAGGATCAAGTAGTATTCTCACAGTTTTTATTGCTTAATCTCACATTAAAAAAAATAAAATAAAAACCCCATAAATTAAAAATGTAAATCGTTTCAAGTTTCTTGGTTAAAACAATTTTATTTGGTAACGTATGGTAACAAATTATATTTCTTGCATCATTAATAACTTCTTTTATCTATCCCATATATTACTTTCTACCCACCCCTCCCCCCGTTACTTGACCCCCGCCGGTGTTATTTACTTAAAGTACTAATGTTTAAAGGTACCCTTAACTAATAAAAACAAAAATTAATATTCTTCTTTCTTCTAAGACTTAATCATTATCAAAAATTGTCCAGTGTCCTTTTATTTTCCACTCTTTTTCTACATATCTTCTGAACTTTTTCCACTCCATCTTAAAAACTTCTAAATCATAGTCTCTTAAAATTCTTGTTAATTTGTCCATTTCACTCCATGTCATAACTTTTACAATCCAATCCCATTTCTCTGGTATTATTTCTTGCTTCCACAACTGCGCATATAATGTCATAGCAGCTGAAAGTAAGTACCAAATTATAGTTCTATCTTCTTTTGAAAATTTTTCCATTTGCAATCCCAACAGAAAAGTCTCTACAACTTTCTTAAATTCATATCCCAAGATCCTAGAAATTACTTGTTGAATCATCTGCCAATACTTTTTTGCTCTTTCACAAGTCCACCACATATGGTAGAAAGATCCTTCATGTTTTTAACATTTCCAACATCTGTCTGGCATCTTATTATTCATTTTTGCCAATTTCTTAGGAGTCATATACCATCTATACATCATTTTAAAACAGTTCTCTTTAATACTATGACAAGTCGAAAGCTTCATAGAGTTCTTCCACAAATATTTCCAAGTTTCCATCTGTATTTCTTTATTTACATTAATTGCCCACTTAATCATTTGAGATTTCATTACTTCATCTTCCTTAGACCATTTTAAAAGTAATTTATATAACTTTGAAATTAATTTTTGTTGTCTCCAAGCAGAACTTTTCCCATTTCTGTTTGCTCTTTTCTTAGTCCTTCAGTTTTAATGTCATTCTCCACCAAGCTCTTTATTTGTTGCATTTGAAACCAATCATATTTATTATTCAGCTCTTTAGCAGTTTTCAGTTTTATTAATAATTTTACTTTCTCTCTTTTTCTTCAGTTGCCAAGCCAAATATTTTCCAGGTTTGTTGGCTCCCTCGAAAGATTTGTGCTGCAATCTTTTCAGATTCCATTCCAGTTCTTTATTTAACAAATGTCTCATTTGTGTTTGTAATATTGTAATCTCCCTTATAATTTTCTTTTTCCCTGGCCTTTTTCTCAGTTCCCCTTCTTTTTTCTTTATTTCATTTTGAATGTCCAACATCTGTTTTTCTTTTGCCCTCTTATCTTTGTTATTCAATGTAATCAGTATTCCTCTCATTACTGCTTTATAAGCATCCCAGACCATCTGAAATTCTATATCCTCTTTATCGTTTATTTGGAAGAAAGCTTTAGTTTCATTTTCTAGAGATGTCACTGTTTCTTTATTCTGTAGTAAATCTTCATTCAATCTCCAACTTCTCAACTTCTTAAACAGTTTTGTAATCCACATTATTGGGTTATGGTCAGCCCCAATTTTAGGTAAAATCTCTATTTTCTTTGTTATAAGGCCTAAGTCTTTAGTCCCCCACAACATGTCAATTCTGGAAAAAGTTTTATGTCTTGCTGAAAAAAAGGTATAGTCCCACACTTCAGGATTAAATTTCCCGAGAGTCAGATCAAGCTTAGCAGGTGATGCTGCCATGTTCCTTTGTTCATGTGTCTCCAGCAGTGGGGTGATATTTAATTTTGCAGTTAAAGAGGTATATGGGTGAGGTAATTTCAACCCTCCTGCCATGTTCCATCACCTTGCCTCACTAATTAGGGTTGCCAGCCCAGTGTTGGAAGCTGACAAAAGGCTGAGAAGGGGCAGAGACCTAATGAAATGTGGTCACATGATGCTGCAACATCACTTCTGGCTGCCTAACTGGAAGTGATGTCATCTTGTTGCACAACACTCTCCGATTTCCCCCTTAGATTGAGAAAATTCCCAGATTGTCATGCGATGCGGTGATGTCACTATTGAGTTCCTCACTGGAAGTAAGATGGCAGCATCACAGGCACTGGTCCTCCCCCCACTCCACTGAGCACTGATGGGGGATTGGGAGCATGAGTGGGGATTGCTCCACTCCTAGTGGGCATCTGTCACCTCACAACCTGCATCTCAGCCAGATAGGACTGTGAACTGGGAGAGTTTGGGGACAGTACTACACTAATGCCATTACATCACTTCTGGTGTGAAGCTGGAAGTGACATCATGATGTTGGGGCGACAATGTAGGATAAATTTTAGTGTCATCCTGGCATGACGATGTCACTTCTAGGTCCATTCCTGAAAATGACATAAGAACATAAGAGAAGCCATATTGGATCAGGCCAATGGCCCATCCAGTCCAACACTCACAGAAGCTGCCCTTTCAAGGACAATTCCTGAGAGAGCTATGGCTGACCCAAGGACATTCCAGCAGCTGCAAATGGAGGAGTGGAGAATCAAATCCAGTTCTCCCAGATAATACATAGCAGCTTCAATTCAACATTGTTTTTTCCTGCATTTTTTCCCTCCTGGTGTGTACCAGCATGGGGCTGGGGGGCCACTAGAGAGAGATTTGACAGCCCTAGGGAGGAAGAAAAGTGCCGGAGATGATAGAGAAGAAGATATTGGATTTATACCCCGCCCTACACTCTGAGTCTCAGCGTCTCAGAACAGTTCACAATCTCCTTTATCTTCTCCCCACAACAGACACCCTGTGAGATGGGCGGGGCTGAGAGAGCTCTCACAGATGCTGCCCTTTCAAGGACAACTGCAAGAGCTACGGCTGACCCAAGGCCATTCCAGCAGCTGCAAGTGGAGGAGTGGGGAATCAAAACCCGGTTCTCCCAGATAAGAGTCCGCACACTTCACCACTACACCAAACCGTTACACCAGGACAGGGAAGTAAAATGGGAATGGTAATACATTTTACTCACACATACTTTTTATATGCGAACAGGAACAAATGTGCTACAGTAGATCCCTGTGTCACTGTTAATTTGAGCATCCACTTTCAGTATATTTTATATATGAATACCTTCCTCCCACCCACATCTCTGCATGAAACTTAAAACACAGTATTATCAGTGGCACCTTCTCGTCCAGTTGTGGAGCAGAAAAAATGGTCTCTGTCTGGCTTCTGAAAGCACTGGTTTTTGTTGCAAGGACTTCTGTGCCATTCTCTGTAATGCAAAACCCAAATGGAAATAATTAAAACCTGCCGGATTAATAAAAGGAAGGAACTATTGCTTAATTCAAGAAATCCCCAAAAAGCTGCTCCTTAATGTATTCACGGAACAAGTAAATCCTCTGTCTAATTCCTCAAATTGCAGTCTCTCTATCTAATGCTTTAAACTGACAACACCTAAACCGTCAGATAAGCAAAACCTTTCAGGCATTAGGCAGAGACAGGCAATCATATTTCAGTGCCAGGAATTACAGAGACAACACTGAGCACTCAGATGAGGTAACGTTTTCCTTGTTTTAGCAATTAACCAGATCTACAAATCTGTGGTCTCATGTGCAAAAAAAGAGATTGTTTAAGCAGCGCATTCTTTTTCTTTCTCCTGTGCCATCATGTCACAAGTGACTTCTGGTAAAGAGCCAGTTTGGTGTAGTGGTTAAGTGTGCAGACTCTTATCTGGGAGAACTGGGTTTGATTCCCCACTTCTCCACTTGGACCTGCTGAGATGGCTTTGCGTCAGCCATAACTCTCCTAGGAGTTGTCCTTCTTAAATCTTCGTTCGCGAAGCCAAGCCGAGAGAGAGAGAGTTGTCCTTGAAAGAGCTCTCTCAGCCCCACCTACCTCACAGGGTAGCTGTTGGGGGGAAGGGAAGGTAAAGGAGATTGTGACTGCCCTGAGACTCTGGGGCTGTTTACAGACCAGCACTTTGGGTCGACTCAGAGACGCCTCTGAAGTCAGCCCAAAAAACCCCTTCCAGACATCCGGTGGCCATCCCGATCTCATACTCATCCCGTCCACGAGGCTGCTCCATCCGCCGCAAAAAGGCACCACGGCAGAAGTGGTGCCTTTTCCCTGGGGCGAATCCGAGGCGGTTCCCGGCCGTCTGGAAGGCTGGGGAGCGCCTGAAGAGCTCCCCGGGCATCCATGGCCCGCCCCTTTTTCGAGCACTACCCAGAAGTTCAGGGGTGCTCTATTTCCGGCTGGCTTTATTCAGGGCAGCTGTAAGCCACCCCAAAACGGCCGTCTGTTATCAGCCTGAGATTCAGAGTATAGGGCAGGTGGGCTATAAATCCAATATCATCATCTTCTTCTTCTTAAGCCTATAGGGTTTTCAAGGTAAGAGACGTTCAAAGATGGTTGGCCATGATCTGGCTCTCACAGAGTTGTCCTTGAAAGGGCAGCTTCGGGGAGAGCTCTCTCAGCCCCACCTACCTCACAGGGTGCCTGTTGTGTGGGAAGGAGATAAAGTAGATTGTGAAATACTCTGAGACTCTGATTCATAGAGAAAGGCGGGGTATACATCTATGGTCTTCTTCTTCTTCTGTATAGCTAGGGTTGCCAGATTCGGGGTGAGAAATACCTGGAGATTTGGGGGGTGGAGCCTGGGGAGGGCGGTTTTGAGGAGGGGAGGGACCTCCGTAGGGTGTTGCCATACAGCCCACCCTCTGAAATGGCCATTTTCTCCAGGGGATCTGACCTCTATCCTCTGGAGGTCAGCTGTGATTCTAGGAGATCTCCAGACCGCACCTGGGGGTTGGCCACCCAAGTCTGCTCACTGCTGCTACAGAGCAAAGCATAAAACTGAAAACGATTTAGTTGGAAAAGGATGTGACTCCCTGAACAGAGAATGGAGGAAATTCTTCCCTGCGATGGGTGCACCGTTATCGAAAAAGAGACAGCGTATCTCAAATTTTGTTATGATTAAAGAGACACACACCAGCTCTTTGTGAAGTGCCGACCGTTTGTCTCCGTAGCTGGCAAATAAGTTCTCTGAGAAACAAAGCCCTTAATGACCCCTTGGTGTTCCTGTTATCTGTCTCCAGATTATATTGTTTGGCCACCTCAGCCTATTGAATGGAATGGGGCTAGAGACAGCCATGCTTTAACAAAAGGAAGCACGGAGAAAAAGAGGATTTGGTGGAAACGTGTTACTACTGGATTTGGGGGAACAAATGCCATGCTGTGACGGCTTAATTAAATGTTAATTGTTTGTCAAGGAGTTCAAAGGTAGGCTCTCTGGAGCATGAAAAATCATGAATGTGACGCTTGAAGTCTCCTCAGAGAGAGGGAACGGAAAAGCATAACGAAATTTTGTTTTCACAGAGAGCAGCCCTTCTGAAGAGACCGTGGAAATGGGAAAGCGAACGGTCACAGACGTGTTAGTGGTGGTGAACGCAGCTATTTTATACTTTTATTCTTACACAATTGCCAAGGGGGGGAGGAAACCTGATAGAAGTGAGAATGAAAATTGAACGCAGGCTAACGGCAGATTAGGGTGAGCATTTTCCATATGAAAATTAGGGTTGCCATCCTCCAGGTGGTGGCTGGAGATCTCCTGAGATTACAACTGATCTCCAGGTGACAGAGAAAATGGCTGCTTTGGAGGAGGGACTCTGTGGTAATCTATCCCACTGAAATCTCTCCCTGCTCTGAACCTTGCCCTCCTCGGCTCCAGCCCCCAAATCCCCAGGTATTTCTCAACCTGGCAATCAGAAAGTACTATTAGAATTATGGCAAGCCCAGCACATAAGCAGTTAAGTCAAGTCTTTTTGGAAATGTTTGTCTCATGGTTTCAGTAAGAAACTGGCTTTTTATAAAATCAAAAACTGATGAAGAAGAAGACAGAAGCTTTATACCCGCCCTTCTCTCTGAATCAGAGACTCAGAGCGGCTTACAGTCTCCTGTATCTTCTCCCCCCACAACAGACACCCCGTGAGGTGGGTGGGGCTGAGAGGGCTCTCACAGCAGCTGCCCTTTCAAGAACAACTCCTGAGAGAACTATGGCTGACCCAAGGCCACTCCAGCAACTATAAATGGAGAGGAGTGGGGAATCAAACCCAGTTCTCCCAGAGTCCGCACACTTAACCACAACATCGAACTGGCTCTACACCAAACAGGACAGTCTTAAACAGAGTTTTGTTATAGCTAAGACTGGATTTAAACACCATTGGTGGGCTCTGTACTATGGAAGTGATAATAGTACTGAACAACTTTGCAGGGATGTCATAGGCATGTTGTCCTTTTAATGAACTTAGAAGGGGGTAGGCAGGGCTTTTTTGTAGAAAAAGCCCAACGGGAACTCATTTGAATATTAGGTCACACCCCCTGACATCACCATTGTTTCACACAGACATACCAGCATCGTGATGTAGAAATTCTGGGTTTCCTGTAAGGGTTGTCTCATTTCATCCACATAGCCAAGTAGAAAAAACTTTCGATAAAAGGCTGCAGTCTTGTATTTATATGCTAATTTGCTGCTACACACACATCTTACCAACTGCTTTAATCCAAATCTTAGCTATACTCATCGCTGTTACTTTCGCATCTTGACTCTAATCAGCCCTTCCTGGCAACTCAGCTAGGGTTGCCAATCCCCAGGTGGGGGCAGGAGATCCCCTGGTTTGGAGGCCCTCTCTCCGCTTCAGGATCATCAGAAAGTGGAAGGGGGGGAGGGAAATATCTACTGGGCACTCCATTCCCTATGAGGACTGATTTCCATAGGGAATACTGGAGAAGTGATCCATGGGTATCTGGGGCTCTGGGAAGGGGCTGTTTTTTGAGGTAGAGGCATCAAATTCACAGCATAGCATCCAGTGCCTCTCCCTAAAATAACCTCCAAATCTAAAAAAAGATTGGACTCCTGGGTCCAATTCTGTGAGCCCCCGAAGAAGGTGCCCCATCCTTCATTATTTCCAATGGAGGGAAGGCATTTAAAAGGTGTGCGTTCCATTTAAATGTGAAGGCCAGAACTTCCTTTGCAGTTCAATCATGCTTGTCACAACCTTTCTCCTGGCTCCACCCCCAATGTCTCCTGGCTCCATCCCCAAAGTCTCCTGGCTCTATCCCCAAACTCCGCAGATATTTCTTGAATTGGATTTGGCAACCCTACAACTAACTAACTCTCTACCAATATGCAATGGTTGGCAAAGTGAGTTTCACTGTATCTGAAGAAGTGCGCATGAACGCAAAAGCTTTTGCCCAGAATTAAACTTCATTGGTCTTAAAAGTGCCACTGGATTCAAACTTTGTTCAATTGCTTCTACCCACCTGAATCTATAGTACAGATGGGTTACCGATGCATGGTGCTTACTCTAAAGTTCCCTAATAAGCTCATGGCCGAGGCAGGATTTGAATGGGGAGCTCTCTGTTTTCACAGCTTCTGTCCTTTGCCCACTGTGCAATGCCTTTAAAAAGGTAGCCCCCTGTGCAAGCACCACTCATTTCCGACTCTGGGGTGACGTCACATCACAACATTTTCACAGCACTTTTTACAGGGCGGTTTGCCATTGCCTTCCCCAGTCATTTCCACTTTCCCCTCAGCAAGCTGGGTGCTCATTTTACCGACCTCGGAAGGATGGGAGGCTGAATCAACCTTGGGCCGGCTATCTGAACCCAATATAGCCTTCAAAACCTCACCGGTTGAATTATCACTCCCACACAAAAAGTGTGCAAACAAACATTTAGTGCACAATTTATAATAAGTCCATACAGCAAAAGAATAGAACGAACACCCACACGATGCTCCCCCAGTCTGTTTTCTAAAGTCTCAGAGGCACTGCCTTCAGCCGCTTCTTGCAGTTCAGAATCTGGGTGGAGACAGGGGTGTCGTTCTGCACAACTTTTCACAAAGAGTTCAAGAGACCGCGTTTCCTGGATTTCCTATGGTTTCGTTGGTTTCACCCTTCGTCAGTCTTCTCTCAATGCTGTTTTAACTGGAGCCACAGTACAAAGAATTCAATCACGGATCAACGCGTACATGCTCAAGTCTCTGCTACCAGCTCTCCTACCTGCTGGGATCGAACTCGGGTCGTGAGCAGAGAGCGCAGACTGCAGTACTGTAGCTTTACTAGCCATGGGGCTACCTTTACATTTATATTAATTTGTACCCAACTGTTTCTACAGCCCAGCATGGGATTAGAGAGTGAGGCCCCCCTGAGGCATCTAGACCCCACCCCCTGCTGGGGCTATTGGGGGGGGAGCAAAAGAGCCAAGCTGTGGAGACAGAGACCCCCTTTATCTAAAGGAGCTGTCGGAGGGCAAAGCATGTGTTAATGAAGCGGGCCATTCCTATAATCCATCCAAGGGAGCCAAACTCTTTAGAGTTAATTGCTCAGGCCGGGCCTATCTCTCTGACTCAGCCAGGCAGGGGGAGAGATCTAAGGCCACAGCCGATCAAAGGCCTGGCACTGTCCATTCTCCAGTGACTCAGCCTAAGTGCTTTTTTTGCAGGTTTAATGGGGTAAGATAAAGGTTCCTAGCACTTTAGCGATATCCCTGTTGCCGATAATGTCCCCTCCAGCAAGACCACGGCTGATGGGGTGAGATAGCAGGCAGAAAGCTGAGCAAAAACTATCAGGGGAGCAGGGGATCTCCTGGTTTGGAAGCCCTCCCCCCCCCTGCTTCAAGGTCATCAGAAGGGGGGGGGGATGCTTGCTGCATACTTCATTATTCCCTATGGAGACCGATTCCCATAGGGTATAATGGAGGTAATTGGTCTGTGGGTATCTGGAGCTCTGAAGAGCTGTTTTTTGAGGTAGAGGCACCAAATTTGCAACATAGCAGCTGGTGCCTTTCCTCAAAACACCCTCCAAGTTTCAAAAAGATTGGACTGGGGCCCAATTCTAGGAGCCCCCAAAAGAAGGTGCCCCTATCCTTCATTATTTCCAAGGGAGGGAAGGCATTTAAAATGGGCAAAGTCCCTTTAAATTTGATGGCCAGCCAGAATTCCCTTTGGGGTTCAATTATGCTTGTTACAATCTTGCTCCTGGCTCCACCCCCAAAGTCCCCTGGCTCAACCCTCGAAGTATCCTGGCTCCACCCTCAAAGTCTCCTGGCTCCACCCCTCAGTCTTCTGGCTCCACCCCTCAAAGTCTTCTGGCTCCACCCCTCAAAGTCTCCTGGCTCCACCCCTCAAAGTCTCCTGGCTCCACCTCCAAAGTCCCCAGACATTTCTTGAACTGAACCTGGCAACCCTAACGAAAACCCCCGAGTGAAAGATCAACAGGGAATGCCCCTGCAAAGACGATGAGAGGACGAAGCAGCCCGTGGCAAAGATCTTCATTCAAAATTGTTCCGTGGCACATTTTGGACACAACCAGGGTTGCCATCTTCCTGGTGGGCCCAGAGATCTGGGATTACAGCTGGTCTCTAGGCCGCGGACACTAGTTCCCCTGGAGAAAACAGCTGCTTTGGAGGTAGGGATGGGACCTGGGGATCCCCTGGAATTACAGCTCAACTTCCGACTACAGAGAGCAGTTCCCCTGGAGAAAATGAATGCTTTGGAGTCACAAATACCTCCCCCCACACCCCCAGTGGCACCTGCTCCCAGGGCTTTTTTGTAGCAGAAGCTCCTCTGCATATTAGGCCACACCCCCTGATGTAGCCAATCCTCCAAGAGTTTATAGTAGGCCTTGTAATATGAGCCCTGTAGGCTCTTGGATTGGCTGCATCAGAGGTGTGTGGCCTAATATGCAAAGGAGCTCCTGCTAGAATTCCACCCGATTAGTAGTATTATAGAGCACATGGTATTACTTGTCCAGAGTGTGTTGCTGTACCTCTAGAAATTTGGGCCAGAGCCTGAGGCGGGCAGGGATTGGGTAGGGATGGGAACTCAGCAGCGATGTCATTCAATAGAGCCCGCCCTCAGAAACCGCCATTTTCTACAGGGGAACTGATCTCTGTTGTTGGGAGATCGATTACAATCCTGTGAAGTATCCAGGCCCCACCTAGGGTTTGGCAACATAATGGAGAAAAACAGAGAGAGAGCAGGAGAACCTAAGAACATAAGAGAAGCCATGTTGGATCAGGCCAATGGCTCATCCAGTCCAACACTCTGTGTCACACAGCGGCCCAAAACCTAGGTGCCATCAGGAGGTCCATCAGTGGGGTTAGAAGCCCTCCCACTGTCCCCCCCAGCACCAAGAATACAGAGCATCACTGCCCCAGACAGAGAGTTGCAACAATATGCTGTGGCCAGGGCTTTTTTTTGTAGAAAAAGCCCAGCAGGAGCTCATTAGTATGTGAGGCCACACCTCTGACACCACCATCATTTGCACACTAGGCCACACCTCTGACATCACTGTCATTTCCATACTAGGCCACACCTCTGACATCACTGTCATTTGCAAACTAGGCCACACCTCTGACATCATTGTCATTTGCATACTAGGCTACACCTCTGACATCACCTTCATTTGCATACTAGGCCACACCTCTGACATCACCAAATGTGTATAATGTCTTTTGGGGTGTGTGGTAACAATTCTGGTCATCACACCTCAAAAAAGATATTCTAGCATTGGAAAAGGTCCAGAAATATATAGCCACACATATATACAAAGCCATAAATATATAGCAATCCCAGGGGAAAAAATCAATTTCCAACACACTACTATAGAGCCAGCATGATGTAGTCCTTAAAGAAAGAAAGAGAAATAAAGCAAACAGACAGGAGAAAAAACTGAATGAATGAATGAAAGGGGGAGAGAGAGTTGCAAAGAGAGAAGGGGAGAGAGAGGGGGAGGGGGTAGTGGGAAATAAGGCAAACAGGGAAAAAGAAATGTTGACAGAAAGAAAGAGTGAAAGAGTGGAAAATAAAGCAAATAGAGAAAAAGAAAGACTGACAGAAAGAAAAAATGCATGAAAGGGGGGAGAAAGAACTGCCAAAAAGAAAGAAATAATGAATGATTGAAAGGGAAAGAAAGAAAGAAAGAAAGAAAGAAAGAAAGAAAGGAAGGAAGGAAGGAAGGAAGGAAGGAAGGAAGGAAGGAAGGAAGGAAGGAAGGAAAAGGGAGGGAAGGAGTGAAAGAAAAGGGGAAAAAACAAGAAAGAAATGAAAAAATAAAGAGACTGAAAGAAAGGGGATGCAAGCAACTCACCTGTAAAAGTGCTGACTCCCACAAAGCCCCGGCTCTGCAGCTTGTCCCCTTGAGCCCTGCCAGTCAGCTGGACGTCGGGAGGCCCCAGTGCGAGCGTGGCAGGCCTCTCCAAGCCCCGCCGGACAGCATGACATCGGGAGGCCCCCACGCAAGCGCGGCAGGCCTTCCTGAGCCCCGCTGGATAGCATGGCATCTCCGAGCCCCGCCAGACACCCAGACGTTGGAAGGCCCCCGCATAAGCGCAGCTGGCCTCCCGGAGCCTCGCCAGGCAGTGGGGGAAGTCAATGAGACCAAGCCGGAATGCTGCCAGGGCCAGCCGGAACGGTGTTCCGGTGCGTTCTGACTCAAAAAAAGCCCTGGCTGTGGCTAATAGCCACTGATGGACCTCTGCTTCATATGTTTATCAGAGAGAGAGAGATTACACAACATGTGGTCTTTTTCATTGCAAATCAACAACATGCCAGTCAGTTTCTGAAGATTACCTCAGCGTGCTTTTCAGGAGCCTGGTGATTCACAGGAGCTGGCTGAAGCACAGTACAAATACCTGAGCAGATTATAAATTAGCTGCCTTCTTGGCTTTAATAAAGGCACAGCTTGAATTTGGCCAACTCCAACAAAAGTAACAGTAGAAAAGAGCCAGAGCCCAGGAGCATCTGAAAGACTAACAACATCTGTGGCTGGGTAGGAGCTCTTGTGAGTCACTGCTCACTTCTTCAGATATCAGTGACTCACGAAAGCTCATCCTCCACCACAAATTTTATTAATCTTTCGGATGCTCCTGGAGCTTTGCTCTTTTCTACTGCTGCAAGCAGGCTAATACAGGTAGCAATCTTGCTCTTCCAAGATGCAACTGTCAGTTATGTTCAGAGGTGGCCAAACTTGCTTAACGTAAGAGCCACATAGAATAAACATTAGATGTTTGACAGCCGCAAAACATGAACATCAGATGTTTGAGAGCAGGAAGGAAGCTGAGGGAAGGGAGAGGTGGAAAGAAAGCAACTTTAACTTTAAATGCATTCTCCAAGCCACCAGCTGGCTTGGCTTGGAGAAGTGTTTTAAAGAGACAAATGCCTTCTCCAAGCTGGTTGATGGGGCAGTGGAAGCTTTGAGAGTATCACAATATGTGTGAAAGAGCCACATGTGGCTCCCGAGCCGCAGTTTGGCCACTCCTGATGTTTATGCATACACACATGTTCAAACATATCTGTCTATATAGACAAGTGTAGCTGACTGCGAAAGGCAACGGCAAACCACCCCGTAAAAAGTCTGCTGTGAAAAGGTGGTGATGCGACGTCACCCCAGAGTCCGAAACGACTGGTGCTTGCACAGGGGGCTACCTTGACTTTTTTATATAGACGAGCATGCACACACAAATTCACATGAAGTATATTTTAATGCATTTTCTAAATGTTTAAATGTATGGCTTCTCGCTTTTGATCGGGACGTTACCGTTTCACCTGTTCTCTGCAAATCACCACACAAATAAACTGGCTACACAAATATTTGCCGGTGTGTCTGAACTAGCACAAGCTGCATTGTCTGAAGAAGACACCGATCAGATCAACCCGTTTATCTGGCATCTCCAGTCTACGTGCAGTTGGTGTTCTATCAACAAGAGGCTACTGTAGCTTTTGTGCTCTTACCTTCTCCAACTGGAGCGAATTCAAGATGTTCTGAATCTCCTGGGGCTTGGGTGGGTCCCAAAGGCAGCGGACAAACTGTTTCTCCATCAGGAGGACCCTTAGGGAGGCTGCTGACTGGAATGCCCCTATAATGCTCTAAAAAACAAGGGGGGGAAGTTAAGTAGGGTTGCCAAGTCCAATTCAAGAAATATATGGGGGCTTTGGGGGTGGAGGCAGGAGATGTTGGGGGTGGAGCCAGGTTGGGACAAGCATAATTGAACTCCACAGGGAGTTCTGGCCATCACATTTAAAGGTCTTTTTAAATGCCTTCCCTCCATTAGAAACAATGAAGGATAGGGGAACTTTATTTTGGGGTTCACAGAAGTGGACCCCCTGGTCCAATCTTTTTGAGATCATCTGGAGGTTATTTTGGGGAGAGGCACTGGATGCTATGCTGCAAATTTGGTGCCTCTACCTCAAAAAACAGCCCCCAAGAGCCCCAGATATCCGTAGATCAATTCTCCATTATCTCCTATGGCAGGGGTGGCCAATGGTAGCTCTCCAGATGTTTTTTGCCTACAACTCCCATCAGCCCCATGGGAGCTGTAGGCAAAAAAACATCTGGAGAGCTACCGTTGGCCACCCCTGCCTATGGGAATTGATCTTCATAGGGAATAATGGAGTGCCTAGCAGACATTCCCCCCCCCCCCGCTTTTTGATGACCCAGAGAGAGAGATGGATAGATGGATGGACAGATAGATAGATGATGGATGGATGGATAGCTTGATAGACTAATTGATAGATGATGGATGGATGGATGGATGGATGGATGGATGGATGGATGGATGGACGGACAGATGGATAGACTGATAGATGATGGATGGATGGATAGATAGATGATAGATTGATAGACAGATAGATTGATAGATGATGGATGGATGGATATATGATAGATAGATGGATGAATGGATGGATGGAGAGGCAGGCAGGCAGACAGGCAGACATATTTACATTCAACCCAATAAATATTACATTGCCAATTAAAAAACGCTACCAGAAGCTGGCCAGTTGCTACTGCATAGGGTCACCAAGTCCCCACCAGTGTATTATTCTGAAGACCTTTATAGCCCTTCAGAAGTCTAGTTGGTCTCCATATATGATGCAGTTCAGTGATCTTCCAAGCACAAAACTAGTGATTACCTCCCGATTTTTCTTGCAGAACCCTCTTGGTGATTCCAACAGGCAGAGCTTTACAAGCCCCATTTATCCCAGGGCTGGCTCTGGGGGAGGTTTCAAAGTTAACCCTTTCATCCTGATCGCTTAGATCCTTCTTTCTGCTGATCGCTGGCAATGGACCCAATGTTGGGACACCATCTTGGGTACTCTCTAAAAAAGGAGGCAAGGGAACAGAAATGAAAGACAGAAAAGATACTAACTACAAAATAAGTTAACCCAAGTAGCACGGGATGAATGAAGTTAATAGTCTGTGGCTAGGGCTGCCAAGTCGCTCCGCCACTGCGGCGAGAGACTTGTTCCTCGTGCGCGCAAAGTGTGGCCGGCACGATGATGTCACCTGGGAAATCAGGTGACATCATCGTTTTATGTTGTTGCCTGCCCTGAGCCTAAATTCCAAAATTAAATTAAATTAGTGCCCCGTGGTGCAGAGTGGTAAAGCTGCAGTACTGCAGTCCAAAGCTCTGCTCATGACCTGAGTTCGATCCCAGCTGAAGCTGGGTTCAGGTAGTCGGTTCCAGGTTGACTCAGCCTTCCATCTTTCCACAGTCGGTCAAATGAGTCCCTGGCTTACTGAGGAGAAAGTGTAAAAGACTGGGGAAGGCAATAGCAAACCACCCCGTAAAAAGTCTGCCGTGAAAACGTGAAAGCAACGTCACCCCAGAATCGGAAATGACTGGTGCTTGCACAGGGGACTACCTTTACCTTTAGGAAAAAATCATGGTAAGTCTTGTTGGCAACAAGCTGTTGCTAAGGTACATCTGCACACACTATTAATGGCCAAGTAAGTGCTGAGATGTCACTTAACAAGTCTTCAACCAAGAAAGTTTTGACCCTTGGAAACTCATACCCTGGATATCTTGCTGGTCTCTAAGGTGCTACTGAAATCCAATCTAGCTACATTCAGGTGGGGCAGCCATGTTGGTCTGAAGCAACAGAACAAAGTTGGAGTCCAGTGTCACCTTGAAGATCAACAAAGCTTTATTTGGGGAATACCCAGTATTATATAGAGCAGGGGTGGACAAACTGTGGCTCTTTCACACATACTGTGCGGATCTTGAAGCCTCCACTGCCCCACCACCCAGCTTGGATAAGGCATTTGTCTCTTTAAATCACTTCTCCATTCCAAGCCAGCCAGTGGCTTGGAGAATGCATTTAAGGTTAAAATTGCTTTCTTTCCACCTCTCCCTCCCTTCACTATCTATTTGTTTTCCTTCCTTCCTTCTTTCAAGATGCTTTCTTTCCAACTCGCCGTCCCTTCACCATCTATTTGTCTTCCTTCCTTCCTCCCTACTTCCCTCCCTCCCATCTGATGTTCATGTATTGTGGCTGTCAGACACCTGACTTTATTCTATGTGGCTCTTAAGTTAAGCAAGTTTGGCCACTCCTCATATAGAGAGTTCAGCCAGCTTGAGATAAGCAAGAGCATTCATTGAACAAGAGCTGAACTGAACACAAACAAGCCACACCACTCCCTTATATCCATTTGACCTGAGTTAACCACACCCCCTTATGTGGGCGGCAATCCACCCTATTGGTCTCTCCAGGATCCTTCATTTGCATTTCCTGAGAGAAATGCCTCACATCCTGATTGGCTGGTTCTAAAAGAACAGCCAATCGGAATGTAGGCATCAGGATCCTCAGGGCAATGAAGTAGGCTTCAAGGTCAACTAACAGACATAACAAACCAGCTATCAAAACAACCAATACACAACACTCAGAACAGAACTTTTTCGGTCTTAAAAGTACTACTGCACCAGGGCTGGATTAACAATTAGGCCAAGTAGGCACTGGCCTATAGGTCCCCCTACCTATAGGTCCCCCCCATCCCAGGCTGGCTTCCCCCCCCCCCCCCCCCGTTTTCTCCTTGTTTGCAGCCCTCCCAGCCTGCATGCACAGCCAGCAACTGAGTCGCTCTTTGCCCGATTTGTCTGGTGCGGCTGCTGCTGGCGTCGACGCCCCTCTCTGCCTCTCTCTTGCAGCTTTGTCAAAGAGACTTTTGAGCAGGTGCCTGCAGGATGCAGCGGGGGCTGAGGTGGGCGCTCCAACTCTGAGATAATTTGCAAGGGGCCCCTTGAGATTTCGGCTGCCTAGGGGCCTCCATAGGGTTTAATCCGGCACCACACTGGACCCGAATCTAGCCGTTCTCCTGCACAGCAACACAGCCCAACTATGAAACTGTCATCATGAAAAGAGATCCCTAAAGCAACCTCCTTTTCAGATGAATCTTAATTTTCCTAAGGTATTAAGTTTTGGGAGAGCTTTATTGCGTCATCCAGATTTATGGGGGGGCTTTTTCCAGAACCAAATGCTTTCCTGGCTAATGCCACAGGAAAATAAAGATATTTTCTATGCTGATGACTAAGCACACATTCCTACTGCATAGGCATACTGGCTTGGGTTTCAGGTCCGTGATTCTTCAACTGCACTGTTGCCAGGGCCTTTTTTGAGAAAAAGAACTGCCAGTACTTTTAGGGTTCCCAAGTCCAAGAAATATCTGGGGACTTCAGGGGTGGAGCCAGGAGCAAGGGTGTGACAAGCCTCATTTAACTCCAAAGGGAGTTCTGGCCATCAGATTGAAAGGGACCACACACCTTTTTAAATGCCTTCCTTCCATAGGAAATAATGAAGGATAGGGGCACCTTCTTTTGGGGTTCATAGAATTGGACCCCCTGGTCCAATCTTTTTGAAACTAGGGGGGTATTTTGGGGAGAGGCACTGGATGCTATACTGAAAATTTGGTGCCTCTACCTCAAAAAGCAACCCCCCCCCCAAGCCCAAGATACCTGCAGATCAATTCTCCATTATTCCCTATGGGAATAAGTCTCCATAGGGAGTAATAGAGTTCCCAGCAGACATTTCCCTCCCCTCCCCCCGCTTTCTGGTGACCCTGAATTGAAGGAGAAACACACGGGTGCCCCTCATGAACTTTAAAATATTTTTTGAGACGTTTGTTTCAACAAAGAGGTTCCCGAACTCCGTTCCAACATGTTCCCCCAGGAAAAAAAAGCCCCGATCGTTGCTACTGAATGTCATGGGTGACCCCTTACGTGGTTAGAACACGAGGGTCTCAGTTAATTACTCTCAGCATTCCACCACACATGCATCTCCAATTTTGATTTATTTTTCTATGTTCCCTCCCACCACAAGAATTAAATCCAAACAAATGGTTACCCTGTAAACTAAGCTAGTCTTCCTGTTTGGTCCTTGTGTCTCTTCTACATGTAGGGGGTGGTAACTTCCATTTCAATGTAGCTGAAGAAAGAATACTTGGCCCTGTCTATAAATTTGGTTTTCCTCGATTTTACTGTAGCTGAAGAAGTGCACACAAGCGCTTATGCCTTGAATAAAACTTTGTTGGTCTTAGAACACGAGGCAACCAACCTCTTCGATGCCGATCGTCCATTTCAGCACCTCCCTCTCTCTTCCTTGTCTTTGTCCTGCTGACAGCAAACTCTCCATTACTTATCGGAGGTAAGGAAAAACTACACTGATGGGGCTCTAGGATTTCACTGCTGTCCACATGGCGCATCTCACTTCTATGCTCTGGCTCAGGAATGTGATCCTGCATCAAAGGAGCCAACAGCTTACTGCAGACATAGCCCTCAGAACAGGAGGCGTAACAAATGACTCCTGAGAAGCAAGAGAGAAAATAACTAGATCAGGGGTGTCAAACTCATTCGTTATGAGGGCTGGAGACCTTGTCGGGCCAGGACATTTAAGATTAGGTAACAGAGATATACACTTTTTAAAGGACACAGACAAACATGAATAAAGATTCTTTTTAAAGTAAAACAAAACATGCTTAAAACATTAGCACCTGGTTTTAAAGGTGCTTTCTTTGTATTTCTCCCGTGGGATCCAGGGAACTAGGAAGCCCTGGCTCTTTCCTTCCCTCCCCAGAGGACCAGAAGGGGGAGGCGCCCCAACCAAGCAAGCCTTGCAAAGCAAGCTGTGATGCAGAAGGAAGCACGAGAGAGGGAAAAGGAAGCAGACAACAGCCAGTTGCTCAAGGGCCTGATAGGAGCCCTCCGGGGACCTGATTCGGCCCCTGGGCCACATGTTTGACACCCCATGAACTAGAATGATTGAGTGGAGGCTGTTGTCACCTGTCTGCAGGTGGGTTTCTCCTATCCTAGTGATGTCAGTTCCCTATGGCATTCTCTGGGCTTTCAGATGGCACTCAAAGTTAAAATGGAAAAGGAAATGGTAACATTGGTGGTCACTTTGTAGAAAAATAGGTGGTGGAGCTCATCCAGGGATTGTTATGCAGCTGCACCTACTATTCAAAGGACAAGGAGGTGGAACTCTCAGAAGGAGGAGGTGGCGCTCTCAGAAAGGTTCAGGAGCTGTGCTGTTGTGAGCTCCCCCTGAATCTGAGACCTGGGTCCCAAGGTGTGACCAGAGGGCACCGAATTCGCAACCTTGCTGAAGTTAAACAAATATACAGGTCAGGTTGGTACCTGGAGAGAAATCCTCTGCAAAACCCTCGTTCCCTAAAGCAAGAAAGGTGGGGTCCACATGTAACAAATACATGATTAAGAGCTTCTTGCTGTGTAACCAGAACAAATACCTTTACTTCTACATTGTCTTGTTTCATGTTATAGGGGTGGCCAAACTTGCTTAACATGAGAATAAAGGATCCTGTTGTTGTTGTTTTTTGCCATCTTCTGGGCATGCAGCAGGGGTCACTGGTTGTGTGTGTGTGGTGGGAGTATTTGTGAATTTCCCACATTGAGCAGGAGGTTGGACTAGATGACCCTGGAGATCCCTTCCATGGTTCTATGAAGCACAGAGCTACTGCCTGAAGATGTTGAGGAGTTACATATAACTTCACTTCCTGATATTTCGTGGTTGGCTCCGCCTCCTGCAGCAGCCACTTTGTGGTTACACCCACCACCCTGTGTCCAATTTCCAAAGGTAAAAAGGTTAAGGACCCCTGTTCTAGCAGAAGTACTTGCACCTTCTCCCCTCCCCGACCAGTGTTGGCTTTATTGCTGATAAGCAGGGGTGGAAAGGAGCTCCTTTGCATATTAAGCCACACACCCTCTGATGTAGTCAATCCTCCAAGAGCTTACAAGGCTCTTTTTTGTAAGCTCTTGGAAGACTGGCTACATCAGGGGTGTGTGGCCTAATATGCAAAGGAGCTCCTGCTAGAATTCCACCCCTGCTGACAAGAACCACACTGATGGGGTAACAGAAACCCCAAACATTCAAGGAAGGTAACAAGAGGCTTGTCTGCCTCAAATCGCTGCAATCGTTCACTTAAAGACCTTTCACAAGAGGAATACCTAGCAAGCAGTGACAGGACGAGGGAGGTTATATATTTATGTCATGCCTCCATTCAGAGTGTGGGAAACCCTGTGGAATATAATCATGTCAAAACCAGAAGACAAAGAAAGGCAATTATTCAGACTACGGCAAACATTGTCCCTATTTAGCAATTTATGGTTACTAGCTCCAAGTTAGGAAAGATCTGGAGATTTTGGGTGTGGAGTCAGAGGGTGGCAGGGTCTGCAGAGGGGAAGGATTTCAGTGTGGTATAATGCCACCTTCCACAGTGGTCATCTTCTTCAGGGGAACTGATCTCCCTCATCTCTGTCTCCTGGAGATTAGTTATAATCCCAAGAGATCTCCAGCCACCACCTGGAGATTGGCAAGAAGATACTGAAAGAAGATATTGGATTTATATCCTGCCCTATATTCTGAATCTCAGAGTGGTCACAATATCTTCCCCCACCACAACAGACACCTTGTGAGGTGGGTGGGGCTGAGAGAACTCTCACAGCAGCTGCCCTTTCAAGGATAACTTCTGCCAGAGCTATGGCTGACCCAAGGCCTTTCCAGCAGGTGCAAGTGGAGGAGCGGGGAATCAAACCTGGTTCTCCTAGATAGGAGTCTGCACACTTAACCACTACACCAAACTGGCAACCCAGTCACATGAAGTCTGCTTTTGTCCTATGTCAGGTGCTAGAACTTAGTTTGAGTTCATGGAGTAGCAGCACAGTTGTTTGAATTCAGTAGTACAAAGATTGCTTTTTGATGCATCTGTGGAACAAGAGGGCCACGTAAGGGCCGAAACGGTTCTCCTCTCAAAGCAAGTTGCTTCAAGTGGACAGTGAGACATGAGAGCAAATGTTTTACTATCCTGAAGAGGGAATTTCTTTTACTAAACCCCTATCGGGCATGTATAGCTGCCTATAGCGCACTACTGTCACCTGATGGCCCAGCCTGGTCTGATCTTGTCATACCTTGGAAGCAGCTGGATGGGAGACCTGGATGGGAGCTGGATGGGAGACCAGCTGGATGATGAGCCACCTCCCTTTAACTTTTGTCTTGAAAATCCTATAGGAAGGGGTGGAATTCTAGCAGGAGCTCCTTTGCATGTTAGGCCACATACCCTCTGATGTAGCCAATCCTCCAAGAGCTTACAAGGCTGTTTTTTGTAATCTCTTGGAGGATTGGCTACATCAAGGGTGTGTGGCCCTGCAAAGGAGCTCCTGCTAGAATTTCACCCCTCCCTATAGGGTCACCATAAATTGGCTGCAACCTGATAGCAAACAATTAGTAGCAATAGTACTATAGAGCATGTGGGTATTACTTGTCCAGAGTGTGTTGCTGTACCTCTTGGGTTCTTCCTTTTGGCATGGGGCTCCCTTTCCAACCGAACCAGCAAAGGAAAGATCATAAGTTCTTTTGGGAGCTCTCTGGATTTAAGTTTTCCCCTGTGAGCTCCAAGTTGTTCTTCAGCTATCATGGGTAATCTGAAAATCTCCGGCATCTGCAGGAAAACAAAACTTCGTTGTTTTTGTCATCTTGGACACCAGAGTTATTTTGACAACACCCATCTTTGACATCTATGACACCACCCATTTCAAATGTCTCCAAGAGGATTATAGCTCATCTCCCAGAAATGTATTCCTATTTTTAAAAAAACTTTGCCCTGCTGGGGATTGGTTCTGCAGTTGGATTGCTGATTAAAATCAGGCTTCAGAACTGACTTTCGTCCATGGTATCGTGCCTGTTTTGAAATAATTCTGGGGAGCACTATTGTTTGCACATGTAGCATTACCTCTAGATGACAACTGATTACAAACGCAAAGCAAGGAATGCTCATAAGAGGAGGCTGGATAAACATATGGAGCATGGGTTCATCAGTGGCTACTAGCCTCAAGATATAGATGGAACACTCTGTCTGGGGCAGTGATGCTCTGTCTTCTTGGTGCATGGGGGGCAACAGTGAGAGGGCTTTTGAAATTCTGGCCCCACTGGTGGACCTCCTGATGGCACCTGGGTTTGAGACACTGTGTGATACAGAGTGTTGGACTGGATGGGCCATTGGCTTGATCCAACATGGCTTCTCTTATGTTCTGAAGACAAAGGTCCATCAGTGGCTACTAACCACAAGGTATAAATGGAACACTCTGTCTGGGGCAGTGATGCTCTGTGTTCTTGGTGCTTGAGGGGAGCAACAGTGGGAGGACTTCTAGAGTTCCAGCCCCAGGCAGAGGTCTTTCACATCACCTGTTAATTGACTTTTTGAACTGAAGATGCTGGGAATTGAACCCAGGACCTAGATGCTCTACCACTGGGCCACAGGCTGTCTGTAAAGCTGGCAACCTCTGAAAAGCTGGCAACTTCTACTGCACTGGCAAACTCTACTGCTCTGATCCATGAGAACCATTCCTACAGTTGTCACCCTCCGAGGATGATGTTCAGTTCCTTCATTGGTTGGGCTGACACCTCTGAACTGTGAAACACCTAGAGATTTTGGAGGTGGAGGGTGGGGTTTGTGGAGGGGAGGGACTTCCATGGAGTATCAGAGGGCTTATAGTGTCCTGGCCCCACTCACTGGTGGACCTCCTGATGGCACTTGGTTTTTTTGGCCACTGTGTGACACTGTGTTGGACTGGATGGGCCACTGGCCTGATCCAACATGGCTTCTCTTATGTTGTCTTCCAAAGTGGCCATTTTCTCCAGGGGAACTGACCTCTGTCACGTGGAGATTGGTTGTAACAGTGGGAGATTGCCAGCCGCTACCTGGAGGTTACAAAGAAATACCAAATGAGTATTGTAACCCCAAATTACTATGAACCTTCAAAATATAATGAACTTTTGGAACACTGAAACTATAATGAAAGATTTATCAGTAGTAGTTCAAATTATCATAGTAATTTGGGGTTACGATACCAATTTGGTATTTCTTTGCATGCTCTGTAAGTAGCCTTCTCCCCTGTGTTTCTGTTTGACCACCTGGAGGCTGGCAACTCTTATTTATGGATGAAGCTTCAGCTCTGTTGAAATGTATCCGAACTCACCATAGGATTGCCCGTCCCCAGGTGGGGGCAGGGGATCCCCCGGTTTGGAGGCCCTCCCCCTGCTTCAGGGTCATCAGAAAGCACGGTGGGGGGAGAGAAATGTCTGCTGGGCACTCCATTATTCCCTATGGAGACCGATTCCCATTGGTTATAATGGAGAATTGATTCAGGATTATCTGGGGTTCTGGGGGTGGGGCTGTTTTTTGAGGTAAAGGCCACATTTTCAGCATAGCATCCGGTGCTGCCTCTCCCCAAAATAACCTCCACGTTTCAAAAAGACTGGAGCGGGGGGTCCATTTCTATGAGCCCCAAGAGAAGATGCCCCTATCCTTCATTATTTCCTCTGGAGGAAAAGCATTTAAAAGGGCCCTGCGGGACCTTGCTCAGTTCCTCAGGGCCTGTAAGACAACCCTCTTCCGGCTGGCCTACAACTAATCTGGCATAGGAAACTAAGTGTAGCTCTATTAGATTTCTGCTTTGTTTTAATGCTTTGCTTTGCCTTGTTTTAATGTTTTTATATTTTAAATGTCTTAATTGTGTAAATGCCTAAACTTAATTTTGTTATGTTGGATTCCGTGTGTTGTGAGCCGCCCTGAGCCACCTTGGTAGGAAGGGCGGGATATAAATCATAAATAAATAAAATAAAATAAATAAAAAATAAAAAAAGGTGTGCTGTCTCTTTAAACGTGATGGCCAGAACTCCCTTTGGAGTTCAATTATGCTTGTCACACCCTTGATCCTGGCTCCACCCCCAAAGTTTCCTGGCTCCAACCCCAAAGTCCCCAGCTATTTCTTGAATTAGACTTGGCAACCCTAACTCACCGCCTTTCCCTGTGGCATCCTGACTCCGCTCTGCTGCTCCGAGCTTGCGCCAGGCTGGATAAGGGGCAAGACGGTGAAGGGCCCTCCTCCTCTGTCGCTGCGGTTCTTGGGATGCCTCTGGTTGACTGTGGGAGGCCAGAGAAAAAGTGAGTTCAACCGCAGCAGCCCCACACCAGTGGTAAATAGCTTAAAGCTCATTTATTTCAACTGGATTTCACCACAGCTAATTTTATCTGGACAGAGATTCCCAGATATGGAATGTATGTTTTATTTCACCATTTCTTATTTTTTAAAAAAGTCATTTAAACATTTCTTTTAAAAGAATTCGCCACCACTTTGAGGCAGCTTACCATCATACTGAAATCAAACTGGTAAAACATCCAAAGTACTGTGTCCAAAAATCGGGGAGGGGGAGGTATGTATTTCAGGGGTGCAATTTTAGCAGGAGCTCCTTTGCATATTAGGCCACACCCCCTTGATGCAGCCAATCCTCCAAGAGCTTACAAAAAAGAGCCTTGTAAACTCTTGGAGGATTGGCCACATCAAGGGTGTGTGGCCTAATATGCAAGGGAAACTTGGTTAATCCCAGCTCCCACAGATAAACTGATGTTTTTTAGGAGTTGCCTTGACACAGAAGGTGTGAAGCCAATTTGTTTTTACATAGCTGTGGGATTTCTGGATGAGAGCAAGTTCTTCTTCGGCACCTTGCTATGATTTCTTCTCCTGCTCCACCCCATAGGTCTATCACATTGGCAGATTATCCTTTCACATTTTTCGGTTTTAGAAGGGCCCTGGTGCCAAGGCAGATAATATGCAACTGCGTAAGGAAGTAACTACAGTTTCTGGCCCTCCTTTCGCTCTTTATATATTTTTAATGGACTTGTTTTATTATTTGAAATGTATTGTAATTGCTCCAGGGTTTTAATCTTTTTAGGTTTGCCACTATATGGACCCTGGTCAGGTGGAAAAGTGGCATACAAATGTTTTAAATAATTAAATATCCCCAAATCCCCTTATCCCCAAATCTCCCAAGTGTTTCCCAACACAAAGCTGGCAAAATGTAGCAGCCCCAGCCCCCACTTGTGGCCAGGGGGCACCTGGAAACCCTACAAGAGACATTGAGATGTGGTTGACATTTAGGGTTGCCAAGTCCAATTCAAGAAATATCTGGGGACTTTGGGGGTGGAGCCAAGAGACATTGGGGGTGGGGCCAGGAGACATTGGGGGTGGAGTCAGGAGCAAGGGTGTGACAAGCACGATTGAACTCCAAAGGGAGTTCTGGCCATCACATTTAAAGGGACAGCACACCTTCTAAGTGCTTTCCCTCCACTGGAAATAATGAAGGATAGAGGCACCTTCTTTTGGGGCTCATAGAATTGGACCCCCTGGGGTCGTGGTAGATAACTCACTGAAAATGTCAAGACAGTATGCGATTGCAATAAAAAAAGGCCAACACCATTGCTGGGAATTATTAGGAAGGGAACTGAAAACAAATCAGCCAGTATCATAATGCCCTGTATAAATCGATGGTGTGGTCTCATTTGGAATACTGTGTACAATTCTGGTCACTGCACCTCAAAAAGGATATTACAGCATTGGAAAAAGTGCAGAAAAGGGAAACTAGAATGATTAAAGGTTTGGAACACTTTCCCTATGAAGAAAGGTTAAAACTCTTGGGGCTCTTTAGCTTGGAGAAACGTTGACTGCGGGGTGACATGATAGAGGTTTACAAGATTATGCATGAGATGGAGAGGGTAAAGTACTTTTCTCCCTTTCTCACAATACAAGAACTCGTGGGCATGCAATGAAATTGCTGAGCAGTCAGGTTAAAACGGATAAAAGGAAGTACTTCTACAACCAAAGGGTGATTAACATGTGAAATTCATTGCCACAGGAGGTGGCGGCGGCTACAAGCATAGCCAGCCTCAAGAGGGGATTGGATAAAAATATGGAGCAGAGGTCCATCAGTGGCTATTAGCCACAGTGTGTATATATATGTACACACACACACACACTGGCCACTGTGTGACACAGAGTGTTGGACTGGATGGGCCATTGGCCTGATTCAACATTGCTTCTCTTATGTTCTTATTTTCTAATCTTTTTGAAACTTGGAGAGTATTTTGGGGAGAGGCACTGGATGCTATGCTGAAAATTTGGTGCCTCTACCTCAAAACCCAGGCTTCCCCCTAGAGCCCCAGATACCCGCGGATCAATTATCCTATATTTCCTATGGGAATAGAGTTCCCAGCAGACATTTCCCCTCCCCCCGTTTTCTGATGACCCTGAAGTGGGGGGAGGGCCTCCAAACCAGGGGCTCCTCTGCCCCCACCTGGAGATTGGCAACCCTATTTTAAGACAATGCATTCTAAGAACATTCTGAACAGCAAATGGTTAGCTTGTGTTTGGAAGGAGGGGCCTATTGATTTCATTTAAGAAATCTCACCATATCTAACATGTGGAAATAACCGGCTGATGTCTTTTAAGCGGCTCTCAACCTTAGTTTCTTACCAATGTCTGAGAGCTTTCTTCCCCGGAAAAAACCACCGTAGAAAGTCACATGAGATTTCTCGCACCAAAGCTCAGAAGTATCATGAAGGGCCTTCTCCAAAGTTGGGCAGTCGGTGGACTGGTTTGCCGTTTCAATTTGGCCTTGATTCTCCTTGGTGAGATCCTGGTTTTGGTGGATTCCCACATTTGGGTGCTGGAAGACGGTAGGAGAGAAGTTGTTCAAAAGCTGTATTTATGAACATTTTGGTTTGTCCTTACGGAAGATGGTCACATGTCTCTTTTTAGGTTGCCAGCCTCCAGGTGGTAACTGGAGATCTCCTGGGATTACACTGATGTCTAGATGACAGAGAAAATGGCTGCTTTGGAAAGTGGACATTATGGCATTATGCCCCCTTGAAGTCCCTCCCTCTCCAGACCCTGCCCTCCTCAGACCCCATCCCCCAAATCTCCAGGTATTTTCTAAACTGGAGCTGGCAACCCTACCTCTTTTACACAGCTACTTCCTACACTAGGGTTGCCAATTCCAATTCAAGAAATATCTGGGGACTTTGGGGGTGGAGCCAGGAGACATTAGGGGCAGAGCCAGGAGCAAGGGTTTGACAAGCATAATTGAACTCCAAAGGAGTTCTGGCCATCACATTTAAAGGGACGGCACACCTTTTCAATTCCTTCCTTCCATAGGAAATAATGAAGGCTAGGGGCACCTTCTTTTGGGGCTCATAGAATTGGACCCCCTGGTCCAATCTTTTTGAAACTTGGTGGGTATTTTGGGGAGTGGCACTAAATGCTATACTGAAAATTTGGTGCCTCTACCCCAAAAAACAGCCCCCCCCGGAGCCCCAGATACTCGCGGATCAATTCTCCATGATTTTCTATGGGAATAAATCTCCATAGGGAATAACAGAGTTCCCAGCAGACATTTCCCTCTCCTCCCCCCACTTTCTGGCGACCCTGAAGCAGGGGGAGGGTCTCCAAACCGGGGGATCCCCTGCCCCCACCTGGGGATTGGCAACCCTATCCTACACAAAGCAGTGTGAATTTAACAACACCCTTGGTGGCTGGGACATTCAAGCAGTCTCACAGCCCACAGTGTTATGAAAGTTCCGCAAAGGCCAAACTTACCATCAGGGCTTTTTTTGGAGCAGGCACTCCTTTGCATATTAGGCCACACCCCCTGATGTAGCCAATCCTCCAAGCGCTTACAGGGCTCTTCGTACAGGGTCTACTGTAAGCTCCAGGAGGACTGGCTACATCAGGGGTGTGTGGCCTAACATGCAAAGGAATTCCTGCTAAAAAAAAGGCCCTGCGCTACCATTACAAACAAAGAGATGTGCTGTTTCTGACAACGGTTCTGGTGACCTTTCAAAGTCAGTAATGTTTTCAGTTAGCTAATTAAACATTATGGGTTGAAGGAACCTAAAGAGCCCTTTCTGTTAACTGTGACTGCTGAAAGCCAGGAGGAAAAAGGTCCTGTCTCTCAGAGGCTGAATGGGACGTCATTTACCTCAGGGCCTTCAAAACCTTCGTTTGCCCATACCTATGCATTAAGCCTCTATTTAAAGGGATGGGACATTTTTTTCCCACCTGGCCAGGTAGCATCAGAAGGCTGGATTCAGACGAGGGTTATCAGATGTCCTCTTTTTAGAGGACATGTCCTCTTTTTGTGGTGTCTGTTCTGTTTTGGGCTTTTTTTAAAAAAAGCAACAACTATGTAAATGTTCTCTTTTAGGGTTGGAAGTTTAAAAATATTGATAGTGGTAATTACCACAGCTGAGCTTAAATAGAGTCAGGTGGGCAGCCATGTTGGTCTGAAGCAGTAGAACGAAGTTTGAGTCCAGTGGCACCTTCAAGACCAACGCATAGTCATAGTCAAAATTTATTGTGGCATCAAGCCATTTACAGGAATATAAAATACTGGGAGCATATGAAGTACAAAGTTTATACACACAGAGAGAGAGGTCTCTTGTAAGGATTTCAATGACATAAAACTATATTAAAAATCCAATTGAATAGGAGAGAGAAGATAAAACCATAACCCAAGTTATTTTTAAAGAATTAACTGACTTCTCCTGATGCTGTAACAAGCTACCCAAAATTTTGCCATGGATTCCGTAGTATACCGATTTTCATCAGCCAATAATCGATTACAGTATTCCAGATCTGACCTGCCTACAATATCTCCTACAAAGGGTATGATATACTTATCTCTAACTATTTTGTACCATTTTTATTCAAGGTACAAGCTTTTGTGTGCATGCCCACTTCTTCATGCACGGAAAAGCTTATACCATGAATAAAACTTGATTGCTCTTAAAAGCAAAGCTGGTTGAAAGCAAACTAGGCGATTGCCTAGGGGGCCAGCCTTCTGGGGGCAGCGAATCGGGCACTCCCATGTGACATCATCAGCGCAGGAGAAGGGCACCAGAAGTTAGCCTTGCCTTGGGTGCCAGACGGTCTAGGGCCGGCCCTGCTTAAAAGTGCCTCTAGACTTAGCATAAATAGGAGGGGTATTTAAAATGAGGTTTGTCATAGTAGTGATCACTTGTTTGAACTAGTCAGTCAGGAAATATGTCCTCTTTTTAAGCTTTTCAAAATGTGGTAACCCCGAACCAGGCTCAATTTCCCATGGATAGAAGGCACTTTCTACCAGAGGAATAAATTTTTTTGGCCTCCTCCCTCCCACCATAGCCTAATAAGTTCTTCAAAATGGCTGCCTGTCCCCTTAGGACAGTGATGGCTAACCTTTTCAGCTTAGTGTGTCGAAAATCGGGAAAAAGTGTAGTCTTCCTCGGGTCGCGTGTCACTTCACCGTGTCACTTCAAGAAATATCAATAATTTGATGATATTTGCAGCCCCAATAAAGAAAGAGGGTTGCCAAGTCCAATTCAAGAAATATCTGGGGGCTTTGGGGGCGAAGCCAGGAGACTTTGGGGGTGGAGCCAGGAGACATTGGGGTGGAGCCAGGAACAAGGGTGTGACAAGCATAATTGAACTCCAAGGGAGTTCTGGCCATCACATTTAAAGGGACAGCACACCTTTTAAAATGCCTTTCTTCCATAGGAAATAATGAAGGATAGGGGCACCATCTTTTGGGGCTCATAGAATTGGACCCCCTGGTCCAATCGTTTTGAAACTTGGGGGGGTATTTTGGGGAGAGGGGGATCCCCTGCCCCCACCTGGGGATTGTAACCCTGCGGGAAAGGGTGTATCTTTTTTTCTTCCCGCCTTTTCTCCTCCAGCGCTTGCCAAGGGAAGCCAAGGGGGGGCGACCCAATGCTCCCCTCCCCTTGCTCTTTTGCAACCCACACACAGCCCCCATCGCCCACCCCCTTCCTCCTCTTCCAAGCTGAAAAGGGCAGCTTGTCCTTTAAATCTGAAACCCCGCCTCCGGCAGGCGGCCATGAGAAAGAGCGAAATGCAAAGTGAGAAAGATCATGTTGGTTGCAAAAAAAAAAAAACCAGGACCGGGTGGAGGAGGAGGATGGGGGGGGCAGCCCCACAACAGGCCCAAGAGCGACGCCCCCTCGGGCATTGCACCCCACACACACTGCTGCAATGCCATCTCTGCCTCCCGCCCCCCCAGCCGCTCCGTGCAAACAAACGGAAAAAAACACGCCTGCCTTGCTCCTGCATTGCGAACCTCGCAATGTCACCAGTGACACGCGTGTCATAGGTTCGCCATCATGGCCTTAGGAGAAGCCTTTCAGGGAGACGAAGGGCCAGCAAAGTTTTGGTCTGCTAGCAGAAGTGCCTTCCATAAACAGGAACTTTAGTCTGGATTCAACCCTATATATTTATTGAGAGGAAGAAGGTGCTTGCTGGATTTCCACCTCTGGTGTGTCACCTTGGGCTGCCAGGGAGACTACACATTGCTACTGGGGTGAAACCAAAGTAAAAAAAACAACCCTAATCTGCTGTACTCACCAGCAGTTCAGTTCCAGTTCACCAGGGGGTGCAAAGCTCAAATGCTAACAGGAGATGAAATGGAAGAGGCCCTGCTGATTCAAGAATTCCTGGCACCACTCAGTTGCCAGAGAGCAGCAACAAGGGTGTGGGGCTAAGATGGCTTCATAGGCCCACTGGAAAACGCTGGCAAGGGGCTTTCCTATAGCCCTTTCCCCAAACTTACACACAAGCACAAATGCCAAATTCTGGCTGCCATTTGCCCAGCAGAGGTGAGGCACAGGGCTTTTTTTGGTAGCAGGAACTCCTTTGCATATTTGGCCATGCCCCCCTGATGTAGCCAATCCTCCTGGAGCTTACAGCAGGCCCTGTACTAAGAGCCCTGTAAGCTCCAGGAGGATTGGCTACACCAGGGGTGTGTGGCCTAATATGCAAAGGAGCTCCTGCTACAAAAAACGCCCATGACCTGCATGCTATTGAGACAGGCAGGGTTGCAAGGAAATATTTAAAAAATGGTCATACCTCTGCAGTGCCTCTGTATTTGGCCTTCTGTCCCCATGCACTCTCCTTTGAACGCTGAGGACTCAGGTGAAAGCTCTGCTTTCTTATGGAAGACCTGAACAGCATCTGAGTTTTCCTTTTGACATGTTTGTCTCTTTGGTCGCCTTCCACCAACCAGGATTTGTTTTCAGGTTCCATGGATGATGAAGGACCGAGGCCTGCAGGAGAGGAGAACATGCCAGTATCAGAAAGCGGGTTGGCAGATGATGTGGGGGGCAGTACCGCTGTTGTGGTGTTGGCACTTTCACAAAGATGAAGTGGACGGAAAGGGAGATCAGGGAAGATGAGGGGTGGCAGAAGGGGTTCCAGCAATGACAGCAGAAGTGGATGCCATAGCTGACCTCTTCCACACCAATTGCTGCTGCCACTGCATTGGAATAGGGTTGCCAAGTCCAATTCAATAAATATCTGGGGACTTTGGGGGTGGAGCTAGGAGAATTTGGGGGTGGAGCCAGGAGACATTGGGGCAGAGCCAGAGCAAGGGTGTGACAAGCATAATTGAACTCCAAGGGAGTTCTGGCCATCACATTTAAAGGGACAGCACACCTTTTTAAATGCCTTTATTCTATAGGAAATAATGAAGGATAGGGACACCTTCTTTTGGGGCGCATAGAATTGGACCCCCTGGTCCAATCGTTTTGAAACTTGCGGGGTATTTTGGGCAGAGGCCTCTACCTCAAAAAACAGCCCCCCCCCCGCCGAGCCCCCGATACCCGCAGTTCAATTTCCCATTATTCCCTATGGGAATTGTTCTCCATAGGGAATAATTGCCCAGTAGACATTTCCCTCCCCCCCACCGCTGCTTTCTGATGACCCTAAAGCGGGGGGGAGGGCTCCAAGCCTGGGGATTGGCAACCTTCTCTCTCACACACACAAACACTTACTGGATCTGTTTCCTCCACAAGGATATCTTGAAAGAACAGGGGCTACACTGCTCCCTCTCTCTCTCTCTCTCTCTCACACACACACACACACACAGTCTAGGGTGGCCATAATGTCTGAAGGTCAGCCAGGGACACCTTTGGGGGGGGGGGAATGCAGGGGTGCGCGCGCGCCGCCGGAAACGAAGTGACGTCACTTCCGGTGACGGCGTGCCGCCGCCGGAAACAGGAAGTGACATCACTTCCTGTGACATCATTTCCCCCAGGCCACCTGCCGGAACAGGAAGTGACATCACTTCCTGTGACATCATTCCCCCCCCCCCGCACCACCTGCCGGAAACAGGAAGTGACATCACTTCCTGTGACATCATTTCCCCCAAATGACATCATTTCCCCCAAATGCCACTGCCGGAAACAGGAAGTGACTTCACAGCACTTCCTGTGACGTCCCCAAAAATCCCCCAAATATCACCGCCGGAAACACCAAGATTATTTATAGAGAGGGAAAGGGGGAAGCAAAGTTAAATGAAACTCTTTTTTTACTTTTTTCAAAGTGAGAAGACTAGAGAGAACGGGTTCCATGCTGAGAAGCCAGTCAGATTCCAGTGAGATTCCAGTGAGACTGTGCTGCATAATGCAGCCTATTTATTTTGTCCTGTTTGCTCTGTTGGCTCTATCTGTGCCACCTTCATCACTTTCGGGGTGTGGATCCCCCAGTGGGGTGGTCTCCCGACTCCCTCCGCCGGCTGTTTCTGATAGCCCTGCGCCCCCTCTTTCATTTGATATGTGTCCCGTGCGGGTGCCACCCTCCCGCCGGGAGATGCCGCAAAATGAGCCCCCTTGAGGCTTATGGCGGCAGGGCTCGGGGGAAGCGAGCTAGACTGCTGTTCTTTTGAGGAGTTATAGAGTGTTTCGAGCTCGTCCCTGTGGCATCGGTCCCATCATTGTGGGACCCAGGGGGCCGGCGCAGTGGCATGCCGAAGCAGCCTGTCACTAATAACACAGGTCGAGATGCAGGACAGGAACCCGGAAGTGACCGACAGGCTGCACGCGCAGGGATGCTCCCTCCCTCACTCGCCGCCTTCCCCGCCGGCGCCCGCGGCCCACTGCCTCCGGGGCTGGCTAAACCGGGACCTCTAATGGTCCCGGTATAGCCAGCCCGGGAGGCGGGAATAGGGGGCCAGAACGGGGACATTCCCGGGTGCCCGGGATGGTCTGGCCATCCTAACACACACACAAACACATTTAGTTGCTCTGAAAGGAAAGCAAAACAAACCGGGGGACTGTGTTGCTGACCCTTCCCATGAAGTACTTCCTGCTCAACTTTAAAGGCACACAGACACACACACATTTTGAAACGGACCTGTTTGCAGGTTTCTAAACCTGCCAAAGATCTAGAGCTGTATGGTGGCTGTGGGGGTGGGGCTTCCCCCCCGGTCAGCTGGCTGGGGGCGGGGGGAAGCCTGTAAAACCAGGAGGCCCCCCCGCTGGGACCTAGGGATTGGGAAGCTTACATTGGAAGCAGGGGTGGAATTCTAGCAGGAGCTCCTTTGCATATTAGGCCACACTCCCCTGGTGTAGCCAATCCTCCAAGAGCTTACAAGGCTCTTTCTTGGATTGGCTACATCAGGGGGTGTGTGGCCTAATATGCAAAGGAGCTCCTGCTAGAAGTCCACCCCTGATCAGAAGTATATTTTCATGCCATTGTGCAGAAGCAGTGACAATGAAACTTAAGGAAATGTTTGGTTGTTTGTTATAGTCGATTTATACCCCACCCTTTCCCAAATGGGATCTGAACGGCTAACAAGAATCAATAACACTGAGTTAAAAACAGATTCATCTAATAAAACAATATAACAAACTCTTATTCTGCAGTTGGTGGTATCAGTTGCCTCCACTTCTTCCATACATCCCCCGGCTGGTGTAAGATAAATGGCTAGGGGTGTGCGGAAAAAAAACCATGGTATTTTTCTGGGTTCAGGTGTAACAAACCTGAAAAATATCTGTTTTTCCCAGATTTCCCAAATCCCAATATCAGTATTTTCTTTTTTAAAAAAAAGCTTATCACGATACAGCACGACAGAGTAACAAGCGGTGAGAAATGACAATGGAACTCATTATGCAAAAGCGAACCCAAATGTGTCATCGAGTCGCCCAGCTACTCCTCTCGCAGCACACCCTCTTCCACCTCCTCCCTCCGAGACTCACAACTCACTTCTGAGAGAATCAAAGCCCCCTTTTGTGTCCCAACCATGGCGCTAAACAGTACTGGACAGGGTTGCCAACTTCCTGTAATTCCTTCAGGAATTACAACTGATCTCCAGACGACAGAGGTCAGTTCTTCTGGAGAAAATGACTGTTTTGGTGGGTGGACTCCATGTAGGGCTTTTTTTTTGTAGCACGAGCTCCTTTGCGTATTAGGCTACACCTCCCTAGGGCTGCCAAGCTCCCACTGCGGGCGGGGGATCCCCCACCCAGGAGGGCCCCAACCCGCAGGCAGGGAGCAGGCCAATGAGGGGGATCTCTGCCCTCAAAGAGCCTTGTCAGCGCGCGCCGTCTTTGGCGCAATGACATCACCCAGAACTGACATCATTGCACTGGGGTTGTCATGCTGGGGACACTCTAGGACTCGCACTTAAAACTGATACCATAGAGTTTTGCTGTGAATCCTAGAGTGTTTCCTGTGTGAAGCTCTAGGAATCATGGTAAAACTCTATGGAACAAGTCCCCTGCTGCAGTGGCAGAGGGACTTGGCAACCCTACATCCCCCTGATGTAGCCAATCGTCCAAAAGCTTACAGGGCTCTTCTTACAGGGCCTACTGTAAATCTCTTTGAGGATTGGGTACATCAGAGGTGTGTGGCCCAATATGCAAAGCAGTTTCTGCTACAAAAAACCCCCTTACTCCATGGCATTATCCCCTGCTGGGGTGCTTCACCTCCACAAGGCTGCTTCCCTCTCGTCTCCACCCTGAAATCTCGAGAATTTCCCAACCTGGAGCTGGCAACCCTAGTACTTGAGGACCCCATTCTAATAATGCTCATTCCCTGTGCAGACACTGAAGCCAAATAATAAATATTTGCATGTCGTATTAAAATGCATTCGTTCCATACCATACCTGGATTTGCCCTCTCCATCTGATTCCACCGATACGAGCCAGGCAAACAGAAAATAGGCAGGCGCTTATATTTTGGAGGAATGGCTGACAGATCTTGCTTCCTTCTGCGGTATGGGACATTTTCCTCCAGCACGAAAGAATCCTTGATGTATCCTGGAATGTATATGGCATACGTACAGGGAACCCAAAAAAGAAGAGTCCCAAGGAGCGTTTTAAGAAAAGTATAAGATGTTACATCAAGAATAGGGTTGTATTGTAAGCTACAACTCACCATACAAATGTCGTATTAAGCAAAGGGAATATTAAGCAGATGCAATTGGCCATGGCATGTTGGAAAAAAGGGTATGTAAGCTCACCCCAGAAATGTGGCTATTTGTCTTAACCTAGTTATCTTGAAAATGGTGGAAATCATCCTAGAGATTTTAACTTACCATTGTGCCAAACAGTGTTCCCTTTAAGCTGAGTTACTGTGAGCTAGCTCACAGTTTATCAGCCTCCATCTCACACACTTTTGTCTTAGCTCAGGAAAAATGGCCCCAGAACAAACTAATGGATGCAGTCGCTCACAACTTTAATGCCAGTAACTCACGTAGCAGAATTTTTGCTCACAGGTCTCCACACCTTAGAGGGAACATTGGTGCCAACATATAATTAATTATGCTGAAAACATTCCTGCAACATTCTTCTCTCTCTCATCAGGTAAGGATAGATTAGGCAGGCCTGTACCTCGTGATCCCTAGAGCTTTGGGGAAGTGTAGCACAGGGAGGGGCAGCATCACACTACTCTCTAGTACAGGGGTCTCCAGCCCAGTATGGTGCCTGTGGGCACCATGAGGCCCACCAACCTTTCCTGGTGGCCCCCAAGTGCTTTCAGTGTGGGAAGGGGCAAGTCGCAAGTGTGGGGTCAGGTGAAGCTGCAGTCCATAAAGGTTTCGAATTGGTCATTGGAGATTTGATTGACCGTGCAGATTTTCAAGAATGTTGCTTTGGCAGTAGCTGTACCACAACACAAAGATCTTCACTGTGTGGCTAAAGAGCCAAGGCAGCCATTTTGTGGCTGGCTCCACCTCCTGTGGCAGCCATTTTGTGGCTGTGTCCACCACACTGTGTTAGAATTCCAAAGGTGCCAGTTGGCTCAAAAAGATTGGAGGCTCCTGCTCCAGAAATTACCTCAGTCTCTATGATAAAGACCACGGGGCAATACCCAGAGTGTTGCAGATCATGTGACTGTGTCGCACATTGCTGTGTCTCAGTCACCCCTCCTTTTCTCCTGGTTCAGGGGTGGTCAAATTTGCCACATAGAATAAACATCAGATGTTTGAAAGCCGGAAGGAAGGAGGGAAGGAGGGATGGAAGAAAACCAGATGAAGGGAGTGGGAGAGAGAGGTGGAAAGAAAGCAACTTTAACTTTAAATACATTCTCCAAGCCACCAGCTCACTTGGATAAGTGATTTAAAGAGATAAATGCCTTCTCCAAGCTGGCTGACGGGGTGGTGGGGGCTTCAAGAGCCACACAATACGTGTGAAAGAGCCACATGTGGCTCCTGAGCTGCAGTTTGGCCACCCCTGTCCTGGTGCAAGAGTGAACAAGAGCAGGGGGGAATCCATTAGGGGAGGAGTTTGCCTGACATGGTGAGCAACGCAGGAGGCAACCTGGTAAACCTAGTTGAGAACAGCTAAGTAACAGCCCCTCCAGTAAATATTTACAGTGATTTTCTTCTCTAGGTCTCAAAGCACCAACATTTAGAAGTATGTGCACTAGCCCTGGCTTAATCGCTACCAACACTGACCTGCGCGCTGAAGTTTTTGTAAAATGTCTGGATCCCAGACCTGAGCGAATGTGAGGAGCTTGCGGAGGTATCTCTTGGCTGAATAACCTGGTCTCATTTGTCTGTCGGGCTGGATAGGCGGGTCCCTTCGGAAGTGAAGATACGGCTGCCCTGACGCCGCCTTCCGATCTTTCCGTGCCTACAGATACAGCAAGATGCATCTCAGAGACATCCTAATCAATTCTCCTCAGACCATGTTTGAAGGTGTCATTCAAAATAGGTATTGCATATAAACCATCCCTACAGATGAAATGACTTCTACCCTGGTGCAGAAAAACAAAACTGTTGTCACTTGACTGCCAGCACCATCAGGCTTGTGCGATTGCTTCACTACAATGAGGAAAAAATTATTATATATACTTCATTATCTAGATCAGGGGTCCCCAACCCCCGGTCCATGGCCCAGTACTGGTCCATGGCCTGTTAGCAACCGGGTCGTGAGTTATATAATTATTTCATTATATATTACAATGTAGTAATAATAATAAGACAACATTGGATTTATATCCTGCTCGCCACTCTGAATCTCACAGTGGCTCACAATCTCCTTTATCTTCTTCTCCCCACAACAGACACCCTGTGAGGTGGGTGTGGCTGAGAGAGCTCTCCCCAGAAGCTGCCCTTTCAAGGACAACTCTGTGAGAGCTATGGCTGACCCAAAGCCATTCCAGCAGCTGCAAGTGGAGGAGTGGGGAATCAAACCTGATTCCCCCAGATAGGAGTCCTCACACTTAACCACTGCACCAAAATAAAGTGCATAATTGTATCATCCAGAAACCATACCCCCACCCCGGTCTGTGGAAAAATTGTCTTCCACAAAACCGGTCCCTGGTGCCAAACAGGCTGGGGATCGCTGATCTAGATAATGGTATGCACAGTTGACGGATGAGCCTTAAGGCTCTGTTGGTTTTATATGACAACTGTGGCAATTGTGTCTGTAGCTGGAAAGTTCATACAAACAAACATAAAAATATGCCAAAATTGGCAGAAGCTGCATTTCTAAAAAACTGGGCAAAGAGGGTAGAATCACCAGGCTGCTGAACTGAACTGCCCACTCTTGGAAGGCAGAAATCTGGCAAGGGGTCCAGCACAAGGGTATACCCTGACCCAGAGCCCACCCAGCTAGGACAGGATCACTGGGGTTAGGCTTGCCAGTCCCCATGTCCCAGAGGGGTATCCCCTGGTTCCTTTCCACCGCCAGCCAGCTGGCTGGCAGGGGTAAGCCCTGGACCAACAGCCACCATGTGCCTTTAAACTTCACCAGGTTTAGAAGAGGCTTGCAACTGTTTTTGTTTCAGAATGTTAAATCTGGCCAGAGGAATGCTGCGGGGGGGGCGGGGTGAGCAGACAGAACCACATGGCTCTTAGTCCCTCTGTTTGTTTGGAGAAAACTCTACCCCCTAGGCTGTGCTTTCATTTTCCTCAATTTCCTGGTTGAAATTCAGCAGATAGTTCCATTCAGCAACCTGAGTAAATCACCCTAGTGAGATCACAAAAGTGTGTGTGCTAACTGTTTATTTTGGCTGCTTTGTAAGAGAGTGTGTGTGTGGGGGGGTGCTCACTTTCATTTAGTGGAAGTGTAGCTGCTGGGGGAGAAGGAAATGAAGACTGTATTCAGGAGAACTGCACTGCTGTATTTTTATTTATTTGTTTTAGGGAATGGGAAAGTCTCCTGGCTCTACACTCGAAGTCCCTAGACATTTTCTGAATTGGACCTGCCAACCCTAACTGAGATTAAGAGGTACTCAGAGCGGTTAAAGACAGAGTCACAGTTATCAATCTTAATGTAAGGCCTGGGGTTCTCCCAGAACTACAAATGATCTCTATACCACAGAAATCAGTTCTCCTGGGAGAAGCCGTATCTTTGGGATGTGAACTCTATTGTAGCATATCCCCACTGAGCTCCCTCTCCTCCCTTAACTCTGCCTTCTCCCCACCCCTAGAACTCCAGCAGTTTAAAGGGACTACACAAGATAGCCTGAAGCAAGCTACTCCCCCACCACTCAGCTGTTTTCGCGTCTATCGTGGGGGGGACAGAAAGTAGGGATTAAACCCTTGCTTTCTGCTCTATCTGCAAACAGTTGCAAACCACCATGAATTGCTTTGAAAGTTTGTGGAAAGTTCACAATGGCAGATCCGTCACGAACTTTTGTTTGTGAATCGCAAACAGGGCAAAATTCGTTATGAATTTTGCTTTGTGGTTCTGTTCATGCCCATTCCAACTCTGCCTAACCCAGGCTAGCCAGATCTCATCAGATCTCAGAAGCTAAGCAGGGTTGGCCCTGTTTAACTACTCGGATGGGAGACTACCACAGAAGTTCAGGCAAAACCACCTCTGAAAATGTCTCTTGCTTTAAAAACCTTATGGTGGCAGGGGCGGATCTTTTCCTTTTTTTAAATTATTCATTCACAAACCAATACATTTTCAGACACCTACAAAAAGTTTGTACAATATGCTGTTGCGTAAAACAACTTGAGACCATTAAATTTAAAAATATATTAACTTTCTATAATGAGGGTTTTTTTTGAAAAATATCTTTTTCTATCTGGTATGTTACTAATGGTAGGCCCGGCACTAGGAGTTCTGGTGCCCCAGGCCGAACCCACCCCCCAGGAGCCTTGTTGCAGCCACTTCGTGTGAACGCTCGGCCTGGCCCTCTTCCACTTCCAAGGCAGCTGGGAAGAGGCTGCCTCCTTCTTTCTTTGCGAGAAAGAAAGAAGCGGCCTCTTCCCAGCTGCCCTTGAAGCAGGAGAGGGCCAGGCTGAGCGTTCACGCGAAGTGCGCACAAGTAGACTTCGAGAACATGCAGCTCAGGCTGCCCCGTGCCCAACCCTCTCCGGCTTCACAGGGTTGGCGTGAGCGCCCACCTTGCACCCCTGCAGTGAGGTGGCGCCCCAGGCAGCCACCTTCTTCACCCACTCCCACGCGCCAGCCCTGACTAATGGATACCAAACTGAGACAATATGTTTTTCGTACTGATCTAACAATCTGTCATATACATTATTCACTATTTTATTTAACGCAAATATCTCCCATAACCTATGATACCATCCTTCAATGGTTGGTGAAGATTTCTCAGTCCATTTAGTTGCCACTGTCATCTTTCCCTTCTTTGCTTGTCCCCTGTGCGCCGGAAACTGAGGTGATGCGGAGGAGTGAAAAGACCCTCCCATTATCGGAATCATCCCACTATTAGGAAACACTATTAGGAGAACAGGAAAAATAGTGAACAATCCCTAAACAATCTGCCATTTACTGAAATATAAACACCTAAGCCGTGGTAAAGATATTGATATTAAATGTCCAAAAATTTGAAACAGTATCCTCAGAATCGATCGCCAGAGAGCAAACATTTAAAATAACAGTCACTGGTTTAAATTTGTGACCTTTTTTGCATTTCCATTTTGTTGATTATGGATGCATACCAAAATAGTCCTCCTGCGTCAGGCAAAAGGTACGGTGAAATCAAAACTGAAATGAAGACATAATTTTAAAACAGATCTATCTAGGAGAGTGATGTTCGATTAAGTCTATGGTGAAAACACCTCATTAAAGACTTTACTGAGGCTGACGGGGAAAAGTCTCTCTCCCCACTTTCCAACTGAAGCAAGAATTGAAATTTAGGCGAAGTGACAGAATCTAAATTGGACTTGGTTTCTAGCTGAGCGGAGTGCCGTTGAATTGTGTTATTAACATGTTCTGGGGCCCTGTTATGAAAACCATTGGAAGTGCACTGAGTAATAAAAAGCATGCTGAGACGTGTCGATTTTCTGTCATACCGCAGCCAGTTAACTCTCTCTAATCACTCTCTTCCCAGGTTCCAATTTACACACTTCAGCTCAACGCTATTTGTGTAGGCATTCCTCATTACAGCATTTTTATTTCACTAGCTAGTATTCAATAAGCACAACTAGTGTTGGTTTGGTTTACTGGGAAGGAGACCCTGGCACTGTGATTTACCAGTTCACACAATTACAGAGTATACAGGTTGGGTCTGGGGTCCTGTCATGATCCTGGGCCTAGTGAGACCTACAGGCTCCAGACAAGCCTGTATTAAAGTAGCTACAGGACCTACATTTCCCAGGATTCCTTCTGTCCCTCTGATTGGGTAGGCAGCAGTTTTGGAGGGAAAACTTGCCCAGTGGAGTCCAGAGGGGTGGGACCTGGAAGGAAGGAAATAAAAGGTCTAGCTGGAGAGGAAGCAGGGTTCTTTCAGAAAAGGCTGGGCTGGAGGAAGGCTGCAGTCATGAGAGCTCCCTCATCCAAAGAGTTGTGAGTCAGTTGGAATTAGAGGAAGGGAACAAATAGTTAGATGCATCTTGTTCTTGAGCACTTACAATAAACTTGTTGTCATACTGCCTGGGTCTTCATGCATTTTCAGTCACAGACAAAAGGTGCTTGCTGAGAAGGAAGACAGGGGTTGGGTGGGTGCTCTGGGCCCTCCCAGGCAGGCCCTTACCAGAGTGGTAGCAGCCAGTAGAAGGCCCTCCCTAGTCCCCTGCTCGTGACTGAGTAGTGAGTTATGGGTTCTACCAGGAAGCATGAGGGCCAAATAATGACCCGAGATGACACATTATGAGAAGACAAGAGTCACTGGAAAAGACAATCATGCTAGGAAAAGTTGAAGGCAGCAGGAAAAGAAGACCCGACATGAGATGGATGGACTCCGTCAAGGAAGCCACAAGGGCCCTCATTTTGCCAGTCCTGAGCAAGGCTGTTAATGATAGGATGTTTTGGTGAGCATTAATTCTAGGATCACCATAAGTTGGAAGCAACCCGAAGGCACTTAATGCACATACATGCCCACACAAGACAAAAACTGCAGTTTCAGCCTTTGCCTCCTCTATCCCCACTGATTTTCCACATACCCTGGCTTTTATGCTTCTTCATAAAGATCAACACCGATTCCACACTAGCAGCTGCTCTGCCTCTGGGCTTCTGCTTTCCTTGGATCAAGCGACCGATTCCCCACTAGTCACTGCGTAGCCGCATTCTGACTCGCAGCTCCCTCCAATTTCTCTCGTAGGTTCCAAATCTCCAAAAAATCAGAGCAGGAAGTTGTGAGGGAAATTGGAGGGAGTCATGAATCAAAATGTGCCCGTGCAGAAACTGTCCCCTTGATGTGAGGAAAGCAGAAATTGGGTTGCCACGTCCCCTGCAGCCTCTGGCAGGGGACTGTTTTCACGCGCATAGAGTGTGTGTGGCATGATGACATCACCCACAAGTGACGTCATCGCACTGGTGATGTTGCGCGCCGGCCGCTCTAGGATGCTCTAGCAATTTGGTACCATAGAGGTAGGTACCTCTAGGTACCATAGAGTTTTCCCTCCCAAATTGCTAGAACATCTGGGGAAACCATAGAGTTTTCCTAGAAGCTCCTAGACCAGCCGGCATGTGACATTGCCAGCGTGATGTCATCACTGCAAGTGATATCATCGTGCTGGTGATGTCGGGGGAGGATCCCCCCCACCGGCCCAATGTGGGTCGGCGGATTGATGCGGAAACCCCACCCGGCCTGGGAACTTGGCAGCCCTACCAGAGGCCCAAGGGCGGAGCGACTGCTAGTGAGGAATTGGTCTCACTGGACTGAAGTCCACATATATTGTCATAGACTTCTTCAAGCATTACGCATAATGGAACTGGGGCCTAATACTGTATAAATAAAGTGATTTAAATACTTCTTATGTTATTTTCCAATAAAGGTTTTTGGAATTGGAATTGGACTTCTTATGTTTTGTGTGGTGGTTTTAAAAGTGAAATTAAAACAAAAAATCAGCAATGCATCATTGTGCTTGATAGGACAACATGATGGGTTAATTCCAGCTTCATTTTCTGCCGGCTCCTTCAGCGGACAATGTGATTTGTAAGTAGCTGAGAACATCTCTGCTGGATTCTAATTGTCTGTGGCAGTCGGCACATGAGTTCACATGTTTGGTCACAGCAGTGCCTTTCTTTCCGTGCCTTTAATCTTTGATGGATGTCATGCTTGGATACACGGGGGTTGCTCATATCACAGAGAGTTGTTTTAAAGGTGTGTTCCATCTTCTGTTGTGCAGAGTCGACTTCTTGTTGGGTCAGCCAGGATTTATTAACGGGTTCTCTTCCCAGGGCTTGTGACATAGAATTTCTCTGTAGACTATTGCAATTGGTACACTCTTCCTATACACTCGATTCTCCCAGCAGCAATTTTAAACACATACCGATATTTCTCAATCACTTGACCTCATTTAGAAGGGTCTGAAAGGCATTTCTTTTTATTTTATCTATTTATGCTATATTTATATCAAGGTGGCTAACAGCATAAAATAGACAGTAAACAAAAGCAATATTAAAACAATCAGATAAATGGGTTTCTCTCTACTATAGACACATGCTTAGTTTTCCTGGGAACTCAAGTTCTATGCAAAGGTGCTCGATATCTTTAGCCAAGAACTCTCACAACATTTTGCCTAATTGTCATTAGCAAGATTCTTTGGGAGTTGTTAAAAATTATATAATTGTTATCAGGGCTTTTTTTTGTAGCAGGAACTCCTTTACATATTAAGCCAAACACCCCTGATGTAGCCAATCCTCCAAGAGCTTACATGGCTCTTCATACAGGGCTTTCTGCAAGCTCCAGGAGGATTGGCTACATCAAGGGTGTGTGGCCTAATATGCAAAGGAGTTCCTGCTACAACCCCCCCCAGCTTGTTATAGAATCACAGAATCAAAGAGTTGGAATGGATCTCCAGGGTCATCTAGTCCAAACCTCTGCACAATGCAGGAAACTCACAAATACAAATATTTATTGCTGTCAGATGGCCATCTAGCCTCTGTTTAAAAAACCTCCAAGAAAGAATCGCTCTAACGGTCAGGAAGTTCTTCCTAATGTTGAGCCGGAAACTCTTTTGATTTAATTTCAACCCATTGGTTCTGGTCCTACCTTCTGGGGCCACAGAAAACAATTCCACACCATCCTCTATATGACAGCCCTTCAAGTACTTGAAAATGGTGATCATATCACTTCTCAGGCACTCCTCTCCAGGCTAAACATGCCCACCTGAAGGCTGGCAACTATACGAAAGATGCTCTTCACATGGTTAGATATGAAGATGGATTAGTGACAATACAAGAATTACTGAACAACTGCAAAGAAACCCTGTGACTAGAAATGAGTAAATTATTTATTCCTCAATACGAATCAGCTGTATCCTTTTACCTGTTTGCCTCCATATGCCAAGATGGCTCGCACCAGATCTTGAAGGGTACGAAGTTCTACATGTAGCGTCCTACTTCTGCTTCTCCACCTGGCCTGGGAGGACTTGCTCAGCTTCCTAGAAGGTTGGGCTAGATCTTCTGAATACAGAATGAGCGCGCCTGTTTTTGTGCTGTAGGTTTTCGGAAGGTCCAGCCCCCAAGATCCCTCCAGGACTTCACGGTCATCCAGTGACCTGGTAACATAGCAGTGGCGTTCGGGGGACCTCCAGTTCAAATAATCCTAACATGGAACGGGAAATACAATAACATTAATTTCAGGGCTCTTTTTCTAGCAGGAGCTCCTCTGTATATTAGGCCACGCCCCCCTGATGTAGCCAATCCTCCAAGAGCTTAGAGGGCTCTTTCTACAGGGTCTACTGTAAGCTCTTGGAGGATTGGCTACATCAGGGAGCATGGCCTAATATACAGAGGCGCGTCTGCTAGAAAAAGATATTTTTTATTTATACCCCGCTTTATCCTGCAAGCGGGCTCAGGGAGGCTTACAGCAGTAAAAACAAACATCGGAATTAAAACATCATAAAACATAATTAACAAAAAGTTTAAATAGTCAAAACAGCATATCCAGAAGAGACAGACGCTATTTCAAGCACAAGCGGCAAACATATAACAGCAGCTATGGCCAACGACTGTCAGCTCTATATAAGCACCATGGGTGTAAAATGGTGGGGAGATGTGATGACATTCAAAGATCAAATTAAAAGCCTGGTGGAAGAGCTCTATCTTGCAAGCCCTACGGAACTTTGACAAGTCCCGCAGGGCTCGAATCTCTAAGGGGAACTCATTCCACCAAGTAGAACAAAAAGGCCCTGGCCCTTGTTGGAACCAGTCAGGCGTCCTTAGGCCCAGGGACTGCAAGATGTTGTGAGACAGACCTCAGAGCCCAGGGAGGCTCATCTGGGGAAAAGCAGTCCCGTAGATATGCAGGCCCCTGGCCGTAAGGGGCCTTAAAGGTGAGAACCAACACCTTGAAACGGATCCGGTACTCAAGAGGAATGGAAACGCAACAAACTGATCTGCCCCGTTTAGCATATAGTCGTACAAGGAAATTCTGTCCTATCTCCAGGGACTGAAAGGGAACAAAGAAGAAGCAACTCTCTTCCAGTTTATCAAGCAGCCTATCTAAGGTTGCCAGCAGGGGATGGGGGAGGGGAGAAGGATTGCCAGGTTGGGAAACTCCTGGAGATTTGGGGATGGAGCCCAGAGAGGACAGGGTCCTCAGCAGGGCACAATGCCAGAGAATCCATTCTCCAAAGCAGCCATTTTGTCTACAGGCACTAATCCAGGGGTGTCAAACATGCAGTTTGCGGGCTGAATCAGGCCCCTGGAAGGCTCCTATCAGACCCCCAAGCAACTGGCTGTCAGCTGCTTCCTTCTCCCTCTCTCTTGCTTCCTTCTGCACCACAGCTTGCTTTGCAAGGCTTGCTCAATCTCGCAGGAGCTACACAGCAAAGTCTCTTTTTTCTCCATTGTCTGAGGCTCCTCCCTTGGGGAGGAAGAGGAGGAGGGGTAGCTTGCTTTGCCAGGCTCTCTCAATCCCACAGCAAAGCTACTGAGCCAAGCCTCTCTTCCTTCTACTGGCTGAGGCTCCTCCCCCTTCTGGTCCCCTGAGGAAGGAAAAAGAGAGGCAGTGCTTCCTTTGTCCAGTTCCCTGGATCTCATGGGAGAAATACAATGAAAGGACCTTTAAGACCAATGACGGCTAATCTTTTAAGGATGTTTTAAGATTTTTTTAAAAAAATTGTGTTTGTCTGTGTCCTTTATAAAGTTTATATCTCTGCTAAAGGTAAAGGCAGTCCCCTGTGCAAGCACCAGTCGTTTCCGACTCTGGGGTGACGTTGCTTTCTCAACGTTTTCACGGCAGACTATTTATGTTGTGGTTTGCCATTGCCTTCCCCAGTCATCTACACTTCCCCCCCAGCAAGCTGGGTACTCATTTTACCGATCTCAGAAGGATGGAAGGCTGAGTCAACCTCGAGCCAGCTACTTGAACCCAGCTTTCACCGGGATCAAACTCAGGTCATGAGCAGAGTTTAGGACTACAGTAATGCATCTTTACCACTCTGTGCCACAGGGCTCTGCTACCTAATCATAAATAGGTACATACATGGCCGACATGGCTCAGTCCGACAAGGTCTCATTTATGTCAGATTCGGCCCTCATAACAAATGAGTTCGACACCCCTGCTCTAAGGTGCTTGATCATTGCACGTGATGTTTTAAAAGAATACATGCGCACACTGATACACATGTCTGACTGAGAGCCTTTTGCTGCAGCCAAATAGACTGTGCAGCAGAAAAGACCTGGCAGCAGCTGCGAGAGCAACCGTTGCTGTGGCCTCATGGAAGCCAGCCAGACCCAGCACTTCTTGTGAATTCTGCATGACGGTCACAAGACTAGCCTCCGGGCATACCGGCAGCAGCATTTCAGTTTGGCATCATCTGCAGGGGACTCTGTGCTCCTCCCTGGTCACTGACACGAAGAGGAGATAAAATCTTGAGGCACAGTTGTGCGATTGCTGGTATCATGAGCTCTGACGAGGGGGAGCTGGAAGGGTTAACAGACCTGGAAGAGTTGCCAGCCAGTTCCTCAGCTGAATAAACAGCAGCTGGCCCATCTATCTCTCTCCAGGCACCAGTGTCAGCTGTTGACGATCAATCTCCTCCAAGCTCTCCTCCTCCCATCTCAAGAGTTCGAAGCAGGCTCCGGAAAGAACTTTCAGAGCAAAGACGTGAGGCACACCGATGCTTCAGATCTCTCAGCCCTGAATTCTAGCAGAGTCACTGCCACCCAGGGAGCAGGCTGATTGAGACTCCCATATAGCTACCACCCAGGACCTGGTAACCTTGTGAAAGCAACAAGTCTATTCTCTGGCTTGCATCCACGCTCCTTCCTGATCCTGACCTGTTTGATTTCTTTGGCACCCTGACCTTTTGGCTTTTGGACATTGACTTCTGATTCCGGTTTGTGATTCTCCATTGGTGACTTGACTCCTGCTTGACTTCCTGGACTTTGACCTTGGACTGGCTTTGGACTCCTGCCTGCCTGCACCCTCAGAACGTGACAGGTGGGGCCTCTGAAACTTCTCTTTCCCCGCTTTGTGAATTTGCCTTTGTCAACTCACCCTGTGGTAGAGGCATGTGTGCACAGCTCGAAGTGAGCTCTCAAGAAGTAAGTGCCTCCCCCCCAGGCCTGTATTGGAGGGCTGCTGATTCTATCTTGGGAAATTGCTGGAGATTTGGAGGCAGTGCTTGGAGGGGGAGGAGTGCAGGCAGGGGTGGAAGCTCAGCAGAGAAGTACAACCACTGAACCACTGTAAAGTACAACCACTGAAGTACAACCACTGAAGCTGCCATTTCTTCCGAGGCAGGGATAGGGCTGCCAAGCTCCCACCTGCAGGTGCAGGTACTGAGTACTGTAGATGTACAGCAAACACACTGGCCCTTTTCACATTACCCATCTAACCTAGGGTTGCCAAGTCCTCTTCATCCCCTGGCGGGGGACTTTCGTGCACGCAATGCACCGTGCGCGAGATGAATGACATCACCTGGAAGTGATGTCATCAAAATGGCAGCACCCATGCAGGGGGGCTGCTCTAGGCATTTCCAGGAAAACTCTATGGTTTTCCCGGATGATCTAGCCATTTGGGAGGTTAAAACTCTCTGGGAAAACCATAGAGTTTTCCCAGAAACGCCTAGTGCGGCCCCCGCACAGTCGCCGCCATTTAGATGACATCACTTCTGGGTGACATCATCGCAGTGGGAGGTTCCCCCACCAGCCCAATGTGGGCCGGCGGGTTGAGAACCTCAGGCCGGGAGATTCCCCACCCGGATTGGGGGGGGGGGGGTTGGCAGCCTTATCTAAACCGGATGTTATTTGTTGTTGGCCCAGTTTCAAATAAAGCAATACAGGGATAGGGGTTTCATACAGTGAATTTCCTTCCATTAATGAGCCGTCTTGGAAGCGCCATGGTCATTTCAAGCAGTGCCTCTTTTCCCCAACCCGTTTTCACCACACAATCTTCCTCTGACTTTTTCTTTTAACATTCTAAGGTGAGCCCCAGATTTTTTTTTGTAGCAGAACTCCTTTGCATATTAGGCCACACGCCACTGATGTAGCCAATCCTCCAAGACCTTAGAGTAGGCCCTGTAATAAGAGCCTTGTAAGCTCTTGGAAGATTGGCTACATCAGGAGTGTGTAGCCTAATATGCAAAGGAGTTCCTGCTACAAAAAAGCCCTGGTGAGCGCTATAGCACTAAACTGCTAGAGTCAATGCATCTCGATGGTGCTGCTATAGCACTTCAGTGCTGTAGCGGATTAGCAGTTAGCGCTCACCTTAGCATATTTTTTTAAAAATCCAAGGAAGATTGTACAGCAAAAAAGGGCAGCGGAAAAAGCTGCACTGTATGAAGCACTATGCTTCGAACAGCACACCACAGACATCCAGAAGTACAACAAAGGGGTTGAAAATGCAAAAAAAGCAGTTTCCGTCAAAAGTGGCTCAACCACACTTTGCTAACCCAATGCAAGCAGGTTTGTATGAACAGGCAAATAAAACGACTGACTTGCTGAAGGAAAAAAGTCTTTGAACTAAGGCATAAACTGAGGGAACTACCCCCACAGTGCTCTGCAAAACCAGGCTATTTCCAGAGTAGTGCTAAGAACACTTTCCTAGGAGTAAGCTCCATAGGACAAACCTGAGTAGGATTCTAAGTAGATCTGCTTAGGATTGCTCCCTCATGGTCTGGGTCATAGGAATGGTTAGGAAATTACTGAGATTGCAGGGCTGTCGATTTAGGGTTGTCAATCCCCAGGTGGGGGCAGGGGATGCCCTGGTCTGGAGGCCCTCCCCCCGCTTCAGGGTCATCAGAAAGCAGAGTGGGGGAGGGAAATGTCTGCTGGGCACTCCATTATTCCCTGTGGAGACTGATTCCCATAGGGTATAATGGATAATTGATCTGTGGGTATCTGGGGCTTTGGAGAGGCGGGGTTTTTTTGAGGTAATGGCACCAAATTTTCAGCATAACATCCAGTGCCTCTCCTCAAAATATCCTCCAAGTTTCAAAAAGATTGGACTGTGGGGTCCAATTCTATGAGCCCCCCAAAGAAGGTGCCCCGATCCTTCATTACTTCAATTGAAGGAAAGGCATTTAAAAGATGTTCTGCCCCTTTAAATGTGATGGCCAGAACTCCCTTTAGAGTTCAATGATACCTGTCACAACCTTGTTCCTGGCTCCACCCCCAATGTCTCCTGGCTCCACCCCCCAAAGTCCCCAGATATTTCTTGGACTTGGCAACCCTAAAAACAACTGTTTGTTCTATCCTGGGAAGAAGGACTCACCTCTGGTTCCAAATGCACCTCCAACTTCTCTTGAGTTTTCCGGACCACCTGCCCGGCACCCCGACTTAAAAGAGACAGCTTGGGCATGTTTGAAACAAAGGCCCAGGTGACTTCAGCAGCCCTGGGAGAGCATGGTGCGTCCCAGCCTTTTAGGATCTCCTCAACTGACCCCTAAAAGCTAGACAAATGTAGGCCAAAGGTGGGTCTGTTGAGCGAACCCTAAAACTGCCCTAGGTGGGAAAACACCAAACAGCCTGCTGCATTCCTGTGAGTGAAGTTTTCTGTCGCCTGTTCGGGCGGCCCTGGCTTCTGTGGCGGTTGCTCCAAGCGTCTGTGCAGTTTGGCCATCCTTTTTGTTGCACTCTGTCTCTGAGGTTGTTTCTGCGTTGCTATGGCAGCGGGAAGGGAATTAAGCTGTTTAAACCAGGGAGAGGGAAGGTAGGGGGAGAGAGAGAGAGAGACTGCCCAGATTTTAAAAGGATCAGGATCAGATTTCAAAGATGGTTTATCATGCCAGAAGACACCCTCCCCCCACCCCCAAAAAAGAGTGTTTCATGCAGTAACTTTGGCTCATTATTTCTCTCGTTTCCCAGAAAACACCAAACGTGGCATTTCTGTTTCTCTCCGTCGCAAGGAGCTCAGAGCAACAATGCAGCTGAACTCTTGTCCAAAGGGCGGTTTCCACTTCCTATCCCAGGGTTCAGCATTCCTTGCATTCTATGGTTGCCAGTCTCCAGGTGGTGGCTGGAGACCTGGAATTACAACTGGTCCCCAGATGACAGAGATCAGTTCTCCTGGAGAAAAATGATTACTTTGGAAGGTGGACTCTCTGGTATTTGACCCCACTGAGGTCTCTCCCCAAACTCTGCCCTGCCCGGACTCCGCCCCAAAATCTCCAGATCCCAACCCAGAACTGGCAACCATAGAGGGGTGTCTGGGCTGAGCTATTGTTCTATCCTTGTTCCTAATGTTGAAGAAGAAGGAGGAGATTGGATTTATACCCCGCCCTCCACTACCCTAAGGAGCCTCAGAGCAGTTTACCGACTCCTTTCCCTTCCCCTCCTCACAACAAACACCCTGTGAGGTAGGTGGGGCTGAAAAAGCTCTTGCAGAAACTGCTCTTGAGAGGAACACCTCTGTGAAAACTTGTGACTGATTCAAGGTCACATCAGCAGCTGCATGTGGAGGAGTGGGGAATCAAACCTGGTTCTCCCAGATAAGAATTCATGCACTTAACCACCACACCAAGCTGGTTGTCTTGCTTTTCTTGAGCCCTGATCACACAAACAAAAGCTGCCAACTTCCAGGGAGAGAGACTGGAGAAAACCGAAAGGTTCTGTGATAACCTGACTCACAAAGAAGGACACACAGAAACAAAGAATAGAAAATAGTTATTAATGCTAAATGACACTCTCATAACAAATATTTCCAATATCATACCCTGACATACAAAGCACCAATATCAAGTGCAACAGAAGGACACAAATAATTTAAAGGCAAAATCCTGAGTTATTTCCAAAAGTCCTTCCATTTCAAAGGAAACCTTGATCCAGATTTCCTGAGGAATCCACGTGATGGTGGAAGATCCACTCTGTCCAATGTTTCTTGTACACAGCAGTCTAGAAACACAGCAACGAGGTAGTACTTCTATATTCCCTTGTTTCCCTAGAAGCATTGACCGGCTTTCAACAATATATCAGAGCATGGCAAGCTTGATTCCAACATTTTTGCACACAATTAAGTCACAGTCTCTAAGGTCTTGCACAACTTCAAGGGAGAGCCTGGAAATCTCTCAGAATTATAGCTAATTGTAGGGTTGCCAATCCCCAGGTGGGGGCAGGGAATCCCCTGGTTTGGAGGCCCTCCCCCCGATTAAGGGTCACCAAGCAGAGTGGGTGGGTAGGAAAGAAATGTCTGCTGGGCACTCCATTATTCCTTCTGGAGATCAATTCCCATAGGGTATAACGGAGAATTGATCAGTGTGAATCTGGGACTCTGGGTGTGTGTGTGTGTTTTTAGTTAGAGGCACCACATTTTCAATATAGCATCCTGTGCCTCTCCCCAAAATACCTTCCAAGTTTCAAAAGGATTGGACCAGGGGGTCCAATTCTATGAGCCCCCAAAGAAGGTGCCCCTATCCTTCATTATTTCCAATATAGGAAAAGCATTTGAAAAGTGTCCGGTCCCTTTAAATGTGATGGCTTGGAGTTCAATTACGCTTGCCACATCCTTTCTCCCGGTTCCACTCTCAATGTCTCCTGTCTCCACCCCCCAAGTCCCTAGATATTCCTTGAATTGGACTTGGCAGCCCTAGCTAATCTTCAGATGACAGAGAATCATTTCCCCTGGAGAAAATGGCTGCTTTGGAGGTGCAGGGGTGGGGGGGGGGGCGCTCTAGGACCTAAGAACCTGCTTGAGACCCCTCTCTCCTTCTTTAATCTTGCCTTCCCCAAATCTCCAGGAATTTCCCAACCCAAATCTCCTGGAATTTCCCAACCTAGAGTTGGCAACCCTAAATTATATGAGGCATTTGCAGTGGAGTATCAGCAGTAAGGCCTTCTGATGCTCCTATGCAAAGACCTCCCCTCCCCCTTTTTTCCCTCTCAGACTGGCAGCAGCTCTCCAGGGTCCCAGGCAGAGGTCTTTCACATCACCTACTGCCTCATCCTTTTAGCAGGCGATACCAGGGCTTGAACTCAGGACCTTCTGCATGCAAAGCAGATGCTTTACCACTCAGCCACAGCCACTCCCAAGCCCTGGGGAGGTGGAGAGACCATGGATAATGACCGGGGGTGGAATTCTAGCAGGAGCTCTTTTGCATATTAGGTCACATACACACCCCTCCGATGTAGCTCTTTTTTGTAAGCTCTTGGAGGATTGGCTACTTCAGGGGTGTGTGGCCTAATATGCAGAGGAGCTCCTGCTAGAATTCCACCTCTGATAATGACACTAATAACTTACATTAACAAGCTTTTTAAGAAGTCAAAGACTAACCAGGGGCAGGCATAAAGTTGCCAGGTCTGACTCAGGAAATATCTGGGAACTTTGGGGGTGGAGCCAGGAGACTTTGGGGGTGGAGCCAGGAGCAAGGTTGTGACAAGCATAATTGAACTCCAAAGGGAGTTCTGGCCATCACTCCTTTTAAATGCCCTCCTTTCATTGGAAATAATGGAGGATAGGGACACCTTCTTTGGGAGCTCATAGAATTGGACCCCCTCGTCCAATCTTTTTGAAACATCAGGGGTTTCTTTTAGGAGATGCGCCAGATGCTATGCTGAGAATTTGGTGCCTCTACCTCAAAAAATAGGCCCCCCCAAGCCCCAGATACCCATGGATCAATTTTCCATTATACCCTCTGAGAACCGGTCTCCACAGTGAATAATGGAGTGCCCAGCAGACATTTCCCTCCCCCACCCTGCTTTCTGAGAACCCTGAAGCAGGGAGAAAACCTCCAAGCTGGGGATCCCCTTCCCCCACCTGGGGATTGGCAACTCTAGAAGGCAGCAGAAGCTAGCAAGTTTTTCCGAGTAAGAGGAACTGGAGCCCGTGCAAATCTGGAAGGGGAAATGCATGCATGGAAACTGGTTTCTGCATGCAAATTCCTGCCTGTAAGAACAGCAGTTGGTAAAGGGTGTGCAAATCTTGGCATCTAGAAATAGAAACTATATGCAGGGCTACGCAGGCCAGAGATCCATGCGTCTAGTACTAAGACCCTGCATTTATGCATGCAATTGTGCTTGTGGATCCACCATTTACGCAGAACCCCCTTAAGGTGAACTGGGAGATGAGGCTGCATACCTGCTTTGTCCTGCAGGATTTTGTCTATGGAAAATCCAAAAACCAGAATGAAATCTGTGTAATATCTCTTCCCTTCAGCCTGCCTGTCTCGCAAAGGTGATGGGCAGGTGCTAGGCCAGAGGTGGCCAAATTGTGGCTCAGGAACCACATGTGGCTCTTTCACAGATATCGTGTGGCTCTCAAAGCCCCCGCAACCTTAGAGAAGGCATTTGTCTCCTTAAATCACTTCGCCAAGCCAAGCCAGCCAACTTGGAGAACACATTTAAACTTAAGGTTGCTTTATTTTTCCCTCCCCTCACTCCTTCCTTCCTCTCATCTATTTTCCTTCCTTCCTTCCTTGGAGGAGAGGAGAGCCAGTTTGGTGTAGTGGTTAAGTGCACAGACTCTTATCTGGGAGAACCGGGTTTGATTTCCCACTCCTCCACTTGCAGGTGCTGGAATGGCCTTGGGTCAGAATGGCCTTGGGTCAGTCATAGCTCTTGCAGGAGCTGTCCTTGAAAGGAGGGACAGTGGCTCAGTGGTAGAGCATCTGCTTGGGAAGCAGAAGGTGCCAGGTTAAACCCCTGGCATCTCCAAAAAAGGGTCCAGGCAAATAGGTGTGAAAAACCTCACCTTGAGACCCTGGAGAGCCGCTGCCAGTCTGAGAAGACAATACTGACTTTGATGGACCAAGGGTCTGGCTCAGTATAAGGCAGCTTCATATGTTCATATGTTCAGCTGCTGTGAGAGCCCTCTCAGCCCCACCCACCTCACAGGGTGTCTGTTGTGGGGTGGGGGGGTGGGAGGTAAATGAGATTGTGACCACTCTGAGACTCTGAGATTCAGAGTATACGGCGGGATATAAATCCAGTATCATCATCATCTTCATCGTCTTCTTTGTCTTCTCAGAATCTCGAGGAAATACATAACAAAATGAAAGTGTTGCTTTTACTTTGTAATAATGCAGTTTTTAATATCTCTCCCCCTTGCTGAAAAGCAACAGAATTCAAAATTCTTGTTTTGGACTGGATCTCTTTCTGAACTTTCAAATAGAAAAAAAAAACAGCCCCAAAATACCTAATTTCTTTTGATAATTCAGCAGGTAGGGAAAAGAAGTTCTATCTTGCTTTGTGGGGGGAAGAATCGTTGGGCTTGTACTAAGAGAGTGTCTTCGCTCCAGAAACCAGTCTAATACGTCAAGCGCGCTTCATTATCAATCTTCTCAAAGTGCCCCCCTGCTGTCTTGTACAAAGTTATACAGCAGGCTGCCTTCCGCTGGATTTTGTAGCATGCCTTTCACACAACATGGGCTCAACGTGCTTGACAAAATACAAACAGCGCTAGAGAAGGTAGGAAACAAATAAGCCTTCGAACAGAAGACGGGGCTTTCCTGAGCAGGCAGAAAAGACTCTTTTTGAAAAAGACAGAACAAACCAGGCGTTAGAAACGGATTAGAACTCCCAGCTGGGTGGGAAACGTTTGGACCCGAAACGGCTCTGCTTTCTTACCCGTAAGAATTGAAAAGTAACTAATGTGGTTTTGCATTGGGGAGGGGTTGTGGCTCAGTGGTAGAGCATCTGCTTGGCTTGCAGAAGGTCCCAGGTTCAATTCCGGGCAGCTCCACAGGAAATGATGATGATGATGAAGAAGAAGAAGAAGAAGAAGAAGAAGAAGAAGAAGAAGAAGAAGAAGAAGAAGAAGAAGAAGAAGAAGAAGAAGAAGAAGAAGAAGAAGAAGAAAATAATGATGATGATGATGATGATATTGGATTTATACCCGGTCCTTCAATCTGAATCTCACAATCTCCTTTACCTTCCTCCCCCCCTGTGAGGTAGGTGGGGCTGAGAGAGCTCTCCCAGAAGCTGCCTGTATCTGGCTCAAGCCATTCCAGCAGGTGCAAGTGGAGGAGTGGGGAATCAAACCCGGTTCTCCCAAATAAGAGTCTGTGCACTTAACCACCACACTAAACTGGCTCTCTCTTAAAAGGATCAAGTAAGAGAACAGGTTGCTAGCCCACAGATCCAAGTGGAGGATCCTACCCCAAACTCCGCCCACAAGCAGCCATGTCCCCCATAATGTCCCCAGTGTGATGACGTTGGGTATGTCAAGCAGGGACAGTCTGGTTTGAGGGCAAAACTCTATGGCTTGAGGGCAGTTTTTACACAGAGTTTTGCCCTCAAACCAGAATGCCCCGCATGACATCCCCAACGTGACGCTGCTGTTTGAGGGTGGATCTCCTCCCAGAAGGCTCCCACTCCCTGTCAGTGAGAAGTCAGGCTCCGGCAACCCTAGTAGGAGGTGATTTGAAAAACTTCAGCCTAAAACCCCCGGAGAGCTGCTGCCAGTTTGAGCAGACAAAACTGACTTTGATGGGCCAAAGATCTTCAGGGGTGGAATTCTAGCAGGAGCTCCTTTGCATATTAGGCCACATACCCCTGATGTAGCCAATCCTCCAAGAGCTCAAAAGGCTCTTTTTTGTAAGCTCTTGGAGGATTGGCTACATAAGAGGGTGTAGTCTAATATGCAAAGGAGTTCCTGCTAGAATTCTACCCCTGGGTCTGATTCATGTGTGTTCATGTGTTTCTGCATAATCTGGGGTTACCCAGGGACAATTTTGTAGTGTTTATATTTATTGATCTCCTGACCTGGATAGCCCAGATAGAGTCAGCCCTGGTTGGTACTTGGAAGGGTGACCTCCAAGGAATACCGGGTCGTGACACAGAGCCAGGCAATGATAAACCACTTCTGAAGTATCTTGCCTTGAAACTCCACCCCCTGCCAAAGGGTTCTCATAAAACAGCTGTGACTTGATAGAAAAAAATAATAATAACCATTGATCACCATCACAGGGCTTTTTTTGTAGCAGGAGCTCCTTTGCATATTAGGCCACACACCCCTGATGTAGCCAATCCTCCTGGAGCTTATAGTAGGCCCTGTACTGAGTGCCCTGTAAGCTCTTGGAGGATTGGCTACATCTAGGGTTGTCAAGTCCACCGCAGCCTCCGACAGGGGATTGTTTTCGCATGCGCATCGATAATGTCACTCAGAAGTGATGTCACCATACCGGTGACGTCGCACACCAGCTGCTCTAGGAGCATTCAGGGATTGGCTACATCTAGAGTTGCCAAGTCCCCCACAGCCTGCAGCAGCGGACTGTTTTTGTGCACGCAGCATGATAATATCACTCTATAGTACCATAGAGTTTCCTCGGACATTCCTAGAGCAGCCGGCACGCAACGTCACTGGTGCGATGACATCACTTCCGAGTGACATCATTAGGGTTGCCAAGTCCAATTCAAGAAATATCTGGGGACTTTGGGGGTGGAGCCAGGAGACATTAGGGGTGGAGCCAAGATCAAGGCTGTGACCCCCTGGTCCAATCTTTTTGAAACTTGGAGAGTGCTTTGAGGAGAGGCACCGGATGCTATGCTGCAAATTTTGTGCCTCTACCTCAAAAAACAACCCCCTCCTGAGCTCCCTATACCCATAGATCAATTCTCCATTATACCCTATGGGAACTGGTCTCCATAGGGTATAATGGAGTGCCCAGGAGACATTTCCCTCCCCCCCTCGCTTTCTGCAATTTTCAAAAAGTTTTATTAGTTTTCAGAAGAAAAAAAAGATAAGGGTAGGGGATTGTGAATTGAGGAATAGAAAACACCATACATTCCGTTATTATTTTATCTAAAAATTCTTTCAAAACTTATAATTCTACATTAATTTCTTATCATAATTTGTCCTCTACTATTTTGTCTCAACTACACCAACTCCATTTCACATTTTATAATATATTCTTTTTGTTAAAATTTACCAATAATTTTGACAATAGCAATAAAAACAGATTTTATACTATAAAGTACAGGGGAAAAAGAAAAATTAAGTTCACATCAGAGAATCTTAAAAGTCTTGATTATCTAACCAGGCATAGAATTTAATCCAATATTTTCTTGCTTCTTCTTTAGATTTCCCAGTTAACAGCTGGGATAAAAAGTCCAACTCTGCTGTTTCCAAAACCTTTCTCACTACATCCATTTTTTGTGGGAATCTCCTGAGACTTCCATCTTTGCTCCAGAAGAATCCTGGCTGCTGTGTTAAAATGTGCCAACAAATGTCTCATCTCTTTGGAATAGTTCCCCGGAAAAAATGTTCAATAAAAATAGTTCTGGTTTAAAATGAATCTGTGCTTTTGTGATCTTCTGTAACATTTCATGGATCATATTCCAATAACCTTTCACTGTCTCACATGTCCACCACACATGGAAAAAGGAACCGGTCTGTTTGGTACATTTCCAGCATTTGTTGGACATATTAGGATAAATCTTACATAATTTCTGTGGTGTCAGATACCATCTATAGAACATCTTGTATAAGTTTTCTTTGAAGGTCGCTGACCTAGTTAATTTCACATTAAGTTTCCAAAGTCTCTCCCAATCTTCTAATGCAATATTTTTTGCCCATTGAATCATACAGTCCTTTACATCTTCATCTTGCGTCTTCATTTGAAGCAGAAATGCATATTATTTAGAAATTAACTTTTCTTGTCGACCCACCTCCTCCCTCGCTTTCTGATGACCCTGAAGCAGGGGAAAGTCTCCAAACTGGGGGGCCCCCTGTCCCCAACTGAAGATTGGCAACTATACTCCAGGCACTGCCCCAAAATCTCTAAGAATCTCCCCAAAGCTGAAGTAAAATATTCTTCTGGGCACACAGAATCCCTTCAGAGCATTTCAACGTAGCTCTCTGACTGGTGTCCTGGCCCTACAATGTGCGCTCCTGAGGACTTGAGGGTAGATTTCACTGCCAAAATTGCCACAGCAAGTAGGGTCTTGTCCCTGTAGGTTTGCTTTTCTTTTTCAAAAGGCCCACCCAACACATTTTAGAAGCTGCGTTCTCACGGCGTACGAACTGAGGCCGTGCCACATCGAGAAGCAGTCTCAACAGCAACTGTGTTCCTCTTGGCAGCCGTTGCAGGCTGCTCTACGCCAGCATGGCTTCCACCCCATATGCAAATGTGAAAGGTCAAAAGAGAACCCATGGTTCCCCGCGGCAATCAAATAAATACTTCCAAGGTGCCTCTGCACTCCGCCTCTAAACTTCCAGGCTCGGTGCCTGGAGCCGCAGCAGCACAAATTGTTTCTCTTTCAACAGTTCTCCGCTTTCAAGTGAATATTAGTTCTTGTGAAAGTTGCTGAGTGGATATCCTCGGAGGCTCTGGCTTGGTACACAAATTAGTTTTAGCAAAATGCAGTCGGGGCGCAGCAGTGTTCCCAGACGCTGCCTCTGAACTGCATTTGTTGCGAGGGTAAAGAAGGCAGATGAATCGCTTTGGCTTACATCAAAAATGTTTCTTCTGAGGCTGTCAATGTGGGAACCAATTAGCGCCAGTCTGGGCAAGCGGGGCATTTGTTTTTAATGCTGTGGACACATCACACGGTGTCTGATGCGCGACGCCTCCTTACCCAGTGAAACAGTTACGGATAGCTGGCTCATCCTTTCCCTAATTGCCGGAGGTGGTGATCTGCCACACACTCACACAAACACACACAAATATGGCCCAGCTTGGAACTGAACCAAGAATTCATATCTATGTGAGATTCCAGTTTTAGACAGATTTTGACCAAAAAGGCCTCCTGGGAAATGTAGTCGTGGGACAAGTTATGATGAGAATTGTTCTGGCCCTGCTGGTTGACACCCTGATGGCACCTGGGTATTGGTCACTGTGTGACACAGAGGGTGCTTCCACACAAGAGACTTGCCCCGACCTAGCCACATCTCCCATTCGGATTAAATGTGCAGGATCGCATGAGTATATTTGCCCTCCAAGCCGCACCTGTTTTCACCCAGTCTCCAGACACCGCCGATCCGAATTAAAAAGCCATTTGGATCTTCCTGGTAATTCCCCCCAAATCGCATTTAGGTCACATATTCGCTGGCCATCTGAACACCTGGGCCCGTTCGGGGTCCTCCCCCCCAAACTCCACTCTGAGGAGCGCTTGCGCACTTCTCTGCTTGAGCACACACACCAGGGGACTTTTTAAAAACAACAACAACCCTTTCCATGACCAGTTTGGTGTAGTGGTTAAGTGTGTGGACTCTTGTCTGAGAGAACCGGGTTTGATTCTCCACTCCTCCACCTGCAGCTGCTGGGATGGCCTTGGGTCAGCCATAGCTCTCACGGGAGTTGTCCTTGAAAAGGCAGCTTCTGGGAGAGCTCTCTCAGCACCACCCACATCACAGGGTGTCTGTTGTGGGGGAGGAAGGGAAAGAAAATTTTGTTATATATGGAATTAATCTACTTGATACTACTTCACCCAACAAAGTTCTGTATAACTTGGAATTTCTAATAAACTTATCATATGGTTTTGTTTTTTTTAAAAGGACAGCTTTTGTGAGAGCTCTCTCAGCCCCACCTACCTCACAGGGTGTCTGTTATGGGGGAAGAATATAAAGCAGATTGTAAACCACTCTGAGAGTCTGATTCAGAGAGAAGGGCAGGATATAAATCTGCGGTCTTCTTCTCTTAAGCTCTTATGTCTGGAGCAGTGATGCTCTGTATTCTTGGTGCTTGGGGGGCAAGAGTGGGAGAGTTTCTGGCCCTGCTGATGGACCTCCTGATGGCACCTGGGTTTTGGCCACTGTGTGACACAGAGTATTGGACTGGATGGGCCATTGGCTTGATCCAATATGGCTTCTTTCTTGTTTTTATACTTACTTACAACTGTTGCCTCAAATGCTTTTACAGAGCTCCAGTTCCCAGAATCTTTTACAAATAGTGTTGCCACTTTCCAGATTTGTAAAATCACTTCAGCTATCCCTGAACTTTCTCTTCACAGAGCATGTGGTGAGCTCCAGCCTTTCTTTTGGAGTGCGTTTCAGGGAAATGTGAATGGTACAAATATCGCCAAAAGTAGCTGATTTATCAGGTCACTGTCACCCCTGCTGCTGTGAACTGATTTACAGCGACTATAAAGCTTCCTTGTCTCTTAAAAAAAAATCCCTTAAAAAGCATAATGACACAAGTTATGAATGAGATAAGAACTGGAAAGAGTTCTGAACTGGAGCTATAAAAATGATGAATAATAATATCCTTGTTCCTGATTTCAGAGGCGGCAGGCAAAATATTCCCGCTTTAGGCTGTGAGGTGATGTTTGATTACTTTTTAAGCCTCAGTGTCCTCTGTGGGGATTATTTGTGAGTAGGCATGTGTATGATTTGTGGTTTTACGTGGCTTGCTGTGGAAGCGGCTGAACCTCGTGGCACGATTATCAAGGAGAAATTATTCCGGGTGGGACAATCATGCTCTCTTTTTTTTATAGGGTAATTACATTAATTACCAATGAGATAAAGATCATAAACCAGGCAGCTTGCTAAATGGGTACCAAGTGTATTTATTTAAGTGGGGCCGTTAAGGGGTCGGAGACACAGCATACAGCTTGTTCACATAAATTTGAGGGCGGAATAAATGACTTCACTGTGAAGCAGTTGTGGAGAGATTGTGGGACAATCCCAAAATTAATCTTTGATTACTGGAAGACATATAAGGCTTTCAAATTGCCCTGGCGAGGGTTTCCAGAGATGTGGGTCTTTTGTGGTGTTCATTCTCAGTGTCCTCATGTGAGCACTAACATGCGCCAAAGGTTGTAATGTGGGTGTAATACTAGAGCAGTCTATTGTGAACAGTCACATATATGAATGAATTCTGTGTTGTCCATATGAGGCGTCATGATCCTAGGCCTAGTGCAGCATACAGGCTCCAGGAAAGCCAGTATTAGAGTAGCAACCAGGCCTATATCTCCCAGGATCCCTTCTGTCTCCTCTCTGATTGGGTGGGCAGATGTTGTGTAAGGAAAATTTGCCCAGTGAAGAAAAAAGGGGTGAGACCTGGGAGGAAACAATAATTTATTTATTTATTATTTTATCAAATTTATATCCCGCCCTTCCCTAACGGGCTCAGGAAGGAAAAGGACTAGCTAGAGAGGGAAGTGTGTTCTCTAAAGGCTGAGTTGGAGAGAGGCTGCAGCAGGAGGGATCCCTCATCCAAAAAGGGGTGAGTTGGTTGGAAATCAGAAGGGACTGTGTAGTTAATTGCGTCAGGGCTTTTATTTTCTTTGTACCACCTTTACTGTTTCCTCTTTTTCACTGTTTAAATTACATTAAAATCCACTTGTTTGTCCTTGAGCACTCACAATAAACTTATTATACTGCCTGATTCCTCACCAGTGTTCCCTCTAAGCTGAGTTAGCATGAGCTAGCTCACAGATTTTAAGCCTGCACCTCACACATTTTAGTCTTAGCTCAGGAAGGATGACCCCAGAGCACAATAATTTATGCAGTAGCTCACAACTTTAATACCAGTAGCTCACAAAGTAGAATTTTTACTCACAAGACTCTGTAGCTTGGAGGGAACACTGGTCTTCCCACCTCTTTGGTCATGAAGGAAGGTATTTGCTGAGAAGAAAGACGGAGATGTTGGGTGGGTGCTCTGGGCCCTCCCAGACAGAGTGGTGGCAGCCTGTAGAACCCCTCCATGGTCACTTGTTTGTGACATGAAGTAATATGTCAGCTCTGGGAAACACTTGGTGATTTGGAGGGGGTGGAGCCTAGGGAGGGTGGGGTTTGGGAAGGGGAGGGACCTCAGCAGGGAACAATGCCATAGAGTCCATCTTCTAAAGTGGCCATTTTCTCCAGGGGAACTGATCTTTGTCACTGGGAGATCAGTTGTAATAGCAGGAGATTTTCAGCCATCACCTGGAAGTTGGCAACTCTATGCCAATGAGACCTTGAGAGCCAGTTTAGTGCAGAGCAGTGTTTCCCAAAGTGGACAATATCGCCCCCTGGGGGGCGCTGGAACGATCCAGGGGGGCGGTAGTAGCCTTGGGTGCAATTGGGGGGGGGGGCGATGAATAAAAATAAGGGAGTGGTGGAAGCATAAAGGAAGAAGAGAAGAGAAGAGAAGAGAAGAGAAGAGAAGAGAAGAGAAGAGAAGAGAAGAGAAGAGAAGAGAAGAGAAGAGAAGAGAAGAGAAGAGAAGAGGGTGGTAGGTGTAAAAATATCACATTTTTGGGAGGTATCCAGAATTTCTAATTTAGAGAAAAATTCCCATTAACAAAAATAGAGAGTTCTCTTGTCTGCTACTGAGTGCAAATTCACCCAATTAGGCTAGTAATGAGAACCAGAACTCCTTCCACTTAAAATATAAGAAGGATGCAGTTTATTTACAAGAGAAAATAAAAAATAGATGTTTACAGACAAACAAGAAACACAGAAACAAAAAATCTTACTAGCTATCCTAGCCAATACTCGCTACAGCTAGCAGCTTCTCAAGGTTGCTTGCTGTTTCTCTCTCAGCAATATAGTTCAAGTCAGGACAGTGGAAGCACTGAGGCAATTGCACAAACTTCTCTGAAGAGTTCCAACATGCAGCTTTCTCCTCGCAAGGTTTTTTGCAGAGTGTCAAGCTTCTTACAGTCCTCTGGTTACCAGGTGGTTGCTTCTGTTGATTTTAGCCGACTGCAATGCCCCAGACGCAAGAGTGTCTTCTGCAGGGGCAGCGTGTGGGAGTAGGCAGGGTAGGCGACCGCCTAGGGCCCATCCTGCCAGGGTAGCTCCTGGGTGCCCCCTTACTCTGCCTTCACATATGGCACTTTTCTTCGCAAGGCAAACATTGCCTGTGCTTGTTGGAGGCTTCCAAGGAAGCCTCCAAAGAGAGCCTCATTTTACCGCTGTCTGCTGCTTTCAGGTCTAAAGTGGCTGGGCGGCGGCACCTTCCCATTGCACTAGTCAGAGCTGATGAGCGCAATGGGAAGGTGCTACCCGCCCAGCCGCTTTCAACCCAAAAGCAGTGGGCAGCAGTAAAATGGGGCACTCTTCAGACACTCTAACAAGCACAGACAATATTTGCCCTGTGAAGAAAAGTGGCAGTGCAGCAGTATTTGTGTGCGCTGTTGGAGCTCTTGGCTTGCCTGCTGGCTGGCACAATGATGTCATCACCGGTGTGTGAAGAATATCCCCAGTTAGGAGCACACTGGGAGGAGTGTGCCTAGGATGGCAGAACCCCTAGCACCAGCACTGATCTTCTGCTCCACTTCTTGAGTTTTGATATTTTACTAATCCACTTATATCCCTGACTTGCTGTCAAAGTGCTAGAATTGTGCAACCAATCATTGGTACAAAACAACCAATTTAGCTGGGCCCATCTAGATCTTCTCCCATCAAATACCTGTTAAACTAGATGGCCTCCTGTCAGTTGGAATTGACAGTTCACATGTGTTTACTATTTTACAAGTGTTTACATTAAGAACATGGTCTCTAGGCTTACTTAAGCTGATAGCAACCCACACAAACACCTAGAACTTGCGTATTGTCATTTTCAAGGTAATCATGCACACATGGTTAAGGAAAAGCTCAATTTCTTGACAGGAGGCTTCTGCGACTTGTGGATGGGGTACCATGGCAGTCTAGTCTGCCCTCCCAACCCAATCCTGTAGCTATGACACAGTCATAAAAAACCTAAGCAATGCCCAACTGGCGTTACATCAAAGAAGCCTCTCTTTCTCTATCTCCATAGTAGTAAAGCCTCTTCAAAGAAACTTCCTTATTCTTTCATGTCATTCCGGAAGCAGTTAAGTGTTTCCTGAATTCCCTGAAGCCAGGAGCCCCCTGCTAGCTGCCTGCTTCATTCATTACTTTATGTTTCCCATGCTCTGACCTTACTTCCCATGGAGCTGACTGAGATAAACAGAGATAAACAACTGCTGCTTCAGATATTACTCTAATCTCTGCGCTGCTGATGGTAATTAATGATTTCAAAATTAAAGAAATTGCAAAGGTGGCCTTTTCCCAACTATTCATGTGGGGGTAGGGTTCCCAAATCTGACTCAAGAAATTTCTGGTAATTTTGGGGGTAGAGCCAGGAGACCTTGGGATGGAGCCAGGAGCAAGGTTGTGACAAGCACAATTGAACTCTGAAGGGAGTTCTGGCAATCACATTTAAAGTGACTGCACATTGTTTCAATGCCTTCCTTCTATTTGAAACAATGAAGGATAGGGGCTCCTTCTTTGGGGTCTCATAGAAATGAATCCCCTGGTCCAATCATTTTGAAACTTGGAGGATGTTTGGAGGAGAGGCACCAGATGCTATGCTGAACATTTGGTGCATCTACCTCAAAAAACAGCCCTCCCAGAGCCCCAGATATCCATGGATCAATTCTCCATTATACCGTATTTTTATTTTAATATTATCCTTCGTTATCTTAATTCTCTGTGTATATATCTTTTCAATTTGGAGACTGCAGGGCTGCCAGTTTGTTGGAACTGAATTTATTTGAAAGAGAAATGGATGAGCAAGACTGAGAAGTAGGACTTAACTGAACACAACATTTTGCAAGCCAGAACTAATTGGTGAATTGAATTCAGACAGCCTGTTGCTTTTCCTGTTTACTGCTACATGCATATTTTATCTTGATTGGTTTTGTTGCATTGTTCTGTATGATGGAAGTGATGCGTTGTATACTATATTTCAACTGCTGTTTCCTTCCCTGAGCCAAGTTGCAGGGAGGGTGGGATAATAATTATAAAGAAATTTCAAAAATTCTTTGTGTATGCAAATGTTACTACGGTTGATTTTATAAAATAATTTAAGAATTTCAAGTTTCAAAGTGTCTTCTTTACAACATTTTTGTTTACCCTGTGTGCAAATATGTCACTGCATCTTTTAGTCCACTTCTTGAAGGTAGATTTCCAGGGGGGCACTGAGTAATTTTTTTTTCTGAAAAGGGGCCGTTAGGCCAAATAAGTTTGGGAACCTCTGGTGTAGAGGTTAAGTGCATGGACTCTTATCTGGGAGAACCTGGTTTGATTCCCCACTCCTCCTCTTGCAGCTGCTGGAATGGCCTTGGGTCAGCCATAGCTCTGGCAGAGTTGTCCTTGAAAGGTCAGCTGCTGTAAGAGCTCTCTCAGCCCCACCTACCTCAAAGGGTGTCTGTTGTGGGTGGGGGGGAGGAGGCAAAGGAGATTGACTGTTCTGAGACTCTGAGATTCAGAGTATAGGGTGGGATATAAACCCAATATCTAAATCCAATATATCTTATCAAAATAAACTAGTAAAATTTTGGGAACTGATTCAGAGCCTCTAAAATCATGTCACAGTTTTTAATTTCGGGGTGCGGGGAGGAGTTCAGGACAGATGAGGAAGACCAGATTATTTTGATGTCCCAGATGGTTAGACCAAGGTAACAGTTCTGATACAGATATTTGTAAAATAATTAAAAGTTGTGCCTTTTTTGGAGCAGTGTCCACAGTCTCCCAGCTTTTTCATCACAAGGAAAATCAGTGGTATTTGTTTCCAAGTAAATATGCACAGGATTTAGCCTGAGGTCACTTTGCCCCTTTTCCCTCCCTCCCCATCCCCACCCCAAACAGCAGCAGTTTTTATTACAGCTTTTATTATTACGATATTGTTGGGCATTGAGCCATTGACTCGCTTTCTGAGTTTTTGTCCACACCTTTAGAGGTTTCCCCAAAACTGCTTTGGTAGATACTCTTTCCAGGCCTATCCTACCCAAAGCTGGTTTGCAGAAAGTGAGGCTAGAAGGTGCAGATTTCCACACCTCCCCGCCCACATCCAATCAGGCACCTATTCCACCCCCCCCCCACCACCGTTCCCCCCTCTCCCCACATACTGCTTGGCAGACTTTTTGTCAGGTTTTTTTTTCATTGTCAATTCTTGGTTTAATGCTATACTGTTGAAATACTATAGCAGGGGGTCCAATTCTATGAGCCCCAAAAGAAAGTGCCCCTATCCTTCATTATTTCCTATGGAAGGAAGACATTTAAAAAGGTGTGCTGTCCCTTTAAATGTGATGGCCAGAACTCTCTTGGAGTTCAATCATGCTTGTCACACCCTTGTTCCTGGCTCTGCCCCCAATGTCTCCTGGCTCCACCCCAAAGTCTCCTGGCTCCAGCCCCAAAGTCCCCAGATATTTCTTGAATTGGACTTGACAACCCTAGTTAAGCAAGTTTGGCCACCCCTGTACTATAGTGATATTTCTATTACTGATTTAGCAAAAAAGTCCATCTGAGGAAATGGCAAGCAGGAGAATAGGGGTCCCCAACCTTTTTGAGCCTGTGGGTATATTTGGAATTCTGACACGGCATGATGGGCACAGCAACAAAATAGCTGCCACAGGGGGTGGAGCCAGCCACAAAATGATTGCCACAGCTTAACTTCAATAGCAGTGTAGATCCTTGTGCTGTAGTGACAGCAGCTGCCAAAACAATATATAACAAATCTGCTCACAGCCAATCAAATCTCCAATAGCCAATCAGGAGCCTTGTTGGGCAAAAGCCCTCCCTGGCCCCACCCACTTGGCAGATGCCAGAAAAGGTATCAGCAGATGCCATGGCACCGACGACCGCCACGTTGAGGACCCCCCAGACTAGGGGAAAACATGAAGATCTCTGTGTGACTCTGTTTACTCTGCAAATACTCATTCCCTTTTGCAAAATGAGGAATCACCTTCCTGCCATGTGGTAAGTAACCTATAAGTGAGATTGCTGCAGTATCAGGGCTTTTTTCTTTTAGCAGGAATGCAAAGGAATGCAGTTCCAGATGGCTTCGTGTCAGGGGGTGTGGCCTAATATGCAAATGCATTCCTGCTAGGCTTTTTCTACCAAAAAGCCCTGTGTGAAGCATTGGTGGTGTCAGGGTGTGTGACCTAATATACAAATGAGTTCCTGCTGGGTTTTTCCTACAAAAAAGCCCTGTGTGAAACAATGGTCATGTCAGGGGCGTGTGGCCTAATTTGCAAATGAGTTCCTGCTGGGTTTTCCTACCCCCCCCCCCCTAAAAAAAGCTCTCTGCAGTTCCATGACAGTGGTAATCAGGGCTTTTTATTTTCTTTTTTCAAAGCAGGAATGCACAGGAACGCAGTTCCGGCTGGCTTGGTGTCAGGGTGTGTGGTCTAATATGCAAATAAATTCCTGCTCGGCTTTTTCTATAAAAAGCCCTATGTGAAACAATGGTGACATCAGGGGTGTGTGGCCTAATATGCAAATGAATTCCTGCTGGGCTTTTTCTACCCCAAAAGCCCTGGTGGTAACGATATTCATGCTGAAAGTGACACTGCCCTTCCTGTCTCAGACTCCCCCCCCCCCAAAAAAAAAAGTATCCAGTTTTTCTTGCTGGCTTTTTGCCTTTAAAAAAAGAGTCAACTTTGGCTGCTCTGTCTTTTGAGCTGACCAGTCTGCCTGGCTTCAGTTTTAAAAGGGAGACTCTTCTTTCTTAAGAAAAGCAGCAGTGACTCAGCTTTTTCGGTAAAGGGCTTGAAGTAATTGTAAATGAGGGCAAAGGAGCGGTCAGCCAGAGGATGTTGGGTTGTGACTGGTTTGGGTTAGGAAAGACCTGGAGATTTGAGGAGGGTGGGGTTTTGGGAGGGAAAGAATTTAGTGGAGTCTAATGTCATAGACAATTCAAAATGACTATTTTCTTCAGGTGAACTGAGAACCAGGTTGCTGTAGTGGTTAAGAGTAACGGACTGTAATCTGGAGAGCCGAGTTTGACTCCCCACTCCTCCACATGCAGCTGCTGGCGTGACCTTGGGTCAGTCACAAACAATACTCCCTCTAAGCTGTGGAGTTTTGTGAGCCAAAATTCTAATTGGTGAGCTACTGGCATTAAAGCTGTGAGCTATTGCATAAATTAGTTTGCTCTGGGGCCATTTTTCCTGAGCGAAGACAAAAAGTGTGAGCTGGAGGCTAAAGAACTGTGAGCTAGCTCACACTAACTCAGCTTAGAGGGAACACTGGTTCTCTCAAAGCTGTTCTCCCAAGAGCAGTTATCTCAGAGCTCTTTCAGCCCCACATGCCTCATAGAGTGTTTGTTGTGAGGAGGGGAATGGAAAGAGATTGTAAGTCACTCTGAGACTCTGAGTGAAGGAAAAGAAAAGGTCTCCTGTCGTTCCCGACTCTGGGGTGATGCTGCTTTCACAACATTTTCATGGCAGACTTTTTACGGGGTGGTTTGCCATTGCCTTCCCCAGTCATCTACGCTTTCCCCCCAGCAAGCTGGGGACTCATTTTAGCAACCTCGGAAGGATGGAAGGCTGAGTCAACCTCGAGCCGTCTACCTGAAAACCCAGCTTCCGCCGGGGATTGAACTCAGGTCGTGAGCAGAGCTTAGGACTGCTGTACTGCAGCTTTAACACTCTGCGGGGTATAAATCTAATCTTTTCCTCCTTCTTTGCTTCCACCTCCTCCTCCTCCGTCACCTGGAAATCAGTTGTAATCCCAGAAGATCTCCAGCTACTACCTAGAAGTTGGCAACCCCAGCAAATGAAGGCTTGAGGAAAGGACCTGAAACTCTTCTACCCGTCCAGGACAGCAATTTTGTTACACAGCAAGAAGGCTAGAAAACTAGGCTTCCCAACTTCCAGATGGGGCCAGAATTACAACCACCTCCAGGCTACAGAGATTACTCCCCCTGGAGAAAATGGCAGCTTCATCAGCAGACTCTATGGCAGAGGTGTCAAACTCATTTTTATGAGGGCTGGATCTGACATAAATGAGACCTTGTTGGGCTGAGCTGTGTCAGACCAGGCCATCTGTGTACCTATTTAAGATAGGGTTGCCAATCCCCAGGTGGGGGCAGGGGATCCCCCGGTTTGGAGGCCCTCCCCCCCGCTTCAGGGTCATCAGAAAGCGGGGAGGGGGGAAATGTCTGCAGGGCACTCCCATTACGCAGACCGATTCCCATAGGGAATAATGGAGAATTGATCCACGGGTATGTGGGGCTCCGGGGGGGCCCCTGTTTTTTGAGGTAGAGGCACCAAATTTGCCGCATAGCATCTGGTACCTCTCCTCAAAACACTCTCCAGGTTTCAAAAGGATTGGACCAGGGGATCCAATTTTATGACCCCCAAAAGAAGATGCCCCTATCCTTCATTATTTCTAATGGAGGGAAGGCATTTAAAAGGCGTGCTGTCCCTTTAAATGTGATGGAGTTCCATTGTGCTTGTCATAACCTTGCTCCTGGCTCCACCCCCAAAGTCCCCAAATATTTCTTGAATTGAATTTGGCAACCCTAATTTAAGATTAGGTAGCAGAGATATATAAACTTTATAAAGGACACAGATAAACACAATTAAAGATTCTTTAAAAAAAACTTAAAATAAAACATGCTTAAAACATTAGCACTCGTTGGTCTTAGAAGTGCTTTCTGTGTATCTCTCCTATGGGATCCAGGGAACTGGGCAAAGGAAGTCCTGGCTCTTTCTTTCCTTCCCCGGGGAACCAGGAGGGGGAGGAGCCTCAGCAAATAGAACAGAGAGGGGCTTGGCTCAGTAGCTCTGCTGTGCGATTGAGAGAGCCTGGCAAAGAAAGCTCTCCCTCCCTCCTTCCTCCCCAAGGAAGAAGCTTGCGGAGAGGGCGGGATATAAATGCAAAGTAATAAATAAATAATAAATAAATAAGCTCCAGCCAATGGAAAAAATAGAGACATTGCTCTGTAGTTGCTGTGCGACTGAGCAAGCTTTGCAAAACAAGCTGTGATGCAGAAGGAAGCAAGAGAGAGGGAGAAGATGACAGCCAGTTGCTTGGGGGCCTGATAGGAGCCTTCTGGGGGCCTAATTCATCCCCCAGGCCGCATGTTTCACACCCTTGCTCTATGGCATCCCAAAGATCTAGATGAAATCCATCCCCCGGGCCCCCTTCAGGCACTGCCCCCAAATTTCCAAGAATTTCCCAAGCCAGAGTTCGGCAAATCAGCTAGAAACTGTCTTCAAACCAAGCAGAGGGGGCTCCTTTGATTTTCAAGACCTCCTCCTTTCACCGTGAATGACTGCGAACAGAAGGCTAAATTTCCTCTCCTGCCTTAGTGTGAAATCAAACTATTTGGCCTTGCTCCTGGAGAAGTGCATTAGTGTGGGACAAAACCATGCTAGATCAGGCGACGGGGAGTGCAGATATTAACAAAGCTAATTCGGGGGGTTTTGTATGCATCTCGGGTGTCTCTGTGTGAATGCAATTCAGTAAGGAGCACAGAGGCACGCATGGTTTGTTGGGTTCTTGGATTTCAGACCAGTTCCGTATTTGGACTCCAGCTTCATGTTGTGGCTATGCAGGGCTTTTTTTGTAGCAGGAACTCCTTTGCATATTAGGCCATACAGCCCTGCTGTAGCCAATTCTTCTGGAGCTTACAGTAGGCCCTGTAAGAAGAGCCCTGTAAACTCTTGAAGGATTGGCTACATCAGGGTGTGGCCTAATATGCAAAGGAGTTCCTGCTACAAAAAAAGCCCTGTGGCTATGCACTCAGGAGTTTCTCTCAGGCACCGCGAGGGTTAATGTTTCCAGGCTCAGTCTTATCTCCCCCCCTTTGCCCCCCCATGCATGTAATGCTCTGTGCAAGCACTCCCATGGTTTGTATTCTTATGCTCCCGGAGTGGCGTGTTCATAGCATCTGGTTCCCTGGCAACAGCTTTCATAGGCTCATTCAAAGTCTTTTCTTCTTCAGAAGGCCCCCGCTGTGACACCCCACCACCACCCCTAATCACCATCTTAACCGAGTGTTTAAGATGCAGCTGGTATGAAAAATAATGCGAGCCGAGCTGGAAGGCCTCGGCCTGTATCGTATGTCGCGCACCTGGCCTGGCTGTCTTTCGCGCACTCGTACTGGTTGCACGGGGCAGGTTGGGAAACGGGGGTCTCGGCCTCCTGGGGGCAGATGTTTGGGCCCCAGAGGGAAGAAAAAACAAACCAAAAAAAGAGAAATTCTCTTCAGAAATGATCTTTAGTGGCGTGCAAATCCATGCGCCTTTTGTGTTTCCCTGAATAGTAATTTCCTGTTTCTGGCCAGGGTGGCGGAGAAAACCTCTCTGGTGCTCGTGAGGGTCTGGGGTGGCGGGAGGCTTGTGGGGTGTACAATAAAATCCATATTGTCGAAGTCTTGTCCCCTGACAAGAGGAAAGCGGGGAAAGGGGTAGGGGGGAGGGAGGAATCTCCTCACATATGAATCAGAGAACAATGGGAGTAAAGGGTTCGCTGTTCAGCCACTTCAAGGGCGTGCTTACAAAGAGAAGGCCGGGCCTTTGCAGATCTTGAAGAAGTTGACAGGGAATTTGAGGGGAAAGAGCTCTTCTCCCCCCACCCCCGCCCTCTGGCCTGCAGGCCCTAAAAAAGATCCCTCCTGTATTATGTCTAAAAGAGAGCCCCCATTAATAAACATGGTAATTCAATGCTCCCTTTGCACACATCAGTCGGCCTGGCTTTTTGAAGTGATAGGCCCTGGTTTCATTTTATTTTTCCACTGGGTGGGAGCAGGCTAACCACTTGGCCTCAACTTATGTGACGCTAAAAAGCCCAGCACATTCCAGATGAGTGAGGCAACCCCGGGGTGCGAGGGAAGGAGGGGGGGATCAGGAGCCAAGGACGGGGCGGCTCGGTGTGGAAACTTCCTGCTAGAGGATGTGATTCTGAGTTTCTACTACATTCGATCCCAGCTAGCGAAGAGGCACCTTCAGGTCTTTTGGCAACGTGGCTCATTGTCAGGGGTGGAAGGAAACTGAATTGTCGACAGAATCTGTGTCAAAGTGGGGGTGCCAACCTCCAGGTGGCACCGGGGGATCTTCTATTATTTATTTATTATTTATCACATTAAGTTTCTATCCTGCCCTTACCACAAGCGGACTCAGGGCAGCTAACAACATTCATTTTCACAAGTTAAAACCAATAAAACCCAATAAAATATAATTACAATTTTTAAATTTTCTAAAAAACCATTTCATGGTGCTGCATTGCTATAATATACAATATACAATGTAGGTGAGTTCTTCTTTTCAGACGGTGATCACCTGGTATTCTATATAATGTCGGTGGCAGCTCTCTCCCAGTTAGATATCAAAGGCCTGTCGAAACAATTCGATCTTACAGGTCCTGTGAAAAGTGAAGAGATCCCGCAGGGCTCTTATGGCCTCCGGGAGAACATTCCACAATTCTGGTGCTGCCACCGAGAAGGCCCTAGCTCGCGTCGAACGCAACCTAGCCTCCTTTGGTCCAGGGATGGACAATAGATTTTTTGTCCCTGAACGCAGTGCTCTCTGGGGAATATGTGGAGAAAGGTGGTCCCGCAGATAGGTCTAGGGTTGCCAAATCCAATTCAAGAAATATCTGGGGACTTTGGGGGTGGAGCCAGAAGACTTTGGGGGTGGAGCCAGGAGACATTGGGGTGGAGCCAAGATCAAGGCTGTGACAAGCATAATTGAACTCCAAAGGGAGTTCTGGCCATCACATTTAAAGGGACAGCACACCTTTTCAATTCCTTCCTTCTATAGGAAATAATGAATAATAGGGGCACCTTCTTTTGGGGCTCATAAAATTGGACCCCCTGGTCCAAACTTTTTGAAATGTGGGGGGTATTTTGAGGAGAGGCACTAGATGCTATACTGAAAATTTGGCACCTCTATCCCAAAAAGCAGGCCCCCCAGAGCTCAGATACCCGTGGATCAATTCTCCATGATTTTCTATGGGAATAAATCTCCATAGAGAATAACAGAGTTCCCAGCAGACATTTCCCTCCCTTCCCCCCGCTTTCTGACGACCCTGAAGCGGGGGGAGGGTCTCCAAACCGGGGGATCCCCTGCCCCCACCTGGGGATTGGCAACCCTAGATAGGTCCCTGACCAAAAAGGACTTTAAAGGTCAATACCAACACCTTGAAACGGACTTGGAAGATAATAGGTAGCCATTGCAGCTCTTTCAGCACTGGCCGAATATGCTCCCATCGAGGGAGCCCCATTAACAGCCGTGCCACAGCGTTCTGCACTAGCTGTAGTTTCCGAGTCAGTGTCAAGGATAGCCCCATGTAGAGAGCATTACAATAGATCACCATTGCCAATGGATCACCATTGCTAAGTCATTGTGCTCCAGGAAAGGGGCCAACTGCCGCACCCGCCGAAGATGAAAAAAGGTGGATCTGATAGTGGCTGCTACCTGGGCCTCCATTGTAAGAGAGTACTCAAGGAGCACGCCCAAGCTCTTGAACTTAGGGGCCGGTATTAGTGACACCCCGTCAAGAGCTGGCAGAAGGATCTCCCCCCCTGGACCACCCTGGCTCAGGTACAGAACCTCCGTCTTCGCCGGATTCAGTATCAGCCGACTCAGCCTGAGCCAAGATGCTATGGCTTGCAGAGCCAGGTCTAGATTTTCCGGGGTACAGTCGAATTGGCCACCCATCAGTAGATAGAGCTGGGTGTCGTCTGCATATTGGTGACAACCCAGCCCATACCTCCTGACAATCTGGGCAAGGGGGTGCATATAGATGTTAAATAACATCGGGGACAGAACCGCTCCCTGTGGCACACCACATATAAGTGGGTGCCTTTGGGATGATTCTTCCCCTGTCGCTATCACCACCCTTTGTCCCCGATCTTGGAGAAAGGTCAGCCACTGTAAGGCGGAATTACAACCAATCTTAGGGTTGCCAGCCTCAAGGTGAGGCCTGGAGCTCTCCCGCTTTGACAACTGATCTCCAGCTGGCAGAGATCAGCTCCCCTGGAGAAAATGGCTGCTTGGAAGGGTGGACTCTATGGCATTGCACCATGCTGAAGCCCCTCCCCTCCCCAAATCCCACTCTCTCCCAGATCCACCCCCAAAGTCTCCACGTATTTTCCAACAGAGACCTGGCAACCGTAACTGATCTCCACAGATATCATTTCCCCCAGAGGAAATGGCTGCTTTGGAGGGTCAATTCTATAGTATGAGATAGATTCTAGGGATGAAATCTCTCCCCAAATTCCATATCCTCAACAGGCCTCAAAAGCAGTTTCTCAAGCTGGAGTTGGCAGTTCTGTTCTAAGTGCAAGCTTATAAAGTCAGTGTTCAGCTTCTCTTGTTCCACACTTTTGCCGTCTTCTGAGCATGAAATACAGGTTACTGGGTGTGGGTGTGTAGAAGGTGAATTTCCTTCATAATGCAGGGGTTGGACTAGTTGACTCTGGAAGTCCCTTTCAACTCTATGATTCTATACCCTTTACACTTTCAAACTCAAATCTGCCTTTGGAGTGAACTCTCAGAAGCATCCTTTTAAGTGAAGGTACACATAACCACAAAACTGTTTAACCAAAAACGTGTTGGAGACCTCTTGTACTGGAACTCCTTTGCATATTAGGCCACACACCCCTACTGTAGCCAACCCTCCTGGAGCTTATAGTAGGCCCTGTACTAAGAGCCCTGAAAGCTCTTGGAGGATTGGCTACATCAAGGGGAGTGTGACCTAATATGCAAAGGAGTTCCTGCTACCAAAAAAAAGCCCTGTTGCCAGACTCCAGGTCGGGCCTGAAGATCTCCTAGAATTACAACAGATGCAAAAGAGAAAAGGGTGGGATATAAATCCAATTTCTTCTTCTTCTTCTTCCATTCTTGCCTGACTTTCAAACAAGCCATAGCCCTTGTGGAGAAAGAGAATTAATTGCCCTTTGCCCGCCCTGAGCCAACTGAAAAATGGAGATGTACTTTCAGGTGTGTTGAAAGTTGCCTCCTTCCCACTCACAAACCAAACCTTCAGAGCCCCACAGATTTCCTTGTCTCTGGAGACCACGCAGTAGCTCCATTTTTCTTGTTTAAAAACTGCCTCCAGTTCCCAAGTCCAATTTGTTCACTCTCCCTGTACTGTAGAATAACATCTCTATGCCTTTTCAGAACCCAACCAGCATAATTTATAAGACTCTCATTAATTCTGCATTGTAATTAATAAACCCTCCGGCACCCGAAAAATTTCTGAGCCCTCACGTAGCACTGTCAGATCCGCACACCAGACCTTGAAAATTGACCCAGAACGGAAACCAGCTCCTCACAGAAGCCTGTTGCCGGTGGGAGAGGGAGCGATCCTGTTATCTGCCCTGTTGCTAGAACTTTGGGTCTCGCCTTTTAAAAAAAAACAGCAAAAATTCGTTTCTCTCTCCGTCTCCCTAGGAGTCAATTAAAGAAACGAAAAATTATTACCATTTGAATAAACAATCATTCCTCTGCCTTCCCTCACAGATGCTTATTACTAATGACTAAAAGCCAGAACTAATTAAGTCATCTGATAGCACAAATCCTATTAAGAATGGTGGGGTTTTTTTTTACTTAATTAATTCTCTCCTGAAATCACAGCTGCTTTTAGTCAATGCCAACTGGCTCTATTTATTTATTTATTTTTAAAACCCCTTCAGTGTCTATCCCTCTTTCCTTTCCCAAGTCAGCTAAAATGAATGTTGGTCTCTCAACTGTTGTGTGAGACTTTGCAGACCTTTCTACATATATATTTTCATCAATGAATGGGCCTTGCTTAATAAAGCTGCAAAAATTATACCACAGGGGTCTGGATCAGACCTTTTTTTTTAACCTTGATTCGAAGACCTCAGGGCAGCCGCCATAATTCTCCTCTCCCCTGACTTTTATCCTCACAACAATCCTAGGAGGTAGCATAGCAGGGCTCCCAAGTTCCCACCGGGGGCAGGGGATCCCCCAGTTTGACGGGCCTCAACCAGCCAGCAGGGAGGAGGCCACCAGGGGATTCCCCCCCCCCCCGAAAAGTCTGTTGCCGCATGGCATGATGATGTCACCCAGAAGTGATGTATCACTCCAGGCACGTTGAGCAGGATGCTCTAGGAATTCCCTGGAAACTCTATGGTTTCACGCAGGGATGCTCAAGCAATTTTGAGGAAAACTCTATGGCACCATGGCAGCTGCGGGGGAATTGGCGACCCTATAGCATAGGCTGAGAGAATGTGGCTGGCCTAAAGTCACCTAGCTCTGGGCAAGGAAATTCCTGGAGATTTGGAAGCTAGGTTTGCCAGGTCTGTGTTGGAAAACACTTGGAGATTTTAGGGGTGGATCTGGGAGAGGGCGGGGTTTGGGGAGGGGCCTCAGCATAAGACAATGCCACAGAGTCCACCCTCCAAAGCAGCCATTTTCTCCAGGGGAACTGATCTCTGTAGACTAGTGATGAGGTGTAATTCCACTCCCACCCCCACCCCTGAGACTGGCAACTCCATCTGGCAAGTTTCTATGGCAGAGCAAGCTTTTGAACCCAGATGTTTTCTAACCCCTGCAGTATTTTGTTGGTTTTAAAATATGCAACAGCGGCACCTTTGGCAAAGGTTTTTGAGTCTGTGTGAGAACAGCAGACTATAAATATAGCAAATAAACCTACCAAAAAACCTGTGTTTGGCTTTTTCCTTACTAGCAGTCCAAGTGCATAAATGGAAGGCTTGTTACAATTTAGACTTTTTACACTCAAGAAAGGAGGTCGATTAGCTGAACTTGCCACTCAGGGTTGGGAAGTACCCGGAGATTTTGGGGGTGGAGCCTGAGGAGGGCAGGACAAGCCCGTAGCTACAGGGAGGGGGGCCGGGAGGGGCCAGACCCCATTAATCTTCCCCTTATTTTACCTTTCTGGCCACTCCACTGCTCACCTGCTGCCTTCCTCGCTCATCCACAGCCTTTCTCTCCTGCCTGCTGCCCTTCTCTACTGCCCATTACCTTTCTCAGTCTCCAGCCATCTTTCCCGCCTGCCTTTCTCTCCTTCCTGCTGCCTTCCTTGCCCGCCCACCGCCTTTTCAGTTGCCTGCCGCCTTTCTCGCCTGCCCGCCGCCTTCCTTACCTGCCCGCCACCTTCCTTGCCTGCCCGCCGCCTTCCTCGCCTCAGCCACCTTCCTCACCTGCCTTCTTCGGTTGCCCACCACCTTTCTCACTCACCTGCCCCGTGGCCCCTCACCTAAATTTTTATCCCCTGGGCCTCCCCATCTAAATTTTTCTGGCTATGGGCCTGAGGCAGGATGTGGGGACAGGAGTGAGTCCAATAAAGTATAATGCCATAGAGTCCACCACCCAAAGTGGCTATTTTCTGCAGGTGTACTGATCTCTATTGCCTGGAGATCAGTTATAATATTAGGGGCTCTCCAGTCACCACCTAGACATTGGCAACACAACCATTAGTTCATTAGCTGACCTGTCCAGAGTTTTATGCTCGGCTTCTGTAACGCCAAACCCACACCCCAGGCTGAAAGGAGATATTCAGAGTTTCTTCCTCTAAATGGCGAAAAATGCACCCCTAAATGGATACAGTATTTCTAGGGCCGGTTCTGCCATTAGACAAATTAGGCAATTGCCTAAGGTGCTGGCCTTCTGGGGGTGCCAAATTGGGTGACCTCCATGTGACTTGGTGATGTTATCAGTGCAGGGGAGGGGGGCACCCTCCTCTGTATGGCACCAGAAGATAGCCTTGCCAGTCTAGGACCAGCCCTGGGTGCTTCCGTGCCATCCTGAAAACCAAAACTTGGAACCTACCACGGCCCAAGACATTTGGCATGGATGAAAATAATATTCATAGCATTTCCAATTTCTTTTAAACCCTGCCCCACCATACATATCACATGTCACTGCTATACCACCCTGATTTCTTCTACAAGGTGCTTTTCCAGGGGAAAAGAAAGTGGGCCAAAAAACTCTGCCCATGACTTATTTGTTCATTTATATCCTGACTGTCTCCTCAATGGGACTCCAAAGTGGCTTGCGTCTTTCTCCTTTCCTCTGTTTTATCCTCACAACAACCCTGTAAGGAAGGTGAGGCTGAGAGCGTGTGACTCACCCAAAGTCACCAAGCCAATGTCCATGGCAATGCGAGGATTCGAACCTGGGTCTCCCAGATCCTAGTCCGATATTCTGAGCACTACACCACACTGGCTCATAGTTTTTGGGATCCCACAAGCTATGACTACTTGATGGCAAAATGGCTGGAGCACAGAGCATAGCACCTAGACAGCAGACAGATGGATGATGGTAAACGATAAGTTATTCAACCGTAGTGTAAATGTAACATTCCCTTGAAATCAGCAAGTTTATTTGCACAGTATATTTGAAAGCACCTGGAAAGACAGAGGATGGTGTGGAATTTTTTTCTGCCCCAGAAGGTAGGACCAGAACCGATGGGTTGAAATTAAATCAAAAGAGTTTCCGGCTCAACGTTAGGAAGAACTTCCTGACCTTTAAAGCGGTTCCTCAGTGGAACAGGCTTCCTCAGGAGGTGGTGGGCTCTCCTTCCTTGGAGATTTGTATGCAGAGGCTAGATGGCCATCAGTTCCCTCTAAGCTGCAGAGTCTTGTGAGCAAAAATTGTATTTTGTGAGCTACTGGCATTAAAGTTCTGAGCTACTACATAAATTATTGTGCTCTGGGGTCCTCCTTCCTGAGCTAAGACAAAAATGTGTGAGCTGGAGGCTAAAAATCTGTAAGCTAGTTCACACTGACTCAGCTTAGAGGGAACACTGATGGCCATCTGGCATCAATGAGGATCCTGTGTATTTAGGGGGAAGTATTTGTGAGTTTCCTGCATTGTGCAGGGGGCTGAACTAGATGACTCTGGAGGTCCCTTCCAACTCTATGATTCTATTATTCTAAGATTTGAGCACTGTTTTCCATGATTCTGACTGAATTTCTACTTGTGAAAGGCTTTCCTTGGTGTTATCTCCTTTTTTCAATGGGATATGAAAATAAGCAGTGTCTGTTCTTTTTAAAAAATGTTTCTTTGTGGTTCTGAAGGTTCAAATCACATATAAACAACAATAATGATATCAATAATAATAATATTCAAGACAGTTCTAAGATATGGAAACCGGGCAGTAAAAGAAGTCATGACATTTAAAAGTATAGCAGATTTATTGAGGCATTTGCTTTCACAGGCCACTTTGTTAAAAGTATGAAGTGAAATGTTAGCGAAACATATCGCACAGGGAAATGAAATAAAGTGTTCAACCAGTTCCGAATCAACCAAGAACACTATATTGCAAGAAGAAATAGTCACAGAGGAACACAGGCAAAACTGCAACTATATACACTCTGGCCATGGTTAACCACGCCCCTCTAGCAGGCAACAGTTACTCCTATTGGCTCACTCCAGAATCCTTCATTTGCATCTCTTTGTTGCAAGTCGTTATATGCCTAGCATCCTGAATGGACAGTTCTTGCAGGCTTCAGGATCCTGGTTTGCAAGAAGTGCCTGTCACAAGCTCAGGCAACAAGAACCCTTTGAGATGCAATACATAACAGCAAAGAAGATCCAATGAGGGATAGAGAGGTGAATTAGAACTGGGAAGGCACAGGGTCAGATTCCCACTTACCAGGCTATAAAATTTATAGGTGACTTTAGGCCAGCTCTTCTGTCAGCAAAACCTACCTCACAGGATTGTTCCTGCCAGGATAAAGAGGAGTAGGTGAGAACTATGTGTGTTGCTGTCCTGAACTCCTCTGAAGGAAGGGCTAAAACATAATCAAAAATGCAAAAAATGGGTTAAATGGCCACAGCACCCAATAGAGCCAGTCCTTGACATTTGTATGTGAAACGCAAAAAGTATACAAGATAAGCGGCAGTGACCTCTCCACAATAGCTGTAGCGGGCGATAACTAAGTTATGTTAAGCAATTTAACACCTGTCCTGGCTCAGAGAGGTGCTGTCTCTGTTTAACTCCTGTTTGATACAATCAAGCCTAGGGGTGAACTCTAATCCAGCAATTTGGACTTTCTCTTTGAAGTGCCTTTTGCTGTAGAGTGGCAGCTCTCCAGAGAACAACTGAGGGATCCCTTAGATTTGCACATTTTGATAAGTTTTCTGAATGTTGCCATTTTGGGGGATGTCAAATGCCCATTAAGGTAGATTCAGGTGAATAGCTGTGTTGTTCTGAAACCACAGAACAAAGCTTGAGTCCAGCGGCGCCTTTAAGACCAAAGAAGTGTGTGTGCACGTGACAACTTATTCCCAGAATTAAACCTTGTTGGTTTTTAAATACCCATTAAGATATTTATCAGAGCAGAGTAATACCATTTTATTCCAAGCCGAATGGCAAGAGGGTGTTGCTGACACAGCGACCAGTGTAAATCCCATTGGGGGAGGGCAATGTTTCATCAAATAAAACACTTGCAAACTAATTTATAGCAATCTCATTAAATTGTTGTTGGTCTGAAGGGCAGAGCCCTGATGTTCTTCCACTGGGCACGAGTCCACGCATTCTTGCAGGGGACGGTCTCCAAAGTGTGGAAAGGTGTGATTTGGGGGTATTCCAAAGATTGTGTTTTGGGGCGAAACGTGGACCGATTTCCCGCTAGCCGTACCTTGCTCTCACTCTCCTCTTCTCCGCGGGGCTTCTGTCAGATTTCGCACAAGGTGCCCCGAGGTTGCAACTCCCTCCGCCTCTTTTGCGCAGCAAACAAGATCCTCTAAAAACCGGTTTCTGTTTGCCGCGCAAAAGAGGCAAAGCGAGTTGCGGCCCTGGGGCAGCTTGTGCAAAATCCGCCAGAAGCCTCGCGGAGAAGAAAAGAGTGACAGAAGGGTAAGGCTAGTGGGGAATCAGTCTTGGCCTCAGCTTCCACATGTAGATTTGAACTGGGGGCACCCACTTTTGGGGGCACTTAGCCCAAGAACCGGTCTTTGGATCAAGAAGCATCCCAGATCCACTTGGAGGGCAGAGTCTCCTGAAGGTGGGGGCAGGGGTCATTTTGTAGAAAAGGAGGTGCCGGAGCTCATTAGCACAACTCCTTTGCATAACTCAATTGCATGTGCCACACGCCCCCTGACATCACCGGAAGGTGGACTAAATTATATCAGCTCAGCATCTACCTTAAAATGCTGCTTGAATTAAAATTGCTATAATAAAACCTTACTCCCATCATACTTTTTAAATTACTTTCTCCTATGTTGCCACAGTGGTATGAGGAAGATTTTCTTCTGTTTGCTTTATATGTTTTGCTAATTACCCCAGTTTTGGTGGGGAAAAATATGTGAAAGTTCGTCAAATCTTAGAGTTCAGCAAGATTCTCACAGGGGGTTTGAACAATGGAGCCCAGAATCAAGTATGGGGTGGGGGAGAGAGAGAGAGAAAGAGCAATAAATTTTAGAGGTTCTGGAGCTCCACTCCTTTGAGCTCCTGCCCCAAATGAGACCTGCATGGGAGTATATGATATGTGGCGAACTAAGCCTTATTTTGGGGTGCAGAGCTTTTAAAACTGTCCTCAATATTTGCCATTGGATTTGCGAATAAGGAGCTAGGAGATGCCAATAAGGGACTGGGAACCAACTTCTGCCTCATCAGAAATTCCCTTGTGGGCTTTTACAGCTCTCCCCCTTTTGCAGTGAATTTGGTTTTCTTGCCGTCCACGGCTAGCTTATCAGACACTTTTATGGACAACTTGGTTTTGTGACTGACTTTCTCCCCCTCACCCCCACCTTCCCACATCTGTCAGGGAACAGCCAGACGTCTTGAGGCACCGCTGAAGTGTGGAAACCGGGAAGGAATTTGCATCCTCCCTACAGTGGGTGAGAGAACTTTTGTGTGTGGTGTGTGTGAGAGGGGAAACAAACTGGCCAGGGGAGGCCATTTGGCCGAGTCACCATTTGAAGAAATCCTCACGTGCTTTCCAGGGGTCATTTTGTAGAAAAATAGGTGGTGGAGCTCATTAACATAACTCATTAGCATATACCATCCCTCCACCAGCCAAAAGCAAACCAACACAAGAAAGGAGAGCCCTGGGCAAGCAAGGCCTGCTTGGGCTGGCTAGAGATCCAGCCAGCCCAAGCAGGCCTCACTCACCTGGGGCTCTCCTTGGCTGCCCCCCCACAGTCAAAAGGCCAGCAAGCCATCTGCTGCCTAAAATCACATAAGAAGTGGAGACAGGGTGGTGTGGGCTTCTCCAGGGGTTAATGAGGGCTGCTGGGGGTGTGGCAAAGCCCCTGGTGGCTGGCTGCCCACTCTCCTAATCCAGGGATTGTTATGCAGCTGCACCTGCTATTCAACGAACAAGGCAGATGGGAAAGAGGAGGGGGAACCGTCAGAAAGGTTCAGGAGCTGTGCTCCTGTGAGCTCCTGCTGAATTCAAGGCCTGGTGCTTTCCAAGGTGGGCCAGCCTGCAACTGTGCCCTTGGACATCTTGTTACCCTCTGGACAAATCACACTGACTAACTTCACAGGGGGCTGAAACAAGAAAGAGGTGCCAGAAGAAGAAAAAGAGTGGCAAAAGGAAGACCAGGTTGTGCCCTATTATGCCCCTGCAAGAGAGATAGGGTTGCCAATCTCCAGATGGGACCTGGGGACCTCTCAGAATTACAACTCATCTCCAGACAACAGAGATTTTATTTCAGTTATTAAATTCATTTGTACCCTGTGGGGCTGCAACCCAGTGGCAGAGCATCTGCTTGGCATGCAGAAGGTCCCAGGTTCAATCCCCGGCATAAGAGCATAAGAGAAGCCATGTTGGATCAGGCCAGTGGCCCATCCAGTCCAACACTCTGTGTCACACAGTGGTCATAAAAAAACCAGGTGCCATCAGGAGGTCCATCAGTGGGGCCAGGACACTAAAAGCCCTCACACTGTGCCCCCCACAAAGCACCAAGAATACAGAGCACCACTGCCCCAGAAAGAGAGTTCCAACAATACACTGTGGCTAATAGCCACTGATGGACCTCTGCTCCATATGTTTATCCAATCCCCTCTTGAAGCTGGCTATGCTTGTAGCCACCACCACCTCCTGTGGCAGTGAGTTCCATGTGTTAATCACCCTTTGGGCGAAGAAGTACCGGTACTTCCTTTTATCCATTCTAACCTGACTGCTCAGCAATTTCATTCAGTGTCCACGAGTTCTTGTATTGTGAGAAAGGGAGAAAAGTACTTCTTTCTTTGCCTTCTCTATCCTGTGCATAGTCGACCTTTCTCCAAGCTAAAGAGCCCCAAGTGTTTGTTTTAACCTTTCTTCTTAGGGAAAGTGTTCCATCCCTTTAATCATTCTAGTTGCCCTTTTCTGCATTCCAGTTACCAAGGACCAGGCAGTATATGATGTGGAAGACCTCTGCCTGAGACCCTGGAGAGCTGCTGCCAGTCTGAGTAGACAAGACTGACTTTGAGAGACTGAGGGTCTGATTCAACGAAAGGAAGCTTCATATGCACATCCTGCTTTTCTCCCCAATGGGACCCAAAGCAGTTTATGTAGTTCTCTCCTCTGTTTTCTCCTCAGAACCACCCTTTGAGGTAGGTTAGGCTGAGAGAGTATGACTGGCCCACAGTCCTCCAGTGAGCTTCCATGGCACAAATGGGGATTCAAACTCGGGACTCCCAAATGCTCATCTCTGTTGTTCTTTACCATTACGCTATATCACTTCCTCTGCTTTGAAAGGAAGAATCATAGAATCAAAGAGTTGGAAGGGACCTCCAGGGTCATCTAGTCCAACCCCCTGCACACGCAGGAAACCCACAAATACCTACCCCGAATTCACAGGATCTTCATTGCTGTCAGATGGACATCCAGCCTCTGCTTAAAAACCTCCAAGGAAGGAGAGCCCACCACCTCCTGAGGAAGCTTGTTCCAGTGAGGAGCCGCTCTAACAGTCAGGAAGTTCTTCCTAATGTTCAGCCGGAAACTCTTTTGGTTTAATTTTAACCCATTGGTTCTGGTCCTACCTTCTGAGGTCACAGAAAACAATTCCACGCCATCCTCTAGATCAGGGGTGGCGAATGGTAGCGTTCCAGATGTTTTCTGCCTACAACTCCTATCAGCCCCAGCCAGCATGGCCAATGGCTGGGGCTGATGGGAGTTGTAAGCAAAAAACATCTGGAGAGCTACTGTTGGCCACCCCTGCTCTAGATGACAGCCCTTCAGGTACTTGAAGATGGGTAGAAGAAGACGAAGACTGCAGATTTATATCCTGCCCTTCTCTCTGAATCAGAGTGGCTTACAATCTCCTATATATCATCTCCCCACACAACAGACACCCTGTGAGGTGGGTGGGGCTGAGAGAGCTCTTACAGCAGCTGCCCTTTAAAGGACAACTCCTGTGAGAGCTAAAGCTGACCCAAGGCCATTCCAGCAGCTGCAAGCGGAGGAGTGGGGAATCAAACCCGGTTCTCCCAGATAAGAGTCCACACACCTAACCACTAAACCAAACTGGCTCTAAGCCAAACAGATTTTTTGTGTCCCCCCCCCCCAAAAAAGGTGGGATATCAAAGGGAAAAGGAGGTACGGGAGAATATAAATTCATCTTAAATTATCAAATCCAAACAGAATTCTTAAATTCTAGATTCCACGCTGATTTCCAGGCAACGGTGTCTTCGAACGAATGAGAAAATCTGCTGAGATCTATGCTCTAAAACATGCGACGGAACTGTGCAAAGAAGTCTGTGAAATGGAAAATGTTATAAGACACAGGATTTCCCCCGTTTTTCCCTCACCACCCGCCACGGAACAAGCAAGGACTGGCAGAATTTCCCCTTCTAGTCAACTACGAGTGTGGTGGTTAAAGTGTCAGATTAGGATCTGAGAGACTTAGGTTCGAATTCCCCCTCTGCCACGGAAGCTTGTAGGGTAGCTTTGGGCCAGTCACTCTTTCTCCCAAGATTAGGGTTGCCAGGTCCGACTCAGGAAATATCTGGGGACTTTGGGGGGAGAGCCAGGAGCAAGGGTGTGACAAGCACAAATGAACTCCAAAGGGAGTTTTGGCCATCACATTTAAAGGGACCACAAGCCTGTTAAATGCTGGAGAGCCAGTTTGGTGTAGTGGTTAAGTGTGCGGACTCTTATCTGGGAGAACCAGGTTTGATTCTCCACTCCTCCATTTGCACTTGCTAGCATGGCTTTGGGTCAGCCATAGCTCTGGCAGAGGTTGTCCTTGAAAGGGCAGCTGCTGTGAGAGCCCTCTCCCGCCCCACCCACCTCACAGGGTGTCTGTTGTGGGGGAGGAAGGTAAAGGAGATTGTGAGCTGCTCTGAGACTCTTCGGAGTGGAGGGCGGGATATAAATCCAGTATCATCTTCTTCTTCCCTCCATTTGGAAATAATGAAGGATAGGATAATGAAGAATTCTTTTGGGGCTCATAGAACTGGACCTCCTCTTCCAATCTTTTTGAAACTTGGAGGATATTTTGACAAGAGGGATTGGATGCTAGGCTGAAAATTTGGTGTTTCTACCTCAAAGAAACATCCCCCATCCAGCCCCAGATTATCACAGATCAATTCTCCATTATACTCTATGGGAACTGGTATAATGGAGTGCCCAGCAGCCATTCCCCCCATTTCCCCCTTAAGTGGGGGGAGGGCCTCCAAACTGGGGGACACCCCTGCCCCCACCTGCGGATTGTCAGCCCTAGCTTTGCCCCATTCAAAATAGGCCATTGGGCCTCTCTCAGTTTTATTCTGGAAGGGGCAGTGTTGTTTTTTTTCCTTCAGTAGGAATTCTCCCCGGTGTAAAGATCCAAGATCTGTTAGCCGTTGAAGGTCTGAGCGCTGTGGCTGTTCAGTGTATCTGCCTTGTCGTGCCCACACAAATCCATCTAAATCGGGAGCCTCCGAACGATTTGAACTTTCAGACGCCTTTGGAATTCTGAGATTGGGTGGTGGGTGTGCGCCCACAAAATGGCTGCCATAAAAGGGAATTCAGGAAGTGGCGACAGCTAGAACATAATTGCCCCTTCAGTCACACAGTGAAGATCTTTGTGCTGCAACATTCCAGCTTAAGCTCTCAGAGGATTGGCTAGATCAGGGGTGTGTGGCCTAATATGCAAAGGAGCTCCTGCTAGAATTCCACCCCTGCTCCTCATCCTCTGGCAGAAATTATTACAATGAAGGCAGCCAATAACAAGCTCTGCCTTACAATAGCCCTGCCCACTGTCTGGGAAGCTTGGAGAGTACCAAGCAGGGGCGGATCTAGGGGAGAGCAGAGGGGTCGCTTGCCCCGGGAATGGGGTCCATTCTATTCTATGGGCCCACGAGGGGTGTCATTTTTAAATTTTGCCTCCCTTCAAAAAACTTGTAGATCCAGTCCTGGTGCCAAGGGAAGTACTCAGGGCTTTTTTTTTTTTTTTTTAGCAGGAACTCCTTTGCATCTTAGGCCACACACCCCTGATGTAGCCAGTCCTCCTGGAGCTTACAGTAGGCCCTGTACTAAGAGCCCTGCAAGCTCTTGGAGGATAGACTACATCAGGGGTGTGTGGCCTAATATGCAAAGGAGTTCCTGCTACCAAAAAAGCCCTGAAAGTACTGATGGGCACTGTGTTGAAGAACCCTGGCTAAAAGGAACACTGAAGGCAAAAACAATGTACTTTGTTAGAGCTTGTGTCACATTTTACAATATAGTTTTTAAGGGGTCATAAAATCCATCCATTTTAATAGCAATTATCACAAGGAAGAGCGGAAATAAGCTGCCCCCAATTGCTGCAGATTAGGGTTACTTTTGAATAAGTTCCATTTACGAGAATGGAGAAATATATTTTATTTTATTAACCGTTGGGAGAATTCCGAGCGTTCAGTAAAATGAGAGGCAACGTGAAGGAGAGCGAGTTCTAAAGTAGTTTTTCCATCCACCCACATAATGCCTCTCAGTTCCAGACTTCTCCCCATCCATGGCAAAGGGTGTCGAGTGACATCCATTTTACAGGCTGCCGGTCCCCATGGAATGCTGCTATGCGCAGCTCATAAAACAAGGACAGGAAATGCTAGTTGAAACTTCTACATTTCTTTTTCTTTTTTAAAAAAAATAAAGTATTGCATGACCAGGATCTTTTCTTTTTCAGACATCGTGCTTAAAAAGAAAAAGATTGCATTTTTTTTTTTTACACTTAGGAAGTTTTGCCGTTTTACAGGCTAACATTTGCTCCAGAGAATCAGAGTTTTAGACTTCTGTGCCTCCACACAGGCTAAAAACCAAACCAAACCAAACCCTTTCCCATCTTTTTTTATAAAGTAGCCTTATTTAGTGTGTACATGCCCATGCACAAATACACCCACCCACCTTTCATTTCTTACAGGGACAGTTTTGTCTTTTATGGGAATGTGTAAGTTCTAAAGCAGTCAATCAGCTATAAGGGTCTAAATACCGAGCAGAATTCAACACTGCTACAAAAAGCCCTGGAATTACTGATGGGCACTATGTTGAAGAACCCTGGCTAAAAGGAACACTGAAGGCAAAAACACCAGGCCTCAGTGGGAGCTCACAGGAGCACAGCTTCTGAACCTTTCTGAGAGTTCCACCTCCTTCTGAGAGGTCCACCTCCTTGTCCATTGAATAGTATGTGCAGCTGCATAACAATCCCTGGATGAGCTCCAACACCTATTTTTCTACAAAATGACCCCTGATTAACACCAACGTTTTACCCTGGGCAGTGGGTAACAGGCTTCTTTTAATTCGGTATCTTTGCTATGTTCTTCATTCTCCCTGGCCTGGAACTTTAGCAACTGCTATGCTCTGGGCGGAGGGGTGGGTGTGACAAATAGGGTGTGCAGGAAATTCTTGGAAAGGGGCCATGGAAGACACTTGATCTACTCCATCGTTCAGATAAACATTTGGGAAGCAGTTCAATTCGACTGTCTCCATTGCAGACTCTATTTAAAAAAAAAAAAAAAAGATGATGATTTGGGGCCAGGAAGAGGCCTTTGATGTATATGGAAAAAGTAAAGGAAAAAATTATTGACAGTTAGAAGTCTAGAGAAGTGTGGGTGGTGTGAACTTCAAAAGAATGGGCTTTTAGAAAAAAAACTTTTTTAAAAAAGCCGACCATGGAAAGCCAAGTCATATTTTGTTTTGTTATATGTCGCAAGCGTCAAGTTTCTTGGCCTCATCTGACAGATTTGGATGTCTGCGGAGGATAATCTCAGAGCAGAAAAACGCACCAAATAGGCGCTGCCGTGGTAAACCTTCCCTAAGTAGAAAGAAAATTCTTTGAACGTCTCCATGAAGACAATATGCAAACTGGCAGGTTAGTTAGGAACACACACATTTGTGTGTTAACAAGAAAGCAGGTGAATGTGGGTGGGTTTAAGAGTACTAAGCCCTAACTTGGATGGCTCACGCTAACCCCATCTTATAAAAACATCAGAAGAGCCCTGCTGGATCAGACTAATGGTCCATCTAGTCCAGCATCCTGTCTCACACAGTGGCCAACCAATTCCTCTGGAGGGCCGTCAGAAGGCATGGAGACTGAGGTCTTAAATAAGAACATCAGAAGAGCCCTGCTGGATCAGACCAGTGGTCCATCAGTCTAGTATTCTGTCTCACACAGTGGCCAACAAGGGTTGCCTGGTCCAATTCAAGAAATATCTGGGGACTTTGGGGGTGGATCCAGGAGCAAGGTTGTGACAAACACGATTGAACTCCAAAGGGAGTCTGGCTATCTCATTTCAAGGGACCGCACACCTTCTAAATGCCTTCCCTTCACTGGAAATAATGAAGGATAGAGACCACCCGCCCCCCCAGCTCCAGATCAATTCCCCATTAAACCCTATGGGAATCGGTCTCCATAGGGAATAATGGAGTTCCCAGCAGACATTTCCCTCCCCTCCCCCCGCTTTCTGATGACCCTGAAGCAGGGGGATGGCCTCCAAACCGGGGGAGTCCCTGCCCTCACCTGGGGATTGGCAAACCTAAATCCATCTAATCCAGCATCCTGTCTCACACAGTGGCCAAACAGTTCCACTGGAGGGCCAACAACAGGGCAGAGGCTAAGGCTGTATGTAGGTACTACTGTCTGTTGCAGGGTGGGGGAGTGCTTTTATACAAAAAACACTGCTCTGTATTTACAGCTCAGAGCCTCCTGCCTTCCCGTTTTCCCTGATGAAGAATTGTGCATGGCCCAAAAGCTTGCACCTTCCAAGAGCTTCAGAAATCAGTTCAACGGCAGACATGGACTCATTATGTTGTAGTCTTATTGTCCGGGGCCAATGCAGCATCATCTGGCTGCGATCCAGCACATTCCACAGAATTAGGTGCTCTTAAGCCAGTTGTCTGCGCACAACACTCATGCTAAGCAGAGATGTATTTTGGCAAGCCACACTGTGACACAATGTGCTAGGCTTGCTTCATTCTCAGCCTTTTTTTTTTTTTAACACACAAACACACTTACACAAAACAATCCCTGTATCAAATAAAAAAAAACCTTACTAGCAACCCGACCAAGTTGTGACATGGTTTAGGCACCTCGGATGAACATGTTTTTGCAGGTTGGGGTTTCCTAATACTGAAGAGGGTTGGTTTTCACTTGTCAAAATGTAGGCGGCTCCGGGCCATTCCTTCCTTCAGGTTGGTTTCTAAATTTAAATAAATAAAATTTGTTCCCTGACAAGGTTTGGACAGGAGGGAAAACAAGCTGGATTTCAGCTGTAGCTCAGGAGCATCCAAGACAAATTAGATACCCAGGCCTCAGATTCAGCAGCTCACGGGAGCTGCACCTTTCTGAGGGTTTCCCCTCCTCCTCCCCACCTACCTTGTCCATTGACTAGTAGGTGCAGCTGTATAACAATCCCTGGATTAGGAGAGCAGGCAGCCAGCCAGCCACCAGGGGCTTTGCCACACCCCTAGCAGCCCTCATTAACCCCTGGAGAAGCCCACACCACTCTTTCTCCACTTCTGATGTGATTTTGGGTGGCTTGCTGGCCTAGCCAGCCCAAGCAGGCCTCTCTTACCTGGGGGTCTCCTTTCTTGCATCGGGTTGCTTTTGGCTGGGGGGGCGTCATATGCTAATGAAGCTCCACCACCTACTTTTCTACAAAACGACCCCTCTAGATACCTATTTACTCAAAGATAGATCCAACAGTAGGCAGTTGGTCTGAAGTAGTAGAACAAAATAGGAGTCAATATCACCTTTAAGACCAACTTAGTTTTATTCAGAACGTAAGCTTTCGTGTACTCTAAGCACACTTCATCAGATGAGGAATCCGGCTTCCTCGTCTGAAGTGGGCTTAGAGCACATGAAAGCTTACGTTCTGAATAAAACTAAGTTGGTCTTAAAGGTGACTCCTATTTTGTTCTACTATTTATTCAAAGTCAACAACTCCCAAGTACTTTGGAGAGATGGCAAAGGTAATCTGCCTCTCTGGGGTTGATTAAAAACACAGTGTTTTCCAGTTATCAGGAAGGATCGAGGGGTTGAGGTAAGTCAGTGAAACCTTGAGAGAGATGCAGATGTTGTGTGAAGCCGTGGATGCCTTCAGTCTTGGCTAAACGCTACACTCGTTTCATTCAATGGCTATGATATTTGCCATATTGGAGTGTGGCTGTTCTTAATGCCATTTCCCTTGTTCTCTTTCCTTCAACAATTCACAAAATAAAACCCAGAAACCCAAGCAAACATGTGTATAGAAGAATTGCAGATTTATACCCCGCCCTTCTCTCTGAATCAAAGGCTCAGAGCAGCTTACAATCTCCTATATCTTCTCCCCCCACAACAGACACCCTGAGGTGGGTGGGACTCAAGAGGGCTATCACAGCAGCTGCCCTTTCAAGGACAACCTGTGCACAATGATGTATTTTTTTTAAAAAATAAGCAGTATTATTTGTGCATCACAAATGAATCTATGTAAAATTCAAACAGAAGCTTGCAAACTTGCTGTCAGAGGTTGTTTTTTTTTGTAGCAGGAACTCCTTTGCATATTAGGCCACACACCCCTGATGTAGCCAATCCTCCTGGAGCTTACAGGAAGCCCTGTAAGGTCTTGGAGGATTGGCTACATCAGGGGTGTGTGGCCTAATATGCAAAGGAGTTCCTGCTACAAAAAAAGCCCAGCTTGTTGCTGTGTTCCCAGGCCTAGGAACTATGCCACATGGCACCAAACAACCTCCAGTAACCTCTCTTTAGAATAGAAAGGAGCAACAAGTCTAGTAGTAGCCAATACTCCCCAGTCTAAGCTATGGAGTCTTGTGAGGGAAAAGTCTACTTTGTGAGCTACTCGCACTAAAGTTGTGAGCTCCTGCATAAATTAGTTTGCTCTGGGGTAATTTTTCCTGCGTGAAGACAAAAATGTGTGAGTCAGAGGCTAAAAAACTGTGAGCTAGCTCACACTTACTCAGCTTAGGGGGAACACTGGTAGTAGCACCTTGAAGAGTAGCTCTTTGTGTCACGGTATGAGCTTTTTGTGAGCCACTGCTCCAGTCTTCAGATAAACAGTGGCCGTTTTCCCACTCACGTTTTACTGGCGCCACGACCATCCTGACGCCGGCGAATCTGCCTGGATTTCGCAACAGAAGCGCCGGCGCTCCCAGAAGCGCCGGCGCTTTCCGTCGCTAAGCCAGCGCAAACGTTTTCCTGCATCTTTGCGATTTCCGTTTGCGCTGGCTTAGCGACGGAAGTAGCCGGCGCTTCTGGGAGCGCCGGAGCTTCTGATGCGAAATCCAGGCAGATTTGCCGGCGTCAGGATGGTCGTGGCGCCAGTAAAACGTGAGTGGGAAAACGGCCAGTGACTCACAGAAGACTGTCACAGATTTTGTTAGTCTTTAAGGTGCTAATGAGCTCTTGCACTTTTCTACTGCTACAGACAGACTAAAGAGCTTGGGGCTCTTTAGCTTGGAGAAACATCGACTCAGAGGTGACATGATAGAGGTTTAAAAGATTATGCAAGGGATTGAGAAGATAGAGAAAAAAGTACTTTTCTCCCTTTCTCACAATACGAGAACTCATGGGCACTCAATGAAATTGCTGAGCAGTTGGGTTAGAATGGATAAAAAGAAGTACTTCTTCACCCAAAGGGTGATTAACACATGGAATTCACTGCCACAGGAGGTGGTGGCAGCTACAAGCATAGACAGCTTCAAGAGGGGATTGGCTAAAGATATGGAGCAGAGGTCCATCAGTGGCTATTAGCCACAGCGTGTTGTTGGAACTCTCTGTCTGGGTCAGTGATGCTCTGTATTCTTGGTGCTTGAGGGGGGTCACAGTGGGAGGGCTTCTAGTGTCCTGGCCACACGGGTGGACTTCCTGATGGCACTTGGGTTTTTTGGCCACTGTGTGACACAGAGTGTTGGACTGGATGGGCCATTGGCCTGATCCAACATGGCTTCTCTTATGTTCTTAATGTAACTACTCGTCATCTTGATCTATCTCATTAAGAGCAGATTTCTCAAACTCAAGGAACAAGGCTTTTCTGGGAGTGCTTTTTTTTTTTTGCAAGCTGTGGCACAGGAATGGCTCTTGAGATCACATCGATACCTGAGGATATAAATCCCAGATAAATAAATAAAGGATTCAGGGCTGTGATATTAATCTCCCAAGTCAGCTTTCTTTCAGCCAAGGGCCCCAGTGGTGCAGTAGAATATGAGCTGTAGGGCTAATACCTGTTTCTCTTCTATGGTCGGAACTGAATATTAAGAACATAAGAAGAGCTCTGCTGGATCACACCCGTGGTCCAATTAGTCCAGCCTCCTGTCTCACACAGTAGCCAACCAGAGCAAAGTTTGAATCCTCTCAGGTCTTTAAGATCAACGTTATTCCAGCTTTTGTATGCATGCAAACATCTTTGGACAGCTGATACCCAGAATTAAACATTGTTGGTCTTAAAGGTGATCTTGGACTCAAACTCTGCTCTGCTGTTTTAAACCAACATGGCTACCCACTTGACAGTTGCTAACCAGTTCCCCTGGAGGCCCAACAACAGGCCATAGATGCCGAGGCCATCCCGATGTTGCCTCTGGACACTGGGATTCAGAGGTTGACAGCCTCTGAACATGTTTCCCTTTAGTCACTGTGGTTAGTAGCCACTGTTAAGACTTCTCCTTCATGAATCTGTGTGATATTGTTCCTAGAGAACACTTCCAGCTAATTTGCAGGGCCTTCGTGGACCTGATTGGCAGAAAGGCAGGAGATAAACTCAGTAAATTAAATTGATAAGATTCCCTCAGTGTTATCAGCTTAAGAAAATAAGAGAAGCCATGCTGGATCAGGCCAATGGCCCATCCAGTCCAACATTCTGTGTCACACAGTGGCCAAAAAAACCAAATGCCATCAGGAGGTCCACCAGTGGGGCCAGCTTGGTGGTCCATACAGTTGTCTTAGCATGAATGGGAGATTCCCACACTGCTGGAACCTTATAATGTATCGCTTCACCATCTTTTAAATGGTTTTAAGCCATTTGTTGTGATAATTTTTAATGGTTCTGTAAAATCTGTTGTTATCCACCTTGAGCCCGCTTGTGAGGAGAGTGTGATATAAATCAAACAAATAAAATGAAACCTCATTAACATGCAGAAGAAAGGGGACAAGCCTCAGGGTAAGAAGACAGGCTTTCTGAGTGGCCACTTAATTTTTTTTTGTAGAAGTAGAACTAAATATTCCAGTACTGGAGAGAACAAATGATAGCCCTTAAAGAATAAAAACATTAAAAATAATATATATATTTAAATCTAGAAAATGGGATGGTGCTTCTGTGGAGGCCATGTTTGTTTACCTGCCCTTTTTTGGAGGGAAAAACCCAGAGGGACATATCCACAAGGCCATGTTAGAGCAGGAAATATTACGACCACCAATGTTCCCTCTAAGCTGAGTTAGTGTGAGCTAGCTCGCATATTTTTGGCTTCCAGCTCACACATTTTAATCTTAGCTCAGGAAATATAGTCCCAGAGCAAATTAATTTATGCAGCAGCTCACAACTTTAATGCCAGTAGCTCACAAAGTAGAATTTTTGCTCACAAGACTCCATGTCTTAGAAGGAACATTGATGACCACTACTCTTTATAATAATGAAATATAGCTTTTTCAGGGCTTTTTTTCTAGCAGGAACTCCTTTGCGTATTAAGCCACACATCCCTGATGTTAGCCAATCTTCCAAGAGCTTCCAGAGCTCTTCTTACAGGGCCTACTGTAAGCTCTTGGAGGATTGGCTACATCAGGGGTGCGTGGCCTAATACGCAAAGGAGTTCCTGCTACAAAAAAAGACAGCCTTTTTTTAAAAGCTCAAAAATGGTGTGGGGAACCAGCCAAAAGAACTGTTTTCATCCCATTATGAATAAGTCATTTGTATAGGAAATGTTGCTGGCAACCAAAGATCCAGTTAATTCATGCCGTAGGTAGTATTCCCAGGGGTGGAATTCTATAAGAGCTCCTTTGCATATTAGGCCACACCCCCTTATGTAGCCAATCCTCCAAGACCTTACAAGGCTCTTTTTTGTAAGATCTTGGAGGATCAGCTACATCAGGGGTGTGTCGCCTAATATGCAAAGGAGCTCCTGCTAGAATTCCACCCGAGTATTTCACATTATGTTTGTGTGTGAAAGTTGGACAGTGAAGAAAGCTGAAAGGAAAATAGATTCCTTGGAAACATGGCATTTGAGGAGAGTTACAGATACTGTGAACCATCCAAAATACCAATGTGGGTTCCAGATAAGATCAAACCTGAGCTCTACCCAGAAACAAAAACGACTAAATTGAGGCTAGTATACTTTGGTCCCATGAGAAGACAACTCACTGGAAAAGACGATCATGCTTGGGAAAGTCGAAGGCAGCAGAAAAAGAGGAAGACCCAACACGAACGAACTGACTCAGAGAAGGAAGTCTGAAGCAGCAGAACAAAGTCTGAGTCCAGTGGTACCTTGAAGACCAATGAAGGTTATTGTGCTTTTGTACAAGCTTTTGTGTGCATGCCAAGAAGCGTGCATTCTCACAAAAGCTTATACCCAGAATAAAATTTTGCTGGTCACCAAAGTGCCACTGGGCTCAAACTTTGTTCTGTTAATTCACAGTCACCGTAAGTCAAAAGGGACTTAACGGCATTACTCTCACACTCTTGCACAGCTGGAATCCTCACAGCAGCAAGAAATACACAGGACGAGGCATCTCTAACAGCCCAAAAGAGCATTTCTAGTGTTGTGAAAATACAATCTGTCAATGGAAACCCAGCCTTAAAGGGAAACCTTCAACATCCCAGGCAACACACGAGAAAGATCTGGGTTTTTGTAGCAGGAACTCCTTTGCATATTGGGCCACACACCCCTGATGTAGCCAATCCTCCAAGAGCTAACAGAAAGCCCTGTTAGCTCTTGGAGGATTGGCTACATCAAGGGTGTGTGGCCTAATATGCAAAAGAGTTCCTGCTACAACCCCCCCCCCCGATTATTGTATTAAAAACCCATTAACTGGGAAGAGTCTAAAACAGAGGTGGCCACCCTGTCAGCTGACTTGGAGAATGTATTTAAAGTTGCTTTCTTTCCACCTCTTCCCCATCTATTTGCCTTCCTTCCTCGTGGCTCTCAAACACCTGATGTTAATGTCTTGTGGCTCTCAAACTGACATTCATGTCTTGCAGCTCTCAAACATCTGACATTTATTTTATGTGGCTCTTTAAGCAAGTTCGGCCATCCCAGTCTAAAACATAATTCAAAGGGTGCATTCACACAGCGATTGTTTGCAGGTGGATTTTGCTCTTCACAGTAAAAATCTAGTTGCAAAGCACGTTATTTAGTGTGCGTGGATGCACCAAAAGAAATTTCTTTTATTTCTTCACATTTCTATCTCGCCCTCCCCATAGGGGCTTGGGCCGGGTCACATCAAATAAAACAAATTACATATTTCTAAAATGACTAAGCATAAAACCAAACAAACCAAGTTACTAATTAAAATCCACTAATCGAGACACACATTTGAGAGACAGTATGTCCTAGTGGAAAGAGTCTGGAGCACATTTGGTGTGGGTTCCAATTCCTACTTGAAGCTTTCTGAATCACCTTACACTAGTCTATCTCTAGTCTATCACTAGTCAGACAGATCAACATACTTCTCTGATAAGGGTTAGGCACATGGTTACCAGCACTTCAGCTCACTCAGGAAAGGGAGACTCAGAAATGTAATACAGCAAGACAGAACCATGAGGGGTTCTTTAGCTTGGAGTTACTTGGAGTAACATTCAAGTTACTGAATCTAGTCTATTCTGGTATTTTTTAAAGTCTCCCTAACTCTAAAGACCTGCACTGCACCATCCACACGGTATTTACCATCAAAGCACTGCAAACTTGAGGACTCTGAAGAGGTGGCATAGAAAGCCAGTTTGGTGCAGTGGTTAAATGTGGACTCTTATCTGGGAGAACCGGGTTTGATTCTCCACTCCTCCACTTGCAGCTGCTGGAATGTCCTTGGGTCATCCAGAGCTCTTGCAGAGCTGTCCTTGAAAGGGCAGCTTCTGGGAGAGCTCTCTCAGCCCCACCCATCTCACAGGGTGTCTGTTGTTGGGGAAGATGAAGGAGATTGTAAGCCACTCTGATTCAGAGCGGAGGGTGGGATATAAATCCAATATTTTAAAAATGTTCTAAACTGTAATCTCTGCAACAGAGCACAATGCTTACACATAGGGGTAGAATGTTATCAGGAGCTCCTTTGCATATTAGGCCACACCCCCTGATGTAGCCAATCCTCCAAGAGCTTACAAAAAAGAGCACACATCAGGGAGTGTGGCCTAACATGCAAAGAAGCTCCTGCTAGAGTTCCACCCCTGCTTACACACAAAGCCGTGATGAAATGGTATAAACCCCAATAAACTATTATCTGAATTCTGTGGTAACATTTCAAAGAAATGAAGTGGCGTTGGTGCAGGTTGTCCTCTAGTAAAGGGAAAGAATTACCTGGGAGTTTAGTCAACCTGTGGGTGATTACTCAGGAACCCTAAATTCCTTGGGACTCAAGGCCATGACCTAAACATGCTTCGCTCACATTGTACCATTGAACTCAGCAGGAGTTTAATTCAGAGGAAACGTATTTAGAATTGCAAACAAGAATGGAGACATGGAAAGATCAAATCCAGGCAAAACGATAAAGAGGTAAGAGCTGAGAATTATTTTAAGGAGTTACAAAAGCAAAAATTGATTTCCCTCTTCCCAATTTTTACTAAATCTCCCCCTTCCTTCCAGAATCTGTGTGTAACCCCATGTGGTACTTTAAAAGTGGGTGAACTCAAAGGATTGCCACTCTTACAGAGAAGGGTAGGCGCACACACCCCACAAATAAAAGAACTTGTATTAAGCAATTTCCTTAACACGACTGGCAGACAGAAGGAAAGTTCTGGAAGTCGAAGGCTATGTTCTTGAGCAACTGCTTCATTTTGAAGATCAAATCACAATGGGATTCTAATCCGGGCTTGTGAGCAAGAAACAAAGCCCAGTTTTGTTACTAAACATTGATGTCACAACAAAATTTGGTCGCTCAAGACAGAGGACTTCCTGGTTTAGAAATCCTTCAGTTCTCTTTGGGAGGGGAAGAGAAGGGAGAGACAGAAAGATAAACAAGGACTGCTCTTCTGGATTTGCTGTGATGTCTGAATACAGCCTCGCCTTCAAAACTAAACTTAAAAGTTTGATGCCACTTTGACTTAGCAGATGTTTGCCTGTGAAATCTTACACAGCTTTACACCCTTCTAATTGCACTGAGATCAAGGGGCTTAGAAAAGGAGCAAATCTATTTGGAATTAAGACACCTAAGCAACATAGGATAAGGAACAAGAGAACATTATAGGGGACTTTAAAATAAAAAAAGATTTTTAAAAACTACACTGTATTAAAAATCCATTTATTTTGTGTTCTGTACATATGATGAAAATGGGTCTTACACAGACCTTTGAAAACAAAAAAAAAGTCAAGTAAAAACATAAATACATATATATTTTCTTACAAAATGTGAGATTTACAAAATATACATACTGCACTTTCAGCTTGTCTTGTGCACATTTAAATGGAGAAAAAAAAGAAAACATACCAGGAGCAAGGAACCCTGAAAAGCAATTATATGGCAAAATTAGAGGGCTATTTTGCTCCCTGCTTCATCTTCAAACGCCTACATCCTGCCTCCACCCTCTTTTGATAGCTGTCCAGTTCTCCTTCCTAAAGAAGATTTTAAAACAAGAATTTGATCTCCATTTTTTTTTAAAAAGAGGAATCGATCACAGTCCTTATGAGTGATGGGGAAACAGAAGCAAGGCATGTTAAAATCCACAGTTCTCCAATTAGTTTTCATGGGTGGGGGGGGGAAGCCAAGCCCTTTAGGTTCACAATAGCCAATTTGAAAAAACTGGGTGGGGCGGGGGGAGACGCTAAATTAATTTTCCCTTCAGGTGCTTTTCATATTCTATCTTCAAGACAACCCCTTTTCTTCTCCAGGTCTCTTAAATCACATTTTTCAATCAATTGCTTCTAATCAGCAATCCCCTTTCAGGAGATGTCACACATAAGGATGCATTTAAAAAAAAAAAAAAAAAGGAGTTGCATTTTTATTTTGGCAGGACAAGCTGATGACATCATAAAGTGTTTGTGTTTTCAAAGTCCAGAAAACTGATTTGAAAATAAAAAGAAATGCACATCTTAAGGACATGCTGAACTACTGTACCGTCCTGATCCCTGACCTGGGGGGAATTATTTGCGGTCATGTCAATCAACAGAATGTCAATTACTCAGGATGGGTGTCATTCCATAGGAAGCACGCCAGATCCTATACGTGTTTACTTAGAAGCTCTGCAGCCCAGTTCAATGGGACTTGCTTCCAAGCAAACATGCACCAGATCACAGCCTTTAATTGTTAGATCCCAGTCCAGCAGCAAGAGTTTCAGGGTATGAGCTTTTACCTCCCTGTCAGATAGGAGCAGGAATGGAAATATCTGAGTCTTCTTATCCTAACTGAGCCCCCCCCCCCCCACCGTGCAGAAAATATGCAGCCAAGTTGTTCCCCAAGTCTTCTGCAAAACAGTCACGGGGATCTAGCAGAGCATTAAGCATACAACCCCCAAAGGCTTTTCCCAAGCGCACAAAAATGGAGCGCCCCCCCCCCCTTTGCCAGAGATCCGCTTTGTTGCCAAATAACCTAATCCTTCTTTTCCTGTATCAAAGGGCAAGATATAATTAAACAGGAAAATGGAGGCTTGTGGAAAAGAAAGGAGATATTTATCCGTGCTTGTTTTACAGATTTTTCGAGGCGGGTTGTTTTGTCAGGTGTTCTGAATTAAAGCAGTCTTTTTTTAAAAAAGGGGGTGGGGGAGGTAGGTCTCGGATTTCCTTCGGGTTAGACAGACTTCCCTCCCCCCCTCCGAATTCCAAAGGAATGTGGAACGGGCAGGAGCAATGGCTGAACCTCCCCAAATTCTTTTGTTAAGTTTGCCCATAAAAACCCGATCCTGTGCTTATGCTAGGGGAGCAGTGGGGGGGGGGGACCACGCTTCTGTTTCTTTGTGCCCGCCAACAAAAGGCCAGAGAGTAAAGACCATTCTCCCGAAAAAAAACCCAACATGTCACCCAGATAGAAGCTCTTCTTTCCCCTCCTTCCCTGCCCCTCCCCAAATCCTCACAACACTCTGCCAAGGGAGGATTCCACTGGAAAGAAAACTTTTAAAACTGCAGTTGAAGGAAGTTTCTTTTTTTTCCTTCGCCTCCTCCATCCCCATCTTGTGTGTATTCCCTCAGAAGTTAGGTCCCATGGAGATCCACGCTCCAGATTCCCCAGTTAGGGTGAATGAAACTTTAGCCCAAATATATAGGGAGCCCCAAAAAGGTTTAAATCAGGGGTTTCAACAGAAACAAATAACAGAAAAGTAGTGCCCGCCTATGATTTTACAGAGGATTATTAGATTTAGGGCTTCTTTGTAGCAGGAACTCCTTTGCCTATTAGGCCACACACCCCTGATGTAGCCAATCCTCCCGGAGCTTACAGTAGGCCCTGTACTATGAGCCCCGTAAGCTCTTGGGAGGATTGGCTACATCAGGGGTGTGTGGCCTAATAGGCAAAGGAGTTCCGGCTACAAAAAAAGGCCTGGATTTAAGGAACCTTCAACCTATCCAGGCGACAATCCAAGGGGAATGAGATAGGGTTGCCAATCTCCAGGTGGTGGCTGTAGACCATCCCCCCCAAATTATAACTGATCTCCAAGTGACAAAGATCAGCCTGCCTGGAGAAATTGGCACACTTTGGAAAGTGGACTCTATGGCCTGAAGTCCTTCCCCTCCCTGAATCCTGTCCTCTTCAAGCCCTTCCCCCCCCCCCAAAAAAATCTCCTCTCAGCCTGGAGGTGGCAACCCGAGATGTGAGGCCACTTTTTGTAAGAGGCGCAAGTCCCACCCACCCTTCTCCGACTCCCATTCCTGGCCTGAGAATTCCAGCGTTTTCCCTTTGAGCAGACCCTGTGGAACTTAGGTTCAAAGAACTTAAAAAAGCACCCCCCCCCAAAAAAAAACAACAAACAAACTTGAAGGAAGATCCTTTGCAAGGTGAGAAATGTACTGTCTCCAAGAACAGTCTTCACAAGGACACTTAAATTCTGCGCAATTCCTACTTGGCCAAGGAGGAAAACCAAGTCAGGAGGCTCTTTGCACACATATTTTTTTTTTGTTCTCTGTTGGTTAAGAAGGCAGATTTTGGAGACTCCACCTCCCCCCTTCTACCCCATTTTCCTTCTTGTGTCTCCCCCACAAGAAACCAAGAGCACCCACGGGAAAAGGGGTGGGGGGGGGAACTCTCATACCGCCGTCTCCCCTTTGCTGCCCGTGCGGAGCCTGTGGTAGAAGCGCCGCCAGGACTGGAGCGTCTTGCCAGTCCAAATCCAGAAGCCCGTGGTGATGCCCACGATCATGGTCATGAGGTACTTGATGACGAAGACGGTGAAATCAGGGCTCATGGGGGCAAAGTTGGTGGGGCAAGCGATGGCGTAGCTCTTGCAGGTCTGGAGGAGCCACGTCTTCTCCCACGAGTCCCGGAAGGCCTGCTCGTAGAAGTAGCAGGCCAGGACGATGGTGGCGGGCACGGTGTAGAGGACGCTGAAGACCCCAATCCTCACCATCAGCTTCTCCAGCTTCTCCGTCTTGGTGCCGTCGTGCTTCATGATGGTCCGGATGCGGAAGAGGGAGACGAAGCCAGCCAGCAGGAAGGAGGTGCCGATGAAGAGGTAGACGAAGAGCGGGGCCAGGACGAAGCCGCGCAGGGCGTCCACGCTGTAGATGCCCACGTAGCAGACGCCGCTCAGCAGGTCCCCGTCCACCTGCCCCATGGCCAGGATGGTGATGGTCTTGACGGCGGGCACAGCCCAGGCGGCCAGGTGGAAGTACTGGGAGTTGGCCTCAATGGCCTCGTGGCCCCACTTCATGCCGGCCGCCAGGAACCAGGTGAGGGAGAGGATGACCCACCAGATGGAGCTGGCCATGCCGAAGAAGTAGAGGATCATGAAGAGGATGGTGCAGCCCTCCTTCTTGGTGCCCTGCACCACGGTGCGGTAGCCGTCCTCAGAGAAGCGCTCCACGCACACCACCTTGTCCTCCAGCAGGAAGCCGGCGACGTAGGCCACGGCCACCATGAAGTAGCAGCCCGAGAGGAAGATGATGGGCCTCTCGGGGTAGCTGAAGCGCCTCATGTCCACCAGGTAGGTCAAGACGGTGAAGAGGGTGGAGGCGCAGCACAGGAAGGACCAGACGCCCACCAGGAGGCGGGCGAAGCGCACCTCGGCCTCCTTGAAGTACATCAGGCCGTTGGGCAGGTCGGGCTCGCAGGGGGCCCCGCAGTCCCGCTCCCCCAGGAAGCGGTAGCCCAGGTAGGGGGGCACCTTCAGCTGGCGCGGGCAGGAGAAGGCGTAGCCGGAGGGGGGCAGGGGGTGGGCCGGGGGGTGGGGTAAGGAGGGGGTGGGGTAGGCCGTGGCACCCCCGGGGCCGCCCCCCGCAGCCCCCCCGCCGCCGCCGGAGGTGTCCGAGGTGTTTTGGCCCACGCAGATCTCGCCTGCCCCGTGCACCGGGAAGTTCTCGCAGCGGAGGCGCTCGGGCCACTGGAAGCCGAACTTGTTCATGAGGGCCTCGCAGCCCTGGCGGGCCCGCTCGCAGAGGGAGCGGCAGGGGGGGATGGCCTGCTCGAGGACGGTGCAGACGGGGGCGTACATGGAGCAGAGGAAGAAGCGCAGCTCCGGCGAGCACTGCACCTTGACCAGCGGGTAGAACTGGTGCACCTCCAGCCCCGCGTCCTCCTGGTTGGTGTGGCCAAGCAGATTGGGCAGGATGGTCTGGTTGTAGGCGATGTCGGTGCACAGCGGGATGGAGATGGGCTGGCAGAAGCCGTGGTCCGGCACCGAGATGCCCTTCTCGCCTTGGTACGGCTGGGCCCCGACGCCCCCCAAGAGAGCGCCCGCCAAGAGCGCCAGGAGGCCCCACCGGGCCTCAGCCGAGGCCTCTCCAACCCGGGAGCGCATGATCCAGCCAGGCAGGGCGCCCCCCTCGACGGGCAGCGCGCACTAGGCGAGGGAGGAGGGCAGGCGGCGTCTCAGGGCGCACAGGCGCGGGGCGACAAGGGCATCGGGGCGCCCCCCGAGGGCTCCCGCACCGGCCGGGCTGCTGGCTCCGCGTTCCTGGGCGGGGGAAGCTGGGAGGAGGAGGCGGCGGCGGCGGCGCTTGCCAAACCGGCTCTGGGGCTCAGAGCTCGCCAAGAGCCGTCGGGAAGGGGGGGGGGGGGGGAGAAAGCGCCTTTTCTGCAGCCCCGGATCAGGGTCTCTCCTTCTTCCCCCAGTACCTGCAGGGGGCAAAGCCTCCCGTCGGTCCCCGAAGCAGTTCCAACTCGGGCTCTCTCCAAAGAAAACTTTCCTTCGGGGGGCGCGGAAGAGGGAGGTGAAAGTCGGGCTGCGTCGGCTGCCAAGTCCTCCCCGCAGCGGTTTCCACGCGCCTCTGCTTTCCCTCCCTGCGCGCAACGGCTCTCAATCCATCCAAAGTCCCAGGCGTTAAGGGAGGCTGGCGGGGCTTGAGCTGGGATCCGTGTATCCGGGGGGGGGGGGGCGGTCGTCTGAAACGATCCTTTCACAGAAAATTTTAAAAATCCAAATCGAGCGGCTGCCTGCTTCTCTCGCCGCTTCCCCGGATCCCGGCGGAGAGGCGCCCCAAACCTCTCCGGCGCTTGGAAGAAGCACGATCTCTCCGAGGGAGATGCGCAAAAACGCAGCTTTCCCAACCCCGCAAAAAAAGAGCAGGCGACCCTATATGGCGTGGAGGCTCCCCGGCCGCTCCGCCCCCCTCCAGTCCCTGCCCCATTCACAAACCCGGCGGTGGGCAGGCCCTCGCCAGCCCCGCGCTCGCCAATGGAAAGCTGCGAGCCTCGGCACGCTTCCGGAGCCGATTGGACTGGGGGAAAGAGAGAAAGGCTGGCGGGAGCAGGGGGCGGGCACGGGAGGGAGGGAGGCGACGGGGCGGCCCTTGGCTGGAGAGGGAGGGAGGGAGAGATCCAGCCGGTGGAAGCCTTGCTGCAAAGGAAGTTTGGGTAGACTTTGTGGCATGGAGGACGCAGGAGGAAAGTTGGAGGGGGGAGCCCGGCCCCGTCGTGGGTTCTCCCCTCCTCTCCAGCTCTTGTCCCTCTGCGAGAACCGAATCGGGCGCCTGGCTGGTTTGCATGGAACTGGCGTCCTGCCAGTCCGAGCCGGGAGACCCCCTCGAGTAAACAGCTTGGAAGATGGGTGTGTGTGTGTGTGTTAAAAAGCACGCCTTTCTTGTTGTGCTTTGTTTCGTAAAGGTTGATTGGCCTTTAAAATACAAAGGAAGAGCTGGCGAGCAAACGGCAGGTTTCAGTGGACCGGAGCTTGCAAGCTAGTTGAGCGTGTTGTTCGCGGTGTGTGTGTGTCCCCTCGGGTGCGTTCACACTACACTGAATAATGTCTTTTGCAAGTGGATTTTTGGAGTTCTTACGCAGTAAAAACTCAGTTGCAAAACACATTAGTGTAGTGTGAACGCACCCCATTTGTGTGTGTGTGAGCGAGCGAGAGAGAGAGATTTGATCCCTGGAATTCCTTTCTGGAAGAACAATGGTTGCTTGGAAAAGGAAAGGTCTTGGGTCACCTTTCAAAAAACTGAAGCGCCGCAAGGCTCTGGTTTTGGGCTGCCTCGTGGACTCCCCCCTCGGGAAGAGACAAATTGCCAGCGCCTACTCCTGAGTAGCCCCCTTCAGAATCTTTCTTGGCTAAAGGAGATTTTTTTTTTGTTACTTTGCTCAAGAAGATCTGCCATGATTTCCCCCACACTGTAGCTCTGATCTACTAAACAGATAACGCCAGAAAGCAAGGTCTAAAGGCTTTCCTTCAAACAGTCTGGGTTGCAGTTTGCTAAGGTTGCCAACCTCCAGATGGCACCTGGAGATCTCGCCCTGTTACAGTTGATCTCCAAATGATCAAAATCAGTCCCCCCCTGGAGATAGAGATACCAATCCCCACATGGAGACCCTCCCTCTGCTTCAGGGTCATCAGGAAACGGGTGTGGGGAGGAGGGGAATGTCTGCTGGGCACTCCATTATTCCCCGTGGAGACCGATTCCCATAGGTTGTAATTGAGAATTGATCCATGGGTATCTCGGGGGACTGTTTTTTGAGGTAGAGGCACCAAATTTTCAGTATTGCTTCTGATGCCTCTCCCCAAAATACTCTCCAAGTTTCAAAAAGATTCGCCCAGGGGGTCCTATTCTATGAACCCACAAAGAAGGTGTCCCTATTCTTCATTATTTCCAATGGAGGGAAGGCATTTAAAAGGAGCATGGTCCCTTAAATGTGATGGCCAGCACTCCCTTTGGAGTTCAATGATGCTTGTCACACCTGTGCTCCTGGCTCCACCCCAAAGTCTCCTGGCTCCACCCCCAAAGTTCCCAGATATTTAGTTAATTGGACCTGGCAACCCTATCTGGGGAAAATAGCTGCTTCGGTTGGTGGACTGTAGGGCATTATAGCCTGCAGAAGTCCCACCCCAACCACCCCCCTCCAGGCTCCACCCGCAAAATCTTCAGGTATTTTCCAGCCCAGAGGTGGCAACCCCATCGTCGTCTTTAGTCTCATTTTGCAGCCATGATCAGAATTGTTGAACAAAATTTGAGCCCAGTGGCACCTTTTAAGACCAACAAAGTTCCATTCTGGTCTGAAAAGTGCTACTGGACTCAAACCTTTCTGTTGCTTTAGACCAGCGGCCCCCAACCTTTTTGGCACCAGGGACCGGTTTTGTGGAAGACAATTTTTCCATGGACTGGGAGGGGGGCGGGGAGGATGGTTTCGGGATGGTGCAATTGTGCACTTTATTTCTTTTAGTTTGGTGTGGTGGTGAAGTGTGCAGGCTCTTATTTGGAAGAACCAGGTTTGATTCCCCACTCCTCCACTTGCAGCTACTGGAATGGCCTTGGGTCAGCCATAGCTCTTGTAGGAGTTGTCCTTGAAAGGGCAACTTCTGGGAGAGCTCTCTCAGCCCCACCCTCCTCACAGAGTGTTTGTTGTGGGGGAGGAAGATAAAGGAGAGCTCTCTCAGTCCCACCCACCTCACAGGGTGTCTGTTGTGGGGGAGAAGATAAAAGAGATTGTAAGCCGCTCTGAGACTCTGATTCAGAGAGAAGGGTGGGGTATAGATCTATGGTCTTATTCTTCTGCCTTCACTTGCAGCTGCTGGAATGGCCTTGGGTCAGCCATAGCTCTGGCAGAGGTTGTCCTTGAAAAGGCAGCTTCTGGGAGAGCTCTCTCAGCCCGACCCACCTCACAGGGTGTCTGTTGTGGGGGAGGAAGATAAAGGAGATTGTGAGCAGCTCTGAGACTCTGAAATTTGGAGTGGAGGGCAGGATATAACATATATGAACATATGAAGCTGCCTTATACTGAATCAGACCCTCGGTCCATCAAACTCAGTATTGTCTACTCAATATAAATCCAATGTCGTCTTATTATTATTCTTACTACATTGTAATATATAATGATGTAGAGCCCCATAGTGCAGAGTGGTAAAGCTGCAGTATTCCAGTCCAAGGTCTCTGCTCACGACCTGAGTTCAATCCCAGCGGAAGTTGGTTCAGGTAGCCAGCTCCAGGTTGACTCAGCCTTCCATCCTTCTGAGGTCGGTAAAATGAGTCCCCAGCTTGCTGGGGGGAAAGTGTAGATGACTGGGGAAGGCAACGGCAAACCACCCCGCAAAAAGTCTGCCGTGAAAACGTGAAAGCAACGTCACCCCAGAGTCAAAAACGACTTGTGCTTGCACAGGGGACTACCTTTACCTTTTAAAAATATATATAATGAAATAATTATACAACTCACAGCCCAGTTGCTAACAGGCCAAAAACCGGTACCAGTCCATGGCCACATATGACTCTTTCACATATATTGTGTGGCTCTCAAAGCCCCCACTGACCTGTTGGCTGGTTTAGAGAAGGCATGTACATTTAAAGATGCTTTCTTTCCCCCTCCCTTTCTCCCTCCCTCCCTCCATCCATCCATCCCTTCCTCCCTTCCTTCCTTCCTTCCTCCCTCCCTCCCTCACTTCCTCCCTCCCTCCCTCCATCCCTTCCTCCCTCTAAAACATTTGATGTTCATGTCTTGCAGTTCTCAAACATCTGACATGTATTTTAGTTGGCAGGGTACAAGCTTTCATGAGTCACTTCTCACTTTTTCAGCTGCAGGTAGAATGTGAGCCCATCTGTCCTTACAAGGCTCTTTTTTGTAAGCTCTTGGAGGATTGTCTACATCAGGGAGGTGTGGCCTAATATGCTAAGCAGCTCCTGCTAGATTTCCACCCCTGAGTATTACAAGAAGATGCTGCACAGTGATTTGAACAGTCTACTGTGGCAGGGCTATTTTTGTAGCAGGAATTTCCTTGCATATCGGGCCACACCCCCTGATGTAGACAATCCTCCTGAAGCTTACAGTAGGCCCTGTATGAAGAGCCTTGTAAGCTCTTGGAGGATTGGCTGCATCAGGAGTGTGTGGCCTAATATGCAAAGCAGTTCCCGCTACAAAAAAAGCCCTGTACAGTTGTATAAATGCACAGCATTGCTCTCACCGACAGAAGTTTGGTCCGATAAGCTGAACTGCCTTCCGTACCGCGTGCTCAAACTTCAGTCTAATGGCTCGGTAATTAATCCTGTTGAAATCAAATTTATTTCTGCCAGGCAGGAAAGCTACAATTCAGCAGTAACTCTGCGGGCTTTCTGGCGATGTTTTTAAGATTACGCACTTGGGGATTTTCAGCCATCATCGACAGCTTTTAATTTTAACAAAGACCTTTTATTTCCTGGCCTCCACTTCATCTCCCATTCTCTCAGACGGTGGCTGTTACTCAGCGATTATCAGCGTTTATTTGTGGCCCAACCTCTCCTCCCTCTCCAGGTTTAATCTGACATTTATCTGTAGCTGAATTAGGTTTCTCCAGACTTTGTCACTGATATCTTCCTCTCCAACATTCTGAGAGTCACGTCCCTCCTGCCGGGTGGCGTAAAAGCACAACGCAAAACTTTGCAACTTGGCCAAACCACCCTGTAAAAAGTCTGCTGTGAAAACATCCTCCTGCGACGTCCCTCCAGAGTCAGAAACGACTGGTGCTTGCACAGGGGACTACCTTGACCTTTTAACTGCAGTTTACCACGTTACCTATGTCATTTTTGGATGTGTGATCCTATCAGTACTCCTTTGGAAAAACCAAGGCCTCATTTCGGGCAGGAGCTCACAGGAGCGGAGCTCCGAAACCTCTACATTTTATTGTGCTCCTTCTTTCTTACAACACCCCCCCCCCCAAAAAAAACCCCCAACCAAACCACTTGCTTCTGTGCGCCATTGTTCAAACCCCCTGTGAGAATTTTGCTGAACTCTAAGATTGGACAAACTTTCTAATATTGTTCCCAAAATAACCCAAACATATAAAGCAGACAGATGGTAATCTTCGTCCTGCCACTGGGGTCGCGTAGGACAAAGTAATTTTAAAAGTATGATGGGAGCAACGTTCCCTCTAAGCTGCAGAGTCTTGTGAGCAAAAATTCTACTTTGTGAGCTACTGATATTAAAGTTGTGAGCTACTGCATAAATTAGTGTGCTCTGGGGCCGTTCTTCCTGAGCAAAGAAAATGTGTGAGCTGGAGGCTAAAAATCTGTGAGCTAGCTCATGCTAACTCCGCTTAGAGGGCTGAGTTAATCTGCTAAAAACATTCCCATGATTCTACGTACCAACTCACTTATATTAAGAATTGCTGCTTGCCATTCCCATTTTGTCTGATGAAGTCTGCTTAAGAGCATATGAAAGCTTACATTATGAATAAAACTTAGTTGGTCATAAAGGTGTACTTGTCTACTGCTTTGTTCTATTGCTACAGACCAACACGGCTGCCTAGAGGGAACACTGGATGGGAGTAAGGTTTTATTAGGACAATTCTGATTCAAGAATCATTTTAAGGTAGATGCTGAGCTGATACAATTTTTTACACCTTCCGGTGATGTCAGGGGTGTGTGGCATATGCAAATGAGCTGTGCTAATGAGTTCTGGCATCTCTTTTTCTATGAAATGACCCCTGGAAAAATCAAACCTACGGCTGCAACTGTTAACGCTGACGATCACAGTCTTATTGCACTTTGGGATGGGGTAAACCCGTCCCTGAAGAGCCCCGTGGCACAGAGTGGTAAAGCTGCAGTACTGCAGTCCAAGCTCTCTGCTCACAACCTGAATTTGATCCTAGTGGAAGCTGGTTCAGGTAGCCGGCTCGAGGTTGACTCAGCCTTCCATCCTTCCGAGGTCGGTAAAATGAGTCCCCAGCTTGCTGGGGGGAAAGTGTAGATGACTGGGGAAGGCCACGGCAAACCACCCCGTAAGAAGTCTGCCATGAAAACGTTGTGAAAGCAACAGCACCCCAGAGTCGGAAAGGACTGGTGCTTGCACAGGGGACTACCTTTACCTTTTTAAACCCGTCCCATTGTTTGAATTCTGACATGGGGGGGGGGAGTGTTGATACTTCATAGGCAGAAAGCAAACAAAGATCCCCTGCCCTGCCCCGGGTCCGGGCATCACCGACTGAGTGACAAGGAGCATATGGGGGAAGGCGGGGAAGACAAAAGGCAAGCCCTGCTGGTCGGAGAGCCCCATGCAGTCCGGGGGCTACACACTGGCTGCATTGTGAATTGCTAAAATGACTGTTGGCCTGCAGAGAGGAATCTGCCAAGGGAGGGAGGGAGGACCTGGAATGTTTAGTTAAATCAGGAGGACTGCCGGAAAAGGCCCAGTGTTGAAACAAACCCCATGCGGTAGCAGGGTGGGGGAGTCCCAACATCTATTTCTGTCTTCAGATCCCAGAAAGCAAGCTAAGAAGCATCTAGGTTTGGTCGTCAGCTCTGGGCGTGAAAGCATCAGTGCCTTACAGAGACAGGATTCCCGACAGCGTTTGGTGTTTCCGTTCAGGGATGTGATTAGCGCCGTCAAGGCCTGCTTCAAATGGAAACAGGTTATGATGAGCCCCTTGAGGTCTTTTGAAGGTTATACTATAGTGGGTTCTTAGGCATGGGTGAGGCAAGGTGGTAGTGATAACAAGCTCTTTGTTGAGTATAGCATGGTAGGTGGCTGCACTAACAAGACTGAGGACTGGGCCAATGGGGCCTAACTATATACAACTCCGGGTTTCCGTGCAAGCACTTTATTGGATCATTCAAACTGGCCAGGGCCTTGTGATTGGTGCAGGGCAGCAGGTATTTGGATCCTGCTGCCCATTGTTCCCAGTTCCCCAAGCTCTGCTTGCATGGTTCCAATGAGCCAGGCAAGACACCCACTTCAGTTCATATACATACACAAGTCCACATACATAACAAAGGTGCAGCATCCGACTGAGAGCCTTCAGTAATTTCTTGTATTTGTGTATTGTTGTATCAATTGGCTTTATCAACACTGAAAGGAGGATGGAATCTTCCGTATGAGAACATCAGAAGAGCCCTACTGGATCAGACCAACGGTCCATCTAGTCCAGCATCCTGTCTCACACAGTGGCCAACCAGTTCCTCTGAAGGGGCAACAACAGGGCATAGAGGCCGAGGCCTTCCTAAGAACATAACAAGAGCCCTGCTGGATCAGATCAATGGTCCATCTAGTCCAGCATCCTGGCTCACACAGAGGCCAACCAGTTCCTTTGGAGGGCCAACAACAGAGCATAGAGGCCGAGGTCTTCCTAAGAACATAACAAGAGCCCTGCTGGATCAGATCAATGGTCCATCTAGTCCAGCATCCTGTCTCACACAGTGGCCAGCCAGTTCATCTGGAGAGCCAACAACAGAGCATAGAGGCTGAGGCCTTCCTAAGAACATAACAAGAGCCCTGCTGGATCAGACCAACTGTCCATCTAGTCCAGCATCCTGGCTCACACAGTGGCCAACCAGTTCCTCTGGAGAGCCAACAACAGAGCATAGGGGCTGAGGTCTTCCTAAGAACATAACAAGAGTCCTGCTGGATCAGACCAGTGGTCCATCTAATCCAGCCTCCTGTCTCACACAGTGGCCAGCCAGTTCCTCTGGAGAGCCAACAACAGAGCATCGAGGCTGAGGCCTTCCTAAGAACATAAGAAGCCCTGCTGGATCAGACCAATGGTCCATCTAGTCCAGCATCCTGTCTCACACAGTAGCCAGCCAGTTTCTCTGGAGAGCCAACAACAGAGCATAGAGACTGAGGCCTTCCTAAGAACATCAGAAAAGCCCTTCTGGATCAGACCAAGGGTCCATCTAGTCCAGCCTCCTTTCTTCCACAGTGATCATCCAGTTCCTCTGAACAGCCAATAACAGAGGTTGAGGCCTTCCTAAGAACATAAGAGCCCTGCTGGATCAGACCAGCCAGTAGCCAGCCAGTTCCTCTGGACAGCCAACAACAGGGCATAGAGGCCAAGGCCTTCCCCTGACGTTGCCTCCTTGCTCTGGGATACAGAGGATTAGTGTCTCTGAATATGGGGGGGGGGGGAGGTTTTCCCCTCAGTCACCATGACTAGTAGCCATTGATAGACATTTTCCCTGGATCTATCTAATCTCTTTTTAAAGCTGTTTATTCCTGTGGCCATCATGGCTTCCTCTGGCAGCGGATTCCACATTTTAATCAATCTCTGTGCCAAGGAGTCTCATAGGTAATCCTGTGTCCTTGGTAGCTTATGGCCAAGGGTTTATTCCATCAACTGGGATTCCTGAGCTGATATACTAAAGCCACCAAACCTCTCAGCCTTCAGACCCTGCCCTGGATTCAGTTTACGGTGCTTGGCAGTGTCCCTTGTCAGCGTGATTTCTATCCAGGTATCACTTCAGTGTTCAACCCCAGCAAAAGCCTGCTGGCATTGAAGGGGGGGAAATAGAGAAGGGGAAACATGGTGGGGGGCAAGCCCCATGATGAAACCCTCATGATATTTTTCGCATTTTGCAGGCGCCAAGAGAAGGAAACCGGAAACCTTCCTCCATACAGAAGCAGCCTCTGTCCAGATCCCACCATGGTGTGGCGGCTGGTCATGTTCCCAGAACAGTCAGATTCTTTGAGTTGGAGGGAGTTCTTGAATTGCTGTACGGGAAGCCCGATGCTCCCATGTTTTGACACGAGAAATCATCACGTAATTACACCGTATCATGGCTCCCAGTTTAGCAGGAAACCTGTGAGATGCTTAGGGGGGGGGCTGTGTTGAGTTCTAGTTAATCTGGCTGTCATCATTCAGAGCTGTGTTTATTAATCTCGTGTTAATTAGGCTAGGAGAGGCTGTTCATCAGTGACGTAAGGGTTGGTAGAAAGGCATGAAGCTGGGTTTCCCAGATGCTTGAGAATCAGCGTGGGGTCCTGGTTAGGGCGTCTGACTAGGATAGGGGTGGCCTAATTCCTTAATGTAAGAGCCACAAAGAATAAGCGTCAGCAGGGCCTTTTTTGTAGCAGGAGCACCTTTGCATATTAGGCCACACACCCCTGATGTAGCCAGTCCTCCAAGAGCTTACAGGGCTCTTAGTACAGGGCCTACTGTAAGCGCCAAGAGGATTGGCTACATCAGGGGTGCGTGGCCTGATATGCAGGGGTAGAATTCTAATTCTAGAATTAGGCCACACACACCCTGATGTAGCCAATCCTCCAAGAGCTTACAAGGCTCTTTATTGTAAGCTCTTAGAAGATTGGCTACATCAGGGGTGTGTGGCCTAATATGCAAAGGAGCTCCTGCTAGAATTCCACCCCTGCAAAGGAGTTCCTGCTACAATAAAAGCCCTGAACATCAGATGCTTGAGAGCTGCAAGAATCATAGAATCGTAGAGTTGGAAGGGACACCCCAGGGTCATCTAGTCCAACCCTCTGCACCATGCAGGCAACTTACAAATACCTCCCCCTAAATTCACAGGATCAGCATCGCTGTCAGAGGGCCATCTAGCCTCTGTTTAAAACCTCCAAGGATGGAGAGCCCACCACTTCCTGAGGAAGCCTGTTCCACTGAGGAACTGCTCTAACGGTCAGGAAGTTCTTCCTAATGTTGAGCCGCTTGGATAAGTGATTCAAAGACAGAAATGCCCTCTCCAAGGGGGGGGGGTGTCTTTGAGAGCCACACGATATGTGTGAAAGAGCCATATGTGGTTCCTGAGCCACAGTTTGGCCACCCCTGGTCTAGGATCTGGGAGACTCAGGGTTGCCACTAGGGTTGCCAATCCCCAGGTGGGGGCAGGGGATCCCCCGGTTTGGAGGCCCTTCCCCCACTTCAGGGTCATCAGAAAGCGGGGGGAGGGGAGGGAAATGTCTGCTGGGAACTCTATTATTCCCTATGGAGATTTATTCCCATAGAAAATAATGGAGAATTGATCCGCGGGTATCTGGGGCTCTGGGGGGGGGCTGTTTTTTGAGGTAGAGGCACCACATTTTCAGTGCAGCATCTAGTGCCCCTCCCCAAAATATCCCCCAAGTTTCAAAATGATTGGACCAGGGGGTTCAATTCTATGAGCCCCCAAAAAGGTGCCCCTATCCTTCATTATTTCCTATGGAAGGAAGGCATTGAAAAGGTGTGCCGACCCTTTAAATGTGTTGGCCAGATCTCCCTTTGGAGTTCAATTATGCTTGTCACAGCCTTGATCTTGGCTCTACCCCCAAAGTCTCCTGGCTCCACCCCCAAAGTCTCCTGGCTCCACCCCCAAAGTCCCCAGATATTTCTTGAATTGGACTCGGCAACCCTAGTTGCCACCAGCTGGGTTGGGAAATGCCTGTCATGCAGTCTACTCTCCAAAGCAGCCATTTTCTCCAGGGAATGGATATGGGTCATTTGGAGAGCAACCCATAATAGCAAGATGTCTCCAGGAGTTCAATCATGCTTGTCACAACCCTGCTCCTGGCTCTGCCCCAAAGTCTCCTGGCTCCACCCCCAAAGTCTCCTGGCTCCAGGAGTCCCCAGATATTTCTTGAATTGGACCTGGCAACCCTGTTTCCATAGCACCTTAAAGACCAAAAGTGTAAGCTTTCAGGGGGTGAAAGCTTCCTTCATTCAGATCTGAAGCTGGGACCTTTCACCTTCAAAAAAACTGTACCCCAGGAATCTTGTAGGTCTCTAAGGTGTGACAGGAGTCGAATCCAGCTCTTCTGTTGCAAATCAACATGGCTGCCAATGTGAAACTTTAAAAAAAAAAAGATTATTAATTCTTGATTTAAAATCCCAGGCTCTCAAGAAGAACACGAAATCTGTGGAAATACTTTGCCCCTAAAAGCACCAAAGAAAAGAGCTGTTACTTGATCCAGTATTTTCCAGGTGCCTTTTTTCAAAGGGCCTAAGGAATTGCTAAGTCCTTGTTTACTGAATCTCTCCCTCCCCCTTTCCCCAGGACTAAAGAATTGCTTAAGTTTGCTTCCATGACTGCCGTCCAGCTGCTTGTGGGTGATTGGGGGGGAGACCTTAAAGAGACTGGATTTCAAAATCTTACCATAAAGAAAAACAAATAGCTTTAATTGCTTTGATTTCCTCCTTCCTGGCTCGCTGATGGAAAATGTAGCTTTTGTTTCTTGGAATGTAGCTGTTCAGTTTCACAATTAAACGATTGGCTATGAACTCAAACAATTCTTCCTTTGCAAGTTAGATCCTGTTTCCGAAGGAGACTGCGTTCCTATCCTTGTTCTACCTAGGACTTCCAGATGTCCCTTATTCTAGACATTCTCCTCTCCCTTACCACAGAACGCTGGGTTTTGAACTGTGGCGGCTTCCGCAGTTGGAACATTCTTTATTGTCGACTTGTGGCTGATGCATTTGCCGAAGCATTCGTGGCATCTCCATAAAGATAAATTCAGGCCCTGACAAGGATAGCTCAGCCATGGGCTATCAGATCTCAGAAGTTAAGCAAGGCTGACTCTGGCAAGTACTTGGATGGAAGACCGCCAAGGAATACCAGGGCCAGGATGCAGAGGCAGGCAATAGCAAGCCTCCTCTCTGAATGTCCAGCCCCATTAGGGGTCGCCAGAAGTCAACCATAACTTCCAGGCACGCACAACATGCATGTGTACATATACAAAATACAAAAAAGATAAATAAATTAAAACAGATTCAGGTGGGGTAACCATGTTGGTCTGAAACAGCTGAAAAAAGTTGAAGTCCAGTGGCATCTTTAAGACCAGCAATGTTTTATTCGAACTATAAACTTTCATGTGTATACACGCTGCTTCAGATACAACTTTGCTGTATGCCAGGGGTGGCCAAACATGCTTAACGTAAGAGCCACAAAGAACAAACATCAGATGTTTGAGAGCTGCAACACAGGAAGGAAGGAAGGAAGGAAGGAAGGAAGGAAGGAAGGAAGGAAGGAAGGAAGGAAGGAAGGAAGGAGAAGAAGAAGAAGATATTGGATTTATATCCCGCCCTATGCTCTGAATCTCAGAGTCTCAGTGCGGTCACATTCTCCTCTACCTTCCCCCCCCCGCCCCCAAAAGACACCCTGTGAGGTAGGTGGGGCTGAGAGAGCTCTTACGGCAGCTGCCCTTTCAAGAACAAGTCCTCCTGTGAAAGCTATGGCTGACCCAAGGCCATTTCAGCAGGTGCAAGTGGAGAAGTTGAGAATCAAACCCAATTCTCCCAGATAAGAGTCTGTGCACTTAACCACTACACCAAACTGGAAGGGAGGGAGGGAGAATGGAGGATGGAAAGAAAGCAACTTTAACTTTACATGCATTCTCCAAGCTGCCGGCAGCAGCGGTGGGGGCTTTGAGAGCCACAAAATATGTGTGAAAGAGCCACATGTGCCTCTGGACCCAGTTTGGCCTCCCTTGCTGTATGCTAATTTGCTGCTTACCCTCTACCTATAAGTATGAACTGGCAACTTTCATTTCAGTGTATCTGAAGTAACGTATAACATTGTAAGGTGTAACACAAAAGATAATGGGTAATGTACTAGAATCTGACCAGGAAGACCTGGGTGGAAATCTCCGCTCAGCCATGACTAAGTGGCCGCTGGCAAGCCGTGCAGACGACTCCTGGGAGTGATTTGATCCCATCAGAGCTGATCAGATATTGATCGGTGGGCACCAGTTCTAGCTACTCTTTTCACCTACGTTGATCAAACTGTTCTGATCCCCAGTGACTGAGGTATGGCAAGTAGAGCTGCCAAGTCCAATTCAAGAAATATCTGGAGACTTCGGGGGTGGAGCCAGGAGCAAGGTTGTGACAAGCATCATTGAACTCCAAAGGGAGTTCTGGCCATCACATTTAAAGGGACCATCACATTTAAAGGGACATCACATTATTTTCATTGGAAATAATGAAGGATAGGGGCACCTTCTTTTGCGGCTCATAGAATTGGACCCCTCAGTCCAATCTTTTTGAAACTTGGAGGATATTTTGAGGAGAGCCACTGAATGCTATGCTGAAATTTTGGTTCCTCTACCACAAAAAACATGTCCCCCCAAGCCCCAGATACCCGTGGAACAATTCTGCATTATACCCTATGGGAATCCATAGGGAATAATGAGTGCCCAGCAGACATTTCCCTTCCCTTCCTCCCCCCCCCCCCGCTTTCTGATGACTCTGAAGTGGGGGGAGGGCCTCCAAACTGGGGGATCCCCTGCCCCCACCTGGGGATTGGCAACCCTAAGGGCAAGCCATCCGTACCTTATAGGGTGGTGGCAGACAAGATGGATGTTACTCTGAGGGGAAAAGATGAGGCACAAATATATTTCTTGCTGATGTGGAATTAAGCATGTCACCTTTACATATTAAAGATATCAAAGCAACAAAATCCCTTTAATGTCTTTCATGCTCCGTTGATACTTGACTTGCCGTCGCTCTGAGGAAAGCAGGAGAGGGTTTTTGTAAAAAGAATAAAGTATTATGGTTGTTTGAGCAGTGACTGACTGCTGCTGTGCCAGACCAGTGGCCAGCAAATGGTAGAGGAGGTAGGCTGGGGTCAACCAGCTTGGTTAGACCATCAAACTAGGACTGAGGAGTTCCGAATTCAGATCCTCCTCCCTGAAGCTGACTAGTGAAATGCAGCTGGTCCTTATTTATCCGCCTCAGTTACTTCACAGTATTCCCTCAAAGGGGGAGGGGCTGTGACACACCTGGAGAAAGAGACTGCTGGAGAAGGTGGACTCTGTGGCATTATACCCCATCCACTGAAGTCCCTTCCCTTCCCTCCCCAGACCCCATCCCCCCAAATCTCCAGGTATTTCCCAACCTGGAGCTGAGAACCCTTAGTATATTATCAACCAGCTGCAGTGTGTGTCAATGGCTTAGCATTTGTGTGCGTGTGACACTAGAGTTGCCAGATCTTTCCTGGCAACCTTTGGGGGGTAGGGGGACTTATCAGAAGCAGCAATAAGGCCCAGCCTTCCTACAGTGATGTGTCTACGTCACTGCCCATGTGACCCAGAAGTGACATCATCACTTCCAGGATGTTCCGCTGACAGTCCGGTTTTTGGTAAAAACTCTGGAAGAAGGGGAGGAGGAGGAGAAGTTGGTTTTATACCCTGCTCTTTACTACCTGAAGGAGTCTCAGAGCTCAGATTGCCTACTCTTTCTCTCCTCACAACAGATACCGTGTGAGGCAGGTGGAGCTGAGAGACTTCTGAGAGAGCTGTGACTGACCCAGCTGGCTGCACATGGAAGAGTGGGAAATCAAACCCAGTTCTCCAGATTAGAGTCCGCTGCTCTTAACCACTACACCATGCTGGCTCTTGGGTAAGTTTGGCTTTTACCATAGAGGCTTTTTTGCCCAAATACCGGAGTGCCCCGCCAATGTCCCAGAAGTAATATTGGGTGCTTTCACCCATGCTAAGTAATGCACCCATGCTAAGTAATTCAATCCACTTCAGTGACCATTTGCAAGTGGATTTTGCCACTTTGCCCAGTGAAATCCAGCTGCAAAGTGCATTGAAAGTGTGCTATTTAGTGTGTGTAAAAGTGCCAAATGTCACTTGGGTAATGATGCTGGATCTCTCTTTTTCTGGGTGAATTCCCCCCTGCCAAGCAGCTGATCAGCGACAAGGAGGTGGGGCATGGGAGCAGGGTTACCAGATCCCCTGCCCTCACCAGGAGAACTGGCAACCCTAAACACGCATGTGCATGAGGCACCAAACGCATCTTCCTCCTGTTGGAGGTGGAACAGTCAAGAGCAGGGGTGACCAGACTGCAGCTCAGGAGACACATGTGGCTCTTCCACACACATTGCGTGGATCTCAAAGCCCCCACCACCCCATCAGATGATTTGGAGAAGGCATTTATCTCTTTAAACCACTTCTCCAAGCCAAGCCAGCCAGCGGCTTGGAGAATGTATTTAAAATTAAAGTTGCTTTCTTTCCACCTCTCCCTCCCACATCTATTTTCCTTCCTTCCTTCCTTGTGGCTCTCAAACATCTGACATTTATTCTGTGTGGCTCTTACAGTAAGCAAGTTTGGCCACCCCTGGTCAAGCGTGAAGCCTGAAAAAATGGCAACTCTAGCACTTTACCCTAACCATTATTTTAAGAAGACACCCCCCAGATCTCCCCACCATGGGAAAATGGAGACTGATCTACTTCAACCAGCAGATGCTCATATATATTACAATTTCAACCAGGAAAACTTGGCAGTCCACTGAAAGATACATATTCATGTCTGGTGAAACAAAACCTTGTAATCTAGATACAAATCAGAGAAGGGTGCTATTGGGGAAAGGTTGTCCGGGAAGGTAACCCGAAACGAGACTCCTTCCTTCCTGTCTTGCAAGCTGTGAAGGATGGGGGTGCTTTGAGCAGCCATATGGCAGTCAGAAATCTTGAAAGGGGGGGGGGGAATCTAAAAGGAGTCTGTTGCCTGAGCAGAAGGGAAATGGAAATTGGGTGATTATCAGAAACCGGATCTCCGACCAGGAAGAAACTAAAGCCAATTCTACTTCATTCCTAATTTTGCTTTGCAACGTTCTGTAGCTGAGACTCAAAGAATATTGTGTGTGCAAAGCGCTGTTGAGACACAGCCCACTTACAGTGACTCTGAGATGTTCAGAGGTGGTTTGCCATGGCTTGCCTCTGAATGGCAACCGTGGACTTCCTTGGTAGTCTCCTATCCAAATACTAGCCAGGGCCGCCCTGACCTGGATAGCCCAGGCAAGCCCGATTTCGTCAGATCTCAGAAGGTAAGCAGGGTCGACTCTGGCAGGTACTTGGAGGGAAGACCTCCAAGGAATACCAGCAGTCGGAAGGCAGGGGCAGGCTTTATTCAGCACCAGTCATTTCCGACTCTGGGGTGATGTCACGTCATGACGTTTTCATGGCAGACTTTTTACGGGGTGGTTTGCCATTGCCTTCCCCAGTCATCTACACTTCCCCCCTAGCAAGCTGGATACTCATTTTACCGACCTCAGAAGGATGGAAGACTGAGTGAACCTTGAGCTGGCTACCAGCAATTTTGGCTACCTGAACCCAGCTTCCGCTGGCATCGAACTCATGTCCTGAGCAGAGAGCTCAGACTGCAGTGCTGCAGCTTTACCACTCTGTGCGACCGGGCTCCTCTTCAAAGAACATTAGGGAGAAGATTTCTCTCCCCCTTGCTAAAAAAAAATCCCCCCCAACCCCCCCCCCCCCTGAGACTAAAGCTTGCTGGACTGTGAATATCCCTGAATGTGGCTTCCTTAGGATTGTTGGTCTTTTGATGAGGCCTGGGGCTCTCCCAGAATTCCAACTGATCTCCAGGCAGCAGAGATCTGTTCCCCTGAAGTAAAGGGCATCACTCATCTGTGGAGTTCCCTCCTTTTCCCCAACTCTGCCCTCCACAGGAACTGCTTCCAAATTTCTGGGAATTTACCAAACCAGACTTGCTGCACAAGAAGGTATTTGGGCAGGTGACCTGGCAACCATATGTCTTGGGGAAGATCACAGCAAAACCCAGCTGGCTACTGTGGGGGTGGAAAGGGCTAAATGTTTCCCTGTCCCGCCCACCACACAGCAGCCATTTTGTCTGTCCCAGTCTCTCCAGCAGCCATTCCTCCAACGCCATCATATGCCACCAGGGGGCCCTTTGGAAAGTTTTTAAAACTGACAATTAGCATATCGATATAATGGTATATTGGTAAACTGATTGCCAGTTTTTGTTTGTTTGTTTTAAATGACTCCTAGGGTTGCCCAGTCCAATTCAAGAAATATCTGGGGACTTTAGGGGGGTGGAGCCAGGGGACTTTGGGGGGTGGAGCCACCAGACATTGGGGTGGAGCCAGGAGCAAGGTTGTGACAAGCATAACCGAACTCCAAAGGGAGTTCTGGCCGTCACATTTAAAGGGACTGCACATCTTTTAAATGCTTTCCCTCCACTGGAAATAATGAAGGATATGGGCACCTTCTTTTGGGGCTCATGGAACTGGACCCCCTGGTCCAGTCCTTTTGAAACTTGGAAGGTGTTTTGGGACAGGGCACTGGATGCTGTTCTGCAAATCTGGTGCCTCTATCTCAAAAAATAGCCCCAAATAACCACAGATCAATTCTCCATTATACTCTATGGGAATTGATCTCCTTAGGGAATTATGGAGTGCTCAACAGACATTTCCCTCCCCCCCCCCCCCCCCCGCTTTATGAGGGCCTCTAAACCGGGGAAGCCCCTATCCCCACCTGGGGATTGGCAACCCTCATGACTCCCCAGTAGGGTGAGTGGTGGGGGCGGCCACCAAGGGGAATGGGGCAGGGGAAATGCAGGGAGAGGTGCCATCTTGAAAGCCCTGTTCCTTCTGGCCTGCATTGGTAACTGCAGCAATCACAGGGAAATGTTGCCAAGTAGAAAAGGGGTGTGTGTGTGTGGAGATCTTGACCCTATGGTTTTTAACAAAAGTTTTTAAATTGGACTTTCAAGACTGTAGTCATGACCCAACAGGCAAGGAATCTCATAATACCGGGAAGGTTACCGGGTTGATTGTGTCAAAACCTCCATGGCCCGGAATCCCTTTTGCCAGGCAATAATAGGCTGCAGTTATAAACAGGGACCGTGGTGGCAGCTATTTATAGCAAACGATTTGAAAGCACTGAGTAATTAACTGTCTGTAGTAAACAGACATCAGATTCACATGGGGTCGCCGATCGACCTGGGAAGAGGCTGGAGTTCGGCAGTCAAGTGTCTGCTCGCCATGCAGGAATCTCAGATTCATTTCTAATTTTAAAAATCAGGCAGTAGGAGGTTGAAGACCTCAGCCAGATACCCTGAAGAACTGTTGCCCGCAAGAGTAGACAGAACTGGCACTGGAAGACCTGTCTGATTTGGCATAGGGCAGCTTGATATTCGTGTTCCTGTGGGCCCCTCTCCCTGAAACAGAGGCTGAATGATTAGAATCACAGAATCATAGAGTTGGAAGGGACCTTCAGGGTCATCTAGTCCAACCCCCTGCAGCTGCAGCATTTTCATATTATGGGGCAGGGTTGGCCAAACTGTGGCTCAGGAGCCACATGTAGCTCTTTCACACATATCGTGTGGTTCTCAAAGCCCCCACCACCCCATCAGCAGGCTTGGTGAAGACATTTTCTCTTTAAATCGATTTGCTAAGTTAAGCCAGCAGGCGGCTTGGAGAAAGCATTTAAAGTTAAATTTGCTTTCTTTCCATCTCTTCCTCCCCATCTATTTTCCTTCCTTCCTTCTCTCAAACATCTGGCATTTATTCTATGTGGCTCTTACGTTAAGCAATTTTGGCCACTCTTGTTACGGAGTAACTAATATTACCCACAGGAGGTCAGATCAGGAGGCCCTACCTTTTACTGATAGAAACCAGTGGGTTGAGGCTGGCACATTGTGGTGGTTGCCTAGAAACAGAGTGCAGTTTCTTAAAGGCACAGGTACTGCTTCTACTATCTGAGGTGTTTGAAGCCCCCCTCCCCCAAAAAAGATCAGGACAGGTAGGCGACGTTAGTCTGTCTGTAGCAATAGAAAAGAGCAAGAGTCCGGGAGTTCACGAAATTTGAGGCCGGGGATAAGCTTTCAGGAGTCCCTGCTCACTGCTTCAGATACTGATGTTTCTTCCCTCAGCCGACCCCCCCCCCCCAACTTCTTCTTTGGTTCCAGACACCAAGCTCTGCCAGTGTACATTCCTCTGTCTTGCTGTTGATGTCTTTCTCTCATTGCCAGCGGCTTTGGAGCTGTTGGAAGCGGAGCGGCTGGCATTTGTGCTCAATGCCATATCCCTTATGGTAGGAGGAAGAAAAGAGCCAGAGTCAAGGAGCATCTTAAAAACTAACAAAATTTGTGGCAGGGTAGGAGATTTTGTGAGTCTTCCAAAGAAGTGAGCAATGACACACAAAAGCTCTCACCCTGCCAGTACCACAAATTTTGTTAGTCTTTAAGGTGCTAGTGGACTCTTGCTTTTAGCCTCCAAATATATATATATATATACCGTATACAGTTAAGATTTCAGATTTCCCCCCCCTGCAAACCTGGGGCTTTTCTCAGTTTTGTAGACAGAACCAACGTGTCTGTTCCTGGCTGCCAGCCGTATTCCCTCTAAACTGAGTTAGTGTGAGCTAACACTGTGTTAGTGTGAGCTGATGTTGTAAGCCGCCCTGAGTCTGCTTGCGGAGAGGGCGGGATATAAATGGAAAGTAATAAATAATTAATAAATAAATAAACCATTCACAATTTTTAGCCTCCAGCTCATACACTAATTGAGCGCAGTGTTCCTTCTAAACTAAGTTAAGTGTGAGCTAGCTCACAATTTTTTAGCCTCCAGCTCATACACAGAATTTTTGCTCACAGGACTCCGCAGCTTAGAGGGAACATGGGCAGCGACACCCACATCGAAGCTTCCGTGGGTGGGCCAGGTTGAGAAGTAGATATAAAGATTAAGACTCTAATAAAAGGGCAGGACATTTGGGTTTTTTAGAAGCCATTTGAGAAATTCCCAGCTGAGGGCATATCACCAGATGCAAGCGGCGCTTTCCGTGGGATTTCTCCAAAGTCAGTAATTTGAGGCTCCTCGCTGTTGTGTAACAGAACAGAAAAGGTCAAAAGTTATTGCGGGATAGGAAGGAGCCGGGGTTCTATTTTTATCCCTCAGATGCTGGAAGTCATAGATTGGGTTGCCATTTTTTTTAAAAAGCAAAGCCTTGGTACCCCCTTTTAACATTGACACGACTCTGAGTTTTTTGTTTTGTTTTTAAGTCAATGAAGGTTTCCGGATTTTTGCATCACCAAGGCGTTGGCCGGGGGGGGGGGGGGGGAGGATCACCTGCTAATTTCGACTTGTTCATCACTGCAGCTGTTGAATGGGGAGGTCGACTGCCAGGCAGGGTTTTGGTCACAAGTAGCTTCATAAGCTATTTTTATCCACCGAATGCTCAAACTTCCTCCAACACCCTTTTATTCTCACAACAACCCTACGTGGCAGATTAGATTAGATGGACTGTAATTTGCCCTTGGGTCATCCTGTAAACTTTATGTTGAAGAGGGATTTGAACTCAGGACCCTGTAGCCCAGGGATGGCCAAACTTGCTTCATGTAAAAACCACATAGATGTTGGAGAGCTGCAAGATGTGAACGTCAGATGTTTGAGAGCTGCAAAACAGGAAGGAAGGAGGTGACGAGAGAGAGGTGGAAAGTGGGGAGAGAGAGGTGGAAAGAAAGCAACTTTAAATGCATTTTCCAAGCCGCTGGCCAAAGGGGAAGTTGGGGCTTCAAGATCCACACAAAATGTGTGAAAGAGCCACAGTTTGGCCACCCCTGACCTAGTCCTAATTCAACATTCTAACCACTGAGCCATGCTGTCTCTCACAGTGCAATTCAGGCTGCAGTCCTACAGACACTTTCCTGGGAAACAGGGCTTTTTTTTGTAGCAGAAACTCCTTTGCATATTAGGCCACATACCCCTGATGTAGCCAATCCTCCATGAGCTACAGGGGGAAAATAGATGGGAGAAGGAGGTGGAAAGAAAGCAACTTTAACTTTAAATGCATTCTCCAAGCTGCCGGCTGAGACCCAGCTTGGTGTAGCAGTTAAGTGTGTGGATTCTTATCTAGGAGAACTGGGTTTGATTTCCCACTTCTCCACTTGCAGCTGCTGGAATGGCCTTGGCTCAGCCATAGCTCTTGCAGAGCTGTCCTTGAAAGGGCAGCTTCTGGGAGAGCTCTCTCAGCCCCACCCTCCTCACAGAGTGTTTGTTGTGGGAGGGGAATTTAAAGGAGATTGTAAGCCACTCTTAGACTCTGAGATTCAGAGTGAAGGGCGGAGTATAAATCCAGTATCTTATTTTATCTTAAAGAGAGAAATGCCTTCTCCAAGCTGGCCAATGGAGTGGGGTGGGGGGCTTTGAGAGCCGCACCATATGTTTGAAAGAGCCGCATGTGGCTCCTGAGCCACAGTGCAGCCACCCTTGCCCTGGAAGTCTCACCCCAGAGAGATTCAGGTGGGGCAGCCATGTTGGTCTGAAGCAACAGAACAAAGTTGGAGTCCAGTGGCACCTTTAAGACCAACAAAGTTGAATTCTGGATATACAACAAAGTGGGCATGCACATAAAAGCTTATAACCAGAATTAAACTTTGTTGGTCATAAAGGTACCACTGGACTCAAATGTTGTCCTAAGGAAATTCATCTGTCCTCTTCTGTTGCCTTATCTTCAGTTTGGTGTAGTGGTTAAGTGGTTAAGTGTGTGGACTCTTATCTGGGAGAACCGGGTTTGATTCCCCACTCCTCCACTTGCACCTGCTAGCATGGCCTTGGGTCAGCCAGAGCTATCACAGAGGTTGTCCTTGAAAGGGCAGCTGCTGTGAGAGCCCTCTCAGCCCCACCCACCTCACAGGATGCCTGTTGTGGGGGAGGAAGGTAAAGGAGATTGTGAGCCGCTCTTCGGAGTGGAGGGCGGGATATAAATCCAATTTCTTCTTCTTCTTCTTCTTCTTCTTCTTCTTCTTCTTCTTCTTCTTCTTCTTCTTCTTCTTCTTCTTCTTCTTCTTCTTCTTCTTCTTCTTCTTCTTCTTCTTCTTCTTCTTCTTCTTCTTCTTCTTCTCCAGTGTGTGAAGACACTGTTGTTTCATTTGGTATTCCCTCGGTGATCTCACCCTCCTGTCCAGGATTTTTAATGGTCATTTTTGTTTTGTACGCATTTTAGTTCTGGTTTTATTAATTTATTTAATTAGATTTAACCAGGGGTGGAATTCTAGCAGGAGCTCCTTTGCATATTAGGCCACACATCTCTGATGTAGCCAGTCCTCCAAGAGCTTACAAAAAAGAGCCTTGTAAGCTCTTGGAGGATTGGCTACAACAGGGGTGTGTGGCCTAATATGCAAAGGAGCTCCTGCTAGAATTCCACCCCTGGATTTATCTATAACCTTGTCCTATGAGCCGGGCTCAGGACAGCTTACAACAGGAATAAATGCAATAAATAGTTTAAGTTAAAAACAGCAAGTTAAAAACATTAAAATACCTTTTAATTATTTTAATGATAGTTTTGAGGGCTGGTATTAAAATGCTATTTTATTGTGTGTGTTTTAATTCGTCAGCCGGCTTGGTAGTGGCCCTTGTGGGGGCAGAAAGGCACGATATAAACGAAAATAAAATAAAAAATGTTTTATTCCACACAGAGAGACTGTTTTAAAAAAAAACAAAGAGGGAAAGAATTCAGAAGAAAAGAGATTTCTCTAAAAGTTGAAATGCTTTTTTCCTCCTAGAAGTTTCTTTGTCACTCAAAGACAAATTTAGCATATATCGGAGAGGGCGGGAGAGAGAAAGATCCGAGGAAAAGAAAAAGGAAACCTAGAAGAGGGACGGAGCCAACTAATAAATAAAACAAGAACCTGAGAAAAGGAGAACCTGAGAAATGGAGACATTTGTCAGAATGTAAATATTTCTCTCCCCCTTTTTTATCTTTTAAGGCAGCGAGAAGAGCATATTCCAAGGCAGCTTACACTATCCTGGGAGACAAGTCCTCACAGCTATGTAATAGGGTTGCTGGACCAGGTTGGGAAATACCCAGAGATTTGGAGATGGAGCCTGAGGGCGGGGTTTGAGAAGGGGAGGGACTTCAGGGGTGTTTCCTGACAGAGAGTCCACCTTCCAAAGTGTTGTACAAGTCTGCACATCTGAATGTCCTTAGCCAATAAAAGACATACAGCCGGAGTCCAGGTGAAGGAGGAAGGGGAAAAAAAACTAGGGTTGCCAAGTTCAATTCAAGAAATATCCAGGGACATTGGGAGTGGACCCAAGAGATCTTGGGGGTGGAGCCAGCAGCAAGGTTGTGACAAGCATAATTGAACTCCAAAGGGAGTTCTGGCCATCACATTTAAAGGGACCGCACACCTTTTCAATGCCTTCCCTTCCATTGAAAATAATGAAGGATAGGGGCATCTACTTCAGGGGCTCATAGAATTGGAGGGTGTTTTGAGGAGAGGCATTGGATGCTATGCTGAAAATTTGGTGCTTCTACCTCAAAAATAAGCCCCCCCCAAGCCCCAGATACCTGCAGATCAATTTTCCATTATATCCTATGGGATTCAGCCTCCCAGCAGACATTTCCCTCCCCCACCTCGTTTTCTGATGACCCTGAAGCAAGGGGAGGGCCTCCAAACTGGGGGATCCCCTGCCCCCACCTGGGGATTGGCAACCCTACTAAGAGCCCCGACTTCCATTGTTGCCTAGGAACATAGTAAAATATAGTAAGGCATAGAGTGAGGTTATATATAAGACTGGTATGTTGGTAACTTTTTCCTCTTCTCAGTCAGGCCTAGCTGTGTGTTAACCCTTAAGGACGTTACTTGAGTGTGCATGTGGCTTTCCCAACTCAAGCTGTGTCCCACAAAAGCAGCCATTTTCTCCAGGGGAACTGATCTCTGTCACGTGGAGATCTGTTGTAAGAGCAGGAAACCTCCAGCCACCACCTGGAGGTTGGCAAGTTTACTGTGAAAAGGGGGTGAAGCCCAAACTGTTTTGCCTTGCACAGAAGCAGTGCCCTTCCAGAGTGTTCTCTGCTAAAGGCGAGACTAACATACCAAAGAATCAGAGGGAAATCTGTGGCATCCTTATCTTGATGGATCTGGTGCCGCGTGAGTAGAGCTAACTGGAAGGCCCCTCTGATCAAGCCCAAATTGACAAGGAAGAGGCCCCTGAGGGTGGATTTTCTTCTGAGGGAGTTCCATCTGCCTGGGACGAAACCAAGCTTTTATATCTTAAAACATAGGGTTGCCATGTCCAATTCAAGAAATATCTGGGGACTTTGGGGGTGGAGCCAGGAGACTTTGTGGGTGCAGCCAGGTTGTGAGAAGCACAATTGAACTCCAAAGGGAGTTCTGGCCATCACATTCTCCCCCAGACATTAAGGCTGTATAGTCTCCTCTATTTATCAGCATGCAAATTCCCCATCCTTCTAATCCAACATTTCCTTCCCCCTAAGGTCATTCGCACATTTCAGCTCCTGTCTGGGGAGGCTTAATGGTTATGGAAATGAAGGCCTTTTGCTTGCCAGATTGTTCTGGGTTCAAGCTGATGGAGAATTGGAGATGTCAGGATGGGCTGGTGTCTGGGGGGTGGGTCAGCTCCTTGACTATCATCATTTCAGGTCAACTTTTAAACTCCACTCAGGTGGGCAGCTGTGCTGGTCTGAAGCCACAGAACAAAGATTGAGGCCAGTGGCACCTTGAAGGCCAACCAAGTTTCATTCTGGATAGAAGTTTTTGTGTGCATGCACACGTCTTCAGATACATGCAGATATTTGAAGAAGCATGCATGCACAGGAAAGCTTATACTCAGAATTAAACTTGGTTGGCCTTAAAGGTGCCACTGGACTCAAGCTTTTAAACTAGTCCTCCTTCCTGCCTCTTGAATACCAGTCTGATCTGCAAACCGGGATTGATGATCTCATTTGACTTTAGTGCCATGAAAAGCTTCAACTGCCCCTTTCCATTCCTTAAACCAAGGGTGGCCAAACTTGCTCAATGTAAGAGACACATAGAATAAATGTTTGAGAGCTGGGAGACATGAACGTCAGGTGTTTGAGAGCAGGCAGGAAGGAAGGAAGGAAGGAAGGAAGGAAGGAAGGAAGGAAGGAAGGAAGGAAGGAAGGAAGGAAGGAAGGAAGGAGAAGATATTGGATTTATATCCCACCCTCCACTCCAAATCTCAGAGCAGCTCACAATCTCCTTTACCTTCCTCCCCCACAACAGACACCCTGTGAGGTGGGTGGGGCTGAGAGAGTTTTCCCAGAAGCTGCCCTTTCAAGGACAGCTCTGCAAGAGCTATGGCTGACCCAAGGCCATTCCAGCAGGTGCAAGCGGAGGAGTGGGGAATCAAATCCGGTTCTCCCAGATAAGAGTCTGCACACTTAATCACTACACCAAACTGGCTCTCTGGAAGGAAGGAAGGCTGGCTGGCTAATAGATAGGGAGGTAGGAGGGAGGGAGAGGTGGAAAGAAAGCAACTTTAACTTTATATGCTTTCTCCAAGCTGCCAGCTGGCTTGGCGAAGTGAATTAAATAGACAAATGCCTTCTCCAGCTGATGGGGCGATGGGGGCTTTGAGAGCCACACAATATGTGTGAAAGAACCACATGTGGCTCTTGAGCCACAGTTTGGCCCCTCTGCCTTAAACCTTTATTAAAGGGACAGGACATTCCCACCCCCGCCCCCTACCCCTGTCCAACTGGCATCCTTTAAGTACTTTGCCTGTCAGAAAGCTGAAGCACACAATTCTAATCTCCTGTATTTTGTACATTTATTTGAAGTCTCTCTCTCTCTTGTCCTCTGATAAAAATGTATATTTCTAACAACTGGCATGAAACCAAGTTCTTCTCTCCTCCATCAGTGAAAGAAGCAGAAGAGGAGGAGGAGGAGGAGGAGGCGAGATAGCAAATAATTGTCTTAATTGCATTTTGTGAGGAGGGGAACAGTGGGGGATCTAAACCTGCCCTCCAGTCCCCAAAGCCTGTTTTTGGTAAGTGCCTCTAGCTTAATGAATTTCCCAGTCGCATCTTAATCATTCACACTACAGGTTGGAGGCCTGGAGGATTAGCCCCGGTGGTGTTTGCTTGGTGAAATCCTAATGCAAACAGCTCCTTCTATGAAGCTTCCGCTACCTTACATGTGACTCACAAAGAGGGTACTGCATCTTCCCACTGCATTGCTGCATCCAAGCTCACGGGGCCCATCTGCCAGGGAGGCAGAGTCGGTGTGCAAAAGAAACATCATATGCTCATCAGCTCCCTAAAATCTGGATGAAAAGGCTGATTCACCACCTTATATAAGACGTACTCATTTTAAATACTCCCAACCTGGAAGGCCAAGGGTAACCTGATCTTGTCAGATTTTGGAAGTTAAGCAGAGTTGGCCCTGGTTAGTATTCGGATGGGAGACCTCCAAGGAAGTCCAGGGCTGCTATGCAGAGGCAGGCAACGACAGACAGCCTCTGAACATCTCTTGCCCTGGAAACACTGCAGAGGTGCTAGAAATGGAGAGCCAGTTTGGTGCAGTGGTTAAGTGCGCGGACCCTTTATCTGGGAGAACCAGGTTTGATTCTCCACTTCTCCACTTGCAGCTGCTGGAATGGCCTTGGGTCAGCCAGAGCTCTTGCAGAGTTGTCCTTAAGAGGGCAGCTTCTGGGAGAGCTCTCTCAGTCCCACCCACCTCACAGGGTGTCTGTTGTGAGGGAAGAAGGTGAAGGAGATTGTGAGCCGCTTTGAGATTCACTCTGAGATTCAGAGTGAAGGGCAGGTTATAAATCTAATTTCTTCTTCTTCTTCTTCTCCTTCTCCTCCTCCTCTTCATCTGTGACTTTAAGTACTTTCCTTCCATCCATTTTAAATGAGGTTTTCTATCAATGCCCCTTTTTAACTCTAGAAGACACTCTGAAAAATTGGACCTGTTTGCTAATTTGCAGTTGACATTTTGGAGTCATCATAATGTTAAAACTGCAGACAAATGCTTCCTATGACTGTCATGGCCCAGATCTGGAATCATGTTATCCACATTTTTGTTAAACAATGATGCGGTTATTAAACTTTTTAGGGATTTGCAACCATCTTGCCCCCTCAAACAATTCACCGATTGGCTTCACACCATGTTTGTCCTGGACGCGCTAGACACTTCAGACTTACCTAAACCACAGTGTCCTTTTTTACCATTTCCAAAAGCTCACAAACCCTATTTGAACCCCGACCATGAATCTATAATCAATGAGCTACTGGAACTTGGAACTGAACATGCAAAGTCAGGAAACTATCTGGGAAGAATTTTTTGTAACATTAATTGCAGAGGTAAAGCCTTGTTAGTTTTTCATACTAAAGTAAAGTTCATTGGAGAGGGAGGGATGGAGGGAGAGAGAAAGAAAGAAAGAAAGAAAGAAAGAAAGAAAGAAAGAAAGAAAGAAAGAAAGAAAGAAAGAAAGAAAGAAAGAAAGAAAGAAAGAAAGAAAGAAAGAAAGAAAGAAAGAAAGAAAGAAAGAAAGAAAGAAAGAAAGAAAGAAAGAAAAAGAAAGAAAGAAAGAAAGAAAGAGGAAGCTGGCCACTGGACTTTTGTTGTTGATCTTTAGATCTTGGGTTACAATTAATTGAAATAAAATAAAAGACTACTGTTTGCAGTTATTAGATGCTGAGTAGATTCTTCAGATTGGGGTTAACAGGTAAGTGTTTATTATTGGTTTAATTATTATTTTTATTTGTTGTTTTTGTTTTACATAGGGTTGTCAGATGTCCTCTTTTTAGGTGTCTGTCCTCTTCAGCCCCGTGGTGGCGTAGAGTGTTAAACCTGCAGTACTGCAGTCCTAAGCTCTGCTCACGACCTGAGTTCGATCCTTGGCGGTAGCTGGGTTTTCAGGTAGCCAGCTCCAGGTTGACTCAGCCTTCCATCCTTCCGAGGTCAGTAAAATGAGTACCCAGCTTGCTGGGGGGGGAAAATGTAGATGACTGGGGAAGGCAATGGCAAACCACCCCGTAAAAAGTCTGCTGTGAAAATGTTGTGAAAGCAACATCACCCCAGAGTTTGAAATGACTGGTGCTTGCACAGGGGACCTTTCCTTTCCTTTTCCTCTTTTGTGCTTTAAAAAAAAAAAAAAAAACAGATGAAAATGTCCTCTTTTGGAGTTAGAAGGTTAGGAATATTCCTAGTTAGAAGCAATTATTACAGCTTAAATAGTAGGAGTGTTTAAAATAAGAGTTATCACAGCGATCACTTGTTTGAAGTACATAGTCAGTCGGGAAATACGTCCTCTTTTTCGCTTTCAAAATATGGTACCCCCATAGTCCTCCTTTCTTACGGAATTGAAAGCAGATTATGTGGAGTGCGTCAATAAAATCAACAGAACTGAACATTCAATAAATAATAAAATGGGATTTGGGTTGTAGAAACAACCAGAAATATAAAAACAGAATTTCAACAAAACCTAGGTATTAACATGACACCGATTGGCTTCACACCATGTTTGTCCTGGACGCGCTAGACACTTCAGACTTACCTAGACACTTCAGACTTACCTATTGTTCAAGGAAGCAAAATTACACTGTAGGATCCAACTTGCAGCAAACTGTACACAGTAGTACAGAGTAGACCACAGAACCTAATAGTTTATCTAAGTAACTTGGAAATGTAATAGCCAAGATCCAATTTGTCTCGTAAGTCAGTGGCGGACTGGCCAGGGTGTCAACTTGCCCGATGGCAAGTGGGCCCCTGATGAAGTGGGCCCCCTTAAACATTAGAGAATATGTTAACAATGTTAATGTCCTTTGAGTAGCTTGAAAATATAATAGACGTTCCAATATTATTACTGTAATGCAACTAAAATTTGCGTTGTATTTAGGGTTGCCAGCCTCCAGGTGGGGCCTGGGGATCTCCTGCTTTTACAACTGATCTCCAGCTGGAAGATCAGCTCCCCTGGAGAAAATGCAATCTGTATTTACATTTAATATCTACTGCATACTGCCAGCAAAATGTACAGTATATGTACACTGTAATGGCTAAAAATATATATACATTTATTTAGCAAAAGTTTTAATTGTACCTTTTTTCCACTTACGTATTTTTTGAAAGTTTTATTTATTTCTTACAAAAATTAAATGATAGCCTTATAGCTGTGGGTGGGCCCCCTTTGTAATCCTGGCAACCAATATTTTTAGACCCAGTTTGCTACTCTTGTAAATTATGGGTGTACTTCCGCTTATCCGGCCGACGGCTTTAGGATTGATCTGTGAGAGAGATATCTAGAACTAAATGCTTTTAAAAAAAATGTATATATACTTATCATACAGCCCATAAAACACATTGATTATGCAACATTTAAGGATGTTTCGCCGTGACTTCTTCAAGGGAGGGGGACAGTTTTTCCTTCGAACCATAACAGCAACCCAAGAGTGCCTTTTGTAATTCTAGAGAGGGTTGTGACAGATGCCAAGAAGTGAACCGTACACCACGGGGCGGCTTCTTCGGGCCTTCCCGAAGGCTGGCCTGCTGTTACACCTGAAGAAATAATTAGAAAGAGAGGTCAGAACACTAATTTGCAACATGCAAGCTTTCCCCGGAGCTGGGGGTGGGGAGGTATCACCATCACAAAAGGATGGAATGGAGCTCCTAATCCCAGCAAAGGGGATCTGGGCCCATGATTTTTCACCCCGTTGGCTGGCAGCTGGGGGCGACCCTTGACCTGTTCCCACCAGCCTCTTAAAAGAAGCAACAAGGGTCGGAGGGGGGGAAAGAGGATCCTGTCAGCATACAAAACGTCGAACGCGCTCCCCGGCACAAAAGTGGCGATTATTCCCATCCCCTTTCCTTCGTGAGCTGCAAAAAGGCAACAAATTGCCTTATCAACAGAACGCCGATATGTTTGGGTTTGCGGTATTTCCCAGGGAGAACTGGATTGGCAAATTCTGTACTTTGGGAACACAAGGATGACAATGTTTTCTAGAGTACAAACTGGCTTCTCAAAGGCTACAAACCGTCAGAAGTCAGCCCCACTGAACTTAATAGGGCCTTCTTCTAATTAAATGTGTAGGGTTACCTTGTATCATCTCCCCATATAAGAACATAAGATCATAAGAGAAGCCATGTTGGATCAGGCCAATGGCCCATCCAGTCCAACACTCTGTGTCACGCAGTGGCCGAAAACCCCAAGTGCCATCAGGAGGTCCACCAGTGGGGCCAGAAATACAGAACACAGAAATATCTGCACATAGAAATAGTAGATCAGACATTATGGGAACTGATATAAACAGTACCAAATAATAATAATATTAATAATAATAATAATAAGCTTTTATTTATATCCCGCCCTCCCCGCTGAGGCAGGCTCAGGGCGGCTCACAAGACATGGTGTGTACCATGATTATAATAATACAATTCATATAATAAAATGCAGTTAATAAAATGCAGTTAAAAGACAGTTACATAAATATTTAAAAAACCACAGTAAATTAGAGGTGCTACATTACAGTAATATATATATCCAGATGGCCAGATGTCACTTTCAGGGTTCCACCTTATAGGCTGGTTGAAAGAGGACAGTTTTGCAAGCCCTGCGGAACTGGTTAAAGTCCCGCAGGGCTCGCACTTCCTCCGGTAGCTGATTCCACCAGTGGGGAGCCATTATTGAGAAGGCCTGCTCCCTCGTTGCTTTCAGTTTGGCCTCCCTTGGTCCAGGGATTTTTAGGAGATTTTGGGAATTAGATCTCAGTGCTCTCTGGGGAACATATGGAGAAAGACGGTCCCTAAGGTAGGCAGGTCCTCGGCCATATAGGACGTTAAAGGTGATAACCAGCACCTTGTAGCAAACTCGGAACACGATTGGAAGCCAGTGCAGCTCCCTCAGCTCAGGCTGCACGTGTTCCCACCGAGGTAGTCCCACTAACAGCCTGGCCGCCACATTCTGCACTAGCTGCAGTTTCCGAGTTCGGCACAGGGGCAGCCCCATATAGAGGGCATTACAGTAGTCTAATCTCGAGGTGACCGTTGCATGGATCACTGTTGCCAGGTTGCTACGTTCCAGGAAGGGGGCCAACTGCCTCGCCCTTCTGAGATGGAAAAAGGCGGATTTAGCAGTGGCTGCTATCTGTGCCTCCATTGTCAAGGAAGGCTCCAGTAGCACTCCCAAGCTCTTGACCCTGCACACTGGTATCAGTGACGCACCGTCAAAGGCTGGTAGGGAGATCTCCCCTCCCAGCCTGCCGCGAACGCAAGGACCTCTGTCTTCACTGGGTTCAGCTTCAACCCACTCAGCTTAATCCAACCTGCCATGGCTTGCAACACCCGGTCCAGATTTATAGGGGCGTCACCAGTCCGGCCGCCCATCAATAGATAGAGCTGGGTGTCATCAGCATACTGATGGCAACCCAGCCCATGTCTCCGGGCGATCTGGGCAAGGGGGCGCATGAAGATATTAAACAACATCAGGGAGAGAACTGCCCCCTGAGGCACCCCACAATTAAGTAGGTGTCTCTGGGACAGCTCTCCTCCAACCGCCACCCTTTGTCCCCAACCTTCAAGGAAGGAGGAAAGCCACTGTAAGGCTAGCCCCCGAATTCCTGCTTCGGAGCCCCCAAATTCCTGCAAAATTAATTTAGGGACCAAATTTTAAAAGCTGTCTGTGGTAAATTTTTGAAAATAAAGTTTAAAGTTTAAAAAAGAGCGGTGGGGGAAGATGTCTGTGGTTGGATGTGAACAAATGTTGTCCCAGTTGCACTTTTAAGACCAACAAAGCTTAATTTGGGGCATAAGCTTTTGTATCACATACACACTTCTTCAGATACGTTATAAAACTGGAATTGTCCTGGAAATATTTCTAATAAGTTTTTATTCTGGCTTTTCCTGTCATGCTTCTTCCTAATACCAGAGACTGCTAAAAGACATTGACAATCTTTGTTCTGTACTAAAATTCTTCCCTATCTAGAACTCCAGTTTTTACAGTTACGTTATCAGTAATCAGTAAAAAGCCCCATGGCGCAGAGTGGTAAAGCTGCAGTACTGCAGTCTGAGCTCCCTGCTCATGACCTGAGTTCAATCCCGGCAGAAGCTAGGTTCAGGTAGCCAGCTCCAGGTTGGCTCAGCCTTCCATCCTTCCGAGGTCGGTAAAATGAGTACCCAGCTTGCTGGGGGGAAAGTGTAGATGACTGTGGAAGGCAATGGCAAACCACCCCGTAAAAAGTCTGCGGTGAAAACGTGAAAGCAACGTCACCCCAGAGTCAGAAATGACTGATGCTTGCACAGGAGACTACCTTTACCTTTTTTATCAGTAATAATGTGTTAATTGGCGGAAAATAGCTTGGTCTGGGCCCTTTCCGAAATGGGATTCACACACACACCCTTCATTCCACACTGCAAACACTCTTCCTATGTGTAACAGCATTTGGGAGTTCAGATGAGTTCCAGAAACAGCAAATTTCGCTGCATTTCTTGCCATCACAAGGATCCAGAAGACAGCAATGGTTTTTCAAAGAGTTCTTTGTCTATACAATGACATTTGAATTGGAAACTTGTTTAGCAAGATTCTTATGTTACAATTTCTTGATTCATCCCCTGGAGAAGAGGGCAGATACAATTTTTTTTGAAAGCCCTTTTACTATATTTTAATTTCCTAATGGGAAAATATATATTTTATCGTCATCATAGTTTAATTCTATGTGCTGCCGTTGATGCTTATCTTCTGTAAAATGCCTTCAATATCACTTTTTAAACATTTATTTTTACAGAGGTATGAGGCAAAAGAACAGAGCTAAAGTTCTTAGTGTCGTACAGAAAAGTTTGCATAGATGACCCCAGAAGTGCCATATGGAAACTCTAGATCAGCAGTGTTATGTATTTGCTGTGTTCACTGTTAGTAGGTCTGAGTTTGAGGCAGGCACTCCTTGCAAACCAGGATCCTGAAGCCTGCAAGAACTGGCCAATCAGGAGGCTAGGCATATAACAACTTGTAACAAATAGATGCAAATGAAGGATTCTGGAGTGAGCCAATTGCCTGCTAGGGGTGTGCGGCTAGCCATGGCCAGACTGTATTTTTCTCTCTCAGCCTGTGTTCCTCTGTGCCTGTTTCTTCTTGCAATAAAATGTTCTTGGTTGATTCAGAGCTGGCTGAACTCACTTAATAATGAGCAGTTCCCAAAACTTTTAAGTGTGGTGACCCCATAAGTGCAAATTTATTTGGTACAATGACCCATCCAGGGTTGGCCCAAGGTTTCTCGGCATATTAGGCAAACTATGACCTTGGCACCTATCTAATTCAGCATTCCATTTTCTGCAGTGGCTAACCAGATGTTTTTGAGAAACCAACAAATGTTGCTGAAAGGGCGCAGCTGCCCCCCACTATGAACCTCAAGCGAGGAGCATTGCTAAGGACACAACATTTGCACATGGAGGCTGCATTCCAGCATTTGACCACCCTGTCCTTCTCCATGACTCTTTCTAATCCCCAAAATTTTCACTCAGTCTGATGACCATCAACATGTAGTCAGGGCTTTTTTTGTAGCAGGAACTTCTTTGCATATTAGGCTACACTGTTGATAATTGACATCCAAGACCCCTATGATTCCTGTCTCTCAATCTGTGAATGATGTTTATACCACCGATGCCACCTTAAAGTGAGAGCCAGTTTGGCGTAGTGGTTAATTGTGCGGACTCTTATCTGGGAGAACCAGGTTTGATTCCCCACTCCTCCACTTGCAGCTGCTGGAATGGCCTTGGGTCAGCCATAGCTCTCACAGAGCTGTCCTTGAAAGAGCAGCTTCGGTCAGAGCTCTCTCAGCTGCAGCCACCTCACAGGTGTCTGTTGTGGGGGGGAGAAGACATAGGAGATTGTGAGCCGCTCCGAGTCTCTGATTCAGGGAGAAGGGCGGGGTATAAATCTGCAATTCTTCTTCTTATTTCATTTTTCTTTAATAGTTTATTTAATTTGTAACTGTTTTATTGTTCGATTTTAACTGTTTTATTGCGTTGTAATCCACCCTGAGCCCATCCTGGGAAAGGGCGGTCTATAAATTCGCAAAAATAAATAAATACACCCCCTCCCCCCGATGTAGCCAATCCTTCTGGAGCTTCCAGTAGGCCCTGTACTAACAGCCCTGTAAGCTCCTGGAGGATTGGCTACATCAGGAAGGTGTGGCCTAATATGCAAAGGAGTTCCTGCTACAAAAAAAAGCCCTGAGGCAATTAGTGTGTCGAACTAGGATCTGGGCTACAGCATGGAAGAAAGGGAGGAGGGTGCAATGAAGGAAAAATACCAAAGACTGAATGTCATTGAAGAGAACTGTTTCTTAATCTTTGAAATACAATGGAGAGCAATGGATGGGTGGGGGTGACCATTAAGGACACAACTCACTTTCAAATGCTTCATGACCAGTGTTCCCTCTAAGCTGAGTTGGTGTGAGCTAGCTCACCGATTTTTAGCCTCCAGCTCACACATTTTTGTCTTCACTCAGGAAGGTTGGCCTCAGAGCAAGTTAATGTATGCAGGAGCTCACAACTTTAATGCCGGTAGCTCATGAGATAGAATTTTTGCTCACAAGACTCCTCAGCTCAGAGGGAGTATTGTTCACGACGCACTTTTGGGCCCCGACACACAGGCTGGAAACACAGCTCTTGACAGCAATGCAGAGAAACAGTTTCTTCTCAAGCTGAAGCTGACAGTGCTGAATTTTGGCACAGCTGAGTGGCAACCCCTGATATCACCATTGATTCACACAGGGCTTTTTCTACAAAAAAAAGCCCAGCAATAACTCATTTGTGTACTAGGCCAAACCCCCAACATCACCATTGTTTCACACAGAGCTTTTTTGTAGAAAAAAACAGCAGGAATTCTTGCGTATTAGGCCACACCCCCTGACATCACCATTGTTTCACACAGGGCTTTTTTGAAGAAAAAGGCCAGCAGAAGGTAATTTGCATATTAGGCCACCTGCCCTAACACCGAGCCAGCCAGAACTGCGTTCCTGTGCATTCCTGTGCAGTCAAGGGGAGGGACTCTTATCAGCCATGTGCCAGGGCAGAGGAGAGCCATTCCTTCATGGCCGCCTGCCCTGCTTCTGAAAGTCCAACAGAGAACACCAGGGCATCTTTAAGATCCTTGTGTGGGGGTGGGTGGAGTGGAAATCACCACATTTCTGGGTAGTCTTGGGAATCGATGTAGCCGTTCCCACATTACACGCTACATTACCCGGGAGCCCCATCATTTCTGAGGGAGCCCATTAAAAACCGTAATATGAGAAACTGATTTCAGCTTGACTGGTCAACTTGCACATTTCCTTGCTCCTGCAATCCATTTGCTCTGCGGGGAGTCTACAGGTCCCAATCGCCCTCCCTGTGCTACTACTATTACTTTTGGACACCCTACGAAAGGGCACTGCTCAATGCATGCACCCAGATTCTCCTGTTTGTGCTGTAGTGTAAGAACAGAGTCCTCCATGGGTCCCGATTATTTTTCAGGAACCATGACAGATGCATTTATTACATTCATAGCCTGCCTTTCCCACTGAGACTCAAAGTGGATTACACAGTATAAGTCAACAGAACATAAGAAAATAAGAGGAGCCCTTCTGGATCAGACCAGTGGTCCATCTAGTCCAGACTCCTGTCTCACACAGTGGCCAACCAGTTCCTCTGAAGGACCAACAACAGGGCATAGAGACCAAGGCCTTCCTAAAAATATAAGAAGAGCCCTGCTGGATCATGCCAGTGGTCCATCTAGTCCAGCCTCCTTTCTCACACAGTGGCCAACCAGTTCCTCTGGAGGGCCAACAACAGGGCATAGAGACCGAGGCCTTCCTAAGAACACAAGAAGACCCCTGTTGGATCAGACCATATAGCATTGGCACATGTAAAATATTATAAAAATAGAAAAGAGAGACGTTAGCTAGAGAAAGGAATAGAAAGAGATGGATAAGAAACACATAATTAGAATATATAAAACTCCAGCATGATCAAATTGCTTGGAAGTAAGTTGTGTTCTGTCAGGTTAGTAATATATGGAAGCCATTTTGTAGCAAAATGCGAAACAGTACGAGTAGTGTCTCATTGTGTTATTTGGTCTTCTATTTTTTCCATGATATCGGAATCTCAAAGCTTGGATCTCCAGTTTGCAAGGGATGGAATTTTGTTGATTTCCCACTTCCTGGCCAAGGCTAGCTTTGCTGAGTGTTTGTCTGTGTGAGCATCTTGCCATGTTGGTTTAGCGTGACTTCTGTGGTCTGGCACTGTTTCTGCGAGGCTTGCAACCGTGTCCCTCGCTGAAGTAGATTTGGTTTGGATTCTCTGGTTTAACATGGGTTTGTGCTTGGCTCGCCACACTGACCCATGGTTCTGCTGGGATTTTCTAGTTTGACATTGGTTCCATTGGCCTTTTTGGTTCTGATTGCATTGTGGGAGGCTTTTGGCCAGGAATTGCTCTTCTATGTTTGGCTGCTGTCAGTTCATATTACGCCAATTCTGCTATAGATGCATTGGCTACCTATTAGTTTCCAAATCTGATTCAACATGTTGGTGTTAACCTTTAAAGCCCTTAGTGGTCTGGGACACTCAACTCCTGCGAGAGCTGTGGCTGACCCAAGGCCATTCCAGCAGCTGCAAGTGGAGTTGGGAAATCAAACTGGGTTCTTCCAGGTAAGAGTCCATGCACTTAACCACTACACCAAACTGGCTCTCAACACCACACATTTTTTAAAAAAAGAGGATTGTGTGCATGCATGGGAGAGATATTCTTCTCTATCTCCTGCTTATTTCTTGCATGAACTAAGGAATCAAGCCTCTTGATTATTTCTTGCATGAACTAAGGAATCAAGACATCAGGGAAAAAAGAGGCTTGGTTCCTTAGTTCATGCAAGAAATAAGTAGGAGATAGAGAAGAATATCTCAGAGAAAAGTATATATTGCACAACAGGAGAATACCACCACTTAAGTTGCATACAATTGACGTCCTGGATATAGATTAATTGAAGAGCCCTAACCACTGTGGAAGAAAAAATCGAAACAAAGTAAAAAAATACCTAGGACCTTCGTTGGCTATAAGACCACTGCGTTGGACTCAATTATTTCATAATATAATTAATATTAGAATATATTTTGCCTAAGTGTCGGGTTTCTCACAAACTGTGCCCTTTACAAAGTTTGTATCTCTGCTACCTAATCTTAAATAGGTACACACATGGCCCAGCCCGACAAGGTCTCATTTATGTCTGATCCGGCCCTCATAACAAATGATTTTGACACCCCTGACACAGAGCATAAAGTTCATTCTGCTGAGTGACAGGGTAGCAATCATGGTCATGCCTTGTTTTTATTCCTTTCGTGTTGCGGTATATTTTCATATGTGTCTCCATGAGTGTGTGTGAAGTTTTCTATAGCTCTTTTAAGAAATTTCCCAGCTCTGAGTCCTCTTTTCCCACCCCCACCCCCCCGTCTTAAAATATTATTCAGAATAAGCACTTTGGTATGGAAAGTGAATGGATGGAAGTCGATCCACTCAGTCCAATTAGAACAAATCAATGCCTGAACCACCCAAGTCTAACGCTCTCAGTATTCCGACCAACTGCTCCACAACATCAAAAAAGATGGAAAATATTTTCAAGGTGAGGTTTCAGTATTTGGAAACCAGCTCTTAAAGGCAGAAAGGTATCGATTTTCTTGGCCTACCTTTTGAAAAGAGGTCACACTCTGCGTTCTCAATAGGATCAGGTTCGAGCATTGCTCATGGAAGTATATCTCAGAAAAAACATCAGATTGGCCAGGGTTTTCTCAACAAGGTGAGCGGTTGGCAGAGAGGACTGAAGCACCAGCTCTCTGAACTGTAGGGAACCTGCTGGGGCGTAGGTTACTAAGACTTTCACAGCCTCGTGTTGCGCGGCTCTACTGCTGCCTTTCACAGTTCTTGTTCCTGCTCTTGGAGTGAGAACTCAGCTTCAGTTGACTTGAGAGCCAGTTTGGTGTAGTGATTAAGTGTGCGGACTCTAGTCTGGAGAACTGGGTTTGATTCCCCACTCCTTCATATGCAGCCAGCTGGTATGACCTTGGGACAGTTATGAGTTCTCTCAGAGCTGTTCTCTCAACAGCAGTTTCTGTCAGAGCTCTCTCAGCCCCACCAACCTCACAGGATGTCTGTTTTGGAGAGGGGAAGGGAAGAGGATTGTAAGCTGCTCTGAAACTCCGAGTGAAGGGTGGGGTATAAATCCAATCTCCTCCTCAAAAATTCCAAAACACTGGCTAAAATTAACAGAGGTCTTAACTTCTTCCTGAAAGCCATTGTTTTTGAACCCTGCTTTAAAAAAAAAATTAGAGATATTAGGCATTTGTGAATTCCAGTAGACTTAAAAGGGGAAAAAATCTTGATACAGCAGCAGCTCAGACACCAGGAATTTCTAGTTGTCACTTGGGGAAATGTTTGTTTTTATCAGCCTGTGACTTATTTTGTATTCTGATTTCACCTGTTCTGATCTCTTTATTTGTGCTGTAGTCAGAGATCACACCTAAGTTTTGTGTGGTTGCAAGTGGAAATCTTCTGTCTCCTAGCTGCAAGCTGAGAAATGTCCAGGAGCGCCTTTAGACACACACACACACACACAAAGAGCTCCATCAATTTGCTACTAGCGGGAAGGATTTATGGCCTTGTGTGTGTGTGTGTGTGTATGGATCCATACCATCCTTTTCAGACCCATTGCTTGGATAGGGTTGGACATTTGGAAACATTTGTCCTGTTGTTGAAAACTGAAGTAATGAGATTAATATATGCAGCGCATGAGAAGAGAGTGCGGGGCGACGGAGGGGCCAGAAAGAGAGAGAGAGAGAAGAAGGAAACCAGTTCTTTCCCTGTTAAATATTTACCATTTGTGTTCTGGTGGGGCTCTTGCCTTTTGGTAGCTCTTGAGAAGGTCGGCCCTGACACTGAGGATGCGAGTGTTAATGTATTCCTCCCTCCAAACCCACCTTGCATGGGAAAAAGCAAGGGTAACAAAAAGCCGACTGTTCCCCATTCATGAATATTAATTGGTAAACTCCCCCCGGTATTTTAAATCTGAAGCGAAAGCCCCTGTCTCCCCCCCTCCCCTTTCTCCCCTCAAGAAAACCCTGAGGAGGAAAACCATGGAAGGCCTGGGAAAGCCAATGCACCCGGCCTGGCCTGCCTCACAGCCTTCCAAGCAGTGACATATAAAACTCTCAGGTCAAGGGCCAGAGAAAGAGGTGGGACTGGACCTTTGTTTCCGCTGGGTGTTGCTGAAAGCTCAACCTTTATGGAACGTTCTGGGCTGCATTTTTTGGCTATTTAACCTTGAAAACAAAAGACTTATTTATTCCCTCTCTTTTTCTCCTCACTCTCACACACCCTCCCCTTCATCTCCGTTTTTTTTTTCCTGTCCCAAGTTGACAGCAGTGACATATGAAGGGAACTGCCTTGTCGAAGGCCTAGGCCAGAGCAGGCCTCATTTGCTGCCATTTCTCCATCTTCAGTGGTTTCTTTTTTACATAGAGGGAGTAGGGTTGCCAATCTCCAGGGGGGGCAGGAAAAAAAAGGTAAAGGAACCCCTTCAGCCCCCACAAATAATGATGCAAAAGGATTATAAAGGTATCAAAACAGTTTGTTCCGATATAAATATAACGAGCAATACATAAGGAGACCACAAACCCACACCCAAAGTCACTTGAATGCAAATAAATGTCATAAGAACACAAGAGAAGCCATGTTGGATCAGGCCAATGGCCCATTCAGTCCAACACTCTGTGTCACACAGTGGCCAATATATACACACACACTGTGGCTAATATCCATTGATGGACCTCTGCTCCATATTTTTATCCAATCCCCTCTTGAAGCTGGCTATGCTTGTAGCCGCCATCACCTCCTGTGGCAGTGAATTCCACATGTTAATCACCCTTTGGGTGAAGAAGGACTTCCTTTTATCCATTTTAACCTGACTGCTCAGCAATTTCATTGAATGCCCACGAGTTTTTGTATTGTGGGAAAGGGAGAAAAGGACTTCTTTCTCTACTTTCTCCATCCCATGCATAATCCTGTAAACCTCTATCATGTCACCCCGCAGTTGACGTTTCTCCAAGCTAAAGAGCACGAAGCGTTTTAACCTTTCTTCATAGGGAAAGTGTTCCAACCCTTTAATCATTCTAGTTGCCCTTTTCTGCACTTTTTCCAATGCTATAATATCCTTTTTGAGGTGCGGTGACCAGAATTGTACACAGTATTCCAAATGAGACCGCACCATCGATTTATACAGGGGCATTATGATACTGGCTGATTTGTTTTCACTTCCCTTCCTAATAATTCCCAGCATGGCGTTGGCCTTTTTTATTGCAATTGCACACTGTCTTGACATTTTCAGTGAGTTATCTACCACAACCCCAAGATCTCTCTCTTGGCCAGTCTCTGCCAGTTCACACCCCATCAACTTGTACTTGTATCTGGGATTCTTGGCCCCAATGTGCATTACTTTGTCCAAACTTAGGAAAAGGTGCAGGCAGTAGTTCCCATGGTAAAGTCATCCACGGAGCACAAGGCTTCCAGAAAATTCTTACTCCATACAGCATAGGGTTGCCAAGTCCAATTCAAGAAATATCTGGGGACTTTGCGGGTGGAGCCAGGAGACTTTGGGGGTGGAGCCAGGTGCAAGGGTGTGACAAGCATAATTGAACTCCAAGGGAGTTCTGGCCATCACATTTAAAGGGGCAGCACACCTTTTTAAATGCCTTTCTTCCATAGAAAATAATGAAGGATAGGGGCGCCTTATTTTGGGGCTCATAGAATTGGACCCCCTGGTCCAATCCTTTTGAAACTTGGGAGGTATTTTGGGGAGAGGCACTAGATGCTATACTGAAAATTTGGCGCCTCTACCTCAAAAAACAGCCCCCCCCAGAGCCCTCGATACCTGCAGATCAATTCCTCATCATTCCCTATGGGAATCGTTCATGGAGGTGCATAATGGCTGTGGGGGTGGGGCTTCCCCCGCTGGCCAGCTGGCTGGGGGAGGGGGGAAGCCTGTAAAACCGGGGGATCCCCTGCTGTGACCTGGGGATTGGGAAGCCTAATACAGCAAGGCACGATGAAATGAACGTGGCGGTACTTGATCCGTCGTTTCACTATAGCGTCTACGAGCTGTACATAAATATAAACCGTCCATAAAATATTAAGCATAAAACAAACGGGAATTGTCATAATCAGAAATAGGGTGAAACCATACCTTTCCGACAGTCTCATGAATTTTACATGCTGGTGCTAACAAACACTTGTATCCTATATGCTTACAATCGTCGCTATCTGGTACGGTCAATTTCCTAGCCTGCTACATCCAACACTCATTTATCAAGACCCACAGGTGCAAGCCGGTTTGGAGACCTTCCCTCCGCTTCAGGGCCATCAGGAGGGAAAATCCTGCACAAACGGGTTAAGTAAAACTTCTCTTCTGCTCTCCAACCTGCTGTTTGAAAAGGGCGTCTTACTGATTTTATATATTTTTTTAAGTTGGAGGAATTCTTCAGCTTTAGCATCATGACCATTTACCTTGGCTGTGTACAATATCTCTGCCCCCCCCCCCCAGCCATGTGTCAGAATACGAATGTTCCTGGAAGGTCAAAAGCAAGGGGAGGCGCCTGCCATAGAATCTAACCTCTGAAGGTGCCATTTTCTCCTGGAGACCTGATCTCTGTAGTCTGGAGATCAGCTAGGAGAACTCCAGGCTGTACCTAGAGACTGGTTGGCAGCTAGGGCTACCAATCCCCAGGTGGGGGAAGGGGATCCCTCTGTTTGAAGGCCCTCCCCCTGCTTCCAAGTCGTCAGAAAGCAAGGAGGGGAGAAATATCTGCTGGGCACTCCATTATTCCCTACAGAGACCAATTCACACAGAGTATAATGGAGAATTGATCCATGGGTATCTGGGGCTCTGGAGGGGCTGTTCCTTTAGGTAGAGGCACCAAATTTTCAGCATAGCATCTGATGCCTCTCCTCAAAACACCCTCCAAGTTTCAAAAGGGTTGGACCAGGGGGTCCAATTCTATGAGCCCCCAAAGAGGGCTCATATCCTTCATTATTTCCAGTGGAGAGAAGGCATTTAAAAGGTGTGCAGTCCCTTTAAATGTGATGGCCGGAACTCCCTTTGGAGTTCAAGGATGCTTGTCACAACCTTGCTCCCGGCTCCACCCCAATGTCTCCTGGCTCCACCCCCAAAGTCCCCAGATATTTCTTGAATTGGACGTGGCAACCCCACCTTGCACACAGGATTGTTGCAATGGTAAAATGTGGGGGAAGAAAATATCCATCAGCTCCTAGAAGGCAGAGAAGAGGGGAAAAAATCTTTATAAATGGACTTCTGGATTCCTTTGGGAAACAAGGAATTGATGACTGGTCTGGGAACGGAGCAGAGAAGACGCAAAGCAGCCAGCCCACTGTGGCTGATCCTGATTTAAAACTCTGAGCGTGCACGGGAGGGTAGGAGGTGCCAGGAGAAAAACCAAGCCTGTACTTTTGGCCTGAGGACTGGGCTACCGACCCCGTGTTCCCAGGAAAACACATGACAACAGTGATGTCATGTCTGCAGGGAAACAGAACAGCCCCAACTGGCCTTCAACTAAATATAGCTTGGACAAAAATCACATGGAGGCTTGTCAAGTATTCAGAAGCTGATTAGATGCAAAGATTTTCCCCACCACCACCCCTGCCCCCAACTCTGCTGTGAAATAGTGGCAGTGATTCTTGTTGCTTGTGTACTACTAGGATTGCCAAGTCCAATTCAAGAAATATCTGGGGACTTCGGGGGTGCAGCCGGGAGACTTTGCAGGTGGAGCCAGGAGACATGGGGATTGAGCCAGGAGCAAGGTGGTGACCAGCATAATTGAACTCCAAAGAGAGTTCTGGCCATCACATTGAAAGGGACCGCACACCTTTTAAATGCCTTCCCTCCACTGGAAATAATGAAGGATAGGGGAACCTTCTTTGAGGGCTCATAGAATTGGGCCCCCTGGTCCAATTGATTTGAAACTTGGAGGGTGTTTTGAGGAGAGGCACTAGATGCTATGCTGCATATTTGGTGCCTCTATCTTAAAAAACACCCCCCCCCAGAGCTCCAGATACCCATGGATAAATTTTCCATTATACCCTATGGGAATAGGTCTCCCTAGGGAATAATGGAGTACCAAGCAGAGGTTTCCCTCCCCTCCCCCTGCTTTCTGATGAGCCTGAAGTGGGGGGAGGGCCTCCAAACCAGGGGATCCCCTGCCCCCACCTGGGGATTTGCAGCCCTATACGGGACACCGAAGAACAAAAAGCTTCCTAGATTTCAAAAGAAGATGCAAGCTTAAACATAAAGCCAATCTATTTTCATCCATAAAAGTTGTTGGGGTTTTTTTGGGGGGAGGGGGAATGATTTGTGGAAGAGAGATGTAGGATTCCCCACTCCTCCACATGCAGTCAGCTGGGTAAGTAAGTAAGTAAAATTTTATTTGTATCCCGCCCTCCCCCGCCGAAGCAGGCTCAGGGCGGCTAACAACACAAAGACCAATGGTACATTAATAAAACAATTACATTAAGAACATTAAAATTGAGCATTAATTTAACCTTAAAAACCAGTTCGTGCATTAATTAAAACAAACCATAACATTATCATTGATGCTATATTCTAGTTAATGCTGATGGCGGATATTTCTTCGTTGTAAAATTATAATTCAGCTGTTCATAAAAACTAATTTAAAGAGGGTGGTCTTGCAGGCCCTGCGGAACTGATCAAGGTGGCCTTGGGCAAGTCACAGTTCTCTCAACAGCAGCTCTCTCAGAGCTCTCTCAGCCCCACCTGCTGCACAGGGTGCCTGCTGTGCGGAGCTGAAGGGAAAGAAATTTGTGAGCCGCTCTGAAGTGAAGGGCAGAATGCGGTTATGGGCATGGACTGGAGCAGGGCTTTTTTTGTAGCAGAAACTCCTTTGCATATTAGGCCACACCCCCTTGATGTAGCCAATCCTGGATAGGGTTGCCAAGTCCAACTCAGGAAATATCTGGGGACTTTGGGGGTGGAGCCAGGAGACATTGGGGGCGGAGCCAGGAGCAAGGGTGTGACAAGCATAATTGAACTCCAAGGGAGTTCTGGCCATCACATTTAAAGGGACAGCACACCTTTTTAAATGCCTTCCTTCCATAGGAGATAATGAAGGACAGGGTGGGGCTCATAGAATTGGACCTCCTGGTCCAATTGTTTTGAAACTTGGGGGGTATTTTGGGGAGATGCACTAGATGCTATACTGAAAATTTAGTGCCTCTACCTCAAAAAACAGCCCCCCCAGAGCCCTCAATACCTTCAGATCAATTCCCCATTATACCCTATGAGAATCGTTCTCCACATAGGGAATAATGAAGTGCCCAGCAGACATTTCCCTCCCTCGCCCCTTTCTGACGACTCTGAAGCGAGGGATTGGCATCTCTACTCACGAGTTGAACATATGAACATATGAAGCTGCCTTATACTGAATCAGACCTTTGGTCCATCAAAGTCAGTATTGTCTTCTCAGACTGGCAGCGGCTCTCCAGGGTCTCAAGCTGAGGCTTTTCACACCTATTTGCCTGGACCCTTTTTTGGAGATGCCAGGGATTGAACCTGGGACCTTCTGCTTCCCAAGCAGATGCTCTACCACTGAGCCACCGTCCCTCCCCAACTTCTTCAAAGTAACACAGACACACCATCCCAAGAGGAAGCCTTTCAATCCGAGACTGAAGCCTCCAGAGGTGAAAGTCACATGGTGGTTGTGGGGGCGGGGCTTCCCCCGTTGGCCAGCTGACTGGGGGCGGGAAGGAGCCTGGGAAAGTGGAAGTACCCCCTCTGGGACTTGGGGATTGGCAAACCTCCTCCTGGAGCTTATAGTAGGCTCTGTACTAAGAGCCCTGGAAGCTCTTGAAGGATTGGCTACACAGGGGTGTGTGGCCTAATACACAAAGGAGTTCCTGCTACAAACAAAACCCTGCTGATAAGTGACTGATAGGGCATTTTGGTGCAGAGAAACATGTCCAGACAGATAATGGCCATGACATGAGTGAGGTCAAGTGATTCACTCTCCTTCCTGCCCCTCTCCACCACCCCGTGGTTTGACCTTAACATGGTTTGGTGCTTGACTCAGCCTGCAAAGAAGGACTTTCACAACAGCAGGAATTTATTAGCCTGCAGCCAATCCATAAAGACGTTTAAGAAAATAAGAAGAGCCTCCTGGATCAGACCAGTGGTGTATCTTGTCCAGAATCCTGTCTCACACAGCCACCAACCAGTTCCTCTGGAAGGTCAACAACAGGGCATAGAGGCCAAGGCCTTCCTAAGAACATCAGAAGAGCCCTGCTGGATCAGACCAGTGGTCCATCTAGTCCAGCATCCTGTCTCACACAGTGGCCAACCAGGTCCTCTGGAGGACCAACAACAGGACATAGAGGCCAAAGCCTTCCCCTGATCTTGGCTCTAGGATTCAGAGGATTAGTGCCTCTGAATGTGGAAGTTCCCTTACTTACCATAGCTAGTGGGCACTGATAGACACATCCTCCTTCAATCCATCTAATCCCCTTTGAAAGCTGTTTATTCCTGGGCCATCACTATATTAGTTGTTGTAGATTTTGTGGGCTATGTGGCCGTGGTCTTGGCATTGTGAGACCTGACGTTTCGCCAGCAACTTTGACTAGCATCCTCAGAGGCATAACCCAGAAAACTGGAGTTCTCTCTGGGTCAAATTGAGAAGAAGTTGGTAGGCAGGTAATTTATATCTACTCAGGCAGGAGGTGTAGGGCTGAGTCATTATCTTGTCCATATACAAAAGAACCCACTCAGGTAAGCTCCTCCATTAGCATGCCACAGCCCAGGAAGCTCCCACAAGATAATGACTCAGCCCTACCCCTCCTGCCTGAGTAGATATAAATTACTTGCCTACCAACGTCTTCTCAATTTGACCCAGAGAGAACTCCAGTTTTCAGGGTTTGGGTCAAATACTAAAGTGTCACCGGCAACATGGTTGACATCACATGTGTTCACAGTGGAAGTGGTCCCAGTGCATTGCCAGTGATGTCATTATGTTACAAGCAAGGACCCACCCCGCCGAGGGCTCTCACCCACCAGGTGCCAATCTTGCTCTGGCAGGTTATGATAGGCAGGTCTGTGTTGGAAAATATCTGGAGACTTTGGAGGTGGATCCAGGAGTGGGTGGGGTCTGAGGAGGGGAGGGGCCTCAGCAGGGTACAATCCCACAGAGTCCACCCTTCCAAGCAGCCATTTTCTCCAGGGGAGCTGATCTCTGTCAGCTGGAGATCTGTTGTAAAAGCAGGAGATCTCCAGGCCCCACCTGGAGGCTGGCAACCCTAGGTTACAAAGTGCCTGCAAGTACATCCCCCCCCCCCGATTTCCAAAGTTACCCTTGGTAATGCTGTGGGGAGGGCTTTCTTTGTAACAGGAACTCCTTTGCACATTAGGCCACACCCCCTGATGTAGCCAATCCACCTGGAGCAGTAGGCCATGTACTAAGAGCCCTGTAAGCTCTTGGAGGATTGGCTACCTCAGACGGGTGTGGCCCAATATGCAAAGGAATTCCTGCTACAAAAAAACCCCTTCTGTGGGGCCTCTCAAACTGTCCGTTGTGCAAAATAGGATGCTGGACCATCTCATGATGTTATCTTAGGCCCTTGACATGTCTTAATACAGCCCTGGCTTTAAGCTTCTGTCTTCCTTCTCCTGCATTCTTACCCTCCTGGTATCTCCATTGTTCAGATATGCCCAGTGTCCCCCCTATGCTGCTATAGTGTGAGCTAGCTCACAGTTTTTTAGCCTCACACATTTCTGTCTTAGCTCAGGAAGGATGGTCCCAGAGCACACTAATTGATGCAGGAGCTCACAACTTTAAAATCACTAGCTCACAAAGCAGAAGTTTTGCTGACAAGATTCCACAGTTTAGGGGGAGCATCGCTTGGGATTCTCTCTTATTGCATCAGTTTTTGAATATTCTTCAGTCGTTTGGACTGTCTCATCCTAGGGTTTCTGAGGTAAGAGATGATCCGAAGTCATTTGTTACAGAACAATGTCTGCCGTTTCGTAGACTGCAGCGTTTGGTTTTAGGAGTCCTGCAACGCAGCTTCCCTTACTATTTAATCCAAACATTTTGAAATAGCTGGAATAGTTCTCTCTTGCTGTACTTGCCTAAACAAACTAGACACACTTTGTGGGAAAATGTAATCCGTTCTTTTGCAAACATGTACTTTCGATAAAATATACAGCTATATTTTAAAATCATACCAGTGCTGCTTTAGAGCACATTGGAGCCAAATTCAAATACTTTCAAATTCAATCAGTTTCGCAGCAAGAGGAAGACAATACCTTGATTAGAATCGGGGGTTTTTTTTGTAGCAGGAACTCCCTTGCATATTAGGCTACACCCCCCTGATGTAGCCAATCCCCCAAGAGCTTACAGTAGGCCCTGTAAGAAGAGCCCTGAAAGCTCTTGGAAGATTGGCTACATCAAGGGGGTGTGGCCTAATTTGCAAAGGAGTTCCTGCTACACAAAAAGCCCTGATTAGAAGCAACCAAAACCATCACAAAAAAGTCATGCACAAGCTTCGAAATTCACCAGAATTCTTATTCGGATCAGACGTTAACCCACAACAACAAAAATTGTGGAGGGGGTGGGGAATGAAACATCTGGGTTACCTTCATGTACAGCACTCTCTAGGGTTGTCAGCCTCCTGGTGGGGCCTGGAGATCTCCCATTTTTACACCTGATCTCCAGCTGACAGAGATTGGCTCCCCTGGAGAAAATGGGAGTTGTAGGCTTTGATGGGTGGACTCTAGGGCATTATACCTTGGTGAGGCCCCTCCCCTCTCCAAATCCCACCTTCTCCTGGCTCCACCCACAAAATCTCCAGATATTTTCCAACATAGACCTGGCAACCCTAGCTCTCTCCCACCTTCACGGCTTCATTTGGCTAGAATAAGAACTCTGACGCTCACAACTTTCAAGGTGTCTCAAAGGGACTTAGCAAGGAGTCTGTGTTGCATTTGCCCTAGTGAGCTGATAAGGCTACCTGCTAGGGTAGCCTGACTTGCCATCAATGTGGAGCAGGGTACCCGCAGTTTCGTTGATAATACGTGTTCTTTCCCTGTGGTGGTAGAAAGGAAAGGTCCCCTGTGCAAGCACCAGTCGTTTTCAACTCTGGGGTGACGTTGCTTTCACAAATTTTCACAGCAGACTTTTTTACAGGGTGGTTTGCCATTGCCTTCCCCGGTCATCGACACTTTCCCCCCCAGCAAGCTGGGTCCTCATTTTACCGACCTCGGAAGGATGGAAGGCTGAGTCAAACTTGGGCCGGCTACCTGAATCCAGCTTCTGCCGGAATCGAACTCAGGGCGTGAGCAGAGAGTTCAGATCACAGTACTGCAGTACTGCTGCTTTACCACTCTGTGCCACGGGGCCTCTCCCTGTGGTGGTAGGAGGGCTCAAAATCCTTACCTTTTTCTCCTTGATTTATTGTCGCTTTTAAAATTTGTGTGATGCTAGATAAACAAAATCTGTCATTTTAATGCTTAGGAGTTAATGACATCATTTTAGGGTTGCCAGCCTCCAGGTGGGGCCTGGAGATTTAACTGATCTCCAGCTGGCAGAGATCAGCTTCCCTGGAGAAAATGGCCACTTTGAAGGGTGGACTAGCCATGCAGGGGTGGCCAACGGTAGCTCTCCGGATGTTTTTTGCTCACAACTCCCATCAGCCCCAGTCACCCCTGGACTAGGGCACTGTACCAGGCTCCTCTCCTCTCCAAACCCCACCCTCTCCCAGCTCCACCCCCAAAGTCTCCAGGTGTTTTCCAACATGGGGAGGGGTGGTGGCTCAGTGGTAGAGCATTTGCTTGGTAAGCAGAAGGTCTGAGGTTCAATCCCCAGCATCTCCAACGAAAAAGGGTCCAGGCAAGTAGGCGTGAAAAACCTCAGCTTGAGACCCTGGGGGAGCTGCTGCCAGTCTGAGTAGACAATACTGACTTCGATGGACCGAGGGTCTGATTCAGTAGAAGGCAGCTTCATATGTTCATATATGTTCAGACTTGGCAACTGTAAAAACAATTGATTCTTTTTTTAAAAAATTGGATCATTATCGAATCACTGGCTCCAGAGGTCTAATTCTGTAAAGGATTATTATTCTGTGATTTCTGTGACTTTGGATCACAACTAATTCTCTCTTACTGTCGCTCTTTCTGAATACTAAGGCTTCTATATATAGGCCATATCCACACAACTTTTATACATATAAAATCATTGCACAAGACACCAAACATTTAATATTATTATGTGAAGTTGATGTTTTAATGCTAACTTACTATCTGCCTTAGAATTCTATAACATTTTTGTTTGCTGTGATGCTCTGATCTTTGGGGGGGGGCGTAGTTATAATACGCACACAAACACACACAAATGCATTTTTTGTTGTTGTTCAGTCGCACAGTCGAGTCCAACTCTTTGTGACCCCATGGACAAAGTCATGCCAGGCCCTCCTGTCTTCCACCATCCTCTGAAGTCTGCTCAGATTCATGTTAGTTACATCAGTAACGCTGTCCAGCCATCTCACCTTTTGCCGTCCCCTTTTTCTTTTGCCTTCTGTCTTTCCCAGCATCAGGATCTTCTCCAGGGAGTGCTCCCTTCTCATTTGGTGGCCAAAGGATTTGAGCTTCAGCTTCAGCATCTGACCTTCCAGGGAACAGTCAGGGTTGATTTCCCTTAGGACTGACTGATCAGATCTTGCAGTCCAAGGAACTCTCAAAATTCTTCTCCAGCACCACAGCTCAAAAGCATCTATTTTTCTGCACTTGTCCTTCCTTATGGTCCAACTCTCACAGCCATACATTACCACCCAGAATACCATCACCTTGACTATACAGACTTTTGTTGGCAGGGTGATGTCTCTTACTTTTTATTATACTGCCCAGGTTTGCCATAGCTGTCCTCCCAAGGAGCAAATGGTCTTTTAATATTATGGCTACAGTCACCATCTGCAGTGATCTTGGATCCCATTTTTACAGTACTTTAAAAGCATTCTGTTTCCAAACAGCATGATCGTCTCTCTTTCTCTGTGAGTGATCTCTTCCATTGAAATGCAAACCACTCTAGGACTGAATGCATTGTTGGTTCACCAGGGCAAATCGCCCATAGGCAGCCATTTGTAGTCAAGAACAATGTTTGTTTGAACAGTAGTCAGGGGGAAGGTTGGGGAAGAGAACCTCCCGGGATTTCAAACATGCACATTAGAAGCAGGCACTGCGGCTGTGGCCCTTTCCTGTCTTCCCTCTCCCACCTGAAAATATTGCTTCAGAGGGTATCCACACTAGACTGCAGTAAAGCAGCTAGATTTCGAGGCCAGTAGCACCTGACAGACCAGCGAGATTTTAAGAGTATAAGCCAGGGGTGGCCAAACTACAGCTCAATTATGCTTGTCAGGACTTTTTTTGTAGCAGGAACTCCTTTGCATATTAGGCAACACACCCCTGATGTAGCCAATCCTCCAAGAGTTTACAGGGCTTTTCTTACAGAGCCTACTGTAAGCTCCAGGAAGATTGGCTACATCGAGGGGGGGTGGCCTAATATGCAAAGGAGTTCCTGCTACCCAAAAAGCCCTGCTTGTCACAATCTTGCTCCTGGCTCCACCCCGCAAAGTCTCCTGGCTCCACCCCCAAAGTCCCCAGATATTTCTTGAATTGGACTTGGCAACCCTAGCTTTTTCCAAGTTGGCTGATGGGTTGGTGGGAGCTTTGAGAGCCACACAATATGTGTGAAAGATTCACATGCAACTCCTGAGCCTCAGTTTGGGCCCCCTGCATTGAGCAGGGAGTTGGACTAGGCCAGTGGTCCACAACCTTTTTGGCACCAGGAACCGGTTTTGTGGGTTTTGTCCATTTTCCCACAAACTGGGGGGGGCGGGGGATAGTTTCTGGAAGATACAATTGTGTACTTTGTTTCTATTAGTTTGGTGTGGTGGTGAAGTGTGTGGACCAGGGGTGGCCAAACTTCTTTAACGTAAGAGCCACATAGAATAAACGTCAGATATTGGAGAGCCGCAAGAAATGAACATCGGATGTTTGAAAGCCACAAGACAGGAAGGAAGAAAAGCAAATAGATGGCAGGCAGGAAGAGAAAGGTGGAAAGAAAGCAACTTTAACTTAAAATGCATTCTCCAACCTGCTGACTGGCTTGGCTTGAAAAAATGATTTAGAGAAAGAAATGCCTTCTCCAAGCCGGCTAAGGGGGCAATGGGGGCTTCAAGAGCCACACAACATGTGTGAAAGAGCCACATGTGGCTCCCAAGCCGCAGTTTGGCCACCCCCTGGTGTGGACTCTTATCTGAGAGAACCGAGTTTGATTCCCCACTCCTCCACTTGCAGCTGCTGGAATGGCCTTGGGTCAGCCGTAGCTCTGGTAGAGGTTGTCCTTGAAAGGGTGTCTGTTGTAGGGGAGGAAGGTAAAAAGAGACTATGAGCCGCTCTGAGACTCTGAGATTCAGAGTAGAGGGCAGGATATAAATCCAATGTCTTCTTCTTATTATTAGTACTACATTGTAACAGGGCTTTTTTTTTCCTACAAAAAAGCCTTGTATGGAACAATGGTGACGTCAGGGGGTGTGGCCTAATATGCTAATGAGTTCCTGCTGGGCTTTTTCTACTAAAAAGCCCTGAATTGTAATATATAATGAAATAACTATACAACTCACGGCCCGGTTGCTAACAGGCCATGGACCGGTACTGGTCCACGGCCCAGGGGTTGGGGACCCCTGAACTAGAGGGCCTGTAGGACCCTTTCTGACTCTGTGATTTCATGATTCTATTATTTCAGAGCTGGGTTGGAGGAAGAGGAGCCTTTTTACCTTTCGCAACAAAACAATGCATTCATTTAGTCCCTTGCTTCATTTATACTCTACCCTTCCCACTGAGACTCTGGGGGGGGGGCGGGTACACAGCTAAAACAATACAATAAGAACAATATAAAACTAGCAGGGGATGAAAATGTATAGCAAAATTAGAGAGCCTGGCACTACAAAGAACACAACACATGGCCACACGCAGATGTCATAACGACCTCATCGTTGGAAGGGAGTGCAGTTTGCAACCTAAAATGTTGTTGTTGTTCAGTCGCACAGTCGAGTCCAACTCTTTGCGACCCCATGGACCAAGTCTCGTCATGCCCTCCTGTCTTCCACCATCCTCCGAAGTCTGCCCAAATTCATGTTAGTTACATCAGTAACGCTGTCTAGCCATCTCATCTTTTGCCGTCCCCTTCTTCTTTTGCCTTCTGTCTTTCCCAGCATTAGGGTCTTCCCCAGGCAAGCTAAAATGTAACCCCCAAAATGCTGTTCCTGCAGCACAGGGAACCTAGTGCTTGGGGGGCAAGAATGGGAGGGCTTCTGGAGTTCTAGCCCTGCTGGTGGACCTCCTGATGGCACCTGGGTTTGGGCCAGTGTGTGACACAGGGTGCTGGACTGCACGGGCCAACATGGCTTCTCTGATGTTCTGAAGAGCAGAGGTCCATCAGTGATAGCTATTAGCCACATGGTATAGTAGCAACATTCTGGCTAGGGCAGTATGCTCTATCTTCTTGGTGCTTGGGGGGGCAACGGTGGGAAGGCTTTTGGAGTTTTGGCCCCGCTGGTGATGCTACCTGGGTTTTGGCCACTGTGTGATACAGAATGTTGGACTGCATGGGCCATTGGCCATTGGCTTGATCCAATACGGTCAGTTTGGTATAGTGCTTAAGTGTGCGTACTCTTATCTGGGAGAACCAGGTTTTATTCCGCACTCCTCCACTTGCACTCTCCATTTGCACCTGATGGAATGGCCTTGGGTCAGCCATACCTCTCGCAGAGGTTGTCCTTGAAAGGGCAGCTGATGTGAGAGCCCTCTCAACCTCACCCACCTCACAGGGTGTCTGTTGTGGGGAGAGAAGATTTAGGAGATTGTAAGCTGCTCTGAGTCTCTGATTCAGAGAGAAGGAAAGGAAAGGTCCCATGTGCAAGCATCAGTTGTTTCCGACTCTGGGGTGATGTTGCTTTCACAATGTTTTCATGGCAGACTTTTTACGGGGTGGTTTGTCATAGCGTTCCCCAGTCATCTGCACTTTGCCCCCAGCAAGCTGGGTACTCATTTGACTGACCTCGGAAGGATGGAAGGCTGAGTCAACCTCAAGCTGACTACCTGAAAACCCAGCTTCCACCAGGGATCGAACTTAGGTCGTGAGTGAGTTTAGGACTGCAGTACTGCAGCTTTAACACTCTGCACCACTGGGCTCTTCATCAGAGAGAAGGGTGGGATATAACTCTGCAATTCTTCTTTTTCTTGTTCTTCTTCACTTATGTTCTTATCAAAGTAGCATTGCTATTAGGGGGTAGTAGGGATCGGTGTGCTGGAAGTCCTTCAGTACCTTCACATCACTTTCAGTGAAAACTAGAAGTGATGTCATAGGACGCTCTAGGATTTATGAAAACTTTGTTCACAAAGTTGGCTGTCGTGACTCCAGCTCTGTTTGCAATGGTAGATGGGAGACTGCAAACATGAGGAAAACTGTTAGATTCTGTGGAAGATTTATATGAAGAAGAAAAAGGAGGAGGGGGAGATTGGATCTATGCCTCAACCTTCACTTGGAGAGGTTTACCATCTCAGTGAGGTCACAATGCCATGGAGTTCATCCTCCAAAGCAGCCATTTCCTCCAGGGGAATGGATGTCTCTGGTCTGGCGATGAGCTGGAATTCCATGGGATCCCAAGGTCCCACCTGGAGGCTGGCATCTCTGCACACTCTCAGCCTAACCTACCTCACAGGATGTTTGTGAGGACAGAACGGAGGAGAAAAATGCAAGTCATCACTGAGGCCAAAGATAGGATATGTATCAATCAATCAATGCTGTGCCTTCTCCCTAAGTGACGGTAGAGGTGGGGGAAGTAAGCGTCCAATCAGCTGCTCAGTAACCATCCTTCAATCTCTAAACGAAAAGTCAACTTTCAAAAAATATTAAGCCTGCAATCATGCACATTGTAGTACTATGACATGTCTAGAACAAATTTGAGTCCAGTGCAGGGTTGCCAAGACCAATTCAAGAAATATCTGGGGAACTTTGGAGGTGGAGTCAGGAGACATTGGGGGTGGAGTCAGGAGCAAGGTTGTGACAAGCACACTTGAACTCCAAAGAGAGTTCTGGCCATCACATTTAAAGGGACTGCACACCTTTTAAAATGCCTTCCCTCCATTGGAAATAATGGAGAGGGGCACCTTCTTTGGGGGCTCATTGAATTAGACCCCCTGGTCCAATCTTTTTGAAACTTGGGGGGTATTTTGGGAAGAGACACTGGATGCTATACTGAAAATTTGGTGCTTCTACCTCAAAGAACAGCCTGCCCCAGATACCCGCGGATCAAGTCTCCATTATTTCCTATAGGAATCAGTCTTCATAGGGAACAATAGAGTTCCCAGCAGACATTTCTCTCGCTTCCCCCCACTAACTGATCATCCTGAAGCAGGGGGAGGGCCTCCAAACTGAGAGGATCCCCTGTCCCCACCTGGGAATTGGCAACCCTAGTCCAGGGCACTTTTAAGGCCAACAACGTTGTATTGTAGGTATAAGCTTTTGTGTGCATGCAAGAATAAATTAGGAATAAAGGTTTGTGGGTCTTCAAGGTGGACTCCAACTTTGTTCTGCTGCTTCACGCCAACACCGCTGCCTCCCTGGATCCATGACAGATGTACTCAGCGCTGTAGCCTGTTAGTAAAGGTATCCACATGATCAGGTTCTGTAGCACATGTCAGTGCACAGCTGGTGCTGGGAGGGGAGCTCCAAGGAGGTTTTCTCACCAGCCAGCAAGGCACAGACTCCTTTCCTCTTCCGCCTGGTGTGTGGTGTCCCGTTTATTTATTGTGATGCATCCTATTCCTAACATTCTGTTCTAACGTTCTTCCAGAGTGCCATAAGCCCTTACAGGATACCATGAGCAGAATGAGAGCAGTTTGCTAATCAATAAGAAGCCCTTTCTTATTTTTCTTTTTGTAAAGCCAGGCTTTAAAACAACTTCCTTCCCTTGCTGATAATCTGTTTTCAGTCTTTTGGTATGCAACAGGGCCTCCGGGAAGAAAGCATTCTGGAAACACTTAGTTTAAGTATTTGCCAAAGACGGTTTGAATCGACCTAGTCTTGAGTGTGTTGCTTTCTTGAAAGGTATGTGCTGAACAGGGTTGCCAAGTCCGACTCAAGAAATATCTGGGGACTTTGGGGGTGGAGCCAGGAATAAGGGTGTGGCAAGCACAATTGAACTTCAAAGGGAGTTCTGGCCATCACATTTAAAGGGACCACGCTCCTTTTAAATGCCTTCCCTCCATTTGGAATAATGAAGGATCGGGGCATCTTCTTCTGGGACTCATAGAATTGGACTCCCTGATCCAATATTTTTGAAACTTGGGGAGTATTTTGAGGAGAGTCATCAGATGCTCTGCTGACGTTTTGGTGCCTCTACCTCAAAACACAACTCCCCTAGAACCCCAGGTACCCATGAATTAATTCTCCATTATATCCTATGGGAATGGTTCACCATAGGAAATAATTGAGTGCCCAGCAGATATCCTCCCCACACACTTTCTGATGACCCTGAAGCGGGGGGGAGGGCCTCCAAACCGAGGGATCCCCTGTCCCCACCTGGGGATTGGCAACTCTAGCTGCTGAAGGGGTCTCATTTTGTAGAAGAGGTCACAAATGCCTAGGATTGGGAGCTGTGTGTTGGGAATATGGAGATTTTGGGGGAGCCTGAGAAAGGCAGAGTTTGGAGGGAGCAGGGTCCGCCTTCCAAAGCCGCCATTTTCTCCAAGGGAGCGGATCTCTGCCACTCGGAGATCAGTTGTAATCCCAGGAGATCTGCAGGCACCACCTGGAGGTTTGGCTACTAAACAACGGGAACACAGCCAAGGTTGAGAAAAACATAGGAGGCTGCGAAAAATCACTGTACAAAGAACAATTCCAATTAGTGTAACACAGCTTGATACAAGAATCACAGATTCTCCGCAAACATTACATCTGTGCTTAATTGCACTCTGCAATATATCGAGTATTCATGTTAACAGCATTTAAAGGGGAAACACCGCAATCAACATTTTAACAACAATACTTCTAAGAAAAGCATGCAAGGTTTGCCAGGTTTAAACAACAATTACTTCTGTATGCAACATGCAAAGTTTGCAGTATACTCGACTAACAGACAACAAAGTAGAAGTCAAGTAGCACCTTTAAGACCAACGAAGTTTTATTCAGAACGTAAGCTTTCGTATGCATGCAGACTTCTTCAGACGAGGGGATAAGGTACAGTGGGCTAAAATACATATAGTGGTGGGTTAAGAGTGCAAACTGATACAAAACTAGAATCACATGGCCTCCTACCTTGTTACACTGTTTTGCCATGTGATCCTAGCTTTGTATCAGTTTCTACTCTTAACCCACCAACATGTATTCTAGCCCACTGTACCTTATCCCCTTGTCTGAAGAAGTATGCCTGCATACGAAAGCTTACGTTCTGAATAAAACTTTGTTGGTCTTAAAGGTGAGACTTGACTCCTACTTTGTTCTACTGCTTCAGACCAACACGGCTGCCCACCTGGATCTAACAAAGAGAGCAGCCCTTGAATTAAGCGTAGGCTTAGAAGAATGAATCGAAGGTTGTTTTTCTGTTGATTCTCCACATGCATTTCATTTCATTTCATTTTATTCGATTTATATCCCGCCCTCCCCACCGAGGCGGCTCAGGGTGGCTCACAACATAAAATTCTAACAATATTAATTAATATTAAAAAACATTAAATAGCTTACAGCAGTTAAAACAATAAAGCAAGAAAACGATCTATCAATGTGCTATCCTACAACCTTCCTTTGGGGTTTTTCAGGTGCCGGTCAGTTATATGCCAACCGGAAGAGGACTGTCTTACAGGCCCTGCGGAACTGGCCAAGGTCCCGCAGGGCCCTCACCTCTTCCGGTAGCTGGTTCCACCAGCAAGGGGCTGTAATCGAAAAGGCCCTGTCCCTGGTTGACTTCAGACAGGCCTCCTTTGGCCCGGGGATTGTTAGTAGATTTTGCCGTTAGTAAGCCGCCCTGAGCCTGCCTCAGCGGGGAGGGCGGGGTATAAATAAAATTTATTATTATTATTATTATTAGATTTTGAGAACCAGATCTAAGCATCTCTGGGGAACATATGGGGAGAGACGGTCCCTAAGGTAGGCAGGTCCTAGGCCATATAGGGCTTTAAAGGTAATAACCATCACCTTGTACCAAACCCGGTATATTATTGGCAGCCAGTGCAGTCCTCAGAGCCCCGGCTGAATGTGCTCCCACCTGGGGAGCCCTAATAACAGCCGGGCGGCGGCATTCTGTACTAGCTGCAACTTCTGGGTTCGGCACAGGGGCAGCCCCATGTAGAGGGCATTACAGTAGTCCAACCTTGAGGTGACCGTTGCATGGATCACTGTTGCCAGATCGAATAAAATGAAAAAATGAAAATGAAATGCATAGATTCGATAACGCGGTAACACGCTTCCTAGGTTTTCTTATCGTCACGTGTTTCGAATGACTTCTTCTTTGACCACATGATTATGTCTCTGGGGGTGGATCCAGGAGAGGGCGGGGTTTGGGGAGGGGAGGGGCCTCAGCGTGGTACGATGCCACAGGGTCCACCCTTCCAAGCAGCCATTTTCTCCAGGGGAGCTGATCTCTGCCAGCTGGCGATCAGTTGTAAAAGCAGGCGATCTCCAGGCCCAACCTGGAAGCTGGCAACCCTACAAGCAGCCATTTTCTCCTGGAGAGCTGACGTCTGCCAGCTGAAGGTAAGTTGCAAAAGTGGGAGATCTCCAGGTCGCACCTGGAGGCTGGCAACCCTAACTCTGGCCTTTGACCTCCCCCCGTTAAAGTCTCTCCCTTCCCCAAACCCTACCCTCCTCAGCTCCCCCCCTCAGCCCCCCCCCATGTCCAAGGGTTTCCATCCCAAAGCTGGTAACCTTGCAATCACCACTCCAGAGCAGTTGGAGAGCAACTCCCAATCTATTTCCAAATAACAAGAAAGAATCCGATTCAGCGTAGGGTTGCCAAGTCCAATTCAAAAAATATCTCAGAACTTTGGGGTGGAGCCAGGAGACTTTGGAGGTGGAGCTAGGAGCAAGGTTGTGACCTCCAAGATTGATCTCCAAAGGGAGTTCTGGCCATCACATTTAAAGGGACCACACACCTTTTAAATGCCTTCCCTCCATTGGAAGTAATGAAGAATAGGGGCACCTTCTTTTGAGGCTCATAGAATTGGACCCCCTGGTCCAATCTTTTTGAAGCTTGGAGGGTCTTTTAAGGTGAGACATTGGATGCTATGCTGCAAATTTGGTTCCTCTACCTCAAAAAACAGCTTCTCCAGAGCCCTAGTTCTCCATTATACTCTATTGGAATCAGTCTCCATAGGGAATAATGGCGTTCCCAGCAGACATTTCCCTCCCCCCTCTGCTTTCTGATGACCCTGAAGTGGGAGGGAGGGAGGGCCTCCAAACTGGGGGATCCCCTGTCCCCCATCTGGAGATCAGCAACCCTAATTCAGCTATTGGTTCCAGTGGGAGAGGTTCAAGCACGGGTTTACCACCAGGCCTACTGAAATCTCTGGGGCTTGAACGTTCTTTGTTTGTTGTGTTCACAAAGCTCCAAATCCAAATTTTTGCAAACTTAACATCGAGTAGGCGTTCGGTGGTGACAAGCGATAAGAGTTTTACCTGGCCGCCCTAAATGTGCCAGGAACGTCACAGACAAGGCAGGTGACAGATTTTAAATAAACAAAAGCTGCTCTTGTTCATTGGAGCACAGCACGCATCGAGTCTAGACAGCCGTTATGCAAGCAGGAGGGAATAACCCAACCAGGGTTGCCAACTGGGTCAGGAAATTCCTAGAGATTTGGGGGGCAGGGTTTGGGGAGGGGAGGGGCGGGAGCTTGGCGGACACAATGCTATAGAGTCAGGGCCGGCCCTAGACGGTCTGGTACCAAAGACAAGGCTAACTTCTGGCACCGCCTCCCCTGCACTGGTAACATCACGGAGTCCCATGGGGGGGGTGCTCGATTTGGCAGCCCCAGAAGGCTGGCACCCTAGGCAGCCACCTAGTTTGCCTAGCAGCAGGGCTGGCCCCGCATAGAGTCCAGCCTTTAAAGCAGCCGTTTTCTCCAGGGGAACTGACCTCTGGAATCTGGAGATCAGTTGTAATTCCAGGAGAACTCTGAAGGGTAGACAACAAGCAAAGGAGACCTGGGGTAATTATATGACTAAAGAATGTGTCAGATGTTTGAGAGCTGCAAGACATGAATGTCAGATGTTTGAGAGAAGGAAGGAAGGAAGGAGACCACAGATTTGTACTCCACTCTTCTCTCTGAATCAGAGTCTCAGAGCACCTTACAGTCTCCTTTATCTCCTTTCCCCACAACAGACACCCTGTGAGGTAGGTGGGGTTGAGAGAGCTCTCACAGAAGCTCCCTTTCAAGGACAGCTCTGCGAGACCTATGCCTGAACCAAGACCATTCCAGCAGCTGCAGGTGAAGGAGTGGGGAATCAAACCCGGTTCTCCCAGGTAAGAGTCCACACACTTAACCAGGACGGAAGGAAGGAAAATAGATGGGGGAGGTGGAGGTGGAAAGAAAGCACCTTTAACTTTAAATACATTCTCAAAGCTGCTGGCTGGCTTGGAGAAGTGATTGAAAGAGACAAATGCCTTTTCCAAACTAGCCAACAGGGCAGTGGGGGCTTTGAGAGCTGCACATGTGTAAAAGAGTCGCGTTTGGCCACCCCTGGCCTAGAGCAAAATTTGTATCCAATGCCTCCTTTAAGACCAACAAAGTTGAATTCTGGGCATTAGCTTTTGTGTGGGTGCAGAATTCAACTTTGTTGGTCTTAGAGGAGGCCCTGGACTCAAAGTTGTTCTATTGCTTCAGGCCAAACTGGCTGCTCACCAGAATTTGTCTAGATGTGTCTGGCGTGGGCTTCCCTTTGCCTTGGGCCTGATCTTTTGCCCCTGCGAATGAGAAAGGGCACCGGTGGGTGGCCTGAGGGATTCTATGGTGTGAATGACTCTCATTGTCTTGATGTCAAAAGGATGCCCCTGAAAAGGGTAGCGATGGGTGATGCTGAAAGGGAAGAGCTCTGCAAAGTGAAATTGGCCATCTCCTTTCAAGGCAACGTTTCTGTCAGTCATTTACATTAGACTGGGAATTCAGGCAGTGGCTTTCCTGTAATGCTGCTGCAGAGGGTTTCACAGAACTTGGGCACTGGGGTTTCTCAGGCATGAATCTGATCACTGGCCAGTTGACCCAGATAGATTCAGGTGGGTAGCAGTGTTCCCTCTAAGCTGAGAAAGTGTGAGCTGGTTCACAGTTTTTTAACCTCTGGCTCACAAATTTTTGTCTTACTCCAGGAAAAAATGGATCCAGAGCAAACTAACTGATGCAGCAGCTCACAACTTGAATGCCAGCAGCTCACGAAGTAAAATTTTTGCTCACAAGACTCCACAGCTTAGAGGGAGTATTGGAGGGTAGCCGTGTTGATGAAGGGGGACCGCTGAGTAATTAATGAATACCCCTATAATAATGAATAAAAGCATGCTTAGGCCTTCAAAAAGAGAAGTCTGATGCAATGTTAGAAGCATACGGCCTCAAGTGGGAGTAGATTCAAGGTTGTAAAGTAGATAACAAAGAGGCCTCAGAGAAGCTTCTTGTAAGAGCTGATAACGCACCCACGGAGACAGAAGGTAGGAGGAGAGCAAGGAGGGTGGAGAATGTTGAGTTAGATAAGCTTGGGCGGCCGGCCTGCTTGTTTTGGGTGTCAATAAAAACAGTCTGAATGAAAATAATTTTAACTTAGTCGAATTGGGCCTATTGCTGGCTAAGTTCTGCTTTGGTGCCAAAGTAAACTCGTTTCAACATAGTAAGACCTCGTTATTTCTCAGATCGCAAAGCATGGAGGCACACCATCCACCAGGCTGTCTCTTCCTTTGAGAACACACGCATAGCTGGTCTTGAGGACAAAAGGAGATTGAGGAAGAATCGCACTGCTACAGGACCAACCCTAAATCAGACTTTTCCCTGCAGCCGCTGTGGCCGGACCTGCCTGTCCCACATTGGTCTTGTCAGCCACCAGCGAGCCTGCAGCAAACGTGGACTATTGCACCCTTCTTAAATCTTCGTTCGCGAAGCCAAGCCGAGAGAGAGGATCAGAAGCAATAAAACAAAGTTTGAGTCCAGGGACACCTTGAAGACCAACAAAGTTTAATTCTGGGTGAAAGTTTCCATGCGCATGCACATTTCTTCAGATATCTGCAGTCTCCGAAAGAGTGTGTGTGCACACAAAAGCTTATACTCAGAATTCACCTTTGTTGATCTTCAAGGTGCCACTGGACTCAAATATTCTATTGCAGGGGTGGTCAAACTTGATTAATATAACAGCCACAAAGAATAAATGTCAGATGTTTGAGGGCTGCAAGACATGAACGTCAGATGTTTGAGGGCCACAAGACAAGGAAGGAAGGAAGGAAGATAGAGGAGAGAGGGAGAGGTAGAAAGAAAGCAACTTTAACTTTAAATGCATTCTCCAAGCCACTGGTTGGCTTGGGTTGGAGATGTGATTTAAAGAGACCAATGCGTTCTGGTGGGACGGTGGAATCTTCAAGAGTCATACCGCAAAAAAGATATTATAGCACCAGAAAAAGTCCAGAAAAGGGCAACTAGAATGATTAAAGGGTTGGAACACTTTCCCTATAAAGAAAGGTTAAAACGCTTGGGGCTCTTTAGCTTGGAGAAACGTCAACTGCGGGGTGACATGATAGAGGTTTACAAGATTATGCATGGGATGGAGAAAGTAGAGAAAGAAGTACTTTTCTCCCTTTCTCACAATACAAGAACTCATGGGCATGCAATGAAATTGCTGAGCAGTCAGGTTAGAATGGAAAAAAGGAAATACCAATACCAAAGGGTGATTAAGGCATGGAATTCACTGCCACAGGAGGTGGTGGAGGCTGCAAGCATAGCCAGCTTCAAGAGAGGATTGGATAAACATATGGAGCAGAGGTCCATCAGTGGCTATTAGCCACAGTGTATTGTTGGAACTCTGTCTGGGGCAGTGATGCTTTGTATTCTTGGTGCTTGGGAGGGGCAACAGTGGGAGGGCTTCTGGTGTCCTCGCCCCACTGATGGACTTCCTGATGGCACCTGGTTTTTGGCCACTGTGTGACACAGAGAGTTGGACTGGATGGGCCACTGGCCTGATCCAACATGGCTTCTCTTATGTTCTTAGCCACACAGTAGGTGTGAAAAAGCCACATGCGGCTCCTGAGCTGCAGTTTAGCTGCCTCTTTTCTATTGTACAAAAAGGGTGAGACAAGCTAAGGGGATACTTCTTTGTTAAATTAGCTACCTTGGTGGCCTTATGCGGGCAGAAAGATGGGGGTATACATTTTGTAATATAAATAAAAGATGGACTTGTCCTATGGTAAGGAATCATGTTCAGTTCTCCTGGCAGCTGGTAGGTGGCCTTTTCCTTTCGCCACGTTATAGGCAAGGCCCAAGCATAATTTCTCTGGGGAACTGTAACATTCAGGGAAGGAATTCTAGCAGGAGCTCCTTTGCATATTAGGCCACACCCCCTGATGTAGCCAATCCTCCAAGAGCTTACAAAAAGGAGCCTTGTAAGCTCTTGCAGGATTGGCTACATCAGGGGTGTGTGGCCTAATATGCAAAGAAGCTCCTGTTAGAATTCCACCCCTGGTAACAGCCTTGCTGAGCCCCAGTAATCTCATCTCATATATACAATATATACATAGGGAAACCAGTAAATGCAGGAGTTTCAGATCTCAAAAGACGCCCTCTCCTCCATCAGGCAAGCCAGGAGTGTAGCTTTTATTTCTTTACATCATTTATACCTTAAAGGTAAAGGTAGTCCCCTGTTCAAGCACCTTTCTTCATAAAGAGGACGGATAGTAGCATACGACATCATTCTACCCTTCTTCCATATTCATATGCATAACGCTTCCGGGATAGGGCAGGATAAGAACATAACAGAAGCCATGTTGGATCAGACCAATGGCCCACCCAGTCCAACACTCTGTGTCACACAGTGGCCAAAAAACCAGGCACCATCAGGAGGTCCACCAGTGGGGTCAGGACACTCGAAGCCCTCCCACTGTTGCCCCCCCCAGCACCAAGAATACAGAGCATCACTGCCCCAGACGGAGAGTTCCAACAATACGCTGTGTCTAACAGCCACTGGTGGACCTCTGCTCCATAGGTATATCCAATCCCTTCTTGAAGCTTTCTACTCTTGCAGCCGCCTCCTCCTCCTGTGGCAGTGAATTCTATGTGTTAGTCACCCTTTGGGTGAAGAAGTACTTAAATGCAAAAATCAAATTAAATTAAAACAATGATGGTTGACAGCTCTCTGGGTTGGGAAATACCTGGAAATGTTGGGGGTGGAGCCTGAGAAGGCAGGGGTTTAGGGAGGGAAGGTAGGGTTGCCTGGTCTGGGCTGGAAAATACCTGGAGACTTGGGGTGGATCCGGGAGAGGGCGGGGTTTGAGGAGGGGAGGGGCCTCATTATGGTACAATACCATATAGAGTTCACCCTCCAAAGCAACTATCTTCTCCAGGGGAGCTGTTCTCTGCCAGCTGGAGATCAGTTGTAAAAGCGGGAGATCTCCAGGCCCCACCTGGAGGCTGGCAACCCTAACTGGGGAGGGACTTCCATGAGGTACAATGTCATACAATCCACTTTCCACAGGGGACATTTTCTCCAGTTGAATTGATCCCAGGAGATCTCTAGGTACCGCTGGGAACCATGCCCTAGATTTCATAATTTTTAGGGCTAATAAAACTCATAGGCCCCAATTAAATAAAAGTTTTGGGGACTTTTGCAATGTCAAGTGACCCTGGGCTGGGGAAAATACCAAAGAGGGTCTTAAAGCTATGTTAGGACATAGCAACGATTAGACATAGTTAGATGTTAAAGGGGCTGGGTCCATAACGATAGAGGTGACCAATTAATTCTAAGCATGTTGATGCAGTCATACATAAGAGTGGTACAATGCTAAATAACCAACCAATATTTGCTGAAGTTGTGATTTCTACATATGGTGTAAAAGAGGAAGTACAGAAGTGTATATGTACAGTCAGGGCTTTTTTTGTAGCAGGAACTCCTTTGCATATTTGGGCACATCCCTCTTATGTAGCCAATCCTCATAGAGTTTAGAGGGCTCTCAGCACAGGGCCTACTGAAAGCTCCAGGAGGATTGGCTACCTCAGGGGTGTGTGGCCTAATAGGAGCTCCTGCTACAAAAAATATCCCTGTTTATGGTTTTGGTTCCTCCTTGTGTCGGAGGGGTTCTGCTTTTTACTGTGTCTCCTCCAGCTTATTGCAATCTTTTCTACACTGACCTGACCTGTGTGCAGGGCTTTTTTTTGAACAGGAATGCACAGGAATGCAGTTCCAGCTGGCTTGGCTTCTGGGGGTGTGGCCTAAATGAGTTCCTGCTGGGCTTTTCCTGCCAAAACAGCGCTGTGTGAAACAATGGTGACATCAGGGGTGCGTGGCCAAATATGCAAATGCATTCCTGCTGGGCTTTTTCTACCAAACAAGCCCTGTGTGAAACAATGGTGACATCAGGGGGTGTGGCCTAATGTGCAAATGAGTCCCTGGTGGGCTTTTTCTACAAAAAAGCCCTGCCTGTGTGGATTATTGGCTGAATCCCATCAGGATAGCACTCTTGTGCAAGACCACCTGAAGGCCGGCAACCGTAAAAGCCTGTGAGGTAGGCTAGGCTTAGAGTGTGCAACTAGCTCAAAATCAGCTGGTGAGCTTCCGCAGCAGAGTGGAGATTCAAACCTGGCTCTCCCAGATCTTACTCTGACACTAGCCGCTACACCACACTGGCTGTCTTGTATTGTCTATGTGAAAAATGTCCTGTGAGCAGGAGGGAAGTTGAAATATCTGAGGGGTGGCATAGCCCTTGGAGGTAAACAAATTGGCTAATTGTTACTTGATGGGACTGGTTTGACTGGTTCAGCTCTGGGCTCCCAAGATGCAACGCTAGAAGAGGGAGGGGAAAAAAGGAAATGGAGACACTTTTTTGGTTTCATAGCACATGACTCGAGAGCATTTTTTCATTTCCCCCATGACATGCTAAAGGCCAGCCGGAGTCCACCCCACTTCCCTGATCTTTAGGCAATGGTCTCTTTTGGCCTCTGAAAGATGTTGCTTACTCTGCATTAGCCGAGGAAAATTAGACACTGCACGATTCCTTTGCGTGCCAGCCGGTAATGTGAGAAGCCTGGTACGCTTCCCTATACCAGGATCACCCTTCTGGAAACCGGTCAGCGTTAGCACCATCAGAATTGTTCCTTCACTTATTCCTCTCAGGTCTTCTCAAATTATTCAGCAGCACCAGAAAGAACCACATGGAAGAGGTTGTCCCACCACCGAGCACATTGTGAGGTAGGGTTGCCAATCTCCAGGTGGCCAGGTTTAGAGGCTCTGCCCCCCCCTTCAGGGTCCTCAGAAAGTGGCAGGGGGAAATGTCTGCTGGGTACCCCATTGTTCCCTATGGAGAATGATTCCCATAGGGAATAATGGAGAATTGATCTGCAGGTATTCTGGAGCGCTGGGAGGGGCTGTGTTTTGAGGTAGAGGCCCCAAATTTGCAGCATAGCGTCCAATGCCTCTCCTCAAAGCACCCTCCAAGTTTCAAAAGGATTGAACTAGGAGGTCCAATTCTATGAGCCCCAAAAGAAGGTGCCCCTATTCATTATTTCCGATGGAGATCTCCCGCTTTTACAATCAATCTCCAGCTGGTAGAGATCAGCTCCCCTGGAGAAAATAAACAATATAAGGAAACCACCGGAAACAATGTAATCTCCATGTAAACTGTGTGTGAATATATTTAGTGCAAAATTGAAAAGAACAAAAATACAGAACACTGAGTATGCAATATATGAATGGTTCCTACAAAGTCGGGAGAAGGAGGCTGTTGAAGTGTTTACTATCGAAATTGCGAGTCCTGCAATAAGCGGTTCCTTACTTTCTCTATACCGTTTGGAGTTGAACGCTGAGTTGTAAAGTTTTCATCCATCTCTGTGTCTACTTGAATAAAACATTTATCAGGCTTTGGAAAGACTTTGTGGGGACAGTTCATATATTGCATACTCAGTGTTCTGTATTTTTTGTTCTTTTCAGTTTTGCACAAAATATATTTACACGCAGTTTACGTGGAGATTGCATTGTTTCCAGTGGTTTCCTTATATTTTTTTATCTAATACACCAGCTCCAGTTGTGTTTATCACCCCTGGAGAAAATGGCTGCTTGGAAGGGTGGAGTCTATGGCATTGCACCATGCTGAGGTTTGCTCCTCTCCCCAAACCTCGCCCTTCTCCCTGATCCACCCCCAAAAGTCTCCAGGTATTTTCATTTTCATGTCATACCACCAGGGATCAGTTAACAATATCACATTATGTGGTGGAGCGGTTAGGGTCTGGCTGTCTGGGAAACCCACATTCGAATCCCTGCACTGCCACAGAAGCTGAGTGAGGGTCTTTGAGCCAGTCACACACACACTCTCAACTCAGCCTACCTCACAGGGTTGTTGTAAGGATAAAATGGTGGAAAGGAGAATGTTATCGGCAACTTTGCATTCCCACTGGGGGAAAAGGTTAGGGACATAAATGAAATTGACTTTATTTACTGTGTAATTTGCCTTGAGTCCCAGTGAGCAGGCAGACCATCATTTACATACTTGATTAATTAATTTTAAAAAGAACACTTCCTATTTCCCAGAATGTACTTCCATTAGGGTCACCATATTTTGAAAAGCAAAAAAGAGGACATATTTCCTGACTGACTACTTCAAACAAGGGATATAGTTTTAAATACCCCCTACTATTAAAATTGTGGTAATTGCCACAAACTAGGAATATTCCTAAGAGCCCCGTGGCGCAGTGTTAAAGCTGCAGTACTGCAGTCCTAAGTTCTGCTCACGACCTGAGTTCGATCCCCGGCGGAAGCTGGGTTTTCAGGTAGCTGGCTGTAGTTTGACTCAGCCTTCCATCCTTCCGAGGTCAATAAAATGAGTACCCAGCTTACTGGGAGGAAAGCGTAGATGACTGGGAAAGGCTATGGCAAACCACCCCGTAAAAAAGTCTGCCATGAAAACATTGTGAAAGCAACGTCACCTCAGAGTCAGAAATGACTTTTGGTTGCACAGGAGACTACCTTTACCTTTAGGAATATTCCTAACTGTCCAACCCCAAAAGAGGACATTTTCATTAGTTTTTTTTAAAGAGCCCCAAAGAGGACAGAAACACAAAAAGGAGAATATGTCAGTTCTCTAAAAAGATGACATCTGGTAACTGACTTCCATACATCCTAAATTGGCCCACAATGGCTCACATCAAAAGTAGTGTTCCCTCTAAACGGAGTGAGTGTGAGCGAGCTCACAGTTTTTTAGCCTCCAGCTCACACATTTTTGTCCTAGCTCAGGAAAAATGGCCCCAGAGCAAACTAATTTATTCAGTAGCTCACAACTTTAAAGCCAGGAGCTCACAAAGTAGAATTTTTGCTCACAAGACTCCACAGCTTAGAAGGAACATTGGTCAAAAGGAACCCCCAATCTCGCTATATGATTATTGAGTTAAACATGTACCAAGATAACAATCCAAGGAGAGGCTGAATGTTTATCTTTTCACATATGTCCTACTCACTTCCTTGATAATAATCTTACCTCCTGTTTACTAACCACACTGTAAATTTCTCATCAACGGATGGCAGGGAAGATGGAATTTGGAAGCCCATATTTCTTGAGGCAGAATTAACTGAAAATAATAAGACAGAAAAGATTCTGAACACTAAAACACGCACACACACATGCAGTATCATTGGTCTTTCTGTCTTTCAGTAGGCTCTTCACTCTGTAAAGGGAGCCTAAAACACTTGAGGAGTTTGAGAGATACATTTCAGGAAGAATTTTGTTCAAACTGTCTGTCCCTTGGCATGGTGTTCTTGCCAGATACCTGGCAGACTTGTTATAGCACAGGTACCTTGACATGTTGGGTGGAAAGGAAAGGAAAGGTCCCCTGTGCAAGCACCAGTTGTTTATGACTCTGAGGCGGGGTTACTTTCACAACGTTTTCACGGCAGACTTTTTATGGGGTGATCTGCCATTGCCTTCCCCAGTCTTTTACACTTTCCCCCCAGCAGGCTGGGTACTCATTTTACCGACCGTGGAAGGATGGAAGGCTGAGCCAACCCTTGGCCCAGCTACCTGAACCAGCTTTTGCTGGGATAGAACTCAGGTCCTGAGCAGAGAGTTCAGATCACAGTACTGCAGTACTGCTGCTTTACCACTCTGTGCCATGGGGCTGCTATTTTGGGTGAAGAAAGCATTAATCCCTTGAAAGTGGCTCTTAAGTGACACATTAATCCTTTCAACTGTGGATTGATCCTTTGTTTTAGAACAGGGGTTCCCAACCCCCAGTACTGGTCCATGGCCTATTAGCAACCAGGCTGTGAGTTATATTATATATCACAATGTAATAATAATAATAATAAAAAAGAAGACGACATTGGATTTATATCCTGCCCTCCACTCCGAATGTCAGAGTCTCAGAGCGGCTCACAATCTCCTTTACTTTCCTCGCCCACAACAGATAGCTTGTGAGCAATGTTCCCTCTAAGCTATAGAGTCTTGTGCAAAAATTCTACTTTGTGAACTACTGGTATTAAAGTTGTGAGCTACTGGCAATAAAGTTGTGAGCTGCTGCATAAATTAATAATCTGGGGCCATTTTTCCTGAGCTAAGACAAAAATATATGAGCTGGAGGCTAAAAATCTGTGAGCTAGCTCACACTAACTCAGCTTAGAGGGAACAGTGCCTATGAGGTGGGTGGGGCTGAGAGAGCTTGCATAGCAGCTGCCCTTTTAAGGACAACTCCTATGAGTTGGAAAATGCCGAGCTGAATTGCTTCTCAGAAGGGGAGCAGGCTGGGGCTTCTGTTCGGGGTAGTGGAGGGCAATTTAATGCCTACTGCCTACTTTTCTCAGTCAGAGATCAGTCCAAGATATGCACAGGAAACTCTGAGGAGATTTACCTTGGCTAAAAGGGAGTCCCGGGGGGGGGGGCTCCTTTGAGGCTTTGAGGGGTCTCTGGAGATGAGTTGCATATTCATCATCTGCAGAAGTTTCCAGAGTCATTTATTTGACATAAGCTCGACAGGATCCTAACCTTCTTTGAGACTGCTAAACATCTAAAGCTATACAAGACCGGTGTTGGATCTGGATAACTGCAGAAAAAGGTACCGATTACTGTCTTCATTTCGGAACTATTTAAAGTTAAACAAAATAAAACCAGAAGGTGGGAAATAGAGATTCAGAAAGCTTAGAAGAAGAAGGGGAGAAGGGGCGAAGTTTGAACTTTGTAAATTTAAAGGACAGTGCTAAAAAGTGGAAAGGAATGTATTGTTTTGTCTACTTGTGGTTTTGGTAAAAAAGCCCCATCGTCACAGATTTGCAGCTCTCAGAGTCAACACAGGAAATACGTCAAACATCGCGAGATCTTTTTACCAGTGAAAACGGGATTTGGTGGCAAGAAAAGCAGGAAGTGTCGGGTGGAAAAGGGAAATCATTGAAGCAGCTAGCCTACTCTAGGACTATAATATCATAGAAAAACATTGGCGGCCATTGCTAGGAGGTCAAAATTTAAACAAAGTTTTTAAAGTGTTCAGGACATTAAAAATTGGTGAAGCTGACAGAGGTGACAATTGTAAGGTAAATACTATTGGACATTATCGCTGATAATTATTTTAGAAGCCTTTTGAAGGAATTTTTTTTAAAGGGAAGCATAAAGTCGCGACCGCCATTTTGGAAGAAATTAAAACTTTAAAAATTAATATCTGAGCCTAGGAGGCTCTGAGGACAGCAAAATTAGGCTTATTGAAAAGGGCAAGCCTTACTCTATCAAACCCGATAGTTTAAATTTAATTTGGAGAGGTCCAAATTTTCGGGTTTTTTTAAATGTCAGAGCATAAGTTAACCCGTGCAAGGACTGCCTCAATGGAGAAAATTAGAGCAATTAGAAGCAATAGAAGCCAGGATGATGAAAGGGGTGAGAGACATGATAACTGCTTCTAAAAAAGAAATTAGAAAAGACATTGAAGAGCTAAGGAAAGATATAGAAGATCTCAGAAATGAGACTGTGGTAACATCAAAGAAAGTGCAAGAGGTGGAAGAGAGAGTGACAGTACATGATTCCACCTTGCTAAAAAATGCAAGAAAAGGTGGCAATTCATGACTGCAAATTGATGGAAACCCAGATATGTCTGAGAGGAATACCTGAGGATGAAGAGACTGATTTGAAAGGATATATAATAAGAATAATTGCAGAATTTTTGGAGGAAAATCCTGAAGGAACTAGAAGCATGTATGACTTTATAGAGAGAGTGAACTCACTATATGCCAAGAAAAATAATCTACCAAGAGATGTGGTTATAAGATATATGACAAAAGAAATGGGTGGGAACTATCTTGAATAAAATTTTTGAAAAGACATTGATAGTGGGAGGCAGCAGAGTAAGAATCATGAAAGAATTGCCAAGACAAGTGATAAATGATAGAAAAGCATACAAAAAATTGACAGAAAAACTACATGACAATGAAATGAGGTATAGATGGATAATACCTGAAGGTCCGAGCTTTGAACTGCAAGGAAAAAGGATTACAATTACAAGCACACAGGAACTGCGTAGGTTTTATGAAGAACATAAAGAATTTGCACCATGATGGATTACAAATTATTATCTTGGAATGTGAATGGACTAAATTCACCACAAAAAAGAAAGGCAATGTTTCATTGGATTAAAAAGCAAAATTGTCATATAGTTTGTTTACAAGAAGTGCATACCAAACAAACGGATTACAAATTTTTATGGAATAAACAGCTGGGACTAGAATTTTATTCATTGGCTGAACAGAAGAAAAGGGGAGTGATTTTCTACATTAAACAAGAATTGGAGCCGAAATTAGTGTTTAAAGATAAAGATGGAAGATTTGTAGCGGTAGAAATAATATTAAATGCAAAAAAAAGTTGTTATTGGGACTGTATGCACCAAATGGTGCAAAGGATGCAACAATTTGATGAACTGACTTATGACCAAGTTTTGATAATGGGGGATTTTAATGGAACAATTAAGAACACACTGGATAGGTCTGGGGGTAAAAAAAATAATAAGGAAGGAAAATTTACAAAGTCTTTTTTTGAATTGGTAAACAAGAAAATTAGGAGGATATATGGAGGAAATTTAATCCAGAAGTGCGGGACTATACCTTTTTTTCAGCAAGACATAAAACTTTTTCCAGAATTGACATATTGTGGGGCACTAAAGACTTAGGCCTTATAACAAAGATAATGAGATTTTACCTAAAATTGGGGCTGACCATAACCCAATAATTACAAAATTGTCTAAGAAGTTGAGAAGATGGAGATTGAATGAAGATTTACTACAGAATAAAGAAATAGTGACATCTCTAGAAAATGAAACTAAAGCTTTCTTCCAAATAAACGATAAAGAGGATATAGAATTTCAGACGGTCTGGGATACTTATAAAGCAGTAATGAGAGGAATATTGATTACATTGAATAGCAAAGATAAGAGGGCAAAAGAAAAACAGATGTTGGACATTCAAAATGAAATAAAGAAAAAAGAAGGGGAACTGAGAAAAAGGCTAGGGAAAAAGAAAATTATAAGGGAGATTACAATATTACAAACGCAAATGAGACATTTGTTAAATAAAGAACTGGAATGGAATCTGAAAAGATTGCAGCAGAAATCTTTCGAGGGGGCAAACAAACCCGGAAAATATTTGGCTTGGCAACTGAAGAAGAAGAGAGAAAGTAAAATTATTAATAAAATTGTAGTGGATGGAAGAGAGGTGGTAGATCCAAGAAGGAATAAAAAGAGAATTCTTTAAGTATTATGCCAAGTTATTTAAAGGTGTTAAAATAAGGAAAGAAAAGATGGATGAGTACTTACAAAAGATAAAAATAGCACCCTTAGCAGAAAATATGCAAAAAGTTTTGAATGATCGAATTGAAAAAATATAAATTGAAGCAGCAATTAATGCAATGAAAAATGAAAAAGCACCTGGGCCAGATGGATATGCAGCTAAATTTTTTAAAACCCTCAAATAGTAGTAAATCCCGAAACTTCAGAAATTGATGAATATGATAAGAACAAAAGGGAAAATACCAAATACTTGGAAGGAAGCTGTTATTTCATTGATTCCAAAGAAAGATAGAGATGTCACGAACGTAAAAAATTATAGACCAATTTCATTATTAAATAATGATTATAAAATATATACAAGAATCTTGGCAGAACGGTTTAAGCAATATTTGATAAATTTTATAAAGGAAGATCAAGCAGGGTTTCTTCCCAAAAAGCAAATAAGAGACAATATCAGAACTGTTGTAAATATTGTAGAATATTATGAAAAACATCCAGAAAAGGAAGTAGCATTATTCTTTGTGGATGCAGAGAAAGCATTTGACAATTTAAATTGGGATTTTATGTTTGCAGTAATAGAGAAAATGGAGCTGGGAGAAAGCTTTATAAGAATGATAAAAGCAATATATACTGAACAACGTGCAAGGCTATATATAAATGCTGATCTTACAGAAGACATGATAATTAGTAAAGGTACAAGACAAGGTTGTCCACTTTCCCCACTGTTCTTTTGACTTTTGAAATATTACTGGTGCAAATTCAAGAAGATAAAGAAATAGAAGGATTAAAAGTAAAAGGATTTACTTACAAATACAGAGCATTTGCAGATGATATAATGTTTATAAATGAAAACCCCATACAAGTCACACCTTTGTTGTTAGCCCAAATACAAGAATATGGGGAGTTGGAGGGACTTTGTATTAATAAAGAAAAATCAAAACTTCTATGTAAAAATATGCAAATAAATAAGCAGCAATAATTGCAGAGACTAGTGGGCTGCAAAGTTACCTCCAAGGTAAAATATTTGGGTGTAGAGATAACAATGAAAAATATTGATTTGTTCAAAAATAATTATGAGAAGCTATGGCGTAAAATGGATGAAGATACGTTAAAGTGGAATAAACTTAATTTGTCACTGTTGTTGTATTTGTTTCAAACTATTCCGATTGTGAAAGACAGTAAACAATTTAATAGATGGCAAAGAAAAATTTCAGAGTTTGTGTGGGCGGGGAAGAAACCAAGAATTAAAATGAAACTTTTAACAGATGCAAAAGAGAGAGGCGGATTTCAATTACCAGACTTAAAATTATATCATGAAGCAGTTTGCTTAGTATGGATAAAAGAATGGATAATGTTGTTAAACAAAAAACTCTTAGCGTTGGAAGGTCATGGGAATAAATTTGGCTGGCACGCTTATATGTATTATGGGGGGGGAAAGTTAGACGGCTTTTTCTTTCACCATTATATCAGAAACAGTTTGCTAAATACATGGATGAAATATAAGAACTATGGAGATGAGAGAAAACGGTTATGGATAGTGCCAGCCGAAGTGATAAAAATAACAGCTGAGACGGGTGAAGAAAAGTGGTTGTCATATAATCAACTATTAAAAATACAAAGTGGCAAAATAGAATTGAAAACTGCTGAAGAGCTGAATAATAAATATGATTGGTTTCAAATGCAACAAATAAAGAGTTTGGTGGAGAATGACATTAAAACTGAAGGAATAAGAAAGGAGCAAACAGAAATGGAAAAAGTTCTGCTTGGAGACAACGAAAAATTAATTTCAAAATTATATAAATTACTTTTAAAATGGTTTATGGAAGATGAAGTAGTGAAATCTCAAATGATTAAGTGGGCAATTAATGTAAATAAAGAAATACAGATGGAAACTTGGTAATATTTGTGGAAGAACTCTATGAAGCTTTCGACGTGTCATAGTATTAAAGAGAACTGTTTTAAAATGATTTATAGATGGTATATGACTGCTAAAAAATTGGCAAAGATGAATAATAAGATGCCAGACAGATGTTGGAAATGTAAAAAACATGAAGGTTCTTTCTACCATATGTGGTGGACTTGTGAAAGAGCAAAAAAGTATTGGCAGATGATTCAACAAGAAATTTCTAGGATCATGGGATATGAATTTAAGAAAGTTGCAGAGACTTTTCTGTTGGGATTACAAATGGAAAAATTTCCAAAAGAAGATAGAACTATAATTTGGTACTTGCTTTCAGCTGCTAGGACATTATATGCGCAGTTGTGGAAGCAAGAAAAAATACCAGATAAATGGGATTGGATTGTAAAAGTTATGACATGGAGTGAAATGGACAAATTAACAAGAATTTTAAGAGACTATGATTTAGAAGTTTTTAAGATGGAGTGGAAAAAGTTCAGAAGATATGTAGAAAAAGAGTGGAAAATAAAAGGACATTGGACAATTTTTTATAATGATTAAGTCCTAGAAAAAAGAAGAATATTAATTTTTGTTTTTATTAGTTAAGGGTACCTTTAAACATTAGTACTTTAAGTAAATAACACCGGCGAGGGTCAAGTAACGGGGGGAGGGGTGAGTAGAAAGTAATATATGGGATAGATAAAAGAAGTTATTAATGATGCAAGAAATATAATTTGTTACCATATGTTACCAAATAAAATTGTTTTAACCAACAAGGACAACTCCTATGAGAGCTATGGCTGACCCAAGGCCAGTCCAGCAGCTGGAGGTGGAGGAGTGGGGAATTAAACCCAGTTCTCCCAGATAAGAGTCTGCAGGACCACTATACCAGTGGCCCATCCAGTCCAACATTCTGTGTCACACAGTGGCCAAAAAACCCCAGGTGCCATCACAAAGTCCACCAGTGGGGCCAGGACACTAGAAGCCCTCCCACTGTGCCCCTCCCCCCCTGCCACCAAGCACCAAGAATACAGAGCATCACTGCCCCAGACAGAGAGTTCCAACAATACGTTGTGGCTAATAGCCACTGATGGACCTCTGCTCCATATGTTTATCCAATCCTCTCTTGAAGCTGGCTATGCTTGTAGCTGCCACCACCTCCTGTGGCAGTGAGTTCCTTAATCACCCTTTTGGGTGAAAAAATACTTCCTTTTATCCATTCTAATCCTGGAGCTGGCAATCCTACCGCCAAATGATGGGCTGGAGGGGGGAACCGGGCAGCCCTACGCCCAACTGTGAATCTCAGTGAGTTCCTGTTCTTTAGGGCAAGCTCACCAGAGTGTCCAGGCTGAAAGCTGAGCCACGCTAAGGAACTGGAAGCAAACTCCAGCCAGTTTGGTGTAGTGGTTAAGAGTGCATACTCTTATCTGGGAGAACTGGGTATTATTCTTTACTCCTCCACTTGCAACTGCTGGAATGGCCTTGGGTCAGCCATAGCTCTTGCAGAAGTTGTCCTTGAGAGAGCTCTCTCAGCCCCACCCACCTCACAGGGTGTTTGTTGTGGGGGAGGAAGATAAAGGAGAGATTGTAAGCCGCTCTGAGATTCAGAGAGAAGGGTGGGATATAAATCTACGGTCTTCTTCTTTCTAGCAGGTTGCATTTCCTTGCCCCTGCTGAGAAATGTAGAGAGCAACTTCTCCGTTTAGAAGGTTCTCCTTCTAGCCCAGCGAGGGGGACGCATCCTCTGTGGGTGGCGCAGTGGCTGAGGAGGAAGGCCTGTGGACTGTTTTCATAATACGCTCCTCTTGTTTGGCTTTCTCTTCTTCAAGTGGTGGGAAGGTCAGCAAGGAGCCGGCCAGGCGATGAATATCTGTTTGTTTATACATCCTGAGGCGGAGGAGTGGATGAGGAGCAGCTGGCCCTGGGGGAGCCCAATCTGGGCAAGTTACAAAATCCAAAAAAACTCAGTGTTCTGCAAATGGCTGATGTCTCGTCTCTTAATCTCCCGCCTAAGGTTGCCAACCCCCAGTTGGGGGCAAGGGATCCCCTCTTTTGGAGGCCCTCCCCCTGCTTCAGGGTTATCAGAAAATGTGGGGGGGATCTGAATATTCACTGGACATTCCTTTATACCTTATGGGGATTGGTCTCCGTGGGGCATAATGGAGAATCGATATATGGGTATCTGGGGCTCTGGGAAGCTGTTTTTGGAGACAGAGGCACCAAATTTTCAGCATAGCATCTAGTGCCTCTCCTCAAAAAAAAAAGAAAACAAGTTTCAAAAGGATTGGACCAGGGGGTCCAATTCTATGAGCCCCAAAGATATGGTCCCCATCCTCTATTATTTCCAATGGACAGAAGGCATTTAAAAGGAGTGCAGTCCCTGTAAATTTGATGGCCAGAACTCCCTCTGGAGTTCAATTGTGCTTGTCCCAACTTTGCTCCTGGCTCCACCCCAAAGTCTTCTGGCTCCACCTCAAAGTCTCCTGGCTCCACCCCCAAAGTCACCAGATATTTCCTGATTCAGACCTGGCAGCCCTAATCCTGGTGCTCCGCACAAATCCAGCCCAACTTCTTGCCAAAAACAGGACCGAGCGGGGCCTGAACCAGGAGACATATGGAGAGTCTTCTGACCCTTTTGGTTTGGTTTGTATTATCTGGATAGCCCAGGCTATTCAGATCTCAGGGTTAGAGAAGTGAGCAGTGGCCTCCAATCTTTTTGGCACCAGCGACCAGTTTCATGAAGAACAATTTTTCCATGAACCAGTGGGGGGGGGCAGTACTGGGGGTATTGCCGCCCCAGGCTGTCCCCCTTGCCCATCCCTGCCCCCATGGAGGTCTCTATATGGTGGGGGGAAAGACTGGGGCTGTTTCTGCCACACCCCCACTAGGTGGCCAGGCAGTAGAAGGCCAATCTGCCACCCCCTCCCATTTAAAGACCCCCCACCAATCACCTGATTGGTGGCAGTCTATAAATGAGGGGTGGGCCAAGGTTGCAGCAGCGCTACCCCTTCCGCCAGCCTGCAAGGAGAGGCAGCCTCAGAGTGAGGCTTCACTGCCTCTTTTGTAGGCAAAAGGGGAGGCGGGGCTGCTCTGCCTTGCTCCACGGCCCGGTTGCTAGCAGGCCACGGATTGGTGGTTGGGGACCCCTGATCCAGAGAATCTGCAGAGGAAGGCCATGTCAAACCACCTCTTCTTCATCACTTGTCTTGAAAGCCCTCGCTGGGATTGCCATAAATCAGCTGTGACTTGATTTGTTGTTGTTCAGTTGCACAGTTGAGTCCGACTCTTTGCGACCCCATGGACCAAGTCATGCCAGGTCCTCCTGTCTTCCACCATCCTCCGAAGTCCACTCAAATTCATGTTTGTTACGTCAGTAATGCTGTCCAGCCATCTCATCTTTTACCGTCCCCATCTTCTTTTGCCTTCTGTCTTCCCCAGCATCAGGATCTTCTCCAGGGAGTGCTCCCTTCTCATTTGGTGGCCAAAGTATTTGAGCTTCTGCATCTGACCTTCCAGGGAACAGTCTGGGTTGATTTCCCTTAGGACTGACTGACTGGATTTTCTTGCAGTCCAAGGGACTCTCAAGATTCTTCTCCAGCACCACAGCTTGAAAGCATCTATTCTTCTGCACTTGGCCTTTGCACACACACAAAAATATTGATTTTAACAGGGCTTTTTTTGTAGAAAAAGCCCACCAGGAACTCACTTGCATATTAGGCCACACCCTCTGACATCATCATTGTTTCACATGGAGCTTTTTTGTAGAAAAAGCCCAGCAGGAACTTATTTGTATATCAGGCCATACCCTTTTAGACCAAGCCAGCCGGGACTGCATTCCTGTGCATTCCTGCTTTTTAAAAGCCCTGGATTTTAAAAAGGAATAGGCTTAATATTAGAAATAAGGGAGAAAATGAGGCTGTTTATAAACTTCTACAATAAGGCAAAGGTAAAATAATTAAATTCCACTTTTTAATGTACAACTGTCCAAAAAATGCCAAAAATAGCCTTGGCTCAACGTTTCTTAGCAGAATAATTAAAGGAAAGAAGTTCCTCCCACTAATCCCATACACCATTAACCAATAGGACAGAACCGTTCTCAAATGATAAGGTCATTTGTTTATATCCCAGCTTATCACAAAAGAATGTTCAAAGTAGCTCAGAGCCGATTAAAACAAAACAACCAATATTAAAATAAATTATACTCTCCATAAATCAAACAAGAAAGAACTAGCCCCGAAGACTTGTTTGGAGTTTGCATAAACACTGCCAAAGGAAAAGTAATTGTCCCCTACGCACCACCTCCCTCCATATGTTTTTCATTCCCAAATTATCACTTGTGGAAGCCGTGGAGATGATTTTCCTGGATAGCTGTTTGAGTTGTAGAAACATAGGTTGGCCAGTTTGCGTTATGAGATTTCGGGAGATATTGGGGGTGGAGCCTAAAGAGGGCAGAATTTGTGGAGAGGAAGGACCTTTACCAGCTCTGGCTCATGGCTTTTACATACGTGCCTGGGTGGGAATTAGTTTTGCCTGTTTTTTATCTCCTTTCCCTCCACAGAAGTACCTGTTTCAGACACAGCTTCCTGAGAGAGAGGAAGGCAAGGACTGTGGACAAGAGTGAGTGGATGAGAATTAGGGTTGCCAACCTCCAGGAAATCTCCCAGAATTACAGCTGATCTCCAGGCGACAGAGATCAGTTCCCTTGGAGAACATGGCTGCATTGGAGGTAGAGTTGCCAGTCTCCAGGTGGGGCCTGGAGATCTCTCTCTTTTACAACTGATCTCCAACTGGCAGAGATCAGCTTCACTGGAGAAAATGGATAATAAATGGAAATCACCGGAAACAGTGTAACTTTCACAAAACAGTGTAGAAATATATTTATTGCAAACTGAATTGAACTCAAAGAACAGAACACTGAGTATACAGTATGAATCATGTCCCCACAAAGTCTTTCCACAGCCTGAAAGTTGACTTCTGATAGACACAGGGGTGGGCAAAATCCTTTGAACTCAGTGTTCAACTTCAATTGGCACAGAGAGAGTAAGGAGGAACCACTTATTGCAGGACTCCTCGCGATTTTGACAGAATATACTTCATCAGCCTCCTTCTCTTGATGTTATACTCTCACAGCACCCGTAGAAGAGCATTGGTTAATCCATCAAGGGGCCTGGCACCGAGATCTGGGTATTGAACTAGCCAAAGAGCAGTGGCAGGCCATCTGGAACTCCACCATATATAAAACAAAAGCAATGAATGTACAACTTCAAGCCATTAAAGTTCTCACACGTTGGTATAAGTCCCCGGTACAGTTATCACACTCTTGCTCAATTTCTCCCCTTTGTTTTAAGAACTGCGGTCAGAGAGGCACATTTTTTCACTCCTGGTGGCTATGCCCCGTCATAAAAAAATTCTGGAGACTAATCTATCAAGAAGTACAGGACCTCACCTCATTTTCTCCTCCATTCACGCCGGAATATGCTCTCCTGAATCATACAGGCACTTCGCGTATTCCTGCACAAACAGAGGATTTAATTTCACATATGTTTGTGGCGGCCAAATTTGCAATCGCCTCGGTTTGGAAACAGCAAAATCCTCCATCAAGGCAGGTATGGTGGCTAAAGCTGTGGGACTACTTTGTCTTAGATAAGCTCACTCATGACTTAGATCCTCGTAACACCTCCCAATCTGCTTCTCTGGACTTTGTGTATAAATGGCGTCCCTTTATTGACAAGGTCTCAAAAGACAGCAAAAGTCCTAATGACCCATATCATGCTATACTGATGTCATGTCAACTGTTGTTGTAACCTGGATTTTAATAACTAACTTTGTTTATATCCATCTTCCTGTTGTATATGGGTACATGTTACACATCTGCCGATGCATTTTCATACTTGTACCTTGAACTTTATATTAATAAAGCTTTTTATTAATCAAAAAAAAATCCATGCGTAAAGAACATTTAGTTAAGGCTCCGTATAACGTCGAGAGAAGGAGGCTGATGAAGTATATTCTGTCGAAATTGCAAGGAGTCCTGCAATAAGCAGTTCCTCCTCACTTTCTCCGTGCCAATTGGAGTTGAACACTGAGTTCCAAGGATTTTGCCCACCCCTGTGTCTGTAAGCCAAAATGCCCTCAAAACGAGTTTGGGGAATTAGTTAGGTGGGCATCTGGCTCACTAGGGATCTTTTCCCAATGTATACAAGATTAACCATCCAGAGAGTAATGCTCAAAATAATATAGGGACTCTAATTAAGTAAAACAATTACAATTTATTCTAGACAATATAGGCATACATAAAAGATAGAATACTCATACAATGATACATACAGTCCTAGGAAATATAGAGATATAAAGACAACACATGGGTAGACAAACAGGGTGATATTTACCTATCGTAGTCTTCAAGAAGGCTCCAATGGCAATGTAAGAGGACGGGGGAAATGGACCCAAAACTGTAGCCAGAATCGGGGATGGATCTAGACAGCGGAACTGGGGTACTGCTAGATGCACACATGAGTGGAGTTGGGTCAGAGGTTAAATAGACTACCTTAGACCCTCAGGGGCTGGGAGGTATGAGGGAGGAGAAAGGGGAGGCTCTGCAGTGACCATAAGGGCTGGACTACTGCAGTAACCAATAGCAAGTTAATTGGTGGCACTTAATTGGGTGCCTATGACTGACCAATGAACAAGCTTGGTCCAGGAGTACCTGAGTAAACTTTCAGGTTGAAATGGACCTGGGGGAGGCTCCAAAGTGACAGTTGGAAAGAAGAATAGAAGTGACTACTGGGCGGGGAACACTTAAGATTAAATGGACTTATCTAAAAGGGTGACAATAGAGAATCAAATTATTGCCTAGGTAGCACCCAGCTCATACAATGGAACTTGGCTCTGGCTGAAGATGGTCTTCCTCTTCTTCAGTCTTCTTCTTGGCACCAGTCTTTGTCTTGAGTTCTGTTGGACAAAGGCTTGAGTGGTCTGGCAGGATCCACGCCTAAGATATGCTTGATTGCCTTATGCAGAAGTTGAAGCAGCTGTTGGATATGGAGTCAGGAAAACAAGATGGATTCTGGTGGTGTTAGCCTTTGGTTCATGGAAACAGGCTGGAAACTGTTTGCCTGTACAGTTCATGGTGGTGTGGCTTCTTCCACTGCAGCGGCCAAGACTGGGCACACAAGGAGCAGCTGGAAGCTCGTCTGTAGTTCTGGCTAACACCCATCCAGAGATGTAGAATGCTGCTGCAAAGCTGAGGCTTATAGTATCCACATAAGCCTTAGAAACCGTGGGCAAAGTCCACTTCTTAGAGCAGATGTGTGCGAGTCAAAACTCCAGGCACCCTGGCAACCATACTGGTGATCACGATGTCCATGTGTATGAAAAGTAGGGGGCTTTTCCTTACATGTCTATCAGAAGAAGCCAACTTTCAGGCTGTGGAAAGACTTTGTGGGGACATGATTCATACTGTATGCTCAGTGTTCTGTTCTTTTTGTTCAATTCAGTGTGCACTAAATATATTTGTACACTGTTTTGTGAAAGTTACATTGTTTCCGGTGATTTCCTTTTATTATCCATTGAGTACACCGGTTCCAGTTGTGTTTATCACCACTGGAGAAAATGGCTGCTTGGAAGGGTGGAGTCTATGACATTGGACCATGCGGAGGCCCCTTCCCTCCCCAAACCCCGCCCTTTCCCGGATCTACCCCCAAAGTCTCCAGGTATTTTCCAACACAGACCGGGCAACTTTAATTGGAGGGTGGGATCTATGGCATTGTACCCTGCTGAGGCCCCTCCCCTTCCCAAACCCTGCCTTCCCCAGGCTCCGCCCCCAAATCTCCAGATGTTTCTGAACCCAGACCTGGCAACTAAGAGATTCCTCTTCTTTAGGAATGCCCCTTCCCATCCACCCCCATCTTTTCGGTGCCCGGCGGTTTGGTTTTCTAATTAATTGGGTTCAACTGTTCTGTCTATATCTATCTCCATCTGAATGGTTGAGCCATGGTGCGATTTCTACCTCACCCCCCCCCCCTTCCCTCCAGTCATCTGCAGAGAGGAGATTATAAAGGTTGCTGAGTTTGCCTGGATCGGTGCGGCTCAAACACCAAGGCAAATTCCGGGCCATATTTATTCAGGGGACGTAGAACTGAAAAACAGAAGGCGAGGAAAAGGGCAGGCCGACTTAATTGGAAAAAGACAATCCTTTACATTTATCAAGTGGAATAATGAGATCGCACAAACACAGCTGCCGATGAAGGCCCTTAATCTGATTACAAAAGCTTTAACGTTTAAGCACGTGGATCAACACTCGCACATATTTTCTTCTATCTTTTTTTGTTCTGGACTGGAAGAATTGAAGGAAGAAAGGTTGATTTTGCTCACCTCCTTTTGGCTCGGTGACCGCTCTGTCTCTATCTGCTGTGCAATTGCTCAAAAGTCTGATGTTAATTAGGTTTATATCAGCATAGGTGCCCTGTATGACTTACCTAAACAAGCCTGGAGATCAGTTGTAATTCTGGGACGTCTCCCTGCCCCATTTGGAGGTTGGTAACTCTTTTCCGGGCTTGCAGTCACTTCTGGAATCCCGACATGGCGTGGCGGGCAACCCTTTCCTTGAGTAGTTTTCTTTAAATTATTATTTGTGTTGGGGGGGTTGTGTGTGCGTGTGTGTGAACATACCCGCATGCCTGGAAGTCACGGCGACTGCTGGCAACCCCTGCTGGGGCACGGAGGACATTCAGAGATGTGACTCGATACAGCCTGCCTCTGCCTCCCACTCCTGATATTCCAAGGAGATCTCCCATCCACGCACTTGCCAAGGTTGACCCTGCTTAGCTTCTGAGATCTGATGAGATTGGGCTTGCCTGCAGTACTTTCCATAAGTTCATATGGCTAGGTAGGGTTTCCAGGTTCCCCCTAGCTACCAGTGTAGGGTTGCCAAATCCAGGTTGGGAAACTCTTGGAGATTTAGGGGTGAAGCCTGGGGGGGGGACAGGGACCCCAGTGGGGTACAATGCCATAGAGTCCACCCTTCAAAGCAGCCATTTTCTCCAGGGGAACTGATCTCTGTAGTCTGGAGATGAGCTGGAATTTCGGGGGATCCCTGGGTCCCCCCTGGAGGCTGCCATCCCTACCTATGGATCAAGTTGTTTAGACTGGGAATCTCTAACCTTTTCAAGGGTCCAGGAGAGGGTGGGGTTTATGGAGAGGAAGGGCCTCAGCAGGACACAGTGCCACAGAGTCCACCCTCGCAAGCAGCCATTTTCTCCAGAGGAAATGATCCCTGTAGCCTGAGATCAGTTGTAATTCTGGGAGGTTTCCATGCCCCACCTGGAGGCTGGTCACTCTTTTTTGGGCTTGTGGTCACTTTTGGAATCCTGACACGGCGTGATGGGCAAAGCCACAACATGGCTGCCACATATGGTTGCCTGCCAGCTCTGGATCTGGTAATCTGGAGATTTTGGGGGTGGAATTCTAGCAGGAGCTCCTTTGCATATTAGGCCACACACCCCTGATGTAGCCAATCCTCCAAGAGCTTACAAAAAAGAGCCTTGTAAGCTCTTGGAGGATTGGCTACATCAGGGGTGTGTGGCCTAATATACAAAGGAGCTCCTGCTAGAATTCCACCCCTGCTCATTGGTATATAATGTCATCGAGCCTACCCTCCCAAACAGCCATTTTTTCCATAGGGTTGCCCCCAATGTTGCCCTGGCTTCACCCCCAATGTCTCCTGGCTCCACCCCAAAGTCCCCAGATATTCCTTGAATTTGACTTGGGAACCCTAGCACTTCCAGGTGACGTCATCACACTCAGCATGCTTTGCGCGCACAAGGATGTTCCCCCCACTGGCAGCCAGGTACAACCTGGCAACTCTGTCTTCAAAGGAACTGATCTCTGTTGTCTGGAGACTGGTTGTAATTCCAGGCTCCAACTGAAAACTGGCAACTGTCCTTTCAGCCCCTAAAACCGTAGTCTTCCTTTCAGGTAAACAGGGTAAATTGAATAGGCGAGAAACCTTTGAACAATGGTATGAGTTGAAAGAAGAAAATGATTGAAGAGCTACAGAAAGAAAAAGAACATTTGTCCCGTTTTGTTGTGGGAAGCTTACTCCCCCCCCCCCCCCATCTTCTGAGGACGTGCGGGTTCAGATCCTGCCATTGTTCTGCCCATATATTCGCCCTCATTGCTCGCTCTTCCACAACCGAGGACTCTCTGGTTTCAAAGGCTTTCTGTAATTAGAAGGAACATCTTAAATCCCGACTTCAAACATGAAACCACCAATCTGCTGTGTAAACAGAGAGCTGGAAGGAGCTCCCGAGAGAATCCTGAAAATATGGTCTCTTGGGGAGGGAGGGGGGAAACAGCCCAAATGTGGAACCAATCCAGCTCCTCACCATCGAATTCCACATAGGAGTGGGCACATAAGTGATCCTTGTGGTTGACACCCAGCAGCTGGTGCCTGGAGATCAGTTATTACAATTGATCTCATAAGAACAAATGGGAAGCCGTGTTGGATCAGGCCAATGGCCCATCCAATTAAACACTCTGTGTCACACAGAGGCAAAAAACAACAGGTGCCATCAGGAAGTCCATCAGGATACTAGGAGCCTTCCCACTGTTGCCCCCCTATTCACCAAGAATACAAAGCATCACTGCCCCACACAGAGAGTTCCATCTATACGTGGCTAATAGCCACTGATGGACCTCTGCTCCATCTGTTTATCCAACCCCCTCTTGAAGCTGTCTATGCTTGCAGCTGCCACCACTTCCCGTGGCAGTGAATTCCATGTGTTAATCTCCCTTTGGGTGAAGAAGTACTTCCTTTTATTCATTCTCCAGACCACAGAGACCACTTTCCCTGGAGAAAATGGCGGCTTTGGAGGGTTGGCTTAGGGCTGCTGGCGAGGGACACTCTAGCATTTGGATAAAAACTCTATGGCACCAGAGTTTTTTACCCAAATGGTGGAGCGTCCCCTGCATGACATGCCTGGTGTGATGATGTCACTTCCAGGTGACATCACTGCACTGGGCACATTGGGTGATGATGGAGCTTTTGGGGGGTGGGGCTTCCCCCGCTAGCATCTCTGTGCCGGATGATTGGGGACTCCAAAATTGGGGGGACCCCAGCCGGGAGTGAGGGAATGAGAACCCTAGGTGGGCTCTATGTTATTACACCCTCCTTTCCCCAAACCCTGCCCTCCGCTCCAAAAATCTCCAGGTGTTTTCCAACCCAGTCCGACTTCTAAACATAATTCATATGACTCAAACCGAGCTCCAAATACATAGATAATTTTGTTGGTTCCAATATAGTCCATATACAGTCCTGTAATCACTAGGTATGTTTCCTACTGTCCTTGAATCCTGTTTTCTGATGGATTCAGGTATACCATAATGCTTGATTGGTGTAGAGGTAGCAGTCACAGTGTTTCATCATAGTTTTAATCAATCTTTACACTGTGGTTTCCAGAGTGCTTTAATCCCCAGGTGGGGGCAGCGGATCCCCCAGTTTGGAGGCCCTCTCCACACTTCAGGGTCATCAGAAAGCACACCGGGGGAGAGAAATGTCTGCTGGGCACTCCATTATTCCATATGGAGACCAATTCCCTTGGGGTATAATAGAGAATTGATCTGTGGGTATGTGGGGCTCGGGGGGGGTGTGTGTTTAGGGTTAGGGTTAGCATCCGGTGCCTCTCCTCAAAACACCCTCCCAAATTTCCAAAAGGATTGGACCAGGGGGTCCAATTCTATGAGCCCCCAAAGAAGGTGCCCCTATCCTTCATTATTTCCAATGGAGGGCAGGCATTTAAAAGGTGTGCAGTCCCTTGAAATGTGATGGCCAGAACTCCGTTTGAAGTTCAAACATGCTTGTCACACCCTTGCTCCTGGCTCCACCCCCAAAGTCTCCAGATATTTCTGGTATCGGACTTGGCAACCCTCTCTCTGACCCTCTTCTTTCCACTTGCCTTCTCACCCCCCAACCTCTGCCCAATGGAAAAACTGCTGAGAAATGGCTTCCACAATTAATGATGAGGTTGTATTTAGTTCAGCACCCGGGGCTGCTTAATTGGCTGGTTCTGTTCAGTGTGCTCCTTGTTGGCTTGCCAACTTGGCTACGACAAGCTGCCTTCCGGGTAATTAATCCTGTTCCAGACTTCAGATTCCTGAAGTGGGACTGTTCCCCTACTGAGGGATTTCTCAGCCTGAACTCCCTGCTAAATTCCAGTGTGGGTCTAGGAGGCAAACGTTGACATGGAGGGACATGTCCCATCACGTGGGGAAATTAGGATGTGGCAGCATCCAGAATGCCCCAAATCCAATTTCCTCCCCTTCACTTAATGCCCTTTGACAGATTTGTGGTGCGGTGATATGGCCTCACCACAAAAAAGGGGGGAAAACCCTCCCTGATATTATGCAAATACGCATTGTTATAATGAAGAGAAACCTAATGAGACGATGATCTCTTGGCTAGGGAAAGGGAAATAATGAGGTGAAAACAAAATTGTGCGGTGGCTTCGTGTCATCGGCTGAGGAGACAGGAAAAGGGGCAAGGCTGAGGAAACCTTTCGCTTCAGGGGTGGGAACACCGTTCCTCCTCTAGCCGAGAAGGGCAGAGGACAATCCAGGTGACTCGCTGGCTTCATGTGGCAAATGCCGGCCTGTGGGTGCCTGTTGGAAAAAGTCATTGTGAAAAAGAAAAACCAGCAAGTTAGGAATCGTCTGTTCTTCCTCTGCCCCACTACAGGAAACCAGGAGCCATCTTATACATTATTTGGTGTTAGTCACAGAAAAAGTGCCATGGCCTAAGCAAAAATTCTGCTTTGTGAGCTACTGGTATTAAAGTTGTGAGCTACTGGTAGGTCCCTCATGGTCTCTGGTGGGGGACTTTATTTTGCGCACACAATGTGCACCTGGTGTGATGACATCACCCGGAAGTGACATCATTGTGCCAGTGATGCCACACGCCAGCCGCTCTAGGCATTCCCAGGAACCCAGTACCATAGCGTTTTCCCTCCAAAATTGCCAGAGCGTAGAGTTTTCCCGGAACCACCTAGAGTGGCTAGTGCGTGGCGTTGCCGGCACGATGATGTCACTTCTGGGTGACCATCATCATACCTCCAGGGTTATTTTTCCCACAAAAAATGGGGGAAATAACCAAAACATCTAAAGCAGACAGGTGGAAATCTTCGTCATGCCACTGTGGCCACGTAAGAGAAAGTAATTTAAAAAGTATGATGGAAGCAAGGTTTTATTATGACAATTATAATTCAAAAAGCTGAGCTGATATAATTTAATACACCTTCCAGCGATGTCATGGGTGTGTGGCATATGCAAATGAGTTATATGAAATGACCTTCTGGATGGGAGACCACTAAAGATGTTCACTCTGACCTACCCTACAGGGTTAATGTTAAGAATTTCCTGACATTTTGAACACGAAGTGCCCAGGACACTCTGAAGCTACTATTTCAAAGCAGAGTGTTATGAACCCAGAACTCAGAGCACCTGTTCTTCGTTCCAGGCTCCCCCCACCCAGCTGTTGGTGTTCCTCTTTGCTTTGAAACGAAATCAGGCGGTGCCAATTCAAAAATGAAAACCTACTGATACCCTCCCCAAAGGGAAAGAGAGGCAGTCACCAGAAATGAGAAGTGACCATTTCCGTGTTTGATGTGATTCAAGGGCGCCTGTTCTTCATTTAGGGGCATTAGCCCTCCTAATATTTCGACGTGGTGATTAAGAACAGAAGAAGCCAAGTGGCAGCTCATCTCCATCTAAAAAGACTCCCCAAATCAGTCCAGCCCTTCTCCTCCTCAGCTTCACTCCCCTGTTGTATTTAAATACCATGAATATTCACTGCCAGGCACCCAGCTGGTAGCTGAGCTGTTTTGATACAACTCTCCCCCCCTCCCCTTTCAAACTCAAAAGAGTTTTTAATCAGCTGGAAGAGAAAGAAGAAGAAAGTAAAACAAAGAAACAGGTTCAGAGAGATTGGAAGAGGGAGCCTGAATTAACCAGTTCAACAGAAAGAGAAGCAGGATCCTGTTAACCCTTCATGGCTCTTATGGTGATATGCGTAAGCCACATTTCTGCTTTGGGGGTTGCCCTCTTTCCAAGCTGGAATGGGCACGCAAAGGGTGCCTCTTGACACACGAACACATCAATACATCAGTTCCCTGCTGTGCTGCCATTGCTGAAGGTCGCTTGCGTAGAACTTCCTTTTCTTTGGCTGTCTGAACCATCAAGAAGCGGCTGGCAAATACTTTTGTCATTTCGAGATATGTTAAACAGGGTCCTTGGCCTTCGGAGATTCCAAACCTGCAAAATTCAACAGGGGATCTCCGATCGCTGGCACTGAATTCTAGTGCCGAAAAGCTCTCGCTTTCATTAAAAAATGTCAACGTATTAAGCTATTCCGTGATTATGATTGTCTGTGTTCTATTGGTTATTATGGCTTGAATCTGTGCCATGAAGCTAAGTAATATAGCAGGGGTGGCCAAACTTGCTTTTGCCGCATAGAATAAATGTCAGATGTTTGAGAGCTGCAAGACACGAACATCAGATGTTTTCCTTCCTTCCTTCATTGAGAGCCAGTTTGGTGTAGTAGTTAAGTGCGCAGACTCTTATTTGGGAGTACCAGGTTTGATTCCCCACTCCTCCACCTGCAAATGGAATGGCCTTGGGTCAGCCAGAGCTCTGGCAGAGATTGTCCTTGAAAGGGCAGCTGCTGTGAGAACTCTCTCAGCCTCACCCACCTCGCAGGGTTTCTGTCGTGGGGGAAGGAGATAAAGGAGCTCTGAGACTGATTCAGAGAGAAGGGTGCGGTATAAATCTACGGTCTCCTTCCTTCCTTCCTTCCTTCCTTCCTTCCTTCCTTCCTTCCTTCCTTCCTTCCTTCCTTCCTTCCTTCCTTCCTTCCTTCCTTCCTTCCCTCCCTCCCTCCTTCCTTCCTTCCTTCCTTCCTTCCTTCCTTCCTTCCTTCCTTCCTTCCTTCCTTCCTTCCTTCCTTCCCTCCTTCCTTCCTTCCTTCCCTCCTTCCTCCCTCTCTCAAATATCTGACATTCATGTCTTGCAGCTCTCAAACATCTAACATTTATTCTATGTTGCTCTTACGTTAAGCAGGTTTGGCCACCCCTGTTACAGGGTCTGGTGCAACTGCTGTGCTCTCTATACCTTGTTGAGGGATATTTCTGTCACATCCTCTCCTCCTGTGGAATGGGCACAGGGTACCAGCTAGGAGCACCAACATGATATGTGCCAGCTTAGGAATTGGTTGCTCTTGAGGTCTTGGAAACAGAAAGAAAGATTTATCGGGGCTTAGAAATAATATAACAATTTCAGAATTATGTGGAAACCAAGATTCTCATGCTTGTAGACAGAAAATCCAGACAATAAATATTTCCATAATGTAATTAAGAAGGTAAAAGCAGTCCCCTGTGCAAGCACAGTTGTCTCCAACTCTGTGGTGACGTCGTATCATGACGTTTTCACGGCAGCCTTTTTACAGGTTGGTTTGCCATTGCCTTCCCTGGTCATCTACACTTTCCCCTCAGCAAGCTGGGGACTCATTTTACCAACCTCGGAAGGCTGAAAGGCTGAGTCAACCTGGAGCTGGCTACCTGAACCCAGCTTCTGCCAGGATCGAACTCAGGTCATGAGCAGAGTTTAGGACTGCAGTACTGTAGTTTTACCACTCTGTGCCAATGTAATTAAGGAGAAGCAAATACATTTGGATATTCAGGTAACAATTTCTAATAGCATTGAATTCTTCAGTACTGCTACCATCATGATGTACATTCAGGTGTGTAGCTGTGTTGGGCTGAAACAGCAGAAGAAGGTTTGAGTCCAGTGTAGAGTTGTGAGGTCCAACTCAAGAAATATCTGGGGACTTTGGGGGAGCCTTCCCTCCATTTGGAAGTACTGGAGGATAGAGGCACCTTCTTTTGGGGCTCATAGAATTGGACTTCCTGGTCCAATCTTTTTGAAACTTGGGGGTTATTTTGAGGAGAGGCACCAGATGCAATGCTGAAAATTGGGTACTGACACCTCAGAAACCAGCCCCCCCCAGATACCAACAGATTGATTTTCCATTATACCTTATGGGAACCGATCTCCATAGGGTATAATGGAGTGCCTAGCAGACATTTCCCTCCCCCCTCCAGCTTTCTGAGAACCCTGAAATGGGGGAAGGGCCTCCAAATCATGGGATTCTCTGCCCCCAACTGGGGATTGGCAACCCTGGTCCAGTGGCACCTTTAAGACAAACAACTTTAATTCTGGATATTTTATGTGCATGCACACTTCTTCAAATATCTGATGAAGTGCACATGCACGTGAAAGCATATACCCAGAATTAAACTTTTTTGTCTTAATGCTATTGGACTCAAACTTTTATCAAAATATGCAGTAAGATTGCACTCTTATGCACTTATTGGGTAGCAAGCTCCATTGAATGCAACCATATGGATAAGTGCTTGGACATCATCTTAACAGCAGACAAAATGTCACTTTCTGAATTCAAACCAAACAAGCCAAAGGGGAGCAAACACAGAGAGGCTAAACGCCGGGGTTAAGGCAGAACAATTGTGGAGAGAAACGGTGCTTTTTGAGAATTGACTCAGAACTATAACAATAGCTTTTTATGAGAAGTCAACCTAAATTTGAAATATTATGAACCTGCCTCTCTTTTGCAGAGTGGTAAAGCTGCAGTACTGCAGTCCTAAGCTCTGCTCACGACCTGAGTTCGATCCCGGCAGAAGCTGGGTTCAAGTAGCCGGCACCAGGTTGACTTAGCCTTCCATCCTTCCGAGGTGGGTCAAATGAGTCCCCAGCTTGCTGGGCAGGGGGGGGAGTGTAGATGACTGGGGAAGGCAATAACAAACCACCACATAAAAAGTCTGCTGTGAAAATGTCATGATGTGATATCACCCCAGAGTCAGAAATGACTGATGCTTGCACAGGGGACTACCTTTACCTTTACCTATGTTTTTATATGCTTTCAAGTGTGGACTCTTTAACTCTGACTGTAGGTCACTGAAGAAGGCACATGAAGCTGAAACCCATTTGGCCAGTTGGTTTCATGTACAAAAGCCTTTTGTCTGTAGCTAAGTTTTGATGAGCTAATATTATTGTTGAACAATTGCATTTTACTTTATGTACTTTCTATACTTTCAGTTGTCATAGAGTGTAATAAATGCCTGTAATGCTTTTAAATTGCTAAACTCAACCTTTTGAGAACCCACACGTTCCGAATTCATTCATACCCTTCTCATATACTCATTTATCCTTGAAAATAATGTAAGTATAACTTCTTTCTTCCACTCCAAAAAAGAGGCTGAGAGTTCCCTCACTTCTAACTTTGAACTTTCACTCAGAGTGATAAATGGTATTCTTAGAATTCTGAGCAATTCACTGGGTTTCAGGCCAAAATTCAGATCCGGTGATTCATAACACAACCGCAGCCAAGAGGAGTCCGGGCTGTCCAGTATTTACGCAATAAAACAGAAAGTGAGACAGAGGAACAGTTGACGGTCAAAGAGCAAACAGGAAATACCATCCTAGTTTATATCAGTGACAGAATTAAACAACTAGATGTTCAAATGTGTGACTTTGTCCTCAGCATATCAGGATGCGACCAGTAATCTCTCACGTTTCACTTCCATCTATTTACCTTACCTTTCTGCCCACAACACTGATGTTATTATATCACTTCCTGGCCCAGGAAAGTGTTCACCCAGGGCAACATTAAATAGAAGATAGATGAAGATATTGGATTTATATCCCGCCCTCCACTCCGAAGAGTCTCAGAGCGGCTCACAATCTCCTTTACCTTCCTCCCCCACAACAGACACCCTGTGAGGTAGATGAAGATATTGGATTTATATCCTGCCCTCCACTCCGAAGAGTCTCAGAGCGGCTCACAATCTCCTTTATCTCCTTCCCCCACAACAGACACCCTGTGAGGTGGGTGGGGCTGAGAGGGCTCTCACAGCAGCTGCCCTTTCAAGGACAACCTCTGCCAGAGCTATGGCTGACCCAAGGCCATGCTAGCAAGTGCAAGTGGAGGAGTGGGGAATCAAAACTGGTTCTCCCAGATAAGAGTCCGCACACTTAACCACTACACCAAACTGACTCTCTAGCAGGAGTTGTGCGCGCGCACACACAACAAAGAGTGATTAACATGTGGAATTCACTGCCACAGGAGGTGGTAGCAGCTACAAGCATAGCCAGCTTCAAGAAGGGATTGGATAAAAATATGGAGCAGAGGTCCATCAGTGGCTGTTAGCCACTGCATATTATTGGAACTGTCTGGAGCAGTGATGCTCTGTATTCTTGGTGCTTGTGGGGGGACAAAGTGGAAGGGCTTCTAGTTTTGAACTTTCTGATGGCACTTGGGGGTTTTTTGGCCACTGTGTGACACAGAGTGATGGACTGGATGGGCCATTGACCTGATCCAACATGGCTTCTCTTATGTTCTTCTGTTCTAAGAGATTTGCAGAGAACTCTGACTTCACTGCCACAAGAAGTTGTGGTGGCTACAGGCATAGGTAGCTTCAAGAGGGGATTAGATAAACATATAGAGCACAGGTCTGTGAGTGGCTATTAGTCACAAGGTATAGATGGCACACTCTGTCTGGGGCAGTGATGCTCTGTATTCTTGGCACTTGGGGGGCAACAGTGGGGCAGGCTTCTGGAGTTCTGGCCACTGTCAGTCTGAGTAGACAGTGGATGGACCAGTGTCTGATTCAGCATAAGGCATATGTGTACATTTGTGGACTTTAAATGATGGAGAACAGGTTGAGCAACTGTCATATATTGCTAAGGCACATTATAGAGGCAGAAAAAGCGTACAAGAAAGTGAATAATTTTTTGCATACAGTACATATATTTCAGGGAATGTCAGTACGGCAGGATTTAAGTTACACTACATTGTCTATCTCTCTGTTTCTCTCTGTCTCCTGCACATGTTCATGCCCATATTTACACACTGAGTAAAATAATTTCATTTTTAAAAATGTTATATTATAGAAGTCAGAATTGGCTCAAGGTGATTTAAATCAGAAATATTCTGAAGTTGGCATTGTTAGGTTATGCTGACTGGCCCTAACTGACCAGTATTAAATATCTTGGCCTTGTGCTTACTGCTTCCACAGTCTGTAACTGGATTTTTGTTTTTTATATGATTTGCCTCTATAGGATGAATGTGGGATATGAAATTGTATCTCCTGCTTAGCTATGTGAGTCAACATCTATCTATCTGTCTATCTGTCTATCTGTCTGTCTGTCTGTCTGCCTGCCTGCCTGCCTGTCATTATCTATCTATCTATCTATCTATCTATCTATCTATCTATCTATCTATCTATCTATCTATCTATCTATCTGTCTGTCTGTCCGTCTGTCTATCATCTGTCTGTCATCTCTCTATCATCATTATCTATCTATCTATCTGTCTGTCTGTCTTTCTGTCTGTCTGTCATCTATCTATCTATCTATCTATCTATCTATCTATCTATCTATCTATCTATCTATCTATCATCATCATCTGTGTCATCTGTGTCATCTGTCTGTCTATCATCTGTCTGTCATCTCTCTATCATCATTATCTATCTGTCTGTCATCTATCTATCTATCTATCTATCTATCTATCTATCTATCTATCTATCTATCATCTATCTATCTATCTATCTATCTATCTATCTATCTATCTATCTATCTATCTATCTATCTATCTATCTCTGTGAATTATGTGTGTGTGCACGCTTGCGTGTGCATCTGGAAGTCATGAATGGAAGGCACAGATGACTTTCATGTAATCAAGTTATAGACTCACTACCACATGACCAGGGCTTTCCTCCTGAGCAGTTCCACTTTCTTCCATTGTTTGTGTTCAGAACCGAAGGCACTGATAATGGCCAAGCTGAAATCCTTGCTATTAGCATCTAAAACAACGCTTTATAAATACATTTTCTGCGTCCTCCCCGTTTTTGGATTTCCTTCCTTCCTTCCTTCCTTCCTTCCTTCCTTCCTTCCTTCCTTCCTTCCTTCCTTCCTTCCTTCCTTCCTTCCTTCCTTCCTTCCTTCCTTCCTTCCTTCCTTCCTTCCTTCCTTCCTTCCTTCCTTCCAGAAAGGACTCCAGCTTAGCACCCTCTTCCTGAACTTTGTCAGCATGATGTGAGCTGTGCTCATTTAGCTTTGTGATCCACTCCCAGCAACCGTCCAGAGTAAAACTCCTCCCCCTCCCCATAAATTAGTACTTAGGCTGTTCAAGAGGGATAATTACTTTGAGCAGAGTATTCCCTGTGAAGCCTGCCTGGAACAGGATCAAACTTCACACACTGAACTATCAGAATGCATATCGGAGGAGGCTCACAGCTGGGCTCCTCATCTTCTTACAGGGCTACAAAAAAAGGTGGGGAAAAAGTCTGCATCTCACCTCTGCCCATTTCTCCCTTGGCTTTGTCTGTCATTCCAGTGCATTTTTAAACATTCCATTTCAGACAGGGCAAAGATGGGATTGCAGGATGAGAAAAACCAGGTTTTCCCGTGAAATGGAAATCCTGAAGATGGACATAGAAGAGAGAGTTCTGCGTTGGGCCTGTCTTCTTTATTTAATGAAGTCAGCGGGGCAGCCACGTTGGTTTGAAGCAGCAGAACAAAGTTGGAGTCTGGTGGCCCCTTTTAAGACCAACAGAGATCTATTCTGGGTGCATTGCACTCCCTGAAGTGGGCACGCACACAAAAGCTTACACCCAGAATTAAACTTTGTTGGTCTTAAAGATGCCACTGAGCTTGGACTTTGTTTGATTTAATGTATGTTATTTATAGAAGAAGACGAAGACGATGATGACGATATTGGAGTTATGCCCCGCCCTTCACTCTGAATCTCAGAGTCTCGGAGTGGCTTACCGTCTCCATTACCTTCCTCCCCCACAACAGACACACTGTGAGGTGGGTGGGGCTGAGAGAGTTCTTCCAGAAGCTGCCCTTTCAAGGACAGCTCTGCGAGAGCTATGGCTGACCCAAGGCCATTCCAGCAGCTGCAAGTGGAGGAGTGGGGAATTAAACCCAGTTCTCCTAGATAAGAGTCTGCGCACTTCACCACTACACCAAACCGGCTCTCAGAGGGGAGCATTATTCGTTACTGATTATCTTTTTTGAACATTTGATCATGGCATTAGCCGGACCTGTGACCCTCCCCCTTTTTCTTGGCCTTCAGGGGAAAAAACAGATACCCTTCCCCCCCTCCTGCACAGCTGGGCTTGTCTTTTCCATAGGCTGATTAGGGTTAAATGATCCCTGCAGGTGGTAATTTGGATTCACAGAACTAATCCTCTCTCACATTCCTTGGGAGTCGGAAGAATTCACTGCAATCCCATTGAAGGAGCCTCCGTGAGATGAAACAATCTGGGCAAAAGGGACCATTTATTTAGCAAACACCCATCCCATCTTCTGCTACAGCCTGGGACTCAAAGCAGCCAACAAGAATTCAAAATAGACCAGAGGTGTCGAACTCATTTGTTATGAGGGCTGGATCTGACATAAATGAGACCTTGCTGGGCTGGTCCATGTGCGTACCTATTTAAGATTAGGTAGCAGAAATATAAACTTTTTAAAGGACACACACAAACAACTAAATATTTTTTAAAAAAGGAAAACCTTAAAACATGCTTAAAACATTAGGACTTGTTGGTCTTAAAGGAGCTTTCTTTGTATTTCTCCGATGGGATCCAGGGAACTGGGCAAAGGAAGCTCTGGCTCTTTCCCTCCCTCCCCAGGGGACCAGGAGGGGGAGGAGCCTCAGCCAATGGAGAAAATCGAGGTTTTGCTCTGTAGCTCCTGAGAGATTGAGCAAGCTTTGCAAAGCAAGCTGAGATGCAGAAGGAAGTATGAGAGAGGGAGAAGGAAGCAGACAAGAGCCAGTTGCTCGGGGGCCTGATAGGAGCCCTTTGGGGGCCTGATTTGGCCCCCAGGCCACATATTTGACATCCCTGATATAGACAATAACTGCAGTCCAGAATTTGAGACAAGTGGCACCTTTAAGACCAACAATACAGGTTAAAACGGATATCTTATTCAGGATAAACCGGATAAAAGGAAGTACTTCTTCACCCAAAGGGTGATTAACATGTGGAATTCACTGCCACAGGAGATGGCGGCTACAAGCATAGCCAGCTTTAAGAGGGGATTGGATAAAAATATGGAGCAGAGGTCCATCAGTGGCTATTAGCCACAGTATGTATATATATATATATATATATATATATATATATATATATATATATATATATATATATATATATATATGTGTGTGTGTGTGTGTGTGTGTGTGTGTGTATACACACACACACACATTGGCCACTGTGTGACACTGAGTGTTGGACTGGATGGGCCATTGACCTGATCCAACATGGCTTCTCTTATGTTCTTAAAGCTTTATTCAAGGTACGAGCACGCACACTTCCTCAGATACAATGAAAAGAAAGTTACCAGTCCATAAATATAGGTAGAGGTTAAACAATAAATTAGCATGCAACATAATGAAGATGTTTTAACATATGCAAACAAGAATAACAAGCTAAATCTATAGTTTGAAGTTAAGTCCCTGGAGAATGTGAAGCATATAAATATGTCAAAACAGGAGATATGTGTAAATGTATCCCTCTTAATTGTAGAGTGCTAAGAGTTTCTAACTGAGACCCTGCTGTTACGCTCCATCTGTCTCAGTTGATTTACTCTTAGCACTCCACAATTAAGAGGGATACATTTACACATCCATCTCCAATTTTGACGTATTTATTTGCTTCACTGTCCCCTCCCCCCAGATCCAACCAAATAATGACCATATAAGCTCAGTTCTTAAGAGAGCCAGTTTAGTGTAGTGGTTAAGTGTGTGGTCTCTTATCTGGGAGAACCAGGTTTGATTTCCCCACTCCTCCACTTGCACCTGCTGGAATGGCTTTGGGTTAGCCATAGCTCTGGCAGAGGTTGTCCTTGAAAGGGCAGCTGCTGTGAGAGCCCTCTCAGCCCCACCCACCTCTCAGAGAGAAGATATAGGAGATTGTAAGCTGCTCTGAGTCTCTGGTTCAGAGAGGAGGGCTGGGTATAAATCTGCAATTCTTCTTCTTCTTGTTTGCATTTGTTAAAACATCTTCATTATGTTGTGGGCTAACTTGCTGTTTAACCTCTAGCTATATGTAAAGGTAAAGATAAAGGTAGTCCCCTGTGCAAGCACCAGTCATTTCCGACTCTGGGGTGACGTCACATCATGATGTTTTCAAGGCAGCCTTTTACAGGTTGGTTTGCTATTGCCTTCCCCAGTCACCTACACCTTCCCCCCAGCAAGCTGGGTACTCATTTTACCAACCTTGGAAGGATGGAAGGCTGAGTCAACCTTGAGCTGGCTAGCTGAACCCAGCTTCCGCTGGGATCAGGTCGTGAGCAGAGCTTGGACTGCAGTACTGCAGCTTTACCACTCTGCGCCTTGGGGCTCTCTACCTATACGTATGGACTGGTAAATTCCATTTCAATGTATCTGAAGAAGTGTGCACGCACCCCAAAGGTTATATCCAGAATTCAACTTTGTTGGTCTCGGGCACTCCAACCACTGCCTGAACTCGAGACCCAATAATGACCTCATTTCTCGTTTTTGAGCTCTGCTCATGAGTAGCCTTTGGACCGCCTGACTATGCCTCTTGAACAATCCCTCGGTCACCTCTCTTCTCCACTCTTGACTCTGGGGGGTGCACATTGGGGTTCTGCCTTGGGTGGCAGAACACCACGCGACAGGCCTGATTCAGACTCTCAGCTCCAACGGCCCCGTGACTAGGCTTCATTCTAGGCAGGAGCTCACAGGAGCGGAGCTCCAGAAACTCTAAATTTTATTGTGCTCTTTCTTTCTTAACCCCCCCCCCAAAAAAAACCCCACTTGCTTCTGGGCTCCATTGTTTAAACCCCCTAATTTTGCTGAACTCTAAGATTTAACAAACTTTCTCATATTTTTCCCCAGAAAAAAAGGGGGGGGAATAACCTAAACATACAAAGCAAGACAGAAGGAAATCTTCACCATGCCACTGTGGCAACGTAGGAGAAAGTAATTTAAAAAGTATGATGGGAGCAGTGTTCCCTCTAATCTGAGTTATTATGGGCTAGCGCACAGATTTTTGACCTCTGGCTCACGGATTTTTGTCTTAGCTCAGGAAAAATGGTCCCAGAGAAAACTAATTGATGCAGTAGCTCTCAACTTTAAAGTAGAATTTTTTGCTCACAAGACTCCATGGCTTAGAGGGCACATTGGAGGGAGTAAAGTTTTATGAGGACAATTATAACTCCAGAAGCATTTTAAGGTAGATGCTGAGTTGATAGAATTTAGTACGCCTTCTGGTGATGTTAGGGGTGTGAGGCGTATGCAAATGAGTTGTCCAAATAAGCTCCGGCATCTCTTTTTCTACAAAATGACCCCTGCCCGTAACAGAGTTCCTTCCGTCTCTCGTCCAAATACTAACCAGGGTCAACCCTGTTTAGCTTCCGAGGCCATCCAAGTCAGGTCATCCAAGTAAACCTCAGTGTACAAGGTTGCATAGGATTGCAGCCCTAATTTGAACGCGGCATGGATTCTCATGTATTTGCATTGCTCCTACTTCTTGGAAACTCTGCATTTTTCACTGATTTATAATTTAACCTTTTTAAATCCACTTTGAAGGAAAACATATTATTCAAATTGGCATCCCAGAGGAGTTTATTTTAGTAATCTCTCTCTTTTTTTTAGGTCTTTGGGCTTAATTTAGCTTGATAGATTTGGAGCATTTTTACACATTATTTATTTATTTGCCTTATTTATATATGGCCTCGTAACAGTGAAGGTCTTCAAGACAGCATATGAGACTAAAAACTATCAATAACATGTCACAGGCTATAAAAACCCAATACTAACCAGGAAAACAGCAATTGAAATAGCAGCGATGAAACGTTTACCTTCCCCCACACACACACACATACACCAGACACTCTGTGAGGTGGGTGGGGCTGAGAGGGCTCTCCCAGCAGCTGCCCTTTCAAGGACAACTCCTACCAGAGCTATGACTAACCCAAGGCCATTCCAGCAGCTGCGAGTGGAGGAGTGGGGAATCAAACCCTGTTCTCCCAGATAAGAGTCCATGCACTTAACCACTACGCCAAACTGGAAGGAGAGAAAGGTGCCACTGGACTCAGCCTTGGCCATGCTGGCTGGGGCTGATGGGAGTTGTAGGCAAAAAACATCTGGAGAGCTACCGTTGGCCACCGCTGGATAGAACAAAGTCTATTCCATATAGTTAGTGGGAGGATGAAATGGAGGAGAGAGCAGTGGAAGTCACTTTGGGTGCCTACTAGGGTTGCCAAGTCCCTCGCATATGCGTGAAGCATGCGCGGCACAATGACATCACCCCGGAAATGATGTCATCGTGCTGGGCACATTGTGCCGGGGTGCCCTAGGATTTGTGGTAAAACTCTATCATACCATAGAGTTTTACAGTGAATCCTAGAGCGCCCTCGGCATGATGATCTAGGATTCTTGGTAAAAACTCAATGGTACCATAGAGTTTTACCGCAAATCCTAGAGCATCCCTGGTGCAATGTGCCTGGTGCAATGATGTCTCTTATGGGTGACATTACCACGCAGGGCATGCCGCACGATGATGGGGCCCTTTGGTGGCAGAGATCCCCCTGGTGGTCCACTCTGTGCTGGCAGGTTGTGACCCCCCAAACTGGGGGACCCTCCATCCCCAGTGGAAGCTTGGCAACCCTGGTGCCTACTGGGGAGAAAGGCAGGGTATAAATGAAGTAACTAAATAAATATGTGACGGGAAGGCAAGAAGTACCCAGGACTGACATCCTTTTGCTTTGTGGTTGGGCCAGAGGGAACAATATTCCTGTATAGATACAAAATAACTTGGGTTGTTTAATTTAGTTAATGGTAAATATGATCCAAGAGCCCCGTGGTGTAGAGTGGTAAAGCTGCAGTACTGCAGTGGGAGCCCTCTGCTCACGGCTTGACTTTGATCCTGACAGAAACTGGGTTCAGGTAGGCGGCTCAAGGTTGACTCAGCTTTCCATCCTTCCGAGGTCGGTAAAATGAGGACCCAGCTTGCTGGGGGGAAAGGGTAGATGACTGGGGAAGGCAACGGCAAACCACCCCGTAAAACGTCTGCCCTGAAAACATCATGATGCGACGTCACCCCAGAGTCGGAAAGGACTGGTGCTTGCACAGGGGACTACCTTTACCTTTACCTTCCAGAAAATCAATAGCTTCACAAATTTTGTATTGTCCAATGGCTGCGAGTCCGAAATGTAATGTGACAGCATCCAAAATACACTGCTAGCAAAGTAGCTGCAGTCTTTGAACTCTTGAATAATTTTATTTTGAGGCCGTTACAGCAGTTGGCTTCTAATTGCATGTCATGCTGTAATCCTTGGTTAATTACGCAGAAACCCAAAACCGGCAGCTCTGCAGGGAAGAGGGCAGTGAGCGGCAGACTCTCCCAATGGGTCCTGAAGGTCAGTGCCTGGGAATGTGGGCTGCGTTCCAGAGATTGAAGAACTGTATTCACACAGGCATGTGTCCAGAGAATGGGTGCGTAGGATCACTTGCAACAACATCAAGATAAAAACGTTCCTTGCAGACTGAGGCCCCTTTCCCCACATGTGTTAGGCCTGTTGGTTAGGGTTGCCAATCCCCAGGTGGGGGCAGGGGATCCCCCGGTTTGGAGGCCCTCCCCCGCTTCAGGGTCGTCAGAAAGAGGGGGGGGGGGAAATGTCTGCTGGGAACTCTGTTATTCCCTATGGAGATTTATTCCCATAGAAAATCATGGAGTATTGATCCGCGAGTATGTGGGGCTCGAGGGGGCTGTTTGGGGGGGGTAGAGTCACCAAATTTTCAGTATCGCATCTAGTGCCTCTCCCCAAAATACCCCCCAAGTTTCAAAAAGATTGGGCCAGGGGGTCCAATTCTATGAGCCCCAAAAGAAGGTGCCCCTATCCTTCATTATTTCCTATGGAAGGAAGGCTTTGAAAAGGTGTGCCGTCCCTTTAAATGTGATGGCCAGAACTCCCTTTGGAGTTCAATGATGCTTGTCACAGCCTTGATCTTGGCTCCACCCTTAATGTCTCCTGGCTCCACCCCCAAAGTCTCCTGGCCCAACCCCCAAAGTCCCCAGATATTTCTTAAAGTGGACTTGGCAACCCTACTGTTGGTCACTGGTGGGTGTGACGGGAGTGCAGGGGTGGAATTCTAGCAGGAGCTCCTTTGCATATTAGGCCACACATCGTGGCAGACTAGGTCTAAAAATATTGGTTGCCAGGAGTACAAAGGGGGCCCACCCACAACTATCCTTATACATTTAATTTGTTAAATACAATTTTCAAAAAATACATTAGTGGGGGGGGGAGTGCAATTAAAACTTTTGCGAAATAAATGTATATATATTTTTAGCAATTACAGTGTACATATACAGTACATTTTGCTGGCAGTATGCAGTAGATATTAAATGTAAATAGAGATTGCATTTTCTCCAGGGGAGCTGATCTCTGCCAGCTGGAGATCAGTTGTAAAAGCAGGAGATCCCCAGACCCCACCTGGAGGCTGGCAACCCTAAATACAACATCAGTTGCATTGCAGTAATAACATTGGAACGTCTATTATATTTTCCAGCTACTAAAAGGACATTAACATTTTTAACATGTTGTCTAATGTTTAAGGGGGCCCATTTCATCAGGAGCCCACTTGCCATCGGGCAAACTGACCCCCTGCCCTGTCTGTAGGGTTGCCAAGTCCAATCCCAGAAATATCTGGGGACTTTGGGGGTGGAGCCAGGAGACACTGGGGTGGAGCTAGGGGGAGGGGGGGGAAACGGCCGTCTTGGAGCGGGCGACGCCGCTGCGCGGTTGCAGCCTCTTCTCCGCTCGCTGTGGCTGCTCCTCCGAGCCCATCTCGGAAAAGCAGGCTGAGCCCATCTTGGAAAAGCAGCTGCGGTGGGGGGGGGGGGCGGCAGCGGCGCGGCGGCCTCGTTGGCTTTGCTCCGCCTCTGGGGTAGAATCGGAGGGGGGGTGGATGCGGACCGGGGTCGTGGCGAGCCGCAAGTCCGGGTCCTAGAAGGGCCCAGATTCGCGGCTCGCCATGCTCCTGGCCTGCCTCAACCTCCCCTGCGCTGCTGCCGCCTCTTGGCTGCTCCTCCGAGATGGGCTCAGCCTGGGCTCATCTCGAAGGAGCAGCTGCGGTGGGCGGGGAGGGGACGGCAGCAGCACGGCGCAGCGGCCTCGCCCGCTCCAGGATCGGGCGGCTCGTCATGCTCCCCGGCGCCGTTTCCCCCCTCCCCCCGCTTCCGTTTTTTTTGGGGAGCAGGGGAAGAGGGTGGAAATCCTGGGGTCCCCCGCCAGGGCGGGAGGGTTGGGAAGCCTACCTGTCTGCCACTGCACACACCCCTGATGTAGCCAATCCTCCAAGAGCTTACAAAAAAAGAGCCTTGTAAACTCTTGGAGGATCGGCTACATCAGGGGTGTGTGGCCTAATATGCAAAGGAGATCCTGCTAGAATTCCACCGCTGCAGGAGAGGCAAGAGAGGCAGCACTCGTAGCAGGTGCCATGGTGGGGCAGGCATTTAAGAAGTTCCTTCCATTCTTTGACTGGGTCCTTGTCAAAAGAGGTGCTGCTGAAACTGTCACCAAAGGCAGCATCACACTCCCAGAGAAATCGCAAGGGGAAGTGCTGCAGGCCACAGTGGTGGCAGCTGGGTCAGGCTCTAAAGCAGGGGTGGCCAAACTGTAGCTCATGAGCCGCATGTGGCTCTTTCACACATATTATGTGGCAGCTTGGAGAAGGCATTTCTCTCTTTAAATTGCTTCTCCAAGCTAGCCAGCCAGCAGCTTGGAGAATATGAAGCAGAGAAATAACAAGATCCGCACACATTGCTGGTATGAAACGAATTTACTTTGGCACCATAAGCAGAACTTAGCCGGCCATAAGCCTCTAAAATGCCTAAGTTAAAATCATCCCCCATCCAGCCAGTTTTATTCACACCCAAAACAAGCAGGCAGGCCTCCCAGGCTTATCTAACATTCCCCATCCTCCTGTAACTTCTAGTATTTTTCTATACCTTCTGTCTCCATGCGTTATCAGCTCTTGCAAGAAGCTTCTCTAAGGCCTCTTTGTTATCTAATACACATCCAGAGGCCTCAATGAGGTCACTGTCTCTAATCTAATTTACAACCTTGAATTCGCACCCATTTGGGCTGTGTGGCCTCTAACGAACATTGCATCAGACATTTCCTTTTTGAAGGCATAAGCATGCTTTTATTCATTATTATAGGAGCATTCATTAATTATTCAGGGGTCCCCCTTTAAATACATTTAAAGTTAAAGTTGCTTTCTTTCCACCTCTATCTCCCTCCCCATCTATTTTCCTTCCTTCCTTCCTTCCTTCCTTCCTTCCTTCCTTCCTTCCTTCCTTCCTTCCTTCCTTCCTTCCTTCCTTCCTTCCTTCCTTCCTTCCTTCCTTCCTTCCTTCCTTCCTTCCTTCCTTCCTTCCCTTCCCTTCCCTTCCCTTCCCTTCCCTTCCCTTCCCTTTCCTTTCCTTTCCTTTCCTTTCCTTTCCTTTCCTTTCCTTTCCTTTCCTTTCCTTTCCTTTCCTTCCTTCCAACATCTGATGTTCACATCTTGCGGCTCTATGTAGGTCTTATATTAAGTAAGTTTGGCCACCCCTACTCTAAATGAAAGGATGGGAAGAAGGTTGCCAGAATATGATGGCACAAAGGTGCTATTGGTACATACAGCTCTTTTTTTTTTAGCAGGAAGAAGACTACAGATTTATACCCCGCCCTTCTCTCTGAATCAGAGACTCAAAAGCGGCTTACAATCTCCTATATCTTCCTCCCCCACAGCAGACACCCTGTGAGGTGGGTGGGGCTGAGAGGGCTCTCACAGCAGCTGCCCTTTTAAGGACAACTCCCAGGAGAGCTATGGCTGACCCAAGGCCATTCCAGCAGCTGCAAGTGGAGGAGTGGGGAATCAAACCCAGCTCTCCCAGATAAGAGTGTGCATTTAACCACTACACCAAACTGGAAAATGCAGGAACACAGTTCTGGCTGACTTGGCATTGTAGGGTGTGGCCTAATAAGCAAATGAGTTCCTGCTGGGACTTTTCTACAAAAAAGTCCTGTGCTAAACAATGGTGACATCAGGGGGTGTGGCCTAATAAGCAAATGAGTCCATGCTGGGGTTTTCCTACAAAAATAGCCCTGTCAGATATGAAGATGAGGAAAGGAAATACCTCAGTGGTAACAAAGGTTTGATTGCACATGGTTAGAATGGGACAAATCGATCAGGGGATATTGAGGATGGAGGCCATTGAAAAGATCTTCAAGAATCAGGCCTATTTCATGGATTTTCCCTATAGGGAAACTCCTATTTCCTTGATCAGAAGTTAGTGGTGATTTTCACCCTGTTTAGATTTTTTTTTTTTTTTACAAAATAATTCCTGTCATCCCTTTATCATTCATGGGGTTCACAGATCTTGACTATAAATGCTGACAGATCTGTAACCACTGTGGCACAAGATAGCCAGTATTCGTCCCCCCCCCCCCACACCCCCAGACAGCCTGTGACAGCATTTGGGGAAGCCAGATAAAAGGCCTGCCTGGGATCACTTGAAGGCGTCACCTCAGTAATGATACTGGGGGCAGAGATAAAAGTCCCCTCACGCTGGTCCTGAGACACAGCTTCATTATTCTCCCAGCGGGTGGCCTGTGGCTCTCAGCACCTGCGTTTCTATATCTTTTTTTATTATTATTTTTTATTCTGTGATAATGAGAAAATGTTTTAACTCCCATCCCTGTGTTTAAACACTTCTTCCTGCTGACAGCGGCGGGGAGAGGCCTTGATCAGCTGTCAACCTGGAAAGTGCAATTCCCCCCCCCCCCCGAAAAGTAAACAGCGTGTTTGCCAGTGGGAAATAATTTTCTATTTGTTTGGCGCCCACCATTCGCATTGGGGACGTGATGGAGTGGTGTCGAAGTCGTTGATTGACTCGGATGCGGGATGGCAAATGGGTGGGTGGGTGAGGGAAGCATCCTTTATTGTATGCCTCCGGTAACAAGGGCCTCGGCGTATGAACGTTTTAAGGCTTTGTTTCTTCAGCGCACTCTCACTGTGAGCTTCTAAATAGCACGCGATGCAGAAAGAAGAAGGGTGACACATACTGTAGTTTGAGGGGGAAACTTGGGGTGTGAAGAACATTTTTACAGCCGCACACTCCGGCTTCTAATTAGGACTGCTGACTCCATGTTGGAAAATCCCTGGAGATTTGGGGGCGGAGCCTGGGGAGGGAGGCATTCGAGAAGGGGAGGGGCTACAGCAGGGGAGAATGCCATTTTATTTATTTATTTATTTATTTATTTATTTATTTATTTATTTATTTATTACCTCGAGTTTTTATTCCTCCCTCTCCACAAGCGGACTCAGGGTGGCTAACAATCAGCTCAAACGACTTCAACAATAAATACAATTAAAGCATTTTAAAACATTTTATGGTGCTGTTCAGCAACAATCTAGGCAGGATTAGGGTTTGTAGAGTCTTTCGGGCTCAAGTGCCGTGTTCTACTGGAGAAAGTTTTCCTTCCAGACGTTTCATTCTCGGCTACGGAGAACATCCTCAGTGGCGTTGCAGCCGGAGCAGGCGCTCAGACCTTCTTGGCTGCTGTGCATTGAGTGGGGCCAGGGCTGCTGGAGAGCTGCTATTTCTAGGCTGGAGGGGTGTGGTGAAAGGGCAATTGGTTTGTGGATGTGCCCATTGTTTGGTGGGGCTTCCTGGAAGGGTAGTGATAAGGAAACTGGCTGTTGAATGTGACCATTGTTCTGTGTTAATTGCTGGGAGGGTTGGAAGGGGTTTGAAGATAAGGAAGATGGTTGTTGACTGTGCTGATTGTTCTGTGGCATTTGCTGGTTGTTCTGAGACTTTCTGCAATTTATAGTCTGTAGGGTGTTTTGCAGAGCTGGGTACCAAGATTGGTGGATGAAAATGCCTTCTTCCTTATGTGTTAAAATTGTGCTGGTGTTTGTAAATCTCAATAGCTTCTCTGTTCAGGCGGGTATGATAATGTGAGACCGTAGAAAGGACTTCAGTTCTTTCAAAGTGGATGACGTGGTCTCCTTCTTGAAGAGCATGTTCAGCTACAGCTGATTTTTCTGGCTGAAACAAGCTGAAACAAGCAACAGTGTCTCTTGTGTTCGGTGAGACGGGTGTTGATACTGCCAATGTAGTGGGTAGTGCCAATGTAGACTGCACCACAGGAGCAGGGTATTTTGTAGACTCCAGGGGTTGAAAGTGGATCTCTCATATCTTTGGCCGAGCGCAGCATGTGGCGGATCTGTTGTGTGGGCTTGAAGACTGTGTCAACATTATGGCATTTGAGAACTTAGGCAGGATCGTCCTTTACTAACAGTGAGCCCGTAGTGATCGCAATTTCTCAGTAGTATAGGGTGGCAGTCCTCTCCCAGTTTAGGTGCCAAAGGCCTGTGGAAATAAACTCGGTTTTGCAGGCCCTGTGGAATTGAGAGAGATCCCGCAGGGCTCTTATGGCCTCCAGGAGGGCATTCCACATTTCTGGTGCTGCCACTGAGAAGGCCCTGGTCTGTGTAGAGCATAGCCTGGCCTCCCTTGGTCTGGGGATGGACAATAGATGCTGTGTCCCTGAACACAGTGCTCTGGGGAACATGCGGAGAAAGGAGGTCATGTAGATAGACAGGCCTCCGATCATAAAGGTCAGTGCCAACACCTTGAAACGGACTCAGAACAAAGAGGTAGCCAATGCAGTTCTTTCAGCACTAGCTGAATCTGCTTCCATCGAGGGAGCCCCAATAACAGCCATGCTGCCATAGAGCAGGGGTGTCAAACTCATTTGTTATGAGGGTCGGATCTGACATAAATGAGACCTTGTTGGGCCGGGTCGTGTCGGACTGGGCCCTATATGTACCTATTTAAGATTAGGTAGCAAAGATATAAACTTTATAAAGGACACAGACAAACACAATTAAAGATTTTTTTAAAAAAAAACTTAAAAGATGCTTAAAACATTAGTACTCTTTGGTCTTAAAGGTGCTTTCTTTATATCTGTCCTATGGGATCCAGAGAGCTGGCCAAAGGAAGCTCTGGCTCGTTCCTTCCTTCCCCAGGGGCCAGAGGGGGAGGAGCCTCAGCCAATAGAAGGAAGAGAGGCTTGGATCAGTAGCTCTGCAGTGTGACAGAGTAAACCTTGCAAAGCAAGCTGTGATGCAAAAGGAAGCAAGAGAGGGAGAAGGAAGCAGATGACAGACAGTTGTTCAGGGGCCTGATAGGAGTCCTCTGAGGGCCTGATTCGGCCTCTGGGCCGCATGTCTGACCCCTGCCATAGAGGACTACCCTCCCAAGCAGCCATTTTCTCCACAGGAACCCATCTTTGCAGTCTGGGGATCAGTTGTAATTACCCAGAGGCTGACAACCCTACCTATACAATACTCCAGCTGTAAGGAGACCTCACCAGGGTATAATGCGATGGAGTCCATCCTTCAAAGCAGCAATTTTCTCCAGGGGAACTGATCTTGGTTATTGGGAGATCAACTGTAATAGCTGGAGACCTCAAGGTGCCATGTAGAAGCTGGCAACCATACTCAGGGCTGGCTCCTGATTTTGAGGGGGCCTGGGTAGACAGTGCCCAGGGGTCCCCATCTGCCATGTATCTTCTCATGCCTCACTTTCCACCCCCACCTGTATGCCTAGGGTTGCCATATGGCACCATATAGTTTTTTACCTAAATGCTAGAGTGCCCCTCCACCACGCAATGCTCCAGCATGATATCACTTCTGGGTGATGTCATCACACTGGGCGATGATGAAGATGAAGCTCTTCGGCAACAGGGCTCCCTCGACTGGACATTTCCATGTTGACAGATTGCAGGCCCCAAAATAGGGAACCCCTGCTGGGGGCCTATGTATGCCCCCCGCCTGACTATGCATCCTCTTGCTCGCATGCTAAAGGAGGAATGGTGGCTCAGTGGTAGAGCATCTGCTTGGTAAGCAGAAGTTCCCAGGTTCAATTCCCAGCATCTCCAACTAAAAAGGATCCAGGCAAGTAGGCGTGAAATACCTCAGCTTGAGGTCCTGGAGAGCCGCTGCCAATCTGAGTAGACAATACTGACTTTGATGGACCGAGTGTCTGATTCAGTAGAAGGCAGCTTCATATGATCATGTATGTATGCCTGTCTGTCACCCGTGCTCAGTTTCCTGTACCACCTGTATACACAACTGCACTAGCCAGGGTCTGGCAGCTGGGAGTAGGGTTGCCAATTCCCAGGTGAGAAAAACAAGAAAAACTGCGTAACCATATGTTGCAATGTGAGCGCATACACACTCTTTACTCAAACAATATTATAGAAGAATTCCTATAAGTCTCTTAAAGCAAAGTTACAGTCTGTTGTTGAAACTCAAAATTTCAAATGTTGTCAGGCAAATTCTGCTGTCTTTCTCATCCTTTTGTTAAAAAACGCAGGTAGACCCGACTGCTCCTCTTTGTAGAGTAAGTCAACAGGTGAGATTTTGAGTTTCAACAACAGACTGTAATTTTGCTTTGAGAGATTTATAAGAATTCTTCTATAATATTGTTTGAGTAAAGAGTGTGCATGTGCTCACATTGCAACATATGGTTACGCAGTGTTTTTCTTGTTTTTCCTAACTCCACACTGCAAGTTTCCTAATATCTTAATCCCCAGGTGGGGGCAGGGGATCCCCCGGTTTGGAGGCCCTCCCCTCACTTGAGGGTCATCAGAAAGCAGGGGGAGGAGGGGAGGGAAATGTCAGCTGGGAACTCCTATGGAGACTTATTCCCATAGGAAATAATGGAGAATTGATCCACAAGTATCTGGGGCTCTAGGGGGGGGCTGTCTTTTGAGGTAGAGGCACCAAATTTGCCGTATAGCATCCAGTGCCTCTCCCCAAAATAACCCCAAAGTTTCAAAAAGATTGGACCAGGGGGTTCAATTCTATGAGCCCCAAAATAAGGTGCCCCCATCCTTCATTATTACCAATGGAGGGAAAGCATTTAAGACGTTTGTGGTCCCTTTAAATGTGATGGCTGGAACTACCTCTGGAGTCCAATTATGCTTGTCACACCCTTGCTCCTGGCTCTACCCCCAATGTCTCTTGGCTCCAGCCCCAAAGTTCCCAGATATTTCTTGAATTGGACTTGGCAACCCCAGCTGGAAGTCCTGTTACCATGGCCATCAGGAGCCCCGCCCAGTGCGGTGTAGTGGTTACGAGTGGCAGACTCTAATCTGGAGAACTGGGGTTGATTCCCCCTCTCTTCCAGATGAAGCTTCCTTGGGCCACTCACAGTTCTCTGAGAGCTCTCTCAGCACCATTTCCCTCACAAAGAGCCTCTGTGGGGAGAGGAAGGGAAGGTGATTGCCCTGCTTTTGGACCTCCTGGGTTTTGGCCACTGTGTGACACCGGGGGTTGGACTGGACCGGCCATTGAACTGATCCAGCACGGCTTCTCTTACGTTCTTGAGCCCAGCTCTTCAATGATTTTAGGAAAGCTCTCAAACTGTGAGTTGATGATGTCATTGTAATGAGATTATTTACGAGCAGGGGTCATTTTATAGAAAAATAGGTGGCGGAACTCATTAGCATAACTCATTGGCATATGCCACCCCCCCCAGCCCAAAGCAACCCAATGCAAGAAAGGAGAGCCTTGGGTGAGCAAGGCCTGCTTGGGCTGGCTAGAGATCCAGCCAGCCCAAGCAGGCCTCACTCGCCTGGGGCTCTCCTGGGCTGCCCCCCCCCACCACACAGTCAAAATGCCAGCGAGTCACCCACCACCACAAATCACATCAGAAGTGGAGAAAGGGTGATGTGAGCTTCTCCAGGGGTTAATGAGGGCTGCTGGGCGGGTGGCAAAGACCCTGGTGGCTGGCTGGCTGCCGGTTTCCTAATCCAGGGTTTGTTATGCAACTGCACCTACTATTCCATGCACAAGGTAGGTGGGGAGGAGGAGGAGTCGTCAGAAAGGTTCAGGAGCTGCACTCCTGTGAGCTCCTGCTGAATTCAAGGCCTGGTGGCATTACTGGTTTTTCTTGCACCATCACTACCTGCATTCTGTTTTTTAGGGTTGCCAAGTCCAACCCCAGAAATATCTGGGAACTTTGGGGGTGGAGCCAGGAGACTTTGGGGGTGGAGCCAGGAGACACTGGGGTAGAGCTAGGGGGAGGGGGGGAAAACGGCGCCGGGAAGCGTGGCGAGCCGCCCCGCAGCTGCCGCCTCTTCTCAGCTCGCCGTGGCTGCTCCTCTGAGATGGGCTCCTCTGAGATGGGGTGGAAGCGGAGGGGGGGTGGAGGCGGGCCGGGGGCGTGGCGAGCCGCAAGTCCAGGTCCTAGAAGGGCCCGAATTCGCGGCTCGCCATGCTCCTGGCCTGCCTCGCCCTCCCCTGCGCTGCTGCCGCCTCTTGGCTGTTCCTCCGAGATGGGCTCAGCCTGGGCCCATCTCGGAGGAGCAACTGCGGTGGGCGGAGAGGGGGCGGCAGCGGTGCGGCGGCCTCGCCCGCTCCCCGGTGCCGTTTCCTCCCTCTCCCCCCGCTTCCATTTTTTTGGGGAGCGGGGGAAGAGGGTGGAAATCCTGGGGTCCCCCGCCAGGGCGGGAGGGTTGGGAAGCCTACTGTTTTTACTGGTTTTAATCTGTTTTTAACTTATGTTCTTAATTGATGTCCTTAATTGTTCTTAATTGATGTTCTTAATTGTTTTTAATTGAGAGCCAGTTTGGTATAGGCGTGAAGTGTGCGGACTCTTATTTGGGAGAACTGGGTTTGATTCCCCACTCCTCCACATGCAGCTGCTAGAATAGCCTTGGGTCAGCCAGAGCTATCGCAGGAGTTGTCCTTGAAAGGGCAGCTGCTGTGAGAGCCCTCTCAGCCCCACCCACCTCACAGGGTGTCTGTGGTGGGGGGAGAAGATAGAGGAGATTGTAAGCCACTCTGTCTCTGATTTAGAGAGAAGGGCAGGGTATAAATCTGCAATTCTTCTTCTTTATGACCATGTTGTATGCTGCTCTGAGTCCGGCTTGCTGGAGGAGAGTGGCTGAAAAAGCCAGTAAAATAAAATAAATATTGGTGGGGGTCCCTGACATAAGGTCAGCCTCACTAGATTCCAGTAAGGAGAGAAATCCCCAGATACGGTGCTATTCATGTGCTTGACTGTCCTGTGAACAGGGCTTATCCGTATCCAAGTACCAGCATTTCCCAACCTGTGGATCAGGAGCCAAAAGTGGGTTGCAAAGCCTCTGAAAGTGGGTCATGAAGCAGCCCTACGTAATGGCTGGCTTTACCCTTCCCACTGCTGTTTTGTATTTTCGAAACCAAGAACTGAACCTGGAAACAGTATCTCTCTCATGGCATACATCACTTGTAGCGGGCTTGTTTTGTAGAAAAAGCCCAGCAGGAACTCATTTGCATATTAGGCCACCCGTCCAAATGCCAAGCCAGCCGGAACTGCTTTCCTGTGCGTTCCTGCTCAAAAAAAGCCCTGACTTGTAGAAAAGAGCCAGAATCCAGGAGCACCTCCGACTAACAACATTTGTGACAGGGGTCACTTATTCAGATACAGCTGGAATACGATAAAATCTGCAGAAGCCTGCATGCACACGAGAGCTTATATCCAGAATAAAACTTTGCTGGTCTTAAAGGTGCCACTGAACTCAAACTTTGTTTGATTGCTAGTAATGTTTGGTACCTCGCTCTGTACAATTTCCCCTTTGACGCAGATGTGTCATTTTCTGAAGATGTGTTTCCCCCATGAGTGAAAAAAAATGGTTTGAGTGAGAACAAGCATTGTTTTTCTTGTTCTGCCTGGGTGAATCCTAGCAAGAAATGCTCGTTGAGGTGCCAGCCTCCAGGTGGGACCTGGGGATCCCCCGTAATTACAGCTCATCTCCAGAATAAAAAGATCATTCCCCTCCCCCCAGAGAAAATGGCAGCTTTGGAGAATGGACTCTACAGCATTGTACCCCACTGAGATCTCTGTCCTCCCCAGGCTCCACCCCCAAATCTCCAGTAGTTTCCCAACCCTACCCCCCATCCCCCACCAGTGGCCAAGGGAAGTCCTGATGGCACCTGGGAACCCTACTTGTAGAGTCTGATGTCCAGGGGTGGAATTCTAGCAGGAGCTCCTTTGCATATTAGGCCACACACCCCTGATGTAGCCAATCCTCCAAGAGCTTACAAAAATGAGCCTTGTAAGCTCTTGGTGGATTGGCTACATCAGGGGTGTGTGGCCTAATACGCAAAGGAGCTCCTGCTAGAATTCCACCCTGATGCTGTCTATAAAAGAACTCAAAAGATGCTCTTATCTTCACAATATTACCCTTGCTCCCTCACCAGAAATCACAAGAGCACATTTCCTATTGATGTCCTGTCAGGAATGCAGAGATCAAGGAGATAACAACACACTTCTAACTCACTAGTGGCATCGCCAGCCCCGTGTCGATTCTGTCAAAACCCTCCTTTGGATTTGTACGCGCTCCCTTGCTACTTTTTTCTTTGCGAAAGCAGACGCGTTTGGGACGGAGCAGAAGCAGTCAGTCAAATGTAGCTAAGTCGTTGGCCCACAATGCACGTTTCTAACGCTCTGCTGGCATGGAACTCGTATAACGGTAATCCCATTAGCAACGGCAGAAGGTCCCTCTAGGAAACGATAACAAATATTAAACCATTCCTTTTGTTGACTTTATCCAAGGAGGCATCTTCCCCGGAGACTCTGCTCATCTTTAGATTAATTCGCTCCTTCCCCCAGGAGCTCTTTTGTCTGGAAACGTTGGAAACAAACCACAGGAATGGCAGGTCCTTCTTTAAGCCTTGGATCAATTGCGACATTCTTTACATTACAATCTCCCTCACCCCTGCTCTGTTTGTCCACTCACTCTGTGGTCCAGCAATCTCTTGATTAAGTTATAAATGTCTAGTTTTATCCTAAGGGTCCATAATCGGATGGAAGTCTTAACACCTTGGTTGCCCAGTCAATCTTCCTGCTTTCTAAGAAGATCACAGTCCACCCAGGACACTGGAAGCATTTTCTTTTTTACCATTGAGATGGATGTTTAAGGCGGGAAATGGTGTCCTTTTTACTAAATTACACTACCACTGAATTAAATCTGTTACAGATAATTCACTTTAAATATCCAAGGTTTACTAACTACCAATAAAACCGAAATTGTAAGAGTAAATTAAAAGGCTAGTCTAGATCATCAAGTTCAATTTTATCCAGGGCTTTTTTGGTAGAAAAAGCCCAGCATGAACTCATTATCATATTAGGCCACACCTCCTGATATCACCATTGTTTTGCACAGGGCTTTTTTGTAGAAAAGTCCAGCCAGAACCTATTTGCATATTAGGCCACACCCCCTGACACCAAGCCAGCCGGAACTGTGTTCCTGCTCAAAAAAAGCCCTGATTTTATCCATGATAGAAAATGGTCCCCCTCCCATTTTAACTACAGTGTGGTGCAGTGGTTAAAGCCGGGCTTTTTTGGAGCAGGATCGCACAGAAACTCAGTCCCAGCTGGCTTGGCATCAGGGGGTGTGGCCTAATATGCAAATGAGCTCCTGGGTTAACATATTGGACTAGGTCCTGGGAAACCCAGGTTCGAATTCCCACTCATGCCAGGGAAGCTTGGATCAAATCTTGGGTCAGGCACACTCTCTCAGCCTAACATAACCTTTCTCACAGGGTTGCTGTGGGATTAAATGGAAGAGGGGAGAACAACATAAGGTGCTTTGGGTCCCTATTGGGGAGGCAGTTATACATGAATGATATAAATAAGACCGATTCCCTACTCACCTTGTTCTGGTCTCGTTGCTCCTTTTCCGGTGGGGCTTCCGCTGGATTTTGCACAAGCTGCCCCGGCACAGTGAGTTGCCCCGCCTCTTTTCAAGTTCCCTCTATGGCGGGCAGAAACTGGTTTTCAGAGGATCCTGCCTGCTGCAGGGGGAACTTGAAAAGAGGCAGGGCAACTCACCGTGCTGGGGCAGCTTGTGTGAAATTCAGCAGAAGCCCTGCCAGAAAAGGAGCAACGAGAGCGGGACAAGGTGAGTGGGGAATCGGTGTTTGACCTGAATGAATTTGCAACCCAATCATGTCCCGTGCCGTAAACAGTGCTGCAAAATGGTTTATGCTGCAAGTCTTTCTGGGTGAGTAAAATTCTACCCTAGGCCAAAGGCCTCCGGTGGCTCCGCTCTGCCAAAAAGCCTTCCCCCAGCAGTTCCACCATTGCTTCTTCACTTACCCATCAGTTTCCCGAGCCCTGAAACAGGGAGGGTGAGCCCAAGACTTTAAGTACCCCTGGCCAGGTGCCTTGGGTCAGGTATTGGTGCTGGCTCTGAACTTTCTGCAAATGACATGCAACAACCTGACCGAGAGCCCTAAAACCATCTCAAATCGGCGATGTCAAAACTCGCTGTCAATTTAACACAGGGGGTCAGACTTGCTCCCATGAATGGAATAATGAAATTGGTTGAGGAAGTCCAGACGCCCTAGAATGCCGAAGACTTTGGCTGCTGTTTTATTCGTGGATCATAAGCAGCGTTCTTTTCATTCTCTGCTTGGAAAAAGGAAGTCGCTCATTTGTCCTTTTCACCAAAACTTGCTAGAGCTGATAGGGTGATGATCCTTCTGGTACGGAGCAAACAGGTCACATATTTCTGGTTTCAACTTCACACCGGAGACCACGAACACAGATTGCGCTAGGGGTACAAACAAACAAAGCCCAGAGGTAGGGTATCATTAGGCATGCGGCGACATAGAAGGAAACCAAGGCGGTGACTAACATGAAACGTGCCAGAAGGAAATTCTTCAGTATCATGAATGACTTCGCTTGCTTGGAAAGAAAAGCATATGGCTGTATAAACATATCAACCACTACACCAAACTGGCTCTCCGGAAGAGGCTTTTCAGCCTGGGTCCCTCCCTGTCCTGCTCAGCTGTGGCCTTGCACTGCTTCATGGGTTGCCAGCTCATAGCTTGGAAATTCCTTGAAATCTGGGGGTGGAGCCTGGGGAGGCAGTGCTTGGGGACAGGAGAGATTCAGCAAGGTCTAATACCATACAGCCCATCCTCCACAGCAGCCATTTTCTCCAGGGGAACTGATCTCTCTCGTCGGTTGTAGTCCCAGGAGATCTCTGGGCCCTACCTGGAGGATGGCCGACCAAGCGGCTTTCTACTTCTCTGGAACATCAGCTGAGCTGTGATCCTGGCAACTCATGACCTCCACTGTGGTTTTTCTTTTGCCTGGCCACTTTCATTGACTCCTCCTGGCTCTCCTGTGCCTGTTCCTACTGACTAGTCTTCCCTGGTTAGCCAGATCCATCTGGTTGGCAGATGCGATTTTAACCTCTCAGGGCTCTGATGATGCGAGGGTGTTTTGAGAAGCTTCAATAACACTTTCTCATACTTCCCATCACATGAAGCAATCACAGAAAGAGGATTCTGATTATGGCAGCCCCTTTGAGAAACGTCGCTGCCCAGGCTATTTAGATGTGGTAGAAACGATTGAGCAAGTTTTAGTGCTGTGTTGATTTTACCAGAATATTTGGAACATTTATATTACTCCAATTTTACAATCAGTTTTACATCTCTCTTCTCCTTGGTGACTGTTGTAATGAAATGACCCTTAAAGTAGCCAGATTTGCACTCAGGCACATATAATTAGACAGAAGCGTAGGACCCAATCTTAATATTTTAACCCAGTATAGCATTCTATACTATCCTATACATCATATACTAGGAACCCCATGGCACAGAGTGGTAAAGCTGCAGTACTGCAGTCCAAGCTCTCTGATCACGACCTGAGTTAGATCCCAGCAGAAGCTGGGTTCAGGTAGCCAGCTCAAGGTTGACTTAGCCTTCCAACCTTCCAAGGTCGGTAAAATGAGTACCCAGCTTGCTGGGGAGGAAATGTAGATGACTGAGGAAGGCAATGGCAAACCACCCCGTAAAAAGTCTGCCATGAAAACATTGTGATGCGACGTCATCCCAGAGTCGAAAATGACTGGTGCTTGCACAGGGGACTTCCTTTACCTTTTTAAATAGCATTCTATGCTTAGTGTTATCTAGATATGAAACCAATGTAAATGCTTGCTGATGAATTCTGATCTCGGATTGTAATAAACTTTACTTGAACTTGATTACAGTAGCCATATATATATGCTGTTCCCAGTGCCCTGTCAGAATTCTCCTCTGGTTGCTTTGCTCTGCTCTTATATTAGTATTTCCCTAGTTTTGTACTATAATGCGCTTCAAAAACTTCCACCCGTAAGTTTTCCTCCTCCATTACTTTGGGAGGGATGCAGAATGTAGAACAGAGGGAAAGTTAGGATTCTCTAACACTGGCTCCAGTCCTTGTAGAATTCTTATCGAGAAATTCTCTTTTCAAAAACACCAAGAGCCCTAGGAAAAGAAAAATAATAATTTGACATAACAGTAGTGGGAATGCAGCCTGCTAATCAAAAGGATTCAAAAATCTTTCTATGTGCTGCCAAGCAAGCGCTCTTCTTCCTGCTCAGCGGAGGGCGGGGGAAAGAGACAAAAAAGACAGAGAGAGAACCGAGGCCTGGAAGGGGCTCCTCTCTTCGGCAAATCTTAACAAATGCAAAAGCTTCCACTCCACTGACTCCTCATTAACTTACCGAATCTGACAGGCTAATTATCGCAGCTGCTTTGCGCAGGGAATAAATAAATATGAAAGTGGATGTTTAAAGTGGGGGGGGGGGAACCGAGAAGGAAAAACGCCATCATCCAGACAGTCAATAGAAAAGAGAGAGTTTGTTTAAAGATTTCATATCCCCCCAATGCATTCGGAGCGTTTTGGGGGAAAGAGCGTGAGATAGTTGTCTCTCAGCCTAATTGAGTTCCCTCCATTTGAGGAGGCCTGTCTGTCACCCGTCTCCAGCTTTAAACTGGGGGACTTTTTGTGTTCCTCAGGAAATCTGCTCGTTGTCAATTTTAGGCCACTCTGCGGATGGGTGGATGTGGTGGGGGGGCTCCTGCCTGGCAGCTACATGACCTGTGCCCCCCCCCCCCACCACCCGCAATAGCATCCCTGGCAGCCAAAGACTCAATCAGTCCAATCCTGCAAGAAAGGAGACGCGTGAAATGCCAGTGTGCTTTGTATGGTCTTAGCTAGTGTACAAGAACGGCTCAAAACTTCCCTTCAGGTAGGTAGACCTGTTGGTCTGAAGCAGCAGAACAAAGTTTGAGTTCAGTGGCTTCTTTAATTCAAAGTGTGACTCAAGGTTGCATCTGAAGAAGTGTGTATGCGCATGAAAGCTTACAGCTTGAATTAAACTTTGTCGGTCTTAAACTGGACACAAACTTTGTTCTAAGAACTTACCTGTGAAGCTTGAAAGCCCCAGTTCAAAGATCCTGCTGCCGCAAATTAATTTGTTGACTGCAGGCAAGCCCCCCTCTCTGCATTATTACTGGTGTAACAAAGGGAAATTTTCAACAGGTCCCTTCTTGAAGGAACCTTCCCCCAGCCTCTTAAGGAGGCCGTGGTTTTCCCCCTTCTAAAAAAGCCATCTCTGGACCCAGCCGAATTGGCAAATTACCGGCCGGTGTCTAACTTGCCCGTTCTTAGGCAAGATTATTGAAAGGGCTGTGGCAGTGCAGCTTCGGAGTTTTCTGGATGACGCTTCCGTGCTTAACCCACATCATTCCAGTTTTCGTCCGGGTCACGGGACGGAGACGGTTCTAGTTGCCCTCACAGATGACCTCCAGAGGCACCTGGACAGAGGTGGCTCGGCAGTGCTGATGCTACTAGACCTGCCAGCAGCATTCGACATGGTTGACCATCAGCTACTGACCTGTTGCTACACTGACGCTGGGATCCAGGGGATGGCCTTGAAGTGGCTTTCCTCCTTTCTCCGGGGTCAGGGACAGAGGGTGGCATTAGGGGACGAAGTATCCCGACGATACCCACTTATGTCTGGCGTGGTGTGCCGCAGGAAGCAGTTCCCTCCCCGATGTTATTTGACATCTACATGCACCCCCTTGCCCACGTGGCTCAGAGGCATGAGCTGGGTTGTCACCAATATGCAGATGACACCCAGCTCTACCTGTTGATGGGTGGCCAGTCCGACTCCACCCCTGAAGATCTGTCCACAGCATTGCAAGCTGTGGCGGGGTGGCTCAAGCTGAGTAGACTGAAATTAAATCCGATGAAGATGGAGGTCCTGTATCTGAGTCACCGTGGCCCAGGACCAGAGGTCCATTTACTGACCTTTGATGGAGCACAGCTTTTTACCATCTGCGGATGGCAAGGCAGTTGGTCCCCTTTCTCGAACGCAACGACTTGGCAACAGTGATCCATGCTACAGACACCTCGAGACTGGATTACTGTAATGCCCTCTACATAGGGCTGCCCTTGTCCCAAATCTGGCAACTCCAGCTAGTGCAGAATGCTGCCTCCAGGCTGTTAATGGGAATTCCTTTACGGGAACACATTCAGTCTGTGCTGAAAGCGCTGCACTGGCTACCGATAGCGTACCGGATTCGCTTCAAGGTGCTGGTCATTACCTTTAAAGCCCTATATGGCCAGGGTCCTGCATTCCTTAGGGACCGCCTTTCCCTGCATATGCCCCAGCAAGCACTTCGGTCTGGGTCTCAAAACTTGCTGACAGTCCCCATCGTCAGAGAAGCTAAACTTAAATCAACTAGAACTAGGTCCTTTTTCGTTGCTGCCCCTAGCTGGTGGAATGAGTTGCCGGAGGAAGTCAGGGCCCTGTGAGAGTTTTCACAGTGCAAAATGGCACTCTTCCGCCACACTCTCCCGCCACACATTTTCATAATGGCAACACCTGCAGCAATGGGACGGGCCCATAAATATTACCAACGAATCTATCTCATCACACTATGGCAATCCTGGGACCTCTTAGAACATCTCACACAGACCATCCAGCTACTTACCACCATTAGAATTTTAACTGTTGTCTGAAACTATTGTACTGGCACCTGCTGATGTTTTAATAACTATTCTTATGTTTTTATGTTCTTCTTGTTGTTTTATCTTGTTGGTTATGCTAATTTGATTGTGTGACCCTTAATCTGTGAACCGCCCTGAGCCTGCCTTTGGCGGGGAGGGCGGGATATAAATTAAATAATAAATAAATAAATTTATGTCTTGTGAGCAGGCCTCAGATTCAGCAAGAGCTCACAGGAGCACAGCTCCTGAACCTTTCTGACGGTTCCCCCTCTTCCTTCCCACCTACCTTGTACATTGAATAGTAGGTGCAGCTGCATAACAATCCCTGGATTAGGAGAGCAGGCAGCCAGCCAGCCACCAGGGGCTTTGCCACACCCCCAGCAGCCCAACAGCCCTCCTTAACCGCCAGAGAAGCCCGCACCACCTTTTCTCCACTTCTTATGTGATTTTGGGTTGCGGCTGACTTGCTAGCCTTTTGACTGGGGGGGGGGTTGGTCCAAGAGAACCTCAGGCAAACAAGGCTTGCTTGGGTTGGCTGGATCTCTAGCCAGCCCAAGCAGGCCTCACTTGCCCAGGGCTCTTTTCTTGCATTTGGTTGCTTTTGGCTGGGGAGGGGGACCAGCATATGCTAATGAATTATGCTAATGAGCTCCACCACCTATTGTTCTACAAAAAGACCCCTGATTGTGAGGATTATTTGAGAAAGTGTCTATGAAATACCTATTTATTTAACTCATTCATTTCTCCCCAACGGAGATCAAAAGCATCTTACATCCTTCCTCACCCTTCCATTTTATTCTCATAACAACACTGTGAGGTAGGTTAGGATGAGAGGGTGTGACTGACCCAAGGTCACCCAGCGAGCTTCCATGATACAAGAAGAAGAAGAAGAAGATAATGGATTTATATCCCGCCCTCCACTCCGAAGAGTCTGAGCGGCTCACAATCTCCTTTACCTTCCTCCCCCACAACAGTCACCCTGTGAGGTGGGTGGGGCTGGAGAGGGCTCTCCCAGCAGCTGCCCTTTCAAGGACAACCTCTGCCAGAGCTATGGCTGACCCAAGGCCATGCTAGCAGGTGCAAGTGGAGGAGTGGGGAATCAAACCCGGTTCTCCCAGATAAGAGTCCGCACACTTAACCGCTACACCAAACTGGCTCTCCAAGCTGGCATTCGAACCTTGGTCTTCCAAATCCTACTCTTAACTGCAACACCACACTGGTCTTCTAAGTGGAAGTAGAAAGTGTCATCAAGTTGCAGCGGACTTACGGTGATCTCATGGGGTTTTCAAGGCAAGAGACGTCCAGAGCCATTGCCTGCCTCCATGTGATGACTCTGGTATTCCTTGGAGGTCTCCCATCCAAATATTAGCCAGGGCTGACCCTGCTTAGCTTCTGAGATCTGATGAGATCAGGCTAGCCTGGGCTCTCCAGGTCAGGGACCAGACTTCTAAACTGTGGTGTAAATACTCAGGGGTGTAATTCTAGCAGGAGCTCCTTTGCATATTAGGCCACACCCCTAGATGTAGCCAATCCTCCAAGAGCTTAAAAGGTTCTTTTTTGTAAGCTCCAGGAGGATTGGCTACCTCAGGAATGTGTGGCCTAATATGCAAAGGAGCTCCTGCTAGAATTACACCCCTGTAAATACTAAATATCAGGGGTTGTTTTGTTGAAAAATAGGTGGTGGAGCTCAACCAGGGATTGTTATGCAGCTGTACCTACTATTCAGTGGACAAGGTGGGAAGGAGAAGGGGGAACCTTCAGAAAGGTTCAGGAGCTGTGCTCCTGTGAGCTCCTGATGAATTCAAGGCCTGCTAAATATTATTAAGTAAATATGCTCAATGAGATGGAACAAGCACATATCATTATAATGTCTCTTTTTGCTTGAGTATTTAGGATCTTCAGAATTTCTCTCTTGTCCAAACTAAAGGTGAGGGAATCTCAAATGCTGTTGCAATGAGATTCTCCACCCCTGGGGTGGGAGGGGGGATTCATATTTTATGTCTTCCCCAAATGTGAAACCTACTCAGAAGGCAAACCTATTTTATTCAGTGGGGCTTAGTCCAGGAAAATGTCCCGAAGATTGCAACCAGTGTTCCATCTAAGCTGAGTTAGCGTGAGCTAGCTCACAGTTTTTCAGCCTCCAGCTCACACATTTTCGTCTTCACTCAGGAAAAAATGGCCCCAGAGCAAACTAATGTATGCAGCAGCTCACAACTTTAATGCCTGTAGCTCACTAAGTAGAATTTTTGCTCACAAGAGTCAACAGCTTAGAGGGAGCATTGATTGCAGCCGTGGCCACAAATCACCCTTGCATCTGTCTTTGCAATATTCTGACACATGAAGGTTGATAATGCACTACACGACACAAGAAAAGAAGTCCCATCTGCATGCCAGCCAATGTAATCCTGGTTGGAGGGAGAAACAAAGCAGGTCTGGACATTGCGGGAAGGCTGCTACATCACTCTAAGCGTGCATAGGTGTTATCTCCTTGAATGAGATGCCTCTTCTTGTCAACCTGGGAGCTGCCCTCTGACCCACCTCCTCTCTCACACTTTGTCCTCTGTCCAGTGCCGGCCCTAGGGTCCATGGAGCCCCAGGCAGGCTCCCTGCCCGGTGCCCCCCTGCCACAACCTCCTGCCTCCTGACCTCCCTCTGCTGCGCTGTGCTCCGTCGCCCACCCCGTCCCTCCTCCCCCCTTTTTTAAGCTTTGGGGAGCAGGCGGAGGGCAGCGGAACGGAAGGGAGGGGGCTGGTGGGGGCTGGCAGCAGCACGCGGCGAGCTTCGAGGGCAGAGCACGGCGGAAGGGAGGGGGGGCTGTCTGTGGCTGGCAGCAGTGGTGGCGGCGGGGGAGAGAGAGGCAAACTAGGCGGTTGTCTTGGGCACCAGGAGGGGGGGAGTCCAATTTGGCGCTCTCCTCCCAGCACCCTAGGCAATCGCCTAGTTTGCCTAGTGGGCGAGCCGGCCCTGCCTCTGTCTTAATTCCTCCATGGCCTTCCATGGAGACATGTCTCTTCAGGTCTACTCACACACTTGGTGCTAGAGAAGCTGGCCAACTGTGATAGGGAAAATACTCTTTAAATTAAACTTCTTTGTATTTATTAGAATTCCAAGCTGTTCTATTCTACCTAATATAGAGTATTATCAATAAAAATTTCAAGCATCATAACAGAATATCTTGCTAACTTTGATATTCTACCAAAAAATCAATATTGCAGAGAGTTATTATTCTTGTAATCTGAGTATTCTTGATTGGTATTGATTGTTGTTTAGATACTCCAATTGTACTCCAAAGCTTAGATACCTTTGAAGTCATTCGTGTTCTTTTATTTTCTGTATTTGTGAATAGAGAACTCAATAAAAACTTTAAATAAATAAAAAAATTAAGCTTCTCTCTCTTTTCTTTTGACTGCAACCAGAATGTGAAATGGATCTACTTGAATAAATGTAAGTTTAGCTTTTTTGCAACATACTTCTTGGGAAATTTATTTACTGCACAAAGTATCACACTTCTATGACTAGACAAAACTCAAATGCTCCAATAGTCTTCACTTTCCCATTAAGCATAAGTAGATTCGAACTTCACATGTGAAAATGCCCAAAGACAACATTTACTCCCACCAGAACCTTACCAACTAGAAGGCAGATCAAAGTAATACTGGGGCTGTGTGGAATTGTGTTATGGATCCCGAGGGAAGGACCTCGGGCCATAAATTTTTTTTAAAAAGCTTTCTCAAGTGGTCATCAATCATCAGGCCAAGTTAGAAGGCAGACATCGCCATGTTATTATGCTTGAGAGGCAGAAGAAGGCATATATTTACACAACGGCATGAAGAAATACAAGGGAAGAGTCAGAAATGAATGTTTGCTTTTCCTAGGAAGAGCCTGCAGCACCTTACAGGAGACAGTCTCAGAGCTGGGCTAACGATGTAGCCCTTGGCTGCTACACAGCATGAGAGCTTTCACATCATCTATGATGAGAAGTGGAGATGCCAGAGATTGAACCGGGGACCTTCCGCAAGCCAAGCAGATGCTCTCTACCACATCCCCAGGAAAGGCCAATCTTCACAGTGAATGTAATATGTAGGGTTAAGACTCACACGATGAGCATCAGGTATAAAGTCAAAGTTTATTAAAAACAGTCATAAGACCAGCATACAAAATAATATAAGACAATACAGTATAAGAACATGGCAATAGACAGTTACAGCCACAATTCCTAAAATTCCGGACCAAACTAATCCTTCACTAATAACTCAACTTACAGTACGATCTACGCTTTTTAATTACCAGATAACAATACCTAGCAACCTTGCGTGAGACGGATTCATAATTGTCAGCCAATAAAAACTTCATCACTTGTTCCTCAGCATATTTACAATAATTTGCCAATGGTTTAAAATGTGAGAGAAGGGGTATCAGCAGCTGCTGTCTCTCTTCATCATACATAGGACAATGAAGAAATATATGGGCAGCTGACTCCACCTGATTCAACAAATCCTCTGATGCATGGGAGTCCGGGTATATCTACCAAAAAGGACTGCTGATGGGAGCGCATCGAAACGGGCTCTAGTAAATGCCCATCTATAATTAGGATTTTTTATAAATCCAAAATAAGATGCAGATCTTAGGCTTGGTCCAAGTTTCAGTTTCTTGTAATAACAAGGTAGGGCTGCATAATAAATAAATAAATAATAATCATTTTGTGCTTCGATATCCTTAAATCTTTGAGAAATCAAACTCCTTGCATACTTCTGCACTCCCTCTAATAAATTTTCAGGATCTAACCCAATTGATTTCAGTTTATCAACTACTCTATGAGACCATTGGGGATAAGGAGTTGATGTCAGAAAATCAGGGATAAGCCCCAACGGGTTCAGATGAGTCTTAACCCAATAGTTACACCTCTGAATCCAGACATTCAATGTGACTGTAGATAAACCAGCTTCCTGTCTCAATATCAAACTTGGCGTACCTTTCGGGGTATAAAAAAGTGCTCTAAGAAATTTTGATTGCACTAACTCCAATTCTTTAATTTTACTCACAGACAATATTTGCGTTCCATAAATCATCTGAGGGAGAACTTTGCTCAAATAAAGTTTAAGAGCAGCCGGCACATAATGGGCTTCCTCATTCCTAAAGAAGTGCAATATAGCATTTGCGCTCTTTTGTGCTGAACATGCTGTATATTGAATATGACTGGAAGCCCTGCCGTTAAATGTAAAGGTTAATCCCAGATATTTAAAATTTTTAACCTGATCTACCCAGACTCCATCCATTATCCATTTCATTTCTTTGTATTTTTTATGGAAGCGCATAATCTTTGTTTTTGAATAATTTATTGCAAGTGACTCTTTTTGGCATTGCATGCTAATTTTTTTCATGAGCATCAGGTATAAGTTGCTGTTTCATAGCCAATCATAGTTCCAAAGGGGAAGAGATGGGCAAACACTGTGAATGAAGTTCAAAGATCTTGCTGCATTAGCAGAGTTGAAAGTATCTCAGATAGTTTCTTCCTGTGTGATTTTTAAGCAAGAGCTATCAACCGTTGTAGCTTACAGCCACAATTTATGGTACTTCGTTTTACCCAGTCTTTACTCAAGGAAATCTCACATCAAAGTCAAACTCTCCAGTGAACGGACCAGTTGAGGTCAGCTTGAATTCTGACTGGATAAGGAATCCACTTCTCATCTGTATATATTTCATTCAGCAGTAAATACCTCTTTCTTTCAACATTTTTAGCCCAGATGAGCAGCCAATCTGTCCACCTGTGGGCCAATCTGTCTACCTGCACCCATGGCATGCTAAGATTGAGACTAGACTACTACAATGCATTCCACATGGTTCTGCCCTTGAAGTCAACTCCAAAACTCATGGTACAAAATGTCACAGCTCAGCTATTATTGGGAGAGTAGCCGGAGCATGTATATTATACAAATTGTGGCCCATCACTCCATTGGCTGCCCATCAATTAACAAGTTCAATGCCAGCTAAAACATAAAAGTTGCCCCCTGTGCAAGCACCGAGTCATTACTGACCTATGTGGTTATGTTACATCATGATGTTTTCAGTGGCAGGTACCAGCTATCAAATGCAAAGCCCTACATGGCCTTGGACTTTCATATTTGCTCCACCATGATAGCTTCATTTGTTCGGGGAATTTTGGGGGTAAAAAGGTAGTCCCCTGTGCAAGCAGCAGTCATTTCCAACTCTGGGGTGATGTTGCTTTCACAACAGACTTTTTTCACAGCAGACTTTTTATGGGGTGGTTTGCCATTGCCTTCCCCAGTCATCTACACTTTCCCCCCAGCAAGCTGGGGACTCATTTTACCGACCTCAGAAGGATGGAAGGCTGAGTTAACCTGGAGCCAGCTACCTGAACCAGTTTCCGCTGGGATCGAACTCAGGTAGTAAGCAGAGGGCTTCAACTGCAGTACTGCAGCTTTACCACCTTGCTCCATAGGGCTACCGCCCTGCAAATGAAAAAAATCAGCAACCACCTGTATTCATGCATTCTCTGCAGAGGTCCCCACCTTACGGCACGGATTGCCAGAGATGGTTGGAAAGGCTCCTGCACTTCAGTCATTTCCAAACTATGTAATACAGAATTGCTCAGGTGATCAGTTTTATAAAGATAATCACAGCAGTTTATAACAAAGCGGTTTAGGAATAAAACACTTTTATAAAAGGAACGAGACTGTGAGCTATACCACTGTGTATAGCATTTATTATCTGCTGTATCTATGACCTTGCCTTAACATGGGCTCCAGACTACATTGAGAATATATTTTCTGCAGACCAAGTGACAAAGGTAACCCCCCCCCCGATTTATAGATGAGTTGATTTTAATCCTTCTATATCGATTAAAACATTTAAAATAGATATATTGTGTACATCAAGATACTTTTGAATACTTGCCCTGATCTGGCTAGCCCAGGCAAGCCTGATCTCATCAGATCTCAGAAGCTAAGCTGGGATGACTCTGGCAAGTACTTGTATGGGAGACATCCGTGGAATACCAGCAGTCGGAGGGCAGGGGCAGGCTTTATTCAGCCACCTCTCTGAATATCCTCCAGGTTCCCAGTAAGGGTCAGTCACCAAAGGTCACCATAACCTCCAGGAGCACACACACACAAATACAATCCCCCCCCCCCAATACTTTTTTGTTGTTCAGTCGCAGTCGAGTCCGACTCTTTGTGACCCCATGGACAAAATCACGCCAGGCCCTCCTGTCTTCCACCATCCTCCGAAGTCTGCTCAAATTCATGTTTGTTACATCAGTAACACAGTCCAGCCATCTCCTCTTTTGCCATCCCCTTCTTCTTTTGCCTTCTGTCTTTCCCAGCCTCAGTATCATCTCCAGGGAGTGCTCCCTTCTCATTTGGTGGCCAAAGTATTTGAGCTTCAGCTTCAACATCTGACCTTCCAGGAAAGTCATGGTTGATTTCCCTTAGGACTGACTGATTTGATCTTCTTGCAGTCCAAGGGGCTCTCAAGATTCTTCTCCAGCACCACAGCTCAAAAGCATCTATTCTTCTGTGCTCGGCCTTCCTTACAGTCCAGCTCTCACAGCCATACATTACTACTGGAAATACCATCACTTTGACTATTCGGACTTTTGTTGGCAGGGTGATGTCTCTACTTCTTATTATACTGCCCAGGTTTGCCATAGCTGTCCTCCCAAGGAGCAAACTTTAATTTCATGGCTACAGTCACCATCTGCAGTGATCTTGGATCCCAGAAATGTGAAGTCTTCACTACTTCCATGTCTTCTCCTTCTATTTGTCAAGGCGTGAATACTTTTACAAACACATAATTGAAGTATCGTTCAAGATGAGTACATGACCATGGCGGTAGGTATTTTAAATGAGGCCTCGATGTCATATCTCTGCCTTGAGTCACAGAGTTTTATTATAATTAAGTAACTCAGAATCTCTCTTTAACTCATCCTACCATTGTATCTTTTTTATATGTATTAAATCAATATTATTTTCCCATTTTCTTCCTTTCTACTCCTTCAGTTGATTTTAATTTTAGTATTGTATTATCTGGAGCCAAAGTGCAATAAATACATTTGACCATTGAGGAAGGCCAAATTGGCTTGAAACGTGTATGGTTTGGTCACATATGATTTATGCTGTTGTGTAATTTTATTCTGATTTGAGATTACTTTTTGGACTTATATCTGTTTGGTGTAGTAGTTAAGTGTGCGGACTCTTATCTGGGAGAACCAAGTTTGATTCCCCACGCCTCCACTTGCAACTGCTGGAATGGCCTTGGGTCAGCCATAGCTCTCGCAGGAGTTGTCCTTGAAAGGGCAGCTGATGTGAGAGTCCTCTCAGCCCCACCTACCTCACAGGGTGTCTGTTGTGGGGGAGGAAGGTAAAGGAGATTGTGTGACCACTCTGAGACTCTGAAATTCAGAGTATCGGGCGGGATATAAATCCAGTTTTCTTCTTCTTCTATCTGATTTGTAACAAATACATGTATTCTTGTATATCTGACCATATCTATGGTGTGTGTTTATAACTGCTATAATTTGGCCCTTAGATTTGCTGTAATTACCCTTTTGATTCTTATTTCAATTCGTTTTGGGTTAAGTCCCCCACTTTTTTTTTTTTGTACTTTGTTTCTGTATTACCTTGCTCTCACCTTTGTTTTTATATATGCAATATCATGTATAAAACCAGTGCAATGTAATGGTGAAAAGAATGGTGGACTAGGATTCTGCGCAACTTGGGTTTGAATCCCCACCACTTCTACCATGGAAGCTCACTGGGTGATCCTGGGCTTGTCACTAACTCAGAGCCTGGCCTACCTCACAGGGATTTTGTGATAAATGGAGGAACTACTTTCTAAGCCATTTTGGGGCTCGTAGAATTGGACCCCCCCAGTCCAATCTTTTTGAAACTTGGAGGGTACTTTGAGGTGAGGCACTGGATTCTATGCTGAAAATTTGGTGCCTCAACCTCAAAAAACTCACAGATCAATTCCCCATTATACCCTATGGCACCCTGGTCAACGGTAGCTCTCCAGATTTTTTTTTGCCTACAACTCCCATCAACCCCAGCCATTGGCCATGCTGGCTGGGGCTGATGGGAATTGTAGGCAAAAAACATCTGGAGAGCTACCGTTGGCCACCCCTGCCCTATGGGAATCAGTCTCCACAGGGAATAATGAAATGCCCAGTAGATTGGCTATATCAGAGTGGTGTGGCTAGATATGCAAAGGAGTTCCTGCTACAAAAAAAGCTCTGCGTGTGAAGAAGAATAAGATATTGGATTTATATCCTGCCCTTCACTTTGAATCGCAGAGTCTCAGAGTGGTCAGAATCTCCTTTACCTCCCCCACCTCACAACAGACACTCTGTGGGGTAGGTGGGGCTGAGAGAGCTCTTACAGCAGTTGCCCTTTCAAGGACAACTCCTAAGAGAGCTATGGCTGACCCAAGACCATTCCAGTAGCTGCAGGTGGAGGAGTGGGGAATCAAACCCTGTTTTCCCAGATAAGAGTCGGTGCACTTAATTACTACACCAAACTGGCAAAGGCAGTCCCGCAGGGCTCTGGCCACATAGGGCTTTAAAGGTAAGAACCAGCTGTTTGAAATGAATTTGGTTGCTATAGGTTGAATGCGTTCCTGCAAGGAGAGACCCAATAGCAGCCTGGCTGCATCATTCTGCAGCAGTTGAAGCTTCTAGATTTGAGACAAGGATAGCCCCATGTAGAGGGCATTACAGCAATCTAATCTCGAGTGACCACAGTGTGGATCACTGTTGCTAAGTTGCTGCATTGGAGGAAGGGGACCAAATGCCTAATTAGCCGAAGATGGTAATTGTTAAGGAGGAATCCAGAAGTAATTGTTAAGGAGGAATCCATAATCCAGAAGCACTCCCGAGCTCTGAAGAAGAAGAACGTAGATTTATACCACATCCTTCTCTCCGAATCAGTCTCAGATCAGCTCACAATCTGCTTTATCTTCCTCCACAACAAATACCCTGTGAGGTAAGTGGGGCTGAGAGAGCTCTAACAGAAACTACCCCTTTTCAAGGACAACTCTGCCAGAGCTATGGCTGACCCAAGGCCATTCCAGCAGCTGCAAGTGGAGAAGTGGGGAATCAAACCTGGTTCTCCCAGATAAGAGTCCACACACTTAACCACTACACCAAACTCTTAACCCTTGGTGCCAGCGCAAGAAATGCCCCATCAAGGGCCAGGAGTGGAATCTCCACTCCTGGTCAGCCATGACTTAGGTATAGGATCTCGGTCTTCATCAGATTCAATTTCAGTCGACTCAGCGTGAGCTATCCTGCTGCAGCTTGTAACGCCAGATCCAGATTTTTCAGGCTGCAGCCAGATCAGCTGCCCACCAAGATATCATCCACATATTGATGGCGTCCCAGCCCATACCTCCTGACAATCTGGGCAAGGGGGTGCATGTAGATGTTAAATAACATTGGGGAGAGGACAGCCTTGTGACACTCCGCATATATGCGGGTGTCTTTGGGACAGCTTCTCCCCTGTTGCCACCCTTTGTCCCCGACCCTGTAGAAAAGAGGAAAGCCACTGTAAGGCAGTCCCCTGAATCCCAGCATCAGCAAGGCGGTGGGTCAGTAACTGATGGTCAACCACGTTGAACACAGCCGACAGGTCCAACAACAATAGTACCACTCTGGAGGTCATCCATGAGAGCGACCAGTACTGTCTCTGTTCTGTGGTTTGGGCAAAAGCTGGATTGGCATGGATCCAGGGCTTTTTTTGTAGCAGGAACTCCTTTGCATATTAGGCCACACCCCTCTTATGTAGCCAATCCTCCAGGAGCTTACAGGGCTCTTCTTACAGGGCCTACTGTAAGCTCTTGAAGAATTGGCTACATAAGAGAGGTGTGGCCTAATATGCAAAGGAGTTCCTGCTACAAAAAGAGCCCTTTATGGATCTAATATGGAAGCGTCCTCCAGAAAACTCTGCAGCTGAATTGCCACCGCTCTCTTGATGATCTTGCCACCAAAAGGCAGATTTGTCAGCGGTCGGTAATTTGCTAATATGGTCGGGTCTAGTGATAATATTAACCAGCATTAATATTAATAATAATGGCAATATCGGAGCCCATGACAATGTATAAGAAACAAGGTTTCCCACTATGAACATTCCACAGTGGATGCAGAGACATCCCCCCCCCCAAAGAAATGCTTTTAATGTTGTCGTTTCTCTTTTCTTCTTGCAATAAAGCCAGACATTTAGCATTGGTGACTGCTATTGTCCTACAGTGCAATCATGTTATAATGATCTAGTGCAATGATCTAGTTCCTTGGATTCTTCAGCTTCTTTTTTTTAAACAAACACTAAGACCGATTTCCCACTAGCCTTATGCCGCTCTCACTCTCCTCTTCTCCGTGGGGCTTCTGTTGGATTTCACACTATCTGCAACTCGCTCTGCCTCTTTCACGCAGCAAACAAGTTCCTTTAAAAACCAGTTTCTGTTTGCTGCATGAAAAGGGCAAAGCTAATTGAAGCCCCGGGGCAGATAGTGTGAAGCCCCACGGAGAAGAGGGGCATTAGAGCGGCATAAGGCTAATGGGAAATCAGCCACAGTCTCTAGCCCTTTTTGTTGTGGACATTTAATGGGAAAGGTGCAGGCAGTGCTTGTCCAGACTGGCTGCAAACAAATGGGGGGGGGGGTGTCGCAGGTCAGCTGGCAACACTCCAGAACTTTTCTTGAGAAAGCAAAAGTTCATTGCCAGCACCCTCCAGATCAAAGCCGGATCACCCAGAAGTGTAAACTGATACAATTGAATCAAATTAAATCAGGCAACACTGGAAACCAAACATCTTGCATGATTCAAAAGTGGAGTCAGATGTGCTGGGAATTATTTGAAACTTGCCAGCTTCCCCCCCCTGCCCCCCCTTTATAAAGCTTAATGAGTCATTCATGAATATGAGCTTGCTGAATCAGGAATCGGAACCCTTTCTGCCTAAAAGGCTTTGATTTGTTTTGCAGAAGGTCGGTTGCCATGATAACACGATGTCCCTGCCCGTGCAAGAGGCCCCACTGGTTGGCAGAGGGGTGAAATATCAACTGTCATTTGGGGGAGAGGGGGAAGCACCGTGCTAATATCCTAACCCAGGGGATGGGGAATAAATTCTTCAAATGGAAATGACCTGTCTCCTCCTGCCGAGTGACAGAGACGTGTGCCAATCTGGTGTCTTCCTTTCCTTCTTCCCTCCCCTCTCCCCCACTTTCTCCTCCTGCCTCTCTGTCTCTCTGTACCTGTTTTATTTTTCCACGCTCTCCCTCCCTCCTCTCTGTCTTTTTTGGCATGGCCACTTTCATCTCCCCCTTTGGGGATTGGAGATGTCACCGCAGGAGGAAGTGCTTCTCTGCCTCTTCGGCAGCGGCAGAGCCCTGTGGCTTTGACAAACCTCCTTTAATTGGGAGGAAGCCGGGAGGGTTTGAAAGAACTGAAACATCCAGGAAGCTCCTTTTATCAGGCATAATTTAAACTCTGCATGGAGAAAAAACCTATATGTATAAAGAAAAGTCAACTCCCCTCCTGCTGTGAGTCCTCCCCCTCTCCCCACTCCTCCTCAGCTCCCTCCCTGTCTCCCCCCCCCCGTCCTCCCCCCCCCTCTCCGGCTTCTGCCGAGATTCAATCATTTCAATTTTCTAAAAAGTGTCAAAGTCGATCTTGTGTGCTGTGGCTGGCTGGACAGGGAAGGAATGCGGATCGTGCAGTCTTTTCCTTCCCACGTGTGCCACGGGCTCCCACGGACAATCAAACCAGACACAACACAGCGGCCAGTTCCGCACTAGACCTTTAATCCTGATCCAGTCCTGTCCCCAGACTGATTTTCTACACTAGAATCATGGAATCGTAACCTCATAAGAGTTGGTTTCTATGATTCAAGCGTAGAATGTCAGTTTGGGGGCAGGACTGGACCAGGATTAAAGGTCTAGTGCAGAAACCGTGTTTAGCGCTTTGGATCTGCCCCCGGTCAAGTATTGCTGGTCCACTTTGATCCCTTCTCTGCGGTTTGCCTCTCTACAGCCTTTCCAAAGCATATTTCTCAAACTGAGCTAGGGTCACTAACCTCCAGGTGGAGTTAGGGGTGACCACCTCCAGGCAGCACCTGGAGATCTCCCGCTAGTACAATTGATCTCCAGGCCACCAAGTCTAGAGATGTAAGGTTTATTTGATTTATATCCCACCCTCCCCACCAAAAGCAGGCTCAGGGAGGCTCACAATTCATAATAAAAACAATATAAAAACATTAGATTAAAATGGCAATCGGGTGCTAATTTCTATACAATTAAACAATATAGTACCTAAATACATAGACGGCATTCAATGGTCTTGAAAGATGTCCATACAGATCTAATGTCCTCGGTGATGGCAGAGAAAATGGCTGCTTTGGAGGGTGGGCTCTATGGCATTGCACTCTGCTGACGCCTCTCCCCTCCCCAAACTCCATCCTCCCCAGGCTCCGCCCCCCCACCCCCCAAAAAATCTCCAGGAATTTCCCAACCCAATGCTAAGCTGAGCTCATTCCTGTTAATGGAGTTTGGTTGAGGAGAAAAGCAATGTCCAAAGAGACTCAGTTATTGCCCTCTGTGCTTCTAATATTTGTCAGATTATTTTAATAAAAGGTCTGGATTTTTGGGATGGGGTGTCATCAATATTCTGGCGATGCCCAGCTCAAGTTAAACTAACTAGTTCGGTCCTAGGCGGGCAGCCGTGTTGGTCTGAAGCAGGAGAACACCTTTTGAGTCCGGTGGCTCCTTTAAGACCAACAAAAGTTTATTCAAGGCATGAGCTTTTGTGTGCAGGCACATTTCCTCAGAGAGCTAAGTGTGCCTGCGCCCAAAAGTTCATTCCTAAGCAGAGGTACCCCTTCTAAGTTCCTTCTGCCCTGACCTGGATAGCCCAGGCTAGCCTGATCTTGTCAGATCGTGGGAGCTAAGCAGGGTCATACTTGGAAGGGAGACCGCCAAAGAACACCAAGGTTGTGAGGCAGAGGCAGGCAATGGCAAACCACCTCTGAACATCTCTTGCCTTGAAAACCCCACGAGGAGTCACCGTAAATCAGCAGACTTGAGGGCAAAAAAGAAAAATTTCATTGACTTGGATAGACTTAGGGGATCCAGAGCTTCATTTGAGCAGGAAGGCACAGGAACACAGATCTGGATGGCTTGGTGTCAGGGGGTGTGGCCTAATATGCAAAAAAAGTGCCTGCTGGGCTTTTTTCTGCAGAAAAGCTCTGTGTGAAACAATGGTGACCTCAGAGGGTGTGGCTTAATATGCACAAGAGTTCCTGCTGGGCTTTTTCTACAAAAAAAGCCCTGTGAAAACAATGGTTACATCAGGGGGTGTGGATGCAAATGAGTTCCTGCTGGGCTTTTTCAACAAAAAAGCCCTGTGAAAACAATGGTGACATCAGGGGGTGTGGACGCAAATGAGTTCCTGCTGGGCTTTTTCTACAAAAAGCTCTGTTTGAAACAATGGTGACATCAGATGGCATGGCTTAATATGCAAATGAGTTCCTGCTGGGCTTTTTCTACAAAAAAGCCCTGTGAAAACAATGGTGACATCAGGGGATGTGGACTAATATGCAAATGAGTTCCTGCTCATATATAAAAACTTCCTGGCACTCTTAACCACTACATTCCACTCAGCAGCTCTGGCTTACTGTGCTGTTCTCTAGAAGCGCTCACTCCCCAGGGTTGAACCCTTTTTGTTGTAGCCCCAACCTTGCAGAAGGATGTGTTGTAAGTGAGGAAGGGAGTTCTTAATAATAGTGTTCTGAAAGCTAAGTTAATGTTGCCTTTCTGACCTAATACCTTAGCTAGTTCTGCGGAGAGATTTTTCAGTAGGGATGGGCACAAGCTGAACCATGAGCAAAATTCATCATGAATTTTGCACCGTTCGTGCTTCATGAACCAAAGTCAGTGATGGATCTACCATCACAAACTTCCACAAACTTTTTAAGCAGTTTCTGGTGGTTTGTGGATACAGCAGAAAGCTTTCTGTTCCCCATGAAAACTGCAAAAACAGTTGAGCAGCAGGGAGGAGCAAGTTCCCCACCACTTGGCTGTTTCAGGATTACTTGTGCGGTTCCTTTAAAGGCCTGCAAGGCTGAAAAACAGACCTAAGAAAGCCCCCAAAACAGCTGAGTTTAAAATTTAAAGTTTAAAGAGATTGCACAAGAAAGCCCAAACTCTGGTGTTTTTTCAGGCTTTCTGCAAACCCCGTTAAAAGGGGCTGCAGTCCCTTTTAATGGGGTTTGCAGGGCCACGAACCATGAACTGGTTCAGTTCAATTTAATTCATGGTTTGGCCATAAAAAACAGTCTCTTTTAATGGTGTTTGCAGTCTCTTTAATGGGGACTGCAGTCTCTTTTAATGGGGTTTGCAGTCTCTTTAATGGGGACTGCAGTCTCTTTTAATGGGGTTTGCAGTCTCTTTAATGGGGACTGCAGTCTCTTTTAATGGGGTTTGCAGTCTCTTTAATGGGGACTGCAGTCTCTTTTAATGGGGTTTGCAGTCTCTTTAATGGGGACTGCAGTCTCTTTAATGGGGTTTGCAGGGCCACGAACCATGAACTGGTTCAGTTCAATTTAATTCATGGTTTGGCCACACACACAAACAAAAATTGAGATGAATCACATCTTTCCAGTTCATGTCTATCCCCATATGGAGACTATATTATGTGCCCGTCTGCATAGTTGAATAGGCTGTTACTTTGACAGTATATTCCTAAATTAATGATGAGATGATTTAATACCTGCCCCACCCAGCTTTATAGTGGCAAAAACGTTACAAGGATGGGAAATAATTAAATAGCCAATGTTTGTAGCTTATAAGAATGTGTGTGTGTGTGTTTATGGTGTTTTCTTTAAAGTGTTTTAACAAAACAACTTACAGGAAGTTGTTGGTGTTGTAACTCACAGGACGTGGCCCTTAAACATATGCTTTGAGTGTGTCTGGTCACTCCGTTTTTCTGGGAAGAAGTTATTACTCATGTTAATTTGTATTAGAATGTTTATTGACTTTTGAGGATTCTTATGTACTTCTAAATCATCTTAGGGTCACCAGATGTCCTGTTTTTAGACAACATGTGTCTGTCCTCTGTGTGTTCTAAAAAAAACCTGACGTAAACGTCCTCTTTCAAATCCAATTTAAGCAATATCTGGGGACTTTGGGGGTGGAGCCAGGAGACTTTGGTGTTGGAGCCAGGAGACATTAGGGGTGGAGCCAAGATCAAGGCTGTGACAAGCATCATTGAACTTCAAAGGGAGTTCTGGCCATCACATTGAAAGGGCCATCACCTTTTCAATGCCTTCTTTCCATAGTAAATTATGAAGGATAGGGGCACCTTCTTTTGGGGCTCATAGAATTGGACCCCCTGATCCAATCATTTTGAAACTTGGGGGATATTTCAGGGAGAGGCACTAGATGCTGTACTGAAAATTCGGTGCCTCTACCTCAAAAAACAGCTCTCCCAGAGCCCCAGATACCAATGGATCAATTCTCCATTATTTTCTATGGGAATAAATCTTCATAGGGAATAATAGAGTTCCCAGCAGACATTTCCGTCCCCTCCCCCTGCTTTCTGATGACCCTGAAGCAGGGGGAGGGCCTCCAAACCGGGGGATCCCCTGCCTCCACCTGGGGATTGGCAACTCTACTCTGTGCCCTTACTGCAGCTAAAAGACTTGTGGAACTCTGGAAACACTGGAAAAATAAAAGCCCATCTCCAATAAACCAATGGACTGAGGTCCCTAGAACTCTGTCAATATTTGAATGCATGGCATATGGACAACAATCTTGCGTGGACTTTAGATAGTTGGAAACTGCTCACAGAAATGTGGTAATCTACATGTAGATCTGCCACCACTGCTGTATTTTTGTATCTATTTTGTGTGTGTTTGTATCCTTTTCAAAAAACTTTATTTCATTCTTGGATTTTACGTTTTCCGCCCTTGTTCTTTTTTTTTCTGTTTGGTTTTAGGTTTGTTTGTTTTTTTAAAGAAAACTTAAAAAATAAAAAACAACTTACAGGAAGTTGAGATGCCCTTGCATTTAAAACGGGGGAAAAAAGATACTACATACTGTCAGAAAGCTGGTATAGCTGAGAAGGCAGAGAACTGAAGAAGTGATGTATGAGTGCCTCCTGGGCGGAGATCCTGTCCCGTGGGCAAACTTTTAACATTCTTGTTGCCAGGTCTTCAACTCCAGGTTCCCATCCCAGCCTAGAATACAAGAGAAATAACCAACGCTGGAACAAGAGCTTGGTGGAGCCACAAGGTTAGGAGACAGACAAATAGAGAAACACACAAACACACACTTCATGCAAAGCAGTGAATTTCTCTTCAGAATGGGGTTGTTTTGGAAACTCATTCCTTGGGAACTGGTCCAAATCAGTCTCTAGCATTTTGCTACCTTCCACCTTTAGAGAATTTTGAGGAGAGGGGGAAATGCAAAGCTTCTTCATTGCATTCTCTGTTTCCATTTGGCCTGTCAACCCCAATGTTAACTTGGTTGTCAGGTCCAATTCAGGAAATATCTGGGGACTTTGGCTTGGAACCAGGAGCAAGGTTGGGACAAATACAACTGAGCTCCAAAGTAGGGTTGCCAGGTCTGGGTTGGAAAATACCGAAGACTTTTGGGGGGGATCTGGCAGAGGGCAGGGTTTGGGGAGGGGAGGGGCCTCAGCATGGTACAACGCCCTTCCAAGCAGCCATTTTTTCCCCAGGGAGCTGACCTCTGTCGCCTGGAGATCAGTTGTAATCCCAGGAGGTCTCCACCCACTACCTGGAGGTTAGGCGTTTTGTCCGTAAGACCATCTGATATTCTTCAGTAGTGGGTAAAACCTAACCCACATAAAGTGCAAGTCCCTCCGAATCAGGTCCGTAGCTAACCAGAAGCCCACAGGGCCTGGCCCCTTGACAGATTTTTTTTTTGGGGGGGGGGTGGCCCCCCAGCTGCTGCCTCTCTCCTGCATGATTTAAATTACATGGGAGAAGAAGAAGAAGAATTGCAGATTTATACCTCGCCCTTCTCTCTGAATCAGAGACTCAGAGCGGTTTACAATCTCCTATATCTTCTCCCCCCACAACAGACACCCTGTGAGGTGGGTGGGGCTGAGAGGGCTCTCACAGCAGCTGCCCTTTCAAGGACAATCTCTGCCAGAGCTATGGCTGACCCTGGACCATTCCAGGAGCTGCAAGTGAAGGAGTGGGGAATCAAACCCACACTTGAGTCCTCACACTTGACCGCTACACCCAACTGGCTCTCTCACTGGAGGGGCAACCAGGAGCAGCTGCCACCGCCGCTCCAATGCCATTTATAGGGCCCAGAAATCAGCTGATCGATGGGGTCTAATTTATGCAGGAGGGGTGGCAGGAGCAGTCACCAGCCACCTGCACAATTTAAAGGGCCCCCTCCCCCTGTGGCCCCTAGCTACGGGGCTGCTACAAATGCTCCTCTGAGAGAGAGAATAAACTCATATTTGTCAAAGGTGTACAGTTGGCAATCCCCAGGTGGGAGCAGGGAATCCCCCGGTTTGGAGGCCCTCCCCCTGTTTCAGGGTCATCAGAAAGCGGGGGGAGGGGAGGGAAATGTCTGCTGGGAACTCTATTATTCCCTATGGAGACTTATTCGAATAGGAAATAATGGAGAATTGATCCGCTGGTATCTGGGGCTCTGGGGGGGCTGTTTTTTGAGGTAGAGGCACCAAATTTTCAGTACAGCATCCAGTACCTCTCCACAAACTACCGCTAAAGTTTCAAAAAGATTGGACTGGGAGGCCCAATTCTATGAGCCCCATCCTTCATTATTTCCTGTGGAAGGAAGGCATGTAAAAGGTGTGCGGTCCCTTTAAATGTGATGGCCAGAACTCCCTTTGGAGTTCAATTATGCTTGTCACACCCTGGCTCCACCCCAAAGTCTCCTGGCTCCACCCCCAAAGTCCCCAGATATTTCTTGAATTGGACTTGGCAACCCTACAAAGGCGCATCCAAAGCTTGCTGACAGAACATTGGGAGGGTTGATCCAGGAGCAATCAAATTAGTGGGAAGTCACCATAGGTTGATTTTTTAAAAAAGGAGGCTATAGGGAGTCAGCTGGTGAAAGCTCTTATCCCTCTCAAGATGGCCACCCGCCAATTTGCTTCACCAGGAAAAAAAAAATCAATTCATGCTGTCTTCATTTTATCACCGCCATATTTTAATGTGCTTTTAAAAAATCCTTCATCACTTCGCCAGGGTTGAAGCAACACGGGTTTGTTTTGAAAGTACCCCTTCTACAAACCGGACATAATTTGCCGTTCCTGCTGGACCTCTGAGGCTGGCCATTGATGTAGACAGCTTTCATGTCACAAATGTGTGTGTGTGTATGTCCCCTCCCCTCCCTTGACAACGTCTGGCGAACAAGGGCCCAATGCCAAGTGGTGGGCTTTTGGGGAAGGGGGGGGGTCTGCTAGCAAACAAACAAACCAACAACAGCAGCTCTTGAGTTTTATAGCTTTTAATCTGCTTGTTTGTTCAAAGTGTCGGGTGGCCCATTAGAAGCCAGCCTGGCGTGTTTCTGTTCACACGCCCACCACAGCTGGCATTTCCTTCCCCAATGACAGGATCTGCTTCGTGTTCATTCTCCGTCTCCAAGGCCAACATACACCAAACTCGGCCTGGGTAGTGGAGAACGGATCCCATTGGCTGCCTGTTCCTTCTTCAGCGGAGGTGGGAAGTGAGAAAAAGGTGACAAGATCCGCTTATTATATGCACAGGTTGCTGAGGGCATCCTTAGAGTTGCCAGGTCCAATTCAAGAAATATCTGGGGACTTTGGGGGTGGAGCCAGGAGACATTGGGGGTGGAGCCAGGAGCAATATTGTGACAAGCATCATTGAACTCCAAAGGGAGTTCTGGCCATCACGTTTAAGGGGACCACACACCTTTTAAATGCCTTTCCTCCATTGGAAATAATGAAGGATAAGGGCACCTTCTTTGAGGGCTCATAGAATTGGGCCCCCTGGTCAAATCCTTTTGAAACTTGGAGGGTGTTTTGAGGAGAGGCACTGGATGCTATGCTGAAATTTTGGTGCCTCAACCTCAAACAACAGCCCCCCCCCGAGCCCCAGATACCCACAGATCAATTCTCCATTATACCCTATGGGAACCGGTCTCCATAGGGAACAATGGAGTGCCCAGCAGACACTTCCCTCCCCCCACTTTCCAAATTTCCTGCATTGTACAGGGAGGTTGGACTAGACGACCCTGAAGGCCCCTTCCAACTCTATGATTCTAACCACTACCTTTGCTCTAGCTCACCAGACGATGAGTCAGTACAGGCAAACAGAGGATTATCTAGTTGTTCTCTAGAGGACAGCAACCACATCTTTAGAAGGTAGATTCAGGTGGGCAGACATGTTGGTCTGAAGCAGCAGAACAAAGTTTGAGTCCAGTGGCACCTTTGAGATCAACTTTGTTCTATATCGTTACTAACTTAGGGACATCAGGATTCACTGCGATTGCTCTTCATTAAATGTGATTCTAGTATACAAATGAAGCCATATGTGGGCTACTTCTTCCTCGGCATCTGTATTGGGGGGCAATATTAAATATTACTATGCAATTTAGAGTGTGCCTTCTTCAGACTAAGAGCCCCGTGGAGCAGAGTGTAAACTGCAGTATTGCAGTCCAAGCTCTCCGCTCACAACCTGAGTTCAATCCCGGCAGAAGCTGGTTCAGGTAGCCGGCTCCAGGTTGACTCAGCCTTCCATCCTCCCGAGGTCAGTAAAATGAGTCCCCAGCTTGCTGGGGGGGAAGTGTAGATGACCGGGGAAGGCAATTGCAAATCACCCCGTAAAAAGTCTGCCATGAAAGCGTCATGATGGGACATCACCCCAGAGTTGGAAACAACTGGTGCTTGCACAGGGGACTACCTTTACCTTTTACCTTATTCAGACTAAGCTCAAAAAGAAGCATTTATAGAGGTAACAGCATGCATAGAAAAACAAGCAAAGCCTAGGGGGACCTTGATAATGCTGTCAAATTGTAGTTTACCTTTCAGAGATAATTCGGAGCCTTCGAGGTCTACTGGCGAAGAACCTCTCTGGAAAGTTAATATGCAGTCGCTAGATTATGAAAAAACCAAGGAAACAACCAAAAAGCATATGCTTGAAATTTCAAATCTTCCTATAGCATCTGTCACTATAGAGACAGGCAGACAGACAGACAGATGACAGATAGATATTGCAAACCACTGATGATAATATGATTCTGTAGAGTTATTGCTTGAATTCAATATTGCAAGCAGCTCTCCCAGATTCAGCCACTGGAACTAGGATTCCCAGCCACCCACTGGGGGTGGCATTTCCCCTGGTTTTGGGGGCTCCAACCTGCTGGCACAGAGCGGGCTGCCAGGGAGGGATCCCTGCCCCCAAAGGGCTCCATCATGCCCAATGTGCCCGGTGCAATTATGTCACCCAGAAGTAACGTCATCGCACCAGGCACATCACATGGGGGGGTGCTCTAGCAATTCGGGTAAAAACTCTATGGCACCATAGAGTTTTCACCCAAGTTGCTAGAGCGTCCCCACATGATGTGCTTGGTGCAGTGATGTTACTTCCAGGTGACATCATCTCACCAGGCATCTTCGGTGAACAAGGAACTGTCCCCTGCCGGGAGCCAGGTAAGACCTGGCAACCCAAATTGGAACAGATTGTGCAAATTCTGTACACAGTAGTTCTTAATCTTTAATCCACTCATCACCTGCTGGTACCTAACAATATCATGGAAATGCCCACCTCACATTTTTTATTTTAATAAAAAAATTGTGTGCCACTTTTCCCTCCAACTATGGCAGCTCAAGGTGGCTTATAAAAACTACAAGAAAATAATCTATCAGCACAACTTCAGTTTAAGTTAGTACTATCATAAACCTCACTACAAAATGCCCACAGAAAAGAACACACTGCTTTTGGAAAGCAGATAGCCTGGGAGAGAAATCTGGGATTCGTAGTTTTATCCTCAGGGCAGGGTGGGCAATGTAAAATGATTCTCCTTCGCATGCACCATCACGAGTGGAACACGAAGAAATTAAAAGACTTCACCTACGTATTCATTAAGTCCCATTTGAAGAGGCTATCATTCTTTGTGGCTGTTGAGAGACTTTGTGGGGAAAATTTCAAGAACGTGCAGCTTTCCTTAGTTCTGTTTTTTGTTTAACGTCACTAACAATGCATATTTACACGCTTGGCGTGAAAGTTTTATTGCTTCCAGGGGTTATCTTATATTGCTTATCTTCACACTGGTTCCAGTTGTATTGACTATTACCTTCGCTATTCTGGCTATATATATATAGCTGGATATATATATAGCCAGAATAGCAAAGTTGCTCAGCAATTTCATTGAATGCCCAGGAGTTCTTGTATTGTGAGAAAGGAAGAAAAGTACTTCTCTCTCTACTTTCTCCATCCCATGCATAATCTTGTAAACCTCTATCATGTCACCCCGCAGTCGACGTTTCTTCAAGCTAAAGAGCCCCAAGCACTTTAACCTTTCTTCATAGGGAAAGTGTTCCAAACCTTTAATCATTCTCGTTGCCCTTTTCTGCACTTTTTCAAATGCTATAGTATCCTTTTTGAGGTGTGGTGACCAGAATTGCAGACAGTATTCCAAATGAGACTGCACCATCGATTTATACAGGGGCATTATGATACTGGCTGATTTGTTTTCAATTCCCTTCCTAATAATTCCAAGTAATTTAATAATTAAAATAAGTCCTCCAAAAAAACAATATCACATCCTATCACGGCTTTCTTTTGAGCAGGAATGCACAGGAATGAGGTTCTGGCTGGCTTGGTATCAGGGGTGTGTGGCTTAATATGCAAATGAGACTCTGCTGAGCTTTTTCTACAAAAAGAGCCCTGCATCCTATATTCAAGATGGCAGTCCTTTCGGAATCCACAAGCCCCCTAGGTGGAGGAGATGAGTGGAATTTTAGCAGGAGCTAGGGTTGCCAATCCCCAGGTGAGGGCAGGGGATCCCCCGGTTTGGAGGCCCTCCCCCCGCTTCAGGGTCAACAGAAAGCGGGCGGAGGGGAGGGAAATGTCTGCTGGAACTCTATTATTCCCTATGGAGATTTATTCCCATAGAAAATAATGGAGAATTGATCTGCAGGTATCTGGGACTCGGGGGGGGGCTGTTTTTTGAGGCAGAGGCACCAAATTTAGAGTACAGCATCTAGTGCCTCTCCCCAAAATATCCCCCAAGTTTCAAAACGATTGGACCGGGGGTCCACTTCTATGAGCCCCAAAAGAAGGTGCCCCTATCCATTATTTCCTATGGAAGGAAGGCATTGAAAAGGTGTGCCTTCCCTTTAAATGTGATGGCCAGAACTCCCTTTGGAGTTCAATTATGCTTGTCACAGCCTTGATCTTGGCTCCACCCCTAATTTCTCCTGGCTCCGCCCCCAAAGTCCCCAGATATTTCTTAAATTGGACTTGGCAACCCTAGCAGGAGCTCTTTTGCATATTAGGCCACAAGCCCCTGATGTAACCAATCCTTCAAGAGCTCACAGGGCTCTTTTTTTGTAAGCTCTTGGAGGATTGGCTACATCAGGGGTGTGTGGCTTAATATGAAAAGGAGCTCCTGCTAGAATTCCACCCTTTGGAGGGGATATGGGGAGGGAGAAAAGGGGGAAGGGGGGTGGAGCGTGAGACTACTCCTCATCCGAATGCCTGGTGGAACATCTCTGCCTTGCAGGCCTTACAGAAAGGTAATAAATCCCAGAGGGCGCAGATGTTCTCTGGCAGAGAGTTCCGCCAGGCAACTGGCTGTGGTGGTTCCAGTAGAGGAGATCGTAGGAAGCAGGTGGTGGAGCCAGGTGGTTTGTGGCAGCTCACCTGCCCCAGATAAGCTCAGCGCTAGCCACATCACATGGTCAGGCTACGGACCACAAATAAGGAAAACAGAGAGCGATGAACCCACGCATGGTGACAGTCTACTGGGATCCCCGTCTATATGCAAGCTTTGCAAAAGAAATATGCCCTGATTTAAAATATGCTTAGTGTATGCATACACACACCATTGTTACAATTGCTTCAAAATTCCCCTGGAGCTCTCTGATGTAAATGAAGATGCTCTTCTGTAACTGCCAAATTGCAAGACACTATGACTACTGATTAGAGATAAGTGACTTAAATAAAAGTTACCAGACAGGCTAGATAAGATAAATTATATCTGTGAATTTAAAAATGTCTGATTAAAAAAAAAGAAGCAGCAAATCACATCTCTGCAAATAATCCTAGGAATGGGGTGAAGGTATGCAGCTAGCGTGGGGCGTGCATGCAATAACACATTCGGCTGTGCATGCATCGAACGCAGGAATCACTCAGTGCGTGTATAAAGAAAAAGAATCAAGTGCACACTGTACACAGATGGTATGTGCATTCCCTGTAACTCGTGAACAAGGCTACTGTTAATTCCTGACCCATGATTTGAAGAGAAATGTATGTGGAATCTAGTAATCTAGCATTTTATAAATGTGTGTGTATGTATGTACCTGGAAGTCACGGCAACCTCTGGTAATTGACCCCTACTGGGAGCCTGGAGGCTATTCAGGGAGGTGGTTGAGTAAAGCCTGCTCCTGTCTCCCAGCTCTGGTATTCCAAGGAGGTCTCCCAAGGAGTCGACCCTGCTTAGCTTCCAAGACTTGACAAGGTTGGGCTTACCTGGGCTTTCCAGGTCAGGGTGAACCTAGTAACCTGGTAAGCAGGGGGGTTTTTGTAGCAGGGACTCCTTTGCATATTAGGACCAAACCAACTGATGTGGCCAATCCTCCAAGAGCTTACAGGGCTCTTAGTACAGGGCCTACTGTAATCTCCAGGAGGATTGGCTACATCAGGGGTGTGTGGCCTAGTATGCAAAGGAGTTCCTGCTACAAAAAAAGTCCTGAGTAAGAGAGCCTAAACATATGAGCTGACTGCCCTAGAGCAAGGTCTCTGATTGTAGGAGAGCTCAAACATCTGTATGGTCATGCCAAATGGTAAGGAGAATGTTGCCACTTGTCAGGATCAGATGTGTTGTAGAACATGGACGAAGGCTGATCTGCCTGAGATGTGTGGTGGAATTTATTGGCCTCCTTCCTACCTCTTCTCCCCTTCACCTGTCCTTCTTTACTGGGTTGCAAGAGCATTATAGTTATTTATTTACATGTGTTTTATGTGCACCCTGCTTTTTTTCATGCTTCAGAATTACTTATGTAGGGTCACCAGCACTGCCTCAGCAAATGCTGAGAGATTTTGAGGATGGAGTTTGAGGAGGATGTGATGTCACTACTGGGTGATGCACTGGGAACATTCCCTAATATCCATGGTGAAGACCACAGAGACACAGGAAAATTCCTAGTGCGTCACTATGGAGGCCATTTCTTTCGCATTAGATATGCTGTGGCCCGCCTAGAAAGCCAGGCCTCTGCATAACGAAGGAAAATGGGGCCAAAAGAAAGGGGAATGGGGGAGGGGAAAAGAAGCCAACTCCTAGGAATTTGCTGTCTTTCTCATTAGGTATATTATAGTTCACCTAGAACAGTGGTCCCCAACCTTTTTGGCACCAGGGAGCGGTTTTGTGAAAGAAAATTTTTCCATGGACTGGCGGAGGGGGGCGGGGACAGTGGCGATGGTTTTGGAATGATACAATTATGTGCTTTATTTTGGTGTGGTGGTTAAGTGTGCAGACTCATATCTGGGAGAACTGGGGTTTGATTCCCCACTCCTCCACTTGCAGCTGCTGGAATGGCCTAAGGTCAGCTGTAGCTCTTGCAGAGCTGTCCTTGAAAGGGCAGCTTCTGGGAAAGCTCTCTCAGCCCCACCCAACTCACAGGGTGTATGTTGTGGGGGAGGAAGGGAAAGGAGATTGTGAGCCACTCTGAGATTTGGAGTGGAGGGCCGGATATAAATCCAATGTCTTCTTATTTTTATTATTACATTGCAATATATAATGTCATAATTATAGAACTCACGGCCCGGTTGCTAAGGGGTTGGGGACCCCTGACCTAGAAGGTCAGATGTCTGTAGCTCTTCACTCAGGACACATTGCCATAGCGTAGCCATTGCATACAATGTTTGGAAGAAGTTCCACTACTACATGAGAGGGAAAGAGACACCAATCATTCGCCTTCAACCACACACAATACCTGTTGGTCAGCACTAACATCAACCCAGACCGGCTTCTCCATGGATGGTACAATGCTAAATGTGCTTGTGGCGGGGGGGATTCTTAGTGATGCCGGGGGCAATCTTTACCTGGGGTAATATGTCTGATGAATCCACTATTCCAGTGATAGAAGGGAGCTGGTAGATTTGGGGATGGGATATTTCAGAGGTGACCAGTGTTTGGCGAGGAAGTCCGCTGCCTGTCTAATATCCATAACATCTTAAGATAAGAAGGTGCAAAGACCCTTAATGATGTTGTGTGGTATAACTAAATAAATGCATAAATAAAACAAAAACAAAAACAAATTTCCAGGCTTTTTTCTTTTTGTTACTCCCACTCTTAAGTTTTTCAGTTCACACACATACACCCCGACCCTACTTCCAGATCAGGCTGTAAATGCAAACCAGGCACAGCCATAAATGAAAGGAGGTTAAACGCAAAACAAATCCTTCTGCCAAGTGGGCTCAGGCAGCATAAAGGTCAAGGTAGTCCCCTGTGCAAGCACCAGTCGTTCCGACTCTGGGGTGACGTTGCTTTCACAACGTTTTCACGGCAGACTTTTTACGGGGTGGTTTGCCGTTGCCTTCCCCAGTCCTCTACACTTTCCCCCCAGCAAGCTGGGGACTCATTTGACTGACCTCAGAAGGATGGCTGAGTCAACCTCGAGCCAGCTACCTGAACCCAGCTTCCACCGGGATTGAACTCAGGTCATGAGAAGAGGGCTCCGACTGCAGTACTGCAGCTTTAACACTCTGCACCACGGGGCTCTTTTTTAGGCAGCATACTAATAGCATAATTCTCAGCAGCGTTACTCCGGCCTAAAACAACTAGAGTCACTCTGCCTTGCCTTGTGCTGCCAAGCAACTTTTGGAAAAGAGGATGGGTTATCTGCACCCATCTCATTAAATAAAATTGCAACTAATTTTCAGCGAGGAGCAGCAGCACACAGCCCTTTGGATTTCTGGCAAGCTGCCGGTGGTGGGGGCAGAAGCCGAAACAAGTTCTACAGGATCACTCTGATAGGAGGCTTTCGACTCTCTGGGCCAAGAACAATAAGCCACCTAGCTATTTTGTCTGTCGAGTGTCAGTCAACCTGCAAGAGAAAACTAGCTTTGGGGAGATCATGAGAAAAGGACCCAAAAATACAGATTTTGGAGTCAACTAGTCTATTGATAAAACACTTGCTGCTGAATCAGTCCAATAGAATAATAAAAGGAGGAGGAGGAGGAGGAGGAGGAGGAGGAGGAGGAGGAGGAGGAGGAGAAGAGGAAGAAGAAGAAGATATTGGATTTATATCCTGCCCTCCACTCCGAATCTGCTAGCGGCTCACAATCTCCTTTACCTTCCTCCCCAACAACTGACACCCTGTGAGGTGGGTGGGGTTGAGAGGGCTCTCACAGCAGCTGCCCTTTCAAAGACAATCTCTGCCAGAGCTATGGCTGACCCAAGGCCATCCCAGCAGGTGCAAGTGGAGGAGTGGGGAATCAAACCCAGTTCTCCCAGATAAGAGTCTGCACACTTAACCACTACACCAAACTGGCTACACCAAAAGACTGGATCATACCTTAGAACCAATTGAAATGTTATACAAAGTCAGCAAACTTCCCATTTGCTTTGTGCTTGCATTAAAAATAGCAAAAAGGGTGTGTCGCTGCATGGTATGAAAAGCCCCGGTGTGGCCCATGGTGTAATATCAGAGAAACAGAAAAGATAATTTCAGAATTAAAATGGCAATTCCCCCCACCCCCGACTCATGAGTTTGTGTTATGGGATCGTGGAATATGTGTGGGATCAGATACTGAGCCACATGAAATGATGCTTAGCCCCTACATATATCAAAAAATGTTTTATCTGGCCTGCTTCCACACGGAAACAATTTCCTGTGTAGCTTTCACTGCTGCTACAAATGCAGAGGCATTCACACAGTAACCTTCCCTGGACTTCCCTTTCCTCAAGACTCCTGCAGTTACCATTTCCCACTTCACCATTTCTAAATATTGAGAACTGCTTGATCACTATAGCAATTTAGCATTATAATCAGGGGTGGAATTCCAGCAGGAGCTCCTTTGCATATTAGGACACACACCCCTGATGTAGGCGATCCTCCAAGAGCTTACAAAAAAGAGCCTTGTAAGCTCTTGGAGGATTGATTACATCAGGGGTGTGTGGCCTAATATGCAAAGGAGCTCCTGCTAGAATTCCACCCCTGATTATAATAATCAATGGACATGATCTACCTGTTGTAAGCTTTCATTTTTTTTTAAAAAAAAAGCAAGTTTCTGGCCATTTTCATTACAGAGTTAAAAGAGGAAATGTGCTGCTTGCATCTTTCCCCTTATAACTTCACAACCAAAAGGGCTTCAGATTTACTTTTTTAAAAGGAAGCTGGGCAATAGTAGATTGTGGCATTAGAAGAAGCAGAAGCAGCAGCAGATGATGATATTGGATTTATACCCCACCCTTCACTCGCAGTCTCAGAGCAGCTTACACTCTCCTTTCCCTTCCTCTCCCCACAAGAGACACTCTGTGAGAGAGCTCTTTCAAGAACTGCTCTTGAGACAGCAGCCCTTTCAAGAACTGTGGCTGACCCAAGGTCACTCAGCAGGTGCATGTGGAGAAGTGGGGAATCAGCCCGGTTCTCCCAGATTAGAGTCCATGCACTTAACCACCATACCAAACTGGCTCTTGATAGAGTGTTCTAATGCTGTAGCCACTCTGCTTTTCTTTTAAAACCCTCCAGTTTGCAAAGCATGGGGAGACTGGCAACCACTGGGGCTGAGGCAAAGAAAATGACAACCATTGGGGCAGGACCTTGGTAAGTACCCACCTTCCCACTCTCATGGCATCCAAAGGATTTGACCACTATACAATCAAAAAAGATTGAACCAAATCACATTTGGAAAAGTTCACAGCAAAATAGGGGGAAGACAGCCAGTGGTCAGTGAGGGGATAACATCCTAAACATCAGGGGTGGCCAACGGTAGCTCTCCAGATGTTTTTTGCCTACAACTCCCTTCAGCTTAGCTATTGGCCATGCTGGCTGGGGCTGATGGGAATTGTAGGCAAAAAACATCTGGAGAGCTACCGTTGGCCACCCCTGCTCTACATCACAGAGGGAAGGAATGCAATGCAGAGTATAATCAGCATCGGGTGCTTTCATACCGGTGAAATAATGCAGTTTCAATCCACTTCGGTGACCACTAGTGATTCCCTTGATAACCTGGTAGAGGCCTGGCATGACAGGCTATCCAGGGCCATCAACAAAATCGCTCCCCGGCGTCCTCTGCGCCCCCGTAATAGGCTGGCTCCGTGGTACACCTCGGAGTTACGCCAGCTGAAACAGGGACTCAGATGACTAGAGAGGCGGTGGCGGCATACTCGTGACGAAGCGACGAGAACATCCTACAGAACGTTTATGAAGTCTTATGAGATGGCAGTCAAAGCCGCAAAGAAAGACTACTTTGCGGCTAGGATTGCGTCTGCAAATTCGCGCCCGGCACAATTATTTAAGATAGTTGAGAATTTGACCACTCTGCCTCAAGGCAGACCAAATATGAGGGAATTGGAAATAGGCTGTGAGGCTTTTGCGAAATTTTTTACAGATAAAATCTCGTCGCTCCGTCAGGACCTTCCCGCCACATTAGATGCAGTACAAGAACCCGAGGCTCCGTGTCTGTCCTCTGATCTTACCTTGGACCACTTTGACACACTTAGCCTAGGGGAAATCGACGGAATTCTCTCTACTGTGCGCCCTACAACTTGCGATCTTGACCCATGTCCCTCCTGGCTAATTAAATCTTGCCAGAGGGAACTTAGATATCCTGTACGGGATATCATAAATAGATCCCTCTTAGAAGGGCAATTTCCAACATCATTGAAAGAGGCTATGGTCCGCCCCCTCCTAAGAAAAAGTCCAGCAGAGCCGGCCGAATTGGCGAATTACCGACCGGTCTCGAAATTACCATTTTTAGGTAAAGTTATTGAGAGGGCAGTGGCGCTACAGCTACAGAGTTTTTTGGATGACACTTCCGCCTTAGACCCCTGCCAGTCCGGCTTTCATCCAGGCCATGGGATGGAGACAGTGCTGGTCGCTTTGGTGGATGACCTCCAGAGGCATCTGGATCGAGGCGGAGTGGCGGTGCTGATGCTGTTAGACCTGTCGGCTGCATTCGACACGGTCGACCATTGGTTACTGGCCCGCCGGCTCGCCGATGCAGGGATTAGGGGGTCGGCCTTACAGTGGCTCTCCTCCTTCCTTGATGGTCGGGGACAAAGGGTGGCAATTGGGGGAGAGCTGTCCCGGAGGCACCCACTAGTGTGTGGAGTGCCACAAGAGGCAGTTCTCTTTCCGATGTTGTTTAACATCTACATGAGCCCCCTTGCCCAGATCGCTCGGAGGTTTGGGCTTGGGTGCCATCAATATGCAGATGACACCCAGCTCTATCTATTAATGGATGGCCGACCTGACTGCATCCCAGAAAACCTGGACCTTGCATTGCAGGCCGTGGCTGGTTGGCTCAGGCTGAGTGGGCTGAAGTTGAATCCAGCGAAGACGGAGGTCCTTTGCTTGGGTCGCGGTGCCCCGGGAAGGGAAATTCCCTTGCCAGCTCTTGACGGTGTACCGCTGAAAGCGGCCCACAGGGTCAAGAGCTTGGGGGTTCTTCTGGAGCCTTCAGTATCAATGGAGGCACAGATAGCGGCCACTGCCAAGTCCGCGTTTTTTCATCTTCGTCGGGCAAAGCAGTTGGCCCCCTTCCTGGAGTGCCAGGACCTGGCAACGGTATTCATGCTACGGTCACCTCGAGACTGGATTACTGCAACGCCCTCTACATGGGGCTGCCCTTGTGCCGAACTCGGCAGTTGCAGCTGGTGCAGAACGCAGCGGCTAGGTTGCTATTGGGGCTCCCAAGATGGGAGCACATGCAGCCAGGGCTGTGCGGACTGCACTGGCTGCCAGTGGTGTACCGAGTCCATTACAAGGTGCTGGTCATGACCTTTAAAGCCCTATATGGCCGAGGCCCCGCCTACCTGAGGGACCGTCTCTCCCCATATGAGCCCCAGAGAGTGCTGAGGTCAGCTGGAAAGCACCAGCTGAATATCCCTGGGCCAAGGGAGGCCAGATTAAAGACCACCCGGGATCGGGCCTTCTCCATTGCGGCCCCACTGCTGTGGAATCAACTCCCGGAGGAGGTACGGGCCCTGCGATGTTTAGACCAATTCCGCAGGGCCTGTAAGACCTACCTCTTCAAAATAGCCTTCACCCATACCGAGTTAAGATAGTGTCGCTGTATATGTTTTTTCCTACTGAACTTTTCCTACTAACTTATGAAAGATCTATTTTAGCACCTTAATGTTAATTTTAATGTAACTTGTAAATTGATTTATGATGATTTTATTGCTATGTATGATTTTATTGTATTGCACTTATATGTTGTGAGCCGCCCTGAGCCTGCTTGTGCGGGGAGGGCGGGATATAAATAAAAGGTATTATTATTATTATTTGCAAGTGGATTTTGCCATTTTCAACTCAGCAAAATCCAGCGGCAAAAGGGCATTGAATGGGGATTGGAAGTGCATTATTGAGTGTGTGTCAAAGTGCCTGTCAGTCTTTCATCTGAGAGATCTCTGCTCCGCCACGGAACCTTGATGGGTAAAATGGAAGAAAGGAGATTGGGATACAGTGGAAAAGAGGAGGGGAATGTTGGCTCTACATTGGGAAGGACAAATGAAGTGACTCAATAAATAAAATGGTTGCGTGGAAAGAGCTTTGGATTCCAACAAGTCAACAACTGATGTGGAACTTCCCACAGCCAAACCACTGAAGACTGATTGTTTTAACTAAAAGGGACAGAAAGCCTTCTGTGCTTGCCAGTGTGCATGATAACTCTGTGTCCATCAAATCAGACTTCTCCCTAGACCAGGGGTCCCCAACCCCCGGGCCATGGACCAGTACCTCTTAGCAACCGGGCCGTGAGTTGTATAATTATTTCATTATATGTTAAAAAGGTAAAGGTAGTCCCCTGTGCAAGCACCAGTCATTTCCGACTCTGGGGTGATGTTGCTTTCACAACGTTTTCACGGAAGACTTTTTACAGGGTGGTTTGCCATTGCCTTCCTCAGTCATCTATACTTTCCCCCCAGCAAGCTGGGGACTCATTTTCCCAACCTTGGAAGAATGGAAGGCTGAGTCAACCTGAACTAGCTACCACAATGTAGTAATAATAATAATAAGACGACATTGGATTTATATCCTGCCCTCGACTCTGAATCTCAGAGCAGCTCACACTCTCCTTTATCTTCTTTCCCCACAACAGACACCCTATGAGGTGGGTGGGGCTGAGCGAGCTCTCTCCAGAAGCTGCCCTTTCAAGGACAACTCTGAGAGAGCTGTGGCTGACCCAAGGCCATTCCAGCAGCTGCAAGTGGAGGAGTGGGGAATCAAATCCGGTTCTCCCAGATAAGAGAGCTCTGGCTGACCCAAGGCCATTCCAGCAGCTGCAAGTGAAGGAGTGGGGAATCCAACCCGGTTCTCCCAGATAAGAGAGCTCTGGCTGACCCAAGGCCATTCCAGCAGGTGCAAGTGGAAGAGTGGGGAATCAAACCCGGTTCTCCCAGATAAGAGTCCGCACACTTAACCACCACACCAAAATAAAGTGCACAATTGTATCATCCCCAAACCATCGCCCCCCTCCCCCTCCCTGGTCCATGGAAAAATTGCCTTCCACAAAACCGGTCCCTGGTGCCAAAAAGGCTGGGGACCACTGCCCTAGACCACAGCACCCCTCATGTGTTCTCTCTCTCTTTTACACACACACACAGAGGGAGGGGGAGAGAGGGGAGGCTATAGTACAGTGGTGGCCAAAATGCAGCTCAGGAGCCACATCTGGCTCTTTCACACATATTGTGAGACCTTATGGACCCATCAGCTGGCTTGGAGAAGGCATTTGTCTCTTCAGCTTGGTGGCATGGAGAATGCATTTAAAGTTGCTTTCTTTCCACAACATCTTCCTCCCTCTTCCCTTTCCCCATCTATTTTCCTTCCTTCCGTCCTTCCTTCCTGTCTTGCAGCCCCACCTCCTGCTGATGATCCTGAAGTGGGAGGAGGGCCTCCAAATCAGGGGATCCACTGCCCCCACCCGGGGATTGGCAACCCTATCAGCAGCTCCCAATTTTCTTCCTGATCCTTTCAACTGGAGATGCTGGGGATTGAACCTGCGACCTTCTGCATGCCAAGTGAGCCACAGCCCCCTCCCCATTTCCTTCCTTCCAGAATCCCATTTCTTTCTCCTCCACAGAGATTTCTCTTGAAATGTAATGTAATGTAATGTAAAATTTTATTTGTATCCCGCCCTCCCCCGCCGAAGCAGGCTCAGGGCGGCTAACAACATTTAAGGTGAACAACACAATAATAAAACAATAAATTCATATTAAATAAATAAATTCATATTAAATTCACATTCGGTACTAAATGAAGCTTTAGTACCGAGAAGCAAATTCAAAATCTTATGCGACATTTTTTTTATTAAAAACACAACTGCCTTCTGTTGTTGGCAAGGCTGCGCTTGTTGTTGGTTGCTTCCATCTGCTGGCAGAAAATAAAAAAACCCAGAAGGGACCGTCAAAAGAGGTTTAATTTACATCAGCCAGGGAACAAGCTGATAAGGATGCCTTCAAAGTTCCTCTTTAGAGTCTGCGCATTTGTTTTCTTCTAAGGGACCTTCTTCGTGTGCTTTTTTCTTTGAGGTTTTCCAGCTACCCGTAAATAACTTTTTCCCTCTTCGTTTCTCTGCAGAGAAACTCCTGTGCGTCGCCCAGGATTCTCAGGGGCCTAAAAGGCACTGGCCTGGCCTACAGAGAGCCAAACAAGAAATGACGCCTTTTAAAGACTTGGATCTCTTCCATTTTGGCTTGAGGAGATGAGGGAGGGGCAGCAGCCCACTCCCCCACTGTGCAGTTCGAAGGATATTCCCTGCAGCAGCTGTGTGCCTTCAAGGAACTAGAAAAGATCCTTAAATGTAAGGAAGTGTCACTGGCAACCAAGATCAAGATAAGGCAGTGTTGGGGGAGAGCTTTACAGAGATTGTGGACTGCCTAAAACAGGGGTGTCGAACTCATTTGTTATGAGGGCCAGAACTGACATAAATGAGACCTTGTCGGTCCAGGCTGTGTGTGTCATAAAATGTAATGCCGGGTAGCAGAGATATAAATTTTATAAAAGACACAAACACAAAGATTTTTTAAACTATTAAGATAAAACATGCTTAAAACGTTAGCACTCGTTGAACTTAAAGATTTTTCTTTGTATCTCTTCTGTGTGATCCAGGGAATTGGGCAAAGGAAGCTCTGATTCTTTCCATCCTTCCCCAGGGGACCAGTAGAGGGAGGAGCCTCAGCCAACAGAAGGAAGAGAGGCTTGGCTCAGTAGCTCTGCTGTGCAATGGAGAGAGCCTGGCAAAGCAAGCTATTTCTTCCTCCTTCCTCTCCAAGGGAGGAGCCTCAGCCAATGGAGAAAATAGAGACTTTGCTCTGTAGCTCCTGTGCGATTGAGCAAGCCTGGCAAAGCAGGCTATGATGCAGAAGGAAGCAAGAGGAGGGAAAAGGAAGCAGATGACAGCCAGTTTCTCGGGGGGGGGGGCTGATAGAAGCCCTCCGGGAGCCTGATTTGACCCCCGGACCGCATGTTTGACATCCCTGGCCTAAAAGATAAATAAATTCTAGAGCAAATCAAGCCTGAGCTCACCCTAGAAACAAAAATGAATAAACTGAGACTATCTTTAGTTACATTATGAGATGACAAGAGCCACTGCAAGAGGCAATCATGCTAGGCCAGGGGTGGCCAACCTGTGGCTTGGGAGTCACATGTGGCTCTTTCACACATATTGTGCGGCTCTTGAAGCCCCCACTGCTCTGTCAGCCACCTTGGAGAAGGCATTTCTCTCTTTAAATCACTTCTCCAAGCCAAGCCAGCTGGCAGCTTAGTAAAGTTAAAGTTGCTTTCTTTCCACTTCTCTCTCCCTCCTCCCATCTATTTGCCTGTCTGCCTGCCTTCCTGTCTTGCGGCTCTCAAACACCTGGTGTTCATGTCTTGCGCCTCTCAAATACCTGACATTTATTCTATGTGTCTCTTATGCAGAGCCGGGGCATGGGAGTAGGCCATGTAGGCGGCCACCTCAGGCGCAACTCGGCCTAGGGGCACCATGAGGAGCCCCCTCTCCTGGCGGCCGCTGCCTTCTGCTGCTTCCCAGTGGCTGCTGCTGCACCTCCCTGCACCCACCGTCGACTTCCGTCGCCTCCCCGTGGCTGCCGCTGCCACCTGCCACTGCCTCCCAGTGGCCGCCACTGCCACCTCCCTGCACCTGCCGCTGACTTCTAACGCCTTCTGGTGGCTGCCTCCGCCGTCCAATGCCTCCCAGTGGCTGCCACCACCTCCTTGCACCCACGGCTGCCTCCCTGCACCCACCCCCACCTTCCGCTGTCTCCCCGCAGCCACCGCCTTATGTTAAGCAAGTTTGGCCACCTCAGTGCTAGGAAAAGTGGAAGGCAGCAGGAAAAGAGGAAGACCCAACACGGGATGGACCAACTCAACCAAGGCCGCCACGGCCCTCAGACTGCAAGACCTGAGCAAGGCTGTGGATGATAGGATGCTTTGGAGGACATTTATTCACAGGAGCGACTTGACAGTGCTTAACACACACCCCGTTTTCACCTAAGTCTTGGCATCAACTCAGATGGGGAATACGAATCCTGGGCTACAAGCAGGCTGCTGTGTGTACTGGAGGGTGTGATACTGAGTGGTGAGCGAACCATCTTTCAGGAAAGTTAGTCTGCCATTATCGATTTATTTACTAAGTAATCAGAAAGCCCCCCCCCCCTGCAGAGTTCCCTGGAACAAGACCCTTCCACTAGAGTTGCTGATCCCCAGGTGGGAAGGAATGAGCAACAGCTCCCTGTATGCTAAGCCTCTTGTCAATTTCTTATCTTCAGAAGTTCAATAAACAGTGCTCTCACAAAAAACTTGATTTTAAATTCCAATTCCTTTACTGGGAGCAAAATTTTCAGACCAGGTGGGGGCAGGGGATCCCCCGGTTTGAAGCGCCTCCCCCTGCTTCAGGGTCATCGGAAAGCAAGGTGGGGTGGGGTGGAGGGAAATGTCTGCCGGGCATTCCATTGTTCCATATGGAGACCGATTCCCATAGGGCAGGGGTGGCCAACAGTAGCTCTCCAGATGTTTTTTTGCCTACAACTCCCAGTAGCCCCAGCCAGCATGGCCAATGGCTGGGGCTGATGGGAGTTGTAGGCAAAAAACATCTGGAGAGCTACCGTTGGCCACCCCTGCCATAGGGAATAATGGAGAACAGATCCTCAGGTATCTGGGGATCTGGAGGGGGCTGTTTTTTATGTTAGAGGCTCCAAATTTTCACCACAGCATCCAGTGCCTCTCCTCAAAACACCTTCTAGATTTCAAAAGGATTGGACCAGAGGGTCCAATTCTATGAGCACCAAAATAAGGTTCCCCTATCCTTCATTATTTCCAGTGGCAGGAAGGCATTTAAAAGGTGTACACCAGTTTGGTGTAGTGGTTAAGTGCATGGACTCTTATCTGGGAGAACCGGGTTTGATTCCCCACTCCTCCACTTGCACCTGCTGGAATGGCCTTGGGTCAGCCGTAGCTCTGGCAGAGGTTGTCCTTGAAAGGGCAGCTGCTGTGAGAGCCCTCTCAGCCCCACCCACCTCACAGGGTGTCTGTTGTGAGGGCAGAAGATATAGGAGATTGTAAGCCGCTTTGATTCAAAGAGAAGGGCGGAGTATAAATCTTCTTCTTCTTCTTCTTCTTCTTCTTCTTCTTCTTCTTCTTCTTCTTCTTCTTCTTCTTCTTCTTCTTCTTCTTCTTCTTCTTCTTCTTCTTCTTCTTCTTCTTCATGTGATGGCCAGGACTTCAATTATGCTTGTCACAACCTTACTCCTGGCTCACCCCCAAAGGGTGGTATTTGTATGATAGCCCAGGCCAGCACAATCTTGTCAAGTCTTGGGAGCTAAGCAAAGTGAGCCCTAGTCAGTATTTGGGAAGGAGACCACCAGGGCTTTTTTTTTAACAGGAGCTCCTTTGCATATTAGGCCCCACACCCCTGATGTAGCCAATCTTTCAAGAGCTTGCAGGACTCTTCGTACAGGGCTCTTGGAGGACTGTAAGCTCTTGGAGGACTGGCTACATCAGGGGTGTGTGGCCTGATATGCAAAGGAGTTCCTGCTACAAAATAAAGCCCTGGCATCAGGTAACCACAGCATTCACCAGAACTATATGCTAAGATACATCACAGAATTAGTACACTCTTTGAAGCTGCCACCATACCTTTGATGCACATCTCACAATAGACTTCAGGCTGTTGCCAAAGACTTGGCTCCTTATTCGTTGTTCCATTTGGCCCAGCATCAGTTTCTGCCTATACCTATTCCCAGGGGCGGAATTCTAGCAGGAGCTCCTTTGCATATTAGGCCACACCCTCCTGATGTAGCCAATCCTCCATGAGCTTACAAGGCTTTTTTTTTGTAAGCTCTTGGAGGATTGGCTATATCGGGAGGGTGTGGCCTAATATGCAAAGGAGCTCCTGCTAGAATTCCACCCCTGCCTATTCCCATCTCCCACTGTGGACCCCCAACTTATGCCCTCCCCTGTTCCTGGGAGGGGGCACTGACTCACAGGAGCATCACTTCAAGGGCACAAAAGACTGCAGTGGAAGGGGGAGGTGGGGAAGCTGCTTAGGCTCCAGTTATCAGCTTCCAAAACAACCTGAGGACATCTGAAGGGCCCGTGATGGATGATGGCACGGTTGGCTGTTTGAGTCCACTGGGGAAATGTAGTTTGTATGTGGACGCTTTGATCACAGTTCAAAGAAAAGCTCTGGACTGGAACCTGGTAGGCTTCATCTGGGTGACAGACAGCCGTGCTGCTGCTCCCCATGGTAGCGGCTGCCCTGTTTGGGGTGGACAAAAAGCGTAGCTCTGCATCAGCAATGCTGCTAAAACCAGTGGCTTTGGAAAACTACGGAACAGAGCAGTAGACAAGTGCAATCATATTTTATTACAGCCCAGGTCAGTGCAGTCTTGTCTTCAACTAAGTGTACAAATGCCTATAATTTTTTATTTAGTAGGGCAGCTTACAACAAAAAGAGATATAATAATTAATTTTAATTAAATAAAAACCAGCAATAAAACCCTAAAAATATCAACAGTGCATAGGGCTACCAAGTTCCCAGGCTAGGCGGGGGTTCTCCCGCTCTGGAGGTTCCCAACCCGCCGGTCCACATTGGGCTGGTGGGGGAATCCTCCCCCAACATCGCCGGTGCAATGACATCATTTAGAACTGATGTCATCGCACCAGCAACATCATGCGCCTGCCACTCTAGGAGCGTCCAGGAAATTCTGATTTTCCCGGACGCTCTAGAAATTTGGGAGGAAAACTTTATGGTACCATAAAACAGTCCCCTGCCAGAGGCCACGGGGGACTTGGCAACCCTAACAGTGCAACATATACTTCCAGCTAATGGAAAAATCAGGGGAGGGTTACAGAAGGGGGGTGTAAGAGAGTGCCAGATTTAGTGTTGTCCCATTGCTGCCCTCAACCATATGCCTGGTGGAACATCTCTGCTCTTACATGCCAGGTAACAGCTCCTGCAGAGAATTCCACCTGGAGGGTGCCAGGACCAAAAAGGCCCTGGCTCTAGTTGAGGACAGTCGGATCTCTCTCAGGTCAGGAACCACCAGGAGGTTCTTATTACTAGAGTGCAGTGCTCTTCCGGGGATGTTTAGAGAAAGATGGCCCCAAGGTTATGTGGGTCCCTGACCACTAAGGGCTTAATACCCCAACCTTGAACCTGACCTGGTGCTCCACTGGAAGCTAGTGCAGCTTGTGCAGGTTTGAATGTGTGCCATCTTGGGGGGGGGGGTCCCTATACAGACCTGCGTAGCTGCATTCTGGATCAGTTGGAGCTTCCAGCTCAGGCACAAGTGTAGGCCCACATACAGCAAATTACAGTAGTCTATCCTAGAGGTGGCAGATCACTGGCAGCCACATGTTCCCTGATAATGTTCTGGTTGGCTGCTGTGTGAGCAGAAGCATGGACTCACTAGCCGTTGCTCCGTCCCCAAGCTTCTGCTTTCCCCAGCTCAAGCGATGAATCCTCCACTAGTTGCTGCACAGGCTCATTTTGATCCGCGTCTCCCTTTGATTCCCCTCGCGGCTTCCAGATCTCCAAAAAACAAGAGCAGGAAGCCATGAGGGAAATTGGAGGGAGCCGCAGATCAAAATGTGCCTGTGTACCAAATGGCGGTAAATTGATCACTTGAGCTGGGGAAAACAGAAGCCTGGGACGGAGCAACTGCAAGTGGAGAATCGGTCCTGGACTTGATGGGCCTTTGATCAATTCAGCATGGCTCTTCTTACATCCTTATATCCACTTTGGACCACATATTCCCAATTTTTTAAGGTAGCCACGTGCTAATTTGTTTGGATTCCTGTTTGTGGGTTTCCTGCATTGTGCAGGGGGTTGGACTAGATGACTCTGGAGCTCCCTTCCAACTCTATGATGCTATGATTCTAAATGCCCCATGCAATTAGGAACAGAAGATTAGATCCTAGAGACCAGATTAGCCTTCCTAATCTCTTCTGCTGCTTCACATTAATTTATTTCCAGTCTGACCTTTAAACGGAGCATCACTACATCTTTACAGCCTTCCTTTCCTGGCAAGCACTCAGGACCTTCCCAGCCATCCAGTTCAAAGAACAATAAGTGGGCATCTGCCACACCTTCGGTGCATCCGAACAGGACCCAGGACAAAAGTGTTATAGCATTTTCACAGGGTTTGCTTGGGAAAAAACCCCAAATATTTTGTGACCGCGGAAATGTGATTTTAAAAAACCCAACAAACTCGTGCGAGTTGGTGTAACGACCGTTCCAAGATATGCACAGAATGTGTTTGTGAACAGTGCCTTTGACGCCGCTAGCAAATGGCAACACAAAATGCCCACTCATGCCCACAACATTCAGTGAGCTTGTTGTGTATGTGATTCATTGGATAGATGCAGGTCGCTAGTTCCTGCCTGGCTCATTGGAGCCTCTAGGACTGAGCTTGGGGACACTGGAACAATGGGAGGGAGGAGTCTACACTTCACCTTCCTGGACCTATAGCAAGCCCCCTGCTGGTTCAAATGGTCCAATGATGTTCTAGTGTGGGAAGCTGAGTTGTATATAGTTGGCCCCTGTGACGGAACCGGCCCGATTCTGCCTTCAGACCCGGTCCCGTCAACTCCCTATTGATTCGCCAACTCCTGGAGGGAGCTATTTATCCTCCGGCCACTTGGGCTCGCTGCCACCACCTGCTCAGTCTAGGGGTTCAGATTGAGAGGAACAGGACTCCCAATCCCCCTCTCCAGCTATGAGGCCAGGCCTCAAGGTCCTCTGCCACCCTGTACTTGGGTATCACAGAGACCTCAGCACTTCTTTGGGGAACCCCTGGAGGATTGGCACCTTATCCAACTGCATGCCTTCCCCCTTCCCCGGGGCCCCCTTCATAAAGCAGCGTGGTCTAAACGGTCGGGATCTATGTGGTACAGAGTTTGACTGCCAGCATTCAAAACAGCAAAAATATTTATTTAAAAGAGAAAAAGAAAAGAAAAGAAAAGAAAAGCACAACGAAAACAGTTGCATGTAAAAGGTTAACACAGCACAGCACCTGCACAGCAAACAGCATGGCAAAGAAAAGGTGGTTATAAACGCATCCTACTGTCCCTGGTCTAAAGTTGCCCTGCCTTGAGGGTGACTTACTTGGTCTGACTGCCTGGGGGCCTCCTTTTCCTCTGTAGGCCTATCCCACAGTCAGGAGCCCCCATGCTCACAACCTCCTCCTTTGAGCGCCAGTTGAGGACTGCTTCTCTTCCTGCCTAACTCACATACCAAGAACAAAAGAACTTCCTGCTGCTCTAGGAGGCTTTCCCCCTAGAGTTGTTGGTTTGGCTCTGGAAGGGAGGGGGGAATGAAAGGAGGGCTAGGCCCCAAAGCCTGCTTAGCAGTTTCATGTTCCCTCCCAACTAAGATGGCGTTTCTCCACAGCCCCGTATGGTGAACCTGGGCAGTGTACTAAAAAGCAAAGACATCACCCTGCCAACAAAAGTCCATATACCCAAAGCGATGGTATTCCCAGTACTAATGTATGGCTGTGAGAGTTGGACCATAAGGAAGGCTGAGCTCAGAAGATTAGATGCTTTTGAGCTGTAGTGCTGGAGAACACTCTTGAGAGTCCCTTCGACTGCAAGAAGATCAAATCAGTCAGTCCCAAGGGAAATCAACCCAGACTGTTCCCTGGAAGGTCAGATACTTTGGCCCCCAAATGAGAAGGGAGCACTCACTGGAGAAGACCCTGATGCTGGGAAAGACAGAAGGCAAAAGAAGAAGGGGACGGCAAAAGAGGAGATGGCTGGACAGCGTTACTGATGTAACTAACAGGAATTTGAGCAGACTTCAGAGGATGGTGGAAGACCGGAGGGCCTGGCATGACTTGGTCCATGGGGTTGCAAAGAGTCAGAATCGACTGAGCGACTGAACAACATGCTGTATCACTAATAAAGAGCTTTGATCACTATGTAACGAGTCTCCTGATGCATCAAACCCAGTACTTTATAGAGCTGTTGGTAGGTTTGCCAACCTCCTCAAAAGCTTATAGCCAGAAAATAATGTTGATCTCTAAGGTGATAACTGGACCCTTCTACTGCAGAACAGCACAGGTAATCTCTGAAACGATCTTTTTTATAAAATCAAGATTGCCCCTGCTGTAGCGTATATTGGTGGCTTTCAAAAGAAATAATGAAATACAGCCGTAATTTCTGCCAGCAAAGGTCACTGGCGATTCTTCAACCCAACTGGACTGACCACCATTACCGTAATTCTTTCGGATAGCTACCACTCAGGTTGGGTAGATGCAGTTGGGAATAAATAACGGCTTTACGGATTCTTTCCCTTAGCAATATTCCATCTGGGGTTCTTGGGAGCTAAGGAAATACTTAAACAATGAATCTGGAATGCAGCTCTTCAAGATGATCAAGCTCTGGCACATCTCTGTCCGACAGCAGAGAATCACAGCCAAAATTTCATGCAGGTGAACCATCTTTACACTCTAGAATTCCCCCAATACCACAGAGCTTTCATCTTGGCCTGCTTTAATCGCCTGCCCTCAGCGCTACTGGAAGGGAGATAGCAACACATTCCCTACTCTCAGCGTCTGTGTCCCCGCCAACTGGAACGCAGTCGAAACAGTGAAACATGTGTTGTTATACTGCCTTTTTTTACAAGGACATTTGTTCCACATACCTCACTAGGGTTGCCAAGTCCAATTGCAGAAATATCTGGGGACTTTGGGGGTGGAGCCAGGAGACATTGGGGGTGGAGCAATGTGGAGCAAGAACAAGGATGTGACAAGCATAATTGAACTCCAAGGGAGTTCTGGCCATCACATTTAAAGGGACAGTGCGCCTTTTAAAATGCCTTCCTTCCATAGGAAATAATGAAGGATAGGGGCGCCTTATTTTGGGGCTCATAGAATTGGACCCTCTGGTCCAATCCTTTTGAAACTTGGGAGGTATTTTGGGGAGAGGCACTAGATGCTATACTGAAAATTTGGCACCTCTACCTCAAAAACCAGCCGCCCCAGAGCCCCCGACACCCGTGGATCAATTCCCCATCATTCCCTATGGGAATTGTTCATGGAGGTGCATAATGACTGTGGGGGCGGGGCTTCCCCCGCCAGCCAGCTGGCTGGGGGAGGGGGGAAGCCTATAAAACCGGGGGGATCCCCCACTGGGACCTGGGGATTGGGAAGCCTATACCTCACCCATGTTCTATCCAGGAGTCATTCTGTAGAAAAACAGGTGGTGGAGCTCATTAGCGTAACTCAGTAGCATATGCCACCCCCCCACCCAGCTGAAAGCAACCCGATGCAAGAAAGGAGACCCCAGGGCGAGTGAGGCCTGCTTGCGCTGGCTAGAGATCCAGCCAGCCCAAGAAGGCCTCACTCACCTGGGGTTCTCCTGGACTGCCCCCCCAGTCAAAACACCAGTTAGCCACCCACCACCCACCAAAATCACATAAGAAGTGGAGAAAGGGTGCTGTGGGCTTCTCCAGGGTTAATGAGGCTGCTGGGGGCGTGGCAAAGCTCCTGGTGGCTGGCTGGCTGCTCGCTCTCCTAATCCAGGGATTGTTATGCAGCTGCGCCTACTATTCAATGGACAAGGTAGGTGGGGAGGAGGAGGAGGAACCCTCAGAAAGGTTCAGGGGCTGTGCTCCTGTGAGCTCCTGCTGAATCTGAGGCCTGGTTCTATCTAACTTCCCAAGAAGACCAGATAAATTCTGCACATATCTTCCCCCCTGCAGATCGATCCAATGAGACCACCTCTAAAGTGGCCAAATTCTGTGCTGAGGCTTCGCCCCATAAAACAGCAGCTATCCCAAACCATTTAATAATTTTTACATAAAATTAATCACACCTATCAGGTTGCGAATTTTAATCTTTGTATAGTAATCTTACATTTGTATGCAAATCGTGCTGGTAAACTGCTGTCGGTTGATTGTTCGATTGTAATAAAAGTTGGTGATAAATCCTTCTTCGCCCCCTAGCAATCATTGTTCCCTCTAAGCTGAGTTAGTGTGAGCCAGCTCACAGATTTTTTTAGCCTCCAGCTCACACATTTTTGTCTCAGCTCAGGAAAAATGGCCCCAGAGCAAACTAATTTTGTCAGCAGTTCACAACTGTAACGCTAGCAGGGCACAAAGTAGAATTTTTGCTCACAAGACTCCACCGCTTAGAGCGAATATTGCTAGCAATATCTCCACATTGCATGATTTTTTTAAAAAAATGTGATTTGAGTTCCCTAAAGGTTATGCTGTCTCTTCTGTCTGGCACCATAGCGCACATCTCCCTGATTCTGTTTAAAACGGGAGGAAGGCAGGAAATGGGTTGTGAGCAGGGAGAAAGCAGCACGTTCTCACTTCACACCAGTTTGATTAATGAGTCTCAGCTAATTGTGCGAGGAAGATGCCAGACCTTTACCATGCAAGCGCAGGGCGATTGTTTAGCCAATCACGGCCAGCATGTGAAAATAGGAGATGTTTAGTGCTCAAGCCCTGGAGCCAAAAGAAGGCTGTTCGGAGCAAGGCAGAGAGAAACACCCACTTCTTTGAAAAGACGTTACTATGCTCTGTTAAATCTGTAAGCCTCTGACTAAAAATGTCCCCCCACCCCACCCCGCCCAAATGTCCTTTCTTGTCTCTTCTGGTTTTCAGACAGATCTTATCCCCTCTCCATCTTTCCAAGCGAAAGCAAGGCACATTGGCTGGCGGGCAGATGGATGGATTTCGCATTTCAGGGTTTTTAATATTTCACTTTATATTGCTTTCACAGAGAACGGGCCTGCTGAGAGGCTGAGAAATGGTGCCTGTCATTCCCGCTGCCCCGTCCGCTCTGACACGGGGATATGTCTGAAAGGTATCCCAAGAGAAAATATCAAACAAAGGGGAAAGGAAGGGAAGGGGGAAAGAAAGCCTGCTTTTCAGAGGATACTTCTCAATCTGCCCACCATGTCAAAACAAGACGCAACTGTCCCTTTGAATAATAATAATAATAATAATAATAATAATAATAATAATAATAATAATAATAATAATAATAATAATAATAATAATAATAAATTTTATTTCTACCCCGCCCTCCCCGCAAAGCGGCTCAGGGCGGCTAACAGTAAGTAATATATTAACATAAATAGTAAAACATTAGATTAGCAATTAAAATTACACATATAAAAACCCGTTAATTCAGTTAAAATACTTAATTTTACATTACATTATATATATATCTGGCAGTAATAGCTGTTCTGGCGCTGAATCTGCCAGTTTAAATGGTGTTAGAGATGGCGGTTCTTCGTTCATTGCAACTCAGCAGTCCGTATCATTATAGGCGTGTCTAAAAAGGGCAGTCCGGGACACAGAATTCTCACCCAGTCTACACAGGGGAGGAAAGGTCTCTCCAGTGTGCAGGGGAGCCCCTGGTTTCTGGCACTCTCCCCCTGGCACAAGCCAGCAGGCCAGCAGGGGAGAATGACCACCCCAAATGCGATGTGCCCACCTCACCTTGAAATGATGTGGGCACATCAGTGATATGGGGGGGGGGGGTGATGCTCTGGTTTTGGGGCAAAACTCTGTGGTAGAATTAACTTTAAACCATAGAGTTTTGCCCAAAAACCAGAGCGTTGCCCCTGACATCACTGATGTGGCCACGTCACTTCTGAGTGAGGTGGGCATGTTGCGTTTGGGGCGGTCACTCTCCCGGAACACCCCAGTAAAGTCCCCCACCAGCTTGTCCTAAGTTCAGACCTGGCAACCCTAGATGAGATGCCATGGAATCTGTCCTCCCAAGCTGCCCTGTCCTCCAGGGGGACTAATTTTTGTAACCAGGGGATCAGTCAGGATTCTGGGAGAACTTCACGTCCCGCCTGGAGGATAGTGACCCTACTGTGTGTGCTTGGATAGAACCTAATAAAACAGCTGCACAGCCTATGGAAGGGCAGGCAATGTGTCCAGCCTGCCAATGTGTACCCTGGCCTCCCTCCCTTGTGCAGTCCCACACTGCTGCTGTGTGTGATGTGTGGCACTCCAACTGAAGGCTAGCCTTTCCCAAAAGGAACGGGAGAGACAGAATCCATTGGAGGTATGAACTATGGGAAAAAGGCCTCCAGGGGAAGGGCTGTGGCAGGAAGGAAGCTGGACAGGCAGTGGAGTAGGAAGCAGGAACTTGGGAAACCAGGGTTGCTGCCTCCCCTTGGGAAGAGGAAAAAAAAACGGTTATAGGGCCAACAGCATGACATAACATCCCTTCTGGGGAAAACCAGTTTAGAACTTTTTCAGAGGGGGAACCCAAGAGCTCTTTAAGTGTTGTCGACTTTAGGAAGCAATGATGGATTTACTCTCGCAAAAAGCAGTCTCAATTAGTATTCCCGGACTGTCTGCACTTTGAAGTAGCAGCCTGTCTGCTCTTACCTGGCCGGTAGTGGCGAAGCTTCGAAACTCCGGGCCAAGTTTCCTCCGTTGGGACTCCCAGTATCTGTACAGAGCCAAGAGAGAAAGAGAGAAATCAATATTGCTTCTAAAAACATGCATGCACATTCTATTCTGGTCCTGATTTACTTCAGGAGAGAGACTCTGAAAGCTTTTCATATCAGGGTAGCTGGGAATAGAAATCCACTTGACTGGCAGCTCTGACAGGTGCCGTTTCCAATAGATCTGGAGCTGCCCAAACCATCTCGCACTCTTATTTACCGATGAGGTGCTCCCTACGAGACTAGGACTGCGATGAAGAGTGATTCTCTGCGGCAGCAACCCCCCCCCCCCCGCCCAGCCCTAATGATAGGCATTCTGAAGCCGTGTGCTGCTGCGGCTGTGATCCAAGCCCCTGCTGTTAGGAGATGAAAAGGAATAGATAGTAAACGGAGGATCTTCTGACAGGTGTTCTGAAAACAATTCAGGACACAATTCAAAGCTGTCCTGGGCCTCCACAACGCTGTGCCAAGATGAGGAGGTCTGAATCCACCCCAGGATTCTGCCCTCGAGCAAACAAATGCTTGTCGGTGAAGATGGAATACCCCAAAGCGAGATTTTGGGGGTTTTGCCACTGGGCTGAATGCAAGACATTTTTCTCTTGGGCACCAGAATTGCAGCTCTTGTGTAACTCTACAATTCAGCAGCAAACTCTTACTGCAGTCCTGTGGATCTGCATGGATGCTAGTGTTGCCAACCTCTAGGTGGGGCCTAGAGATTCCAGGAATTACAACTGAGCTTCAGACTGTAGAGATTAGTCCTCTGGTCTGCTTAGGAGGGTGGATAGGATGGTAGAGAGCCAGTTTGGTGTCGTGGTGAAGTGCGCAGACTCTTATCTGGGAGAACTGGGTTTGATTCCCCACTCCTCCACTTGCAGCTGCTGGAATGGCCTTGGGTCAGCCATAGCTCTCGCAGGAGTTGTCCTTGAAAGGGCAGCTGCTGTGAGAGCCCTCTCAGCCCCACCCACCTCACAGGGTGTTTGTTGTAGGGGAGGATGATAAAGGAGATGGTGAGCCGCTCTGAGACTTTGATTCAAAGCGAAGGGTGGAGTACAAATCTACAGTCTTCTTCTATACTGTTATTCAGTTTATACCCCACTTTGGTCCCTCCCAAACCAAATCGCAGAACTTTCTTAACCTAACCTGGAGTTAGCAACCCTAACTGACTCAAATGGGATATAAGAGAGACAAGTCTTTTTAATCAGTACATGTAAAATCACAGTTGACTTACAGGGATGAATTTGGGAATGATTTAGGAGTCTAAAAATAATTCCCAAATGCACCATCCGTGTAAGTCAAGTGTTTGGAATGGATCAGGGAAGTATTATTTCATGCTGTGTACCATTATACTAAATAGCTCCCCTACAATGTATTTTCAGAAATCTCCTTATGGCCTTAGGACAGTCGCTTACTCTCTCATGCCTAACCTACCTCACAAGATCGTTCTGAGGACAAAGAAAAGAGGGGGAAATTACCCAGCTCTCATTGGTGGAAAAGGTGGGATGAAAAATAGAATAGATAGTAGATAAGCAAGAATTAGGGCAAAATTATATTGTTATGAATCACCCACATTATAGGTAGTTTGGCCCTCAAAGTTTCAAGGAACAGGAGGGATCCAGTGTTCTTTCTTTTGGTACTTTTGTATTTGTTTGTGTCTGCACCTGGAAGTCATGTTGACCTCTGGTGACTGACCCCTACAGAAGGATATTCAGGGAGGTGGCTGAATAAAGCCTGCCCCTGCCTCTTGACTGGGTATTTCAAGGACAGTCCATCCCCATCCAAGTACTAATCACAGTTGACCCTGCTTAGCTTCCACGATCCGACAAGGTTGGGCTTGCCTGGGCTATCCAGGTCAGAGCCAGGGACCCAGTTTTCAAAGGGGCTTCTCAGTGTATCATAATCTGCTCTGTTATTTTATCTTTTTCATAAGTGCTTGATGGATTGTAGGTTTATTTACTTTTATCAGTGTTTCTTAAGGTGCTGCTGCATATTGGAAGCGTGCTGAGAAAGCAATAAATATATTGTAAAATAGTAGGAAAAAATATGGGTCATTAAGAGACGCAGATTTGACTGCTGAGAAGAATAAGGACGTTTCCTGGGATTGTTCTCAAGGAAGCATATGCTGACCAGCAAGGCTGAACAATATTCGTTGCTCTTCACGGGAGGCCACGATTCCACCCAAAAGTGGAGTAACGAGACTTGAAACTTCTCTGTCCCTCCTTCAATCTGCTGTCAATCTAACTGGTTTTAAATTTTGGATGAGACAAGGCAGACATCAAAGCAAGGTCCCTTTGATTGATCTTCGTGTTTAAAGGAAAGCTGCCAAATATAGATCAGCTTGTTGGATAAAACTTTAAACCGAAGACATTGTGTTGGAGGATTTCAGTCGAACTCTTTTCCTGCTGGATCCAACCTCCATTATCCCAACTTACTCAAAAAAGTATGTGTGGGGGTGGCTGCCCCTTTAAGATGCAAATGATTTTTAATTTCACGCTCAGGACACATCGTTATACTTGCCTCCCAGATGTTCTCCAGCTGTTCAACATTGTTGCGAACCCCTGGAAACAGCGGCTGACCCTGAAGCATCTCGATGAATATGCAGCCTGCACCCCTGGAGGAGAAAAGGGGGGTATTCTCTTTATTTGCTAATTCATGCAATGCAGCTATTAAAATATCAAGATATGTACAATGCATACAGATCGAGATAGAAGAAAAAGACATAGATATTTTCAGTTGAAAACAAAAGTGTGTATGGAAACCTCAGAAGATGGCATGTGACAAGTGCCCACTTGGCTAAAAGCGTCCCACATATTTATGGCACCGCTGGTGGTCACCTGAATTCCTTCTGGAAGAAAAGAGCTATAAAAGCGGCAGCATATTTATGTAGGCAAGAGATGAACAGAGGTGGTTTGTCATCGTCTGCCTCTGCATAGCAACCTTCAACTTCCTGCATAGCAACCTTTGACTTCTCCCATCCAAGCCCTAGCCAAGGGCTGACCCTGCTTAGCTTCTAACAAGATTGGGCTAGGCTGGGCCATCCAGGTCAGGGCAGAGATGAACAGAGGTAGTTTACCACTGCATGCCTCTGTGCGGCAACCCTGGACTTCCTTGGTGGTCTCCCATCCAAGTCCTAACCAGGACTGACCCTGCCTAACTTCCAACAGGGTGGGGCTATCCTGGGCCATCCAGGTCAGGGCAGAGATGAGGAGAGGTGGTTTCCCATTGCCTGCCTCTGCATAGCAACCTTCAACTTCCTTGGCGGTCTCCCAATCAAGTCCTAACCAGTGTTCCCTCTAACCTGAGCTGGCGTGAGCCCGCTCACAGATTTTTAGCCTCCAGCTTACACATTTTGGTCTTAACTCAGGAAGGATGACCCCAGAGCACGCTCATTGATGCAGGAGCTCACAACTTTAACGCCAGCCACTCACAAAGTAGAATTTTTGCTCACAAGACTCTGCAGCTTAGAGGGAACATTGGTCCTAATGCAGACCGACCCTGCTTAGATCCCAAGATCTTACAATATGGGGCTAGCCTGGGCCATCATGGCAGGGCAGAGACGAGCAGAGGTGGTTTGCCATTGCCTGCCTCTGCATAGCAACCCTGGACATCCTTGGTGGTCTCCCATCCAAGTCCTAACCAGGGCTCACCCTCCTTAGAAGAAGAAAAGGATATTGGATTTATATCCTGCCCTGTACTCTGAATATCAGAGTCTGAGTGGTCACAATCTCCTTTACCTTCCCCCCAAAAGACAGACAACCTGTGAGGTAGGTGGGGCTGAGAGAGCTTTTATAACAGCTGCCCTTTGAAGGACAACTCTGCCAGAGCTATGGCTGACCCAAGGCCATTCCAGCAGCTGCAGGTGAAGGAGTGGGGAATCAAACCCGGTTCTCCCAGATAAGAGAGCTATGGCTGACCCAAGGCCATTCTTGCAGGTGCAAGTGGAGGAGTGGGGAATCAAACCGGGTTCTCCCAGATAAGAGTCCACGCACTTCACCACTACACCAAACTGGCTCTCTGCCTGCTTCTGAGATCTGGCAAGATAGGGCTAGCCTGGGCCATCCAGGTCAGGGCTTCTGCCCCTAGGGGTTATATAAGAAATGCAGACCATGGCTGCAAAGGAGCTGCTGCCACTGCCCCACAGTGCCCTCCTGCGTCACAGTGATCCTGGTGAGATGGCCAGAAGGGAGAAGCCCTTTCTACTGCTCACCATACTGACACCGCCACTGGCCAAAGTGGGCTCTCACCAGATATCCACCTCAGAAGAATACTCCGTGGCTCCCAGTAGCATGTCAGGAGGCCGATAGCCCAGCGTCACCACCTCAGCAGAGCAGGTCTGACTGGGAATGGACTTGGCACGAGCAAGACCTGCCAGAGGAGGGAAGGAAAATCTGTAACCTTAAACTGCACATGACACTTTCATGCTGTTGCACATATCTGCAAATCTGAATGTCCTTGGTTCTCACCTTTAAAGCCCTTTATGGCCAGGGGCCTGCATATCTACGGGACCGCCTCTCCCCATATGAGCCCCCCTCACGAGCTCCGAGGTCTGCCTCACAACATCTTCTTGCAATCCCTGGACCTAAGGATGCCCGACTGGTTCCAACAAGCGCCAGGGCCTTTTCAGTCCAGGCCCCTACTTGGTGGAATGAGCTCCCCTTGGAGATTCGAGCCCCACGGGACTCGTCCAAGTTCTGCAGGGCTTGCAAGATGGAGCTCTTCCACCAGGCTTGTAATTGATCTGGTGGGCATCCCTTTGAATGTCATCATTTCCCCCCACCATTTTACACCCATGGTGCTTATATAGAGCTGACCGTCGTTGGCCATACGTGCTGTTATATGTTTGCCGCTTATGCCTGAAATAGTGTCTGTCTCTTCTGAATATGCTGTTTTGACTACTGAAACTGTTTTATGATGTTTTAATTCTGATGTATGTTTTTACTTCTGTAAGCCGCCCTGAGCCCACTTGCGGGATAGTGCAGTGCAAGGTATAAATAAACAATTAAATTCAATTAAAGGACATGCAGTTGAAGTCCAGGGGAGGAGGAAGAAAAAGAAGTTTATTGCAATAAACAGAGAGCAGAGCTTGGCCAAAGTCTGCAATACCAAGCTGCTCTCCCCCTTTTTAAGGGTGGGCAATACTTTATACAGCCTTGGTGACACATTGGCACATGCTGGCACATACACATACTGCAACATCCAGCATAATTTCATCACAAAGAGCCAGCTACACACTTTGCCAAGCTGGCATCAGTTCACCGGTCAGGGTTTATGTCGCAGAGAGAAATTCTACTTCGCAAGCGCCTGGACCAGATAAATCCAGTTTGGGCCCTAAGAGCCCCCCTACTTCTTTTGCTGCTTAGGAGCACAGTAGAAATGGAGTAAGGCATAGTTCAAGTTATGTTTCTGTTGGTAACTCTTCTGCCATCTTCCTCTCAGTCAGGCCTAGCTGTGTCTTTAGAAGAAGAAGAAGATACCGGATTTATATCCTGCCCTATACTCTGAATATCTCAGAGCGGTTTCAGAGCGGTCACAATCTTTTCTACCCTCCCCCCCCCCACAACAGACACCCTGTGAGGTAGGTGGGGCTGAGAGAGCTTTTTACAGCAGCTGCCCTTTCAAGGACAACTCCAATGAAAGCTATGGCTGACCCAAGGCCATTCCAGCAGGTGTAACTGGAGGCATGGGGAATCAAACCCAGTTCTCCCAGATGGCGCACTTTACCACTACACCAAACTGGCTCTGGTTTAACCCTTAAGGATACTTGTGGCCTTAAAGCTGTGTCTCACAATTCTATGTCACTTTCTGTAGCCTTTATTTGTTTACTTAAAAACATTGTTTTATGCTGCCTTTCCACCCAATCAGTGTCCCCAAGGGAATGCACACAGAAACATTTAAACAATTAAAAACAACTTTCAAATGCTAAAATAATTCAACAAAGATACATAAATAAGCAAAACCAGAACAAGGGGGGGGGGGGGCGGTCAGTAACTGTTATTGGGGATATGCAAAATGAAACAAACAAAAAAGTCTTCATAAAGTGCCACCACAGAGAAGGCCCTTTCTTGGACTGCTGCCCATCTAGCCTCGAGCGGCGGGGACAACTGAAGCAGGGCCCCTGAAGATGACTGGAGTGGGAGCAAAGGTTCATATGAGAGAAGGTTGTATATTTTAAGCGAATTGGTCTTTTAAGTATGTTGGTCCCAGAAGGAGACTGGAAACCAGTGCAGATAGAACAAGACTGCAGGGACCAATCCAGAGATTCCAGGCAACTGCAGCACATTTAAAGGGACTGTGCTGCAGCATCTGGATGGCTTCTGGATGGTCTCCGAGGACAGCTACATGTAGAGCATCCATGAATGATATGGATGGTTCTGCCTCTCTTGGGACATTGGTGACTCTGAACCTTCAGCAACAAACTTTAACATTTCTTTTCTGTCATGACTGCAGACGTGATTTCATTGCCATTTCTAACCCAGACAGCTGCTCAGTACCTTTGCTGATAGCCGGGGTGGCTAGCAGTTAGAGCAGGGGTTGCCAAACTTGCTTAATGTAAAAGCCACACAGAATGAATGTCAGGTGTTTGAGAGCCACAAGACATGAACACCGGATGTTTGAGAGAAGGAAGGAAGGAAGTGGGGGAGGGGGAAAGAAAGCAACGTTAAACTTTAAATGCATTCACCGAGACTCTGGCTGGCTTGGCTTGAAGAAGTGATTTAAAGAGACAAATGCCTTCTCTGCACCTGGCAGTGGGGGCTTTGAGAGCCACACAGTGTGTGTGAAAGAGCCACGAGGCTCCCGAGCCACAGTTGGACTACCTCCAAGTTAAGAATATCACACTAGGCTCTGGGGACCCAGGTTCGAATACCCTCTCTGCCATGGATGCTTGCTGGGTGACCTTGGGCCAGTTCACTCACTCTCAGCCTAACCTACCTCACTGGGCTCTTGCAAGGATAAAATAGGAAGAAAGACAGGATGATAATTAAGTGAATAAACAATAGACCTAAATATTAAATGATCTAAACCTTTAAATTCACTTTGAACCTGGGTGGTGTGGAGGCAAGAGGGATGGAAGAGGACTGGAGAGACCTGCGTTCAGATCCTCACACTAGCTTAAAGTTTGCTGGGTCAGCTGCATTCACTCCTCCTAAACTGCTTCACAGGGTTGTTGTGAGGATAGGATGGGAGAACTGTGAAAGCAGCCCGCCGCTCCTTGGAAGTCTAAAAAAATGTCCTCAGCAGAGAGGGAAATTCTCATTTTAAGCAAACTGTTTTCATCCTGCTGCATCTGCAGTTATTTAAATGAAATTATCTGCATATCCCCTTACAGAAAGAAATATGAACTCCAAAGATGGGCTACAGACAAGATGGAATGGGTCTAGAGGAGGTTGACGAAGATGGTGAGGGGTTTGGAGACCAACTCCTATGAAGAAAGGTTGAAGGAGCTGGGCATGTTTAGCCTAGAGAGGAGGCGGCTTAGAGGTGATACGATCACCATCTTCAAGTACTTGAAGAGCTGTCATCTAGAGGATGGTGTGGAATTGTTTTCTGTAGCCCCGGAAGGTAGGACCAGAACCAATGGGTTGAAATTATATCAAAAGAGTTTCTGGCTCAACATTAGGAAGAACTTCCTGACCGTTAGAGTGGTTCCTCAGTGGAACAGGCTTCCTAGGGAGGTGATGGGCTCTCCTTCCTTTGAGGTTTTTAAACGGAGTCTAGATGGCCATCTGACAGCAATGAAGATCCTGTGAATTTAGGGGGAGGTATTTGTGAGTTTCCTGCATTGTGCAGGGGACTGGACTAGAGGACCCTGGAGGTTCCTTCTGACTCTAAGATTCTATTATTCTATACAGGAATGTTACTTCTCCTTCCCCCCCACTGCACATTAAGCCAGCGGCTTTCCATTCATGAGCACCCAGAAGCCCGGCTGGGACTCACCAAAGTCGGCTAACTTGAGCTCTCCGAGGCAACTGAGGAGCAAGTTTGGAGGTTTCAGGTCCCGGTGAAGGATGTGGTGTTGATGGATGTAAGCCAGGGCTCTCAGCAGTTGAAACATAAAGAGCTGGGGGTGGGGGTAGGGGAGAGAAGGAAAAACCAGACGGCTGGGATTAGTGATAGATAAGTTACCCCTACGTCAGGAAAAAAGCGCCTTCGATGTGAATGAGAAAGGAAGTAGGCGGGAGAGGAGGGATCCTTAAACTCCCTCACAATCAACAGGCAGGCCAGGGAAGGAAATTATTGTTGAGCTGCTTTTCATTGGAATCAGTCAGAGGATTTAAAGTTTGGCTCCACTGGGAGCTGGCTGCTTACAGCTTCTCGAAAGCATTTCAGAACCCTGCCTTTTTAAAAAAAAAACAAGCCAACCGATGCTCACATATGTTCAGCAACTAGCTAGGGATGCCAGGTCCGACTCAGGAAATATCTGGGACTTTGGGGGTGGAGCCAGGAGACTTTGAGGGGAAGACAGGAACAAGGTTGGGACAAGCACGATTGAACTCCGTCACATTTAAAGGGACCACATTCCTTTAAACTGCTTTCCCTTCATTGGAAACAATAGAGGAAGGGGGCACCTTCTTTTGAGCCTCATAGTACTGGACCCCCTGCGCCAATATTTTTGAAACGCGGTTTGGTTTCTTTTTGGAGGAGAGGCACCAGATGCTACGCTGAAACTTTGGTGCCTCTGCCTCAAAAAAATAGCCCCAGGTACCTACAGATCAATTCTTCATTATATCTATGTGAAACGGTCTTCATGGGATATAATGGAGTATCCAACAGATATTTCCTCTCCCGCCCATCACTTTCTGATAATCCTGAAGTGGGGGAGGGCCTCCAAAACACGGGATCCCTTGCCTCCAACTGGGAGGCAATCCTACAACTAGCAGCTCTAGCACTGGACCTAGTGCAAAGTAGAGCGTATGGAGCTTTATGCGGTCTTTGAAGCACTTGCTTTATTTTGGGCACAGCATGGGTGGAGGCAGAGAGGCCATGCCCAAGGACAGCCAATCTACTCCCCCATGTCAGGTCCCCTGAGAGAGACAGAGACAGACAGAGAGACACACACACACAGAGAAAGATTGTGTTCCCAAAACCCTTTTAACTAGACTCACAGCTCTGCCTGTTTGCTTCTCTCCTTAGGAATCTGAAGTGCCCTTTCTGCACAGACACCCAAATACACACCCGCCTCCTCCGTTCAGCTGAGGGGAGCACATCTTCTAAGCCCCTCTGGATGTGGTAGATACACACTTTCCAAAACATGAATTCAGCAGAGTTCACTCTCTTGACACGAATACTAATCAATTTTAAAAAAAAATACCCAGAACAAATATCCATTTGCTGAGTTTGCCAGAACTGTTTTCTACCTGCAGGTCAAAAGAAAAGAGGATTCTCAAAGAGAAGGTTTTTCAAATTCCCACAATGCCTGATTATGTTGACACGTGTAAAAGGAAGGCACTCGGTTCTCTCAGGAATACAGACTGCCTCGGGGACGTTTGCTGCAGAAATAACTGGAATTGAAGACCAAGATTCAAAGGGATACTTCTACCACTAATTCTCCTGTGACTTTTTCCACCTTTCAAAGGCAGCCCTCTCATAAGCCACCCTCCCCCTCTCCCCCCCCAAAAAAGAAGAGAGACTTGAGGTATTAAGGGAAGGCTGCTTTCAGAAGGAAAACATCTGCAACCACCACTTTTATCTATTATTAAACTATTTATATTCTACTTTTCCTCATGGTTTACAGTGGCTTTCATTGTAAGCCTTACAACAACAACAACAACAATAATAATATATCCCCCCAAAACTCCCCAGCAAAGGCAATAACGGGATTGTAGGTGTGCAGGGATCACTTCCACAGAGATCTTGAACAGTGATCAGGACACTAACTCAGCAGGAGTCACCAAAAAGTCCCAAGTGGGGGGGCGTAGGGGACCACTGGTACGGCTGATGTGTTACCCCAATGCTGAGTAAGCTGGGGGCTCCTGAGCTGAAAGTCCCCCTCAGTTGGAAACCAATTGAGGAGCCTCTACTTAGCCCTCACTCCCTAGAGACAAAACAGCCCAAAAGGAAGGTGTGAAAAAACCTCAGTCTTTAAGGTAGGGTTGCCAAGTCCCCTCGTCTCTGTGGCCGGGGGAATTTGGGGGGCATTCCAATTTCTAGCATGTCCCCCAATGCAATGACATCATCTGGAAGTGATGTCATCACATCAGGGATGTCACGTGGCACTGCTCTGCAGAACTCTATGGTAAAACCGGCTTCAAACCATAGAGTTTGTCCTCAAACCAGAGAGGCACCTCATGACACCCCTGACATGATGATGTCACTTCTGGGTGATGTCACTGCATCAGGGACATTGCATAGTGACATTGCTATTTGGGAGTGGGGAGAAGCCCCCAAAACTGGGGGAACACCTGCCAGGACCTGGGGATTGACAATCTTACTTCAAGGCCTCCATGCTCTTCAGAAAGGCTATGGGGCCCTGACCTGGATAGCCCAGGCAAGTCCAGTCTCATCAGATTTTGGAAGCTAAACTAAGGCTGACCCTGGCAAGTACCTGGGTGGGAGACCTCTAAGAAGAAGAAGATATTGGATTTATATCCTGCCCTCCAGTCCGAAGAGTCTCAGAGCGGCTCACAATCTCCTTTACCTTCCTCCCCCACAACAGACACCCTGTGAGGTGGGTGGAGCTGGAGAGGGCTCTCACAGCAGCTGCCCTTTCAAGGACAACCTCTGTCAGGGCTATGGCTGACCCAAGGCCATGCTAGCAGGTGCAAGTGGACGAGTGGGGAATCAAACCCAGTTCTCCCAGATAAGAGTCCGCACACTTAACCACTACACCAAACTGGCTCTCCAAGGAATACCAGGACCAGGATGCAGGGGGAGGCAATGGCAAGACAGCTCTCTGAATGTCCAAGACCCACTTAGGGGTCACCAGAAGTCAGCCATGACTACCAGGCATGAGCTCACACAAAATACTCCCCCATAAAAAGAAGGGAAAAAGAAAGGCTGTGTGGAGCAGCCAGCCCCATGTAGAAAACCAGAACTCAAAGAAGAAGAAGAGGAGGAGGAGGAGGAAGAGGAAATTGGATTTATACCTGCCCTTCGCTCTGAATCTCAGAGTCTCAGAGCAGTCACAATCTCCTTCCTCCCCCACAACAGACACCCTGTGAGGCTGGTGGGGCTGAGAGAGATTCAATCATTATGGGAACTATCCAAAGTACTACACTATCTGACATTGATCATTAAAAAATACAGAACAATGTGAGTGGCTTTCCCCTATATAGTCAAAAAAGTCCCCATCCCATTTCCCTCCCCCCCAGTTAGATTCGCTTAGGATTACCAGGTCTCCCCAGGCAGGGTTGGCAGCTCCAGGTTGGGAAACTCCTCAAGATTTGAAGGGGGGGGCTGGGAAGGGCAGAGTCCCCCCTCTAAGGCAGCCATTTTCTCCAGGGGAACTGATGATCTCTGTTGGCTGGAGATGAGCTGTAATTCCAGGGGATCCCCTGGTCCCACCTGGAGGCTGGCATCCCTACTATGGATTCAGAGACTAGCTACATGGGAGTGAGAGGGAATAAGAATATCTGAAGGCAGCATTTACAGTCAGCTGACTTTGTGAAGCCATTTACTGGTTAAGGTACAGCATTCTTTTAAAACACAAGGAACAATTAGAAGATAATTAATTTATTTTTTAAAAGTACAATTACAGAGTTGCATCATTTTTTCCTCTCTGCAATTTTTTGTACTAGGCCTACAGCTCCTTATAGGTAAGTAAAGCCGATGCGTAACAGCCCTGTTACAATGTAATTCAAACGGATTCTTCTGCCAGGGAGCCTCAGACATGGTTTCTACCATTTTATCTTCCAACAACCCTGCGGGGTAAGCTTGGGTGAGAGACATACCCATGCTGAAAACACTTTGGAAGCCACTTAACTGCCACCACGCCCCCTGGAACACCCACATCTATGCCAGCGGCAGGGTTTGTGCCATTGCTCTGCAGGTGTATGCTTCTGGTGCTCCTGTGCTGGTGGGACTCAGCGCTGCAGTGGCACTAGCACCCTGTGCCAACGTAAACTGCCCTTTCACCAATGTAACACTGAGTTACGCCAGCATAGGAAATGCGATTTCCAGTCCAAACTGGAATCTGGTCCCTATTCCAGTTTGGACCCTTTCCTTAGGATCGCTCTGTTAGCTGATTTTAGTGGCTGCTATTTGAACAGAAATTTGAACCCGGGTTTCCTCAGTCCAACCTTCCACCCACTGCAACATTCTGGCTCTAAGAAACCTCATCTTTGCATACTAAAGAACAGGACTTTTTTTTTTTAATGGTAGAAAACACCCAGCAGGAATTCATTTGCATATTAAGCCACACCCCCTGGATGTTCCTTCTAAGCTGCAGGGTCTTGTGAGCAAAAATTCTACTTTGTGAGCTACTGACGTTAAAGCTGTGAGCTGCTGCGTAAATGACTGTGCTCTGGGGCCATCCTTCCTGAGCTAAGACAAAAAGGTGTGAGCTGGCAGCTAAAAATCTGTAAGCTAGCTCACGCGAACTCAGCTTAGAGGGAACACTGCCTGGCACCAAGCCAGCCGGAACTGCCTTCCTGTGTGTTCCTGTTCAAAAAAAGCCCTGCTGAGGAAGAATTTGGCCCTCTCAGAACTTACCATGGCATTATGAAGATGAATTCCCCCGGGATGCCGGGACATGTACTGTGCCAAGTCTGTGTCCTGAACAGTTTGGAAGAGAGAAAGACAGACAGCAAATTTAGTCCTCAGAGAGCTTTTCCGCAGAATCTGACCAGTACCTCCAACCACATTTTAGAACTTAAGAATCCAACATGGCTATTCTCTGAAGCTATTTTAGAACCTGTATGAGATTCTCAATAAGTTTGTTTTAAATTTAAATAATACAATATTCTGTCTGCTTACAAGCAGGGGTGGAATTCTAGCAGGAGCTCCTTTGCATATTAGTTCACACCTCCCTAGTGTAGCCAGTCTTCCAAGAGCTTACAAAAAAGAGCCTTTGTAAGCTCTTGGAGGATTGGCTACATCAGGGATGTGTGGTCTAATATGCAAAGGAGCTCCTGCTAGAATTCCACCCCTGCTTACAACAGATGGGGAAATAGCCTTCTTACAGGAAAAATCAAATAGCCTTCTTATAGGAAAAGTCAAACATCAAATCGTGTGCCTCTTCCCATTCAAAAAATAAAAATGTCTGGCCAGGTGTGTGCAGCAGTGCAAAAGGCTACAAAAAGAGTAGGGCCCAGTTGTCAGAATAAGGGAAGGGGCAGTACTTGCTGGCGTTCACTACTTTAAAAGTTAGGGTTATATGGGCAACCGCACACTGGGATTGGCTAGCAGGGGAAGCACAACCTTGAGCTGTGCAACATCACAGGTTTTTTGTCTCTGATACAGGCTGCATTGTGACATGCTAGGCTGCAATCTGATGACCACTGGAACATGATGTCCGGGCAGTGACAATAATTTATGACAATAATCCATGGAACAACCACAAGGTGGAACAGGTAATATGTCAGAAAGTCCTTAATAACAGTTCATAAATGAATCCAAAGGTGTTTGTCTCTATTCACAGAAAGACATGTCCTGTTTTGCAACTTGGGGGATATTTTGAGGAGAGTCACTAAATGCTATGCTGAAGATGTGGTGTCTCTACCTCAAAAAACAAGAGCCCCGTGGTGCAGAGTGGTAAAGCTGCAGTACTGCAGTCAGAGCCCTCTGCTCACGACCTGAGTTCGATCTCAGCAAAAGCTGGTTTAGGTAGCCGGCTCGAGGTTGACTCAGCCTTCCATCCTTCCGAGGTCGGTAAAATGAGTACCCAGCTTGCTGGGGGGAAAGTGTAGGTGACTGGAGAAGGCAATGGCAAACCACTCTGTAAAAAGTCTATGAAAGCGTTGTGAAAGCAACGTCACCCCAGAGTCGAAAACGACTGATGCTTGCACAGGGGATTATCTTTACCCTTTTTACCTCAAAAAACAGCCCCCCTCAGATACCCACAGATCAATTTTCCATTATACCCTATGGGAATCCATAGGGAATGGAGGGCCCAGCAGACATTTCCCTCCCCCCCCCCCTGCGCTTTCTGATAACCCTGAAGTGGGGAGGAGGGCCTCCAATCCAGGAGATCACCTGCCTCCAACTGGGGATTGGCAACCCTAGGGTATAATGCCATAGAGTACATCCACCAAAGCAGCCAATTTTGTCCAGGGGCTATTGTCTGAAGATCAGTTGTAATGATCTCCAAGCCTGGGAAGGGGAAAACCAGCAAGAAGCACTAGTCATGGTGATGTGCTTACTCGTTACATAGCCATGATATTAAAAGAAACTTCATAACATTACAGAAATATAGATGGTATCCTCATCGGCATATATGTTCACAAAGCATAGACAGCAACTCACCATGTACTCAAAAACCAATGTCAGGGTCTCCTTCGTCTGAATGATATCGTGTAGCAGCACAATGTTGGCGTGTTTTAGGCCCCTGAGGAGGGAAGCTAAAGAAACAGGGCAGAAAGAAGAGTCAGGCCAAGCAAGGCCTGCTATCCCTGTGAAAGGAAGCACTTTACGGCCATGGATCCTGAGGCAGTGTTGAGACAAGCTTGTTCAATTCAACAATTTGCTTGGAATTTGGAGCTGAGGCAGCAAGGTTTGTGTTCTTCCCAACAGAAGTGACAGGGAAGTTAAAATTATGAGTGCATCCCTCCCCCCTCAGACATGGTCTGCTTTTCTTATTGGTGTTACAAAGTGCAGGTCATGCCCTTGGAGAGGATGAATAGTCGCCTGATAGATTCTAGGACAGGCCAAAGATCAGTACAGGGATGCCAGCATGAAAGAAGACCTCAACGGACTAACTCTAATTTATATTAGAATCCAATCCCATTCTTAAACTCATTGTCCTGGTAGAGTCTCCGTTTCACCCTGGACCACTTTGAAATGCAATGGCGGGGGTGTGGGGGAGACACAATGGGCATTTAAGACTGTTGGCTGGCCTGGCAGGCAGTTGTTATGCACACACACACACACACCCTCCTTTCACCTTAGTGTGGGAAAAGATTAGTGTAGCCCACTGGGACCTCAAGGCAGACTAAAGCACCAGCCTTAGCAATAAATTAAGCAAGCTGTTTTGGATATTACTTTTGTCTGGATCATCTCAAGGTCTGATGGGAATAACAGTTAAGAAAATGAATAGATCAGAGACTTCAAGAGAATGTCAGACTTGTTGTCCAGTACCGTGACTTCTCCTAGCGATCGAAAAGGAGCAGAGGAGAAGGAAGAAAAAAACATCTTCTAAGATTGCAAACTCTTTGGGAAATTCCTGGAGATTTGGGGGGGGGGGGGTGGAGCCTAGGGAAGGAAGGGCTGGGCTGGGATCTCAGTGGAGTATAATGACATAGAGTCCCCTTCCCCTCCAAGTAGCCACTTTCTCCCAGGGATCTGATCTTTGTTATCTAGAGGTCAGCTGTGATTCTGTGAGATCCCCCCCTCCCAATATGAACCCTAGACTATCCTCCAAACCAGCAAATAGTGAAAAATGCAAATATCTTCAAGTGCAAATGACGTCCACATACACTAACCTGTAAATGCTGGCACACGTCCAAGAAACGTATACATAAGAAGGTAAAGGTAGTCCCCTGTGTAAGGACCGAGTCGTTACCGACCCATCGGGTGACATCACATCACAATGTTTTCTTGGCAGGCTTTTCATGGGGTGGTTTGCCATGGCCTTCCCCAGTCATCTACACTTTTTTGGTAGAAAAAGCCCAGGAGGGACTCATTTGCATATTAGGCCACACCTCCAGAGAGAACTGCGCTCCTGCTCAAAAAAAGCCCTGCTTTACCCCAGGCAAATTTGTACATGCTAGATACTTTATCGCACATTTATAAATGCACATAATACTGTGCTGAAAATAGAATGTTTCTTTAAACAAACTAATAAAAGGTTCAAATGGAGATTTGGAAGCTTTACTCATTCCTTAAAAGGAATGTTCTGCTATTCAGATGCTGTGTTCCAGTTCTCCTAGAAAGGCTAATTTCTTCAAAGTCTATGGAGGAAATTCTCTCTATGATGCCTGCCATATCTCAAAGCAGTTTTATCTCCCATTGGAATTCCTCCACTTGGCAGAAGTTGGCTTTACCCTTGACCTATTTCTTTTTTTAAATAACAGGCAACGGTCCAGTGGTTGGCCAGCAGGACTTTGATGTGCAGCTTCTAGCACCTCCTGATTGAAACATCTCAAGCAAGCCCTGATTTGCTCAGTCCAGGCTAGCCAATTTTGTCAGATCTCAGGAGCAAAGCAGGGTCAGCTCTGGTTATTCCTTGGATGGGAGACCACCATGGAAGCCCAAGGCTGCTACGTGGAGGCAGGCAATAGCAAATCACCTCTGAACTCTCTGGCGTTGAAAACCCCGGGGGGGGGGGGGTTAGCAGGAACACACCGGAACACAGTTCTGACTGACTTGGCATCTGGGTGTGGCCTAATATGTAAATGAGTTTCTGCTGGGCTTTTTAGACAAAAAAATCCTATGTGGTGATGTCTGGGGTGTGGCCTAAAATGCAAATGAATTCCTGCTGGGCTTTTTCTACAAAAAAAGTCCTCTGTGAACCATGGTGATGTCAGAGGGTGTGGCCTGATATGCAAATGGATTCCTGCTGGGCTTTTTCTACAAAAAAGTCATCTGTGAAACCATGGTGATGTCAGAGGGTGTGGCCTGATATGCAAATGGATTCCTGCTGGGCTTTTTCTACAAAAAAGTCCTCTGTGAAACCATGGTGATGTCTGGGGTGTGGCCTGATAAGCAAATGAGTTCCTAACAGGCTTTTTCTACAAAAAAGCCCTGGAAAACCCCATGGGGTCACTGTAAGTCAGCTGTGACTTGATGACATAAACCTCCCAGCAAACATGTGCAGATTGACTTACTATACTAAGACCGCTGGCACAGTGTTACATTTTTTAGCACAGTACACAAAATGTGATCTGCCCAGGCTTTCCCAAAGATCCATAAGTGATTTCAGAAGCCAAATGACACATTCAGAAGCCGAATGAAACTCTACTCTCCAGTAATAAAGACAGATGGATTCAGAGACCAATTTCTCACTAGGGTTGTTCCCGGTGGAGAGCCCCTTTGCTCCCAGGGTTTCTCTCGGTTTTTGCCCCAGAGCTGCGAGTTGGTGCACCGCTTTTCCACAGCAAGTGAGATCCTCTTACAAGCGGTTTCTGCTTGCTGCAGAAAAGCAGTGCGCCAACTCGCAGCTCTGGGGCAGCTTGTGCGAAAACCGAGAGAAATGCCAGGGGCAAAAGGGCTCTCCACCTGGAACAAACCCTAATGCGAAATTGGTCACATTCTAGCTGCATCACCAAATTGTGTTAGTCTTTAAGGCGTTCCTGAACTCTGGCTCTTTTCCTCTGAGACAGACAGACTGACATGGCTGCCCATCTTGATCTGTCTCCGTGAATTAATCTGTTATTTTTCCAAAGTCAAAGGGGAAAACATTTTAATTGCAAAAGTTACCGATTAAAACAGTGTGCACATCTTGATTGTGCATGGGTGCTTAATTTTTAAAAAGACAGAAAAAGAGAAAAAGGGAAGAGAAGAGCACTCTACGTTCCCAGGAGCAGTTAATGTTTGCATCCCATACTAGAGGATCTGGGGACAAGTACCCGAATTACCAGCTCTGAGTTTGGAGATACATTACGTTTTGGGGGTGGAGCTTGGGGAGGGCAGGGTATAAGGCCATAGGGTCCAGCTGCCTTCTTCTCCACGGGAATTGATTGCCATAGTCTGGAGATTAGTTGCAATTCTGGAAGACTGCCAGGCCCCACCTGGAGGTTGGCAACCCTGCCCAGTACTAAAGGCTGATTTGTACAATGAGGCCCTGGCACAGATTAAGCTCTGGATCAGGGGTGACCAAACTTGATCAACGTAAGAGTCACACAGAATAATCATTGGAGGTTTAAGAGCTGCAAGAAATGAATGCCAGATGTTTGAGAGTCACAAGAAGGAAGGAAGGAAGGAAGGAGGGAAGGAGGGGAGGAGGGAAGGAAGGAAGGAAGGAGGGAAGGAAGGAAGGAAGGAAGGAGGGAAGGAGGGAAGGAAGGAAGGAAGGAAGGAAGGAAGGAAGGAAGGAAGGAAGGAAGGAAGGAAGGAAGGAAGGAAGGAAGGAAGGAAGGAAGGAAGGAAGGAAGGAAGGCAAATAGATGAGGGGAGGGGGCATGGAAGGAAAGCAACTTTAACTTTAAATGCATTCTCCAAGCCACTCCAAGCCATTCTCCATTTAAATAGACAAATGCCTTCTCAAGCTGTCTGATGGGGGCTTTGAGAGTGTGAAAGAGCCACATGTAGCTCCCCAGCTGCAGTTTGGCCACCTCTGCCCTGGATCCGTTTTCCATTTCTTACCTTCTCTTATAGTTGTAAAAGGCATTCCTTCCTCAGTCTTCAGTCGGATGACTTTCAAAGCTACCAACTGGCCATAAATCCTAATGGGACAGAGGACAATGAGATGCATGTGAGATCCAAAGTTGCCAAGGCTAGATAGGGTTGACAAGTCAAGAAATATCTGGGGACTTCGGAGCTGGAGCCAGGAGACTTTTGGGGGTGGAACCAGGAGCAAGGGTGTGCGAAGCAGGACTGAACTCCAAAAGGAGTTCTGACCATCACATTTAAAGGGATTGTGCTCCTTTTAAATGCCTTCCTTCCATAGGAAATAATGAAGGGTAGGGGCATCTTCTTTGGGAGTGCATAGAATTGGACCCCCTGGTCCAATCGTTTTGAAACTTGGGAAGTGTTTTGAGGAGAGGCTCTTAATGCTATGCTGAAATTTTGGTGGCTCTATCTAAAAAAAAAAAAAACAGCCCCTCTGGAGCCCCAGATACTTGTGGATCAATTCTCCATTATACCCTATGGGAATCGATCTCCATAGGGAATAATGGAGTGGCCAGAAGACATTTCCTTCCCCCCCCGCCCGCTTTCTGATGACCCTGCGGCAGGGAGAGGCCTCCAAACCGGGGGTCCCCTGCCCCCACCTGGGGATTGGCAACCCTACATGGCTACCACAAATACTTAATTTATTTGTTTCATTCATGCCCTGCCTTTCTCCCCAATGCGGACCTAAAGCAGGCTCACATCATCCCCTTGCCCTTTTTATCCTCACCTTCCCTGTCAGGTAGGTTAGGCTGGGAGATCATGACTGGTCCAAGGTCACCCACTGAGCTTCCATGGCAGAATGGGGGTTCAAACCTGGTCTCCCAGATATTAGTTGGATGCTCTAACCACTACATCACACCTGCTCTCCTGTATAGTCTGTGAATCAGCCTTCAATTAATTGTGGCAATCACTGTGTGATGCACTGAATAACCACCATGGGCTCAACCAGTACAATTTGGTATAGTGGTTAAGTGCATGGACTATTATCTGGGAGAACCAGGTTTGATTCCCCACTCCTCCACTTGCAGCTGCTGGAATGGCCTCGGGTCAGCCATAGCTCTCGTAGGAGTTGTCCTTGAAAGGGCAGCTGTTCTAAGAGCTCTCTCAGTCTCACCTACCTCACAGGGTGTTTGTTTGGGGGGAGGGGGGGGGAGGTAAAGGAGATTGTGACCGCTCTGAGATTCAGAGTATAGGGCAGGATATAAATCCAATATCTTCTAAATTATTTCCTGTACAAAAGTTTCACCTGCTGATCCCCTTGTATACTGTAGAGTGAGAACCTTCATTCAGCTTCTCAAGATTCAGGTAGGATGCAGCATTTCCAAATGGGAGGGCCCTTCTTTGCTTACATGTGTTGAGAGGAACACAAAATAAAGAAATAGGAATTTGTTATTGAATCATTTTTTCAGTTTATACAGCAGTAACTTTTGAAGTTATATGAAACACTTCATCTAGAAAAGCGAAGAGGCAGATAACACACACCAGATTGAAAGATATTTAGCCATTCATTTATTTGTTTATCAAATAAAAGGCAAAAGGGACACATGCTTTCTTCCTTGTATCTGATCTTCCAAATTGGCTTTATTTATCACTAAGGGGAAAATCCACGCTTGGAGGAACTCTCCTATTTACATACACTTCACATGTTCCAGGGCTGAGATCAATAACTGGAATTAGTTTTTGTGACTGAAGTAGGAATGCCAGCCTCTAGGCAGGGTGTGGAGGAGTGGGATGTTATTCACAATTATCTGCTGCAGTCACTGGAAGCAGGGCTTTTTGTGAGCAGGGACGCACAGGAACGCAGTTCCGGCTGGCTTGATGTCAGGGGGTGTGGCCTAATATGGAAATGAGTCCCTGCTGGGCTTTTTCAGCAAAAAAAGCCCTGTGTGCATCAATGGTGACATCAGGAGGTGTGGCCTAATATACAAACGAGTTCCTGGTGGGCTTTTTCTACCAAAAAAGCCCTGACTGGAAGTATCTGCCTGTATGAATACACATTCATATCTGAGATTCCAACATCCAGTCCTGAAAATGCTACTCAAAGAACTGGTCACAAGCAGACAATTAGGGCTGTCAACCTCCAGGTGATGGCTGGAGTTTTCCTGGTATTACAACTGATCTCCAGGCGACAAGAATCAGTTCACCTGGAGAAAACGGCCACATTGGAAGGCAGACTGTATGTGGCATTATTCTCTATGGCAGGGGTGGCCAACGGTAGCTCTCCAGATGTTTTTTGCCTACAACTCCCATCAGCCCCAGCCGTTGGCCATTGGGAGTTGTAGGCAAGAAACATCTGGAGAGCTACCGTTGGCCATCCCTGCTCTTTGATGCTCTCCCCTCCCCAAACCCTGTCCTCCTCAAGCTCCACCCCCAAAATCTTCAGGCATTTCCCAACCTGGAGCTGGCAGCCCTACATTCATGCTATTATTTCACAGGTGGGCAACACTGAAGCTCGGAGCTAAGTGGCTATTCCTGTATTTGGTTTTCAAGGACAACAACATGTGTCACAGTCTTGTTTGTGTTTTCACTAGAGACATGCTGTTATGTAGGTGAAGGCATGCCTGGACACGTTGGTTGTTGTGTCCTGAGCTTGAGGCGCAACACAGTAGACTGAGAAGACCCAAAGGCCTACATCCCGATTGGCTGCATAATTCAAACTGGTCAATCGGGAGGCAGTATCAGAGGATCTTAGGATCTGCCAATGAGGATGCATATTCTAATGAAGGATCCAAAAAGGGTACAATCACGGGATGTTTCCTGCTTCCTGCGGGCTGGGTTTCCCCAGACCCAACTCTATATATTGCCACATGCTCTGAGTGCTTGCCAGTTGTTTGTAAAGATGCTGTATCACTAATAAAGAGCTTGATCACTATGTAACGAGCCTCCTCATGCAACAAACCCAGTATTTAACACATGCCATTATTAAAGGTCAGCCAGCTAGATGAGCCGCCATAGCAGGCTTTTACAGAGGTAGGAACATCCCAGAAAGCATGTTTGATGTCCCTCCTAGAAGTAAAATCCATACCTAATCTGAGGAGAGCCCTTTGCTTGCTCAAGGGGACACGCCTTACAGAAAAAAATGGTTTTTTAGAAAATGGTTTTTGAGGTTAGAAAGTTTTTTGAACACTGCCTTGAAAGGCAGGAATCCAAATGTGACAAATTCTTTTCTGTAGACTTGAAATTAAGAACATAAGAGAAGCCATCTTGGATCAGGCCAATGGCCCATCCAGTCCAGCACCCTGTGTCACACAGTGGCCAAAAAAAACCCCAAGTGCCATCAGGAGGTTCACAAGTAGGGCTAGAAGCCCTTCCACTTTGCACCCCACCCCCAAGCACCAAGAATACAGAGCATCACTGCCCCAGACAGAGAGTTCCAACAATATGCTGTGGCTAATAGCCACTGATGGACCTCTGCTCCATATGCTTATCCAATCCCCTCTTGAAGCTGTCTATGCTTGTAGCCGCCACCATCTCCTGTGGCAGTGAATTCCACATGTTAATCACCCTTTGGGTGAAGAAAGACTTCCTTTTATCCGTTCTAACCCGACTGCTCAGCAATTTCATTGAATGCCCACGAGATCTTGCATTGTGAGAAAGGGAGAAAAGTACTTCTTTCTCTACTTTCTCCATCCCATGCATAATCTTGTAAACCTCTATCATGTCACCCCGCAGTCGACGTTTCTTCAAGCTAAAGAGCCCCAAGCGTTTTAACCTTTCTTCATAGGGAAAGTGTTCCAAACCTTTAATCATTCTAGTTGCCCTTTTCTGGACTTTTTCCAATGCTATAATATCCTTTTTGAGGTGCAGTGACCAGAATTGTACACAGTACTCCAAATGAGGCCGCATCATAGATTTATACAGAAAATTAAAAATTTTCTTTTCATTCTGAATGAAGAGTAGGCAGGGCAGGCCCTAGACTGTCTGGCACCCTAGGCAAGACTAAATTCTAGTGCCCCCCCCCCACTGATAATGTCACCAAGTCACATGGGGGGGTGCCCGATTCACTGGTCCCAGAAGGCTGGCACCCTAGGCAGTCGCCTAGTTTGCCAAGTGGTAGGGCCGGCCCTGAGAGTAGGAATGTGCATTTGTTTATTAATACACTATTTAAAAGTCCCACTTGTTTTTTATTTTCTTACAGCAAACACTGATGGGGAAATCAACAATATTCATCCACTTAGTTCATGTTTGTTTATCGGTTATTACTGTGCCTTGTGGACTGGTTCAGAGTTCCACAGGTCAGAGGGACAACAGGAGAGTTAGAAGCTAATGAATGGCAGGGAACTTAATCATCAAGTCAAAAAACCATCAAGTAGCAGCAGGAGAGAATTGTGCTGATAGATCTTTGCTTCCACCAATCATGAGGGGCCTAGGCTTTCGTGGCTCTGTATATGCAATGGTTACTGTTTTCCTGTGGTTATTCTGGAAGAAGGAAGAGGAAGATATTGAATTTATACCCCGCCCTTCACTCAGAGTCTCAGAGCAGCTTATTATTTCCCTTCCTCTCCCCACAACAGACATCCTGAAGAAGAAGAAGAAGAAGATGATGATGATGATGATATTGGATTTATATCCTGCCCTCCACTCCGAATCTCAGAGTCTTAGAGCAGCTCACAATCTCCTTTATCTTCCTCCGCCACAACAGATACCCTGTGAGGTGGGTGGAGCTGAGAGGGCTCTCACAGCAGCTGCCCTTTCAAGAACAACTCCTGTGAGAGCTATGGCTGACCCAAGGCCATTCCAGCAGCTGCAAGTGGAGGAGTGGGGAATCAAACCCGGTTCTCCCAGATAAGAGTCCTCACACTTAACCACTACACCGAACTGGCTTCTCTTTCAGAGAACAGCTCTGAAAGAACTTGTGACTGACCCAAGGTCACCCAGCAGCTGCATGTGGAGGAGTGGGGGATCCAACCCAGTTCTCCAGATTAGAGTCCACAGCTCTTAACTACTACACCAAACTGGCTCAACAAGATTTTGGAAGGGGGGACAATGTCCTTCTAGAAGCACAGCAGGCTCTCTTCTCTTGGTCTGCAAACAGTTCTTCTTGGCAGCTTGGAACTATGACTCTTGGGCCAAGAACACTTTGGTTCACGTTCCTGGCCGCACCTAGGTCTTAAGTACCTGTGACAGAGGAGGAACAAACTCAGCCAGATCTTCATCAGTTATTAACGACTGGGTAGCAGGATCTTCCTCCCCTGCAACTGGTAAACAAGTCTTGAGATACTGCAATCTAAGCAGGATACCCGTTGATTGAAAGCAGACGTTGAGTTATGTAAGAAGAGGAATTTGCCAAGAACTGAAAACATTTAGGGATGACTCAGTAACTGGGTGATGTCCAGTTTGGCCAGAACTTTATAAACTACTCTAGAAGATATTAATAATCTACTCCAGTAAACAGGTGTTTCTCTCCTGACTGGATGTCAAACTGGTACGGCAATGATAATGAGAGGGACTGTGCTAGGGTTGCCAATTGGGGGCAGGGGACCCCCTGATTTGGAGGCCCTCCCCCCACTTCAGGGTCATCAGAAAGCGGGGGTGGGGGGAGGGAAATGTCTGCTGGGCACTCCATTATACCATAGTAATGGAGAATTGATTTGCGGGTATCTGGGGCTCAGGGGAGGGGGGTGTTTTTCGAGGTAGAGGCACCAAATCTGCAGCATAGCATCCAATGCCTCTCCTCAAAAGACCCTGATCACTTTGTATAATGCAGACTTAGCATTGAAGCGCTGTATTCATAATGATGATATATTAACTGTGAGACTGCTTTGTTAGCTTTGAAGCTGACATTTATGAATGACACACAGTCTTTGAAAATTGTTCTGTGTATTTCAATAAAGCAGAAGATAGTTAAGAACACTGAGTTTATATCTGATTTGCTTCCTAGCATTCATTCTCCCACTTCAAAGATCCTTTGGAGTTCCTTCATAGAACTAAAATCGTGTTTACCATATAACCTCACAGTTTCTCAGTACTGAATGTCATATTGTTATTTGCATTTATACACTTGATAATTTTCTATGCAGCATTTTGGCTGTTTCTCCACAATACCATATTGCTATTTCAGCACGGTTGGCTATGAAATGCTGTGATTCATATAATCAGGGCTTTCTTTGAGCAGGAACGCACAGGGGGGGCAGTTCCGGCTGGCTTGGTGTCAGGGGGTGTGGCCTAATATGCAAATACGTTTCTGCTGAGCTTTTCCTGCACAAAAGCCGTGTGAAATAGTGATATCAGGAGGTGTGGCCTAATATGTAAATCAGTTCCTGCTGGGCTTTTTCGACAACAAAAGCCCTGCATATAATCTAATTTTAGTCCACTGCCAACTGCTCCAAGCCTTTGGGATTGGCTTAGATATGCATTCAGATCCAGAAATGACATTAAAGACTGGGACACAGTCACTTACCCACTGGAATCTCTCAGCAAAATCCTGATCCTGGGAGGGGGTGCTGAAACGGCGTTGCTTTATGCTTCTGCCTTTTTTAATCTGGAGCGTATGGAACCATTGTGGATCTGAAGAATTCTTAGGCAATGATGTTCTGTGTGGCTCTGTTAACTGGCGGGGAGAAAAGGATCCAAATTTAGGGCAATTATATCTATTGTCATAACCTCATCTTCAAATTCAGACTTCAGTTTATTAACTGTTTCCAGATGTCCATTCGGGGTTTCTGCAGCTTCCCTGGAATCAGCCGGAACTGCAAGATAGACATTTCCAGTGTTCCCTTTAAGCTGAGTTAGTGTGAGCTAGCTCACGGTTTTTGTCAGCTCAGGAAGGTAGCCCCAGAACATACTAATTTATGCAGTAGCTCACAATTTTAATGCCAGTAGCTCACAAAGTGGAATTTTTGCTCACAAGACTTCTCAGCTTAGAGGGAACGTTGGCCATGTCACCCGCATATTGGCTAAAACCCAAGGCAGGACTGGAAGTACTGCAAAATGGTGCCTTGAAGTTGTCAAATCACCTTGCTCAAGAAGAGAACATTTGAGACTGGTTGATAATTATTGAGACATCTTGGGTTTAGGGTGGACTTCTTTAGAAGTGGATGCACCACAGCCTGTTTCAAGGTGGGGGTGACAACATACTATCTCAAGGAAGCATTAACTGCCTCTCAAACCAGTTCTTCCCTAGGGTGGCCAACCTCCAGGTGGAGCCTGGAGACCTGTAGTTACAATGAATGCTCTGGAGGGCAGACTCTATACCATTTTCCCTGCTAAGGTCCCCCTCCCTTCAAGCTCCACTCCCAAATCTTTAGGAATTTCTCAACCCAGAGTTGGCAGCCCTGCACATGGGAGATTCAAGAGCCAGGAATGGCAAGGATCATATATGCAGATGATAGGCCTCACACTTCCGAGGATCCTGTTCACATGGATAGGAACCCTGTCCCTGCTAATATGGAGTCCAAAACAATACTGCATTGGTTTGTGAATTTCAGAAGTATATCATTCTGCCCACTCATCTGACAAAAATAACACAGAAAGGCCAAAGATTTGATTAAAAATTGTCTGTTAGTGTATGAAAGCCCCTTCCTTCAGAGGCCCACTAACACCAAGTACCTTCCAGAAGCAATGCAAGACATTTCATTTATTCAAGAATGTTCTAGCCATGATGATACTGGTAATTCTTTCTTCTATAAGTCTCTTATTTATTAAATGCTGTTATCCAGGGCTTTTTTGGTAGAGAAAGCCCAGCAGGAACTCATTTGCATGTTAGGCCACACTCCTTGACATTACCATTGTTTCAGCACGAACTCATTAGACCACACCCCCTGACACCAAGCCAGCCAGAACTGTGTTCCTGTGCATTCCTGCTCAAAAAAAGCCCTCCTGTTATCAATACTTAAATCAATTCAAAGGAGCCCCAAGGTACAGAGTGGTAAAAGCTGCAGTATTGCAGTCCAAGCTCTCTGCTCACAACCTGAGTTTGATCTCAGCGGAAGCTGCGTTCAGGTAGCCAGCTCAAGATTGACTCATCCTTCCGAGGTCAGTAAAATGAGTACCCAGCTTGCTGGGGTGGGGGGGGGGGGAAGTGTAGATGACTGAGGAAGGCAATGGCAAACCACCCATTAAAAAGGCTGCTGTGAAAACGTCATGATGCGATGTCACACCAGAGTCAGAAATGACTGGTGCTTGCACAGGGGACTAGCTTTTAACCTAGTCAGTCTTCAGTGCCAGAGCATATAACAATTAATCCTTAAGAAACAAATGCATGGATAACACGTCAGCAACCTTAGGAGTGAACTGGTCTAAAAATATAACGGCTTTGCTGTATGAACGCCTTCTGAAAGGACTTGTGGGAAAACTTCAATGGAACTAAGTTGGTTGAGAGTAGAAAATTCCAGCGATACCTTACTTTCACAAATATTTCTAATTTGGGGAAACTAATATTGCTACTGAGACTCTAATCTGGAAATCTCTGTTATCTTCTATGGAGAATTTGGATGTTATCCCAAAAGAACACAAGATTTCAGCGTCTGGGTAGAGTATATTACCTACCTTCCCAAAAGACTCTGCTCCGTTAGGCCGAATCGTGCCTTGCAGTGATGAATCTTCAGTCTCTTTGCAGCAAAGTCTGCACCAAGGACTGAAGGCATTTCTACAGAGAACTTCTCCCATATTGTCCTGCAATCCTACTGCCAGATCTTTTCCCTCCCTGTTATGACTGTTTCCTCAGTTTGCCAGAGAAACTAGAAATGCATGAATGTGCATATGACTTGGATGAGGTCTCTGTCCCAAGTCCCATGACTTTTTTTCTCCACATTCCCAGTTTCAAACTTACCCAAATACAGAAAGCTTCTTATAAGGCATTTATTAAGGTCCTCATGAGTTCTCAAGGATCAGCAATCCCCAACTCAGTCACATGATGCCAAAGAAACCACAGATCCCCCCCCCCATCATCTGCTTGCTACCTTGTTTCCTGACCTTCCATAATCCTTGGCCCACATTCATATTCATACGTCTTCTTCTGTCATCTTTCTTATTCCTACCTTCCATTTCCTCTCGAGTCACTCTGTCCTTCATTACTAGCTTACACCAGCTTTTTAGGTGCGCTCAGGGCTTTTTTTGAGCAGGAATGCACAGGAACACAGTTTTAACTGGCTTGGTGTCAGGGGTGTGGCCTAATATGCAAATGAGTTCCTGCTGGGCCTTTTCTGGCAAAAAAGCCCTGTGCAAAACAACGATGATGTCAGAGGGCAGGGCTTAATATGCAAATAAGTTCCTGCTGGGCTTTTTATAGCAAAAAAGCCCTGGGTGTGCTAATGTAAATCAAGAGTCCAGAAGGACTTTAAAGAGTAACAAAATTTGTGGTAGGGCATGAGCTTTTGTGAGTCACTGCTCATTTCTTCAGACACAGATAGAGTGTGAGTCCATCTGTGATAGGGAGAGAGAGAGAGAGAGAGAGATTGTGCTGTTGTGATGGTGTCAGCAAACTTATGTACATTGGTTTATATAATTCATCATGTTGACACAGAGCTCAAAATTAAGTTTTCATTTTTCATATTTCATTTTATACCCATGCAAAATAAAATTTGAGTGTGTTTCTTTTTTAGGGTTGCCAGCTTCAAGTTACCTGGAAATTTGAGGGTGGAGCTTGGGAGAGTGGGGTTTCAGAAGGGGAGAGACCTCAGTTGGGTATAATGCCATTTAGTCCACCATCTTCTCCAGCAGAAGTGGAACAATTTTTTTAAATAAATACAAAATATATAAATAAGCGATTTATGTGACCTGGAGATCAGCTGTAATTCCTGGAGACCTTCAGCCCCCATCTGGAGGCTGGCAACCCTAGCACAAACTGATATTTTGCCTTTTGTTGTGCTATAATGTTTTCCCTTGCACATGATGTACATGGAATATGAACACATGAAATACTTTTGATCCTAGCGTGTCGAAGTGCAGGGAGATGCAACAAACCCTGCTCAGATTATCACCTTCCATGATTTCTCGCTTCACAAAATAACAAGGAGCAATAATGAACAATCCTAGATGACAGCAATGATACCATAAAAATATTGCCCACAATCCTAAACAGATTTACTGATTAATTGAAGTCAATGAACCTAGAAGGGTACAATTCCGTGTAGGGCTTCACTGTTTGCTGACAGGAAAAGATGAGCACCGACTGAAGACCTACCAGGTTTTCTGCATCACAACCTTAAGCCAGTTTAAAACTGCTATGACTTTCTCTGGGCAGCTATGGAGACTGCAACGGGGGAGGTGGGGGTGTTAAATGCTGAGATTCGTCTACATCATGCTGCATCACAAAATTCTGTTGTGGGGTGGTTGCTCATTTGGCAGGCGTGAAAATCACATTGCTTTGAAAGTGGCTTAAGTTTTGTACTGAAGTCCAACCTCAAGCCACAGGTAAATGGAAAGCATTGAGTGAGTAGCCTTGCATCAATCTGAATCCAGCAGCACCTTAAACACCAACAAAATTGTACAGGGCATAAGCTTTCGTGAGCCAAAGCTCACTTCTTCAGGTGAAAGGAAGCTCCTTCTTCAGACTAGGATTGATAGGTACTCTTTTTTTATTCCCCAGCAGAGATGAATACAAGATGTGGTGCTTGACCTCTGTGAACTATAGCGGCACAATACTTTGCAGCTATCTTCCATCTACCAAAATGGCTCCTGTCATGAAATGGTCTGGAGGTGCTTCTTGTTTTTCTACAGCCATTTTAGTCACCGTAACAGCAACATTCCTTTCTGAAGTCCAACTATGAGGTACAGGTAAAAAGGAAGTATCTGGTGAGTAGCCATGCGTAAATCTGTGTCCAGTAGCACGTTAAAGACCAACAAAATTGTCCAGGGCGTAAGCTTTCGTGAGCTGAAGAAAGCTCACCTTTTCAGGTGAAAGGAAAACACTTTTTCTGGGCAGGACTGATAGGTACTCTTTTTTTATTCTCTAGCAGAGATAGCATTGCCAGCTGGTTCTTTCTGACAACCAGCAGGGGGCGGGTGTTGCCAGCAGCGTTCCCTCTGAATTGAGTTAGTGTGAGCTTGCTCATCTTTTTTGCCTCTGGCTCACACATTTTTGTCAACTCAGGAAAAATGGCCCTAAAGCAAACTAATGTATTCAGAAGTTCCCAACTTTAATGAAATAGCTCACAAAGCAGAATTTTTGCTCACAAGACTCCACAGCTTAGAGGGAGTATTGGTTGCCAGTTTCTGGTTAGGAAACACCTGGAGACTTGGGGGTGCAGCCTGGGGAGGACAGGGGCCTCAGTGAGGTACAATGCCATGGTGCTGACCCTCCAAAGCATTCATTTTCTCAGGAGAGCTGATCTGTGCAATCTGGAGATGAGCTGTAATTCCAGGAGATCCCCAAGTTCCACCTGGAGTTTGGCATCTCAAAGATGTGTTCCTCAACCCTCTGTACTGTATGCCTTTCGGCTTTCTTCCATCCTCCCAAACGCCTCCTGTCATGGATCCATCTAAAGCAGGGGTGGCCAAACTGTGGCTTGGGAGACACATGTGGCTCTTTCACATATATTGTGCGGCTCTTGAAGCCCCCACTGACCAGCTGGAGGAAGGCATTTTTCTTTTTAAATCACTGCTCCAGCCAGCAGCTGGGAGAATGCATTGAAAGTTAAAGTTGCTTTCTTTCCACCTCTCCCCCTCCTCCATCTATTTTCCTTCCTTCCTACATAAGAGAAGCCATGTTGGATCAGGCCAATGGCCCATCCAGTCCAATACTCTGTGTCACACAGTGACCAAAAAAAAAAAAAAAAAAAACCCAAGTGCCATCAGGAGGTTCACAAGTAGGGCTAGAAGCCCTTCCACTTTGCCTCCCACCCAAGCACCAAGAATACAGAGCATAACTGCCCTGGACAGTTCCAATAATATACTGTGGCTAATAGCCACTGATGGACCTCTGCTCCATATTTTTATCCAACCCCCTCTTGAAACTGTCTATGCTTGTAGCCGCCGCCACCTCCTGTGGCAGTGAATTCCACATGTTAATCACCCTTTGGGTGAAGAAGTACTTCCTTTTATCCATTTTAACCCGACTGCTCAGCAATTTCATTGAATGCCCACGAGTTTTTGTATTGTGAGAAAGGAAGAGAAGTACTGCTTTCTCTACTTTCTCCATCCCATGCATAATCTTGTAAACCTCTATTATGTCACCCCGCAGTCGACGTTTCTCCAAGCTAAAGAGCCTGAAGAGTTTTAACCTTTCTTCATAGGGAAAGTGTTCCAAACCTTTAATCATTCTAGTAGCCCTTTTCTGGACTTTTTCCAATGCTATAATATCCTTTTTGAGGTGCGGTGACCAGAATTGTACACAGTATTCCAAATGAGACCGCACCATCGATTTATACAGGGGCATTATGATACTGGCTGATTTGTTTTCAGTTCCCTTCCTAATAATTCCCAGCATGGCGTTGGCCTTTTTTATTGCAATCGCACATTGTCTTGACATTTTCAGTGAGTTATCTACCACAACCCCAAGGTCTCTCTCTTGATCACTCTGCCAGTTCTCACCCCATCAACTTGTATTTGTAGCTGGGATTCTTGGCCCCAATGTGCATTACTTTGCACTTGGCCACATTAAACTTCATCTGCCACGTTGACGCCCACTCACCCAGCCTCAACAGATCCCTTTGGAGTGCCTCACAATCCTCTCTGGTTCTCACCACCCTGAACAATTTAGTGTCATCTGCAAACTTGGCCACTTCACTGCTTACTCCGAACTCCAAATCATTAATGAACAAGTTAAAGAGCATGGGACCCAGTACTGAGCCTTGCGGCACCCCACTGCTTACCATCCTCCACTGTGAAGACTGCCCATTTATACTCACTCTCTGTTTCCTATTCTTGAGCCAGTTTTTGATCCACAAGAGGACCTGTCCTTTTACTCCATGACTCTTAGGAGCCTTTGATGAGGAACTTTATCAAAAGCTTTCTGGAAGTCAAGGTAAACAACATTTATTGGGTCTCCTTTGTCCACGTTTGTTCACCCCCCTCAAAGACCTGTAACAGGTTGGATCCAAGCAGGCAGCCGTGTTGGTCTGAAGCAGTTGAACAAAGCAGGAGTCAAGTTTCACCTTTAAGACCAACCAATTTTTATTTAGAACGTAAGCTTTCGTGTGCTCTTAAGCACACTTCATGAAGTGTGCTTAAGAGTACACGAAAGCTTACGTTCTAAATAAAAACCGGTTGGCCTTAAAGGTGCACTTGACTCCTGCTTTGTGTAGCAGGTTAGTGAGGCAAGATCTTCCCTTACAGATCTTGATAATGTTGAGTCTTCCTCAATAACTTGTGTCCTTCCATGCTCATGTCTTGCGGCTCTCAAACATTTGACATTTATTCTATTTGGCTCTTATGTTAAGCAAGTTTGGCCAGCCCTGGTCTAAAGGTTCTTCTTGTTTTTCCTGCAGCCCTTTTAAATCATCCTCAAAGTGACATCCGTTTCCTTAGCTTCAACCGCTTGGGAGCCGTCTCAGCTCACTCGAGCTCTGGCAGAGGCCCAAAACCAGGCCCGCCAAGGCAGGCAGGGTTCTTGACAGCTAACCGCCACCCTGCCTGACAACAACCAGCCAGTCGCGTCGCGAACTGAGAAGCGACCGTTTTCCCGCCACGCCGCACTGACAGAAATTGGGCTTTTCCTCAACGCTCTTTCCATAAGTTTGTCCCACTCGAGGACCCGTCTTCTCGCTCAACTCTCCCTATTCCCCCTCCCCCCTATGTTTTTTCCCCTGGCCTCTTCACCGCCAGAGGCTGACGGGGTAGCCCCTCCCACATAGACCAATAGGGCCCGCCTCTTTTTCCTTCCTCCTTATGTGAATCAGCTGATTTGAGCGTCCTTAGAAGCCGGCGGAGGAGCTTGGCGGTTAAAGCGAGGGCGCGCGGGGCTGCAGGTGAGACTGGGGGAAGGGCTGGGAAAAGAGGAGGGGGGAGCGCAGAAGAGCGGGACGAGCTCTGGGTTTCCAACGGTCCCAACTGCCAATCGCCTCCTCCGCTGTCCCCCCCCCTCCCGCGCGGTGTTGGGGAGCGAGTAGGGAGCCCCAACTGGAGAGTGAAACTTCAGTCACGTGCTTCTCTCGGGGAGGGGGGGCGGCTCGTCCATGGAACAGCCTCACCTGCATGTCGTCATCGCTGCTGTCAGCATATTGGCTGGCACTCTGAGGGCTGCTCTCTCTGTCTCCTCAGCCAGCCCTACTACCAGTGTTTCTAAGCTGATTTAGCTCACAGATTTTTAGCCTCCAGCTCACACATTTTTGTCTTAGCTCAGGAAGGATGGCCCTAGAGCACACTCATTGATGCAGTCACTCACAGCTTGAATGCCAATAGCTCACAAACAGTGTTCCCTCTAAGCTGAGTTAGCATGAGCTAGCTCACCAATTTTTAGCTTCCAGCTCACACATTTTTGTCTTAGCTCAGGAAGGATGACCCCAGAGCACACTAATTTATGCAGTAGCTCACAACTTGAATGCCAGTAGCTCACAAAGTAGAATTTTTGCTCACAAGACTCTTCAGTTTAGAGGGAACATTGCCTCAGCGACATTATCAAAATCTGTCAGTCCGCCTGTATTAGTAAGAAAAGAGCAAGAGAGTCCAGGAGCGCCTGAAAGAATAACAAAATTTGTAGCAGGGTAAAATGAGTATCCAGCTTGCTGGGAGGAAAGTGTAGATGACTGGGGAAGGCAATGGCCCACCACCCCGTAAAAAGTCTGCCGTGAAAACATTGTGAAAGCAACATCACCCCAGAGTCGGAAATGACTGGTGTTTACACAGGGGATTACCTTTACCTTTTTAGGAGCTTTTGTGAGTCGCTGCTGCTCACTTCTTCATTTTCCAGTAATCTAAAGAAGTCAGCATGCGACTCTTGAAAGGTCATAGCTTGCCACACATTTTGTTAGTCTTTAAGGCACTCCGGGACATAGATGGAACTCTGTCTGAGGCAAGCGATACTCTGTATTCTTGGTGTTTGTGGGGGCAACAGTGGGGGGGGGGGCTTCTAGTGTCCTGACCCCACTAGTGGACCTCCTGATGACACCAGGGTTTTTTGGCTGTTGTGTTGGGTTGGATGGGCCACTGGCCTGATCCAACATTCTTACGATGTTGTGTGTGTGTGTGTGTCAAGTCCCAATGGTCAGGCTCTCCCACCTTCCTTTATTTTCCTTTAACCTGTCACAAAAATGCCTACCCTGCAAGGATTTTGTCATTTGATTCCTCTTGTTGGAGGAGAATGCACATGCGCCGTGAAAATGTTGCTTGGTTTCTTTTCACTGTCCCCTAACAGTTGTATGTCAAGCTGGAGACGAGGCTTCAACTGACTGCAGATATGAGCTTGATTTATGAAGCAGGTGTATGTTTCCAAAGGTAGTCTTGTTTGTCAGATATAGATAGATATGCATGCTTTGAGCAGCATGCTTGTTTGTGAGCACTGACAGTGCCAGTTATGGCTCTGCCGTAGCTGTAGGTGAAAGCAAAGTAGTAATTGCATATTACTTGTCGCTTTTGTCTCCCCACCCCACCCCTCATCAGACTAGGATTGCTAGCTGCCTGAAGAAAAAAAAATGTTCTCCCCCTTTAATAGAGGGCTAATGAGATGTTATTTCCTGGACAATGTTAATTATCCCTTTGTGATGAAGAGCTTCAGCTGCCCCATTTTCACATGCTAAGCTTTTATTAAAAGGATGGGACATTTTTCTCCAGGCCTGTTGGCAACTGTACATAGGTCAAACATATTTGGCAGTGTGGTGTAGGCTTCCCCAGCAAGGACGAATTCTGCCAAAGTATCAACAGGTGTGGTCAGGTCCTTTACCAGCAGTGCCTGAGGGCCTTTCCAAATTGGAACTTATTTTTCCATTAGGACTGTTTGCTATTTTACTGAGAGTAACAAGAATGGATGATATCTCTCTGCCCCCGCTTAATAAAATGAGGTGAGGCCAGACTTACTGCCAAGGGGATACCCCATTGCCAATATAATATCAGGGGTGGCCAATGGTAGCTCTCTATATGTTTTTTGCCTACAACTCCCATCAGCCCCAGCCAGCACGGCCGATGGCTGGAGCTGATGGGAGTTGTAGGCAAAAAACATCTGGAGAGCTACCATTGGCCACCTGTGCAATATATAATTTACATGGCTGACTACTAGGTATAGATGGAGCTCTTTGAATTCTCCTCAGCTGACTGACTGGATTGAAAACCTAGATATTAGTATTCAAGGGGATTGCCCAATTGGTCTGCATATCCATTGTATCAACTTGGTTACATATTTTATATATAACTCTTCCAGATGATAAATACTAGATATAGTTTCCAAAGAGAGAATGCATTCGAAGAGAAAGTAGTACAAAATTCAGAATCTGAAATGGCGTAACTGAACAGGGACCGGGTCTTTAGACCGTGACACCATGGATGCCATATAGCAGGGGTGTCAAACATGCAGTTTGGGGGCCGAATCAGACCCCCGGAGGCCTCCTATCAGGCTCCCGAGCAACTGGCTGTCATCTTGCTTCCTTCTGCATATCTCCCATGGGAGAGATACAAAGAAAGCATCTTTAAGACCAACAAGTGCTAACGTTTTAAGCATGTTTAATTTTTTTTTAAATATATATTTGTGTTTGTCTGTGTTCTTTATTAGATTTATATCTCTGCTACATAATCTTAAATAGGTAAACACATGGCCTGGCCCAACATAGCCCAGCCCAACAAGGTCTCATTTATGTCAGATCCGGCCCTCATAACAAATGAGTTCGACATCCCTGCCATATAGCATGGTGGTGCTTTGCTCTGTGATTCAGGGGGACATCACAGTGTCCATCAACTTAAAAGAGCTACATTTACTTCCAGCTGTAGTATCAGTCCTGCGCATCAGGGAAGTTCGCAGCTTACCCTTTAGTCTGACAGTACCTGTTTCAAGGCGGAAACTACCTGCCAACCACAAGGCCTGCCAGGTAAGTGTTTTCAGGGCCGGCCCTGCCGCTAGGCAAACTAGGTGATTGCCTAGGGTGCCAGCCTTCTGTGATGTTATGGGGGGGGGGGACGGGACTCAGTGATGTTATCGTGGGGGGGAGGGCACCAGAAGTTAGCCTTGTCTAGGGCCAGCCCTGAGCATCTTGCTTGCTTACCTGAAACATGGGGCAGGTGTCATGTTGGGAATGGTGCTGACAACAGCCACAGGTGTCATGGCAAAGGGCCACGTCTGACTCACGAACTACAGAGTGTTGATTTAGCAGCTGAGTCCGTAAGGGGAGGGCGGGATACAAATCTAATGAAATAAATAAATGGTACACACATTGTCTTTTCAGCAGTGCTGGAGCAAATAATTTCTATGGCAGAGAATTGCTGGCGTTATTGGAAAAACTACTGTTGTAAGCATTGAAAAAACAAGCTAGTTTCTCCATGATGGTAGGAATCCAAGGGAGGGATTTTTTGTTTTTGTGTTTCCCTTTCTGCTTGTGTATCCTGCCTCACCCCCATCCCACAGGAACTGTTTCCCCAAAGCTCTTCCAGATGGGTCTAAAGGGCCTTTGAGTTGGATTAACGTTGCCATAGGGGAAAATAGGCTGTTGGTGCTGCTGAAAATTGTTTGCGTTGCGATGTTTTGAAATGGTTTTCACGAATGTCTGTTACTGAATATTTTGTAGACTTGCCTTGGGGACTTTTTCCCTGTTGGAGTCTTTAAATAAACACATTATATGCATGTGGCTGGGGTGATAGAATCCTTCTAAACCAAGTCCTTGCAATATGACCACAGTGTCTCAAAAGGCCATTGGAGGGTATTAAACCCAGGTGTTATAATTGCGCAGTCTGCTCTTCAAAATAAAAAACATGGACTTGGGATTTGAAATCTGGTTTCTGATTGGCCTTCTGATAAGAGTCATATATCCCATAGTGTTTTTTGACCTTTCCCACCTCAGCTAGGCTTATATCATTAGCCTCTATCTTTTTAAGGAAAAAATGTTGCTATACAAGTACCACACCTGCTTTAAGTGCTGTGCCACTTTTTGTCTTCTCGTTTATTTACTTCTGAAGCCTTGATGTTCAAAAGACCATCAAAAGATCAATCAGCCAACTCTTGGCACAGCTTTTATTTTGTACTGGTGAATGGGGTTAGGAATTTCCTGAGACAATTTACTGTCCTCTCCGTTGCAAAGGCTGACTGGATTTAGTTGGCAATGGGTGTAATGCCCCCTCAATCCCTGCAAAATTTATTATGTCCTCAAGTGCCCTATGAAAATTGCACAAATTGTTCTAATTCTTTGTTTGTGTGCTGCTGATGCTGAAGGAAATATCCTTTGTGTTACATTTCATTGCTTGTCGTTTTAAAAATCCAAGTGTATGGGAAATTGCTGAAGGTGCCTATCTTTAATGTCAGAACGGTGCTACACAGATATGGTTATTGCATTTTGGAAAACACCCAGGGCCTTCTTTTTCTGTAATTTGCCTGAACATTTTGTTGTAACCATTGGATGTATCCTGGCTGCATCAATTCATTTTTTTCCAAAAGTAGTAAAAAAAAATCATTTCAGAAGCCACCTTATTACCTAATTTATTTTTAAGCATAATGTTGATTGCATTATGATGCAGATTTTTAAATTATATTATAGTAACATTTTAATGCTGGGACAAAATGGGCAGCAAGGTTTCATGTAGCCCTCCCTGTGCAATTATCTGTCCATGACATCCCTTTCCTTTCATTTTTTTGGGTGGGTAGGTAAGTTTTGTCGCCTCGCAGTTGTATTGTATCTTCATTCTCTTCCCCCCCTTCCCAGATCTCCAATGACAATTCAGTCTTTTAAATATCTAAAAATATTGAATTATATATGCCCAATGTTTTCATTTAGCATGTTTCATAATTATTGAGTAACACTGTTATGAATTGGTATCTCCAGACTGACGATTGTGAATGGAATACTGTTCTCCCTCAGAGGCGGAGAGCATCTTTATGGGTTATTCCCAGGGGTGGAATCCTAACACGAGCTCCTTTGCATATTAGGGCACACCCTCCTGATGTAGCCAATCCTCCAAGAGCTTACAAGGCTCTTTTTTGTAAGCTCGGAGGATTGGCTACATCAAGAGAGTGTGCGATTGCAATGGGATGTTCTGATGTTAAATCTGGAGCTATTAACCAAGTATGGGGATCTCAGATGATCAGATTTGATTGGTCAAAACCAGGGGGCTACTTTAGATTTTACAATTAGAGCACAATCAAGCAATGCATCTGAAAAATATATCCAGTCCCTAAGTTGAGAATTGTCGTTTTGGGCCCCTAGGAGATCATCAGGAATAGAATAACTCTGGATAATGTTGTTGAGGTATCTAGAACGCCTGTGATCTTTGGACAGTAGAAGATTAGGAAAGGAAAGGTCCCCTGTGCAAGCACCAGTCATTTCTGATTCTGGGGTGACGTTGCTTTCATAACATTTTCACAGCAAACTTTTTATGGGGTGGTTTGCCATTGCCTTCCCTAGTCATCTACACTTTCCCCCCAGCAAGCTGGGTACTCATTTTACCAACCTCGAAGGGACAGAAGGCTGAGTCAACCTTGAGCCAGCTACCTGAAAACCCAGCTTCCACCGGGGATTGAACTCAGGTCGTGAGCAGAGCTTAGGACTGCAGTACTGCAGCTTTAACACTTTGCGCCACGGGGCTCTTAGTAGAAGATTAAATGAATGGTAATTAACGGAAAGTCCACAGAGCATTGCAGTACAAGAGTCACTTTTCATTCTGTGGTTGCCCTTAGCATCCTTATATGAGTAAGGAAACTTGCACGCATGCATTGTTGGCATGCCACGTTGTCTCCTGTAGTGTCTGTGGCTGTCCAGCAGTGGCCCTTGGATAGTTCTCCTGCTTGTGTTGTGATGAGGACATGTGAAACTACCTTATACTGAAACAGACTGGTGGCCCATCAAGGTCAGTATTGTGAACTCAGACTGGCAGTGACTCCCCAGGGTGTCTGGCAGAGGTCTCCTGCCTCATGCTTTAAACTGGAGATGCCAGGGATTGAAACTGGGACCTTCAGCATGCCAAGGAGATGTTCTGCCACTGAGACAGAACCCCTCCCTAATTGTGACTCTGTCTTTTCTTCTCTGTAGATCGAGATGGATAACTGTGTTAGCCTGTCTGTAGCAGTAGAAAAGAGCGAAGAGTCCAGGAGCCACCTTCAAGACTAACAAAATTTGTGGCAGAGGAAGAGCTTTCGTGAGTCACTGCTCACTCCTTCAGATCTAAAGAAGTGAGCAGTGATTCGTGAAAGCTCGTAACACCGCCACAAATTTTGTTAGTCTTTAAGGTGCTACTGGGATCTTGCTCTCTTTTTTTTTTTTACACATCTATAGTTCATATTTTCTACTTTGCAAGTAGACTCCTATTTATGGAAATTATAAGGTCCAGCCCTATCTGTTGTTTTTATAGCAGAAGTATATCTCCGGGACCGCCTCTCCCCATACAAACCCCTCCCCCCTTGAGGTCAGCTGCACAACATCTTCTCATGATCCCTGGTGCTAAGGACGCCCAACTGGCTTCAATGAGGGCCAGGGCCTTTTCGGTCTGGGCCCCTACCTGGTGGAATGAGCTCCCACTGGAAATCCGAGCCCTGTGGGACTTATCCAAGTTTCGCGGGGCCTGTAAGACAGAGCTCTTCCGCCAGGCTTTTAATTGAGCCAGCAGGTGTCCCCTGAAGTCATCACCTCCCCCAGCACCTTACTACCTAGGCGCTCAAGTTATGCTGAATACTACCAGCCTATATGCAGCTTTATGACTTTTTGCCAATGATGTGGATCATAGTTTTGATCTAATTAGATAATTTTGTAATTATGATATTGTTTAGCTTGGATGTAGTTTATTTAATCTTGCTGTAAATTTTTTAATATTGTAAGCCGCCCTGAGCCCGCTTGCAGGATGGGACGGGGTATAAATCTAAAAATTAAGTATCAAAACAATGTTTTTTCTCTCCTCTGTGAAGAAAACATTGAATGAACTCTCTTCTGGGTGTTTTAGCAACTTTATCCGCAGCCCTTTTAGCAGTGAATAGTAGGAGTGGCACCATCTAGAAAAATCCCAAAGCATTGTAGTAGGCACGTTCTGTTTCAAATGGCTTTTGTTCTAGCAGTATAGAGGCCTACCATAGGACCTGTGGGCAGAGGAAGTCTTACTGCTGAGCTTTTGTGTGCTGGTTTGTTAGAAAATAGTTTGGATGTTTTTGCACATTCCATGGTTGTATGGATGTTTGTTCAGTTAGGTATCTGGGATGACTTTTGTTTCCTTGTATTTTACAGTGATTCTGCACCACAGAAGATTCAGCCGCTCGGTTTGTGTTTTGCTTCCGACTTAATGGTGATTCAAACTATCCCATTCCATTCTCGGAGGAATGATTTTGTGATGGAGTATTTGCACTGACTAATGGACTCGAAGGAGAAAAGGTAAGCCTGTATGATGTTGGGTTTGTTTAAGTTTTTGCATTGTTTTGAAGCTAATAATGAGCTTGTAAATATCAGTTAACATATGGCACTTGTAGATTCAAGCAGTGGCGTAGTAGTGGATAAAATAGGAAACAGCAGCAGAAACCAACCATCACGGGAGTGGGAAATGGTCAGTAAGATCAATAAAAGTCAGTTTTTTCCATCTTGATCATTAATTTGTCAGTTTTTTAAAAAGTTGGTCAGCAAAGTCAGTATTTCTTTTTTTGTGTGAATGCAATTTGTATGTGTGTGGGGGGAGTCGTTACTGCATTCTGGGGGAAATACTACCCTGCAGAAAACTTTGCAAAAAAACTGTTGCAAAATTCAAGAGTTAGTTAATAACTTATTTTTCAGCAAAAAAAGATAAAGTAAAAGCAAATACAAGTCTTACCGTATGGTAATTATGTTTTATAATGATTATTTTATGTATGATTTTTAATGTTTTGCTATTTTATTATCTGCAGTATGCAATTTTTTTTTAAAGAATCGTTTCTGCCTTAAATTTTGTACAATAATGAAAACATTGCCCTATTTTTATTTTAAAAATTAAATAAAAAGTGAGCGATAGCTGGCTATGGAGATTGTGGAGGCCAGATAATAATTTATTTAACGAAGTCCCAGTTTTACTTCAGTTTATTGATAGGCTGAAATTAAATTGTTCAGTAACTCATCAGGTTTTTTGTCAGGATTTGACCAGGTTTCGTGTTTTTAAAAAAAAATTGCTCAGTAAAAGTAATTTTGACTCTTTCACTAGTTTCCACCCCTGCATCAGCTAGGCAGCAGCCTTTTCCAATAGCCACTGGGACCATATCACTCCAGTCTTGTTCCATATACAGTGACTTCTGGGCTCAATTCAAGGTGCTGGTATTGGTCTTTACAGGGCCACCGCATGGGAGTTGACAAGGTAGGCGGCCACTTGGGGCGCCACCTTGCCGTGGGGGCGGGCGCCCCATCCCTGCTCACACAGACCCTGCGAAGAAAGAAGAAGGCGGCTTTTTCCCAGCTCCCTCTGAAGTGGGAAAGAGCCAGGCAAGGGGCAGCCCAAGCATATTGGATGCTTCCCAGATGTGCATTGACCATTGGTGGGGATCATGCAGACAAAGCCTTGGATGGTCCCACAGCTGGCATTTTGTGATTGATTACTTGACATTCGCTATGGATAATGAGCAGTGAAGTGTTAAGAATGAGTGTGTGTGTGAGAGAGAGAAAGAGAGAGAGAAAACAAGCAGTGCAACTGATATGCATGTGTGGAAGACTTTAGCTATGTACATTTATTTTTGCTTCCCCAATAGCTCATCTGAGCAAGAAGGAACGAAAGAGAGGGGCCTGGTCTATACTTGGCAGGCTGGCAGTTGTTGTCCGACCCCAGAAAGCCTCCCTGGTTGGAGTGGAAAGACAGTAGTGCAGGCAGCACTTGGAACGAACCATGGTGTCCTTCTGTCAGATGGTATGGAATAATTACTATCCTTAAATCATAATTAGTGTTATTTGAGGGGTTTTGCATGTGGGTGAAAAGTGCTAACAGAAGAGATCCTTCACAAATACTTCTGGGTAGGACACCACCGAGGAATTCCATGGTTGCTATGCAGAGGAAGGCACTGGCAAACCACTTCTGAACACCACCACCATAAGTCAGGTGCGACCTGACAGCACTTTACACCTTCACAGTGCCAAGAGTGGTTCTTCTGCATTGGTTCTTCTAGCCATTTTTCTGCTGCCTTTCCATGACAAATGTCCAAGGCAGCTCCTAATGGGTACAATCAGGAGAATTAAAGCCCGCAGATAAACAAGCTGACAGGAGGCAAGGGCTTCTGGGTAGGGGGTTGCAAAGGTTAAGAGGAGCTGCTAAGAAGGTTTCTCTACGGGTTCCCATATGACGGCTTCCCACAACAGAGCCCCATTAGTCAGTCTTGGAGCACAAAATGAAACCGGTGAACAGAGGCTTAAGAAATGTAAATAGGCCCTGGACTTGGATCAACAGCCAACGTTTCAGTTTTTCTAGAGTTTAAGAAAACGGACTTGATAAAAGAATGGTGCTGTGTATCCCTTTAACGAAATGCGCAGCATAGGGTCTGAACTCTTCAAAGTTTTGCTGTAGTTTTGCGTGGGATTTTGTCTGAGAAACTCTTTACTGCAGTTGTAAACTACATATGTTTTGCAGACAGGAAGAACAGGCGGTTTACCATATTTCCTTCCTCTCTGTGTTGCTTTCGGTCTGTGAGGGTCTCTCAACCTCTGGCAGTGCCCATTTGGAAGGGATGGGATTTCCACAAGACTGTTAGGTAAAAGGAAGATCTGCTTCTGCTAGTGAAACATCCGTAAGACCAGAAGCTAGCTAGGTTGATATGCAGTAGAACAGATAGTTTCGAGTCCAGTAACACCTTAGAGACCAACCAGATTTTGGGGGTACAAGCTTTTGAGAGTCAAAGCTCACTGATGAAACCCCCCAAAATCTTGTAGGTTGAAGCCCCAACGGACTTGAAGCATAGGGCCGTGCTTTTGGGCAAATGAGTTCACTGTACATTTGCCTGTTAAGTTGTGATAATTACTGTATTTAGTCACTTAGTCATATAATAATTGTACTTTGGTGTTGCATTTTCATATTAGCAAGGAGGGGGTCGGAAATGATCATGTTCATTTGATGAAGAGGATTTGGATTTATATCCTGCCCTCCACTCTGAATCTCAGAGCAGCTCACAATCTCCTTTACCTCCCTCCACCATAATAAACACCCTGTGAGGTAGGTGGGGCTGAGAGTGCTCTCCCAGAAGCTTCCCTTTTCAAGGACATCTCTGCGAGAGCTATGGCTGACCCAAGGCCATTCCAGCAGGTGCAAGTGGAGGAGCGGGGAATCAAACTGGTTCTCCCAGATAAGAGTCCACACACTTAACCACTGCACCAAACTGGCTCTTATGAAATTTCATTGTGGTGTTTTTTTCCCTCCTTTCAGGTGGTGAGGTTTACAGCTTTGGCAAACTTCCCTGGAAAGCTGGGCTAGAAGACACCCGTATCGACTGTCCCATCTTGGAAAAGGCTTTGAGCGGGCAACGCATCGTCAGCGTGGCCGCCGGCAGCTTCCACAACGGAGCAGTGACTGAAAATGGTGCGGTGTACATGTGGGGGGGGAATTCCTCCGGCCAGTGCGCGGTGGCCAGTCAGGCTGCCATCCCCGAACCGAACCCCGTCAGTATTTCCGACTCTGAAACCAGCCCTTTGTTGCCAATCAAGATCTTACAGCTGGCATGTGGGGAAGAGCATACCCTGGCACTCTCCCTAAGCAGGGAGATATGGGCTTGGGGCAGTGGCTGCCAGTTGGGACTCATGACCACCGCTTTCCCGGTGACCAAGCCGCAGAAGGTCGAGCACCTGGCCGGGCGGGTCGTGCTTCAGATCGCTTGCGGGGCCTCCCACAGCCTGGCTCTTGTCCAGTGCCTCCCCAACCAAGACATGAAGCCCATCCCCGAGAGATGCAATCATTGCAGCCAACTGCTGATTACCATGACGGACAAAGAAGACCACGTCATCATCTCGGATAACCACTGCTGCCCCCTGGGAGTGGCCCTGGCTGACTCCCAAACTGAAAGCCATGTCTCTCCCTCTTTGCTGGAAACGCCTGATGAGAAGAGCGTAACGGGCAGCCAAGATGAGGACTGTCAAAAAGCCCCTGTGGAAGAACGTGGCCTTGTGGGTGCAGAGTACGATGGGTCAAGCGTGTGCTCCAACAACGGTGGTCAGGAAGACAGCAGCATTTCCAGCCCAGGCCAGCCTGTATCAGGGGACAAAATGGCATTGAAGCAACACCCAGTGGGTCTTTCAGATCCTTTGTTAAATGAAAATGGGGAGGAGCAAATCAGTGCAGAATTTGAACAGGTACTTTCTTGTGTTGGATTATATTTACCTTACTTCTGTTTTTATGGTCTTGTGACTCTCTTAGGCTCTTACAGCTCTTAGGGATAGAGATTCAGGTGGGCAGCCGTGTTGGTTTGAAGCAGCAGAGCAAAGTTTGAGTTCAGTGGCACCTTTAAGACCAACAGAGTTTGATTCTGGGTATAAGCTTTCGGGTGCATGCAGATTTTCCAGATACAGTGAAACAAGACATCTTCAACCATTACCCAACCCACTTCTCCACTTGCAGCTGCTGAAATGGCCTTGGGTCAGCCATAGCTCTCCTCCACTTGCAGCTGCTGGAATGTCCTCGGGTCAGCCATAGCTCTGGTAGGAGTTGTCCTTGAAAGGGCAGCTGCTGCAAGAGCTCTCTCAGCCCCACCCACCTCACAGGGTGTCTGTTGTGGGAGGGGGGGAGGTAAAGGAGACTGACAGCTCTGAGACTCCGAGTGTAGGGCAGTATCATCTTCTGCATTATAGGTAGAGGGGTGGGTTCACAGGTGGCCAAACTTGCTTAACATAAGAGCCATATAGAATAAACGTCAGATGTTTGAGAGCTGCAAGGAAGGAAAATAGATGGAGGGGAGAGAGGTAAAACAAAAGCAGCTTGACTTTAAATTAATTCTCCAAGCCGCCGCCTAGCTTTGCTTGGAGAAGTGATTGTTCTCCCTCAGAGGTTGTCGGACATCTCTGTGGGTTATTCCTACTATTCCTTCAGGGAGGCAGGAACACTTTTTTCAACTTCCTGTTGGCGCCTTCGGAATAACCCCGCCCCCAGTTTTGTTCCTGCCTCTACAGGGAGCAGCAGCACAAGGCTAGGCTCAGCCTTTTTTCTCTGTTTCTTCTTCTCAATTTCCATTCCATATCCTTTCCTTTCCATATCTACTTATCCCTCCTTTTCCTTCTGCCTTTGCTGATCAAAGACTACCGAGGAAACTTGTTCTGGGTCGTTTTAGAATGGCCTGTAGTAGGGACGGTTTCCTATCGGACGAGGAGGGAGAGTCGCGCGCCGCGCTTCTAGCAGCGCCGACTCACGTCGAAGGAGCCGACCTGCCTTTGCGGCTTGTTCGCGCCCTTCCTGACGCGGCCGCAGACGAGCCAGCTGCCAGCGCCAAGAAACGGCGCGTAATGAAGGCCCAGGCTACGTCCCTCGGGGCGGCAGCAAGCAGCGGCGGCCATTTTGGAAGTGCGGAGCGTAGCTCTCAGACCTTCCAACCCCCAGGAGCAGGCACTCCGGAGACTCGGAACTACCTGCAACCGCGCATCGAAGGCTTCCAGGACGGGGGTAATGTACAAATGGGCAACCCTCTGAATCCAGAGGCTATGCTTTTTATTAGAAGAGCTATGCAGGAGGAAATGGGCTCCTTTTGCGCCCGGCTGGGGCTTCTCCCTCAAGGATCAACCTTTCCTGCAGACCCTCCCCGCTCTTTCTCCTGGCCCACTAAGGCAGCGCGTAAGGCCCCAGTGCAGTCTTCCCAATCCTTAGAGCTCGAGACTATGGCATCTGACTCTGACCAGGAAGACAGGGAAGAGGGGGAATGTTTCTCTGAGGAGGAACAGGAAGAGGTTAAAATTCCTGAACAGGCTAGTCGTTTCTTCCATCAGGAAGATTACCAGTTCCTTCTAGCCAAAACGCTTTCAGCCTTAGAAATTGAGGAGGGCCCTATTGATGAGGAAATCAAGGTAGCTAAATCTAAGAAGTTTAAGTCAAGAACCAGTGGTAATTCTGAGTTCTTGCCCAGGGGGGAAGCTTCTGAACAAGTCTTCCCTTTTCCAGAATACTTTGAAAAGCAGGTTAGAGCAGAATGGGAAAAGCCAGCTTCCCTTAAGCAGTTTCCTCACTTAGTAAAGAAGTTATATGCACTGCCGGCCTATACCAATGAGTTGTTACAAGCTCCAACTGTGGACGGCCCAGTAGCAGCTCTACAGTCTTCGGGACTGGTTTCAGAGGACGGCCAGGGTTCTCTTAGAGATCCCCTGGACAAAAAAGCTGAGGCAACCTTGAAGAGATTGTACGAATCTGTGGCCATGATAGTTAAGGCGTCCTCCGCGGCCTCCCTGGTCTCCAGGGCGTCCATTGTTTGGGTACGTAAGTTACTCCAGATGTTACCAGAGGACAACAGACGCATGTTAGAGGGCGCCTCACGCATCCTTAAGGCAGCGTCATTCACAGCTGACGCAACCTTAGATATACTGACCTTTGCCTCTAAAACAATGGCTTCCGCTACTGTGGCTAGACGCCTCCTGTGGCTTAGGGCTTGGCAAGCTGACTTCCTCTCTAAATCCACAGTGGCAGCCTATCCCTTTCAAGGGGATCGTCTCTTCGGGGACGCTTTGGACAAGATCCTAGTAGAGACTAGGGATAAAAAGAAGGCCATGCCCAAATCCATTCGGAGGAATGAAAAGAGGGGCCCTCAGTCCTTTCGGACCCAACATTCCTTGGCCAGATATCGTTCTGAATCAAAGAAGTTTAATTGGGAAACACCAAAGAATTCCTTCAAAAGAGGCTCATTCGGCTCCAAATTCAATCGTAATAACTTCTCCAAAATGGACAAGCCTGACAGAGAGGGCAAGTCCAAGCAGGCATGACTACGGTCACGTGCCGGTGGGAGCTCGACTACTCCACTTTGCAGAAGCCTGGGAGGCCTCTCAGGCAGACCAATGGTCTTTAGAAATTGTAAAAGAGGGGTATTCAATAGAGTTTCATCGCATTCCACCAGACAGATTTGTCAGATCACCTTCCCCCAAGCAGAAGCACAAACGTCTCATCACCTCAAAAGCAATTCAGCATCTTATCGACATTCGAGCAGTCGAACTAGTCCCAGGGTTGGAGAAGGGGAAAGGCGTATACTCCATCCTTTTCACCATACCCAAGAAGAATGGCGACTGGAGGGCCATCTTGGATCTCAAGTTTCTAAATCGCTATGTCAAAGTACGTCACTTCAGAATGGAAACCTTGAGATTCATTATGGACTCTCTATTGTCAGGGAGTACCTCACTTCCATAGACCTGACCGAAGCTTATCTCCACATCCCTATCCACCCTTCTCATCGTCGTTTTCTAAGGTTCGTGGTACTGAATCAGCACTTCCAATACAGGGCCTTACCCTTTGGCCTGTCAACAGCGCCCAGAGTTTTTTCCAAAATGTTAATTCACCCAATAGCCCAGCTGAGGAAGCAGGGTATTCACATTCACCCCTATCTGGACGACCTCTTGGTCAGATCCAACAGCAAGGAGAAATCCCTTCGGGGGACAACTCTGGCCATTCAGTGTCTTCAGTCTCACGGATTCCTGGTGAACAAAGAAAAGAGTTCACTTCAGCCGAGTCAGAGGTTGGAGCACCTAGGCGCAATGATCGACTCCACTTGCAATTCGCTATTTCTACCTCTGTCCAAGGCCAGGGCCATCAAGGATTTGGCTTCCAGGGTCATCCAGAGCAAATCATCACCTCTGATGTTGCTTGCCAAACTAATGGGACTTTTGATATCGACCATAGACATGATTCAATGGGCCAGATTCCATTCCAGGCCTCTTCAACTGTTCCTACGACCATTTCAACTTCAGATAATGGAGAGAAAGGCCATAAATCTGATAATTCCGTTGTCAGTCAAGAGGAGTTTGCGATGGTGGACGGACTTGTCTCATCTTCGCCAGGGCAAGTTGTTCCATCCTCCCTCATACCTGGAGGTATTCACAGATGCCAGCCTGGGGGGCTGGGGAGCTTCTCTTCAGGACAAGCCAGTCCAAGGCAGGTGGTCTCAGTCCGAGAGTCTGCTTCCCATCAACCTGCTAGAAATCAGAGCCATTCGTCTAGCCCTGGTTGCATTCAGGACCCAATTGTTACAGAAGCATGTGCTTGTCAGAACGGACAATATCACAGCCAAGGCGTATCTGAACAACCAGGGGGGCTCCAGGTCTTCTCAGTTGCACCGGGAAGCATCAAGAATTCTGACATGGGCAAAAAAAAACATCTGGCCTCTCTAAGGGCGGAACACATCAGAGGCCAGGACAACATACAGGCAGATTGGTTAAGCAGACAGGAAATCTGCGAGGGCGAGTGGGCCCTCAGCTCAGACATATTCGACCTCATATGCCAGCGTTGGGGTCTACCAGAGGTGGATCTTTTCGCTTCAAACACAAATGCGCAACTACCAAGGTACTTCACAAGGTTCTCCCATCCAGAAGCCGAACAGACAGATGCCTTGACAGCCATATGGCCTCCAGGTCTCTTGTATGCATTTCCTCCGGTCCCTCTAGTTTCTCGAGTACTGCGGAGGGTGAGAGCTCTACAGGCGGAAATCATCATGGTAGCTCCCTATTGGCCACGGCGTCCGTGGTTCTCAATGTTGACAGAGCTATCAATAGACCTTCCAATGTCACTTCCAGTTCCTCCCGACATGCTTCATCAGGGTCCGGTGTGGCACCCCGACCCGGGGTGGTTTCATCTGACCGCGTGGAGATTGAGCGGGAGACATTCAGAAATCTAGGTTACTCTCCGGAGGTGACGGACACTATGCTAGCATCAAGAAGGCCCTCCACAGTTCGCATATACAACACCACCTGGAAGGCCTTTGTCCGATGGTGTCGTAGGAAAAAGGTTCCTTCGCTTTCCCCTTCCATTGCGGAGATACTAGCGTTTTTACAGGAGGGCCTGGAGTCCAGGTTAAAACCAGCTACGCTGAGAAGGCAGATAGCTGCCCTGTCCACTGTCTTACCGGTCGTTGGAGGGTATAGGCTATCTCAACATCCACACATCCAATTATTTTTGCAGGGGGCAAAATCGAAATCTCCTCCGACAGTCCATCGCTTTCCGTCTTGGCGGCTCCATACCGTTTTATCAGCGCTTACCAAGAAGCCATTTGAGCCCCTTCGAGAGGTGGACTTAAAATGGGTGCGAATGAAAACTCTCTTCTTAGTAGCCATCACATCTGCACGTCGAGTCTCGGAACTGGGGGCCTTATCAGTGAAGGCGGGTCTTTGCGTGTTCCACAAAGAAAAGGTGGTTCTGCGCACGGATCCCTCCTTCATTCCTAAGGCTGCTTCTAGGTTCCACCGCTCACAAGAAATCTACTTACCCACCTTTTGTCCAGAACCCAAACACCCAAAGGAGGTAGTCTGGCATACGTTAGATGTGCGCAGGGCCTTGAAGATTTTCATTCTACGATCTGAGTCAATTAGAAAAACTGAATCCATGTTCATCAACATCTCTCCTCCAAGAGTGGGAGACAAGATGTCTAATTCATCCATCAGTGCAGTGCTGAAGGCCTGTATCAGCGAAGCATATAGGGCATCAGGGTTACAGGTACCTGGAGGAATCACGGCACATTCTCTTAGGAGTGCCTCCACAAACGCGGCACTGCTGAATAGGGCTTCAGTCGAAGAGGTGTGTAGAGCTGCTACTTGGTCCTCTCCGTCTACATTCATAAGACATTATAAGATCCATTCCATGGCATCAGCAGATGCAGCATTTGGGAGAAAGGTATTACTGCATGTTCTGGGGGAGGTCAGCGATGAAGACCCACCCGATTAAAGGGGACTGCTCTGATAGGTCCCACAGAGATGTCCGACAACCTCTGAGGGAGAACGGCCCATTGGACTTACCGTGAGGGGTCCTTCTCCTCAGAGGTTCGGAGGACATCTCGCCACTCCCAGATTCATTTCATCGCTTAGGTTTCTTTCTATAGCCTATCTCCCTTGTACTGTGTTACTTTCAGTATTATCGGAGTTCAAGTTTACAGTTTACATGTTAAAACGAGTTGTTAGTTGTGTTTATAGTCCTTCTAGTTAGAGGGAAGACGACACTGCTTTCGGAGTCCCACAACTGAGGGCGGGGTTATTCCGAAGGCGCCAACAGGAAGTTGAAAAAAGTGTTCCTGCCTCCCTGAAGGAATAGTAGGAATAACCCACAGAGATGTCCTCCGAACCTCTGAGGAGAAGGACCCCTCACGGTAAGTCCAATGGGCCGTTTGATTTATTCCTCTTCTATCCCACCCTCCCCACCAAAGCAGGCTCAGGGCAGCTTATGTATCCATAAAATGATACATAAATCAATTTAAAACAGAGACAGACGTAGTACATTAAAACATAGTACTTTTAAAGAGACTAATGCCTTCTCCAGGCTGGCTGACAAGCGGTGGGGGCTTTGAGAGCCACACAATATTGTGTGAAAGAGCCACATGTGGCTCCCAAGCCACAGTTTGACTACTGCTGGGTTAGTTGCTAGGAAGGGCTAGTTAGAGCCAAGATGCATAAGTAACTGGAGGATTATAGCCGAGATTGGATTAAAGCAATTGGTAAGATCCATGAACAGGGTTAACAAACAGATGTGAGAACTGGGTCTGAGTCCAGCTCTGGGTATAAACAAGAACTGGGAGACTTTAGCATGTGTAGATGCACACTTCTTCAATACATTGAAACAGATTTCGTCAAACGTTACATATAGATAGTGGGGAAGGTTAGTTGCCAGAAAGGGCTAATCAGAGTCAAGATAACTGAGCAATAAACACAGCTAAGATTGGAATAACGCATTTGGTAAGACCTGTTCGTAGTAGCAAATTGGCATACAGATAATGAAAGAGTTAATTGTTATGGTTGCAGACATCTTGTTCCACTGTATGTGAACAAGTGTGCTTGCACACAAAAGCTTATACCTTGAATAAAACTTTGTTGGTCTTAAAGGTGCCGCTGAACTCACACTTGATTCTTAGGAATGTAATTTTAAGCCAGTTCTTGGGAATGTAATTTTAGGGCCTCCCAAAAGCATAGCTTTTGAGCCCAGCTGTAATAAAATCTAATAAAAATAATAAAATAGCTTCTGTCTTGCTCTTAGGCTTATGATCTAAAGTTGTGTACACAGACGGGAACTGTGCCTTCCATTGAAAGTTTCTTTTTTTTTTCATGAGAAATTATTTTATTGCATAGAAATGGACATTTGTACATTAAGCAGTGGAGACGGTGCCAGCCATGGGATTTTGAAATCAGTATGGCTACAGTGTGGCCGGCTTTCTTTGACCATTCAGCCGTAGGGTGAAGATGGGCACTGCACAACGTTTCTTAACGGTGGGTGACCACCCCACCCCCCCCCCCACCCCCGTGGAAACCTGTTTTCATAGCTTGTCTTCGCTGGGTACACACAGACACATTTCTCTTTGAGTTTTGCCCCCTTGTGGTGACGGGCAAACAGTCCTAATCCCTTCCTCCCCACAAGTTTCTTTGAAGAGTTCATTGCAGCAGTTCTGGTTACCAAAAGCATTTTTTAAAAGAAATGAACAGTGCCTTTTCCTGACACCTTTTTGCTCGTTTTCGAATGCCCTGCCTTCTGAGACCAGTTTTCACATCCGCTTGCTCGCGAGTGAATCTTTGCCCACCTGCTGTAAAATGACAGCATGTTCCAGAGAGTTCAGCTCCAAGCTCCACATGGTTCACTTGAGGTCAGGACTGTTGACTTTGCTGTTGGCCTGCTTTGAACAGCTAATACAATCTAGCATACGTGCTTCTGCACTTGTACATTGCAGGGAAAGATCAGTAGCAATGGGGATAGTTGTCTTCTAGGGAAACCTTTCCTTCATACCTGATCTTCGGCTCTATGAACTGCTGATCAGCTTATGAGGAACCAGGTTTCTTGGAATATGTTACGAAAGCACTGCTTCAGGTGATGTGCTATTTATTTATTTATTTATTACTTTCTACTTGTTTTCTGCCCTCTCCACAAACGGACTCAGGGCGGCTAACAATCAGTTCAGTTCAGACATCTATGATTACAGTTTAAAAGCAATAAAGTACAATTAAAACGTTTTAAAACGTTTTATGGTGCTGTTCAGTACAATATAGGTGGGATCTTCCTTATCTAACAGTGATCCCATAATGATCGTGATTCCTCAGCAGCATAGGGTGCCAGTCCTCTCCCAGCTTAAGTGTCAAAGGCCTGCCGAAATAGTTCAGTTTTGCAGGCACTGCTTTATGTGATGGATGCAATCTATTTTCACCAAGGTGGCTAACGAGTGCAGCCCAGGGCCGGTGCTAGGATTTTTGGTGCCCTAGACGAGCTGCCCACTAGTGCCCCCCCCCCAGTTTTTGGGGGGTTTTTAAACCAGAATTGTAGGAGAAATGAAGAAACTTGAAACTATTTACATTTTTAATTTATAGGGTTTTTAATTTATTTTTTGTTTAAATTTGAGATTAGGCAATAAAAATTGTGAGAACACTGCTTGATCCTTTTAGCTGGAAGTGCCAGTGACAAGACCTTCACATGACCATTTCTACTGGGTCCTTTTAGTTGGAGGTGCCAGTGACAAGACCTTGTGCCTGTGAGAAAGATGCTCTACCACTGAACTATAGCTTCCACCCCATGGCTCTGTTAAAGTGGAGCAGAAAGGATGAGTGGCAGCATACAACTTCAACAGGAGCCAATTTTTAGAAACTGCAATTAGCTCTTCTTCAGCTTTTACAATGGGTTAATTTATCCCTGCCAGGCTCCAAGGAACGCACTGTGCAGGCGCCATCCACTTTTGCATTTCCGGGTCTGTAATAGACCTGGGGAACGAAAGACCAGTTGGGCAGCATCTTCACTCCATGGAGCCTTCTTTCCACTGGGGAAGACAGACACGTGTGTGGAGAGAGGCGGCCGCTTACTTGGTCTACTCCCATGCACCAGCCATGGTGCAGCCTCCTCGTTAACGTTCAATAAAAACAGAGTCTTCTTCTTTACTGTCAGAGTTGCTTTAAGGTTGGGATATCTGAGTGTATGTTATTTTGATGTTTGGTTGCTTTGTTATAAAGTGTGAAAGCAACAGAGCACACTAATAGCTTAATTTGGTCTTACCCCCTAGAACCTGTTTTAGTGCCAGGCCTGAACTCTGTGGATATGTGAAGTAATATTAAGTGCATTTCACTCAGCTCTTAACAGGAATCATTTCCTCTTAGCAAGTGAGCACTGATTTTGGTAGAGATATTTTTCCTGGTTTCACAGTTTGAACAGTTGCTAAAATTATGCAAAGGTATGCGATGAATCTTGTGTATGCCTGATATGTGATGTAATATTGTGTATTTGCCTCACCTCTAAGAGGACTATTCCTCTTAGCAAATGAGCACTAATTTTGGTATAGATTTCCACCTCCCTTGTTTCACATTTTAGAAAGTTGCTAAAATTATGCAAAAGTATGCGATTAATTTTGTGTGTGCTGAATACGTGCTTCGCCTCTGCCAGGAGATGGCAGATTGGTCTGTAAATCTAAGTTAAACATTAATCATTTTAGGTTTTCAAGCAGAATTTTCAGTCTGAGGGTCTGTTCTGGTGGATGGCTTATACCAGAGGGGGCCAAACTGTGACTTGGGAGTTCTTTCACACATATTGTGTGACTATTGGAGCCCCCACCACACTTCTGAGCCAAGCCAGGTAGCAGCTTGGAGAATGCATTTAAAGTTAAAGCTGATTTCTTTCCACCTCTCCCTCCCTCACTCCCTTCTCCCCATCTTCCTTCCTTCTCTCAAACATCTGATGTTTATTCTATGTGGCTCTTACGTTAAACAAGTTTGGCCACCCCTGGCTCATACCAAGACTTGACAGGTTTTCATTGGTTTTATGAGAAGCTCCAAAAATTTAGGAGCCAGACTCCCCCCTCCCCCATCCTTAAGGGGGCTTATATTTTAATGACCATACTTTCTAATTATTGCTGCCACAAAACCTAATTCTAAACTCTTTACCGGTTCCTGTCATTTTTTAAAAGCTGTAACAAAGGTGTTGTAACATATACATAAATATGGGGTAATCCTTGTTGTCATCACAGCCCAAAGCTAACCTCTGTCCCTCACCTAAATAACCTTTGTTCAGATGGATAGCCATGTTGGTCTGAAGCAACAGAACGAACTTTGAGTCCAGGGGCACCTTTAAAACCAACAAAGTTTAATTCTGGGTATAAGCTTTTGTGTGCATGCACGCTTCTTAAGGGTGCCATTGGACTAAAACTTCCTTCTAAATAAGCTTTGCACTTGAACATGTGAATTTGCCTTATGCTGAATCCGGCCATCTGGTCCATCAAGGTCAGTATTGTCTACTCAGACTGGCAGCAGCCCTCCAGTTTGTTAGGTAGAAGTCTTTTACTTCGCCTACTAATTGATCCTTTCAAACTTGTGATACCAGGGATTGAACCTGGGACCTTCTGCGTGCAAAGCAGATGCTCTGCTACTGATCCATGGCTTCTACTGAGAATCACCAAGAGGCTCTTAGAGCAAATGACTGAAAATACTAGGCACCCAATGAAGAAGAGAAGAGATTGGATGTATACCCTGCCCTTCGCTTGCCAAAGGAGTCTCAAAGCAGCTTATAATCTCCTTTCCCTTCCCCTCTGCACAACAGACACCCTGAGGTAGGTGGGGCTGAGAGAGCTCTCCCAGCACTGCTCTTGAGCAAAACAGCCCTGAGAGAACTTGTGGCTGACCCAAGGCCATTCTAGCAGCTGCAAGTGGAGGAGTGGGGAATCAAACCCAGTTCTCCCAAATAAGAGTCTGCGCACTTAACTACTACACCAAACTGGCTCTCCTAGGTACCCTTAGATTTGTTGATCCCAGGCTTACACCAGGGGAATATGTGTTGTAGTGCTTTCTGTATGCCTTTAATTTAAAAAAATAGGGATGCTGCAGGAAATCTGTAGGTATAACCAGGGCCTTTCCCCTGGGGGAATGCAGTGGAATGGAGTTCCAGAACCTCTTCATGGAAACAACATTCTCAAAAACCGTTCATGTGCTTCTCCTTCATTTCCTTGAGAGTTCCGGCACCTCTTTTCCCAGAAGAAAAGCCCCGGGTACAGTAGATTTAAGCACTTTGTAATCTTTACGGGATTCCTAATTGCCTATGGTTACAGTGTTGTGGTATAGGATGTCGGAGGGAACAGAGGGGATCTTATGCTTTCATGCATATCTGAAAAGGTATCCCGCTTTCATTGAGTGCGTCTGGTTGGTAGGGTAGAAAACGTTTGATCTTTTCTCCTTTCTGATTTAAACAAAAACCTTGGAATTCATTAGTCTCACAGCACTAAATCTGTGTAATTCTGCCTACTTTCCCGTCGCCCTGTTAGAAACCGCGTCAAGCCTGCTTTTCTCTAATGAGGAGAGAGCAGCCTCCTTACAATATCTATTTCTGTGATGTGCCGTGAAGGCCTCTGGCTGTGCCGAAATTAGGTTGACCCTCGTCCGTAATGATGTGTTCGAAACAGTTTTGCTGGGTGGAAAAACTATTACGGTTTAACCTGTCTTGTTTCTCAACCGCAAAGGGGCTTCTGCTGTGTGTTGCAATTTGCGTGTCATTAGAGGGGTTTTATTTCCCTTGCTGCAGTTGTACATGCAATCAAGCCACATGCACCATGCATGATGTTCAGGGTCGGGCGGTGCAGTTCAATCACCTGCAGGTCTTGTTTTGCACTTTGGCTTGCTATTGGGACTTCAAAGCCCAATGCATTTTGGCAATTTTTTCACATCAGTTAATAATATTGCCTATTCTTTACACAGCTTGCATCCCCGAAAGTATAGTACTGAGACACTGAATTTTATTCTTTTGGCACAGTACTATCTTTTCTATATTTAATTGGGCTGATCATCCTTACCTCCTTGGGATTTTTTCCCTGTATCCCCAATCCTGTAAATATATGAGAAGCATTTCTCAATGAAGCTCTTTCAGGAAAAGAAGTACCTTTCAGGATCTGGTGGGAAGGCCTTTCACGTTACATAGGACGTATGTGTACTGTACACATACGTCCTATGTAACGTGAAAGGCCTTCCCACCAGGTCCTTGGCTTGCTGATACCATCTAGCTATGGTTGAGTCCTGCTGTGGTTGAGGTGTATGGTCATGTGCTGGGCATAGGGATGCCAGCTTCCAGGTGGGACCTGGGAATTGCCTGTAATTACAGATAATCTCTAGACTTCAGGCATCAGTTCCCCTGGAGAAAATGGATGCTTTGAGGAGTGAATTGTATGGCATAGTACCCCTCCCTATGCTATACCACCAAATCTCCCAACAGTTTGCCAACCTGGAGTGTTGTGCAACCCACTCCCCATGGCCAGCATGTAGGAGTCAGTAGGCCAGCTAGGCAGCTGCCTAGAGCAGCACCTGGCCTTCAGCACCAAGCACCCTCTCTGTCCACATGTCAGGCTGCTTTCACCTGCCAGGGGTGGGGGAGGAAGGTCGCACCACGGGTGGTGGTGGGGGTTCTTACCTGGGGTGGCAGAACTCCTAGCACCAGGCCTGTAGCCTCCCCCCCATCAGTGGCTAGGAGGAACCCCACAACCTTAACTAGGGACTGCTTTACAGAAACCCCAATGAAGAGTCCTGAGGGACTGCTAGGTGTGCGGTTATGAAACTTTTGGAGAGTGTGTGCTCTTGAAGAATAATTGTTGCTCGTTGCTTGCTTTCTCCAAGATAAGTACAAGGAAATAGTCTTTCTGTAATACCCTCCACCTGGAATGTTGTTGGGAAATTGCCTCTGTTTCCTAGAAACATGAGGTTTATAACATCACTTGACTAGTAATACTAGATGTTAATGTCAACATGCACATGATTTCTCCCTCAGTCGAGGTAAGCAAGCTCGACATGTGGGGATAAGGAAATATGAACTTTGCTGTGAGGCACCACTTTGGGGGGAGGAGAGAGAGGGAGACCCTTGGGGTTCATTGTTTTATTTTTTATTTTAGCTGGGAATATTTTAAGTATTATCTTAAGCTGCCTTGAACCATGAGGAAAGGTGGGATGTAAATGTTTTAATAAATTAAAAATTAGAATCCTTGGAGATTATAAGAAATACTTCGATATTAGTTTAATTCAGGGATGGTTGTAATCTTGGGGGGGGGGGGTTGCAGAAACAATGTGCAGGATGCATTTTTCTAATTCCCTTTGAATCTTGCTTGAAAACCTGAAAATGTTGACTGTGTGTCTGTCACGGCATCAGTCTTTCATTTTTGTGTGTCTCAAGTGAGCTAATAAATACAGTGCCTGGCTCACTAATAAAAAAGATATGTCAATTTGCTTGAAAACTAAACTTTTAAAGAATAAGTGGGTTGAAGTGTAAATAAACAGGTACTGTAGTGTAGAATCAAAACTTGGAACCTTCCTTTTATTTGTATTGTTGTATATTATGATGGATACACTGTGTTTTGGGTCCCCACTGAAAAAGAAGGAAGACTGCAGATTTATACCCTGCCCTTCTCTCTAAATCAATTACAATCTCCTTTACTTCCTCCCCCACTACAGACACCCTGTGAGGTGGGTGGGGCTGAGAGAGCTCTCCCAGAAGCTGCCCTTTCAAGGACAACTCCTACAAGAGCTATGGCTGACCCAAGGCCATTCCAGCAGCTGCAAGTGGAGGAGTGGGGAATCAAACTTGGTTCTCCCAGATAAGAGTCCACACACATAACCACTACACCAAACTGAAGAATATGGTACTGACAGTTCTGATGACTTGAAGATGGTAGATTGAAGATAATCTTTCTTAATAACAGGGAAACTCATAGGGAGGGGAAATTTCCTTTTCCTCCTCACCCCATTGCTTTTTGGCTTGTCTCCTCTCTACTCTTTGCTGCTTTAACTCACCTCTCTCAGCCTGCTTGGGTTTTCATCTCTCTGTATGGCTGGCAGTTCCAGAATCTACTGCTTCTGGCTACATTTTTGTATGCTGTTTTGTGTTGCTATGGCAACCAATAATGCTGCTGGGACTCCACATTTTTAGGGATATATCCCCTCCCCCGATATCAAAGATATTACTGCCAACCTGGGAATTCTTCTAGATTTGCAGGATCCTGTTTCTCAACCATGACTGGCCTACTGTCTGCATTTGCATATCCACAGAAGGCCAGATCTTGGAATGACTTCAAGATGTGGTGGGGGAAAGTGGCTACGTGGTGGGGGAAAGTGGCTATGTGGTGGAGGAAAGTGGCAAGTTATGGTGACTACGTAGAGTTTTCAAGGCAAGAGACATTCAGAGGTGGCTTGCCACTGCCTGCCTCCACTAAGACATCTGTGGAGGCAGATGTCCACTAAGACTAAGACATCTTCTGAATTAATACGGTTAATAGGGGCTGCCTCTGAGAATTTTTTTTTAATTGTACAGATTTTCTCCTGCTCAAAGGGGCTTATGGAGCAAAATACACAAACAATACACATGTAGACAAAACATACATAAGCTAAAAGGCTTCAGTGCAAATTTAAACCAAGTGGAGGGGCCATGGCTCAATGACAGAGCCTCTGCTTGGCATGCAGAAGTTCCCAGGTTCAGTCCCTGGAATCTCCAGTTAAAAGGAAGGTGATGGGAAAGACCTCAGCCCGAAACCCTGGAAAGCTGCTGCCGGTCAAAGTAGACAATATGGGCTTTGATAGACCAAGGATCTGATTCAGTATAAGGCAGCTTCATGTGACGAGCTGCCTGTGGCTGCTTCTGATAGCCTGACTCATGCAGGGTCACAAGCAGCAAGCGCTTTGGCCCTTGTGGAGTCTCTGGCTCCAGAAAGCTGCCAAAAGAGGAAGGGCAGATGCTGAGCTCAGATCTTCCTCAGCTGACTCAGGTGTTCCAAGTTAAGCCTTCCCATTGTCAGCAGCAGTCGGCGGTATCCAGGTTAGCAAGACCCACAGCACTCAAACTGCAGGGTGCGCCCTTCATTGGCACGGAAGTTATAAACAAACAGTCAAGTGCCAGTGCTTTGATTTCTGGGCAGATATTTACCCAAGAGTCAGTTTTGTGTGTAACTCCAAAGTGAGGTTTGCCCACGCTTGGGTGGAATGCTAGTGGTAGCACCAGCTACTTATAGCAGCAGAAGTGTTGCATTGGGAGAAGTCGGGTATGTGGGTTTTGTTTAATTTAAATCAGGGGTCCTCATCCTTGTCGAGCTGGTGGGCAGATTTGGAATTCTGAGCACAAAATGGATGCCGCAGAATGCAGAGCCAGCCACAAAATCGGTGCTGCAGCTTACTTTGAGTTCCAAAGTGACTTGGGGAGTGGTGTCGGATGCTGCCAATGCAGTGTTTTTTTTTTAAAAAAATCTGCAAAGCCAATCAGAAGCCTTGTTGGACAAAAGCCCCACCTGGCCACACCTACTTTCTTCAAGCACTCTGTGGGTGTCAGGAAAGACATCAGGGGACTCCCATAGGTACCACCAGCAGTCATTTAGTAGAAAAAGAGGTGCTGGAGCTCATTAGCACAACTCATTTGCATATGCCACACACCCCTGACATCACCAGAAGGTGGACTAAATTATATCAGCTCAGCATCTTCCTTAAAATGTTTCTCCCCCCCCCCATTTAAATTTTATTGATATTTGTATTGCATACAGCAGTATTTCAGAACATGGTGGGTAAAACAGCAATTGTTTACATATACAAGGAATTACTCAGAAAATTAATATAACTATATTACAGGTAGATCGCGGAGGGGTCAGAGGTAGATCACCAGCCCCACTTGGTCGCATGGTTTGCTGGACAGGTGTTTGGGGTTTTTTTATGATTGTTTGGTGTGGTGGTATTTGATTATTGGTGCCAGTATGATGAATTCTTATTTTTACTTTTAGAACTGCATGTGTGGTTTTGACATCATCCAGAGGTCTTCAGTTCCTGTTGATCTTTAATACTTTGGGACAGTGACAGATTCAGCCAGTGTTAACTTAGCACCCCAGCCACCCCAGTATAACGAAGATGAGTGTTCCAAAGAAGAGCAAAACCTATCACTTTCATGATGAATGGGAAATGGACTACTTCTTCATCATGGTGAAAGACAAGTATTGTTGTCTACTTTGTAACGCCGCTGTATCCTTGCCCAAAAAAAAGGGTGATCTGGAGCGTCATTATAAGGCTCTGCATAGCAATAAGTTTGATGCTGATTTTCCAGCCAAAAGTGAAATTCGTAAACTGAAGCTCAAAGAATTTAAATCTAAATTGGCTGCACAGCAGCAGTTGATGGCGAAGCCAAGGTCACATTCGGTCAGTGCAGCCATGGCATCCTTCAAGGTCAGCAACCTGATCGCAAAGAAATGCAAATCTTTCAATGAAGGAGAATTTGTAAAAGATTGTTTTCTTGAAGCAGCAAACAATCTTTTTGAAGGATTTAAGAATAAGAAAGAGATTATAGCTGCTGTTCAAGATGTACAATTGTCAAGAAACACCGTCGTGCTGCGAATAGAAAAGATGTGTGGAGACACAAATGAACAATTGTTGGAGGATGTTTGTGTTGCTTTCTCTAACTGGATGAATCTACAGACATAAGAGACATAGCCCAGTTACTAGTCTTTATCCAGGTGGTTTTTGAAGACTTTAGTGTTAAAGAAGAACTACTTGGAATGATTTCTTTAAGAGGGAGAACTACCGGTCAGGAAATATTCAGCTCTTTCCATTCTTTTGTGACAAAGTGTAATCTTCCATTGCATAAACTTGTTTCTATCACTACTGATGGAGCAAGAGCAATGACAGGTGAGGTTAATGATTTCATAGGCCTCTGTAGACAGCTTGATGACTTTCCAGATTTCCTTTCCTACCACTGCATCATTCACCAGCAAGTTTTGGCAAGCAAGATACTCAATACAAAGACTGCCATGGACATCACTTTCAAAATTGTAAATTCAGTTAGTGGAAGATCACTTCAAAGACGGCTTTTCAATCTTACTCTTGATGAAGGGGAGGTGGAAGTCATTTTGCACACAGATGTAAGGTGGCTAAGTAGGCACAAATTTCTGCAAAGATTTTGTGATTTACTGAATGAAATAAGAAGGTTTTTGAAGGAGGGGAGAGATGACAAAGCAGAGTTGGAAGATGAGGAGTGGTTATGTGATCTGGCATTTCTCGCTGACTATACAAGCAAACTAAGAGATATGAACATTGAACTACAAGGTAAAAACAAATGCATTGGCGAGATGATGAATACAGTTTCATCCTACAAGAGCAAATCTGAGCTAATGATGACTGACCTTGCAAACAACACTTTTGATCATTTTCCTAATACGCAGGACCATCTGGGACAATATCCAAATTTTGTTTTTCAGAATGAGACGTATGTGACAGAAATCTGCTCTGTTATCCAGGAATTCAAAAAAAGATTCTGTGTCTTCCAAAGAATTAAAAAAGTTGTAGAGTACTTGTCATACCCATTCAAAGCAAATATGGACATTAAGGAAACTGCAGCTGCTATCAGTAAAAATTACTCATTGAACAAGGTATCTCTTGAAAATGAAATAGTAACCCTTAAAATGACATTTTTTTCAAGACCCATGCTGAGCGAGAATCGTTTTGGAAGCTAGTGCCTAGAGACAAATTTCCCAACTTGAGAAGATGCAGTGAAGCTGTACACTCCTGTTTCGGTTCAACTTATTTGTGAGAATCTGTGTTTTCCCATCTGAAAATGACAAAGAGTGCACAGCATTCCAACATGACGGATGAATATCTCCAGGATTCCCTGAGACTGGCCCTCACGCAATATTCACCCAACTTCAAAAAGCTGGTGGATGAAATGCAGGCTCAGACGTCTCACTAATTAGGAAGAGCGAAGTTTTAAAGATTGTGCAAGATCAGCCTGGATCAATACTTTACCTACATTTAACACAAATTACTCAATAAATGTTAAAGAAAGTTATTAAGACAGTCAAAGAAAGTTATAACAATAAAAATTTAAGAAAAACTGTTCACAGTTCTTTCTGGATCTTCGTCTCTCTGTTTTGTTGTTGCTTATTTTGCTTACCAGTAAATGACAGAAGGTGCATTGTAAAGTGTGTGTGGGGGGGGGGGCGCGGTGGAACCCAACTTTGGTGGGTTAAAAACTAAGTTGAAACTTAATTTTCATGGTGGTAGATCACCAGCACTTTTGTCTGGAAAAAATAGATCACAACCTGTTCGAAGTTGGACATGCCTCCTATATTACATAAGCTAAAATTCAGTAGCAGGTGTTATTTAAATAAGCAAAAATGGATTATAAAAGCAAAAAACTTAGAAATAGGTCAGAGAACAATACATTGCATTACTCAGTAGAATCTCCTGTTGGGTTAAAAATATAACAACTGGCTACCACTTAAAATGCTTCTTGAATTAGAATTGTCATAATAAAAACCTTACTCACATACTTTTTAAATTACTTTCTCCTGTGTAACCACAGTGGCATGATGAAGATTTCCATTGGTCTGCTTTATATGTTTTGGTTATATTCCCATTATTTTGTAGGGGGAAATATTAGAAAGTTTGTCAAATCTGAGAGTTTAGCAAAAAATCTCACGAGTGGTTTGAACAAAGGAGCCCAGAAGCCAGTAAGGAAGAAAGAGCACAATCAAATGTAGAGGTTTCGGAGCTCTGCTCCTGTGAGCTCCTCCCCAAAATGAGGCCTGGGCACCATGTTGGAGAATCATAGAATCATAGAGTTGGAAGGGACCTCCAGGGTCATCTAGTCCAACCCCCTGCACAATGCAGGAAACCCACAAATACCTACCCCAAATTCACAGGATCTTCATCGCTGTCAGATGTCCATCTAGCCTCTGTTTAAAAACCTCCAAGGAAGGAGAGCCAACCACCTCCCAAGGAAGTCTGTTCCACTGAGGAATCGCACTAACGGTCAGGAAGTTCTTCCTAATGTTGAGCCGGAAACTCTTTTGATTTAATTTCAACCCATTGATTCTGGTCCTACCTTCTGGGGCCACAGAAAACAATTCCACACCATCCTGTATATGACAGCCCTTCAAGTACTTGAAGATGGTGATCATATCTGATCCTTTTGCTTAAATGAAGCTGTCTTACACTTTTGCTCTTCCACTTGTGAGTCTGGTTACGGTATTTGTGGGCAGCTTTTTATCAGAACAACATGCATACATTAACAGAGGGCAAGCAATTTAACTGCATAACTAATCCTCCGCTCTGACCTGGAAGTGTTATGGACAGTACACACCTGCATCTTGGTATTATTTTAGACAGATGGGTGTTGGGGAATTTTCTTTTTATATAATTCATAAGTATTTTCTCTTACCACTGTTCCCCCAAACAACCTGATGCTCTCAGGATCTAATACATGAGATCCAGAAAACTTTTTCAAAACAGATAAGCTTTATTGTACTTCAGTTTTCTCTCAGGACAGCACGCTTAAGCTATATATAGAAAAAGCAAAACAGATAGCAAACTCATATTATACCCTCAGTTAAAACACTTAATACGTTCTTATTCACTTAAACTCCAGTTTTAGTAATTAGGCTTACAGACTCTATTTCTCAGTAGCAAATCTCATACAATTTTATACCTGCTAAAGTCTAAGTTTGCTTAATCATAACAGCTATGATCTTCTTCGTGGTCTCTGTGCAGTCCCACACATGGGTCTTGCCGCAGGCAATGAATCCATTCCTCGGAGTTCCAATAGCTCGCCTATAGCGCTTTTGGCGCGCTCCCCTCCCGCCCTGGGGAGCAGGCAGCGACAGCGCATGCCTGGAGCGGGGGGGGAGCGCCCATTCCACTCAGTTTCTTCCTTTCCGCCGCCCGGACAACACCTTCCTCGCTGCGCTCTTCCTTAGCTCGTCTTCTCCTCAGCTCATCTCCTTTTTGGACTTCACTCTCCGCTTTATCTGGTATCGTTTCTCTTTCCCCTTTTTTCGTCCTGAAAAAAAGAAAAAAAAAAAAATATACTCCGTTTCTGCGCTTTTCTTTTCCTTTTCCAACCGTTCCCTCCCTCCCTCCCCCCCCCACCGTCCGGGGCGTATGGAAGGGAAGGTTACCTTTAAAAAGTGTAGGCACTGTGGGGCTAAAATCCCCACCACAGACGGCCACAGTCACTGCCTTTTCTGCCTCGGGGAAGGCCATCGAGTCGACGCTTGCCCGCATTGTGCGAACTTCGGCAAGCAGGCACGCAAAAACCGCGCTGCACGACTACAGGCTTTCCTCTTAGAACGCTCCTTGCGGGCTATGCCCACCTCCGACTCGCCGCCTCCCCCACCTCGAGCGGGAGATTCGGCTTCCCCGGCCGCGCCTCAGTCTCAAAAGACGCACAAGTCCGGGAAACGACCTTCGAAGCACGCCGAAACCGGCCACAAATCTTCGAAAAAGCTGCGTCATTCCGAATCGGAGTCGGCGCCTAAGAAGCCTCGACACTCGGATTCGGCGCCGAAGAAACCTCACCATTCCGAATCGGCTCGCCATTCCGAATCGGCGGACTCGGCGCCCATTAAGCCCCATAACACCATGGCCTCGACTGCTCCATCCACTTCGACTCAACCACTTCTGCCGTCCGAATTGTCGACCCCGGTTGACGTCATCACCGACATGCCTCGGCTTACACCCCACACCTCCACGGCCGTGGAGGTGATTCCGATTCGATCTCGATCACCTTCAGTACATAGCGTGGTTCCTTCTGAGATCCTCGAACCCGACCGCACCACCGACCCGACACAGACCTATCTACGCCCATCTTTGCGTCCTGACTCCTTCCACGACGTTGCACTCTCTCCGCTGTACCGTGAATCGGCAACTCAAGTCTCCTCCCATCGGATTCGAATCCGATCACGCTCTCCGCGCAGCCGCCACGACTCCGGTTCCTCTGTCTACTTTGAACAGCAAGACTACTACTCCAGAAGGCGATATGAATACTCTCCCCTCTCCAGATCGCCCTCACCTCGACAAGGTCGGTCTCGTCACCATTCCGGTTCGCACTCCGATTGGGACGTCCATCACAGATATCAGGACTCCGGCTCTTACTACCATCGTGATCCCGCTACTCCACGGATCCGTTATGGCGGTTCGCCTCGGCCTCGTTACGCACGCCCAACCCGACGCGAGGACTCACCTCAACTCCACTTCGACCGCCCTTCTCGACTTCGTGACCCTCGAAGCCATTTCGAGTACTCACCCAGGCTCCTTAACCGCCTTCTATCATCTGAGCAAGAGGCTGGCTCCTCGCGTCAACAACGGGAGCACCCTCGGTACCGAGACGTGGCCAAACCCCGCACCGCTTCTGCCACTGTATCCGTGGCCCCGGATTCTCGACTTCGGTCTCCTCCCAAGACCTCGGAGCCTGCAGCTCCCATCTCGGAACCGATCGTTCATCCACCCTCTCCCTCCACGGCGGGATCTTCCTCGGGTAGGGAGTCACCAGCCTCTTCGGATTCGGAAGACCACTCTCCATCTATCCCTTCCGACCCCGCACAACAGCTCCGGCTCTCTCCGTCGGATGCATCCAAGGCGTACCTCAACCTAATTACTTCGATGGCGGAGGCACTGAAAATACCTCTCCAGGCGGACTCCCCCAAAGTGTCGGACATGGTACATGACTTGGTGCAGTCGGACTTTCCACCCGGTTCCTTGCTTCCGATGTTACCGGTGCACTTGGAGGGTCTTCAGGAGACTTGGGACAAACCTGCCTCCGTACCCCCCACTTCAAAGAGGCTGGACTCCCTCTATCGAGTCCATGCCCCCGACGCTAAGTTCCTCGCCTCACATCCGGCTCCGAACTCTATTATTGTTCATTCTGCCATGAAGACCAAACCCTCCAGACATCCCACGCCTCCAGATCGTGAAGGGAGGAAATTAGACACCCTGGCACGGAAAATCTTCACACTTGCTTCCACCAACTCGAAGCTTAACAATTATCTAGCTTATTTCGCCGCTTATACTTTTAATCTGGCGAACCAATTCACACCACTGATACCTTCGCTTCCTGATTCCTCTCAGAGAACAGCATCAGCCCTGGTTTCTGAGCTCTCCAGGGTCTCCAAACAACAGATTAATTCAATTCGCCATGCGGTCTCCTGTTCCTCCCGCGTCTTCGCTTCCTCAGTTGCCTTGCGTCGTCATGCTTGGCTAAGATCCACAAATCTTCAACCCGACATCAAGCAGAAGATAGAGGATCTTCCCTTCGACGGCCTGGGCCTCTTTCATGCTTCCACTGATGAGGTCTTGTCTTCCGTTGACGATGGTCGTAAAAGGGCCAAGCGCCTGGGAGTATCTCAACCACCTACGCAACCCTTCACTCGCAAACAACCTTGGAAACCATCTTTCCAAAGACGCCAGCGTTCTCCTAAGCAGGCCGAATATTGGAAGAGAAGACCTGCGCAACAAAAGCCTTCTTTCCAGCAAAGGCAGCGCTCTCAGCAGTCTAAAAAATCGTCCCCCCCTACCAAGCAGTCTCTTTGACTTCCCCATACAGTCACCTTACCACACACGTCTCTCCCCTTTCTACAAGACTTGGAGTTCAATTACAACCGACTCCTGGGTACTCACCATCGTACGCCTGGGGTACGCAATAGAGTTCGCTTCGCTACCTCGCCACCACTACTTTGTCGCTACCCCCCCATCCCATCACCTCCATCAGGAGATTCTGGACTTGCTCCAGAAAAAAGCCATAGAACCTGTTCCCCCCCAACATCGGGGAACAGGGTTCTACTCAAGATACTTCCTGGTCCCCAAGAGGGATGGAGGCAAGCGTCCTATTCTAGATCTTCGGAAGCTGAACAAATTCATCGAGTACAGGAAATTCAGAATGATCTCGCTGCAGTCCATCTTGCCCCTCATTCCAAAGAATTCCTGGATGGCTTCCCTAGATCTTCAGGACGCTTACTTCCATGTGACTATCCGACCTCAGCATCGCAGATATCTCCGGTTTGCGATGGGCCAACATCATTTTCAGTACGTCTCCCTACCATTCGGCCTTTCCACAGCACCCAGGGTGTTTACAAAGTGCATGGCGGTGGTGGCAGCTGCTCTTCGACTCCGCAACATCACAGTCTTCCCTTACATAGACGATTGGCTCCTCATTGCACCAACTCCAAATCAGCTCGAGGCCAATCTCCACGCAGCCCTTCTCCTCCTGGCGTCTCTAGGCCTGAGGGTGAATGTCACCAAATCTCACTTCACCCCCACTCAACATCTCAACTTCATAGGGGCCCATCTCCGCACCTCTATACACCGTGCCTTCCTCCCAGAAGACCGTGCTATGACAATCATCAGCCTTGCCAGGCTGGTCCAGCTACATCCCATCCAATCGGCCCTAACTATTCAACGCCTTCTGGGTCTGATGGCCGCTACTACAGCAGTTCTCCTCTTCGCCAGACTACGAATGAGACCACTTCAGCTCTGGTTCGTACGTGCCTACCGTCCTCATGTGCAACCTCAGAGCACCCTGCTCACCGTCCCCGAGAGAGTCCTTCCTTCTCTCACCTGGTGGACTATCCTCGAGAACCTCCTCGAGGGCATGCCGTTCCTACCAACTACTCCAACGGCTACCGTGACAACAGACGCCTCCATGTGGGGATGGGGAGCCCACTTAGAAGGCAAGACTGTCAGAGGTCTCTGGACTCCTCAGGAGAGGACCCTCCACATAAACTGCTTAGAACTAATTGCGGTACACAGAGCCCTCCAATCCTTCCTCCCTCTCATCGGGGGTCGCCATATCCAGATCTCCACCGACAATATGGCAACAGTCTTCTATGTGAACAAGCAGGGAGGCACCAGATCTCTTCGACTGTGCCGCATAGCCATACTGCTCTGGGAGTGGTGTATCAAACACACCATCCACTTGACCGCCATCCACCTCCCAGGTGTGGAGAATGTGCTGGCCGACTCACTAAGCAGGCTACGCATAGACGACCACGAATGGTCCATCAATCTGACATACCTTCGTCGGATCTTCACCTGCTTCGGTACTCCCAAGGTGGACGTCTTTGCCTCCAGGGACAATGCCAAATGTCGTCGCTTCTACTGCAGGAAGGGCAACGATGCCTTCCTACATCTCTGGAGGGGTCCCCTCCACTACATTTTTCCGCCAACCCCCCTACTGACACGAGTTTTGACAAAGGTCGCACGGGATGGCACGGACTGCATCCTTATCGCACCGTGGTGGCCACGGCAACCATGGTTCACCAGACTACTGCAAATGTCACAACACACTTACCGCGCCTCCCGGTCGTGGGAGACCTCCTATCGCAGGCGAACGGCCAGGTACTTCATCACAACCCTCGGGTTCTGGCCCTCACTGCTTGGAGAATACACTCCCCTGCTTCTCCACAGAAGTGACCAATATCCTTCTCAACGCAAGGAAGCTTTCCACCAGACTTTCGTACCAACGCAAATGGAAGCGCTTTTGTTCCTTCGTTGCACCCTATCACCTAACGCCTGAAGTAACACCTCTAAACCTGATCCTAGATTATCTCTTATCCCTGCAGAAATCAGGCCTCTGCTACTCTTCACTTAAAGTACACCTCTCCGCCATCTCTGCATTCCATGACACTATCGATGGCAGGACGGTCTTCTCTCACCCCTTATCTAAATCCTTCCTTAAGGGAATGCTGCACCTGCATCCACCTGTTAAACCGTTCGTCCCAACGTGGAGTTTATCCCTTGTTCTTTCCTGTCTCATGAAGGCACCCTTTGAACCCATGGCGACAATACAGCTCAATCTTCTTTCCTGGAAGACAGCATTGCTAATAGCCCTTACCTCTGGTAAGCGGGCAAGTGACTTATGTGCCTTCCGATTTGACCCTCCCTACACCATCTTTCATAGGGACAAGGTTGTCTTACGACCAGATCCTACATTCCTCCCTAAAGTTGTCTCCAAGTTTCATCTATCTACTTCCACTTCGCTACCAACGTTTTTCCCCAACCCATCCGACCAGGGACAGCGATCGCTGCATTCACTGGACGTCAGAAGGGCGTTAGCCTTCTATCTGGATCGCACACAACCTTTCCGTAAGGACCCTAACCTGTTTGTGGCCTACGGCAAACCACGCAAAGGACACAAAATCTCTACCCAGAGACTTTCTAAATGGGTAGTTAGTGCCATCAGGTTGTGTTACGAACTGGCTAAACAGCCTCCTCCCGAAGGCCTTAAGGCCCACTCTACTAGAGCGGTCTCGACGTCTTCGGCCTTTCTACAGGGCGTCTCTCTAGAGGACATCTGTGCGGCTGCATCGTGGTCCTCTCCTTCCACGTTCGTCTCCCATTATGCTTTGGACGTTCGTGCGAGACGGGACGCCTCCTTCGGCCAAGCAGTCCTCCGATCCATCTTCCACTGAAGTATGGTGAGTGTTTTTGGCTTCTGCTTCTAGGTCTTCGACTATGATCTGTTTTCTTATGTGACTAACTATCTTCTTTTACCAGCACCCTCCTCCAGGTTACTCAGCTGGCTAGTCACCCATGTGTGGGACTGCACAGAGACCACGAAGAAGATAAACAGGTTGCTTACCTGTAACTGATGATCTTCGAGTGGTCATCTGTGCAGTCACACACGCCCACCCAGCCTTCCCCGCTGCTGGCTGCCTGTGATGGTTATCTAACTCTGTACTGTGTTTATGTCAGCGGCGGCTGGAAGAAACTGAGTGGAATGGGCGCTCCCCCCCCGCTCCAGGCATGCGCTGTCGCTGCCTGCTCCCCAGGGCGGGAGGGGAGCGCGCCAAAAGCGCTATAGGCGAGCTATTGGAACTCCGAGGAATGGATTCATTGCCTGCGGCAAGACCCATGTGTGTGACTGCACAGATGACCACTCGAAGATCATCAGTTACAGGTAAGCAACCTGTTTATTCTGTCAGCCCAATCTTTGTTAGAGATCTCTAACCAAGCTTGTGGCTTAACCTACCCAGAGGTGCATCTTAACCTTCTGATCCAGGCCAGCCAGCCTATGGGAAATTTCTGAAGCTTATATAGATTCTAGCCTGAGAACTTATTACTTATTTCTGATGGATATCTCGCTTTCCAGGTCACTCTGACACTTTTCTCACCAGCTGCAAACACAGATGGTCACCCATACTGGCTACTGTCCATCTGTCTTTAGATCTCACGCTAGGCACATCTCCATCTAACAAACATCTACCCTGTCAAAGTAATTTTTTTTTCCACTCTAAATTCTCCTGAAATGAACTCTCTCTCTCTCTCTCTCTCTGACCTATATTTTAAATCTTCAAGCTTATAGGTATCAAATAAGTTATCAAGTGCTTCTAACAATGTAAAATGACATAGACCCTTCATAGGTGGCTTTCATAATGGAACCAGCTCTGATATTTCCCGCAAAAATGAGTGGCTGTGTTAGTCTGTTTGTAGCAGTAGAAAAGAGTAAGAATCCAGTAGCAACTTAAAGACTGGCAAAATTTGTGGCAGCAAGTCACTGCTCACTTCAGGAGAAAAGAGCCAAGAGTCCAGTAGCACCTTAAAGACTAACAAAACGTGTGGCAGGGGGTGGATGAGCTTTCGTGAGTCACCGCTCACTTTTTTGGTATTGTTTTGATGGTATCGTAAAATCAAGCAGTGGTGAAAGTCACCTGATCTTGTGTTTCAAACTCCCTGCTTGCAGGTTGCCCAGTCCAAGAGACTTCTTGAGTTTCTTTTACTGTATTTCTAGCAATCTCAAGAAGAGGATCTCGTCGCTTGCTTACCTGGCCCGACTGGTCCTGGTACATCTGCCCTTAACAGCCTGGTTGTCTCTTGTGCATCAGCAGTTGGTGTGAGAGTAGCTGCTACCTATGAAGCCTTGTCTCTGAAGAAGGTAATTAACTTCTATGGCGCGACTCCGGGTGACGCAGCATCTCCATCTAGCAGCGGTTCTCCGGGCCCAGACGGGCTGAAGGAGAGCCGAGAGGAGCAGGTGAAGCTGGAGTCGATGCACGGCAAGAAAAGCTCCAGCCTGGTGGACATTCGGGAAGAGGAGTCCGAAGGAATCTGTCGAAGACTTTCCTTACCTGGCTTGCTTTCCCAAGGTAAGGTGTTTGGAGATGGCTCTTTGGACAGGTGTATGTTTGGTCGTGGTAGAAAGTGCTGTCAAATTATAGCCAACTTCTGGCAACCCCATCAGGGTTTCATGTTTGGTGGGGCCCACAGCAGGATTTGTAAGCGTTGTAAGCAGCCTTGAGTTCCACAAGCTATACCACCACCCCCCTTTCCTCTGCTGTGTTAGGAAAGGGGAAAGGAGAAAGTGAAAAGACCAGCAGCAATGCTACTGCTTGTTCAGAGTAGCGGTGAGCAAAGGGGACAGACTGGGGGCCCTCCAAGCCTTTGGCCACAGACAGTAAATTTAATTGTATCGTATTTGGCTGTAGAAATCATTTGCTTTCTTTGTTTGTGTGCTCTAAGAGGTTTTTTTCCCCTTGTTTCCTTTTGTAAAAGTTTCTCCAAGGCTCTTGAGGAAAGTAGGGCGGGCTAAAATGAGGACGGTGGCACTCACACCAACCTACAGTGGTGAAGCGGACGCACTGCTCCCATCCTTACGAACTGAGGTGTGGAGCTGGGGAAAGGGAAAAGCTGGACAGCTAGGACATGGTGATGTATTACCAAGGTGAAGACAGCAGTTCCATACCAAGTTTTTTTCCCTACCCAACCGTCTTCAGCGTTACTTACAGAGCCGTGGCTGGCTGGTTAACTTTTGTTGTGGAGATGTTAGCTAAAATCCACTGGTGGGAAGCAGTAAGTTCATTTACAGAATTTTTACCATTCCGTTCATAGCTTCAGTCACTATGTTAGGCCCATCTGTAATGGGGGGAAAACCCACAAAAGAACAACTTGGTGTCAACACTGTTGTGACGTTCTCCTCTGTGTCCCTAATGATATTTTAGAGCAGTTAAAATCTGTATTTCGCTATGCAACACTGTGTGCTTCACGTTTGTGTTGAGGAACCTGATTTCACTTTATTGGGTTCGCAGGCTCCAACCGTTATGTGTGAAAAGTCTTGATGGTAAGGAAGTAATTCATCTGTCTGCTGGTGGACATCATTCCATGGCGCTCACTGCCAAGTCACAGGTATGCAGATAAAATAGTGCTCTCCGCTCATGTTTCCAGAGCGTTGCCCGATCTTCTTTGACATGACCTCTGACAGGATTTGTCATGTTGAAAGCAAGTTCCCAAGCAACAGGTTTAACAGCTTTTGGCACAAATGGATACATCTTTGCAAAAAGTATAATGATTGCATTTGGTTTTAAACTAAAGAATGCACATCTATGCGATCATTTTCACTTAAAATGTCGAAAGTGTGCTGCTGCTTTTAAAGCAGGGAGTGGTGAATATGATGGCTTGTGGGCAAGACCTGGACAGTTTCCAGGTATGGAAAGTGGTAAGGGTTAAAGGAAGTGCTGAATGTGCAAGGAGGATAATGAGAAGCCCATAATTCCCAAGATTCCCCATGTCACTCATTCATTCATGAGATTTTTATCCTGCCTTCCTTCACAAGCGGGCTCAGGGCGGGGTACAGTGCACCAAAAAGCACATTAAAACTGTTAATATAATTTTAAGTTAAAATCTAATTAAGTTAGAGCCAGTTTGGTGTAGTGGTTAAGTGCGTGGGCTCTTATCTGGGAGAACCAGGTTTGATTCCCCACTCCTTTGCTTGCATCTGCTGGAATGGCCTTATGTCAGCCATAGATCTCACAGAGTTGTCCTTGAAAGGGCAGCTTCTATGAGTTCTCTCAGCCCCACCCACCTTACAGGGTGTCTGTTGCGGGGGAGAAAGGCAAAGGAGATTGTGAGCTGCTCTGAGACTGATTCAGAGAGAAGGGCGGGGTATAAATCTACAGTCTTCTAAAAACCACTCAACCTACATGATGGTGATATGGTAGTGCCTAAACCTTAGAACCAGGTTTGATTCCCCACTCCTCCACTTGCACCTGCTAGCATGGCCTTGGGTCAGCCATAGCTCTGGCATAGGTTGTCCTTGAATAGGCAGCTGCTGTGAGAGCCCTCTCCAGCCTCACCCACCTTACAGGGTGTCTTTTGTGGGGGAGGGAAGGTAAAAGAATTGTGAGTCGCTCTGAGACTCTTTGGAGTGGAGGGCGGGATATAAATCCAATATCATCATCTTCTAAATAAGGCTATAACTGAGTGTAACTCAGGAGGGCAATCGAGGTAATAATTAGGTCCAGCTCCCAGCCTATAATACAAATTAGTATAGCAAACAGCGTAGGCTGGTTGAGGGGGGGCTGATTAGAGCAGGGGAAGCCAGATATAGTGAGGCTGGCACATTGACCAAAATGTAGGAAGGAATTGGGGGAGGGGGAGAAACACAACAAAGATGTACAGACCCAAGAAACGGGGGGGGGGGGGGGGGGAAGGTGCGGGTGGGTGTGCTCAAGATGCTGACCAATGCTCTTAAAAATTAGAAGTCCCAGGAGGCCTTCCAAGAAGTCCTTCTGAGGCTCTAGTGGAAGGGACATATGAAGCTGCCTTATACTGAATCAGGCCCTGGGTCCATCAAAGTCAGTATTGTCTACTCAGACTGGCAGCAGCCCTCCAGGGTCTCAGGCTGAGATTTTTCACACCTATTTGCCTGAGCCCTTTTTAGTTGGAGATGCCGGGGATTGAACCTGGGACCTTCTGCTTACCAAGCAGATGCTCTACCACTGAGCCACCGGGAAGGGCAGTCTGTGCATTTTGTACTTGGCGCTGCAGAGCATATAAGTGAAATGACTTTGAGCTCAGAGGTGGCAAACTGAGCTTCAGAAAGTGGTCATCGCTGAAGAAGTGTCTGTAAAACCTAGAAAAAATATGAGTAGCAGTTGAATGGCATTGATTGGCAGCAGGGCTTTTTTTATAGCAGGATCTCCCTTGCATATTACACCATGCACCCCTGATGTAGCTAATCCTCCAAGAGCTCACAGGGCTTTTAGTGCAGGGCCTACTGTAATCTCCAGAAGAATTGGCTACATCAAGGGGGTGTGACCTAGTATGCAAAGGAGTTCCTGCTACAAAAGAGCCCTGATTGACAGGCTATATAAAGTAGCTGTTCTTTTCCGCCTTCTTCCCATGTTTTTGACACAGGTTTATTCATGGGGCAGCAATACTTTTGGACAGCTTTGTCACTTAAACTCTCCAACCACAGTCCCTCGTCTTGCAAAGGTACTTGTTACGATGTAATTTTTCTGTTTGCTAATGATATTTAGCTAAATTTGAAAGCTTGAGTCATCTTTGCCTTTTTAAAAATTAACATGCATTTCTTCTTTGCATCATAGATGTTGCCAAATAAGCATAAAGGGTTACAATAGTGTATATAGGGTGCATTAATTCAAATGGTCAGTTTTATTTAAGCAGCCTGTATGGAAGATTGTGGCCTAAAAACATTTCCAGATTCCTGAATGACAAGTGAGATGATATTTCTGCAGTCCTCAGGGTTTCCTACTGCTTGCAGAAATCTCCCACCTAACAGAACATGGCCTTGTTTTGCAGATTTTTCAGTCTGCATGGTAGGGCAGTTATTCAGAATTACATACAGGCCTCAAATTCAACAGGAGCTCACAGGAGCACAGCTCCTGAACCTTGCTGAGGGTTCCCCCTCTTCCTCCCCACCTACCTCGTCCATTGAGTAATAGGTGCAGCTGCATAACAATCCCTGGATTTAGAGAGCGGGCAGCCAGCCAACCACCAGGGGTTTTGCCACACCCCCAGCAGCACTCATTAACCCCTGGAGAAGCCCACACCACCCTTTCTTCACTTCTTATGTGCTTTTGGGTGGCAGGTGGCTTGCTGGCCTTTTGACTGGAGGGGGGGACGGCCCAGGAGAGCTCCAGGCGAGGGAGACCAGCCAGACCAACCAGGCCTCGCTTGCCCAGGGCTCTCCTTTCTTGCATCAGGCTGCTTTTGTCTAGGGGGGAATATGCTAAATGAGCTCCACCACCTATTTTTCTACAAAGTGACCCCTGGTTACATATATTATATGTTGACAGCTGAATCTTATACAATTGATGGTGATATACTAATTTTTTTAAAATATAAAGCAGGCTTTTTGCCTTGATTAAACACAAACCTTGATTTCGGTTTCCAAGGTGCAACAATATAAATCTGTTTCGGACTAAATCTTCTTTAAGCCCTTTCTTTATATGGTCAAATAAGCTCCTTTATCTTTCTAGTAGGGTCTTATTCTTATTTGTTTCTCCTATTCTGTGATTAATTTGTCTCTGTGTGTGCGGCTTCCAGGTAAATAGTGACAAAAACGTCTGGCATACAGTAGCAGGTCCAGATTATTCCCTGTTTCTGGTAGATGGAGAAGATTTCCAGCCTTTATTATATTATAGTGGTCAAGGAGAAAGGAAGGAAGGTGATGTGTCATTTGAGAATGGCTGCTCAAAGAGTCCAACACTATTGCTCTCCTGTAGTAAGGTACGGAATATTTTTCTATTTGGTAGCAGTTGAAAATTTAGTGGTCTAGTAATCGTGTTTGGAAATGGAAACTTCCTTCTTCCCTGGAACTAGGGATTTTTTTTGGGGGGGGGGGGGGGACACAGAAATGGAGATCCGGCTGACTTGGCATCAAGGGTGTGTCCTATTATGCAAATGAGATCTTGCTGGGCTTTTTCTACCAAAAAGAAGCCCTGTGTGAAAACAGTGGTGATCAGGGGCGGGTGGCCTACAAAAAAAAAAAGGCCTGACTTACTGTAATTAAGAAGATGCCTGTGTAAATTAGCGTTAACTGTAATTTTTTCCCCTTAGATCTTTAAAAAAAAAAAGTTTGCCTTCCTTCCAGCTAGGGTATATAAGCAGCATGGCAGTAGGGGGAACGAACTGCTTGGCGTTGGTGGACAAAAACATTATGGGCTACATCGCCAGTCTGCACGAGTTGGCCTCGACAGAAAGGCAATTCTACACGAAGCTGAGTGCTATCAAATCACAAGTCCTTAGACCTCTCTTGGGGTTAGGTAAGGCATTTCCTCACAGCATCTTCTTCTGTACCTGACCAGCTTTTAAAGGATAAGTTCCTTTTTGTCTAAAGAGATCACCATTTATGGTTTTCTGTCTTAACACCGACTAAAACCTCTCTAACCAGGGATTCCCCTCTAAGTCACCTCTCTAACAAGGTGTCCCCCTCTATTCTAGCTGCTGAGAGGTTCAGATAAAGAAAAACCTGCAAGCTCCTTTTGGTCTCCCTTTAGCACTGTGTTAGAGCTCCTGCTGTTTCAGGACATAACACTGCTTCTGTAGCGCTTAATATACCAGAAGCTTCCCTGCCAGGCAGGCTGCTGGGTTCGAAGGGTATTGCTGCATTATAAAAGCACCAGCAGCAGCAGAATTCCAGACTTCTTTTGCTCATTCAATAGACTGACCCCCTTTGCTACACACTTGCTTTCTTCACGGCCACCCAAATTCTCCTTTTTGTCAAGTCACTTGTTGAGAGATACATACGCACCACGAGGAAAGGAACTGCCAAGATTAGGTATAATTAAGAACCGTACATTTTTACTTGGCAGCAGGAAAATCATGAAATAAGATCCATGATCCTAGTAATGTCAGGCATTATTGGGCTACATAGAATAAAATATGGCTCAATTGGCACCTCTTTTGGCTTATTGTATCAACAGTTGTTCTTGGTGTATATGCATATTCGTGTCCTTTTGACCACCAAAGAAAGCGCAGGGTTCCAAAACATTTCTGGGCTGCTTTACTGCGACTGTGATCTTTTTGGATGCCACTAATTTTTGGATAGTCATTTGGTTTTTTGTAATGTACATTGAAGACTGCTTAGTCTGGTGGTTTCAATCTAGAGCAGGAGTGGCCAAATTGTGGCTCAGGAGCCAAATGTGGCTCTTGAAGCCCCTACCCACCTGTCAGCTGTCTTGGAGAAGGCATTTCTCTGTTTAAGTCCCTTCTCCAAGTCAAGCCAGCTAGCAGCTTGGAGATTGCATTTAAAGTTAAAGTTGCTTTCTGCTTCTCTCCATTTATTTTCCTTCCTTCCTTCCTTCCTTCCTTCCTTCCTTCCTTCCTTCCTTCCTTCCTTCCTTCCTTCCTTCCTTCCTTCCTTCCTTCCTTCCTTCCTTCCTTCCTTCCTTCCTTCCTTCCTTCCTTCCGTCTTGTGGCTCTCAAACATCCAATGTTTATTCTATGTGGCTCTTAAGTTAAGCAAGTTTGGTTGCCCCTGAGAGGCTAAATACAAGGCCTGTGTTTTTAATTTGTATTTTAAATGCACTGTACAATAAATTGAATTTGTTTTGTTTAATTCATTTTCACGTTGTTTCTGCTCAGACTTCGTGGTACCTAATTTGGGTTTTGAGGTGGGGTTTTAGGCTGGGTTTTTCTACCCAGCTTGCTGGGATGGTTTTGGGTCAGCAGTAGCTCTCATAGGAGTTGTCCTTGAAAGGTCAGCTGCTGTAAGAGCTCTCTCAGCCCCACCCACCTTACAGGGTGTCTGTTGTGGCGGGGAGGGGGGAAGGTAAGGGAGATTGTGACTGCTCCGAGACTCTGAGATTCAGAGTATAGGGCCGGATATAAATCCAATATCTTCTCCTCCTCCCCCTCCCCCTTTTTTGTGCACCCAGATTCTCCCCCAAGATCCTCATGCATCTCAATCTCTTGCTACTCTCCCTCTTTTATCCAGTCAAACAGCGTATCTCTTCATACTGCATGGCATCTAAACTGTTTTGTGCTGCTAGTCTATAGTGTGGTGACTGTTATTCTTCTGTCTGATGTATGAGTGCATGTTCTGGTCGGGGAATCAAAATCTGTTCATTAGTTAAACAACGTTTTTGGAATCACGCCTAAAATTAGCCTTTGGTTTGATAGAAACGGGAATTAATCTTGGTGGACAATTGAAGCGGTAGGGTTCCTGCCTGCTGATATACTTATGCACCATTACCTAGTATGACAGATCTTTTTTAACCCGTGCAGACAACTTGGGCACCGTATCGACCATCCAGCTCCTGCAGGAAACAGCAAGCACGTTCAGCAAGCTGTGCTACCTGACTGGCCAACACGGAGCCTCCTTGACCAGCTTTCTCCAGGGATCAAAAGAGGCAAAGAATTTGGCTATTGTGAAGCACTCAAGCCTTCTCTTGGAAAGTTACACTGAGCAAGTATCTAATGCTGATCTTGTATTATCTAGAGGATTACTGCGTAGCTGAAGAGAAGTTATAACAGAGGAGAAAATGAGATAAGAAAAGCTGTTTGAAGCTTTGTGTTGATTATCTAAATTGCTGACTCATGTTCTGAACCCTGGGAACCAAACGACACGTTCCACAAAATGGCAAGGTCAGACTTGCAAGTGAAGGGGTGACATTTTAGTTTTTGTGGCCCTTCCTCATGTCACACTTCAGAGGAAAAGGCGCCTGGTTGTGTTTGTGGCGAAGTTAGCGCTGAAATTAAACGATTGCACATTTTGAATGTTCAGAAATAAATGATAACATACCGCTGGGTGGAAAAGTGGAATGTTAACACTGCTGCTTAGGGTTCCCAGACCCTTGGTCCAGGTGGGGGTTCCCCCCAGTTTTCGGGGTTCAGCCCACTGCCAACCAACTGGCCACCAGGGGAAGCCCCACCCCCAAACAGCTTCCTCATGCAGCAACATCGCTGACATGATGGCAGCACACGGAAGTGATGTCATCATGCTGGGGATGTCACGTGGCAATGCTCTAGCATTTTGGGTTAAAACTTTATGGTTACCATAGAGTTTTGCCCCAAATGCTAGAGCGTTTCTGGCATTGCCCCACTCGCAGCACTCCTGGAAAGCTGCTTCCCATCCCCTGCTGGCATGGGAAGTCATCTGGCAACCGTACTGCTGCTCCTTCCTTCAAGATGCAGCCCACCAAAGCACTCACAGTGAGAAATTTCTGTTAATTTCGCTGCAGCTCATCTTGATCAGCAGCTCCTAACCTTTTCAGTGTGGTGACCCTCAAACCCAGATTTCCTTGGTATGGTGACTCATTCAGGGCTGGCCCAAGATACTCTGTGGCCTTGGCACCCCATCTAGTCCAGCATTCCAGTTCTATAGTAGCTAACCAGATGTTTTTGAGAAACCAACAAATATTCCACAAAGGGCACAGCTTTCCCCACTATGAACCTCCAGTAGGTGGCATTCCGATATGCACAGCCTTTCCTATGGAGGTTACATTCTAGCCTTTTAAAAATAACTCTTTATTTTAAGTTTAGCTTATAACAACAAGAAGAAAATAAAAATGCAACAGCAGTAGGTTAAACACAGTAGTACAGTCAAGGTACATTTCAATACTGGGTCTATTGTACATAAATGCTTTTTATAGAGATCTTACCATTTGTTCTAGGAGCCCCGTGGCGCAGAACGGCAAGCTGCAGTACTGCAGTCCAAGCTCTGGTCACGACCTGAGTTCGATCCTGGCAGAAGCTGGGTTCAGGTAGCCAGCTCAAGGTTGACTCAGCCTTCCATCCTTCCGAGATTGGTAAAATGAGTACCCAGCTTGCTGGGGAGAAAGTGTAGATGACTGGGGAAGGCCGTGGCAAACCACGCTGTAAAAAAGTCTCCCAAGAAAATGTCATGATATGATGTCATCCCATGGGTCGGTAACAACGTGGTGCTTGCACAGGGGACTACATTTACCTTTTTAGCATTTGTTGTATTCATTTATGAACACAAATCATATGATAATTTCATGGCCATTGTTTACTTCATAATGTCCCATTCTCCATATATTCTAAATAAGGCAGCCATATATTTAAAACATTCCAGTCTTTGTCTACCCTCTCCTCCATTACTCTTCCCTAAGATTCTCACTTGCTCAGGACAATCCGGGCAGTTGGCAGCCCCAACCCAGCAAGTTCACAAGGGTATTTTAAATTTGAAAGTCAATTTATACTCACTTTTTCTTCCACTTATTTGGTTTAGGTATTGTACTTCCTTGACAAACTTCATAGTGATGGGAGGATTTGCACTTCTGTCCAAACCAGCAATGTAAGTTAAAAGCTCAGCACTGTTGATGGTGATTGGTGTGTCATGTCTGCAAGCCTCCTAATTCAAATCCCTAGCAGTTTGTGTTAGCACTGCACAGTGTCACCTAGAGGAGGAAACAAAATCTGACTTTCACAGACTCAGTCGCCAGCAATTTCCTAGGCTTCCCAGGGTTCCTTCTTGAGTGAAGTGATAGAGTCAGAGTATTGTTTCTGTGCAGGCTTCTTAAATGTTCCGGCTTTGATGTTCACTTTACCAACAAAGGAGATGATGCCTTTGCACTGTTTTCCTTTCTGCTGTCCAGATCTTTTCCCTTTCCTCCCCCCACCCACCCCTGTACCAGATCTCTCTTGTAAACTCTGGAGCACATAAAATAAAAAAAAGTGCGTGCCTCTAGGCATTCTGCTCTCTGTTGTCATGGTCAAGGCGGGTTTTTTTGTAGCAGGAACTTATTTACATATTAGGCCACACACCTCTGATCAACCTTCCAAGAACTTACAGGACTCTTCTTACAGGGCCTACTGTAAACTCGTGGAGGATTGGCTACATCAGAGGGGTGCGACCTAATATGCAAAGGAGTTCCTACTCCAAAAAAAGCCCTGGTCATGAGTGGTGTGTGATAATGTATAATGGCAGAATGGGTGAATGGAGATAAGATTGTGCCTTAGTTCAGCACCAATATCTCTCTTGAATACCATACCAAGTTCCGTAATATGTGAAGCAAAGTGTCCCTGATTTATTACAGTGGTAAGATTTATTTATTTAGTCTTTTATCCTGCCCTCTCCGCAAGCAGACTCAGGGCGGCTAACAATCAATTCTGACATCTACAATTACAATTTAAAGACAATATTTTTGTTGTTGTTCAGTCGCCCAGTTGAGTCCGACTCTTTGCGACCCCATGGACAAAGTCACGCCAGGCCCTCCTGTCTTCCACCATCCTCCGAAGTCCAATTTAAAAAACATTTTATGGTGCTGTTCAATGTCAGTATAGGCAGGATCTTTCTTTCCTCTGACAGTGATCCTATAATGACTGTAGTTCCTCAGCATAATTCTTATGTGTGCTGTAGACATCTGTGACATTTGTGAGCTGCATATTTTTAACCTGTGTTTTAATTTTGTTGATTGGACTATCACAGTGTGTGTCCTCAACAGCCTACTTGCTGCCTTGCTTGCCATTTTGATTCTTGAGGAGATGCAGCAAGATAGAAATGTGTTAAATTAATAAACAGTTCATGTGACAACAGTAAAAGGTTAAAGTTTAGTGGGAAAAGGAGCACTGCATATATTTCAATTCCCTCCCTCCTCTGACCCAGAAAATTCTTATTTCCATGTGGTTTCAACATTTCTGGAAAGTTACATCCTTTCTTTCTAGAAATACTGTTTTTCATCCTTAACATGGTCTTGAGAGGAAAGGAATATATAGATGGATTTGCAAGATGGATATATTTGCAGACCGTCAGTGCTCTGCTAGGTGTAAAGTGCCCTCCTACAAAAGGATAGTGTATTTTGAAACCTGTGTATAGATGGAAGGAGCCTGAATAGCAGAGAAGCTAAGCAAGGTCAACCATTGTTAGTTTTTGGATGGGTGACTCTCCCCCCCATAGGAAGATCTGGGTTGCTTTGCAGAGGTAGGCAACGGCAAACCACCGCCTCATCACACTCATCATGCAGAATCAACATGGAGGCAGTTGCAACTTGACAAAACTTATTCTATTAGAGATGGAAGGAAGCAAATTTAATATGAAGTCTAAAGTTCTGCCACAATTAGCAATCCATACTTAGCCATTATAGTAATATCGGGTATTGTACAAATATAATAACTATCTAATATCAGCTGTTGTATATAGTAATTAGTGCCATAAGCAGGTCTTTTTTTGAGCAGGAACACACAGCAACACAGTTCCTGGTGACTTGGCATCAGGGGTGTGTGGCCTACTATGCAAATGAGTTCCTGCTGGGCTTTTTCTACAAAAAGCCCAAGTGAAACAATTGTGACATCAGGGGGTATAGTCTAATAAGGAAATGAGTTCCTGCTGGGCTTTTTCTCCACAGAAAAGCCCCATGTGAAACAATGGTGACATCAGGGGTGTGTGCCCCAGTATGCAAATGAGTTCCTGCTGGGCAAAGCCCTGTGTGAAACAATGGCGACATCAGGGGGTGTGGCCTAATATACAAAGGATTTCCTGCTGGACTTTTTCTACCCAAAAAACTGGTCATAAGCTATGTCTCGTCTCTTACCAGGTACTAGTTGCATTCTTTATTAGTATTTCGAAAACCACTGAAACGTTCGTTCCGGATATCAAAGCCCGCAGGAAACATTTCTGTGGGTAACGGTTCTATATTTAGCATGCCCAATTCATACAATGAGATCTTTTTGGCAAGATAACAAATGCCGGCGGTTAATGCTATCAGACGGTCTTCTCTGACTATTCCTCAGGATCTCCTTTTAAACCATTCAGCTTAAAAGAAAAGAAGAATCTCCCCAGGATCCCTCATTGTCAGGCGCCATTTCCCTTTTTTGAGATATTAGCCGGGACTCGGGGCGTTCAGCACTTCTGATCCTCCTTGATGCCAGTCTTGTGCCTTCCCAAGTTTGCACTCAAAGCACTTTAAAAATGCAAGCCATCCAGATGGTTAGTCTTAGCATTTGAGAGAAAGGAATTCTCTGATAGAGGATCCTCCCCCCCCCCTTCAAGCTGGTTAGAAAATGAGGAGTCGAGGAACTAGGCAAGGTACCTGCCTTTGATGTTGCCAAGGCAGCACCTCGTTAATCATGTAGAGTGGCCCTGCTGTTTAGTTCGGTAAGCTACTCCTTTGTTCCCAAAGCTTTGATTTCCCCCGTCTTCTGTGCCTTTTGCTTGTTCCTTTCCAGATTTTTTTTTTTACAAAAACTTATTTCATCACTGTTATAAATACATTGATCGGGACATATATCGTTGCACAACCGAGAGGAATGGGGGGAAAGTACATTCGATGTTTAACCTTGCATTCGGGCGTAATGTCCTTTGAACATATTTCCCGCTACTTTGAACTCGCTGCCTCTTGAAAAATCTCACTGAAAAGTTAATAAGTTCCGTTGGGGGGCGGGAGGGACACAATATGGCTTCCTAATTGGAACTTCCTAGAACTTCCTTTAGCAATGCAGTAAATATACTTGGACGTTGATTTATTTATTGCAAGTTTTCTAGTTTCCTTTCCAGTGCATGTACAGAACAATGCCATAAAGTCCCATAGATTTAAAATGAATATAGGCAAAAATGAATGCCAGCAAAAAGAGCAAAATGGGCCAGCGGCTTCAGAGATTGGCCATGATATGAGGGAGCCAAAAGAACCACTGATGAGAGAGCAGGAGCTAAATCTCTGGGGCAGAGAGCAAATGAGCGATCAAGAGAGAGTGTGCATATATAATGGAGGCCAACGTAGCATTCACTGGGGATGGAACTTGAAGTATGGTTCAGTTGGGAAATCTTCAGGGCTTTTTTTGAGTAGGAACGCACAGGGACGCAGTTCCAGCTGGCTTGGGATCAGAGGGTGTGGCCTAATATGCAAATAAATCCCTGCTGGGATTTTCCCTACAAAAAAGTCATGTGTGAAACAATGGTGACATCTGGGGTGTGGCCTAATATGCAAATGAGTTCCTGCTGGGCTTTTTCTACCAAAAAAACCCCTGGAGATCTTAAAATTTCAGCTATGAGCAATGTAAGTGGCAATAAGTGTAGTTACGAAGAGTTGGCTTTTATGCCTTGCTTTTCACTTTATACCCTGATTTTCACGCTCACCTTCCCTTCCTCTCCCCACAACAGACACCCTGTGAGGTAGGTGGGGCTGAGAGAGCTCTTGAGAGAATGGTGACTAACCCAAGGTCACCCAGCTGGCTTCATGTGGAGGAGGAGTGGGGAATCAAACCCAGTTCTCCAGATTAGAGTCCGCCACTCTTAACTACTATACCACACTGGCTCTCATACTGTCAACACACTGGCTTAATGGTAGCTTCAGCACGTTTTCCAGCTAGAGCTATGCTTTTGTTATCAAAGTATGGCATATTGCTTCTCCCCCTGTTCCTTTTGTGGAAGTTGTTTCAAAAGGAGAGGAGATAAGCTACCCACCCCTGTATCCTGGCCTAAACAGTGTTCTAAAGCAGGAGTCCCCAATCCCCGGGCCATGGACCATTACCAGTCCTGGCCTGTTAGCAACCGGGCTGTGAGTTGTATAATTATTTCATTATATATTACAATGTAGTAATAATAATAATAATATGACATTGGATTTATATCCTGCCCTCCACTCCGAATTTTAGAATCTCAGAGCAATTCACAATCTCCTTTACCTTCTTCCACCACAACAGACACCCTGTGAGGTGGGTGGGGCTGAGAGAGCTCTCACAGCAGCTGCCATTGCAGGGACAGCTCTGCGAGAGCTATGACTGACCCAAGGCCATTCCAGCAGCTGCAAGGGGAGGAGTGGGGAATCAAACCTGGTTCTCCCAAATAAGAGTCTGCACACTTAACCACGACACCAAACTAATAAAAATAAAGTGCACAATTGTATTATCCTGAAACCATCACCCCCCCACTCCTTTCCTAGTCCATTGAAAAATTGTCTTCCACAAATCCAGACTCTGGTGCTAAAAAGGTTAGGGACCACTGTTCTAAAGAAACGTGATGCAGTTATTCTACTTAAAGCTAAGCATACCTGGACGAGAAGCAGCCTAGGAATAATATATAAGCTACTCTGAGCTCCTTGGACGAAGGGCAGAGTAGAAACTAAGCGCACAAATAATTCTTCACAGTGATTCCATTGCCAGCGTAAAACCCTGCTGAATTCTTCCTCTCTTTGTACTTGACAAGAAAACGAATTTTTCACCCTCATTGGATTTGCATCTCTCTCCAGCGGTTTATGATTCCACTGAACAATAATTGTATCTATTTTAGCACTGAAAGCAAGGCTTCTAACACACACCTGTCTGTTTATCTACAGGGATTTCTTAAGTAAAAACCAAGCTTTGCTTCAGGATTTGTCGGAGACAAATGAGGAAGCTCACCCCTTGGTGGAGGTGCTGAACGCTTTATTTTTCTTGCCTATCAGAAGACTTCAGAATTATGCCAGAGTTTTGCTAAAGCTCGCTACTTGTTTTGAAGTGGTAAGTTGTCGGATACAAAGCCTTCAGTTGGAATGTTCTTTGGTTCCTTGAGGGTACAGTTTCTAGAACCGGGCTGGGAAATACCTGGAGATTTTAGGGTGGAGTCTGGGATGGGCAGAGTCTGGGGAGGGAAGGGACCTTAGCTGAGTATAATGCCATAGAGTTCACTCTCCAAAGCAGCCACGGGAACTGATCTTGGCCCTCTGGAGATCAATTGTAATGGCATGTGATCTCCAGGTGCCACCTGGAGGTTGAGAGCTGACAAAGCATGTCCTTGAGAGCCAGTTTGGTGTCGTGGTTAAGTGCACCGACTCTTACCTGGGAGAACCGGGTTTGATTTCCCGCTCCTCCACTTGCAGCTGCAGGAATGGCCTTGGGTTAGCCATGGCTCTCGCAGAAGTTGTCCTTGAAAGGGCAGCTGCTGGGAGAGCCCTCTCAGCCCCACCCACCTCACAGGGTGTCTGTTGTGTGTGTGTGTGTGGGGGGGGAAGGTAAAGGAGATTGTGACCACTCTGTGAGATTCAGAGTATAGGGCGAGATATAAATCCAATATCATCCTCCTCGTCCACCTCCTCCTTTTCTTCTTCTCTTCTTCTTCTCCGCTCATCAGGGGTTTTTTGAGCAGGGACGCCCAGGAATGCAGTTCCGGCTGGCTTGGCATCAGGGGGTGTGGCCTGATATGCAAATGAGTTCCTGCTGGTCATCTTCATAGTACCCTCGAAAGCCAGTGCATTATAGTGGTTACACTGTCAGACTAGGATCTAGGAGGCCCAGCTTCAAATTCTCTCTCTGCTGTGGAAGTTGGATGGGACATTTTGGGCTCATCCCAGACTCTCACTCTACCCTAGGTGAACTCTGTGGCATCAGTTACTGCAAACCATCAAGCAATTCACCTTTCTCGCGTTGAGACGCTTCACCTGTCACCTTGTGCTACCCAGGTTGCGTTTACTATGACTAGATTGACCTCTTTGGACTTGCAATATCTCCCTTTTCCAACAGTGGCAGTATGAACTCGTAATATAATGTTGAGCTAAGTCTCCAGAACCAATCTTGTTTTGTTTCTCTCCCTCCATAGACTTCTCCTGAATACCAGAGCCTTCAGGATGCCAGTTCTTGTTACGAATCCCTGGCTGTCCATCTTGGCAGGAAAAGAAAAGAAGCCGAATACACCCTGAGCTTCTGGAAAACCTTTCCAGGGAAAATGACAGTATGTTGACAGCCGCTGACTCTTACCACAAGCCCAGCACCTCATGCTTCCATTAGTTTTAACACAGCAGTCGCCTTCCCCTTCCACATCTGCTTATCATCTGTTAGCACTCCCAGTTTCAGAAAGGATTGTCTTCAGCCTTTGTAGCTCAGTTTTCTCCCATTGGAGCATAATCGTGACGGATACAAGTTCAGCCACAGTCTGCACGCATCCCTTGAACTGATGATATCAGGTTTGTATCGGTCTGCCATTGACGAGTCAATTTGTGGTGATCTCTTTCACTTTAATGGTAGGACTCCTTGAGGAAGCCGGAGCGACGGTTGATCTGTGAAAGCAGCAATCGAGGAATGTCTCTGCAGCATGCTGGGAGGTTCTCCGTGAACTGGTTCATCCTCTTTAATGATGCTCTGGTCCATGCCCAGGTGAGCTCTCACTTGGCGTGTGTGTGAAGTGCTGTCAAGTTGTTTCAACTTATGGGGGGCTCTATGAGTTAACGTTCACCCAAATGCCCTGCTGTTCAGCCTTGCTCAGATCTCATAAGCAAGCTATGGCTTCCTCAATTCAGTCGACCCACCCCATGTTGGGTCTTCCTCTTCCTGATGTCTTCTGGGAGAACCGGGTTTGATTCCCCTCTCCTCCACACGCACATGCTGGAATGGCCTAGGGTCAGCCATAGCTCTCGTAGGAGTTGTCCTTGAAAGGGCAGCTTCTGGTAGAGCTCTCTCAGCCCCGCCCACCTCACAGGGGGTCTGTTGTGGGGGTGGAGAAGATATAGGAGATTGTAAACCGCTCTGAGATTTAGGGTATAGGACGGGATATAAATCCAATATCATCTTCTTTTCCTAGTATTATTGTCTTTTCCAGTGACTTGTCTTCTCATAATGTGACCAAAGTATGGTGGTTTGGTCATTTTAGCTTAGAGGGAGAGTTCAGGCACTGAACTAGAATTATTTCTGTTCTGTCTGGCTGATAACATGAAATACTAGACATTTTACTGGGTGGTCAACTTCTGCTCTGCACCTGCACAAAGTCAGCTCACACCAGGATGCAAAGAGAAGGCAAGGAGAAGCCTGCTTATCTCTGAATAATTCTGATGAGTGATAGTCCATAATCTGGTGCTTAAGCAGAACAAGCATGGTTATTATGAGCGAATCTGAAGACTGAAACTGCAGTTATACCCCGCCCTTCTCTCTGAATCAGAGACTCAGAACGGCTTCCAATCTCCTATATCTTCTCCCCCCACAACAGACACCCTGTGAGGTGGGTGGGGCTAAGAGGGCTCTCACAGCAGCTGCCCTTTCAAGGACAACCCCTGCCAGAGCTATGGCTGACCCAAGGCCATTCCAGCAGCTGCAGGTGGAGGAGTGGGGAATCAAACCCGGTTCTCCCAGATAAGAGTCCACACACTTCACCACTACACCAAATTGGTGTAGTATAATACGTAATAATAATAATACAAAGTTTTTCCTTTTGTGTCTTTTTTTTGTAGTTCTCAACTCATCACATTTTTTCCTTGTCCACACTCTGGGTGGAGCCTGTTTCTGAAGAGTCTGGTAATATGTAAGTATTTCTGGGCCCTCTTTCAAGTTACAGGTTATTAGCGTTTTTGTGGAACTTTTTTTCTTTTTAAAATAAAATCCTAATCCCCTTGACGTTCCAGCGCTGTGATGCTTTTGTATCATTTGAGATGTCAGAGTAATATCATTTGACAGCAGTGTAATGATACCGGAATAACATATTTAGATATATTCTGGAGGTGGTCATGTTGGTTTGAAGCAAGAGAACAAAGTCTGAGTCCAGTGGCACCTTTAAGACCAACAAAGTTTAATTGATTTGATCTTGGCACTTAGAGCTGAATTATTTCTATTCTAATTGGAGATGTTCAATTCTGTCTGAAGAAGTGTTGCATGCACACAAAGGCTTATACCTAGAATTAAACTTTGTTGGTCTTAAAGGTGCCACTGGACTCAGACTTTGTTACATTAAAATCTAACACTTCTAGCAAGTGAGGTGACACTGTTATCAGCAGCATATTTAGCCCTTTCAGAACATTTATTGGTTGGTGCAGCAATTCTTAAAGAGAAGTATTTGTTGAGGATGCTCATGTACTTTTAAAGCAGGGGTGTCAAGCATGCAACCTGGAGGCCGAATCAGGGCTCCTATCAGGTCCCTGAGCAACTGGCTGTCATCTGTTTTCTTCTCCCTCTCCTGCTTTCTTCTACATCACAGCTTGCTTTGCCAGGCTTGCTCAATTGCAGCGGAGCTACAGAGCAAAGCTTCTATTTTCTCCATTGGCTGAGGCTCCTCCTTTGGGGAGGAAGGTGAGGGGGAGAGCTTGCTTCAAAGGAAGCTCTGTTTCCTTCCTTCTCTAGGGGACCAGGAGGGGGAGGAGCCTCAGCCAATAGAAGGCCCCCAAGCAACTGGCTGTCATCTGCTTTCTTCTGCATCACAGCTTGTTTTGCAAGGCTTGCTCAATCACACAGAAGCTACAGAGCAAAACCTCTGTTTTCTCCATTGACTGAGGCTCCTCCCTTGGGGAGGGGGGGACGGGATAGTATCTCTTAATTGTACAGCAGAGTTTCTGAGTCAGTCCTCTCTCCTTTCTATTGGCTGAGGCTCTTCCTCCTCCTGGTCCCCTGGGGAAGGAAGTCAAGAGCCAGAGCTTCCTTTGCCCAGTTCCCTGGATTGCACAGAAGCGATACAAAGAAAGCACCTTGAAGGCCAACGAGTGCTAATATCTCTGCTACCTGTCATTACAATTTATGACACACATGACCCAGCCCAACATGGTCTCATTTATGTCAGATCTGGCCCACATAACAAATGAGTTTGACACCACTGCTCTGAACCACTGCAGGTTGTTCTATAGTTCAGTATAACTTCTACAAAGAATAGCCTTGCAAGAGTGTCTTGTGTCTAGACAGGCAGAAATAAGGTGGTTTCGATAACTTATAGACATTGGAAGCAAAATCGCAGCTATGAGATTGGGTATCATACTCAGCATCCTGAGAATGCATGAGTTCACAGCTCGTGCACGTAGGAAGTTAATGTCTGGAAATAAATGAGTAAAGTGTGATGAATTCTCAGAAGCATGAGGAGTGGCTGAATGGGAATGACAGAATCTGGGGGCAGGTTGGGGTGGGTAGCCGTGTTGGTCTGAAGCAGTTGAACAGAGTTTGTGCCCAGTGGCAGATGTACCTGAAGAAGTGTGCAGGCACACAAAAGCTTATACGCAAAATTAAACTTCATTGGATTTAAATGTGCCACTGACCTAAAAAGAATTTAGGGGTGTAACACAAGTAAAATAAAATGCACCAAGCTTTAGCTAAATTTCATCAATACCATTTTATTTGCAAAGTCCACCCTAAATTATGTGGTGAGGCCAGGATAGAACATATGTTGATAGTTTCTGTGAGCACTTTATTACAATTGATTTTCTGTTTCCTGTGCATTCTTTAAGCAAAATCTTTTGTCCGGAATATAGAAAGCAAATTAACTTTTGGACATTGATCTAATGGGCGCTTTTTCTCTTGGCCAGGTGCAAGAAGAAAGAGAGGTAGGAAAGTGCTGTAGGAGGCCCATAAATTTGTTTTAGTTTATATTTTTGTTGCCTGTACTAGCAATGCTTATTTGTTAAGTTTTTTAAAAATCTTATTTCTTTCTCTTTGTCTCTGTTTCATAGGCAGAACTAAGTTAGTTTATTTCTCTGGCTTGCAGTGTTCTGAACATTATTTTCTGTTTTCCTATCAGAAACGGTTTGAGAATCACCGCTCCTGAGGAGCAGTTCATTCTTATTTCATCAACACCACAGGAAAAGGTAGGCAAAGAGGCTAATTTGTTAAGCTAGCTAGGTGGTTAGTTTCCCATAGATTACTTTCCTGAGCCAACGTCAGTCATTTTCCTTAGCCATTCTTTAATAGTTACGGGATGGGTACATAATCTGATCTCTGCTTCTTTTTCACTGTAATTATGCTAATTGGTAGGGGGGGCAAGTGTGTAGTATGGATGATATCAATATTCAGTCTCCTGCAGGGCTTTTTTTTGGCAGGAACTCCTTTGCATATTAGGCCACACCCTGCACTAAGAGCCCTGTAAGCTCTTGAAGGATTGGTTACATCATGGGGGTGTGGCCTGGTCTCCTGCCATAGGAAAAGGAAAGGACTGAAGTGTTCATCTTCAAGTGATGGCTGGTGACCAGGGCTGCCAGACCTGGAGATTTGAGGGTGGAGTCTGGGAGAGAGGGCCATAGATTCCACCCTCCAAAGCATCCGTTTTCTCCTGGGGAACTGATCGCTGTAGTCTGAAGATGATAGCCAAGTGCTTGTTGACCCCAGTGGTTTCACTGCAAATTCCTTCTTTTGAAAAAGTTCAAGGAATTTTTAAGTGGTGAGAAAGATGGAAAGAAAAGGTGGCTCTGCATGGCAAATAACATAAAATTGCATTTGATGGTCTTGAGACTTTTGAAGTCCTGTGGGGTTTTTTTATTATTACAGTTGCATCCATGATTAGTCCTGTGGGGTTTTTTTATTATTACAGTTGCATCCATGATTAGTCTTGTGTAGGTCTATTGGGCAAACTTGGTGCTGTTCTTGAAGCCTTCCGATAACAGTAACTGGGTGGGGGAAGAGCGGGGAACAAGGTAATGCAAAGAGAAGACCAGTACTTGAATACTTTCACTGCAATTGTTTCAGACAAAGTGGTTGAAAGCAATAAGTCAAGCAGTGGACCAGGCCTTAAAAGGCACAACTGACTTACCGCCTTACGTGAGCGGTGGAAATCTTCAGAGGCAAGAACCCCCCATTTCCCGCAGCGCAAAATACACTTTTTACAAGGATCCTCGGCTTAAGGATGCCACATACGACGGACGATGGCTTTCTGGAAAACCACATGGAAGGTGAAAATGTCCAAATTCTTGTATGTATGTGCCTGATAAGTGGAAATTGCCTAAACTTACCTCAGATAGTAAACAAAAGCGCATTTTTAAAAGTTAGCAACTCTTTTGTTGATGGCAGCAAAGCTCTTGATTGCCCAATATTGGAAACGAGATGTGTCCCCTAACAAACAGCAATGGTTGACCAAAGTGTGGGAAGTAGCAGCTCTAGATAAATTAGCTATACAAATAAGAGTATTAGACATACAACAGAAGAACAATAACTTTATTGAGAAATTGTTTCCTTTCTTTAATTATATAAATTTAGAAGAAGATTTTGAAAAATATATTCCAAAAAAGTATATTAATTTTTCATATTATTGAAGATTCTTTTAAATTACAAATTATAGGTTATTTATTGAATGATAATGTACTATAAACATGGGTGAAATGTGTAACAGTGGAAAACAATAAAAGGGTTTAGAGGCGCTCTACTTAATATGAATGATAATTATGCCATGACTATAATGTACGTATATCATTGTAAGTATTTGTTGTTCAGTGTGTATTTTGAATGTTGGTTTTGGTTGAAAAATTAATAAAAAGTTTTTAAAAAAAAGTTAGAACATAAGAACATAAGAGAAGCCATGTTGGATCAGGCCAACGGCCCATCCAGTCCAACACTCTGTGTCACTCAGTGGCAAAAATTTTTATATATACACACACACTGTGGCTAATAGCCACTGATGGACCTGTGCTCCATATTTTTATCTAAACCCCTCTTGAAGGTGGCTATACTTGTGGCCGCCACCACCTCCTATGGCAGTGAATTCCATATGTTAATCACCCTTTGGGTGAAGAAGTACTTCCTTTTATCCGTTTTAACCTGTCTGCTCAGCAATTTCATCGAATGCCCATGAGTTCTTGTATTGTGAGAAAGGGAGAAAAGTACCTCTTTCTCTACTTTCTCCATCCCATGCATTATCTTGTAAACCTCTATCATGTCACCCCGCAGTCGATGTTTCTCCAAGCTAAAGAGTCCCAAGCGTTTCAACCTTTCTTCATAGGGAAGTGCTCCAGCCCTTTAATCATTCTAGTTGCCCTTCTCTGGACTTTCTCCAATGCTATAATATCCTTTTTGAGGTGCGGCGACCAGAACTGCAGTTGGATAAAATATATTTAGCATTCTCTAACCCTGAAGTCTGAAAGCCAAATGACGACTGTTCGTTTGTTTTTGAAAGCAGCAGTAGTCCTATATATTAGTCTCCACATATGCCCTGGAGAACACTATGATCTGGCACGCAATATCTGCTGATCATCCCTGGCCCGAAGGACTTCTGACTAGCCTTGGCCAGGGCCTTTTCGGCCTTGGCCCCAGCCTGGTGAAATCAACTCCCCTTAGAGATCCGGGCCCTTACTGAATTGTTGCTTTTCGTAGGGCCTGTAAGACGGAGCTATTCCACCAGGTATCTGGTTGAGGCAGCGGGCGACCTATCCCATTAGCTGGCCCTATGCTGCGATACCACCTCTGCTGAAATACTGATTTTATGCTATCTGATGTTTTGAGACTTTCAATATATTATGATTTGCCCAACAGAGCCACTAAATTGTATTGTTTGCTTTTATTGGTTTTAATTGCTGTTTTACTGTTTTTAAAATGTTGTTATCCACCCTGAGCCCATTTGAGAAAGGGCGGAATATAAATGATCTAAAATAAAATAAATAAAAATAAAATACATAAATGGAGTTACGATGCTCCAAGTGACAAAATAATCTTATCTGTTGTGCTCTGTATATTGCAGAGGAATCTTAAAATGGCCGGATGGAAGGATGTATTCTGGCATGTTCCGAAATGGCCTGGAAGATGGGTAAGGACAAAGAGCAGGACCGGTTGAAGGGGGAAGGGGGGGCCTGTTTACTGTTAAACAAGGTGCTACGTGATCTATCTTTACTTGTGTGGAGGGAAGAATCTGTGTTGATTCTAGATGCTTTGCAGTACAAACTTATCACTTTATACAGTTAGCCTGGTGGGGACCAGAAATAAATCTTGTGCAGGTTGGAAAATGTATTTGAGGTTGCTGCATAAAATGAGATGCTTAACTTTTTGTGTCTCCCATATTTTCATAACAATTGTTCAGTGGATGGAAGTTCTTTGTTGCCTTCAGCCTGAATGTTGAGGATATTTGCTGTCTTTCCAGAACTGATTATTTATACATCAAAATATACATGGCATTTTGGAGTGTTGTCAGAAATACAAAACTCCTTGAATCCAGTGTGAAACAAGCAAAAAATATTTACAGAAACAGATTAACTTGCAACCAGTGTAAAAGTACACCCACTACTTTTCAGCTTCTTGGCTAGGAAAGTCACTGGCATATTTTATTTTCTGTCAGTCTTGTTTTTTCAACAGTAAGACCTGTACTGGATTTTCAGTGCTATCCCCACCCCCCTGTGTAGAGAGAGAAAGGGAGAGAGAAAAGAGATCCACTGAATTCAGTAGCTCTTGTTAAGTTTATAGATGTAGCTGTAGGGAAAAGTATTAATTGCCGAGCTATATTTCCCTCTTAGTTGTTCACCTCTGCGCTCTTCATGTTGACAGGCACGGTGAATACAAAGTACCAAACAAAATGTTGAACAAGAGTGACCACTATGTTGGATACTGGAAGGAGGGCAAAATGTGCGGCCAAGGAGTCTACAGGTAAAATAGATATTGCAGATATAACTTGGAAGGCTATCATGTATGGTCAGAGAGAGACTAGCTGTTAGTTTGAATCATTTATCTCATCACCTTGCAGCCGAAACATCTATAAAAGCCACTTCCCACACTATTTTTGTTCCTCCATGGAAGACACCTCCATCTGACGAACAGCATGAAGTCTATGCTTAGATAGGACCATTGCTTGCTTGGGAGTTTCTTCATATGTACATCTTTCCGAAGCTACATTTGGCCCCATGTGTTGTCTACATGCAGTCTTCATACTAGACTGGAATCTACAGGCATTCATAATTGTCCTCCACAGGCATGCTATCAGTGTGGGGGAAATACATAGGGTTGGATCAAGTGATCTAGAAACATAAACTTAGCGCAGTTCCGCTCACAGGAGATCTTGCGCAACACCCAGCTAATGTCCAGGAACTGTTTGCACAAGATGTTGCGCAAACGGAAACACAAGGGGGCTTACAGTAATCTTGACTTAGTGGAAGCAGCTGGTGGTGGAAAGTGCATCAAATCACAACTGACTTAGGGTGACCCCAAAGGGTTTTTAAGACAAGAGATGTTCAGAGGTGGTTTGCCATTGCCCACCTCCACACCACAAACCTGGTATTCCTTGGAGGTCTCCCATACCCTGCTTAGCTTCCGAGAGCTAATGAGATCAGACTAGCCTGGGCCATCCAGATCAGGCTGCAAGCAGCTATCACAACCTTTTTTTTAGGTTTCTCTTGCACGAGTGCTCTAATGCAGGAGGAAATTTTGTGCTGTATCGCACCCATAATCCTTCCGCCACACAGTAATACAAATCTAGGAGTATTTTCATATTTATATTCCTGCCAGATATGTGAGTTTACCTGTGCATATCTGCATACAGTGTGTCTCCATATCTTTTGTATAGCTGCTTCCTTTAATTATGATGCCTTCCTTTGAAATTTATCCCATATTTCTTTCACAAAGGGGATGAAAGCGAGAAGGAAAGGAATCTTTTAAAGGGGAAAAAAGGGTAGATTGTGAGTAGTCACATCGCCCTTCTTTCACTCCAGGTTGAAGTATGGAAGCAGAGTTTTAAAGAAAGTGGGAAAATAATGTATTGCCTGCCCTTTCCAAATCTGATTCAGCATATAGAAAGCGAAACCTTCTTTCTTGCAGCTATGCCACTGGAGAAGTATACGAAGGTAGCTTTCAAGACAACATGCGCCACGGCCACGGTCTCCTGCGCAGTGGGAAACTGACATCTACCTCTCCTAGCATGTTCATTGGCCAGTGGGTGATGGATAAGAAGACCGGATATGGAGTATTTGATGATATCACAAGGTAAATGGCACCCACTAATACTCTACTAAAGTATACCAAATGACCAAGGACAGGGACTAGTTAGAAGCTTTTATTTTTGTGCATTCTTTGGCTGACATCATATAAGGAATTTGCTAAACAAGATTTCTAGAAAGCTGATATCACAGAGCTGTATAAAAAAAGAAATCACAAAACAATGAAATGCTAATTCTCATGAAGTCGGTATGAAATCACAGTGGGGTTTTTTGGAGGGGGGACGGTGGTGAGTATTTTTTTTGTATGTGCATGAGTGCCAGGAAGCCATGGCTGACCCCTAGTGGGGCTTGGACATTTTGGAGAGGCGGCTTGCTATTGCCTACCCCTTTGTCCCAGCCCTGGTATTCCTTGGAGGTCTCCCGTCCAAGTACTTGCCAGGGTCAGCCAGACCTCCTTGGCTTCCAAGATCTGATGAGATCGAATTTGCCTGGGCTTTCCAGGTCAGGGCACAGATTTTTGTTTGTGAGAACCATTCCTGTTTTGGGTTTCCAATCTCCAGAGAATCAGTACTCCTGGAGCAAATAGCTGCTTGGGAGGGTGGGCTCTTGGCAGTGTTTCTGACTGAGAGCCAGGGGTAGAATTCTAGCAGGAGCTCCTTTGAATATTAGGCCACACAATCCTGATGTAGCCAATCCTCCAAGAGCTTACAAGGCTCTTTTTAGTAAGCTCTTGGAGGATTGGCTACATCAGGGGTGTGTGGCCTAATATGCAAAGAAGCTCCTGCTAGAATTCCACCCTTGCCAAGATCCATCCCCTTTTCAAACCCTGCCTTCCCCAGGCTCCACCCCCAAATATCCAGGTGTTTTCAGAAACAGAAGTTCGTTACTCGGTTTCTCTTAGTAGATGACAGAAGTAGGATTTTTCTGTTTGTTCATTGTTCTGTTTAAACTTGAGCTCAGATCTGCCTCGTAGCAGTCTATAAATGAAAGAAGCAAAGATACGCCAGACCTCCAGATCTCATTTAATCTGCAGTGATCTCCCAGATCTTGGGTCCACCGAGTGGATCCTCCCTTGCCTGAAGCAAGACTCGTTCCCCAGTGCAGAGCAGAAGGAAATGATGGATGTAAATGCTGTAAGCAGGCACTTGTGGGTCAGTCGGCTCTCCTTGGAGTGAGTCACCTTGCTCAGACCAAGACAGTTGTGTAGTTGCTTAGCAACAACAAGGTAGAACGATGCAAAAAGGAGAAGGCAGAGCAGGTTAGGATCTTCTTCGTGGTCTCTGTGCAGTCCCACACATGGGTTTTCCCGTCAGGACGAACCCTACCTCGGAGATTTTAAAAGCTAGCCTAGGCGTTATTTTTGGCGCGCACTCCCTTTCGCTCTGGGGAGCAGGCATCCACTGCGCATGCCTGGAGCGAGAGGGAGGCGCCCCACCCACTCAGTTTCTTTCCAACCGCCGCCCGGGATAGTCTTACCTCGCTGCGCTCCTCGTTTACCTCAGACATCTAGCCTTCGCTTTTTTCTCTTTTCATATCACTCTTCCGTCTCAAATTCTTCTTCTTACTATATTTTTCCTTAAAAAAAAAAAAAATAGCTCTACCCTTCTTTTTACCTCAGACCTCCTTTCTCCTTCCCCCCCCCTCCCCCGGGCGTATGGAAGGAAGGAACAGTAAAATAACCTTTAAAAGGTGTTCGCGCTGCAGAGCGAAATTTCCTACTTCAGACGGGCACTCGCTTTGTTTGTTTTGCCTGGGAGATACTCACAGAGTGGACACTTGTGCGCATTGCCTTCAATTCGGCAAACAGGCGCGGAAAAATAGGGCCGCTAGACTACAAAGCCACCTCATTGCGTCTGCGCTTCGCCCTGAGATGTCGCAATCATCTTCTACAAGTAAGTCGCCTCCCCTTCTGTCTCCACAAGGGGACGGCGCAACGTCGGCAGCTTCAATGGCCGTTGTCCCTAGCAAGCATAAGTCCGGCGACGCCGCTAAGACAGGCGACGGCGCAAAATCGTCAGAATCAACAGCCGCTCCTACTAAAATGAAGAGCGGGAAGCATACTAAGAAGTCCCATGACCCGAAGCATAAGCATTCCGATTCGAAGGATCCGAAGGACTCGAGGAAAACTACCGACTCGACAAAGCACCCCGACCCGAAGAATCCGAAGGAGTCGAAGAAGACTTCCGACTCGACCAACCCTGCGGATCAACACGCGAAGGTCCACCAGCCCGACGGCAAGCAATCTGATCCAATAGCGCATGGATCCATTGCCCATGAATCCGTTCTGGTGCCTCTGAATCCGACACCACCTCGGCAGCAGGAAGAAGTTATACCGATCCCTTCCAGATCTCCTTCTCTCCACGATTCCAACCAAGAGCCACTGACTGAAGAAGTCAGGGACCCGATGCAGTGGACCCGAAAACATCTCGACCCCAGATTCTTCTCTGATATGTCGAATCCAAAACATCTCGACCCCAGATTCTTTTCTGATATGTCGAATCCGACTCAGCAGTATCTACAGCACCGCCGTTACTCCGAACCTCGTCGGTTTCAACACAGGTCTCCTAGTATCAGCAGCCGATACCATCGTACCAGAGTTCCAGAGAGATCTCCAAGCAGGGGGAGGGATCGCTACCGTTACGACCCGAGATCTCGGTCCCCATCTATGTCCCCCAGACGACGTTACTATCGTTCGAGATCTCCATCTATGGACTACCACCAATGTTGCGGATACCATCACTCTCGGTACCGTTCAGAACACCATACCGACCGATCGAAGGAGACAACCCCTGTTCAACGGGTTAAACACTCATCGGATCCAACGTCTCCGACTCCCTCCGCTTCGACTTCCAAGCCGGGGCCGAAGCCGGATCCGAAGCAACAAAGCCCAATCAGACCTGACCCGGAGCTACCCGCACCGGACAACTCAGACGCTGAAACCGAAGCAGAATCCTCGGAGTCGATACACTCAATGTCTCCTCCTGGATCCCCTGCCTCGGATATTGCCAAACCCACGGATTTGTCACCCTCCGAAGGAGCCAAGACATACCTGGACTTGATTGCCAACATGGCCTCTGCGCTTAACGTTACCCTTACCTCCGATGCACCCAAGGTAACAGACGTGGTACACGACTTGGTGCACTCAGATTTACCTGCTGGTTCCTTTCTGCCGATGTTACCGGTACACTTAGAAGCCATCAAAGAAGCTTGGGACAACCCAGCATCTATTCCTCCAACTTCAAAACGAATTGAATCCCTTTACAGGATCCAAGCAACGGAGTCGAAATTTTTATTCAGCCATCCGGCCCCGAACTCTCTGATAGTTCATTCTTCCTCTAAATCTAAGCAAACCCGCCACCCTGTACCTCCTGAGAAGGAAGGCAGGAAATTAGACACCCTAGGAAGGAAAATGTATTCAGTTTCTACGGCAAATGCCAAAATCAACAATTATTTAGCATACTTTGCCGCGTATTCCCACAATATTTCCTCCCAACTAAATATGCTAGTCTCTGCCCTGCCTGAACCTTCCCAAAAACAAGCCTACAAATTGCTACAGGAGCTCAACAGGGTTTCAAAGCAACAGATAAATACTATTCGTCACTCCGTGGGCTGCACTTCAAAGGCGATGGCTGCCTCAATCGCCCTAAGAAGACACGCTTGGCTTCGGTCCTCGTCGCTGCAACCCGATATTAAGTTCAAAATAGAGGACCTCCCCTTCGACGGCCAAGGTCTCTTTAATGCCACAACAGACGATATACTTACCACCGTTGACGACAGCCGCAAACGAGCAAAAAGGCTCGGGGTAGCGCAACAACAACAGCAGAGCTATAAGCCCAGATCATGGAAACCAACGTCGTTCAAACGTTCCAGATCTCCTCGACAATCTGAATACTGGAAACGTGAGGCTCCTCCTCCGAAGCAATCCTTTAACCAGAGACAGCAGAGGCCACAACCACCTAAAAAGGCTGCGTCTTCATCAAAGCAGTCTCTTTGACTTTCTACCAATCCAACACATTTCCAGACTTCTCCCATTTCACGACAATTGGCAACGAATAACCACGGACAAATGGGTTTTAAACATCATTCTGAGAGGCTACTCCATAGAGTTCCAAACACCACCAACGAAACATCACTTTGTTTCAACCCCCCCATCCCCTTCCCTTCAGGAAGAAATCGACACCTTAACAGCCAAGGCGGCTATAGAGCCTGTCCCAGACCAGTACCATCGGACGGGATTTTATTCCCGGTACTTTCTAGTTCCCAAAAGGGATGGGGGACAGCGCCCGATTTTGGATCTAAGAGCCCTAAACAAATTCATCCGTCACAGAAAATTCAGAATGATCACCTTACAATCGATTCTGCCCTTAATCCCGCGGAACTCTTGGATGGCACTGGTAGATTTACAGGACGCATACTTCCACCTGACAATTCACCAATGCCACAGAAAGTTCCTGCGTTTCGCCGTGGGCGACAACCACTACCAGTTTCGAGCCCTACCCTTCGGACTCTCCACAGCACCACGGACATTCACGAAATGTATGGCGGTAATTGCGGCATACCTCAGGCAACGCGGAATTGCAACTTACCCATACATAGACGATTGGCTCCTCGTGGGAGCTTCGAGGGCACAGTTGATGAAGGACATTTCAATAACACTTGCGCTCTTAGCAGAACTGGGCCTCCAGGTCAATCAACAAAAGTCAAGCTTGACCCCAACTCAGGACATCCATTTTATAGGGGCTCGCTTATGCACCAAGGACCACATGGCATACCTTCCGGTGGACAGGATATCCTCCATTCAGACGCTGGCCACACATATAATTCAACAACCCAAGCAAACGGCCTTCAACATTCAGCGCATGTTAGGACTTATGGCAGCCACGACTGCAGTTTTAACACACGCAAGACTACGCATGCGAACCCTACAAGTCTGGTTCGTCCGTGCATTTCGTCCCCAACGCCAGTCTCAACGAACCGTCCTCACGGTTCCAAACCACATCCTCCCCTCGCTCGAATGGTGGACAGTACGAGCTCACCTGCTTGCAGGAATGCCATTTTTAAGGCCAAGCCCATCAGCAGTGGTCACAACAGACGCCTCGAGGTGGGGTTGGGGAGCCCATCTCGACACACTCACTGTCCAAGGGCAATGGACACCTTACGAACAGTCGCTCCACATCAATTGCTTAGAGCTTCTAGCTGTTCACAGAGCTTTAAAATCGTTCCTCCCGTCCCTTCAAGGCCGACATGTACAGATCGCTTCAGACAATGTGGCGACGGTGTTTTATATAAACAGGCAAGGAGGGACTGCATCCACCCGTCTTTGCAAAAGAGCAATGCACCTTTGGCACTGGAGTATTGCTCACCGGATCCATCTCACTGCAGTACATCTTCCTGGCGTCCAGAATGCTCAAGCGGACAGGCTGAGCAGACATCTCATCAACGACCACGAGTGGTCACTCCACAGGTCCTATCTTCTGCCAGTATTCCGGAAATTCGGAACCCCCTTAATAGATGCGTTTGCTGCACCAGACAATGCACAGTGTGCTCTCTTTTTTATGAGAGGTCCGCCCTCACGACAGTCTGCAGGGGATGCCTTCATACAGACATGGACCGGTCCACTACACTTCCTCTTCCCACCCTTCCCACTGATAACCCGATGTATACAGAAAATTCAACTGGACAATACAGATTGCATTCTAGTGACACCATGGTGGCCACGCCAGCCATGGTTCACAACCCTCCTTTTTCTGTCGAAAAATACTTACCATCACTTCCCTCTGGCACAGAACCTCCTGTCTCAGCAGAACGGAAGGGTTCTCCATCACGACCCGAACAGGCTTCGCTTAACAGCTTGGAGGATATGTTCTCAGACTTTCCTGAAGGAGTAAGACATGTTCTCTTAAACGCGCGGAAACCAGCCACGAGAAAGTCATACTCCATGAAGTGGAAAAGATTTTCCATCTACGCTACCAAGCACAACTTCAGACCCCTATCTGCATCCATACCCCAAATCTTGGCATATACGCTGTCTTTGTCGGAAAAGGGCCTCACTTACTCATCTTTGAAGGTGCACCTTGCAGCAATCTCAGCTTTTCACCCGCATGTACAGGGTCGAACTGTTTTTTCACACCCTGCTGCGAAATCCTTTTTAAAAGGAATCTTACATTTGCACCCACCATTGCGGCAAATGTACCCTAGCTGGAGCTTATCACTAGTGCTGAGCCAGCTGGTAAAACCGCCCTTTGAACCTATGGCTACGATACCGCTTCACCTTCTCTCATGGAAAACGGCACTATTAGTCGCACTCACCTCTGCTAAGAGAGCAAGTGATATTTGTGCGTTCAGAGCAGACACACCTTACACCATCTTTCACCACGATAGGGTGGTGTTACGACCAGATCCTGCCTTCTTACCCAAGGTGGTTTCCGCATTTCATTTGCACAGAGTCACAACCTTACCTGCCTTTTTCCAACGTCCTACGGACAAAGGTCAAGAAGCTCTACACTGCCTAGATGTTAGAAGAGCACTCGCTTACTATATAGATAGAACAGCATCGTTCCGTACGGACTCCAGACTTTTTGTGGCCTACGGCCGCCATAATAAGGGAAGAAAGATATCTACACAGAGACTGTCAAAATGGTTGGTTGCTGCTATAGAGCTCTGCTACAAACTCGCAAAGCAACCAGTCCCGTCTGCTGTACGAGCTCATTCCACAAGAGCCTTGTCAACGTCATCTGCCCTTGCCAGGGGTGTGTCCATGGAAGACATTTGCGCTGCTGCCGCCTGGTCTTCCCCTTCGACCTTCGCCATGCACTACGCCTTGGACGTTCGTGCTAGGCGAGATGCGTCCTTCGGACAGGCAGTACTCCGCTCTATCTTTGACTGATGATGCGGTTTCGTCTTGGTGAGTACTTGCTTACCTTGTACTCTGCTATGTGCTGACTGTGTTGCACTAACCTTTGCATTATTCTTTTCTTCAACTCTAGTGCCAGCACCCACCACCTTGCAGGTCAGCTTATCAGTCACCCATGTGTGGGACTGCACAGAGACCACGAAGAAGATAAACAGGTTACTCACCTGTAATTGATGATCTTCGAGTGGTCATCTGTGCAGTCACACACGCCCGCCCAGCCATCCCCGCTGCTGGCTACTAGTCCTATATAACCGCTCACCTACGGTGTCAGCGGCGGGGAAAGAAACTGAGTGGGTGGGGCGCCTCCCTCTCGCTCCAGGCATGCGCAGTGGATGCCTGCTCCCCAGAGCGAAAGGGAGTGCGCGCCAAAAATAACGCCTAGGCTAGCTTTTAAAATCTCCGAGGTAGGGTTCGTCCTGACGGGAAAACCCATGTGTGTGACTGCACAGATGACCACTCGAAGATCATCAATTACAGGTGAGTAACCTGTTTTTTTTCGTTATTCAAAGATTTCCGTCCCAAGTGGTTTGCCATTCCAGTCCAAAAAACACAAAATGTCCTACAGCTTACAACAGCACTGCAGATGGTATTTCTATAGCCAATCCATGTACAAAAGAACCCCCGCATGGAAGCTCCTCCATTAGGATGTCACAGCCCAGGAAGCTCCTTCAAGACAATAACTAATCCCTACCCCACCTGCCTAAATCAATATTAATTGCCTGCCTACCAACTTCTTCTCAATTTGACCCAGAGAGAACTCCAGTTTTCTGGGTTACACCTCTGAGGATGCCAGTCACAGTTGCTGGCGAAACGTCAGGTCTCACAATGCCAGGACCACGGCCACACAGCCCAGAAAATCTACAACAACCAATCTGTCCCAAGTTTCTGCGAATTCAGGCAGGTGGGAAAGGCACAAAGGTCCTCTTATAATATACAAGAAAGGGCTAGAAAACATGTTAATTCCCCCCCAATTGAGGCCATAATTGACAGTCATGGATCCAACAAAAGAGTTCTGTAAAATAGAAGAAACTGAAGCTGTAGACCTAACAGCCACATGAACTAATCATTGGGTATGGGTGGCGTCACCCAAGAGTTGTTTAGGAATCCCACCTGCCGCTCCTCTAACAAAGACGTGAACGGACCATTTAAATCAGCTTCCTTCTCAGAGAAACGGAGGGTAGGAACTCAGTTGGGTATGATGGGGAAGACTGAACACCTGGAGTGCCAAGTTAAAAGCTCCATTTCCTGACTTGCAGGCCATTGTTGTTCAATGGACTTTCTTGGAGAGGCAAGGGGGGAAAAAACAAGGGGACTACTTAGGCCTTTCACTACAGATCCAAGGATTTCAAATGGCACAAGCAGATTCTTCTGAACTTGAAAGGGAAAGGCTCCATCTGAGAGAATATTTCTGTCATCTGAATAATTAATTTGTTTATGCATAGAAAGGCTAATTTGAGATTTAATTATGTTACCTGTTTTTTTCTTCATCTTTTTTTTTATACTATAGATTTTTGCATGTTTTATCTCCTTTTATTGTAAGCCACCTTAAAGGGTGGAATGGTCAGAAAGCTGAGGTAAAATATATGAATGGTAAAAACTCATTTTTTGAAGATGACTGTGTCCGGGTGATTGCTGCCATTTAGTTTCTTACAATTTAGGATTGTAGCTTCAATTTTAAAAGGGTTTTAACAAAAATTTCTGAGTTGAAAAGCTAGATTTGAGTCCATTAGTACCATAGAGACCAACACAAATTGGGAGGGGGGAGGGTATGAGATTTTCCATAGGTTCTACTGGATTCAAATCTAGCTGTTCTACTACAGACCAACATGGTTATCTCTGAACAAGTGCAGAAAGTAACTGAAAGGTCCAAAAGCCATGCATTTAGAAAAATGTATCCATGGATTCTTTAGGAGCTGAATTCAGTGTTTTTGCCAATAAAGGCTGACTTGACTTTTATACCAATAATAATAATAAGCTTTTATTTATATCCCGCCCTCCCCGCCAAGGCAGGCTCAGGGCGGCTCACAAGACATGTATACCATGATTATAGTAATACAGTTCATATAATAAAATACAATTCATAAATACAGTTAAAAGACAGTTAAATAAATATTTAAAAACCACAATAATTAAAGGTGCTACATTACAGTAATATATATATATTCAGATGGCCCGATGTCATTTTCAGAGTTCCACCTTATAGGCTTGTTGAAAGAGGACAGTTTTGCAAACCCTGCGGAACTGGTTAAAGTCCCGCAGGGCTCGCACTTCCTCCGGTAGCTGATTCCACCAGTGGGGAGTCATTATTAAGAAGGCCTGCTCCCTCGTTGCTTTCAGTTTGGCCTCCCTTGGTCCAGGTATTTTTAGGAGATTTTGGGAGCTAGATCTCAGCGCTCTCTGGGGAACATATGGGGAGAGGCGGTCCCTAAGGTAGGCAGGTCCTCAGCCATATAGGGCTTTAAAGGTGATAACCAGCATCTTGTAGCGAACTCGGAACACGATTGGAAGCCAGTGCAGCTCCCTCAGCTCAGGCTGCACGTGTTCCCACCGAGTTAGTCCTACTAACAGCCTGGCCGCCGCATTCTGCACTAGCTGCAATTTCCGAGTTCGGCACAGCGGCAGCCCCATGTAGAGGGCATTACAGTAGTCTAGTCTCAAGGTGATCGTTGCATGGATCACTGTTGCCAGGTTGCTACGTTCCAGGAAGGGGGCCAACTGCCTCGCCCTTCTAAGATGGAAGAAGGCGGATTTAGCAGTGGCTGCTATCTGTGCCTCCATTGCCAGGGAAGGCTCCAGTAGCACTCCCAAGCTCTTAACCCTGCGCACTGGTATCAGTGACGCACCGTCAAAGGCTGGTAGGGAGATCTCCCCTCCCAGCCCGCCGCGACCTACGCAAAGGACCTCTGTCTTCGCTGGGTTTAGCTTCAACCCATTCAGCTTAATCCAACCTGCCACGGCTTGCAACGCCCGGTCTAAATTTATAGGGGCGTCGCCAGTCCGGGCGCCCATCAATAGATAGAGCTGGGTGTCATCAGCGTACTGATGGCAACCCAGCCCATGTCTCCGGGCGATCTGGGCAAGGGGGCGCATGAAGATATTAAACAACATCGGAGAGAGGACTGCCCCCTGAGGCACCCCACAATTAAGTAGGTGTCTCTGGGACAGCTCTCCTCCAACTGCCACCCTTTGTCCCCGACCTTCAAGGAAGGAGGAAAGCCACTGTAAGGCTAGCCCCCGAATTCCTGCGTCGGCGAGGCGGCGGGTCAGCAGCCGATGATCGACCATATCGAACGCAGCCGATAGGTCTAACAGCAGCAATACCGCCGAGCTGCTTTGGTCGCCGGAGGTCATCCATGAGGGCAACCAACACTGTCTCCGCCCCGTGGCCCGTCATCCAAGAAGCCCTGCCACTGCAATGCCACAGCCCTCTCAATAATTTTGCCCAAAAAAGGCAAGTTTGAGACTGGCCGATAATGAGCCAATTCAGCCAGATCTGCTGTAACCTTTTTCAGGAGAGGGCGGACCACTGCCTCCTTCAGGGGCGTTGGAAAGAAGCCCTCTGAAAGAGATCTATTTATGATGTCCCGTATAGGACATCTTAGCTTCTCCCGGAAGGCCTTAATTAACCAGGAGGGGCATGGGTCCAGATCACAAGTAGTTGGACGTGCAGTAACAAGGATTCTGTCAACTTCCTCCAAGCTGAGTGGGTCGAAGCAGTCCAGGATCAAACTGGAAGACACGCATGGAGCCTCGAGTTCACTCACTGTATCCTATATGGCAGGGCAGTCATGGCGGAGTGACTGGACCTTGTCTGCAAAAAATTTCGCAAAAGCCTCGCAGCCTATCTCCAATTTCTTAACATTTGGCTTGCCTTGTGGCAATGTAGTAAAATTCCGAATTATCCTAAATAATTGTGCCGGGCGCGAATTTGCAGACGCAGTCTTGGCCGCAAAGTATGTTTTCTTTGTGGCCTTGACTGCCGTCTCATAGGACCTCATAAACTCACTATAAGATGTTCTAGTCACTTCGTCATGGGTGCGTCGCCATTGCCTCTCTAGCTGTCTGGGGCCTTGTTTCAGCTGACGTAACTCCAGAGGGCCAGAGGTCCCGTAGAGCCGTTTGGAACCATTCTGGGTCCATCTGGCTCCACGGGCGAGCCATAATAGGCTCGTCGCCTAAACAGGTTTGGGGTGGCATATCTACATGAGCCCTAAGGGCGAGGTGGTCCAACCATGGCACCACTTCAGCGGTTATATCGTCCACCATAACCCCGGCCGCAAAGATCGGGTCTAACATGTGTCCAGCCTGATGAGTGGGGGCTGTGACAAATTGAGAGAGTCCTAGTGTCGCCATGGATGACACTAGGTCTGTTGCCTGACTAGAGGCCAGGTCATCAGCATGGACGTTGAAGTCACCCAGGATCACCAGCCTTGGGTGCTCCAGCGCCCAGCCTGTCACCGCTCTTAATGGCTGACTTTGACTTGACTTGACAATGTTTTCACCCTGAAGATAAGAATTTCAGAATTAATGGAGGACTATGTTCAGTCATCTACCAACATCAAGAAAATTATTTATTTACATACATTTAGAACATGCAGTGGTTTGTGGTCATTGTGCAGAAGAAAGCTTTTAAAAACATGATCCTGGTAATTAAGAACATAAGAAAAGCCATGTTGGATCAGGCTAATGGCCAAGCCAGTCCAACGCTCTGTGTCACACAGTGGCCAAACCCAGAACTCCAGAAGCTCTCCCACTGTTGCTCCAAAAGCACCAAGAATACGGAGCATCACTGCCCCAGACAGAGTGTTCCCTCTGTACTTTGTGGACCTCAGCTCTTAAGAAAGTAAGAGAAGCCTTGTTGGATCAGGCCAGTGGCCCATCCAGTCCAGCACTCTGTGTCACACAGTGGCCAAAACCCAGGTGCCATCAACAGGACCAGATCTACATGTTTTGTTTCGTTGTTGTTGTTTTTTTTTGGGGGGGGGGGGCAAAATTAAAAAATGATGTCCTCTTATGGACCCATAGAATACAATGGACTTTATACCCAATTTGACGCCCCCCCCCCCCGCGTCAGCGCTCGGGGCAAGCACCCCCTCTGCCCCCCCTAGATCCGGCCCCGGCCATCAGGAGGTCCACCAGCAGGGCCAGAACTCCAGAAGCCCTCCCTCCATTGCCCCCCAAGCACCACGAATAAAGAGTATCAGTGCCCCAGACAGAGTGTTCCCTCTATACCTTGTGGCTGATAGACACGAATAGGCCTTTGTTCCATATGTTTAATTGTTGAAACAGGCTTGCATAATGGCATGTGACAACACACAGAAATCTGTTGCTGAACTCATGAGGGGCCCAAAGAGAAGATGAGAAGTGAGCCTCTGAACACTAATGCCTTTCTGTCTCTCCAGGGGAGAAAAATACATGGGGATGTGGCAAGATGACCTTTGCCAAGGCAATGGCGTGGTGGTGACCCAGTTTGGACTGTACTATGAGGGAGCCTTTAACAACAATAAAATGATGGTAAGCTGCATCCAGGCTGTCAGAAAGCAGTACTCTTGTCTATTTTTCTTTTTCTTTGTTATTCACAGTGTTGAAGTAAAATGCAATTACATCACTGTGTATAGTGACTGTTCAGGAGCTTTGGGTCGTGCCCGCTGTAACAATGTGCACTGTTTTGCCATTTTTCTTCACTGTCAGCCAATGTTTTTATGAAAGTTGCTCCTAACATGCTTTGTACTGATTGTTATATCTGTTTACTGTAGGGGACTGGAGTCTTGCTTTCAGAAGACGATACAGTGTACGAAGGAGAATTTTCAGACAACTGGACCCTTAATGGGAAGGTTGTAATTTTGTATTTTGGGAATACTTGTTTCCCTGAACCCGTAAGGGGAGGGCGGGATACAAATCTAACGAAATAAATAAATAAAGGTAAAGGTAGTCCCCTGTGCAAGCACCAGTCGTTTCCAACTCTGGGGTGGTGTTGCTTTCACAACATTTTCACAGCAGACTTTTTATGGGGTGGTTTGCCATTGCCTTCCCCAGTCATCTACACTTCCCCCCGTACCCAGCAAACTGGGTACTCATTTTATCCACCTCGGAAGGATGGAAGGCTGAGTCAACCTGGAGTTGGTTACCTGAACTCAGCTTCCGCCAGGATTGAACTCAGGTCGTGAGCAGAGCTTAGAACTACAGGACTGCTGCTTTACCACTTCACCATGGGGCTCTTACATAAATAAATAGAAGCATATAAAGTGAGCGAGTTCATTGTTTTTACTTGTTTTTTGTCTTCCTTCAAGGGAACACTGGCTTTGCCAAATGGAGACTATATTGAAGGTACCTTCAGTGGAGAATGGGGCTCTGGGATAAAGATTACCGGAACCTACTTCAAACCCAGTCTGTACGATCACGAGAAGGACCGACCCAAAACGCTGTGAGTGTATAAGAGTTGGCTTCTACTGTCTCTCTGCATAGAACTTGTTAAAGCAGTTGAACACTGCCATGGACTCTGATAGGTGTGACAGTCTGTGTTGCTTCGTTTGCCCATATATAGTTATGTGTCTAAAGCTATGTGAACAAAAAGAAGAAAAAGAAGATACTGGATTTATATCCTGTCCAAAAACTCTGGGGTAGAAGCAGAGTTTACCAGAGTTTTGCCCAAATACTAGAACATATCCAGGTTAAATGCCAGTTTACTGAATAGGCAAACAAGTGACCTGGAAGTGATGTGATATATCCAGGATATTGGAGTGCCACTCTGGTATTTGGGCAAAAACTCAGTGGCAGAAACTGAATTTACTATAGAGTTTTGCTCAAATACCAGAACATCACCCCGGCATCTCAGACGTGATGACATCACTTCCGGGTTAAATGCCAGTTCACGGTCTAGGCAAATAGGCTTTCTGTTTAGGTCTGCAAGTCTCTGTCCTGGCAGCCATAGTTGAAAGGAGATTCTGGGGGTGGAGTCTGGGAAGGGTGGAGTTTTGGAAGAGGTGAGACCTCAGGAGGGTATATTGCAGGGGTGGGGAACCTTTATTCTGCCAAGGACCATTTGGATATTTATAACATCATTCCTGAGCCATACAAAATTATTAACTTAAAAAACAGTGCTCCACTGAGGGAGAACGATTCAGGACGGCAAAATTAATGCAAATAATTGTTTTTCTATTTGAAATCATGTGGGGAGAGGCTAATTCAGCACACACACACACAGACACCTACCCACTGCCCTAGGCAAATGCCTTGGTCCAGGCATATTAGATCACATTCCCTAATATTAGCATATTAGGCCACACCATCTGAGATAATCGCATACAAATTGAACTGGTGGTAGCTGGCTTCCATCCCCCACACCTGCCACCCCTCCCTCTCTTCCTTCAGCTGCTCCCAGCAGACCTTTAAAGGCACCCAGGTACCCCAGCAGCAGTCCTTCACAATGCCCATGAGAGAGGGGTTTCAGAGCAATTTGGGCCCTTTTGCAAGTCCCACGACTCCCATACTTGGCAGCGCCCCGCATTTCTTTCATCTTCACAGCATGAGTATGGGGAGTCATGACTAATAACAGTGAGAAGGCAGCAATACTGTCCTTGAGTTGTGATCAATCACCACTTCTAAAAATGTGGAGAGGTCTGTACTGTTATAGATAGAATCCGCATTGGGGGGGAACCTCGTATAAGCAGGGCTCGGATTCAGCAGGAGCTCACAGGAGCACAGCTCCTGAACCTTTCTGAGGGTTCTCCCTCTTCCTCCCCACCTTGTCCATTGAATAGTAGGTGCAGCTGCATAACAATCCCTGGATAAGCTCCACCACATATTCTTCTACAAAGCGACCCCTGCGTATAAGCAAAACTGGAAATGCGTATTTCCAATAAAAATGTCGAGCCCTGTGGTGCAGAGTGATAAAGCCGCAGTACTGCAGCCCAAGCTGTGCTCACTACCTGAGTTCAATCCCGGTGGAAGCTGGGTTCAGGTAGCCGGCTCAAGGTTGACTCAGCCTTCCATCCTTCTGAGGTTGGTAAAAGTACCCAGCTTGCTGGAGGTAAAGTGTAGATGACTGGGGAAGGCAATGGCAAACCACCCCGTAAAAAGTCTGCCAAGAAAACATTGTGATGTGACGTCACCCCATGAGTTGGACTACTTTTACCTTTAATAAAAATGTAGCTGAGAAGCATTTTCAGAACTTCTGTAAATCGTTGGGGGAACAACTGTTGGGGAATAGGTGGCCTGTCATGCCCATGCATTGTGCATGACTTGTCACTCCTGAAGAGCAGCTGTGGTGCGACTGTCAATTTAAGTCATCTCTGTGATTGTTTTATTATTTAGCAGGCGATGTATATTTTTAGGGGCCACGCAACCCCTTACGGGGGTTTTTCTTTTCCTCCTGACTTCTCTTTATGATCTCAAAAACATTTACCATTACAGTAATGCATTTTGACATCCCTGACTCCCCACGCTGCGATGTGGAACAGGCTTCCCTGCTGAACTGAACGCAAATTCACAGGAGCTGCTTTTCACACCATTAGGGGGTCCATAAATAAATGCATGTAGGCGCCTGTGAAGCTTGCAATAGTTAAGCATCCAGAAGTTCAGAATCTTTTTTTTTTTTAGTTTTATTTTTGCTGTTGACTTTTTTCCCCCTTTAGGAAAGGGTTCAGCTAACCTGTCTAGGGCAGGGATGTCAAACATGCAGCCCGGGAGCCAAATCAGGCCCCTGGAGGGCACCTATCAGGCCCCCAAGCAACTGGCTGTCATCTGCTTCCTTCTAATTCACAACCCGCTTTACCAGGCATGTACAATCGCACAGCAGAGCTACAGAGCCAAGCCTCTCTTTCTTCTATTGGCTGAGGCTCCTCCCCTCCTGATGCCCTGGGGAAGGAATGAAAGAGGCAGAGCTTCCTTTGCCCAGTTCCCTGGATTGCACGGAAGAGATACAAAGAAAGCACCTTTAAGACCAAAGAGTGCTAATGTTTTTTTAAAAAATCTTTAATTGTGTTTTTGTCCTTTATAAAGTTTATATTTCTACTACCTAATCTTAAATAGATACACACATTGCCTGGCCTGACGTGGCCTGGCCCAACAAGGCCTCATTCATGTCAGATTCAGCCCTCATATCAAATGAGTTTGACACCCCTGATCTAGGACATTGAAGTTAACTTCAGGACTGTGGGAAAGATGGTGTTGGATTTAGGTGTCAATTTGTTTGATCCTTTCCAGTTCCTCTTACACCCAAGGTGCAAGTGCTGCCTTGCTTATTGACAGGAGGGGTAATTGCCGTACTTGTCTTCCTTTTACAGTTTTTACTGTTTTTGTAATTCTGTACATCGCTTAGAGCAGGGGTGTTGAACTCTTTTGTTATAAGGGCCGGATCTGACATAAATGAGACCTTGTTGAGCCAGGGAGGGCCATGTGTTTGCCTATTTAAGATTAGGGAGCAGAGATATAAACTTTTTAAAGGACACAGACAAACAGGACTAAAGATTTTTTTTAAAAAACTTAAAACATTGGTCTTAAAAGTACTTTCTTTATATTTCTCCCATGGGATCCAGGGACCTAGGCAAAGGAAGCTCTGGCTCTTTCCCGCTCTCTCCAGGGGACCAGGAGGGTGAGAAGCCTCAACCAATGGAGAAAATCAAGGTTTTGCTCTGTAGCTCCTGTGCAATTGAGCAAACCTGGAAAAGCAAACTGAGATGCAGAAGGAACCAAGAGAGAGGGAGAAGGAAACAGACAAGAACCAGTTCCTTGGGGGCCTGATAGGAGCCCTCTGGGGGCCTGATTCAGCCCCCAGGCTTCATGTTTGACACCCCTGGCCTAGAGCCCCACAATTGTGGGGGATTCGACAATTTATAAATAGAGGAGGGGGTCTCCAACGTTGTTGCCCATGGGCTCCATGGTGCCCACCAACTTCTTTTCTAGTGCCTGCCACATTTTTCAGGAAGTGGGTGGGGCAAGGAGGGGCTTTTCCCCAGCAAGGCTTCTGATTGGCTGTTGGAGATTTGACTGGCTGTGTAGGGTTTTTTTTTTTTAAGAAATGTTGCTTTGGCAGCAGCTGCCACCACAGCACAAGGATCCACACTGTGTGGCTGAAGTTAAGCTGTGGCAATCATTTTGTGGTTGGTTCAGCCTTCTAGGGCAGCCTTTTTGCTGCTGCACCCACCAAGCTGTGTCAGATCATGACACAGAGGCTGCCAACGGCAAACCACCTCCGGTCATCTCATGCCTTGAAAGCTCTTCAGGGTCACCATAAGTCAGCTGTTACTTGATGCCACTTTCCAACACACATGCAGAGGATTCATTGACGTTTATGGCTCATTGGGAGTAGCAGAAGTAGACCGCATCTTCAGTACCAATTAGTAATCTATATTTAGGGAGACTAACCTACTTTATATTAAGCATTACCAAACTCTAGTACTACCTCAGGGAAGGCCAAACTTGCTTAACATAAGAGCCACATAGAATAACCATCAGATGTTTGAGAGCCGCAAGACTTGAACATCATATGTGGGAAGGAAGGAAGACAAATTGATGGGTGAGAGGGGGAGGTGGAAAGAAAGCAACTTGAACTTTAAATGCATTCTCCCAGCTGCCTGCTGGCTTAGCTTGGCAAAGTGATTTAAAGAGACAAATGCCTTCTCTAAACTGGCTGACAGGGTCGTGGGGACTTTGAGAGCCACACAATATGTGCGAAAGAGCCACATATGGCTCCCGAGCCAGAGTTTGGCCACCCTTGTACTAGCTAATGTGCTGTGCTCATTCTTTCCAACAATTGCACTGTGTAGAAATTGTAGCCTTGGGAAAGTAGAATTGAGAAACATACAGGAAAGAGCCCAAAGCCTGTGACTCTGTAAAGGGGGATAATGCATTGGCACGGTGGCAAAGCAAACACTGGTATTACTTACTAAACGCAGCATTCTGGAGGAAGGGTGTTGTGTAATAATGCTGCCATTACTGCTCACTATTCTCAGGCGGAAGCTTGGAGTCCTCGCCGTGCCTGCAGATGAGAAGTGGAAGGCGGTGTTTGAAGAATGCTGGCACCAGTTAGGCTGTGAGCATCCTGGCCAAGGGGATCGGTGGAAAGCTTGGGACAACATCGCTGTTGCCTTGACAACCAATCGGCGTCAACACAAAGACAGGTCAGTAGTGCAGGGTAGAGGACTGAAGAAGAAGACTGCAGATTTATATCCCGCCCTTCTCTTTGAATCGGAGACTCAGAGCAGCTTTGAGTCTCAGATATCTTCTCCTCCCACAACAGACACACTGTGAGGTGGGTGGGGCTGAGAGGGCTCTCACAGCAGCTGCCCTTTCAAGGACAACTCCTGCAAGAGCTAAAGTTGACCCAAGGCCATGCTAGCAGGTGCAAGTGGAGGAGTGGGGAATCAAACCCGGTTCTCCCAGATAAGAGTCCACACGCTTAACCATGACACCAAATTGGCCAGAGTTTCAAAAGCTGAATCAGTTAACAGTTGTGGGATAAAGCTCTTCACCACTACACCAAACTGGTAGAAGTTCTTCAATCAGTGCGCAGTAATTTATTTATTTTTGCTGCCAAGCCACAGCTGACTTACAGAGACCCCGTAAGGTTTTCAGGGCAAAAGGTGTTCAGAGGTGGTTTGCCATTGCCTGCCTCTCTGTAGCAATTCTGGACTTCCTTGGTGGTCCCATCTGATGAGCTTGGGCTAGCCGGGGCCATCCAATTCAGGACAATGATTTTATGCACTTTCACACACTCTAAATAATGTACTTTCAATACACTTTCAGCGCACGTTCCAATTGGATTTTACTGTGTGAACTGGCAAGATCCAGTAGGAAAGTGGATTGAAAGTGCATTATTTAGTCTGTGTGACCACAGCCTTTGTAAGGCCATAGAATTCATTTGTTTTAACACAGTAGTGGTTTTGCAAAATCTTTGGTTGTTACAAGTTTCTTCAGGACGTTTACTGGAATATGTGCAGGTTCTTTTCATTTATATGAAGAGGTTCCACAACATCGCAGAGCGTTTTCTCTTGCTAGTTGCAATGCTATGCCTTCTGTCATTCTTGATGGCAGATTCAATAAAATAGCCTATTCGGCTAAGTACTGCGCTTATAAATAAAAATGTGTTGAGTCAATTTCTCATGTTCTCCTGCACTGCCATCTGTATGCGGATCTATGTTATATGTATTTATACCCTGTATGATCGCCTGCTCTGAGGCACTTAAGGTCCATAGACTCTTGAATGATTTTTCTGTCACTGTCACTGAGAGGTCAGCCAAGTTTCTGTATTCTGCTCTAAAGTTGTGCCAAAGGATATCACAGAAATAATTTCTGTTCAATCAAGGTGGGGCCTTGTTTTATGAACTTGATCTGCAGATTTTAAAAAAGAAACTATAAATTGTTGGCAGAGGGAAGCAAGCACAACGGAAGCTGTGCAGCTGAGACTATTATTATTTATTTTATTCATTCGTACCCTGCCTTTCTCTCCAGGGGAGAATCAAAGCTATTTACGTAGTTCTTCTCTCCTCCATTTTATCTTCACAGCAACCCTGTGAGGTAGGTTAGGCTGAGAGAGTGTGACTGGCCCAAGGTCACCCAGCGAGCTTCCATGGCATAAGTGGGGATTCGAACCTGGGTCTCCCAGATATAAGTCTGACACACTTAATCACTACACCACATTGGTCCTGCAGATGTCCGAGAAACAGTGACCGATTTCCCACTCACCTTGTTCCGGTCTCGTCGCGCCATTTCCCTGCGGGGCTGCTGCTGGATTTCACACAAGCTGCCCCGAGTCAGCAAGTTGCCCCACCACTTTTCAAGTTCCCTCCGCAGCAGACAGAAACCGGTTTTCAGAGGATCCTGTCCACTGCGGAGGGAACTTGAAGAGAGGTGGGGCAACTTGCTGGTCCAGGGCAGCTTGTGTGAAATCCAGCAGCAGTCCCGCGGAGAAGAGGAGAGTGAGAGCAGCGTATGTTTAGTGGGAAATCGGTCAGTATGTCTAGGGTTTAGAATTAAATCAGTTTCACTGGTACTTCCCCGCCTCCAAATCTTTCAGTTCTTAAGACATGCAATTTAAACAGAGGCTAAGTGGCCATCTGGCAGCAATGCAGATCCTGTGAATTTAGGGGGAGGTGTTTGTGAGTTTCCTGCATTGTGCAGGGAGGTTGGACTAGGTGAACCTGGAGGTCCCTTCCAACTCGTATGATTGTAATTATATTCTGTACTTGTTCAAGTTTTTCATTTTGTTTTGCTTTTTTGGGAAACTTTTCTAGATACTCAGTGACATATCTGTCCTTTCTGTCCCTACAGTCCAGAACTTCTGAGTCGATCACACACTCAGACCCTGGAAAGTCTGGAATTTATTCCACAGCATGTTGGTACCTTCACCCTGGAAAAATACGAGAACATTAAGAAGTATCTGATCAAGGTATCTTGACCGTGAATGAGTACTGCTGTCTTATTTGTTGTGTAAGCATTCATGTTTTGCCCTGCTCACAGACTGAACTGATCTCACAGTCAGAATCAAAGTACAATAAGTAGTTGTTTTCCATTAGATTATTGAATTCTTTGCCAATATCTTCCTCTGAACCATTCTTGTCAAACTGAAACATGGGCCTGTGGAAGAAGTACACAAGTTCTTTTCTAGGAGAATTTGTAAAAACCTGAAAATGTATTAAGTGCAGTTCCATGTATTCTTACTGAAATCCTTCAACTTCTACCTATTACATACTACCAACAGAACAAACCAAGAGTCAAGTAGCGCCTTTAAGACCAACGAAGTTTTATTCAGAATGTAAGCTTTCGTGCACACTTCATCAGACAATAGGATGGAATGGCATGCAGTCCTAAATATAGAGAAAGTGGGCAGAGAATTAGTATGCAAAGTCATGGAAATGTTTTTTAGCAGATTAAAAGAATCACAAATTAGGGTCTGGTTTTTGTTAGTTGGTGTTGACTGGGCTGAAACAACAACGAAGGGTAATGTAAATCGGAAAAGCAGATTGATGTCTATGTCATTAAGTATCCTGGGTGAAGTTCAATAAATGAGTCTGTTGTAATGTTAGCTCTGCGTTAAAATGAGGGCATAGGTTTCTCAAAAGTTTAATTTAAGCATGTAACACACATATAAACATAACTCTAGTTTGCCATTAGAAAAAAAGAATGCATTAAAATATAGTGGAAGATGGACTAGTATATGTAATGAGATAAACAGCCAGTATCCCTATTTGAGGTTGTCAATACCAATAGGTTTGTAAAAGCACCGTATCCACTTCTTCGCCAGCCCTGCTACAAATTCTTAAAGATTAGAAGAATTTTTTAAAATTAAAACAGGAGTAGCCAAACTTGCTTAATGTAAGAGCCACACAGAATAAACGTCAGATGTTTGAGACATGAACATCATATGTTTGAGAGCCTCAAGACAGGAATGGAAGAGGTGGAGGTGGGAAGAAGAAGAAGAAAATGATATTGGATTTATATCCCGCCCTCCACTCTGAAGAGTCTCAGAGCGGCTCACAATCTCCTTTACCTTCCTCCCCCACAACAGACACCCTGTGAGGTGGGAGGGCTCTCACAGCAGCTGCCCTTTCAAGGACAACCTCTGCCATAGCTATGGCTGACCCAAGGCCATGCTAGCTGGTGCAAGTGGAGGAGTGGGGAATCAAACCCGGTTCTCCCAGATAAGAGTCTGCACACTTAATCCCTATACCATACTGGCTCTCCCTTTAAAGAAGGCAACTTTAAATGCATTCTCCAAGCCACCAGCTGACAAATGCCTTCTCCAAGCCAGCCAACAGGACTGTGGGGGCTCCGAGAGTCACACAATATGTGTGAAAGAGCCATGTGTGGCTCCCAAGCTGCAGTATGGCCACCCTTGAACTAGAACATTAATTTAATATCAATATATTATAATGGGTACTTAATATAGGTCATTAATGCAGGTAATAGGATTTCATTGTACAAAACAGTTCTCAAACTTACCGTACTTGGATAAAAGATTGAGAATGCAGTCCCTACTCTTATGTATAGCTTATGGTAAATATAATCAAACTGTGTGATTTCTATACCGCTTACTATGTTGTGTTAATACTTATTCTATGCTTCAGTTCTTTCTGGTGGTTCCAGATGTTAAAATCCTAATGTAGAGGTGTCAAATGCAGTTGTTTTGAGGGCTGGATCTTACATAAATGCCACTTTGTCGGGTGGGCTGTGTATGCCATAAAACATAATGCCAGGTACTGGAGATAGAAACTGTATGAAGGACAGCAGCTGGTAAGCTCAGAGTCAAGTGTATCTCCACTGTGAGGCCCTGTGGGCTTGGGGGGGGGGGTGTGCAGAGGAAACCCACGTAGGTGGACTGGAGAGGCAGCAGTGCAGCGCTGGGCAGATGCTCCCATGATGCTTGACCACTGCAGATCAGGTTGTTCTGCTGTGCTGAAGCCACAATGGAGTGGCTCGGCCCATTGCGCCCCCCCAGCACTTGCATCAGTTGCTTGTGGGCTGCACTGGACATGCTGATTTCAACCCCTGGGCCTTATGTTCAACACCGCTGTGACTTAATGCCCTGGTTCCTGAGTGTCCCATTTTGTTGATTGTACTGTCTCACCAGGGGTGGAATTCTAGCAGGAGCTCCTTTGCATATTAGACCACACACCCCTGATGTAGCCAATCCTCTGAGAGCTTACAAAAAGAGCCTTGTAAGCTCTTGGAGGATTGGCTACATCAGGGGTGTGTGGCCTAATATGCAAAGGAGCTCCTGCTAGAATTCCACCCGTGTCTTGCTCTTCGTAATCTGCCATGAGTCCTTATGAAGAAAGGTTGAAACGCTTGGGACTCTTTAGCTTGGAGAAACATCGACTGCGGGGTGACATGATAGAGGTTTACAAGATAATGCATGGGATGGAGAAAGTAGAGAAAGAGGTACTTTTCTCCCTTTCTCACAATACAAGAACTCATGGGCATTCGATGAAATTGCTGAGCAGACAGGTTAAAACGGATAAAAGGAAGTACTTCTTCACCCAAAGGGTGATTAACATGTGGAATTCACTGCCACAGGAGGTGGTGGCGGCCACAAGTATAGCCACCTTCAAGAGGGGTTGAGATAAAAATATGGAACACAGGTCCATCAGTGGCTATTAGCCACAGTGTGTGTATATATCAAATTTTTTGCCACTGTGTGACACAGAGTGTTGGACTGGATGGGCCGTTGGCCTGATCCAACATGGCTTCTCTTATGTTCTCTTATGTTCTTATGAGTCCCTGTGAGGAAGGCAGGCTGTTTTTTTAAAAAAAAATTAAATAATTTAGAACAGCTGGCTCTGATTTATGTGACATGCATGTGGGATGTATCTGGCCATCTTAATAATTGTTGAATGTACAGTATTTAAGAACCTTAAATGTGCAGTTTGCAATCGCAGCCTCTCTTCTCTGCATAGTTGTCGGGTCTTTAATATACCTAATCTTTTTTCAGGCATGCGATACCCCTTTACATTCTTTGGGGAAACTTGTGGAGACCCTAGTAGCTGTATACCGAATGACCTACGTAGGAGTTGGAGCCAATCGGCGGCTGTTACAAGAAGCAGTCAGGGAAATTAAGTCCTACCTCAAACGCATATTTCAGTTGATCAGGTAAGGAGCAATGGGGGGAGATTAGAATGCAGCAGTTTTAAATTTGCTGTGGTGCCCCCACCCCTTGCAGGGAGTTAAACGGTATGCAGAGGGGGTGGGGAATCAACCCTTCGATAATTCTTGTAACTCTGATTTTGGATGTATAATTATTGTTGTTGTTGTTCAGTCGCGCAATCAAGTCTGACTCTTCGCGACCACATCATGCCAGGCCCTTCTATCTTCCACTAATCCTCTTAAGCAATGTTCTCTCTAAGCTGTGGAGTCTTGTGAACAAAAATTCTACTTCGTGAGCTACTGGCATTAAAGTTGTGAGCTCCTGCATACATTAGTTTGCTCTGGGGCCATTTTTCCTGAGCTGAGACGAAAGTGTGTGAGATGAGGCTAAAAAACTATGAGCTAGCTCATATAAACTCAGCTTAGAGGGAACACTGCTCCTAAGTTCACTCTAATTCATGTTCCTTGCATCGGTCACGCTGTCCAGCCCTCTCATCTTTTGCCGTCTCCTTCTTTTTTTACCTTCAATCCTTCCCAGCGTCAGGGTCTTCTCCAGTGAGTGCTCCCTTCTCATTTGGTGGCCAAAGTATTTGCGCTTCAGCTTCAGCATCTGACCTTCCAAGGAACAGTCAGGGTTGATTTCCTTTAGAACGTATAGTCACTGTTATGCATGTTTTGATTTCAAGATTCCTTTTCCCTGACCTCCCTGAAGAGGGCAGCACGATTCCGCCTTTGGTAACCGAGACCAAGGGAAGGCGATCCTTCTGCAGCGGAAAAAGTGACACGAGGCCAGAGTCTCCGGAACCGGGGTCTGTAGATTTTTTTAAAAAATCAATATTTTTGTTAGTTCAGACATGGGCTTATTGTTTGGGTCCTAATTTTAATGAGCTATTTTGGAGCAAGAGTTTGATGAGACTGATTTGGGAAACAAAACTGGGTCATCCTCTCTCCCCCCCTCCCACACACACCTCCTGTGTGCTTTAATTAGGTACACGAGTGAATAAACCAAGCAGGGGTAGAATTCTAGCAAGAGCTCCTTTGCATATTAGGCCACACCCCCTGATGTAGCCAATCCTCCAAGAGCATACAAAAAAGAGCCTTGTAAGCTCTTGGAGGATTGACTACATCGGGGGGGGGGGGTGGCCCAATATGCAAAGGAGCTCCTGCTAGAATTCCACCCCTGAAACCAAGTAAAGGGACGATGCATTTTTATTCTGGATTCTCCAGTGTGGAATGCAAATCGGAGAAGAGGCTGTTCTATGTTAGTGGCATTTGCTTACGGAGCTGATCTTGCCAGCATTTGCCAATGGGAGATGGGCTCTTAGCTGTGTTTAAAACCCAAATTTATTTATTTTAAATGCTTATAACTGGCCTTTATCACAGGATCCAAGTCTTGCACATGAGTTTTGGTTAGCCGGGTCTTCCACATTCAGCTTGGTTCTCACTAAACAGGTTCAGACTCTTTTAAAAGAAGCATGTCGGCCCTGATGTGGATAGCCCAGACAAGCCCGATCTCATCAGATCTGGGAAGCTAAGCAGGGACAACCCTGGCAAGTACTTGGAAGAGAGATCTGCTTGGAATACCAGGAGCGGGAGGCAGAGGCAGGCAATACCTCTCTGAAAGACATCCTAGCCCCACTAGGGGTTCACAGAAGTCAACCAGAACTTCCAGGCTCACAAGCGCACACACACACACACACAAAGTTTTAAAAAAGAGATAAGTATGTAGGTCAGGAAATAAATTGGTATACTTTGGTTTTTTACAGAATTCCAGCCTATCTTTCTCTGCAACAACTGCAGATTCAAGGGAGTTTACGTAGATGCAGATTTTCCCTGCAGCCGCTGTGGCCGGACCTGCCTGTCCCACATTGGTCTTGTCAGCCACCAGCGAGCCTGCAGCAAACGTGGACTATTGCACCCTTCTTAAATCTTCGTTCGCGAAGCCAAGCCGAGAGAGAGAGAGACGTAGATCAGAAGCCATCAGTAAAAAGAATAGCAAATGCTTCCAAAACGAAAAACAGCTTTTAAAATCCAGTAACATAGAACCAGAATAAAATCATATTACTGTTTAACTAACCAAATAAGAAAGCCTAACACTGCTTTCTAAACATGGGGGGGAAATGGGATAGCCTCACATTCTAAAAGCAGCTCTTTCCCATAGCTTCTGGGCCGCCACCAAGAAGGCCCTGGAAAGGGTTGCCTCTGTCATAGATTCTTTACAGGGTAGCTCTGGTGTTGGCACACAGAGGGAGACAGAGAAATAGTCCTTGAGAGATTTGAGCCCCGGGTCATGCAAAGCATTAAAGGTTTAACATCCCTGCTCTGCTACAAACTCAGTCAACTTGGACAAGTCAGACTCTAGCCCATATGTCCACACATTGCAGTGCCGATTCCATTTAAATCACTTGCAAAGTATTATTGACGTACTGAAACTGCATCTCCAAACATTATATTTTACAGTTGTCAGTTTGCATTTAAAAAATCTCAGACTGAATTGGAAGCTCCTTGAAACTTGGCAAGCCTCCCTTGCCCACCCACTGGGTTATTGTGAAGTAATAGGAGAGCCAGTTTGGTGTAGTGGTTAAGTGTGTGGACTCTCATCTGGGAGAACCGGGTTTGATTCCCCACTCCTCCACTTGCAGCTGCTGGAATGGCCCTGGGACAGCCATAGTTCTCATAGGAGTTGTCCTTGAAAGGACAGCTTCTGTGAGAGCCCTCTCAGCCCCACCCACCCACAGGGTGTCTGTTGTAGGGGGAGAAGATATAGGAGATTGTAAGCCACTTTGAATCGCTGATTCAGAGAGAAGGGCGGGGTATAAATCTGCAGTCTTCTTCTTCTAAGCGGAGTTCAGGTGCCCAGAGATACACAAGTTTATTGAAATCCTCCTCCTCTTTACCATCTTAGGTTATGCGATGCCATGGAAAGCTCATGAACATTCAAACTGTTCAGGAATAAGTTAGTGCACAGTTTCAGTGACCTAAGAGTAATTTGCTCTTTGGTGGGGTGAGGTGCAGAAGACAGGGAACATCTGATGTCCTCCATTTTCTCATGTGTGTTCTCTGCCCTCCCATTTTGCGCATGCACTGTTGATAGGAATGAGCGGCTATATCCGAAGTCTTCCTGTGACTTTCCCCAGGTTTCTGTTACATTTAGTGTAAATTCTAAAGCGTATTTTATTCTGTTTTTCTCTTTCTAAGCTATGTGGTCACCAGCTCCGGGTTGCTGCTTCCAGTGTTGTTACCCCGGCTCTACCCTCCGCTGTTTATGCTGTACGCCTTGGACAATGAACGAGAAGAAGATGTATATTGGGAATGTGTTCTGCGTCTGAACAAGCAGCCAGACATGGCTCTGTTGAGCTTTCTGGGAGTACAGATGTAAGCGTTCCTTGAGATGTCACTGAAAATATTGATTCATATTTCAGTTCTTCAGTTGTCTGTTGTGGGCGGGGGGAGGATAAAAGGAGATTGTGATCGCTCTGAGATTTAAAGTATAGGGTGGGATATAAATCCAATATCTTCTTATCTGGCACTCCCTTCCCTTTCCCAGGGCTTTTTTTTGGTAGCAGGAACTCCTTTGCCTATTAGGCCACACCCTCCTGATGTAGCCAATCCTCCTGGAGCTTACAGTAGGCCCTGTACTAAGAGCCCTGTACGCTCTTAGAGGATTGGCTACATCAGGGGTGTGTAGCCTAAAATACAAAGGAGTTCTTGCTACCAAAAAAAACCCTGCTCTTCCCCATCCTGTTTCTCTCTACCTCTCCCACTAGACAGTGACACAGTCTGTAATTTTGACGTTTCAGCACTATCTGAGAATGTTTTACCCAGATTATTAACTTTGGAATTGTTGTATTAATGTATGAACATTTTTACTGTTGTTCACTGCTCTCAGCCCTGTGTAGGGCAGTCTATAGATTTAAATTATAAATCTAAATAAATATACTTACGATGTTGTCTTTTAGGAAATTTTGGCCAACAGCTGTGCCCACCGTTGGTGAAAATAAAAAGGTATGTTACGTTTCATTTACAGGTTTCTTTCATGAGTGTTACCTTTGATACAGCAAGCTGAACTAAATACAGGCTGGGCAGGTATAGTTATTATTTGTTGTTCTTTTGTTGCTGTTAGTGTGTAAGATGTTTCTTTAATCGTATGTCAATCATTTTTTTACATTATACAGTTCTTCCAGTGACACTTAGTTCATATTTCCAGATTCATGGCTCCAAAAACATGTAATATTTATAATTACCTTCTGCTTTTAATCTCATTTCTGTAATTGTTAAATAAGCCTTAGATTTCTGTGCTTTACCTAATCATACAATCTGAAAAACAGTTGCTTTTGGTGAAGGAGATGCTCTCTTTGCGTGTGTATTTGCCATTTCATTTTAAACATTTAACATTCTGAGTACTGATTAAGGGCTAGGGGTGTCATACGCATTTGTTATGGGGGCTGGATCTGACGTAAGTGAGATCTTGTTGGGCCGGGCCATGTCAGGCCCGGCCCATACCTATTTAAGATTAAGTAGCAGAGATACAAACTTTATAAAGGACACAGACAAACACAATGAAAGATTTTTTTAAAAAACTTAAAACATGCTTAAAATATTAGCACTTGTTGATCTTAGAGGTGTTTTCTTTGTATTTCTCCCATGAGATCCAGGGAACTGGGCAAAGGAAGCTCTGACTCTTTCCATCCTTCCCCAGGGGACCAGGAGAAGGAGGAGCCTCAGCCAATAGAAGGAAGAGAGGCTTGGCTCAGTAGCTCTGCTGTATGATTGCGAAAGCCTGGCAAAGCGAGCTCTGCCTTCCCCCCTTCCTCCCCAAGGGAGGAGCCTCAGCCAATGGAGAAAATACAGGCTTTGCTCTGTAGCTCCTGTGCAATTGAGCAAGCCTAGTAAAGCAAGCAGTTATGCAGAAGGAAACAAGAGAGAAGGAAAGAGATGACAGCCATTTGCTCAGGGGCCTGATAGGAGTCCTCTGAGGGCCCGATTCAGCCCCCAGGCCACATGTTTGACACCCCTGGGCTACATCCTCTCTCAAAAGCCCAGGACCTTGCCCAGATTTATGGAAGCTGGAAAGTACAGGTATGCCATGAGGGCCCCATCTCCATGTCAGATCTGGTCTACGGCATTATCACTGAGCAGCAGGGCTTTTTTTGGGGGGTAGCAGAAATTCCTTTGCCTATTAGGCCACACCCCTCTGATGTAGCCAATCCTCCTGGAGCTTATAGTAGGCCCTGTAATTAGAGCCCTGTAAGCTCCAGGAGGATTGGCTACATCAGAGGGGTGTGGCCTAATAGGCAAAGGAGTTCCTGCTACAAAAAAAAGCCCTGCTAAGCAGGATGAGGAAAGAAGGCTCAGCTGCACAGTGCTGATATCTGTAAATTGGGCACATTTGGGTTGCAGGGCCCATTGACACCCTCAGTTTGGCAGAGGCCAGAACACATGTATTAAGAACATAAGAACATAAGAGAAGCCATGTTAGATCAGGCCAATGGCCCATCCAGTCCAACATTCTGTGTCACACAGCGGCCAAATATATATATATATATATATATATATATATATATATATATATATATATATACACACACACACACACACACACTGTGGCTAATAGCCACTGATGGACCTCTGCTCCATATTTTTATCTAACCCCTTCTTGAAGGTGGCTATGCTTGTGGACGCCACCACCTCCTGTGGCAGTGAATTCCACATGTTAATCACCCTTTGGGTGAAGAAGTACTTCCTTTTATCCGTTTTAACCTGTCTGCTCAGCAATTTCATCGAATGCCCACGAGTTCTTGTATTGTGAGAAAGGGAGAAAAGTACTTCTTTCTCTACTTTCTCCATCCCATGCATTATCTTGTAAACTTCTATCATGTCACCCCTCAGTCGACGTTTCTCCAAGCTAAAGAGCCCTAAGCGTTTCAACCTTTCTTCATAGGGAAGGTGTTCCAGCCCTTTAATCATTTTAGTTGCCCTTTTCTGAACTTTCTCCAATGCTATAATATCCTTTTTGAGGTGCGGCGACCAGAACTGCACACAGTACTCCAAATGAGACCGCACCATCGATTTATACAGAGGCATTATGATACTGGCTGATTTGTTTTCAATTCCCTTCCTAATAATTCCCAGCATGGCGTTGGCCTTTTTTATTGCAAACGCACACTGTCTTGACATTTTCAGTGAATTATCTACCATGACCCCAAGATCTCTCTCTTGGTCTGTCTCTGCCAGTTCACACCCCATCAACTTGTATTTGTAGCTGGGATTCTTGGCCCCAATGTGCATTACTTTGCACTTGGCCACATTGAACCGCATCTGCCACGTTGACGCCCACTCACCCAGCCTCAACAGATCCCTTTGGAGTTCCTCACAATCCTCTCTGGTTCTCACCACCCTGAACAATTTAGTGTCATCCGCAAATTTGGCCACTTCACTGCTCACTCCCAACTCTAAATCATTTATGAACAAGTTAAAGAGGATGGGACCCAGTACCGAGCCCTGCGGCACCCCACTGCTTACCGTCCTCCACTGCGAAGACTGCCCATTTATACTCACTCTCTGCTTCCTATTACTCAGCCAGTTTTTGATCCACAAGAGGACCTGTCCTTTTACTCCATGACTCTCAAGCTTTCTAAGGAGCCTTTGATGAGGAACTTTATCAAAAGCTTTCTGGAAGTCAAGGTAAACAACATCTATCGGGTCTCCTTTGTCCACATGTTTGTTCACCCCCTCAAAGAAATGTAACAGGTTAGTGAGGCAAGATCCTCCCTTGCAGAACCCATGCTGAGTCTTCCTCAATAACCCGTGTTCATCAATGTGCCTACTCATTCTGTCCTTGATAATGGTTTCTACCAACTTTCCCGGTATTGAAGTCAGACTGACTGGCCTGTAATTTCCCGGATCTCCTCTGGAACCCTTTTTAAAGATGGGGGTGACATTTGCTACCTTCCAGTCCTCAGGAACGGAGGCAGATTTCAATGAAAGATTACAGATTTTTGTTAGAAGATCCACAAGTTCAACTTTGAGTTCTTTCAGAACTCTCAGATGTATGCCATCCGGACCCGGTGACTTATTAGTTTTTAATTTGTCTATCAGTTGTAGGACCTCCTCTTTTGTCACCTCAATCTGACTCAGGTCTTTCAACACCCCTTCCAATATTAGTGGTTCTGGGGCGGGCAAACACTTCTCATCTTCCACGGTGAAGACGGAGGCAAAAAATGCGTTCAGCTTCTCAGCCATTTCCCCATCCTCCTTCAGTAATCCTTTTACCCCATTGTCATCCAAGGGCCCCACTGCTTCCCTGGCTGGTTTCCTACTTCTAATATATTTGAAGAAATTTTTATTGTTGGTCTTTATGTTTTTTGCAATATGCTCCTCATAGTCCCTTTTTGCCTGCCTGATCACAGTCTTGCATTTGATTTGCCACTGCCTGTGTTCCCTTTTATTAATCTCACTTGGACTGGTTTTCCACCGCTTAAAGGAGTCCTTCTTACCTTTTACAGCTTCCATTACTTTGTTTGTTAACCATGCTGGCCTCTTCTTATACCTGTTTGTGCCTTTCCTAACTTGTGGTATGTATTTTATCTGAGCTTCTAGGATTATAGTTTTAAATAGTCTCCAAGCTTCCCCAAGGGTTTTGACCGTATTTACCTTTCCTTTCAGTTTCCTCCTCACATGCCTCCTCATCTCAGAGAATTTACCCCTTTTAAAGTTAAATGTGGTTGTGGCGGTCTTTTTGGGCAACTCCCTATTTATACAAATGGTGAAATCAATAACATTATGGTCACTGTTCCCAAGTGGCGCAATCACTTTTACGTCTCTCACCAAGTCTTGGGCATTACTTAGGACCAGATCCAGGATCGCCCCACCCCTGGTAGGTTCTGAGACCATCTGCTCCATAGCACAGTCATTGAGAGCATCAAGAAACTCAATCTCTTTCTCTCGACCAGAACACATATTGACCCAATCAATCTGCGGGTAGTTAAAATCACCTATTACGACACAGTTTTTACGTTTAGCCGCTATCTTTAATCCCTCCATCATATTATAATCGTCCTCTCTCTTTTGATTTGGTGGGCGATAACAAACTCCCATAGTTAAATTTCCTTTTGGGCCCTCTATTTCAACCCAAAGCATTTCTAAAAGGGAATCTAATTCTCTGACCTCAGTCTATCTAGCGCTCCCCGAAACACACACACTGCTTAGTTTCTGCACTACGCACAAGCCCTTCTCCTGGATAACCCAGTTTGCCATTTGGAAGCCAGCATCCAGAAACACTGGACGTCCATGCACATTTTAGGCTGCAGTTGCAATTGCATAGCTCAGTAAGCAGTGATCTTAGAGAGCCAGTTTGGTGTAGTGGTTAAGTGAGCAGACTCTTATCTGGGAGAACCAGGTTTGATTCCCCACTCCTCCACTTGCACCTGCTGGAATGGCCTTGGGTCAGCCATAGCTATCGCAGGAGTTGTCCGTGAAGGGGCAGCTGCTGTGAGAGCCCTCGCAGCCCCACCCACCCCACCCACCTCACAGGGTGTCTGTTGTGGGAGAGGAAGATAAAGGAGATTGTGAGCCGCTCTGAGATTTGGAATGGAGGGTGGGATATAAATCCAATATCACCATCATCATGCTTCTTCTTCCTCCTCCTCCTCCTGAGTGAGCAGTGATCTCATGCAGCAACCCAGAACTGGCAGAAGTATTTCTGACATTGTGTCACAGTACTGTGCAGCAGAATGCATGTAAGCAGCTCACTGCAAGTAGTGTGCAGTGGTGGAAAGCGCTGTCAAGTCACAGCCGACTCATGACAACCCTGTAGGGTTTTCGAGGCGAGGGACCTTCATAGGTTGCCTGCCTCTGCATATCATTCCTGGACTTCCTTGGAGGTCTCAGTTCTGTTTTATATATATAATGATCCATTTTTAACCTTCCCTAGTCTTCTTAGATTTTCTTTGACACTTGGCAGGGATTTTTAAAACTCGGACACACAGTGCTTAAATAGTATTGGTTTAATCCTCTGCTTTTAATTTGCTTGATTTACTCACCGGCAAAACTGTAGTGTCTGTGGCTTCTGGGCATATTGAAAATACAGCTTGCCATTTAACAGGGGTGGGATTCTAGCAGGAGCTGCTTTGCCTATTACGCCACACCCCCCTGATGGAGCCAATCCTCCAATAGCTTACAAAAAAGAGCCTTGCAAACTCTGGGAGGATTGGCTACATCGGGGGGTGGGGAGGTGGCCTAATATGCAAAGGAGCTTCTGCTAGAATTCCACCCCTGCCATTTAATGTAAACTTGTAATTAGGAGAAACTACCTGTTTTTTTGTGTTTTGTTAAACCTTCTTAGAATGTACTAAAGTGAAATATTTTTAAAAGATAATTTGCACATGATCCTGCTGATTGTTCACCTGTGGTGTTTAGCTGATCTGCCACCTTAAATTTTAAAGCTTTCAGTTCTAATCAAAACCAATTGAAATTCCCACCTTTTGACCTCTCCAGGGTATTATGTCAAAATTGGAATTAATTCAGAAGTTGTACAATCATGGGTGGAGAGGTGGAGATTCCTGATTATCTTAATCCAGTTTTTCATATATATTTTTTTCTTAAATTGGCCTGTTTTCAGCCTGCTTTTATAGGTAATCTGGCAGTAAACACAGACTCCCTTCCTTGCATTTAGGTATTGCCAAATACAAAAAATGCCTGTTTTGCTTCAGCGGTGGAGTGCTTACAACAGATAAGGTACGGTTGGACTTGTTCTTTCTCTGCTTTCCAGACCTTATAGATGTTAAGAGGACTGCCTCGGCCTGCCAAACTGAGAATTGTGCATGTAGTGTTAAGTCGTACTCAAACAGCATTGTTAAGTTGCTTGGAATTTCACTCTTCAGTGTCCCGCTTGTTTTAACAATTTTTTTTATAACTGCAGATTTCTCCAATTTGCCAACAGGCATGAGATTAAAAATGTGAGGTTAAATAATGTAGTTCTGCAACAAAGCCTAGAAAAGAAAAATATATTTGCTGAAAGAAATAGGCCAGGGGTCACCGATTCTGCTGCTATATTGAGCTTCAAGGCTCAATTTAATTTGCTAATCTCGAACATCAATTCCCTGAGTAGCTTGGTCCTCGTGTACCTTCTCCTGTATCAACCTGCCCAAGCTCTCAAGTCAAGTCACTGAGTGTGGCCTTTTTCAAGTAACTTGCATTTACTAAATGAGTGGGAGGGCCTTTTTGGTTGCTGCCCCAGGCTGAAGAACTTTCCCCCAGGAAGTGAGGCTGATGCCATCAGTATAAGTCTTCCAGAGGAAACTCAAAAGACGCTTCCGTTCTTGGATGCTAACTCACCCCCTTTCATTTCACCCAGTGGATGATTTTGTGATTATTTCATTGTTTTTCCTGTTGGAGTTGGCTTCCTTGCAAATGGCTTAAATGTCTTAATTTTGCTCTCCCCTCCCCGCAACAGCACAACTTTCACACCTGCTGACAAGCTGAAGGTGATCCAGCAGACCTTTGAGGAGATATCGCAGAGCGTCCTGGAGTCACTCCATGAAGATTTCCTTTGGTCCATGGATGATCTGTTTCCTGTGTTTCTGTATGTGGTGCTGCGTGCCCGGTAGGCAACTTTGGTTTGAAAAGCACTGAGAAACCCTGTAATTAGTGAATATATTATGACTACCCCATCCCAGGGTCAGTCCAAACAGAGCTTTGTTCATCTCTGCTTCAGTATAGCCCAGTCCAAACAGAGCTTTGGACTGGGCTATATTCAAGCAGAGATGAACAATTCTTTAGGGTTTTCATGCAAATCTAAAATAATTAATGGTTTTAATTAGGGATGGGCATGGAACGGGCAAATGGTGGTTCACATTGGTTCGTTTGATTGCCTGAACCAGTGATTCATGCTGGTTTGTTAGAATTCCCAGTGTTTGTTGTTTTGGTTCGGGAGGTGTAAAATTCACCAGGAGTCTTTAGCAGGTGCTCCGCCACCTGCCTTCCAAGTTTGACAAAGATTGGATGTGGAATGTCTGTGGAATATGCCCCAAAGCAAGTGCTCCCAGGAAAGCTCAGATTCAGCTCTCGAGACAACTAACACTTCTCTTTTTGTGCTGCAAAGTGAAAGCAGCTGAACAGGGTGTCTTCTCCCATAGAGCAGATTGGGAGCGCCGTGATTAGCTGCCAGAGCTGCCAATCAAACTATAGACAACTGCTATGGGTGTTTCTAGAGCTCCCAGAAGTGCACCCCCAGCATTGCCTAGGAATTGATTGAATTGGTGCCAGATTGCCTGGAAAAATGAACGTCAAAAATGAACCAAACAAACCACCAAGAAAAAAAGGCAGTTTGTTTTCCAGTTCAGTCATGGTGCGAGCAAACAAACAGGTTGGAAATGAACCACGAATCAGCCCAATTTGTACACAAATCACAGATTTGTGGACCCTTTCGTGCCCATCCCTAGTTCTAATGCTACTGACTGTAAAGAAGCAGTTTTATTTTTACAACACCAGCTCCTCTTGTTTCTGCAACCCAAAAATAAATCAGTGAAGGCGAGCTGTGACTTCATCCACTTCTGGGTGGGTTAAGTCGTCACTCAGCCATCACTCATGTGCCATACAGCTTTGCAAAAGCCATTTAAAGAGATTGTGTTCCCTTTAAATGGCTTTTACAAGCTCCACCAACATTGACCTTACAAACCTCGTGAGAAGTCTTTGTTAGTAGAATGGCACGGACCATGCTTATGAACCACAAACTGGGCCCCAGTCCTTAGGTCTGTGGTTGGTTCATGCCCGTCCCTAAAGAAGAGCCCTCAGTATATGGCATACCCTAATTCATGTAATGAAATGTGACTTTTCACTTGAGGGAAGGTAGTTCTGGTCAAGAGCTTGTGAAATAGCATATGATTAAATTGAGCGTGCATTCCCTTTGATGGCAGGATAAGGAATTTGGGGTCTGAAGTCCATTTGATTGAGGACCTGATGGATCCCTACCTCCAGCATGGGGAACAAGGCATCATGTTCACCACTTTGAAGGCAAGCCTTGAATCACCGTATCTATTAATTGCCCTGTCCTTTATTGTCTGTGCAGTTTTATTGACCAGAGATGCTCACCCAAACTGCTCGGTTATTTTATTTATTTACGTTATTTGTAGTCTGCCTTTCTCACTGGGACTCAAGGCGGCTTACAACAGAGTGAGTCAGTACAGCTGACAGGATGGCACCCTGAAAAAGTGCCTCAGAGCACTAGAGTTTGTGACATGCTAGTGTTCATTATGAAGAAAGGCAGACAAACTATCCAGACCGAGAATCACTAGGGCTTGTGTGTTCTTGTCATGCCTCTCCATAGGGGCGGGATGGTGGTTCGGTGGTAGAGCATCTGCTTGGTAAGCAGAAGGCCCCAGGTTCAACAATCAATCCCTGGCATCTCCAGCTAAAAAGGGTCCAGGCAAATAGGAGTGAAAAACCTCAGCTTGAGACCCTGGAGAGCCGCTGCCATTCTGAGCAGACAATACTGACTCTGATGGACCGAGGGTCAGATTCAGTATACAACAGCTTCATATGTTCATTCATTTCCTGCCCAAAGAAAAGTGCTGCTGGTTGAGATTATCAAGGTTGTCACTGGATATGAGCTATAAGAAATTTACCTTTTGGGGAAGAGGTGAGTAAATACTCACTGTATAGAGCCCAGCGTACTGCAGTGGTTAGAGGGTTGGACTAACATCTGAAAAGTCCAGGTCAACGCTCCCTCTAAGCTTTGAAGTCTTGTGAGGAAATTTTTTACTTTGTGAGCTACTGGCATTAAAGTTGTGAGCTTCCTGTTGGTGCCTCTGGAATGACCCTCCCTTCAGTTCTTTTTCTGCCTCTACAGCAGAAGGGGGAGAAGAAAAGGGAATTAAGGGAAACAAAGAAATAGAAGGAAAGGGAAATAAATGAGGGGGAAACTTACCTGAAAAGGGAATTAAGGGAAACAAAGAAATAGAAGGAAAGGGAAATAAATGAGGGGGAAACTTACCTGAAATGTGACAGTGACTTTTCCAGGCCACACAGCAATCCTGGCCAGCCGGCCAGGCCCCAGGGAGGCTGCCGTGCAGCACGGCTGGGCCCCGAAATCCCTGCCGGCCAGCCAGGCCCTGGAGAGGCCACTGTACAACGTGGCTGGACCCCATGATCCTCACCAGCTAGCCAGGCCCCAGGGAGGCCACCACGTGGCTCAGCTCAGCCCAGCAATCCCCGAGGGCCAGACCAAGTGATCTCGAGGGCCATAAACGGCCCTCAGGCCAAATGTTCCCCAACCCTGCTCTACAGAGATAGCAGGTTAGATCGCACCTTGACTTTATCTAACTCTTAAACTCTGGATTCTTCTTACGTACTGTATTCTTACATTTACTGAGTAGGTAACTCTGTGTGAAGGAAAGGAGCAAAGAAGTTCAAATTGCATTATATTTTCACAGAAAATGAATGCTTTAAGCTAATACTTTTTTAAAATTTGCATCCAGGCTTGTTATTACCAGATTCAACATGAAAAGCTTACTTAAGGCATTCCTTCACCCCAACTCAATGGAGGACCCTCCTGAGAAGAGCTTCATCCTTATTGCTTGGAGCGACACGTAAAACAGAGGAAGTGTTATCCCACTGTGGATGTTATTCCTAGATCTTCTAAAAAGACAGAAAAGCCCTAAGATCAACTGCAAAGCGCAAAAAAAAAAAAAAAGGCAAGGAAAGCTTTGCTGGACAAGAAAAAACCCGCATTCTTCAAAGTGACAAGGTTGACCTATTCTTCCCCGAGTAGCAATGATGTTTAAACAACTTGGCAATACCATCCCACGTGGGGTTCACATGAAAAGCCGGGCCAGCGGACGCTCAAAGAGGCCCTCGACTCGTGTGCTGCCGAAGGATTGTAATGCACTACAAAACCGCTCAGTGTCTTTCTACATCCAACTGCCTAAGCTAAAAGAAAAAGAAACAGTTGTCTTTAGTAGCCCTGCCGCACGTCTCACTCAAGAAGGTGACAGGATTTCTTTTTTGTGTGTAAGTAAGGTTATAGGCAGCGGCCATAAGAGCTGCCACGCTAACTGGAAATGTGGTTTCTTAGTGGGTTAAAGACATAGGAACTGACAGTCCTTCTCATTGTGTTGGCTTGCTTACTGTTTACTAGCCAAGCACTAGCCACTGCGAACTTCAACACTAGAATTGGTGTTTAACATGTTTACAGAACTCACGGTTTTCATACTTCTTAGCCTCGGCTGCCCAAGATAAATAAAAGATGCAAGTTATTGGGGGATCATTCGCCTCGTGCCACACCCAGGCCCCAAATAAATGTGTGCTAGATCAAAATCAAGATGTTTGCTTTAAATGTGTCAACAGACACCTGCCCCCCCTGTTTCTTCTGCAACTGTTCAGCAAGAAGAAAACTTTTTAAATGCTTTTTTTTAAAAAAAAAGTATTATGTGTACTTCGCCCACAAAAACGCTCACGTCGTCGTTCTGGTGTGTCCTCTTGTGACTGAACTGTTTTCTTCATTTCTACAGGTAACGTTTGTCAACATCTTACATAAAACAGGGTGCTGTTCTTTCTTATGGCTGTCACTGATATAGGTGAGGGGAGATAACAGAAAAATATTCTCTTGGCTAAAATTAACTTGGGTTTAGGATCGCTGACGCAAAAAAAAAAATCACTTCTGGATGTTTGAATCATGGCTTATGTGTGTAACTTCTTTATTTAAAACAAAAACATGTCGGTTGGAGGTCAACTGTAAAATGGAACAGTTTTCATAATAAAGAACATTGCGAATGTTGTGGTTCGACTGTGAAAATCTCTACAAATCCCATTCTAATGCAGTTCTCTAATCGCTCCAAGGTGGTTCTTCTGTAGAGAGAGCAGTAATTCTGTTGTCATATTAATATTTATTTTGAAGGCTGTTTCTGTTTAGCTCCTTTTAGCAGCAGCCCTGAGCTGCAGAGGTAACAGGCTGATTGAAATAAATTATTGGCTTATGTTCCCCCCCACACACACACACACATAGATAATGGGCCCACGCACACACACACACACACACGCATGCAAGGTGCAGTCCCTTCTTGACCAAAGTTTTAGGGTTGGCTGCCTTGACTTGGCCACTTTCAGAGCCCCTCCGCCAGAAAGCTTCTGAGAATCAGCAAGCCCTGCAGTGGATGGGAAAGGGTGTTCCCCAACTTTTTTAAAAGCCCCCCCAACTCTTAAAATCCTGGCTACAGCCCTGCCCCCAAACCATATCAAATTATATCTGTGCATGCAGAGGAGCACTGCAGAAATAAATAATGGTGTTCTTTGATGAGAGCACCTTGTGAGATCTCAGTTGCCATTTTGGGTTGCCACAGCAACCCTTAACTATGAGGCCTCCACCTCACTTTGTGGTGTGGGGAAGCATCTGTAGATTTTAGGGCCCTTTGCCAAGCATCAGGTGCTAGGTGGTTTGCTTGATGCTCAGCAGAGAGTACTAAACCCTTCTGCAGACTTGCCAAAACAGAACATACAGTGGAGGAGCCATTTTGGCAACCTGGAATATTGTGATGGCTGTGATCAAAAAAAAGAGAAGAAGGTGGAGGGAAAACTAAAAAAAATTATAGCACCATATGGTTAGTTTTTAAATTATCTATATATGTTTTATTTTTATGACTGTATTTTTAATGTTGTATTAGCTGCCCAGACTCCACTCATGGAGTGGGCAGCATATAAATCCAAAGTAATAAATAAATAAAACCAGGAGCGAGAGTGGTGGGGGTGGTAAACAAAAGTAAGGGTTAGACAGGCAGTAGACAGGCTTTGATCTGTAACACGTCAGAAACGGATTGAGCTTGGGGTGGCTGCCCAGAAACAATGACTAGAGTAAAAGGTCTGTGGACCAGAGTTGGAAGGATACTTTCCTCCAGAGCGAACAAGATGCGTTTGTCTGTCTGAATTCATAGTCCTAAATCAGTCAAAGCAAAGCTATCTCAAGTGTAGTGTAGTTGTTAAAAGTGTTGCACTACTATCTGGGAGACCTTCCTTTAAATCCACGCTTGTGCCATGGAAGCTTGCTGGGTGACCTTGGGGCAGTCACATTCCGTCAGCCTAAATGACTTCACAGGGTTGTAAAGATAAAATGGAGAAGAGGAGAATGATGTCAGCTATTCTGCATCCCCATAGGAGGGAAAAGGTGCGGTACAAATGAATTAAATAAATAAAAATCTCTCAGTGTGTGTGGGCCTAGTAAGCTGTCGACATTCTATTAGATAATTTTTGCCTTCAAAACATTCATGATCAGAAATAGCTAGGATTTTAAACTTCCAGATAATGATGGAGGTGGCGGGGTGTGTGTGTGGAAACTTAGCTCTAAGTGAAAGCATTTAATTGGCACTTGAATTGAAACAATTCCTATGAGTCCCCAACCCTAGGGCTATGGACCAGTATCAGTCTGTGACCTGTTAGCAACTGGGCTGTGAACTGTGTAATTATTTTATTATATATTACAGTGTAATAATAGAAATAAAGTGCACAATTGTATCATCCTGAGACCTTCCCCCACTCTGTGGAAAAATTGCCTTCCACAAAACCGGTCCCTGGTGCCAAAAAGCTTGGGGACCGCTGCTATAAGAGAACACCCGATGGATCATTCCAACAGCACCTGTGAATCGCCAGTGTATTTTAATAATGATCAGTAGCTACATCACGGCCTCGTGCGGTTGTTCAGAATTGCCATGAAAAAGATATGCTCATTAGAGAGAAAAATAGAACATGATACATTTTGTAAATTGCCTTCTAACAAGGTAACTAACCGTGTCATATCCCGTTCAAATTGATGTATTTCTAACCACAACTACGGTGAACCTTATAATTGCTTAGGTGGGGGGAAATAAATTAATTCAGAAAAAAATCAATTCAGAAGAGTTAAGGACGTAATGCTGTGACCTGGATAGCCCAAGCTAGCCTGATCTCATCAGAACTTGGAAGCTAAGCAAACTCGAACCTGGCCTAGTATTTGGATGGGAGACCTCCAAGGAATACTGGGGTCTTGCTGTGGAGGCAGTCAATGGTAAACTACCTCTGAAATGTCTCTTGCTTTGAAAACCCTACAGAGTCACCATAAAACAGCTGTGAAGGCACAAAAAAGAGGACATAATCCTAAATTGACATATTCAGGTATAAATCCTATTGAACCCAGCGGAACTTCAGAATAAATGCAGGACTGAGATGTGCATCATTGCCTCTTTTGCTCTGGAGCAAGTAAAAGGGAAGCCTTCGACAAGGATGCTTAATAATATCATACACCTAAGAACTGGAGTGTTAAGTTTTGATTTCGTCATTGCATTATATTCTGTATTGTAATGGTCTTGTAGTGGATCAGTGGCTGGAAATACCATGAATGTCTGTCTAAATCATTCAGTCCATTAGGGTGGATTGGCCATTTCACTTACAGGGAAATTTCCTTGCGGGTCTGTTGCCCTGAGGGGGGGCACTGGGAGAGCAGGGGAGAGCAGAGCCAAACCCCAACAATGCTGCCAACGCCTCTGGGGGGGGGGGAGCGGGAATAGTTGGCTCTGACCCTTCATTGGCAGGGGTAGTTGGTGGTGACACGCGGATTCTCCCCTTGCACCACCTCCAGTTTGTGGAAGGACACAATGGGTGAGTGTTAGGGAATATTCTGTGTCTTATTAGTCCATGTTGGTTTGCCAAACTTTAAAAATACATTCCTGCCTGAGTGCCCCCCTGTTCTTTTTAACCTATGTTCCCTTAGCAATGACATCGGTCGAGGGTTGGTACCCCATTATCTGTCAGGGAAGAGTTGCATGGTTTGTTTTTCTTTTTGGAATATAAAATGTATTCTAGATAGAGGTTAGACAGAATTATGATAACATAAGAGAAGTCATGTTGGATCAGGCCAGTGACCCATCCAGTCCAACACTCTGTATCACACAGTGGCCAAAAAAAATCCAGGTGCTATCAGGAGGTCCACCAGTGGGGCGAGAACACTAGAAGCCTTCCCACTGTGCCCCCCCCCCCCGCCAAGCACCAATACAGAGCATCACTGCCCCAGACAGAGAGTTCCAACAATATGTTGTGGCTAATAGCCACTGGTAGACCTCTGCTCCAGATGTTTATCCAATCCCCTCTTGAAGCTGGCTATGCTTGTAGCCGCTGCCACCAACTGTGGCAGTGAGTTCCACGTGTTAATCTCCCCACAAGTGAAGAAGTACTTCCTTTTATCCGTTCTAATGGGGAGGGTCAGTGGCAGAGCATCTGCTTGGGAAGCAGAAGGTCCCAGGTTCAATCCCTGGCATCTCCAAAAAAGGGTCCAGGCAAATAGGTGTGAAAAAGCCTCAGCTTGAGACCCTGGAGAGCCGCTGCCAGTCTGAGAAGACAATACTGACTTTGATGGACCAAAGGTCTGATTCAGTATAAGGCAGCTTCATATGTTCATATGTTCAACCTGACTGCTCAGCAATTTCATTGAGTGCCCACGAGTTCTTGTATTGTGAGAAAGGGAACAGAACTGATGCTCTTTTCAAAATCCTAGACCCCACCCTTTTGCCTACTTTATCCTATAAAGGAAGGACTAGGTGTCTTGTTAGGGGTGCTTGCATGATCTGCTCTTGCAGGTATCAGGATGATCGTCCTTAATAAAGACTGTGCTCCATTAGCCAAAAGCCTTGGTGATTTTCTCTCCCCCAGATATGTTCTTGGAAAGGGTGAGGGGAGGCTGCCTATTCTAGGCTCGCCCATAACAGCGAGCTAAGGCCTTCAAGTGAGGCAGCAGATGCCCATAGTACATCACATCTGGCCTCCCTGTCGCAGTATTCCATCACCTATAGGGCCTATTGGAACATCATTGGTTCCTGCTCTGTTTGCACTATGGTCTGATCAGTTGTCTTCTACCTGAAATGGAGTAATTTTATTGTTTTAATTATTTTAATTGGTTATTTATTTCTAATTTTATTGCCTATTGTTATTATTTAAGTCTGTTGAGATCCGCCCTGAGCCCGCTCGAGGGATAGGGTGAACTAGAAGTTAACATAAATAAATGTTATTTATAAATAAATAAATAAAATATGTTATTATAAATAAAAATAACAACCATTTTTGATACTGCTGAACTGCATGGGCCCTCCATTATTGATTTATAGCAGGGGTGGCCAACGGTAGCTCTCCAGATGTTTTTTTGCCTACAACTCCCATCAGCCCCAGCCATTGGCCACGCTGGCTGGGGCTGATGGGAGTTGTAGGCAAAAAAACATCTGGAGAGCTACCGTTGGCCACCCCGATCTATAGCTTCACAGGGGCTACTCACTTGGCTTACTCCAGGACCATTTTCATGTCCCAGTTCCATTCTACAGCCTGTCTTCTTAAGATGTAATGATTAGCTTGAAGAGAATCCCGTAATTAGATGTGCGTGGATTTGTCTGAGCAGCGGTAGAAAAACTCAATAGATTAGCACTGGTGGCATGGCGTTCCTGGTGATCAAAGAAACAAATTCCCTTCTTTTCTTCTGACATTTTTGGGTTGTCATGACAAACCTTAACTCTGAGGCCTCAACCTCACATTGTGAAGAATTATTTTCCTAAATGTGTAAGTTTTAAAATTTAAAGTCGCCTTTGCAATGTCTTTAAGTACAGGCAACGATAGGGTCGAGATTCAAAGTTCCGATGAGGGAGATGCAGCGAAAGCGAGAGACCTTTTGGGGTAACAGCTCGATTTTACGCAAGCAAAAGGATTAGGGAGTTTATTTCTGCTTGGGGAAGCGTTTCTACAGATTACCAAGGAAAGGATGTCCATAGATTAGTGGAGCCAAGAGGTGAACGAGGCTGCTAAGAGCCAACCGATATCTCTCCTTGGCAATTCCTAGTACATCGGATCACGTTACATATTCTGATTTTTAAAATGCTTCCCTGCACGATAACGGAAGGCATCGCATAGAAGGCAACTTTGTAAACTTTGTGAACTTTGAAGGCAGCTAACGTTGGGTAAGTTAATTTATGTTTCTTCGAGACTCGATTATAGCTGGAAGATGTCTAGCCAACAGTGCATCTGTTGTTTCTTTTTAATTGTATCAATTAATTATAAAGTTAAGATTGCTTCAGTTTTAATGAATACAACACTATCGTTTTTTAAAACTATGAGTACAAAATGGTAATGTTTTGCAATATTTTATTCCAAGTTTCCAAAGGGATCTGAGGCTGTCAGTAACAACCTATGCCCATAGATCCAGACGGGCAGCCGTGTTGGTCTGAAGCAGCAGAACAATGTGGGAGTCCAGTGGGCACCTTTAAGACCAAGTTTTATTCTTGGTATGAGCTTTTGTGTGCACCCACACGTCCTCAGACGCATTGAAATGGAAGTAGAGCCAGTTTGGTGTAGAGCCAGTTTGATGTAGTGCAGGGGTGGCCAACGGTAGGTCTCTAGATGTTTTTTGCCTACAACTCCCATCAGCCCCAGCCATCAGCCATGCTGACTGGGGCTGATGGGAGTTGTAGGCAAAAAACATCTGGAGAGCTACTGTTGGCCGCCCCTGGTGTAGTGGTTAAGTCTTCTCTGGGAGAACTGGGTTTGATTCCGCACTCCTCCACTTGCAACTGCTGGAATGGCCTTGGGTCAGCCATAGATCTTGTAGGAGTTGTCCTTGAAAGGGCAGCTGCTGTGAGAGCCCTCTCAGCCCCACCCACCTCATAGGGTGTCTGTTATAGGGGGAGAAGATATAGGAGATTGTAAGCCGCCCTGAGTCTCTGATTCAGAGAGAAGGGCGGGGTATAAATAAACAGGTTGCTTACCTGTAACTGATGATCTTCAAGTGGTCATCTGTGCAGTCATACACTTGGGTTCTGTACTCACGCAGAAGCTCACCTCAGGGTTTCCAAAGCTCCAATCTTAGAATGTTATATAAATCTGCAGTCATCTACTTCTTTTTTGTAGAAAAAAACCCAGCAGGTACTCATTTGCATATTAGGCCACACCTCCTGGCACTAAGCCAGCCAGAACTGCATTCCTGTGCATTCCTGCTAAAAAAAAGCCGCCCCCCCTCTCTAATATATCTATCATCTTTCTATCTATTTAGGTGGGTGTGTATACACATAAATACTCCATATATATATATATATAATTTATTTTTTATTATTTTTTGTAGTTTTAAATACAGATGCCTCTACATAGGTGAACTGCAAATTAGCATACAACTTGAGGAAGATGTTTTGACATATTCAAAGGCCAAACAGCAATAACAACTTAAGTTTATACGGTCACCATTTGTTTGGATTTAATTGTCAGAATAAGAGACATTCAGTTTATTACTCTTGAACATTTAAGAAAGATACGTTTACACATCTGTCTCCTATTTAGACCTATTTATTGCTGCACTGCTCCCCCCTCAATTAAAGCCAAACAAACGATGACCTGAAGACCATATAAACTTAACTTGTTATTGCTGTTTGGCTTTTGCATATGTCAACCCATCTTCATTAAGTCATATGCCAATTTGCTGTAGAGGCATCTGTCTAGCTATATGGACTGGTAAATTCCACTACATTGTGTCTTAGGAAGTGTGCCTGCACATGAATGCTCATATTTTGAATAAAACATTGTTGGTCTTAAAGGTGCCACTGGACTCTAACCTTATGCCCATGCAATATATTGGACAATTTTTGTGCTTCCAAAGTACAGGTGTGCAGCGTTGTGTCTTCACACCCTCAATTAAGGTTTGCAAGCGAGAATCTTCCGACTCTGATGCAAAACCGTAGTTCTGTATCTTCATCACATGGCAATTCAGCTGAACATTTGTTTTAGAAAAGACCCTGCCTCATGACCATTATGCTGAGTGCTTCATTTTTAGTACTGACACTGAACCTTTTATTAGGCGTTTGTTCATAGGAATCCAGGTGGTAGGAAGTAGGAGGCAATACAATTATATAATAAAAAGAAAATGCCATTTAAAACTATAAACATCTAAATTTGGGATAAAATCAAGGATAGACTTTTTAAAAAAAAAGATCCTGTCAATACTTTGTTTCTTCCCAATGCCAATACACCCATCCAACTCAATTTGATTATTGCCCAACAGTGAAAATACACAAAGAAATGATAATATTCGTTGAGACATGCATACAACTAGAGTAAGGACATATTTTTTAAAGGTTAAAACAGATCTTACTTTCCAACTTTGCTGTAGAATTCTCAGCCTCACTTAGTAGCAAAACAGGGGGAAGGGGAAATAAACTGAAAGGGATAAGATGGGATGGAATTGGAAGAGTGAAAGAGGTCGCCGCACCTCAAAAAGGATATTATAGCATTGGAGAAAGTTCAGAAAAGGGCAACTAGAATTATTTAAGGGCTGGAACACCTTCCCTATGAAGAAAGGTTGAAACGCTTAGGGCTCTTTAGCTTGGAGAAACGTCGACTGAGGGGTGACATGATAGAGGTTTACAAGATAATGCATGGGATGGAGAAGGTAGAGAAAGAAGTACTTTTCAAATGTTGGACTGGATGGGCCATTGGCCTGATCTAACATGGCTTCTCTTATGTTCTTAAACTGGAGAGGGTGCAGGTAAGGCAGAAGGAGGAGAAGGGAAGGGTGTGCCAGAAAGGTGGGGAGGAAACAATGGTTGTCAGGGGAAGACATTTTTAGTATCTATACATGTCCATGGGAGGGCTGGTGGGATGGTATAACCCAATCTCGGAAACTAGGTAGGGTCAGCACTTGGGCGGGAAACCACCAAGGAAGACTCTGCAGAGGAAAGCAATGGCAAACCCCTTCTGCTTCTCACTGGCCTCGAAAGCCCCTTGCTGGGAGAAGCTAAGCGGGGTCAGTACTTGGATGGGAGGCCACCAAGGAAGACTGCAGAGGAAGGCAACAGCAACCCCCCTCTGCTTCTCACTAGCCTTGAAAGCCCCTTACTGGGGTCACTAAATTGGTTGCAACCTGACAGCACTCCACTCACATATACTTGCGCAATCCCATTTGTTTAGTTCTATTCCGGCACTGCAAATCTCCAAGGTGGTGGTTGTTTCCCCCACAATATTATTACAGCTTGAGAACCAGCTTGGTGTAGTGGTTAAGAGCAGCAGACTCTAATCTGGAGAACCAAGTTTGCTTTCCCCATTCCTCCTTACACATGTAGCCAGCTGGGTGACCTTGGGTCAGTTACAGTTCTTTCAGAACTCTCTCAGCCCCGCCCATCTCATGGGGTGTCTATTGTGGGGACAGGAAGGAAAGGCAATTGTAAGCTGCTCCAACACCACCTTGGGTAGTGAAGAGCAGGGTATAAAACCAACTCTTCTTGCAGTATACAGACAGATGAACTCCACAGTGTTTCATATGCTCTTTGCTTGGATCCAGGCCTTGAATTCAGCAGGAGCTCACAGGGTTGCAGCTCCTGAACCTTTCTGAGGGTTCCCCCTCCTCCTCCCCACCTAGCTACCTTGTCCATTGAATAGCAGTTGCAGCTGCATAACAATCCCTGGATTAAGAGAGCGGGCAGCCAGCCAGCCACAGGAGCTTTGCCACACCCCCAGCAGCCCTCACTAACCCCTGGAGAAGTCCGTGCCACCCTTTCTCCACTTCTTTTGTGATTTTGGGTGGCGGATGGCTTGTTGGCCTTTTGACTGTTTGGTGGGGGGGGAAGCTAAGAGCCCCTGGCGAGCAAGGCCTGCTTGGGCTGCCTGGATCTCTAGCCAGCACAAGTAGGCCTCACTTGCCTGGGGTGCTCCTTTCTTGCATCGGGTTGCTTGGTGAGGGGGTGGCCTATGCTAATGAGCTCCACCACCTATTTTTCTACAAAACGACCCCTGCTTGGATCAACTGTGTTCCTCAGTTGGAATCAAGTTAGTAATATTCTGTAATCGAAAGCATTCCTGCATGGTAGATCTGATTTGTTTGCTGAAGACTTTGGGTTGGACTTCTTTTGGGGGGGAGGGAGCAGGGAGAACACCACAATCCTTCTTCAGGAGAACAAGAGTACATTTCTTTTGACAGCAGCCCTTTCTCTATTTTAACAGTGGCCACCCTGAGCCTGGAGCTGCTGGCAAAACAGATTTGCAAGAATGTCAGTTCAACCTGACTGCGGAGTTGTTGTTTTAGCCTCAGGTGGAGCAGCTGTATTAGTCTGAAGCAACAGAACAAAGTTGGAGTCCAGTAGCACCTTTAACGCTAACAAAGTTTAATTCCGGGTATAAACTTTCAGGTGCACACACACTTCTGAAGATATCGTAAAAGCAGTGGAATTCTAGCAGGAGCTCCTTTGCATATTAGGCCACACACTCCTTGTTAGCTCTTGGAGGATTGGCTACATCAGGGGTGTGTGGCCTAATATGCAAAGGAGTTCCTGCTAGAATTCCACCCCGGCTTGAAAGTGCCACTGGACTCAAACTTAGATCTTCTTCGTGGTCTCTGTGCAGTCCCACACATGGGTTTTCCTATCAGGACGAACCCTACCTCGGAGATTTTAAAAAGCTAGCCTAGGCGTTATTTTTGGCGCGCACTCCCTCTCGCTCTGGGGAGCAGGCATCCACTGCGCATGCCTGTAGCGCGAGGGAGGCGCCCAACCCACTCAGTTTCTTTCCAACCGCCGCCCGGGATAGTCCTACCTCGTTGCGCTCCTCACTTACCTCAGATATCTAGCCTCCGTTTCTTCAAGTTTCCTCTTATTTCATCCTTCGCTATTTCTTCATATTCTTATCTTCAAAAAAAAAAAAAAAATTTAGATAAATATCTTCCCCGCTTTTCCTCAGACCTCCCTTCCCCCACCCCCACCCCCCCCCCCCCCCCCGGGCGTATGGAAGGAAGGGACAGTAAAATAACCTTCAAAAGGTGCTCGCGCTGTAGGGCGAAAATCCCTACATCGGACGGGCATTCGCTTTGCTTGTTCTGTTTGGGAGAATCCCATAAAGTGGACGCCTGTGCGCATTGCCTTCAATTCTGCAAACAGGCGCGCAAAAACAGAGCCGCTAGACTCAGAAGCCACTTAATGGAGTCTGTGCTCCAGCCTGATATGTCGCAATCTTCGTCAGCAAGTAAGTCGCCCCCCCTACTGACTCCCCAAGGGGACGGCGCAAGGTCGGCAGCTTCAGTGGCCATTGTTCCCAGCAAGCATAAGTCCGGCGATGCCGCGAAAGCCGGCGACGGCGCGAGAACGTCAGAACAAACGGCCGCGGCGACTAAACCAAAGGGCGGGAAGCACACTAAGAAACATAAGCATTCCGACCCGAAGGGCCAGAAGGATTCGAGAAAACCGTCCGATCCGAAGGCTCCGCGGAAACCGACAGACCCGAAGGACCCGAAGATTCCGAGGGACTCGAGAAAATCTTCCGAACAACAGAACGAGCCCGAATCGCAATGCGAGCCCTCCACTCCCGGATCCGACACCCAGGAAGTGACCACCCCGGCTACGGAGTCGCCGCACCAGCAGACGGAAGAAGTTATTCCTATTCCGTCCCGATCCCCTTCCCCGCAAGGATCCATGCTAGACCCTGCTCTGGAGCCGATTCGAGACCCGCAACAGTGGACTCGACACCACATCAATCCTAGATCGTTCCGCGATATGTCGAATCCCATCCAGTACAAACATGACGCTTACAGGTACTTCGATGCGCATCGGTTCCCAGCCAGGTCCCCCAGCATAGAGAGATATCGGTACCATCATACGCGTTTCCCGGAGAGATCCCCTAGTAGAGGGAGGGACCGCCATCGCTACAACCCGAGATCTCGGTCCCCATCCATGTCCCCGAGGCGACGCCATTATGCTTCAAGGTCTCCTTCCATCGAATCCCATGCGTGTTGCGGATACCACCATTCTCGGTACCGAACCGATTATCACAGGAACCCATCCAAGGAAGCGACTCCTGTCCAACGGAGCAAGCAACTACCGAAACAGCCGTCTCCGACTCCTTCCACTTCGACTTCTAAACCTAGAGGTGCGATTCCAGTGGAACCCAAAAGCACGACTCCAACCAGACCGGACCCACCTGAACCCGAACCTGACTCTGATGCTGAATCCGACGCTCAATCATCGGACTCGATACAGTCCATGTCCCCTGGGTCCCCCGCCTCGGATATCGCCAAGCCCGCGGATTTGTCACCTTCCGAAGGGGCAAAGACATACCTGGACTTGATTGCCAATATGGCCTCTGCACTTAACGTAACTCTTACTTCGGATGCACCCAAGGTGACAGACGTGGTACACGACTTGGTGCACTCAGATTTACCTGCTGGTTCCTTTCTGCCGATGCTGCCGGTACACCTAGAAGCCATCAAAGAAGCTTGGGACAACCCAGCCTCCATTCCCCCAACTTCAAAACGAATTGAATCCCTTTATAGGATCCAAGCACCGGACTCGAAATTTTTATTTAGCCATCCAGCACCGAATTCTCTGATAGTGCATTCATCTTCTAAAACTAAACAGACCCGCCACCCGGTACCCCCTGAGAAGGAAGGCAGGAAGTTAGATACTCTTGGAAGGAAAATGTATTCAATCTCGACGGCAACTGCCAAAATCAACAATTACCTAGCATACTTCGCCGCGTATTCCCACAATATCTCCTCCCAACTGAATACGCTCGTCTCTGCCCTGCCTGAGCCCTCCCAGAAACAAGCCTGCAAGCTGCTTCAGGAGCTCAACAGGATTTCAAAGCAACAGATAAACACCATCCGTCACTCTGTGGGGTGCACTTCCAAGGCGATGGCCGCCTCAATTGCCCTAAGACGACACGCTTGGCTTCGATCCTCTTCGTTGCAGCCCGATCTAAAATTCAAAATAGAAGACCTTCCCTTCGATGGACAAGGTCTCTTTAATGCCACAACGGACGATATACTGTCCACCGTGGACGACAGCCGCAAACGAGCGAAAAGATTGGGGGTAGCCCAACAGCAACAACAACAACAGAGCTATAAGCCCAGATCATGGAAACCAACGCCCTTCAAACGTTCCAGATCCCCTCGACAATCTGAATACTGGAAACGTAAGGCTCCTCCTCCAAAGCAATCCTTTAACCAGAGACAGCAGAGACCACAACCACCTAAAAAGGCTGCATCTTCATCAAAGCAGTCTCTTTGACTTTCTACCTCTACCAATTCAGCACGTCTCCAGACTTCTTCCATTTCTCGACAATTGGCAACAAATAACCACGGACAAATGGGTTCTGAACATTATTTTGAGGGGCTACTCCATAGAGTTTCAAGCACCACCAAAAAGACATCATTTTGTTTCCACTCCCCCATCACCTTCCCTTCAGGAAGAAATAGACACCTTAACAGCCAAAGCGGCTATAGAGCCTGTCCCAGTCCAGTATCATCGGACAGGTTTTTATTCCAGGTACTTTCTAGTCCCGAAAAGGGATGGGGGACAGCGCCCGATTCTGGATCTAAGAGCCCTAAACAAATTCATCCGCCACAGAAAATTCAGAATGATCACCTTACAATCGATTCTGCCCTTAATCCCCAGAAACTCCTGGATGGCACTGGTAGATTTACAGGACGCATACTTCCACCTGACAATACACCAATGCCACAGAAAGTTTCTGCGCTTCGCCGTTGGCAACAACCACTACCAGTTCCGAGCTCTGCCCTTCGGACTTTCCACGGCACCACGGACATTCACGAAATGTATGGCGGTTATTGCAGCATACCTCAGACAACACGGCGTTGCAACCTACCCATACATAGACGATTGGCTCCTTGTGGGAGCCTCAAGGACGCAGTTGATGAAGGACATTTCCATCACACTTGCGCTCCTAGCAAACCTGGGCCTCCAGGTCAATCATCAAAAGTCACACCTTACCCCAACTCAAGACATTCAGTTTATTGGGGCTCGTTTGTGCACCACGGACCACAAGGCGTATCTTCCTGTGGACAGGATATCCTCCATTCAGACGCTGGCCACACAAATAATGCAACAACCCAAACAAGCGGCCTTCAACATTCAGCGCATGTTAGGACTTATGGCAGCCACGACGGCAGTTCTGACACACGCAAGACTACGCATGCGAACCCTACAAATCTGGTTCGTCCGCGCGTTTCGACCCCAACACCAATCTCAAGGAACGGTCCTCACTGTTCCAAACCACATCCTCCCTTCGCTCGAATGGTGGACAGTTCCAGCTCACCTGCTTGCGGGAATGCCCTTTTTACGGCCAAGCCCATCAGCAGTGGTTACAACAGACGCCTCGAGATGGGGCTGGGGAGCTCATCTCGACGTACTCACGGTCCAGGGGCAATGGACACCGTACGAACAGTCGCTCCACATCAATTGCTTAGAGCTTCTAGCTGTTCACAGAGCGTTAAAATCGTTTCTTCCATCTCTTCAAGGCCTACACGTACAAATCGCCTCAGACAATGTGGCGACGGTTTTTTATATAAACAGGCAAGGAGGGACAGCATCCACCCGCCTTTGCAAAAGAGCAATGCACCTGTGGCATTGGAGTATTGCCCATCAGATCCACCTCACTGCGGTACATCTTCCTGGCGTACAGAATATTCAAGCGGACAGACTGAGCAGATATTCCATCAACGACCACGAGTGGTCACTCCACCGGTCATACCTTCTGCCAGTATTCCGGAAATTCGGAACTCCGTCAATAGATGCGTTTGCTGCACCAGACAATGCACAGTGTGCGATCTTTTTTATGAGAGGTCCGCCCTCACAACAGTCTGCAGGGGATGCCTTCATACAAACGTGGACCGGTCCACTACACTTCCTCTTCCCTCCCTTTCCGCTAATAACACGGTGCATACAGAAAATTCAACTGGACAACACAGATTGCATTCTAGTGACGCCATGGTGGCCACGCCAGCCATGGTTCACAACCCTTCTCCTCCTGTCAGAAAACACTTACCATCACTTCCCTCTGGCACACAACCTCCTGTCCCAGCAGAACGGCAGGGTTCTGCACCACGACCCGAACAGGCTTCGCCTAACGGCCTGGAGGATATGTTCTCAGACTTTCCTGAAGGAGTAAGACACGTTCTCCTTAATGCAAGGAAACCGTCAACAAGGAAGTCATATTCCATGAAATGGAAAAGGTTTTCCATCTACGCTACCAAGCATAATTTCAGCCCCTCCTCGGCTTCCATGCCTCAAATCTTAGCGTATACACTGCATTTGTCAGAAAAGGGCCTTACGTACTCCTCTCTGAAGGTGCACCTGGCAGCAATCTCAGCTTTTCACCCGCATGTACAGGGTCGAACTGTTTTCTCACACCCTGCTGCGAAATCCTTCTTAAAGGGAATCTTACATTTGCACCCACCACTGCGGCAAATGTATCCTAGCTGGAGTTTGTCACTAGTGCTTAGCCAACTAGTAAAACCGCCTTTCGAACCTATGGCTACGATACCACTTCACCTCCTCTCATGGAAAACGGCACTTTTAGTTGCACTCACCTCTGCTAAAAGAGCAAGTGATCTCTGCGCGTTCAGAGCGGACTCGCCTTACACCATGTTTCACCATGATAAGGTGGTGTTACGGCCAGATCCCGCTTTCTTACCGAAGGTGGTTTCCGCATTCCATCTGCATAGAACCACTACCTTACCTGCTTTTTTCCAACGGCCTACGGATAAGGGCCAAGAAGCTCTACACTGTCTAGACGTGAGAAGAGCACTCGCCTTTTATATAGATAGAACTGCATCGTTCCGCACAGACTCCAGACTTTTTGTGGCCTACGGCCGCCGTCATAAGGGAAAAAAGATATCTACACAGAGACTATCAAAATGGTTGGTTGCTGCTATAGAGCTGTGCTACAAACTCGCGAAGCAACCAGTCCCATCTGCCATAACAGCTCATTCTACAAGAGCTTTGTCAACGTCATCTGCCCTTGCCAGGGGTGTATCCATGGAGGACATTTGCGCTGCTGCCGCTTGGTCTTCCTCCTCGACCTTCGCCATGCACTACGCTTTGGACGTTCGTGCTAGGCGGGATGCATCCTTCGGACAGGCAGTTCTTCGCTCCATCTTTGACTAAGAAGCTGGTCCGGGCTTGGTGAGTAGTTACTTACCTTATAGCCTATAATGTGCTGACTATGTTGCACTAACCTTTGCACTATTTCTTCCTCCAACTCTAGTGCCAGCACCCACCGCCTTGCAGGTCAGCTTATCAGTCACCCATGTGTGGGACTGCACAGAGACCACGAAGAAGATAAACAGGTTACTCACCTGTAATTGATGATCTTCGAGTGGTCATCTGTGCAGTCACACACGCCCGCCCAGCCGTCCCCGCTGCTGGCTACTTGTCTTATATATCCGCGCTCCTATTATGTCAGCGGCGGGGAAAGAAACTGAGTGGGTTGGGCGCCTCCCTCGCGCTACAGGCATGCGCAGTGGATGCCTGCTCCCCAGAGCGAGAGGGAGTGCGCGCCAAAAATAACGCCTAGGCTAGCTTTTTAAAATCTCCGAGGTAGGGTTCGTCCTGATAGGAAAACCCATGTGTGTGACTGCACAGATGACCACTCGAAGATCATCAATTACAGGTGAGTAACCTGTTTTTCTGTTTTCTCCTACTTGTGAAGTCAAGTTGGCGATGCTATTACAGGAGGGGCAATTGAAAGGCAGACTGGCCATCTTCCCAGGTTTCCCAAATGTGGTGCAGTATGATCTCCATGGATCTCCTTGGAAGGTCAGATGCTGAAGCTGAAGCTCAAATACTTTGGTCACCAAATGAGAAGGGAGCACTCCCTGGAGAAGACCCTGATGCTTGGAAGGACTGAGGGTACAAGAAGGGGACAGCAAAAGGTGAGATGGTTAGACAGTGTTATCGATGCAAGGAACATGAATTTGAGCAAACTTAGGAGGATGGTGGAAGATAGAAGGGCCTGGCGTGATGTAGTCCATGGGGTTATGAAGAGTTGGACTCGACTGTGCAGCTGAACAACAACAAGATCTCCAACCTGCATGTAGCTCAGGTTATGCCAACATACCCGGTCTGGGGAAGGGCAACTGGATTAGTCCAAAATGTTACTTTTGATCCTAATAGGAATTCCAAGCCATAAAGGACTACCATTTAAAAGCTGGAGAAAACTTGCCTATGAATGCCAAGTGTCTTCTTCTAATCTTTCTTTGTTGTATAAGCTTGTGTTTTAAAACGTTTTTGCACAGGCATTTGAAATCCCAGTCTAACTGGTAGTTATTCTAACTTCTGTCTCTTTTCTTTTGAAGCCTATGACTTCCAAGTGTTAGGTGATCCAAAGCTCATTATCTTCTGCAGAGACTGGGCTGGGCAGGAATTCAGAACTGAAATAACCTCTTCCTTGCTTCTTTTGAGAGAGGTAGAGGGGATTACACTGGATCTTTCTCCTTCACTGCTCTGCAGGCTGGAAAGTAAAGGAAACCCAGAACTTGTTTATGAATGGAATACAGGCACACCTGAGCGAGTTAAAAACCAAATGAATGCAGGCTGTTTGCTGATAGGCGGTGGTGGATGTTCTGCCTGTCACCTGTGATCAAAATGAAGTAATCTCCCGCTAAAATGTTTGAAATAGTTTGACGTTCTCTTGTTCATTTGAATATTCAATAATATTTTATGTTGCCATTTCACAAAATGCCCTTATAGCAGTAAGATGGAACAATTCCCATATAAAATCATTTCCTTTTCCCTTCCCTTCCCTTCCCTGAGCTCATCTGATCAATAGATTGCAAGCAATTGACTAGAAGAGTACTAAATTAGATCCATCCAGGTAGGCAACCATGTTGCTCTGAAGCAATAGATCAAAGTCCAGTAGCACCTTTAAGACAAACAATGTTTTATTCAGAATGTAAGCTTTCATGTGCATGCACACTCCATCATATAACAAAAAGGGGTACAGTGAGCAGAGTTACATATAGCTGGTGGGCAGTGGTTAAGCATGCAAAATAGTACCAAGCAGGGGTGGAATTCTAGCAGGAGCTCCTTTGCATATTAGGCCACACACCCCTGATGTAGCCAATTCTCCAATAACTTTTTTGTAAGCTCTTGGAGGATTGGCTACATCAGAGGGGTGTGGCCTAATATGCAAAGGAGCTCCTGCTAGAATTCCACCCCTGAATCTACAGTAAAATAGTGCAATTAACAAAGAATTGAAAGAACAGCCAGTTTGGTTTAGATGCCATTTGTTGTGTTGGAAAACAGCAAAGTCAATAAACATGTCAGAATTAAAGAACAATCCCCATTTCATTGTCTGATGATGCAGGCATGCGCATGAAAGCTTAACATTCAGAATAAAACTGTGTTGAGCTTAAAGGTGCTACTGGACTCCCAACTTTGTTCAAAAGGAAAATGTGATAGGAATTTAGCAACCGATACAGTTATATTCGGATCACTGTCTAGCATCTGGTAGGGAATAAACAAAACAAACAGTACCCTTTGAAAATTATTAAATAATAAATGTGATAAAATCCAGTGATTCCTAAAAACAGTAAAAAAAAAAAAGGAGCATCTGTGTAAGAAATAATGCAAACATGGAGGAGATTCAAAATGGAAGTATGCAGAAACCGAAGGAACTGGATTTTTGTCTCTAGCAAAAGTTCCTCGCTGACCTTAAGGGCCCTGCTGTCTAATCTTGTGCGTGTTGATCCTGAAGTAAGTCCTACTGAGCTCTGGGGTGGGGGGGACTCGCTGCCAAGTCATTGTGCAAAGGAGCGTCACCTTACAATAGCTCCCGAAAGCAGTTGTAACAAGACAATGCCAGCCGCGTTCTTTAATAAGCGTGCTCGCACATGGTTCAGGGTTTCGATAATCTGGGCATTTTTAGCCTCCAAAACCTGTCCCCTGGTCACTTAGGAGTCTGAGCCTTGGAAGCTAAGCAGGGTCAGCCACGGTCAACGCTTGGACAGGAGACAGCCGAAGAAGTCTGGGGTGGTGACGCAAAGGCAGGCAATGGCAAACCACCTCCTCTCATCTCTGCCCCGACCTGGACAGCCCGGGGTAGTCTGATCTCATCAGATCTTGAAAGCTAAGCAGGGTTGTTCCTGGTTGCTCCTTGGATGGGAGACCACCAAGGAAGGCGTTAATATATGTGATTGGAGATGTGTCTTAATATATGGAGCCCTTGCCTGGCTCATTGGAGCCTGAAGGACCAAGCTTGGGAACAAATGGCAGTAGGATCCAAATCCCTGCTGCCCTGCTCCAATCACAGGCCCCCTGCTGGTTTGAATGGTCCAATAGGATGCTAGCCCAGCAACCTGGAGTGTATATCTAGTTGGCCCTGTTGGCCCAGTCTTTAGTCTTTAAGTACAGCCTATCTTATGCTGTACCTAATAAAGAGCTGATGATCACTACCACCTCGCTTCTTCCATACGTTGAACCCACTATATTATAGAAGGCCAGGGTGGCTATGCAGAACACCTCCAGGGATCTCTTGCCTTGAAAAACCCATGAGGGGGCTCCATAAGCCAGTTCTGACCAGGCCTATAGCCAGGATTTCAAATGTTGGGGGGCATTTAAATTCCTCAGGGGGCACTTTAATTAATTGAATTATTGCTGGGGAGCTGTGCACCAATGCTCTGTGTGACCTCTGCCAGGCTGTCCTTGGCAGCAGCAAAACACAGGTGGGGCTTCCTAACTTTCCAAGGGGCCATTCCCCCCACCCCGGTCTCTGAACAGGGAGGACCTCTCACAATCTGCCCCACCCGCCTCCCAGGCAGCAGCAGAGGCAGCAGGAAGGGAAGGCTGTGAGTCAGGGGTAGGGTTGCCAAGTCCAATTCAAGAAATATCTGGGGACATTGGGGGTGGAGCCAGGAGCAAGGAGCAAGGGTGTGACAAACATAATTGAACTCCAAGGGAGTTCTGGCCATCTTATTTAAAGAAGCCACACACCTTTTTAATCGCCTTCCTTCCATAGGAAATAATGAAAGATAGGGGCACCTTTGGGGGCTCATAGAATTGGATCCCCTGATCCTATCTTTTTGAAACTTGGGTATTCTGGGTAGAGGCACTGGATGCTATACGGAAACTCTGGTGCCTCTACTTCAAAAAACAGCCCCCCTAGAGCTCCAGATACCAGCTGATCAATTATCCATTATTTCCTATGGGAATAAGTCTCCATAGGAAATAATAGAGTTCCCAGCAGACATTTCCCTCCCCTCCCCCCCCCCCGCTTTCTGATGACCCTGAAGCGAGGGGAGGGCCTCCAAACTGGGGGATCCACTGCCCCCACCTGGGGATTGGCAACCCTAATCAGGGGGCCTCACCAGGAAGTCAGGGGGCAGGTCCCACAGCCCCCCCACCCCCCATGTAGAGTGCCAGTTTGGTGTAGTGGTGAAGTGTGTGGACTCTTATCTGGGAGAACCAGGTTTGATTTCCCACTCCTCCACTTGCAGCTGCTGGAATGGCCTTGGGTCAGCCATAGCTCTCGCAGGAGTTGTCCTTGAAAGGACAGCTTCTGGGAGAACTCTCTCAGCCCCACCCACCTCACGGGGTGTCTGTTGTGGGGGGAGAATATATAGGAGATTGTAAGCCGCTCTGAATCTCTGAGAGAAGGTAAGGGTTTAAATCTGCAGTCATCATCTTCTTTTCTTCTGTAGTGAAGTCTTGATGGCACTTAAGTATTACATTAAAGGGACCCATTGTATATTTGATACTGTGGCAGGCAAGTTGCTTTTGTATTCTCTTACCTTTAGGCTTATCTGGCATGCTTTAAGTTTGACACTTGTCAGCTATAACATCTAATGCTGAGAAGCCTGGTGCTGACTCATTCACACATGCAAAAACCACAGTCAAGGCTTTCCTATTGCACCAATGCGATGTTTTCTGGTTGAGCCAGCTGCCAATCATCCATTATGGCAACACGGGGATATGCGTGTCTGAACCACTCCATGGTGCTTAACCACAGTTGTGTCCCTTGGATCACTGCATGTTTCTGTGTTAACACCTTCTCTGCCCACTTCTTGCCTCATCCGAAGCTGCTGAGCCATAAGAGACTTGTGGCAGAATAAACAAGACATCCCAAAGTATATGAGCACTCATGTGCTCATATAACAGTAATGTTGAAAAAAGACACTAAAAATAATTCCCAGAGTTAGGGTTTGTAGAATCTTGCAGCCAGAGCAGGCGCTCTGACCTTCTTGGCTGCTGTGCATTGAGTGGGGCCAGGGCTGCTGGAGAGCTGGTATTTCTAGGCTGGAGGGGTGTGGTGAAAGGGCAATTGGTTTGTGGATGTGCCCATTGTTTGGTGGGGCTTCCTGGAAGGGTAGTGATAAGGAAACTGGCTGTTGAATGTGACCATTGTTCTGTGTTAATTGCTGGGAGGGTTGGAAGGGGTGTGAAGATAAGGAAGATGGTTGTTGACTGTGCTGATTGTTCTGTGGAATTTGCTGGTTGTTCTGTGACTTTCTGCAATTTTGGCATCAGGGACCGGCCCCAGAGCAGGCAGGGTGGGGGCACCGAATTCTGGGTGGGGAAGGAAGTGGGAAGGAGGCAAGAGCAGCGTGGCTTTTTCAGCAGGCTGCTGGCTCAGTTTCGCCTGGTTTCCCTGCTGATGAGGTGATCAGCACGGGGGGGGGGGGAGGGGGGTTTCGACCTTTACAGAACTTGGAAGGTGCTTCATGGCCCCTTCCCCAGCCTTAACATTGGGAAAGCGGGGTGGCAAGACTTAGCGGTGCCGCGAGGGGCGAAGAGGCTGCCCGGCCTGGTTACTAACAGGCCACGGCCTGGTACCAATCCAGGCCCGGGGGTTGAGGACCCCTGTTCTAGACAACTGTGCAATTTATTCAACTTCCCAGACTCACAATTGAGGAATAGTCATTTTGTTACTTCCCACCTGTTCAAGGTCTTGCAAAATCCTGCCAATTTCAAATAGCTCATTCACATCTCTCCTATAAAAAAAAGCAAAGACTTGTAAGCTCCTGGAGAATTGGCTACATCGGGGTGTGTGGCTTAATATGCAAAGGAGCTCCTGCTAGAATTCCACCCCTGGTTGTAATAGTGGGAGGTCTCTCCAGCTACCACCTGGAGGTTGCTAACTCTATTCATGTATTCAGTCATACACAGGGCTTTTTTTTGAGCAGGAACACAGTTCTGGCTGGCTTGGCAATCAGGAGGTGTGGCCTAACATGCAAATGAGTTCCAGCTGTGGTTTTTCTACAAAAAAGCCCTGTGTGGAACAATGCTGGCTCCAGAGGGTGTGGCCTAATATGCAAATGAGTTCCTGCTAGGCTTCTCTTTAAAAAGCCCTGGTCATGCGCGATTGGACAACCGTCTGCCATTTTAAGAGCCCCAACAGAGGTCCAAACAGATAGCAAGTTGATCCTTTAAAAGGACAGCCAGGAGCTAGGGATTAATGGAATTTTCCTAGACAAGTTCTGAGGAATCTGATAAACTTTGCTGTGTCATTTTTGTCTGTCAGTCTTTTAAAATCTCTGGGAATAAAGATGTCAGAAGAGCTGTGTCACTCCAACACTGACTGATTTCCCACTAACCTTATGCCGCTCTCATGCTCCTCTTCTCTGCGGGGCTTCCATTGGATTTCACACTATCTGCCCCGGGGCTGCAACCCACTTTGCCTTTTTCGCATGGCAAACAGAAACTGGTTTTTAGAGGATCTTTTTTGCTGCGTGAAAGAGGCAGAGCGAGTTGCAGCCCCGGAGCAGATAGTGTGAAATCCGACGGAAGCCCCGTGGAGAAGAGGAGCGTGAGAGCAGCATAAGGCTAGTGGGGAATTAATCATCGTCTTTCCATTTATTTATTGATTTGATTTTTAGCCTGCCCTTCCCATAGAACAGGCTCAGGGCGGGTTACGTCACAACCATCTCTTCAGCTTCCTCACAGGACCCATAGCATCAGCCACCAAGTACCACATTGGTTCTCCACACATGTACCTCCAGCCCCGCTCTCCAATTCCTAGTTCCTTCCTCTTAGGGATGCCTGCCTCCTGATGGGACCCAGGGATCCCCTGGAATTACGGCTCATTATAGGTCCCCGTCCTCCCCAGGTTCCATCCCCAAATCGCCAGGAATTTCCCAACTTGGATCTGGTAACCCCAGGGCTTTTTTGCTAGCAGGAACTCCTTTGTATCTTAGGCCACACACCCCTGATGTAGCCAATCCTCCTGGAGCTTACAGGGCCTACTGTAAGCGCTAGGAAAATTGGCTATACTTGGTTCGATGCCTAGGTGTTCAAAACAGGGACATGCTTTATTGAGAACTACATACTAAGACAAAATGGTGGGGCTGCGACCCTGCTTATATGTGTGCGTAAGAACCTCTCCACAGATCCCCATACCAAATCATGGCAGTCAAGCTTCGCGCCAGAACTGCTCGTTGGTACCTATTAAAAGTCCAGATTACATAATAATTGAGACCTGTAAGACGGAGCTCTTTTAATCCAGCGGGTGTCCCCTGAAGTCATCACCTCCTCCAGCACCTTATCAGTACCCTACTACCGAGGTGCTTAAGTTATGTTGGATACTACTTTGATCATTCTGTAACTCTGTAATTTTACAGATTTTGAAATTATGATATTGTCTAGTCTGGATGTGGTTTGCTTCATGTTTCTGTATGGCTTTTAATGTTGTAAGCCGCCCAGAGCCTGCTTGCGGGATAGGGCGGGGTATAAATCAAAACATTAATTTAAATTAAATTAAATATATCCCGAAGTCACTAGCGTTCCCACGGTAGCCCTGGTGAGCAAAAGCTACCCGCCAAAGTGCAGTACGTAACAGGCTACATCAGGGATGTGTGGCCTAATATGCAAAGGAGTTCCTGCTACAAAAAAAGCCCTGGGTAACCCTACCCCCCTACCCATTAGCGGGGGGACCTGGCAACCCTGTCTTAGGGACATGCTTACATCACTGGGCCCCTCCCTGTTCTCGTCCTTCTTTTCCTCTCTGTGATGTCACATGCCCCATTTTCTTCCCTCCAATCCCCAAGAAGCGACTGGGTTTGCCATCCGATGGCATTAACTTCAGGCGTTGGATGCCTTCCTGAGTATACCAGGCGCTCTCGTGAATGCGTGTCTCTTGAATTTTATTTTGTTTCCCCCCCCTCCCCCATTCTTCTTAGTTTACCTTCTCATCTGCTGCAGCAGAAGAAAGGGAGCAAGTTCTAAATATAGGCCTTAAGAAGGGCAGTAAAAGTGACAGTAATTCCTTTGCCTCTGGTAAGAAGATTGAGGTAATAACACATCTCCTGCTGGTACTCTACAAGTTTCCCCATCTGCGGAACAATCCTGGAGAGAAATGGCTGCCGCCTTGCTTTGGTGACTCTGGAGACAACAAATTACAGCACATTATATTCCCGGTGAGTATTTTACTTTACCTACTTGTATGTATTCTAGCACAAATGGATGTATCGTTTTCTACTGATTATCAACATGATTTACACCTAGGCTTTCTGTACTTTGTATTTGTCTCAAATAAAAATTGCATTTGTGTTTTATAGCATAGTGTTTTTATACAGCACTACATTCTTCTTCAAGAAAGATAAAATAATTTCATGCTAAGACATTAAGCCATCTGAACCAGGTTGTCACTATAATAGAAAAGAATTCAAGGAGGGCAGGGAGCTGTCCCTGTTGGCAGCAGAGCAAGAATGGGTTTAAATTACAAGCAGAAGGTACCTGATGGAGATTAGGATTTTCCTTTTTACAGTAAGAGAAGTCCAGCAGTGGAACTGGCTGCCTAGGAAGGTGGTGAGCTCCCACCCTCTGCCAGTCTTCAAGCAGCAGCTGGACAAGCACACATGCCACGGATGCTGTCTAGGCCAAGAGTGGCCAAACTGTGGCTCAGGAGGCACATGTGGCTCTTTCACATATATTGTGCAGCTCTTGAAGCCCCCACTGCCCTGTTGGCCAGCTTGGAGAAGGCATTTGTCTCTTTAAATCACTTCCCCAAACCAAGCCAGTCAGCAGCTTGGAGAATGCTTTGAAAGTTAAAGTTGCTCTCTTTCCACCTTTTCCTCCCTCATCTATCTATCTTCCTTCCTTCCTTCCTTCCTTCCTTCCTTCCTTCCTTCCTTCCTTCCTTCCTTCCTTCCTTCCTTCCTTCCTTCCTTCCTTCCTTCCACATCTGACATTTATATCTTGTGGCTCTCAAACATCTAATGTCTGTTCTATGTGGCTCTTATGTCAGGCAAGTTTGGCCACCCTTGCTCTAGGCTGATCCTACATTGAGTAGGGGGTTGAACTAGATGACCTCTCTGACCCCTTCCAACTGTATGGTTCTATAGAAAGAATTTGCTTGTAAGCTCAATCAGAATGACAGCTCACAGTGGATTGGAATGCTCACAAGCCTTACCTCTGGAGGCCCAGATTTTGCAACAACTACGCCAGGGATGAGAGAACTGTGGGGGGTTTTGGAAGGGGTATGGCTTTTTCTTATCATTCTCCACACCTTCCTGGTGTCAATCCTGACTACACCATCTCTCTAGCAGCATTTTAATACCAATATAAGAACTGATAATCTTTCTGTGTAGCTTTTCTGATGTTTGGTGAAAAGACAACTGACAAACTTCTTGACCTTGTTAAAATAGTACAATTCCTAATTGTACAGTACTGACCTGAGAATGAAAATGCTGGGTTTGGCACAGATCACTTGCAATAATGACTAATGTAATCCATTTTTTTCATGTATATATTCATGTCTTGTTGAAGTCAATTTAAGTAGGTCATTTTTTAGACATTCTTAAAAGTGTGAGTTAAAGTTCTTTAAGCAGAGGTGAAGCTCTCACTTTTTAACAAACACTCGTTTTGATCCAGGGGATATAATCCCCTCAAGGTTAAGGCAAGACGGAATGTTGTGTTTATCCAAAGTTCAAACGTGGCTGTTTGCTGATGGGAAAATGAAATCTTTTTCCCTTGGCAGGTTCATGCATTCATCTTGCAGTTTCTGATTGGAATATGAATATACAAATCTCACAAGCACCCAGGGATCGTTTTGTAGAAAAATAGGTGGCGGAGCTCATTAGCATAACTCATTAGCATATGCCCCCAGTGAAAAACAACCCAATGCAAGAAAGGAGAGCCACGGGTGAGCGAGGCCTGCTTGGACTGGCTAGAGATCCAGCCAGCCCAAGCAGGCCTTGCTTGCCTGGAGCTCTCCTGGGCTGCCCCTCCCCAGTCAAAAGGCCAGCAAGCCCACCACCCAAAATCACATAAGAAGTGGAGAAAGGGTGCTGTAGGCTTCTCCAAGGGTTAATGAGGGCTGCTGGGGATGTGGCACAGCTCCTGGTGGCTGGCTGGCTACCTGCTCTCCTAATGCAGGGATTGTTATGCAGCTGCACCTACAATTCAATGGACAAGGTAGGTGGAGAGGAAGAGGGGAAATCTTCAGAAAGGTTCAGGAGCTGCCTCCTGTGAGCTCCTGCTGAATCTGAGGCCTGTAAGCACCTATTGGATAATGTCTGTGGCATCACTCATAATGATGACACTGCTTTCCTTCCCCTTCATCTGTACTTCTCCTCCTTCCTTCCCCCCCGCTCCAACTGCTTATGAAATGGGCAGATCTCTTCGAGATTTGGGTTGGAGGTGTTTGTTTATTTAGTAATGTACCAGGGCTCGTAGGAAAGACTAGATTTTATAATCCTTTATCTGGATATAAACAATCTTAGCTTTCCTAGAGATAAGTTAGCTGGTATAATAGGGTTGTTGTTGGGTCTTCCCACTTTTTGCTGCCGTTCTGTCAGTTGGTGGGAGAAAAATTCATTTAAAAATAGCCACTGGCACAGTAACATGATGTCACTTCCAGAAAAAACTCAGAATTGACATTACACCACTCAAGGAGTCACCAGAAACTCTATAGTTTAACCCCCCCCCCCCCGCATGCTGCCTAGGGTTGCCAAGTCCAATTTTAAAAAAAAATCTGGGGACTTTGGGGGCGGAGCCAGGAGACTTTGGGGGTGGAGCCAGGAGACATTGGGGTGGAGCCAGGATCAAGGATATGACAAGCATAATTGAACTCCAAGGGAGTTCTGGCCATCACATTTAAAGGGACAGCACACCTTTTCAAATGCCTTTCTTCCATAGGAAATAATTAAGGATAGGGGCACCATCTTTTGGGGCTCATAGAATTGGACCCTCTGGTCCAATCATTTTGAAACTTGGGGGGTATTTTGGGGAGAGGCATTAGATGCTATACTAAAAATTTGGTGCCTCTACCTCAAAAAATAGCCCCCCCAGAGCCCCCAATACCCACAGATCAATTCCCTATTATTCCCTATGGGAATCATTCTCCATAGGGAATAATAGAGTGCCCAGTAGACATTTCCCTCCCCCCCCCCACGCTTTCTAAAGGGGGGGAGGGCCTCCAAACCAGGGAATCCCCTGCCCCCTCCCTCTCTCTCACACAAATACTTACTAGATCTTCTTCCTGCAGAACTTCACTTGCTGTGAAAAGGAAAGCAAAAGAAAGGAAGGGGCCGTTCTCCATGGAAACTGTTACTGACCCTTTCCAATGAAGCCCTTCCTGTTTCCTGTTTCCTGCGCAGCCCTAAAGGGGCACACATTTTACAAATGGATCAGGAGCTCTACAACTACATGATGCCTACACGTATGTTCTCTCCCCCCCCCCCCGCTTCCGGATTTTTGGAGAGCGGGGGAGGAGGCCACACAATCGGGGGGTTGGGAAGCCTAATGCTGCCCTATGCCCCTCTCCCCCATATCAGTCTAGGTGTCAGTCATCAGCTGGCGACCCTAAGGTTCAGAAGTTACACTTTTTATAATATTAAGTGCCCTGTAAGCTCTTGGAGAATTGGCTACATCAGGGGTGAGTGGCCTAATAAGCAAAGGAGCTCCTGCTTCAAAAAAAGCCCTGGTGTCACTCAAAATGAAATTTGAAGAGCTTTGAATGCATCTATTTATTTAACCATAGCAAAGTTAACCATAGCAAACTTATTTATTTATATTTCGATTTATTGTGAGTAACCAAGAGAAAAGCAGATATTCTTAAAGTCCAATTTGCACTGCCTAAAAGTGTGGGAATTATTTCCCTGTGGTCTGCTTCCTTGGCTGTTTGGTAATGATTGCAGAATTTCCTTCATAAACACATTCCATTTCTGTCTTGAGCCCCCTTGTAATATCTTTGGCATCCGCTATTATTCTAGGAAGCCAATTCCGCAATTTCACATAGCCAATATCTAAAAACCTTCTAAGCAGATCAGAAAGAGTATCATTCTTTCTCCCCAGTGCTGTCAACATTCTAAAATACACAGGCGTGGAATTCTAACAGGAACTTCTTTCAGTATTAGGCCACACCCCCTGATGTAGCCAATCCTCCAAGAGCGTGCAAAAAAGAGCCTTGTAAGCTCTTGGAGGGTTGGCTACATCAGGTGTGTGTGGCCTAATATGCAAAGGAGCTCCTGCCAGAATTCCACCCCTGAAAGTACATTATCTTCTGTGAAACAATATAAATGGCTTAACGTTGTGTTTTTGTTTCTCAGTTAAGCATTTGTATTTTATTTATGTAGAATAGATGATCCACTCCCAGAAACGAGGGGAATCTACGAGAATGAAAGAGAAAACGGAGAAGGGTGCCTCGCCACGCAGCCATGAAAATGGTGAGTTTCTTATTTCTCTCTCTGTAAATGTTTCACGTTGTGGAAACCATTAGATAAAAATAATGGTAGATATTACTAAGATCTACTTTTATATATACCACAGGTCTCGATGCCATTGTCTGCTTAGAGATGGTTGCATATTTTCACTGAAATGTATACCTTTTAAAATTGCTCAGTAGCTAGCTTTTCACATAAAAAAGCAAAATTGGTTTTAAGAATTTATTTACACTATTCATATCCTTCTCTTCTGATAGACTCAGGGCAGCAACAATTAAAAAAAAAACCCTGAAGCCAAATGGAGAACAATTCACAGAAATACAAATATTATGAAAAAACAATCTATCAATCTTTTTTAAATTGTCCATATTTTAGCTTCAGTACTTTGCCATGTGCCATCATTAAATTTTAGGTCCTCAATCTCCACAGCATGTAATCAATACAGAAACTTGAGTAACCATTTAGTAACCATGTAGCCAATCCTCCAGGAGCTTACAAGGCTGTTTTTGGAAGCTCTTTGAGGACTGGCTACATCAGGGATGGGTGGCCTAATATGCAAAGGGGCTCTACTAGAATCCCACCCCTGGTCATCATGGAGATGAAATTGGGTTGTGCTGTTCTACAAAGAGTTGCCACATGTTCTGTTCTCACAGAACTATGATAAGTTCCATTGCAACTGTTTTGTCTACCTCTTCTGCAGACTGCTGTGCATTTGGAAGTACATCTTTGGATTTAGTTTTTAGCCTGATATTTAAAATAGACTTTCCGTGTATGGGTGGACGCCTTTGCAGCCAGCCCAATATAATTACATTTCAGGAATACAACTCAATTTCTGCCGTTTTGTAGCATAATCCACCAACATAAGACCATAAGAGAAGCCATGTTGGATCAGGCCAGTGGCCCATCCAGTCCAACATTGTGTCACACAGTGGCCAAACCCGCCCCTCCAGTTGCCATCAGGAGGTCCACCAGTGGGGCAGGTCACTAAAAGCCCTCCCGCTGTTGCCCCCTCCAGCACCAAGAATACAGAGCATCACTGCCCGGCCCAGACAGAGAGTTCCAACAATACGCGGTGGCTAATAGCCACTGATAGACCTCTGCTCCATGTGTCTATCCAGTCCCCTCTTGAAGCTGGCAATGCTTGTAGCCACCACCACCTCCTGCGGCAGTGAATTCCATGTGTTAATCACCTTTTGGGTGAAGAAGTATGACTACAAACTTCAATGAAGGAAGCCAAAGAAGTCCCGCTAAGGTTGCATACACGTACAATTTCTCCTTATCCATTCTTCAAATGTCCCAGTGAGAATAATTGAATTCCCATAGGCAAACACTTACCATTTTCGCACACAGCTTACCTTGCAGTCACAATCCTGTTCCCTCCGCAGCGTCCGGTTGGATTTCCCACCATCTGTGCCGGAGTTACAGGAAGTGTCTCAGTTTCTGCGTAGCAAACGTAAACTGGGTTTTAGCGGTTTACGTTTGCTATGCAAAAGCCGCAGCACTTCCTGTAACTCCGGCGCAGATGGTGGGAAATCCGACCGGACACTGTGGAGGGAACAGGATTGTGACTGCGAGGTAAGCTGTGTGCGAAAATGGTAACTGTTGCGAACAAAACCAAACTATGTTTATTGGTGGATATGTCTCTCGTCTTGGTTATGTTATTTCTTGACCTGTTATCCCAACAAGGTATCTGTAGATGAACTTGGGGGACGTGTTGCCTGCACTAACCTTGTATTGTCTGTGGGATTTGGGAATTAGGTTTATCTCACGTCCTGTCTCTGGTCCTGCAAGAACTAAGCCAGTTCTATAAAAGAGATTCCAATGGGATTGGCCTGCTCTACGACCTCCTCCGGTCTCCATGGCTACAGTCTCTTCTAAAGGTAATGTCTTCCCCAGGGCTTTTCTTGTAGCAGGAACTCCTTTGCGTATTAGGCCACACACCCCTGATGTAGCCAATCCTCCAAGCGCTTACAGGGCTGTTAGTACAGGGTCTACTGTAAGCGCCAGGAGGACTGGCTACATCAAGGTGGTGTGGCCTAATATGCAAAGGAGTTCCTGCTACAAGAAAAGCCCTGGTCTTCTCCATTGAGAACCAACTCATTTTAGAAACGATTGTGCTTCACCTTGCAGTGTATGAAATAAATTTCTGTCTGTGTCATCTAGGAGGATCAATTTTAACTTTATTTCATAGTGGGGAAATGCAGAGGTGGAATTTTAGCAGGAGCTCCTTTGCATTTTAGGCCACACACCCCTGATGCAGTCAATCCTCCAAAAGCTTACAAGGCTCCTTTTTGTAAACTCTTGGAGGATTGGCTACATCAAGGGTGTGTGGCCTAATATGCAAAGGAGCTCCTGCTAAAATTCCACCTCTGGGGAAATGTGATGATCAAAGGCTTTGGATCTAAAGAGAATTAATTTTTCCACTGATGATTCGCTGTCTCCTGTTCTAGAGTGGTGTGTAAATTAATTTTTGGTGTGTGTGGGGGGGACCTGTGGGAGTTATATAAGAAAATCTAGTACATCTCAGGACTTGAAACATCCTCAATAATGTGATATCATCTGAAAGTTTGGACACTGCACTACTTACCCCTAATTCCACAACATTAATGAACGATGACAATAGCACCAGTCCTAACTCCAATTCTTATGCAACCACAGACTAGGGATGGGCAAGGACCAGCTCATGAACTGAAGTTTGTCACAAATTTTGGCCAGGGACCTCCAGGGTCATCTAGTCCAACCCATGCACAATGCAGGAACGTCACAAATACTTCCCCCACGCACCCCCCTTCCTGCCCTCCTTCTCACAATCTGCCTAATTCACAGAATTAGCATTGCAGTCTGTTTAAGAACCTCCAAGAAAGGAGAGCCCACTACCCCCTGAAGAAGCTTGTTCCACTGAGGAACCGCTCTGTCAGGAAGTTCTTCCTAAGGTTTAGCTGAAAACTCTTTTGATTTAATTAATGGGGCCACAGAAAACAATTCTGCACTATCCTCTATATCAGAGGTTCCCAAACTTATTTGACCTAACGCCCCGTTTTCAGAAAAAAAATACTCAGTGCCCCCCTGGAAATCTTCAGCTCTGACTAGTGCAATGGGAAGGTGCCGCCACCCAGCTGCTTCCAACCCTAAAGCAGCAGGCAGCGGTAAAATGGGGTGCTTTTCGGAGGTTTCCTTGGAAGCTTGCCTGCTGGCTGGCATGATCATGCCACATGAGAAGGGGGAGTAAGGGGGCTCCCAGCATCACCCCCTGGCAGGGTGTCACCCTAGGGGGTCACTTATCCTGCTTATTCCCATGCACTGGTCCTGCAGAAGACACTCTGTGTCTGGGGCATTGCAGTTGGTTGAAATCAGCAGAAGCAACCACCTGGTAACCAGAGGACTGTAAGAAGCTTGACGCTCTGCAGAAAGCCTTGTGAGGAGAAAGCTACAGGTTGGAACTCTGAAGTTTGTGCAATTGCCTCAGTGCTTCCACTGTCCTGACTTGAACTGTATTGCTGAGAGAGAAACTGCAAGCAACCTTGAAAAGCTGCTAGTTGTAGCAAATATTGGCTAGGATAGACTATTGTTTTTTGTTTCTGTGTTTCTTGTTTATCTGTACAGCTCTAATTTTTTTATTCTGCCTTGTAAATAAACTGCATTATTCTTATGTTTTAATTGGTCTTTGGTATGATACCTTGTGAAAAGCCCTTTAGGAGTCTTTGTAGGGAAGTGAAAGAAAAATGAGTGAAGAATGGGATGAAGTTGAATAAAAGCTGCTATGAATAGGTTGATCTTTGCTGTGATTCTTTCATGCTATTATTTCTGGTGGAAGAGAATCCACAGTGATTCCCATGTGGCATAGTACGTAGTACAGGGGTGTCAAACTCATTTTTTATGAGGGGTGGATCTGACATAAATGAGGTCTTGTCAGGCCAGGCCATGTGTATTCCTATTTAAGATTAGGTAGCAGAGATATAAACTTTTTAAAGGACACAGACAAACACAACTAAAGTGGTTTTTTAAAAACTTAAAATAAAACATGCTTAAAAACATTAGAACTTGTTGGTCTTAAGGTACTTTGTTTGTATCTCTCCCATGGGATCCAGGACAAAGGAAGCTCTGGCTCTTTCCCTCCCTCCTTCAGGGACCAGAAGGGGGAGGAGCTTCAACTAGTGGAGAAAATTGAGGTTTTGCTCTGTAGCTCCTGTGTGATTGAGCAAGCCTTGCAAAGCAAGTTGAGAGATGCAGAAGGAAGCAAGAGAGAGGGAGAAGAAAGCAGAGCCCAGGTCACATGTTTGACACCACTGACGTAGTAGTTTCTGACACTTTGCTGTGGCAGTGATGGTTCATTGACCTCTAATACTTCTGCTCTTAGGTTTATGAATGTCTTCATCAATACATCAAAAGGAAGCCAGTTCCACTCACCCCCCAGGCGCGTGCCTTGACCCACGAGGTAAGATGGATATACTCGATCGGGGCTGAACCTCTGTGATAGGAAATTAACTAAAATTTTGAAAAAACAATTTTCCACCCGGGGTTTTTAATAATGAAATCTCTGGGAAGGGTGCCCTAATGCTAAGATGGTCACTATTGTTTTTGCATGTACACCTGTGTAAGTTTAGTTGGCAACCTGTGATCACCAAACAGCAAAATTTAAAGTTTCCTTTCAGAGAAGATGTGTCATGTCCTGCTTTGATAGCACTGCATCCTTATACTGCCAACTTTTCTAAAAATGAACACACAGCAGATTCACATTTTTGTAGTGGGAACAATAATTTTTGTGAGGGAAAGGGAGAGGGGCCACTTGGGCAAGAAACCATTGACATCACAACAGCGTGGTCACCAGGGGTGGAATTCTAGCAGGAGCTCCATTGCATATTAGGCCACATACCCTTGATGTAGCCAATCCTCCAAGAGCTTACAAAAAAGAGCCTTGTAAACTTCAGGAGAATTGGCTACATGGGGGGGGGGGGGGTGGCCCAATATGCAAAGGAACTCCTGCTAGAATTCCACCCCTGGTGGTCACCATAGGCAACAGAAGGACATGCAAAATGAGTGACGTGCAGGCAGTTCCCATCCAGGAATGGTGGCTAGAATCTGGTCTTAACTCTGCTCTGCATCCCATCTTCTTTATCACCTGTTTCTGATGTAAGGCCATAAAGGGTGTCAAACATGTCATCTGCTTCCTTCTCCTTCTCTCTTGCTTCCTTCTGCATCACAGCTTGCTTTTCCAGGCTTGCTCAATCACACAGGAGCTACAATGCAAAGTCTCTGTTTTCTCCATTGGCTGAGGCTCCTCCCTTGGGGAGGAAGAGGGGAGGAATAGCTTGCTTTTCCAGGCTCTCTCAATCACACAGAAGAACTACTGAGCCAAGCCTCTCTTCTTTCTGTTGGCTGAGACTCCTCCCCCTCCTGGCCCCCTGGGGAAGGAAGGAAAGAGCCAGATCTTCCTTTGTCCAGTTACTTGGATAGCATGGGAGAGATACAAAAAAAAGCACCTTTAAGACCTATGAGTGCTAATGTTTTAAGTATGTTTTGTATTTGTCTGTATCCTTTCTAAAGCTTATATCTCTGCTAGCTGGCATTACATTTTATGACACACATGGCTCAACCAGACAAGGCCTCATTTATGTCAGATCCGGCCCTCATAACAAATGAGTTTGACACCCCTGGTCTAGACCAGTTGGGTTGATGCAGTTGCAATAAGTACACCGCCTTGCACAAGGGGATAGGACATCCAACTCCAAGGCTATTTACGTTAAAATACTATTTACATCTGCGAGCAGAACACCAAGAGCAGAATTGCACTTTAAAAATATTTGGCGTTGGCTCACTTTTGCCAGCGTATTTTTACTGCTTATATTTTAGTGGTTTTCAGTACTGCTTAAAAAGAAAGCACCAAAGAACCCATTGTACTCTTTCTGAAGGTTCGTTTAGTCTTCCTTGTTTATCCTCAGGTAGCAGAGTTGTTGCGTGGAATCCATCCGACTGCAGAGGTCAGGGAGCTGAGGCGACTTCTACGCAATCCCCACTTGAAGGCAAGTACTGACCCTCCCGCAAATTTGTCACATGGAAGATTATGAAGATGTCTAGCTGAAGGGGGCCACTCATTCCATAAGACCTTATTTCCTGTTTTGCCAACTGGCCACTTGGTGTTTTTATCGCCATGAAAGAATTATTATTATTTGAGGGAAGGGCTGTTGCTCAGTGGAAGAGCTTCTGCTTGACATGCAGAAGGTCACAGGTTCAATCCCCGGCATCTCCAGTTTAAAAGAATCAGGCGATAGGGGATGTGAAAAATATCTACCTGAGATCCTGGAGAGCTGCTGCCAGTTTGAGGAAACGATACTGACTTTGATGGACCACAGGTCTGATTCTGTGTAAGGCAGCTTTATGTGTGTATTGGGACATTTGGTGGATATAGCAGAGTTTGACCCATGCAAGTCTCCAGGAGTTTCCCAACCTGGCAAGGCAACTCTACTGTCAACTGGAAATTCCTCTTTCCTCATCTTACTTCCCAGAAGTCACATTCCAAGATGGTCTAACTCAGGGGTGTCAAACATATGGCCTGGGGGCTGAATCAGGCCCTCCGAGGGCTCCTATCAGGCCCCCAAGCAACTGGCTGTCAACTGCTTCCTTCTCCCTCGCTTTTGCTTCCTTTATCACAGGCTTTGCCAGGCTTGCTCAATTGCGCAAGAGCTACAGAGCAAAGCTTCTGTTTTCTTCATTGGCCGAGGCTCCTCCCTTGGGGAGGAAGCAGGGGAGGGATAGTTTGCTTTGCCAGGCTTTCTCAATCACACAGCAGAGCTACTCAGCCAAACATTTCATCCTTCTATTGGCTGAAACACCTCCCTCTCCTGGTCCCCTGGGGAGGGAAGGAAAGAGCCAGAGTTTCTTTTGTCCAGTTCCCTGGATCCCATGGGAGAGTTACAAAGAACTCACCTTTAAGACCAACAAGTGCTGATGTTTTAAGCATGTTTTAAGTTTAAAAAAAAACAACGTTGTGTTTGTCTGTGTCCTTTACAAGGTTTTTATCTCTGCTCCTAACCTTAAATAGGTACACACTTGGCCTGGCCCAACACGGCTCGGCCCGAGAAGGTCTCATTTATGTCAGATCTGGTCCTCATAAGAAATGAGCTTGACACCCTTGGTCTAACCCTTCCATTTCTCCCCACTCACAGGCTTTGCTGTCTGCTCATGACACAGTGGCCCAGAAAGATTACGAACCGATTCTTCCACCTCTGCCGGACAACATCCCTGAAAATGAGGAAGCCATGAGGATCGTTTGCCTTGTGAAAAACAAACAACCCCTCGTAAAGTTCCATTTTTACATTTGAACTTGTGCAGTCTATTTTAGTAATAAATTTCCCCCAAAGTTCTCAAAAAAGACGTACAAAATTTGTTATGGTACCTCGCAATTTACCTACTGCTAAATTTTGCTACATTAATGTTTGCTTTTAAGCATCTGTTAAAATGTATGATAAACTTTTGAGGCTGAAGAATCGTGTGTGGACTGAAGATTTAGTTGCAAAGAAATTTCTTCTAAATGCCCTGGGCAGATATTCAGTAATTGTACAGAAGGGTGGAACATCTGCTGAGGGCTCCATCCTTAATGTTTTTGCCATGCACAGGAGTAGAATTCTAGCAGGAGCTCCTTTGCATATTATGCCACATCCCCTGATGTAGCCAATCCTCCAAGAGCTTACAAGGCTCTTTTTTTGTAAGCTCTTGAAGAATTGGCTACATCAGGGGTATGAGGCCTAATATGCAAAGGAACTTGTAATGTACCAGTCGCGGAGACGAGCGTAGGGCAACGTAGTTTATTACATGGTACAAAACAAGATGGAAGAGAGGGAACACGCGGGCCGGGCCCCGCATATATACAGCACCGGAACTATTCTTCCTGCTGGCCAGTCCAATGTAGGCCAGCCATATTTCCCGCCACTAGCTGTGATTGGCGGGTGGCAGCGCCCCGCGCGGAGGCACCTGGATGTTCTCAGTTGCCTCCGCTGCTGGGCGGACTAACGCTATTTTGCTGTTGTGTTATTATGAAATGGTTGCGTTCTGCGAACGCCATACATTACAGAACTCCTGCTAGAATCCCACCCCTGGCCATGCATAATAATTTATGAAAGCTCGCCAGCTCTACACTTTAAATGAATAAAATGGGAATAGAAACAAGATAATATATCTTTTAATTTTTCCCCCTAGGGGGCCACTATTAAACGCCATGAGCTAACAGGCGACATTACAGTGGCAAGAGTCATCCACGGCGGGTTGGCAGATAGAAGCGGTAAGATGAATTTCAAATGTGCATCGGGAAAAGGGATGGTGGCCACTTTTTATTTAAAAAAGAAGAAAATGCGTGCAGTGGGATATTGTGTATAGTTATATTTTGTAAACCTGCTTCAGAGCAAATTGGGAAAAAGATCCAAATGTCGCTCCTTTTCTTGGAACAGAAGGGTGCATAGTTGAGACTAACCCATGGATCACATAGGACAGCTGTCCCCAACCTTTTTGGCACCAGGGACCGGTTTTGTGGAAGACAGTTTTTCCACAGACTGGGGGTGTGTGTGTGTGATGGTTTCTGGATGATACAATCGTGCACTTTATTTTGGTGTAGTTAAGTATGCGGACTCTTACCTGGGAGAACCAGGTTTGATTTCTCATTCCTCCACTTGCAGCTGCTGGAACGGCCTTGGGTCAGCCATAGCTCTCGTAGGAGTTGTCTTTGAAAGGGTGGCTTCCAGGGAGAGCTCTCTCAGCCCCACCCACCTCAAAGGGTGTCTGTTGTGGGAGAGAAAGATAAAGGAGATTGTGAGCCACTCTGAGATTTTGAGTCAGGGCAGGATATAAATCTAATGTATTATTATTATTATTATTATTACATTGTAATATATAATGAAATAGTTATGCAACTCATGGCCCAGTTGCTAACGTGCCACGGACTGGTACTGGGCCATGGACCGGAGTTTAGGGACCCCTGACATTGGATTCAAACCACTATTATTATTTTTTTAGCAGTATTCACTGAGAAATACTCTCTTTGGAGAGTTCTGGCCATCACATTTCAAGGGACCGCACACCTTTTTAAATGCCTTCCTTCCATAGGAAATAATGAAGGATAGGGGCACCTTCTTTCGGGGCTCATAGAATCGGGCCCCCTGGTCCAATCTTTCTGAAACTTAGAGGGTGTTTGAGACGAGGCACCGGATGCTATGCTGCAAATTTGGTGCCTCTGCCTCAAAAAACAGGGCTACCCCCACAGCCCCAGATACCTACAGATCAATTCTCCATTATAATTTATGGGAATCAGTCTCCATATGGTATAATGGAGTGCCCAGTAGACATTTCCCTCCCCCCTACACACTTCCTGATGACCCTGAAGTGGGGGGAGGGCCTCCAAACCAGGGGATCCTCTGCCTCCACCTGGGGATCGGCAACCCTAGAGAGAACTGATCTAGGGTTGCTAATCCCCAAGTGGAGCCAGGAGATTCCCCAGTTTGGAGGCCCCCTCCCCCGAAATAGGGTTATCAGAAAGTGGGGGGGAGGGAAATGTCTCCTGGGCACTCCAATAATTCCCTATGAAAACCAATTCCCATAGGGTAATAATAATAATACTTTTTATTTGTATCCCGCCCTCCCCGCCAGGGCAGGCTCAGGGCGGCTCACAACACAAGAATACAATATACAACAACAGTTATACTTATAAAATCATCATTAAAACAATTTACAAGTTATATTAAAATTAACATTATGGTGCTATAAACATTAAATCTTCAGTATGGGGCTCTGGGGAGACTGTTTGTTTGTTTTTTTAGGTAGAGGCACCAAATTTTCAGCATGGTGTCCAGTGCCTCTCCCCAAAATTCCCTCCAAATTTCAAAAAGATTGGTCTGCGGGGTCCAATTCTATGAGCCCCCAAAGAAGGTGCTCCTATCCATTATTTCCAGTGGAGGGAAGGCATTTAAAAGGTGTGCGGTCCCTTTATATGGGATGGCCAGAATTCCCATTGGAGTTGAATCGTGCTCGTCACACCCTTGCTCCTGGCTCCACCCCCAAAGTCACCAGATATTTCTTCAATTGGACTTGGCAACCCTAAACTGATCTCTGTAATCTGGAGATGAGCTAAAACCGGAGGATCCCCAGGTCCCACCTGGAGTGTGCTTTATAGAAAAGGCTCAAGTACTGAAAATCTCTGCACAGATCTGAGGCCAAGAAAGAGTCCAGGTCTCTCATGAAAGCACCACGTGTCTTTGCCTGCCTCTTCTTGAGTGAAGCCCTTCATGTTGGCCTTTTTTGTTGCAGGGTTGTTGTACGCTGGAGACAAACTGGTAGAGGTGAACGGTGTTCCAGTGGAAGGGCTGGAGCCAGAGCAAGTCATCCACATCCTGGTACGGTTATACAAAGGTTTTAATAGCACCCAAAGGCAGCGCATAATCCATGAAAATGAACACACGAAGACACCCTGAAAGCCTCAGTTTGTGAATCTCACTAAAGAAGCCTGGTTGTTTGCTCCAAGTTGTGCATGACTTTGGGTTTTGTACAGAGTTCTGCGCATTGCTATAGTTTACAGGGGTTGAATTCTAGCAGGCGCTTCTTTGCTTATTAGGCCACCACCATCCGCCAAGAGCTTACAAAAAAGCCTTGTAAGCTCTTGGGGGATTGGCTACATCGGAGTGGATGGCCTAATATGCAAAGGAGCTCCTGCTAGAAGAAGAAGAAGAAGAAGAAGAAGAAGAAGAAGATATTGGATTTATATCCCGCCCTCCACTCCGAAGAGTCTCAGAGCGGCTCACAATCTCCTTTCCCTTCCTCCCCCACAACAGACACCCTGTGAGGTGGGTGGGGCTGGAGAGGGCTCTCACAGCAGCTGCCCTTTCAAGGACAACTCCTGCAAGAGAGCTATGGCTGACCCAAGGCCATTCCAGCAGGTGCAAGTGGAGGAGTGGGGAATCAAACCCGGTTCTCCCAGATAAGAGTCCAGACACTTAACCACTACACCAAACTGGCTCTCCAGAATTCCACCCCTGAGTTTGCACATCGTCTTTTTTGACACCACATACTGTGTTGATCAGTTGCCAAAAGGCTTCTTTCTTTCCTGCGTGATTTCCTTGCTCTGACTAGCAATGCCATTTCTTTATGGACCCCTTTCTTCATAACATGCTCCTGGCTGTTCATGGGATTATTTTAGGGATGCCAACCTCCAGATGGGACCTGGGGACCCCATGGAATTATAGCTTGCCTCCAGACTACAGAACTCAGTTCCCCTGGAGAAAATGGATGTTTTAGAGGGTGGTCTCTGGCATTATATAGGTGGCCCCGTGGCGCAGAGTGGTAAAGCAGCAGTACTGCAGTACTGTGGTCTGAACTCTGCTCACGACCTGAGTTCGATTCCGGCGGAAGCTGGATTCAAGTAGCCGGCCCAAGGTTGACTCAGCCTTCCATCCTCCTGAGGTCGGTAAAACGAGTACCCAGCTTGCTGGGGGGAAAGCTAAGATGACTGGGGAAGGCATTGGCAAACTACCCCATAAGAAGTCTGCTGTGAAACGTTGTGAAAGCAATGTCACCCCAGAGTTGGAAACGACTGGTGCTTGCACAGGGGACCTTTCCTTTTTTTTCCTCTGGCATTATACCCCTCTGGGTCCTTGTCTTCACCAGAGTCTGGCCCAGGGGTGGCCAAACATGCTTAATGTAAGAGCCACATAGAATAAACATGAAATGTTTGAGAGCCACAAGCAAGGAAGGGGGGAGGCAGGGAGGAGATGTGATGAGGGAGGGAGAGGTGAAAATAAAGCAACTTTAACTTTGAATACATTCTCCAAGCTGCCAGCTGCTGACTTGGAGAAGTGATTTAAAGTGAGTAATGCCTTCTCCAAGCTGGTTGATGGGGTGGGCATGGAGGACATTCAAAGAAGTGGCTTGGTACAGCCTACCTCTGTCTCCCAGTCCTGGTATTCCTTTTGGAGGTCTCTCTTCCAAATATTTGCAGGGTTGGCCCTGCTTAGCTTCCAAGATCTGATGGGATCAGGCTTGCCTGGGCTATCCAGGTCACGGCAAAATTTGTAATGATAATAATTTTTCCCCCCTTTTTCTGGCTTCTTGCAGTCCCAGTCCCAGGGAACAATCATGTTCAAGCTGATTCCTGTTTCAGATCGACCTGTCAGTAATCAAACAACGGTAGGATCCCTCTGTTTCTTCAGAGCTTAACCCAATAACATTCTGCTGAAAGAAGAACTACTGCTGTCCATGAAGTGGGGTGTGTGTGAATGTGTGTACCTTTTTAAGATTAGGTAGCACAGAGATAAACTTTATAAAGGACACAGACACAATTAAGGATTTAAAAAAAAAACATAAACATGCTTAAAGCTTTAGCACTTGAATGTAAAGGTGCTTTCTTTGCATTTCTTCCAGGGGATACAGAGAACTGGGCAAATGAAAGCTCTGGCTCTTTCCTTCCTTCCCCAGGGGACCAGGAGGGAGAGGAGCCTCAGCCAATAGAAGGAAGAGAGGCTTGGCTCTGCGATTGAAAGAGCCTGGCAAAGCATGCTCTGCCCCCCCACTTCCTCTCCAAGGGAGGAGCCTCAGCCAATGGAGAAAACAGAGGTTTTGCTCTGTAGCTCCTGTGCAATTAAGCAAGCCTTGCAAAACAAACTATGAAGCAGAAGGAAACGAGAGAGGGAGAAGGAAGCAGAAGACAGCCGGTCACTCGGGGGCCTGATAGGATCCCTCTGGGGGTCTGATTTGGCCCCCGGGCCACATGTTTGACACCCCTGATCAAGGGCCAGCCCCGCACATGCTAGAAACAAAGCAGGGTCAGCCCTGGTTACTCCTTGGATGGGAGACCATCAAGGAAGTCCAGGGTTGCTGCACAGAGGCAGGCAACGACAAACCACCTTAAGAACATCTCTTGCCTTGAAAACCCTTCAGGGTCAGCTGCAACTTGAGGGAGGGGGCGGGGATCGACCCACGTTGCTGCTGATCAGATCTGAATAAAGCTGTACCTATTCCAGCCCAGCAGTTGACATTTTTTTTTTCTATTTTCCACATTGTCGTGTCCAGCTCTACGTGCGAGCGATGGCGGATTACTGGCCCCTTCAGGACCCTGCCATTCCTTGCGCTGACGCCGGCCTGTCATTTAAAAAGGGAGACATTCTTCAGATTGTGGACCAGAACGACACCTTCTGGTGGCAGGCGAGGAAAGTCTTGGACCTCAGCGTCTGTGCCGGACTGATTCCTTCCAATCATCTTTTGAAGAGGTAATCTAGACCAGATGCTACAGAGAAACCTGCTGATTGTTGTTAAATACCCCACTGTTAAAGAGCCCCGTGGTGCAGAGTGGTAAAGCCACAGTACTGCAGTCCACGTTCTCTGTTCACAACCTGCGTTCAATCCTGGTGGAAGCTGGGCTCAAGGTTGACTCAGCCTTCCATTCTTCTGAGGTCGGTAAAGTGAGTCCCCAGCTTGCTGGGGGGAAAGTGTAGATGACTGGGGAAGGCAATGGCAAACCACCCCGTAAAAAGTCTGCAGTGAAAACATCACAACATCACCCCAGAGTTGGAAACAACTGGTGCTTACACAGGGGACTATCTTTACCTTTATCCTACTGTTAGTTCTGCAGCTTTGCCAAAGAACAATGGTCTTGGAATGGCTCTGAAGGTCATTAATAAGGGCGAGGCCTGTAATTTTGCCGTTTACTGCAATATAGAAAAGTAAAGGAAATGTAGGTTTCCCACAAAAGAAGGGGAAGGTCATTGTCAAACGTGATCTCAGCAAGTGGAACTTAAATGTAAATGGACTAATGATAGGGTTGTATTGTAGTAAAAGAAATCTGGATAAACTAATTACGTTGCTGCTGCTGAAAAAAAATAAATAATAAATCTGCTGCTGTTGCTAATCACATTTTCCACCATTTAATGTGGGGTGTCAAACGTGTCACCGGGGGCTGGCACATGAAGCAACTTATGTACAGAACCTTGGTCACAGGCTCAAAGCATTGACCAGGGTCGTTTTCGCACTCCCCTTCCGCCGGCGCGACCCCCCCTCTTCACCGCGCAGGATCTGTGCGGATTTCACACTAAACGCTGCAGAGCAGCCAGAAAAGCCGGAAGCTCCCGGCACAAAAGCCGCTCAAACTGAAACCGCCAAAAAGCAGTTTGGCGTTTGCGCGGCTTTTGCGACGGGAGCTTCCGGCTTTTCTGGCTGCTCCGCAGCGTTTAGTGCGAAATCCGCGCAGATCCTGCGCGGTGAAGAGGGGGGTCGCACCGGCGGAAGGTGAGTGCGAAAACGATCCATGAGATTTCTGTAATGAACGTCAATAAATCAAAAGCAGGTTTGTAACTTAACAGATACAACTCCTGAACAGCGTACTCAAGACTGCTACAGTACAGACATTGTCTCCAGATTTTGAATCAGTAATTCAGAGCAAGAGGTGTTGTTAGTTATTGGAAACTGTAAAATAAACAAAATATTGCAAGAGTTCTAATCTTTTAAGCATATTTTATTTTAAGTTTTTAAAAAAATCTTTAATTGTGTTTGTGTCCTTTATAAAGTTTAGATCTCTGCTACCTGGCATTACATTTTATGACACACATGGCCTGGCCCGACAAGGTCTCGTTTATGTCAGATCCATCCCTCATAACAAATGAGTCTGATACCCCTGCTCTAGAGTCTCTACGTTTGAGAGCACAGTTACAGTGACAGTGTTTTAGATTTGCTGGTGTTTTATATATAACACACACACACACACACACAGAGCATACTCGTACACAGGTTTTGTTGGCATGATAATTTTATTTCATGTTGTACCTACTTTGTTTTTGACTTTAGGGGAGAAAGGTGGGCTATAAATGATAGATGAATAAATGGTGCCAGAAGATGGCAACTTAGAGAGCTGTGCTACTTTCTCAGTCAGGGAGAAATATCTGTTTTAAAATGTTGGATGCCACGAGGCACCATCTTAGAAAAGATGCACACACATAACCCTCCTCCCCAAGGATGCCTGCTTAGTCTCAACTAGGACCAGGGCCTTTTCTGTCCTGGCCCCAACCTGATGGAACCAGCTCCCATTGGAGATCTGGGCCCTGCAGGGAAAGGAAAGGACCCTTGTGCAAGCACCAGTCATTTCCGACTCTGGGGTGACATTGTTCTCACAACGTTTTTACGGCAGACTTTTTACGGGGTGGTTTGCCATTGCCTTCCCCAGTCATCTACGCTTTCCCCCCAGCAAGCTGGGGACTCATTATACTGACCTCAGAAGGCTGGAAGGCTGAGTCAACCTCGAGTCAGCTATCTGAAAACCCAGCTTCCACCAGGAATCGAACTCGGGTCATGAGCAGAACTTAGGACTGCAGCTTTAACACTCTGCGCCACGGGGCTCTTGGGGCCCTTCAGAGCCTGCTGTAATTCCTCAGGGTCTGTAAAACAGAGCTGTTCCACCAGGCCTTTAGTTGACGCAGCAGCCATCGTTAAGCATCAACATGGCCTCCCTGCCATGTGCAGGTCCACTTGTGAATTCCAGTTGAGCAGGAATTGCTTTTGACTACTGCTAATTGTTTTATGTTATTCAGGATTTAGGTTTTGACCTGGCTGTCATCTGAATTTTTGAATCTGTTAATTTGCAATTGCTTATCTGGTTGTTTAAGCTAGTTGTTTATAATTATGTAATTCTTTTATTGATGTGACCCATCCTGAGCCCGTTCTCGGGAAGTTAATTAATTAATTAACTAATTAAAGGAGGAAATGAGTCTTTTAAGATATGCTACTGGTATTGAGGGGGTCTTTGTAAGTGGAGGTGGAAAGTGCCATCAAGTCACAGCTGACTTTTGGCGACCCCTAGTGGTGCCTTCTAGGCAAGACACGTTTAGAGGTGGTGTTGCCATTGCCTGCCTCTGCGTAGCAACCCTCGTCTTCCATGGTGATCTCCCATCCAAATACTAACCAGGGAAGGCCCTGCTTGGTTTCCGAGACAAGATCGGACCAGCCTGGGCCATCCAGGTCAAGTCTCTTTGTAAGCACCTATATTTAAATATATATATATATACATACGCTGCCCTCATTAATCTGAACCGCTTTTAAAATGTATCCTCTTTATTAAAGATCTAGTCAGAGATCTGTCTTCATCAAAGAACTATTTCATCCAGGGCTTTTTCAGTAGAAAAAGCCCAGCAGAAACTTATTTGAATATTAGGCTGGACCCCATGGCATCACCATTGTTTTAAATGGGGATTTTAATAGAAAATGCCCAGCAAGAACTCATTTGCATATTAGGCCACACCCCCTGACATCAAGCCAGCCGGAACTGTGTTCCCGTGCGTTCCTGCTAAAAAAAAGGCCCTGATTTCATCTATTAATCCTAACCCATAAATCAATGTAAATGCCCTACATTATTGTTACAAGAGTCCCGTGGCGCAGAGTGGTAAAGCTGCAGTACTGCAATCAGAACCACTCACGCACGACCTGAATTCGATCCCAGTGAAAGCTGGGTTTTCAGGTAGCCAGCTCGGGGTTGACTCAGCCTTCCATCCTTCCGAGGTCGGTAAAATGAGTACCCAGTTTGCTGAGGGGAAAGCGTAGATGACTGGGGAAGGCAATGGCAAACCACCCCGTAAAAAGTCTGTCGTGGATAGGGTTGCCAAGTCCAATTCAAGAAATATCTGGGGACTTTGGGGGTGGAGCCAGGAGACTTTGGGGGGTGGAGCCAAGATCAAGGCTGTGACAAGCATAATTGAACTCTAAAGGGAGTTCTGGCCATCACATTTAAAGGGACGGCACACCTTTTCAATTCCTTCCTTCCACAGGAAATAATGAAGGATAGGGGCACCTTCTTTTGGGGCTCATAGAATTGGACCCCCTGGTCCAACCTTTTTGAAACTTGGGGGGTATTTTGGGGAGAGGCACTAGATGCTATACTGAAAATTTGGTGCCTCTACCCCAAAAAACAGTTCCCCCAGAGCCCCAGATACCCGCAGATCAATTCTCCATTATTTTCTATGGGAATAAATTCTCCATAGGGAATAATAGAGTTCCCAGCAGACATTTCCTTCCCCTCCCCCTGCTTTCTGATGACCCTGAAGCGGGGGGAGGGTCTCCAAACCGGGGGATCCCCTGTCCCCACCTGGGGATTGGCAACCCTAGTCGTGGAAATGTTGAGAAAGCAACATCACCCCAGAGTCGAAAATGGTTTCTGAGACACAAGGGACTACCTTTGCCTTTACCTTTACATTATTATTACATCATCATCTCTATGCATCTTGCTGATGAAATCTAGGCCAGATTTGCCCAGGGATCCTGGAGGTTTTTTCCCTTCCTCTGGGCACAGAGGGGGAGTTGGCGGTGGGAAGGTAGTTGTGAATTTCCTGCACTGAGCAGGGGGGGAGCTGGACTAGATTACCCTCGAGGTCCATTCCAGCTCTGTGTTTCTATGAAATGGTTCCTCTTCTCATGGTTGCCTGGGCCATCATTTTAAATGGGAAACTCACGTTCTGTATGGATCAGGGCCCAAAGGGCAGCTGAGTGAGTGGGATTTCATTACTGACCTTTTTGGTTTCTTAGCATATCTGCAGGTTTTTCCTTTTCCTCACCAATCAGTGGTTCAATGGTAAGGCCCAGTTTAGACCTTGAGGTCTTCTGGCTTGTTTCCTAAATGTGTCAACAGGGCTGGCCCTGCCAATGGGCAATTGCCTAGGGCAGTGGTCCCCAAGGGACTGGTTTTGTGGAACACAAATTTTCCACAGAACGGGGCGGGGGGGAGGGGATGCAATGGTTTCGGGAGGATACAATTGTGCACTTTATTTCTATTCGTTTGGCGTGGTGGTTAAGTGTGCGGACTCTTATCTGGGAGAACTGGGTTTGATTCCCCACTTCTCCACTTGCACCTGCTGGCATAGCCTTGGGTCAGCCATAGCTCTGGCAGAGGTTGTCCCTGAAAGGGCAGCTTCTGGGAGAGCTCTCTCAGCCCCACCCACCTGACAGGGTGTCTGTTGGGGGAGGAAGGGAAAAGAGATTGTGAACTGCTCTGAGACTCAGATTCAGAGTGGAGGGTGGGATATAAATCCAATGTCGTTGTCTTCTTGTTATTATATGGCCCGGGGATTGGGGACCTCTGGCCTAGGGCACCAGCCTTCTGGGGACACCAAATTGGGTGCCCCCCATGTGACTCAATGATGTTATTAGTGTGGGGGGGGGGGTGCCAGAAGTTAGCCTTGCCTAGCACGTCAGCAGCCAGACAGTCTAGGGCCGACCCTGTGCGTTAACACTTTTTTCTTTTTCTGTTCAGGAAGCAGCGGGAATTCTGGTGGTCTCAGCCCTTCCAACCCCACCCGTGTCTGAAGTCAACAATATGTGAGTGCAGAGATTTTTTTTTTGTTATTGATCGCCTCAAAAGGAGAGCGAGTGGAAAATAAAAGGACATTGGACAATTTTTGATAATAATTAAGTTGTAAAAAGAAGAAGAAAATAAAATTTTGTTTTAATAGTTAAGGGTACCTTTAATATTTTTTTTTAAAGTAAATAACACTGGCGGGGGTCAAGTAACAGGGGGAGGGGTGGGTGGAAAGTAATATATGGGGTAGATAAAAGAAATTTTTAAAGATGTAAGATATAGATTTATTACCATATGTTACTAATAAAAATTGTTTTACAAAAAAAGGAGAGCGAGTGGGGAAATGGTTGTGCTTTTAAATAAAATAGCGACTCTTTTTCATTTTCATTTCATCTTGACCCAGGAATTGCCCCTGGTTCATCCCGCAAAAGCCTGATGGGCGTTAGAGGCTGTCCGGCGGGAGCACGTCCTGCCAATTTCAAAACACCATCATTGGGAGGCAGTTTATTTCCTGTAGACAGAGCTTGTGAAACTAATGAACATGTGGCTGCCACCTTCCATTCACCTGATAATATAAGATGCTTTCTCAAAACTAGCTCTGAGGCTTTTTTTAGAACTTGGTTATGGTCACTTATGACGTTGGTCTATATCGGGGGTGGCCAAACTGTGGCTCGGGAGCCACATGCGGCTCTTTCATACATATTGTGTGGCTCTCGAAGCCCCCACTGCCCTGCTAGACAGCAGCTTGGAGAAACGTAGAACAATTTCCCACTAGCTTTATGCCGCTCTCACACTCCTCTTCTCTGCCGGGGCTTCCGTCGGATTTCACACTATCTGCGCCGGGGCTGCAACTAGCTTTGCCTTTTTCACAGAGCAAACAGAAATTGGTTTTGCGAGGATCTTGTTTGCTGTGCGAAAGAGGTGGAGCAAGTTGCAGCCCCAGGGAAGATAGTGTGAAATCGGACGGAAGCCCCACGGAGAAGAGGAGAGTGAGAGTGGCATAAGGCTAGTGGGAAATCGGTCTTAAAGTTGCTTTCTTTCCATCTCTCCTTCCTTCCTTCCTTCCCTTGAGGCTCTCAAACACCTGACGTTCATGTCTTGCAGTTCTCACACATCTGATGTATATTCTATGTGGCTCTTAGGTTAAGCATGTTTGGCCACCCCTGGTCTATGTTGTCATCTCTTAGATGAAGTGATACAACATTTTGTCCCCAGCAACAAAATTCTTCAGATCTCCTGTGTTTTTTTTAATAACTGCTTCCATGGATCTGCTGCGGATAGTGAGTACTGTGGAAGAAGGTAAGTAGTATCCAGGTTTCATCCGTTTCTTTATAAAATTAATCCGTCTGCTTGCCTATCAGAGGCGAGCTGAACTCTCAGTCTAGAAGGCACAGACTTTTCACTGTTAGTGCTAGTGATGTGAGTTGAATACTTTCTCATAGAGGTATGGGCAAAGAATCTGAAAGGCAATTTGTAATCAGTGGGTTCCCTCCACCATCCTCTCAGTTTAGCATATCACAATTCATACAGGAAGTGCTATTTTATATTCATTAGGCCAGTGTCTATCTGAAATGAATATATGCTTTAGAAGAAACTCTTTTAGGCTTGCTAGGCCCCCGATTAGTGCAGAGAATCTCTTCCCTCCCCCCCGCTTTAAGTCCTGTTTTTTGCTTCAAGTGTACAAGTCTTGAAGCTTTACCATAGAGTTTCTGGCAATTCCTAGAGATGCACTAGAGATACCTGGAAGTGACATAACAGCAAACACAACATTGCAGCCCTCTATGTTTCTAGCCCCAATTCTCCCAGCTGCCTTCTGTTTGAAAATTGGTTAACTTTTTGACCTGATAAAAAGTTCTGTATAAGGCCTCTATAACACTTACATGTTATGTGTAGTTGTGTTTCCTTTTCCCAATGATTTTTAAAATCAGAATGTAGCCCATGAGGCTAAAATGTTAATGTGAAAGACCAGTGGGGAGGAGAAGGGTATTTCACATTTTCCCCTCACTCTGTTTCCTCAAAGAAATCACTGTCCAAAGCTGCTTTGACCATTGCTAGGAAAAATTTATAGGCACTTCCATGTTTTTCACTTTGGAGGTAACAGGGAGAGTATCTGCCCTCCTGACAGAGTGGGGAAGGGAGGAATAGCAGGCTCACATCCACTCTACTGACTTGCAGTAGTAGCTCTTGTTAGAAGAACAGGCTGATGATATCTCTTGCTCAGTTCTCCAAGACTACAAACACCACAGAGCAAGATAGAAAGGTTGATATCAGTCTCCTTCCTGTCTACTATCACTCTCAGAGAACCGCCTTCCTGTTTGTTCTCCTCCTTGTCGTCCTTCTTCTTTCCTGCATGCATCAGGAGAAACAGCGTGGTATCTCTCCTCCTGCTCTAAACTAAGCAGATGGCCTACTACAATCCAAAGCCATCCAGTTAGCTAGAATAGTTTAGACACTTTTTTCCTCTCCAGTACACTTTTATGTTATGTTTCTTTAAATAAATCCACCAGTATTGGTTTCTTAACTTAAAGCAAGGCTCTCTGTGCAGTTTGTGAGATAGTGTAGTAACCATTTGACTAGGCCACGCTGCTGCTCTGAAGCTCAGAAGGAGCACTCGGCTAAGTGAAGGTAAGGACGGCTGCCTGACCAGTCAGCCATCCTAAACCAGACCCAACAGTTCCAGCCCACCCTGCATGGGATGAGGGCTTCCCCTTACTTGAGACCAGAGTGGCCCCACTGGTAGGGTTGCTAGGCAGCCAGGGGCAGAGGATCACCAGCTTCTGCTTCTTGGCACTGTTCAGATTAGAGAGGCAGGAGGAAAAGGCTGTTGGGCCAACAGCATGACATCAATTCTGGGAAATACTGGAACTGACATTGGTCTTCTCTAGGAATTGTCAGAAGCTCTATGCTGTTACAAAAGAGGTTTGGGCAAATCTTAGAGAGGCATGACATCAAACCACTAAGGATGTGGAGATAAGATCCTCAGTAATAATCTGGGACATTTTTGGACTATTCTTTGCACAGTCAGAAGGAAACTGTTGCATAACGCATCACCCTCTAGCCCAGGGTTGAAAATACTAGAGGACTGTAAGAATGGGATCTTACAATTAATCATCACTTGTATTTAGATTTCCTACATCACTATAACCCCAATCGGGTTCTTTTTCTCACTTTTGTTTCCAACAACATAAAGAAGATGACATGCAGATCGATGAGAAGTGTGTTGAAACAGGTAATTGACTGTTGTTTCCCTCAAGTAGGGTTTGTGAGTCTCTCTCTCATCACTAAAAGGGATCGGAAAACTTAGGTCTAAATCATTGAAGGGGCCTATTAAAATAATTTGTGACTGCATATGTGAAACAAATTGTGTTATCTGTCAAGAAAATTGAGGATGTAGTCACAGCTAATGCTTTATACAGAAGAGAACAGTCAGGAAAAGATAAATATCAGCTCGGTACCAGTCTCTGTTGGAATTCTTGACTCCACGTTGTACGTTTGAGTCTCTCTTTGGACTGTTTGGAAAGTGAATGCTAAAAATCCCCTTTGCCCTTAAACTGAGTATTAGTAGAGTAGCATGTAAAACAGACAACAACATTTTAAAGCCGCCCTGAGCCTGCTTCAGCGGGGAGGGCGGGATATAAATAAAATAAATAAATTTGAATTATAAGCTGCAGAGGTGTGCCTAATTCCAGTGACCTGATGGTTGCACTGCCATCTTGTTCCTCTCGGCAAGGCAGTTTGCATGTTCTCTACCCACTGGGGTGTCGTCTTCCATGCTATGGAAAAAAATGAGGGGCGCAGGGCTCTTTTTCTAGCAGGAGCTCCTCTGCATATTAGGCCACACCCCTCGATGTAGCCAATTATCTTGGAGCTTACAGTAGGCCTTATACTAAGAGCCCTCAAAGAGCCCCGTGGTGCAGAGTGTTAAAGCTGCAGTGCTGCAGTACTGCAGTCCTAAGCTCTGCTCACGACCTGAGTTGGATCCCCGGTGGAAGCTGGGTTTTCAGGTAGCCGGCTCAAAGTTGGCTCAGCCTTCCATCCTTTTGAGGTCGGTAAAATGAGTCCTCAGCTTGCTGGAGGGAAAGTGTAGAGGACTGGGGAAGGCCATGGCAAACCACTCCTCTGCCCCCCCCCCCCAGATCTGGCCCTGGATCTCGGAGAATTGGCTACATCAGAGGTTGTGTGGCCTAATAGGCAAAGGAGCTCCTGCTACAAAAAAGCCCTGGTAAACCAGTAATATACTCTGGACTCTTTGAGTCTGTAACTCTGATCCAGTATGCGGAGTCTTTCATTCTTAATTCCAAGAGGAAACAATAATTCTGAATGTTTGATAAATTTGAATGTAAAGCCTCTCTTAACAACCCCAAGTCTTCTTAAATGGTAGGGCATTTTCCTTGCTCACCATTTTGATGTACAGTGCTTCAGAGCATTTTGTATGTTTCAGCAAATAAGGCAGACTTGAAGCCTGTTGTGTATTCGAACTGGAGTTTGGCCTTAGGGCCAGCAGAGACTTGGCTGAGCTGGAGACCCTAAAACAGGAGCCACCGGGATTCGGGAAGGAGGCCCAGCAGGGATCATTAGACCAGCTATTAATCTATAGTTGTGTGTAATGGGTTTTTGGGTGGGGAGGCTTGCACGCATATAAGCAGGGCCTCTGTTCCTATCTCACTATGCTGAGTCACTGAATAAAGAGTTGAACTCACTATCTCTTGGGTGTCCTCATGCTTTGAACCCAGTACATTTTAAAGCCAGATCCAAAATATACTTGAACTCTGCATATGTTAATCAATGGAAGATGTCATGAAAACCTTGAAATTACACCTTGATGCTGTTCTGATTCTTTGGGAGGGAAAATCCTTTCCGATGCATTAGAATGGTCTGAAACAGGGATAGTATTGAAATGAAATATATTTGCTATTTTTGCTTACTGGATGACTTAAAAGATGAGGAAACTTTTGAGTCTGGTAAGTAGAAGTCTTTTTTTATTATTTGTTGCTAAATCATCCTTTAAAAAAAAAAAAAAGAATTTCAAATTACGTGGCTGAGAGGGAATTAAACCATTCCATCCTGAAAATGGATGATGACATCTTTGTGTAGAGTTGTTTCTAGTTTCAGAAAGCTGTTTTGTCACTGCCTTCTTTTGGATGTTTGGGTTAAATCGGAAGGTTTAGTGGCCAGCTTTATGAAATTGGGGTCCTCTTTTCTTGGTAGCCTGCTCTAGAAGAGCCCCATGGCGCAGAGTGTTAAAGCTGCAGTACTGCAGTCCTAAGTTTTGCTCACAACCTGAGTTCGATCCCCTGCGGTAGCTGGGTTTTCAGGTAGCCAGCTCTAGAAGAGCCCCGTGGCGCAGAGTGTTAAAGCTGCAGTACTACAGTCCTAAGCTCTGCTCACAACCTGAATTCAATCCGCGGTGGAAGCTGGGTTTTCAGGTAGTCGGCTCAAGGTTGACGCAGCCTTCCATCCTTCCAAGGTTGGTAAAATGAGTCCCCAGCTTGCTGGGGAAGGCAATGGCAAGCCACCCCGTAAAAAGTCTGCTTGAAAACGTTGTGAAAGCAACGTCACCTCAGAGTCGGAAGCGACTGGTGCTTCCACAGGGGACCTTTCCTTTCCTTTCTTTAACAAAAGGTTTGTGTAGAATTACGATGAGAAATGCAGAACTAGGCAGGTGACAGTCAGGACAGATAATGAGATTACATTACATAAGCACAGTCAAAGGACTAATCTGCTTCATTGTGTCCTTATTACTTTAGACTGAGGAGGATCCAATTTTGGTACTTGGACAGCAGGATGAATTTGTGTATTAGAAACTAAAAATAGGACAAGTTACACATAAGGTCTAAAACAGGGGTGTCAAATGCACTTGTTTTGAGGGATGGATTTGACATAAATGAGACCTTGTCAGGCCAGGGCATGTGTATCATAAAATGTAATGCCAGGTAGCAGAGATACAAACGTTATAAAGGACACAAACACAATTAAAGATTTTGAATCTCTCTTACGTGATAGAGGGAACTGGGCAAAGCAAGCTCTGGCTCTTTCCCTCTCTCCCCAGGGGACTAGGTGGGGGAGGAGCCCCAGCCAATAGAAGGAAAAGAGGCTTGGCTCAGTTGCTCTGCTGTGTGATTGAGAGAGCCAGGTAAAGCAAGAGCTCCTTCCTCCCCAAGGGAGGAGTCTCAACCAATGGAGAAAATAGAGGCTTTGCTCTGTAGCTTCTGTGTGATTGAGCAACCCTGGCAAAGCAAGCTGTGACACAGAGGGAAGGAAGAGAGAGGGAGAAGAAAGCAGACTTGCTTGCGGGCGTAATAGGAAGCCTCTGGGGGCCTAATCCGGCCCCCAGGCTGCATATTTGGCACCCCTCATCTAAAGTATAACCCTTTCCTGAAAAAATAAGGGAGATGCACATAATAGCAGTCACTGTAAAATGGGATTAGGGTTGCCAGCTTCAGGTGAGGGCACCTGGTGATCTCCCATTATTACAACTGATCTCTATTACAACTGACCAAGATTAGCTCCCCTAGAAAATGGCTGCTTTAGAGGGTGGAATCTATGGTATTATATCCCAAATCACACCTGTCCCAGGTTCCATCCTCAAAATCTCCAGGTATTTCCCAATTCAGAGCTGGCAACCTTAGATGGGATACTATTTCTCTCTCCGTGGAGTCCCATTTTCAGAGCAGAAGTTTAAAAATGAATCCTTACCCGACTACAGGGGTGGAATTCTAACAGGAGCTCCTTTGCATATTAGGCCACACACCTCTGATATAGCCAATCCTCCAGGAGCTTACATGGCTCTTTTTTGTAAGCTCTTGGAGGATTGGCTACATCAGGGGGCGTGGCCTAATATGCAAAGGAGCTCCTGCTAGAATTCCACCACTGCCCAACTGTCTTCCACTGCATGCCTGAGGATTTTTCGCATAGCTCAGCAGGACAGAACAACTGAAGTGAGTTCCAATAGCTCCAGTGACTGTTTGGTATCATGATATACTGGGAGGAGATCATGGAACCATGTGTAAATAGGAGTGTCTCAAGAGGATAGGATTGCCAAGTCCCCTGCTTCTCAGAGCGGGGGACTTTTGTGCACGTGCCACAATAATGTCACCTGGAAGTGATGTCATCGCGTCAGTGACGCTGCGTGTGGCTGCTCTAGGAATTTCTAGGGAAACCCTATAGTTTTCCTGGATGCTCTAGCCATTTGGGAAGGGGAAATGATATGGTACCTATTATACCATAGAGTTCTCCTAAATCGCTAGAGCGTCCAGAAAAACCACAGAGTTTTCCCAGAAATGCTTAGAGTGGCTGCTGCGCGCCAGTGCTGGCGTGATGATGTCACTTTCAGGTGATGTCATTGTGCCAGCAATGTAGGGGGAGGTTCCCCCTGCTGGCCCAATGTGGGCCGGCGGGTTGGGAACCTCATGGGCGGTGGAACCCCCACCCTGACCGGGAGCTTGGCAGCCCTATGAGAGGAAGTTTGAAACAAATTAAGCTGCAATTGGGGACTGGTTTGCCCAGAGGAGCTTTTTGTGGAAAGAACTCAGAAGAGAGGAGAATTCAGGAGAGGTTAAAGTGGAGTTTTCGGTAGGCAGGATCGACTCTCAGAAAGCAGAAGTGAATATGCAGAGCTGAGATGTAACATTTTGAGACTAGGCTGATGCAGTCTGTAGTCACAAGAAGATAACAAATATACGTAGCTGCTCCGAGGGATTTCAGAGAGGCTCAAAAAATGGCCAGCCTTTGTACAGTCTGACTTTAGTTGTTACATTGTGTTTACATTCTGCTAAGCTGCACCTATCGATATTTGTCCACTGAGATGTGGACTTGAAGTCCTGAGATCCCTAATTTTTAATGTGGGTCTTCCTCTTCTTACATTCTCTTACCACAAACCAGAGGAGCTTAAAGAAGGTAATCTGAAAAATTTCCTTTCTCCTTAAGACTGTGCAGAGTAGGTTGTCAGTCATATATTTTTTTAATTGTCAGAAAACTGAGAAACTTGTTGCACTGATTTTTAAAAACTGTATATGATGACAAGTTGTGGTCAACTCTGATAAATATGCAATTAATACATGGCAGAAACAAAACATGTGTGTAATGGGATATCAGTGCTTGTTTACCGAATCACAGGGGTGGAATTCTAGCAGGAGCTCCTTTGCATATTAGGCCACACACCCCTGATGTAGCCAATCCTCCAAGAGCTTACAGGGCTCTTATTCCAGGGTCTACTGTAAGCTTTTGGAGGATTGGCTACATCAGGGGTGTGTGGCCTAATATGCAAAGGAGTTCCTGCTAGAATTCCACCCCTGCCATGAATTGTAACATATTTGCGCAGTATAGGAACTAATCAGCAGCATCAATACCTCAGACTAGCCCCAGTTTGCCAGAGCTTGGAATGGGGGTGGCCAAACTGTGGCTTGGCAGATACATGTGCTTCTGTCACACATATTGTGTGGCTCTCAAAGCCCCCCACCCCACCCAGTCAGCCAGCCTGGAGAAGGCATTTCTCTGTCTTTAAATCACTTCGCCAAGTCAAGCCAGCCAGCAGGTTGGAGGATACATTTAAAGTTGTTTACTTTCTACCTCTCCGCTCCCTCTTCTCTCCCCATCTATTTTCCTTCCTTCCTTCCTTCCTTCCTTCCTTCCTTCCTTCCTTCCTTCCTTCCTTCCTTCCTTCCTTCCTTCCTTCCTTCCTTCCTTCCTTCCTTCCTTCCTTCCTTCCTTCCTTCCTTCCTTCTCTCAAACATCTGCCATTTCTGTCTTGTGGCTCTCAAGCATCTTATGTTAATTCTATGTGGCTCTTATGTCAAGCAAGTTTGGCCACCCCTGGCTTGGAAGCTAAGCAGGGTTGACCCTGGTTAGTATTTAGATGGGAGACCACCAAAAAATCCATGTTTACTGTGCAGAGAAAGACAAATGCCAAACCACCTCTGCTCTTCTCTTGCCTTGAAAAACCCATGAGGGGTCACCATAAGGCACTTGTGACTCTTAATTATTGTCCGGACCTGGATGTAGAGTTGACAGCCTCCATGTGGGGCTTGGAGACATCTTGGAATCATGGCTAACCTCCACAGTACAAAGGTAATGTCCCCTGGAGAAAATGGCTACTTTGGAGGGTGGTCTCTGTGGCATTGTACCCAGTTGAGGCCCCCTGCCCCTCTCAGGCTCTGCCCCCAAATCTCCAGGGATTTCCCAACTCAGAGCTAGTAACCCTACCTGGATTGCCCAGGCCAGTGCAGCCTCACCAAATCTTCAAAGGTAACCAAAGTCAGCTATGGTTAGTTCTTGGATGGGAGACCACAAAGGAATGGGTTTTGCCTGACTCTTCTGGTAGGAGAGAGACAGAGGGGGGAAAAAACCTTTTTGCAAATAAAAGCTGTTTTCATTTCCTCGCTAGATGTCAGCTTCTCCACAGGTGTGAATTGATCATCATTGTCTGGCCAGGAAGGTCATTAGCATTTCTAAAGGGTCGTTGGGTGACTATGCTAAAAGAGGAAACTTTTTTTTAAATGAAGCAGACAATTTTGAACAATCCAAACTCCAAAGTACTCCGCAAGTAAAGTTAATATGATGTTTCCTATAAATATTTGTTTGCAAGCCCTGTCTTGGAATAGACACACATTGGTTACTCAGCCGAAACAAAACAAGAGCAGCTTCTCCATTCCTTTGAATAGTCCAGTCTGTTTAGCAGGTTTCCTCAGAAGCAAGCTTTACCATGATAAACTACCCCCGCAAGAAAAATTCCTGGCTACCAACAGGTTTCAGACAAGCCCTTCAAGAGTAACTGTTGTTATCCATTCACCCTGAACCTCATAACTGAGGGGTGTCTCTTAAACAGAATAACATGACTCTAGATTTGGGTTTACCAACTCCTGGTTGGAAAATTAGGGTTTTGAGTGGAGATGGACATCTGCAAGGGCCTACTGTAAGCTCTTGGAAGATCGGCTACATCAGGGGGTGTGGCCTAATATGCAAAGGAGCTACTGCTACAAAAAAAGCCCTGATGATGCCATAGAATCCACCCTCTCAAGTAGACATTTTCCTCCAGGTGGACAAATCTCCATTGTCTGGTGATCAGTTTGTCATTCCAGGAGATCTTTGGGTCTCCCCTGGAGGTTGGCAACCCTACAAGATGATTACTATTGTGAAAAGTTGCTGCTTGTTATATAATGATTTCCTTTGCATGTTTGGTATTGGACATTTTTTAATTGATAAACTGTCCCCGGCATCTCATTCCTCTGGCACCTTTCACATCTACTGTATTGGGAGGAAAAAAAGGTAAAAGTCAACCTAATTCGCTTTCACATCTGTGTGGAGGGAAGATAAAAACCAATAGTCCTGTGGCACTTTCTATCTATCTATCTATCTATCTATCTATCTATCTATCTATCTATCTATCTATCTATCTATCTATCTATCTATCTATCTATCTATCTATCTATCTATCTATCATCTATCATCTATCATCTATCATCTATCATCTATCATCTATCATCTATCATCTATCATCTATCATCTATCATCTATCTATCATCTATCCATCATCCATCCATCCATCTTCCATCTATATATAGATAGATAGATAGATGATATAAAAAATCTACCATGTACTTCCAGGGAGCATATAAAAATCTTCCAGGGAGCATATATAAAAATCTACCATGTACTTCCAGGGAGCAGCGCCTGCTTTGTCATTTGTGTAGAAGCTTAAGCTAGAATAAAACCTTAGACTTGAAGGGGCTGCTAGGCTCCTGTTTAATTTTGTTTCGACAGACTAACATGGCTCCCCCTCTGGAATGATTACAGTTTGACAATCACTGTCCTTTTCCCTTGTCCTTCCTTGCTTGCATGTTGTGTCTTTCACGTTATAGAAGAGGAAGAATTCACTGGATCCGGTCAGCAGGTCTTTGTTGGTAGGTAGCCATTTTGAGATAGACCACAAATCTGCCATTGAGTCATAGTTGGGCTGCCTTGTATTTTATCTGAGATGCCTTCATCCTGGGCTTCATTCCCAAGTATCTCTTTAATCTTCTTCGTGGTCTCTGTGCAGTCCCACACATGGGTCTTGCCGCAGGCAATGGATCCACACCTCGGAGCTCCAATAGCTCGTCTATAACATCTCTTGGCGCGCCCTCCTCCCGCTCTGGGGAGCAGGCAGCGACCGCGCATGCCTGGAACGGGGGGAGAGCGCCCATTCCACTCAGTTTCTTTCCTACCACCGCCCGGACAACACCTTCCTCGCTGCGTTCCTCCTTAGCTCGTCTGTTACCTCATCCGTTACCTCATCCTTTTTCCTTCACCTGGTATCGTATTTCTTTCTTTTATCTTCGCTTCGTCCCGGAAAACAAACAAACAAAAAAAAACCCGTTCTGCGCTGCCTTTCCCCTTTTCTCCCTTCCCCCCCCCCTTGTCCGGAGCGCATGGAAGGGAAAGTTACCTTCAAAAAGTGCACGCGCTGTGGGACCAAAATCCCTACTTCAGACGGCCACAGCCTCTGCCTTTTCTGCTTGGGGGAATCTCACCGAGTTGACTCCTGCCCTCATTGTGCGAAATTCGGAAAGCAGGCCCGGAAAAACCGTGCGGCAAGGCTCCGGAGTTTCCTCATTGAGTTGTCCTTAAGGGCCATGCCCGCATCGGCCTCGCCGCCTCCCCAACAAAAAGCGGGAGATTCGGCTTCTACGGACGTGTCTCTCTCCAAACAGAAACACAAGTCCGATAAAAAGTCTTCGAAGCACGCCGAGACCGGCCATAAGGCTCCGAAGAAATCGCGCCATTTGGAATCTACGGATCCGGCACACAAAAAATCTCGTCATTCCGGATCGGCCGATTCGGCTCCGAGGAAACTCCACGCGCATTCGGCTCCCAAGAAGCCTCAGGCTCCAATCTCGACATCGACGTCTATGGATCCGTCGACTCCGTCGGACGTCATCACAGACATGCCCCAACTGACGCCTCACACATCCACAGCAGTGGAGGTTATACCAGTCCACTCTCGTTCGCCTTTGGTGCACAGCGTGGTCCCGACCGACTTTCTTGAACCCGATCTCACCACCGAGTCTACCCAGACCTACCTTAAACCTCCGCTTCGAATCGGATCCTTCCGAGACATCGGGATTTCTCCCCTGTATAAGGACGTCCGAGACATCGGGATTTCTCCCCTGTACAAGGACTCGGCCGCTCAGGCCTCAAACAAGGGTCGTTCTCGTTCACCCTCACGTCGAGTCCAATCCCGCTCGCCGCTCCTCAGGGACCGCTCCAGATCACCACGTCGGCGCCGAGACTCCGACTCCTCGGATTATTATCGCGACTACTATGCCACTTCCAGATACAACCGGCACTCCTCTCGTTTCCATCGCCCTTCTCGGTCTCCATCTCTGGAGGCTTCGGGTTATTCCCCGTACCGTTACGAGGACTCTCCTCCCCGTGATCGACTCCGTGACTTCTCCCGACAACTCCGCGATTCTCCACGGGCTCGTGGTTTCGACCGAGACCTCTCTTCTCCTCGACCCCGTGAGTACTCTCGAGATCGGACCCGAGAGCCACGCCCCCGTGGGTTCGATCGTGCCTTCTCTTCTCCGCCCCGTGATCAAGATCGGACCCGAGAACATGCCTATCCTTGGGATCGGATCCGAGAGCCTGATTACTCTCGCTATTCCCCTCGACTCCGGGATAGGCTTCGGGAATGCATACGTCACTCCGATCTACAGCGATCCCAGGACCGCTACCAGGCAGAGGACGCTAGACCGCGCACTCCATCAGCCTCGGCCTCGGTTGCTCCTCCGGTCTCCACTCCTACACACCAACCTGCTCAGACGGTGAAATCTAAGACGGTTCCTTCGGACCCGATCCGGCCTCCACCTCCTCCTTCGGGTGAGGACTCCCGCTCCGAACCTGAATCGTCAGCATCGTCAGACTCCGAGGACCGCCCTGACTCGGTAGCCTCGGACTCGGTACCACAGCCCCGACTCTCTCCATCTGATGCGTCCAAGGCTTATCTCCATCTAATTACCACCATGGCCGAAGCCCTCAACATTACTCTTCCATCGGACTCACCTAAGGTCTCTGACGTTGTACACGACCTCGTGCAAACGGACTTTCCACCTGGTTCGCTGCTTCCTATGCTTCCGGTGCACCTCGAAGGCCTCCGCGAAACCTGGGACAAACCTGCCTCGGTCCCACCAACCGCAAAACGCTTTGACTCTCTCTACAGAGTTCACGCTCCTGAGGCTAAATTTCTTGCCTCTCATCCGGCACCCAACTCTATTATCGTGCACTCAGCCACTAAGGCTAAACCATCCAGACATCCAACACCTCCTGACCGTGAGGGAAGGAAATTAGACACCCTGGCAAGGAAGATTTTCAGCCTTGCCTCCACAAATTCTAAACTGAACAATTACTTAGCCTACTTTTCGGCTTATGTCTTCAACTTGGCCAACCAATTTACGCCTCTTATTGCCGCCCTTCCTGAACCCTCCCAAAGGTCGGCCTCCGGCTTGGTATCAGAGCTGTCCAGAGTGTCGAAGCAACAGATCAACACCATACGCCATGCTGTCTCCTGCTCTTCCAGGGTCTTTGCGTCCTCTGTTGCCCTACGTCGCCACGCCTGGCTGAGGTCCACAAATTTACAACCGGACATTAAACAAAAGATCGAAGACCTCCCCTTCGATGGCCTCGGCCTTTTCCATGCTTCTACTGACGAGTTCCTAGCCTCGGTGGACGACGGCCGCAAGCGTGCTAAGCGCTTGGGAGTTTCCCAACCGTTCTCCCAGCATTCCAACTGTGCAAAGCCCTGGAGACCATCATTTCAAAGACGTCAAAGGTCACCTAAGCGAACTGACTTCTGGAAGAGAAAGACTGGCCAGCAGAAACCTCAGTTTCAACAAAGGCCGCGGTCACAACAGCCTAAAAAATCCTCCCTGCCTTCCAAACAGTCTCTTTGACTTCCCCGAACCGTTTTTCCACACACGTCTGTCACCATTCCTTCCCACTTGGAACTCGATAACAACCGACTCCTGGGTGCTGACCATCGTGCGTCTAGGTTACGCAATCGAGTTCATTTCTCCACCTCACCACCACTATTTCATAGCTACCCCTCCGTCTTCTCTCCTCCGTCAGGAGATTCTGGACTTGCTCCACAAGAAAGCCATAGAGCCTGTCCCCCCCCTACATCGGGGGACAGGCTTCTATTCAAGATACTTCCTAGTTCCCAAGAGGGATGGAGGAAGGCGTCCCATTCTAGATCTAAGGAAGCTCAACAAGCACATCGCATACAGGAAGTTCAGAATGATCTCCCTGCAATCCATCCTGCCCCTTATTCCCAGGAATTCCTGGATGGCTTCCCTAGACCTTCAGGACGCTTACTTCCATGTGACCATTCGACCTCAACATCGGAAGTATCTGCGATTTGCCATGGGGCGGGACCACTACCAATATGTGTCCCTACCTTTCGGCCTTTCCACTGCGCCGCGCGTGTTCACCAAGTGCATGGCGGTGGTGGCAGCTGCGCTTCGCACTCGGAACATCCCAGTCTTCCCATACATCGACGACTGGCTCCTTGTGGCCCCGACAAAACAGCAATTGGAGCACAACCTCGACACAGCTCTCACTCTTCTGAGCTCCCTGGGCCTTCGCGTGAATGCATCAAAATCGCACCTCACACCTACCCAGGACCTCAAGTTTATAGGCGCCATTCTCTGCACCTCCCTGCATCGAGCCTTTCTCCCCGAGGATCGGGCACACACTATCATTGCCCTAGCCAAGTCAGTTCAACAACAACCTCGTCAGTCTGCGTTCACAATCCAACGCCTACTGGGCCTTATGGCCGCTACGACATCTGTCCTTCATTTTGCCAGACTGCGAATGCGACAACTTCAGATCTGGTTTGTTCGAGCCTACAACCCCCGAACGCAACCACAAGCTGTTCTGCTCACTGTCCCACAGAAAGCGCTTCTATCTCTCACGTGGTGGACTGTACCCAACAATCTCCTCGAGGGCAAGCCGTTTCTACCGACTTCTCCGACGGCCACAATAACAACAGATGCCTCCAAGTGGGGATGGGGAGCCCACCTAGAGGACAAAACTGTCAGAGGGCTTTGGACGACCACCGAGAGCCTCATGCACATAAACTGCTTAGAACTGATCGCGGCGCACAGAGCTCTTCAATCATTTCTTCCACTAATAAGGGGCCAGCATGTTCAGATCTCTACGGACAATATGGCAACTGTTTATTACATAAACAAGCAAGGGGGCACCAGATCCCTCCGTCTCTGCCGTATAGCCGTACTGCTCTGGGAATGGTGTGTCAAGCACAACATATTCATGACTGCCATTCATCTTCCCGGTGTGGAGAATACTTTGGCCGACTCCCTCAGCAGGTTTCGCATAGACGACCACGAATGGTCCATCAATCCGATCTACCTTCGGCGCATCTTCCGTTGCTTCGGAACACCCAAGGTGGACGCCTTTGCATCCAGGGACAATGCCAAGTGTCCTCAGTTTTATTGCAGGCGGGGCAACGACGCATTTCTGCACAATTGGACAGGTCCCCTTCACTACTTCTTTCCACCAACCCCCCCTTCTGACACGTGTGTTGGTGAAAATAACTCGGGATGGCACAGACTGCATCCTCATTGCGCCATGGTGGCCTCGGCAACCGTGGTTCACGAGGCTGCTTCAACTGTCACGCCACACCTACTGCCGGCTTCCTCCTGCGAACGACCTCCTCTCTCAAGCCAACGGCCAGGTTCTTCATCACAACCCTTGAGTCCTGGCCCTGGCTGCCTGGAGAATACAGCCACCTTCCTCTCAACAGAGGTAGCCAATGTCATCCTCAACGCAAGAAAGCCTTCCACGAGACTTTCTTATCAGCGTAAATGGAAGCGTTTCTGTTCCTTTGCGACATCTTCTCATCTGCAGCCGGAAACGGCTCCACTTCCCCTAATCCTGGACTACCTGCTTTCTCTACAGAAATCGGGACTCTGTTATTCATCCGTGAAGGTTCACCTTTCTGCGGTTTCGGCTTTCCACAATCCGATTGATGGCAAGACTGTGTTCTCCCATCCTTTATCAAAGTCCTTTCTTAAGGGCATGTTGCACCTCAACCCACCTGTTAAGCCCTTTGTTCCGACTTGGAGTTTATCGTTAGTCCTTTCCTGCCTGATGAAAGCCCCCTTTGAGCCTATGGCTACCATAGACCTCAACCTTCTTTCCTGGAAGACAGCATTACTCGTAGCCCTTACCTCGGGCAAACGGGCAAGTGACTTATGCGCCTTCCGCTACGATCCTCCCTACACCATTTTCCACAAGGACAAAGTTGTTTTGCGACCAGACCCGGCGTTCCTGCCTAAGGTTGTCTCCCAGTTCCATCTAGCAACTTCTACTTCTCTACCAACCTTTTTCTCCAACCCATCCGACCAGGGTCAACGAGCCCTGCATTCCTTGGACGTTAGAAGGGCTTTATCCTTCTACCTTGACCGTACACAACCCTTCCGTAAGGACCCTAACCTGTTTGTGGCCTACGGAAACCCTCACAAGGGTCTTAAAATTTCTACCCAACGTCTGTCGAAGTGGGTAGTCAGTGCCATCAGGTTGTGCTACGAACTGGCTAAACAGCCTTTGCCCGAAGGCCTTAAGGCCCACTCTACTAGAGCGGTCTCGACGTCTTCGGCCTTTCTACAAGGCGTTCCTCTAGAGGACATTTGTGCGGCTGCATCCTGGTCCTCTCCATCCACGTTCGTCTCCCATTATGCGCTGGACGTTCGTGCGAGACGTGACACCTCCTTCGGTCAAGCGGTCCTCAGATCCATCTTCCACTGAAGCCAGGGGTGAGTGTATCCGCTTCCATTTTTACACTGCATACCATCTCACATGACGGTTGATTGCGTGATTGCATGTGATCTGATTGCTTCCTGTGACTAACTTTCTTCTTTACCAGCACCCTCCTCCAGGTCATCCAGCTGGCTAGTCACCCATGTGTGGGACTGCACAGAGACCACGAAGAAGATAAACAGGTTGCTTACCTGTAACTGATGATCTTCGAGTGGTCATCTGTGCAGTCACACACGCCCACCCAGCCTTCCCCGCTGCTGGCCTCTTGTACTTGTTGCTTAACCTTGTATAGTGTCACTGCCGGCGGCGGCTGGAAGAAACTGAGTGGAATGGGCGCTCTCCCCCCGCTCCAGGCATGCGCGGTCGCTGCCTGCTCCCCAGAGCGGGAGGAGGGCGCGCCAAGAGACGTTATAGACGAGCTATTGGAGCTCCGAGGTGTGGATCCGTTGCCTGCGGCAAGACCCATGTGTGTGACTGCACAGATGACCACTCGAAGATCATCAGTTACAGGTAAGCAACCTGTTTCTCTTCCTTGACTGTTGCCCTCCCAGCCTGCAACAATGTGTTCTCCTTTAATCTGTTTATGGTGACTGGTAGGGCTTCTTTTGTAGCAGAAACTCCTTCGGATATTAGGCCACACACCTCTGACGTAGCCAGTCCTCCTGGCTTACTCCACTAACAGCCCTGTAAACTCTTGGAGGATTGGCTACATCAGGGAGGTGTGGCCTAATATGCAAAGGAATGCCTGCTACAAAAAAAGCCCTAGCAGCTGCATTTCTTTTCTTCCAAATCTCCTATGCAGTACTTTTTGAAGATCTGTTAGACCTAAACTTCTGTTACTCATGACCAGGGATGGAATTGTAGCAGGAGCTCCTTTGCATATGAGGCCACACATCCCCAATGTAGCCAATCCTCCAAGAGCTTACCAAAAAGAGCCTTGTAAGCTCTTGGAGGATTGGCTACACCAGGGGTGTGTGGCCTCGTATGTAAAGAAGCTCCCGCTAGAATCTCACCCCTGCTCATGGCTTCCTCTGCTCTTGATGCATTTAGCAAAACTTCGTGATTTTCTATCAATAGACAGTAGAATGCATTGGAAATTTAGGCAGTCTTCCGTTTGGAGCTAATCGAATGTCAAATAAAGCTAGATAGCGAAAGCTGAAAGGTACCCCGTTGTGTGCAATGTGAGTTGTTGAAGAAGATAGACTAGACGGGCTCATGAAGGATCTAAGAATGGCGATGAAAGCAAATTATACCTAACTTTTCTCTCCAATGGGGACCTGAAGCAGCTTACATCATCCTCCTCTCCTCCGTTTTATCCTCACAATAACCCTGGGAGGTGGGTGAGGCTGAGACAGTGGGACCGGGCCAAGGTCAGCCGCAAGCTTCCATGGCAGAGTGGGTTTTCGAACCTGAGGCTCCCAGGCTGTAGTCCAGCACTTTAACCACTAGACTGCACTGGTCCTCTATGAACCTCTTCGTTCAGAGACAGCAGACTTCTGAATTCCAGATGTGGCAGGCAAAACAGCAAATGATGACTGCTTGCATACCTAGCTTGTGTCCAAGAGCATTGGACTGTCAGCTGCTGGAATAAGGTTCCCAGGTCCCTCTGGGCAACTGGTGGGGAAAGGGAAGTGAGTTGATCAGGATCTGGGAGTTTCTTTGTGTGTTTCATCAGTGTGCTGCCAATGTGACCTATGGGGATGTAGGGGATGTTAGGGTGACATTCCAGTTTCAAGGGGGAAACTCTATGGTAGAATTAGCTTCTACCATTGAGGTTTGGCCCAAAAATCAGAGTGTCAACCCGACATGCCTTTGGCACTTCCGGGTCATGCTGAATTCGTGTAGGCACGCCACTGAAATGTTGCGTATTTCTCTCTTGTTGGGGGGGGGATTTCTCCCCCACTAGCCAGCTGATTGGTAGCAGAGAGATGGGGTCTGGCATTGGGGGACCTCTGCCCCTACCAGGGGGTCTGGTATCCCCATGCTGGAATTAGAGATGGGCCTTGAGTTTGGTCCAACAAGGCAGCTCTTCTGTCCCTCGGCTTCCTGGTTTCGCTAAATGGCACCAAGGGAAAGAAGCTGGTGGAATTCTAGGAGCTCCTTTGCATATTAGTCCACACGCCCCCTGATGTAGCCAATCCTCCAAGAGCTTACAAGGCTCTTTTTGTAAGCTCCTGGAGGATTGGCTGCATCAGGGGTGTGTGGCATAATATGCAAAGGAGCTTCTGCTAGAATTCCACCCCTAGAAAAAAGCAAAGTAGGAACCATGCCATAACTGTGGTTCTGCAGCCTAGGCTCCATGGAAAGATACGGGTCTACCAAAACGAGGAGCACTGTGATATATTGTAGAACAGAAGAAGCATTCGATGTGCTGAAAAACGTCAAGCAACCCTTGCCAACTTAATCCAGCAGACCTACCTATTTTGTTCAATGACCGGTTTTAAGTATCTTTCTGCCTCTCAGCTGGCTTCCGTAGAAGTATGCGCCTCTGTCGCAGGAAATCGCGCAACAGCCACTTACCGTGTTATGCCCGGTGTCCCAGTGCCTGCTACAGTGCAGTAGCAGCCCCTTATGAAGAGGTGGTGAGATACCAAAGACAGCCTGGGGATCGGAACAGATTAATCGTCCTAGTGGGTAAGTTGCATTGGCTTCTAACTGCAGAATAAGGACAAGGGGTGGAATTCTAGCAGGAGCTCATTTGCATATTAGGCCACACAACCCTGATGTAGCCAATCCTCCAAGAGCTTACAAGGCTCTTTTTTCAAAGTTCTTGGAAGATTGACTTCATCAGGGGGTGTGGCCCAATATGCAAAGGAACTTCTGCTAGAATTCCGCCCCTGAACACAAATCATAAAAATGTGTAACATTTAATATAAAGCATACACATAAATGAATTTTACAACATATTGTCTGAATATCAGACTGCGTAAAATCTGCAAACCATATACAATTTCACATATACCTTTGATGGACTTCCAGTCACCACAATAACCATATGCGTTTCGGCCCCTAAAAACCTTCCTCAGTGGTCAAGCTATAAAATGTACAAAGGAACACATCCAGGAATAAAAATGATAGAAAGTCAGATGTTGCTTCTTATGTGATGTGTGGTTACTTAAAATTATATAAAATAAGTCATAACAGGATAGTCCTGAAAACTTCACCCACACTTTTGCAACCTTTGCAACTTTTGATGGTGTTACCTCACATCCAGTGATATTAGATACTCTGTGCCAGAGAACCATAAAGATGACTATTCTGATGTGTCCATGAAGTTTAAGTTACAAATATAACACCATGAACCAGGGGCTTGTAGCATTCACACAGAAATGATCTATGCTTCTCTTGAAATACTCAGGTCCTTCAGGTGTTGGAGTAAACGAACTACGGCGGCAGCTTATTGGCACAAACCCTCATCAGTTCCAAAGTGCAGTCCCACGTATGTAACCTCTTATTTTTCTAGTAGCAGCAGGAGGAGAGGGCAAGCGACAGAGCCGAACCATTTGATGGATCTTGATAGTAATTCCTTGCAGTAGGGCTGCCAAGCCCCCGGTCTGGGCGGGGAATTCCCCACCCGGGAGGTTCCCAACCCGCCAGCCCATGTTACCTCCCCCTACATTGCTGGTGCAATGACATCATCTGGAGATGGCGTCATCAAAATGGCGGCGGCCATGCGGGGCTGCTCTATGCATTTCCAGGAAAACTATGGTTTTCCCGGATGCTCCAGCCATTTGGGAGGGAAAACTCTATGGTACAATAGGTACCATTGAGTTTTTACCTCCCAAATGGCTAGAGCATCCAGGAAAACCATAGAGTTTTCCCGAAACCGCCTAGAGCAGCCCCACACGGGTGCCGCTATTTTGATGACATCACTTCTGGGTGACATCATCACACCGCATGCTCACTTCGCGCACGTGAAAGTCCTCTGCTCCGGAAAGCTGGGGACTTGGCAGCCCTATCTTGCAGTTAAGTTGTCTCCTGCACAGAACTTGAGAGGGGGAAGAAATCATGTGGGCCTTTCAAGACTAGGGATGCTAGCCTCCAGGAGGGACAGGCAATGGAAGTTAAACAACTACTGTGATGATAAACAAAGTTTATAGTAACCATTTAAAAACCTTCATATATTTCAATGTTCATATATTTCAACCTTCATATATTTCAAAGTTTATAGTAACCATTTAAAAACCTTCATATATTTCAATGCTCCACATTTCAAATTTTACATGCTTCATATTGTAATAAAAATAATTGGTTTCGACCGGGCACTCCAGACTTTGGGGACAATACGTTTTAGCCAAACTAATTTTTAATCTTAATTCCTTGCCTTCACCAGCAACGGTTACCAAGTTTAAAAGAACCTGGTCTTCTATTTTAAATTATTTGGCAAAGAACAGAGAAATTCCAAAAGAACTTAATACCTTTTATATTTAATTTAAGCTCTTTTGCTGCTTTATTGATGCTTTTGCATCACTGTTTTAATTTTTGAGTAAATGTAATTAAAAAAAAAAAAAAGAGTGTAGGCACTGCCCAGTTCCGCCACTGTCATCTCCCCAGGTCTGCACAGACCCAGGAAGGTGAGAGCGACACAGCGGCACAGTGGGAGGGGGTGGCCCTTGAGGTGGAACTTCATGAGGGGGCCAAAAGTAGGTTATGTTGGCAGAGTAATTAACACAGCAACAGTGCACAACCTGATTAAAGAGTAGATAAAGGTTTATTTAGGAATTAATATACTTGATAGGAAAGAGGGGAGACAGAGATAGGTTCCTAACTACATCTCTAGCTGAGAGAGAGGGTAAGACTGAGTACGGCACTTCTGAGAAGAAGGCGGAAATTGCCCTGAGGGTAGAAATCTGAAGACAGACAAGGAATGACCTTAACAGGAGAGAAGGTACTGATGACCTCACAATCCTAATGGTCTCCTTGCTGACCCCTGCAGGGTCTTCTCTTCTTTGTACCCCAGAAATTGCCTTTTCCAACAGGTTACAACTTGATGGCTATTAATTATTAATTGTGAACGTAGATCTTCATGAGCCTCAGACCGAGTACTACTGGACTCAACTGTAATCTGGGAATCCAATTATTTAATTAATTAATTCTTTTATTAATCCAAGACAGGTGAAGCCAAAGTTACAGGATTCATTAGAAGTACTTGTGTCCTTGTTTCTGCTACAGTCCATGGTTGCATTTCTCAGATCTTCTTGAAAAAGATTGTAGTGACAGAGAAGGGACCGAAAGATCATCTTTGCATACCTTGTCTTTGTCAATTGCATTTTTTTTTTGCCATTTCTGAGGGTCTTCTGACTTTGGGGGGTGGCTTTTTGGGTGGAATGTAGAACTGACTGGGGTAGAAAAGGAGACGTTTCCCACCAGGGCTTTTGACACAGGCTGTATGCTTATGATTTGCCACAAAGTTCTATCCTAATATTAATGTATGGATGAATTAAAATGCTTTCAGTAAAGCTAGCCTTCCTTTAAACAGATACAACTCGGGCTCAGAAGAGCTATGAAGAGAACGGTAGAGAATATCACTATGTATCGAGGGAGACATTTGAAAACATGGTGTATACTCACAGGTAGCTCTTGGACTCCTATTGGTTTTTTCTTATTTCCTTAAATCTTCCTTTTTTAATTCGAGGAGACATGATCCATGTGGCCACACACTGGGATTGCAGGGTCACACTTAACCACCACACCAAACTGGAGAGCCAGTTTTACCTGGAGCCAGTCTTACCTGGGAGAACCGGGTTTGATTCCCCACTCCTCCACTTGCAGCTGCTGGAATGGCCTTGGGTCAGCCATAGCTCTGGCAGAGGTTGTCCTTGAAAGGGCAGCTTCTGCGAGAGCCCTCTCAGCCCCACCCACCTCACAGGGTGTCTGTTGTGGGAGGAGAAGATATAGTAAGCCACTCTGAGTCTCTGATTCAGAGAAAAGGGTGGGGTATAAATCTGCAGTCTTCTTCACTGGTTAGGTGTTGATTACTACTGATAATTTCCTATTTAACACAAGAGTCATGGTAACATTTCTACTGGTATTCCACTAATGTTTACTGATATGTATTTCCAAACATGTCACGGAACTATACCACGAATCTGCGGACCAACTGCCTTATTGTTTTCACTCTCATCAAGGATCACATAAAGAGCTTTTGTATCCTAATGTTTGCTGATTTTTAAAGTCCCTTTTTGAAGTCCCTTTAGATTTGACAGCTAAAGCAAACAAACTCCTGTGGATTGCAACACCTATTCATTCTCCTCTAGCTGGGACAAGGTGGAAATGAAGTCCCATAACTGCTGCATAGTTTTATCATCATTGTTGTGTATGTGGACTAATGTGTATGTTCCTCACTAGTGTTCCCACCTGGTTCATTGGAGCCTGGAGGACTGAGCTTTGGGACTCTAGAACAATGAGCAGTAGGATCCAAATCCCTACTGCCCTGGTCCAATCAGAAGCCCCCTCCTGGTCCAAACGATCCAATGGCATTCTAGTGCAGGAGCCCAGGACTGTATATAGTTGGCCAGTCTTCTTTAGCTATTAGTTACCATGCTGTAACTCAATAAAGAGCTATGATCACTGCAACCGCGTCTCCTCTATGCATTGAACCCACTATATTATAATCATCATGGAACATAAATACCTTACATAAAAACATAAGAGAAACCATGTTGGATCAGGCCAATGGTCCATCCAGTCCAACACTCTGTGTCACGTAAGAACATAAGAGAAGCCATGTTGGATCAGGCCAATAGCCCATCCGGTCCAACACTCTGTCACGTAAGAACATAGGAGAAGCCATGTTGGATCAGGCCAATGGCCCATCCGGTCCAACACTCTGTGTCACATAAGAACATAAGAGAAGCCATGTTGGATCAGGCCAATGGCCCATCTGGTACAACACTCTGTGTCACATAAGAACATAAGAGAAGCCATGTTGGATCAGGCCAATGGCCCATCCAGTCCAACACTGTATGTCACACAGCGGCCAAAAAACCCAAGTGCCATCAGGAGCTCCACCAGTGGGGCCATGACACTAGAAGCCCTCCCACTGTTGCCCCCTCACCAAGCAGCAAGAATATACAGCATCCCTGCCCCAGGCAGAGAGTTCCATCAATAATAGCCACTGATTGAGCTCTGCTCCGTATGCTTATTCAATCCCCTCTTGAAGCTGGCTATGCTTGTAGACAGCTTTAAGTTTCTTTAAAGAACATCATGAATTGTTAGCCTGTACTGTGTATTGTGCCCAAACCTGGACAACCCAAGTTAGCTTGACCTCAGATGTTAAGCAGGGTTGCCTCGGTTAGTACTTGGATGGAAAACCCCCAACAAATATCTGGATCACTATGCAGAAGCGTGGAATGGCAAACGACCTCTGAACATCTCTTGCCTTGAAAGCTATATGGGATTGTCACAAATTGGCGGAGATTTGACAGCTAAAGCAAACAAACTCCTGTGGATTGCAACACCTATTCATTCTCCTCTAGCTGGGACAAGGTGGAAATGTTGTCAGGCCTTGTGCATAACCAGTGTTATGTTACTTGAAGCAAGCCCTCTCACTTTACTCCTCTCCCTTTTGATCCTATTTGCAGAATGTTGGAGTACGGCGAATACAAAGGGAATCTCTATGGCACAAGCATCGATGCCGTGCGCACAGTGCAGGACGAAGGGAAGATCTGCATCGTTGATTTAGAGCCTCAGGTGAATGGGAAGCAGAAGAATTTGAATGCCTGAGTTAGGGTTGCCAATCCCCAGGTGGGGGCAGGGGATCCCCTGGTTTAGAGGCTCTCAGTCCGCTTCAAGGTCATCAGAAAGCAGAGGGAGGGGAGGGAAATGTCTGTCCCTATGGAGGCTTATTCCCATAGAAAATAATGGAGAATTGATCCGTGGGTATCTGGGGCTTTGGGGGGGGCTGTTTTTTGAGGTAGAGGCTCCAAAGTTTCAGTATAGTATCCAGCTCCTCTCCCCAAAATATCCCCCAACTTTCAAAAAGATTGGACCAGGGGGTCCTATTCTATGAGCTCCAAAAGAAAGTGCCCCTATCCTTCATTATTTCCTATGGAAGAAAGGCATTTAAAAGGTGTGCTGTCCCTTTAGATGTATGTGATGGCCAGAATTCCCTTTGGAGTTCAGTTATGCTTGTCACACCCTTGTCCTGGCTCCACCCCCAAAGTCTCCTGGCTCCACTTCCAAAGTCCCCAGAAATTTCTTGAATTGGACTTGGCAACCCTAGCCTGAGTTGTGGATTCAGCTGTTCTGCTACTGAAGGCTCATGAAACACGGAATAGTGTTCAAGCACTGGTAGTTAGAACAAATTGGTCCACGCTGGTGGTGAATAATATCGCAAAGACTCTGGGTGTAAATAGAATGTATCTTGCCCAATTTGTATTATATTAAATACAGCACTTAGCAGGGGTGGAATTCTAGCAGGAGCTTCTTTGCATATTAGGCCACACACCCCTGATGTAGCCAATCTCATCTCAAAATCTCATACGTTGGGCGCTACTGGACTAACTAGATTTGTTAGTTTGCATTATTCTTGCTTCTTTAAAAATAAACAAAAGTAAATGATGCTTCTTAAAAATATAACAAACTTGTTTTTAATAGGAATCGAACTGAGTCTGCGTAAGTGTTGCAAATTCAGTCCAGCAAGTTTAAATGGCTTCTTTCGTTTTTGTGGTCTTGTAGAATATTCAGCTGGCTCGCACTCACGAGCTGAAACCCTACATTGTATTTATTAAGCCGTCAAGTGTGAGTTGCATGAAGCAAACCCGGAAAAATGCCAGGATTATCACAGACTATTACGTGAACATGAAGTTTAAGGTGAGCATCAAAAGGGGCTATCATGGTGTGGCACTACTGGGGCCATAGCCAGCACATTGTTGTTGTTGGTCTACTTTTAATGTATTGTACCCTCTTGAATAGGAGCCCCGTGGCACAGAGTGGTAAAGCTGCAGTACTGCAGTCCAAGCTCTCTGCTCACGACCTGAGTTTGATCCTGTCAGAAGCTGGGTTCAGGTAGCTGGCTCAAGGTTGACTCAGCCTTTCATCCTTCCGAGGTCGGTCAAATGAGTACCCAGCTTGCTGGGGGGAAAGTGCAGATGACTGGGGAAGGCAACGGCAAACCACCTCATTAAAAAGACTGCCGTGAAAACGTGATGTGACGTCACCCCAGAGTCGGAAACGACTGGTGCTTGCACAGAGGACTACCTTTGCCTTTTTTATCATCTTGAATGCCCTGGCCTAGATGGCTTATGCTAATCTGATCTTGTCAGATCTCAGAAGCTAAGTACGGTCAGCCCTAGTTATTACTTGGATGGGTGACCACCAAGGAAGTTCAGGGTTTGCTACGCAGGCAATGGCAAACCACCTCAGAACATCTCTTGACTTGAAAACCCTACAAGGTTGCCATAAGTTGGCTGCAACCACCATCACCTTGTATTATTCATCTTCAGAACATCCCTGAAGTAGATTGTCAATTCCATTTCATCAATGTCTTAGTGTTTTTAAAATAGTGACTTTAATCTGTCTGAGTAACATTTAAGAGCTAACAGTTCAACTCAGTTTTATCAAAATCGATGCCCCCTGCACTAATTGCGAGGCAGGGTTTTTTTTCCACCCTTGATTTTTGTCTGCATCAAAACCAACAAGTTCCTCTTTGCCTAATTCTGGCAACCCTAGAGGTATGCAGAGGATCTAAGAATGTTTTTTTTTTTAGAATAAAAGCTTTTCGATATGTGTGAATGTATGGAAAAGATGCAGTCCTTCGCCCACCCTGCATGGTAATTCCCGCTCCACTTACCAAAATTCAGTTCTGTGTTAGACCCCTTAAAAGTGCACAGGACTGCTATCGGTTTTAGATCTCTGAAACACTCACCTGAAAGCAGTGTTCATGAAGAACAGCACCTCCACAATGGGGAATATTCACACCATTGCTACAAAGTGATCAAAAAATATCCTTCAAAATGTATACAAATCATAACCAGGTCCCCACTGGGAATGCTTCCGCCCTCACAAAGAGTGTATCGGTTTGAATGCCCCTTACATACTTTTCACAGCTGTTACATAAAGATTTGTCATTAACACACTGGACAAAGAGAACAAAGTTTGAATCCAGTGGTACTTTTAACAAAGTTTAATTCGGGCTACAAGTTTTTGGTGTGCATGCACACTTCTTCAGGTACAAATGGGGGACTTAAAACTGGTACCCGTTTGAAATTCTGGAATTACAGCTCATCTCCAGACTGTTCAGTTCCCCTGGAGAAGATGGACGCTCTGGATGGTGGATTTTGACATTGTACCCCACTGACAGGGCTGGCCCTAGACTGCCTGGGACCCTAGGCAAGGCTAACTTCTGGTGTCCCCCCCCCCACCCGCACTTATATCACCGAGTCACATGGGGTGCCCTATTTGACACCCCTAGAAGGCCGGCTCCCTAGGCAATCACCTACTTTGCCTAGTGGCAAGGGCTGACCCTGCCCACTGATGTCCCTGTCCTTCCAGGCTCCATCCCCAAACCTCCAGGAGTTTCCCAACCTGGATCTGGACCCCCTCCCCCCATTTCTTGCTGGTGGCGGGAAGGGGGACCTGGTAACCATCATTCCAATCCCCACTGTCAGAGCTTTCTGGGTGACCTTGGGCCAGTCACGCACTCAACTTCTCTTGCTGAATATATGATGTATTTGACAAAGGAAGGCTTCACTCTCAAAAGCTTATTCCCTAGAAATCTTGTTGGTTTTTATGGTGCTACTGGACTCTGTTTTACTGTAGGCCAGGGGTGGCCAAACTGTGGCTCGGGAGCCACATGTGGCTCTTTTGCACAGATTGTATGGCTCTCAAAGTCCCCATTGGCCGGCTTGGAGAAGGCATCTGTCTCTTTAAATCACTTCGCCAAGCCAGCCAGCAGCTTGGAGAAGGCATTTAAAGTTGTTCTCTTTCCACCTCTCTCTTGCTCCCTATTTGCTTTCTTTCCATTTTTCCTTCTTCCCTTCCCTCCTTGTGGCAAACATCTGACGATCATGTCTTGTGGCTCTCCAACTTCCGGCATTTATTCTATGTAGCTCTTCTATTAAGCAAGTTTGGCCACCCCTGCTGTGGACCAACATAGCTACCCACCTTAAACTGTTTCCCTCAGCCTCACTTACCCCCATAAGATTTTTCAGAGTACAAAATAAAGAGGGGAGACCCATAAATGCCAGCCTGAGACCCATAAATACCTATAAACCTGGAAGAACAGTGGGATAAAAAAAATAGGCAACAGAAAACGGGGATATGTCGGTAGACACCTTCAGTTTCTTATGGTTCTGTTCTCTACACTCAGGAAGAAGATCTGCAGGAAATGGAAGAGTCAGCTAAAAAGATGGAGGCTCAGTTTGGTCAGTTCTTTGACCACGTTATTGTGAATGATAACCTAGAGGAGGCCTGCATGCAGCTGCTGTCTGCTGTCCGCCGAGCACAAGACGAGCCTCAGTGGGTTCTTGCAACGTGGATATGCTCAGACAATCAGCCATAAATCTCAGGAGTAGCCCAGCTTCACAGAGATTATAGTTTCTGCTTCCCTGTAACCGTAATCCCAGGGCTTCTTTTTTTTTTGTAGCAGGAACTCCTTTGCATGTTACGCCACACACCCGATGTAGCCAATCCTCCAAGAGTTTACAGCAGGCCCTGTCATAAGAGCCTTGTAAGCTCTTGGAGGATTGGCTACGTAAGAGGGGTGGCCTAATATGCACAGGAGTTCCTGCTACAAAAAAAGCCCTGCATAATCCTAATGCTAGGGTTCAAAGATACATATATCTTTGCAGGGAATTTGGAGAGGATTAGGCAAACCGTCGTTGCAAGATGTAATTCTATTGTCTTCTGTGGCATTCCTGAGCATTGTATGTTCAGTTAACGTTTACTTTTATACAAAAAAAGATGGTTGCATTGTAGTCTGTCGGACTGTCATTTTGATTGTGAAGGAAAATAAAAGGGATCTATTTTGCTGAACCTGCCTGTGTGGGCCAGTTTCATTAATCCAACAAAACCATTTCCATGGCTTTAAATTTTGAAACGCTTTTGCAGCCTCTTTTCTAAGCCTACGAAAAATGAAGGACCCTGTTCAAAGTTGATTTTTTTTTTCTGAAGGGAAGATCACAAGACATTTGCACTATTTTTAAAAGAAATATGTCGTAAATATTTACAAGTTTAGAAATGAATGTATGAAGCTTATTGTTAGTTAAAAAGGGAAAGAAGGAAAAGCCGAACGAAGGATGCTAGTAGTTTCTCATTTTGAAAGATTAAAAAAATATGTTAACTGAGATTGATGGGAAGGTGGCACGGTCTAGCCCCATCTCTTCAGATCTTGGAAGGATTACTTGGCTGGAGACCACCAAGGAAGACTCTGCAGAGAAAGGCAATGGCAAACCTTAGCAGGGTCACCATAAGGCAATTGTGACTTGATAGCACTTACATATGTATTATACAGCTCCGTGGCACAGAGTGGTAAAGTTGCAGTACTGCAGTCCTAAGGTCTGCTCACGACCTGAGTTCGATCCCGGCGGAAGCTGGGTTTCAGGTAGCCGGCTCAAGGTTGACTCAGCCTTCCATCCTTCCGAGGTCGGTAAAATGAGTCCCCAGCTTGGTGGGGAAAGTGTAAATGACTGGGGAAGGCAATGGCAAACCACCCCGTAAAAAGTCTGCCGTGAAAATGTTGTGAAAGCAACGTCACCCCAGAGTCGGAAACGACTGGTGCTTGCACAGGGGACTACCTTTACCTTTAAGAGCCCGTGGCGCAGAGTGGCAAAGCTGCAGTACTGCAGTCTGAGCCCTCTGCTCACGACCCGAGTTTGATCGCAGTGGAAGCTGGTTCAGGTAGCTGGCTCAAGGTTGACTCAGCCTTCCATCCTTCCAAGGTTGGTAAAATGAGTCCCCAGCTTGCTGGGGGGAAAGTATAGATGACTGGGGAAGGCAATGGCAAACCACCCCGTAAAAAGTCTGCCGTGAAAACGACTGGTGCTTGCACTGGGGACTACCTTTACCTTTTTTTTTTACATATATATTAACTGAGATCACTTCCTTCTAATTGCTGGCTCTTTTACTTGCCATTGCTAGTGAGAAATAAAGTCTTTACTACTTCAATTAAAAGTCTTCACAGCATGAGTTATGGCTTGCCAGGATAGTCACGTAAGGGAAACTGGATTTTGTAATGTTTATCAATTGCAAGTCCAGCATATTCATATATCTTTGCTATTTCTCATACTAATCGTAATGGAGCAAAGAAATACACAGGGCACTGAAGCCCCCATCTCCTTTTAGTGACTTCTTTCCAGGCTTTCCAAGCATATTTTTCAGGTCCTCAGGTCTACAATGGTGCTTTCCCCAACACAAATCCACCAATGAAAGCTGTGACTGTCAAGAAGTTGAATTCTTTGCCCAGTCCTGAAGCCTGCTTTGGAGCTATCACACATCCAAAATACATTGTCCTATTATTATTAAGTGCAGCCAACTGCGTGCAGATTGCAAATTCCTGTTCACAGCCATGGTATACACATCTGTCCATGCAGTATAATGTGCCCAACTAGGATTTGGAAGCTTCACAAGTAATTTAGGAACATAAAAGGTTACCTAGGCTATCAGACCAGTGGTCCATCTAGCCTAGCATCTTGGTTCACACTATGGCCAACCATAATGTTACCTCCTGGTACCGGTATTCAAAGATTTACTACCGCTGGGTGTGGGAGTTTCCACAGTAGCCGCTAATGGGCCATGAATCCATCTAATCCAATTTAAGGCCATTTATGCTACCAGCCATGGTTGTATCCTGTTGTGGAGAGTTCAACGGATTCCTCATTGAATGATGATGCAGTTCTTCTCCTTTAGACCACCTACAATCTGTAGCTAGCTACACAACTTTTTCTCTCAAGATTCTTGTGTAAAATTGGGGAACAGAAGAAGACCCATAAAGCCATCATGAGCTTCAACATAAAGATGTTCCACATAGACAATAGTGCTGTTGCAAGTGTGTGAAGCCGCCAAGGTATTTTCAAGGGCTCCCATTCAGTCATCAGTCAGACATTTTTTATTTTATTTATACACTGATGTATAGCCCCCACTCCCCTGTACAACACAGCTCAGCAGGTAACATATTTCTAAATCACATTAAAAACAATCTTACAATAATCAATACAGTGACATATAAAAGGAGCACAGCATAGTGCCACTTCTCCAGGACATTAAATATTATGCAGGTATAAGGGAGTAACAGACAAAGAAGGGATGTCAGCCATAGTCGTGGCCGTCAATTGTTCTTACCCATAAACCTGGTGGAATATCTCAGTCTTGCAGGCCCCGTGGAATTGCCTCAAATCTTGCAGTGTCCCGCCTATATCCTGTGGCTAATAGCCACTGATGGACCTCCACTCTTAAGAAAATGAGAGAAGCCATGTTGGATCAGGCCAATGGCCCACCCAGTCCAACACTGTCACACAGTGACCAAAACCCAGGGGCCATCAGGAGGTCCACTAGCAGGGCCAGAACTCCAAAAACCTTTCCACTAATGTCCCCCAAGCATCAAGACAGAGCATCACTACCCCAGACAGAATATTGCCTCTATAATAGCCACTGTCACTGATGGACCTCTGGTCTTCAGAACATAAGAGAAGCCGTGTTGGATCAGGCCAATGGCCCATCTAGTCCAAAACTCTGTGTCACACAGTGGCCAAAACCCAGGGGCCATCAGGAGGTCCATCATTAGGACCAGAACTCCAAAAAGCCTTCCCACTGCTGTCCTCCAAGCTCCAAGAATACAGAGCATCACTGCCACAAACATAAAGCACTCAATCTCCTTGCAGCTAATAGCCACTGATAGACCTCTTCCATACGTCTACCCAATCCCCTCTTGAAGCTATCTCTGCTTGTAGCCATCACCATTTCCTATGAGTGCTGTATGAGACTGATGTTAACACAAAGTTCCAGACCCCTTGGCATCTTTTTGAGAGCCGGTTGGTGTAGTGGCTAAGTGCGTGGACTCTTATCTGGGAGAACCAGGTTTGATTCCCCACTCATCCACTTGCAGCTGCTGGAATGGCCTTGGGTCAGCCATAGCTGTCACAGAAGTTGTCCTTGAAAGGGCAGCTTCTGGGAAAGCTCTCTCAGCCCCACTTACCTCACAAGGGTGTCTGTTGTGGGGGAAGAAGATAAAGAAATTTGTGAGCTGCTCTGAGACTCTGATTCAGAGTGAAGGGTGGGGTATAAATCTACAGTCTTCTTTATCCATCCTAACCTGACGGCTCAGCAATTTCACCGAGTGTCCACAAGTTCTTGTATTGTGAGAAAGGGAGAAAAGGACTTCTTTCTCTACCTTCTCTATCCTATGCATAATAATCTTGTAAACCTTCATCATGTCGATGTTTCTCCAAGCTAAAGAAACCCAAGTGCTTTAAACTTCTTCAAAGGAAAAGTAATTCTTTCTCTCCCTCTCCAATCAGCTCTAGAAGGCCACCCCCACTTGCCCCGGGGGCCATACCCTGAGGAGGGAGTGGGCTTTCTCCCCCTTGGGGCCCTCCTGGATGGTGTTGAGAGCCAGTTTGGTGTAGTGGTTACGTGTGCGGACTCTTATCTGGGAGAACCAAGTTTGATTCCCCACGCCTCTGCTTGCACCTGCTGGAATGGCCTTGGGTCAGCCATAGCTCTCTTATCTGGGAGAACCGAGCTTGATTCCCCCCTCCTCCACTTGCAGCTGCTGGAATGGCCTTAGGTCAGCCATAGCTCTTGCAGGAGTTGTCCTTGAAAGGGCAGCTGCTGTGAAAACTCTCTCAGCTCCACCTACCTCACAGGATGTCTGTTGTGGGGGGGGGGGCCACGAGAAAGTAAAGGCAATTGTGACCGCTCTGAGATTCAGAGTATAGGGTGGGATATAAATCCAATATCTTCTCCTTCTCTGTCACATGCATAATAATCTTGTAAACCTCTATTACAGGAGTGGCCAAACTTGCTTAAACTGTCACATAGAATAAGCATCAGATGTCTGAGAGCCCCAAGACATGGACATCAGATGTTTGAGAGAAGGAAGGAAGGAAGGAAGGAAGGAAGGAAGGAAGGAAGGAAGGAAGGAAGGAAGGAAGGAAGGAAGGAAGGAAGGAAGGAAGGAAGGAAGGAAGGAAGGAAGGAAGGAAATCTGATGGAGAGAGGTGGGAAGAAAACAACTTTAACTTTAAATGCCTTCTCCTAGTCACCAGTTGGCTTGGCAAAGTGATTTAAAGAGATAAATGCCTTTTCCAATTTTGGCTGAAGGGATGATGAGAGCTTTGAGAGCCACACAATATGGAAGAGCCACATGTGGCTCCTGACCCTCAGTTTGGCCACCACTGCTCCATCATGTCACCCCTCAGTCGACGTTTCTCCAAGCTAACCAACCAGCTTCAAGCACTTTAAACTTCTTCATAGGAAGAGTAATGCTTTCTCTCCCTCCTCTATCCCATGATGCATAATAAACTGTAAACCTCCACCATGTCACCCCTCAGTCGACGTTTCTCCAAGCACTTTAAACTTCTTCCTAGGGAAAGTAATGCTTTCTCTCTCCCTCCCTCCTCTACCGCACGCATAACTTTGCAACGACTGCCGGCCAAGCTGCGCGGGCTCTTTGTCTCGCTCTCCCTCCAACGTCCCCTCAGCGAAGCGTGAGAGCGAAGGAGCCCCACGAAGCGGCGGTCCCCCGGGGCAACGGGATTGTGACGCCGGGGCCTGGAAGGGAGAAGCGAGCCAGAGAGCTCGGGGAGCCGGCAGCGGCCTCCCTCTCTCCCGCCTCGGCCCTGCGAGGAGCGTCGCGCCCCTCAGCGATGGAAGAGGAAGCTCCCGGCGGCCCTCCCCGCCATCCCCCCCCTCAGCGGAGATGAGCGCGCCAGGCTCGGCGCCCGAGATCCAGAAGGGCTCCCTGGAGCCTCCGCCCGCGGACATCCGGCGCCGGGGCAGCTGGAGGGACTCCCTCGCGTGGGCTTTCGGCGGCGACGGCGGCGCTGCCTCCACCAGCGGCTCCAGCACGTCGGAGCTGAGCTCGGAGCAGGAGTCGTCGGCCGTGTCGGCCTTGTCGCGCTTCTCCGTCACGACCCTGCTGGGCCTGTCCGCCGCCAGCGTCACCACCACGCCCGAGAAGCCCAAGGGGGAGAAGGCCCGCTCCCTCCTCAGGGTACTGCAGCCCTCCTCAGGCGGCCCCCTGGCGCTCAGCGGAGAGAGCGGGAAAGACGCTTCCCCCTCCCCAAAGATAGGCCCCTTCCCCAGACCCTGCCCCCAAATCTCCAGGAAGTTGCTGGCCTGGAGTTGGGAACCATACAGTGTCCTTTATTTCCCCCCCATAGCCCTCCTCCTGTTTAATAGTGTATTGTAAAGTGGCCAGGTTCCAGGGGGGGGACTTGAGATCTCCCCACTTCAGGCTACAGAAATAATTTATTATTTATTTTAAAAGACTCCGCAGTCTTGAGCTGAATTCAGCAGGAGCTCAGAGGAACGCAGCTCCTGAACCTCTAGCCGCTGAGCGCCCGGGTTGCACGCAAATGAGATATGCCACTGAGCTCTTGCACCTTTTCCCCTACAAAATGACCCCTGAAAAGACTTATTCCACTTCTGGGAAAAATAACTGCTTTGGAAGATGGATTGCATGGCATTGTACGCTGCCAAGATCTCATCTCCCCCAGACTCCACTCTCAAATCCAGGACCCGATCTGTATGTTTTTTGAGGAGGGGGCAAAATTAAAAAATGGCGCCGCCTTATGGGCCCCTTCTACTTTATGGGCCCATAGAATAGAATGGACTCCATACCCAATTTGGCACACACACACCCCCCAGTGGCGCCCAGGCAAGCACCCCCCTCTGCCCCCCCCCCCCAGATCCGGCTCCGCTCAGATCTCCAGGTATTTCTAAATCCAGAGTTGGCAACCTTCGCACATTGCCTTCCTGGCTAGCTGCAGAGAGAGACTCTATATCAGGGTTATAGGGGGCTTCAAGAGCAAGGCATGTGTATTTCCAGATACAAAAACCAGGTGTCACTAGCCATGTTTCAAATGGTGCTTTCACATACAATAAATAATGCACTTTCAATACACTTTATTTATTTATTTATTAAATTTATATTCCGCCCATTCCCCCATAGGGGCTCAGAGCGGAGTACATCAGCATAAATAATAATAAAATCACAGTAACATCACAATAAAAACCACTCGCAATATTTAGTAAAGTGCAACAGGATGGTCCAACAAGATGGTGTAGCAGGATGGTACAAGAATGGTACAGTAGGGGAGGCCAACCGATCTAATAGACACCTGTGCCTCATCCAAAAGCCTTGGAGAACTGGTCCATTTTACAGGCCCTATGAAAGGCTAACAAGCCAGGTAGGGCCCCGATACCCATAGGGAGCTGATTCCACCAGGTTGGAGACAGGACCTGGTCGAGGCAAGACGGGCATCTCTTGGGCTGGGGCTGGTCAAAAGATCTTGGGAGGCTGAACAAAGCGACCTCCAGGGCATATATGGGAGGAGATGGTCCGCAGGTATGTTGGTCCCAGGCTGTGTAAGACTAAGACATTTGCAAGCAGATCTTGCTTTTCACACAGTGAAATCCAGCTGCAAGGTGCATTGAAAGTGCATTATTTAGTGTGTGTAAAAGTGCCCAAAAGCGCCCTGCTGTCGGACTGGGGAGTTTAAATGGCCCAGGAGCAGGACAGTGTGTTGTTGGTGGGGGCACTGTGCTCCAACAGAGCACCTGTGGCTCTGAAATAGGGATGCCAGCCTCCAGCAATTTGTATTTTTGTAACTGTTCTTTGACCTCATTTTGTTTTCTTTGGGAACCCGTGGTTTCATATTGCAGTGCATATACTTTGTCATTAACTGCAGAATCTCAATTCCCTTTTATTTTATAGCTGTTGTTGAAAAACCAGAAGAGTCCTGAAAGCTCAGGATCTGAACTGATCACTGATGTTCATAATTTAGTTCCTTGTGGTGATGTGGTATGTATATTAAAAAAAAACCTTCACGTCTCTAAATTATGCTTTTATGACTGTAAAATGATCAGTAGTGCCACATCGTTGCCAGAGATTAATTGGTATTTGTTAGGATTCGTTCCATTTACTGCTTTATTTGTTGGAACAGCTACTGCGGATTTGCAAACACATTCTGTCGACTAATGGAAAAAGAAGATATTGGATGTATATCCTGCCTGTATTCTGAATCTCAGAGTGGTCACAGTCTCCTTTACCTTCCCCGCCCCCCACAACAGACACACTGTGAGGTAGGTGGGGCTGAGAGAGCTCTCACAGAAGCTGCCCTTCTGAGGACAGCTCCTACGAGAGCTAGGGCTGACCCAAAGCCATTCCAGCAGCTGCAGGTGGAGGAGTAGGGAATCAAACCCAGTTATCCCAGATAAGAGTCCGCGCATTTAACCACTACACCAAACTGGAGGGGGTGTGTGTGTGATTGTCCTGGAGACATCTTTATTTCTTTTGCTTGACTCTTTAAAGTTCCTTTAGTACGTTTTGACTAAAACCATAGTAGGATGCTGTTACAAGTCCACAAGTACTCATATCCTAGTCCCAAATGTACTGTGTTAGTCCATCAGCCTCTGATGCTGGTATAAATGAAGTGCACAGGCATCATTTCATACAAAAAGAGGTGCCGGAGCTCATTAGCACAACTCATTTGCATATGCCACACACACCCGACATCACCGGAAGGTGTACTAAATTGTATCAGCTCAGCATCTACCTTATCCCCATCATACTTTTAAAATTACTTTCTCCTATGTGGCCACAGTGGCACGATGAAGATTTCAATCTGTCTTCTTTAGATGTTTCGGTTATTTCCCCATTTTTTTGTGGAGAAAATATTAGAACGTTTGTAAAGTCTTAGCGTTCTGCAACGTTCTCCCAGGGGGTTTGAACAATAGAGCCCAGAAGCGTGGGGAGGGGGCAGTAAGAAAGAAAGAGCGCAATAAAATCTAGAGGTTCCAGAGCTCCGCTCCTGTGAGCTCCTGCCCAAAATGAGGCCTGACAGTGTCGGAGAAAGATAGTGGTTTGGGGCATTCGGATTCAGCAGTCACTATCCTAAATATTTATTTTAAAAAGGTAGTCCTCTGTACAAGCACCAGTCGTTTCCGACTCTGGGGTGATGTTGCTTTCACGGCAGACTTTTTACGGGGTGGTTTGCCATTGCCTTCCCCAGTCATCTACACTTTCCCCCAGCAATCTGGGGACTCATTTTCCCAGCCTCGGAAGGATGGAAGGCTGAGTCAACCTTGAGCCAGCTCCCTGAACCCAGCTCCTGTAGGGATTGAATTTAGGTCGTGAGCAGAGCTTGGACTGCAGTACCGCAGCTTACCTCTCTACACCAAAGGGCTCTTCAATATTTATTTGCTGGTCCTTAAATTCTGTAGCGCACCCACTTTTAGCTTCTTACACTGGTGTTATGTTAAACTAATGATCACAACATGCTGATAGTTAGAATGGTACCATGTGCTTTGCCTAAAGCCGCCAAAAATATTGCCACTGATTCCTCTGTTTAATGGTAGATGAGTCAGCTTTTGGAAATGCTTGAACACAGCAGGTAAGGATGTCCTTAAGCAGCCAACATATCTCTGACGCAGCAGCATGTCAAAGGACAGGATAGGTTAAAAGTTGACTAGGCCACATACTAACGGCTTGGATCCAGCCTCATTTGGGGCAGGAGCTCACAGGAGGGGAGCTTCGGAACCTCTACATTTTATTGTGCTCTTTTTTTTAATACTTAAATTTTATTAATTTTTAAAGAAAAACATATCAAATGAACAACAATCGTTTTCTTCACAGCAATTTACACTTCAAATTATCCATATAAGAGAAAGAAATAACAAGAAAAAACTAACATAGGAGCACTATCATCGTGTCCAGCATTAGCATTGATGATCAGATACAAAAGCAAATCGTATATTGACAACATAGAAAACAGATCCAAGTTGTCAGCCGTGTTGGTCTGAAGCAGTTGAACAAAGCAGGAGTCAAGTTTCACCTTTAAGACCAAGTTTTATTCAGAACGTAAGCTTTCTAAGCACACTTCATCAGATGAGGGGATCAGGTATTGAAGAAGAAGAAGATGATCAGGTATTGAAGAAGAAGATAATGATGAAGTGTGCTTAGAGTGCACACGAAAGCTTACGTTCAGAATAAAACTTGGTTGGTCTTAAAGGTGAAACTTGACTCCTACTTTGTTCAACATAGAAAACAGTATCAGTAATATGAGAAATTAAGATATTTCTGGGGAATATAAGACTGGAAATCTGTACAAGTGTTAATATAATCAAATTGTGCTCTTTCTTAATCCCTCCCCCCATCAAAGAAATACTTGCTTCTGGGCGCCATTGTTCAAACCACCCCCTGTGAGAATTTTGCCGAACTCCAAGATTTGACAAACTTTAATATTTTCCCTCAGATGAAATGGGGAAAGAACCAAAACATCTAAAGCAGACAGATGGACATCTTCCTCATGCCACTGTGGCCACCTAGAAGAGAGTAATTTAAAAAGTATGATGGGAGGAAGGTTTCATTATGACAATTCTAATTCAAGAAGCATTTTATGAACATACGAAGCTGCCTTATACTGAATCAGACCTTTGGTCCATCTAAGTCAGTATTGTCTACTCAGACTGGCAGCAGCTCTCCAGGGTCTCCAGCTGAGGTTTTTCAGCCTATTTGCCTGAACCCTTTTTAGTTGGAGGTGCCGGGGATTGAACCTGGGACCTTCTGCTTACCAAGTAGAGGTTCTACCACTGAGCCACCGTCCCTCCTCTAAATTTTCAGGTAGATGCTGAGCTGATATCATTGAGTCCACCTTCCAGTGATGTCAGGGGCGTGTGGCATAGGTAAACGAGTTATGCTAATGAGCTCCGGCACTTCTTTTGCTATGGAATGACCTCTGCTTGGATCTATTTCCAAGGATGCTCTCCACCCCCAGCCCAAATCCTCCCTCGAAATGCTGTTTCCTGTCACTTGGGGCTGCAGTGAGAGGGGAGTAAGTCACATACTGTGGGCACAAATCCTTCCGTCTGTGGAAACGTTCTTCCAAGCCAGTATTAAAGAACATGCTCCTTATTCTTGATTGGATGAGTCTGGATTGTGTGTGGAGGTTATATAGCAAGAAGGGTATGTGTGTGTGCGCGCGCACACGTGCTTGTTTGTTAAGTAGTGTCAATTTGCTTTTGACTTATGGCAGCTCTATAAATTAATTATTTCTAAAACATCCCATCATTTAACAGCCTTGCTCAAGTCTTGCAAACTGAGGGCCATTGATTCCCCACTCCTCCATTTGCAGCTGCTGGAATGGCCTTGGGTCAGCCATAGCTCTCACAGAGCTGTCCTTGAAAGGGCAGCTTCTCAGCCTCACCCACCTCACAGGGTGTCTGTTGGGAGGGAGGGGTGCGGAGAAGATAAAAGAGATTGTGAGCTGCTCTGAGATTCAGAGTGAAGGGGAGGTATAAATCCAAATCTTCTTTTTCTTCCTCGATGGAATCCATCCAGCTCATGTTAGGCCTTCCTCTTTCCCTGCTGCCTTCAGCTGTTCCTGGTATGATTGTCTTTCCCAGTGACTCCTGCCTTATGAACACATGAAGCTGCCTTCTGCTGAATCAGACCCTCAGTCCATCAAAGTCAGTATTGTCTGTTCAGACTGGCAGCTGCTCTCCAGGGTCTCCAGCTGAGGTTTTTCACGCCTACTTGCCTGAACCCTTTTTAATTGGAGATCCCAGGGATTGAACCTGGAACCTTCTGCTTACCAAGCAGATGCTCTACCACTGAGCCACTGTCCCTCCCTGTGGAATGCGGGCCTTCTCATGATGTGACCAAAGGACGATAGCCCCACTTTTTGGGGGGGGGGGGGCGGGCGTGTTGGCGATCCACAGTATCTGTAAAACTCTCCTCCAACACCCACATTTCAAATGATCAAATACATATATAGATGCATATAAAGAAAAGATGTCTGCTTGTACTTTAAGAACATAGTTTGGGTCCAGTGGCACCTTTAAGACCAACAAAGTTTTATTCTGGGTGTAAGCTTTTGTGTAAGAGCCCCGTGGTGCAGAGTGTTAAAGCTGCAGTCCTAAGCTCTGCTCACGACCTGAGTTCGATCCCCTGCGGAAGCTGGGTTTTCAGGTAGCCGGCTCGAGGTTGACTCAGCCTTCCATCCTTCTGAGGTCGGTAAAATGAGTCCCCAGCTTGCTGGGGGGAAAGCGGAGATGACTGGGGAAGGCAATGGCAAACCATCCTGTAAAAAAGTCTGCCATGAAAACGTTGTGAAAGCAACATCACCCCAGAGTCGGAAACGACTGGTGGTTGCACAGGGGACCTTTCCTTTCCAAGCTTTTGTGTGCACATATGCCTCTTATGTATATGAAGACGTGTGCATACACACAAAAGCTGATACCCAGAATAAAACTTCATTGAGCTTAGAGGTGCCACTGGACTCAAACTTTATTCTGCTATTTCAGACCAACCTGGCTATGCACCTGAATCTGCCTGTACTTTTATAAGACATACTAATGAGATATACATTATCCTAAAATAAGGTAGGTATGCATACACATGAAATTACTTCCTCAGGAAACACTAATGTTCCTTTTTTTAACACGGAATACTTTTGCTTGGCTTTTTAAGCACATAACAGCCTTTGTGCACAAAGCATCGAATTGTTTATTGTCACACAAAAAAAGTAGATCTCAATGATCTTGCATAACATGACTCATAAATAAGTACAATGTGCTTTTAGAAAGTCATGACTCCAAGATAGTTCTAAGAAAAAAACTGACTTTTAATTTGGTGTTCTGTATTCCAATAGGTTGGCTTGCTGGCTGTTAGTGTGAAGCAGTTGAAAGATTTCACCCCCAAATGTATCCTTTTTCCCAGTTCTTCCAGTGTGTGAACAGCTATGCTCTCCGAAAATTAAATTCTGGTCATTTTCAAAAATATACCCAAATCATAATGCCAACATTATGGGTAAAACCAGATTTGAGCCCAGTAGCACCTTAGCGTTGACTCTTGAAAGCTCATTCTCTAAGGTGCGACTGGACTCGAATCCAGCTCTTTTGCAGCATCATGGTTACCCTAAGGGCTCATTTTGTAGCAGGAGCTCCTTTGCATATTAGGCCACACCCCCTTGAGTGTACAGTAGGTCCTACTGTAAACTCCACTCCTGGAGTTTACAGTAGGTCCTGTAAGAACAGCCCTGTAAACTCTTGGACGATTGGCTACATCAGGGGTGTGTGGCCTAATATGCAAAGGAGCTCTTGCTACAAAATGAGCCCTGGTTACCCTCCTGAACCTGGCTAAAGCCAGATTGCCTGCTTGCAGGAGTGAATACAAGAAGCTGCTGGTCTATAAAACGACAGTCAATCTAGTGAATGAAGTTGCTTCAGTTTTTGTTACCTGCCATAGGTAACTTAAAGGTTCTTGAACTCGAAAAGAAGATATATAAAGCATTTAACAATACAAAACAAAACAAAAAATAGATACACAAACACAACACAGCTGGGGTGGGGGGAAGTCCACTAAGAGTTTACTGGGAGTGCACCAGATGAAAAAGAAATGTCTTCACCTGCTGGCTGAGACAGACTAATCTCCCTGGGAACTTGGGAGAGGTAGCTCCAAAATTTTGGCACCCCAACTGAGAAGGGCTTTTGTTGGGTTGCCGCCCGTGTAGCCTCAGATGTTCACCCTTTTTATAACAGCGTTACTCCACGTCTACCTCTCTTCTTTATTTTATAGCCAACTCACTTGAAAGGTTTATGCAATCTTAACCTGAGGTTCTTTTTCAGTCAACGTTAAGCGAGACACCAACTTACTGATTCGCATTAGTATCGACAAAATAATGAAATGTACCAATCCTCAGGTTTACAGAGCAAACCCAAAATCCAACAAGAGGATCAATGCAGTTAGTTTCGGAGACGTGAGATATTTTTCCATAAAGGTATCCATAAGCTATTTTTACGGGATGTAAAATAGTCTGAAAACTGTCAGCTGGAAGCCAGCTGGGTGACCTAGGCAAGTCACAACACGCTCAGCCTAAAAAGAAGCATAGCTCGCCACCTAGAGGCTCCAAAAAAGAACTACGGCTTCGGCTGCCAAACAATCCCTTTCGAGATCTCCTGGGCTATTCCACACACCATGTCACACAATAATTAATTAATTAACTGTCCATTAACCGTTACCTGCTTGAAAACCTGGCTAGCTGTTGGTTGTTACTATACTCAGGGGTGGAATTCTAGCAGGAGCTCCTTTGCATATTAGGCCACCCCCCGCCCCCCGAAGTAGCCAATCCTCCAAGAGCTTACAAAAAAGAGTCTTGTAAACCCTTGGAGGATTGGCTACATCAGGGGTGTGTGGTGGCCTAAAATGCAAAGGGGCTCCTGCTGGAATTCCACCCCTGCTATACTTTTAACAGATTTTAGAAGTGTCTGAGAGATGGAGAAGCTGGATAAGTAGTGGATGCTAGCCACTTGCAGGAGTATTATGAAAAGAAAGATGGAGGAAATGTATGTAGGATTAGATCCAGCTAGATTTTTCAGTCAGTTGCACCTAATTACCCTGTGCTGCACAGCTATTGTCTGCGCAAGTTCCACGATCCCCAGCATGGCCTTTTCGGTGGTCAAAGGGGACTCCCTCCTTGCTTTTTCATCATCAGAAAAGCATAGACCTGACCTCGATAGCGCAGGCAAGCCTGATCTCATCAGATCTCAGAAGCTAAGCAGGGACAACTCTGGTGGGTACTTGGATGGGAGACCTCCTTGGAATACCAGCAGTCGGGAGGCAGGGGCAGGCTTTATTTAGCCACCTCTGAATATCCTCCAGGACCCCAGGACGGGTCAGTCACCAGAGGTTGACATGACTTCCATCTGCGCGCAAAAACATACACACACATTAAAGAATACAAAAAAAAAACCTGGCTGGATCCAGTCTACAACTTTTAAACCGTATTGGGCTGGTATCACCATTTTAATGATGGCCACATATCGTTACTGTTGACGTCCAATCAGAGCTGGTGTAGGAGTTTTTCCCACCCTAGGTAACCTATGATTTTGATGCCCTTCCCCATTCATCGAACAAGCACAAACATGAAACATTGAATAGCTCATTCCAAGGGCTGTACTCCTAAGCATGCTTACCTGGGAGTAAATCCCATGCAACATACAGGGACTTCCGAGTAGACATGGTAGAACACTGGTTGGGTTCCCACATTGCCCTACAGCCTTGACCTCCTGCCCCTTCCCCCCCCCCCCCGGGCTGCCCATTGGTCTGTAACGGCTCTATTGTTCTACCCAGCTCTGGTGTCCTTGTCTATCACTTTGGTTTGTCTAGTGCAGGGGTGGTCAAACTGTTGCTCTTTCACACATATTATTTGGCTCTCAAAGCCCCCACCACCCTGTCAGCTGACTTGGAGAAGACATTTCTCTCTTTAAATCACTTCTCCAAGCCAGCTGGAACTTGGATAATGCATTCTCCTTCCTCCCTCCCTCCCAGCTCTCAAATATCTGGCTTTCATGTCTTGCAGCTCTCAAACTTCTGACATTTATTCAATGTGGCTCTTACGTAAAGCAAGTTTGCCCCCCCCCCCCCGTCTAGTGGATGGCCAAGCCCTGCAGGCAGTAACCTCCTGTGGCATCTATGAGTGAATGCTGCTGAGCAAAATTGCTGCTCCAATAAAAAAATGTCTGCCCCACGTTTTAATTTTCAGGTTCCAAACCAGAGAAGTGATCCTAGGAACAGAATTGTTCTAGAGTTGGTAGGCTTTGAGGGGCCAAAAGATTTCCCAAGGCTGTTTGGGACTGTAACGATGCACCTTTATGAAGTCATTCAGGTAAGTACAGTGAAGAGGTACTCTCTTGAGTGCGGATTGTACTGACCTGCTTTGAAACTGAGGCTCACAAATATGAATATATTACTTTTCTTTCTAAAAATAATTATTTGTTGTATTTCGTATTTAATAAAGAATGCTTATAATAAGGCTACATTGCGGGGGGAGGTTAAATAACAGGAGGAGCAATCCAAAAATCTAGATTCCAGCCCATCATCAATGCCAACTTGTAACTGGTATAAAAGGTAGTCCCCTGTGCAAGCACCAGTCATTTCCAACTCTGGGGTGACGTCACATCACAACATTTTCACGGCAGACCTTTCTCACTTTCCCCCCAGCAAGCTGGGTCCTCATTTTACCAACCTCAGAAGGATGGAAGGCTGAGTCAACCTTGAGCTGGCTACCTGAACCCAGCTTCTGCCGGGATCGAACTCAGATCATGAGCAGAGAGTTTGACCGCAGTACTGCAGCTTTACCGCTCTGCACCACGGGGCATAGCTAGTCAATATTTCATGCTTTCTCAACAGAGCAAACGTATTTACAAAAAAGACCCAGCTCCAGGGACCTGAAAAGCACCCCCTGTGATCCCCTGGCCGTATCTGTGACAGTAGCAACTGCACTGAGGTCTTTAACGACTCTGCCCACACCCACCAATCTTAAAGAAGCATGCTGACAGGGTCCCCATATCAGCTCCCCATATATGGAAGCTGATAGGTGGCAGTGCTTGCATGCCTTCACAACATCCTTCCTTCACTCGCACTCAAAACACAAAAAGGAAAAGAGCAAAGGTATAATATAGTGGGTTCAATGCATTGAAGAGGCGAGGTGGTAGTGAACATCATTTCTTTATTAGGCACAGCATTAGATAGGCAGCACTTCACGACTGGGGGCCAGCTATATACAACTCAGGGTTTCCGCGCAAGCAGGTTATTGGGTCATTCAAACCAGCAGGGGGCTCAGGATTGTTCCTGAGTCCCCAAGCTCCGTTCTTATGGCTCCAGTGAGCCAGGCAGGAACACCCTATACAGTCTTCACTTTGGTCCGCATGCACAACAAAAGGGAACAAAGTACCCTCTGGGGGGGAAGACTGCAGCACAACGCTTAGAATCCATGCATCACATTCTTGGGGATGCTGCAGGTACAGATTTAATTCCCTGTCTGCAACAATGGCCCCTCCCCACATGCCAACACACAGGGAACTCTCCAGTGGTCCTGGAGTTGAAACCAGCCTTATAAAGACTATGGAAAAGATACAACACTGGAACAGTTACAGGCGTGCATAGCACATGAGAGGTCTCCAACCCAAGGCCTTTGGTTCCTGTTGCCTTTTGCTTGGAATTTTGATTAAGCTATTCGGTTAGATTTGTGTTTTGTTGTCTTTATGTAGTGAATGTTGCAAATGGGAGGAGCATTCTAAATTTTCCCATTCTTCTCTCCCTTACCCCCCCTCCCCTTTCAGAGACAGTCTTTCACTGAAACATGTGCCATGAGAATTCGAAATATGGTAAGTTGTTGTTTTGTTTTATTATTTAGACTTTCGGGCCGCCCTTCCCTGCAAGCAGGACTCAGGCTGGCTTAGATCAGGTTAAAAACACAACAATCCATTAAGTTAATTTAATATTAAAGCACCATATGATTCCAGATGGTGGATAATTTGTTTTAGGGATTGCATCTCTCTAGAGGGTCTAGGAGGTAGATTGCGGGGGGAGGGAAATCCAGAGCGCCCCACTGCTTGCTGCCCAGTTGCTGTCCTCAGCCAAAGGCCTGGCAGAACATCTCTGCCTTACATGCCCCACTGTTTATTAAAAAGTGAAGCAGATGTATATTATAGAATATGCTCTAAAAGAGACCCGGTGTTGCACGTGTAACTTGAAACGCAGTTGTCCAAAGAAGAGACTGGTTTTGGTGTGAACAGGCCAAAGAAAAAGAAAATGGGCATAGGAAGAGTTGTTTCTAAGTCCAAAGCCAGGAATGATATAGGCTGAAGAACAGAGTTGTGATATACCTGTAATATACCTGTTTTAGTCACTTCCTGGGGAGCAGCCTCTGGTCTAATCAGTTTCACTCCTAATTGGGAAAGTCTCCTTTTTTTCCCCCTCCAGGGGTAAAATCAGGACTTTTTTTGAGCAGGAGCGCACAGAAACTCAGTTCCGGCTAGCTTGGCACCAGGGAGTGTGGCTTAATGTGCAAATGAGTTCCTGTTGAACTTTTTCTACAAAAAAGCCCCATGTGGTGATGTCAGGGGGTGTGGCCTAATATGCGAATGACTTTCTGCTGGGCTCTCTCTACAAAAAACCACCTGGGTAAAATCAACTTGGTTAGAAGATTCAGCACTTGACTTAGGCACTCACACTAGCAATGAATTCTGGCTTACTGGGAGCATCCCAATGGCCTGCAGTAGAGGGACGGACTGCAGGTACCCTGGGGAGCATTGGGAGCGCTCAAGCAACCCATCGGCAGCTCCCCGTCCAGAGAGCCGGGGAGGCGCCTTGGAGACACAGCTTTTAAAGTGGTGCCTTTTTGAGCCCGCTCCTGGTAAGCCAGGGATGGCTTGGGAGCAGGACAGGGATAGCAGACAGATCTGCCTTTCTGCCATTCCTGGGGCAGCTTTCACCGCCTGTAAGCAGCCATACTGACCTTGATAAACCTTTTGGTTTGACTCAGTATAAAGCATTTCACGCGTCCACGTGAGTTCTAGTAGAGCACAACCACTTTTAAACTCATTTGTTTAAATCAGCTGAAATTGTTATGCCTTCTGTTTCTGCATTACATTACCGAAGAATCAAGTACTCCTTCTTCATAGTTAAGATTCTTCTCAACTGAAGACCAAGTTCCATCGAATTGTCTCAGTAATAGAGACGACTTCACGGAACACTCTGTTCTCGGGACGAAATGAAAGCCAGAAGTCTATTTTGTTATCAGGCCAATTATAGTAAAGCTCTTATTATCTAGCACTAAGAATTACACTATGTGAATGTGGAAGGGGCGGGGGGGGGGGCGGTTTGAACTTGATGTTTAAAGAAATGTTTATTACTTAGGAGGTAGATAGATAAAATCAATTAGTCTTTTAGAAAATATTGCATATCGTAACGCATATAACATGTATGCCATAACCATCATTTAAATTTAATTTGTTATATAAAATATAGGTGTTTTGCACTAGAAGATGGAGTTTTTATGCTTTCAGGTGTTCTGCGCAGCAGATGTGGAGTTTATGTTCTGCTATGGAAGTCTTGGATATGGATATTCACATCAGGTCACTATCTATTTATTTGCTTCATTAGATTGTTTGAATTCAAGCTACAGGGGGCTGAAAGGGCTAGGACTACCGTGGAGCCAGCACCCTGCCTGTGCTTTGCAAATCATCCCCTGTCCTGCAAGTCAGCTTATAATGTAGATTACAGTTCTTTACAAACATGCAAAAGTATTGCATTTTAAATAGGCAAATTACCCCCCCCCCCCCATTTCCATTCAGGAAAATGGCACAGGGCTACAGGAGCCCCCCCCCCCCGTCAAGCCATTGTCCTGAGCCCAGTCGCTCCTGTGCATTTTAAAAATGCCTTTCCTTGCAGCTGCTGTCTGACTGCAAGAAAATGAGATCCAACTTGTAAAAAACCCGTAATATGCAGGGGTCGTTTTGTAGAAAAATAGGTGGAGGAGCTCATTAGAATTACCCATTAACATATGCCCCCCCCCAGCCGAAAGCAACCCAATGCAAGAAAGGAGCAAAGCAAAGCAAAGCAAAGCAAATTTTATTTTTATATCCCGCCCTCCCCCGCCAGAAGGAGAGCCCCAGGTGAGCGACGCCTGCTTCTGGGGTTGCCAAGTCCCTTTCTTCCTGGAGCGGGGGGGCGGGGAGGCAGCCCAGGAGAGCACCAGGTGAGTGAGGCCTGCTTGGGCTGGCTGGATCTCCAGCCAGCCCAAGCAGGTAGGGCTGCCAAACCCCCAGTCCAGGCAGAGGTTCCCCCACCTGGGAGGTTCACAAACCGCCGGCCCACATTGGGCTGGCGGAGGGAACCTCCCTGTATGGCTCATGCATGATGACGTCACCCGGAAGTGATGTCATTGCACCGGTGATGCTGCACATGACCGCTCTAGGCATTTCCTGGAAAACTATGGTTCCCCCCCCCCCGACGCTCTAGCCATTTGGGAGGTTAAAACTCTGTGGTACCTAGAGAGGCCACCAGCGCAATGACTTAACTTCCAGGTGATGTCATTGCATTGGTGCCATAGGAGGTTCCCCCCGCCAGCTCAATGTGGGCCAGCGGGTTGGGAACCTCATGGGTGGGGGAACTACCGCCCAGACCAGGGACTTGACTGCCCTACCTCGCTGACCTGGGGCTCTCCTAGGCTGCTCCCCCCCTGTCAAAAGGCCAGCAAACCACCCATCACCCAAAATCACACAAGAAGTGGAGAAAGGGTGGTGCGGACTTCTCCAGGGGTTAATGAGGGTTGCTGGGGGCATGGCAAAGCCACTGGTGGCTGGCTGGCTGCCTGCTCTCCTAATCCAGGGAATGTTATGCAGCTGCACATAATGGACAATGGACAAGGTAGGTGGGGAATAAGAGGGGGAACTGTCAGAAAGGTTCAGGAGCTGTGCTCCTGTGAGCTCCTGCTGAATCTGAGGTCTGGTAATATGCATTTTGGCCCTTTATAAGATGACTTTGCCTTAGTGAAGCTGTTGGGTGGATCCAAGACATCTTCCTCTAAGAATAGAGCCAGGTTCTTTGGAGGAAAGCTCCTTGTGTCAGAAGAAAGCTCGCAGCTGCAGTGAAATAGATCCACACAGGGCTTTTTTTTTGTAGCAGGAACTCCTTTGCATATAAGGCCACACACCCCTGATGTAGCCAATCGTCTAAGAGCTTACAGGGCTCATAATACAGGTCCTGCTGTAAGCTCCAGGAGGACTGGCTACATCAGGGGTGTGTGGCCTAATATGCAAAGGAGTTCCTGCTCAACCAAAAAGCCCTGCATCCACCTGAATCTATAGGATTTCTAAACCTGTAGAAACTTTTCAACTCTGCTTCCTTTCTTCCATGAGTACAGGACAGAAAGTCATAGAAGGCGGCCATAATCAGCAGAGCATCAGGAGGGTTTCTGGTGTAGGGTTGCCAATCCCCAGGTGGGGGGAGGGGATCTCCTGGTTTGGAGGACCTCCCTCCTCTCCAGGGTCATGAGAAAGTGGGGAGGGGGAGAAAATGTCCGCTGGGCACTCCATTATTCCCTGTGGAACCCAATTCCCATAGGATATAATGGAGAATTGATCTGTGATCATCTGGGGCTCTGGGAGGGCTGTTTTTTTGAGGTAGAAGCACCGAATTTTCTGCACAGCATCCAGTTCCTCTCCTCTAAAGACCCTCCAAGGTTCAAAAAGATTGGACCAGGGGGTCCAATTCTATGAGCCCCAAAAGTTGTCCCTATCCTTGATTATTTCCAGTGGAGGGAAGACATTTCAAAGGTGTGTGGTCCCTTTAAATGTGATGGCCAGAAATCCCATTGGAGTTCAATTCTGGTTGTCACAACCTTGCTCCTGGCTCCACCCCCAAAGTCTCCTGGCTCCACCTCCAAAGTTCCCAGATATTTCTTGAATTGGACTTGACAACCCTATTCTAGTGTCCTGGCCCCACTGATGGACCTCCTGATGGTGCCTGGGTTTTTTTGGCCACTGTGTGACACAGAGTGTTGGACTGGATGGGCCCTTGGCCTGATCCAACATGGCTACTCTTATGTTCTTAGCTGCTTGATGCCATGTTTTGGATATCGGATTAATGCTACATCCGTATTCATTTTAGTGTAAATGATTTTTCTTTTGCAGCTGAAAATGAAAGGAGCAGATCCTGCCAAGGCGGTGGCCTGTTCCATGTTCATGCGGGTTCCACCACCAAAAGACAGGAAAGATAACACAAGGTGATTATTCTTGCCACCTAGGTTTAGATTTCAGCTTACCATGAACTCCTAGTGTTTGTTGTACAAATAGTCACAGGATATGGATGTGAGGGCGGTCTGGCTGCGACATCTGTTACCCCATCAATCGCCAGGGCTGATTCGGCTGATCTGGCTGGCTAGGTGGGTGTCCCCTACCTCCCTCACCGCTCCATGTGCATCCCTCCCGAAACTGCACACTCAGTGGAAGAGGATGACCATCCCAGATAGAAGGATTGTTCTGTTCTTCGGTCAAGGATAATTCAGAATTGGCATACATTTTACTGGTGAAAATTCCAATTCCAGACCTGGGACAAAAGCAGTGTTCCCTCTAAGCTGAGTAGTGTGAGCTAGCTCACAGATTTTTGGCTTCTAGCTCACACATTTTTGTCTTAGCTCAGGAAAGATGACCCCAGAGCACAATAATTTATGCAGTAGCTCACAACTTTAATGCCAGAAGCTCACAAAGTAGAATTTTTGCTCACAAGACTGCAGCTTAGAGGGAAAATTGGACAAGAGTCCAGGTGTAGCCAAGTTTCAGCCACTGTTCCCTGTCTTTCTTATGAGTTCTAAAGCTGTAGGGTCTGCAGCAGGAGAACTCCGTCATCCCTAGTCCATATGCGGTTAATTGAGGATGGTTCAAAGATACTGGAGGGTTGGCCCTGGTTACTATTTGGATGGAAGTCCTCCGAGGAATCCCAGGGTTATGATGCAGAGGCAGGCAGTAGCAAACCACCTCTGAGCATCTCACCTTGAAAACCCTGCATATTTTACCTATTTTCCACTTCTGTTAAACATCTGAACCAGCTTACAGATCAGTAAAACAAAATTATATCAGTACCATAAATAGCGTTCGAACAGCATTTTCTTTAAATTCTCTCAAGCATTCTCTTTTAATCAGTTCTGTTATCTGGGAGCCTGAACTGAGTCATCTTTCTACCTAATTATTTGTTTCATTTATACTCCCACCTTTCTCTCCGGTGGGAACCCCAAGCATTTTATACTGTTCTCCTCTTCTCCTCTTTAACTGCACAACAATCCCTTGAGGTAGGCTGGGCTGAGAGGCAAAGGCTTCCAAAATTTGGAGATTTTGGATCTTCAAAATCATCAGCCAGCCAAAACCAGTATCCCTCCGTACCAGTGGCAGTCTGCAGTATGGGAACAAGCTTTATAAGGGTGACGTACAAACAAAAAGGAGACTTGGGGTACTTTAAAAACTGAGGGCCAAACTGGATGTTACAGTGTCCACAGATCTGACCTGTAGAAGCTGCTGCCGTTTTAAAGAGCCAGTTTGGTGTAGTGGTTAAGTGTGTGGACTCCTATCTGAGAGAACTGGGTTTGATTCCCCACTCCTCCACTTGCAGCTGCTAGAATGGTCTGGGGTCAGCCATAGCTCTCGCAAGAATTGTTTGTCCTTGAAAAGGCAGTTTCTGGAAGAGCTCTCTCAGTCCCACCCACCTCACAGGGTGTTTGTTGTGGGGGACGAAGATAAAGGAGATTGTGACCGCTCTGAGACTCTGATATTCAGAGTGAAGGGAGGGATATAAATCTAATATCATCTTCTTCTCCTCCCCCTCCCCCTCCCCCCCAGAACTAAAGGGTAAAGTACGATTTAACCCAAGAATGCCCTTGTCTGAATGAAGCTCATTTCTAATATATATTATTTCTAGAAAAGTTCCCATTGAAGCAATTCTTAATTGCAGATGTATCAAGGACTTTGACCTTGAGAAAACAGTGGTGTGTTATGTAGGGGAAACTCTTTCATTTGAGTGCCTTTGTTTTTCTTATTTTGCAGCAATGTCATCAGACCCCAGCTCATGGATTACCCGGCATTCTTGTCTCCAGACTTAAATGTCACAGTGGGAAATTTTGATCTAGAGGCTCCTCTAGAGAATTCAGAGGACTACAAAACACTTCAGAAGGCTTTGAAAGAACCACCTCGAGAAAGGCAAGATAGCGAGTGTTAAATACTGGGTTCGATGCATTTGGAGTTCACACAGTACTGGCTTTATTGGTAACTACATATTAAGACGAAGAGCCCCATGGCGCAGAGCGGTAAAGCTGCACTACTGCAGTCGGAGCCCTCTGCTCACGACCTGAGTTTGATCCCAGCGGAAGCTGGGTTTTCAGGTAGCCGGCTCAAGGTTGACCTTAGGAATGTTTCTTGCCTTGAAAACCCTGCAGCGTCACTGTAAGTCAACTACAACTTGATGATATTTTACTAGGGTTGCCAAGTCCAGTTCAAGAAATATCTGGGGACTTTGGGGGTGGAGCCAAGAGCAAGGTTGTGAAAAGCATAATTGAACTCCGAAGGGAGTTCTGGGCATCACATTTAAGGAGACCGGACACCTTTTCAGTGCCTTCCCTCCATCGGAAATAATGAAGGATAGGGGCACTTTCTTTTGGGACCCATAGAATTGGACCAATCCTTTTGAAACTTGGAGGGTGTTTTGAGGAGAGGCATTGGATGCTATGCTGAAAATTTGGTGCTTCTACCTCAAAAAACAGCACCCCCCACAGAGCCCCAGATACCCACAGATCAATTCTCCATTATACCCTATTGGAATCGGTCTCCATAGGGAATAATGGAGTGCCCAGCAGACATTTCCCTCCCCCACCAGCTTTCTGATGACCCTGAAGTGGGGGAAGGGCCTCCAAACAGGGGATCCCCTGCCCCCACCTGGGGATTGAACAACCAAAAAAGTCCCACGGAAAAATGGAATTGAGGAAAAAAACCAAACGGTTCCATGTATATACCAGCTTCCAAAATATTTTGGGATAAATAAGGTCCACTTAGACACAAGTCTATAATCCAGCTCCAATTTATTTCAGGGAAGCCATAAACTTTAGAAAAGTGTGGATTGTACAGTCTCCATGTAACTTATCCACAAAAATATTCCTCCTCTTCAGCTGCATACGTTCTATTTTTTGCAGCAGATTAATCAAATGTGCTGTGTGATGATTTAATCGATTTAATTTTCCTGTTTCGCTTTCAGTGCTTTATCCCAGCCAAAGCTTCTTTCATTCAAACACTCCTCATTACATTCTCCCATCACTTCACTCTCAGCCCTCAGTGTAATTGACATTGATGTTCTCAGCTGCATCACAGTCGTTCTGTGATAGGATAGTTAGCCTAAATTATCAGTAGTCTGGTCCATACCACCGTTAAATAAAAAACAAACTTTGGTTTGTCTCTTTTTATTGTAATGGGATGAAATTAGCTCAGATCTAGGTAATTTTTATAGAATTTGGGGACTGGAGTAAGGGGAAGCAAGAGAGCTAAAGTCCAAGTATTTCATTTTAACAGTGCCGTGGCTGCAGTCTTCACTGTTTGTTTCTGTTTCCCAATGACAAAAAAGTCTATACATCCAGTGCTATACTTTGTTGTTGTTCAGTCACACAGTCGAGTCCGACTCTTTGCGACCCCATGGACAAAGTCATGCCAGGCCCTCCTGTCTTCCACCATCCTCCGAAGTCTGCTCAAATTCATGTTTGTTACATCAAACATCTCATCTCATCTTTTGCCGTCCCCTTCTTCTTTGCCTTCTGTCTTTCCCAGCATCAGGATATTCTCCAGTGAGGTCTCCCTTCTCATTTGGTGGCCAAAGTATTTGAGCTTCAGCTTCAGTACCTGACCTTCCAGGGAACAGTCTGGGTTGATTTCCCTTAGGACTGACTGATTGGATCTTCTTGCAGTCAAAGGGACTCTCAAGAGTCTTCTCCAGCACCACAGCTCAAAAGCATCTATTCTTCTGCGCTCGGCCTTTCTTGTGGTCCAGCTCTCACAGCCATACATTACTACTGAGATTACCATCGCTTTAACAATACGGACTTTTGTTGGCAGGGTGATGTCTCTACTTTTTATTATACTGCCCAGGTTCGCCATAGCTGTCCTCCCAAGGAGCAAATGGTCTTTTAATTTTATGGCTACAGTCACCATCTGCAGTGATCTTGGATCCCATTTTTACCGTACTTTAAAAGCATTCTGTTTCCAAACAGCATGATCGTCTCTCTTTCTCTGTGAGTGATCTCTTCCATTGAAATGCAAACCACTCTAGGACTGAATGCATTGTTGGTTCACCAGGGCAAATCGTCTGGAGACAACGTCTGTGCTTTAGTAATCTTGAGTATGCTGCTCAGGTGTTCAGGTGTATATCTGTATTCTACAAACCTACTTTTGATTTATTGACATTCATTACAGAAATCTCATGGTCAATGCTTTGAGCCTAAGACCCAGGGGGAAACATGAAATGGCTGGGCATTGCAAGCTTTTTGTATATAAGTTGCTTCATGTGCTGGTCAGCCAATGGAGAAGACAGAGACTTTGCTCTGTAGCTTCTGACATAGCAAGCGGTGATGCAGAAGGAAGCAAGAGAGAGAGAGAGAGAAGGAAGCAGGTGACAGTGAGTTGCTTACGGGCCTGATAAGAGCCCTCCGTGAGCCTAATCTGGCCCTTGGACCGCACGTTTGATCCCCCGCTGCTCTAGGTTTTTCAAGGCAAAGGACATTCATAGGTGATTTGCCATTGCCTGCCTCTGCATGGCAATCCAGAATTTCCTCGGTGGTCTCCCATCCCAGTACTAACCAGGGCCAGCCCTGCTTAGCTTCTGAGATCTGACAAGGTCAGGCTAGCCTGGGCCATCCAGGTTGGGGCCCATAATAAGTAAGGGTAAGGAAAAACAGGATTTCTCCTTCCTCACACTGCCACTGGCTATAGGTCCAGTACCACCCTCTTGCCTCTGGCTCAGGTTGCCCTGCATCTCACTGCCAGTTTACTGACCTCGTCCAGGCTTCCTCCTTCCTTTGCTGCAGGCTTGCCTCCCTCTCTAGGATTTTTCTCCAGCCAGTTTCCATCTGCTCCTGGTTACCACCAAGCCTTGAATTCAGCAGGAGCACAACTCCTGAACCCTCCTCCTCCCCACCTACCTTGTCCACTGAGTAGTAAGTGCAGCTGCATAACAATCCCTGGATTAGGAGAGTGGGCAGCCAGCCAGCCACCAGGGGCTTTGCCACGCCCCCAGCAGCCCTCATTAACCCCTGGAGAAGCCCACACCACCCTTTCTCCACTTCTTATGTGATTTCGGGCAGCAGGTGGCTTGCTGGCCTTTTGACTGGGGGGGGGCATGCAAGGAAAACCCCAGGTGAGCAAGGCCTGCTTGGGCTGGCTGGATCTCTAGGCAGCCCAAGCAGGCCTCGCTCGTCCGGGGCTCTCCCTTCTTGCGTCGAGTGGCTGTTGGTTGGTGGGGGGGGGCAGCATATGCTAATGAGTTATGCTAATGAGCTCCACCACCTATTTTTCTACATACCCACCCCTGGTTACCCCCCGCGTTCATGCACCATTGGGAATTCTTATCGTTTGGCAACATCTGCCACATGCAGATATAGAATCATAAAGTTGGAAGGGACATCCAGGGTCATCTAGTCCAGGCCCCTGCACAATGCAGGAAACTCACAAACGCCTCCCCCTAAATTCACAGGATCTTCATTGCTGCCAGATGGCCATCTAGCCTCTGTTGAAAAACCTCCAAGGAAGGAGAGTCCACCACCTCCCGAGGGAGCCTGTTCCACTGAGGAACCGCTCTAATGGTCAGGAAGTTCTTCCTAATGTTGAGCCGGAAACTCTTTTGATGTAATTTCAACCCATTGGTCCTGGTCCTACCTTCTGGGGCCACAGAAAACAAGAAGATATTATGCTTAACCTTGGGAGGATTGCCTTAAAATTGTTTTTCTTTTTAAATTTCTGTGGAGGTTTTTTTTTTTTGCAAACCTAGGAATATCCCAGATCTGCAAACCTTGAAATGAAATTGTAAACCCCCTAAATGGTAACTGTGATTGCCCCATGGCAATGGATCTGGCTGCTTGCACAGGGGCTCATTATTAGATACAGGGATTTCCCCTCTCCTTTTAGACTGGTGAAAATGAAACAAGAATATCGGAATCTGAAAACATGGCGCGAAAAGGCTGAATATTTAGACCAGCTTATCTTGAAAAGAGGACCAAAGACAAAGCCGGGTCTAATAAAGGTAATTAATATCAAGAAGATAGCTTGCTGCACAGCCAGACCACATGGAATAGGCTGCTCCATAATTCTTTCTTCCATTTTTTAAAAAAAAGAAAAGCAGCCTTTCAAAATCAGGAGCAGAGGACTGCTTAACTCTTCCCTCCCTTCCCTCCCTTTTCAGAATTGTCCCCAAGATAAAGGATCATGGGACTTCTCATTCAATTTAGTTTGCTCCCTAGTTGTGGTTCAGCGCTGCAGATAATGAACTTAATGGATTTAATTGCCACGAGATATTACAAAGCTTTCCCCGTTTGCTTAGGGACTCTTATCCCAGGCCCCGGAGGATGTAGATCTGCTGTGATGCTGCGTTTGCAAATAAACGTGCTGTTTTGCACCGTGACTTAGATTCCGCAGGTGGTGCAGTTTCAGTCTCAGGATATTGTTGGATTCAGTCAAGTCCTAGTTGTATGGATGCCTGTCAGCTGGCAAAACCTTCTTCTTTCCCTTCTCCTTCTCCTTCTTCTCCTTCTCCTCCTCCTTCTTCTCCTCCTCCTCCTTCTCCTCCTTCTTCTCCTCCTCCTCCTCCTCCTTCTCCTCCTCCTCCTCCTTCTTTTTCTCTTCTCCTCTTTCTTCTCCTTCTCCTCCTCTTTCTCTTTCTCCTTCTTTTTCTCCTTCTCCTCCTCCTCCTTCTCCTCCTTCTCCTCCTCCTTCTCCTTCTTCTCCATCTCCTCCTCCCTCCTTTTCTTCTTCTTCTCCTTCTCCTCCTCCCTCCTTCTCTTCTTCTTCTCCCACACAGAAGCTCACCTTAGAGTTTTAAAAGCTTCCCCCCACGCTTTATTTCTCCACTGTGTTGCCTGGATGGATCAGTTTTGTAACTGACTCCGAAGTTTCTCCAAAGAGTACAGAAATATTTACTCACGTCTCTCTCCCAAGCACTTAATTATCCCATTTGGTGTTCCCCTAGGGAACAGACTGGACCAGAGCTGCTTGCCAGCTGAAATAGACAATGTACTCAATCCATTTAGATTTATAGTAATTAGAGGGCAGAGGAAGAGAGCAGTGGCAATTAGGTGGGAATCCATTTGCTACTCTGCCCTCAACATTTATGCCCCTGACATAGCCAATCCTCTAGGAGCTTACAGGGCTCATATTACAGGGTCTACTGTAAGCTCCAGGAGGATTGGCCACATCAGGGGTGTGTGGCCTAATATGCAAAGGAGTTCCTGCTACCAAAAAAGCCCTTGCTGTCAGGCTGCTAACACAGGCAGGAGGCTATTGCCCCAGTAAATATTCATGTAAAGGAACTTCTGTTCAGCTTCAGAAATCATCATGTGTACAGAACGTGGCATACTAAATTTTGGTTCATTATTAGGGTATATGGACTAGCAATCCCAGAAATGAAACAATATACAAGAATTTTTTCAAAATTTGTTACTATATTTATTATCACAATAAGGTGAATTATTTGTATGGGCAAGCATAGCTGTGCATTCCACTTAATCTTTAAACGTTTCTCTCCTCCCCTCCCTCCCCCCACAGTCATCTCGATTCAGGCAGATCGTTGGGAAGATGCAACATCCTCTTAGTAAAGAAAGTATTACATCTAGTGGAGCAGGTATACAAAACAGAGGATGGGGCACGGTGTGTATGTGATCTGTAATATGTATATTTATTGCCGTTCTGCCTGGCTCATCGGAGCCTGCAGAACTGAGCTTAGGGACGCGGGAACAATGGACAGTAGGATCCAAATCCCTGCTGCCCTGCTCCAATCACAGGCCCCCCTGCTGGTCTGAATGGTCCAATAGCGTGCTTGTGCAGGAACCCTGAGTGTATATAAGTTGGCCCCGTTGGCCCAGTCTTCAGTCTTACTAGTGCAGCCCTATACTTGCTGTACTCAGTAAAAGAGCTATGCTCACTACCACCTCACCTCTTCCTTGCATTGAATCCACTATATTATATGGACATATGAAGCTGCCTTATTCTGAATCAGACCCTTGTTCCATCAAAGTCAGTATTGTCTACTCAGACTGGCAGCGGCTCTCCAGGGTCTCAAGCTGAGGATTTTCACACCTATTTGCCTGGACCCTTTTTTGGAGATGCCAGGGATTGAACCTGGGACCTTCTGCTTACCAAGCAGATTCTCTACCACTGAGCCACTGTCCTCCCCAATGGCTGGGGCTGATTGGAGTTGTAGGCAAAAAACATCTGGAGAGCTACCGTTGGCCACCCCTGTTATAGGACATGTCAGTTATGGGTTTCTTACTCTTGCAGTGGAACCACATCCTGGCATTTATGGTTCTCATTTTTAATTTTACTTTCTCTGCAGACAGGAAGTGAAATTGACCTGGATTTTAAGCAAACGATAGACTTATTCAGAATGGTAGGAATAACTCTGCTCAGACTGGGAATATATAATTCCAACTATGGAGTTATTTGAATTTCAGGTGCTTTCTTATAAACTGGTTAAATTGGTCCATCCACATGACCAAGCAGGATCCTTTGTGGAACAACCTTTACTTCTTTGTGGTTCTCTGTGCATCATCCTGATGGGCTTTGTGCTTATGCAGATATACAGTATGAAAACTTCTAGAGCAGGGGTGGCCAAACTGTGGCTTGGGAGCCACATGTGGCTCTTTCACACATATTGTGTGCCCTTCGAAGCCCCAACCACCCTGTCAGCCGGCTTGGAGAAGGCATTTGTCTCTTAAATCACTTCTCCAAACCAAGCCAGCCAGCAGCTTGGAGAATGCACTTAAAGTTGCTTTCTTTTCACCTCTACCTCCCTCCGCCTCCCCCATCTATTTGTCTTCCTTCCTTGTGGCTCTCAAACATCTGACGTTCATGTCTTGTAGCTCTCAAACATCTGATGTTTATTCTATGTGGCTCTTACGTTAAGCCACCTCTGTTCTAGAGCTAGCTTTCAGCTGCAAAGTACCCCTCCCCCAGAAATGCAGCCATGGGAGGAGTCTCATTTTACTGATCTGTTCCTGTTTGCCCAATAAGTAGAAATGCCTGTTCATCTCAGTAAATTTAAAGAATTTATATCTAATTAGTCACCTTTCTGCCTTTTGACTTCTTCCTCTTCCATTTTTATACTCTTGATGCATGCAGTGCTATACCTGTAGAATATTTTTTACTCATCTCTACAAATGACTGGCACCTAGAGCCCAGGCAGCCTCGTAGATCAGGGGTGTCAAACTCATTTGTGATGAGGGCCAGATCTGACATAAATGAGACCTCATTAGGCAGGGCCATGTCATGCCGGTCCGTGTGTGTTCCTATTTAAGATTAGGTAGCAGAGATATAAGCTGTATAAAGGACACAAACACAAAGATTTTTTAAAAATATTAAAATAAAACATGCTCAAAACATTAGCACTTGTTGGTCTTAAAGATGCTTTCTTTGTATTTCTCCCATGGGATTCAAGGAACCGGACAAAAGATCTTTCCTTCTTTCCCCAGGGGACCAGGAGGGGGAGGAGCTTCAGTCAATAGAAGGAAAAGAGGCTTTGCTCAGTAGGTCTGCTGTGCAATCGAGAGAGCCTGGCAAAGCAAGCTTTGCCTCTCCCCCCTTCCTCCCCAAGGGAGGAGCCTCAGCCAATGGAGAAAATAGAGGCTTTGCTCTGTAGCTGCTGTGCAATTGAGCAAGCCTGGCAAAACAAGCTGTGATGCAGAAGGGAGCAAGAGAGAGGGAGAAGGAAGCAAATGGCTGCCAGTTGCTCGGGGGCCTGAGAGGGGTCCTCTGGGGGCCTGATTCAGCCTCGGGGCCACACGTTTGTAGGTTGTACAGGTGGAAGAAAAATCCTCTTGATGGATAACCACAACTGACTACTATCAATTGTGCTGTGGTGAGCATCAAAAACGAAGGAAGGAAGGTAGATGATAGATAGATTAGACAGAGAGATGAGAGAGAGATGGATGGATAGATGGATGGATGGATGGGAGGGGCGGAAAGGAAGCAACTTTAACATTACATGCTTTCTCCAAGCTGTCCGTTGACTTAGCTTGGAGAAGTGATTTAAAGGAGAAATGCCTTCTCCAAGCTGGCCGACAGGGCAGTGGTGTCTTCAAGAGTCCACCCAATATGTGTGAAAGAGCCACATGTGGCTCCCTAGCCACAGTTTAGCTGCCCTGTTCTGTCCCATTAGTGTTGTCAAGTCACCCATAGGATTTTCAAAGCAAGAGATGTTCAGAGGTGGTTTGCCATTGCCTGCCTCTGTGTAGTGGCTCTTGAATTCTTTGGTGGTCTCCCTTTCAAGTACTATGCTTAGCTGACCCTATTTGGTTTCGGAAATCTGAGACTGGGCTTAGGGCATTCCAGCTTACCCTCTTTTTTGTTCTACTTTGGAAATTTGCCAAATTTGCCAAATTTTAGTTGGCTCTAATAAAAAGCGTAACACTACTGTGTTTATGTTTTTAAATTGTTTCCAGCCACTATGGCTACCTATAACTTTTATCCATTGTAGTATACTCTAATCAGAGCTTTTTTGGTAACAGGAACTCCTTTGCATATTAGGCTAAACCCCCAATGTAGCCAATCCGCCAGGAATTTACAAAGCTCTACTTACAGGGCCTACTGTAAGTTCTTGGAGGATTGGCTACAACAGGAGGGTGTAGCCTAATATGGAAAGGAGTTCCTGCCACAAAAAAAGTCCCACTTCTCTGTGTTGAGGAGAAATAGCTTGATAGTGGATTTACTCACATTGTGGTATGGCAAAGGGAAGATTTCAGTTTATTTACAGTTTGTTGGCTTTATATTAGCCTGGGGAAATAATGAAAAGATTCAACTATATTAAAAAGTTTGATAGGATGGCAGTACCCAGAATCTGTTTTGAGGGCAGACATCACAATAAAGTCTAAAGTAATCTCACGTGAATCAAATAGTATACTATATAGCAGGGATGGCCAATGTTAGCTCTCCAGATATTTTTTTGCCTACAACTCCCATCAGCCCCAGCCATTGACCATGCTGGCTGGGGCTGATGGGAGTTTTAGGCAAAAACATCTGGAGAGCTACTGTTGGCCACCCCTGAACCTAAATACGATGAAGAGAATAAGCAATGTTGTAGTCAACACAACCAGCATTTTCTTGTCACTTTGCTAAAATATACCAGTATCTAACTATTTTTTTCACATCTCCAGAAATGGTGTTACATGAAGAACAACGATCTGAATTAATGGTAGGAATATGCATTATTGGTATATTGTATTAAGAAATAAAACCTGTGTGATACCAAGGTAACTAAACCAGTTCTTTGGATTAGACAGCCGAAAAGGTCTTACAGATATCAATAACCCAAACTGATAAAATCATTTTTAAAAAACATTTCAGTCTGTTTCACACTAGGATACTCCTGCACTGTTGTAGTATTGCAGAATTATAACTGTGGTCTCACACAGCGCTTGACATTGTGCTGTATGACTCATAATGAACCTGCTCTATGAGGTCCTCGATCTGTTTATTAAGAAGCAAGTACTGTTGCTTTCAATGGGACTTACTCCCTAAAAAGAGTGCTTAGGATCTCAACCCTCAGGGCACACAGCTTAGGTCAGGGAGTTCCCTGACCCATCTCACAATCACATGTCTTCTTGGGGACCCACCTTTAAAAAGCACTTGGCCCTATGCTTAAGCGAGGCTCAGAGCACTGCTAAGTGGGAAGGGCCAAAGGCATGTGGAGCAGTGCTGGATTAAACTCTGTGGAGGCCCCTCGGCAGTCAAAATCTCAGGGGGGCCCTTGCAAATTATCTCAGAGTTGGAGCACCTGCTCCGCTGCCCTCAGCCCACACTGCAGCCTGCAGGGACCTTCTCAAAAGCTCCTCTGACAAAGCTGTGGGGGAGAGGCAGAGAGAGGCAAACTTGGCCACAACGCCAGCAGCAGCCACACCAGGCAAGTTGGCAAAGAGCGGCTCAGTTGCTGGCTGTGCATGCAGGCTGGGAGGGCTGCAAACGGGGAAAACTGGGGGGAAGCCGGCCTGGGGCCCTTAAAGGTGTGGGGCCCATAGACCAGTACCTAGTTGGCCTAATGGTTAATCCGGCCCTGATGTGGAGCCAGGGCTTTTTTTTGCAGCAGGAACTCCTTTGCATATTAGGCCACACACCCTTGATGTAGTCAATCCTCCTGGAGCTTACAGGGCTCCTTGTAAAAGAGCCTTGTAAGCTCTTGGAGGATTGGCTACATCAGGGGTGTGTAGCCTAATATGCAAAGGAGTTCCTGCTAGAATTCCACCCCTGGCCACAGGTAGTTGCTGGTGGGGTGGGGCTTGAGGTGGGTCAGGAGCCTGCAATATCGGGGGATCCCCCATCCCCACTTGGGGACTGTCATCCCTAATGGCACAGCCTCCTTTGGAATACTGCATGTATCATTCTGGTCAGCCTATCTCAGAAAGGACATTGCAGAGGTGGGGAAAGTACAGAGGAGGGCAACCAAGATGATACGGGGGTTGGAGAACCTTCCCCATGAGGAAAGGCTGAAGAACCTGGGACTTTTCACTTTGACATAACAGAGGTTTATAAAATTATGCATAGGGTAGAGCGAGTTGACAAGGAGGAATTTTTCTCCCTCTCTCAAAATACCAGAAGGTGATGGGCTGTAGATTCAGGATGGTCAGGTGGAAATCCTTCTTTGCACAGACAGGAATTAAAATGTGGAATTCCCTACCGGATGATGTTGTGAGGGTCACAGGCATAGGCGACTTTCTAAGGGGATTGGATAGATTCATGTAGAAGAGGTCTGTCAGTGGAGATGAAAGAGAACCGCCACATTCAGAGGCAGTCAACCTCTGAACCCCAGAGCCAGGAGGCAACATTAGGGGAAGGCCTCAGCCTCTAGGCCCTGTCGTTGGTCCTCCAGAGGATCTGGTTGGCCACTTTGTGAGACAGGATGCTGGGTTAGATGAACCACTGGTTTCATCCCACAGGGTTCTTCTTATGTTCTTATGGAGATTTTGTGTGTGGACTCTGAGGAGAATGGGGTTTGGGAAGGGGAGGGACTTCGATTGTGTTCCGAGTCCGCTTCAAGGTGTTGGTCTTGACCTTTAAAGCCCTATATGGTCGGGGGCCTGTCTGTCTATGGAACCGCCTTTCTCCACATGTTCCCCAGAGAGCACTGCGTTCAGGGACACAAAACCTACTGTCCACCCCTGGACCAAAGGAAGCCAGGCTGTGTTCTACACGGGCTAGGGCCTTCTCAGTGGCAGCACCAGAAATGTGGAATGCCCTCCCAGAGGCCATAAGGGCCCTGCGGGATCTTTCGCAATTCCGCAGGGCCTGCAAAACCGAACTATTCCGACAGGCCTTCAACATCTAACCGGGAGGGAACTGCCACCTCACACCGCTGAGGAGCTACGAACATTATAGGATCGCGGACAGAAACAGATAAAGAAGATCCCGCCATACTGATGTTGTATAGCACCATGTCATGTTTCGAATTGTATTTTATTGGTTTTTAAACTGTTTTATAGAACTGATCGTTAGCTGCCATGAGTCCGCTTGCGGAGAGGGCAGGATAGAAATTTAAAGTAATAAATAAATAAATTCAATGGATTATAATGCCAGAGAGCCCTCTTTCCAAAGCAGCTATTTTCTTCAGTGGAACTCAATGCTATTAATAATAATAATTTTTATTTATATCCCGCCCTCCCCGCCAAGGCCTAGAGATCAGTTGTAATCCCATTAAATCTCAGGCCACCCCCTGGAGATTGGCAATCCTATGGCCATCTGAAAGAGAGAGAGAGAGAGTAGAAGTCTGGGATGGAAGTGAAAAGTGATTTATTCCCCCTCCCAGTCACCAGGAACTTCCCTTCCATTCCACCTCTCTCACCCACCCCAGTACTCCCAGTTATACATGGCTGCCACGAGGAACTGTGTAAGAATAAATAATATATGAGAATAAAATCAGCCTCCCTGCCCGATTCCTCAGGAGAGGTAAAGGGAAGAGGAGGGAAGGACTTAAAATGGCGGGTGAGGAACCCTTGATACAGCACACTGAGGCACTGAAAAGTTGTTCCCAGGCCCGGCCAACAGAGCCTCAGCAGCAGTTCAGAGTTAGCCAGGAGCTTGCATGGGAGAGGATGGTTGCCCCTGCTCTGCCTTAGTAGTGCAACTGTGTAGCCATGTTGAGCCTCAGAGGTAGGGTTGCCAAGTCCAATTCAAGAAATATCTGGGGACTTTGGGGGTGGAGCCAGGAGACATTAGGGGTGGAGCCAAGATCAAGGCTGTGGCAAGCATAATTGAACACCAATAACAAACTAAGAGGAACGGATCCTCCATGACAATGCACAGACCAGCTTATGCAGGACCCTCAAACAATCAATTACCACCATGCTTGACATTGGGAGGTATGCCAAGTATGCCAAAGCGGTCGCCATCACCTTCCCCCGCCTGAATACGGCCAGCTGTTTCTTGGGAGGGAGGGAGCCCCCTTCACTGCACGAGGAGTCGCCAGACCCACAGGCTCGAAGGCGCGGCAAAGCAGCCCCGCACAAGATGCCTCTTCCAAGCCTCTGCCGCCTCCCGGCCCAGCCGCCGCCTGCTGCTCCTCCCCAGCCCCCCAGGGCCCGGCGGAGCATCCCAGCAGTAGGTCAGGGCGGGCGCCCCAGCAGCAGCAGGCTGTGCAAGGCCCTCCTCCTCCGGGCTGCCGGGCACCTTTGCGCGCCTGGTCGGGAAAGCAGCAGCGGCTGCATCGTCCCGTCGCCCCCGTGGCCCTGCTCGGCCTCTCCCTGCCTGCCTGCAAGCGGTGAGTAGCAGGGCGGCACAGACAGAGCGGGTGACAAGGAGGGTGGAGGCAGGCCAGGAGTGTGGCGAGCCGCGAGTCTGGGTCCTAGAAGGCCTCCTCCTGGCCTGCCTGCAGCCTCCCCTTCTCTAATTTTAACATCAGAGGCGGAGCGGGCGACGCTGAGCCCATCTCGGAGGAGCAGCTACGGAGAAGAGGCGGCAGCCGCGCAGTGGCGTCGCCCGCTCCAAGAAGGGGGGGCTCGCCACGCTCCTTGGCGCCGTTTCCCCCCTCCCCCCGCTTCCATTTTTGGGGGGAGCGAGGGAAAAGGCTGGAAAACCTGGGGTCCCCCGCCAGGGCAGGAGGGTTGGGACCCCTACTCAGAGGAAAGGTAGAGGAAAGTTCTATCCAGGTCTTTTTTTGAGCCGGAACGCACAGGAGTGCAGTTCCAGCTGGCTTGGCACCAGAAGTGTGGCCTAATATGGAAATGAGTTCCTGCTGAGCCTATTCTACTAAAAAGCTCTGTGTGATACAATGGTGATGTCAGTGGGGTGTGGCCTAATATGCAAATGAGTTCCTGCTGGGCTTTTCCTACAAAATAAGCCCCAGGGTTCTATGCTCTTGGCTGAGGTGTTGAAATTCTTGGTCAACTCTTCCTCTCCCTTCCTTGGGGAAGTGTTGGGCAGGGAGTCTGTCACGTCTCGGGGCGCAGGCAGGAGGGAGTCTAAAGCTGGTCCAAAGTCCAAGTTCAAGGAGTCAGGAGCTGAGTCACCACAGCAAAATCGCAAACCAGAAGGAGAAGTCAGTGTCCAAAGCCAAAGGGTCAGGGTCAAGGCCAAGGAATTCAAACTGGTCAGGAACTGGAATCAGGAAGGAGCGTGGATGCAAGCCAGGGAAGTGGATGCAAGCCAGGGAATCGACTCGTTGCTTCCACGAGGTTGCCAAGTCCCGGGTGTGAGTTATATGTGCACATCAATCAGCCTACTTCTTGGGTGGCTGTAGTTCCTGTAGTAATCAGGGCTAAGAGATCTGAAGCACTGGTGTGTGGTGCGTCTGTTTTCTGTCAGTGTCTTTTGAAGACGCAGGCACATTCTTGAGATGGGAGGGGGAGAGTTTGGAGGAGACTGATTGTCAAGAGCCAGCATGGGTGCCTGGAATGTGGACGGTATGATTGATGGCCCAGCTGTTGGTTCTTCCTGGTCTGTTAACCCTTTCAGCTCCCCCTCCTCAGGGCTCAGGGCCAACATGCCTGGTGGTTAATCCAGCCCTGAATACATGAAGAACGCTACCATAAGATTTTGCTAAATGTGAAGATGAGACATTTGGGGGCGGGGGGGTGGGGTTGGGTTCACCTCCCCTCCTTCGAGGCATGTCAAGGAAGTGAAGGAACCATGTGGTAATCCATTGTATTGGCTTGAAAATCTGGGAAATGTTACAAGATCCCAAACAGAAGTCATTGATGTTGGGCGTGGTTTTTTCACAGCACTGAAACACTAAACTGGCCATAGACTTGCTTCCTCGACACGCATGTATATTTCACGCTTGTTTGCTCCAAAAGGTACGCACTCCTTCCAGGCTACATTGTGAATAAGGTTTGTGATTGTGTGTCTTTATTATTAAAACAGGACAGTTTCCCAAGTTCTGTGGACGAAATTCCTGAAATCTCAAGTTCTATAATTCCTAAACAGTCGAGGCAAGCAGCGACAGATTCAGATACAGACTCAGAAAAGGATCGTGATTTTCCAGCATCTGCTGATGCCTTCTCTTCCGTCCCAAAATTGACTGTAACATCTAGTGCTCCTGCCCCTTCTCATATACCTTTGAAAAGCGCGGAAAGGCTATTCAAAAGAGTAGAAGCTCCTCTAGAGTCAGAAACCTCGTTGTCCAGTTCCAGCGCAATCCCGGCAGAATTTTCGGATAGCCACGCCGAAACAGGAGATTCGGAAAGCCCTGCTTTGGAAAGTCCCGAAGGCAAAGGGACAGAAGAGGAACCGGCTCCCCCAGCGAGAAAAGAATCCGTCATTGAATATCCACCATCAGTGAAGGTAACTGCGGCGCTGACAGTATGCGACGTGGTTTCCCATTTTTTCCCTCTGCGGCGAATGTCACCGTACTTTTATTTTTCTGATGGAGATGCACGCTTGAAGTTTGCGTTTTCACTCACCCAAAGTTAGTGACGTTTGGTTACAGGGCCGGCTCTGCCACTAGGCAAACTGGGCGCTTGCCTAGGGCACCGGCCTTCTGGGGGCACTGAATGGGTGACATTGTCAGTGCAGGAGGGGGCGCCAGAAGTTGGCCTTGCCTAGGGTGCCAGACAGTCCAGGGCTGGCCCTGTTTGGTTAATAAGCGTGCCTGCCAGTGAAGTGACAAATGGCCTGGTGATTATGTAGAAGGGGCGGTGGCTCAATGGTAGAGCACCTGCTTGGTAAGCATAAGGTCCCAGGTTCAGTCCCCGGCATCTCCAACTAAAAAGGGTCCAGGCAAGTAGGCATGAAAAACTTCAGCTTGAGACCCTGGAGAGCAGGGGAGGGATGGTGGCTCAGTGGTAGAGCATCTGCTTGGTAAGCAGAAGGTCCCAGGTTCAATCCCCGGCATCTCCTGCTAAAAAGGATCCAGGCAAGTAGGCGTGAAAAACCTCCGCCTGAGACCCTGGAGAGCTGCTGCCAGTCTGAGTAGACAATACTGACTTTAGGGAGAGATGGTGGCTCAGTGGTAGAGCACCTGCTTGGGAAGCAGAAGCTCCCTGTTTCAATCCCCGGCATCTCCAGCTAAAAAGGGTCCAGGCAAGTAGGCGTGAAAAACCTCTGCTTGAGACCCTGGAGAGCCGCTGCCAGTCTGAGCAGACAATACTGACTTTGATGGACCGAGGGTCTGATTCAGTATAAGGCAGCTTCATATGTTCATATGTACAGAGTATTGGAATATTCGGTGAATATAGCAGAGTTTTGCCCAGTCATAGGAGCGTGATACTAAGTTCAGCAAATCCCCAAGAAGTATATTGCAAAAAAAGGGGTGGGTGGGGGTGGGATAAACTTACATTTATTCAAGTAGGTCCAGTTCACATTCCGGTTACAGTCGAAAGGAGAGAGAGAAGCCTAATCTAAAGAGTACTCTCCCTATCCCAAATGGCCTTGTGTGTGAGAGTATGAGGGCATTGCATCTACAGGAGAGACCAGCAGAGACACATGTCTCCATGGAAGGCCATGTGTAGAAGGGAGAGGACAAGGAGAGAGAGGACAGGGTCAGAGGGCAGCTCCCAGGTTAAAACAAAGAGAGGCATCCAGTTCAAGGCAATAACACCTATACATCCTTAGAGCGATGTAGCATCCCCTCCTCCAGTTCATTTTCAGGTTGCAGTCAAAATGAGAGAATGAAGCCTAATCTGAAGAGTGCTTTCCCTACCCCAAATGGCCAGCTTGTCCGGCATCGTGTGTTTGGGAGGATGAGGGCATTGCATCTACAGGAGAGACCTGCAGAGACTCGTGTCTCCAAGAAAGGAATGTGAAGTGACTTGCCACGAGGCCCTGATCTGGATCGAGTGTGGCACAGCATCCCCAGGAACTCTTGTTTCTGCCCACATCTTTTCGGGTGCAGGAACAGCCCTCTCCATGGTTGTTTCCACACTTGGAAGGGCACCAGGTGTGTTGGAGGAACGAGAGCTTCTGGGGCCACCATGTCAGGCACCCAGTCAGGATCAGCAATTTTTAAAGACGTACAAATGCGTTTAAAATGGTGTTGGCAGCCAAAGGATGGGGGCCCATAGCCTCTGGCCCTGAGTCTTTAGGGTAGATGCGCTCTGAGAGAGTAGCTGTAAGTCTGCTGTACTGCAGCTGTAATGAACAACAGGAACTTTTTACCATGTATGGTGGTTATGTGACAGAACCAAATCTTATTGGAAGATGGTACACGATCTACTGCAAAAGATTCTGAAAATACAAATTAGATTTCAACCAGAGTTTTTCTTTATTAAATATATATTACCAGAAGATCATTCCAGACAGACCAAAGTGTTTTTAATACACGCAGTGACCGCAGCCAGAATAATTTTTGCCAAATACTGGAAACTACACAAAATACCAAGAAAAGAGGAGTTACTATCTAAGCTTTTAGACTTCGCAGAAATAGACATACTATCAGCCAGACTGAGAGATGCCCATCTCTGTGAAACTAAGAGAACGTGGGAACCATTATATAATTGGTTACGTTATAATACATGAACTTCCAAAATAAGATAATAATGTAATTCATGAGAACTATTGCCGTGTAAAAATATATTCTTGTCTTAGTAGGAGCTTTAAGGGATATTAATGATTATCAAATTACTGAAATTATAAGATGTACTTGCAGAGAATGTTATAAGATGACTGATATTGATGACAATACGAATTGAACGATGTATAAGTAGAAATACTACAAAATTTTAATTCATGTACCCTACCCTTTTCCCCCTTTCCTTCTATTTCCCTTTCCCATTCCTTTTCACCTGAAAATCTAAAATCTATTGTAAACAGAGAGAGAATAAAACCAACACTGTAGCGGCAAAAAAAAAAAAAAAAAGGAGGGGGAGGGGAAGAAATGTCAATCCAGAACAGATGAGGTAGGCAGAAAGCCTGAAAACATGAAATTATATGGAATTATAAAAAGGCCACAATGATATTCCAGAAGCTTTAATCAGATTATAAATATTAAAAACCATGCAACATAAGAGAAGCCATGTTGGATCAGGCCAACGGCCCATCCAGTCCAACACTCTGTGTCACACAGTGGCAAATTTTTTTTTATATATACACACACACTGTGGCTAATAGCCACTGATGGACCTGTGCTCCATATTTTTATCTAAACCCCTCTTGAAGGTGGCTATACTTGTGGCCGCCACCACCTCCTGTGGCAGTGAATTCCACATGTTAATCACCCATTGGGTGAAGAAGTACTTCCTTTTATCCATTTTAACCTGTCTGCTCAGCAATTTCATCGAATGCCCACGAGTTCTTGTATTGTGAGAAAGGGAGAAAAGTACTTCTTTCTCTACTTTCTCCATCCCATGCATTATCTTGTAAACCTCTATCATGTCACCCCGCAGTTGACGTTTCTCCAAGCTAAAGAGCCCCAAGCATTTCAACCTTTCTTCATAGGGAAAGTGCTCCAGCCCTTTAATCATTCTAGTTGCCCTTTTCTGGACTTTCTCCAATGCTATAATATCCTTTTTGAGGTGCGGCGACCAGAACTGCACACAGTACTCCAAATGAGACCGCACCATCGATTTATACAGGGGCATTATGATACTGGCTGATTTGTTTTCAATTCACCAAATTCAGCATTCTGTAGTTACATATGTAGGTACCTTCCCCTAGAGCACCCCCCCCCCCCAAAAAAAACCTTTAGCAAAATGGCACTCATACTCATTGCCACTGTGTGTGCATCTGCATTTGCTGTAGTAGTGTGAGCATAAAGAGGCCTTGTCTCCATGAAGAAGCAGCCTGCAACTGGTTCACTTTCGGGGGGGGGGGGTTGCCTGCTGAGGGTTTGAAAGATCTCTAAAATGGAATTTACTTCCTTCATGAAAGTATAATTCCCAAGATTCTCTGCAGGAGGCATGGCAGCTAAAATGACACATCACAGATGTGTGTATGTGTGTGTGCATGTGGGTAATATAGAAGCACTCCTTTGGGTAACTTTCACCGATGAGCTTTTTCTACATACTAAATAATTGCAAATCTCTTCAGCAAACTTTCAGAAATATTTTACTTGCATTCCTTTCAGCTGTTCAATCACCCTTTGCAAGTAGGCAGCCGTGTTGGTCTGAAGCAGCAGAACAAAGTAGGAGTCAGGTGTCACCTTTAAGGCCAACAACGTTTTATTCAGAATGTAGATAGATCCAGGTGGGCATTTTTAGGATTTTTTTTTTTACTATAAATTCCCAGCCACATTATACCCTAAAATTTACATATGAGTCCCATAGTGGTAGGTTTGCGAAATAAAGAGCTGAGTGCACATTTCCGCAAAACAGCTGAGCTTTTCCCGCAACATTTCGAATGGTTGAAAAGACCTGTACAAAATACTGTAAGGTGGTACAGACCTACCAAGAAGCGCACAAAGGCTAGATTTAACTAGTTTGCCATTTAATTAAGTGGGACGGCTGCAGGACTTAATATGACTCAAATAATAATTCCCTGCTACATTCTGTTCCCTCATCCTCCTCTTCACCTGACTAGCAAATGCAGTGGGATGAGATGGCACCCCTGCCTCTCTCTCCATGTGACCCTCAGTCTGAGCTCCTTGTGTGTGTGTGTGTAAACTGCCATCAAGTTACCACTGACTTACAGTGAGATAAACAGAGATGGTCTGCCATTGCCTATCTCTGCGTAGCATCCCTGGTAGGATCACCACATTTTGAAAAGCAAAAAAGAGGACATATTTCCCAACTGACTACTTCAAACATGCGATCACTATGACAAATCTCATTTTAAACACCCCTACTATTTAAGCTGTGATCGTCACTACTAACTGGGTATATGCCTAATCTTCCAAGCCAAAAAGAGGACATTTCGTAGATTTGCTAAAAAGAATACAAAAGAGGACAGACATTTTAAAAAGAGAGGATTTGTCCACTAAACCTTGGTATTCTTTGGTGATCTCCCTTGGATGACCCGACTTAGCTTCCAAGATCTGATGATATCCGGCTAGCCAGGGCTACCCAGGTCAGGGCGTGAGCTCCTTGCACTAACATAAATAATTGCACCAGCTACAAAGATTAAGACCATTAGGGTTGCCAAGTCCCTCTGCTGATGCAGTGGGGGACTTCTTGGCGCAATGACATCACCTGAAAGTGACATCATCACGCCAGGCACGTTGTGCCGGGGACGCTCTAGAATTCATGATAAAACTCTATGGTACCATAGAATTTTACCACAAATCCTAGAGCATCCCTGGCATAATCTGCCTGGGGTGATGACATCACGTTTGGGTGAGGTCATCACGCAGGGCATGTCGTGCAACAGGCAGAGCTCTTTGGGGGCGGGGATCCTTCTGGCAGCCTGTGTGCCAGTGGGTTGGGGCCCCAAAATGGGGGATCCCCCTCCCCTGGTGGGATCTTAGCATCCCTAAACACCATTAGTCCATATGGTGAGCCCAGAATTTCTTTAGGTAGCTTATAAATAAACGAATGCATAATACACACATTTTTGTGCCACACCTGTGCTGATCTGAGGTTCAATGTACAATACAATTGGCTGGCTTTTAGTTTGTACTTTCTTGGGATCTTCCAATATAAATTGGGACATGCATATGAAACAGGGCACCGATTCCCAAATCAGGATTATAAAAACAGAAAGTTCATAACAAAGGAATCGTGTGATACGTTCTGATCTTCCTCTTTGTACAAACGTTTTTCCGGTTTCAGTCCCTTTATTAATTTATATTTGTTACTTTTGCACACTCACATTACAGTCTTAAATATGATCAAAGATTTTAAAGATATTCACTTCTACTTTACTACCTGTTTTGCCTACCTTGCATATTGCCTCTGACTTGTCAAAGGAATCGCGCTGTAGATCTGAAGGATCTGTAAAGGTGGAAGCACTAAAACCATCAGGTAAGGAACTACTTTTACTAGTAACCATCTATTTCTGGGACACTGCAATACACATAGGTTGAGAACTAGAAGACATGTCCTTTTGGAGCCGAATGTGGGGAACTCATGCTTTTAGTGCCCCCCCCCCTCCCAATATTTATTTATTTACTTCCTTAACCCACCTTTCTTCCCAATGGGGACCTAAAGTAACTTACAACATTCTCCTCTTTCCCCTCCTCACAATAACCTCATGAAGTAGGTTAGGCTGAGAGTGTGCGACTGACCTAGGATTGCCAATCCCCAGGTGGAGGCAGGGGATCCCCTGGTTTGGAGGCCCTCCCCCCGCTTTAGGGTCATCGGAAAGCAAGGCGGGGGGAGGGAAATGTCTGCTGGACACTCCGTTCTCTATGGAGACTGATTCCCATAGGAAATAATGTAGAATTGATCCGTGGGTATCTGGGGCTCTGGGGGGGGGCTGTTTTTTGAGGTAGAGACACCATATTTGCAGCATAGCATTCAGTGTCTCTCCTCAAAACACCCTCCAAGATTCAAAAAGATTGGACCAAGGAGTCCAAAAGAAGGTGCCCCTATCTTTCATTATTTCTAATGGAGGGAAAGCATTTAAAAGGTATGATGGCCAGATCTTCCTCTGGAGTTCAGTTATGCTTGTCACACCCTTGTTCCTAGCTCCACCCCCAAAGTCTCCTGGCTCCACCCCCAAAGTCCCCAGATATTTCTTGATTTAGACTTGGCAACCCTAGACTGACCCCAGGTCACCAGCAAGCTTCCATGGCAGTCTGACACTCCAACCACTGCACCATTCTGATTCTCTTTCAGATTGAGAAAACACCACTGGGGGTGTATGTGTCTGTGTCCCATTTCTCCATGCACTGCAGTTCATAAGCAAATGAGGCCCCCACATATGGGGAAATCACATAACCTAAGAACATATCTCCTCACGTGACCCCGAGACATCATATTGATTCAGATGTCCCTGATCACTACAAAAGTGATTTTTACTGAATTGTAGCTGCTGGCATGAAGCTGTTCATATAGTGAGCAGCACATGGTTACAAAAGGATCTTCTTCGTGGTCTCTGTGCAGTCCCACACATGGGTCTTGCCGCAGGCAACGGATCCATACCTCGGAGCTCCAATAGCTCGTTTATAACGTCTTTTGGCGCGCTTTCCTCCCGCCCTGGGGAGCAGGCAGCGACTGCGCATGCCTGGAGCGGGGGGAGAGCGCCCATTCCACTCAGTTTCTTCCCTTCCGCCGCCCGGACAACACCTACCTCGTTGCGTTCCTCCTCTGGCTCGTCTCTTGGTATCGTACTATCTCTCTTACTTCTCCTTTTCTATTTTCTTCGTCCCTTTAATATATATATAAAAAAAAAAAAAAAGGTAGATCCCGACTTCTGCGCTTTTGCTTCTTTTTTTTTCCTTTCTACCCCCCCCCCCCAACCCCGTCTCTCCCTTCCCTCCTTCCCCTGTCCGGAACGGATGGAAGGGAAAATCACCTTCAAAAGGTGCAGGCAGTGTGCTGCTAAAATCCCATCATCCGACGGTCACTCGCTCTGCCTTTTTTGCTTGGGGGAATCCCATAGAACCGATAACTGTCACCACTGCGCTTGCTTCGGTAAGCAGGCGCGTAAGAACAGAGCGGCTCGTCTTCGTAGCTTCCTCATTGAGTCTTCTCTCCGCGGGATGTCTACTTCAGATCCGCCGCCTCCCCCACTTAGAGCGGGAGATTCGGCAGCGTCGGCCCTTCCTACCGCTCCTAGGAAACATAAGTCCGACAAAAAGGCCTCTAAACACTCTGAGGGGCATAAGGCGCCTAAACAAGCCCGTCAGGGCGAATACTCGGCTCCGAAAACCTCCAGTCCGAGCACCTTGGCGCCTAAGAAGCACGACCCGTCAGCTTCTACCTCCGCGCGCCCTAGTACTTCCGCTTTTGCTACGGCTGCGCAATCGGCCTCGGCGGCTGCGCAATCGCAATCAGTTGCTTCGGCGGCACAAGCGGCTTCTGCGCAGTCGACTCCGATTCTACCTATCGAACTTTCGGCTCCTTCTGACGTCATCTCGGAAATGCCTAGCCTCACTCAAACTTCTCTTGAAGTTATCCCGATTGGCTCTAGATCGCCCTCGGTGCACAGCCTTCCTCCCAGCGATATCCTCGACTCCGAGGCTCCACCTCTCAGACCGGAATCCTTCCTCGACATCACTACGCCAGTGCTGAAGGACGTTACAACTCCGGTACTCAAGGATTCCACAACGCCATTGCTTAAGGACAATACTACCCCACTGCTTGTCGAATCTTCTACTCAGGTCTCTTCGCATCGGCTCCGATCTCGATCTCCGCGGCCCCGCTCTCGCTCGCGGTCTCCGCTTCGCCCAAGGTCGCCGCTCCGGGATCCTCCGCTTCGTCCTAGGTCTCCGATCCGAGATCCTCCGCTCCGTCCCAGGTCTCCGATCCGACATCCTCCCAATTCTCCACATCGGGAGGACTACCATGACTTTCGACGCGACCGCTCTCGGTCCCGGTACGGCGACTACTATCGCGACTATCGACAAGACCGCTCTCCATCCCGGTCTCCGTCACCTCGCCTTTACTCACGTTACCATCGGTACCAGAGTTCGCCTTCGCGCCACAGCTACAGGCATCTCTCTGACTTCGATCCGGACTCCTTTCACAGAGATGTCTATATGCCTCGACTCAGGGACTATTATTCTCCCGGACCCCGCGACTACTATCGTGCACGCGATCAGCGATCTCCTTTGCACCGTCACCTGTCTCCGGATCGCTATGGGGATTACCAACATTACTATTCCCCCCGACGGGAGCCTACTCCCCGCACCCGAGATGATGCGGCAGCCCTTCGGAACCGAGACACTTTCGACTCCCAGACTGCACCCGATCCACACGATGTTCTGCAGCCTCCTGTCCGTCCTCGGGACCGAGTTTCTCCTAGAACCGCATCCGCATCGGTTTCTAAACCGCCTGCTTCGCCTCTCAAACGCCCTCGGGACCCTTCACCTGTCGAGCCCAAGTCACCACAGCATCCACTCTCGACTTCTGACAGAGACACTTCTGATCACTCCGACTCCGAGGAGGCCCCAGCCTCCCCCGCATCGGACCAACCTCCTAGGCTCTCACCATCTGACAGTTCCAAGGCCTACCTTAATCTCATAACAACTATGGCTTCCGCACTAAACATTCCTATGTCCTCTGACTCACCCAAGATCTCGGATGTGGTACATGACCTAGTCCGTTCAGACTTCCCTGACAGCTCTTCGCTTCCTATGCTCCCTGTACACTTGGAGGGCCTCCAAGAAGCCTGGGATAAGCCGGCCTCGATCCCTACGCTTTCCCGACGCCTGGATTCCCTTTACAGGGTTCAAACAGCTGACTGCAAATTCCTCGCCTCCCACCCGGCGCCCAACTCCATCGTTGTTCATTCGGCCACCAAGAACAAACAATCTCGCCACCCTGTTCCTCCTGACCGCGAGGGCCGTAAACTGGACACTCTGGCTAAAAAGATCTATAGCTTCTCCTCGACTAATTCCAAGCTGAACAATTACTTGGCCTATTTTGCTGCCTACACCTTCAACCTGGCGAACCAGATCACCCCGCATATCACATCCATGCCTGACTCCTCTCAGAAAGCGGTCTCGGCTCTCGTCTCTGAGCTTTCCCGTGTCTCCAAACAACAGATCAACTCCATTCGCCATGCGGTCTCCTGTTCCTCCCGAGTGTTTGCGACATCTGTAGCCTTACGTCGCCATGCCTGGCTCCGCTCTACCAACCTTCAACCAGATATCAAGCAGCGTATAGAGGACCTTCCTTTCGATGGCCTGGGTCTATTCCATGCGTCCACGGACGAGGTCCTAGCTTCGGTCGATGACGGCCGTAAGAGAGCCAAACGCCTCGGCGTCACACAACCTACCTCCCTGCCCTCTAACAGGCAGAGACCCTGGAAGCCATCCTTTCAGCGTCGTCAACGATCGCCTAAATCTCAGGAGTTCTGGAAAAGGAAACCCCTGCCTAAACAGCCTTTCATCAGAGGCCACGGACTCAGCCCTCTAAGAAGCAGTCCCAGACAGGCAAACAGTCTCTTTGACTCTCCCAAGGGGCAGACCAGACTATTCCCCTTTTACCCTCGTTGGAGTTCCATCACCACCGACTCTTGGGTCCTTACCATCGTGCGTTTAGGTTACGCAATAGAGTTCGTTTCGCCACCACACCACCACCACTTCATAGCCACCCCTCCATCTGCACTCCTCCAGCAGGAAATCCTGGACTTGCTCCAGAAGAATGCCATAGAACCCGTTCCTCCTCAACACCGAGGGACGGGATTCTACTCAAGATACTTCCTGGTCCCCAAACGGGATGGAGGGAAGCGCCCTATCCTCGATCTTCGGAAGCTGAACAAATTCATAGAATACAGGAAGTTCAGAATGATCTCCCTACAGGGCATCCTGCCTCTTATCCCCAGGGATTCCTGGATGGCTTCCCTAGATCTTCAGGACGCTTACTTCCATGTGACAATTCGACCTCAGCACCGGAAGTACCTGCGATTCGCTGTGGGGAGAGACCACTTCCAGTACGTCTCCCTGCCCTTCGGCCTCTCCACTGCGCCAAGGGTATTCACCAAGTGCATGGCGGTGGTGGCAGCGGCTCTCAGACTTCGAAACATCACAGTTTTCCCGTATATCGACGACTGGCTCCTCATAGCACCAAGCCAGCGTCGGTTGCAGGCCAACATCAGCACAACACTCTCTCTTCTCGATTCCTTAGGGCTTCGGGTGAATGCATCCAAATCCCATCTCGAGCCCACCCAACACATCAAGTTTATAGGGGCTCTCCTCCGCACTTCTCTCCACCGTGCCTTCCTCCCAGGGGATCGAGCACTTACTATCATCACCTTAGCCAAGTCGATTCAGCATCAGCCTTACCAGTCGGCATTCATCATACAACGCTTGCTGGGCCTCATGGCTGCCACGACTTCCGTCATCCACTTTGCCAAGCTACGGATGCGACAACTACAGCTTTGGTTTGTAAGAGCTTACCATCCTCAGTTGCAACCGCAGAATGTCCTACTTATGGTCCCCCAGAGAGTACTTTCATCCCTAACGTGGTGGACGATACCCAGCAACCTCCTCGCGGGCATGCCATTTTTACCGGCACCCCCAGTGGCTGTTGTGACAACGGACGCCTCAAAGTGGGGATGGGGAGCCCACTTAGAGGACAAAACCGTCAGAGGCCTTTGGACCCCTTCCGAGAGGGCCAAAACCGTCAGAGGCCTTTGGACCCCTTCCGAGAGGGCCATGCACATAAACTGCTTAGAACTGATTGCCGTGCACAGGGCCCTCTTATCCTTTCTCCCACTGATCAACGGGAGCCATGTCCAAATTTCAACGGACAACATGGCAACGGTGTACTATATCAACAAGCAGGGAGGAACCAGGTCGCTCCGGCTCTGCCGTATAGCCGTCTCACTCTGGGAATGGTGCCTGGAGCACAACATTTACCTGACCGCGATTCACCTCCCAGGTGTCGACAATGTTCTGGCCGACTCGCTGAGCAGGTTTCGTCTGGACGACCACGAATGGTCCCTCAATCCGACCTACCTTCGACCCATTTTCAGGTGCTTCGGAACACCCAAGGTGGATGTTTTTGCTTCCAAGGACAATGCCAAGTGTCCACGCTACTTTTCCAGGAGGCGGAACGACGCCTTCCTACACAGATGGACAGGTCCTCTCCACTATATCTTCCCACCAACCCCTCTACTAACTCGGGTGTTGATGAAGATAACACGAGACGGCACGGACTGCATCCTGGTAGCCCCCTGGTGGCCACGGCAACCATGGTTCACGAGACTTCTCCAGTTATCTCATCACACTTACCGTCGTCTCCCGTTCGCGATCGACCTCCTCTCCCAAGCCAACGGTCAGATATTGCACCACAACCCTCAGGTTCTGGCCCTTACGGCATGGAGAATTCGACCTCCCACCTCTCCGCAGAGGTAGCCCACGTTATTCTTAATGCCAGGAAGCCCTCCACAAGGCTTTCGTACCGAAGGAAGTGGAAACGCTTCTCCTCGTTCGCGGCTACTAACCATCTACTTCCTGAATCGGTACCTCTCAATATGATCCTGGACTATTTGCTTTCACTGAAGAAATCAGGACTCTGTTACTCATCCCTCAAGGTTCATCTGTCCGCCATCTCCGCGTTCCACAATCCGGTAGACGGCAAGACAGTTTTTTCTCATCCCTTGTCCAAGTCCTTTCTCAAGGGCATGTTGCACCTCAATCCCCCTGTTAAACCTCTTGTTCCAACTTGGAGTTTATCCCTAGTTCTTTCCTCGCTTATGAAGGCACCATTCGAACCCATGGCCACCATAGACCTCAACCTTCTTTCCTGGAAGACAGCGTTGCTCGTTGCCCTCACCTCTGGTAAGCGGGCAAGTGACCTATGCGCTTTCCGCCACGATCCTCCTTACACCATTTTCCACAAGGAAAAGGTTGTCCTGAGACCGGACCCTGCGTTCCTTCCTAAAGTTGTCTCCCAGTTCCACTTGTCGACTGCAACCTCTCTGCCGACCTTTTTTCCCAACCCAACTGACCAGGGACAACGGGCCTTGCATTCTTTGGACGCAAGAAGAGCATTATCCTTCTACCTCCATCGTACACGGCCTTTCCGTAAGGACCCTAATTTATTTGTGGCATACGGAAACCCTTGCAGGGGACACAAGATCTCTACCCAGAGACTTTCAAAATGGGTAGTGAGTGCTATTAGGCTGTGCTACGAACTGGCTAAGCAGCCTCTGCCCGAAGGCCTTAAGGCGCACTCCACTAGAGCGGTCTCGACGTCTTCGGCCTTCTTGCACGGCGTCTCCATGGAGGACATCTGTGCAGCCGCATCCTGGTCCTCTCCCTCCACGTTCGTCTCCCATTACGCGTTGGACGTTCGTGCGAGACGTGACGCCTCCTTCGGACAAGCGGTCCTCAGATCCATCTTTCACTGAAATGGAGGTGAGTGCATCCGCTTATACTCCTATACCACACAGTCTTTGGTATGGGTCAGGTGACTAACTTTTTCTTTTCCAGCACCCTCCTCCAGGACTCTTAGCTGGCTAGTCACCCATGTGTGGGACTGCACAGAGACCACGAAGAAGATAAACAGGTTGCTTACCTGTAACTGATGATCTTCGAGTGGTCATCTGTGCAGTCACACACGCCCACCCAGCCTTCCCCGCTGCTGGCCTCTGGTACTTCTTGCTTTAACCTTTCTAGTCTTGCCAGTGGCGGCTGGAAGAAACTGAGTGGAATGGGCGCTCTCCCCCCGCTCCAGGCATGCGCAGTCGCTGCCTGCTCCCCAGGGCGGGAGGAAAGCGCGCCAAAAGACGTTATAAACGAGCTATTGGAGCTCCGAGGTATGGATCCGTTGCCTGCGGCAAGACCCATGTGTGTGACTGCACAGATGACCACTCGAAGATCATCAGTTACAGGTAAGCAACCTGTTTTTATTCTAGTTCAAGGGTCCCCCCCAGCACCATGCCCAGAGCTTTCTTTGTAGCAGGAACTCCTTTGCATATTAGGCCACCCGCCCCTGATGTAGCCAGTCCTCCAAGAGCTTACAGGGGTCTTCTTACAGGGCCTACTGTAAGCTCCAGGAGGATTGGCTACATCAGGGGTGTGTGGCCTAATATGCAAAGGAGTTCCTGCTACAAAAAAAAGCCCTGACTGCGCCCATGGATGCCATAGCACCAGCTAATGTCTTGCCTGGTGCCTACCAAGTATTTTCAGAAAGCGGGTAAGGGCCAGGTGGGAATCTTGCCTAGCATGACTTCTGACTGGCTACTGGAGATCCATTAGGCTGTGCAGAGTAAAATAATGATGATTCCACAGTGGTTGCTGCCACACCGTTGGTTTTATTCTCTTTCTCACTCCTCTTTCACAGTGTATTTTTTAAACTACCCTTCTTTCCTCCTGCACTTGGACTTCTTCATGGTGTGTATAGAGGTACAGCAGCCATTTTGTGACGGTGCCCACCCCTATTTCAGGATTCCAAAGTTGTTCACAGGCCCAAAAAGATTAGCGATCTCATTCTAGTGTTTTGGTCCATTATGCTACGGAATGTATTTTAGGTTTTATAAAACTTTATAATAACCAGGGGTGGAATTCTAGCAGGAGCTCCTTTGCATATTAAGCCACACCCCCTGATGTAGCCAATCCTCCAAGAGCTTACAAAAAAGAGTCTTGTAAGCTCTTGAAGGATTGGCTACATTGGCGGGGGGTGTGTGTCCTAATATGCAACGGAGCTCCTACTAGAATTCCACCCCTGATAATAACCAACTGTAAATAAAAAAGCTAAAATAACACACCTTACGAATGTCTAAATGTTAAAAAACTAATGTCTTTTGTACTTGGATGTTTTAAACATTCTGTTATGGTTAATTGTTTCTAGAACCAGTTAATGGAATTCAATCACAGTGGCCTTGGAAAGAAGTTGAGGTAAGAAATAACCAGCATAGCAGATTCAGCATTATTAAAACTTTGTATATTAGAGTTAAACAAGAGTGGGTGAGAGGGAAGAGGGTGGTGCTAGGTGTGTGCAAAAAATCAGTATTCTTCAGGTTGGAGAATACTGACCCCACCCCCCCAATCAATATTTTCCAAGATTCCTAAATCCCAATATGTTTTGGATTCGGGGGTTTTGTTTGTTTGTTTTGTTTTGTTTTTGAATTCCCAAAAAGATTGGGCTAGTGATTCAGCTATCCAAAAATGACTATCCCGAAAATCCTAAAAATACTTGGGATTTTTTGGGGGGAATGCTGGATAGCCTCAGTTAAGGGGCACTTAAAAAGCTCTCAGTCCCTTAATGCTTTTGGAGTGAATTCTCAGCTTGGAGAAGGCATTTTAAAAGGATTGTGAACTTTTTAAATGCCTTTGAAGTAAACTCTCAGAGTCAGCTTGGAGAAGGCATTTAAAAGGACCATGATCCATTTAAATTTTATTCCCCTCCATTGGAACAATGGAGGATGGGAGCATTTTCTTCTGAGGCTGATAAAATTGGACCCCCTGGTCCAATATTTTTGCAGTTTGCAGGGCAGGGGGGTGGGTTGAGGAGAGGCACCTGCAGCTATCTATCTCAAAAAGCAGTCCATCCCCCAAGAGCCCCAGATTCCCCTGGATTGATTCTGCATTATAGCCTATGGGGCACCATACTGGTATTGGGATTTAGAAATATCAGGAAATACTGATACTTTTTGGGTTCAATATACCCAAACCTGAAAAATACTGATTTTTTTTTGCACACCCCTAGTTCCCATAGGGTAAAATGAAGATTCTATCTGGAGATTTGAGAGACTCCAATGTGGTGATTGTGGAGGGGAGAGCTGAGTGGGCAGCGTATGTCAAACTCCCCCCATCACCTTCCCCTCTGTTGATGGCTGGGAGCTGGAATGTAATTCCGCCCCTCCCAATCTTTATTGCATTAGCAACAAAATGCCATAGCAACCAACAACCAGACTCAGCAATAGGGGGGAAAAACCCTAAATAAAACATTCAATACAACAATAAAATTCTATGAATCATTATAAAATTTAGGCTGAATTATCAATAAATTATAAGGATTTAAAATTTATCCAATGAGACACTAAGAGAACACCCCAGAGTGGTAAAAAGGAGAGTATAGTCAGTATATCTCATGTAAAATTAATAACCTGGAACAGACAGACAATTTGAGCTGGGACAAACGGTGGTGTAGAAAAATAATCAGGGATAAATGGAAGGTAAATGGCTGTGAGTTGAGCTCTGAAAAAAAACTGGGTTTAGGTCCTAGTGGGGACTCAGCCTTTGAGTAACAGAAGTCCATGAACTTATAACAACAGAGGGAGATACCTATTCCATGTAAAAAAAATTACATTTCAGAGTTCAGTTTTTGGTCAGGCGTGTTGCAGTTTTAACAAAAACATTGCATAGTGTGAATTTGTACTGATTTAAACAACTGAGGAAGACCTCATGGTTGAAACGCATTTCGTTTGGTGCCTTTCCTCTCAGAAATAATATTTACATTAGTAGAATTTTTGCATACTGACCTTCGTGTATTATTTGTATGAAGTGTTTCCTATTTTTCTTAGTCCCATTCAGGGCTCTTTTTCTAGCAGGAGCTCCTCTGCATATTAGGCCACGTCCCCCCAATGTAACCAATCCTCCAAGAGTTTACAGGGCTCTTAGTATAAACTCCAGGAGGACTGGCTACATAAGGGGGCCATGGCCTAATATGCATAGGAGCTCCTGCTAGAAAAAGAGCCATGGTCCCATTGTATTGTCTTTAAAATTGACTAAGAAAATTAACCTGTGAACCTTTTAAATGCCTTCTGATGGGGGACTGGGGCAGACAGCATAGTACAGGCCGATATCTAAGCAGGGTCAGTACCTAGAAGGGAGACCACCAAGGAAGACCCTGCAGAGGAAAGCACTGGCCAGCCACCTCTGCTTCTCACTTGCCATGAAAGCCCCTTGCTGGGGTCACTGTAAGTTGGTTTCAACTTGCCAGCACTTTACAAACACACACACACTCCTCAGGATGATTCTTCATAGAATCATAGAGATGGAAGGGACCACCAGGATCATCTAGCCCAACCCCTTGCACAATGCAGGTAATTCACAAACACCTCCCCCTAAATTCATAGGATCCTCATTGCTGTCAGATGGCAATCTAGCCTCTGTTTAAAAACCTCCAAGGAAGGAGAGCCCACCACCTCCTGAGGAAGCCTGTTCCACTGAGGAACATCTCTAGCGGCCAGGAAGTTCTTCCTTGGTTAAAACAATTTTATTGGTAACATGGTAATAAATCTATTTCTTACATCTTTAAAAACATCTTTTATCTACCCCATATATTACTTTCTACCCACCCCTCCCCCTGTTACTTGACCCCCGCTGGTGTTATTTACTTAAAATGCAAATATTTAAAGGTACCTTTAACTATTAAAACAAAAATTTATATTCTTTTTTTTTTAAACTTAATCATTATCAAAAATTGTCCAATGTCCTTTTATTTTCCACTCTTTTTCTACATATCTTCTAAACTTTTTCCACTCCGTCTTAAAAACTTCTAAATCATAGTCTCTTAACATTCTTGTTAATTTGTCCATTTCACTCCATGTCATAACTTTTATAATCCAATCCCATTTCTCTGGTATTTTTTCTTGCTTCCACAACTGCGCATATAATGTCCTAACAGCTGAAAGAAAATACCAAATTACAGTTTTATCTTCTTTTGGAAATTTTTCCATTTGTAATCCCAACAGAAAAGTCTCTGCAACTTTCTTGAATTCATATCCCAAGATCTTAGAAATTTCTTGCTGAATCATCTGCCAATACTTTTTTGCTCTTTCACAAGTCCACCACATATGGTAGAAAGAACCTTCATGTTTTTTACATTTCCAACATCTGTCTGGCATCTTATTGTTCATCTCTGCCAATTTTTTAGGAGTCATATATCATCTATACATCATTTTAAAACAGTTCTCTTTAATACTATGAAACGTCGAAAGCTTCATAGAATTCTTCCACAAGTATTAAGTTTCCATCTGTGTTTCTTTATTTACATTAATTGCCCATTTAATCATTTGAGATTTCACTACTTCATCCTCCGTAGACCATTTTAAAAGTAATTTATATATTTTTGAAATTAATTTTTCATTATCTCCAAGCAGAACATTTTCCATTTCTGTTTGTTCTTTTCTTATTCCTTCAGTTTTGATATCATTATCCACCTAGCTCTTTTTGTTGCAGTTGGAACCAATCATATTTATTATTCAACTCTTCAGCAGTTTTCAATTCTGTTTTGCCACTTTGTATTTTTAATAATTGATTATATGACAACCACTTTTCTTCACCTATCTCAGCCGTTATTTTTATTATTTCAGCTGGCACTATCCATAACGGTCTTCTCTCATCTCCATATTTCCTATATTTCATCCATGTATTTAGCAAATTATTTCTTATGTAATGGTGAGAGAAAAACCGTCCATCTTCTTTTTGCCATAATACAAATACGTGTGCCAGCCAAATTTATTTCTATGACCTTCCAGCACTAAGAGTTTTTTGTCTAACAGAGTTATCCATTCTTTTATCCACACTAAACAAACTGCTTCCTGATATAATTTTAAATTCGGTAGTTGAAATCCACCTCTCTCTTTTGCATCTGTCAAAATTTTCATTTTGATCCTTGGTTTCTTCCCAGCCCACACAAATTCTGAAATTTTCCTTCGCCATTTATCAAATTGTTTACTGTCTTTCACAATGGGAATAGTTTGAAACAAATACATTATTCTTGGTAGAATATTCATTTTCATTGCAGCTATTCTGCCTAGCAGTGACAAATTAAGTTTATTCCATTTTAACATATCTTCATCCATTTTATGCCATAGCTTCTCATAATTATTTTTAAACAGATCAATATTCTTCATTGTTATCTCCACACCTAAATATTTTACCTTGGAGGTGACTTCACAGCCCGTTAGTCTCAGCAATTCTTGTTGCTTATTTATTTGCATATTTTTGCATAGAAGTTTTGATTTTTCTTTATTAATACAAAGTCCCGCCAACTCCCCATATTCTTGTATTTTGGCTAACAACAAAGGTGTGACTTGTATGGGGTTTTCATTTATCAACATTATATCATCTGCAAATGCTCTATATTTGTAAGTAAATCCTTTTATTTTTAATCCTTCTATTTCTTTTTCTTCTTGGATCTGCATCAGTAATATTTCAAGAGTCATTATAAACAACAATGGGGAAAGCGGACAACCTTGTCTTGTACCTTTGCTGATTATCATCTCTTCTGTAAGATCTGCATTTATACATAGCCTTGCACATTGTTCAGTATATATTGCTTTTATCATTCTTATAAAGCTTTCTCCCAGCTCCATTTTCTCCATTACTGCAAACATAAAGTCCCAGTTTAAATTGTCAAATGCTTTCTCTGCATCCGCAAAGAATAATGCTACTTCCTTTTCTGGATGTCTTTCATAATATTCTACAATATTTACAACAGTTCTGATATTGTCTCTTATTTGCCTTTTGGGAAGAAACCCCGCTTGATCTTCCTTTATAAAATTTATCTTATGTTGTTTAAACCGTTCTGCCAAGATTCTTGTATATATTTTATAGTCATTATTTAATAGCGAAATTGGTCTGTAATTTTTTACATTCGTGACATCTATATCTTCCTTAGGTATCAAAAAAATAACAGCTTCCTTCCATGTGTTTGGTATTTTCCCTTTTGTTCTTCCTAATGTTGAGCCAGAAACTCTTTTGATGTAATTTCAACCCGTTGGTTCTGGTCCTACCTTCTGGAGCCACAGAAAGCAATTCCACACCATCCTCTGTATGACAGCCTTTCAAGTATTTGGTGATCCTATCACCTCTCAGCTGCCTCCGCTCCAGGCTAAACATGCCCAGCTCCTTCAACCTTTCTTCATAGAACTTGGTCTCCAGACCCCTCACCATCTTCGTCATGTATGGGCACAGTGCCTGTGTAAGATGGGATCCCCATATTTCCTGTCTTCTATATTTATATTGAAAACTTGAAAATATCACTGTTTTGCCTTTGTTTCTGTCTGTCTCTCTGTCTTTACAGTTCCAGGAAGCAGTTTTCACCGGGAACAAGTTTGAACCTTTCTTGAGAGATATCAAAGTAGACCCCCCTGAATTTCCTAAAGGCAAAGCAGACGAAATATCAGTTTTCAGTCATTTAGAAAAAATACACCCGTATGTCGATACCAGAGAACAAGAAGACCAAGATCCACCTCATCCGATATCTCCAACAAAAGCTGCCGGTAGTTCAGACACAAAGTTAGTTAAGGGTGATAAGCAGCTTTCTATACTAAGACTAATAGAAAAAAATATTGAACTAGAAGAGAAAGAACCACAGTTTCCCATGCAGATGGATAAAGAACCCAAGCCCCAGCCCATTAAATCACATCTCTCTCCGAAACAGCTTGAAAAAGCACTATCAGAATCAGAAGTAAAACCGGTCTCTCTTTCTTCTAAGTCGTCTGTTGAAGACTTTCTTGTCGACAGCCTTACGAAAGTAATAGCGCTGAAATCGCTTTTAAGCAAAAACGTTGAAAATGTTGTTGAAGAAAGACTCTTAGAAGCTGAGGTCTCTGAAGAACTAGAAGACAGCATGGATACCACGGAGAGCTCACCGGATGCCAAGGGGAGACATTTACTCGTGGGAAGAAAACCATGCTCTGGAGAGAGGCTTTCCGAACAGGACATAAGTAATTTGAAAGCTGCTGCCAGTCAAAACTTGCAAGCCAGTCTCATAGGAAAACTCTCTGAACATGGGATCATCCCAGGCAAGAAGCCAGCGGACCGTAACCGGAAGGTTTCTGTCTCGAGTGCTGCTGAGGAAGAATTGGTGAAGAGAAAGAAACATTTCTCCAAGGAAAGCCAACCTGACATAATAACATTAAAATCACTAAGTGTCAATCAGTCAGAAGAAAGTTCCAAGACTCAATCCATGTCCAACAGTCAAGAAAACCAGATGGTCACTAGAGGGACCAGTATATCAGAAAGTGAAATAGATGCTAGTGACCCTGCTTTGCATCGTAAAAGCCATAGTAGTTCACTAGCAGGCACTGACACAGAAACAGGCTTAGACCAGGAATGCTCCCCCAAATCTTTGGAAATCATTCGAGTCAGATTGCCGATGAGTGCAGAAACAGAGTTAACTAAGAAATCACTTTCGGAACTGGAAGTAAGTTCCAAATCTGAACCAAACAAAACTGTTAATGACACTCTGATTGAAAAACTTTTAAAAGCAGAAATAGCCAAACTAAAGTTATTTCTAAGCAAAGGACTCCAAGATCACCTGAAAGATAAATTTTCAGAAACTGGATCGAGTACAAAAGAAGACTTTGAAAAGATGTGCCAGAAGCTGTCCTTGAATGCGAAAGGCGAACTTACGATGGCGCTGGAGAAAGCTTTACCGGAAGGAAGCCGGGTTTCCTCTAAGGAGACTCTTCCTGAAATGCATGCAACAAAACAAAAGTCTGCGTTTAGTGAAAGTATTCAGAATTTTGTCTTGGACACACTTTCAGAAAGTGAGGTTGCCAAACTAAAGTCTGTATTAAATGAAAAGGTCCAAGACCATCTTTTAGAAAAACTTTCAGAGATAGGATTGATTACAGAGGAAGAGATGAGGAGAGTACTTGAAAATTTCTTTCCAGTGGTAACCACAGAGACACTACCCAAAGGAAATAATGAAAAAGCCTCATGCAAAAAAGCAGACACCGCACATTCAACATTCTCCCTAACTCAAAGCCTACAAGACAGGTTTTCAGAGGAAGAATTAAAAAATCTAAAGTCTCTCTTGAACAGACTTCTGAAAGAAGATCACAAAGAAAAACTGTCAGAATCAGAAATAAAAGGTTTAACGTCTGTTCTGCAGAAGAACTTTAAGGATCTTCCCATACAGAGTAGCTCTGAAACAGGGATAAGCAAAGAGGTAGAAATAAAGGATGAATGCCGTAGTGTATCTTTGCTTAACATTGAAGACAGTTCACATGAAGGTACTTCTGTCAATGAACCTGAGAAAGAAAAAAGCCATTCAAAGGACAGTCTTAGCAAAATATTTCCGGGTGAAAAGCTTGGCTTAATTGAAAAACCAGACCTTCCTGTCAACAGTGTTTCTGAAGCAGAAGCAATGAACAAAGAAACTCAAACCAATGGTTTTATAACCCCACCCCAAAAAGTTACCTTGAAAGGAGAAAAGTCAGATTCTTCTGTAAACAGCGTTTCTGACACAGAAGCGAGAAACAGAGAAACCCAGACCAGTGATACCATGTTTTCTCCCCAAAAAGTAAAACAAAGTTCTAAAAAAGAAAGCCACAGGTCCCAGGGCTCCGATAAACCAGACATGCCAAGTTCAAAGAGGGGGCATGAAACCGTATCAAGGAACAAGCCATTCAACGAACCTTTTACGAGAATATCTGATGCATACACCTCTACATCTTTGACGAGAATGTCTGAACCATTCATCGCATCGTCTTTTTTGAGTGCACATGATATTGGTGTCCAAACGGAACTTAAAAATTACCTCTCCAGGCCTCCGGGTTATCTCTCCAAGCCCACCTTTCCAGTGAACCCTCAGACCTTTCTCTTTTTACATTCCGAATCTGAGGAAGAAGCAAAACTGCCAAGCAAGCTTCATCCGAAATCCAAAAGCAGGAAGAAGCATGAGAAGTCTTCCAAAAGGGATACCATGCCACACCATCCACTGCAAGGAATGATCAATACACAAGTCAGGAAAGAAAAGACATCCGGTGGGATTACGTCTAAGGATGTTGCAAAAGAGAAAGGCAGAAAGCACTGCGAACTACCTTCTCCTAAACTAAGCCTGACGGATAACAAGAAAGATATTAAGACAACAGCATCCCCTAGTGTTGTGAGAACAGAAAGCTTGAAGCTGAAATCTGAGAAGAAACGAGATGAGGTCAAGTCCAAAAAATCATTTAGCAAGATAGCTGCCCCACCTGACCCACACTCACAAAATGTGGGGGGAAATCTGCCAGAGAAACCATCTTTGACTAGATTCCCAGTTTCTTGGCGTACAGCAGGAAATGCTCCGGTAAGAACCATGATTGTCTGAATCTTGTGCATGAAAAAGACGATAAATATGACACCTGGAGATATATATATAGGACAGTGTATACCAGGCACTTCTCTTTTCCTAATTGGTAGCAGGCCAGGTCCGTAGATTGCTGTTCAACATAAATGTTGACGCTGAATATACATGAAGAAACATGGCCAACTTTAAAGTGAGGATTCCTGTACTGCCTTAAAAAAGTCTAATACCAGCTGGTTAAACAGCACACAACAAACCCAGCACTTACACATTGGATTATGAACCAGCAGATTTCACTCAACGGTGCTTTCAGCATGTACCAATAAGAGCGTTTCAGAGGCCTGAAAAGTGGTGCTGAAGAGCCATTATTACCTGTTGTATTCACATTCAGTTTTACCGTCCTGCCAAGGACTCTGGTCAAACTAGGTTCTGATCGCACGGCCAGCACTGATGCAAAAGGGTGTGTCATTTTTCCTATAGAAAGTCATCTTTTGGTGGTTATTGTGCTGGCTAAAATGTCTAACATTAGAGAGGCGAATTCTAATTTCAAGGATTAGGCTTGTTAGTTTCAATCACTAGGTAAACTTCAGTGCTTTAAGCGTTGTTGTGCCCCTCACTACAGCTCAGTTTACTACTTCTTGACTTCCAAGTCCCCAGTTCCCTCCTACACAAAAGCTTTCCTGCCTATCAGTAACATACCCCAGCCATAGGCCATTTTTGACAATCCTCTCCAATGTTTCTTTATTCTTATTTATCTAGATCTATAGCCTACTCCATTTGTAAGATTCAGGGAAGGTAACCAAACCGCCCCCCCCCAATATATTTCCACATACAGCCCCACCCTTTTCTGTCTTCCTGGCTTGTAAGTTCCTGTTGCTTTGGGGGGGGATTGGTTTCACACTTCTTCTGCTCCCTCTAGTGGCCGATTCAATATTACATCAGCGTATGTCTCCTTGCAGATTTAAGTATAAGGTTTTCGCCAGACGTAAACCGATGTAATGTCAAATCGGCCACTACAGGAACCAGAACATGTGCAGACCGGGGGTGGGGGTGGGCTCCAAATTAACAGGAAGTTACAATCAAGGAAAATGAGAATGCCAAATAAAAAAGAAAAAGTCCTTAGCTAGGAGCTGCAAAGGCAAACCTAATCAAGCATTTTCTTCAATGTTTCTGAAATTTGGTTTAAGACATGAGAAGAGGTTCCATGGTTTTGGGGGGCAGGGCAGCCACTTCAACTCTGCACCCTCGTTGCTGGCACAGAACCTATAGAAAGAATGTATATTGGTCTCCATGGCCATCCTTTTCCTTCATCAATCGTTTGTCCACTGTGTTAACTGCAATAGCAAAACCAGCAATATTGTATTGTATTTCTTATCCCTTAGCTTTGCTTAATGTTTTCCCATGTATGTTGACTATTCATTACTGTGCTAGACTCCCTCCCCCCTCCCCAATATTGTTTGTATCCATTTCATTCCAAAGAACTGGTATTTTTGTGAACAGTCCATGACATCACAGCAGCTCAACCCATGGCGGGGAGCTCGCAGCTGGACAGATAACAGCGCTGTGCCTGTTAGATACATGATCGCATTCTTTTTGGAATTAACGTGATGTATAGATGTTAGCAATTATAGGAGTTTGACCAATGAAGTGGGCGTACAAAGCGATGAAGAGCAGTGTGTCTATGATTCTGCAGTGAGCCAACGTTTGAGATCCGAAAAACTTTGTAAGAGATTCAGTGTTATGAAGAAGTTTTGTCATCGTCGTGATTACTATTGTTATACCACCCGAATGCTTAAAACAACTTTATCTGGTTTCATTTAGACAGTTCCAGGCTCCCTTGATTTAGACTTGGAAGCTTTTAAGCATCTTGAGAAAGCAATAGAAAGGGCTCTTGTAGATTTAGGGAAGACCCCAGAAAGCAGCCCTAACCAGGCACCGTACTGCACAGCAAGACAAAGCAATGCTCCAAGTATTGTTGCTACAGCTAAAGAGTTGCTCAGGTCACTTGCTACATATTCAGCTGCCATCGAGAGTCCAAGGATGTCTGCAAGCTCGTTACCGGAGACGCCGGGCAATCAAGAACATATATTAAAAATCCTTCCGGAACAATTGGAGGCTGTGCTCTGGATGCTTCAGAATATATTAAGGCAGAACGCTAGACTCCAACATAACGGTTAGATGGAAACCAGTTGTGCCTAAACCAACTGTGTATTTCGTGTGTTAATATTTTCCATACCTGTAGTGAGAAATAAAATGTACTTTGTAAGTGCTTATTGAGTTCTGAGACATTTGTATTTTTTTCTCCAAAAGGTTTCTTAAAAATATCAGCATTCTATTTCAAATTGGTGTAAAATGCCTATGTAAGGTCTGTAGAACAGGGGTGTCAAACATGTGGCCCAGAGGCCGAATCAGCCCTCAGAGAGCTCCTGTCAGGCCCCCGAGCAACTGGCTGTCATCTGCTTCCTTCTCCCTCTCCCTTGCTTCCTTCTGCATCATAGCTTGCTTTGCAAGGCTTTCTCAATCGCACCAGAGCTACAGAGCAAAGTATCTATTGGCTGAAGCTCCTCAATTGGAGAGGAAGGGGGGGAGGGAGAGCTTGCTTTGCCAGACTCTCAATTGTACAGCAGAGCTACTGAGCCAAGCCTCTCTTCCTTCTATTGGCTGAGGCTCCTCCCCCTCCTGGCCCCGTGGGGAAGGAAGGAAAGAGCCAGAGCTTTTTTCCCAGTTCCCTGGATCCCATGGGAGAGATAAGAGCAACGAGTGCTAACATTTTAAGCTTGTTTAAAGTTTTTTTTAAAAAAAACCCTCTATTTGTCTCTGTTCTTTTCTAAAGTTTATATCTCTGCTACCTAATCTTAAATAGGTACACACACGGCCCAGCCTGATGTGGCCCAGCCCAGCAAGGTCTCATTTATGTCAGATCCGGCCCTCATAACAAATGAGTTCAACACTTCCTCCAAGTGTTTCTTCCTGAGCATTCAATGGGTGATCTCAAAGTAGCTGTTTTACTGCAAAGGAACTTCAAGAACAGAATGGAGAGAGAAATTGCTGAATTACAAATTATCATGAAACTTGGAACAAACCCCTTCCCAGGACTGAACAGGGATATTGTTTTTTATCTCATTACATATGCTAAACCAACTCTCACTAAATATAGCTGTGCATCCACAGTGTTCCAATGTATTTCTCTTTTAGAACAGTATCAGAATAATGTTTTTTTGTGTTGACATGCTCAAATGAGGGATGTGGGCCGTTTGTTTCATTACATATACTAAACCACCTTCCACTATACTTGAATGCACTCTGTTTTTCTAAGGGCTAACATATTACTTCTCTTTTAGAACAGTGTAGCAGAATATTTGGGGGTTTTTTTGTTTTTGTTTTGTATTGACATACTCAAATGGGGGATATTGGCTGTTTGTCGTATTGCATATACCAACCCATCCTATGGCAACCTATATGGATGTTATAATCTCTTGAGAAACCATGCCCTCTATTTAAACTAACAAAGCCAGAATGTTACCAAGATTTACGGCACCGCACCTACGACAGCAGCCTTTTTATCATCCTCCAGTGTTTTGTCAACCGTTTTGTCCTACAGATCCCTATTTGTGATTCTTTTAATCTGCTGAAAACATTCCCATGATTCCACACTGCCCACTTATATTAAGAATTGCTGCTTGCCATTCCCATTTTATCTGACGAAGTCTGCTTAAGAGCATACGAAAGCTTACATCTTTAGCATCTTTTACATTACTTCTGATTTCCTTTCATGTAGTAAGGAATTCGTCCATCAAGCCACTAGTGTTCTGAGTTAGTGTGAGCTAGCTCACAGCTTTTTAGCCTGTGGCTCACACATTTTTGTGAGAGTATTGCCAGTAGCTCACAACTTTATTCCAGAAGCACACAAAGTAGAATTTTTGCTCACAAGACTTCACAGCTTAGAGGGAACACTCCAAGTCACATATTCTAATGCCGGACATGTGCAAAACCTCTGAATTAATGTGGGGGTGTGGTCTCAAAGCCATCAGAAGTCCAAACGATACAAGAATATAATCGGACAAGGATGAGGCCAAAACCAGCTTTAAATACGCAGTACATTTTATTCCAGTTATACACATGTGGGAGTGAGATAGGTAACGCACAATTGTACTTCAGTAGTTTGCTAGTCAAAATAATGCTTGTGATGTTAACTGCATCACATATCTGATTTAACTTTGTGAGATTATGTTCTTAACAGCTATACAAAAAAACCCAAGCAATAATCTTATTTTACATGATCAAATAGAAATGTACAAGAATAAAATACAGTTGTAAATACCTCACGGCATTAAAAGCCTCTCTGGGACCGGATGCCATAGAGACAGCAATAAATTTTGGTTAACAGTCATGTTTATTCAGTGATTTCACAGCACTAAAATACAAAAGAAAGCAGTCCGTTGCTTCCTGGCAGTCCGACCTTTTGTGTTCTCACTTCTCATCCTTTCTGTCATTCGGGCTCATGTTTGTCATATCAACAAACGGAACATTGAAAAAAGGTCAGACGCCAACAGGCAAAGGTCATCTTTCCTTATGAACGTATTGCCTTCTGGGCTAGCACGGAGAAGTATGGTTCCAGCAGCCACGTACCGATGTGCCAGTTTTAGCTGATGGATCTATTTGCACGGCTCAACAGGTATTCTTGCATCATTTATGTACTTCCCTTTCCATACACGCAAGTCCTACAGAGTATGCCTTTTGAAATACGGCCTACTTCAAGACCAGCTATGGTTTTGAGTGGTGTCGTTCCAGATACCATTTAGCGTAAGCATCGAATAATACGATCAAGTAATTTCAGGGTTTTGTTAACTGTTTAAACAAATTTATTCTGCCTTGGTTAGGTTTTGTGAAGAGGGTGAATACTTTCCATTAAAAAAAAAAAAAAAACCAGCTTTTTCTGGGGTACAGTAATAGCTGCTCCGGCAACTGGAGGTGGCAGAAAAGCCGACACATTACTGCTTTTTGTAAATAAGAAAAGGCAAGGAAAAAGTTTCTATATGTAGTGTTCACATGAATACATCAGGGCTTTTTTTGTAGCAGGAACTCCTTTGCATATTAGGCCGCACCCCACTGATGTAGCCAATCCTGGAGCTTACAGTAGGCTCTGTACTAAAAGCCCTCTAAACTCTTCAAGGATTGGCTACATTGGGGGGGGGGGGCTAATATGCAAAGGAGTTCCTGCTACAAAAAAAAGCCCTATGGATATTACTGTGTAAAAAAGTCTGAGAGGGAGATTAGAAACAAGATTTTAGGTCAGAGCTCAAAGGGATGAGTGAACTCTCCCTTTACCCAGGTCACCTTGGAATCCATCTTAAACAAACTGAGTCCCTGTTTAGAATAAAATCAGCTTTATATTAGAGCTGAAAATCTAAGCTCTCACACAGCTGTGAAACACCCAGCACACCCAGTGATGACCTCAGGAGGGTCAAGAAGTTCTGGGCACCAGCCTTCTATCAAACTGCTGTTCTGATGGGGAACAACAGGACGAAGCAAGCAAGAAGAGAGAAAAGTACCTGCAGCATCAACATCCCCATTCCCAGTTTTAGGAACCATCGTTCTTGGCATGCTTGACATTACTGGCCAGAGGTTCAAGAAACCCTTTTTCCAGAGTGCATCAGCTGCCTTCTTTTCTTCCTCCTCCAGTATGTTCTGGGAACTGTAGTTCCCAGGGATCAACAGCCAGGCATTCTGGGCACTCCCAGAAAATACGGGGGGTGGGGGAGGGGGAAATCAGGCTTCTTTTGTAGCAGGAACTTCTTTGCATATTAGACCTCACCTCCCTGATGTAGCCAATCCTCCAAGAGTTTACAGGGCTCTTCTTACACGGCCTACTGTAAGCTCCAGGATTGGCTACATTGGGGGGTTCGGCCTAATAAGCAAAGGAATTCCTGCTACAAAAAAAAAAAGCCCCGGGGGAGAACAGATGTTGAAAAGGATTTTTTCATCCTGTCAGCTGGATTCTGACACTGCATTCTGGTTGCTCCACATCAATGGGGCAGATGCTAGGGTGGGGCGGGAGAAAGGAGGAACTCTTCTTTTGGCTCAAATTTACCATCCAAGACAGCTGTTGGGATTCACCACACTGGGCTTTCTGAGCTCCAGGAACTCAGGAAAAAAATCTCTGCTAACAATGCAGACGTTCTCAGTGCCACAGTAAACTGCTCTTTTATCATAAAGCACGTACCTTCACCTTGAAGTCCACAAGAAGGAAAAGAGGGCTGAAATTGTAGGCACTTCTAACAGCCAATGAGATATTGCATTCTCACAGTAGCACTTTGGAAGAACAGTCTGATTATCATAATATAAACTGTACATTTTTAAAAAAATCATTTTCAAGTATACCGCCGTTTATATCTTCACCTTAAAAAAAGAAAAGCAGCAAAATATATATCTATCACATTTTCCTGGGAGAGACGTGGTGCAAGCAGGACTTCAATCACGCTAGAATTCCCAGTATCTCTCTTTCTCGTCTGTCAGAATGCACTTCGACTGACTCCAGGCAGCCGACGAATGCACTGCTGGTGTTTGTGACTGGGTGTGCTGGATGGAAGGAGACAGCAGCGAGAGTAATGAACCTCTGCTTTGTTCTTTCACCTGAAAGAGGAGGATGGATTGGAAAGATGAGTGAATTCAGACCCACAGAAGTACTCAAAAAAAAAAAATTCTGAAGTCCTCCTTTATTGTGGAGCAGGGGTGGCCAAACTTGCTTAATGTAAGAGCTACATAGAATAAATGTCAGATGTTTGAGAGCTGCAAGACATGAATGTCAGATGTTTGAGAGCCACAGGATGGGAAGGAAGGTAGATGGGAGAGAGGTGGAAAGAAAGCAACTTTAACTTTAAATGCATTCTTCAAGCTGCTGGTTGGCTTGGAGAAGTGATTTAAAGAGAGAAATGCTTTCTCCAAGCCAGCCAATGGGGCAGTGGGGGCTTCAAGAGCCACACAGCATGTGTGAAAGAGCCACATGTGGCTCCTAAGCCACAGTTTGGCCACCCCTGTGGAGTAATATGTATGTGAACACCCCACGGGTAGGTAACGGCTCGGTGCTTGCACAGGGGACTACCTCTAGGAATGTCATGTCCTATTGGAAGGCTGCCTATAATAACAAGACATTACTGCAGACTGCACCCTTTTATGATCCCTTTGCATGGAGTTTATTGGTTAGAATAAGATCGTATCTAACGTGAGTCCTTCAGCCACAGTCGAGCAGTGACAAGCATAGCAGAGGTTTCTTCCACCACCAAGGGAGTAGCTGGTGCCCAGGGTTCAATGTTTTTCAAGCTCAACATTGGAAGGCTTCATATGCAAAGGCATATGTGGGTTTTCTGGATCACAGTTTGCGCAATTATCTTTAGCTGCAGTTAGCACATCTTTAACTGCAGTTAGCAATAAAACCACAACAGGCTCACCTGCTTGAAAAAAGCGTGCGACAGAAGACCTCTCGCTGAAGGCCTAGATCCCAGGAGGAAAAACAAACACACACAATGCTTACGATTTTATCCTTTTGCAAATGGAGTTAGCTGACAATTAACTTCCCCTTCTCTTGTGATGTATTAGCAGAGCTGATTGATTGACGGGAAAAAAAATCAAGTAAAAGCTTCCCATTTTAATCAGAATTTCTACTTAAGCAGAAAGTAGCTGAATGTTTTCAAATTCCTCTAAACTCAGCAAAAGACATTTCTTTTCCGGAATCTCCAAGTCTGAACAGCTTCTATACCAACTGGTCAACTGATTAAAGATTTTTTTTTAAGCTGATGAATCAATTAAAAGGCAGAAGGGTTTAAAATGAATTTGCAGAATGCCAAAACCTAAATACGGATGCTGAAATAACAGTTAGATAGGGGGTTTTCTGTTGTTGTTAAATTGTAAGGTTACTACTTTCAGAAAAAGATCACTTAATATTGTCTAATGCCTGAATCAAATTAACCTTAAAGGATGTACCTCTCCCCCCCACCAATCAGCCAACTAAAAATTCAGCTGCAGACCTACTTTGCAAGGATTCTAAAGGGTGTTTATTCACTTGCACTTTGGAGCACAGCGCCCATAAAAAGAGGAACACCTCCCCCCCCCCTCCCCTGTCTCAAGACAGCCCCGTTTTTGCCTCTGCCCTATCACTAGACACACACAGAGTTGCATGTGCACAGAGCTCAAGAAGAAACAAGAGACCTGGAGGCCTATGTTAGCCAGCCTTCCTCGGTCTGTCACTTGTAAGTAAGTCGTGTTCAGAAGCACAAGCAACAAAAGGGCAGACGGGAAGGACTGAATGGGCCTCTTGCAGGTGCGCTTTCTGTTTCCTCCCAAAGGAGAAGTGAGAAAAACCAGAGAGCACCACCAGGATTCTTCACATGTGAATGCTGCAACTGTGGTAAAAGTGACTGGTGCCCCCAATGCTTATATCACCTCTCTTGCTGGGAACATCTACCTCAAGTCTCAGAAAACAGGTGAGGCTGTGGACTATGCAAACAGTCCTTGCTTTTGACTTGCATTGGGTGTTTCCATGCACAAATACTCCTAACCCAGGTGTGTCAAACGTGGCCCAAGGGCCAAATCTGGCCCTCGGAGGGCTCTTATCAGGCCCCTGAGCAACTGGCTGTCATCTGCTTCCTCTCTCTTGCTTCCTTCTGCATCACAGCTTGCTTTGCAAGGCTTGCTCAATTGCACAGGAGCTACGGAGCAAAGTCTTTATTATCTCCATTGGCTGAGGCTCTTCCCTTGGGAAGGAAGAGGGACGGAGAGCTTGCTTTGCCAGGTTCTCTCAATCACACAGCAGAGCTACTGAGCCAAGCTTCCTTCTATTGACTGAGGCTCCTCCCTCTCCTGGCCCCCTGGGGAAGGAAGGAAAGAGCCAGAGCTTCCTTTGCCCAGTTCCTTGGATCCCATGGGAGAGATACACAGAAAGCACTTTTAAGACCAATGAATGCTAATGTTTTAAGCATGCTTTATTTAAAGTTATTTTTTTAAAAAAATCTTTAATTGTGTTAGTATCATTTATAAAGTTTATATCTCTGCTACCTAATCTTAAATAGGTACACATATGGCCCGGCCCAACATGGCTCAGCCCAACAAAGTCTTATTTATGTCAGATCTGGCCCTCATAACAAATGAGTTCGACACCCCTGTCCTAACTGGCATAGCACCTGTCTTCCTGAGTCCTTGGCTTCCTTTATATATATTAAAAAGCCCATGTACATCAGCAGAAGGCTATCAGTTTCATCCCACTCTCTTCTTCTCCCTTGAAAAATTGCTAGGTGAAGCACCTACTTCGACAATAGAATATGAAATATATGAAGAGATGTAGATAATTTCAGAAACATAGATAAGATGAGGTTTTCAAGCCCCTGAGAAGTGGTTTGAACTCCACGCTATTTTAACCAAGCTTTATGACAGGTGGGGAACCTCTGTCCTGAGGGCCGTATACGAGGTCACTTGGTGTGGCCCTCGGGGATTGCTGGACTGAACCGAGCCATGTGGCAGCCTCCCTGGGGCCTGGCTGGCCAGCGAGGATTGTGAGGCCCAGCTGCACTGTGCAGCAGCCTCCCCAGAGCCAGGCAGGGATCACAGGGCCCAGATGTACTCTGTGCAGCCTTCGTGGGGCCTGGCTGGCCAGCCAGAATTGCTGCAGGGCCTGGAAAAGTTACTGTCACGGTTCAGTTTGCACTTTATTATCCCAGATGGTGTGGCCTAATATGCTAATATTAGGGGATGTGGTCTGATATGCTACTGAGTTCCTGCTGGGCTTTTTCTACAAAAAAACCCTGGACCTATACATTTGCCTAGGGCGGCGGGCTGTGTGTATGCCAGATTAGGCTCTCCCCTCATGACTTCAAATAGAAAAACAATTATTTGCATTAATTTTGCCGGCCTGAATCGTTCTCCTTTGGTGGAGCGCTGTTTTTTAAATTGATAATTTTTTATGGCCCGCAAATGATGTTATAAATATCCATATGGCCCTTGGCAGAAAAAAGGTTCCCCACCCCTGCTTTATGAGGACTAAAAATTGAATGGATTCCAACAGTTCTTGTGCCCCGTTGCTGAGGAATTACCTTTTCTCGGGGTCCTGCTGCAAGCAGAGTTCTATCAAGTTATGGAAAGCAGGAGAGAAGGTCTTGGGGGGTGTCTGCAGTCTCTCACTGGTCATCGTGTGCGTCATGCTCTCACCAATTCCAGAGTCAATCCCCGACCGAGAATTTTTTATCCCAGATTCACCACGCGGGAAAGTATTGACGCTCCAGGGATAATAAGGCGGACCTTTAAGTTTCTGCAGCAGCATCTAGGGGAGAAGTTTAAGGCAATGCAGGTTTTAAAAAATGTTCAGTGACTCCCGCAGCCTACACAGGATGAATACTAATTAGGGCTGTTCTATGCCTATTTTGGCAGGAGCCCCATGCCGCAGAGTGGTCAGATGCAGGACTGCAGTCCAAGCTCTGCTCACGACCTGAGTTCAATCCTGGTGGAAGCTGGGTTCAGGTGGCTGGCTCCAGGTTGACTCAGCCTTCCATCCTTCTGAGATTGGTAAAATGAGTCCCCAGCTTGCTGGGGGTCAAGTATAGATGACTGGGGAAGGCAATGGCAAACCACCCCGTAAAAGGTCTGCTGAGAAAATGTCACGATGTGACATCACCCCATGGGTCAGTAACGACTCGGTGTTTGCACAAGGAACTGCCTTAACCTTTTTAATGCCCATTTTGATTTTTTGTCTGAAAGCAGTGCCAGGGGAGGGAAAGGGAGTTATTAGTTTTAAGAATTCTTCTTTGTGAATGTTCAGCTTCCCCCCCTCACAAAGCAGCTGTGCCCACCGCAAGATGTTTCTGCCATCTGCTACTGTTTTTGCAGACAAGCAGGGACCGTGTGATGATTTCACAATGCTACACAGTGGATCAGACTGGCTACTGGAGACCACCACAAAACACAAAGCTGATTTAGACTGAGGGCTGCCGTTCTTGGACTGGCCTCGCTGATGATCCTAGCCAGCCAGGGATCACAGAGGAAAAGCTTTGCCCTCACTGAAGGCAGACAAAGGTGATGCTTCATGAACACTTGCATCCCCTTTTGCAGCCACTAGGAGAGCCAGAAAATGGGGCAGGGGGCAGTGGGGTGTATTTGATACAGCATTGAAGCTCCCTCCTTTTCACCTCAGCCCTGAAAATGTCGTTTTAGAAACATCACAGCCACTGTGCTCTTCATAGCAATATATACCAGGTCCTTAAAACAGGTGTGCTAAACCCAGGGGTGGAATTCTAGCAGGAGCTCCTTTGCAAATTAGGCCACACCTCCCTGATGTAGCCAGTCCTCCAAGAGCTTTCAAAAAAGAGCCTTGTAAGCTCCAGGAGGATTGGCTACATCAGGGGTGTGTGGCCTAATATGCAAACGAGCTCCTGCTAGAATTCCACCCCCTGGCTAAACCAACCAGTTGAACAATTATGCGTACCTGTGTGCGAGGCATATCCTGAAAGGGCACGTGCCCGTTAGCTAGTTCACATGCTGTAATCCCCACACTGTAGATGTCAGATTTCACATTATATCCATATATATCCTACGGAAGAAAACAAAGTGTGGATAAACTCAGCAACTGAATACCTTTGTGCATATGCAAGCGCTTCTTCATGCCAGAAATCGGGGGGGGGGGGGGTGAATTGTTGGAATGGTATTGTTTGCCTTGGGATTACCTCACCTGAGCTTTTATGATGGAACGTTCATTAAAATTAAACATTTACCATAAATTCCATCCCTGAGACAAAAGATTCTGAAGCAGGAAGGTGATGCAACACGGGGCTTTTTTTATGTTGCTGAAATGTTAAGGACTGAGGAGCAAACTGATCAGGGGTGGCCAAACGTGCTTAATGCAAGAACCAAACAGAATAAACATCAGATGTTTGAGAGCCGCAAGACATGAACATCAGATGTTTGAGAGAGGAAGAAAGGAAGGGAGGGAGGGAGGGAGGAAGGAAATATAGATGGGGAGGGAAGAGGGAGAAAGAGATGGGAAGAAAACAACTTTAAATATATTCTCCAAGCTCCCAGCTGGCTTGACTCGGAGAAGTCATTTAGAGAGAAATGCCTTCTCCAAGTTGGCCAACAGGGTGGTGGGGGCTTCGAGGGCTACAAAATATGTGTGAAAGAGCCACACGTGGCTCCAAAGCCACAGTTTGGCCACACCTGAAGCTGATTCTTCCCATATGCACTGGGTCGTGAAAGCCAGGGGAGGGAAGGAGGCATGGCATAGCTTCATCTTGTCAGAGCTCAGAAGCTAAGCAGGGTCCTTGCTTGGAAGGGAGACCGCCAAGGGAAGCTCTGCAGAGGACAGCAATAGCAATCCCCCTTTGCTTCTCCCTGGCCTCGAAAGCCCCTTGCTGGGGTCACCAGAAGTTGACTGCAACTTGACGGCACTTCACACACACACCATGAGAGCCAGAGGTTGAAATGTTAACTATATCTATATAGGTTATGTACATGCACAGCAAGACATCATATCTACTAACCTGTCTCAGTAGTTCAGGACTCAGCCAAGGAAGCACTGATGTACTAAACTGTGGGAAGTCGTATACAGCTTTCAACCTTTGCCCGTTGTTGATTAAACTGTAAAGGTGATTTAAGCCAGACAGATAAACTAGGCCATCCCCTGAAATCAGTATGTGGCTGGCTTTAATACTTCTGAAACATAATAACAAAGTTTTAGTCAGAATAATGATTCCGAGAAACACAACTTGAGATAGTGGGTGGCACGGATCACGTACTATCTTATCTCATTTGGAGTGAGTGACTCAGCATGGCCAGACATTGAGGGGGTGCTATATCACTCTAAGGGCGTATAGAGGTATAGATGTTATCTCCTTGAACAGGATGTTTCTCTTTTATCTTAACTTAGGAGCAGCTCTGACTCCTCCCCTCTCTCCCTTTATCCTCTCCCTCTTTCACATGGCCTTCCATGGAGACACACGTTATCTGCAGGTCTCTCCTATAGATACCCTTCATCCTTTCCCTCTTTTCACATGGCCTTCCATGGAGACACACATCTTTGCAGGTCTCTCTTATAGATACCCTTCATCCTTTTCCTCTTTGCACATGGCCTTCCATGGCAACACGCATCTCTTATAGACACTCTTCATCCTTTCCCTCTTTTCACATGGCCTTCCATGGAGACACATGTCTCTGCAGGTCTCTCTTATAGACACCCTTCATCCTTTCCCTCTTTTCACATGGCCTTCCATGGAGACACATGTCTCTGCAGGTCTCTCTTATAGACACCCTTCATCCTTTCCCTCTTTTCACATGGCCTTCCATGGAGACACAGGTCTCTGAAGATCTCTCTGCAGGTCTCATGATGCTGGCCAAGCTGGCCATTTGTAATGGGGAAAGTACTCTTTAGATTAGGCTTCTCTCTCTTCTTTCGACTGCAACCTGAATGTAAACTGGATCTACTTCAACAAAATGTAAGTGTCCCTTTTTTTCAATATACTTATTGGGAAATTTATTTTCTGCACTCAATATCACACTTCTATGACTAGGCAAACTCTGTTATATTAACCAAATATTCCAATAACCTGACGGCCACTCCCCTAAAGCACTGGCTCCCAATCTTTTTGGCACCAGAGATCCATTTCATGGAAGACAATTATTCCATGGACCAGTGGGGCGGTGGGGGGCTCTGGGGTTTTTGCTGCCCCAGGCTGCCCCCCCTGCCTGCACCCCATCCTTGCTCCCTCATGGGGGAGGGGAGACTGGGGCTATTTCTGCTAGGTGGCCAGGCAGCAAAAGGCCAATCTGCCTCCCCCTCCCATTTAAAAACCCGTCAATCAGCTGATCAATGGGGGTCTATAAATGAGGGGTAGGCTAAGGTCGCAGCACAAGGGGAGGCAGCCTCTGAGCAAGGCTGTGCTGCCTCTTTCCATCCAGGCCCTGGGTAGGTGGAAGGAGTGGCGGGGCTCCTCAGATCGAGGTCGCACTGCCTCTTTTGTCCACTTGGGCTCCAGGTAGGGGTCATGCAGTGCTTCTGCCTCGTTCCGCGGCCCGGTTTCTAGCAAGCCACAGACCGGGACCAGTCTGCAACCTGGTGGTTGGGAACTCCTGCCCTAAAGCACACAAAACAGGGAGAACATCTAATGGAAATCTGAAGCTTGTGTTAAGTCTTTGGACTGGTGCTGATCAAACTCCTGGATGTTGGGAATACCAGATACTAGCGTGTAGATGTGGTAGAAATACTACCACCCTCGCCTTCGAAGGACACACCCAATGTGGGTAAGCCCTGGCCTGATTACAATCAAAACTGAGAAAACAATAGCTGAAGCATACAAGTTCTCACTCTGCAATCATCTGAAACTTCTCTTTATGCAGCTTCACAATACCTGTGAATATAGCCATGGTGGTGCATGTAGCTTAAGCCGCTAATGGCGCCGAACAGGATATTTCCTATCAAGGCTTCGCTCATGCCATCGGGGAAGTAGGTCCTCAGCAGATGACCGGCTGAACCTAGGACAGTTGCATGAGCATCAGCGAGTTACATCGACAAACATGACATCAACCAAGACCTACAAATGTGATCCCTGTCAGTGCTGCAGAGGCTGCTCAGAAAAAAAAAATCCCATAAAAGTCATGGGTCATGTGAAACTGTTAGTGATCCAAAAATAACAGAGGCCAGGACAAAGAACTCTGGGAAAGCCCTCTTCTACAACGCACAGTTCACAGGCACACTTAGGAACAGGGCCGCTCCAATGGTTTGGTGGTCTTGGGCATCCAGGCAGCCCTGTAGGAAGCAGCTTTTTCCTTGGCCCAGTGATCAATATCCCCCCTCTTCTTTCTTCATGTAAACAGAGCCACTGATTTTCTCCGCAAAGACCAAAAAAAGAGGAAGCAATTCACCCTGTTACATTTTCTTTTCAGTTTGATCATTCATCCCTGGGACACATTAGGCTTAACCAGTGTTCCCTCTAAGCTGAGTTAATGTGAGCTGGCTCACAGTTTCTTAGCCTCTGGCTCACACATTTTTGTCTTAGCTCACGAAAAATAGCCCCATAACAAGCTAATTTATGCCGTAGCTCACAACTTGTAGAATTTCTGCTCACAAGACTCCACAGCATAGAGAGAGAATTGGGCTTAACTAGCCTGTGCAGACACAATAAATGGGTTTTTTTGTTTGTCGGTTTAGTTTTTGCAAATGGGGTACTTACTATAGGCCATGAAAGGTGAAATGACCCACAGCCAGCTTCCAGCGGTGAACACTGCCCAAAGAGTCATGATGTTGGGGTGACGAAAGGTGTGGGATAACGTCACTTCGTTCTAGAGAAGCAAGCAGATGTTTTGATCATTTATGAAACGGTGACTGAGGTTTCACATACATCTCCACGACTCGCCTGAAGAAAATCTCCAAAGGACCTGGGGATTCTTGCAGTGTCAGAAATGTAAGCTCAAGTGATTTGACAAAACTGTAATTTAATCTGATCATTTAGATTTTGAACATTTTATCATAATATAATATTTGCGGTCAGGGCTACGCCAGCGGGGGGGGGGGGGCGGGGGGCAGTGGCCCCTATAGAATCTGCAGCACCTCCACTCAATCTTCCCGAAAGGAAAAATAGGGTGGGGGTGCTGCATATTCTATAGGGGCCTCTGCCCACGTGTGCCCCCCCGCCCCTCTGGCTACAACCCTGTTTGTGGTCCAGAACACCTAGAGTCAGGGCTTTTTTTGTAGCAGGAACTCATTTGCATATTAGGCATCACCCCCTTGATGTAGCCAATCCTCCAAGAGCTTACAGCAGGCCCTGTACGAAGAGCCCTTTGAGCTCTTGGAGGATTGGCTACACCAGGGGTATGTGGCCCAATATGCAAAGGAGCCCCTGCTGCAAAAAAAGCCATGCCTAGAGATACTATTCTTCAATAACCCTGTACAGCAGCAGTTCTCAGCTTTTCATATCTTATCTCTTAGCTTTTCATATCTTATTTCTTAGCAATCGAAGAATTGGGCCTCGCCATCATGAAAATGAAAAGCCCACTTTTTCTGAGAAGGACATTTAATATGTTCACAGGCATTCCCTGACTATAGTTATAATTTACAGGAATGTTAACAGTCATTAAAAAAATGGCAGAAGCACAATGGATAATCCCTAACAGGGAGGGTCAATAGGAAGTTGTGTGCCAAAGGCACTGACTGGTGTGCAAAAGGAATGAAACCCCAAGCGTCCAAGACTACGACTGGCATGCCGAAAGATCACAAATCGATAATCCGTGGCAGACAAGGTTGGCAGGAGAAGAAGAAGAGCCTGAATTTCTACCCAGCCTTTCGCTACCCAAAGGAGTCTCAGAGCAGCTTACAAATCTCCTTTCCCTTCCTCTCCCCACAACAGACACTCTGTGAGGTAGGTGGGGCTGAGAGAAACTGCTCTTGAGAGGAACTTGTGACTCACTCAAGGTCACATCAGCAGGTGCATGAGTCAACAGTGTGATGCAGTGGCTAAAAAGGCAAATGCAATTTTGGGCTGTATCAACAGAAGTAGAGTGTCCAGATCACGTGATGTGATGGTATCGCTTTGCTCTGCTCTGGTAAGACCTCAACTGGAGTATTGTATTCAGTTTTGGCCACTACATTTTAAGAACGATATAGACAAGCTGGAAGGGGACCAGAGGAGGGTGACGAAGCTGGTGAGGGGTCTGGAGTCCAAGTCCTAGGAAGAAAGGTTGAAGAAGCTGGGGATGTTTAGCCTGGAGAGGAGGCTGCTGAGAGGTGATAGTATCACCATCTTCAAGTACTTGAAGGGCTGTCATATAGAGGATGGTGTGGAATTGTTTTCTATGGTCCCAGAAGGTAGGACCAGAACCAGTGGGTTGGAATTAAATCAAAAGAGTTTCTGGCTCAACATTAGGAAGAACTTCCTGACCATTAGAGCGGTTCCTCAGTGGAACAGGCTTCCTCGGACGGTGGTGGGCTCTCCTTCCTTGGAGGTTTTTAAACAGAGGCTAGATGGCCATCTGACAGCAATGAGGATCCTGTGAATTTAGGGGGATGTATTTGTGAGTTGCCTGCAGGGGGTTGGACTAGATGACCCTAGAAGTCCCTTTCAACTCTATGATTCTATGTGGAGGAGTGGGGAATCAAACCTGGTTCTCCGAGGATTTCAACTACTAGATTTAAAGTTATACCATGAAGCAGTTTGTCTAGTATGGATAAAAGAGTGGGTGACATTGTTGAATAGAAAACTTTTAGTATCGTAAGGTCATGGAAATATATTTGGTTGGCACACTTATATGTATTATGGGAAGAAAAAGATGGATGGTTTTTAATCTCATCACTATATAAGAAGTAATTTGTTGAATACGTGGATGAAATTGAGAAAATATGGAGATGAAAGGAAGCCATTGTGGATAGTGCCAGCAGAAGTAATTAAAATATCGGCGGAGACAGGTAATGCAAGATGGTTATCATATAATCAATTATTAAAAATACAAGGTGGTTAGATAGAACTGAAAACAGCTGAAGAATTGAATAATAAATATGACTGGTTCCAAATGCAACAAATAAAGAGCTTGGTGGAAAATGATATTAAAAATGAAGGAATAAGGAAAGTGCAAACTGAATTAGAAAATGTTCTGCTTGGAGACAATGAAAAGTTGATTTCAAAACTATATAAACTATTACTGAAATGGTCTACTGAAGTAGTAAAATCTCAAATGATAAAATGGGCAATTAATGTAAATAAAGAAATACATATGGAAACATGGGGAACACTTGCGGAAGAACTCTATGAAAATCTCGACATGTTATAGTATCAAAGAAAACTGTTATAAAATGATGTACAGGTGGTATATGACTCCTAAAAAGTTAGCAAAAATGAACAATAAGATGCCAAATAGATGTTGGAAATGTAAAAAGCATGAAGGTTCTTTCTACCATATGTGGTGGACTTGTGAAAGAGCGAAACAGTTTTGGCAAATGATTCAACAAGAAATTTCCAAAATCTTGGGATATGAATTTAAGAGAACTCCAGAGACTTTCCTTTTGGGATTACAAATGGAGAAATTTCCAAAAGAAGATAGAACTGTAATTTGGTACTTGCTTTCAGCTGCTAGGACATTATATGCAGTTATGGAAGCAAGATAAAATACCAGAAAAATAGGACTGGATTGTAAAAGTCATGTCATGGAGTGAAATGGATAAACTTACAAGAATCTTGAAAAACTATGATTTAGAGGGATTTAAAATGGACTGGGATAAATTCAGAAGATATATAGAAAAAGAATGGAAAGTAAAAGGTCATTGGGTGATTTTTGAGAATACCACTTAGGTTTTTAGAAGAAGAAAGAAGATGAACTATAATAACTGGGTGGGACTTTATAAAGTATAAGAACTGTGTTTTTTTATTTCTTTGCAAAATTATATATATGTGTATATATATTCTTTTTTTAATTAAGATTCTGTTAGATACCTTGATATTAGAATTTTAGGCAATTGGCACCGGCGGAAGTCAAGATTTGGGAGGAGGGGAGGAAGGGAAAGCGTAATGTATGGGGAAGGTAGTAATTGTTTATTAACATTTTATTAGTATTGGATATAATTCCCATATATTACCAAATAAAATTGTTTAATCAAAACAAACAAACAAACAAGAAAACCCCGGTTCTCCGAGATAAGGAGTCCATACACCAAACTGACAGCACATCCTGTTTGCAAGCGGACAAGGCAACTTGGGGGAATGGATTCTTTCATTATCGTGGCAACTCTGCATCCCACAGACTGAGAACCACTGCTCTAAGTATACTTGTTCCTGGGGCCTTTACGTCACTTTTCAGTTTTATACATCGTGACTTCCTTTTACAGCTCACTATATCTCCCCTCCAAAACGTACAACATCTGTTTTTACCTGCAAAGCTTTCAAGTGGTCTTCGGAACATCTCTCCAGATCTGTGATCCTGACAGCCACCAGCATTCCTGTGGGGGTATGACGTGCGAGGTAGATTGAAGTCAAGTTGTTGCATCCCTTTCCTGTTAGCAAAAAGAGGTTGCCGCTTTTAGCAACTTTGCCAGTTCTCTGAATTATCGTTCAGACACTCTTGGAATTCTAGAAAAGAGATGGACAAGTTGCAGGACAGCTGCCACCCTGAAACTGGACACGGCCATTTAGGTGGTTTTAAGACTGATACTGATTTTGCACTGGGTGGAGAGCCCTTTTGCCCCCCGGTGCTTCTCTTCCTTTTCACACAAGCTGCTGTGGAGCTAGGTGCGCCGCTCTCCTGCGGCAAGCAGAATTCTTGTAAGAAGATCTTGCTTGAAGCGGGAAAGCGGCGCGCCGACTTGCAGCTCTGCAGCAGCTTGTGCAAAAACCGAGAGAAGCGCCAGGAGCAAAAGGGCTCTCCACCCAGAACAAGCCTAGTGCGAAATCGGTCTGGATCTGGTTTAGCTAAGTGCAAGCTCACCATTTCAGGAGAAGCCGATTAAGCAGCATCCAAAGACGTAGCATCAAATGCAGTCAAGCAAAACATTTTGCCAGGCACAGCAGACTACTAAATGGCAAAGGCTCAGACCACATGATATCCTCAAGGGCAGCAAAATGCAACACAGCACAACAACAGACACTATATGCCGCACGCAAGACACATTAAGACAATGGCTACGAAACGGGGGATTTAATATAATCCATATTCACGATCCCATGAAGGCAGTCTTACGCATCACAGTGTGAGCACAAATCCACAACTGGCTTCTTTCTCACAGTCCCAGAGCAACCTGGGCTAGTTCCAAACTCTGTGCAGCAATAACATGCAAGGCAGCTTGGGGATGCTCCAGCACAAGCTATAGCTTTCCCGGACTGCACGGCCCAACCTTGCACTCGTCAGAGACTCTCTGACCAGAACCAGATGAGAGCCAGCGCTGTGTGCAGAAGCTTTGGGAGTGCAAGTGATATCTCACAGAAAGGCAGCCGCCAGGGATTAGCATTATCTCCCGGTATCAAGAGACAAACACTGTAGGATTCAGATTCATTCGGAGCAAGTGGGAGTCAAGATTTTGTCTCGTGGATTTTTTGTCTTTTGCCGTCAAGTCACAGCTGACTTACAGCGACCCCGTGGGGCTTTCAAGGCAGGAGACAGTGAGAGGTAGTTTGCCATTGCCTGCATCTGTGTCACGACTCTGGATTACCTCCCGTCCAAATACTAGCCAGGGCTGACCCTACTTAGCTTCCAAGATATATCACAGCTATGTTTCCAAGTTATGATAGCTTCCAAGATGTGACAAGATTGGATTAGCCTGGGCTATCTAGGTCAGGGCCTGGAGTTATAAAGATAAAGGTAATCCCCTGTGCAAGCACCAGTTGTTTCCGACTCTGGGGTGACATCGCATCATGACATTTTCATGACAGACTTTTTACAGGGTGGTTTGCCATTGCCTTCCCCAGTCATCTATACTTTCCCCCAGCAAGCTGGGGACTCATTTTACCGACCTCGGAAAGATGGAGGCTGAGTCAACCTTGAGCCGGCTACCTGAACCTGGCTCCCGCCGGGATCGAACTCAGGTCGTGAGCAGAGAGCTTGAACTATAGCATCCCATTAAACCACATAGAATGTGTCATTCCACAGATCACAAGTTACCTATTTCCACCTGGAGATCATAATGTGATACATCAGAGGACCACGATATTTGCTCATCTCTTCTTCTAGATGACTGGCTCCAAAATGCAGCAGACTCATCTGTCTAAATAAGAAACAGATTTTAAGCATTTTTTTTTTAAAAATGCTGACAAATCCACAGAGCAGCACAATGCCACAGAAGACTTGCGTTATCTGCCCACATCCAAATCCATGTACATTTCACAGAAAAACTGTAAAGTCTTTTCATTCTGTCTACACTTAAGGGTGGGCTGAAATTTAGAGATGGGGTTTATATATTCATTTTTCTTCAACCACTGGATCGGGCATGTTAAGGCTAATCAGAAACAAAATCCAAGCATTCTGTTTAGAGCAAAGAAGAGCCTTGTAGAAATAAGATAAGAAAGATCAGAGACTTGGAAGAAATGGGGAAAAGAGAGGTAGAGAGATGGAAGCAAAATAAAAAAGGAAGGGGGAAAAAGAATAACAAGTGAGGGGGAAGCAATGGAGTTGGCGGACAGAAAAAGGGAGAAGGAAGATGAGGTACCTTGTTAAGCAAGGACATACATGCCTCTTAGCTGCAGCAGTGATCATGTTAGTGAAAAGAGAAGGAGACAAGACACACCTAGAAAAGGAAGAATGGGAGGAAGGAGCAGACTCCATTCACGGAAGCACAAGCAGTGGGCTTGGAAGCCCTTGTTAATCTTGGAAAAAACACTGAGGATGGAGAAGGATGCTCTGAGGATGGAGAAGCAAACTGTCCCTCCAAGTAGATTTCAAGGCCTTGCTGCATGCTCTTGGTTCAAGCTGGTTAGTTGTCCTGCCAAGAGGCCTACCAAGGCTACATTCAGTTGTCACAATAAACTAAGGTTTGATTCAGCGCCAGTTTATTGAGATGTTCTACTGCCATCTGTTCAGTGCACTGGTTTATTTTCAGGGCGCTAAACTGGGATCTTAAACCACCATTTGTACACAGCTTATTAACTCACTATTACATATAGCATCTGCAAGGCCAAACTAAGGAAGCTCGGTCCTGTTCATGAGCATAATGCCTCTCGGCCTTCTCCATACAGAAAAGGCCACCCAGAACAACAGAAAAACCTAGCTGCTTCAGCTGAGTTTAGTTTAATTTAATTTAATTTTAATTTAATTTTTAGATTTATATCCCGCCCTATCCCGCAAGCAGGTTCAGGGCGGCTTACAACAATAAAACAGTTAAAATAATATAAAAACAGACAGGAGCAAAACAGTAAACGAAAACAGGAGCAGCACAGTAAACGATCTTACAGACATAGAAACAGGAGCAGCACAGTAAACGATCTTACAGACATAGGCGGTAAACAGCATGCGGCTGATGGCTAACAGCATAACAGAACACCATAATGGTGAAATGCTGGGGGAAGAGATGACTTTCAAGGATGCCCGCTGGACTAATTAAAAGCCTGCAGGAAAAGCTCCGTCTTACATGTCCTGTGAAACCTGGATAAGTCCCGCAGGGCCCAGATCTCCAGCGGCTGGCCTTCACCTTACTGCTTCTCTTTACTCATGTCTCCCCCCCCTCACCGTAGCAGTGACTCACCAAGCAGAAGTATGCTGCTTCAGCCTCTCCAGTGGCAAAATTTAAAAGACAGTGGGACAGAAGATCTCACTTAATTATATGCTTTTATTCAGTTGGCCAATACACACGACAGAAATTACTCTTCACAGAACGAAGGGACAGTCAACAGCAATCCACAACCTGCACTTCCTTCTTCCTGGCAAACCCGCTTTTGTGTTTCAAGCAAGGCTGAGTGAGCAAGTGAGCGCCCTGGCCACGATCCTGCTTGGCTTCTGATCACCAGGGGTTTTCTGGTAGAAGAAAGCCCAGCAGGAACTCATTTGCATATTAGGCCACACCCCCTGACACCAAGCCAGCCTGAACTGTGTTCCTGCTTAAAGAAAAAAAAGGCCTGCTGGTTATTATTTCTGAGAAAACAGAAGATGAGGGAACGTGGCAAAAAGGACAAGGTCTGTATTGTTTCAGGTTAAAAAAAAGAGTTTCGGGAACACATTAAAGCAGCTGCTAGACAGAAAGGAGGAGGAAGGGGGACTGAGGAGGGGGCAGAGGCTTCCCTGACTATCTAATTATTGTAGCTGGCCATTAGCAAACGGATTGCAAACGGAGTAAGTCTTTTTACCAGCAGATGGGCAGCGCCAGGGAGCTCAGGACAGCAACCAGACACTCAGCTCGGAGGCGGGAAAGGAGACAAGCCGCAGACTGAAATGGATTTGCGAATTGTGGTCTGCTGTGCACGTCTAGGAGACGAACTGGGGCTGTACAATGCACTGTGATATAAATAGACCAGTGTGCATTGTTAAGAAACCCACAGGGCCGAAGCTTTGCTTTGGAAAGCACCAGCCCACTACAAAGGCACCAAGACAGAAGCCATTCTATCTGCCATCCCAGCATGCCATGGGTACGAACCACTGCTGCGCCGCCCCCTATAGCTTTTTAGTACCAAAGTGCACAAAAATAAAAGCTCAGTTGGAACAGCCTTATCAATCGTTCCATGTTATATCGATGCCTAAAAACCACCCAGTCTTAGATTTTTCTTTCAAAAATGTGCAGGACAAGACAACTGTCTGACATGTACCATTTAATGTTACATCAAATATCATCTATTAGCACAGCATACAGTGGGGAAAGTTTCTAGAGAAGGGGTGGCCAAACTTGCTTAACATAAGAGCCACATAGAATAAACGTCAGATGTTTGAGAGGAGGGAGGGAGAGAGGAAGGAGGGATGAAAGCAAATTTAAATGTATTCTCCAAGCCACTGTCTGGCTTGGCTTGGAGAAGTGATTTTAAAAGAAAAATGCCTTCTCAAAGTTGGCTGATGGAGTGGTAGTGGCTTCAAGAGCCACACAATACGTGTGAAAGAGCCACATGTGGGTCCCGAGCCAGTGTGGCCACCCGTTCTAGAGCAAGAAACTACATTAAGTTACAAGTGTTGGATATGGGATGTTGCTCCTAAAAATTGCTATCAGCTCTTTGGTTATCAAGTACTTACTGTATACATGCGCACACACAATGAGCACGGAGCCAGCTGCATTGCTCAGGTAATTACTAGGCATAAGCTAGCAGTACAAGGCAGGTGACGGGTCACTGGTGAGGCACCTGGGGTGACCTGCCCCTCCCTGGCCCCCCAGGACTGAGCCTTAATGGAGTGCACGACCTATGCTGCTGTCTGAGGCGGATATTCTTCCCCACCCCATTTCTTTACAAAGAAAAGCAGCCGCCTTTCTAAGACAGTTTCATGTTCTGTTTTAAGAGATTATATGTCTGCATTAAACTCTAGTTTAATATTAAACCAAGCTGTTTAAAAGAGAATCTTATAGCAAAAACCAAAAACGATGGCGTTTGATTGGGGTTTTTTTCATTACTTCAGTACACATAAACTTTTATCCACCTTGTTAGAACTGCAGTCTCCATCCCCACCCCTGCCTCTAACATACTATTTAAAAAATGTTCCTTGACTCTCAAACTTGCTAAACTGTTGATGACAAGACATTCAGGTGGGCAGCCAAGTTGGTCTGAAGCAGCAGAGCAAAGTCTGAGTCCAGGGGCACCTTGCAGACCCACAAAGTTTTGTTCAAGGTGGGAGCTTTCATGTGCAACATAATGACACAGTGCATAATGGGCCTCAGTTAATCATTCTCAGCATTCCACATCAATCTCCAATTTAGACATATCTATTTCCTTCACGGTGTTTATCCCCTGGAACTGAACCCAAACAAACTGTAACTATATGAACAAAGCTTGTAATTCTTGAATCTGTTAAATATCTTAATTGTGTTGTCGTCATCGTTCAGTCGCACAGTCAAGTCCGACTCCTTGTGGTCAAGTCATGCCAGGCCCTCGTGTCTTCCACCATCCTCTGAAGTCTGCTCAAATTCATGTTAGTTACATCAGTAATTACATCTTAATTATGCTGGATGCTAATTCACTGCTCACCCTCTACCTATGTGTACAGACTGGTAATTTCTATTTAATTCTATTTGAAGAAATGCGCGTGCACATGGAAGCTCATACCTTGAATAAAATTTCAATTGTAATTCCATTTTTTTAAAAAATTCAGGAACTGGGTCATGTCACAATACCGTGTACAGTTTAACTGGGTAGATCCAAGCGGGCAGCCGTGTTGGTCTGAAGCAACAGAACAAAGCAGTAGACAAGTTCACCTTTAAGACCAACAAAGTTTTATCCAGAATGTAAGTTTTCGTATGCTCTTAAGCAGACTTCACCAGACAAAACTGGAATGGCAAGCCATCTTTAAATATAGAGAAAGTAAGCAGTGAGTTGGTATGCAGAGTCATGGGAATGTTTAACTGGGTGTCTCTCAAACCTAAGGTTAATAATATGGTGCGTTAAGAAACTCTTATGTGAGCCTGCAAGAAAAGACACAGAGCCCGTCTTTTACCAGGCTCAGTTTAAGGTATCGGCTATCACATCCAAAGACCTGGCCCCTCTTATTTGTGGGACTGCCTCTCTCCACAGCTCCACCACGACAGCTTTGCTCAAGTCATCTGGGGCATTGCTTGGTGCCAACCTGCAAATGGGCAAAATCAACAACTGCCCGTACTTGTGCTTTCTCCACTGTGGCTCCTGCAGTATGGAACAGTTTGCCCAAGGTCAGGAAAGCATCCCTCCCTCCTGGCTTTCTGCAAGCTATGCAAAACTGTACTAGTCAAGAGGGCTTTTCAGCTCTGGTAGTAGGGTTGCACTGTGCAAAACAGTTTTACAAATTCACTTTGATACATGATTCAGGACTATACGGCCGTGCATAAAAAAGGTAAAGGTAGTCCCCTGTGCAAGCACCAGTCGTTTCCAACTCTGGGGTGACGTCACATCATGATGTTTTCACGGCAGACTTTTTACGGGGCGGTTTGCCATTGTCTCCCCCAGTCATCTACACTTTCCCCCCAACAAGCTGGGTGCTCATTTCACCGACCTCAGAAGGATGGAAGGCTGAGCCAACCTCGAGCTGGCTACCTGAAGCCAGCTTCCGCCAGGATCGAACTCAGGTCGTGAGCAGAGAGCTCAGACCGCAGTACTGCAGCTTTACCACTCTGCGCCACGGGGCTCTTACTGCTGTGCATAGCTTACTGTAAACAGAATCCTATTTATGTGATTACTGTACTGCTTAGTAAGTGTCATGTGAATACTTCTGCTGTGCTTCAGTTCCTTCTGGTGATTCCAGATCTCTAAATCCTAAAGCATTGGTTACTGAATGCCCCATGTTGTTGTTTGCACTGACTCACTGTGTGTAATCCTGGAGGCCCCCTGCAAAAGGCGGACTACAAATAACATAACTATAAACACATACATGGCATTTTTTTTAAAATGAACAGGTGATTTAATAAAAATATCCAAAATAGTGAACAATAAAAATACATAAAACTCTCTAAAGCGAGCTGGAAAAGAGAGATTAATATGATGGGCAAAATTAGAAGACCCTCAACAAAGAAAATCAATTCAGTGCTGGATCTGTTTAATGTGGTGGCCAAACTGTGGCTCTTTCAGACATATTGTATAGCTCTCGAAGCCACCCCTCCCCACTGGCTGACTTGGAGAAGGTATTTGTCTCTTTCAATCACTTCTCCAAGCCAAGCCAGCTGGTGGCTTGAAGAATGCATTGAAAGTTAAAGTTGCTTTCTTTCCACCTCTCCCTCCATCCTCCCTCTCCATCTGTTTGCCTTCCTTCCTTCCTATCTTGTGGCTCTCAAACATATGATGTTCCTGTCTTGCAGCTCTCAAACATCTGATGTTTATTCTATGTGGCTCTTACACTGAGCAAGTTAGCCCCCACCCCGGCTCTACACTGTGACTGTGCAAAGTGGGAAAGCCCTGTGCTGCATTCACCAGTTTCCACTGGTCACAGCCAGCAAGTTGAGCAATACCTGTCTGTATGTGAGGCTTGAATCACAGGAATGATTCAGTTGCCCTCCATAGAGACTGCATCACACTACTCCACAGACTTCTAAGGAAGAAGCCCTTGATCTTCCTTGTGGCACTAGAGAAAACACCCTCCAAGACTAAATATAGTGGGCATTTCAGAATGGATGTGCAATAACTGAGGCTGGCTGGAAATAACAAGACATGCTTTTTTTTAATGGCTTGACAGCTAGTGGCCTGATGTTATTCACATGGGCCAAGTAAATATTTGTTTCCTCTTACCGAGTCTTGACTGCTGCTGTCCTCAGAGTTCTTGTCTGCGCCAAAGGATTCAACTCGTGTCCGTAGAATACAGGAACAGTCCTTGAAATGCATAAACATTACAGTGTATGCCATGTATTGAACATCATATAGATTTATCCCTATTCATAGCCTTAGTATGGCATCCTAAAAATGCTTTCCTGGGAGTAAGTGCCACTGAATAAAATAGAAGACCGAAGAAGACTGCAGATTTATACACCACCCTTCTCTCTGAATCAGAGACTCAGAGTGGCATACAATCTCCTATATCTTCTCCCCCCACAACAGACACCCTGTGAGGTGGGTGGGGCTGAGAGGGCTCTCACAGCAGCTGCACTTTCAAGGACAACCTCTGCCAGAGCTATGGCTGACCCAAGGCCATTCCAGCAGCTGCAAGTGGAGGAGCGGGGAATCAAACCCGGTTCTCCCAGATAAGAGTCCACGCACTTAACTACTACACCAAATTGCCTCTACACCAAAATAGGACATACTTGTGAATAGGCCTGCTTCGGAGTGCTCTCTAACTGGCTGAACTGTAACAGTACGAGGAGCTGGAACCCTCACTTAGTAAACAAATTCATCCAAGAAACAATATAATTATGCTGCCTACTAATCCCTATGAGAACAGTCAAGAACTTTTCCACAGTTGTTGTGATCTGGAAACACTGGACAATTAACTCCTGAGGGTTTCCCCAAAACGCTGCATGGCCAATCCATATAGAGCAGCTTAATGTTAATGCGATACATAGAATGGTGCTTAGCAGCTATGAGTTTCTGAGCCACACCAGATCAATCATGGACCAGCATTACTGAGTTCTCACTTTCTTGGCTGTAGCCCTTTCTTACCACTCAAAGAACCCACAGCCAAGTGGCTGTGGCTCTCAGCGGGCAATGTTCTTGAAGAACTGGACTCTCCCGTTCTCTCTGTTGGTTTTTTTAATCTAGTAAATTTAACTTAAAAGATAAAGGAACCAAAGGCAAGAAGAGGAAGTGATTATGATGACTTTTAAACACAGGAGGCAAATTTCTACCCAAAACAAAATTGAAAGCAAGGGTAAATCAAATACATGCTTACCAAGCAAGACATGGAACTGCCTTAGTTTGTAGGAAACGTCATGCAAACCCATTTACTCTGAAACAAAAAAATTCAAATTAAGGTTATGGTCAGTTCATCATACCAATATAGAGCAAGAAAAAGGTGCTAAGTGAACCATAAACCCTCAAGTCTCTCCCCGCCTATACATTCACAAGTTACAGGCATTCAAACTACATACAACTGTCTTGGATGAGACCCATTCATCTGGGCATGTTGGGTCAAAACTACTGCAATTCAAATTCAAGTATCACTAAATTACATAGGGAATTAGGTGTACAGTTGTGAGCTGTCAAGCAGTTGTAAAAGTACCACATCTTACATGGACACAGAATGCCCTGTCCTGAATAAAGCTCAAGGCAACTGATTCTGCCCAGTCTGTAGCAGATTTCAGCTGTGCACAGTACTGATTGGCTGGTGCTTCGAACGTCACACACCTTTACTAACCCAGTGGCCTGATTGCTTTGCAACTCCTTTTGAATGGGTTTTATTTTTAAAAAAGCAACAAATAGGCACTTAAATGAATAAATATTCATGCAGTATTAAAAGCAGAAAAGGGAACAAGCTACCTGAAATAATGTCAGAAGGGAACAAGATGGACTACTAATGCAGGTATTTCAATCACCAATATACGTGTCTTTTGAATATGTTAGAAAGGCAGGCACAAACACAGCAGAAGTCCAGCAGCGCTGCCTTAAATACTAACAATATTTATTCCAGCACGTAAGTTGTAAGAAGAGCTTACTTCTTCAGATCCATGTGCGCTCTCCGCTGGAGTAAGCAATGTCTGGTGTACGAAAGGAGAAGAAACACCTTGCAGGGAGCAGTAAGAGGTTAGATAGGATAGCAGGGTCAGCACCTTCTTCCTTGATGAGTGAGGTTGTCTGTCTCCAAATTGCTGCTCTTAGGGCAATATCCTGTTTCTTCTCAAAAGTGTCATACTCAACGTTCTCTCTCTCAGCCAGTGCACTTTTCCTGCCTGCTTGTGCGATCTCCCAATGCCCCTGCTCACCACTGCTTGCAGACCATTTCCCAGTGGCACTGGGCAATGCGTGTGCCTGGGAGCACAAGGCAATGCTAGCAAATGTGAGGGTGTGTGCATGTGGGGGGGGGGGGGGTCAACCCTAGGCCCTGCCAGAAGCCCTGGGTCTAGGCAGCCGCCCAACCACAGTGTATGCTGAAGCCAGCCCTGGCTAGGAGCCTATCTTTACTCTTTATGTTCATTCCTGAATAAATATTTCTCGACAACTGAATCAATTTGTGCAGCTCTGTTGTGTAAGTGCTCAGCCAACACTCTCCAAGGAGGCGGGGAGAGAGACAAACATCCTGCTTTAACAGGTTATAGAACACAGCAGAATTTACTTCAGAGCAAACACACAGAAGACAAGGCAGCTCACAGGGTTAAGCTAACATGACCAGCTTCGTGTCTTAATGCCCTTTCACTACACCATGGAGAACATTTGGCCTGATCTACATTAAACGAGCATGCTCCATGCACTTTCCCCAAGTCAGCGAGGGGAAAACACAGAAGAAGCCTGGCCATGAGTGGAACAGAGGCATTGGGAGAGGGGGACAAGATGCCTCCAGCCCCCTCCCTGAGCTCCACCCCCACAGCTACTCAACTTTGCATTTAAATGACTGCAGCAAGCAATCCGAGGGGAATGACAGCTTGGTCACCCAGAAGTGTGACACAGAACTCAGGCAAGTTCGCATGAGCTGCGGTTCTATTTTTTCCTCTTGTGGCGACACAGCGCTGGTTTTTACCCTTTAACACCTCCAAAATAACACTCCACAGGGTGACTTCTGCGCCAGCTGCAGTCAAAATAAAACAAGGAGTCTGAGAGAAGGGGACACCTTAGAAGGCTAGCATGTTTCTTTGATTCCAGCCCAAACTTTTTGCAGAATGGGAGGAAAGCAAGTCTTCTTCAAATGGGACAAAGGGATCCTCAACTAAAAATTTGAGTGCCTCCAGAGTGAGAATCAGTCGTCCTATCTGAAGAGAGAGGGCGCCACCGCCAAGTCCTCCAAAAGTTTGGGCTGGAATAAAAGAGAAAAACGTGTTGCAGTGCAATCCTCAGAACACTGCAATCCTTTCTGGGAGTAAGCCTCCTTGAATACACCTGAGTATGATTCCCAGTAGACCCATTTAAGATTGCTCTCCTAATCTTCTAAGATGCTCCCAGAGACTCCTTGTTAATTTGGAAACTGCAACTTTCTCCTCTGCTGGCAGGGAAGTCGCTCTCTGGGCTGTCATTTTGGGCTGGAATTACAAAAAAGTCTTAGTGTTTGAGGCGCCACAAAAAGATTGCTTAACTGGACACCATATGGGTTATCATATTTTGAAATGCAAAAATGAAGAGCAATAGAGCAATTAGCTGATTCTGCATTTATTGCCTTGCGATGCTCTTTCCATCATTCTCCAGTTCTGACATGTTTTACTGCCTTTGTTGTTTTCCCAAGCAGATGCTATCCAGACCAAACTTCTTTCAATTTACTAATTTCAATTTGTTCCTTCAATTTGTTAATTTCTCTATTTTGCTCTTGGATTCTAACTTTGTACCACTTTGCATGCTTAACCACTGCCCACCAGCTGTGTGTAGCACTGCTCATTGCACCCCATTTCACCATCTGACGAAGTCTGCATGCATATGAAAGCTGACATTCTGAATAAAACTTGGTTGGTCTTAAAGGCATTATTGGACTCCAACTTTGTTATATTTCCTTACTGACTACTTCAAACAAGTGATCGCTAAGACAAATCTCATTTTCAAATATCCCTGCTATTTAAGCTGTGGAAGAAAGTTTGATTCCAGTGGCATCTTTAAGACCAACAAAGTTTAATTCTTATACCCAGATAGATTCAGGTGGGTAGTCATATTGGTCTGAAGCAGCAGAACAAAATCTGAGCCCAGTGGCACCTTTAAGACCAACACATTTTTATTTAAGGTATAGGCTTTCCTGCGCATGAAGAAGTGCACATGCACACAAAAGCTTATACCTTGAATAAAACTTTGTTGGTCTTAAAGGTGCCACAGCAGATGTCTCAAATTTTGTTCTTATATCCAGAATGAAACTTTGCTGGTCTTAAAGGAGCCAGTGGACTCCAACTTTGTTCTCTTGCTTCAAACCAACCCAGCAACCCACCTAATAGTAACTAGGAATTTCCAACTAACCAGCTCACTTCATTCTGTCTGAGGAAGCGTGCATGCACACAAAAGCTCACACCCAGAATAAAACTTTGTCCGTCTTAAAGGTGCCTCTGGGCTCAAACTTTGTTCTATTGGTTCAGACCAACACAGCTGCCCACCTGGATCTAGGAATATTCCTAACCTTCCAACTCCAAGAGGACATTTTCATCAGTTTTTTTAAAAAAGACAGGCACCAAAAAAGCGGGACAAGTCCTCTAAAAGGAGGACATCTGGTAACCAATGTTCCTGCTAAGCGTGAGCTAGGTTGCAATTTTTTAGCCTCCGACTCACACATTTTTGTCTCAGCTCAGGAAAAATGACCCTAGAGCACACTCATGGATGCAGTAGCTCACAACTTGAATGCCAGTAGCTCATAAAGTAGAATTTTTGCTTACAAGACTCCACAGCTTAGAGGGAACATTGCTGGTAACCAATGTTCTTGATAAGCTGATAGATCCAAGTGGGCAGCCATGTTCTCCTGCTGGGTTAGCATGAGCTAGCTCACAGATTTTTAGCCTCCAGCTCACACATTTTTGTCTTAGCTCAGGAAGGAGGATCCCAGAGCACACTCATTGATGCAGCAGCTCACAAAGCAGACTTTTTGCTCACAAGACTCTGCCGCTTAAAGGGAATGACTGATAACCAGTGTTCCCTCTCAGCTGAGTCAGCGTGAGGTAGCTCACAGATTTTTAGCCTCCAGCTCACACATTTTTGTCTTAGCTCAGGAAGGAGGACCCCAGAGCACAATCATTGATGCAGCAGCTCACAACTTGAATGCTGGTAACTCACAAGGTAGAATTTTTGCTCACAAGACTCTGCAGCTTAGAGGGAACATTGATCTCGAATACACTCAATACTGTGAGCATACTCTAAGCTGAATTAGCGTGAGCTAACTCTGCAGCTTAGAGGGAACATTGATCTCGAATACACTCAATACTGTGAGCATACTCTAAGCTGAATTAGCGTGAGCTAACTCACAGATTTTTAGCCTCCAGCTCGCACATTTCTGTCTTAGCTCAGGAAGGAGGACCCTAGAGCACAATCATTGATGCAGCAGCTCACAACTTGAATGCTAGTAGCTCACAAGGCAGAGTTTTTGCTCACAAGACTCTGCAGCTTAGAGGGAACATTGATCTCGAATACACTCAATACTGTGAGCAGTGTTCCCTCTAAGCTGAATTAGTGTGAGCTAACTCACAGATTTTTAGCCTCCAGCTCACACATTTTTGTCTTAGCTCAGGAAGGAGGACCCCAGAGCACAATCATTGATGCAGCAGCTCACAACTTGAACGCTGGTAGCTCACAAGGTAGAATTTTTGCTCACAAGACTCTGCAGCTTAGAGGGAACATTGGGTGGTAACCAGCGTTCCCTCTAAGCTGTGGAGTCTGGTGAGCAAAAATTCTACTTTGTCAGCTCCTGGCATTCAAGTTGTGAGCTGCTGCATCAATTCTTGTGCTCTGGGCTCCTCCTTCCTGAGCTGAGCCAAAAGGTGTGAGCTGGAGGCTAAAGAACTGTGAGCTAGCACACACTCACCCAGCTTGGAGGGAGCACTGCTGGTGGTCGTCCTCCCCATACTCGCCCCTTCCCAGCTCCCTCAAGCCCTTCCCAGGCCCCATCCTAGACCCCCCCATGGGCGCCCTGGCTCTTCCTCCTCACCCGGGTGGGCCTTGGCAGCTGAGGCGAGGGTCCCGCGCCCCCCAAGGAGCCCCTGAGGGGACCGAATGAGCTCCCGGGCGGGTAGGGAGAGAGGCGGGAGAGGGGCAGCGTCGTCCTCGTCCTCCTGAGGCGGCCCTCCACCCTCCTCTCAGCGTCGCGGCCACGAAGCAGCTCCGGCCAGCCTTGAGGCGCCTCAAACTCCAAGCCCCGCCTCGCGGTGGAAGTTTAACTGTCACACCCAAGCCAGGCCAGGCCCGAACTACGAGCCCCGTGATGCAACGCGGCGGGCGGGAGGAGGGGGAGAACGGGCGCCGCCCCCCGCTGCACGACGGGAGCGGTAGTTCCGAGCGGCCCGGCGCGGTCTCCGCGCGGCGGGGATGGCCTCCGACCGGCTCCTTTTGGGCGCCATCTTGTGACCCGGGGCGGCTGTCGCCGCCGCCTCCTCCTCCTCTTCCTTCAGCCTTCCTTCGCCCGAGAGAGGGAGCTGAGGAGGCCGCCGCCAGTCGCAGCCCCAGCCGGTGGTTTGAAAGGGAGAGGCGGCTGCTGTTGCTGGAGGAGGACACCGACCTGCTGGACTTCTCAAGCCGGTAAGGGGGCGAGCGGGGGGCAGCCGCCCGATGTCACTCTGCGGCCGCCTTCCTCCATCCCTCCCCTTCCCCTCCATCTAATTTCCCCCTCCTTCCCTTGGTCCCAACAAGCGCGCCCGCTCCGAAGTCAAACCGGAGTGACTCCGGGTGGATGGATGGAGCATCGCCCGCCGCTTCCAGTCGGAGAAGAGGCAGGGAATTTTAATGGTTTGCGACTTGCAAGGCATGAACCGGAGTGACTCCAGATGGATGGATGGAGCATCGCCCTTCGCCTCCTGTCAGAGAAGAGGGAATTTTAATTGCAAGACATGAACCGAAGTGACTCCGGATGGATGGAGCATCGCACACCGCCTCCAGTCTTGGGCTGCGATCGCACACCCTAAAGAATGCACTTCCAACCCCACTTTCCAACTGGATTTTGTCAGTTCACACAGTAAAATCCAGTTGGAAAGGGCATTGAAAGTGCATTCTTTAGGATGTGTGATCAGAGCCGGAGAGGAGGCAGGAAATTTTAAAAACGAGCCCCGGGAAGCATCCAGCACCCGCCTTCTGCAAAGCTATCCATTCCCAATTTTACCTCTTTTTCTGGTCCTCATCTGACCTCTCTTTTAACGGCTTTTCATTTTACCTCTCTTACCCCTCCTTGTCTTCCTTTCTTCCCTGGGAACTTCTTGCACAGCATCTTTTGCAGCACACTTTTAAAAAATGCTTTTAAAAAGCTGCCAGAGCAGAAAGCCCCAAAGGGGGTATTGAGGCTACACAAGCAGCTGGTCCTTTTGCTGAGCATCGGTGGTTGTGTGCCCATGAGAGGGGGCAAGTGTGCCACATCTGGGGGCACTGAGTGGCCAATTGCCCCCTTTTCTTCCTTAGGCAAAGAATAGCCGCTTTCTCTTGGCTGGGTGACATCAGTGGTGTTTTGTAGTCAGATGGTGATGACCGCAAGAGATTTGTGTGCCCCTTTGGTCCTGCCAGTTCCCGTAACCATGCAATCCTAGGCAGACTTGCTCCAGTCCAAGCTCACTGCTTTCAATTGGCTTTGGCAAGAGCAACTCCACAAAGGATTGCAAGGTTAGCTCCCCCCCCCCCAACTGGATCTGGCAGTGAAATGCAGAGGTGTTTTTATGGTTCGTTAAAAGGCAGCATCCTCTGATGCAGGGCTTTGGAAAACTGATAAAGGATTAGGCATTGACACAGGGATGCTGTCCGTCCTCTCTAGGCGGACGAATTGACTCTTCAGGCTGATTCTACAAGTTATAATATGCTCCAGTGGCAGAGGAATTATTCAAAGGTTAGAATAATTTCAGGTGGATAGCTGTGTTGGCTTGCAGTAGTAGAGCAAGATTTGAGTCATTAGCAACCAGTAAGGCAGGGGTGGCCAAACTGTGGCTTGAGAGCCACATTTGGCTCTTTCACACATATTGTGCGGCTCTTGAAGCCCCCACTGCCCCATTGACCAGCTTGGAGAAGGCATTTCTCTCTTTAAGTAACTTCTAGTTATGCCAATGAAGGTTTTTGGAATTGAAAATACCTTCTGCAAGCCAAGCCACTTGGCAGTTTGGAGATGCCTTTAAAGTTAAAGTTGCTTTCTTTCCACCTCTCTCTTCCTTCCTTCCTTCCTTCCTTCCTTCCTTCCTTCCTTCCTTCCTTCCTTCCTTCCTTCCTTCCTTCCTTCCTTCCTTCCTTCTCTCAAACATCTGATATTCATGTCTTGTGGCTCTGACATTCATGCCTTGTGGCTCTCAAACATCTGATGTCTATTCTATGTGGCTCTTACATTAAGCAAGTTTGGCCACCCCTGCAATAAGGTTTCCAGGAGTAGAAAAGTATAAAGGTCCAGGTCAGAGCACCGTAAAGACCAAGGATGGCTCTTTCCCACAAATTGCATGGCTTTTGAAGCCCCCACCGCCCTGTCGGCCAGCTTGGAAAAAGCATTTATCTCTTTAAATCACTTCGCCAAGCTAGCTGGCTTGGCCTGCCTGCCTGCCTGCCTTTCTTCCAGCTCTCAAACATCTGACATTCATGTCTTGCAACTCTCAGACATCTAACGTTTATTCTGTGTGGCTCTTATGTTGAGCAAGTTTGGCCACCCCGGTAAAGACTAACAACATTTGTGTAGGAGTAGGGTAGAAACTTTCACTGATCTAAATCATCTTGATCTTAAGGTTTCCAAGGTATAAGCTTTTGCAAGTCAATGCTCCTCGCAGTTTAAACCCTGGAAATTTTGTTGGTCTTTAAAGTGCTAGTAAAATCTTGCTCTTGAAAGTTAAACACATAAACATATCTCTCTTCAGCTTTTTCCTGCACCCTCCACAAATATAGCTGCCCTGCCAAAAGTTAAATCTCTGTGTATTAAGCCAAAAGCTGTTTGGAAAGCGCACACATTAGAGGATATAAAAGACGGAGGGGGGGTGTTAATCTGTCTCTCTCTGGAGTCCTCTTCCTTGCGTGCGCTGGGCTTTATCATAAAACTTTTTCATGTATACTTTTTAATAGTTCCCAAAAAAATCATTTTGACTAGGTAGTCAAAATATGTAGGTCTTGATATAGTTAATATTTTTTATATTTTATATTTTAAAAAAATGCATGAAGAATTTAATCTGAAATGGAGAAGAAAGAAGGGCATCAAGGCCTCCATCTGGGATTAAAACCCTACAGTAGACTTGTATGTATTCTACAATTCAGAATGTGTAAAAAAGGAAAAAAAGGTGCTCTTGACTCTTGGGTCCTGTTGCTGGCTGAAAATCCCTTCTTGCTTTACGTTGCCTACAGAAGGTTGTTTTTTCCATTTTTTTAAAAAAATCTGTCAATACCTTCATTGTGAAGCGTGGCTGATTTTAAAGCAATTTTCATTACAGTGAATGGAGAAACACAAGTTGTATTGGGGAATGTAAAGTTAGATTGCATGGTCTTGCATTATATTTAGTATACCAGCTTTCATTCCCTTCTCCTGTCCAGTGATGTGCTTCTGATGTATGTTTCAATCTGTAACTTTCCCCAGTTTCTCATTGATGTTCCTAATGTTTTCATCTAGATATTTAGATCAACAGTCTTGCGGGGCCAGGTTGTAAATCGCAATTCGTTTGTTTGTTTCTGATCCTCCTGCTGACTGTGGATCTGTTTTAAAATCAGAATCCTGCGCCTCCAAAGCTTCACCTCTTGTTAATTAATCCTTTCCTATGGAATAGATTTTTGAAACTTTATTTAGATGTTTGTACCCGGATTTTCTCCACAGCGGGCACCCAAACCTCCAGTTTATCCTCAGGTCAACCCATGAAGTAGGTTAGGCTGAGAGAGACAGACAGACGGATCCAAGGTCACCCAGTAAGCTTCTGTGGCAGAACAGGGATTTGAACCAGAGCCTAGCCTGATGCTGTAACCACTATAACATACTATTGAGTGAACTGTCACCGCTGAGCAGACAGTAATTTGCTTTTTACTTGCAACAACTAGGCATGCTGTACTGTTTTCCCATATTGTGCCATCGTCTGCTTCATTCCATACTTTAAATGTTTAGTACAGACTGCTGGGAATAAGAAAATGATTCTTATAATTTTTTGGAGTGCATCATGCACTCAACCCCTTTGTAGGTTATCTCAGCTGTCCAGTGCTCAATCACAGATTTCTGGTGTGTAAAATAAGGCTGTCAGTAGCATGCAGAACAGTTTATTGTTGGTATTTCATTATGTTCACAAGGTACCATGTATTGCGGAGGGGGGATACCAAGAGGGGAAGGGACATAAAGGAAAAACAAAGGGCTGTAGGAAGTAATATGCTGGAGGGGCAGTTATATTGAGTGAAGTTATAACTTGCGTCTCTGTATCTCCCCCACCCATGGTACGGTTCTGATCTAACTCATTCTAGATTATGGTAAAAATGCAAGTGGCTACTCTTTGGGGATAGAAACATAGTGAAGGAAATAAATATGTCAAAATTGGAGATTGATGGGCAGATGTCTCCTTAATTGTGGAATGCTGAGGGTAATTAACTGAGACCCTGCCACTATGCACCATCCGTCTCCTCTCAAGCATGGAGGTGACCTTACAGGTGGCCTTCTTTGAAGTGTGGCAATTCGTCAATGATGTAAGTGGAAATAAACCCAAACAAGTGGTAACCATATAAACCCAGGGTGGCCAGACTGAGACTCTTTCACACATACTATGTGGCTCTTGAAGCCCACACCACCCCATCAGCCAGCTTGGAGAAGGCATTTGTCTCTTTATATAACTCATCCAAGCCAGCCAGCGGCTTGGAAAATACATTTAAAGTTGCTTTCTTTCCACCTCTCCCTACCCTAATTCCTCCCTCCCTTCTCTCAAACATCTGACTTTCATATCTTGCAGCTCTCAAACATCTGATGTTTATTCTATGTGGCTCTTACATTAAGCAAGTTTGGCCACCTCTGATATAAACTATTATTCATTATTCCTGTTTGGTCCTTGAATCCATTAAACATCTTCCTTATGCTGTATGCTAATTTGCTGTTCACCCTCTACCTATATGTATGAACTGGTAAAATCCATTTCATTGTATCTGAAGAAGTGTGCATGCACACGAACGCTTATACCTTGAATAAAATTTTGTTACTCTTACTGGAGCCAAACCTTGCTCTGCACAGGATTGTGCAGTTGATCTGTTAGCTTATGGAGCAGACAGGATTGTCACCAGACAGGATTCTGTTTGTTTTGCCGCACAGCGTGAGCATGTTGGCTTCTGCCACTGGGGTGACATCAGTTCCTGGTGGAGGACAAAAACTTAGAGCCAAGCAGACTGTGGGGGCGGGGGGCGGGGTATCAGCGTTGCTTCTTCAGAATTAATAAACAGTGAAGGGTTCTAGATAGGATGGGATGCAGTAAGAACAACTAAATGTTTGTGGTCGCAGGTAGAAACATAATCAAATTACATATACTTAGGTATATCTCTTTTAGCATGCTTAAAACTATTTTCTGGTCTTCTAATATGAGTACCTGTAGCTCAATATTAACAGTTTGTAAACTCGAGGTGCTTATTTGGTGATTAAACATTGTCCCATCCTAAGAACTTTTCTGCTGCTAATTGTGTAACCCTAGTAATCTGCCCCATGGCGCAGAGTGGTAAAGCAGCAGTACTGCAGCCTGAGCTCTCTGCTCATGACCTGAGTTCAGTCCCAGCAGAAGCTGGGGTCAGGTAGCTGGCTCAAGGTTGACTCAGCCATTCATCCTTCTGAGGTCGATAAAATGAGTGCTCAGCTTGCTGGGGGGAAAGTGTAGATGACTGGGGAAGGCAATGGCAAACCACCCCGTAAAAAAGTCTGCTGTGAAAATGTTGTGATGCAACGTCACTCCAGAGTCAGAAACGACCGGTGCTTGCACAGGGGATTACCTTTACCTTTAGTATACCTCTTTTGGTATGCTTAAAACTGTTTTCAGATCTTCTGATATGAGTGCATTTAGCTCAATATTAACTGTTTGTAAACTAGAGGTGCTTATTTGGTGATTAAATGTTGTCCCATCCTAAGAACTTTCCCGCTGCTAATTGTATAGCCCTAGTAATCATATATTGATGCTCTTTGGTTGTGTGCGTTTTAAGTGCCACCAGATCTCTTCCAACTTACAGCCCGTCCTCCAAGATGCCTTATTGTTAACAGCCTTTGCAAACAAAGGGCTGTAGGAAGTGAGTAATACACGGGGGGGGGGGGGAATTTCCCAAGTACAGTTCAGGAAAAATACTTAGGTATAAATCCTGAGAACCAATTGCATGTTTTATTGAAAGCTCTCCTTTTAGGGGATGAACATATGAACATACGAAGCTGCCATATTGAATCAGACCCTGGGTCCATCAAAGTCAGTATTGTCTACTCAGACTGGCAGCGGCTCTCCAGGGTCTCAAGCTGAGGTTTTTCATGCCTCCTTGCCTGGCCCCATTTTAATTGGAGATGCCGGGGATTGAACCTGGGACCAAGCAGATGCTTTACCACTGAGCCACCATCTCTCCCCAAATCATCCGGATTTGAGCCAAGTAGCACCATAGAGATGAACAAGATTTTGGGGGGGGGGGTATAAACGTTTGAGAGGCAAAGCTCCCTTCATCAGATATCAGAGCTTTGACTCCCAAAAATACAAAAAATCTGGTAGGTCTCTAAGGTGCTGATGAACCCAAGCACAGCTATTCTGCTGCAGACCAACATGGCTGCCTTCTGAAACTATTTTTTAGAGGGAGGGGGCTGAAGCTCAGGGGTAGAGCATCTGCCCTCGGCTCAGTCTCCAGCATTTCTAGCTCAAACGAGGAATAAAGGATTCAGTTGCAAGGGGTATGAAAGATTCCTCCCCTGGAACCTGGAGAATGGCTCCGGTCATGCCGTACCGACTTCGATGGCTGAAGGATAAGGCAGGTTCTGTGCTCGGCCATGCAGTTCGCTAGCCGGTCTCAGGATGTTGGACAATCACCATCTGGCAGCCTAACCTAGTTTCACAAGGGTTGTCGCGAGGATAAAATGGCTTTGGGTAGAGAGAGTCCTGCATATATCCCTCTGACATCTGGTATAGAGGGGTCGGATACATTTGCAATGACACAAATGGCAGTGTGTTTTTCCCGCAGAGCTAGATTTGCACTGAGCCTGGTTTCCCTCTGGGAGGAACACTTCTTTCCAATACGAATGTCTTAAGAAGATGATTTTGGATTTATATCCCGCCCTATACTCTGAATCTCAGAGCAGTCACAATCTCCTCTACCTTCCCTCCCCCACAACAAACACCCTGTGAGGTAGGTGGGGCTGAGAGAGCTCTCACAGAAACTGCCCTTTCAAGGACAACTCCTAGGAGAGCTATGGCTGACCCAAGGCCATCTCAGCAGCTGCAAGTGGAGGCGTGGGGAATCAAACCCGGTTCTCCCAGATAAGAGTCCGCGCACTTATCCACTACACCAAACTGGCAAAGCACTCCTTTTTCTTGAACGGTGCTCTGAGGGGTGTCATCGTGATGATTCTACGCATGTCGTTAGCTTTTTTAGCAGCCTGATAGCTGTGGTTGCCAGCTCCAGGGTGAGAAATATCTGGAGATTTGTGGGGATGGAGCCTGAGGCGGGCGGAGTTTGGAGAGGGGAGGGACTTCGATGGGGTATGATGCTGTAGAGCCCACCTTCCGAAGTTGCCTGGAGATCAGTTTGCATTCACTTGTAATCCCAGGAGGTAGATCTCAGCCACCACCTGGAGGCTGGGAACCCTACGACAGCCCCACCTAGCCTGATCTTGTCAAAGCTTGGTAGCGTGTGGATGGGAAGCCAACAAGGAAGAAGAAGACATTGGATTTATATACCACCCTAGACTCTGAATCTCAGAGTCTCAGAGTGGTCACAATCTCCTTTACCTTCCCCCCCCCCACAACAGGCACCCTGTGAGGTGGGTGGGGCTGGAGAGGCTCTCACAGCAGCTGCCCTTTCAAGGACAACCTCTGCCAGAGCTATGGCTGACCCAAGGCCATCTCAGCAGGTGCAAGTGGAGGAGTGGGGAATCAAACCCGGTTCTCCCAGATGAGAGTCCACACACTTAACCACTACACCAGACTGGCTCTTCCCTACCCCCCTCCTCCAAATCCTTTACTGGAGCCCAGGGAGGACCTGGCAGCCGTACTTCCCAAATCAATGTTTGTTGTAACTAGGGAACTCAGCAAGAGACAGTCAAGGCTAATGTATGCAGCAGGAAAAGTAAAGGTCACTGATAATTAAATTAGTAGCATGCTGTGCTAAATATAATGCCGGGGTGGCACTTGGAAATTACTAGCGGCTTTCTTGATTTTCTTACTGCATTTCATTTCATAGATGCTTTAACCTGAAGACACTTCCTGTTTCAGCTTCATTTTGCAGATGGGGTTTTTGTCCTGGGTTTCTAGCTCTGCAGAAAAATTCTGAGGCTTGGAACATTCATTTGGAAAGAATGTCCATGTTTGTGTTTAAAATAGGATTGGAGGTCCTTCAGTGAAATCCAACCTCCTTTTTATGTGCTCTTCCACAGCCTGGCCCCATGGCACAGAGTGGTAAAGCAGCAGTACTGCAGTACTGTGGTCTGAACTCACTGCTCATGACCTGAGTTCAATTCCAGTGGAAGCTGGATTCAGGTAGCCGGCTCAAGGTTGACTCAGCCTTCCATCCTTCCGAGGTCGGTAAAATGAGTACCCAGCTTGCTGGGGGGAAAGTGTAAAAGACTGGGGAAGGCAATGGCAAACCACCCCGTAAAAAGTCTGCTGTGAAAACGTTGTGAAAGCAATGTCACCCCAGAGTTGGAAGCGACTGGTGCTTGCACAGGGGACTTTTCCTTTCCTTTTCCACAACCTGGACAGCAGAAGAGATTTTGCAAAATCTTTTTTCGTCCGTTCCCTTGGGTTCATTTCATCATGTCTCATCCAGTTTGTCCCACAGTCATTAAAACGGAAGAGGATATCTCCCCTAAGGGAACCCGGTATCCTCGTAGCCACATTAATTTATATTCTGGGAAACCAAATTAAAGAAAAACAAACTGTAAGGGAGAAAAGAATGCAGTGAGCCTTCACAAATGGAAATGTTTGCAGTTAGCAATTAGAAAGTGCATAAATATGAGGCATGTTTATGGCGGATGTGCAGCTACATAGCTGTGAAAATAGCCAGAGGCGCTGGTGGATCTGTCATGACAGCTGTCTAGAGGTAGGATTGTCACAGAACCAGATGGTGCTGGAGAAGAAATAGCCTTACGCCTGGCTTCTGCGTCCTCTAATTTTAGCAGACAAATGATAAAAGTAAATCGGAGTGGAATATTCTACAATGCAAACTCTTTTATTTTGAGATACCGGTATAGACAAAATCTTCTGATCTTCCACTATTAATTTAAACTTACAGTGTCATAATGTGTGACCGCAGGCTTTGTTTTGACAAAATGTGCCTTCAAAATGCTCTGGGCTTTGAATGAATTCTTTGTGTATTATCTTGTTTTCTGCTGTTAGGCTGCGCCCAGTTCTCAGCTTACTTCCTGCACTGGACTCTTTTCTATCTTCCACTTTCCTCTCCTCTTCATTGAGGAGGGGAAGTAGATGGTAGCCTACGAAAGGCCATATGAAATTAGTTAGGGTTCACTCTTACAGAGATGAGTAGCTTTTCTCAGGGGTGCTCTGTGACCCCCACCCCACCCCAAGAGATTGTGGGGTTCAGCAGCCTTCATGGACAAAATGTGACACAGCATAGGACAGGGGTGTTAAACTCATTTCTTACAAGGGCCGGGTCTGACATAGATGAGACCTTGTCGGACTGGGCTAGGTCATGTCGGGCTGGGCCTTGTGTGTACCTCTTTAAGATTAGGTAGCAGAGATAAAAGCTTTTTAAAGAACACAAACACGACTAACGATTTTTTTTAAGATTGATGGGCATAGACACCCCCCCCCCCCAGAGAGGTCCTTCATACCCTGAACAGAGGAAAAAAAATCCCCCTTACTAGGGAGCTGCAGCACAGCCTTCAAGCCAAACAGGAAGCCCTCCTTAACTTAAAATATCTTAAAACATTAGTACTTTTTGGTCTTAAAGGTGCTTTCCTTGTATCTCTCCCACGGGATCCAGGGAACTGGGCCAAGGAAGCTCTGGCTCTTTCTCTCCCTCCCCAGGGGACCAGGAATGGGAGGAGCCTCATCCAATGGAGAAAATTGAGGTTTTGCTCTGTAGCTTTTGTGCAATTGAGCAAGTCTTGCAAAGCAAGTTGAGATGCAGAAGGAAGCAAGAGAGAGGGAGAAGGAAGCAGACAAGAGCCAGTTGCTCCAGGGCCTGATAGGAGTCCTCCAGGGGCCTGATTTGGCCCCTGAGCTGCATGTTTGACACCCCTGGCATAGGAGGCTACTGCAAGGAGGAGGAAGCAGGCAAAAATCCCCCCCCCCTTCCCGGCCGCCACCAAGAGCTTTCTTTGTCAACTTCCTTCACTAGTAGAACAGTATGGGTGATTTCCCCTTTTCTGCCACTTCACTGCAGCTTATGTGGGGGGGATCCCTTGTATTGCCTTTTGGGGGATCACAGGGGTCTGCCAGGGGAATGGGAAGCAGGAGGAGTCTGTTTCTGCTGCTGTTTTGTATGCAGAGGCAGGCAATGGCAAACCGCCTCCTTTCATCTCTTGCAGACGCAGGCAATGGCAAAGCACTTCCATTCATCTCTTGCCTTGAAAGCCCCATGGGGTCACCATTAGTCAGCTGTGACCTGACGGTACTTTCCAACACACACACACAAAATGCCTTTGATGATAGGACGTTTTTGGGTCATTCATTCATAGGGTCACCATAATTTGGAAGCAACTTGACAGCACAAAGACGCATACAGCTTCTTCTTTGGAATCGTCATCTTCTCCTCTTCTGTAAGAGTCCAGATCCAGACTATCTTGAATACCTGAAATTATAAATATGTAAAGTACTATTTCGGGGAATAGATCTAATAAAGAGAGATGATTTAATAAAGAGAGATTTTTATGCTTGTAGGTATTAATGTATTTCTGATGGAATCAGAAGCAGGGGTCTTGTGAATTCTCCCTTCGTGGAAGTGTTTAAGCAGAAACTGAAAAATTATTTGTCAGGGATGCTTTTGGTTATCCTGCACGGTGCAGGGGGTTGGACTGGATGGTCTTCTGGCCCCTTCCAACTTTTATTCTATGAGTCTCTGATAACTTGGTAACTCTATGCTGATAAATAGGAAAATATAGGTAAATACTGCTGCTTTTACTTTGCACTGGCATTAATTCCTCTGGCTAGGTCATTTGGAGCCAAGACTCGGATTTGTGGTGTTTTAAGCTGGTATAGTTAAATGAATTTAAAAAACAAGGCGGAATAGACACCTTTAAAGATACTGGGGCAATAAGGTTGATTGGCGACTAGCCTGTTACCAAAAATAGTTTCCACCTATGATTTCAGGTTGCCAGCATTGATTGTGAAACGAATATCCAGCCATGCATAATTCACGGCAGGCATCAGTCTCTTGTATGACTGATACCTGTTTATATTCCTTTCCTCCCCATCTTCGTAGCCTTCGCTTTCCCTTTTGCAGCACTTAAAACTTGAATGCAAGACCTGCCGCTTCTTGTGCCTTTTCTATTTCTGTGAAGCACTCACTAGATGGGCCTTTGGGTTCCAAACACTCTGGCGAAGAATAACTTACAGTGTCATTTTTTAACAGCCGTGGTCTTCAAAGGGCAGTGCCATAGCAACTTGGAATCTGAATCGACACGCTTTTGTTTTTCCTCCCAGCGCTTTGGAAAATGTTCTCCTTACTCATGGAAGGCACCGTAACTCTTACCCGGAAAGTGCACTCCTCCCATCGGTTGCTTTGCTCTCCATAAGTCAACTGTGACTTGATGGCACTTCCTTGTTAGCTCATTCTTCCTTGATAGCTCATCATATTCTGTGTTTAAAGATAACCAAGCCCTGACCTGGATAGCCCAGGCTGACCTGATCTCATCAGATCTCGGAAGCTAAGCAGGGCGAGAATTTAGGTGGGAGGCTTCCAAGGAATACCAGGGAGGCGACATAGAGGCAGGCAATGGCAAACCACCTCTGAATGTTCCTAGCCTTGAAAATTCCACCAGGGGTCGCCGTATGTCAGCTGGGAAAGTAAGCCAGTGTGAATCAGACTAAGGCAAAATAATTTTAAATCTAGCTTCGCAGGACGCACCCACAGAAATGCAACCAGCACAGCTTGTTCAGGTAGGTTAACATAAGAACATAAGAGAAGTCATGTTGGATCAGGCCAATGGCCCATCCAGTCCAACTCTCTGTGTCACACAGTGGCCAAAAAACCCCAAGTGTCATCAGGAGGTCCATCAGTGGGGCCAGGACACTAGAAGCTCTCCCATTGTGCCCCCTGCCCCAAGCACCAAGGTTGTCAGGGATCGGGTCTTCTGAAATGCCCCCAAACTAGTAGAGTACTGGGGCAGCCAGTTCAAAGGGCCGAAACTGCAAAGTAGCTGGAATTTCCTTCAGCCTCACTGGCCCCTAAAAATACCTGTGATTCTGAGAACAGAATAGAGGCTGCAGTTTATACATAGTGAATTAATCCAAACATTCTGAAGTGTTTCCCTGATGAACACGTGTGCTTATTCACTGGTACTGTTTTGTGGCTGATTTTGGGTCTCCCACCTTCAGTATTGCAATAGCGTGTTCCTTGGAATGTATTTATTCATTTATATTCTGCCATTCTTCTCCATGGGGAACCAAAGCGGCTGACATCACTCTCCCTTCCTCCATTTTATCCTCGCAACAACCCTGCGAGGTGGTTTAAGCTGAGAGAGTGTGACTTGTACACAGTTACCCAGCAAGCTTCCCTGGCACAAGTGGGGGTTCAGCCCCCCCCCCAGGGTTGCCAGGTCTTTGTTGGAAACTACCTGAGGACTTTGGGAGTGGAGCTGAGAGAGAGGGGAGGAGTCTCTGCATGGTACAAAGCTGTAGAGTCCACCCTTCCAAGCAGCCATTTTCTCCTGGGGAGCTGATCTCTGCCAACCAGAGATCAGTTGTCAAAGCAAGAGATCTCCAGCCCCCACCTGGAGGCCGCAACTCAAGATAACACTGCGCAAAATGATGCACTCATTCAACAATTCATATAACCCTCTTATCTATGATTTCCATGAACAATAATTTAGAAACCTTATACTGAAGGTGCATATCACATTTGTCAATTTCATACGCTTATATCATTCGTGCAATTTCTCCAAACAATTTATTTCATTTCGTACAAGGTTTGCACCTGACAAAAGTCGGAATGTCCTCTTAAAGAAGTCATCCTTTTTTGGACAGACGCTCTCAAATAATGTCTCTGCTCATCCGTCAGTTGCAGCCGTATTTACTGAAGAGCTGTCTTCTAGTAGAAGACTTGACGAATCTGAGAATCAGAGAAGACTGTAATATTTTCACAGTGGTGTGCAACTATGGTGCTGGCACAAAAGCGGCAGCATGCTCCCTAGACTTATTGCACGTTTCTATCATGAAGTCTTCTTCAAAGCCGCAACTTAAATTGGAACCTGTGCACAGGCAGTAGCTCACAACAGAAGTCAGTTTTTTTCTGGTCGGCACGCTAGTCTCTCCAGATCCTAGTCTTTTGCTCTTAACTACATACGTTGTTCTTTGCATTAGGTGTCTTAATGTCCTAGGGAATTTTTTAAAAAATATCTTTTCTTTGCATCTGGAATGAGCATATGAAGCTGCCTTATACTCAATCAGACCCTCGATGTATCAAAGCCAGTATTGTCTACTCAGACTGGCAGAGGCTCTCCAGGGTCTCAAGCTGAGGTTTTTCACGCCTACTTGCCTGGACCCTTTTTAGTTAGAGATGCCGGGGATTGAACCACTGAGCCACCATCCCTTCCCAATGTTTGTCACCAGGTGAGCTTCTGTGGGGAGGGGCTTCCACAGTCACTAAGGAAAGAGGGTTGGGCTCAGCTGCTTCTGGCGGTGGAGGTGTGCACAACCGGGCCTCTGAAGATCTTAATTAACCGACCTCTGATCTTTATTAATCAGGGCGCATGTAGGAGTGCACATCAAAGATGCGCAGAGTGTTCCAAGTAATAAACTCCTGCCTAGAAGCAAGCTGGCAACCAGCGAAGGGGTTTTTTTTCCCCTCTTCCAAACTAGTGAGATACAATCTCTGTAACTTGTACCTGTCGGCTGCCTGGCTGCCATTTGTAGATTCAAGTGAGTGGCCACGTTAGTCTGAAGCGGCAGAACAAAGTTTGAGTCCAGCGGCACCTTGAAGACCAACAAAGTTTAATCGCTTTCGTGTGCATGAAGAAGTGTGCACACACACAAAAGCTTTTACCCAGAATTAAACCGTTGGCCTTAAAGGTGCCACTGGACTCCGACTTTGTTCGTGTGTCAATCCAGTCGAATTTTCCAAACAGTCCAACATGGATGTAATCAGACTGAGCAGCAATGATTCAGTAAATCCACGTTCAAATTCCCAGTTGGCCATAAACTTAACTGGGTGGAAGTCAGCCTAGTTTAACTCTTTTCCCCCTCTTAAAAATGTTACCTTGAGTCCCTTGAAGGCAGAGAAGTTCAAATGATGAGTGAATTTTAAAAAGTGGCGTCCAGAATTAAGTTGATAGCGATGCTGGTAACTTTGTAAGATTTTTAAGAAATGGTTTTTGATAAGTTTGATATCAAGATTTTAAAAACTAGGCTGTGTTTACTTTGGAAAGCTATAAGTAAGGATGGACTGTAGTATGTAAACAGTGTGTAAAGGTAAAGGCAGTCCCCTGTACGAGCACCAGTCGTTTCCGACTCCGGGGTGACGTTGCTTTCACAATGTTTTCATGGCAGACTTTTTACGGGGTGGTTTGTCATTGCCTTCCCCAGTCATCTGGGGAAACAGTGTGTAGAGAATATTTAAAGAATCCACGTTCTTGCTTGGATTTTATTTTTGCTGCTGGAGATTAAAAGCTTTCCTGGAACACAATCTTAAACACTCAATAAAAGGTGGAGCCTTTTGTATAAATAATCTAGATGGACTTGTTATAAACATTTAGAAGACATGGGGATAGAAGACTCTCTCAGCCCCACCTGCCTCACAAGGTGTCTGTTGCATGGAGAGGAAGGGAAGGCAATTGTAACGCTCTGAGACTCCTTCAGGTAGTGAAGAGCAGGGTATAAAAACCAACTTCTGCTTTGCCTCCTCCAGTTGCGATAATGAGGCAGCCTCATGTGTGTTTGTTTATCTGCTCAACATAGAATGTAGCAGAAAGTGAACTGTGACTCACTTGTTGGCTAGTCTGCACCTATATAGAGAAGGAAGAAAAAGGAGCACTCTCAAAACATCATGATAGAAGATCATGAGCTTGGTGGGGTTTTTTTAGGGGGGTAGAAGTAAGTAAATTGATGGGGATATTTTGCTGGATGCTTCTGCAAGAACTAAAATTCAGCACTTGCTTAAGCACTTCGTGTCAGCAATTTACTTGGGGGATTAGTTTTGCCACATGATCATTAGTTAATTGTTATCTGATGATTTATTCATTTGTTGTTACAATAACAGAACAAGAGGCACGTTTGTTTGTAAGACACCCTGTTTGCTTGTGCCTAGAGATCCACTTGTTAGTGCTCGGTTCTTCTTTACATCCAGAATTAGTTTAAACAGCTGTTTGCTTGTTTGTGTCTCTTTCAAGGTAACAGCCGGCCCAGAAAGAACCTAAGGATGAGGTGTGAGCTTCAGAGCTGTCACCGAAAAGTCTAAATTACGCAGCCCTACAAACCTCAAGGAAGGAAGGCATACTTACAGCGCCATGGCAAGTTGATGGCTCTCTTGTTTCAACCCAAAGCTGCCTTTCAACCAAAATGAGAAGGAGCAACGCACAACGTAAATGCAGGATGTTGTTTCCAGACAACTGAAGTGTGAAGCAAACCTCATGAATTTCAACCACCGAGATTCAGAGAGTATCATTGGTAAGCTGGAAAGCTGCTGAAGTTAATTATTGTATTTTTTATTTTATTCTATTACACTTATATCCTGCCCTCCCCTGATGGGCTCAGGGCGGCTAACAGCAATTAAAATAACAGAGAATTAAATCATTACAATAAAATCACAGTAAAATCCTAAAAAACATCTGAAACATATACAGTTACGCTGGTGGTAGGTTTCAGAAGCCCTCAGTAGTGGCACAGGAAAATTATTCTAGGCTCCAGTCTTCAAAATGCTTTTCCTTTAAATCCTATAGATAATAGCCAATCATGGCTTTAGGATTCAACTACGCTTCACAGGCTATCACGGTGGGGTTGCTTTAGAGAAGAGCAGCTGAGACTTCCCCAAAGGGAGAGAAGATGAAAGAAGGATAATTGCAGAGCTGTAGAATGAGAGGAGCCAAAGACAATCCGTGCTAGAGGTGGGAATTCACGGTGGGAGGCGGGTGGCACATTATCCCAGTCTGTAGCACATTCGGCCTCCTAACCTGTAGAGTAATTGATGAGAGGACAGGTACTTATCTACAGACTACAGAGAGTTATTGCGTGTTGTTAAATGTACTAGATAAAAACATTTTATTAACATGTTTGTGTAAACTGGGGTTTTTTTGGGGGGGGGTATATTTTGTATTTGTGCATGCATATCTCTGTCTGTACCTGGAAATCATGGCAACTTCTGGTGACTGACCCCTACTGGGAGGCTGGAGGATATTCAGAGAGGCAGCTGAATAAAGTCTGCCCCTGCCTTCTCAGCTGCTGGTATTCCCCCATCCAAGTGCCCCACCCAAGAGTTGGCCCTGCTTACCTTCCAAGAGTTTGGGTGGAGAGGCTCTGTGCGTTACAAATAACATGTCCCTTTTTAGAACCTGATACTCAGGGCTTTTTTTGTAGCAGGAACTCCTTTGCATATTAGGCCACACACCCCTGATGTAGCCAGTCCTCCTGGAGCTTACAAGGCTCTTTGTGCAGGGCCTGCTGTAAGCTCTTGGAGGATTGGCTGCATCAGGGGTGTGTGGCCTAATATGCAAAGCGGTTCCTGCTCCAAAAAAAAGCCCTGCTGAACTTTACTGTACATTTCAGGTATACCTAGTTTCTTCATAATATATATATATATATATATATATATATATATATATATATATATATATATATATATATATATATATATATATATATATATATATATAAAATTGGAATTGCAAAGAGAAGCCTGGTCCCTAGTTTGCAGCTTACATAGATGGAAGAATTCTTCTGCAGATGAGCTACCTGTTCGGCACACTGGTCATAAAAATGTGCTTAGAAATTAATTTCACTCATCCAGTGATATGGGCCTTCAAATCAATGCTAACAAAGGAGGAAGTTTGAGTCCAGTGGCACCTTTAAGACCGACAGAGTTTAATTCTGAGTATAAGTATTAAACTTTGTCGGTCTTAAAGGTGCCACTGAACTCAAACTTTGTTCTGTTGCTTCAGACCAACACGGCTGCCCACCTGGATCCATCTTCATTGGTTTGACCCGGGTGTTAAAAACTGTGCAGTCTCTCTCCTGCAGTACTGACAATCCGTGGTGTGTTTGTGATGCGAAAATCTGTTATTTAGCAGAAGAAATGAGTTGTTTTCCAGCTTTCTTCCCTAATCAGGTTTGCAGCTTCAGCTTGTGAGCCAGTTTGGTGTAGTGGTTAAGTGCACGGACTCTTATCTGGGAGAACCGGGTTTGATTCACCACTCCTCCATTTGCACTTGCTGGAATGGCCTTGGGTCAGCCATAGCTATTGCATAGTTGTCCATGAAAGGGCAGCTTCTGGGAGAGGTCTCTCCGCCTCACAGGGTGTCTGTTGTGGATGGGGGTGAAGGTAAAGAAGAAGATGATATTGGATTTATATCCTGCCCCCCACTACGAATCTCAGAGTGGCTCAGAATCTCCTTTATCTTCCTCCCCCACAACATACACCCTGTGAGGTGGGTGGGGCTGAGAGGACTCTCACAGCAGCTGCCCATTCAAGGACAACCTCTGCCAGAGCTATGGCTGACCCAAGGCCATTCCAGCAGGTGCAAGTGGAGGAGTGGGAAATCAAACCTGGTTCTCCCAGATAAGAGTCCATGCACTTAACCACTACACCAAACTGAGCAGATTGTGACTGCTGTCTGAGATTCAGAGTATAGGGTGGGATATAAATCCAATATCATCATCTTCTTCTTCTATCTGATAAACTTGTGCCATGCTGCCGGCTTGTGTCTTTTAGAGGTCTGCCCTAATGACGATCTCCCTGAAGTCGAGCTGGTGAGCATGCTAGAAGAACAACTGCCTCAATACAAGTTACGAGTGGACTCTTTATATCTCTCTGAAAATGAAGACTGGGCCGAGTCTCCAAGCCACCATGGCCACCTCTCCGAAATCACATCTCCAGTCCTGGCCGAGGAGACCTTCCGTTACATGAGTAAGCATTTCTGGCTCCCGTTAATGGCATCTTTCTTTGAAAGAGGGAAGCTAAATGGATGGGTGTAAAGTAGTCAGAAAGGGCTCCAGGATAGACTGCAGAAGTTGACCCTGGGACAGGAGATTCAAATACCTGGCCAGTCATATTTTATCTGGGTGACTTGGAACAAAATGGGGGTTATGGTGGCCTGTGAAGCAAGAGTGGAATTCTAGCAGGAGCTCCTTTGCATATTAGGCCACACACCCCTGATGTAGCCAGTCCTCCAAGAGCTTAGAAAAAACGAGCCTTGTAAGCTCTTGGAGGATTGGCTACATCAGGAGTGTGTGGCCTAATATGCAAAGGAGCTCCTGCTAGAACTCCACCCCTGCTGTGAAGTATTTATACAATATGTATGCTCTTTAAGTAAACAACTAAGTTAAATGACCACTGTCCTACCATGAATGACACAAAACTTTGGCCTTGGGTGCTTGGTAACTTGAAACCTATGTGATTTTTTTTAAGGTTATAGTTGTAATATTCTGTGCCAAAGCCACAAATTGGTATGTTTATTGGGGAAATCAGCTTCTATGAGCTGAGCTGTAAAAGGAGTTGAAGGTGTTATAGTAGCAATACCCATATACTACAGTGGGTAGGTAGATGCTCTGCCAAAATGTGTACCTGAGGTCCAAGTCCAGTGGCCATCCATTGGGTTACCCTGGCTCTTGTGGCATGCATGTTCTACAGTGGAAGTTTTTGACGGCGTCAAACAAAGAGCGCACAAGTTGTTCACATGTTTGCAACCTGGGCTGTATTTCTGTAAGGCTGTTGATTCTTTGAATGGTGGCAGTGCATTCTGGGGGGGAAACAAGACAGAATATGATTATAGCCCACACTCTGTAACTATTTGCAGAAATATAATCAAAGCTGTAAACTCGGGTTGTATAAAAAATGTCTCACTGTTGGCATGAAGACTACAAACAATGTTTTTTTTGCTTCAACGAAACGTCGGTCGCTCACCGTACAAAGTTGACCTGCAGGGAAATCAAAGCTCTTGCAGCTTTCTGGGGTTGTCCTCCGACATTAGCGAAAACACAGAAGGAGGGGAGAGCGTGTGGTTCAGAATATTTGTACCAATATCTCTGTATCTCTGGACCCATAGTCGGGCAAACAAGTTGCGGATGAACGTGGGGGGTGGGGATGGGAGAGCAATGCACACAAGCTAAAAAGAATTTCAACGCTTTTGAAAAAGGGTTGTTTGGTTACAGCTGAAAATATTGACCTTAAGGAATGAGTAAGGCCCAGAAAACAAATAGAGCCTTGGAATCTTTTTCTTTTCTTGGGGCGGGGGGCGTGTAGGTGGGGTTTTAAAGGTTTCCTTTACAGCACAGTAACAATATCAGTGCTGGTTAAATATTAAAGTATACGACTTTATACGTCCTCCCTTTGATCAAACAGCTTTCACCTGTAGCGCCTTTACCGAATGACTAGCTGTGTGTCCAGTTTCTGAATCCAGAAAAACAAAGATTGTGGGGAGGGACTGGGAAACAGGCTTATTAAATGTTAGATATGTTAAACATTATTAAATGTTAGATATGTTAAATGCGGGGGGGGGGGGGGGGGTTGAGCAGGAATGCAGAGGAATGGAGTTCCAGCTGGCTTTGTGTCAGGGGGAGTGGCCTAATATGCCAATGAGTTCCTGCTGGGCTTTTTCCACACTAAAAGCCCCATGTGAAACAATGGTGAAGTCAGGGGATGTGGCCTGATATGCCAATGAGTTCCTGCTGGGCTTTTTCCACACACAAAAAATCCTGGTTAAATGTAGCCCCTGAGACGCTTTGTTATGTCAGCCCACCGATGGGAAGCTGGCCCGTGGATGGAGGCTGATTGTTCGCCTTTGATGAAAAGCCACGTGAGCCTTTTTCCAGACAAGCAATAGTTTCTGCTGAAGACCAATAGATCAGGGCTTTCCATCCACAGCCCTGGGGCCCTCCAACCACAAGACAGGTTGCAGGCTCTTTGCGTTTGTGTTTTCTACAGTTGGACCGGAGTGTGTGGTGGAGCGTCTGTAAGTTACAAAACAGTAAAGAGTGCAGTAGCACCTTTAAGACTAACATCTGACGAAGAGAGCTGTGTTTCGCAGAAGCTTATGCTACAATAAAATGTGTTGGTCTTAAAGGTGCTACTGCAGTCTTCACCGTTTTACAGAAACAGACTAACATGGCCAGCCTCTGGATCGAAGTTATAAGAACCTGTATTTGCCACATAATGGTGCTGTTTAGTGTGGTTTCTAAATTTTGTGGTTGTTACAGAACAACATTCTCAAATGTGGTTTGGCTTTCTTGTTTACATGAACCAGATGGACTTTTGCGGCTAATGTTCAGCATATTGAGGAAATAATTTTGTACCCAGGTCAGTCTTGGATTCTTCAATGCAGTGTCTTTTTCCCTCCCTCTGCCTGAGGCATCTCCATTAATTCTGAAGTTTTCTTAAAGCATTTGTTATACCATATCACTACTATGGTGTCTTAAGGGACTTAACCAAGGGCCAATTCCAGCACATCCTTTTCAGTTATGAAGAACATATGAAGCTACCTTATACTGAATCAGTCCCTCAGTCTATCAAAGTCAGTATTGTCTACTCCAGGGGTGTCAAACTCATTTGTTATGAGGGCCAGATCTGACATAAATGAGACCTTGTTGGGACGGGCCATGCCGGGTTGGGCTCAGCCATGTCGGGGTGGGCCATGTGTGTACCTATTTAAGATTAGGTAGCAAAGATATAAATTTTATAAAGAACACAGACAAACACAAATATATATATTTCAAAAAACTTAAAACATGCTTAAAACGTTAGCACTCATTGATCTTAAAGATGTTTTCTTTGTGTCTCTCCCATGGGATCCAGGGAACTGGGCAAAGGAAGCTCTGGCTCTTTCCTTTCCCTCCCCAGGGGGCTAGGGGGGAGGAGCCTCAGCCAATAGAAGGAAGAGAAGCTTGGCTTAGTAGCTCTGCTGTACAATTGGGAGAGCCTGACAAAGCAAGCTGTTATGCAAAAGGAAGCAAGAGAGAGGGAGAAGGTAGCAGATGACAGCCAGTTGCTCAGGGGCCTGATAGGAGCCCTCCGAGGGCCTGATTTGGCCCCCGAACTGCATGTTTGACACCCCTGGTCTACTCAGACTGGCAGCGGCTCTCCAGGGTCTCAAGCTGAGGTTTTTCATGCCTACTTGCCTGGATCCTTTTTAGTTGGAGATGCCAGGGTTTGAACCTGGGACCTTCTGCTTACCAAGCAGATTCTCTACAACTGAGCCACTGTCCTGCAGCAATGTGCAGTTGACTCCCATTTTGTTGCTGTTCTTCTTGTCTGACTCCTTATCATTGTTTTCCATTCCAAAGATTGCCAAAAACTGAACTTTGCAACAGTTTATTCCTCCTCCCTTCCACATTCCCCATGTTGTTACCCTCCTTTAAAAAAAAATTTGAGTTATACATCCCATTTAATGAACCAAGCGCAAACCATCTTATATTAATAGAACAAATCCTTTTAAATGTGGGTGTGCAGCCTTGATTTTTCTCCTGTACCTCCTCCCCCCATCTCCAAAACAGCAAAAGCTTCATGCGCTAAGAAGAACTTGGTGTGGGCCTTTAACATGGTCTGTGCTCTCGCCTCATTCTGTTCTGTCAGCTGCTTGATTCCGTGCTTTGGTCCTTGAAGGGAAGACAGCAGTAATCTGCAAAAAAAGAAATGTCTATTTTTTCCCATTGAGACCTAGTTACCTAATGATGCTGAATTAACTGTATCCACTCTAAACCCAGGCCTCAGATTCAGCAGGAGCTCACCGGAATGCAGCTCCTGAACCTTTCTGATGGTTCCCCCTCTTCCTCCCCACCTACTTTGTCCATTGAATAGTAGGCGCAGCTGCATAACAATCCCTGGATTAGGAGAGCAAGAAGGAAGCCAGCCAGCTACCAGGGGCTTTGCCAGCAGCCCTCATTAACCCCTGGAGAAACCACCCTTTCTCCATTTCTTATGTGATTTTGGGCAGCGGTAGCTTGATGACCTTTTGACTGTTGGGGGGGGGCGGCCCAGGAGAGCCCCAGGTGAGCAAGGCCTGCTTGGGCTGGCTGGATCTCTAGCCAGCCCAAGCAGGCCTCGCTCGCCCGGGGCTCTCCTTTCTTGCTTTGGGTTGCTTTTGGCTGGGGAGTGGGGGCATATGCTAATGAGCTCCGTCACCTGTTTGTTTTTTGTTTTTTACAAAACAACCCCGTCTAAACCATCACTCACGTAGAAAGCAATGATGCTCTGTTCCATTGCATTAGCGTAACATTAGAATAACTTGAAATCGCAGTGTGCAGCAGCAGCGCAAACAGCAAAGTCTATGCTGGGGATTATTAGGAAGGGGACCGAAAATAAAATGGCAGCTATCTGTAATGCTCATTACTGTAAGCCTGCAGTGAGGCATAGTTTGGGTTCCTGTGTACTGTTCTGGTCACCCCGTCTCAAAAAAAAAAAAAAAAAGATGTAGCTTTGCAAAAGAGATGGGAGTACCAAAATAATTGGAAGTGTGGTGATCCAGGCCCTAAAATGGAAAGCCGGGAAGTTATAGTGCTTGTTAGTCTAGAGCAGGGGTGTCAAATATGTGGCCCGTGGGACGCATCAGACTCCCGGAGGGCTCCTGTCAGGCCTGCGAGAAAGTCTGCTTCCTTCTCTCTTGCTTCTTTCCGTGCCACAGCTTGCTTTGCCAGGATTTCTCGGCTGCACAAAGAGCTACGGAGCAAAGCCTCTATTTTCTCCATTGGCTGAGGCTCCTCTTTTTGGGGAGGGGGAAGGAGAACTTGCTTTGATACTGGCCACAGTGCTGCAGGAGTGCTAATACTTTAAACACATTTTAATTTAGCTTTTTAAAGAAATCTTTAATTGTGTTTATCTGTGTCCTTTATAAAGTTTATATCTCCACTACCTGGCATTCATTTTATGTCGCACGTGGCCCGGCCCAACAAGGTCTCAATTATGTCAGATCCGGACCTCAGAACAAATGAGTTCGACATCCCTGGTCTAGGGGAAAAGATGGCTAATGGGGAGCATGGCAAGAGGTTTATATCGAAGTAGGCATGGAGTGGAGAGGGTGGATAGAGAGCGCCCTTTCTCCCTCTCTTGCACCACTAGAATTTGGGCAGGGGGGACTTAATGAAATTGATGGGCAACAGTGATGTAAACGAGCATGATGGTGGCAGAAAACGCCATCAATCACAGCTGCTTTATGGTGACCCTTGTAGGGTTTTCAAGGCAAGAGACCTTCAGAGGTGGTTTGCTGTTGCCTGCCTCCACACCATGTCCGGTGTTCCCTCTGAGCTGAGCTAGTGTGAGCCAGCTCACAGTGTTTAGCCTTTGGCTCACCCTTTTTTGTCTTGGCTCAGGAAAAACGGCCCCAGAGCGAACTGATTTCTGCAGCAGCTCACTTTAATGCCAGTAGCTCACAAAGTTGCATTTTTGCTTTGAATTTTGAAAGCCAGTTTGGTGTAGCAATTAAGTGCATTGGACTCTTATCTGGGAGAACCAGATTTGATCCCCCCACTCCTCCGCGTACACCTGCTGATGAGACCTTGGGTCAGCCATAGTTCTCGTAGGAGTTGTCCTTGAAAGGGCAGCCGCTGTGAGAGCCCTCTCAGCCCCACTCACCTCACAGGGTGTCTGTCGTGGCGGGGAGGGAGGAAGGTAAGGGAGATTGTGAGCCACTCTGAGACGCTGAGATTCAGAGCATAGGGCGGGATGTAAATCCAATATCATCACCAATCATCATCATTCTTCTTCTCAAGACTCCACAGCTTAGAGGGAACATAGATCATGACCCTGGAGGTCTCCCATCCAAGTACTTGCCAGTAGCCACAGGTGCTCCCACTTAGCTTCCAAGATCTGATGAGAATGAGCTAGCCTGGCCAACCCAGGTTGGGGTAGATGGCTTTAAAAGAGGACAAGGCAGATTGCTGGAGGTTGCTGGGTCCATCTGTGGCCACTAGTCATCATGGCAGAAGAGGAGCCTCCGCATCCAAAGGCGACAGACATCTGAATTCCAGTTTAGGAAGCTCCCGCAGAGAAGGCCCTGACCTCCGTTTCCTGCTTGGTCATCTCCTAGGGCCACCGGTTGGTCTGATCCAGTTCTTGTTTTCATAGTTCATCGAATGAAATTAGCAGAAACACAGGGCGAGATCAGTTTTAAACGGAAGCAGTCTCTTGTGAAAACTTACAACAGGAGGAGATAGTGTTACAAGTGTATAGAGAAGGATCAGATCAAATAGCAGTCTCGTGTATCAGTCTAGGCGTTGCCTAGTTCTGAAGCCTAGGGAACTAGGGCAACACACTTCTTTTGCACCCAGAACTCTGCTTTCGTGGGTCGGCGCTTGCAGCACAATATTGCCATCTGGCTCCTCCTGGCTTTTTTTATGACACGGCTGCTTCGAAGAGTGCTCGTTTGGTTGACAAGCTGGGCAAAGCGCCAGGTCGCTTTTATTGTGGCACCGCCGTGTTGCGCGCTGCAGAACAAAACAACACACTGAACAGGGACGTCTGCTTCTCCGCGAGCTCTGCACGCATTCGTGTGCGCTTGAGCTGGCGTCGGAGCATGGCGCTAGATAACAGGGAGATGAATCAGAACGAAGAGCTGCTTTCGGTGTTCACTTTGCAAGGTGAGGGGGCTCTTCAATAGTGCCTTGGAGAAGGGGGTGTCCCGATTGTGGGCTTTCCAGAGACGTTCAAGGGAGGGGGGACGGGGTCTCAGTCGTTCCCTCTAAGCTGCAGAGTCTTGTGAGCGAAAATTCTGCTTTGTGAGCTCCTGCTTGCATTAATGCTGTGAGCTCCTGCATCCACGAGTGTGCTCTGGGCTCCTCCTTCCTGAGCTGAGACAAAAATCTGTGAGCTGGAGGCTGAAAATCTGTGAGCTAGCTCACACTAACTCAGCTTAGAGGGAACACTGATCTCAATGGCACAATTACTTTGTCAGGTTGCAGTTGATGGTGGATTATGGATGAAGCTCTTCTTGAACCATCTTAGTAGCAGACAGCAAATCCTATGGGCTGGGGAACACCTTCGGGGGACACTGATCTCAATGGCACAATTACTTTGTCAGGTTGCAGTTGATGGTGGATTATGGATGAAGCTCTTCTTGAACCATCTTAGTAGCAGACAGCAAATCCTATGGGCTGGGGAACACCTTCGTTTCTTTCCCTCCCCCCCCCTCCCCAAAGTAAGCCATAAATCCTCAATAGTGAGTCTGAGTTTCTTGGAGGAAGGACAAGACAAATACAAGGTCCTCTCCTCTTTGTTTTTATCCTCCCAACCACCCTGCAAACGAAGTTAGGCTGGGAGAGAGAGAGCGATTGGTGAAAAAAGGTTACTGGGGAGCTTTGTAGCCGAACAGGGGTTTTGAACTCGGCTCCCCAGTCTTTGTCCTGCTCTCGAACCCATAATACCCCACCAGGTCATGTTATAATTAGGTCTAGATGTGCGATCAACATTATCTGCATTGCTCCGCGTTAAAATCAGATGGTGCCCCAGTTACATTTTAGCCTTTGCATCGAGCTCCACCGGGTTCTTTTCTAGCCACAGCAAGGGTACCCCTAACCAGTGGGTGGAGGGAAGGCCAATAACATTGTTTACCTCCTGCTCTCTCCCCCTCTCTCTGTATCTAGCGAGATGGCAAATTCCAGGACAGGAGTGAGATCACTTATCCTCCAAAGAATTAAGAGTTAAAATAAAATTCACCAAAACATTCACAAGCGATTGCAAGTTCTGTGGGAGGAAAGGAATGGCAGGCTGTCTGCTTTGGAGCTGTACCCTTCATTAAATAGTGTCGACATGTGGGGTTAGTGTGAGATGTAGTATCAGGAATGTAGCTACAGTGGGCCCCAGGGGGGCGGGGGCAGGCCCATCCTTTCAACCAGTTTGGTGTGGTGGTTAAGTGTGCAGACTCTTATCTGGGAGAACCAGGTTTGATTCCCCACTCCTCCACTTGCAGCTGCTGGAATGGCCTTGGGTCAACCATAGCGCTCGTAGGAGTTGTCCTTGAAAGGGCAGCTGCTGTGAGAGCCCTCTCAGCCCCACCCGCCTCACAGGTTGTCTGTTGTGGGGGAGGAAGATAAAGGAGATGGTAAGCCACTGTGAGTCTCTGATTCAGAGAGAAGGGCGGGGTATAAATCTGCAATTCTTCTTCTTCCACCCCTCCCCTTCCAACTATATGCCCCCTCCATCGGAGGTCCCCCAATCCTTTGCTCACTGTCACTCTGAACAAGAAGCAGCGTTGCTGCTGGTCTTTTCACTTCTTCCTCTCCCCTTTCCTAACACAGCATGCAGAGCAAAGGTGGGGTTTAGCTTGTGGAACTCAAGGCAGCTTATAGTGCTGAGAGCCCAGTGGCCCCTGGCCCCCCCCCCCAAACAACAAATCCTGCTGTGGGCTCCACCAGACATGAAATCCTGGCTGCAGCCCTGCATAGTATACTTTTTTTGTAAAGACCGTATGTGTCAGTGTTTCCAAAATCGTTTCCTGTTTTAGCTGCTCTAGTTCTTCCTCCCCTTCTAGTTCGTTTTGCCTGCATCGTACTTTACTGTGACCAATGTTCCCTCGAAGCTGTGGAGGCTTGTGAGCAAAAATTCTACTTTGTGAGCTGCTGGCATTAAAAGTTGGGAGCTCCTGCATCAATTAGCTTGTTCTGGGGCCATTTTTCCTCAGCTCAGACAAAAATATGTGATCCAGAGGCTAAAAAACTGTGAGCTAGCTCACACTAACTCAGCTTAGAGAGAACACTGCTTGTGACCAAGCCCATGTCCAGAACGGGCCCCTTCTTCCCAGAAAGTTGTTAAGGGGACCACGCTAGGCCACCACACAAAAGGCACCAGGGCTTTTGCGCCCTGTTTCGCAAAGGCATAAAGCACCTGGCGCCTGGCAAGACTTCAGAGAGGCTTGGGAGTGGTGTTATATTGTGTGCCAGCTGCTGCAGGCAAAGATTTTTACAGTTCCTGAGAAGTATCTAGCACTGGTGGAGTTCACTGAAGAAACCATGTACTTGGCAGGCCCTGTTCGTCAAGGATGGGGGCATGTGGTGTTCTTCTGGAAACATAGGGGAATTCTGATTTTGTTCCTAAGCGCGAATTGTCCTTGGAGGAGCAGGGCAGTTGATAAAGGGAAACGGGAAGCTGTTGGATGTGCGAGGGCTTTATACATCAAGGGCACTTTGCTGATAGCAGAAGTTGTTTTGTCATCGCTGATGTTTTCTCCTTTCTCTTTTGCTTTTGCTCCTGCCCTCCTCTACTAGCGCTTCTTGAACTTCCTCCTTCTTCCTTGGCCGGATCTCACAAACACCCACCAGGTAACTCAAGTTTCATCCCTTCCATGACGAGAAACAGAGATGGCTTGTTTATCATCGCTGCTAGCTCCTTTCTCATCCTCTCACGAGACTCTTTCGTTTCATCCAGTTCGGCTAACATGCTCAAAACCAGCACCTACAGATCTTTGTCATTTCCACTGGGTATGAAGTGGGGAACGAGGAGGAAATAGGCAGACTTGCAAGCTCTTCTCCTCCACCACAAAGGTTGCCCTGAGACCTAGCGTGGGGAAAGAGAGCACAAGAGCCGAGGGAGCCACTGGAAGGAGGAACGGAATTAAAGAGGGCAATGCAGGGTTCCCCCTTAGTTTCATAGCTCTTGTAGGGGCTGTATTTACTAACCTTGGTGTCCAGGCAAAGAGAGATGCATAATGATGCAAACAGTGGTCAGTGATTTATATGGTACATGTGCATTTCCTTCTCCCTCTGGTGCCAAAAAATAATTCCCTGACCTTTTCCTATGATGGTCTTATGGGGACTGTTATTTCCAGCTTTTGTTTTTTAAAAAGTCTCCTTCTAGCATGGTCATGTTATAAAGTGCATCCATACATATCTATTTTATCTTCCTGTGCAAAGAAAGTATTGAGAGTTTTAATAAAGTGTGTGTAATATTTGATTGTGTCTTGCAGCTCTCAAACCTCTGATGTGGCTCTTAAGTTAAGCAAGTTTGGCCACCCCTGGTGTATATCATTCTTTCATGCTTCAGATTCCATATATACATTCAGACATATTGTTCCAGAAGCCAACTCTGTTTTTAATACGCTTTCCCACTAATCCTCACAAGTTTTCTGTGAAGTTCCCAAATGTGTCTCTCCCACGATTGCATGTGCATAAGTGTTCTGCGTAAACCACATTAAGGAAGCTCTTTTGGTTTTCAGTTCTTGGCACCGACAGCCGAGAGCAGGTGATGAAAAGCTGCAACGATGTGGAAGTGGTTACTCATCTGCTGGCAGAGGTATGATGGCTTGCTGTTCTTTAGCGATGTTCGTTTTTACAGCAGATTTATCCTTCGGTACCAGATCCCCTTAAACGTTTTTAGGGAACAGAAGTATTCTAAAAATGCAGAGAACAAGTTTGATGTAGTGGTTGTCCGGGAGAATGGGGTTTGATTCCCCACTCCTCCACTTGGAGCTGCTGGAATGGCCTTGGGTCAGCCATAGCTCTCGCAGAGCTGTCCTTGAAAGGGCAGTTGCTGTGAGAGCTCTCTCAGCCTCACCTACCTCACAGGGTATCTGTTGTGCGGGGGGGGGGGAGGTAAAGGAGATTATGACAGCTCTGAGACTCTGAGATTCAGGGTACAGGGCAGGATATAAATCCAATATCTTCTTCATCTTCTTCTTTGAGGCAGCTGAATTGCAGCAGGCTTGATCCTGAGCATATCTCACACGTTTATTTATCCCACCGCTCCATACGGCTATCAGTGAGGCAGCTAGCAATATTAAAAAAGGACAGGAAATGAATTAAAAATAAAATTACACACAGGCAACAGCCCCATAAGCTGTAAAGCTGACAAACTTCTTGCACTGTCGAGCGTTGCTGTTGTAGTTAACAGATGGCACTGGAGCGTCGGCAGGAGTAGAAGATAATGATGATATTGGATTTATATCCTGCCCTCCACTCCGAGTCTCAGAGCGGCTTACAATCTTCTATACCATCCTCCCCCACAACAAACACCCTGCAAGGTGTCAAGGACAACTCCAACAAGAGCTATGACTGACCCAAGGCCATTCCAGCAGCTGCAAGTGGAGGAGTGGGGAATCAAACCCGGTTCTCCCAGATAAGAGTCCGTGCACTTAACCACTACATCAGACTGGCTCTTAGACTTGCACCTGCCATTTCAAACATGACAATGATGTGCACTACACCTCTTCCAATTCTTTCACGTGTCTTTTTAGATACAGTTGGGTGGTTTATGGGACAGCACCTTAGTCACTTTTGATGGTCATCAAAAGAAATCCCGTATGTGCATAGTAAACAAAATGGACATGTTTTCTTCTTCAAGCAGAATTTGAATTCCTGACCCTCTCTTCCTATCACATGACTTTCTGTCACATTCTTGCTGCTCAGAGGGGCCTGGGTCTGGAAAGCCTGAAGGCCGCAGCCTTAGCAGAGAAAGAAATAAGCTCTGTGTTGGTGTTTCTGAGCAGAGAGATCGGGACCTGGAGTTGGCGGCTCGAATTGGACAAGCCCTCCTGAAGCGAAACCATATGCTGGCAGAGCAAAATGAAGCTCTGGAAGAGCAACTGGGCCAAGCGTTTGACAAGGTGAGTGGCAGAAGCCACAGCCAAATGTGGAAAAAATTGTAATGAAAGTGGCAATTTGGAGCTCAGTGTTTACAGTAAGGAAAACAGTGCCCCTATCTTCTTAGTGCTGTTCTGTGATAGGACAGAGTTGAGCAAAAGAGGGTGATTGCTCAGACGCAAGAGCTCTCTTGTGGTTGGGTGGCAGTTCAGGATGCTGAGATACAGAAGAGAAAGCAGGTGAAACGCAGCTGCAGTAATGTCAACATGTGTGTTGTGTACAGGAAAAAACTTTATTTATTTAGGATTTGGGTGTATTGGACGCAATAAATCAGTATTTCCTGATATTCTGAAATGCTAACACCAGTATGGTGGTGGTATTCGAGTAAATATTCGGGAAACTCATATATATTTGGCTCCATTATACTTTATGAGGACCCTGTGATTAAACAGTTTGCTTAATGGCACTTTGAGATCCATAAGAACATAAGAGAAGCCATGTTGGATCAGGCCAATGGCCCATCCATTCCAACACTGTGTCATACAGTGGCCCCCAAAAATTATTTATATATATATATATACACACACACACATATATATATACATATATATATATATATACACACACACATACATACACACACACACATATATATACACACTGTGGCCAATAGCCACTGATGGACCTCTGCTCCATATTTCTATCTAACCGCCTCTTGAAGCTGTCTATGCTTGTAGCCGCCACCACCTCCTGTGGCAGTGAATTCCACATGTTAATCACCCTTTAATCACATGTTAATCATCCATATTTGATGATGCCATAATTTCCAAAAATCCCTGCAATAATTGTGGACTAAACAAAGGGAAAATGGGGCATGAGTGAAAATGGGGAATGAGGGAGCAAGGAAGACAAGGATTTTGGGGGGTGGGGTCTTATTCCATGTCTCACTATAGGGGGCTGAGCAAAGTTTGCTGCGTTCACTAAACAAAAACTTTTCCAAATCAGGTTCACCAACTGCAACACGAGTTGACAAAGAAAGACGAGCTGCTTCGGGTTGTGTCCATTGCTTCCGAAGAAAGTGAGACCGACTCTAGCTGTTCCACACCCCTCCGCTTCAACGAATCTTTCCACTTGTCTCAGGGACTCTTGCAGTTGGACATGCTGCAGGACAAACTCAGGGAAATGGAGGAAGAGAACCTGGCTCTTCGAACAAAGGTAATTGACATCCATGCACTTACTGAACATCAGGGAAGCAGGAACACCAAAGGAAGGCTCTGAAGGTTTGTGTGATGGGCTCTGGTAGGGTGGGAGATTCTCTGTAAAGCACAGTGGATGTGATCCACCAGCAGCCCTACTGTTAAAGAGGGAACACATAGAAAAAGAACTGCATGCCCTGACCTGGATAGCCCAGGGAAGCCCAGTCTTGTAGGCTCTCAGAATCTAAGTGGGATTGACTTCGGCAAGTACTTGATGGGAGACCTCCTTGGAATACAAGAGACGGGGGGCAGGGGCAGGCTTTATTCAGCCACCTCTCTGAATATCCTCCAGGCCCCAAGGAGAGGTCAGTCAGCAGAGGGCGCCACGACTTCCGCGTGTACACACACTCACATGCATGCAGGGCCAGCCCTGCCACTAGGCAAACTAGGCAATTGCCTAGGGCGCCAGCCTTCTGGAGGTGCCAAATTGGGCTCCCCCCCATGTGACTTGGTGACATTATCAGAGCAGGGGGATGCCAGAAGTTAGCCTTGCCTAGGGGGGCAGACAGTCTAGGGCCGGCCCTGTATGTTTGCACACACACACGCACATAAAAATCCCAAATAAGAGGGAAAGAACTGCATTACCATCATTTGGACGGCTTACTTGCCACTGTTCAGTTGAGGAGGAGTGTACTGAGGATGATCCGTTTCTAAATCTCATCCGAGGCATGTGGCAGAGAAGCCCCACGGAACGTAATAAAGCTCCGATTGCCCATTGCAAGTGAACAAAGAGGATGGAGCTGCGTGTGGCACTTCCCATTAGCTTTAGGTGTGATCGACTACTTTTATCACGCAAGCATATTTTTAACAGATTCTTCATTCACTGCCCTTTCTTTCAGCTCTTTCTAAATATTCAGTGTAGTTTCAATCATGGTATATTGCTGGATTGCATGGCCGTCCTCCCCAACTGTGCATTTTCAAAATATGAGTGAGTTGAACATAAGAACATAAGAGAAGCCATGTTAGATCAGGCCAATGGCCCATCCAGTCCAACATTCTGTGTCACACAGCGGCCAAATATATATATATATATACACACACACACACTGTGGCTAATAGCCACTGATGGACCTCTGCTCCATATTTTTATCTAACCCCTTCTTGAAGGTGGCTATGCTTGTGGACGCCACCACCTCCTGTGGCAGTGAATTCCACATGTTGATCACCCTTTGGGTGAAGAAGTACTTCCTTTTACCTGACTGCTCAGCAATTTCATCGAATGCCCACGAGTTCTTGTATTGTGAGAAAGGGAGAAAAGTACTTCTTTCTCTACTTTCTCCATCCCATGCATTATCTTGTAAACTTCTATCATGTCACCCCTCAGTCGACGTTTCTCCAAGCTAAAGAGCCCCAAGCATTTCAACCTTTCTTCATAGGGAAGGTGTTCCAGCCCTTTAATCATTTTAGTTGCCCTTTTCTGAACTTTCTCCAATGCTATAATATCCTTTTTGAGGTGCATATCCTTTTATGAAGATCTGGGTTGGCTCCCACAACTGAACGTACATATACATGAACACAGGAAGGTGGCTTATACTGAATGAGACCACGGGTCCATCAGTACTGTCTACTTAGACTGGCAGCAGCTCTCCAGAGTCTTCAGTAAAAGCTCTTTCACATCAGCTTTGAACTTATCTTATTTTAACTGGACATGCTGGGGACTGAACCCGGGACCTCCTCCAGGCAAAACAGATATTCTACCACTGAGCCATAGCTGTTCTCCTAGCATGTCTGTGTGTAATGTCTTAAAAATATACGTAGTTCCTTTCTATCATTGTAAAGTCCAATTGTAGCTATGGCTTAAATCAGGGGTGTCGAACTCATTTGTTATGAAGGCTGGATGTGACATCAATGAGGCCTTGCCGGGCTATGTCGGGCTGGGCCATGTGTGTACCTATTTAAGATTAGGTAGCAAAGATAAACTTTTAAAGGACACAGACAAACACAAGTAACTTTTTAAAAAAAATTAAAACATTCTTAAAACATTAGCCCTTGTTGGTCTTAAAGGTGCTTTCTTTGTATTTCTCCCATGGGATCTAGAGAACTGGGCAAAGGAAGCTCTGGCTGTTTCCTTCCTTCCCCAGGGACTGGGTTGTGGGGGGGAGAAGCCTCAATCAATAGAAGGAAGAGAGGCTTGGCTCGGTATCTCTGCTGTGCGATCGAGAGAGCCTGGCAAAGCAAGCTGTGAGGCAGAAGGAAGCAAGAGAGAGGGAGAAGGAAGCAGATAAGAGCCAGTTGCTCAGGGGCCTAATAAGAGCCCTTTGGCGGCCTGATTCAGTCCCCGGGCTGCATAGTCCCAGTTTTGATGGTGCTATCATAGTGAGAACTCTGTTTATGGTTTTAGTGCATTCTGTTATAGAATATTAAACTTTAACCACATGTTTGATTTTTGCACATTAATCTTTACACACTCGAAGGCATGCCAAGATGAATTACAGCACTTGTTTACATGGTATGCAATTACCTCTGCATTTAACCTTGCTTTGAAAACTGAACTTTATATGTTCATTGGCAATAATATTGCACACAGTTCAAAATAAGACTTGATGTCATTATGATCATCCTGCAGTCCCACATAGGTACTGCACTTGTCACCAAACAAACATTTCATTTTTTCCCTTTTTTCTTTTTTTTTTCTTTTTGTGTTATTGAGTACTCCGTTGTGATATAAAATACTGTCTACAGTTGCTTGTGGAGTTTGCAGTCCAGTCCACATTTATAAGTCAACCAAAGAACAGGCAGTCTAAGTCCCTGCCGTATCATCCCCTCACACGGATACTGTTCTTGTGCAGAAGTTTCCTACTGCAGGCCTTCCCACTCCAATCAGCAACCATCTTGCATGCAGAAAGCCACACGTGCAGGGCGGCGGGATATACCTTGTGGGGTTGTCTTTATTGGTATAGTCGAATGCCTGTGTTTCCAGTCTAATATGAGGTGGCCAGACTTGCTTAATGTAAGAGCCACGTAGGATAAATATCAGGTGTTTGAGAGCGGCAAGACATGAACAGCGGATGCTTGAGAGCTGGAAGGAAGAAGACTGCAGATTTATACCCCACCATTCTGTATGAATCAGAGACTCAGAGTGGCTTACAATCTCCCATATCTTCTCCCCCCACAACAGACACCCTCCGAGGTGGGTGAGGCTGAGAGGGCTCTCACAGCAGCTGCCTTTTCAAGGACAACCTCTGTGAGAGCTATGGCTGACCCAAGACCATTCCAGCAGGTGCAAGTGGAGGAGTGGGGAGTCAAACCCTGTTCTCCCAGATAAGACTCCGCACTTAACCACTACACCAAACAGGAAGGAAGGAACGAGGGTAGATGGATGGATGGATGGGTGGGGAAGAGGGATGGAGAGTAGAAAGGAAGCAACTTTAACTTTAAATGCATATTCCAAACTGCCAGCCAACAGGATTGTGGAAGCTTCTCTACAGTGACTGACAGGATGGTGGGAGCTTCAAGAGCCACACAGTATGTGTGAAAGGAGCCGCATGTGACTCACCAGCCGCAGTTTGGGCCACCCTTGGTCTGGGAGATTCCCCTGTCATGACATAAGCTGTCTATTCCAGAGTATGGATGGCTGATCTTCGTAATCTTGCATGTGTAAGTCGGTAGAAGGTGGAAGCAGCGGAGCGTGGCTTCACTCAAAACATTGCAGTACTGTTTTATTTCGTAAGCACGGTTGTGTTCAGCTTCTGATCTGGAGGCGGGAGAAGACAGAACATGTCCAGATGTAGGACCAGCCTGAAATTAATCTGAGATCTTTTAAATGTCCTCAAAGGCCTGCCATTTGAAGACCGAAACCATAAGCTACGAGGAGAAGGAACAGCAGCTGGTCAGCGACTGTGTCAAAGAGATCCGTAAGTATCCAGATAAAAACAGGAGAAGTATGTTTTTTGTCTTTGAATACAAACTTATCAGCCATCCTCTCATGACGTCCGTATCAGTACAACCAGTTAGCCGTGCTAGTATTGGACTAGTTTGAAGACTTTCAAGTTTCTACTATCGGCAGGGCTATTTTTTGAGCAGGGACGCAGTTGGCGGCTGGCTTGGCATCAGGGGGGGTGGCCTAATATGCAAATGAGTTCCTGCTGGGCCTTTTCTACAAATAAAGCCCTGGCTATCATTAATCACTTGAAGCATGAACCTCTTCTGTCTGATAAAAATCATTAATACAGAACAATTTATATATTTTCCTACTTTAGATTTATAAAAGTATGCGCATGCACACACACACACAGCAAATGATCTATTTTTCTAGTTTAAATTTGTGAAAATATACATAGACACAGCAAAAAGAGAAAAGATTGTATTTCCAACACACTCCATTACGAAGCAGTTTCTCACTGGGACGGGCAGTGTTACAATTTTGTTGAGATGGTCCTTCTTATCTTTTCCATGTTTCCCTCCCCAGTCATGCTTTCTTACCTGGGAGCAGTTGATTGCTGTGCTCACAAAACCCATGTGGTCTAACAGAATAGCCGCAGGGGCTGGGGGAGAGAGATTGCCAGGGCTTTTTTGTAGCAGGAGCTCCTTTGCATATTAGGCCACACCCCCTTGATGTAACCAATCCTCCTGGAGCTTACAGAACTCTTAGTACAGGGCCTACTGTAAGCTCCAGGAGGATTGGCTACATCAGGGGTGTGTGGCCCAGGCCTCAGATTCAGCTGGAGCTCACAGTACCGCAGCTCCTGAACCTTTCTGATGCCCCCCTCCTCCCCACCTACCTACCTTGTCCATTGACTAGTAGGTGCAGCTGCATAACAATTCCTGGATTAGGGGAGCGGGCAGCCAGCCAGCCCCCAGGGGCTCTGCCACACCCCAGCAGCCCTCATTAACCCCTGGAGAAGCCCACACCATCCTTTCTCCACTTCTTTTGTGATTTTGGGTGGCAGGTGGTTTGCTGGCCTTTAGACTGGGGGGTGGGGCAGGAGAGCCCCAGGTGAGCGAGGCCTGCTTGGACTGGCCGGATCACTAGCCATCCCAAGCAGGCCTCGCTTGCCCAGGGCTCTCTATTCTTGCGTCAGGTTGCTTTTGGCTGGTGGCGGGGGAGGTAGAAGCTAATGAGTTACACTGATGAGCTCCACCATCTATTTTGCTACAAAATGACCGCTAGTGTGGCCTAATATGCAAAGGAGTTCCTGCTATAAAAAAGCCCTGGGGATTGCCCTCACCTCTTCAATTTGCAGAGCGATGCTTATGGAGGATGGAGCAGGGGGCAATTTCCCCCCCTCTTCAGTGCAATCCCATCCACCCACCCACAATGGGTGGTCTGGACAAGGGAGCAAAGAAAGGGTTGTTAACATAGGTCTGGCAATCCAAGGGTGCCGTATCTTATTTATCAATGATATTTATAGTCCATCTTTATTACTGAGACTATCTGCAAATTACACAGTATAAGGTAATATGATCGGCAGGGTGGGGCATTAGATAAACAGTGCAGACTTGGATGGCAGAAGTTTGAAAACAAGCAGAAATCTGGTGCAGAGCTGAAACGAAGCAGAAACATTTCAACATGTTAAAACAATGTGGGAATTGCATAGAGAAAAAGAGAAGAGATTGGGATTTATACCCTACCCTTCACCCAGAGTCTCAGAGCAGTTTACAATCTTCTTTCCCTTCCTCTCCCTGCAACAGATGCCCTGTGAGGTAGGTGGAGCTGAGAGAGCTCTGAGAGAACTGCTCTTGAGAAAACAGCTCTGAGAGAGCTGTGGCTGACCCAGGGTCACTCAGCAGGTGCATGTGGAGGAATGGGGAATCAAACCCAGTTCTCTGAGATTAAGAGTCTGTGCTCCTAACCACTACACCAAACTGGCTCTCAGTAGGAGCATACTTAACAACAGTAGAGGCAATACATTGTAGTATAGTTTTGAGCCACTGCAGCTCTAGAATACTGCAAAATAGAAGAAGAGTGCAGATTTATACCCCACCTTTCTCTCTGAATCAGATACTCAGAGCAGCTTACAATCTCCTATATCTTCTCCCCCCACAACAGACACCCTGTGAGGTGAATGGGGCTGAGAGAGCTCTTGCAGAAGCTGCCCTTTCAAGGACAACCTCTGCCAGAGCTATGGCTCACCCAAGGCCATTGCAGCAGCTGCTAGTGGAGGAGTGGGGAATTAAACCCGGTTCTCCCAGATAAGAGTCTGCACACTTAACCACTACACCAAACTGGCTCTCCGATAGCTAGTAGAATTAAGAAAAATAAAACTTAAAGACAGTTTTGCAAAAATACAGAAGCTTTTTGGGAAAGTCCTCTATAGTTTTGAGTTTTATCCGTGGCAGGCAACTGATTTTTTAAAAAAATTATTGTCCTCATGACAGTGTCTGGCTTTTGCTCTTGGCCAATTAGGATTTTCTTTTTATTCTGTGAAAGCTGAGAGGTGGCTTTTTGGTACGGATTCCAGACCGCCGAATCGAATGCACCCTGCTTGTATATTTCAGGGGAAACGAATGCTCAGATTGTCCGGATGAGCGAGGAGTTGGCCGCGAAGAACGAAGAGCTACTCCATTATCAGGAAGAGATCTCCTCCCTCTTGGCCCAGATTGTGGATCTTCAGCATAAGATCAAAGAGGTTGGTGTCCTTTGAGCCCTGGGGAAGGAGGAGGGACTGAGTGCCAGGGAGTCTGTGGCAAGAAGGGAGCGGTTGGTGCTTCACAGCAGGGGTGACCAAACTTGCTTAATGTAAGAGCCACATAAAATAAATATCAGAGGGAAGGAAGGAAGGAGATGGGAGGTGGAAAAAAAGCAACTTTAACTTAAAATGCATTCTCCAAGCCACCAGCTGGCTTGGCTTAGAGGAGGGGTTTAAATGCCTTCTCTTAAGGTGGCTGATGGGACAGCGGGGGCTTTGAGAAGCCACACAATATGTGTGAAAGAGCTGTACGTGGCTCCCGAGCCACAGTTTGGCCACCCCTGCTTCAGAGCATGTTTGGAAAGGGAAAGGGTATGATGATAACTCTCTTTGTCCCCCCAGCATGTCATTGAAAAGGAAGAGCTGAAACTTCACCTGCAGGCTTCCAAAGATGCACAGAGGCAGCTGACAGCAGAGGTATTGGGGTTTTTTTTAAAAAAAACTTAACCTGTTTGAAATGTGAGGCCAAGTTGGCAGAAGAAGGAAAAACAGGAACGTAGGTTTTTCTCTTAAATATATGGAAGGAAGCATAATCAAATATCTCTTTCCTTACAACTTGGGCACAAGTGGCTGAGGAGGGAAGTAGGCAAATTCTTGAAAACAACATGCTGAAACGTTGGATTCTTAGCTAGAAGGGGTTTTTGCCAGTTTTATTGAGCTTAAGAAGAGGAGAATTAGAAAAATACAAGTGGGAGACCTCAAGGACTGGGGAGGGGGTTGGTTGTCTCTTTCCCCCCCGTAGTTTCCTCCCCCACTATTTCTTCTTTCCCTTCCCTGGCAGCCCCTCTAACTTCTCCCCTTTTCCTGCTTCCTTTTGTCTTTTGCACCCACCAGCTCAACTACCTTTATCTGCCCCTCCCCACCCACATATCCAGCTTTTCCTCCTTCCCTCCCCCAGCAGCCTCTCCCTAAGAAAAGTTGGACCCAATTACATGATAACTGCCAGTGCCAGACCCAGTTGTGCAGGTAGTGAGGCTTCCCTCCCTCAAGGGACATGACAGGACCCCTTCCAGTGATGTTTTGGCCTCCAGGTCTGCCCCTGCTCCCCCCAGCTTTGCTTTAGCGAAACCAAGGCTTTGAAGGTTCAGTAATATCGTTAAGGTTGCTTAGCAACCTCCAAAATATACCCTGAGAGCTCAGTGGGCATTCCTTTATTAAAGATACAGATTTTGCACTAGGGCTTGTTCCGGGTGGAGAGCCCTTCTGCCACTGGCAGTTCTCTCAGTTTTTGCACAAGCTGCCCTGGAGCTGTGAGCTGGCCCGCTGCTTTTCCACGGCAAGCAGAAACCACTTTTAAGAGGATCTTGCTTGCTGCGGAAAAGTGGCGCGCCAACCCGCAGCTCCAGGGCAGCTTATGCGAAAACCAAGAGAAGCGGAACAAGTCTTGTGCGAAATCGGTCACTGTTTCTATTATATTGGGGGAATTTTAATCCTCCGCTTTATATTTCTTTAAGATTTCAGATTCTTCCACAAACCTGAGATTTCCTTCAGGTGTGTAAAACAAAATCCCCCCCTGTCGCTAACTCCATTTGCATTGATCATATCCTTTGTGACGTAGTCCAGAATTAGATTTAAGGTACACATACTTGAACAAAGCAGGAGAGCATAAAGCAGGGGCAGAGGAACCTCCAGGTATGCTTCCTCAGCTGATCTTTTCAATCCTCGGCTGAATAATTTATTGATTGTCTGTATTTTTACAGCTGCACGACTTACAAGAGCGGAACGCGGAATGCCTGGGGATGTTCCACGAATCGCAGGAAGAATTGAAAGCGCTGCGCAGCAAAGCCGGCCCTGCCGCTCTTCTCTGCCACCCACAGTCATGCGGAGCATTTCCTGGGGTGAGACAACCGGGGCTTTCCGGGCACATAGCAAATCCCGCTCAGTGTGTGGAATCTTTGATGCCGCCAACTGGTTTCAGTAACGTGACACCCCAAGGTCAGTCAGAGGTGGCTGCCCTTGTCTCTCAGGTCTCCAAAGACAGCCGAGCTGGCGACAGGGTGCAATAATCGCCTCTGCCTTAAATTTAGCCTTCGGTTTGTCTCCCACTCTCATCGGTATTTATCACCACCGAGGGAGGGTGACCTCAGGGTCGTTTTTCACCATGCCTTTGGAAGTGCTTTTAGCAGGAGAGTGAAGTGCCAAGACAGCTCCGGGAGAGCCCCTGACACCTCACTTTGCCATTCAGTTTCTTTGCTGTAATTTTATTCCAGCGGGCCCCTCTGCAGTCCTCTGCCTGTTTGATAGATCCAGATGTGTTGGTCTGAAGCAGTAGTCAAGGAGCACCCTTAAGACCAACAAAGCTTTATTCGGAATGTAAGCTTTCGTGTGCTTGAAGCACACTTCCTCAGACAGCAGTAAGGAATGGCCAGCAGTCCTAAATATAGAGAAAGTGGGCTGTGGGTTAGTGTGCAGCAGACTCATGGAAATGGGTTTTTCAGCAGATTAAAAGAATCACGAGTTGGGGTCTGGTGTTCGTTAGTTAGTGTTAACTGGGCTGAAGCAACAGCGGAAGGTGATATAAAGCCAACTGATGTCCATCTGCTAAAAAACATTTCCATGACTCTGCACACTAACCCACAGCCCGCTTTCTCCATATTTAGGACTGCTGGCCATTCCATCCTATTGTCTGATGAAGTGTGCTTGGAGCACACGAAAGCTTACATTCTGAATAAACCTTCATTGGTCTTAAAGGTGTTACTTGATTCCTGATTTGTTCCTCTGGCTGTTAGGAGAGGGACCCCACTGCCCACCTCCTCCTCCTCCTCCCTCTGCACCAGTGTTCTAGCAGCAGTGGGAAAGGCAGGAACAGATACCTCTGACAGATCTTTAGTCATCTGTTCACCCAGACAGTCTGTAGAAAAAGCAGCTGCCTCATTTTCCCCCCTTCATTTATTTTGGTGCAGGGACGGGAAGACAACACAGTGTTTAGTCACTGGAGGCTGTGCGAGGAGTTCTACAAAAACTGGGAGCACACTGCACAGCACTGAAACCACAAACGATGTGCAAAAGTAGTCATACAACCATTGTTCCCTCTAGGCTGGGTTAGCGTGAGCTAGCTCACAGATTTTCACCCTCCAGCTCACACATTTTTGTCTTAGCTGAGGAAGGATGGCCCTAGAGCACACTCATTGATGCAGGAGCTCTCAACTTGAATGCTTATAGCTCACAAAGTAGAATTTCTGCTCACAAGACTCTGCAGCTTAGAGGGAACATTGCATACAACAATAAACATTTACAATAGACAACAAGGCATTTATACAAATTCAGAAAATTACAAAGTGATACACCTGTTGAACATCCACCTGCAAGTATACAAAAGTTTCAAACAAAGTCCACTGAGAATCTTCAAAGTATATCAGTTTATATATCTTGCCGTCCTGGACTGATATACAAATCAGTGAAGTGGGTACCTTGTCTCCATCAGGACACAGTGCATAGGTCCATAAAATGATTTCTTACTATTTGGTGCATTAAACCAGTAGAGAATTTAAATCGAAGTTAAATTGATTAATCGAAGTTGAATCGAAGATAGAGAGCTCTATCTTTTGCTGTGCATGAGTGGTGTCTGATTCATTCATTCCAAACCACCTTCTTCTTCCTCATGATTGATATTCGGCAGTTTCCTGATTTGAGAAGTATCCATTCTGCTCAAACTACCCACTTTAGCATCCAGTGTTCTACAAAATTCAGTAGCAATACTATTCTTACCAGTTTTTGATATACCGTGTTGTTTTGCGTTAGTGAATTCATTGTTATGATGAATGTTGATTCTTTAGCACTAGTGAAGCGGGACCTGTTGCTTTCCTGGTGCTAGTGTCAACTTCAGATTGTTTCACAATTATTATTCTGAAGCCAGCTGTATTGTTACTTCTCCAGTGATGTAGTCGTAGTAGTTGCTGAAGGAACTTTTGAGGTAATGGAGACCTTCATCTTCTGATTTGGATGACAAAGCTAACAACATTTTTCCCGATCAGGGAATATGCTTTTCTAGAATGAATTCTGTCAGTGCATGAGACAGAATTGTGTTTGTACCTTTCTAAGCTGCTGATCAGGAATATTTCTTACATTTATACTGAAAGAATCTAAGCCAGATTGTAAAAAGGAGCATTAAAAATGTCGGTGAAGTATCCAGGGAGGGGGGGTCATGGAATTGCAATGAATGAAGATCAAGACACCAAAGATGCCATTTAATTTGGAGAAAGCACAGCATGAGCAGAAGTATTGTCTGCGAAGAGCACTTTGAGTTTCAGGGAAGGAAAGGTCCCCTGTGCAAGCACCAGTAGTTTTCGACTCTGAGGTGACGTTGCTTTCACAACGTTTTCACAGCAGACTTTTTACGGGGTGGTTTGCCATCGCCTTCCCCAGTCATCTACACTTTTCCCCAGCAAGCTGGGTACTCATTTTACCGACCTCGGAAGGATGGAAGGCTGAGTCAACCTCGAGCCGGCTACCTGAACCAGCTTCCGCTGGGATCAAACTCTAGATTTCTTAGTGTGAGCGAAAATAATAATAATAATAATAATAATAATAATAATAATAATAATTTTTTATTTCTATCCCGCCCTCCCCGCCGAAGCAGGCTCAGGGCGGCTCACAACATAAAATACACATTACATCCATTATACTTATAAGAACATAGTTAAAACAGTTATAAATTATTAAAATTAACATGACAATATGGCGTTATAAACATTAGATTTTTAGTAAAATTCAGAACATAAGAGCATTTCCAGCAGCATACCTAGCTTTATCACTAGTTTTATCACTAGTCGAAGGCCATCTTGAAAAGGTGGGTCTTACAGGCCCTACGAAATCGATCTAAACACCTTAGGGCCCTCACCTCCTCAGGGAGTTGATTCCACAGTAGTGGAGCGGTGGCAGAGAAGGCCCGACCCCGAGTGGCCTTCAGTCTGGCCTCCCTTGGCCCAGGGACATTCAACTGGTTTTTCCCAGATGACCTCAGTGCCCTCTGGGGCTCATATGGGGAGAGACGGTCCCTCAGGTAGGTAGGTCCTCAGCCATATAGGGCTTTAAAGGTGATAACCAGCACTTTGTAGCGAACTCGGTATGCCACTGGCAGCCAGTGCAGCCCACGCAGCCCCGGCCGTATGTGCTCCCACCTTGGGAGCCCCAACAACAGCCTAGCCGCCGCATTCTGCACCAGCTGCAGCCGCCGAGTTCGGCACAAGGGCAGCCCCATGTAGAGGGCGTTGCAGTAGTCCAGTCTCGAGGTGACCGTAGCATGGATCACCATTGCTAGGTCATGGCGCTCCAGGAAGGGGCCAACTGCTTCGCCCGTCGAAGATGAAAGAACGCGGACTTAGCAGCGGCCGCTATCTGTGCCTCCATTGATAATGATAATGAATATGCATGTTACCGAGTTTATCTTGGGTGTGTTTTAAGGAACACGTTGAATCTTATTCTGCTCTCCTCCTCTTTAAGGAATCTTTGGCAGTAGAGATCAGGGGCACAATGCAGAAAGAGCTCAGTTTGGATGAGGAATCCATCTCGAAACAAAAGTAAGCTCTGCTCGTGTTGACGTTTGACCATTCACCTATGTTCACATCCCCCCCCCTCTCCCCAACAGGGTTCGGGATAGCTGTCTTATCTCAGTGACCGCAGACAGCTCATCCGTTTTGCTGTTTTAACGGTTTGGCCTTTTTGTTTGAGCTGCGTTGAGCAGGTCTCCAGAGAGGCAGAATATCAGTTCCCTAAATAATTCTTTAATACGTTTCCTCAAAAGCATATGGTGAAGCTGACGCCTTTTGAAGCGAGTCAGCCATGCCGAGTGGCCCACACTTAACCACTACACCGAGAGCCAGTTTGGTGTAGTGGTTAAGTGTGTGGACTCTTATCTGGGAGAACCGGGTTTGATTCCCCACTCCTCCACTTGCACCTGCTGGAATGGCCTTGGGTCAGCCATAGCTCTTGCAGAGTTGTCCTTGAAAGAGCAGCTGCTGTAAGAGTTCTCAGCCCCACCCACCTCACAGGGTGTGGGGGAGGAAGCTATAGAAGATTGCAAGCCTCTCTGAGTCTCTGATTTAGAGAGAAGGGCGGAGTATAAATCTGCAATTCTTCTTCATCTGCGTCTTGTGACTGTCTCAGTGTATGACAGGCTTGCCCAGTCTCCTGCTGCCACGGAGAGATCCTCGGGCACTTCCGCCAGCCCACCTCTGGCAGGGAGGGGTGGAAATGAGGGGTGGCAGCTGATGGCCTGACTTCCAGCACAAACTGGAAGTGATGTCATAACACTGGGGCTCTCTGTGATTCACCCACAGTTAGAAAGTTTGAGGCGAATTCTATAGCATCGCTCCATAGTGCGATGATGTCACTTCTGAAGCGACATCACACACGAGCGCAGTGCTAGCGTGCCTGACCCTGTCCTGCCCAGTTGCGCTTGTGGACTTTATCGTCTATGGCAGGCAACCATAATGTGGCCCTTTCTTACACACCCAGGGAAATGCTGTTTGCCACTTTGGGGCCAGGCGGCAGTTTTTTCTCTGGCTAGTTTTGCCAGGGATCCTGGAGGGGTTTTTTTGTTTTGTTTTTGCCATCTGCAGGGCATGAAGCAGGTGTCACTGGGGCATGGCGTGGGGAGTTATTTGTGACTTGCCTGCATTTACTGGGGGTTGGACTAGATGACCCTGGAGGTCTTTCCAACTCTGTGATTCTATGAATTACTGGGGGTGAGTGAAAGACCGGAGAGCTGTCACTGCCAATGTTCCCTCTAAGCTGCAGAGTCTTGTGAGCAAAAATTCTACTTCGTGAGCTCCTGGCATGAAAGTTCTGAGCTTCTGCATAAATTAGTTTGCTCTGAGCTAAGACAAAAATGTGTGAGCTGGGGGCTAAAAAACTGTGAGCTAGCTCACACCAACTCAGCTTAGAGGGAACACCGGTCACTGCCAGCAGTGTTCCCTCTGAGCTCTGCACATAACCAGCCACTCATTAACAGAGAAGCCCTATTCAGCAGCAGTCTGCCCGTTGTAAGATTACAATAGTTATATTTTACTCAGGATGTGAACTGCTCCGCCCAGTAGGGAAAACAGATTAGGGGGAACTTTGGCTGCCCGATCTAGTGAGAAGACAGGAGGAGCTGCCGTTAGATTCAGCAACAGAGGAAGGGAATCAGAAACAGAATAAGAACAAAGACAGGCGGAAGAAAAAGAACCTGAGAAGTACATGTGCAGAAAGATAGATTAGAAAAAGAGAAGGGATAATGGGTTATAAAATGGGGCCAGCTATATGGCAGAAAACAGAATTGGGTAATAGCAGATGCAGATAGCTCTTTAATTGGGCCGGGGGGGTGGAATGTTGTATATTGAACTCTGTCTTGCCAGAGCTTGAGTCTTCATTTAGGCTCCTACTTGCCTGGACCCTTTTTAGTTGGAGATGCCAGGGATTGAACCTGGGACCTTCTGCTTACCAAGCAGATGCTCTACCACTGAACCACTGCCCCTCCCCTAAAGCTTCCGTGGCAGAGTGGGACTCAAACCAGCCTCTCTGTCTCCCACTTTGTGGTTGGACACTGAGCCCTGCACTGCACTAGTTGGCTGGGCTCTGTCTTCTCTTTCAGTGTGAATGGCACTCTTCTTGCTTCCAACTGGATCGGGGCGACTGTAGGGTCGAGGTCGAATGAGACTGGTGGCCCTGTATAGCAACCCAGGGTTCTGTCGAAAACTGCTTTGAATTCTTTGCAGAATTGGACGTTGTATGCCAAGAATTCCCAGCTGTTTTCGACGGAACCTTGGGCCAGAACTTGAGTCTTCAGCTAGGCTCCTAAGAACTCTAAGCTCCGGCAAGGCAGAGTTCAATATACAACAACAAGGAAATAGTCAGGGCTTTTTTTTGTAGCAGGAATGCTTTTGCATATTAGGCCACACCCCTCTTACGTAGCCAATCCTCCAAGAGCTTACAGGGCCTACTGTAAGCTCCAGGAAGATTGGCTACAACAGAGTGTGTGGCCTAATATATATATTTTTTATTTAATAGGCTTACGGTATATTCCGCCTTTTCCCGTAAACGGGCTCAAGGCGGATCACAAGATATAAAATAGCAATAAAAACCTACATGTCAAAGTTAAAACACCAATTTAAAATTAACAGTAAAAACAATAAATAAAATGCACCACTGGTGGACAGGCACAGCATATCAATAACCAGTTGCACTGTAGTAAGCATGATGTCACCACAAGGGAGGCCAAATGATGGAATAATAGGACGCCCGTTGCCTTAGCCATAGGCCCGGCGGAACAGCTCTGTCTTGCAAGGCCTACGAAATGGCAGTAATTCAGGTAGGGCCCGGATATCCACAGGGAGCTGATTCCACCAGGCAGGGGCCAGGGCTGAAAAGGCCCTGGCCCTGGTTGAGGCAAATTGGACATCCTTAGGGCCAGGGGTGGTCAGGAGGTATTGCGTAGCCAATAGCAACGACCTCTGGGATGTATATGGGGAAAGGCGGTCCCTATGGTATGTTGGTCCCAGACCGCCTAAGGCTTTAAATGTCAGTACCAAAACCTTGAAGCGGATCCGGTACTCAATAGGTAGCCAGTGCAGTTGGTGCAGCACTGGCTGAATGCTTGCCCGTAAAGACAATGCAGTTAGCAGCCATGCTGCCACATTCTGCACTAGCTGGAGTTTCCAGATCAGCCACAAGGGTAAGCCTGTGTAGAGCGAGTTATAGTAATCCAGCCTGGAAGTGATTGTTGCATGGATCACAGCAGCTAAATCCTGGGGGGATAGGTAGGGTGCCAGCCGCCTGGCCTACCGAAGGTGGTGAAAGGCAGATGGAGCAACTGCTGTGACCTGGGCCTCCATGGTCAGTGAGGCATCCAGTATCACTCCCAGACTCCTCACCTTCTGAACTGGCGCAAGAGATGCACCGTCCAGGGTTGGGAGTTGGAGGCCCAACTCTAGTCCCCCACGGTTCAGGTACAGGACCTCCGTCTTAGTTGGATTGAGTTTCAGCCGGCTTTGTCGCAACCATCCAGACACGGCTTCCAAGGCCCCAGTCAAATGCTTCAGAGTGGTGTCTGAATGGCCGTCCATCAACAGATAGAGCTGTAATAGGCAAAGGAGTTCTCACTACAAAAAAAGCCCTGGAAATAGTGGAAGCCTGGAAGTGCAGAGGCCTGCAGTGATTGGAGAGGAGAGATGATAACACAACGGGGAACAGAGAGAACAGCAAAGGTGACTGGGAAAAGGGGCTGTGGAAACCTGTGTCTGGGGTAAAAGGGGCGGGCCGGGTGGCTGCAGTGTAAGAATGCTGACCTGTGATGGGATAGAGACAGTGTGGAGAGACGGTGCTATGAGGCATGGGCACGGAGTGGTTCAGGGGCTGAGGTTCTGGAAGTGACTGCAAGAGCCACAATTTCAATACTGAACTTGCACGTTTCTTCCCAGAGCATCCTTGCGTGTCTTTTTTTTTTTTTAATATCCATTTTTCGTTTCTTCTTCAGGATCCAACAGAAGCGCGTATTCGACACGGTCAGAGCCGCCAACGACACCCGCGGCCGTCCTGCCCCACTGCCCATCCCGGGGTCGAACCGTTCCAGTGTCGTCATGACATCAAAGCCCTTTCGCTCTGGCTTGCCGCTGGCCGAAGGAGAGGCGTGTCCCGCTCAGAGGAGGAGCCCGGAGAGCGTTACCAGGTAGGACATGAATCTTGAGTCGGTATATTATCATTCCAGACTTTGCCCCAAGGAGCTCCCCGTGTTAGACCTGTGCGTGGATGGGTGGGGGTAGAGGAGTTCCTGATGCTCCCATTGACACTCAAACGGGCAGAGCTTTACCATTGTTTTCCCTTTAGCATATTGGTTGTTGGGGGAAACAGTGTCTTTATCTCCTTTTATTTTATAGTTTGTCAAGAAGAAGTGGGCAGTGGCTCACAAAAGCTCCTACCCAACCACAAATTTTTGTTTGTCTTTAAGGCAGGGGTGTCAAACATGCGGCCTGGGGGCCGAATCAGTCCCCCAGAGGCTCCTATCAGGCCCCTGAGCAACTGGTTGTCTCCCTCTCTCTTGCTTCCTTCTGCATCACAGCTTGCTTTGCAAGGCTTGCTCAACTGCACAGGAGCTACAGGGCAAAGTCTCTGTTTTCTCAATTGGTTGAAGCTCCTCCCTTGGGGAGGAAGGGGGGGGGAAGGCAGAGCTTGTTTTTCCATGCTCTCTTAATTGCACAGCAGAGCTACTGAGCCAAGTCTGTCTTCCTTCTATTGGCTGAGGCTCCTCCCCCTTCTGGTCCCCTGGGGAAGGAAGGAAAGCCAGAGTTTCCTTTGCCCAGTTCCCCTGATCCCATGGGAGAGGTACAAAGAAAGCACCTTTAAGAACAATGAATGCTAATATTTAAGCATGTTTTAAGTTTAAAAAAACCCAAGAACTTTAATTGTGCTTGTCTGTGTCCTTTATGAATTTATATCTCTGCTACCTAATCTTAAACACATGGCCCAGCCCGACAAGGTCTCATTCATATCAGAAACGGCCCTCATAACAAACGGGTTTGACACCCCTGCTTTAAGGTGCTCCTGGACTCTTCCATTAAAACAAACCACAGTTTGGCAGCTTGGCTTTAAAACCAGGGAAGGAGTTTGAATATGAGCAGGAGTGAGCGTGAGAACTGTGAAGTCAGGAAATTGCCTTATCCTGATTAGCTACAGAAGTTAGCCTGGTAAACCGTGCATTGCCCAGTGTACTGTTTGGGAAGGATTTTTTTTTTAAATGGAGAAGTACTTAAATTAGTAGCAGGCATATGGAATGGTGTGGTATAGTCTGTTCTCATCAGATCTTAGAAACTAAGCAGAGTCAGTACTTCCAAGGGAGACCACCAAGGAAGGCTCTGCAGAGGAAGGCAATGGCCAGCCACCTCTGCTTCTCACTTGTCTTGAAAGCCCCTTGCTAGGGTCCCCTTAATCTTGGAAGGTAGACCACCATGGAAGACTCTGCAGAGGAAGGCAATGGCCAGCCACCTCTGCTTCTCACTTGTCTTGAAAGCCCCTTGCTAGGGTCCCCTTAATCTTGGAAGGTAGACCACCATGGAAGACTCTGCAGAGGAAGGCAATGGCCAGCCACCTCTGCTTCTCACTTGTCTTGAAAGCCCCTTGCTAGGGTCCCCTTAATCTTGGAAGGTAGACCACCATGGAAGACTCTGCAGAGGAAGGCAATGGCCAGCCACCTCTGCTTCTCACTTGTCTTGAAAGCCCCTTGCTAGGGTCCCCTTAATCTTGGAAGGTAGACCACCAAGGAAGACTCTGCAGAGGAAGGCAATGGCCAGCCACCTCTGCTTCTGACTTGCCTTGAAAGCCCCTTGCTGGGGCCACCGTAAACCAGCCGCAAGATGACAACACTCTACACACTCCCAAGGTAGCACTGTTGCGTACCGATATAATTCTGTATTGTATTTCCAATAGGGAGGATCCCAAGGCAGGCCAGCCTGTCGTCCCTGGAGAAGATGACGTAGCCACCGCCCTACACAGGCTTAACCTCCGTCGGCAGAACTACTTGAGCGAAAAGCAGTTCTTCGAAGAGGAATGGGAGCGAAGGATGCATCTGCTGGCCGATCAGAAGGAAGCGCTCGCCTGCTGCAGCACGCTGGCCGAGAGCTGCGTTTCATTGGGGAGCGGTTTGGAATTCACCGACTCCTCCGCCAGCTCCAGCAGCATCCGCAGCCTCCTTCCCGAAAAACTGCAGATCGTCAAACCGCTCGAAGGTATCAGGCCGGGGCAGTCTGTTCTCATTTTCTCCAATGTGAGGTGACCGCTAAGAATCATAAGAAGAAGATATTGGATTTATATCCCGCCCTCCACTCCGAAGAGTCTCAGAGCGGCTCACAATCTCCTTTACCTTCCTCCCCCACAACAGACACCCTGTGAGGTGGGTGGGGCTGGAGAGGGCTCTCACAGCAGCTGCCCTTTCAAGGACAACCTCTGCCAGAGCTATGGCTGACCCAAGGCCATGCTAGCAGGTGCAAGTGGAGGAGTGGGGAATCAAACCCGGTTCTCCCAGATAAGAGTCCGCACACTTAACCACTACACCAAACTGGCTCTCCAGTTTGGTGTAGTGATTAAGTGTGCGGTTGAAAGGGACCTCCAGGCAGGCCCGGCCCTGCCACTAGGCAAACTAGGCAATGGCCTAGGGTGCTGGCCCTCAGGGGGGGTGCCAAATTGTTTGCCCCCCCCCCCCATGTGACTTGGTGATGTTATCAATGCGGGGCGGGGGGACTCCAGAAGGTAGCCTTGCCTAGGGCGCAAGATAGTCTAGGGCTGGCCCTGCCTCCAGGGTCATCTAGTCCAACCCCCCCCCCCCCCCCCGCACAGTGCAGGAAATTCACAAATACCTTCCCCCTCCCCGCCACATACACACAGTGACCCACACTCCGTGGCCAGAAGATGGCAAAAACCTCCAGGATCCCTGGCCAAACCGGCCTGGAGAAAAATTGCTGCCCGACACCAGTTTATTCTAAGACGGAGCGGAGCCTGGATTGAAATCTCAGATCCAGCCTTCTGTCATAGAATAGCTCAGCAAACAAAACACAACCTCAGGGTTATGAGGACAAAATTACTAATATTTGCAACAATATTACAATACATAAGAAGAAGAAGATATTGGATTTATATCCCGCCCTCCACTCCGAAGAGTTTCAGAGCGGCTCACAATCTCCTTTACCTTCCTCCCCCACAACAGACACCCTGTGAGGTGGGTGGGGCTGAGAGGGCTCTCACAGCAGCTGCCCTTTCATGGACAACCTCTGCCAGAGCTATGGCTGCCCCAAGGCCATTCCAGCAGGTGCAAGTGGAGGAGTGGGGAATCAAACCCGGTTCTCCCAGATAAGAGAACCACTTAACCACTACACCAAACTGGCTCTCCGATTTATACTCTGCCTTTCCCTCTGAATCAGAGTGGCTTGCAATCTCCTTTCCCTCTGAATCAGAGTGGCTTGCAATCTCCTTTGTCTTCTTCTCCCACAACAGACACCCTGTGAGGTAGGTGGGGCTGAGAGAGCTCTCACAGAAGTTGTCCTTTCAAGGACAGCTCTGTGAGAGCTGTGGTTTACCCAAGGCCATTCCAGCAGCTGTAAGTGGAGGAGTGGGGAATCAAACCCGGTTCTCCCAGATAAGAGTCTGCACACTTAACCACTACACCAAACTGGCTCTCCTAAAGAGAACAAGTCCCTTGATGACAGGATCCTGAAGTATCAATATCTTAAATCCAAACAGCCTTGATGGCAGTTCCAGAAGATGCAAAGGCATTCAGTTCTCACATATAGTTGAAGTTGGAATTCCCCAGAACGGGTCATCAACTTCTGCCACGCCTGATATCCCACAATGCTTCTAAAATAAGAGCATGCCAACTCATCAAGCCATGAGACATTATAGCATTGAAGTCAAAAAACCGTGGTGCTCTATATGCCTAACATACAAAGTACACTTTGCAAAATTCAGACGTTATATGCAGGAACCAAGCAGTCTCTCTGGCTGCTTCCAGATAGATGGCTTTTTGCTTTCCAGCCAGCTTGAGCTTGAAAACCCTCAAGCCTTGGTTAATCACAGGCATAAAACCTAGTTAATGAGTAGCACTCATGTGCTCCTTCCTTCTCCCCCTTCTTGGGAACAGAGCATGGTTGAAGACACTTGCTTATCTGGGAAGTCTTTGACCCAGCCCCCAATCTTTTTTTTGTCTCTGTGGTGACTAATGCAGGCGCCTGGAGAAACTGCAGCCTGTTTCTTTCCCGCAAACAGGAATTCCAAACCCCAGTAAAGCCACCCTTGGGCATCCTAATTTGTGGGGAAGAAACAAACTCAGGCGCTCCTGTTTGGACCAGGAAGTCTCCCGTCGCTCTCTTGAATTTGGAGAGGAGGGAGTGCCACCATTGCCACATTTGAACCCGCTGCAAACAAAGGATTAGTCTTCAAGGTCTGAATAACTCCAGTGGCTGTGCCCAGCGTCAAACCGGAGGCAGACTGCAATCGGGTGTTGTTTGGGACCTCTCGGTCCATGGTCTGCCTGCAGGTCTTGTTACGTTCTCTTGAGCAATGAGTAAAATTAAACATCAGGAACAAGTTCCTTTTGTGCATCTTTTTCTTGCTCCGACTGGCTGCCTAAAGACCAGGGGTGGCCAAACTTGGTTAACACGAGAGCCATATAGAATAAACATCAGGTGTTTGAGAGTCGCAAGACATGAAGGACAGATGTTTGAGAGAAGGAAGGAAGCTAGATGAGGGGGAGGGAGGGGAGGTGGAAAGAAAGCAATTTTAACTTTAAATGCATTCACCAAGCCACTGCCTGGCTTGGCTTGGAGTAGTGATTTAAAAAGACAAATGCCTTCTTCGAGGTGGTGGGGGCTTGGAGAGCCACACAATATGTGCAAAAGAGCCACAGTTTGGCCTCCCCTGCAAAAGACAAAGGACCGCTGTGCATTTGAGATATTTGTGCTTCCCTCCCCCGCAGGCTCTCAGACTCTCTTCCACTGGCAGCAGCTAGCCCAGCCCAACCTGGGCACAATCCTGGACCCTCGGCCCGGCGTGGTCACCAAAGGCTTCACACCGTTGTCTCAGGACGATGTCTATCACCTGTCTGACCTGGAGGAAGACGAGGAAGAAAAAGATGAAGGCATAACCTTCCGAGTGCAGCTGTCTCCTTCGGAGGAGAGGCAACCCACAGAGCCTACGTCAGTGGCAGGGATCTTCCTGCCCCCAATTAAATTAGCAACAGCACCCCCGTCAGGTAAGGAATGCACTTACCCTGCAGGTAAGGAACGAAGTGTTGAGTGATACAGCCCTTCCCAGTCCCTGAAAGTCTCCTCTGTGACAGAGGACTTCTCTGCTAGCAGCTCTTCTGAGTTGCTGTCTTCAAGAATTGTTGGGAGACGTCCTGCTGCTCGGGCAGGGCTGAAGAACTGGCGATCTCTGGGAGCAGCCCCTCCCCTCCAGGAATCACAAAGAGGGCAGTAGCTGACTAAAGATGTGTTATGCTGCCTGCAGAGAAGAGGAGCTAGACTCCCTGGTGCTCAAGGCAGACCCCCGTGCTGCGACCCCTCCCACCACAAGCTCTCTTTGGGGAAATCCTGGTGCGTGGCACGATGACGTCACTGAAAGCGACGTCATCGCACAGGGTGGGAGGAGGGAGCGATGGGCTGTGCACTTTCCCCGCAGTATGCTCTTCAGAGGCTTCCTTGGCAGCCTCCAGAGAGCATAGTGCGCTGTGTAGCACCACTCCTCCTTGAAGGCAGGCGGAGGAGTGCTCCTCAGGGGCAACGGGAGGGGTGGCGCTCTAGGCAGCCGTCTACCTCGCCTACTCCCACGCGCCGACCCTGACCCCACCTCAGGACCACTGGAGAAATTTCTCTAAGTACGTTTATGGGAAATGGAGTTTAACTTGCCCTGGTCTATGGGAATGGGGGCAGGTAATGAAGCTATACTGCCTCTTCCTTTCCCTTCCCCTAAACAAAGAAGATATTGGATTTATATCCCGCCCTCCACTCCCAAGAGTCTCAGAGCGGCTCACAATCTCCTTCACCTTCCTCCCCCACAACAGACACCCTGTGAGGTGGGTGGGGCTGGAGAGGGCTCTCACAGCAGCTGCCCTTTCAAGGACAACCTCTGCCAGAGCTATGGCTGACCCAAGGCCATTCCAGCAGGTGCAAGTGGAGGAGTGGGGAATCAAACCCGGTTCTCCCAGATAAGAGTCCGCACACTTAACCACTACACCAAACTGGCTCAAAGTGGCTCAAACTGGCTTCAAAGTTTGAAGCTCCTTTAAAAACGCTGGTTCAGAAACCATGCTTGAGATGGCGTGTGTGTGTGTGTTATGCATCATCGAGTCATATCTGATTTACAGTGGCCCTGTGAATTAATGGCCTCCAAAACATGCTATCATTGACAGCCTTGTTCAGGTCTTGCAAACCGAGGGCCCTCGTGGCTTCCTTGACGGAGTCCATCCATCTCATGTTGGGTCTTCCTCTCTTCCTGCTGCCTTCAGCTTTTCCTAGCACTGTTGGTCTTTCCCAGGGACTCTGGCCTTCTCAAGGTGTGACCAAATGTGGTACCAACATAAACATAACCATGGTTGATGTGTCAACAGACGAGCTCTTTAGTTGCCACGGCAAGGGTCTGAGTATTCCTGCAGCCTGCTCCCAATCTTTTAACTATGGCAGAAGGGGCCAGGAGAACAGCAACTCCACCTTCCTTGGTTATGGGCATTCAACACAGTTCAATCTAGAGCTGCAAATATCAGTGTTCAGGTGGCACAATCTGTTTTACCTAGGTAAGCAGACCTTTTTAAGAACATAAGGGGAGCCATGTTGAATCTGGCCAGTGGCCCATCCATTCCATTCCAGTGGCCAGTTGCCCATCCATTCCAACACTCTATGTCACACAGTGGCCAACCCCAGGTGCCATCAGGAGGACCACTAGTGGAGCCAGGACACCAGAAGCCCTCCCACTGCTGCTCCCCAAAGCACCAAGAATACAGAGCATCACTTTCCCCAGACAGAGAGTTCCATCTATACCCTGTGGCTAATAGCCACTGATGGACCTCTGCTCCAGATGTTTATCCAGTCCCCTCTTGAAGCTGCCTATACTAGTAAGCTGTCTATGCTTTCTGTGCTAATGACTCAAAAATAATATCTTGCATACAGTAGAACATATTTTGCCTTGGAATGTTCAAAATTTTATAAACTTACTACTTCATTATCTTTAACATCTTAGCCTACTCCTACAGCGCAGTCCTAAGCGGGTCTACTGGTAATTCTGCTAAAGTCTGCTCCATGGGACCTACTTCCAGGAAAACTGTTCTTAGAATTGCACTGTCAGTCTCCTTTTCATCAGTCTTTTTTCTGTATCGTAGCTTCCAACCCAGGAAAATGCCTGTCATCTACGAACTCCACGTTTACTTTTACCACCTGTAGGATCCTCCATCCATCTGATGTCACACAGGTTACCCCCAGGTAAGAAGGAGGTCGCTGGTCTTCTCAGAACTGAGCATGCAATCAAACCGGCTGCTAGCTCTTGAGATTGTGCAGGAGCGTTTGTTTCTGAGGAGCCAAAACAGGCAACAGTTTATGAATATAACTAATTGTGCTCACATACTTCAAGGTCACTGGTTGCTGAGCCAGTTCTTGCATTTTAATCTTTCTAAAGGGGGTGGGAGCACAGGGGGGGATTGGCATGTAGAGCTGCCAATCTTACCCATATCAGGCTGCCTGAGCCACGAAATCACTGGATGGGTCTTTCTGCAAGACCCTGCCTTGCCTGAATTGAGGCTTTTTGTTGTGGGTTTCCCTCCCATAGGAGATGGGGTGCTCCCGATCCCTTCAGGCCTGTTTTCATAAAAGACACTTTTATTCCAGGAGGCCTGGGAGATGCTACAGGATTGCTTCTATTGTTTCCTTTTCCTTTTTCTGTTATGACAATTGACTGTTCTGCTTGGAGGGGTTTTTTTGGCTCTTTGTTGGTTGCTTTTACTGTTTGCTTCTCTTTATTGACATGCTGCTTTTACTGATGCATTTGCTGCTTTTATTTTTAAAAAATATTGCTCTGAAGGGAGGTTACATTTATTCCATGTGATGCTATGTTTTCGTCAACCTCCCTGGACTTCCTTGGTCAGAAAGGCAACGATACAAATACGCCAATCTTCTTGTTAGAGCAGGATATAGAAGTTATGTCCTTAATTCCTGGAAACGTTCCCCTTCTTCTGCTCTTTCCATAGATAGAGACTTCTAAGGGGGTAATATTTAACACACACATTTTTAATTTGTTTTCCAGCGCTTCGTATGGCTCTCAGTGCTCTGGCAGTAACTGTAGCATGAGCAACACAGTCACAAACTCGCCGGCCATGTCGTATAGGCTCAGTATTGGAGAATTCCTCACTAACAGAGGAGACTCGACTACCACTTTCAGCAGCAGCACGGGTTTAGCTCAACTTCTGCAAGAAAAAGGCATCTCGGCCAAGGCCTACAACAGCCCGGTCTTGGAGAAACCGCCCCTGCTTCAGTCCTTCAAGACGCTCGCTGTCCCCACCACACCACCAAATTCACCTTTGCACTCTCCTTGCCCTTCCCCCCTGCCATTCGAGCCTCGAACGAACGCGTCCGAAAACTTCTTAGCCTCTCGGCCGGCCGAAACGTTATTGCAGGAGATGTATGGGCAGAAATCCTCCAACCCTCCTGACGTCGGGCAGCTGAAGATGAACCTGGTGGAGAGGCTAAAGAAGCTGGGCATCGCCAGAGCCGTCAAACACCCCGAGGCGGGGGACCATAAAACGAGTCCAGGGGCGAAAGCCGGCCTGCTGCGACAGGACTCGGTCGTGTACATCAGCACAGGAAGCCATCTGATGGCCGGGCTGAGAAGAAACCACAGCCTTCCTGTCTTGCTCGGGGCACTTGGGGGACCCTTGGGCCTGTCCTCGTCCAAAATGGGGGTCCTGAATGAGGACTGAGGGGTTTGGCACGATGGGCTTTTCGTTGGAAAAGCGTAGGGACTCTGAGATGCAAACCATGATGGTCGAAAGGATGTGGAAGAAGAGTCAGTGTGGGATTACAGGTGCATGTCGAAAAGAGGAAACGGTGGGTGGGAGGGAGCAGAGAGTCCGCCTGGGGTATGGAAAAGAAGACAAGGAGGAAACCAAAGGTTCAGTCTTGAGGCCGCTGAAATCTCCACTACTCTTCTCTCTCAAACGAGAGGAGGCAGCTGAAATCATTCTGCGCTATTCCACACATGGAATAGTGTAAATATCTGCATAAGTCCTTTTGCCGAGTGTATTCCCACCCCCAGGTTTGTTGGAAAGGTCCTATCACATAAATGCAGTTTGAGAAAGAGAGGCCAAAATAGTCCGTCAGATACTGAACAAGGGAAGTGTTCCATCCGGATCGGTACTTTTCAGTTTCTCAATAATCTGAAGCTTCCTCTAAAAAGGCAAAGTGTCACAAACGCTGCAAAGAATCTCCCTAATGTCCAAGAGCGCAGAATTCTAGGGCCCATTCTCCTGTTTTTGCACAGAACGCTCAGGCAAATATTTACAATGCAAAAGGGAATAACTATCCATGTTTGATTCGGGGTTTATATTTGACTTGAGCCGGAGTGTAGATTTAACGGACAAAGACTGTGAGGCATTCAGCATCTGCCTCTGTTTGGGAAATGCTTCTAATTTATAAAATGCTCCAGCTATAAAATAGTCCTGCAGTAATCCATTGGATTCAGCCTCACAGTTAGTTCTGTGGAGTGAGTGATGAGAGAGGAACTCTGGTCTGGGAACATCTGTTTTACAGAACAGACGCGGACCATATTCATGCGATTCAGAACACGTTACTTGAGAGATCAGGCTGTTTTTTCCCCCTCCTGATTTCTTGGAAGGCTTCTGTTATCCTTCAAGGAATGTGCGTCTTCTGGCAATTACAGAGCAGAGCTTCAGTTTCTAATACAGAACAAGATGGCAGCCGTCTTTGAATCTGCTGTAGCTGCAAATATTGGCACGAGTGAAAGAGAAGCCTTCCTTCCCTGAAAAGAAAGGTTCTTGAGCTTCTGAATTAACCAGTTGGGGGGCAGGAGAGGGTAGCAACTTAGTCTTTCTCAAGGTGGCTTTGGAAGCGACGTGGAAGTCCGAGAGAGCGAAAGAAAAGCACAAGTGGGTTTCTGCCTTCTGCTTTGACGGCGTGCTTGAAGTGGGAACTTGCAACGCACGGCTCCTACACACATCTTAACACAGCATCTCTCCCCAGCGTGTGAGAGTGCTCCAATATCATGACGTGCTTGCAACGGGCACCGGCATAGAATTAAAGTTCATGCTCAAGTTTAGCTAAAGCACACGAGGCCGTCGCGGGCGGCACATCCCAACCTATACGGGGGTGGGGTGGGGGGGAGTCTGTATGGTTTGAAAATGAAGCACAAACAGTAGGCGTGAGACTTCGCAAGAGATCATTCCACACACGAGCTCTAGTTACTGCGAGATGTTTCAGAAAGCTCTGAATTGATTACCTAGGAACATACCATTACTCCGTACGTGGCTGAGTACCGGCAACACGACCCAACCAATCCCCTCGGCATTCTAGCCGGGGCCTTTTTAATATATATTTTTAAAAGCATAAGTTTCTAAACATGCCAAACCAGCTGCACATAGTGAACGGTACAAATGTATTTATTACAAACGACTATATACGGGTTAACTCTTGTTTTAAATTGTAAGCATATTCAGAGATTTTGAAGGCTTTCAGTGTGTATTTTGTTTTGTGTCGTACAAAACCCAGCCGCCTTTGGCAAGACGAACAAAGGGGAATCTTTGTTTACCGTCGCTTTCCATTCAGCTTGGAGCCCAGCTGCTGCTGCTGTCTTTTTACGATTCTAGGGAAAGATCAGGTGATAAAACTGTTAACGTTTATCCAAGGCAGCCAGAAATACTTAAGAGAGGTGTGGAAAAGCACAACGTTTGAGCTGTCATCAAATATGTGTATGTCTGATTTATTGCAGTGAGTAAATTCCTGATGCATTCTTTAAAAAAAAAATTGGAATGAATGTGGGTTTCTAACTGGCTTTGTAATTACATCTGCTTTTTAACTACCTGTATTTACCACCAGCAGAGGAATGAGAACTTGTAAGCCTAGACTTCTTTCTGCGGACCATATTCATGTTAAAATCAGTTTTATAAGTATACTCAGTAAATGCACGTTCATATATGTTTGAAGAGAGCTTTTTTTCCCCTCCTTCTCCTTCTCCTCCTAAGAAGTCATCAGAAGGTATCAAGAAGAAATGAGATGAAACAGAAAAGAAAAAAATTCAGTGTAGGTAGAATCCAGGTCAGCTGATAAAGGCTGCTGTGGCTGACTGACACTGCCGCAGGTCATTTTGTAGAAAAATAGGTGGTGGAGCTCATTAGCATAACTCATTAGCATATGCTGCCGCCCCCTACCAGCCAAAAGCAACTCGACGCAAGAAAGGAGAGCCCAGGGTGAGCAAGGCCTGCTTGGGCTGGCTAGAGATCCGGCCTGCTTCCCCCTCCCTCAGTCAAAAGGCCAGCAAGCCACCCACTGCCCAAAATCACATCCGAAGTGGAGAAAGGGCAGTGTGAGCTTCTCCAGGGGTTAATGAGGGCTGCTGTGGGCTGGCTGGCTGCCCGCTCTCCTAATCCAGGGATTGTTCTGCAGCTGCACCTACTATTCAACGGACAAGGTGGGTGGGGAGGAGGAGGGGGAACCCTCTGAAAGGTTCAGGAGCTGCACACTTGCTGAATTCAAGGCCTGGACACTGCTATAACTAGGCTTGCCAATCCCCAAGTCCCAGCAGGGGTTCTTCCGCTTTCCCAGACTCCTTCCAGCCCCCAGTCAGCTGGCCGGCGGGGGGGGGGGGGAAGCCCCGCCCCCAGAGGACCATGTGCCTTTCAACCTCCCGAGGCTTCAGTCTCTGATTGAAAGGCTTCCTCTTGGGATGGTGTTTCTGTGTTACTTTGAAGAAGTTGGCAGCAACTCATGAGTAGAGAGGCCAATCCCTCACTTCAGAGTTGCCAGAAAAGGGGGTGGGGGGAGAGGGAAACATCTGCTGAGCACTTCATTATTCCCTATGTGGAGATTGATTCTCAGGGTATAATGGGGAATTGATCTGGAGGTTTCGGGGGCTCTGGGGGAGCTGTTTTTTTAGGTAGAGGCACCAAATTTTCAGTGTAGTATCTAGTGCCTCTCCCCAAAGTACCCCCCAAGTTTCAAAATAATTGAACCAGGGGGTCCAGTTTTATGAGCCCCAAAAGAAGGTGCCTCTATCCATTATTTCCTATGGAAGGAAGGCATTTAAAAAGGTGTGCTGTCCCTTTAAATGTGATGGCCAGAACTTCCTTGGAGTTCAATTATGCTTGTCACACCCTTGCTCCTGGCTTTGCCCCCAATGTCTCTTGGCTCTGCCCAAAGGCCCCAGATATTTCTTGAATTGGACTTGGCAACCCTAGCTATAACACTTCCCACTCAGTGGTATTCTTGAATCCATGGAATATTTAACTGTTAATACGAGGTGGCCAGTTGACTGACCAAGAGTATTGGACAAGTCGAATAACAGGGATGGCACATTCTCAGCAGTTCAGATACTTTTCGTACAGTAGACCTGAAGAGTCTTTGCAAGGAAGTTTGCAGAGAAGGGGTATAGCAGGAACTTTGCTGGGAAAGGGTATAACATTTTATGGGGGGGCCATCTCCAGGGCTTCTATTTTTAGTGAAAGCGTTCGGAAGCAGAGATTACTAGTAAGCATCAGTTCAAGCAATGCCAACCAATGCATCATCTTCAGGGTTTTGGGGTTTTTTAGCAGGAACGCACAGGAATACCAGTTCCGGTGGGCTTGGTTTCAGAGGAGATGGCCTAATATGCAAATGAGTTCCTGCTGGGCTTTTCCTATCAAAAAAGCCCTGATCAACTTTATACAGGAAACACAAGGGACTGCGCAGAACATCCCAGAACTGCTCCTGCTGCGTTTGTCGCATGGGATCTTTGTTGATCACGTTTGGACAACAGCAAGCCTGCAGGATGGCTGGAAGGAAAGAAGGAGCTGATCATACTGGCCATCTTTTTCTTTGCAAATATATTTAAAGATGGATTCGGGTGGCTAGCTGTGTTGGTCTGAAGCAGCAGAACAACGTCTGAGTCCATTTGCACCTTCAAGACCAACAGTTTTATTCTGGATAGAAACTTCCGTGTGTGTCTGAAGTGGGCAGGCACACGAAAGCTTAAACCCAGAATAAGTTGGTCTTAAAGGTGCCACTGGACTTAAATATTTTAAAATGGAAACTGTCAGGACTTTTTAGTAGAAAAAGCCCAGCGGGAACTCATTTGCATATTAAGCCACACCCCCTGATGTCACCATTGTTTCACATAGGGCTTTTTTGTAGAAAAAGCCCAGCAGGACTTTATTTACATATTAGGCCACACCCCCTGACACCAAGCCAGCCGGAACTGTGTTCCTGCACAAAAAAAGCTCTGGAAACTGTTTGAAACAGCAGCACCAAACAAAAAAACCTCCCTTTTCTTAAGAACAAAGTAGGAGTCAAGTTGCACCTTTAAGACCACACGACAGCTGACATCCTGAACAAACCTTTGTTGGTCTTAGAGGTGCGACTTGACTCCTACTTCGTTCTACTGCTTCAGATCAATATGGCTCCCCCCCCTTAGATCTACTCTTTGCTTAAATCAGTATTGAGATTTCTCCCAAAACCAAGCCACAGTTTGGCCACCCTACCTTAAAGGGCTGTTGTGATGATAACACGGAGGAGTGAGTATGATGTTCACCAAGTGTAGTATAATATTTAAGAGATCTGCTGCATGTCTCCTACAGAAATAATTACTTTTGGGGGTTTGTACAGAACACACAAAATAGGGAAATGAGTTGAAAAGCTGTCTTGGGGGAATTATGCAACAGACAGTTAACGGAGAGGGGAAAAATCCCCAAGAGATTAGAGAAGGCTAGAACAGATTTAGCCGATGTACACAATAGGATTTGTGTGGTAAAACATCTGCTTGGTAAGCAGAGGGTCCCAGGTCCAATCCCCTGCATCTCCAACTAAAAAGGGTCCAGGCAAGTAGGCATGAAAAACCTCAGCTTGAGTCCCTGGAGAGCCGCTGCCAATCTGAGTAGACAATACTGACTTTGGGGAGGAATGGTGGCTCAGTGGTAGAGCATCTGCTTAGTGAGCAGAAGGTCCCAGGTTCAATCTCCAGCATCTCAAACTAAAAAGGGTCCAGGCAAATAGGTGTGAAAAACCTCAGCTTGCGACCCTGGAGACCCACTGCCAATCTGAGTAGACAATACTGTCTTTGATGGACCGAGGGTCTGATTCAGTAGAAGGCAGCTTCATATGTTCATATGTACCCACCCTGAGAAAGGAAGAGAGAAAATTTTGGAACAATAGCCTGCATGACAGAGTTGTCGAACTGAAATGTATTTTGCAACGTACCAGTTTTACCATACCACACACAGGAAGCACAGTATGCACACCCTTGGCTTGCACAGAAGTGGCCAGTGATGGCTATTTTGACAAAATCATCTGAAACCTAGCCTGTGGAAATGAGCCTTTCCAGTACCCCAGAGGTGTGGAAATTACCTCTGAATTGCTGGCGGCTTTTCTGCTCAGTTTTAACTTGCTGCTTCATCAGATTTGATAGTTAAACAAAACTCACTATCTGAAAAGTTTATTTTTGGAGCAACAAGCCGTTGAAGCAGCTCTCTAGAACAGGGGTGACAAACATGCATCCCAAGGGCCCAGGGCCGGATGGGGGGGGGGGGCAGAGGGGGGAGCTTGCTCCAGGCGCCAACAGGGAGGGGGCACCAAATTGGGTATGGAGTCCATTGTATTCTATGGGACCATAAGATAGAATGGCGCATAAGGGGGTGCAATTTCTTAATTTTGCCTCCCCCCCTCAAAAAACATGTAGATCTGGTCCTGCAAGGGCCAAATCAGGCCCCTGGAGGGCTTCTATCAGGCCCCTGAGCAACTGGTTATCATCTGCTTCTTTCTTCCTCTCTCTTGCTTCCTTCTGCTTCACAGCCCGCTTTGCCAGGCATGCTCAATCGCACAGCAGAGCTACAGAGCAATGCTTCTGTTTTCTCCATCGGCTGAGGCTCCTCCATTGAGGAGGAAGGGGGGAGGAATAGCTTGCTTTGCCAGGCTCTCTCAATCACACAGCAGAGCCAATCCTGTCTTCCTTCTATCGACTGAGGCTCCTCCCCCTCCTGGTCCCCTTGGGAAGGAAGAAAAGAGCCAGAGATTCCTTTGCCCAGTTCCCTGGATCCCATGGGAGAAATAATAATATTTCTTTTATTTATATCCCACCCTCCCTGCTGAAGCAGGCTCAGGGCAATACAGGAAATACAAAGAAGGTACCTTTAAGACCAACGAGTGCTAATGTTTAAGCATATTTTATTTTAAGGTTTTTATTAAAAAAAAAATCTTTGTATTTCTCTGTGTCCTCTGTAAAGTTTATATCTCCTCTACCTGGCATTACATTTTATGACGCTCACGGCCCAGCCTGACAAGGTCTCATTTATGTCGAATCCAGCCCTCATAACAAACGAGTTTGACACCCCTGCCTAAAACAATCATCTGTAGTGTGCCTTTAAAATAGAATGAAGACAAGCAGCCAGTGTCTTTGTTTCCATGGTGAGAAAGAAAACTAAAAGTGCAAGACAGAAGAGAGAGGGAGAGAGAGACCGGAAGAAAGAAATCTTCTAGGTCTGAAAACCCTGGGCAGAAAACTGCTAACCAAGAAGCTCTCTGGAAATGTAAGTTTTTGCTCACTGTTTCAGGTTGTCACAGACCTGGCTCTAGATATTACTATGCTGAGATGGAATTCAGACAGGTCTCTTGAAATTGGTGGTGCCCGCTGGGCCATGTATTTGCTGGGTCTTGCAGCTCTACTCTCTTAAACGTTTTCTGTTGCCTTAACATAAGGCGGCCAGGTCCAGTTCAAGAAAGATCTGGGGACTTTGGGGGTGGAGTCAGAAGCAAAGTTGTGACAAGCGTAATTGAACTCCAAAGGGAGTTCTGGCCATCACTTTTAAAGGGACCACACACCTTTTAAATGCCTTCCCTCCATTGGAAATAATGAAGGATAGGGGCACCTTCTTTGGGGCCTCATAGAATTGGACCCCCTGGCCCAATCTTTTTGAAACTTGGAGGGTGTTTTGAGGAGAGATACTGGATGCTATGCTGAAAATTTGGTGCCTCTACCTCAAAAGACAGCCCCTCCGAGCCCCAGAAACCTGCAGATCAATTATTCATTATATCCTATGGGAATCATTCTCCATAGGGAATAATGAAGTGCCCACCAGACATTTCCCCCCTCTCCCCACTTTCTGATGACCCTGAAGAGGAGGGAGGGCCTCCAAACCAGGTGAACCCCTGCCCCCAACTGCGGATTGGCAACCCTACCTTAACACCCCAAATATATGGGCTTATTTTCACCCCAAATAATTACATTTTACCAAATCATCATTTATTTATTTTTTTGGCATTTTGCCTCTCTGCTTTAAGATTCTGCCTGAAACTGAGGTGCCTCTATTGTACTGTTTGGCTGTCACACTGATTTATGTTACCTAGTTTCCCATGCCAGCTGGAAATGTTTTTAGCTTCTGTGTCTGCGTGAGTGTGTGTTCTTGCATGCCTGGAAGTCTGCGTGAATGTGTGTTCTTGCATGCCTGAAATTCTGTGTGAGTGTGTGTTCTTGCATGCCTGGAAGTCATACTGACCTCTGGTGAACCCTACTGGGGATGTTTTTCAGAGAGGTGGCTTGATAAATCCTGCCTCTGCATCCCAGCCCTGGTATTCCTTTCGAAGTCTCGCATCCAAGTACTTGCCAGATAACACGATAACATGGGGCTCCTCCCTTGGGAAAGAAGGGGAGAGAGGTATAGCTTTCTTTACCAGGCTCTCAGCCAAGCCTCTCTTCCTTCTGTTGGCTGAGGCTCCTCCCCCTCAAAATCTGTTGAGTTTGGGCTTGCCGGGGCTATTCAGCTCAGGGCATGGTTTTAGCTTTTGATGCCTTTTTAAAGTGTTGATGCTCCTGATTATTCTTAGGTCCTATCCATTTTGTTGCCTTTAGTATATGAACACTTTGGCTGCCTGATGAAATTCTGATCATTTTTTGATGGTCTACCCCCCTGTTTTAAGAACATTAAAACATAAGAGAAGCCATGTTGGATCAGGCCAGTGGCCTATTCAGTCCAACACTCTGTGGCCAAAAAAATTCAGGCGCCATCAGGAGGTTGGCAACTTCACCTACATCTCTGCACAGCTTGCTGCTTCCGCAGTGGCACACCTGCCATTCTGGGTTTTTGAAATCATGGATGCCATCCACACAAGGAGGAGAGAGGGAAAATGCGTGCTGGCCACTTTCCAAGACAAACAGCCAAACATCTGTACATACACTGGGCAACAGAATGTGGAAATTTCTGCTTCACCTGTCCAGGGATTACAGAGATTTTACAAGAGGGGGCAGTTATCTCCTTTCTACAGACATATCTCCTTTGCTACAGACATAAACTTTAATGATCCTCTCTCCTCAAGGAACTCAGAGAGTCTGTGAGGAGAAAACCTTCCAAGCAGAATTCTCAGCAGTCTCGTTAAACTACAACTCCCATAATTCATTGAGGGAGCATTGACAGTTAACTTAGGTTTTCTTTTTTTCCTTCTGAGGCTGTTCCCATTCTAAGCCTCCCTCTGATTCTCTCTGGAACCGAAATCACCACCATTCCTTTAAGTCTTCTTCACCTCTCCGGACAGCTAATACCAATGGTAAGAGCAATGTCAGCAAGTCATGTATGTAGGGTTGCCAATTCTAGGTTGGGAAATACCTGGAGATTTGGGGGGTGGAGCCAGAGGGTGGGGTTTGTGAATGGAAGGGGTCTTCAGTGGAGAATAACGCCATGGAGTCCGCCTTCCAGTGCAGCCATTTTCTCCAGGTGATCAGACCTCTCTTACCTGGAGAATCCCAGGCGATCTCCAGACACCACCTGGAGTTTAGAAAAACAGGACCCACGGAGTAAGTAGATACAGAGTAACTCCAAAACCTCACGGTGCTCAATGTATTGTTGTTAATTTCTTATGTAATAAATATTTTAATACCAAATTGCTTCACTATTCTGTTTCTTGTGTACTATTTTATAACAAATATAACAATACAAAAATACAAAATTTATAAATCTCTTGTAACAGTATTCTCTGTCTACTCAATGTACGTTGCAACAGTCCAGTCATTCACAAGTTTGGCAACCCAGGGTACACAGCTTTGATAAAAAGATGACAAATGACGTTTTCTGAAACCTGTCCCTATTATTATTATTATTTTTAAGGTAAAGGTAGTCCCCCGTGCAAGCACCAGTGGTTTTCGACTCTGGGGTGACGTTACATCATGACGTTTTTACAGCAGACTTTTTACGGGGTGGTTTGCCGTTGCCTTCCCCAGTCATCTACACTTTCCCCCCAACAAGCTGGGGACTCATTTTACCGACCTCGGAAGAATGGAAGGCTGAGTCAACCTCGAGCCGACTACTTGAACCCAGCTTCCGCTGAGATCGAACTCAGGTCGTGAGCAGAGAGTTCGGACTGCAGTACTGCAGCTTTACCACTTTGCGCCACAGGGCTCCGGGTCCCCATTATACCTCCTCCAATTTTCTATGCCCTGTAGAAGCTCAATAGCTTCACTTTAGTGAAGACTTCTTCCCCTTGAATCAGTGGTGAATTTTGTTTCCTTGAGAGAGTGTTCTTGCATGGCTTTAAATTCTGAAACTCTGCTAATGTCTTTCTGCTTCCAGGCATTCAGCCACAGCAATTTCCAGATCAGTAGACATGTCCCGGGTAAACTTCATGAACTGTCCTTGCTGGGACCCTTGGAAGATAGGATGTAAAAGACTTAAAAAGGCCAAACCAGGGACGCTGGCTCAGATGACAAAGTAAGTTTGGTGTACTGGTTTAAGTGCGCGGACTCTTACCTGGGAGAATCGGGTTTGATTCCCCACTCCTCCACTTGCAACTGCTGGAATGGCCTTGGGTCAGCCATAGCTCTGGCAGAGGTTGTCCTTGAAAGGGCAGCTTCTGGGAGAACTCTCTTAGCCCCACCCACCTCACAAGGTGTCTGTTGTGTGTGTATGGGAGGAGAAGGTAGAGGAGATTGTGATCACTCTGAGACTCTGAGATTCAGAGTATAGGGCAGGATATAAATCCAATATCTTCTTCTTCTAAATGGAAATTATTTTGGGGGAATATTTGGGAGGGAAAGCGCTAAGAATGCTTTCTAATGTGTTACAGACTTGTGATATAGAATGACAATTTAGTACTTGTAAGGGGTAAGCTTTTTGTTAGTTTATGTGCCACTTTCCAGCATCGAGGTGACTTAAAACAAGAAAATATCTAAAAACAAAACAGCCAAGCCAATCAGAGAAACATCCAATTAAGATGGTAGTGGAAAGTACTGTGAAATAGTAGCAATAGCTAGTGTTGCCTGGTCTGACTCAAGAAATATCTAGGGACTTTGGGGGTGGAGCCAGGAGACGTTGGGGGTGGAGCCAGGAGACTTTGGGAGTGGAGCCAGGAGCATGGGTGTGACAAGCATGACTGAACTCCAAAGGGAGTTCTGGACATCATGTTTAAAGGGACCACATGCCTTTTAAATGCCTTCCCTTCATTTTGAAATAGTGGAAGATAGGGGCACCTTCTATGGGGGCTCAAAGAATTTTGGGGCTCAAAAAAACCCCTGGCTGAATCTTATTGAAACTTGGGGGGGTGTTTTGAGGAGAGGCACTGGATGTTATGCTTAAAATTTGGCGCCTCAACCTCAAAAAACATCCCCCGCCTTCCCGAGCCCCAGATACCCACAGATCGATTCTCCATTATACCCTATGGGAACAGGTCTCCATAGGGAGTGCCCAGCAGGCATGGCCCCTACACCGCTTTTTGAGTGGGGGTACGATTTTTTAGTTTTGCCCCCCTTCAAAAAAATAGGTTGATCTGACCCTGCATATATAATTAAAGACTCAGACATTTCCCCCAGAAAATTTAAAGCGGTACAAAAGAGGCCTTGTCCCTTTGGTCATCTCTGGCAGTGTTTTGGGTTGTTCAGCTGGAGGAACAAATGGACACCATGAAACCAGTTTTGGATGCTCTTAGGCTCTATCGTCCTTCTTCAGTGGTAGTAGTCTAGGGTTACTAGTTTTAGGTTGGGAAATTCCTGGAGATTTTGGAGGTGGAGCCTGAAGAGGGCAGGCTTTAGGGAGGGGAGGGGCTTCAGCAGGGTATAAAGCCATAGGCTCCACCCTTCAGAGCAGCCATTCCCACCCCCACCCCCCGAGGAACTGATCTTGGTCATCTGGAAATCAACTTAACCTCAGGAAGATATCCAGGTTCCATCTGGAGGTTGGCGACCCTAGTGGTTGGCCCATGACAGGCTGTTATGCAGACTCAAGAACAGGCAAAAAACATTGTAGACCTGTTGATAAACAACATATTTCTAAACAACCTTCTTCTAATAGGTCATATCCAGTCAGTGCAGGAGTGAAAGACCAACTGAAGTCTCGGAGTTCTCTAAAATTTCCAGGTCCACCTGCGTAAGTGTTTCTACAGATGCAGAAAAACTTTATATTGCCTTGTCTCTTTTTTGTGCGTTTATGGTAGCTTTGTGCTGAAACATACCAAACTTCCCACACCTCATCTGCACGGGCCTGCAACAGCCTCTCTCTTCATGTGGTATCACAGCTTTTTTTTTTGTAGCAGGCACTCCTTTGCGTATTAGGCCACACACCCCAGATGTAGCCAATCCTCCTGCAGCTTACAGTAGGCCCTGTACTAAGAGTCCTGTAAGCTCTTGGAGGATTGGCTACATCAGAGGGGTGTGGCCTAATATGCAAAAGAGTGCCTGATGTAGCCCCTGATGTAGCCAATTCTCTTGGAGCTTACAGGGCTCTTCGTACGAGGCCTACCGTAAGCTCCAGGAGGATTGGCTACATCAGGGGATATGCAAAGGAGATCCTGCTACAAAGAAAGCTCTGATCACAATAGTCAATCCATCCTCATAAAATAGGGAATTTTCTATATTGTCCCAGTTATTTTTGTCTTCACACTAAGAGGGCTTTCCTTGAGCGGAAATACACAAGAACGCAGTCCTGGCTGGCTTGGTGTCTGGGGTGTGTGGCCTAATATGCAAATTAGTTAATATTGGGCTTTTTCTACAAAAAAAATGGCCGATGTGAAACAATGGTGATGTCAGGAAGTGTGGCCTAATATGCAAATGAGTTCCTGCTGGGCTTTTCCCCTACTAAAAAAACTCTGAGTAACATCATGTCAACACAATATACTTTTCAATAAACTTGGCGTGCTGAGACGATCCATGACTTAAATGCTAGTCTTTTAAAAGATACATTTTGATAATTATGAAAAGGCTTAATGTTTTTCACACAATTAACAATTCAGTCACGGTATTATGTAATTAGTCCACAGGAATGAACCAAAGAAATGCACATAAAGGCTCTCTCCAATAGTATTCTATTAATATTCTAATCATGACAGGCACAAACAAAATTCATTCCATAATAATTCCAAGGTTGTCAGTGCTGTTATTTCAAAACCTGTAAAGATAGTTGTTGTGACTAGATGTCCGAAGCTCTCAGCGCTCCCGTTTCAGAGGCAAACAAAAGCAGTTACAGCAACTGACAGTCTGTGTCCGCATAACATTTTGAAAGACTTTTTATAATTATCAAAATCAGGCCTCAGATTCAGCAGGAGCTCACAGGAGCACAGCTCCTGAACCTTTCTGAGAGTTCGCCCTCCTCCTCCCCACTTACCTACCTTCTCCATTGAATAGTAGGTGCAACTGCATATAGGGTTCCAAGGCCCCGGTCTGGGCTGAGGTACCCCGCCCTGGAAGTTCTCAACCCACCAGCCCCCATTGGGTCGGCGGGGGGAACCTCCCCGGACGTCATTGGCGCGATGATGTCACCCAGAAGTGATGTCATCGCGCCGATGACATCATGTGGCGGGATGATGTCACTTCCAGGTGATGTCATCGCGGCACACGCAAAGGTCCCTCGCCGGGGAGCAGAGGGAACTTGGCAACCCTAGCTGCATAACAATCCCTGGATTAGGAGAGCGGGCAGCCAGCCAGCCACCAAAGGCTTTGCCACACCCCCAGCAGCCCTCATTAACCCCTGGAGAAGCCCACACCACCCTTTCTGCACTTCTTATGTGATTTTGGGCGGTGGGTGGCTTGCAGGCCTTTTGACTGAGGGGCAGCCCAGGAGAGCCCCAGGCATGTGAAGCCTGCTTGGGCTGGTTGGATCTCTAGGCAGCCCAAGCAGGCCTCACTCACCCGGGGCTCTCCTTTCTTCAATCAAGTTCCTTTTGGTTGGGGGGGGGCGGCATATGCTAATGAGTTGCGCTAATGAGCTCCAACACTTATTTTTCTACAAAACGACCCCTGATCAAAATATATCTTTAAAAAGACTAGAGCAGGGATGTCAAACTAATTTCTTTTGAGGGCCAGATCTGACATCAATGAGACCTTGTCAGGCCGGGCTATGTGTGTCATAAAATGTAATGCCAGGAAGTAGAGATACAAACTTTATAAAAGACACAGCCAAAGACAATTAAAGATTTTTTAAAAGATGAGTTTGACACACCTGCTTTAGCTCTGAGGCAGTTCTTCTCTCTTCCAGAACGAAGTTTGTTCCCAGATCATCTAAAATACTGTTACGGAGCAGGGAGCCTCAAGATGTGAGTAGAACAGAGAGCTCGTAGGGTTGGTTACAATTTCTATCATTTAGAATATGAAAAGTGTTCTGTCAGTTTTCAAGCCTTCGTTGTCACGGCCACCTTTTCCTTAATTTAGAAAATACCTCTTTTCCCTTCCTTGACCCAACTGCCATTAGCCCAAGACATCATACTGCTTCATCATACAGCAGCTTGGAAGAAGGAGGACTTATGCCTAGGAAATGTTGTGACAGAAAAGGTTACACCCCTCCTGCCTCGCTGTCATGGCTGCCCTTGACTGCTTTTGAATAACAGTAGAAGGTCCAGTTTTGGAGAGTACCTAATCGTTGGGTTTTCAAATCTAGTATCCTGGTGTTTAGTTGCTTTGGGGTGTTTTTACATTCAGTTTTGATCCAGAGTTATTGAGTATTCCAATCGCCTGCCACTGTCCCGCTTTAATTATTTCCTTTTTACATTTGTGGATTTGCTGCGCTCGTTTTGCGGAGCTAAACTTCTGTATTGCAGCTCATGCACAGACAGACTGCTGATGTCAGTTACAGGAACTGCAGATATATGGTTCTGAGATGTCACATTTTATCCTGAAGCCTGATTGCTACATTCTGCAATCAGAATGTTCACAGTTTCCTTATTACTCTATGATGTGGATTATTGTGAGCAAAAATTAAAGTTTGTGAGATGAGCTGTGATCAGGGCAGCCGGAATACCATTGCTTAGTACAGGGATGTATACAATTGCTTAGAAATCATCACCATACAAATGTAAATTGAGGCAAGCAATGAGATGTAAAAATTTCAAGTGCTGTCAATTCTCATGCAAATTGGTGGCACCTTGTGGCTTTTGAAGGGACAGGGAGTGGGGTCTGAAAATACAGAGGGAAACTTCTACAACCGTTCATTTGATATGCCTCTTGAAAAATGTCCAGATCAAAACTAGTTTCAAGAAAAAAACGAGGCAACAGCAGAGTTGACACCCATTTTGCCTAAACAAATGTAGATGTTTCAGGAAGCAATGATGCAAGACAGTTGTGAGCACATTCTGTAGTGTAAAAGCTGAGTTTCCAATGCAGAGACCGAGAGCAACAAACTGTCAGTGTAAAAACACCCTTTGTTTTCACCCCCAGATCTCCAAGGACTTTTCAGAGCTTTCTCCTGACTTTCTTTTGTCTCATGCAAAAGGGAGACATTTTTTCACCCTGAGGGAGGAGTCCTCTGATACGAAAAGGCCTGCTGACACATCCTTTTCCAAACCCATTTTGCCCAGGTAATCTTATAAAATGGCTGAGAATGTCGATATGTCTGCCAACAACATTGTGTGGGGTATATAACTTAGTGGAGGATAGCAGACCCAATGGGATGATGTGATGGCGGCCACGTGAGGTGAGGAGATTTGAAAGGGAACACCTTTCCTGCCTATGTGGCTGCAAATCAGCTTTGACTGTGATCTTGTGGAAAAGATTGTAGCAAATTAAGTTTGGGAACAAACACGGGGAAGCAGGAGAAATCCCAGAAGGGGCAGCATTGTGTAGTGTAGATGGTCTAAAACACTTGCTCCAGTATGGTCACCAAACTTGAGCAAATGCTCCATGTGGCAGTCACACAATTCTATCACATCGGCAGTCACACAATTATATCACACATTGGCAGTCGCATAATTATATCACATCATCCTACTGCAGAGCCATAAAAATACATTTCAAAACCCATCAGTTTAGACTAGCCTTTGGCTCCAGGGCCAAAGGAATGTGTTATCTAGGAAGTATGCAAGAGTCTCCCAGTCTTTCTTTCTTTTTTTAAAATGAAAAGCAGCTGTGGGAAGCCAGGATTCAGAGTGGTCAGAACAATAGGGCCTCTTTCCCTTCCAGCTATTTGACCACTCAAAGTTGCCTGTTGTGTCCTATTTTTTTCCATCTTTACGGGCAAAACCCACTGATACGCTCACCTTTTAGAGATTTCGATGCAATACACTCCCTCCCTGGCTGCTTTTCTCTTGTGGAATAATGTCTGGAAACCATTAGATGTGTCTCTCATGTAATATTTGGCTATCTGAAAAGCAAAGACATATTAGTGATATTTTAATATCATGACAGAACAACCAGATTCTGCTTTGCTGAGTGGCTTCTGTTTTTTGGTTCTGTATTTTTCCTCCTCCCCAATGGGACTGATTACATTCAATAAATAAGAGTTATTCGATAACAGGGATCTTATTCAAGAAATATAACAGCTCTAGATGTTTGATCATTGTGATCAGATGGCATTCTTACGGATCTGATGCTATCCTCATGGCAGGAATTCTCCCAATAATTCTTCAGCAACCCGGAGACCCAATTCAGGGTATCATGTTATGTGGTGTATCCCTGGCTGAGGGTCACACACCCTGCCTGTTGTATGTGATAAATGTAGACAAGTGTCAACAGATTTTGCAAACTTCGCGAAAAAGTTAAAGCTGTTTTACAATGTGAATGTGTTTTATGGCCCGAAACGATTCCATAATCATCCTTTCTCTCTTTCTTTCTTTTAAACCCCCCCAATAGCACACCACCCAAGCTGCAGACGTAAGTAATATTTCCTACCCACCTCTCTGGCAATTTTCTGGAGTACAATCAAAACGATTACTTCTGTCTTCACTCTTTTCCTCCAACACTTCCCACAGTACTGTAGGGTAATTCTTTCTTCTGGGATACTGTTTTGACTAGACTAGACTTTATAACCCCAGGCATAACCCCTGTTACTGTGGCCAAAGAGAATTGTTGCCCTGAGGTAAACCTGAGGTGCGCATGATTCAGTTTGGTCTGTTCCAATGGCTAACAAGTTCAGGCCATGCACATGCAGACAGATGCCCCGAGCAAGGGGGACCATGTTTAATTTTAAATGACTCTCTTCTTTTTTCTCCTCAGCAATGTGTTTATCTTATTTATTTGACATATTTGATGCCTGCTTTCCAGCCATGTTATAGGGTCCCCCAAAGCAGCAGCTAATCAAAGTCATTAAGAGAAATTTAAAAACACACACACACACACACGTGTATGTGTGTGTGTGTGGGGGGGGGAACGAGTCAATGGGGGAATGCCAAACAAAACAACAAAACTGGCGGGAGACCATGATAAAGGGGGCCAGACAGATCTCCCAGGGGTTGTAGGTGGTTGTGTTTCTTCTAGCAGTTTCCCCTTTTCAATCACTCTACTAGGCAGTAAATGGACTTGCCAGCCTCCAGCTGACCTCTAGATTAGAGACATTTGTTCCCCTGGAGAAAATGACTGCTTTGGAATGTAGACTCTATGGCTTTATACCCTGCTGAGTTCCCTCACCTTCCAAACCCTGCCCACCCCTAAATCATTAGGAATTTCCCAACCCAAAGTTGGCATCCCTAAACCGAAGACTGGCAGAAACCAGAATCCAGAAGAGACCTTTGGTGGTAATTCCTTATTTGCTCACTCTTTTTGATCCTTCTGACACGGTACGATCGGCATCACGATGCAACATTTCATTTCTTCTTGCAGGGAAGACATCGTCGCTGACTTAGTGGAACAGATTTCAGAGCTCACAGGCATTATGGAGCAGTTGTGCCGAGATCATGAAACGACCCACAAGCAGGTGAGTCCCTTCAACGTAAGAGTTGCCAAGTCTGACTCAGGAAATATCTGGGGACTTCGAGGATGGAACCAGGAGACTTTGGAGGTGGAGCCAGGAGCAAGGGTGTGACAAGCATGATTGAACTCTGAACAGAGTTCTAGCCATCATATTTGAATTACCTTCCCTTCTTTGGAAATAATGGAGGACGGGGGCACCTTCTTTGGGGGCTCATAGAATTGGACCCTCAGTCAATCTTTTTGAAATGGTGTGGGGGGGGGGGTAGGGAGTTAGGAGAGGAACCAGATGCTATGCTCTCTACCTCTACCTAAAACCTCTACCTAAAAACAATCCTCCTCAGAGCCCCAGATATCAACAGATCTCTGTTATGCCCTATGGGGACTGATCTCCATAGGGTATAATGGAGTGCCCAGCAGATATTTCCTCCTCCCTCCAATTTCCTGAAGTGTGGGGTGGGCCTCCAAACCAGGGGATCCCCTGCCCCCAACTGGGGACTGGCAACCCTGTCCTGGTCAAGGGAACGTATGTTTTGAGGGAAGCTGTGCTTTCAAAATCTCTTTCAAAAAGAGAATGCTTTTTTTTTTAAACAAAGGCAGGGTCTCCTAAAGATAAATGTAAAGAACTGGAGTTAAAACTGCTATGGTGAACTCCTCCATATCAGAAAGAGCCTCTACATGGAGTGAAGCATTCTGGAAACATGCTGTAAAGAGCACTCATGGTATGCAGGGCTTTTTTTTTTTTGCAGCAGGAACTCCTTTGCATATTAGGCCACACACCCCTGATGTAGCCAATCCTCCTGGAGCTTTCAGTAGGCCCTGAAGTAAGAGGATTGGCTATATCAAGTGGGTGTGGTCTAATATGCAAAGGAGTTCCTGTCACACAAAAAAGCCCTGATGGAATGATTTGGTACATTTGAAGTCAGAGGAGTTGTCTTTTTATTTCCCCAGCTGGAGAACGAGATGGAAGAAAAATGCAACGAACTGCATAAGGAACATGAAAGTAAAGTCAGGTACCTTGTTGTGCAGGTTGATTCTTCTTATAGCCTTTATAGGTTGATTCTTCTTATAGCCTTTATCCAAACGTATTTCTAAGGCCTCCCCAGCCCCGCAGGCTCCAGGTGAATGACAAGTAATGGCTGTCTATCTCAGAAGGGTTTGAGACTTCTCGCCCAATTCTGTATATGTTTACTCACCAGTAAGACCAAATGTTCGATGGAACTGACTCCCACTCCAAAGGATTCAGAGGACGCATAGAACTGCCTCTCCTGAACTTTGTGAAGCCTGTGGACACTTTTTGAACTTTGAGAAAGGGGTCGTGGCTACCACAGAGGTGGGGAGATTCCAAGTACGGCTACCAGCTCCAGGTCGGAAAACACCTGGAGATTTTAGGGGTGGAGAGAAGGGCTTCAGAGGGGTATAATGCCATAGAGTCCACCTTTCCAGAGCAGCCATTTTCTCCAGATGAACTGATCTCTGTTGTGTGGAGATTAGCTGTAATCTCAGGAGATCTCCAGCCTCCACATGGAAGTTGGCAACCTGAGATCCATCATCCTACAACTGAGGCACCCACATCCAAATGGGTGGTTTCAGTCTCCAAATAAAAGAGGGTTTTTTCTCCTTGCAGAGCCGCAGGGAAAGGTTTACAAAATTTATGGGGGGGGGGGGGAATCTTCCTCCCTGCCTCTCTCTTTCTCACAAAAACACATGAATTAATTAAGAAATTCAGGGATGGGAATAAGAATTAATGAATTGACCTGAGAAATAGAAGCCGTTTCGAAGAGGAGTTATGAATAATCTCCATGGAGAATTGCCCTGGAAAACATGTTGTTTTATCAGTTGCATTTTCAGGATGTTTTGTGGTTTGTTTGTTTTTTAATTGCCACAAATTTGGTCTGGGAACAAATAGACAAATAGTGCAGAAAACACTGGGATGCTGCAAACTTGTAATGTTGTAATTTCAAATGAACCGATTGCATTCTTTCTGGGCAAAATACCTACTGGAATTGAAAGCAAAAAAAGAAAAGAAAAAAGCAGAAATCAGAGCTGTCTCCACATTGGAACAATGCTACTCGAGAGCCAGTTTGGTGTAGTGGTGAAGTGCACAGACACTTATCTGGGAGAACCGGGTTTGATTCTCCACTTGCAGCTGCTGGAATGGCCTTGGGTCAGCCATAGGTCTCACAGGAGTTGTCCTTGAAAGGGCAGCTTCTGGGAGAGCTCTCTCAGCCCCACCGACCTCACAGGGTGTCTGTTGTGGGGGAGGAAGATAAAGAAGATTGTGAGCCTTTCTGAGACTGAGGTTCAGAGTGAAGGGTGGGATGTGAATCCAATGTCGTCTTCTTCTTACTTGCTATGTTACTGATCCTTTGAAGGGGGTGGTTTTATATTTCAAGGCTTTTGCTCTCCGCCTGTCAAAACTGCACAATGCCTGGGAAATCCTCAATGTTTTGGGTGGTATTCACAAATAAAGCACAAATAGGGAACTAACTGCAACCACATAGGGAGATAGCATTATCACTGATGATGTGCCTACAACGAATTGTACCTGGCGGAACACTGACCGCCAAGGCCTTATTGAGACTCCTCGTCTTGTACGTTGTCTTTGCAGGCAGATTGAAACACTTCATAAAGCAGAAATTGAAAGTTTGGAGGAACAGTACAAGAAAGAGCTGCGGATGGAGAGGGCAACCGCGCAAGAGAAGATGAGTATGACTTGGGGCCCAAATGGACATTACATCTGCATGAACCATCCACCCACCCTCATGATCTTTTATATTCATCTCTCTCCCCCTCCCTCTCTCCCTCCCTCCCTCTCTCTCTTTCCCTCCCTCCCTCTCCCTCCCTCTCTCCCTCTCTCCCTCCCTCTCCCTCCCTCTCTCTCCCTCCCTCTCCCTCCCTCTCTCACCCCCTCCCTCTCTCCCTCCCTCTCCCTCTCTCCCTCCCTCCCTCTCCCTCTCTCTCCTCCCCTCTCCCCCTCTCCCCCTCTTCCTCCCTCTCTCTCCCCCTCCCTCTCTCCCTCCCTCTCTCTCCCTCCTTCTCCCCCTCCCTCTCCCCCCTCTATCCCTCTCCCTGTGTGTGTGTGTGTGTGTGTGCGCGTACGCGTGCTGGAGGGAGTCAAATGGAACCAGAGAAGCTGCGGATGTCCAGGGTGTTCAGCAGTTTCCCACCCTTTCTGCACTTCAGAGCTGAACAAAGTTTGATTCTAGTATAGGCTTTTGTGCACATGCAGGGCCAGCCCTGCCACTAGGCAAACTAGGCACCAGCCTTCTGCCTCATTCTGCCTCAGCGGAGCACTGTTTTTTAAGTTGATAATTTTTATGGCCCGCAAATGATGTTATAAATATCCATATGGCCCTTGGCAGAAAAAAGGTTCCCCACCCGTGAACTAGGGCTATCCCTGTGTGCATGCTCACTTAAGAAGTACATGCTCACTTAAGAAGCGTGTGTACACATTAAAGTCTATACCTTGAATTCATTGCTGTTTGGCCACCATTCAGTGACAGGGTCCTTTGAGACTAAACCTTCCCATTCCAGAGTATAGGGATTTAATGGGATTTTTAACCCATTCCCTGCAACATCATTTTTCGGCTGAAAAATGCCACCCTTGCACTCAGCTAAATTTAAGAACGTAAGAGAAACCATGTTGGATCAGGCCAGTGGCCTATCCAGTCTAACACTCTGTGTCACATGGTGACCCAAACCCAGGTGCCATCAGGAGGTTCCAGCAGGGCGATAATGCTAGAAGCCCTCCCATTGTTGCCCCCCAAGCACCAAGAATACAGAGCATCACTGCCCCAGACAGAGTGTTCCCTCTATATTTATTTATTTATTTATTCATTCATTCATTCATTCATTCATTCATTCATTCATTCATTCATTTATTTATTTCTATCCCGCCCTTCCCAACAAGTGGCTCAGGGCGGCTCACAGAACAGAGTTCCACATAAATACAGTTTAAGCATAAAACAGTTAAAATAATTAATACATTTAAAATTTTAAAACATTTAAAGCATTTAAACCATTTAAATATCTTGTAACTAATAGCCACTGATGGACCTCTGCTCTTCAGAATATGAGAAGCCATGTTGGATCAGTCTAGTGGCTCATCCAGTTCAACACTCTGTGTCACACAGTGGCCAAAAAAATCCAGGTGCCATCAGGACGCCTATCGGTGGGGCCTGGACAATAGAAGCCCTCCCACTGTTTCCCCCCACCCCCAATCACCAAGAATACAGAACATCATTGCCCCAGACAAAGTGTTCCCTCTATATCTTGTGGCTAATAGCCACTGAATGGACCTTTGCTCTTCAGAACATAAGGGAAGCCATGTTTGCTCTTCAGAACATAAGGGAAGCCATCAGGCCAGTGACCCATCCAGTCTAACACTCTGTGTCACACAGTGACCCAAACCCAGGTGCCATCAAGAGGTCCACCAGCTGTATTGGGGAAGGGGGAAAACCATGTTGGTCTGGTATAAACTCTGTTGGTCTTGAAGGTACCACTGGACTCAAACATTGTTCTGCTGCTTCAGACCAGCACAGCTCCCCACCTAAATCTGATAAATTCAATTCAAATTCAGTTCAATTCAAATTCAGAGTTGGTGCTGATTTACAAGGGGTTCCCTACTGATGACTGTCCAGCTGTTTTTTGCCATCCTTCAGATAATCAAATGGGAAAGGGCAGGGCTTTTTTTGGTAGCAGGAACTGCTTTGCATATTAGGCCACACACCTGTGATGTAGCCAATCCTCCTGGAGCTTACAGTAGGCCCTGTACGAAGAGATCTGTAAACGCTCAAAAAATGGCTACATCAGGGGGTGTGGCCTAATATGCAAAGGAGTTCCTGCTAAAAATAAAACCCTGGAAAAGAGAAGGTTTAATAGAATGTAAAAAGATGGAGCGTGTGACATATTTAACCCTTCTCTTTGTTTTCTCAGGTGGCATGCAGAAGGAATACAAGTATCTGAAGAATGCATTCCGCGTGTACCAGGTAAGATTTAAATTACTTCTTCCCCAAACATGTCTAATGCAATCCTTGCCTCCTTCTTTGAACTGTATTCAGGGCTGAAGCAGAAAAGCTGAGAAATTCCATGGTCAAATCAGTTTTTAAACTTTAAAGTCTAATTTTTATTGGAGCAATGACAGTGGAGGAATGCCAGGGTTTAACCCTTTTCCCAGTAGAGACCCTCCTACTTATCCCATAGTTCTTTGAAGCCGTGAGATGAATACTAGTTTTGAATCTAAGGAGTAGTTTGGAATGTGAAAACATCAGGTTAGATCCAGCCAACTTTCTCACTCCATCAAACGCAGTTCCCATTTTTACTACAGCCCCACCTCACATCCCTTTTGTCCATGCAGAACCCACAATTAGGGTTGGAACCTGGACTTTTTTGTAGCAGGAGCTCCTTTGCATATTAGGCCACACCCTCTGATGTAGCCAATCTTCCAAGAGCTTACAGGGCTCTTGGTACAGTGTCTACTGTAAGCTCCAGAAGGACTGGCTACATCAGGGGGGTATGGCCTAATATGCAAAGGAGTTCCTGCTACAAAAAAAACCCCTAGTTGGAAGACAAATGCTGGCAACTGGTAGGAGAGGCTAGGGGGTGAAGACAACATAATTAGCATCATGCCAACGCTACAAAAATCAGTTCTGGCACAAACCTGGAAGTCACATCACCACACCAAGACAGTGTTCTAGGATTCACCTGAAACTCTATGTTTTACCACAGTTTTGGGTGATTCCTAGAGCATCACTTTGATGCGGTTTGCACCAGAAGCTATGTTGTGACATCAGCTTAATACCAGTCTCTCCCCTACTTTGCTCCTGCTGCTCCATGGAAAAGCAGCAAGGACCAGGAGGGGAGGTCACCCACCAAAGCAAGAGACCCCCTCCCTTTTTGGTGATTAATGATTATAGCCCCTTCCTCCCCATTTTCAGCATTAGAAAAGCTGGTTAGATCCAACCAAGGCTTTTTTTTGAGCAGGAACACAGTTCCAGCTGTCTTGGGGTCAGGGTGTGTGGCCTAATATGCAAATGAGTTCCTGCTGGACTTTTCCTACAAAAATGCCCTGTATGAAATAACGGCGATGTCAGGAGGTGTTGCCTAATATGCAGATGAGTTCCTGCTGGACCTTTTTCTACAAAAAAGCCCTGCATGAAATAATGGTGATGTCAGGAGGTGTGGCCTAATATGCAAATAAGTTCCTGCTGGACCCTTTTCTGCAAAAAAAGCCCTGCATGAAATAATGGTGATGTCAGGAGGTGTGGCCTAATATGCAAATAAGTTCCTGCTCGGCTTTTTCTACAAAAAAAAGCCCTGGATCCAACTCATTGTTTTAGAGGAGGGGGAGTTAAAACACCTCATTCCCAAACTTATTATTATTAACTGTATACAAATGAATTGAAATGTACAAGCAGAATTGGAATAACTTTTAAATGTAACATCTTGAATATAAATGTATAAAAAAGTAGATTCTGAGAAACATGTTTTTTCATATTATGAGATATGTAATAGATTTTCCTTCTGTACTTTGATATATTTCCTGTTGAAAGTAATATCAAGTATGCAGAAGAGGCGAAAATATGTACTACTGAATATATAGTAATGATTCAAATAATGTAGCTGCAAAACAGATTGGTCATGAAATTTGAAATTTAAAATGTTGAATATAAATGTACCCCAACGGAAGTAAGAATCATTGTACTTTATAGATACTATCTTAAAAATTATATTGAAGGGCGTGTTGGGGAGAAATATCTTATGTTTTATACACTTTGTTATATATAATCATCTGTGATATACACAATTATGTTATTTAACTCATTTTTTTCTTTCTGTATCCCCTTATTATTTGTTTTCTTAATCTTTCTCTCTCATCTATCCAGGGCTTTTTTTTGTAGCAGAAGCTCCTTTGCATATTAGGCCACACACCCCTGATGTAGCCAATCCTCCTGGAGCTTACAGTAGGCCCTGCACTAAGAGGCCTGTAAGCTCTTGGAGGATTGGCTACATTAGGGGTGTGTGGCCTAATATGCAAAGGAGTTCCTGCTACAAAAAAAGAAAAAGCCCTGTATCTATCTAGCAATGCCCCATCCCTATCACTGGTGCCTCAACCAAAATTGGAGCCCCTCCCATTTAGCGATTCTGAGAACAATTTTAAGCAGGCCTATTCAGAATTCTACTTAGATCTGTTCCATGGAACTTACTTCCCAGGAAAGCATTTGTGGGCTGGTACTCATGTACCACACCTTGTTTGTCCTTACTCATTCCCGCCCCCGCCAAAGATTCGTCAGTCTTACTGGGACCCCGACTCAGGTGTAATCACAATTTTCTTTAGGAAACGGTCCATCTAATAGAGATGAAACTGCACTGAAGAGTCTTCCTGTTCCTCCTAGGGTGTCGTCAGACATTACACTAAAAGCGGATCCATCACGCTCCGATTTGACATTCTTTGTTTCTTGACATTCTTTGTTTCTTGAAATGATGTAGGATGACAGATGCTAATGGCATGGGGTTTTTCTCCAGTTTACTTGGCCCCACATTTTAAGTAAAAGTGGGGTATGGATTTCGCACAGTACATCTTTGGTAATCGTTCAGATTCCTTTCTCATCTTGTAGGACAGCATTTCTGATGAAATGGAAGAAAAGTGGTTGAGAAGGCAAGCCGAATGGAAGAAAAGCGAGAGGACTGAGCGAGAGAAGGCACTGTTACAGCAGAGTGAGTCTTTATCTGAGCCCAATTTATTGAAATTGCCAATTTGCCAGCATTTCTTCCCTGTCGCCCTGCGCCTAGTGCTATTATCAACTTAAAAAGGTTTTCTCATTTATTAGAATTTCTGATTGCTCTAACAGTACTCCTTAACATTTCAGCTCACCACAGGCCTCTCCGATAAATGCATTCAGAATGGACATGTGTTTGGATGCCTTAAACAGGATACAAACAACACAAAGCAGAGCGGGTGCCCTGTGAGCACCCTGAATGGGCACCCTGTACACCTGCCCGCAAGCGGCAAATTCACGGCTTGCGAGGCAGGTGTGCGCAGTGCCACTCTTTCCAAGCGGGGGCCATGGATGACTGTTGGTGCGAGGGTTCGCCCAGCTTGCCAGCATTGGAGAAGGGGAAATCAGGAGACCCTCTGCTCCCCCCCCCCCGGGGATTGGCATCCCTTGAGCTTTCTGGTTGTTGGCTGTTTTGTTTTTGTTCAAGCAGAGAGCAGGAAAGGCCCTGGTCTTGTTCTAGTAAATCTTTCGGTCCTTCTGCCATGGTGTGCTTGTGGAACTATTACAGTGGCCATTGGTCACTGATCCTCTTACACTGAACAAACACACACAGAAGTGTGGTGAACCGGTGTGGTGTGAACATGAACATATGAACATATGAAGCTGCCTTATGCCGAATCAGACCCTTGGTCCATCAAAGTCAGTATTGTCTTCTCAGACTGGCAGAGGCTCTCCAGAGTCTCAAGCTGAGGTTTTTCACACCTATTTGCCTGGAACCTTTTTTGGAGATGCCAGGGATTGAACCTGGGACCTTCTGCTTTTGAGATGCTCTACCACTGAGCCACCGTCCCACCGTGTAGTGGTGAAGAGTGTCAGTCCAGTATCTAGAAGATCCAGGTTCAATTCCCTACTTATGCCAGGAAAGTTCACTGGTTGACCTCTAAGCTGGTGGATTCTTGTGAGAAAAAATTCCTCTTTGTGAGCTACTGGCATTAAAGATGTGAGCTGCTGCATCAATTAGTTGGCTCTGGGGCCATCCTTCCTGAGCCAAAATGTGTGAGCTGGAAGCTAAAGAACTGTGGGCTAGCTCACACTAACTCAGCTTAGAGGGAACACCGCCAGTTACATACTCTCTCAGCCTAACCAACCTCACAGGGTTGTAGTGAGGATAAAACAGAGAAGACAGTGCCAGATTAAACCGTATGGAGGCCCCTAGGCAGTCAAAATTTCGGAGTGGGGGGGCCTCACAAATTATTTCAGAGTTGACATGCCCACCCCGCTGCCTGTGGTGCCTGCTGCAGCCTGCAGGCCCCTTCTCAAAACCCCCTTTGATGAAGCTGCAGGGGAGAGGCAGAGAGAGGCACACTTGGTGACAATGCTAGCAGCAGCCGCACCAGGCAAGTCGGGCAGAAAGCAGCTCAGTTGCTGGCTGCTGGTGCAGGCCGGGAGGGCTACAAGCAGGGGGAAAACTGGGAGGGGGAACCTGGCCCAGGGCCCCTAAAGGCATGGGGGCCCATAGGCCAGTGCCTGCTTTGCCTAATTGTTAATCTGGCCCTGGGAGAAGAGGAGAATGAGGTAAGCTGCTTTGGGTGCCCTCTTGTGGGGAAAAGTGGGGTATAAAGGAATTAATTAAATAAATGCATTAATAACAACAAGTTACATTTCAGGAAGAAGAGTTCTAGTCTATTTCGTCTTTCTGAAATGCCGCATTTCTTTGTGTAAGGATCGTTTTGCCATAGTCTGCATGGGGCAGGCTATCCTCGATCTTGTCAGATCTGGGACGCTACGCAGGGTCAGCTCTGGTTAGTACTTGGATGGGAGACCACCATGGAAGTCCAGGGTTGCCTCACAGAGACAGGCAGTGGCAAACCACCTCTGAATACCTCTTGCCTTGAAAACCCCATGAGGGGTCAGAATAAGTCAGCCTGTAATTTGACAGCACTTTACACTCAAATCTTTTTATATAGAGGAGTATTCTGTCACATGATTGCCTGCCTGTTGGACTGACACACCCAGACCAGTTTGACTACCTTAGCGACACCAAACTACATATTACACATAAGCAGGGCTTTTTTTGTAGCAGGAACTCCTTTGCATATTAGGCCACACCCCCTGATGTAGCCAGTCCTCCTAGAGCTTACAGTAGGCCCTGTACGAAAAGCCCTGCAAGCTCTTGGAGTATTGGCTACATCAGGGGTGTGTGGCCTAATAGGCAAAGGAGTTCCTGCTCCCAAAAAGCCCTGCACATAAGACATGTGAACAGTTTCCAAAATTTTGTTATTTTAATTCAAAAGAACAAATTTCAGTAGAGGAATGGGGGGATGAGGGACAGTTGAGGAAGTTTACCACAAATGTGCATACTTAGAGGGGTTTTTTTTAGCAAGAACGCACAGGAATGCAGTTCTGACTGACTTGGCATCAGGGGGTGTGGCCTGATATGCAGATTAGTTCCTGCTGGGCTTTTCCTACCCAAAAAGCCCTGTGTGGAACAACAGTGACATCAGGGTGTGTGGCCTGATATGCAAATGAGATCCTGCTGGACTTTTTCTACACACCCCCTGCACATACTAGATTTTTGATTACTTCTGTGCCATTCCTCTCCTAGCTGACAGGTCTTCTGCACAATTCCCCCAACAAAATGATGGACAAGAGGTCAACAAAAATGTGCAAGAGTTTCTATGACTCACCATCCACACGTTCATGACTAACACAGATCCAAGATATTTTTGCTTTCCTCAGAGCAGTCCTTGACGAGGAAGTTTGAGATGCAGATAGAGGAACACCAGAAGATGATCCAGAAGGACAGTTTTTTGTTAGGCAAGGCCTACCATGATGAGAAACAAGTAAGTACTGCTTCCAACTGAGCAAAAACTGGGCTTATTCAGTGATAGACACTTTGTGGGAGCTCTTTTGTGTCTTTAAAATTGAATAATTTACTTGGAAGTGCATTGAACATAATCTCATTCCCTTACCTCAGATTTTAAAAAGAAATTATTTATCGTGCTTCATTTTCTTATATCAACGAACAATACTTTGCCTTATTCAGCAATACGTAGCAATAAGCAATACAAAACATAGTGGGGGAAGCATTAGAGCCAGCGTGGTGTAGTGGATTGGTTAAGAGTGTATAATATCGTGAGTTCCGAGCATCGAGGAGACAAGAGAACAGCGTTAACAGCTCTTTTAGGGGCAACATGGTAGACGGCTGCACCTACAAGACTGAAGACTGGGCCAACGGGGCCAAACCTATATACAACTCTTGGTTCCTGAGCAAACACATTATTGGGTCATTCAAACAGGCAGGGGGTTTGTGATTGGTGTAGGGCATCAGGTATTTGGATCCTACTGCCCATTGTTCCCAAGTCCTCAAGCTCTGCTCTCATGGCTCCAATGAGCCAGGCAGGAATACTCTAGCAATCACATACTAAAACCACATACATAACAGAGCGACAAGACTTGAATGTGGAGAATTGGGTTCAGTTCCCCCACTCATCCTCCACATGAAGCCTGTGGGGTGACCTGGGGCCCATCATTGTTCTCTCAGAACTCTCAGCCCCACCTACCTCAAAGGGTGCTTGTTGTGGGGTGTGGAAGGGAAGGAGATTGTAATCCACATTGAGATACCTTAATGTAGAGGAAAGTGGGATATAAAAGACCTTCTTCTTCTCCTTCTCCTCCTTCTTCTGCTTCTTCTCTTTCTTCTTCTTCTCCTCCTCCTTCTCATTCATTGCTTATCATGCTAATACTGTGTTTGAATCAAAATTTATGCCTGCTGTTGTCTGGTATTTTTCTATCAATCCGGTATTCAAATATCTCTTAAAATATTTTCTCTTAATCACTACTTTGGTTTGTTTGAATTTCAGTATTCAATATACGAGAGTCATGCTCCCACAAATGACTCATGGGTAGTATTGCCAATTCCCCTTGATCATCCGGTTTTATTGACTCAGAAGCACACTATTATAATTTACCAGGGGTCATTTTGTAGAAAAATAGGTGGTGGAGCTCATTAGCATAACTCATTAGCATATACTGCCACCACCCCACCAAAAGCAACCTGATGCAAGAAAGGAGAGCCCCAGGCAAGCGAGGCCTGCTTGGGCTGGCTAGAAATCCAGCCAATCCAAGCAGGCCTCACTCACCTGGGGCTCTCCTGGGCCATCTCCCGCAGTCAAAAGGCCAGCAAGCCACCCGCTGCCCAAAATCACATAAGTGGAGAAAGGATGGTGTGGGCTTCTCCAGAGGTTAATGAAGGCTGCTGGGGGTGTGGCAAAGCCCCTGGTGGCTGGCTGGCTGCCCACTCTCCTAACCCAGGGATTGTTATGCAGCTGCAGCTGCTATTCAATGGACAAGGAAGGTGGAGAGGAAGAGGGGGAACCCTCAGAAAGGTTCAGGAGCTGCGCTCCTGTGAGCTCCTGCTGAATCTGAGGCCTGTAATCTACTAATATAAAAGAACATTTAAAAATAAAACTACAAAATTAAACTTCTTTGGGTAAGGGAAGTTTATAAACGGAATCAATCAATCAATCAAAGTACCCCAACACAAATTTTAAAAAAGAAATATGCAGCATGATGTGTTCACCTTTAAAAATCAGAGCAATCTTATAATTCATATTCAACAACCAACTCAAAAACTATTTAACAATTCCTCTGCAATGATCTACAGCTAAAAACTAAAACCTCACTGAAATCCCAGCAAGGCGCTGAAACTAATCAACTGCAAAATTAAAGCTTTGTTTTAAAAAGCCCCGCAAACTAATTAAGACCAGAAGAAAACAACATTGAATTAGAACGTCAATGTATAGTGATATCTACAACCCAATTAAGAAAAAAATGAATTCTTAGTTTCTTAATTATTAACAACAAACAAAACAAAAATCTCAATGAACAAGCCTCAACACGATGGTGGAACTTTAATAAACTTGGTGCCAGGCAGGTAGATGAGAGGAGGGATTCATTGTCCTTCTTTTCTTACTTTTAATCTTACTTCCAAATGGTGGAGGAAAAATGAGAGCAGGGCATTTGATGTAGCACAAGACAGCTTTGTCTGTTCATGTCTTAAAGAGGGAAAGTCTTTCCTGAATTCAATCATTCCTCTTCTGTTTGCATCGCCTTCTTTGTCTGGCATTCCTCACACAAGCACTATTTAAGTAGAGGGCTTATACACAGGACTTGTATCAGAAGCTCCTTTGCATATTAGGCCACACCCTCCTGATGTAGCCAATCCTCCAAGAGCTTACAAGGCTCTTAGTTACGGGGCCAACTGAAAGCTCCAGAAGGATCGGCTGCATCAGGGGTGTGTGGCCTAAGATGCAAAGGAGTTCCTGCTACGAAAAAAGCCCTGTTTATACATACATAGGGGGTGCATTCACATGACACTAAATAATGTGTTTTATATCCGGATTTTTACTGTGTAAGAATAGCAAAAATCCAGATGTGAAATGCGTTATCTAGTGTAGTGTGAATGCACCAAGGGTTCATTTGATGACTGATGATTGTTATGCAGGGAAATGTTTTTATTATATATTTTATTCTTTAATATTCTATGTTTGCTTTTAACTGTTGTTAGCCACCCTGAGCCCATCAGGGGAGGGCGGGATATAAATCTGATAAAATAAAAAAATAAAATTTGTGCAGACGGGTGCTGTTGGGAGTAAACCTCAGAAGAATCCACCTCTATTTCAGCCATCGTTAGAAATCTTCAATATGTTTCAAGTCCTTGGGGAAAGCGTATGGAAACCAGAAAGAAGAGTTTGCCACCAAATTGAGATTTTCATGCAGTTAATTAACACCTCCATTTGGGAATCTGGTGGAAGCCGGTGTGGTGTAGTGGTTAAGAGTGCCAGACTAGTGTCTGGGTAGACCCTGGTTCAAATCCCCGCTTGTGCATGAAAGCTTGCTGGGTGACCTTGGGCCAGTAACACTCTCTCAGCCTGACCCATCTCACTGGACTGTTGTGAGGATAAAATGGAGGAGAAGAGGAAGATGTAAGCCACTGTGGGTCCTCATTTGGGGAAAAGGTGGCGTATAAGGGAATTAAATGAATAAATATCTTTGTGCTGTATCCGTCAAGGTATGATTTTTTTTTTTTAAAGAACGAGATGCACCCCACAAACACAGGGAGACCAGGAAAAGCACTTAGAATTGTGTCTCCTGAATTTTTAAAATTTGCTTACGTGATTCTCCAGCAGTTTTCCTTTTCCAGGATTTTCTCAATCAACACGAAGAGGACTTGGAAAGGATAAACACTTTGATGAAAAAGATTGATGTAAGTACGGTTGACAGCTTTGAGCAGACGTATGAAAAGCATTCCTACGAAGGAGTTATAGGACCAGGGCCTTTTCTTTTTCTTTTTTTTAGCAGGATAGCACAGGAACACAGATCTGGCTGGCCTGGCATCAGGGGGTGTGGCCTAATATGCAAATGAACTCCTGATGGACCTTTTCCACCAAAAAAAGCCCTGTATGACATTCTGCTGCAGACCGTTGGCTGTGTAAGTACAGTACACACTGAGAACCAAACCATTCCTATCAGAATGTTTTAAGAATCAACAAGGAGCCAGTCCACCAGGGCTTTTTCTGTAGCAGGAACTGCTTTGCATATTAGGCCACTCACCCCCTGATGTAGCCAATCCTCCAAGAGCCTATAGGGCTGTTAGTATAGAGCCTACTGTAAGCTTTTGGAGGATTGGCTGCATTGGGGGGGGGGGGTATGGGGGTGTAGCCTACCAAAAAAAGCCCTGAATCGTTTCCCCTTAGTGTTTACAATGAACAAAGTGTTTAAGGCTCTGGCCAGGAGCTCCAGGTTTGCAGAAATCCCAAGGAAACAATATGCAAGATCCAGGTTTTCTTACAAGGAGATTTTAAGAAGCCATGATCCAGTTTACAGAAATAGCAGGCTAAGCTCCCATCTGCTGGATCTCAAACACACACACGCACTGTGAAACTTAGCCAGATCTCAAGACAAGATGCGTAGCTAAAACTGAGCATCCTCTACCTTGATTCCTGGCTACAGGTCAAAAAGCAAGCGAACTCAAACACTAGGATGAGCCAGGCCATCTTAACACCTGGTGTCAGGCTTCCTAGATAAGAACTACTAACAAGCCTGAAAGGGAAGGATATTGTCTTGGGAGCAGCCTGAGCCATCCCCTCACAGAACTCAAGCACCAGCCAGCAACCAAGATGGAGTTACCATGGCTGTACATAAGATAAGCTCAGGGCTTTTTTTGTAGCAGGAGCTCCTTTGAATTTTAGGCTACACCCCCCTGATGTAGCCAATCCTCCAAGAGCTTACAGTAGGCCCTGTAAGAACAGCCCTGTAAGCTCTTGGAGGATTGGCTACATCAGAGTGTGTGGCCTAATATGCAAAGCATCACCTGCTACAAAACAAGCCCTGGGTAGGTTAAAATTCTTTATTATTTCATGAGCCAACCTGCAGCTACAGGGTGGACTAGGAAGGCAGGATTCTCAGTCAAATACATATGTAAGTTCTAAACTAAATTTTCAATTATTTAAAAAAAAAAGAATTTGAAAAAAAAAATACATGTGTGGTACCTCTTGGATTAGGTTGTATAAATTATTGAAATGTTGTCACAGCAGGACATAATTTTTAACTCTCTATTCCTGGGGTTTCTGTTAATATATGTCACTGTTATTTTCAACCAAATGGAGACTTGCCAATTAATTAAAAAAAAAATCAGCCGCCAGAGCCTTGATGAAGTAAGATATCGAATCATAAGAACATAAAAGAAGCCATGCTGGATCAGGCCAATGGCCCATCCAGCCCAATGCTCTGTCACACAGTGGCCAAAAACACCCAGGTGCCATCAGCAGGGCCAGGACACTAGAAGCCCTCCCACTGTTGCCCCTCCAGCACCAAAAATACAGAGCATCACTTGCCCCAGACAGAGAGTTCCATCAATACCCTGTGGCTAATAGCCCCTGATGGACCTCTACTCCATATGTTTATCCAATCCCCTCTTGAAGCCATCTATGTATGTAGCTGCCACAACCTCCTGTGGCAGTGAATTCCACATGTTAATCACCCTTTGAGTGAAGAAGTACTTCCTTTTATGCGTTCTACTCCAAGGATGATGGACTCAAAGCCTAAGCAGGGGCGGTCCTAGCTGTAGGGCATCTGGGCCACTGCCCCCTGGGCCTGACTCCACTCTCCAAAGCAGCCATTTTCTCCACAGAAACTGATCTTGGTCATCTGCAGATCAATTGTAATAGCAGAAGATCTCTCGGTGCCATTTGGAGACTGGCAAACCGACACAATGACTATGAATAAATCCAGCTGTAGGAAAAGAGAGGGATAAAGAATCTGTGCTCTAGTTCAGATTTCCCTCAAGACAGACACGAAAAGCTGTGACAAATGCACGTATAACTATAAATTACACGCAAGGCTTTTTTTGTAGCTTGAACTCCTTTGCATATTAGGCCACACCCCTCTGATGTAGCCAATCTTCCTGGAGCTTACAAGGCTCTTCTTACAGGGGTGTAAGAGGTTTTCTTACAGGCTACATCAGAGGTGTGTGGCCTAATATGCAAAGGAGTTCCTGCTACAAAAAACCCCCTGAATTACAGTAATGTATAAAGCTGCCTTTCGAAGATCTTCAATGAAAGTCCTGTTCCAAGGGCCTTAACTTTTGGGAGCCAGAATTTTAACTAACAGGGGTTTTGGCAGAGCCAGCCCTAGTTCTGTGGTATGACCTTCCCCAAAGTGCTTCACTGCTGTCCGTTCCTCTTGGTCGTTAGATGCTTTTGCAAGATAACAGAGTGAAGAACATTTCTAAATTTAATGGTGCTGTTGACTTCAGTTTTAACTCTGATTTGTTTTCTGTGCCTTGTATTCAGGGCTTTTTTTTTTAGCAAGAACAGTTCTGGCTGGCTTGGTGTCAGGGGGTGTGGCCTAACATGCAAATGAGTTCTTGCGGTGCTTTTTCTACAAAAAAGGCCCTGCTTGTATTCAATTATTCTAAGTCAATATTTTGAGCAACCGTTAACATGCAGGATAGAAATGTTTTAAATTAATTGAATAAACGCTTTTTTGTTGCTATTGTGTCCAATAAAAGACTTTGGAGGAAGAGCTGAAGGAAAAGAATGAGACTTTGAACTCCATTGCTTCAACTCTTCATAACACGGAGATGGAGCTCCAACATGAGGTAAAAGTCCCAGAAGAAATACTTCTGGGGAAAGTCCAAAAGGGTTTTTTTGGGTTAGTCTGAGGCAGCAGGTGGCACCTTAGCAGCAACAAGATTTTTATTTCAGCATAAGATCTTGTGAACTAGCGCCCATGCAACTGAAGAAGCTGGCTCTAATCCATGGAAACCTATGCTAGGCAGCGTTCCCTCTGAGCTGAGATAATGTGAGCTAGCTCACCGTTTTTTAGCCTCCAACTCACACATTTTTGTCTTAGCTCAGGAAGGATGGCCCCAGAGCAAAGTAATGTATGCAGGAGCTCACAAATTTAATGCCAGTAGCTCATGAAGTAGAATTTTTGCTCACAAGACTCCACAGCTTAGAGGGAGTATTGATGCTAGGATAAAAATTTAAGTCTTTAAGGTGTCAGAAGATGCCAGTCTGTTTCTGGAACGTCTGTTTTTGGTCAGAACGGCAGGGGAATTGTGGACTTCACTGCCAATGAACACAGTGGTGCTCACAAGCATAAATGGTGGGGAGATGGGAGTTAGAAAGATGAATGAAAGAAAGGTCTATTGATGGCTACTAGCCATGGTGACTGACAAGAGGCTCTATCTAAAGAGGCTTTTGGTTTGGAGGCCCTCCCCCCACTTCAGGGTTAGCAGAAAGCAGGGGGGGCAGGTTGACTGTCCACTGGGCACTCCATTATCCCCTACAGAAACTGGTCCCCATAGGGTATAATGGAAAATCGATCTTTGAGTACCTGGGGCTCTAAGGGAGCTGTTTTTTGAAGTAGAGGCACCAAATTTCCTGCATAGCATTTGGTGCCTCTCCTCAAAAAACCTCCAAAGTTTCAAAAAGATTGGACTGAGGGGTCCAATTCTATGAGCCCTCAAAGAAGATGCCCCCATCCTCCATTATTTCCAACAAAGAGAAGGCATTAAAAAGGAGCATGGCCCCATTAAATGTGATGGCCAGAACTTCCTTTGGAGTTCATTCATGCATGTCACAACCTTCCTCCTGGCTCCACTCCCCAAAGTCCCCAGATATTTCCTGAGTCTGACCTGGGAACCCTACCTGTAATATGGCCCTGTTGAGGATAATCACAAATAATTCTGCAGTGCCATCTGCAGGACTTTTGTGAAATTCTGAGTCCATAAACCAATCATTGCCTTATTGGTTTCTGTGGAATACAACATTGGTTCCACTTCCCCACCCCACAATAACATGTATTTACCTAGCCCATAAAATTCAGCTCCATTTCTTCGTATTCATCCTCACAGTGTTTACAGAGCCCATAAAATTCAACACGGTTTTTCCTTACTCATCTTCACAATAAGTCACGTAGAAACGAGATGCTGCAGTCCAGGACTGAATGGACGTTTTAAGTTAAGCGGTGATAGGATCACCATCTTCAAGTACTTGAAGGGCTGCCCTATAGAGGATGGTGTGGAATTGTTTTCTGTGGCCCCAGAAGGTAGGACCAGAACCAATGGGTTGGAATTAAATCAAAAGAGTTTCCGGCTCAACATTAGGAAGAACTTCCTGACCGTTAGAGCGGTTCCTCTGTGGAACAGGCTTCCTCGGGAGGTGGTGGGCTCTCCTTCCTTAGAGGTTTTTAAACAGAGGCTAGATGGCCATCTGACAGCGATGAAAATCCTGTGAATTTAGAGGGAGGTATTTGTGAGTTTCTTGCATTGCGCAGGGGGTTAGACTAGTTGACCCTGAAGATCCCCTCCACCTCTATGATTCCCCACATTAATATATTTCCAAAAGAAACAGACATGCAATATCTCGAGTAGATTTTGGAATGTGAGATACAAATATTTTAAATAAATAGATATCTTTTAAAATTAGGATTTCAACAATTCACACAAGAGCGTAGAGGTTTTGGCAGCCAGGTGTTCAGTACTCTCCGTCAGCCAGATGTTCAGTACAATGACAACATCAAACAAAAAGGAGTGTGAGAGAAAAAGAGGTTTCAGAGCAGACAACAGAGTCCATAAACCAATCATAGTCCATAAACCAATCATTGCCTTATTGGTGTCTTTGGTTCCACTTCCCCACCCCCCAATAATGTGTATTTACCTAGCCCATACAATTCAGCTGCTCCGTTGTCTTCATTACCCCTACCCATCCCAGCTGCCTTTTCTTACCAAACACCCAGCCTGACAACAATATTGAGGGAAGTATGAAAGGGGAGGGGCCTCAGCATGGTCCAATGCTATAGAGTCCACCCTTCAAATCAGCCATTTTCTCCAGGGGAACTGATCTCTGCCAGCTGGAGAACAGTTGTAAAAGTGGGAGATCTCCAGGCCCCACCTGAAAGCTGGAAACCCCATCCTCTCTACTTAAAGGCCATCTCTGGTAACAAGGCAGAGAGAGAGAGATCTTTCCCTGTCGGTTGCCAGTCAGTAGGGTTGCAAAGTCCAATTCAAGAAATATCTGGGGACTCTGGGGGTGGAGCCAGGAGACATTGGGGTGGAGCCAGAAGTAAGGTTGCGACAAGCATAATTTAACTCCAAAGGGAGTTCTGGCCATCATTTAAAGGGACCGCACACCTTTCAAATGCCTTCCCTCCGCTCGAAAAAAATGAAGGATAGGGGCACCTTCTTTTGGGGCTCATAGAATTAGACCCCCTGGTCCAATCCTTTTGACACTTGGAGGGTGTCTTGAGGAGAGTAATTGGATGCTATGCTACAAATTTGGTGCCTCTGCCTCAGAAAACTACTTCCCCAGAGCCCCAGATACCTGTGGATCAATTCTCCATTATACACTTTGGGAATCGGTTTCCATAAGGAATAATGCAGTGCCCAGCAGACATCCCCCCCCCGCCGCTTTCTGATGACCCTGAAGTGGGGGGAGGGGCTCTAAACTGTGGGATCCCCTGCCCCCACCTGGGGATTGGCAACCCTCCCAGTCAGAGGAGGCAATGGATGGGCCCAGAGCAGGTTCATTGTCCATTCCCCCCCCCTTTCCTTCCCATTCTCCATCACCCGCCTGACAGAAAGCCGCAGCAGCTGTCACGGAGAAAACGGTCCTGCAGCGTATCGCGGTGATTGAGGAGAAGCATCGCATCCACATGAACTCTCTGGTGGAAGAAAATGTCGCTCTGAGGTAGGACAAAAGGCCAGGTGGTGTACTCACGTGAGGAACGAGTCCAACGTTTCTGTTTTTAGAAGAGAACAAAGTTAGGGTCCACTGGCATCCTTGAAGACCAGCCAAGTTTGATTCTGGGTATAAGCTTGTGTGTGTGCACGCGCACACACACAAAAGCTTACACCCAGAATCAAACTTTGTTGGTCTTCAAGGTGCCACTGGACTCAAACTCTGTTCTGTTGCTTCAGACTTACACGGCTACTGTTGTGTATATGGACTATGTGTGTTCTTGCCTGGCTCATTGGAGCTTGAAGGAATGAGCTTCGGGACTCAGGAACAATGGACAGGATCCAAATCCCTGTTGCCCTGCTCCAATCACGGGCCCCCTGCTAGTTTGAATGATCCAATGGCATCCTAGCGTGGGAACCTTGAAGTGTATATAGTTGGCCCCGTTAGGCAGTCTTCTAATTCAGCCGTTACCATGCTGAAACTAAGAAAGAGAGCTATGACGACTGCAACCGCGTCTCCTCCTTGCTTTCAACCCGCTATATTATAGCTACCCACCGGGAACTGTTTTTTGAACAATCTTTGAAAGCATAGTCCAGGCTCCTGGTTGAACTGGGAATTACAACATCCCCCAGGAGAGCCAATTTGGTGTAGTGGTTAAGTGTAGGGGAGGGAAAAAACCCCAACACCATAGGCTACAGAAACAAGAACTTGCTAAAAAAAAGTTGGGAACTTACTAGAGCTGATTCTAATACCGTTGTTTTGCAGTGGCTTATCCAGTGGTCTTCAGCCTTTTTGGCACAAGGGACCAGTTTTGTGGAAGACAATTTTGCCATGGATCGGGGTGGGTGGGGCGGGACGGTTTCAGATTGATACAGTTGTGCACTTTATTTTGGTGTGGTGGTTAAGCGCGCGGACTCTTATGTGGGAGAAGCGTGCGGACTCTTATGTGGGATTCCCCACTCCTCCACTTGCAGCTGCTGGAATGGCCTTGGATCAGCCATAGCTCTCGCAAAGCTGTCCTTGAAAGGGCAGCTGCTGTGAGAGCCCTCTCAGCCCCACCCACCTCACAGGGTGTCTGTTGTGGTGGGGGAGAAGATATTATAGGAGATGGTAAGTCGCTCTGAGTCTCTGATTCAGAGAAGGGTGGGGTATAAATCTGCAGTCTTCTTCTTCTTCCTTTTCTCTGCGCTAGAGCCCATGTGTATTCTTCCTTTCCAAACTGACAAAATCGCTACGACAGCAATTCAGGAACTGAATGTTCCTGCTGCCTGGCTTCATTCATCAAAGGATCTGCATTCAGCTACTTATTCTGCCCAATGTATTATGCTCATGTGGGCTTTATTTTTAAAAAAAAATTGCATGGGTAAATTTTGACCTGCCAAAGTGACCACACTGCAGCAATTGTTAGTCACATCTAAAGCTGCATTCAGGGCTTTTTTTGTAGCAGGAACTCCTTTGCATATGAGGCCTCACACCCCAATGTAGCCAATCCTCCAAGAGTTTACAGTAGGCTCTGTACTAAGAACCCTGTAAGCTCCAGGAGGATTGGCTATTTCTGGGAGGTGTGGCCTAATATGCAAAGGAGTTTCTGCTACAAAAAAAAGCCCTGCGTGCGCTCAAACTTACACAGTACTGGCCACTTCTTGACCTATTTGAATACAGAACTGGAATCCTCTTCTCAGATAAATAGTGTCAAAATATGAGGGTTTATTTTACCTCATTTATACCTCATTTTTCTCCCCAGTGGAAACCTTGAATGGCTTACAACAGGGGTGGCCAAACTGTGACTCGGGAGCCACATAGGGATCTTTATTGTGTGGCTCTCAAAGCCCCCCAGCCTGTGGCTTGGAGAATGCACTTAAAATTGCTTTCTTTCCACCTCTCCCTCCCCCATCTATTTGCCTGCAAGTCAGCCAGCCAGCTCTCAAACATCTGATGTTCGTGCCAGTTTGGTGTAGCGGTTAAGTGTGCGGACTCTTATCTGGGAGAACCAGGTTTGATTCCCCACTCCTCCACTTGCACCTGCTAGCATGGCCTTGGGTCAGCCATAGCTCTGGCAGAGGTTGTCCTTGAAAGGGCAGCTGCTGAGAGAGCCCTTTCAGCCCCACCCACCTCACAGGGTGTCTGTTGTGGGGGAGGAAGGGAAAGGAGATTGTGAGCCGCTCTGAGACTCTTCGGAGTGGAGGGTGGGATATAAATCCAATATCTTCGTCTTCTTCTTTGCAACTCTCAAACGCCTGACACGTATTCTGTGTGGCTCTTACGATAAGCAAGTTTGGTCACCCCGGCTTACAGCCATCTCCCCTTCTCCCTTTTATCCTGACAACCACCCTGTGAGGTAGGCTAGGCTAAGAGTACATGACTGACTCAAAGTGACCCAGACGAACTTCCATGGCAGAGTGGGGATTCGAACCTGGATCCTAGTCTGACCCCCACCCCCCAATGCTGCTAACCCCATTCTGTCTGCAGCCGTAACGGTGCTTCCGTTGTCCTCCCCAGGCGCAAGCTTCTTGAGAGGAACGAAGAGATACTAAGCGAGCGGTCCCAAAGGAGTGACATATTTTAGCCGTGGGAATGGGTTGGACAGCAAGGACCCTGTGTTTACTCCCCAGACCCTGCAACTGTGACATCAAAGTTACGGCCTCGGATGCAGCGCAGACGGCTTGACAGTGTTTAGCACTCGACTCTTTTGCTGTATTTTGAATCTGGCTTGGCTTCATGATCCTCCACTTAAGTAAAAGGCTGTCTAAGACTGGGCTGTGGCTGTTTGCTTATGCACATTGCCGGCCTGTATGTAAATGAAGAAGAGGAGAAGATTGATACCCTGCCCCTCACTCGGAGTCTCAGAGTACCTTACAATCTCTTTCCCTTCCCCTCCCCACGACAGACACCCTGTGAGGTAGGTGGGGCTGAGAGAGCCCTGAGAGAACTGCTCTTTGAGAGAACAGCTGAGAGAACTGTGACAATACAGGAACTCATGGGAACTCAGTTAAATTGCTGAGCAGTCAAGTTAGAACTGCCCTGTGGCGCAGAGTGTTAAAGCTGCAGTATCGCAGTCCTAAGCTCTGCTCAAGACCTGAGTTCAATCCCCGGTGGAAGCTGGGTTTTCAGGTAGCCGGCTCAAGGTTGACTCAGCCTTCCATCCTTCCGAAGTCGGTAAAATTAATACCCAGCTTGCTGGGGAGGAAGTGTAGATGACTGGGGAAGGCAATGGCAAACCACCCCGTAAAAAGTCTGCCATGAAAAATGTTGTGAAAGCAACGTCACCCCAGAGTCAGAAATGATTGGTGCTTGCACAGGGGACCTTTTCTTTCCTTTCCGGGTTAGAAAGGATAAAAGGAAGTACTTCTTCACCCAAAGGGTGATTAACATGTGGAATTCACTGCCACAGGAGGTGGGGGGGGGGGTTGGATAAAAATACGGAGCAGAGGTCCATCAATGACTAATAGCCACAGTGTATTGTTGGAACTCTCTGTCTGGGGCAGTGATGCTCTGTGTTCTTGGTGCTTGGGAGGGGCAACAGTGTGAGGACTTCTAGTGTCCTGGCCCCACTAATGAACCTTCTGATGGCACCCGGGTTTTTTTGGCCACTTTGTGTATAGAGTGTTGGACTGGATGGGCCATTGGCCTGATCCAACATGGCTTCTCTTATGTTCTTATGACTGACTTAAGGTCACTCAGCGGGTGCATGTGGCGGAGTGGAGAATCAAACTCTGCTTCTCTGGTAGAGGCAGGGTATGTGTGTTGTGGGATGCCAGCCTCCAGGGGGGACCTGGGGATCCCCAAAATTTAAGCTCATCTCCGGTCCAGCATTCCCTCTAAACTGAATTAATGGGAGCTAGCTCAGAGTTTTTTAACCACCGGCTCGCACATTTTTGTCTTAGCTCAGGAAAAATGACCCCAGAGCAAACTAATTGATGCACTCACAGCTTGAACACCAGTAAAGTAGAATTTTTGCTCACAAGACTCCACAGCTTAGAGGGAATATTGCTCCAGGCTACAGAAAGAAGTCCACCAGGAGAAAATGGATGCTTTGAAGGGTGGACTCTAGGGCACTGTGTACTCCAGTAGGGTCCCTGACCTCCCCAGGCTCCACCCCCAAATTGCCAAGACTCCACAAACCTACATACAGCAACTGTACCATCCACCCAATCCACTCCAGTGGCCAGGGTGGGGGTGGGTGGGCTGGCAACCCCAGCTGTGTCATATGCATAAAGAATAAAGACTGCGACTACAGCAAAGTGCATAAATTCTAAACTGCACTGATTCCCTCCACAAGCCCACATATGAAATTCTGATTCCAGCAGGACTGCAACAGTGCTTCATTTTGTCTGGTTCGTTTGAGAGCGATAAAAACATTTACATTCCCTTATTATTGCATAACAGGACAAGCAGCTGAGCTCCTAACATCAGGTTTCCGTGCACTGGTCCCTGGTATCAACTGATTGACCTAGCAGGGGAGGAAAAAACCTCCCAACACCATAGGCTACAGAAACAAGAACTTGCTAAAAAAAATTGGGAACTTGCTAGAGCTGCTTCTAATACCGTTGCTTTGCAGTGTCTTATTCAACCTTTTTGGCACAAGGGACCAGTTTTGTGGAAGACAATTTTGCCATGGATCGGGGTGGGATGGTTTCAGGATGATACAGTTGTGCACTTTATTTTGGTGTGGTGGTGAAGCATGCGGACTCTTATCTGGGAGAACTGGGTTTGATTCCCCACTCCTCAACTTGCAGCTGCTGGAATGGCCTTGGGTCATGACTCAGGGGTTTTTTACCAATTGCTGCCACCACTCTGGGTTAAGGGTCTCCCTTGAGAAGGCACAGAGTACCCTCCCAAGCCCTTCCAGGCTTCCCTTAGCTTAGACCAAATAATGGGGGTGAGGACCAGGCAGAGTTAACAGAAAAAAAGCTTTATTTTAAGGTCAGTGCAATATAACAACCAGGGGGCATAAAGCAGTAGGGTGAAGGGGAAAATAAACAAATGCCCTAATGCATCTGAACTTACTGTCCCTACTGTCTCAGTCAGACCTAGCCTACTCACCCTACCTCACAGGGTAAGGGTCTCTCCCTGGCAGCAGCTCTTCCTCCTAGGAAAAGAACATCCATTTCCTGGGCTTGGCCTTTATATTCTCTTCCCAGGCCCCACCCCTCTCTGGGCCTGTTTCCCTCCAAAGCCCTAGCTGCCCAATCAGAGGGGATCCTGGGAGATGTAGGCTTTTCCCAGTAACTCCAAAGCAGGCTCCTCTGGGCCTGCAGGCCTCGCTAGGCCCAGGATCATGACACCTTGGGTCAGCCATAGCTCTCTCAGAGGCTGTCCTCGAAAGGGCAGCTGCTGTGAGAGCCCTCTCAGCCCCACTCACCTCACAGGGTGTCTGTTGTGGGGGAGGAAGATAAAGAAGATTGTGAGCCACTCTGAGATTCAGAGTGGAGGGCAGGATATAAATCCAATGTCGTCATCTTCTTATTACTACTACTACCACCACCACTACCATATTGTAATAAATAATAAAATAATCTCACAGCCCGGTTACTAACAGGCCACGGACTGGTACCGGGGGCCCCTGGCTTACACAACTTCATCGCCTCCAGAGGCTAAATAAGACAAAAAATCCACAGCAATTGTGAACACAGGTTTATTCCTTGTTCTGATTCCTATGGTAAATCACACATGGCATCTTTTATTCTCTTCTGAGGTAATTATCCATGCCTTTTCAGGGGCAGAAGGCAAACTGAGGTCTCCTTACTAGTATGGTCTCCTTCTGTGCATTATTCTTCGAGTGGAATAGTCAGCATTCTCTTCCTTCTGCTTGCAACACAATTAGTCATGCTGGGTATTTCCAAACTGAGCATGCGTCACGAGAATGAGCCAACAGTTTCAAAACCACTTAGTGAGGCCTAGACTTGTCGGTTCCCGCATTTAATGAGGAAGCGAGATCGCTGATTCTTTGAACAGCACAATCTTTTACTCCTTCTGAGCTGGTAAGCAGCCTACAGAGCTCTTAGGCCCAACAGCTGGTTCCTGCCGGGCTTCTTAAAGAGACCTACAACCCGCCTTCCCTGAGTTTTTATCAGCTTCCTGGTTTCTAACCTCGTGCAGGCCGAGGGGAAAGGGCCTATTAACCCAGGAGCAGTAGTTATACAAAACATGGCAAGTGTTCACTGAGTAAAATTCATGCTGAACTGCTGGGAGTACATTTCATCTTCTAAGAAGCTCGAGTCGCACATCAGACCCGCATCACACATTTCTCCTTTCCTCCAACTTCACCTCAAAATCCAGTCAGGTGAGGTAGGTTAGATTAAGGCTGACAGAGAATTCTTAGCCCAAGGTCACCCCCATGAGTTTCACATTGGTAGGGACAAGGGTGGAATTCTAGCAGGAGCTCCTTTGCATATTAGGTCATGCCCCCCTGATGTAGCCAATCCTCTAAGAGCTTACAAGGCTCTTTTTTGCAAGCTCTTGAAGGATTGGCTACGTCAGGGGTGTGTGGCCTAATATGCAAAGGAGCTCCTGCTAGAATTCCACCCTTGGGTAGGGATTTTAACCTGGGTGGCTCCCAGTCAAATTATGTTGCCTATCCAAATAAGGAAAGTGCAGACAGGCACTTCTGGAAGTAGGTAAAACAAATATCAGGTTAGATGACTGGGAAAGCAGTCCCTGGAACAGCTTCTCTGGTGCACAAGGGCTTTCCAAAACACACCTGTAGCACAGGGAATGTTCCTCATGCTTTCTCTACCAAAACAGCTATGTTCTCGTTAAGTCAAGTAATGTTTGGGGCAATGCAAACTGAGATGACGCTTGTGTGGCACCAGCCACAGGATAAGACCAAGGTCTTTTAAGTCCAACGTTCTGTGTCCCGCAAGGACCAGTAAGCTCAGGGGTGGAATTTGAGCAGGAGCTCCTTTGCATATTAGGCCACACCCCCTGGATGCAGCCAATCCTCCAAGAGCTTACAAAGCTCTTTTTTTGTAAGCTCTTGGAGGACTGGCTACATCAGGGGGTGTGGCCTAATACGCAAAGGAGCTCCTGCTCGAATTCCACCCCTGAAACTCAAAAGGAAGGTATAGAAGACCAACCATCTCCCATTTCTGACTAGCACCTGGTACTGAGGAGTGTATTAACCCACCACAGTTGCATGCACTTGGCTGTTACAATTGATAGGCATCCCTGAGTGAAACTGAAGAAAGCTGTGGTGAGAACATGAGATGGCAGGTAAGGCCTTACAGCACCATGATTTTCTTTTTGGATTAGTTAGGGTCCGTTGCATTTTCTGTGGAATGAGTTTACCTCAGAGGGGGAGAAATGAATTTTTCCAGAATTTGAGCAGATCACTCTTGGTGGTGGTTGGTTTAAATGGTTGTGGTGAGTTACTGTTTACCCAGAAGAACATGTATGAAACCACAGGGGAATATATATTGATATACAGAATACTGGTTTGCGCCCACAAAGGTGGGGGATGAATCTGAATTAAAATAATGGAAATCTTCAGCAGCTGAAGTCTTGGTGCAAAACATACAAAAGAGGGAGAATGGAGTTTTGTGTAGTCATGGTTCCAGAAATCCAAAATGGCGGACACACCACGGAAGTCCTACGGCTGCTGTGATGGAGGAGGATCTTTAGGCACAGGAAATATCAATTTTTTCCTCAGGGTGAATGCTGGCTGGGGCATCTGTTTCTTTTCCCCTTGGGGATCTGCACGATAGCTGACATCTTTATTGACTTCTGTAAGAATGGACAAGATGTCTTCACCTCTGCAGAGCAAAATTGAAAAAAAAACAAACAAAAGGCATGATTAGACTGATGGCAATTCTTACTTTTAACACAGATGTTCATTCTTAAGGAGAAGACAACAGTTAAGAGGAAAAATTAATTATTTCACGGGTCACCCAGGGCTCTTTTTCTAGCAGGCACGCCTCTGCATATTAGGCCACACCCACCTGATGTAGCCAATCTTCCTGGAGCTTATAGTAGGCCCTGTACTAAGAGCCCTGTAAGCTCTTGGAGGATTGCCTACATCAGGGGGTTATGGCCTAATATGCAGAGGAGCTCCTCCTAGAAAAAAAGCCCTGGGGTCATCACATGCCTCTGATTGGCTGTGAAGATTTTTAAAAACATTGCTTTGACAGCAATTACTGGAGTTTTTTTCTTGGAGAAATGTGCCGGAACCGAGTTCTGGAAACTCTTCATGGAAACAAAATTCTCAAAAAGTGTTTAAACCAGGGGTGGTGAACAGTAGCTCTCTGGATGTTTTTTGCCTACAACTCCCATCAGCCCCAGCCATTGGCCATGCTGGCTGGGGCTGATTGGAGTTGTAGGCAAAAAAAACATCTGGAGAGCTACCGTTGGCCACCCCTGGTCTAAACGGTTAGTGAGGGGCACCAGGGAAGCATGACAGTGTTTGATCCAACAAAGTATGGTAAAACACTGGTGGTGTCTCCCATGGTTTAAGGAGGAACAGCAGAAGCATCTCTTTCCCGACTGCCCATCCTAAACACTGTACAGCAAGAAGAGAATTGTGTGAGTTGTAACTTTCCCCATCACTGATGGGAAAAAACCAAACACTTGCACTTCACTTGTTTATGACTGTATCCAAGGCTTTTTTTGTAGCAGGAACTCCTTTTCATATTAGGCCACACACCCCTGATGTAGCCAATCATCCAAGAGCTTACAGCTGGCCCTGTATGAAGAGCCCTGTAAGCTCCAGGATTGGCTACCTCGGGGGGGGGGGCTAATATGCAAAGGAGTTCCTGCTACAAAAAAAGGTCCTGGCTGTACCTAGCTTTGTGCGTAGTGAACTGAGGACTGATTTCCCAGCTACCTAGTCTATATGCAGAGTTGCTTCCAGGAACTAAATTAGATAATGAAAATAGATCAAGATGGGTAGCTATATTTGCCTGCAGCAGTAAAAAAGAGCAACGCCAATTTCTCACTAGGCTTGTTCTGGTCTCTGAGCCATTTTCCTCCTGGCGCTTCTGTCCAATTTCACACAAGCTGCCCCGGGGCTGCAACCTGCCCCGCCTCTTTCCTGTGGCAAGCAAGATCCTCTGAAAACCGGTTTCTGCTTGCCACGGAAAAGAGGCGGGGCACGTTGTAGCCCTGTGGCAGCTTGTGCAAAATTGGACAGAAACACTGGAGGAGGGAGGAAGAGCCCTGAGACCGGAACAAGCCTAGTGAGAAATCGGTCCAAGAGTCCAGGAGTGCCTGAAAGACCAACAAAATTTGTGGCAATGAATGAGCTTTCGTGAGTCACTGATCACTTTTTCAGTCGAAAGAGCCAGAGTCCAGGAACAAAATTTGAGGTAGACAGGGCTTTTTTTTAGCAGGAACTCCTTTGCATATTAGGCCACACCCCCACTGATGTAGCCAATCCTTCAAGAGCTTACAGGATTCTTAGTACAGGGCCTAAAGTAAGCTCCAGGAGGACTGGCTACATCAGGCAAAGGAGTTCCTGCTACAAAAAAAGCCCTGGTGGCAGGAGATGAGCTTTCGTGAGTCATTTTCGTGAGTCTAAAGAAGTGAGGAGTGACTCACAAAAGCTCCTCCCCACCACAAATTTTGTTAGCGTTTAAGGCAGGGGTGTCAAACTCATTTGTTATGAGGGCCAGCTGTGACAAAAATGAGACCTTGTTGGGCCAGGTCATGTCAGGTTGGGCCGAGCCATATCAGGCTGGGCCATTTAAGATTTGGTAGCAGAGATACAAATTTTATAAAGAACACACACACACACACACACACATTTTAAAAAAAAAACTTAAAACATACTTAAAACGTTAGCACTCATTGGTCTTAAAGATGGTTTCTTTGTATTTCGCCCATGGGAACCAGGGAACTGGGCAAAAGAAGCTCTGGCTCTTTCCTTCCTTCTCCAGGGGACTGGGGATGGAGGAGCCTCAGAAAATAAAAGGAAGAGAGGCTTGGCTCAGTAGCTCTGCTGTGCAACTGAGACAGTATGGCAAAGCAAGCTATTTCTCCCCAAGGGAGGAGCCTTAGCCAATGGAGAAAATAGAGGCTTTCCTCTGTAGCTCCTGTGCAATTGAGTAAGCCTTGCAAAGCAAGCTGTGATGCAGAAGGAAGCAAGATATAGGCAGAAGGAAGCAGATGACATCCAGTTGCTCGGGGGCCTGAAAGGAGCTCCCCAGGGGCCTGATTTGGCCCCCGAACTGCATGTTTGACACCCCTGGTTTAAGGTGCTCCTGGACTCCAGCTCTTTTCCACAGATAATTAAAAGAATACCACAAGTCAACAAAAGCCTTACCGTGGCACCAACTGCTTCAGCTTGGTACAGAGTGCCTGGATGTACCACGTGCCTTCCCGCGTGTGCCGGTACGAGAGATACCCATCCACCGTGGCCATGCCAAGGAGAAAATCTGCTTCTTCTGGAATGCTTGGCTGTGGAGAGGGCAATCCGGCACTCTGAGCATCTGAGCCAAGATGATCATCCGTGTCCACGTCAAGGAAGACAGCTTTCTGTGTCTTTTCACCTTGACAGGCCTGGATGAAGAAGAGTTTGGGCTTTCTAGCCAGCAGCGGGCACTGCTTAGCCGTGAAGTAGGACATGATGGTACGGATGGGGATTAGCTGGGCATCCGTGCCGTATATTTCTCCTGATTTGCCATGAGACAGAATGCAGCAGACCAAGCAGTCGCTGTCTTTCCAGTCTTCCGAAGACTGCCATTTCTGCAGGTGCTGGTGGATTTCCGTCGAGGTCTGGTTATCGTACGTTTCCACTTCGAACCCGAGCCATTTAAACACACGTTCCAGTTCCTCTGTTTGAGAGAAAGGGGGTGGGAGACAGAGCTTAATGTGAAAAGGGTCTCTGCCAAATACACGCAGGGGCTCTGATTTAAAGAAAGAAGTCGCATTGATTTAACATTCACAAAAACTAGACCAATTTTACACTAGATGTGTTCTGGGTGGAGAGACCTTTTGCTCCTAGCGCTTCCTCAATTTTCGCAGAAGCTGCCCCGGAGCTGTGAGTTGGTGCACTGCTTTTCCACAGCAAGCGAGATCCTCTTACAGGCGCTTTCTGCTTGCTGTGGAAAAGTGGCACACCAACTCACAGCTCCAGGTCAGCTTGTGTGAAAACAGAGAGAAGCGCCAGGGACAAAAGGGCTCTCTGCCTGGAACAAGCCCTAGTGCCAAGTTGGTCCTAGTCTTGTAGACCGAGGAAAAGCAAAGAAGGGAAAAAAACTTAACTCAAAAACTGGAGTAAGAAACCTGAAAGGTTAATATGGAATTAAAGGGCCAAACATGAAAAACAAAGTGTAAAATAAATCGTAAACTAACATACATGTATTTATTGTAGAAAGCTAAAACGATTTAAGGGCCCATCATAAGCCTCTAAAACCACAATGGGAACCCACTCAACTTGACCTGACGCGTTTCGGACCTAGATTGGTCTTCTTCAGAGGTCAGAAAGGTAAGTACACATATTGACTCATAATACAGAATAAAACAATAGAACAATGCTGGACCACAAGGAAATTTAATGAAGTGACAAAGGCTTAGAGATATTCTTGAGGCCTCTTATTCTACAGCCTTATGTCTTAATCAAGGGCATATCCTCCAGGGGTCGTTTTTGTAGAAAAATAGGTGGTGGAGCTCATCCAGGGATTGTTATACAGCTGCACATACTATGCAATGGACAAGGAGGTGGAACTCTCAGAAGGAGGAGGTGGAACTCTCAGAAAGGTTCAGGAGCTGTGCTCCTGTGAGCTCCCACTGAATCCGAGGCCTGGGCATACATATTGCATCCAGTGTCTTATTGTATGCCGCATGGTCCAGAATTGATCAAGATAGGTGTAAGGTCAGAGCCTATGTACCAAGAGTTATATGTTGGTTTATGATTTATTTTACACTTTGTTTTTAATGTTTGGCCCTTTAATTGCATATTAACCTTTCAGGTTTCTTACCCTAGTCTTGTAGATATCAGTGCCATGCTTTCACCATTAGACATTAGCTTTCTAAAAGAAAATTACCACCATTATGTTGAAAAAAATTGAATAGGATGATTGATAAAAGGTATCTGGCGGTATTGAGGATGTAACAGGTTTTTCATTAACATAAGAAATGAAATCAAACCATTTTTCAACAAACGCATTGGCCATTAAAGGATTCTCAGACTGTAGTATGTGTGTTGAAAGTTTATCTTGTATCAGCAAATCCCAAACTTTATCAAACCATTGGCATAAAGAAGGAATCTTATTAGTTTTCCAGCACTGAGCTACTTTCATCGTTGCTGCCAGAAATAATAAGGAAAGCAGTTCTAATTTCAAGTTAGAACAAGGTTTGTTATTGCCAAAAATTAAGTGAAATTATTTCTGGTGTAAATGGAATATCAAATCCCGCAAACTCTGCAATAGTTCCTGTACTAGATTTCCATAATGTGCTAAGTTAAATTTGAGTCATAAAAGAAAAAAAGAGTTGAAACATATCCTCCTGCACTGTGAACTTTATCAAGAGGAAAGATTGTGACTAATTATCCCACTTTTATCTAAATTCAGACCCTTGGAGTTTTATAAATTTTAGAAATGAGGTACTTCAGAAATTTTGATTGGAAGATACACAGAGCTCAATAATGCAGGCGGTAGCAAAATTTTGTTGCACTGTAATTTGTAAGAGAACATATTTGGGAGAACCCTGATTTCATCGACTGTTTGCACATTTATGAGTCATCTTCCTTCATTGCTGTACTGGTCTTTGACCGTAATAAAATACTGAATTGAAATTTTAGTCATAAAAGGCATCTGTATTTGTTTTACCTCCTTTCTGCAAGACAACGGGGGAAACAAATTGTGGGTGAAATCCAGAGAAGAGTTTGGGCACTCTCAAACCCCATTTAAATCCCTCAATGATATTTAATAATAATAATAATAATAAATGTATTATTTATTATTATCATTAATAAATAATAATAAATAATACATTAAATATTATTTCTTATTTATTTTATTTTAATGTATTATTATTTATTTATTATTATTATTAATTATTTTTATTATCATCTGTTCATTTATATTCTGCCTGTTCCCCATAAGGGCTCAGAGCGGAGTACAACATGAATAATAAAATCACAATAAAATCAACATAACAATAAAACAGCATTACAGTAAAACCAATTTCAATATACTGTCCAACAGAATAGTTCAGCAGAACCAGATGGCATAACAACACAATGCAGCAAAACAGCACAGCAGGGGAGGCCAACCAATCTAATGAATAGATGCCCGCTGCCTCACCCAAAAACCTGGCGGAACAGCTCCGTTTTACAGGCCCTACGAAAGTCTAGCAAGCCAGGTAAGGCCTGGATCTCCATAGGGAGCTGATTCCACCAGGTTGGGACCAGGACTGAGAAAGATCTGGCCCTGGTAGAGGCAAGATGGGCATCTCTTGGGCCAGGGACAGTCAGAAAATCTTGGGAGGCTGAACGAAGCTACCTCCGGGGCATAAATGGGAAGAGACAGTATTAAGAATATAAATTTGATAACATATGAACATATTAAACTGCTTTATGCTAAATCAGGCCATATTGTCTACTCAGACTGGCAATAGCTCTCCAGGGTCTCAGGCAGAGGTTTTTCACAACACCTCCTACCTGATCCGTTCATCTGGAGTTGCCGGGGATTGAACCTGAGGCCTTCTGCATGCCAAGCAGATGCTCTGCCACTGAGCCACAGTCCCTTCCCAGCAACATCCTCTTATTAGACTGACGCACACAAAAAAGAATTCTCAGGGCAGGGGTGGCCAATCTGTGGCTCGGGAGGCACATGTGGCTCTTTCACACATATTGTGCGGCTCTCAATGCTGTCGACCAACTTGGAGAAGGCTTGGAGAATGCATTTAAAGTTAAAGTTGCTTTCTTTCCACCTCTCATTCCTTCCCCATCTATTTGCTTTCCTTCCTTCCTTCCTTCCTTCCTTCCTTCCTTCCTTCCTTCCTTCCTACATCTGATGTTCATGTCTTGTGGCTCTCAGACATCTGACATGTATTCTATATGGCTCGTATGTCATGTGGGTGCCTTGGGTCTGGTGGGAGCAGCTGCAGTTTCTGCATGGAGAGAGGGAGGGAGGGGTGGCAGGGGTGGGAGCCAGCTACCACCAGTTCAACTTGCACTTGATTATCCCAGATGGTGTGGCCTAATATGCTAATATTAGGGGGTATGACCTAATATGCTAACGAGTTCCTGGTGGCCTACAAATGATGTAATAAATTTCTAAATGGCCCTTAGCAGAGAAAAGGTTCCCCACCAGTGGGGATCACAGGGCCGGCCCGTTTTAAGCATGTTTTAAGTTTGTTTGTTTTTTAAAATGTGTGTTTGTCTGTGTTTTTAATAAAATGTATATCTCTGCTACAAAATCTTAAATAGGTACACACATGGCCCGGCGTAACATGGCTCGGCCCGGCCCAACAAGGTCTCACTTATGTCAGATCTGGCCCTCATAACAAATGACTTTGACACCCCTGCTTGTAGAGAGTCTAGTGACAGGTGTTTGTTTTCAAAAAGCACCTCTCTGACCTTTGACAGGATGGCTTCCAATTTATTGGCACGTGTCCCCTTTACTGCAGCAAAGTCATCAATATACCCATCTCTGAGCTACAACAATCAAGGTGTTCAAGGCACACAAACAAATCTTTTGTCAAACAGGCTTTCTCCAAACTCCCAAACAGATATTTTGGACCCACCCAAAACAAAAAATGTTCTGTAGCTTGAAATGGTATAAAAAGTGGTGGTTGTAGATTTTCCGGGCTGTGTGGCCGTGGTCTTGGCATTGTGAGACCTGACGTTTTGCCAGCAGCTGTGACTGACATCCTCAGAGGTGTAACCCAGGAAACTGGAGTTCTCTCTGGGACAAATTGAGAAGAAGTTAGTAGGCAGGTAATTTATATCCACTCAGGCAGGTGGGGTAGGATTGAGTCATTATCTTGTGGGAGCTTCCTGGGCTGTGACATGCTAACAATGCCAAGAGCGCGGCCACACAGCCCAGAAAACCTACAACAACCAACGGACTCCGGTCATGAAAGCCTTCGACGGCATAAAAATGGTTGAAGCAACTAGCAATGTTTTTCCTGTTGCGTACAAATAAAGCATTTTCTTTTCACTTGCTTACTGGCATCTATCTGAGATCCCTTCCTTTGTCCGAGAGGTCCTTCAAAGTTTTCATTATTAAAAAGGAGGCAATATCCTTTACGCAGACCATCCATTTTATACTTCTGTGGAACAAGAAGATAGGCCTTATGCATTTTATTGGAACACAAGAATCTCTTACCAATAGACTAGAAGCACATTTCAATATTTCAGAGGCTATACATCATAACAAGGTAATTTCAACAGTGTGTTTATGCCAATATCTGCAATCCTAGAATAAAGTAGGATTTCCTGGCAACAGTCATTTATTCTATGCTAACTTCCTCATTCCCTACTAGGAAGCCAATTAGAAAATTAAGACGAGCTCTGCTGGATCTGACCAAAGATCCACCTAGGCCAACATTCTAACAGTGGCCAAGCCTCTGGGAAAACCTCATTCTCTTCCTGAAAGCTACAGCCTTCCTCTCTCTGTATTCGGCATTAATTTTACCACAGTGTCTCTGAAAACAGGGGTTCCATTTAAGCTTTTTTTAGGGATGTACCCACAACGGAGAATGTACAGCCCACAGTACACATGATTTTGCCTGAAAGGGAAAGCAGGCCTTTTGGACAAAATTAAAATTAGATACTTATTTCTCTTCTGCACACATTGTCAGAGGCCTGAAATGGCTTTTGTTACTGTGACATGGAAACAGGCAGGGGTGGAATTCTAGCAGGAGCTCCTTTGCATATTAGGCCACACACCCCTGATGTAGCCAATCCTCCAAGAGCTTACAAAAAAGAGCCTTGTAAGCTTTTGGAGGATTGGCTACATCAGGGGGTGAGGCCTAATATGCAAAGGAGCTCCTGCTAGAATTCCTCCCCTGGAAACAGGGCTATTATTTCTAGAGCAGAATCTTCTCCGCCACTTGCAATGTCCCTCCACCCACGGTTTGTCCATTATTTGATGGACTTTTATCTATTTATTATTTTATTAGATTTATATCCCGCCCTTCCTGTCAAAGTAGGCTCAGGGTGGCTTACGGTCCAATGGCAATATAAAAACATAAACACTTGCTAAAACAATAAAACAGAGGTGCTATAGAGCAATACTACCATACAATAATGTCATTGATACAGTAGATAACTTGGCAGTTCTAAGACTCTCTTCCTTCTTCACGGTTACTTCCAGTGGTCTAGGCCAGTGGTCCCCAACCTTTTTGGCACCAAGGACCGGTTTTGTGGAAGACAGTTTTTCCACTGATCGGGGGAGGGTTGATGGTTTCGGGATGATACAATTGTGCACTTTATTTTGGTGTGGTGGTTAAGTGTGTGGACTCTTATCTGGGAGAACCGGGTTTGATTCCCCACTCCTCCACTTGCACCTGCTGGAATGGCCTTGGGCTAGTCACAGCTCTGGCAGAGGTTGTCCTTGAAAGGGCAGCTGCTGTGAGAGCCCTCTCAGCCCCACCCACCTCACAGGGTGTCTGTTGTGGGAGAAGGAAGACAAAGGAGATTGTGAGCCACTCTGAGATTCAGAGTGGAGGGCAGGATATAAATCCAATGTCATCTTATTATTATTATTACTACATTGTAATATATAATGAAATAATTATATAACTCATGGCCCGGTTGCTAACAGGCCGCAAACCAGTACCGGTTCACAGACCGGGGGTTGGGGACCCCTGGCCTAGGCAATGTTAAATGCAGATTCTTGTTTTGAGCTCCAAGTTGAGGAATTAAATGCAAGATGGAATAGCTTGGTCTTGCAGGTCCTGCGGAACTGGGAAAGGTCCTGCACGTTCTAGAGATCTGCACAAACCTACATGGATTACTTTATTTAAGTCCAGAGTTGGAGGTTATGCATGGGTCAGGACACAAAACTTTAGCCACCATGATGCAACCCAAAGGCTTGGCCCCCCACAGCAAAATCAGAGGAAGAGAATTGGGCCATAAGGAGGCACGTATAGAAGTGAAGAGATGACCAAAATGAAAACAATGGAAGCAAGTACACAGATTTTAAACTCATGTAGGTACTGGGTTCAGAGGTGCTAGTCGGGTACCTTGGTTGCAATTTTTGATTCATCATCCTGTTCGCCCAATGAAAAGCTCTGTTCTGAGTGGCCAACCGAATCTTCTGCTTTGACGCCTAAGAAACCATGACAAAGAAATGGGTCATTAAAATCCCAATTATGCACGTGTATCATTTTGTTAGAATAACCCCTAAAAATTTAGGGCTTAAAAAAAAAAGGAAACACGCAAACACATAACACACATGACGTAGATTTTGTTCCCTTGTGCTTTATTCTTTTAAATTAAATATTTTTAGGGACATACATTCTCTTTTCTGATATACAGGTGACTCACTTCTTCAATGATAAAAATTTTATGAACTGGTTATGAGTAAAAAGGAGAAACCAGTTATCAATTCATACCTAATGTGTGAACAGCCAATGAGGATGACTAATGGTGTTAATGCTAAGACCCAGTATTGATGATTAAAAGACTTTTAGAAACAAACAGAATCCCCACATGGTTCCAGTTGCAGCAAAGTCAATGAGAAGAGTGGTGAGCCCAGGGCTCAGTGGTAGAACCACTGCTTGACATGCAGAAGGTCCCAGGGTTCAATCCCCAGCATCTCCAGTTAAAATTAGAGGTGATGCTAAAAACGTTGACAGCTGCTGCCAGTTGGAGCAGATAATACTGGCCTTGATAGACCAAGGACCATGACTTAATAGGAGGCACCTTTGTGGGTTCAAAAACTCAGGGCTTTTTTTTGTGGCAGGATCTCCTTTGCATATTAGGCCACGCACCCCTGATGTAGCCGATCTTCCAAGAGCTTACAGGGCTCTTAGTCCAGGGCCTACTGTAAACTCCAGGAGGATTGGCTACATCAGGGATGAAGATGAAGAAAACATGAAGATACAATGCTTAAGTGATATTACTTTTGTATAGTGTAAAAGATTTTGTTGGAGTTGTTAATTTTTAAATTCTTCCTTTAATAAAGAAAATGCAAAAAAAAAAAGTGCATCTAGACTAGCTCTTCTTCCACTTCATTTCACTTCCCTCTCTCACCACGACTATTCCAGTCTTCAGGGCTTTTTTTGTAGCAGGAACTGCTTTGCATATTAGGCCACGCACTCCTGATGTAGCCAATCCTCCAAGAGCTTACAGGGCTCTTAGTACAGGGCCTACTGTAAGCTCCAGGAGGAATGGTTACATCAGGGGTGGGTGACCTAATATGCAAAGGAGTTCCTGCTACAAAAAAAGCCCTGCAAAAACCCATAACAACAAAGATAGATCCAGGTGTTGCTCTGAAGCAGTAGAAGAAATCTGGAGTCCAGCGGCACCTTTAACACCCGCAAATTCTTGACTTTGCCTGAGGAAGTGTGTTCACACCTTGAATAAAACTGTTGGTCTTAAAGGTGCCACTGGACTCAAAATTTGTTCCGTAACAACAAAAACACTGCAATCGTTCTTAAGAGCCAAACTTTCAAGACTTCGCCCCCCACCGCAAAAGCAGGGGAAGAGAACTGGGTCATAAGGAGACACGCACAGAAGTGAAGAGATGACCAAAATGAGATATCGGATCGTAAAATGGTTACTGTGGTAGAGCAAATATTCCTTTTATTTTTTTTCAAAGATACCAGTGAAATATATACCAGAAGCATCTTTCCAACATACACATCTCAGGCTCATTCGAATTATTGGTAACGTGTACGACTCTCGTTCCTCAAAGTTGTGTGTTTGTTCCTCCTGCACAGGCATGTGTGCGAGCTCCTATTAAGTCTTCTCTCAGCCCTCCCCTTCAAATTGTTTTTTTTCCTTTCACAATTTCAGGCAGGACAGCTTGAAATAGGGTTGCCAAGTCCAATTCAAGAACTATCTGGGAACTTTGGGGGTGAAGCCAGGAGACATTGGGGGTGGAGTCAGGAGCTAGGGTGTGACGAGCATAACTGAACTCCAAAGGGAGTTCTGGCCATCACATATAAAAGGGAGTGCATACCTTTTAAATGCCTTCCCATAGGAAATAATGAAGGATAGGGGCACCTCCTTTTGGGGCTCATAAAATTGGACCCCCTGGTCCAATCTTTTTGAAACTTGGAGGGTATTTTCAGGAGAGCCACTGGATGCTATGCTGAAAATTCGTTTATCTCAAAAAGCAGCCCTCCCCCCAGAGGCCCAGATACTTGCGGATCAATTCTCCATTATTTCCTATGGGAATAAATCTCCATAGGGAATAATAGAGTTTCCAGCAAGCATTTCCCTTCCCTCCCCCCGCTTTCTGATGACCCCAAAGGGGGAGGGCCTACAATCTGGGGGATCCCCAGCCTCCACCTGGGGATTGGCAACCCTAGCTTGAAATAATGAAATCCAGCACTCACAAAACAGCTTATGACCGACCTGGATTCGATCCGAGAGAATGAACGTGACCAGTGTGCTGCCTCAGGCTGCCGTAAGAATCTTTTGAGAGAGAAAACAAAACACGAAACAAACGTAGATGCCATTAATGTTCTCTGCCTACCCTAACAGCAAATATATAAATGACCTTACATTATTCTGAGAAGGGCTTTTTGGTGTGGCAGGAACTTCTTTGCGTACTAGGCCACACCCTCTGATGTAGCCAATCCTCCAGGAGCTTACAGTAGGCCCTGTAAGAAGAGTCCTGTAAGCTCCAGGAGGATTGGCTACATCAGGGAGGTGTGGCCAAATATGCAAAGGAGCTCCTGCTACCAAAAAAAAGCCCTGATTCTGAGGAAACATTTCTCTTCCAAATACCTTTGGTTTCTTTCATCAGAAGACAAGATTCTATTGCAAATAATTCACAATGAATTCTTTTACCAAGTGAGGACTTAAAATAGACTATTAGATTCGCCTCCTGCTGAAAACTAGACTGGGATTTTATTACTTCCAGAACCCATCATGAAACAGATCAGTAAAGTCAACACTATTAACAGGGATGCCAGCCTCCAGGTGGGACTTGGGGATCCCCTGGAATTACAGCTCATCTCCAGACTACAGAGATCAGTTCCTCTGGAGAAAACGGATGTTTTGGAGGGTGGACTCTGTGACACTGTACCCCACTGAGGTCTCTCTCCTCCCCAGGCTCCACCTCCACATCTCCAGGAGTTTCCCAACCTGGATCTGGCCCCCCTGCCCCAAATCTTCTGCCAGTGGCTGGAGGAGGGACTAATTTTGACCTGTTTGTATATGCATTGTTAGTGACTGGACATAGTTACTATACTTATGCACATGATAAGAATGCACATTTCGTGGTTAAATATACTTGATTACAGCCTCGATAACTTCTTTCCAGACACAATATACTATAACAGAATATTTATAATGCCTTTCGTTATTAGGAAAACTTTCCCTAGCTGCTTTCTCAAATCTTTTGGTCCTGTAGATCAAATGCGTACATGTATACCTGGTAGATATTATGACATTATCAATTTGATGTAATTAATATATGGACAGAGTACTTATTTTTTAATTCAGCTGCCAATTATGTATGTGTGTGTGAATATATATGTATGTGTGTGTGTGTGTGTGTATATATATATATATATATATATATATATATATATATATATATATATAGTGTTCTGTTGTTTTGTTTGTATTTTGTGTATATATATATATTTTTTCTGCTGGTATGCTATGCTTATACACAAAGAATGATTGCAGATACAGTCATTTATTGCTTTATTTGTATGTTTATTAAGCTCAATAAAAAGTTTTTGGATTTAAAAAAAAATTTGGTTGGGATCTACCTTACCTTAATGGGTTTGGGGTAGAAAACTCTTAAATATAAAATGTTTACATATGACACACATTTCATGCATGTGCAAGCATATTATATACCGCACATGTTCATAAGTAAAATTTCTTATACCCACACAAAGGCAAATGTTGTCTTCTTCGCTACCCATTAAATACTCACCTATCAGCAAAGGTCTCTTCTTTCGCTTACATGGATTGCCTAGACTTGATGTTGACAGTTCTCCTTAACTAACTACGGTTGGTGCTGGATAGAACTTGGGTGGGAGGCTGTTGAGGAAGACAAGGATGCTTCCTTGGTGGTCTCTTATCTAAGAACTATCCAGGGCTGACCCTGCTTAGCTTCTGAGATCTCATGAGATCAGGCTAGCCTGGGTCATCCAGGTCAGGGCAGAGCGGTCTTTAATGTTTCATGCCACCCGCAGTTCTCTCAGATCACATTAGAGCATCCCAATGATTCTGGGAACAGGAGCAAAGCTATGAGTGGAGTGCAAGTGATTCTTAGGAAACATTCTTTACACGTGCTAAATAATGCAGTTTCAATCCGTTTCCGCAACTGTTTGCAAATGGATTTTGCCATTTCACACAGCAAAATTCAGTTGCAAGAGGGTGTTATTTTGTGTGTGTGTGTGTGTGTGTGTGAGAGAGAGAGAGAGAGAGAGAGACCACATCTGTGGTTCTCGTGCATCTGGCCCAGTGGAGTTCTCCCTTGCTGAGATCCTCACCAAGTGACCACCTTGACTGAGAAGGAGTTGTTGAATCCATGGCGACAGTTTCAGAGGGTAGCCACGTGGTCTGCAGTAGAGCAGCTGGGTTCGAGTCCAGTGGCACCTTCGAAACCCACAAGATTTTTGGGGTGTCAGGATATGTGACAAAACAGCTTCGACTCTCAAAAGTTTCAACCTCTAAAATCTTATTGGTCTTAAAGGAGGCTACTGGATTTGAATCTAGTTGAGTCAATGACATTCCTAAGGCTTTCTTTGTAGCAGGAACTCCTTTGCATATTAGGCCACCCACCCCTGATGTAGCCAATCCTCTTGGAGCCTACAGTAGACCTGTATGAAGAGCCCTGTAAGCTCTTGGAGGATTGGCTACATCAGGGAGGTGTGGCCTAATATGCAAAGGAATGCCTGCTACAAAAAAAAGCCCTGGGCATTCCCAATCTACCCACAAGGGCGATGGATATCCACTTAAACTCTTATGGAGCTCTCCAGATATTTTATGCTCTTCTATATTTAAGCAGAATCCCAAGTCCAGAATAAAATTCAGGAAATCTGGGGGAAGAATGCTTAGTGTTCATTGCTCCCTAGCCATATATTAACCTTGCCACCTTCCAACCCACACGTCCACATCAGCAGAATGGCTCCAAAAGAAATGGACAATTCACACAGCAGTTATGCCTAGATATACAAGTGAGGAATATACAACACCCGGAATATACAACAAGCATGGAAGACTGCTGCTAGAGATGGCTTCTACTTTTAACAAAGACTTACCAGAACTTTTTGTTGTGCACTGGGTAGATCCTTCCTGTTTAGGAGGGAAAAGGGACACAAAATTAGATTTCTGTTGGGTGAGATTTGATCTGCAAACACTCATTTAAGATATTTGCCCAGGACGACAAGATGCTCAGAAAGGGCTCTTGATCACAAATTATTCCAAGTGCATCTAGACTAGCTCTTCTTCCACTTCATTTCACTTCCCTCTCTCACCACGACCATTCCAGTCTTCATGGCTTTTTTTGTAAAAGGAGCTCCTTTGCATATTAGGCCACACACCCCTGATGTAGCCAATCCTCTAAGAGCTTACAGGGCTCTAAGTACAGGGCCTACCGTAAGCTCCAGGAGGATTGGCTACATCAAGGGGGTGTGGCCTAATATGCAAAGGAACTCCTGCTACAAAAAAAAAGCCCTGCCAGTCTTGACAAACACACATGCCTCCTCTTCTTCCTCCTAGAACTGAGTATTATGGCATTTAAAATAACCTTTAAACATTAATGCTAAAAGGTTTCTTTTTAAAAGACACCTTTTTACTTAGACTTTTAATTAACGAGTTTTATCTTACCAGCTTTTTGATGGTCTGCTTCTGTTTTATGGAGAGTTTTGATGCTGCTTATGTCTAATGATTTAGGATTTTGTTTCCTGTTTTTTGTACTGTGGTTTTCAATTGTTGGCCGCCTCAAGCACAACTCTGAGAAGGCGGCGTTTAAAAATGTTCTAAATAAATATATAAGGGGTTGATGTTTACCATCTTATGTTCCTATAAGCACAGACAACGTCAAGAGGAGACTGGATTAACATATAGAGCAGAGGACTGCTGGTGGCAACTGGGTTTTGACCACTATGTGACACAGAATGCTGGACTGCATGGGCCACTAGCCTGATACAACGTGGCTTCTCTTATGTTCTGAAGAGCAGAGGTCCATCAGTGGCTATGAGCCATAAGGTATAGGTGGAACACACTGTCTGGGGCAGTGATGCTCTGTCTTCTTGGGGCTTGCAGGGGAGGGGGAGGAAACAGTGGGAAGGCTTCTGGAGTTCTGGTTCCACTGGTGGACTTCCTGATGGCACCTAACTTTTAGCCACGGTGTGACCAAGAGTTTTGGCTGGATGGGCCACTGGCCTGATCCAGCATGGCTTCTCATATTCTTATGTTCACCACACAAACATATAATATTATTTAGTTTATGTATTTTAAGGTCCCCCTCTTGTTAAGGCCTCCTGCTTTTATGGACTATAGCCACAACATATAACTGAGTTTGTCCTATCATAAAATAAAGAAACGGGCTCCAATAAGGAAATAGTAATCCCAAAGAGGTAGTTTTATTTGTGGATACCATAGTCCCAAACTTCATACCCCTTTAAGAAGAACATGCTATTCCACAATCCATACACACACACAAATGGCTACATCCAAAGGTGCTTTTTCTGCAAGCAGAAGACACTTTGGACTAGGCAAGGAAGGAAAGGAAAGGTCCCCTGTGCAAGCACCACTTGTTTCCGACTCTGGGGTGACGTTGCTTTCACAACGTTATCACGGCAGACTTTTTACGGGGTGGTTTGCCATTGCCTTCCCCAGTCATCTACCCTTTCCCCCCAGCAAGCTGGGCACTCATTTTACCCACCTCGGAAGGATGGAAGGCTGAGTCAACCTCGAGCAGGCTACCTGAAAACCCAGCTTCCACCAGGGATCGAACTCAGGTTGTGAGCAGAGCTTAGGACTGCAGTACTGCAGCTTTAACACTCTGCACCACGGGGCTCTTCTTTACAATTTTCATGCTGTTCCTGAAAGTCCCCCAAACCACATGAGAATCTTCTTGGGTGGCCCAAGGTGTGAAAGAAGAAGAACATGGTAAGCAGGACAGGTCTGTCCTGTTTAGGGGTTTTTTTTTTGAGGATTTGGCCCAGGGGTGTCAAACATGTGGCCCGAAGGCTGTATCAGCCCCTCCCCGGGGGCTCCTATCAGGCCCCCAAGCAACTGGCTGTCATTTGCTTCCTTCTCCCTCTTTCTTGCTTCCTTCTGCATAACAGCTTGCTTTGCTGCGATCTCTCAAATGCACAGCAGAGCTACTGAGCCAAGCCTCTCTTCCTTCTATTGACTGAGGCTTCCCCCCCCCACAACCCAGTCCCTGGGGAAGGAAGGAAACAGCCAGAGCTTCCTTTGCCCAGTTCTCTGAGTCTCATGAGAGAAATACAAAGAAAGTACCTTTAAGACCGACTGCTAATGTTTTAAGGATGTTTAAGGGGTTTTTTTAAAAAAAAATCTTTGTGCTTGTTTGTGTCCTTTATAAAGTTTAGATCTCTGCTACCTAATCATAAATAGGTACACACATGGCCGACATGGCTCATTTATGTCAGATTCGGCCCTCATAACAGATGAGTTTGACACCCCTGATTTAGCCCCTCAGCAGAGGGCAAACGCTGACACAGTGTGGGGTGAAGCCCACCACCTTTTCGTGTGATCTTCTGCAGCCAATTAAATACGTACAGAGAAAAATCTCCTTAAATTCAGCACCTTCAATGCTAAGGATTTTCAGGTTTTTTGGCTTTTTAGTTAGGGTTGGCTTAGGAAAGAAAGTTTATTTTAGTGTGACAAACAAGCATCCTCATCATTCCTAACTGGGGTGTGTAGGTTCTGTGGGAAGGTGTTCTGTGAGAGAAAAGAGCAACCTTAAACCTGCTGAGGTAAACCTCCCCTATCCAGAAAAAGGGGAATCAAATCTCTCCTCAGGGGTTATCAATGTTATAAGAAATCCAGCTTTGCTTTATATATTTATCCACAGATCATATTTACCTTATTATATACTTAATGTTCTGTTAAATAAACAATTTATTATCTCCACCTGCATCTTGTCTGCAAGTAAAAAATCTTAAGAAGCATGGGTTTCTATTTACCTCATATATAAATTCAGCCTTAAGTCTAATAAGGTTTACGAATAAAACATCTTTAGGGGAACACATAGCTTACACACTCCCAATCCTTAATTTAAAGCTTGTGTGTGTCCCCCTTTTATTTGAATGTGGGCAGCTGGGGCATAAGGAATCTACAGGAAAGGCCAGAGCTGGGGACTGGATAATCTTCAGTCCAGAAGGCCGGGGCTACAAAGCCTCCCCACCGCCCCATAGCTGCCACACCCCTCAATATCTGCTAACTCTACGTAAAATGCTAAAAAAATTCATCTACTCCGTCCAAGTGAGACAACAGAAAATGACAATTTCTCCACAGCCTACCTGGATAGCAGTGGGCAGGCTAGCACCTCCTAAAGGTGATCTCCGGACTGAAGAGGGCACGGTTTCTTTGCTTTCTTGAACTGACAGAGAAACTTAAGACAGGACAATTTTAAAAAATTAGAATGCAAGCTCTCACTCTTGCTTAAAAAGAATCAACCCAGATAAAAGGAATAACTCGGAATAGTGATCCTAATGGGGTGGGCACATACAAGTGCTCAAAAAGTTAGCTAAAGGGATGAAACAGAGAAATCTGCTGATGGCCCACTCCTCAAGGGAATTTAGCAGTCTACACTGGGATTTCAGGTGCAACATTAACTAGCTTAAAGGTATCCATTTCTAGTACCTGAAGAGGTAGACTGGTTCCTACAAAAGCTTCTGATGGGTTAGAATTCAGTCTCAAAAGTTGTTATTCTTAGCCATAAGGGGCCGTAGCTCAGTGATGGACAAGGGTAGAATTCTAGCAGGAGCTCCTTTACATATTAGGCCACACACCCCTGATGTAGCCAATCCTCCAAGAGCTTACAAAAAAGAGCCTTGTAAGCCCTTGGAGGATTGGCTACATCAGGGGTGTGTGGCCTAATATGCAAAGGAGCTTCTGCTAGAATTCCACCCCTGGTGACAGAGTACAAGCGAGCAGTGTCCTATTAAGGACCAAGTATACCTCAGATTTTTCGAAGGCTGGGAAGAATGGTGGGGATCTGGCTTGAAACCCTGGAGAGATACCCTGTTGACCAGAGCAGGCAAGACTGTGTTCATAAACTTCAAATAGCTCTAAGTCCAATTGGCTTTAACCTGGATGGCCCATGCTAGCCTGATCTCAGATCTTCAAAGCTAAGCAGGGTCAGCCCAGGTGAGGACTTGGGTGGGGCCACCTAGAAAGCCCAGAGGCAGGCAATAGGAAATCAACTCTGTTCATCTCTTGTCTTGAAAACCCTAAAGGGTTTGCCATAAGTTGGCTGCCAACTTAACAGCACTTTTCATCACTATTATGTCCGATTGACAAGTATCTGTCATTGGAGAACAAATACTTGTCAATCGGACAATCGGAACACCACCTCGAAAGCCATGAGGTGTGGTGGCCAAGCACACGACTAAGGGCGCGTTCACACTACGCTAAATAATGTGTTTTGCAACTTAAGAAAAAAGACTGTGGGTTTATACCCCGCCCTTCTCTCTGAGTCATAGTCTCAGAGTGTCTTACAATCTCCTTTATCTTCTTCCCCCACAACAGACACCCTTGTGAGGCAGGTGAGGCTGAGAGAGCTTTCCCAGAAGCTGCCCTTTCAAGGAAAACTCTTGCAAGAGCTATGGCTGACCCAAGACCCTTCCAGCAGGTGCAAGTGGAGGAGTGGGGAATCAAACCTGGTTCTCCCGGGTAGGAGTCCACACACTTAACCACTGCACCAAACTGGATCTGGATTTTTGCTATTCTTATGCAGCAGAAATCCAGTTGCAAAACGCATTATTTAGTGCAGTGTGAATGCACCCCAAGGCCATGAGTGGTAAGATTGAGCCTCATCTGGGTTCCTAACTGTTAATCATCCTACAGCTATTTTGAGAAGACTTGTTCTTCAACGACCCATTATCCTGGTCATGCTGCACCTATTGGAATGAGGAAGGCAGTGGCAACTGGATATGGCTTGGGCAGAGCCATCTGTTTCTGTGGCTCAGAACCAATACGCTATTTCAGTAAACACAGGGGTTCTGGATGCTACTTTCTCATCAAATGATCGACTCTCCTACTTGGTTGATGGGGACAATTCTACTGAACATGAAGAACATTCTTCGGCTGAACAAGTAGTTATTCTGAACTTCTTACAAAAATGCTCTCCACTAAGTATGTGAAAAGCATACTTAAACATCACGCAGCTGAGATGATACAGCACAGGAGTAAAATCAAGATAAACCTGGGACTGAGCGATTCAGGACATCTTTCGTCCCTGCTATCCGTTAGAGAAGGGGAGTAAGAGCCAGAGTGAGAACTGGGTATGGATCTAGGAGAACCAGATTAAAATCCTTCCTTGAGCCAGTTGCTCTGTCTCTCAGCTTAGCCCCCCTCACAGAGATGGGTGAGATCAGGGCTTTTTTTCTTGTAGCAGGAACTCCTTTGCATATTAGCCCACACCTCCCTAACATAGCCAATCCTCCTGGAGCTTATAGTAGGCCCTGCACTAAGAGTCCTGTAAGCTCTTGGAAGATTGGCTACATCAGGGGAGCATGGCCTAATATGCAAAGGAGTTCCTGCTACCCCAAAAAAGCCCTGGGTGTGATAAAACAGAGGACAGGAGAATGGCGGTAGCCCTTTACGTGCCCAGTGGCTATAAATGAAGTAACAAAGTTCAGGATTTCTAATTTTTTTGCAGGGTAGCCAAATGTCAGAGAACTGTAGACAACAAAGATACACAGATACACTTCTGTTTACACTATGCAACTACAGAAATGTTTGTTTCCCTGGGCTTGATGGCACATGGGTCTTCTCAAAGTTACACATACCTCTTTTCAGTTTGTACGTTATGATTTTCTTCTGTAAGTCTGGCGATACTTTCTTGCACACATCTTCCAACAAGGTTAGGTTGTTCTCAGATAAGAGGTCTTTCTTCTCTAAGGCAGTCAGTAGTTCTATACCAGACTAGGAGAGAAATAAAATGGAATATTTAGACTTTTATTTATACCTTTTCAACCAATCTTTCCACATTGTCCATCATGCTCTCCCATATGCTTTTTCATTAAAAAAAAAAAGTGATGAAATTCCTCTTAAAACCAACACACAATCCTCAGTCCTCGATTTAATCTCTGTGATTCTCCAATTCCAGGCTTTTCTCATGTGATGCTAAATTTAAAGTGCTGAAAATCTCAGGTGTTCAATCATCACCCTTGATTTCTATGGAGATTCAGAGATGCTGTGTGAATGCATCCAGGGGAAGGGTCCAAGTGTTCAGAGGGCTGATTTAACAGCAGTATAGAAACCACTATGACCTTTTCCCTTTTGGTACAGCAACCATTTTTGTGCCTGCCACAAGTCATAAATGAAGAGCCAGGATGCACATTCCTTATGACACAAAGTTAGAGTCCAATAGCACCTTTAAGTTTTATTCAGGCTGTGAGCTTTCGTGTGCACGCACACTTTGTCAAACAGTATGGAATCAGACTTGCCTGTCCATACATACATACACACAGTCTGGGAGGGCACAGTGGGAGGGCTTCTAGTGTCCTGACCCCACTGATGGACCTCCTGATAGCACCTGTTGGGTTTTTTTGGGCCACTGTGTGACACAAAGTGTTGGACTGGATGGGCCACTGGCCTGATTCAACATGGCTTCTCTTATGTTCTTCTGTCTGGGGCAGTGATGCTTTGTCTTCTCGGTGCTTGGGGGACAACAGTGGGAGGGCTTCTGGAGTTCTGGCCCCATTGATGGACCTTCTGATGGCCCCTGGGTTTTGGCCATTGTGTGACACAGAGTGTTGGACTGGATGGGCCATTGGCCTGATCCAACATGGCTTCTCTTATGTTCTTATGTTCACACACACACACACACACACAACACATATGGCAGAGGTTGGACAGCAAATCAGCATACAAGCATAACATATAATGAAATGTTTCAACAGATGCAAACAGAGTTCCTAAGGTCTTTGTAATTTAGATTCAATTCCAGGAGAAAACAGGCAAATGTTTCAGTGTCTCAGAGTGTTCAGAATGTTCAGAGTGATATCACCCTGATGTTATGTCCCCTCTCGAGTGTGGAGGTAACAGACAGCATCTTTTTCTTAACTCTGGTGTTGGTGTTATCGCCTCTGTTGCCAGACCACAGGAGTGCATTCCAAAATCTATTATGATTCATTACATTACAATTACAATCTAGCATTCTGCTATTTCAAATAAGAAATACACTAAAATAAAGAGGATGGGCTATGCATTCTTAGATGCTATTGGACCCTAACTTTGTCATATTGCTTCAGACCAGGGGTGGCCAAGCTGTGGCTCGGGAGCCATATGTGGCTCTTTCACACATATTTTGTGGCTCTTAAAACCCTCACTGTCCTTTTGGCTGACTTGGAGAATGAAGCTTCAGTTAAAGTTGCTTTCTTTATGTCACCTCTCCCTCTGTCCTGGCTCTCCTCTTCCTTCCTCCCTCCCATCCTTCCTGCCACTCTCAGACATCCGAAGTTTATTCTATGTGGCTCTAACGTTAAGCAACTTCGGCCACCTGGGTTTCAGACCAACATGGTTACCCACTTGGATCAATCCTATAACACGTAACCATTGTGGGATGCCCTTATCACTTTTCTGTGGCCTGTCCACCACCTTATGAACTGCCAACGTAGTGACCAACCAAATCACCCTGGCACCACTTCACTAGCGCAGATGCCAACTCAGTCGTTCAGCTGTATGTATCTGGAATATCTGTCTCTGACGGAGTTCTCTCTCATGTTGGGGTATGCCAAATTCAGTAGTTACTTTCTTAACAAAGAAAACTGAAACTATGCCTTAAAAACCCTGTTCCTTCTCTTCTTATCCTACTGTTCCTCTGACTCAAAATTCTTAAAATCCAACCCTTTTACAGGCAGGGCTATTTTTGTAGCAGCAACTCCTTTGCAAATTAGGCTGCACACCCCTGATGTAGCCAATCCTCCTGGAGCTTACAGTAGGCCCCTTTAAGAAGAGCCCTGTAAGCTCTCGGAGGATTGGCTACATCAGGGGTGTGTGGCCTAAAACACAAAGGAGTTCCTGCTACTAAAAAAGTCCTGCTTACAGGCAATCTTCACAGATAAATATTTAACAATTGTTAAGGTGGTTTTCCAGTCTCTGGACTTTTTTTTAGATGATAAATTCACATGGAGAATGAGGAGACAAATACCTTTCTCTCAGGTTAAGACCTAATTTCGTAGGGCCTGCAAGACGGAGCTGTTCCGCTGGGCCTATGGTTGAGGCAACGGGCGTCCTATTATTCCATCATTTGGCCTCCCTTGTGGTGACATCATGCTTATTACAGTGCTATCCTATTGTTATTATCATCGTATAAGGGGGGCTTACAACTGGTTACTGATATGCTGCGCTCTGTCTGCTGGCGGTGCATTTTATTTGTTTTTACTGTTAATTTTAAATTGGTATTTAAACTTTGGCATGTAGGTTTTTATTGTTATTTTTATATGTTGTGATCCGCCTTGAGCCCACTTATGGGAAAAGGCGGAATATAAGTCTACTAAATAAAATAAATAAATAATTACACACTCCAATAAAATATGCGGAAAGGCTGAGGGACTTGGGAACGTTCAGTCTGGAAAAGAAGAAGAGCGGGGACACAATTGCTCTCTTGATGAGCCCTGTAAACTCTCGGAGGATTGGTTGCATCAGGGCTAATACGCAAAAGAGTTCCTGCTACAAAAAAGTCCTGCTTTACAGGCAATCACCACAGCTATTTAACAATTGTTAAGATGGTTTTCATCTACAAGGAAACACTGGACAATTTATTTTTATGATAAATTCACATGGACAAAGGGGGGAGGGGACAAATACCTTTATCTCAGATAAGACCTAATTAAAGAGGGAAAGGTAGTCCCCTGTGCAAGCACCAGTCGTTTTCAACTCAGGTGACGTTGCTTTCATGGCGGACTTTTTACAGGGTGGTTTGCCATTGCCTTCCCCAGTCATCTACACTTTCCCCCCAGCAAGCTGGTTACTCATTTTACCCACCTCGAAAGGATGGAAGGCTGAGTCAACCTCGAGCTGGCTACCTGAACCCAGCTTCCGCCGGGGATTGAACTCAGGTCGTGAGCAGAGGGCTCCTGCTGCAGTACTGCAGCTTTACCACTCTGCACCACAGGGCTCTTAAGACCTAATTATACACCCCAATAAAATATGAGGAAAGGCTGAAGGACTTGGGAATGTTCAGTCTGGAGAAGAGGAGGTTGAGGGAGGACATGATTGCTCTCTTGACGCAGTTGAAGGGCTGTTTCTTAGAGGAGGGCAAGGAGCTGTTCCCACTGGCAGCAGGGAAGAGGACATCGATAATGCGTTTAAGGGCAGGCCTGCTGGATATTAAGAAAAACTTTTTTACACTAAGAGGTGTTCAACAGTGGAATTAGCTACCTAGGGAAGTGGTGAAGGAAGGATATTATAGCATTGGAGAAAGTTCAGAAAAGGGCAACTAAAATGATTAAAGGGCTGGAACACCTTCCCTATGAAGAAAGGTTGAAACACTTAGGGCTCTTTAGCTTGGAGAAACGTCGACTGAGGGGTGACATGATAGAAGTTTACAAGATAATGCATGGGATGGAGAAAGTAGAGAAAGAAGTACTTTTCTCCCTTTCTCACAATACAAGAACTCGTGGGCATTCGATGAAATTGCTGAGCAGACAGGTTAAAACGGATAAAAGGAAGTACTTCTTCACCCAAAGGGTGATTAACATGTGGAATTCACTGCCACAGGAGGTGGTGGCGTCCACAAGCATAGCCACCTTCAAGAAGGGGTTAGATAAAAATATGGAGCAGAGGTCCATCAGTGGCTATTAGCCACAGTGTGTGTGTGTGTATATATATATATATATATATATATATATATATATATATATATATATTTGGCCGCTGTGTGACACAGAATGTTGGACTGGATGGGCCATTGGCCTGATCTAACATGGCTTCTCTTATGTTCTTATGTTCTTATGTGAGCTCTCCCTCGCTGGGGAGAAGTGACATCATGTTGAGGACGTTGTACAGCGTTGCTCTGGTTTTTGGGAAAACTCTATGCTATAATAATAATCATCATCCCTTTTATTGGCATACTCAGGCATAATACAAAATGAGGGTAGACAACATATACAGTCTGAGATTAAGAACAATAAACTAATAAAATTTATAGTGAAACGCCCCGCATAGATTTTAATGGACTTTTCCAGAAATTTACTAACAGCCCTTATGATTTCTATTTCATTACCTTTCAGTAGCCAATCCCATTCACTAGGTTACAGGAAAGGAGAGAAAGATTTCCAAACAGTTCCCTCCGGGGATTAGAATAAAGCTGACAATCCAGCAATATACGTTGGATGGAATCTGGTCAATTCGCCCCACAAGGATAGACTCTATGCTTTAAGCCCAATTTATCCATAAAGTTCGCCCCGAAACCAGAGTGTCCCCAATGTGATTATGTCACTTCCGGGAGACATCACTGCATTGGGAATGTCACACAATGTCCCCGCCTACCCTTGAAAGGTCCCCCAAATCTCCCCACTGGACAGGGAAGGGGATCTGGTAACCCTAACCTGAGAGCACCTTTGAAATTCTGACAATGCGGTGGGTGCAATCATAAAATGGCTGCCAAATATAGCTACTATGAGAGGTGAACCCAACCACACAAAAGGGAAATCAATAAAGGCCATGTGTGGGACACCACCGTAACATTTAACATTTGAATATTACATAGTTATGTCTCACATGTACTCCCTGAACTTTGACCCTGCTGCTTAAAACAAAAAATCTTTAGAACGTCATATATAAACGTCTGTCGAGTGGGGAGCTGCTACATGCATCTCCTACAGTGTTCGCTCAAAGCTGTGTGAGTGAGCTAGCTCACAGTTTTTTAGCCTCCAGCTCACACATTTTTGTCTTAGCTCAGGAAGGATGGCCCCAGAGTAAACTAGTTTATGCAGTAGCCAAATCGCTTCCTCACAACTTTAATGCCAGTATGGCGGAACCTGCCTGATTCAGCCTTCAGACCAGTCCTGTCAACTCCCTTTTGGGTTGCCAACTCCTGGAGGGAGCTAATCTTCCTGTCACTTGTGCACGCTGCCACCACCTACTCAATTTAGAGGTTCCTGACTTGAGAGGAACAGGACTCCCAATCTCCTTTGCCAGTTCTGAGGTCTGGCCTCAAGGTCCTCTGCCAACCCAGCACCTGGTTACAACAGAGACCAAAGTCCTTCTTTGGGAGACTCCTGGAAGATTGGCACCCTTGCCAACTGTATGCCTTCCCCCTTCTGTGGGCTCCCCTCTTGCAGTAGTGTGGTCTAAGGTGGTTTGGGGAAACTATGTGGCACAGAGGGACTCAAGATTATAACAAACAATATATTTATTTAAAGCATTACAGGCATTACAAAAAGCGGACAGAAGAAACAAATCATAGTAGGAAAAAATGCTCCTTCTCTCCCTGTTCTAATATTTGCCCTGTCCATATCTTCCAGAACAGACAAACTCACCAACTCAACTGAACTGACTGAACTCAAACTGCCAGCTTCCTGCCAAAAATCTCTAATATAAATTGCAATTCTCGCCCAAGAACTGGTTTCCCCTGTCTCTCTAGGAGGCCTCCTCAGAATTGCTGCTTCCAGACAGGAGGAGAGGTTTGGCTCTGTAGCTCCTGTGCAACTGAGCAAGCCTTGCAAAGCAAGCTGTTACAGAAGGAAGCAAGAGAGAGGGAGAAGGAAGTAGATGACAGCCAGTTGCTCGGGGGCCTCACTGAGCCCCCGGGCCAAATGTTTGACACCCCTGACTTATAGTGTAATAAAAATGTGTTAGGCTAAAGTGTCACGGGACTCTTTTATTCTCATTACAGAGGATTATTTTTTTTAGCCATTGTGGCGTTGCAGTTACAGGATTTTTTGGATGACGCTTCCACCCTGGACCCATGCCAGTCTGGTTTCCGCCCGGGCCATGGGACAGAGACAGTCTTGGTCGCCCTCATGGATGACCTCCGGCGGCAACTGGATCGAGGCGGCTCGGCGGTATTGCTGCTGCTAGACCTATCGCCTACGTTCGATATGGTCAATCATCAGCTGCTGACCCGCCGCCTCGCCGACGCAGGAATTTGGGGGCTAGCCTTACAGTGGCTCTCCTCCTTCCTTGAAGGTCGGGGACAAAGGGTGGCAATTGGGGGGGAGCTGTCTCAGAGACACCCACTTCACTGTGGGGTGCCTCACGGGGCAGTTCTCTCCCCGATGTTGTTCAACATCTATATGCGCCCCTTGCCCAGATTGCACGGAGGTATGGGCTTGGTTGTCATCAGTATGCTGATGATACCCAGCTCTATCTATTGATGGACGGCCGGACTGGCGATGTCCCCATAAATCTGGACCAGGCGTTACAAGCCGTGGCTGGCTGGCTCAGGCTGAGTGGGCTGAAGTTGAATCCGGCGAAGACTGAGGTCCTTTGCGTGGGCCGCGGCGGGCCAGGAGGGGAGATCACCCTACCAGCCTTTGACGGTGCGCCACTGATACCAGTGCGCAGGGTCAAGAGCCTGGGAGTGCTACTGGAATCCTCCTTATCAATGGAAGCCCAGATAGCTGCCACTGCTAGATCCGCCTTTTTCCACCTTAGGAGGGCGAGGCAGTTGGCTCCCTTCTTGGAGTGCAGCGACCTAGCAACTGTGATCCACGCAACGGTCACCTCGAGACTAGACTACTGTAATGCTCTCTACATGGGGCTGCCCTTATGCCGAACACGGAAACTTCAGGTAGTGCAGAACGCGGCGGCCAGGCTGTTGGTGGGACTACCTTGGTGGGAACACGTGCGGCCTGGGCTGCGGGACCTGCACTGGCTGCCGGTTGTGTACCGTGTTCGCTATAAGGTGCTGGTTATTACCTTTAAAGCCCTATATGGCCAAGGACCTGCCTACCTTAGGGACCGCCTCTCCCCATATGTTCCCCAGAGAGCACTGAGATCTAGTTCTCAAAACCTTTTAAAAATCCCTGGGCCAAGAGAGGCTAGATTGAAAACGAGGGAGCAAGCCTTTTCAGCAATGGCCCCCTGATGGTGGAATCAACTTCCAGAGGTGGTGCGAGCCCTGCGGGACTTGAATCAGTTCTGCAGGGCTTGCAAAACCATCCTCTTTCAGCTTGCTTTTAAGACAGAACCCGGCTAAATTGACTTGTAGCCATCTAGCCATCTTATATATGACTGTGAACTGTAGCACCTTAATTATTAACTTTTAATTTATAACAGCTGTTTTATCTATTTTAACTAATCTATAACGATAACCTAATTGTATTTTAATCTGCTTTTGTCTTGATTGTATTTATTGAAATCATGGTTGTCCCATGTCTGTGAGCCGCCCTGAGCCTGCCTTTGGCGGGGGAGGGCGGGATACAAAAATAAATTTACTTACTTACTTACCATACGGGATTGTCTCTTTGGGAGATGATCTTTCAGAAGGAACACAGCAGATGTGAGACCATCCTCCGTGAAGTCTTCTGACAATTCATACAGCATCTGTCTGTGTGCGACAAGTCTCAAAAAGTGAGCTGGCTATTATATAGTATACATGCTGCCATATCTAACTTCTTTTGATGTGCTTTCTTTATAGCCGGCCTTTCTTGCTTAGACCGAAGGTAGATTACACAGTGTAAGAAAAGGCAATCAAACCTTTTGAGACTTCCAGCTGAGGGAAATGAATTTGGTGTTTGAGCTGAAGTGAAACCAGATGTATAAGGGTTAACTTTAGCCAACAGAGAAGCAGGAGTGAAATTTAGAGATCCTGCATATTTTAGCGAGGTCTCTGTGTTACAGGGTTTTGATAAATCTTAAGGGCATCTTGGGAGCGAGAAATGAAAGTGTGACAAAGGTTATGGGATGGGGTATACAGGTGGACACTGGGCATGCTTAATAGCTTCATGAATATTCACTAACACACCCAGCATAGGTAATTGCTTCATTTACATAGTCATACGATGTATGTTAGAGGGTGGGGGTCATATCAAGGAGCTAATGTGTAATGCTGTGAAGAACGTGGTCTGAAAGAATCATAAACCTTGTTCTCATATCAACTGGGAGGACAAGGGAGAGACTTGTGGCCGGAGTAGTATAAATATATATATTTTTAATTCTGTACTTTGAGCTTGCCTGATGTATTGCTCCTACTGATATCAGTAAAAACATTAGATATCAGTAAAAACATTACCTGACTGACTTTGTTTTTCTTTTGGAGGTTCAAGGGGAACACGTTTATCACACAATGAACGATGTGAAAAGATGAAAATCACAAAAATTAGTAGCATGTACAAAAGTAAAAGCAAGGTGAAAAGGAAAGGAAGTACAGAAGTCAGGAGTATTTATTTATTTACTTTCCATTTATATCCCACCCATTCCAAATGGACTCAGGGCGGCTAACAATCATATAAAAACCAACATCTCGATTTCAAATATAAAACAATAGGACAATCAGTTATAATTTAAAACAATTTAAAACAAAGTATTGGTGCTATACAGAGTATACAATTTATCTGTTGGTGGTCCTTCTGGTGGAGTTGCCCAGTAACATATAAACGGCAGCCTTCTCCCCTAGTTGTTATAGGCCTGTTTAAAAAGTTCAGTTTTACAAGCTCTGCGGAATTGGGAGAAATCCCGCAGAGCTCTTATGGCCTCAGGGAGCGCATTCCACAGCATTGGTGCTGCCACTGAGAAGGCCCTGGCCCGTGTAAAGCCCGGTCTCGCCTCCCTTGGTCCAGGGATGGACAATAGATTTTTAGTTCCTGAATGCAGTGCTCTCTGGGGAACATATGGGGAAAGGCGGTCCCTTAGATAGACAGGTCCTCGGCCATATAGTAAAGCAATAAGAGTAAGATAATACATACTACGATCAGTAGTACAGACTCACTACAGTCATGCTCACTAATAAAAAATTCCAAGTCATTTCCAACTCATATTAACCCTATGAATTACCACAACATTGTAACATTCACAGCCATGCTCAAGTCTTTATTGAGTCAATCCATCTCATGTTGAATCTTTTCCTACTGCTTTCAGCTTTTCCTAGCAGTATTGTTCTACTCCAGACTTTTTTTGTAGGAAAAGCCCGGCAGAAACTCATTTGCATGTTAGGCCACACCCCCTTACATCACCATTGTTTCACACAGGGCTTTTTTGTAGAAAAATCCCAGCAGGCACTTATTTGCATATTAGGCCACACCTCCTGGTGCCAAGCCAGCTGGAACTGCGTCCCTGCTCAAACAAAGCCCTGACTACATCTATCAGTACCAGTCAAAACTCTTTTAAGCAGAACTAATATTCAGATCTAAAAGACTTACCGGAATTCAGACACCTGCCCTTTTAGATGTAGATTTCCTTGAACCATCTCTTTGTTATAGCCAATTTGGGGCAGCAGACAAATCTGGTGAATCCTATAGAGAAGCTCCGCTATGACAAAGGTGTCCTCCTGATTTACTACGTCGTTACTTATGAGGAACTCGAAGACCTCACGGGCTGATGTCATCACCTCCAGCTTGCCAAAGGGGATCAAGTCCTTGCAGAGAAATTTGAGGTCCTCTACATCACCCTTTCCCAAGCCTCCGGCAATGTTCAGAAGCTTCTGGCGAAACTGTAAGCTGTCAGCCTCGTACATAATGGCACGGACCTTAGACCACTAAAAGAAAATAAAAATATAGTTTAAGAATAAAATAACAAAGTGGTGGTAAAAGAAAGCGTGTCCACGCTACTGGGAATGGCTCCCCCTCCAATCTCAGGAGCTTCAAACATCAGCCCAGTAGAAATGTAATCAATGAATGTTGCCAATCCCAATCTGAATTCAGCAGAACGTCTTCCAGGAGTCAGACAGGTTACTGTAGAAAAGAAGCAATCAAATCCATTTGGGACCACTTTGTTCCTTTCCCTTTTACAGAAATTGCACTTTACAAGTATTCAGTACCAGATGCTTTCCCCAGGATACATCCTAGAACAGGGGTGGCCAAACTGTGGCTCTTGCAGCCCCCACCAGCTGGCTTGGAGCAGCTGGCTTGTGTGGCTCTTGCAGCCCCCACCAGCTGGCTTGGAGCAGGCATTTGTCTCCTGAAGTCATTTCGCCAAGCCAGCCGGCAGCTTGGACAATGCATTTCATGTTAAAGTTGCTTTCTTTCCATCCATCCCTCCCCCATCTATTTGCCTTCCTTCCTGCCTTGTGGCTCTCAAACATATGACGTTCATCTCTCACAGCTCTCAAACATCTGATGTTTATTCTATGTGGCTCTTGCATTTAGCAAGTTTGGCCACCCCTGTCCCAGAACATTCTAGAACAGCTGATGCAGGGTACATCTCACGACAGTGGTGTCCCCAGTTTGGTTCCATTTCCATTCTGATGAATGTCCAAAATACAGCGTACCTTGTGATGTCTAAAGTTGGCAAGGAATCTTGTTTCTTTTGCTCAAGGAAGCCTAGAGGTCTTAACCAACTAATACATTTAGTTATGATGACTGACAATTTGCTGTTTTGAAGGGTAAGCTGGAAAGCAAGTTTACCAGTAACTAAGTATGTCAGTTTGCACATCATGTGAACACACTTGAAAGTGTCTTACGTCGAATAAGACCATCGGTTGGTTAAGATAGGTATTGCCTACTCAGGCTGGCAGCAACTCTCCAGAGAAAACTTTTACATCACCTACTGGCTGGTCCTTTTAACTGGAGGTGCCAGGGATTGAACCTGGGACCTTCTGCAGGCAAAGCAGAGCTTCTTCCACCCAACCGCAAAAGAAGGAATCCATCCTCCATTATTTCCAATAAAGGGAAGGCATTTAAAAGATGTGCGGTCCCTTTAAATGTGATAGCCAGAACTCCCTTTGGAGTTCAATCATGCTTGTCACAACCTTGCTCCTGGCTCCACCCCCAAAGTCTCCTGCCTCTATCCCTAAAGTCCCCAGATAGTTCCTGAATCAGACCTAGCAACCTTAACAGTGACTGGTCCAAGGTCATCCAGCAAACCTCATGGCACAAGGGGGTATTTGAACCTGGGTGTCTCTGATCCTAGTCCAACTGCAACACTGCACTGGGGCTTCTGTCTACCATGCAGGTCACTCTCGCCTGACTGAAACAGTGGAGGCCAGACCCAACTCGGGGTTTGCCTTCCTTTCCTCACCACGTGGAAGATTCAATCAAGTGGCTTAAACCCTCCTGTGAAATTCACCTCAGCTTCCGAAGGTTTCTCCATCTAATTCTTGAGAGGGTCCCCATTGTTGTAAAAAGTCACAAAGAAGTGCACTGTGAGAAAGCCATATGCAGTTGCCGTAAGTTTGCTGTGACTTGACAACACTTTCCACCACCACGACAGCAGAAATGGAATCTGATGCAGCATCCCTTGCTAGGAATTTCTCAAAGCTACACCCTGCTTCATGTTGGAACTGGCTCCTCTGTCTAGCCCAGGGGTGCAGCCCAAGGGCCAAATCAGGCTCCTGAAGGGCTCCTATCAGGCCCCCAAGCAACTGGTTATCATCTGCTTCCTTCTACATCACAGCTTGCTTTGCAAGGCTTGATCAATTGCGCAGGTGCTACAAAACAAAGCCTCTGTTTTCTCCGTTGGCTGAGGCTCCTCCCTTGGAGAGGAAGGGGGGGAGATAGAGCTTGTTTTTCCAGGCTCTCTCAATCACACAGCAGAGCTATGAGCCAAGCCTCTCTTCCTTCCCCCTCCTGATCCCCTGGGGAAGGAAGGAGCCAGAGCTTCCTTTGCCCAGTTCCCTGGATCCCATGGGAGAGAGCACCTTTAAAACCAAAAAGTGCTAATGTTTTAAGCATGTGTTAAGGGTTTTTTTTTTTTAAAAAAAAATTATGTTCATCTGTGTCCTTTATAAAGTTTATATCTCTGCTACCTAATCTTAAATAGGTATACACATGGCCTGGCCTGACATAGCCCAGCCCAACAAGGTCTCATTTATATCATATCCAACCCTCATGAGTTTGACACCCCTGGTCTAGCCGGACGTCCTAATTCCAAAGTTTGCCATCTCTTTCTGGGCCCCTCCCACTCGCACCACTAACAGTCACCGGCATTAAGAAACTGGCAAGGTGAGGTTTCTCACATCATGTTCTCTTCTTGGCAGGAAAAGCTCTCCTCTTAAAAACTTGAGTCAGACTCCAGCAGAAATTATCAGGCCAGAGGGGAAAACCCAGTCCCTATTTGCCTACCCAAACTTTCACTCCCAGTTCATAGGCCCTGCAGGAGTTCTGCCTATGACAAAGATAGGAAATGCTGTACTGTAACTTTTTAGTGGGTCATTGTACAGAATAGTTCATTCCCTCCCTTTTTCATGTTCAGGAAGGGCTAATAGTTAGAGCTTGCTTTCTTATAGAACTAGGGTTGCCAAGTTCGTACCAAAGTGGGAGACTTTTGCACACACGCTTTGCGGTATTGTACCATAGATCTTTGCTTCCCAAATGGCTAGAGTGTCTGGGAAAACCATAGAGTTTCCCCGTAAATGCCTAGAGCGGCTGCTGCGCACCATTGCCAGTGTGATGACATCACTTCTGGGTTACAACGTAGGGGGAGGTTCCCCCCACCAGCCCAATGTGGGCCAGCAGGTTGGGAACCTCCTGGGCGGGGAAACGCCCACCCAAACTGGGGACTTGGCAGCCCTATATAGAACAGTTGTGGTAACACCTGTGGGCCCTTTAGGAATGACTTATCAGCTCCATTCTGAGGAGAAGTGAAGAGTTAGATTCAGGTGGGAGATTCTGAATTCAAAAAAATGTCGAGAGCTAATTAGACGAGTCCTCTGATTGGTTGTCATTTTGGGAGGGTGATTCCTTTAGCCCATATAACTTTTAAGAAGTTGTTAGCTGACAGGACCACCACTTTTCATGTGGATCTTTGCCTGATGAAATGCCAGGACGGCAAATGTGTGGAGATGGTAATTAAGGAACAATATTTTGTCTCGCTCTAAGAGTTATGCACTACCAGGCTAAAGAGGACAGCTTTAAAGTATTACTTAGTCTGTAGGAGTTTGAGGGTTTTTGTGCAAATAGCCTGGTAGGGTTGCCAGTTCCCAGCTGGGGACAGGGAATCCCTTGGTTTGGAAGCCCTTCTCCTGCTTCAGGGTTAGCAGAAAGCCGGGGGTGGGGTTGAATGTCTGCTGGGCACTCCATTATACCCTAAAGAGACTGGTCCCCATAGGGTATAATGGAGAATCAATCTGTGAGTATCTAGGGGGGCTGTTTTTTTGAGGTAGAGACACCAAATTTTTAGCATAGCATCAGGTGTTTCTCCTCAAAAAAACAAACAACCCCCCCCCCCGGTTCAAAAAAATTGAACCAAGAAGCCCAATTCTATGAGCCCCCAGAGAAGGTGTCCCTATCTCCATTATTTCCAATGGAGGGAAGGCATTTAAAAGGCATGTGATAGCAAGAACTCCCTTTGGCATTCAGTCGTGCTTGTCACACCCTTGCTCCACCCCAAAGTCCCCAGATATTTCTTGAATTGGACCTGACAACTCTAAATCTGATTGAATTTTGTTTTTGTTTTAAAAATATTAGTTGTATTTTTACAGCTTGCATTGTCTGCGTCTAGCAGCTGCACAGTATCTGTGAGATGAATTGGCCTCAGAGAGGCAGGTTTGTGTAAATTTTAGGGAGCTCTCACACCTGTGGTTCACGATTAAGAGATCTCCCTGTGAGACTGGACTCTCCTGGACCAATCCTTACAGTCGTCAAAGTGTTCTGGTGGGAAAATGCAGCATCTGAGGCCTTGGGGCAGTTTGTAGCGTTTGTAGCATTATCTAGCGTTCTCTTCATCAGGCATTGTTTCCCCATTTTGTCTTCACTTCCAAGCCTACCCTACTTCCCGCACACATCTGGGCTCCCAGCTAGCAATTTTCTCTCTCTGACACTCCCGTGTCTACCACCCTGCCAACAACCTACAGCTTCTGTAGACCGTAGACCACGAGTAAAAGATGATGATGATATTGGATTTATATCCCGCCCTATGCTCTGAATCTCAGAGCAATCACAATCTCCTTTACCTCCCCTCCCACCACAACCGACACCATGTGAGGTAGGTGGGACTAACAGAGCTCTTACAGCAGCTGCCCTTTCAAGGACAACTCCTACAAAAGCTATGGCTGACCCAAAACCATTCCAGCAGGTGCAAGTGGAGAAGTGAGGAATCAAATCTGGTTCTCCCAGATAAGAGTCCATGCACTTAACCACTACACCAAACTGGCTCTCTCCTCCTGCCTTCTCTCCACACCTTTTCCTCAGTTTTCTGTCTTCACTGCCTTTATTTTCCTCAGGCCTCTTGTCTACTTTATCCATGTTTTTCTGATGTCTTACTTCACACTGCTAACTCTGGTTGTTCTTTCCCTTTGGCAACCCTGCCCCCAACATCCTTGTTCTGTAAGTTCCTTACCTCCTGAGACTTCTTCTCACTCAACTATCCACCTTGCCAGCACAACTTTCCCTCCTTAGAACCAGAGGGTTGCAACTGAGTCATCTCTCACTCCCCTCAGACGATAACAGCTGTGAAAATTCCTTGCTACCTGTTTCCTTCTAGAATGTTCCCAGACATCCCTTGGCACCATAGTGCCTCAGGCAATAGGAGAGGGATGATTCTTGGCTAACAAACAAATTCTTTATGGTATAAATAAGGGGTTCCCCAACCTTTGAGCCGGGCACCTTTTTTTATTCTGACACAGGGAATTGGGTGCAACCACCAAAGGCTTCTATGGGAAATGAAGCTACAAAATGGCCATAACAGAAGGTGGAACCATACAGACCTGCCCATACAGAGAACACACAAGTGCAGGGGGGAAAGAGGATTATATACTGGGAAAAGGAGAGAAAGCATAAAACCAACACTGTGGAGGTGCCTGCCACCAAAATGATATTTATTTGGCCCCACCCACTTTCTCCAAAAACTTAGTGGGCACCAGAAAAAGTATCAGCAGGTATCACAGGAACCCCTATTATAGGTTCTTTTGTCTTTTAGTCCTCCACAATAACTGAGGTGGGAGGGAATACAACCAAGTGGCAGAGTTTATAAATCAAATAAAGTAAAGAAAAGTTTAAAGAAGCAAATTACTGATTCTTGCTTCTGTCACATATACCTTGTGCATAACTCCACTTAATAAAAGGAGGAAAAACATTTTTAAAATGTAACTTTTCACCTTTTAAAGGAAGGAGCGCTAAGAAAACCAGGCATGGATTTAGGTGCAGAGATGGAAACCGCTACCACAATAACTACGTTTGACAGGGCGTTGGAGTCAGTTCTTGAGCGCACCACGAGCAAAATATAAAAGAGGTTTGCCCATCGAGGCTTTGTGGACAACCAATCTTAGGATGTGTTGACGGCGCTCTCAAACCCTCATTCCAGAACCATCTGCTCTAATGCAAAGGGTGGAGACGAAGAATTTCTAACGATCCCTGCCAGGGCCTCATCAGACACAAGATAAGCAGACCTTCAGTCAGTGAATTTCTACCTCTGAATCAGCTGCCAGGCAAAGTTTTGCCTGCCAATGTTTTTTTTAAGTCACATAAGGGGGGTGGGGAGAGAAGGCCTGACTCACAGACTTGGATGACTCTGGCTAGGTTTGATTCAGATATAACTGTGCACTTATGGTGTTCTAGATGTCTAGATATGCCCTCAACACAGCTTTGGGATAGAACATGTGTCACAGTATTTCTAGAGACTCTTGCCTCCATTTCATCAAAATATACATAGGCTAACTTTCAATACACTACCATCCATTTCTGTTACGTATAGGGCTTCTTTTGTAGCAGGAACTTCTTTGCCTATTAGGCCACACCCTCCTGATGTAGCCAATCCTCCAAGTGCTTATGGGGCTCTTAGCACAGGGCCTAATATGCAAAGGCGTTCCAGCTACAAATAAAAGCCCTGATGTAGGAGGGCTTGTTCAGCCGTCCAGACTCCACTCCAACAGGTAAAGCAAAAGGTACTTTATTGGTGAAGGGAAACCCAGAAGACCTCAAATGCCCATCATTAACAAGGCAAAGAAAATTCGGAATGCTCTCACGAGGCCTACAAACCATAACATGATAATTAAAATCAAATAAATTCAAACTTCAGGGACAGGAGGATTTCCAGCCCGGTAGAATGAGCGCAATTAAAAAAAACTTTTTCTCCTGCTTGGCTTTATATCTTGGAGGCAAAGAAAAAAACTGACCCACAGACTCCCTTTGCCTCCTCCAGCCCAGCTGTCGTCTTCTGCTACTGTTTCTAATCTACCAGATTCTGCATTAGTCTGTTGCTCTTCCATTCTTTGTACTTCTCCAAGGTCATTCAGGGTCTCTGGATTCCCTATTTGACACATTTAGCTAAGAGAACAAGCCAGCCCTGTTTTTGGCTTACGGAGGCATCACCCATAATTTTTTAGTCAAGACCAGTGACTCTTCATGTATGTTTTCGGCTTTATCTGTGACACTGCCCTTCTTCACTGAAACTTCATTGCGTCTCTGCTATGAAGATTTTTCTTTTCCTTCTAAACTTTTAAAATAATTGCCAGGATTAAATCTGTTATTAGATACAATGACAAAGGGCAATAACAGTTTTTTCTGGACTTGAGGAAAACTTTAGATCAGGGGTGTCAAACACGCAGCCCGGGGCCCAAATCAGGCCCCCAGAGAGCTCCTATCAGGTCCCCGAGCAACTGGCTGTCATCTGGTTCCTTCTCCCTCTCTCTTGCTTCCTCCTGCATAACAGCTTGCTTTGCAAGGCTTGCTCAGTTGCACAGGAGTTACAGAGTAAAACTGCTATTTTCCCCATTGGCTGAGACTCCTTCCTTGGGGAGAAAGGGGGGGAGGGAGAGCTTGCATTGCCAGACTCTCTCAATCACACAGCAGAGCTATGGAGCCAAGCCTCTCTTCCTTATATTGGCTGAGGCTCCTCCCCCTCCTGATCCCCTGGGGAAGGAAGGAAAGAGCCAGAGATTCCTTTGCCCAGTTCCCTGGATTGCACGGGAGAGATACAAAAAAAGCAACTTTAAGACCAACGAGTGCTAATGTTTTAAGCATGTTTTAAGGGTTTTTAATAAAACCTTTAATTGTGTTTGTCTGTGTCCTTTATAAAGTTTATCTCTCTGCTACATAATCTTAAATAAATACACACATGGCCTGGCCCGACATGGCCCGGCCCAACAAGGTCTCATTTATATCAGATCTGGCCCTCATAACAAATAAGTTTGACACCCCTGCCTTAGATGAAGATTTTGAGGAAAGATGAGGAGATCTTGATGTATTCATATACAAAAAGGAATAAGATTAACTCTGCATATATCATTGGCAGAAATATTATAAGGTTATGGTCTAACTGTATTTGGCATCCTGGAAGATAAATGTTTGTACATACTAATATTAACACTCGTATGGAGATGTGGAAGAGTACAAACAAACCTCTGCCATGATTTTGCATTTCTGACTTAAAAAAAGAAAAAGCCACAGAAGTGGAATGGAGACCAGCTAGGGTTGCCAAGTCCAATTCAAGAAATATCTGGGGACTTTGGGGGTGAAGCCAGGAGACTTTGGGGGCGGAGCCAGGAACAAGATTGTGACACGCAGAATTGGACTCCAAAAGGTGTTCTGGCCATCACATTTCAAGGGCCCACACACCTTTTAAATGCCTTCCCTCCACTGGAAATAATGAAGGATAGGGACACCTTCTTTTGGGTTTCATAGAATTAGACTCCCTGGTCCAAACCTTTTGAAACTTGGAGGGTCTATTGAAGAGAAGCATTGGAGCCTATGCTGAAAATGTGGTGCCTCTAACTCAAATAACAGCTCTCCCAGAGCCCCAGATACTTAAAAAAAGAAAAAGCCACAGAAGTGGAATGGAGACCAGCTAGGGTTGAGAGGTCTGAGAGGAGCAGAGCAGAGCAGCTCTGATAGCTGAGACAGCTGGAGAAATTGCTGAGAATTTCTGAGTTTTGAAGGACTTCATTCTAAGGACTTCATTCTAAGGTTTGTGGGGCTGCCTAAAATTCTAAGGTGTGATAGCTGGGGAACTGCTCTTTGTTTGGTTGACTGCTCTTTGTTTGGTTGACTGGTCCTCAGGGAACGAGTTCGTACCCTTGAGGCCGAGGTGACTGCCCTGGAGAAGCAGAGACGGTCAGTTAGACACTTGGGGAAGACTCTCGGGGGCGCATTAGATGAGCCCCGCTCTGAACGTAGCAGCCCCGTTGCTGCCAGTGAGCGTGAGGGTCGAGAGGGAACAGGGCACCGTGCTGAGGATAAGGGGAATGCGCCCTCAGAAGGGACCTCTTCTTCGGTTGGTGAGCGGGAATCCTTTCGCGCCAAGGAACCATCCCTGAGCAGGGGGAGAGGGGGGGGGGTATTGGTAGTTGGTGATTCGATCATTAGGCAAGTAGACAGCCGGGTGGCGAAACCACGTACTGACCGTATGGTGACTTGCCTGCCTGGTGCGAAGGTAGCAGACATTACGCGTGTAGTAGATAGACTGATAGACAGTGCTGGGGAGGAGCCTGTGGTCGTGGTGCATGTTGGTACCAACGATGTGGGGAAATGCAGTCGTGAGGTCCTGGAGGAAAAATTTAGGCTGCTAGGCGGGAGACTTAAGGCCAGGACCTCCAAGGTAGCCTTCTCGGAAGTGCTACCTGTTCCACGTGCAGGGCAGGAGAGACAGGCACAAATTAGAAGTCTCAATGTGTGGATGAGACAATGGTGTAAGGAGGAAGGGTTTAAGTTTGTTAGGCACTGGGATGCTTTCTGGAACAAGCGGGAGCTGTACAAAAGAGACGGTCTCCACTTGTCCCCGGATGGAACCAGGCTGCTGGCGCTTAAAATCAAAAAGGTGGCAGAGCAGTTTTTAAACTAAATCTTGGGGGAAAGCCGACAGGAGATGAAATGTCTCTGGTTCGGGAGGACTCGTCTCAAAGAGATGAAGGGTTAGCTGCTATTTTTCTACCGGGTAACGGACCGGAGTTGTCCACTGTGAAGGTGACAAACAATATGGACTGTCTGCCAGAGTCTCGAGGCGGCAGGAGGAAGGTGGCGGGCCTAGCTCGCCTGGGAAATTATAAATGTTTGTATGCAAATGCTAGAAGTGTTCGAAGTAAAATTGGTGAATTGGAATGTTTAGTCTTGGGTGAAAACATAAACATTGTGGGAATTTCAGAAACTTGGTGGAATGAGGAGAATCAGTGGGACACGGTGATTCCTGGATATAAGCTATATCGGAAGGATAGGGAGGGAAGGGTTGGAGGTGGGGTGGCTCTGTATGTCAGAGAGGATATACGGTCCAGTAAGACTGAGATCAGAGAATTAGATTCACTTTTAGAAATGCTTTGGGTTGAAATAGAGGGCCCAAAAGGAAATTTAACTATGGGAGTTTGTTATCGCCCACCAAATCAAAAGAGAGAGGACGATTATAATATGATGGAAGGCTTAAAGATAGCGGCTACACGTAAAAACTGTGTCGTAATAGGTGATTTTAACTACCCGCAGATTGATTGGGTCAATATGTGTTCTGGTCGAGAGAAAGAGATTGAGTTTCTTGATGCTCTCAATGACTGTGCTATGGAGCAGATGGTCTCAGAACCTACCAGGGGTGGGGCGATCCTGGATTTGGTCCTAAGTAATGCCCAAGACTTGGTGAGAGATGTAAAAGTGATTGCGCCGCTTGGGAGCAGTGACCATAATGTTATTGATTTCACCGTTTGTATAAATAGGGAGTTGTCCAAAAAGACCGCCACAACCACGTTTAACTTTAAAAGGGGTAAATACACTGAGATGAGGAGGCATGTGAGGAGGAAACTGAAAGGAAAGGTACATACGGTCAAAACCCTTGGGGAAGCTTGGACGCTATTTAAAACGATAATCCTAGAAGCTCAGATAAAATACATACCACAAGTTAGGACTTGATGGGCCGTTGGCCTGATCCAACATGGCTTCTCTTATGTTCTTATGTTCTTAAATCAATTCTCAATTATACCCTGTGGGAATTGGTCTCCATAGGGAAAAATGGTGTGCCCAGAAGACATTTCCCTCCCCCACCAGCTTTCTGATGACCCTGAAGCGGGGGGAGGGCCTCCAAACCGGGGGATCCCCTGCCCCCACCTGGGGATTGGCAGCCCTAAGACCAGCACACGAGATTTCCTACCAGCTTTGCCCCCTTCCTGCCAGAGAAATAGCTATATGCTTCCACAGACAATGTCTCATCCTGACTGCTGAACATGAACAAGAGTTTAAGATTTTAAAATAATGTAATTTTGGCTCATACCTCTCAATGCTGGCCCACAGCAAAATCCAATTTAAAAAAAAAAAATGTACTATCCTCTTATTCTTTTCCTCTTATAATGCCAGTATTTAGGATCTCCACACGCTACAGCCATAGGCTGTATGTACACAACCAAGGGCAAGGACCCCCCCATTACATCCAGCGTGGAAAGGAAAGGTCCTCTATGCAAGCACCAGTCGTTTCCGACTCTGGGGTGACATCGCATCACGACGTTTTCACGGCAGACTTTTTTACGGGGTGGTGTGCCATTGCCTTCCCCAGTCATCTACACACAGACCAGTACCAGTCTGTGGCTTGTTAGCAACCAGGCTGTGAGTTGTATGATTACTTCATTATATATTACAATGTAAGAAGACGACGACACTGGATTTATATCTTGCCCTCACACCCTGTGAGGTGGGTGGGGCTGAGAGAGCTCTCCCAGAAGCTGCCCTTTCAAGGACAACTCCTACAAGAGCTATGGCTGACCCATGGCCATTCCAGCAGGTGCAGGTGGAGGAGTGGGGAATCAAACCCCGTTCTCCCAAATGAGAGTCTGCACACTTAACCACTACAACAAACTAATAGAAATAAAGTGCACAATTGTGTCATCCCAAAACCATCGTGCAGCCCCCACCCAGGTCCGCAGAAAAATTGTCTTCCACAAAACCAGGTCCGCGGAAAAATTGTCTTCCACAAAACCAGGTCCGCGGAAAAATTGTCTTCCACAAAACCAGTCCCTGGTGCCGAAAAGGTTGGGAACCTCTTATCTAGGCTTTCCCCCCAGCAAGCTGGGTACTCATTTTACCGACCTCAGAAGGTTGGAAGGCTGAGTCAACCTGGAGCCGGCTACCTGAATCCAGCTTCTGCCGGAATCAAACTCTGCTTGTGAGCAGAGAGTTCAGGCCGCAGTGCTGCAGCTTTACCACTCTGCGCCAAGGGGATGCCATAGTGGTTAAAAAGACTAGGAGCTGGGAAACCCAGGCCTGAATCTGCACTGGGTCATGGGTGAGCTTTGGCCAGTCACACCCTCTCAGCGTAACCAACCTTACAGGGTTGTCCTGAGGATACAACAGAAGGGAAGAGAATGATACGCACCACTTTGGGTTCTCAGGCAGGGTATAAATGAAAGTAAATAAATTAAAACGATCTGTCGACCAAACAGATGCTTTGCACTAAATTGGGAGAACCCAGAGTGTAGAACGAGGCCTGTTTACGCTGAGGTGTGGGCAAGGCAAAAGTAGCAGCCTGTGAGACTTTGCGCATTTAGAGCCAGGCCTAAGTTTGGGCGGAGGAGAAATTACCAAGTTTTAACACTTGAAGGAAAAACGTGATGTGTAGGAAGCCCCATGCGATGACTCACCCCCCCCCACACACACACCCCAGTCACTCCACTCTCACAGCACCCACAAACTGAGCAAGGTTACTGAGAAATATGACCCACTGACAAAGATTTTGTCTCGAGCAACTCAGAATTTCGAAAATGACACTGCACACACTGCTTACTGAAGTTGCCCAGATGCGATCGCCAAAAGCCAAACCACAAAATAAAAGTCAGCCAGGCCGTGATCTCGCATGCTAAATAATGCAGTTCTGGTGCACTTCCAAAGTTGGATTTTGCCCATTCGCAAAGTGAAATGCAGTTGGAAAGTGTATTGAAAGTAGATTGAAACTGCATTGCTTAGCATGTGTGATCACAGGCCTGGTATCTTTCATTAAGACTGGATGAAGAACTCTGGAGAACTTTATGTGCTGTTATTTTGCTTGGTTGGAAGAAAAGCTATCCCAGGGCTTTTGTTTTGGAGCACTTTATAAGGAAACCCTTCATACTTTCTCCCATGTGCCGACAACTGGGCAGCAAATCGCAGAAACGTGTACTCTGAAATAAGGAACATGGGCAATTCCTGACAGAAAGGTGTCCAACATTTTAAAATAACCTTTACTTGATTAATCAGTTTGATCGGATCAGTAACTGTCAGTTTGACTCAAAAGGTAGCCTAGCTCAACCGCACATCCTCCCCACAAAACCCGTCCCCCATTGTCATCCATTAAAACACACACACATTCTTATGCAACCAAGTAGCTGTAAACACGGCAGATGTCATCTTAAAAGAGGAATTCGCACTCACATCTCAAACACACCCAAAGTAGATGGTGGAGATTTTGGCCCTGTTTTTTTTTAAAAGGTATGATATGCGTAAAGCCACCATAGTCCCTTCACAATTTTAAAAGCAACTGACAGCATTAAAAAAAACCCCACCCTTCTGATGCAAGTGCTTGTAAGAACCGCAGACGGGAGCTGTCATCTTGGAAGAGTTTATCTGCCCTACCATACAGACAACCTCAGGGAACGCTTCTCATAAAATGGTCCTCGGAGCAGCCTAATTCTTGATTCACCCCCACACACCTCCAGTAGATGAAATCAGTAGAAGGCACCCAGGATCAACTCCTTACTTAAAGTTTTGAGTCCAGTGGCCCCTTTCAAGATCCAACAACGTTTAATTCTGTGTCGAAGCTTTCCTGCGCACCAGTGTTCCCTCTAAGCTGAGTTAGTGTTTTAGCCTCCGGCTCTCACATTTTTGCCTTAGCTCAGGGAGGATGACCCCAGAGAGCACACTAATTTGTGCAGCAGCTCACAACTTGAATCCCTACAGCTCATAAAGTGAAATGTTTGTTCACAAGACTCTGCAGCTTAGAGGGAACATTAGGGCGCCCACCCATTTCTTCAGACTTTTCTTTCAAACTTTGGTTCTGTCGTTGATCACCCACCTGACTAGGTTCAGCCTACGATTTCAGATCCAGTCCAGACCAGATCGCCGCTGGGTCGAAAAAGGGCCGCGCTTCATCTCAACCTGTTCACCACCCCCACCACCCAAAAAAACCCTTTCGGTTGTTTCCAAAAGCCTCCAGCCCGCGACATCGATTCCTTTCTGCACATTTCCCCCTTACCCTGAACTGAGGAGCGCACGGGGTCCTCTAAACAACTTTCCTGCCGCGCACGCCAACTTTTCCCAAGTAGTTTCACTTTTGTCATTTTCATGGCGGGCGAGTGGGGAAGCGGAAAGAGAAGGGCAGGGTCGAGAAGAAGCGAAAGGAGTTGATTTCCTGGAAAAGGGGCGGTAGCAGGCACGGAAGGGGGAATTAACTTCTTTGCAAAAAGCCAAACAAACGCGCCTTCGCAAGCGCGGATCCCTTCCGCGTTCAGCTCCACAGTCCACCTCTGGAACGCGTGCCTTCGCATACTTACCCAAAAAGTGGATTCTTCTTTCTTCTAATTCATTCAAAGAAAGGGGGAAATCGCAATGTTAACCGGCTGGAGCGGTCAGAGAAAACAGGACCCGCTTCTTTCCTCCGAGCTGTGCATCCCACACCTTGAACTCCCGCGCCCTCCCCAACAGCGACCTGGAGAATGTCCTGGTGTGTTGCGCGCTTATATAGCCCCAGGCTCCCATCCTTCTGGAGGGGAGGAGTTATTCTTTAGCGTCAGATGTTTTGCAGGAGGCGGCGCAATCATAAATTGTCTGCGGGTTAAGGTAAGGGGTCTGTGCTGCCAAGAAGGTTCTCTTCACCGTCCTAGCTGGGGAGGGTGTGGAAACCAGCCGTGTAGCCAGGATTTGAAGAATTGGGGGGGGGGGGCTGATTTTTTTCAGGGGGAACATAGTGGCCCCCAACCTCCATGGCCTTCTCTCCTACCACCGCTGAAGAGGAAAGCTGCCAGCTCGCTGCCATACAGCCTCCCCCCTCCCCACAGCTGCCCCAAGGTGATCCCTTTCCACACCTCTTCCAGCAGCTCTGGTGGGAGCCACTCAGAGGTTTAGATACGTGCAGAACGGTCTCCTGCCCTTACCTGTAGCATGATCCAGCTAGGCAAGCCCGGCGGAACAAGGGGGGTGGGGGGGGGTGGAAGGCACCACCAAGTCGCAACTGACTTCTGGGGCTACAAGATCTCCAATTTGGATTTTCTCCTGTCGGAGGGCGAGCCGAGGCTACCCAAGCGCAGCTCCCACCCTCACTCAGGTGGCCAGCGAGACCAGCCCAGAAAACCCCTGCAGGTGAACATCACCTCTCCACTCATCCCCAGCCCTGGACTGCAGCCAGGACCTCCACTTGTGTGCGCCAGCCTATCATACCCTGCCCTGTCTGCAATGGAGCCATCCGCCCCCTACCCCCGCCACCCCACTTGAGGGCCCGAATGGCCTCTTCTTGCATGCGCCCTCTAGCCCAAAGTCAGCCCAACGTGGAGCTTAACTTTCAGTCCTGGGCGCTGAAAGTGCCCCGTTGTTTCTGCTTGCTGGGGGGGGTCAGAGATTTCTTCCAGCCCCTAAGCAAGCAGAAGCAACAGGGAGCTTAACTTTCAGTCCCGGTCAGTGCCCCCTTGTTTCTGCTTGCTGAGGGTTCAGAGATTTCTTCCAGCCCCTAAGCAAGCAGAAGCAACAGGGAGCTTAAATTTCAGTCCTGGGCTCTGAAAGTGCCCCGTTGTTTCTGCTTGCTGAGGGGTCAGAGAATTCTTCCAGCCCCTAAGCAAGCAGAAGCAACAGGGAGCTTAAGTTTCAGTCCTGGGCTCTGAAAGTGCCCCGTTGTTTCTGCTTGCTGAGGGGTCAGAGAATTCTTCCTGCCCCTAAGCAAGCAGAAGCAACTGTGTATGATCATGTCCCCTAAGCAAGCAGAAGCAACACTGTATGACTGCAAAATGGAGAAGGATGCAGTCGAGGCACTGGAGGCTGGTTAGGGGCCCCAAGTCAGGGGGCTGTGCCCCTACAGGCCCCCTCGTAGCTATGGGCCTGGTGGAAACGTTGCACTGGAAAACACGCAGGGGACAAGATCCTGCTGCCCTGTAGATTGTCGTGGGTAGGGCCCACTGGAGGGTGTCAGGGTCAGAGCCAGTTCAAAGAGAGGGTAGATTACGGTTGGAGGGGTTAAGGGTTGCCAGATCCAGGTTAGGTAGGGTTGCCAATCCCCAGGAGGGTGACTAGAGAAGGCCCCAAAGGAGTTCCGTGATGACCAGCCTCACAAATTATTTCAAAAGTCATACCCTGACAAGCAAACACCCACCTTAAGTGTAATAGGACCCAAAAGAGTAAATAGACAATACAATCCTGAAATACTTTCAAAAAAAGTCCTTCCACTTCAGAGGAATCCCCGGTCCTGATCCTGAGGAAAACGCGTGATTATGTACGTTTCACAACATCCAATCAATCTTGTGTATAGTTGTCTTGAAACACAGCCAACACAGTGATGAGGTTGTACTTTTATCTTCCCCTGTTTCGATAGAAGCTTTAACCAGCTATTTCACAATTATCAGTGCGTCGCAAGATTCTAACATTTTTGGATACAATCGCGTCACAGTTTACAAGGCAAGACCTTGCAAAAGCACTACCGTTTCGCTGTGTTCGAGTTGACTCTGAAATGACTAATGATGGAGGAATCGTGAAACTGCGGAGAGGTAGGAAGAGCTTACCTGGGCGTTTCACCCTCTAAGGGACAACTGCACACAGAGCGTACCCTCAGTTGGCACGCACAAATATAAAGGGCTTGTTAAGAGCAGGAATGCACAGGAACGCAGTTCCGGCTGGCTTGGCATCAGGGGGTGTGGCCTAATATGCAAATGGGTTCCTGCTGGGCTTTGACAGGCATGTTGAGATTAGGGTTGCCAAATCCAATTCAAGAGATATCTGGGGACTTTGGGGGTGGAGCCAGGAGCAAGGGTGCAGGACCGGATCTACATGTTTTTTGAGGGGGGGGGGCAAAATTAAAAAATGATGCCCCCCCTTATGGGCCCATTCTATCTTATGGGCCCATAGAATAGACTGGACTCCATACCCAATTTGGTTCCCCTCCTCCATTAGCGCCATGGGCAAGCACCCCCCTCTGCTCCCCCCCTAAATCCGGCCCTGCAAGGGGGTGACAAGCATAACTGAACTCCAGAGGGAGTTCTGGCAATCACATTTAAAGGGACTGTGCTTCTTTTGGATTTTTAAAGTTTTATTAAATTTCCATAAGAACAAGAATAAGGGACAAAGGAGAAGATGGAATAGAAAAGAAACAGTACATAGATGAACAGAAAAGCAGTATATTCTACACGTCAGTATGTCATTCATCAAAAAGGCCATAACAGATTTTCATATATATTCAAAGTGAAATCTCAGTAATCATTATTATATTAATGTTGTAAGTTCTCATTTGAACTTATCCAAATTGGATCATATTCTCAATATATATATATACACACTAGTGAATAGTAAATAATTGCGTTTCACATCAAATAGTCTTGATCAGAAAGTCAGCAAAGAGTGCCAAACCAAACATAAGAACATAAGAGAAGCCATGTTGGATCAGGCCAATGGCCCATCCAGTCCAACACTCTGTGTCACACAGTAGCCAATATATGTGTGTGTGTATACACACACAAACATTATATATATATATATATATATATACACACACACACATATAACGGTTCCCAATATTTTCTTGCTTCTATATATATATATATATATATATATATATATATATACACACACACACACACACACACACATATAACGGTTCCCAATATTTTCTTGCTTCTTCCTTAGGTTGAAGATAGATAGTTCAACTTAGCTGTCTCCAATATTTTCCCAATCAGTTCTTGCTTTATAGGCACTTGTTGAAGTTTCCATTTCTGCGCAAATAGTATTCTGGCTGTTGTGTTGAGATGTGTCATTAGATGTCTCATCTCTTTTGTATATTCGTTGGAGTATATATTCAATAAAAATAGTTCTGGTTTAAATTGGATCTGTATTTTCAGTATTTTCTGCAATAGTTCGTGCACCATCTTCCAGTAGCTTTTCACTTCCTTACAAGTCCACCGCGTATGATAAAAAGATCCGACATGAGTCCTACATTTCCAACACTCATGTGACATATTAACATACATTTTTGATAGTGTTTGAGGAGTTACATACCATCTATAAAACATTTTATACACATTTTCTTTAAGGGCTGTTGCCTTAGTCCTTTTAATATTAAATTTCCATGCTGCCTCCCATTCATCTAAAGTAATACTACGACCTGCTCTCCCTCACAGCAGCCCCCTCAGGCAGAAGCAGCAGCAGCGCCACGGCCGCCGGGGGGCGGGGAAGGGCCGCGGGGTTCGAGCGGCGGAAGAAGCCGCCGCCGCCTCCTCCTCCTCCTCCTCCTCCTCCTCCTCCTCCAGTCCTGGCGGCGTCCTGAGGGGGAAGAAGCCGCCAGTCTCCTCCGCCAGCGCCGCTCTCCGGGGGCTCCAGCCGAGGCGGGGAGAGGAAGGAGGAAACCATGGCTCTGGACGGTATACGGATGCCAGATGGCTGCTATGCTGATGGGACGTGGGAGCTGAACGTCCATGTCACGGACCTGAACAGGGATGTCACTCTGAGGGTCACGGGGGAAGTCCACATCGGGGGTGTCATGCTGAAGCTGGTGGAAAAGCTTGATGTCAAAAAAGATTGGTCTGACCATGCCTTGTGGTGGGAAAAGAAGAAAACCTGGACCTTGAATAAGTATGGGATACAGGCCGATGCCACTGGACCTTGAATAAGTATGGGATACAGGCCTTGAATAAGTATGGGATACAGGCCTTAAAACCCACTGGACCTTGAATAAGTATGGGATACAGGCCGATGCCAAGCTGCAGTTCACTCCCCAGCACAAACTGCTCCGGCTCCAGCTCCCGAACATGAAGTATGTGAAGGTGAAAGTGAACTTCTCTGACAGAGTCTTCAAAGCTGTATCTGACATCTGCAAAACCTTCAACATCAGACATCCAGAAGAGCTGTCTCTCTTAAGGAAGCCCAGAGATCCCACCAAGAAGAAAAAGAAAAAACTGGATGACCAGTATGAAGATGAGACTCTTGAGCTTGAAGGACCATTAATTACCCCTGGATCAGGGAGCATTTATTCAAGCCCAGGACTTTATAGCAAAACCATGACGCCAACTTACGATTCTCACGATGGAAGCCCTTTATCACCAACTTCAGCGTGGTTTGGAGATAGCGCTTTATCAGAAGGGAACCCGGGTATTCTTGCCGTCAGCCAGCCAATCACCTCTCCAGAAATTCTGGCAAAAATGTATAAGCCGCAGACGCTTCTGGATAAAGCCAAGATCAACCAAGGGTGGTTGGACTCTTCGAGGTCCCTGATGGAGCAAGATGTGAAAGAGAATGAAGCCTTACTTCTCCGGTTCAAGTACTACAGCTTCTTCGATCTGAATCCTAAGTACGATGCAATCAGAATCAACCAGCTCTACGAACAGTCGAAATGGGCTATTCTTTTGGAAGAAATTGAGTGCACGGAAGAAGAGATGATGATGTTTGCAGCTTTGCAGTACCACATCAACAAGCTGTCGATCATGTCCTCCGAAAATCACTTGAACAACAGTGACAAAGAGGTGGATGAAGTGGATGCTGCTCTTTCGGACCTGGAGATTACTCTGGAAGGAGGGAAGACGTCCACAATTCTGGGTGACATTACGTCGATCCCAGAGCTGGCCAACTACATTAAAGTGTTCAAGCCAAAGAAACTGACACTCAAGGGCTACAAGCAGTATTGGTGCACCTTCAAAGATACATCTATCTCTTGTTACAAGAGCAAAGAAGAATCCAGCGGGACTCCAGCTCACCAGATGAACTTGAGAGGCTGTGAGGTGACTCCCGATGTCAACATTTCCGGTCAGAAGTTTAACATCAAGCTTCTCATCCCTGTTGCCGAGGGCATGAATGAAATTTGGCTCCGTTGTGATAACGAAAAGCAGTATGCGCACTGGATGGCCGCTTGCCGTCTGGCCTCCAAGGGCAAGACCATGGCGGACAGCTCGTATAATCTGGAAGTCCAGAACATCTTGTCCTTCCTGAAGATGCAGCATCTGAACCCAGATCCGCAGATAATCGCCGAACAGGTCACGCTGGACATCAATCCTGAATGTCTGGTTTCCCCGAGATACCTGAAGAAATACAAGAACAAACAGATCACGGCCAGGATCTTAGAGGCCCATCAGAACGTCGCTCAGATGAGTCTCATCGAAGCCAAAATGAGGTTCATACAAGCGTGGCAGTCCCTTCCGGAGTTCGGCATCACGCACTTCATTGCAAGGTTCCAAGGAGGTAAGAAAGAGGAGCTCATTGGCATCGCGTACAACCGGCTGATACGGATGGACGCCAGCACCAGCGATGCCATCAAGACGTGGCGGTTCAGCAACATGAAGCAGTGGAACGTGAACTGGGAAATTAAAATGGTCACTGTGGAATTTGCAGACGACGTCCGGGTGTCCTTCATATGCACCGAAGTCGATTGCAAAGTGGTCCACGAGTTCATCGGCGGCTACATTTTCTTGTCGACGCGTGCGAAAGACCAGAACGAGAGCCTAGACGAAGAGATGTTCTATAAACTGACCAGCGGCTGGGTTTGAGTTCGAAGAGAGAAAACCTCCCTGTTATACTGACAAAAACTCAATGGCCATATTAAATATTTAACTTCAAAAAAAAAAAAAAGCTGTTATTTGAAATATGCTGCTTAATCAAGTTAAGCTTGAAGTGTATCTTTTCTTTTTTAAAAAATATCATGGGAAACTTTGCCTTAGCAGACCAGTTTTTTGATGTATGTGCACTAACTGGCACTTCCGTTAATCTGCTAGAACAGCAGCGGCAACAAAAATTAACGTGGAGCGCATTATGCAAAACATTCAGTGCCTCTGTTTCCCCCCGCCCACTCGGTAAGAAGCGGGGGGCGGGGGGGGGGGCGATCAGGATAATTTCTGACAGATGTAAGCTAACCCAAATCAGTAAAACTCTAAGCCATTTAACTAAAAAGATACCCAAGGCCTAATCTATATGAAGTCTATTTATCATGTTTAATGCATGTTTTGTGGGTTGTGGTTTTTTTTTTTAAATATATATAGAAAATATATATGTATATATATATATTGTAAAATTCACATTTCATGTGTTCCAACATCCTTCGTACTTCAGAGTAGAATTCCTGGCGTGTGACCCAGGAAGTGCGGTTGTGATACCCCTTCCCTGGTAGCTCCAGCAGGGTTTGTGCCTGGGCTTTCCCAGCTTTGTGGAATGTGTCCTCTTACCCCTCGTTGTATAATGGGGTCCATCGCAAGACCTGAAACTGACAAAAAAGCAATCGTGTGGCCTTGAAAAGGAAAAAAAAATACACATCTGTTAGACTTTAAGCATATTTGTTAAGTTCTTGTTAACTTTCATGGATCATTTATAAACTTTGCCTCTCTCTCTCTCTTTCTCCTTTGCCCTCCTTTTAATTTTTTTTACACCATATTGTATTACAACCAACTTTAGTATTCACCAGCATAGCCACTCTCTACCTAAGATATGCAAAAAAGATTTCATTACAAACATGAAGTAAAAGGTCTATGAAGTATAAGGAATTTTTTGTGGGTCGTGTGTGTAACTAATGTAAAAAGAAAAACGCAAATTTTATAAAATTGTACAGATTTTTCTTTTTTTAATAAAAAATAAATAAAACTGGTCTCACAAGCCAAAGTATCCTTGAGCATATTGGCCTTAATATGTTTTTAATCTTAAATTAAAATCTCAACAAGGCTCAGTTGCCTGGCGTGAGGGATTCCCAGTTCCAAAATTAACACTAACAGCCAGGGTTCCCTGAATTGCCCAGTGCTGAGATAACCAGTATTGTGTTGAGTAGTCCATGACACAAAGACCATGTATAAATGCTTTGTATTTTAAATAAAGGTCAAATCTTTTATTTAATGTCTACGACCTATGTTCTTAGCCCATTGTATCATGCAATCTTTTACGATCTCATCTTGCATTTTCATCTGCAGTAGATATGAGTATAACTTCGCAATCAATTTCTCCTGGGGCCCCAGAAAGATTTTATCAAATGTGTACTGTTCAACACTAAAGCTTATTGTTTTATCTTTGGTATATCTAGATTCTAATTCAGTTCTCAGCCACCAACTCATATTAATATTCATGCCCTCCTCTTCTTCCCTGGATTTCAACTAGTTATCTTGTTTCAATAGTACTTCATACCTACAAGTCTTGTTTTGAATTAACAGGTTTGATTGGGTAAAAGCTTCAACTGGCGAAACCCATCTTGGTATTTTTTGGTAAATATTTTGTTTTAACCACGCCCATGTGGCATACAGAGATTTCTGTAGCCAATGGTTTTTAAAATAGGAATGTCCTTCCAGTCTTCGATACCACAAGTATGTGTGCCGGCCTAAAGTAAGATCATAACCTTTCACAGATAAATGTCTTCTATCTTTCAGTAACATCCAGTCGGGACCATGCTCCTTTTAAATGCCTTCTCTCCATTTGGAAATAATGAAGGATGGGGACACCTTCTTTGGGGGCTCACAGAATTGGACCCCCTGACCCAATCCTTTTGAAACTTGGCAGGGTGTTTTGGGAAGAGCCACTCGATGCAACACTGAAAATATAGTGCCTCTACCTCAAAAAACAGTCCCCTCCAGAGCCCCAGTTACCCGCGGATCAATTCTCCATTATACCCTATGGCAGGGGTGGCCAACGGTAGCTCCCCAGATGTTTGTTGCCTACAAGAAGAAGAATTGCAGATTTATACCCTGCCCTTCTCTCTGATGGCCCCGTGGCACAGAGTGGTAAAGCAGCAGTACTGTGTTCTGAACTCTCTGCTCACGACCTGTGTTCGATTCCAGCGGAAACTGGATTCAGGTAGCCGGCCCAAGGTTGACTCAGCCTTCCATCCTTCCGAGGTCAGTAAAATGAGTACCCAGCTTGCTGGGGGGAAAGTGCAAAAGACTGGGGAAGGCAATGGCAAACCACCCCATAAAAAGTCTGCCGTGAAAACGTTGTGAAAGCAACGTCACCCCAGAGTCGGAAACGACTGGTGCTTGCACAGGGCACCTTTCCTTCTCCCTGAATCAGAGACTCAGAGCGGCTCACAATCTCCTATGTCTTCTCCCCCCACAACAGACACCCTGTGAAGTGGGTGGGGTTGAGAGGGCTCTCACAGCAGCTGCCCTTTCAAGGTCAAGTCCTGCAATAGCTATGGCTGACCCAAGACCATTCCAGCAGCTGCAAGTGGAGGAGTGGGGAATCAAACCTGGTTCTCCCAGACAAGAGTCCGCACACTTAACCACTACACCAAACTGGCTCTCCACAACAGCCCCCTCCAGAGCCCCAGATACCTGTAGATCAATTCTCCATCATACCCTATGGGAATAGGTCTCCAGGGAATAATGGATTGCCCAGCAGACATTTCCCTCCCCCCACCCCGCTTTCTGATGCCCCATTCTGGAGTGAAGTGCCAGTTGGAAAGTTTTTTTTGGTGACTTTTCTGTCCCATGTATTTATTCATTGGAAATTCTGACAGCTGAACGCAATAGAAACGTTGTTGCAGAACTATTCAGAGCACTGTACCTTTTATAAAAATGTGATTTATGGAGCACCCAATGCTCCATAATGCTCCCCGTGGCACAGAGTGGTAAAGCTGCAGTACTGCAGTCCTAAGCTCTGCTCACAACCTGAGTTCGACCTCGGCAGAAGCTGGGTTCAGATAGCCAGCTCGAGGTTGACTTAGTCTTCCATCCTTCTGAGGTCTGTAAAATGAGGACCCAGCTTGCTGGGGGGGGGGGAGTGTAGAGGACTGGGGAAGGCAATGGCAAACCACCCCGTAAAAAGTCTGCTGTGAAAACGTTGTGAAAGCAACGTCACCCCAGAGTCGGAAACAACTGGTGCTTATAGGGTTGCCAAGTCCTCTTCACTCCAGAGCAGGGGACTTTCGCATGTGACACAGTGACGTACCATAGAACTTTCCCTCCCCAATTGCTAGAGCATTTGGGAAAACAATTGAGTTTCTCCGGAAACTCCTAGAGCGGCTGCTGCGCACCATCACGATGACATCACTTCCGGCAACATAGGGGGAGTGCCAGCAATGTAGGGGGAGGTCCCTTCCACTGGCCCAATGTAGCAGCCGAGAAGGACAGAAGGGAGGAGGTGGTGGTGGGGACAGCAATTGCCTGGTGAACTCAGGAGGAGGAGTAGGTATTACTGTGTCAGGGCAGGTCTTCTTTTGAGCAGGAATGCACAGGAACACAGTTCTGCCTGATATGGTGACACGGGGTGCGGCCTAATACACAAATGAGTTCCTGCTGGGCTTTTCCCCCAAAAATGCCCTGTGTGAAACAATGGTGATGCCAGGGGGTATGGCCTGATATGCAAATGAGACCCTGCTGGGCTTTTTCTACAAAAAAGTGCCCTGGTGTTGGGGTAGGGTTGTCAAGTCCAATTCAAGAAATGTCTGGGGACTTTGGGGGGTGGGGCCAGGAGACATTGGGGGTGGAGCCAGGAGAATGTTGCGACCAGCATAATTGAACTCCAAAGGGAGTTCTGGCCATCACATTTAAAGGGATCACACACCTTTTAAATGCTTTCCCTCCATTGGAAATAATGAAGGATAGGGACACCTTTGGGGGCTTATAGAATTGGACTCCTTGGTCCAACCTTTTTGAAATTTGGCCGTTGTTTTGAGGAGAGGCACTGGGTGCTATGCTGCAAATACACATGCACTGCCCGGCTATGTTGCTGCAAGCATCTCTGGAAATTGAATTTTTTTGCGTCCAGCTCTCCTAACGTCTCTAGTCCTTGAGTCATTCCTCGTTCCAGTACTATCAGACTCAGGATCCCTTGCAGCCCTAGCTAATGGAAGCTCTCCAGATGTTTTTTTGCCTACAACTCCCATCAGCCCCAGCCATTGGCCATGGTGGCTGGGGCGCATGGGAGTTGTAGGCAAAAAGCATCTGGAGAGCTACCGTTGGCCACCCCTGACATATACTAACCCATCCTCCACTGTATTTTAATGTATTCCTTTTTTTCCAATTGCAAACTATAATGATGTTATAACCTCTTGAGTAACTATGCCCTCTATTTAAACCCAAAACTAACAAAGCCAGAATGTTACCCAGATTTATGGCACTTCACACCTACAACATCAATCTGCTCTTTATCACCCTCCAAACGTTTTTTCAGCCCAGTTAACAACATCAACTAACAAACACAGACCCCAATTTGTGATTCTTTTAATCTGCTAAAGACATTCCCGTGATTCTACATACGAACTCACTGCCCACTTATATTAAGAACTGCTGCTTGCCATTCCAATTTTGTTTGACGAAGTCTGCTTAAGAGCATATGAAAGCTTACATTCCGAATAAAACTTAGTTGGTCTTAAAGGTGAAACTTGTCTACTGTTTTGTTCTATTGCTTCAGACCAACATGGCTGCCCACTCGGATCTTTCCTCGTTCCAGTACTACCAGACTCAGGATCCCTTGCAGTCCTAGCTAATGGAAGCCGTTGTTCATGGGTGTCAAACATATGGCCTGCCAAGGGCTTTAATCCGACCTCCAGTGGAGGGGGAAGCGGAGGTGGCGATATGTCACTCTTCCCAGCGTACGTGAGTACCTAGCAGCAAGAAAGAGGGAGAAGAAGATTAATTGCAGATTTATACCCCGCCCTTCTCCCTAAATCAAAGCCTCAGAGCGGCTTACAATCTCCTCTATCTTCTCCCCCCACCACAGACACCCTGTGAGGTGGGTGGGGCTGAGAGGGCTCTCACAGCAGCTGCCCTTTCAAGGACAACTCCTATGAGAGCTATGGCTGATCCAAGGCCATCTCAGCAGGTGCAAGTGGAGGAGTGGGGAATCAAACCCGGTTCTCCCAGATAAGAGTCCACACACTTCACCACTACACCAAGCTGGCTCTTTCCCTTCGAGCCATGTGTATGCTTTTTAATCTCAGCACTGCCCCCTGTGTTTTATTGTTCACAAACTTCTCCAAGCATTTTTTGGAGCAAGACTCAGGCATATGCCCCCCACCCCTTTCGGACTAGCTGCCCCTCATCCACGTGCTCTTGGAAGCTGGTGCTTGTGTTTTCCAACAGATCCTAAACACCACCCCACCCACTTCTTCAGATCTTTGTCAGTGCACCGGGGTGCCAGAGCCCCGACTGAAAGGGAAGGCAGGTATTTCTTTCAGATAGGTCACTTGAGCTTGTAAAACTTTGCTACACAATCGGTTCACAGCCTAAGCCAGCATTTAAAACAGTAAAATCATACAAAATTAAACCTGATTGACCATAAAATCATACATAAAAAGGCATAACATGCTGTTGTAAAACTACAAATATAACAGAACATGGCAGTTACAGCAAACAGATTGGCAAAGGTGTTTAGCCATTTCCTGACTGAATTATTAGTCATTTCCTTATTCTTGTGGCAAGCTAGTCAAATGTTGCTAATTTGTATGTCACCTCAGGGTTCTTATCGCCAAGAAGATTCTTAAGGAGTTGCAATTTTTGGCTAATGGTAAAAGGTCTGGCCGTGGAAAATGGAAGTACTTTGTGATAATTATAATCCTCACAGTCAAATATGACATGGACTAGAGATTCGATTCTATCATTGCAGCAGGGACATAATTGTTCTTGGAACGGCACCTTTTTGTATCTCCCCTCCACCACCGCTGAAGGGGGAACGTCTCACCTCATAAAAGTAAATGTTCTCCTATATTAATTATTTGTTAAGCGGTATAGGTAGGGCATCTGGGTCACCCTGCTGATTGGTTCTGTCAGAGCTCGCCGTTTGGCTGTGCTATTGAGGTCATTTTGTCTGACAGAGTCCAATATTCTCTGTTTCGCTATCTCCCTAGCATTATCATAAGTGAGAGAACTGAGATATTGTTTTGAAAGGCCGTAATAATGAATTCTGTCCTCTATGGCCCTAATCCCTCTTGGGACCAAGGTATCTTGCAGAATTAAACTGATCAGGCCCTTACAAAAAAACATCAGTTTCAACGTAAAACATTGTATTTGGTTGGGATTGTTTTATTCTGGCTCCAGTGTGTGTGTGTGTGTGTGTGTCTGTCCTGTAACGCCATGCTTTCGAATGCTACCACCAAGACTGAAGGATAAAACCCCAATATGTTAGAAAAATAGCATTTATTCCCTCTGTGCCATGTTAGTCTCTTGGTTTTAAAATATTTATGCCTCCGTAGCTCTTCTTGTAGCCAGTACGTCTAATGTACTGATGCTACAATTCTAAAGATGTTTCCCTGGGAGTAATCGCCATTGAATAACATGGTATTAATTTGATTTAATTGAATTGACTTGAATAAGAGCCCCGTGGCGCAGAGTGGTAAAACTACAGTACTGCAGTCAGAGCCATCTGCTCACGACCTGAGTTCAATCCCAGCGGAAGCTGGTTCAGGTAGCCAGCTCCAAGTTGACTCAGCCTTCCATCATTCCAAGGTTGAGAACCCAGCTTGCTGGGGGTCAAGTGTAGATGACTGGGGAAGGCAATGGCAAACCACCCCGTTAAAAGTCTGCCGTGAAAACATTGTGAAAGCAACGTCACCCCAGAATCGGAAACGACTGGTGCTTGCACAGGGGACTACTGCCTCTACCTTTTTTTATTTATGAATAGTTAGGATTGCTCCTTGAATCTTCTATTGAAGTGCTGATGCAAGCAATACAAAGGGAACACTTCACTTTTAAATAGTTTTCTTCTTTTATTTCATTTGTTGTTTAGCTTAAAACGGCTCATGCAGGAACTTAAAATTTAATCCAGTAAAAAACATAATTTAAAAAAGCAGCCTAATTGCTTAAAACAAGCAGGCAATATAAAAATCAGCTAGTCCAGTCAGTGCAGGGCAACGAAAGTTGCTTGGCGTGGAGGTGGGGGAGCAATGGCTCCTCCAGGTGGATGGGTGAAGTTGTGAGTGAGAGGGAGAGAATCTCTCTCCTGCCCAGCCAAAGAGGAGCCTTTTAATCTCGTCTTGGTGCTGCCACCTTCCCTCCTGTGTTTATTGTGAGCCAGCTTCTCGGGTAGGGTTGCCAAGTCTGACTCAAGAAATATCTGGGGACTTTGGGGGTGGAGCCAGGAGCAAGGGTGTGGCAAGCACAACTGAACTCCAAAAGGAGTTCTGCCCATCACATTTAAGGGGGTCACACTCCTTTTAAATGCCTTCCCTCCATTTGGCATTAAGAAGGATAGGGGCACCTTCTTTGGGGGCTCATAGAGCTGGACCCCCTGGTCCAATCTTTTTGAAACTTGGAACTTATTTGGAGAAGAGAAACCAGATGCTATGCTGAAAATGTGGTGCCTCTACCTCAAAACACAGCCCCTCCAGAGCCCCAGATACCCTCAGATCAATTTTCCATTATACCCTATGGGAATCAATCTTCATAGGGAATTAATGGAGTGTCTAGCAGTTATTTCCACCCCACCCCCACCCCCCACTTTCTGATGTCTCTGAAGCAGGGAAAAGGCCTCCAAATTGGGGGATCTCCTGTCGCCGCCTGGGGATTGGCAGCCCTGTTCTCGGGAGCATTTTTAGGGAGTCTCAGGTGCGAGCCCTCCCCCTTTCTTTCAGCATCAGCCATAGGCTGCCTGCTCACCTGGCTGCCCCTAGAATCATAGAATCCTAGAGTTGGAAGGGACCTCCAGGGTCATCTAGACCAACCCCCTGCACAATGCAGGAAACTCACAAATACCTCCCCCTAAATTCACAGGATCTTCATCACAGTTAGATGGCCATCTAGCCTCTGTTGAAAAACCTCCAACGAAGGAGAGTCCACCACCTCCCGAGGGAGCCTGTTCCACTGAGGAGCTGCTCTAACGGTCAAGAAGTTCTTCCTAATGTTGAGCCGGAAACTCTTTTGATTTAATTTCAACCCATTGGTTCTGGTCTGACTTTCTGAGGGCACAGAAAACAATTCCACATCATCCTCTATAGGCCAGCAAGTACTTGAAGATGGTGATCCTATCACCTCTCAGCCGCCTCCTCTCCAGGCTAAACATGCCCAGCTCCTTCAACCTTTCTTCATAGGACTTGGTCTCCAGCCCCATCACCATCTTCGTCACCCTCCTCTGGACCCGTTCTAGCTTGTCTGTATCTTTCTTAAAATGTGGTGCCCAAAACTGAACACTGATCTGGACACTATACTTCTGTTGATACAGCCCAAAATTGCATTTGCCTTTTTAGTTGCCGCATCACACTGTTGACTCATGTTCAGCGTATGGTCCAGCAAGAGCCCTACATCCTTTTGGCACATATTACTGCTAAGACAAGTCTCCCCCATCTATAATATAGTGGGTTCTATACATTAATGAGGCGAGGTGGTAGTGAACATAGATCTTTTATTGAATACAGCATGGTATAGCGCTGCCTACAAAGCTGGCCCTTGCAGCTTTTGCCTACATTTACTCCTAAGTAAGTATTACTTCAATGGGGTTTACTTACTCTGCAAAGGACCAAGCTGCCAGTCTACTACCAAAAGAGAGATCATGAGTTTCCAGGGAATTTAAAAGGCAAAGTATGATAGTTATACAACTAAAGTGCAAAATCAGGAAAAGGTAAGTCTAGCTGGCTAACATCAAAGCTGGTTAGTAAGCAATTTATTACACATCACGAGTCATTAGAAGACTGACAAGAACATGGGGCAATCACTGAAATAATATTTTGTGACATTTCATTTATTCATAATAAGAAGAGTATTATCCTACACTTTCAGCCAAGGAAACTGCGCAAGTAGAAAGGAATCAAAAGGCAGGAATTAGTTTGGCTACCTTTTCCATTTGGCTCGTCGGCATCCAAAAAAGGTGCCCCGCACCTACAATACAACCCACAAGCTGATATTCAGAATCAGGGGGGGGGGGGTTGGTAGCAGGAGCTCCTTTGCATATTAGGCCACCCCCCCTGATGTAACCAATCCTCCTGGAGTTTACAGTAGGCCCTGTACTAAGAGCTCTGTAAGCTCATGGAGGATTGGCTATATCAGGTGTGTGGCCTAACATGCAAAGGAGTTCCTACCACAAAAAAAACCCTGTATCAGAATAAATATCAACAGGAGAGGCATTTTCATGGGCACCAACTAGTATTCCATTTTGTTCTGTAGGGACTTGCTACCAAGTCAAATGTGAACTGGCGTCCACATATGTATGATCTGCTGCAATTGTAGGGTCAGGCTGTAAATATGCCAGACCACTTTTTGGACACAACTATGTATTTTTAAAACACGGAATAGAACGGCAGGAGAGGCATTTGTCAAGAAGTTGCATATTTTCTGAGCCCCAATTTAAGGCATACTTATTCAGAAGCAAAACCCTACTGAGTTTTGAAGTGAGCACTTTCACCCAAATAAACCTGCACAGGACTGGGATCCTTAGACTGAGCTTTAAGCTAAACGTGCAATAACTGAGGAAACCCCCTGGCAAGATAAAAGGTGAGAAAAACACTGTTACAAAAACTGCATACTCAAATTATACACTCAGTTGAATTCCATTTATTTATCACTTGTGTTATTTACATTGCACAACTCTTATTTAACACAACTCAAACATAAATGATTTATACCACATAAGGAAACTTGGCATCCACATTAGCACCGCACTTCCTGGTCGCTGTTAGATGAACGCTGACTCAGTAGGCACAATTCAGACATGGCTTGAATGATGGAAGCAGCAGTTCCTGAAGCCAATAATCTTTTACCACCAGTAGATGAACAGGATAATGCTCATAGTCTTGCAAACTTTATTGGCTGAACGAAGAGGGATGGCTACATGATTTCCTGGATACAAACATGTTTCGATGAAAAAATAATTCTTCTGGCTACCTGACTTACCATGGAACCTGTGCTCACAATTATTCACTACAGAAATCACTCCAGATACTTCCCAAGGCACCAGTTCTCGCAGTTCTTGTTTTCTTACATGGTATAAATCCCTTATGTTTGAGTTGTGTTAGAGTTGTGGAATGTAAATAACACAAGTGATAAATAAGTGGAATTCAACTGAGTGTATAATTTGCATACACAGTTTTTGCAACAGTGCTCTTCTCAGTCTAGTTCCGTTGTTTAAGATGAAGAGGGTGGCAGACACAGAAAGCTCCCTCACTATGGCTGCTACATGTCTGCTTCGCTCAGAACTATTGTTTTGTTGCAGGGCTTTTTTTGCAGCAAGAACTCTTTTGCCTATTAGGCCACACACCCTGATGTAGCCAATCCTCCTGGAGCTTACACTAGGCCCTGGAAGAAGAGCCCTGTAAGCTCTTGGAATAGAGAAAGAACTACTTTTCTCCCTTTCTCACAATACAAGAACTTGTGGGCATTCGATGAAATTGCTGAGCAGTCAGGTTAAAATGGATAAAAGGAAGTACTTCTTCACCCAAAGGCTGATCAACACACGGAATTCACTGCCACAGGAGGTGGTGGCGGCTACAAGCATAGCCAGCTTTAAGACGGGATTGGATAAAAATATGGAGCAGAGGTCCACCAGTGGCTATTAGCCAGTGTGTTGTGTGTGTGTGTATATATATATATATATATATCTCGGCTTGGCTTCGCGAGCGAAGATTTAAGAAGGGTGCAATAGTCCACGTTTGCTGCAGGCTCGCTGGTGGCTGACAAGACCAATGTGGGACAGGCAGGTCCGGCCACAGCGGCTGCAGGGAAAAGTCTGATTTAGGGTTGGTCTTGTAGCAGTGCGATTCTTCCTCAATCTCCTTTTGTCCTCAAGACCAGCTGTGCGTGCGTTCTCAAAGGAAGAGACAGCCTGGTGGATGGTGTGCCTCCATGCTTTGCGATCTGAGGCTAGGTCAGGCCACTGGTGATGGTTGATGCGACAGGTGCTAAGGGATTTCTTCAAGGAGTCCTTGTACCTCTTCTTTGGTGCCCCTCTATTTCGATGGCCGGTGGAGAGTTCGCCATACAGGGCAATCTTGGGAAGGCGGTGGTTTTCCATCCTAGAAATATGCCCTGCCCAGCGCAGCTGCGTCTTCAACAGCAGTGCCTCGATGCTGGTAACCTCCGCCCTCTTGAGGACTTCAGTGTTGGTCACAAAGTCACTCCAGTGGATGTTGAGGATGGTGCGAAGGCAGCGCTGATGAAAGCGCTCAAGGAGTCGCAGGTGATGACGGTATAAAACCCACGATTCGGAGCCGTAGATGAGGGTTGTCATCACAACCGCTTTGTAAACATTGATCTTTGTGCCTTTTTTCAGATGCTTGTTGCTCCACACTCTTTTGTGCAGTCGGCCAAATGCACGGTTTGCCTTTGCCAGCCTGTTGTCAATCTCCTTGTCGATCTTGGCATCTGAGGAGATGATGCACCCCAGGTAGCTGAACTGCTGGACTGTCTTCAGAACTGATTCACCCACAGTGATGCAGGGAGGGTGATAATCTTCCTGGGGTGCAGGCTGGTGGAGAACTTCTGTCTTCTTCAGACTAACTTCTAGGCCGAATAGCTTGGCAGCCTCTGCAAAGCAGGACGTCATATGCTGCAGAGCTGATACCAAGTGGGAGACGAGTGTAGCATCATCAGCAAACAGTAGCTCTCGGATGAGTTTTTCCATTGTCTTGGAGTGTGCCTTTAGTCGCCTCAGGTTGAACAGGCTGCCATCGGTGCGATAGCGGATGTATACACCATCGTCATCATCTAGATCTACTGCGGCTCTTTGAAGCATCATGCTAAAGAAGATCGTAAAGAGAGTTGGCGTGAGAACGCAGCCTTGCTTTACACCTGTGCCTATTGGGAAGGGCTCCCAGAGGTCGTTGCAGTGTCTGACTTGGCCTCGCTGGTCTTCGTGTAGCTGGATGATCATGCTGAGGAACCTTGGGGGACATCCTAAACGTTCCAAGATTTGCCACAGGCCTTTCCTGCTAACGGTATCGAAAGCTTTGGTAAGGTCGACAAAAGTCACATACAGAGCCTTGTTCTGTTCCCTGCATTTCTCTTGGAGCTGCCTGAGAACAAATACCATGTCGGTGGTGCTTCTGTTAGCTCTGAAGCCGCACTGGCTCTCTGGGAGGAGTTCTTCTGCGATGGTGGGCACCAGTCTGTTCAGGAGTATTCTGGCAAGGATTTCGCCTGCGATGGAGAGCAGGGTTATCCCCCGGTAGTTGGAGCAGTCTGACTTTTCCCCTTTGTTCTTGTATAGGGTGATGATGATTGCATCGCGAAAGTCCTGTGGTAATTTGCCTTGTTCCCAGCAGGTGACAAATACTTTGTGAAGTGAGCTATGTAGTACTGTGCCCCCATGCTTCCAGATCTCTGGTAGAATTCCATCAACTCCCGCTGCCTTGCCACTTTTCAGTTGCTTGATGGCTTTAACAGTCTCTTCTAGGGTGGGGATCTCGTATATATATCTCTGTGTGTGTGTGTGTGTGTGTGTGTGTGTAGTGAATGTTGGCCACTGTGTGACACAGAATGTTGGACTGGATGGGCCATTGGCCTGATCCAACATGGCTTCTCCTATGTTCTTATTGGTTACATCAGGGGGCGTGGCCTAATAGGCAAAGGAGTTCCTGTCACAAAAAAATGCCCTGGTTGTTGGCACAAGGCAAGCTGCCTCCCTCAGCCCAGATGTTGAAGTGTCTTTAAACAGAGCAAAAATATATATATAGATCAGATGCCCCTGCCCCCAAGGGGTGAGGGAAAGGAAAAATCAAAAGACCTGGATTTGATCCACATGTTTAGAGCAGCGAAATGGGGCAGGGAACGCAGCTTACTTCGCAGCCCAACTCTCACCCCACCCCGCCCCCGGGATTAGACATTCACAGAGAATAGTCTATCACTGGCTACTAGGCATAGTGACTAAAGGGAACCTCCAAGTTCTGAGGTGGTCAGCCTCTTGGTACCAGTGCTGGAAGCAACATCAGGGGGTATTCAGGGGTGGAATTCTAGCAGGAGCTCCTTTGCATATTAGCCCACACCTCCCTAATGTAGCCAATCCTCCTGGAGCTTACAGTAGACCCTGCACTAAGAGTCCTGTAAGCTCTTGGAAGATTGGCTACATCAGGGGAGCATGGCCTAATATGCAAAGGAGTTCCTGCTACCAAAAAAAAAGCCCTGGGTGTGATGATAAAACAGAGGACAGGAGAATGGTGCTAGCCCTTTACGTGCCCAGTGGCTATAAATGAAGTAACAAAGTTCAGGATTTCTAATTTTTTTGCAGGGTAGCCAAATGTCAGAGAACTGTAGACAACAAAGATACACAGATACACTTCTGTTTACACTATGCAACTACAGAAATGTTTGTTTCCCTGGGCTTGATGGCACATGGGTCTTCTCAAAGTTACACATACCTCTTTTCAGTTTGTACGTTATGATTTTCTTCTGTAAGTCTGGCGATACTTTCTTGCACACATCTTCCAACAAGGTTAGGTTGTTCTCAGATAAGAGGTCTTTCTTCTCTAAGGCAGTCAGTAGTTCTATACCAGACTAGGAGAGAAATAAAATGGAATATTTAGACTTTTATTTATACCTTTTCAACCAATCTTTCCACATTGTCCATCATGCTCTCCCATATGCTTTTTCATAAAAAAAAAAAAAAGTGATGAAATTCCTCTTAAAACCAACGCACAATCCTCAGTCCTCGATTTAATCTCTGTGATTCTCCAATTCCAGGCTTTTCTCATGTGATGCTAAATTTAAAGTGCTGAAAATCTCAGGTGTTCAATCATCACCCTTGATTTCTATGGAGATTCAGAGATGCTGTATGAATGCATCCAGGGGAAGGGTCCAAGAGTTCAGAGGGCTGATTTAACAGCAGTATAGAAACCACTATGACCTTTTCATAGGAGAACCAGTTTGGTGTAGTGGTTAAGTGTGCAGACTCTTATCTGGGAGAACCGGGTTTGATTCCCCACTCCTCCACTTACACCTGCTAGCATGGCCTTGGGTCAGCCATAGCCCTGGCAGAGGTTGTCCTTGAAAGGGCAGCTGCTGTGAGAGCCCTCTCCAGCCCCACCCACCTCACAGGGTGTCTGTTGTGGGGGAGGAAGGTAAAGGAGATTGTGAGCCGCTCTGAACCTCTTCAGAGTGGAGGGCGGGATATAAATCCAATATCTTCTTCTTCTTTTCCCTTTTGGTACAGCAACCATTTTTGTGCGTGCCACAAGTCATAAATGAAGAGCCAGGATGCACATTCCTTATGACACAGGTCCAATACCTTTAAGTTTTATTCAGGCTGTGAGCTTTCGTGTGCATGCACACTTTGTCAAACAGTATGGAATCAGACTTGCCTGTCCATACATACATGCACACACTCGGGGGGGGGGCACAGTGGGAGGGCTTCTAGTGTCCTGACCCCACTGATGGACCTCCTGATAGCTCCTGTTGGGGTTTTTTGGCCACTGTGTGACACAAAGTGTTGGACTGGATGGGCCATTGGCTTAATCCAACATGGCTTCTCTTACGTTTTTACGTCTGAGGCAATGATGCTCTGTATTCTTAGTGCTTGGGGGGCAACGGTGGGACCACTGTGTGATACAGTGTTGGACTGGATGGGCCACTGGCCTGATTCAACATGGCTTCTCTTATGTTCTTCTGTCTGGGGCAGTGATGTTCTGTCTTCTTGGTGCTTGGGGGACAACAGTAGGAAGGCTTCTGGAGTTCTGGCCCCATTGATGGACCTTCTGATGGCCCCTGGGTTTTGGCCATTGTGTGACACAGAGTGTTGGACTGGATGGGCCATTGGCCTGATCCAACATGGCTTCTCTTATGTTCTTGTGTTCACACATACACACACACACACACAACACATATGGCAGAGGTTGAACAGCAAATCAGCATACAAACATAACATATAATGAAATGTTTCAACAGATGCAAACAGAGTTCCTAAGGTCTTTGTAATTTAGATTCAATTCCAGGAGAAAACAGGCAAATGTTTCAGTGTCTCAGAGTGTTCAGAGTGATATCACCCTGATGTTATGTCCCCTCTCGAGTGTGGAGGTAACAGACAGCATCTTTTTCTTAACTCTGGTGTTGGTGTTATCGCCTCTGTTGCCAGACCACAGGAGTGCATTCCAAAATCTATTATGATTCATTACATTACAATTACAATCTAGCATTCTGCTATTTCAAATAAGAAATACACTAAAATAAAGAGGATGGGCTATGCATTCTTAGATGCTATTGGACCCTAACTTTGTCATATTGCTTCAGACCAGGGGTGGCCAAGCTGTGGCTCGGGAGCCATATGTGGCTCTTTCACACATATTTTGTGGCTCTTAAAACCCTCACTGTCCTTTTGGCTGACTTGGAGAATGAAGCTTCAGTTAAAGTTGCTTTCTTTCTGTCACCTCTCCCTCTGTCCTGGCTCTCCTCTTCCTTCCTCCCTCCCATCCTTCCTGCCACTCTCAGACATCCGAAGTTTATTCTATGTGGCTCTAACGTTAAGCAACTTCGGCCACCTGGGTTTCAGACCAACATGGTTACCCACTTGGATCAATCCTGTAACACGTAACCATTGTGGGATGCCCTTATCACTTTTCTGTGGCCTGTCCACCACCTTATGAACTGCCAACGTAGTGACCAACCAAATCACCCTGGCACCACTTCACTAGCGCAGATGCCAACTCAGTCGTTCAGCTGTATGTATCTGGAATATCTGTCTCTGACGGAGTTCTCTCTCATGTTGGGGTATGCCAAATTCAGTAGTTACTTTCTTAACAAAGAAAACTGAAACTATGCCTTAAAAACCCTGTTCCTTCTCTTCTTATCCTACTGTTCCTCTGACTCAAAGTTCTTAAAATCCAACCCTTTTACAGGCAGGGCTATTTTTGTAGCAGCAACTCCTTTGCAAATTAGGCTGCACACCCGATGTAGCCAATCCTCCTGGAGCTTACAGTAGGCCCCTTTAAGAAGAGCCCTGTAAGCTCTCGGAGGATTGGCTACATCAGGGGTGTGTGGCCTAAAACACAAAGGAGTTCCTGCTACTAAAAAAGTCCTGCTTACAGGCAATCTTCACAGATAAATATTTAACAATTGTTAAGGTGGTTTTCCAGTCTCTGGACTTTTTTTTAGATGATAAATTCACATGGAGAATGAGGAGACAAATACCTTTCTCTCAGGTTAAGACCTAATTTCGTAGGGCCTGCAAGACGGAGCTGTTCCGCTGGGCCTATGGTTGAGGCAACGGGCGTCCTATTATTCCATCATTTGGCCTCCCTTGTGGTGACATCATGCTTATTACAGTGCTATCCTATTGTTATTATCATCGTATAAGGGGGGCTTACAACTGGTTACTGATATGCTGCGCTCTGTCTGCTGGCGGTGCATTTTATTTGTTTTTACTGTTAATTTTAAATTGGTATTTAAACTTTGGCATGTAGGTTTTTATTGTTATTTTTATATGTTGTGATCTGCCTTGAGCCCACTTATGGGAAAAGGCGGAATATAAGTCTACTAAATAAAATAAATAAATAATTACACACTCCGATAAAATATGCGGAAAGGCTGAGGGACTTGGAAACGTTCAGTCTGGAAAAGAAGAAGAGCGGGGACACAATTGCTCTCTTGATGAGCCCTGTAAACTCTCGGAGGATTGGTTGCATCAGGGCTAATACGCAAAAGAGTTCCTGCTACAAAAAAGTCCTGCTTTACAGGCAATCACCACAGCTATTTAACAATTGTTAAGATGGTTTTCCGGTCTTCATCTACAAGGAAACACTGGACAATTTATTTTTATGATAAATTCACATGGACAAAGGGGGGAGGGGACAAATACCTTTATCTCAGATAAGACCTAATTAAAGAGGGAAAGGTAGTCCCCTGTGCAAGCACCAGTCGTTTTCAACTCAGGTGACGTTGCTTTCATGGCGGACTTTTTACAGGGTGGTTTGCCATTGCCTTCCCCAGTCATCTACACTTTCCCCCCAGCAAGCTGGTTACTCATTTTACCCACCTCGAAAGGATGGAAGGCTGAGTCAACCTCGAGCTGGCTACCTGAACCCAGCTTCCACCGGGGATTGAACTCAGGTCGTGAGCAGAGGGCTCCTGCTGCAGTACTGCAGCTTTACCACTCTGCACCACAGGGCTCTTAAGACCTAATTATACACCCCAATAAAATATGAGGAAAGGCTGAGGGACTTGGGAATGTTCAGTCTGGAGAAGAGGAGGTTGAGGGAGGACATGATTGCTCTCTTGACGCAGTTGAAGGGCTGTTTCTTAGAGGAGGGCAAGGAGCTGTTCCCACTGGCAGCAGGGAAGAGGACATCGATAATGCGTTTAAGGGCAGGCCTGCTGGATATTAGGAAAAACTTTTTTACACTAAGAGGTGTTCAACAGTGGAATTAGCTACCTAGGGAAGTGGTGAGCTCTCCCTCGCTGGGGAGAAGTGACATCATGTTGAGGACGTTGTACAGCGTTGCTCTGGTTTTTGGGAAAACTCTATGCTATAATAATAATAATCATCATCATCCCTTTTATTGGCATACTCAGGCATAATACAAAATGAGGGTAGACAACATATACAGTCTGAGATTAAGAACAATAAACTAATAAAATTTATAGTGAAACGCCCCGCATAGATTTTAATGGACTTTTCCAGAAATTTACTAACAGCCCTTATGATTTCTATTTCATTACCTTTCAGTAGCCAATCCCATTCACTAGGTTACAGGAAAGGAGAGAAAGATTTCCAAACAGTTCCCTCCGGGGATTAGAATACAGCTGACTATCCAGCAATATACGTTGGATGGAATCTGGTCAATTCGCCCCACAAGGATAGACTCTATGCTTTAAGCCCAATTTATCCATAAAGTTCGTCCCAAAACCAGAGTGTCCCCAATGTGATTATGTCACTTCCGGGAGACATCACTGCATTGGGGATGTCACACAATGTCCCCGCCTACCCTTGAAAGGTCCCCCAAATCTCCCCACTGGACAGGGAAGGGGATCTGGTAACCTTAACCTGAGGGCACCTTTGAAATTCTGACAATGCGGTGGGTGCAATCATAAAACGGCTGCCAAATATAGCTACTGTGAGAGGTGAACCCAACCACACAAAAGGGAAATCAATAAAGGCCATGCGTAGGACACCACCATAACATTTAACATCTGAATATTACATAGTTATGTCTCACATGTACTCCCTGAACTTTGACCCTGCTGCTTAAAACAAAAAATCTTTAGAACGTCATATATAAACGTCTGTCTAGTGAGGAGCTGCTACATGCACCTCCTACAGTGTTCGCTCAAAGCTGTGTGAGTGAGCTAGCTCACAGTTTTTTAGCCTCCAGCTCACACATTTTTGTCTTAGCTCAGGAAGGATGGCCCCAGAGTAAACTAGTTTATGCAGTAGCCAAATCGCTTGCTCACAACTTTAATGCCAGTATGGCGGAACCTGCCTGATTCAGCCTTCAACTCCCTTTTGGGTTGCCAACTCCTGGAGGGAGCTAATCTTCTTCCTGCCACTTGGGCACGCTGCCACCACCTACTCAATTTAGAGGTTCCTGACTGAGAGGAACAGGACTCCCAATCCCCTTTGCCAGTTCTGAGGTCTGGCCTCAAGGTTTCTGCCAACCCAGCACCTGGTTACCACAGAGACCAAAGTCCTTCTTTGGGAGACTTCTGGAAGATTGGCACCCTTGCCAACTGTATGCCTTCCCCCTTCCATGGGCTCCCCTCTTGCAGTAGTGTGGTCTAAGGTGGTTTGGGGAAACTATGTGGCACAGAGGGACTCAAGATTATAACAAACAATATATTTATTTAAAGCATTACAGGCATTACAAAAAGCGGACAGAAGAAACAAATCATAGTAGGAAAAAATGCTCCTCCTCTCCCTATTCTAATATTTGCCCTGTCCATATCTTCCAGAACAGACAAACTCACCAACTCAACTGAACTGACTGAACTCAAACTGCCGGCTTCCCACCAAAAAGCTCTAATATAAATTGCAATTCTCGCCCAGCAACTGGTTTTCCCTGTCTCTCTAGGAGGCCTTCTCAGAATTGCTGCTTCCAGACAGGAGGAGAGGTTTTGCTCTGTAGCTCCTGTGCAACTGAGCAAGCCTTGCAAAGCAAGCTGTTACAGAAGGAAGCAAGAGAGAGGGAGAAGGAAGTAGATGACAGCCAGTTGCTCGGGGGGGCCTCACTCAGCCCCCGGGCCAAATGTTTGACACCCCTGACTTATAGTGTAATAAAAATGTGTTAGGCTAAAGTGTCACAGGACTCCTTTTATTCTCATTACAGAGGAGTCTTTTTTTTTTTAGCCATTGTGCCTTACTTACCATATGGGATTGTCTCTTTGGGAGATGATCTTTCAGAAGGAACACAGCAGATGTGAGACCATCCTCCGTGAAGTCTTCTGACAATTCATACAGCATCTGTCTGTGTGCGACAAGTCTCAAAAGGTGAGCTGGCTATTATATAATATACATGTTGCCATATCTTACTTCTTTTGATGTGCTTTCTTTATAGCCGGCCTTTCTTGCTTAGACCGGAGGTAGATTACACAGTGTAAGAAAAGGCAATCAAACCTTTTGAGACTTCCAGCTGAGGGAAATGAATTTGGTGTTTGAGCTGAAGTGAAACAAGATGTATAAGGGTTAACTTTAGCCAACAGAGAAACAGGAGTGAAATTTAGAGATGCTGCATATTTTAGCGAAGTCTCTGTGTTACAGGGTTTTGATAAATCTTAAGGGCATCTTGGCAGCGAGAAATGAAAGTGTGACAAAGGTTATGGGATGGGGTATACAGGTGGACACTGGGCATGCTTAATAGCTTCATGAATATTCACTAACACGCCCCGCATAGGTAATTGCTTCAATTACATAGTCATACGATGTATGTTAGAGGGTGGGGGTCATATCAAGGAGCTAATGTGTAATGCTGTGAAGAACGTGGTCTGAAAGAATCGTAAACCTTGTTCTCATATCAACTGGGAGGACAAGGGAGAGACTTGTGGCCGGAGTAGTATAAATATATATATTTTTAATTCTGTACTTTGAGCTTGCCTGATGTATTGCTCCTACTGATATCAGTAAAAACATTAGAATGGATCTACCTGGCTGACTTTGTTTTTCTTTTGGAGGTTCAAGGGGAACACATTTATCACACAATGAACGATGTGAAAAGATGAAAAATCACAAAAATTAGTAGCATGTACAAAAGTAAAAGCAAGGTGAAAAGGAAAGGAATTACAGAAGTCAAGAGTATTTATTTATTTACTTTCCATTTATATCCCACCCATTCCAAATGGACTCAGGGCGGCTAACAATCATATAAAAACCAACATCTCGATTTCAAATATAAAACAATAGGACAATCAGTTATAATTTAAAACAATTTAAAACAAAGTATTGGTGCTTTACAGAGTATACAATTTATCTGTTGGTGGTCCTTCTGGTGGAGTTGCCCAGTAACATATAAACGGCAGCCTTCTCCCCTAGTTGTTATAGGCCTGTTTAAAAAGTTCAGTTTTACAGCTCTGCGGAATTGGGAGAAATCCCGCAGAGCTCTTATGGCCTCAGGGAGCGCATTCCACAGCATTGGTGCTGCCAATGAGAAGGCCCTGGCCCGTGTAAAGCCCGGTCTCGCCTCCCTTGGTCCAGGGATGGACAATAGATTTTTAGTTCCTGAATCCAGTGCTCTCTGGGGAACATATGGGGAAAGGCGGTCCCTTAGATAGACAGGTCCTCGGCCATATAGTAAAGCAATAAGAGTAAGATAATACATACTAGAATCAGTAGTACAGACTCACTACAGTCATGCTCACTAATAAAAAATTCCAAGTCATTTCCAACTCATATCAACCCTATGAATTACCACAACATTGTAACATTCACAGCCATGCTCAAGTCTTTATTGAGTCAATCCATCTCATGTTGAATCTTTTCCTACTGCTTTCAGCTTTTCCTAGCAGTATTGTTCTACTCCGGACTTTTTTTGTAGGAAAAGCCCGGCAGAAACTCATTTGCATGTTAGGCCACACCCCCTTACATCACCATTGTTTCACACAGGGCTTTTTTGTAGAAAAATCCCAGCAGGCACTTATTTGCATATTAGGCCGCACCTCCTGGTGCCAAGCCAGCTGGAACTGCGTCCCTGCTCAAACAAAGCCCTGACTACATCTATCAGTACCAGTCAAAACACTTTCAAGCAGAACTAATATTCAGATCTAAAAGACTTACCGGAATTCAGACACCTGCCCTTTTAGATGTAGATTTACTTGAACCATCTCTTTGTTATAGCCAATTTGGGGCAGCAGACAAATCTGGTGAATCCTATAGAGAAGCTCCGCTATGACAAAGGTGTCCTCCTGATTTACTACGTCGTTACTTATGAGGAACTCGAAGACCTCACGGGCTGATGTCATCACCTCCAGCTTGCCAAAGGGGATCAAGTCCTTGCAGAGAAATTTGAGGTCCTCTACATCACCCTTTCCCAAGCCTCCGGCAATGTTCAGAAGCTTCTGGCGAAACTGTAAGCTGTCACCCTCGTACATAATGGCACGGACCTTAGACCGCTAAAAGAAAATAAAAATATAGTTTAAGAATAAAATAACAAAGTGGTGGTAAAAGAAAGCGTGTCCACGCTACTGGGAATGGCTCCCCCTCCAATCTCAGGAGCTTCAAACATCAGCCCAGTAGAAATGTAATCAATGAATGTTGCCAATCCCAATCTGAATTCAGCAGAACGTCTTCCAGGAGTCAGACAGGTTACTGTAGAAAAGAAGCAATCAAATCCATTTGGGACCACTTTGTTCCTTTCCCTTTTACAGAAATTGCACTTTACAAGTATTCAGTACCAGATGCTTTCCCCAGGATACATCCTAGAACAGGGGTGGCCAAACTGTGGCTCTTGCAGCCCCCACCAGCTGGCTTGGAGCAGGCATTTGTCTCCTGAAGTCATTTCGCCAAGCCAGCCGGCAGCTTGGACAATGCATTTCACGTTAAAGTTGCTTTCTTTCCATCCATCCCTCCCCCATCTATTTGCCTTCCTTCCTGCCTTGTGGCTCTCAAACATATGACGTTCATCTCTCACGGCTCTCAAACATCTGATGTTTATTCTATGTGGCTCTTGCATTTAGCAAGTTTGGCAAGTTTGGCCACCCCTGTCCCAGAACATTCTAGAACAGCTGATGCAGGGTACATCTCACGACAGTGGTGTCCCCAGTTTGGTTCCATTTCCAGAGGTCTTAACCAACTAATACATTTAGTTATGATGACTGACAATTTGCTGCTTTGAAGGGTAAGCTGAAAAGCAAGTTTACCAGTAACTAAGTATGTCAGTTTGCACATCATGTGAACACACTTGAAAGTGTCTTACATCGAATAAGACCATCGGTTGGTTAAGATAGGTATTGCCTACTCAGGCTGACAACAACTCTCCAGGGGTGTCGTGGAAAACTTTTACATCACCTACTGGCTGGTCCTTTTAACTGGAGGTGCCAGGGATTGAACCTGGGACCTTCTGCAGGCAAAGCAGAGCTTCTTCCACCCAACTGCAAAAGAAGGAACCCATCCTCCATTATTTCCAAAAAAGGGAAGGCATTTAAAAGATGTGCAGTCCCTTTAAATGTGATAGCCAGAACTCCCTTTGGAGTTCAATTATGCTTGTCACAACCTTGCTCCTGGCTCCACCCCCAAAGTCTCCTGGCTCCACCCCCAAAGTCTCCTGCCTCTATCCCTAAAGTCCCCAGATAGTTCCTGAATCAGACCTAGCAACCTTAACAGTGACTGGCCCAAGGTCATCCAGCAAACCTCATGGCACAAGGGGGTATTTGAACCTGGGTGTCTCTGATCCTAGTCCAACTGCAACACCGCACTGGGGCTTCTGTCTACCATGCAGGCCACTCTCGCCTGACTGAAACAGTGGAGGCCAGACCCAACTCGGGGTTTGCCTTCCTTTCCTCACCACGTGGAAGATTCAATCAAGTGGCTTAAACCCTCCTGTGAAATTCACCTCAGCTTCCGAAGGTTTCTCCATCTAATTCTTGAGAGGGTCCCCATTGTTGTAAAAAGTCACAAAGAAGTGCACTGTGAGAAAGCCATACGCAGTTGCCGTAAGTTTGCTGTGACTTGACAACACTTTCCACCACCACGACAGCAGAAATGGAATCTGACGCAGCATCCCTTGCTAGGAATTTCTCAAAGCTACACCCTGCTTCATGTTGGAACTGGCTCTTCTGTCTAACCCAGGGGTGCAGCCCAAGGGCCAAATCAGGCTCCTGAAGGGCTCCTATCAGGCCCCCAAGCAACTGGTTATCATCTGCTTCCTTCTACATCACAGCTTGCTTTGCAAGGCTTGATCAATTGCGCAGGTGCTACAAAACAAAGCCTCTGTTTTCTCCGTTGGCTGAGGCTCCTCCCTTGGAGAGGAAGGGGGGGAGATAGAGCTTGTTTTTCCAGGCTCTCTCAATCACACATCAGAGCTATGAGCCAAGCCTCTCTTCCTTCCCCCTCCTGGTCCCCTGGGGAAGGAAGGAAGGAAGGAGCCAGAGCTTCCTTTGCCCAGTTCCCTGGATCCCATGGGAGAGAGCACCTTTAAGACCAAAAAGTGCTAATGTTTTAAGCATGTGTTAAGGGTTTTTTTTTAAATTGTGTTCATCTGTGTCCTTTATAAAGTTTATATCTCTGCTACCTAATCTTAAATAGGTATACACATGGCCTGGCCTGACATAGCCCAGCCCAACAAGGTCTCATTTATATCATATCCAACCCTCATGAGTTCGACACCCCTGGTCTAGTCGGCCGGCCTAATTCCAAAGTTTGCCATCTCTTTCTGGGCCCCTCCCACTTGCACCACTAACAGTCACCGGCATTAAGAAACTGGCAAGGTAAGGTTTCTCACCTCACGTTCTCTTCTTGGCAGGAAAAGCTCTCCTGTTAAAAACTTGAGTCAGACTCCAGCAGAAATGATCAGGCCAGAGGGGAAAACCCAGTCCCTATTTGCCTACCCAAACTTTCACTCCCAGTTCATAGGCCCTGCAGGAGTTCTGCCTATGACAAAGATAGGAAATGCTGTACTGTAACTTTTTAGTGGGTCGTTGTACGGAATAGTTAATTCCCTCCCTTTTTCATGTTCAGGAAGGGCTAATAGTTAGAGCTTGCTTTCTTATAGAACTAGGGTTGCCAAGTTCTCTTCGTACCAAAGTGGGAGACTTTTGCACACGCGCTTTGCGGTATTGTACCATAGATCTTTCCCTCCCAAATGGCTAGAGTGTCTGGGAAAACCATAGAGTTTCCCCGTAAATGCCTAGAGCGGCTGCTGCGCACCATTGCCAGTGTGATGACATCACTTCTGGGTTACATCATCACGCCACCCCAATGTGGGCCAGCAGGTTGGGAACTTTCTGGGCGGGGAAACCCCCACCCAAACTGGGGACTTGGCAGCCCTATATAGAACAGTCGTGGTAACACCTGTGGGCCCTTTAGGAATGACTTATCAGCTCCATTCTGAGGAGAAGTGAAGAGTTAGATTCAGGTGGGAGATTCTGAATTCAAAAAAATGTCGAGAGCTAATTAGAAGAGTCCTCTGATTGGTTGTCATTTTGGGAGGGTGATTCCTTTAGCCCATATAACTTGTAAGAAGTTGTTAGCTGACAGGACCACCACTTTTCATGTGGCTCTTTGCCTGATGAAATGTCAGGACGGCAAATGGGTGGAGATGGTAGTTAAGGAACAATATTTTGTCTAGCTCTAAGAGTTATGCACTACCAGGCTAAAGAGGACAGCTTTAAAGTATTACTTAGTCTGTAGGAGTTTGAGGTTTTTTGTGCAAATAGCCTGGTAGGGTTGCCAATTCCCAGCTGGGGACAGGAAATCCCTTGGTTTGGAAGCCCTTCTCCTGCTTCAGGGTTAGCAGAAAGCCGGGGGTGGGGTTGAATGTCTGCTGGGCACTCCATTATACCCTAAAGAGACTGGTCCCCATAGGGTATAATGGAGAATCAATCTGTGAGTATCTAGGGGGGCTGTTTTTTTTGAGGTAGAGACACCAAATTTTCAGCATAGCATCTGGTGTTTCTCCTCAAAAAAAGAAACAACCCCCCCCCCCGGTTCAAAAAGATTGAACCAGAAAGCCCAATTCTATGAGCCCCCAGAGAAGGTATCCCTATCTTCCATTATTTCCAATGGAGGGAAGGCATTTATAGGCATGTGATAGCAAGAACTCCCTTTGGCATTCAGTTGTGCTTGTCACACCCTTGCTCCACCCCAAAGTCCCCACATATTTCTTGAATTAGACCTGACAACTCTAAACCTGATTGAATTTTGTTTTTGTTTTAAAAATATTAGTTGTATTTTTACAGCTTGCATTGTCAGCGTCTAGCAGCTGCACAGTATCTGTGAGATGAATTGGCCTCAGAAAGGCAGGTTTGTGTAAATTTTAGGGAGCTCTCACACCTGTGGTTCACGATTAAGAGATCTCCCTGTGAGACTGGACTCTCCTGGACCAATCCTTACAGTCGTCAAAGTGTTCTGGTGGGAAAATGCAGCATCTGAGGCCTTGGGGCAGTTTGTAGCGTTTGTAGCATTATCTAGCGTTCTCTTCATCAGGCATTGTTTCCCCATTTTGTCTTCACTTCCAAGCCTACCCTACTTCCCGCACACATCTGGGCTCCCAGCTAGCAAGTTTCTCTCTCTGACACTCCCATGTCTACCACCCTGCCAACAACCTACAGCTTCTGTAGACCGTAGACCATGAGTAGATGATGATGATGATATTGGATTTATATCCCGCCCTATGCTCTGAATCTCAGAGTCTCAGAGCAATCACAATCTCCTTTACCTTCCCCCCCACCACAGCAGACACCCTGTGAGTTGGGTGGGACTAACAGAGCTCTTACAGCAGCTGCCCTTTCAAGGACAACTCCTACGAAAGCTATGGCTGACCCAAGGCCATTCCAGCAGGTGCAAGTGGAGAAGTGAGGAATCAAACCCGGTTCTCCCAGATAAGAGTCCATGCACTTAACCACTACATCAAACTGGCTCTCTCCTCCTGCCTTCTCTCCACACCTTTTCTTCAGTTTTCTGTCTTCACTGCCTTTATTTTCCTCAGGCCTCTTGTCTACTTCATCCATGTCTTTCTGATGTCTTACTTCTCACTGCTAACTCTGGTTGTTCTTTCCCTTTGGCAACCCTGCCCCCAACATCCTTGTTCTGTAAATTCCTTGCCTCCTGAGACTTCTTCTCACTCAACTATCCACCTTGCCAGCACAACTTTCCCTCCTTAGAACCAGAGGGCTGCAACTGAGTCATCTCTCACTCCCATCAGACGATAACAGCTGTGAAAATTCCTTGCTACCTGTTTCCTTCTAGAATGTTCCCAGACATCCCTTGGCACCATAGTGCCTCAGTCAATAGGAGATGGATGATTCTCGGCTAACAAACAAATTCTTTATGGTATAAATAAGTGGTTCCCCAACCTTTGAGCTGGGCACCTTTTGTTATTCTGACACAGGGAATTGGGTGCAACCACCAAATGGCTTCTATGGGAAATGAAGCTACAAAATGGCCGTAACAGAAGGTGGAACCATGCACACCTGCCCATACAGAGAACACACAAGTGCAGAGGGGAAAGAGGGAAAAGGAGAGAAAGCATAAAACCAACACTGTGGAGGCGCCTGCCACCAAAATGATATTTATTTGGCCCCACCCACTTTCTCCAAAAACTTAGTGGGCACCAGAAAAAGTGTCAGCAGGTATCACAGGAACCCCTATTATAGGTTCTTTTGTCTTTTAGTCCTCCACAATAACTGAGGTGGGGGGGGATACAACCAAGTGGCAGAGTTTATAAATCAAATAAAGAAAAGAAAAGTTTAAAGAAGCAAATGACTGTTTCTTGCTTCTGTCACATATACCTTGTGCATAACTCCACTTAACAGAAGGAGGAAAAACATTTTTAAAATGTAACTTTTTACCTTTTAAAGGAAGGAGCGCTAAGAAAACCAGGCATGGATTTAGGTGCAGAGCTCCCACAATAACTACGTTTGACAGGGCGTTGGAGTCAGTTCTTGAGCGCACCACGAGCAAAGTATAAAAGAGGTTTGCCCATCGAGGCTTTGTGGATAACCAATCTTAGGATGTGTTGACGGCGCTCTCAAACCCTCATTGCAGAACCATCTGCTCTAATGCAAAGGGTGGAGATGAAGAATTTCTAAGGATCCCTGCCAGGGCCTCATCAGACACAAGATAAGCAGACGTTCAGTCAGTGAATTTCTACCTCTGAATCAGCTGCCAGGCAAGGTTTTGCCTGCCAATGTTTTTTTTAAGTCACATAAGAGATGGGGGAGGGGGGGGGAGAAGGCCTGACTCACAGACCTGGATGACTCTGGCAAGGTTTGATTCAGATATAACTGTGCACTTATGGTGTTCTAGATGTCTAGATATGCCCTCAACACAGCTTTGGGATAGAACATGTGTCACAGTATTTCTAGAGACTCTCGCCTCCATTTCATCAAAATATACATAGGCTAACTTTCAATACACTGACTAATTTTTTAGTCAAGACCAGTGACTCTTCATGTATGTTTTTGGCTTTATCTGTGACACTGCCCTTCTTCACTGAAACTTCATTGCGTCTCTGCTATGAAGATTTTTCTTTTCCTTCTAAACTTTTAAAATAATTGCCAGGATTAAATCTGTTATTAGATACAATGACAAAGGGCAATAACAGTTTTTTCTGGACTTGAGGGGTGTCAAACATGCAGCCCGGGGCCCAAATCAGGCCCCCAGAGAGCTCCTATCAGGTCCCCGAGCAACTGGCTGTCATCTGGTTCCTTCTCCCTCTCTCTTACTTCCTCCTGCATAACAGCTTGCTTTGCAAGGCTTGCTCAGTTGCACAGGAGTTACAGAGTAAAACTGCTATTTTCCCCATTGGCTGAGACTCCTTCCTTGGGGAGAAAGGGGGAGAGGGAGAGCTTGCATTGCCAGACTCTCTCAATCACACAGCAGAGCTATGGAGCCAAGCCTCTCTTCCTTATATTGGCTGAGGCTCCTCCCCCTCCTGATCCCCTGGGGAAGGAAGGAAAGAGCCAGAGATTCCTTTGCCCAGTTCCCTGGATTGCACGGGAGAGATACAAAAAAAGCAACTTTAAGACCAACGAGTGCTAATGTTTTAAGCATGTTTTAAGGGTTTTTAATAAAACCTTTAATTGTGTTTGTCTGTGTCCTTTATAAAGTTTATCTCTCTGCTACATAATCTTAAATAAATACACACATGGCCTGGCCCGACATGGCCCAGCCCAACAAGGTCTCATTTATATCAGATCTGGCCCTCATAACAAATGGGTTTGACACCCCTGCCTTAGATGAAGATTTTGAGGAAAGATGAGGAGATCTTGATGTATTCATATACAAAAAGGAATAAGATTAACTCTGCATATATCATTGGCAGAAATATTATAAGGTTATGGTCTAACTGTATTTGGCATCCTGGAAGATAAATGTTTGTACATACTAATATTAACACTCGTAGGGAGATGTGGAAGAGTACAAACAAACCTCTGCCATGATTTTGCATTTCTGACTTAAAAAAAGAAAAAGCCACAGAAGTGGAATGGAGACCAGCTAGGGTTGCCAAGTCCAATTCAAGAAATATCTGGGGACTTTGGGGGTGAAGCCAGGAGACTTCGGGGGGGGGGGGAGCCAGGAACAAGATTGTGACAAGCAGAATTGGACTCCAAAGGGTGTTCTGGCCATCACATTTCAAGGGCCCACACACCTTTTAAATGCCTTCCCTCCACTGGAAATAATGAAGGATAGGGACACCTTCTTTTGGGGCTCATAGAATTAGACTCCCTGGTCCAAACCTTTTGAAACTTGGAGGGTATACTGAAGAGAAGCATTGGAGGCTATGCTGAAAATGTGGTGCCTCTAACTCAAATAACAGCTTTCCCAGAGCCCCAGATACCTGCAAATCAATTCTCCATTATACCCTATGGGAATTGGTCTCCATAGGGAAAAATGGTGTGCCCAGAAGACATTTCCCTCCTCCACCAGCTTTCTGATGACCCTGAAGCGGGGGGAGGGCCTCCAAACCGGGGGGATCCCCTGCCCCCACCTGGGGATTGGCAGCCCTAAGACCAGCACACGAGATTTCCTACCAGCTTTGCCCCCTTCCTGCCAGAGAAATAGCTATATGCTTCCACAGACAATGTCTCATCCTGACTGCTGAACATGTACAAGAGTTTATGATTTTAAAATAATGTAATTTTGGCTCATACCTCTCAATGCTGGCCCACAGCAAAATCCAATGTTTTTTTTTTTAATGTACTATCCTCTTAATCTTTTCCTCTTTCCCCATATGAACCCCAGAGAGCACTGAGGTCAACGGGGAAAAACCTAATGACTATCCCTGGGCCGAAGGAAGTTAAATATCAGAGCACCAGAATACGGGCCTTTTCGATCGCGGCCCCTACCCTATGGAACCGACTCCCCGAGGAGGTGCGGGCCCTGCGGAGCCTTGAACAGTTCCGCAGGGCCTGCAAGACCATCCTTTTTAAATCAGCATATTCGGACTGCTAAGAAAAATGGTAATTAAAGATCCGCCAATGCGGCCTAAAGATCTATACCGCAGTATAATTGTATTTACTAGACTGGTTTTTATTTTAATGTTTTATTGTTCTATATTGTAATTCTAATGTTTTATTTATTATGGTGTGTTTTTATGGATTGTTGTTAGCCGCCCTGAGCCTGCCAAGGTGGGGGAGGGCGGGATATAAATGAAATTAATAAATAATAAATAAATATTTAGGATCTCCACACGCTACAGCCATAGGCTGTATGTACACAACCAAGGGCAAGGACCCCCACATTACATCCAGCGTGGAAAGGAAAGGCCCTCTATGCAAGCACCAGTCGTTTCCGACTCTGGGGTGACATCGCATCACGACGTTTTCACGGCAGACTTTTTTACGGGGTGGTTTGCCATTGCCTTCCCCAGTCATCTACACACGGACCAGTACCAGTCTGTGGCTTGTTAGCAACCAGGCTGTGAGTTGTATGATTACTTCATTATATATTACAATGTAAGAAGAAGACGACACTGGATTTATATCTTGCCCTCCACTCCGAATCTCAGAGTGGCTTACGATCTCCTTTATCTTCCTTCCCCACAACAGACACCCTGTGAGGTGGGTGGGGCTGAGAGAGCTCTCCCAGAAGCTGCCCTTTCAAGGACAACTCCTCCTTATTCACTGAAAATGTCACGACAGTGTGCGTTTGCAATAAAAAAGGCCAACGCCATGCTGGGAATTATTAGGAAGGGAATTGAAAACAAATCAGCCAGTATCATAATGCCCCTGTATAAATTGATGGTGCGGTCTCATTTGGAGTACTGTGTGCAGTTCTGGTCGCCGCACCTCAAAAAGGATATTATAGCATTGGAGAAAGTCCAGAAAAGGGCAACTAGAATGATTAAAGGGCTGGAACACTTTCCCTATGAAGAAAGGTTGAAACGCTTAGGGCTCTTTAGCTTGGAGAAACGTCGACTGCGGGGTGACATGCTAGAGGTTTACAAGATAATGCATGGGATGGAGAAAGTAGAGAAAGAATTACTTTTCTCCCTTTCTCACAATACAAGAACTCATGGGCATTCAATGAAATTGCTGAGCAGACAGGTTAAAACGGATAAAAGGAAGTACTTCTTCACCCAAAGGGTAATTAACATGTGGAATTCACTGCCACAGGAGGTGGTGGCGGCCACAAGCATAGCCACCTTCAAGAGGGGGTTAGATAAAAATATGGAGCAGAGGTCCATCAGTGGCTATTAGCCACAGTGTGTATGTGTGTGTGTGTGTATAAATATATATATATATTTGGCCACTGTGTGACACAGAATGTTGGACTGGATGGGCCATTGGCCTGATCTAACATGGCTTCTCTTATGTTCTTATGTACAAGTGCTATGGCTGACCCACGGCTATTCCAGTAGGTGCAAGTGGAGGAGTGGGGAATCAAACCCCTTTCTCCGAAATGAGAGTCTGCACACTTAACCACTACAACAAACTAATAGAAATAAAGTGCACAATTGTGTCATCCCAAAACCATCGTGCAGCCCCCACCCAGGTCTGCAGAAAAACCAGTCCCTGGTGCCGAAAAGGTTGGGAACCTCTGATCTACACTTTCCCCCCAGCAAGTTGGGTACTCATTTTACCGGCCTCAGAAGGTTGGAAGGCTGAGTCAACCTGGAGCCGGCTACCTGAATCCAGCTTCTGCCAGAATCAAACTCCAGTCATGAGCAGAGAGTTCAGGCCACAGTGCTGCAGCTTTACCACTCTGCGCCAAGGGGATGCCATAGTGGTTAAAAAGACTAGGAGCTGGGAAACCCAGGCCTGAATCTGCACTGGGTCATGGGTGAGCTTTGGCCAGTCACACCCTCTTAGCGTAACCAACCTTACAGGGTTGTCCTGAGGATACAACAGAAGGGAAGAGAATGATACGCACCACTTTGGGTCCTCAGGCAGGGTATAAATGAAAGTAAATAAATTAAAAAGATCCATCGGCCAAACAGATGCTTGGCACTAAATTGGGAGAACCCAGAGTGTAGAACGAGGCCTGTTTATGCTGAGGTGTGGGCAAGGCAAAAGTAGCAGCCTGTGAGACTTTGTGCCTTTAGAGCCAGGCCTAAGTTTGGGCGGAGGAGAAATTACCAAGTTTTAACACTTGAAGGAAAAACGCAATGTGTAGGAAGCCCCATGCGATGACTCACCCCCCCCACACACACACCAGTCACTCCACTCTCACAGCACCCACAAGCAACTGTTGAGCAAGGTTACTGAGAAATATGACCCACTGACAAAGATTTTGTCTTGAACAACTCAGAATTTCGAAAATGACACTGCACATACTGCTTACTGAAGTTGCCCAGATGCGATCGCCAAAAGCCAAACCACAAAATAAAAGTCAGCCAGGCCGTGATCTCACATGCTGAATAATACAGTTCTGGTGCACTTCCAAAGTTGGATTTTGCCCATTTGCAAAGTGAAATGCAGTTGGAAAGTGTATTGAAAGTAGATTGAAACTGCATTGCTTAGCATGTGCGATCACAGGCCTAGTATCTTTCATTAAGACTGGATGAAGAACTCTGGAGAACTTTATGTGCTGTTATTTTGCTTGGTTGGAAGAAAAGCTATCACAGGGCTTTTGTTTTGGAGCACTTTATAAGGAAAACCTTATACTTTCTCCCATGTGCCAACAACTGGGCAGCAAATCGCAGAAACAGGTACTCTGAAATAAGGAACACGGGCAATTCCTGACAGAAAGGTGTCCAACATTTTAAAATTCCTTTACTCGATTAATCTGTTTGATCGGATCAGTAACTGTCAGTTTGACTGAAAAGGTAGCCTAGCTCAACCGCACATCCTCCCCACAAAACCCGTCCCCCATTGTCATCCATTAAAACACACACACACATTCTTATGCAACCAAGTAGCTGTAAACACGGCAAATGTCATCTTAAAAGAGGAATTCGCACTCACATCTCAAACACACCCAAAGTAGATGGTGGAGATTTTGGCCCTGATTTTTTATTTTATTTTTTAAAAAAGGTATGATATGCGTAAAGCCACCGTAGTCCCTTCACAATTTTAAAAGCAACTGATAGCATTTTAAAAAAAACCCACCCTTCTGATGCAAGTGCTTGTAAGAACCGCAGATGGGAGCTGTCATCTCGGAAGAGTTTATCTGCCCTACCATACAGACAACCTCAGGGAACGCTTCTCATAAAATGGTCCTCGGAGCAGCCTAATTCTTGATTCACCTCCACACACCTCCAGTAGATGAAATCAGTTGATTAAATCAGTAGAAGGCACCCAGGATCAACTCCTTACTTAAAGTTTTGAGTCCAGTGGCCCCGCCCCTTTCAAATCCAACAACGTTTAATTCTGGGTCGAAGCTTTCGTGCGCACCAGTGTTCCCTCTAAGCTGAGTTAGTGTGAACTAACTCACAGATTTTTAGCCTCCGGCTCTCACATTTTCGCCTTAGCTCAGGGAGGATGACCCCAGAGAGCACACTAATTTGTGCAGCAGCTCACAACTTTAATCCCTGCAGCTCATAAAGTTAAATGTTTGTTCACAAGACTGCAGCTTAGAGGGAACATTAGGGCGCCCACCCATTTCTTCAGACTTTTCTTTCAAACTTTGGTTCTGTCGTTTCAAACCGACACGATCGCCCAGGTTCAGCCTACGATTTCAGATCCAGACCAGATCGCCGCTGGGTCGAAAAAGGGCCGCGCTTCATCTCAACCTGTTCCCCCCCCCCACCCCCAAAAAAACTTTCGGTTGTTTCCAAAAGCCTCCAGCCCGCGACATCGATTCCTTTCTGCACATTTCCCCCTTACCCTGAACTGAGTCCTCTAAACAACTTTCCTGCCGCGCACGCCAACTTTTCCCAAGTAGTTTCACTTTTGTCATTTTCATGGCGGGCGAGTGGGGGAGCGGAAAGAGAAGGGCAGGGCCGAGAAGAAGCGAAAGGAGTTGATTTCCTGGAAAGGGGGCGGTAGCAGGCACGGAGGGGGGAATTAACTTCTTTGCAAAAAGCCAAACAAACGCGCCTTCGCAAGCGCTGATCCCTTGCGCGTTCAGCTCCACAGCCCACCTCTGAAACGCGTGCCTTCGCATACTGACCCAAAAAGTGGATTCTTCTTTCTTCTAATTCATTCAAAGAAAGGGGGAAATTGCAATGTTAACCGGTTGGAGCGGTCAGAGAAAACAGGACTCGCTTCTTTCCTCCGAGCTGTACATCCCAGACCTTAAACTCCTGCGCCCTCCCCAACAGCGACTTGGAGAATTTCCTGGTGTGTTGCGCGCTTATGTAGCCTCAGGCTCCCATCCTTCTGAGGGGAGGAGTTAATCTTTAGCGTCAGCGTTAGCAGACGATACTGTGTATGATCATGTTTCCTAAGCAAGCAGAAGATCCTGTGTATGATCATGTCCCCTAAGCAAGCAGAAGATCCTGTGTATGATCATGTCCCCTAAGCAAGCAGAAGATCCTGTGTATGATCATGTCCCCTAAGCAAGCAGAAGATCCTGTGTATGATCATGTCCCCTAAGCAAGCAGAAGATCCTGTGTATGATCATGTCCCCTAAGCAAGCAGAAGATCCTGTGTATGATCATGTCCCCTAAGCAAGCAGAAGATACTGTGTATGATCATGTCCCCTAAGCAAGCAGAAGATACTGTGTATGATCATGTCCCCTAAGCAAACAGAAGCAACAGTGTATGATCATGTTTCCTAAGCAAGCAGAAGATACTGTGTATGATCATGTCCCCTAAGCAAGCAGAAGATCCTGTGTATGATCATGTCCCCTAAGCAAGCAGAAGATCCTGTGTATGATCATGTCCCCTAAGCAAGCAGAAGATCCTGTGTATGATCATGTTTCCTAAGCAAGCAGAAGATCCTGTGTATGATCACGTCCCCTAAGCAAGCAGAAGATCCTGTGTATGATCATGTCCCCTAAGCAAGCAGAAGATACTGTGTATGATCATGTCCCCTAAGCAAGCAGAAGATCCTGTGTATGATCATGTCCCCTAAGCAAGCAGAAGATACTGTGTATGATCATGTCCCCTAAGCAAACAGAAGCAACAGTGTATGATCATGTTTCCTAAGCAAGCAGAAGATACTGTGTATGATCATGTCCCCTAAGCAAGCAGAAGATCCTGTGTATGATCATGTCCCCTAAGCAAGCAGAAGATACTGTGTATGATCATGTTTCCTAAGCAAGCAGAAGATACTGTGTATGATCATGTCCCCTAAGCAAGCAGAAGATCCTGTGTATGATCATGTCCCCTAAGCAAGCAGAAGATCATGTGTATGATCATGTCCCCTAAGCAAGCAGAAGATCCTGTGTATGATCATGTCCCCTAAGCAAGCAGAAGATCCTGTGTATGATCATGTCCCCTAAGCAAGCAGAAGATACTGTGTATGATCATGTCCCCTAAGCAAGCAGAAGATACTGTGTATGATCATGTCCCCTAAGCAAGCAGAAGATCCTGTGTATGATCATGTCCCCTAAGCAAGCAGAAGATCCTGTGTATGATCATGTCCCCTAAGCAAGCAGAAGATACTGTGTATGATCATGTCCCGTAAGCAAGCAGAAGATCCTGTGTATGATCATGTCCCCTAAGCAAGCAGAAGATACTGTGTATGATCATGTCCCCTAAGCAAACAGAAGCAACAGTGTATGATCATGTTTCCTAAGCAAGCAGAAGATACTGTGTATGATCATGTCCCCTAAGCAAGCAGAAGATCCTGTGTATGATCATGTCCCCTAAGCAAGCAGAAGATCCTGTGTATGATCACGTCCCCTAAGCAAGCAGAAGATCCTGTGTATGATCATGTCCCCTAAGCAAGCAGAAGATCCTGTGTATGATCATGTCCCCTAAGCAAGCAGAAGATACTGTGTATGATCATGTCCCCTAAGCAAACAGAAGCAACAGTGTATGATCATGTTTCCTAAGCAAGCAGAAGATACTGTGTATGATCATGTCCCCTAAGCAAGCAGAAGATCCTGTGTATGATCATGTCCCCTAAGCAAGCAGAAGATACTGTGTATGATCATGTTTCCTAAGCAAGCAGAAGATACTGTGTATGATCATGTCCCCTAAGCAAGCAGAAGATCCTGTGTATGATCATGTTTCCTAAGCAAGCAGAAGATCCTGTGTACGATCATGTCCCCTAAGCAAGCAGAAGATCCTGTGTATGATCATGTCCCCTAAGCAAGCAGAAGATCCTGTGTACGATCATGTCCCCTAAGCAAGCAGAAGATACTGTGTATGATCATGTCGCCTAAGCAAGCAGAAGATACTGTGTATGATCATGTCCCCTAAGCAAGCAGAAGATCCTGTGTATGATCATGTCCCCTAAGCAAGCAGAAGCTACTGTGTATGATCATGTCCCCTAAGCAAGCAGAAGATACTGTGTATGATCATGTCCCCTAAGCAAGCAGAAGATCCTGTGTATGATCATGTCCCCTAAGCAAGCAGAAGATACTGTGTATGATCATGTCGCCTAAGCAAGCAGAAGATACTGTGTATGATCATGTCCCCTAAGCAAGCAGAAGATCCTGTGTATGATCATGTCGCCTAAGCAAGCAGAAGATACTGTGTATGATCATGTCCCCTAAGCAAGCAGAAGATCCTGTGTATGATCACGTCCCCTAAGCAAGCAGAAGATCCTGTGTATGATCATGTCCCCTAAGCAAACAGAAGATACTGTGTATGATCATGTCCCCTAAGCAAGCAGAAGATCCTGTGTATGATCATGTCCCCTAAGCAAGCAGAAGATACTGTGTATGATCATGTCCCCTAAGCAAGAAGAAGCAACTGTGTATGATCATGTTTCCTAAGCAAACAGAAGCAACTGTGTATGATCATGTCCCCTAAGCAAGCAGAAGCAACAGTGTATGATCATGTTTCCTAAGCAAACAGAAGCAACTCTGTATGACTGCAGAATGGAGAAGGATGCAATCAAGGCACTGGAGGCTGGTTAGGGGCCCCAAGTCAGGGGGCTGTGCCCCTACAGGCCCCCTCGTAGCTATGGGCCTGGTGGAAACGTTGCACTGGAAAACACGCAGGGGACAAGATCCTGCTGCCCTGTAGATTGTCGTGGGTAGGGCCCACTGGAGGGTGTCAGGGTCAGAACCAGTTCAAAGAGAGGGTAGATTACGGTTGGAGGGGTTAAGGGTTGCCAGATCCAGGTTAGGTAGGGTTGCCAATCCCCAGGTGGGTGACTAGAGAAGGCCCCAAAGGAGTTCCGTGATGACCAGCCTCACAAATTATTTCAAAAGTCATACCCTGACAAGCAAACACCCACCTTAAGTGTAATAGGACCCAAAAGAGTAAATAGACAATACAATCCTGAAATACTTTCAAAAAAGTCCTTCCGCTTCAGAGGAATCCCCAGTCCTGATCATGAGGAAAACGCGTGATGATGTACGTTCCACAACATCCAATAAATCTTGTGTATAGTTGTCTTGAAACACAGCCAACACTGTGATGAGGGTGTACTTTTATCTTCCCTTGTTTCGATAGAAGCTTTAACCAGCTATTCCACAATTATCAGAGCGTCGTAAGATTCTAACATTTTTGGATACAATTGCATCACAGTTTACAAGGCAAGACCTTGCAAAAGCACTACCGCTTCGATGTGTTTGTGTTGACTCTGAAATGACTAACGATGGAGGAATTGTGAAACTGCGGAGAGATAGGAAGAGCTTACCTGGGCGTTTCACCCTCTATGGGACAACTGCCCACAGAGCGTACCCTCAGTTGGCACGCACAAATATAAAGGGCTTTTTCAGAGCAGGAATGCACAGGAACGCAGTTCCGGCTGGCTTGGCATCAGGGGGTGTGTGGCCTAATATGCAAATGAGTTCCTTCTGGGCTTTGACAGGCATGTTGAGGTTAGAGTTGCCAAATCCAATTCAAGAGATATCTGGGGACTTTGGGAGTGGAGCCAGGAGCAAGGGTGCAGGACCGGATCTACATGTTTTTTGAGGGGGGGCAAAATTAAAAAATGATGCCCCCTTATGGGCCCATTCTATCTTATGGGCCCATAGAATACAATGGACTCCATACCCAATTTGGTTCCCCTCCTCCATCAGCGCCAGGGGCAAGCACCCCCCTCCGCTCCCCCCCTAAATCCGGCCCTGCAAGGGGGTGACAAGCATAACGGGACTCCAGAGGGAGTTCTGGCAATCACATTTAAAGGGACTGCGCTTCTTTTGGATTTTTACAGTTTTATTAAATTTCCATAAGAACAAGAATAAGGGACAAAGGAGAAGATGGATATAGAAAAGAAACAGCACATAGATGAACAGAAAAGCAGGACATTCTACACGTCAGTACGTCATTCATCACCAAAAAGGCCATAACATATTTTCATATATATTCAAAGTGAAATCTCAGTAATCATTATTATATTAATGTTGTAAGTTCTCGTTTGAACTTATCCAAATTGGATCATATTCTCAATATATATATATACACTAGTGAATAGTAAATAGTAAATAATTGCGTTTCACATCAAATAGTCTTGATCAGAAAGTCAGCTAAGAGTGTCAAACCAAACATAAGAACATAAGAGAAGCCATGTTGGATCAGGCCAATGGCCCATCCAGTCCAACACTCTGTGTCACATAAGAACATAAGAGAAGCTATGTTGGATCAGGCCAATGGCCCATCCAGTCCAACACTCTGTGTCACATAAGAACATAAGAGAAGCCATGTTGGATCAGGCCAAGGGCCCATCCAGTCCAACACTCTGTGTCACATAAGAGAAGCCATGTTGGATCAGGCCAATGGCCCATCCAGTCCAACACTCTGTGTTACACAGTAGCCAATATATATATATATATATATATATATATATATATATATATATATATATATATATACACACACCTTCTTTGGGGCTTATAGAATTGGACTCCTTGGTCCAATCTTTTTGAAATTTGGTGGTTGTTTTGAGGAGAGGCACTGGGTGCTATGCTGCAAATACACATGCACTTCCCGGCTATGTTGCTGCAAGCATCTCTGGAAATTGAATTTTTTTCGTCCAGCTCTCCTAACATCTCTAGTCCTTGAGTCGTTCCTCGTTCCAGTACTATCAGACTCAGGATCTCTTGCAGCCCTAGCTAATGGAAGCTGTCATTCAGGGGTATTAAACATATGGCCCACTAAGGGCTTTAATCCGGCCACCAGCAGAGGGGGAAGTGGTGGTGGAGCTACGTCACTCTTCCCAGTGTGCGTGAGAACCTAGCAGCAAGAAAGAGGGAGATAAATCCTTCCCTTCGAGCCACGTGTATCTTCCCAGCGTGCGTGAGTACCTAGCAGCAAGAAAGAGGGAGATAAATCCTTCCCTTCGAGCCACGTGTATCTTCCCAGCGTGCGTGAGTACCTAGCAGCAAGAAAGAGGGAGAAGAAGATTAATTGCAGATTTATACCCCGCCCTTCTCCCTAAATCAGAGCCTCAGAGCGGCTTACAATCTCCTATATCTTCTCCCCCCACAACAGACACCCTGTGAGGTGGGTGGGGTTGAGAGGGCTCTCACAGCAGCTGCCCTTTCAAAGGACAACTTCTATGAGAGCTATGGCTGACTCAAGGCCATTCCAGCAGCTGCAAGTGGAGGAGTGGGGAATCAAACCTGGTTCTCCCAGATAAGAGTCCGCTCACTTAACCACTACACCAAACTTGCTCTTTCCCTTTGAGCCACGTGTATGCTTTTTAATCTCAGCACTGCCCCCTGTGTTTTATTGTTCATAAACTTCTCCAAGCATTTTTTGGAGCAAGACTCAGGCATATGCCCCCCCCCCCCCCCCTGTTTCGGACTAACTGCCCCTCATCCATGTGCTCTTGGAAGCTGGTGCTTGTGTTTTCCAACAGATCCTAAACACCACCCCGCCCACTTCTCTTTGTCAGTGCACCGGGGTGCCAGAACCCCGACTGAAAGGGAAGGCAGGTATTTCTTTCAGATAGGTCACTTGAGCTTGTAAAACTTTGCTACACAATCAGTTCACAGCCTAAGCCAGCATTTAAAACAGTAAAATCATACAAAATTAAACCTGATTGACCATAAAATCATACATAAAAAGGCATAACATATTGTTGTAAAACTACAAATATAACAGAACATGGCAGTTACAGCAAACAGATTGGCAAAGGTGTTTAGCCATTTCCTGACTGAATTATTAGTCATTTCCTTATTCTTGTGGCAAGCTAGTCAAATTTTGCTAATTTGTATGTAACCTCAGGGTTCTTATCGCCAAGAAGATTCTTAAGGAGTTGCAATTTTTGGCTAATGGTAAAAGGTATGGCTGTGGAAAATGGAAGTACTTTGTGATAATTATAAGCCTCACAGTCAAATATGACATGGACTAGAGATTCGATACCATCATTGCAGGAGGGACATAATTGTTCTTGGAACGGCACCTTTTTGTATCTCCCCTCCACCACCGCTGAAGGGGGAACGTCCCACCTCATAAAAGTAAATGTTCTCCTATATTAATTATTTGTTAAGTGGTATAGGTAGGGCATCTGGGTCACCCTGCTGATTGGTTCTGTCAGAGCTCGCCGTTTGGCTGTGCTATTGAGGTCATTTTGTCTGACAGAGTCCAATATTCTCTGTTTCGCTATCTCCCTAGCATTATCATAAGTGAGAGAACTGAGATATTGTTTTGAAAGGCCGTAATAATGAATTCTGTCCTCTATGGCCCTAATCCCTCTTGGGACCAAGGTATCTTGCAGGATTAAACTGATCAGGCCCTTACAAAAAACATCAGTTTCAACGTAAAACATTGTATTTGGTTGGGATTGTTTTATTCTGGCTCCAGTGTGTGTGTGTGTGTGTGTCTGTCCTGTAACGCCATGCTTTCGAATGCTGCCACCAAGACTGAAGGATAAAACCCCAATATGTTAGAAAAATAGCATTTATTCCCTCTGTGCCATGTTAGTCTCTTGGTTTTAAAATATTTATGCCTCCGTAGCTCTTCTTGTAGCCAGTACGTCTAATGTACTGATGCTACAATTCTAAAGATGTTTCCCTGGGAGTAATCGCCAGGGAAATTGAATAACATGGTATTAATTTGATTTAATTGAATTGAATTGAATAAGAGCCCCGTGGCGCAGAGTGGTAAAACTACAGTACTGCAGTCAGAGCCATCTGCTCACGACCTGAGTTCGATCCCAGCGGAAGCTGGTTCAGGTAGCCAGCTCCAAGTTGACTCAGCCTTCCATCATTCCAAGGTTGAGTCCCCAGCTTGCTGGGGGTCAAGTGTAGATGACTGGGGAAGGCAATGGCAAACCACCCCGTTAAAAGTCTGCCGTGAAAACATTGTGAAAGCAACGTCACCCCAGAATCGGAAACGACTGGTGCTTGCACAGGGGACTACTGCCTCTACCTTTTTTTATTTATGAATAGTTAGGATTGCTCCTTGAATCTTCGCCGTGAAAACATTGTGAAAGCAACGTCACCCCAGAATCGGAAACGACTGGTGCTTGCACAGGGGACTACTGCCTCTACCTTTTTTTATTTATGAATAGTTAGGATTGCTCCTTGAATCTTCTATTGAAGTGCTGATGCAAGCAATACAAAGGGAACACTTCACTTTTAAATAGTTTTCTTCTTTTATTTCATTTGTTGCTTAGCTTAAAACGGCTCATGCAGGAACTTAAAATTTAATCCAGTAAAAGACATAATTTTAAAAAGCAGCCTAATTGCTTAAAACAAGCAGGCAATATAATAATCAGCTAGTCCAGTCAGTGCAGGGCAACGAAAGTTGCTTGGCGTGGAGGTGGGGGAGCAATGGCTCCTCCAGGTGGATGGGTGAAGTAGTGAGTGAGAGGGAGAGAATCTCTCTCCTGCCCAGCCAAAGAGGAGCCTTTTAATCTCGTCTTGGTGCTGCCACCTCCCCTCCTGTGTTTATTGTGAGCCAGCTTCTCGGGTAGGGTTGCCAAGCCTGACTCAAGAAATATCTGGGGACTTTGGGTGTGGAGCCAGGAGCAAGGGTGTGGCAAGCACAACTGAACTCCAAAAGGAATTCTGCCCATCACATTTAAGGGGGTCACACTCCTTTTAAATGCCTTCCCTCCGTTTGGAATTATGAAGGATAGGGGCACCTTCTTTGGAGGCTCATAGAGCTGGACCCCCTCGTCCAATCTTTTTGAAACTTGAAACTTATTTGGAGAAGAGAAACCAGATGCTATGCTGAAAATGTGGTGCCTCTACCTCAAAACACAGCCCCTCCAGAGCCCCAGATACCCTCAGATCAATTTTCCATTATACCCTATGGGAATCAATCTTCAGAGGGAATTAATGGAGTGACTAGCAGTTATTTCCACCCTACCCCCCACTTTCTGATGACTCTGAAGCAGGGGGAGGGCCTCCAAATCGGGGATCTCCTGTCACCGCCTGGGGATTGGCAGCCCTGTTCTCGGGAGCATTTTTAGAGAGTCTCAGGTGCGAGCCCTCCCCCTTTCTTTCAGCATCAGCCATAGGCTGCCTGCTCACCTGGCTGCCCCTAGAATCATAGAGTTGGAAGGGACCTCCAGGGTCATCTAGACCAACCCCCTGCACAATGCAGGAAACTCACAAATACTTCCCCCTAAATTCACAGGATCTTCATCACAGTTAGATGGCCATCTAACCTCTATTGAAAAACCTCCAACGGAGAGTCCACCACCTCCCAAGGGAGCCTTTTCCACTGAGGATCTGCTCTAACAGTCAAGAAGTTCTTCCTAATGTTGAGCCGGAAACTCTTTTGATTTAATTTCAACCCATTGGTTCTGGTCTGACTTTCTGAGGGCACAGAAAACAATTCCACACCATCCTCTATAGGACAGCAAGTACTTGAAGATGGTGATCCTATCACCTCTCAGCCGCCTCCTCTCCAGGCTAAACATGCCCAGCTCCTTCAACCTTTCTTCATAGGACTTCACAGAATAGAACGGCAGGAGAGCCATTTGTCAAGAAGTTGCATATTGTCTGAGCCCCAATTTAAGGCATACTTATTCAGAAGCAAAACCCTACTGAGTTTTGAAGAGAGCACTTTCACCCAAATAAACCTGCACAGGACTGGGATCCTTAGACTGAGCTTTAAGCTAAACGTGCAGTAACTGAGGAAACCCCCTGGCAAGATAAAGGAGGTGAGAAAAACAGTTACAAAAACTGTATACTCAAATTATACACTCAGTTGAATTCCATTTATTTATCACTTGTGTTATTTAGATTGCTCAACTCTTTTTTTTTTAAGAATTTAAATTTTATTCAAAAAAGTTTCAATAAATTACAACAAATAACACACCCCCATACGGGGTCCAAACCACATCCATATGATTACCGTCACATCTGGTCATATTAGTTAGGCGTTGTAGAAAAACTTCTCAAATTATACACATAAATCAGACAGTCAAAAAGCATTGAAATACATCCAATGAGTATCAGTATATCATAAAGTTTACATATTTTGCGGGTAGTTTCCCGAAAATAGTATCAGAACTGTTCACATACTCATGGAAGTTGAACCACTTCTGAAGAAACCAATCTCCCGCTTTAGTATTATCCATCATAGCAATAGTGGTAGTCAGTTTATCCTGTAGCAGAACATCCCACACCTTATTGCACCAAATTTGGAGTGAAGGACAGTTAGGTTGTTTCCAGTAGGATGCAATAGAAATTTTGCCAGCAAGCAATAGTAACGCAACTAGTTCCTGTTTCAAAGTAGAGAGCACCTGGTTGGACCAGAAATTTAACAAAACTACTTCGGGAGTGCATGGAATATTAACCCCTACTATTTTTGTTATTATTTCTAGGATAGATTTCCAGAAATTGAATATCTTCGGACAGTCCCACCAACAGTGGATAAATGACCCTGGCAATCCACACCCCTTCCAGCACAGGGGATCAGCTTTCACTCTTGCCTTGAATAATTTAAGAGGTGTCACATACCACCTTGCAAATACTTTGTAATTTTGGAGTTGAAAATAAAGTGATTTGGTTTTAAATAAAGACGATACCCACAGGTGCTTCCAGTGGTCTTCACTAATTGAGATTGAACAATCTTTTTGCCAGTTGTTCTGATGTTTAGAAGAGCATGCCCATGCCTTTTGATTCAAAAGAGAGTAAATCATAGATATAACTCCTTTAACAGAGGTATAGCCCTTATCAATTAACCTCTCTACTGGGTTTAGTGGTCGATTATGCATCACAACAGGTACTATTTGGTGTAATGCATGATGTACTTGCAAGTACTGGAACCAGGGAATATTGGTCTTAAATTTGTTTTCCAGTTGTGCATGAGAACATAATTTACCATTCATGGTAATATCAGTCAGTCTATATATTTTGTTCTCTCTCCAAACTCTAAATTGAGACTTATCTTTACCCGGGAGGAACCAAGACTGGCCTAGAAAAGCCATAATGGGAGATGAAGCTGGAGAGATAGTGTTCCTCCATTGGTCCCAGAGTTGTAGGGTAAATTTTAAAAATGGGTTTGAGATTGAATACTCCCTCCTGTCTGCCCTCGAAGCCCAAATAAACTCGTGCAAATGTAGACTAGGTATGTTCGCCTTTTCAATTTGGACCCACGCAGGGTGGGAGAGAGGTGAGGCATATAATACAATGACTCTCAGTTGTGCTGCAACAAAATACCTATCCACTAATGGGACTGCCAGTCCGCCCAAATTATGTGGTTTAGCCAGTAACGATAATGTGATTCTAGGTTTACGGTGATTCCAGATAAATGACGACCATTGTGATTGCCATTTGGAGAGCTCCTTCTTGGGGACTGTAATAGGTAGATTTTGAAATAGAAATAAAAAGCGTGGTAGAAGAAAAGATTTTAGAAGATCAATTTTTTCTAATAAGGAAAAGTTGAATTTAGACCATGCAGATAAAGAGGAGGTCATAGAGGTAAGTAGAGGACCGTAATTAGCTTGGAATAAGTTTTCTAAATTTAATGGAATTTGGATACCAAGGTGCCTCCATGATTTAGACACTCATTTAAAAGGTAGAGCTGATTTTATTAATGACTGTAAATTTGAGGAGATATTAATAGGGTAAATCTCAGATTTAGTGAAGTTTATAGAAAACCCCGAGTGCTTACCAAATTCATCGAGGTTTGCTTTGAGGTGACGCAATGATGTTAAAGGGTTGGTTAGATAAAAAACCATATCATCTGCGAATAAGCTTGTTTTAAATACAGCTTCATTAACTCGAATGCCCGATATTTCTGATGCTGATCTGGTGAGGAAGGCAAACGGCTCTACAGAGAGAGCAAACAATAGTGGGGATAGGGGGCAGCCCTGTCTAGTACCTCTATTTAAATAAAGTTCCTCCGATCTGAAGGAGTTAGTAAGAATCTGTGTCGATGGGGCACTATAAATAGCAGCTATAGCTTTACGGAAGGCTGGGCCAAAATTCATGACTTGCATTAATGTCTTTAAGTAGTCGATCTCCACTTTGTCGAACGCTTTCTCAGCGTCTAACGAAAGAATCAATGAAGGGGTAGGGGACAGTTTCGCCAAGTGAATTAAATTTAGAGATTTGCGGATATTGTCCGTGATGGAACGGCCAGGCATAAAGCCAGCCTGATCAGGATGTATATAATATGTGATGATTTTTTTTAACCGTTCCGCCAACATAGTGGAAAAAATTTTAAAATCATGGTTTAGCACTGAAATGGGACGATATGATGCCGGGTTGAGCTTGTCCTTGCCTTGTTTGGGGATGAGAATCGTTCGGGACTCCAGCCAGCTAGCAGGTAATTGCCCGTCCTTCAAAACTGTGTTGCATGTCTCAAGGAGGGGATTTAATAAAAAGGATTTGAATAATTTGTAAAATTCCGAAGGAAACCCATCCCTACCTGTGGCTTTGTTGTTTTTAATTTTGGAGAGGGCTGCTGATAACTCAGTCAAATTGAATGGCCTATCTAAAAAATCAGCATCTTCTGTGGAGAGGGCTAAATTAAAGTTGATAGATCTAAAATAATTTTCAATACTTTGACAACTAGGTTTTCCGGATTCATAAAGCTTCTTATAGTAGTCGAAAAAGACTCTTGAGATTTCCTTGGAGGATGAGTGAAGGGTTCCCTCTTTGTCTCTTATGGCATGAATAGAATTTATGGGATTTTTTTGGGCAGTACGAAATTTCAGGTATCTAATTGATTTAGAAGTTTTTGTTACATACCTATGCTTGAGAAAGATAGATGACTTCTGTATAGCAGAGGATTCCCTCAACTCTTATTTAACACAACTCAAAACATAAATGATTTATACCACATAAGGAAACTTGGCATCCACATTAGCACGGCACTTCCTGGTCGCTGTTAGATGAACGCTGACTTAGTAGGCACAATTCAGACACGGCTTGAATGACAGAAGTGGCAGTTCCTGAAGCCAAAAATCTTTTACCACCAGTAGATGAACAGGATAATGCTCATAGTCTTGCAAACTTTACTGGCTGAACGAAGAGGGATGGCTACATGATTTCCTGGATACAAACATGTTTCGATGAAAAAATAATTCTTCTGGCCACCTGACTTACCATGGAACCTGCGCTCACAATTATTCACTACAGAAATCACTACAGATACTTCCCAAGGCACCAGTTCTCGCAGTTCTTGTTTTCTTACGTCGTATAAATCCCTTATGTTTGAGTTGTGTTAAATAGAGTTGTGGAATGTAAATAACACAAGTGATAAATAGGTGGAATTCAACTGAGTGTATAATTTGTGTACACGGTTTTTGCAACAGTGCTCTTCTCAATGTACCGTAGTTCTGTTGTTTAAGATGAAGAGGGTGGCAGATACAGAAAGCTCCCTCACTATGGCTGCTACATGTCAGCTTCGCTCAGAACTATTGTTTTGTTGCAGGGCTTTTTTTGTAGCAAGAACTCCTTTGCCTATTAGGCCACACACCCTGATGTAGCCAATCCTCCTGGAGCTTACACTAGGCCCTGGAAGAAGAGCCCTGTAAGTTCTTGGAGTATTGAAAGAACGACTTTTCTCCCTCTCACAATACAAGAACTCGTGGGCATTCGATGAAATTGCTGAGCAGACAGGTTAAAACGGATAAAAGGAAGTACTTCTTCACCCAAAGGGTGATTAACATGTGGAATTCACTGCCACAGGAGGTGGTGGCAGCTACAAGCATAGCCAGCTTTAAGACGGGATTGGATAAAAATATGGAGCAGAGGTCCACCAGTGGCTATTAGCCAATGTGTGTGTGTGTGTGTGTGTGTATATATATATGTGTGTGTGTGTGTATGTACACACACATATATTGGCCACTGTGTGACACAGAGTGTTGGACTGGATGGGCCATTGGCCTGATCCAAAATGTTTCCTTATGTTCTTATTGGTTACATCAGGGGGCGTGGCCTAATAGGCAAAGGAGTTCCTGTCACAAAAAAATGCCTTGGTTGGTGGCACAAGGCAAGCTGCCTCCCTCAGCCCAGATGTTGAAGTGTCTTTAAACAGAGCAAATATATATATATATATATTCAGTCAGATCAGATGCCCCTTCCCCCAAGGGGTGAGGGAAAGGAAAAATCAAAAGACCTGGATTTGATCCACGTGTTTAGAGCAGCGAAGTGGGGCAGGGAATGCAGCTTACTTCGCAGCCCAACTCTCACCCCACCCCCACCCCTGGGATTTGACAAATTCACAGAGAATAGTCCATCACTGGCTACTATGCATAGTGACTAAAGGGAACCTCCAAGTTCTGAGGTGGTCAGCCTCTTGGTACCAGTGCTGGAAGCAACATCAGGGGGTATTCAGGGGTGGAATTTTAGCAGGAGCTCCTTTGCATATTAAGCCACACACCCCTGATGTAGCCAATCCTCCAAGAGCTTACAGAAAAGAGCCTTCTAAGCTCTTGGAGGATTGGCTACATCAGGGGTGTGTGGCCTAACATGCAAAGGAGCTCCTGCTAGAATTCCACCCCTGGGGGTATTTATTGTATTTCCGGTGTTTTTTAATCAGGCATATTTTACATGTTGTTAGATGCCCTGAATCCTGTTCAAGTAGAGAATGAATGAGTTATAAATCTGATAAATACAAAATAATAATAAATAAAAGGCTTTATCCTCTCTACTGGTTGGTGGCCTTCCAAGGCAACTATCTGTGCATCGTGAGAATCAGGATGCTGGACAAGATGGACCCCTGGTCTGACCCAGCAGGGCTCTTCTTGTGTTCATTCTTGTTTGCAGGTATGGTCTGCTGGCACCTTGATAGGAGTTTTGCTTGTCTTGCCACGTGGCACTTAAGGACAACATCCATTTCAGCTTTGCAAACTTTTACCCCACTGCTTTTTCCAAAAAACCCAATGAATTCCTTTAAGATCTAGTAAGGCCAGGCCATGCAGGGAGATGAAAACGGCGAGAAACAGATAGAATCAGAGTTGGGAGGGACCTCTACGGTCATCCAGTCCAACCCCCTGCACAATGCAGGAAACCTCCCCCTAAATTCACAGGATCTTCATTGCTGTCAGATGGCCATCTAGCCTCGCTTTAAAAACCTCCAAGGAGAGCCCATTACCTCCCAAGGAAGCCTGTTCCACTGAGGAACTGCTCTAACAGTCAGGAAGTTCTTCCTAATGTTGAGCTGGAGACTCATTTGATTTAATTCTGGTTCTGGTCCTACCTTCCGGGGCCACAGAAAACAATTCCACACCATCCTCTATATGACAGCCCTTCAAGTACTTCAAGATGGTGATCATATCACCTCTCAGCCGCCTCCTCTCCAGGCTAAACATGCCCAGCTCCTTCAACCTTTCCTCATAGGACTTGGTCTCCAGACCCCTCACCATCTTCGTCACCCTCCTCTGGACCCGTTCCAGCTTGTCTATATCCTTCTTAAAATGTGGTGCCCAAAACTGAACACAATACTCCAGGTGAGGTCTTACCAGAGCAGAGTAAAGCGATACCATCACATCACGTGATCTGGACACTGTACTTCTGTTGATACAGCCCAATGAGGAAATGCAGAGTTTTAAGCCATACATGAATGTCATTCAATTTTTCAGGGATTTAAAATCCCACATTGCTGTTATTGTAGTGGTTACTCTGGATAGGGATGGTCTGGTTTTCAACTTTTCTTTCTTTTTAAAGAAAGAAAGATGGCTAGATACCACTTCAAAGTACCATATGGAAAAAGCATTCCTGTACGGTAAACAGTATTCAAACCAAAAAGGCCCAGTGTCCAATGGCACCTTTAAGACCAACAAAGTTTTATGAGCATTCATGTGTCAAGCACACTTTGTAAGATAATGAAATGGGATGCAATGAAGTACATATAGAGAGCAAGCAGTGAATTGGCATGCAAAATAGTGAAAATGTTAACGGATTAAAATATTAGTAATTTTGATCTGGTTATCATCTGCCCGGGTTATGTAGTACTGGGGCAGTTACTTAGAAGAACTGAACTTCTTGGAGACTGATCCAAGACATGGAATTTTTTTGAAAAGACAGGGGCACGCAAAGGTTTATAAAGATGATGGAGGGATAAAAAAGAGCACATGAGAACACCGTACACAAATTACTCTAAAAATACAAAGCATCTGATGAAATTGTGCCCAGCTTTACCAAAATAAATAAATATATTAATATCAGTGTGGCGAAGTTCATTTAAACTCAACATTACAGAATTACTGCCATTCCAACACCAATTACAAACACAAAACACATCCCGATTTAGTCCTTTACTGTGACCAGATGAATACCAATCAAACGGTGGCTTAAAACTCCAGTCTCCTTCCTCCCTTCTAAGAATAAACATAACCCCAGTTGCTTTCCCAGCCACCCACATGAATTTCATTTGCATTTTTATGCAGCCTAAGTTTAGTACTGGAGCATCGTAGCAGGATTCTTATAGCAGAGTATCCTCCTAGCTATGGGCTGGATCCCTTTACGTGGGTAGATGCTAACTGGAGTTGCGCTATTGTTGTTGTTGTGCTATTGCACCTTGCTTTCAGCTCTTCAATAATCAGTGAATGCAGAACAGCCTGGATACAGGAGAAAAGGAAATACCCAAGGAAGTAATTTGTCCCTGATGAATACATCCCAGGAAATCTCAGCACCAGTCTGATTATGGTGTACAAGAACACTCAGGTTGAGATGTTGTCTCTCAAAGGCAGGCCAGGAAATATGTGTTTTTATTCCACAACTTACATGTCTTTTCCTTTGGCATTCACACAGGGCTATGACCTTCTTTCCCATGGGCTCTCCGTGGTCAAAAGGCTTATAAAGTGTCTCGTCTCTGCTAACTGCATCTCATGGGCTCACACAAAACCTCTAACATTGTAAGGCTGCACTCAGTCTCCCTCTTGAACTACCAGGCAGAAAGTTACATACTTATCTACGCTAGTTTATCTTGAAGGTGTGTATCGATCTGGTTTGAATGGATGCAAAATAAGCACTTGAACAACCCACCTGTGTTTGACCCTGAGTGTGAAAGCCTGTCGTTTATGCTTTTACAACTGAGCAGGTTGGTATTTGTGTGTGTGTGTTTTGGCTTTTTTAAACTCTAGCTTTGTGAAAAGAAGAGCTTTTTCCTCAAGGTGTGTTTCAACAGGAGCGAGTACTGTTCCGTAGGGTGATCGTTGTTCCTCTCGTAAACTCTGTCATTCAGCTCCAGAAGAAGCTCTGTCAGAGACAACTTCCTGTAAGAAACAGGGAGGAGAGAGTATGAAAAAAGTGACAGTTTTCTACAGCTACATAACAGCTTCCTCCCCCACAACAGACACCCCGTGAGGTGGGTGGGGCTTGTTAGAGAATTTTGCACGCAGCAGAAGAGCTGAAGGAGAGGGACAGGCAAACACAGGAATTAATAGACAAGCTGTTTAAGTGTACCCACTAGGCATTTTGACCATTGATGACCACTTTGCTTTAGACCATACAAGCTCTTATTAAGATGCCAGTATCCCTTTCCAGTACCAGGAATACCTTCTGGTTTCTTTAAATAAATTTGGTGCTCCAAATTAGCATTTAGGTATGCCACACAGACATCCAAATGTGTAAAATGGAGTTTTTCTCTAGCTCCCACAGTTAAGGCAGTCAGAAGTGAACTGCTCTTTAACGTTGGAGCAAACACTTCATCATACCATGTCTCCTCCCCCCACAACAGACACCCTGTGAGGTGGGTGGGGCTGAGAGGGCTCTCACAGCAGCTGCCCTTTCAAGGACAACCTCTGCCAGAGCTATGACTGAGCCAAGGCTATTCCAGCAGGTGCAAGTGGAGGAGCAGGGAATCAAACCCGGTTCTCCCAGATAAGAGTCTGCACACTTAACCATTACACTCAGAGTCTCAGAGCAGTCACAATCTCCTATATGTTCTTCCCCCACAACAGACACCCTGTAGGTGGGTGGGGCTGAGAGGGCTCTCACAGCAGCTGCCCTTTCAAGGACAACCTCTGCCAGAACTATGGCTGACCCAAGGCCATTCCAGCAGGTGCAAGTGGAGGAGCGGGGAATCAAACCCAGTTCTCCCAGATAAGTCTGCACACTTAACCACTACAGCAAACTGGCTAGCCTGGTCTTTTCAGATCTCAGACGCTAAGCAAGGTTGCCTTTGGTTAGCCTTTGGCAGACCTCCAAGGAAGCCCAGGGTATCACTGAGCAGCGAGAGGAAACAAACAAATCACCTCTTTTCATCTCTTGCCCCGAAACCCCCAAGAGGGCAGCTGCCATAATTCGGCAGTCTGACTATCCACCACCAAAAATGAGCTTCTCATTCAATGCTGATTCATTCAGAGATGCTTCCAACTCATGGATTGCTACTGAACTTCCATCCAAGTAAATACACCCAGCGTTCAAGGAGTTAATGATCTGAGGCTGAAAGCCTCTTGTTGCTCTTTGGAGGGCTTTTTTTGTAGCAGGAACTCCTTGGCAAATTACGCCACACCCCACTGATGTAGCCAATCCTCCAAGAGCTTACAAGGCTCTTAGTACAGGACCTACTGTAAGCTCCAGGAGGAATGATTACATCAGTGGGGTGTGGCCTAATATGCAAAAGAGATCCTGAAACAAGAAAAGCCCTGGCTCTTTGCATTTTCTGTGGTACTAAACAGGGCAATGCTGAACTGCTAAAGATCCAGCTGGTTAGATCACTGATGCAGAGAGTTTCTGGTTCTCAGCTAAGGGAAAAGAGAAAACCTTGAATCCGTAAAGATCTTTTCATCCCAGAACTGGAAAAGGGGAAGCCTTTGGCCACAGCATCTCTGTGTGGCAACCGGCAAGTAGGGGGCAAAACTTGAGACCCCTCAATGTGCAAAGCTATGCTGTTAACCTCCAGTTTGGTATAGTGCAGGGGTGGCCAAACTTGCTTAACATAAAAGCCACATAGAATAAACGTCAGATGTTTGAGAGTTGCAAGACATGAATGTCAGATGTTTGGAAGCTGCAAGGAAGGAAGAAAAGAAAGAGAGAAAGAGAGAGAGAGACAGAGAGAGACAGACAGACATACAGAGAGACAGACAGACAAAGAGGGGATGGAGGGAGAGGTGGAAATAAACCAACTTTAACTGCATTCTTCAAGCTGCCAGAGAGAAATGCCTTTTCCAAGTTGGCTGATGGGGCAGTGTGGGGTTTGGAGAGCCACATAATGTGTGTGGAAGAGCCACATGTGGCTCCCAAGACACACCTGGCCCCTCCTGGTATAGTGGTTTAGAGCGCAGACTCTAACCTGGGAGAACTGAGTTTGAGCCCCCACTCCTCTACCTGCTGGTGTGACCTTGGGTCAGTCACCGCAGAGCTGTCCTCTCAGAGCATTCTCAGCCCCACTTACCTCACAGGGTGTCTGTTCTAGGGAGAGGGTGGGAAAAGGAGACTTTAAACTGCTCTGAGATTCTGAGAGAAGGGTGGAGTATAAATCCAAACTCCTCCCCTCCTCCTATAAAGGGTGATGTACAACTGGAATATTCTTCTGCTTGTGGAAGAGGCCAGAGAAGACCTGCCTTTGGTGTTCCACATATTTATTTATAGCCCTGCCTTTCTGCCCTCATCAAGGCCATCAAGGTGGCTAGCGGATTAAAAAAAAGTTAGAAAGGTAAAGGTCGTCCCCTGTGCAAGTACCAGTTGTTTCCGATTCTGGGGTGACTTTGCTTTCACGTTTTCATGGCAGACTTTTTACAGGGTGGTTGCCATTGCCTTCCCCAGTCATCTACACTTTCCCTCCAGCAAGCTGGGTACTCATTTTACCCACCTCGGAAGGATGGAAGGCTGAGTCAACCTCGAGCTGGCTACCTAAACCCAGCTTCCGCCAGGATCAAACTCAGGTCGTGAGCAGAGCTTAGGATTGCAGTACTGCAGCTTTACCACTCTGTGCCATGGATTAGCAACATACATAAAAGTAATACTTATTGCATGGCATTGTGTGTAATATATAGCCAAGAGATCCAAAGATTGTCCGGCACCCAGAAATTCTAGCTCTTTTAGTGCTTTGTACCACTTGGTGGCAAACTAGACTTGTTTTTAAGGCAAACCTCTATCATGTCCCCCCTTAGTCGTCTCTTCTCTAAACCAAAAAGTCCCAGACTCTTCAGCCTTTCCTTATAGAGGAGATGCTCCAACTTCTAATAACAGGGGTGTCAAACATGCAGTTCGGGGGCCGAATCAGGCCCCTGGAGGGCTCCTATCAGGCCCCTGAGCAACTGGCTGTTGTCGGCTTCCTTCTCCCAATATCTTTCTTCCTTCTGCATAACAGCTTGCTTTGCAAGGCTTGCACAGGAGCTACAGAGCAAAGCCTCTATTTTCTCCATTGGCTGAGGCTTCTCCCTTGGGGAGGAAGGCGGGGAGGGATAGTTTGTTTTGCCAGCCACTCTCAATTGCACAGCAGAGCTACTGAGCCAAGCCTCTCTTCCTTCTATTGGCTGAGGCTCCTCCTCCCAGTCCCCTGGGGAAGGAAGGAAAGAGCCAGAGCTTCCTTTGCCCAGTTCCCTGGGTCCCATGGGAGAAATACAAAGAAAGTATATTTAAGACTAATGAGTGCTAATGTTCCTTTGCCCAGTTCCCTGGGTCCCATGGGAGAAATACAAAAAAAGTATATTTAAGACCAATGAGTACTAATGTTTTAAGCAGGTTTTAAGTTTTTAAACTTTAAGCATGTTTTAAGTTTAATATATAAATATATTTGTGTTTGTCTGCGTTCTTTATAAAATTTATATCTCCGTTACCTAATCTTATATAGGTACACCCGTGGCCCAGCCCAACATGCTCTCATTTGTCAGATCCAGCCCTCATAACAAATGAGTTCGACACCCCTGTTCTATAATCATTTTGGTTGCCCTCTTCTGTACTTTTTCCAGCTCTGCAACATCCTTTCTGAGAACAATGTGTGTTTTAAAAAAACTATTAAAGAAGCCATCTACCTTTTGCGTGTCTCAAGCAAGAGCTCGGCAAGTGTGGACAGATAATAGGAGGATGAACTGGGCGATCTCTCTAAGGCCGACGCGTCCACCGTGCTCTGGCTCCAGAGAATGTCCGCTACCTGGGGGATAGCAGACCCGAGGTCTCCGTCTGCCTCCACTAAGCTGCTGTGCTCTTGCCGATGTCTTGACTCGACGTAGTTCTGGATAAAGAAGAGCTTCGGTTTCCCTAAGAGGGCCGTGCACTTGTCTCCGGTGAAGAACCTCTTCAACTTCTCCAGAGGGTAGCCGGGCAAGTGGCGGTCGATGCAGAAGATGTCCTCCTGGCTGCCTCGACTCACCACAATGCAGACAAAGCAGTCGTAGTCCTTGTGCTGCTTCAGTCTTGCCACTTCGCACAATTCAAGTGGCAGGGACTTCACGTCCAGGAACGAGTAACAAAGCACTTCGAAGTTCAGAGCCTGGAAGGCATCGGCCAGGATACCTGGAGAAGGGACAGAGAAATAAGCCTCTTGAATTAGGGTTGCCAATTCCCAGGTCGGGGCAGGGGACCCTTTCCCTGCTTCAGGATCATCAGTGTTGGGGGATTTCTTTTGTACCCCCAACAACAGAAAACCCCAAAACCTGCAGTTACCAAAACAACCTGCAGTTATCAGAAGGCTAATACGTACTCACTAATAAGTTTTAAGACCTCATAGATAAACTTTCTTAGACTCCATGTTTAGCAAAGCAAACAGTTTATTAGACTCCTTTAGACAGAAGGCTTGAGACATAGTTAGAAAGGCAAAGCAAGAGATTACGTTAATACAGTTGCTCATACAGTTCCTTTAGACAGAAGGCTTCAAATGGATAGAAAACAAAGCAGCTAGATAAACTTAGTACATTTCAGTTTCTCCTTTTGACTTAAAAAAGACTCCTTTAGAAGGCTTAAAATATATGGATAGAAAACAAAGCAGAAAACACACAGTTAGCATTCAGTCAGGCCTAAAACATAACATACAAAAAGCAGAGAGCTTTTTCCCATTTAGAATCTAAGTCCATGGGAGAGATTTTTAAGACCAATGAGTGCTTATGTTTTAAGCATGTTTTATTTTGAGTTTTTAAAAATCTTTGTGTTTGTCTGTGTCCTCTATAAAGTTTAAATCTCAGCTACCTGGCATTACATTTTACGACACAGCCCGACAAGGTCTCATTTATGTCAGATCTTGCTCTCATAACAAATGAGTTCGACACCCCTGTTTAAGACCAACCAACAAAAGCTTATACCCAGAATAAAACACCCTGAGGGGCTGTTCAGACGCAAAGTATAATCAGTTGTTGCTGATGTTTCATACCGGATCAAAAATGGCTGATGAGACAGCGACATCTGCCTCCTGGTATTAACTCGTAGTAGCCCCCCCCCCCCAATCCTTCTCAAAACCAGAGTATTTTGTTACCTGCTCCTTTGTGGTGTTTTTTGAGTTCTCCGGTTTCACCTCGTAGTTTCCCCGTCTGGATAGTTCTCGACCAACTTCCGGATGTCTGAAGGCTGTCCCGGAGCAAAAGGAGCATCAGACATCCGGTTTACGGTCGCCATTTTGTTTTACTACTTAGCAGTATGAGCATAACTGCATAACCACATAATGTTTTAATCTATGTGCATGTGCATATGCACACAATGGGCACATGTGCATGACACGCATAGAAGTGGAGAAAAAACTGCATGGTGCCGTTGTCTGGACGGCAGAAGATGGTTTCACCGCGGAGTGATTAGAACTGCAGTATGGCAGTCTGATTGATAATATCCGGAACAAGGATATTCGGAACAGAACCAGGTCAGTTTAACACGGACTCAACATGCTGTGTGAACAGGGCCTGAATATACCAAGATTCCCACTGGTTGGGCAGAAAATGTGGAAATGCGTTTCACAGCTCTCAGCTCCTTGCAAAGACTAAAAAAAAAAAAGGTAGTCCCCTGTGCAAACACCAGTCATTTCCAGTCGTGATGTTGTTTTCACAACATTTTCAGGGCAACTTTTACGGGGTGGTTTGCTATTGCCTTCCCCAGTCATTTACACTTTACCCCCAGCAAGCTGGGTACTCATTTTACCAATCTCGGAAGGATGGAAGGCTGAGACAACCTCGAGCCGGCTACCTGAAAACCCAGCTTCGACCAGGGATCGAACTCAGGTCGTGAACAGAGCTTAGGATTGCAGTACTGCAGCTTTACCACTCTGCACCGTGGGGCTCTCTGCAAAGACTAACACATGGCAAAAATAAATAAATCCAAGCACTCATTTAAAATATACCATATTCACTTGAAAGGAAGATGGAATCCCCACCCCAAATGTTATACTGAAAAAGATTTTTGTTACTGGACATAACGGTGACTTATATATGATTCTTTAAAGTGATCCCCTCCCTTTCTTTGAGGGCCGATCGGGGGGGGGACCCCTAGATTTGCATCTGAGTAAATATAGTAAATATTGGGGTGACACTCTGCTTTAAAATTTAGTGGATGGGATGCAGATTAATTCTTCCGCTAACAGAATATGCAGGGTCATTTCCACCAATTCTTTCTTCCTGCTAGCGACCTCCCAAGTTCACCTCTCATGCTGTTCCTAAGGGTTCCCCATTCCCCCCAGAGTGGCATTTTGGGGTGATCAATGGGCTCCAGAGGGAAGGGAAGGCAGAACGTTCTGTTCTACTGACAGAAATGCCTGGCATAAGTAGAAGGGTGTAGTTTGGATCAATACTCCCTCTAAGCTGTGGAGTCTTGTGAGCAAAAATTCTACTTTATGAACTATTGACATTAAAGTTGTGAGCTACTGCATCAATTAGTGTGCTCTGGGGCCATTTTTCCTGAGCTAACAAAAACTGTGTGAGCCAGAGGCTTAAAAAACCTGTGAGCTAGCTCACACGAACTCAGCTTAGAGGGAACACTGGTCTGGATCCAGCCCAGTGTCCTTCTCACTCCCAGAAGCCTTCTTGGCACATACAAGCAGGACTCTTATTTCTAGCAGGAGCTCCTCTGCATATTAGGCCACCCCCCCGCCCCGATATAGCCAATCCTCCAAGAGCTTAGAGGGCTCTTAGTACAGGGCCTACTGTAAGCTCCAGGAGGATTGGCTACATCAGGGGGGGCATGGCCTAATATGCAGAGGAGCTCCTGCTAGGAAAAGAGCCCTGCATACAACACAGCCCGGAGCCATGGGAAGGGGTGATGGAGCTCCTTCCCCTGAACAAAATGGAAGCCTCCCAGCTCCTCACTGGTTCTGCGGGCTTCTTTACTCGCCACTGGCTGGGGTAAGACAAGGTCAACACGTGCCCCAACACCAAAGGAGACTTCCCCATATTTATATAGCAGCCATTCCCACAGGTGGTCCCTGAAACTCTTCTCTCACTTCTACATCCTTCTCACCTGAACCAGCCTCAGTTTCCTAGGAGCTGATTGGCCCAGCAGTTCCCCCTCAACTCCTCTATTGGAATAGGTACATCCTCATTTTTGAAGAAAATTTTGGAACTCTGTCTGGGGCAATGATGCTCTGTATTCTTGGTGCTTGGGAGGGGCAACAGTGGGAGGGCTTCTGGTGTCCTGGCCCCACTGGTGGACCTCCTGATGGCACTTGGGGTTTTTTGGTCACTGTGTGACACAGAGTGTTGGACTGGATGGGCCATTGATCTGATCCAACATGGCTTCTCTTATGTTCTTAAGTGGCTATTAGGCACAGTGTATTGTTGGAACTAATAAATCGTCTCCTTTTATTAATAGGCTCCAACTAACATCAATCAGTCAAAACAGCGAACAGTATGCCTTTTTTTTTCTTTTTTAGCTCTACACTAATAGAATTCAAATATTTACAATGTTCTTTCTATCCTTAATTATCTTCACTTTTCCTTACTATCTCATTAATTTTTACTACTACCATTATTGTTGTTTGTGCTAATTCCTAATTTGATTTTGAATTTTATACCAAATTTTTTTAGTTTAATCATTTGTACTCTTCTAGTATATTTATTCTAGTATATTTATGAAGAGCCCCGTGGTGCAGAGTGGTAAAGCTGCAGTACTTCAGTCTGAACTCTCTGCTCACAACCTGAGGGGACGACCTTTTCCTTTTAGTATATTTATACTAGGAAGTGGTATGCTACAGAACAGGGGTGGCCAAACTTGCTTAATGTAAGAGCCATGTAGAATAAATGTCAGATGTTTTGAGAGCTGCAAGATATGGATGTCAGATGTTTGAAAGCCACAAGATATGAATTTCAAATGTTTGAGAGCCGTAAGGCAGGCAGGCAAATAAATGGGAGAGGGAGGGAGACGTAGAAAGAAAACAACTTTAAATGCATTCTCCAAGCCACCAACTGGCTTGGCGGAATGATTTAAAGAGAGAAATGCCTTCTCTAAGCAGGACAACGGGGCAGTGGGGGCTTCAAGAGCCACACAATATGTGTGAAAGAGCCACATGTGGCTCCTGAGTCACAGTTTGGCCACCCTTGCTACAGATTGTAATGTATTATTGTTGTTGTTGTACTAGCTGTACATTATGTTTTGAAATAATTGTGTTTTGAAAATGAAAAAAAAACCCCACCCTCCTCCATTCCCTTTGCCAGGTTGATGAAAAAGAAATCGTTTCTCCCTCATCGGCTGCTTTCACCTGGAGAGAAATGCCGCTCACCCCCACACAGAATTTCAAATCCAGGTGAGAAACAGCATGCCCTTTTTAAAAATCCATTTTCGTTCAAACACAGAACCCTTTTGGCCCTTTTCTCTCTCTGCTGGAACAAAAGATTTGATTGAAACCACAGCTCTGGCTGGTAATTGGCAGTCCACAAAATTCCCTCATGTGCTCACGTTGCCAAGGGAAGACAGAATAGATATCTGCTGCACATTCACTGGAGAGATCTCTGCTTTGGCTGAAGAAAATCTCCTTCCAATGTAGCTAGCAGCTCTTTCTCCCTCCCCCCCCCCCCAACCACCCCACAAGCTGTCTGAATTGGGGGGAGCAGGTGGTGTGGAATTTAAACATGACAAGCAGGCCAAAATCCCAGACCAAAGGAACCTCGGATCTTGCATGCGGCAACAGTACAATTATGCAAACTGGATTATTTTGCATAATTACATAAGCCATACATTGTGGGTTGCCAGAGGACAGATTATTTTTGAAGCATAGAACAGACACACAGCCTTGTTCTTAGTATTCAGGACTTCACTACAGAGGTGCAGGGATCCATGGGGGAGTATTTGACCCCGTGGCATTCCTGCAATTAGACAGGTGTAGACTCATAGCTCCTCCCTTGGACTGGAGCCTGCTGCAAGGCCCGGAAAGAGTAATCACTTTGCTTAGCCAAGTTCAAAGAAGGATTCCTTTTAAAAAGACAGTTGGTGGATGAGTCGCACGTGAGGCGTGAATTCCAAAAATTCCCACATTTTGACGTCTGCCATGTTCATATACACACTTATTCAGGAAGGAAGGCAGAGAAGAAAGAACACAGAAAGAATACACAGCAAGAAGAGATGAAACGGCTTCATCTTCTCACTCCACCCAGGTTCAGGATAAGGCTCCAGAGAAGTATGTACTGGCACCAGAGTGGGACTTGGCTAGACAGTTCAGAATATTATGCTGTTGCACAGAAAGGTGGGGAAACGGGACAGGAGGAGAAATTCCCAGTTAAGTCACCAGACGGCAGTACCACACAATCATATCTCTAGTGTGGACTGATGCACACCAACACTTACCAGGGGTGTCAAACTCATTTGTTATGAGGACCAGATCTGACATAAATGGGACCTTGTTGGGTTAGGCCATGTCAGGCCGGGCCATGTGTGTGCCTATTTAAGATTAGGTGGCAGAGATATAAACTTTTAAAGGACACAGACAAACAGGACTAAAAGTTTTTTTAAAAAACCAAATCTTAAAACATGCTTAAAACATTAGCACTTGTTGATCTTAAAGGTGCTTTCTCTGTATTTCTCTCATGGGATCCAGGGAACTGGGCTAAAGAAGCTCTGGCTCTTTCCTTCCTTCCCCAGGGACCAGGAGGGGGAGGAGCCTCAGCCAATGGAAAAAACTGAGGTTTTGCTCTGTGGCTCCTGTGCGATTGAGGAAGCCTTGCAAAGGACTTTGAGATGCAGAAGAAAGTAAGAGAGAAGGAGAAGGAAGCAGACAAGAGCCAGTTGCCGGGGAACCTGATAGGAGCCCTCTGGGGGCCTGATTCTGCCCATGGGTCACATGTTTGACACTCCTGACTTATACCTTGAATAAAACTTTATTGGTCTTTAAGGTGCCACTGGACTCAAAAGTATGAACTTTGTTTTACAGTACAAATGTAACTAACTTGAGTGTGAGGAACAAAACTCAGCAAGATCTCCTTGCTGCTTTTAAAACAAAATTTTGCCCTGGCTATATATTTGTGGTACGTGTTTTCTGCCTTTCTGCCTGATGGAGAACCCGAAGCAGCTTATGACATTGTTCTCCCCTCTTCCGCCTCCATTTTATCTTCAAAACAGTCGTGGACCATAAAACAGAGAACGGACTTGCAGGGGGCATCTCCCTTCCCTTCTCCCATTATTTCCTCTTTCCTTTCCTGAAAGCTGCCATAATCTCTCCCCTTTTCCTGCTTCCTTCTCTCCTTCCAGGGTTGTCAGCTTCCAGGTGGGGGATGGAGATCTCCTGGGATCAAAACAGATCTCCCAACTATAGAGACCAGTTCTCCTAAGAGTTGCCAGATCGAGGTTGGGAAATCCCTGGAGTTTTGGGGGTGGAGCTTTGAGAGGATGAGATTTAGGGAGGAAAACACCTCAGCAGGGTATAATGCCATAAAGTTCACCCTTCAAAGCAACCATTTTCTCCAGGGGAATTGATCTCTGTCATCTGGAGGTCAGCTGTAATTCTGGGTGATCTCCAGTCCCCAACTGGAGGTTGGCAACCTTAGTTCACCTGGAGGAAATAGCTGCTTTGGAAGGTGGACTTTATGGCATTATATCCTGCTGAGGCCTCTTCATGCTCCAATCCCTGCTCTCCTCAGACTCCACCACAAATTCTCTAAGAATTTCCCAACCTGGAGCTGGCAACGCTAGGCTCAGGCCTGGACACGAGTCCTCCCTTAAAGGCCAAAATAGGCCTGGAAAAGCCCTCCCCTCGCACCTTTTACTGAAAGAGCCCAGTCTGGAATACTGTGGTTGTCTAGTAACAGCCACTGAGGGAATTTGTTGCTTAAAGAACCCCCCCCCCCTTTATTTTTCTGCAAGCCTAGGGCCCTTTTTGCAAACCTGAACAATTACAGAAAGATCTGCCTTGTCCGTTCACTGCTCCAGTCACCGGATTTAACCATCTATAGATATCTTGACTTTGGCTATTAAAATATAAGACGTCCTCTAACTGAACCATTTTCATCCTCTTATGATGCCTGAACATCAGCACTTCACTTTACTACAAATGCTAACATGCACAACACTTCCTTTCTCCTGATTTATTTTTTTAAAAATAGCTTTCCCTACACTTGGAAGATATCTTTAAATGTTCCCTAGTCTATAAAGCAGGGGTGGCCAAACTGTGGCTCTTTCACACATAATGTGTGGCTCTCAATCCCCCACCAGCTTGTCAGCTTGCAAAAGGCACTTCTCTCTTCAAATAACTTCTCCAAGCCAAGCCAGCTGGCGGCCTGGAGAATGCATTCACAGTTACTTTCTTTCCACCTCTCCCTTCCTCCCCCATCTATTTTCCTTCCTTCCTTTCTCTTCCTTCCTTGAACCATAGAGTTGGAAGGGGACTCCAGGATCATCTAGTCCAGCCCCCCGCACAATGCAGGAAACTCACAAATACCTGCCCCTAAAGTCACAGGATTTATCTGCCCCATGGCGCAGAGTGGTAAAGCTGCAGTACTGTGATCTAAACTCTCTGCTTATGACCTGAGTTCTATCCCAGTGAAAGCTGGTTCAGGTAGCCAGCTCCAGGTCGACTCAGCCTTCCATTCTTCCGAGGTCGGTAAAATGAGTCCCCAGCTTGCTGGGGGGGGAAGTGTAGATGACTGGGGAAGGCAATGGCAAACCACTCTGTAAAAAGTCTGCTGTGAAAACGTTGTGAAAGCAACGTCACCCCAGAGTTGGAAACGACTGGTGCTTGCACAGGGGACTACCTTTACCTTTTTTAAATTCACAGGATCCTCGTTGCTGTCAGATGGCCTCTGTTTAACCTCCCGAGGAAGCCCCTTCCCTCCTTCCTCCCTCCCTCCCTCCCAGTCTCAAACATCTGATGTTTATTCTTTGTGGCTCTTATGTTAATCAAGTTTGGCCACCCCTGCTATTCAGCATAAAGTGTATCCAGATAACATTGCAACTTTGACATTGAAGTTGGAGAGATCTCTTGTCTGAGAGCTTCTGGTGGCTTGTGAAGCACCTGTTTAAAAGCATATTGACTGAGTGGTGACTTGTGTCCAAGAAGCAATATTCATTTAAAAAAAATCAATGCGATAAACATGCTAAACGCAGGTTTGAATCTGGCTGCTTGTTTTGTTGGAAAGTTCTGCAAGGATGCCCTTTAGCCACTAGGGGGCAGAGAAACACCTTTCTCACTGCAGATCAGACTCTGGCTGCATTCAATAAGGAAGCTCAAGAAAAACAGACTAAAAATGCCACAGCAGAGACACAACTTCCAGTGGCAGCTTTTCTGGGGGTCCTGCTTCCATCCCCCAAGAAGAAAAGCTCTGGTTCACTTGCACAAACACACAGTCAATGCAGGGCCCTGGTATTTTCTTAGCAACTCCTGCACAGAGGCAAGCCCTTTTGACTCGCTACAAAGGGCAAGTGATCCTCGCAGAAGACAAAATCCTACCACCTCCGGAATTCTAGCAGGAGCTCCTTTGCATATCAGGCCACACCTCCCAGATGTAGCCAATCCTCCAAGAGTTTACAAAGCTCTTTTTTGTAAGCTCTCGGAGGATTGGCTACATCAGGGGTGTGTGGCCTAATATGCAAAGGAGCTCCTGCTAGAATTCCACCCCTGAGAAGATGTATAGCTCATTTCTAAGTCCACTGCTGCATCTCACCACCTTATAGTGTTTAAGCCAAAAACCTTTATGCTGAGACATCAAAGTTCTGCAAAAAACAGGTGCATCTCTCCAAGATCATCACTAATAAATCGGGGGGGGGGGGGGGGGGTCTGTTCCCTGTTGCTTCTCTCCTTCTGTTCTCTTGTTCCCTATGGCTCACACTGGCCCAGGCTGAACTCATTCTGCACAGGCTGCTTTGAGTGATTTGTATATCCCCACTGCCAAGTTTCAGGCCCTCAAGAGATCTTCTGGTTTTCCCTCCTCCCACCATTTTTCACACTCTTAGAAAGCCCAGAGGAAGTGGAAGAGGTTCTTTTCCTTTCCCCCTTTAAAAAACCAAATAAACCTGGACAGTGGTTAGTTTCAACTGAACTGGATTTTTAAAAAACCAAAAGCACCTCTCCTTCCTTCCAGCTCTCAAACATCTGACATTTATTTTATGTGGCTCTTGCATTAAGCAAGTTTGGTCACCCCCTACCCTGGAACATTTAGCCCAGGGGTGTCAAACATGCAGCCTGGAGGCCGAGTCAGGCCCCCGGAGGGCTCCTGAGCAACTGGCTGTCGTCTGTTTCCTTCTCCCTCTCTTGCTTCCTTCTGCATCACAGCTTGCTTTGCCAGGCTTGCTCAACAGCACAGGAGCTACAGAGCAAAACCTCTATCTTCTCCATTGGCTGAGTCTTCTTCCTTGGGAAGGGAGGGAGAGCTTGCTTTGCCAGGCTCTCTCAATCGCACAGCAGAGCTACTGAGCCAAGCCTCTCTTCCTTCTATTGGCCGAGGCTCCTCCCCCTCCTGGTCGCCTGAGGGAGGAAGGAAACAGCCAGAGCTTCCTTTGCCCAGTTCCCTGGACCCCATGGGAGAAATACAAAGAAAGCACCTTTAAGACCAAAGAGTGCTAATGTTTTAAGCATATTTTATTTTAAGTTTTAAAAAAATCTTGAATTGTGTCCGCGTGTCCTTTATAACGTTTATATCTCTGCTACCTAATCTTAAATACGTACACACATGGCCCAGCCTGACATGGCCTGGCCCGACAAGATCTAATTTATGTCAGATCTGGCCCTCATAACAAATGAGTCCGACACCCCTGTTTTAGCCAGTTCTGCTTTGTAAGCAGTCAGTCTCAGTTCTATACTGGGATGCTGGGAAAGAAAGCCAGGCTAATTTGGTGTATGAAAATCTGATGCACGCTGCCAAATTAGGCAGCAAGGATGACGCAGTTTTCCCTGGGACTTACCCATATCGTTGCCAATGCAGTCTATGATCAGGCACACTCCCAAAGGAGTACTCTGCATTCTGTAGTGGTCAGACCCCTGCAAAGATTCAAAGAGAAGGAGAGAATTGTTTACTTTAATGCAGGGGGGTGGCTGTGGCTTGGTGAGAAAGCCTCTATGAACTGCATGGAGACAGTTCCATGCAAACTGGAACTACAGGGGAAAGTTCTACACAGTATCACAGGCATGCACGTACCTCCCCCCCCCTCCCAAATGATCGTGCCTGAGCAATACCGGTTGGCAAGGTGCAACCAATGCAAATGCAATGCAAACTGTCAGCACCAATTCTAAACTTTCAGTTAAAAACAAAATCAAGTTTCTAGTCCTCGTAGACAGTTTTATTTGGGCAGATCTGCAGGCAGTGCATTTTACCCCCATAGTCTAAGGGAGTGAAGATCTCCTGAACGCTTGTGAAAATAAATCTGGCGTTTGAAGCAGAGAGGAACAGGCTGAAGCAAAAACAGAATGTTTAAAAAAAAAAAAAAGGCAGCCTGATCCTTTTTTCACTGCAATGTGTTCAGCAGTTAGAAAAGCACAGACAAAATAACCCGCTGATCTCGTGGGGCCTCTTTAAGAGATTCTGCACTAGAAGAAAAGGGTAATAAGCACGGGAGCAAGGCGTATTCTTTCTGATTACTGTGCATAATACCTGAGACATGGCTGTTCCGGTTTCTGGTACTGGTACGGTGACCTGTTCCTCTGCAATTACAAAATACGGTATTGTCAGTTGCAGTGCCGTTGTATTGCCACGAATTATTAATTTCAGAAACTAACACACGTACACCCAGTGAATTAGTTCACAAGCATATCAGCTAGCCAAGGCCTTTGACACGTCTACTGATTTCAATATGATGGGGCCGATACGCAGTGTTCCCTTTAAGCTGAGTGAGTGTGAGCTAGCTCAGTTTTTTAGCCTCCGGCTCACACATTTCTGTCTTAGCTCGGGAAGGATGGCCCCAGAGCAAACTAATTTATGCAGCAGCTCACAACTTTAATGCCAGCAGCTCAGGGAGTAGAATTGTTGCTCATGAGACTCCACAGTTTAGGAGGAACGTTGGCTGACAGATGCAAGAAGAAGAATCCACAGGAGCAGTAGATGATGATATAGGTATGAAAATGCACAAGTGAGATGGAGTGGTTAAGAAGAAGGAGACTGCAGATTTCTACCCCGCCTTCTCTCTGAATCAGAGACTCAGAGCGGCTTACAATCTCCTATGTCTTCTCCCCCCACAACAGACACCCTGTGAGGTGGGTGAGGCTGAGAGGGCTCTCACAGCAGCTGCCCTTTCAACTCCTGCGATAGCTATGGCTAACCCAAGGCCATTCCAGCAGCTGTAAGAGTGTCAGATCTAGGAGGCCTAGGTATGAATCCTTGCCCTGCCACGGAAGCCTGCTAGGTGACCTTGGGCCAGTCTATGATTGCCATCCCCTCTCCTGGTGTGGCCGGGGTCTCGATTTCAGGCACTTCTCTCCCCCCCACATCCCCCCCACTTACCAGGGCTTTTTTTTTGTAGAAAAAGCCCAGCAGGAACTCATTGGCATATTAGGCCACTCCCCTGACATCACCATTGGGTCACACACTTTTTCTACCAAAAAAGCCCAGCAGGAACTCATATGCATATTAGGTCACACCCCTGATGACGAGCCAGCCGGAACTGAACCCAGAAATTATCACGACATTCCTATGAAAACTAGGAGTAACGTGGGTGTGTTGGGGAGCAACACTGATTTTGGGGCAAAGCTCTATGATTTGAAATGAAATCTACCATAGAGTTTTTCCAAAAAAGCAGAGTGTTTCCTCTCCCAATGTCCCTGGCATGTCCATGTTACTTCCGGTTATGTCCATGTCACTTCCGGTTCACACAGGCATGTCACAACCAGTGTTCCATCTAAGCTGAGCTAGCGTGAGGTAGCTCACAGATTTTTAGCCTCCAGCTCACACATTTTTGTCTTAGCTGAGGAAGGATGACCCCAGAGCACATTAATTTATGCAGTAGCTCACAACTTTCATGCCAATAGCTCACAAAGTAGAATTTTTGCTCACAGGACACTGCAGGTTAGAGGGAACGCTGGTCACAACACTCCTCGCCACTCCCGAAAAGTCCCTCCCACTCTCCCCTAGGCGCAATGATCACACCTGGGCAACCCCTGGCTAGTCTCATATGCCCAACCTCAGATGCCTCACAGAGTTGCTGTTGAGGAAAAAATAAGAGAACAACGTAAGTTGCTTTGAGTTCCCATTGTGGAGAAGAGCAGGGTAGAAACGAAACTAAGTGAACAACCAAATTTGAGGGAGGCAGGAGCAAAGGTCTGCGTTCATGCACGAAGGAGTTCACCAGCATAGCACAGCAACATAGTGGGCGACAGCTGAAATATTCAGGTTTACTGTGGGAAATTCCTGTTAAAGCAAGGCTCATCAATGGGAAGTATCAGCTGTCTCATCACAGAAACCACAACTCTTAAAGACTGGCAAATCTTACTCTGAATGGCTCCCGATCCATTTAGCAGTTTTCCTTTGTTCACTATCTGCAAATTCAAAAAAGGGGAGAGAAAGAGAATCATATCCTGTTTCATCTTTTGCAAAAAGTGCCCCGATGCTGACATTTCAAATGCTGCCACATTTCTCCTCTGGAGGTTTTAAAACTGTATTGGCAATACCATGGATACACTATAAATTAGTTCAAAATACCATTAAGTAGACTGGGGTCCCCAACACGGTGTGGAGGCCATGAGGCCACCGAGACCCTTCCTGGCACCACTAAGTGCTTTTAGAAAGTCGGAGGAGCTAGACAGGGCGTTGCCCAGTAGTGCTTCTAATTGGCTGTGCGGATTAAAAGGCATTCCATCAAATAGTTTTGGCTGAAATGTCAAATTTTACTATTACATTTATGTACAACTTGACATTTTGTGGTCCTCCTTCAGCATCCATTTTGTGATTAGCTCCACCTCCTGTAGCAGCCATTTTGATTGTGCCCACTGCCCTGTGTCAGAATTCCAAAGGTGCCTGAAAAGTCAAAAAAGGTTGAAGTAGATACTGTCTAGAATATCAGAAATGAGCAAGCCTAACTCCTTGGTAAAAACCAGAAAAACAATAGTATAAACAAGTTGTAAGCAATTTGTTTGAGAAACAATATTTCTCGTAATAGTTTTGATATTATATATTTATTTGTATAATTTTGGAAAATTTAATAAAATTTAAATTTTAAAAGATCAGAAAGACAAAGACTTCCTTTTTCCTGCTGCCTGGGCTACGTGACGCAGGACTATGTGCCAGAAACTGGTTTCCTGCATCATAGCGGAGTTTATTGAAGGAACAGTCTATCTGTTTGAGACCTACCTGGCCATTCTGTTCCCCGCCCCAAAAGATAAAGCCTTGCCAACACAGTGCCCCAATTGTCCTTCATAGCCACTGCTGCTGGCAAGTTATCAACCATGTGGAACGCTGCAACAGCAACCTCCTTATCATTGGGTTACAGCTGCAAACTATATGCCATGCCCACCATTTATAGTCAAATCTTAAACAGGGCACCCGCAAGACAAGCCTAGTGAAGAATCCTTGAAGCAGCTGAATCATTAATTTGCAAAACACATCAAGCATTTAATCAGCTTCCGGAAGATCCTTTCTCCGTTTGATCGCGGCGGCTTCCTTCGTACTTACCCTCAGAGGGTCGGCAAGAGAGAGCTTGGGAAGAGACGCCTGAAGCGTGTTTATGTACACAGGCGCAGAGCCGATGGTGTGAACTGGAGCTGAAAATTGGAACAGGGGTGCTCAGAAACTTCCATCAACAGCGGCCGTTAGGGCATGCCTCTCCATGCCAGCCTGCAGGCTCTGGATGGCAGTGAAGCCCGCACGTACTCTCTCCTGTCTATGCTGTGCTATGTGAAAATGGTTTGTGAGTCTTACTGCCTCTCACAAAATTGGAGATGCCACCAGTGTTCCCTCTAATTTCACCCCCACACACACACTGAGCAGAGCAGTTCACCTCCTGAGTAGAACAGAACTGCTGTAACCTTAAAATGATAAAGACAGCACAACCAAAGTTATAGCGACTGAATAACTAAGAATGTACTGAAACAAAATCATACAAATAAGTTCAATAGAAGACTAAATAGCAATAACAATTCCCCAAACGTTTCACAATTCCATCAGAGGAGTCCCAATGAACAGGAGGTCGACTGGATTATTCCTGCTTCAAATCCTCTTCTAGCATAGGGTGCTCCAACCACAGATCTCAACCAAAAGCAGAAGCTCAGAAAAAATATCAAAGTGTCTCTCGTGGGGGGAGAAGACATGGGAGATTGTAAGTCGCTCTGAGTCTCTGAGAAAAGGGCGGGGTATAAATCTGCAGTTCTTCTTCTTCTTCTCTGATGCATCAATAAGTTGCAAAAAGCTGCAAAACTCACAAGATTCTTTTTCAGTGTGCCCAAAGACTGCACATAGAATTCCCAATGGACAAATGGTACAGAAAGTCTCCAGTAAGATTTCAAAACGGCTTCAAAAGGCTCAAACTTCTGGGGAATTGTTATTGCTGTTTAGTCTTCTATTGAACATATTTGTATGATTTTGTTTCAATACATTCTTAGTTATTCGGTCACTATAGCTTCAGTTACGTTGTCTTTATCCTACAAGTGACCTCTCTCCCATAACCTTAAAATGGGCAATGGACATGCAAGAACCTGAAAAGCTCCAGATTGCTACTGAGCGGGGCTCCTATGTTAATGAGCAGCCACTCACTCACCTGCACAGCTTAGAAGGAACACTGTATACTCAGGGCTTTTTTTTTGTAGCTGGAGCTCCTTTGCATATTAGGCCACACACCCCTGACGTAGCCAATCCTCCAAGAGCTTACCAGGCTCTTAATACAGGGCCTACTGTAAGCTCCAGGAGGACTGGCTAAATTGGGGTATGTGGCCTAATATGCAAAGGAGTTCCTGCTACAAAAAAAGCCCTTTGTATACCACATTGCCCACTTTCTTACTGGTTCAATGTACTGGCCCAGACCAGTTACTTTCGTCTCTGGATTGAACTTTTCAAAACAAAAAAACAAGTGCTGACCTGGATAACCCAGGCAAGCCTGATCATGTCAGATCTTGGAAGCTAAGCAGGGCCGACTCTGGAAGGTACTTGGAAGGGAGACTTCCAAGGAATACCAGGGCCGGGATGCAGAGGCAGGCTTTATCAAGCCACCTCTCTGGAAAATGTGCAGGCCCCAGTAGGTGTCACCAGAGGTCACCATGACTTCCAGGCACACAAGTGCATGCACGCACACAAAAAATACTAAAAAAAAAAAAAGACCATGTGATTCTAAGAACTATCTGTCGTGCTGCTATTTAAGTCTCAATCCTCTTTTTGAAACAGGAAGACTTGTCATTTTCACACAGGAACACAGCTCGTTTTGTAGCAGGAGCTCCTTTACATTTTAGACCATGCACCCCTGATGTAGCCAATCCTCCTGGAGCTTACAGAGGCCCTTTACTAAAAGCCCTGTAAGCTCTTGGAGGATTGGCTACATCAGGGGGTGTGTGACCTCATATGCAAAGGAGCTCCTGCTACAAAATGAGTCCTGCACAAGAATGTTACCTTTTCCCTATATTAGCCTAGAATGTAACACAAAACTGCTACGTACATTCCTGAAGATTCCATTTCTCTTCAGTACCCTTCTACATATTAACAAGAATTTACATAAGATGTAACTAGAGAAGCACATTTTAAAATTTTTGCACACATTAGTTTTTGCACCCCCTGCCATGTCTTCTCTTCATTGGGACTTGTTGGATAAATGTGTTGCTAGGCAAAAAATGTACAATCCTTACTCTATTCTTTCCCCTAGCCAGTGCATCTTTTTAGAGGAATTTGAACCTGCAGCAAAACACAATATTGGTTTCTGAAAAATGCTTGAGGGTAAAATATTGGAGCTCTAGTCCACACTGCAGTAATGCTACTGCAAACGACAGTGGAAATTTGGGGGGGGGGGGGAGAGATAAGAGCTGTAAATTGAAAATAGTCGTAGAAATTCATATTTCGAACTTAAGGCCCTGATATCCAGAATTTTGAAAACAGCTCTGCAACAAATCGATATCTTATAAAACCTGACAAACATCAGTAGCAGGAAGTCCTTTGAATATTAAGCCACGCATCCCTGATGTAGCCAATCCTCCAAGAGCTTACAGGGCTCTTAGTACAGTGCCTACTGTGAGCTCCAGGAAGATTGGCTACATCAGGAGTGTGTGGTCTCGTACACAAAGGAGTTCCTGCTACAAAAAAAGCTCTGAGTAGCAGCCTGATCCTGTGCCTGTCTACTCAGAAGTAAGTCTCATTGAACTCGGGATTTGCTCCCAAGTAAGAGCATGCAGGATTTCAGCCTCTGTCACCCCTGGAACTCCTCACATACACAGTTGTAGAAGCAGGGATTTCCTTTGCATATTAGGCCACAACCCCTGATGTAGCCAATTGTCTAAGAGCTTACAAGGCTCTTTTTTGTAAGCTCTTGAAGGATTGGCTACATCAGGAGTGTGTGGCCTAATATGCAAAGGAGCTCCTGCTAGAATTCCACCCCTGTGTAGGAGTGATTCCCATAGCAGCCAAGACCGACCAGTCATTGCAAGGAATAAACAGCCCACAGACTCCTTACCTTCCAGTCGGTACTTCTGGATCTTCTTCACCAAGTCCTTCCTGTGAATGTTCATCAAGCAGTTCTCTAGGAAATCCAATTGGTGAGGCGACACCAGCTCTAACTTCTCAAGTTCATTTATAATTCCCAGGAAACTCTTGAAAGTCAGAACAAATTTTTATCAATAGCAGACCAAACGATACACACCTTTGAGAAACTTGCAGACAGGTCACTTCGACCAGTTGAGGAAGAACACAATTTATTTCCCTTTTGTGTGTGTGTGTGTGTGTGTGCCACAAGACATGAACAACAGATATTTAACAGCTGCAAGACAGGAAAGCAGGCAAACAGGTGGGGGCAGGGCCAGACCAAAAGTGCATGGAGCCCCAGGCAGATGTACTGCTGGCACGCCCCCAGGTCAACCCCGTCCCGTTTTTTCTGGGGTCTACCCCCCTACGGCGCACTCAGAGTAGCTGCGCCAGCCTCCTACTTACTGGCTTCGGCCGGCATCGCAAGAGACCCCCTCTGTTAATACCAAGTGGGAAAAGGCTTCGCTCTCACCCCTCCCTTCTGGAACAGGGGGAGGAGGGAGGTGACCTGCCCACCCGCCACCGCCTAATTGCCCCTGGGCAATTAGGCATTTGTCTTGGGTGCAGGGGTGGGGGAGCCCAATTCGGCATCTCCCCAGCCCGGCACCCTAGGCAAATGCCTAATTTGCCTAGTTGGTGAGCCGGCCCTGGATGGGGGAGGGGGAGGTGGAGGTGGAAAGAAGCAACTTTAAATTCATTCTCCAAGTTGCTGGCTGGCATAGAGAAGTGATTTAAAGAAAGAAATGCCTTCTTCAAGCCGGCCAACAGGGTGATGGGGGCTTTGAGAGCCACACAATACGTGTGAAAGAGCCACGTGTGGCTTCCAAGCTGCAATTTGGCCACCCCTGGCTTATACCCTAGAAATCTTGTTGTGCCTAATGTGGCTCCTGGACTCAGAACTCTTCTACTGCAAAGCAATTTCATTCATTCATTCATTCAATTTTTAAACCGCTCTCCCTGAAAATGGCTCAGAACGTGTGACAACAATCCAAAAACCAAACATTCTAAAACCTTCTGAACCATGTGGCCAAACTGTGGCTCTTTCACACTTATTGCGTGGCTCTCAAAGCCCCTACTGCATTTGTCTCTTTAAATCATTTCTCTAAGCCAAGCCAGCCAGTGGCTTGGAGAATACATTTAAAGTTGCTTTCTTTCCATCTCCAGCTCCCCATCTATTTGCCTGCCTTCTTTCCCTCAAACATCTGATGTTCATGTCTTGTGGCTCTCAAACATCTGACCTTTATTCTATGTGGCTCTTATGTTAAGCCACCCTTGTTCTGAACATTACAAAAAAACAATAAATCCATTTCAATAAAATCAGTAAAACAACTACAACCAACACAGCCACCCACCTGAAACTACCTCCATTCCAAGCAATGTACAGTTGGGAGAGCAGACTGCAGAAACTGACATCCTGCTACTTCTGCTATTTAAGAGTTACAAAATGGCTCCTAAAAAGATTTTGCAAGGGTGACAAAGAATAACTTGCACTTCTTATCCAAAACTAGTCAACTCAAGAAAAGCCAAAATATACCATCACAGGCAACACTGGGAAAATTAAAGGGATTAAAGTGATTTCCCTGTTGCTTATGACAAATAATAATGATAATTAAAGGGATTTTCCTGTCTGTTATGACAAATAATACTGATAATTTCCAAACTACCCTGCTTTCCTGAGACTCAAGAACACACAGATCTGTACTTTCAGCATTCAAATAAAGATGTACCTGTGAGTTACACTGCAATTCCCAAGAGAAAAGGGCCTTTCCTTTGTCAGAAGGACTGCTCCTCCTTCCCTCACTCCTCTTCTGTCCCCTATGAAGCTCCTGGAGCTCTGCTGATCCCCCTAGCAACAAAATTCCAGGGGCTTCAGTTGGTCGCAGCGGGAACCAGAAGCTTCCTGCTCTGCAGAAGCTGCTCCCATGAGCAGATCTCACCGAGTACTTAGGCCAGGGGTGGGGAACCTCCGTCCCAAGGGCCGTATGTGGCCCTCGAGGTCACTTGGTGTGGCCCTCGGGGATTGCTGGGTCGAACTGAGCCATGTGGCAGCCTCCCTGGGGCCTGGCTGGCCAGCGAGGATTGTGGGGCCCAGCTGCGCTATGCGGCAGCCTCCCCAGGACCTGGCTGGCCGGCCAGAATTGCTGCAGGGCCTGGAAAAGTTACTGTCACAGTTCAGTTTGCACTTGATTATCCCAGATGGTGTGGCCTTATATGCTAATATTAGGGGATGTGGTCCAATATGCTACTGAGTTCCTGCTGGGCTTTTTCTACAAAAAAGCCCTGGATCTATGCATTTGCCTAGGTGGCAGGCCAGATGTGTGTGCGCCAGATTAGGCTCTCCCCTCATGACTTCAAATAGAAAAACAATTATTTGCATTAATTTTGCTGGCCTGAATTGTTCTCCCTCAGCGGAGCACTGTTTTTTAAGTTGATAATTTTTAATGACCCGCGAATGATGTTATAAATATCCATATGGCCCTTGGCAGCGGTGAAATTCTAGCAGGAGCTCCTTTGCATATTATCCATCTATCTTATCCATCTATCTTTCCATCTATCTATCCATCTTATCAATCTATCCATCCATCCATCTATCCATCCATCCATCTATCCATCCATCTATCTCTTCCGTTCTTCCTTCCTGTCTTGTGACTCTCAAAACATCTGACGTTCATATCTTGTTGCTCTCAGATATCTGACATTTATTCTATGTGGCTCTTATGTTAAGCAAGTTTGGCCACCCCCGCTCTAACCATTACATGAAACTGGCTCCTTGCACTGCCTTTTGAAATCAATCCATACAGTTCATGTGTTCCATATGTAGCAGCATTTCCTGTCTTACCCTTTCATCCCCCCCCTACCATTGATTTAAAGAGTTGTTTTTACAATTGTGCATGCCCTCTTTCACTGCCTTCTGTGTTATGTTTTGTGTTAAGAATCTTCCAAGTCTTTTTGCACATGCTCTCTCATACCCAGCCAAAGTTTTGTTAGTCTTTAAGGTGCTACTGGACTCTTGCTCTTTTCTGCTACAGACAGACTAACACACCTTTCCATCTTGATCCATTTGCCCCTCTCAAAAAAGAATCTGTCTTGTCAGAAATGGAATTCTAACAGGGGCTCGTTTGCATATTAGGCCACACACCCCTGATGTAGCCAATCCTCCAAGAGCTTACAAAAAAGAGCCTTGTAAGCTCTTGGAGGATTGGCTACTTCAGGGGGTGTGGCCTAATATGCAAACGAGCTCCTGCTAGAATTACATCCCTGTGTCTTGTCCTCCTCCAGTTTCTACCTCCCCGTCTTCCTTCTCATTACACTAAAGTGCATTCCAGAACCAGAGAGCGAAAATCCCCTGTGGAAAATGTTACCTTCTCTTTCACTTTCTTCATGCTAGAATTGCACAGCAAAAGGAAAACAAAAGATTCTAAGTCTTCTTTATCCAGGTGCTCTTTGATTTCGGTCATCAGCACTCTGCAAAGACAGCAAGCATATTCTTAAGTCAACCTTTGGCAACCTTTTGACTCACTGGCCAAGCGAGTACCATCATCTCAACTCATATTCACTTCCTAACTTATATTTAAAAACAAAGACCAAAACTATTGCATTCCGTGTCCTTATATGCTTAGAACAGCAGTTCTCAAATTGTATGACAAAAGCAATCCATAGAGACTCCTGGGACTCCAGAGAAGATTGTCTGTTGCACCTCTGTGTGCTTCTGTGCTCTGGCCTTGCCAGCTTCTGCTAAGCGAAAGATGATTCTGCTATCTGTCTGCATCAGAAGCAATTGGAGTATTAAACTGCCCTCCATGCAGAGAAACAGAAAAATCATAGTGCAATCCTAAGGACATTTTCCCGGGAGAACTGAATAGATGACAGTAGAATTCAGAGTAGACCTGTTTAGGATTATTCTATTAGTCGGCCTTGGAGGTAGACTATCTGTTGCTTCTCAGCATCAGCCTCTGATCTAATCTCAGTTGGTTGGGCATACCCAGATCACTAACTCATACAGAGACACTGCGACTAAAAACACCTGGTTGTTCGAGGAAATGCCAGGACATTTTATAGCTCTTCTTTTCCTCCTCACACACAGCCAAGTAATTCCACATCTACAAATCATTGTTTGCTGTTTGGTGAGAGCCAGTTTGGTGTAGTGGTTAAGTGCATGGACTCTTATCTGGGAGAACCGGGTTTGATTCCCCACTCCTCCACCTGCACCTGCTGGAATGGCCTTGGGTCAGCCCTAGCTCTGGCAGAGGTTGTCCTTGAAAGGGCAGCTGCTGTGAAAGCCCTCTCAGCCCCACCCACCTCACAGGGTGTCTGTTGTGGGGGGAGAAGTCATGGGAGATTGTAAGCCGCTCTGAGTCTCTAATTCAGAGAGAAGGGTAGGGTATAAATCTGCAATTCTTCTTCTTCTTCTGTTGTGCCTGCATCACACAGGATTGGTTCCAGGGCTTTTTTTGTAGCAGGAACTCCTTTGCATATTAGGCCACACCTCCCCTGATGTAGCCAATCCTCCAAGAGCTTACAGGATTCTACTTACAGGGCCAAAAAAAGAAGGTTCTCTTCCTTCCAGACAAGGACTCACACACCATAAAATATTGCCCAGCAATGTTGCCCTGAATGGCTCAGGCTGGCCCCATCTTGCAAAGCTAAGCAGGGTCAACCCTGGTGAGTACTTGGATGGGAGACCACCAAGGAAGACCAGGGTTGCGACGCAGAGGCAGGCAATGGCAACCTACTTCTGTTCATCTCTTGCCTTGATAGACCTACTAGGTCACCACTGCACCCTCTGCAACTTGTTGGCACTCTCCACGACTCCACCACCAAAATGATGACTTAGATCTTTAAGTAGAAGAAGATGATACTGGATTTATATCCCAGCCTATACACTGAATCTCAGAGTCTCAGAGCGGCTTACAGCCTCCTTTACCTTTCTCCCCCACACCTTGTGAGGTGGGTGGGGCTGAGAGAGCTCTCCCAGAAGCTGCCCTTTCAAGGACAACTCCTACAAGAGCTATGGCTGACCCAAGGTCATTCCAACAGCTGCAAGTGGAGGAGTGGGGTATCAAACCCGGTTCTCCCAGATAAGAGTCTGCGCACTTAACCGCTACACCAAATTGGCTCTCCATCTTTAAGTTTTGAAGTATAAAGACACTGGAAATCCAATGCAAATAAAGGTACTACTCTAAAAAGAGACCCTAATCCAGAGAGAGAACTGGCCGCACTACCATCACATAGAACTGAATAGAACCAGTTAGGCACAAGCAGCGGCGTCACTAGGGCGGGGCCAAGGGGGCCATCGGCCCTCCCCCAGAGCATTCTCATTGGCCCCAGGCACTGACCCATGGTCCCCCCCAACAGGAAGGGGCTGGCCCTGGGACTAGAACGCTGCTGCTGTGTGTGGGCTGGCCGGGATTCTGAAACCAGGGCCGCGCTGCCGCCAGCTCAGCTAAAAGCGTGTGGGTGAGTGGGGGAAACTTAAATGCTGCAAAACTGGTATCTTGGATTACGGATGAGGGAGGGGCCATGTGAAGTGGGCGGGGTTGTATGCAGAGGGGGTGACGCAGCCCTCCAAAAGGGGTGATGCCCAATGGGGAAGGGGGTGACTTGAATCAGTTACACCCCAGGGTGCAACCCACCCTAGTGACGCCTCTGGGCACAACTAGCTAAATCCCATTCTTGCCAAAAGGAACTAAAATACAACAAACTTTTTGGGGGGTTGGATGTGTGTGGGAATGGGCCGGAGAAGCATGTGATTCCCAGCGTAGCTGCCAAGTACCTTCTGCAAGCCATATGTTGTGTTTGTAATCTGTTCAGAAGATTAGCATAACGTTTAAACCACAAACTCAGATCTGACTGGCACTCCTTGTTCCTGCACAGGAACCTCAGACCTTCCAGAACGAAGTTTGAGGCCAGCGGCACCTTTAAGACCAACAAAGTTTTATTCAAGGTATATGCTTCCATGTGCATACCACGAATAAAACTCTGTTGGTCTTAAAGGCGCTCCTGGCTTCAAATTTTGCTCTGCTGCTTTAGAACAACACAGCTGCACAGCCCACCTAGATTATTCAGATCTTCTAGTTTGAGAACCTGAAACCAAGAGACTGCAGATCTCACTCTGCCTACATGTGCAGATGTTCACAAACAAAAGAGTCAAACCAAGCTTGTACTCAGTACCAGGGGTCATTTTGAAGAAAAATAGGTGGTGGAGCTCATTAGTATAACTCATTAGCATATGCCGCCCCCCACCAGCCAAAAGCAACCCAACGCAAAAAAAAGGAGAGCCCCAGGCAATTGAGGCCTGCTTGCACTGGCTAGAGATGCCTTGCTCACCTGGGGCTCTCCTTGGCTGCCGCTCATCACAGTCAAAAAGCCAGCAAGTCACCCGCCACTCAAAATCACATAACAAGTGGAGAAAGAGTGGTGTGGGCTTCTCCAGGGGTTAATGAGGGCTGCTGGGGGTGTGGCAAAGCCCTGCAGGCTGGCTGGCTGCCTGCTCTCCTAATCCAGGGATTGTTATACAGCTGCACCTATTATTCAATGGACAAGGTAGGTGGGGAGGAGAAGGGAGAACCCTCAGAAAGGTTCAGGAGCTCTGCTCCTGTGAGCTCCTGCTGAATCTGCCTGCTCAGTACTGAGTAAAAGTAAGGGCATTTAAGAAAGAAAACCAAGAAGTCATCCCCTGAACTCACCTGTAAGGCGTCAACAGACGAGGATTTCTCGCCAAACTGGTTTCCACAGCTGTTCGACTGGTTCCCAGGATCTTCTTTAGCAAGTCAAACCTCTTCATTCTGTACAGCAGCTCGGCCAAAGTGGAGGCGGTGAGCAGTTCCCTCTCGTTCAGCGCCACCAAAAGCATCCTAACATCTGGGGCTGGTAAATCCGGCACAAGATCCTGGCACAGGAACGCCATGGTGTCCATCTCGTCTTTGTCGAGCTCTTGCTCCATTTGGTACAGGATGGCAGCCGGCACTTTGTGAAATGTCATCGCCAGCCACGGTTCTTTTAAAGTTCTTTGCATTTCGAAAGAGGAAATCAACGTCATGGGGCTGGCTTCCGACCGCGGGACCCTCCTCCTTCCTTGATCTTCAGCAGAGGGGCTTTCTTCTTCCTTTAACAAAAACCCACCAGAAGATTTACAAAAAAATACAAGCCAGACACAGATGAGTTCAGTTATAGGGGATCAAGGCTAGCATGTCTTTAACTGGCACTGCCCTACGGAGGACATCAAACTAGGTCCTTAGACCAAGGGACCAAAACTACTTACGTTCCAGGAATAAAACTCATTATTACAAAATGGGTCAGACCGAATGAGGAATATCCACCATTGAGCAAAGCTCTCTTACGTAACATCAAAGGAATGCCCACAGGAAATGAAACAAAAACCATTCACCAACAGTCTGCGGCGTGGGCGTTCTCTCCCATTTCTGTATGCTGCTTAGAAATGCCTTTTTGCAAAAGTCCGAACTCTGTTTTTAACACAGAATATGCTGACATATTTTATATACAGGCATGCACACAGCCAGGAAGTTGTGTTAAGACACATTCTGTAGTATTCCTCTTAAAACAAGGAATTGACACAACTTTTATCAAAAGTTATATTGTCCTATATTGTACTGTGGCAGAGACTTGGTAAAACTCTCTCCCAACAGCCTCCGCTCATCTGTTAAACAAAACTGGAAGGCTGTTTAACAGAAAACCTAAGTTTGAACTGTTTACAAATTAATCACTTGAGGAACACTGCTGTTTTGTACAGGCTAATTTCAGCACAATAGCCATGCTGGTCTGCAGGAGGGGAGGGGGAGAGGAAGGAAGGAAGGAAGGAAGGAAGGAAGGAAGGAAGGAAGGAAGGAAGGAAGGAAGGAAGGAAGGAAGGAAGGAAGGAAGGAAGGAAGGAAGGAAGGAAGGAAGGAAGGAAGGAAAGGATTATACCCCGCCCTTCTCTCTGAATTAGAGTCTCAGAGTGGCTCACAATCTCCTTTATCTTCTCCCCCCACGACAGACATCCTGTGAGGTGGGTGGGGCTGAGAGGGCTCTCCCAGCAGCTGCTCTTTCAAGGACAACTCCTGCAAGAGCTATAGCTGACCCAAGGCCATTCCAGCAGCTGTGAGTGGAGGAGTTGGGACTCAAACCCGGTTCTCCCAGATAAAAGTCCGTACACTTAACCACTACACCAAAAATGAAGGAATAGATGGGGATGGGAGGGATGGATGGAAAGAAAGCAACTTTAACTTTAAATGCATTCTCTAAACTGCTGAATTGGAGAAATGATCTAAAGAGACAAATGCCTTCTCAAAGCCAGGGTGGTGGGGCCTTCAAAAGCTATGCAATATGAGTGGAAGAGCCACATTTGGCTCCCTGAGCCACAGTTTGGCCATCCCACCTCTAGACTAGAACATTGCCACTCCATGGCCAGATCTAGGCTTCTCTCCCCTAACAAATACTTAGCCTCAGAGCTGAGCATACAAAAATAAGTGTCAATAGTCAGCACTAAAGAAGCTGAAGTCTACAACCTCTGAACTGAATATATGTGAAAAAAAATGTTTGCCACAAATTATTTGACTTCCTCTTGCAGCATATTTTTGACTAGAGTTATTTTTAGCACTATCTCTGCCGGAAGAGCACAGAACAAAGAGGGGAGGGGGAGAGCTGTACTCGATTTCCCTACAGCTACTTTCCAAACCAAGATAAACACAATTGTCCTGTGTGTGCAAATTCTTTAACCATGGTATTAAAAAAGCTGAACCATCAGTGATCCTGTCTAACTTGGCTTGTAAATGAGCACATACATATTGAGACTTCAAACAATTTCAATGTGTTATTGGGTTGTTGGTTTTTTTGCGGGGGGTTGGGGGTAAAGTACCCCAGGCTAGCGTGATCTGGTCAGATTTTGGAAGCTAAGCAGGGTTGGTCCTGCTGGTTAGTATTTAGATGGGAGATCACCAAGAAATACCAGGGTCACGACACAGGGGAAGGCAATGGCAAACCACTTTTGACCATCCCTTGCCTTGGAATCCCTACAGCAGGGGTGGCCATCAGTAGCTCTCCAGATGTTTTTTGCCTACAACTCCCAGCAGCCCCAGCTGGCATGGCCAATGGCTGGGGCTGATGGGAGCTGTAGGCAAAAACATCTGGAGAGCTACCGCTGGCCACCCCTGCCCTGCAGGGTCGCCATATGTCGGCAATGAATTGGCTGCAAAAAGAAGGGGAAAAAGACCTGGGCTGACAAAAGTCACAACTGGGTTCTTCTTACAGGACCCACTGTAAGCTCTGGGAGGACTGGCTACATCAGGGGTGCATGGCCTAATATGCAAAGGAATTCCTGCTACCGGAAAAGCCCTGATTAGGCCACACCCCCTGATGTAGCCAATCTCCCAAGAGCTTACAGGGCTCTTAGCACAGGGTCTACTGTAAGCTCTTGGAGGACTGGCTACATCAGGGGTGTGTGGCCTAATAGGCAAAGGAGTTCCTGCTACAAAAGAAGCCCGGGGAATCACCCTTTATGGGCTCAATACTGCTCCTTTGCCACCAAGAGTCTACTCCTGCAGCGGGAAGCCTGCAAAAATAGGGAGGGGATATGGAAATACAGTTCTGCTACAGCGAAGGAGACTGAGCTTTGATGCTATTCAGCAGCAATTAACAGAATTCCATTGCTTTTTCTTCTTAATAAGTGGGGCAGAATCAACAGCCCACTCTGGGTCCTGCGCACTTGCCAGAAAGTGTGTCTAGAAGTGGCACACAGGTACACATCTCCCCAATGCAGGAGCTCACAGGAGCACAGCTCCTGAACCTTTCTGAGGGTTCCCCCTCCTCCTCTCCACTACCTTGTCCATTGAATAGTAGGTGCAGCTGCATAACAATCCCTGGATTAGGAGAGCGGGCAGCCAGCCAGCCACCAGGGGCTTTGCCACACCCCCAGCAGCCCTCCTTAACCCCTGGAGAAGCCACACCACCCTTTCTCCGCTTCTTGGCTTGCTGGCCTGTGGAGGGCTACCCAAGAGAGCCCCAGATGACCAAGGCCTGCTTGGACTGGCTGGATCTCTAGACATCCCAAGCAGGCCTCGTTTGCCCAGGGCTCTCTCTCCCTTCTTCCATTGGTTTGTTTTCGGCTGGGGGGGATATGCTAATGAGCTCCTCCACCTATTTTTCTACAAAACGACCCCTGCCCCAATGAAACCAGACAAGGAAAACTGTTTACAGAACTATTTTCTCTGTGTTCCTCGGTCTTGATCAGGAATGTACAGATTTCTTGTTGACCCATTTCCTTCTGAGCAGAAACTATCTAAAATGAAATTAAGTGGCAGCATTTCACAGAATACCCTGACCTGGCTAGCTTGATCTTGTCAGTTCTCAGATAAAGAGAAGGGGAAAGATGTAAAAATATGACAGACTTCCTACTCATTTTCAAGATGAATAGTGAACAAAAAATGACGTTTTATGAGTCATCTTCGGAGAGAAAAACGTGCACAATTTATAGTACCAGGGCACACTGCTGCTAGTTCCACGGCACTCTGGGATTGCGGGAAACTGGTTTGTTAGCAATGTGCGTATTTCTTGTAGCCTGGTGTCTTGGGAGAGCGTATATGTCCATGTGACCATTGTTTAAGTTCTTACAAACAAGATGGGAAAGCAGGCTTGTAAACAGTCACTCCCTGGTGCCTAGGGAGACTAAGAATAACCTTCAAAAGATCAAGCATGCAAAGTTTGTAAATTGGAAATGGCGTCAACTGACTAACACAGGCTGTGTGGGGTAGGGGGGAAAACACTATTGTGAGCAGGTATCTTTCCAAGTCTTGTCTTCTTTGCAAAGTTAAACTGAAGTTTATTTGGAAGACAAAAATCATAAGCTCCTGGATTTTCCCATATGGAAAATTAAGTGGCGATTCATCAAGGGATACCACAAAAATAATGCAATACCCAGCTTTGTTAGTTTGCACTACAGTGGGTTGATGTGGCTCCCCCTTTAGAATTTACCTTGGCAGTGATTCTGCAGGCATCTGGTCATGGGCAGGCTGCCCCTGAACATTTTTATTAACAGCTTGAACTAAGTAATGAAAAAAATATCATTATCAAATTTAGCAAAGGACATACAAAGGAAGGGGAGCTATGCAAACAAACAGCAGGGAGAGGGCTCAAGGACAGTGCGACGAATTCATGACAATCTAAAATAAAATACTTTGTATGATATATATTAGCAAGCACTGCTCTGCCGCTGTATTAATGCTACCATTAATACAATGGTAGAGCATCTTTACGCCATCCATATGTCAAGAAGAAGACTGCAGATTTATACCCTGCTCTTCTCTCTGAGTCAGAGTCTCAGAGCAGCTCACAATCTTCTTTATCTTCTTCCCCCACAACAGACATCCTGTGAGGTGGGTGGGGATGAGAGAGCTCTTACAGAAGCTGCCCATACAAAGACAACTCTGGTGAGAGATATGGCTGACTCAAGGCCAATCCAGCAGCTGCAACTGGAGGAGTGGGGAATCAAACCCAGTTCTCCCAGATAAAGTGTCTAACCACTACACCAAACTGGCTTTGTCACCAGTGTTTACAGCTGAAAGGACACAGGCATTTTATTTTTAAAATTAAGTTTATTTTATTTAGTTTATTATTACATTTATGGATCACCCATCTCTGTTACAGCAGGGCTCTGGGCGAAGTACAACAAAGATAAAAACATCAGCATAAATAAGGAATTAAAATATTTTAATTGAAAGTGATGTGAAAGTCCTCAATCCGAGACCCTGGAGAGCTGCTGCCAGGCTGAGTAGACAAGACTGACTTTGATGGTCCAATGGTCTGATTCAGTATAAGGCAGCTTCCTGTATCCATGAGTGTTCACTCATTATTAACCAAATACAGACGAGTAAGAATCCAGAGTCCAATCCAGACTAACAAAATTTAACATCATAGAAAATAAGCAATCCAGAATTCAGACTAACAAAATTTGAGGTAGAATAGTTTTTGTGAGTCACTGCTCACTTCTTCAGATACCAAATATATGCACCAAATATATATACAAACCAAATACACAAATTAGCTTTCCTCAGCAGGTAACATTGTTCTACCTGCATTCAAAACTAGCATAATCAATCAGCTAAGTTCTATTCTCTTAGGAAGAAGAACTAGAGCAACAAAGATACAAAAAGATTTAAGGGTATGCAGCAATCCAGATCAGGATAAAAAGGTAAAGGTAGTCCCCTGTGCAAGCACCAGTCGTTTTCGACTCTGGGGTGACGTTTTCACAACATTTTCACGGCAGACTTTTTACGGGGTGGTTTGCTGTTGCCTTCCCCAGCCATCTTCACTTTCCTCCCAGCAACCTGGGGACTCATTTTGGCTGTGAGGCTTTTGCGAAATTTTTTGCGGATAAAATCGCATCACTCCTTCCCGACCCCCCTGCCAGTTTGGTGACAGTTAGCGAACCTGAGGCCCCAAGCCTGTCTTCGGATTATACTCTGGATGGCTTTAGGCCCCTCAGCCTGGAGGAAGTTGACAGGATTCTCTTATTGGCTCGCCCAACAACTTGTAAATTGGACCCATGCCCTTCCTGGCTTATTAAATCTTGCCAGGGGGATCTTAGATATCCTGTGCGGGATATCATAAATAGATCCCTAACGGAAGGGCACTTTCCAACGCCACTTAAAGAGGCCGTGGTCCGTCCCATCCTAAAAAAACCATACTTAGATCCGGCCCAATTGGCACATTATCGGCCGGTTTCAAATTTGCCCTTTTTGGGTAAACTTATTGAGAGGGCAGTGGCGATGCAATTACAGACTTTCCTCGAGGACGCTTCCATCCTTGACCCATTTCAGTCCGGCTTTCGCCCGGGACACGGGACGGAGACAGTGTTGGTTGCCCTAGTAGATGACCTTCAACGGCATCTGGATCGGGGTGGCTCGGCGGTGCTGATGATGCTAGACCGGTCGGCGGCGTTCGACACAGTCGACCATCGGCTACTGACGTGCCGCCTCGCCGACGTGGGGATTCAGGGGTTGGCCTTACAGTGGCTTTCCTCTTTCCTGGAAGGTCGGGGACAAAAGGTCGCAATAGGGGGGGAGCTATCCCAGAGGCGCACACTTGATTGTGGTGTGCCCCAGGGGGTGGTTCTCTCCCCGATGTTATTCAATATCTACATGCGGCCTCTTGCCCAGATTGCCCGAAGGTATGGGCTGGGGTGTCACCAGTATGCTGATGACACCCAGCTCTATCTACTAATGGACGGACGGCCGGTCTGCGCCCCGGAAAATCTTGACCGGGCATTACGGGCCGTGGCTGAGTGGCTCAGACTGAGTGGGCTGAAGCTAAATCCAACGAAGACAGAGGTCCTTTGCTTGGGTCGCCGCGGCCCGGGAGGGGGGATCCCCCTGCCAGCTTTTGACGGTGCGCCGCTGATGGCGGCGGACAGAGTCAGGAGCTTGGGGGTGCTGTTGGAGCCTTCCTTAAAGATGGAGGCTCAGATAGCAGCCGCTGCCAAGTCCGAATTTTTTCACCTTAGGCGGGCAAGGCAGCTGGCCCCCTTCCTGGAGCGTGACGACCTAGCAACAGTGATCCATGCTACGGTCACCTCGAGGTTGGACTACTGCAATGCCCTCTACATGGGGCTGCCCCTGTCCCGGACTCGGAAACTGCAGCTGGTGCAGAATGCCGCGGCCCGGCTGTTATTGGGTCTCCCAAAGTGGGGACACATTCGGCCGGGTCTTCGGACTCTGCACTGGCTTCCAGTGATGTACCGAGTCCGGTACAAGGTGCTGGTTATTACCTTTAAAGCCCTATATGGCCTGGGACCTGCCTACCTGAAGGACCGTCTCTCCCCACATGTTCCCCAGAGAGCACTGAGGTCAGGAACACAAAATCTCCTCTCTATCCCCGGGCCAAAAGAAGCCCGCTTGAAAGTCACCCGAGAAAGGGCTTTCTCCGTTATGGCCCCCACTTGGTGGAATCAGCTGCCGGAAGAGGTGAGGGCCCTGCGGGACTTGGCTCAATTCCGCAGGGCCTGTAAGACGACCCTCTTCCGGCTAGCCTACACCTAGCTGAGATAAAACTTGACGTAACTGGCCAGCCATCTGTTTATATAAAATGACATGTTATTGGTTTTAAGCTGTATTGTTTTTATGAAGTGAAATGTTACTGGTTTTAATGTTTAAATGTTAATTATTTAATTGTTTTATATTTAAAATTGTTAAATTTATGTTTGATTAGTTGTTGGAAGCCGCCCTGAGCCACTTGTGGGAAGGGCGGGATACAAATCCCAAATAAATAAATAAATAAATAAATAAAATTTTGCCGACCTCAGAAGGGTGGAAGGCTGAGTCAACCTGGAGCCAGCTACCTGAACCAGCTTCCACTGGGATTGAACTCAGGTCATGAGCAGTGGGCTCCGACGGCAGAACTGCAGCTTTACCACTCTGCGCCACGGGGCACTTACAAGTATTCAAAGTATAAGCTTTCTTCTTGGTCTTCTGATCATCTTTGTTCCCATGGGTCATTTTAAAAAAAACCCACAGACTGACTGCTCCCTTTCATCAATCCAGCTGCTTCCTCAGCTCAAGAACGGAACTTTCAGTCAGGAAAGAAAGCTATTCCAGATTTACAAACTAGGTAACTTCCCGGAGTTGTGACCGGCAGCTACAGGACCAGTAAAATGTGGGTGGATCTTGCCTGTATCTGAACAGATGTCCTGGTCTTGTCCTTGCAGTGAGAGGGGGAAACGTCCTTTTACGCCCAGTGGGTATTTTGATGAACACAAAGGTCATGACAACAGAAGGACTGATGCTCATTTCCACCCACACATATTCCATTCAGAACAGTCACAGGATAAAAACATGTTTGAGCAGCTTGCTCATTAACACAACAGACCTACAACTAGGGGGAAAAAATTAGCAACTCTTTAACATCATAGAAAATAAGCAATCTGTGCAATCATTTCCAAGTAATTTCGCAAGGGATCCAGTTGAAAATATGCTTTTAGTGTAGTGATATGGGCTTTCCAGGAAATTCTTCTGATTCAAATTTAAGTAAATAATTTAAATATTCTCAGTAATGTAAACAAAAAGAAGATAGCTATAGTGAGCACTGGGGCTTGCCCATGCGTCGTACCCCAAATCTAACAGCCCTGACAAGTACAGGTAAACAGACTATGTTTACCTACGGAGATGGAAAATTTGCAACAGAAAACGTCAAAAAAATTTCTGGAAATTGCTTTTCTGTGGCTAGACAATGGGGTTCACTGGCAAATAAGCGTCTGCCAATTTGCTATCCCAATTATACATTCTTTTGGTCAAATCTGGAGGGTGTGCTGGTTCTACAGAATATAACCACAATCCTAAAAAAAAGGTAAAGGTAATCCCCTGTGCAAGCACCAGTCATTTCCAACTCTGGGGTGAATCACAATGTTTTAACAGCAGACTTTTTATGGGGCGGTTTGCCATTGCCTTCCCCCGTCATCTACACTTTTCCCCCAACAAGCTGGGTACTCATTTTACCAACCTCGGAAGGATGGAAGGCTGAGTCAACCTTGAGCCAGCTACCTGAACAAAGCTTCTGCTGGGATCGAACTCAGGTTGTGAGCAGAGCTTGGACTGCAGTACTGCAGCTTACCACTCTGCACCACGGGGCTCTCTAACCACAATCCTAGGTGCACTTTTACTCAGGAGTAAGACTCACTGAACTCAGTGGGACACATTTCTAAGTGAACATGCCCAAGATGGGCTGCTAGGAAAACAACATGGAGCTGAGCTTTGGACTGATAAAAATACTGTGTAAGAGTAATAGTCACCCATTGGTTCAGATAACTTTTTCCAGGCAAAAACCTATATTTGGAACTTTTTAAAAAAGTTCTATTCAAGAGGATTACTTTTTAAAAGATTTTACTGCCTATGTCTGTAGCAGGGGTGTCCAAACTCGCTTAATGTAAGAGCCACACAGAACAAATGTAAGATGTTTGAGAGCCACATGGAAGGGAGGGAGGGAGGGAGGAAGGAAGGAAGGGGAGGGAGGGGAGCCACAGTTTGGCCACCCCTGGCCTGTACAGTCGTTTACTGTGCTGCTCCTGTTTTGTAATGTTTGTTTTTTATGATATTATTTTAACTCTGTTGTTCTACTGTTGTAAGCCGCCCTGAACCCACTTGCTGGATAGGGCAGGATATAAATCCAAAAATTAAATTAAAAATTAAATTAAATGTTGCCTTGTGCTTTTACATTCTGACTCCCTTCTTTGTAACATAAGGACTTGGGGAGTCTCCATTCCAACTTGTTTCTGACAAAGGGAACTTTGACCCTAGAAAGCTGATGCTCGGAAAATTATATCAAGGTGGCCTGTTCAAGCCACTAACAGTTTACATTGGGGAGGGGAGGAATTAGGATGAGGTTCTCCAAATATTTCATTTAGTCCCTTTGCAAGATACAGGTCATAATGGGAGGGAGGGAGGGGAGAAGGAGAAGAAGAATTGCAGATTTATACACCGCCCTTCTCCCTGAATCAGAGACTCAGAGCGGCTTACAATCTCCTATATCTTCTTCCCCAACAGATACCCTGTGAGGTGGGTGGGGCTAAGAGGGCTCTCACAGCAGCTGTCCTTTCAAGGACAACCTCTGCCAGAGCTATGGCTGACCCAAGGCCATTCCAGTAGGTGCAAGTGGAGAAGTGGGTAATCAAATCCGGTTCTCCCAGATAAGAGTCCGCGCATTTCACCACTGCACCAAACTGGATCAATCACCAAACTGGATCAGATCAGAGTTCGCCAATCCAAATTAACCCCTCTGCTACACTAGAGAGTGGTGAAGTAAGGCAATGTGAATCTCATTAAATGTAAAGCAGCTCCCCCCTTTTCGCGGAAATGGACGCTTCCAGGCTAAAGAGAAATTGTTCATTCTTGCGATTCAAACTATCTGACTAATCTCATCTCCTTTACACGGAAGACAAATTCACAATGCAAGCAGCAGAACTGCTAATTCAAATTCAACACCTACGACTGAATTTTCCCTGGCAAAAAAAAGTCCACACTAAAACTCCCCAAATTTGGCAGAAATTTCTTTCCTCAAAATAAAACTCCTGTTTTAGTACTGCTAAAGACGGTTGAGAAAAAACTATTAATAACTGTTATCTGCTATCCCTAGCATATATACTTGAAGATTTTTGCTTTTTAAAATATCTTTCTCAAATAGGTAATCTTGGAAGAAGAGTCCCAGTAAAGGTCTATTGTTTCCTGACTTAACATCTCCACAACCAAATCCAAAGCCACTAGTGGTAAGAGCCCAGAAAAATGCCACAAGTTAGTTACCCAGTCAAATGGTCTGATTAAAAGGTAAAGGTAGTCCCCTGTGCAAGCACCAGTCATTTTCGACTCTGGGGTGACGTCGCATCATGACGTTTTCACGGCAGACTTCTTACGGGGTGGTTTGCCATTGCCTTCCCCAGTCATCTACACTTTCCCCCCAGCATGCTGAGTACTCATTTGACCGACCTTGGAAGGATGGAAGGCTGTCAACCCTGAGCCGGCTACCTGAACCCAGCTTCCACCGGGATCAAACTCAGGTCGTGAGCAGAGAGTTCAGACTGCAGTACTGCAGCTTTACCACTCTGCACCACTGGGCTGCTTTTGGTCTGATTACAATGTTACAAATGGATTACAAAGCTGATTACAATATACATTGTACTTCTGCATCCTTTACAAGCATTCTTTTCAACAGCCTTCCCACCGTCTGACCAGGATAACACAAGGGTGGTCAAACTTGCTTAGTGTAAGAACTGCCCAAAATAACATGTCAGATGTTCAAGAGTCACAAGACATGAACCTCAGATGTTCAAGAGTGACAGGAAGGAAGGAAAATAGATTTGGAGGGGGAAGGAGAGGTGGAAAGAAAGCAACTTTGGGGGTAGAGCCAGGAGCAAGGCTGTGACAAGCATAACTCCAAAAGGTGTTGTGGCCATCACGTTTAAAGGGACCTTTTTAAATGCCTTCTCTTCATTAGAAACATTGAAGGATAGGGGCACCTTCTTTTGGGGCTCACAGAATTGGACCCCCTGAGTCAATCTCTTTGAAACTTGGAGGGTCTTTTGAGGAGAGGCATTAGTTGCTATGCTGCAAATTTGGTGCCTCTGCCTTAAAAAGCCCCTCCAGAGCCCCAGATACCCGCAGATCAATTCTCCATTATACCCTATGGGAATGAGTCTCCATAGAGTATAATGGAGTGCCCAGCAGATATTTCCCCTTTCTGATGACCCTGAACCGGGAGTGGGGGGATCTCCTGCCCACTCCTGGGGATTGGCAACAACCCACCCTCCAAAGCAGTCATTTTCTCCAGAGAAGTGGATCCTTTTGGTCTCAAGACCAACTACCACCCCAAGAGATCTGTGGGCTCTGGCAGCCCTTCATATTACCCTGCCCTTGAATTTACTATACTGAGACCTACAGTTTTTGCATTCGCATGATCGTGGGTAGGGAGGAGGGCTCATTCCGCGCCTCCTCTTTCGTTTCTCCTCTGGGGCGAGGCAAAAGTTTTTGGCCTTGCGGTCTCTTTTAACAGCAGACGAAGGGGAACGCGAAACACTCAAAGCCGCGCCGCTTCCCCAGCTTCTCACGTCGAAAGCAGAACTGGTTTCTCGGCAAAGGTCGCCCAAGAAGAACTCCCTGCCCTTTCCCCCAAACCCGCCGCACCCGACGCCCAGCCTGCTTTCCCCGCAAGCGAAAGCCAGCTGCAAATCTTCGAAATTCCCCAGGCAACAGAAGAGATCCGCCTCGTTCCCACGACCAGTGTGAGCGAGCTCACAGTTTTTTAGGCTGCAGCTCGCACATTTTTGTCTTAGCTCAGGAAGGCAGGCCCCAGAGCGCAATAATTTAGGCAGCAGCTCCCAACTTGAATGCCAGTAGCCCACAAAGGAGAATTTTTGCTCACAAGATTCTACAGCTTGGAGGGAACATTGCCCATCACGACCAGTGCTCCCTTTAATCGGAGTGTGAGCGAGCTCACAGCTTTTCAGACTCCAGCTGGCACATTTTTATCTTAGCTCAGGAAAAATGGCCCCAGAGCAAGCTAATTTATGCAGCAGCTCACAACTTGAATGCCAGAAGCTCACAAAGGACAATTTTTCCCCTCACAAGTCTCCACAGGAGCATTGCCCATGACAGTGTCAGAGCTGCAGAAAGGAATTCAAGCATTTGGGACGAAGTTGGGGTTTCAAGAGCGCCTTTCTTGCCTCCATATTCCTTTAAACGTATTTCTCTCCTGTCTCAAAAGGCCTCAGGTGGCTCCAAATGCCTCCCACGGCCCCAGTAGCCCTTCCAGAGGGGCGGCCATGTCAGCCCCTCAGAGGAGCTCAGAAGGGAATTTCTCCCCTGGCGGCCAAAGCGCCATGGCGACGCCGCCTCGTCTCCTTGTTGTTTTACCCAGACCCACGACGGGGAAAGCGTTCAAACTCCCCTTCGCCCAGGCTATGGGGCGCTTTCACGGATGTATTCTGTAGAAAACAGATACAAAGGCTACATCCTGCCGTTCCAATCCACTCCCGCGACCGTCTGCAAGGCAATTTTGCCATTGCGCACAGCAAAAAATCCCACCGCAAAGCGCGCTGAAAGTTAGGGCGAGCCGGGTTTTAAGCCTCCAGCTCGCCTATTTTTGTTTCGGCTCAGGAAAAAAAAAAAATGGCTGCAAATTCTCCCAATCTGTGGCCGCTTCCACCCGGCCTAAGCAATGCCGTTGCCAAGTGGATTGTTGCCGTTTCGCGCAGCCAAATCCCATTGCAAAAGTGTATTGACAGTGCATTCTTTAGGGGGCGCGAAAGTGCCCCGTGAGCCCCACACCCACGTCCGGAGGGCAACCCGGGTTCGCTGCGGCGGCCCTCGCTTGCAAGCAAGGAAGGAACGGCGAGCGCGTCGCACGCGCTGCGCCCTGCTCGCCTCGCCTTCTCCCTCCCCCCCGACCGCTTGTCTCTCACCTTGTCCAGGCCGAGCCCTCCTCGCCCAGCGGAGCTCCCCGGGTTCCCCACCGCCTGCAGGAGCGTCGGACTTCCGACCGAAGGGAGCGGCCTTTCGCAGGGCGGCGCGCAGTTCCGAGCCGGGCTGAGGAGGAGGAGAAGGAGGAAGCGCGCCAACTCCCCTCCGGCGCTTCCTGCTCCGGATCCTACGCGCAGGCCGAGGGGGGCTTGCCCCGTGTAAACGCTTGGGGTCCGGCGCCAAAGCGTTCAGGGGATGGAGGGGCCCGGCGGCCGTGGGAACTGACGCGCCCAGAGACTGTCAGAATTTCCAAACTTCAACGGGAGTTAGAATCCAGCGGCACTTTTTGAAGACCCACAAACGTTCTATTCAAGGCAAAAGCTTTCGTAGGCGGCAGGCCTGCGCGGCACACCAAAGCTGCCATACCCAGAATAAAACTTGGCGGGTCTTCAAGGTGCCGCAGGACTCGAACTTTGTTCTGTTGCAGAATAAAGTTAGTCCACTGGCACCTTTTAAGACCCACAAAGTTTTATTCTGCTATGAGATCCCTTATATGAAAGCTCATACCTGGAATGAAACTTTGTGGGCCTTAAAGGTGCCACTGGACTCTTACCTTTATTCAGTTCTGAACACCTGGATCTATTCCACTGTTTCAGACCAACAAGGCTAGGAATCTCTCCACAAAGAAGGTGAAATCGAAAGTAGCGGGAGAGGGTTTATTGCAGTATTATTGCACATTGTATTACTTTGTCATAATATTAATACACTATTATATTATGTTCTGCTCACTGCACCTCATTCCCTCATCTGAAGAAGTACGCATGCATACGAAAGTCTACATCCTGAATAAAACTTTGTTAGTCTTAAAAGTGCTACTGGGCTCCTACTTTTGTTACTACTTTACCATAATGTAATGTTATGGTATATTTTTATTATTTATTGTATTATTTAAATGCTGTTCTAATCTATTAGAGTTTAAATGCTGTTCTAATCTATTAGAGTTGAAAGCCAACACAGAATAATGAAAAAACCAAATTAGCAGGGTTCCCATATTTTGAAAAGTAAAAAACAGGACATATTTCCTGACTATTTCAAACAAGTGATCACTGTGACAAATCTCATTCTAAATACTAATACTAATTAAGCTGTGGTAATTACTACTAACTAGGAATAATCCTAACCTTCCAACCTCAAAAGAGGACATTTACGTTTTTGTATGTGTGTGTGTGTATAATTTTAAATAAACTAGATAAGATATATAAGGGATACAAAAAGAAAAGAAGGTATATATATGTGTGTGTGTGTGTTTGTATGTGGGGGTTTTGTAGAAAAATCCCAGCATGAACAAATCTGCATATTTGCCACACCCCCTGAAACTACCATTGTTTCACAAACAGCCTTTTTTTAGAAATAGCCCAGCAGGAACTAATTTGCATATTAAGCTGCACCCTGTGATGTCAAGCCAGCCGGAACTGCGTTCCTGTGTGTTCCTGCTAAAAAAAAGCCACATATATATATGTGTGTGTGTATGTGTGTATATAATTGTTACGAATTTCAGGGTCTATAGAATACAATAGTTCTTACTTCAGACATCTGAAAATTCAAATTTCTACCACTTTTTGAGCCTCTTTATGTGAGGGATATTAACGACTGAATTACCCTACCTAAACAATTGAACTTGGAGTGAACCTGCCAACCTCGCCCTTGTTGTCTGAGCTCCCGTTTCATCCCCCCGAGTTCTTCTGTGTATGAGGGAGACAATTTCCCACAGGCAGGGGTGGATTAAGGCTCACTGGTGCCCTAAGCACTGACCTGCGTCGTTTCTGCTTGCTGAGGGGCTGGAAGATTTCTCCAACCCTTCAGGAAGCAGAAACAGCGTGCCCCTGAAGAGCTGGCACCCAAGGCAGCTACCGAATGTTGCCTAATGAATCCGCCAGCTCTGTACTCGTGTGCTCTTTTTGGCCATATTTATAAACCTTTGCATGACCTTGAAGCACCCAGCACTATTTATGTGGTCACCAGAATTGATTATATTCATTTTGTTTGAGATTTTGGAAATTTACTTTGTTTTTGCATTTGCCAATATTTGGTATATGAAGAAAGATATGTACATTTTGGTTCTGGTTCTTTTAATAAAGTTTGAAAGGATATGTGTTTCTTAGAGATGTTCTTGTCCACCTAATTAACAGGACAAGAACATCACTAGGAAATACATGTCCTTTTGTTTTACCTAGACTCGCAGCAACAGCAATTAACAGGCAACTTTTATTACCTTTGATTGGGTTCCCACGCAAATGCTATCCAGACCAAATGGCCTTCCACTTTATTACACTATGTTGCCATTGGGTCCTAACTTTGTATCAGTTTACTCTTAACCCACTAGCAAGGGCTTTTTTTTGAGCAGGAATGCACAAGAACACAGTTCCGGCTAGCTTGGTGCCAAGGGATGTGTGGCCTTACATGCAAATGAGTTCCTGCTGGGCGTTTTCAACAACAAAGCCGTGTGTGAAACAATGGTGATGTCAGGGGTGTGTGGCTTTCTATGCAAATAAGTTCCTGCTGGGCTTTTTCTGTAAAAAAGAGCCCTGCCACCAGTTATATGTATTTCAGCCCACTGTACCCCATCGCCTCGTCTTAAGAAACATATGAAAGCTTCCATTCTGAACAAAACTTCGTTGGTTTTAAAGGTGCAAGGCAACTCCTACTTTGCCCTGCTGCTTCAAACCAACACGCTGCATACTTGGATCAGTTAAAGCGAGTGGGTGAGGCTTGCGTCTTGCGTCACTCCAGTGTACGTCTTGCGTCACTGCAAGGCAATGCAAATATTCCAAAAGCTAGGGGAGGCGAAAGCAGCGTTTTTCTGAGCTCTCCAGTTATTGTTGTTTTGTTTTAAGCACAGCGCCTTTTCTGTTTCTTTGGATGCCTCAGAAGAAAGAAGAATCCACTCTTCGGGTAGGTATGAAGAGAGGAGGGCCAATTTCACACTAGACTTTTAACCCTGGCTTATCATTGTCCCCAAGCTGACATTCTACACTAAAACCATAGAATCATCGAGTCCTAAAGTTGCTTGATCTGATTCTGTGATTCTAGCGCAGAATGGCAGCTTGGGGACAGGGCTAAACCAGGATTAAAGGTCTGGAGGTGGGCTGCGGATCCAGCGTGGAAAAGACTTCTCCGTGGGAGCGCATTCGTTTGGCTTTTCTCAAAGAAGGCTGTGATCACGCACAACGGCACTAAGTCGTGCACTTTCCATCTGGCTTTTGCTAGTTCACACAGTAAAATCCAGTTGGAAAGTGGATTGAAAGCGCTTTATTTCGTTTGTGTGATCGCAGCTGAAGTTAATTTACACCCACCCCCCCTTTCCAGGAAATCGACTCATTTAGTTTCTTCTTTCCCCTGCCCTGCCCCGCCACGTCCGCCATGAAGATGACAAAAGTGAAACTACTTGGAAAAGTTGGCAAGCACGATAGGAAAGTGGTTTAGATGGCCCTGAGATTCAGACTGAGAAAAAAGGGGGAAATGTGCAGAAAGGAATCGATGTCGCGGGCTGGAGACTTTGGAAACAACCTAAAGGAGTCAGGCCAAAAAGTTTGGGGGGTTTTTTTTGGGGGGGGGGGGAGTTGAGATGAAGCGCGGGCCCTTTTTCGACGCAGCAGCGATCTGGTCTCGATCTGACACCGTCATTAATCCTAGATTCAGGTGATTGGCCGTGTTGGTCCGATGCAAAAGAACAAAGCTCTTGAAACAAAGTTTGAAAAAGTGCGCATGCCCACGAAAGAAGAGTCTGACTATAACTTCCGGGTTTAAGATGGGCCAGAGAAGAATGAGAGAAACCATTGGGAGAATGCAAAGGGGAACCCCACTCCTTTGCAAGGTCCGAAGGGATTTCCCTGAAGTAATTTCCATGGCGGAGGAAATTTACAGATGCCTGAACAGGGGATTAAATTTCTCAGATCAAACTCGATATGAGATCTCCTTCTCCCTCACATACTAAGCCTGACTTTAAATGAGTGAAATCTCACAGGTTGTTTCTTTTGCTTTGCCAACGCCTCACTGCAATCAAGTCTCATTCTACATTTTGAGTCCACCCAATTTAGTACTAAGCATCTTGTCATTTAAACTGACCATCTTTTTTTTTTTTTTTTAATAAATCTCACCTTTCTCTGCAGTGGGGACCCAAAACAGCATAGGTCATTCTATTCCCTTCTGTTTTATTCTCACGACAGCCCTGTGAGGTTGATTAGGCTGAGAGTGTGTGACCAGACCAAGGTCAGCCAGGAAACTTCCATGGCACAAGTGGGAATTTGAACCCAGGTCTCCCTCATCCTAGTCTGACACAATAACTACTATATCTCTGGCTGTCATACAGTGGTCTTGGCATTTGGTGGTGTACATGCAATTTATGGGTTTAGTGTGTGAAGATCTCGGCATTATAAGAGGAAAAGTTCAAGTTATTACAAAATTTTTAGCTAATGGATTTTGCTGTGAGAGATGTGAGCCAAAATCATGTGATTTTTAAATCTTAAACTCTCATACAAGTTCAGCAGGCAGGATGAAGTGTTGTTTGTGGAAGCTGATAGCTATTTTTTCTGACAGGAAGGGGACAAAACTGACAGAAAAACTTGTGTTTTGGTCTTCTTTCCTCTTCTGTGGCTTTCAAGTTAGGAAAGCAAGATTATATGAGGTTTTTACTTCTCCACATCTTCCAACAAGTATTAACATTAGTATGTAAAACATTTATCCTCCAGGATGCCAAATACAGTTAGGCCATAACCTTATAAGAATTCTGTCAGTGATGCATGTGAAGTAAATCTTATTCCTTTTGTGCATAGATATATCCAGATGTTTTCACCTAAGGTTTTCCTCAAGTCCTTTCCCCCATTAACAGAAATAAACTCCATTGCCCTTTGTCATTATATCTAATAACAGATTTAATCCTGACAATTATTTTAAAAGCTTAAAAAGAAAAGAAAAATTTTCATAGCAGAGACACAATGAAGCATCAGTGGAAGAAGGGTAGTATCACAGCTACAGCCAAAAATATATAGGAATAGTTGCTGATCTTGACTAAAAAATTACAGGCAATGCTTCTGTAAGCTAGAAACAGGGCTAGCTTGTTCTCTTGGCTAAATGGGATGAAGAGGGAGTCCCAAGACCCAGCGCAGAATGATCATGGAGAAGAACAAAGAACGGAAGAGTAAAGGACTAATACAGCCTCTGGTATGTTAGAAGTAGTACAATTAATACTAGTTTTAATACGTATCTGGGCCCAGGTACAAGAAGCATCTGAACATGGCAAGAATATTTAACTAAATAAAGAAGTGATGATTTAGTTAAAAAATAGGGTGTTTGGGTTGGGGGAACAAGAGATAGTTATATGTATGCAGAACCTATTTTTTAAAGTCTTCAGTTGTGATGAAGAGCAGCAAAAATGAACACAGCTTTTAAAGAAGATACTTGAAGGTATTTTAAGAAGATACGTGAGTATAGATCACTTTGAAGTTAAAGGATAATTCGTTAGCTCAGGTGGGACAGCAAGCTATTATTAAAATATGATCTTGAAAACCTATGAATACAGGAAACTGAACTGAGCTGGATGCTCCTTGCATATAATCTGCTTACTTTTGGTAAGAAATAATCAACAGGCTCAAGTAATCTCACTTTTAATTGTCTATATGACATACATGGATTGGTAGTATTGTAAGTTAGCCTGTGTATGTTTTGATAAAATGGAGGCAAGAGTCTCTAATGCTTTTGCATGTGTACTATCCCAAAGCTATGTTGAGGTATACGTGGTATAGGACAGAGGTCCCCAACCCCTGGGCCGTGGAATGGTAATGGTCTGTGGTCTGTTAGCAACAGGGCTGTGAGTTGTATAATGATTTAATTATATATTACAATGTAGTGATAATAATAATAATAAGACATTGGATTTATATCCCATCCTCACTCCAAATCTCTGAGTTGCAGAGTGGTTCACAATCTCCTTTACCTTCCTCTCCCACAACAGACACCCTGTGAGGTGGGTGGAGCTGAGAGAGCTCTCCCAGAAGCTGCCCTTTCAAGGACAGCTCTGTGAGAGCTATGGCTGCTGACCCAAGGCCATTCCAGCAGCTGCAGGTGGAGGAGTGGGGAATCAACCCTGGTTCTCCCAGATAAGAGTCTGCACACTTAACCACCATGCCAAACTAATAGAAATAAAGTGCACAATTGAATCATTCCAAAAACATCGCCCCACCCCGGTCTTCCACAAAACCAGTCCCTGGTGCCAAAAAGGTTGGGGACCATTGGTATAGGAAATCTGACTAGATGTCTAGAACTAAGTGCACAGTTGTATCTGAATCAAACCTAGCCAGAGTCATCCAGCTCTATAAGCTGGGCCTTCTCCCATCTCTTATGAACTGGCAGGTGAAACTGTCAGTAGAGCATGGGCAGAGTGCAGGAACAGGGAACAGCCACCAGGTCAACGCGAGGAATAAATATGAGCCACACACCAGCACCTTGTGTTAAATAGTGTATTATACAACTATATACAACAGACGTGGCATGGTGATTCCAATATACAATTCTGAGGATCAAAGTGCTTTGCCAGGAACTCGTTCAAATGAGAGAGAGAGAGTTAGTCTGGCAATGCACTGCATATATACATTGGTCAGCCAATCATATTAGTCCATACAATATGCTGACTCACAGCAGGTGCTTCCCCAGGTACAATCCAGCTCCAACCGGCCTTCTTCCAAGGTTGCTTCTGCTGGAACTGTCAGGAGCTGTCATAATAGATGCACCTGCTCTAACCATGCTGTGCACTATGCACTCTTATACTAACAGAAACCACTTGGTGGGGCTGATTCAGAGGTAGAAATTAACTGGCTGAACATCTGCTTATCTTGTGTTTGATAGAGGCCCTGGCAGGGATCATTAGAAATTCTTTTGTCTCTACCAGGGGTGGAATTCTAGCAGGAGCTCTTTTGCATATTAGACCGCACCCCCCCCCGATGTAACCAATCCTCCAAGAGCTTACAAAAAAAAAGAGCTTTATGAGCTCTTGGAGGATCGGCTACATCAGGGGGTGTGTGGCCTAATATGCAAAGGAGCTCCTGCTAGAATTCCACCCCTGGCACCCCTTGCATTAGAGCAGGCTGCTCTGGATTGAGGATTATTTATTTATTTATTTATATTTTATTTATAGGCTGCCCTTCCCTGTGAACAGGGCTCAGGGATGGCTAACAACACATTAAAATACAATATCCTAAATTTAAAAAAGAAAATGGCAAAAATATTCTTTACATTATAGATGTCAAACAATTTCTTAAGCACCTCCTGGGGGAGAATTTCAGACAATAGTGTAATATGAGAGTGCAAGACTACTCAGTATACCGTCGCAGCCTCAACCAAATGCTTAGCAGAACATCTTTGCTTTACATGCCCTGCAAAAAGGAAGTAAATCCTGCAGGGCACAGCAGAGAGTTCCACCAGGTAGGGGCCAAGGCCAAAAAGGCCCTAGCCCTGGTTGAGGACAGCTGGATCTCTCTTAGGCCAGGAACCATCAGTAAGTTCTTATTTTCAGAGAAAAGAGGTCTTCTTGGGGCATACTGGGAGAGGGAGTCTCACAGGTACGAGGATCCCTTACCGCTCAGGGCCTTAAAGCTGAAAAACTAAACTTTGAACCTGAACCTGAAAGTCAGTGCAGCACAGGCAGAATGTATGTGATCTGAGGGGTACCACTAAGGATCTGCACAGCCACATTCTAGATCAGTTGGAGCTTCCAGGTCAGTCTCAAGGGTAGGCCCATGTAGAGCAAGTTACAGTAGTCTATCCTGAAGGTGACCATTGCATGGATTACCATGGTTAGGTCAGAGAGAGACAGGTAGGGGACAAGCTGTCTGGCATACTGGAAGGAACACCAGCCTAGCAAATTTGGTGACCTAGGCCTCCATTGTCAACGAGGTATCCAGGAGCTCAAGGTGGTGCAGGTATTAGAGGCACCCCATCAAGGGATGGGAGTTGGTATCCTGTATCTGGTCCCCTTCCGTCCAGCCACAGCCTCCATCTTATTGGGATTCAGTTTCATCCAGCTCTGGCTCCATCTCCACTCCATTTCCATTTCATACCTTTATTGGCATAAAAGCAGTGGCAATTTACAATCAGAAATAGACACAGTGGCCTGATAAATGATAGACACCCAAGAATGAATAGATACCCAACGATTAAGATACATCGGTGTACTTAGACAATTTTGTAAGCTGCTAAAAATTTCACCAACACATGTAGTAATTTGAGGGTTAACATCTTCTAAAAGACAAATAAAAGTTTTTCCTTTGGTGAAGACACTGTGCTGGAGATATTCAGCCAAAAATTGTTTACCTTTTAAGGCAAGGAAAGGGCACACTTTGCTTTACATGCCCCGCAAAATGGAATTCTGTGTCAGAATTCCAAAAGGTGCCCTCTGGCTCAGAAAGGTTGGGGATCCCCTTATCTATGCCATAAATAATAATATGAGATTATGAATCAAGAACACCTAATTCGCAAGGGCATAGCCCAGGGGCGGCCAATGGTAGGTCTCCAGATGTTTTTTGCCTACAACTCCCATCAGCCCCAGCCATCAGCCATGCTGGCTGGGGCTGATGGGAGTTGTAGGCAAAAAACATCTGGAGACCTACCATTGGCCACCCCTGGCATAGCCTATTCTGAAGTGGCATTTGCCTAAATCTGTCAAAGAGATCTATTGATGGAAAGGCATTTAGACAAGCCAGAGTAAAAGTTTGACATTGGGGAAACGGGGAATCTAAAACAGAAAAGTAGTAGAGTATCTAAATTAGCTGCAGAACAGACTGGGTGTGAAGGCAACACTTTTTGGAATTCATAATGAAGATGATGAAGACAATGAAGAAGATAGTATTATTATTATTATTATTATTATTATTGGATTTATATCCCGCCGTCAGAGACTCTCAGAGTGGTCACAATCTCCTTCACCTCCCCCCCGCCAACAACAGACACCCTGTGAGGTAAGTGGTGCTGAGAGAGCTCTTAAAGCAGCTGCCCTTTCAAGGACAACTCCTCTGAAAGCTATGGCTGACCCGAGGCCATTCCAGCAGGTGCAAGTGAAGGAGTGGGGAATCAAGCTTGGCTCTCCCAGATAAGAATCTGTGCACTTAACCACTACACTACACTGGCTCTTTTAGTTGGATTGTTCTTAAAATGTATGATCTCCATCTCCACTCCTAAATCTATGCCTGGGTTTCTTAATACTTCTTCCTAAAAAGTTAAATATTTTACCTCATTCTTTTAAGTGAGCTTACATACTACATATAGTTGACAGAAGCAAGAAACAGCCATTTGCTTCTTTAAACTCTGCTATGCAGTCATATTTCTTCAGTTATTATGACATACCAAAGGACAAAAGAATCTACACTAGGGGTTAGATGTCTTCTTTTCTCCAGGCAGGTTAGGCAAGGCTGAGAGAGAGCAGCAGCAGCTGAGGCCAAGGGCCAGCGCAGCACAATCTCTCACACCAACACAGCAGCAATGGAATGGAGTCCAGCCAGGCAGACTCCTTAAAAAGGTTCTCTGGCCCTACACAGAGCAGTTTCAAAAAATACCACTGCTCTGTGATTGGCCAGAGAACACTGTTTACTTGGATACCCAAGTAAACAAAAAAACAACAATGTTGCTGATGGCTGGGGAATTAGCCCAGCCATCAGCTACACAACAGCCCTGCAAAGCATGCATTTGCAATGCATTTTGCAAATGCATGCTTTGGATTGGCTGCTGGGGCTCCTTTTCCCCTCCCTCCCTGATCCCAGGGAAGCTATGGAAGAGGTGGGAAAAGGCTTCCAAAGACGGGAAAGGAGGCAAGCAGCTCCCCTGAGGCTGCAGAAGCTCCTTTCCCGCCTTTTCCATGGAGTTCCGTATACTTTCGAATATCGATTTGGAAGTATATGGGGAGCTGTATATGGCTCCCGTATAATGGCTTCCAATTGGATTCAGGGGTGAATCGGTGGTTTCTTCGGTTCAGTCGAACCAAATGCACACCCCTAATGATGGGCTCTTCTTTCTTGGAGGTTTTTAAACAGGTTAGTTGGCCATCTGACAGCAATGGTGATTTTGTGAACTTAGTAGGGTTGCCAAGTCCAAGAAATCTCTGGAGACTTTGGGGGTGGAGCCAGGAGACATTAGGGGTGGAGCCAGGAGCAAGGGTGTGACAAGCACGGTTGAACTCCAAAGGGAGTTCTGGTCTTCCCATTTAAAGGGACCTCACACCTTTTAAATCTCTTAACTTCATTGGAAATAATGAAGGTAGGGGCACCTTCTTTTGGAGCTCACAGAATTGGACCTCCTGTATCATATGATAATGAATATCAAAAGTCTCCAAATACGTTGTCTCTGTGGTGGCTCATCCTTACCACTAGCTCAAGATGAGTGTGAGTCACCATAGAGACAATATATTTGAAGGCTTAGTGTTCCCATGAATTGAATCTTAAGATTTTTATATTATCATGTGATACTGTGAAATATCCCTTGTTGATAAAGGAATTGAACAGGTGTGGCAGAAGTCAACAACCTGTCCAGGGAAATTTCCATTCTACACTTAAGATAATTACACAGTGGATACAGCCATACAATAATTTTTTCTTCTCATTGCATGAAGACATCCGTTTGCAAGTTTCTTTGGGAACATGATATTATTTGACTTTGTTTGCAAGTTCCTTTGGGAACAAGATATTACTGGACTTCCTATTGAAATTTTGAATAACAAGAAGAGACTGGTATTGGCTCATAGATTATTAGCTCGTAGATTTCTAGCCTCCAGACCAGCTCACACATTTTTGTCTTAGCTCAGGAAATATGGACCCCAGAGCACAATAATTTATGCAGTAGCTCACAATATTAATGCCAGTAGCTCACAAAGAATTTTTGCTCACAAGACTCCACAGCTTAGAGAGAACATTGCTAATGACCTCAGTATATCACCCCCAAACCAACTATCTCATCAAGAGGTTTAATCAAACCCTGAAGGATACATTGCGGCACTGTGCGGGCAAAAGTTTATCTAACAGGGAACAGCTCACAATAAGGTAGGTGCCCCAAGAATCCACCAATCACTTCCCTTTCCAGTTGTTGTATGGCCACACCCCAAGGGCTCCCATGGCCATTTTGGCCAAAGGGGAAACTCAGACTGTAGAGGAGCACAGAAAGCACTAGCAAGACAACCTGGTCAAGGCCCAAACTTGCACCCTACAGAATCTGCAGCTGGCACAAGAACAGCAGAAGGGTTATAATTACAAGAAAGCGAATTAGCCATAGGGTCCCAGGTGCTGGTCAAGGCTATGGCTTTACAACAGACAGGTACCAACCCAGGACTACCGAGTGGAAGGCTGTAGGGGTAACCATGCCTATGGGGTGCAGGTAGGACCTCCCCAGGTCCCCCTTCACTGGCTAAACATCAACCTCTTCGAAGAGTAGACTGACCGGGAAGTGACCTTCACCTTAGTGGAGGGAGTCCCAGAAGAATAGGCAATTCCCCATAGGGAATCCACCAATCGCTTCCCTTTCCAATTCCTCATAGGGAACAAGGGGAGGACAGGAATCCCACAGAGGAGCACCAGGCAGAATTAAGGTCTCTGCTAGAGTCTCAGGCCACTGTCTTCTTGATGAAGCCTGGTCAAATGCCCCTCTTAGAGCATGCCATTATCACTGAACCAGATAAGGTGGTGCGAGAGTCCTGATGGCCTCTCCCCTGGAAACCCATCCGAAACCCCTGCTACAAGCCGGGGTCATAGAGTCATCCACCAGTACCTGGCACAGGCCTATGGTGACTGTCTAGGGTTGCCAAGTCTAATTCAAGAAATATCTGGGGACTTTGGGGATGGAGCCAGGAGACATTGGGGGCGGAGCCAGGAACAAGAGTGTGACAAGCATAATTGAACTCCAAGGGAGTTCTGGCCATCACATTTAAAGGGACAGCACACCTTTTTAAATGCCTTTCTTCCATAGGAAATAATGAAGGATAGGGGCACCTTCTTTGGGGGCTCATAGAATTGGACCCCCTGGTCCAATCGTTTTGAAACTTGGGGGGTACTTTGGGGAGAGGCACTAGATACTATACTGAAACTTTGGTGCCTTTGCCTCAAAAAACAGCTCCCCCAGAGCCCCTGAAACCTCCAGATCAATTCCCCATTATACCTATGAGAATCGATCTCCACACAGGGAATAATGAAGTGCTCAGCGGACGTCCCCCCCCCCTTTTCTGGGGACTCTGAAGCGAGGGATTGGCCTCTCTACTCACGAGTTGCTGCCAACTTCTTCAAAGTAACACAGACACAGCGTCCCAAGAGGAAGCCTTTCAATCGGAGACTGAAGCTAGCTGACTGGGGGTGGGAAGGAGTCCGGGAAAGTGGAAGAACCCCCCCTGGGACCTGGGGATTAGCAAGCCTATGACTGTCCCAAAGCCAAATGGGTCTATATGAATCAGGACTGTAGCCACAGGGGGGCCTGTGGGGGCACTGCCCCCTGACTCCTGGGGGGCCCTCCAGGGCACTGTCTACTTTTTCCCCCTTTTTGCTATGGCTGAAATGGCAAAGTATCATCAACGGCAGGTGGAACCAGGAGAGCTGAGCAGGGCACAGTGCCCTGCAGCAGCAAAAACAGCAGGCAGAGAGGAGAGTGACTGAGGAAGTGGAGGAAGCCACGTGGCATGGGGCTACTGGCTGCAAAGTGGGGGAGAGGGTGGAAGGAAACCCCCCCCCCCCTTGCACATCAGATGCAGCCCCTTCTTGACTCCAAAGTTTTATGGTTGGCCTCCTTGGCTTGGCCACTTTCAGAGCCTCCAGCTTTTGCCCCTACCCCAGAAAGCTTCTGGGAAGTGGCAAACCCTGCAGTGGATGGGAAAGGGTGCCCCCTGACTTTTTAAAAAGCCCCCCAACTTTTAAAATCCTGGCTACGCCCTTGATATGAATGTGTCTAGACCAAGGATGGCCAAACTGTGGCTCAGGAGCCACACGTGACTCACGCATATTGTGTGGCTCTGGAAGCCCCCACTGCCCCATTGGCTAGCTTGGAGAAGGCATTTGTGTAAATCATTTCACCAAGTCAAGCCAGCTGGTGGCTTGGAGAATGCGTTTAAAGATAGTCGTGAGCAGAGAGTTCAGATCACAGTACTGCAGTACTGCTGCTTTACCACTCTGCGCCACGGGGCCGCTAATGAGCAGTTAAGCCAGGTTCAATACTTAACCACTCTTGTTATGAACAAAGGCTACTGGCAAGGGCTCCAAGAGAACAGGATAAGGAAAAGACAGGCTTTGCCACTCCATAGGGGATCTACCAATTTATAACCATACCTTTTGGGCTCCACGGGCGGCAGCTATTTTTCATAGGCTGGTAGACATTCTCTTAGCCCCTTGCCAAGGTTACATCATAGCCTATATGCATCATGCGGTCATTTTCAGTCAGTCATGGGCTGAGTATCTACATGGGTGTCAAACTCATTTGTTATGAGGGCCGGATCTTCACCTTGCCAGGCTGGGCCATGTATGTCATAAAATGTAATGCCAGGTAGGGGAGATATTAACTTTATAAACAACACAGACAAACACACTCAGCCTAATCCACCTCACTGGCTTGTTGAACCTCGGACAACAGAAGGAAGAGAGGCTTGGCTCAGTAGCTCTGCTGTGCAATTGAGAGAGCCTGGCAAAGCAATTTCTCCTTCCCCCACTTCCTCCCCAAGGGAGGAGCTTTGCTCTGTATTTCCTATGTGATTGAGCAAACCTGGCAAGGCAAATTGTGATGCAGAAGGAAGCAAGAGAGGGAGAAGGAAGTAGACAACAGTGAGTTGCTCATGGGCCTGAGAGGAGTCCTCCGGGGGTAGGGTTACCAAGTCCAATCCAAGAAATATCTGGGGACTTTGGGGGTAGAGCCAGGAGACTTTGGGGTGGAGCCAGGAGCAAGGTTGTGACAAGCATTACTGAACTCCAAAGGGTGTTCTGGCTATCACATTTAAAGGGACAACACACCTTTTAAATGCCTTCCCTCCTTGGAAATAATGGATAGGGGCACCTTCTTTGGGGGCTCGTAGAATTGGACCCACTTGTCCAATCTTTTTGAAACTTGGAAGGTGTTTTGAGGAGAGGCATCAGATGCTATGCTGCAAATCTGATGCCTCTGCTTCAAGAAAACAGCCCCCAAAGAGCGCCAGATTACCATAGGGAAGAATTCTCCATTATTCCCTAAGGGAATCGGTCTCAATAACGAATGCCAGCAGACATTTCCCTCCCTCCTGCTTTCTGATGACCCTGAAGCAGGGGGAGGGCCTCCAAACTGGGGGATTCTCTCCCGCCACCTGGGGATTGGCAACCCTATTCGGGGGCCTGATTCAGCCCTCAGGCTGTGTGTTTGACACCCTGATCTACAACATGTATGGACAGTCTTACAGCTGGTGGCAGCAACAGGCCTACACCTCAAAGCAAAGAAGTGCACCTTCACCTGACCTTGGTTGCAATATTTAGGCCATACAGTAGGGGGAGGGAAGGTTTGGCCTTCCAATTCCATGCACTGCAAGCAAGATTTCCTAGAGTGCAGTCTTGTCCTTGCATGCTACACTTGGACACTCTTTTACCACTGCCTTGTTATATTATTTTTTAAAATAAAATTTTCTTTTCTTTTAGCAGTCTACGGCCTGTGCCCTTATGGATGAGGATGACAGCATGCAGTTTCGCTTGCAGCTTTTAACGATTGCTGAAAACTTGGGAAAAGATGATGTGGAGGGCCTCAGATTTCTCTGCAAGGACTTGATTCCCTTCGGTAAACTGGAAGCGATGACATCAGCTTGTGACGTCTTCCAGTTCCTCATAAGTAAAGACATAGTAAGCCAGGAGGATCCATTTGTCATAGCGGAGCTTCTCTATAGGATTCAGTGTAATTGTCTGCTGTCTGAAATCGGATATACCAAAGAGAGGGTTCAAGAAAATCTGTGCTGGAAAGGGCAGGTGTCTGAATTCCGGTAAATCTTTCAGATCTTAATATTCATTATTTATTTTATCACATTTATATCCTGCCCTCCCCTGACAGGCTCAGGGTGGCTAATGACAAGTAAAAGCAACATATAAACTTAAAAACAGAATATACCAGGGGTGGCCAATGGTAGCTCTCCAGATGTTTTTTGCCTACAACTCCCATCAACCCCAGCCATCAGCCAGGCTGTCTGGGGCTGATGAAGAAGAAGATGATGATATTGGATTTATATCCTGCCCTCCACTCTGAAGAGTCTCAGAGCGGCTCACAATCTCCTTTACCTTCCTCCCCCACAACAGACACCCTGTGAGGTGGGTGGGGCTGGAGAGGGCTCTCCCAGAAGCTGCCCTTTCAAGGACAACCTCTGCAAGAGCTATGGCTGACCCAAGGCCATTCCAGCAGGTGCAAGTGGAGTGGGGAATCAGACCCAGTTCTCCCAGGTAAGAGTGCACACACTTAACCACTACACCAAACTGGCTTTCCTTATGGATGAGGATGACAGGATGGGAGTTGTAGGCAAAAAACATCTGGAGAGCTACCATTGGTCACCCCTGGAATATACAATAAAAACCGTAAATACATAATTTATAATCAACAAGGGCCAAGATGTGTGTCGATGTTATATTTATTTATTTATTTTAGGCAATTTATAGTCCGCCCTTTCCCAAGGATAGGCTCAGGGCGGATCACAACATTCTAAAAACAGCATAAAATCAACAGTTAAAACCAGAGCGATGTGGACAATACAATTTGACAGATCATAAATTATAAATGGAAGGCACCTCCAGGTTCATCTAGCCCAACCCCCTGCACAATGCAGGAAATTTGCAAACACCTCCCCCTAAATTCACAGGATTCTCGTCATAGCTATCAGATGGCCATCTAGCCTCTGTTTAAAAACCTCTAAGGAAGGAGAGATGTGTTCATCTCAGTCTACAAATGGGCATAATCTTGCCGCCACAATGGTGGTTAGTGATGGACACAAAATACTCTGTTGGGGATGGATGAAGAGTATGGTCTTGGTTCAGCATGACGTCCTCAGAAGGGACAGCCAGGAATGCATTTAGGGCAGAACTGCTGATTGCACACAAACTTGTTGAATTGGGATAAAGGCCTGAAGAATATACAAGAATATATAAAAACAAAACAATATCAGGTGTTATATTGATCTTAGTTTGGTAATATGTGTGGTGGTGCCAGGTAGCTGGCTATTCAGTCCATGTCAAATTTTGTTGTGCAGCTGGTATTACTGAATGTTCTCTCAAGGAACAAATCTTGAAGTCATGATTGTGCCTTTGAGGTGGGCCAGATAGTTCAATGTCTGTTGTTGTTGTTGATCTTAATTAGTGAAGGAAGTAAATGGCAGCAGAACTTGTGTTCAGATCTGCCGAGGTTGGGATTGTGAGTGGGGCATAGGGCTGCCAATCCCCAGGTGGAGGCAGGGGATCCCCCGGTCTGGAGGCTCTCCCCCCACTTCAGGGTCATCAGAAAGCGGGGGGGTGGGAGTGAAATGTCTGCTGGGAACTCTATTATTCCCTATGGAGACCGATTCCCATAGGAAATAATGGAGAATTGATCTGCAGGTATCTGGGGCTCTGGTTTTTGAGGTAGAAGCACCACATTTTCAGTATAGCATCCAGTGCCTCTCCCCAAGATACTCCCAAGTTTAAAAAAGATTGGACCGGGGGTCCAATTCTATGAGCCCCCAAAGAAGGTGCCCCTATCCTTCATTACTTCCTATGGAAGGAAGGAAGGCATTTAAAAAGATGCACGGTCCCTTTAAATGTGATGGCCAGAACTCCCTTTGGAGTTCAGTTATGCTCATCACACTCTTGCTCCTGGCTCCACCCCCAATGTCTCCTGGCTCCACCTTCCTTCTGCATCTCAACTTGCTTTGCAAGGCTTGCTCAATCGCACAGGAGCTACAGAGCAAAACCTCGATTTTCTCCATTGGTTGAGGCTCCTCCCCCTCCTGGTCCCCTGGGGAGGAAGGGAAAGAGCCAGAGCTTCCTTTGCCCAGTTCTCAAGATCCCATGGGAGAAATACAAAGAAAAGCGCCTTTAAGACCAATGAGTGCTAATGTTTTATGCATGTTTTATTTTAAGTTTTTTTTTAAATCTTTAGTTGTGTTTGTCTGTGTCTTACCTAATCTTACATAGGTACATACACAGCCTGACAAGGTCTCATTTATGTCAGATCCAACTAGGGTTGCCAATCTCCAGGTGGAGGCAGGGGATCCCCCGGTTTGGAGGCCCTCCCCCCGCTTCAGGGTCATCAGAAAGGGGGGGAGGGAAATGTCTGCTGGGCACTCCATTATTCCCTATGGAGACCGATTCCCATAGGGTATAATGGAGAATTGATCCGCGGGTATCTGGGGCTGGGGGGGCTGGTTTTTGAGGTAGAGGCACCAAATTTGCAGCGTGGCATTGCACATCTCTCCTCAAAAGGCCCTCCAAGTTTCAAAAAGATTGGACAAGGGGGTCCAATTCTATGAGCTCCCAAAGAAGGTGCCCCTATCCTTCATTATTTCCAAATGAGGGAAGGCGTTTAAAAAGGCTTGTGGTACCTTTAAATGTGATGGCCAGAACTCCCTTTGGAATTCAGTTATGCTTGTCCCACCCTTGCTCCTGGCTCTGCCTCAATGTCTCCTGGCTCCACCCCCAAAGTCTCCTGGCTCCACCCCCAAAGCCCTCAGATATGTCTTGAATTAGACTTGGCAACCCTAGATCCAACCCTCATAACAAATTAGTTTGACACCCCTGCCTTACTGTGTAATCTGCCTTCCGTCATAGCAAGAAAGGCAGGCTATAAAGAAAGCAAACCAAAATAAGTAAGATACACAGTGTGTATATCATATAATAGCCGGCTCACTGTTTGAGACTTGTTACCCACAGACAGATGCTCTATGAATTGTCAGAAGAATTCACTGAGGATGATCTCAAGTTGGCTATGTTCCTTCTGAAAGAGCATCTTCCAAAGAGAAAATGCACTATGGTAAGCAAGGCACAATGGCTAAGAAATAAAAATCCTCAATAATGAGAATAAAAGGAGTCTTGTGGCACTTTAGCCTAACACATTTTTATTTCAGTATAAGGCATCTATAGTCTAGAGAGCTTACTTTATGTGATGTATGTAGCAGCTCCTTACTAGGCAGACACTTATGTAATAATAATAATATTTTATTTATATCCTGCCTTCCCCGCCGAGGCAGGCTCAGGGCGGCTCACAACATATTAATCCATACAATAAAATCATACCATTCAACAATTATACATTATAAAACTAACATTTAAACCTTTAAAACATTTCTATTTAAAATTAACATTTCTGGTGCTATCTTGTTAGATGTAACTATATCACAGTTGTAATTGTAGTTGTAATGGCAGGAACCACCTAAAGCGAGTCCATCAATGATTCAAGAAGTTATGAAGACTTATTTTTTTTAAGTAGTAGGGTCAAATGTATGAAACGCAGAGAGTAAGGGTGAGGTATAACTATGTAATATTCAAATGTGCATAAATGTATTAAAGGCCCTGGTTGTGTCTTACACATGGCATATATCAGTTTCCAAGCTGCATTTGGCAATATATCATGTCAAAAATTGTCATCTAAACTCCAAAGATGTAATAGAGATCTTAAACTTTTGTTTTTATTTAAGTCACTTCACCATAACACAACTATGAGGGCAAAATTAAAAAAGGACGCCCCCCTTTTGGGCCATTTTGTCTTATGGTCCCATAGAATACAATGGACTCCATGTCCAATTTGGCACCCCCCCCCACTCTATTGGCACCCAGGGCAAGCACCCCGCCCCTCTGCCCCCCCTAGATCTAGCCCTGCACTATATTAAGTTTGCTCATCTTTAGATATACTGGTATGCAATGTTTCCACTAAGCTGCAGAGTCTTGTGAGCAAAATTCTACTTTGTGAGCTACTGGCATTAAAGTTGTGAGCTACTGCATAAATTATTGTGCTCTGGGGCCATTTTTTCTGAGTTAAGACAAAAAGGTGTGAGCTGGAAGCTAAAAATCTGTGAGCTAGCTCATGCTAACTCAGCTTAGAGGGAACACTGCTGATGTGTAAAGGAGTTTGAGAGGGCTGTGTGTTGGCTTCTTTGTTATTTAATTTGTTTAAGCGACATAACTAACAAATTTCAAGGTAGAGAACCTATATGCTCCTAAACTGGGCATGAAGGAATTGAAACACCAGAGGTCTGCAGTGTGTTGGCCCCCAATACCTTTCCTTGTGCCTGCCAGGTGTTTTTATAAAGTGGGTGGGACCAGGTGGGGCTTGACCCACAAGGCTTCTTATCGGCCATTGAAAGTTTTATTGGCTGTGTGGATTTTTAAAAACATTGTTTTGCAGCAGCTGCCACCACAGTATCTGGATATTCACTGTATGACTGAAGATAAACTGTGGCAGCCATTTTGTGGCTTGTCTGCCTCTTGTGGTAGCTATTTTTGGCAGCCATTTTGTGGCTGCACTCACCACACTGCTCAGAATTCCAAAGGTGTCCACAGGGTAAAAAAGTTTGAAGACATCTGCGGTATATACGCAGATGATGTGTTATTTTTTTAATTAACAAGGGACTAAATACAGCATTATAGGCACTATTTTGATATTGTTCTGAAAATGAAATGTCTGTAAATATTAACAATACTCAAATGGAATGAAGAAAAGTAGTCATTCACAATAGTAGTAACTGTAGTAAGGGCCTTTCAAGAGAAGTAAGGCCCTTTTAAGAGAAGCTCAGAGCAAATGGAAGTGTGAGCCAGATCAATTGGAAACACAGACAATTTAAATAATTTACCCCTTTGGTGAGCTGTCTGAAGAAGGATATTCTGAAAAGAGGGTGGAAGTAGCAGTCCGTTTGCAGCCACACCTGTTTTGGGAAGCAGTCATATCTATTTTGGAATTTCTTGGACCTTGTGTAGCTCCATAAACAAAGAGAGGACATTGTACAATTTTCTGTAAAAAAATTTTTTGGAATACCACTGAATATTGTTTAGCATAAAATTGTTTTGGTACATGCATTAGTAAAAACTCTCACGGAGTGTTCTATATTTATTTGCCTATCTATACCTGTGAACTCTCTATCTTAACCTAGCCTCTCACCTGGTCTGAGGCCCCCTCGGCTGCTCAAAGGAATGGGCCCCGGAGGAGCAGAACTATGGCCAACAGCAGGGCGGGGCCACAAAAGGAGATGGGGCGCGGCAGTACCAGAAAAGAAAAGGTCATAGTGGTTTCGGTACTGCTGTGAGAGAGTAAGTTCAGCCTTCTGAACGCTCGGACCCTTCCCCTGGAAGCATTCACACAGCATCTCTGAATCTCCAAAGAAATCAAGGGTGATGATTGAACATCTGAGATTTTCAGCTCTTTAAATTTAGCATCACGTGAGAAAAGTCTGGAATGGCAGAATTACAGAGATTGAATTGAGAATTGTGTGTTGGTTAAGAGGAATGACATCACTTGCTTTGATGAAAACAAAGCATATGAGAGAGCATGATGGACAATGTGGAAAGATTGGTTGAAAAAGTGCAAACAAAGGCCTAAATATTGCATTCCATTTCTCTCCTAGTCTGGTGTAGAACTATTGACTGCTTTAGAGAGGAAAGACCTCGTCTCTGAGAATAACCTACACTTGTTGGAAGTGCTGTGCACCGAAGTAACACCAAACTTTCTGAAGAAAATCAACAAATACAAACTGAAAAGAGGTGTGCGTAACTTTGAGAAGACCCATGTGCCATCAAACTCAGTGAAACAAACGTATCTAACATTGCTTACTGTGAACAGAAGATACCGAAATGGGTGTTTGAGAGGGAACTTGGCTGGAACTTTCAGTTGGCTTACGAGTAGGGTGGCCAGACCGTCCCGGTCTCCCGGGACTTTCCCGGTTCTGGCCACCAATTCCCGGCTCCCGGGCTGCCTATACCGGGACCATTAGAAGTCCCGGTATGGCCAGCGGGGAGCTGGCGGGCCACGCGCGCGAGCCGGGAAGGCGGGGAGTGAGGCAGCCAGCGTCCCTGTGCGTGCGCACGGCGGTGTGCGCACGCGCAGGGACGCTGGCTCCCTCACTCGCCGCCTTCCCCGCCCGCGCGCGGGGTCCGGCGGCGGTGGTGGAGGCCGCGGAGAGGCCGCCGCTGGTCCCTGGAGGCCCTCCAGAGGCCCGCGGAGAGGCCGCCGCTGGTCCCTGGAGGCCCTCCAGAGGCCCGCAGAGAGGCCGCCGCTGGTCCCTGGAGGCCCTCCGGAGGCCGCGGAGAGGCGGCCGCTGGTCCCTGGAGGCCCTCCAGAGGCCCGCGGAGGCCGCGGAGAGGCTGCTGCTGGTCCCTGGAGGGCCTCCAGAGGCCCACGGAGGCCACGGAGAGGCCGGTGCTGGTCCCTGGAGGGCCTCCAGAGGCCCGCGGAGGCCGCGGAGAGGCCGGTGCTGGTCCCTGGAGGGTCTCCAGAGGCCCGCGGAGGCCGCGGAGAGGCCGGCGCTGGTCCCTGGAGGCCCTCCGGAGGCCGCGGAGAGGCCGGCGCTGGTCCCTGGAGGCCCTCCAGAGACCAGCGCCGGCCTCTCCGCCGCCTCCCCGGCCTCCCCGGCCTCCGCAGCCGCCGCCAGCCCCGCCAGCAGCACCAGCCGCCCGGAGGAGAGGCCGCCACCACCCTGGAACAAGGTAAGCAGGGGGGGCCGAAAGCGGGGGGGGCGGCTGGCGGGAGGGGGCGGCCGGCCTTCCTTCTTTCCTTCCCTCCCTCCTTCCTCCCTCCCTCCTTCCTTCCTTCCCTCCCTCCCTCTTCCCTTCCTTCCTTTCTTCCTTCCCTCCTTCCCTCCCTCCCTCCTCCCTCCCTTCCCTCCCTCCCTCCCTTCCTTCCTTCCTTCCCTCCCTCCCTTTCTTCCTTCCTTCCCTCCCTTCCCTCCCTCCTCCCTTTCTTCCTTCCCTCCCTCCCTCCCTTCCTTTCTTCCTTCCTTCCTTCCTTTCTGAAGCAGCCTGTCGGTCACTTCCGGGTTCCTGTCCTGCATCTCGACCTGTGTTATTAGTGACAGGCTGCTTCGACGTGCCGCTGCGCCGGCCCCCTGGGTCCCACAACGATGGGACCGATGCCACAGGGACGGGCTCGAAACACTCTATGACCCCTCAAAAGAACAGCAGTCTAGCTCGCTTCCCCTGAGCCCTGCCGCCATAAGCCTCAAGGGGGCTCATTTTGCGGCATCTCCTGGCGGGAGGGTGGCACCCGCATGGGACACATATCAAATGAAAGAGGGGGCGCAGGGCTATCAGAAATAGCCGGCGGAGGGAGTCGGGAGACCACCCCACTGGGGGATCCACACCCCGAAAGTGATGAAGGTGGCGCAGATAGAGCCAACAGCGCAAACAGGACAAAATAAATAGGCTGCATTATGCAGCACAGTTGAGAAAGTGCCTTATCCCATATACTGATGAAGTATATACAGGATTTGAGAACAAAATTGTTTCCGGCGGTGATATTTGGGGGATTTTTGGGGACGTCACTTCATGTTTCCAGCAGTGGCATTTGGGGGAAATGATGTCATTTGGGGGAAGTGATGTCACAGGAAGTGATGTCACTTCCCATTTCCGGCAGGTGACGTGGGGGAAATGATGTCACAGGAAGTGGTGTCACTTCCTGTTTCCGGCGGTGGCATGACATCACCGGAAGTGACGTCACTTCCTGTTTCCCGACTAGTCAAGAGTGTTTTTGCACAATATTTTTGATATTTTTGTATTCCATATATTGTGCTGCCATTGTTCTTTTGCATTGTTTCTCTGCCCAGTGGGCACCCCAAGGGCTAACACTATTTTCCAGTCCTCTATTTTACCCTTACACCCAGCCATGTGAGAAAGGTTAGGCTGAGAAAGTGACTGGCCCAAAATCACTCAGTAAACCTCCATGGATCTGAATCTAGCTCTTGTAGTTTTCACACTGGCTCTCACCAGTGTTCCCTCTAAGCTGTGGAGTCTTGTGAGCAAAAATTCTGCTTCTGAGCTACTGGCATTAAAGTTGTGAGTGAGTGATTAGCTGCTACTGCATAAATTAGTTTGCTCTGGGGCCATCCTTCCTGAGCTAAGACAAAAATGTGTGAGCTGGAGGCTGAAAAACAGTGAACTAGCTCACACTAACTCAGCTTAGAGGGAACACCGGTTCACTCCCCTTCCCTAATGGATAACAAGGGTTAAAGATGTCCTGAATCACTCAATCCCAAGTTTATCTTGATTGTACTCCGGTGCTGTAGCATCTCAGTTGTGTGATGCTTAAGTGTACTTTTCACATATTTAGTAGGGAGTAGTAACATAAGTAACCACTTATTTGGCAGAAGAATATTGTAAATGTTCAGTGGAAGAGTCCCCATCAGCCAATCAGTGGAGCTGAGTCATTTTATGAGAAAGTAGCATCCAGAAACCCTGGGCTTATTGAAATGGCGTACTGGTTCTAAGCCACAAGAACAAATGACTCTGCTCACATCATATCCAGTTGTCACTGCTTTCCTCATCCCAGTATGTGCAGCATGGCTAGGATAATGGATCTTTGAATAACAAGTCTTCTTAAAATAGCTATAGGATGATTGTTAGGAGCCCAGATGAGGCTCAGACTTACCACTCTAGTGGCCTAGTTTTATGGTTGGCCACCACAATTCATGACAGATTTCCAATGACAGATGCTTGACAATTGGACATGATGGTGATAGAAAGTGCTGTCAAGTTGGTAGCCAATTTATTGTGACCCCATAGGGTTTTCAAGACAAGAGATGAACAGAGGTGGTTTGGCATTGCCTGCTTCTGTAGAGCAATCCTGGGCTTTTTTGGTGGTCCCCATCCAAGTTCTAACCTGGGCTGATCCTGCTTAGCTTCTGAGATTTGAAGAGATCGGGCTAGCCTGGGCTATCGAGATCAGAGCAAATTGGATTTACAGCTATTTGAAGCTTATAAATCCATAAAGTTTATAAACACAGTCCTGCCTATTCCAGTCAGCAGGTTGTCTCTCTAAGATCCCAAGCCAAATCCTCACTTCCTGGTCTATTTTTTTTAAATCTGAAGTACACCGTGTCCTTAATATTACATTATTAGCATGTACTGATGAAGGGGGACCCCTGAATAATTAATGAATACCTCTATAATAACAATAAATGAAAATATGGTTTTTGTGCCTTCAGAAGAGAATGTCTGATGCAATATTTGAAGCAGCTGTAACTGTTAAAACCAGACAGGCTAAGGGTGGAATCCCAGGTTGTAAAATAGATAACAGACAGGGCCCCCGCAGAGAAGGAGCTTCTTGCTGATAACACAGAGGGACAGAGCAGTGGAAAACTACAAGAAATTACTGGAAGGAAAGCAGGAGATGGGGCATTTGAATAGATAAGGTTGGTGGGCTTGTCTGCTTGTTTTGAGTTGTGAATAAAAATGGTCAGAAGGCTGATGATTTTAACTTAGTCATTTTGGGCTTATGCCGACAAGTTCTGCTTTGATGTCAAAGTAAAATACCTCGTTTCAAACCAAGCAATGTGTGGGGCTTCGTTATTTTCCTGCTACACTCTGCCACTGAGCAATGGCCTCTTCTAGCTTAGGGTAACAATTTTTGAGACTGAATTCCAACCAAGCAGAAGTTTTTGTAGGCACCAATCTACTTCTTCAGGTACTGGAAATAGATACCTTTACACTAGTAGATACTGCACCTGAGATCCTGGTGTAGGCTGCTAAATTCCCTTGAGGAGTGGACCATTTGCAGATTTCTCTGCTTCATCCCTTTTGCTAACTTCTTGAGCACTTGTATCCCACCCTATTAGGATTACTATATAGTTTGTTTCTTTTTAGGCAAAAGAGAGCTTGAATCCTAATTTTTTGAAATTTCTGTCCTAAGTTTTTTTGTCAGTTCAAGAAAGCAAAGAATTCACACCCTCTTCAGTTCAAAAACCATATGCAGAACTGGTTGCTGCTCTCCAGGTAAGTTGTGGAGAAAGCATAGTCTTCTGTTGTCTTACTTGGACAGAGTAGATTATGTCCTTTTAGCATTTGACATAGAAGAAGCAGATATTATTGGGTGTGGCAGCTGGGGGCAGGGGAGAGAAGGCTCTGAAGCCATAGCCTTCTTGACTGAAGAACATCCAATCCCCACTCTGGCATGTGCTATGGATTGTTTATGTCCCAGCTGCCCACAATCCAATAAAAAGGGGGACATGAACTTTAAAGATTGGGAGTGTGTAAGTAATGTGCACCCTAAAGGTATCTTGGAAACCTTACTAGAATAAGGTTGTATTTATATGTGAGGTAAATAGTGACCCCTGATTCTTGAGATGTTTGACTTGACAGACAAGACACAGGTAGAGATGAATGGCAAAAGTTTATTTAACAGGAAATCAAGTATGTGAGAAGATAACTATGATGTGTGGAGAACTTAAAGCTGGTTTTCAAATGAAGTAAAGGACTCTTGAGGGGAGATTTGATTCTCCTTTCTCTGGACAGGTTACCTTAGCAGGTTCAAGGGTGCGCTTTTCTCTCACAGAGCACATTCCCACAGAACCTACCTACATTAACCAGTCAGGAATGATGGGCCCTTAACAGGATGTTTGTTTGTCACACTAAAATAAGCTTTCTTCCCTAACTAAAAAGCCAAATAAAAGACTGACTCAGCTGACACGCCTTTACAGACCCACCAAATCCATGTCCAAAACCAGGTGTTTTTCTTCACCCTTTTAAAGCTGAGGCTGGCTTCTCCCACCTCCTGTGGAGTTTTATGGGCTTTGATTGGCTGACAATCACTTGGATCTCCATGAAGACAATTGCCACAAAGGTTTTGTGGACACTCCTGTAATTGTTTTGGCTTAGAATAGTTTTCTTCTCAGATCCAGAGCTCAGTTTCAACTGTATCCTGCAATATGGGTCCCCCATCTCTTTCCTCTTCTCCATATTATTCCCTTTCTGTCTGGGTATATATAAACTGAAAACACATATTGTTTTTTATACTGCCTTTAGCCTGAGAATTGTATTTTGCTGCAATAACTTAGAAATCTTTTAAGATTTCTAGCCCTCTTCCTTCTTCACAGAATATCCAAACTGAGAATGATCTTTCTGTATTAAAATAACACCTGTCTGTTACATGTTTTTAAATCTGTAGCTGAACCATTCCATAGTTTTAGTCTGCATAAAAGATACTAAGCCATTTGTGCAAAAATTGTGGTCTCTGGTACCAACCTTGAAAATCCTTAGCAGTGGACATGCTGAATTTAAGAAGATTTTCCTGTGTATGTATCTTAATTTTTAGGTATATATGTAATTTTTAATTAATTTATTTTTTTTGCCTTCAGGACTTAGGTGACCTCTTGGACTCCAAAATGACAACAGACTTTCAAAGGTTGTGTGGCAGGCAGCTTGTCTCTGAGTCAAGATCCTGGTTTTGCTGTGTGGTTCCAGACGGGTTATACAACTAGATGGCTCCATAGAAGGATGGTCAAAAATTCAAACATAAATAAATAAATAATACTAACCCTGGTTAACCTTGCTTAGCTTCTGAAATCTGATGAGTTTGGGTTAACTTGGGCTATCCCCATGTACATCAATAAAAGTCGCTGAACAATAAAATGTGTTTTTTTTTCTTGAGTGAAATTTGTACATGACTGTCACAGAACAGGCCTGATTTGACTGACAGACGCTGTTCTGCCTGGCCCTCCTATTCCTGGAGGCTGCTATTCCACTTCCTGCCACAACTTGCTCAGTTTAGAAGTCCTGAATGAGAGGGAAAGGACTTTCAATCCCCCTTTCCAGTTTTGAGGCCCAATCTCAAGTTCTGCTACCCAGCACCTGGTTACCACATAGGGTTGCCAGGCCCAATTCAAGAATTCTGGGGACTTTGGGGGTGGAGCCAGGAGACATAGGTGTGAAGCAAGGAGCAAGGTTGTAACAAGTATTATTGAACTCCAAAGGTAGCCATCACATTTAAAGGGACTGCACACCTTCTAAATGCCTTCCTTCCGTTGGAAATAATGGATAGCGGCACCTTCTTTGGGGGCTGAAAGAATTGAACCTCCTGATCCAATCTTTTTGAAACTTAGAAAGTCTTTTGAGGAGAGGCATCAGATGCTATGCTGAAAATTTGGTGCCTCTATCCCAAAAAAAGCCCCCTCAAAGTCCCAGATAAATTCTCCATTATACCCTATGGCAGGGGTGGCCAACGGTAGCTCTCCAGATGTTTTTTGCCTACAACTCCCATCAGCCCCAGCCATTGGCCATGCTGGCTGGGGCTGATGGGAGTTGTAGGGAAAAAAACATCTGGAGAGCTACTGTTGGCCACCCCTGCCCTATGGGAATCGGTCTCCATAGGGAATAATTGAGTGCCCAGCTGACATTTCCCCCCCACCCCCGCTTTCTGATGACCCTGAAGTGGGGGATCCCCTGCTTCTCCTGGAGATTGGCAACCCTATTACCACAGGGACCAAATTCCTTCAGGGAGCCCCTGGAGGATTAGCAATGGGTGCCTTGACTGCTTGCTTTTCCCCTTCCTGGGACTTCCCTCTTAAAGTAGGGTGGCCTGAGGTGGTTGGGGAAACACTAACAACTTCAAAGAGTAAAACATTTATTAAAAAGAGAAAAAAGGTTACAAGCATACTTATAGGATGAAGAGCCCCGTGGCGCAGAGTGGTAAAGCTGGAGTACTGCAGTCTGAACTCTCTACTCACGACCTGAGTTCGATCCCGGCAGAAGCTGGGTTCAGGTAGCCGGCTCAGGTTGACTCAGCCTTTCATCTTTCCAAGGTCAGTAAAATGAGTACCCAGCTTGCTGGGGGGAAAGTGTAGACGACTGGGGAAGGCAATGGCAAACCACCCCGAAAAAAAGTCTCTCATGAAAACGTGAAAGCAACATCACCCCAGAGTCAGAAACGACTGGTGCTTGCACAGTGGACTACCTTTACCTTTTTTATACTTATAGGATAGCACCAGATCAGCAAAAGAAATTGAGAATAAAACACAATCCTCCTTTCCCCTCCTCTAATACATACTCCAGCTAGATGTTGCAACCAGAGCATGCACAATAAATCTTAGAAAGTTGCAAGGTTTGTCTGTAGTCCACATCACCTGAGAGATCTGCAGCTTCCTGATGGACCACATGGTTACCTGCCTCTCTAGCAAATGACTCCTGCATCTTTGATTAAGAAGGGGAGGGAAAAGAGGGAGAGCAGAAAGCCGCAAGCTGTATGCTGACTCCCTTCCACAGGAGACAAACAGCCCCTTTTAAAAAGTGAGTTCCAGCTCCCTGTGTGTGTGTGTGTGTGTGTGGAGACACTTAATCACAGTGACGTTCCTAAATGTTCTTCCTTCCTTCATGTGAGCAGGCCTCAGATTCAGTGGGAGCTCACAGGAGCACAGCTCCTGCTCCTTTCTGAGAGTTCCACCTCCTTGTCCATTGAATAGTATGTGCAGCTGCATAACAATCCCTGGATGAGCTCCAACACCTATTTTTCTACAAAATGACTGCTGGACATGAGACAACTGAGAAAGCATTAATGTCACCGTGAATCCACAGAATAGAACAAATCGGAAGTAAGGCTGTTGATTCATCCCACACTCACAAGGTTATTCCCTTTCCTGCTGGAGACCTTGAAAGCAAACCCAGGCAGTGCCCTGCACTGTTCAACACAGAGAACTGAAGAAAAATCATAGCTTCTTTTATGCTTAATGAGCCATTTCTGTAGTTTTAACCTTCGCCTGTAGTTTAATCCCAGGGCAAAGAAGCCCAAAGCAAAATATATACTGAAGCCTGAAGCAGTGCACGGAAGTGTTGTATTCAGGAGCCAGTAAGCACGGTGTTCCTGTTTTGGTTGTCTAGGAGAGAGCAGCAGATAAAAATAGAATGCTTGAAAGGGAAAATATTATATGGGCTCAAGCCGATAAACCATGCCGCTTTGCTAGTTAAGCAGCGCCCTGAAGCTATCAGAAAGCCAGGTGAAATTGTGTCACAGAAGCGGAGCTGCCCTTTTATGAGAAAACTTTTCCAGGGTCTGGTTTGGGGGCTAACTTGCATGAGACTCCCCAATTAACTGGGGCACGTCAGGCATATTCTTATTCACAGCTGTGCTTCAAAGGGCAGATGGTGAAATGAAGGTAGATGCTTTTTAGCCATTCCCAGCACATGAGATGGGGAGAAGAAAACCTGAAGAATTCTGCTTTGCTGTTGGGAGATTAAAAAAAAAAAAGTTGAAGTAATGTTCACACCACTTTACCACTCTTTTGGGCCATAGAGGTTAACAACTCCCCATGGTGGATTATACCCCGACTGATAAGAACCCATTATGGCCACAGATAACTTGTTTCTTTTAAAATCTGGTCCACAGATGATTTAATTCTGGTTACCAACAGGAAAATCTTTCAGTTGCTGAGGCTGATTCCCAGATATTTACTGTCTAAAGTTGAACTGTCCCTCACTTAGATGAAGTTTCTCTTTCCTGACCTCTGAGAGATCAATTCTCCTTGGGCGAGTCGCTGAAGACAAAGTTATACATATACATCCATACCAATTCATTTGGTCCAATTAAAGAATTACTGAAGTCAATTCATTAGTCAATTTGCCACATATCCTCCATAGCACCTTTTTTGAACAGAGGAAGACAAAGTGTACTTCTTTCAAACCTGGGTTAGGGGCCATTTTGTGCTGAGATTTTGAATGTGTGTCGTAGTTCAAAGGGGACCCCTCTGACAACACTGCTGGCTAGCTGCACACACGAAAGGACACACTTCGGTTCTGTGAAACAGAAAGTCAAAGTCTCAGTATGGCTGTAATCTCCAGGTGGCACCTGGCAATCTCCCGCTATTCCGATTGATCTCTAGATGACCAAGATCAGTTCCTCTGGAGAAAATAGCCTGTTCGGCCATTATATTCTGCTGAGGCCCCTCCCGATGCCCTGCCGTCCCTAGGCTCCCACCCAAATCTCCTGGTATTTCCAAACCCGGAGCTCGCAACTGTACTTATCAGGTACTGGAAACAAAGGCTGGTTACCGAGCACAGCCAATATTTGAGAGCCCTTTGGCTGGTCTCGGGGCTTAACTGAAGGCCTTTTATTCTCAGTGAAACAAAAATCCTGCTGAATTAAGCGTTTTTAAATCTAATTTTCTTTCAGAGTAAGAATTTTAGCACTTTTCCCATGCTGAAATCGGCAGGGAGATAAGCATTTCCTGGAGGCAAAATTCAGCTGAAGTATGGCGAGTCATAATTTGCTTTTATATCTAACATGTGAAGTCTGAGTAGGGCAAATACATAACGCCTGTTGCATCAGACACTGGATTCGCTGTGGCGCCCTACTGAGTGTACATGCGGCAATTTGTGTCAGTTTTAGGGTTGCCAAGTCCAATTAAAGAAAAATCTGGGGACTTTGGGGGCGGAGCCAGGAGACTTTGGGGGTGGAGCCAGGAGACTTTGGGGGTGGAGCCAGGAACAAGGATGTGACAAGCATAATTGAACTCCAAGGGAGTTCTGGCCATCACATATAAAGGGACAGCACGCCTTTTTAAATGCCTTTCTTCCATAGGAAATAATTAAGGATAGGGGCACCATCTTTTGGGGCTAATAGAATTGGACCCTCTGGTCCAATCATTTTGAACCTTGGGGGGTATTTTGGGGAGAGGCACTAGATGCTATACTAAAAATCTGGTGCCTCTACCTCAAAAAATAGCCCCCCCAGAGCCCCCAATGCCCACGGATCAATTCCCTATTATTCCCTATGGGAATCATTCACCATAGAGAATAATAGAGTGCCTAGTAGACATTTCCCCCCCCCACGCTTTCTAAAGGGGGGGGGGGAGGGCCTCCATACCAGGGAATCCCCCCTCCCTCTCTCTCACACACACACAAACACTTACCGTACTTGGTCTTCTTCCAGCAGAATGTGCTTGTTGGGAAAAGGAAAGCAAGGCAGCACAGGAAAAGAAAGGGAGAGGCCGTTCTCCATGGAAACTGTTACTTTTGACTGTGGGAGGGGTGGCCCAGGAGAGCCCAGATGACCAAGGCTAGAGATCCTTCCCAATTAGGCCTCGCTTGCCCAGGGCTCTCTATTCTTGCGTCAGGTTGCTTTTGGCTGGGGGTGGGGGTGGGGCGGCAGATGGTAATGAGTTATGCTAATGAGCTCCACCACCTACTTTTCTACAAAATGACCCCTGGTTGAACACATGAATAACTATACTACGCTGGCTCCTCCTTAGACCCTGCCATTCTCATCAAAAGACGGATAGTGTACATCAACGTAATTATATGTCTAAGTACCCTTAATCCTTCTTAGCAGACTTCACAGAAGTGGCTTTGATCCAGGTCGGCATATTCCTCCACTGAGTGACTAATAAATACAAAATTGTACTTCACATGACAGCTTATCAGCTCTTTTTCAGACTTTTTAGTGGTACATCTAAAGGAATTAGCATCTTGAACTATGTGCCTGTCCTGGCAGTTTAATTTAAGATTGGAATCATTACCATAGCAGGAAAGAAGGTAAACTTTAATCAGACATAGATTCAGAGGAGTTAGCCGTGCTAGTCTGTCGCTGCAAAAATAAGAGAGTCCAATAGCACCTTTCACACATATTGCGTGGCTCTTGAAGCCCCCAGCACCCCATTGGCCAGCTAGAAGGCGGCATTTTTCTCTTTAAATCATGTTGCCAACACAGTTCTGACAGCTTGCATCTGATGAAGAGAGCTGTGTTCCTCAAAAGCTTACGCTACAATAAATTTTGTTAGTCTTAAACAGGGGCGGCCAAACTTGCTTAACGTGAGGGCCATATAGAATAAACGTCAGATGTTTGAGAACCGCAAGACATGAAAATCAGATATTTGAGAGCAGGAAGGAGGGAAGGAAGGCAGATGAGGGAGGGAGAGGCAGAAAAAAAGCAACTTTAAATGCATTCTCCAAGCTGCCCAGTGGCTTGGCAACGTGATTTAAATAGAAAAATGCTGCCTTCTAGCCAGCCGATGGAGTGGTGGGGGCTTCAAGAGCCACACAATATGTGTGAAAGAGCCACATGTAGCTCCCAAGCCAGAGTTTGGCCACCCCTGATCTTAAAGGTGCTACTAGACCAGGGGTAGCCGAAGTTGCTTAATGTAAGAGCCACAGAGAATAAACACTGAATGAGAGTCACAAAACATGAACATCAGATGTTTGAGAATCACAAGACAGGAAGGAGAGGTGGAAAGATGATGATGATGATATTGGATTTATATCCCGCCCTCCACTCCAAAGAGTCTCAGAGCGGCTCACAATCTCCTTTACCTTCCTCCCCCACAACAGACCCCCTGTGAGGTGGGTGGGGCTGGAGAGGGCTCTCACAGCAGCTGCCCTTTCAAGGACAACCTCTGCCAGAGCTATGGCTAACCCAAGGCCATTCCAGCAGCTGCAAGTGGAGGAGTGGGGAATCAAACCCAGTTCTCCCAGATAAGAGTCCGCACACTTAACCACTACGCCAAATTGGAAAGAAAGCAAATAGATGGGGGGATGGAGGGAGAGGTGGAAAGAAAGCAACTAACTTTAAATGCATTCTCCAAGACACTGGCTGGCTTGGCTTGGAGGAGTGATTTAAAGAGACAAATGCTTCTCCAATGCTTCAAGAGCCACACAATGTGTGTGAAAGAGCCACATGTGGCTCCTGAATCACAGTTTGGCCACCCCGGCACTAGACTCTTTAGTATTTAATGAGAGCTGTCAGAGTATTGTGCAACCTGGCTGAACATTCATGATAGGTCAATTACCAGGTACCAAATATTTCATCCTTTGCCAAGCGCACAGAACTCATTTGTTTACCCAAGTAATGGCCTTCACGTTCTTTGGGGACAGAAAAGCAGGGAGACAGTCAAAAACTGCTTTCCACTAAAAAGCAAGTCCAACTTCCTTAAAAGATAAAAGACATTTGGATTTTGCCCAGATCAAAATTGGAGAGGTGAGGCAGAGAAGAGGCCCACCAGACTGAAAAACTTCAGTGAGATGCAAGGACGATTCAGACGTCATACATTCCCTCTCATACTTTTACGGCTATGCGACAGCCCAATACTAGCATGAATTCTGCCAGGCTTCTGTACACGTAGCATTGGATCCAGGCTAGTATTGTCCACCGGCACAAGGGTGACGATCTCGAAGTGCGTGATTTTCTTGCCTTTTGCGGCCACCCGAAATGCTGAGGTGTCCACCCCAGTTAACAGGATTTCAGGGGGTATTTTATGGCTGCCGCAGGATGGCAGAAATAGGAAAATTGCATTCAGGGGTTGGGAGTCTTTGCACCTGAGTGGAATGTTCACTTTGGATCCACACCTTTGAGCCTATGCACCAAGGGATAAAAAAATCTCAAAGTTACAGTGGCCAGGGCCGGCCATAGACAGCCTGGGATCCTAGGCAAGGCTAACATCTGCCCCCCCCCCCCTGGACTGATAACATCACTGAGTCACATGGGGGCGTCCAATTTGGCACCCCCCAAAGGCTGGCGCCCTAGGCAATTGCCTAGTTTGCCTAGTGGGAGGGCCGGCCTTGACAGTGGCCCTCTGGGACTGCCGTATCTTAACCGCCTCTTCTGTTACAACCTCCCGTGGTGCTTGTGTTCCACTTCACATGGATTTCTGGTGATGTCTGGCACAAAGATAGCTCATTTAACTCCGAGAAGGGCTTTTCCGGTTGTGGCCCCAACCTGGTGGAATGCTCTGTCTGAAGATTCCTGTCCTGCGGGACCTGTCTGGGTTCCACAGGGCCTGTAAGATGGAATTTTTCCTCAAGGCGATGCATTAAGATGATCTTACGGGGCCTACTATCAGTTTCTCTGATCATCGTGCCAGAGTGTCAAACTGTTTTACAGAACATCTGTATTTTTATTTATGTGTTATGTTTATGTTGTTCACTGCCCAGAGCCCTGACTGCTGGGGAAGGGGCGAGATAAAAATAGTAAGAAACAAACAAATAAATCTGAAGTACTACCGGGGCAAGGGACTTCGAGGCAGCGCCGCAAGTGGGAGGTCTGTCTTCTAGTTCTTCTCCTGGCCCCAGGTTCAGTAAAAATGCAACAGAAAACCACTGCGCATCAGATATCTCTCTCTCTCTGTTCATCAAAGGCTCTTACTTATTTTATTAGATTTATATCCTGCCCTCCCCGCAAGCTGGCTCAGGGCGGCTAATAGACCATTATGGCCATAAAACAATCATTAACCATTTCTATACACTAAAATACAATATATAACAGGGGTGGCCAAACTGTGGCTCGGGAGCCACATGTGGCTCTTGAAGCCCCCACCTCTCCATCAGCCATCTTGGGGAAGGCATTTCTCTCTTTAAGTTTAAATAACTTCTCCAAGCCAAGTCAGCTGGTGGCTTGGAGAACGCATTTAAGTTAAAGTTGCCTTCTTTCCACCTCTCTCCCCCATCCCTCCCCCCCTCTATTAGTTTTCCTTCCTTCCTGTCTTGTGCCAGCTCACCACACCAGTAACTAGCACGGCTAACTCTCAAATATCTGACATTCACATCTTGCAGCTCTCAAACGTCTGACATTTGTTCTTTGTGGCTCTTATGTTAAGCAAGTCTGGCCACCCCTGATACATAAAATTTTAGATTTAAATTACAACAATAAGTTCTAACGGAACTTCAACCCCTCCTGCCCCTTGATGAACGACAATACAGTAATATTTATGTCTCATAAATGTTTTAATGTGTATCTTGCTGTGCCAGAACATGCCATCTACAATTTACAAGGGGGGGGGGCGGAAGAGGGACATTCCGATCTTCAGTGATGCCCTTCGTCTTTCTTTGGAGGGAAGAATGCGTACTCCACTGCAAGAGAGGCCAAGAAGGCCACAAAGCCCCATTTAAATCCTCTGCTGATGACTCCCATGAAATTGTTCGGCTTGCCAAACTCACCGGAATACCTCCACGCTTCATTGCTAGAGGGGAACCAAAGACAAAAGATGGGTGAGGATTTCAGTCTCTGCAACTTTACCCACTGACAGATGTGCCCAGGCCTCATTTTGGGCAGGAGCTCGTGGGAGCAGAGCTCTGGAACCTCTAAATTTTAGTGTGCTCGCTCTGCTCACAACCTGAGTTCGATCCCCGGCAGAAGTTGGGTTTTCAGGTAGCTGACTCAAGGTTGACTCAGCCTTTCATCCTTCTGAAGTTGGTCAAATGAGTACCCAGCTTGCTGGGGGGAAAGTGTAGATGACTGGGGAAGGCAATGGCAAACCACCCCGTAAAAAGTCTGCTGTGAAAATGTTGTGAAAGCAACGTCACTCCAGAGTCGGAAATGACTGGTGCTTGCACAAGGGACCTTTCCTTTCTCTTTTTTTTTTTACCCCTCCTGCCCAAAATACTTGTTTCTGGGCTCCATTGTTCAACCCCCCTGTGAGAATTTTGCTGAACTTTAAGATCTGACAAACTTTCTAATATTTTCCCCCACAAAAAAAGGGAAAATAACTAAAGCCTATAAAGCAGACAGATGGAAATATTCCTAATACAACTGTGGCCACATAGGAGAAAGTAATTTAAAAAGTATGATGGGAGTAAGGTTTCATTATGACAACTATAATTCAAGAAATATTTTAAGGTAGATATAATTTAGTACACCTTCTGGTAATGTCAGGGGTGTGTGGCATATGCAAATAAGTTGTGCTAATGAGCTCCACCACCTCTTTTTCTATCAAATGACCCCTGTATGTGTTCAAGCCAACATCCTGAAGCTGCATTTCAATCACAGGTGTTTCAAACTGTGTGCTTGGAAGACCACAATATAATGATTAATGCTGCCAACTTTTAGTTCTACCCCTCCTTGAGCTTAATACAATACTATCAGTTTGCATACCTACGCAGTACCACTTGATTACCAACACATATCTTTCCCCCCCTTGGAAAACTGCATCTTTGTTAAAATGCTTGGTTTAGAATTTATGTTAGGTATAATCAGGGCCTTTTTTGTAGAAAAAGCACAGCAGGAACTCATTTGCATATTAGGCCACACCCCTGGCAGCATCATTGTTTCAGACAGGGCTTTTTTGTAGAAAAAGCCCAGCAAGAACTCATTTGCATATTAGGTCACACCCCCTGGCACCAAGCCAGCCAGAACTGTGTTCCTGCTCAAAAAAAGCCCTAGTTATAATCTACCTTTCCCACTGGGAGTCAAGGCATATTATGCAAAGTGAGTCAATGCCAATCAGCAGAATGGGATAATTAGTAAACAATAAAACAGGATTTGGGTTGTAGAACCCACCAAGAAAACCCCAGAGCTGAAGCAAAGTGTAAGAGCTAACATGACACATTAAATGATGCACAGTAGGATCCAACTTGCAGCAAGCTATACACCAGTGGTGTCAAACTCATTTCTTATGAGGGGCAGATCTGACATCAATGAGACCTTGTCAGGCTGGGATATGTGTGTCATAAAATGTAAAGCCAAGTTGTGGATATGTAAAGGACACATAAATAGAATTAAAGATTAAAAAAAAAATCCCTTAAACATGCTTAAAATATTAGCACTCTTGCAATATTTTGTTTATTTAAGAGTTCTGCAGGAAGGACAAGCTAAAAATTGAGTCAATCCATCAGTTTCGGATAACTGACACCTCTTGCTCTGAATTCTTGCATCAAAATTCGGAGACAATGTCTGTGCTGTAGCAATGTTGAGTAAGCTGCTCAGGTGTCGTTCAGGTGTATATCTGTTAAGTTGCAAACCTACTTTTGATTTATTGACAGTCATTGCAGAAATCTCATGGTCGATGCTTTGAGCCTAAGACTGAGGGGAAAACATGAAATGGCTGGGCATTGCCAGCTTTTGTACATAAGCTGATTCATGTGCTGGTCAGCCAATGGAGAAAATAGATGCTTTGCTCTGTAGCTCCTGTGCGATTGAACAAGCCTGGCAAAGCAATCTGTGATGCAGAAAGAAACAAGAGAGAAGGAAGCAGATGATAGTAAACTACTCACGGACCTGATACGAGCCCTCCAGGAGCCTGATATGGCCCTCAGGCTGCATGTTTGATACCCTGCTGTACACAATAGTATAGAACACGGTCCCTGATAATTTCTTCAAGTAACTTTGTGAATCATTTTGTACAGTGCTATCCCTATTGCCTGTATGGAATCCTCTTTAATAGTTCAATTTTGCATAGTTTGTGGAAAGCCAGGAGGGTGGGAGCCTTCCTGACCTCTCAAAGCAGAGCGTTCCGCAAGGTGGGGGGCCACAACCAAGAAGGCACATGTACACACAGTTGTTGATTTTGCCCACTTGCAGAAGGTCCTGATTCATATGCTTCGCAGTGTACATTCTCTTGGATTAACAGGCTGCAGACTGGAGTGCATTAAGTTAAAGGACTGCATCGTAGTCAAGTGTAGTCACTGCTAACTTAAGGGTTACTGTTGTGGTGTGCTGGCACACTGGTTCTTATAACTGCTTAATAAGAAGGAACAGAGCAGCTTAGAAAAAGATTAAAAGACGGAACCGCTGACTTTTTAGAGAGCTATTTCTAATTTGAGCAGATGCTATGTGCAGTGTTCCCACAAAGCTGTGAACGGCTTCTTGTTAAAACAGGAAGCCCCGCTCAACAGCAATCTGGAGCCACGCAGGGTCTTGCACTGCCCATCACCCATTTTAAGGTTAGAGCAGTTATATTCTGCTCAGGAGGTGAACTACTCTGCTCAGTAGCAGGGGGGAGGGGAGTAGGGGAAACATTGAGGTGCCCTTTTGGAAGCCGAGTCCACAACAACAGAGTTGAACGGAGATCCAGTTCGGTGTAGTGGTTAAGTGTGCGGACTCTTATCTGGGAGAACCGGGTTTGATTCCCCACTCCTCCGCTTGCACCTGCTGGCATGGCCTTGGGTCAGCCATAGCTCTCGTGGGAGTTGTCCTTGAAAGGGTAGCTGCTGTGAGAGCCCCCTCAGCCCCACCCACCTCACAGGGTGTCTGTTGTGGGGGAGGAAGGTAAAGGAGATTGTGAGCCGCTCTGAGACTCTTCGGAGTGGAGGGCGGGATATAAATCCAATATCATCTTCTTCTTCTTCTGCTCTTCCCGCATTTTAACGTGAAAATCACACATAAGATCAGCAGGCGTCTTCCTCACACAAAAGAGTAGGGCTTTTCTGCAGCAGGAACTCCTTTGCGTAATAGGCTACAACCTCCTCATCAGGGCTTTTTTGTAGAAAAAGCACAAAAGGAACTCAGTTACATATTAGGCCACATCCCCTGGCATCACCACTGTTTCACACAGGGTCTTTTTTTTTTGCAGGAAAAGCCCAGCAGGGACTTGTTTGCATATTAGGCCACACCCCCTGACACCACCATTGTTTCACACAGGGTCTTTTTTGTAGAAAATGCCCAGAAGGAACACATTTGTGTTTTAGGCCACATCCCCTGATCCCAAGTTGGCCGGAACTGTGTTCCTGCACAAAAAATGCCCTGCCCCTGATGTAGCCAATCCTCCAAGAGCTTACAAGCCTCTTCATACAGGGCCTACTGTAAGCTCTTGAAGGATTGGCTACATCAGGGGTGTGTGGCCTAATATGCAAAGGAGCTCCTGCTACAAAAAAAAGCCCTACAAAGTGGATGGAAATGACATTCAGGTGAGCACAAGACTTTCACCTGTTCTGTGTCGCTGACTCCTTTAAACAGGAAGACAGCTTCGATTTCTGTTTTTAGAAAAGCATGTTTTGTTGTATTACACTTTCCTTGGGACTAGTTCTTGTAAGCTACCCTGGAAATCTGCGTAACTATTTTAACGCAGGCAGCGAACTTTGCTTATTTGGTGATTCACAGAAATGAATGGGTAGGATCCTGAAGGCAGAAAAGTTCCTCTGTATATTTTATGTGTATTTTATGTATATGCTCGTTTATGGCTTGTGGTTTCCAGCAGGAATCCCCAACACTCTGCAATATAAGACCATATAATTTCCCAGAACTGTCTTCTTCCATTGCTGAGTCTCGGGAGCAGTCTTTAAAAGCACAGCTCTTCGTAGGTTTTATTGCCGCCATGGGAACGTTTGTTCAGACTGTCCAAAGTAAAACTCTTAAGGCAGACATTACCACAGTCCTTTCTTGTGGGAGGTCTACGTCGTTCACTCGGTACCCGATGTTCAGACACCGTTAACGTCAGCAATATAACAAGCACAGACACCTGACTAATGGGATTACTAGCAGTGCAGTCTAAAGCAGTGCGTCTGAAGAAGTGAGCAGTGACTCAGGAAAGCTCATTCATGGCTACACATTTTGTTAGTCTTTCAGGTGCTCCTGGAATCTTGATCTTTTTTCCATTGCTACGGACAGACTAACATGGCTACCCAGGTGTGGAATTGTACAAGGAGCTCCTTTGCATATTAGGCCACACACCCCTGATGTAGTCAATCCTCCAAGAGCTTACAAGACTCCTCTTTGTAAGCTCTTGGAGGATTGGCTACATCAGGGGTGTGTGGCCTAATATGCAAAGGAACTCCTGCTAGAATCCTACCCCTGTGGCTACCTATCTTGACCTTTCTAAGCCTGTTGACTGCAATGGACATAAAAGGGTGGGACTTCATATAGGAGCCCACTGTTAAGTTGGTGGTGGTGGAAAGCCATAGCTAATTTATGGCAGTAAGGCCGGGATGGCCAAACTGTGGCTTGGGAACCACACGTGGCTCTTCCACACATATTGCGTGGCTCTTTCACACATATCGTGCAGGCTCTTGAAGCCCCCATTGCCTGGCAGCTTGGAGAAGGCATTTAAAATTAAAGTCGCTTTCTTTCCACCTCTCCCCCTCCCCCATCTATTTTCCTTCCTCCCTCCCTCCCATGATCATGTCTTACAGCTCTCAAACATCTGGCATTTATTCTATGTGGCTAGGGTTCTTTTTGAGCAAGAACGCACAGAAATGCAGCTCTGGCTGGCAGTGTCAGGGGGTGTGGCCTAATATACAAATGAGTTCCCACTGGGCTTTCTCTACAAAAGCCCTATGTGAAACCATGGCGAGGTCTGGGGGGTGCAGCCTAATATGCAAATGAGTTCCAATTGGGCCGTTTCTAACAAAAGTCCTGTATGTGGCACTTAATGTTAAGCAAGTTTGGCCGTCCCTGCCTTAGAGTTTTCAAGGCTAGAGATGAACAGAGATGGTTTGTCCCTGCGTGGCATCCTTAAACTTCCTTGGTGGTTTCCTATCCAAATGCTAACCAGGTCTGACCCTGCTTAGCTTCTGAGATCTGGCGAGATTGGGCTAGCCTGGGCTTTCCAAGTCAGGGCGGTATTATATCACTGCTGATAAATCAAGTCTGTGGCTAATGGAAATCTGCGTTACGCTTCTATATATGCCAGATATTGCATTTTTGCTGATGAAAAATGTTGTCAGAGTCATGGTTCTGTTAGGAGACGACCAGCTGGAGCTCAGCCACCTTCCCGGTTCCCCATTTCGACTAATCAATGAACAAATTCTATAGCGGAGGACGGGCCGCCACCGTGCAATAGAAGCCATCGTTCTTAGCTAAAGAACTTTGGGGCCGTAAAACCGGCAGCTCCCCCTTGGATCCAGTTTATCTGATGAGACACATGAATAAGTTATATTTGGGAGCCAGACTGCTTAGGCGCTCTAGCAGGGAAATATACCGCTAGGTGCTCGAGACCTCGGAGGACGAAACGACGTCAGTGAGCCGTTTGACAGGGCAGATTGTTCCCCACTGTAGCCATGCAAGAGATAAGGCTTGGCATAAAAAGCAGCACTCTTTGTTGCCTGCTCTGGGCAGAGCTAGGCAACCTGCTTTGCAGGGCTTTCTGAAAACAACACTTTGTAATTCAGTAGTGGGTGTGTGTGTCCCAATGTGGTATCTGTGGGCACCGTGGTGCCTATGGACATATTTCCTGGTGCCTGCCGACAATGCTTCCTCTAAGCTGTGGAGTCTTGTGAGCAAAAATTCTGCTTCATGAGCTACTGCCGTTAAAGTTGGGAGCTGCTGCTCTTACCGAAGCCATGGATCCCTGAGACCTCGCTTGGCCAGCCTGTCCTGCACGTCCTGTAGGGGAGTCCCTTCTATCTTCCACTGCCTGTAGTCTGGAAGCTCCATTTTGCCATGCTCGTGGCCATGCCCCATGCTCCTAGGAAAGACAGGCAGCATTAAGGACAGGGAAAACAGGCAGCATTAAGGACAGGAAAGACAGGCAGTATTCACAATATGGTTTGCTGACATACAACAGACAGCTTTATAAAATAAATGGGAAAGGCAGAAAACACCTCCCCTTTGCCACATCCTTGGCATGCTAGGCGTTCAAGGGACTGCGATTGCTCATGGAAGTTCCTAAAGCAACTCACACGCTTTTCAACAGCGTTTCAGGAGAACTGCCAATATTTTACTAAACATTTTCAAGACAATGAAAAGAAAATCTTTGTTTGTTGCACTGCCCTGTGGTTGCACCAGCTCCAGAAAGTCTGAAGCTCAATATCGCTTCTCATGGAACAAAAAGTACTCAATTTCCAGAGAGAACAGACTCACGGCGAGTTCCAATAATTTCTTTCTTTTTGCAAATCGTGCTGGAAAGATTCCCTTTTGGCAGCTGTCCTCCCCCTTCGTCAATAGCACCTAGCTCTGTGGCAAAGTGCCTTCCTTGAAAGTATTCCCACCCTCAATTTTAATCTCAGTGGCACCAAACAGCAGGCTGGTGCCGAGGGAGGAGCTGAAGAGAAACACATTTATACTCAGGGGCCAGAACCAGGCCCGTAGGTAACCAGGGGCTGCCAGGACCTGGTTCTGGCCCCCTGACAGTTTTGGGGGCCTAACCCCTGGACTGCCCCTCTCCCTCCTGCATGATTTAAATTGTAAGGGAGGGGCACCCAGGAGCACCCACTGTCCCTCTCATGCCATTTAAGGGGTCCACAAATCAGCTGATCGGTAGGGTCCAAATCATGCAGGAGGGGTGGCAGGAGCAGTCTCCAGCCTCATGCAAGATTTAAATGGGCCCCCTTCCCCCCGTGGTCCCCCCCAGCCCCCTCCCCCCGTGGTCCCTCCCAGCCCCCTCCCCCCGTGGTCCCTAGCTACAGGGCAGGCCAGAACTCTTGCGCAGTGTGGTGGAATCTTAGGGGAAGAGCCGCACACCCAACAAAGCCAGGTAAAAAATTAGCTTCAGGAGTTGCATGTGGACAGGGGGAGCTGCTCCTCCTCAGAACTGCACATCTATCACACAGCTGTGTGCCACACAAGCACTCCAAACTGCAGCAACAGCAAGTGGGAACAAATTAATGCTCCCAGCTGTAAAAAGCTACATTTGAGGAAGAGGAGTTTGTTTTTATACCCTGCTTGTAACTACCTGAAGGAGTCTCAAAGTGGCTTACAATCGCCTTGCCTTCTCCCCACAACAGACGCCCTGTGTGGGTGCCAAAAAAGATGGTGGAGCAGGGGTGTGGTCTGGGGGCTGTGGTCTGGGGGCCGAATCAGGCCCCTCGAGGGTTCCTATCAGGCCCCTTAGCAACTGGCTGTCATCCACTTCCTTCTTCCTATATCTTGCTTCCTTCTGCATCACAGCTTGCTTTGTCAGGCTTGCTCAATCGCACAGGTGTTACAGAGCAAAACCTCTATTTTCTCCATTGGCTGAGGGAGGAAAGGGGGAGGCAGAGCTTGCTTTGCCAGGCTCTCTCAATCCAACAGCAGAGCTGCCGAGCCAAGCCTCTCTTCCTTCTCTCTTCCTCCCCATTCTGGCCCCTGGGGTAAGGAAGGAAAGAGCCAGAGCTTCCTTTGCCCAGTTCCCTGGATCCCATGGGAGAAATACAAAGAAAGCACCTTTAAGACCAATGAGTGCTAATGTTTTAAGCATGTTTTATTTTAAATTTTTTGGTTTTTAAAATTATATAATTGTGTTTGTCTGTGTCATTTATAAAGCTTATATCTCTGCTACCTAATCTTAAATTGGTACACACATGGCCCAGACTGACATTGCCTAGCCCCACCCAATATGGCCCAGCTCAACAAGGTCTCATTTATGTCACATCCGGCCCTCATAACAAATAAGTTTGACATCCCTGTGTTGGAGGCTATCATAGCACCTACTGGCGCCATGTTGGGGACCCCGACGCTAGAGCCAAAACCAGAGTCCAGGGAAATGGCTTCTGTATTACTTTGCCTCCATAAAACAGGAGCCACTGAGAATTAATCCTGTTACTATATCTGCATAGTCTTGCCTTGTCTATAGAGGAAACTGGGGAGGGTGATGCTTGCCAGAAGCAGAAAGAGAGCTCATGGAAATGCCTCCTGTCTCTTGAAACCAATTTTCAGACCAAGGAGGGAAGAAAGCCACCATTTCCCAGAGACGTGAATCTATTCAGCAGCGCCACTTGGCAAATCAGCCGCATTTCCATGTTTTATTAGTCACAATTAATTTTGTCTTTACAGGACCCGAATCCGAGCAAAGAGGCTGCTGTGCGAGATCATGAAAACAAACTGGCTGAGAACAAGATGTACTGACTCGCATTAGTCATCCTCCACATCCGTGCATAAAAGAAATGATAAAAAAAAGAGGGCCTACGGACTTGAGCATCTCCACTCGTTTGACTCGGCAGCAGAGAGAAGCGCTCAGGAAGGCCTCTGACAGACAGGGCCCCAGGAACCATGAAAGATCTCATAATCTTAGGCAGGTCATGAGAAGAAGGGCAAGGAGGGTTGCACCAGTGCTTAGTTCTTGCGGCCCTTTCTTACACCGCCAGGGAATGCTGTTCACCACTTTGCAGTCAGGTAGTAATTTTTCTCTAGGCCAGTTTGGCTAGTGATCCTGGAGGGTTTTGGGGTTTTTTGCCATATTCTGGACATGGAAGAGAGGGGTCACGGGGAGATATTTGTGAGTTTCCTGCATTGTGTAGGGCAGGGGTGTCAAACATACAGAGGCCCAGGGGCCAAATCAGGCTCCCAGAGTGCTCCTATCAGCCCTCCGAGCAACTGGCTGTCATCTGCTTCCTTCTCCCTCTCTCTTGCTCCCTTCTGCATCACAACTTGCTTTGCTGAGCTTGCGCAATCACACAGGAGTTAAACAGCAAAGCCTCTATTTTCTCTATTGGCTGAGGCTCCTCCCTTGGGAAGGAAGGACAGGTTGCTTCAAAGGGAGCTCTGGCTCTTTCCTTCCTTCCCCAGGGGACCAGGAGGGGGAGGAGCCTCAGCCAATAGAAGGAAGAGAGGCTTGGCTCAGTAGCTCTGCTGTGGAACTGAGACAGCCTGGATTGCATGGGAGAAATACAAAGAAAGTAGCTTTAAGACCGACAAGAGCTAATGTTTTAAGCATGTTTTACTTTAGGTTTTTAAAAAAATATTTGTATTTGCCTGTGTCCTTTAAAAGTTAATATCTGTGCTACCTGGCATTGCATTTTATGACATATGGCCTGGCCCTGCAAGGTCTCATTTATGTCAGATCTGGCCCCCATAACAAATGAGTTCAACACCCCTGGCAGGGGGTTGGACTAGATGTCCCTGGAGGTCCCTTCCAACTCTGTGATTCTAAGCAAGCCATACTAAAGTCTGCCTGTTCTTCTGACAGGTCAGAATCTGCATTTGCAAAAGGGACTGTAATGAGTTGCAGATGGGCTGCTCAGCATTTAGAAGACTGACAAGCTCTCTAATGTTGTGTAAGTGTTTTCTGTAGTTGAAGATGGGATGACATTCTACGCTGTTGTACAACAGAAGAAGCAAACGTTTCCCCCCTGCTGTCATTTCCCCCAGCAGGAGTCCAGGACACACTGAGCTACCCATGTAAGAGACTACAAGAACAGAATGATGTTCTCTGATCGGTGCTCACAATAGGTACAAACGTAACTTCTTGTTCTCTGGTCTCCTTTATCACCAAGCGACGGGTTGTGTAAATACCTTGGAGGAAGGCTGGAAAACTAGAGCCACAGCGATCGTACTCTGACCTTCGGAAGAGATCTCCACATGTACTTTGCCGTGAACAACAAACTGGCAAACCTGGGTTATGCTTTCCTGACAAACCAGAATCAGAAATTTGGTTCTTACTGTGGTTTATAATCCCCGTTTTGGGAGAAAGCACTAACTAGAGCAGGGGTGGCCAAACTTGCGTAATGTTGGAGCCACATAGAATGAATGTCAGATGTTTGAGAGCCACAAGACAAGGAAGGAGGGAGGGAGGGAGGGGAGGGAGGGAAGGAAGGAGGGAAGGAGGGAGGGAAGGAAGGAAGGAAGGAAGGAAGGGAGGGAGGGAGGGAGGGAGGGAAGGAAGAAAGGAAGGAAGGAAAGGAAGGAAGGAAGGAAGACACAGGGAGAGGTGTAAAGAAAGCAACTTTAAATGCATTCTCCAATGCACTTGGATTTAAAGTGATTTAAAGAGAAAGTGCCTTCTCCAGGATGGCCGACTGAGCAGTGGGGGCTTTGAAAGCCACACAATCCTTGTGAAAGAGCCACGTGTGGCTCCTGAGCCACAGTTTGGCCACCCCTGAACTAGAGCTTGTTGACTGGGTTGCTGCACTGAACTATGTCTTGCCTTAAAAGGAGGAAACGCAAGTGCTCACAGCATGCTTCAAAATTATAGCTCAAAGACTTAAACCAGGGCTTCTTATTGTAGAAAAAGCCCAGCAGGAACTCATTTGCATATTAGGCCACACCCTCTGACACCAAGCCAGCTGGAACTGTGTTCCTGTGTGTTCCTACTTAAAAAAAAAAAAGCCCTGACTAAAACAATTCAAGAAGCACAGAAAAAACATTAAAAGGTCATATTTATCCGTGTTGCTCATATATTTTTTCAAATATTAGACAAATACCATGAGGATAAATGAGCAAATTAATATTGACTTTGGTAGCTAATGAACTATTATGTTCATTGATCAGTCATTAGTGTCAAACTCAGGGGTACCAATTCAGTTGCTTCAGTTGCCAGAAGCAACTGTACCAATCCAGAAAGGCAGTTCTTGTGCTAACTCAACAAACTTTTGCTTCACAGATTTGGGTATTTCCAAAAGCTATTGTGAACTCTTACATAGAATGCTTTTCTGCACATCCTGGATATCTGAACCTGCCACATAGATTACATTATTAAAAGCAGGACTTTTTTTGTAGCAGGAACTCCTTTGCCTATTAGGGCACACACACCTGATGTAGCCAATCCTATAAGAGTTTACAGTAGGCTCTGTAAGAAGAGCCCTGTAAGCACTTGGGGGATTGGCTACATAAGAGGGATGTGGCCTAAAAGGCAAAGGAGTTCCTGCTACAAAAAAAGCCCTGATTAAAAGTATCCTAGGGCAACCTCAGAGGGGGTCATAGAGAGCCAGTTTGGGGTTGCGGTTAAGAGCAGCGAATTCTAATGTGGAGAACCGGGTTTGATTCCCCGCTCCTCCACTTGAAGCCATCTGGGTGACCTTGAATCAGTTACAGTTCTCTCAGCCCAAAAAATAAATCTAGCTTGCCACAAAACAGAGCTTTCAGGCTGCCAGAAAAATCTTTGGATCTCCTGACTATACTATACACCCACTGCTGTATGATAATTAGAGGGAGTCATGCTGTATGATAATTAATTAGAGGGAGTAATTAGAGTAATTAATTAGAGGGAGGGGAGGTCTCTCAGGACTTTGGGGGCAATACCATTAAAGACTTTGTCAAAACTGGCATCCTGAATTGTATCAGGGTCAAGAGATGATAGGAAATTGGCACAAACCCAGGGGTACCATTTCAGTGCCAAAAGATCCTCTGCTGAAAGGTAACCATCAGCTCTCTGGGGACACTGAATTTCATTAAATGGCTTTTGTTAAGATATTGTGGTCGAGCAGAACAGGGAGCTTCTAAGGGCCGCTGTATTCAGCCTGTTCCTCTGAACCAAAAGTACACACACAGCAGCCAATTTGCGTGGGCGAAGCTGTACGGCTTCCAAACCCCAAGTATCTTTCATGACTCCAAAGCGTACGTGTGTTCAGAGACAACACAATATATAAAGGCAGACCTGGGGCACTTTGGCCTTAAAAGCTGCAGGAAGTGGTGGCAGCTACAAACACAGACAGCTTCAAAAGGGGATTGGATCAAAATATGGAGCAGAGGTCCATCAGTGGCTATTAGCCACAAGGTATAGATGGAACACTCTATCTGGGGCAAGTGATGCTCTGTATTCTAAATGCTTGGGGGGCAACAGTAGGAGGGCTTCTGGAGTTTTGGCCCTTCTGGTGGACCTCCTGATGGCCCCTGGGTTTTGGCCACTGTGTGATACAGAGTGTTAGACTGGATGGGCCATTGGCCTGATTCAACTGGCTTATCTTATATTCTGAAAAGCAGAGGTTCATCAGTGGCTATTAGTCACAAGGTATAAAGGGAACACTCTGTCTGGGGCAGTGATGCTCTGTACTCTTGGTGCTTGGGGGGGGCAACAGTGGGAGGGCTTCTGGACTTCTGTCCCCACTGGTGGACCTTCTGATGGCCCCTGGGTTTTGGCCAATGTGTGACACAGAGTGTTGGACTAAATGGGCCACTGGCCTGATCCAACATGGCTTCTCTTATGTTTAAATTCTGCAGGATTAAAATCAATACTGACGGCAGGGCAGATGCTGAATGCTTAGAGTAAAATGCCCAGGGCATTCCGCCACTGACTGGTGGCCTGGGACTATGAGAAGATCCAGCAGGAGTTTTCTAGGTAGATCAAAGGCATATGTTCTATATAAACTTCACCAAAATGCTACAATCATAACACAATCTTATCTAAATATATAATTTTTGTTAATCTCTGGGCCATTTCTAACAGGAATCTGTATTTCCCCCTCTGTCGATAATGATAACCAATACATTTTGTAAGGAATTTTGTAATAGAAATTTTGTATAATAAATACAGCCAAACATATCTAACTACAACCAAATGCATATGTCCAGTATAAACGTCATCAAAGTGCAACAAATACAACACAATCATATCCAAATGTATAGTTTTCATCAATCTCTGGGCCATTACTTACAAGAGTCTCTATTCCCCCCCCCCCGCTGATAACGATAACCAACAACGAAAAAATAGGGATGGGGAAAAAAACTAAATAACCAGAAAACACCAGATATCTCCCTTGTATAATGAAAACAATGTACTTAATATCTCCAACACATAAATAATACACAAAACACTAGTATTACTTATTCAAAAAAATTCAAATGTAACACACACGCTGTTGCCAATAAAAGCAATATCCAGAATAACATAAACCAAACCACCAAGTCCCATTACAGTTCCAGGCTTCCAAGGAATATGTAAGCACTTGTACAACACTCATAGGTGATATAAATATATTCTCTAACTGTGCATAAAGTAGGTTCTCAACGGAATCTCGATTGTTATATTTCCCGTTTTGATTAACATCTTTGTCAAGAGATGCACATATGAATAACTTAAGCCTTTACTCTGAGGCTCTCTAAACCCTGTGTCTGCTTCAAAAATATTTATTTTAATATTTCTTATCTCTGGAGCCTTACAGCCTCTGTAATATTCACGACGCAGTGTTACATAATTCTTGCTGGGCCAGTAGCTCTCCAAGGGAGATATCTGGTGTTTTCTGATAACGATAACCAGGCAATTGAAATTACTGCAGGGTTGCCTGGTTCAGCTTCACTAGTATCACTCAAATCTGCTCTCCCTCCAGTATCCAGAGGTTTCAGAATAGGGATTACTACTACCAGAGTGGGTGAAGTGGAAAACTACTGGCTGGTGTGATTTGGATTTTGACAGCACTGATTTCCTTCTTTCTGTAAATGAGATTCAGTGGCCATATAGATATTTTAAAAGGCAGGAAGCTCCCCCCCCTCCATTCCTCCACTTGCAATGGAAGAACACACAATCTTTTGTGCATTTCCAGTTTTTAAAACCTCATGCCTAGTATAACAGATATTGGGGCATTTTGTTAAACTTCGTTTTCTTTAGATTATCTTTTTCTTGTTAAGATCATCAGCTTTAAATTCTCTTCAATCTCTGCTTTGTTTATACAGTAAATATGATGACGCTGAAACTCAAGAAAATAATTTCAGGGAAACACAGACCCTCTGACCTGTTCTTTTTTTGCGTCCTGGGAAAAATGAAAATATACCCGCCCTGTTACGTTTTATGCGCAGAACATGAAAGTAAGTAGAATACAGAATTCACAGCAGTTTCCACTGATCTTATGAATAATGCAATGTCTGAAACAAGAAAATCCAACTAAGACCCACAAAAAAGCTTTGCCTGCACAGACGAGGAAGGAACCTGAGGCAACAACCTTAAGGTAGTAACAAGAGCTCCATGGTGCAGAGTGGTAAAGCTGCAGTACTGCATCCCTAAGCTCTGCTCACAACCTCAGTTCGATCCCGGCAGAAGCTGGGTTCAGGTAGCCGGCTCAAGGTTGACTCAGCCTTCCATGGTTGGTAAATGAGTACCCAGCTTGCTGGGAGGAAAGTGCAGATGACTGGGGAAGGTAATGGCAAACCATCCTGTAAAATATCTGCCGTGAAAACGCTGTGAAAGCAATGTCATCTCAGAGTCAGAAATGACTGGTGCTTGCACAGGGGACTACCTTTACCTTTAGTAACAAAAACAATTTGAGAATTAGTATCCTCTTTGCAGAAGTTCAAACCCTTTACCTCACAAGAAAAAGTTTATTATTCCTGTCCAAGTTAAAGGGGCTCTCTTCCTGTCCAAGTTATTCAGGCATAAATATACATGTACAGACAGCCAGATAAAGAAGAGGCAGCAAATAAATACAGCTTTCTGCATCTGACTCAGTTTTCACTGATGTCCGCTGAAGATCAAGCTATTAGATTACTCATACCTATATTACTAATTACTTTCCCCATCTTCAAGTCAAAAATCAACCAACCATACTCTTAAAGAAAAATGATTCCCAATTTCATAACTTGGCAAACTATGACAGAGACTAAATTGCAACATGCAAACGCACACACACATCTCTCAGAAGCCTTGTTTCTGGCCCATTTGATGATGATGATGATGATGATGATGATATTGGATTTATATCCCATCCTCCATGCCAAATCTCAGAGTGGCTTACAATCTCCTTTATTTTCCTCCCCCACAACAGACACCCTGTGAGGTGGGTGGGGCTGAGAGGACTCTCACAGCAGCTGCCCTTTCAAGGACAACCTCTTCCAGAGGTATGGCTGACCCAAGGCCATTCCAACAGGTGCAAGTGAAGGAGTGGGGAATCAAACCCGGTTCTCCCAGATAAGAGTCCGCACACTTAACCATTACACCAAACTGGCTAATAAGTACGAACCTCTATGGTGTGGGAGGAAGTATTTGTGAATTTCCTGCATTGTGCAGGAGACTGGACTAGATGACCTTGGAGATCCCTTCCAACTCTAAGATTCCACAGCAGAAACATGCTAGGTGCAAGGCTTTTAAAGCGTTAATCTCAGTTTTGAAGTAAGACCCTATGAAAATCCTATGGTAAATGTCTATTAATTCAGATTCTTCCACAGATAGTGCTATTCCCAATCCAATTACTGTATAAATAGTAGCTGCACCTGTGATACGAATGACAGGCAACTACATTTCACTCCCCACCCCAAATGCTGTGAATGGAAACAAAACTTACAGTTACATCAGTATGTATCCTGTAGTGTAACCTACACAAACAGCTGCTTTCTGCTTAAAATGTCTTGGTAACTCTAGGGAGCAACAGTATGCTCACACTTACTAAGCTGCTGCAGCATTCTTCCCTTTATCGTAATTGCTTCTAGAAGTGACGTGATTCCTGCACTGAAGCACATATTGCTCTATGTTTGTGTTTAAGCTGACCAAACAACTGATTTCTCTTAGAAAGGCATATTTTCTCCCCCTTCCCCCACTGTAATGTGGCAAACAGTATGAACTCAAGTGGCAACACTACTTATCACAGCAGCTCCCTATTTCTTCTTGCAGAATCATAGGGATATACACACCTCACTGGTGGGCTTGTTCTGTAGCCATTCCTGAGGACTAGAGTACCCTTCCTGAGGACATGGGGGAAATTCCCACCTTATTAGCTTTCCAGAAGAGTTGTAAAACAGGTTTATTCAGTATAGCATTTAGAACTTTGTGAAAAAACAATCATTAATAGTTTTTGGTACATGCTAAACACAGCCCCAAAACCCCACAGTTCCCTACAGATGTGTGCTATGCTGTTATTATTCTGCTTTGATGACCAAAACGAATACTACTTTTTAACAGACAAGCTTCCATAAATCCAACTGTACCCTGCCCAGAATAGAACTGCATACACTGGGTTGCCCCATTATATTTTTCAAATAATTAATGAGCATACATGAAGATGCCTTATACAGAATCAGACACAAGTCCCATCAAGATGAGAATTGTCTACTCAAACCAGCAGGGTTTTTCAGAGTAGAGGTCTACCATATTACCTAGTACCTTTAACTGGAGACTGAACCTGGGACTTTCTGCAAAGCAGAAGCTCGTTCTCTGAGCCACAGTCTGCCCCCCCCCAGTGGATGGTTATGGCTCAGAGGCATCTGCTTGGCATGCAGAAGGTCCCAGGTTCAATCCCCAGCATCTCCAGTTAAAAAGACCAAACAGCAGACAATGTGAAAGACTTCTGTCTGAGACCCTGGAGAGTCACTGTCAGTCTAAGTAGACAATACTGAACTTGATGGACCAATGGCATGATTCAGTATAATTTTGTACTGGTCTGATTCAGTATTATTCTGTAGCAACCTGCCCTGAGTCCACTTGCAGGGAAAGAAGGGATACAAATACAATAAAATAAATAAATATAAGGCAGCTTCATGTGTGTTCCTGCTAACAGGGCCTCATAGGCCACCAAAACATTCTTAGCTTAAGCTACTTGCTTAATTTCATTAGTTCTCAGAAACTAAGCAGAGTCAGCCCTGGCTAGTATTTGGATGAGAGACCAACAAGGAAGGCCAAGGTTTGGTTGCTGGGTCTGATTCAGGAAATATCTGGGGACTGTGGGGGTGGAGCCAGGAGCAAGGTAGTGACAAACACAATTGAACTCCAAAGGGAGTTCTGACCATCACATTTCAAGGGACCACACTTCTTTTAAATACCTTCCCTTCACTGGAAATAATGGCAGATGGGGTATCTTGTTTTGGGGCTCAGATTATTGAACTGTGAGGTTTGTTTTGAAGAGAGTCACCAAATGCTATACTGAAAATTTTGTGCCTCTAGTCCAAAAAAGAGTCCTTCCTGAGCCCCACAGATCAATTCTCCATTATACCTAATGGGAACTGTTCTCCATAGGGAATAATGGAATGCCTAGCAGACATTTCCCTCCCCCCCAGTTTTCTGATAACCCTTAAGCAAGGGAAGGGTACCCAAACCAGGGGATCCTGTGCCCACACCTGGGGTTTGGCAACCCTACGTTGCTAGGCAGAGTCAAGCACTGGCAAACCACCTCTGGCCTCGAACACCACAAAAGCAAGCACCGTAAGTCGGCTGAAACTTGATGGCACTTGACATTCACACATATACACACACACCAGTATAAGAACATAAGAGAAGCCATGTTGGATCAGGCCAATGGCCCATCCAGTCCAACACTCTGTGTCAAACAGTGGCCAAAAAATCAGGCGCCATCAGGAGCACCACCAGGGGGGGCAGGACACTAGAAGCACTCCCACTGTGCCCCCCGCTCCAAGCACCAAAAATACAGAGAATCACTGCCCCAGACAGAGAGTTCCAACAATACGTTGTGGCTAATAGCCACTCATGGACTCTGCTCCATATGTTTATCCAATCCCCTCTTCCAGCTGCCTATGCTTGCAGCCGCCGCCACCTCCTGCGGCAGTGAATTCCATATCCGTAAGAGACTGAATTCAACAAAAGACCAAGCTATGGTCCAGGACCACTCCAAACTAGTCACGCTTTCCGCGCTTGGGTCACAGCAGGAAACGAGCCTTCCTTGTCAACGCGTGAAAACCAGCATTTAAACCCCTCGCAAACGAGGCAGCGGGCGTAGGAGAGAAAAAGACACGCCACAACCCCACAAACGTGGGAACGCAGACCCTCACATCCCCCTCTGCCGTACCTGATAGGTAGACCAATGACCCTTCACCAAACACAAATATCCCAACCGGAAACAGGAAGCCGGTCCGTCCCCGTCGCGGAAACCGAACCCCTTCCGCCAAGGTTCCGCCGAGCTCTGAGGGAATCCTTTCCGGACCCAGAAGCCCCGCCCCTCGGCCTCTCCAGCCCCGCCCTTTTCTCTGCCGGGCGGGCTGCGAGCACGCGCGCCGGGTGGGTCGGCGGGTCGGGCCAATGAGAGCGGCGCTTCTTGGGGGCGGGCCGAGAGCCAATGGGCGGGCGCCTTGTTGCGTCGGGGGGCTGCTGCTGACAGGGGGCCGGCGGTGGCGGCAGTCGAGAGGAGGCGGCTGCTGCAATAGCAGCGATGGTGGCGGGAGCTCCGGCGGGGGGAGGCTACTGAGGTGAGCGCTCGGGGGATGCAAAGAGGAGCCTTGCGGGGTTTATTTTTATTGAGGGGGCTTCTCAATATTTTTATTTTTATTGAGCTGCTTCTAAATTGCTTTTTCTCACCCCTTTGTTTTGGCTCTGTGCATATGGGGAAGGCGCCCCCCCCACTTCTGGGTCTCCTTCTCTTTCGGTTCCTTTCTCTTTTTCCCTTTGGCGCCTGCCCGCCTGTGACCCCCCCCCCCCCCGGCTCCCCCTTTCTGCTCAAAACAGAATTAAATGTTCCTCCTCCCCAAAAATGTGTGATCTGAAGGCTAAAGAACTGTGAGCTAGCTCACACTAACTCAGCTTAGCAGGAACGTTCGTTACCAGCAATGTTCCCTCTAAGCTGCGGAGTCCTGTGTGCAAAAATTCTACTTTGTGAGCTCCTGCCATTAAAGTTGTGAGCTGCTGCATAAATTAGTTTGCTCTGGGACCATTTTTCCTGAGCTAAGACAAAAATGAGTGAGCTGGAGGCTAAAAATCGGTGAGCTAGCTCACGTTAACTCAGCAGCAACATTGGTTGCCAGCAATGTTCTCTCTAAGCTGCGGAGTCTTGTGAGCAAAAATTCTACTTTGTGAGCTACTGGCATTAATCAGTGTGCTCTGGGGTCATTTTTTCCTGAGGTAAGATAAGAATGCATGAGCTGGAGGCAAACAAACTGTGAGCTTGCTCACACTAACTCAGCTTAGCAGCAACATTGGTTACCAGCAATGTTCCCTCTAAGCTGTGGAGTCTTGTGAGCAAAAATTCTACTTTGTGAGCTACTGGTATGAAAGTTCTGAGTTACTGCATAAATGATTGCACTCTGGGGCCATCCTTCCTGAGCTAAGACAAAAATGTGTGAGCTGGAGGCTAAAAAATCTCTGAGCTAGCTCACCCTAACTCAGCTTAGAGGGAACACTGATCTAGGATGGGGCTTGGAAAGGGCTTGAGGGAGTTGGGAAGGGGTGAGCATGGGTGCCATATGGGGAGGGCTACCATCATGGATCCCTCTAAGCTGTAGAGTCTTGTGAGCAAAAATTCTGCTTTTTGTCAGCTACTGGCATTGAAGTTGTGAGCTCCCGCATCAATTAGCTTGTTCTGGGGCCATTTTTCCTGAACTAAAACAAAAATGTGTGAAATGGAGGCTAAAAAACTGTGAGCTAGCTCACACAGAGGGAATATTGGGGCTGACGCTAATGTGGGACTTTTTGCAGTGAGTAAGGGGGAGCCCCATGCAAGTTTCCGAGCTCACTAGAGCTCTTCATCAGACTGGGTCTTATCAGTGGGAAGAAAATGGAGCGACGTTGCAGGCAGAATGCTCAACAGTGTTCCCTCTGAGTTGAATTAGTGTGAGTTAGCTCACAATTTTTTAGTCTCCAACTCACACATTTTTGCCTTAGCTCTGTAGAATTGGCCCCAGAGCAAATTGATTTATGCAGTAGCTCACAAAGTAGAATTTTTGCTCATAAGACCCCACAGTTTAGAGCAGGGGTGGCCAAACTTGCTTAGTGTAAGAGCCACATAGAATAAATGTCAGATGTTTGAGAGCCACAAGGTATGAATGTCGGATGTTTGAGAGCTGCAAGATATGAGCATCGGATGTTTGAGAGAAGGAAGGAAGGAAGGAAAGCAAATAGTTGAGGGGGAGGTAGAAAGAAAACAACTTCAATTTTAAATGCATTCTCCAAACTGCTGGCTGGTTTGGCTTGGAGAAGTGATTTAGAGAGACAAATGCCTTCTTGAAGCTGGCCAACAGAGCGGTTGGGGCTTTAAGAGCCCAACAATATGTGTGAAGAGCCACATGTGGCTATCGAGCCACAGTTTGGCCACCCCTGGTTTAGAGGGAACGATCCTCAGGTGATGTTCTTGCTATTTGGTGAGGCAGCTGTTCCTCTGCTACTCTCACTTTGCACACCCCGCCTTAGAATCATAGGGTTGGAAGGGATCTCCGGGGTCGTCAATGCAGGGAATTCATAAATACCTCCCCTCCCCACACCCATGATTCCTGCTCAATGTCCAGAAGATGGGGTGGGGGAAACCCTCCAGGATCCCTTGCAAAACTGGCCTGGAAGAAGAATTGCTGCTTGACCCCAGAGTGGCAAACAGCATTTCCCTGGGCTTGGAAGAAAGGGCCAAGAGAACTGATGCAACCCATCCTGCCCTCCCTCTCATGATCTGCCTAAGTTTACAAAATCGGCACTACTGTCAGATGTCTGTCCTTCCTTCCCCAGGCCTGTTGGATGAGTTGTCCTCCAACCGTTTGTAGCGATAGGGCAGCTAGCCTCCAGGTGGTGTCTGGAAATCTCCCTGAATGGCCTCCAGGCAATAGAGCTCAATTCTCCTGATGAAAATAGCTGCTATCTAGGGCGTTACACCCTGCTGAGCTACCTTTCCTCCTCCAGTTCACTTCCCTAGGCTCTGACCAATACTCTAAGCTGTGAGCAAAAATTCTACTTTGTGAGCTACTAGCATTAAAGTTGTGAACTACTGCATGAATTAGTTTGCTCTGGGGCCATTTTTCCTGAGCTAAGACAAAAATGTGTGAGCTGGAGGCTAAAAAACTGTGAGCTAGCTCACACTAACTCAGCTTAGAGGGAATACTGACTCTAACCCCCTAATCGCCCAAGAATTTTCCAACCTGGAGTTGGCAGCCTTGTAAGGTGAATGTGTGTCTCACTACAGGATAGATAGACAGTAGTCTTTCTTACCCTTGATCTCATAAATTGGGAGAGGGGGGCGAAAGCTGGGAAGGATGGTTCCTTTTTGTCCCAGGGATTAGCTTCTGTATGTACTTTGTGGTTTTGCTAGCCCCTGCGTTTATTTGCTGTTAGAGGCACTGCTCACCGGTGTTCCCTCTAAGCTGAGTTAGTGTGAGCTAGCTCACAATTTTTTAGCCTCTGGCTCACATATTTTTGTCTTAGCTCAGGAAAAATGGCCCCAGAGCAAACTAATGTATGCAGGAGCTCGCAACTTCAATGCCAGTAGCTCCTGAAGTAGAATTTCTGCTCACAAGACTCCACAGTTTAGAGGGAGCATTGCTGCTAACCCCCAACAATAAAAAACCTATCACTGGCTGTGGTTGAGATTCTTAGACTCCAAAATTAAATGCATGAAATGAAGCTGCCCCTTTTCATGGAAATGCTTGACAAAAAAAAATACCTCTCTTATTTTCTCCTAAGAGACATGAACCATCTGGCTGTAATGCATGCTGCCTCCACCACCCCTTCCCCAAAATTCCTTCTTTCTGTCTTTTTTTTTTTTGCTGATATTTGCTGATCTCTTCCTCCATTTAATGAGATTTTTTAGAATCCTCTTTCTGAATGAAACCAGATTCCTCTTCTGACTGGCTTTTGCTTCCTGAGTTTTGCCCTTGGCACCCTGTCATATTTTATTAGCTTGTGAGAGCAAAGGACGTGCATTAGCTGATAAGAGCAAAGAACACCTCTATATTTACAGATGTTATGCTTTTACAGTGTGTACTGATATTTGCCTTCAGAGGTAGACTGTGAGTGTGTGTGCACCCAGAGGGGGAGGGATGTCCTAACTAATCCTGCACAGTTGGTCTGCGTGTAAATCTAAGGATGCTCCAAAAGTTAGAAGAGGCTGGCATAATTACATGTGTGTACAAACCTTAGGAAACTGTTTCCTTAATATAAAGTTTGGACTTTCAATATGTATCTGTATTGGGAGATAAATGAAAGCGTGCGTACATTTAGTAATTACGCTGTAACCTTATTCACTCGAGTAATTGCTTCTCAACAGTGTGTAAATATTCAAAGTGATGAGTAATAGCTATGTTAAGGTGTCTCATGAAGATTTTGCTAACTTGCAAGTCATATAGCATTATGTACCCAGGCTATATAGTCTCTTCTCTCCCTACTATACCGTAGGGGTTGAGTATGCAGTTATTGCCTTTGATTCAGAATACTGTTCTAAATATCTTTTCACTAAGTGTTAGATATTGGTGCGGTACTCTGTTGTTTTTCCTTTGTGCAGGTTAGGATAACCAATTACATTTTACTTAGTAAAAGCTGTGTAGTCTCGGCGTGTTTTTGTCAGACTTGTGAAATTCAGAAGCATCTTTATAACCAGTTTTTTAGGGTACTGCATTTCTATTGTATAACAGCCGAAGGTTTAATCAGGTGTGGGGGGGGTTAAAGTTAATGCTTACGTTACAGTTGTTTGTCTCTGTTTGGTTTCAAATATCTTCTTTAGGATTTGCTAGATGAATACTGTCTCTAGTTCTCGGTGCAGTGACAAACAATCCGGGAATAAAGCTGTTTTCACAGAGGTTTACATAAGATCCAAAACGGATTAGTGTTGTATCTGTGGACTAAAAAGGAATTTCAGCAGCCTGTCTTTAAAGCAGAGTTTGCTGGCAATTCACTGAATTTCACTTGCATTGCATATAGCAGTCCCTGTATATTAAAAATATCTGTATATTAAAAATATCTGCTCTAGCATTTAAATATGTATGCTTTAAACTTATTGATGATTATTTTAAAGAAAAAAAAGAAGGCACTGTTTTTATACATAGGACTTTACAGTGGGGCATGAGCCATCTACTGTGGTTATATAAAATGCTTTTCCTGAAGTATTGGAAAGACCAGATGTTTACAGTGATTTCAATTGGAAAGGATGGTCCTCCCTTGATGATGTTATATTGCATCTGGATCCTGGGAGGGCTGAGCAGAGCTGTCCTAGAGGCCAGAGGAATTTCTTCTCTTTACCCCACCAGATTGTTTGAATGAATAGACTGGAGGTCAGGGGATGCATAGAAATACGGGTCATCTTTTGACCTTCAAACGTTATGCCCTCTGAAGTGGGTATCTTTGCGTAAGGTTGATGTGCTTTTGAAAAACTTTCTGAAGAATTGGTGGGATTGTTCAGACAATATCAACCGATGAGGGGAAAATCTGCCACTTGGTATTGCAAAACCTTATGTAGAATGTTAAATACCATTTCCTTTGGTGAAAAGAAATGTAAGGCTAACATGTGCTTTTGCATATGCCCCTCTCTCTTTTTTTCTGTAGCTGATGTGCTGTGAATTATTTTCCCCTGTTCCAGCGTTGGTAAAACATGCAGAGATTATGCACTGTGAATCTTCTTTTAGACCTCCTGGTCTTTTGTGAAAGTCTTTTTTGATTAGGTGTGCTGCAGCAGCTTCCCATAACGAACTCCTGGACAGAGAATATGGCCGCTTCAAATTATGCTCTGGCTAAGAAATGGGAGCTGCTAGTCCACTGTTTGCACCTCTGCAAGTTCGTGTCCCATTTCCCTGCTTTTTAAATCTTTTCTCTTCTGTTCTGTGTTTTGTGCCCTGATGCGAAACTGCCACATCCTCTGCGATTTGCCAGTAGCATCTGCTAGCTGTAGCCTTCTTGTGGCAAGACAACTGCATCTCTGAATGTGAGGACTTGGAGGATGTATGTCTGTTTTGGAGGGATGAGGGATAAGTACTTGTGAGGGAGTTGTATGAGGATATCATGGGTGCATCACAGATGGATATTGGGAGGGGGGTATTCCATTGGAAGCTTGAGAAATGAGAGCTGCCTGTAGCAAGAGGCCCTTGAAGTATTGGAGGAAAGGTTTTGTCTTACGGAGCTGTGCACAGTGTTAATCTTATTTAAAGTACTCTCACATTCTTGCATGGATGCAGCTGGTATCCCGGTGCTGGCATTCTACACAGGAAGCTGACTGAACTTTTCCGTTAATATCTTCCGCCATGTCCTGTTGTCAGTGTCTTACCAATCCATTTAAGGCAGTGGCTCCCAACCTTTTTGGCACCAGGGATCAGTTTTGTGGAAGAAATTTTTTCCATGGACCAGTGGGGATGGTGGCGCTGGGCTTTTTGCCGCCCCAGGCTGCCCCCCAGCCTGTGCCCTGTCCCTGCCCCACATATGGGGAGGAGACTGGGGCTGTTTCTGCCGCCTCCCTGCTAGGTGGCCATGCGGCAGAAGGCCAGTCTGCCTCTCTCTCCCATTTATGGACCCCTGCCAATCAGCTGATCAGCGGAGGTCTATAAATGAGGGGTAGGCTAAGGTCGCAGCAGTGCTGCCCCTTCCACCAGCCCGGAACCCAGGTGGACGAAAGAGGCCATGTGGCCTCAATCTGAGGCTGCCTCTCCTACATGGGGATGCAGGTTTGGAGCGAGGCCGCACTGCCTTTTGTCCACCTGCGACACAGGTGGGCGGGGGTAGTGCCTCGCTCCGTGGTCCAGTTGCTAGCAGGCCACAGACTGGTCCGGGTCCGTGGACCAGTGGTTGGGGACTACTGATTTAAGGACTCTTCTTCATGGTTACTTTGTAGCTGCTTGCCGAGGTATGGGAAAGACAGTGCTGATGTGGGGAGCACTTACTGAGGGTCTGTTTGTTCTTGCTTGGCCTGGGGCTGGGGTGGCCAAACTTGCTTAATGTAAGAGCCACATAGAATAAACGCCAGATGTTTAAGAGCCACAAGACAAGAAGGTCAGGTGTTTGAGAGCCGCAAGACAGGAAGGCAAGCAGATGGGGGGGAGGTAGAGGTAGAAAGAAAGCAACTTTAATTTAAAATGCATTCTCCAAGTTGCCGGCTGGCTTGGCTTGGAGAAATGATGAGTCAGGTGCCTTCACCTAGCCAGCTGATGCGGTGGGGCTTCAAGAGCCATACAATATGTGTGAAAGAGCTACATGTATCTCCCAAGCTGCAGTTTGGCCACCCATGGCCTGGAGCTTCCAAGTTACACCTGTGTGGTAAAAGGAGGAGCCCTGGCTTGGATAGCCTGGTCTCATCAGATTCAGAAGCTAAGCAGGGTTGGTGCTGTGGCTAATATTTGGGTAGGAGACCTCCAAGGAATACCAGAGGTGTGATAGGGAGCCAGGCAAACCACCTCTGCAAATCCTTGCCTTGAAAGCTTTACAGGGTCGCTCTAAATCAGATTTGATGACACAACAAGGAAGAGACTGCAGTATAGTGCCATCCACATCTGAAGTGTAATGTGAGTATGGTCCTGTTGTTTTTCTCCTGAGGGAGAGGGCCAAACCCTTGCTAGGTGTAGTGGTTAAGTGTGCGGACTCTTATCTGGGAGAACCGGGTTTGATTCCCCACTCCTCCGCTTGCAGCTGCTGGAATGGCCTTGGGTCAGCCATAGCTCTGGCAGAGGTTGCCCTTGAAAGGGCAGCTGCTGTGAGAGCCCCCTCAGCTCCACCCACCCACCTCACAGGATGTCTGTGGTGGAGGAGGAAGATAAAGGAGATTGTAAGCTGCTCTGAGGCTCTTGAGTGTCAGGGTGGAGGGTGGGATACAAATCCAATGTCGTCTTGTTCCGTTCAGCAGCACTGCCCTGAGATTTGGCGGCAGAGGCCATTGCAGTTGCATGGTTAAGCAGATCCAGTGGGGCTCATGCCTTCTGAAGTGGCTTTGCAAATGTACCAAATATGATTAGACGTCTTAGTGTTTTTGAAGTGCCCCTGTGGCCCAGAGTGGCATGGAAGGAACTCCCTTCCTTCCTGCAAACTCTGGGGAAAGATTAAAAGATGCGCTTGTCCATTTTCTGAGGAACTCTCAGTAGGATATGTAGTCTCCTCTCCTTGTCTTATCCTCCCTACAGTCTCCCTACAGGCATATTTGGCTAAGAGAGAATGTCCGGCCCAAGTTCATTTGGTGAATGACATGGTAGAATCGGGATTTGAACCCTCATGTTCCTGGTTGTAGCCCAATGCTTCAGCTTGCACTTGTGAAAGGAAGCAGGTGCCTTATACTGACTCCAACCATCGGTTCATCAAAGTTAGTGTTGTCTGCTCAGACCGGCAGGGCTCTTCAAGGTCTTGGGCAGAGGTTTTCACTTCACCTGCTGCCAGGTCCTCTACCTGGAGATGCTGGGTATTGAACCTGGGACCTTCTGCATGCCAAGCAGATGCTCTACCATTGAGCCACAGCCCTTTCCTTGTAGTACTTAGTCATTTCACAAAGGTGGTAAGACAAGCGCTACCCTGTTTGCGTGTGCTCTGGTGCATAGGATTGGGATTTTAATGTGCTGAAGGAGTCTGCAGTTCTCTGTTGGGCCAAATAGTCTGGGGATAGTGACGCAGCTGTGATCTGAACACCTCTGTCTTTGTTCCCTTGTGCTGTGAATATGGATGGGCATGAACCGGAAAAGGGCAGTTTCATGTCAGTTAGTGTTTCGTAGCCCGGCAAACCCTATTGAAAGGAACTGCCACTGACTGCTTTAATAGTTCATGGAAGTTCATGACAGTACGCTTGTCATAAACTTCAGTGCGTGAACCACAAACGGGGCAAAAATTATGGCAGATTTTGCTTTGTGGTTCGGTTTGTGCCCATCCCTAGCTGTATGTATATTTTGAATCACTCTCTTTTGTTTACAGCTGTACTCACCCATATACGTACATACATGGATGTGGGTGCACACATACACATGAAACTCTAAACAAATATTTATAAACTGATAAATATAAGGCTCATGCGTAGGCTTTCACCGATGTTTCTCTCAGGCTACCAGCTAAATTACGTCAAGTTTGGTCCAAAGCTGAGTTTAGAATTGTGTTTGCTCCTCCAGTCCATAAAAGGGAGGCGTTTGGATTCCGTCAGCAATTTTGTTTGCCTACATCCGGGTTTTTGCTAGAGCTGGTTGTGGCGCATATGTTTGTTTTTTGGGCTTTTTAAGGTCATGCCTTCATTGCTATTATCCTCCAAATCGTACTGGAATTTGAGATTGCAGCTTAAATCTGATTAAGCTCGTGCCTTGCTTTTCCATGAGATATACACTCACATGGGGGCGGATGAGTGATTGCTGAGGCACTATTAGGTAATATCACCGCTGCCCCCCAAGGCTCTGACATTACAATCCTGTGCAGAGTTAACCCAAGTCTAAGCTTGTTTACTTCATTGGACTTAGATTGGAGTAATTCTGCATAGGATTGCCCAGATTGTCATGCAGTGAGGCTTTCAGTGTCATCTGTTTTCTCTGACCAGCAGCCTTCCTGCTAATAAAAGATTTTAACATGAACAAGTGCACAGGGTAGGGGAAGTGCTGCTGATACCTCTACAGAATCTTCGTCTGCACAGGTTTTGGAATTTCCTGCGGAGAAGGTTGTGCAGTTGTTGGATGACGCACACATCCATCTTGGATCCTCACCGAAGAGGCACAGAATTTAATAGCTATAGATTTTCTGTCCCCTGCTTGGCCCTTGAATAAGGATCTGCCCTCTTAGAGAAAAGGGAAGCTGCAAAAGACTTCCAGTTTTGCATGGGGATGTCCATTTGTTTTTTCCCCTTGGCATTGAGAGTGTTTGAGAACTGCTCATTAGATTAGTTCAGTTTACAAACTGTTGTTGCTGGTGCTATTCTGCACTGCTCAGATCGGTAGACTAAGCGTTGTCTTTCTGTTGACATGCTTATTTCTAACCTTGCATGTTTCTCGAGCCTTTACACACCCCACTTTTCTGCTACATCTGGCAAAAAAAAGCAGTGGCAAAATAATCTAGAATACGATATTCCACCTCCCTGGGCTGCTGCTTATTTCTTTAGTCTGGCTTATTCGGTGCCACAGGCATATCCGTTTCATCTTGTCTTTGGCGGCATAGTAAAACACCTTGCGGATCTGGGTGGCTCGACAACAGCAGAGGAACTATGCTTACTACAATAGTGGTCTGGTGCAAAAACACCGAATCACGTGAAAGCCGCAGAGAGAATCAAACACCACCAACCATAGGGCTTGGATGTATTGGATCTTGAGCAGAGAGAAGATGAGGAATTTCAGATCGGAATGCATTTTGCAAAAACATATGAACATATATGAAGCTGCCTTATACTGAATCAGACCCTGGGTCCATCGAAGTCAGTATTGTCCACTCAGACTGGCAGCGGCTCTCCAGGGTCTCAAGCTGAGTTTTTTTCACACCTATTTTCCTGGACCCTTTTTCACTGGAGATGCCGGGGATTGAACCTGGGACCTTCTGCTTACCAAGCAGATGCTCTACCACTGAGCCACCATCCCTCCCCAGGACTTGTCTTGAGGTACTGACAGAGTCCATTGCATCAAGACTCCCTCCTGGGACTAGCTGAATAGCACTAAGTAGAAAGGTGGTATTGTAGATCATGAGTTCTTAGCGCTGAGTTAATTCCACAGTAAAAGGTATAGATTAGGGGTGTCCAAACTTGCTTAATGTAAGAGCCACATAGAATAAACAAAAGATATTTGAGAGCCTCAAGATAGACGAAGGTAGATGGGGGAGGGAGGTGGAGGTGGAAAGAAAGCAACTTTTAACTTTACATGCATTCTCCAAGCCAGCCAATGGGGTGATGGGGGTTTCGAGAGCCACACAATATGTATGAAAGAGCCCACATGTGGCTCCTGAGCCACCGTTTGGCCACCCTTGGTATAGACTGTGGGTAGTAGTCATAGCACAGAGGGGGTGAGAGTGCATACCTGGTCTATATTTTCAGTGGTATGCTTTCTTTCTTAGAAGCTGTTCAAGTAATTCTAACCTTGAGGTTCCCCGCGAGATGCTCGCGGAAACATAAGAAGAGGAAACATAAGAAGAAAAGGAAACAGTGGCTGCTGTTTCCTATACAGTGTTCTTCCATTTAGGTTCGCGCCACATTTCCAGCCAGATTCCTTTTTTAACTTAGAGAAAATTTAGGAGCGGTTTGGGGTTCCTGTACAGCTGCTTCTAAAAAGGGGGACTTCTTCCACTGTACCATTATTTGTAGACAACCTTAGCATTGCTATTGAACAGCAGTGTTAGAAGCACATATATTTGGATACAAGCTTTTCTTTGGGTTGTATGGACAATACTCGTGAAATTCATTTTGTGAGCCCCTCCCCCCCCCCCCCCCCCCCGGGGATATAGGTTTGTTTTTCTCCAACTAGCAGCCTGCTTGTGCCACATGACAAACCCCTGTGAATCAGACCCGTGTTTACTAGGTAGCATTCTTTTGCTTGTATGGGACTGAATCCAGATCGTTTCATAATGGTTTATAGGCTAATTTGCCATTTGTTTACCGTCTGGTGTTTATGCTTGAGGATATGATGTATATTTGAGTAATCCGTCGGTTCATATTTAATTTTTGTTTAGTAAGACTATCACTCTGTTTGAATGTGAGCCGGTACCTGATGGTTTCCCAAACAAAATAATTTTTTTTTTAAAAAAATGTTACATTGGAAAAGTAACTAAACTGTAGTTTTATTTGAAAGGAGCTCCTGCTAAATAATATTGAAGTGACTGTTTCATTTCCAAACACCATACTTCTCTAAAGGTATTTAACATAGACCCAGGCTGCCCATTTTTGGAAGCTAAGCGAAGTCAGCCCTGGCTAGTATTTGGATAGGAGATCTCAAAACAAATACCAGGGTCATGACATGGAGCCGGGTAGGGCTTTTTTTTGTAGCAGGAACTCCTTTGCCTATTAGGCCACCCCCCCCTGATGTAACCAGTCCTCCAAGAGTTTACAGTAGACCCTGTACTAAGAGCCCTGTAAGCTCTTGCAGGATTGGCTACATCAGGGCTGTATGGCCTAATATGCAAAGGGGCTCCTGCTAGAATTCTACCCCTGGCCACACCTCCCTGATGTAGCCAATCCTCCAAGAGCATCCAGGGCTCTTCTTACAGGGCCTACTGTAAGCTCTTGGAGGATTGGCTACATCAGGGGGGCATGGCCTAATATGCAAAGGAGTTCCTGCTACAAAAAAAGCCTTGGAGCCAGGTAATGGCAAACCACCTCTGAATGTCTCTTGACTTCAAAACCCCAAGGGGGTCACCTCAGCTGTGACTTGACTTCATTTTCTTCCACCACCGTTTAGCATGGCCACATGTCCCTCCTCCCCAATTCCTTTGTTGCCTTTAACCCCATAAAGTGGATACAGTATTTGTGTATGAAATAGGCTCATTAAGAGACGAACGCCACCTCATAGCGAGGGTGCAGAAAGCGCATTCTCCAATGACAAACGTTGGGCACAATATTTGAGAATTTTGTTTATCTCACAGGGGTATTAAAGCAGTTCCCTGAGCAGGCATTTTTATGCAGACGCATAACATTTATGGGGTCTTACTGTGCTTACTGTAGAAGTAAATGAATTTCTGTCCCCCCCCCCCCGCACCACACGTTTGAATGTGTGATGGCTCAGAAGTCACAGGGATTATAATCTTGTGATCATTTGTTCAGAAGATGAGACCATGAACTGGAAGAATTTTAATTGGTTTGGGGCTGTTGATTTCTTTTCTGAATGAAGTACTGTGTTTGCAGGGTTTTCCTTTCCTGGTATGCTTTTTTTGGAATCGGTCCCATTAGTCAATACATTTCAGATGGAAATATAATTTATTAGAAGGAAAGACTGCAAGAGCTTTAATCTTTATATTATTTCACCGTATGCTGTGTGTCCTGCTATACTCTCGTCGTTCTTTCCATTGCGGGGTTCACTGCTTTAACTCCCAAAGTGTGTCATGAATACTTCAGAAATAACAACATAGCAATAAATAATACTAAAAAGTTGACGTGCAGCGCTGCAATATAATGTACCTAGCTGAATTTGCCATTTTGTCTGTATGCCCCACTGGAGCCTATAGAATGTTGGCGGCTGAAAGCACTGTACAGGTGTTCTGTGTAATTCTAGTTAGTGGTCAAAATATGTGTGTATTAAGTGCTGTCAGGTTGCCTGTGATTTATGGCAACCTTATGAATTGATGTCCTCCAAAACATCCTGTGTTTGATAGTCAGTTCATCTTGCATTGGGTCTTCCTGCTTCCATCTTTTCCAGTGAATCTGGTATTCTCGTGATTTGATCAAAGTATCATAGCCTCAGTTTAGCCATTTTTTTCTAGAGAGTTCAGCCCAAAATATAGGCAGGGTAAAGTAATTCTGAAACATATGTTATGATCGGATACATTACTAAGTTTTTATCCAGGTAGAGAGCTGCGTAGTTATCTACTGATTAAGTTCAACATTACATCATGCTACTTGGGTAAGTTTTACTTATACCTATTTAAACAGAGTTCATTTGTAAATATCAGCAGCTATATCTTTTATAACAACTGTCTGTAAAAGTTTCATATCAGCATCGTGGGATATGAGCATTAAGATCAGTTTCTAAAAATGTTTTTCTTGACTTGTTGGATTCTCATGAAACTTTCTTTTTAAATAAAATCAGTAAATCCGCCCCCCCCCCATGATAAACCTATGGAGCAGAGGTCCATCAGTGGCTATTAGCCACTGTTGGTATTGTTGGAACTGCATGTCTGGGGCAGTGATGCTCTGTATTCTTGGTGCTTGGGGGGGGGGCACTGTGGGAGGGCTTCTAGTGTCCTGGCCCCACTGGTGGACCTTCTGATGCACCTGGGTTTTTTGGCTACTGTGTGACACAGAGTGTTGGACTGGATGGGCCACTGGCCTGATCCAACATGACTTCTCTTATGTTTTGATAGAATTAACCCAGATAGCCACAACCGTTAGTCTTTAAGGTGATACTGGATTCTTGCTCTTTTCTACTGTAACAGAAAGACTAACAAGGCTACCCATCTTGAAGAAAAATCTAAACAGTGAAGTCAAACAGCACTGAAATGCTGAAGGATACTCAACTCGTTGGGGACGCATTTCGTGCATCTGATTAAAGGGCTCCATTCCACAAAAGCTTTTGCCCCAGATCACCAGTCTTAAGGTATCACTTCTTCTCTTGCTTGGCCATGGATCTACATGGCTCTACCCTTCTTGATCTTGGCAAACTGGCATTCTTTAGCGAGGAAGTATTGTTTCAGTATTTTTTCGCTGATTTTATTTAGAAAGAGAGTTTGGGGTTTCAGAGACCTTCGAAGAGACATTTTATTTTCTTCAGCTGATTCACAGAAAAAGATGGTTGCACTTTAGAAGGTTAACAGAGAGCACTAACGATCACTAAAATCTTGATTTGTTATGATCGTCGATCAGTCAAGATGGACGCACAGAGTCATCAGCACATCTGTATATCATAATATGTCAGAGCCATACAGTAGGCTGATTTTAATAGCGTGGACATAATAAAATTTGTAAAGCTGGAGTTTGGGCTGCTGGTTTGGTGTGCTGTACTGCTGGTCTTCTCAGAGCCGCCTTTAATTGTAGCCATGAGTGCGGCCACAGAGCTTGAATGGGGGCCACAATGGAGTTATACTGTCTCTGTAGACTGTATAGAAGCCAATTAGTTTGGGATATCATTTGCTTTTGTTTACTTTTGGCTAGCTGGGGTGACATCTCACTTGCTCTCTCACACTCTCTCACACACACACTCTCTCTCACAGACACTCTCTCTCTCTCTCACTCACACACACACACATACACACACACTTTATCAGTCTCTACATCTGTAGCTGCTGTCCGTTGCTCTTGTCTCCTTGCTGCTGTCTTCCTCTCTTAAACCTATTTACGGTACCCCCAGTTACTTATGAATTGATTTATACTGCCACTCTTCAAACAGTTGTGAATGTGAAGAGATTTATGTATAGGGTTAGCCTCAGAAGAACGGGTGTTGGTAAATTTGGGGGAGAGGGACAGATGTCACTCAAAGGTTCTCCCTCAGCTCCTAGCATGCGAACAAGAGTGTGTCTTATCCTGGGCTTTTTTTGTAGCAGGAACTTCTTTGCATATCAGACTACACCCCCATAATGTAGCCAGTCCTCCAAGAGCTTATAGTAGGCCCCTGTAAGAAGAGCTCTGTAAGCTCTTGGAAGATTGGCTACATCAGGGGTGTGTGGCCTGGTATGCAAAGGAGTTCCTGCTGCAAATAAAGCCCCGGTCTTATCTTCTGATGGCTTGATCCCATGGCTGAGGACCACTGGCAGCGAGGTGAAGTCCAGGAGACCTTTCGCTCTTGCTGTTGGGCATGTGCCTCTGGTAAGCGCTGGGTTTTTCCCAAGTGCCTGGGAAGGGTAAATCAGGGGTGTCAAATGTGATCCGGGGGCCAAATCAGGTCCCTAAGCAACTGGCTGTCATCTGCTTCCTTCTTCTCTTGCTTCCTTCTGAATCACAGTTTGCTTTGCAAGGCTTGCTCCATCGCACAAGAGCTACAGAGCAAAACCTCTCTTTTCTGCATTGGCTCCTCCCTTGTTTTTCCAGGCTCTCTCAATCACACAGCAGAGCTACTGAGCCAAGCCTCTCTTCCTTCTATTGACTGAGGCTCCTTCGCCACCCCAGTCCCCTGGGGAAGGAAGTAAAGAGACAGAGCTTCCTTTGCCCAGTTCCTAGATCCCATGGGAGAAATAAAGCACCCTTAAGACCGATGACGTTTTAAGCATGTTTTATGTGTTTGCTTGTGTCCTTTATAAAGTTTATATCTCTGCTACCTACTCTTAAATAGGCATACACATGACCTGGCCCAGCCAACATGGCCTGACTCAACAAGGTCTCATTTATGTCAGATCCGGACCACATAACAAATGAGTTTGACACCCGCTGGATAAATGTTCAAGCAGTTAAATGTTCTAGCAGATCTTCTCCAGCTGACCCATGTCCCGCAATGCCACACATCCCCCTCAAAATGACTGCATTTGGGAGTCGGGGAATCAGTTGGATGAGAACAGGATTATGTTGTACTTGTTTTATCCTGTTGTTGTTGTCCTCTCTTTTTATCCCATCATGGAGAGCGTTACAGACTCGGAACTAGGATTGTATACAAATATACCATATCAGAATTATTCAGGAAGGCACTTTATAAAGAGAAGGGGACTATTGGACTGTACCACTGTGTATAGGACATATTATCTGTTTGTGGCATATATTATCCTGTTGCCACTGCATTATTTTCTACTTGATGTAGTGCCATTGTTCTGCATTGTACCTGCACTCTTGTACCATGTCTAATATGCTATACCTGTTGAGATTTCTGTAATCTCCGTCCATCAATTATTAGACGCCTCGTCATACTGAGTGAATCAATTTACGCTGTTGAATCAGCTTTGAGTCTCAGTGAGAAAGATTATGAATAAATGAGTCAGAATTGTGCTCTTCAGAAGTTGAGTGGAAAATCTGTTTGGGCCACTGGGCTTTGGATTCCTTGGAAAGCTTTCTTGCGTAACTTGCAAACAGTCGCAACCGTCCTTGCAAAACGTTGCTTTTTCTGAGGAACAGTATTAAGAGCCAACAAAATACTCACATGCCAGATAGTTCCGTGTTAAATCAGTCATTTAATTCCCAGAGAAGCCTTCTGCTTGCACCACAGAGCAGGGAGGACAGAACTGGATATCAACAGTGACATCGGCATGCCGCTGCCAAGATGGCGTTGACTGCTGCTAGGTGTTAAAAGGCAAAAAGATAAATTCAGCATGCCATCAGAGAGATAACTGCCTAGCCTTTGCAAGGGAACGGATCAATCAAGTTGGTAGCGGAGGACAGTTGAAGATGGCGTAGAAACAAGAGGGAAGGAGCTGAACCAAGCGTTGCTGCAATGGACTACTAAAATGGCAACTCTGCTTAAGCCTTCTTTTAAAAGATTAAGTAGGGTTTGATGCAACTATTCAAGAGAAAACATGTTGAACCTTCTGAGGACTTGGAAGTGCTTTTTTGGTAAGACTTGCTTCATCTTGCGATGGTCATTGCTTCTTTCGTGACGCAAGAAACCTTGTACAGTAATTCCAGAGCTGGAGTGATGGAATTCTGGGGGTAGTGGTTCTAATAATAGAAGATGATATTGGATTTATATCCTGCCCTTCACTCTGAATCACTCTGAATCTCAGAGTGGCTTACAATCTTTTATCTTCCTCCCCCACAACAGACACCCTGTGAGGTAGGTGGGGCTGAGAGAGCTCTCCCAGAAGCTGCCCTTTCAAGGATAGGTCTGCGAGAGCTATGGCAGACTCAAGGTCATTCCAGCAGCTGGAAGTGGAGGAGTGGGGAATCAAACCTGGTTCTCCCAGATATCAATCCGCGCACTTAACCACTACACCAGACTGACTCTCTAAGGACTTCAAGCTCTTGGAAAGTGATTGAAACTGACACCAGGATGCCATGGATACAGTACAGCATGAAAGAGTCTGAATGCTGTGTTTTAAAAATAATAGCTGTTATAGCTTTTAACTGCTTTTATGTCTTATAACAATGCTTATAACCCACCCAATGCCCATTTACAGGAAGGTGGGATAAAAGCCAAATAAATCAAATAATCAGGATATTAGAATACTGGAACTGTCAGAAAGAACAGAAGTGAAGTATAAGTATTAACATGACATTTAAGCTGTTCAGAAATTATACAATAATATTTAGAATATGCTATGTACATCTTAGGTAAGCCCCGTGGTGCAGAGTGGTAAAGCTGCAGTACTGCAGTCCAAGCTCTGCTCATGACCTGAGGTCGATGCCAGCGGAAGCTAGGTTCAGGTAGCCAGCTCAAGGTTAACCCAGCCTTCCAAGGTCAGTAAAATGAATCTCCAGCTTGCTGGGAGGAAAGTGTGGATGACTGGGGAAGGCAATGGCAAACCACCCCGTAAAAAGTCTGCCATGAAAACATCATGATGCGACGTCACCCCAAAGTCGGAAACGACTGGTGCTTGCACAGGGGACTACCTTTACCTTTATATACAGCTTAAAGACCACCAGACCTGATTATTTAATCAAGCAAGTTTGTGAAACCATTTTGTACTGTACAGCCTGGTTACCTGCTCAGAAAACCCCACTTGACTAGTTTAGTTCATCCTCTGAGGTGGAGGACATCTTGTTGTTGGATGATTCCCACCATCCAGTCAGGGAGGCAGGAACAAGTTCTTCTCACTTCCCGATTCATACAACAGGAACATGGCCTTCTGTCCTCGGAGAAGGGCCCTTCACGGTAAGTGTCCAGTGGCCATTTTGCATAGTTTGTGAAATGCCAGGGAAACGGGAGCTTTCCTGACCTCTTCAGGGAAGCTATTCCACGAGGTGGAAGCCATAATGGAGAAAGTGGGTGTACAGGCAAGTTGTATTTTGCCCATTTTCAGATTCGTACCTGTAGAAGCTGCTGCTGATCCGAGTGGGGTTTTCGTGGTGGAGCACAGAGAGAGAAGTGGTCTTGTAAATAAGAGGGGACAAAGATCATGCAAAAGCTTTCTCTGTGATTGTAAATACCTTAAACTGAGCTCAGTAACAAATGGGCAACCAATGGAAGGTTTGTGGCATGAGAGTGATATGCGTGTTCTGTCTGGCTTCCACGGATAGTTGAACTGCCGCCTTCTGGACCAGTTGGAGTTTCCGAATTGATTTTGAGGGGAAACCAATGTGCAGTCTAGTATTGATGTTACTGTCATGTGGATCCAGGTGGTCGGATGAGGCGTATCAAAGTATGGGTTAATCCAGGGGTGGCCAAACTTGCTTAATATAAGAGCCACATAGAATAAATGTCAGATATTTGAGAACCACACAAGACATGAATAATATCAGATGTTTAAGAGCTGCAAGACAGAAGGGTGGGAGGGAGGAAAATAGATGGAGGAGAGAGGAGGAGAAAAAAGTAACTTTAACTTTACATGCATTCTCCGAGCTGCCGGCTGACTTGGTTTGGAGAAGTGATTTAAAGAGAGATGCCTTCTCCAAACTGGCTGGGGGTTGGTAGGGGCTTTAAGGGCCACATAATATGAAAGAGTCACATGTGGCTCCCAAGCCTCGTTTTGGCCACCCCTGGACTACTCTGTGTTGGAAATAACCTTTTCTGCAGCTGCATTAACTTGCTTCTTCAATCATGCTGGATCCAGTATGACCTTAAGGCTTTTGAGTTAACAGGGATAAGCTGGAGTTTATCAAAAGTGGGTAGAACAATGTCCTTCAAGACCTCTGCCTTTCCAACCAGCGTGACCTCTCTCTGTCTTTTCAGGATTTCGTTTCAATTTGTAGACTTTTAGCCAGCGATGCATCACCAGGAGAGTTGGATAAGGATATCTAGAGCTGAGAGTCATCAGCGTATTGATGACAACCAAGTCCCAAACTATAAATGATTTATCCTAAGGGCTTTACATAGAGATTAAAAGCCACGGGGAATAGAACTGCACCCTGTGGAATCCCACAAGATCGGCCCTGCACCGATGATAGCTGGTTGCCAATAGCAAACCTTTGAGTCGGATCCATGAGGAATGATTTGAACCAGTTCAGCACAGGCCCCCTGAAACTTACTTCTAGGCACCTCTAGGTGCTTGTAGATGCACACTGAATAATGTTGCTGTAGTCTGAGCTCCAGGCTGAAAATACAGGAGCGTTTATGACCTCCGAGTTTCCCACAGGATATAGCATCGTTTGAATATGGGAAACGAGCACAAATGTGTGTAACGGGTCTAGTCTAGGTAATATTTCTGTTTTGATTCCTGTTAGCTGCTTCTCAGTTCAGGCATTGCAGTAAACTGTAGTTAGTAGACTCGGTAGATAACCTGAATAATTCAGCCCACAGTTTCCAGTTCAGCCATCTACGCAGCAACTCTGGCATCGCACCAAACCATGGCCGAGTTCATGGCACAGCCCGGTGGTGGTATTGAATAGCAGCCTCGCATATAGAGCATGCCAGGCTGCTTTAGAAAAGGAGGAGCTCAGAAAGCAATTTCCTAATACATCGTGGTGGCGGCGTGTTCCAAAGGAAAAAAAATCCACTGGGCATACATAAGCCCCTGAGTGCACCTAAAGTAACTCTCTGGATACCAGCCAAAATGCACAGGGAGTACCTTTTTAAGCTTCCCTGCCAGAGTATCCGGATCTTTGAAGTTTGGTCAGGGTGAGAGTTCTTTGAGAAGTAGTAAGGATTCTTGTTGCTGTCTGGAGACGCTAGACTTAATGCTAAAAAGTGCCACAAGGACAAGAAGTATAGAATCCAGGTAACATCCCATACTTCTCAGCTTAAGTATGCAGCCATCTCCCCTCTGGGGCAGGGGTCTCTAACTTCATGGAGCACCCCATCTCTCCAGCGCATGGTTGACACTTTGCTTCCCAGAAGATGATGATATTGGATTTATATCCCGCCCTATATGCTGAATCTCAGAGTCTCAGAGCAGTCACAATTTCCTTTATCTCCCCCCCCCCCCCCCACAGACACCCTGTGAGGCAGGTGGGACTGAGAGAGCTTTCCCAGAAATTGCCCTTTCAAGGACAGTCTCAGAGCAGCCTACAATCTCCTTTACCTTCCGCCCCCACAACAGACACCTTGTGAGGTGGGTGGGGCTTAGAGAGCTCTTACAGCAGCTGTCCTTCCAAGGACAACCTCTGCCAGAGGTATGGCTGACCCAAGGCCATTCCAGCAGCTGCAGGTGGAGGAGTGGGGAATCAAACCCGGTTCTCCCAGATAAAGAGTCCGTGCACTTAACCACTACGCCAAACTGGCTCTCACTTGCTTGTCTGTTTTGTTCTTTATTAAAGTTTACTTTACATTTAGTGTTAACGGTGCAGTATTTTGCTGTATATCTTAGCGAGGCTGAAGAACTGTCATTTCCTATCCTGCTGTGTCGTTGACTTCAGTTCTGAAGATTAGCTGTAGAGTGTAAATTATAGGTTGCTGTCTATTTAACTATTCAGTAGCGTACTGAATTATTAAACTAGTATTAAAGAGGGTGGGGGAAACTTTTTTCTACAAGGCGGCAGTGTTGCAGAAGCGTGCAATGCTAGGTGGTCATGCAGTGTCAAATAGGTTGTTTCCGAAGTGGTTTATTTCCTCCCAAGATGTTAAGTGCACATTGCTTAAAATAGGTTATTGCTTCTAAAATAAGCAGTGACACTTCCCTCCTCCTGATCATTAAAGCTTATGTGAAGATGATACATGATTTTTTTAAAAAAAACTTCATGAGTTGCACTTTGTTAATCAGTAAGCTTATTTGTGTGTAACGGTACAAGTAATCTTTTCCGAAATTCTGTCTGGGACTTAACTGATGCCTGCTGGTATAAACTCCTGCTTTGTTAGCATCTTCTTCCTATAGCTTACTCTTTTCGTCTAGACCTGGGGTGTCAAACTCATTTGTTATGAGGGCTGGATCTGATATAAATGAGATCTTGTTGGCCCGGGCCATGTGTGTACCTATTTAAGATTAGGTAGCAGAGCTGTGAACTTTTTAAAGGATACAGACAAACACAACGTTTTTTTAAAAAAACAAACAAACTTTAAAACATGCTTAAAACAGTAGCAATGATTGGTCTTAAAGGTGCTTTCTTTGTATTTCTCCCATGGGATCCAAGGAACTGGGCAAAGGAAGCTTAGGCTGTTTCCCTCCCTTCCCAGGGGACCATGAGGGGGAGGAGCCTCATCCAACGGAGAAAATTGAGGTTTTGCTCTGTAGCTCCTGTGTGATTGGGCAAGCCTTGCAAAGCAAGCTGAGATGTAGAAGGAAGCAGACAAGAGCCAGTTACTTGGGGGCCTGATAGGAGCCCTCTGGGGGCCTGATTCGGCCCCCAAGCCGCATGTTTGACACCCCTGCTCTAGACAAAGTTACCCAAAATCCCCAACCTTTGAGTCTGTTCTCTTATTTGGAAAGCAAGTTCCGTGGGGGAGGGGGGAACTCTGAGGAAACTAAGTTTGGTCACATTTCATTTTAATTCTGTGGCCTGCTAGAAATAACTGAAAGTTATAAAATGCCTGTAGGTGACTGACTGCAAGTAGTGAGGGTTTTTTTTTTTTGTTTGCTCTGTTTTCCTATTCTATGATCCTAATCCTGGTGGTGACAGAAAGTGCCAAGGCCAAGCCAATTTATGGCAACCCAAGGCCAGAGAAGTTCAGAGGTGGTTTGCCATCGCCTGTCTCTGCAAAGCAAGTTGCTTTCTTTCCACTTCTCTCTCCCCCATCTATTCCCTTCCCTTCCCTTCCCTTCCCTTCCCTTCCCTTCCCTTCCCTTCCCTTCCCTTCCCTTCCCTTCCCTTCCCTTCCCTTCCCTTCCCTTCCCTTCCCTTCCCTTCCCTTCCCTTCCCTTCCCTTCCCTTCCCTTCCCTTCCCTTCCCTTCCCTTCCCTTCCCTCCTTTTAGACTAACAAAGTTTAATTATGGGTATAAGCTTTTGTGAGCGTGCTCACTTCTTCAGTTGCATTGAAACAGACTTTGCCAACCTTTACATATAGGTAGTGAGGCTGCGTGTGTGTGTGTGGGGGGGGTATTAGGAAGGGCTAATTGGAATCATTAAATAACAGCAGAAGTAATTGAGCAATAGGTATAGCTAAGATTGGATTAAAGTGTTAGTAAAACCTATGAATAGCAGCAAATTAGAAAGCAGAAGGAGGACACCTTTAGCTTTAAGTATGACTGTACATCCGCCAGCAGTGTGAGAATATCTTTCCTAATGCACCCACATGGTGCTTTGTTTTATGGCACTGCCCTATTGAACTGTAGTCCAGCCCCTTTTTTTGTGGGGGGAGGGGAGGAAGAAGTTTTATAAGGTTGCTCTATAGCTTTGTGTAAAAGCTAGATTCAGCCGCCAGCACTTCAGTTGCCTAGTAGTTCTAATAAAAAGGTAAAGGTAGTCCCCTGTGCAAGCACCAGTCATTTCCGACTCGGGGTGATGTCGCATCATGACGTTTTCATGGCAGACTTTTTACAGGGTGGTTTGCCATTGCATTCCCAGTCATCTACACTTCCCGCCTCCCCCCCCCCCAGCAAGCAAGCTGGGTACTCATTTTACCGACCTCGGAAGGATGGAAGGTTGAATCAACCTGGAGCTGGCTACCTGAACCCAGCTTCCGCCGAGATGGAACTCAGGTTGTGAGCTTCACCATTCTGCGCCACAGGACAGTTTGCATTTAATAAGAACCATAAATCTTCTGCATCTAGCTTAAATTTCATATTTGGGTTACTTACATTGTTACTGTGCTTTTTGCATCTGAAATTTTGTCAGTAGTTTTGAATTGTGCATGAGTGCTTACATGCACTTCATTACAGAGAGAGACGGACTGCCGTGATATAATATGCATTGATTTCCCTCAAGCGATGGAATTTGAGAAATAGATGTTTTTCAAACACAGTAATTTTTAGCACTTCTTGTTTCTGCCTTTTGTAGCTGTCTGTGATGTTCCTTTTCTTTATTCATTCCTCTTGTTTACGGAATTTGATTCCTACTGTAATTAGACGTTTGAGCAATTGTAAAGCAAAAACAGCAATTGAATCCAGCTGTCTACAGGTATAGACACTATAACAAGTTTTTCTGCTTATGCTGCTTTCTTGCTCAAACTAAGAAACCAGAAGTTTTGCGTTTTTTTGTTTTTAACAGATCTCCTCCCACCATTAAAGGAAAGAAAACAGAATAAAACTATAGCTTGCATCTGTACTAAAGGTGGAATTTGGTGTTGGGTTCAAGTTCTTTTGGTTTTGGTTGGGTAAATTGGGGTCTGAACTGTATCTGAAATGGAATGAGGATTTGGTTGAATTGTCTAATCAGAGAGACTTTGTTCTTTCTAAATTTCCTTTGTTTTTGCCTAATTATTCCTCAAACATAAGCACATGTACCTATTAAATTTCTTTTGTTTTGCCACTCATTTTTACCTAATTATTCCTCAGACGTAAGCATGTGCACTTATTAAAAAGCCCCAAAGGCATAAAAGGAATTTACTTCCCAGTTAAATGTGTTTAAGGCATCAGTCTTTCTCATTGTGTTTCAAGATTCTTTTGTATCTGTCGTCTGTTCCTTTTTAGACTTTAATGTCTGACTAAGTTCTGAATAATTATCTTTGGCATAGTTCCGCTTGTTATTTGGGCACTCACGCCTGCCTCCTCGCCGGCATGAAATATTGCTGCTGTACTCAAGCTACATTATTCAACATATGCTTGGAAAAATTGCTCTGCATCTTGAAATTAGTCACCTCTTAAAAAAAAAAAAGAAAACTGCAGATGTATTTGTCTTCCCTGAGGTGCTGGGTAGTTACTCCATAGGGTGTTTCATGATGGAGTGGGTGCAGAGGAAAGCAAGGAAGAGGGATCAGGAACCTAGAGACTGAGCAAGCCCTACAAAGCAGGAGTCAAGTGGCACCTTTAGGACCAACCAGTTTTTATTTAGAATGTAAGCTTTCGTGTGCTCTTAAGCACACTTCATCAGGTGAGGAATCCAGCACAGTGAGCAGAGCCATGCATAGCTGGTAGGCAGTGGCCCAAATGCAGCATGGTACAGAATGGTCTGAAGCAGTTGAACAAAGCAATTTTTATTTAGAACGTAAGCTTTCCTGTGCTCTTAAGCACATTTCATCAGACGAGGAATTCAGCACAGTGAGTAGAGCCATACATAGCTGAGCAGAGCCATACATAGCTGGTAGGCAGTGGCCCAGAATGCAACAGTGGTACAGAATGGTCTGAAGCAGTTGAACAAAGAAGAAGTCAAGTGGCCAATTTTTATTTAGAGCATCCGCTTTCGTGTGCTCTTAAGCACACTTCATCAGACGAGGAATCCAGCACAGGGAGCAGAGCCATACATAGCTTGTGGGCAGTGGCCCAGAATGCAACATGGTACAGATTTAAGAACCAATGACCGTGAAGTAAAATTATCTGGTAGGCAGTGGTTTAGAATGTAAAATGGTACAATGACAGAATAGTAGAATTAACAAATTGAGCAAATCTTTGATCTGAGTAGCACAAGCATGCAAAAGCAACAAAACAGCAGTATGCAGTAAAATTAACAAATTGAGCAAACCTTTGATCTGAGCAGCATGAGCATGCGAAAGCAACAAAACAGCAGTATGTCAAAATGTGAGATTGTCAATGACAATGGAAGATGGGTTCAATATATGTAATGGGATAAGCAACCAAAGTCCCTGTTTGAGTGTGTCAATACAGCTAAAACAGAAATACACTGGATAGTGATGTTCTTGTCCACCTAGTTTACTTTTTCACATGTAAACATAATTCTAGTTTGCCATAGGAAAAAGGAATGCAATAAAATATAGTGAAAATGGGTAAAGCATATGTAATGAGATACAAAAAAAGGGTGAAGGACTTGGGAATGTTCAGTCTGGAGGAGAGGAGGCTGGAGGGGGACACGATTGCTCTCTTGAAATATTTGAAGCGCTGTCGCTTAGGGGAGGGCAGGTAGCTGTTCTTGTCGGTAGCAGAGGAGAGCACTCACAATAGTGGGTTTAAATTAAGGGCGGGAAGGTACTGGCTGGCTATTAGGAAAAACCATTTTACAGTGAGGGTTGTTCATCAGCGAAACCCCCGCTCTAAGGAGGTGGTGGGCTCTCCCTCACTGGCAGTCTAAGCAGTGGCTGTTCAGACACTTGCCAGGGACGCTCTAGGCCAGGAGTCCCAAACCCCCGGGCTGTGGACCGGTCCTGGTCCGTGGCCTGTTAGCAACTGGGCTGCAGAGCAAGGCAGAGGTGCCTCACTGCCTCTTCTGCTTGCCTGGGACCTGGACAGATAAAACAGGCAGCAGAGCCTCACCCTGAAGCACCATCTCTTTCATCCACCCAGATCCTGGGTGGGCGGAAGGGGACCCCCACGGGGTGGGGGGTGGGCAAGGACAGGGCATTGGGGTGGCAAAAACCCCAGCACCCCACCCCCCTACACCGGTCTGTGGAAAAATAGTCTTCCACAAAACTAGTCCCTGGTGCCAAAAAGGTTGGGAGCCACTGCTCCAGGCTGATCCTGCATTGAGCAGGGGTTTGGACTAGATGGCCTCTATGGCCCCTTCCAGCTTTGGGATTCTATCTGTTACCTGGAAAACGGGGGTGGGGTAGGTTGGAGTGCTTCTTCACAAATGCAACTCCAGGTTCCAAGGTAGGGAACCTTAGGTCTATGCTTGACCAATGCTTGAGTTTTAAACTTTATTTGACATAATAGGAATAGCAGAAGAAAAAGCAGGACATCATATGGAAACTGAGGTAACAGTTTTAATTAGGGGACTACTGGGCTGTGAGCAACTAGGCAGCCTATAGCAGGGGTGGCCAACGGTAGCTCTCCAGATGTTTTTTTGTCTACAACTCCCATCAGCCCAAGTCAGCATGGCCAATGGCTGGGGCTGATGGGAGTTGTAAGCAAAAAACATCTGGAGAGCTACTGTTGGCCACCCCTGGCCTATAGAATTGCACAGGCAATCCCTAGCAGAAGCAGTCTCAGTTAATGTTGGAGGCATCCTCCCTTGGGTTGTCCAGAGTTGGAATCCACCCTCTACTCTACCAGCTCTGTGGTTTAGCTTACAGCAGTTTTATTTTTTATATTTTTAAAATTTTATTTATGCGCTTTATATCCCGCCAAGGCAGGCTTGGTTGTTGACGGTGAAAAGCAAATTCTTGGGACTTGCTGGTGGCTCTAATTTGTTGGGCCCCACCCTGCTTTTGGTCAAGACTCATCTTGATTGGCCATGTCTGCCGGAGGCTGGGATTTTCCAAGTATGTGGGTAAGCTTCAGCTCAAAGCGACTTACGGAGACTGAGGGAGTGCAGCAGTCATCTTTTGCTGCCATCCGAAGAAGAACCTTTGGTAACCTTTGAGAGCCAGTGTGGTGTGTAGTGGTTAAGAGAGATGGACTGTACTCTGGAGATTCAGTTAGCTAGTTACTTTTATTGGCATTAAAGGAGAAATAAAAGAGGGGGGGAAATAGATGTACGCACATATGCATACAAATAGATAAAACATGCCAACATGAGTCAAGACAAAAGAACATTCTAAAAGAGTCTAAAATCTGTACAAAAATAAGTCAAAAGTCGATCTGTCTAATACAGATTTAAATTATGATACATGACTGCGTATAAGAAGAGCAGCCTGCAAAAACTTTGCCACAGCATCAGTTGTGTTCCCATATTTGTTGTTTAATAGATAACAGCAGTTTATATGAACCCGGAAGCTCTTAAGATTACTATCAAGAATCTGGAGAACTGGGTTGGATTCCCCATTCCGCCACATGAAGCCAGCTGGGTGACCTTGGGGCTGTAACAGCTCTTTCAGAGTTTTCTCATCCCCACATACTGCATGGGGTGTCCATTGTGAGGAGAGGAAGGGAAGGTAATCACAAGTCACTCCGAGACTCCTTTGGGTAGTGAAGGAAAGGAAAGGTTCCCTGTGGCTTGCCATTGCCTTCCCCAGTCATCTACACTTTCCCCCCCAGCAAGCTGGGTACTCATTTTACCGACCTCGGAAGGATGGGAGGCTGAGTCAACCTGGAGCCGGCTACCTGAACCCAACTTCTGCCGGGGATTGAACTCAGGTCATGAACAGAGCTTAGGACTGCAGTACTGCAGCTTTACCACTCTGCGCCACGGGTAGTGAAGGGTGGGATATAAAACCAACGTTCTCCTTTTTCTCCTCCTCCATGCATGGTTTTGTGTGAGAGCGTATGTTTGCGTACGTAGAAACACACTGAGTTCTCCTTAGTATATCAGTCCTGCTTTGCGAAGTTGGCTTTTATAGACACATGAACAAATGAAGCTGCCTTAGAATGAATCAGACTCTTAGTCCAGTCCATCAAGGTCAGAATTGTGCATTCAGACTGACAATGACTCTCCATTGTCTCAGGCAGAGGTTTTTCACATCACCTCCTGCTGGCTCCTTTAACTGGAGATGTTGGGGATTGAACCTGGGACCTTCTGGGTGCTGAGCATATAGTCTGCCACTGAGCCTCAGCCCCTCTTGAGTTTTCCTTACGGGGGTACCTGAACACAGTCTGTGGTGTGATCTTCAGGAAACGGGAGCATATGCCTGGAGTCGATATAGCAGGCGGTTTCACATTCCTTCACTCTCATGGAGTTCAGATATCATTGGGAAAGAAGAGCTTTTTTTCTACAACCACCCCCTTCCTGCTGTGTGAAGCATTTGGGGGAGTGCTGGAACATAACTTGAGTATCTGCTTAAGGCAGGAAAGCAAAGAGCTGTGTGAAAATTGGTGGGATATGCATTCCCAAAATGTGAATATCGCAGGGCTTTTTTTTGTAGCAGGAACTCCTTTGCATATTAGGCCACACCCTCTGATGTAGCCAATTCTCCAAGAGCTTACAGGGCTCTTAGTTCAGGGCCTACTGTAAACTCCAGGAGGACTGGCTACATCAGGGGTGTGTGGCCTAATATGAAAGGAGTCCCTGCTACAAAAAAAGCCCTGTGAATATGCAGTGTATGGGGGAGGGGAGAGAGAAATGCAGCCCAATCTTTGGCCACATTTCTAAGCCACTTGGTAGGCCTTGATTCGTCATGCAGCTGAAGCAATGAAGCTTTAGTTTCAGAAAGGGTTAAGAAAGCTTTTGTCTTATTAAACGGGAATGAATCTCGAAAGGCAACATACATATGAACATACGAAGCTACCTTATACTGAATCAGACTCTCGGTCCATCAAAGTCAGTATTGTCTACTCAGACTGGCAGTTCTCCACGGTCTCAAGCTGAGGTTTTTCATGCCTACTTGCCTTGACCCTTTTGAGTTGGAAATGCCAGGGATTGAACCTGGGACCTTCTGCTTACCAAGCAGATGCTCTACCACTGAGCCACCATCCCTCCCTTGCTCTCCAGGGTCTCAAGCTGAGGTTTTTCACACCTACTTGCCTGGACCCTTTTGAGTTGGAGATGCTGGGGAGATGCCGAGTTGCTTTCCGATATGAGTGATGTCATCAGCGTTCTTCTTTAGCTGTGGCAGAGCCAATCCTATGTTTACAGGAGCTGACGAAAGGCAGATTTGAAATCTGTCTGATTCTGTGTCGGTTAGCTTTCCCACGCAGTTGCTGATGGGAGTTTTTCAGGTTTAGTGTGGGATGACTACACGATGTTGTTTCTAGGGAGACTGGCGGTGGGAGCCTATGAAAAGGTAAGGAAATCTGCCGTCAAGAGAAGTGTTTCAAAACAATACCTAGATCACAGTGAACTGGTTTAGAGTGACTGTGTGTACTGCTCTGTCTTCTACACCTGGGTCCTGCTTTTATTTCCTTATTGATGGCATGCGTGCCTTAGAATAGTGAGCTGTATCCTGTCAAACGTGTATTAAGTTAAATATGGACATCGGAACATTTTAAGGTAACGTCTTTTAATTTGGGGAGACATTTCCTATTTTGTATGGGCTGCAGATTGATGTTGCTTCCTGGTTCCGATTCTGCTTTGGAATCTGTCCCTGCTGCACTTTTGCTGCTGAGCGATTTAAACGATCAGAAAGAATTGCAGGTAGCTTTGTGCCATTGTCACACTACACTTGTGAAAGAGAGATGCAAGTTATTAACTTTGTCTGCTGGAAACTGTTATGCTGTCATTAGCTGTGGGACACTGAACCAGAGTGGTCTTTTCTTTTTTTGCGCTCTGTTGAACTCAGAACTGTAATAAGGCAGCGGGGGCAAGAGGGAAGGATTATTTTGGACTCCAATGCCAGCTGGGCCTTTCTCCCGTGGTAGTAGTGCAGTAGAATGATCACTGATAGATCTGACAGAAGCTATGTTCAGGGGTGGAATTCTAGCAAAAGCTCCTTTGCATAGTAGGCCACACACCCCTGATGTAGCCAATCCTCCAAGAGCTTATAGGGCTTTTAGTACAGGGCCTACTGTAAGCTATCCACCCCTGGTGATGCTAACATTTTTGCTTTGCTTCAGTTCTGTTTTTCAGACTTCTGGTTGGTTCTACAACCCAAATCCGTTTTCTTTGTTCATTGTCCTATCTGATAGATGGTTTTGACTCCCTCTGCCTTGAGTCCTAGTGAGAAAGGTGGATTAGAAGTGATTCAAATAAATAAATATTACCTTATGCCCGGAGTCCATTAATAGTTCTCAAATGATTGGATTTTCAGGATTGTTCATATAATACTGTTTAATGTACATGGTGCTTTATCCTGTAGCATAGTTGTCAAAGTTAGGTAACTATCATGAGGTGTTTGTACTTTAAACTTTGACAGTACAAAGAAAACACAAGAAGAAACAAACATTTTAATAATGTAAGCAATTGCAGTACGATATGTGTTTTACTTTGTCATTTGCCTTAAGTGGATTCTCTGGAGAGGTGGCATATATATTTTCCAATCCAATAAATAGAAGAAGTAGAGATTAGATTTATACCCCGCCCTTCACTACCTGAAGGAGTCTCAGAGAGGCTTACAATCTCCTTTCCCTTCCCCCTCCCCACAACAGACACCCCAAGGTGGGACTGAGAGAGCTCTAACAGAAACTGCTCTTGTATGGAACAGCTTTGAGAGAACTTGTGGCTGACCCAAGGTCATATCAGCAGGTGCATGTGGAGGAGTGGGGAATCGAACTCAGTTCACTCAGGCAAGAACTGGCTTCACTATTGAATATTTTACAGTACCATATGGTGTCTGGTGTTACCTTCCATCTTGCTTGTTGCTCATAGGATAACAAGTAATAGTCAGTTATGAGATTTATGTGTGTTTACATATGCAGTAATGTGATATACATATGTCTCAGTAATGAGAGAAAAGTATATCAGTCAATACCTTTATTGGCGTAAATAGACTAAAGCTTATTTTTCTGCAGGTACCAATAGAGTATTGTAGACCAATTCATGGGAAACTTGGGTTTGAATCCTGAATCTGCCTTCTGTTTGAGTTATGTAGCTGGGGTAGTCCTTCACTGTGGAGTATAATCTTCTGGTGCTTGGAGTTTCCACTAATGCAAGACCAGCATCTTTCAATGAGCTGAGAAGCTCCTGGTACCAGAGAACAACACTGTGCAAAGGAAGACTCACAACTGACAAAGTGAGACTCAAAAGGAAGGAAGGGTTCAGTTTAAGACTCTGGGTTTACATAGTAAGAGTGTATTAATCACTCCTGCTGCAGTCTTCTAACTTACCTATAGCCCATTTTTTCTTGCTGAGACTCTGGGCAGATTACAAAATATAAAAATTTATTTATATTTATTTATATTAGGATTTATACCCCGCCCTTCTCACCTAAGTGTCTCAGGGCAGCTTACAGCATAATAATTCAAACACTTCAGTTTAAAACATTTAAAAATACAATTAAAATACAATTAACCATAAATTAATAAAAACAAGATAGGATAAAACCGGCGGTCTATAGATGCATCCAAGACAATTCAAACAGCAGAAATGTCCAATAAACATTGCAGCAAGACTAGATCAAGATGGGTAGCTGTGTTTGTCTGTAGCAGTAGAAAAGAACAAGAGTTCAGGCGCACCTTAATGGCTAGCGAAATTTGTGGCAGGGTTTTGTGAGCCACTGCTCACTTCTTCAGATACTTCTTCAGGACTAAAATTACAGTATTGGAAAACAGTGCACTCAGTAAATTGCCATTTGTTGCAGTAATCATCATTGTAACCTCTTTGTTACAGTATACTTTTAATGAAGATTTGACTGCTTTTCTTGAAACTGGTAAAAGAAATCCAACTCCACCCACCATTGAATATTTTACAGTAACAAATGGTGTCTGGTGTTACTTTGAGTCTTGCTTGTTGCTCATAGGATAACATCATAGACAGGGTTGAAATTCTAGCAGGAACTCTTTTGTATATTAGGCCACATCCCCTGATGTAGTCAATCATCCAAGAGCTTACAACGCTCTCTTTTGTAAGCTCTTGGAGGATTGGCTACATCGGTGTGTAGCCTAATATGCAAAGGAACGCCTGTTAGAATCCCACCCCAGGTCATAGTTATTATATATATATATATATATATATATATATATATATATATATATATATATATATACATACACACACACACACACACACACACACACATATGTAGTACTGAGATATACATATGTGTGTAGTCAGCAATGAGATATACGTAAATCAGGAGGTAGTAATGCATGACTACATCAGGGGTTTGTGACCTAGGGGTGGCCAACGGTAGCTCTCCAGATGTTTTTTCCCTACAACTCCCATCAGCCCCAGCCAGCATGGCCAATGGCTGGGGCTGATGGGAATTGTAGGAAACAAACATCTGGAGAGCTATCGTTGGCCACCCCTATATGCAAAGGAATCATAGAGTTGGAAGGCACCTCAAGGGTCATCCAGTCCAACCCCCTTCACAATGCAGGAAACTCACAAACACCTCCCCCTAAATTCACAGGATCTGCATTGCTGTCAGATGGCCATCTAACCTCTGTTTAAAAACCTCCAAGGAAGGAGAGCCCACCACTTTCCAAGGAAGCCTGTTCCACTGAGGAACCGCTCTAACGGTCAGGAAATTCTTCCTAATGTTGAGCCTGATGTGTTGTATTGGAGTTTAAGACTCCTGGAACCTAAGCCTTGTTTGTAACCAGAGCTTTCCTAGCAGAAGAACTGGACATATGACTTCGTGTTCCGAAGGCTTGGAAACCAAATTGGTAAAAAGTGTATTGAGTCTGTCTTCAGATGCTCTTGATTATAAGGCTGTGCTTTTTGAAGCTTTGGTTCATGATTAAGAAGATGGGAAAGGTCCTGTATTTCCTATTGTGGTAGGAACTGCATTCTGAATAGTTATCAGCTGGTCAACATTATTTCCGCTTCTCAAACTTAATGAGAATAAATGGGCTCTAGCTGATAAATAACTTGTAAAGTTTTTTTCCCCCTACTGGATTCAATATTTCCAGAAATGTTGCTTCTCTATCCTCACTAATTGCAGGGATAGCAGTTTAATTTGATAGTCTCAATGGCTTCCTAACATAATCATTAAAATTGTTGGCCTGTACAATGCTAGCAAACCTTGGTCCTTCAAGCATGCAAAAATTTGATGAATTCCTTCTAACACATTGGTTTTTGATGATATATTTGAGAGTTGTACCTATTCTAGTGGTTCATGTGATCTTGTCCTGTTGCTGGACCTCCAGAGGAACTGGCTGGCTACTGTGTGAGACAGGAGGCTGGACCAGATGGACCACTGGTCTGATCCAGCAGGGCTACTCTGATATTCTTACGAAGGCCTCGGCCTCTGTGCCCTGTTGTTGGACCTCCAGAGGAACTGGTTGGCCACTGTGTGAGACAGAAGGCTGGACCAGATGGACCGCTGGTCTGGTCCATCAGGGCTCTTCTTATGTTCTTATGAAGGTCTCAGCCTCTATGCCCTGTTGTTGACCCTCCAGAGGAACTGGCTGGCCACTGCATGAGGCAGGATGCTGGACTAGATGGACCACTGGTCTACTCTAGGAGGGCACTTCTTGTGTTGCTCCAGTACCTGACTCAAGGCTTAAAGAAATCTGGATCTTATGCCTAGAGTTCCATTACTTTTCTTCACAGACATATCTCTCTTTTGGATAGCAATGGGGGTGGGTGGTAGTGTGAGAGAGTTACACTCTGCAGCATGGGGGAAATTGTCAGCTCTGAAGTCTAGACAGCTGTCTGGTGGGTGATAGTAATTCCTGCCACTTTGCTAGAAGTTCTTGTTATTCCCAGGTACAAATGCTATTAACTTTTTTAACTAGGGAGGAAAAAAGAAGCTCTGTTAAATTACAGGCTGCATCTCACTATGTGCACTTACTTTGATCTATTATTTCTCTTGTTCTAAAAAGATAAAAATGCTAGCATTTGCAGCCCTGGGTTGCACTGACAAAAGTGATTTTAACCTATGGGGATTGTTTAGTGTTTTCATCAATCTTTTGCTTGAGATCTGTGGTGATATTTAAAAGGGTCTAGGTCAGGGGTGGCCAACGGCAGCTCTCCAGATGTTTCTGCCTACAACTCCCATCAGCCTCAGCTATTGGCCATGCTGGCTGGGGCTGATGGGAGTTGTAGGCAGAAAAACATCTGGAGAGCTGCCGTTGGCCACCTGTGGTCTAGGTGATCCAGGGTAGCCTGATTTCAGATTTTTGAAGCTAAGCAGGATTGAGCCCGGTTAGTCCTTGGATGGGAGACCACCAAGGAAGTCTAGGGTTTCTTTGATGTGGCAAGCAATGAAAAACCACCTCTGAATTTATCTTGCCTTGAGAACCCTACACAGGGGGTTTGTTATGAGGGCCAGATCTGACATAAATGAGATCTTGTAAGGCCGGGCCCTGTGTGTCATAAAATGTAATGCCAGGAAGTGGAGATACAAACTTTATAAAGGACACAAAGGTGCTTTTTTTTTCTTTTTTAAAAGGTTCTTTCTCCCTCAGAGGTTGTCGGACATCTCTGTGGGTTATTCCTACTATTCCTTCAGGGAGGCAGGAACACTTTTTTCAACTTCCTGTTGGCGCCTTCGGAATAACCCCGCCCTCAGTTTTGTTCCTGCCTCTACAGGGAGCAGCAGCACAAGGCTAGGCTCAGCCTTTTTTCTCTGTTTCTTCTTCTCAATTTCCATTCCATATCCTTTCCTTTCCATATCTACTTATCCCTCCTTTTCCTTCTGCCTTTGCTGATCAAAGACTACCGAGGAAACTTGTTCTGGGTCGTTTTAGAATGGCCTGTAGTAGGGACGGTTTCCTATCGGACGAGGAGGGAGAGTCGCGCGCCGCGCTTCTAGCAGCGCCGACTCACGTCGAAGGAGCCGACCTGCCTTTGCGGCTTGTTCGCGCCCTTCCTGACGCGGCCGCAGACGAGCCAGCTGCCAGCGCCAAGAAACGGCGCGTAATGAAGGCCCAGGCTACGTCCCTCGGGGCGGCAGCAAGCAGCGGCGGCCATTTTGGAAGTGCGGAGCGTAGCTCTCAGACCTTCCAACCCCCAGGAGCAGGCACTCCGGAGACTCGGAACTACCTGCAAACGCGCATCGAAGGCTTCCAGGACGGGGGTAACGTACAAATGGGCAACCCTCTGAATCCAGAGGCTATGCTTTTTATTAGAAGAGCTATGCAGGAGGAAATGGGCTCCTTTTGCGCCCGGCTGGGGCTTCTCCCTCAAGGATCAACCTTTCCTGCAGACCCTCCCCGCTCTTTCTCCTGGCCCACTAAGGCAGCGCGAAAGGCCCCAGTGCAGTCTTCCCAATCCTTAGAGCTCGAGACTATGGCATCTGACTCTGACCAGGAAGACAGGGAAGAGGGGGAATGTTTCTCTGAGGAGGAACAGGAGGAGGTTAAAATTCCTGAACAGGCTAGTCGTTTCTTCCATCAGGAAGATTACCAGTTTCTTCTAGCCAAAACGCTTTCAGCCTTAGAAATTGAGGAGGGCCCTATTGATGAGGAAGTCAAGGTAGCTAAATCTAAGAAGTTTAAGTCAAGAACCAGTGGTAATTCTGAGTTCTTGCCCAGGGGGGAAGCTTCTGAACAAGTCTTCCCTTTTCCAGAATACTTTGAAAAGCAGGTTAGAGCAGAATGGGAAAAGCCAGCTTCCCTTAAGCAGTTTCCTCACTTAGTAAAGAAGTTATATGCACTGCCTGCCTATACCAATGAGTTGTTACAAGCTCCAACTGTGGACGGCCCAGTAGCAGCTCTACAGTCTTCGGGACTGGTTTCAGAGGACGGCCAGGGTTCTCTTAGAGATCCCCTGGACAAAAAAGCTGAGGCAACCTTGAAGAGATTGTACGAATCTGTGGCCATGATAGTTAAGGCGTCCTCCGCGGCCTCCCTGGTCTCCAGGGCGTCCATTGTTTGGGTACGTAAGTTACTCCAGATGTTACCAGAGGACAACAGACGCATGTTAGAGGGCGCCTCACGCATCCTTAAGGCAGCGTCATTCACAGCTGACGCAACCTTAGATATACTGACCTTTGCCTCTAAAACAATGGCTTCCGCTACTGTGGCTAGACGCCTCCTGTGGCTTAGGGCTTGGCAAGCTGACTTCCTCTCTAAATCCACAGTGGCAGCTTATCCCTTTCAAGGGGATCGTCTCTTCGGGGACGCTTTGGACAAGATCCTAGTAGAGACTAGGGATAAAAAGAAGGCCATGCCCAAATCCATTCGGAGGAATGAAAAGAGGGGCCCTCAGTCCTTTCGGACCCAACATTCCTTGGCCAGATATCGTTCTGAATCAAAGAAGTTTAATTGGGAAACACCAAAGAATTCCTTCAAAAGAGGCTCATTCGGCTCCAAATTCAATCGTAATAACTTCTCCAAAATGGACAAGCCTGACAGAGAGGGCAAGTCCAAGCAGGCATGACTACGGTCACGTACCGGTGGGAGCTCGACTACTCCACTTTGCAGAAGCCTGGGAGGCCTCTCAGGCAGACCAATGGTCTTTAGAAATTGTAAAAGAGGGGTATTCAATAGAGTTTCACCGCATTCCACCAGACAGATTTGTCAGATCACCTTCCCCCAAGCAGAAGCACAAACGTCTCATCACCTCAAAAGCAATTCAGCATCTTATCGACATTCGAGCAGTCGAACTAGTCCCAGGGTTGGAGAAGGGGAAAGGCGTATATTCCATCCTTTTCACCATACCCAAGAAGAATGGCGACTGGAGGGCCATCTTGGATCTCAAGTTTCTAAATCGCTATGTCAAAGTACGTCACTTCAGAATGGAAACCTTGAGATTCATTATGGACTCTCTATTGTCAGGGGAGTACCTCACTTCCATAGACCTGACCGAAGCTTATCTCCACATCCCTATCCACCCTTCTCATCGTCGTTTTCTAAGGTTCGTGGTACTGAATCAGCACTTCCAATACAGGGCCTTACCCTTTGGCCTGTCAACAGCGCCCAGAGTTTTTTCCAAAATGTTAATTCACCCAATAGCCCAGCTGAGGAAGCAGGGTATTCACATTCACCCCTATCTGGACGACCTCTTGGTCAGATCCAACAGCAAGGAGAAATCCCTTCGGGGGACAACTCTGGCCATTCAGTGTCTTCAGTCTCACGGATTCCTGGTGAACAAAGAAAAGAGTTCACTTCAGCCGAGTCAGAGGTTGGAGCACCTAGGCGCAATGATCGACTCCACTTGCAATTCGCTATTTCTACCTCTGTCCAAGGCCAGGGCCATCAAGGATTTGGCTTCCAGGGTCATCCAGAGCAAATCATCACCTCTGATGTTGCTTGCCAAACTAATGGGATTTTTGATATCGACCATAGACATGATTCAATGGGCCAGATTCCATTCCAGGCCTCTTCAACTGTTCCTACGACCATTTCAACTTCAGATAATGGAGAGAAAGGCCATAAATCTGATAATTCCGTTGTCAGTCAAGAGGAGTTTGCGATGGTGGACGGACTTGTCTCATCTTCGTCAGGGCAAGTTGTTCCATCCTCCCTCATACCTGGAGGTATTCACAGATGCCAGCCTGGGGGGCTGGGGAGCTTCTCTTCAGGACAAGCCAGTCCAAGGCAGGTGGTCTCAGTCCGAGAGTCTGCTTCCCATCAACCTGCTAGAAATCAGAGCCATACGTCTAGCCCTGGTTGCATTCAGGACCCAATTGTTCCAGAAGCATGTGCTTGTCAGAACGGACAATATCACAGCCAAGGCGTATCTGAACAACCAGGGGGGCTCCAGGTCTTCTCAGTTGCACCGGGAAGCATCAAGAATTCTGACATGGGCAGAAAAACATCTGGCCTCTCTAAGGGCGGAACACATCAGAGGCCAGGACAACATACAGGCAGATTGGTTAAGCAGACAGGAAATCTGCGAGGGCGAGTGGGCCCTCAGCTCAGACATATTCGACCTCATATGCCAGCGTTGGGGTCTACCAGAGGTGGATCTTTTCGCTTCAAACACAAATTCGCAACTACCAAGGTACTTCACAAGGTTCTCCCATCCAGAAGCCGAACAGACAGATGCCTTGACAGCCATATGGCCTCCAGGTCTCTTGTATGCGTTTCCTCCGGTCCCTCTAGTTTCTCGAGTACTGCGGAGGGTGAGAGCTCTACAGGCGGAAATCATCATGGTAGCTCCCTATTGGCCACGGCGTCCGTGGTTCTCAATGTTGACAGAGCTATCAATAGACCTTCCAATGTCACTTCCAGTTCCTCCCGACATGCTTCATCAGGGTCCGGTGTGGCACCCCGACCCGGGGTGGTTTCATCTGACCGCGTGGAGATTGAGCGGGAGACATTCAGAAATCTAGGTTACTCTCCGGAGGTGACGGACACTATGCTAGCATCAAGAAGGCCCTCCACAGTTCGCATATACAACACCACCTGGAAGGCCTTTGTCCGATGGTGTCGTAGAAAAAAGGTTCCTTCGCTTTCCCCTTCCATTGCGGAGATCCTAGCGTTTTTACAGGAGGGCCTGGAGTCCAGGTTAAAACCAGCTACGCTGAGAAGGCAGATAGCTGCCCTGTCCACTGTCTTACCGGTCGTTGGAGGGTATAGGCTATCTCAACATCCACACATCCAATTATTTTTGCAGGGGGCAAAATCGAAATCTCCTCCGACAGTCCATCGCTTTCCGTCTTGGCGGCTCCATACCGTTTTATCAGCGCTTACCAAGAAGCCATTTGAGCCCCTTCGAGAGGTGGACTTAAAATGGGTGCGAATGAAAACTCTCTTCTTAGTAGCCATCACGTCTGCACGTCGAGTCTCGGAACTGGGGGCCTTATCAGTGAAGGCGGGTCTTTGCGTGTTCCACAAAGAAAAGGTGGTTCTGCGCACGGATCCCTCCTTCATTCCTAAGGCTGCTTCTAGGTTCCACCGCTCACAAGAAATCTACTTACCCACCTTTTGTCCAGAACCCAAACACCCAAAGGAGGTAGTCTGGCATACGTTAGATGTCCGCAGGGCCTTGAAGATTTTCATTCTACGATCTGAGTCAATTAGAAAAACTGAATCCATGTTCATCAACATCTCTCCTCCAAGAGTGGGAGACAAGATGTCTAATTCATCCATCAGTGCAGTGCTGAAGGCCTGTATCAGCGAAGCATATAGGGCATCAGGGTTACAGGTACCTGGAGGAATCACGGCACATTCTCTTAGGAGTGCCTCCACAAACGCGGCACTGCTGAATAGGGCTTCAGTCGAAGAGGTGTGTAGAGCTGCTACTTGGTCCTCTCCGTCTACATTCATAAGACATTATAAGATCCATTCCATGGCATCAGCAGATGCAGCATTTGGGAGAAAGGTATTACTGCATGTTCTGGGGGAGGTCAGCGATGAAGACCCACCCGATTAAAGGGGACTGCTCTGATAGGTCCCACAGAGATGTCCGACAACCTCTGAGGGAGAACGGCCCATTGGACTTACCGTGAGGGGTCCTTCTCCTCAGAGGTTCGGAGGACATCTCGCCACTCCCAGATTCATTTCATCGCTTAGGTTTCTTTCTATAGCCTATCTCCCTTGTACTGTGTTACTTTCAGTATTATCGGAGTTCAAGTTTACAGTTTACATGTTAAAACGAGTTGTTAGTTGTGTTTATAGTCCTTCTAGTTAGAGGGAAGACGACACTGCTTTCGGAGTCCCACAACTGAGGGCGGGGTTATTCCGAAGGCGCCAACAGGAAGTTGAAAAAAGTGTTCCTGCCTCCCTGAAGGAATAGTAGGAATAACCCACAGAGATGTCCTCCGAACCTCTGAGGAGAAGGACCCCTCACGGTAAGTCCAATGGGCCGTTCTTTGTATCTTTCCCATGGGATCACAGGAACTGGGCAAAGGAAGCTCTGGCTCTTTACCTCCCTCTCCAGGGGATGAGGAGGGGGAGGAGTCTCAGCCAATAAAAGGAAGAGACACTTGGCTCAGTAGTTCTGCTGTGTGATTGAGAGAGCCTGGCAAAGCAAGCTCTGCCTCCCCGCCTTCCCCAAGGGAGGAGCCTCAGCCAGTGGAGAAAATAGAAATAATAAACACAACTGGAACCGGTGTAGTCAATGGGTAATAAAAGGAAATCACCGGAAACAATGCAACTTTCACAAAACAGTGTACAAATATATTTAGCGCAAACTGAATTGAACAAAAAGAACAGAACACCGAGTATACAGTATGAATCATGTCCCCACAAAGTCTTTCCACAGCCTGAAAGTCGGCTTCTTCTAATAGACACAGACGTGGGCAAAATCCTTTGAACTCAGCGTTCAACTCCAAATGGCACGGAGAAAGTAAGGAGGAACTGCTTATTGCAGGACTCCTCGTGATTTCGACAGAATATACTTCATCAGCCTCCTTCTCTCGACATTATGCGGAGCCTTAACTAAATGTTCTTTACGCATGGATTAACGCATGCTCTTCTACGGGTGCTGCCAGCAATAAGGAGGAGTCCTGCAGTAAGCGGTTCCTCCTCACTTTCTCCGTGCCATTTGGAGTTGAACGCTGAGTTCAAAGGATTTTGCCCACCCCTGTGTCTATTAGAAGAAGCCGACTTTCAGGCTGTGGAAAGACTTTGTGGGGACATGATTCATACTGTATACTCAGTGTTCTGTTCTTTTTGTTCAATTCAGTGTGCACTAAATATATTTGTACACTGTTTTGTGAAAGTTACATTGTTTCCAGTGATTTCCTTTTATTATCCAATGGAGAAAATAGAGGCTTCATTCTGTAGCTCCTGTGCGATTGAACAAGCCTGGCAAAGCAAGCTGTGATGCAGAAGGAAGCAAGAGAGAGGGAGAAGGAAGGAGATGACAGCCAGTTGCTCAGCCAGCTGGGTTGGCCCCCGGGCCACATATTTGACACCCCTGAGATAGACCATCCTATTTTTATTCATTGTATTTATTTTATACCTTGCCTTTTTCTTACATGCAGCTTTCAAGGTTATCCTCTCCTCCATTTTATCTTCCTAACAACCCTGTGAGGTAGGCTCAAGGGCACCCAGAAAGCTTCCATGGCAGTGTGGGGAATTGGGTCACCCAGATTCTAATAGCATAAATTTAATCAGAATCCAGTTGATCTTTGCAAGTGTTTAGCAATAATCCGCCTGCCACCCAAAAAATGAAACAGGAGTCCAGTGGTGCTTTAAATACAAATTTTATTCCAAATGTTGAGTCCAGTGGCATCTTTAAGACCATGTGGATTCAAAATTTGTTCTACTACTTCTGACCAACACAGCTGCCCACCTGGATCAAAATTAATTCCGGAATAAGTCAGAGCTGTGACTCAGGGAATCTTAGGCTAGAATAAAATCGTTAACCTTTAAAATGCCGCTGGAGCCCTGTTTTTATTTTGCTGCTCCAGGCATATCATCAGACATTTAGGCACTTTCATCATTAAGTTAATCTGAAACTATGTTCAGTAAGGAAAGCTGTAAATTTGGTTGGATAGGCGGATGTGTTAGAGCAGAAATTTCCGTAAAGGGTCTTTGATCACACTGCTAAATCTCACCGTGTGTCCACTGTGTATATTGTTGCATCCCTCCCAGCTCTTTGTCTGACGTCTGATCTCATGCAGTTCCACTGCTGTTGAGCATCACTGATGCAGGAACTCTGAAAACTGCTTCTTTGTATTTAACAATGGCAGTTTTCCATTTCAGCGAAACAATGATGTTGGTGTAAACTGAACATAATGTACTGCTGGATCATAGAAGTAGGTATGTGGGTTAGGATATTTCACTCCAAAAATATGCCTGGAAAAAAAAATACCTTATTGGTATATTTCAGATATATTTGGGTATCTTGATGGTAACCAGATTTCGTTGAGAGCCAGCATGGTGTAATTGTTAAGAGCCGTGGACTCTAATCTGGCTTTGATTCCTGGCGCCCCTCCACACGAAGTCAGCTGGGTGACTTTGGGTCACAGTTTTCTCAGAGCTCTCTCAGCCCCACCTACCTCACAGGGTGTCTGTTGTGGGGGAAGCCAGGGAAAGTGATCGTAAGCTGCTTTGAGACTTCTTTGGATAGTGAAAGGCTGGGTATAAAAATCAACTCTTCTTCTGGAATACATGTAAATGCATCCTGAACACTTCTGGAAATACTTGGAAGTATGCAGGCATATCGGAATACAGTAATTTTAAGGCTTCCAGTACTTTTTTGAATTGTGTAATAGTGTTGGGGAGGTGATATTTTTACTTGGAAGTAGATCGCACCTGTTATGCAAAAAATGGTGGGCAGTGTGTTCTGGTTGCAAAAAAAAGTGCAATTCCCTTTGCTTGCTACATTTTAAAAAAAGTTTTACAAATTAAGTGCTTTGACACGTTCTTGTCTCACAAGATGGTCCCATGGAGATGGTTTTAATGGCACTGAGGGATGTTTTTTAAACATGTGACTGGTCTCTGTTCTGTGCAGGAGAATGCCATAGGTGGGAAACTGCACAAATATCATTTGTTTTACTCCAGGAACTTTAACCAAAACTGGCTTCTTAAACTGAGAACTAAAACTGGCTTCTTAAACTTCCAGTACAGCATGAAACACCAGCATTCTCTTAATTTTACAGTTGGATAAGGCAGATTTCAATATTTCAGAGACCTGTTTATAGCCACTCTCAGTGGAATTTGGTTGAGTGGAAATAGGTGTGCTGTCTTAATTGTGCAAAAGAGCCCCATGGCGCAGAGTGGTAAAGCTGCGGTACTGCAGTCCTAAGCTCTGCTCACAACCTGAGTTCGATTCCTGGTGGAAGCTGGGTTTTCATGTAGCCGGCTCGACGTTGACTCAGCCTTCCATCCTTCCGAGGTGGGTAAAATGAGTACCCAGCTTGCTGGAGGGAAAGCGTAGATGACTGGGGAAGGCAATGGCAAACCACCCCATAAAAACTCTGTGGTGAAAACGTTGTGAAAGCAATGTCACCCCAGAGTCAGAAATGACTGGTGCTTGCAGAGGGGACCTTTCCTTTCCTTTTCCCTTAATTGTGCTGCAGGAGATGTCTTAAGAACATCTCTCCTGAATTCTAAGGCATTTTTACAAAGTCATAGCTTTGAGAGTGATTTATTCTAAATCATCACACCAAAAAGTGTGGCTGCATTGCATTTTCTGTAGCTAATGCACTTTTATTGGCATATGGGCAGGTTTTTTTTCCTCCTATGGAATGAAGGCAGGTTTTACAATGATTTGATGTCTCTGGCTTTCTAGGTGCTCAGTGTATATCACAGACTTATGGGGAGGAGTTGTTCTAATGATCTCTCCCTGTAGACAGATCCAAGTGGGCAGCTGTGTTGGTCTGCAGCAGCAGAACAAAGTAGGAGTCGAGGGCACCTTTAAGGCCAACAAAGTTTTATTCAGAACGTAAGCTTTCATGTGCTCCAAGCACACTTCATCAGATGAGGAATCAGGTACAGTGGGCAGAGCTACATATAGCTGGTAGGCTGTATGTAGAAAGTGGCTCTTTGAACATTCATTGTCAGATGTGAATCTTTATACTCTTGTATATTTTTCTCTAGTCAAAGCAAACTGCGTATGGCAGTATAGACACTGGCTGTTCAGCTCCTTGCGTACAACAATTTTGTTGTACCTTGGAGATCTTATAAATCAAAACTATGTTCTTATGCGGGGCTTGTTTTGTAGCAGGAACTCTTTTCAATATTAGGCCACACACCTCTGATGTAGCCAATCCTCCAAGGGCTTACAGGGCTCTTAGTATAGGGCCAAGTGTAAGCACCAAGAGGATTGGCTACATCAGGGGTTTGTGGCCTAACATGCAAAGGAGTTCCTGCTACAAAAAAAGCCCTGGTCTTACATACAAAACTTATTATTTGTCTATTAGCTGTGGCTTAGTTCAGACTTTGTATTGAACTATGGTTTGGTGATACATCTGAATCTGTCCACAGTTCAGCTTTGTTTTAACCCTTTTTGTCTTTTCAGCTTTTTAAAAACTACATTCTCCCTCTGAGTCGGAGGCCATCTTGGGTGCTTTACACCATCTTGTCAGGGAGGCAGGAAATAGAATAATTCTTCTTCCTCTTTCTTGACCCTGGAGCACCCAGATCTCCTCAGTTTCTTTCCTGCCTCTGAAGGGAGAGCAACTAGTTAGCTGAGCTCCTATCAAAACAGGAAGCAGCTTAGTCATTATTCTCTGTTTCCTTACCTAAGTCTTTATCTGTCAACCTTACTCCTCTTTAACTTTAAATCTGGTCTAGACTTTACCTTCTTTCTTCAGTTATGTCTCCTTAAGCAGGGAGGGAGTGCTTTCCGCGGCTGCTGCAAAGTGGCTGACTTTTTTTTCCCCCTCACCTCTCTGCGGAGCGCCGCAAGGAGCGGCGGATGGAAGCCTTCAGGGACTAGTTCCTGGAGGACGTGGCTTCACTCGGCTCCCACGCTGATGCCGTGGGAAGAGACCCCGGGACCAGCATGACTTCTCAGCGTGCTGCGGTTCCCGGCAACGTTTCCCAACATGGTGACTCTAGTCACTGGGGGCTAAAGCGCGCAGGATCAGCAAAGGATGGGCTCGATGTTCCTCCCCAGCAGAAGCTCGCAACGAACGGCAGCCATCTTGGGGAAGATTTTTTGGCACGCTTTTCTGCTGATGGGCGCCATGAGCCCCTTGCTTCACCCCATGGGGCGGTTGCCAACCTCCTGGCGGGAGTCTCTGTTATACCTCAAACAACCTTTTATTGGGGAATATTAATATTTCTTAGCTCAAAATGGTAGGCCTACGAGAGGTGAGGTGAATGGGATCTATGTAAACGGAGATAGACCACTGAAAATCCTTTGGTTAATAATGGATTTTATTATAGCATAGGTTTCAAATAGTTACATCCCAATCAAACAATTTCAAGCATACAAGAGGAATTACAAAGAGGTTAGCTGAATCGGTATGGATGGGGGAAGGTGATACAATACCTAGATCTTGCAGGGTAGACTCAGTCAGAGGAAATGCAAGGCCTCTGGAGGGAGATTTCTCTTGAGAGGAAGGGGGGTTGCGGGTAGGGAGGGGTGGGAAAGGAGAGGATGGAGGAATTCCCCCTTTTTTTTCTCTCTTCATCTACCAGGATCCTCTGAACCCGCTTCTAAACCTGACAGGTTGGGTTGTCTGTTTTCTAGGGTAAATTACGTCACATCACTCAATTCCACTACCCAATGAGGGGGCAGAGTGTCACACCAATGGAAAATCGGGGTGTAATATGTGTAATATCCAGTCAGAGATCATTTATATCATAGATCCATACCCCAACATAGGAATTTTAATTACACTGGCCAAATGACTTTATGGCCTTGTTTTTCCCAAAACTGGTTCCTTTGAAGCTCCCCAAAAGTGATAGATTTCTCTCTTAGTGTCAAACATGGATGGGCATCCATCAAGTGGTCAGGGGACTGGTTGACTTTGATGGCCTTAGCAATTAATTAAAGAAAAATAGAAACTTTGTTAAGAGTCAAAATTGTGATATCAGTTTACAGGTATACCATACATTCACAACAAGATGAGTACCTAACCTTTAACCTTTGTGTTTCTGCCGTCTTGCCCTGAAGATTACCAGATACAAGCCATTTATTTGTGTTGGAGGTTTCCTGGTAATATGCTTTGATAACAGGACTTTAAAGGTTGCCAAAAGAGTGAAGGAATCTTTATAGCACTGCCCACTAGCTCCCTCTCTGTGCCTGGATCATTTTCATTCCATCTTTCAGCAGAAAGATGGACGCTTCTTAACCTTTCAGCTGGCCACATGTTGTTCTGGCTTGTGGACCAGAACCACATTACAGACCTGCTTTGGGTCAAGAAGGAACTGGATTTGTCTCCCTTATGTGCAAGAAAGACCATTCCAATTCAAATGGGCATTGCTGTATCCAATTAATATTCTAGGGTTACATTGCAGTATCACATTCCAGGGGTGCATGGCTTGGGAATAAGTACAGGGGTGTCTTCCTGGCCATCACCACTTCAGGAGGCCAGCCCCTGTCGGATCAAGTCTCTGCGACTGACCCAGCCCCGCTTCGGTGTGGTAATGTACTTCACCCCATGGGGCCCTTCTCCCAAGAATTTATGTTCATGCTGCAGCAAACGATCAGGGCAGAGTTGTTCAGCGCTTGTCAATCAGGGGCTATGGGCATGGGGTCAGTGGGGTCCAGGTCTCCCTCCCCTTCTCCTTCCTCCTCACGTCTCCCAGAGCAAAATCTGCCCAGAGAACGCACTTGGCCAACTAAAGCCAGAATGGCTGCAATTGACCGCGTGAAGTTAGATTACTCTTCAGGGATTACTAATACATTATTGGCCTCCAGAAAAGAGTCCACCACCAGGATTTACAATGCTACTTGGAGAGCGTTTCATAGGTGGTGCTGAAGGAAAGCAAGGGATCCACTAAACTCCTCAATTCAATACATTTTAGAATTCTTGCAAGGTAGGCTACAATCTGGTGTGAAACCAGCCACTTTACATAGGCAAGTAGCAGCATTATCCTCTGTATTGGGCCTGATACAGGGCAAAGATGTTTCCAGACACGCACACGTACAAAGATTCTTACGGGGGGCCACACTCAAGTGTCCTTCACAAACACACAGGTTTCCAACGTGGCATTTAAACACTGTCTTGTCGGCACTTACAAAATCACCCTTCGAGCCCTTACAGGACATTTTGCTAAAATGGCTACGCTTGAAGACCATTTTCCTGATAGCGATCACATCAGCAAGAAGGGTTTCGGAGATTGATTTCGGGTTTCGGATTGGTATCAAGGGGGTGGCCTAATATGCAAATGAGTCCCTGCTGGTGACATTGGGGGTGTGGCCTAATATGCAAATAAGTTCCTGCTGAACCTTTTCTACAGAAAAAGCCCTGCACACACACATTAAAATTTAAAATAAATGGAACTGTCAGATATTTTCATGTGACTTGAATTATATGTATAGAAGTGGCCTCCTCTACATACAATTCATTATTATTATTAATGGGAATTTTCCTGTTTGAGATGATGCACACACAGTAGATGTTAACATTAGTGCTGGCATAACTGGCTTGTATATGCCCTTCTAATACACAAGGGTTATTATATTTCTAGGCAAAGGCTATGAATATTTGACCAGTTTTGCTTCTATGCACTACTTCTCTATGATATTGTTTTAACTGCCCCTTGAATAGTGTAATTTTTACTGGCATTTTGCCCATTTTGATCCTGTCTGTATTTTTATTTCACTCTTTTATGCCATTAAAAGGTTTTTAAAATTTGGTTTTGATTTGCATTTCTAAGATTGCCCAGAAGACATTTTAAAAAGTGTTTCTGGTTCAAAGGGAGTGTCTGTGGGAAGTAAATTTAGAAGTGTTGACCATAAGCTGGAGAGATGGTGTGTGCGCATGTGTTTGTGTGTGTATGTGCATTTGCCCAACAACTGTGTGACAAGCGAGAGTGAACTCTGAAATTTGGGCTATACCAGCAGACTAAGCAGGCAAGCTGAGTCATAAGAACCAGCAGCCGCTTGCCTCTTGGACAGCTGGAATAAAAAGCTGTGGCTCTGTGCACTGTTCTTACAGACGAATGCATGCAGTTTACATGGATTCAGTTTCTATGGAGAAACAGGAATGTGGTTGGGTGCAAATCTGGATTATTTTGAGGTGTGGAGGGGAGGTCTGCATCCCAGTTTTATCTCATTCTTAGCCACAGTCTTGATGATCCGAAAATACTGTGTTTAGGCAATTGAAATATGAATTCCTGTCCTAAGTCATTCTTACTGTCTGAAGGGGGAAAAAAAGGTCAAGGTATCCCCTGTGCAAGCACCAGTCGTTTCCGACTTTGGGGTGACGTTGCTTTCACGACGTTTCACGACGTTTCCACGACGTTTTTACGGGGTGGTTTGTCATTGCCTTCCCCAGTCATCTACACTTCCCCCCCAGCAAGCTGGGGACTCATTTGACCAGCCTCAGAAGGATGGAAGGCTGAGTCGACCTGGAGCCGGCTACCTGAACCCAGCTTCTGTACAGAGGGTTCTGACTGCAGTACTGCAGCTTTACCAGTCTGTGTCACGGGGCTGAAAAGAATACATGAGAGCTATTTGTTTTGCAGCAGAATGTAAAAGTGACATGGAACGCCCCACCAGTACAAAAAGGAAACAGGTTTCTTTTGCTTCTACAGGCTAACATGGCAACCTGTCTGGAACTTTTAGAATAGGGGTGGCCAAACTTGCTTAATGTAGGAGCCGCATAGAATAAATGTCGGGTGTTTGAGAGGTGCAAGAAGGAAGGAAGGCAAATAGATGGAAGAGAGGGAGAGGTGGAAAAAAAAACAATGTTAATTTTAAATGCATTTTCCAAGCCACTGGCTGGCTTGGCTTGGATAAGTGATTTAAAGAGAGAAACGCCTTCTCCAAACTAGCTGATGGGGCAGTGGGGTCGTCAAGAACCACACAATATGTGCGAAAGACCAAAATGAGTCTCCCAAGCCACAGTTCGGCCGCTCCTGTTCTCCCTCTGAGGCAGAGGACGTCTTGTGGGTGATTTCCCAACCTACTTGTAGGGAGGCAGGGTAAATTATTTATTTAAACTTCCTGTTTCCTGTGGGAGTCACCCTTGAGTCAGTTTGTTTCCTGCCTCAGTAGGGAGAACAGTCTCTGCAGTGCTGATTGTTTTCTACTATACCTTTTCCCTATCAATTCTTGTCCTCTTTCCTACTACTTATACTTTCTTCTTACTATTCCCTGTACTCATTTCTCTTAAAAAAAAAAAAAGAAGAAGGAGGAGGAGGAGGTCATAGGGACGAAGTGAGGCCCTGCTGTGCTGGTCCCACTTACTGGGCGGCCATTTTAAGTCTACTGTGAGGCTCTCAGCCCGGGAAAGATACTCGCCGGCTTAGAAGTAGATGTCCAAATGCAGGGTGGAAGAGATCACCTCGTAGCAGACACTGGACGGGAGAGGCAGCGAGTGGGGCATTCTGGTGGCAAGTACTAGGGGTGTCTGGAGCTCAGGCATGAGGCGCAGCAGGGCTTATGGGCTACTCGCGAGTAGAGACGCAAGAGACTTTTCAGGGGAGCGATTCAGCTGGCTTCGTGCCTGTGCTGCTTCCAGATGACTTTTTTAATATTTTAAAGAGTCAGCTCAGAGAGGAGATGGCGGGATATAGGAAAAGCAGGGCTAAAAGGCGTCACAGGTCCCCATCCTCCTCTTCTTCTAACTCCCCCTCCCCTTCTCCCTGGTCCAAGCTAAAACAAAGAACATCTAAGCCCTGGCCCACTAAGGCAGCTCAAAAACAGGCTGCAAGAGATGTGGACGTTAGGGGCCAGTCAGATAGAGCATCAGAAACCCCAGTTCAACCCGAGGATAGGGAGGAGGGAGAGTTCTCTACTGAAGAGGATGAGGAGGGTGACATTCAAGTACCAGAGCAAGCCAAACGCTTCTTTAATATGGAGGATCATCAATACTTGCAAAAACTCTAGCAGCCTTAGATCTGCATGACGACCCTGATCTTGAGGAGGATGCAGAAGTAAAACACAAGGCTACACATAAGGAAGGGGACAAGGAATTTTTTCCCAGACATAGTGCCACAGAAAAAGCTTTCCCATCCCCAGCCTACGACAAATGAGGGTGGAATGGAAGGAGCCATTTGCTAACAAGCAATATCCAGGCTTTATTAAAAAACTATATCATTTATATTCATTTACAAAAGAATTCTTGCAGGTTCCAGCCGCAGATGCACCGGTGGCAGCCTTGCAAAGCTACGGTCTAGTCTCAGAGCACGGCCAAGGAACACGGAAAGATCTGCTGGATAGGAAGGCGAAATTTGCCTTAAGGAGAGCCCATGAAGCATTGGCAATGTCACTCAAAGCCTCAGCGGTTAGCTCCATGATAGCAAGAGCTTCAATCGTTTGGATCAAGAAATTATTGAAGATGCTTCCAGAAGACAACCCACGGGCAATGGATGGAGCAAACCTGCTACTCAAAGCGGCATCTTTTTTTACAGATTCTACGCTTGATTCCCTAGTATTTGCCTCCAGGGCAATTGCCTCTGCCGCTGGAGCAAGACGGGCCCTATGGCTGAGAGCGTGGTCTGCGGACACCAGATCCAAGAACATCGTGATCGCTTATCCCTTCCAGGGTGGCCGCCTCTTCAGAGAGCAGCTGGATAAGATCTTGGTGGAAACAAGGGATAAAAAAACAACAACAATGCCACGCTTCATCAGACGTCAGGACGGCTGCTCAACATTTTCTTCTTCCTTTTGTTCCCAGCACACCTTGCCTAAGTTCAGGCAGGACTCCTCTTCCAGACAACCATTTCGCCAAAACAACTTCAACAGCAGATTCAACAAGCCAGCCAAACAGGCGGACAGAACTGACCGCGACCAAAAGAACAAACAATGACTACAAAAGCATGCCCGACTTTCTCACTTCACGAATATTTGGCAGAACTCCAAGGTAGATGCCTGGTGCCAAGAAGTGATTTCGGATGGGTACAAAATAGAGTTCCTTAAATTTCCACCGCACCGATTTATCTGATCTCCATACCACTGGAACCATCAAAAAAGGCTCCGCACCTTGGAAGCCATTCAACACCTGTTGACTACTCAGGCAATAGAGAGAGTCCCAGTGGAAAAACAGCAATACGGAGTCTACTCCATCTTCTTCACAGTGCCCAAAAGGTTGGGAGACTGGAGGGCAGTTCTAGATCCGAAGTATGTCAGTAAGTTCACCAGGTCAAGACACTTCAGAATGGAAACTCTAAGGTCCATAGTGGAATCTCTCAGACCCAGGGAACTGTTAACATCTATAGACCTGACGGAAGCATACCTGCATACAGCAATCTTCGCAGGCCACAGGAAATTCCTCCAGTTCTATTACAGTTCTATTATCAATTCAAGGCCCTACCATTTGGTCTGGCTTCCGCCCCGAGGGTATTTACCAAGGTGTTAGTAAACCCAATAACTATTCTAAGAGAAGAAGATGATGATATTGGATTTATATCCCGCCCTCCACTCTGAAGAGAGTCTCAGAGCGGCTCACAATCTCCTTTACCTTCCTCCTCCACAACAGACACCCTGTGAGGTGGGTGGGGCTGAGAGGGCTCTCACAGCAGCTGCCCTTTTAAGGACAACCTCTGCCAGAGCTATGGCTGATCCAAGGCCATTCCAGCAGGTGCAAGTGGAGGAGTAGGGAATCAAACCCGGTTCTCCCAGATAAGAGTTCACACACTTAACCACTACACCAAACTGGCTCTCCAGGGCTTACATGTTCATCTATACCTGGATGACATCCTGATTCGGGCACCCTTGAAAGCAACAGCTCATTCAATCACTAGCCGTACCATCCAATGTCTGGAGGACTTTGGATTCATGATCAATGAACAGAAGAGTTCCATTGTCCCAGCACAGCATCTGGAACGCCTAGGGGTGGTGATAGATACCTTGACAACCCGGCTGTTACTACCTCTATGAAAGGCACAGAAAATCAGAGAGGCAGCAGCAGCAGTTATCAAGAGCAGACAATCCTCTCTGATGTCACTAGTGTCACTACAAGGGTTGATGATTGCTTCAAAAGACTCAGTCCAATGGGGCAGAGTCCATGCCAGGCCACTCCAGAGCTTTCTAAGGCCGTATCAGCAGCATATATCCAAGAAATCATATCTTACCCTCAGAGTTCCACTCCAGGTGCAGATGAGCCTAAAGTGGTGGACGAATCTTTCCAACCTGTCACAGGGGAAAATCTGGATATTAGAATGGCAACAGGTCTTCACAGATGCCAGCCTGTCTGGCTGGGGAGCAACTTACAACCACCTCCCGGTTCAGGGGACGTGGACCGATCAGGAATCGAAATTACCGATAAATGTGCTGGAGCTGAGAGCGAGCCGACTGACTATTACACTTTGCCCCGCTATTAGTACACAAGCACATCTTGATCCGCACAGACAACATAGCAGCCGAGGCTTACGTCAACAAGCAGGGCGGATCAAGACCTGCTGACTCTTCCAGTGATAGAAGATCTGCTGCTTCAGGGACCAATTCAACATCCCGACCCAGGGTGGTACCGACTGACCGCAAGGAGATTGAAAATCAAAGACTACCACATCTAGGGTACTCAGAACAGGTCACTAAGACCATTCTGGCGTCCAGAAAAACCTGCACCCAGAAGATATACAATTATACCTGGAAGATGATGGTGCCTGAGAAAGCAGGCCGATCCGCTTCACTCACCAGTCAAAACTATCCTGAATTTCCTGCAAGATGGTTTGGAATCTGGCCTTAAGGCCGCTACACTTCAATGCCACGTAGCAGCGCACTGGCTTCAGTCCTGCCAAAAGTTCGCAAGATATCTATTTCTAAACAAGATATCTATTTTTTATGTTTTCTGAGAGGCGTTGCCCCCTCTCAGCCACCTCAGGTTCATAGATTTCCTACTTGGAACCATAACACTGTTCTTCAGGCACTGTCAAAAACACCTTTTGAGCCGATCAAGGAAATCTCCTTCATGAAAGTCCTGTTTCTGATGGCCATTATGCCCGCAAGAAGAGTGTCAGGACTGGGAGCGCTATCGGCAGATGCAAATTTTTGTGTAATACATAAATACAAGCTTGTATTATGCACTGTGCCATCCTTTCGTCCTAAGGTGGACTCATCATTTCATAGGTCTCAGGAAATTTACCTACTGTCGTTCTGTCCACATCCGGTACACCTGAAAGAACGGATGTGGCACTCACTGGACGTTCAAAGAGCTTTAAAACAACACGTAGCTAGAACCAAAGATATGAGGGCTAAAGACTCACTTTTTATCAACATCGTACCTCCACGGGTAGAAAAATGTCTCCAGCAGCCATCAGCAAGGAAATAAGGCTGTGTATTGCGGAAGCATACAAGAGTCAGCGGAAGAAATTTGCAAAGCAACAACATGGTCTTCCTTTTCTACATTCATTCACTACAAAATTAATGCCTATGCATCAGCAGATGCAGCCTTCTACTGTTTACTGTTCCTTTATTCTAATGCTGCTCTTAAGCTGTTATATCTTTTACAGTGGTGCCAGTTTTTTCTATCATTTCTACTGCTTCTAGGAGTTACCGAATTGACTCAAGGGTGACTCCCACAGGAAACAGGAAGTTTAAATAAATAAATAATTTGTCCCACCTCCCTACAAGTTGGTTGGGAGATCACCCACAAGATGTCCTCAGAGGAGAAGGACCCTTCACGATGAGTATCCAGTGGTCGTTCTAGAATCAACCTTCCAAAGAGACCATTTTCTCCAGGTGAATGGCTTTCTGTCACCTGGAGATTGGCTGTAATTGCAGGAGATCTCCAGCTAACACCTGGAGGTTGACAACCCTAAACTGAAAGCTTTGTTGCTTGGTATAGTTCAGGGGTGGCCAAACTGTGGCTCTTTCATACATATTGGGTGGCTCTTGAAGCCCCTACCATCACGTCAGCCAGCTTGGAAAATGCATTTCTCCCTTTTAATCACTTCTCCAAGCCAAGCCAAATGGCAGCTTGGAGAATGCATTTAAAGTTAAAGCTGCTTTCTTTCCACCTCTCCCTCCTTTCCCCATCCATTTGCCTTCCTTCCTTCCTTGTGGCTCTCCAACATCTGATGTTTGTGTCTTGTGGCTCTCAAGCATCTGACATTTATTCTATGTGGCTCTTACATTAAGCAAGTTTGGCCACCCCTGGTATAGTTGCTAGCTTTCTAAATGAACTCCTCTTCCTAAGAATAGAATTTCAGACTTGCTCCCGATTGAATAGGCCAATGATTCTTAATGGGGGGCAGGGATTCAGAACCTTTGGACATACTTGAAATTCTGGGCAGCCCCTCTCCCTACTTACGGTGTGCTGTTGGTTTTAGACGTTTACAGTGTTCTCTGCTCCTCTGAGAGCCAGCTTGGTTTAGCAGTTAAGAGCAGCAGACTCTAACCTGGGGAAACAGGTTTTGTTCCCCACTCCTCCACATGAAGCCTGCTGGGTGACCTTGGGTCAGTCCCAGTTGTCTCAGGACTCTCTCAGCCCCACCTGCCTCACCAGGTGCTTGTTGTGGAGAGAGGAGGGGAAGGTGATTGTCAGCCATTTTGAGACACAGGAGGCCTACTGGGTGACCTTGTGCTAGTCCCAGTTCTCTCAGGATTCTCTCAGCCCCACCTGCCTCACAAGATGTCTGTTGTGGGGAGAGGAGGGGAAGGTGATTGTCAGCCACTTGGAGACACCTGAGGCCTGCTGGGTGACCTTGGGCCAGTCATAGTTCTCTCAGGACTCTCTCAGCCCCACCTGCCTCACAAGGGGCCTGTTGCGGGGAGTTGAAAGGAAGGCGATTGTAAGCTGCTCTGAGACTCCTTTGGCTAGAGAAAAGAGGGGTATAAAAAGAACAATTCTTCTTCCGTTATTTGTTTATCCCACTCCAATGATAAAATTCCGTATTTGTTCCCAGGCTCCTAACAAGGCACACAGCAGATAGGCACCAAACTTACGATTAAGAAGTTGGCCGGTGGAAGTTAAGCACAAAAGTCTCTTTGAATGTATGCCTTGGTCTGTCCCTCATAGGCCTCGATCATTCAGTACCACTTACATGAAGAAGTGGTTTTACCCAGAGAGCTCTTTTTGCGCCCTTATAGCCACTCGTGGCTTGGAGGGCATTCAATAATAACATTGCACGTCCTTGGTGGGTGATATCGGATCTAGAGTTTAAGGACCCTTGGAGCAGGAGTGTCTCAGCTTCTTAGCAACACGTAGAGGAAAAGCCACAATGCCGTTATGACTTCAAGAGAAGTTTGCATAACTCTTTTCCTTTGTTCCATGGCCAGCCTTTTATCATTAGAGGATGTCACATGGGTCCTGTTCCATGATGTATTTGAGCCTGTTCTAGTTGTCTGTTCTTTGTGCTATATTTGTTAAGGGAACAAGTGCGGTTAGTCATGTTTACCTTATAACATTTGGATACGTTTCTGTTCTTTTCCACTCTCCAAATGGACCGACTGCAATAAGAAACTTTTAAAAAACAAATAGGGTGATTTTTTTATATTAAAAAGATATTGTTTGGGTTGCCCGAGGGTATAATTTTATCAGACACCGGAGCAATTTGTTCTGGGTATCTTGGCTATTCATGCTTTCTTGCTCAGGCACTGTTTTTTTTCTTTACAAAGGTGAAAAAAGGAGCAGAAGTCGTAAGAAAATGCTTGGATCAGAACGTGGTGTGGTAGAAGAATGGCTGTCAGAATTCAAGGTAAGGAAGCCGAAATACTTTTGCAGCTTCCTCGAGTGGTTTCTGGATAGGGGGGAATTTTGTACCACTGCCCTCTTCAGTATCCTTACTTGAATAGCCCAGAATAGCCTGATCTCATCAGATCTCAGAGCTAAACACGATCAGCCCTGGTTCGTTCTTGTATGAGAGTCCTCTAAGGAATGCCAGGGTTGTGACATGGAAGCAGGCAACGGCATACCACTTCTGAATGTCTCTTGGCTTGGAAACCCCACGGGGTTCGCTGTAAGTCAGCTGTGACTTAATGGCGCACCCGCACGCTTCTCAGTGGCACAGAACGTACAGTAAATTCACTTGTGCCCCTTGGCGTAGAGTGGTAAAGCTGCAGAACTGCAGTCCAGGCTCTGCTCACGACCTGAGTTTGATCACAGCGGAAGCTGGGTTCAGGTAGCTGGCTCAAGGTTGACTCAGCCTTCCATCCTTCTAAGGTCGGTAAAATGAGTACCCAGCTTGCTGAGGGGAAAGCGTGACTGACTGGGGAAGGCAATGGCAAACCACCCCGTAAAAAAGTCTGGCATGAAAAGTCATGATGCAACGTCACCCCAGAGTTGGAAACAACTGGTGCTTGCACAGGGAACTACCTTTACCTTTGAGCCCCATGGCTCAGAGTGGTAAAGCTGCAGTACTGCAGTCCAAGCTCATGACCTGAGTTTGATCCTGGCAGAAGCTGGGTTCAGGTAGCCAGCTCAAGGTTGACTCAGCTTCCATTCTTCTGAGGTCGGTAAAATGAGTACCTGGCTTGCTGGGGGGAAAGTGTGGCTGACTGGGGAAGGCGAAGGCAAGCCACCCCGTAAAAAGTCTGCCAAGAAAACGTCATGATGTGATATCACCCCATGGGTCAGTAACGACTCTGTGCTTGCACAGAGGACTACCTTTACCTTACTTTTTAAAATTCACTTGTGGTGGTCTGTACTGAAAGGCGAGCAGCCCCTTGTTAACGCAGCTATTGTTCTTCCAGACATTACCTGAAACACAGATCTCCAATTATGCAGCCACGCTTCACCGGAAAAAAACATTGGTGTCTGCTCTTTATAAGGTCATTCAGGATCCAAACAATGAGGTATGAAGCAGCCAATTCCTTTAATAGAGCAACTCCGAACTTTATTAACCACCTCCATTTCAAAAGCCTTGTCGTTGCTGTTTTATCACTCGGTTCTGTAAAGGGGGACATCTCGTTTCCTTCCATCCCGCTTCATTTTATTTTTGGATTTCTTAGCGAGTTGCAGAACATGTTTCCAGCTGAGCGCTGTCTGTTTTTACTGTCAAATTGCACTCAGAGTCACTGCTTGCTTTTGGTGATGGATGTTGTACAGGCTGACAGATGTTGGCTCAGTTTGGATTTCTCGAAGAATTTCATTCTAAGCCTGACAAAGGGGAGAGTAAAAGACGTGTCGGCAAAACAGAAACCAGGAGTGTTCAGCTCTGCTTTTAGAAGCAGGATACAGACAAGAGTATAATTTCCTTTTCTAGAAAATGAATAGGTTGACCCTTGAGCCTTTAATGTCAACAGTGCTTTAACAAAGCTACTGGTTCGTCCCGGGCCTGAATAGCTAAGTACAGGAAGAATTCTGCAGCGTTGTAATAAATGCGATGAAAATGCCCTAGTTAAGAGTCAAACACTCAGTGGAATTTTTATATATATTTTAAAATAATAGACCCTACTCAGGGGTGTCAAACGTGCAGCCCAGGAGCTGAATGAGGCCCCCAGAGAGTTCCTAACAGGCCCCAAGCAACTGGCTGTCATCTGCTTCCTTCTCCCTCTCTCTTGCTTCCTTCTACATCACAAGTTGCTTCACCAGGCTTGCTCAGTCGCACAGGAGCTACAGAGCAAAGCCTCTGTTTTTTCCATTGGCTCAGGCTCCTTGGGGAGGAAGAGGGGGAGGCAGAACTTGTTTTGTCAGGCTCTCTCAATCACACAGCAGAGCTGCTGAGCCAAGCCTCTCTTCCTTCTGTTGGCTGAGGCTTCTCCCCCTCCTGGTCCCCTGAGGAAGGATGGAAAGAGCCAGAGCTTCCTTTGTTCAGTTCCTTAGATTGCATGGGAGAGATACAAAGGAAGCACCTTTAAGACCAATGAGTGCTAATGTTTTAAGCATGTTTTGTATTTGTCTATGTCCTTTATAAAATTTATCTCTCCGCTACTTGGCATTACATTTTATGACACACATGGCACGGCCCAACAAGGTCTCATAACAAATGAGTTTGACTCCACTGCCCTACATGGTGAAATACCATTTGTTAGATTTGAAATGCCCTGATTTGGACAGCTAAGCAGGGCCAGCCTTGGCTAGTATTTGGAAAAATGACCTCCAAGGAATACCAGGGCTGTGATGCAGGGGCAGGCAATGGCCAATCACTTCTGAACATCTCTTGCCATGAAAACCCTACGGGGTCGCCAAAAGCCAGCTGGGACTTGACATCCTTTTCCATCACCAGTGGAAGCTCCGGTTAGCCTCACGAGAACATTTCCGCGGTGTAGCTACAGGTTCAGGACCCCAAGGCACACCTGAGCATGTGAAACTAATTGCTTGTTTTTTTGCATTACATGCAGTCTTCTTCTCCTCCTTCCTCCTCCTCCTACCTTCTTCTTCTTCTCCTCAAAGCACCCAAAGAGTGCTTGTGAATGGGTTCCTCATCCTCTTGGAGAGGAGTGACAAGTGGAATGTCTCAAGGATCTGTCCTGGGTCCTGTTTTGTTCAACATCTTTATAAATGATTTGGATGAAGGAATAGAGGGAATGCTTATTAAATTTGCCAATGATACTAAATTGGGAGGGGTTGCAAATACAGTAGAAGACAGAAGCAGGATACAGGATGACCTTGACAGGCTGGAAAACTGGGCTAAAACCAATAAAATGAATTTTAACAGGGATAAATGTAAAGTTCTGCATTTAGGTAGGAAAATCCAATGGATGGTTATAGGATGGGGGAGACTTGTCTTAGGAGTAGTCTGTGCGAAAATGATCTAGGGGTCTTAGTGGACCATATGCTGAACATGAGTCAGCAGTGTGATGCGGTGGCTAAAAAGGCAAATGCAATTTTGGGCTGTATCAACAGAAGTAGAGTGTCCAGATCAAGTGATGTGATGGTATCGCTTCACTCTGCTCTGGTAAGACCTCACCTGGAGTATTGTGTTCAGTTTTGGGCACCACATTTTAAGAAGGATATAGACAAGCTGGAGCGGGTCCAGAGGAGGGCAACGAAGATGGTGAGGGGTCTGGAGACCAAGTCCTATGAGGAAAGGTTGAAGGAGCTGGGGATGTTTAGCCTGGAGAGGAGGCGGCTGAGAGGTGATATGATCACCATCTTCAGGTACTTGAAGGGTTGTCATATAGAGGATGGTGTGGAATTGTTTTCTGTGGCCCCGGAAGGTAGGACCAGAACCAGTGGGTTGAAATTAAATCAAAAGAGTTTCCAGCTCAACATTAGGAAGAACTTCCTGACCGTTAGAGCGATTCCTCAGTGGAACAGGCTTCCTCAGGAGATGGTGGGCTCTCCTTCCTTGGAGGTTTTTAAACAGAGACTAGATGGCCATCTGACAGCACTGAAGATCCTGTTAATATAGGGGGAGTATTTGTGAGTTTCCTGCATTGTGCAGGGGGTTGGACTAGATGATCCTGGAGGTCCCTTCCAACTCTATGATTCTATGAATAAAAAAACCGCAATTATACATCCAGATTTGAAGTTTTCTGAAAATGAGAGCCATATGGGCAAATTTAAACTAGTGATCAGAAGTAGGACAGTACAACAGTGTCTGTCCCCCTTCCCCCCAAAAAAAATCACCCCTGAGCAAACTAGATGTGGCCTTCTGGATAATATAATACTGCTTTACAGTATGACCCAAAGCATCCGCAAAGGTTTTAACTCCTACTGTGAAAATCATAAGGTAACAAAAACATACGCTCTCTGTATCCTGAAGAGTTAAGTATAGAATGTTTTGAAGAAGTATCTCAAGTAGACCTTGGCCAACAGCAAGGTAAAATGCAGATTCTTGTTTTTCACCACCAAACTGTAGCAGTAGAATGTTACACTAATTTCATTTCCTACTCAGGCATGTAATCATTTGGCTTCTGCTTTAGGAGTATTTCACTTGTGTTTGTAGTTATTTACATTTGTTCTGTAGGATTTGTTGTGAGATTCAGCACAGTGTGTTTAAATATTGTTTCTTGCTGTACCAATTATTTAAAAAAACCCGGTAGCTTAGGCTAGCCCGGCCTTGTCAGGTCTCAGAAGCAAAGTGATGTTGCCCCTGGTTTGGTAGAAGAAGATGATGGTGGCATTGGATTTATATCCCACCCTATGCTCTGAATTTCAGAGTCTCAGAGCAGTCACCATCTCCTTTACCTCCCCCCCCCCGTGAGGTGGGTGGGGCTGAGAGAGCTCTTACAGCAGCTGCCCTTTCAATGACAACTCTGTGAGAGCTGCGGCTGACCCAAGGCCATTCCAGCAGCTGAGAGTGGAGGAGTGGGGAATCAAACCCGGTTCTCCCAGATGAGAGTCCATGCACTTAACCACTACACCAAACTGGCTCTCAAACTGGTACTTGGATGGGAGACCATTATGGCAGGTCCAAGGTTGCTATGCTGAGGCAGGCAATGGCAAATCATCACTGGACATCTCTTGCCTTGAGAACTCTACGGGGCTGCCATAAGTCAACTGTGACTTGACGGCCTCGCATGCACGCACATGCAATTATAGCAACTCACTGCTTGGAAAATGATTAGCTCAACATTTATCACAAGGCCAGAACAATAACCTGTGGTGCGTGTTGTCTCTCTTAGCTTCTGGAGCCCGTCTGTCACCAACTCTTTGAACTTTACCGCAGTTCAGAGGTCCGTCTCAAAAGGTTCACGCTACAGTTCCTGCCAGAATTGATCTGGGTTTACCTGCGTCTGACTGCCAGCAAAGACCGGCAGAGTAACGGCTGTATCGAAGCCCTGCTCTTGGGGATTTACAACCTGGTAAGGAAATCTGTGGGGAGGCCACCAAGAAGCGCTTTGATCTTTTGCATCAGTATCGATTGCGATGAAATTAGACCACTGGAATCTCTTTTCCTTTCTGTTACACAGTTTCCAAGATTCTGACTTCCTTGGAGTATTTTTATAAGACCAATTCTAATAGATTTTGTCTGCTATGCTGTGAGAGGGGACTCTTCCTGCTGCCTTAATTTTTTGTGGGTTTTTTGTATTGCTTAATAGGCTACGCTTTGCCAGAATACCTCTTTGGAATGAGAGCGCTCATCTCATTCCATTTTCTTTTAGTTTTAGTCAGGGGTGGAATTCTAGCAGGAGTTCCTTTGCATATCTGCCCACACACCCTGTTGTAGCCAATCCTCCATGAGCTTACAAAAAAGAGACTTGTAAGCTCTTGGAGGATTGGCTACATTAGGGTGTGTGGCCTAATATGTAAAGGAGCTCCTGCTAGAATTCCACCCCTAGTTTTAGTAAAGTTGATTAATATATCAACAATTCAACAAAGATAATTGCTACGCAGAAACCAGTATGAGTACAGAGAAATAAAAGTATGCCAGTAAATACAGAATAGAAATATGCTTCAAGGTAAGTTTAAAAAATCATTAAAGAATATATGTAAGCTACTATTCACCAGCCAGTAAGTAAACTTTAGGGTAGAAGGCTGATAGGAAGTACAACTAATACATCACCGTCTAAACAAGGTTTCATAGATATTCCCTAAAGAGTTAAGATTAATCATATATCTAGGGTCCAGGAGAAACAGTTTTGATGTGTACAATTCCACCATAAGCTACCAGAAAATATAATAGTATGTATACCGGGGGTGTCAAACATGTGGCCTGGGGGCCAAATCAGGCCCTCGGAGGGCTCCTAGCAGGCCTCTAAGCAACTGACTGTCATCGTTCTCCCTCTCTCTTGATTCCTCCTGCATAACAGCTTGCTTTGGCAGGCTTGCTCAATCACACAGCAGCTACAGAACAAAACCTTGATTTTCTCCACTGGGGAGGAAGGGGGGAGGGGTTGCTTGCTTTGCCAGGCTCTCTCAATCGCACAGCTGAGCTACTGAGCCAAACCTCTCTTCCTCCTATTGGCTGAGGTTCCTCTCCCTCCTGGTCCCTTGACGAAGGATCAAGTGAACCAGAGCTTCCTTTGCCTAGTTTTCTGAATTGCACAGGAGAGATACAAAGAAAGCACCTTTAAGGCCAACGAGTGCTAATGTTTTAAGCGTGTTTTATTTTACGCTTTTAAAAAACCCTTGTGCTTGTCTTTGTCTTTTATAAAGTTTCTCTCTCTGCTACCTGGCATTACATTTTATGAGATACATAGCCCAGCCCAACAAGGTCTCATTTATGTCAGATCCATCCCTCATAACGAATGAGTTTGACACCTCTGAAGTATAATATTGTTTAATATAATAAATTTTATTTTATTTATAACAGATTCCATTTTATCTATAAAGGTTATTTTTATTTTGCTTTTCAGGAGTTGGGTGTTTCCCTTCCATGTGATGAAGTACATACAATATGTGCATGGTTTTTTAAAAGGGAAACGTAACTATAGGTATCATGTTGTTTTTGAACCAGGGTTGTAAGGTTTCAGACAGTGAATATATTAACAGCTCTCTGCCCCTTTAATCACATCCTGGTCATCTTTTTCTAAAGAACCTGGTCTTGTATTTCTTAGCTGACATTAGCCACAGCATAGCAGCCTACATGACGTACGGCAAGATAGCTCAGTTTTCCAACCCCTTTCCTTTCGCCGTAGGAAATTGCTGACAAAGATGGAAACAATAAAGTTTTATCCTTCACCATCCCTTCCTTATCCAAGCCATCGATTTACCATGAGGTAAGAACCCAGTTGCATTTCCAAGATTGTCTTAACTGGAACTTAAAATGCTTGGGGCTCTTTAGCTTGGAGAAACGTTGACTGAGGGGTGACATGATAATGGTTTATAAGATTATATACATGGGCTAGAGAAGGTAGAGAAAGAAGTACTTTTTCTCCCTTTCTCACAATATGAGAATGTGTGGACATTCAATGAAATTGCTGAGCAGTTGGGTTAGAACTGATAAAAGGAAGTACTTCTTCACCCAAATGGTGATTAACACGTGGAATTCACTGCCACAAGAGGTGGTGGTGGCTGCAAGCATAGCCAGCTTCAAGAGGGGATTGGAGTAACATCTGGAGCAGAGGTCCATCAGTGGCTATTAGCCACAGCGTATTGTTGGAATTCACTCTCTGGGGCAGTGATGCTCTGTATTCTTGGTGCTTGGGGGGGGGGCAACAGTGGGAGGGCTTCTAGTGTCTTAGCCCCACTGATGGACCTCATGATGACACATGTTTCTTTGGCCACTGTGTGACATAGAGTGTTGGACTGGATGGGCCATTGACCTGATCCAACATGACTTCTCTCAATTTCTTATGTCTGGAGCAACAATGCTCTGTATTCTTGGAGCTTGGGTGGCAACAGTGGGAGGACTTCAGGAGTTCTGACCCAGCTGGTGGACCTCCTGATGGCACCTGGGTTTTTTGGCCAGGTGTGACACAGAGTGTTGGACTGGATGGGCCATTGGCCTGATCCAACATAACTTCTCTTATGTTCTTACGTTTTTAAAGTTGTGTAGGCGTTCAGATCTCGGAAGCTAAGCAGGGTCGGCCCTGGTTAGTATTTGGATGGGAGACCACCAAGGAATACCAGGATCAGGACACAGAGGCTGGCAACGGCAAGCCACCTCCAAATGTCTCTTGCCTCAAAAGCCCTGTAGGGTTGCAATAAGTCAGCTGTAACTTAACACAGCAACAACAAAACATTCAGTTGTTGTTGGTCCAGGATGAAACTAGCCCATGTATTGTTCTAAGATGATCTTTGGTTACAGTGTTTTGTTCTTGCCTCTTTTCATCGGCATTCACAGTATCTTAAAATCTATCTTTAATGTTATTACCTTTTGAACTTCTCAAGCCATCTACTATTGGATCCATGGCTTTGACGGAGGGAGCGCTTTGTCAACATGACCTCCTCAGAGTAGTTTATAGTGACCTGCACCCTCAGAGAGAAACGTTTACGGCACAGAACAGGTAAGTGGAGGAAGAACCGGGTTGTTTCATCATGTTTTCAGTGTACTCGTAAACCATAAGCCCACTGGGAAAGAGAGGGCTCCCAGGTTTCTAAGCAGTATTCCCTCTAAGCTGAGTTAGTGCAAACCAGCTCAGTTTCTTAGCCTCCAGCTCACACAATTTTGTCTTAACAGGAAAAATGGCAAGCTCATTGATGCAGTAGCTCACAGCTTTAATGCCAGTAGCTCACAAAGTAGAATTTTTGCTCATAAGACTCCACAGTTTAGAGGGAGCATTTCTGAGGCATTAAGAAAACCAGGAGATGTTAGATGTATCGAGACCAGGGATCCCCAATATGATTCCTGTGGGTGCCATACCATCTCATTACTTATGCTAAACCCTCTCTCACTCAGTACAGCTATATATCCACAGTATTCCAATGTATTTCTCTTTTAGAATAGTGTATCGGAATAATGTTTTTTTGTATTGACATACTCAAATAAAGGATATTGGCTGTTGATCTCATTACATATACTTAACCCATCTTCTACTATATTTTTCTGTATTCTTTTTTTCTAATGGCAAACTAGAATGATGTTTATAATGTATTGAATGATGTTTCTAATGTATGTCACATGTTAAAAAGTAAATTAGGTGGACAAGAACATCACTAGGAAATGCATAGCAGGAGTCAAGTATCACCTTTAAGACCAACAAAGTTTTGTTCAGAACGGAAGCTTTTGTATGCATGCAGACTTCTTCGGATGAGGGGATGGGGCACTTTGTTGGTCTTAAAGGTGCTACTTGACTCCTACTTTGCTCACCAACACCGTTTGTGGTTTGCTTCAGCAGCAGTCGCATAAGGATCCTAACTGAAGATATTTGTTTTAAAAAGCATCCTGTTAAGCAGAACTTTTGTCTGAAAAGTCGAAGAGATACTTCTCAGTAGTTTCCCAACCCATGTCGTTATTAATTTGCATGGGTCCCACAAATGCGAGAATCACCTTTCCTATCGCCATAATGGGCACATGGCAAAGGATTGCCTCTACCAGCATCTTCTTCTGGGATATTACCCAGTATTCAAGAGCCAGTTTGGTGTAGTGGCTAAGTGCGCGGACTCTTATCTGGGAGAACTGGGTTTGATTCCCCACTCCTCCATTTGCAGCTGCTGGAATGGCCTTGGGTCAGCCATAGCTCTAATAGAGAGCCAGTTGGGTGTAGTGGTTAAGTGCGCGGACTCTTATCTGGGAGAACTGGGTTTGATTCCCCACTCCTCCATTTGCAGCTGCTGGAATGGCCTTGGGTCAGCCATAGCTCTAATAGAGAGCCAGTTGGGTGTAGTGGTTAAGTGCGCGGACTCTTATCTGGGAGAACTGGGTTTGATTCCCCACTCCTCCATTTGCAGCTGCTGGAATGGCCTTGGGTCAGCCATAGCTCTAATAGAGAGCCAGTTGGGTGTAGTGGTTAAGTGCGAGGACTCTTATCTGGGAGAACTGGGTTTGATTCCCCACTCCTTCACTTGCAGCTGCTGGAATGGCCTTGGGTCAGCCATAGCTCTTCCAGAGGTTGTCCTTGAAAGGGCAGCTTCTGTGAAACCCCTCTCAGCCCCATCTACCTCACAGGGTGTTTGTTGTGGGGGAGGAAGATAAAGGAGATTGTGAGCCACTGTCAGACCCTGAGATTCAGAGTATAAGGTGGGATATAAATCCAATATCATCATCATCTTCTTCTTGATAGTCTCTAATATTTATTTTTAAGGCTTTGTTTAATACTTTACATTTGTAGCTACCCTGAGGGTGTCTTGTTTGTGGTTGGTAATAGCTTCAATTTTTAGATCCCATAAGTGAGAATGTATTCATTAGCCGGATGTAAAGCTCTCTAGCACATCAGTGCCTGCCCAGTTCTGTTTGCACTGTCCTGTTTTAAGAACATAAGAGAAACCATGTTGGATCAGGCCAATGGCCCTTCCAGTCCAACACTCATCAAAGGCTCCTTAGTAAGCTCGAGAGTTATGGAGTAAAAGGACAGGTCCTCTTGTGGATCAAGAACTGGCTAATTAATAGGAAGCAGAGAGTGAGTATAAATGGGCAGTCTTCGCAGTGGAGGACAGTAAGCAGTGGAGTCCCGCAGGACTCAGTACTAGGTCCCATGCTCTTTAACTTGTTCATAAATTATTTGGAGTTGGGAGTAAGCAGTGAAGTGGCCAGGTTTGCAGATGACACTAAATTGTTCAGGGTGGTGAGAACCAGAGAGGATTGTGAGGCACTCCAAAGGGATCTGTTGAGGCTGGGTGAGTTGGCGTTAACATGGCAGATGAGGTTCATTGTGGCCAAGTGCAAAGTAATGCACATTGGGGCTAAGAATGCCAGCTACAAATACAAGTTGATGGGTGTGAACTGGCAGAGACTGACCAAGAGAGAGATCTTGGGGTTGTGGTAGATAACTCACTGAAAATGTCAAGGCAGTGTGCGATTGCAATAAAAAAGGTCAACGCCATGCTGGGAATTATTAGGAAGGGAACTGAAAACAAATCAGCCAGTATCATAATGCCCCTGTATAAATCGATGGTGCAGTCTCATTTGGAATACTGTGTGCAATTCTGATCACCGCACCTCAAAAAGGATATTATAGCATTGGAAAAAGTGCAGAAAAGGGCGACTAGAATGATTAAAGGTTTAGAACACTTTTCCTTTGAAGAAAGGTTAAAACGCTTGGGGCTCTTTAGCTTGGAGAAATGTCGACTGCGGGGTGACATGATAGAGGTTTACAAGATTATGCATGGGATGGAAAAAGTAGATAAAGAAGTCCTTTTCTCCCTTTCTCACAATACAAGAACTCGTGGGCATTCAATGAAATTGCTGAGCAGTTGGGTTAGAACGGATAAAAGGAGGTAAAAGGGTGATTAACATGTGGCATTCACTGCCACAGGAGGTGGTGGCGGCTACAAGCATAGCCAGCTTCAAGAGGGGGTTAGACAAAAATATGGAACAGAGGTCCATCAGTGGCTATTAGCAACAGCGTGTATATATATGTGTGTGTGTGTATATATAATTTTTTTGACCACTGTGTGACACAGAGTGTTGGACTGGATGGGCCATTGGCCTGATCCAACATGGCTTCTCTTATGTTCTTATGTTCTCTATGTTTGTAGCCACCACCACCTCCTGTAGCAGTGAATTCCAAATGTTAATCACCCTTTGGGTGAAGAAATACTTCCTTTTATCAGACCTCTTATAAGAGTTTATAAGACCTCTTATTCCAAACCCAAGCAGAATGAAGCAAGCAATGTACAATGTGTTTGGGCTTATTGATGCAAATATCTTGTAGCAAAGTCATAGCAATTTCAGTCTTTTGTTTGTTTGCTTTCCCCACCCTTGTCCTTAGGTTTGAGGTGCTGAGTTTTCTTATGTTGTGTTACAACTCCGCCATTGTCTACATGCCTGCCTCTTCCTATCAGTCGCTTTGTAGGATGGGTTCCAGGTGAGGACTGTATTCTTGATACTCTTGAGGAAAACTGTAGCGATGGTGTTCCTGATCAACATACAAAATTTAGTTTCCACAGACAGTACTTGTCGCAGTTAATTCAGAAATTGTTCATTGGATCCAGGATCCGGTTGGGTCAGGATCTGAAAACCATCCTGGTATGTGCCCTCTGAGGGCTCGATATGTTTCTCAGGCAAAGGAGCCATTTGTTGGAATGGACTCACAATGGACATAAAATTAATTACTTTTAGGGATGGGGAGTTGGCCTATGTCTGAGATTCCCAACCCCCAGGCCGTAGACAGGTAGTGGTCTGTGGCCTGTTAGCAACTGGGCCATGGAGTGAGGCAGAGACCTTCGCCTACTCCTCATTTAAAGACTCCCATGGGGGAGCAGGGATGGGGTGTGGGCATGGAGGCAGCCTGGGGCTGCAAAAACCCCAGCACCTCCACCAGTCCATAGAAAAATTGTCTTCCAGAAAACCGGTCCCTGGTCCCAAAAAGGTTGGGGGCCACTGGGCTATGGGATCCCCTATGTTCTCCTCTGCCCCTCTCTTTCTACCTCTCAGTTTGCACATGCCCCCCCCCCCGATGGGACTGGGCTTGGAAGAGGGGTGATCTTGAAGCCCATTTCCAGCTTATCGCTCATTTGTGTTGCTGTTGTTGGGGTTCCTTCTTTGCTGAGGAAAGAATCTTTGACTAAATCAGGGATCCTGTACATTATGCCCATGGGTGTCACGGTGCCCTCTGACACCTTTCTTGGCACCCACCACGTGTTTTTAGAACGCGGATGGAGCCATGTGGGGTTCTAGCCTTCTGATTTGCCACTGAAAATCTTATTGGCGATTAGGGGTGGAATTCTAGCAGGAGCTCCTTTGCATATTAGGCCACACACCCCTGATGTAGCCGGTCCTCCAAGAGCTTACAAGGCTCTTTTTTGTAAGCTCTTGGAAGATTGGCTGCATCAGGGATATGTGGCCTAATATTCAAAGGAGCTCCTGCTAGAATTCCGGCCCTGTTGGCAATATAGATTAAAATAACATTGTTTCAGTGGCAGCACAATATTCTCTCTCTTTCCCAATTTTTTTTTGTTTGTTACACCTCTTTTCTGCAGTTGGGCTTTTCCTGTGTATGAGTTTCCACTTTCTGCACCAGCCATTTTATGGCTGGCTCCACCTCCTTTGGCAGCCATTTTGTGACTGCACTTACCACACTGTGTCAGAATTCCAAAGATGCCCATAGGCTCAAGAAGGTTGGGGACCCCTGGAGAGCAGACCGTGATACTTCAAGGCTTGTCCCTTGTTCCTGACTCCTCTGAATCACAGATTCTTCCTCCTCCTGCTCCCAGCTTAGCTACCACCGGTACTTATATCAATATTAACTGTAGTGATGCCAGGCAGGCTAAAGCAGGGCACGTGCTTAACTGTAGGAATTGACCACGTGGAAGTAGAACATTAAAAAACATTCTAGGCAGTTGCAACTTGAATGATTCTGCAAAGCAGGTAAATAATATTTTCCTTCTTGAAATAAGATCCAAGTTGTAACTGCGTAGGATTTTTTAATGTTCTTTTTTCTATCGATCTCTCTATCTTTCTGGGGTCTGGTTTTTGTTGGTGTTGCTGTGAAATTTTATGATTCATTCCCTTAAAGATGCTTCTCTGAAGACAAGACAATTCAGATGAATAACGTAGCAATTTTTTTAAAGTCAAAGACTGGAGATTAATCTTTATACTTTGATTACTGAGTGCATAATTGGCCGTATGAAAACTTGTTTGCTCAAAACGTTTGTAAGGTCAAGAAGTGTATTTTCTTTCTTAAATGCTCTTATTATGAATTGCCAGACTCTGTGTCAGTGGGTTTCCACGGCAACATGAAAAATGCTGGAAGGAAGATTGCGGTAGAGTAGTCTTGGATCCGGACTTCATGGTGCAACTCCTCACCGGAGTTTATTATGCTGTGTGAGTATCTGAGGGGGAGACCTCTGTCTTCAGCTGAATTGGAATGTATTTGTGTCCAACACAGTTATTTAGGCATTGAATGCTGGAGGCCATTGAACACATGAAGTTGCCTTATACTGAATCAGACCAACAATCCATCATGGTCAGTATTGTATACTCCAGGGGTGTCAAACGTGTAGCCCAGGGGCCAAATCAGGCCCCCGAGCAACTGGCTGTCATCTGCTTCCTTCTCCCTATCTTGCTTCCTTCTGCATCACAGCTTGCTTTGCCAGGCTTGTTCAGTCGCACAGGAGCTGCAGAACAAAGCCTCTATTTTCTCATTGGCTGAGGCTCCTCCCTTGGGAAGGAAAGGGGGAGGGAGAGCTTGCTTTGCCAGGATCTCTCAATCGCACAGCAGAGCTACTGAGCCAAGCTGCTCTTCCTTCTATTAACTGAGGCTCCTCCCCCTCCTCATTCCATGGGGAGGGAGGGAAAGAGCAAGAGCTTCCTTTGCCACAGCCCCTCCCCTGATTTTATTATTGCCTGATTTCCCTCCCCGCAGGGCTCTGCCACTTCAACTGGCATTTTGTAAATGTCTTTTACCCCAGTGTAAATTTTGCTCTTTTGTATGCCGTCTTGCAACCCCGGAGTGTTGCACTTCTGGCTTCCTCTCTTTTTAGATGAATCACAACAGCATACTTTAAAAAAAAAGAAGATTATGTACCCCTACTGCTAACTAGACGTTTTGTGAGTACACATAGCCGTGTGTATGTGTTAAAACCCAGTAACAAAAGACGTGTGCACTTGAATTAACCCCCGTTGGAATACTTAACCTGCCGTTTGCCTTTGTTCTTTGTGAGAATAGCGTTGGTGTGATGTGCTTCTACCGAGGCTGACCGAAAATGGAATTTAATTTCAATGCCCTGTGGCAAAATAATCATTTTAACTCTAGATAAGTGCTGCTGTATTATAATTTTACTAATGAATGCTGTCCTGTTTGCGGGAAGTATAAGGAGGATGTGGTTCTTGAGAGCCAGTTTGGTGTAGTGGTGAAGTGTGCAGACTCTTATCTGGTAGAACCGGGTTTGATTCCCCACTCCTCCACTTGCAGCTGCTGGAGTGACCTTGGGTCAGCCATAGCTCTGGCAGAGGTTGTCCTTGAAAGGGCAGCTGCTGTGAGAGCCCTCTCAGCCCCACCCACCTCACAGGGTGTCTGTTGTGGGGGAAGAAGGTAAAGGAGATTGTGAACCGCTGTGAGACTCTTGAGTGGAGGGCGGAATATAAATCCAATGTCGTCTTCTTCTTCAGAATGCTAGATTGCTTTTTGTAATTTCCAGTAAAGTTCTAGCGGATATTTATTTGAAAGGTATACAGCCAGGAGAAGGCTTAAGTGCAGGAAAATAATTCCTCCTTTTTATTTCCGCCTCATCCGTATGTAGATACAACGGACAGTGGGATCTCGGCCAGGAAGCCCTGGATGACATAATTTACAGAGCGCAGCTTGAGCTCTATTCTCAGCCGCTGTTGGTAAGGGAAGAGCAACTGCATTCTCATGAAATGATTAAAAATGTACATATGCCAATTTTTGTGGGTGTCGAGGCTTGCGTGATGTGTTGGGAAGCATTCCAAACTCTAGTTGTCTCTCCGGTATACAGCAGCATGCAGGAACAATATGCATTTGCCACCTAAGCTCTGGAACTTTGGAACTTAAATTATGCGGTGGGAATGAAGAGCCAGAGGTGGGCAGAACAGTTGACTGCTTGCAGGAAACGTGTGCGTGTGTGTGTGTGTGCGCGTGCGTGCAGGGCTTTTTTTGGTAGTAGGAACTCCTTTGTATATCAGACCACACACCCCTGATGTAGCTGATCCTCCTGGAACTTACAGTAGGCCCTGTACGAAGAGCCCTGTAAGCTCTTAGAGGATTGGCTACATCAGGGGTGTGTGGCCTAATATGCAAAGGAGTTCCTGATACAAAAAAGCCATGAGAGAGAGAGATTGGAAATAAATGTGGAAATGTGTTACATATCTGCTTGCCTTTGTATTGCCTATTTTCTGTTTGTGATTGCCTGCATTTACATGTAACAACAAGAATTTCTTCTCAGTAGAGAAGACAAAAACGATATTCAATTAACAACTAACTTTATTGGAATGCCACTTCGAGAGGGGCATGTTTGGCTAAGGCCTCTTCTTACAAGGGGTCTGCGGCAAGTACTTTTAATTTTATGTCATTTTTTCAAGGGGCGTATTTAGGTCAGGGGAAGCCAGTCGCTGAATGCTCTGAAGATCGGAGCAGGGGACGGCCACGTTTTATCATTGAAGAGCCAAAACTGTATCAAAATTAAGATCAAAATTCAGATCGACACAGAGCTGGTGTCAGGAAACCTGTCTAAACAGCTGCATCTATGCAACTTGGCATTACTGATAATTGATACGCTGATCAGTAGTACAGAGTAGATCTGTAAAGTTTTCACAGCCCAAACACAGGTGGTTGTAAGTCTTCCATTAGGAAGCAACACACCTTGGTCTGACAATAAGTCACAAGTACACCTAGCACAATTGTTTTAGTGCCCTGGCATAATTTTGTGCATAAGTCGCACTTGCGTTATTAGCAATGGTTCACCTCTGTCCATTTCCCTTTGTTTAAAGCAGAAAAAGCTTTTAGTCTCAAATATTTGCCTGCTGTTCCCTTCCCTTCCTGTACTAGCTGTATTCTAGCCAGGGCTTTTTTTTGTAGCAGGAACTCCTTTGCCTGTTAGGCCACACACCCCTGCTGTTAGCATGGTTGATTGTTCTGATGCACTTAAGGTCTATAGTCTTTTGAACGATACTTCATCAAGTGTCACTGAGAAAGTGGCTAAGTTTCTTTATTCTGTTTTAAAGGCACGCCAGAGGATCTCAGAGAAATAGTTTTTGTTTATGCTTTTCCTGATGTATCTGTATGCAATCGTTCCATTTTATCTTTTTTTTTTAACCAATTTGCTCTGATATATATATTTATATATTTTATGCCAGTAAAGGCTAACACCCCTGCTGTAGCCAATCCTCCAAGAGCTTACAGAGCTCTTCTTACAAGGCTACTGTAAGTTCCAGGAGGATCGGCTACATCAGGGGTGTGTGGCCTAATATGCAAATGAGTTCCTGCTACAAAAAAAGAGCTGATTCTAGCATCTCCGTTACCTCTTCAATATACCTTAACAATTAGGCTTGAATTTTCTTTATTTTAAAAAAGAGCCATATTTGATTCTGTGCTGAGCTGCATTAGACTCAAGAGCTTTAGGAGACAGCAAAGGTGGCCAGGGGGGGATACACGCAACAGGAGGTAAAATCGGTGGAATAATTATCTAGCTTTTAAGTATTAGCAATTATTTCTTTTTGCAAAGGAGAGCGCTAAGGAGTCGCACTTTGGCAATACATTTTTCATCTTTCCAATAGAGGTGGTTAATCAGCTGTCTTGATTAATTGCTTTGGGTGACTTAGACGTTGCTCTCAAAGAGGATGATTTAAATGCTTCTTACCTGGTGAATTATTGGAACAGCGACTTCCTGCAGGAAATGATTAAATGGGCTACTAGATTGGAAAATCTAAACGAACAATTGAGCCTGCTGAAGAGGTTCCTTGGAGATCAGTAATAGTGTAAAGCATGTAGGCGGATTGGTATTTGCATTCGGCTTCCACTTGTGCCTAAAGCTGAACAAAAGAACCCAACGAAATCTGGTTGCTGTTTTTGTTTGGTTTGTCTTGCTGTATGATGCTAACAGCAGGCAACCATCTTCTTTCATACACGTGTCAGTTTTCTCCCAGCCCCACTTTACTTTACGCTGCTCTGTTTTCCTTTAAGAATCTCTCTCCCTTTTTCGGTCTTCTCATAATGGAGAGATCCAGAATGCCTTGCCTCCCCAGCATCCCCCCCCTCCCCCCCCGAAGGTTCTCCAAGTAGCCTAGTTGTAGAGAGATGAATTATCTACCAATGACCTTCAAGCAATTCTAATCCCCATCTAGTTAGTATCCAAGCACCCCAGCTATTCAAAGCAGTAATTTATCTTTAAATTCTATAGCTTCCCCCCCATGCATTCCTCCTGAAGAGGGCAGGTATTCTTCTCTGTGATGGTGGTGGTAGTAAAAGACAGCAAAGTGAACCTCTTATCCTCTGGGAGTGTTTAGTGCAGCAATTTCCAGTCCCCTCTCATTGTGCCTCTTCCTTTCACACCCCTCCTTGTCCCTTTTTAATTTCCCTTCTTTGTCCTTCTTTGCCTCACCCACACTCTCTTTTGGTGTAGTGGTTAGGTGAGCAGACTCTTATCTATGAGAACCAGGTTTGATTCCCCACTCCTCCACTTGCAGCTGCTGGAATGGCCTTGGGTCAGCCATAGCTATCGCAGGAGTTGTCTTTGAAAGGGCAGCTGCTGGGAGAACTCTCTCAGCCCCATCCACCTCCCAGGGTGTCTCTTGTGGGGAGGAAGGTAAAGGGGATTGTAAGCCACTCTGAGATTCAGAGTGGAGGGTGGGGTGTAAATTCAATTTCTTCTTCTTCTGCTGCTGCTGCTTCTTCGGCTTCTCCTCCTCCTCCTTTTCTGGGTTTCCTTTGCTGCCTTTCCACATTGCTTTCTTCCCCTTCCTCTGCCCCTCTTCACCTTTTGAGCATCTTCCATGCCTGTTCCCCCGCCCCCCACTTCTCCATCCAGCTTCTAGGTATCCTGGTATTTCTGCTTAGTTGACATGATTGGCAAAAGACTATCATAAAGTACTACAGTAAATAAATATTCGGTCAAGCACCTTCCCCAGTCTTTGATGTCATTCACTTTGGGTGAATGACAGAAAAGTTGTAAGAACATAAGAGAAGCCAATGGCCCATCCAGTCCAACACTCTGTGTCACACAGTGGCCCAAAAACCAGGTGCCATCAGGAGGTCCATCAGTGGGGCCAGAACTCCAGAAACCCTCCCATTGTTGCCCCCCAAGCACCAAGTATACAGAGCTTCACTGCCCCAGACACAAAAACATAAGAGAAGCCATGTTGGATCAGGCCAGTAGCCCTTCCAGTCCAACACTATAATTTTTCCAAATGTGCATAAAAATGAGTTCTCAGTGGAATTTTGATTGTTATACTTCCCGTTTCGATCAAGTATCTTTATCAAGAGATGCACATGTAAACAACCCAAAGTTTTTTACATTAGAATTTTTTTGGACTTGTATCCAGTACTGATGTTTTTTTTTATTTTCAGTGCTTCTTTTCATGGAGCCAAGCAACCTCTATAACAGGGGTGTCAAACCTGCAGTCCAGGGGCTGAATCAGGCCCCCAAAGGGCTCCTATCAGGCCCCTGGCGACTGGCTCCCATCTGCTTCCCTCTCCCTCTCCCTTGCTTCCTTCTGCATAACAGCTTGCTTTGCCAGGCTTGCTCAATCATACAGGAGCTACAGAGCAAAGCCTCTATTTTCTCCATTGGCTGAGGCTCCTCCTTTGGGGAGGAAGGGGTGGGGAGACAGAGCCTGCTTTTCCAGGCTCTCAATCACACAGCAGAGCTACTGAGCCCAGCCTCTCTTCCTTCTATTGACTGAGGCTCTCCCACCTCGCCCAGTCCCCTGTGGAAGGAAGGAAAGAGCCAGAGCTTCCTTTGCCCAGTTCCCTGGATCCCATGGAAGAAATACAAAGAAAGCACCTTTAAGACCAATTAGTGCTAACGTTTTAAGCATGTTTTAAGTCTTTTAAAAATATATTTAATTGTGTTTGTCTGTGTCCTTTATTAAGTTTCTATCTCTGCTACCTAATCTTAAATAGGTACACACGTGGCCTGGCCCGATATGGCTCGGCCCAACCTGGCATGGCTCAGCCCAACAAGGTCTCATTCATGTCAGATCCGGCCCACACCCCTGCTCTATAACATCCACAACGCAATGGTTGCACTCATTCACCAGACTAAAAGCTAAACCGATAGCAGCAGTCTGTTTTCTTTTTTTCTCCCAGTCTCGTCTCATCCGCCTTTTGTTGTCGTGATAGGTTGCGAACGCTATGAAGAACTCCTTGCCCTTTGATGCTCCCGACGCATCCCAAGGAGGGCAGAAAGTGCTGAAGGTGGAGGTCACTCCGACAGTGCCGAGGATTTCTCGGACCGCCATCACCACCGCTTCCATCCGCCGCCACCGCTGGAGGAGAGAAGGTGAGCTCTAACCGCGTGCCGAATAGCGAATGTGGCAGAACATTCTTCCATTTCCATGGCTACAAATGGTTTTCCAGGCTTGAATCTTAAGTGTCTGTTTCTGCAATGCACACAGAGTGCTGATCATTTGCCTTGTGTTGTATGTATGAGAACCGGTAATCGTCACAACCGTGCCGTTTGGAGGGAGGTAAGTATGGCCCTTATTTTATAGCTCGGGGAAACCTTGAATGACTTGAATGGTATCCAGCAGCACACAAGTTATGCTGCGGGGCTAGAACTTAGAATTGCTGACACCTCGTCTCAATATTCGATGCTCCAGGTTGCCTCTTTAGCATCTGAAATGATTCTCTTTTGCCTTCTACAGTTCCGGTGTGTGAGAGCCAGTTTGGTGTGTTGGTTAAGTGTGCAGATTCTTACCTGGGAGAACCAGGTTTGATTCCCCCCTCCTCCAAATACACCTGCTGATGTGACCTCGGGTCAGCCACAAGTTCTCGCAAAGCTGTTCTGATCAAGAGCAGTTCTCGGAGAGTTCTCTCAGCCCTGCCTACCTCACAGGGTGTCTGTTGTGGGGAGGAGAAGGGAAAGAAGATTTGTAAGCCTCTCTGAGAGTTCTTTGGGTAGTGGAGGGCGGGGTATAAATCCAATCTGAGCCTGCTTCGGTGGGGTAGGGCGGGATATAAATCGAAATAAATAAAAAAATCTCCTCCTCTCCTCCTCTTACAATTATGCCCTCATTCTGAGTATTTCATAGTACCAGATGGCAATATGCAGGGGTCATTTCGTAGAAAAATAGGTGGCTGAGCTCATTAGCATAACTAATTAGCATACAACCCCCCCAGCCAAAAGCAACCCAATACAAGAAAGGAGAGCCCCAGGTGAGCAAGGCCTGCTTGGGCTGGCTAGAGATCCAGCCAACCCAAGTAGGCCTCACTCTCCTGGGCCGCCTCCTCCCCAGTCAAAAGGCCAGCAAGCCACCCGCCACCCAAAATCACATCAGAAGTGGAGACAGGGTGGCACAGGCTTCTCCAGGGGTTAATGAGGGCTGCTGGGGGCGTGGCAAAGCCCCTGGTGGCTGGCTGGCTGCCCGCTCGCCTAATCCAGGGATAGTTATGCAGCTGCACCTCCTATTCAATGGAAAAGGTAGGTGGGGCGGAGGAGGGAGAACCCTCAGAAAGGTTCAGGAGCTGAACTCCTGTGAGCTCCTGCTGAAACTGAGGCCTGGCAATACGTATCTAACGATGTTTCAGATTCTAAAAGCACAATGGAAAGACGAAAGCGAATTCACCTGTAAAACTATGATTTGTGCCTCAGCACTATTCCACCAAGAGGAGAAGAGTTCCCCCCAGCCCCTCCCTCTTTCAGCCTCTGATGGCCCCAGAGTTATTTCCTGCGGGAAGGGGATTCTTGGTAATGGCTGCTCCTCCGCATGGATCGGGGGGGGGGGGCGGGGCTGCACAGTGAGGTGTGGAATTGGGAGGAAGGATGCAACCGTATGAATCGTGGGTTTTATTAACAAAATTTCCCAGACACTTTCACTCTATCTAAATTTAAAACTTCATATAATACATACTTGTCTAGTACCCTATTAAGATTCTTAACTGAAATAGGGAAGGCCTATTATAATATACCCAGGGCCAGCCCTAGACTGTCTGGCACCCTAGGCAAGGCTAACTTTGGATGCCCCCCCTCTGCACTGATGATGTCACTGAATCACATGGGAGGGGCACCCAGTTTGGCACCCCCAGAAGGCTGGCGCCCTAGGCAATCACCTAGTTTTGCAGGCCCTGAATATACCTATATCAACTTAAGGAACTTTTTTCACTCTTCATTACGTGCTGCATTCTAACTAAGGCTTTGGTGTGATATTCAGTTGTTGTCAACAGAATAATAAAGAAAAATGTGAACACGGTAATTTTTCAGTCTCTCGAACAACATAATGATTAAGATCCTTCCCTTTTCATGAGTAGCGTTTCATTAAAGCATAAAATTGAAATTCTAAATATGTAGCTGTTCCTTCTTAAGCATTTTCTTCGATACTAAAGTTGTACAAAAAAAAAAAACCTTTCCCCCCCCCTCTTCATTCCTCTCTGGCTGCCTAACCCTAAAAACGAGTACTACCATTTTGCAAATCCTTGGTCATATGTGTCCTTATTGCTGAATTGTTGTGTGCTAGTCTCTTTGTATACTCTGCAGCATATCTCCTTATTCATGTGGCGTGCCGCTGATGTCCTTGCCTAGCAACATGTGCCAATGATGTTCTTGTGTGTTTCAGTGTCCTGTGTAAAAGATTTCCCTGACCCGGGGTTGGGATGTTCAGGAAAAAAAGAGTAGACAAGCACTAAAATATTATATGTTGAATCCCAGATGGCTTTGACTTCTCAAATGATGACTTGAGCATTCCCGGATCCCCGGTCCTTCCCGGTTCCAAAGACCTGGGGATCAAACGCAAGCAAGAGGGGGACATGCTGGCACTCCGGACCCCTGAGCATGGCTCACGGGAGCCCAACTTGGCAGCCGCCACCGCAGAGGGTAGGACAGAGATGAGGAAGCGGAAGTCAGTAAGGCTGGGGGGAGGAGCTTAGCTGCTCGTTCCCGATCAGAATTCCTTTCCGTTCTCAAATGTTTCTGCTATCCCAGAGTGTATTGTTTGTTGCCTGTGATGCGCATTCTCCTGCCTCTCTCTCTAGGAGTTCCTTTGTGTGATCTGGAGGAATTCTGAGCCAGTGTTAAGACACTTCGCTCGGCACAGTTAAAATCTGTTTGACTTTGGGACAGTTTGGGAAAGCCCTATTCCTGAGCGTGTTCATGTGAAACAGAGGACTCCCCAAATCGAACACGCTGAGATCATTTTTTGAAAAATGGGAATCCGTTTAGAGAGTATGAGAACTATTTTTGCAAGGGGGGGGGGGAATCCCTGCCAAACTTTTAGAAATCTATTTATTCACCAGCTTTCTAATTCATGGAAATAATTTTTCATCCCATGAGACTCATGGGAGCGGACTGTCTCTTAACAGTTCAGCCGTTTCTTAAAACGATTCAGCGGCAGAGATACTCTGGTCTTGAGACTGTGGCTACGACAACCAGGCTGCCCTAATAGAAGCAGCCAGACTTGGAGGGGAAATTCCTACAGCCTTATACAGTGGTATTCTTCAGGTTGTTCTTTTATTTATGTCACTTAACTTTTCCTCTTTACCGAGAGGTTTGTCTTTTCAAGGCGCAGCACGTGTCATCAGGATACAGTCCCCCTGATGCTGGTGGAGGGATCTTTTAATTTCTGTAAAATGATACGGAATTTTTACTGTTACTTGCATCTCCCCTAAGCTACTCCTGCAACCTTTTTTGCCCCTTTTCTTGGCGCTGTGTTCCAGCCTCGCTAACTGCTCCTGTTATCCCTTTTAACAACCAAGGACTTGACAGTTCTTTCCTGCACGAGCTTCACAAATCGCCCAGAGGAAGATTTAACATCCCGGGTTCCTTCTAGTGTGAATGTGCAGTACATGTGAGCTGATGGTTGGGTGGGCGGGGAGGAGTCAAGATGTCAGGCGCTAGAGCAGGGGTCCTCAAACTACGGCCCGCGGGCCAGATGCGGCCCGCTGAGGACGTTTATGCAGCCCACCAGGTTATGGCAAAATCAGACTGGAAGTGACGTTCGACCTAAACTCGCGTTAGCAACGCACACTTCCGGCACTGGGCTGAGGCAGCGGAGACAGAGTGTGAGGTGATACTGAGGTGAGGTGAGTTCCCAGGCCGGGGTGTGTGGTGTGGGGAAGGGAGAGAGATGCAGAAGACGGAGAACTGACGGCCCACGGCCTTGTACAGTAACGGCAGTCCGGCCCTCCAACAGTCTGAGGGACAGTGAACTGGCCCCCTATTTTAAAAGTTTGAGGACCCCTGCGCTAGAGGGAAATCATGCTGAAAACATTAAGCCATCTTAGAATTTGCGACAGAGGAGGGGTGGCCAGACTGTGGCTTGAGAGCCACATGCAGCTCTTTCATGCATGTTATGTGGCTCTCAAAGCCTCCACCGCCCCATCAGCCGGCTTGGAGAAGGCATTTGTCTCTTTAAATTGCTTCTCCAAACCAAGCCAGCCGTTGTCTTGGAGAATGCATTTAAAGTTGAAGTTGCTTTCTTTCCAACCCTCCCTCCCTTTCCTTCCTTCCTTCCTTCCTTCCTTCCTTCCTTCCTTCCTTCCTTCCTTCCTTCCTTCCTTCCTTCCTTCCTTCCTTCCTTCCTTCCTTCCTTCCTTCCTTCCTTCCTTCCTTCCTTCCTTCCCTCCCTCCCTTCCCCTCCTCTTCTCCCTTCCTCTCCTCCCTTTCCTTCCCTTCCTCTCCTTTCCTCCCTTCCTCTCCTCCTCCTCCTCCCTCCCCTCCTCGCCTCCCTTTGTCTCCTCCCCCTCCTCTCCTCCCTTCCCCTCCTCCCTTCCTCTCCTTCCCCTCTTCTCCTCCCTTCCCTTCCCCTCCTCTCCTCCCTTCCTCTCCTTCCCTTCCCCTCCTCCCTTCCCCTCCTCTCCTCCCTTCCTTCCTTCCCTCCCTCCCTCATCTGATGTTTATTCTGTGCAGCTCTTACATGAAGCAAGTTTGGCCACCCCAGAGACAGAGCATGCTGAGTACCCAAGAGCCTCAATGTCAGCTCTTCCCTCCCTCTTGTCCCATCTTGTCTTATTTTATTGTACTAACTAAAGCCTGCATGTGCATGACCAGAAGGATGCCAAGAAAGTCCTCACTTTTGCTGAGGATCTTCTTTTAAAAATAAAAAAAATGGTTTGCCGAGGATGTGCTGCCGCTCCCTGCCCTTGAACACTTTGAAACGGGGCAGTTATCATTTTAAAAATTCCATCTAGGTTTTGTTGCGGAGCGTGTATCATCTCGTCATGGATGTTGGACAGATGGAAGTGAATAATGCTAAACTGTGGTTCCAACAATAGAAAATCCAAAGACTTAACTCAGGATGCAGACTTCTCAGTGGGATGCTGTTCTGGAACAAAAAGAGGTCTGAGTGGGTTTGGGCTCGATCGCAAACAGAGCATGTTCCCAGATTTGGCGCACAGGGCTTTTTTTTGTAACAGGAACTTCTTTGCATATTAGGCCACACCTCTCTGACGTAGCCAATCCTCCAAGAGTTTACAGTAGGCCCTGTACGAAGAGCCCTGTAAGCTCTTGGAGAATTGGCTACATCAGCGGGGATGTGGCCTAATATGCAAAGGAGTTCCTGCTCCCAAAAAAGCCCCATTGGCATGTATTGCGTATTGATGACCAAAATTGGTGCTGGCCTTACAGAAAACTGAATTGGTAATTACTTCTGATATGTCATGTAATGTAAAAATGGAACAAAATGATATTTCATAGATGCACCTTTTTAATATTCAGGTTTTAAAAATTATTCTTACCGTTACATCACACTTATATCCCACCCTCCCCATAGATGGGCTCAGGGCAGGTAACATCATATAGACATAGTATACAGTTTAGAACAGGGGTGTCAAACATGTGGCATGGGGGCCAGATCAGGTCCTTGGAGGGCTCCTATCAGGCCCCCAAGCATCTGGTTCCTTCGCCCTCTCTCTTGCTTCCTTCTTCATAACAGCTTGCTTTGCAAGGCTTGGTCAATTGCACAGGAGCTACAAAGCAAAGACTGTATTCTCCATTGGCTGAGGCGCTTCTCTTGGGCAGGAAGGGGGGGAGGAAGAGCTTGCTTTGCCAGGCTCTCTCAATTGCACAGCAGAGCTATTGAGACAAGCCTCTCTTCCTTCTATTAGCTTAAGGCTCTTCCTCCTCCTGGCCCCCTGGGGAAGGAAAGAAAGAGCCAGAGCTTCCTTTGCCCAGTTCCCTGGATCCCATGGGAGAGATACAAAGAAAGCACCTTTAAGACCAACGAGTGTTAATGTTTTAAGCATGTTGTGTTTTAATTTTTTTTAAAAAACCTCAAAACTTTAATTGTGTTTTTCTGTGTGCTTTATAAAGTTTATATCTCTGCTGCCTCATCTTAAATAGGTACACACATGGCCCAGCCCGACATGGCCCTGCCCAACAAGGCCTCATTTATGTCAGATCTGGGCCTCATAACAAATGTGTTCGACATCCCTGGTTTCGAATATTCATAATTTAAATACAATAAATATAAAATGCAGGGGGAAACCAATCATATATTACACAATCAACGGCCTCAGGGGGTGAATCTCTAAAACCTAAACTGCGTGATAAGCAGGAGGGGGGGCGGATGGGGAACAGGAGAGAGAAAATACACGTGATGATGAAGAATTACAGATATTTGCAAGACAAGTTAAAAGTTCTTTGGGTTGGATCCAGAATGTCATCTACAGAGCTCTGCCAATGGAAGAGAAATTTCCCAGTTATCCGCTTCCGCTGAAGCCTATTGGTGTGCTCAGGATTCTACTCTGGAGGCTGCAGGGTGGTGGGGAGGATCCAAAAAAGCAGTGTTAAAAGAATGTTCATGCAGTGAGTTGGGTACTGTCTCCCTCTCCAGTCAATGGACCTGTTTTCTGGCAGAAAACAACCTTTCGATCCAACCCCATGGTATTGATATAGTATTAACTTACCGACAGGGCCAGTGCTAGGGTTTTTGGTGCCCTAGGTGAGCTGCCCACTAGTGCCCCCCCTGAAATTAAAAAAAACACGGAATTGTAGGAGAAATGAAGAAACTTGAAACTATTTACATTTTTAATTTACATTTTTTTAATTTTATTTTTTTAAAAAAACAAAAAAAAACCCTGTGAGATTAAGCAATAAAAATGGTGAGAATACTACTTGATCCGTTTAGCTGGAGGTGCCAGGGACAAGACCTTCACATGGCCATTTCTGCTTGAGCCTTTTAGCTGGAGGTGTCAGGGACAAGACCTTCACATGGCCATTTCTGCTTGAGCCTTTTAGCTGGAGGTGTCAGGGACAAGACCTTCACATGGCCATTTCTGCTTGAGCCTTTTAGCTGGAGGTGCCAGGGACAAGACCTTCACATGGCCATTTCTGCTTGAGCCTTTTAGCTGGAGGTGTCAGGGACAAGACCTTCACATGGCCATTTCTGCTTGAGCCTTTTAGCTGGAGGTGTCAGGGACAAGACCTTCACATGGCCATTTCTGCTTGAGCCTTTTAGCTGGAGGTGCCAGGGACAAGACCTTCACATGGCCATTTCTGCTTCAGCCTTTTAGCTGGAGGTGCCAGGGACAAGACCTTCACATGGCCATTTCTGCTTGAGCCTTTTAGCTGGAGGTGTCAGGGACAAGACCTTCACAGGGCCATTTCTGCTTGAGCCTTTTAGCTGGAGGTGCCAGGGACAAGACCTTCACATGGCCATTTCTGCTTGAGCCTTTTAGCTGGAGGTGCCAGGGACAAGACCTTCACATGGCCATTTCTGCTTCAGCCTTTTAGCTGGAGGTGTCAGGGACAAGACCTTCACATGGCCATTTCTGCTTGATCCTTTTAGCTGGAGGTGTCAGGGACAAGACCTTCACATGGCCATTTCTGCTTGAGCCTTTTAGCTGGAGGTGCCAGGGACAAGACCTTCACATGGCCATTTCTGCTTAAACCTTTTAGCTGGAGGTGCCAGGGACAAGACCTTCACATGGCCATTTCTGCTTGAGCCTTTTAGCTGGAGGTGCCAGGGACAAGACCTTCACATGGCCATTTCTGCTTGAGCCTTTTAGCTGGAGGTGCCAGGGACAAGACCTTCACATGGCCATTTCTGCTTCAGCCTTTTAGCTGGAGGTGCCAGGGACAAGACCTTCACATGGCCATTTCTGCTTGAGCCTTTTAGCTGGAAGTACCAGGGACAAGACCTTCACATGGCCATTTCTGCTTGATCCTTTTAGCTGGAGGTGCCAGGGACAAGACCTTCACATGGCCATTTCTGCTTGATCCTTTTAGCTGGAGGTGCCAGGGACAAGACCTTCACATGGCCATTTCTGCTTGATCCTTTTAGCTGGAGGTGCCAGGGACAAGACCTTCACATGGCCATTTTTGCTTCAGCCTTTTAGCTGGAGGTGCCAGGGACAAGACCTTCACATGGCCATTTCTGCTTGAGCCTTTTAGCTGGAGGTGCCAGGGACAAGACCTTCACATGGCCATTTCTGCTTCAGCCTTTTAGCTGGAGGTGCCAGGGACAAGACCTTCACATGGCCATTTCTGCTTGATCCTTTTAGCTGGAGGTGCCAGAGACAAGACCTTCACATGGCCATTTCTGCTTGATCCTTTTAGCTGGAGGTGCCAGGGACAAGACCTTCACATGGCCATTTCTGCTTGAGCCTTTTAGCTGGAGGTTCCAGGGACAAGACCTTGTGCATGCGAGAAAGATGCTCTACCATTGAGCTATGGCTCTGACCCCATGGCTCTGTTAAAGTAAAGCATGAAGGATGAGGAAGCATACAACTTCAACAGGAGCCAATTTTTAGAAACTGTAATTGGCTCTTCTTCGGCTTTTACAATTGGTTAATTTATCCCTGCTGAGCTCCAAGGAGCGCAGCACCATCCGCTTTTGCATTTCCTAGGTCTGTAACAGACCCGGGGAACGCAAAACCAGCTGGGCAGCATCTGCACTTTATGCAGCCTGCTTTTCATTGGGGAAGGCAGGCTCCAAGGAGAACGCACGCTGCATGTGAGGAGAGGGGGCTTCTCTTGGTGCCCCCTAGGCCAGGTGGCACTCTAAGCAGCCGCCTACTCCCACCCACCGGCCTTGCTATGAGTTAGCAAGGAGAGGATTGTCAGAAGGGTATGTTTTAAAAAGAGTGTGGTGATTTCCTTCAACTACTGGGCAGGGCCAGTAGCCTTGTAGCACGTATAATTCATGGTTACTGGACTAAAAGTTTAATCAAACTAGAAACCAAAAGAGCCCCCCCCTCCCCCCGGTCATTTTAGTTTGAAAAAGGTATAGTTGATATTTGTGGTTTAGTGTTCTGATTCTATCCTTGATTTATTGGATATGTCTATGTCCTGCCTTTCTGCCATTGCATTCAAAGAAGTTTACAGTTCAAAGTTAACACTCACAGTACATTGATGCGCCAAACACAGAATGGAAGAGAAAGAACCACAGCAGGTGTTTTTCTGGCTATGGCATTTCAGGTGCTAAAATTGCTACTTTGGGGGGGGGGGTGGATAGTGAGGAGAACACCTTATGCCCCTTATGGTCTGATCAGGGACAGAGATTGAGTAAGAAAGGTGGATATGAATAAACAGAAAGGCGTGTGTGTGTTTTAGTACGCGCTTAGCGAAGCGCAGCTGCTTCAAAGCTTCACTCAAGAGTGTTTGGCATCTGGCTCGAAAGGTACCACCTTGCACGTTGTCGGGTTTTTTTTTTCCTTTCTCACCTGAGCACTTTTGAGCTGCCTGGACCTCTGCATGGTAATAGCATCCCGAAAAGCTCACGCCAAGCCTCTCTGACTCCCCGTCCGAAGGACTTTCCAGCAGCATTTGGTTCTCCAGTATATTTGCTTCAGGTCCGCCGTCCTGCCAGTCCCTTACCATTTCTCCTCGAGTCCTTTGCAAGCCGTGATGCCTTGATTTCTTCGTGGAGGGAGCTTGCCTGTGTGGTTCAGAGGCCTCTCTCTTCATGCCAGCTGTGCGGGGCGGGGGGGGGGGGGTGCCATCAGCTGCTCAGCCAAGCGCATTGTCATCTAGCTTTGCATGGTGAACTAAATTTGAAAGCTGTATCTGATGGGGAAAAGGGGTGCTTTTGCTTTCAGGGTGTTCTGTTCTAGGTACGTATGAAATGGCTTTTCTCCCTCCTTTTCCATTCTTGAAGAATACCATGTGCACAGTGGCTTATTTTTAAAATGTCTCCTTCGACGCGTTGGGAAGTATTGTATGACAGTGTGTAAGAAGACAGTGTTTCTGAAGTATTCTTTTGGTCTGCGGGACAATATTACGATTTGCTAAAGCTGAAATCGACAGATTTGTTCCGCAGAAAACATACAAGCAAACGACACCTCGAGGGTTTAAAATCTCTAGTCCCTCCCTTCTCTGAGTATTTGGTTTATGTCTAAAAGAAAAGCCTGCAGTATTTAAATCTTTTTGAGGAGGTGGGAGGGGGAATGAAGAATGTAAAAAAGAGTGTACGTGGGTTGGGGGCGGAGTACATTAGATTAAGAAAGCCTTATTAGTATTTTAGTGGTTAACATTATAGTAGTGCTGTGTGGACAGCATCGACCATGGAAGGCTGCTTCCCATAACATTGTAATGTTACGAGACCCAGTCCCATTTTTTACACTGTTACATGGGAAGGGTTTTAGAAATGCCGATTATGCTAGTTCCCCAAAATCGCATTAATTAAGATGCTGTTAATTCCACATCGTGATTTTAATGCTTGAAAACCTGTGTTGATATACAGACCATTACTGTGCATTTCTTGGTGGTCTTGGCTTGGAAATTAGCCACAGGGTTGGGACTATCCTATTCCTGTACCGAGTGACTTTCTGAAGTGACTTTGGCTTTTGCTACTTTTGGAAGCTTCTTTCTGGGGAGCGTTAAGTCGCTCTGATCCGAAATCATAACACAGAAGGATGAATACATATCATTGGTTTGAGGAGAAGGGTAGATTCTGCAAAGGGGTTCTTGGAACCTTGCTGTAGTGCTATCAGCTTCCCTTCTATGCCTTCATCCTCCGTGATCTGTGCAATTAATGTAAGAAACAATCACGAAAGGTTTATAACAGAGATAGGAAATACTGAATAAAGCAGCTCTTCCTCTGTGCTAGCAGAATGTCAGTTATTGGTTCAATATTACTTGGCCAGTAGCTACCTAGTAGTTAAGCAGCCTTCTATTTTTATATAAATCAGTAAACTCTGTCAAATATCTAGATTGGGGCTCTTCTAAAAGAATTTTCTTGCGCTTGAAAGCCTTTTAGTAAAACACTGAAAGCTGTTCAGGTTTTTAATACAATTCAGAAAACACTAAATAGTAAAGCAGTGTTCTAGGTGCCGTCTTGTAAACTTCTTAAACCTGCAACAAAACAGGTTAGTTTCTCAGCCTGTTTTTGTTTTTGTTTTTTAATCCTGGGTTTTAGATGCTGACGGGATCAACGGAAGAGAAGAATCTGTGAACCTGAATGATGCCGACGAAGGATTTTCATCCGGGGCATCACTGAGCAGCCAACCTGTCGGTACCAAACCCCTTTCCTCTGCGTCCCAGAGGGGCAGCTTGCGGAAAGGAGGGAGCGGCCGGGCGGCCAAGGAAAAAGAAATCTTCTTGGCCGCCAAATCCAGTGAGAGCCCTCGAGAGTCAGTGCGCAAGCAGTATCTCCACCAGTCGATTGACCTGGGCCCGGACGCGATCGAAATGACTTCGACGAAGAAGCACCTGAGCCTACCCGCCGGACAGGTGGTGTCGAAAGCCAACAGCGTCAGCCTGATCCGGACCGCCAGCGCTTCCTCCACTAAATCGTTTGACTACGTGAACGGCGGCCAAGCAGGTTCCAGCGTTGGCCTAGGCAGCGAGGGTGTTAGTAACTTGGCGGCTGGGAACACCAATAGGTTTTCGACCATCAGTCTACAGGAGGACCGCTTAGGCCAAGCGGGGAATGGGAAAGATGTTCTCTCACCAGGAGCTCCTCTCACCAAGCAATCCCGATCCCCGAGTTTCAATATGCAATTGATATCCCAAGTTTAGCTTTGTTGTCCCGCCTTTCCCGCCCCCCTTTCCCCTCCAGTTCCTTTTTGAGCGTCGACAGCAGCTATCGTCCTAATATGGTGGGGGGGAAGAAAACCCTGGCTTTTTGTGATCTCGTTCAGATTCATTTTAGATACCATATTATATTTTGTACTGAAACAGCAATAAAACCTCATGTTCTGGTCCCCCATTCCCCCCCTCCCTTTCCTGCCCCTCCACCCCCCCATGTGATTGTGAAGCAGTATAAGATGTACTTATATGCCTTTTCCACGCCTTCCTTTCTCCTTGGGTGATGTGCAATCCATTGTAGGCCGATCAGTCCCATTTCAACACTGTGAGTCTTGAGAAGATCAGAGGAAATGGTGAATGTGATCCCTATGGAAAAAAGAAATGAAGCTTTTTTGGCTTTTTTTCCTGAGAAATAGAAACGGGTTAGTTCTCCTCCCCGCCCTCAATCTGCAGTTCTGCAAAGACTACCGGATTGTGACTTTTTTTCCTCTCCTTTTGTTTCTTGGAACCGGGAGTGCCTCAGAGATCATACAGGACTTCTGGACTCTGAGTTCGCAAAGACAGTTCCGAGGGAGGGGGGAAAGGCTGCCGTGGCTCCCGGCAGCTGTCGAAATGCACTTTGTCACTGAGACGAGAGTAGTCAGTCCTCCTCTTCCTCCTCTTCTGCCATTCTCCGCTTTTCCCAAACTTTTTGAAGTTCAGCAACTGCAACATGCATGTTACCAAGTCGTTGCCCCTCCTCCTCAGAAAGAGCGGACTGTAAGTAGACAGTGTAGGTTACAAGGCACTTTTAATGGCGTTGTAGCCATATGTCATGTTACATGTCTTCCCCCTTCTCCTCCAGGACACAGGGTTGTTTGTGCATATATACACTAGGACTTTGGGGGGGGGGGGAATTAGGTTTAAAAAAACAGAGCAATGGAAAAGGGGCACCGGGTTTTCCCATGCTGCTCAATTACTGCTCCTTTTTTAAAAAAAAACCCCTTATTTTTGTAAGCTGGTGATCTTCGGACTGAACAAAGACAGCGGCAGGCTAAATGAAGTTTTCTTCAGGGTCTTTGCAAGGCATGTGACTAAATTGCGGTTGTAGTCAAGACGGTGGATTTGCCAGCAAGGATGCGCCAGGGAACAGAGGCAATAGTTTTTGGGAAACGCCGAAGCATCTGTGTTCCCTTAAAACGCATGTCCAAATGATGAGTGTGTTGTTGGCAGCCTTCTGTCCCGGAACACAGGGCTCTTTTTCTGTCAGGAGCTTCTTTGCATATTAGGCCACGCCCCCCTGATGTAGCCAATCCTCCAAGAGCTTCAAGGGCTCTTTGCACAGGGCCTACTGTAAGCTCCAGGAGGATTGGCTACATCTGGGGCCGTGGCTTAATATGCAGAGGAGCTCCTGCTAGAAAAAGAGCCCTGTCTGGAAGGATAAGAGTACATTGCCTACCTTTTGACTAATCCAGTGCATTGTGACCATTTCACTCAGCTAGTAGTCTGTTCATTCCCAACCCTTGAAGATCTGAGAACTCGTGCCGCTGGATCTACTCTTGAGTGCACGTGGGTAATATTTGGCACCAATGCTGTAGATCACTGCTTTAAACTGTGTTTCTTATTCCAAAGGGACACGTCAATCATGTTTGGGCCTGTCTCGTATACCTAAAAGAAAAAAAAGAGGCAATGTGTTTTCATTATTTCAGCCCTCGCTATACACTGAACTGGAATGTTACAGGTTATTTATTAATCTACGGTATAAATGGAAATTAGATTTTTTTTTTCCTCCACTGGCAGTTTGGGTTTATTACAATGGACGAGGGAGGTTTGCAGTAGTAAAAATATAATAAGCTATTTTCAGGCGGATTAGACTGTGTCGCTCAGAACTATGAAGTGCCATTATTCTGGGAGTGAATAGTTGAAACCGTTTTTTTAAATGTATCTATCTGCTTCCTGTTTTTCTGCTCCCATTTTCCTCACTGGCTCTCTAGCTCGGAGCTGGACATCTTGAAGAGGAAATCGAGCTAAGCACACGGTGACTTCTTTTAGCAGAGATATTATAACAGTTGCTCTGGAAAAGCCCTCACTGAAACAAAACTGTTAGCAAAATTAAACTACTAAAATGCCATATAATAGAAATTCAGGAAAGCTAACCTATGAATTACGAATTATTTGCAAATCAATATGTACATGTTATTTTAGCTTTTCTGAGCCTCACTTCTTGGCTTTGACTTAATTACTGAAAGGTGATGCTGAGAAGGTGCTTCAGAAAATGCTTCTTTTTGTTGAATGGGGATGGGCACCTTTTGCTTTCTAGGGCCTTGGCTGGATTTGTGGTTCTGCAGAAATGCTTTCCTTCTATAAGCAGTAGAAAGTATGGCAAGGACGTAGAAGGCCGCAAGATTTGTTCCGCCTGCCTGAGGTGGGTTGGGTTGGTGTGTTTTTCAAACCATGCCACATAGCAAACAGCTTTTGGACCTGAAGATGCTTCCAAAAGCAAGTCGGTGGTTACATGACACCATCATGTTGGGGTGGGGTGAGATCATACATTCAAAGAGGCGAAAATTCATCTGCGCATGCCCGGAATAGCTTTTTGGATCATGGCTTGCGTTCTGAATAGGTGAAACCCCAAAAAAGGAATATTGGTCAAAAGGGGAAGTGGGGGGGGGGGAGCAATGACTCTGCTGAGGACCAATTTAACTACTTTGTGTCTGTGGGAAGATGGACATCAGATATGCCAAGTAGTTTGAAAGGAATGAGCCAGCAGATTTAAGAGTTGTGGTATGTGTACCATATAAAAACTTCATGTTAAGGATATGGGTGTTTGATAGCCGCGCTATCACATCTGAATGCTTGTTTTTACTGGAAGTCTTTGTCTCACAGCACTTATAAATAATTTCAAAACACCTCCCAGTGAACCAAAATGTCTTGTCTGTTTGTGTTCAGCTTAAAATTGCAGTAATTTCTAGGCGTGGGGTGATCCAATATCAGTGTTCAAACTTAAACTGGTCAATATTTTTTTGTTCTGTTCAGTAAAATCTCCTGTTTTCTTTGTTTTCACTGGCTTTTGGCATATTTTAATTTTTTTTTGCTGTTCCTCATTCATTTCACAGTTTTCATTGTGTTTAGATTCTCTCCTTCCTTCCCTCCCTCCCATAACTGTGGTCTCAGGAGATGTGTATCCTCTAAGGGGTGAATGCTGCTCAATGTGTGTTGCATTGGGCCAAAGGAGACATGATGAAGGAGTTCTGCGGTTGTGCTTTCCTGCAGATATTTTAAAAATTATAAAGCAGTTGCATGGAGACATTCAGTTGAGGCGGGGCATAGCATGGAGGGGGGAGGGGTGCACGTTAACTGTTTCCCTCCTGTGCACTTTCTCTGATCTGAATCATACCCCCAACGGTGCTTTGCATGTCTTATTGATCAGGGGGAAAGGTGAAGAAGTACCCTTTCCTCCCCAGGACCACTTTCCAGTCAGGTGACCAACTCCACACTCATTCTTTGGCAAGTCCAGAAGGTCCTCCTCATGTCTGCTTTTGGCCCTTATTCACTAAAACGAAGCAGTCGTTTTAACAGGTCAGGTTCATGCTATTCTAGCATCTGCTGCTCCGTGCCAAGTTGTCCCAAAGTTGTACCAAAACATTCTACGGATGCTGGGTGGGCATAAATGGTGGCTCAGTGTAGATGAAACGTTACCTCATTTCTTAGGAGGCTAGAAATTCTCTTTAGGCTCCCGTGTCCCCTTCTTCTCCTCTGCCACTGAAATTCCTCCCTCTTGCCTCCTTTCAGTTGTGTCTGCACTGAGATGAACAAGCTCTAGCTAGCTTTGAGAGTTTGTCATCTACTTCTAAGCCAGGGTCTCAAATGCTGGTTTGAAGGTAACTATGGCTAATGGTCAGCTGGAACCAGATGTAACGCTAAAAGGGAGGAAGTGAGATGAAAAGAAGTAGAGTATCTTGAGGGATATTTCTGCTGTTTTAACCATGTTCAAGAGATTGTGGAGACTTCTGCACCTAACCCTCTGGGCTAGACGAATTTGTATGGAAATGAGATTAAACAGCCTTGAACTCGGATGAATATGTTAGCCTTGTCGAATGAAGAGCAATTGCTGTTAGCAATGGCCAAAAAGGCTATTTGTGGTAAAGGAGGAATGTTACACAAAATGCTTTTCCTATGGCAAAACCGGTTATTTGCATTTAAAAACCTTTGCTCCAAGCAGTTCTGTTATGTTGTATCTCCAGCCGTGTAGTGATGAAAACTCCTTATACCAATTTGTTCCAAATGCAGCTAACATGAGTTTAACATAATGTGCCTCATGTGTACACTTTTGAGTACCTGTAGAAGAATGTTAGTGGGAAAAGGTTGCCTTGAAAACATAAAATGTTTTGCAGGAATGGTTTACAACAGGGCTTTTTTTGTAGCAGGAACTCCTTTGCATATTAGGCCACACACCCCTGATGTAGCCAATCCTCCAAGAGCTTGCAGGACTCTTAGTACAGGGCCTACTGTAAGCTCCAGGAGGGTTGGCTTCATCAGGGGTGTGCGGCTTAATATGCAAAGGAGTTCCTGCTACAAAAAGCCCTGGTTTACAAACCACAATAATCTCCCCCCCCCCCTTTTTTTTTGCATATGCTGTGGAGGAAGAATGCTGCATATCAGTTGAGCTTGCGTGTAACCATTCAGCCATTCACCGCTCCGGCCGTTGTAGGTGAGGAGGAAAGGGTAACCACACAACTTCCGGTTAGTCAGCAGACTTCAATGGATGCTATTTTGGTTCTAGGAGGGGACAACCTCTCAGAATTGCCTTTGCTCCACTCACTGCGTGGCAGAAAGCGGCTGGATTGATACAAAATAAGATCGAGTCTTGTACTGACTCTGAAGGCTTTGTACCTTGTTCACTGCAGAAGTTTTGGGCAGCTCTCTGGTTTAGTTTTATCCAGTGTGAGACATGTACATTTCGCACGGAGATGATCCGTTCATGTCATAGTGGATCTCTGTCATTTAAACTACTTGTGGGATTTGCAGGCGTAGTTGGATTTCATGTTGGATCTCTTTCCCCCTAGATTTAAAAGTAGTTGATTTCACATGCGTTGACACTGAAAGTAGTGAAACTAACCATGTTTTTGGACTGTTTTTTATTTGCACTATTTTTGTGAACAGTAGAATTTGGTGGGGGACTTTTTTTTGTTTTGTTTTGTTTTGTTTGTAATGGGTGCGTGTACCTAAGCATATGCATACATTTGTCATGTGTGTCGACAATCAGTTGCCTCAGTTGTTTATATGCGCTGTGTAAATATAATAAGATAATATGATAAGATCCTAAGGCAAAATGTGTTCTTAAAATAGCAGCAAAGCTACTGCATCATTCTTACCTCTTAATATATAACATGGTTTGCAGTTTCATCTCTAATAGTCAGTATTTACCTGTCAGGGAAAAGACGTTGCAGTTGGCTACAGATATATTCTGGTTGAGCAACTTTAGAACAGGAAGTGCGACCACAAAATTATGGTAATCCTCCCCCCACCCACGAATACAACAGTTGCAGTTTAACTTGTAAAATAGTTCAGTTGTTGGTTAACATATAAATGCATTTTATTTAATAGATCTCAAAATGTACAGACATTGAAATTTGGGTAGTTTTTGTCTCACACGTTTGGTTTCTGAAAACCACACGTGTGTGGACGGGAATGTACGCAGCACTGTGCAATCAGTTATAGTACTCAAAACGGAAGTCGGGCAAACCTTCAAATTCAGCTGCTGAAATGGCCAAAAACATGTTAACTTGTTGTCTAGTATTAAATGTGTTACAGACTCATAGAGGTAGATTACATATGTAAAATCCTCCACTGGTCAGTTCATGATTAATTTGTTTCATTCTTCCCCTGGGCAACAAAGCAAATAAACCAGTTGGATAAAACCTAGAGAGAAGAAGAAGCAAGTTGACTGTCTTGAAATCGTGGGGACAAAAGCACTCCGATGTGTGTTGCAAGCAATGGGAGCTGAACTCTTTCTGTTCAGGACGTCTTAAAATATTCCAGTGGAGTGCATCCACTCCGCTGATTTTAAAGTGGACCTTTTAATTAATCCTATGACGTGTCTTAAGGCTGAGATCCAAAGAGCTGGTTGGGATGTGCAGCATTCTTACGCTAACCTCTTGAAATCTGATATTTTACTATCTCAGGGGAGCGGGCGAACAACATGCACACCGCATCACAAACTCTTCAGCTTAAAAAAAAAAAATTACTGAATGACATTGAGAAGTTCTCCCTTCAAGGAAAAAATGTCTCAAAGCTCCCCTGCCACTCATGAAAATTTTATTTAGTATTTCAGTTTTGTATGCAGTAAGCAATTTGAATAATCTATAATCTGCCCCTAAAATGCGGTAGACTAGAAGGTGTTTATCAACCTTGAAGCATCCCAGAAATTACGTGAGATTTTGAAGGTAGATGCAGGTAAAAATAGTCATTTTCTACATCTGGTAAAAAAAGATAAATTCAGTGACGTAATTCATTTAGATACAAGAACAAAGGGTTGGGTGGGTTGTGTAGCAATTTTAAACCAGTCACCACCTAGAAACTTTGGGGCAACTGGGATAGGGAACGGTTCTTAATCGCAACCTGTTCCATAGTCTTTAAAAGTACAATTTATAATGCTGTATCCTAAGGTTGTGCGCGAGTGGAGGGTGCTCCCAGTGGTGGATTCTCCTCCCCCCCCCCCCACTTTCCTTCCAAAAGCTGCTCTCTGCAACACACTGAAAAAGCATTGCTAGGAGTCGTGGACCAAAAGCCACCAGGTGCTGGAAACTGAAGTAGAGGAACTGGGCAATAATAATACCCCTGACCCTGCTTCCTCTACCACTTCGCGTGAAACAGGCCCAATTATATCCAGTTTCTCTTGCTCAGTACAGTCCACCTTGCCTGGTGGCAAAGCTTATCAGGGGTCCCAGTAGACTGGTAGAGGGAGAGGAAAGCAAAGCAGGCCCAATTGTATCCGGTTCTTCTTGCTCAATACAGTGCACCCTGCCTGGTGGCAAAGCTTATCAGGGGTCCCAATAGACTAGTAGAGGAAAGCAAAGCAGGCCCAATTGTATCCGGTTCTTCTTGCTCAATACAGTGCACCTTGCCTGGTGGCAAAGCTTATCAGGGGTCCCAATAGACTAGTAGAGGAAAGCAAAGCAGGCCCAATTGTATCCGGTTCTTCTTGCTCAATACAGTGCACCTTGCCTGGTGGCAAAGCTTATCAGGGGTCCCAATAGACTAGTAGAGGAAAGCAAAGCAGGCCCAATTGTATCCAGTTCTTCTTGCTCAATACAGTGCACCTTGCCTGGTGGCAAAGCTTATCAGGGGTCCCAGTACACTGGTAGAGGGAGAGGAATGTGGAGTGGGTCCTCCTTCATGAGGTGCAACTGTTGGATCAAGCCTAGAGCGTCCAGGGTGCTGGCAGGCTTAGGCTACATCACTTGGTTTATGGTCCTTGGTTAAAAGTTCATCCAGCTTTCAATAAAGTCTTTTTAAAAAGCAGATTCTTGAACAATTAGTTTACTCTCCCTTTCCAATGGTATTGTTAGATGCACCATGTGTGGGTAATACTTGATCATTTGGATTCTTTGGAGCATAGATATGCCCCTTGCAGAAGCGATCTTTTCTGCCTTCCCCAAGTGTGTCCTTCCCTCCCCCCCCCCCAAGCACTTCCCATGCAATTGCCAAAAAACAATGCGGGAAGTTATGGGGTTTGCATGGACAGTTATGGGGTTTGCATCTCAGTGCAGTCCCCTTGGGTCATGTGACTTTTTGGCCATCCCATGCAAATCCTATGACCTCCAGGATTGGCTGTTTGGAAGTACTGAGTGTGTGTGTGGAAGGGGGAGGTGGAAGAGATCTGTGTCCCTTGTGCCTTCACCTTATCCTTCTGAAGATGCAGCACTTTGCAGCGTTTCTTAGTCACTGGCATTAATTTCTGACCCTACTAGTCCACTTTCAGTTACAAGGTATGGAGATACGAGCAGGTTTGAAAAAAAATGTAATATTTGTGTCTTTTGATGTGTTTATTTTAAAAGCTGAGTTCCTAAGAAGTCTTTTGTGCAATACGCAGGGCTTTTTTTTGTAGCAGGAACTCCTTTGCATATTAGACCACACGCCCCTGATGTAGCCAGTCCTCCAAGAGTTTACAGTAGACCCTGTAAGAAGAGCCCTGTAAGCTCTTGGAGGATTGGCTACATCAGGGGTGTGTGGCCTAATATGCAAAGGAGTTCCTGCTACAAAAACCCTGGATACATCTCAATTTCTAAAATGTTTATACATTTTAAATCCCATGGCTACTCTTAAGCGTGTTAACAAAGTAGTTTCCGGTGCTTTAATTCAGATGGGACCAATATTCCTTCGTTTAAAGACCATCTAATTTTGTAGTTGTCCATCTAATTTAAAGACCCACATCTTTATCCTACATATAATAGGCCTTGAAATTAGCGGGGAGGGGGGGCAGCTACTGAATTTTCTCACGTTTACACAACTCTCCTGCCTTCGACTTGAAATTTTTATTTATGAGAAACAGGACTAGTAGAATTTATACCATTTCTAATCTGCGGTCAGTTTTAATTCAGTCGTCATTCTGGAGAAACACACTAGAGATTTCATGGATCGTGGCACTTTCCTGTGTGCATTTGGCACGGGCTTGTTCTTGAAGCAAGATTGCCTAGAACCTTCTTACCATTATTGTAAACACTGTGGAAAGGGTGTTTCGTTATGAGCTGTTTTAGTTCCACCCCCTCCCCCAATCTTGAAAAGCGGCTTGATGCATCAACCGTAAAGAAGTTTCTGAATTGGGTGCAGGGTGTTGCAGTTACCTAGAGACAGAGTTACTGCACCACCAGTGGCTCGATCCAACAAACCATCTCAGGCAACACACAGGTCTGAAGAATGTTTACGGACTGTTATTTATTACAGGTTGTGAACGGAGATACCCCGACAGATTTTTAATATTTGTAATAAGATCCGCTTTGGCGATTTAACCTTTCGTGATTCTTATTGTCCTGCTGAGTTAGTCGGTTTGACGGGCAGCCGCGTCGTCCTCTAGGGTCAAGGGACCTTTTCTCTGCCCTCTATTTCTTGTACAAGGTTTATTCTCTGAACTTAGATTTTTTTTTTGAAGAGTTTTTACTGTGTTGGCATTAGGCAACCTGTGTTACCTCGTTCCCCCAAAGGAGCATTGTTGGAAAATACACACCCCCCTCCCAATTTTACTGTAAGCGCAATCTGTTTGTCGAAGGGACTTGAAATTATGTTAATATGCCGCCAGCATGAATTTGCATGTTGGTAATGATATCCCAAACATTCAGGATTTGGTGCTGGCAAAAAGGATAATTTTTAAAAAGTGGATGTGTAATAAATGCAAGAGTATTGGGTCATCTAATGTGAGACCTGTGGAAGAAGCTCGGCTCAGATGACATGTTTTAACATCATTATATCGGTGCATGTAAGCCATTATCTTAACTGTCTTACTGAACCTGGTTAATGCTGTTGACCGTTGTTGAAATGTGAAATGTAGTTAACCGTTGACCTTGTACATATCTGCCAGAGGGGAAAAAAAAAGAATATTTTAAATCATTGTAAATACAGATGTATAAAATTGAAACAAATCTGCAATGCAGAAAAGAATATATATAAAAATATATAAAGATGTTTAAAATAAATATTGTGCTGTTTCTGGAAAAAAAATGTGTATGCTCGTGTTTCCCACAGTGTCTTGACATCCTTTGCGTGAAGGTTGGTTTTTGTTATGGCGGGCTCTCTGTAAGCTTTCCTTAGTACAGTGCAGGAAGGCTTCAAGCAATCTCCTTGAAAATTGGCAGAATACCTAGGTGTTACCTTTGCGTGATTGTGGCTGCACTTGGTCCAGTGAATTGGACATACAGTTGTGGCAATCTAAGAGAGCCACTTAGAATCATAGGACCATAGAGTTGGAAGGGACCTCTGGGGTCATCTGGTCCAGCCCCCTGCACAATGCAGGAAATTCACAAATACGCCCCCCCCCCCGCCACACACACACATCCCCAGTGACATCTGCTCCAGCCCAGGTGGTGATGAAACACCCCCCCACCACCAAAAACAACCCTCCAGAATCTCTGGCAAAACTGGCCTGGAGAAAAGTTGCTGCCAGACCCCAAAGTGGCAAACAACATTTCCCTGGGCATGTAAGAAAAGGCCATGAAAACTAAGCACTGATGGAACCCTTCTTGCCCTCCTTCTCATGATCTGCCTAAGTTCACAGAATCAGCATTGCTGTCAGATGGCCCTCTAGCCTCTGTTTAAGAACCTCCAAGATAGGACAGCCCACCACCTCCTGAGGAAGCCTGTTCCACTGAGCGACTGCTCTAACTGTCAGGAAGTTCTTCCTATGGTTTAGTCAGAAACTCTTCTGATTTAATTTCAACCCACTGGTTCTGGTCTAACCTTCTGGGGCAACCGAAAACAACTCCACACTCTATGACAGCCCTTCAAGCGTTGAAGATAGTTATATCATCTCTTCGTCATCTCTTATCCAGGACAAACATACTGAGTTTCTTAAGTCTTTCATTGTAGAACTTGGTCTCCAGACCCTTCACGATTTTCATTGCCCTCCTCTGGACATGTTCCAGCTTGTGAGGAGGTCTTCACAAAAATAACCAAGTGGAAATGGTGGAATGCTAACAAAACCCTAACCATTTAGTTAAATGGTTAAATGGACCCTAACTATGAAGTTAAACTTTCCCTTTAGAGTTCACCACTTTCCAAGATCTAGTCCCCTAAGGGAAAATGAGAAGTTTATTAATTCTGAGTTCCTCGTGAAAACCTTGTTTATCCCAGTCAATAATCCCAGTGTTCTAGTGGCAAGCTTTATTAAAAACTAATATTAAAATAAAGAATGAATCGAAGATACTCAAATCACATTGGTGCCTATGTTAAAACTATTAAACTATATCGGCATATCCCATGTAAATTAAATCTAAGAACAAATCCACTTTCCCTTACTCCAAATATAAAGAAATGGGTACACTGACTTAATCTAGATATGAGGAGGTCGCACATCGCTTAGGGCTGGGAATTTATATGTGAAAAAATGTTTCTGCTAAATTATCTGTTCGAAGAACCTCTTAACAAACAAGTGAATAGTTTACAAACAGTAAAGGCAGGGCTTTTTTATTTTTTAGAAAAAGCCCAGCAGGAACTTATTTGCATATTAGGTTACACCCCTTGGTGTAACTATTGTTTTGCATATTAAGCCATACCCCTGATGCCAAGCCAGCCAGAACTGCGTTTTTGTGCATTCACAGAATCATAGAGTTGGAAGGGACCTCCAGAGTCCAACCCCCTGCACAATGCAGGAAACTCACAAACACCTCCCACTAAATTCACAGGATCTTCATTGCTGTCAGATGGCCATCTGTTTAAAAACCTCCAAGGAAGGAGAGCTCACCACCTCCATAGGAAGCCTGTTCCACTGAGGAACCGCTCTAATGGTCAGGAAGTCCTTTCTAATGTTGAGCCAGAAACTCTTTTGATCAGGGCTTCTTTTTGCAGCAGGAACTCCTTTGCGTATTAGGCCACATGCCCCTGATGTAGCCAATCCTCTATGAGCTTACAGGACTCTTCTTACAGGGCCTACTGTAAGCTCCAGGAGGATTGGCTACTCCAGGGAGGTGTGGCCTAATATGCAAAGGAGTTCCTGCTACAAAAAAAGCCCTGCTTTTGATTTAATTTTAACCCATTAGTTCTGGTCCTACCTTCTGGGGCCACAGAAAACAATTTCACACCATCCTCTATTCCTGCTCAAAAAAAAAAAAAAAACTTGAGTGGAGGCTTAGTAGGGGTTGTCATTTTCAGCGCCAGTGTTCAGTTTCCTAGGATTTATGCTGCCAGACAAAAGACTATTCATAGAATCATAACAAGTGACTTCCATTGTTGTCAGAACTGGTCGTTTCTAGCCAAAAAGTTTTGCGAGGACTCTTGATGGCACATCAGGTGTTTTCCATTCCTATTGTTCTGTCTGAATGTTGTTTATAGGAAGTCATGAGCAGATTCACTGAGCCATGACAGGTGCAGGCTGACGCATGTTTACTGAATGAAGCAAGGCTAAGAATGCATACATTCTATATATATCAGATGCGATTTCATTAAATTCAGTGGCAATGTGTAGTCCTCTCGTAGAGTCCGAGTGTTAGTATTGGGAGGGACTTTGGAAATCACCTAATTCAACCTCCTCCAACAGAGTAAGAATAGGCAACTGTGTCATTCCAAATAGATGACCCATCCTCTGCTTAAAGACCTCCTGTGAAGGAGAGTCCGCCACCTCCCAAGGCACACTCTGTTCAATAGATCTTACTGTTGTTCAGTTTCACAGTCAAGTCCAACTCTTTGCGACCCCCTGGACCGAGTCACGCCAGGCCCTGCTGTCTTCCACCATCCTCCAAAGCCTGCTCAAATTTGTGTTTGTTACGTCAGTAACGCTGTCCAGCCATCTCATCTTTTGCCGTCCCCTTCTTCTTTTGCCTTCTGTCTTTCCCAGCATCAGGGGCTTCTCCAGCGAGTGCTCCCTTTTCATTGGGTGACCAAAGTATTTGAGCTTCATCTTCAACATCTAACCTTCCAGGGAACAGTCAGGGTTGATTTCCCTTAGGACTGACTGATTTGATCTTCTTAAAGGCCAAGGAACTCTCAAGAGTCTTCTCCAGCACCGTAACTTGAAAGCATCTATTATTGTGCACTCGGCCTTCCTTATGGTCCAACTCACACAGCCATACATTATTACTGGGAATACTGTCGCTTTGACTATTAGGAATGTTCTCATATATTTCTTGAACAAATAAATGGTATGGAGGGAGGAATAGTGGGAGGGCTTCTAGTATCTTGGCCTCAGTGATGGACCTCCTGATGGCACCTGGGGTTTTTTTGGCCACTGTGTGACAGAGTGTTGGACTGGGTGAGCCAGTGGCCTGATCCAAAATGGCTTCTCTTATGTTCTTAATGAGGACAGCAAGGAAAGCTCTCCTGGTCCTTTTGGCTTCCCCCGGCTCAGTGTTCTGTGATTTAGATTTTAATAGCACAGAGCTTTGCTGTGAAGACACTGCTGTTACCACAAGAGTCTGGGGTGGAAAAGCATAACAAAAACACATCACCCTAATCCATCAGATATTTTAAATGTCTGTCTCAAAGTCAGGATTGCCTAGAGAATCATTTGGTGGCTAAATCTGGTGGCTGATGCAGTGGCTAAAGAGGCAAATGAAATTTTGGGCTGTATCAACAGAAGTATAGTGTCCACATCATGTAATGTGATGATATCGCTTTACTCTGCTCTGGTAAGACCTCACCTGGAGTATTGTGTTCAGTTTTGGGCACCACATTTTAGGAAGGATGTAGACAAGCTGGAACGGGTCCAGAGGAGGGCGACAAAGATGGTGAGTGGTTTGGAGACCAAGTCCTATGAGGAAAGGTTGAAGGAGCTGGAGGAGTTTAGCCTGGAGAGGAGGCGGCTGAGAGGTGATAGGATCACCATCTTCAAGTCCTTGAACGGCTGTCATGTAGAGGAGCGTGTGGAATTGTTTTCTGTGGCCCCAGAAGGTAGGACCAGAACCAATGGGTTGAAATTAAATCAAAAGAGTTTACGGCTCAACATTAGGAAGAACTTCCTGACAGAGCAATTCCTCAGTGGAACAGGCTTCCTAAGGAGGTGGTGGGCTCTCCTTCCTTGGAGGTTTTTAAACAGAGGCTAGATGGTCATCTGACAGCGATGAGGATCCTGTGAAATTAGGGGGAGGTGTTTGTGGGTTTCCTGCATTGTGCAGGGGGTTGGACGAAATGATCCTGGAGGTCCCTGCCAATTCTAGGATTCTATGGTACTAGAGTTCCTTTCCCAACAGCTGATAGATGCTGGTGCAAGAACGTGCCTTGTCTATATGGCGCTACGTCCTCTGAGCAGCTCAAACTGAAATGGAAGGGGGGGTTTCAATGGCTGGGGAACTTGAGCAGATCCTGTCTACTGCGGGACTGTGAGCCATAGTACCCACAAGCAGCCACACCTACAGGGTTCAGTGAAGGAAGTTCAGTCGTGGTTTTGGTGAAGGTGTTCTGCTGGGAGCTCCATATACAGGGGAAAAAAACATGTACAGTCCTGACCTGGCTAGCCCAATCTCATTGGATCTCAGAAGCTAAGAAAGGATGGTCCTAGCTACTATTTGGATTGGAGACCACTAGGGAATACCAGGGTCTTGGAGTGGAGTCAGGGAATTGGAAACCACCTCTGAACGTCTCTTGCCTTGAAAACCCTACAGGGATACTATAAGCCAACTGGGACTCGATGGCAAAAAACCCAACACTTTTAGAAGTGTTAGAACTTCACAGTACAAGCGCAATGTTGCGCATTTCTTCCTCACCCAGGAAAAGCTCTTTGTCCTGGAAAACTGGTGGGTCAGGAAGAAGGATTCTTAGCATTCAAAAATTTCAAAAGCAGCTGAACGCTGCTGCAGGGCTCAGTACGCTATTGTTGCCCATGGAGTGACCTGCGAGTCTTAACAATGACACACATTCCTGGTTTATATTTTTTAATGCAAATTCCTGCTTTATATTTTTGATGCAACACACTAACAGAGATTTCCTTCTGGCATTAACAATCCAAAAGCAGGATTGCTGATAAATGATTTAAAGCTGCTGACTCTTATTCCCAAAGGGTTAACCTGTTACCTTTCTCTCTCTGTGAAGAGTGTTAAAACTATTATCCCAAAGCATAAAGTGATTGGAGGGGGGAGTGTAATTCAGTTGAAGGGTTTAGATGTTTTCCAGGCAGACTTGGTTGCTAAATGCTATATGCCTTCAGGTCACTATTCAGTTTACTCTGCTTTCTCTAAACAAGATTTGGGGAAGGAGAGGAGCATGGGGAGGTGTGTGGAATACAGCAAGATTATTAAACTTGTTTTTCTATGATGATGATATTGGATTTATATCCCGCCCTATACTCTGAATCTCAGAGCGGTCACAATCTCCTCTACCTTCCCCCTCCACAACAGACACCCTGTAAGGTAGGTGGGGGTGAGAGAGCTCTTATAGCAGCTGCCCTTTCAAGGACAACTCTGCGAGAGCTATGGCTAACCTAAGGTCATTCCAGCTGCTGCAATTGGAGGAGTGGGGAATCAAAGCTGGTTCTCCAAGATAAGAGTCTGCACACATAATCACCACACCAAACTGGCTCTCAGTATCTTGCTTGAGCTGGTATAATATCAGGCAGCTAACCTATAATCTAACTATCCAGCCAACTAACTTCTAATCTTTGAAAACCTGATGTCAAATACTTCTGGTTATTTTGGCCAGTTTACTGTCTCAACATGACGTCCCATAAAAATCAAAAGCACCAGTTTCTTCAGGGGGTGAACATGGCAAGTTAATGTTACCTACTCTCTCACTCAGCAATAGAGATAATAAATTTCCAGAAATGTCGAAGGTATGGTAGAGGGGGACTTCCTCCATTTTCCTCTAGCAAGATTGAAATATATGTAATACTTATTTTCCTATTGAACCAAAAAGCATTTTGCTGCTTTAACAACATAAAATGCATCATTAACAACTTAGCAAATAAAATTATATTTTGCATATTGGTTGAAGTAAGTTAGGGTGAAAGAACATGACTAGCCCAAGATAACCCAGATAGCTTCCATTGCAAAAAAAGGAATTTGACCTGGGTCTCTCAACTAATCAGACAATTTAAATTGAGCCTTTCTAACCTGATGCCTGTAGGCAGGGGTGGAATTCTAGCAGGAGCTCCTTTGCATATTAGGTCGCACCCCCTGATATAGACAATCCTCCAAGAGCTTACAAGGCTCTTTTTTGTAAGCTCTTGGAGGATTGGCTACATCAGGGGTGTGCGGCCTAATATGCAAAGGAGCTCCTGATAGAATTCCACCCCTGCCTGTAGGCACCAAGATAAACTGACGCTTTTCAAGTGTAGGGTTGCTCATAGGGTACAATGGAGAATCAATCCATGGGTATCTGGGGCTTGGGGGGCTGTTCTTTGAAGTAGAGGCACCAAATTTGCAGCATAGCATTCAATGCATTGTCCATTGAGTAACAGGTAATTAGAGCTCCGTGGCGCAGAGTGGTAAAGCTGCAGTACTGCAGTCGGAGCCCTCTGCTCACGACCTGAGTTCGATCCCAGCGAAAGCTGGTTCAGATAGCCAGCTCCAGGTCGACTCAGACTTCCATCCTTCCGAGGTCGGTAAAATGAATCCCCAGCTTGCTGGGGGGAAAGTGTAGATGACTGGGGAAGGCAACGGCAAACCACCCCGTAAAAAGTCTGCCATGAAAACATTGTGAAAGCAACATCGCCCCAGAGTCGAAAACAACTGCTGCTTGCACAGGGGACCACCTTTTTTTAAATAGGTAATTATCTCTAGCCAGCCCAAGCAGGCCTTGCTCACCTGGGGCTCTCCTTTCTTGCATCAGGTTGCTTTTGGTTGGGGGGGGCAGCATATGCTAATGAGTTATGCTAATAAGCTACACCACCTATTTTTTTTAATAAAATGACGCCTGTGTAATACTATAGAACAGGGATGGCCAACGGTAGCTCCCCAGATGTTTTTTGCCTACAACTCCCATCAGCCCCAGTCATTGGCCATGCTGGCTGGGGCTGATAGGAATTGTAGGCAAAAAACATCTGGAGAGCTATCATTGGCCACCCCTGCCATAGAATCAACCTTCCTAAGCACCCGTTGTTTCCAGGTGAACTGATCTCTTGTCTGTTGAAGATCATGTTTATTAGTGGAAGACCTAGTGGTTGGCATCCCTATTTTGTAGGCCCACTAGGCTTGCCATGTCTGGGTGGGGAAACACCTGGAGATTTTAGGGGGTAAAGCTTGGGGAGGACAGGGACCTCAGTGGGGTCCCAGTGCCATAGACTGTACCCTCCAAAGCAGCCATTTTCTCCAGGGGAACTGATCTCAGTTATCTGGAGAGCAATTGTAATAGCAGGTCTCCAGGCTTCACCTAGAGGTTGGCAACCCTACAATGGTGCAGTTGTCTGCTGAGAGAGGTGAGGAGGAGGAGTTCCCCTATTAGCTGCTTCCAGACAATTTGGATGTCTTAGCCTAGGGGTGGCCAAACTTGCTTAATTTAAGAGCCACATAGAATAAATGTCAGATGTTTTAAGAGCCACAAGACACATAAACATCAGATGTTGGAAGGAAGGAAGGAAAGTAGTGGGGAGAGAGGTGGAAAGAAAGCAACTTTAAATGCATTCTCCAAGCTGCCTTGGAGAATTGGCTGGCTTGGCTTGGAGAAGTGCTTTAAACAAATAAATGCCTTCTCCAAGCTGCTGATGGGACATTGGGGGCTTGGAGAGCTACACAAAATGTGTGAAAGAGCCACATGTTGCTGCTGAGCCATAATTTGGCCACCCCTGCCTTAGCCCAAGGCATAGAGGCTGAGAAGAGGCATTGGGGGAGGCTGGTCATTTTAAATCCACAATCTTCTGCATTCATATGTCTCTTTGTTAAGAGGGAGGAATAAAGTACATTCTTGACACTTTTCAGATTCACTGTAACAATTCTGACATGTTTCTTTATCATACAACTGAGTGATACAAATAAAAAGGTGTTGTGTCTGGCGTTCCTCCTGGAAAGTACAGCACAGCGCACCTCTGGGCGGTGCCTGGAATGGACGAACACAGCCCACCCACCTATGACGATCAGTGGCGGGAAGTTTAACTGGCCAGGATTGGACCTGACCAGGAAGAAGGTTGTTCCGGGAAATGTATATAACAGGGGACCCGGCCCCGCCATGTTCTCTTTGTGATGTACTCGCTAATAAAGCATGTTGCCATCTGAACGTCTCTGACTTCAGGACATTACAAAAAGCTTACTACATGAGTCCCCAAATTACCTCTTATAATCTTTTTGTCCCCTTCCATTGAAAGAGTAACAAATCTAGCTTCCTGGTGGCAGGGACTTTTAACTATTTGTGAATTACTACTTAAAAGGATAACTTCACACAATCTGAACCTATATTTAGGTACAGAAATGATCAGCAGCACCTTAAAGATGAACAAAATTGGTGGTGGGATATGTGGCAGGACATAATATCTGAAGAGGTGAGCAGTGCCTCAGGGAAATTCATCCCCTGTAACAAATTTTGTTACGTTTTTCTGGTGTTCCTGGCCTTGCTGTTTTAAGGACATAAGAGAAGCCATGTTGGATCAGGCCAATGGCCCATCCAGTCCAACACTCTGTGGCACACAGTGGCCAAAAAACCCAGGTGCCATCAGGAGGTGGGGCCAGGACACCAGAAGACCTCCCACTGTTCTCCCCCCCAGCACCAAGAACACAGAGCATCACTGCCATAGACAGATAGTTCCAACAATATTTTAGAAGAAAGAAGTAAAGGCAGTCCCCAATGCAAGCACCAGTCGTTTCCAACTCTGGGGTAATGTCGCATCACAACGTTTTCAGGGCAGACTTTTTATGGGGTGGTTTGCCATTGCCTCCCCCAGCCATGTGCACTTTACTTGCAGCAAGCTGGTATTAATTTTACTGACCCCCGAAGGATGGAAGGCTGAGTCGACCCTGAGCAGGATCAAATTCAGGTTATGAGCAGAGAGCTTGGACTGCAGTACTGCTGCTTAGCATTGTGTGCTACGGGGCAAACAATACATTGTGGCTAATAGTCACTGATGGATCTCTGCTCCAAAGGTTTATCCAATCCCGTCTTGAAGCTGTCTATGCTTCTGTTTTCTATTTCTATGGACTGACTACCCAATCTGAGCTGTATTTAGGTATATTTCAATAATTCCTAGTAAACACTACCATCTCTTGGTGAAAGAGAAGAGCAGCACTTTCTTTTATAGAGAGTGTCCTGGTAAATTTTAAGAGTTCTACAAGGGAAACTCAGTTTATCTTTTATCTCTTTGGATTTCCATCTGTTAACGTACCTGTTGCAGGGAGAGGGGAAAGTAGCAATAATTCTTTTCCTAAACAAGTGTGTGTTTGTTTGTGTGTTTTAAAGCCAGTGTAGTGTAATGGTTAGTGCAGGACAAGGATCTGAGAGACCCAGGTTCGAATCCCCACTCTGCCATGGAAGCTGGCTGGCTGACCTTGGGCCACTCACACCCTCTCAGCTTAGCCCAGGAGTGGCCAAACTTGCTTAAGAGCCATATTCAATAAATGTCAGATATTTGAGAGCCACAAGACATGAGCATCAGATGTCTGAAAGCAGGCAGGTAGGCAAATAAATGGGGAAGAGAGGAGGAGGTGGAAGGAAAGCAACTTTAACTTTAAATGCATTCTCCAAGCAAGTTGCTGACTGGCTTAGTTTTGAGAAGTGATTTAAAGAGACAAATGCCTTCTCCAAGACAGCCAATAGGGTACTGAGAGCTTCAAGAGCCACACCATATGAGTGAAAAAGCCACATGTGGCTCTGAAGCTGCAATTTGGCCACCCCTGGCTTAAGCCTACCGAAGACAAAAAAAAGCCTCTTTTCTCTCCTTCAGAAAGCTCCACTTATGAAATTAAAATAACTCCTGAGGCGCGGGAGGCGGGAATAGAGTCTCGCCTTGCCATTGGCTGGAGGAAACCAGTCACTCCCTTCGCGCTCTGAGTTCCTATTGGATGGCGCCGGCGGATTCGCCGCAGGCCCCGCCCCCGTGACGGAGGGACGCAGCTCGGAGGGAGGGCACCACGTTGAGGGCTCCAGCCGCCGCCTGCGCGGGAAAGAGAGTGGCCCTTCCGCGTGAGTGGGGTCGCGTTTGTCGGCCGTTGGGAAACGGCGGTTACGAGGCGGGGTGGGCGGGGCTAGTGGGTGGGGGCGGCGCCTCTGCCTTCCCGCGCGGCGTGAGGCGTTTGTTCCTGAGGGGAAGGAACCGGCGGGCGGGCGGGCTCGAGGAGGGCGAAGACTTGAAGGGGGTTTTTAATGCCTTCAAGGGGGGAAAAGAAAGAAAGTCGTTTGGGGTTGTTTTGTTAATCCGAAGTCGAGCCGGATCCGTTTCATTCCTTGCGTGCCCGAAGCAGGCAGGGGCAGCCCCGCAATATGTTTTCACGCACCAGTTCTTATAAGTTTAGGTACTACCTTGGGATCCAGCCATTTTTTAGGCATGCTTAGGGATTCTGGTGGGTCTCTAAAGGAGCGGGCGTTTACAGAAAAGCGAGACCCAGAATTGAACTTGGTTGGTCTTAAAGGTGACCCCAGACTCCAACTTTGCTCTTAGGCAGGCTTAGTTGGTGTAGGGATGCCAGCCTCCAGGAATGACACCTCCTCACCAGACTTCAGTTACCAGTTTCCTGGGAGAAAATGGATGGTTTGGAGGGTGGAGTCTATGGCATCGCATCCCACAGAGGTACCTGCCATGGCCAGGCTCTACCCTCAGATCTCCAGGAGTTTCCCACCCTGGAGTTGGCAACACTGTCCCCCAGTCCCTCTCCAGGGGCACCTGACAACCCAAAGTTGGTGTTAAGTCCCATTAAATGGAGCTGATTTCTTAGATCGTTAATGCCTCATTGTAAACACATTGACTGAAATGGAACATAAGAGCCTTACTGGATCAAACCAGTGGTCCATCTAGTCCAATATCCTGTCTCACACAGTGGCCAACCAGTTCCTCTGGAGGACCAGCAACGGGGCAGAGGACGAGGCCTTCCCTTAATGTTGCCTTCTTACTCTGCTTCAGAAGTTTAGTGCCCCTGAATGTGGATGCTCCCCTTAGTCACCATGGCTGGTAGCTACGGATAGACCTCCATGCATGTCTGATCCCCTTTAATCATCGAACAGCAAATCCCACATTTTAATTGCACATTGTGTAAAGATGCTTTTTAGGCATCTTGAATCTGCCCATCTGCATAATTGGATGTGCTTGAGTTCTGGTGTTTTGGGAGAGGGAGAAGAACTTGTCAGTTCTCAGCCCTGTGCAAGAGCCAGGGTGGTGTAGCGATTAAGAGCGATGGACTCTAATCTGGAGAACTGGGTTTGCTTTTGCAGTCCTCAGGAAGCCAGCTGGGTGACCCTGGGTCAGTCACAGCTCTTTCCGAGGTCTCAGCCCAAAAGATAAGTCAAGCTCACCACCTAGTGCTGCATGATGCTAATGAGCTAGAACTTAAGGCTGCCAGATAGTCTCCAGATCTGGCCATGCTACACACAATGCCATACAATAATTATTAATTATATATTCCACTCTGTGCATAATTTTGTAAATCTCTTATCATGTTCCCCTTTAGTCATCTCTTTTCTGAACTGAAAAGTTCCAGACTCTCCATCCTTTCCACACAAAGAAGGTGTTCCATTCCCTAATTATCTTGGTTACCCTATTCTTCACAGTGAGTCCAGGGAAAGGGATGTAGGTTGAGACCTTATGTATTAACTTAAGAGCATAAGTGAAGCTATGTTGGATCAGGCCAGTGGCCCATCCAGTCCCACACTCTGTGTCACACAGTGGCCAAAAAAACCCCAGGTGCCATCAGGAGGTCCACCAGTGGGGCGAGGACACCAGAAGTCCTCCCACTGTTGCCTCCCCCAAGCACCAAGAATACAGAGCATCATTTGTCCCAGATGGAGAGTTCCATCTATACCTTGTGGCTAATAGCCACTGATGACGTCTGCTCCATATGTTTATAGCCTGCCTTTTTTACTCAGACTCAAGATGAATTACAGAGTAAATTAAATGGGTGGAGGGGAAGCAGACAACATAAGACATCAGATGAAAAATGCAATAGGACTCGGAATGCAACAAGTTGAAGACAATGCAAGCAACAATGAGAACAGACTCTGTGGTTGTTCTGAGTATGGTGTTTTCCACACAGCAAGAGGCTTTTGCAGTTTTCCTATTGCTGATGCAGCTGCCAATGCAACCAGGGGGCTTGCTCATGGTGAGTTGTCCTGTAGTTTCCATGCCTCAGGCACCTGGCAGTGGCCGTCCTGTGCGACCAGAGCCTTCATTTTTTCCCCAGCTGCTGGTCAAAAGGATGTGAGAAAAATCTGCCTGCAATATTCATCACCTTATTGGTTGCCAGGGATGATTTGGCTAAGTGATATCACAAACTTTTGAACTATGAAAATATGTGGTTAGCACCATACCACTAATAAAAAAACCCCAAGCACGTGGATTACACTCGAAAGGCCAACCTAAACAGTTTGTCTGTGCCTCCCCTGCAGAAATTAAGTCTGGCAGGGCATGGGTGTCATCCGAGAGTGCATTCCACAGGGTAGGGGCCACAACTGTGAAGGTCCTTCCTCTGGTGACAGCTAATCGAGCCATTCTGGGGCTGGTCACTTGCAAGAGGCCCCTAGACTTGAGGATGACCAAAAGGAGCGTGAGTGGGGGGTTGTAATGGAAGAGGCTGTCACATAGGCATGAGGGTCCCAGACCCTTAAGGGCTTTAAAGGTTAACACCAACAGCTAGAATTGGTTCTGGAGGCTAATGGGCAGTCAGTGCAGCTGCCACAGAATTGGAGTAGTATAAGCTGACCAGGATGTTCCAGTCAGCAGCCTGTCAGCTGCATTCTGGACCACCTGCACTCTCTGAAGCATTCTCAAGGGTAGCCCTGTAGAGCAGGGGTGTCAAACATGCAGCCCAGGGGCCGAATCAGGCCCCTGGAGGGCTCCTATTAGCCCTGAGCAACCGGATATCATCTGCTTCCTTCTCCCTCTCTCTTCTGCTTCACAGCTTGCTTTGCAAGGCTTGCTCAATCACACAGGAGCTACAGAGCAAAGCCTTTATTTTCTCCATTGGTTGAAGCTCCTCCCTTAGGGAGGAAGGAATTGGAGGCAGAGCTTGCTTTGTCAGGCTCTCTCGATCACACAGCAGAGCTACTGAGCCAAGCCTCTCTTCCTTCTATTGGCTGAAGCTCCTCCCCCTCCTGGTCCCCTGAGGAAGGAAGAAAAGAGCCAGAGCTTCCTTTGCCCAGTTCCTTGGATCCCATGGGAGAAATACAAAGACAGCACCTTTAAGACCATGTTTTATTTTAAGGTGTTTTTTTAAAAAAATCTTTAATTGTGTTTGTCTGTGTCCTTTATAAAGTTTCTATCTCTGCTACCTAATCATAAATAGGAACACACATGGCCCGGCCCGACAAAGTCTCATTTATATTAGATCTGGCCCTCATAACAAATGAGTTTGATACCTCTGCTCAGAGCATTATAACATTGCAGGGGTACGAAACTTTGCAGTAACCCTTCCTAAATCTTTCATGTGCAATATAACAAACCCGATTCATGATGCACTAAGCAAATAAACCACCAACCTACTTCTGTTTTTAGTATTGTGAGAGGTTAGAGTGTTAGACTAGGATCTGGGAGACCCAGGTTCAAATCCCACTGATATCCAACAAGACACCCCTGGACTGATACCCAAATAATGCACCCCTGGAATATTGCAATATGCCCCTGGACAATTACACAGCAATGCCCACCTGAACTGGAATGGTCTCTCTTCCACAGAGGAGAAGTAAACTCAGTCCAATCTCTAGGCTCCTTTGCAGGCTGACATGGTACTGAGCCTGGTTCACAGGCTTGGCAGACGTTCTGGCTGTGCTAAAAGGCTAAAGAGGCATCCATTTTCTGATCCTGGGGATGGAGAGAAGGACACATTGTGGGCAAAGATGTAAAAACTCCTTCACCCTTTTGGCAACCTCTTTCAAGGGCTGTTCTCAAAACAAACAACACGAGGGACACAAACACACCCTTGCAACTCCTAAGCAAATGGTCTGTAGGTATGGTCTGCTGGTCTGCTATCCCTCAGGATAGACAGCAGAAACGCAAAGGTTAAAGGCTAACGGCCATCTTGTTGTGTGAATGTGTGGTATATCTCTAATCTGGTCTCACATTTCTGCCAGGGAATCTAGGTTCTATAGAATCTCTGTTTTTCTTTAATTGCTGCTAAAGGCTATCAAAGTCAAACGATCTCCTGAACTCGTGATTAATGGACATTCATCCTGACATATAGAGAGAGATCTATCACCTCTCATAGAGCTTCATGGGAAACAACCTCTGTAATAAAAGAGCCATAAAGTCATTTGCCCAAACTAATTAAAATTCCTCTTTTGGGGTTTGCATGCATGACACCCTGCTTTTCTCATTGGATACTTGGTATATGACACTCTGCTTTCTCATTGGATATTTGAAATCTCTTGATGTGACACAACTTACCCTAGAAAAGAGGCCACCCCACCTGTCAAGAGTGTATCCTTCCACCCTCCCCTCCATCCTTGTATCCTTCCCTCCATCCATCCCTTCCTGCCTTCATTCCCCCGCTTCTCAGGAGAAATCTCTCCCCAGAGGTCTCTTGCCTTCTCTGACCAGCCTACTCTGCAAGAACTGGGTATTGTATCACCTTCCCCCCCCCCTACTTATTCAGCTAACCTCTTCAATTCCTCTTGTATGCTTGAAAATTATTTGATTGGGATGTAACCATTTGCAAATAATTTCCTATAATAAAATCCATTAATTTAACCAAAGGATTTCAGTGGTCTATCTCTGTAAATACTGACAGAGATTGCTGTTTTACTTTGCCTCTCATAGTCTGCCATTTTGAGCTAAGAAAAATTAATATTCCCCAATAAAAAGCTGGTTGAGGTAACACCACCTCTGCTGTGGAAGTTCACGGGGTGACTTTGGACCATTCGTACGTTCTCAGTCTAACCTACTTTACAGGGTTGTATGAATAAAATGGAGGAAAGGAGAAAAACTGTGTTAGGGTGAGGAATAAAGGAATAAAATGTAGATTGTAAGAATCAATAATCTACCAGTACAGTAATGATACACCTCATTCCTTGTCTGAAGAAGTGTGCATGCACACGAAAACTTACGTTCTGAATAAAATTAAGTTGGTCTTAAAGGTGCAGTTGACTCCTATTTTGTTCTACTACTTCAGACTAACACGGCTGGCTACTTGGATATGTCTCAGTGTTCAGCATTAGCTGCAGTTTATTGAAAGTCACAGGTAGCAGATTGTTTTCAGATGCAATACTGAGAGCCTTTATTGAAAGCTTGCTGAGGAGATGTTTTCTGATGGAGATGTGATTTTTGTCTCTATCCACCCATGATGGAATCGTGAATGGGGTTTTTCTGGGCAGATCTTAGCTAGTTGCTCTTCACAGAAGCAGGTGTTGTTGCAGATAGTTGTGCCTTGATAGTAATATCACTTGTTTTTGGTTGCAGACGTCTTGCTATGAGTAAGTCAGACATAAGGAAGGATCGGGTCCTAGAAGTCAAATTCGTGGCAGATGAAGAAGTTCTGCAGCACATTTCCGAGAATGCTGGTACGGCTCACTTGGCTGTAATGGGTGTCCTTGTTAATATTAAATGAGTTCTGAGTGGGGGCTTTTTCAAAAACATCTTTGGTAACCTTTGGATGTCCTTCGGTACCTTTAAAAAGTAAGTGCTTTCTAGGAGAACAATTGTGTGACGCTTTCCCTGTCATCCCAGATAGCTTACGACCCAAAGCCCCACACACTCAAAATGAAAGCATCATACTCGAGTTTGTGGTTTGGTTCCGAAGTAGACCCGATTGCCAGCCATTGTTCTGCTTCTTCAAAATGCTAATTCCAGTTGATTGTGTTTTGTTCAAAGTATTCCTGATAATAATACGTTGACAGCCAGCTGTAGCAGATGGAAATCTCAAAACTGCAAATGCATGATTTTCAGGACAGCGTTTCTCTAAGGCAGAAAGCATTACAGCGATCCTCAGCCTGGTTCTGTGCATGCCAGGGCACCTGCTGCCGTGTTTCCTGGCATCTTCTTGCTTCCTGCTTCTGACTCTAATTTTTTTCCCTTGTTCCTCTTCTGGTTTCCTGCTTTTTTGTCCTCTGTTGTCACATTCAAGCTTTTTTCTTTGTTACCATTCAGATTCCTAAATCCGCTTCTTTCTTTCCTTTTGTCCTTCATTCCTGTGCCACGCTGTTTCTCCTGCCGGCTTGAAGAAGGCAATGGGAGGATGAAAAAATTATCATGCTGGGAATGGGATAGGTAGGGATGAAATAGGACTCAGAAACTGTGGGGACTTCAAATTTTGGGAGGGAGAGGGGAAGGGGTAGAGCAGGGCTGAACAAATCTAGTGCCTTGAAGTTTCTTTGCAGTGCCTGCTTTTTTTTTTTTTTTGGAGGGGGGGTCAGATAAGCAGGTGTTTTGAAAGGTGCCGTCTCATAGTTCTGTTGCCATACCTTTAGCAAACCTTGAGAACAGAACACTTCTCGTAATGTTCCTCCCTCTTCAAAATAGTCTTGGTGGTCTTTTGTAAATAAACTGGTGAAAGTTAATTTGCTAGAAGTCAGAGCTTGTGGCACTGTCCTGGTGTTCACATTGGAATTTTTGGAACTAAACCTAGTGTGCTCTTAATTAACGTGAATCTATCAGTACCCAAAAAGGAGCTGAACATATGTGCAGAGAGAAATAAGAGCGTTGATGCTTTTCTGGGTTGAAATAGCAGAATGAATACCATTTCTTTGACTTCAGGTCTTGTTGTTGCACTTCTAGCTCCTAAAATTCAGAAGAAGAAAGTTCCACCTGTACTTGATGTAAAAAGATGGGTGAAGGAAACAGAAGGCAACTCCAGTGAGGAGACCGAGGACATTTTTGAGCAGCAGAACTACGTGTCTGTTCTCGGGACAGGCATCAAAGGTATTTCTGAAAGAAGTGTGTAGCATTTGAGTGGGTTAAGTAATAATGGTCTAACATGGAGGCCTGGGAATTATTGTAGTGCTTGATTAGTTTGGGAAACATTTGTATGTTTCATAATATGTAAGTCTTTGGCCGAGAATGGTTATGCCCCCCTTGCCAAAAGACACAAAGAAACTCCTTGTTACCGCTTTGTTTCTGTGTCCTTTTTAAAGAGTCTTTGAAAAAATGTTTCTGTTGCAGGTGGCAGTGATGTCTTCGTATTCAGAACTCCGAAGAATTCAAAAAAGATGGCAGAGAAGGGTGAGTTTGTTATACTAAGCAGATTAACTCTTTCATCCCAGTCTTGATGCAACATGTGAGGGTTTTTTAAAACTCCATCAAAACCAGTTTTTATTTGATTCTGTAAGTTCAGTGTGTTTGGGTGCTGTTACATGCCAAAATATTGAATCTCAGCATCATTTAGGGCAGAAGATGGATTACTGGTCTGATCCAGCAGGACTCTTCTACAGACACCTCCCCCCATCCCAGCCCATTTCCATAGTATGCCCTGAAAATACCTCTGCTGAGGGCTGGGGATTCTCCTCAACCAATATGCTGCTGGTAGGCTTGGGGATGCCACAGCAAGGAGTAGGAATAGGTGGAAATTGCAAGGGATCCAACCTGTTGAGAGCCAGTTTGGTGTAGTGGTTAAATTTGCGGACTCTTATCTGGGAGATAAGATTCCCCACTCCTCCACTTGCACCTTCTGGGATGGCCTTGAGTCAGCCATAGCTCTGGCAGAGGTTGTCCTTGAAAGGGCAGCTGCTGTGAGAGCTCTCTCAGCCCCACCCACCTCACAGGATGTCTGTTGTGGGGGAGGAAGATAAAGGGGATTGTGAGCCACTCTGAGATTTGGAGTGGAGGGCAGGGTATAAATCTGCAGTCTTCTTGTTATATTTGCCACTGTTTTAGTTTTGCCTTTGCTGTTGTAAAAGGTTGTGGGTACTGAATGATCTTTTTTTAAAAAAAACATTGTATCATTGATTTGTGTGCATCATCTTTAATCTGACAGTTCTTTTTTTTCTCCAAAGCCTCTGAGCTAGCTAACAAATCAGGGAAGACAGTGAAACATGTCATATCGAATACAGCTCAGAAGAGAGAAAGCTATCCTGAAAGCACTCAGAGTAAGTTCTGTTGAAATAGGACTTAATAAATTAAAAAAATGAAGATGCAAAATACTTTTGCTGAATCAGTGATCTTGCTTTTAAATGAGAGCCTGGAATTTGGTTTCTTTAAAAACAAACAAACCAAATTCTGCTTTTTGGGTTTCATTTCATCTCCAGAGAGCCAGTTTGGTGTAGTGGTTAAGGGTGGCAGACTCTGATCTGGAGAACTGGGTTTAATTGCCCACTTCTGCAGCTGCTGGGTGACCTTGGGTCAGTCACAAGTTATCTCAGAGCTGTTCTCTCAAGAGCAGTTCTCTCAGAGGTCTCTCAGGCCCACCTACCTCACAGGGTGTCTGTTGAAGGAAGAGGAACGAAAGGAGATTGTAAGCCACCCTGAGTGAAGGGTGAGGTATAAATCCAGTCTCCTCTTCTTAATTCTGTTTCATTAACACCACTGACCGTAGATCACAGTGCAGTACAGCAGACAGGCACCAGTATCCTTATTTTGTGTAGTCAAAATAAAACTAAGCTAATATTTTGAATTAAGAGTCTCCTTTAAACTGGCTTTTCTCTTTAGGGCTTTCATACTTTTACTAAATGTTGACTTAACTGTATTAACAACTAACCTAGAGCCTCAAACCCAGCACAGAAGGTAAAACCGTATACTTAAACACAGCTTTAACCTACCATTTTTGCCTTAACAGATGTCTTCAAAATTTTGTTGCGATTGAAGTCAAATCATTTGCTATGAAGACTACAGTGCACTAAATTTGAATCTGATTTTTGGCAGAACACTAACATCGCTCAGCCTGATATGTTGACCTAACTATTCCAGATTTATTTTGATTTGGAACGTTTATTTCTATTTTGGCAATGTAGCCGTTAGGTCAGCGGTCTTCCATCTTTTCAAGCCCAGGCTGTACTGAACTGCCATGTGCCAAAACATTCAGTGTCAGCCTTAGGGTCAGGGGCAGAGTAGACACAGTCCATTGCCAGGTGATGAACTGGGATGAGAAACAGTCTCAGAGTCGTGGAGGAACCCTTTCCACATCGAAGTGATTTTGCTGTACAGCTGATGCTTCTTGTAGCGTATGTGTGAAGGCAAGCAAGAGGAAAGGTGCCCTGGTTCTCTGTTCGTGTGTACTGGCAGTATAGCTCTCTGAAAGACAGCAAAAAGACATGGGTTGAAGACTATTGCTTTAGACAGTTGCAATGCTGAAAAGGCCAGAGAGTTTCTGAAACTAACCCCCACCACCCAGCTGTTAGATTATCCAATGGAGGATACAATATTAGGACAGCGGTGTTTCAGCACTAAGATATACACAATAAAAAATACACAGTGATCAATGTGTTGCTCACAAGAAGCTGTACAATGTAACTGACAACAAGCTGCTTGCTAAAATTAGGACAGTAGGTTCCCGATACCATTTTAGGTAAAGAAATACAAATGGAGCTGATATTTGCAGGTGTGATGTGTTTTATGATGTGCTCTTTGTTAAATTTGTAGAGTCCTCTGCATCAAGGCAAGGCCAGGTGGAGGTGAGTGCATTCTTTTTTTTTTGGCTTGTTAGAAATGTTGTTGTCATCGCAGCCTTTAATGAGGCAAGAAGGGCAACAGATCATAAATGATGTCAACCGGCAAAGTTTCCTGCCTGATCTACTGTCATGTTGTTTAGGATAAATTATCCCTCTCAGTAGGTTACTTGGAACAACCTGCTGACAGCTACAAAGACTCAGAATTTGTCTTGTTGAATTATTAAGAGATTTTGCCGAGAAAGCCAATCTAGATCTTACGCTCAGTTGTTTTGCAGCAGGAAAAAATTTATATGGCAGCTTAAGGGAAAAAGTTGACTCCCCACCAGAGTCCAGTAGACTAATAAAATTTGTGGCAGGGTATGAGTTTTCGTGAGTCACTGCTCTCTTCACTGTTTCTGAAAAATCCCAGATCCCAATACTGGCATGGTGATGTTGTTATCGCGAGAGACAATTTGGTGTAGTGGTTAAGTGTGCAGACTCTTATCTGGGAGAACCTTATTTGATTCCCCACTGTGTGATTAAACTGTTGGATGAGAAATATTCCTGTTTGTCATGAAAAGGCAACGGTGACCTTGGCCAGTTTGATGTAGTGGTTAAGTGTGTGGACTTTTATCTTGGAGAACCGGTGTGATTCCCCACTCCTCCACTTGCAGTTGTTGGAATGGCCTTGGGTCAGCCATAGCTCTGGCAGAAGTTGTCCTTGAAAGGGCAGCTGCTGTGAGAGCCCTCTCAGCCCCGCCCCACCCCACCTCACAGGGTGTCTGTTGTGGGGGGAGAAGATATAGGAGATTGTAAGCCACTCTGAGACTCTGATTCAGAGAGAAGGGCGGGGTATAAATCTGCAGTCTTCTTATTCTTCATGTTTAACTGGGCTGCGGAAGAAGCCAGCCTGTGGGGATAGTCCGTTCCCCCTGGCACAGCTGATCCTTGGGCTGTCTCCTGCAATCCCTTGAAAAGCCTGATAGACAGCCGAGAGGCGGGAGTAGATTGTTCCCGCCTCTCTACTGTTTTCAGATTTACCAGTAATTCCCAAATATATCTGGGATTTTCTCAGGGATTTTTGTTTTTCTGAGAAAACCCAGATACTATTGGGAAACCGAAATATACTCCAGAAATACCAATAAGGTACTTTTTGGGTATATTTTCAGCTCGGGTAGATACAGAAGCACACCCCTAAAGACATGTTTCTCCACACTTGCCTCACCGTCCCTGTACTAGCTAGCGTTTGGATTCCTAGAGAGGGGTTGTGATGAGTATTCCCTCTAAGCTGAGTTAGTGTGAGCTGGTTCACAGATTTTTAGCCTCCAGCTCACACATTTTTGTCTTCGCTCAGTAAGGATGACCCCTGAGCACACTAATTTATGCAGTAGCTCACAACTTTAATGCCAGTAGCTCACAGCTTTTAATGCCAATAGCTCACAAAGTAGAATTTTTGCTCACAAGATTCTGCAGCTTAGAGGGAACATTGCCCATGACTAGTGTTCCCTCTTAGCAGAGTTAGTGTGAGCGAGCTCACAGTTTTTGAGCCTCCAGCTCGCACATTTTTGTCTTAGCTCAGGAAAAAATGACCCCAGAGCAAACTAATGGATGCAGGAGTTCACAACTTTTAATACCAGCAGCTCACAAAGTAGAATTTTTGCTCACAAGACTCTGCAGCTTAGAGGGAACATTGGTTGTGATGTTTCCTCATTGCATCATAACTTGGACAAATTGCAAAATGTCTCCAGTTAATGGAGAATACCCCCCACCACCACACACACAACTTATTAGTACCATGTCAACTCATTTCATCTGGTCATCTGCCAGCATTCAGTCTTCACTAAGGCTTTAGAAGTTTCTATCACTGATCCTATGAAGATAGTAATCATATTGCTTACAAAAAGGTTGATCGAAGTAGCTCTTCATCTCAGATCCAGTTCTGATCCCTCTGGGATGCCAGCAATTCAAATGTGCTAGCATCACAAATTCTCTTCCAGCTCAGAGAATTATTTTTTTTTTTGTCATTCTAAACTCCTTTTTCAGAATTGCTGCTTTTGTTGCAGCCCCCTTCTGTTTTGTCATCTTACAAAAAGATTAATCGGCTCTGGTTAACCTCACAAAACTTACTTCTTTTATGTCTTTGTAATTTCAGAGTTCGCTGTTACTTTAATCTGTTAAATACTTTTACTCTTTATTTCTTCAGTGCTTTTGTCTGTTATGTTTTCCTGCAAGAGATTAAAATATACTCAGAATTCCGAGACAAAGCAATAATTTTAAATTGGTTGATCAACCAGGGACAAAAACATACATTTCAAAGATAATAATGGCTACAGATACAAGCTGAAATCGAAAACAGCCTCATTTATGGCTAGGTAAAGTGATGGGAATTTGCAGCTAGGATAAGCCAACTGATTCAGTTCTTCATTTGGTTGATGTTATTTTTTATCATATTATTATGGCTTTTTTGTAGCAGGAACTCCTTTTAGGCCACACACCCCTGATGTAGCCAATGCTCCTGAAGCTTACAGTAGGCCCTGTACACATCAGGGGTGTGTGGCTTAATATGCAAAGGAGTTCCTGCTACAAAAAAAGCCATCATCATCAGTCATCTGGATTTGTGCATCACTCTGGGCAATGTACTTCAAGTGGAATAATACAGAAATTAAAACAACCAAACAATACAGATTAAAACAGTAAAAATTTTCAAAAAATCTTGATGGCGTCATGCTAAGAGTGTTGTTCTTCCAGACTTTCAGAGGACCACATGTGGGGGAAGGTGGGAGAAAAACCTCTGGGGAGGAATGGGAAAAATTAGAAAGTAGAATGTCCAAAAAGAAACTTTTTGGGGATACAATTTAACATACTTGCTGCTTTACACAGCGTAAAAAAAGTGAGCTTCTGTCAAAAACTGCTTACGGACTCAGGAAAAGAATCGCAGGTAAGCATTTACAATAAACGGTAGTAGTATTTTGTAACTTAAGAATTCTTTAATATATTCTGCTTCTTCAGTTATGGTGTTTTGATGATGTGCTGGCTGATCTGGGATCTTTTACTCCTCTTATGTATTTTATGTGTTTGGTCAATGACTGTAGAAATAAATTATGTATGGGAAGCATGTTCATTCATTCCTGTGGCATATTCAGTAGGGTTGAGATTTTTAGTGAAAGTGTGTCTGCGAAATAATACAGGACTTTGTTCTATCCTGTATATTCAGTTTTAAGCACAAAGGGTGATCCAGTGTGCAGAGATCCACAGTCCACTGTGTGTGAACATATATGAACATATGAAGCTGCCTTATCAGACCCTCGGTCTATCAAAGTCAGTATTGTCTACTCAGACTGGCAGCGGCTCTCCAGGGTCTCAAGCTGAGGTTTTTCACACCTATTTGCCTGGACCCTTTTTTGGAGATGCCAGGGATTTGAACCTGGGACCTTCTGCTTACCAAGCAGGTGCTCTACCACTGAGCCACTGTCCCTCCCGGTTTATAAAGAAGGAGTCTGGAAGAAGGAGTCTGTTTCTTCTTCTTGCCAAACTTTCTCTTTTTTTAGCTTTAAACAGGTGCTCTGATAGCGAGAGCGATCATTCCTCTTCGGATTCTGAAAAGGACAGCGATGATAATTGCAAAGAAGTGGCCGATGAAGCTGCTCGGCAGGAAACGCCAGCCACGGCCCAAACGACGACCGCAGTTAGCAACAAGCCACCAGGAAAGAAACTGAAGAAAGGCATTTCTGTGAGTATAGACACAGAGACCATTGGATATGCAATGTCAGTGTTAGGTTAACTAACATTTTTAAGAAGCCGTTCAAAAATGTAATTCGAGAACCATCTGGCCTCTGATAGGGTGGAAGTATTGAATCGCAACTAAATATAAACCAGGTTTGACTCTTCAGACAGATCTGAATCTGCCAACAGGTTTATAGTATTCTCCTTTATTAAAAAAAGTAAACGCTTATTAGTTCCTGCTACAAAAAAGGCCCTGCCCCTAATGATCTTTGGGTTTTTTTCCTTCTTTCTTCAGAGCAATTTGGTGGAAGAATATTTTGAAGCACACAGCAGCTCCAAAGTTATAACTTCTGACCGAACACTTCAGAAGCTGCAGAAAGGAAAACTGGATCAGGTGCTGTAAATGCCAGGGGAGCCTGTGTTTGTACTGACTTTGCCGCTAGCGATGGTCCATCTGTTCTCAGGACCATGGCGTTACAGTGTTAACCCTTCTTTTGCTTCAAGGGCACGAGCATGGTTAGAGCTGGCAATAGTGTTGGGGTGGGGAAGGGCTTGGAGCAAAAATGCTGGTTTGGGTTTTGGCTAAAAGATGAAACTCTAGGATAGATCCGCAGAGACAACAACTCTGGCAATTCCAGATGTCCCACAATAATAATAATTATTGTAATAAAAGGACCTCAGGGCAATAAGGGACTGTTGTTGTTGTTTTATGTTGCACAATTTGTGTGTAGTGTTGCCAGCATCCTGGAGAAAAAAAAGTCCTGTCCCTCTAAATAAAGGCTTAATAAGCAGGTGAAGGAAATACGCTGGTGAAGCTTTTAATCTTATCACCCAGTTACATCACCCAGCTTTTAAGTAACATCACCCAGTAAATAACAGTATATTAAATCTCTCCCCCCCCCCACTCAAGGTTGTTGGAAATTCTACTAGTGTACCAGACTCTGTAATCCTTTTTCACACAATTCCAAAGCAGTCAAACAGTTTCTTGCTTTGTGGACACTAGCTGGAATAAGAAGGGTTTTAAGCAAACTAAAATTGCAAACTGTGGTATTTGCCAGCAAGCCATTGTTTGCTGGGTTGGAGATTATGACATGTAAGAGGCTGTTGCTAGTAACCCCCAGTCACACCAGGGGAAGCAGCATACCAACATATAATGATGCACAGGGCTTTTTTTGTAGCAGGAACTCCTTTGCAGATTAGGCCACATGCTCCCGATGTAGCCAGTCCTCCTGGAGTTTACAGTAGGCCCTGCATGAAGAACCCTGTAAGTTCCAGGTGGATTGGCTACATGGGGTGTGTATGTGTGGCCTAATATGCAAAGGAGTTCCTGCTACAAAAAAAAGCCCTAGTTGTGCATATAGTGCCAGTTTATAGTATAATATTACAGTTGAACACTGCTACCGGCTTAATCCATTGCAGCCTCTATTTTTTGGTTTAGTTTATTTGCCACTGCTTTCAGTGCAACTCAGAAAGCAATCTGTCAACAGCCATTGAAAACCAATTTGATATAATTGTTACGGTCGTGAAAAATACTGACCAGATCCCAGGAAAACTGGAACCATTAAAAATACACATTGATCATTTTAAACTGACACACTTAAAAGCCGTTTAGAACACAGTATGTTCTCATTCCATTGAATAGAGCACAATATTGTGTTCTTTCCCCTATAACATATTATTTAGGAATAGACCTAAAAAGGTCCTTTATAAATTACTAATAACTTTATGTAACTAATTAAAATAGTTTCAGAATTTTCCTCAGAACAAAGATAAGAATTATAGGACAGTTTTCCATAGTCGCTGAATATATAATTAGATCTGTGTAGGGGGCACACTACGAGAGTCCTGTGGCACAGTGTGGTAATCTGCAGTATTGCAGTCCAAGCTCTGCTCACAACCTGAGATCGATTCTGGCAGAAGTGGGATCCAGGTAGCCGGATGCAGGTTGATTCAGCTTTCCATCCTTCTGAGGTCAATAAAATGAGTACCCAGCTTGCTGGGGAGGAAGTGTAGATGACTGGGGAAGGCAATGGCAACCCCCCCCCCCCCATAAAAAGTCTGCTGTAAGAACGTTGTGAAAGCAACATCACCCCAGAGTTGGAAATGACTGGTGCTTGCACAGGGGACTACCTTTACCTTTAGGTAGCACACCATACATTTCATCTCTGGGTATTTGAATTTCCCAGCTATAAGTGAGCTTATTGGCTTATTTTGCTCCAGTTTCAACCTTGGCAAAATGGAATATGTTTCTGGTGGCTCTGCCCCTGATACATTGGGAAGCTTAGTTCATTTAATGTCTGAAGAGCATGCTGGGTCCTGTTGTACAACCTTGTCTGGTCTATCTGGAAATAACCATTCGCTCTTCGCCAAACCCCTTTCATGTTGGGAATAATTTCCTTTAGTTCTCCAACCTGCCAAATGACTCTTTCCCCTCTTCTTGATACAGGAGACCCTGCAGAACCTCTTGAATAAAGTGCCAACTGCTTTTGCTGCTGAACGTGAAGAGTTAAACAAGCAACATGAATCCCTCTTTTACAAATGGATGTTGCAGTTGCAGTAGGTATCTGCACTATGTAGTCTTCTACCAGCAAACGTGCGGAAACTGGAAATTAAATCATTGTTTAAAACATAAACTAGGGAAATCTTCCTCTTTCTTGACTTAAACTGCATACGAGACCTCTTTTTTAATCTCCTGGGAGCTGAGTTCTGCTTTCTTAATGTAGACCCCCTGGACTGGTTAGATGTCTCCCATTCTCGGTCTTGAACAAGAAAGAAATTGCCATATATCAAGCACTTCTCCAGAGGACAGTTGTGGTAATTGACTGTGTGTAACAGAAAAGCGGTGCAGATTGGTAAATCTGCAGTACTTCAGTCCAAGCTCTGCTCATGACCTGAAGTCGATCCCGGCGGAAGCTGGGTTCAGTAGCCGGCTCAAGGTTCACTCAGTCTTCTATCCTTCCAAAGTCGGTAAAATGAGTCCCCAGCTTGCTGGGGGGAAAGTGTAGGTGACTGGGGAAGGCAATGGCAAACCACCCCGTAAAAAAGTCTACTGTGAAAAAGTTGTGATGCTACGTCACCCCAGAGTTGGAAAGGACTGATGCTTGCACCTTTACCTTTTTAGCAGAAAAGTACATGGGATGAAAATTATCCTGGAATGTACATCTGCTAGTCACTCAATATCCCACCTTTATTGGCATAACCAAAAGAAATATACAGAAACTTGTCAGCCAGACAGCAAGCAATCCAGTATATATGTTCAAAGCATAAAAGGCTAAAATAAGATTAAGAACACATCTACTAGTTAAGCTCAAATAAAATAAATTGTGATCGCAAAGCACTTAATAAAGCACAATAGCATTTACTAGTAAATGACAGACAAAGCTTCTTGGATAATCTCGCAAATAAGAATTTTCCTTCCTCAAGAGATTATTCCACTTGAGCCGCCACACTTAAAAATTCACAGAAGGTAGTAGTATGTTAAGTTGCGATTCCACTTGATTCCTGTATTTTACATAAAGTAATAGTACGCTTAGTTGGAATTCCATGCTTAGCTGGAATTCTCCTTGGTCCCTGCATTTCACCCAATGAATATTCCTAAACACGGCTTACATCCAGAATACGTGTAGTGAATTCCTCATATGGATGCATTGTCTTTTATCTTGTTGAAACTTTGTATGGACTTTATTATTGTAATTCTGTCATATATTTGTGAGATTATTCAAGAGGACTGCTTTGTCTGTTACTTACTAGTAAATGCTGTTGTACTTTATTAGTGCTTTCTGATCACAGTTTATTTTAACTGAACTTGACTTGTTTCACTGTGATCTTCCGGCTTTGTATTTCATATACATCTACTAGCCATATACTTCCTTTAAAAAAAAAAATCAGTAATTTTTAAATGTGGCGATATACAATTAAAAAAAACATACTTAGAAAAGAAGAAACCCAGAAGGGTCAGAATAAGAAGTAGATACTATGGTACCATATACCAGATACCATATGGTACCAGATACTATACCAGTTTTCAACAGCATCTTTGGGGTTCTCAGTTACCTCGTAAGCTTGAGTGTTTTTCTTTCTTACAGCTGGGGATTCAATATTGTGCTTTATGGGCTAGGTTCAAAGAAAAACCTTTTGGAGAAATTTCGCCTCTCTCTTCTTCAGGATTCGGTTCATCTTGTTGTGAACGGGTTCTTCCCCAGCATCACTGTGAAATCGGTAAGTGAAACAAAAATAGGAATATTCGGTTACTTTGGATGCAGCCAGCTTTCCCATTCAGTCCCATCCATGGCTCCTCTAATCCTTCCTGTGCCCCTCCCACCCCCCCTCGGGTGTTGTTCATGCAGGCCCTGTGGTTTGATTGTCAAAGGAGGGAGCTCTTTGCCCATTTTTCAGCAGCAGAAAAACTGGTTGGATCGAAACCGTGGAGAGAAGTGAGCAAAAACCTTTAGCGCTATAGATGACTTTCCCCGTTCACAGTAGATTAAAACAAGAGTCCAGGAGCACCTTAAAGACTGACAAAATTTGCGGCAGGGTATGATCTTTTGTGAGCCACTGCTCACTTCTTCAGATATAGTTCAGTTCAATGTACAGTTTAAAGTGGAATAATTCTCTGCTCTTTAGATCACGAACACAAGAGGTAGTATGTGCTCTAGGACAGTGGTCCCCAACCTGATTTGCACCAGGAACCGGTTTTGTGGAAGACAATTTTTCCACAGCCTAGTGGACGGGGGGGGTGGTGGTGGTGGGGAGCATGGTTTCAGGATGATACAATTGTGCACTTTATTTTGGTGCGTGTGGTTAAGTGTACAGACTCTTATTTGAGAAAACCGAGTTTGATTCCCCACTCCTCCACTTGCAGTTGTTGGAATAGCCTTGGGTCAGCCATAGCTCTCGTGGGAGTTGTCCTTGAAAGGGCAGCTTCTGGGAGAGCACTGTCAGCCCCACCCACCTCACAGGGTGTCTGTTGTGGGGGAGGAAGATAAAGGAGATTGTGAGCCACTCTGAGATTCGGAGGGCAGGATATCAATCCAATGTCATCGTCTTCTTTTTATTATTATTATTATTTCTACATTGTAATATATAATGAAATAATTATACAACTCACGGCCCGGTTGCTAACAGGCCACGGACCTGTACTGGTCCATGGACTGGGGGTTGGGGACCCCTGCTCTAGGATACAAGAAGGAGTTTGTGTTCTTCAGTGGCAGTTGTGGCTGCTTGTTTGCACTTGTAGGTGCAAACAAGCTAGCATAGAGCATTCCAGTTTGAAGCTTAGAGAAGCTACACGAGTATATATTGTAATTTATGGAGCAGAGCATTTAGGGGTACTTTGCTTTGCAAAAGTCATATGTGAAAGGAGTTTCAGTGCATTATATGCATCTCTCTCTCTTTTTACTGCACGTTGTCTTTTTGTAGAGATTTTGTAAAGTCTGAGATAGCTGGAAATTTGGTTTCAGGCTAGGCCTTTTATTAGAGCAATAGCTAAAGACTTATCCCAAAAAGAAGATGGTGACCTGCTGCCTGCCTTTCTGCTCTAGATTCTGAATTCCATCACAGAAGAGGTGTTGGATCACACTGGCACTTTCCGCAGCCCCCATGATCAGTCGGACTGGATTGTGAAAAGATTTAAAGCAGGTAAAGTGAAGGGGCAGACGTCCAAGCAGTCTGGACTCTTGCTGTGATTTAGAACAGCTTCGAGAAATCACCTGGTTGGTGGTCACTGTACATACATTTCCCAAATAAGTCAAAGCAGTAAGATAAAACCCCTTGTTTTTGTTGGATAATGTAACTCTGCATGCAACAGGATCTGGGAAGGAAAGAGTTAAGAGAATTCTCTCACTGGGGTACACTTAGCAGTTGGCCCTGCCCTCTAATTTTTGAGAGCCAGTTTGGTGTAGTGGTTAAGTTCGCGTATTCTTATCTGGGAGAGCCGGGTTTGATTCTCCACTCCTCCACTTGCAGCTGCTGGAATGGCTTTGGGTTAGTCATAGCTCTCACAGAGGTTGTCCTTGAAAGGGCAGCTTCTGGGAGAACTCTCTCAGCCCCACTCACCTCACAGGGTGTCTGTTGTAGGAGGGGGGAGGTAAAGGAGATTATGACCACTCTGAGATTCAGAGTATAGGGCAGGATATAAATCCAATATCATCATCACCAGTCTTCTTCATCGGTTAGGTGCTGAGCCTCTTTGGCCCTAGTTTGTCTTCTCGTTCATCTTATATAGGCCCTCTCTTCTTCTCTCTCTTACCTGGGCTTGGAGCTGTAGCAAATTAACCTTCCTGAAGTTAATCTGTTCTAAATGAAATATTTCACCAGGACCCAGTACTTTCTTTGCAACGCTGTTAAGAACCAGAATAAAGATAATTAAGTTTAAAAACTTGCGTTTTTATTTCATACAATGGCTACTAATTTCAAAGCAGTTTTATTATGTAATTATGACTTTTTGGAGATGAATAATGGCAGTTTAGATATTTAGATTTGAAAGAGCAGCTTTCTGCCCCAGTTAAATGTTTAATGAATTTCCTAATCCCTAATGATCTCCTCCTCCTCATTTTTTGAGCAGATTAAGGATATTGCGGCAAAATATTAAACAAGCTGCTTTCAACATGAGTTAAAATGGAATGTCCATCTCCCTCCATTTGGACATCACATATATTTGACTGTTTAATCACTGAGTAAGCCTGTTTCCAGGAGCCCCCTGGGGCAGAGTGTTAAACTGCAGTACTGCAGTCCAAGCTCTGCTCACGACCTGAGTTCGATCCCGGCAGAAGCTGGGTTCAGGGAGCCCGCTCGAGGCTGACTCAGCCTTCCATCCTTATGAGGTCGGTAAAATGAGTACCAATTTGCTTGGGGGGCAAAGTGTAGATGACTGGAGAAGGCAATGGCAAACCACCCCATAGAAAAGTCTGCCGTGAAAATGTCGTTATTCGACATCACCCCAGAGTTGAAAACAACTGGCGCTTGCACAGGGGACTACCTTTTTACCTTTGCCTTTAGGCCTGTATCCTGGATGCTCAAATGAAAAGTTGATAGGCATATCCAGACAAATGCTTTTGGTGTGACTTTGAGAGATGCTGAATAGACTCAAGTTGATTGTTGGCACTGGCTTTTCCTTGGACTATGTTTAATCTTACTTGACACCCTAATTATGCTTATTGTCTGCTGCTGCTCCTCCTCTCTTTGGCCAGATCCTTCCTTGGAGCTCTACCTGCTCATCCATAACCTGGACAGCCAGATGCTGAGAGGAGACAAAAGCCAACAGATCCTGGGGCAGCTGGCATCCCTTCCCAATGTCTACCTCATCGCTACTACTGATCACAATAACGCACCACTCAGTGAGTCCATCGGTCTCTCAGATTCTTCCCCTGCTCCTTTTTAAAAAAAGTTTTCTCCTTAACCCACATTTTCGGAATCCCCAGTTTTAGCAAGTTCCAAAAATGTGGGCTTAGTAGAGAGAAAACTTTGGGTTTGCACCTGGTGAGGAAAAATCTACTGCAGAAAATTTCATATAACGTGCAATCTTAAAAACATCAACGCAGGGAATTTCACTACTGTGGAAATGTCCTATGTGTCATTTTCATTCTTTTAAGCAGGGGTGGCCAAACTTGCTTCATGTAAGTTACAAAAATAAATGTCAGAAGTTTGAGAGCAGGGAGGGAGGAAGGTAGGCAAATAGATGGGGGGAGGTGGAGGTGGAAAGAAACCAACTTTAAATGCATTCTCCAAGCCACTGACTGGCTTGGAGAAGTGATTTATAGAGACAAATGCCTTCTCTAAGCCAGCTGATGGGGCAGTGGGACCATCTAGAGCCACACAATGTGTGTGAATGAGCCACAGTTTGGCCACCCCTTCTTTAAGTATACATTGTAATGCCACTTCAAGTGCCATGAATTTCTCAAGAAGGATAAAGATTAGAATTAAACTCCTAATATAAATTAGATTCTGCTGGTTATGGTAACTTGTGGGAAATACTGCTCCATACCTCCCCCAAAATTGGGCAGGAAGCCACGTTTTATGAATTTCACCCTTTGCTTATTGTAGCCTTCTTTCTTCTTAGTGTGGGATCAGGCAAAACTAAGCCTTTATAACTGGTTATGGTATGAAACGACTACCTATAGCCCTTACGTTGAAGAAACCTCCTATGAGAACTCCATGTTGATAAAGCAGTCTGGGTCTTTGGCTCTGAGCTCTCTCACACACGTCCTGCACAGTCTCACTCCTAATGCAAGGTAAGGAGTCAGCAAGGCCGCTGGGAATATCTGCGGTAATTTGCAGAGAGTGGGGTTTGTTTTTTTCTCATGGACCATTCATGTTGAATTTAGGTGGGTAACTGTGTTGGTCTGAAGCGATAGAACAAATCCAGGTGGGCAGCCGTGTTGCTCTGAAGTAGTAGAACAAAGCAAGAGTCACATCGCACCTTGAAGACCAGCAAAGTTTTATTCAGAATGTCAGCTTTCATATGCATGCAGACTTCTTCAGACAATGGAATGGGGTCCAGTGAGCAGAGCTACTTATAGCTGGTGGGCAGCGATTAAGAATGCAAAGTGGCACAAAGTTAGAATCCAATGGCAAAATAGTGAAATTAACAAAGAACTTTTGGTCTGGATAGCATTTGCGTGGGAAACCAATAAAACAGTAACGTGTCAGAATGGAAGAATGAGGCAATAAATATCTGTTAATTGCTCTACTGCTAGCAAGTCTGGGTTAAAATGAGGACGTCTTTCTCAGAGGTGTTCTTGTCCACCTAATTTACTTTTTAACATGTAACATACAAATAAACATCATTATAGTTTACCATAATCTTCTTTCAGTTTGTTAATTTCACTATTTTGCCATTGAATTCTAACTTTGTACCACTTTGTATTCTTAATCACTGCCTACCAGCTATAAGTAGCTCTACTCACTGTACGCCATTCCATTGTCTGATGAAGTATGCATAAATATGAAAGCTTACATTCTGAATAAAACTTAGTTGGTCTTAACGGTGCTACTGGACTCCTACTTTGCAACAGAACAATAGAGTCCAGTGGCACCTTTAAGACCAACACAATTTTATTCAAGGCGTTAAGCTTATATTCTGTATAATTCTGTATAATTATATAAGCGTGTGTTCTGTTCTGTATAATTCATATGAAAAGTTCTTTATGTCTCATTTGAATTCGTTTTGTCTTTTTAAATTCCCCTTAGGGGTATTTTCAGGCTTCTGGTGCAGCATCAACTGGAGAATAAAGATAACTCCTCATACTTAGGTAACCAGTGTCATAATGTCATGAATTCTGGGATGTGCATGCGTGCGTTTTGTTTTCTAGAGAACAAGTTTAGAATATTGCTGTCGCTACCAGAATTAGTGATTTGAGGCTAGTTTTGTTCATAAGCAAAAAAAGATGTATTGCTGTTGTAAGCTGCACTACTGTAAAACTACTAGGAAGAGATATAAAAACCTGACATTCTTTGTAGAGATCCCCATGCTGAGCTGTGACTTCAAAGACTGAGCCCCTGAGTCTCTGAAGCTGCAGATACTTATTTTTGTGTAAGACCTAACTCCGAACGTACCCATTTTATATTGGAGACTCTAGAAAAGATTTTCTCTCTTCTACAGTAACCACATATTGGGTATTCCTCGAATGTTGTTTTTATAAAAAAATGTTTTCATGATGGAAAAATATGGTCTTTCAGCACTGTAAGTCATGTAGTTTATAGTAGCAACACATCATATTTTTCCTTACTGTTTCAGAAGGAAGGGACGAATATGCCTTTCCTTACTGAGAAACTCCTATAGACCAAGAGTTTAATGGAAAGCACCCTGGAAACTAATTGCCACTATTTAGGTTCCTCCTTAGAATATTTAGACTGACCCTCTAAGAAGGTATCCTAGTGCAAATGGGGTTTTTTGGGTGTCAAGTCATAGCTGACTTATGGCAACCCTGATGGGGTTTTCAAGGCAGGAGATGCTCAGAGATGGTTTGAAGAAGATGACCGTAGATTTATACTGCACCCTTCTCTCAGAGCAGCTTACAGTCTCCTTTATCTTCTTCCCCCACAGCAGACACTCTTTGAGGTAGGTGGAGATGAGAGAGATGGATTCAAATAGTGGTAGAAAAAGAGGCAAAACAAAATGCAGAAAAACACACAAACTCTCAACACAGCACACAGACCTCCAAATAAAAGCAATAAAGTTGGTCTGAGCTACTTACACTTTACCTAGGATATAGTCTATTCCTCAGAGCAGCGGTCCTCGACCTTTTTGGCACCAGGGACTGGTTTTGTGGAAGACAATTTTTCCATCGACCCCGAGGGGTGGGGAATGGTTTCGGGATGATACAATTGTGCACTTTGTTTCTATTATTACATTGTAATATATAATGAAATAATTATACAATCCATAGCCCAGTTGCTAACAGGCCACAGACTGGTACCGATCCACGGACCGGGGGATGGGGACCTCTGCCCCAGAGCACATGTGAAGTTAATTGGAGTAACAAGATGGAGGAGGAGTCTTTAAACTACTGTGGGTCTTAGTTTCATGCTATTCTACTGCAGACCTGGAAAATTCTCAAATGTCCAGATGTTTATGGCCAACCAAGCTCATCTCTAAGAGCGATGAACTGATTTAGCCCATCATAAGACCATAAGAAAAGCCATGTTGGATCAGGCCAATGGCCCATCCAGTCCAACACTCTGTCACACAGTGGCCAAAAAAACCCAGGTGCCATCAGGACCCAGGACACTAGATGCCCTCCCACTGTGCCCCCTGCCAACCACCAAGAATACAGAGCATCTCCTGTGGCAGTGAATTCCTGTGCCAGTCCCTGTACCTGATGTCATAGGCTTCTGTTAACCAGTTAGAAAATTATTAAAATGACCGCTTTACCCCTCCAGCATCTGACTGCGGTCCTAACATAGGTGGTCTGACCCAAACCGACTTGTCCTTTGTTCAGAAAGGGTAAGGTTTTGCATGATGGCCCATTGCGGAATGGAAAAGAATGGGTTATTCTTAATGTCCCAAGATCTCAGGATGCGCTAGTCGGCGGTCTTGAGCCCCAGTAGGGTTTCTGTCAAAAGTGTGTGTGTGTGTGTTCGCTTAACTACGTGGGGTTTTCCCCAGCAAGGCTTTTGATTGGCCATTGAAGGTTTGATTGGCGGTGCAGATTTCTTAAAGCGTTGGTTTGGCAGCAGTTGCCACCATAGTACAAGGTGTGATTGAAGGTAGGCTGCGGCAGCCATTTTGTAGCAGTGCCCACCATGCTTGTGTCCGAATTCCAAAGGTACCTGCAGGTTCATAAAAGTTGAGAACCCTTGGTTTATACAGAAGACTTTGGGGAAAGGGCATGGAAAAGGTTTATAAAAACCTCTCATGCTTGGTTTTTTTGTTACTTTTCTTTCCTAACAGGGCTTCCCTTCCAGGATTTCTACCAACAGTGTCGAGAAGCCTTCTTGGTCAACAGTGACCTGACTCTCAGGGCCCAGCTTACAGAATTCAGGGATCATAAGCTCATTCGGACCAAAAGGGTAAGTGAGGTCCTAGTAGAGTTTTGTGTTCATGCTGCTGGGAGAAACTGTGCTGAGAGAATATGGGTGAACAATGAATGCCGGGAGATACCATGGTCAGTTTGCCCTCTAAATTGAGACAGAAATACCACACGTGCACTAGTAGCTAATGTGGTGTAGAGCAATAGGCTACAGTACCTCAGTCTGAGCTCTCTGCTCACAACCTGAGTTCGATCCTAGCAGAAGTTGGGTTCAAGTAGCCGGCTCAAGGTTGACTGGGGAAGACAATGGCAAACCACCCTGTAAAAAAGTCTGCTGTGAAAACATGATGCAACGTCACCCCAGAGTCAGTAATGACTTTCTCACAAGAACTCACGGGCATTCGATTAAATTGCTGAGCAGTCGGGTTAGAATGGATAAAAGGAAGGACTTCTTCACCCAAAGGGTGACTATCATGTGGAATTCACTGCCTAAGGAGACTACAAGCTTAGCCAGCTTGTAGAGGGGATTGGATAAACATGGAGCAGAGGTCCATCAGTGACTATAACCACAGCATATTGTTGGAACTGTCTGGGGCAGTGATGCTCTGTATTCTTGGTGCTTGGGGGTGGGGTGTCAAAGGGGAAGGGCTTCTAGCCCCACTTGTGAACCTCCTGATGGCACTTGGGGAGTTTTTTTGGACACTATATGTGATAGAGTGTTGAACTGGATGGGCCATTGGCCTGATGCAACATGGCTTTTCTTATGTTCTTGTATGTCTGGTGCTTGCACAGGGGACTACCTTTATCTTTACTGGTGAGCTGCTTAAGCAAACCACAGTTTATGCATTCTTGGGTGTTAATACTATACAAAGCCTATGACTTGCTAACTCAGAATCCCATATTTAGAAGTGGCTCTGGTCCTTATGAAGAAGTGACATGCTACAGTTTCAAGAAACATGTCCATTTTGGTCAGGGCTCTTTTTGAAGGAGGAACTCCTTTACATATTAGGCCTAAGAGCCCTGTAAGCTCCAGGAGGATTGGCTACATCAGGGGTGTGTGGCCTAATACACAAAGGAGTTCCTCCTTCAAAAAAAGCCCTCATTTTGGTACAGTGGAATACACTGGTGAGGCTGAATGAAACTATCTTGTACTTCTGCCATGTTCTAATATATACTGTCTTCGTTTTCAGGGTGCTGATGGAGTGGAATATTTATTAATTCCTGTGGATGCTGGGACCTTGGTGGACTTTTTAGAAAAAGATAGTGAAGTTTGATGACCCTTCTGTTCTTTTAGAGCTCCCCTTGAAGAATGCTGGAATACTTCCTGCTGCGTTGCCATTCTCAAACCTCAGGAGTCTCCCTATAATAATGGAGAGAAGTACTGTTTAAGCAAAGCCAACTTCTAGATCTGCTCAGGTTTCCCATTCCAGATGATGTCTCTTTTCCTGCCTTTTTAACTCTAGACAAACAGTCAGTCGTCAATAGCAATGTGCCTTTTTTGTTCCTAAGCCTGCTGGGGGAAAATGGCTTCATAGGAGTAACTTATTTCTTGCAAGCGTGCTTGGTTTGGCTGTCTGGTGGCCGGCAGTTCTAGGAGAGCCAGATTCCCAGCACGGAGTCTGAACACGGACGGGAGGAAAACACGGACACCAGAGGAAAGGATGTCTTGGAATAGTAAAACTTTTAGCCTTATTAAAAAAAAAAAACATTATTGGTGACATCAGTAGAGATGTAATACTTTAAAAATAGTTGTTCCTCCAAAGAGATGTAATACTTTAAAATATATTTTTTAATTGTGCAGTAGCTCTTTGCGTGCAGTTCTGTCATGGTGTTATCAATAACCTGACCCTGCTTTCTGGTATTAGAAAATATATTCAGAGTGTTGGGAAAAGGCTGCAAGGAAGCTTATGTAAAAATTGGAGGGTGGGTGTCGTAAGCTTACTCACCGGCTAGTCCAGGGGTGGCCAAACTGTGGCTCCCGAGCCACATGTGGCTCTTCCACACATATTGTGTGGCTGTCGAAGCCTCCACTGCCCCATCTGCTGACTTGGAAAAGGCATTTCGCTCTTTAAATCACTTTTCCAAGCCAACTGGTGGCTTGGAGAATGCATACAATGTTAAAGTTGCTTTCTTTCCACCTTTCCCTCCCTCCCTCATCTATTTTCCCTTCCTCCCTTCCTGTCTTGCGGCTCTCAGACATCTGACATTTATTCTATATGGCTCTTCCGTTAAGCAAGTTTGGCCACCACTGGGCTAGTCTAAACTAGATCGTGCTGATTCTGTCACTTGTGATAGTTCAGGATCTGTTGAAGAATGTTCAGAGAAAGGGTTCCAGGATGCACATGCAGGGCTTTATTTTGTAGCAGGAACTCCTTTGCATATTAGGCCATATGCCCCTGATATAGCCAATCCCCCAAGTGCTTACAGGGCTCTTAGTACAGGGCCTACTGTAAGCTCCAGGAGGATTGGCTACATCAGGGGTGTGTGGCCTAATATGCAAAGGAGTTCCTGTTACAAAAAAACCCCTATGCATGTCTTTTCGCCATTACATGTATCTCAAAAGTGCCTATCCTCAGTTTAAGATACTTACTTGGCTAAGGGTTAAGGAGACTGATGTCGCTTTCATGCAGTCTAGCATGTAGGGAAATATACTATACCAAAATGAAGCCAGAAAAAAAAAATCTTGAATGGAAAATTTATTATAGTAAGGGAAAAGAGTGGTTGGATTCAAAAAGGGTGGGAAAAGAGGCAAAACAAAATATAGGGAGGAAGCACACAAGCTCACAGCACACAGACTTCCAAATAAAAGCAATAAAGATGGTCTAGGACAGGGGTGGGGAACAGCGGCTCTCCAGATGTTTTTTTGCCTACAACTCCCATCAATCCCAGCTATTGGCCATGCTGGCTGGGGCTGATGGGGAGTTGTAGGAAAAAAACATCTGGAGAGCCACTGTTCCACACCCCTGGTCCAGGAGCTCTGTCAGCTTTACACTTTTGACACGTGGTCTAAAGAAACTGCTGCACCCTAGGTAGTGTAATTTGCTAAGTTAGACCACAGTTGGTGCACAGGAACATATGGAAGGAGACAGTCCCTCATATCTGCTCCTAATTTGCAAGCTGTTAGGCTGTATGCCTATTTGAACCATTTGTACGTGTTCTGTTTGGTGCCTAGCTTGTTAGGTGCTCAGTGAACTACTAAGTAGTAGTAATATCCAGTTTTATTTTCCTCTGGTGTACATGCCACCTGATGGAAATGCAGCATGGTTTCTTTATTACTTTCATCAATTACAGTAATTGCTGTGCTCTAGATGAAGTTGACTACATTTATATTCCTTGCTTTTTTTTTTTTTAATAACATATGAAGAATTTCTCCAGGACTTGCAGAGGACGGCTTTGATTAATCTAGTGCTGTCTAGACATCAACTTCCAGTGACTGCTTCATATCCTCTTATCTGAAGACCTGCTAAAGATGAATTATTTTTCAGCTCGTCCCACTTGGACTGACTGTCCTGGTACTGGGTGTGTTTTACATATGTGAGAGTTTAGTGATCTGTAGTAAGCATAGCTGTGAGAGCTGAACCACAAGGAAGGCCAAGCGCAGAAGAATAGATGCTTTTGAGATGCGGTGCTGGAGAAGAATCTTGAGAGTCCCTTGGACTGCAAGAAGATCAAATCAGTCAGTCCTAAGGGAAATCAACCCAGACTGTTCCCTGGAAGGTCAGATGCTGAAGCTGAAGCTCAAATACTTTGGCCACCAAATGAGAAGGGAGCACTCCCTGGAGAAGACCCTGATGCTGGGAAAGACAGAAGGCAAAAGAAGAAGGGGACGGCAAAAGATGAGATGGCTGGACAGTGTTACTGATGTAACAAACACGAATTTGAGCAGACTTCGGAGGATGGCGGAAGACAGGAGGAGGGCCTGGCATGACTTGGTCCATGGGGTCACAAAGAGTCGGACTCGACTGTGTGACTGAACAACAAGTAAACATAGCATTTGGACCTCTTTAGAAGAAACTGGGTTCAACTCCCTCTCCACCTTGAAGTTTAGTACACAGTCCCAGCCAAGTTTCTTCCACCAACCTACCTCAGAGTTGTTCCAATATGATAGAATGGCTGCTGCCAGGAGATAGGGGTTGAATCCAGTGTTCCCTCTAAGCTGAGTTAGTGTGAGCTAGCTCACAGATGTTTGGCCTCCAGCTCACACATTTTTGTATTAGCTCAGGAAGGATAACCACAGAGCATGCTTATTGATGCAGGAGCTCACCACTTTAATGCCAGTAGCTCACAAAGTAGAATTTTTGCTCACAAGACTGCAGCTTAGAGGGAACATTGGTTGAATCCTGTGTATCTATTCTCCTAATAGGAGAGCTTTCTGCCACCGTAAGAAGCATCTTCTGCTGAAGAAAAGCTCTGCCATTAGTGGAATGGGTTATAGAATGCAATGCATAATGGCAAAAATTGCAGCCAGGACAAAATAAATTTAGAAACAGAGGAATATGTTTTCTCAAATGTGAGACAGGATATCACATTGCAAACAGGTTTATTAGCACCCCATTTTATTCACTAACAGATTCTGTTGATACCAACTCTTCAGAAACCATCTTAGGGCCAAACCCATGTCCCCCACACATCCACCCTGGTCCTTTCTAACAGAGGAGTGCTGGAGTTCTGTGCTTGAAACCTGATTCCCAAGGATATGTAGGTCGGATTCAGATCAGAATATCTGGTATAGCGAGAAAAGTATTTAAGCACCGTCTTGTTCCATTGCAACATCTACGGCTATATGGATGGACTACATGTAAGTTTCCCCAGCTATTCCCTAGAATCATGCCATCTACAGGAAGTTAGCACATGGAAGCTTTAAACCCCAGCTTTGATCTAAATCAGGCCTGTGCAGACCCTGGGAAATACAGTCCAACTCCCAGTGTGCCTCTGATTAAAAAGACTGGGACAGACATGAGGACTTGAATTAGCTCCTTACATTCTTCCTCTTCTGGCCTGTACTTCGTTCCCCATCGTGGCTGTTTTGTGCATTAAGCCCACGAGGAACACGCTGAAGTCTTGACCTTCGTGGTGTGAACGTCTATGCCACTCGGAGTGGATCTCTGTCCCTTTCTGAAACAATGATGCGGACCTTGTTCTCCAGGTGAGTGGCCAGCAGTTGCTGCAGCTCCAGAAGAAAACCCCGTTCGCTGTTGCTGTGTTCGCACAAAATCACAGTGACGCCTTTTGCGACGGCGTCCAGGACATCATGGTGGGACATCTCTCCTGTCAATGCAATCAAGATGAGGCCCTTGTAAAGAGGGTAAAACCACATGACTTGTCATCTGTTAAGGGCATAGAATAATCGACCGTAAGTCACACTGGGATTGTGCACCAGCACTGGTCTGTGTTGTCCCCACTGCGCTCAGTACAGCACCACAGGATATATTCCTGATTTGCAAGAAAGAAGCAAGCTGCCATAAACAATTTTGCCTGATATGGATGATGCAGCTGGTTGCGTGTTACAAATGACCAACTTCCATTTTCAGGCCACGTACAAGAGGATAAGAAAAAAGAGAGAAGTCGCTCGAGGCTGTGCAACAATAAACCACCCATAAAGGTTATAGTGACCAGAAATTCCTAACGTGTAATGTACTGCAATTCTCAACATTCACAGGTAAACCATAGTGCATAAACAAATACATACTGAAATACAAGGAACAATGTCAATACAATGCAGAGTTCCAGTATGGAACAATCTCAACGCAGTGCAGAGTTCCAACGTACAGGAGGTCGACTTGATATCCTGCTTCGAAGTTTCTTCCAGCAAAGGTATACTCTACAATCTCCTCTTCAATGAAGACAACTTCAATAATTGAAGACAATTCCAACTGGAAGTTCTTCCTCCAAATATTGTAATAAACGTCTCATGAAATACATTCACAATGGGCACAAAGTCTCTATATGTTTTTAACCAGCAACAGCTCCAGAATGGCTCACGGCCGTATTGGAGCTCTATATTGTATTGAGATCGTTTCTTGTATTTTAATATGTACTTGTGTTTATGCACTATGGTTTACTTGTGAATGTTGAGAACTGCAGTACATTACACCTTAGTAATTTCTGGTCACTATAACCTTTATGGGTTGTTTATTGTTGCACGTACAAGAGGAGGCAGGAATGCACATTCTCTAAATTTTTTAAAATCAGATCACAGCACTGAGATGCATTTGGGGAAGGCAATGTACAAGAAACAATCATTGTCCTGTTCCAAATGCTTTCCTTTGATTATTCTAGCAGGACGCTGTGAAATAATAAAGCCTGTTACGTTACCTGTGAGATAGAGATCTGCTTCTGTTCCCTGCAAGACGCTCATTCCGGAACCAGCACAGAGAGCAATCGCCTGCACCTCGGATTCTACAAGACAGGAAATTGCACTGTTAAATGGTTTAATTACTCTTAACGAGAGAGCATTTTTGTACAGTAGGATCCTTGTTCAGGGGCAGGGGTGGAATTCTAGCAGGAGCTCCTTTGCATATTAGGCCATACCGCCCTAATGTAGCCAATCCTCCAGGAGCTTACAAAAAAGAGCCTTTTAAGCTCTTGGAGGATTGGCTACATCAGGGCAGTGTGGCCTAATATGCAAAGGTGCTCCTGCCAGAATTCCACTCCTGTTCAGGGGTACAGCACAGATCCTTGCATGAGGATCTGAGTGCAACACGTGGAATCAAAGGGGAATAGAGCTGTAAAAGGCCCCTGCCCAAGACCTTGGAAAGCTGTGGACAGTTGATTCAAACCAGTTTCAGGGAGGGTTTTGAGGTTGAGCCTGGCAAATGACGGAAGGGCTGGGAGTTCAAGTCAAGCACACGTTCATGCCACTTTTGAAAGTATACTTAGTACTGGATTCTCTACCCATCTAAAGCAATTTAAAAAAAAAACAGTTATAATGAAGATAGATCCAAGTGGGCAGCCATGTTGGTCTGAAGCAGAAGAACAGTCCAGTAGCACCGTTAAGACCCAAAAAGTTTTATTCTGAACGTAAGCTTTCATGTGCTCCAAGCACGCTTCATCAGATGAATCAGGTACAGTGAGCAGGGCTATATATAGCTGGTAGGCAGGCAGTGGTACAAATTTAAGATCCAATGGCAGAATAGTAAAATTAACAAATTGAGCAAACCTTTGATCTGGGTAGCATGAGTGTGAGAAACCAATAAAACAGTAACATGCCAAAATGTGAGAATGTCTGTCAATCACTCTGATATAAGGCTGAGTCAAAAAGAGGGCTTATATAATAGAGTGATTGACAGACATTCTCACATTTTGACATATTGCTGTTTTATTGCTTTCGCATGCTCATGCTACCCAGATCAAAGGTTTGCTCAATTTGTTAATTTTACTGTTCTGTCATTGGATTTTAAATTGGTACCATTTTGCATTCTAAACCACTGCCTACCAGCTATATATAGCCCTGCTCACTGTACCTGATTTCTCGTCTGATGAAGTGTGCTTAGAGCACACAAAAGCTTACATTCTGAATAAAACTTTGTTGGTCTTAAAGGTGCACTTGACTCCTACTTAGTTATAATGGAGTAATGGTCCCACAAGCAGACATTCTTCTTCAGAACTTCAGGAATTGTGTCCTTGAATATATATGGCCAATATCTGAGTCCTCTGAGAAAAATGCAATACTGCAGTTGCAATACCCAGCGTTTTCCCCACTCCGAGGGCCAGGCGGACATGAGGCAGTCTTAAATGGCTCTTCACTCTTTCAATCAAGGCGGATACAGCCACCGGCTCTTTTAAGGTGCATAGCCGCCCCATTCCGGTATCTCCAAGCGGAGGCTGTGAAGAAGCAGAAATTAAAGGGTTACGCTGGCAATACATCCAGACCCACAAGCAACGGCAATGATGGGAGGGGGAGGAGGAGAGAATCAGTTTCCATAAAGAAACGCACATGTAACATGACATATTAAGTCGCTGAGATGTTATGCTTTAAAATCTATCTGCTGTTGTGCTATGAGCCACAAGATCTGGTTTCCCTCTCAGTTTTGAGACCCTAAGCCTATTCAGAGCTCCTTCACAAAAGGAAAACTGTCCTCAATCAAGCAAAGGGTTGGATCCAGATTACACTGGCAACTTCCACCAATTTGCACTGCAGACCCCTCTCCCCTGTGTCGTTCTATTCCATGGTGTGGAGATGAATAGAATGGGAGAGGCAAGGAAGTTCCATTCTGCAGATGGAAAATTTAGCCAGGGACCCAGCCCAATGGACATAATATATGACTCAAACACATCTCTAGATACGGTTTCTGAGCAGCAACATCTGGGATCAGTTCCAGGAGCTTCCAGATTAATCCAGAAATCAGGCTTTTTGGTGCCATAGGCTATAAACCCTGACATTCCGCACACTCCACCCTTTGTTTTATGCTTCTCATTCCCCAAATGCTTTCCCCAGGAGGAAGTGGAAGATCTCCTTCTTTCCTATTATGTCTCTTGCCTTAAAAAAAAGTCCTCGCCATCTAGCAGTGCATAACACTAAAAGAGCTAGAACTTCCAGCTGCCAGACAATCTTAGGGTTTCGGTTTCCTGGCTATACTGCACCCAATGCCATATAGAATAATAACCCCTTAAGAACCCAAGCAAGGGCCATGGGGGAAATCCTTTCTCTATTGCGGCTTGCCTCCTCACCTTACATGCCTTGCTGGGCCCATAGAAGGGTGCGTGCTGCCCATGTACCTGCAGTCTGGGAAAGGTGACTCCCGACCTGGCCCAGTCAGAGAACATGGCACCTAGTTGTGGCCAGTCCCCACACTGCAGGAGGGCTGGCCAAGCCCCACAGGAGCAGTGGGCCAGCCCATTAGTCATCCAGGGCTTCTGCCACCCCTCCACCTCTGGGGCCCAGAGCAATTGACTAAGGGAGCCGAATGGATGGGATGGCACTGCCAACAACACACTACATCAGGGGTGGCCAAACCTGCTTAATGTAAGAGCCACATCGAATAAATGTCAGACGTTTGAGAGCCACAAGGAAGGAAGGGAAATAGATGGGGAAGCAGGGAAAGAGAGGTGGAAAGAAAGCAACTTGAACTTTAAATCCATTCTCCAATGCACTTGGAGAAGTGATTTAAAGAAAGAAATGTCTTCTCCAAGCTGGCTGATGGGGCAGTGGGGGCTTCAAGAGCCACACAATATGTGTGAAAGAACCACATGTGGCTCCCAAGCCGTAGTTTGGCCACCCCTGCACTACACCATACATTACATTCTTTATGAATCATCCAGCTAGGAAGGAGTAATCCCTACTTATTCCTGCTCTTTCCTATAACACAGATCCTCCTCTGTTGCGACATTCTGTCGTGCAGCTTTTCATTTTTGGAGCTTTTGCTGGAGAAAGGAGTTGGAACAAAACACAAGTGGAAAAAGGTGCCCCAACAAGTAGGCGGTTTTTACCTTTTGTAATGATATGATTTCAGTCTTTTCGTAGAGACAGCTGTCCTGGGATAACAAGGTCATGACTTGCAGCAAGGCATGCTGGGAACAATTCAAGCTGACTCGGGTCTGCTCCTCCCCGTCGACCCTTGGGGAAATTGTCAAAAGTTACGTTTTTAAAAGACAGACATTAAAGGCAGCTAATAGCCTAAGAATGAGCCCCATGGCACAGAGTGGTAAAGCTGCAGTACCGCAGTCGGAACAAAACACAAGGGGAAAATAAGTGTTTGATCCTAGCGGAAGCTGGGTTCAGGTAGCCGTCTCAAGGTTGACTCAGCCTTCCATCCTTCCGAGGTCGGTAAAATGAGTCCGCAGCTTGCTGGGGGGAAAGTGTAGATGACTGGGGAAGGTAATGGCAAACCACCTGGGGAAGGCAATGGCAGACTAACAAAAAGTCTGCCATGAAAATGTCCTGATGTGACATCACCCTGTGGGTCAATAACGCCCCGGTACTTTATTTTTTTTGCCTGCCCATAATAACTTTCCAAAGAGCCCCATGGCGCAGAGTGGTAAAGCGGCAGTACTGCAGTCCTAAACTCTGCTCACAACCTGAGTTCAATCCCGGCGGAAGCTGGGTTCAGGTAGCCAGCTCAAGGTTGACTCAGCCTTCCATCCTTCCGAGGTTGGTAAAATGAGGACCCAGCTTGCTGGTGGGGGCGGGGAAGTGTAGATGACTGGGGAAGGCAATGACAAACCATGCCGTAAAAAGTCTGCCGTGGAAATGTCATGATGCGATATCACCCCGGAGTCGGAAATGACTGGTGCTTGCACAGGGGACTACCTTTACCTTTTTAATAACTTTCTAACACTCCACAAGGACTGCCTGGTAAAATGTTGGCTACTCACATATACCCAGATCATGTGAACAGACATCTATGCCCCCCTGACCTGTGAATAGTGGCATTAAAGGAAAGCCTCCGCAGAGCTGGCATCAGTACCTGACAGGGACAGTTGTGACGAGGGAAATGCCCGGCGTCTCACGCAGCCTGGACAAAACTGCTTCAGCGGAGCAAGAGCTAAATTCAATCCGGTAACACCCTTTAGTGGGGTGATTTGAAGCAGCAGATGAGTGCAAAGGGACAGTGGTACAGGCACCTAAGAAAAAGAGAGACAGGGAAATAAAATCAATATTTACTGATGCACATATGGTAAAGTATCTGGATAAACATCTGGAGCAGAGGTCCATCAGTGGCTATTAGCCACAAAGTATAGATGGAACTCTCTGTCTGGGGCAAGTGATGCTCTGTATTCTTGGTGCTTGGGGGGGGGGCACAGTGGGAGGGCTTCTAGTGTCCTGGCCGCACTGGTGGACCTCCTGATGGCACTTGGGGTTTTTTGGCCACTGTGTAATACAGAATGTTAGACTGGATGGGCCATTGGCCTGATCCAACATGGCTTCTCTTATGATCTTAACTATTTATTTATTTATTCATTCAATTTTATTCCAACTCGCTCTCCTGGAACCAGCTCAAAGCTGGTGACAATTCATAACTATACAATAAAACTTTCAAAAACGTAAGTTAAAAATTAGCGATAAAATTAATAAAACAGTCAAAAAACAATTTACAGTTTAAGATAGCGTTCTCAAGTGAGAGGGCAATATAAAACATCTGGAGAAGAGAACAAAGAGGGGGAGGGAGGGAGGGGGAGGCCATCTTCCTCCCCATCTTCCTTCCTTTCTCCCCATCTCCCTTCCTTCCTCCCCATCTTCCTTCCTTCCTCCCCATCTTCCTTCCTTTCTCCCTATCTCCCTTCCTTCCTCCCCATCTTCCTTCCTTCTTCCCCATCTTCCTTCCTTTCTCCCCATCTCCCTTCCTTCCTCCCCATCTTCCTTCCTTCCTCCCCATCTTCCTTCCTTTCTCCCCATATTCCTTCCTTTCTCCCTATCTCCCTTCCTTCCTCCCCATCTTCCTTCCTTCCTCCCCATCTTCCTTCCTTTCTCCCCATATTCCTTCCTTCCTCCCTATCTTCCTTCCTTCCTCCCCATCTTCCTTCCTTCTTCCCCATCTTCCTCCTCATCTTCCTTCCTTCCTTCCTCCCCATCTTCCTTCCTTCCTCCCCCTTTTCTTTCCTTCCTTCCTTCTTCCCCATCTTCCTCCTCATCTTCCTTCCTTCCTCCTCATCTTCCTTCCTTCCTCCCCACCTTCCTTCCTTTCTCCCCATCTTCCTTCTTTCCTCCCCATCTTCCTTCCTTTCTCCCCACCTTCCTCCCCATCTTCTTTCCTTTCTCCCCATCTTCCTTCCAGCTCAAACAGCTGATGTTCATGTCTTGTGGCTTTCAAACATCTGACACTTTTTCTGTGTAGCTCTCATGTTAAGCAAATTTGGCCACCTCTGGTGTGGAGTGGTGCTTTACAAGCACAGACAGGCAATGTGAACAATATTCTAAAAGCAAGATTTGAATCCAGTATCACCTTAAAGAGCAAGAACATTTTCAGGGTATGAGGTTTTCAGAGTCAGATGAAAGGCGCTTTGATTCCCAAACGCCTGTACCCCAGAAGTTTTGTTGGTCTTTAAGGTACTACTGGACTCGGATCTTACTACTGTAGACCAACATGGGTATCCAGCGGAAACAATAATATTCCAAGATTTTTTTTTTGGGGGGGGGGGGAGGAGGCGGAAATTCCCAGTTAGCATGTAATGGAGACAAATTCTTGCTCTGAGGTGTCAAACAAGTGGCATGGGGGCTAAATCAGGCCCCTGGAGGGCTCTTATCAGGCTGCCAAGCAACTGGCTGTCAGCTGCTTCCTTCTCCCTCTCTCTTGCTTCCTTCTGCATCACAACGTGCTTTGCAAAGCTTGCTCAATGGCACAGGAGCTACAGAGCAAAGCTACATTTCCTCCATTGGCTGAGGCTCCTCCCCCACCAGTCCCCTGGGGAAGGAAGGAAAGAGCCAGAGCTTCTTTTGCCCAGTTCCCTGGATCCCATGGGAGAAATACAAAGAAAGCACCTTTAAGACCAATGAGTGCTAATGTTTTAAGAATGTTTTAAGGTTTTTTTCAAACAAATCTTTAATTGTGTTTGTGTCTTTTATAAAGTTTATATATCAGCACATTTATGCACACATGGCCTGGCCCAACATGAACTGGCTGACAAAGTCTCATTTATGTCAGGTTTGGCCCTCATAACAAATGATTTTGACACCCCTGTTCAAGCGAGTCTTCTCAATTATCTGCTTACTTTATTTGAATCACTTTTCACTCACTTTTTGGTCGAAAAGATTTGCAGAACAGCTTGGCAACCCCCCCCCAGCAAAAATACATTTTTTTAAAACATGCAAGAAGCCTGAATCAGCAACAACAAAAAGGTTGTTGGTCGATTCAGAACAACTGAAACCGGTCTCGGATCAACACAACGCTCTCCCTTGGATCAACACAACATTCCTGAAAATCAATCTGTAATGCGATTCGGGATGCCTCACCGAGTCCTTTGGCAAGCCAGGTATTGACGCCGTGAGGTGCTGCATCGTAGGCCGTATGAGGAGAGTAAATACTGACTCGGTTTTCTAGAGCTCGGATCACCAGGCGCTCTTTCCACGTCTGCCACGTGATGCGCTTGAGCGGCTTGAAAATGGGGGGATGATAGGAAAGGATGAGATCCGCTCTCTTCTGCAGCGCTTCTTCCATCACTTCTTCTGTCAGGTCATTGGTTAGAAAGAGAGTGTTCACAACGTGGGGAGGGCTGGGCTCCACCAGGAGACCCACGTTGTCCCAGCTTTCAGCCAGCGAGAGCGAAGCGAAGTCGTTCAGCGAAGAAACCAGAACTTTGAGATCCATGACGGCTCGTGACCTCAAATCAGTCAAGGACCGTACGCGCAAGAGCTTTCGGGGAATCCGTTTCAGGCAGGACAGCGGCATGCAGATTTCTAAAGAACCAAGAAGGTGCCAAACACAATTGGGAATATTGAAGAGGAAACCAGAGTGCAAAAATACTATTACAAAATATTGTGCAGGGACAGGGGTGGCCAAACTGTGAGATACAACTGTGAGCTACAAACTCAGGAGCCATGTGTGGCTCTTTGACACACATTGTGTGGCTCTTGAAGCCCCCACTGCCCCATCAGCCAGCTTGGAGAAGACATTTCTCTCTTTAAACCACTTCTCCAAGTGCATTGGAGAATGCATTTAAAGTTAAAAGTTGCTTTCTTTCCACCTCTCTCTCCTCTCCCTGCTTCCCCATCTATTGTCCTTCCTTCCTTGAGACTCTCAAACGTCTGACATTTATTCTATGTGGCTCTTATGTTAAGCAAGTTTGGACACCCCTGTGCAGGGGTTGGACTAGATGACCCTGGAAGTCCCTTCCAACTCTATTATACTATGATTCTATGAAAATGATGACCATCTTCAGGATCCAGAATGACTTCTGCTTAATGCAGGACTGAGATTGAATTATTATTTGACACTGTGGATTATTTTTCAGCCACTCCATATTCTTTGCCTGTGTAAATGTAGATTCATATCCATATATGGGCTCACATTCCCGTCTAATACGCAAATACCCCACTTTTGCATAGTTTGCTTTAACCATGGTACAGCATTACACTTGGACTGATGCAAACCATGGTTATTACTAATAAGATTCCTATGTAACCAGGGCTTACAAGTAAACCTTAAGCCCTCACTTCAATTACAGTTTCTCAGGCTGTCCACCAATGCAGATGTACATCGTGGCTGAAATAAACCATGGAACGAGGAAGGAGAGCACAGAAGGCTATGGCACACTCCACAACTCCTGATCTTCTTCGTGGTCTCTGTGCAGTCCCACACATGGGTCTTGCCGCAGGCAATGAATCCATTCCTCGGAGTTCCAATAGCTCGCCTATAGCGCTTTTGGCGCGCTCCCCTCCCGCCCTGGGGAGCAGGCAGCGACCGCGCATGCCTGGAGCGGGGGGGGAGCGCCCATTCCACTCAGTTTCTTCCTTTCCGCCGCCCGGACAACACCTTCCTCGCTGCGCTCTTCCTTAGCTCGTCTCTCCTCAGCTCATCTCATCTCTACTTTGACTGGTATCGTTCTCTCTTCCCCCGTTTCGTCCTAAAAAAAAAAAAAAAAAAAAAAAAAAAAAAAACCGTTTCTGCGCTTTTCTTCTCTTTTTCCTACCCGTCCCTTCCCTCCCTTCCCTCCCTTCCCCCCACCGTCCGGGTCGTATGGAAGGGAAGGTTACTTTCAAAAAGTGTAGGCACTGTGGGGCTAAAATTCCCACCACAGACGGCCACAGTCACTGCCTTTTTTGCCTCGGGGAAGGCCATCGAGTCGACGCTTGCCCGCATTGTGCGAACTTCGGCAAGCAGGCACGCAAAAACCGCGCTGCACGACTACAGGCTTTCCTCTTAGAACGGTCCCTGCGGGCTATGCCCACTTCCGACTCGCCGCCTCCCCCACCTCGAGCGGGAGATTCGGCTGCCCCGGCTGCGCCTCAGTCTCAAAAGACGCACAAGTCCGGGAAACGACCTTCGAAGCACGCCGAAGCCGGCCACAAGTCTTCGAAAAAGCTGCGTCATTCCGAATCGGAGTCGGCGCCTAAGAAGGCTCGACACTCGGATTCGGCGCCTAAGAAACCTCACCATTCCGAACCGGCGCGTCATTCCGAGTCAGCGGACGCGGCGCCCATAAAGCCCCGTAACACCATGTCCTCGACTGCTCAATCGAGTTCAGCTCAACCACTCCTGCCGTCCGAGTTGTCGACCCCGGTTGACGTCATCACGGACATGCCTCGGCTTACACCTCACACCTCCACGGCCGTGGAGGTGATTCCGATTCGATCCCGATCGCCTTCAGTACACAGCGTGGTACCTTCTGAGATCCTTGAACCCGACCGTACCACCGACCCGACACAGACTTACCTACGCCCATCTTTGCGACCTGACTCCTTCCATGATGTTGCACTCTCTCCGCTGTACCGTGAATCGGCAACGCAAGTCTCCTCCCATCGGATTCGAATTCGATCACGCTCTCCGCGTAGCCGCCACGACTCCGGTTCCTCGGTCTACTATGAACAGCAAGATTACTACTCCAGGAGGCGATATGAATACTCTCTATCCAGATCGCCCTCACCTCGACAGGGCAGGTCCCGTCACCGCTCCGGCTCCCACTCCGAGTGGGACATCCATCGTAGATATCAGGAGTCAGACTCCTACTTCCACCGTGATCCCGCTACTCCACGGATCCGTTATGGCGGTTCGCCTCGGTCTCGTTACGCTCGCACAACCCGACATGAGGATTCACCTCAGCTCCACTTCGACCGCCCTTCTCGACTTCGTGACCCTCGAAGCCATTTCGAGTACTCACCCAGACTCCTCAACCGCCTCCTATCATCTGAACAAGAGGCTGGCCCCTCGCATCAACGCCGTGAGCACCCTCGGTACCGAGACGTGGCTAAACCGCGTACTGCTTCTGCCACTGTATCCGTGGCCCCGGATTCTCGAGTTCGGTCTCCTCCCAAGACCTCGGAGCCTGCAGCCCCCATCTCGGAACCGACTGTTCATCCACCCTCCCCCTCCACGGGAGCCTCTTCCTCGGGTGGGGACTCCCCAGCCTCTTCGGATTCGGAGGACCACTCTCCATCTCTCCCCTCGGACTCTGCGCAACAGCTCAGGCTCTCTCCGTCTGATGCATCCAAAGCGTATCTCAACCTTATTACTTCTATGGCGGAGGCACTGAAGATACCTCTCCAGGCGGACTCCCCCAAAGTGTCGGACATGGTACATGACCTGGTGCAATCAGACTTCCCTCCCGGGTCCTTGCTTCCTATGCTACCGGTGCACCTGGAGGGTCTTCAGGAGACTTGGGACAAACCTGCATCGGTACCTCCCACTTCTAAGAGGCTGGACTCCCTCTATCGAGTCCATGCCCCCGACGCTAAGTTCCTCGCCTCACATCCAGCTCCGAACTCTATCATCGTTCATTCTGCCATGAAGGCCAAACCCTCCAGGCATCCCGCGCCGCCGGATCGTGAGGGAAGGAAATTAGACACCTTGGCAAGGAAAATCTTCACACTTGCCTCCACCAACTCGAAGCTTAACAATTACCTGGCTTATTTTGCTGCTTATACTTTTAATCTGGCGAACCAATTCACACCACTGATACCATCGCTTCCCGACTCCTCTCAGAGAACAGCATCAGCCCTGGTTTCCGAACTCTCCAGGGTCTCCAAACAACAAATTAATTCGATTCGACATGCGGTCTCCTGTTCATCCCGTGTCTTCGCCTCTTCAGTTGCCCTGCGTCGTCATGCTTGGCTGAGATCCACTAATCTTCAACCCGACATCAAGCAGAAGATAGAGGATCTTCCCTTTGATGGCCTCGGCCTTTTTCATGCCTCTACTGATGAGGTCTTGTCCTCTGTTGACGACGGGCGTAAACGGGCCAAGCGCCTAGGAGTCTCTCAACCTGCTTCGCAACCGTTTGGCCGCAAACAACCTTGGAAACCATCTTTCCAAAGACGCCAGCGTTCTCCTAAACAGTCTGAATACTGGAAAAGAAGACCTGCGCAACAGAAGCCTTCTTTTCAGCAAAGGCAACGCCCTCAGCAGTCCAAAAAATCATCCCCCCCTACCAAGCAGTCTCTTTGACTTCCCCATTCAGTCACCCTACCCCACGCGTCTTTCCCCATTCTACAGGACTTGGACTTCAATCACGACCGACTCCTGGGTACTCACCATCGTACGTCTGGGGTACGCAATAGAGTTCGCTTCGCTGCCTCGCCACCACTACTTCGTGGCTACCCCTCCATCCCATCACCTCCATCACGAGATTCTGGACTTGCTCCAGAAAAAAGCCATAGAACCGGTTCCCCTCCAACATCGGGGAATGGGACTCTACTCAAGGTACTTCCTGGTCCCCAAGAGGGATGGAGGCAAGCGCCCTATTCTAGATCTTCGGAAGCTGAACAAATTTATCCAGTACAGAAAATTCAGAATGATCTCGTTGCAGTCCATCTTGCCCTTGATTCCAAAGGATTCATGGATGGCTTCCCTAGATCTTCAGGACGCTTACTTCCACGTGACTATCCGACCTCAGCATCGCAGATACCTCCGGTTTGCGATCGGCCAACATCATTATCAATACATCTCCCTACCATTCGGCCTCTCCACTGCACCCAGGGTATTTACCAAGTGCATGGCGGTGGTGGCAGCGGCTCTTCGACTGCGAAACATCACAGTCTTCCCGTACATAGACGATTGGCTCCTCATTGCACCTACTCCAAATCAGCTCGAGGCCAATCTTCACGAAGCCCTTCTCCTCCTGGAGTCTCTAGGCCTGCGGGTGAATGTCACCAAATCGCACTTCACCCCCACTCAACATCTCTGCTTCATAGGGGCCTATCTTCGCACCTCTTTACACCGTGCCTTCCTTCCAGAGGACCGTGCTATGACAATCATCACCCTTGCCAGGATGGTCCAGCTACATCCCATCCAACCGGCCCTAACTATTCAGCGTCTTTTAGGTCTGATGGCCGCTACTACAGCAGTCCTCCTCTTCGCCAGGCTACGAATGAGACCACTTCAGCTCTGGTTCGTACGTGCCTACCGGCCTCATGTGCAACCTCAGAGCACCCTGCTCACCGTCCCCAGGAGAGTCCTTCCTTCTCTCACTTGGTGGACCAGCCTCGACAACCTCCTCGAGGGCATGCCGTTCTTACCAACTACTCCAACAGCTATCGTGACAACAGACGCCTCCATGTGGGGATGGGGAGCCCACTTAGAAGGCAAGACTGTCAGAGGTCTCTGGACCCCTCAGGAGAGGACCCTGCACATAAACTGCTTAGAACTGATTGCAGTACACAGAGCTCTTCAATCCTTCCTTCCTCTCATTGCGGGTCGCCACATCCAGATTTCCACGGACAACATGGCGACAGTATTTTATGTAAACAAGCAGGGAGGCACCAGATCCCCTCGACTATGTCGCATAGCCACACTGCTCTGGGAATGGTGTATCAAACACAGCATCCACATGACCGCCATCCACCTCCCAGGTGTACAGAATGTATTGGCCGACTCCCTAAGCAGGATACGTATAGACGACCACGAATGGTCCATCAATCTGACCTACCTTCGTCGGATTTTCAGGTGCTTCGGGACCCCCAGGGTGGACGTCTTTGCCTCCAGGGACAATGCCAAATGTCACCGCTTCTACTGCAGGAAGGGCGACGATGCCTTCCTACATCTCTGGAGAGGTCCCCTCCACTACATTTTTCCGCCAACCCCCCTACTGACACGCGTGTTGACGAAGGTCGCACGGGATGGCATGGACTGCATCCTTATCGCACCGTGGTGGCCACGGCAACCATGGTTCACCAAACTTCTGCAAATGTCACAACACACTTACCGCCGCCTCCCGATCGTGGGAGACCTTCTATCGCAGGCGAACGGCCAGGTACTTCATCACAACCCTCGGGTTCTGGCCCTCACTGCTTGGAGGATACACTCACCTGCCTCTCCACAGAAGTGACCAATATTCTTCTCAACGCAAGGAAGCCTTCCACTAGACTCTCGTACCAACGCAAATGGAAGCGCTTTTGTTCCTTCGTTGCACCCTATCATTTGACTCCTGAGGTAACACCTCTAAACCTGATTCTAGATTATCTCCTATCCCTGCAGAAATCAGGCTTGTGCTACTCTTCACTTAAAGTACACCTGTCTGCCATCTCGGCATTCCATGACACTATCGACGGCAGGACAGTGTTCTCTCACCCCTTATCTAAATCCTTCCTCAAAGGAATGCTGCACCTACATCCACCGGTTAAACCATTCGTCCCAACGTGGAGTTTATCCCTTGTTCTTTCCTGTCTAATGAAGGCGCCCTTTGAACCCATGGCGACAATACAGCTCAATCTTCTTTCTTGGAAGACAGCATTGCTAATAGCCCTCACCTCGGGTAAGCGGGCAAGTGACTTATGTGCCTTCAGACATGACCCTCCCTACACCATCTTTCATAGGGACAAGGTTGTCTTAAGACCGGATCCTACGTTCCTCCCCAAAGTTGTCTCCAAGTTTCATCTGTCTACCTCCACTGCGTTACCAACGTTTTTCCCTAACCCGTCGGACCAGGGACAGCGATCCCTGCATTCTCTGGATGTCAGAAGGGCGCTAGCCTTCTATCTGCATCGCACACAACCTTTCCGTAAGGACCCTAACCTGTTTGTGGCCTACGGTAAACCACGTAAAGGACACAAAATTTCTACCCAAAGACTATCCAAATGGGTAGTTAGTGCCATCAGGTTGTGTTACGAACTGGCTAAACAGCCTCTTCCCGAAGGCCTCAAGGCCCACTCTACTAGAGCGGTCTCCACGTCTTCGGCTTTTCTACAGGGCGTCTCCTTAGAGGACATCTGTGCAGCTGCATCGTGGTCCTCTCCTTCCACGTTCGTCTCCCATTACGCTTTGGACGTTCGTGCGAGACGAGACGCCTCTTTCGGCCAAGCAGTTCTCCGATCCATCTTCCACTGAAGTATGGTGAGTGTTTTCGCTTCTGCCTCTATGTCTTGGAACATGATCTGTTTTCTTATGTGACTAACTATCTTCTTTTACCAGCACCCTCCTCCAGGTTACTCAGCTGGCTAGTCACCCATGTGTGGGACTGCACAGAGACCACGAAGAAGATAAACAGGTTGCTTACCTGTAACTGATGATCTTCGAGTGGTCATCTGTGCAGTCACACACGCCCACCCAGCCTTCCCCGCTGCTGGCTTCCTGTGATTGTTATTTAACTCTGTACTGTGTTATGTCAGCGGCGGCTGGAAGAAACTGAGTGGAATGGGCGCTCCCCCCCCGCTCCAGGCATGCGCGGTCGCTGCCTGCTCCCCAGGGCGGGAGGGGAGCGCGCCAAAAGCGCTATAGGCGAGCTATTGGAACTCCGAGGAATGGATTCATTGCCTGCGGCAAGACCCATGTGTGTGACTGCACAGATGACCACTCGAAGATCATCAGTTACAGGTAAGCAACCTGTTTATCCTAACCATGGTTAGGAGACTGGGCATAAGAAGAACCCTGCTGGATCAGACCAGTGGTTGATCTATTCCAGCATCCTATCTCAAACAATGGCCAACCGGTTCCTCTGGATGGCCTACAACAGGGCACAGAGGCCGAGGCCTTCATAAGAACACCAGAAGAGCCCTGCTGGATCAGACCAGTGGTTAATCTAATCCAGCATCCTGTCTCACACAGTTGCCAATCAGTTCCTCTGGATGGCCTACAACAGGGCACAGAGGCCGAAGCCTTCATAAGAACACCAGAAGAGTCCTGCTGGATCAGACCAATAGTCCATCTAGTCCAGCATTCTGTCTCACACAGTTGCCAATCAGTTCCTCTGGATGGCTAACAACAGGACAGAGAGGCCAAGGCCTTCCTAAAAACATATGAAGATCTCAGCTGGATCAGACCAATAGTCCATCTAGTCCAGCATTCTGTCTCACACGGTTGCCAACCAGTTCCTCTGGAGGGCTAACAACAGGGCATAGAGGCCAAGGCCTTCTTAAGAACATCAGAAGAGCCCGGCTGGATCAGACTAGTGGTCCATCTAGTCCAGCATCCTGTCTCACACAGTGGCCAACCAGTTCCTCTGGAGGGCCAACACTGTGTATGCACGGAACATCATGTATGCATGGAGCCACTTCCTGTATGTATATCTCTCAGGTGACAGATTCCCTCTAAGAACGACATATATTTATTCACATTTTTAAGGGAGTACAGTAGCTTCTATATGGATGCACTTTGACTCAGCTGGATACTAAGTTGGGTCAGCCTTGGCTAATATTTGGAAAGGCAACCAGCGTCGTGACAGAGAGGCAAAAAAAAAAAGGTAGTCCCCTGTGCAAGCACCAGTTGTTTCCAACTCTGGGGTGACATCGCATCACAATGTTTTCATGGCAGACTTTTTACGAGGTGGTTTGCCATTGCCTTCCCCAGTCATGTACACTTTCCCCCCAGCAAGCTGGGGACTCATTTTACCAACCTTGGAAGGATGGAAGGCTGAGTCAACCTTGAGCAGGCTTCCGCTGGGATCGAACTCAGGTCGTGAGCAGAGAATTCGGACTACAGTACTGCAGTTTTACCACTCTGTGCCACGGGACTCTTTAGCAGAGTGGCAGGTGATAGCAAAACCTCTGAAACATCTCTTGCGATAAAAACACGTTTGCCACCTAGTGGTGCATAACACTAAAAGAGCTAGAACTACCGCCTGTCAGACAATCTTAAGATCTCCTGGCTATTCTACACACAACGCCAAATGATGATTATTATTTCTACACAAGTCTTCTCAGAAGTACGTCTTAGTAAGTATGCATAGAAATACAATCTTAATCGTCAATTCTGCAAGGAGGTTTAGGTGCCTCAGAGTTGCCGCGCTCTGACCTTGGCTGCTGTGCATTGAGTGATGCACAGCAGCCAAGAAGGTCAACACACAGCAGCCAAGAAGGTCAGAGCGCCTGCTCCGGCTGCAACACCACTGAGGATGTTCTCCGCAGCTGAGAACGAAACGTCTGGAAGGAAAACTTTCTCCAGTAGAACACGGCACTTGAGCCCGAAAGATTCTACAAACCCTAATAATATTATTTATTTATTACTTTAAATTTCTATCCCGCCCTCTCCGCAAGTGGACTCAGGGCGGCTAACAACATACATTTTTACAATTTAACCAATAAAAAACTACAATTTAAAATTATTTAAAACACTTAAACATTTAAAACATTCCATTGCATTTTTGGTGCTGTATCACTACAATATAATTTAACGTAGATATCAATGTAAATGGTGATCATGGTACTCTGTAACAGTGTAAAGTGGCAGCTCTCTCCCAAATTAGGTTAGGTCTCAAAGGCCTGTCGAAACAGTTCGGTCTTACAGGCCCTGCGGAAAGTAGAAAGATCCCGCAGGGCCCTTATGGCCTCTGGGAGAGTATTCCGCAATTCTGGCGCTGCCACCGAGAAGGCCCTATATAGCAACGGTCAAACATTTCCATCTTTAATAACATGCGAACACCTATAGTCTTTGGTTGAAAAATGTCCCTTCTGTAGCAAATCCATTCCCTCCCGTTTACCTTAAACCCACATCCTCTCTCAACACAAACGTAAATGGTGGCATATGCAATAGTCACCACAGTGGATGTTTTTAGAGTTTTTTTGGTGCTCTTTTGATACCAACAAAGAGACCTGAACTTGATCTCAGAGAATAAAATAACCCAAAAAGCTGGGTATTCAGAACCCAAGGATGAATACCTGGCATTATATTAAATTTTTAAAAAAAAAAACCATCACCCACACGTCAAATGCAATACAGGATGCAACTGTCTACAGCAGGGGTGGCCAACAGTAGCTCTCCAGATATTTTTTGTCTACAACTTTCATCAGCCCCAGCCAGCATGGCCAATGGCTGGGGCTGATGGGAGTTGTAGGCAAAAACATCTGGAGAGCTACCGTTGGCCACCCCTGGTCTACGGGCCTTACAAATAAGCATACCAAGGATCAAATAGTCAACTTGGCTGTATATTACAAACAGTATGGTACTGGCTGGATTCAAAAGTCACACGCATTCCAGACTGGTTTGCTGATGAGCTATTTCCACATTCCTTTCCTTACTTGTAATGGCATAGAGCAACCCAAGGTCTTTAGAAGACTGCAGATTTATACCCCGCTCTTTCTTCTCTCTGAATCAGAGCCGCTTACAATCTCTTATATCTTGGTGATCATGGTGATCACAGAGCCAGCTTGGTGTAGTGCTTAAGTGTGTGGACTCTTATCTGGGAGAACCGGGTTTGATTCCCCACTCCTCCACTTGCAGCTGCTGGAATGGCCTTGGGTCAGCCATAGCTCTGGCAGAGGTTGTCCTTGAAAGGGCAGCTGCTATGAGAGCCCTCTGTAGCCCCACCTACCTTACAGGGTGTCTGTTGTGGGGGAGGAAGGTAAAGGAGATTGTGAGCCGTTCTGAGACTCTTCGGAGTGGAGGGCGGGATATAAATCCAATATCATCATCTTCTTCTTCTCCCCCACAACAGACACCTTGTGAGGTGGGTGGGGCTGAGAGGGCTCTCACAGCAGCTGCCCTTTCCAGGACAACTCCTACAAGATCTATGGCTGACCCAAGGCCATTTCAGCAGCTGCAAGTGGAGGAGTGGGGAATCAAACCTGGCTCTCCCAGATAAGAGTCTGCTCAATTCACCACTACACCAAACTGGCTCTCAGTTGGTGCTTTAACATTTTTTAAAAAAATCAAGACTGCACAGGACTCCAATTGTAATGTGTATCAATAGCAAGCACCGCTACTATACACCTGTGTGTTTTCCAATAAAAACGCCCAACCCCACCAAGTAAGGATGCCAGCCTCCAGGTGGGACCTGGGGATCCCATATTTCAGAGATCCCGTATTTCAGAGATTAGTTCCCCTGTAGAAAATGGATGCTTTGCAGGGTGGACTCTGTGGCATTGTACTTAGGATTGCTAGATCCATATTGGGTAACTCCTGGAGATTTGAGGATGGAGTCTGGGGAGGTCAGGGACTTCTGTGGGGTGCAATGCCCTAGAGTCCACCCTCCAAAGCATCCATTTCCTCCAGGGGAGGCAATCTCTGTAGTCTGGAGATAAGCTGGAATTCCAGGGGATCCCCAAGTCCCACCTGGAGGCTGGCCACCCTAGGAGGCCCTTTTTCTCCCCAAATCTCTCAGAGTTTCCCAGCTTGGATTTGGCAACCCCCCCCCTCCCCCAGCCCTTGAGCCTTTCAGGTGTCTCCGGCCCTCCTGGGGTTGCCAAGTCCAATTCAAGAAATATCTGGGGACTTTGGGGGTGGAGCCAGGAGGCACTGGGGGTGGAGCCAGGAGCAAGGGTGTGACCAGCGTGACTGAACCCCGAAGGGAGTTCTGGCCATCACACTGAAAGGGATTGTGCTCCTTTTTTAAATGCCTCCCCTCCCTTGGAAATAATGAAGGATAGGGGCACCTTCTTTTGGGGGATCATAGAATTGGACCCCCTGGTCCAACCTTTTTGAAACTTAGGGGGTACTTTGGGGAGAGGCGTTGGATGCTATGTTAAAAATCTGGTGCTTCTATCTAAAAAAAAAACAGCCCCAGATACCCATGGATCAATTCTCCACTATACCCTACGGGAATGGGTCTCCATAGGGAACAATGGAGCGCCCAGCAGACATTTCCCTCCCCCCCTCCCGCTTTCTGATGACCCTGAAGTGGGGGGGGAGGCCTCCAAACCTGGGGATCCCCTGCCCCCACCTGGGGATTGGCAACCTTAGGCCCTCCGCGGCCTGCCTCGTTACCTTCCAAGCGGGAGCCTCGGCCTCGCCTCCTTTCCGGCTCCTCCTCCTCCGCTCCTCCCGGCGTGCTCTCCTGGCCTGAAAGATGCCGCCGCTTCCGACCTGGGCCAGCCGGAGAAGGAAGGAGGAGCTGCTGTAGCTGCCGAGTGAGTTGGAAGCCGGGCGCAGCTCCTGGCTGGTTTGGGGGCCAATGCAAAAAACGCCTCCTGAAAAGCCGGTGGGAAGTTGCCGGGTGTGGACTGGAGTAGCCAAGTCCCCCCCTGGACACTAGGGTTGCCAATCCCCAGGTGGGGGCAGGGGATCCCCCGGTTTGGAGGCCCTCCCCCCGTTTCAGAGTCATCAGAAAGGTGGGGGGAGGGAAATGTCTGCTGGGCACTCCGTTGTTCCCTATGCAGACCGAGTATAATGGAGAATTGGTCAGCAGGGCTCTGAAGGGGCTCTTTTTTGAGGTAGAGGCACTAATTTTTCAGCAAAGCATCCAGTGCCTCTCCCCAAAACACCCTCCAAGAGGATTGGACCAGGGGGTCCAATTCGATGAGCCCCAAAGGATGGTGCCCCTATCCTTTGTTATTTCCAAGGGAGGGAAGGCATTTCAAAGGTGTGCGGTCCCTTTAAATGTGATGTCCAGATCTCCCTTCGGAGTCCAATCATGCTTGTCACAACCTTGCTCCTGGCTCCACCCCCCAAAGTCTCCTGGCTCCACCCCCAAAGTCCCCAGATATTTCTTGAATTGGACTTGACAACCCCACTGGCCACCTAGGTATGCCAGCCTCCAGATGGGACCTGGGGATCCCCCAGAATTACAGCTCATCTCCAGACCAGAGAGATCCGTCCCCCTGGAGAACATGGATGCTTTGGAGGGTGCGACATTGTGCCCCACTGAGGTCCCTGTCTCTCCCCAGGCTCCACCCCCAAATCCCCAGGAGTTTCTCCAGCTGGGTCTGGCAAGGGATGGGGTTACCAGCAGTGTTCCCTCTAAACTGAGTTAGTGTGAGCTAGCTCACAATTTTTTAACCTCAAGTTCACACACTTTTTTTGTCAGCTCAGGAAAAATGGTCCCAGAGCACAATCCGTGTTGGTCTGAAACAGTAGAACAAAGTAGGAGTCAAGTGTCAAAGTGTCAACTCCTATCAGCATGGCCAATGGCTGGGGCTGATAGGAGTTGTAGGCAAAAAAACATCTGGAGAGCTACCATTGGTCACCCCTGCTCTAGGCACACTTCAAGAGCACAGTAATTGATGCAGTAGCTCACAACTTTAATGCCAGAAGAACAATGTAGGAGTCAAGTTGCACCTTTAAGACCAACCAAGTTTTATTCAGAATGCAAGCTTTCATGTAGCTCACAAAGCAGAATCTTTGCGCACAAGACTCCACAGCTTAGAGGGAACATTAGTTACCAGCTCCACCTGGGGATTCCTCCACAGGGACAGGTTTTGTGGAAGACGAATTTTCAATGGACCACGGGGAGCAGGGTGGGGGGGAATGGTTTCAGGATGATACAATTGCGCACTTTATTTCTAAAGTGTTTGGTGTGGTGGTGAAGCGTGCAGACTCTTATCTGGGAGAACGGGGTTTGATTCCCCACTCCTCCACTTGCAGCTGCTGGAATGGCTTTGGGTCAGCCATAGCTCTCACAGAGCTGTCCTTGAAAGGGCAGCTTTATGGGAGCGCTCTCCCAGCCCCACCCACCTCACAGGTGTCTGTTGTGGAGGAGGAAGGCAAAGGAGATTGTGAGCCGCTCTGGGACTCTGAAATTTGGAGTGGAGGGTAGGACATAAATCTAATGTCTTATTATTATTATTACATTGCAGTAGTATATAATGAAATAATTATGCAACTCACAGCCCAGTTCCTAACAGGCCACGGACTTGGGGTTGGGGACCCCTGATCTAGACCAACCCCCTGCTCAATTCATAGCATCCCTGAGATAAATGCCTCCAGGATTTCTTCAAGCATTGACGTTGCTGGGGAGGAAATTAAACACTTTTGTTTTTTGCAGGAGGCTTCCAGACATCAAGTGCTTTGAGTTCGTGGCCAGCACAGATGGTGAGGCTGTTTCTTTATCAAATTTATTCATTGAAATAGTTCTACCCTGCTTTTCTTCCCCCATTGAGGATCCAGAGTGGCTTGCAATGTTGTTCTGCCTGCCTCCGTTTTGTCCTCACCTGAACAACCTGTGAGCTAGATTGGAGTGAGAGAAAGTGACTAGCAGCTTCCATGGCAGAGGATGCCTTTTCGAATTAAGCTGAATTACAGAGCTTTTTTTGTAGCAGGAACTCCTTTGCATTCTAGGCCACACACCCCTGATTTAGCCAATCTTCCTGGAGCTTACAGTAGGCCTTGTATGAAGAGCCCTCTAAGCTCTTGGAGGATTGGCTACATCAGGTAGGTGTGGCCTAGAATCAGGGCTTTTCTTGTAGAAAAAGCCCAGCAGGGACTCATTTGCATATTAGGCCATACACCCTGGATGCCTAGCCAGCCGCAACTGTGTTCCTGGGTGTTTCTGCTACCAAAAAAACCCTTATTCTTGGAACTTGTGTCGAGTTAAATGTTTACAGGCAGGATCAGGTTGCAGAAAACCTAGGTGCAGTGCTTTGTGTGTAACTTTTCTCTGTGGGCTTCAGCTTTGATTTGCACCTTTTAAGGGAAGTATTCTCTGAGCTTTCTTCACTTAAACTGCATCAGACCCTTTGGTCCATCAAAGTCAGTATTGCCTGCTCAGACTGGCAGCAGCTCTCCAGGGTCTCAGGCTGAGGTCTTTCAAATCACCCACTGCCTGCTCTTTTAATTGGAGATTCCGGGGATTGAACCTGGGACCTTCTGCAGGCCAAGCATAGCCTTTTATGTGTGCAGACCTAGTTCTGTTTATTTCCATCTGGGGTAGGGAGGGGCTTGGCTGGGTTTTTTTTTTAATTGGGCTGCTTTTGTTTCATTTTGGATTCTGTAAATGAATATTAAGGGTTAATCCTTTCACCGTCTCTCAGGCAGTGACGTTGCACACGGACGTGGGAGACGTGAAAATAGAGCTGTTCTGTGAGCGCACCCCCAAGGCATGTGAAGTAAGTTGTTCAGCTCCAAGAGATCTCCCTGAACTGTCTGTGCATAATGTGAGAAGCTGCCCCTCCCCGCCCGCCACCAATATTCAGATCTGGAAACCAAAGGTGTAGCTGCCTTGAGTCTCAGGGAGAGAGGAGGACTAGCCATGAGGTAAATCAGAGGTGTCAAACATGCAGCCCTGGGGCCAAATCAGGTGCCCGGTGGACTCCTATCAGGCCCCTGGCGACTGGCTGTCATCTGCTCTCTTCTCCCTCTCTCTGGCTTCCTTCTGCATCACAGCTTGCTTTGCCAGGCTTGCTCAATCGCACAGCAGAGCTACTGAACCAAGCCTCTTTCCGTTCTATTGGCTGAGGCTCCTCCCCCTCCTGGGCCCCTGGGGAAGGAAGGAAAGAGCCAGGGCTTCCTTTGCCCAGTTCCCTGGATCCCATGGGAGAGATACAAAGAAAACACCATTAAGGCCAATAAGTGCTAATGTTTTAAGCATGTTTTATTTTTAAGTTTTTAAAAAAGTCTTTAATTGTGTTTAATTGCCCGTCATGATGCTATCTTATTTTAATCTTAATGTATTATGCCATCACTGGGCCTGCTGCTGTCCTGATATATAGAATGCGCCACCTTGACATGTATGGTGTTTGTTTTATTGTGTTTTATGGTTTTAGTTTGTACTTTTTCATCGTTTTAACTTTTGTTGTTATCCGCCCTGAGCCTGCTCATGGGAAAGGGCGGAATACAAGTTAACAAATATAAATAAATAAAAATAAATTTGTGTCCATTATTTTATGACACACACGGCCTGGCCGGACAAGATCCCATTTATGTCAGATCCTGCCATCACGACAAATGAGTTCAACACCCCTGATGTAAAGAAATAAAAAAGGACACAGTAGGAAAGTAGATGAGGATAGTATGGTTTCCTTTGTTTTTTTCCAGATGCTTAAATGAGCCAGGGCCCTTTGAACTAGATCGGGGTGTCGAACTCATTTGTTAAGGGGAGGGACGGTGGCTCAGTGGTAAAGCATCTGCTTGGTAAGCAGAAGGTCCCGCGTTCAGTCCCCGGCATCTCCTAAAAAGGGTCCAGGCAAGTAGGTGTGAAAAACCTCAGCTTGAGACCCTGGAGAGCCGCTGCCAGTCTGAGTAGACAAGACTGACTTAGATGGACCAAGGTCTGATTCAGTATAAGGCAGCTTCATATATGTTCATATATGTTATGAAGGCTGGATTTGACATAAATGAGACCTTGTTGGGCCAAGCTATGCTGGGCCAGGCCATGTGTGTACCCATTTAAGATTAGGTAGCAGAGAAATAAATTTTATAAAGAACACAGACAAACCCAAATATAGTTTTAAAAACTTAAAACATGCTTAAAATGTTAGCACTGACTGGTTTTAAAGATGTTTTCTTTGTATTTCTCCCATGGGATCCAATGAACTAGGCAAAGGAAACTCTGGCTCTTTCCTTACTTCCCCAGGGGACTGAAGGAGGGGGGGAGGAGCCTCAGCCAATGACAGGAAGAGAGGCTTGGCTCAGTAGCTCTGCTGTGCAATTGAGAGACCCCGGCAAAGCAAGCTCTGCCTCCCCGCCCTTCCTCCCCAAGGAAGGAGCCTCAGTCAATGGAGAAAATAGAAATTTTGCTCTGTAGCTCCTGTGCGATTGAGCAAGCCTTGCAAAGCAAGCTGTGATGCAGAAGGAAGCAAGATATAGGGAGAAGGAAGCAGACGACAGCCAATTGCTCGGGGACCTGATAGGAGCTTTCCAGGAGCCTGATTTGGCCCCCAAACTGCTTGTTCGACACCCCTGAACTAGATGTTTCCTTGCCTCAGTAGGCAGTGAACGTCCTCTGCAAATTCAGTTTCCTAAGACCATTTAAAAAGGCATGTTCTGATTACACATCATTGTGTACACATCTAGTCCTTAGCACTGTTGGGTAGCATGACTGATTTATTGATTTGGTGTAGTGGTTAAGAGCGGCAGGCTCTAACCTGGAGAACTGGGTTTGATTCCCCACTCCTCCGCTTGCAGCCAGCTGGTTGACCTTGGGTCAGTTGCAGTCCTCTCAAAGCTGTTCTCTCAAGAGCAGTTCTCAAAAGAGCTCTCTCAGCCCCGCCTGCCTCAAAGCTCTCTGTTATGGAAGGAGGAGAAAGGAAGGAGATTGTAAGCTGCTCTGAGAAGTGAAGGATGGGGTGTAATCCAAACCTCATCGTCCTTGTCAGGAGAGCCAGTTGGGTGTAGTGGTTAAGTGTGCGGACTCATAACTGGGAGAACTGGGTTTGATTCCCCACTCCTCCACTTACAGCTGCTGGAATGGCCTTGGGTCAGCCATAGCTCTGGCAGAGGTTGTGCTTGAAAGGGCATCTGCTGTGAGAGCCCTCTCAGCCCCACCCACCTCACAGGGTGTCTGTTGCGGGGGAAGGAGATAAAGGAGATTGTAAACCGCTCTGAGACTCTGATTCAGAGAAAAGGGCAGGGTATAAATTTGTGGTCTTCTTCTTCTGAGGTGGAGGACATCTTGGCAGGAGAAAGACCCTTCACAATAGTTCATTTTGATTTTATTTACTTCTAGATGTTTGGCCCTGCCTGGGTTAGCTGCGACATGTCTCAGTCTCTTAGCCATAATTCAAGAGTTTCTTCCTTCTCCCTCCCATTTGATTCCTTCTCTTTCCTTTGAGTCTAGTTTCAAGCTAACGGTTAATACTGGAAGGGAAAGGGAGGGGGGATTTAAATAAAAGGAGGGGAAAAAAGCGCACAATTCTGTTCACCCAGAATTCCACAGTACTTTTCTATCCATGGCCATGTTTGGTGTAGTGGTTAAGTGTGTGGACTCTTATCTGGGAGAACCGGGTTTGATTCCCCACTCCTCCACTTGCACCTGCTGGAATGGCCTTGGGTCAGCCATAGCCCTTGCAGAGGTTGTCCTTGAAAGGGCAGCTGCTGTAAGAGCTCTCTTAGCCCCACCCACCTCACAGGGTGTCTGTTGTGGGGGAGGAAGGTAAAGGAGATTGTGAGCCGCTCTGAGACTCTTCGGAGTGAAGGGCGGGATATAAATCCAATATCTTCTTCTTCATGTCACATAGGCCTGCTGCTTTAGATCTTAACCCAATGGAGAACCCAGTGATTCTGTTATTTTTTTTTATTTTTATTTTTATTTACCGTACATTAGATTTTTATCCCGCCCTCTCCGCAAGCGGACTCAGGGCGGCTTACAACAGTCGTTTACACGATTAAAACATTAAGTCAATAAAACCTATAAAACATTAATACAATTAAAATTTAAAAACTATTCCACGGTGCTGTACCATGGAATATAGCTTTGAATTCTGTCTGTGTAAGAAATTATTGAAATTGGGTTCCATTTTAACGTCTGATGAAGGCTGCAAGGATTTCCTGACCCCTCCATTTGAAAGAATTTCGCCAGAAGTGATGGAGCGCATGATGAACTTCGTTTATTGGAGGAAGGATTTCTGAAAATCCCTCCATTGGAAAGTACTGGAACTAATTGTTGTTTGTTAATCATTTGTAAATTTTTCTGGAGGGAAGAAACTGGAAATTGATGTTGATACTTAAATACTGTGTTTATGCTGTATTCTGGTTGTGAGACTGTAATAAACTATGATGATGATGATACTTGTATACACTGGTTGAAAGCTGTACATAGGATAAATCATATATAAGGATTGAAGTGTACTCAATCCTTATGCATTGAAGTATAATTGTTTTTCAGTGGTATTCTATCTGCTTTGACTTTTCACTGAAACCCCTTCTCCTGTGGTATTTAGATCTTAACCAGCAATCTCTTTTTTCTTTAGAATTTCCTGGCTCTCTGTGCTAGTAATTACTACAACGGCTGTATATTCCACCGAAATATCAAAGGCTTTATGGTACAGGCAGGAGATCCCACAGGTAAAAAAGTGTTTGGTTAAATAATTATTAAACCATTCCTCTGGAATAGTGGCTCCAAATGAGTCCAGCGGCAGACTGTGATTATTGGAAGCGGCATTGTGATTCTGTTGACTTGCTTTGCAGGTTCTACAAGGGGAGTTGTGAACGATGACTTTAAAAATGGGGAATGCCAGTCAGGCACATCAGTGTGGGCTTTGGTATTGCTTAGCTTTACAATACGTCTTGGATACTTGACAATCTTAACTGTGATGCTTGGCACTGACGTAGAGCTCAAGAGCCTTCAAACTGCTTTCCATCCGTTTTCTTGGTAACCCTTCGAGCTTCATGATCTCCAGAGTTTTTTTTAATAGAAAAAGCCCAGTGGGAAATAATCTGCATATTAGGCCACACCCTCTGATGCCACCATTGTTTCACACAAGGCTTTTTTGTAGAAAAAGCCCAGCAGGCACTCATTTACATATTAGGCCACACCCTCTGATGGCACCATTGTTTTGCGCAGGGCTTTTTTGTAGAAAACGCCCAGCAGGGGTTCATTTGCACACCAGGCCACACCCTCTGGTGTTATCATTGTTCCACACAAGGATTTGTTGTAGAAATAGCCCAGCAGGAGCTCATTTGCTTATTAAGCCACACCCACAAAACCAAGCCGGCCGGAACTACGTTCCCATGCGTTCCTGCTTTTTAAAAAGCCCTGATTATCTCCCTATTGAGAACAGAGATGGTGGATGGAAAGCACTGGCAAGTCACAACCAGCTTATGGGGTTCTCTCATGGGGTTTTCAAGGCAAGAGGCGTCCAGAGACGGTTTGCCACTGCCTGCCTCTGTGTAGCAACCCTGGACTTCCTGGGTGGTCTCCCATCCAAGTATGGACCAGGGTTGATTCTGCTTAGCTTCTGAGATTCCAACGAGATCGAGCTAGCCTGGGCCGTCCAGGTCAAATCACAGCCTGAGAGATGAGTTTCCATCAGGGCTCCATGGCCACATCCTGGCATCCCATTAAGGCCGCAGAGCGTGTTAACCTGGCTCGTTCCGATGCTGATGAAAACACCTTCCTCATGGGTGGAGAAAGGCGGCTGATAAATGTTTTAAATAAATCACTAAGATGCAGTCTTTTCTGAACAGCACAAGGGACTCAGGCCATTTTATGAAATTTTGCAAATCAGCAAAAGATGGGGGAAGATGGTGGGAGAAGACAGCTCTGTTTAAGAACATAAGAGAAGCCATGTTGGATCAGGCCAGTGGCCCATCCAGTCTAACATTCTGGGTCACATAGGGGCAAAACAACCCCAGGTGCCATCAGGAGGTCCACCTGCCAGGACACTAGAAGCCCTCCCACTGTTGCCCCTCCCAAGCGCCAAGAATACAGAGCATCACTGCCCCAGACAGAAAGTTCCAACAATATGCAGTGGCTAACAGCCACTGATGGACCTCTGCTTCATGTGTTTATCCAACCCCCTCTGGAAGCTGGCTATCCTTTTAGCCGCCACCACCTCCTGTAGCAGTGAATTCCATGTGTGAATCACCCTTTGTGTGAAGAAGTACTTCCTTTTATCCATTCTAACCCGACTGCTCAGCAATTTCATTGAGCGCTCACAGGTTCTTGTATTGTGAGAAAGGGAGAAAAGTACTTCTTTCTTTACCTTCTCTATCCAACTCTTCTGAATATCTGCCCCAGCTGGCTGGAAACCCACGGGCTAATCCCAAAATTTCTCTGAGTGCTGTTGAGGTGTCTGTTTTTAAAATGTTTTTATTGTATTTTATTGTTTTATCCTATGTTGTACTCCGCCCTGAGCCCTACGGGGAATAGGTGGAATAGAAATATACTAAAATAAATAAATGAAAGGATGACAAGGCTGTCCCATTTTAACACAGTGACTTGCAGGGAGTTGTTTATTCAATCCCTTCTTGAAGCTGGCGGCTTGCAGCAACCGCCACCCCCTCCTCTTGAGTCGTCCTCAATTGGCTGAAGACTTGAAGGCATTTCTGTGCTGGGAACGGATGGGCAGGACTGGTCACCAAGTTGGTGGAATTCTACTGATTTGTCTACTGTTTGCCTGCAGGCTCTGGGAAATCAGGAACCAGCATTTGGGGCAGGAAATTTGAAGACGAATTCAGTGAATATTTAAAGGTATGTTTTGCCTCTTCCCAGGCAGTTCCTCCTCGTTGGTTTCTTGCAGAAGAAATGACGTTGACAGTAAAGTGAGGAGGTGTAGCTAATTCTTGGGGGGCGTGGTCGCTCTCCTCTCCCCCTTCTCTGAGAAAAGGGGCAAAGATGGGCTATGCTTTTAAGTAGGTGGGCTGAGTAGTGTCTGGCTGGGTCTGCCTGTTGGAGGTTGTCAAGAGGGAAGCCATCTTAGAGGGCGAATCCCGCTAAAGCAATCATCTTCTGGCCAGTTTGGTGTAGTAGTTAAGTGTGCAGGCTCTTATAAATCAATTTTTTATAAATCAAATTAAAAAAAAATAAAATTATCTGGGAGAACGGGGTTTGATTTCCCACTCCTCCACTTGCAGCTGCTGGAATGGCCTTGGGCCAAGCCATAGCTCTTGCAGGAGTTGTCCTTGAAAGGGCAGCTGCTGTGAGAGCCCTTTCAGCCCCACCCACCCCACAGGGTGTCTGTTGTGGGGGAGGAAGGTAGAAGAAGATTGTAAACCACTCTGAGATTCTGAGATTTGGAGTGGAGGGCGGGATATAAATTCACTATCTGCTACTTCTTCTTTGCTCAGATTGGTCAGTGGGTGTCAGCCGACCTCCCTCAACTGACAGTCGCTTATCAAGGTCATCTCAAAAGCCTGTTAATTAGTTCACATTTGGCTGTGAATCTGATAAAGGGGGGAGGGGGGGAAGCGCTGTCGTGCCCAGAAAGTTGCATGGAGCCAGCCCAATGATTGGCTGGGAAGGTCAAGAGGTTATGACTGGTAGTTTCTGTATCATATAGACTCGGGGAGAGAGAGAGAGAGAGAGCATCCTCTTTTTGTTCCTTTTCCTCTACCTGTCTACCCTGGCTGCCTGAAGGCACTCTTTGCATGCTCTGGAGCACCATGCTTTAGCTTCAAGAACCAGCAGTGTTGCTGCTATTAAGAATTAGCAAGTAGACACCTAGCTAGCTTTGTTATTTTATGATCATTAAGACCACTGCTTTGTTTTTAAGAACTTTTCTTGAATTTCTTCAATAATGCTTTTTTTGCATTCGTTTTGTGTGACTTACTGGGGAGTAACCAACCCAGAACTCAGTTTGACCATATTACTGTACTAAAGCGGGGTCAACATTGACAGCGGCCTGCCCAGCTGTAGTGTCCCCCCCCCCCAGCATACCCCTTCCCTTTCCTTAACCAGGAAAAATGGGTGCATACAAGTCTAATAGTAACATTTCAACATTCTCCAACATTTCAAGCAGAAACTCTATATTTAAAGGATGCATGTTAATTTGCACAGCCAATCAGAAGCCCCGTGGGGAAAAGCCCTCCCTAGCCCTGCCCACCGTGGGGAAAAGCCCTCCCTAGCCCTGTCGGAGCGGGAGTAGCAGAGTGAGGGAGATGACTTGCCCGACACAGGGCTTCAGGAAAGAAAATCAGGCAGACACGTGCAACTAGTGCCAAAAGGTGTATTAACATATATACACAACAAGTGCTCTCTTGTGCAGTCTATACAATATCACCTCCACGGACAAAGTGCTTCGCCTAACCACCATCTCACAGGGAGAGACCTGTGTGATGCACACACAGATCATATATAGTCCAAGCAGCCAATCCTGGCCGTGCTGACTCAGCAGATTGCATCACTTGGCTTCTGCCGGCTCAAGCCGGTCTGCTGATCAGGTCACTGTGACCTAGCCTGGCAGCTAGATCACCAGCTGTCATACTGTGGCTGTCAGACTGGGTTTATGTAGATTCTTGCTCCAACACACCTCCTAATCTATTTAAACCCAGTGCACCAAAACACTTTACACAGTTTACATACATGTCCACCAGCAACATTACAGTTCATATTTACGTAGCTCGGAACCCTTTCCGGAATTCGTTCAGGAACTCATCATGATTGTAAAACACATCATCGTGTTCCTGTTCAGCCAGCTCTTTCAGACGCTTGGCTTCAGCCTCCTTCTCCCTTGCCTCGCACTCTGCCACCCAGGCTTTCCATTTCTTAGCCTTTTCTTTTAACATTTCCTCAAATCCGGGTGGGTCTGGATTGACAGTCAGAGTGACATAGGGACACTTGTACCTAGCGGGACGTTGGCCTTTGGTGGACCTGGCAGACACCCGTGGCCCTGTGCTTGGACCAGCTTTGTCTTCTTCGGGTTGCTCTGTTCCCACCTCCTGGGCTGGTTGCTCTGCCCCTGTAATTGGGTGTTGAACCTCCTGACTCTCACACTTTACCTCCAGTTCCTGCATTTGAGGCTCTGCCTCCTGACTCTGCTCGTCAGGCTCTGTGCCAGCATTCGGCTCACCTTCTCCAGCCCCACTGGGTGCCACCTCCTGGGCTGGAGTTCTGGGCTGCGCTCCAACATCGTTATCGCTACTTGGCAGCAGGACAAATTGTTTCTGCAAGGAGTGCAACCTTGGCCAGCTGCTTTCTTCATTGAACTGGGCACTCTTACTAAGTGTTATCTTGCTTTTGCTATTGCAGAAACGATAACACCTGGCCCTTGGCTTGTAGCCCAGAAAAATTAGGCTCTCTGCCCGGACATCCCCCTCCCCGCTACTCGTGGAGTGGATGCCAACCCGAGCCCGTGACCCAAAGACTTTTAAAGAACTCAAATCTGGGGTCTTGTTCAACAGTAACCTGTAAGGCACATTTTTCACAGTATTACACCAAACCCTATTTTGCAAAAAAACAGCTGCATGTATGGTTTCTGCCCAATAGGTCATTGGCAGTTGTGCATCCTCTAACATGCAATACATCACATTCTGCAATACAGCCCCATGCCCATTTTCTCGGGGCGTTGCCGGGTTCGTCAGACGGTGGGCGATGCCCTTGTTCTCCAGCCAACGTTTCATCTGGTTAGATAAGAATTCCCCCCCTCTGTCGGTTTGTACAGCCAGGAGATTAACCCCTAATTGTCTCTCCACTGCTTTGACCCACTTGGTGAATGTCTTATACACCTCAGACTTATGCACCATGGTGAAAACCCACGCGTACCTCGTGTGGTCGTCGGTGGCCACCAAGCAGTATCTCCTCCCCGACAGACTCTTTGGCAATGGGCCAATAACGTCTAAATGGACTAGTTCCAGGGCTCGTGTGCTTTCCCTTGAGCTTTCTTTAGCAACAGCACACGCCTTGCTTTTGGTCTTCTTGCAGACCTGGCAATCCAAGTAACATTTGCAAGGATTTACTTTCAAACTAGGCACAAGCTCCAGGGTTTTCTTTAACGCCCTAAATCCGCAGTGCCCAAGTCTCCTATGGAGCAAAGGTATACAATTATTGTGCACAGGCTCATTCGACACCTGAGCCACCTGGGCACAATCACTCTGGACCACATACAGTTTACCTTCCCTCTTTCCTGTCACAAGCAACTTTCCCCCACCTCCCAGGATTTTGCAGCAGGTTTTCTCAAATCTCACCTGGTATCCCTGGTCAAACAGTGTGCTAACACTCAACAGGTTAGACTGCAGTGAGGGTACATACAACACATTTTGCAACATACATTTCAGTGCAGGAAATTCCACATTGCCTGAGCAAACAGAATTGGCAGTGGTCCCATCAGCCAATCTCACATACTTATGCTCAGGACTGTCAATGTTTTTCAACAACTCCTTCTCGCAGCAGAGATGGCTCGTTGCCCCGGAGTCTAAAATCCAAGCAGACCCTGTGCTCTCTACTGCAGACGTGACCAGCCGGGTCGCTTCCTCACACGGGCTGGCGGTCCTCCGCTCTCGCCGCACACGCCCCCGCCTCTTCTCCCTCTCAGGGCAAGCTCGGAGCAGGTGCTGCGACGACCCGCATCCATAGCAGCGACGGACTGCAAACGCAGTCGGCTCCACTTCCTCCACCTTCGGACGCCTGCCAGCAGCAAAAGCTGGCTCATTCTTGGCTGTCTTCCCGGACACACCGATAACAGCACGCTGCCCGGCCGACACCCCCGGACAGCTCACGGCCGCAATTCTCTCTTGGAAGTCAAGCAGGTGGGCACAGACGTATTCCATGGTCAGGGTCGCTACGTCCACCGTCTCCAGAGAAGTTATCAGGGGAGTGTACTCAGGTGGCAACGACGACAGCAAAATGTACACTCTGTCGTCTGGAGCTACAGTCTTGCCTCTTGCCTCCAGCTCAACGAAACAGTCCGTTAGCCGTTTGATGTGATCTTTCACACACCCTCCAGCCGGCATAACGGTGCGGAACATCCTCCTTGTCAAGGCCATGAGGGAACCAGCAGTGGTGCTAACATGCACCGCACTCAACGCGTCCCAGGCAGCCTTGGGAGTGTCCTTCCCTCGCACATAAACCAGCTGGTCATCTCCTATAGACAGCACTATGTTGGCCAGTGCCTTATCCGATAACACAGTCTCGGCAGGAGATAAGTCAGCAGGGGGGTTACTCACGAACAGCCATTGCCCTTCACGCTTGAGGTAGTGTTGCATTCTCAGGCTCCACACCGCGTAGTTGGCTGAGGTGAGCTTCTCAACGGCTACTCCAAGCTGTTGCTGAGCCATCGTGCCGACTCCTCCTCACGGCTGGCTGCCGACGTCCCTCTGGCTCTCAAACAGAGAACGGTGGTGCTTCTGTGTCCTTCACCGGCGTTCCTCGCCTCCGGCTCTTTCCAAACTCACAGTCAGCTCAACTCTCAACTCTCTCCTCCGCGCAGCGGAACCGCCCTGGGCCCATAACCCTGTCGGAGCGGGAGTAGCAGAGTGAGGGAGATGACTTGCCCGACACAGGGCTTCAGGAAAGAAAATCAGGCAGACACGTGCAACTAGTGCCAAAAGGTGTATTAACATATATACACAACAAGTGCTCTCTTGTGCAGTCTATACAATATCACCTCCACGGACAAAGTGCTTCGCCTAACCACCATCTCACAGGGAGAGACCTGTGTGATGCACACACAGATCATATATAGTCCAAGCAGCCAATCCTGGCCGTGCTGACTCAGCAGATTGCATCACTTGGCTTCTGCCGGCTCAAGCCGGTCTGCTGATCAGGTCACTGTGACCTAGCCTGGCAGCTAGATCACCAGCTGTCATACTGTGGCTGTCAGACTGGGTTTATGTAGATTCTTGCTCCAACAAGCCCTGCCCACTTTGAGAGCCAGTTTGGTGTAGTGGTTAAGTGTGCGGACTCTTATCTGGGAGAACTGGGTCTGATTCCCCACTCCTCCACTTGCAGCTGCTGGAATGGCCTTGGATCAGCCACAGCTCTCACAGAGGTTGTCCTTGAAAGGGCAGCTGCTGTAAGAGCTCTCTCAGCCCCACCTACCTCAGGGTGTCTGTTGTGGGGAGAGGAAGATAAAGGAGATTGTGAGCTACTCTGAGATTCAGAGTGAAGGGCGGGATATAAATCCAACATCATCTTCTTCACTTTCTAGTAGCACTTGATGGGCATCAGGAAGGGTAGTGGGAGGTACATATAATTATTATTTAATTATACTTGATAAAATCACAACACAAATTGTTGTATGTGAATATGACATATTTTAATCCTAAAATAACAACATAAAATATAGGTAATACCTGTTCATTCTCATAAATGGAGATGAATGGTTATCCACAATTATAAAAATCTGTGGTGCTTTAAATGTTATTTTTCCACGTGGGCATTTTTCTGTGCGGGCATTTTTCCATGTGGGCTTTTTACCTGTGAGCATTTACGATCATGGGTTTTTTTCCTGTGAGCTTTTTTCCTCTGGGCTTTTTTCCTGTGTTTATGACCGTGGGTTTTTCCTGTGGGCTTTTATGACTGTGGGTTTTTTTCCATGTGGGCTTTTTTTTCCTGTGGGCATTTATGACCATGGGCTTTTTTCCTGTGGGCTTTTTTTCATGTGAGCATTTATGACCGTGGATTTTTCCTGTGGGCTTTTATGACTGTGGGTTTTTTTCCATGTGGGCTTTTTTCCTGTGGGCATTTATGACCATGGGCTTTTTTCCTGTGGGCTTTTTTCCTGTGAGCATTTATGACCGTGGGTTTTTCCTGTGGGCATTTATGACCATGGGCTTTTTTTCATGTGAGCATTTATGACCGTGGATTTTTCCTGTGGGCATTTATGACCATGGGCTTTTTTTCATGTGGCTTTTTTCCTGTGAGCATTTATGACTGTGGGGGTTTTCTGTGAGCTTTTTTCCTGTGGGCTTTTTTCCGGTCACCGAGGAACCATGGGGACCACGGGTACTATGCTGGGGACTCCTGGATTACTGAATGTAGAAGAATAGGCTGCCTTTTTCAAACAGTGGGGAAAGAATCTCAAAAACTTGGGGACCCAGCTGGGCCACATAAACCGTTTTTGCCAGGTATTATCATCCCCCCCTCAATTGTTATACTCCTCTCTCAGCACAGTGTCCGTGGAGTGGTTTCTATGGCAAATAACGGCCCAAACACAAATGGATCTCAGTTCTTCATCACTTACGGCAAGCAGCCTCATCTGGACATGAAATACACGGTGTTTGGGAAGTAAGTAAGGCTTCATCAACCCCGGTGGTGTGAAGGGCAGAGAGACAGCTGGCCTATCTAAATGGGGGTCATTTTAAGGGGGGGGAAACGAAGCATGGTGGAGGTTTCGGGGGCACTTTAAGGATTCGAACTGTGATTCGACAAACTCTGAAGTGATGGTATTGTAACATAAAAACAAGCAATGTATTAGGAAATAGTCAGATACGTTTCACTTTTAATTTTTGCTGAACTCCAATGCTGCAAAAATGCATATAAAAAAAGCAGAAGAAAGAAAAACTGGAAGGCAGATTGAATTTTTTTTTAAAGATCTTGCAATGCTATAGAAAGATTTGTTTGCTGGATTTGTTTAGAGCTTTATTCTCAATCAAATGCGTGTAGCAGATAGTTTTTTGTCTATTGAACTGGCTAACCACAGCCTTGGACCCATAAATGGAATTTTGACTCTTTAAGTTGGGCTCCACTCTCCGTTCCAGTTTTTGATCCTAAAGAGATAATCATCTTGGTTTCAAGTAGTATGTCAGTATTGGATCTGTCCAGGGCTTTTTTTTAATAGAAAAAGCCCAGCAGGAACTCATTTGCATATTAGGCCACATCCCTTGACATCACCATTGTTTTAAATGGCTTTTTTGTAGAAAAAGTCCAGTGGGAAGCCATCTGCATATTAGGCCACACCCCTTGGCACCACACCAGCTGGAACTGCATCCCCATGCGTTCCTGCTTAAAAAAAACAAAACCCTGGATCTTTCCATGCTCTGTATTTCCTTTGTGGATTCTAATCCATCCTTTGTGAATTGCTCTTTTAGATATTCTAGTAGCTGTGCTTTTCTGCATGGAAGATCTAAAGGCAAAATTTCTGTATTACCTCTGACTGGGACCAATTGAAGATATTGCAGAATATCTTAGAAAAGATAGGCTCGGTATGTGGTACCAAAAAAAGAGGTCTGTGAAGAAGGCATTTTGATTCAAGTGGAAAACTACGATCTGTTGGCAAATAGACCAATAACAGATCCTGTATTCTACCTTAAGGCTCCGGAAACCACAGATGCAGGGTCTTTTCCATCACATAATTCGATGAAATCCTGCAGGGTCTTCATATGCACACGAGGATGTGGGACTGTTGCACATAATTCAGTACAGACCTTTGTCCAGTGGAATGACCAAACCACTCATTGTAGGGTAGTCACTTGTGTGACCGCTCTACAAGGTTGTTGTTTTCAATAAACCAGTTTCTTTAGTGGGTTTCTTGTTCAATTCAATCAAGGGTTTAGGCTGAGGCTAGAAAAGAGGGCAGTTTCTTTCTCTGGACCAAGCTACTTATAACTTCAAAGACTCAGATAAAGAAACTGAAGACTCAGATAAAGAAGTTGAGTAGACCTGGGAGCATGAAGGAAACAAGAATCTAGGAGGGTGCATTCCATCTCATTAAGGCCCGAGCTCATGGGTTTGTTCAGTTGAACCCGGTGCAGCTGCAGGGTGTTTGGGTTAATTGGCAAGCCCATCCAGTTGGTCAGATTGTTTGGTTGGCAACATACCTGATTGGCCAAGTGACGTCATCTGTTATATATCTGATTGGTTAACTAGAGTCAGGCCAATGCACGTAATTGGGCGTAAAGATCTTTCTAGTTTGGTCCTAAATCTGATTTTGGGGCCTTGTTTTGTGTGGGTCATTCTGACTGGAATCCTTGGGGAGGAGACATGGCTCAGTGGCAAAGCATCTGCTTAGCATGCAGAAGGCCCCAGGTTCAATCCCTGGCATCTCCAGTTAAAAGATCTGGCAGAAGGTGATATAAAAGACTTCTACTTGAGACCCCGGAGAGCTACCGTCAGTCTGAGCAGACGATACTGGAAACCTTGTCTTGGACTTTGGAACTCTATTTAATGATCTATATATTCTACAGACGTTCTGCTAGGAGAATGTTGTAAGCAGAAGATAAACCTCAGCAACTGTGTTATTTATCACCCCCAGAGTAATCGATGGTCTGGATACACTGGATGAGCTGGAAAAACTGCCTGTGAACGAAAAGACTTTCCGGCCTCTTAGTGATGTTCACATCAAAGACGTTACAATTCATGCGAACCCTTTTGCTCCATAATGGGACAGCATCATGATCAGCTGCTTGGAATTAACCGCGAGTGACTTCTGAAGAGTCTTTTGTGCATTCACTCTTGGAATCGAGGATTTGCCAAAGTTTTTTCTTGACCTTTTTCAGTATTCAAATTTTAAAGAGTTTCAAAAAGATTAAGGGTAGGGGATAGGGGGAATAGAGAGCACAATACATTTGGCCTTATTCTGCATAAAAATACTTTTGAAAGATACAAGCTTCCATCTACAATACTTTCTTTACATAAATTGTCCCATATTATGATGTCTATACTAAACACCATCAACATTTTAAAATTTTATAGTATAAATCATTTGTTAAAGTTATCTATTAGTTTTGACAATTCCAGTGAAGGCAATTTTGTAATACGGGGGGGGGGGGGAGGGGAATAGATAAATAAGTTCACACCAGAGAATCTTAAGAGTCTTGAGTGTCTAACCAGGCATAAAATTTCATCCAGTATTTTCTTGCTTCTTCTTTAGATCTCCCAGCTAACAGCTGGGATAGAAAGTCCAGCTCTGCTGTTTCCAGAATTTTTCCCACCAAGTTCATTTTCGTGGGACTAATCTCAGTATTTTGGCAGAGGGAGAGAAGACACATTTTGATACGTGAAGTTTTGTTTGTTTTACAAAGCTTGGGGGGAAAATACACATGGGGATTTTTATATATAAAATATGAAACTACCTTTTCCTGTTTGAAGTTATCTAGTTCAAACACGATTTATTTTAAAATACCTTGTGTGGTTCTTCCTTTCACTTAAGGCAGCTGTTAACCGGAGCATCTACATGGGGATCAGATAATAGTTTACCAACATCAAATAAAAGTAGGAGATTCTGCAGCTCTCACAACTAGACTGGCCTACAAGAAATAGTAGTATGAAGAGCATGATGCACCTGTTTCCCTTGTGCAGACATGTTTGTTTTATGAGTAATCCCAGCTGACTGCATTAAATTTTGTGCTTCCGGTCCACTCAGATTAGGATGAGGTGATCATACTACTAGCACTGAGTGGGGCTCATTTGGCATAATTAAATAATGTCCTCAAACAGCAGCTTTTGGTTGCTTCGGTGACTTACAGCTGGGCCCTACTTCTAATTTTTTCCCCTCTCGTGAAATTTAATTCTTCAGAAAAGACAGCAAGTAGCGAGCAGCATAATATATGACTTGCAAAGCGAACCTCACTTGCTATTCTACAAGGTGTGAGGCTCTAACGTCCGCACAACATGGAAAATGTGTCAATAAATAAAATGTATGCCTGTGTGATTTTCTTGGGATCAAGTTAATTTCTAACTTCTGTACTCCTGACACCCTCCCTCCCTAGTCAACTCCATCAGCTTATCAGTGAGTTTAAAGCAGGGGTGGGGAACCTTTTTTCTGCCAAGGGCCATATGGATATTTATAACATCATTTGCGGGCCATAAAAAACTATCAACTTAAAAAACAGTGCTCCGCTGAGGGAGAATGATTCAGGCCAGCAAAATTAATGCAAATAATTGTTTTTCTATTTGAAGTCATGTGGGGAGAGCCTGGTGGAATCAGCTCCCTATGGAGATCCGGGCCCTACCTGGCTTATTGGCCTTTCGTAGGGTCTAAAAATGGAGCTGTTCCGCCAGGTTTTTGGATGAGGCAGCGGGCATCTATTTATCGATCAATTGGTCTTCCCCCCTACTGCTTTACTGCTCTACTGTACTGTGGTACTACTTTGTGCTATACCACCTTGCTGTCATGTCATCTTGCTGAATCATTTTGCTGCACTTTGATGAATGTTGTAATTCAGGGGTGGCCAACGGTAGCTCTCCAGATGTTTTTTGCCTACAAGTCCCATCAGCCCCAGCCAGCATGAACAATGGCTGGGGCTGATGGGAGTTGTAGGCAAAAAAACATCTGGAGAGCTACCGTTGGCTACCCCTGTTATAATTGGTCTTATTATGATTTTATTGTGATTTTATTTCTATTTGATGTACTCCGCTCTGAGCCCCCAATGGGGGAATGGGCGGAATATAAATGAACAAATAATGATAATAATAATAATATTCTGGCACACATACACCCCCGGCCCGCCACCCTAGGCAAATGCCTGGGTCCAGGGTTTTTTTGTAGAAAAAGCCCAGCAGCGACTCAGTAGCATATTAGTCCATATCCCCTAATATTAGCATATTAGGTCACACACTCATTAGCATATTAGGCCACACCATTTGGGATAATCAAGTGCAAACTGAACCATAACAGTAACTTTTCCAGGCCCTGCAGCAATTCTGGTTGGCCAGCCAGGCCCCAGGAAGACTGCGGCACAGTACATCTGGGCCGTGTGATCCCTGCCTGGCTCTGGGGAGGCTGCTGAACAGTGCAGCTGGGCCCCACAATCCTCGCTGGTCAGCCAGGCCCCAGAGAGGCTGCCACATGGCTTGAAATGAAAAATGTGGCTCAAGTCTATGAAAATTTATGCGGGAACAGGATTTTGCAAATCTGAGGTGGTACTACCATTTATTTTTGCTGAAACAAACTTAACACACGGAACAACGTTTGAGTCTAGTGGGACCATTAAGACCAACAACGTTTTATTCAAGGTATAAGCTTTTGTGTGCAGGCACCCTTCTTCAGATCTGAGGAACTGTGCATGCATGTGAAAGCTCAGACCTTGAATAAAACTTTATTGGTCTTCAAGGTTCCACTGGACTCAAGCATTGTTCTGCTGCTTCAGTCTAACACAGCTACCCTCCTGAATCAAATAAACACACAGTTACCCCCTGCAGAGATTCCTGTCTAGCTCCCTATTGTATCAGTTTATCTTGTAGCATCTGTGTTAATCTTTTTGCCTGTCTAACAGGAATGGCCACAATTGACTCTGATTATCCTTTTAATTGCATATGGATTCCAACCTGTGCAACCTCCCCACACACCTTTCTGTTGTGAAGATTTAAAAAATAAAAATAAAGTAAGGGATGTACCTTTTGGTGCATCTGATGAACTACATTCTTGTATTGGGTTAGGATTGCCTGGTTCCCCTTGACAGGAGGATTCAGGTTGGGAAACACCTGGAGATTTGAGGATGGACCTCAGTGAGGAACAATGCCATAGAGTCCCCCCTCCAAAGCTTCCATTTTCTCCACTGGAACTGATCTCTTTAGTTGGAGATGAGCTGTCATTCCAGAGGATCCCCTGGTCCCATCTGGAGTCTGGCCTCCCTTTATTGTTGCCTTCCTCTTTTCTTGTTGCCTTCAAGTTTTCCTAGCGTGTGTGAGTCACTGGAACACTGCATTTAGATTGGATTCTATTTCTGTCACCTTTTGCTTCTCAGCTACCTCTAGCAGGAATGGCCTAACTTGCTTAACATAAGAGCCACTTAGAATAAACATCAGATGTCTGAGAGCCGCAAGACATGAACATCAGATGTTTGAGAGCCGCAAGACATGAATATCAGGTTTGAGAGCTGTAAGAGGAAGGAAGGGAGGGCAATAAGTGGAGGAAGGAGGTGGAAAGAAAGCAACTTTAAGTGCATTCTCCAAGCTGCTGGCTGGCTTAGCTTGGCAAAGTAATTTAAAGAGACTAATGTTTTCTCCAAGGCAGCAGGTGGGGGGAGCCACACAATATGAGTGAAAGAGCCACATGTAGCTCCCAAGTGGGCAACCCCTGGGATAGATGGATGAATTTTTTTTGGAGTTATGCAACTAGTAGGTGGTAACCTTTTTTCAAGGATACCACCAGGAATTTGACTAGAGAGCAAGTGTCCAGAGCAGGGGTGGCCAAACTTGCTCAAATTAAGAGCCACATAGAATAAATGTCAGACGTTTTGAGAGCGACAAGACATGAACATCAGATGTTTGAGAGCAAAGACCAGGAAGGAAATTAGATGGGGAGAGAGAGGTAGAAAGAAAGCAACTTTAAATGCCATCTCCAAGCCGGCCAACTGGTGGGAGCCTTCAAGAGCCACACAATATGTGTGAAAGAGCCACAATTTGGCCACCCCGGGTCCAGAGCAATAACATTTTATTTAACAGCAATGTTTTATTCAAGGTGTGAGCTTCCGCATGTAGTCAGGCTTCCTCAGACACAAGAAAGCGTCCACCTTGGATGAAACTTGGGTTTTCAAGTTGCTACTGTGCACAAAGTGTGTTCCGTTGCTTCAGCCCAACATGGCTGCACTGCCCACCTGCATGCGTGTACATATATTTAAGAAACAGTAGCAGCCACGTACAATTAGATGACACGACACAGAAATACGCCTTTTCCAGCAACATTCCCAAAAGGCGGCTTACGCTCTTACGCTAGGTTTAACAGCTAAGCGCATGCGCCTTTAGCAGCCAGCCTAGACCTCCCTCTCCGGCTTCCCGATTGGCCGCCTCCCCTCCCCCGCCTCTCGTGCTCTCGCGCATGCGCCTCCTTTGTGACGCCGTGGTACTTTTCCAGACGGTTGTGTACAGGCGCCATTTTGCGGCAGCGCAGGTTCGCCTCTCGTCGGTTCGTCCGCAAAGACCGGGTCGCAGGGAGGAGAGCCGTCCCGTGAAGCGGGATTCCATTCGAGCCGTAAGTCCCGGGGCCGAGAGGAAGAGAAAAGGGCTGCATTGATGGCGACCTCGGTAGGGACAGAGCCGGGAGCGCGCCTCGCTCAGGCTGGGCGAAAAGCTGAGGGGAGGCGACCTCCCCCTCAGGATTTATAGTTTATTAGGATACGCAATTTATTCGTGCTTGCTTTGGAGGAAGGGGAGAAGATTTTAAAAACAGTTGAGAAGGTTCCCCTCCTTCTTCCCTGCCCCCCCCGTCCGCCATCTTCTCGCTGTTTCTAGAAGGCGCTAAAATGGCCGCCGCGGGGGCGGAGCCTGCCCCCCCCTCCTGCGGCTCTTCTTCGCAGCCTCTTTTCTTCTACTGGGCTAGCCGTGGATCACGCCTGATAGTAATTACTCGATAGTAATTTTTGGAATACTCTGTAATGGGGTTGCATACAAATTATTTAGGCAGTTAAGAATCCTTAGCAATGTCTTACTTAATCGTTCAATGACAATATGGGTTCAACTAGATTGATCGTATTTTGATGCAGGGATTATTGCCTTAACTTTAGTCTTGCTTTCATCTTGATCTCTCTCCTTGGTTAGAAAATGGTCTACATATCTAGACGCATCTGTGTAACTTAAAATTCTTACTAGATGTTTTGTTGTATGTATGTATTTATGCTTGTTTATAACCTGGTTTAATAAGATTAATTGTATATGAGTATTGATATTAACTTGTATATTTTCAAAATTCAGTCAAATATATAAATGAGAACCTCCGTGCCCAGCGGCTGGCTCGCTGAGGGGGAATGCTTGGGTGGTATCAGACGGAGGGGGGAGCCGTTGGGACTGGGGAGGGGGGGCTGTCCACCATTTTCTCCCTCTCGCATTCCATCCCCCCCCCCGTGTTTTTTTTGTGGGGGGGAGAAAGCGAGACTTTGGATCCCTACTTTGAATATCCCTGCTTCTCCGTCCTTCTGGGGGTGGGGAGGGAGGAAGGGTTAAACTTTTTTTGGTAATTAACATTTTATTGGCGTTTTCCAATACAAAAAAACAAGATTGCAAAGGAACAAGGATGTAAATAACGTGGTAAATAACACTGCAGTGCAGTAAATAATATTGGCAATAGCGAAGTATTAGAACAAAATAGGAGTCAAGTTTCACCTTTAAGACCAACTTAGTTTTATTCAGAACGTAAGCTTTTGTGTGCTTAGAGAGCACATGAAAGCTTACGTTCTGAATAAAACTAAGTTGGTCTTAAAGGTGAAACTTGACTCCTATTTTGTTACAAAACTTGACTCCTATTTTGTTCTGCTGCTTCAGACCAACATGGCTGACTACTTGGCTCTTAATAGCGAACTATGTATAAACAAGCTGCAGACAGTATTGGACAAGAACATAACAGCCGCATTATGTATAAAAAAATGAAAGACGGGAAACATACCAAGTAGATTAACATCGAGTTATGTAAGATTAATATCATTACAGTAGTGCCTTGGCTCCTTTCCGTAATCATTTATATGTTTTTGTTTTTACTGCATTTGTATCTCGCCCTCCCCAATGGACTCAGGGCGGCTGACAACAGTTAAAACAACATAAGTGGTAAAAAAAAATGGCAACGAAAATCCTTTAAAAACGTTTTCATCAAATTTAGAAATGTTCCATTCAGTTTCATCCCCTAGAATCCCAGATGGCTTGGTTGAGCACTCCGTAGGATGGGCTCAAGGAGGCTGATAACAGTTAAAGCAACATAAGTGGTAAAAAAGAAAATCGCAATGAAAATCATTTAAACATGCAATTTAAAAGCATGCTACTCAATTTCATTTTTGTTCCCTAGAATCCGAGATTCTTAGTTCTTATTGAGCGCTACATAGGATGGTGTTGCTGGGCTGTTGTTTAGCGCTCTACATTTATATTGGGATGGGGTACAGCTACCAATGCTGTGGGATGGTGGAATAGTGGTTGCCTCCGTGTTAGTCGTTAAATGCCAACCTAACATTTTGAGGTGGGGGTAGGCTTTGGAAATGCGTGGGCAGGTAGGGAGAACCAAAGAAAGTGCTCTTCCTAGGCAACGATTGGTTTAAAAAAAAGCAGTGGAGAAAAAAGAGAGATGCATTAAAAAAGGAAAAGGGTCAAATAACAGCGCCATTTTATAACACTCTCATTCTACCCAGATGCCTACAGAAGGCAGCGCCATTTTACGATATTTTTATTCTATTCAATTGCTTTAAAAAAAGGAAAGAATCGAAGGCGGTGCCATTGTACAATATTTTTATTCCTGTTAAAAGCATTTGGGTTGGCGGATGGTAATGAAATCTGTAAGGATAGTGGAAAGGGATGGGAAGTGCTAAAAAGCCTACAGGAGATGTTTAGAGAAGGTGACAGTAAAGCAGAAGGGGCATAGAACAGGCTGGCAACATGAAAATAAATACAGGAGAATGTAGGCAGCGTGAGGTAAAGGGGCAGCTGTTGGTAAAATTGCTGGACTTACATACAACTAGTAGGCAGTAACCTTTTCCCAAGGATGAATCTGGAATTTGAAGGTGATCCTCTTAACAAGAGCTATATAAATAAAATTATTTTTTACCATATTTACTTACATGGAAATGTAAGATGATCCCTCACATTTTTCCTGATTGCATGCCGTGGGAGGGGGGGTGGATCTGATCTTTGTGTAAATACAGTGCCTTTGTTTTCTAATGTGTTTTAACCTCTGAAAGACACGTGAGAAATTGCATAAACAGGCTCTGGAACTTGAACACACTCATAGGGGCTGATTCATTTTGTTTCCTGTGATTCATTTTGTTTCCGTTGGTAACTTATTGTGCGGCATAGGTATTTACCAGCATTTCTCTATTTAGGCTCCAGAGAGAGTAGTCTGAGCATCCATTGTAGTTAAAACTGTTAGATGAGAAATATTCCTGTTTGTCATGTAAAGGCAAAGGTGACCTTGGCCAGTTTGGTGTAGTGGTTAAGTGTGTATACTTTTACCTGGGAGAACCGGTTTGATTCTCCACTCCTCCACTTACAGCTGCTGGAATAGCCTTGGGTCAGCCATAGCAGTCCTTGAAAGGGCAGCTTCTGTGAGAGCTCTCTCAGCCCCACCTACCTCTCAAGGTGTTTTGTTGTGAGGGAAGAAGATAAAGGAGATTGTAAGATGCTCTGGGATTCTGATTCAGAGAGAAGGGTGGGGTATAAATCTGTGGTCATCTTATCTTGTAGGAAGGCAAAGCAAAAATGCATTTTAAATACATGCAAATCTGATTTTGGTGGAGGAGGTTGATGATACAAGTTCTTTTAGAGCATGTGACTTTTCTCCTTGTGTGACCTGATACAGTTAGCCGCTCTGTACATTTTTGAAAGCTTTGTCTTGGGAACTTCTGATGGTAGCACATTGTTACATTAGTTGGTAGCCACCAGCATATCCTTAAAATATAATAGTCCTGCGGGTCAGAGATTCCCATCATTGTGTTAGGTGTAGATAGTTTAGAAATTTTGTAGCCGATGGTGCCATCACAAAATGGCTGCCATGGGGTGGGGTCAGTTGCAAAATGGCTGCCATGAAGGTGTTTAGAGGTTCCACATCCTAATTTGATTTAGTTATTGTCTGCCTCATTGAACTAAAAGGTAAATTACAACATGAGAAGACAACGCAATAAAAACAGTATTATACAGACTAAAGACAGTGCAACCCCCCCCCATCCTAGATTACAGTATATTTGAAAAGTACAGTATTAAACCAGCATAATTCATACTATTAAAATGTAGGGCTTTTTAAAGAAAAATTGTGATGCTTGGGAGCTGTACCTATCATCTGCAGCCATTTCCACCATTTTCTCTTAACAGTTGTTGAGGTGGTCCTTAGTTAATATTGCATAAAGATTAATTACTGCTCAGCTAAAATTAATTGTGGTGGGTAGCCCTAGTTGCCAGCTGTATGTCTTTGATACAGGAACCCGATAAAGTCAGTACTATGCAGCCTACGACTACCGGGGCTCCTGTTGTGCTGGGAGACCTGCAGTCAGCCCTGAGCGTCAACCACTGCTTGGTAGACATGAGTGTGGAGGGGAAGTATTAACGTGCTGCTGTGCCACAGTAGTCTGGGGCTCCCTCAGGCTCTTATGGGGCTGCCGTAGAAGTCCAGAAAATTCCGGTTTTTATGTGCGATTGGTCTCCCCTTGGTATGTCTCTGCCATTAGGTTGCAAGCACTGTGCTTGCGTATGATGCATTTTTATTAGTATATTATGATTATGAAGAAATTTTAGGTGTTGTAAGGGCTAGGAGATTGAGTTGAATGTTTCTAACTGGTACTCGGGGAGAAGAGTATATTCTAAGCTATGGCAGTGGACCAACTTCATGGAAGGTGACTTGGGTTCACCTGCCCCTGTTACCTTTACCATCCCTTAGAGCTGGCTGGAAAGTAATGAAGAAATATAGAGTGACAAGTAGATAAGAGATGTGGCAAAAGAGGGGGAGTGGCTTGAAAAGGGATAAGGAAAGGTCCCCTGTGCAAGCACCAGTTGTTTTCGACTGGGGTGACGTTACTTTCACAGCAGACTTTTTTGCTGGTTTGCCATTGCCTTCCCCAGCAAGCTGGGTACTCATTTTACCGACTTTGGAAGAATGGAAGGCTGAGTCAACCTTGAGCTGGCTACCTGAAAACCCAGCTTCCACCGGGGATCGAACTCAGGTCTTGAAGAGTTTAGGACTGCAGTGCTGCAGCTTTAACACTGCTCCACGGGGCTCTGTTCATACATATGTATAAACATATGAAATACAAGGACTGTATTTGGTGTTGAAAGCCAGTGGGTGCCATGGCACCTTATTGAGGGTTGCTGCTATTGTCTTATATGGGACTTAAAAAGCATTGTAAAGGGAGGCAGAACATTTTAAAATTTGTTAATTATTTTGGTAGAGAAAACACCATACAAGGGTGTTTTCCATTGGAACAATAGATTTCTTAAGGGAAAACATGGGGTGGGGGAATAATCCTACTTCTTAAATTTTGCATGGGTTGTCTAATCCAGCCTTTCACATCTTGAGTTTTAAGAAAAGATGGGCAATATGAACATTGCAGTGAAAGCTGATAGTTTTGTTAGCACTAAAATCACTGGCAGTAAAGCAGTTCCTCCATTTGTCCACAAAGATGATGCAGGCTATTGAAGATTTCAGTTTGCAATTCAGATTTGTACATTGCATTGTGACTGAACTGTTCCTAGTTTAAAAAAAAAAAGTATGTACTGTTATTTTCAGCAAATTTGGCTCTTTTACAATTTTGGGGGGTATAATTTCACATATACTGGGAGTTCCTAATAGTTCTTCAATAACACAACTGATCTATGCTGTAACAGCTGCTGCTGGCCTTTTAAGGTACCTGAGTAATTGGAACCCATTTCTTTCAGATGCGGTATTCCAAACAGACTAACTATCCTGACTGGGATGACAAGGAGTGTTGGGATCACAAAAAAGTCAGCAAGCACCATCACAAGAAAAGATCATCGAACAGCAGCGCACATGAGAGCAAGCGCTGCAAATATAATCACGATGAAACTTATGACAGGTGAGTAACCCTTTTCCTTGGTTAAGAATGGCTGTGTACTACATACAATCAGTCTCTGTTTCTTTATCTTGGGGGGGGGAAATATAACTTTGATGGATGAATTTCTAATTCAGCAGTTAGTATCAACAGTTGTGCTCCTCTCCTCCCCCTCCAGTCTCTATTCCGATGCCTATGCCTTCCAAGAAAATGAAAGACGTCATCACGAGCGGCGCTATGTAGAAGAATACAAGAACAGCTACAGCCAGCTGTCTGAAACAAGACATCAGTGCAGAGACCAGGAGAATGGCTATCACAACCACAGTAGCAAGTCATCTGGCCATAGCGTCCAAAGCAGTCACAAAAGAAAACACAGAACTCAACATGACAAATCCGAACAACAGTCACACACGGTATGAAAGAATCACAGTTCATTGAATGTTATTATATTAACCTCATCTCAACAACTACCCAAAGGTGAAGGGAGTTGGGGATGTGTTGCAGCTATGAATTGGCCAACTCTTCCTGTTAAATCTTGTTTTGTTTTTTTGCAATGAGGACATTGTTTAGACAAATATTTTCTAGCATCATTAGTGCTGCTTGTTTTTGAGACAGTATTCTGCTGGTCTTTTTAAACAAATTGCACATTTGGAAGTGTATATCAGATCTCACATTAAGAATAACTTCCTGTTAGTCAAATTCTGTGAAATTGAGGACTACAAATTACATTTTTTAAAAAAAATTGAGTCTTTTTGAACCATGTAAAGCTATAGTGGAATAAGTGTCTCTTAAACAAATACTCCCAAGAATCGGATGTTGTATTCTGTTCACTAGACAAGTATCCCTGTTGACCTAAAAAGACAGTTATAGCAGTCCAGCAAAGGGTGATCATGCATGAAAGCTGGATTCTGTGCAGAGATCTTCCCAATCCTGCAGTTGGGTTGATTTTCTGGGGGTGGGGATTGCATGCTCAATGTTGTCAGCACTATTGGATCACTGCTTAGACAAAACAGGAGGGGAGGAGAATAGTTACAAAAACTCTAGTCCATTCACAACTTCCTACAGTCTAGCTGGCAATTGCCATGGGCAGAACTGATAGTGCTGATTATCTTTGGAGTAGGGGAAAAGGCTCTCCAAAAGTAAATGTCTGCAGTGTTCTTGCATTTGGGTGATGTAATGTAATGCAAGGCATATCTTCAACTGATGGTTGTATGCAATAAAGGAGGGAGCTTTCATGACTCACATAGGACTTAGTATTTAATTACATGTATGGTTGAAGATGGCATTTCCCCCACTTACCATTAAGGTTATGTAATAGGTTAGTAAATTTTATTGTTTGTAATGTAACAGCCTTAGCCTGATAAAAGATCTTATATACAAATTTTAAATAATTCTTTTATAGCAAACCATAATTTAAAAAAAAAAAAAAGCATTTGTGTTGTGTGTTGTAACCTTGCCAGTTGAAGAACATTATCTGAAAATCTGTTCCTTGCCATGTTTTTTTCCCGTAACCTAAACTATGTGCCCTGTGAAATTCTGGGGAATTTGAAATTGTTCCTGCCAACCGTTTGTGGCCTGGCGCGTATCTGAATGCCTGAATATCTCCCTGCTGAATGAATTTCGTATTCTGCCCTGAATTCACTCGGGTTTATTGATTGGCTGGATGATCTTGGTGCCGCGCACTTGCCGTTACCAGAGGAGTCATCGAAGGAAAAGATCGAGGAGTGTAGAGGATGATGAGGAGGGTCACCTGATCTGTCAGAGTGGAGACGTACTAAGTGCAAGATGTATAGAATATTTTTCAAAACTTATTCACTTTGCAGATAGAATAATTACTTTTAGTTAACTTTGGGACACTTTGGAAGTCCTTTTCTTTCTTTTGGTGTTTGTTATGTTGTTTGGTTTTTTTTCCTGGGGGGGACATTGTTTTAATACTAGATTAAATTTTTAAAATCAAATTCCTACACAGTAAACAAAGCTAGTCTAGACTGAGATAGCCATAACTTGTCTTGAAGCGTTGTCCAATTAAATGTTTTAAAGATAACCTAGTTTTTACATGGCGGCACAGCCTAGAACATAATATGGTGTATTGAGTAATGAAATTACATCATTTCCTTTGTAACTAATTTCCCCTCCCTGCTTTTAGATGAAATTATCACAACTCTGGGTGAAGGTGCTTTTGGAAAAGTTGTGGAGTGCATAGATCATAAAATGTAAGTTAAAAAATAATTGTTAAATAAAAAATGTTAATTTTTATAAATACTTGCAGTGGTCTGTGCATTTTGAATTATTTATGCTTTGTTTCTGCTTTTAAACTATTATGATTAAAACTCTTCCTCTGATTCGTGTGGGATATCATGTCTCTCATGCCATCCTAACCAGCCTTCCCTGATGCCACCAACACCTCCTTCGTGAACTTTCTGACATTCCCTGGCTTATACCCAACTTGAAACAAGCCTTGGCTTACATGTGCACATTTACCCAGATGAATGGCCTGTGCTTTGCTTCCTCCTTCCATTTCCTCCTCCTGATGCTCCCCTTGTGTCAAAATTTAGATAATATATGACAGAAAAGAGCGGCCCTTTTATAAAGTATATATATGTGTGTGTGTGTGTGTTGTAGTAGAATACATACACTACGAGTTTCTTTTCCCCTTCCAAGAGAGCTGTGTTGAAGCAGTCATTTACTTAGATTTAAACCCTAGACCAGGGGTTCTGGGCAGATTATTTTGAAGGAGATGTATTCAAAAGCAAATGTACTTTCAGCATGAGAGCTTTTTTTTTTTAAATGTTAGTTTTTATATGTTGTAAGCCGCCCTGAGCCACCTGGTGGGAAGGGCGGGATATAAATTACAAATAAATAAAAATAAATAAATAAAGTAAACCCCCCCCCCAGCTTGCTTCCAAGTTTTAAAATTGAGTCTTTGTGTGTGTGTTTAAGATTGGTGACTCAATTTAAGTCCAACAAAAAATAAGCTGCCATTTTGTTCCAATAAGAGTAAAAAGAAGTTAGCATCTTAATGAGGTGTTGTCTTTCTCTCTTTTTTAGGGGAAATAGACATGTAGCAGTTAAAATAGTAAAAAATGTTGATAGATATTCTGAAGCCGCTCGATCAGAAATTCAAGTGTTGGAGCATTTGAAAGCATCAGATCCTTACAGTAAATAGTAAGTATGCCATAATGAAAGTTAAAATGGTCTTGTTTGTAATGTGGCAACCTTTAATAGGAAGCATTAAGTACAGGATCTTGTGCTTGCTGTTTACATCCAGAGACCTGTTTTTTGTAACATCTTTTGAATGGTCTTAAATTACAGCCGTTGTGTCCAGATGTTGGAATGGTTTGAACATCATGGCCATGTCTGCATTGTTTTTGAATTGCTGGGCCTCAGCACTTACGACTTCATTAAAGAGAACAGCTTTCTGCCCTTCAGTATGGACCACATTAGACGGATGGCGTACCAGATTTGCAGATCTGTAAACTGTAAGTTTCTCTGCTTTCCTAGGCAGTTTTTATTTTAAAAAGAGGATAACCAGTAGAAATGTGTGTATCTCCCCCCATTACATTTGCATGTTCTGATATAAAAAGCTTCCATAAGCAAATGTTGGGCTTCCAGCAGTTACTTAGGCTTTTACTTTGGACCTCTAGTTGATAATTGGTTTAAAACAACTTGTTGACTTTTCTTTGCAGTTTTGCATTCCAATAAACTAACTCATACGGATTTGAAACCTGAAAACATACTGTTTGTGAAGTCAGACTATACAGAGCACTATAATCATAAACTGGTAAGTCTAGGCTCTTATATTTACAGTAGCTTTCTGTGTCAATTTTGTTCGTTATAGCTCAGGTACTTAGGAATGTGTTGTTTGTTTCAGAAACGGGATGAACGCATGCTGAAAAATCCAGACATCAAAGTTGTGGATTTTGGAAGCGCAACTTACGATGATGAACATCATAGCACTCTTGTGTCTACAAGGCATTACAGAGCTCCTGAAGTAATTTTGGGTGAGTTGTAAAGCCTTCCCCTTTGTCAAGCAAGTGGTTGTATTTGGTACAGTGTGTCCTTTTTAAAGAAAGCTTCTAACTGCCTGTGTTAAGCTTCGCATATTGAAACATCATTGGAGTTCACATGTTCTGTGCATGCATGTTAGAAGTTGCGTTGATGGCTAATTTTGTGATGAGGTATTCAGTTGTCAAACACATGGTAATAGGAAACAGTTCTAGTTCAAATGGTAGTGCCTTAGCTTGAGATATAAAATTCTATTTCTTAAAAAAGTAATATTAAATTCTTTCTCCCATAGCTTTGGGATGGTCCCAGCCCTGTGACGTATGGAGTATTGGTTGCATTCTCATTGAATATTACCTTGGGTTCACGATATTTCCGGTATGTAACTGTAAAAACATTGATTATAGAAAAGATGATGACTTCTCTTTGAGGAAGGTGTGATTGGGACTTTTGATGACTTAATAACTTTTATTTATTTATATCCTGCCCTCCCCGCCGAGGCAGGCTTGGCGGCTCACAGACATGGCATGTGCCATGATTATGATAAATATATTATACAATAAAATACATTCAAATAAATTAATTAAAACCACAACAGTTAAAGGTGCTATAGTACGACACAGTATATATCAGATGGCTAGGTGTCACTTCAGGATTCCATCTTGTAGGCCATTTGAAAAAGGACAGTTTTACAGGCCCTGCGGAACCAATTATAGTCCCGCAGGGCTCGAACCTCTGCTGGTAGTTGATTCCACCAATGGGGAGCCATTATTGAGAAGGCCTGCTCTCGTGTTGCTGTCAGTTTGGCCTCCCTTGGTCCAGGGATTTTTAGAAGATTTTGGGAGCTAGATCTCGGTGCTCTCTGGGAGAGATTTTGGGAGCTAGATCTCAGTGCTCTTAGTACAGTGAAGTTTCTAGAAGTAACAATTTGCTGTTGTTACTTCTAGAAACTTAACTGTATTAAGTGATCTTGAATAAAAAAATTTGGTTTCTCGTTAGCATGATTTCATGCCTTACTCTTCCCCCCCTTCGCGATTCATAATTGATGTGATCTGTTTTATATGATGTTGCATTATTTGCTTTCCATTGGAATTGTAATGGGGAAAAAATCCAGCTAGATGTTGCTTCAAGTTAAGGTTACTTGATCAAGAAATTCATTCCACCCTTCGTTACGTATATGTAAGGCACTCAGCTGCACTGCCGCATGAGGCTCTTGACCTCCTCTCTGCTCATGTTGTATTTAAAGCTGAGGCCCCAAAAAGAGAGGCTGCGTTAGAGGGAGAAGCTTACTGTATCTAAAGAATTTGTGCCTTGTTTTGTTTTCCAGACACATGACAGTAAAGAGCATCTGGCAATGATGCAGAAGATCCTGGGGCCACTACCAGTTCACATGATTCAGAAAACAAGGTAAACACAAATGCTTTTGGGGTCTCATCCCCACCCCCCAACAGCACCTCAGCAATGAATATCCTCTGTATTCGATTCTTAGGACGATTGCTTTATGCTGGCCCTTCTCGATTACAATTGCTTAAGGCTGCTGCCTCTTCACTATAAGTATCTTCATTGTAGAAATGCTGGTCTGATAATTTCACCTAAGAACTTTAGGTGGAGCCAGCAATCCAGTAGCTGATTCTGATTGGTGGGAGCAGTTGTGCATTTCAAGTGTCCGCATGTACTCTACCCTCAGTGTGTACATATGAAGCTGCCTTATACTGAATCAGACCTTTGGTCCATCAAAGTCAGTATTGTCTTCTCAGACTGGCAGCGGCTCTCCAGGGTCTCAAGCTGAGGTTTTTCACACCTATTTGCCTGGACCCTTTTTTGGAGATGCCGGGGATTGAACCTGGGACCTTCTGCTTCCCAAGCAGATGCTCTACCACTGAGCCACTGTCTCTCCCCACATTCTGTATGCTCAGTGACTGCCTGCCACCAGAGCAAAAACACACGCACACCTCCTTATTGCTCCCTAATAGTTCTGATGGTGGCTTCTAGTGGAAGCAGACTTTGGTTGTTTTTCAGAGGTTTGATAATCTTAATGGGTTGATAGACTAGAGTAGACATCACATGGGCTGTGCCAGTTAACTGAAACAAGTTTTTTTGTATTCTAGTAAACTGACTGGCACCATTCTAATTACTGTGGCAGAGAAAATGATTCACTCTCAAGGCAAAAATTACAGGTTGCACACTTGTGAGACACAGGTGTGCGCACCCATGGTGAATCTTAGCAGGGTACATGCCACATGCCTTGGTTCAAACTCTAGTTGGAGTTCCCTTTCCCCCACACCATTTAAGCTACAACAGGGCATGCATATGACATGATGAAGCATGTCTCTTCAGATCCCAGTGTCAGCAAGAACATAGGGCATGGGGGAAGAATGATTTCTTAGGAATAAATTCTGTTTCTGGGCACCCTGATTCCTTGTCATTCCTCTTAATTTTTAAAATGATTTTTAATCATCTAATTGGAATATGAGAGCAATTTCGCACTAGACCTTTAATCCTGCTTTAGCCCTGTCCCCAAATTGGCATTCTGCACTAGAATCATAGAACCAGATAAACCAACTCTATGATTTTAGTGTAGAATGTCATCTTGGGGACAGATAAACCAGGATTAAAGGTCTAGTGTGAAATTGGTCTGAGACTATTGTTTAGCAAGCTCTTAAATGTTTCTCTGTGATGAAGTTGAAAGATATGCCCTTTTTGTCCATTGTTGTGCGGGACTTCCTTTAATTGTGTTCAGGAGAATATGGGACTGATCAGGGCATCTTGATTGTACTGTTTCCTGCTTAGCCAGAGGCAAAGTAAATTCCACTCTTCGGCTTAGCAGGTTGCTGGAAAATGTGCTTGTATGACAACCTCTGGCTGCAGTTACGCGATTCATAAATGTCCATGCGTTGTTGGATTCTGCAAAATAGTCACTGTGGTGACTGGTTCTGTTCCCTGCCCTTGCTCTGCTGCATGTGAGGGACAGAGAGATCCAAAAACACCAAACACTTAATATAAAGTGCAAAAATTGTATCTATTATGAGTGCATAAGCATCCAAAACATACATGAGTATTAGTCCAATAAGCAAAGTCCTGTGCGGAAACATTTCATAGGGTGACTCCAAAGCAATTCATCAATCTTCTTAGAGTAAAATACTTTAAAGTAATCCAGAAGCGAATACTGAAAATGGGCGTGTAGGACAACTTGTCAGGATGACTTTATGAGTTGGCTTATGAAGAAGCTGCAGCGCAGCAGAATGTGTAGCAAGCCAGTGAACATGAAGATGAATTTCCCTTTGGAAGCCGACACCAGTGGGAGGACTCTGCGCTTCTGGATTACTTTGAAGTATTTTACTCTTTGCTTTGGAGTCACCCTATGAAATGGAATGTTTCTGCATGGGACTTTGCTTATTGGACTAATATATTTTTAATACTCATGTATGCTTTGGATGCTTATGCACTTTCATAATAGATACAATTTTTGCATTTTGTATTAAGTGTTTGGTATTTTTTGCACAGTTGTTTTTGGATATCTCACGGATATTGTGTCGCCATTGTTTCTACTTATTACCTGTGAGGGACAGGTTGGAGCTTGTGGATAATGCATATATGGCTGTACTTTTCCCTTGTGCTGATGGTGTAAGGCAGCGTGCAAGCTGGATTAGTATTTCAGGATGGGAATGCAGTGGTTACAGCATAATTTGTACATTGTGTATGTAGCAAAGCTCTTGCAGGTACACTTTTAAAATATGTGAGTAGCTGGACACTGTCCAGCGCACTGCTTAGAAGCATACAATATGAGCGGCTTCATACTGAGTTCTAATTTTGCCCACCACCAGGAAACGCAAGTACTTCCATCATGACAAGTTGGACTGGGATGAGCACAGTTCTGCTGGAAGATACGTTTCAAGGCGCTGTAAACCACTGAAGGTAAGACAGTTAATGCTCATGTGGTAGTTTTCGAGTGTCCTCCCACCTTGCTTGTCCAACAGCTAATGAGGATGTTTGTTTTTCTCGTTTTAGGAATTCATGCACTGCCACGATTCTGACCATGAAAACCTATTTGATCTGATACAAAGAATGTTGAAGTATGATCCAGCTGAACGAATTACCCTTCCGGAAGCCTTGAAGCATCCTTTCTTTTCCTTGTTAAAGGAGATTCAACGCAGCGATAGTTCTGTATAAGTTGTTAAAAGACTGCGTCAGTCAAAGCAAATTTGATTTAAATATTTTGTATATTAGAGCTGTAAATCTGTTTTGTATTGTATTGTTGAACTGAGGTATTGAAATAAAAAAAAGTTTTAACACAGTTGTCTTCTAATGCTCATCATACATTTAGATCAGGGGTCCCCAACTCCCAATCCATGGCCCAGTACTGGTCTGTGGCCTGTTAGCAATGGGCCTGTGAGTTGTATAATTATTTCATTATATATTTAAGTGTAGCAGTAGTAGTAATAATGACATTGGATTTATATCCTGCCCTCTACTCTAAATCTCAGAGCAGCTCACAATCTCCTTTACCTTCCTCTCCCACAACAGACACCCTGAGGTGGGTGGGGTTGAGAGGACTCACAGCAGCTGCCCTTTTAAGGACAACTCTGAGAGAGCTATGCTTGACCCAAGATTGTTCCAACAACTGCAGGTGGAGGACTGGGGAATTGGATAAGAGCCTGCACACTTATCTACCACACCAAACTAATAGAAATAAAGCGCACAGTTGTATCATCCAGAAACTATCCCCCATCCTGGTCTGTGGCAAAATTGTCTTCCACAAAACTGGTCCCTAGTGCCAGAAAGGTTGGGGGCCACTGTTTTAGATGATCTTGTTTGAGTTGAGTAATATAGAAAAGCGATGCTACCCTTCACTTCCCTTTATATGTAATTGCGGACAGTGTATTATATGAATAACTTAGCTGTAGATTGGAGCTATGGACAGACAAGACAGATGTTCCATGAACTTGAGAAAAGCCCCGGGTTTGCAGGAAAAACGGGGAGGTTAAAACACTCAACTGATAGCACCAGCAGCTGTAGCTTTATGAAACATTAAGCAGCCCCAACATCTTTAGTTTTATCAATAAAAGGCTGGGAGAGATGGTGCAAGGCCCTTTTCAGGTCTAGTTTGGCCTTTGAAGGAGGATCTGCAAGTGGGGCTTATTACCACCTGACTTCTATAATTCAGGCCTGGCTGCTTGCTGCTCTTCAACAGTAGCCACCCCACAGAAGCAAATGTGTAGTTGCAGAATAGTTGAAACTCCTAATTCCTCTTCGGGGCTGTTCACCTACTTTTGGTCTAACCAAGAACAGAGCCAATGCATGTCCATGTCTCATTTTTTTTTGCAGTGCAATGAACAGCTTCTGTCTATAGTTTTATCTCTTCCTGCCTCCCGCTCCTCTTCAGGTTAGTTCCATAAAATAGTTGATGGATTGGTGGTTTCCCCATCGTAAAAGGAGGAATGTACGAAGCTGGCAAGGACGAAGAGGAAAGAACAGGACAGAGGCAGCCATTAGGGGTGACTTCTGATTCAGACCCACTTTTGCATCTGGCCCTCACAGGCTGGGAAACAGCTGTAAGGCTCTCATCCTTTGCCCTTTTAACTTAACTGGCCACAAGGTTGGCTTTGAGATTTTAGGAAGCTGGTCATGCCCAAGCTTACCCTAAAAGGCAAGAAGCTGAATCCTGGTACATGTTGGTTCAGGCTGTGCACATGAGTGGTGCCTTACAAACACAGGAAATCCCAGTCAGCAGTTGCACCAGGGCCCCATTGTCCACTTTAAGATTAAAAAGACAATCTATGCAAGCACCAGTCGCTTGTGACTCTGATGATGTCACTTTCACATTTTCATGGCAGACTTTTTACAGGGTAGTTTGCCATTGTTTTCTTCAGTCATTTACACTTTCCCCCCAGCAAGCTGGGTACCGACCTATGATGAATGGAAGGCTGAGTCAACCATGAGTGGGCTACCTGAACCCAGCTTCTGCTGGGATTGAACTCAGGCCGTGAGTAGATCTTGAACTGCAGTAGTGCAGTTTACCACTCTGCCACAGGGCTCTTAAGATTACAGCAGGCTATATTCCTTTTAGGATGTGAACTGCTCAGCTCAGGAGGGGAGATTAGAGGGAACATGGGTTGAAGGTTGCTCAATCTATGCAGTAGAAGTTCAGTGTAAAGCTGAATGCTTTTACTTTTTAGGAGTGAAGTCTTAAAAGGTTCTGTGAAGCACTTGTCATTCCCACTAGTGCTAAAATGAAGGGAGGAGAGGTATTTTAATGCACCTTGTTCTAATATATGCAGGGAAGAAATGAGTGATGTGTAGAGGGCATCCTACAGCTCCTGTGGTCATAAAGCCCTTATTTCTGCCCTAACTATGACCAAATCCCTTCATTGCTTTTGGGCAGCATGTTTGTAACAGCTCATTTCCTGAAGGTGAAGCCGGGGTGCTGATGGGATCCTTTGGAGAGCTCATTGGCTGTAGTTCTGGCAACACCACAGCACAAGGATCAGCACTCTTACACGCAAGCAAATATTTTGAAACTGTTCATTTTAAAAGCTGTCCTGTTGTACAGTTTCTGCCTCAAATCCCGAGTTTACTGTTCGACTACTGTTATGAGGGCTGGATCTGACATGATGAGCCCAAGGTCTCATTTATGTCAGATCCAGCCCTCGTAACAAGTGAGTTCAACGCTCCTGGTCTAGGGCCCTGTGCACCAACACACCAAAGTCACAAAAGATACAGCTCTCAAGAACCCTTTTAATACCAGAACTTTCTGGCATTGAGGGTGGTGCTGCTGCAGCAGGGAACTTAAAGCAGGAGTCAAGGTGCATCTTTAAGATCAAATTTTATTGAGAACATAAGCTTTTTTTTTTAACGGCTATCCAGACCAAATGGCCAAGCCAGACTTGTATTGTGACCACAGCTAGTTTTTACTCTTAAACAACTGAGTATTTCAGCCCACAATACCTGACCCCCTCATCTGGTGAAGTGTGCTTAGAGCATACGAAAGCTTACGTTCTCAATAAAACTTGGTCTTAAAGGTGCCACTTGACTCCTGCTTTGTTCAACTGCTTCAGACCAACACGGCTGCCCTCTTGGATCTATCAGCAGGGAATTTAACTCTTGAACTCTGTTATGAACTCTTGAGTGTGCAGGCTTCACGGTCCCCAGAACTCGGGATGGATGTTAGAAAATGGTTCATTATCTCAAAAAGGTTTGTTCATGTTGAAATGCTAGTGCTTGCACTGCTTCTGGGCCTGTTTTGGAAGCTGATGCTTGTGTTGCTGTTGTTTCTTCAGGGCTGGAAGGAAGCAGGAGCACCAGTGCTGAATGTGCTGGGCTTGCCATGCTGCCTGAGGCTGTCAGGATTCTGAAGGTTGATGTTGGGTTCCTCTTGCATTTGGAGGCTTTTGGCCAGTGGCTGGTGTCTTGGGTTACCTTGTTCAGAGGTCAACTGAGTTGGACTCCTTGGTCCAATCTGCTGGAAACTTGAGGTGGGGCCTTTATTTTAGTGTTCACATGGTTGAAAAAACCACCCCCCACAACACACACAATGAAGCTGTGCCTTCTTGCACACTCCCTACCACAAGGTACAGCAGCTCAGTCTGCCACTATCTAGAAGAGAGTGTGTTGGCTCTGGAGAAATGGAAGCAAGACCTTCACCACCCCACTGTGACCAGCTTGCTCAAGGCCCCTCAGTTTACCTGTCCTTCCAGCAGTTATTGGTTTCAACATGGAACCCCCTTGCTAATCACCTGTGTCATCTGCCAGTAGCCCTGCCTACCTCCCTAAAATAGGACAGGTGCCACACTGGAAGTAGTAGGCTATCACTGGTCCATCTGCCTTGGATCTCATGTCTCCACCAATAGAAGCAATTTCTGTTAACACAATTGGACTCATCTCCCACCTACCTGCTGCCATGTTCAGGGGACATGATTACCCCAAAACAGCAGGGGGAGAGAAGCAGTGGAAACTGCTCCCCACCCATTAGTCAAACTGAGTGAAACCCATTCTCTTTTGCTGAATTAACTCCTAGGACTACTTTCTGGACACTTAACTACCCACATCCAAGCAACCAGTCCATCTGTCCTCTCTAACCCTTCATTACTCAGCCACCTTCGGTTTCATAAAGGAAGAAAATTGCTGCTCCATTAAACTAGCATTGTCCCATCGCTTCAAGTAGGTTGCAATCTAGGGAAGGGGTGTCAAACTTACGGCCCCTGGGCTGGAATCCGCCCTTGCAGGGTTTGAATCTGGCCCACAACCAGTGTTCCCTCTAAGCTGAATTAGCGTGAGCTAGCTCACAGATTTTTAGCCTTCAGCTCACACATTTTTGTCTTAGCTCCGGAGGGAGGACCCCAGAGCACAATAATTTATGCAGTAGCTCACAACTTTAATGCCAGTAGCTCACAAAGTAGATTTTTTCCTCACAAGACTCTGCAGCTTAGAGGGAACACTGCCCGCAATCAACTGCTTCTCTCCTGCACTGCAGCTCGCTTTTGCCCAGCTCTCTCCTGAGTAGATGTCTCTGCTTGTCTGGGATTTTATTTTCTCTCAAACAGACCCTTGTTAGGAATTACAACACTTGGATTGGATTCCATTGTTTAATGACTGGAAGTAGATGGCTTAGTATTTTGAAATACATATATGGTTCCATATATTCCAGTTCAACAGGTCATCTCCCCCTCCCACCTCACTGGCTGCTTTGCTTCACATTAACCCCACCCTTGATTTTTTAACTGTTTCATTATCATCACTAACACAGTGAATTTTGCCCAGTCTGAAATTTAACACATTATTTCACGTGGAGAGATCCCCCTTTCCAGTTCTAACAGATGAGGGGAAAAAACCTAACAGCACAGCTTCCAGTCTTTATTAGTGGAAGGGAGCAAGAGTCCAGGAGCACCTTAACGACTAGCAACATTGGTGTCAGGGTTATCTTGTCAGATACAGCTAGAATGTGAGTCCATCTGTCCTTATACCTTGGAGAATGGAGTGATTTCAGACACCAAATGACAAGAGCAGGCATTGCTAATGAGAGAAGAAACCCAATTCAGTCCAGGAGGATGCATTGTCTTGAGCTTCATTATCAGTTGCAATTCAGCAGTCTCTCTTCCTAATCTTCCTTTGAAGTTCCTTCGTAAGAGAACTCCTACTCTTAGGTCAGCAACTGAATGTCCTGGAAGAATAAACGTTCCCATGCTGGTTTTGAATGTTGTGACTTCTAACAGCAGTAAAAAGAGTAAGAGTCCCGTAGCACCTTAAAGACTAACAAAAGGTATGACAGGGTATGAACTTCTGTGAGTCACTGCTCACTTCTTTAGACTTATTTCCATTTATTCTTTGCATCCTCCTGGAGCAAACTGAGACCTAGGTTTCCTTTCTCACTACCAATGCTGATACTTCCATGCCTACTACCCCGCTGTATATTACACCTAATCCAATCAGGGCTGCTATTGCCATTCGTCATCTGAAATCATCCTTATAAAGTTTATATCTCATGTTACATTTTATGCCACGCATGGCCTAGCCCAACAAAGTGACATATATCAGATCCAGCCCTTGGTAATAAAGGAGTTCAAACTCAAACGATTTGATATAATTTTGCAAATTGCATTTTGCTCTTTTTTGTTGTATATATCAATTTTTTGTAATAAACATTTTGTGCTGGAAAAAAAAAAAAGTTCAACACCCGTGGGGATGGGGGAGGACTTCAAGACTCGATAAAGGCTATTCTCAAGCAATGTGGTGCTAGAGAAGACTCTTGAGAGTCCCTTGGACTGCAAGGAGATCCAATCAGCCAGTCCTAAGGGAAATCAACCCTGACTGTTCCCTGGAAGGTCAGATATTGAAGCTGAAATACTGGAGAAGACCCTGATGCTGGGAAAGACAGAAGGCAAAAGAAGAAGGGGACGGCAAAAGATGAGATGGCTGGACAGCGTTACTGATGTAACAAACACAAATTTGAGCAGGCTTCGGAGGATGGTGGAAGACAGAAGGGCCTGGTGTGACTTGGTCCATAGGGTCGTAAAGAGCCGGACTTGACTGTGCAACTGTACAACAAAATTCTCAAGCAAGCCCGACTCAATCATCATCAACAATGTGATGATTAAACTTTTCTAAGGATTAATACATTGTGCGTGTTAAGCGCTTCAAACATCAGAATGGGAAAATCTTTTCATTTTTTTAATCTTATTTTGCTGACAAAATAATGACCGATAGGCAGAGTTCATTACTACATTAAAACTGCAAGAATACCAAACCAGAAAAGCTGAAGGCAGACACATCGTAGCCTGAACTGCGGCAGTAATAACTGCAAGACGCTGATATGGCAAAAATCTATTAATCCCCAGGTCTAGTTACTCCCTCCCTCCTGCCCCACAAAACCACGCAAACGGCCTCTTGACTTTGGATACTTGTACAGTTTAATTTGCAAACAGAATTTGTATAAACAAATTCACCCACCCCCACCCATCCAAATCATGTCTACTTGTAAACTTTATAGAAAACCCAGGGATAAAATGAATTCAAATTGTGGAAGGCCTTAAATTATGTTACAGTAGAAAATACAGGAGGTAGAATGTAACTGAAAGGATTAATGCAATGTTAGGATCAAAATTTATAGCTCCTGTAAGCTACCAACACATGGTTTTAAAAAACCTAAATTCAGTGTTCTCTAATAACCATAGAAAACACAAAATAAATTCGCCATGAAAGCCCTTATATCATGCTTTGATATAGGGAGGTAGGATGCAAGAATCAGAAGGACACGAGACATGACATTTTATCTACAGCTCCTGTTTGCTTTACTGTCGACAGTTTGAACAACTCAGTCACCTTCCTCCGTTTCAGATTCAGACTCTGAAAGAGAAAAGGCAGGCCATGAGGACACCGTGCACAGCTGCAGCTGAATAACCCCAATTCTGGATTGAGCAATTCCATTTACCTTCCTCGGCGTTCTTGAGCCATTCTACAAACTTCTTCATTTGCTCCAGAAAGACGCTCTTTCCCTTTGCAAGGTGGGCGTCCTTGTACCACTTGAGGATGGGTTCTTCGCTTAACACCTCCGCTGTTGAAAACAAGGCATTAAAAATAAACAACATGAAGCCAAGCCTGAGACAGAAGGGTTTCTGCCGCTAGCACCTTGTGTCTGGGAGAGCCAGTTTGGTGTAGTGGTGAAGCGTGGGGACTCTTATCTGGGAGAACTGGGTTTGATTCCCCACTCCTCCACTTGCACCTGCTAGCATGGCCTTGGGTCAGCCACAGCTCTGGCAGAGGTTGTCCTTGGAAGGGCAGCTGCTGGGAGAGCCCTCTCAGCCCCACCCACCTCACAGGGGGGTCTGTTGTGGGGGAGGAAGGGAAAGGAGATTGTGAGCCGCTCTGAGACTCTTCGGAGTGGAGGTTGGGATATAAATCCAACATCTTCTGTGTGCCTTTTCAAGAGTCCCGCATGCTGATGCAAGGGAGACATCCGTCGTGTAGCTGGATTTTGCCTGCCTCTGCTTTTATGTAAAATGCCTATCTTTGTAGGATGCCCATCCTACATTTTTGGAGAACCCACTTCGTTACTACAATAAGCAGGTTTAAGATTGAGCCTTGCTTCTTAGAGCAGGACTGTTGAAGGCACCGTTACACATATTCCAGAAAAAGCTGCAATTGGAAGACAGCAATCACTGTAAACGTGATCTCCAAAAAAAATATATTAAACCTTGGTTTTGCTACAGCTATCTGGGGCACATACATTATAATAAGAGATTCCCTGTCTTAGCATCACATGGATTAACTAAACAGAGATGCTTTTTACACGTTAATTCTTTTTTGCAGGTTGCCTAGAAAGCCCTGCGGCACAGCAGCTCTGATTGCATGAAAATTTTATTGGGGGGGGGGGGGTATATGCCCCCTCCCGAGCAAGGAAGCAAAGTACTTAAGCTGTGTAATACTCAAAGCAGAAGTGGAAACGTGAATACAAGGGCTCTCTATTGTGCTTCAAGCTTCCGTAGTGTAACAAAATATTCTCCAAGGAGATAGCTCAATCAAGGGAATAAGACACGCCACCAAGACAGGAGTGGCTAACCTGTGGCTCGGGAAGAAGACTGCAGATTTATACCCCGCCCTTCTCTCTGAATCAGAGCGGCTTACAATCTCCTATATCTTCTCCCCTCACAGCAGACCCCCTGTGAAGTGGGTGGGACTGAGAGAGCTCTCCCAGAATCTGCCCTTTCAAGAACAACTCCTACAAGAGCTATGGCTAACCCCAGGTCATTCCAGCAGCTGCAAGTGGAGGAGTGGGGAATCAAACCCAGTTCTCCCACGCACTTAACCACTACACCAAATCGGCTCATTAGCACATACTGTGTGGCTCTCAAAGCCCCCACCACCTGGTCAGCTGGCTTGCATTTGTCTCTTTAAATTGCTTCACCAAGCCAAGCCAACTGGTGGCCTGAAGAATGCATTTGCTTTCCTTCTACCATGCCCTCCCCTCCATCTATTTTCCTTCCTTCCTTCCTTCCTGGTGGCTCTCAAACATCTGAAGTTCATGTCTTGCAGCTCTCAAACATCTGCCGTTTATTCTATATGGCTCTTACGTTAAGCAGGTTTGGCCACCTCTGGACTAAGGTTATCATAACTTTTTTGCTGATTTGGAAATTGCCTGCCTCTGCTTTTGATGTAAAATGTTAAGCTTTTGTGTAAACTGCCACAATAGTAAACAAAGTGGAGGGTCCCCCTGATTCTCCATTGCCTCAACCCTCCCGCCCACCTTCCGAAGATTGAAGCATTTTGCCAAACTACTAAATTAAACCCTGCTGCTTAGCTTTTGGCCTCTACTGAAAGGATCAAGCAGCAACTGAAATGCAACTGCTCCCATTTGAGCAAGCACAAGGAAGATGCCAAAATGAAGCAATTCTTTCCATGTGTGAATGAACTCAAGGGAAAGAGCTGAAACTGACCTAGAGGAGGCCACCAACCCTGACCTAGTTTCCCCTCCCCCCATATTGTGCAATAAATATCAAATGAGATGGTATCCAGCCAGGCACGTGAGTCTGAAAGAATGGGGACAGCTGTCCTTCAAAATGACTAACAGATGCTTTAGCAAAACATTCCAGCCGCCATAATGGCTCATGAATCACAAAGTACTTGGAGCTCTTCGCTGAGCCTATGATAGAACACTAAGCTGCAGCAGCGGCTTTCCTGCTAGCAGGGAGAAGCCAAATGCCCGTACTCATCAGAACTTGGGTGGCCAAACTGTGGCTCGGAAGCCACATGTGGCTTTCACACATATTGTGTGGCTCTCAAAGCCCTCAATGCCCAGTCAGACGTCTTGAAGAATGCATTTAAAGTTGCTTTCTTCCCACCTCTCCCCCATCTATTTGCTTTCTTTCCACCTTTCCTTCCTTGTCTTGTGGCTCTCAAACATCTAGCATTCATGCCTTGCGCTCTCAAACATCTGATGTTTATTCTATGTGGCTCTTATGTTAAGCAAGTTTGGCCACCCCTGCATCAGAAGCTACAAGCTGTGTTTCAGTGTTCTCTTTTGCGGGTCCTGCAGCTGAGGCCCCCTTGGCTAGCAAGGTCCCCCTTTTCTTTGGGACTTGTTTTAATAGGAGCTCCCTTTTTGAGCCTAAGTGCCAAGAGATCTGAAATGTGGGGAGTCCCATAAAGGCACCTGATTACATCTATGACAGTGGTAAACCCCACTCTGAACCTGGACAGGACAGGCCGATCTCCTCCACATGCAGCATGTTGGGTGACCCTCATCCCCACCTCCCTCACAAGGTGGCTGTTGTGGGGAGAGGAAGTGAAGGATATTGTAAGTCACTCAGACTCTGGGTGAAGGGTGGGGTATAAATTTTATTTTTATTTTTTTCTATTTTATCAAATTTATATCCCACCCTCCCCTGGCGGGCTCAGGGCAGCTAACAACAGCAACAACCATATAAAATATTAAAAATGGATTACACAATAAAATTAACCAATACAGTTTACAATTATTTTAAGACCAAGATGTGCATTTCTAATTGCTCTGAATGATCTTGCTTCACTTGTGGTGGTTCAGTGGGATTATTGGTGCCGTGGGGTAATAGCTACCTCCCTTCAGCCTCTAAAAGCAAGTTTAAATAACTCGGTTTTACAGGCCCTGCGAAACCGAGGCAGGTCCCACAGGGCCCTGATGTTTCCAGGTAAGGCATTCCACAGAGCAGGCGCTATTACTGAAAACGCTCTGCCTCTGGTGTTAGACACTCGAGTCTCTTTTGGTCCGGGGATCTTGAGGAGATGTTGAGACCCTGAATGAAGTGCTCTCTGGGGCACAGATCCAACTCTCTCTCTCTCTCTTGTGATACATTATGCTAAAAAAGCTACTGGCTGCCTGGCAATCTTAGGAACTCCTGGTTATCTTAATGTCATATGATAATTTATTTAATTAGCTAGCAAAAAATCCCAAGAAACAGAGAAAGTGTGCTGGAAATTTAAAAAACTGATTAAATGCACTATCCAACAGCTCAGGATTCGCAACAAGACCTCACTTTGATCTTGGTAACAAAAGACCTTTCAATGCTGGAATATTCTGGTACACCCCAGAGGGGTCTGCCCAGCTCAAGGGATTACATCAACCAACACCCAGTTCTTTTGTGGGTTTTTTTAAATCTCAATCAAGAAGAGCATTCAAGTCATTAATTTACTCTCCATCCTGTTTCAGGAACTATCCTGACTCACCCAAACTTTTGTGTCAATGCAGACCTGGCTCACTTGAACCTAATCCAAGTATGCTAATTATGCTGCTCCACCCAGGCCCCTCACGCCTATGCAGATTTGGCTCACAACGGCCCAGCCAAGGTGATTCCCCCACTTCCCCCATTAACATTTGACAGGAGTTAACTTTAAAGCAGTTGGAAATGACTGGTGCTTGCACAGGGGACCTTTCCTTTCCTACCTTTAAAGCAGCCAAACAAAGTTTGTGTCCAGTGGCACTGGACAAAGTAGGACGCTGTGCCAGAGCATGAGGTTGCTCAAATCCCTGCTGGTCAGGACTCTGGTTTTCTACTGAGAATTTGTGCTGCACTTGGAAGTGTTTTCTCCTGGCTTAACTAGCTCCTTAGAGCTCAGCTGTGTCCGCCCCTGGACCTCTCCAGACTTCAAACCCAGGATTGCAGGCCACACGTCCCTTCTCTAAAAATTCCCCCCAATTTCCTCCCTCCTGCCACCTTCTATCCGGGTGTCTTCTTGTTGGTGCATGAGTGCAAGTGTGTACTTACTTAGGGAACTAGTTCTCAGGTGCCCGGTGTAGATTCTTTACATTTTTAGTTATTTTATTTTGTATACAATGTGTGTGTGTGTGTGTGTGTGTGTGTATATATATATTTATATATTAATATATTATAACAGGGGAGGGACAGTGGCTCAGTGGTAGAGTATCTGCTTGGTAAGCAGAAGGTCCCAGGTTCAATCCCTGACATGTCCAACTAAAAAGGTCCAGGCAAGTAGGCATGAAAAACCTCAGCTTGAGACGCTGGAGAGCTGCTGCCAGTCTGAGTAGACAATACTGACTTTGATGGACCCAGGGTCTGATTCAGTAGAAGGCAGCTTCATATGTTCATATGTACAATGTCATAATTTTATGCTGGGGTCCCACTATCAAGTTCTACCCTTGTATACAGAGGTTACAAAAGTCCTGCCGTATTATTTTCTGGAGCCCTTTTTAAATAAAGCTAACTTCCCCAGTTCTGGGTCCAGTTTGGATAACCCCCCTCACCCTCAAGTTTAAATTAAGCTCATAATTACCTTTGTAGAAGAGCACCACTATTTTCTGGAAGGCCTTCATGAAGTGGATGTTATCATAACAGTACTCCTGAATCTTGAGCAACAGCGTCAGTTCAGACTGACCTTGGGTTGTAAAGGCAGCGAGGAGAGGGCTATATTGCTGTGGAGAGAGGCGACAGTCACATTTCTCAGCCCCCACCATGTATGTGAAAAGCAGGACATTCAAAGCTTGGTCACAAGAAGAGCAGGTTTTTATACCCCATTTTTCTCTACCCTAAGGAGTTCCAAAAGCAGCTTACAATTGTCTTCCCTTCCTCTTATCTGGGAGAACTGGGTTTGAGTCCCCACTCCTCCACTTGCAGCTGCTAGAATGGTCTTGGGTCAGCCATAGCTCTAGTAGTTGTCCTTGAAAGGGGCAGCTTCTGGGAGGGCTCTCTCAGCCCCACCCACCTCACAGGGTGTCTGTTGTGGGGGAGGAAGGTAAAGGAGATTGTAAACTGCTCTGAGTTTTGGAGTGAAGGGAGGGATATAAATTCATCATCATCATCATCTTTTCTCCTCACAACAGGCACCATGTGAGCTAGGTGTGGTTGAGAGATCCCTGAAAGAACAGTGACTGGCTCAAGGTCACCCAGCTGCCTTTGAACGAAGGAGGAGTGGGGTATCGAAGCCGGTTCTCCAGATTAGAGTCCGCCACTCTTAACCACTACACCACGCTGGCTCTCAAGTCAGAAAATTAAGCCTTAACACAGAAGAAAAAGGTATCAGAGGGGACGGCCAGCTGTTGTGGGAGCTCCGGAATGGAGTGAGTCTGTAGGAGGCACTACAGGGAGGGGAAGGTGGTGCATCTAATACATTCTGCAAAGAAGAAGATAATGGATTTATATCCTGCCCTCCACTCCGAAGAGTCTCAGAGCGGCTCACAATCTTCTTTACCTTCCTCCCCAACAACAGACACCTTGTGAGGTGGGTGGGGCTGGAGAGAGCTCTCACAGCAGCTGCCCTTTCAAGGACAACTCTGCCAGAGCTATGGCTGACCCAAGGCCATTCCAGCAGCTGCAAGTGGAGGCGTGGGGAATCAAACCCGGTTCTCCCAGATAAGAGTCTGCATCCTTAACCACTACACCAAACTGGCTCTGCATTGGTTCAAGAGCTCTACATTGTTTATAAAGACTACTTGTGGTGTAGGATCCTGCATTTTCAAAGGCTCACTCTACATAAACCACAAAGCTTTTAGTACATCAGAAGGCCCCTGTACTGAAACCATTTGAAAAAAAATCTCATCTCACTTTTATCCTCACTATAGGAAGCTTCACTGCTGCTACTCATGCTGGCAGGGAAACGTCCTTTTGGGTCTAACCCCAGAAGCAGATTCATATCCCTAACCTCAGTCAGTGTGCACATACCTTCAAGTGCTTGATGGCTTGTTCTGCTACTAGCTCCTCTTTTTTATTCCACTCCACGGTGCTCATCACGCTCGACCAGATGATGCCGATCACAGTCTGTTCTGAGATGTTGTTCTTCTTCATCTCTTCCTTGACGTACAAGATGATCTGAGGAAATATAATTTTGGTGAGTTACCCACTACTCTTCCTTCCTATCCAGACGAGCTTCGCTTAGAACATTTTTCAGATACAGCTAACGTGAAGCCTCAATACCTTCTAAAACAACCCCCTGCTACACAAGTAGGAAGGCTACACTGATTTGACGCTGCTCTTGGGCACACCAGGCGCCTGTCAGAAAGTGATTCCTAGCCGCTTAAAGAATGCTGGCTTCAATACTCGGAGCTAAAGCTGTGGCTTTACACGCTTCCAGGTTGTGCTCTTCCTGTTTATAACAGGCACAGACGTTTAGATCTATGTGCTGTCCCCATCCTCAGTGTAGCCATCTTGCATTCTTCCCCACAACTTCCCAGACTGAACCTGGAGACATTTCCCAATAGAAAGCGTGCACTCCACTATTCTGTCACCACGAACAGAAACTGGCAGCTTTAACTGCATTGGGAATGCTCGTGGCCTGCCCAGCAAAAGTCATGCCTGGAGACCCAGAACACACGGCAGGAATGCAAGCGCACTTTCCTGTTGATCCTCATGAGATGCACCATGTTACTGTTTTACACCAACACAATGTAGAAAAGTTACCGAGGAGGGAACTTTGGGGCAGAAGCGTTTCAGATAAAGTTAAACAAAAGCACCGAGAACACCACTGGGACATGTGGCAGGTCCTTATTTTCACTGTGAGACTTGCATTCAGATCTCCAGTCCAATTTCCCCAAAAGCAGAGTCATTTCCCTATGCCTTCTAGGCTTCATGAATCCAAGCAGGAGCTGTCAGGGGCACAGCAGCAGCCCCTCCCCTCTCTCACACAACTCAAACTAGTAGACAAGACCAAGAGTCCAGTAGCACCTTGAAGACGTAACAAAATCTGTGGTAGGGTAGGAGCTTTTGTGAGTCACTGCTCACTAAGCCCTCTGTGTGAAAACCCACAACAATGGCAAGGGTTGGCCCTGCTTCCTCCCAAAGCACGGTTTAAGCACTGCTGGCATGTTAATTAGGGCACTGCTTCTGCAACAATGCAGTAAAAAGACACTATCCCATGGCCACAACAGTCGTATTGCAGATTTATGAAACCCAGGGTGGGCAGTGTTGGCTGTCGGACCAAGGAGACGCAGACTCAAATCCCCACTTTGTCATGGAGCCCACAAGTTGCCCAAGGCCACCCACGCTCTCAGCCTGGCTTTTTCACAGGACCGTTCGGAGAACCAAGTGGGACAGCCCCATTTACACCACCTGGCATTCCTTGAAGGAAGGGTGGGATGAAGATCATGAAATGCAGCATTACATTATCTGAAGAAGTGTGCTTGCACACGTCAGCTTATACCTTGAATAAAGCTTTGATGGGTTTTACACCAACACAACTTTTGTGAAGTGTTTAAGGCTTTGTTTGTGCCACTGGGTTCAAACATTACATTACTCCCTTTAATGTCTTTATCTGTGCGCCTTACAAACCACTGAACACGCACAAACTGTTTTCACAATCCACTGCAGGTCTATCAAGGCAAACCACTGACGGTTCATAACCCCACGCAGTTCCTAACCTGCCTTGCTAAAACATCAACCATACGTATGAATTATATCATAACGTCTCTGTAATTAGCCAACCACAGGTGGCAATTTAAGGACTGACCAGAACACGTCATTCTTTTAAAAGAACATTTACTATGAGACACCAATGAACTCGTAACTTATCAATGTCCTTGTTTAATTATGCCCAATACCAACAGTTAAAATCTTAGCCACTAAAGGCAGACGATGCCACCTCCACCCAGTCCACAACAGATGTGAATGCAGGCGCTAGAGTGACGTGAAGGCAAGGCCCTCTGCTTGGAAAACTTGCTTCATTAGTCAGAACGCCAACCTATTCCCATTTATGTGCCTTCTGAAGTTCTGCCATTTCAAAAAGACATTAAGCATAGCGAATATAATACACTCAGGGCTTTTTTTTTGGTAGTATAGCTCCTTTGCATATTAGGCCACACAACCCTGTAGCCAATCCTCCAAGAGCTTACAAGTAGGCTCTGTAAGCTCTTGGAGGATGGGCTACATCAGGGGTGTGTGGCCTAATAGGCAAAGGAGTTCCTGCTACAATAAGAGCCCTGAATATATTACTACAGCAACTGAGATTTTTACAGGTGAGGGAGAAAAAGTAGGCAAAGGTACCCACGTCCTTAAATGGATCCCCACGTGACATCTGCTCTTGAAGTTCTTTCTGCAGCTCCTTCCGAGCCCCAATGCTTTGTTGGTTCCGGACATATTCGGAAAGCTCCTTCAGTCCTGCATCCGTGAAGTATTTTGTGAAGTGTTCAAGGCTTTGTTTGTTGGCTGGGAAAAGTTCCTGAAACATGCACAGGGGTTCACTGTAGAGCACTGCTGAGGAAGGCATTCAAAGCAGCTCTCTCATCAGCATCAAAGGAGTGACTTCAATAGGAGTTAAGAAGCAGGGGACTTACCATCAGCCTGTTATCCATGTTGACTTTACGGAGGCTAGCAGCCACTGCGTTAATATCTTTTTCATTGATCCATGATTTAAACAGCTTAACGGCAAAGGCTGCTGAAACACCTGCATGAGAAGTTGGGAAGGTTACAGAATTGGAAGGGGGGGCCTCACTTAGTCTTTGGTATGTTTCACAAGTCCTTTCTCACACAGCTGCAAGAGTTCCGGAGGTTGTTAGATGCAGTCATTTACCAAAAAGAGACTGTTTTCATGCGAAAAAACATTCACTGAGTTTCGTAAAGACCACACTGGGCAGCTTCTGCTTCATTTATCAGCAGAGCTTTTTTTGGTAGAAAAAGCCCAGCAAGAATTAGACCGGATGTCGCCACTGCTTCACACAGGGCTTTTCTGTAGAAAAAGCCCAGCAGGAAGTTATTTGGATATTAGGCCACATCTGCTGACGTCAAGCCAGCTGGAACCGCACTCCTGCTTTAAAAAAGCCCTGTTTATCAGTATTAGTGCAAAATCTGCTATCAAGTAGAGATTTCAGCAAACAGAACTTTTTCCCCATTAAAAAAGCCTAAACTTTATTTATAAACTGCATTCTGGGAGTACAGGTCAGTGTCCACAAGCAAACAAGTGGGGTTTCATTGGCCAACAAACAAAGCCTGAGAAGCTGCAGTTACCCACTCCTAAAGTGATGCAGACTGCCACAGCAATCTCATGCCAGTCTTAATATTATACATCCTCTACACCTCCTTCTTTTATGCTATGCTGTTTAAATCTAACCTTAGAAGCCAGCTTAACGAGCCACAGATCACGGGAGAGCTGAACACATTACAAGCAGCGTTATCAATGAACTTTTTTCAAGGAGTATTCCCTCGTACCACCCCCCCCCCCTCCTCGGGGTCCCTGAATTACCTTCTTTGACAAGATTCTCATTATATAAGCTGTTGAGAATTGATGCATTAAGTGTCCCATTGGCCAAAAGAATACCTGTCAGCATGGCCAGCTTGTTCCGCTCAGACTCTGAAAAACCTTTCAAGAATAGCAGCAACTGCAAGAGGAAAGACGGCTGAGTCAGCGTTTCCAAAACTGCAAGGCACTAAAACCATTTGGCAAGGCTAGCATGATATCTAAAGGCACTGATTCTTGGAAGCAATTAAATACCATCACTTTCTCACTAGGCAGTTCATTAAGCAGCCTTTGCCAGGCTTTTATCTAGCTGTTCCACTCATTTCCTGTTAAAAATACCACTGTCTGGGCAACCAAATTTACGAGACATGCGATGCAGAAATCTTGTCATTTCAAAAACTGCTCCCCACCTTTTTGACTTCATCCTCAAAGCCTTTTTCCAGGTATTTGTAACGCCTGATCAGCTTGTTAAAGACCTATAAAACAAAACTAGATGTTACGCTGTGAAAGGGACTGAAACAAACACTCTTCATAAAGCCTACCAGGCCTCATTTTGGACAGGAGCTCACAGGAGTCGAGCTCTGGAACCTCAAAATTTTATTGTGCTTTCTTTCTTACCCCCCCCCCCTTCAAATACTTGCTTCTGGGCTCCATTGCTCAAACCCCCTGTGAACCCAAAGGTTTGCTGAGCCCTGAGATCTGACAAACTTTCTAGTATTTCCCCCCACAAAAAAGGGGCAAATAACCCAAACATCTAAAGCAGACTGATGGAAACCTTCCTCAGGACCCTGTGGCCGCAAAGGAGGAAGTCATTTAAGAAGTATGATGGGAGCAATACTCCCTCTAAACTGTGGAGTCTTATAAGCAAAAATTCTACTTTGTAAGCTACTGGCATTAAAATGGTGAGCTACTGCTGTGATGGACACAAACCTGGAAGCTGGGGAACAGCCTTGCAACCTTTGGCTGGGTCACAGCTATGGTAACGAAAATGTAGCGAATTGAGTGATGCTTGGAGGGAAGTATAACACCTCAGAGTTTTAGATTCTGTTCAGTTTTCAGTTGGAGCTTGAATACTGAACAGTTAGGAGTGAAGACTGTGTACTTAGGCTGATCAGTTGTTGAATCAACTGGAAGGAGCTGAGAACAGCCAGTGGGGCGGAGTTCCTTGAGGAGACAGAACTGAAATAAGCTTCTGTCTGTGAGTTTGTAGTCAGAAGGAGGTCAGAAGGTGTGGATCCTGTATGCTAGTGTGAATGTCTGTGAGGGAGAATTGGTCTAGCACAAGTCAGGAGTCCAGTGTAAGTGGCAAGGAGTCAATGATAGTTTATTATTTTTATGATTCAAGAAGGCTATACCATAGTGACTGCAAAGTGTTCCTAGTGCCCAGTAGGTACTGGCTGCCTGTCCAAAGTTTTGAATAATTCTAAAGCCTGCCTGTTTGGAAATTTAAGAATCTTCTGCCAGGTTATATTTGTTCAGCCTGACAAATCTCTGGAGTTTAAAAGATTGATTATTTTACAAACCACCTGCCTGCCAACTGATTTGTTTTTACTACAACTAATAAATATTATTTTATCCCTTTCCCTTACATTTTGTGACCCAATAAAGCTCATTTTTTGTTTTTGAATTTAAAACCATCTGGTGCCTATTTTTATACTTCCAACAGGATTTCTGTGAATGTGGCTGAGGGACTGGAGGGAAGGTGACAGGGGAAAAATTCTTAGTGGTCACCCTCCCAAGCTGACCCTGACTGGTTCCTCACAACTGCATATTTATAGTTCACTCTGGGGCCATTTTTCCTGAGCTAAGACAAAAATGTGTGAGCTGGAGGCTAAAAGTCCGTGAGCTAGCTCACACTAACTCAGCTTAGAGGGAACACTGGATGGGAGCAAGTTTTTATTATGACAATTATAATTCAAAAGGTAGATGCTGAGCTGATATAATTTAGTATACCTTCTGGTAATGTCAGGGGTGTGCGACATATGCAAATTAGTTGTGCTAATGAGTTTTGGCACCTCTTTTATTACTAAATGTCCCCTGAAAGCTGCAATTGTTCAGTCTTGTCTTCCAATGTTCCTATACGAATACAGAGGTGGAGCAAAAAAACAAACAAAAAAACCCCAAACAAACCAGCTTGCAGGTTTAGAACTAACCTGAGCAAATGCTTGCATCGTTTCTAGGTCTTCCTGTGCTGCGAAGACGCAGACATCTGTATGCATCATGTCGTCTGCCAGTGTACCTCCTGGGGCTATTAAGAAATGGAGGTTTAGGTCATGAGAAAAACTAGTTCAGTCAGCAAGACTACCAAGCGCTCCTTAGAATGTTTCAGCTTCACAGAACGAAAGTTGCTTACATTGAGAGTTAATTTGGGGGCCATAAATAAATCTTTCCCACTGTTAAGCATCAAGAGCCCCAACTTTCAGTTGTGTTCCTCTTTTGTGAGAACACTGAACACCAAAGAGTACTGTGAAACAACAACTGTTCTGGGTGCCACTAACTACTTCAAATGTTTAATCCCAGAGGGCATACCATGCTTCTTGTACAGCACATTTTGTAGAGATAGATTCAGGTGAACAGAACAAAGCTTAAACTTAATAAAACTTTGCTGGTCTTAAAGGTGCCACTAGACTCAAACTTCGTTCAGCATATTTTGTATGTACTGGTTAAATAAAGTGCCAACATCCTGTATTAGTGCCATGTTAAAGTCTTTTAAGGGCACAGAGGCTACGTCAACAGCAGAAACAAACCACAGGCTGATTTTAAGATGTATGATTATCTGCTTGGGAGGAGGCCTGGTCTGAGGATGCTTACCCAGCATTCCACCAGCCACCAGAATGTCGAAGAGTGTCTCTGCATAGCGGCGATAATCAAGCTTTGCTCCAGAAGCATCAAGAAATTTCGCTACTGCTTCCAAGTCACTGCCAGTTTCATTTAAACCTTGAATAATACAGTCCTGAAACTGAGTGGGGTCAAACCTCTCTTTTTCATCTGCAAAAAAATAAACAGAAAAATAATGCTGGGTTAGATCTTATAAAACTGAGAACACCGTTTGGCCTTACCTTTCCCTAGCAGCCTGTCGTGACCCAAGACGCTCTGCTGGCTGAAGAGAAAGATGAGGCTGAGAGTTGTCACCTCAGCCTCCCTGTTCCCTAGTGGCAACTTTTAGGGACTGCCAGGGGATGGTGTAAGATCCAAACAACTGTATTTAAAAGGACGTTCTGATGTTTGAAGACAATGTCACAACACTACACAGCTACTTATTACATGCTAAGAAACTAGTATAACTGCTAAGATGCCAAACTGGTTAGAGAAGGGAATTTTTCATTTTTGGAAGCATCATTTGAGAATGAGATTATCAGAAAGAGGAGTACTAAGATAGGCGCATAAGCCATTTGGTTATAAATTGTGAGCAACTGAAAGTCAATGTGGTACAGTGTTCAGAGCCTCAGCCTAGATCTGAGAGAATCATTGTGCTTCAACAGAAACTCGCTAGGAGACCGCAGATCAGCCCCTTGCAGGATTATCACTGTGAGGATAAAATGGAGAAAGGGAGGAATATTGTTCTAAGCCACTTGGGTTGTCACTGGGGAGGAGGGGGAAGCATGGGATAAATACCTAAATGAATAAATCAGCAAGCATGACGCTGGGGACTAGCGCACCTTCAGCAGACAGGACTCCTAGCCCCCTCTTTTCTAGAGAGCCAGTTTGGTGTAGTGGTTAAGTGCGCAGACTCTTATCTGGGAGAACGAGGCTTGATTCCCTACTCCTCCACTTGCAGCTGCTGGAATGGTCATGGGTCAGTCACAGCTCTTGCAGAGCTGTCCTTGAAAGGGCAGCTTCTGTGAGAGCTCTCTCGGCCCCACCCACCTTACAGAGTGTCTGCTGTGGGGGAGGAAGGTAAAGCAGATTGTAAGCCGCCCTGAGATTCAGAGTGAAGGGCAGGATATACATCCAATATCATCTTTTGCTCTAGTCCCATGTGGCCTCACCACCATCAAGTTTCCAGTAGCACAAAGCAGCATCCAAGCAAACATGGTTATGTAATGCCACCCAATGAACTGCCAAATTATAGAACCTGCTAATTCAACAGCTGCTGTTTAATGGGTGCTGAAGGCAAAGGAGCAATAGTACGTACAGAACAGCCAGAAGAACAGTGGGAGTGTATTGCCTGGCACAATCTGAAGTTATTACAGTCAAGTCTTTTAAATGTTGAGGTTCCCAGCATAGTGGTTAGCAGGAACTTGCCCAAGCCCACCATCATTTAGGGACATTTATTTCTGGCACAGATATATGCTGCTCCCACATGGCAGAGTTAACAAAACAGTTTTCTGTATCACCCAAGGTTCTATCCACTTGTTAAGTTGCCAATGCCATGAATGCATACTGAAACATTTGGCTTCACCTAAAGGCTGGTGCTCTTCTCATTTTTTAAGCAGAAATTTTGGCAGTAACCACATTAAGCTACCCTTCACTAAGAGTTCTACATCTTAACATTTTGCAACTCCAAAGTATACTGGTTCTCACGAGAAAGCCTTGCAAGATTGTCTACTTATTAGGGTTTGTAGAATCTTTCGGGATCAAGTGCCGTGTTCTACTGGAGAAAGTTTTCCTTCCAGACGTTTCGTTCTCAGCTGCAGAGAACATCCTCAGTGGCGTTGCAGCCGGAGAAGGCGCTCAGACCTTCTTGGTTGCTGTGCATTGAGGGCCACTCAATGCACAGCAGCCAAGAAGGTCTGAGCGCCTGCTCCGGCTGCAACGCCACTGAGGATGTTCTTCGCAGCTGAGAACGAAACGTCTGGAAGGAAAACTTTCTCCAGTAGAACACGGCACTTGATCCCAAAAGATTCTACAAACCCTAATGATGTTACCAGCCGTGAAAACCTGAAATCATTGTCTACTTATCTTTAAAAACACACACACACCAACAACCTTCATGTTTGAGTTCTGAAATATGGCGTTATTTGCCACAAGACTTCTGATCAAACCAGCTTCCTAATGTCAGACCAACTGATCTCTTTCATTATTGCCCGTGTAAGGTAGCTCCAAGAAGAAGGAACCTACTGGAGGATAGAGCCCTATTACTTCTGGTGAAAGGCCTGACAGGTTTCACTACTCTTGAAGCTAAAGCAGTCTAGCACACCAGGAGTACTCAGTTGAAGAACAGGAGGAGAGACACAGAGATGTACGGTTTTTAGAAGCTTTGAAACCACAGAGGGAAAAATGTTGGAAGAAAACTGAAATATGGAATAGTTTCTTACCAAAGACTGCTTTAAAATGAAATGCATCACTTGTGGCATAATCTGCATACAAATTATGGAAATGCACCCATAGAGAGTGATCGAATGCCAACTGCTGCAGTTGATGCCACCTCACCACGAAGCTCTGGAAAAGCCTCCTCAGAGGAACGCCTGCCCCCTTCTGGTGCTGCCTCCCACCAGCAAGCAAAGACTTTCCTGCTTCCTTGGGCATTCCTTCAAGGATCCCTCCTTCCTAATAGGCATTTTTATCTTTTGTATGTATTTTAACCATTTTGTACGTATTTTTGCTCTACTTTTTAAAGTTTAAAATGTTAGTTTTAATTATGTATGCTTGGGAGGGGTGTGGACGTCATCGGTTTTATAATGCAATTTTCATTGTGTATATTTTAAAGTGTCAGCCTGCCTTGGCAGCCCTTGAAAGGGCAGAAAGGTGGAATACACATTTTGCAAATTTTTATATATATTTCTAATAGGTAAGCTGCTTACTGTGTCATGACCCCTCCTGACACTACTACAAAGGAATGTACCTCTTATAGGATCAAAGTCTAAATCTTCTGCTAGATTCATTTGACCCAGTCTCCTGATGTCTAGCTGGAGGCACACTGTCCAGCAACCTTACTCAACCTAAGCAGGCACATAAAAGTGCACGGGAAGCAGACCTTACAGAATCAAAGTACATCATCTTCCAGGGGTGGAATTCTAGCAAGAGCTCCTTTGCATATCAGGCCACACACCACTGATGTAGCCAATCCTCCAAGAGCTTACAAAAAAAGAGCCTTGTAAATTCTTAGAGGATTGGCTACATCAGGGGGTGTGGCCTAATATGCAAAGGAGTTCCTGCTAGAATTCCACCTGTCATTTTCAGTTCCAAAATGGAAGAACCGAAGGACATAAATGTAATAAATAAGTGCAAATGGCTGCCACATCAAAGATTCCACCGTAAGAATTTCCCATTTTGCCACTCAAATTCTGTTAGTTGGAAAGTAAATTTCACTGAAACAAATGGTGCTTGTTTCCAAATAACAGGTTTAAGCCTTTGGTGGAAGTCTTACTCAATTAACATAATGAGCGCTTGTGATTCAGCAACCAGCTCCACAGGGTTTATGTTGCAAATGACTCCCAGCTCATACGCCAGGTGTGAAGAGCAGGTAACTTCAGATTCGCTCTCAGTTCTGACTGCCAATTTTGCCTAACCTCCCATTCGTTTGGATTCTACAGCCTTCATCCAGAAAGTTCTTGTTACTAGATTAAGTCAAAAGTTAAATTGCATCATAGAAGCTGCTAGTAATATTAGAAAAAGAGCCTGTACTGGAACACCAAGCCAGTTTTGTGCCATGATGAGCTGGCACAGGAGTCTGTATAATTTATCATGATGCTACAAGAAGTTCTAGGGCCAAGTCAAATGAAATTTCACTCAAACATTCCTTTAAAGCAGTGGCCCCCAACATTTTTGGCACCAGGGACTGGTTTTGTGGAAGACAATTTTTTCACAAACCGGTGGGGAGGCAGCGCTGCGGGTTTTGCCACCCCAGGCTGCCTCCCTCCACCCATGCCACATCCCTGGCCCCATGGGGGGGTCTTTAAATGGGGGGAGACTGGGGCTGTTTTTGCCTCTCCTTCCCATTTAAAGAGCTCTGCCCATCAACTGATCAGTGGAGGTCTATAAATGAGGGGTAGGCTAAGGGCACAGCAGCGCTGCCTCTTCTGCTGGCCTGGGACCCGGGGGGATGAAAGAGGCAGTATGGCCTTGCTCCAAGGCCCAGTTGCTAGTGGCCACGGATCAGTACGGGCCCATGGCCCAGTAGTTGGGGAAAGGAAAGGTCCCTGTGCAAGCACCAGTCATTTCCGACTCTGGGGTGACGTTGCTTTCACAACGTTTCCACGGCAGACTATTTACCGGGTGGTTTACCATTGCCTTCCCCAGTCATCTACGCTTTCCCCCCAGCAAGCTGGGTACTCATTTTACCGACCTCGAAAGGATGGAAGGTTGAGTCAAACTCGAGTCGGCTATCTGAAAACCCAGCTTCCGCCGGGGATCGAACGCAGGTCATGAGCACAGCTTAGGACTGCAGTACTGCAGCTTTAACACTCTGTGCCATGGGGCCCTTAGTAGTTAGAGACCTCTGCTTTAAAGAATGACGTTTCTGCTTAGGGCCCAACAAACTTAAGTTACACCTAATTTTGCACTTAGCTCAGCACTTATTTTGACCTCTGCTAAAGCAAAACCATAATATATGCTTAACATAATGACTACTTACAGGTTCATGTTCTTGAGCAATCCTGCATGCCACACAGCCAACTGGGTCACCTCCGTTACCACAGGAGGTTAAATATGCCCCGTGTGGAGGCATCAGTTCTTAGTGGTGCCATACTTTGAAAGCTTGGAGTAAAATCTGTAGCCCCACCCCCTTGTTAGGCAATAGGAAACTGCAGCATTCTGGCCCACGGATGCAGACTCAGAATGAAATGGGACTATTCATCTTCCTTCCTTTTGAGAAATTCGCTCCATGCTTGTCTCCCATTCTCTAGTTCCTGCTGTTTACACAGTGCACTTCACATCTAACTGACTCCCATCTCTCCCAGTGGGCTTTTCCTGGTGATAAAATCCACTGAGTTTGTACCACATGAGGAATGAAGCTCAAGGAAGTGGGTAATGCTGTTCACTGCTTTCTTCCAGACAGCTTCAAGAGGGGATTGGATAAATATACGGAACCGAGGTCTATCCGTGGGTATTAGCCAAAAGGTATAAGATGGAAATTCTGTCTGGGGTAGTGATGTGCTGCATTCTTGGTGCTTGAAGGGCAATTGGGGGGGATTCTGAAGTTTTGGTCTCACTGGTGAACCTCCCAATGGCACCTGGGTTTTGGTCACTGTGTGACAGAGTGTTGGCCCAGATGGGCCTTGGCTTCTCTTATGTTTTAAATGTTCTAAAATAAAGCCATCCATGTTACTTTGATCAAAATGACCAGACTTGGTGAATCAATGTGATCAATATGTGAAACAATACGTCATCACATAAGTAAAAAAAAATGCCTTTGAGATTGAGTAAAAGCCTCTCACTGAGAGATAGGGGAAAAAAAGAAGCTTAATATTTCTATTAACTCTGATAAGATAATGTTTTAGGGGGAAGTACCGGTGTAAAAATAAGAATCTCACTGTGTGCCTCTGTCTAATGAGGTAACGGTGCAGCTCTCTATGTTTAACAGGATAGGTACATTCACTAACAGATCCAAATTGCCACATACTTTAAGATACCCACTTGTAGCAGATAAAGAGAACCTTTCAAAGAAGCAGACGCACTACTAGGCTTACCTCTTTTCCTAGTTTTAAAACGCTGGCCTGATAGCGTTGGCTTTTGCTGCTTTTGATTATTCATAAAAGACACCCTGTGGAAAGAAACAAATTCAAGGATTTTCAGTTAGGCAACTTTTAAAGAGATAACAAAAAAATCCACACCATCAGCTGCAGACAACTACTGGCAACATCTGCTTATAAAAATAAATGTACTTTTAGAATTATATCACAATGCTTTGCATGGCACAAGTGTAATATAACAAGCTAAAACCTAGTGTTAAGTAGTCAGGTTTACATGAGCACATCAGCCAGAAGGCAAACCAGTTCATCTTCCTATATGGCTAATATTAAGGAAGCATATTACTGCATGTAGGATGAGAACTCACAATGTCAGAGAGGTCTTGAGTTGAACATCCCAGGCTGGCAGAGGGAGAGGACCCATTTGAAAGATCTCACCCTCATTTTAACTTGAATGGGAAGGAACCATAGTCAGGGCACCTGCCGCTTTAAGAGACACCCAAAAGCCAAAGCAAGTATTTCATGTTGTAGGATTTCAAAGCAGAGAGGGTTTTGCAATATTTCCCTAGTTTAACTTCTAGCCGGTTATCCAACTACCATAAATCTCTCCTGAGTTTAAGTCCATTTCCAACAACATCACCAGCTGCAAGGATGGCTTACACAGTGCTTTTTCTAGGTGTCCAAGTGTTTCACCCTATTTGTATTTCAGCCAATCTCCAAACAATGGTTCAGGGCCCAGAGATGTGCTGCGGTCGGCATACCGCTTTCCCCTCCCTCACATGTGAATTTCCTTGATTTGTTCTTCCCACACACACATATGCTTCTCAAAGAGGGATCCTTGGTGGTCCCAAGGGCACCCCAAGAACAGAAGTCCTTTGTTAGGGCAGAGTGAGGCCATCTCACAGATCATGTAAAAACCTCTTGGTTTTCGGGGGGGAGGGCACGGATTCTCAGTCTAAGGTGACAGACTTAGCTTTCCTATCTTTAAAGCTTTCCTCCCCCACCCCACTCAACAATCACCTAGCTTCCAGGTCATCTATCAGCAAGGGGGAAAGAATCCTGATTAGTTGCTGGGATCCAACAGCTCAGACTCAAGAACTTTAATTGGCTGAGTGCCTCCAAGGCAGTACAGTTGCCATAGTTACATCCAGATATAAAACTGAACTGTTTTTCAATAAAAAGATTTCACCATAGAGACAGAGACACCACTTTGCACTCAGACAACAGCAGCCAATATTGATTTTCAATAGGACAGTGGGGGTACTGGCCTTTTCTTGTTTCTAAGAACATCTCTGGCCGTCTTACCAGGTTCCTTCCCATCTCACCTGTGTTCAGTCAGCCTCTACCTAGAACTTATTTACCAATAAGGAAATTTCTGGTCATCTCCTGCATAAAATCCCTTCCAATGAAGGATATGAGCCTTTTGAATTTTGGCCCTAGAGCACTGGTACGTACATGGCTTGCAAAGACCCAACATTCACAATTACCGCCAACCAAAAGAGTGATATTGATTTTCAACCCTGGGATGCTGCCTTCACCTCAGGAGGGCTTGCAATTTGCCTATTCCTCCAGCAGCAGCTTTTTCACGGTGGGAGCTACCTGTCAAGTACAAGCCCCACCAGGCAAGGGTCTTGCCAACTTTCCTGGATCATGTTGGGGAACAGTGCCACAGAGAGTATGTCAAAGAGCTACATGTGACTCCTAAGTCACTGAGTGACAACCACTGCGCCCTAGAGAGTCAGCTACCCTCTAGGTCTCATGTAAACAATACTAACATTTTACTTAAAATCTGACCACTGTGGTGTTTTGTGGAAACCTGAGGACAAAAACCTCCACAAGGCATGAATGGCTTGCGGTGTGCTGCCTGACACATCGTGGGTACTAGGTGGGAAGGACTGAAGATCTGGTAAAAAAATTTAAATCACAGCAGAAGTCCCTGGGATGTGAAAACCTGAGAAGACCCGCTACAGCATGTCTCTTAACACAACAGGTTTGGAGACTAGGTTTTGTAGCACCTGGGTCAAGTCATTATCTCAACATCTGCACTGTCTAAAAGTATCACTACTGTGGAGCTCAGAAAGACACCTAACCATTGCAAATGAGTTCAAAGTGTCTCCCCTGCCAGGTAAACTCCTGGTTTTTAGAAATCATTTATCAGACCTCCGTATCTATTTCATACCAATAAAGGTATGAAACTGAAAGCAAGTTAAAGGTCAAACTGAAAATTTAAATCAGGAGACTCAAAAAAAGGTCAGGTGAACCAAACATTTCTATGCAAAAGGCAGTAAGTGGTAATAAATCTAAGACCATGCTAGCAGAGACTTAATATTTCTTGTGCTCACAATCAGGAGAGATAAAAAGGCCCATTTCTCCCCACCATGCTTCACTGCATACCAATAACAACGAAGATCTTAATCAGAATTTAGACTGTAATATAATAATGAATGGAGCACTAACAATTCCATACAGAAACAGCAGCACAATTCCAGTGGGGGGGGAGGAGAGGGAAGGAAGGCATCAAAATGCACAGGAGCGCTCAGATCTGTTCTTGGAAGCATTGAAGATCAGACTGCAGAACACAACGGCCTATTCTAAGCCAGCGGGTTTGGATTTTTTTGTTTTGTTTTTGGCAGCCACGAAGGAAAGGAATATTTTATTTATTTACCTTAAAATTTCTGTCCCCCCCTCTCTGCAAGAGGACTCAGGGTGGCTAACAGTCACTTCCGACATTTACATTTATAGTTTAAAAACCAATAAAATACAATTTCAATTAAAACATTCTAAAAAACATTCCATGGTGCTGTCTTCAATACAGGTGGGTTCTTTTTCTGGTGATCGTCTAGTAATCGTAGCTCTTTAGAGATGTGAGTGGCAGTCTTCTCCTGGATCAGCTGTTAAATGCCTGTTGAAACAGTTTTTTGCAGGCCCTGCAGAAGGTAGAGATCCCGCAGGGTCCTTATGGATTCTGGGAGGGCATTCCATATTCCTGGTGCTGCCACCGAGAAGGCCCTAGCCCTTGTGGAACATAACCTGGCCTCCTTTGGTCCAGGGATGGACAACAGATTTTGTGTCCCTGAACGCAGTGTTCTCTGGGGAACATGCGGGGAAAGGTGGTCCCATAGATAAGCAGGTTCCCGACCATAAAGGGCTTTAAAGCTCAATACCTTGAAACCGACTCGGAACACAACAGGTAGCCAGTGCAGCTCTTTCAGCACTGGCTGAATGTGCTCCTAACGAGGGAGCCCCATTAACAGCCATGCTGCAGCGTTCTGCACTAGCTGTAGTCTCTGAGTCAGAGTCAGGGGTAGCCCCATGTAGAGAGCATTACAGTGATCTATTCTCGAGGTGACCGTAGTGTGGATCCCCATTGCTAAGTCATTATGCTCCAGGAAGGGGGCCAACTGCCCTAGCCACCAAAGATGGAAAAAGGCGGATCTGGTAGTGGCTGCTACCTGGGCCTCCATTGTGAGGGAGGACTCCAGGAGTACTCCCAAGCTCTTGACCTTAGGGGTCAGTATTAATGACACCCCGTCAAGAGCCGGCAAGGGGATCTCTCTTCCCGAACCACCCCGACTCAGATAGAGAATCTCCATCTTTGTCGGATTCTGCTTCAACCGACTCAGCCTGAGCCAAGATGCTACGACTTGAAGAGCCAGGTCTAGGTTTTCCGGGGGTATGGAAATAGTTACGTGGTCCAGAAAACACACGAGAGGGAAGCCAATGTCCTCTGCAAGGATTAAACAAGCCTCACATTTCAACTCAAAGATTCCAGAAAGGGGGGGGGGGATCATTTCAGGTCTTGAGAATCCGAGGCGCAAAACAGGGAAACCTATTCCCAAAACCATATGCCCAAACCAACCAAATCCCATTTCCCCAGCATGCCCTTTTCCACTCTCCTCCTCCTCCCAGCCAGGGAAAGGGCTAAATAGCAGCCCACCCCCCACAAGCCAGCCTAACCCGCTTTATTATATAATAAACCTCAAAATCTCTCTCCAACCTCGATCCTTCTCAATCTTTGGGAATCTAAGTTTATTCAAAAACTGGATAGAGAGCTAATAATGCTACTATTAACCACAGCTAAAGCTGCTATTGCACTCAAATGGAAAGATGAGCATTCTCCCTCTCCAAATTTCATCAAGGTTTGGGATTATTTCATATTAGAAAAGATCACGGATGAGATAAATCATGACTCTAATATGTTGTCGCACAGATCTATAATGGCTAAAGTGGTCTCCCTGTTTAAAAACTTACTTCATTTACTTATCTTTATTATAAGTTGTTTGAACTGAACTTCTGCATATATTATTGTATACGTGTGGATTGTATTTCCTACCATAACATTTTAACGTTTCAGTTTTTTTCCCCAGAGATAAACTTAAGTTTATTTAAAAATAGATGAGTTACATTCAAAAAGAAAATAGAATAGAGCATCGATACACCCCAGCACACTGGGAACTGCCTATATAAATCACAACTAAAGTTTTTACATAGCAAGCTCTTAAGAACTACATTATACAACCGAGGAAGCAAACAAAATCTACACAGATACTCAACAAATAAACTACATAAATAAACAGCGAATTATAATATTATTTGAATTATTTTTTTAAAAAGGTGAAAGTAGTCCCCTGTGCAAACACCAGTCGTTTTCGACTCTGGGGTGACGTTGCTTTTCACGTTTTCACGGCAGACTTTTTTACAGGGTGGTTTGCCATTGTCTTCCCCAGTCTTAAAACAAAGTTAAAAATGAGACATAATCTTCATGGGATAATGTAGATGAAACACAGGAGGGCCCAAATTTCCAATTCAGGAAAGGCTTCCACTTACGTACAATTTTCTTCCTGCTACCAAATTATAAACGGAGCTATAGGAACCTGTCATTTTATCCGCTGTTTTACATTGTCGATTTTTTTTTATTTTAAAAAAAGGTATATAATAAACCTGCCCTGGAGGATGGCGCCTCCTTCCCCTCCCAGGAGTCTCCACCCCTCGTGCGAGGAGTTCAAAACCACCCGCAGCTTCCTCCCCCCGCCTTCACTACTACTACTACTACTACTAGGGCGGCTCGGCCTCGCGTAGGCCGCCAAGAAGAGCGATCTCCCCCTCCCGCCCATAACAACCCACCGCCGGCTTCCTCCCCCTTTTTTTCCGAGGCCTACCCACCGAGCCCTCCGGTCGGAGGCGGCCGCGGCAGGAGCTGGAGTCGGGAAGGCCGAGGGAGGTAGGAGGGAAAAGGGTCGGGCAGTCTCCCGCCAGCGCCGCCTCGACTAGGCCGGAGTGGCCCGGCTCCCTCCCTCCCCCCCCGGCGGCGTCGGCGTCGCCACCTAATAGAGGCCGCGGCTTTGTTACCCGCTAGGCCGCGCTGAGGGGAGGGGGCCCCCGGCCCTGCCCGCGCGGCCGTTAAGGGCCCGCCTCGCCCTGACGGCCGCCGCCGCCTCATCTCTCCCCTCAGAGCCCTTCTCCCCTTCCCGCCCGCGAGGGCCTCACCGACTTTGAAGGCAGGAAAGGAACGTCCAGGGAGCGCGAGCGTTAACGGTCAGGCGCGAGGAGGACTGAGGGGGAGGGGGAGCCGAAGGAGGCGGTTGGAGGCAGCAGCAGGAGGAGGAGGTGTCACAGGCTCCGCCCCCTCCACAGCCTCCCCCCCGGAAACCTCGCGAGAACTCATTCTCGCCCGGGATGGGGGAGCGGGAGAAACCATTTTCGGTCCCCTCACGGAGGAATAAAAGACGGCGGGAAGTGGACTTGAGGGGGAATACTGTGGCAAACGAGCGGTGGTGGTAGTCTTGAGAACGAAGGGAAGGCAGTGGGTTGGGTGTCTCGTCCTTTCTCTCCGCCTCCCCCCCGCTGTTGAAAATGAGCTCGCCCTTCCTGCCGTTCTTTTCCTTGCCCCTCAACGTCCCCTCCCCTTTGACGTCATGCGGGGATGGGAATGCGTCCGTTGGAACGCGTGCCTAAGCTCAAGCGCCACCCCCTGCAGTCAATGGAAGCGGCCGGTTCCCTGCTTCGCGGCAATGGCGGGAATCACTTGCGGCCGAGTCCATTAAGGCAAAATAGAGGAGGATAGCTCGGCGAGGTTCTCTCTCCACAGACGTCAGGAAGTCGGGGTCTGGCAGTTCTTTTGTCTGCTGACCGGATTTCCTGGGTTTGACGAAGTCAGTTTTGACGCCAGGAAGGGTTTTTTTGCTATTGGAACAAATGTGGTTTAGTCTTTTAAGGTGATGCTTGTTTAACCTGGTGGTCTCTCCCGCTGGCTTGCAAACAATGCTGATTGCTCGGAGAAAGCAATAGAGAAATCCTCGACTTTGTTTTAGCTGAGAATTTCTAAAATGTTAGCGTTGCCAGCCTCCAGGTGAACATATGAAACTGCCTTATACTGAATTAGACACTCGGTCCATCAACGTCCATAAAAAGCCCCTTGGCGCAGAGTGTTAAAGCTGCAGTACTGCAGTCCTAAGCTCTGCTCACAACCCGAGTTCGATCCCCAGCGGAAGCTGGGTTTTTAGGTAGCCGACTCGAGGTTGACTCAGCCTTCCAAGGTCGGTAAAATGAATCCCCAGCTTGTTGGGGGGAAAGATGATTGGGGAAGGCAATGGCAAACCACCCGGTAAAAAGTCTGACGTGAAAATGTTGTGAAACGACTGGTGCTTGCACAGGGGACCTTTCATTTTCCTTTCCATCAGTCAGTATTGTCTACTCGGGCTGGCAGCAGCTCTCCAGGGTCTCAAGCTGAGTTTTTTCACGCCTACTTGCCTGGATCCTTTTTTTTTAGTTGGAGATGCCGGGGATTGAACCTGGGACCTTTTGGCTTAATGGCTCTACCATTGAGCCACCGTCCCTCCCCAAAGAGGATGTGTTGATGAGAGCTACACAGAACCTGACACCTACAACCCTGCCCACTGTTGTCCCCATATGAACATATGAAGCTGCCTTATACTGAATCAGACCCTGGGTCCATCAAAGTCAGTTTTTAATTGCTGCTTTGTTTTGTATATTTTAGTTCTGGTTTTAGGGATTTTTTAGATAATTGTTTGGGGGTGGTTTTTTTAGTGTTTTAAAAGGAGATTTTATTGTAAATGTTTGAATTCGTTCACTGCCTTGGTGGCCCCTCTGAATGCCAAAAGGCAGGATATAAATTGTGTACAATAAATACAAATAAAATCAATAATGCACCCTATTATTCTGCTTCAAATGTCGTTTTTGTCAGTCGGCATCTATAAAATAACTGTCTCATGACCTGGCGGGGGGGGGGGGGGGTGTTGGCTGAAACTTCCACTATCAGATATGGTTGTATAGTATGGGAGTTGATAGAATCCTCACAAATGTCTAAACCAGGGCTTTTTTGTAGAAAAAGCCCAGCATGAGCTTATTTGCATATTAGGCCATACTCCCTGATGCCAAGCCAGCCAGAACTGCGTTCCTGCTCAAATAAAACCCTGGTCTAAACCCAAACCCAAAGTAAGCTGATGAGATTTATTTTGAGGTCAGGTCACAATGGAAATATAGCAGAAAATGCCTCAGCTAGAAGTGTTTCACATGTGAGGTAAATTCTTGCTGGGACCCAACAAGGCTTGCTTTGTTCTTCTTGCCTCCATTTTATCATTACAAGAATCTTGTGAGGAAGACTAGGGTGATAGTGTGCAATTGGTCCCAGTGTCACCCTTTCATGGCAGAGTAGATATCTGAACATGGGATTCCCAGATCCTAGTCTGATACTTCAACCACTACACCACATTGGCCCACAGAAGGGGTGCCCTAGATCAAGAGTGGCCAAACTTGCTTAATGTAACAGCCACAAAGAATAAACATCAGAAGTTTGGGAGCCACAAGACACGAACAAATATCGTACACACACATCTTTATTAAAACTCTCAATATTTTATTTGCACAGAAAGATAAAATACATATGTATTGACTTTACAGCATGACTTTGCTAGAAGGAGACTTTTTTTAAAAAACAAAAGCTGGGAATAACGGTCCCCATAACACCAGCACAGGGAAAGGTCAGGGAATTATTTTTTGGCACCACTGGGAGAAGGAAATGCATATGTATCATATACACAAAGCAGGAGTCAAGTGCACTTTTATGACCAACCAATTTTTATTTAGAACGTAAGCTTTCGTGTGCTCTTAAGCACACATCATCAGATGAATTCAGCACAGTGAGCAAAGCCATACATAGCTGAGCAGAGCCATACATAGCTGGTAGGCAGTGGCAGCTATGTATGGCTCTGCTCAGCTATGTATGGCTTTGCTCACTGTACTGGATTCATCTAATGAAGTGTGCTTAAGAGCACACGAAAGCTTACGTTCTAAATAAAAATTGGTTGGTCTTAAAGGTGCAACTTAAATCCTGCTTTGTTCAACTGCTTCAGACCAACACGGCTGCCTGCTTGGATCTATGTACCATATAAATCACTGTCCGTTTGGATCATTATGCATCTCTCTTTGCTTTGACACCAAGAAATACAAGTGCTATGAAACTAAGGGGGAACCCTGCACCACCCTCTTTAATTCCATCCTTCCTTCCAGTGGCTCCCTTGGCTCTTGTGCTCTCTTTCCCCACTCTAGGTCTCAGGGCAACCTTTGTGGTGGAGGAGAAGAGCTTGCGAGCCTGCCTGTTCTTCCCTCCTTCCCCGCTTCACGCACACCAGAAATAGTCACCTACCTATGGGTCAACGCTCAGAGGCTGACTGAGGTCCCGATGCTAAGCATGCTTACTCAAGAGTAAGCCTGCATTAAGTCCCTCCTTGACCTCCAGGAGCCACACAATATGTATGAAAGAGCCGCACAGATTGGCCACCCTTGCCCTAGATGTTCCTTCAGTATATCCAGATAAGGCATATTATTAACAATCTTTTGAGGAAAAATAGGAATTGAAGGATTAGAACAACATGGGAACAAATTGTTATAAGTGCTACGTATAAAGGAACAATGATTGGTATTTATTTATGGTGATTAAATGTAGATAACTAACGTATTATGTAAATGATCAAACAAAGATCTTAATAAAGGTGATTGGCTTGAACAGATGGTCTTGGATATGAAATCTTGTGTTACCAAATGGAAATCTCAGCAGGTTTAAAAAAGACGTCTATAAAAGCCAGCATGGAATGAGATCTCACACTTCACAGGCTAGCTTGTGTCCTGTAAAACGTCTTGTGTTTGGCATCTGTCACATTTGGCATGGACTCCTTGCTATGTTCAGCAGACTTTGGTATTAGATTAAGAAGTTTGGGGTATAATTTTCCACATTTTAAAATGAATTTTAGGATCTGCTATCCCTCTGGAACCTAAGGTATTTCTTATCTGACTGATATTGTTTCGATGACTATGCTTGGAATCACAGATCAGTAATTTACTACGACAATCGCAAAGTTCTGGTGGAAAAATTGAATATTTTAATTTTTATCAATGGCCCATGGTTTAAAGGTTCCGGGTTCATCCTTTGGAATCTAAAGAAAGAAAGAAAAGAAAAATAGTTTTATATTACGATATAAATTCAAAATCGAATCCCATCATTCCACCCTTCCTGGCACTGGTGCTTTTAAATTTAAAAATCTCAGAGAGTCCTAATCTCAGATCTCCCCCCAGTTCAATCTGAGGCATTTCATATTCTCCTTTTCCTTGCTTGTGAGTTCCTGCTGCTTCAGGGAGCGTTTTCTGTTCCACATGTGCATTACTCCCTCTAGTGGTTGATTCAATATTGCTTCTCTTCAGGGTGGAATTCTAGCAGGAGCTCCTTTGCGTATTAGGCCACACACCCCTGATGCAGCCAATCCTCCAAGAGCTTACAAGGCTTTTTTTTTGTAAGCTCTCGGAGGACTGGCTACATCAGGGGGGTGTGGCCTAATATGCAAAGGAGCTCCTGCTAGAATTCCACCTCTGGTGGTAAGTACCTGGCAACTCTACTCAGTATGCAGACTTTTTATGAAGGGGGGGGGGATATAAAAAATAATAAGCAGCAGGGTGGGGGGCCCATGAAATGCAGGTTCAATGTAAAAAAGATGGGGGCAAAGGATATCAAGAAGGTGGTTACCATCTCTGTAAAATGGTCAGCACATGCCATGCGAATCCTTGCTACGTTCAGCGGACTGTCTAGTGTAAAAATGTCACTCAGTCCCCTTTGCTTCCGGGCCGCAGCCAGTGCATCCTTGATAGCGAAAAACACAGATGACGCCAAGTATAGCCCAGCTTCTCCCATACTCTGTAGGAAGAAAAAGACAGCCAAACATTATGGAATCTGGATTAGAAACAGGGTCATAGCCAGGATTTGGAAGGTTGGGGGGCATTTAAAATTTTCGGGGGCACTCATACACCCCGGCACCCCACACAACCTTCCCTCTCCTCACTCAACCCCACCCTCCCTCCTTGCTCTCCACCCGCCTTCCTTCCCCGCCACTAAAACAGCACCTAGGGCCGGGGGTAGAAGCAGCCTCCAGCCCCCCAGCTGATCCGCGGGTCCTTTAACTGGCGCAGGTGGCTGGGGTCTGCTTCTGCCCCCAGCCCCAGGTGCTATTTTAGTGGTGGGAAGGGAGGGCGACAGCGACTCTCCCTGTCACTCTCACCACTGCCCTCCCTTCCCGCCACTAAAATAGCATGCCGGTCCAGGGGCAGAAGCAATCCCCAGCCAACCTGAGCCCTTTAACTGGCGGAGGGGGGACTGGGGGCTGCTTCTGCCCCCGAACCTGCACACTATTTTAATGGCAGGAAGGGAGGATGGCAGAGATAGCGGCAGGGAGAGCCACTCTTGCCGCTGCCCTCCCTCCCTGCCACTAAAATAGCATGCGGGGCCAGGGGCAGAAGTAGTCCCCAGCCCCCTGCACCAATTAAAGGGCCTGCAGGTCAGCTGGGGGCTGGGCAGGGAGAGCCGCTCTCACCGCCAGACCTCCTTGTCCACCACTAAGCACCCTGCGTAAGTTAAAGAGCCCACCGATCAGCTGATCGGCAGGCCCTTTAGCTCAAGCTGGAAGCCCCGATTGCTTCTACTGCTGGCTCCACAAACGATCTCTCCACCAGCAAACTGCTCACGGGACTGGTGGCAGCTTCTGCAGACATGGCAGAGGGCCTGGGGGCTGCTTGGGACACTGGAGTCAGAGGGGCCTTGGCCAGAAGTCAGGGTGGCCGGGCCCCCACGGGTCCCCTCATAGCTACGGGCCTGATTAGAAATAAAACACTGGGTGACTTTAAATAACACCAGGGCTTTTTGTGTAGCAGGAACTCCTTTGCATATTAGGCCACACCTCCCTGATGTAGCCAATCCTCCAAGAGCTTACAGGGCTCTTAGTGCAGGGCCTACTGTAAGCTTCAAGAGGCTTGGCTACATCAGGGGTGCATGGCCTAACATGCACAGGAATTCCTGTTACAAAAAAAGCCCTGGTGTTATTTAAAGTCACCCAGAAGTTCAGGTTGAGTCCAACTGAAGATATTGCCAAGGAAGTCTTCTATTTTGAAACATGCTACCTTCCTTTCAAGTGGCAGCTGCCATCAAGATATAATAAGTTTAAAGACAAAAGATCTGGCCAAGCAAAAAATGAAAATGAAAGTTTCAGGGGGCCAACTGTTGCGGAAATCACCTGTGCTTTTCGAAGACCAATCGAAGAAACATTTTGTTCACAGATTCAGAGGTTAAAATGTCACAGATCAACTGGAGACATAGGATAGTGTCCACTTTGGTTCCTAAAACCGTATGAATTATTTCCCAATGTGCAGGTCAGGCCTATACTATTGTATCAGCCATTACTGGACCTTGCACCTTGTTGGTCAAAGGAGAGCTGTTAGTAGTCCTCTTACAAGCCTTATTACTCTGTTTTAAAGATCTTTTAGAACAGGGTTTCCAATAAGGATGTTAGCCTCTTGGTCTGGGCAGGAGTTCCAGCTGGCCAGCAGGGGGATCCCCCACCCACAAATGTCCCAAAGTGCAGCATGATTACATCCAGGGGTGGAATTCTAGCAGGAGCTCCTTTGCATATTAGGCCACACACCCCTGATGCAGCCAGTCCTCCAAGAGCTTACAAGGGTCTTTTTTGTAAGCTCTTGGAGGATTGGCTGCATCAGAGGTGTGTGGCCTAATATGCAAAGGAGCTCCTGCTAGAATTCCACCCCTGATTACATCACCTGGAAATTACATCATTGCACCATCGATGTTGTGTAGCCAGCGCCGGCCTGTGGGGGGGTGACGCCCCAGGCAGGCTCCCTGCCCCCCACCCTCCCCCGCCGCCCTCCTTCCCTTCCACCCCCCCACCAAGGCTGGTCCTTCCCTGCTGCTCTCCTTTCTTTCCCTTCACCTTCCCCCCCAAGGCTGATCCTTACCCCGCCGCAGCCGTCCTCCTTCCCTTCAGTGCCACGCTCCCTCACTCCCCCAGCTGGTCCTTCCCTGCAGCCGCCGTTGCCCACCTTCCCTTGCCCCCCCCCGAGGCTGGTCCCCCTGCCCACTTTCCCTTTTCCTTTGCTGTCGAGGCTGATCCTTCCCCGCCGTGGCCCTCCTTCCCGGCTTCAATGAGGCTAGCATGGTATCTTATCTTTTGAAGAGCCCACGGGAAGAGAGTTCGCTCCCCCTCCTTCCCAGAAGTGGAAGTGAGGGGGAGCGAAGTCTCTTCTCGTGGGATCTTCAAAGGACTAGAAGCCAGAGCAGCTGCGGTGATGGGGTGGGGTGTTGGAGGGAGGGGTGGCGTCAGAGGGATGGCGGGCAGATGGGCCACGAGGACGAGGAAAGCAGGCAGGCAGACAAACTAAGCGTTTGCCATGGATGCCGAGAGGGGGAGGAGCCCAATCTGGCGCCCTGCACCTCCCAGTGCCCTAAGCAACTGCCTAGTTTGCCTAGCGGGAGGGCCGGCCATGTGTGCAGCAATGCTGGCCATTTGTGATAGGGAAAGTGCTCTCTAGATTAGGCTTCTGTCTCTTATTTCGACTGCGACCTGAATATGGATCTACTTGAATAAGTGTAAGTTTACCATTTTTTGCAATATACTTCTTGGGAGAGTTATTTGCTGCACTCAGTATCACACTTGTATTGACTAGGCAAACTCTTCTGTATTAACCAAATACCCCAACAATTACACCTTGTGGCCATTATTGCCTACATTTAGGAGTAACGTTAGATGTGACTGGAGTATGAAAAGAAAAAAGAGAGGTGGTTCGTCTTTCCCATGGTGTAGACAGGAAATGGTTCGTCTTTGAGATATCTAATATATTTACCTTGGAGGAGTAGATGGCAATTGGGTTTCTTGTGTTCGGCAGCAAGTAGATTCTAAACAATTCTGGGACATCACAAACGGCAGGGATTTTATACGAGTCTGGACCCCTGGTGTACTGCTCTCCTTCGGGGGAGAATTTCACTTCTTCATGGGTAAAAAGTCCGAGTCCCTGCATAAAGCCACCTTCAATCTGAGGGAGTAAACATACATAATTTCAGGATAGATATATGAAGCGCTTAGGGTGCCAACCAGGACCTTTTTTGGGCAGAAATGGCCTAGCAGGAACTCATTTGCATATTAGGCCACACCCCCTGACATCACCATTGTTCCGCACAGGGCTTTTGGGTAAAAAAAGCCCAGCAGGAACATTTGCATATTAGGCCACTCCCCCTGATGCCAAGGCAGCCGGAACTGTGTTCCTGTGCATTCCTGCTCAAAAAAACCCCGTGGTGCCAACCACAGGACTTGGAGATTACACCTGACCTTCAGCCTGCAGAGATCAGTTCCCTTTGAGAAAATAAATGCTTTGGAGGGTGGATTATATGGCTTTATGCCCTGCTGAATCCCTTCCCTGCTCAAACCCTGCCCTTCCTTTGCTCCGCTCCCGAATCTGCACAAATTTCCCAACCTGGAGGTAGCAATGCTAGAGGTATTAAATCTGCTAGAAAATGAAGGTTTTGTAATTATAATCTAAACAAAGTCTTTTTTTTTTTTAGAAAATGCCCAGCAGCTCATTTGCATATCAGGCCACACCCCCTGACACCAAGCCAGCTGGAACTGTGTTAAAAAAAAAGCCCTGAACTAATATTCCCCCCGCCCCCTTTGCCATGCGCTAAGGATGGCTTTGTAATCCTTGGGATATTGGTATGGTCTACAGTTGCCATTTTTCCTCTGGGTAGGGTTGCCAAGTCCAATTCAAGGAACTTTGGGGGTGGAGCCAGGAGACATTGGGGGTGGAGCCAGTAGCAAGGGTGTGACAAGCACAATTGAACTCCGAAGGGAGTTCTGGTCAGCCAGGGCCGGCCCTAGGGCGCGCGACGCCCCAGACAGACTTACTGCCTGCACGGCCCTGGAACAACCCCCTCCCCTTTTCTCAGTGGCACCGCAACATGGTGCCGCGCTCAGGGCTGGATCGCCCACTAGGGAAACTAGGTGGTTGCCTAAGGCAGGGGTCCCCAACCCCCGGGTCAGGGACCACTACCGGTCCATGGCCTGTTGGCAACCGGGCCGCAGCCTTCTCCCCTGGCCCCAACCCCCTGCAGCCTCGCCGCCCCTCCTGCGGCGCCTCCAGCACCCTCCGGTTTTACGATTTTAAGCCAGGGAAGGGGCGAAGCACCGCCTTCCACGGCTCTTTAAAGGCAGACAAACCCCGCCCCCCGCCCCCGATCGGCAGCGAAAACCTTTGTAGCAGCAGCGGGCGACCCGCTGAAGAAGTGGCACTGCCCTTGTCTCCTCTCCACTTCCTCCCAGGGCGTGGGGGGGAGGAGACAAGGGGAGTGCCGTTTCTTCAGCAGGTTGCCCACTGCTGCTACGAAGGTTTTTGCAGCGGGGGGGGGGGGGGGTGTTGTCAGTCTTTAAAGAGCCGTGAAAGGCGGTGCTTCGCCCCTTCCCTGGCCTTAAAATTGTAAAACTGGAGGGTGCTGGAGGCGCCGCAGGAGGGGTGGCAAGTCTGCGTAGGGCGAGGTTGCACGGTGGGATGCCGAGGCTGCGGGAGGGGCGGCGAGGCTGCGTGGGGGTGGGGCGGGGGGGCAAGGCTGCGGGGTGGGGGTGGAGCGGCGAGGTTGCGTGGCCATGGAGGGGGCAGGGCCAAATTTGGTCCCCGGTGTCAGGCATGGGTTTATTGAAACTCTCACAAGAACGCAGACTTAGTAGTTTAAAACAAAGTTGCATTTATTGGATACTTCAGAGTTACTCCAGGCAAGCAGATAAATTGGAACTGATAGAGACTGTTTCAATCTATAGCTATTTATCCTCTACTTCAAAGCATTCACATCTACCCCACAGTTCCCAAAACAAAAGGCTGCTTTTGTATGTGAGACATTCCCAGCGTTTCCCCCTTATCTCTTCCGTTGGTGGTTACATTGCCCAGAGGCGCTGGCCTTGGAGCCTCCGGAGAGGAGGTGAGAAGCTAGCACCTACGGGTGGCTTCAAAGACTCTTGGCAACCTTTGATAGTCCTGGGAAACGGCTCTCTACTCTTCCCCCCTCCCTCCTAGCTGACCCCGTTCCTGGTTAGTAAGAATCCCTCTGCATATTTGATTATGGTTAGTAGCAATGGTTAATGACACAATGAATGAACAGAGCCTGACACCCGGTGCCGCAAAGGTTGGGGACCACTGGCCTAAGGCACCGGGAGGGTGGGGGCGCCAAATTTGGCTCCCCACCTACTCCCGGTGTCCCAGGCAAGCACCTAGTTTGCCTGCTGCCTCCTTCGCCCGCCCACTGCCCCCGCCTACCCCTCATTTCCCTTCCCTGCCCCGCCGCCACTGCCGCAATCACAATGCGCAGCGTGGCAAGGCAGCAGCAGCACCCCCTTCCCTTCCCTTTGCCTCCCTGCCGCCCCCCCCTTGTTTCTCTTCCCTTCCCAGCCCCACTGCCACCGTGGCAATCACAGCGCGCCATGTGGCAAGGCAGCAGCACCCCTTTCCTGTCCCTTCGCTTCCCCCCGCCCCCACGTTCACAGCTTGATGCGGGCGAATCTTATCTTTAGAACCTCGGAGCAGAAATGAAGGCTTGACTCCCCCTCCCTTCTGGTTCTGGAAAGGAGGGGGGAGAAGCCTTCATTTCAGCTCCTAAAGATAAGATTCGCCGGTGTTGGGCTGTAAATGTGTGAGGGGGGGAGGGAAGCGACGGGAAGGGGGTGCTGCCGCCTTGCCACACGGTTCAGGGGGTGCAATAGATCGCTGCAGGGGGAGGCTGCCTGGAGAACCACACACACGGGCCGGCATTGGCTGTGGGGGGGGCGCAGGGGGGCGCCTGCCTGGGGTGCCAAACACCCATGGGCCGGTGCTGGCTACACTCCGCTCCACTCTGCCCCCCACCTCATGCTTACCCACTTCGGCGGGCATTAGAATAGTGCTCTCTCTTAATAGAGAGCAGAACGAGGCTTTGCTTCCCCCTCCCTTCCTGTTCCAGAAGGGAGGGGTGAGAGTGAAGCCTCTTCCTGCTTTCTATTAAGAGAGGGATCTATTGCAATGCTGGGCGAAGTGGGTAAGCACAAGACCAGCGTCGGTACTCTGAGCGCACCGGGGAGGGGGCCCAAACACAGTGCCCAGAAACTCGCCACCTAACTGCCCCGCAGCAATTAGGCTTTTGTCTTGGGGGGGGGGAAGCCCAATTCAGTGCTCCTCTGCCCGGCGCCCTAGGCAAATGCCTAATTTGCCTAGTGGGCGAGCCAGCCCAGTGGCCAGCACATTTAAAGGGACTGCACACTTTTTAAATGCCTTCCCTCCATTGTGGCTCATAGAATTAGACCCCCTGATCCAATCTTTTTAAAACTTGGAGGGTCTTTTGAGGAGAGGTACCAGATACTATGCTGCAAATTTGGTGCTTCTACCTCAAAAAACAGCCCTCTCCCAGAGCCCCAGACATCTGCAGATCAATTCTTCATTATACCCTATGGTGGTAAATCAAGGAACATGTGTTATTGCTTTAAGAACCAAAACCTTCTTGGTAGACTGGGGTTTTTTTTTCATCAGAAAGCCCATGAGACAAGGATGCTTTAAGTCCTCAGAACGAAAGAATAGTGGACTAAAATATTTAAACAAATAAAGGATCAGTCTATGAACATTTGCCTGCAGGACAATGCTCAAAACTCCTGCAGCATACCTGTCCTATGTCAACTCCCGGATTGATGCTGTAACAGGCATCCATGACAATGTCTGTTTGGAGATTCTGTTAGACAAATAAGATGAAGAGCACATTTAAAAAGTTAAAATATGAAGACAACCATCATCCACACCCATAAGAATAATACCCACAGTATTATTATAGATTCCAAACTCTCTTTATTATTATTATTATTATTATTATTATTATTATTATGATGATGATGATGATGATGAGCCAGTTTGGTGTAGTGGTTAAGTGTGTGGACTCTTATCTGTGAGAACCAGGTTTGATTCCCCACTCTTCTATTTGCAACTGCTGGAATGGCCCTGGGTCAGCCATAGCTCTTGTAGGAGTTGTCCTTAAAAGGGCAGCTGCTGTGAAAGCTCTCTCAGCCCCACCCACCTCACAGGGTGTCTGTTGTGGGGCAGGAAGGTAAAGAAGATTGTGAGCCGCTCTGAGACTCTGAGATTTGGAGTGGAGGGTGGGATATAAATCCAATATCGTCGTCTTCATCATCATCAACTTCATTGTCATCATCATCATCATCTTATTATAAACGAAGAAGAAGATTGTAGATTTATACCCCGCCCTTCTCTCTGAATCAGAGACTCAGAGCGGCTTACAATCTCCTATATCTTCTCCCCCTACAACAGACACCCTGTGAGGTGGGTGGGGCTGAGAGAGCTCTTACAGCAGCTGCCCTTTCAAGGACAACTCCTGCAAGAACTATGGCTAACCCAAGGCCATTCCAGCAGCTGCAAGAGGAGTGGGGACTCAAACCTGGTTCTCCCACACACTTAACCACTACCCCAAACTGGCTCATAATAATAATAGCTGTTGTTGTTGTTGTTGTTATCGTTATTATTGTTATTACTGCATTTGGAAGCTCCAGGATCTACTATGTCTGGGACTAGAATTGGATAATTCCTTTTCCCCAGCAAGTCCCAAGGACAAGCCATACTATAGTGCAGCCAATGGCCAACGTGGTCTACCGAAGTCAGAATCAAGGCTATGGTTACATGCACAGCCCAGATGAATTGTGCTAAAATAAAACAGCTAGATTTGAGTCCAGCAGCATCTTAGAGACCAGCAAGATTTTGGGGTAGGGCTGCCAGGTCTCCCCTGACAACCGGTGGGGAATGGGGGTAGTTTTGCCAGATCCAGGTTGGGAAACTCCTGGAGATTTGGGGATGGAGTCTGGGGAGGGCAGGGTCACAGATGTCCACCCTCCAGGGCACCCCTTTGCTCCAGGGGAACTGATCTCTGTAGTCTGGAGATGAGCTGGAATTCCAGGGGATCCCCAGGTCCCACATGGCGGCTGACATAGCTATGAGGTATACATTTTTGAGAATCAATGTTCTCTTCTTTAGAAGCCATGCTGAAGTGGCATGCAGGATGCTCCAAATCTACAGAATAAACTCTATGCACACCTTATCTCCAGGTGTGCCTTAAATTGGCTCTCCAGGCTAACAGCTTCCAGCTGAGTCCCACTTTGCAAGGACCACTATTCTCTTTGAAAACTCATCCCTATGGTGTCTCTGACCGATTCCCCACTAGCCTTGGAGCGCTCTCACGCTCCTCTTCTCCGTCGGGCTTCTGTCACACTATCTGCCCCGGGGCTGCAAGTCGCTTTGCCTTTTTTTTTTGTGGCAAACAGAAACTGGTTTTAGAGGATCGTTTGCTGTGTGAAAAAAGCAGAGTGAGTTGCCACGCTGAGAAGAGGAGAGCAGGAGCGGCATAAGGCTAGTGGGGAATTGGTCACAGCATGTGGTGACAGCGAGGTCAACCGATGAAGAAATATCCGAACTGGGTGCGGGGAGCCACTGAATCAGCCGTATATTGGCCATGCTAGAAAATGTTTGTTGTTTACCTTATGATCCCCTGTCAGGCAGTCAATCTCAACTTCAGAGCAACTAACGCCAAAAACAAAGTATGGGAAAGCGTGGCCTTCTCCCTTCTCCCAGTCCATATTGGTCACGTATCCTCTGACGGGAGAAACAAACCAAGTTCTTTAGACGCCAAGAGTTCATCTGGGGGCTAGAGTTCATTCTCATTAAAGAATTTCTCAGCTATACTTCATTTGAGCCTGCTTCGGAAGGGAGGGCAGGATATAAATAGAAATAAATAAATTTGGAAATACCAGATTATTGGCATGCTCTCTGCGGCTCCAGCATAGGCTGGGGAACAGAAAAGAAACAAGTTCTGTCATGGACTGCACCTCTGTCACGGTTGTTAATTGGTTCCCAATTGCTGGAGAAACATCTGATCCGCTTTATCTTCTGGACCAGGCATATAGCCCTCTTAATACTTGATGAACGTTGCTTCTTCTACATCCACTACGGAACTTCTCCCGTGGAATTATAGACTCTGCCTCTTTAAACCTGGCTATGAACTTTTCACCACATAAGAACACAAGAGAAGCCATGTTGGATCAGACCCTGGTCTATCCAGACCAACACTCTGTGTCACACAGTGGCCAAAACCCAGGGGCCATCCAGAGGTTCCAGCAGGGCCAGAACTCCAGAAACCCTCCCACTGTGGGAGGCACCAAGTACACAGAGCTTCACTGCTCCAGTCATAAGAACATAAGAGAAACCATGTTGGATCAACCCAATGGTCCATCCAGTCCAACACTCTGTGTCATACAGTGGCCAAAACCCAGGAGCCACCCAGAGGTTCCAACAGGACCAGAACTCCAGAAGCCCCGCCCCCATTGCCTCCCAAGCACCAAGAATACAGAGCATCACTGCCCCTGAGTGTTTCCTCTATACATTGTGGCTAATAGCTATTGATGAACCTCTGCTCTTCAGAACAAAAGAGAAGCCATGTTGGATCAGCCCAATGGCCATCCAGTCCAACACTCTGTGTCACACAGTGGCCAAAACTCAGGGGCCATCAGGAGGTCCACCAGTGGGGCCAGAACTCCAGGAGTCCTCCCATTGTTGCCCCCAAACACCAAGAATGCAGAGCATCACTGCCCCAGACATAGTGTTCCAACAGTACCTTGTGGCTAATAGGTACTGATGGACCTCTGCTTCATATGTTTATCCAATCCCCTCTTGAAGCTACCTAAGTCTGTAGCTGCAGCCACTTCCTGTGGCTGTGAATTCCATGTATTAAAGAATCAGTCAAACCCAGGTTCTAAGTCCCACTGTATCTGCTGTGCAAGTCTCTGCAAGCATCACTCTTAATAATAATAACGGAAGCCATGTTGGTTCAGGCCAATTGCCCATCCAGCCCAACACTCTGTGTCACACAGTGGCCCCCCAAAAAAGAGGGGGGTGCCGGCAAGAGGTCCACTAGTGGGGCCAGGACACTAGAAGCCCTCCCACTGTTCCCCACCCAAGCACCAAGAATATCGAGCATCACTGCCCCAGATAAGAGTTCCAATCCCCTCTTGAAGCCATCTGTGCTTATAGCTGCCACCACCTCCTGTGGCAGTGAATTCCACGTGTGAATCACCCTTTGGGTGAAGAAAGACTTCCTTTTATCCGTTCTAACCCGACTGCTCAGCAATTTCATTGAGTGTTCACGAGTTCTTGTATTGTAAGAAAGGGAGACAAGGACTTCTTTCTCTACCTTCTCTATCCAACTCTTCTAAATATCTGCCCCAGCTGGCTGGAAACCCATGGGCTAATCCTAAAAGGAAGATAAGGCTATCCTAGTCTACCACAGCGACTCACCAGGGAGGTGGCACTGGGGCTCTAGTCTCCAGAAGGCATTTTCAAAGTGCCATGTTGCCCTGGCACCTCAATTTGTCCAGCCCTAAAATAATGAGTCCCCAAGGCTATTTCAGGTCAGGAAAAAGGATCTGAGGGAAGGCTCAGAAATTCTTCCCCTTGTGGTCTTGATTCAAATTGGGTACTCATGTGCCTGATTCTTAAAGGGATAGAATGTGGGGAGCTCCTTCTTTCCAGTATCAGATCTATTTTGAGTCTTAGGCCACACAATCTGAACAAAACGGCACCTGTGATTCCCCAAAGGCAGCAACTTAGAAAGTGATAAAACGCTCCTTACTTGAAGTAGCCGGTAGCTGAGAGGTTGATGCTTTCCTTAAAAGCTTTGGAAATCTGCAAGACACAGACTGTTGAATGACATACAAATACACAACAAACGGAAACTGTGTGTGTGTGGAAAGCACCATCTAATTGCATAGGGTGATCCCATAGGGTTTTCAAGGCCAGCAGTTAAGCAGAGGTGGTTTGCCATTGTCTTCCTCTGCAAATTCTATTCAATTTTAAGAATACAACTGGCGCAAAACATGAAGCCTTCCAATCACATGGCTTGCATATAAGCTTTATCTCTAAGGTTGCCAGCTCAGGGTTCGGAAATAGATTTGGGGGGTGGAGCCTGTGAAGGGCGGAGTTTAGGGAGGGGAGGGACCTCAGCAGGGCATAATGCCATAGAGCCCGCCCTCCAAAGCAGCCACTTTCTCCAGGTGCTCACCCAGTCTTCCCATTTGCCTTCTGGGTTTTCTTTAATGACCGGCTCCAGCCGCTTCCGGAGAATTTGGCAAGCGTTCTGTTGAGACAAGTGGCGTGGAAAAGGAGGATGAATATAACACAACAATAATATCTGATTTTGTTTTCTAACATTATCTGAATAACACTGCAAAAGGAAAATGTAATAAGCCAGAAAGTGAGGTTAGTTTTTTTTTAATGAAGAAAAGAACAGCTAAGGCTGCTGAATGAGTCTTTTCTACGACCCAAATAAAAACCACAAGCTGCTTTTTACTCAAAGACACCACAGAGAAGCAGGATATGAGAGGAGCATGGAGGCTGGAGAGCTACTTTAGCTGAAGTGTATGATACACAGATGGAGCTTACACTTCACCTGTTGAATTTCTGCCTGTGGAATAGTTGTGACAGGCACAGAGCATTCTGGTAGTGCTGCTGTTTACTATTATGGAAAAAGCAGAAATCGCTCTATTCCAGAACAGTTTCTTAAATTTCAAAGGGGGCTCAAAGAAGACTATTGTGGACCATCCAGCTGGAAGCCATTCTGATATTTTAATCATTTTAGATTTAACTTTATATTGTTAAATAGGTTTATGATATTTTGATTGTTCTATCATATTTTGTGGTTACCCACCCTGAGCCCATGTGGGGTGGAGGGATAGAAATTGAAGATATAAACAAACAAACAAACAAACAAATAAAAGATCCATTTTGACTGTGTTAGAGTGATGAGACTAACTTCTAAATAAGTAGGGTACAGTTCTGAAACAGCCAAGTTGAGTTCATAAGTAAAACCCCCCAATTATTTCCCGCCCCCTTGCTATTGCTTTTAGCACTGGTATTTAAGACTGCAGTTGCTGGACAGCTATTATGGGCACCTATTGGCTAGTATAAGTGACATTATTCATGTGACAATAGGTCACACGCATACTCAAGTGACCCATTCATGTCAATACTCATGTGACACATGGATACTCAACACTCATTCCAATATAAATTTTACAAAAATCCCTTTTTATTTTTAAATAGGGTTTTTTTTAACCATTTCAAAAGAGGAGAACTATGCCATCTGCAATGTGTGGACTGACCCACCCATTCTGGTTCCTGCTTTACTGATTTATTTATTTTGTGGTTAAACTGAAATTATGAATCTGCTTGTCTCTGAAAATAAGTTATTAATCAATGCATTTCAATGATGTACTTGTACACTGTACTTGGAAACTGGAGGCTGCTGTTTCATTTTTACATACTGTTCAGATACTTAGTGTTTAATTCTGTTGTAACCCACCCTAGAATTTTAACCCACCCTAGAGGGTGGGACAGAAATGTGGGATTCAATATAATAAAAATTAAAGGTCGTTAAATAAGAACATAGAGAAACCACGTTGGATCATGCCAATGGCCCATCCACTCTAACACTCTTGAGTCACACAATGACCAAAATCCAGGTGCCATCAGAAGGTCTACCAATGAGGTCAGAACTCCATAAGCGCTCCCGCTATTGCGCCCCCCCAAAACACCAAGAATATAGAGCATCACTGCCCCAAACAGAGTATTCCATCTATTCCTTGTGGCTAATAGCCCCTCATGGACATCTGCTCCACATGCTAAGCTAATTCCATCTTGAAGCTGTCTATGCAACAGGTACCATTCAAACCTCAAAAGTATCAAACAGTGGACATTCACAACAGCACAACTGTTTTACCACCCATTTTCCTAAGAAAGATAGCTTGGGGGGCGGGGGGGGAGATGTGTTTTTAAAAAGTCTGGATAGGCTCAAAATGACAGGAGCAATATACTGAAATAATAATGTTTAAATCTCAGACTTTTTAGTTGCCGGAGATACAGGCTCTAATCCAGAGCAAATCAGTAATTCTTAAGCCCCTATAAAGCAATGGGACCAGAGCTTTTTTTTGTAGCAGGCACTCCTTTGCATATTAGGCCACATACCCCTGATGTAGCCAATCCTCTTGGAGCTTCCAGTAGGCCATGTACTAAGATCCCTGTAAGCGCTTGGAGGACTGGCTACATCAGGGGTGTGTGGTCTAATACGCAAAGGAGTTCCTGCTACAAAAAGAGCCCTGAATGGGACATATAACATGCACATTTACTCTATGGGATTTACTATGAGACTATGCAACTAAATTCCATTGAAATTAACAAGACTTAACGACTAATTTCTTTGAGACAAGGACTTAAAAAAACCCCATCAGAAATACCTCGATTCTACTGTGCAGCAAGTGATACAAAGAGATGTTATTTACAAGAAATTATAACCACCCGAAATAAGTATTCGCACCTGGACAGCTTTACAGTTGACCTCTGAGCTAGTGGATCCCGCTGTGACAACGGCGTTGGGTATTGGAACGGTACTTCTTTTAAAAATATGTACGTAAGACTCGGATATCATTAATTCATGGGTGGCAACCTGTTTATTTTGAAAACAAAAGGAATTCTGGAATTACAGCACAGTCTCATACAAAGCTGCCTTCTACTGAATCAGGCCCTCGGTCCATCGAAGTCAGTATTGTCTACTCAGACTGGCAGCGGCTCTCCAGGGTCTCAAGCTAAGGTTTTTCACGTCTATTTGCCTGGACCCCTTTTTATAGTTACAGATTGAACCTGGGACCTTCTGCTTCCCAAGCAGATGCTCTACCACTGAGCCACTGTACCTCCCCAAACTGAGAAGGAACATCACATTTGCAATGAAAGTCAAGCAAATAAAGGAACAAACTTGTTAGAAAACCTGTGGTCTCCCTGTCTCTCTCACTCACACAGACCCTGGAACTTATCCAATTACTTTTACATAAAACCTGTTTTATGTAACAATCCTTGCTTGCTGAACTCCTCTATTGCTTTCCTCCGGTTGTAAAAATCAGACCTCTTCAAGCATTCTTTGCATATTAGGCCACACTGGAATATAACCTGGCAAAAGAGCTTTCACTCCATAGCTCTCTTTTGTAATGTAGATGGGAGTTGGATGTTCGTCGTACCTGTAACACCTTGGTGTAAAGCCCTTGTCCCAGCTCACATCCACCGCAATGCACCAACACTGACCCATCTAAGTAGATATTCACCAGAGCGGCAGCCTATGGAGAAATGGAAAAATGACAGACTTCATTAATTAGTAACTATCTATACTGGTGCTTAACAATTTGATGTGCAAAAACTTATTGGGAGCAGGGCTTTTTTTGTCGCAGGAACTAAGAAGAAGAAGAAAACTGCAGATTTCTACCCCGCCCATCTCTCTGAATCAGAGACTCAGAGCAGCTTACAATCTCCTAAATCTTCTTCCCCCACAACAGACACCCCGTGAGGTGGGTGGGGCTGAGAGGGCTCTCACAGCAGCTGCCCTTTCAAGGACAACTCCTGTGATAGGTATGGCTAACCCAAGGCCATTCCAGCAGTTGTAAGTGGAGGAGTGGGGAATCAAACCAGTTCTCCCAGATAAGAGTCTGCACACTTAACCATTACACCAAACTGGCTCTTTGCATATTAGGCCACACACCCCTGATGTAGACAATCCTCCTGGAGCTTATAGTAGGCCCTGTACTAAGAGCCCTGTAAGCTCTTGGAGAATTGGCTGCAACAGAGGTGTGTGGCCTAATATGCAAAGGTGTTCCTACTCCAAAAAAAGCCCTGATTGGGAGTAAAAGTACACTTTGTTGAAAGAAGCCGGAACAACTGGCAGGTTGGTAATAGCGAAGGGCACTAGTACTAGACCCCACATTTTGAAGATACAGGGTCCTGGCTCTAGTATCCAGTTGAAAAGCATTTCAAGAGAAAGGACTCCGTTAGGATATGAACCAGAATCCTCCCAGGTATTAATGATTATACTACAATAGCTGTAATTTGAAGAAGTCCACATTTGATATGCAGCTATTGAAGTGAAACGATCAGGGGTGGAATTCTAGCAGGAGCTCCTTTACATATTAGGCCACACACCTCTGATGCAGCCAATCCTCCAAGAGCATACAAGGCTCTTTTTTGTAAGCTCCAGGAGGACTGGCTACATCAGGCGTGTGTGGCCTAATATGCAAAGAAGCTCCTGCTAGAATTCCGCTCCTGGAAACTATAAAAGATTTATAACGAGAGAGCGAGAGAGAGAGTTAACAGTGTCAGCCCTGGTTAGTATTTGGATGGGAGACCACCAAGGAAGTCCAGGATTGCAATGTAGAATCAAGCAATGTCAGAGCACTTCTGCTCATCTCTTGCCCTGAAAACCCCATGAGAGGTTGCCAGAAGTTGGTCACAACTTGGTAGCACTTTATTATTACTGATGGTACCCCTTTCCCAGGCCTTGCCGATTACCGGACTGCTTGGCATAGTGTGCCGCTGCTTCAAAATGCCCCCCCCCAATCCCCTAAGAATAAAGCACCACATATATTTTTATTGGGTAGCCAATGTCATACATATACTTTGAATTAAACCAACAACAACATCCTTCTCCTCCACCACTCATCTTTCACTCCGGACCAGAATATCTGTACAGGAGTGACGGCAGGGAAAGTGGAATTTCCTTTCTGACAGAGACTCCAGACCCGTTCCTAGGGCTCCAGGTGGGGGCAGGGGATCCTCCAGTTTGGAGGCCCTCCCTCCCCTTCAGGGTCATCAGAAAGTGGGGAGGGGGGGAGGGAGCTGTCTGCTGGCTATTCCATTATTCCCTATGGAGACTGATTCCCATAAGGGAACACTTTCCCTATGAAGAAAGGTTAAAACGCTTGGGGGTCTTTAGCTTGGAGAAACGTCGACTGCGGGGTGACATGATAGAGGTTTACAAGACAATGCATGGGATGGAGAAAGTAGAGAAAGAAGTACTTTTCTCCCTTTCTCACAATACAAGAACTTGTGGGCATTCGATGAAATTGCTGAGCAGTCAGGTTAAAACGGATAAAAGGAAGTACTTCTTCACCCAAAGGGTGATTAATGCATGGAATTCACTGCCACAGGAGGTGGTGACGGCTACAAACATAGACAGCTTCAAGAGGGGATTGGATAAAAATATGGAGCAGAGGTCCATCAGTGGATATTAGCCACAGTATATACATATACATGTTTGTGTGTATATGTGTGTATATGTATGTGTGTGTGTGTGTATACACACATATATTGGCTGCTGTGTGACACAGAGTGTTGGATTGGATGGACCATTGGCCTGATCCAACATGGTTTCTCTTATGTTCTTAAGGTATAATGGAGAATTGATCCATGGGTATCTGGGGCTCTGGAGAGGATTTTTTTTTTTTTTAGGTAGAGGCACCAAATTTGCAGCATAGCATCCGGTGGCTCTCCACAAAACACCTTCCAAGTTTCAAAAGGATTGGACCAGGGAGTCCAATTCTATGAGCCCCAAAAGAAGGTGCCCCTATCCATTATTTCCAATGGAGGGAAGGTGTTTCAAAGGTGTGCCGTCCCCTTTAAATGTGATGGCCAGAACTCCCTTTGGAGTTCAATTATGCTTGTCACAACCTTGCTCTTGGCTCCAGCCCCAAAGTCTCCTGGCCCCACCCCCAAAGTCCTCAGATATTTCTTGAATTGGACCTGGCAACCCTACCCATTCCTCTTGCTACATCTGTCTGATTCTAGATTGAATTAACTCCTTTGATTTCAATTGTCCTTAATCCTAAGCAACGATGGCTATACTGAAGGCTAGGCTCCTTCTTCATCGATTTTTTTAGAAGAGGACGTGTCCGTAGAGTGGTTACCTGGTGGTAAAAGGTGTCATTGAATCCGATTGAAAAGAACATGGGGGAGAGGGCAATCCCTTTCTTCTTCCAGAAGTTTTGCTTGTTGAATTCCTCTATCGCTTTCCTCTGGTTGTAAAAATCAGACCTCTTCAAGCATTCTTTCCAACACACAACCAAATTCCTGACATCAACCTCTTGCTTGAAGGGCGTGAGGGCAACTGTTTTGTATAAGTTCATTTCCTGGACCTTCACAAGGAGACACGCAAGATATTGTCATCTGAGCCAAGTGCTTGTATTGTAAACCATCTTGGAATACATTTATCCAGGGGTCATTTAGTAGAAAAAGAGGTGCCGGAGCTCATTAGCACTACTCATTTGCATATGCCACACACCCCTGACATCACCGGAAGGTCTATTAAATTATATCAGTTTGTGACGGGGGCTGGAGAGTGGCAGCCCCTTTAAGGGGCCAGGGGCCACCGGGTTAGGGACTACAGCTGCGTGAGCGGCCAGGCGCAGGGAATGAGGAGAAAAGGAAATGGGGTGGTGGTCACGGGGGTGGCTGTATGTGGAAAAGGAAGAAAATAAACTTTGTGGCAGCAACAAGAGGTCTTAGCCTCCTCCTTTCTGTGACACAGCTCAGCATCTACTTTAAAATGCTTCTTGAATTATAATTGTCATAAGAAAACTTTATTCCTATCATACTTTTTAAAATTACTTTCTCCTATGCGGCCACAGGGGCGTGATGAAGATTTCTATCTGTCTGCTTGATATGTTTGGTTATTTCCCTATTTTTTGGTGGGGGGAAATATTAGAAAGTGGGTCAAATCTTAGGGTTCAGCAAAATTCTCCCAGGGGGTTTGAACAATGGAGCTCAGAAGCAAGTATTTGGAAGGAAGGGGATTTAAGAAAGAAAGAGCACAATAAAATGTAGAGGTTCCGGAGCTCTGCTCCTGTGAGCTCCTGCCCAAAATGAGTCCTGCATTTACCCATTAGTTACTTTTCTTTTTCCCAGCTTGTCTGCTTGTGTGTTTGTTTATGTGGATTTCTATTCCACCCTCTACACAAGCAGGCTTAGGGCAGATCACAACCATAAGCAGGAACGCAGTTCCAGCTGGCTTGGTGTCAGGGGGTGTGGCCTAATGTACAAATGAGTTCCTGCTGGGCCTTATATACAAATGAGTTCCTGCTGGGCCTTTTCTACAAAACAGCCCTGTGCAAAACAATGGTGACATCAGGGGGTGTGTCCTAATATGCAAATAAGCCCCTGCTGGGCTTTTCCCTACAAAAAAGTCCTATGTGAAACAATGGTGATGCCAGGGGGTGCAAATGAATTCCTGCTGGCCTTTTCCCACAAAAAGCCCTGCGCAAAACAATGGTGACACCAGGAGGTGTGGCCTAATATGCAAATGACTTCCTGCTGGGCCTTTTCTGCCAAAAAAGGTCCTGCAAACAGTAACACGATCCAATTGTTAAACAACTAAAACAATATAAATTTCAAAATTACACGTGGCACTGTCAATAATATAATTTCTCAAGACTGAGACAGCTGGAGCTGCTGGCCTGTAAAGTCTCTTCAGTCTAATGATGGAGATTCAGCAGGGGAGGCCCATTTATTTAATACATTAGTACCCCAGCTTTTTGCCATCATGGAGCTCGGGCGCATGGGATTCCTAGAGAGTCTACTACCCAGGAAATGACCAGACTCAGAGCTCCTTAGCTTCATCAAGGTTGCTGTATCATGAGCTCCTCCAATCATACTCTGCTATCATAGAACCACAGAGTTGGAAGGGGCCATACAGGCCATCCAATCCAACCCCTTACTCAATGCAGGGTCAGCCTACAGCAGGGAGGAGCAGACATGCTTAATGTAAGAACCACATCGAATATATGTCAGATGTCTGAGGGAGGGAGGGAGGGAGGGAAGGAAGGAAGGAAGGAAGGAAGGAAGGAAGGAAGGAAGGAAGGAAGGAAGGAAGGAAGGAAGGAAGGAAGGAAGGAAGGAAGGAGAGCACTGCGGATTTGTACCCTGCCCTTCTCTCTGAATTAGAGACTCAGAGCAGCTTACAATCTCCCATATCTTCTCCCACCACAACACACACCCTGTGAGGCGAGTGGGGCTGAGAGGGCTCTCACAGCAGCTGCCCTTTCAAGGACAACTCCTACGAGAGCTATGGCTAACCCAAGGGCATTCCAGCAGCTGTAAGTGGAGGAGAGGGGAATCAAACCCAGTTCTCCCAGATAAGAGTCTGCACACTTCCTTCCTTCCTTCCTTCTGGTTTCTACACTACACCAGTTAAGAAGGAAGGAAGGAAGGAAGGAAGGAAGGAAGGAAGGAAGGAAGGAAGGAAGGAAGGAAGGAAGGAAGGAAGGAAGGAAGGAAGGAAGGAAAATAGATGAGAGGAGGGAGGTGGAAAGAAAGCAACTTTAACTTTAAATGTATTCTCAAAGCCACCGGCTGGTTTGGTGAAGTGATTTAAAGAGAGAAATGCCTTCTCAAAGGCAGCCAGTGAGGGCTTCAAGAGCCACACAATATGTGTGAAAGAGCCACATGTGGCTCCCAAGCCATAGTTTGGCTACCCCAGGCCTAAAGCATCCCTGTCAAGTGTTCATCCAGCCGACGCTTGAAGACGGCCAGTGAAGAGGAGCTCACCACCTCCTTAGGCAGCCGATTCCACTACTGAACGACTGTTACTTAAAAGTTTTTTCCCCTCTCTCACCGATTCTTCTCTGGAAGTGCCCCGCCACCCCTGTATTTGTGGGCCTGAGAATAAGCATTTGCTCAGACATCCTGAATCACACAAGAAACACCTTCCCCCCCAAACAAGACATATCATGTACCTTATCATGAGGCAAGCCAAGCTCGTCTGCCACAGCGGAAACCCACATCTCTGCAGAAAGGGCCGACTGTGGGAAACCGAATCCTCGAAATGCGATACTCGATGGCAGATTGGTCTTGCAGGCACGTCCGCGACATCGGAAGTTGGGGATGTCATAAGCGTTGCAACTGTTTAGCACTACCCACTCTATTTCCTAGTGCAAGGGGATAGATAGTAAATTTGTAATCATGAACTCTGCGGACACATGCTGTACTGCCATAACATTGGTCTACTTTCTAGTTTGGTGTAGTGGTTAAGTGCGCAGACTTTTATATAGGAGAATAGTTTGATTCCCAACTCCTCCACTTGCAGCTGCTGGAATGGCCTTGGGTCAACCACAGTTCTTGCAGAGATGTCCTTGAAAGGGCAGCTTTGGGGAGAGCTCTCTCAGCCCCACGTACCTCACAGGGTGTGGGGGAGGAAGGCAGAGGAGACTGTGAGCCGCTCTGAGACCCATTCCCCACTAGGCTTGTTCCAGCGTCAGAGTTCTTTTCCTCCCGATACTTCTGTCCAATTTCACACAAGCTGCCCCAGAGCTAAAACTCGCTTCGCCTCTTTCCTGCAAGCAGAAACCGGTTTTCAGAGGCTCTTACTAGCCACGTAGGCTTCCCAATCCCCAGGTCCCAGAGGGGGATCCCCCGGTTTTACAGGATTCCCCCCTCCCCCAGCCAGCTGGCCGGCGGGGGAAGCCCCGCCCCCAGAGCCATCATGCACCTCCATGAACGATTCCCATAGGGAATGATGGGGAATTGATCCGTGGGTATCGGGGGCTCTGGGGGAGCTGTTTTTTGAGATAGAGGCACCACATTTTCAGTATAGCATCTAATGCCTCTCCCCAAAATACCTCCCAAGTTTCAAAAAGATTGGACCAGGGGGTCCAATTCTATGAGCCCCAAAAGAAGGTGCCCCTATCATTATTCATTATTTCCTATGGAAGGAAGGCATTTAAAAGGTGTTCAGTCCCTTGAAATGTGATGGCCAGAACTCCCTTTGGAGTTCAATTGTGCTTGTCACAACCTTGCTCCTGGCTCCACCCCCAAAGTCTCCTGGCTCCACCCCCAAAGTCCCCAGATATTTCTTGAATTGGACTTGGCAACCCTATAGCCACCGCAAAGAGGCAGCGTGAGTCGCAACCCCGAGGCAGTTTGTGCAAAATGGGAAAGAGTTCCAACACCGGAACTAGTGGGGAATCGGTCTGAGATTCTGAGTGGAGGGTGGGATATAAAGCCAATATCTTCTTCTTGTTCTACTCCTCTGTCTTTTCTACTGATGGTCAGAAGCCTTCCTAGATCTCAGGCACTGGTCTTCGACATCACCTGCAACCTGATCATTTTAAAATTCCAATCCGAAGGGGAGGACGAGCAAACAGCCGGCTTCCTCAGCGCATGCGTACCATCCCCCCTCCCCTTTCTAAACTCCACCCTCTCCCGGATCCACCCCCAAAGTCTCCAGATATTTTCCGGCAAAGACCTGGCAACCTTATGCTGCTGCTTAAAGACTAAAGAATCCTAGAAACAGTTTTTCCTTTTTAAAGATCTCAGACTGCGGAGAAAGATCTCATCCAGGGTGCCTCACTGCTCATTCCATGCATAGACCAGAAACTCCTAACTGGGCTATAGACAGCTGGCCAGAGGAGGGGATGTGTGAAGCAGTTCATTCTCTCTCTCTCTCTCTCTCACATGCACACACATACACACCCCTTATCTGTGCCTCATACAGAGAATAGAAAAAAGAAAGGGCAGAGGTGGACACCAGACCAAAGAAAGGAAGAGAAGATGCTAGGGAAACGGACCAGAGGGTCCAATTCTATGAGCCCCAAAAGAAGGTGCTCCCATCCTCCATTATTTCAAATGAAGGGAAGGCATTTAAAAGATGCACAGTCCCTTGAAATGCGATGGCCAGAACTATCTTCAGAGTTCAATTGTGCTCGTCACAACCTTGTTCCTGGTTCCATCACCAAAGCCTCCAGATATTTTCTGAGTTAGACCTGGCAACCTTATACCCACCGCCTCTTTGTCAAAGACAACAGGGAAGGAATGGGGAGGGGGAATCTTTTACAACTGTTTCTTAAAATCTGTATGCCACGCAATTCATATTAACAGTTGCAATAACTAACATGGCAAGTACTCATGACAGACATCAGACCTGCAACCAGAAAAGTGGTAAGAAGGTCATTTAGACCAGGGGTAGAACACAGGTGTACTTCACACCAAAAGGATTGAAGACATGTTCCTGCTCCAACAAGCAACAACCAAGGAATTTCTCCTCCTTCACAAGGCAAACACAGTTTCAGGGGTGGAATTCTAGCAGGAGTTCCTTTGCATATTAGGCCACACCTCCCTGATGTAGCCAATCCTCTAAGAGCTTACAAGGCTCTTTTTTGTAAACTTGGAGGATTGGCTACATCAGGGGTGTGTGGCCTAATATGCAAAGGAGCTCCTGCTAGAATTCCACCCCTGCATTTAATCCCTTTTTCTGACTGGTGAGTGTGCTTCTACTTTGTGAGAAACTTACCCATACAGATTGGTCTAATGTACACCCACCGTTTACATAATACTCAAGGTCAGCGGCTTTGATTTTTCCATCATTCATGAATCCCACCTGAAAATAAAACATTGCAGTGAGAGGCATTAAACATTATTAATTTTCTGAAATGCATTTTCCTGTAGGCAGTACAAACAGAGGAACTAGGATTTACTAAGGTTTTTTTTTTTTTTTTAAAAACACCACTTTACTACATTTTTAATTTTATCATTATGATTTTTATTACAAGTTTATTAACTGAAAAGAATGTTTTAACAAAAAAAAGTAATGTGCATGTAGCACTAATATCTCATGAATCTTACAAGACTAAGCATGTGTTTTCCCCATCTACCCTCCTTTTTTTGCCGCAAAGTTGGAGCTGACTTATGAACACACATGATCACATTAAGTTGCCTTATACTTCGGGTTATCTTCCTCCTTCTAAGGGTGGGGCTTTCCCCGATTTTGGGGCCTCCAACCCAGAGGTGGAATTCTAGCAGGAGCTCTTTTGCATATTAGGCCACACACCTCTGATGCAGCCTATCCTCCAAGAGGAACTGTAGTCTGGAATCACTTGTAATGCTTGGAGATTTTCCAGTTCCACCTAGCATTTGGCAACCCTGAGTTGATAATTCTAATATACCATATTGCTAAAAGGGAGGCTGCCACTACTACAGCCACCAGTCTTGTTGCAGAAGGTTCTTGATTCAATCCCCGACACACCTCAATTCAAAAGAATCACAGGAACAGGTAGCAGGACTGGGAGAGACTTCTACCCAAGATCCTGGAGAACTGTTGCCAGTTACAAACATACACAACCAGGCTAAATACTTGGTTTCTGAGCAGTGCTTTTTTTGTAGAAAAAAACCAGCAGGAGCTCACTTGCATATTAGGCCACACCACCTGGCCTGGGAGCACATGGCTGCCACATGGTAGGTTGGTGTCAGCGGAGAATGGGACCACGAACTGTTTAATAACGACACTCTATATGTATTTCATATCTTGGCCTTCCCAATTAATATTTTTATAGACTCTCTTATTGGAACGCCACTGCCAATCTCTATCCTGCAGCACTACAACACTACTGAACCCATAAATACAAAAGACGGTCCCCTGAAGAAGGGTTCTTCCTGAATTCAAATGGACCGGTTCTTTTATGATTTGTTGGCGTTTAATCATTTGGTTATTTGGTTGATTTCTTTTGGATGGTAGAAGTGTTGTGCACAAGATGGGTTTTTTTGTACCATTGAGATATTCATAAGAGGATATAATTTGAAATAGATTGAATATATACTGAATACAATTGCATATTTTTTCTACATGGTGGGTTGGGCTAGTCAGAGCCCTGGTCAGCCCGGGTGAACCTCTGCTTCTGTGGGTTCTGGCAGAAAAAAAGTCCCGTTTCTAAGAGATATCGAATTCTGCCATCTATCCTGTTCAGCCCAGCATACATAATATTCTTCTTTTTCATTGTTGACTAGATTATTGACATACCATGTAGAATAATTGCTTCTGGGACAAAGTAATCTTTTGGCAGAATAGTAGAGAGAAAAAGAAATCTCAAGGACATAGACCAGAGGGTATGGAAACAATATTTTTTTTATTATCTAAGCAGAACTTGTCACGATCAGTATTGCTTACTTTGTATTTCCCCCAGAAAGGATGCCGGCCTCCATTTATGAACATATCATCCTCTCGTTCCAGAATGAAACGAACTGGGCAGCCAGTTCTACAAACAAACAGACGGACATGGACTCCTGCTGACTTTAGGATAAACTGTTAAAAGGACAACTATCAGATTTAGACTACATAACCTAGAAAAAAATGGCAAAGTACCTAAATACTAAGGTTGCCAGTCCCCAGGTGGGATAATCAACAAAAAGGGATCACAGTTAATAAGACAGGTAATACAAAAAAAAACTACTGTGATGTGCTGGCTAACAATATTTATTAAAGTCATTAAAAAACCTTTGCAAATATCATTTTGTACTTCATATTATGACAGAGATCCATTTTCACATTTCAATGTGACAAAAACGTTCTATGAGCACCTGGATGAAAGCTCAATTTGTCAATGGACTTCCTCAGGAGTAATCTTTTATTCAGTTCTTCCAGGGTTACCAGCCTTTTTGTTACAACCCAATATAAATGCTCTTCTGCACCATCTTCAAGTTCTTTCATCGTGGAATAAACCAAAATACCAACAACAAGGCATACCACAACGCTGAATGGAAATACATAATACTTGAGATTTTGTAGAGAGCCTTAAAGGCCAGCAAACTCCAGAAGGCTTGTGCATCTGGTCAAAAAAATAATTGTGCATCTGGTAAAAAAAAATGGCTTTAGCTCCTAATAGAAGTACATGCACTTAAGTGTTATTGTGGTAAGTTTTTCACAACAATACAACATCTCAAGTATTATGTAGTTCCATTCAGCTTTGTGGTATGCCTTATTGTTAGTATTTTGGTTTATTCCACGATGAAAGAACTTGAAGATGGTGTAGAAGAGCATTTACACTGGGTTGTAACAAAAAGGCTGGTAACCCTGGAAAGATTACTCCTGAGGAAGTCCATTGATGAAATGAGCTTACATCCAGGTGCTCACAGGACTTTTTTGTCATATTGAAATGTGAAAATGGATCTCTGTCATAATATGAAGTACAAAATGATATTTGCAAAGGTTTTAAATAAACATTGTTAGTCAGCACATCCCAATGGTTGTTTTTTGAATCCCCAGGTGGGGGAAGGGGATCCCCTAGTTTGCAGGAACTCCCTCTGCTTCTGGGTCATCAGAAAACAATGGGGGGGGGAGGGAAATGTCTGCTGGGCACTCCATTATGCCCTGTGGAGACCGATTCCCATAGGTATAATGGATAATTGATCTGTGGCTCGCTATGGAGAAAATCAGCAGCAATGGACGGGAGGAATCCCCCATGAGTATCGTGGGTCCCCACTTGTCTACACTATATACCTAATAACATTCTACACAGGAGCATTTCTCCACTCTTATATTAATTTCAGTTTAAGAACATAAGAGAATGCATGTTGGGTCAGGCCAGTGGTCCATCCAGTCCAACATTCTGCGTCACACAGTGGCCAAAAAACCCAAGTGTCATCAGGAGGCCCACCAGTGGGGCTAGAAGCCCTCCCACTGTGCCCCTCCCCCAGCACCAAGAATACAGAGCATCACTGCCCCAGACAGAGAGTTCCAACAATAAGCTGTGGCTAATAGCCACTGATGGACCTCTGCTCCATATCTTTAGCCAATCCCCTCTTGAAGCTGTCTATGCTTGTAGCTGCCACCTCCTCCTATGGCAGTGAATTCCATGTGTTAATCACCCTTTGGGTGAAGAAGTACTTCCTTTTATCAGTTCTAACCCAACTGCTCAGCAATTTCATGAAATGTCCACGAGTTCTTGTATTGCGAGAAAGAGAGAAAAGTACCGGTACTTCCCTCTCTACCTTCTCTATCCCATATTCTCTATCTAGTTTAGAATAATAAAAACATTAAAATATACAGTTAGTAATGGTTTACTATCTTTGTTGATCATGGAATAATAACAACATTTGGGAGTTGACCTGGTTGTTGTTGTTGTTTTTAATTTGGGGAGGGCAGGGGTCACACATAATGCCAAAACTGGGGATGGGACAGGGTCTGAGGGATTTGTATGTGAGAGGAGGGATCATGTACAATCCACCAGACCTTTATCCTCTCCCTAAATCCAGATCTAGTTATAAGATTGAAGAAAGTGTTGGTCATTTTTCGTTTAATTCTAAAATCTCATGGATCATCAGAGCTCTTACTTTTGTGCTGCCACTGCTGTGGCAGCGCTCAAAAAGGAAGGTCTTGTACATTTCCCTCCAAAAGCACCACCCACTCGTGTTGTGTAGCACCTGATTCTATTGGACTGGATGTCCAATGTTGTAGCCAGTAATTTCTGTAAAAAAGGGAGAAAGAGAGAGAAACCAGGCTATAACTCAGGCCTATCCCAATCATATTTACTGCACGTTTATTCCAACCCCTGTTTGGAGAGCCAGTTTGGTGTAGGAGAGCCACTTTGGTGTAGTGGTTAAGTGTGTGGACTCTTATCTGGGAGAACCAGGTTTGATTCCCCACTCCTCCACTTGCACCTGCTAGCATGGCCTTGGGTTAGCCATAGCTCTGGCAGAGGTTGTCCTTGAAAGGGCAGCTGCTGTGAGAGTCCTCTCCAACCCTACCCACCTCACAGGGTGTCTGTTGTGGGGGAGGAAGGTAAAGGAGATTGTGAGCCGCTCTGAGACTCTTCGGAGTGGAGGGTGGTATATAAATCCAATATCTTCTTCTTCCTAATTTATTTTAAATTGTTTAGTCTTTCTGAATTTTGTGCACATAAACGCTACTCTCAGATACTTTTGTGGTCCAGGATTGAAATTTAATATAATTCTGTAATTGTAAAATTGAAGAGAAGAGGAAGAAAAACTTGGATTTATACCCCACTCTTCATTCGGAATCTCAAGAGCGGCTTACAATTTCCTTCCTTTTCTCTCCCCACAACAGACACCCTGTGAGGCGGGACTGAGAGAACTCTTTGAGAACTGCTTGTGAGAGAACAGCTCTCATAGAACTGTGACTGACCCAAGGTCACCCAGCAGCTGCAAGTGGAGGAGTGGGGAATCAAACCTGGTTCTCCAGATTAGAATCCGCCACTCTTATCCACTGCAACAAACTGGCTCTCCAGTTTGCATTTGTGCATCAACTACAGATGCCAGGCTTGTGGCCAGCATCTACGATGGCCTTAGAGGGAGAGTTTTTGAAAGAAAACCTACAAACCTGTTTATCAGAAGTCAGACTGGGATGAGTTAACATAGCACAAGCAACAAAGACTCTTTAGCACTCTAAAAACAATTGCTATCAGCTCCAGTCTCCAGGCCTTCTAACAATTTGAGTTTGAGCTACCTGTACATGTGAAGCATCCTGGGTGGAGACATATATGTCCATTTCATCATCCTCTTTTCTTGGAACGGCAATGCTAGAGTTTGTTTCCATGAAAAAATGGCTTTGCCCACCAACATTGCTTTCACCTGTGAAAATCAAATGGAAGAGGGAAGGACCTGAAGCTGGTCTCATCTGTTCCCCCAAGTAACTGATCTGCCCTAAAACTTTTGTAAAGGATGGCATCTGAACATGTTATCCCCACGTATACATAGGTAATACTATTATGGGACCTAATATCAAGATCACCAATACTCCCTCTAAGCTGTGAAATCTTGTGAGAGAAAATTCTACTTTGTGAACTACTGCCATTAAAGTTGTGCATGAGCAATTTGGCTGCTGCATAAATTAGTTTGCTCTGGGGTCATCCTTCCTGAGCTAAGACAAAAATGCATGAGCCAGAGGCTAAAAAACTGTGACCTAGCTCACACTAACCCAGCTTAGAGGGAACACTGGAGATCACCCCATCTCCTGGCAAAACCTGAATGACAACTTTGAATTTCTTAGGTGTTTAACAATCTTGGTCATTAATCAAAGCCTCCCCATCTCTATATCAAATATCCATTCAGAAACGCCAGGACATCAGCTTCACAGCTGAAGTAGTAATTGTAGAACTGGAAGCTTTAAGAAAAAGAGGTAATAACAAGAGAGAAGAAGAAGATATTGGATTTATATCCCGCCCTCCACTCCGAAGAGTCTCAGAGCGGCTCACAATCTCCTTTACCTTCCTCCCCCACAACAGACACCCTGTGAGGTGGGTGGGGCTGGAGAGGGCTCTCACAGCAGCTGCCCTTTTAAGGACAACCTCTGCCAGAGCTATGGCTGACCCAAGGCCATGCTAGTAGATGCAAGTGGAGGAGTGGGGAATCAAATCCGGTTCTCCCAGATAAGAGTCCACGCACTTAACCACTACACCAAACTGGCTCTCCTAGGATTGGTTAGAGGATAAGGACAGAAGCCCTAATGCCTCAATAGGACTTTGCTAGCCTATATGTGGCTTGCTTGTGATATGTTTGTGTTGTATGAGAAAAAAACTGCCACAAATCTGGTCTGGAAGAATAACCGTGGAAAAATAAACTGGAGTGCAACCAGTTGGCAGTGACCTCATGTAAATCCATCTGCAAACAGCATGAGAACCTCACAGCAATTACAGAAGAAAGGGTCAAATTGAACCAATCTTTAGTAGTCCGTATCACAAATAGGAGGACAGAGATGAACCATGCAAAAACAGCCAAGGACCAACAAGGGCAGTCCAAGCTAAAAAGAACAACAACGAAGACCTGCAGCTAAAGGAGACTGGAAAAATAGAAAACTCTCTCCGTTCACAAAGTAATACAGTATAATTAAACAGTCTTCACCAAATCACCTTCAATTTCCAATAGGTTTAAAGATACAATACAATAATGCAGCTGAAAAACCATCTGGTGCACAACATAGCTACTATCCACAAATCATAATAATTTTCTAATAAGGTCCAACGATAAAAGAACTGGTCCAATTTCATTTTGGATATACTATCCTTCTTCAAGGGACCATCTTGTCGTGTTCATGTGTTCAAGTGCCAAAATCTCCCGGCATTCTGTGAAATTCTACCAATTTCTATCCGTCAGCATTCAGTAGCGTGACAGATAGAAATTGGTAGAGGCGTTCCATAAATAAATACAAACAATCACAGAATGCCGGGAGATTTTGGCACTTCAAGTCTACAGAACCAATGAACATGACAAGATGGTCCCTTGGAGAAGGATAGTATATCTGAAACGAAATTGGACCGGATCTTTTATTGTCGGAACTTATTAGAAAATTATTATGATTTGTGGGCCGTAGTTATGCTGGATGGTTTTTCAACTGCATTATTGTATTGCACCTTTAAACCTATTGGAAACTGAAGGTGATTTGGGGAAGACTGTTTAATTATACTGTATTACTTTGTAAATGCAGAGAGTTTGCTATTTTTCATGGTCCCAATATTTGCTGACGCTAAAGGAGACTAGAGCAGGCCAGCCTGGGGATCCTCTGGAATTATAGCTCATCTCAAGGCTACAGAGATCAGTTTCACTGGAGAAAATGGATGCTTTGGAGGGTGGACTCTATGGCATTGTACCCCACTGAGGTCCCCATCCTCCCCAGGCTCCACCCCCAAATCTCCACCCCCCCAAATGGTGGCCAGCAGGGATCAGGCAGCCCTAACTAAGGGTACATCCCAGACGAACTAAGGGTACATCCACAGAAGTTTGTTATTTGAATGTGAGCTCTTATCAGATAGCCGCCAGGGAGCTTATTGAGATATGGGAGAAAAGCTCGTGCATAAGTGAATGTACTATGATGTGACCAGGGGTGGAATTCTAGCAGGAGCTCCTTCGCATATTAGGCCACACCCCCGATGTAGCCAATCCCCTAAGAACTTACAAGGCTCTTTTTTGTAAGCTCCTGGAGGATTGGCTACATCAGGGGTGTGTGGCCTAATATGCAAAGGAGCTCCTGCTAGAATTCCACTCCTGGATGTGACCTATAACAGAAGCACTGCAAGATCACTAAGACCCCGTCCAATAGACTTACCTTCGATGATTCTGTCAACTGTGCGAAATGCTTCCTCAAGATTTCCTTTTTCTAGTTTTTTTTCTTCTCCAAAGTATGAATTATGCTGGATGGCATCCTGAGAGTGAAAACATGTTTCCACACAGTGAAGGTAATTTTCACCAATTTCTCCTTCCTGTGGGAAACCACTGATTCCAACAAAGTCATTCCCAGGGGGTGGAATTCTAGCAGGAGCTCCTTTGCATATTGGGCCACACACCCCTGATGTAGCCAATCCTCTTACAAAAAAAGAGCCTTGTAAGCTGTTGGAGGATTGGCTACATCAGGGGTGTGTGGCCCAATATGCAAAGGAGCTCCTGCTAGAATTTCACCCCTGGTCAGTCGCATCACCAGGAGTAGCATTTCATGGTACCACCAAAATGTCATAGCATACTCTCATGAGATCTCCATGGATTTCTTTTCTTAAAGAAGGTTGTAGTAACATGCTCCTTGTACATGACCCCTACTGGGCAGATTTTTTGATCAACGTTGGTTGCAATCACATACACTAAATAATGCTCTTTCAATCCACTTTCAATGCACTTTCCAAGTGGACTTTACTGTGTGAACTCGCAAAATCCAGTTGGTAAAAGTAGTTCCCTGTGCAAGCACCAGTCATTTCCAACATTTTCATGGCCGACTTTTAAAATGTTGGTTTGCCATTGCCTTCCCCAGTCATCTACAATTTCCCCCCAGCAAGCTGGGTACTCATTTTATCGACCTCAGAAGGATGAACCGACTACCTGAACCAGCTTCCGCCAGGATCAAACTCAAGTCAAGAGCAGAGCTTGTACTGCAGTACTGTGCAGCTGACCACTCTGTGCCACAGGGCTACAGTTTCCTCTCTTCTTCCTCAGTTCTTTGTCCTGGAGCTATGTATCCAGTTTCTTGTTGACTGTGATACCTTGCAAACGTTTAGAGAGTTTCTGCTGCAGCTCCCCCTGCTGGACAAGAGGGGATCTACTCCAAAAGTTAAGCCAGTGAAAGTAAAATGTTATGCAGATCCATAAAACAACAGCAGCTTTTACCTCAATTGTCAGAATCAGTTCTAGATCTTCATACTCTATCTTCACTTTTTTGGTGGCTTCCTTTGCAATCTCATAGGTCTCTGCGACCACGCCACAGATAATGTGACCGATGTATATCACCTGCATGGCATAATGAAGCAAAAGAAAGTAAGGTGAACTGCTTAAATTCAATGGCAGCAAGAAAACTCTTTTTAATCTGCTCTGATAAACCTTTTGTTCTTAAGGAATCAGTTTGCAAACTGTGTTCTGAGTAATTCTGAGGTCCCTCGTTTCTCTGGTAGGCGATTTGTCTAATGCAAGGTTACCCTGCAAAGTACTAAGCTAGGTATATCAGCCTCCAGGTGGGACCTGGGGATTCCCCAGAATTACAGCTCATCTCCAGACTAGAGATCAGTTCCCCTGGAGAAAATATTTGGCCTGGGGTGGCCAAACTGTGGCTCGGGAGCCACATGTGGCTTTCACACATATTGTTTGGCTCTCAAACTGTGAGAGCCCTCCCTAGCCCCACCCACCTCACAGGGTGTCTGTTGTGGGGGAGGAAGGTAAAGGAGATTGTAAGCCGCTCTGAGACTCTTCGGAGTGGAGGGCGGGATATAAACCCAATATCATCTTCTTCTTCTTCTTCAAAGCGTCCACCACCCTGTCAGCTGGCTTGGAGAATACATTTCTCTCTTTAAATCACTTCTCCAGGGTCTTTAATGCATTAAGGTAAAGTTGCCTTCTTTCCACCTCTTCATCCCTCCCCCTTCTTCCTTCATTCCTTCCTTCCTCCCAGCTCTCAAATATCTGACTTTCATGTCTTGCGGCTCCCAAACATCTGACATTTATTCTATGTGGCTCTTACGTTGATAGAATTTCCTGCAACATATCTTGGTACCTCAGCAGACAAAGTCATGTGGAAAAGTTCCCTGACTGAGCCAGCTTTCTAGGGTAATCACAAGAAATGCTGCTATATGATCCTTTTTCAACATTTCAGAAGTTGCTGCAAGCCTCAACAAAGTAATAATAATAATACATTTTATTTATATCCCGCCCTCCCCGCCGAAGCAGGCTCAGGGCGGCTCACAACATATAAATTCCAGTTTACAATAAAACATCAATACAATTTGATAAATAACTCATTAAATAAAAACCATCATATTTAAAACCATCATTTACAATTAAAATTACATTTGCTGTGCTACATCTCAGATGTTTTCCTCAGTGAGTTTGGTGGCTGGATAAATTAGGGAATCCTCACAGCACACCCATCAGGGTTTCAGATGGGGAAGGTTGCTGCCCTCTAGCGTAACTTTAGACATGGGGCCTCAAATCCATATAAAGTTTTATCAATTGCATTCCTCTGTGATACTAGCAGAACACAACTGATATGGTCAGGGGTGGAATTCTAGCAGGAGCTCCTTTGCATATTAGGCCACACCCTCTGATGTAGCCAATCCTCCAAGAGCTTACAAAAAAAGAGCCTTGTAAGCTCTCGGAGGATTGGCTACATCAGGGGGTGTGTGGCCTAATATGCAAAGGAGCTCCTGCTAGAATTCCACCCCTGGATATGCTTATGATGAGTCAGGGCTTTTTTAAAAATTTAATTTTATTTTTAGCAGGAACGCAGTTTTGACTGGCTTGGCAAAAGGGTGTGTGGCCTAATATGCTAATGAGTTCCTGCTGGACTTTTTCTACAAAAAACGGTTCTGTCATGAGGACTGGATCCAAGAGTCTTGGGGCTTTTAGTCCTCATTGTCAGACACTGGAAAATGACTGTGATGAAATGCTTAGCTTAACTGACTCCATTTTCTAACCTTTGATACTAACCATGAGAAAAGACCTTGCATATCAAAGTAGAGGCATAGTTTGTTACTAATACTGATGTGAACATTCCTTTCCCTGAAACTAACAAAGGCAACCTCCCTTTGAAGATAAAATGCCTCCGATGTTGGAGCAAGAATCTACATAAACCCAGTCTGACAGCTACAGTATGACAGCTGGTGATCTAGCTGCCAGGCTAGGTCACAGTGACCTGATCAGCAGACCGGCTTGAGCCGGCAGAAGCCAAGTGATGCAATCTGCTGAGTCAGCACGGCCAGGATTGGCTGCTTGGACTATATATGATCTGTGTGTGCATCACACAGGTCTCTCCCTGTGAGATGGTGGTTAGGCGAAGCACTTTGTCCGTGGAGGTGATATTGTATAGACTGCACAAGAGAGCACTTGTTGTGTATATATGTTAATACACCTTTTGGCACTAGTTGCACGTGTCTGCCTGATTTTCTTTCCTGAAGCCCTGTGTCGGGCAAGTCATCTCCCTCACTCTGCTACTCCCGCTCCGACAGGGTTATGGGCCCAGGGCGGTTCCGCTGCGCGGAGGAGAGAGTTGAGAGTTGAGCTGACTGTGAGTTTGGAAAGAGCCGGAGGCGAGGAACGCCGGTGAAGGACACAGAAGCACCACCGTTCTCTGTTTGAGAGCCAGAGGGACGTCGGCAGCCAGCTGTGAGGAGGAGTCGGCACGATGGCTCAGCAACAGCTTGGAGTAGCCGTTGAGAAGCTCACCTCAGCCAACTACGCGGTGTGGAGCCTGAGAATGCAACACTACCTCAAGCGTGAAGGGCAATGGCTGTTCGTGAGTAACCCCCCTGCTGACTTATCTCCTGCCGAGACTGTGTTATCGGATAAGGCACTGGCCAACATAGTGCTGTCTATAGGAGATGACCAGCTGGTTTATGTGCGAGGGAAGGACACTCCCAAGGCTGCCTGGGACGCGTTGAGTGCGGTGCATGTTAGCACCACTGCTGGTTCCCTCATGGCCTTGACAAGGAGGATGTTCCGCACCGTTATGCCGGCTGGAGGGTGTGTGAAAGATCACATCAAACGGCTAACGGACTGTTTCGTTGAGCTGGAGGCAAGAGGCAAGACTGTAGCTCCAGACGACAGAGTGTACATTTTGCTGTCGTCGTTGCCACCTGAGTACACTCCCCTGATAACTTCTCTGGAGACGGTGGACGTAGCGACCCTGACCATGGAATACGTCTGTGCCCACCTGCTTGACTTCCAAGAGAGAATTGCGGCCGTGAGCTGTCCGGGGGTGTCGGCCGGGCAGCGTGCTGTTATCGGTGTGTCCGGGAAGATAGCCAAGAATGAGCCAGCTTTTGCTGCTGGCAGGCGTCCGAAGGTGGAGGAAGTGGAGCCGACTGCGTTTGCAGTCCGTCGCTGCTATGGATGCGGGTCGTCGCAGCACCTGCTCCGAGCTTGCCCTGAGAGGGAGAAGAGGCGGGGGCGTGTGCGGCGAGAGCGGAGGACCGCCAGCCCGTGTGAGGAAGCAACCCGGCTGGTCACGTCTGCAGTAGAGAGCACAGGGTCTGCTTGGATTTTAGACTCCGGGGCAACGAGCCATCTCTGCTGCGAGAAGGAGTTGTTGAAAAACATTGACAGTCCTGAGCATAAGTATGTGAGATTGGCTGATGGGACCACTGCCAATTCTGTTTGCTCAGGCAATGTGGAATTTCCTGCACTGAAATGTATGTTGCAAAATGTGTTGTATGTACCCTCACTGCAGTCTAACCTGTTGAGTGTTAGCACACTGTTTGACCAGGGATACCAGGTGAGATTTGAGAAAACCTGCTGCAAAATCCTGGGAGGTGGGGGAAAGTTGCTTGTGACAGGAAAGAGGGAAGGTAAACTGTATGTGGTCCAGAGTGATTGTGCCCAGGTGGCTCAGGTGTCGAATGAGCCTGTGCACAATAATTGTATACATTTGCTCCATAGGAGACTTGGGCACTGCGGATTTAGGGCGTTAAAGAAAACCCTGGAGCTTGTGCCTAGTTTGAAAGTAAATCCTTGCAAATGTTACTTGGATTGCCAGGTCTGCAAGAAGACCAAAAGCAAGGCGTGTGCTGTTGCTAAAGAAAGCTCAAGGGAAAGCACACGAGCCCTGGAACTAGTCCATTTAGACGTTATTGGCCCATTGCCAAAGAGTCTGTCGGGGAGGAGATACTGCTTGGTGGCCACCGACGACCACACGAGGTACGCGTGGGTTTTCACCATGGTGCATAAGTCTGAGGTGTATAAGACATTCACCAAGTGGGTCAAAGCAGTGGAGAGACAATTAGGGGTAAATCTCCTGGCTGTACAAACCGACAGAGGGGGGGAATTTTTATCTAACCAGATGAAACGTTGGCTGGAGAACAAGGGCATTGCCCACCGTCTGACGAACCCGGCAACGCCCCGAGAAAATGGGCATGGGGCTGTATTGCAGAATGTGATGTATTGCATGTTAGAGGATGCACAACTGCCAATGACCTATTGGGCAGAAACCATACATGCAGCTGTTTTTTTGCAAAATAGGGTTTGGTGTAATACTGTGAAAAATGTGCCTTACAGGTTACTGTTGAACAAGACCCCAGATTTGAGTTCTTTAAAAGTCTTTGGGTCACGGGCTCGGGTTGGCATCCACTCCACGAGTAGCGGGGAGGGGGATGTCCGGGCAGAGAGCCTAATTTTTCTGGGCTACAAGCCAAGGGCCAGGTGTTATCGTTTCTGCAATAGCAAAAGCAAGATAACACTTAGTAAGAGTGCCCAGTTCAATGAAGATAGCAGCTGGCCAAGGTTGCACTCCTTGCAGAAACAATTTGTCCTGCTGCCAAGTAGCGATAACGATGTTGGAGCGCAGCCCAGAACTCCAGCCCAGGAGGTGGCACCCAGTGGGGCTGGAGAAGGTGAGCCGAATGCTGGCACAGAGCCCGACGAGCAGAGTCAGGAGGCAGAGCCTCAAATGCAGGAACTGGAGGTAAAGTGTGAGAGTCAGGAGGTTCAACACCCAATTACAGGGGCAGAGCAACCAGCCCAGGAGGTGGGAACAGAGCAACCCGAAGAAGACAAAGCTGGTCCAAGCGCAGGGCCACGGGTGTCTGCCAGGTCCACCAAAGGCCAACGTCCCGCTAGGTACAAGTGTCCCTATGTCACTCTGACTGTCAATCCAGACCCACCCGGATTTGAGGAAATGTTAAAAGAAAAGGCTAAGAAATGGAAAGCCTGGGTGGCAGAGTGCGAGGCAAGGGAGAAGGAGGCTGAAGCCAAGCGTCTGAAAGAGCTGGCTGAACAGGAACACGATGATGTGTTTTACAATCATGATGAGTTCCTGAACGAATTCCGGAAAGGGTTCCGAGCTACGTAAATATGAACTGTAATGTTGCTGGTGGACATGTATGTAAACTGTGTAAAGTGATTTGGTGCACTGGGTTTAAATAGATTAGGAGGTGTGTTGGAGCAAGAATCTACATAAACCCAGTCTGACAGCTACAGTATGACAGCTGGTGATCTAGCTGCCAGGCTAGGTCACAGTGACCTGATCAGCAGACCGGCTTGAGCCGGCAGAAGCCAAGTGATGCAATCTGCTGAGTCAGCACGGCCAGGATTGGCTGCTTGGACTATATATGATCTGTGTGTGCATCACACAGGTCTCTCCCTGTGAGATGGTGGTTAGGCGAAGCACTTTGTCCGTGGAGGTGATATTGTATAGACTGCACAAGAGAGCACTTGTTGTGTATATATGTTAATACACCTTTTGGCACTAGTTGCACGTGTCTGCCTGATTTTCTTTCCTGAAGCCCTGTGTCGGGCAAGTCATCTCCCTCACTCTGCTACTCCCGCTCCGACATCCGAGGATGGCAGTTTGGCCATTTCTGTGAGACCAGGAACCACAGGAGATAAGAGACAGCAACCGTATGAAACATAGCACCTTGGTCTAGCAATGTTTAGGAATGTGGCTTTTGCATAGAAACCTTTGATGTATAACTCCTTAAAGCACCCCTCAGTAGACAACAAAGTATCAGTTCCAATCTTCCTTCCTTCAGATGTTATGGATTTTCGAATAAAGCCTTAACTTTGTATCCAATCGAAGTCTGGTTGATTTGGTATTCCACTGTCTGACACTGATCTATATGGTTACTTCCATATGGGCTGAGAAGGGCAGGGAGGGGACCACTCATGGCCTAGGCTTCTAGAAGACTACAGGCCCAAGCCATGATTTTGTTGCAGTTTTCTCAACCATACTACAATAAGTGGGGGGGGGACTACAACTAGTGGTTATTTTCCCTTTTGTTCCTCCAAAGCAACTCTGTTCTGTTAGCCTAACTGTGTTCACATAAGCAGGTGTCCCGCCCAGCCCGGGCGAGGACTGCGTGAGGAGGACCCCCTGGCGCCTGCCAGCCGCTCCCGGCCCCCGTCGCCACCCTGAGAGCCTCCCACACCTTCCCAAGCCCCCGGGGCGGCCCCACCCCTCACCTGGGCTGACAGGGCGCCAACAGCAACACCTCACAGCCGCCGAGCCCGTCTCCGGGTCCGAGAAGCCTGGCCGGAGCAAGACGTCAGGGAACAGGAGGGAGAAGCTAAGCCCAGCGCTGGGCAGGGAGGAGGAGAGCTGCCTGACCCGTGGCGGCGAGAGACGCCTCACCCCAGCGCGCTGCAGAGGTCCAGGACGCCCGAGGCACGCCCAGGCAGCCCAGCCTCGGCTCGCCTCTCCCGGGCGTCTGGGGCTTTGAAGGGGGGGAGGAGCCAGAGAGGGGTGGAACACAGGAAGAGGGAGGATTGGGACGGGGGATAAAGGGAAGGGCAGCCAGGAGGTCGGGGAGGAAGCTGGCTGGTGCTTATTGAGGCTGCCTCGCGAGAGAGAGGGACAGGAGCCGCAGCACAGCCAGGAGGGGAACGGGGGCCGGTGGTGAAGTAACCTGGCTCCCACCCCTGTTTCTGAGACCTCCGGGGGAACGCCCCAGAGTGCCCGGGAGGGGCGACGGCGGCACCGGGAGGGGTGCCCAGGGTGTGACAGCAGGATATCTGTAAATTAGTGTGTGTGGCAGGCAAAAAAAAGTGTATTTAAAAGGGGGGGAAATCAACACCAAGAGGTACCTCATCTTCAGCCAACACTTTCTCATGTTCATCGCCATTTTCCCCTGGAATATCAGCAGCTGTTACCACAGTAACCACCCCCGGAATTTCTAAGGCCTCAGAGGTATCAATGGATCTGGAAAGAAATACAAAGATTCTAATTCAGGTGATCAGGTGTTTTTTTGGGGTAGAAAAGTCCAGCAGGACCTCATTTGCATATTAGGCCACACCCCCTGATGCCAAGCCAGCTAGAACTGCGTTCCTGCTCAAAAAAAGCCCTGAGGGTAACAATAGGGCATAATGGTAAACTGAACCCCTGAATGTATATGATTCAAACAGAACAATCAAGGCAAAATAAATATATAGTTTTCCTAAATAATATATGGCAAAAGTCCCCACCCAATTTGAGAAGAAGCGAAGAGAAGAGATTAGATTTATACCCCGCCCTTCACTACCCGAAGGAGTCTCAGAGAGGCTTACAATCTCCTTTCCCTTCCCCTCCCCACAAACAGACACCCTGAGGGGCTAAGAGGGCTCTCTCAGAATTTCTCTTGAGCAGAACAGCCTTGAGAGAATTTACGGCTAACCCAAGGTCACATCAGCAGGTGTATGTGGAGGATCAGGGAATCAAACCCAGTTCTCCCAGATAAGAGTCTGCGCACTTAACCACTACACCAAACTGGCTCTCTGTGGGTGCATTTGGAATTTTGAGAAGGCATGGTCGGTGCAGCAACAAAATGGTTGCTGCAGGAGGTGCAGCCAGCCACAAAATGATTGCCACAGCTGAACTTCAGTAACAAAACATAGATCCTTGTGTTGAGGTATCAGCTGCTGCCCAAGCAGCATTTTAAAAAATCTGCACAACTAATCAAATCTCCAATAGCTAATCAGAAGCCTTGCTGGGCAAAACTCCTACCAGGCCCCATATGGGTGGCATCAGAAAAAGTATCAATGGGTGCCATGGCACCCGTAGGCACTATGGCATATGGTTCTGTTTGACTGAAATGAGACACTGCTCATACTCCTGATGTTAGAAATTGTACCTGCATTTTAAAAACCTTTTGTACCTCCACATCAAATGCTTGTAATGGCTTTTTTTGTAGCAGGAACTCCTTTGCATATTAGGTCATACACCCCTGATGTAGCCAATCCTCCTGGAGCTTACAGGGCTCTTCTTACAGGGCTTACTGTAAGCTCTTGGAGGATTGGCTACATCAGGGTGTGTGGCCTAATATGCAAAGGAGTTCCTGCTGCCAAAAAAACCCCAAAACCCCGATAAGGGGAAATCCCAAGATGTTTCCTGAGTGCTGTAAAGAGAAACAGGCAGGGGTGGAATTCTAGCAGGAGCTCCTTAGTATATTAGGTCACACCCCATGATGTAGGCAATCCTCCAAGAGCTTACAAAAAGGAGCCTTGTAAGCTCTTGGAGAATTGGCTACATCAGGGGTGTGTGGCCTAATATGCAAAGGAGCTCCTGCTAGAATTTCACCCCTGGAAACAGGTGATCAGTTTGGGCTGAGCATGCAAGCCTGGATGCACAGTTCAGACAAACCAACCTTGCAGTGTGCCTATATGGAAGAAAACCTGGGCTTTGAGATGCCCTCTTTAGACCCGCTTTATATTTGCAATCACTCGGTTGTTATTTAGTCCACCCCGAAGCAAACAAATATAGACAGAACATGACCTGTGGTTCCATTTGGTCAGTTTTGTCATTCAAGCTCTTAATTTCATCACTCACACAATCTTCGCATGGGCTCGTGTGCTGGTCACTGGCGCCATATAGAGCTGTCCGTCTATTGGACCGATGTCATTGGTGTAGACGGCCTCACCAGTGGCATGCTTAATCCCAGACTCATGCATGACGGGACGCCCCACTGGGTCCTGAGGAGGCTGCTGAGGGTCGACATCCTGCCACAGAATAAGGAGTCACTTACTATATAGATAGTCCATATTGTAGAGTATTATGTAGTGTTATTTTCTGAATAAACTTGGCTGCAAGTAAAAGTTTAGGGATGGACACAAACTATATTTTTGTGGTTCAGTTTGTGGTTCGTGGTTCAGCCGATACACTGGTTCATGAACCATTTAAAGTTTAAACCCCTTCTTTTTGCTCCCTGTGAAAATGGTGGAGAGCAGAAAGCAGGGATTTCAATGGTCTGAGCCATTTAAACCAAACAGCTCAGCTGTTTTTTTTGTGAAGAGCAGAAGACAGGGCTTTAAATGGCTCGGAGCCAATTAAACCCCTGCTTTCTGCTCTTCATAAACCGCCATGAATTGCATCAAAATTTGCAGAAGTCTGTGGTTGCTCTTCAGTATGTTACCATTGCTTCACGAACCATGGATTTAGCCACTAATTTATGACAAACTTTAGTTTATTAGCTGGTTTCAGCCCAACACTAAGAAAATTAACTTTCAATAGGTTTTGACTGGCGAAATCGAATATGATTGCACGGGAAGCTTTGCAGTACATTCCTAACTGAGTTGCATCTTGCCAAGTCTATTGAAATCAATGGGTTTAGAAAGGTAAAAAGGTAAAGGTAGTCTCCTGTGTCGGGGGACACCCTATTCTACTCCTGGTCACAGATCACCCTACTAGCCAAGAGGGGCAGATGAAAACAACAGAATCAACAATGCTGTCTATTAAGAAAGATAGCACCATTTTTTTCCTGGGGATGAATTGCTCAGAAGATAACTCCACTGACCTGGTATTCTTGCACACCTCGTGGCGGATGATCATGGAACTCGTCTAAGGCACTCAAGATTTCCTTTGGCAAGTCAGGATACTTGGATGGATACTGAAGGAAGGAAGACAATTTAAAAAAGCATTTAAAATGTCACACCAATATTTTCACAACCGGCCTATACAGAAAACATGCTCTTTCAAAAACAGCCCATCAGCTTTCTTATAGTTACAGTCAGTCACCGTTGTCAGAAAGCCACAAAATAACCCTGTGGTTGGGGTGGAATTCTAACAGGAACTACTTTGCATATTAGACCACACCCCTTGATGCAGCCAATCCTCCAAAGGCTTACAAGGCTCTTTTTTGTAAGCTCTTGGAGGATTGGTTACATCAGGGGTATGTGGCCTAATATGCAAAGGAGCTCCTGATAGAATTCCACCTAGGGTTGCCAATCCCCAGGTGGGGGCAGGGGATCCCCTGGTTTGGAGGCCTTCCCCTCGCTTCATGGTCGTCAGAAAGCAGGGGGAGGGGAGGGAAATATCTGCTGGGAACTCTATTATTCCCTATGTAGATTTATTCCCATAGAAAATAATAGAGAATTGATCTGCGGGTATCTGGGGCTCTGGGGGGGCTGATTTTTGAGGTAGAGGCACCGAATTTTCAGTACAGCATCTAGTGCCTCTCCCGAAAATACCCCCCAAGTTTCAAAACGATTGGACCAGGGGGTCCAATTCTATGAGCCGCAAAAGAAGTTGCCCTTATCCTTCATTATTTCCTATGAAAGGAAGGCATTGAAAAGGTGTGCCGTCCCTTTAAATGTGATGGCCAGAACTCCCTTTGGAGTTCAATGATGCTTGTCACAGCCTTGATCTTGGCTCCACCCCTGGCTCCACCCCCAAAGTCTCCTGGCTCCACCCCCAAAGTCCCCAGATATTTCTTAAATAGGACTTGGCAACCTTAATTCCACCCCTGTCTGTGGTGAAGAAGTTTCTGTTTATGCAGTAGAATATTTCTGCTATTCTGACAAGCAGGGCTTTTTTTGAACAGGAACGCAGTTCTGACCGGCTTGGTGTCAGGAGTGTGTGGCCTAACATGCAAATAAGTTCCTGTTGGACTTTTTTCTACAAAAAAGGTCCTGTGTAGAACAATGATGACATCTGGGATGTGGCCTAATATGCAAATAAGTTCCTGCTGGGCTTATTTTACAAAAAAAAGCCCCGCCAATAAGTAATTAAGTTGTATGAAGGCCAGTATAAGTTACTGGGTTTTATGTATCACACGGGTGTAGGGTTGCCAATCCCCAGGTGGAAGCAGGGGATCCCCCGGTTTGGAGGCCCTCCCCCCACTTCAGGGTCATCAGAAAGCAGGGGGAGGGGAGGGAAATGTCTGCTGGGAACTCTGTTATTCCCTATGGATACTTATTCCCATAGGAAATAATGGAGAATTGATCCACAGGTATCTGGGGCTCTGGGGGGGCCTGTTTTTTGAGGTAGAGGCACCAGAGTTTCAGTATAGCATCCGGTGCCTCTCCCCAAAATACCCCCCAAGTTTCAAAAAGATTGGACTAGGGGGTCCAGTTCTATGAGCCCCAAAAGAAGGTGCCCCTATCCTTCATTATTTCCAATGGAGGGAAGGCATTTAAAAGGTGTGCAGTCCCTTTAAATGTGATGGCCAGAACTCCCTTCGGAATTCAATGATGCTTGTCACAACCTTGCTCCTGGTTCCACCCCCAAAGTCTCCAGGCTCCACCCCCAAAGTTCCCAGATATTTCTTGAATTGGCCTTGGCAACCCTACGTGGGTAGCTGTTTTGGTCTGCAGCAGAACAACTAGGTTCAAGTCCAGGAGCAACTGAGGGACCAAGAAGATTTCCAGGGGATGAGCTTTTGAGAGTCAAAGCCCCCTTTGATAGATACCTTCTGATGATGAGAACTTTGATTCTTGAAACCTCAGAGCCCCAAAAGCCCACAGTGGCTTCTTTGCACTGGAAGTAATGTCTGCTTTATACAAGACAGTTCTCCCCTATGGATATGGAGCAACTAGAACAAGATACAAATGTGCAGGAGCTGTTTGTGGGGGTGGTGTTCTATAACAGGGCCAGAAAAGGAAGGGCCATGTTATAGGGAAGGTCACTCTTCCTTATCCACCTTTGGGGCTGTTTGTGCTATGCACATGTGTACTCCATAGTAGAGATGCTGACAGGACACAAGAAAGAAACCCTTGCTAGCCCTTGTGCCTTTAATCACAGCAGAAATCCCCCAAGTGATAAACAGTTTCTCTTGCTAATATATGATGATGATATTGGATTTATATCCCGCCCTATACTCTGAATCTCAAAGCAGTCACAATCTCCTCCCCCAAGATATTCCTCCCCCTAAACAGACACCCTGTGAGGTGGGTGAGGTTGAGAGGGCTCTTACAGCAGCTTCCCTTTCAAGGACAACCTCTGCCAGAGCTCTGGCTGACCCAAGGTCATTCCAGCAGCTGCAAGTGGAGGAGTGGGGAATCAAACCCGGTTCTCCCAGATAAGAGTCTGCGCACTTAACCACTACACCAAACTGGCAGACCAAGGCAATAATGAAAGTGAAAAATGTTTCACCCTAGTACCCTGGAATGGCCAGGACTGCTCACTGGTATTCTTTAAAAAGCAGCTGGATAAACGTTTGTCCGGGGTGCTCTAGAACAGGGTTTCCCAAACTCTGCCCCCTCTGATGGCCCGGTTATTTTTACACTTCTCCTTCATGGCCCACTAAAATTTGGAGACTTTGAGGGTGGAGCCAGGATACAGGAAAGCCTGTCTCTTTCTTCTATAGAGGTCTCCAATGAAAATGGAACTCAGGCTTTGCAGCCTGTGTCAGTCTTCAAGTCTAGCTTTTCTCTGCACAACACAGAGACGTCGGGGGATGGAAGGAAGGAAAACGGAGCTCAGGCTTTGAAGCCTGCGTCAGTCTTCAAGGCTAGCTTTTCTCTGCACAACAGAGAGACTGGAAAGAAAGCAGAGCAGAGCTCATGCTTTGCTGGGGATGGGGCTAGCTTTGGCTTTCCTTGTGACCCGGTATTGAGGCTTCCATGGCCCGGTACCAGGTCACGACCCTGCAAATGGGAAACGCTGCTCTAGAATGATTCTGCATTGGACAGGGTTTGGATTAGATGGCCTGTATGACCATTTCCAACTCTATGATTCCGTAACTCTATGTGTAGAAGGAAACATCTTTGTGCCCTGTAGGGTTGCCAGGTCCCTTCTGGCATCTGGGGGGGAGGGGATGGGGGGACTTACCAGGAGCAGGAGGGAGGCCCAGCAGATGTGCAGTGGCATATTTACATCACTGCCCACATGATCCGGAAGTGACATCATCACTTCAGGGTGGTGCTCTGGTATTTGGCCACAAACTCCATGGTAAATTTGGCTTCAATCACAGAGTTTATTTGCTCAAATACCAGAGCGTCAACCTTGTGATGACATCTCTTCAGAGTCATATGGGCAGTGACATAGACACATTGTTGCACGTTAGCTGGGGCTCTCTCTTTTGGAGGTTAGGTTGATCAGTGACGGGGCAGTGAGGCCTGGTGCTGGAGGACCCCTGCCTCCACAGTGGGTCAGGCAACCCTGGTGTCTAGTCCTGCTCTTACTTAGGAATATGGTAAGCCCACCAGGTGGCACAGGTGACTAGGATAGGGCTGGTTCACAGGAAGCTTTTCATGACATGTGTCTTGTAGGTTTACAAGATTATGAATGGGACAGAGAAGGTAGAGAAAGAAGTACTTTTCTCCCTTTCTCGCAATACGAGAACTCATGGACATTCCATGAAATTGCTGAGCAGTCGGGTTAGAACGGATAAAAGGAAGTACTTCTTCACCCAAAGGGTGATTAGTACATGGAATTCACTGCCACAGGAGGTGGTGGAGGCTACAAGCATAGACAGCTTCAAGAGGGGATTGAATAAACATGGAGCAGAAGTCCATCAGTGGCTATTAGCCACAGCATACTGTTGGAACTGTATGTCTGGGGCAGTGATGCTCTGTATTCTTGGTGCTTGGGGGGCACAGTGGGCGGGCTTTTAGTAGTCCTGGCCTCACTGGTGGACCTTCTGATGGCACCTGTTTTTTTTCTGGCCACTGGACACAGAGTGTTGGACTGGATGGGCCATTGACCTGTTCCAAAATGGCTTCTCTTATGTTCTTATGACTGAGTACTCTGAGATCCGTAAAACCTATAAGTAGATATACAAGAACACAGATGCACAAGGTGATTCCTATTTACCGTGCACTTTAAACCTTGTAGCACTTCCAAATAGAATCTGAAAAAGAAGCTGACGAGGAGAGTTCGTCTGTATTCCACTTTTCCACCTACTGCTGAAGGTGAGAGTTGAATCTCCTCGAGAATGAGCCGGCAGGCTTCATCCAGCAACTGCTCATCCCATTTTCTGAGGGAGAAAGGATAAGTAAACACATACCCATTTACTAGTAGATCTAGGCAGAACTTTAATGTATAGACTGAGGGCCAAACGACACACTGGATCTTCTAGCATTTTGAATTTTATTCCAATGCATTTGCAGGGGTCTCACAATCGAACAGAACTGGGAGGAGAAAAAATTATCTTTAATGGAGCCAACAGCTCTGAACAAATTCATGCTGTCTTATAACTGTGTAAAATAAATAAATGACAGAGATACATAGGTATGGATTTCCTGTCCAACGTTCTTTGGCTCTGAAGCCAAGGAATTTCTGCTTACAGGTTATAACAGCCAGTTCATGCACTGTTGTGTGTCCTCCCCACCCAATGCCAAAAACATGGCCTATTCATGTAACTATTCATGGTGCAGGTGACAGGACTGGTCCACACATTATTTGAGAGGGATAAATGAACCATGCATCGACATTACTGTGGCAAGTACAGCACAGATATGTATTCCAGAAACATGGGAGCCAAACTGAGCAGTGTTCTGAATCAGCCAATAGGAACTGTACAAGGAGATCTGGCAGGTGGAGAAGTTTGGTTTTGAATGCTGAGAGTCAAACAGAGAAGGGTTAGTTCAAGAACAGTGTAAAATAAAAATGTGAGGAGATATCAGATCTTTGGTTTAAATTTCTCTGTCTTAGTATGCCAGCAGGATTCACTGGGTCTACTGTGTGCTTTGTATATTATAAACCTGTCTGAGGTAATATTTTCCTTGGGCACATACTATGTGAAGCCTAGCGTCCTAAAATTTCTTGTTAAATGTTAATATCTACCTCAAGCTGTGTTTTTTTCCTGAATAAACTTTGTTCTTGTTCACTTTTAAAAAGAAAACTATCTTGTGTCTATAAATTTTACCTCAGTTACCAGTTCAGTGGGGTATATTCAAGCCCAAATCCTACACCCTCAAACCATGTCTCTTTTTGATTTCCTCCTGGTGACCTTCATACAGTGAGCCACGCTAGAAATTGTATTGTGACAGAATCTGTCACAGTAATTATCTCTGTTCATGAGAAGATACATTATTTGAACACTTTCATGTGAAAAAACCCTGCTATTCCAATGACAAGTGAAAAAAGTCCCCTTTAACAATAGTCCCTTTTCACAATAGTTGTGTTTTTGATGTGGTTTACTATGGAAATTTCACACAAATTACCTCCTGTGAAAAACTGGGGTGGTTAAAAATGTATGCAGATACAATGAAGAAAAAGTAGATGAAGAAGCTTAACCCATGATTTAGAATGGCCTGTCAGGTAAATCTTGTATGCATTATTTTAGTGAAATAACTGTCATACTTCCTGCTAATATTTTCCCTCAAACTAATTAGTAGTAGAAGTAACTAATGCTTTAAGAACAAGAATGAAAGGAAAGACCTTGTGATACCAGAGCTACACTCAAGAAAAGTTGGCCATGAGAAGAGTCAACTGATTGTGTCAAGGTATCTCAATGGTGCTGCTATAGCACTGAAGTGATATATAGCAGGGGTGGCCAACGGTAGCTCTCCAGATGTTTTCCCTACAACTCCCATCAGCCCCAGCCATTGGCCATGCTGGCTGAGGCTAATGGGAGTTGTAGGCACAAAACATCTGGAGAGCTACCACTGGCCATCCCGATATATAGGTTTAGCGCCACATAGTGCTCAACTTAGAACATTTTAAAAAAACAGTCTGAGGTGGAAAAGGGTGGGGTGAGGGAGGAAGCGGCACTGTTTGAAATGACCACAGCGCTTCAGAGATGGGTTAGTAACAGAAGGAAATTTGCTATATGAAACCCCCATTCCTGTATTGCTTTACTTGAAACTGGGCCGAAACCAATAACATCAGGTTTAGAACAGTAATGTGAAAAGGGCCGATGGGACTGAGTTAGGTAGGCATTTTCCATCCCCACAATTCCTGGCTCCACAATTTGTTTAAATTTAAACATTATGTCAGCAAACTGATTTGTAAAAAATGAAGTATTATCATCACAGCAATATTCACTGAACATGAAAAGTCTTCTCTTCGCCCCCTCTCATTGTATTTTGGAGAAGATATATCTTGAACAATATTGTGAAAGGAGGGAGCAATTTGCTTACTCATAACAAAAGAAATAATAGATCAGGACTCCAGGAGTCTCTTGTTACTGCCTGAAGACAAACTATAAATACGGAAAATCTGTCTCACTAGTCTGGAAAACAGTTAGAATAAAGCATCTTCCCCATTAGCAAGAAGTCCTGTTCTGACAGGATTCCCAGAGGAGCCTCTTACCTTCCTCGTAGCTTCCGAGAGGTGACCGGGGCACTCACTGTGGTACGGCCAACGCCTCCATACAAAATAGTCAGGTCCTCAATGACATCAGTGCCTGGCTGGAACTGAACTTGCATTGCCGAATTGGTCACGGACATCGCATTCTTCCTCCGCTCAGCTTGTCGGAATGCAGACACAAATTCATCCTGGCAAGATAAGGAGAAATCAGGTCATTTACCCCTGTAAGCTGATCCTTGTTTTAATTCAAATAGCCTAAGAGCAGGGGTGGAATTCAAGCAGGAGCTCCTTTGCATATTAGGCCACACACCCCTGATGCAGCCAGTCCTCCAAGAGCTTACGAAAAAGAGCCTTGTAAGTTCTTGAAGGATTGGCTACATCAGGGGGTGTGGCCTAATAAGCAAAGAAGCTCCTGCTAGAATTCCACCCCTGCCTAAGAGTCACTTTGAGGAAATTCTTACTTCGAAGGCACTTCCATGTACCAAGGTAAAAAGTAATGCACCAAGTGCATAACATAACATAGATAAACAGGCATCGGTACTCTACATGCTGATGATTAATGATAACTCTGACATTTAGATGTCGTTTTACCAAATGTAGTATAGGAGCCTATATATCACAGAAATTTCCTAATCAGTCATGCCTTCTGGTCCCTTCTTTGAAGTCCTCTCTGCTGGGAAATCTTTCCAACATAACAAACTGCTATTTTAGCAGCCTCTGTAACATCTATTCATAGATTTTCCTGCTGCTTCAAACACCTGTGGAATCTGTTTGACAAAAGGTGACAATGGGGCAAAAAGAATTTGGTGCATGCAGTGCTTTCTTTGTAGCAGGAACCTATTTGCATATTAGGCCGCACACCCCTGATGTAACCAATCCTTCAAGAGCTTACAGGGCTCTTAGTATACGGCCTATTGTAAGCTCCAGGAGGATTGGCTACATCAGGGGTGCTTGTCAGGCTATGATACGTGGATTCCTTAGATGGATGAAGGTTGCATCCACAATTACACAGCTGCATTATCTGACACTCTGATATTTAGTGTCGGATTTTATGTTTGCGGTTGGATATTGGAATTCTTGCTAGATAAAAGGTACCAAATGGCAGAAAGCATCTTGTGGTGAGAGGCAGAGAAACAACAAGAATGAAAGAACACTCACTTTCTTTGAAAATGGAATAAAAACGGAGACTATGACCTCCCTGGGTGAAAGATCGGCCTCCGGACACCAGGCGAGGAAGTCACCATTCAGGGGAATCTGTCGTCTTCCACCTGCCAGAGAAATGTGTAGCTTTTACAGATTGCGTTCTTTGCAGACATAGAGTTTACACAGCTCGTGAAAATTTTAAAAAGATATCGGATCATATGCCTGTAGAAATAGAAGCTTTAGGCTTATCTCACCAGGCTTATTTGAAGATCATATTACAGTATATCTATACATATGTGGTAACAGAACCATCTGAACTGTTAGTAAACTGATGGTGCCAGGGGTGGAATTCTAGCAGAAGCTCCTTTGCATATTAGGCCACACACCCCTAATGTAGCCAATCCTTCGAGAGCTTACAAAAAAGAGCCTTGTAAGCTCTTGGAGGATTGGCTACATCAGGGGTGTGGCCTAATATGCAAAGAAGCTCCTGCTAGAATTTCATCCCCGGATGGTGCAAACCCTAAATAGAGTTACACCCTTTAAAGTCAATTGAATTCAGTTTCTTTAGATGGGTGTACCTTTGTTTAAGATTGCACCATTAATGACCTATATTCCCACTGGAATTAAGGAAGCATGCTCAGAGCTTTGCAGGCTCAGACCTGCATGCTTCTTTAAAAGAGGAAGCCTTTCACCTTGGATAAACGGCATGGAATTTAATTTTACCGATTATCCTGGTTACTGAACTATTGGGGCCGTGTTACATACCACAGGCTTTATATAATGCGACATCAGCTAAATATGCTTTTCTTTTCTCCCTCCGAGGGCTTTTTTTGTAGCAGGAGCTCCTTTGCATATTAGGCCACACACCCCTGATGTAGCCAATCCTCGGAGAGCTTACAGGGCTTTTAGTGCAGGGCTTACTGTAAGCTTCAGGAGGATTGGCTACATCAGGGGTGTGTCTCCATGGAAGGCCATGTGAAGACAGGGAGATGACAATTAGATAGATAGAAGGGAGATCAGAGGACAGCTCCCCGGTTAAGACAAAGAGAGGCATTCCATTCAAGGAGATAACACCTATAGACCCTTGAAGTGATGCAGCGCCCCCAAATGTTCAGACATGTTGACTTGCTCACTCCAACAAGGTGATCCATCTGAATCATAGGCTGGTGAGGATTTTGGACAAAACCACTCCCCACCCCCCCTCAGGCAGACATTGTTCCTGAATTTTGGAGGGGGGATTCATCCCATCATAGAGAAGAAAATATCCACCTTAGGTTTATCTATGGATTCTCTATACATGGTCCCTTTTACAAATGCCTGTAAGACAGTCCTCTTCCGGTTGGCATACAACTGACTGGCATCTGAATATTTTAAGGAAGACTGTGGGATAGCACACTGCTGAATTGCGTTTATTTTATTGTGTAAATTACTAATGTATTTTAATTCTTAATTTTATTGTTAGAATTTTTATGCTGTGAGCCGCCCTGAGCCCGCTTCGGTGGGGTAGGGTGGGATAGAAATCGAAATAAATAAATAAATAAATCCTTCAGGGTTTTTTTTTTGTGAAACATTCACGCTTTTCTGAAAACTTGGATGTTCCCCCAGCATTGTAGCTCTTATGCTCCACTTGCGGATGGTCTTGTGTTAATACACATATGAGACCCACTCATGGTTATTAGATATATAGATTCTGCACACTGTTTTGTCCTCAAATCAGTATTTATTGACAAACTGTAAGGCCCTTTACCTGTTGATGCCAGATTGAGAATCGCTTTGCCAGCTGCCAGGACAGGGTTCAGATCCCAAGGTGAGCCTCTACTTACGATGTGGCCTCCTAAGGACTGACAAACAAGGACACTGTTGTTGTTAGATCAAGATGGGTAGCTGTGTTAGTCTGTCTGCAGCAGCAGTAAACAGTAAGAGTCCAAGAGAGCCTTAAAGACTTAACAAAATTTGGGGCAGGGTAGGAGCTTTCCCTCTGGCGGAAGCTGGGTTCAGGAAGCCAGTTCAAGGCTGACTCTACAGGGTTCTTTTTCTAGCAGGAGCTCCTATGCATATTAGGCCACACCCCCTGATGTAGCCAATCCTCCTGGAACTTACAGTAGGCCCTGTAGTAAGAGCCCTCTAAGCTCTTGGAGGATTGGCTACATCAGGGGGGCGTGGCCTAATATGCAGAGGAGCCCCTTCTAGAAAAAGAACCCCTGAGGGTGGTCAAATGAGTACCCACTTGTTGGGGGTCAAGTGTAGATGACTGGGGAAGGCAATGGCAAACCACCCTGTAAAAAGTCTGCTGTGAAAACGTCGTGATGTGATGTCACCCTAGAGTTGGAAACAACTGGTGCTTGCACGGGAGACTATCGTTGCCTTTTTAGGTGCTTTCCTAAATCACCGCTCACTTCTCCAGAAGTGAAGAAACTCCGTTTCTGTTTCAGACACCCCTCATGATATTTCTCAGAGTTTCCTACCCCCCTGGGAGCAAGTGTTCATGGAGATAAATAGGCTGTAGTGGAAGGGAGGGAGCAGGAATTTTCCAATCTACCACTGGAAAATTTAATCTGGACCCAACCCACTTTGGTTGGGACTTCCTGATATAGGGTGTTTTTACACTGACAGTTTGTGACTCTCTATCACTACATTGGAAACTCACCTTTTACATTACCTAACGTTCTCACAACTGTTTTGCATTGTTGCTGCTCGAAGCATCTACATTTGTTTCGGTGAGATGGGTTCCGGCGCTCCTGCTGCAATGTTTTTCTCAAAACTAGTTTTGATCTGGTCATTTCTTTACAGGCATTTCAAACTTGTACTGTAGAAGTTTTCATGCGTTTTAAAAGACTCCTCCAAAAGCCACAAGGTGCAGTAATTTGCATGAGAACTGACAGCACTTTAAATTTTTACATATCATTGCTTGCCTCATCTAGTGATTTAAATTTGTATTGTTTTTGCACTGTTGACACAATTTCCAAGCAATCATATCAATTTAACTAAGCACTGGTATTCTGTCTGCCCTCTGATCAGAGACCCCCCCCCCCAATGAAACGCTTCCAGCAGGAAATATAGAAGTTTGGCTACGCAAAATGAGCAAAGCAAATCCACTAATGTAAAAAGAAAATAATTAAAGCGGAATGGTGGCAGGCGATTTGAAGACTCTAAAACTCTGGATCAAACTGAATGTAAAAACACCCCTAGTTGACTAGGCGTGTTTGTGAATCAGTGATATGAGTATATGGATGCATGAATGGCTTTCCCCTTATCACTAGATCTCCTGCTTGGAGCAGACATCATACAACAGTTGCCTCTCTTATACAGGTTGAAGACGAGAGAAAGCAAATCAGACCATGATAGGGGACAACCAAAGTGAAATCCTAAGAGACAACTGACCCTCATTAGATGAAAGGATCTCTTAATTTATGAACTATGTTCAAAACAGTGCTTCTCCAAAAACTGTCCTCTTCTCATCATTGCTATCTTGGCAGAAAAGGGCAGGAGGTAATCTCTATTTTGTGAACAGCAGTAGTTTGGAATACCTACTGCCAAATTCCTGATCTGTTCTCCTGCCAGTGTTCTCAGTTGCTTCAGCAGAGTACGGTAAATCCTTGTCTTCTCTGCAGGGAGTTCTGGGACCACATCTAACAAGATGTCCCTCAGCTGGGCCAAGTGGGTTGCTGCACCTATCACTAGCCCTGGAACCAAATAATATTCAGCATGCATTACATTTTCAGGAATCACAGTTGGCAAGTACAGTTGGAGTCAGAACTGGTCATTAGAGAGGCAGGAAATCGCAGTCTAAGGTATGAACCATGTATGAACCTCCACTTACAGCTGCTGGAATAGCCTTGGGTCAGCCATAGCTGTAGCAAGAGTTGTCTTTAAAAGGGCAGCTGCTGTGAGAGCCCTCTCAGCCCCACCCACCTCACAGGGTGTCTGATGTGGGGGGAGAAGATAGAGGAGATTGTAAGCCTTGAAAGGGCAGCTGCTGTGCGAGCCCTCTCAGCTCCACCCACTTCACAGGGTATCTGTTGTGGGGGGAGAAGATAGAGGAGATTGTAAGCCTTGAAAGGGCAGCTGCTGTGAGAGCCCTCTCAGCCCCACCCACCTCACAGGGTTTCTGTTGTGGGGGGAGAAGATAGAGGAGATTGTAAGCCTTGAAAGGGCAGCTGCTGTGAGAGCCCTCTCAGCCCCACCCACCTCACAGGGTGTCTGTTGTGGGGGGAGAAGATAGAGGAGATTATAAGCCGCTCTGATTCAGAGAGAAGGCCGGGGTATGTATATCTATCTATCTATCTATCTATCTATCTATCTATCTATCTATCTATCTATCTATCTATCTATCTATCTATCTATCTATCTATCTATCTATCGTAGTTTAGTTTATTAGATTTATTAGCTTTATTGTAACATATAGAACAAGCAGGAGCCTGCAAGGACTTGAGGGAAGCATATAATTTCCCTTTTCCCCATTATTTCCTATTTCCCATCCCTGGAAGCCCCCATAGCCTCTCCAATTTTCCTGCTTCTTTCTCTCCTTCCTGCCCAGCAGCCAACCTACCTTGATCTGACCCTGTATCTTCAGAATTTCTCCCCCCCCCCCCCAGCAGCAGTGCCGGCACTGGGGAGCCCATGCAAGCCCAGCTCCCCAGGTCAGATTCCCATGCCGCCCTTCATCTCCTTGGCAAGGGCAAACTTGGTGGCGGCCGCCGTGGGGCTTCTGGGCTCAGTGCACACACACACACACATCATCACTCCACCCCTCATGCTTGTGCTTGGAAGCACAGACGTGAGGGGCAGAGCAACCGGGAGTGAGCAGCGTGCATGCTGAGCCCTGAAGCCCCATGGTGACAGCTGCCGAACTTGCTATTTCCCTCGCCTCAGAAGTGAGGGTGGGTGGGAGGGCCAAAACTTGGCACCCTCCCCCCAGGGCCATGCTCCAGGCAGCCACCTCAGGCTGCCTAATGGACATGCTGGCCCTGCCCAGCAGCCTCTACCTGGGAAAACTATAGTCCAGTTGTTTGGTGCCAGCCATTGGGCCAAGTTCACCTGCATGGTAGAGAGCCATCAAGGACTTGAGGAAGGCACCTCACTCCCTTGGATTCCCTCCCCACATTATTTCCTGTTTGCCTCCTCCTGGCAACCTCCACAACCCTCTTCCCTTTTCCTGCCTCATTCTGTCTTTCTCAGCCATTCACTAACCTACCTTTTATCTACCTCCTGTCTTCAGCTATATTTATTTACTTCATTCATAGCCCGCTTTTCTTCACAGTGTGGACCAAAGCAGCTTACATTATTCTCCTCTCCTCCATTTTATTCTCACAACGACCCAGCGAGGGAGGTTATGCTGGAAGTATGTGACTAACCTAAAATCACTGGATTCATACATTGTTCTGTGGCTTCAGACCAACACAGCTACCCACCAATAAAATCACACAGTGAGCTTCCATGGCAGACTGGTGCTTCGAACCTGGGTCTCCCAGACTCTGCTCTGAAGCTCTAACTCAGGGGTGGCAAAACCGCGGCTCGGGAGCCACATGTGGCTCTTTCACACATATTGTGTGGCTTTCGAAGTCCCCACCATCTTCAGCCAGCTTGGAGAAGACATTTGTCTCTTTAAATCACTTGTCCAAGTCAAACCAGCTGACAGCATGGATAATGCATTTAAAGTTAAAGTTGCCTTCTTTCCACCTCTCCCCCTCTATTTGCTTTCTTTCCACCCTTCCTTCCTTCGTCTTGCGGCTCTCAAACATCTGCTGTTCATGTCTTGCAGCTCTCAAACGCCTGATGTTTATTCTATGTGGCTCTTACATTCAGCAAGTTTGGCCACCCCTGTTCTAGCTGCTATGTCTCACTGGCTTTCCTAGGGTGGCTTAGTATTGAACAGTAGCAAGCAGCCTGGCCTAGTTGAGTCATGCAAGTTGGGTGGTATCAAGTCGCCCAGAGTTTGCTTCTAGGCCTAAGGGTGCCAGCCTATATAGGTGGGGCTTGGAGATATCTCAGAATTACAACTGAACTTCAGATGGCAGAGATCCGTCTCCCTGAAGAAAATGGCGGCTTTGGAGAGTGGACTCTATGTCATTATACTTGGCTTTCCCCTCTCCACACCTTGCCCTCCCCCAGACTGTACCCCAAAATCTCCAGGAGTTTCTGAACCTGGAGCTGGCACCCCTAGCCAGTCCTGGCCCCTATAAGTCCTCCCTCAAAGGCCAAAAATAGGTCTGGAAAGAGCCCTGGGCCTTCTCTTTGCCGTTTTTACTCACAAAATTCCATCTTGGAACACTGTGGTTGCTTAGCAACAGCCACTGAGGGGATGAGTTTCTTAAAGCTACAGGCACTCCTTTTATCATTTTCAGGTTTTTTAAGCTGCCCAATGTCTTTTTCACATTTTTCTGCAAACCCTTTGCAGGTTTGTAGAAAGATCTGTCTTGCCCATTTACAGCTTCAGTCACTGAATTTAAGTATCCAAAGATTTGGCTGACTCGACTGTTAGCATACAGATTATTTGCTAAATGAAAACAAAAATGAGAATACCTCTCTGCCCATCTCATAACTAATGTTCCATTGGCTTCAATCTGACATAACAATCACTAATCTGAGCTGTGTTAGTGGTACTGCAGCCCATGAGGTAAATATTATTGCTTGTCCTTTCACACATAGTGGGTGGAAATACAATAAGATATCATTTTAATCAGGCCTTGAATTCAGCAGGAGCTCACAGGAACACAGCTCCTGGACCTTTCTGACAGCCCCTCTCCCTTCCCCACCTACCTTGTCTATTGAGTAGTAGGTGCAGCTGCATAACAATCCCTGGATTAGGAGAGCAGGCAGCCAGCCAGCCACCAGGGGCTTTGCCGCGCCCCCAGCAGCCCTCATTAACCCCTGAAGCCCACACCACCCTTTCTCCACTTCTTATGTGATTTTGGGCAGCGGGTGGCTTGCTGGGTGGGTGGGGGGGGCTGCCAAAGAGAGCCCCAGGTGAGCGAGGCCTGTTTGGGTTGGCTGGATCTCTAGCCAGCCCAAGCAGGCCTTGCTCGTCTGGGGCTCTCCTTTTCTGCATTGTGTTGCTTTTGGCTGGTGGGGGAGGGTTGGCATATGCTAATGAGTTATGCTAATGGCTCCGCCACCTATTTTTCTACAAAACGACCCCTGGTTTTAATTAGCTAACAAGCCAGATCCCATATATTTGCCTCAGCGGCTTCTTAGGTACATTAGAGACTTACCATTGTGTACTCTGCAGACAACATGCAGTTCTGGAACCCTAGGAGGATGAATGATAACTGGGTACCAAATGCCCAGTTTTTTCACATCAATTCCTAAACCAGAAGAAATCAGATTTAAAAAAGATCAGAGTGGTATAAAACAAAACGACAGCAGAACAGCATCTCCAAATGTGGGTTGACTGAAAAACACAAAGGCCCAGGATTGGGGAGGGAATGACTTCAAGTGAAAAACAGTAGGGGGATGGGAAGTAATGGACCATTTTTCCCACTCCTGCTTTGTCCTGTGGAACTTCCTTCCATTCCTTCCTCCTATAGGGAAAGACTTCTTCCAATGAATAGGCAGTTAGCGTACTTTCGCAATCACTAAATGACACACTTTCAGTCCACCTTGCAAGTGGGTTTTGCTGTGTGAAATGGCAAAATCCACTTGCAAATGGTGGCTGAAGTGGACTGAAACTGCATTATTTAGTGTGCGTGAAAATGCTTTTTCCAAAGAAGGGCTTCCCTCACTGAAGGAAATCTTTCTCCATTGCAGGAAAACTTGGTGAAGAGAAGCCATAGGAGAAAACTTTGTAGAAAGGAATCCAATCCATCATGTTGAGCATGCTCTTTGATGATGTGTCACTGTTTTACCTACCTATGCTTGTGTTCCCCACCACAAGAGGGGCATTTGGGTACTTGGCTTTCAGGACCAGAAGTTCCTGGAGCGCTACAGGAGAAATCCAGGTAGTCCGTTCTCCACTGAAAACCAGAGTTCTTCTTTTGCTCTCTTCAGCCATTCTCTGCAAGGAAAAACAAAAATGGCACATCACATTAGGAATAAGGATGCCTTGCCACCACATGAATAGTTTGGTTATTTTAAAGCAGAAACAGGCACCTTTGGTTGCACCGGTAAAGGGATAGAGACTGGCCTATACAGAGCTTTTTTTGTAGCAGGAATTCCTTTGCATATTAGGCCATGCCCCCCCCCCCCCCTGATGTAGCCAATCCTCCAAGAGCTTACAGTAGGCCCTGTAAGAACCCTGTAAGCTCTTAGAGGATTGGCTAAATCATTCACACAGCCCCAGCCCTGCTGCCAGGAGAGGCACTGGCCACATATGTGCAGGAGGAGCGTTCAGACTGCTTCATGAGCATGTGGGGCGCCTGAAGCACACGCCTGACAATTCAGACAGCTGGGAAACGTGGTCTACATAAGTTACTGGGAAGTACCCGGTAGCTATTTAATCTGGTCCCAGCCTGTCCTAAAATGAGGTAAGGATGGGTGGGACATGGAAGGCAGATGTGCCGGTGTTATCACGCACATTAAATCTGGATAGGAGGCATGGCTAGTTGGGTCAAATCTGTCATGTGATTAGGGTTAGGGTCATGGGCCAGCGAGGGGATCCTATGACAAGTTTTCCCTCCCAAATTTCCCATAGAGTTTTCTCTCCTAAATTGCTAGAGCGTCCGGGAAAACCATAGAGTTTTCCCAGAAGTTCCTAGAGCAGCCAGCACATGGCGACAATGAAAACAGTCCCCTGCCAGAGGCTGCAGGCAACCCTACATGTAATCACACCGACAGAGAAAAAAGTTGATAACAAAAACACCCGGAAGTGGCTCCAAAACGAGCACTTGAAGAAAGAAAGAGAAGGACTCATTCTAGCTGTACAAGAACAGCTTTTCGTATAGATATTGGATTTATATCCCGCCCTCCACTCTGAAGAGTCTCAGAGCGGCTCACAATCTCCTTTATCTTCCTCCCCCACAACAGACACCCTGTGAGGTGGGTGGGGCTGGAGAGGGCTCTCACAGCAGCTGCCCTTTCAAGGACAACCTCTGCCAGAGCTATGGCTGACCCAAGGCCATGCTAGCAGGTGCAAGTGGAGGAGTGGGGAATCAAACCCGGTTCTCCCAGATAAGAGTCCGCACACTTAACCACTACACCAAACTGGCTTTTCATGACCCACATGGTCAGAGTCTTTGATCTTACCTTTGTTTTTATCATGGCCTAGCAGAGAAAGCTTAATCCCATTTCAAGCTGGCAGACCTAGATTGAAATCCTATATGCATACTAAAGTTAATTATCAGCAAGCACAGAATTATTTCCTACCATTAGTTCAGGTGGAAATATATAATCCTGGGTTGGGTCCCTGGGCTGGAAGTCTTCTGGTTGGCAGAGGCCTGAACACATCTAATGAAAGAGAAATGAAAGTCCAGCATTAGCATACATGGTCAATGGAATAGAAGGATTAATATTTCAAGAGTGTATGCATGGGTCCTTAGCAATGTTCCCTCTAAGCTGCAGAGTCTTGTGAGCAAAAATTCTACTTTGTGAGCTACTGGCATTAAAGTTGTGAGCTATTGCAAAATTTAGTGTGCTCTGGAGTCATCTTTCCTGAGATAAGACAAAAATGTGTGAGCTGGAGGCTAAAAATCTGTGAGCTAGCTCACGCTAACTCAGCTTAGAGGGAACACTGGTCTCTAGCCATACATCCACCACCTCATTCTCTTGTCTCCGTAAGGAAGAAGATGAATGTCTCTCAAATTTGATGAATGTCTCTCTTTGAAAATTTGGCTGCATCTATTGAGAGACATTCATCATTGGGAATATCACACCAGGATTACGTGGAAAAGCTGGACAATTTTACCATATAAAGGAAAAGAACTCTTGGTGTAAACGCTTCCTTTTGTTCAAAGGACTGAGCATTATGGTTGTTTTGATGAAAGCAATATATGTGGGTTAAATACAATTATTTATATATGAATGGTTTTTCTTGTTATGTAATTTGATATAGAAGCTGGTTCACGTGGGGCTTTTTGCTTTTTGTTTCCTTGTTCTTTTCTGCCGTGATACTCTTTGTATGTTGTAATCCCCAGGTGGGGGCAGGGGATCCCCCGGTTTGGAGGCCCTCCCACCACTTCAGGGTCATCAGAAAGCGGTGGGGGGGGGATGTCTGCTGGGCACTCCATTATTCCCTGAAGAGACCAATTCCCATAGGGAATAATGGAGAATTGATCTGCAGGTATCAGGGTATTGGGTTGAGGGAGCTGTTTTTTGAGACAGAGGCACCAAATTTGCAGTATAGCATCTGATGCCTTTCCCCAAAATACCCCCCCAAGTTTAAAAAGATTGGACTGAGGGGTCCAATTCTATGAGCCCCCAAAGAAGGTGCCTCTATCCTTCATTATTTCCAATGGAGGGAAGGCCTTTAAAAGGTGTGCGGTCCCTTTAAATGTGATGGCCAGAACTCCCTTTGGATTCAATGATGCTTGCCACAGCCTTGCTCCTGGCTCCAGCCCGAAAGTCTCCTGGCTCCACCCCCAAAGTCCCCAGATATTTCTTTAATTGGACTTGGCAACCCTATTACCAATGCCAGGTGGTGGCAGTGGTTACCCAAGAAAGAAAGAAAAGCCATTCCAGGTGTTGGGAAAACCTTGAAAGGCAGGGTGGAACAGGGCCCCCCCACAGGCCGTTCTGCCACACCTGTTCTACATTTCTTTTTAAATGAGCAACTAAAACTTACCCACTCAAGGTCTTTTCAGCCAAGATTAACCACAAAAATCAGCAGAAATGAATGCTTTGGCAGGGTTGTACTAGGGTGTAGTGAATGTATTTTATTTAGCTTCTGTTTAAAAAACCTCCACAATTTAATTAAACCAATTGTTTTCACACTCCATACTAATCCAAGCAGCCAATTAACAGCTTATGGAACATAAATATACCCTCTTTGTCAGAACATGCCTTATTATAAAACAGGATTTGGGGGGGGGGGGGCAGGGGAGAAACAGTGTAACATTGCATAGTCATTGCAGGTTAGAGTTGATCTAATAAACAAAGAAGAAGGGGAAACAAGATTAACCCGAAATATACTGAGAACACCCCAATGGTCAAGCCACAGCAAATAAAATTATATCAAAAATATAGTTATTATATGGTGTACACCAGGGATGACCAAACTGCCGCTCAGGAGACACCTGTGGCTCTTTCACACATATTGTGTGGCTCTTGAAGCCCCCACCATTCCATTGGCTGGCTTGGAAAAGGCATTTAAAGTTGAAGTTGCTTTCTTTCCACATCTCCCTCCCCTCCCCCATCTATTTTCTTTCTTTCCTTCTCTCAAACATCTGATGTTTATTTGATATGATTCTTACATTAAGCAAGTTTGGTCACCCCTGGTGTACACAATAATGTAGTTAAAAGCATAGGACTGGAATATCAGGTTACATTAAGAATCCTGAAGAATAAGCTTTACATCTGCTTTTTTTATTTCCTGTGCAAAGCTGATGGATATATGTACCAATGTTATAAATTACAAGAGCCCAACTATGTTTTGGACTTTTTTTCAAGGGAAAATCTGTTTTCAAATGTAGCTCCCTAAAAAAATAAGAACAAAAAAACCCATAGAGGCAAATCTGCCTCATTTTAAAAGTTTTATCCTGTGCACAGTTCTGACTGTCTTTGTCTCCTTAATTAAAAGCTTCACCTGGTAAATTGGATGATTTTGCCTCGATAGTTTCAGAGGTCAGCCGTATTGATTTTGATTTGAGTCCAGGAGCATCTTAGAGACCAATAAGATTTTTTTTTAGAAAACTAAGTAAGGGTATTAAGAGGATATGATACAGAAATGAAAAAGGAGTTGCATAAGGGCTCTTTTTCTAGCAGGAGCTTCTCTGCATATTAGGCCACACCTCCCTGATGTAGCCAATCCTCCTGGAGCTTACAGTAGACCCTGTAGTCAGAGCCCTCTAAACTCTTGGAGGATTGGCTAAGCCTTTTGTTTCTTCCAGCAATTATAGAGAGCAAATTTGTTTGAATCAAACCCTTTTTGTCTTTTTATCTTAACTATTTTCTCTTGTAACACTGAGGAGAAATTACGATTTTATAATTTTCCAAACCAATAACTAGCAGCCTTTATATAAGTAACCTTATATTTTATTTTATTTTACAGTAACATGTTTGTAAACCTTCAGCCTTTGGTTCCATATCAATACCCTACCATTTTTTATAATTACAACTGTTATTGTGTTATTACTTGATGAACCAAACCAAATAATATCATCAGGGCTTTTTTTGTAGCAGGAGCTCCTTTGCATATTAGGCCACACACCCCTGATGTAGCCAGTCCTCCTGGAGCTTACAGTAGGCCCTGTACTACAGTGGTCCCCAACCTTTTTGGCCCCAGAGCCCGGTGGCCCACCGCAGTCCCAGGGCTGGCAGGGTGAGGGTACCAAATTCGACCTCATCCCCCTGAGCCTCCTCCTCCTCCCTCCGTTTTTACATTATTAAGGCTGAAGAAGGGGCCGTGAAGCACCTTCCAGGCTCCATAAAGGCCGACACCCCCCTGCCAATTACCTGATCGGCCGGGGAACTGTGAAACTGCGGCAGCGGCAGCCAGCAGCCGCTGAAAAAGCCTCACAGTCCTTGCCTCCTTCCCACTTCTCCCCCCCCCACGCCTCCTTCTCCCTTCCCCAGCCTTAATAGTGTAAAAATGGAGGGAGAAGGAGGTGCGAGGGGTGGCGAGGCTGCACAGGGCCATGGGGGCGGGGGAGCGGTGAGGCTGGGCGGCCCAGTTAATGGCAGGCCGCAGCCGGTACCGGTCCGGGGGCCGGGAGTTGAGGACCCCTGCTGTACTACATCAGGAGTGTGTGACCTAATACGCAAAGGAGTTTCTGCTACAAAAAAAGCCCATAATATCATTTTTTAAAAAAAAACGAATTAGCAGATGTTTCTGCTCAGAATCACTTTTTTATACATTTACATTCAAGATATTACATTTAAAACTTATTCTCATTACGCTTCTACATTTGGATACATTTATAAACAATTTTTTGAACTGTTTCTCATTCTAAATTTGTCTCCTACCAACATGATATTTGGGGCGTAAGCTTTCAAGAGTCAAGTTTCCCTTCGTCAGATACCACTCTAAGGCATAAGACATGTATACCATAGCTAGGGCCATGAGGTGAAAGCATGGGCATTTTACTGGGGTCAGGGGGAGACTTGTCCTAAGCTGCAAATCTTTACCATGATTAGAGCTGTCAGACCCCTAGTCTGGCCAGGGGATCTCCTGTTCTGGGGGGCTCCAATCTGCCACCCCCCAGCTGGCCAGCAGGAAAACCCCACCCCCAAACAGGGACGTTGTTGTATGATGTCCCTGATGTGATGACATCACTCGGAAGTGATGTCATTAGATTGCCAACACTGCACAGTGATGCTCTGGGTTTTGGGGAAATTCTGTTATTTTGTAGCAAAACCAAAAAACCACAGAGTTTTTGCCCAAAACCTAAAACATCATGTGCAATGTCAGCAATGCAATTACGTCACTTCCAAGTGACATCATTGTACCCTGCGCACTTTACACATGGAAAAAAGACTCTCAGATCAGGTCCAGGATCCCCCCGCTGGCAATGAGGTAGGTCTGGACAACCCTAACCATGATATGGTCCACTGGGGTCGTGTCAGAAATAGACTTTTTTTTCCTTTCATGACTCATGAGATCACATGTATGGGATGGAATTGTATGAGTTTTGAGGCCCTTGTGAACTTTGTCCCAGACCTGGAAATAATGTGCTTTGTTCCTGTTCACACTGTCTTGCCACCGAAGCTGAGAAAAGGGTCTTCGCCAGGACTTTTTTTGTGTCAGGAACTCCATTCCATATTAGGCCACACACCCCTGATGTAGCCAATCCTCCAAGAGCTTACAGGGCTCTTTGTACAGGGCCTACTGTAAGCTCCAGGAGGACTGGCTACATCAGGGGTGTGTGGCCTAATATGCAAAGGAGTTCCTGCTACAAAAAAGGCCCTGGTCTTCGCAGACCTAGAAGACCAGGATTTCCAAGAGATAAGGGTTTGTAGATGAAGAAGAACTTCAGCTCCACTCAGAAACTCACTGGCACTCACAGAAGAGTATGTATGTAAAGTGCTATCCATCCACAGCGGACCCCATAGGTTTTCAAGGCAAGTGACTAGGCAGCGTTGGTTTGCCATGGCCTTCCTCCGTGGGGTCTTCCTCGGTGGTGTCCCATCTGAGTAGTGATTCTGCTTAGCTTCCGAGATGTGGTGAGATCGGGCTATACTATACCATTCCACATCCCCCAAGGAAGGGAGATTACAGGTGTTCATTTATGAAAAATATAGAAATTAGGAGGTCATAGCTTACTCGATCTCCTCTTTTGGGCTCCGGAGCTAAATTTTCATCTTTTTCTTTCCCCTTCTCTTCTTCTTGGTCCAAGCAACACTTTCCACTCCCTGCCAAGGGACAGCACTCCTGCAGAAAGCATTTTTATTTTTTTTAAGTAATAATAATAATAAGACGGTTACAAATTGCAAGAAATTTACTGTGTGGTTTACAGTGCAGTCCTAAATAGAGAGACGCCTTTGTAAACCCCCTGACTCCACGCTTTTCTGCATTCTCAACTTGCCAGTTTGGTGTAGTGGTTAAGTGTGCAGACTCTTATCTGGGAGAACCGGGTTTGATTCCCCACTCCTCCACTTGCAGCTGCTGGAATGGCCTTGGGTCAGCCATAGCTCTGGCAGAGGTTGTCCTTGAATGCGCAGCTGCTGGGAGAGCCCTTTCCAGCCCCACCCACCTCACAGGGTGTCTGTTGTGGGGGAGGAAGGTAAAGAAGACTGTGAGCCGCTCTGAGACTCTTCGGAGTGGAGGGCGGGATATAAATCCAATATCTTCCAATATCTTCTTATAAGTTCCTGTTTCTTTGGGGGTGTTTTTCTGTTCCACGTGTGTTGTGTCCAACATCTCTCCCTGCAGATTAAAACTGCTGGACAGAAACAATTGTAATATCAAATCGACCACTAGAGGGAGCAAAACACATGTGGGGCCTCTCCTGAAAAAACAGGAATTTACAAGTGAGGAAAAGGAGTGTGAGGAAAATCCTTCAATGGACTTAGAAGGGTGTAACTGTGCTTAGTGCATGTTTGTCCTCTCTCTCTCTCTCTCTCTCTCTCTCATTATTATGAATTATTGTATTCATTTTTCATTTAAAATATAAACTCTCAAATAATATTTATTGCAAAAATGAAACAAATTCAGAAAATATATCGAAAAAAGACTGGTATAATTCTGAGAGAATGGCCGGTTCCTTGAATTGTCAGAAGCCCTACCATGAGTAAAGAAACTCAGGTAATAATATCTAATTTTATAACAATATGCTTATCTTCTATCCCCACAGTAAAACCTGGCACCTCTTCACTCAAATCCTACTAAGTCCTTTATCTGAGGTAGCCAGGTCCTCCTTGGCCACTGACGGGGGGTGGTGGAGGGGTTTGGGTGGCCAGATCCAGTTTGAGAAATTTGTGGAGATTTGGGGGCAGAGCCAGGAGAGGATAAGGAGCTCCCTGGCACAGAGCGGTAAGCTGCAGTACTGCAGTCCAAGCCCTGCTCATGACCTGAGTTCGATCCCAGCGGAAGCTAGGTTCAGGTAGATGGCTCCAGGTTGACTCAGCCTTCCATCCTTCTGAGGTCGGTAAAATGAGTCCCCAGCTTCCTGGGGGGAAAGTGTAGATGACTGGGTAAGGCAATGGCAAACCACCCAGTAAAAAGTCTGCCGTGAAAACATCATGATGTGACATCACGCCAGAGTTGGAAACGACTGGTGCTTGCACAGGGGATTACCTTTAGCCATGGGAGGGTAAGGACCTCAGTGAGATACAATGCCATAGAGTCCACCCTCCAAAGCATCCATTTTCTCCAGGGGAACTGATCTCTCTACTTTGGAGATGAGATGTAGTTCTGGGGGACCCTCACTTCCAGCAGAGAGGAGACTGATGCATAGCATCCTGAAGATAAATAACCTCCATGCTTTCCTTCTGACCAGGGTTATGTATCTTGGGTTGGGAAGAATTTGGAAAGGGGTAGAAGAGAAGAAGAAGGAGATATTGGAGTCTCAGAGCAGTTTACAATCTCCTTCCCTTCCCTTCCCCACAGCAGACCCCCTGTGAGGTAGGTGGGGCTGAGAGAGCTCTGAGAGAACTGCTCTTGAGAACTGCTCTTTGAATTCATTACCCAAATTGGCTTCTGAAGGTACATTCAGGGCTTTTTATTGTAGAAAAAGCCCAGCATGAACTCATTTGCATATTAGGCCACACCCTACCTGATGTCACCATTGTTTCACACACACACACACACACTGTGGCTAATAGCCACTGATGGACCTCTGCTCCATATGTTTATCCAATCCCCGCTTGAAGCTATCTATGCATGTAGCCACCACCACCTCCTATGGCAGTGAATTCCACATGTTAATCACCCTTTGGGTGAAGAAGCACTTCCTTTTATCTGTTCTCACCTGACTGCTCAGCAGTTTCATTGAGTGTCCTTGAATTCTTGGAGAAAAGTACTTCTTTCTCTACCTTCTCTATCCCATGCATAATCTTGTAAACCTCATTCCTCATTAAAGGACACTTTTGGTTGTATCAATAAACTTTTATTAGGGAGTTTCCCCCCTCTTACCTGAGAGAAAGCACTGAAGCTGTCGATTATAGGTCTGTACCCAGTGCAACGGCACAAATTGCCTGGAAAGAAGGATCCGGTGAAGAAAAATAAAAGAAATAAATATTTAAGGTATACAAATAATCTGAGCCACAGACTTCATCTGGCCTGTTCAATCTGTGGACATTTCTGGAATTTGAATTCATTACCCAAATCGGCTTCTGAAGGTACATTCAGAGCTTTTTATTGCAGAAAAAGCCCAGCATGAACTCATTTGCATATTAGGCCACACCCTACCTGATGTCACCATTATTTCACATAGGCCTTTTTTGTAGAAAAAGCCCACTATGAGCTCATTTGCATATTAGGCCACACACCCCTGACACCAAGCCAGCCGGAACTGTGTTCCTGCTCAAAAAAAGCCCTGGGTACATCTACACATTAGTCCTTATGCTTGTTAGGGAATATGAGGGATTTGTATCACATGTGCAACAGAAATATTGCGCCTCCTGAACTCACACCTGCTGCTTTCTGTTTGCAACCACAGAACACAGGGTACAGAAGGACTGGGAGGGTGGCCCTGGAAAAGTTCATGCCCTTAGCCTGCATTGGCTTTGCCCCCAGTCAGTCTAAGCCCTGCCCCCCAAAGGATGGGCCAAACAAGTATGTGTGTCCCTTGTGGTGGCAAACCCTCTTTCCCTGTGCTTGTACCCATCCCTCTCTTTGGTCTGGGGTAGCCTTGGCAGATATGGTGGCTCCTGAGGTTGGGTGGCCCCAGTGGGGGGGGGCAGCCTCCCAGGTCATCAGCCCAGTGGGATTCTTAGCCTCCTCCCCTGCTGCTTTCACATCCTCAAACAGCCCCACGGAGACACTATTTGCTTGAATGCCATATAAGCAGGGCTCTTTTTCTAGCAGGAGCTCCTCTGCATTTTAGGCCACGCCCCCTGATGTAGCCAATCCTCCAAGAGTTTAGAGGGCTCTTAGTACAGGGCCTACTGTAAGCTCTTGGAGGATTGGCTACATCAGGGGGTGTGGCCTAATATGCAGAGGAGCTCCTGCTAGAAAAAGAGCCCTGCATATAAGTAACGTGATATTTATTTCTTTAAATTTTTTGTCCCTTTGCCAATCAGTTTCCCAAAATCCCTTTTGGAAAAAGCCAGCCTACCATCCAGTGCAGCCGATATCTGCTCCATGGTGGGTTCCGGGTGATTCCTTAGCAGAGAATACATCGACATCACCATTCCAGGGGTGCAGAAGCCACACTGGGAGCCGTGGCATTTGGCCAGCCTTTTCTGGAAAAGAAAACCAGCTCTGCTCATGAAACATCTTTAAACTGATCCTCCAGACAGAAGAGTTATCTGCTGGAAGCAAACTGAGCCCCCACCACACCCCAGCATATTGGCATCTTCGTGCCCCCACTCCACATCAGCCCTTTTTGCTGCATGTTCCTGTGTCCACTTTTTCTTTCTTGGTCCTCTTCCTATCTCTTTATCTCTGACCGATTTCACACTCAGCTTACCGCGCAGTCACGTTCCTCTTCTCTGCACAGCGTCCGTTGGATTTCCCACTATCTGCGCTGGAGTTACAGGAAGCGTTGTGGCTTTTCCGCAGCACACGGAAACTGCTGCACGAAAGCTGCGACACTTCCTGTAACTTTGGCACAGATAGTGGGAAATCCGATGGACACTGCGCAGAGAAGAGGAAGGTGACCACGGGGTAAGCTGAGTGCGAAATCGGTCTCCATCTTTATGAACATCCCAGGGAATGGTCTGAAGGCACTTGCCAGAGTTACCTTGCTGAAGCTAAAAAAGCCTGGGTCTGGTTGGATCCAGGCTAAAGCCATAGACACCTTGCTGGTAAGAGCAAGATGGGAGACTCAGTATCTGGAAACCCCATATACACAGTCTTGAGAAGAAAGGTGTGATAGAAGTGAAATAAATATACTACCAGCTAGTTTTATACAGCAGGGGCAGAATGGTCTAGATATCAGCTAGATAACGGAGTCAGTGCAAAACAAGCATGGGTTCCCTGGTCTTTAGCTCTCACCTGAATGGGATGAAGTTTGGTTTTTGTGTTTCCAACTCCTTCCACGGTGGTTACTGCAGCACCATACAATGAGCACAATGGAAGCAGACAAGAGTTGGCTGGGAAATGTCTTTGGGATGTTAAGAAGAATCCTCATACTTAACTGATTGCCATCCCCCATCCCGAAGTCATAAGGGACAGGGAAAGTGTTTACGGCTGGGGAAATCATGGGTGATGAGACACACCTGCCCGCAAACCAACCTCCCAGTTTGTGGTTCGTTTCATGGCTCAGCCATGAACCACGAACCAAACTGCAAAAATGAAATTTGTAGCCATCCCTATTCTCAGCATGCAGAAGCATTACAATTCCCAGGATTCTCTGCAGAAGAGCCATGTCAGTTAAAATAGTGAAAAACAACACAGTCCCAGGATTTTTATTTCTCCTCTTAAAAAGGATACCGTATCTTCTTAGAGTCCGGGTTGTACGTAGAGACCATGACGGTGCAGGCTCCACACCCTCCGATTCCACAGCCATACTTGGTTCCTGTGAGACGGACTTATTTTGCAGTACACAGTTAAGGAAAACAAAGGCAGCCTCTGCTTCGACGCCAGCATTTTGTTTCCCCGCAGAGCGGTGTGCATTACTGGAAGATTTATTTCTAGTTACTTTGCAGTTAGGAAAAAAAACCTGGAGGAGCTGGCAAGGAACCCTACTGGAAAATAAGCAGCTGTACTTACTTTATATACATTCCTGGATCTCCCTCAACATGACTCAGCTGCACATTTTTCTCTCTTGCTGCACATATTTGGAACGGCAACAAAAGAAACGTTAGGGAAGAAGAAGTCTGCAGATTTGTAGCCTGCCCTTCTCTCTGAATCAAAGACTCAGAGCAGCTTACAATCTCCTTTATCTCCTTCCCCCGCAACAGACACCCTGTGAGGTGGACGGGGCTGAGAGAGCTCTCACAGCAGCTGCCCTTTCCAGGACAACTCCTGCGATAGCTATGGCTAACCCAAGGCCATTCCAGCAGCTATAAGTGGAAGAGTGGGGAATCAAACCCGGTTCTCCCAGGTAAGAGTCCGCACACTTAACCACTCTACCAAACTGGCTCTCCATTAAAGACCATCAAAGCATAAACAATATCAATAAATCAAAATTAATTAAAAAAGACTCCACATTTTTTTTGTAGAATAATTCCAAAATATGATCGGTGGTCAGACAATCAAAATGTAAAGTATATATTCACAGCAGATATTTCAGATTACAAAGAATAACAATCATGACAAAGTTCCATATCTAATATCCGATGGTTTGTGTGGAAGAATAAACTCTCTAATTTAACAGAACTGCTGTATGTTGCTTTCAATACATACGTACAATGTTCCCTCTAAGATGTGGCATTTTGTGAGCAAAAATTCTACTTTGTGAGCTACTGGCATCAAAGCTGTGAGCTACTGCATAGATTTGTTTGCTCTGGGGCCATTTTTCCTGAGGTAAGACAAAAATGTGTGAGCTGGAGGCTAAAAATCTGTGAGCTAGTTCATGCTAACTCATTTTAGAGGGAATACTGCATATGTACAACAAAGTTTCTGATAGGAGCAAATGGACTGGCAGTGATGCACATATCCAAACTTAGTAGACTTAGCACAACAGAAATTCTAATAGGAGCAAAAAAGACCAGCAGTAACTTATTCACCCATTCAGCCACTTATATCCAGCTTGACGGCTTTTTCGGATAAGATGTTTCAACTCAAGTCTTCATCATTAGGCAGCTTGTCAATGGAACCCAATCTCAATATGATAATCTCAATCGTCCTTGTGGCTCTCAATGTTGAATTATAAGATTATCATGTTGAGATTGGAGCCCCAAAGACTGGGGGATCCCCTGGCCGGAATGGGGTGGGTGGGTGGGTCTGGCAACCCTAGGGTCAATGGATGTCCAGCCATGAAGATCTTGATGCTGGCCTGCTGAAGTGAACTTCATTTGTACGGAAACTTCCCCAAATGAATGAAAAGTGAGACATTTCACCAGGCCTCATTTTGGGCAGGAGCGGAGCTCCAGAACCTCTAAATTCTGTTGTGTTCTTTCTTACCCTGCATCCCCATACTTGCTTATTGGCTCCTGTGAGAGTTTTGCTGAACTAAAATCTGACAAACTTTCTACTTATTTTTCCCCACAAAAAATAGCCAAAACATATAAAGCATACAGATGGAAATCTTCATCATGCCACTGTGGCCACATAGGAGAAAGTATTTAAAAAGTATGATGGGAGTAAAGTTTTATTATGACAATCATAATTCAAGAAGCATTTTAAGGTAGATGATGAGCTGTTATAATTTAGTACACCTTCTAGTGATGTCAGGGGTGTGTGGCATATGCAAATGAGTTGGGCTAATGAGTTCTGGCAACTCTTTTTCTAGGAAATAATCCCTGCATTTCACTTTGTTGTTTAGGCTATGAAGGATTCTTTGTTGCTTTAAAATCAACTCTAAAATCATTATGTAACCTAAAAGAAAAAAATACCAAAGGATACGGTCCTTTCTCAGGTAATTAAGCAACAGTTCCTCAGGATCAGCACACCTTTCAATTACCTGTGTTAGAAATGAAATAAATGGATAACCATAACACAGCTTGCAAGACAGGATTACCTGTGGTTTTAATGGGGAGGGCATATTAATTTCACACAGTGGTTTTCTTCAGCTTGTGCTTCTCTTTCTCACACAAGTCGCGCAGACAAATAAGAACAATCCTAAATCGGTATATATAGACATAAGTAATCTGTTAGCAGAAATGCTAATGGACATTAACATTGATTGTTCGCTTTCTTGTGGCTGTTCTGAGGCACTTGGCTAGCCACTATGGGAAACTGAATGGACCAGTAAGAGCATAAGAGAAGCCATGTTGGCTCATCCAACACTCTGTGTCACACAGTGGCCAAAACCCAGGTGCCATCAGGAGGTCCACCAGCAGAGCAGACTTTTGTCCCCCAAGCACCAAGAATACAAAGCATCACTGCCCCAGACTATACCCTGTGGTTAATAGCCTCTGCTCCATATGTTTATCTAATCCCCTCTTGAAGATGTTTGTGCTTGTAGCCACCACCACTTCCTGAGGTAGTGAATTCCACATGTTAATTACTCTGTGGTGAAGAAGTACTTCCTTTTATCTGTTCTAAGCCTACTGCTCATTAATTTCATTGAGTGCCCACGAATTCCTCTATTATGAGAAAGGGGAAAACTTATTTCTTTCTCTACCCTCTCCATCCCATGAGCAATTTCTTTTTCTTCCCCACACTCTGTTTATCTAATCCCCTCTCGAAGCTGTCTGTGCTTGTAGCCATCGCCACTTCCTGCAGTAGTGAATTCCTCATGTTAATTACCCTTTGGTGAAGAAGTACTTTTTAAATTCTGTTCTAAGGCCATTGCTCATTATTTTCATTGAGTGCCCACAAATTCCTTTTTTATGAGACACGGGAAAGCGAACTTCTTTCTCTACCTTCTCTATCCCATGCATAATTTTGTAAACCTTGATCGTGTCATCCCTCAGTTGTTGTTTCTCTAAGTTAAACAGCCTTAACCTCTCTCACCTTTCTTAATAAGGAAGGTGTTTTAACATATGATGCTGCCTTCTACTGAATCAGACCCTCAGTCCATCAAAGTCAGTATTGTCTACTCAGACTGGCAGCGGCTCACCAGGGTCTCAAGCTAAGGTTTTTCACGCCTATTTGCCTGGACTCTTTTTAGTTGGAGATGGCGGTGATTGAAACTGGGACCTTCTGCTTACCAAGCAGATGCTCTACCACTGAGCCACCATCCTTCGGTGACTCTACCACTGAGCCACCCTTTCCATCCCCTTTATCGTTTTAGTTGCCCTTTTCTGAATCTTTTCCAGTGTTATATGTTTTTTTGCAGTATGGTGACCAGTATGATACACAGTGGGTGGATCCAACAAGCTTCTTTCATTTTCTTAAGAAAATGTATTCTCTGCTATCGGGGGTCGTTTTGTAGAAAAATAGGTGGTGGAGCTCATCCAGGGATTGTTATGCAGCTGCACCTACTATTCAATGGACAAGGTGGGGAGGAGGAGGGGGAACTGTCAGAAAGGTTCAGAAGCTGCACTCCTGTGAGCTCCTGCTGAATTCAAGGTCTGCTATACAACTGCTATGCAGTCCTTTTTAAAAACAAACAAACAAGTAACTGAACAGAAAATGTGCAATACCAAGGGGGAAAGTGCAATTGTCAAGAAACATTTGTGCAAGCCAAGAACTCAAGTTGTACAAAAGTTCTACCAGGTGTGCTTTAATGACCCTCCTCCCCATGGTGCAGAGTGGTAAAGCTGCAGTACTGCAGTCCTAAACTCTGCTCACGACCTGAGTTCGATCCCTGGCGTAAGCTGGGTTTTCAGGTAGCCTGCTTGAGGTTGACTCAGCCTTCCATCCTTCCGAGGTCAGTAAAATGAGTCCCCAGCTTGCTGGGGGGAAAGTGTAGATGACTGGGGAAGGCAATGGCAAACCACCCCGTAAAAAAGACTGCCGTGAAAACATGAAAGCAATGTCACTCCAGAGTCAGAAACAACTGGTGCTTGCACAGGGGACTACCTTTACCTTTTTTCTGCATTAGTGCTGTTAGATTCCCAGGCCTGATGATTTTCATCTGTAAGCCTAGAGTCCACTAGGGGGAGTAAAAGAGCTGAGGTATTCCTCATAAGGAAAAAAGGTGCAATTTTCACTTGAGGGACTGGAGGACCTGAAGCACTTTCACCTCAGAACCACTTTCTCCTCAGAAGCACTGCTTCCTATAAAACTATGTATTAATATTTTAGGTATGAGAATTTCTTATATTAATTGCCGGAAGGGAGGATTGCATTTATATTAGTTGGCTGTTATCAAAGATTTCAGGTTTTCACGGCTGGTAACATCATTAGGATTTGTAGAATCTTTCGGGCTCAAGTGCCGTGTTCTACTGGAGAAAGTTTTTCTTCCAGACGTTTCGTTCTCAGCTGCGGAGAACATCCTCGGTGGCGTTGCAGCCGGAGCAGGCGCTCAGACCTTCTTGGCTGCTGTGCATTGAGTGGGGCCAGGGCTGCTGGAGAGCTGCTATTTCTAGGCTGGAGGGGGTGTGGTGAAAGGGCAATTGGTTTGTGGATGTGCCCATTGTTTGGTGGGGCTTCCTGGAAGGGTAGTGATAAGGATGATAAGCGTGGGGGGAGGGAAATGTCTACTGGGCACTCTATTATTCCATATGGAGAACGATTCCCATAGGGAATAATAGGGAATTGATCTGTAGGTATTGGGGGCTCTGGGGAGGCTATTTTTTGAGGTAGAGGCACCAAATTTTTAGTATAGCATCTAGTGCCTCTCCCCAAAATACCCCCAGAGTTTCAAAACGATTGGACCAAAGGGTCCAATTCTATGAGCCCCAAAAGATGGTGCCCCTATCCTTAAAGGCATTTAAAAAGGTGTGCTGTCCCTTTAAATGTGATGGCCAGAACTCCCTTGGAGTTCAATTATGCTTGTCACACCCTTGTTCCTGGCTCCACCCCCAATGTCTCCTGGCTCCACCCCCAAAGTCTCCTGGCTCTGCCCCCAAAGTCCCCAGATTTTTCTTTAATTGGACTTGGCAACCCTACTCTTAGTACAGGGCCTACTGTAAGCTTTTGGAGGATTGGCTACATCAGGGATTTGGGGCCTAATATGCAAAGGAGTTCTTGCTACAACCTCCCTCCCTAATTATTACTATAGTAAAAAGGAAGAGGAAAAGGTACACCTGTTTAATAAATATAAGCTGTTATTATTGATGTATATCTTTTAAAAAAAGCAACACGGAGAGGGGGCATCCTTATCCGTTTTTTTCTTAAATTAAATTCTTCTGTAATATAGGCCTAAGCACACAGGACTGTTTATTAATGGCTTTTACTCCTTGTGTAAAACAATGACCCATAGAGCTAGCACTAGTCAGAGGTTTGTGTGTACACAGGCTGATTTGTATTACAGAGCTTATTAACACATTTTTATTAAACTAATTATATAGATTTTGTTCCAGAGCAAAATACAACAGATTCATGTAGCAATTTTCTTCCTGCTTCAACAAAGTCCCTCTTCAAAAAGATCAAATCTCTAGATAACCTGGAAAATCAGTGGGTACTTCCCCCCCCTTCTGGTAACAGAATATGTAACAGAATATTTGTTTATTGCAGTAGAGGGGAGGGGTGGGGTGGAAATAAATACTTGAGTGGCAATGTCAGTTCTGGATTCCATATGACCTACTTTTGAAAAAGAAGTTTGGAATATGATTTTGATTACTTTTCCCCCCTAATGATGACTTTCCAATTGAAGATGAGAACAGGGCACTGAGTTTATAGTAATTAATGGAGCAGTATGATAATCTATTAGTACATCAGATAAACTATATTTAAAAAGTAGCTGTATTTTCAAACAAATTTGTCTAACATAGCAAGATTGTCATTCCTATCCATTTTAATCAAGACCTGGGCAGTCAATAGGCTTCCCAATCCCCAGGTCCCAGCGGGGGATCCCCTGGTTTTACAGGCTTCCCCCCTCCCCCAGCCAGCTGGCCGGCGGGGGAAGCTCCACCCCCACAGCCATTATGCACCTCCAGGAACGATTCCCATAGGGAATGATGGGGAATTGATCCGCGGGTGTCAGGGGCTCTGGGAAGGCTGTATTTTGAGGTAGAGGTGCCAAATTTTCCATATACCATCTAGTGCCTCTCCCCAAAATACCTCCCAAGTTTCAAAAGGATTGGACCAGGGGGTCCAATTCTTTGAGCCCCCCCAAAAGGTGCCCCTATCCTTCATTATTTTCTATGGAAGGAAGGCATTTAAAAGGTGTGCTCTCCCTTTAAATGTGATGGCCAGAACTCCCTTGGAGTTCAATTATGCTTGTCACAGCCTTGATCTTGGGTCCACCCCCAATGTCTCCTGGCTCCACCCCCAAAGTCCCCAGATATTTCTTGAATTGGACTTGGCAACCCTAGCAGTCAAACATGTGCAGAAGTGTGTGTGTGGGGTTTCTTAGCCAATATTTATTTATTTACTTTTGAGATTTATATCCCATCCTACCCCGCAAACAGGACTGGATTTACATGTTTTTTTGAGGGGGGGCAAAATTTAAAAATGACACCCCCTTATGGACCCATTCTATCTTATGGGCCCATAGAATACAATGGACTCCATACCCAATTTGGTGCCCCCCCTGTGTTGGGGCCTGGGGCAAGCACCCCCCTGCCCCCCCTAGATCCAGCCCTGCCCGCAAATGGACTCAGAGTGGCTTACAACATATAAGATAATGAAACAATTCCATAAAACTTTAAAATATCAGACAAATCTATAGCATTGAAACTTAAATAACTGATTTAAATTATATAACTGGCAGCTAGGCAGTTCTTAGATCATTAGCAAATATAAAACAATAGTTCTTTTTGCCTGTGAATAACAACAATACAATGATACAATAGTCTCAGCTTATGAAAAACAACACGTGAATATGTCCAATGCCACGGAATACGTGGTTTGAAAAATCCCCTTTAAGAGATAACCCCTATCTCTATATCACTAGCTGCCCTTATGAAATGTTTGCAACCATTCTTCCAAATTAAAAAAGGGAAAACACCAAACCATATGATAAAACCCCCCTCAATCCTTACCTTTCTGCCATTCACAAAAAATACAAGCTCATCTGAAGGTGGGGCCCCTGACATTTTGCTACAGAAAAAACACAACCGGAAAGTGGCCCAAGAAGATCTCAAACACCAGCAAGTTGAAGTCTGTTCGAGCAGTTGCTTCCAGCACAAACTAATTATTGCATTTTCAAGAACTAAGCTTAACAATGAAACCAGCAGGGAGGAGCCAAGATGCAATTAGCTAGAACACCTCTACACAACTACATCAATTCTGCTGTAAACATATGCAAAAAACTGGCTTTGATGGGGCTCGTAGTGAGTTTAATGCTTCTATATCCAAGATTTTTTTAAAAAAATAACTTTTAGATGGCAATTTCACATTCTCCTTATGTTCCTCCCATGCCCCATTAGTTGCTAGTCCTTCTTCCACCCTGTCCTCCCCAGGCTCCATCCCCAAATCTCCAGGAGTTTCCCAACTTAGATCTGGCAACCCTACTTCCTGTTGTTCGCTGAGGATAACATAACGTTCTTGCTACAATGGGAAGATGCTCTCTATAATTGCCACCAACATAAATGTAGCACCTAAAATTGAAAGTGTGAATTAAAATTACTTCTGGGAATTGCTACTCTTGCACCTGCGCTTAATGTAGGTCAACACTCATCAAATTTAACGCACTATGACAAAGCAATATAACCAGAGCTCACGCTCCATCACGCTATCTAATTTTTTTTTGCACATGAAAAGATTTAGTATAATTTGATGAGAATCTTAACAGTTATCTACCATCTTTACAAGTTATGAGTTTTTCATGTTTGATTCTTGTAAGTCCTGAAAAGATAATGAGTCTTGCCCCCAAGGGAATCAAAAGACTTAGATATTAGAGACATCTATGGTGCCTTAACATTATTCTCATTCTCATGTGCCTCGCAGTTTTTATCAGTCAGCAACTCTAACATAAAAAAAGTAAAGATAGTCCCTTGTGCAAGCATCAGTTGTTTCCGACTCTGGGATGACGCCGCATCATGACATTTTCACAGCAGACTTTTTACGGGGTGGTTTGCCATCGCCTTCCCCAGTCATCTACACTTCCCTGCCAGCAAGCTGGGTACTCATTTTACCGACCTCGGAAGGCTGTGTCAACCTTGAGCCGTCTACCTGAACCCAGCTTCTGCTGGGATCGAGCTCAGGTCGTGAGCAGAGAGCTCGGACTGCAGTACTGCAGCTTTACCACTCCGCACCACGGGGCTCTAACATAACTCGGTCTCATATTGTGGGGACATTGGCTAAATCTTCCGCTATCACAGACAGTTGTTTAGTACGGGAGCTGATAGGATCCACACAAAAGTCTAACACTGAAACCAAAGCAAGCTTTTGATATTTATTTCCCCTTAGGTACCCATTGGGGGCTGATTCCCGGGTCCATTTCAACCCCACCCTGGCTGCCCAAGCTGAGGACAGCTTGGGCTTAGACTACTGTTGACAACCTCCTAGTGGTACCTGGAGATCTCCTACTATTACAATTGATCTCTAGGTAGCCAAAACCAGTTTAGTTCAGATCGATGCATTTTCTAGAGCTTCATTATCAGTTGCAATTTAGCAGTCTTCTAATCTCCCTTTGAAATTCCTTTGTATGGTAACTGCTGCTTTTAGGTCAGCGACTGAATGTCCTGGAAGGTTAAAATGTCCCCCCACTGGTTTTTTAATGTTGTGGTTTCTGATGTCAGACTTATACCACTTAATTCTTTATCATAGGAACTGACCTGTGAGGTGGAAAGGCATTGCTGACATGTGATGGCATTATTCACATTAGAGGGTGGGCAGGAGCATGAACCTGAGATGGTTTGGCTAATGTTGCTGGGTCCACTGATGGTGTTGCAAGAATCTATATGAGAACAAAGTTGGCACCCACCTGGACTGAACCAAGACCTAGGTTTCCTGTCTCATTAGTATAATGAGAGCCAATTTGGCGTAGTGATTAAGTGCACAGTCTCTAATCTAGGAAAACTGGGTTTGATTCTCCACTTCTCCACATGCACCTGCTGAGTGACCTTGAGTTGTGGGGAGAGGAAGGGAAAGGAGATTGTAAGCCGCTCTGAGATTCTGATTGAAGGGTGAAGTAAAAATCCAGTCTCCTCTTATTATTATTGTACAATAGGAAGGGAAGATGGGATGGTTTAGCCCAATCTTATCAGATTTTGGAAGCTAAGTAGAAGGGAGGCCACCAAGGAAGGCTCTGCAGAGGAAGGCAATGGCAAACCACTTCTACCTCTTGCTTGCCTTAAAAGCCCCTTGCTGGGATTGCCATATGTGGGTTACAATGTGATGGCATCTGCCAAGGAGTTCAAGGCTGAACTCCATGGGTCCCCGGTGTGGTTGTACACTGTCCTTCCTTTAAAAAAAAATTATGAAGTTTTATTTAATTTCTGCCAAAATAGAGATTTATTCTACAGGAACACATTACTCTAAGATCATGCAGCAGAAAAACAAGAAAACTAACTTAACTATCTAACACTTTTCAAGACTTGCGTTAGATGACACAAACCTTAATTCCAAGAGTCAAAGGCCACAGCTCAGTAATTTTCTACACTGCATGCAATTGCAGTTCAAGTAGCCCAGGCCTTTCGTCCATCAGCATCTAAGCTAGTCTCTCTTCTCCAGGGTCGCAGCTCAATTATAGTTTTTTAGCCAAGCGACATCAGGAGATGATGACACCCAATCAGGACACGTTCTTGGGAGAAATCTCAAGAAGATTATGTCATCCCCGATTCTTCCCCTCCCATCATAGGGGCTGCAGGCTCTCATGAGAAGCTAATTACCATACTTCCAGCTCTGGCCTTGAAGGTGACAAGGGCTGAGTACAGAGAAACCAATTAAATAACACCTGCAAGATGGAACAAGCCTGTTACTATTCACATTAACCCTTGAGGGGAGTCAGGAGTGCTTTGTGCCCACCACACTGTATCATAATCCCAAAAGTAGCCCCAGACTCAAAAAAGTTGGCGACCCTCGTTTCAAACAGACTTTTAAACTGCTTGTAAAGTAATGAACGAGGAGAAAATAAATATTATTTAAATTGCTCTATTCAAATGAGGAAGATAGCTGGATAGTACCTGGATCATTGCAGCACAAAGTCCTTGTCCCACATCCATGCCACCATGTGTCAGGAGCACAGACCCATCAGTCTACAAATGAGCCAGAGCAGCAACCCACCCAAACTCCAAATGTTTGCTGGGTGAAGACTGGGTCACTACTTAAGTCCAGAAGTCCAGAAGGAGGAAAATGGCAGGGGTTGTTTTGTAAAAAAAAAAAAAAAAGGTGGTGGAGCTCATTAGCATTACTCATTAGCATAAGCTGCCCCCCCCCCAGCCAAAAGCAACCTGATGCAAGAAAGGCTCCCTTGGGCCCAGTCAAAAGGCCAGCAAACCACCCGCCACCCAAAATCACATAAGAAGTAGAGAATCTAAATAATAATAATAATAATAAAGTGGCGTGGGCTTCTCCAGGGGTTAATGAGGGTTGCTGGGGGCATGGCAAAAGGCCCTGGTGGCTGGCTGGCTGCCCACTCTCCTAATTCAGATATTGTTATGCAGCTGCAGCTACTATTCAATGGACAAGGTAGGTGGGGAGGAGGAGGGGGAACCACCAGAAAGGTTCAGTAGCTGCACTCCTGTGAGCTCCTGCTGAATCTGAGGCCTGGAAAATGGTATACCAATGCAGGATTTCTACTGTATGGAGAACAATGCAAATTGTGAGGCTGGGGTGGGCAGGGCCGGATCAAACCCTGTGGAGGCCCCTAGGCAGTCGAAATCTTGGGGGGCCCCTCACAAATTACCTTAGAGTCTGAGCCCCATCCCACTGCCCATGGCCCCTGCAACAACCTGTAGGCACCTTCTTAAAAGCCCCTTTTACTAAACTGTGGGGGAGAGGCAGAGAGAGGCAAACTTGGCAACGATGCCAGCAGTAGCCGCACCAGGCAGGTCGGGCAAAAAGCGGCTCAGTTGCTGGCTGTGTGCAGGCTGGGAGGGCTGCAGGCAGGGCGGAAAAGGGTGGGGGGGAGCTGGCCCGGGGCCCCTAAAGGCGTGGGGGCCCATAGGCCAGTGCCTACTTTGCCTAATTGTTAATCCGCCTATGGGGATGGGGAACAACAATGGCGGCAGCAGAACATAACTGAAAAGTCCCAAAAGTTGAATCTTCAAACCTCTCCAATTAGCTGGAAGGTCCCAGGTTGAATCTGCAGCAGAAAGGATCAAGCAGTAAGAAGGATTGCCAGGCCCTACCTGGATCCAGGAGGGGTAGGATTTGCATGTGTGGCATGACGACATCACCTGGAAGTGAACTTATAGTGCCAGACGCATTGCTGGGGGGATGCTCTGTCACTTAGGGAAAAACTCTATGATAATCACTTCTGGGTGATGTCACCACACCAGGCATGTCGCAGAGAACTGGAGCTCTTCAGGGGCAGGATTGCCCCTGGCGACCAGTTATGTGGTGGTGGGTTGGGGCCCCCAAAACCAAGGGAAACCTCGCCCCTGGTGGGAGGCTGGGAACTCTAGCAATAGGTGATGTGAAAGGTCTCCATCCAAGACTCCAGAGAGCTGCTGCCAGTCAGAGTGACCTTGACTGACCTGTGAGATGGCAACTTCACATGAGCATCTTGAGCTCTCTTCTAAAAGCACAAAACAGTCTCCTGGTTTCACCTCCTACTCTGACAAATTCCACCCTTGAGGTCTCATGACCCGCCTGAGTCTCAGGGTCTGAATGTCAGGAGATTTGGCACCCCTCCCCTCCCCCCCCCAAAAAAAGTAGTCCAGAAATTTTCCACATTGTATGTGAATAATGTGTAAAAAGGTAACGGTAGCCCCCTGTGCAAGCACCAGTTGTTTCCGACTCTGGGGTGATGTAGCATCATGACGTTTTCACCGCAGACTTTTTTTACGAGGTGGTTTGCCATTGTCTTCCCTAGTCATCTAGTGCAGGGGTGGGCCAATGGTAGCTCTCCAGATGTTTTTTGCTTACAACTCCCATCAGCCCAGCATGGTCATGCTGGCTGGGGCTGATGGGAGGTGTAAGCAAAAACCATCTGGAGAGCTACCGTTGGCCACCCCTGATTTAGTGGCCCCGTGGCGCAGAGTGGTAAAGCAGCAGTACTGCAGTACTGTGATCTGAACTCTCTGCTCACGACCTGAGTTCGATTCCGGTGGAAGCTGGATTCAGGTAGCCAGCCCAAGGTTGACTCAGTCTTCCATCCTTCTGAGGTCGGTAAAATGAGTCCCCAGCTTGCTGGGGGGAAAGTGTAAAAGACTGGGGAAGGCAATGGCAAACCACCCCGTAAAAAGTCTGCTGTGAAAACGTTGTAAAAGCAATGTCACCCCAGAGTTGGAAGCGACTGGTGCTTGCACAGGGGACCTTTCCTTTCCTTTCCCTAGTCATCTACACTTTACCCCCAGCAAGCTGGGTACTCATTTGACTGAAGGATGGAAAGCTGAGTCAACCTTGAGCCGGCTACCTGAAACTGCTCAGTATTCTTACAGCAGACAGGGCTGGGATAGGAGGCTGAGAAATATCCTGTCCCTGAGGAAGCGTATGTGGGACTAAGGCTGAGAGTGCTCCATATCGATTCTGCAGTACAATCTAGCGACATTGTCTCCTCGCTGCAGGGTGGGGAATGCGAAACCGAGAGAAAGCATTTGACGACTCTCACATCATACGTTGAGATAAACGGTTGCAGGTGAGAGACAGTATTTCTGCAGGGCAGACTTTGGTGAATTTGGAGGCACCTTGAATTGTGGGCTCTGTAAAGCTGGTAAGGATCAAAGCTGACAAAGAAGACTGCAAGAGACTCGTTACCTATTCAGCCTTTATTTGTGCAGCATGTTGCAGATATAAATCCTCCAGTGCAACCCTGCACAATATAGAAAGACATGGTAGATTCTTCATTTTGCTTCGCTAACCATGACCATGGCCTGGATCACCCCCAAGCATCACAGATCATCCAAAAACATTACAATGATTGCACAGATTATCCAGATATGTCAAATATCTGACAAGACAATGGTTTATATCAAGCACAGGATGGAGAAAGTGGAGATAGAGACCCCTTTGATCCTTCTTCCAACATGCTAGATCTTAAGGCCACTCAAAAGTTGATAGGTAAGATTTGGGATGGACAGGAAGAAGAAGAAGAAGAAATTGGATTTATATCCCACCCTCCTCTCCAAAAGAGCCCCATGGCACAGAGTGTTAAAGCTGCAGTACTGCAGTCCTAAGCTCTGCTCATGACCTGAGTTCGATCCCCGGCGGAAGCTGGGTTTTCAGGTAGCCGGCTCCAGGTCAACTCAGCTTTCCATCCTTCTGAGGTCGGTAAAATAAGTCCCCAGCTTGCTGGGGGGAAAGTGTAGATGACTGGGGAAGGCAATGGCAAACCACCCTGTAAAAAGTCTGCTGTGAAAACGTCACCCCAGAGTCAGAAACAACTGGTGCTTGCACAGGGGACCTTTTCTTTCCTCCTCTCCAAATCTCAGAGTCTCAGAGAGGCTCACCATCTTCTTTATCTTCTTCCCCCACAACAGACACCTTGTGAGGTGGGTGGGGCTGAGAGAGCTCTCCCAGAAGCTGCCCTTTCAAGGACAACTCCTGTGAGACTTATGGCTGACCCAAGGCCATTCCAGCAGCTGCAAGTGGAAGAGTGGGGAATCAAACCTGGTTCTCCTAGGTAAGAATCCGCGCACTTAACCACTACACCAAACTGGCTCTCTACACCAAACTGGCACTTCTTCACTCAACAAATAATTAAATAATGAGATTCTGTCTATTTATTGACTTCTTTTGTACCCTGCCCTTCTCCCCAATCCAGTTTACATAATTCTCCCCAAGGTGGTTTACATAATTCTTTTCTCCATTTTGTCCATGGATGGGTATAAACAGTCACTAGAGGAAAGGGTTTAAAAGGGGATTAGGCAGAATAATGGAGGTTAGTTACATCAGTGGCTATTAATAACTGAGACTGAAGGGAGCCTTCATATCCTGAGGGCAGTAAACCTCTGAAAGCCGGTGTTTGTTAGGAGGCAACATCAGGAGAAAAGCTTGTTGGATATTGTAATGCAAGAGATATTGGATATTGCATGCAAGAGGATCTGAGAGGGAAAGGGTTAAGAAAACTCTCTCTCTCTCTCTCTCTCTCTCTCACACACACACACACACATACCATAGTTGGTCCCACCCTCCTCTCATCAGTCAGATCAGTTGTTCTTTGGCCCTTGCTTGTCTTCTGTTTCATCTTATGTAGGGCCTCTCTTCTTCTTCTCAGTCTCACCCGGACTTGGAGCTGTAACAAGTTAACCTTTCTGAAGTTAATCTGTTCACAATAAGTGAAATGTACCTGCATGAATATATGTGATGTAAGATCTGCATCTATTTTTATAAGTAAAATTTCTTTCTCTTGTTACCATTGGAGTCAGATCATCTTTGTAAATTGTTTGAACAGCATTTTCCCTTAACCGGGAAATGTGGAGTATTGGGGGATGCTGTGTACATCTTCTGTGCTTCCATAGCAAATGGTTTCTTTCATTTAACGCAACGGAGCTTGGCCTCTGTGCCCTGTTTTTTGTCCTGTCAGTTAGTCTGTGGGAAGCAGAATGCTAGACTAAAGGGCGTACCTTAATTTATATGGCATAAAACATTTGCAAAGATTTGTTGCGTATTAAAGGTACCCTAGACGTGACAGTACTCATATGTGCAATCAATATCAAACAGCTGAAAAAATTGAAAAATTGGAAAGCAGGAAAAAAATTCGTACAACTGTTTGATGGTTATTATTTCCAAGCTTCAAAATGACTCATAAAACAGATTGCACAGGAACATCTATGAAATCAAATAGTTTGATTTCACTTCAACCCGTGTTGTTAAAGAGCCAGCTAAAATTTTATGGCAGAAGTTATTCCCCCCACCCCAGTCACTTTCTGTGGGTAGCCATAACGGACTTCCTGTGGGTAGCTGCAACGGACATTCTGTGGGTAACCTGTAACAGACTACAGCTCAAATACATTCTAGTGACTCCTCATTTCTCCACAGCCCAAAGCCAATAATGCTAGGAAAAGTTGAAGGCATCAGAAAGAAGAAGAATTGCAGATTTATACCCTGTCCAGTTTGGTGTAGTGGTTAAGTGCACGGACTATCTGGGAGAACTGGGTTTGATTCCCCACTCATCCATTTTCATCTGCTGGAATGGCCTTGGGTCAGCCATAGCTTGGGTTAGCCATAGCTCTGGCAGACGTTGTCCTTGAAAGGGCAGCTGCTGTGAGAGTCCTCTCAACCTTACCCACCCCACAGGGTGTCTGTTGTGGGGGAGGAAGATAAATGAGATTGTGAGCTGCTCTGAGATTCATGAGTGGAGGGTGGGATATAAATCCAATATCATCTTCTTTTTCTTCCTTCTCTCTAAATCAGAGACTCAGAGTGGCTTCCCCAACAACAGACACTCTGTGATGTGGATGGGGCTGAGAGAGCTCTTCCAGAAGCTGCCCTTTCAAGGACAACTACAAGAGCTATGGTTGAACCAAGACCATTCCAGCAGGTGCAAGTGGAGGAGTGGGGAATCAAACCCGGTTCTCCCGGATAAGAGTCTGCATACTTAACCACTACACCAAACTGAAGAGGAAGACCCAACATGTGATGGATGGACTCACTCAAGGAAACCGCAGCCCTTGGTTTGCAAGACCTGAGCAAAACTGTTAAGGACAGGATGTTTCGGAAGTCATTGATTCATAGTGTCACCATAAGCTGCAAGTGACTTGACAGTACACAATACACACAAAGCTGATGCTCATCTATATGCAGGCACATCATGGTTCAAACCCTTATTGTTTTATTGTTTGTATTTAAAATAAATGGTTTTTTTAAAAAATTGTTCAAATCCTTGAATGCAGCCACATTGTGCTGCTGCTGCTCTAAAAGAGGTCACTGCAATCTTAAATAAAATCAAAACTCTTTGAGTGTGTATCATTACTTTACTTATCCAGTCATTGTGTGTAATAGATATTTTAGACATTGGCTAAATAACAGTCAAAGAGGGAAAGCCTGGCGTTTTCCCAAAATTACAACTGATCTCCAGACCACAGAGATGGAGAAAATGGCTACTTTGGTGGGTTGCGTCTATGACACTACACGTTGCTGATTGATATCCCTCCCTTCCCCAAACCCCGCCCTCCTTGCGTCCCAACTTTCCAGGAATTTTTCAAACTGGAGCTCACAATCCTTCCCCATTATGTACTTGTCGGCATCTACTTGTTATGCATTTACCCTGAACAGTTAAGACATCTCATGACCAATGTTCCCTCTAAGCCGCAAAGTCCTGTGAGCAAAAATTCTATTTCGTGAGCTACCGGCATTCAAGTTGTTTCAGTTTCAGTTTATTTCAATTTATATCCCGCCCTTCCCACTGAAGTGGCTCAGGGTGGCTTACAACACATAAGAACTAACATAGGATTGAAAATACAACAAATTACGCCGTTAAAACAGTAAAATGGTAAAATGGAGTTGTGAGCTCCTGCATCAATGAGTGTGCTCTGGGGTCCTCCTTCCTGAGCTAAGACAAAAAGGTGTGAGCTGGAGGCTAAAAATCTGTGAGCTAGCTCGCACGAACTCAGCTTAAAGGCAACACTGCTCATGACAATCAGGAACTCCTTGTTGCATTTTAATGGGATTTACACAAAATTTAACAGAACGGATATCTATTTTTGCATGGAATTGACATTGGAGAACAAAGTATTATTAGAGGAGTTGTTGCTTTGATTTGTCCGGTTGGTTTTTCGCTGATCTGCAGCATGGTACCCACCTTTTTGGACTGAAGAGGAAAACATATTGTGGGTTATTGTGTTTTGACTGGTTTTGTATCTCGCTTTGGTTTGGATATATTATATTAAATATTAAACTAAGTACACAGTATGTCATATAGAAATTCTTAGTAAATTTGTCACAGGGTAACCTGTTAGTCTGTGGGAAACAGAATGCTAGACTAAGCGGTGTCAGGCCTGTAGCTACAGGGGGGCCTGTGGGGGATCTGCCCCCTGACTTCCTGTCAGGTGCCCCGACTCAGGTGACCTGTCCTTCCCTCCATCTCTCGCCGCCACTGCAGGGGTGAAAGCTGAGAGCTACCTGTCACGTTCTCAGGGTGCAGGCAGGCAGGAGTCCAAAGCCAGTCCAAGGTCAAAGTCCAGGAAGTCAAGCAGGAGCCAAGTCACCAATGCAGAATCACAAACTGGAATCAGAAGTCAATGTCCAAAAGCCAAAAGGTCAGGGTGCCAAGGAAATCAAGCAGGTCAGGATCAGGAAGGAGCGTGGATCAGGAAGGAGCATGGAAGGAGCGTGGATGCTTCCACAAGGTTACCACGCCCTGGGTGGGAGCTATATGGGAGTCTCAATCAGCCTGCTCCCTTGGTGGCAGTGACTCTGCTAGAACTCAGGGCTGAGAGATCTGAAGCATCGGCGTGCCTCATGTCTTCTCTCTGAAAGTTCTTTCCGGAGCCTGCTTCAAACTCTTGAGATGGGAGGAGGAGAGCTTGGAGGAGATCGATCGTCAACAGCTGAGACTGGTGCCTGGAGAGTGATTGATGGGCCAGCTGCTGTTTGTTCAGCTGAGGAACTGGCTGGCAACTCTTCCAGGTCTGTTAACCCTTCTAGCTCCTTCTCGTCAGGGCTCATGACACTACCCCTCTATCCCCTCATGATTTAAATTGTATGGGAGGGGATACCCAGGAGCTGCTGCCCCTCCCACACCATTTAAAGGGCCCTCAAGTGGTGGTAGTGGTGGGAGAGAAGGTCAGGCACCCTGAGTGGGGCACCCTGAATTGCAGCAGCCAGGGGAGGGGAGCCAATAAGTGCCCCCTGACTTTTTTACATGCCCCCCAACTTTTAAAATCCTGGCTACGGGCCTGAGTGGCATATATATATATATATATATATATATATATATATATATATATATATATATATACATACCGTATATACTCGAGTATAAGTCGACCCGAATATAAGCCGAGGCTTCTAATTTTACCCCAAAAATCTGGGAAAACTTATTGACTCGAGTATAAGCCGAGGGTGGGATACGCAGCAGTTACTATTCCTGTGGCAGGTAAGGCCACAATGCTGCTTGCAATGAAAGATGAGGAGAATGGTGGTGCAGAACACAAATCAACAATACCAAGGCAGAAGTCATTTCTGGTCAGACTGAAAACACCAGTCCCAGCACGACCCCTCCCCCTTCACTGAGGAGAGGAGAGCAGGGGGCAGCTTTAGCTGTCCTTGGAATTCCGGGGATGCGGGCGGAATAGTGACTCGAGTATAAGCCGAGGAGGGGTTTTTTCTGCCCAAAATTTGGGCAGAAAAACTAGGCTTATACTCGAGTATATAGGGTATATATATATATATATATATAGTCTTCATTTGTGACTGCTCTCGTTGTGTTGTAACTTCCAGTTGGTGGCTGGGATTCTCAACTGATCTCCAGGCGACAGAGATTAATTCACCTGGAGAAAATGGCCACTTGGAAGGTGAACTCTTTGGTTTTATATCCCATTTAAGTCCCTCCCCAAACCCCACCCTCCTCAGGCCCCACCCCCCAAATCTCCAGGTATTTCCCAGCCTGGAGCTGGCAATCCTGTTGACATTGATACAGTAGAACAGAATTTATCCCAGCATTTCAAACTCTAAAACCTCTTGTTTACATCAGTCCAGCAGCTCTTAAGTGACCAATATTTGGCATGCAAACAGATGTTGTTGTTTCTGCGATTAGGCTTGTCGTCATAGACCAAGAACTTACTAAGACAATCATGAAGGGGAAACGGAATATTTTAGTTTGCGTCAACAGCCCATGGTTTATAGGTCCCAGGTTCATCTTTGGGAATCTAAAGCAGGGGAAAAATGAGAGAGAGAGAGAGAGAGAGAGAGAGAGAGAGAGAGAGATGTTTTAAAGTGTGAATTTGTGTCATGAAATGTTGAAAATCCAAAATCCCGTGATTTCCACATCTTGCTTTTAAAATTTAAAAAATACAAGAGAGCTAACCCCAAAGCTCCCCTGGTCTCATCTAGCTTGACTTTAGGAGAACAGAACACATCTCAGCTTTGGCCTACTATCTGGTATGTCTGTGTAAGGCTGAGCAACCGACTGATTTAACTCAGTAGGCAGAGAATCAGGGAATGGAGGCTAACATCACAGGGAGGGTCTATTTTCTGGGGTTGGGAAATTCCTGGAGATTTGGATGTGGATCCTGGGTAAGGTGAGATTTGGGGAGGAAAGAAACTTCAGCTGGGTATAGGGTTGCTAGGTCTGGGTTGGAAAATACCTGGAGGTTTTGGGGGTGGATCTGGGAAAGGGTGCGGTTTGGGGAGGGGAGGGGAGAGGCCTCAGCGTGGGACAATGACATGGAGTTAGGCTTGCCAATCCCCAGGTCCCATCAGGAGTTCTTCCGCTTTCCCAGGCTCCTTCCTGCCCCCAGTCAGCTGGCCAGCGGGGGGAAGCCCCGCCCCCAGAGGACCATGTGACTTTCCCCCTCCAGAGGCTCCAGTTTCCGATTGAAAGGCTTCCTCTTGGGATGAGGTGTCTGTGTTACTTGGAGGCCAATCCCTTGCTTCAGAGTCGCCAGAAACGGGATGGGGGGGGAGGGAAACGTCTGCTGAGCACTTCATTATTCCCTAGGTGGAGATCGATTCTCATAGGGTATAATGGGGAATTGATCTGGAGATTTCGGGGGCTCTGAGGGAGCTGTTTTTTGAGGTAGAGGCACCACATTTTCAGTATAGTATTTAGTGCCTCTCCCCAAAGTACCCTCCAAGTTTCAAAACGATTGGACCAGGGGGTCCAATTCTATGAGCCCCAAAAGAAGGTGCCCCTATCCTTCATTATTTCCTATGGAAGGAAGACATTTAAAAAGGTGTGCTGCCCCTTTAAATGTGATGGCCAGAACTCCCTTGGAGTTCAATTATGCTTTTCACACCCTTGTTCCTGGCTCCACCCCAATGTCTCCTGGCTCCACCCCCAAAGTCTCCTGGCTCCACCCCGAAAGTCACCAGATATTTCTTGAATTGGACTTGGCAACCCTACATGGAGTCCATCAAAGCAGCCATTTTCTCCAGGGGGGCCGATCTCTGCCAGTTGAAGTTCAGTTGTAACGGGTATAATTCTAGCAGGAGCTCCTTTGCATATTAGGCCACACACCCCTGATGTAGCCAATTCTCCAAGAGCTTACAGTAGCCCCTGTACAAAGAGCCTTGTAAGCTCTTGGAGGATTGGTTATATCAGGGGTGTGTGGCCTAATATGCAAAGGAGCTCCTGCTAGATTCCACAAGTGGGTAAAAGTGGGAGATCCCTAGGCTCCACATGGAGGCTGGCAACCCCAGCTGGGTATAATGCCATGAACTCCACCCTCCAACCCAGCCGTTTTCTCCGGTGGAACTGACTTCCATGGGCTGGAGGCAAGTTGTAATTCCAGGAGATCTTCAGGTTGGCACCCCAAATGTTATTTGGAAAAGGGGGGGAGGAATTTAGTATGACTGATACTATAATTCATACTGTTACTGTGCTTTTCAAGCCAAAACCCAGTTTCTGTGATGCCCAGTTATTCTTTCTCTTTCCAAGAGAAGTATATTAGAAGAACCCAGCACTTGGAGTGTTTTGATAGGTCATTAAAGGAAAACAGAGGCCAGGCGTCGCTGACCCAGGCTTTATTGGAAGCAACTGTGGAACAAACCAGAAACAAGTATAACTCCTCCTTAGTTCTCTGACCAGAAGCTACATTTCCAGTTTCTTATTGATTAAAGTTCATCTTTGTACAGTTTCCAGGTTCCCGCTGGACACTGGTGCGGGATTGGGGTGTGATGGTTTTCCAAATCCAGATTGAGAAACTCCTGAAGATTTGGGGATGCTTGTGGGCCAGATAAGAGCCCTGGACAGGCTAATTTTGACCCATGGGTCCTATTTTTGACATCCCTGCCGTAGGGTTTTCAAGGCAAGAGATTAACAGAGGTGATTTGCCATTAACGTCCTCTTCATCATGATCCTGGTATGGCTTGATGGTTTCCCATCTGAATACTGACCAAGTCCAGCCCTGCTTAGATTCCATGATCTGACAAGACTGACGTAGCCTAGGTCATCCAGGTCAGGTCATAGACGGCTGGGTATAAGAAATCCCAGAGAAAATTAAACCAGTAAAGCCCGATAAAATGTATGACAACATAAATGTTCCTGGACTAGAGCTCACTTCTTTGGATGCAATGATCCGATTCTCAGCAGGCCTACCTTTTATGAAGCTCTTTTATGAAAATAATAAACAGCAGGGCCAAGGGGCTATGAATTTCAGGTTCAGTATAGTATATCACTCTGCCCTGCGGCACAGAGTGGTAAAGCTGCAATACTGCAGTTCAAGCTCTCTGCTCATGACCTGAGTTCGATCCTGGCAGAAGCTGGTTCAGGTATCCGGCTCAAGGTTGACTCAGCCTTCCATCCTTCCGGGGTCGGTAAAATGAGTACCCAGCTTGCTGGGGGTAAAGTGTAGGTGACTGGGGAAGGCAATGGCAAACCACCTCATTTAAAGATGTGAAAACATCGTGATGTGACGTCACCCCAGAGTTGGAAACAACTGGTGCTTGCACAGGGGACTACCTTTACCTTTATAAAAAGGACAAGGCAAAGAATACTTAGGAAGTCCTTACCATCTCTGTGAAATGATCAGCACAGGCCATGCGAATCCTTGCTATGTTCAATGGACTGTCCAGCGTAAAAATTTCATTCAGTCCTCTTTCCTTCCGGGCAGCAGCCACGGCATCCTTGATAGCGAAAAACACGGATGACCCCAAGAACAGCCCAGCTTCTCCCATACCCTGCAAATAAAACAAAAAGGCAGTAAAACAGATTGCTGAGGAAGCTGGATTAGAAATAAAAAGCAAATGTTGGTGGCAGCTGAATAGTACTGTGGAACATCATGTAGCAGTTCAGATTGCATCCAGCTGAAGAACCGGCAAAGTCTAACCTTGAACCTTGAATATTTTGAACAGGGTACTTTTCTTTGGAAAGCAGCTAGCTGCAAGATGTAAACGAAAGACCAAAAATTAGCCCATTGCAGGGGTGGAATTCAAGCTGGAGCTCCTTTGCATATTAGGCCACACGCCCCTGATGTAGCCGATCCTCCAAGAGCTTACAGGGCTCTTTTTTGTAAGCTCTTGGAGGATTGGCTGCATCAGGGGTGTGTGGCCTGATATGCAAAGGAGCTCCTGCTAGAATTCCATCCCTGGCTCATTGCAATTTGAAATGTACAGATGCCAAGTGTACAGAGATGAGGATAGGGCTGCCAGGCTGCTCCTGGCAATCGATGGGAGGGCCGGGGGGGGGGGGGTATGGACATGGTGGGGGGGCATAATGACATCACTTCCTGGGAAAATCTGGAAATGATTGTGGGAGGCTCTTGGCAGGGCCAGCCCTGCTACTAGGCAAACTAGGTGATTGCCTAGGGTGCCAGCCTTCTGGGGGTACTGAATTGGGTGCCCCGCATGTGAATTGGTGACATTATCAGTGCCAGAAGTTAGCTTTGCCTAGGATGTCAGACAGTCTAGGGCCGGCCCTTTCTCTAGGAACTGCAATTTCCTGCATTTCCTAGAACTACCTGCTGTTACTTCTGTATTACCTCCAGGGATGACAGTGCCGTGATGGTAATGCTACCACTTTTTCTCATCCCTTGCCCTTGATGCAGAGTTCCTGAACTCATAGGATAAATTAAAAGTCAAATGAATGCTGTAACTGTGCATTCAGTGGATTCAGTGTAATAGAAGAAGACAACATGGGAATTTTATTTGCATTTCTCATTTGCTTACCTTGGAGGAGTAGATTGCGAATGGGTTTCTTGTGTTTGGCAGCAAGTAGATTCTAAATTGTTCTGGGACGTCGCAAACAGCAGGGATTTTATATGTGTCCGGGCCCAACGTGTGCTGTTGTCCTTCTGGAGAGAATTTTATTTCTTCTTTGGTATAAAGTCCGAGTCCCTGCATAAAGCCACCTTCAATCTGAGGGAATAAATATACATGCTTTCTGTATGTATATTTGAAATATTAAATTTGTCAGAGAACGTGGCTTTTGGATCCATAATTTATTCCCACTGGAAAGTGCTAAACAAGGGTGGCCAAACTTGCTTTACGTAAGAGCCACACAGAATAAACATCAGATGCTTGAGAGCTGCAAGACATGAACATCAGATGCTTGAGAGCTGCAAGACAGGAAGGAGGGAGGGAGGCAGCCAAACCGATGGGGGAAACGAGAAGTGGAAAGAAAGCAACTTTAACCTTAAATGCATTCTCCATGCGGCCAGCTGGCTTGGCTTGGCAAAGTGATTTAAAGAGACCTGCGCCTTCTCCAAGCCAGCCGATGAGGTGGTTGGAGCTTTGAGAGCCACACAATGTGTGTGAAAGAGCCACATGTGGCTCCTGAGACATAGTTTGGCCATCCCTGCGCTAAATCGTCTCTCTAGCTAACTATATTCTTCTATTACTGGGAACACACATTATTAGATAGGTGTATTATTGTTATTAGATAGATAGACCAGCTCCAGATTTGGAAATTCCTGAAAATTTGGGAGTAGAGCCTGGGGCAGACGGAGTTTGGGGAGAGAAGGGACCTTGTCGGGGTATCATACCCCAGAGGCCACCTTCCAAAGCAGCCATTTGCTCCAGTGGAACTGACCTCTATAGTCTGGAAATTAGTTGTGATTCTGGGAGATCTGCAGCTAAGGTTGTCATCTCTGAGTTGGGAAATACCTTGAGATTTTGGAGGTGGAGCCTGAGAATGGCATAGTTTGGGGACGCAAAAGCAGGGCCGGCTCATCCACTAGGCAAACTAAGTGGTTGTCTAGGGTGCCGGGAGGGGGGTGCCAAATTGGGCTCCCCCCCGGTGCCCATGACAAACGCCTAGTTTGCCTGTCTCCCCCTGCCCCCACTGCCTACCCCATCCCTTCCCTTCCCTTGAGCTCCGCCCACCCCCCGCACGATCACAAGGAGCGCATTGTGCCAAGGCTCGGCCCTACTGGCTTTGACACGGACAGTGTCTGATCCTTCTTTGAAGAGTGCGCTGGAGGAGGCTTCGCACCCCCTCACTTCTGGACCCTCATTTCAGGTTAATTGATTATTGGTCTAAGAACAAAAGGCACTTTTTGTACACCTTGTTTGATCAGAAAGCCCATATGACAAGACTTCTTTGAGTCCCCAAGATGGGAGAATTAAACCAAAAATCAGTCCATGATATTCCATTATATTGCCGTCAGTACAATAAAGGGAAATGCCTTGCACAAACCTGTCCTATATCGATTCCCGGATTGATGCTGTAACAGGCATCCATAACAATGTCTGTCCGGAGATTCTGACAGAGGAGTAAGAAGAACAGTGATTTTTAAATAATGAGTTTAGAAAAATTTGAAGACAACCATAATTGAAACCCATATGAACTATACCCGCAATGTCTTCATGGATTCTGATCTGTTTTTGGAAGCTCCAAGGTCTACCATGTCCAAGATAGCTGTTGGAGTGAGCGACTCAGCATGGCAGGACATTGGGGGTGGGGGCCCACTACATCACTCTGTTTGTATAGATATCACAGAATAGAATGCCTCCCTTTGTCTTAACATGTGAACCGCCCTCTGACCGCCCTCACGCTTTGTCCTCTCCCTTCTGCACATGGCCTTCCATGGAGAAACACGTCTATGCAGGTCTCTCCCGTAGATCCAATGCCTTCACATATGATGCCGGATTAGCTGGCCATTTATGATAGGAAAGTATTCTTTGGATTAGGTCTCTCTCTTTTCAACTGAAACCTGAATGTGAACTGGATCTACTTGAATAAATGTAAGTTTGCCTTTTGCAGCATACTTCTTGTAAGTTTTATTTGCTGCTCGCAGGATCACACTTCTATGACTGGACAAAACACTGCTGTATTAACTAAATATCCCAGTACTAGTTGTTGGAATTCTGTACCTGTCCTGCGTGTCTTTGCAATGTTCTAAGTTCCAGTCATTATAGTTAAAATGTTTACCTGTTCTCTATTGTCTGCCTGACTAGGAAGAGGAACTTGGCTGTCTGCCAATGAAGACAAAGCTCACAAAAGGACTGTTTGCTTGTTTATGCTATTGGTCAGTTAATCAGGTGACTTCCTTTGTCTAGGTAGAGAGAGGTCAAGGATAAGGAGAAGAGTCTCCATTAGCAATGTGTCTTTCTTAGTGATAAGATGCAACTGATACGGTAGTGTTTCTTATTTTCTTCCCAGTTCCCCATCTCTGTAGAGATAAACTTATGCTTTGTTTATACTGAAAGAGCGCTCAATCTCATTTTGATCCAACGACCCATTGAACTGTTTGGGATATAAAAATTGATTTTCCAAACAAAATATCTCTAACACTAGTCTGGTTCTGGAACTAGACAAAATTTTCCATAAGAGAGGTTGAACTGTATTGTAGCCAACAGTGGTCCACCCAGGCCAGAATCATGGCTATGGTGATATGCACCATTCAGATATACTGTGCTAAAGTACACGGCATACAGAATGTTCTAAAGTCTTGAACATCTTAAGCACAGGTATGCCTTGATTTGACTCTCCAGGTTAACAGATACTAATTATTCCTGCTCTGCATAGAACACCGTCAAGATCTTTTAAAAACAGTGTGTGGTGATGGAAAAGCCAAAGATGATGAACATAAGAACATAAAAGAAGCCATGTTGGATCAGGCCAATGGCCCATCCAGTCCAACACTCTGTGTCACACAGTGGCAAAAAAAATTATACACACACACACACACACACACATATATATATACACTGTGGCTAATAGCCACTGATGGACCTCTGCTCCATATTTTTATCTAACCCCCTCTGGAAGCTGTCTATGCCTGTAGCCGCCACCACCTCCTGTGGCAGTGAATTCCACATGTTAATCACCCTTTGGGTGAAGAAGTACTTCCTTTTATCCGTTGTAACCTGTGAAAATTCCAGACTATGGGCATGTTCTCCACTGCTTCCAGCATAGCTGGGAAATAGAAAAGAGAGAAGTTGGGTCACAGAGATTACCCATTTGTCATGGTCATTTTTTGCCTTTTCCCATTTAAAAGTTCAGCTGACCTCTGACTGATGCTGAAGAAATAGTTCATATCTAAATAGGATGAAGGAAGCCACTAAACCAGGCCTTAACTAACAAAGAGGGGACATTACTAGAGCTGCCAATCTCCAAACGGAGCCTGCTGTTCTCCTAGAATGACAACAGATCTCCAGACTACATAGTTCCCCTGGAGGAAATGGCTGCTTTGGAGGGTGGACTCTATGGCGCCACACTCCCTGTGAGTTCCCTTGTCTCCCCAAACTCTTCCCTACTCAAGCTTCACACCCAAATGTCTAGAAATTTCCCACCCTGGAGTTGCTAATCCTAAAAAGCACACCTTGTGATCCCCTGTCAGGCAGTCAATCTCAACTTCAGAGCAAGCAGCGCCAAAAACAAAGTAGGGTAAAGCATGGCCTTCTCCAGTCTCCCAGTCCATATGGGCATAGTATCCTCTGATAAGAGAAAGAAATCAAGCTGTTTAAATAGTACGAGTTCACTTTCACTAAAAAAAGAGAAAATCCTCATGTGGACTTTAAAAATCATGTGAAATTCCAGATAACCTTGACTTTCACTAAATCCTAAATTTCTAACTCTTGTTCCCTCTACCCCACAATCTAATATATTCTCTAAAACAGTGGACCCCAACCTTTTTGGCAGCAGGGACCAGTTTTGTGCAAGACAATTTTTCCATGGACTGAGGGGCGGGAGGGGGGGACAGGATGGTTTGGGGATGATACAATTGTGCACTTTATTTCTATTAGTTTGGTGCGGTGGTTAAGTGTTTGGACTCTTATCTGGGAGAACCGGGTTTGATTCCCCACTCCTCCACTTGCAGCTGTTGGAATGGCCTTGGGTCAGCCACAGCTCTCACAGAGTCGTCTTTGAAAGGGCAGCTGCTGTGAGAGCTCTCTCAGCCCCACCCACCTCACAGGGTGTCAGTTGTGGGGGAGGAAGATAAAGGAGATTTGAACTGCTCTGAGACGCAGAGATTCAAAGTGGAGGGTGGAATATAAATCAAAATAATATTATTATTATTATTATTATTATTATTATTATTAATATTATTATTATATTGTAATATATAATGACATAATTATACAACTCACAGCCTGGTTGCTAACAAGTCATGGACCAATACTGATCCATGGCCCGGGGGTTGGGGACCTCTGCTCTAAAACATCTGGTCCAGCTGGTTTGAGCCCCACATGCTCTCCTATTTGCTAATTCTACAATGATGATAAGGCTGTCCTAATAGAACCTCTGCCATCATTTCTCCTGATAAGACATATAATAGTCTGGTTAGGAGAACAATCTAGGCCCTCAGCCCCCAAAATAAATCCACTTGGTTAACAAATGCAGGGTTGAGAGGTTGGACTATAAGTGCTCCACAGACATAAGGGGCCAAGTGTGGAATAGGAATATGGAGGGAGGGAAGTCAACATGGTATAGCCCTATCTAATCAGATCTCAGAAGCTAAATAGGGTTGGCTCATGGATGGAGGATGGCCAAGGCAGACTCTGCAGAAGAAGACAATGGCAATTTACCTCTGGTTTTCACTTGCCTCAGAAACCCCTTGCTGAGGTCACCATAAATTGGCTGTGATTTGATGGTACAGATGAAGGAAGGCTTTTCTAAAACCCTTTACCCCATGCTGTCCTTCAGACCAGAAATGTTCCTGGGAAGCCATTATTTGTCCCCTATAAGGCCACCAATACTGGCAGGGGCCTGGTTGCTCCAGCAGGGGAAATAATGGCTTCCTGAAGCCATTTCAAGTTGGGAAAACCTACCCTTTGTGTTCCCAATTTGAACTGGGTTTACATGAGCCTGATTTTGAGAGAAAATGAATGTCATGGAATTTCCAATGTGTCACTTCAGTTTTCACATGTGCTAAATAATGCCGTTTCAACCCACTAGAGTGACAGTTTGCAAGTGGATGTTGACATTTCACACAGTAAAATCCAGTTGCAAAGTGCTAGTACTTTTAAATCTCTGGCCAGATAGTTTTTCCACTCCTCAACGCAAAGAGCTTATTGCTTACTTGATACTGGCAGGTAAAATTTTAGTAGCTCAGAAGTGGAAAAAACCTAATCTTCCTACTATGGATGAATGGTTTGCGAAAGTCAGGGAGCTTATTGTGCAAGATAAATTGTCCACACAGCTTTTAATCATGGAAACACCGAACTATAAGAATAACTTTATTGAAAAATGGTTTCCATATCTTGAATATGTGAACTCAATTGCCTCTGTAGAAGAAATATTGCCTCCTGAATTGTTGAACTTTATTGTTCTGTAATTGATTGATCTATGCTTCTTTTTTGTAAAACCAAACTTTGATATAACTTTTGTATAAGCGTTATTTAAGTTCTTGTTTGTAACTTTTTTTTAACAATAAAATTGAAATTAAAAAAAAAAAAAGTGGATTGAAAGTGAACAATTTAGTGTGCATGAAAGTGCCTATCTCCACAATCTGAACAGTATCCAAGATTCACAAAGGTGCAGCCATTTAGGAAATGATGAGGAATTCCTTACTTGAAGAAACCGGTAGCTGAGAGGCTGATGCTTTCCTCAAAGGCCTTTTTAATCTGGAAGAGTTAGACCATTAAGTGCCATTTCTGATAGACACAAACAAATGTGTACACAAATAAAAACTGGGGAACCTTAAAACTGAAACTTGCTCCTCTCCACAATACAGGCAAGTTTATTATTTTTTGATTATTATTACACAACTCAGGGCAGACTTTTTCATTCTCCTTAGGAAATATATGGAGTCTTAGGGCTCCAGTCTGTGCTGGAGCTTACTAGTCTTCCAGGTCAGTGCAATGAAAACTGTGGGAAATACTACCACTATACACACCAATCTGGAAGGCCCAGGCTAGCCTGGTCTCGCTAGATCTCAGAAGCTAAGCAGGGTCAGCCCTGATTAGTACTTGGATCAGAGACCTCCAAGGATCTCCAGGGTTACTATGCAGAGGCAGGCAACGGCAAACCACCTATGAATGTCTGTTGCCTTTGAAAAGCCTATGGAGTCGCCAGAAGTCATCCACAGCTCGACGGCACGTTCGACTATCACTACTACCATGCAGATCTGAAGAGGTGTGTGTGCACCTGAAAGCTTTTACCCAGAATACAACATTGTTGGTCTTAAAGGTGCTGCTGGACTCTAATTTTGTTCTGCTGCCTCGGACCAACACGGCTACCCACCTAGGGTTTTTTTTTCTACCTCTCCGATGGGGAAAAATGCAAGACACTGCACTAAAACAGAATAAGGGACAGCAGTCTGCAGGTCTCCCTCTCTATATATTCATAATTTTCCCTTGCACAGAAGAAAGTTGTTTAAATTTCATAAATGAACAGAAGAGTACAATCGTGGTATGCTAAGTTACAACTGATGCATTATATGCTGATAAAGCAGTGAAATAAGTTCAGGAATAAGAAAGTAATTACTCCCCACCCCATGCCAGATTTCAATTTTTTCAATGGCCTCAACATTTCCAGAGTAGGTGGAGCTACGTTACACAGAGGAGGTACTTAGAATCACAGAATCATAGAGTTGGAAGGTACCTCCAGGTTCAACCCCCTCCACAATGCAGGAAATTCACAAATACCTCCCCCTAAATTCACAGGATCCGCATTGCTGTCAGATGGCCCTTTAGCCCCAAGGAAGGAGAGCCACCACCTCCCGAGGAAGCCTGTTCCACTGAGGAGCCGCTCTAACGGTCAGGAAGTTCTTCCTAATGTTGAGCCGGAAACTCTTCTGGTTTAATTTCAACCCATTGGTTCTGGTCCTACCTTCTGGGGCCACAGAAAACAATTCCACACCCTCCTCAATAGGACAGCCCTTGTATTTGGTTGGTTCAGAACTCTGCCTTCCATGTTGAGTCAGAAAATCAGTCTACACCAGGGGTGGCCAACGGTAGCTCTCCAGATGTTTTTTGCCTACAACTCCCATCAGCCCAAGATGGGAGTTGTAGGCAAAAAACATCTGGAGAGCTACCGTTGGCCACCCCTGGTCCACACAAGCAGGAACTGGAATGGAGTCCGAGTGTCTGCACAAACGTGTGATCTAAACAGGATGATGGTTTCATTACAAGGATACAAATGGTACTTACCCAATCTTCCCATTTGCCTTGTGGATTTTTTTTAATGATTGGCTCAAGACGTTTTCGGAGTATTTGGCAAGCGCTCTGTTGGACCAAGTGGCAGAGGACACCAGGATTAATCCATCACAACAATAAGACCACGTTTGCGTTTGTTAACGTTCTCTGAATAACTTTGGCAAATATCAAATGCGTTGCCCTTTTCCCTGGCAGGGCTCCTGTGGCTTTAATATCTGTTTGACAGGTAGCAATCCAACAGATAAAGTTTCCCCTGCTTAGAGCTAATAGATCCAAAAGTGTTTGATATGGAACTCTTCCTATGCTATTTTTAAACACTTGGATGGCCCATCAGGAAAAAGGCTATTACTTTGAAAAAAACCCCAATGCATTTAAGAAGCCAAGCTACAGCAAACACTGTGCATAAAAACCCTGGATTTACCCAAGATGTGTTGACTGCATTGTAGTATAAAAATGCAAATGCTCAAGGATGTCACATAGGAACTGCAATAAGCAAAAGAAAGCATTCTAACCTGTACAGCTTTAGCATTGACTTCTGTACCAATCGATCCCGCTGTGAGAAGAGCGTTGGGAATTGGAATGGTGCTTCTTTCAGAAAGATGTATGTATGAGGATGGTATCTTTAATTCGTGGCTAGCGACCTTTTTGTTGAGGAAAGTTAAGATATCATTATTAAAGGTGTGCTCTTCAAAAATTATTGTTTTAATTACAGTTCAGGTTGTTCTGCAGTGTGTGCTTTTTGTTACATCCAAATGTTAGGTGAGGGAGTTTTGTTTTAAGAAATCTTTTCTGGCAGGTTTCTGGGTTCTGTGGGGAAAAAGCATTTATCAGGTTGGGGGGGGGATACTTCTCTGAAGTTAAAATGGACAATTTTGAAGTGCTTTTGCATTTGTTCCTGCACACCCTCAATTTTAAACCTAGGAGCCCTATCAGCTCTGGGTTGGGAAATACCTGGAGATTTTGGGAGTGGAGTCTGAGAAGCGTGGGGTTTGGGGATTGGAGGGACTTGGCTGGGATACAATGTCACAGATCCCGCCTTCCAGAGTGGCCATTTTCTCCAGGCAAACTGATCTGTCACCCAATGCTCAGTTGTAATTCCAGGAGATCTCCAGCCACCACCTGCAAGACTCACCTTGACGACAAACTCTGCATTGCAGCCACTGGTCTTTCTTGTAACAGAGCCAGCCCAAGACCTACCAGAACTTTGCAAACACTCCTGAAGCCTGAAGATGCTTCATGAAGATGCTCAGTATTCTCCTGGCACCAGCCCAAGCCTCAAAAGAATGCAGACAGGCTCAGCAGCTGTCCCCTGCCAGATGCTGGGACCTGGGTGGTCTCTGCTGCAAGAAGGCCAGCAGCTGCAATGTGAACCCAGACAGCAAAATAGAATCCTGCAGTTTCCCCCTTCTCTTTTCATTTCAAGAAACTGAAAGACCCATGGGGGTGGCCTATCAGCTGATAGTCAGACCTCCTCTGTTTAAAAATTAATGTTTAGGGTTCTCTCCCTCTCACCACCCTGGTCCTCAAAGCATTCTCAAACTCCCAGGAGATATTTTTTCATTAATCCCAGAATTCTAGGTTGTTGTTGTTTTGGTCAGATATATCCAAGCTGAGCCAAAGTGGCTATTTTGAGGGTGGTGGCAGCTCAGGTATATCCAGATGGAACACTCTAGCTGGGGCAGTGATGCTCTGTCTTCTTGGTGCCTGGAAGGAGGGCTTTTGGAGTTCTGGACCCGTTGGTGGACCTCCTGATGGCACCTGGTTTCTGGCCACTGTGTGACAGAGAGTGTTGGACTAGATGGGCCATTAGCCTGATCCAACATGGCTTCTCTTATGTTCTTATGTCTGAGGCAGTGATGCTCTTGTATTCTTGGTGTTTGGAGGGCAACAGTAGGAGGGCTTCTGGAGTTCTGGCCCTGCTGGTGGACTTCCTGATGGCACCTGGTTTTTGGCTACTGTATGACACAGAGTGTTGGACTGGATGGGCCATTGGCCTGATCCAACATGGCTTCTCTTATGTTCTTATAGATGGAACACTGTGTCTGAGGCAGTGATGCTCTGTATTCTTGGTGCTTGAGGGGGGCAATGGTAGGAGGGCCTCTGGAGTTCTGGCCTTGTCGGTGGACCTCCTGATGCACTGTGGTTTTTGGCCAAAGTATGACATAGAGTGTTTGACTGGATGGGCTATTGGCCTGATCCAACATGGCTTCTCCTATGTTCTTTTGTTCAGATGCACACACCTAATTGTTATTTGTATTAGAGTTACAACACAAATTCAAACATTCAGCATATAGAGGAACAAATGTGTTAGAGAACTTGTCACGCCACACAAAAATACAGAATTTTCAGATTTATTTAAAAAGAACTAAGAGCCAATCACAATGAGTGCCCAAAACTGAACTGAAAAAACAGCTTTTACTCTATGCCTTCAACATATACAGGAATTTGTCCTACCTGTAACATCTTGGTGTAAAGTCCTTGTCCCAATTCTGCTCCACCACAAAGCACCAGTACTGACCCATCTAAATAGATGTTGACCAGAGCTGAAGCCTGCAGAGAAACAGATTTTTTTCATGCATAATGACATTGTAAACATCACGCCAGCACTTAACAATTTGATGTACAAAAGCATACCAGGAGTAAAACTACGTCTCATTCAAAAAGGGCAGAACAACTACTATAACGGCACCAGGAAATGAACTTTGCTGTAAACCCCACATTTTATAGATGCGAGGTCCTGAGTCTCATTAAAAAGGACTTTAGACAGCACGGCCAAGAAAGACCTGCTTGATATACTGGAAGGCTCTGTCAGTTGCTGTCTGTTGGGTCTTATTGAGTGCTGGCAGCATTACAGCAGATCGGTGCTATCCACTAGGTGGAACAGAGAAAGGGGCAAACAGAGCCCAATTTTTGGGGGAGGGGGGGAGGGCTGATTTTAATGGTTTTATAATGCAATTTTATTTTGTATGCTTTAAATCATTAGACATCTTGGTGACCCTGGTAAGGGCAGAAAGGCAAGGTACGAATGTTATAAATGAATGAATGAACAAACAAACAATAGCAATGGAGCAACAGAGTTTTTGTAAGATGAGAAAGGAAAAACAAAGAGAGGAAGGAAACTTAACCTAAAAACTGGGACCAGGAACCTAAAAGCCTTACGTCCTGGTTGAGGGCATACCATCACAGATCTTATTCTATGCCTCAGCAGAATGGTCCAGAATGCCTCGTTTCCCCCAAAGTAATTTCTTGTCAAGAAATAATTCCTAATTAAGTACAGAGCAGTAAGAGATTGGACTGGTCTGAGAACACAACAACACAGTGTAAGTCAATACGGTGGCCTATCATTTTTCTGCTTTGCTTTTCAAAATAGTAAATCTCCAGAGATTCAAAAGCTTACCTGGTGGTAACATGTGTCATTGAACCCAACGGAGAACAACATGGGGATGATGGCGATCCCTTTCTTCTTCCAGTAGTTTTGTTCATTAAATTCTTCTGTTGCTTTCCTCCTGTTGTAGTAATCAGACCTCTTCAAGCATTCTTTCCAACACACAACCAAATTCCTGGGATCAACCTCTTCTTTGAAGGGAGTGAGGGTAATTGTTTTGAACATGTTCATCTCACGGACCTTCACAAGGAGACAAGCAAGATATCATCATTTGTGCCAAGTACTTCTGAACTATTTTGGGCAGGGGGTCATGCTGTAGAAAAATAGGTGGTGGAGCTCATCCAGGAATTGTTATGCAGCTGCGCCTACTATTCAATGGACAAGGAGGTGGAACTCTCAGAAGGAGGAGGCGGAACTCTCAGAAAGGTTCAGGAGCTGTGCTCCTGTGAGCTCCCACTGAATCTGAGGCCTGATTTTGGGAGACATTTATCCAGGAGTTACATTGTCCTAGCTTACTGATTACATCCATTTCCCCACCATTAGAAAAAAAAATGTAGTTTAAGATCAAGGGAAACTATTATGTATTGTATACCCCATGTGGCTGGGGATGGTGAGATCTGACTTTATCTCTTGGTTTTACCACCTGGGAGAGAATATGAACTAAAAAAAAGACAGAAGATTACAATTAATAAAAACGGTAAGTGTAAACTCATATTAAAATAAGGAACAGGAAATGGACTTAATTTTGTGACCACGGAAATTAGTCTTGATGTTTATTTTCCAGCTTGTGTGATATTTGTATCATACCCTAGGGGCTGTGACTGTTTGAGTTGGCATGCTTCCAGCAAAACTTCACTCAGCTTCTTATTCCCAACCTCATGTTGTTAGGGATTGTAATTCTGCATGGGAAAGGATCTGGGATGGAAAGGGTTAAGAGAATTCTCTCACTCAGGTGAGAGTAAATCTTCTTTTGTCTCTCTCTTTTCTTTGTCAGTAAAAAATTCTTTCTCTTGTTACCACTGGAGTCAGACCATCTTTGTAATTTGTTTGAACAGCATTTTCCCCTTAACTGAAACAGAGAGCATTGGGGTTCTGCGTAAAGCAGGGGTGTCAAACTCATTGGTTATGTGGGCCGGATCTGACATAAATGAGACCTTGTTGGGCTGGGCCATGTCGGGTTGGGCCATGCGTGTATATAAGATTAGGAAGCAGAGATATAAATTTTATAAATAACACAAACACAAATATATATTTTTTAAAAACTTAAAACATGCTTAAAATGTTAGTGCTCATTGGTCTTAAAGATGCTTTCTTTGTATTTCTTCCATGGGATTGTATTTCTCCCATGGGATCCAGGAAACTGGGCAAAGAAAGTTCTGGCTCTTTCCTTCCTTCCCCAGGAGATGGGGGGGAGGAGCCTCAGCCAATAGAAGTAAGAGGTTTGACTCAGTAGCTCTGCTGTGCAATTGAGAGAGCCTGGCAAAGCAAGCTATTCCTCCCCCCTTCCTCCACAAGGGAGGAGACTCAGTCAATGGAGGAAACAGAGGTTTTGCCCTGTAGCTCCTGTGTGATTGAGCAAGCCTTGCAAAGCAAGCTGTTATGCCAAAGGAAGCAAGAGAGAGGGAGCAGGAAGCAGATGACAGCCCATTGCTCAGGGGCCTGATAAGAGCCTTCCAGGGGCCTGATTCGGCCCCCAAACTGCATGTTTGACACCCCTGGCATAAAGCTTCTGTATTTCCAAGGCAATTTTTTCCATTAAACCCAATACATGTTTCCTGTGTTAATATGAAAAACAGGAATAGGACATTTCCAGGACAAAACTGGTGTAAGGAAGAGGATGTTTGAGCTTCCCCTGTCCATGATTCATCCCTGCAAACGCTTTCCTCCTTCATGCTTCAGCCAGGTGCCAGAATTACAAAGAAGCCCCTGGCTAGGAAAATGGCCTCTGGGTCAGAAGGACATTTGCATGAGAAAATTGGTGGGCACAGCTTCTGCCTCTTATTCTCCCCTGTATCTGTGGGCTGGAGAAAAAGCCCAGCAGGAACTCATTTGCATATTAGGCCACACCCCTGATGCCAAGCCAGCTGGAACGGCGTTCCTGTGCATTCCTGCTCCAAAAAAGCCCCTGAAGCATCTGCTGAACATGTAGTTTCACCCTCATTCACAGTGGAGTCATGAACACATGAGTCTGCCTTATACCGAACCAGACCCCTGGTCCACCAAGGTCAGCATTGCCTGCTTTGCAGCAGCTAGAATGACAATAGCTGCAAACTGGGTAGACTCTTCTCCACCTTTATTAGATCAATGGTTTCACAGTCTGCGGGAATTGTTTGTTCCGAATAAAATGGCATGCGATTCTTTTGATTTTTCGATTGAGCAATATGAACATCAAGTGGTAGCTGTCTGGTTTCCTCTGGTAAAGTATTTAACAGAATATGACATTGTACCTAACAGTTCATTCTACAAAAAGCTGATCTATTTTTGATCTGTATTTAATATTTGTTTTGTCCTTGTTTGCTGTGATTTTCATATGTCAGATTTGATGTATGCTAAATCGTTGACACATTGTAATTTTTTTGTGAAAAGGATAAATAAACTTTACTGTTGTCCAGAAAAAAAGTATTGCCTGCTCAGACTGGCAGCCGCTCGCCAGTTTGGTGCAGTGGTTAAGTATGTGGACTCTTATCTGGGAGAACCGGGTTTGATTCCCCACTCCTCCACTTGCACCTGCTGGAATGGCCTTGGGTCAGCCATAGCTCTGACAGAGGTTGTCCTTGAAAGGGCAGCTGCTGTGAGAGTCCTCTCCAGCCCCACCCACCTCACAGGGTGTCTGTTGTGGGGGAGGAAGGTAAAGGAGATTGTGAGCCGCTCTGAGACTCTTCGGAGTGGAGAGCGGGATATAAATCCAATATCATCATCATCTTCTTCTTCTTCTTCTTCTTCTTCTTCTTCTTCTTCTTCTTCTTCTTCTTCTTCTTCTTCTTCTTCTTCTTCTTCTTCTTCTTCTTCTTCTTCTTCTTCTTCAGGCAGGCAGAGGTCTTTCCCTTCACCTACTGCCAGGGATTGAACCTGGGACTTTCTGCATGCAAAGAGGAAGCTCTACCACTGATTTACAGTCCCTCCCACCATCCTTCAGTATGACGTATCATTCACTTCAGGTCTCTTTTTCTAGCAGGAGCTCCTCCGCATATTAGGCCACGCCCCCCTGATGTAGCCAATCCTCCAAGAGCTTAGAGGGCTCTTAATACAGGGCCTACTGTAAGCTCCAGGAGGATTGGCTACATCGGGGGGGCGTGGCCTAATATGCAGAGAAGCTCCTGCTAGAAAAAGAGCCCTGATTCCCTTATTTACCTTATCATGTGGCAAGCCAAGCTCATCTGCTACAGCTGCAACCCACATCTCTGCAGAAAGGGCCGACTGCGGGAAACCGAATCCTCGAAACGCAGTATTCGACGGCAGATTGGTCTTGCAGGCACGTCCACGACATCGGAAGTTGGGGATGTCGTAAGCGTTAAAACTTTTTAGAACTACATATGCTATGAGCTAGTGCATGGGGATAGAGACAAAAAGTAATAATAATGAATCCCGTGCCTTATGGAATCTGCAAGGAAGGGTTAAAAAGGCAGGATGGCTTGAAGTTTCGCAGGCCGAACAGTTTGTTTAGGCTAGCCTACTAAACAAAGCCTCAATGTTGTATAGGAACCAGAGCCAGTAAGTCTGCATGTGTGTGCATGGGAGAAAGAGGGAAAGAGTGAGAGAGAGCACCGTCTCTGTGCTTGTTTTGCATTGTTCCAGACATTTTTGTATGTGTGTGTGTGAGAAAAAGTGAGCGAGAGCACAGTCTCTGTGCTTGTTTTGCATTGTTCCAGACATTTTTGTGTGTGTGTGTGTGTGTGAGAAAGAGTGAGCGAGAGCACAGTCTCTGTGCTTGTTTTGCATTGTTCCAGACATTTGTGTGTGTGTGTGTGTGTGTGAGAAAGAGTGAGCTAGAGCACAGTCTCTGTGCTTGTTTTGCATTGTTCCAGACATTTTTGTATGTGTGTGTGTGAGAAAGAGTGCGAGAGCACAGTCTCTGTGCTTGTTTTGCATTGTTCCAGACATTTTTGTGTGTGTGTGTGTGTGAGAAAGAGTGCGAGAGCACAGTCTCTGTGCTTGTTTTGCATTGTTCCAGACATTTTTGTGTGTGTGTGAGAAAGAGTGAATGAGAGCACAGTCTCTGTGCTTGTTTTGCATTGTTCCAGACATTTTTGTATGTGTGTGTGTGAGAAAGAGTGAGTGAGAGCACAGTCTCTGTGCTTGTTTTGCATTGTTCCAGACATTTTTGTGTGTGTTGTGTGTGAGAAAGAGTGAGCGAGAGCACAGTCTCTGTGCTTGTTTTGCATTGTTCCAGACATTTTTGTATGTGTGTATGAGAAAGAGTGTGAGAGAGCACAGTCTCTGTGCTTGTTTTGCACTGTTCCAGACATTTTTGTATGTGAGTGTGTGAGAAAGAGGGAGAGAGAGCACAGTCTCTGTGTTTGTTTTGCATTGTTCCAGACATTTTTGGATAGAAACCTCAGTGTTGGTGTCCCAAGAAATCCCAGGCCCAGATGATGTCTCTACTGTAAATAGACAAGCTATTCTCCTGCAGTCTCGTGTGCACTATGAAGATAGTAATACTGAAGTTTTATTCAGACAGATACTGATGCCACAAAGTGGCTTACAACAACTTTCTCCCCTTGTTCATTTTATAATCACAACCATTGCTCCCTCTAAGCTGAGTTAGTGTGAGCTAGCTCACAGATTTTTAGCCTCCAGCTCACACATTTTTGTCTTAGCTCAGGAAAAATGGCCCCAGAGCACACTCATTGATGCAGGAGCTCATAACTGGAATGCCAGTAGCTCAAAAATAGTATTCCCTCTAAGCTGAGTTAGTGTGAGCTAGCTCACAGATTTTTAGCCTCCAGCTCACACATTTTTGTCTTAGCTCAAGAAGGAGGACCCCAGAGCCCACTAATTTATGCAGTCACTCACAACTGGAAGGCCAGTAGCTCACAAAGCAGAATTTTTGCTAACAAGACTCTGCAGCTTAGAGGGAAAATTACTCATAACTGTCCTATGAAGGGCAAACTTAAAGAAATGGATCCAGGTTCTATGGATCCGAAGCTTTTAAAATCTGTAGGAGAGCTTGTTTGGACTTGGAGCCCCACTGCTCAGGGAGGAAAGGTTCTAGGGCTGCCAATCCCTGGGGGGGGGGGCAGTCCCCTGGTTGGAGGCCCTCCCCCATTTTCAGGGTCATCAGAAAGCAGGAGGGGGGAGGGAAATGTCTGCTGGGCACTCCATTATTTCCTATGGAGACAGATTCCCATTGGGTATAATGGAAAATTGATCCCTGGGGTTCGGGGGGGCTGTTTTTTGAGATAGAGGCACCAAATTTTCAGCAAAGCACCTGGCGTCTCTCCTCAAAATACCCCCCATATTTCAAAAAGTTTGGACTGGAGGTCCAATTCTATGAGCCCCCCCTATCCTTCATTATTTCCAATGGAGAGAAGGCATTTAAAAGGAGTGTGGTCCCTTTAAATGTGAAGGCCAGACCTCCCTTTGGAGATCAATTGTGCCTGCTACACCCTCCTGGCTCCACCCCCAAAGTCCCCAGATATTTGTTGAGTCGGACTTGGCAACCCTAAAGGGTTCCTATCTTCCCCATCACTATTTTTCCACCCAAAAACAGCGCTGGGGGAATTATTTCCGTTTCTGCAGTGTCACATGGAGCGTTCTTTGCATGTGGAACAGTGCCCCCCCAGTGCTGTTCTGGCATAAGAAAATAGTTTGGGGAGTGGAAGGCAGAAACCCTTACTCTCCTCCCCACCACGTTGGTTGCCTGTGCCCAGATGGGCTCTCCTTCTAATAGCCATTCCATGTAGTGGGGAACCCAGGTTGTGTAGGGGAATGTGAAGACAACCAGGGCTTTTGGGTTTTTTTGTAGAAAAAGCCCAGCAGGAACTCATTTGGGTACTTAGATCAGACATAACATCTATTAGTGATCCCCAGGCCAAGGGAGGCAAGATTAAAGTCAACTTGAGAGAGAGCCTTCTCAATCGCTGCCCCCTTCTGGTGCAATCAGTTGCTGGAAGAAGTTAGGGCCTTGCGGGACCTCGCCTAGTTCCACAAGGCCTGTAAAATGACACTATTCCGGCTGGCCTTTAATCCGGAATGACTTATATGGGAGTAGGGAATGATATCTTATATCCTGAACGCCATCTGAAATGCAATAGTGTCAACTGATATTAGCACCAGAATGTTTTTAATGGTTTTAATAATGTAATGACAACTGTTCTGTTTTATATGTTGTGAGCCGCCCTGAGCCTGCTACGGCGGGATGTAAATCCAATAAATCTAAATCTAAATTTGCATATTAGGCCACTCCCCCTGACATCACCATTGTTTCACACAGGGCTTTTTTGTAGAAAAAGTCCAGCAGGAACTCATTTGCCTATTAGGCCACACCCCTCTGATGTCAAATCGGCCAGAACTGTGTTCCTGTGCATTCCTGCTAAAAAAAAAAAAGCCCCAAATACAACTGTTAAAAAACATGCATGTCAAATTTGGCTGTGAGATAGGCTGAGATGACTAGCCCAAAGTCAACCAGTGGTTCCAAAGTAGATTGGGGACTCAAACCTTGGTGTCCCAGATCCTAGGCCAACACTCTAACCACCACCCCATGCTGGCTTTCAACATTCCTGAGAGGTTTGTGGAAGGGTTCTTCTTCTAGCAGGAGCACCTCTGCATATTAGGCCACACCCCCTGATGTGGCCAATCCTCCTGGACCTTTCAGTAGGCCTTGTACTAAGAGCCCTTTAAACTCTTGGAGGATTGGCTACATCAGGGGGGCGTGGCCTAATAGGCAGAGGAACTCCTGCTAGAAAAAGAGCCCCAATTGAATCACAAGAATGAGCTCTAAGAGCCAGTGTGGTGTAGTGGCTAGGAACATTGGGCTCTAATCTGGAGAACGGTTTGATTCCCCATTCCTCTGCATGAAGCCAGCCGGGTGACCTTGGGTTAGTCACAGCTTTCTCAGCGCTTTCTCAGCCTCACCTACGTCACAGGGTGCCTGTTGTGGGGAGAGGAAAGGAAGGCGATTGTAAGCCACTCCAAGACTCCTTCAGGCAGTGAAAGGCGGGGTAGAAAAACCAACTACTCCTTTTCCTAATCCTCCTTGACCTCTGTACATAAGTAAGCATGAAGGAACTCCAATCAAGAGCCTTCCAGTTAAGGGAATCTATATAAATTACACTTAAAAGTCCTCAAATTTGTATATTGCTTAGACCTGATAGCAGATTGAGATTTGGTCAACATGTCCAGTTGTTATCTAATGTCCAGAAGTTATCTAAATTACAAGTGTCTTTCTGCTCCAAAAAGCAAAAGCCAAGAAATTCCACCTCCCTCTTTCGGCAAACAGAATTTCATCTCATTTTTCAAATTGTGAATGTGCTGCTAAATTGTGAGCAACTTACCTCATCAGACATATCCAATGTACACCCTCCATTTACATAGCACATAAGGTCAACAGCTTGGATTCTACCGTCATTCATAAATCCAATCTAAAAATAAATATTATAATAGTGAAAAATAAAATATTTCAGTAGGGACAAACATCACTCTGGGCTTTTCCTCATTCTTTTCTTCCTTGTCTCAGCGTTCCTTTTTGTTGGTTTCTCCCCCTGCTCTGCATGTGTTTTGTTCCCTTTAGTGGTCAATTCAATAATACAATCAGGGCTTTTTCTGTGGCAGGAACTCCTTTGTATATTAGGCCACACCCTCCCTGATGTAGCCAATCCTCCTGGAGCTTACAGTAGGCCCTGTAGTAAGAGCCCTGGAAGCTCTTGGAGGATTGGCTACATCAGGGGTGTGTGGCCTAACATGCAAAGGAGTTTCTGCTACAAAAAAAGCCCCAATTACAACACTTAGAACCAGTTTGGTGTAATGGTTAAGTGTGCGGACTCTTATCCAGGAGTAGGGTTGCCAAGTCCAATTCAAGAAATATCTGGGGACTTTGGGGGTGGAGCCAGGAGACATTGGGGGCGGAGCCAGGAACAAGGGTGTGACAAGCAGAATTGAACTCCAAGGGAGTTCTGGCCATCACATTTAAAGGGACAGCACACCTTTTAAAATGTTTTCCTTCCATAGGAAATAATGAAGGATAGGGGCACCTTCTTTTGGGGCTCATAGAATTGGACCCCCTGCTCCAATTGTTTTGAAACTTGGGGGGTACTTTGAGGAGAGGCACTAGATACTATATTAAAATTTTGGTGCCTCTACCTCAAAAAACAGCTCCCCCAGAGACAAAGCTATCAGGGGTCTCGCTGTTGACTCTGCTAATAGAAACCTCTGTGTAAACAGGGAGGGATTCCAACAGAGATCAGAGCCCTTTTCTCTTTCATGAAAAATTAAACATTTTTTTCAAACTTTTGGGAACTCACACCCACACCCCCCTGGACAGTAATTAACTTCTTCCTGTTCTGTCGACAGCCCAGTTTTCCAAAAAAACAGAGTGGGATGGATTATTTTTCAAAGGAAGTGTTATTGAAACACTTCTCAGCCATGTCCTAAGAACGGGGAGGGGGGAACTGTCACAGTGTGACCTAGGAAGTGTGGGTTGAGGACATGGGCATTCATCCAGGACAGCTAGGTCCTCGTGGGGTCCTCGCAGGGTACCCAGAGGCTGCCCCATCCCCCCTCCTCCTCCTCCCAGCTCTGAAAGGCGAGGCCCCGTGCCCCCGGAGCAGCCGTGCGGGCGCCCACCCAGCCTCATCCCCGCACATCCCAGCCGCCTCCTCCTCGCTCGCCCGCTGGAGAGCCGGCAGACGCACGCCAGGCTGCCCCGGCTCCGGCAGCCTTGGCGAGGTAGACGAGGAAGGAGGTGAGATGGCCGAGCTCAGCCACCCAAGGGAGGCCCACCCGGGTCCCGTGCGCGCCCTCCTGCCTGGCACTCACCACCTGGCGCGCAATCTCGATGGCCGCCACGGCCCCTTCGCCGCCGCCTCCAGAAGCCGAGCGAGCTCTTTGGCGCCGTTTCCCCCCCCTTCCATTTTTGGGTGGGGCGGGGGAAGAGGGTGGAAATCCTGGACCCCCCCCACCAGAGTGGGAGGGTTGGGAAGCCTATCCGGGAGAACTGGGTTTGATTCCCCACTCCTCCACTTGCAGGTGCTGGAATGGCCTTGAGTCAGCCATAGCTCTGGCAGACGTTGTCCTTGAAAGGGCAGCTTCTGGGAGAGCTCTCTTAGCCGCAGCCATCTCACAGGGTGTCTGTTGTGTGTGTGTGGGGGGGGGGGGGGAAGGTAAAGGAGATTGTGACAACTCTGAAACTCTGAGATTCCGAGTATAGGGGGGGATATAAATCTAATATCATCATCATCTTCATCATCTTCTTCTTCTGCATCTCCCTACAAATTTAAACTGCAGGTTATGCTGGACATAAAGCAATGTAATATTGAATTGACCAGTAGAGAAAGCAAAACACATGTGGAACTAGAACACGCCCCCCCCCCCCAAAAAAAAAGCAACAGGGACACATAAGCTGGAAAAATGAGCATGAGAAAATGCCCTCTGTGAAATGTGTGAGAACTTTTACTACAGGCTCCAAAACAGAAAATCCAGGGTTTACAATGCTGGGGTGAAAAAAGGCTTCATTGCATTTTTAACTTTCTTTTAATTATTTCTATTACTGGTATTATGAGTATTTTTCCCACTTAGTTTATTGCTTGATCAGCAAAACAACAAAACAAAACTCAAGTCTGGAAATGAATTTTTTTAAGATAAAAGAAGGAGGAGGAGAAGAAGGAAAACCAAAAGTTAACATCTGCTTTTGATCAGTCATACATGAGGGCGCAATATTTTAGCGGTCTTTATTTTATAAAACATTGACTGAAATTATGTCAATGAATGGACAGCTAGTGGGCATCATATAATTTTAATATGTCCAGAGCTGCAATCCTCCAGGAGGGGCCTAGAAATCTCCTGGAATCACACCTGATCTCCAGACCACACAGGGGTATAGTCAGGATTTTAAAAGTCAGGGGGCTTTTTAAAAAGTTGGGGGGCACCTTTTCCCATCCACTGCACGGCTTGCCGCTTCTCAGAAGCTTTCTTCTGGCAAAAAAAAGCCCCCACACCAAACTGTGCCCCAGAAGGCCCCTGGAAGTCAGGGGTGCTTTGGGCAGAAGTAGGCTTCTCAATCCCCAGGTCCCAGTGGGGGATCCCCCGGTTTTACAGGCTGCACCCCACCCCCAGCCAGCTGGCCAGCAGGGGGAAGCCCGGCCCCCATAGCCACCATGTACCTCTAGATCTCTGGCAGGTTTAGGAACCTGCAAACAGTTCCTGCTTTAAAATGTGTGTGCGTCCCTTTATATAAGAGCAGGAAGTACTTCATGGGGAAGGGTCAGCAGCAGAGCCTCATCAGAGCACAGCCCCTCTGTTTGTTTTGCTTTCGTTTCACAGCAAGTAAGTGGGTGTGAAAGAGAGCAGCGTAGCCCCTGTACTTTTCAGATGTCCTTGTGGAGGAACCACAGCGAGTAAGTTCAGAAGTCTTTGTAGGGGAGCCAGTAAGAGCATGTGCCTGTCTCTGTGCTTGTTTTGCATTGTTTTCAGAGGCTTTGTATAGGAGCCTGTTTATGGGATGGAGGAAAACGCCACCTCTCTCTCTTTTTATTTCCAGTGTTAGCCTGAAGAACAGCAGTTCCTGTGAGTAAAGCCCCAGTGAGATCACAAAAATGCGAGCTTGATGGATTAGAAAATGGACTGAAGGACATAAAAACAGATATGACAAAGTTGACGCAAAGCAAAAATTTTATTGATACAAAACAAATACTAAAGGAGCAAGGTACAGGCAACTTGGAAATTAAACAGGAAGAATCAGAGACCAGGATTACTAGATCAGACATGTATAAGGTAAAATATACTCCAAGATTTTTAAGCATATCAGAGGAAATAAATGAGGATTTATTTTGTTCAGTAGTGGAAACATTGACCCCCATGCTGGAAAAAGAACAAAAAAAACTCGAGAGGGAAATTGAATATATATATAGGTTAAACTCTCTAAAGCTAAAAAAGAATGGTTCACTTAGAGAAATGCATTCAAGAGACATAAGGAAACAGATCAAAGATGTAGTTTGGAGAAGGGAAAGGGAGCAACTTATTAGATCTAGAGGTCAGAAAAATAAAAAAATGAAAGAGATATTATGGATAATTAGGCATTTAACTCCAAAACCAAGAGAGGTTTTAAATAACCAAGAGAGAAATTGGCGTAAACGGAAGAAATACCAAAAATGGAGGACTCATTAGGAAAGAAATACCAAAAATGGAGGATTCATAATTGGATGGTGCTGCTGAACGGAATGCCAAAGCAAATAGTTAGATTAGTGGGGCAAGTCATAAAGATGGTTAAAGGTGTATGGAAGGAAAGTATTATGTAAGGTGTCAAGCGTCATCGATAAAATATCTTTAATTGAGTTTTCCTTGAGTGCAAGTGAAAAGGATAAATGGGTTTAATTTGTAATGTAATAGTGAAGGTGAATGCAGAAATGGTGAATAGAGATAATGGAATTTGAATGTATATATAATTAGTGAAAATACTGCCTTCGACTTCTGTTTTAATATTTTTTTCTTTTGTATAGTAACAGGCTTGCACACAATATATTAATTTAATAAACTATAAAAATACTAAAAAAAAAATGCGAGCTTGCAAACTCTGTGCATTTTGGCTGCTTTTTGTGTGTTTACACTTTCATTTACTAGAATTGCAACTATTGGGGGATGAGGAAATGATGGCTATTCAGGTGAACTGCATTGCTGTATTTTTATGTGTTTATTTTGGGAATTGGAAAGTCTGGCTCCGCCCAAAGTCTCCTGGTTCCACCCCCAAAGTCCCCAGATATTTTCTGAATTAGACTTGGCAACCCTAGGCAGAAGTCAGGGGGCAGTGCCCCCACAGGCACTCCCTGTGGCCCCTGGCCTGTCTATAGAGATCAGTTCCCCTGAAGAAAACCAGGGGAGCCCTCTTCCAAGCTCCACTTCAAATCTCAAGGGGCGTTTTCACACAGACCTTAATCAGTAGCGACGCCCCTCTTCACCGCGCAGGATCGGCGCGGATTTCGCACTAATTGCCGCGGAGCACCCGGAAGAGCCGGAAAGTCCCGCGGCTTTTGCGGCGCAAATGGAAACTGGTTTTTGGCGGTTTCCGTTTGCGCCGCAAAAGCCGCGGGACTTTCCGGCTCTTCCGGGTGCTCCGCGGCAATTAGTGCGAAATCCGCGCCGATCCTGCGCGGTGAAGAGGGGCGTCGCTACTGATTAAGGTCTGTGCGAAAACGCCCAAGGAATTTCACAACCCAGAGTGGGCAATCCTATATATTACCAAAAACAGGAAGATACTTTTGCCCTGTGCTTTGTTGAGAAATTTACAAGATTCAGTCCCTGGCATCTCTGTTCAAAGGGATCTCAGACAATCAGGCTTGAAGAAGCTTCCACCTAAGATCCTAGAAGAGTGTTGCTTGTTAGAGTACACCAAGGGTGGCCAAACGGTGGCTCAGGAGCCACATGTGGCTCTTTCACACATATTGTATGGCTCTCAAAGCATCCCCCCACTGCCCTGTCAGCCAGCTGGAGAAGGCATTTCTCTCTTTAAATCTCTTCTCCAAGCCAAGCCGGCTGGTGGCTTGGATAATGCATTTAAAGTCGCTTTCTTTCCACCTCTGCCTCCCCCATCCCCTCCTCCCTCCCTCCCTCCCTCCCTCCCTTCCTTCCTTCCTTCCTTCCTTCCTTCCTTCCTTCCTTCCTTCCTTCTTGCCTGCCTGTCTGCCTTGCAGCTCTTAAACATCTAACATTCATGTCTTGCAGCTTTCAAACATCTGACATTTATTCTCAGTGGCTCTTATGTTAAGCAAGTTTGGTTATGTATGCCTGGAACATACTGAATCAGGCCAACTTCTCAGTTTTTAAAAGATGTCTAATTCTGCCATTCATCCTGTTCAGCACAGCCTAGATAATGTTCTTATCATTGCTGACTGGCTTTGCAGCAAGCAATTACTTCTAAGGCCAAGTAATTCTGGGAAGAAAGCATTGTGAGAAAAAGGAATTTAAAGGATATGAAATTACACCTTGTATGTGTGACCTAAACTGAACATGTCAGAAAGAAGAAGAATTGCAGATTTATACCCCACCCTTCTCTCTGAATCACAGACTCAGAGTGGCTTACAGTCTCCTATATCTTCTCCTCCCACAACAGACACCCTGTGAGGTGGGTGGGGCTGAGAGAGCTCTTACAACAGCTATCCTTTCAAGGACAACTCCTATGAGAGCTATGGCTGAACCAAGGCCATTCCAGCAGCTGCAAGTGGAGGAGTGGGGAATCAAACCCGGTTCTCCCAGATAAGAGTCCACACACTTAACCACTACACTAAACTGGTTGCATTACTTACTTTATATTTCCCCAAGAAAGGGTGTCGCCCTCCAAATACAAACATGTCAACATCTCGTTCCAAGGTAAAGCGTACTGGACAGCCGGTTCTAAAAAGAAACAAACCAGAAATGGTAGCTTTGAGATATAATGCTAGCAGAACAAAGATTCAATTCAGATTGCACAGGGCTTCTTTTGTAGCAGGAACTCCTTTGCATATTAGGCCACACCTCCCTGATGTAGCCAATCCTCCTGGAGCTTACACTAGGCCCTGTAAGAAGAGCCCTGTAAGCTCATGTAGGATTGGCTACATCCGGAGGGCGTGGCCTAATATGCTCACGCACAAAGTACTATTTAGAACATAAGAACATAAGAGAAGCCATGTTGGATCAGGCCAACGGCCCATCAAGTCCAACACTCTGTGTCACACAGTGGCAAAAAATGTTATATACACACATACACTGTGGCTAATAGCCACTGATGGACCTCTGCTCCATATTTTTATCTAAACCCCTCTTGAAGGTGGCTATACTTGTGGCCGCCACCACCTCCTGTGGCAGTGAATTCCACATGTTAATCACCCTTTGGGTGAAGAAGTACTTCCTTTTATCCGTTTTAACCTGTCTGCTCAGCAATTTCATCGAATGCCCACGAGTTCTTGTATTGTGAGAAAGGGAGAAAAGTACTTCTTTCTCTACTTTCTCCATTCCATGCATTATCTTGTAAACCTCTATCATGTCACCCCGCAGTCGACGTTTCTCCAAGCTAAAGAGTCCCAAGCGTTTCAACCTTTCTTCATAGGGAAAGTGCTCCAGCCCTTTAATCATTCTAGTTGCCCTTCTCTAAAGCTATAATATCCTTTTTGAGGTGCGGCGACCAGAACTGCACACAGTACTCCAAATGAGACCGCACCATCGATTTATACAGGGGCATTATGATACTGGCTGATTTGTTTTCAATTCCCTTCCTAATAATTCCCAGCATGGCGTTGGCCTTTTTTATTGCAAACACACACTGTCTTGACACTTTCAGTGAGTTATCTATCATGACCCCAAGATCTCTCTCTTGATCAGTCTCTGCCAGTTCACACATACAAGGTGTATTTAAAAAATCAAGCTATCACAAACACTAGGATGAGCCAGGCCATCTTATTTTTTTTTTTAAATCTCAAAAATTTTCTTTATTGAAAATTCAAACAACTTACATAAAATCATAAAGCTTCAAAAGATGATACAACAAATTCCACACATAGATAAGGATACAAAAAAGTACATCTAAGTTAAATAATTAGCAAAACGAATTCTTAAAAAAGGCGACCACTTTTCCATGACAGACTTATATAAACTGAGGTGTTATAGCCCGTGACTGCACCTCATCAGTGATCCTCTCCTCACAACAGACCCCCTGTGAGGTAGGTGGGGCTGAGAGAGCTCTGAGGGAACTGCTCTTGACAGAACAGCTGAGAGAACTGGAACTGACCCAAGGTCACACTAGCTGGCTGCATGTGGAGGAGGCACGGGGACTCAAACCTGGTCCTCCCAGATTAGAGTCCACCACTCTTAACCACTACACCAAACTGGCTCTCAGGGGAGGGGAAGGCGCAATGTCAGCCTACACTGCTGGTGTGGCCATTCCCACAATGGCCCATGTGCCAGTGAGAAGTCGAGAAGTGTGAGGCAGGGGTTGGGCCAGGAGGGGTCCTGGTGGGAGGCGACAAAACTTAACCTCCCTCTCCTGCTTCTCTTCTAGGCAAGCTTTGGCACTCCTATTTGAGATCAGGCACAATCAGAGGTCTTACTTGTGGGCTGCCACTGCAGCTGCGCCGGCAAAAAATGGAGGTTTGCTACTTTTCCCTCCAAAAGCTCCACCCACTCGTGTCGTGTGGCACCTGATCTTGCTGAACTGGACGCCCAACACTGTAGCCACTAATTGCTGTAAGAAAAGAGAAGAAAGCAGGATATTACACGCAGGCCTGTCCCTTTCGGGTTCTTATTCCATCCTTTAATTTCGGTTCTTGGTACATAAATGCTGACTCGTCTCAACCCTAAATCCTGAGCACCACCTAGGCCGCCAACAGTCAGAGCTGCTAGAGCAATACTGCTAAAACAATGGGTCAGTATATCCTCCTCACCCTTCCCTACCAGGTCTCCTGAGGAATCCCCCCAAACCTGGAACCAGCCCTTCAGGTCTGTTAGTGTACTGTTTACAAAGCAGTTTTGTTTGCCCTGAAGGTTGCTGCGATCTGCCAACCAACATCTGTTGGCAATCCCTGGCCCAAAGGACATCCGTCTTGCCGAAAGGCCCTGGCCCCAACCTGGTGGAATCAGCTCCCTATGGAGATTCGGGCCCTACCAGATTTGTTACCTTTCCGTAGGGCCTGTAAGACGGAGCTGTTCCCCTAGGCGTTTGGTTGAGGCAAGCGGGCGTCCTTCTCTTCATTGCCGATACCATCTGCTATCCTCCCCCGCAGTGATCCATCATCAGAATTGTTATATCTGGGCCGCTGATTATACTCCAACCTGCACTATGAGCCCACCCGCCTCTGTTACATAATACTGTGTTGTGTTGTTTTGTTTTTCATTGCATTTTGTTGGTTTTATTGTATTTAAGTGGTTTTATTTGGATGTAATCCGTCCTGAGCCCGTCTGGGAAATTTACGGCGGAAATTTACCTAAATAAATGAATGAATTTGAGCACTATATGAAGATGCTAGAGTCCATGGTGTCTATTGCTGCTTATAGTCAAATAGATTGTCTGGGTTTTTAAACCAGAAATAATACTGGGGAGAAATAATAACTAGAAACAATATCAGGTTGAGGCAACATGCCATGAGCAATGATAACTCTCTCAATATTCTCTTAATATTTGACTTATTAAATGGCTTCTGCTTCAGCCCCTGTAATATACTTAAATGGGTGGGTTCTTTACTCTGTTGAAAAGGAAGAAGAACTTGTCACACTGGCAGCAAAACAGTAGCCCCCGACAATATTTTGATATGTAGCGTCCTTCTCTACATATTTGGTGTAGTGGTTAAGTGTGCAGACTCTTATCTGGGAGAACCGGATTTGATTCCCCACTCCTCCACTTGCAGCTGCTGGAATGGCCTTGGGTCAGTCATAGCTCTCGCAGAGCTGTCCCTGCAATGGCAGCTGCTGTGAGAGCTCTCTCAGCCCCACCCACCTCACAGGGTGTCTGTTGTGGGGGAGGAAGGTAAAGGAGATTGTGAGCCGCTCTGAGACTCTTGAGATTCAGAGTGGAGGGCGGGATATAAATCCAATGTCGTTGTCGTCGTCTTCTTCTTCCATTGGATATGGTAGTTTGAGGCTATCCCATTTTGATGGGATGCATTACTAGCCTTCTTTTCTGCAAGTGGGGTAGGTAAGCAATAGCTATCCAATTGTTGCTGTTGAAACAGTGACAGTGGCAATCAAAGACTCGAATTACCTGGACACTCAAAGCATTCTGGGTAGAGACGTGGATGTCCATTTCGTTGTCCTCTTTTCTTGGAATTGCAACAGTACAGTTTGTTTCCAAGTAAAAATGCTTTTGCCCTCCAATATGATTTTCACCTGTCAAGATCCAATGAAGGGTAAGCACTCAAAGCTAATTTTGACAATTTCCTCAAGTAATTTCCCTATGCAAGGTGATTTTTATATGATTTGTAACTGAACACACTGTCCTCTATATATGTGTGTGGAGGTCCAGATCCTGAAGACCTGTGGCATTATCTGCTGGCCTGTCTACTTTATTCAGCCCTAAGCAGGGCTGCTTTTGTAGGTAAAGCACCACAGGAACTCATTTGCATATTAGGCCACACCCCCTCGTGTCACTATTGTTTCTCACAGGGCTTTTTTGTAGAAAAACCCAGCAGGAATTTATTTATTAGGCCACACATCCCTGACACCAAGCCAGCCGGAACTGTGTTCCTGTGCATTCCTGCTCAAAAAAAGCTCTGGCCCTAAGGAAGAAATTTTTAGGTGCAGTCTTGGCCAATTTAGGCCTTAGCACTGTGGTGGAACAAGTCATAGAATCAAACAAGTCACTGTGGTGGAACAAGTCATAGTTGGAAGGGACCTCCAGATCATCTAGCTAGGTTTGCCAAGTCCCTCCACCACTGTGGAGGGAGACTCCTCTTGTGTGGGGAAATCATGTGGGGTGCAATAACAGCATCATGCTGGGCATGTTGGGCCAGAGACGCTCTAGGATTCATGGTAAAACCTCTATGGTACCATAGAGTTTTACTGAAAATCCTAGAACATCCCTGGTGCAATATGCCCAGCATGATGATGTCACTTCTGTGCAACAATGGGCTCTTTGGGGGGAGGGATCCCCCCAGTGGCCTGCTCCGTGCCGGCCAGGGGATCCCCCCACCCCTGGCAGGAGCTTGGCAGTCAAACATCTAGTTCAATCCCCTGCACAATGCAGGAACTTCAGACATACCTCCCCCCCCCCCCCCCACACACACATACATCCCCAGTGACCCCTGCTCCATGCCCAGAAGATGGCAAAAACCTCCAGGATCCCTGGCCAAACTGACCTGGAGAAAAACTGCTGACTGACCCCAAAGTGTCAATCAGCATTTCCTTGGGCATGTAAGAAAGGGCCACAAGAACTAAGTATTGATGCAACTCATCCCGCCCTCCTTCTCATGATCTGCCTAAATTAAGTCATATTCTTATTTGCAGATGTGGAACCAGAGCTCTCATATAAGGCTGCCCTTTTTGCCTTAGCAGCAAAGAAAATTTGGGCCGAGCTAGGTCAGTTGCTTATAGGAGTCGTTCCTTTCTCTTATGAAACAAGTTTTAAAATGTAATTTTTATAGTATTTTAACTCAGTCTTACTATACTGTGTTTTATTGGATACAATTTTTTAGTGTTAGCCTCTTGTAATGGCCATTGGCAATAAAAATGAACTGAACTGAACTGTCCTCATATACGCTTGGGTAATACTATTATAGAACCTTAAGACCAGCTATACCATCTTGTTGTGACCTGGATAACCCAGGCTAGTTCGATCTCATCCAGGGCTTTTTTTTGTAGTAGGAACTCCTTTGCATATTAGGCCGCACACCCCTGATGTAGCCAATCCTCCAAGAGCTTACCTGAGGGACCATCTGTCCCCATATGTTCCCCAGAGGGTACTAAGATCAGGAACTCAACATCTTTTTGTGATCCCCGAGCTTAGAGAGGCGAGACTGACGGCTACCAGGGATGGCGCCTTCTCAGTAGCGGCCCCTTACTGGTGGAACCAGCTGCCGGAAGAGGTTAGGGCCTTGCGGGACCTCACCCAGTTCCGCAGGGCCTGCAAGACCATACTCTTCCGCCTTTCTTTCGGCTGACTTTGAGACTGCAACAGCAGGAGGAATCCAGGGAATAATAACGCCATCGGATCTGAACAACATCAGAATGTTACTAGCGCCAACTGTTTTTAAATTGTTTTAAATTTAAATGATTGTAATATGATGATTGCTGTAAGCCGCCCTGAGCCTGCCTCGGCAGGGAGGGTGTGGTATAAATTTAATAAAACCTAACCTAAACCTTACAGCGCTCTTCTTACAGGGCCTACTGCAAGCTCCAGGAGGATTGGCTACATCAGGGATGTGTGGCCTAATATGCGAAGGAGCTCCTGCTACCAAAAAAGGCCCTGATCTCATCAGATTTTGGAGGCTAAGCAGAGTCAACCTTGGTTAGTACTTGGACAGGAGACCATCAAGGAATTCCTGGGTCGCTTTGCAGAGAGACAATGGGGAACCACCTCTGAATGACTTTTGCCTTAAAAACACTATTGGGGGGGGGTCACCATATTGACTGCAACTTGAAGGCAATTTCCACCATGTGGTCTTGGGGGTCACTTACCTGTTTACCCATCAATGTGATATATGCAGGGGTGGCATTCTAGCAGGAACTCCTTTGCATATTAGGCCACACACCCCTGATGTAGCCAATCCTCCAAGAGCTTACAAGGCTCTTTTTTTGTAAGTTCTTGGATGATTGGCTACATCAGAGGGATGTGGCCTAATATGCAAAGGAGCTCCTGCTAGAATTCTGCCCCTGGACATATGACATCATCTGCCCACAATTACCCTTTGCTCTCTACACAGGCAAACAGTTCAGTCCCCCCTCAAAGAATAAATGGTCACAAATCCAAAGTTTAAAATAGCAGTATTAGAAGCCAACAGGAGAACATCTCAGCCTCCCAGTAAAATGCTGCTATCTTAGAAGTCACCATGCTTAAAAAAAAAAGCTTTCAAAGGAAGACTGTGGTGTGAAACTGATGAACTAAAATTACTCAAAATGTTTGATGCAACATCACCCCTTTGCCCTTTGCCATAGGCTAACCACAGACCTGAGATCACTTAGTCATTATAGGCACTAAAGATGTTTGTAAAACTTGGATTCTGCCACTACTTCTGGTGTCAACCAGTTTAGCAAAACCAAAGTCATGGCCAATTACTGTAATTTTAAATCATCTTGGCTCTTTAAATTCTACATAATTTCGCCCTCTACTTCCTGCATCTTGGAGCCACTGAACAACAATGAGAACAAATCATAGCAATTACAGAAGAAACAGCTGAGTGTGACTAATCTTGATTAGCCTTTATCATAGACAGAGAGTGATTAAAATGTGGAATTTGCTGCTAAAGGATGTAGTGATGGCCACAGGAATAGATAACTTTAAAGGGGGATTAGATAGATTCACAGAGGATAAATCTATCAAGGGCTACTAGCTATGGTGACTGAAAGAAGCCTTCACTTTCAAAGGCATTGATCCTCTGAATTCCAGCGTTAGGGGGCAACATCAGAGGAAGACCTCGGCCTCTGCGTCCTGTTCTTGGCCATCCAGAAGAACTGGTTGGCCACTGTGTGAGACAGGATGCTGGACTAGGTGGATCACTGGTCTGATCCAGAAGGATTCTTCTTAGGTTCTTATGAAGGCCTTGGATTCTATGCCCTGCTGTTGACCCTTCTGAGGAACTGGTTGACCACTGTGTGAGTTAGGATACTGGACACTGGTCTGAGTCTACTGAACTTCCAGAGAAGAGCTCATGCGCAGTAAATAACTACCATGTGAATAGATCTGTCCTCTTAGGAGCTCAGTAATATGACTAACACTCCATCCGGGACTATACCTTCAATAATTCTGTCAACTGTCTGAAATGCTTCTTCAACATTTCCTTGTTCAATTTTCTTTTCTTCTAAGAAGTATGAATTATGCTGAATGGCATCCTGTAACAAAGACAAAAACATGACATCCCGTCCCAGAAAATAATCAAAAACATGGCAACAACTTTGCTGCCTTCATTTCGTGGAGGGCATCTCTCCTAGTAAAACCGCACTGAGGGTTTTCTTGTTTTTGTCTTTACCTCAATTGTCAGAATCAGTTCCAGATCCTGGTATTCTATCTTCACTTTTTTGGTGGCCTCCTTTGCAAGCTCGTAGGTCTCTGCGACCACACCACAGATAACGTGACCAACGTATACTACCTGCATGGCATAACCAAGCAACAAAAGATAAGGAGAAATGCTTTACCACAATAGTAGCATCTTTACAGTTTTTAATCTTCTCCAATAAACTTAGTTCAGTCACAGGAAGCAATTTTCAAGTTGTGTTCTGACCAATCCTGAGGGTCCTTGTTTCTCTGGAAGATGTACTGCCTAACACTTCTCCTCATCCATGGCATTATGCTACTAAAGGTAAAGGTAGTCCCCTGTTCAAGCGCCAGTCGTTTCCGACTCTGGGGTGACGTTTTCACGGCAGACTTTTGAAGGGGTGGTTTGCCATTGCCTTCCCCAGTCATCTACGCTTCCCCCCCAGCAAGCTGGGCACTCATTTTACCGACGTCGGAAGGATGGAAGGCTGAGTCAACCTGAGCCGGCTACCTGAACCAGCTTTCGCGCAGGAAGAATACTGTTTTGTTTCTAAAGGTGTAAGAAGCTACACATTGTCTCACACAGTGGCCAACCAATGGCAGAGAGGCCAAGGCCTTCCTATAGGGTTGCCAAGTCCAATTCAAGAAATATCTGGGGACTTTGGGGGTGGAGCCAGGAGACATCGGGGGAGGAACCAGGAACAAGGGTGTGATGAGCATATTGAACTCCAAGAGAGTTCTGGCCATCACATTTAAAGGGACAGCACACCTTTTTAAATGTCTTCCTTCTATAGGAAATAATGAAGGATAGGGGCACCTTCTTTTGGGGCTCATAGAATTAGACCCCGTGGTCCAATCGTTTTGAAACTTGGGGGTACCTTGGCGAGAGGTACTAGATACTATACTGAAAATTTGGTCTCTCTACCTCAAAAAAAACTCCCCCAGAGCCCCCGAAACCTCCAGATCAATAATAAAGTGCTCAGCAGACGTTTCCCTCCCCCCACCCTGTTTCTGGCGAGTCTGAAGCAGGGGATTAGCCTCTCTACTCATGAGTTGCTGCCAACTTCTTCACAGCAACACAGACACACCATCCCAAGAGGAAGCCTTTCAATCAGAGACTGAAGCCTCCGGAGGTGCAAAGGCACATGGTCCTCTGGGGGCAGGGCTTCCCCTCCCCCCCGCCGGCCAGCTGACTGGGGGCGGGAAGGAGCCTGGGAAAGTGGAAGAACTCCCGCTGGGACCTGAGGATTGGCAAGCCTACCTTCCTAAGAACATAAGAAGAGCCCAGTTGGATCAGACCAGTGGTCCATCTAGTCCAGCATCCTGTCTCACACAATGGCCAAACAGTTCCTCTGGAGGTTCAACAAAAGGGCACGGAGGCTGAGGCCTTCCTCTGACATTGCCTCCTGATACTGGTATCCAGAGTCTGGAGATGAAGTTCCGTTTAGTCCTCATGGTTACTAGCCACTGATAGACCCATCGTCCATGAATCTGTTTGATCTCCTTCTAATGTTGTCTATGCCTATGGATCCTGTTCTCTAGTACAAACTTTGCCTCATTGACATAGTCCAATTTGTGGGACAAGTGGCACATGTAACTATCCCGGATTCCATCTCCCAACATCACAGAACTTAGATTTTCACTGTGTAATTTTGTCCATAAAAGCTGGAGGGGGTGGAGAGAGAGAGAGAGAAATACTACAGCTAGTTGCATCATCCCCATGTTGATTTACTGAGTTCTAGCTGTAAAGCAACTGAGTTCTGGGGAGGGGCAGTGATCCAGTAGTAGAACACCTGCTTGGTATATAGGGTTGCCAAGTCCAATTCAAGAAATATCTGGGGACTTTGGGGGCGGAGCCAGGAAGCATTGGGGGTGGAGCCAGGAGCAAGGTTGTGAAAAGCATAATTGAACTTCAAGGGAGTTCTGGCCATCACATTTAAACGGACTGCATACCTTTTAAATGCCTTCCTTCCATAGGAAATAATGAGGGATAGGGGCACCTCTTTTGGGGCTCATAGAATTGGGCCCCCTGGTCCAATCGTATTTTGGGGAGAGGCACTAGATGCTATACTGAAAATTTGGTGCCTCTACCTCAAAAAACAGCTCCCTCAGAGCCTCCGATACCCATGGATCAATTCCCCATTATTCCCTATGGGACTTGTTCTCCATAGGGAATAATTGCCCAGCAGACATTTCCCTCCCCCGCCCCCCGCCGCTTTCTGATAACCCTAAAGCAGGGGGGGAAGGCCTCCAAACCTGGGGATTGGCAACCCTTTCTCTCTCTCTCTCTCTCTCTCTCTCTCTCTCTCTCACACACACACACTCTTAGTTGCTCTGAAACAAAAGCAAAACAAACCAAGGGACTGTGTTGCTGATCCTTCCCATGAAGAACTTCTGCTCAACTTTAAAGGCACACAGACACACACACATTTTGAAACGGACCTGTTTGCAGGTTTCTAAACCTGCCCAAGACCTAGAGCTGCATGGTGACTGTGGGGGCGGGGCTTCCCCCACCGACCAGCTGGCTGGGGTCAGGGGGAAGCCTGTAAAGCCGGGGGGTCGCCCGCTGGGACCTGGGGCTTGGGAAGCCTATTGGTATGCAGAAGGTGTCCCAGGTTCAATCCCCGGCATCTCCAGTTGAAAAGACCAGGAAGTAGATGATGTGAAAGATCCCAAGACCCTGCAGAGCTGCTGCCAGGCTGAACAGACAATACTGACCCTGATGGACCAACGGCCTGATTCAGTAATAAGCATCTTCATGTGTTCATCCAGGGCTTTTTTTGTAGCAGGAACTCCTTTGCATATTAGGCCACACACCCTGGATGTAGCCAATCCTCCTGGACCTTACAGGACGCCCTGTAAGAAGAACCCTGCAAGCTCTTGGAGGATTGGCTACAATCAGGGTCTGTGGCCTAATAAGCAGAGGAGTTCCTGCTACAAAAAAACCCCTGTGTCATCTATTCAGCAGTGTTCATGTAAGCAGGATATCTGTCAGCTGATAATTTCGGTGGGCGGAAATGTATATTTAGAAGGCAAAAAGTCAACATCAAAAAGTACCTCATCTTCAGCAAACACTTTCTCATGCTCATTGCCATTTTCGCCTGGAATATCAGCTGCTGATACCACAGCGACCACCCCTGGTACTTCTAAGGCTTCTGAGGTATCGATGAATCTGGAAAGGGGAAAGTAGTACCCAGTTCAGAGAACAAGGAGTAACAATGCACTAAACCCTTGAATGGATGAGGCTGTTTATAGTTCATACAGTAGCATTCAAGAGTGAAAATAAATATACACTTGTCCTATATGTCGTATGATACTGCATAACTGAACTGAGAAACCGCTCATATACCTGGAGTAAAAAATAGTGGTCTTTTCTGCACCCTCAGCTTAGCTTCTGATTTTCTTTGTAGCCAATCCACAAGCACTGGAAATAGTTTGGGCACGGTCAGGGGTGGAATTCTAGCAGGAGCTCCTTTGCATATTAGGCCACACACCCCTGATGAGCCAATCCTCCAAGAGCTCACAAGGCTCTTCTTTGTAAGCTCTTGGAAGATTGGCTACATCAGGGGTGTGTGGCCTAATATGCAAAGGATCTCCTGCTAGAATTCCACCCCTGGGCATGGTTCTTTGGCACATCTGGCCCCCCTCTAGATGGATTTTCACTGTTGTGGAGTCAGTTTACTTTTCTTTGCATGTGTCTTAAAATAATCAGGATTTTCAAGGGAAGGTGATGGTGTCATTGGTGGTGTCACAGCACCACCCTTCCCTTTTATTTGTTGCACATGCTTATATCGATATCATAGCTTTATTTATTAGGTACTAAAATATAGATACAGCAGTGTAATGAGCAGTTTAGTTTTCATTTTTAAAGTAAGCCTCTAGCCCAGGGGTGTCAAACATGTGGCTTGGGGGCCAAATCAGCCCCCAAAGGGGGCCCAATATTTTGCCACTAGTAGTAGCTGAAATTCAGCTTCCTCTTGAGGCCAAGCAAATTTAGTGCTTAAGAGCACACGAAAGCTTACATTCTAAATAAAACTTGGTTGGTCTTAAAGGTGCAACTTGACTCCTGCTTTGTTCAAATCTTTAATTGTGTTTGTCTGTGTCCTTTATAAAGTTTATGTCTCCACTACCTGGCATGACATTTTATGACATGTATGGCCCGGCCTGACAAGGTCTCATTGATGTCAGATCTGCCCCTCATACAAATGAGTTCAACACCGTTGCTCTAGCCCTCTCCCTTGCGAAGATATGCCTTTTTCCATCCTATTTTTGTGAAGGAAAAGTCTAGAGACTTACTTTGTTAAAAAAAAAATGAAAGCTGGGAGTTCAGAGAACTTAATAAGCCTATTGTTACAACACTAAACCTATCATTGCTATGCTATATCAATATATCAATATATCAATATTTTACTGCCTTTACAAAAATTAAACCTCTCAACTTCAAGGTGGGGAGTAGGAGAGAGAATGTTTTGATGATGATGATGTTGATGATGATGATGATGATGATGATGATGATGATGATGATGATGATGATGTTGATGATGATGATGATAGCAACAATGACGATGATGACAATGCATACATTGAAAAGTGGGATGGAGGTTCGTAGTAGTGGATGGGACAAAGAAAAGTGGCAGAAACGTTACAGGTAGTTCCCTGTGGAAGCACCGAGTTGTTACCAACCCATGGGGTGACGTCACATCATGACGTTTTCTTGGCAGACTTTTTAGAAGGAAAAGGGTTTCCATAAAAAGACTGAAAAGTGGTTTTAAAAGAACCAGAAATAACCTGTTGTGGTCAGAAACAAAAGCAAAGACTAACAGCACAAAAATGCACAGGGAAATCAGGGGATAACCGAAGCAGTGTAGGGACAGAATTAGAAATTAGAAATCCCAAGATGTCTCCTGAATGATGTACAGAGAAGCATGAGATAAATATGAGCTGAACATGGAAGCCTTGATACATGGTCCATATGCAGCCAATTCCCATATTATTGTGATTACATGTAAAAAATGTGTATTGATGCTCCCTCTGTAAACCTGCTCTATATTTGCAATTGCCCATTTCTTGTTCTATCCAACCCCTGAATCAAACAAATGTAGATAAAACATGATCTGTGGCTTCATTTGGTTACCGTTTCCTCACAGAGGTTCTTAATTTCGTCACTCACAGAATCTTCGCATGGGCTCGTGTGCTGGTCACCACTGCCATGTAGAGCTGTCTGTCTATTGGACTGATGTCATCAGTGTAGATGGCCTCACCAGTGGCATGCTTAATCCCAGACTCGTGCATGATGGGACGCCCCACTGGGTCTTGAGGAGGCTGCTGAGGGTCAACATCCTGTCACCAGGTAAGGAGTCAGTTACTTTTTAGGTAGATCATGCCAGGTAGTGTTATTTAGACATATCTACTAAATTCGCTTGGCCTCAAGGGGAAGCTGAATTTCAGCTACTACTAGTGGCAAAATATTGGGCCCAAAACTTGAGGAACATTATTATTAGTGGGCAACCCTTCACCTTTCCGAACAAAACTACTGTCTTTCCTCAAAAGGAAGATGACCTTGAATGTAAGACAGTAATAAAAAATAAAAGTAGTTCTCTGTGCAAGCACCAGTCATTTCTGACTCTGGGGTGACATCGCATCACAATGTTTTCACAGCAGACTTTTTACGGGGTGGTTTGCCATTGCCTTCCCCAGTCATCTACACTTCATCCCCAGCAAGCTGGGTACTCATTTTACCAACCTCAGAAGGATGGAAGGCTGAGTCAACCTTGAGCCGGCTACCTGAACCCAGCTTCCGCTGAGATAGAACAGGTTATGAGCAGAGCTTGAACTGCAGTACTGCAGCTTACCACTCCGCGCCATGGAGCTCCTTACCAAGATAGTAATACAAAAATTATAATGGACCCAACTTGTATGCCCATATAAGACAACCTTCTCTTTTTTTATGGTGCACCTGTGTGTGTGTGAGGGTAGGGACTTGTCTTGCATTTTAGTACATACCCAAGTATGACTAGTACCATTCTAGTCATACTGAGAGAATCAGGCAAGAAGATTATTATGCCAAAAAAAAAAGCACTCAAGATTCACAAAACAATAAACATAATGTTTGTACAGGTTCAATGAAGAAAAAAGTACAACTAGTAAAGAAGAAGAGATTTTATTTTGTACCCCGCCCTTAATTTGGGTTTTGGAGTGGCTTATATAATTTTACCTTCCTCTCCCCACAACAAACATTCTGTGAGGTAGGTGAGGCTGATAGAGCTCTGAGAGACCTGCTCTTGAGAGAACAGCTTTTAGAGAACTTGTGACTGACTCAAGGTCACCCAGCTGGCTTCATGTGAAAGAGTGGAGAATCAAACCTGGTTCTCCAGATTAGAGCTGCTGCTCTTAATACTAATAATAATAACAACAATAGGAGTTGTTTTTTATACCCTGCTTTATATCCCTTAAGGTGTCTTAGAGTGGTATACAATCTCCTTCCCTTCCTCTCCCCACCACAGAGACCCTGTGAGCAATGCTCCCTCTAAGCTGTGGGGTCTTGTGAGCAAAAATTCTACTTCATGAGCTGGCATTAAAGTTGTGAGCTACTGCATAAATTAGCTTGTTCTGGGACCATTTTTCCTGAGCAAAGAAAAAGAATACATGAGCTGAAGGCTAAAAAATTATGAGCTAGCTCACATCATCTCAGCTTAGTGGGGGCACTGCCTGTGAAGTAGGTAGGGCTGAGAGAGCTCTGAGAGAGAACTGCTCTTGAGAGAACAGCTCTGAGAGAACCGTGACTGGACCAAGATCAGCCAAATGGCTGCATGTTGAAAAGTGGGGAATCAAACCTGGTTCTCCCAGATTAGAGTCCGCACACTTAACCACTGCACCAAATTGGCTCTGTGTACAGTCCGGAGTGGTGATGGAAAGTGCCTTCAGGTCACAACTGACTTACAGCAGCCCCTGGTTCTCAAGGCAAGAGATTAGATGTGGCTTGCCAATGCCTGCCCCTGAGTAATGGCCATGGACTTTCTTGGTTTTCTCCCACCCAAATACTAACTAGAGCTAACCCTGCTTAGCTTCTGATCAGGCTAGACTGGGCCATTGAGGCCCGGGAGTACAGTCTTAGCTACGGATAAGTTGCTATGGAAACAACTCCACTGACCTGATATTCTTGCATGCCCTGTGGGGGGTTGTCATGGAACTCATCCAAGGCACTCAAGTTTTCCTTTGGCAAGCCAGGGTACTTGGAAGGGTACTGTAGGAAAGACAATGACATGAGGAAACAATATATATCCTAATGATATTTTCAAAGCTGGCTTTTATAAAAAAAAATATGGTGTTTCCAAAGCAGTCTAATCAGCTTGCTTTCACCAATCACCATGATCAGCAAGTCATGACGAATGGCTGTTTCTAAGGGGAAAATCTCTATTTATGTTATTTTAACAAATAATTTATATGCAGGCCAACATAAGTTACTGAATTTCATGGTGTTACAATGCATGTAAAATCTGCTTTATACAGGACATCTTTTCTACATAGAAGAAGGGAAAAAACTAGGTTCAAAAATGCACGAGTTGTTAGCGGGAATGATGTTAAGAACATAAAAAGAGCCCAGATGGATCAGACCAGTGGTCTGTCTAGTCTAGTAACCTGTCTCACACAGTGGCCAACCAGCTCCTCTAGACAGCCCACAACAGGGCACAGAGGCCGAGGCATTCATAAGAACATAAGTAGAGCCCAGCTGGATCAGACCAGTGGTCTGTCTAGTCCAGTATCCTGTCTCACACAGTGGCCAACCAGCTCCTCTGGACAGCCCACAACAGGGCACAGAGTAGGCTTCCCAACCCCCCCGCCCTGGCGGGGGACTCCTGGGTTCGCAGCCTCATCTCCCGCTCTTTAAAAATCGGGAAGTGGGGGAGAACATACATGTAGGCTTCATATTGTTGTAGAGCTCCTGAGTCGTTTGTAAAATGTGTGCCCCTTTAAGGCTGGGCAGGAAGCAGGAAACAGGAAGAGCTTCGGAGAACAGCCCCTCCCTTTTTTTCCTTTCGTTTTCACAGCAAGTAGAGTTCTCCGGAAGAAGATCTAGTAAGTATTTGTGTTTGTGTGAGAGGGCGGGGGCAGGGGATTCCCTGGTTTGGAGGCCCTCCCCCCCTTAGAAAGCGTAGGGGGGGGAGGGAAATGTCTACTGGGCACTCTATTATTCCCTATGGAGAACGATTCCCATAGGGAATAATAGGGAATTGATCCATGGGTATTGGGGGCTCTGGGGGGGCTATGTTTTGAGGTAGAGGCACCAGATTTTCAGTACAGCATCTAGTGCCTCTCCCCAAAATACCCCCCAAGTTTCAAAATGATTGGACCAGGGGGTCCAATTCTATGAGCCCCTAAAGATGGTGCCCCTATCCTTAATTATTTCCTATGGAATAAAGGCATTTTAAAAGGTGTGCTGTCCCTTTAAATGTGATGGCCAGAACTCCCTTGGAGTTCAATTATGCTTGTCACATCCTTGTTCCTGGCTCCACCCCCAATGTCTCCTGGCTCCACCCCCAAAGTCTCCTGGCTCCGCCCCCAAAGTCCCCAGATTTTTCTTTAATTGGACTTGGCAACCCTAGCACAGAGGCCGAGGCCTTCATAAGAACATAAGTAGAGCCCAGCTGGATCAGACCAATAGTCCATCTAGTCCAGCCTCCTTTCTCACACAGTGGCCAACCAGTTCCTCTAGAGGGCCAACAACAGGGCACAAGGTATAGATATAAGAATATCCCTTGCTAATAGATGTAGACCAAAAACTACCATTCAAAGTGAAAAATTCTAGTCCCTGACTCAGGACTGCTCACATAGAGAAGGAAATATCTTGTGTGATCTGGGTCTGATTATCAGACCGTAAATTATACAGTCAGCTCTACCTCCACACAGATACACATTCTGCTTACCGTGCACTTTAAACCTTGTAGCACTTCCAAATAGAATCTGTAAAAGAAGCTGACAAGGAGAGTCCGTCTGTATTCCACTTTTCCACCTACTGCTGAAGGTGAGAGTTGGATTTCTTCAAGAATGAGCCTGCAGGCTTCATCCAACATCTGCTCATTCCAGTTTCTGGGGGAGACATAATATGTCACGCTTGTTGCTTTAGATCTACTAACTTGTAGGCCTAGATAAAACTTTAATGTGTAGACTTAAGGCTTAAACGACACAATGGATCTTCCAGGAAGCTATTTACTTATTTATTTTATACCCCACACCCTCTCCCCACAGGGAACTTGGGGTGGTTTACAACATTTAAAAATAGAACAAATATAAATAAGAGCAATAAACAGAACAACAAAACCAATTACAATGCCAACTTCATTTTTTTTTTTTGGGGCCTGTGTGAGACAGGATGCTGGACTAGATGGACCACTGGTCTGATCCAGCAGGGCTCTTATATTCTTATGAGGGGAAGGCTTCAGCCTCTCTGCCCTGTTATTGGACCTTCAGAGAAATTGGTTGGCGACTGTGTGAGACAAGATGGTCTGGAGGGACAATTGGTCTGACCCAGCAGGGCTCCTGTGATGTTCTTAGGAAGGCCTCAGTCTCTCTGCCCTGTTGTTGGCCCTCCAGAGGAACTGGTTGGCCACTGTGTGAGACAGGGTGCTGGACGAGATGGTCCACTGGTGTGACCCAGCAGGGCTCCGCTGATGTTCTTAGGAAGGCCTTGGCCTCTGTGCCCTTTTGTTGGTCATCCATTGGACTGGCTCGCCACTGTGTGAGGCAGGATGCTGGATTAGATGGACTATTGGTTTGATCAAACAGGACTCTTCCTGTGGAATAATACTGGGAGAGGTGATACCATAGGTATCTGAGACATTTTAGGGCTTTTTAAGTCAAAATCAGCACTTTGAATTTGTACTAGAAGCTGACCAGAAGCCAGGGCAGATGCCAAAATATTGGTGTTATATGTGTAGACTAGGGGCCCCAGTCAGCAATCTAGCAGCCACCTTCTGGACTTTAGGGGAACATTTCCCTTCCCCCCGCTGTTTTCTGATGATCCTGAAGCACAATCTCCTTTACTCCCCCCCCCCCCCCACACACACACAACAGACACCCTGTGAGGCAGGTGGGGCTGAGAAAGCTCTCTCAGAAGCTGCCCTTTCAAGGACAACTCCTGTGAGAACTATGGCTAACCCAAGGCCATTCCAGCAGCTGCAAGTGGAGGAGTGGGGAATCAAACCCGGTTCTCCCAGATAAGAGTCCATGCACTTAACTATTGCACCAAACTGGCTGTTACCAACTATATGTTGGGTTCAGTATATGCTACAGTTTACAGCTGCTGCTGCTACCGGGGCTTGACACCTAAATCGTTCAGTTTTCACTTATACTCAGAAATCAAACTTTCATTTCATTTCATGTATTCAACATATCCTGCCCTACCCACAAAATGGGCTCAGGATGGCTCACATCATAAAACCAACGGAAGCAAAACAATAAATAAGATCAATGATTAATAGCAAAAAAAAAGGCTCATGTCAGATAAAATAAGTGTGTGCACAATTTAAATGAAACAGTGTACATGCACACAAAAGCTGATGCCTAGAATAAAACTTGGTTGGTTCTTAAAGGTGCCACTGGCCTCAAATTTTGTTCTTAAAGGCCTCTGATCTTCATGGCCACACTCAATCTCACTTTCCCCCAAAATGTAAATTGGAACCAAGCAAGTATTTTGAATCCACCAACAATGTTCCCTCTATGCTGCAGAGACTTGTGAGCAAAAACTCTATTTTGTGAGCTACTGGCATTAAAGTTGTGAGCTACTGCATAAATTGTGCTCTAGGGCCATTTTTACTGGGCTAAGACAAAAATGTGTGAGCTGGAGGCTTGAAATCTGTGAGCTACTTCATGCTAACTCAGCTTAGAGGGAACACTGTCCACCAAAGAGAGCCTGCAGTCTGACTGTTGGTGCATTAAAAGTGGAGGGGGAAGGAGTGTCACTATTATCTTGACAATTGCTGCCATATTTTGACAGTTATCTTGATAATTGCTGCCCTATCCAAGGCTGATTGGTTCATCATCTGTTCCACCTCATGAGCCTTTCAAGTCAAGAGAAGCAGAAGCTCAATTAGCATTTCTAAGGAGCTAAGCTTGGGTTGTAAAGTCATTAAGTCATTCATAAAGTCATTCACTGAAGCTCAGAGGGAAAATTACACAAAGCCCTTATCACCCCATTAATGCCTTTGAAGCCCCAGGTCCTGTGTTGATTGCCCAGCGGGGGCTTAGCCTCGGGTGGGAAAATCCAGGGGGGGGGCTGGAGCCCCCCAGCCCCCACGTACTTTATGCCTATGACACTGTTGACTCATGTTCAGCATATGGTCCACTAAGAACCCTAGATCCTTTTTGCATATACTACTGCTAAGACAAGTCTCCCCTATCTTATAACCATGCATTGGATTTTTCCTACCTATATGTAGAACTTTACATTTATCCCTGTTAAAATTAATTTTATTGGTTTTAGCCCAGTTTTCCAGCCTGTCAAGATCATCCTGGATCCTGTTTCTGTCTTCTACTGTATTTGCAACCCCTCCCAATTTAGTATCATCTGCAAATTTAATAAGCATTTCCTCTATTCCTTCATCCAAATCATTTATAAAGATGCTGGACAAAACAGGTCCCAGGACAGATCCTTGAGGCATTCCACTTGTCACTCCTCTCCAAGTGGATGAGGAACCATTCACAAGCAACTGTCAACCAGTTACAGATCCACTTAATGGTAAAAGGATCCAAACCACATTTTACCAACATTAACAAGGATAGTATCTGGATTCTGGAACCTTATCAAAAGCCTTACTTAAATCAAGATAAACTATGTCTACAGCATTCCCCTGAGCCAGCAAGGTAGTAATTTTCTCAAAAAAAAAGAAAAAGAGATCAGGTTAGTCTGACATGACTTGTCCTTGAGAAAGCCATGCTGGCTCTTAGTAATCGCAGCCATCCTTTCTAAATGTTCCAAGAATGTCTGTTTGATTATTTGTTCTAAAACTTTTCCAGGTATAGATGTCAAGCTGACGAGTCAGTAGTTACCTGGATCCTCCTTTTTCCCCTTCTTGAAGATGGGAACAATATTCACCCGCCTTCAATCTTCCAGCACCTCTCCTGTTCTCCAAGAATTCTCAAAAATAATAGCCAGAGGCTCAAAAATTAAATCTGCAAGGTCTTTTAGTACCCTTGGATGCAGTTCATCTGGCCCTGAGGACCAAGTTTCATTTAAAGAAACTAGGTGTTTATATACTACCCCTATGCTGATCCTAGGTTCCAACTGCATACCCTTATTATATGTTTTGTTTTTGCCATGTTGAGCACTGTTTCCCTTAGAAGAAAAACAAGTCTTGTAAATATTTCAAACAAATACATTCAATAGAGGCATGGTTTCCTCCTGGTCACTCCTCTTCAATTCTTCAATTCTGGAAAGCTGCAAATGTTTCCTGAATCAAGGATATTTCCTCTGCATCAGGTCTTCTTCCAAAGACCATCTTGGAAAAGAAAATAGGTCACTCTATCCCTTGGTTCTTTTATTTACAGCTAAACCATGCCTTTGCTACACTGGACCTTCAAAAATTTTCTGCTCTCCACCCACTGACTGAACGTTTGCTACATTCCTCACCCTCCAACAATAAAGGCCTCATTTCTGTGACCTATGATATTTTACTCCGCTTGGACAGTTCGAGACCTCTGGGTCACCAGCTGACGTGGCATCAGGATTGCAATCTTTCCCTTTCTCCAGACCAATGGGCTGACATATATTCATCTCCTCTCTGCTCCTCACCGGTGATCAATACTAGACTACAGACATTTAAAATAATTAATGGATATCTCACACCTGTCCGGCTTGCTTCCTTTTCAAAATCTACCTCTCCTTTATGATGGAAGAAATGTGGCCAACTAGGCACCTTCGCTCACTGTTGGTGGGAATGTCCAGTGGTAATGAAATTTTGGACTGAAGTTCTTCATCGGATTCAACTTATCACCTCCTACCATATAACTCTCGATCCTGCTCTCATCTTCTTGAATTTTTGGGACTCCCTTTCTATCCCTACACTGCGACAGGAACTAATTGTCAGCTTACTAGTTGCTGCCAAAGCCTCAGTTGCATCTTTCTGGAAGGCTCCCACAGCTCCCACTGTTACCACTTGGCTCTCAAAGGTGTGGGAGCATTTCATTATGGAAAAAATCCAATCTAATCTACAACGCTCTAATCCCTCTAACTTTTCTGCCAAATGGTTTCCTTTTGTCAATTATGTTACTTCTCAAGAAATTCCTCCTTATACCTCTTCACAAATGTTTATGGTCTACTTTTAATTGTCTTTGCCCTGCTTTTGTTTCTTACTCTTCTTTCTTGACACAGGAGTGGACACTACTGTTTAGCTTTGATGTTTCCCTCCCCCCCCCTTTCCCCCCTTCTTCATTCCTTCTTCCTCTCGTTCCCTCCCTTTCTCCTCATCAAACCTCATACTTTGTCTAGCTCTATACTGAGTGAATTTACTTTTATTGTTACATACTTCAGGGTGTACTATTAAGTAATTGAACATTTTCCTAATAGTTTCACAGTATGCAAAGCTCTATAGTTTAGTATATACGATCTCTTTTGATTCATTTCATACTGCTGCTTGATATGTTACTTGCATTTTGAATATCTACTTACTTGTTTACTGATTTTACTTTTCTTTCTGTATATCTCTGAGTTCTCTCAATAAATTTTTGAAATGTTAAAAAAAAAAAGTCTGGTATCTCAGGACTATCTCTTAGCCTTTATTCCCGTTCCTAAAGAAAAGTTCACATGCCTCTATTGAATGTATTTGTTTGAAATACAATACAGCTCTTTTACTGCAGATCACATGGCTAAACTCCTGAAACTATAAGTATAGAAAATCCGCCTCACACATTAGAATTAACCATCTTCCCCATTAGGAAGAAGGGCTGTTCTGACAGGATTCCCAGGATCTTCATACCTTCCTCGTAACTTCCGACAGGTGACCGGGGCACTCACTGTGGTACGGCCAATGCCTCCATATAAAATAGTCAGGTTCTCAATGACATCAGTGCCTGGCTGGAACCGGACTTGCATGGCTGAATTGATCACTGACAACGCATTTTTCCTCTGCTCAGCTTGTCGAAATGCAGACACAAATTCATCCTGGCAAGATAAGGAGAAATCTGGTCATTTACCCCTCTACACTGATCCTTGCTTTCATAAGAACATTAGAGAAGCCATGTTGGATCAGACCAATGGCCCATCCAGTCCAACACCCTGTGTCACACAGTGGCCAAAAAACCCAGGCGCCATCAGGAGGTCCATCAGTGGGGCCACGGCACTAGAAGCCCTCCCACTGTGCCCCCCCACAAGCACCAAGAATACAGAGCATCACTGCCCCATCTATAAGAACATAAGAGAAGCCATGTTGGATCAGGCCAAGGGCCCATCCAGTCCAACACTCTGTGTCACATAAGAACATAAGAAAAGCCATGTTGGATCAGGCCAATGTCCCATTCAGTCTGACACTCTGTGTCACATAAGAGAAGCCATGTTGGATCAGGCCAATGGCCCATCCAGTCCAACACTCTGTGTCACACAGTGGCCAAAAAACCCAGGCGCCATCAGGAGGTCCATCAGTGGGACAAGGATACTAGAAGCCATCCCACTGTGCCCCTCCAAGCATCAAGAATACAGAGCATCACTGCCCCAGACAGAGAGTTCCAACCAGAGAGTTGTCATGCAATGTGCCCTGCTCAGTGACATCACCTGTAAGTGACATCATCGCACCGGGGATGCTCTGGATTTGTGGTAAAAATCTATGGCACCATAGAGTTTTTACTGCAAATCCTAGATCCTCATGCCAGGGGCTCTCTAGGATTTGTGATAAAACTCTATGGTACCATAGAGGGGTTTTTTTTACTGATAATCCTAGAGCATCCCTGGCGCAACGTGCACACTTCTGGGTGACATCATCATGCTGCACATGCTTCTTGTGTGTGAAAGGAGTCCTCTGCCACAGCAGCCCTATCTGAAAAGTGATTTTTATCATTAAAACATACCCTACCGGGCCACTGGTACATGAATTTGCATGCAACATGTAGTTTGGTCTCCAGAAAGTAAACCGTGGTTGGTGTGTTTGTTCATGATGGAGTCCCCATTACAGCATTTCACCATAAGTCCAAATATTGCAGATGCTTTTAAAACTGCTGAAGGAGGATGAAGAGTGCCAAACAGCCATAATCAGGCTAAAAGCTCCAAAGCACTCACTTCTTCTGAGAATGGAATCAGAACGGAGACTAGGATCTCTTTTGGTGAAAGGTCTGCCTCTGGCAATCGTGCGAGGAATTCACCACTCAGGGGAATCTGTCGTATTCCGTCTGTTAGAGAAAAATAAAGCCTTTACATCAGGGGCGTCAAACATGCAGTTCAGAGGCCAAATCAGGCCCCCGGAGGGCTCCTATCAGGCCCCTGAGCAACTGGCTGTCATCTGCTTCCTCTTCCCTCTCTCTTGCTTCCTTCTGCATAACGGCTTGCTTTGCAAAGCTTGCTCAATTGCACAGGAGCTAGATATCAAAACCTCTATTTTCTCCATTGGCTGAGGCTCCTCCCTTGAGGAGGAATAGCTTGCTTTGCCAGGCTCTCAATTGCACAGCAGAGTTACTGAGCCAAGCCTTTCTTCCTTCTATCAACTGAGGTTCCTCCCCCCCACACAAGTCCCTGGGGAAGGTAGGAAAGAGCCAGAGCTTCCTTTGTCCAGTTCCCTGGATCCCATGGAAGAAATACAAAGAAAGTCCCTTTAAGACTAATATATATATTTGTGTCTGTCTGTGTTCTGTATAAAATTTTTATCTCAGGTACCTAATCTTAAATAGGTACACACATGGCCCGGCCCAACATGGCCCGGCCCAGCAAGGTCTGATTTATGTCACATCCGGCCCTTATAACAAATGAGTTTTACACGCCTGCTTTACATAATATGCTCTTTAAGCATGCCCAGAAGGATGTATGGGTAGGACTGCATCGCTAGAAGGGTGTAGTTTTGCAAGATTGCTAATCTAGAACTGTTGGTTGAAATCCATGGGAGGAGAAGGAGGGGGAGGAGATTGGATTGATATCTCACTCTTCACTTGGAGTCTCAGAGCAGTTTACAATCTCCTTCCCTTCGTCTCCCCACAACAGACACCCAGGGAGGTAGGTGGAGCTGAGAGACCCCTGAGAGAACTGACCTTGCTAGAACAGCTCTGTGAGAGCTGTGACTGACCCAAGTTCAACCAGTAGGCCTCATGTGGAGGACTGGGGAATCAAACCTGGTTCTCCAGATTAGTGCCTGTCGCTTTTACCCACTATGCTAAACTGCCACATAATTATAATTCTGCATAGCATAGCACTGCACAAAATCTCTATTTCCCACTGGAGTTTGTAGCATGCTCAGAGCTTTGCATGTTCAAATCAGCATGCTTTTTAAGAATGCAAAACCTTTTGCCTTTGATCACAGAGTCATAGAATCATAAGAGTTGGAAGGAAACCACTCTGACTGTCAGGAAGTTCTTCCTAATGTTGAGCCAGAAACTCTTTTGATGTAATTTCAACCCATTGGTTCTGGTCCTACCTTCCGGGGCCACAGAAAACAATTCCACACCATCCTCTATATGACAGCCCTTCAAGTCCTTGAAGATGGTGATCATATCACCTCTCAGCCACCTCCTCTCCAGGCTAAACATGCCCAGGTCCTTCAACCTTTCCTCATAGGACTTGGTCTCCAGCCCCATCACCATCTTCGTCGCCCTCCTCTGGACCCATTCCAGCTTATCTATATGCTTCTTAAAATGTGGTGCCCAAAACTGAACACAAGACTCCAGGTGATGCCTTACCAGAGCAGAGTACTACAGAATTTTCTCTTAGGTTACCCTTTCTGTTGTTCCGTTTGGGCAATGTTATACAACATAAACGTTTACACAATGTAACATCATCCTACAATTTTTTTCACAAAAATAGAGAGAACATCGATTCTGTAATCCGCATGTCTTCCTTCTCTCCCTGTCTAGTGTTATTTTGGGGTAGAACATCAGACATCATTCTTGACTTGACCTATTTTTTTGTGAAGACTTTCGTAATATTTTTCTTATAGGCTTTTAGGGGGCTGCTGTGTTGATCTTCATTGGCAGCCAGACATAACACCTAGAGATTTATAGATACAGCACACTGCTTTGTCCACTATTGTGAATGTGGACTCAACAGAGGACTGAATTGGGTGTTCCTGCCTAGCTCATTGGAGCCATACGAATGGAGCTTGGGGACTTGGGAACAACGGGCAGCAGGATCCAAACCCCTGCTGCCCTACACCAATCACAAGTCCCCGCCAGTTTGAATGACCCAATAACGTGCTTGCGTGGGAACCCTGAGTTGTATATAGTTGGCCCCGTGGACCCAGTTCTCCAGTCTTACAGTGTAGCCACCAACAATGCTGTACTTAACAAAGAGCTGTTATTCATTACCACCTCACCCCTTCAATGCTTAGAACCTACTATATTATATCCACTAAAGCAAGTTTTATTGCTATTAACAGACTGTAAGGCCCTTTACCTGTTGATGCCAGATTGAGGATCGCTTTCCCAGCTGCCAGGACGGGGTTCAGATCCCAAGTTGACCCTCTACTTACGATGTGTCCTCCTAAGGACTGATAAACAAGGGCATTATTACTATCATTAGTAAAACTGATTGCCTAGCTCACATGCATAGCCATACGGCCAATGTGCTTCAGTGCTGTTCACGCTGTTTAACGCTGTCCTCTTTGGCCATTCGTCTGCTAAAAATCACCTTTTGGGCTGCTTGTATAAGGAATGTGGAAGGATTTGCAATTGATTGGATGTAAAACTGCTCCTCTTTGATTGGAATGGGTCCTTGAGCATCACAGAGGGTATTCTACGTGATGACTCTTAAAAATGGCTTTCCCACTATCTACAGGCCCCTTCCTTGGAATGGGCATCTTGTGACAATAGGGTAGCCAGGTCCGACTCAAGACATATCTGGGGACTTTTGGGATGGAGCCAGGAGACTTTGGGGGTGGAGCCAGGAGCAAGGGTGTGACCAGCATGACTGAACTCCAAAGGGAGTTCTGGCCATCACAGTTAAAGGGACTGCATGCCTTTAAATGCCGTCCCTCCATTTGAAAATAATGAAGGATAGGGGCACCTTCTTTTGGGGCTCATGGAATTGAATCCTCTGGTCTAATCTTTTTGAAACTTTGGGGGTGTTTTGAGGAGAAGCACTGAATGCAGTGCTGAAAATTTGGTGCCTCTACCTCAAAAAACAGCCCCCCCCCCGAGCCCCAGAAACCTATGGATCAATGCTCCATTATACCCTGGGAACTGGTCTCCATAGGGTATAATAGAGTGCCCAACAGACATTCCCCCCCTTGCTTTCTGCTAAGTGTGAAGTGGATGGAGGGCCTCCAGACCAGAGGACCCCCTGCTCCTGCCTGGGGATTGGCAACCCTATGTAACAATTTTCTCCCCTCTATGGGTTGAAGGAGCTGAGGGAACATAAGTGAGACAATGGTAGGGGCAAGATTTTAATTGTTTTAACTGCTTGAACTATGAACCTTATTGTTCTGGTGTGTGTCTTTTAAAATGTTTTGAGCCACCCCAAGCTCTACATTGCAGGAGAGGGGGTGGGATATAAATCTAATAAATAAATAAAATAAATAAAATAAACTGAGTAGAGCCCAATTAGACCAACTGTCTCCTTCCCTCTCTTCCAGTCCTTCTAGTATGGTGGATGCTTAGCAACATTCTCAGGGTTATTTATAGGAGCAGAGCATGTTTTCTGGGATGGTCCTACTTCCATGCTGTCCAAAACTAAGTAGTAGAAAATAGCAAGAGTCCAGCAGCACCAAAAAGACTAAAAAAAAATTGTGGCAGGGTATAAGCTTTCATGAGTCACTGCTCACTTCTTCAGATACAGCCAGACTAAAAAAAACAAAGTTTTTGAAGTAGGGATGGGCACAAACCAAAAACTGAACTGCAGTTTGAGCACGAATCAAGCTGATGCATAGTTCATTTTGAACTGGTTCATTTGGTTGCACCATGCCCGAAACGGAAATCGAACTGCCTTTTTTCCTTGGTGGATGGTTTGTTTTGTTTTTCTGGATCATTTTTCCAGGCAGCCTGGCACTGATTCAATCAATTCCTAGACAATATTGAGGGTGACTTCTGGGAGCCCTAGAAACACCCGTAGCAGTTGTCCATACCTTGATCGGCAGCTCTGGGAGCCAATCATGGAGCTCCCATTCTACTATATGGGAGCAGACACCCTAACTCGGCTACTTTCATGCTGCAGAACAAAGAGAGAAGAGTGAGTTGTCATGAGAGCTGAAGCTGAGCTTTTCTAGAGGCACCTGCTTTGGGGGCTATAACTCGGACATTCCAAATCCAATCTTCACCCAACTTGGAGGGCCAGTGGAGGAGAGCCTGCTGAAGACTTCTGGTGAGTTTGGCTTCTCTAACTTATGAGGGGGCTGTTCAACACCTCCTGAAGAAAACAAACCAAATGAACCACAAACCAGCTCAGGAAATCAAATGAACCATGAACCACCAGTTTAGGCAATTAAATGAGCTACGTACCAAAATGAACCACCCGTTTCCTGATTTGAGCCCATCTATTCTGAAATGAAGGGAATCCTTCTGAAGCTCAGGCACGTACCTAGAGCATCAAATGACAGAACTAGTCCTAGTCAGATAAAGGCATCTTTGAGTTTCATGACCCCTATTCAAAGTACACCTTCTCTAAAAGCCTGTCTCCTCACAGCTGCTGTCCAGAAAGCAAGGCCAAGGAACATAAGGTAATCCAGGGGTGGAATTCTAGCAGGAGCTCCTTTGCATGTTAGGCCACACACCCCTGATGTAGCCAATCCTCCAAGAGCTTACAAAAAAGAGCCTTGTAAGCTCTTAGAGGATTGGCTACATCAGGGGGTGTGGCCTAATATGCAAAGGAGCTCCTGCTAGAATGCCACCCCTGAGGTAATCTATACTTCCCAAAAGGTAACAGTCGGGAAGACCTACAGCTAAATTCCTGATCTGTTCTCCTGCCAGTGTTCTCAGTTGCTTCAACAGAGTATGGTAAATCTTTGTCTTCTCTGTGGGAAGTTCTGGAACCACATTTAACAGGATGTCTCTCAGCTGGGCCAGGTGGGTTGCCGCACCTATCACAATCCCTGGAAGCAAATAATTTTGTCATTACAGTTTTCATGTAAGTTATAAACCATGCATATTTCACTGATTTATCAAAAAGATTAATAAGCTTCCCTTTCTCCCAGATGACTGGGATCCAAGATGGGTAACAACAATAAAATAATAAAAGTTCTTTTATAAAACATAAAATTCACACCCACTGGGCAAACTTTATCATTCAAGGCATCTAACAAAGCAATCATCTTGCATGTAGAACAGTTCAATCCTAAAAATACTTTCCTAGGAACGAGTCTCATTGGAGAGACTTTAGTAGGACATAGACATGCTTGCTCTGAAAGACTCTTCTGAAGAACCCTGTTTTAAAAACTCTCTGAAATTGCGAGTGAGATCTTCTGATCTCTTCTAGAAGGCTGTTCTGTAGAATTAGAGCCACCATTTTAAAAGCCTGTGAACAGGCCGCAGTGGAACATATCCTTGTGGGAGGTCAATAGAGCCAAAAGGCACTGTTGTGCTGAGCAAAGCTACTGAATGGGCTCATAGCAGTAAAGGTGATCCTTCAGTTATGCTGATCCCAGATTGTGAAAGGCTTTAAAGATAAATGCCAGGACTTGAACTAGACTCAGAAACCTTCCTTTCTTTCTTTCTTTCTTTCTTTCTTTCTTTCTTTCTTTCTTTCTTTCTTTCTTTCTTTCTTTCTTTCTTTCTTTCTTTCTTTCTTATCTATCATCTGTCTGTCCGTCTGTCCATCCATCCATCTATCATCCATCCATCCATCCATCCATCTGCTCTGGCGGCTTCTTAGGTACATTGGAAACCTACCATTGTCTGCCATGGAGACAAGATATAGATCAGGAATCCTAGCAGGATAAAGGACAACTGGGTGACAAATGCCCAGCATTTTCATATCAAGTCCTAAAGGGGATTAAAAAACAGATGTTAGAAAAGTTAGAGTGGTATTAAACAAAACAATAGCAGAACAGTGTCTTCAAATGAAGGTTGCCTAAATAGCTGAAAGAAAGGTGATGGGGGTGTGGCTTCAGCTGAGACGCTGTGGGTGGAGGTAGGGTTGAGATTCCACTGGTTCTGGTGCAGGACCTCCTGTCCCCAACTGAGTGAGAAGCGGTGGGAGGGAATGGAAGGAAGGAAAGTGTCAACTAACAACTTGATGTCACTTCCTATTTCAAAATAGGAAGTGACATCATGAACAAGAAGTGATATTTTCAGAACAAAGTGGTCATGATGTCAGAGCAAAAAGTTAATGTCGCTGGGAGAAGCCTTCTCCTTGATATAGTTATTGTCTACTTACAGGGACCTTATTTTAGATAAGGGAGCAGTCTGAAAAGATATCCTGCTTGAAGTGGTGCAGTCCATTTTACTTAATTAGGACTCTACCACCTTATTCCATTGCATGTGTAGACCTAGCTTTAGTTTTCTCATAACTGAAGTGTTTGTATGATCCAACGAGAGCTCAGTGCATTGAAAATGGCTGCATCAGGTTTCTGTCTCCAATGAAATTGCTGATGTAGGACCAGTGGGTCCAGATAGTCCCTTGGTGCTCATCTGGAGACTTCTTCAAACTTAGAACTCCCTTCCATTAGAAACAGTGGTGGAGCAGCGGCCTTGTACAAGTCCCAGGTTCAATCCCTGTCATCTCCAATTGAAAGGATTGTGTAGTAGCTGATATAAAAGACATTTGTACCTGAGACCTTGTGGAGAGCCGCTGCATGTCTGAATAGACAATACTAATGGATATATTGATGGACATCTGATATCACTTACTTAAACTTGCTGCAAGCAATATCACATTGAAACAATCCTTACTGTTGACAAAAATTTTGCAACTAATGAAGTGGTCCTATTATCCATAACTAATAAAAAATATTTGAATTAGACTCTGCAAAGAAAGGTAAAATTTGTAAGATATGAACGGTGCTAAGGAGTTCTTCCTCAAGTCCTCCAAAAAACAAAAGCAAAATGCATTCCAAAGTCTCAATTTGACCATCCCTACACTCACATCTTCCAGCTGAATAAGAACCCGGTTCCCTCTAAACTGTTAGGATGAGCTAGCTCACAGATTTTTAGCCTCCAGCTCACACATTTTTGTCTTAGCTCAGGAAGGATGACTCCAGAGCACAATAATTTATGCAGTAGTTCACAACTTTAATGCCAGTAGCTCACAACTTCCACACCAGCAGCTCACAAAGTAGAGGGAACATTAACAACTACTGGTATAAACGCCCTCAGTAACCTTTGACAAAAAGATGTTTAGCCTAGCCAGAAAAAATGCCCTTCTAGGACATCTGCTCTGATTCAACAGAAGGCACCTTCATGAATTAATTTAATTAATCTGGCTCAGCCTTTCTTGGGCTGGACTGGAATTCTAATCATGCATACATCCTGCTATGAATACTCTCCGCTGACATGTGAAAAGATTTCACTCTTTACACACCTATGCTTGTGTTCCCTACCACAAGGGGGGCATAGGGGTACTTGGCTTTCAGACCCAGAAGTTCTTGTAGTGATACAGGAGAAATCCAGGTAGTCCTTTTCTCATTGAAAACCAGAGTTCTTTCTTTGTCCCGTTCACCCATTCTCTGTAAGGAAAAACAAATGTTACCCTAGGGATAATGTAGATGTTAAAGCAGAAACAAGCACTTTTGATAGCAATGGATCAGGGATGGAAAAGAACATGACACCAGACGATGTAGTCATGGAGTTTCTGTCTTCCCATCCTCTAAAACAGGGATATCAAACATGTGGCCCGAGGGCTGGATCACGCCCCCAGAGGGCTACTATCAGGCCTCCAAGCAACTCACTTCCATTTGCTTCCTTCTCCCTCTCTTGCTTCTTTCTCTGTCACAGCGTGCAATGCCAGGCTTGTTCAATTGCACAGAAGCTGCAGAGCAAAGCCTCGATTTTCTCCACTGGCTGACCACCACATGAAGCAACTTATGTACAAAAGCTTGCAATGCCCAGCCATTTCATATTTACCTCTGATGCAGAGGCAGGCAATATAACCACCACTTGAGGAAATGTCCAAGCACCACCAGGGGTCATCAGAAGTTAGTCATGCAAGCAAGCATGCATGCACACACAAAAACTCATTCCCTCCCCCCCAAAACCCCCAATTATTCTCAAAAAGCACAAGTAAAAGGATTATTTCCTACCATTAGTTCAGGTGGAAATATATAATCCTGGGTTGGATCCTGGGGCTGGAATCCCTCTGGCTGGCAGAGACCTGAACACATCTTAAGGAAAAGAAATTAATGGCCAACATTAATTTATGTGGAGATTGGAAAAGCAGGAGTTATAGCTCCTCAGCTCTTCATGCTATTGATCCAGCTCAATCTGAGTTGTTTGATGCCCTCCTGGGTTTCTCGCGTGCAAGAACTACCTTCAACCAGCCCATAATCATCTTACTGCCGAATAATGTAGTTTACTCTATGTGATGGCCACAAACCCCCTCAGCCTGTGGTGGCCACTGTTTTAACTCAGCCATGCTGATGGGCAAGCACATTAAAATCCATGGCGAGAAAGTGATAAGTATGTTATTTCTAGATGCTTAATCTATCCGGTGCTTGCTTTTCATCAAACTACTATACATTTCCCAGGTTTTACGGTTAGATGGCAAAAGCCAGTCCGGACCCAGGCCATAGACAGCTTAATGTGGCCAGAACTCAGTTTGTGGGCTGACCGAGAACTGCAACAGTCTTTGAGCTAAGAGGCCATTCAGAACTTGAGGTAAGTTTGCCAGCTCTGGGGATGAAAACTCCTGGAGCTTTGGGGTGGAGCCTGAAGAGGGTGTAGGGCTCCTAAATTCCTGCTGGGGGGGGGGAGATCCCCCAGTTCCTCCCCCCTCCAAAGAGTCTGTTGCTGTGTGGCATGATGATATCACCTGGAAGTGACATATGCCAGGCATGTCGAATGGGACGCTCTGGGAATTTGCTTGAAACTCTATGACTTCCAAGCACAGACATGAGGGACAAAATGACAGTGTGTGTGTGTGGGTGCACGCTGATGCCAGAAGCTCCACTGCGGCTGCCACTGAGCTTGCCCTTGCCGAGGAAGTGAGAGCAGCAGGGGGCATCTGGCCTGGGGGTACTAGCCTTGCGCCAGCTTCCAAGCGCCCCCTATGGTCACCCAGCTGGCTTCATGGAGTGGGGAATCCAACCCAGTTCTCTAGATTAAAGTCTGCTACTCTTAAACACTACACCAAGCTGGTTCTCAAGGAAGTAACCAGAAATGAGGATGGAGATGGTGGTTCCACATGATTCTTATGCTAGCTGGATTTAGTGTGGCAAGGTGAGCTGTGACAGGGAGATATGCCCCTCTTCTAGCTGGTGTCTACACACCATTTTTTGCATTCTGGATCCACTTCTGAGCTGACTCTGTTTCATGTTCCCATGACCAGCCCAACGCCAGCCATCTCTGAAGCAACATGCGGTCAGGGAACTAACTCGATATCAGCATGAGAAGATACCACAAGGCTATGACCAATCTAAGTCTGTTTTCTGAGTCATCACCTTGGTGTAGCTGTAGGCAAATAAACTGTCAGGGCAGGACTAATTGAACTGACCGGCACAACTCCCTGTTGGCTTGATCTTAGTTGTCTGCTGTCAGTTCAGGACAAATGTAGTCAATGATACATTCTCTTGTTCCTTCCTGAGGATACTTCTAATTGGAAAATTTCACAAATGTCACAATGCCTGCATCGATGGGCCTGATGCATTCAAGTCATACGGGGACAATTAGGATCCTTCTTTTGTCAGCAGTCAAATCTCTCCTCTCGCTGAGGGGCAGTTTATAGCTCGCATAACTATATATGCAGTTCCTGAAATATCACCTCAGAAATAATAAGTGCAAGACATTGCCTGGCCCGAAATGACAAAAAATGGATGCCAATCAGAAACAAGTCTGGACATGTAATTTAGCGGTGTAAGAAAGAGAGGCTGGTTAGTTAATGACCTCCATGCCTTGGAGGGATGCAGCTTCACTTTCTTGTACCCACTGAACTTTAATTAAGCAACACTTAATTCTATTCACCAAACCTAGCAGCTTTTCCCATCCAGTACTTGCAGAGTCATCAAACTTCATTCACGCCTATAGTTCACCTCAGGAAACCCCATCAAGCCATCTCTTTGTCCACCTCCAGAAAACCCATTAAATTATTGCTTTTCTGGCAAACATGTCATACCTGCCAGAAGGCACATTTTGCCTTATAGCAGAAGGCATTCTGCTTCCCAGCTCTTTCTCTCTGGGTGTTTTCGCACTTACGTTTTACTGGCACGAAGACCCTCCTCACGCCGGCGGATCTGCAGTGATTTCGCACTAGAAGCGCCGGCGCAGCCCATTGCGCCGGCTACTTCCGTCGCTAAGCCAGCACAAACGTTTTCCTGCTTCTTGGCGGTTTCCGTTTGCGCTGGCTTAGCGACGGAAGTAGCCGGCGCAATGGGCTGCGCCGGCGCTTCTAGTGCGAAATCACTGCAGATCCGCCGGCGTGAGGAGGGTCTTCGCGCCAGTAAAACGTAAGTGCGAAAACACCCTCTGTGTGTTTCTCTCCCTCTCTTTGTGTATCTTGGATCCTCCACATACACACCCATGTTGCTGGGATCTCTTCTCTTCATGAAATGCTGGTTGTTTTGCTGCTTCCATGGACCTCTCTATAGAATGACAATTATCACCTCCCTGAAATCTTTCTCCTCCTCCCTGTGTTTCCTTTTAGCTAGCTCTTGCGTGTGTGTTTTATTGCATGCATTGTGTTTTATTCTTTCACTGTTTTAAATAAAAACCTTCCTGGATGAACATCTGCCTGATTTATTTTGAGAGTTCTCTTAATGGAAAAATCCCCATAAACATTGGTGGAGAATCCCAATTACCCTCTCTCATTGTCTCCTTAAGCTAATTCCTCCAATTAATTAGAAGACCACCTCTTTGGGTAACAGTGCTTTAGTCCAAAAAAGATAGGCATAGCTGATGCAACTCTGTTCCCACCTTCTGCCCAGAACTAAACACTCTTGTGAAACTCATTGATATTCACAGAAGAGTATTAAAGTTCTACGAAAAATATGGAAAAGGAGGTCACAAGCTTACCCGATCTCCTCTTTTTGGCTCTGTAGCCAAATCTTCTTCTCTTTCTTCCCCCTTCTTGCATTCTTGATCCAAGCAACATTTCCCACTCCCTGCTAAGGGACAGCACTCCTGCAGAGAGTAGTTTTTAAAAAATAATATGATGGATGTAACGGACATAAATATACTGAGTGATTGAGAGAGCCATCCTAAGCAGATCTGCTTTAAATTCTAGTAAGGTCTCTTCAGTGGTGCTCACTCCCAGAAAAGTGTTCTCAGGATTGCACTGTTAAAGCACGTTTGGCTGATCTTTTCTCTTACGAATGTGTGAGCACTCACACCCTATGTATTTTTTATAACAATAATCACTGTGCTTATTTTATTATCCTCCCTGTACGGTGGTTCTTCATTTAGATTCCACTAAGGCCGGTGGCAGAGTAAGCATACCTCCTCAGAGAAATTACTATCATGCTCTGGCCAAGAATACGTCTTTTGGGTAGGAAAAGCTTTTGGTTTTTGTTAGGGTCAACTGTCTTTACCTATAGCTTCAGATCAGGTAAGCCTTCCAGAACATTCTCCTCTTGCAGTCCAGTGTAGTATATATGATGACCTGGATAGCCCAGGCTAGCCTGATCTCATTGGCTCTCAGAAGCTAAGAAGAGCTGGTTCTGACAAGCATTTGGATGGGAGACCTCCAAGGAATACCAGGATAGGGAGATAGGAAGTGGCAAACCACCTCTGAAGACTCCTGCCTTAAAAACTCCATGGGGTCACCATAAGTCCACTGTGACTTGATGGCACTTTGCACCATATGAACATGTTTTTCAGATTAGCTCTACCCTTAAGGTCATGGTCACACTTTACAAATGAAATCTGACTTCCATATTCCCCGTTGAAGGACACTATTGAATCTTCCAATGAACAGATTTGTTAGGGTGAGTCCCCCTTCTTACCGGAGAGAAAACACTGAAGCTGTCGATTATAGGTCTGTACCCAGTGCAACGGCATAAATTACCTTGAAGAAAGGATCAGACAAAGGAAGAACAAATAAATAAATGTTTAAGTTATGATTTCACAGCTGAACCACGGCCTTCACCTCTGGACTATTCAGTGTTTGTACACTTGTCAAATCTGAGTATGGGCTGGATTCATCTCCAGGTGTGTTTCTGGTACTTTAACAGGAAGGAAATCCCACTCCCCTAATGGTACAAGTTTATCAGAAACTATGCCTTATTCTTGCGGGGCTAGAATATTCAAATGTTCACAGCTCCAGTTGCAAAGAAATTCAACTTACCCAAACCCTTATATGCCACCATGTTTTCCTAGTACCATATGTAAGTATGAATCCCAACAAGGCCACTGGTCAAGAAACCTTTTACAAACAATGGCTGATAACAGACCGCCAGCTCGGAGCGGCATGAAGCCACCCCAAAGAGAGCCAGCGGGGAAAGGGGCAGACTGGAAGCCTCCAGATGGCATGTGGTATGCCTCTGGAACAGGGATGGGCTGCGTGCGCTCTGGAGGAGCTTCCAGCGTGCTCGTGTGCCTCCTGGCTACTCCCCAGGCACTTTCTCAAAGCCACCTCAGAAATTAGGTACCACTTTGTAAGTGGTGCCTTTCTGAGCTAGCTTTGACCTGGCCCTGGGTGGGCTGCTGTTGGGATGGGGACAAGCAGCAGATGTGTACGTTGTGGTTGTGTTTTTTTGGTCCGCCTGCCTCCTGTCCCCAGGGTGGCTTAAACCCCCATATGTTCTTTTATTGGGGGGGGGTCTGAATGACCAATATGGCTACCCACCAGACCAACGCAGGTGGGTCTCAATGACCAACGTGGCTACCCACCAGACCAACACAGGTGGGTCTCAATGACCAACGTGGCTACCCACCAGACCAACGCAGGTGGGTCTCAATGACCAACTTGGCTACCCACCAGGCCAATACAGGTGGGTCTCAATGACCAACATGGCTACCCACCAGACCAACACAGGTGGGTCTCAATGACCAACGTGGCTACCCACCAGACCAACGCAGGTGGGTCTCAATGACCAACTTGGCTACCCACCAGACCAATACAGGTGGGTCTCAATGACCAACATGGCTACCCACCAGACCAACACAGGTGGGTCTCTATGACCAACATGGCTACCCACCAGATCAACATAGTCACCCATCTGGGGCTACAAGCAGAGACATCCTCAAGAGAGGATTGGATAAACCTATCGAGCAGAGGTCCATCAGTGGCTCTTAGCCACAAGGTATGTTTGGAACACTCTGTCTGGGGCAAATGATGCTATGTATTCTTGGTGCTTGGGGGGCAACAGTGGGAGGGCTTCTGGAGTTTTGGCCCTGCTGGTGGATCTCTTGGGTTTTGGCCACTGTGTGACACAGAGTGTTAGACTGGATGGGCCATTGGCCTGATCCAGTACGGCTTCTTATACGTTCTTATATTCTTAAGAAAGAGGTGTCACTAGAGCTGAATAGAGCATCAAAACAGGAACAGAAAATGAATTTGAGGAGATTGGTCAGAACTAGATAACTGTTGACCAAGACACAGAAAACCCCAATTTTAATTCATTCTCCATTTGTCAGATACTTTTTTCAAAACCCATTTTGAAGAAAGCCAGCCTACCATCCAGTGCAGCCAAAATCTGCTCCATGGTGGGTTCCGGGTGATTCCTTAGCAGAGAATACATCGACATCACCATTCCGGGGGTGCAGAAGCCACACTGGGAGCTGTGGCATTTGGCCAGCCTTTTCTGGAAGGGAAACCAGCTCTGCTCATGAACACATTTTCATGGATGGTCCACAAAGAAGGATTATCTTCTGGAAGCAATCTGTCCTGGAAGCACATTGGCATCAGTGTTCCCTCTAAGCTGAGTTAGCGTGAGCTAGCTCACAGATTTTGAGCCTCCAGCTCACACATTTTTGTCTTAGCTCAGGAAGGAGGACCCCAGAGCACACTAATTTTATGCAGTAGCTCACAGCTTTAATGCCAGTAGCTCACAAAGTAGAATCTTTGCTCACAAAGCTCTGTAGCTTAGAGGGAACGTTGATTGGCATCATCCTTGTTGTACCATCTCAACCAATGGTGCATGCAGCACAATGCTTTCCATCACCCGTTCTTTCCTGACCCTGCTCTTCTGCCTTTAATAGCCATAGAAGAACCAAGGAAGAAAAGCTGTTACATGCATCCATTTTAAGGTCCTAGGATAAGGTCCTGGCATATGGTCTGAAGGCACACATTATGGTCACCTTGCTGGTCAGTGTAGGATGGGAGACTCAGTACCTGGGAACCCCGTGCAGGACTTTTTAAAGCAGGAGCTCCTTTGCATATTAGGCCACACACCCCTGATGTAGCCAATCCTCCAAGGGTTTACAGGGCTCTTCTTACAGGGCCTACTGTAAGCTCTTGGAGGATTGGCTACATCGGTGTGTGTGTGTGTAGCCTAATATGGAAATGAGTTCCTGCTACAAAAAAAGCCCTGACCCCATGTATACTGTCTTGAGATCCATGGAAGAAAAGAGGGATGTAAATGAAAGAAATACAATAATATATAGAACTTCACCAGCTAGATTTGTAGATCAGGGTCACAGAATAAGAGTTGGTTCCCTGGCCTTTAGCTCTCACCTGAATGGGATGAAGTTTGGTTTTTGTGTTTCCGACTCCTTCTACAGTGGTTACTGCAGCACCATACAATGAGCATAGTGGAAGCAGACAAGAATTGGCAGGGAAATGTCTTTAGAATGTTAAGGATAATTCTCAATTCTTAACTGTATTCATTCCTAATTTGCAGTATTTACTTGGGCCATCGTAAGTGGTTTGGATGCTTTGAGCCTAAATCTAGTCCAACAGGAAATATAGGTCAACACTTGCAATAAAAGGCACTGGGCTCCTCTGGAAACCTTCAAGGGGAAAACACTGTTGTCATGCCTAGAACATTGGAACAGCAAGGAGCTAGGTTAGAAGGTCCCTGTGTCCAGTCACCTACAATATTCCCAGTTGTAACCATTTCTCCATCTGATATAAACTGGGGGAAAGAGGCCACAATCAGGGAAACAGCTGGGCCACAATACTCATTCTTTGCAGATAGATGCCAAGGGATAAAACGGATAAAAGGGTTAATCACCAAAGGGTGATTAACATGTGGAATTCACTGCCACAGAAGGTGGTGGCGGCTACAAGCATAGCCAGCTTTAAGAGGGGATTGGATAAAAATACGGAGCAGAGGTCCATCAGTGGCTATTAGCCACAGTGTATATATATATATGTGTGTGTGTATGTATATGTGTGTGTGTATGTATATACATATATTGGCCACTGTGTGACACAGAGTGTTGGACTGGATGGGCTGTTGGCCTGATCCAACATGGCTACTCTTATGTTCTTATGATGGGGAGCTAAATGATTTTTGCATAAGGTGGTAACTTAGACTGATCCAGGCATTGATGTCTGAACAGAGCTTGGTGATCTCACAGATCTCTTAAATTTTTGATGGCATGTAATGCGTCTCATTCCACCTTCTTCTCATATTCTGCCTCCTTCACCCCAAATTCCCCTCACCCATAAAGGGGTAAGAGCTGCTGTCTAGTTCAAAGCAAGTCAAAAGTTGGGACAAAGGACTCCAACCTTGCTTTTCTCTGAATTCTCAGAGGAATTCTCAAAGGAACGTGGAGGAATTACGGTTCCCAGGATTCTTTGCAGAAGTGCCACGTCAGTTAAAATAGTGAAAAACAATACAATCTCTATGTGTGGAACTACCCACGATCTTTCTTTCTCTTCTTTAAAAGGATACTGTATCTTCTTAGTGTTGGGGTTGTATGTAGAGACCATGACGGTACAAGCTCCACACCCTCCAATTCCACAGCCATACTTGGTTCCTGTGAGACAGACTGATCGTGCACGACACAGTTAAGGAAAACAAAAGGCAGCCTGTGGTGCCATTTTGACATTTTTTTTGTCAGAACATCGTTTGCATTCCTGTTTTCATTTATCAAAGGAAAGACAAATGTAAAATGAATGAAAAGAAAGGGTTTTTTACCAAGCTGGTCACTAAGTTTAAGAAGGAAAGGTCCCCTGTGCAAGCACCAGTCGTTTCCGACTCTGGGGTGACGTTGCTTTCACGTTTTCACGGCAGACTTTTTACGGGGAGGTTTGCCATTGCCTTCCCCAGTCATCTACACTTTCCCCCCAGCAAGCTGGGTCCTCATTTTACCGACCTTGGAAGGATGGAAGGCTGAGTCAACCTGAGCTGGCTACCTGAAAACTCAGCTTCTGCCGGGATCGAACTCAGGTTGTGAGCAGAGAGTTCAGACCACAGTACTGCAGTACTGCTGCTTTACCACTCTGCGGCCCGGGGCCGCTAAGTTTAAGAAAGCATTGCATTAATCTGATCTCTGGTGATTCCTAGAGCTACCCATTGTCATTTCCGGGTGTGCCATGATGGTAAAATGGAGGCGAGGAGAATAATGTGAGCTGCTTTGAGTTCCCATGGGACAGGGGAAGTAAGAACTAAGTAAGGAAATGAATAAATTAATGCTTGCTTTCTACCACATAGAACCCCGTGGCGCAGAGTGTTTTCCCATCCAGGAGCTTGCACAGGAGACTACCTTTACCTTTAAGAGCCCCGTGGCGCAGAGTGGTAAAGCTGCAGTACTGCAGTCAGAGCTCTCTGCTCACGACCTGAGTTCGATCCCCGGGGGAAGCTGGGTTTTCAGATAGCCGGCTTGAGGTTGACTCAGCCTTCTGAGGTCGGTAAAATGAATCCCCAGCTTGCTGGGGGGAAAGTGTAGAGGACTGGGGAAGGCAATGGCAAACCACCCCGTAAAAAGTCTGCCATGAAAACATTGTGAAAGCAACGTCACCCCAGAGTCAGAAACGACTGGTGCTTGGACAGGGGACTACCTTTACCTTTACCTTTTTTTCTACCACATATCCCTATTTTCTGGATAATGACCTGTGAATCAAGCTGACCAATGTAAAACACAAATTATCTCTGTTTGGGAGTGAGGTCTTATAAGGAGAGACTCTCAGGCTGTGCTGGTGGCCCTAACAAAGACTGCAACCAAGGAATTATTCTGACTCCTACCCCACTTTTAAAAAAAAAAAAAATCTGAGTTTGTTCTGCTTACTGGGTTTCCTCTGCTTTTTGAATCAATACTAGGATGGTTATGCAATGTAAAAAGGAAAAAAAGCATCAAAGGATACGCCTCTTTCTCAGGTAATTAAGCAACAGTTCTTCCGGATCAGCACACCTTTCAATTACCTGCGACAGAAATGAAAGAAGAGGAGGATCGTAATACACCTTGCCAAAAAGGATTACCTGTGTTTTTGATAGCGGGTGAATTAATAGCACAATGCTCCCATTTCACTTCCTTCAGCTCCCGCTTTTCTTTCTCACACAAGTTATACAGACAATTGAGAGCCATCCAAAATAAGGAATAAAGACAAGTAATCTATCAGTAGAGAAGTACAAATAGAAGTGAACTTTGCTAAACACCTCAGCATCAGAAGAGCAGTATAGCGTATGAGGAAGAAGTATGAGGAAAACACAATCCTGTTGAAACAGTATGATAGCAAAATGGGTAGTTAAGCCGCAGTTTCTCAGGATTAGCATACAATTCTTCTGAGAGCATTCTTTTAAAAACCTTGAGACATTTTCAGTTGCTCATGATACCCAAGCGTATGTGGGGGATGTTGTTAATTTAGGGTAAAAAGCTGGAAAAATGTTATTTTGAAAAATGTACATCAGTTTCAGCTATAACAGGGCTGGCTGGCCAAATTTGCTTAACATAAGAACTACGTAGAATAAACATCAGATGTTTGAGAGCTGCAAGACATGAACAAATATTACACACACATTTTTATTAAAAATCTTAATACTTCCTTTGCACAGAAAGATAAAATACATATATATGCACTTTATAACACACCAAGGAGACTTGAAGGAGACTTTAAAAAAAAACACAAAAGCTTGGAATAACAGTCCCCATAAGACCAGCATAGGGAAAGGTTAGGGAATTATTTTTTGGCACCAGTTGGAGAAGGAAATGCACATGTACCATATAAATCACCGACCACTGTTTGCATCATTATGCATCACTCTTTGTCATGACACCAAGGTCAGTAAATACAGCTCCTACAAGAGCTATTAAACTAAGGGGAACCCTGTGCCACTCTCTTTAATTGCATCCCTCCTTCCAGTGGCTCCTTGGCTCTTGTGCTCTCCTTCCCCACTTTAGATCTCCAGATGACCGCTGTGGTGGACGAGAAGACCTTGAAAGCCTATTTCCCCCTCCTTCCCTGCTTCATACATGGCAGAAATAGTCACCTACCCATGGGTCAGCTCTCAGAGGTTGACTGAGGTCCCAACAGCAAGCATGCTTACTTGAAAGTAAGCCTACATTAAATGCCTCCTCAGTCTCCAGGAGCCACACAATATGTGTGAAAGAGCCACATGTGGCTCCTAAGCCGCAGTTTAGCCAACCCTGAACTTTTTGCATTTGTTACAGATTGAAGGGAAAGGGAAATGAAAATTTAGTATTGTGTAAAAATGTTCTTGGCATGAGGTATAGGTTGTGGCATAAACACACTTACAGGAAAATTCAGACCCCCTCCCCACTAGTTCAGCCCACATCTTGTTTGCTGCTTGTGAACCAGCAGCTAATGTTTTGGTGATCAGATGGATGGTTCATCAACCTATTTGTGGCTTTTAGGAAGGAATACAGTGAAGCCACTTGCCAAATGATGCATTATGACACAACCAGCTTTCCCTCAACCGTACCCAGTATTTTCCCTGCCATGCCACTAAATGGTTTTTTGAGAAGTTTAGGAAAATAACTTTTAAAAATGATCATTGTGAAAGTGCACATTAACATTCTAACAGTCCTTTGCAGGTGCCCCCAACCTTTTTAAGCTTACAGGCATCTCTGGAATTCTGATACAGGTGGTGGCAGCCACCACGAAATGGCTGCCACAAGAGGAAGAGCTAGGGTTGCCAAGTCCTCTTCATCCCCCAATGGGGGACATTCACGCACATGACGCGCGTATGAAAGACAAATGACGTCACCCAGAAGTGACGTCATCAAATGGCGGCACCCATGGGGGCCACTCTAGGCGTTTCAAGAAAAACTCTATGGTTTCCCTGGACGCTCTAGCCATTTGGGAGGTTAAAACTCTATGGTGCAAAAGTACCATAGAGTTTTAACCTCCCAAATGGCTAGAGCTTCCAGGAAAACCATAGAGTTTTCCTGAAAACACCTAGAGAGGTCCCGCATGGACGCTGCCATTTTGATGACATCACTTCCGGACGAGATCATCGCAGGGGGAGGTTCCCCTCACCAGCCCGATGTGGGCTGGTGGGTTGAGAACCTCCTGGGCAGGAGATTCCCCGCCTGGACTGGGAGGTTGGCAGCCCTAGGAAGAGCCAGCTGCAAAATGGCTGTCATAAAATGGCTGCCACAAAAGGCAGAGCCTGCTGTAGGAGGCAGAAGAAGTACAGGAGAAAAGGGGGGGGGGTAATTTAAACAAATACACTGGTGAAAAAAATTGAAGGAGAATAACAACCTACTTTCCAAAAGCAATTGGTGGGCACCAGGAAAGGTGTTTGGTGGACACCATAGTGCCCAGACCCACACTGAGGACTGCTGATCTATTGCCATGATCCCTGAATTCCCAGTTGTGCTGCAGTAGCACAGACTATGTGTGAAAATGACACTCACATACTTCTGTACAATTCCAAATTTTTCATTTGAAAAAAGTGCTAGGAGTTAGTTTGGGTTTCCAGCTTTTACTTTGCTTTATTTATTTATTTATTTATTTATTTATTTAATTTATACTCCGCCCTTCCCACCGAAACAGGCTGAGGGCGGCTTACAACATAAAATCCCAGAAACAATAAAATAAATAGGTATTAAAAATACACATTCAGCAATAAAATAACAATGATTAAAACAGTTAAAACAGAAAAACAAACTATTAAGTTGCTGCTATTCTGATGGCTACAGCCTTCTTCCACAGCTCTTAGATACCGGTGCCAGTCAATTGTATGCCAGCCGTAAGAGGACAGTCTTGCCGGCCTTGTGGAACTGCACCAGGTTCTGCAAGGCCCTCACCTCATCTGGTAGTTTGTTCCACCAGCAGGGGGCTATGATTGAGAAGGCCCTGTCTCTAGTTGATTTCAATCGGGCCTCTTTCAACCCGGGGATTACTAACAGATTTTGAGATCCCGATCTAAGTACTCTCTGGGGAACATGTGGGGAGAGACGGTCCCTAAGGTAGGCAGGCCCTCGGCCATATAGGGCTTTAAAGGTAATAACCAGCACCTTGTAACGAACCCGGTATACTATTGGCAGCAAGTGCAGTTCCCAGAGTCCCAGCTGAATGTGCTCCTGCCTGGATGTGCTTTCACCATCAACTTCTTTTACAATAAATTAAAACAATCCAGGTTCCTTGAAAATTTATTGGGCTGAATCCGAAGGCTTCTCCAGTGGGAAGGGTTGCGGCATTTCATAGTTGGTTAGAGGGAATTCCAGGTTGGCCGTGTTCTGATCCTGGAGGAACGGGAATCCTAGTTGCAGGGCCCACAATCCCCTGCCTTGAGCAGCCTATTCGGTGAGACTGGATGAGACACCAGACTCCTGTAGGGTTGCCAAGTCCGACTCAAGAAATGTCTGGGGACTTTGGGGGTGGAGCCAGGAGACTTTGGAGGTGGAGCCAGGAGCAAGGGTGTGGCAAGCACAATTGAACTGCAAAGCCAGTTCGGGCCATCACATTTAAAGGGACCATGCTCCTTTTAAATGCTTTCCCTCCATTTGGAAAAATGGATAGGGACACCTTCTTTGGGGGCTCATAGAATTGGACCCCCTGGTCCAATCTTTTTGAAACTTGGTGGGTATTTTGAGGAGAGCCACCAGATGCTATGCTGAAATTTTGGTGCCTCTACCACAGAAAACAGCCCCCCCCCCACAGCCCCAGATACCCACGGATCAATTTTCCATTATGCTCTATGGGAACCGGCCTCCATAGGGCATAATGGAGTTCCCAGCAGACATTTCCCTCCCCCCCCCATTTTCTGCTGACTTTGAAGTGGGGGGAGGGCCTCCAACCGGGGGGATCCCCTGCCCCCACCTGGGGATTGGCAACTCTAGAATCCTGCTTGGCATTTGGGGCGTTAAAACTGAAATACAGGTTTGGGGGGAACTGAATGTTAAGTTTTTCCCCCTCTGGCCCTTTTCTTTATGCAAATCCTCTGCTGCAGCAGTTTTACTACTTGGGGGTGAGCACATGCATGCGAGAAGGATGTAGTTTAAAGAGGTTACTTTCCCCTCCTGCACAATTAAAAATCAACTTAATGGATAAAGCTGATTTTTCAGTGCTCTCTGATGCAGTAAACAAAGTCAATTAAATATTTTGCAACAAACACTACAAGGAGAAAGGGAAGGAATGCAGTGATTTGGCCAGGTTTCTTCCTAAATTTCCTAATGACTTATCTACATTTAGAGTAAATTTCTATGTGAATTTTGTTTTAGAAGTAGAATGATATGATAACATTACTATATCACAGTCACAGAACCTTTACAGGCATAACAACAACAGTATCAAATCAAGGAAGCAGGGGGAAAAGTGGTTAATTAAATATTCTAAGCAGACTTCTCCTCTTATAAGCACAGCAAAGGAAGTTTGCCACCACTTCAGTGGTTTCAGCCTTATCTGAGGCTAGTAAACTTACTATCTTGCTTTCATCAGATTTACTCTCCAGGGATCGCAATATAGGATCTAGATAAGATGCACGTAAATCAGAGTAGAATCTACAGGATAAAAGTACATGGTCTGTTCCTTCAGTATCCTTCAGCCCACAGGGACATAGCCTATCAAAGAATATTTTTTTTAAAAAAAACCTCCTGTATAACACGGCAAATGGAAGCACATTAAAACGGGTCAACATAAATGCCCTTTGAATATGGGGTCAATCAAACAAGAAAAATACTCTGCAAGAGGACCACTAAAAGGAATCCCCCCCATATACTAGTACTATATCAAGATACGAGCTTTCATGTGCAGGCATACGTCCTCAGATACTTTTGCTGATCTTAAAGGTACCACTGGACTCAACATTTGTTCTATTGCTTCCGACCAACACCTGGATCTATTACTACATCAGAATGACACAGCGAGATGCTCTTTTCCTTAATCAGTCTCGGGCATTCAAACACATGAGGAATTATTTGCACATTTTTAACCTAGGTATATAGTACGAACAACTGAATGGTTTTATTTGCCTGAGCGTGGTTTCACACACATGCAATCACAGAACAAATTTCAGCAAGTGAAAAATGACACGCAAAAATGTCCAATGACTACAGAAAATGCATTCAAATTTAATTGGTTTGGAAAGGAAAGGTCCCCTGTGCAAGCACCAGTCGTTTCCGACTCTGGGGTGACGTTGCTTTCACAACTTTTTCCCGGCAGACTTTTTACGGGGTGGTTTGCCATTGCCTCCCCCAGTCTTTTACACTTTCCCCCCAGCAGGCTGGGTACTCATTTTACCCACCTCGGAACGATGGAAGGCTGAGTCAATTTTGGGCCAGCTACCTGAATCCAGCTTCTGCTGGAATCGAACTCAGGTTGTGAGCAGAGAGTTCAGACCATAGTACTGCAGTACTGCTGCTTTACCAATCTGCGCCACGGGGCAGCATCGGTTTGGAAGGTCCCTTTTAAAGGATGATATCATATCATATTACTAGCCTTCCTAATGAGTCTTCCAGTTTTAAAAGTAGCACACCGATAAATAAATAGATAATGATGATGATAATGTAGATGATAGATAACTGATGATGATGAAGATAGATGATGATAGATGATAGATTAGATGATTAGGGGGAGGATGGTGGCTCTGTGGTAGAGCATCTGCTTGGGAAGCAGAAGGTCCCAGGTTCAATCCCCGGCATCTCCAAAAAAGGGACCAGGCAAATAGGTGTGAAAAACCTCATCTTGAGAGACCCTGGAGAGCCGCTGCCAGTCTGAGAAGACAATACTGACTTTGATGGACCAAGGGTCTGATTCAGTATAAGACAGCTTCATATGTTCATGATGATGATGATGATGATTATGATGATGATGAAGAAGAAGAAGAAGAAGAAGAAGAAGAAGATAGATAGATAGATAGATAGATAGATAGATAGATAGATAAAATAAATCTTTTACCTTCTTTCCATTCACAAAAAATACGAGCTCATCTGATTGTGGGGGGCAAGCCATTCTGCCAGTCAAACCTCCCCACAGGAAAGCTGTCAAAGCTTATGTCAGTCACCAGCAAGGGAGTTGTTTTCACCAGATGCTTCCAGAACGGAGTAATTCTTGTGACTTCCAGAACTAAAACAAAAACGAAACCTGCAGGGAGGAGCCAGGGTGCAATCAACCAAAACAAACAAACAAACAAACTGCCTCTACATTGGCGCAGTATTTCCACTTCAAACATGTGGAATTGATCTGGAAGAGCTTAAGCCCATACTAAAGGCGCTGAAGTTGCTGCCTCCAGGATATTGAACACAAAACATTAACATGGCAAATACCTAGTCTCCTCCCCTGTCTCCCAAGCCTCATCACCCGCTGGTCCGTCTTCTCCTCCCTGCTTTCCCTCTTCCCTGCCCAGTCCCTGGCTTCTGGTTCTTCCCTCTCATAATCTGACCCACGTGAGACAGAATCCTACTTCTGCATAGGGCTGCCAAGCCCCTGGGCCAGGCCGGCGCAATGTCACTACCCACACCAATGTCATCACGCTGGCGACATCGCGTGCCAGCCACTCTAGGCATTTCTGGGAAAATCTATGGTTTTCCCAGACGCTTTAGCTTTTGGGGGGGGGAAACTCTATGGTACAATGTGGGCCGGCGGGTTGGGAACCTCCCGGATGGGAGAACTCCCACTCGGCCCGGAGGCTTGGCAGCCCTATGCAGAAGTAGAATTCTGTCCCACGTGGTCAGATTATGAGAAGGAAGAACCATCGCCGGCACGATGACATCATCATGGGTGATGCCATCGCGCCATGTGTGCTTTGCACGTATGAAAACATATGTCCCGGAGGACGCAGAGGACTTGGCAACCCTCCTTCTGCAGACTCATAAATCATGGTGCTACTGGTATCTTTGCCACTTCTTTCTTCTTCTTTCTCCTCAGTCCCAGGATACAGATGGTGCAGATCTCAGAATATTTTCATATGTGAGACTGAAAAATGCACTTGAGCCTATTTTGTGCCTTTTGTGTAGTAGAGTAAACAAGGAACACCCAGTTCTTTATGGCCGAGGGCCTCTTAATTAACAACAGGGGTCGTTTTGTAGAAAAATAGGTGGTGGAGCTCATTAGCGTAATTCATTAGCATATGCCATCCCCCCACCAGCCAAAAGCAACCCAACGCAAGAAAGAGAGCGCTGGGAAACGAGGCCTGCTTGGGCTGGCTAGAAATCCAGCCAGCCCAAGCAGGCCTCGCTCACCTGGGGCTCTCTTTGGTTGCCACACCCCAGTCAAAAGGCCAGCAAGCCACCCGCCACCCAGAATCACATAGGAAGTGAATAAAAGATGGTGTGGGCTTCTCCAAGGGTTAATGATGGCTGCTGGGGGTGTGGCAAAGCCCCTAGTGGCTGGCTGGCTGCCCGCTCTCCTAATCCAGGGATTATTATGCAGCTGCACCTCCTATTCAATGGACAAGGCAGGTAGGTGGGGAGGAGGAGGAGGGCCATCAGAAAGGTTCAGGCCTGATTAACAGTAAATGTGGGGCAGTTAACATGGCTATTGGCATAAGGAATAACAATATTTATTCACTCCATTGCTAGGATCTGGGCAAAGCTTATGTTGAATCATTCATCACAACTTTCACCATGGAAAATGATTTTATATCAACATTTTTGCATGGTGGAACACCCCTCAGGCTATGATTCCACCATGCAAAAGTGTTGATATAAAATTATCTTCCTTCCCACGCGCAGGAAGGAAGTGGGTAGGAGGTAAGGGAAGTGCTGCTTTTTCAGTGGGCCACTAGCACTGCTGCCACGGTTTCCCCTGCCAATGGATCAGCTGATCAGGGGGGGAGGTCGACCTAAGAGGTGCTTCACTGCCCCTTCCTGGGCCTTAAAATGGTGAAAATGGGGGGGAGATGTCGTGGGGGGCAGGGGCGAGGCTGCGCGGAGGGTCGGGGAAGCAAGGCTGCGTGGCCTGGTTGCAAACCGGTCCATGGACCGGGGTTGGGGACCCGTGCTGTAAATCCTGCTTTGAATTTCCCACCACTGGAGGTAGTGGGCATAAGTTAGGCTCATTCTATGGTTAAACCCTGCTCTGAAGCTGTTAGCTTTGTAACCCTGGATATGGATGCCAGCCTCCAGGTGGGACCTGGGGATCCCCTGGAATGACATCTCATCTACAGAGATCAGCTCCTCTAGAGAAAATCGATGTTTTGGAGGGTGGACTCTATGGTGTAGTACCCCACTGAGGTCCCTGTCCTCCCCAGGCTCCACCCCCAAATCTCCAGGAGTTTCCCAACATGGGTCTCTCAATCCAACTCCCATCCGCATGGCTCACTTTGTAGCAGAAGCTCCTTTGCATGTTAGGCCACACCTCCCCCTCCGATGTAGCCAGTCCTTCAAGAGCTTACAGTAGGCCCTGTGAGAAAAACCCTGCAAGCCAGGGGTGTCAAACTCATTTGTTACGAGGGCCGGATCTGACCTAAATGAGACCTCGTTGGGACAAGCCAGGCCGTGTCGGGCTGGGCTATGTGTGTACCTACTTAAGAATAGGTAGCAGAGAGATAAACTTTTTAAAAGACACAGATGAACACAACTAAAGATTTTTTTAAAAAAATCCCCTTAAAATAAAACATGCTTAAAACATTAGCACGTATTGGTCTTAAAGGTGCTTTCTTTGTATCTCTTCCATGCAAGCCAGTGAACTGGGCAAAGGAAGTCCTTCCCTCCCCAGGCAACCAGGAGGGGGAGGAGCCTCAACCAATGGAATAATAATAATAATAACTTTTATTTATATCCCGCCCTCCCCGCCGAGGCAGGCTCAATGGAGAAAATAGAGGTTTTGCTCTGTAGTTCCTGGGCGATTGAGCAAGCCTTGCAAAGCAAGTTGTGATGCAAAAGGAGGCAACGGGGAAGAAGAAGGAAGCAGACAAGAGCCAGTTGCTCAGGGGCCTGATAGGAGCTCTCTGGGGGCCTGATTTGGCCCCTGGGCCACACGTTTGACACCCCTGCTGTAAGCTCTTGGAGGATTGGCTACATTAGGGGTGTGTGGCCTAATATACAAAGGAGCTCCTGCTACTAAGTGAGCCTTGCCCATCCCCCTCTGTTGGCTAGGGGGGGACCTGGCAACCTTAATTTCCAATTACATATTTAATGGTCTGTGGGCAGTTGCAAGTGTTTAAAAAAAAAAAAAAAACTGTGGGAATTTAGCACATCATTCATGAAGTTTGTTTACGAAATAAGACACCCAGGTATGTTTGTTCCTACAGAAACAGGATGGAGCCTTTTGTTGAACAACCATAAGAACGTGCAGTTCTGGTAATCACATAACGTCCATATGCTTGGTAAACTAACAAAGGCTCTCCAGAATTAGAAGCAGGAGATCTGGCTTGAAAGCAGATCAGCAGGTTTCCACGGATTCTTCTATTACATTTTTTTATCCCACCCCTCCTCCCAGAAGTCCAGTGTGAAGTCCACGGTTCTCTGGTTCCCATTTCAACTTCATAAGAACATAAGAGAAGCCATGTTGGATCAGGCCAATGGTCCATCCAGTCCAACACTGTGTCACACAGTGGCCAAAACCCAGGTGCCATTGGGAGGTCCACCAGCAGGGCCAGAACTCCAGAAGCCTTTGCACTGTTGCCCCCCAAGCACCAAGAATACAGAACATCACTGCCCCAGGCATAAGAACATAAGAGAAGCCACATTAGATCAGGCCAATGGCCCATCCAGTCCAACACTCTGTGTCACACAGTGGCAAATTTTTTTTTTATATATACACACTGTGGCTAATAGCCACTGATAGATCTCTGCTCCATATTTTTATCTAAACCCCTCTTGAAGGTGGCTATGCTTGTGGCCGCCACCACCTCCTGTGGCAGTGAATTCCACATGTTAATCACCCTTTGGATGAAGAAGTACTTCCTTTTATCCATTTTAACCTGTCTGCTCAGCAATTTCATCAAATGCCCACAAGTTCTTGTATTGTGAGAAAGCGAGAAAAGTACTTCTTTCTCTACTTTCTCCATCCCATGCATTATCTTGTAAACCTCTATCATGTCACCCCGCAGTCGACGTTTCTCCAAGCTAAAGAGTTCCAAGCGTTTCAACCTTTCTACATAGGGAAAGTGTTCCAGCCCTTTAATCATTCTAGTTGCCCTTTTCTGGACAACATAAGAGAAGCTATGTTGGATCCAGTCCAACACTCTGTGTCGCACAGTGGCCAAAACCCAGGTGCCATCAGAAGGTCCACCAGCAGGGCCAGAACTCCAGAAGCCCTCCCACTGTTGCCTCCCAAGGTGTCCTTAGAAGCAGCTGTTGGCTATTCTTAGAGTGTGCTCCAGATACCATCTAATTCTGCATTATACAGGGATGATTCTGATACTGAGAGAAAGCAATTTTGAGATGACCCTTCAAATGTTGTCCTGAAGTGGTGATATGTCTGTACTACAGACTTTGGTGAGGTTGCAAGCATTCTACTGTCAACTCTATATTTCAAGTAGGGGCTTAAGCTGATAATGAAGACAGTAAAAACTCAGTACCTGCTCCATCTTTATTGGCAAAATACGTTGCATAGCCATTAAAATATTATCCAGCATTTTTATTTGATTAGGATGCACAAGACAGAATATACAGATATTTCACTTCGCGGACTTTGTTCATGTTCTAAATCTTCTGAAACCACACCGAATGCTGAAAAGACTCCAGTATTGAATATCCAGACTGCAGGTAAACTACTTTAAAAGATTAATTAGATAACAATGATACAATAACCTTTATCTGTGCAGTCAGTATTGAACCATGACATTGATGGAGACACAAGAAAAGGAGAAAAATATTGCAATCATCATATTCATGGCCGAGCTATTGCTCCAACAGTGGTCAAGGAGATCACAGAATCATAGAATTGGATGGGACCTCCAGGATCATCTAGTCCAACCCCTTGCATAATGCAAGAAATTCACAAATACCTCCCCCTCACAACCCCAGTGAACCCTGCAAGAGTTTACAGGGCTCTCCTTACAGGGCTTACTGTAAGCTCTTAGAGGATTAGCTACACCACGGGTGTGTGGCCTAACCCTAATATGAAACCTAACCCTAATATGTTCCTGCTACAAAAAAACAAAAACAAACCCTGAGTAAATTTATTGTTAGTTGTTAATCTGGATTATTATGGTCTTTCATGTTTCAGTTCTATGTATTCTATGTATTTTACTGACATGTTGTGCCTCACCCTGAGCCTGCTTGCGGGGGACAGTGGGATATAAATCAAAGCAAACGAATAAATAACAAATTCATCTTCCTTCGAACACCACTGATTTCCACCCCCTGCTCACAGAAACCCTGTGAACTGATCCACTGAGCCTGGCATTTCATATCCCCTCATATTTTCCACTAGGTTCCTTGTCAATGTTCTCATTATGATGCAGTCACTCTAAACAGTTAGTATGTTCCAAGAAGATGAGGAGCTCAATTAGTTGCTGGAAGTGGGGGTAGGGTTGCCAGATACCCCCTGGCCATTGGCATGGGGAGAGGGTAGGGTTGCCAGAACTAGGTTGGGTAACTAGGGTTGCCAATCCCCAGGTGAGGGCTGGAGATCCCCCGGTTTGGAGGCCCTTCACCCCACTTCAAAGTCACCAGAAAGCTGGGAGGGGGAGAAGAGAAATGTCTGCAGGCCATGCCATTATTCCCTATGGAGACTCATTCCCATAGGGAATAATGGAAAATTGATCCATGGGTATCCTTCATTATTTCTAATGGAGGAAAGGCATTTAAAAGGTGTGCGGTCCCTTTAGATGTGATGGCCAGATGACCTTGGAGTTCAGTTATGCTTGTCACAACCTTGTCTCCTGACTCCATCTCCAAAGTCTCCTGGTTCCATCCCCAAAGTCCCCAGATATTTCTTGAATTGAACTTGGCAACCCTATATGTAACTCTTGGAGATGTAAGGATAGAACCTGGGGGGGACAGGGACCTAAGCAAGGTATAGTGCCATAGAGTCCACCCTCCAAAGCATCCATTTCCTCCAGGGGGACTCATCTGTGTAGTCTGGAGATGAGCTAACATTCCAGGAGATCTCCAGGTCCCACCTGGAGGCTGGCATCCCTAAATGGGGGGGAATTCTTATAGAATACAATCAGTTTGTATCATGAATGTTCAGCAATTTACAACTGGGTGCTGTATTTCCCTAGCCTGTTCACCATTGCTACACTCAGCGTGCTGCTGGTTGATTCCAAGTTATAATGAAACAATACAGCATTTATTCCAGCATTACAAAATTAAAAAAGCCCTTATTTCCATCAGTCCCATACAGCTAATGTGAACCCCAACAATATGTAATAGGTGAGTGTTGATTTGTTGATTCCAAGCCTAACCGCAGAAAGAATCCCAGTTATTAAAACAATTCCACTACCTGGGGGATCAAAACCCAAGCATTTTAGGGCCCGTCAATAGCCCATGGTTTATAGGTACCGGGTTCATCCTTTGGAATCTAAAAAAGAATTGGGAGAGAGGGAGAAATTGAAGTGCAATTTCATATTGATAAATGTTGAAAATAATAAAAAAAAAAATGTACTGTAACTCTCTCTCTGTGGGGCTGCCCTTGACTCTGCTCCGGAAACTCCAGTGGGTGCAGAACACAGCTGCCGGTTATTAGCATTGAGGCCTATACGGGTGCGAATGCAGCTGGTGCTGCATGAACTGCAATGGCTCCCCATCAAGTACCAGATCCATTTCAAGGTGCTGGTTCTTACTTTTAAGGCCCTATATGACCTGGGGCCTGCATATCTTTGGGACTGCCTCTCCCCATGCAAGCCCCCCCCCCCCGGCTTTGAAATCATCTACACAACATCTTCTTGCATTCCTTGGTCCTAAGGACACCTGGCTGGCCTCAGCAAGGGCCAGGGCCTTTTCAATCCTGGTGGAATGAGCTCCCGTTGGAGATCCGGGCCCTGCAGAACTTACCTAAGTTTCACAGGGCCTGTAAGACAGAGCTCTTCCGCCAGGCTTTTAATCTACTGGGCGTCCTCTGAAACCTTCCCCCAGCACTTTACTATCCTTGTGCTCGAGCTGGGTCAAGGATCTGAGTCACAACCTTAAGTGGTGTCAATGACTGCAAACTGCGCTAAGTGGTGTTAATTAGCTGAAGTTGTACCCACTGCTGAACTATGGCCTCAGGCTGTACCTGCTGGAGTTATGGTCTTCTTATGAACTACTTCTTGAATTAGTTTGCTCTGGAGCCATTTTTCCTGAGCTGAGACAAAAATGTGTGAGCCAAAGGCTAAAACACTGTGAGCTAGCTCATGCTGACTCAGCTTAGAGGGAATGCTGTCCCATCCAGTCAGTAGACTTTCTTGTACACATTCTCCTGTAATGCCCTTATGTGCTCCAGGCTTAAATGGATTATGCAGTGCCTTGATAAATGGACTATGGTTCCTTTAGTGACAATAGAGCAAAAGGTTCCATTCCTCTTAGAGGATTCTGATTCCCAACGTACTTATTGCATTGCTCAAGTTCTACAGGCTGCAGAGAAGCGTCAAAGGAAGGTGTCTTTAGACATAGCCTTTATTTAAGTTTTGTTTTATGGTTAAAGACCTTGGTCTAAGAACAAGGGATGTAAGAAACCAAATCAGAATAAAATATGTAGGGGGTGCAGGAAAAAAAATAAACACCAAAAAAGGGACATGATATAGGACAGAAAGAAAAGAGTGGAGAGTATTTAGAAAGCGCTTACCATCTCTGTAAAAGGATCGGCACACGCCATGCGAATCCTCGCTATGTTCAGTGGACCTTCGTGGACGAAAAATTCGTTCATTCCTCTTTGTTTCCGGGCAGCGTCCACAGCATCCTTGATAGCGAAGAATATGGAGGATGCCATGAACACTCCAGCTTCTCCCATATCCTGCAAGGTTAAAAAAAAAGGCTGTCAGGTTTGGAAGTGAGATTAGAAATAAAAGAACAGGTTGGTGGCCAGCACATAGCGATAGAGGGTTTTTCTGTTTGAAATTCAGTTTCTATATTTCAAGCAGTTCAATGGATCGCTGGATCAAAATAACCTCTGAGAGGCTTTTTAATTTGAAAGCAAAAATATATTTATTACTACAAGGGGATGGGGAACTGGGAGAGAAAAATAACAAAGCACTAAGATACTACATTGTTGCTATGTTGAAAACATGTCTAAGAGAGTGAGGGAAGACTTCCCCTTTCTTCTTGACCTTTTGCTGGCTAGGCAAAGGAGTCACCTGACTAACTAGCCAAACCAAGGAACAAGTTTTCCCGTGTTCTCTCTTGATTGGCAGAGAGCCAGGACCTTCTTCCTAGGGCATGCAGACAACAGGGAATCAGGTACAGTATTAACCCTATAATGACTGGAACTTTAGAACATTGCAAAGGACATGCAGAACAGATACGTAATTCCAACACATAGAAGACACAAATGTGCCATCTGTTAGAAGTGCCTGGCGTGATGTCCCTGTGCCTCAGTCCTCCAGAAGCAAGTGACCACAGAGATCGCAGGCAGACAGGCAAACACTGAACGTCTTCCTGTTTACTCTCTATTGTCACAGGCTCCCTTTGAAATGTAGATCAACAGTCTTTAGGGAAAAGCAAGTTCCTTCCCTCTTCTCTTTCTCTCTCTCTCTCTTCCATGCGCACACGATGGGGGATCCAGGATCAAGCGTAGATCAACTACACTGTTAGCTAACTAGCCTAGGAATCTTATACTTCAGGGATGGCCAATGGTAGCTCTCCAGATGTTTTTTGCCTACAACTCCCATCAGCCCCAGCCATTGGCCATGCTGGCTGGAATTGATGGGAGTTGTAGGCAAAAAACATCTGGAGAGCTACCATTGGCCACCCCTGCTATACATCTTTTCTCTCCACCAGGGGTCATTTCATAGCAGGAGCTCCTTTGCATATTAGGCCACATACCCCTGATGTAGCCAATCCTCCAAGAGCTTACACAAGAGAGCCCTGTAAGATCTTGGAGAATTGGCTACATCAGGGTGTGTGGCCTAATATGCAAAGGAGATCCTGCTACAAAAAAAAAAGCCCTGCCCTCCACTATAATATATGCTGAGCAGACTTCGGAGGAAGACAGGAGGGCCTGGCGTGACTTTGTCCATGGGGTCGTAAAGAGTCAGACTCGACTGTGCGACTGAACAACAACAAAGAATAAAGTAGATAGCATTTTGTTTCAACTTGAAATGTGGCCCTGTATAGCTCTGTCACTTTGCAACCACACAGTCAGGTCTAATACGAGCACTGCTGTGTCAAAGCCTTGTGCACTCTGCTAATCAAAAAAAAAATCTGGACCACAAGAACCAGCACCCTTCCCAGCACCATCAAGTTGCAACCAACGTATGGTAACCTTAGCAAAGGGCTTTCAAGGCAAATGAAAAGCAGAGGGGATTCCATTGTCTTCCTCTGCAGAGTTCACTGTTCAGGCTGGCAAAGATTCTCATGAGAATTTTATCTGTTATTTTATTTTTAAGCCTTGCTGGTGAATGTTAGGTGTTACTGGAGAATGAAAACAAGAAAAAGGACCTGGAAGTTCTTTTGGTTCTATGTTCTGGGAGCGGCTTTTGCGGGGGGGGGGGGGAGAGGTGTTATTTCCAAAGATACTACTGATTTCTGCAGAACTGCTTCATTAATTGAACTATCTCTAAAACTATCTAGATTCAAACAAAGACTATAAATGTCCCTTCCGGGGATTCAGCTGAACAATGTGGAATTTTCTTTAATGAATATGTTATTTCATAAGTCTCATTTGTTTACTTTGGAGGAGTAGATGGCAATTGGGTTTCTTGTGTTCGGCAGCAAGTAGATTCTAAACTGTTCTGGGACATCGCAAACAGCAGGGATTTTATAAGAGTCTGGGCCTCGGTTGTACTGTTCTCCTTCTGGGGAGAATTTTAGGTCTTCTGCTGTAAAGAATCCAACTCCTTGCATAAAGCCACCTTCAACCTGTGGGTATAAAGAGATGTAATTTAAGTTTGCATGCATGAAGTATTACATCTACTAGAGCAGTGTCAAACATGGAACCTAGGAGCCAAATCAGGCCCCCAGAAGGTTCCTATCAGGCCTCCAAGCAACTGGCTGTTCTCTGCTTCCTTCTCCCTCTCTCTTGCTTCTTTCAGAAAAACAGCTTGCCTTGCCCGGCTTGCTAAATCGCACAGGAGCTACAGAGCAATACCTCTATTTTCTCCATCTGCTGAGGCTCCTTCTTTGGGGGGGAAAGGGCAGAGGAATAGCTTGCTTTGCCAGGCTCTCTCAATTGCACAGCAGAGCTACTAAGCCAAGCCTCTATTCCTTCTATTGGCTGAGGCTCCCCCCCCCCCAGTTCCCTAGGGTAAGAAGGAAAACTTTGCCCAGTTCCCTGGATCATACAGAAGAGATACAAAGAAAGCACCTTTAAGATCAATGACTGCTAATGTTTTAATTTAAAAAAAAATCTTTGTGTTTGTCTGTGTCCTTTAAAGTTTTTATCTCTGCTACCTGGCTTTACATTTTATGACACACACGGCCTGGCCTCGCAAGGTCTCATTTATATCAGATCTGGCTCTCATAACAAATGAGTTCAACAGCCTGTACTAGAGAATGAGGGTTTTATCATCACAATTTAACTTAACGTTTTCCTTCCTGATGCAATGCGTTAAACCCAATCTTGTAATATAATGTATGGGACATATATTGATTTCTTCCTTTGATCCATAGGAGACCTCTCATTGATTGCTGCTCATCGATTGTTGCCTGCTAGTGTGCCTCTGTGCTGGTATGTCACTTCCAAGTTTTATTATAGAGTTTCAGGTGATTCCTAGAGCCACCCATTATCACTTCCAGGTTGTATCCAGAAGTGATAATGGGTAGTTCTAGGAATCACTGGAGTGGGGACATGGGTGGATGACATTGGCAATATTGGTTACGTCACCTCTGGGTTGTATCCTGAAGGGATGTAGTAATGCAGCCAACATTGCCAACATCACCCACCCATGTCCCCGTCCCCTCCTCTCCTGCTGCTTGCTGCCCCACCTTTCTCATTCCATCCAATTCAGGCAGAAAATAATTGCAACTTTTAAACTTATTTACTGTAAACACTGTAGCTTTTCTGTCCTCTGGCACAATGCCTTAACTAGTTAAAAAATGTCCATAGCTATACACACCCTGTCTCCATCCCTGGATCCGCCCTGCCTTCCCCACTCACAAATCCCCAGGGATTTCCCAACCCAGAACGGGCACCCCAAAGGGGCAGGATCTTCAGTGCTGGAAGTGAAATCTGAGATCACAGGTGGAATTCAAGACCTGCAGATTATGACAAAAAGGTAAAGGTAGTCCCCTGTGCAAGCACCAGTCGTTTTTGGCTCTGGGGTGATGTTGCTTTCACGACGTTTTCACGGCAGAGTTTTTACAGGGTGGTTTGCCATTGCCTTCCCCAGTCATCTACACTTTACCCCCAGCAAGCTGGGTACTCATTTTACCAACTTCGAAAGGATGGAAGGCTGAGTCAACCTGGAGCTGGCTACCTGAACCAGCCTCTGCTGGGATTGAACTCAGGTCGTAAGCAGAGGGCTCCGACTGCAGTACTGCAGCTTTACCACTCTGCGCCACGGGGGTCTTGTCAGACTACAAATGCGCTCCTCCTAATATAATATGCACTGATAAGGAACTTTTGAGTGGCTGAAGGATATTTATATCTTCTTTCCAAGAATGCCACCAACTCTCATCTGAATGAAATATGCAAACGGGGCAGATTGAGGCACATGAGCTATTGCTTCTAAGAATAAACACCTTTTTTTGATCAGAAATCCCATAAGACAAGGCTGCACCGAGACATCTGTAAGGCGGGGTGAGGGTGGTTGGACTAAAATGTTTAAATGAATAAAATATCATTTGATGAATATTTGCCTGCAGCACATCATGTGAAATTCCTGGTACACACCTGTCCTATGTCGATTGCTGGATTGATGCTGTAACAGGCATCCATAACAAGGTCTGATCGGAGATTCTGTTAGACAAATAAGCTGATCAGCACAGGTTATTAAAACAATTAAGAAAAGCTTGGTGTAGTGGTTAAGTGTGCGGACCCTTATCTGGGAGAACCGGGTTTGATTCCCCACTCCTCCACTTGCACCTGCTGGAATGGCCTTGGGTCAGCCATAGCTCTGGCACAGGTTGTCCTTGAAAGGGCAGCTGCTGTGAGAGCCCTCTCCAGCCCCACCCACCTCACAGGGTGTCTGTTGTGGGGGAGGAAGGTAAAGGAGATTGTGAGCCACTCTGAGATTCAGAGTGGAGGGCGGTATATAAATCCAGTATCTTCATCTTCCTCAGCTTTCATCCACCAACAATATCCTAGGGTTGCCTGCCTCCAGGTGATAATAATCCAGAGCAAGTGTGGCCAAACTGTGGCTCTTTCACACATATTGTGCAGCTCCCGGAGGCTGAGGCTTACTCTTGAGTCAGTGTGCACAGCATTAGGACCTCAGTCAGCCTCTGAGTGCTGACCCATAGGTAGGCAACTATTTCCAGCATGTGTGAAGTGGGGAGAGAGGGGGAAATAGGGAGGCTTGCAAACTCTTCTCCACCACAGAGGTCGCCCAGACATCTAGTGCAGGGAAAGAGTGCAAGAGCCGAGGGAGAGAAGTGAGCATGTAAGTTGTGCGCAGTATTTGTTCATGTCTTGTGGCTCTCAAGCACCTGATGTTTATTCTTTGTGGCTCTTACATTAAGCAAGCCTGGGCACCCGTGATCCAGAGGGTTCCACAGAACAAACCCAGTGAGTGTTTGCAGCCTCCACGTTGTGGGTGGTGATCTCCTGGGATTACAAACTGATCCCCAGGTGACACAGATCAGTTCACCTGGAGAAAATGGCAGGTGGACTCTATGGCAGGGGTGGCCAACGGTAGCTCTCCAGATGTTTTTTGCCTAGAACTCGCATCAGCCCCAGCCATTGGCCATGCTGGCTGGGGCTGATGGGAGTTGTAGGCAAAAAACTTCTGGAGAGCTACCGTTGGCCACCCCTGCTCTATGGCATCATGCCCCATTGAAGGCCCCCTCCCTGAACCTCACGTTCCTCAAGCTCCGCCTCACAAATCTCCAGGTCTTTCCCAACCCAGAGCTGGCAACCCTAATCATCACAGATTCCAAAAAGCTGATTCTATAAAGAACCAAAGACTATTTCACAAGCAGGGCCAGATCTAGGGGGGAGCAGAGGGGGCACTTGCCTCGGGCGCTGCTGGGGGGGGGCATCAAATTGGGTATGGAGTCCATTCTATTCTATGGGTCCATAAGATAGAATGGGCCAATAAAGGGGCGTCATTTTTAATTCCCCCTCCCATCAAAAATATGTAGATCCGGTCCTGTTCATAAGCTCTGAGATGGAAGGACCCTCCTTCTTTCAAACTGGGCATTACAAAAGTCCTTCAGTATGGGTATCAGCTGCCTTCCTCTGCTTACAGGAACAAGCCTGAGGGGCGGGGGAAAGAAATCTGACTCTATGGTTTGGATATTCAGCCAGATCTCTGTTTCCGGCATTTGAAAGCTCCAGGATCTGTTGCGTCTTCGACAATCCAGAGCTAGAACTGGGAGAATTACATTCTGAAGCAGGAGCTAAGGAGAGGTCGTAATTTTTTAGGGGGGAGGGGCTGTCAACAAGTGTGGCATAGTGGTTAAGAGTGGTGGACTCTAATCTGGAGAATTAGGTTTGATTCCCCACTGGGTGACCTTGGGCCAGTCCCGGTTCTCTCAGAACTCTCTCAGCCCCACCTACCTGAGCCGCCCTGAGGCCGCCTTTGGCGGGGGAGGGCGGGATATAAAAATAAATTTATTATTATTATTATTCACAAGCAGGGCTCTTTTGGTAGCAGGAGCTCCTTTGCATATTAGGAGCCCCCTTGATGTAGCCAATCCTCCGGGAGCTTATAGTAGGCCCTGTACAAAGAGCCTTGTAAGCTCTTGGAGGATTGGCTACATCAGAGGGTGTGTGGCCTAATAGGCAAAGGAGTTCCTGCTACAAAATGAGCCCTGCTCACAAGATGCCTGTTGCAGGGAGAGGAAGGGAAGGCGATTGTAGGACACTTTGAGACTCCTTAAGGTAGAGAAAAGTGGGGTATAAAAAAAATAACTCTTTTTCTTCTTATGGCAACCTCGTGGTTGCTCACAAGACTCTGCAGCTCAAAGAGAACACTGATCACAACCTTGGTATTCCTTGGCAGTCTCTTATCCAAATACTAGTCACAGCTGACCCTGCTTAGCTTCTGAGATCTATCCAGGTCAAATTATTCTTATGTACAGGGCTTTATTATTTTTTTGTAAGCAGGAATGCACAGGAACAGTTCTGGCTGGCTTGGTGCAAATGTATTCCTGCTGGGCTTTTCCTACAAGAAAGCCCTGTGGGAAACACTGGTGATGTTAAGGGGTGGTCTAATAGTCATATGAGTTCCTGCTGGGCTTTTTCTACAAAAAAAGCTCCGCTTATGTATATAGGAAAGGAAAGGTCCCCTGTGCAAGCACCAGTCAATTCCGACTCTGGGGTGATGTTGCTTTCACAACGTTTTCAGGGCAGACTTTTTACGGGGTGGTTTGCCATTGCCTTCCCCAGTCATCTACGCTTTCCCCCCAGCAAGCTGGGGACTCATTTTACCGACCTCAGAAGGTTGGAAGGCTGAGTCAACCTCGAGCCGGCTATCTGAAAATCCAGCTACCGCTGGGGATCGAACTCAGGTCGTGAGCAGGACTTATGACTGCAGAACTGCAGTTTTAACACTCTGTGCCATGGGGCTCTTATGTATATAACTGATGTATAAATGACATACTTGCTAACAAGCTTGGATCGTGTGTGCACATTTTGAAATCATTGCAGTCGGTTATCAAGGATTACCTTATGGTCCCCTGTCAGGCAGTCAATCTCCACTTCAGAGCAAGAAGCCCCAAAAACAAAGTATGAAAAAGGGTTTCCTTCTCCAGCCTTCCAGTCCATATGGGCGACATATCCCCTGATGGGAGAAACAAATCCAACTCTTCAAATACCAGGAGTTCACTGGACTGTAATGTTCTGTGACAATATTGTTGATATGCTGCTCCAACATGAGCTGGACAACTGAAAGGAAGCGGGCTGTTTCACAGACGGCACACGGGTCACAGTCATTCTTTGTCATTTCCCATTTTTGGTTGAGCTCTGTCTATTGCTAAACTCACATCTGTTCTCCCTTTACTTCTAGCCCAGGTATACAGGGTATAATATAGTGGGTTCCACGCAATGAAGAGGCAAGGTGGTAGTGATCATCAGCTCCTTATTAGGTACAGCATAGTATAGGGCTGCACTCAGAGACTGGGGAACTGGGCCAATGGGGCCAACTATATACAACTCAGGGTTCCCGCGCTACCACGTTATTGGGTCATTCAAACCAGCAGAGGACCCGTGATTGGAGCAAGGCAGCAGGGCTTTGGATCCTGCTGCCCATTGTTCCTGAGTCCCCAAGCTCCGTTTGTATGGCTCCAATGAGCCAGGCAGGAACACCCATATGCAGTAAGTCTTTACTTGAGGCCTCATACACAACACAGGGCCACTGACACTTGCTGGATGATGCTCATTCTACATCAGCTACTGAGTTTCTCCAAGGGTGTTAAAAGTTTCTGCCTCTTTGAGAATGTAACACCCACCATCACATTCTCTGATGATGCCTATATAATAGGCCTATGAGGATATGGATCCTCATTCCAAAGATGAGGCTAGGGATGTGGTTTCCTTCTCTCTAACCGTCAGATGTGTGGGGCTCAGTTTGGATCAAGAAATTAGGGTGTTCTAAGCCAACGGTCCCCAACCTTTGGGGTACCAGGGACTGGTTTCATGGAAGACAATTTTTTCACAGACCCGGGGGGAAGGGGGGCAGTGGTTTTGGGATGATACAATTCTGCAGTTTATTTCTATTATTACATTTTAATATGTAATTCAAGAATTATACAACTCATCATAATGCAGAATCAGTGCTTGTTTTCCTACAACTAGGTGCTTGCTCACCCATTGCTTACCTCCTGTGTGGCCCGGATGCTAACAGGCCATGGACCAGTACCAGTCCACGGACCAAGGGTTGGGAACCCCTGTTCTAAGATTTTCCCAATCTGCAAATATTGCCAGGGAACCGCTACTTACCCACTAGAGAAATTGAGATGGGAACCTGTGTTATGTTCTCAGCTGGGCAAACAGCGACTTCCTGAGAGCATTTAAGATCAGGAAACATGTTTGGGGAAGGCTTGAAATGCTCTCCACCTTGTGGTTTTAATTCAAACCAGATCCTTTTGCACCTGAATTCTAGAAAGGAAGTCTGGGAGCTCCTTCCCTGGGATTCCTGTTGTCACCTCTGTTGACTCTTGAGCCATACAATCTGAGAAGCATCTGTGATTCCCCAAAGACAGCAATTTGGGAAATGATACAGGATTCCTTACTTGAAGTAGCCAGTAGCTGAGAGGCTGATGCTTTCCTCAAAAGCTTTCTTAATCTGCAAGAGAAAGATCATCAAGTGACACTTATAGCAAAGGAAGAACAATTTTCTAGCTCTTTATAGTCAAATTTCTGATTTTTCTTGCTATTCAAAATTTCTGATTTTTCTTGCTATTCAAGTACGAGGCAATGATTAATAAAACTGGAGGCAGATCTTCACTTTCTCTTTAGAAAAACAATGAAATTTTAGGGCATTACTATGTCGAAGCCTCCAATAGCAGCACAAACCAAAATTATATGAAGTAGTATATTAATGTTCTGCAGATGATGTTTGTGAATAATTGATAGCGTAAAAAGGTAAAGGTAGTCCCCTGGGCAAGTACCAGTCGTTTTCGACTCTGGGGTGACGTTGCTTTCACAATGTTTTCACAGTAGACTTTTTACTGGGTGGTTTGCCATGGCCTTCCCCAGTCATATATACTTTCCCCCCAGCAAGCTGGGTACTCATTTGACTGACCTTGGAAGGATGGAAGGCTGAGTCATCCTGGAGCCAGCTACCTGAACCAGCTTCTGCTGGGATTGAACTCAGGTCTTGACTTGTGAGCAGAGGGCTCCGACTGCAGTACTGCAGCTTTACCACTCTGCACCATGGGGCTCTTCTAACTAATAGTGTAGGCAGGGCTTTTATTTTTTGTAGCAGGAACTCCGTTGCATATTAGGCCACACACCCCTGATGTAGCCAATCCTCCAAGAGCTTACAGGGCTCTTCTTACAGGGCCTACTCAGGGCTCCAGGAGGATTGGCTACATCAGGGGTGTGTGGCCTAATAGGCAAAGGAGTTTCTGCTTAGGGCTGTCAAGCTCCCACCAGGGGTGGGGGATCCCCTGTCTGGGAGGGCCCCAATGCACTGGCATGGAGCATGCCACCAGGGGGATCCCCTCCCCCGAAGAACCCCATCAGTGTGCAAAGTGATGTCATCACACCGGGGATGGTATGCAGGGATGCTTAGGCTTCCCAACCCTCCTGCCCTGGTGGGGGACCCCTGAATTTTCAGCCTCCTCCCCTGCCCTCAAAAAATCTGGGGCAGGGGGAAAGAGAACATAGCTGTAGGCATCATGTTGGGATCCGTTTTTAAAATGTGTCCCTTTAAGGCTGCACAGGAAACAGGAAGGGCTTCATGGGAAAGTAACAGTTTCCATGGAGAATGGCCCCTCCCTTTCTTTTCCTGTGCAGCCTTGCTTTCGGTTTCATAGCAAGCACATGCTGCTGGAAGAAGACCAAGTACCTTAAGAGTTTGTGTGTGTGTGAGAGAGAGAGGGAGGGGGGATTCCCTGGTATGGAGGCCCTCCCCCCCTTTAGAAAGCGTGGGGGGGAGGGAAATGTCTACTAGGCACTCTATTATTCCCTATGGAGAACGATTCCCATAGGGAATAATAGGGAATTGATCCGTGGGTATTGGGGGCTCTGGGGGGCTATTTTTTGAGGTAGAGGCACCAGATTTTTATTCCGTGAATAAACAATTTTTATTAGTAACATATGGTAGCAAAACTATATTTACAACTTATAAAAGCTTAAAGTAAAAGAAAAAAAACTTTCTACCCCATATCTTACTTTTCCCCCACCCCTCCCCCCCGTTACTTGACCCCCACCAGTGTTGTTTACTTAAAGGAAACAAATATTAAAGGTACCTTTAACTGTTAAGAAAACCCCAAAAAGTTATATTCTTATTTTAAAAACCTTAATCATTATCAAAGATTAGGGTTTGTAGAATCTTTCGGGATCAAGTGCCGTGTTCTACTGGAGAAAGTTTTCCTTCCAGACGTTTCGTTCTCAGCTGCGGAGAACATCCTCAGTGGCGTTGCAGCCGGAGCAGGTGCTCAGACCTTCTTGGCTGCTGTGCATTGAGTGGGGCCAGGACTGCTGGAGAGCTGCTATTTGTAGGCTGGAGGGGGTGTGATGAAAGTCTACACCTGTGGTGCAGTCTACATTGGCACTACCCAACGCAGTATCAACACCCGTCTCACCGAACACAAGAGACACTGTCGCTTGTTTCAGCCAGAAAAATCAGCTCTAGCTGAACATGCACTTCAAGAAAGAGACCACATCATCCACTTTGAAAGAACTGAAGTCCTTTCTACGGTCTCACATTATCATACCCGCCTGAACAGAGAAGCTATTGAGATTTACAAACACCAGCACAATTTTAACAGAAAGGAAGAAGGCATTTTCATCCACCAATCTTGGTACCCAGCTCTGCAAAACACCCTACAGACTATAAATTGCAGGAAGTCTCAGAACAACCAGCAAATTCCACAGAACAATCAGCACAGTCAACAACCATCTTCCTTATCTTCAAACCCCTTCCAACCTTCCCAGCAATTAACACAGAACAATGGTCACATTCAACAGCCAGTTTCTTTATCACTACCCTTCCAGGAAGCCCCACCAAACAATGGGCACATCCACAAACCAATTGCCCTTTCATCACACCCCCTCCAGCCTACAAATAGCAGCTCTCCAGCAGCCCTGGCCCCACTCAATGCACAGCAGCCAAGAAGGTCTGAGCGCCTGCTCCGGCTGCAATGCCACTGAGGATGTTCTCCGCAGCTGAGAACGAAATGTCTGGAAGGAAAACTTTCTCCAGTAGAACACGGCACTTGATCCCGAAAGATTCTACAAACCCTAATGATGTTACCAGCCGTGAAAACCTGAAATCTTTGATTATCAAAGATTGTCCAATGTCCTTTTATTTTCCACTTTTTCTAAGTATCTTCTGAATTTCTTCCACTCCAACTTAAAAAGTTCCAAATCATAGTCTCTTAATTTTCTTGTTAATTTGTCTATTTCACTCCATGACATAACTTTTGTAATCCAGTCCCATTTCTCTGGTATTTTTTCTTGCTTCCACAGCTGCGCATACAATGTCCTAGCAGCTGAGAGCAAGTACCATATTAAAAATCTGTCTTCTTTTGGAAATTTTTCCATTTGTAATCCCAGCAGAAAGGTCTCTGCCACTTTATTGAATTCATATCCCAAAATCTTAGAAATCTCTTGCTGAATCATTTGCCAAAACATTTTAGCCCTTTCACAAGTCCACCACATATGGTAGAAAGAACCTTCGTGCTTTTTACATTTCCAACACCTATCTGGCATCTTGTTGTTCATCTTTGCTAATTTTTTTGGAGTCATATACCATCTATACATCATCTTAAAACAGTTTTCTTTAATACTATGACATGTTGCGAGTTTCATAGAATTCTTCCACAAATATTCCCAAGATTCCATCTTTATTTCTTTATTAACATTAATTGCCCATTTTATCATCTGAGATTTCACTACTTCATCTTCTGTAGACCATTGTAAGAGTAATTTGTATACTTTTGAAATTAATTTCTCATTATCTCCAAGCAGAACTCTTTCCATTTCTGTTTGCTCCTTCCTTATTCCTTCAGTTTTGATATCATTCTCCACCAAACTTTTTTATTTGTTGCATTTTAAACCAATCATATTTGTAACTCAGTTCTTCTGCAGTTTTCAGTTCTATTTTTCCACTTTGTATTTTTAGTAGCTGATTGTATGATAACCGTTTTTCTTTGGCTGTTTTAGCCGTTATCTTTATCACTTCAGCTGGCACTATCCACAAAGGTCTCCTCTCATCACCATATTTCTTATACTTTATCCATGCATTTAGTAGATTACTTCTTATATAATGGTGAGAGAAAAGGCCATCCATCTTCTTTTTTCCGTAATATAAGTATGCATGCCAGCCAAATTTTTTTCCATGGCTTTCCAACACTAAAAGTTTTTTATTTAACAACGTTATCCATTCTCTCATTCATACTAAACAAACTGCTTCGTGATACAATTTCAAATCTGGTAATTGGAATCCACCTCTCTCTTTTGCATCTGTCAAGATTTTCATTTTAATCCTTGGTTTCTTCCCGGCCCACACAAATTCTGAAATCTTCCTTCACCATTTATCAAACTGTTTAGCATCTTTCACAATGGGAATAGTTTGAAACAGATACATTATCCTTGGTAGAATATTCATTTTTATTGCAGCTATTCTGCCCAACAATGACAAATTGAGCTTGTTCCATTTTAGCACATCTTCCTCTATTCTACGCCATAGCTTCCCATAATTATTCTTAAACAAATCAATATTTTTCATTGTTAACTCTACCCCTAGGTACTTTACCTTAGAGGTAACGTCACAGCCCGTTAGTCTTTGTAATTCTTGTTGTCTATTTACCTGCATATTCTTGCACAAAATTTTAGATTTTTCTTTATTTATATAAAGTCCCACCAACTCCCCAAACTCTTGTATTCTCATTAATAACAAAGGTGTAACTTGTATGGGGTTTTCATTTATAAACATTATGTCATCAGCAAATGCTCTGTACTTGTAGGTATATCCTTTTATTTGTAACCCTTCTAGATCTTTTTCTTCTTGAATCTGCATCAATAAAATTTCAAGAGTCATTATAAACAACAATGGTGAAAGCGGACAGCCTTGTCTAGTACCTTTGCTGATTTTCATTTCGTCTGTAAGATCTGCATTAACACACAACCTTGCCCTTTGTTCAGAATATATTGCTTTTATCATTCTTATAAAGCTTTCTCCAAGCTCCATCTTATCCATTACTGCAAACATAAAGTCCCAGTTTAAATTGTCAAATGCTTTCTCTGCATCCGCAAAGAATAATGCTACTTCTTTTTCTGGATGTCTTTCATAATATTCTACAATATTTACAACAGTTCTAATATTGTCTCTTATTTGTCTTTTGGGAAGAAAACCAGCTTGATCTTCCTTTATAAAATTTATCAAATGTTGTTTAAGTCGTTCTGCCAGAATTTTTGTAAATATTTTGTAGTCGTTATTCAAAAGCGAAATTGGTCTGTAGTTTTTCACATTTGTGGCATCTCTATCTTCTTTAGGTATCAAGGAAATAACGGCTTCTTTCCATGTATTTGGTACATTCCCTTTTGTTCTTATTACATTCATCAACTTCTGCAATTTTGGTATTAATTCATCCTTAAAAGTTTTAAAAGTTCTGGCCTGGGAGCTTTCTCATTTTTCATTGCGTTGATTGCTGCTTCAATTTCTATTTTTTCAATTGGGTCATTCAAAACTTTTCTCATATTTTCAGTTAGGGGCTCAATTTTTAATTTTTGTAGATATTCATCTACTTTCTCTCTCTTTACTTCAGCACCTTTAAACAGCTTGGCATAGTACTTAAAAATTCTCTTTTTATTCCCTCTTGAGTAACTACTTCTCTTCCATCTATCACAATTCTACTAATTATTTTGTTTTCTCTCTTTTTCTTCAGTTGCCACGCCAAATACTTTTCCGTCTTATTTGCCCCTTCAAACGATTTCTGCTGAAGCCTTTTCAGATTCCATTCCACTTCTTTGTTTAACAAATGTCTCAATTGAGTTTGTAATATTGAAATTTCCCATAGAATTTTCTTTTTCCCTGGTCTTTTTCTCAGCTCCCCTTCTTTTTTCTTTATTTCATTTTGAATGTCCAATAATTGTTTTTCTTTTTTCCTTTTGTCTTTATTGTTCAGAGTAATCAACAACCCACTCATTACTGCTTTATAAGCATCCCAGACCATCTGAAAGTCAATATCTTCTTTATCATTCACTTGGAAAAATTCCTTAGTTTTTTTTTCTAGAAATGTCACTGTTTCTTTGTAGCAAATCTTCATTCAGTCTCCATCTCCTCAATCTTTTAGACAATTTTGTAATCCACATTATTGGGTTATGATCAGCCCCAATTTTAGGTAAAATCTCTATCTTCCTTGTTATGAGACCTAAGTCTCTAGTTCCCCAAAGCATGTCAATTCTGGAAAAAGTCTTATGTCTTGCAGAAAAAAAAGTATAGTCCCGCACTTCAGGATTGAACTTCCTCCATATATCTTCTAAATTTTCTTGTTTAACTAATTCAAAGAAAGACTTTGGCAGTTTCCCTTCTTTCCCATCGTTTTTTTCCCCTCCAGATCTATCCAATGAGTTCTCGACTGTTCCATTAAAATCTCCCATTAAGAGTGTTTGATCATAAGTCAACTCATCTAACTGTTGTGTAATGTCTTTTAAAAAAGCATCCTTTGCACCGTTAGGTGCATATAGTCCCAATAACAACGTTTTTTCCCCACTTAATATTATCTCAACTGCTACAAATCTTCCATCTTTATCTTTAAATACTAACTTTGGCTCCAATTCTTGTTTAATATAGAAAACTACTCCCCTTTTCTTCTGTTCAGCTAATGAGAAAAATTCCGTTCCCAATTGTTTGTTCCATAAAAATTTATAATCCTTTTGTTTAATGTGTACTTCTTGCAAACAAATTGTATTACAATTTTGCTTCTTGATCCAATGAAATGTTGCCCTTCTTTTTTGTGGTGAATTTAGTCCATTAACGTTCCAAGACAATAATTTGTAATCCATCATGGTGCAAGTTCTTTATTTTCTTCAAAAAATCTACTCAACTCCTGGGCATTTGTAATTGTAACTCTCTTCCCCTGAAGTTCAAAACTCAAACCTTCGGGTATTATCCTTCTGAACCTTGTGCCATTGTCTTTCAGTTTTTCTGTCAACTTTTTGTATGTTCTCCTGTCGTTTATCACTTGTCTTGGCAGCTCCTTCATGATTCTCACTTCACTGCCTCCTACTATCGGTGACTTTACAAAGTTTTTGTTCATGATCCTTCCCACCATTTCCTTTGCCATATATCTTATAACATCTCTTGGCAAATTGTTTTTCTTGGCAAAAAGCGAATTAACTCTGTACATGTAATCATACATGTTTTTGGTCTCATCAGGGTCTTCACCTAAAAATTCTGCAATTATTTTTATTATATATCCTTTCAAATCACCATTCTCTGCTTCAGTTACTCCTCTCAGACATATCTGAGTTTCCATTAATTTACAGTCGTGGATTGTCACTTTTTCTTGAATTTTCAACAAGGCGGTGTCATGTACTTTAACTTTCTCTTTCACCCCCTGCACTTTCTTAAGAGGCACCAGATTTTTAGTATAGCATCTAGTGCCTCTCCCCAAAATACCCCCCAAGTTTCAAAAATATTGGACCAAAGGGTCCAATTCTATGAGCCCCAAAAGATGGTGCCCCTATCCTTAATTATTTCCTATGGAAGAAAGGCATTTTAAAAGGCAAGCTGTCCCTTTAAATGTGATGGCCAGAACTCCCTTGGAGTTCAATTATGCTTGTCACATCCTTGTTCCTGGCTCCACCCCCAATGTCTCCTGGCTCCACCCCCAAAGTCTCCTGGCTCCACCCCCAAAGTCCCCAGATTTTTCTTTAATTGGACTTGGCAACCCTAGGGATGCTCTAGGACTCACACAAAAAAATCTCTATGGTACCATAGAGTTTTACCACAAATCCTAGAGCGTTTCCAGTGTGGCACTCTAGGAATCATGGTAAAGTGAGCCCTAGAGTGTCCCCTGTGCGATGACATCACTTCCGGGTGATGTCACTGCACCTGTGAAGAACATGTGAAGAACAAGCCCCTCGCTGGATCAGCAGTGGGACTTGGCAACCCTGCTCCTGCTCCAAAAAAAGCCCTGAGTATAGATGTGCAATGTGGAAGGAAGTTTAAGCTCATTCTCTCTGTCCCTCCATAGCAAGGGTCCCCAATCTTTTTTGAGCCTGTAGAAACCCATATGGCCGCTGCAGGAAATGGAGCCAGTCACAAAATGGCTGCCACAATTTACCTTCAGTCACACAGTGAATATCCTCATGCTGTGGTAGCAGCTACATTTTTTAAAATCTGCCCAGCCAATCAAATATCCATAGTTAATCATAGGTTTTGCTTGGCAGAAGTCAAACTTTGCCTTGCCCACCATCTAAAATCACTTGGTGGGCATCAGGAAAGGAGGGAACAATGGCAGTGTATGGGCAACTGTAGATGAACAGTTTGCAGGACAATCATCTTATATTTCTGCCCCATCAAGAGAGTCCCTTCCTGGTACATGTTTTAGTATTACTATTTATTAAATCATTTATCCCAAACATTTCTTTGTGGTTCAAGGTGGCTTACAAGAAAAGTTTAAAAAAAACCCCACCCATTTCCAGTTAAAGCCAGAATAACAAACCATCCAAATTTCTCCCTCTCTTAAAAGATGCCTGCCTTTGAAACTAATCAAGTCCTTCTTCAAAAGGATAACTTCATCACCTGTCCTAGTAGCATCCCCATTGAAGTTACCTAAGTATCCTGAAAATCATGTCCCGCTGCCAGAAAAAGGCATGAATTTTAAGTAATATCAGGGCCCCCTTCAGACCAGAAACAATACCTCGGTCATTCCCCCGCTGTTTCAGAACTTCAGGACTGTGCCCATGCTATAGGAATCAGGCAACATATGGGCCAAGCCACCATCTTCTCTAATTTCCCTCACCTCAGCCCACTTCCAATGCATGTACTCACCTCCTGTTCTTCCGCTTCCCCCTCTTTCCACTCTCTTCCCTCTTTTCGCCACTCCCTCAGGGCTAAATCACACACTGCAGCTCACCTCATTTCCCATTCAAGCCTCATCTCCCTGTATTTCACTCCCTTGAACACCCCAAACCCTTTGTCTCTCCCTTCCTCTTCTCCTGTTCCTCTCTTGGGGAATGCCCCACACAGATCCATGGTGGCAGCGGCAGGGGGACTGTAGGAGACTAGCTTAACAGGTTCCACTACAAATTAATTGCCTTCTTATTTTCCCCAACTCCTGATGTTTATTAGTTTTTAGTATATTCCCCAATTTTAGCATATTTTATTACTTTGCCCTTTAACATGATGATGATATTGATGATAATGATGATATTGGATTTTTATCCCGCCCTCCACTCCAAATCTCAGAGTCTCAGAGCAGCTCACATTCTCTATCTTCCTCCCCCACAACAAACACCCTGTGAAGTGGGTGGGGCTGAGAGGACTCTCACAGCAGCTGCTCTTTCAAGGACAACCTCTGAGAGAGCTGTGGCTGACCCAAGGCCATTCCAGCAACTGAGAGTGGAAAAGTGGGGAATCAAACCCAGTTCTCCCAGATAAGAGTCCGCACACTTAACCACTACACCAAACTGGCTCTCACACCAAACTGGATCTCCTTTCTTGTTTTCTTTTTATATATGTTCAATAAACATCAAATCTAGTTTCAATTCACTGTTGACATCTCCCCCCCACCCCCCATGTCATACCTCCCTTCAGAAATATTTGTTCTCCGCAGAGTGTGTATTGTTGTTGTTCAGTCGCACAGTCGAGTTTGACTCTTTGAGACCCCATGGACAAAGTCACACCAGGCCCTCCTGTTTTCCACCATCCTCTGAAGTATGCTCAAATTCATGTTTGTTACATCAATAATGCTGTCCAGCCATCTCATCTTTTCTCGTCCCCTTCTTTTGCCTTCTGTCTTTCCCAACATCAGGATCTTCTCCAGTGAGTGCTCCCTTCTCATTTGGTGGCCAAAGGATTTGAGGTTCAGCTTCAGCATCTGGCTTTCCAGGGTTGATTTCCCTTAGGACTGACTGATTTGATCTTCTTGCAGTTCAAGGGACTCTCAAGATTCTTCTCCAGCACCACATCTCAGAGTGTGTATATACATACACTAAATCCTTTGCCAGGATTCTGAAACACGCATGTAAATTCTGTCCAGCCCCTCCCCCTGATCCATTGGCAACACTGCTGTGTTGATCTTGATAATCCATCAAGACAAGCAGGCTTTAGAATGGGGATCCAACTGTCTACACAAACATATTATTCAAACAGGATAATTATTCCATTTTAGGAATACAAACGATGCTTACCCACTCTTCCCATTTGCCTTTGGGGTTTTTTTTAATGACTGGTTCAAGGCGCTTCCGAAGAGTTCGGCACGCATTCTGTTGGAACAGGCGGCAAAGGAAAACAGGATGAATTCATCACAACAACATGGCCAGGTTTTATTTTCTAACATTCTAACGTAAATTGTGGGTCTAAAGGGCATGATCATTTTTTCAGTCTTTCTTGAGCATCTGTGACTTTTCCTTGACAATAGGACCTTCTCAGGTTAGAGATGTTCATCCCTCTATAGTATTTGAGTTACCGTCAAAGGACCATGTGCTCCCAATGTGGAAATTACTCCTAAGTATATGCATAGGACTGAACAGACTTTCAGTCCCATTAATATCAATGGAATTTAAACGCAACCCACTTCTTTTGGATTGGTGACTGTATATTCTGAAAAAGTATCAATTTATGATTGCATTGATTGGATGTATATTAACTCTTGTTAGCTTTGTTGCAATGTGAAGAACAGGGATACTAATTCTTTAATAAAGAGCTACACCTGCTGTGCTGTAGGTACCTAAGAGAACACTTCAGTCAGGGTTGCAAAACCTGATCTCGATCCTCAGCATCAAAGAGGCCAGACTCAAGATGAAGCAGAGCCTTTTCTGTTGTGGCTCCTGCCTGGTGGAACGAGCTGCCGGAGGAGGTTAGGGCCCTGCGAGAGCTTTCACAGTTCCGCAGAGCCTGTAAAACAGCGCTCTTCCACCAGGCATTTTGGAATTAAAATCGACAACAACAGGAAAGCAGAAATTAATCCAGCTGGCCCACCTCGAATATCATATTGTGACTGGGGATCTTTTCCTTATAGGACATCCAGCAGAAATACTTGAATAATAAAATCTTAACATCAACGGAGTTGGTAGTATCCGCCATCATTCATACATCAATATATTTGATCAAATAGCACCTGCCATTGTTTTATCTAATTGTTTTATATGTTTATGATGTACTTGTATTTTTATCCTTTGTCTATTAATATTGGTTTTATGACCTCTTAATGTGAGCCACCCTGAGTCTGCTTCGGCGGGGAGGGAGGAATACAAGTAGAATTAATAAATAATAGAAATGCTCAGAGATGTTACTTAGAAGACAGTATGGGAGCCCCAAACAAGTGGCCAAACCTGGACTGCTTTGCCGTTGGTTTCTGAGGCAAAAGCTCCCGCTGTGACCATCGCGTTGGGTATTGGAACGGTACTTCTTTCAAAAATACGTATATAAGATGAGGGTATCATTAATTCATGGGTGGCAACCTGTTTATTTTCAAAACAAAAGAAATCATCACTTCTATTAGGAATCACAGCACAGTCTCAAACTCGGGAAGGAACGTAATATTTGCAATTAAAGTCAAGCAGGTAAAGGAACAAACGGGTTAGGAAATCCATGATCTCTCAAACAAAACAAAACAAAACCGAAACTCCTCCAGTTATATTTACATAGGACCCAATTGGAACATATACCTAAAATTGCACTGGCAAAACAACTTTGGCTCTGTAGCTCTATTTTGTTATATACAGAGGTCATTTTGAAGAAAAATAGGTGGTGGAGCTCATCCAGGGATTGTTATGCAGCTGCATATACGATTCAATGGACAAGGTGGGAAGGAGGAGGAGGAACCCTCAGAAAGGTTCAGGAGCTGAGCCTGGTTATATATATATACATGGAAGCTGCATGGTTGTCTTACCTGTAACACCTTGGTGTAAAGCCCTTGTCCCAGCTCACATCCACCACAATGCACCAACACTGACCCATCTAAATAGATGTTCACAAGAGCATAAGCCTACGGAGAAATGGGAAAAATGAGAGACTTTGTTCGTTAATAACTATGCTACTAACATCATACTAATCTTTAACAAATAGATGTTCAAAAACATGGTGGTTGGTCACAGTCAACTTCTGATGACCCCTCATTCGATATAAACCGAATAAAATAAAATAAATAATAAATAAATAAAATGAGGTTTTCAAGACAAGCGATAAACAGGGGTAGTTTGCCATTGCCTAGGGCTGCCAAGCTCCCTCTGGGGGTGGGGTTTCCCCTGGTTTGGGGGGCCCAGGGAGGGGGATCCCCATCCCCAAAGAGACCCATTGTCACACAACATGCCATGTGTGATGATGTCAACCAGAAGTGATGCCATCGCACCAGGTACGTCATGCCAGGTATGCTCTAGGATTTGTGAATTCTAGAGCATCCCTGGTGCGACATGCCTGGCGCAATGATGTCACTTCTAGGCAGCACCGGCCCGAGGACACATGATGCCCTAGGCAGACTGCTGGCTCACCTCCACAGCACCCCCGCCTCCCCCTTGTGGAGCCGCACTCCCACCTCCCCCCCAACATGCCTCCTCCTTCCTCCCTTCCCTACCCCAGGTCTATTTCAAAGCCTGGAAGGGTGATGGAGCCACGCTCTCAGGGGATCTAAAGGCGCCCCCTGCTAATCAGCTGATCAGCAGGTAGAACGTCGATTGCGGGGTGACATGATAGAGGTTTACAAGATTATGCATGGGTTGGAGTAGGTAGAGAAAGAAGTACTTTTCTCCCTTTCTCACAATACAAGAACTCGTGGGCATTCAATGAAATTGCTGAGCAGTCGGTTTAGAATGGATAAAAGGAGGTACTTCTTCACCCAAAGGGTGGTTAACATGTGGAATTCACTGTCACAGGAGGTGGTGGTGGCTACAAGCATAGCCAGCTTCAAAGGGGGTTAGATAAAAATATGGAGCAGAGGTCCATCAGTGGCTATTAGGCACAGTGTGTGTGTGTGTGTGTGTGTGTATATATATATATATATATATATATATATATATATAAAATTTTTGGCCACTGTGTGACACAGAGTATTGGACTGTGTCACACAACATGACTTCTCTTATGTTCTTATGTTCTTAATTTTCTGTTTATACAAATGGTGAAATCAATAACGTTATGGTCACTGCTCTCAAGCGGTGCGATCACTTTTACATCTCTCACCAAGTCTTGGGCATTACTTAGAACCAAATCCAGGATCGACCCACCCCTGGTAGGTTCAGAGACCATCTGCTCCATAGCACAGTCATTGAGAGCATCTAGAAACTCAATCTCTTTCTCTCGACCAAAACACATATTGACCCAATCAATCTGCGGGTAGTTAAAATCACCTATGACGACACAGGTTTTACGTCTAGCCGCTATCTTTAAGCTTCCATCATATTATAGTCGTCCTCTATCTTTTGGTTTGGTGGGCAATAACAAACTCCCATAGTTAAAATTCCTTTTGGGCCCTCTATTTCAACCCAAAGCATTTCCAGAAGGGAATCTAATTCTCCGACCTCAGTCTTACAGGACCGTATGCCCTCTCTGACATACAGAGCCACCCAACCTCCAACCCTTCCCTCCTTATCCTTCCAATATAACTTATATCCAGGAATCACCATGTCCCACTGATTCTCGTCATTCCACCAAGCTTCTGAAATTCCCACAATGTCTATGTTTTTTCCCAACACTAAACATTCCAACTCACCAATTTTACTTTGAACACTTCTAGCATTTGTGTTCAAACATCTATAATTTCCCAGGCAAGCTAGGCCCGCCACCTTCCTCCTGCCGCCTTGAGACTCTGGCAGGCAGTCCATTCTGTTTGTCACCATCTCAGTGGACAACTCTGATCCATTACCTGGTAGAAAAGTAACAGCTAACCCTTCATCTCTTTATGAGTCCTCCTGAACCAAAGACATTTCATCTCCTGTCGGCTTTCCTCCAAGATTTAGTTTAAAAACTGCTCTGCCACCTTTTTGATTTTAAGCGCTAGCAGCCTGGTTCCATCTGGGGACAAGTGGAGACCGTCTTTTTTGTACAGCTCCCACTTGTTCCAGAAAGCATCCCAGTGCCTAACAAACTTAAACCCTTCCTCCTTACACCATCGTCTCATCCACACATTGAGACTTCTAATTTGTGCCTGTCTCTCCAGCCCTGCACATGGAACAGGTAGCACTTCTGAGAAGGCTACCTTGGAGGTCCTGGCCTTAAGTCTCCCACCTAGCAGCCTAAATTTTTCCTCCAGAACCTCACTACTGCATTTCCCCACATTGTTAGTGCCAATATGCACCACGACCACTGGCTCCTCCCCAGCACTGTCTATCAGCCTATCTACTACACGCGTAATGTCCGCTACCTTCGCACCAGGCAGGCAAGTCACCATGCAGTCAGTACGGGGTTTTGCCACCCAGCTGTCTACTTTCCTAAGGATCGAATCACCAGCTACCAAGACCCCCCCTCTCTCCCTGCCCAGGGATGGTTCCTTGGCGTGAAAGGATTCCCACTCACCAACTGAAGAAGAGGTCCCTTCTGAGGGTGCATTCCCCTTATCCTCAGCCCGGTGCCCTGTTCCCTCTAGACCCTCATGCGCCCTAGCAGCAACGGGGCTGCCACGTCCAGAGCGGGGCTCATCTAACACGTCCCCAAGAGTCTTCTCTGAGTGCCTAACTGACTGTCTCTGCTTCTCCAGGTCAGTCACCTCAGCCTCAAGGGTACAAACTCGTTCCCTGAGGACCAGGAGCTCCTTGCATTGAGCACACACCCAAGACTTCTGCCCTGTGGGCAGATAGTCATACATGTGACACTCAGTGCAAAACACTGGAAAGCCCCCACCCCCCTACTGGCATTCTACCTTCATGATAGCTTTTTAAAAATATACAGTCCCCTTTTAAACCCTGTTTGTTTTCATGGCTCCCCGCCTGGAGAGTCTACTTACCTTATTGGGAACACAAGGAATCTGGGTTCCTGGTCCTTACACAGCCCCCAGGTTAAGAGCCACAGGACAAGAGCCCTTTAGCTCTCTGGCAAGGCACAGCTTAATAATGCAAAGAGGGTGGGGAACACAGCCACTCCTAATCAATCAGCAACAATCACCTTCAATCACCTTCACCTTCAGCCCTTCACACAAACTCAGAAGTTTTCAGCAACTCCCCCAGCTGCTGAGCCACAAACCTTATGCTTGTAGCACTTCTCTGCTCTATCCCAGAGCTCTCTGCAATGTGCTCAGTCTCTGGAAAGGCGCACCAGAGTCGAAAATGACTGGTGCTTGCACAGGGGACTACCTTTACCCTTTACAAATGAGAGGGAAATGATGTCAGTCAATAATAATGGCTGTCAACTCTGTATCTGCATCTCCTCAAAGCCAAAACTATAATGAATAAGCACAGCAGTGAGCAATGCTGCTTTAAAAGATAAGAACGTAAGAGAGCCCTGGCGGATCAGACCAAAGTTCCTCTGGAGGTCCCACAACAGGGCACAGAGGCCGAGGCCTTCCTAAGAACATCAGAAAAAACTGGATTACCACAAGCCTAGTTAATCCTGTGTAAATCATGAGGTGTAAAATTGTCCTTTCACAAAGCACGGCTGTGAACACCACTGATGGATGCTCTGTTATGCAGGAAAGTCATGCCCTCTGCTAATTTCAAAGTGTGAAAAACAGAACAAGAAGAAGATGACATTGGATTTATATCCCGCCCTCCACCCTGAATCTCAGAGTCTCAGAGCGGCTCACAATCTCCTTTAGATTCCTCCCCCACAACAGACACCCTGTGAGGTGGGTGGGGCTGAAAGGGCTCACACAGCAGCTGCCCTTTCAAGGACAACCTCTGCCAGAGTTATGGCTGACCCAAGGCCATTCCAGCAGCTGCAAGTGGAGGAGCGGGGAATCAAACCCAGTTCTCCCAGATAAGAGTCCACGCCCTTAAACACTACACCAAACTGGCTCTCTTAATGTATAAAGTACCACTTACAGTTAACAGACAGCTAGCCATGCAGGCAAACTGGGAAAAAAAACAAAATAAACTGGACAGCCTGTCCATCACTCCACTTCCCAATTAGCTTTCACTCTGAAGAGATATATCACAAAAGGAGTTACAGCAATCAGAGAAATCTCTGATTCCTAAGGAAGATAAAGATAGCACAAACGTAAAAAATTATAGACCAATCTCATTGTTGAATAATGACTATAAGATCTATACAAGAATTTTAGCAGAGCGACTGAAACAATACCTGACCAACTTTATAAACAAAGACCAAGCGGGATTTCTTCCTAAAAGACAAATAAGGGACAATGTAAGAGCTGTTATTAATGTTGTGGAATACTATGAAAAGCATCCGGAAAAAGAAGTGGCCTTATTTTTTGTTGACGCAGAGAAAGCCTTCGACAACTTAAATTGGGACTTTATGTTTGCGGTAATGGAAAAAATTAATTTAGGGGAACAATTTATAAAAATGACAAGAGCAATATATACAGATCAGCATGCAAAATTGTGTATAAATGCAGACCTTACCAAAGAATTGAAAGTGAGTAAAGGAACAAGGCAAGGATGCCCGCTATCACCATTGTTGTTTATAATGACTCTTGAAATTTTGTTACAACAAATTCAAAAAGATGAAAAAATAGAAGGTCTAAAAATTAGAAGATTCTCTTATAAATATAAAGCTTTTGCAGATGATATAGTGTTCATAATGGAGAATCCGGTTCAAGTGTCACCACTGCTGTTAGCTAAGATAAAAGAATACGGAGAACTAGCAGGATTATACATAAATAAGGAGAAATCGAAATTCCTCTGTAAAAACATGCAACCAAATAAAACAAACGAACTACAAAAGGTGACAGGTTGTGAAGTCACAACCAAAGTTAGGTACCTTGGAATAGAGATAACAATGAAGAACATTGATTTATACAAAAACAATTATGAAAAACTGTGGTGTAAGATGGACAAAGATTTGATGAAATGGAATAAACTCAACTTGTCCTTACTGGGCAGGATAGCTGCAATCAAAATGAATATTTTGCCAAGGATAATGTATTTGTTTCAAACCATCCCGATTGTAAAAGAAGCAAAACAATTCAACAAATGGCAAAGGAAAATCTCTGATTTCATTTGGGCCGGAAAGAAACCAAGGATAAAGATGAAGATCTTAACGGATGCCAAAGAGAGAGGAGGTTTTCAACTTCCCGATCTAAGACTATACCACGATGCAGTTTGTTTGACATGGATAAAAGATTGGATAATGTTGTTAGATAAAAAACCTTTGTGGTTAGAAGCTCACGGAAATAGATTCGGCTGGCATGCATACATGTACTATGGGAAGAATAAAATGGATGGTTTTTTCTCTCACCACTATGTCAGAAATACATTACTAAATACTTGGATAAAATACAAGAAATACGGGGACGAGAGAAAACCATTATGGATAGTGCCAGCAGAAGTAATAAAAATAACAGCTGATTCTGAAGAAAAAAGAGAAATGTCATATAACCAACTGCTTAAGATTCAAGGAGACAAAATTGAATTAAAAACCTCAGAAGAGCTAAATAACAATTATGATTGGTTTCAAATGCAACAAATTAAAAGTTTGATGGAAAATGACATAAAATCAGAGGGGATTAGACGAGAACAAACAGAACTGGAAAGAGTCCTGTTAGGTGACAATGAAAAATTGATATCAAAAGTATATAAGTTATTATTGAAATGGTCTACAGAAGAAGAAGTAGTAAAGTCTCAAATGGTCAAATGGGCAATTAATGTGAATAGAGAAATACAAATGGAAACATGGGAGCACCTCTGGAAGAACTCAATGAAGATATCAACTTGTCAAAGCATTAAGGAGAACTGTTTTAAAATGATGTATAGGTGGTATATGACTCCGAAAAAATTGGCTAAGATAAGTAAGAAAATGTCGGATAGATGTTGGAAATGTAAAAAACATGAAGGTTCTTTCTTCCATATGTGGTGGACATGTGAAAGAGCGAAAGAATTCTGGAAGATGATACAACAAGAAATCACCAAAATTTTGGGCTATGATTTTAAGAAAATTGCAGAGACGTTTTTACTTGGATTACAATTAGAAAAATACCCAAAAGAAGACAGGACTTTAATTTGGTACCTGTTATCAGCTGCTAGGACTTTGTACGCGCAGCTTTGGAAGCAAGAAAAAATACCAGAGAAATGGGAATGGACCATGAAAGTTTTATCGTGGTGTGAAATGGACAAATTAACCAGAACACTAAGAGACTATGATTTAGAGATATTCAAAAGGGAGTGGAGAAAATTTAAAGGATATATGGAGAAAACTTGGAAAGTAAAGAAATATTGGACATTTTTTTAGTTGTAAGAATATATATACGGAACTTTGAGCAATCAGAAGTGCCTTTAGTATGGATTTGAACTTATAACCTCGGGGAAGTCAACATTGGAGGGAGGGGGGATGGAAATGTCATATGGGTTATTGTGAAAAAAAAGAAAAAATTAAGAAATAGATAAGCTTTGTAACCATATGCTACCAATAAATTGTTTAAAACAAAAACAAAAGGAGTTACAGCAGGAAGTGATCAAAACTGCCTCTTAGTAGACCCCCCACAGATACTCCTGTTTCTATGCATGTATGATTCTTACTTGACACCATTGATTTCAGTGGGTCTTAATCATAACCAGCATTAGTCACTGAGGAGTATGATGCTTTTGCTTTGCTTTTTAGAAGAGGAGGCCTCTAGGATATGGTCACGAGGGGATGCCTTGTCCCCAGCTCCTTCAAGTGGCCTCTCTAGGAATCATCAAAACTTCCTGGTTTTACCATAGGGTTTCTGGCAATTCCTAGAGAGCCATGACATCACTTCCCAGGGACACCTGGAAGTACATCACACCATTGTCAATGCCTGCCCCATTCCAGGTCTGCACTGGTTGCCAGACTGGGCCAAGCAACTCTGCTTTAGAGACTCAAAAATCTACCTGATGTTCATATGTTTTGGTGCCTCCATTTGAAAACAACATGGGAATGATCGAAATGCCTTTCTTCTTCCAGTAGTTTTGCTTGTTAAATTCCTCAATTGCTTTTCTTCTGTTGTAGTAGTCAGACCTCTTAAAGCATTGATTCCAACATTCAATCATATTCTTCGGATCAACCTTTTTTTTGTAGGGTGTGTCAGTAACCGTTTTGTACATGTTCATCTCCCGGACCTTCAAAAGGAGACACGCGAGATGTTGTCATTTTATCTGCTCGTGCTTTAAGCACTGCCTGTTTTATCTGTTGATATTATTTTCTGTAGCCATGCCTTTTACATATGTATTCTTGTACCATGCATCTGACTCGCCAACTAATTCACCTCTGTATTCATGGGCCGGGGAATAAGAATTCGTTAAACATGTAGTTTCACCATTGACCAAATAAGAATTGCTCCAACATGACTTACTTTCTCGTGAGGCAAGCCAAGCTCATCTGCCACAGCTGCAATCCACATTTCTGTGGCAAGGCCCGATTGCGGGAAACCGAATCCTCGTAATGCAGTATTCGATGGCATATGAGTCTTGCAGGTACGTCCGCGACATCGGTAGTTGGGGATGTCGTAGGCATTAAAACTTTTCAGCACCACAAAGTCTATCACCTAATGCACAAGGACAGATGATCAATTTATGATCGTGAGTTCTGTGACGCACAGATTCTGCAAAGGAGTGTAAGGAAAGGTCTTGGTGGGTGAAAATGTTGCAGGTCTGGCTTAACTGGTCAGTTGGGAAGACGATAAACCTGACTCTATCATGCTAAGTAGAGTTATGTCCTTCTCAGTCCTTTGAAGTCAGTGGGCTTAGAACACTGTAACTCTGCTTAGGATGGCACTGTAAGCACACTGGTGTTGTGCCATGGCCCAAGAAATCCCAGGTTGTACATTGTCTCAACTATGAGCTCAATAGGTGGCAGTAGGTGATGAACCGTTCTCTTGCAACCTAAGAACTCCATCTCCAGATAATAGTGACATACCGGACAGAATTGCGGTAAGGATCAAATCTCTAAAATGTTCTCTAAATGCTTGGCAAAAATATAAGCATTAAGGATCCCAGTTCAACAACCATCTAGAGGAATCTAGATAACATTACATTGAATTAAAACATATGCTGCTTAGACCTGAGAAGATGGTTGAGAATTGTTCAGTGTGTTCTGGAAGGAGGTTATCTAAGCCACAGGCATGTTCCTGCTTTAACAGGTAAATGTCAAGAAATTCCTTCTCCCTTGCCCATCAAGAGGGAGGCAAGATTGAAGACCACCAGAGAGAGAGCCTTTTCAATCGCGGCCCCCTATTGGTGGAACCAACTCCCAAAAGAAGTAAGAGCCTTGCTGGACCTTGCCCAGTTCCGCAAGGCCTATAAGACAACTCTGTTTCGACTCGCCTTCAACTGAACTTATAGTAGTATGTGAGGATACCCAAGAGGGCTGAAGACACTGGAAATTAATGACACTAGCACCAACATTGTTTTAATCTGTTTTAATTGTTTATTGTTCAATTGTTTAATGTTTTAACTGTTAAAGCTTAGAACTGCTGTGAGACGCCCTGAGCCTGCTTCGGCGGGGAGGGCGGGATACAAATCCAATAAAACAAACAAACAAATAAATAAATAAAATCAGCAGGGGTGGAATTCTAGCAGGAGCTCCTTTGCATATTAAACCACACTAGGGTTGCCAAGTCCAATTCAAGCAATATCTGGGGACTTTGGGGGTGGAGCCAGGAGACTTTGGGGGTGGAGCCAGGAGACATTAGGGGTGGAGCCAAGATCAAGGCTGTGACAAGCATAATTGAACTCCAAAGGGAGTTCTGGCCATCACATTTAAAGGGACGGCACACCTTTTCCATTCCTTCCTTCCATAGGAAATAATGAAGGATTGGGCACTTTCTTTTGGGGCTCATAGAACTGGACCCCCTGGTCCAATCCTTTTGAAACTTGGGGGGTATTTTGGGGAGAGGCACTAGATGCTATACTGAAAATGTGGTGCCTCTATCCCAAAACCCAGCCCCCCCCAGAGCCCCAGATACCTGCGGATCAATTCTCCATGATTTTCTATGGGAATAAATCTCCATAGGGAATAATAGAGTTCCCAGCAGACATCTCCCTCCCCTCCCCCTGCTTTCTGACGACCCTGAAGCGGGGGGAGGCCCTCCAAATGAGGGGATCTCCTGCCCCCACCTGGGGATTGGCAAACCTAGGCCACACTCCCTTATGTAGCCAGAACTCCAAGAGCTTACAAAAAAAGAGCCTTTGTAAGCCCTTGGAGGATTAGCTACATCAGGGGTGGGTGGCCTAATATGCAAAGGAGCTCCTGCTAGAATTCCACCCCTGCCCATCAGGAATGAATATAATTTCATCCCATTTTTCAGTTGCTTTGTGAGAAGCCTACTGTAAAGGATTGCTTCTTTCTGAGACCTCTTATATGTAACACCTGTAAAGGCACCTCTTTCTAGAGTGTTCTGAGGCAATGTGTGTTACGCTGCCTCCCTGCCTTCCTTACTTTCAGTGCCACCAAAGGCTCTTGCCTTGGAATTCTTAGCTGGAACCCCAAAACAGGATGGCTTAGTTATATTCAGTAGAATGATGGAATGGTGATTGTGTGAAGGTGGCTCTGAGGTAAAAGGGAAGCCTTCACTCTAAATAAAACAGCTGTTCTCTTAAACATAGAGTTAATTTAGAAGTATAATATAAATAATAGAGGTATAAGAGTATAATGGTTTCACTGAGTTCATAAATGTAATGGTTTCAGATAGGTACATAAGCATAATGTTTTCAGAGAGGTACACTTCTCCTCCTTTCTCTGAAGTTCCTTAAATGGACTTAGCCACAAAGGTTTATTTCCTGACTTGCCACATAGGCCAATAACATACACAACTAGGGTTCCAGGTCCCTCAAAGACACCAGTGGGGAGATGGGGGGGACATTCTGGGAGCTGGAAACATCCCACATCGCTGGAAGTGACGTCATGACATCACATGTAGGCACGTCAGTGATGACACTCTGGGATGTATGGTAAAAATCAGCTTCAAACCATAGAGTTTTGCTCCCAAACGAGAGCATTGCCCCCTCAACATCTCCAACGTGCCTATGTCACTTTTGGGTGATGCAGGCACGTTGTATGATGTCACTTCTGGTTGTAGCTGTTGGGGGGTGCTTCCTCTCCCTGGCCAGCTGGCCAGCTTTGGGCAAAAACCCATAGGGGATCTCCCACCTCCAATTGGGAAATGGCAACCCTCTCCACAACAGATTTCTCTCACACTCCACAGCACCTTATTATTCACCCACTCTGCTCTCTTCCTCCCTCTCTCACACACTCTCTGAACAAACTGTCCCTTCAAACCCCTTCGGCACAGCTACCATCCAATCTTAACATATTTCAGTTACCTATCTAGCTCCTTCCTCCTTCCTTCCTTTCTTCCTTCCTTCTTTCCTTTTCTTTCTCAGGCCTGCATTTTAGATTAGCACCAACCATTTTAGATTAGCACCAAACCAATTTTGAATTGTTTTAAACTGTAGAATTTGTGATTTTATAATATAATTGTTTTAATTGTTACCATGATTTTATACAGTGAGCCGCCCTGAGCCTGCCTCCGCGGGAAGGGCAGGATATAAATCAAATCAAACAAAAATAAAAACAAACAAACAGCAGCAGCATACTCCCACATTAACTCACAGAAATAAAATTCACACAAAATAGTTTCATAGCGAAGCACCACACTTACCATTTCAGACATATCCTTTGTACACCCACCATTTATATAGTACACAAGGTCAGCAGCTTGGATTGTACCATCATTCATGAATCCCACCTAATAAAAGCAACAACATTGCAGTAGTGAGAAGAAGCATTAAGTGTTACCATTCCAATTCACTGAAATTTGGGGGGATTTTTCCTGCGGGTTACAAAGCAATGAATATTTGCTACATTTTAAGATAGGCTTCAATATATCTTGATTTTCTTTATTTGTTTTTATAATAGGTTTTATAAATTGAAAAGAAAACAGTGCTATGTTTTGACAAAAATACAATGCTGTGGTTTTCTCTGAGAACATGGCATCCGGTTTTCACATAAAATATAAGACCCAGGCAATATTTTACTTATCTCGTTTATTGCTTAATCTCTCACACACAGACCACCCCCACAAAAAAAAAAAAAGCCTGAAAAGGGATTTTTCAAAGGAAACACAAAAGTTAAACTTTTGTTGCATTTGATTTTGGTAAAGACACCAACTTTCAAGTACGTGCTAAAGAATGATGTTACAATATTTTAGATAATATTAGATATTATTTTCAAATATTTTAGATATTTAGAATATTTTAGACAATGTTTTAGAGAGCCAGTTTGGTGTAGTGAGAGCCAGTTTGGTATAGTGGTTAAGTGTGCGGACTTTTATGCGGGAGAACCGGGTTTGATTCCCCACTCCTCCACTTACAGCTGCTGGAATGGCCTTGGGTCAGCCATAGCTCTTGCAGAGCTGTCCTTGAAAGGGCAGCTGCTGTGAGAGCCCTCTCAGCCCCAACCACCTCACAAGATGTCTGTTTTGGGGAGGGGAAGGGAAAAGAGATTGTAAGCCACTCTGAGACTCCTTTAGGTAGTGAAGGACAAGGTATAAATCCAATTTATCCTCCCCCCCCCCCCAAAGATAAAGGTGCTACTACCCTGTGGTCTAGTCATGGCTGGCCCTGCCACTAGGCAGATTAGGCATTTGCCTAGCGTGCCGGTCAGGGTGCAGAATTGCGTGCTCCCCCCGGTGCTCCCCCCAGTTGCACAGAGGCTGGTAGCTTTGCTTCGCTTCTGATCAAAAGGGAGGCAGAGCGAAGCCAGCTGGCTAGATGGCTTGCATGCCTTCGCCTTCCTTCCTAGGTGCCCTCCCCATCCTACCCCACTGTGAGGGCGGCAGGGTGTGGCACCACTACGAAGGAGGGCAGTGGGGGACGGTGGGCAGCAGGTTTGACTGGGGCACTGTGCGCCCTAGGGCTGCCCCTGGGTCTAGTGAAGGTTTACATGTAGAAGGCAATGTACTCTCTAAGCTGTAGGGTCTTGTGAGCAAAAATTCTACTTTGTGAGCTACTGGCATTAAAGTTGTAAGCTACTGCATAATTTAATGTGCTCTGGGGTTATTCTTCCTGAGCTAAGACAAAAATATGTGAGCTGGAAGCTAAAAACCTGTGAGCTAGGTCATGCTAACTCAGCTTAGAGAGAACACTGGTAGAAGGTTCTAGATTCGACCACTACCGCCTCCATTCAAAGGGATCTTTGGGAAAGGTTTCTGGCCTACAACACTGGACAATTGTTGATAGTTACGAGTATACTCAATCAGGCCAAATACTCGGTTTCTAAAATATGTTTAATTCTTCCATTCGTCCTGTGCAGCCCAGCATACAGAATACCCCTCTTTTCCTTGTCGACTGGATTACCTATGTCCTGTGCAGCTTAAGACAAAGCAAACTTTTGGGAGAAGAACACTGAGACAAAGAAATTTCAAGGACTTAGACCAGAGAATGTACAAATTACAGCTCACAACAGTCCTGTTTGGATAATACTGTGCGTGACCGACAGACCTGACTGACTGATCGATTGATTCAATTTTCATTCCACCCTTCCCGCAAACCTCAGAGTCCATATTACTTACTTTATATTGCCCCAAAAGAGGGTGTCGACCTCCAGTTATGAACATGTCATCATCTCGTTCCAGAATAAAACGTACTGGACAGCCAGTCCTAATTAAAAAAGCAGGAAGGGACTCATGCTGACTTCAGAGCAAAGATCAAATCCAGGTTGCCTACTCAAAACCTGAAAAGTACTGAAACCCTTCTATTTAACACCATTTGTAAAACTACGCACAAAATTAAAATGCTGCATTTATTTCAAATGAAGATTACTCCCCGCCCCCCAGTGTGCCATCAAGAAAAAGAGGGGGTCAGCTTACAGTTACATAACAGTTACAAACATGTAAAATAGTACGGAAAAAGTGTAATTTTTTTCCAAAGGGGGCGTCACCTTACATTCATGGAAGGCTGCCTTTCAGGCAAATACGGTACAGAAAATGAAATGGAGAACTTAGTTGATGATGTTTGTATAGCTGTTGTGACAAGTGGGGGGTAAGGTGGAGGTTTTGAGGGGGTTTTGCCTGTTATCTTTAGTTGTCCCACCCTTCTGCCACACTTCCATTCTGAGGAGAATGGAGCTTTCCCTGTTTCTAAAAATCGCCTTGTTTGTCACTGCTACCATTAACCCTTAAGAACACAAGAGAAGCCATGTTGGATCAGGCCAAAGGCCCATCCACTCCAACACTCTGTGTCATACAGTGGCCAAAAACCAGTTGCCATCAGGAGGTCCACCAGTGGGGCCAGAACTCCAGAAGCCCTTGCACTGTTGCCCTCCAAACACCAAGAATACAGAGCAAAAAACGAGAAGAAGAATCATGTTTATTACTTATATCCTAGTGGTTTGGTTTATAGAAGGCATAGAATAGCCAATGTAGCCAAGGGAAGAACAAAAAGAGTTTATTCAGAAACTGAATATTTAAAAGGATGATGTGATTTTTAAGCTGGAGTTTATGTAGGTACACCTTAGTATTTTATTTAGTGTTGTTACTATAACTATAGTATATATCTTTGTGCGGTGGTGGCAGCTGCTCCCAGAGCACCATTTAAGAAATCCTGCACAGGTGATCAGATCTTCAATGGTCAATCAAAAGTCCTGCCAGCCCTGCCCACTTCTTAAAACACCTGGCAGGTGTCAGGAAAGGTTTTGGCAGGTGCCCTGGCACTCATGGGCACTGCAAGTTTTATTATGGACAAACTGGGCATAGGGTAAATTTGTAAGGACCCGGTATCTTCTCATAACATTCTGGAATTGCCATAATCCTCTGAACATGGTGAAAAGAAAGTATTAGAATGTATTTATTAATGTACAGATTTATTTAGTCCTGGATTCATTGCTGCATGAAATGGCGGCAGCTAAAGGAGGGCTAATTTTTAGTAGCAGAAACTTCTTTGCATATTAGGCCACACCCCTCTGATGTAGCCAATCGTCCTGGAACTTACAGGGCTCTTAGTACAGGGCCTACTGTAAGCTTCAAGAGGATTGGCTATATCGGGGGGGTGTTGCCTAATATGCCAAGGAGCTCCTGCTACAAAGCCCTTTAACCACACGGGATGAACACAGTAAGAGGTTGGTGATTAGGAGATAACTGTGTTCCAAAATTTTACTCACAAGGTATTTTAAAATTGGGGGGGGGGGTTATCACAATAAACTATTTTCCATTATTTTTTGCTTGTTCAACTGAAATTGCTTTATGAAATTTCTCACACATTTACACAAAATGAGAAAAATATCCTTAAGGGACTAAGACCCAAACTTCACATAAGAGTAATGTGTCAATTACAAAACAAAATTTACAAAGAGAACACTAAAGAGACCACTTAAGCCAGAACGCCTATAACAAAGTTCTTGCTTGCTATGTAGACCTCTTGTTTCATGTTAATGTTGCCATGCAGTATTCACACCTGAAACAAAGTTCCAATGTTCTCCAAAATAGTCAACAGTGTTGGAGAACCGCTAATGCTGCTAGAGCATGTGCCTCGCCTGGTGAGTGGGTGCTGTAACAATTTGGGAGAGTCCCAGTGTTTTGACACGAAGCAACCAGAACAGTCCCAGTGTCGCCATGGATGAATCTAGGTCCGTTGCCTGAATGGAGGTTGGGTCATTGACATGGACATTGAAATCACCCAGGATCAAGAGCCTTGGGTGTTCCAATGCTCAGCCTGCCATGGCTTCCATCAGGGATGGTAAGGCGCTGGATGGTGCATTAGATGGACGGTACACCAGCCAAACCGCCAATCTCTCCCTAACATTCCACGCCAGACCAACACATTCAATGCCGGCAATTTTTGGCGACGGGAGCACCCAAAAGGAGTAAGCCTCCCATATTAATAGAGCTACCCCTCTCCCTCGCCCGCTAGTCCATGATTGGTGAAAGACTGAGAATCCTTGGGGGGGAGTGACCTGGGAGAGAGTCACTGACTCCCCGTTGTGCACCCAGGTCTCAGTTACTCAAGCCAGGTCCATATCCTGCTCAAGCAGGAAGTCATGAAGGACTGAGGTTTTATTATTTATGGACCTGGCATTGCATAACACCAATGATGGAGGTGAGTAGTTCAACCTGGCCCCACTACCCATTACCATTGGGATGGGACACAACCTAGAAGGAGGCCGAGCTCCTCCATAGCTTCTTTAAAAAGCCAGGGACTGATAGTTTTGCAGACAAAAAGGTAGCTGGGGAGGAGGTGGGGGGCGGGGCAAGGAGGTGGGGAGGGGGTTGACGCTGGAGGTTCAGGAACTGAGCTCCTGCTCAATCGTAGGCCTGTGCATATGAGAATTAGTGGGAATTCTGCATTTCTTTTCATCAGAAAGTAATGAAAAAAAGAAAGAAAAGCAATGAACAACATTAAAAAAGAACCGTTCTATACACTTTCTATATATTTGGTTTTAACGGGTTTATTCACATATACTGATATTATTTTGGAAAAATAAAAAAATTAAAATATTAAAAATAAAAACATTAAAATAAGTAATTAATTGTTTACTAACTTTGTTGAGCCCAGAACAGTCGTTTAGTGTTTAGGAGTGGACCTACTGACATTTTAACCTCGGTGGAAATGGTCACATTAAATGCCAAAACTGGGGAAGGAGGAAAAATGGAGACAGCCCTACCCCCCACTCCCAGATCCTAGACAGAGTTATCAGAATTCCAAACACATGGACTTCAACATGGGGTCACAAAGGTACACCTCTGCTTAGAACTGCACTGATGTCTCAAGTCCAAAGAAGACATCAGTCCCCTTTTTCTTTATTTCTATAAAATCACAATCACAACTCTTACTTGTGTGCTGCTACCGCTGCGGCAGAAGCAAAAAAGGAAGGTTTCGTTATTTTCCCTCCAAAAGCTCCACCGACTCGTGTCGTGCGGCACCTGATCCTATTGGCCTGGACACCCAACGTTGAGGCTACCAGTTGCTGCAACAAAAGAGAAAACAAACTTTTTACATAGGCCAGTCCCATCGTTTTTGCTACATGTTCATGTTGGAAAAGGCAATCCCTGGTGTACAAAGGAGAACAGAAGAAGTCCCTGCAGGTGGCAGCAAGAATACAATTAGATAGGATAGTGAGGTCTCTCCTGTTAAGTGTCTGTCATTCCTTGTCTGTCTCCAGATTACTACCCTCAAGGCAATTTCTCCTTTCTTCTTGGAAGCGCCACACCCAGACTTACCCTCTCTCTCAACTGAGATGTAGTTAGGAACCTATCTCTGTCTCTCTTCTTCCCTATCAAGTATGATAATTCCTAAATAAACCCAGGGGGTGGAATTCTAGCAGGAGCTCCTTTGCATATTAAGCCACACCCCCTGATGTAGCCAATCCTCCAAGAGCTTACAATTTTGGAACAGACACCCTGTGAAGTAGGTGGGGCTGAGAAGGTTCTCACAGCAGCTGCCCTTTCAAGGACAACTCTCCGAGAGCTATGGCTGACCCAAGGCCATTCCAGCAGCTGCAAGTGGAGGAGTGGGGAATCAAACCCACTTCTCCCAGACAGAAGTCCACACACTTAACCACTACACCAAACTGACTCTCCTTATCACAAATGGCCAGTACTTTCCCTGTCACAAATGACCAGCTAATCTGGCATCATGTGTGTGGGAGGATGAGGGCATTGTATCTACAGGAGAGACCTGCAGACACACGTGTCTCCATGGAAGGCCATGTGGGAGAGAGTGAGAGGACAAAGTGAAAGACAGAGGAGGGGTCAGAGTGCAGCTCCCAGGTAAAGACAAAGCAAGGCATCCTATTCAAAGAGAAGACATCAAGACACGCTAAGAGTGATATAGCACCCCCAGTATCCAGGCGTACTGAGTTACTCACACCAACATTATTAACCAAGGGAAGTCCTGCTTAGATTCCCAGATCTGACGAGATAGGGCTAGTCAGGGGTGGAATTCTAGCAGAAGCTCCTTTGCATATTAGGCCACAAACCCCTGATGTAGCCAATCCTCCAAGAGCTTACAGGGCTCTTTTTTGTAAGCTCTTGGAGGATTGGCTACATCAGGGGTGTGTGGCCTCATATGCAAAGGAGCTCCTGCTAGAATTCCGCCCCTGGGGCTAGCCTGGGTCATCCAAATCAGGTCATACCATTGTAGCTGTTGGCAAAGTTTCAGCATGACGACAGTCCCAAGACTGGCATTACCTGGACGTTTGCAGCATCCTGTGTGGAAACATAGACGATCATTTCATTGTCCTCTTTTCTCGGAATGACAACGGTGCTATTTGTTTCCATGTAAAAATGTTTTTGCCATCCAGTATGGTTTTCACCTGTTAAGAGCAAATGAAGAGGGAAGCACGTGAGCTAATCTTAACCATTTCCCCAGTGTATATCCAGTTTCCTCATTGTATATCGGCACCAGATTTTTCAAAAATGTCTTCAAATTACAACAGAACCTAATAGAATCAGTTATGCCAGCTTGGGCTCATTCAGTTGCTCATCTTCCCATGTGACATTTGTCATCATGCCCCCATAATTTTCTTGCTGCCCAAGTGTATCCTTAACCAGTTTCTTTTCCTGAGTGTGTGACTGGAGGGAGGGGGTTGTCTTCAGTTACTGCTTTTCTCCTGTTGGAGAGCACACATTAAAGTTTCATTTCTAAAAAATAATTGTGCACCTATAAACCTGTAAAAAAAAATCAACACAGGGAAAAAAGGAGAGTGACTGAAGCCTCCACAACTTTGTGCAAAGGATCCATCTGGGAGTGTTAGGGCTAGAGATGTGAAGGCCTGGGGAAAAAACCAGAAAAATTAAGGGGGGGGGGGAAACGGGTTTTTTCGGTTTTTTTCCTGAAGCCTTTTTTTTTTCTGAAAAATTGAAAAAATTGAAAAAAAGAAAAGAAATTGATTATGGAATGTTTTATTTTAACATGATTAATAAAATATTTTATTATTTATTTGAATACAAGGTATTCAAATATTTCCCAAATCATTTCAAAAAAATATGTATGGTATCAGATTATTCTAATTTCTGTGCACTGAGGACAAGCAAGTCCTAGGTTATGCCCATTCATTGAAACTTAGTCCTACATTCCCTTCTGTACACTTCCCCCCTCTTCAATTCTTATGAGAATGAGTTTTTTATTTTTATTTAATACTGTGGAGAGGAACTATGAATAATTGTTACTTCTGGATTTTTAAAAATTGTTTCGTGGAGGTTTTTTTGTCCGTTCCACATAAACTAGTAAAGAATTCAGGAGAGTGTTGCTCCATTTGTTAGAATTGCAAATAAATATTATTTAAAAAATAAATTGTAATAATTATTTGGATACACTATATTTTTAATATGCTAGTTGTGATAATTTCATGCCAAATAAAATTGTCCATAGTCATATTTTACGTTCGTAAAGTAACAGAATGACTTTCAATCTGGAAAAGAAAAAATAAGTGCTAATGTAGCATTTTTTTTCAATTTTTCCGAAAATTTCTGTTTCTCCCCAAAAAAAACCCAGGAAAAAAATGGGGTTTTTTTCTGAGCTTCAAAATTTCCGGAAATTTTACATCTCTAGTTAGGGCACCAGATCTGCGGAGAAGGGCAATAAATGGAGAATGGGAAACTTTAAAATGAAGAGGTAATAATGAGTGAAAGAAGTGCCTCGATGACACTTTGCAAGCCCACATGTGGGCAGTTCATGACACGATTTTGTTGTACGAGGGAAAAAATGCCACACATCTGGTTTGGAAAAGACATGGGGGGAGAAACACAGAAAAAAAATGGAAATGCAGCCCATTGATAATGATCTGAAGGACTATCTCCTCCATATGATTTGAAGGACCGTTTCCTTCCATATTTCCCTGTGCACCAACTACAGTAATCAAGCAGCCATCTCCTGGCTATCCTGCCACTTAGTGCTGGTCATCTGGCATCAACCAGAGCCTGGGCCTTCTCCATCATGGCTCCAGCACGGCCGGTGTCATGGATAATACAAAGAGCATTGAAGAACAATTGTTGACAAAGGCCAGTGACACGTTCAAAAGTTTTTTTCTAGAACAGCTTTGGAAGTACTTCTACAGGCCACAACTAAAGAACAATCTGTTCTAGCAAATATCTTGAATCAAACTGGTGTATAGAAATGTTTTACTAACAACAAAAGTGACCTCAGGTCACTATGAGCATAAAATAACTAGGAGAGAAGTCTGGTAGGTATTAACAGATACAAGACATATGTTAACTGGGAAACCAAGAAATTAGGCAGGCCAGGTCACAGCAGGGGATCCCCCGGCTTTGCAGGCTCTTTCCTGCCCCCAGTTAGCTGACCAGTGGGGGAAACCCCATCCCAACAGCCACCATGTGCCTTTCCACCTCAGAAGGCTAGAAGAAGCTTGGAAACTGCTTGCTTTCTGGAAGGTGGGTGTGCCTTTAAATCTGTAGGAGCCAGGCTGAATGGGGCGGGATGAGCTGGCGGAACAACATAGCTGCTCCCAGTGAGCTGTGAAGCTGTAAGAAAGGGAAACTATCCCAGTCCGTCTGTTTGTTTTATATTCCTTTCAAAAGTCATCTGCACAATAAGATAGAGAGTAAATAGTAAACTAGAACCTTTGGTTTCCCTGTGTTAGTCTGAAAACTTGGTTGAATATACAGCAGATGATGACATTCAACAACTCTGTGAGTAAACTGCCTCAGTAAGATCACAAAAGTGCGTGATTGCAAACTGTTTGTTTTGGCTGCTTTGTGTGAGGGTGGGGTGGGAGAGGGAGAGAAAGAAAGAGAGAGAGGACATGCAGCTGCTGCGAGATGAGGAAATGAAGAATGTATTCAGGAGAATTGCTCTGCTGTATTTGTATTTATTTTAGGGAATGTGAAAGTCTCCTGGTTCCACCCCCAAAGTCCCCAGATATTCTCTGAGTTAGGCTTGGCAACCCTACAAAAAACTGAAGTGTCAAGAGAACAAGTTACACTCAGTCAAGGATGGGGGACCTTGCTCAGTTCCGCAGGGCCTGTAAGACAGCCCTCTTCCGGTTAGCCTATGCCTGATGAGATAATGTAGCTACCAGATTTTTGTGTTTATACTGTATAGTTTAATGTTTAATTTTAAGGTTTTTAGGTTTTAATTGTCTGATTTTAGAGGTAATAACTTGCTCTGATTTTACTGTTTTATTGTTTTATTGTTGTTGTAAGCCGCCCTGAGCCACTTGTGGGAAGGGCGGGATAGAAGTCACCAAATAAATAAAATAAAAATAAATAAAAGCATACAGTTGATCAGTTAATGGTTAATAAATAATTATACACTTGTGGAAACTTTAGTCATCAAAACGGATACATCTTTCTGTTCCAGTTAAAATTGGTAATAATGACCAAATGTTTATCTAAAGAGACAGGAGCATAAATTTAGTTCTTACTGTTTCCATGACAAAAGTCATAAACAGTGAGAAGATAATTTTAGTGTATGTTATCTAGGACCCAAACTCCATGACCAAAAAAGGCAAGGTACTAAGTACCAGAGGTCTGATATTGTTTGTATAGAAGGCATTAAAGATGCATGTTTAGTGATCACAAAACAAATTGCAAATATATGAAAATTGACTGTAGTTACAAAATTATGAAAATATCAACATGCATCAAAATAACCATGATTAAGATCATAGCAATAAATTGACTTTTACAACATTAGCAATTACATATATTAACCATTGCAATAACACGCACAAAATCCTTGCAATTAAAAAAAAATTCTTGTGAAATTGAACACGTAATCTGGCAGGGGAGACACCTTGATCATGAAGGTTTTCGTAGGGTGAGGCTCATCCATTGCACTCCGAGGGTGCTGACCCCTGCAATTTCTTGTTGTGAGTCCTTGTTCTGTTTATTTCTTACAACACAATTTCATAACTTTTTTTTCCGTTGCAAGCATTTTTGTGCATGTTATTGCAATGGTTAATGTATGTAATTGCTAATGTCAAAGACAATTTATTGTTGTGATCTTAATCATTGCTATTGTGATGCATGTGGATGTTTTCATAATTTTGTAATTACAATCAATATTCATACCTTTGCAATTTGATATTTGTAACGTGGTCACTATATGTGCTCCTTTAATATCTTCTATGCCAGGGGTGGCCAAACAGTGGCTCTCAAAGCCCCCACCACCTCATTGGCCAGCTTAGAGAAGGCGTTTAAAGTTAAATAATGCATTTAAAGTAAAAGCTGTTTTCTTTCTACCTCTTCCTCCCTATCTATTTCCTTCCTTCCTTCTCTCAAACATCTGATGCTTATCATCAGTTTGGTGTAGTAGTTAAGTGCGTGGAGTCAGTGGTTAAATGTAGAGAACCAGTTTGGTGTCGTGGTTAAGTGCGCGGACTCTTATCTGGGAGAACTGGGTTTGATTCCCCACTCCTCCACTTGCAGCTGCTGGAATGGCCTCGGGTCAGCCATAGCTCTGGCAGAGGTTGTCCTTGAAACGGCAGCTGCTGTGAGAGCCCTCTCAGCCCCACCCACCTCACAGGGTGTCTTGTGGGGGGAGAAGATGTAGGAGATTGTAAGCTGCTCTGAGTCTCTGATTCAGAGAGAAGGGCGGGGTATAAATCTGCAATTCTTCTTCTTCTTATTTTGTATTTAGGAAGTTTGGCCACCCCTGTTCTATACAAACAATATCAAACCTTTACTACTCAGTACCTTCCCCTTTTTTTGTTATCAAGAGTTTTCCTATCTCTTTTTGTTGGTTTTAGGGTTTTTTTAGGTTTTCCCAAACTCCACAACACATTTTTGAGCGAGTAGAGTCTTTCCCTGTAGACACACAGCAGCTACAAGGAATATCTCTTTAAAAATGAAAGGGATCCTGATTCAGCTCAGAACTGCAATGTGAGGTAAGAGAGTCCTGTCTTACTCCTATGCCATTTCCTCAAGCTGAAACAGCCCTGATAGGGAGGAGTTACCTGCTTGAGCAGTATTATGTGTGCACACAGCTCCAAAATGGGGGATATAATTCCCTCCAGGGGATGTTTCAGTTCAGGAAAAAGGCACCAAGGAGACAGAAGTCCCTCCTTTCCCATGCTCCAATTCTGAGCTGAATTGGATTCCCAATGATTTTTAAAATGAGGTGCCCCAGAGCTATTGTGTGGCTGTGGGGAGAGTGAGTTGTTCATGGATGTGGAGAAAGCGACTGTACTTGGCCTGAGAATATAAGAGTAAAGGTTTTTGCAGGTGTTTTATTTTGTAAGACAAAAATTAGCTGAGACTGTGAGCTGCAGTTAGTGAGACAGTCAGAGATGGTTTTAATATGAGGTAGTCTCTTGGAGACATAAATATGGCAGCTCTGGAATGAAACGCAACCACTTTCTTTACTCCCTCAGCCTGAAGCTCATTTCATCTGGGCACCTACTGGTGGGTAACCTGAACTTTCAGCTCTGCCAAATTTACCTTATCACTTAACTACATAGATAACCAGGGCTCATTTTGTAGCAAGAGCTCCTTTGCCTATTAGGCCACACCCCCCTGATGTAGCCAATCCTCCAAGAGCTTACAGGGATCTTCTTACAGGGCCTACTGTAAGCCCTTGGAGGATTGGCTACACTGAGGAGGTGTGACCTAATATGCAAAGGAGCTCCTGTAGCTAATCCATACAAAGAGGACTTGACAGCTAGGAAAAGTCCAAATGTAAAAATTGAGGACTTGCAGCTGAAGGATACCAGTGCAGACCGACTAAGGGTGGATGCATACAAGCCTACCTCCCGTGCAAGATGAGCTGTTATCAAAGGGTCACAACAGCAATGTCTACTGAGGTGGGAGACGAAAGCTCACACGCAACAAATAAGTAGAAGAATAACGTTTGTCCAATGGCACCTTTAAGGGCAACAAAGTTTTATTCAAGGTACAAGCTTTTGTGTTGGTCTTAAGTTTCATGTTGTTCTTAAAGCAGCTACCCTACATGAATATAACAAGTGCCATGTGAATTGATCAGCTCAATCTGGCCTATTTTACGACTGTTGAAACGTCCCTAAGACCGCATTGGAAATCTTACCTTCGATAATTCTGTCTACTGTCTGAAATGCTTTTTCAACATCTCCTTGTTCTATTTTCTTTTCTTGTAGGAGGTATGAATTATGCCTTATGGCATCCTGCAATGAGGGCGAAAACATGACATCCAATCCCAGAAGAGCAGACCAAAATACAACAGCAACATTGCCATTTTCATTTTGGGATTCTGTAGACATGTGGCGTATTTTCCTAGGAAAATCTCCAAGTTCACTTTTGCCAAGGAGCTGGATCATGCCTAACGTGGACTAGATACCATTTCCCCTGCTCATTTGCTTCCTGATGTGCAAATGTCAGCACCCAACAGGCTTAATGGACAAGAAAGAAACCAACAAGCAAATAAGCAAAAAGTACTTTGGCCAACCTCAGACACTGAAGAAACCTGCACACTTTGTATGAGGATATGATAGGGTATTCCCAATGCCACGTGTATGCATAGCAGTACTCAATTAATCTTCCCCACAGTCAGTTGTATGTACAAGTTTTATACTAAACGGCTGGTTTTTACCTCAATTGTCAGAATCGGTTCCAAGTCTTGATACTGTATCTTCACTTTTTTGGCAGCTTCCTTTGCAAGCTCATAGGTCTCCGCGACCACGCCACAGATAATGTGACCAACATATATTACCTGCATGGTATAGCCAAGCAACAGAAGGTTAGGAGAACCGTTTCATCACAATGCCAGCAACAGTGGATTTTTTTAACCTGTTTGTTCAGTCTAAGGAAGCAGTTTTCTAATTGTGTTCTCAGTAACCCTGAGGTTCCTTGCTTCTCTTGGAAGGCAAATTGTCTAACGCTACTGTGGGGAGGGCTTCTGGAGTTCTGGCCCTGCTGGTGGACCTCCTGATGGCCCCTGCGTTTTGGCCACTGTGTGACACAGAGTGTTGGACTGGATGGGCCATACACTTACATCTTACATCATTCCCTGAATTGTGCCACCAGATAAAAGTATTGTATGCTACAATGACTGCAGTACAGAAGTCTAAACACCCACACCAACAAATACCTCATCTTCAGCAAATACTTTCTCATGTTCATCACCATTTTTCCCTGGAATATCAGCAGCTGATACCACAGCAACCACTCCTGGAGTTTCTAAGGCTGCTGACAAATGAATAGCTCTGGAAACAAGAAAGGAGGATTAATGTCCTAATTCAGAAGACAACAAGGGGTAATGGTAAACTGAACTGTTGAATGTAAGAAGCATTCAAGGGGTAAAATGTCTACATGTTGGGTATCTTTTTTGGGTCATTCCATTCAGTCACATTTTTTTTCACTCAAATTCTTAATTTCGTCACTCACATAATCTTCGCATGGGCTCGTGTGCTGGTCACCGGCGCCATGTAGAGCTGCCCATCTACTGGAGCAATGTCATCGGTGTAGACAGCCTCACCAGTGGCATGCTTAATCCCAGACTCGTGCATGATGGGACGCCCCACTGGGTCCTGGGGAGGCTGCTGGGAGTCGACATCCTGTCAAAGAGTAAGGAGTCCCTTACTATAGAGATAGATCAGATCATATCAGGAAGTATTGCTCAGAGTTTATCGGGGTGGTTCTAACCACCCTCCACGGAACCTTCCTCCAGATTAAATGGCCTTTCCTCCAATGAAAGGGGTAGGATCCACATCCTCTACTGATTTCACCTGGCTACAAGAAGAGGCTGAATTTCTGCCTGCACTGGCTAAATCAGAGGTGTCAATCTCATTTCTTATGAGAGCCAGATATGACCTAAATTTCATTTTGTCAGTTAAGGCCATGTGTGTCACAAAATGCAATGCCAGGTATTAGAGATATAACTTATAAAGGACACAAGCAAAACTAATTGAGGATATTTTTTTTATTTGAAACATGTTTAAAATAGCAATACTCTTCCTTACAGTAGCTCCATGATGCCCACCCTCCCTCTTCCCCTGTCCACTATGCATTAGCACTGGGACAATATTCAAGGACATAATGCACACGTCAGGAGTGTCAAACATGAGGCCCAGGGGCCAAATCAGGCCCCCAAAGGGCTCCTATCAGGCCCCCGAGCAACTGGCTGTCATCTCCTTCCTTCTCCCTCTCTCTTGTTTGGTGTAGTGGTTAAATGCGCGGACTCTTATCTGGGAGAACCAGGTTTGATTCCCCACTCCTCCACTTGCACCTGCTGGAATGGCCTTGGGTTAGTCATAGCTATCGCAGAAGTTGTCCTTGAAAAAGCAGCTTCTGGAAAAGCCCTCTCAGCCCCACCCACCTCACAGGCGGAAAAAGATAAAGGAGTTGTCCTTGAAAAAGCAGCTGCTGTGAGAGCTCTCTCAGCCCCATCTACCTCACAGGGTGTCTGTTGTGGGGGAGAAGATATAGGAGATTGTAAGCCGTTCTGAGTCTCTTTCAGAGAGAAGGGCAAGGTATAAATATGCAGTCTTCTTCTTCTTTTTGCTCCTTTCTGCATCACAATTTGTTTTGCCAGGCTTGCTCAATCACACAGCAGCTACAGAGCAAAACCTCTATTTTCTCCATTGGCTGAGGCTCTTCCCTTGGAGAGGAAGGTGAGGAGGCAGAGCTTGCTTTGCCAGGCTCTCTCAATCGCACAGCAGAACTACTAAGCCAAGCCTCTCTTCCTTCTATTGGCTGAAGCTCCTCCCCCTCCTGGTCCCCTGGAGAGGAAGGAAATAGCCAGAGCTTCCTTTGCCCAGTTCCCTGGATCCCATGGGAGAAATACAAAAAAAAAAAAAAGACTAACAAGCACTGATGTTTTAAGTTTCTTTTTTTAAAAAATCTTTAATTGTGTCTGTGTCCTCTATAAAGTTTATATCTCTGCTACCTAATCTTAGATAGGTACACAAACGTCCCAGCCTGACATGGCCCGGCCCAACAAGGTTTCATTTATGTCAAATCTGGCCCTCATAACAAATGAGTTTGACACCCCTGCCCTGTGTCATCTGGCAATAAAAGTAATTAGTTGCTCGTGGGCCAGATATGAGTGCTGGATAGAATGTGTCCAGCCCACAGGCCATATGTTTGACACTTCTGGACTAAATATTGAGCTCAGGACTTGAAGAACACTATTATTAATTGGCAAAGCTTTGGCTCACTGAAGGATAGCCATATCATTGACACCAATATCAGCTCTTAGTATGTTGTGGTGCCCTCCAATGTCCAGACATGCTGAGCTGCTCACTCCGACAACATGGGCACCATCACCGCTCCGAAAATTACTCCACTGACCTGATATTCTTGCATGCCCTGTGGGGGATGGTCATGGAACTCGCTTAAGGCACTCAAGGTTTCCTCTGACAAGTCAGGATACCTGGAGGGGTACTGTAGGAAGGGAAACTATTTCAGAAAACAATATGTTGTAACAATATTTTCAAAGCTGGCTTTTATGGAAATGTTTTTAAAGCGTTTATTAGCTTGCTTTTCCATCTGTAACCATTCTCAGAAAGTCACCTTGAACGGTTGTTTATAAGGGGAAAATATCTATTTATACTATCCTAACAGGTAATTCAGGAGTCAAGTGGCACCTTTAAGACCAACACACTTTTATTCGGGATGTAAGCTTCCGTGTGCATGCACACTTCTTCAGACAAGGAAGGAGGTACAGTAATTCACTCCTCATTCCTCGTCTGAAGAAATGTGCATGCACATGAAAGCTTACATTCTGAATAAAAGTTTGTTGGCCTTAAAGGTGATACTTGACTCCTGCTTTGTTCTACTGCTTCAGACAAGATGTCTGCCCACCTGGATCTATCTAACAGATAATTTTATATTTAGGGCACTGTAAAACAAAATAGGAGTCAATTGACCTTTAAGACCAACTAAGTTTTAATTAGAACGTAAGCTTTGATGTGCTCTTAAGCACACTTCATCATATGAGGAATCCGGCACAGTGAGCAGAGCCACACATAGCTGGTAGGTAGTGGCTCAAAATGCAAAATGGTACAGATTTAAGATCCAATGGCAGAATAGTAAAATTATCTGGAAGGCAGTGGTTTAGAATGTAAAATGGTACAAATATAAGATCCAATGACAGAATAGTAAAATTAACAAATTGAGCAAATTTTTGGTCAGATCAAAGGTTGCTCAATTTGTTAATTTTACTATTCTGTCATTGTAAAATTAGTAAAATTAATAGTAAAATTAACAAATTGAAAAAAAAACTTTGATCTGATCAAAGGTTTGCTCAATTTGTTAATGTTATTATTCTGTCATTGGATCTTATATTTGTACCATTTTACATTCTAAACCCCGGCCTACCAGATAATTTTACTATTCTGCCATTGGATCTTAAATCTGTACCATTCTGCATTCTGGGCCACTGCCTACCAGCTATGTGCGGCTCTGCTCACTGTGCTGGATTCCTCGTCTGATGAAGTGTGCTTAGAGCACATGAAAGCTTACATTTTGAATAAAACTAAGTTGGTCTTAAAGGTGCAATTGACTCCTATTGTTCTGCTACAGATTAACACAGCTGCCTACTTAGGGCATATTAAGTAACTGGATTTGATGCATCAAAGGGAAAATATTCTTGGTACACTGCAAACAAGATCAGTTTTATACTGGGTATTTTCCCTACAACTGTATAAGAATAAGGTAAAAACATGAATTTGTTAGCAGGGATGGCATTCTGTTAACAGGGCAGGAAGCAGGAAAATTAGAGGCCAAAAAAGTTTAGTGGGGAGAGCCATCACTTGCCAATCTGAGAGACTATAGCGCTCTTTGTTCTATGTAAATGGGCACTCCACAGCACTTATCAAATGACCAGTGATGGGAAAGCAAGCTTGGGCTGCTCTTGTGCTTTTAAAAACAGCTCAGCCTGCTGGAATCCAAACAGTGGGTAGACCAAGCCACTATTGAAAATGGGAAGTTATTTATTCTAGTGCCCTGGAATTAGGGTTGCCAAGTCCCTCCACCGCTCTAGGATTCGCGGTAAAATTCTATGGTAACATAGAGTTTTTAGTGCGAGTCCTAGAGCATCCCCAGCGTGATGTCTTCCAGGTGATCATTGTGCCGGAGACGGTGCACACCGACCGTGCTCTTCAAGGGCAGGGATCTCCCCTGGTGGCCTGCTGCCTGCCAGTGGGTTGGGGCCCTCCAGGGTGGAGGATGCCCTGCCCCTGGCGGGAGCTTGGCAGCCCTACCTGGAATGGCCAGGACTGTTCATGCAGAGAAGGAAACATCTTGTGTGATGCATGCCAGTCAATCTGCCAGTCTTGCCCTTGCAATGTGGCAAGCCCCCCCCCCCCCCCCCCGCCAGGTGGCACAGATGGCTAGCATACTACATGCCTATAGGGAGCTTATCATGACATGCAGGGTTTTTTTGTAGCAGAAACTCCTTTGCATATTAGGGCACACAGCCCTGCTGTAGCCAATCCTCCAAGAGCTTACAGGGCCTCTACTGTAAGCTCCAGGAAGATTGGCTACATCAGGGGTGTGTGGCCTAATATGCAAAGGAGTTCCTGCTACAAAAAAAGCCCTGATGACATGTGGCTTTATAGGGGCTGAGTGAGCACACTGTGAGATCTGTCAAATATTCACTCTACAACAACACAGATATGAAAGGTGATTTCTACTCACCATGCACTTTAAACCTTGTAGCACTTCCAGATAAAATCTGAAAAAGAAGCTGACGAGGAGAGTCCGTCTGTATTCCACTTTCCCACCTAATGCAGAAGGCGAGAGTTGGATTTCTTCCAGAATGAGCCTGCAAGCATCGTCCAGCATCTGCTCATTCCAGCTTCTGAGGAGGATATGATGCACAAGGTAAGGTAAAGGTAGTCCCCTGTGCAAGTACCAGTCGTTTCCGTCTCTGGGGTGACGTTGCTTTCACAACATTTTCACAGCAGACTTTTTACGGGATGGTTTGCCATTGCCTTTCCCAGCCACCTACACTTTCCCCCCAGTAAACTGGGTACTCATTTTTCTGACCTCGGAAGGATGGAAGGCTAAGTCAACCTGGAGCCGGCTACCTGAACCAGCTTCCACTGGGATCAAACTCAGGTTGTGAGCTCCGACTGCAGTACGGCAGCTTTACCACTCTGCGCCATGGGGCTGCATATGATGCACAAACACGCCTGCTTATTTAATATCTTGCAGAGTTAGCCTTTTTTTTAAAAAAAATGTACATAGTGCAACATTTTACTTCAATGTAGCTGCCCCAAATTTGACCAGAACAGTGGCCAAGGAAGGCACCTCTCTGAAGCCATCCCTGTGGGGAAATCTGCAGTTATTGTGACAGGTGAAAAAAAAAATCCTTTTAAAGTCAGTGGTGTTCTTGACATACTTAAATAAGGGACGTTGGCTGTTTATCTCATTACATATACTAACCGATCCTCCACTATATTTTAATGGATTCTTTTTTCCTAATGGCAAATTAGAATGATGCTTATATGTATGTTACACATATAAATTAAACCTCTGAGAAACCTATGCCCTCGTTTTAACCCAGAGCTAACATTACAACAGACTTTTATTTCTTGTGCTGCACATCCAGGATACCTTAATGACGTAGACATCAATCTGCTATTCCAACTTATATTGCCTTCGTTGTTGTCTTAGGTCAGTCAACACAAACTAACACTCACCAGACGCCAACTTGTGATTCTTCTGCTAAAAAACATTTCCATGACTCTGCACACTAACTCACTGCCCACTTTCTCTATATTTAGGACTGCTGGCCATTCCATACTATTGTCTGATGAAGTGTGCTTGGAGCACACGAAAGCTTACATTCTGAATAAACCTTCATTGGTCTTAAAAGTGAAACTTGACTCCTGCTTTGTTCTAACAGAAATTCCAGACACACTGTGAGAAACTGGGGAGATTAAAATATAAGCCAGTGATGGAATAGGCAGATAAGAAGCTGAAACCATGTGGATACAGATCGAGAACGGCTTGTCAGGTAAATCTTGCAACTACATGCATTATTTTAGTGGAGGAAGAGGAGGAGGAGGAAAAAGTTGGTTTTATACCCTGATGTAGGAGTCTCTGAGAGGCTTACAATCACATTCCGTTCCTTTCCCCACAGCAGACACCCTGTGAGGTAGGCAGGGCTGAGAGAGCTCTGAAAGAGCTGTGGTTAAGAAGAAGATATTGGATTTATATCCTGCCCTCCACTCCGAAGAGTCTCAGAGCAGCTCATAATCTCCTTTACCTTCCTCCCCCACAACAGACACCCTGTGAGGTGGGTGGGGCTGGAGAGGGCTCTCATAGCAGCTGCCCTTTCAAGGACAACCTCTGCCAGAGCTATGGCTGACCCAAGGCCATGCTAGCAAGTGCAAGTGGATGAGTGGGGAATAAAACCCGGTTCTCCCAGATAAGAGTCCGCACGTTTAACCACTACACCAAATTGGCTCTCCAACCCAAGGTCACCCAGCTGGCTTTATGTGGGGAAGAAGAAGAAGATGATGATATTGGATTTATATCTCGCCCTATACTCTGAATCTCAGAGCGGTCACAATTCTCTTTACCTTCCCACCCCCCACAACAGACACCCTGTGAGGTAGGTGAGGCTGAGAGAGCTCTTACAGAAGCTGCCCTTTCAAGGACAACTCCTAAGAGAACTATGGTTGACCCAAGGCCATTCCAGCAGCTGCAAGTGGAGGAATGGGAAATCAAACTTGGTTCTCCCAGATAAGAGTCTGGGCACTTTACCACTACACCAAACTGGCTCTCCAATGAACAATGAAGTGGAAAATGAAGCCTGGTTCTCCAGATTAGAGTCCCGCTGCTATTAACCACTGCACCACAGTGGAAAATCCATCTCGCTAGTCCGTTTGGAAAACAATTAAGCATCTTTCCCATTAGCAAGAAGGGCTGTTCTGACAGGATTCCCAGAGGACCATTGTACCTTCCTCGTAGCTTCCGAGAGGTGACCGGGGCACTCACTGTGGTACGGCCAATGCCTCCGTACAAAATAGTCAGGTCCTCAATGACATCAGTGCCTGGCTGGAACTGAACTTGCATTGCCGAATTGGTCACGGACATCGCATTCTTCCTCCGCTCAGCTTGTCGGAATGCGGACACAAATTCATCCTGGCAAGGCAAAGTAAAACCTAGCCATTTTTACTCTTTACACCAGGATAATTTCCTAATTGACCATGCAATCAGTCCCTCTCTCCAGGGCCAACCTACACAGGAATCATTCCAGACTACATATGTACATAAGTGCTGTCAAGTGGCAATCAAATTATGGCAACCCCAGAGTACCAGACAGACATGCCCTATGAATTTTCAGTTCCCCTTCTGCTAACTGGGTAGCTTGTAAGAAGAAGACGACGACTACAGATTTATACCGTCCTTCTCTCTGAATCAGAGCTGCTTACAATCTCCTTTATCTTCTTCCCCCACAACAGACACCCTGTGAGGTGAGCAGTGCTGAGAGCGCTCTCCCAGAAGCTGCCCTTTCAAGGACAACCTCTGTAAGAGCTGCAGCTGACCCAAGGCCATTCCAAGAGGTACATGTGGAGGAGTGGGGAATCAAACTTCTTTGAGTGCTGTTGAGTTGTCTGTTTTTAAAATGTTTTTAAAATGTTTTTATTGTTTTATCATATGTTTTACTCCGCCCAGAGCCCTACAGGGAATGGGCGGAATAGAAATTTACTAAAATAAATAAAATATATAATAAACCTGTTTCTCCCAGATAAGAATCCTCACACTTAACCACTGAACCAATCTGGTAGCGTGTCACTTTTATGATCTGGTATACTTTTATTACAATGCCATTGTGCCACCTTATTATGATTTGATACTTGATAGGGTTACACGCCAAGTAAAGAACTGTGACTGAGGAGGGTCTGCGAGTGCGACTATACATTCGTCCTCAGAAATAGCCACCTGGACACACTAAAAGTGGAAACAGAAACCAAATTTATCAGAACAAACAGTCAGCGGATGGGAAACTATATTTAAAAGTGAGCTTTGTTTAGGATTGGTAGAGAGAGGTTTAAAGATATATTCAAAACTGATTTTTACAACACTGGAGATGCCTAGAGAGTAGTGTTTTTTTCCCTTGATTTACTTTGCCTTGTTGCTGTTATAGATGTTTCACTTCTTATACTGTGATACAGATATTACTACAATGCCTTATACTCCCTGTTGAACTTGTTAGCAGTTGGTCACATAGAGATCTCATTATGCTTTAACTCTATGTTTATAGACCAGGGGCTTTCCTATCTGCCCCCCGCTCATCTGGCTAGATTATAATTCTCTTCTCTTCAAGAGCACTAACTTCCTTTGACTCGCTTGAGAGGTCTCTGTGCCTCCTCAAACCTTTTGTCAAATCCCTGTCTTCCGGAAGGACAGTCTCTGTGGTTAATAAGCTTCCATATGGAGAATGGCTAATTCTCCACTCAAGTAGTGTTTCTGGTTTTTGCATCAGGAAACTTCTTTCACTTATTGAAGATGTGAGGTTCTGATATTTTTTTGCCAGAATCATGGTCATCAGGCCTCGGATTCAGTGGGAGCTCACAGGAGCACAGCTCCTGAACCTTTCTGAGAGTTCCTCCTCCTCCTTCTGAGAGTTCCACTTCCTTGTCCAATAGTAGGTGCAGCTGCATAACAATCCCTGGATGAGCTCCACCACCTAGTTTTCTACAAAACGACCCCTGACTGTCACCATTCCAAATCTGTCGTTTGCAGAATTCACAACACACTCCTCTGCTACAGGCAGGGCTGAACAGACACTTTTTCATCAGTCTCTCACTAGGACTTTCCCCCCGCCCACAGTTCCAACTCCAACTGTTTTTCCCTGCTACTGGCCAACCGACTCCTTCCCACTTTTAAAAAAAACTGCCTCCTGTTCCATTCCACAGTAAGCTGCCTTCTCCCAATCAGAATGAATTCCGTGAACTGTCAATCGTTTTTCAGCTTGTTTACACTTTATCGAGCAGCATGGCTTAAAAGCCTGCAATTGCTTGCTGTCCATCACACCCAGCAAGAGGTTTTCAAGGCGTGAGAAGCAGAGGTGCTTTGCCAGTGCCGTTCTCTGAAGAGTCTGCCTTGGTGGTCTGCCTTCCAAGTATGCTTAGCTTCCGAGATCTGATGAGGCTGGCCTATACCATGCCACCTTCCCTTCCAATCTAAGAAACTGTTATTTTAGTCATCACTATCACATGTGTTGAGACCATAACTGTTGTTTTAGTCATCACTATCACATGCGTTGGACCATAAGGAAGGCTGAGTGCAGAAGAATAGTTGCTTTTGAGCTGTGGTGCTGGAGAAGACTCTTGAGAGTCCCTTGGGCTGCAAGAAGATCAAATTAGTCAGTCCTAAGGGAAATGAACCCTGACTGTTCCCTGGAAGGTCAGATGCTGAAGCTGAAGCTCAAATACTTTGGCCACCAAATGAGAAGGGAGCACTCAGTGGAGAAGATCCTGATGCTGGGAAAGACCGAAGGCAAAAGAAGAAGGGGACGGCAAAAGATGAGATGGCTGGACAGCATTACTGATGTAACTAACACAAATTTGAGCAGACTTCAGAGGATGGTGGAAGACAGGAGGGCCTGGCGTGACTTTGTCCATGGGGTCGCAAAGAGTCGGACTTGACTGTATGACTGAACAACAACAAAAATCACGTGTTCATAGATTTGCTTCAAAGACTGGATAAACATATGGAGTAGAGGTCCATCAGTGGCTACTAGCCACAAGGTATAGATGGAACACACTGTCTAGGGCAGTGATGCTCTGTATTCTTGGTGCTTGGAGGGCAACAGTGGGAGGACTTCAGGAGTTCTGACCCTGACTTCAGGAGTTCTGACCCTGCACTTGGGTTTTTGGCCACTGTGTAACACATGGCTTCTCTTAGGTTCTTATGACAAAGTTTGTTTGGCCACAGATGACAATGGGGCAAAAAGGAACCACTATATACAACAGGGCAGAAATGCCTCTATCATCCTGTTTATCACCCTGTTTAAAAATGTGTCAACAGGCAATGATGTGCAAATTTCTTACATGGACGAACTCTCAGGCTCCCTGATACTTAACACCCAGACAACCTTTTATATGGGGATTTTCATACAGGAATTCTTGCCAGACAAAATGCACCATGTTGCTGAAGGTATATTGGGGTGAGGGGAGAAGGAGCAAAAAAAAAAGTTCTTACCTTCTTTGAGAATGGAATAAAAACTGAGACTATGACCTCTTTTGGGGAAAGGTCTGCCCCTGGCAATCGTTCAAGAAATTCACCATTTAGGGGAATCTGTCGTCTTCTGTCTGTTAGAGGAAAAGTACAGCCGTTAAAGAATATGTTCTTTGCAGATATGACTCTTACATAGACCATGAGAGGGTTTTTTTTTTTTTTTAAAAAGACAATATACCGTAATATTTATACTCTGAATGAACACAAGATCTATAAATACCTCACCAAGCTTCTTCAAAGATCTTATTTCAAACAGAAACATTTAGTATAATCACTAATTTATATTACTAATCCAGAGACTGGAGCTGTGAATGGTCAAGACAGATCTTTCTACAAACTTGAAAAAGGCTCCAGGTTTGCAGAAAACTATGAAATCTAAAAGGTCCATCAGTGGCTATTAGCCACAGCCTATTGTTGGAACTCTTAGTCTGGGGCAGTGATGCTCTGTATTCTTGGTACTTGGTGGGGGGCACAGTGGGAGGGCTTCTGGTAGACCTCCTGATGGCACTTGGGTTTTCTTTTTGGGGGGCCACTGTGTGGCACAGAGTGTTGGACTGGATGGGCCATTGGCCTGATCCAACATGGCTTCTCTTATGTTCTTATGTACAACAACAACATCACTGAGGAGTTTTAAAAAACTGAAAGACGATAAAAGGAGTGTCTGCACCATTTACAAAATGGATTCTCTCCGTGGTTGTTGCTAGGCAACCACAGTATCCCAAGCTTGGTTCTGTCAGTATAAGGCAAGGGAGGGAACAGGACCCTTTCCAGGCCTATTTCTCGAGGTGGGGGGACAGATCTCTGTTTGAAGTTTAGTTGTAATTCTGTAGGATCTTCTGGTTCCACAAGGAGCTTGACAACCCTAGCACCTGGCAGCATCAGCTGGACATATATGGACATATGAAGCTGCCTTATACTGAATCAGACCCTTGGTCCATCAAAGTCAGTATTGTCTACTCAGACTGGCAGCGGCTCTCCAGGGTCTCAAGCTGAAGTTTTTCACATCTATTTGCCTGGACCCTTTTTTGGAGATGCCAGGGATTGAACCTGGGACCTTCTGCTTCCCAAGCAGATGCTCTACCACTGAGCCACCGTCCCTCCCCTGGATGACTTGATACCACCTGACTTACATGACTGAACTTGGCCTGGCTTCTTGCTACTGTTCAGCAGAAGCTACCCTATGAAAACCAGTGTGGTGCAGCAATGAGGGCTTCAGAATCAGTCTGGGAGACCCAGGTTAAAATCTTCATCTTGTTGTGGAAGCTGACTGGGTGGTTTTGGACCAGTCACATACTTTCAGCCTAACCTATCTCACAGGGATGTTGTTCAGATAGGAGAGAATAATGAAAGCTGCTTTGGTCCCCAATGTGGAGAAATACTGCAGTTTTCCTGGGTAGAGGCTGCAGGAGAGGAAAGCTGAAGACTGAGGAGCAGATAAAGGTAGGTTGGCTGTTAAGTGGGAAGGGGTTCCCAACTCCAGTTTGGAAAATTCCTAGATATTTGTGGGGTACAACCTGGCGAGGGTGGAGTTTGAGGATGGGAGGAACATCAGACAGGTATAATGACATTGACTCCATCCTCCAGAGCACCCATTTTCTCCAGGGGAACTGATCTCTGTAGTCTGGTGATGAGTTGCAGTTCCAAGGAATCTCCACCTCCCACCCAGAGGCTGGAATCCCTCCTATTAGAAAATATAGAACTCCTATACACCATCTTGTCCAGTTATCAATGTGTCTAAATCATGTTTTATTAATAGACTGTAAGGCCTTTTACCTGTTGATGCCAGATTGAGGATAGCTTTCCCAGCTGCTAGAACAGGATTCAGATCCCATGGTGATCCTCTACTTACAATGTGTCCTCCTAAGGACTGACAAAAAAGGATATTACTCCTCCTAGTACTACTACTACTCCTCTACTGCTACTGATTGTCTGTCTGTCTCACATAGACTTACAAACCTTTTAACCTTACTTAGAAATTTCTGGAGTGTTGATCAGTGTGCATGTCTTCAAACAAGCAAAACTATCTGTTCAATGGTAAGGAAGTTTCTGCACTTAAAAATAACGCGGAGGTGCATTCAATAAAACAACAATAGCACACCAATCTAGCTCCACCCCCCCCCCCATTCCTGTCTAAATATCTAGATTGGGGTCCCCAACATGGTGCCTGCAGGTGCCATGGCATCTGCTGAAACATTTCCTGGCATACATCAAGTGTTTTTAAAAAGTGGGCAGGCCCAGGTGGGACTTCTGTCCAACAAGACTACTGAATCGCCATTGGAGATTTGATTGGCTGTGCGGATTTCTAAAACATTTTTCTGGCAGGTGCTGCCATCACAGCATGACAATGATCTTCACTGAAGGTAAGCCATGGTGGCCATTTTGTGGCTGGCTCTGCTTTCTGCAGCAGACATTTTCTGGCAGCCATTTTGTGACTGTGCCCACCACACTGTTCCAGAATTCACTAGGGTTGCCAGGTTCCCCCGGCCACTGGCAGGGAATAGGGGTGTAGGGTTGTTAGAGTCAGGTTGCAAAACTCCTGGAGATTTGGGACCTTAGTGGGGTTCAGTGCTATAGCAGGGGTGTCAAACATGCAGTCCCCACGATGTAATCTGCGCTTTGTGAAAATCAACATTTGGGAAGACCTACAGCCAGATTCCTGATCTGTTCTCCCGCCAGTGTTCTCAGCTGCTTCAACAGAGTACGGTAAATCTTTGTCTTCTCCGCAGGGAGTTCTGGGACCACGTCTAACAAGATGTCTCTCAGCTGGGCCAAGTGGGTTGCCGCACCTATCACTAGCCCTGGAACCAGATAATTTCCAGCAGGTGTTACATTTTTGGTCCTCACAGTCAGCAAGTAGAGTTGGTTTCAGAACGGGTATTCATTAGAGATGAAGGAAATAGAAGCTGAAGTTATAAACTGGATGGATGGATGGATGAAAGGAAGAAGAAGAAGATGATGATGAAGATAGATGAGAGGGATAGATGAGAGAGAGAGAGACAGACAGATGGACGGACGGGTGGATGGATGGATAGTTACTGGTCTAACTAATGTATAAAGTCACTTGCTAAAACATGTGCAAATAAATACAAACAAATATATCATATCTATCTGCTTCATTTTATGACTAATAATCGCTAATCTTAGCTGCAATGAGGACAATGAAGCCCAAAAGTATTGCTTGCCTGTTGTAATACAGTGGGTGGGAGGTGTCATTTTATTTAGCTCTTTGATAAAGTTTATTGATCAGCTGAAAAACCAAAACCCCAATCCCAGGTATTTGCCCACAGTGGCTTCTGAGGTAACATCGAACACTTACCATTATTTGTCCTGTAGGCAACATGCAGATCTCGAATCCTTGCAGGATAAAGGATAACTGGATAATAAATACCCAGCTTTTTCACATCAATTCCTAAAGGGGGGTGAAATCAGAACCAGATGTCTGGATGATTAAAGTGAAATCAGGCTACATAGTAGCAGAATAGTGCTTTAGACCATGGAACAAAAGGCTGAAAGGAAGGTGAAGGGGTGAACGCAAGTGAGAAATAGCGAATGGAAAGCAATGAACCATTCCTCTTTTTACACACACCCTAATATCTCTCTCTACCTTCCCCTGTAGTCAGCATTTAGTCATGGCTCTATTATAACCCATCTAGTTCTTTTTTTAGAATGATACTGAATGTTTCCAGAACTGGTAACAGGACTGTGTCTATTCTGTGGATCTCTAACTAGACATTTCAAAGAATCAGTATTATGTTAATAAACCCTCGTATCTCAAAAATCAGCACAGCAGGGAGAAGATGAGGCTACCTTTCTCCTTAATATAAGTTTCTATTATAGAGAATTTATCTTAAGTAAGGTTGTTTTTTTAAAAAAAAGATATCCCAAACCTGCTTGAAGTGGTATAGGCCATTCTAGTGAATTAGGACTCCACCGCCTCATTACACTTCATGTACAGGTGTTGCTTTAGGCACCATCCCAGTGAAGTTCACTTGAAATGTTTTGTATGATCAGTGGAGAGCTCAGTGAATGGACAATTGCTGTCAGGCTTCTGTTTCCAGTGACATCACTCATGAAGGTCCACTTGGCCAAGACTCTTGATAGGATGGAAACTATTTCCTTGGTGCTTATCTGTAAACCTCTCACTTACAACTTCCTGTGGTTTCCAGTGGAAACAGGGCTGCTGCCAACACACAAGGAAGGCCCAACCTGTGCATGGCAGTGATGATCCTGGTAGCCATGGTGACAGCTGCACATACTACCCCCTAGGGTTGCCAGATCCTAACTGGCTGTTGGCAGAGGAATCCTTGGACTTATTCAGGATCTTCTGTAGGGTCTTTGGGACCCAGAAATGGTGTGATTATGTGGCTGCTGTCAGGGTGACACTCTAGTTTTTTGGGCAAAACTCTATGCTTTGTAGCCGATTTTACCATAGACTTTTGAGAAAAAAACAACCTAGAGTGGTGCCACATGATGGCGGTGATGTGATGACATCACTTCCAGGTGACATCATCTTGTCACCTTTGGGCCAGTTGGGGGCAAGAGCTGGCCAATGGCAGGGAAGCACCCCACAAAAGTGGGGTTTCCCCCACCCCAGCAGGGATCTGGCAACCCTACCAGCTCCATCGGTCAAAGGGCAGTGTGGGCAGCTCAAAGTATGAGCACTGGGAAGGCTTGTGAGTTGGGGAAGGAGGCACTGGCAAGTGGGGGAACACACAGGTGGGTGTAGAAATGGAGATGTAAACAGAGGCCCTGGGCACTTTCGGGCCAGGAGGGAATAAAAAGGCCACACCAGTGACTAAGAGATTGAAAATTAATGCTAAGGCTGATTATACAAGTAAAGCAAACACTGTATTTTATTACTCAGTTAAAAATTCCTTTCAAGAGGACATGGCTACTGATCTTGGACTCTTGTTGAAGGAGCACTGAGACAAGCAGATTTCCCTGAAGAAGCTGGTTTAGTGAAATGCATCAGAAATGTTTAGCTGAGTAATAAAATATAATTTTTACTTTGCTTTACCTCTCAGCCCAGTGCCATCCAAATCTTGGAACCATCCCTGACTGGCGACATAATCATATTACGTGATGTCCACTCTTTACCTACCTATGCTTGTGTTCCCTACCACAAGAGGGGCATTGGGGTGCTGGGCTTTCAGGACCAGAAGTTCCTGGAGGGCTACAGGAGAAATCCAGGTAGTCCTTTCTCCTCTGAAAACCAGAGTTCTTCGTTTGCTCTCTTCAGCTAGTCTCTGTAAGGAAAAAAACAAAACAACATGTCTTTGGACCAATGTTAATACCACATCAACAGGTTTAGTATCTTCTCACTCTGCAGTTGACTCATTGTGTAGGTAGATTTGATTTAATTTTGATTTATTTGATTTTTTTTTAGCCTGCCCTTCCTGCAAACAGGCCCTGGGTCGGGTACAACATAGTCATAACAATAAAATACATATAAACAAGATTAAAACTATCCACATTAAAACCACAGTTTAATATAGAAAGATGGCGACCAAAATATAGAGTGAATCCATTAAGGCCTGGCTCCTCTTTGCTTTGTGTTATAGTGATTCCTCCTTTGTAGCAATTGAAGGTGATTCCTATTAGTCATTGCCTCCCCCCTCCCCCCATGTTGCGCCTAGTTTGTCCCCCCCCCCCGCGCATCCTCCTCCCTCCCTTCCCCATCCCAGGTCAATTACAATGTCTGGAAGGGAGCTGCTCAGGGCTGTGTAAAGGCCCCCCCCATCACCTGATCATCAAACAGAGCTCACTCAGCCTGGGCAAGCCAACGGCAGCAGGAACCAACCCCGCCCCGAAAGGGCTCTGCCGCTGCAGCGTGTAGAGCCAAGCTCCATCACCGGCCCCTCCCCCCCACAGGATCAGAGGGACACTGCGAGGAGGCTCACGCCACTTCGGCAGAGCCAGGCTGATTCCAAGTGATTTAAATCACGCGCTAAAGGAAGTGAGGGAGGGGCGAAACTCCTCCTCCTTCAGCCTGCTCTCCAAAGAACATTGAATGAGGCCAGGCTCTGTCGAAGCAGGTAGGGTTTCTGAGCCTCCTCTGATTGCGTGGGTGGGGGAGGGTGGATGGAGAAGCGGCGCTGGGGAAAGGAAGGGAGGGGATGGGTCCTGGCAGTGACAGCAAGCTGAGCCTCGGCATGTGGGGGGGGGGGTGGCGGAGCGGCACTTGAAGCAATGCGAGGGCAGGGGGGCGGCGGCAGTGGGGGGTGTCAGAGGGCAGGGAGTGGTGGCCCAGCTGCAAACAGGCCGCGGACCGGAACTGGTCCGCGACCCAGGGTTTGGGAACCCCTGTCTTAGAGCGCTGGCTACATCAGGGGTGTGTGGCCTAATATACAAAAGAGCTTCTGCTGGAATTCCACACCTGTGTATAATACATATATACATCTTCTTGTGCTTTTATGCAACATGGGAAATAATTTAATCGGCCACAATAAACATAAGTCTTACCCTTTTGCAATATACTTGTTTGGAGTCTATTCACTGCATGTGACGCTGTGCTTCTATGACTGTGTGACTTTGCTATAATAACTAACACATATTCCCAATATGTAATTTCACCCACAGGCTTCCACAAGCAGATTGCCACAGGCTGTACTTTCTCTCTCAAAACCTATACTCCTATTAGAAATTATTCTCAACAAGCCCAGGTAAAAGGATTACTTCCTACCATGAGTTCAGGCGGGAATATGTAATCTTGGGTTGGGTCCTTGGGCTGGAAGTCTTCTGGTTGGCAGAGACCTGAATGCATCTTAAGAAAAAGAAATTAAAGTCTAACATTAGCACTTAACAACCATAGGAAAAGCTATATTTGAAAAGTGTCACCTTCGCATGCCATTGATTTGGATAGCTCTGAGTGCTCAAACGTGCACATGGCTCTTTTGCCATGTAAGAACTACTTTGTTCTCTTCTTTCCATTATAAGAATCAGCTGCTTTTCAAGTAGCCTGTATTGTTTTATTGCCAAATACTGTCATTTATTCTTAGTGATGGCCCACAAAATGCTCAGTCTCTGGTGACTCCTCTGTCCCTTTAGCCTTGCTGAAGTGCCAGGGAGGGGCTGTGGCTCAGTGGAAGAGCCTCTGCTTTGTGTGCAGAAGGTCCCAGGTTCAATCCCCTGCATCTCCAGTTTCGAAGCGCCAGCTAATAGGTGATGTGAAATACCTCCACCTGAGACCCTGGAGAACTGCTACCAGTCAGAGTAGACAATACTGACCTTGATGGACCAAGGGTTTGATTCAGTCTAAGGCAGCTTCATCATCTACGTTCAACTGTAAAACCCATGGAGAAGCAGTCACAAGCATGTTGCTGATACATGCTTAAGTTGGACACACGAAGCTGCCTTATACTGTATCAGACCATAGGTCTGTTGAAGTCAGTATTGCCCACACAGCTTGGTAGCAGCTCTCCAAGGTCTCAGGCAGAGGTTTTTCACATCACTTTGCACCTGGTCCTTTTAACTGAAGATGCTGGGGATTGAACCTGGGACCTTCTGCATACCAAGCAGAGGTTCTGCCACTGAATCAGGGCCCATCCACAAAATCTTGTTCATTTTTATCCAACCACCATGGCCTTTCCCACATCTTATGGTCGGGACCCTCTTCCTCCCAAAGCTTTGCATCTCCAAGTCTGAGTAGTGACGATCCACGAAGATACTTCAGTTAATGGCGCTGGTGGGTAATAAAAACCCATTGTACGAACAACGTCAATGTTATTTGAATATGTTCTACCAAATTTTATTCAGGTTTTGCTGTTGATCTCTTCCAACTGTGCTACTTTAACCTAATTTTAAACTCTAATCAAACTATCAGCAAAGCGGTATGTTGCCAACTCAGAATTTGCTCAGCCTGGATTAACTACAGATATCAACAAGCACCCAGATTCTTGGGTAAGAGTTAGGGAAAGAGCTACATTTGCTGCACTGCATTAGGGTGTGGTGGGCATATCTTCTGCTGGAGAAAAGCAATTTAATTAAGGCATGAGTTGTCACACTCTGTACTAGTCAAACAGCTTATTAACAGCTTATGACTCACAAAAATACTGTTTGTCAGAACATGTCTTATTGTAAAACCCTTTTGGGAAGAAAAAATGGGAATAGTTGGTTAAGGGTTCCACTCAACTGCTAATCCAGGTGCTCACTGGATGGGCCTTTCTTGTAATGGACCAAAAAATTATGGCTCTTAAAAAGGTCTTACTAAACATTGTTAGCCAGTACATCACAGTGTTTGTTTTTTGTAGACCCAAAATTTAGCCTGATTGTTCTTGATTGGTGCTGGATCAGAACTTCATCAGCTGCAGTGGTGTAAGGAAAAAAAACAGTCTCCAGTTGAGCGATCAAGAGAAGAAATGGAGCACTTAACTAGGAATGACTGATACCATGAACTTCCACAAATTTTAAATCAGTTTGTAGGTTGTTCATGAAGAACCATTTAAACCTATGCTTTCAGCTCTTCACGAAAACCAGCTGAGTGTGGTGGGGAGTGGAAAGTAGGAGTTACAAACTGATATGAACTGATTGATTTTGTAAGTGAGCCTCCTGGTTTATTTCAGTTTGTGGCTCGCCATGAACCACGAACTGAAACAAACTGCAAAAATGTGATTCGTCCCCATCCCTACATAGAGCCCAGAATTCTGAGGAACACTGTGGACAGATTTCACACAGATTGCCATGGTTTGAAATGGTGAACCAAAGCTGGTGAGGAGTGACAGGAGCTCTGGTGAGTTTCAAAAATTTGGAGAGAAAAAGAGCTGAGAAATTCCTGTCATTGGCACCGATTTGCTTCACAGTTAATGAAGACCCAACGAGCCATTGCCAAAAGATCAGCAAATACTTAATTGATCTTGTCCCAGAGAAAGATTTTTCAGCAGTGCCTTACACTGTGGCATCCCGCAAACTAACACAATATTTTGGGAAGACTATTACAGTATCCCTCCACCTGAGAGCCATTCATATGCAATGGTCTATCTACGTAGATCTGCTTTCCTCTCACAACTGCAAACTGCCTTCCCCAAATGGAACTGTATAATGTGGTGAAAATTGCTGTTTGGACCCACAATGCAAGTCAGCACAAACAAACAAGTGAAAATGCTGACCCCCCCCCCCACACACACACACATCAATTTGGACAGGCAATCGTTCTTTCATGAGAACACATCTACATGATTTGAAGTATATGTAGAAGGTCCTGAGAAAAACACTTGGGTCACAGTTGGTGCCACCACAACATTTAACCAAGTGTCTTCATAGAACCTGAAGATGAACAAATATCCCAGTGAGAAAAGTCCATATATGAAGGTTAGTTTCAACTCCAGAGACTCACTGGTACTCACAGAAGATTACAGAAGTTTCATGAAAACATGAAAATTAGGAAGCCACAGTTTACCCGATCTCCTCTTTTAGGCTCTGGAGCTAAACCTTCTTCTTCTTTTTCTTTTTCTTTCTCCTTCTCATCTTCTTGATCCAAGCAACACCTCCCACTCCCTGCCAGGGGACAGGACTCCTGAAGAAAACATTAAAAGAATAAAATAAAAGATACCTACAACTTCCAAGAAAGATCAGCACCAACTGAAAGTATGTATTAGAGTTTTTTCTCTCTCTCTCAGGGCGTTTTCGCACTGACCTTACTCCGGAGCCATTCCAACAGGCTCTTTTTTGTAAGCTCTTGGAGGATTGGCTACATCAGGGGTTTGTGGCCTAATATGCAAAGGAGCTCCTGCTGGAATTCCAGCCCTGGCCCAGACACTGCAGCTGGTTCAGAACCAAGGTCATTTTGTAGAAAAATGGTTGGCGGAGATCCACCAGGGATTGTTATGCAGTTGCACCTACTATTCAATGGAGAAGGTAGGTAGGTGGGGAGGAAGAGGGGGAACCCTCAGAAAGGTTCAGGAGCTGTGCTCCTGTGAGCTCCTGCTGAATTCAAGGCCTGATTGTGACAGAATTATTTATCTCATATCTGATGAGAGTTATTTACCCACCAACACTTTTCCTGGTGCTCACCAAATGTTCTTAAGAAAGTGATCAAGACCAAATGGGACTTTTGCCTAGCAAGGGTGTGCCATGCAAGGCTCAAGGAGACATGATTGGTTGTGCAGATTTTTTTTTTAAATGTTGCTATGACAGCATGAGGACCTTCACTGTGTGGCTGACATTAAGCTGTCTGTCTCACAGCTGTTTTGTGGCTGGTTCCACTTCCTGTGGCAGCTGCTTTATGGCAGCCATTTTGTGGATACGCCCACCACGCTGTGTCAGAATTCCAAAAGTGGTCTCAGGCAAAAAGGTTGGGGGCCCTGGCTTTGATCTTCTCTCTTTATTTGAGATTCTGCAGACATGAAGATGTCTTCTAGTGCTCCCACCTTTTTCTATCTAAAATGGAGGAAATCTTCCTCTTTTCCTTCTGCCTGTTGGTCTTAAAATAACTATCATAACAGAATATACCACAGGAACCACACCCCTAGTATTCAGTGGAAGAGCTACTTCTAGGTCAGCAGCAGGGCTTTTTTTGTAGGAGGAACTCATTTGCATATTAGGCCACTCCCCCGGATGTAGCCAATCCTCCTGGAGTTTACAGTAGGCCCTGTAAGAAGAGCCTTGTAAGCTCTTGGAAGATTAGCTACCACAGGAGTGTGTGGCCTACTATGCAAAGGAGTTCCTGCTACAAGGATTCAAACAGAACATGCCCTCGGATCCAGATATTCAGAAGATGCCAGGGGGCATTTCTCATGCAATGAAAATGTCTAAATGCATACAAAGTTCATAGTTTCAAGCACAGAAACCCATTTTTTTCAGTTCGGTATAGTAAGAACCTACCCCACCTCTCCCTTTTCAGCAGAATTTAGTTTTTCATGGTGTAAAATATTGTTTTTAGCACACAGCCTTACCATCTTCTCCCAACATTGCATATATAAACAGGTATTTCAAATCTGCTCTACCCATGGGGCATAATCGCTTTTGCAAATATCATCCAACTTCTATATTCTCCAGCAAAGGACATTTTTGAGAATATCAGCAAACTGATTTCCCCCCTCTTACCTTTGAGAAAGCACTGAAGCTATCAATGATAGGTCTGTATCCAGTACAACGACATAAATTACCTGAAAGAAAGGATCAGACAAATAAATAAATATTTGTTGAAGGTTCACAGCTCATCTGGACCACAGTTTTCCTCTGGACAGTTCAATGTTGTGACATTCCTAAAACTGGAGTGATGGTATAGGTCAGGGCTGTCAAACATGCGGCCTGAGGGCTGAATCAGGCCCCCGGAGGGCTCCTATCAGCCCCCCAAGCAACTGGCTCTTGTCTGTTTCCTTCTCCCTCTCTTTTGCTTCCTTCTGCATCTCAACTTGCTTTGAAAGGCTTACTCAATCGCACAGAAGTTACAGAGCAAAACCTCTTTTTTTTTTCATTGGCTGAGGCTCCTCCCCCTCCTGGTCCCCTGAGGAGGGAGGGAAAGAGTCAGAGCTTCCTTTGCCCAGTTCCCTGGATCCCATGGCAGAAATACAGAGAAAGCACCTTTAAGACCAACAAGTGCTAATGTTTTAAGCATGTTTTAAGTTTCTTTAAAATTTAGTCATGTTTGTCTGTGTCCTTTAAAAAGTTTATATCTCTGCTATCTAATCTTAAATAGGTACACAAACAGCCCAACACAGCCAGGCCCAGCCCAACAAGGTCTCATTTATGTCAGATCTGGCCCTCATAACAAATGAGTTCAACACCCCTGGTCCAGGTTACTCTGTTTCTGATTATTTAACAGAAAAACAATCCCTTTCTCCAAAAACTGGACAAGCTTATCAGATATGACACCTTAATGCCCTGACTTGGATAGCCCAGGCAAGCCCAATCTCAGAAGCTAAGTGAGATTGACTCTGGCAAGTCCTTTGATAGGAGAGCTCCTTGGGACACCTGCAATCAGGAGGGCAGGGGCAGGCTTTATTCAGCCACGTCCCTGACTATCCTCCAGGTTCCCAGTAAGGGTCAGTCATCAAAGGTCGCCATGACTTCCAGGTGCGGACACACACAAAATACAAAAATACCCAAAAGAAAACGATGCCTTATCATTGTGGGGCTAGAAGGTATAAATGCTTGCAGCTCCGACTGCAGACAGATCCAATATATTCAAGCCCTTATATAGCACTGAGTTTTTTGATAATTACTCCCAAGTATGTGTGCACAGCGGCCTGAATAGTTAAGACTACTCTGAACTCACCAGAGCTTGAAGTTAAGCAGGGTCAGCAATGGTTAGTATTTTTATTTTATTTATTTTATTCGATTTTTAGCCCGCTCTTCTGGTACAGCAGGCTCAGGGCGAGTTACATCGTAAAAACAATCAACAATAAAAACAATAAAAGACCAATTTAAAATACATAAAAATCTAAAACAAGAGTGACAACAGAGACTAAAATGGCAGGTTCTGCCTCACAGAAATGGCCTATTGTCCATGTCCAGCAGATCTTATAGCACTGGGATGGAATGAAGTACTTGAATGGGTGACTCCCCAAGGAAGGCCATGGTGGTTATGGAGGGGAAGGCAATGGCAAACCACCTCTTTTCATCTCATGCCTTGGAAAGGTCCCAGAAGTCCGTTGCGACTTGACAGCACAATTATTATGAAGTGTGCATAGGACTTCAGGTTAAGAGAACACTACACAATCCCATGATCAACCAGCTTAGTATGACAGAAACAGAGTGGGAAGAGAGATGTCCTATGCACAGACTAAACAGGGTTGCACAATATTAATTTGAATAATGTGGCTGGTGGACTCCTCTGATTGAGGCCACCGTGTGTGCCACAAGTAGACAGCAGGTGCAATGCTGAAAAGTGCCTGCAGGACAAAGAGGGACAAACGAAGTTGAAGGGACAATAAAAGAGAACCAGAAAATGAAGACTGCTCACAACTAGACACGTGTTCACATAAGATATTAGCCCACTTCCCCCACCATTTCTTTTACTTCTGTGTCCCTTTGCTGAGTAGTTCCCAGAGAAGGCCAGCCTACCATCCAGAGCGGCTGAAATCTGCTCCATGCTGGGTTCCGGGTGATTCCTTAGTAGAGAATACATCGACATCACCATTCCGGGGGTGCAGAAGCCACACTGGGAGCCGTGGCACTCGGCCAGCCTTTTCTGGAAGGGAAATCAGCTGTGCTCATGAAACAGATATTAAACAGATGGTCCACAAAGAAGGGTGATCGTCCAGGAGCAAGCAGAGCCCCACCAACACGTTGGCCTCCTCCTCATTGTGCCACCCTAACTAGCATTGCTTGCGTTCTGATCCTTCCCACCTTCTCTCCTTTCCTGGCTCAGTTTCTCTGTCTTCAATAGCCGTGGAAGAACCAAGGAAGATCCATCTCTTTAGTTCCACCCATTTTAAGGTCCCAGGAAATGGTCTGAAGGCACATGCCACGGCCACCTGGCTGATCTGCACAGAACGTTCCCTCTAAGCTGCAGACTCTTGTGAGCAAAAAGTCTACTTTGTGAGCTACTGGTATTAAAGTTGTGAGCTACTGCATAAATTATTGTGCTCTGAGGTCCTCCTTTGTAAGCTAAGACAAAAATGTGTGAGCTGGAGGCTAAAAATCTGTGAGTTAGTTCACACAAACTCAGCTTAGAGGGAACACTGGATGGGACACTCACTATCTGGGAATACCAAGTACACTGTCTTGAGATTCATGGAAGATTCAGTTTGGTGTAGTGCTTAAGTGCACATACTCTTCTCTGGGGTAACCAGGTTTGATTCTCCACTCCTCCACTTGCAGCTGCTGGAATGGCCTTGGGTCAGCCATAGCTCTTACAGAGTTGTCCTTGAAAGGGCAGCTTCTGGGAGAGCTCTCTCAGCCCCACTCACCTCACAGGGTGTTTGTTGAGGTGATGGTGGGGAAGGTAAAGGAGATTGTGATTGCTCTGAGATTCAGAGTATAGGGTGGGATATAAACCCAATATCTTCTTCAAATCAAATATAAAGGAAATAAATGCAACACAATACAGAACTTCACCATCCTGGCTCAGTGCTAAACATCATCACAAAACAAGCATTGATTCCCTAGCCTTTAGCTCTCACCTGTATGGGATGAAGTTTGGTTTTAGTGTTTCCGACTCCTTCCACAGTGGTTACTGCAGCACCATACAATGAACACAATGGAAGTAGACAAGAGTTGGCTGGGAAATGTCTGGAATGTTAAGGAAAATTCCCAATATTTAACTGGGTCAGTTCCTTTTTGGAGTGCTGTTTGGGGTCTTTTTCATCTGTTTGGATGGTCTGAGGATAAATTTGCTCCAATTGAAAATCTCTGCCAAACCTAAAGCATCAGAATTCAAAAGGCATCAGGCTGTGCTGGAAAACTTCCAGGGAAAAACACAGTGGTTCTTCCCCAGAACATTGGTACCACAGCCTGGGATGAGTGTTTCCCAGTTGTCACTCTTTTTCCAGCCATTATATCAGTACATGGCTCAGTGGTAGAACATCTGCATGACATGCAGAAGGTCTTATGTTCAACTCCTAGCGTGTTCACTTATGGAGCAGTCAGTAGGTGATATGAAAGACTTCCACCTGAAACCCTGCAGAGCTACTGCCAATGTAACTTTGTTGGTCCAATTGTCTGATTCCATATAAGACAACATGTGCTCATGACTCAGGGAAAGGAGCTACAATAAGGGAAAGCATAGAAGAAGCGACCAGAGTGCTTTACCCTTGTGTACATCAAGAGGTCAGGGACAAGCAACATAAATTTTTGCCTAAGGTAGTAATTTCATTTGAGCCAGACATTGATGGTTGCCCTCCAGTTTTTCATTGCCAATAATGTTTCTGACTCCAAATCCATATCCCTTCAAATTTCTGCCCCTCACCATTCCATACTCCCTGAACTTCTGAAGGATTTAGTGCTGTTGTCAAGCAAGAAGCAAATCAAAGGTAAGGCCGAGAGCCTCCAAACAGGAAGTGTTTTCTTTCCAAGCACCCATAGGAAGTATAACTCCCAGGACTCCAAGGGGGAAAGCCATGCCAAATTTAACTGGTGTAAAAGCTCTCTTGTGTAAGATACACTTTCTTGTGTAAGGTACTCTTTCTTTCCTTTTAAAAAGGATACCGTATCTTCTTAGTGTCTGGATTGTACGTAGAGACCATGACGGTGCAGGCTCCACACCCTCCGATTCCACAGCCATACTTGGTTCCTGTGAGACGGACTTTATTTTGCATGACACAGTTAAAGAAAACAAAGGCAGCCTCTGATTTCATACTGGCCTTTTTCAGTGTAGTCATTAAAAGAATAATAATTTCTACTTACTTTATAATTAGATACAGAATTAAAGGCGAAGAAGACACAGGAAGGAAACTAAAGACCACTTCAAAACAATATGTCCCCTGTGTTCATGAAAATCTTAAACTAAATCCTGATTGACTACTTGTGAGTACTAGATCTGGGTGTGCTCACCAACATTTCTATGGCGAGAACACAAAGAGCATAGGGGACTGGATGAAAATGCAAGATATCATAGGATTCATTAATTCAGAACTGCTGCAATCGAAGGGTACATTCATTATATCAAATTTATCAAACTGGAAACCAAACGAAACAGTTCCAAGGTTTAGAATTAATATATCCACTCCACTCTGTCAAAAGCTTTCTTAGGCAAAGTTTTACATATTTCAGTGTTAGTTATGTTTTACATATTTCAATGTTAATAACGTTTACTACCCTCCTTATATTGTTATATTAAAACACTTCAGGCATGCCTCCTGAACGGGACTCAAGCAGGATTGTCTGAAAAGGTAAAAATAAGCCATCAGTAGCCAGTTACTAAAACGGATCTGTCTGAAATGTCAAAAATATTTCGTTAGTGACCAGTTCCTGAAGTGGAATACATAAACTGTCTGAAAAGCTTCTATGTTTGCCAATAATGCCATTAAGTCTGGCAGCCAAACTCTGAATCAAAAATTTATAATAATTGTTTAACAAGGAGATTGGTCTATGTGCATAGTTTTCTTCTTTAAGATTAAAATGGCCTTAGATTGATATAAAGAGGCAGAGCTTTGACGCTCAAAAGCTTACTCCTCAAAAATCTTGGTGCTCTCTAAGAAGAAGAATGATGCAGATTTATACCCCACCTTTCTCTCTGAATCAGAGACTCAGAGTAGCTTACAATTTCCTATACCTTCTCCCCCCACAACAAACACCCTGTAAGGTAGGTGGGGCTGAGAGGGCTCTCACAGCAGCTGCCCTTTCAAGGACAACTCCTGTGAGAGCTCTGGCTGACACAAGGCCATTCCAGCAGCTGCAAGTGGAGGAGTGGGGAATCAAACCCGGTTCCCCCAGATAAGAGTCTGCACACTTAACCACTACACCAAACTGGCTCTAAGGTACTCCTGAACTCAAATCTATCTATTCTACTGCAGATGAACATAGCTATGCTTTGAAACTACCTTCTATGCTTGAGAAGTTTACAGAATCACTCACCTCTGAGGGTGGATTGAGATGGATAAATATCTTTGGCTGTAGTCACACATACTAAATAACGCAATTTCGATCCACTTTCAGTGCACTTTCCAACTGAATTGTACTGTGTGAACTGGCAAAATCCAGGTGGAAAGTGCACTGAAAGTGGATTGAAACTGCATTATTTAGTGTGTGTGACTGCAACCTAAGCAAATCAAAAAGCCGTGCAGAGGCCAGAAAAGTTGTGTCTGCTAAAATGGTAGAAAAGAGCAAGAGTCCAGTAGGACCTCGAAGACTCACAAAATTTGTGGCAGGGGAGGAGCTCACATACCCTGCCATACTTTTAAGGTCCGACTGGACTCATCCTCTTTTCTACTGCTAAAAACGGTCAAGGTAGTTCCCTATGCAAGCAACAGTCATTTCTGACTCTGGGGTGATGTCGCATCACAATGTTTTCACAGCAGACTTTTTACGGGGTGGTTTGCCATTGCCTTCCCTGGTCATTTACACTTTCCCCCCAGCAAGCTGGGGACTCATTTTACCGACCTCAGAAGGATGGAAGGCTGAGTCAACCTGAGCCAGCTATCTGAACCCAGCTTCTGCTGGGCTCAAACTCAGGTCGTGAGCAGAACTTAGAACTGCAGTACTGGAGCTTTACTATTCTGCACCACGGGGCTTGCTCTTTTCTGCTGCTACAGACAGACTAACATAGCTACTCATCTTCAACTATCTGCTGAAACTGTCACTATTGAAAAGTAAGGAGCCCAATCCATTTTTTTAGTATCAGGTCACCCTGCCATAATTATTACAACATCTGAGGCTATTTCAGTTCACAGGAGAGGGAGCATCAAAAGATACGGCACTTTCTCAGGTAATGAAGGAGCAGTTCTTCAGGATCAGCACACCTGTTTATTACCTGCATTAGAAATGAAGCAAGGGAACAATCGTAATTATCTGTGCTTTTGATGGGGGTAAATTATTCGTATTTATTTAAGGAACATGTATGTTCCCTCTCCCGAGATCTGCTTGAGGCAGCTCACAAAGTAAAAACAATATAATAAAATCATGAAAACAACATTATTATTATTAAACTACAACAAATAAGCAAGGGTAGCAAAACAGCATAAAACAATATTCAGTTGCATAAAGCATTTCTACAGGTAATTATCTGACTTTGAAACTTGATTTCTTGCTCAGAGCTTCCAGGGCTTTTAGCACAGGGCCTCCTGTAAACTCCAGGAGGATTGGCTACATCAGGGGTGTGTGGCCTAATATGCAAAGGAGTTTCTGCTCCTAAAAAAAGCCCTGGGCACAACATAAAAATATGAAAGTTATCCTGAACCAGGCAATATAGACTTAAGAAGGAGAGAAAAGTATACAAGGAACAAGATTATAAAATGGGCAGCTGTGTTATCGTTTGAACAGTAGAAAAAAGCAAGAGTCCAGGAGCACATTAAAGATTTGTGGTAGGGTAGGAGCTTTTGTGAGTCATTGCTCACTTGTTCAGATACCTGAATCTTCCTTTGGTACCTTCAGATACCTGGTTCTAGTGTTCCCTCTAAGCTGAGTTTGTGTGAGCTAGCTCATAGATTTTTATCCTCCAGCTCACACATTTTTGTCTTAGCTCAGGAAGGATGACCCCAGAGCACACTAATTTATGCAGTAAGAACATAAGAGAATTCATGTTGGATCCAGCCAACGGCCCATCCAATCCAACACTCTGTGTCACACAGTGGCAAAAAAAACCCAAGTGCCATCAGGAGGTCCACCAGTGGGGCCAGGACACTAGAAGCCCTCCCACTGTGCCCCCCCCCCCAATAGCTCACAACTTTAATGCCAGTAGCTCACAAAGTAGAATTTTTGCTCACAAGGCTTTGCAGCTCAGAGGGAACATTGCCTGGTACCTGAAGAAGTAGTGACTCACAAAAGCTCCTACCATGCCACAAATTTTGTGAGTCTTTAAGGTGCTACTGGACTCTTGCTTTTTTCTGCCTCAAATAACAGACATGCTTCAAAAAACAAACCAGCATCCCACTTAAGCCTCTCATGTGAATGTTGATGTTCATGAAAAAGCAGAAGACAGCAACTTTTACATATACATGAAACGGTACACAATGTCCCTTTGCGTTCTAGTTACCGAACTGGGGAAAGGAAAAATGCACTTTCTATGTGAACATGTCCTCAACATGAGACTCATGGGGTTGTGTGGCACAAACACCGACTCCACAGAGGCATAAATTTGCTGCCACAATTTGAGTTTTTGGAAAGGTGCTGTTAAGTCACAACCAATTTATGGTGACCCCAGCCAGGGGCTTTCAAAGAAAATGAGAAGCAGAGGGGGTTTGCCAGTGATCTCCATTCCCTGTTGCTTATCTGGCTTGTTTTATACATTTTGATTTATTGTAGCTGGGTTTGGATCCAAAGACTTCTCCGGTGAGGTACAAAAGACTTCTTCCCAACAGTGCCAGATTAAACCCTGTGGAGGCCCCTAGGCGATCAAAATCTCAGGGGGCCCCTTGCAAATTATCTCTGAGTTGGAGCACCCGCCCCACCACCTGTGGCCCCCACTGCAGCCTGCAGGCACCTTCTCAAAAGCCGCTTTGACAAAACTGTGCAGAAGAGGCAGAGAGAGGCAAATTTGGCAATGATGCTAGCAGCAGCCACACCAGGCAAGTCAGGCAAAGAGTGGCTCAGTTGCTGGCTATGCGTGCAGGGTTGCAAGTAGGGGGAAAACTGGGGGGGGGGAGCTGGCCCGGGGCCCCTAAAGGTCTGGGGGCCCATAGGCCAGTGCCTAGTTTGCCTAATTGTTAATCCAGCCCTGCTTCCCAAAGCCACAGCCTCTTGTGCAAGGTGCATATATTGGGGGGGAGGAGAAGAGAGCTTTTCCTACTGATCTCCCTCTCCGCCCACTGCAGACTCTGCATCGCATGCACACATACCCCAGTCAGGCACAGACTGGCCATGTAATTTCGCCATTCTTGAGGAGATGGCTAACCTAAGAAACTCCAAAAGGAGAAACAACAGAAAACAAAAGGCAGACATCTTTTTTGGCTTGTACCAGGCAATAACTGCCTGAGGCTCTTCCAACAAGTCTCTGCAAATCATTAAAAAAACCCCAACAACCAACCAGACACTTTCTTTTTCTGGGACACATGTTCAGCCGCTAGGCTTCCTTGCCCAGTGGCTCATGAATTCTTGGAAAGGCTAACCCAGGAGGGCATATGGAGTGGGACACCTGGCTCTAGTTGGTTGCCATTTGGCATGTTGCCCCTCAATCCACTGGCAGAGTGAAAAGGAAGGAAGGAGCTGAAAAGAGGCCGAGGAAGGGGAGCCTAAGGATGGTCCATGGCAAGGAAAAGGGAGGAATGGTGCACACAGAGGCTTCATGGACACAAAAGTTTGTGCACAACTCTCTTTCCCCTCCAAGGGTGGAAGAAATGGGTTCATGCTTTAGACCAGGGGTCTCCTCTCTTTTTGAGATTGCAGGCACCTTGGGAATTCTGGTTCTGTACAATCGATGCTGACACAAAATGGCTGCCTCAAGAAGTGGGACCAGACTCAAAACGGCAGCCATAACTTACCTTGAGTCACACAGCAAAGATCCTTGTTTGGGGGTGGCAGCTGATGCCAAAGCTATTGCGATGGGCAGTAAATGGTTATGGCTTTAATTCAGTCTGAGAACCTTGAATGACTGGGGAAGTGGAACCCACTTCTTAATGAGATCCAGGCCCTGCAGGGACTGTAAAGTGGAGTTGCACCACCAAGCATATGGATGAGGCCAAGTGAATTCCTTTATATAGCTCTGCCTATCTCTTCCCTTCCTTTGCTCCTTCCCCTGGGACAATGATAGCACTATTAATTGTAAATATTTGAATTGGTTAAATTTATATGTTTTAAATTGTACTTTGTCTATTGTATGTTGTTAACTGCTCTGAGCTCCACTGTAGTAAGGGTGAGCGGAAACTGAACAAATAAATAAATGGAATTCTTCAGTAGAGAGAGTCAGTTAGGAGTGGCAGTTGATAGAACAGTGAGAGAGCAAAGGAGACTGAGAGAGGACCAAAAAGGATCTTAAATTAGAGAAGGGGACTAGGGTTGCCAGATCCAATTCAGGAAATATCTGGGAACTTTGGGGGTGGAGCCAGGACATTCTGGCCATCACATTCCTTTTAAATGCCTTCCTTTCGTTGGAAATAATGGAGGATAGGGGCACCTTCTTTTGGGGCTCATAGAACTGGATGCCCTGGCCCAATTGTTTTGGAACCTTGGGGGGGGGGATTTGGGGGGGGGTGAGGAGAAGCACTAGATGGTATGTTAAAAATTTGGTGCCTCAAATTAAAAAAACAGCCTCCCAGAGCCCCATATACCCTGGGTCAATTCTCCATTATACCCTATGGCAGGGGTGGCCAATGGTAGCTCTCCAGATGTTTTTTTTTTTGCCTACAACTCCCATCAACCCCAGCCAGCATGGCCAATGGCTGGGGTGATGGGAGTTGTAGGCAAAAAACATCTGGGGAGCTACTGTTGGCCACCCCTGCCCTATGGGGACTGGTCTCCATAGGGTATAATGGAGTGGGGGGGCCTCAAAACCAGGGGATCCCCTGCCCCCAACTGGGGATTGGCAACCTTAAGTGGGACATATAGCCCATCCCTACCAAGACTGAGGGGGAAAGGTCCTAGTGAAGGATGAGGGAAATAGCTCTGAGGGAAATAGCTCCTAGAAGATGTCTGAGGGAAATAGCTCCTAGAAGATGGAGGTAATCCCTAGCCAGTGGATAAGGAAGGGAACTGGAACTTGAGTGGATGTTCCTGCCTTCACCCACTTTAGTGTCTGTGAGACTGAGAAGTTTATGTTTGTTTATGTAAGCAGAGACTGCCAAGAAATCTCTTTCCTCAAGTGTTAGACCTGTCAGAATAACAGAAACAGTTTGTGACAAATCATCTTGTGTTTATTTTTATACAAAGCTACCTCATACTCGTTGCCTGTATTTGTTGCCTGTTCACCTCATAAGTACTAAGCCTGACTCCTACTTGATCATTTTCCCTCAACGTGAAATAGAACAAGTTTGTTAATTTTGATGTACCATCTACATCTCGTGCACCATTACCAAACCAGGGCAAAAGAAGCATTTTTGCTTCTTCCCTCAGTTGCCTGGGCTGGGTCAGCCTTTTCCAATATTCATTCAATTGACTAGGTGGGGCAGCCAGAGAAAAACAAGGGAGAAAGAAAAAGGGACTGCTTAGCTAAGGACAAACTAAAGGGAAACCCTGTGAGGGAGGGCAAAATCATTACAGCAGTGTTTTAAAAAAACTGTGCAGCCAATCAAACCTCTAATGGCCAATCAGAAGCCTTGCTGGGCAAAAGCCCCACCTACTTTGTAAAAATACTTTTCTTTATTGCAGAAGTCTACATAACAAATTGGCTTTTTAGAATTTTTGTTATTTTTAAAAATGTATTTTTAAAATGTTAAGATACAAGGGAACAGAGTATTATTTCAGAATTTAAAAGAAAATAGGAGATATACATGCTTTAAAATAGCACAGATTAACTGTGAAAAAATACAGCTCCTCATTTCACTTCCTGAGTGGTGGTTAGGGTTGCCAAGTCCAATTCAAGAAATATCTGGGGACTTTGGGGGTGGAGCCAGGAGACTTTGAGGGTGGAGCCAGGAGACATTGGGGGCGGAGCCAGGAACAAGGGTGTGACAAGCATAATTGAACTCCAAGGGAGTTCTGGTCATCACATTTAAAGGGACAGCACACCTTTTAAAATGTCTTTCTTCCATAGGAAATAATGAAGGATAGGGGCACCTTCTTTGGGGGCTCATAGAACTGGAGCCCCTGGTCCAATCGTTTTGAAACTTGGAGGGTATTTTGGGGAGAGGCACTAGATACTAAACTGAAAATTTGGTGCCTCTACCTCAAAAAATAGCTCCCCCAGAGCCCCCGAAACCTCCAGATCAATTCCCCATTATACCCTATGAGAAATATTTCACATAGGGAATAATGACGACGTTTCCCTCTCCTCCACACAGCCATGGAATTTTACCAGAAGAGTTGCAAGGGGGCGGGGATGTTGAAATCAGATAAGCCTGTGTACCTGCCTGCTAGCTTGCTTCGTGCTTAAGACTGTCTGTGTATTATAGGGTTCAGTTCAGTATTTTGAGGGGCAAATATGCCCCACTAAGCTCTGCTTTGGCGCCAAAGTAAAAACCTCACTTCATACCAGTAATTGAGTGCGGCCTCGTTATTTTTCTGCTACAGGACCAGGTGAGGCTCCTGCCCAGCAGGGCTTCTGATTGGCTGAGCAAATCAAAATACAGTTGTTCCAGCATCAACTGCCACCACAACCGCTCTCTCACTCTTCTTTCCCAGTGTATTTTTTTAAAAGTACTCATTTGGCATTTGGGTTTCCTCTGTGTGTGTAAGTATGTGGTTGGCTCTTCCTCCCATGGCAGCCATTTTGTGGTTATATCCACCACACTGTTTTCTAGATTGTTATCCTACCTGTCCCCCACCAAGGATCTCACAGTTGTCACAGTCACAACAAATGAGTTGTCTGAAATGTTTCTGGTCTCATATTCCGACAATGGGTCCAATGTTCCATCAAGGTGCTTGGCAAATACAGTTAACTATGAGGGTTGCCAGGTCTGGCTCAAGAAATATCTGGGGACCTTAGGGGTGGAGCCAGGAGACTTTGGGGGTGGGCCGGGAACAAGGGTGTGACAAGCACAGTTGAACTCCAAAGGGAGCTCTGTTCATCACCTTTAAAGGGACTGCGCACCTTTTAAATGCCTTTCTTCCATTTGGAAATAATGAAAGATAGGGACACCTTCTTTTGGGACTCCTAGAATTAGACCTCCTGGTCCAATTTTTTTTTAAACTTAGGATGTACTTTGAGGAGAGGCGCTGGATGCTATGCTGAAAATTTGGTGTCTCTACCTCAAAACACAGCCCCCCAGAGCCCCAGATACCCATGGATCAATTCTCTATTATACCCTATAGGAATTAGTCTCCATAGGATATACTGGAGTGTCCAGTGGACATTTCCCTCCCACCCCCACTTTCTGATGATCCTGAAGTGGGGGGAGGGCCTCCAAACTGGGGGATCCCCTGCCCCCAACTGAGGATTAGAGCAACCAAAAAAAGAGCAATGTGGATAACGGAGCAGGGAATAAAGGTTACCATGGACCTCCACACAAACCAGCCTCAAAATTAATACACCTTAAATATCACTCATAACACTCAGTAATTATATAAAGTATCAAAATTTCATTGAATCAATCAAAAGGTTATAGAAGATATTAAGGAACAAGAGTCCACACCCACAGTCTTTTAAAAACAAATTATTATCCAAGTAATATAGATTACGGGGTTCAGACAGGAATTCAAGAGGTGGAGTCTTCAAACATGGAGCACTGCTCCTAACGTATTCCATTTGGTATGGTCATGTGTAAGCGATAGCACTGAAATTGTGTTAAAATTTCTTCTAGAAAGCTCATAGAAGCATTAGCGAAATGTGGACTGAGTACTGCCGAGTCACGTTTATCTCCTGTGCCTGACTGTACAGAGGATAAGATTTATGGAGCATGGTTCTCCGTGGAAGAATTCCTGAAGTTCAATTGGAATACGTTAAGAGCAGTGCTCCATGTTTGAAGACTCTACCTCGTGAGTGTTATGAGTGATATTTAAGGTGTATTCATTTTGAGGCTGGTTTGTGTGGAGGTCCGTGGTAACCTTTATTCCCTGCCCCAACTGAGGATTGGCAACCCTATTAATTATACAGTTTCAATCCTTAAAAAAACAGTCTCCTGAGAGTAAACCCCACTGAGCACAGTAGGATTTACTGCTGAATAGAAATGTCTGCGTAGGATAGCACTGTAAGCTGAGGATTGCAAAGATGAGGGAGGCCCTACAATGTTTTCCCTCAGGGCTGTTTCTGCTTTCCACCCCACCCCCGCCCATGCTGTTCGAGAATCCTACATCTTCTAGGTGGGCCACACAGGGAAGGGCTCCAGACAGATCTGGTCCTTGAGAAGGGCTTTCCTTGCAGTTGCAGGCTAACCCAACATTTCTCTATTTCTCCAGAATACACTATGTGTGGGGAAAAAAGAATGGTGCAGTCTGCCCAACCTTTTCCCCTGCAGGGCTGCAGTTTCTGTATTTTGCTCCTGATTATGAGAAGGCGAGTTCAGACCAGCTGAGCCATTCTCCCGGAGGCACTGGGATCTCCTTTCGGCAAGCTCATCCCAGCTGCTTTCTTAGAAAGATGCAAAACTCCTCACTTGGAAAACCCTTTTAGCTGATGTCAACATTCATTTGAGGCTAGCTGAGACATTAGACTCTTGCTGGCTTGGCTTTTGAGGGTTCTAAGTGAAACGTAGCCTTGGGAGAAAAGGAAGTGTTCAGCTTTCTCTCTTGGGTCCTTTTCCTGATCAAAATTGCCCCACTCGGCAGCTTTTCCTCCTGTGAGCGCCTGGGAGAGAGAGGATGCGGTCCCCTCTAGCTGTTTTAAGCTTTATGCTTTACAAGTGGCAGTCTCTGAGCTTCCCTCTCCTCTGCATGTGAATTCACATTTTAACGTTCAATAGCAGTACAGAGATAACCCTGTTTGTACATTAATTTATAGAGATTGATAGTTATGACCCTTGGTCACAGAGAATTAGGGTTGCCAAGTCCAATTCGATAAATATCTGGGGACGTTGGGAGTGGAGCCAGGAGATGTTGGGGGGTGGAGCCAGGAACAAGGGTGTGACAAACACAATTGAACTCCAAATCCTGGTCTAATCCTTTTGAAAGTTGTGGGTGGGTTGAGGAGAGGCACTGGATGCTATGCTGAAAACAGCTCCCCCAGAGCCCCAGTTATCCGAGGATCAATTCTCCATTATACCCTATGGAAATCGGTCTGCATAGGGAATCATGGAGTGCCCATCATCATCATCATCATCATCATTTTATTTATATCCCGCCCTCCCCGCCGAAGCAGGCTCAGGGCAGCTAACAGCACAAGTCAATACATACAGTGGACATCCCCCCTGCCGTTTTCTGATGACTCTGAAATGGGCAGAGGGCCTCCAAACCGGGGGATCCCCTGCCCCCACCATTTTACATATGGCCTTTTTAAAAGGAGAAGTTTGGTATTTGATTAGATTTCATATGGAGGTTTTTTTCTACAAATTATTTTCCTATTTAAGACCATTGCAGGGCACTGACTGCTTAAGATGACAGCACACTTCCTAGTTAACCTTTTAAAAATTGGAGTGACGTAATAGGGTAATTACTGCTCCATTAGATAAAAATTATTTCGACAGTAGCGGAGTCTATTTTCAAACAGCATCAGTCTAACACAGCTGGCCGCTCTCTTCCACAGCTGGCCACTCTCTTTAATCAGATGTTAATCAAATACCCTAGGAAAGATTTGCACATTTCTGCCAACGTAAATACAATAGACAACTAGAGGTTTTTATTTCCCCAAAGATGATTCCAATGCTGCAACTGCAAAGCAGTCTCAGTTAGTGAGACATTACATGCTAAAATGCCCAATGACTTTTAATTTGAACACATTTTCTCTGGTGAATTGGCAACATCCCCCTGGTCTATCATTAGCCTTCCTTGCATATATTTAAGTTTCTAGTAGTTTTTTTTTCTAATTAGAAACAATCCATCAAACCACAATTTTTTTTAAAAAAGCAATCAATGAATCCTTACCTTTCTGCCATTCACAAAAAATATGAGCTCATCCGATTGTGGGAAGCTAGCCATCCTGCCAGTGAACGCTACAGCTGGAAAGCTCCTACACACCAGCAAGGGAGTCAATCCCACCAGTTTCTTTCAAGGTAGGAGTACTTCTTGTGTTTCCCCTAGAACTTAGATTAAAATGAAATACGCAGGGAGGAGCCAGGATGCAATTAATCAAAACACCTCTAACGATATATCGCCAATTAATTAGACAGAGTAAGGTAAGATAAAAGGAGGAATAAATCTGTCACTTGAAAGAAATGCAAGCAACCCCCCATCCCCTCAGTTAGCCCGCCAGCCCAATCAACAGGAATGGAATCTGGCACAGCGTTTCAAGGCGAGGAGGGGAGTAATTATTCAAGCCAAACAAAGTCAGCTACTTTCAAAACAGAAACTAAATACCAAAAACTGAAACCTCTAGGGAGTCTGAGGAAACTCTAAATAAAGCTAAGCTGAGCTATTTAGCAATACAACAAAAATATGTCAGAACAGCCACTGCACAGGACTGAAACGCCACCCAGCCCAACCAAAAGTCCCCTCTACATGATTGCAGTATTTGATGATGATGATGATCAGGGCTTTTTTGGTAGAACCCCCCCCAGCAGGAACTCATTTGCATATTAGGCCACACCCACTTTCACCATTGTTTCACATAAGGCTTTTTTGTAGAAAAAGCCAGCAGGAATCAATTATTGCCACACCCCCTGATTCCAAGCCAGCCGGAACTGCGTTCCTGTGTGTTTCTGCTCATAAAAAGCCCTGATGTGATGTTGGATTTATATCCTGCCCTCCACTCCGAATCTCAGAGCAGCGCACAATCTCCTTTACCTTCCTCCTCCGTGACAGACACCTTGTGAGGTTGGTGGGGCTGAGAGAGCTCTCCCAGAAGCTGCCCTTTCAAGGACAACTTCTGCCAGAGCTATGGCTGACCCAAGGCCATGCTAGCAGGTGCAAGTGGAGGAGTGGGGAATCAAACCCGGTTCTTCCAGGTAAGAGTCTGCACACTTAACCACTACACCAAACTGGCTACCAGTTTCAACTTTAAACATACGTGGAACTCATTTGGAAGTCGATATTAAAAGTTCTAAGGATTTTTAATAAGTAGCTCTTATTAGACAAATCCACAATCTCTTCCAGTCTCCAAGCTTGTCCTTTTATTACCCACCCCCCAGGTCCTTTTATTACCTGCTGGTCCTTTTATTACCCACCCCCCAGGTTCCCCTATTCCCTGCTCAGTCCCTGAACACCCAGTTCTTCACTCTCCTGCCTCATGAGCTAGGGTTGCCATCTCTGGGTTGGGAAATTCCTGGAGATTTAGGGGGCAGAGCCTACCTTGGGGAGGGACCCCATCCCATTCAGTAGAAAATGGTAAGAGTCCAGTAGCACCGTAAAGACTAACGAAATTTGTGGCAGGGTTGGATCTTTTGAGAGTCATTGCTCATTTCTTCTGATGCAAAAGGAATGTGAGTCCATGTGAGACTGCAGATTTATACGCTGCCCTTCTCTCTGAATCAAGAGTTTCAGAGGGGCTCACAATCTCCTTTACCTTCCTCCCCCACAACAGACACCCTGTGAGGTGGGTGGGGCTGAGAGAGCTCTCACAGCAGCTGCCCTTTCAAGGACAACCTCTGCCAGAGCTCTGGCTGACCCAAGGCCATTCCAGCAGCTGCAAGTGGAGGAGTGGGGAATCAAACCCGGTTCTCCCAGATAAGAGAGCTCTGGCTGACCCAAGGCCATTCCAGCAGCTGTAGGTGGAGGAGTGGGGAATCAAACCCGGTTCTCCCAGATAAGAGAGCTCTGGCTGACCCAAGGCCATTCCAGCAGCTGCAGGTGGAGGAGTGGGGAATCAAACCCGGTTCTCCCAGATAAGAGAGCTCTGGCTGACCCAAGGCCATTCCAGCAGCTGCAGGTGGAGGAGTGAGGAATCAAACCCGGTTCTCCCAGATAAGAGAGCTCTGGCTGACCCAAGGCCATTCCAGCAGCTGCAACTGGAGCAGTCGTGAATCACACCTGGTTCTCCCAGATAAGAGAGCTATGGCTGTCCCAAGGCCATGCCAGCAAGTGCAAGCGGAGGAGTGGGGAATCAAACCCGGTTCTCCCAGATAAGAGAGCTCTGGCTGACCCAAGGCCATTCCAGCAGCTGCAGGTGGAGGAGTGGGGAATCAAACCCGGTTCTCCCAGATAAGAGAGCTCTGGCTGACCCAAGGCCATTCCAGCAGCTGCAGGTGGAGGAGTGGGGAATCAAACCCGGTTCTCCCAGATAAGAAAGCTCTGGCTGACCCAAGGCCATTCCAGCAGCTGCAGGTGGAGGAGTGGGGAATCAAACCCGGTTCTCCCAGATAAGAGAGCTCTGGCTGACCCAAGGCCATTCCAGCAGCTGCAGGTGGAGGAGTGGGGAATCAAACCCGGTTCTCCCAGATAAGAGAGCTCTGGCTGACCCAAGGCCATTCCAGCAGCTGCAGGTGGAGGAGTGGGGAATCAAACCCGGTTCTCCCAGATAAGAGAGCTCTGGCTGACCCAAGGCCATTCCAGCAGCTGCAGGTGGAGGAGTGGGGAATCAAACCCGGTTCTCCCAGATAAGAGTCCGCACACTTAACCGCTACACCAAACAGGAGCTGCCGCCAGCTGGAGGAGATAATACTGACTCTGATGAACTGAGGGTCTGATTCAGTAGAAGGCACCTTCACGGGTCCATAGGCAAGCCTCAACTCCTGCAGACTCAGACTCATTTTGAAATGTGCAACTCAACAGTGCCCTTGAGCCTGTTTCATGCTGTCTGCCTATGTACAGAAGTAGTGAACATAGAACAGCATATGACAGAGGGAAAATCCTAATTTCACATATATACCAATGGGGTCTGAATTTCAGTGGGGACAAGCCTCGAAAAAGACCTTGGGGTTGTAGTAGGGAGCTCACTGAAAACATTGACTCAGTGTCCAGTGGTGATGAACAAAGGCAAACTCCATGGTAACGATTATCAGGAGAAGGACTGAGAATAAAACTGCACATGTAGCAGTGCCCTAACACAAGTCCCTGGTGAGGCTCTATTTGACTTAGGGGAGACGTCTTAGTTTATAAAATTATGCATGATCTGAAGAAAGTGGCAAGGATGTTTTCATAATACTAAACTTCCCATGGTACCCAATACAGTTGATTAGCAGCAACTTCCAGGGAGACCAAAAGACAAAACTTTTAACAATACAAATTGAAATTAAATGACAGGATGACTGGCCCTGGTAAAGTTGTACTACACATTTTGTTTGGAACAGCCCACGCATACTAGAGATGGCAGGGCAACAGCATTACCCTCTAATGGCTTTTAGCGAGGAGCAGAAAGTAGGGGTTTAAATAGCTCTGAGCCAAAACCAATCAGTTGAGTGGTGGAGCACCACATTTAAATAGTTCTGAGTTGAACCCAAGAAGCCCCCTTTAAACAGCTGAGATGCATGTTCAAAGAGGGTTTCTTGGACTGTCTTTGGGCTTGCTGTCCAAGAAAGCCCCTTTAAACAGCTGAGTCATGCAGAACATTCTGTTTAAAGGGGCTTTCCTTGGGTTCAGCTCCGAGCCATTTAAACCCCTATTTTCTGCTCATGGTGAAAAGCGGTGGGGAGCAGATAGCAGGGATCACAAATCCATACAAACTGGTTTGGTTTGCAAACCAACCTTCCAGTTCATATAGGTTTATGCTTCGGTTTGTGGTTCAGCTATGAACCGAATTGCAAAAACGCAGTTCATGCCCGTCCCTACTGCGACTATGCCAAATAATTATAATTCATTATTAACTGAGTCACTCGCAGCATTTCTACCCTGCCTTTCTCCACAGGAGGAATGCAAGGCGGCTGATACTATTTGTCTCTCCTCTGTTTTATCCTCACAACCGCCCTGTGAGGTAGGTTCAGCTGAGAGTGCCTGAATGACCCAAAGTCACCCAGCAATCTTCCCACTGCAGAGCAGGAGATTCGAACCCGCCATCTCCCAGACCTTGATACCTCCAGCACAGAGCAGCACGCTGGTTCTTGGCTACACAGCATACTGTGAAGCTGAATGAAACTCGCCAAACCTTTGGGGGGAAAAGTCAGTTTTTGAAAAGCCGAGGCATGGCAATAAAAACGGAAAAGCGATTCGGTGTTGGAAAAGCAATTTATTTTTTACACTTGAAAGTCTCTTAAAATTACAGTTATAAAAAAACCAACACAAAGACCAATTAAAATATTGTTTAGAGTGCTTAGGGGTTGGGTCTCTACTGAAGCAAATTGTACCTGGCTGCTACCACTTCTGGAATAATGGAAGCTTGCGGGGTGGAAGAGGAATCTTTAGTCAGAGCTGGTTCCTGGCATATAATTATAAACCTATGCTTACAACCCAAAAGAAATGGAGGCCATAAAATTGAAAACATTGTCATTTCACCTGTGGGAATTACTGCTGGCACACTCACATTGACTAGATTTCAATACCCATTACATTAAGATATCTAATCATAGCTACGATAACACGGTAGTAAAGGTAATCTTGTTTTTCCCACATGAAAGGATATGTAGAATATTCTGATGGAGCGACTTCAGAAGCGTAATCCACACATCCTTTCACGCTCCTGGGTCTTTCCACCTGAACTTCTGAAAAGATTGTCTTAACGCCCAGCCCTCAGGTGAGTTTAATGGCAATTCATGTTAAAGGTGCCGGTGTGATACAACAGGCTATTCTTCTTTCAATGTAATTTCTATCACTCAGCAGTTGTATAATAATTCTTATTCTGAGGATGCTGGATGACTCTTCCCACTCCTGCAGACCTGGGTATACTATGAGAGTTAATAAAACATGGGCTTTTTTTTTTGTAGCGGGAACTCCTTTGCCTATTAGGCCACACACCCCTAATGTAGCCAATCCTGCGAAAGCTTACAGGGCTCTTATAACAGGGTCTACTGTAAGCTCTCGAAGGATAGGCTACATCAGGGGTGTGTGGCCTAATATGCAAAGGAATTCCTGCTACAAAAAAAGCCCTACATAAAACCCCCCTCAAAGTCTAAAACCAAATCCAATGCAAACTTCTGAGATATATATACTGAGGTCACAACCAAAGCCAACAAAGGAGAAAACGAATCAATTTGACGCTCGGCATCAAATCGCAGGAAGCTACCAACATCCAGTGGAGGGGAGCAGGGGCGTACCAACATAATGACCCTAGAACAGGGGTGGCCAATGGTAGCTCTCCAGATGTTTTTTGCTTACAACTCCCATCAGCCCCAGCCAGCATGGCCAATGGCTGGGGTTGATGGGAGTTGTAGGCAAAAAACATCTGGAGTTACTGTTGGCCACCACTGTCCTAGAACACAAGGTATGGAATTTGGATTGCCAACTCCAGGTAATGAAATTCCTGGAGATTTGGCAGCAGAGCCTGGAGAGGGCGGAGTTTGGGGAGGGAGTTCAGCAAGAATCTGGCACCAGAGTCCGCCCTCCAAAGTCGCCATTTTCTCCAGGAAAACTGATCTCTGCAGTGTGGAGATCAGCTGTAATTCCAGGAGAACTTTGGGCCCCATCTGAAGGTTGGCAACCCTACATTCATCTCAACATTGCCCAGGGGTGTTCCAGATGCAGCTGCTGTGCAGGGTAGCCACACATTCTTTATAACATACAGTTTTCCCCAGAGAGGCAATGAAATGCAGAGGAAGAAACAAGAGAGATGAGGATTTAAGGAACCCATGGCAAAATGATAACGGGAGGATCTAAGATGAGGAATGTATGGTTGAGGAGACTCAACAGGCAAAAGAATTAGAAAGGAGACCAGGACCGATTTCCCACTAGTCTTACGCCGCTCTCACACTTCTCTTCTCTGCGGGGATTCCGTCAGAATTCACACTATCTGCCCTGAGGCTGCAACTAGCTTCACCTTTTTCACGCGGCAAACAGAAACTGTTTTTTTTAGAGGTTTCTGCTTGGCACACGAAAAAGGCGAAGCTAGTTGCTGCCCTGAGGCAGATAGTGTGAAATCCGACGGAAGCCCTGGACAGAAGAGGAGCGTGAGAGCAGGATAAGGCTAGTGAGAAATTGGTCCAGGATATTTGCTGAGGGGGACACAGATTGGGACTAACATGGGCAAATTTACCGTATCGTTTTGAAATAACCAAGTCACCAAAATTTTGTTGTCTGTTTTTGTATCAATGATGGCCCAAATAAACACACCAATCAACTAAGTCACTGGATCTTTAACTGTAATCCTCTAGTAACACATTATTTGAAAGTTCAGAATTCCAGCTCGCCTGAGACTGAACAAGCAGCCTGAAATATTTCTCCCCCCCCCCCCCCCCACAAATGAAAATAAATACTGGATTAAAATGAATCACATTGATTGACTGTTGGGCGATGTTCCTCCAAGAAGTCACTGACGGTCCTTTGCATCCGCTCCATTTTCACTTCTACAGAGAGATGGACCAGGATGGAGATGGCTTTTCATCCTTTGGGATCTGGGAGAATGAAGAAAAAAGGAGCAATCAGTTTGGAAATGTAAAGAAAAGGTAAAGGCAATCCCCTGTGCAAGCACCAGTCATTTCCGACTCTGGGGTGATGTCGCATCACGGCGTTTTCATGGCAGACTTTTTACGGGGTGCTTTGCCATTGCCTTCCCCAGTCATCTACACTTCCCCCCAGCAAGCTGGGTACTCATTTTACCGACCTCGGAAGGATGGAAGGCTGAGTCAACTTTTAGGCGGCTACCTGAACCCAGCTTCTGCCAGGATCGAACTCAGGTCGTGAGCAGAGCTTTGGACTGCAGTACAGCAGCTTTACCATTCTGCATGGAATTTGGATTGCCAACTCCAGTTTGAAAGAAGTCACTGCTAAATCACCTTGGGTTTCTGGGGAATTGCAAGATGAGTAACATCAAGACTATAGCACCAAACTAATTTGTTGGTTTTAAAATTTGATGGTTTTAATTAGATGGTTTTAATGTAATAATACATATAATTGAGTTATAATAATAATAATAAACTTTAATTTGTATCCCGCCCTCCCCGCCGAAGCAGGCTCAGGGCGGCTAACAAGACATGGTTTCCCATGATTTACATAAGACAATTTTAAAATACAATTGGTACATACATTTAAAAACAGTTACATAAGGTTAAAAACTACATAAAAGTTAAGACTACCATAAATTAAGGTGCTATTCAGTAGATATTTTTCGATGGCAAGGTATCGTTTTCAGGACTCCTTATATGCTTGCATAAAGAGGGTAGTTTCGCAAGCCCTGCAGAACTGACTAAAGTCCTGCAGGGCTCGCACTTCCTCCGGTAGTTGATTCCACCAGTGGGGGGGCCATTACGGAGAAGGCCTGCTCTCTTGTTACTTTCAGTTTGGCCTCCTTTGGTCCAGGGATCCTTAAAAGGCCTTGGGAGCTAGATCTTAGTGCTCTCTGGGGAACATGTGGGGAGAGGCAGTCCCTAAGGTAGACAGGGCCTCAGCCATATAGGGCTTTAAAGGTAATAACCAGCACCTTGTAGCGAACTCGGAATATAATTGGAAGCCAGTGCAGCTCCTTCAGCCCGGGCCGCACGTGTTCCCACCGAGGCAGTCCCAGTAGCAGCCTGGCCGCCGCATTCTGCACTAGCTGCAATTTCTGGGTTCGGCACAAGGGCAGCCCCATGTAGAGGGCATTACAGTAGTCTAGTCTCAAGGTGACCGTTGCATGGATCACTGTTGCTAGGTCGCTACATTCTAGGAAGGGGGCCAACTGTCTTGCCCTTCTAAGATGGAAGAAGGTGGATTTCGCAGTGGCAACTATCTGTGCCTCCATTGTCAGGGAGGACTCCAGCAGCACTCCCAGGCTTTTGACCCTGCGCACTGGTATCAGTGACTCACCGTCAAAGGCCGGTAGGGGGATCTCCCCTCCTAGCCCGCAGCGATCCACGCAAAGGACCTCTGTCTTCGCTGGGTTCAGCTTCAGCCCACTCAGCCTGATCCAGTCTGCCACGGCCTGCAGCGCCCGGTCCAAGTTTATAGGGGTGTCGGCGGTCCGGGCGCCCATCAATAGATAGAGCTGGGTGTCATCAGCGTACTGATGGCAACCCAGCCCATGTCTCCGGGCAATCTGGGCAAGGGGGCGCATAAAGATATTAACAACATTGGGGAGAGAACTGCCCCCTGAGGCACCCCACAATTAAGTAGGTGTCTCTGGGACATCTCTCCTCATTATAATATATAATTGTTATGTAACCAGTGTACTTTTATTATTGTATTATTGTAATGTTTGCATTTTATATTATGCTATGTAAGCCACCCTGAGCCTGCTTCGGCGGGGAGGATGGGATATAAATTAAATATTATTATTATTATTAACCTACTCCACACTCAAAGTCTGCCTCATTATGAGGCAAAGACAGGCTGGAGATCTGGGACAGCACAAAGGGTAACAGAGTGAGATCTTGACTGTGGGGCACAATCTATGTTGGAATAAAATGCAGGGGCACTGTGTGAGATCACTAGTCTAATTTTCCTCAGCCCCCATTCCTTACAATGCAGCCTGAGCAGAAGAACTCCCCAGAGGATGACGTTGTGAGGAACCGGTCAGCTTGGGAGTATGACCACAATAAATTTTTCCTCATTCACCTTCCCTCAGTCCCTCAGGCACACACATAGAAATCCTGATTGAGTATAAGGCAGTTCCATGTGTCTAGTCAAGGGGTGGCCAAACTTGCTTAATGTAAGAGACACATAGAAGAAACATCAGATGTTTGAGAGCTGCAAGATGGATGGATGGAAGGAAGGAAGGAAGGAAGGAAGGAAGGAAGGAAGGAAGGAAGGAAGGAGGGAGGGAGGAATATAGATGGGGAAGTGGGAGGGAGGGAGAGGTGGAAAAAAAGCAACTTTGACTTTAAATGCATTCTCCAAGCCACAGGCTGGCTTGGATTGGAGAAGTGATTTTGAGAGAAAAATGCCTTCTCCAAGCTGGACAACAGGGCAGTGGGGGCTTCAAGAGCCACACAATATGTGTGAAAGAGCCACATGGGGCTCCCAAGGTACTGTTTGGCCACCCGTGGTCTATGACTTCAATGCCCAAATCAGAAACTCGGGAATCACAGAATCATAGAGTTGGAAGGGAACTCTAGGGTCATCTAGTCCAACCCCCCTATGGAAAACTATGGAGAACCATCAGTCTCCAAAGTGAATAGGTCAGTCATGCTCTGAATCTAACCAGATGGTGTATCAGACATTCCATATTAAGCAAGCCTTCATTTCCTAGATGAAAGTCTGCTTAATCTGCAGGATAGGGCTTCTTAATATCAGAAGATTTTCAGCCCAGCCTTTGGACACAGGAACACTGAACTTAAAACAGCGCTTTTCTTCACTGGAGGAACAGGAGCCAATCATGTCTCAACACAAGCAAGAAACCTCTTTACCATTTCAGTAAACTGGTCCGCACAGGCCATTCGAATGCATTCAGGAGTCAAGGGACTGTTCAGGCCAAAGTCCTCGGACAATCCGCGTTCTCGTCTTGCAGCGGCCACTGCGTCCCACATGGCGAAGAACATGGAGCATCCCAGGAAAAGCCCTGATTCACCAAGGCCCTGCCAAAAACAAAGCAAAAAACCAGCCAATCCATATGCAAAAGAACCTTCTCAGGAAAACTCTTCCATTAATTAGTATGTCACAACCTGAGAAGCTCCTACAAGATAATGACTCAGCCCTACCCCACCTTCCTAAGTAATTATAAATTACCTGCCTACCATCTTCTTCTCACTTTGACACAGAGAGAATGCTAGCTTTCTGTGTTATACCTCTGAAGATGCCAGTCACAGCTGCTGGTGAAATGTCTGGTTCTACAATGCCAAGACCAAAGCCATACAGCCCGGAAAATCTACAACTAATCAACTCCAGCCGTGAAAGACTTTGACAACGTAAACAATTTTTTAAAAAAATCACAGAAAGAGAATTATTGGGGGTGGGGCTTTTGAAGCATGTTAGAAAAGAGATGGTCTGTTTTATATATGATAGACACTGTTGGATAAGGTCAGTGGCCCATCTAGTCCAACACTGTCACACAGAAGCCAAGATCCAGGTGCAATTCTGGAGGTCCACACCCACCAGCAGAGCCAGAACTCCAGAAGCCCTCCCTCTGTTGCCCCCCCCAAAAGCACCAAGAATTCAGAGCATGCCCTGATCTGTGATTCTAAGCCTAATCACAGAAACAATCACAGTCAGATCATGTGCCAACTGCAGTTCATTTTAGTTCTAACAGATTGTTACAAAAAAAGAGAGGGTTTTATTTTGAAATGCTGTGATCAATTCTGTTCCATCGTTATACACTTTTAGATGCTGTTCCCCTAGAAGCTCCTTGCCTGGAGCCATCCTTTTTAGCCCACCCTGGTTCCTTGGTCCTACGACAGCCGAATGTACAGACACAATCCATATTTGATAGGAAACCAGAGAACCATGATCAGGTTGCTTGCAATTAACAGGCCAGTGGGATCTTTGATATGCCCTAATCAACAGGGCTTTTTTTTGTAGCAGGGACTCCTTTGCATATTAGGCCACACATCCCTGATGTAGCCAGTCCTCCTGGAGCTTACAGTAAAGCCCTATAAGACTGGCTACATCAGGGGTGTGTGGTCTAATATGCAAAGGAGTCCCTGCTACAACCCCCCCCCCTGCTAATCAATACTCATAAGGATATAAGAGAAGCCATGTTAGATCAGTCCAATGGCCCATCCAGTCCACCACACTGTGCCACACAGTGGCCAAAAAAAACCAGGTGTCACCAGGAGGTCCACCAGTCTTGCCTAGGGTGCCTGACAGTCTAGGGGCAGCCCTTACAATATATAAAAGCAATAATTAAAAAAATTCACTGCCGCAGGAGGTGGTGACGGCTGCAAGCATAGAGAGCTCCAAGAGGGGATTGGATAAGCATCTGGTGCAGAGGTCCATCAGTGGCTATTAGCCACAGTGTACTGTTGGAACTCTTTGTCTGGGACAGTGATGCTTTGTATTCTTGGTGCTTGGGAGGGGGCACAGCGGGAGGGCTTCTAATGTCCTGGCCCCACTAGTGGACCTCCTGATGGCACTTGGGTTTTTGGGCCACTGTGTGACACACAGAGTGTTGGAATGGATGGGCCACTGGCCTGATCCAACATGGGGGGCACGGAGGAGGGATCACTGAGGGAATGCCAAGTGAAACAAAACAGTCTCCTCCAAGGTAATGTTGCCAGCTATGGGCTGGGAAATACCTGGAGATTTTCAGGGTGGAAGACTGGGTTTGGGGAAGAACTTCAATGCAGTATACTGCTACAGGGTCCTCTTTCCAAAGCAGCCATTATCTCAAGGGGAGATGATCATTGTAGTCTGGAGATCAGTCATTAATATCCCAGGATATCCCATAATCTCCAGCCACTACCTCTTACCTTGGAAGAGTAGATGGCTGTTGTGCTTTGTGAAGAAGCCAGCAAGGAGACACTAAAATGTTCAGGGATATCACACACCGCAGGGATTTTATACTCATCTGGACCTCGTGTGTAAAGGACACCTTTGGGGGAGAATTTAATTTCCTCCATTGTGTAAAGTCCAAGTCCTTGAACAAAGCCGCCTTCAATCTGACAAGAAAAAGTAACAATTGAGTACCAGAGCTCTAACTTCCACCTTGTGCTTAAGAAGTGTCAGTTATAAATTAAATCTTTTAAAAAATAGCATTAAACAAAACATCCAAAAAGAAGAAGGGCACAGGTTTACAACGTGCTTCTACCCTAGAGAAGCCCCATGGCGCAGAGTGGTAAAGCTGTAGTACTGCAGTCCAAGCTCTCTGCTCACGACCTGAGTTCGATCCCGGTGGAAGCTGGGTTCAGGTAGCCGGCTCAAGGTTGACTCAACCTTCCATCCTTCCGAGGTCGGTCAAATGAATACCCAGCTTGCTGGGGGGAAAGTGTAGATGACTGGGGAAGGCAATGGCAAACCATCCCGTGAAAACGTTGTGAAAGCAACGTCACTCCAGAGTCAGAAATGAGTGGTGCTTGCATAGGGGACTACTTTTACCTTTCCCCCCCCCCTCTACCCTAAGGCGTCTCTAGGCAACTTACATCACCTCCCCTTCCTCTCCCTACAACAGACATTTGTGAGGCGGGTGGGGCTGAGAGAGTCCTGAGAGAATTCGGGATTGGCCTAAAGTTACCCAGCAGGCCTCATGTGTCTTACAACAGCTTACAATCACCTTCCCTTCCTCTATCCTACAACAGACACTTTGTGAGACAGGTGGGGCTGATAGAGCTCTAAGAGAACCATGACAGCCCCAAGGTCACCCAGTAGGCCTCATGTGTCTCAAAGCAGCTTCCAATCGCCTTCCCTTCCTCTCCCCACAACAGGCCCCTAATGAGGCAGGAGGAGCTGAGAGAGCCCTGAGAGAGCTGAGACTGACCCAAGGTCACCCAGCAGACCTCATGTGGAGGAGACATAGGGAAGCCAACCCGGTTCTCCAGATTAGAGTCTATCGTTCTCAACCGCTACAACACGCTAGCTCTCCAAGAAACTTACAATAATTTAAAAAAATGGGTAAATTAATATTATTATTAGATCTCTATATCTTGTTTTCCTTTTCATTGTACAATTTTAAGCACATAAGAGAAGCCATGTTGGATCAGGCCAATGGCCCATCCAGTCCAACACTCTGTGTCACTTTGTGACACAGGTGCCATCAGGAAATCCATCAGTGGGGCCAGGACACCAGAAGCCCTCCCACTGTTGCCCCTCCCAAGCACCAAGAATACAGAGCATCACTGCCCCAGACAGAGAGTTCCAACGATGCGCTGTGGCTAATAGCCACTGAAGGACCTCTGCTCCATATGCTCATCCAATCCCCTCTTGAAGCTGGCTATGATGGCAGCCGTCACCACCTCCTGTGGCAGTGAATTGGTAAATTTAGTTTCAGAGGGTAGCTGTGTTGGTGTGCAGTAGACGAGTTAAATTCGCATCCAGCAGCACCTTAAGAGATCAATAAGGTTTCCAGGGTATGAGCATTTGAGAGTCAATGCTCCCCGTGTCAGATAAACTTGGACATTTTTGCCATGTACCTCACTTTATACCTGCATAGTTACATTGGGATAGATGCGTCACCTGGTTTTAATAATGCTGTTCTTGCAGCTAAATATTAGGGGGGGGGGGGTTTCTGATATTCTCGAATCCCAATAGCAGTACTACATTCAGATTTGGGATTTTTTGGAAATCCTGAATTTTTTTCAGCTCCATTATAATCAATGGTCCCCATAGGGTATAATGGGGGTCGATCTGGGGCTTGGGGAGGGCTGTTTTTTGAGGTGGAGGCACCAAATGTGTTGCTGGTGCCTCCCCTAACCCTCCCCCTGTCCCCGTTTCAAAAAGACTGGACCAGGAGATCTAAGTCTATGTGCCCCCAAAGAAAGTTTTAATGGTGGATAATATTGTGGTCCCTTTAAAGGCCTTCTCCAAGCCACAAGTGAACTCGAAAGGCAGAGTCCCTTTAAAAGCTTTCTCCAAGTCAAATTTATAAATAAATAAATGCCCTTTATCTTCAACTATCTGGCGGTCCCAAAAAATCTTGAATATTTTCGGGATTTTGGGGGCTCAGTCATTTGGGATAGCTGAAAAAATACCCCAATCTATATCCGACTGGAAGAATAGCCAGAAAACACCAATATTTTGTATGATTTTTTTTTTGGCTTGGATATAGCCAAATGTAAACCCCTACTAAAGGGGTGGCCAACGGTAGCTCTCCAGATGTTTTTTGCCTATAACTCCCATCAGCCCCAGCCAGCATGGCTGATGGCTGGGGCTGATGGGAGTTGTAGGCAAAAAACATCTGGAGAGCTACCGTTGGCCACCCCTGCCCTACTAGATACCCATTCAGTGCAGGATGAGGGCTTGGATGCTGCTGTACTGTCTGCACCAATAAGAGACAGAGGACTCTTTTGTACAGTTGAACCACAAAAACAAATACATTTCCTTGACGTACCTGACCGATATCCACTGCAGGATTGATGCTGCAGCCAATATCCATAACAATGTCTGTTCTGACATTCTGTCAAGAAGCACAAATTGAAAATTTGCATTACTTATTTAAAAGAGTTATTACCCACCTTTCTACTGTGCTGTGCTCAAACCGGCTTAGAATAAAAAACAACAGTTATAACACGTATAAAAGATGACAGTTTAACATCTCAGCACCACTAATGAAGAAAAACTAAATTAGTCAAATGCAGTCCAAAATAAAATTTAAAAATTAGGGGAGATGAAAGAAGGATATGCTAACTGAGGGGGGGAAAGCTAGATATGTCAGAGTTGGGATTTAAAAAAAAAAACACCTGGAGAGCAATGTTCCCTCTAAGTTGCAGAGTTTTGTGAGCAAAAATTCTACTTTGTGAGCTACTGGTATTAAAGTTGTGAGCCATTGGCATTAAAGTTGTGAGCTACTGCATAAATTATTGTGCTCAGGGACCATTTTCCCCACACTATGGCAAAAATGTGTGAGTTGGAGGCTAAAAATAAACAGGTTGCTTACCTGTAACTGATGATCTTCGAGTGGTCATCTGTGCAGTCACACACATGGGTTTTCCTGCTGGAATGAACCCGACCTCGGAGAATTTAAAGCTAGCCTAGGTCGGGTTCGTTCCAGCCATGTGTGGGACTGCACAGAGACCACGATGAAGATCTGTGAGCTAGCTCACACTAACTCAGCTTAGAGGGAACACTGCTGAAGAGTGTCCAAAATTTAAGCTGTACCAAATCTTCCAAGCCTGACTTGAAAGCAATACAGAAGATAAGCAATAGGTTTTGCTTTATTTCTATGTAAAATCCGGTGGTTACCTTGCGATCTCCAGTCAGGCAATCTATTTCAGCCTCAGTGCAAACAGCTCCAAAAATGAAATATTCAAATGGGTGGCCTTGCCCCTTCTCCCAGTCAATGTTTGCTTCATAAGCCCTGGAAGAAGTGGGGGAAGGAATGAGGTGAGTGAAAGTTGCCATCCATGGCAACGGCATCACAGCATATTAAAAAGCCTCAACTGATTCTGATTGGTTAGTGCATCATCTTATAAAGAATATAAAATCGAGCTTTGTTGCATCAGAAAAAATGTCCACTTATACTAATATCAAACAATGGCCACAGAGCCGGATTAACAATTAGGCCAAGTAGGCACTGGCCTAAGGGCCCCCACGCCTTTAGGGTCCCCAGGCCAATTTCCCCCCGGTTTCCTCCTGCTTACAGCCCTCCCAGCCTGCATGCACAGCCAGGAACCGAGCGCTCTTTGCCCGACTTGCCTGGTGTGGCTACTGCTGGCGTGGTCACCAAGTTTGCCTCTCTTTGCCTCCCCCACACAGATTAGTCAAAGGGGCTTTTGAGAAGCGGGGGCCGTGGGGTGGGCGCTCAGACTCTAAAATAATTTGCAAGGGGGCCCCCCGGATTCTGACTGCCTAGGAGCCTCCACAGGGTTTAATCCGGCACTGAATGGCCAACCAGTTCACTAATGGAACCTGTAGTTCTCCAGCATCTCTGTTCTGATCCCACTTCTGAAAATAGAGTTTCTATGTATCCACTGTGGTTAACAGCCATTGCTAGCTCTATCCAGGAAAAGTTTAGATGCACTGGCCATTACTACTTCTCTTAGTCTCATGTTTGCCAATTCCAGTTTAGGAGCAGTGCCTGGGAAGGGAAGAATTTGTGATATTACATCCTGTGATGTCCCACCTAGGTGGGTGGTCAGCTCTTCCAAATGCTCCCCTTCCTGTGAGGTCACTTCCACTGTTCATAATTCAAATTTCCCCATCTCATAACACTTTTGTCCAGCTTTTTCTCTCCCCTTACATCACTTGCAGGGTTCTTTGCTCCTAAATAGAAGTCCCAGAATAAGTGGTTGTTATCTAGTCATGTTCCACTTAACTTTTAAAAACCTCTCAAACTCCTCTTCAGGTTCTTCTCAATGTTGAGAAAGTCTACTTTGAAGGCCCAGAAGAGGACACCAGCCTCAAGCAGTTCCACCCATCTCTCAAACTCCAACCAGCCTCTGGTCTTAAGTGTCTTAATAAGAGACTATCAATTTCTCATAGTCTCTATGGCAGGGCTTTTTTTATAGCACGAACTCCTTTGTATATTAGGCCATGCCCCCCCCCCAATGTAGCCAATCCTCCAAGAGCTTACAGGGCTCTTCTTACAGGGCCTACTGTAAGCTCTTAGAGCAGGGGTGGCCAACGGTAGCCCCAGCCAGCATGGCTGATGGGAGTTGTAGGCAAAAAACATCTGGAGAGCCACCACTGGCTCCCCTGTCTTAGAGGATTGGCTACATCAGGAGTGTGTGGCCTAATATGCAAAGGAGTTCCTGCTACAACCCCCCACCCCTGCTCTACGGTATACCATAAAAGAAGCAGAAATTCTACGGCACTCACACTCTGTAACCACTCTAGGACTTCAGTTTCTCTGGGCTCTATGGTATGATGGCACCATTTACTCTCTAAAGCTGCCATTTCCTGCAGGGGATGAGATCTCTGTAGCTTGGAGATCATTTGTAATTCTGGGAGAACGAAGTCCCACCTTCAGGCTGGTAATTGCGCTCGGTCTTATGCATTCATGCAGTCCTATAAAGCTTTTCTTTCAAGAAAACAAACCTCAAAAAGAATTCTGTACAAAGAATAATAATTTGAAGCAAGGGTGGAATTCTATCAGGAGCTCTTTTGCATATTAGGCCACACCCCCTGATGTAGCCAATCCTCCAGGAGCTTTTTTGTAAGCTCTTGGAGGATTGGCTACATCAGGGGTGTGTGGCCTAATACGCAAAGAAGCTCCTGCCAGAATTCCACCCCTGCTTTTAAGTCAATACACGAACCTCCACAGGCAAGCATCCCCAAATGCTTTCCACCAATCATGTATTCAGACTTCTTGAGCGAACATTTTCTTTCTGGCGTTGTAGCTGTGATGCGGTGCCTGCTATTTTTAAATTTGCAAAGGCTACAGCGTAACTGAAAAGATAAACTTATTCATTCATATTCAATGCAATCCTCGCTTAATCGTGCTCTGTCACAACACTGTAATCCTAAACAGAAGTTACGATGTTCTAAGTCCATCAAAGTGAATAAGTTTAGAAGGATGTAACACTGTTCAGGACTGCACTGGTAGCCTCCTTGGGCGTTGACTTCTTAAAAGTCATTAGTTCATCAGGTGAGACTGTCTGCAGAAAGGAGTTCAAACGTTTTACCTGAAATAACCTGTTGCTGATAGATTAATGCTCTGATCAAAAGCTTCTTTTGCCTGTGGAAGAGATAACTCTAGTAAGCTTATTCTTGCTCCAAACCATATTGTAATAAACCACACTACAGTACTGTGCAAAAACCAGTAAGCAATTCTGCCTCTAGTACATCTCTCTCTGTAGGTGGAAAGGCAGTAAAAACACAGTAAAATTACTTCTAGCTCAGACTTCTTCTCCATATGCTTATCCAATCCCCTCTTGAAGCTGTTACCACCTCCTGTGACAATGAATTCCACGGAAAGACTTCCATTTATCCATTCTAACCTGACTGCTCAGCAATTTCATTGAGCACCCACGAGTTCTCATTTTGTAAGAAAGGCAGAAAAGGACTTTCTCTACCTTCTCTACCCCATGCATAATCTTGTAAACCTCCATCATGTCACCACTCAGTCGATGTTTCTCCAAGCTAAAGAGCCCCAAGTGCTTTAACCTTTCTTCATAGGGAAAGTGTTCCAACCCTTTAATCATTCTAGTTGCCCTTTTCTGCACTTTTTCCAATGCTATATTCCAGTCCTTCTCCTTGAAGACAGACCCCCATCCCAATTAAGATCACTTTTATTTAGCCACCTTAAATCATTAACCAGCCTGCTCTTGCTGAGCCAGGCCTCCACTGGTCCTCGCAGTCAGACCTTGTCTGTCCCTGAATACCATGTTACACCCTCTTTTTACTACAAACCAGCCCCAAGAGTATTTTATTTAGGGGTGGAATTCTAGCAGAATTCTAATCCTTTGCACATTAGGCCCTACACCCCTGATGTAGCCAATCCTCCAAGAGCTTACAAGGCTCTTTTTTGCAAGCTCTTGGAGGATTGGCTACATCAGAGGGAATGGCCTAATATGCAAAGGAGCTTCTGCTAGAATTCTACCCCTGATTTTATTATAGCTCAGATTCCTGTTATTTTCTAAAACCACATTATCCGTAGAAATCTTCTCACCCATTCTCTCCAAGAGCCCTTCGGATTCTGAGAGATGATGGGTTCAAGGCGCTTCAGAAGAGCTTGGCAGGCATCCTGATGGTTGGGGGGAACAAAAAGAAAAAGGAAAGCCGGTTGTAAAAGAACTCAGATTCTTTCATTTCTATAGCGCTGCTGCGCTCACAGCACAAAAGATGTATATGAAACCCACAACGTTGAAAAGAGCACTTCGGCAGAAAATCTAGAGCAGGGACGTCAAACATGCAGCCCGGGGGTTGAATTAAGCCCCAAGTAACCGGCTGTCATCTGCTTCCTTTTCCCTCTCTCTTGCTTCCTTCTGCATCACAGCTTGCTTTGCGAGGCTTGCTCAATCGCACAGGAGCTACAGAGCAAAATTTTCTCCATTGGCTAAGGCTCTTCCCTTGGGGAGAAAGGAGGGAAAGGCAGAGCTTGTTTTTCCAGTCTCTCTCAATCACACAGCAGAACTACTGAGCCAAGCCTCTCTTCCTTCTACTGGTTGAGGCTCCTCCCCCTCCTGGTCCCTTGGGAAGGAAGGAAAGAGCCAGAACTTCCTTTGCCCAGTTCTCTGGATCCCATGGGAGAAATACAAAGAAAGCACCTTTAAGACCAATGAGTGCTAATGTTTTAAGAATGTTTTAAGTTTTTAATATATATATATATATATGTATATATATTTAATTGTGTTTGTGTTCTTTATAAAGTTTATATCTCTGCTACCTAATCTTAAACAGGTACACACATGGCCCAGCCTGATATAGCTCGGCCCAACCTGACATGGCCCAGCCCAACAAGGTCTCATTTATGTCAGATCCTGCCCTCATAACAAATGAGCTCGATGCCCCTGATCTAGAGGCCTACATTATTCCTTCACCTTTTGGGGAAACTTCAAATTCATAAACTGGGTTTCTAGTAGACAAGAATCTGGCTAACGGCATATAAAAGTACACTCAGTAAAACAACACAAAAGATCCAATAAATAAACTTTAATATATAGAACAATTAAAAAATCCTATCCCTATTAAAGTCTATCTACTATCAAACAGGGTATATAATTGAAAATTGGCTGAATGACGATCAGCCATTTGCCATTTTTCTAAGATTGCAAACCTAAGATCACCCACTCAAAAGTAGAAACTCACAAGCAACTGTGCCGAGCAAAAACTTGGAATAAACTTCTAACTATGTACTGAATTGGGCTGCACAGCTTTGGTGGCAATAAATAACTATTAGAAGCAGCTCCATATCAATATACTTTGAAATTATAACGAGCACCGGGAAAACTTGCATTCCGATCATTAGCTAGAAGATTAACTTTGAACATTTATATCTCATCTCTCCAGACATTTGCTTGTTGGAGTGAAAAATGAACAAATAAAGAAATAAATAACAGAAATTCAATTCTATAAAATTAATTTCAAACAGTTAGAAATAAAAAAAATCTCAGTAACGTCATAAAAAACTATACAACAAAAGATCAGTAAAGTCAGTATTATAAAGTAACAGCCTGTAAAACACCTCAGTGTGCTAAAATGGGTATTTAACTTTGCACCTAAAATCCAATAAAGTAAACCCAATAAATGTAAATTAAGAGGGAGGGCATCCATAATAATGGCACCACCACTCAAAAAGCCATGTCTCTGATCACCTCCACAGCACAAAGAGCCAAGTTCAAGATCACGATCTTATTCATGCTCTCAGGTTACCTTCACTGCCATTCCATTGACGTCAGTTCCCATAGATCCCACTGAAGCACATGCATTAGGGACCGTCGTCGTACTTGTCTCACAAAAGTGAATATTTGACATCGGCATCTTTAATTCTCGGCTAGCGACCTAGGACGAAGGATGAACGCAGTCATTACCTGTATTAAGGACAGGCAGGACTTTTTATACAATACAATCCCAAAGTGGTACACCCCAAAATTCATTCAACACATGCTATTGTCTGGGATTCTCTTCTAGAGCAGAAACAAAGGTAGAAGGATGTTCATGTGGGCTATTATCAGGCATTTCGTCACAGTCTTAAAAGTACTGCTGGACTCAACCTTCGTTCTACAGTTAAGTTTAACTGTGATTAATAAAGTGACATCAAACCACGGTTTAAGATCCTGGCTTCAATTCTTTATTCAATCCTTTATTATGGTCCAAGAACCAGCTGGTTGAAACAAGTAGAAAGCAGGTTTTTAAAAGTACATAAAAATAAGTTCTAAATCAATTGCATTCACTCATCACACAATTCCTTTTCCTAAGAGCTAATACACAGAATTTTGCTACCACATGTGTTACCCGTTTCTGACTATCCCTTAATGCAGGGGTGGGGAACCTTTTTTCTGCCAAGGGCCATATGGATATTTATAACATCATTCGCAGGCTATAGAAAATTACCAACTTTTTAAAAAGTGCTCTGCCAGGGGAGAATGATTCAGGCTGGCAAAATTAATGCAAATAATTGTTTTTCTATTTGAAGTCATGTGGGGAGAACCAAATCTGACACACACACACACCCGGCCTGCCGCCTTAGACAAATGCATAGGTCCAGAACTTTTTTGTAGAAAAAGCCCAGCAGGAACTCAATAGTATATTAGACCACATCCCCTAATATTAGTATATTAGGCCACACCATCTGGGATAATCAAGTGAAAACTGAACTGTGACAGTAACTTTTCCAGGCCCTGCAGCAATTCTGGCCGGCCAGCCAGGCTCCAGGGAGGCTGCTGCAGAGTACATCTGGGCCCTGTGATCCCTGCCTGGCCCTGGGGAGGCTGCTGCAGTGCAGCTGGGCCCCACAATCCTTGCTGGCCAGCCAGGCCCCAGGGAGGCTGCCACGTGGCTTGGTTCGGTCAAGCAATCCCTGAGGGCCACACCAAGTGACCTCGAGGGCCATATATGGCCCTCGGGACAGAAGTTCCCCACCCCTGCCTTAACAAGAATATCTGCAATATTTCAGGTCTGAGGTTGATATAGTCTTGCAAGGATTTGAATTTGGAAAGTAGTGGATAAGTATTTGACATCTCTCATCCTAGAATCAAAGATTTGGAAGGGACCTCTAGGGCAGGGGTGGCCAACGGTAGCTCTCCAGATGTTTTTGCCTACAACTCCCATCAGCCCCAGCCATCAGCCATGCTGGCTGGGGCTGATGGGAGTTGTTGGCAAAAAAAATCTGGAGAGCTACCGTTGGCCACCCCTGCTCTAGGGTCATCTAGTCCAACCCCCTGGACAATGCAGGAAACTCACAAACACCTCTCCCTAAATTCACAGGATCTTCATTGCTGTCAAATGGCCATCTAGCCTCTGTTTAAAAACCTCCAAGGAAGGAGAGCCCACCGCCTCCCAAGGAAGCCTGTTCCACTGAGGAATCGCTCCAACAGTCATGAAGTTCTTCCTAATGTTGAGCCGGAAACTCTTTTAATTTCAACCCATTGGTTCTGGTCCTACCTTCTGGGGCCACATAAAACAATTCCACACCATCCTCTATATGACAGCCCTTCAAGTACTTGAAGATGGTGATCATATCACCTCTCAGCCGCCTCCTCTCCAGGCTAAACATCCCCAGCTCCTTCAACCTTTTCTCATAGCACTCAGTCTCCAGACCCCTCGCCATCTTCATCACTCTCTTCTGGACCCGTTCCAGCTTGTTTATATTCTTCTTAAAATGTGGTGCCCAAAACTGAGCACAATACTCCAGGTGAGGTCTTACCGCAGCAGAGTAAAGCAATACCATCACATCACGTGATCTACACCTATACTACTGTTGATACAGTCCAAAATTGCATTTGCCTTTTTAGTCACCGCATCACACTGTTGACTCATGTTCAGCATATGATCCACTAAGACCCCTAGATCCTTTTCGCACATACTACTGCTAAGACAAGTCTCCCCCATCCTATAACCATGCATTGGATTTTTCCTACGTAAATGCAGAACTTTACATTTATCCCTGTTAAAATTCATTTTATTGGTTTTAGCCCAGTTTTCCAGCCTGTCAAGGTCATCCTGTATCCTGTTTCTGTCTTCTTCTGTGTTTGCAGCCCCTCCCAATTTAGTATCATCTGCAAATTTAATAAGCATTCCCTCTATTCCTTCATCCAAATCATTGATAAAGATGCTGAATAAAACAGGTCCCAGGACAGATCCTTGAGGCACTCCACTTGTCACTCCTCTCCAAGAGGATGAGGAACCATTCACAAGCACTCTTTGGGTGTGATCTGTCAACCAGTTACAGATCCACCTAATGGTAACAGGATCCAAACCACATTTTGCCAACTTGTCAACAAGGATAGTATGTGGAATCTTATCAAGCCTTACTGAAATCAAGATAAACGAAGTCTACAGCATTCCCCTCATCCAGCAAGGTAGTCACTTTCTCAAAAAAAGAGATCAGGTTGGTCTGAAATGACTTGTTCTTGAACAACCCATGCTGGCTCTTAGTAATCACATCCATTCTTTCTAAATGTTCCAGGACCGACTGTTTGATGATTTGTTCTAAAACTTTTCCAGGTATAAATGTCAAGCTGACAGGTCGGTAGAGGTTACAATGTAAAAGAATGTGTGTGATAGTCTCAATTGCATTACTCGAACAAGGGCACCAGCGCTGTTGGATAGACAAGTTGGAAAACAGCAGAAGGAAAGGCGTTAAAGCGGGCTCTTGAAAAAGCCCATCTGTGCCTTGCTTGAGTAATGTCCAAAAGATAAGAGGATGGTGTAAAATTCAAGTCCTTCCTCAGACTCTTAGTTAGTACTTGCACTCAATCTCACTAAATATAGTTTAAATCTGGCTTTCAGGTTACATCTGAACTGAGCCAATGCCACTGGACCTTCAAGAAGCTTTAAAGTGCCCTTATTTTTCAGGACACGGCTGAAAAATAAGCCGGCTGCTTCCATGGAACAGCTTGGGAGAGTTTCACTGTTGCCAGCAGAATCATGCCAGCAAGTAATACAGCTGGTGCAGGCTATTTTAATTAATTAATGCTTAATTGCTTAATGGACAAAAGCGGGGCTTTTTTTGAGCAGGAACGCACAGGAACACAGTTCCAGCTGGCTTGGCATCAGGGGGTATGACTTAATATGCAAACAAGTCCCTGATGGGCTTTTTTGACAAAAAAAACCATGCATGGAACAATGGTGATGTCAGGGGGTGTGGCCTAATATGCAAATGAGTTCCTGCTGGGCTTTTTCTACAAAAGAAAGCCTGGACAAAGGAAAAACGACATCTCATACAAAATTGTTTCATCCAAGTTAACAAGTACTTGAGTACCTGGATCATTTTGGTGTGAAGTCCTTGTCCCATTTCTACGCCGCCATGTGTCAGGAGCACAGACCCATCAGTATATAAATGAACCAGAGCGGCTGCCTACCAATCACAAAGCAAAACAAAACAAACACAGAATTTTTTTTTTTAAAAAATGAGCAGCAGTATTTGGGGGCATCAACCTTAGTCAACAAAAGAGAGGTCTCAAACTGTCGAAACAAACTGGATCACAGAATAAAATTCAGTACGATCTTGATGAATTGGTGAGCTGAGCAGGTAGTAACAAAACTAAGTTCAACATGGAAACCAGTAAATATTTGACACAAAAAGTTCAGAATCATGCCACTGAACTGAATGAATCAGGCCAAACAGAATCCCTTCTCAGCTCTTTTGTGCCAGGCGCAGAGGTAAAGAAACCGAGCCCGAATCAAGAATGTTGTGCTGTGCCCCTCCCCTTTCAAAATTCACCCAGAGGCAGCTCCGATAATTGCAGCTGCCATCAAAAGTCCTTCTGTTTTTTTTAAAAAGTACACTTTCTTTCTCTCGTCACCACTGGAGTCAGATCATCTTTGTAATCTGTTTGAACAGCATTTCCCCCTTAATTAGAAAATGTGAAGGATACTACATAAAGCTTCTGTGCTTCCAAGGCAATTTTTTTAACCTTTAATCCAGTAACGATGACGCTATGAGGCAAGTTGGACTGAAAACGGCCAAAGATTGCCCAGCAAATTTCCATGGCACAAGTGGGGATTTGAACCTGGATTTCCCAGATCCTAAGGACATCATGCTGGGTCTTAAAAACAGACAGGTATGCAGGTAAAGCACCCATGGACATAGGGTCTCCTAATTCCTCCTTGCAATTGGGGGAAACAGTGTCCTGGCTTTAACAACTCTCCCATAAAGATTTATGTCTGTGTTCTAAACAAACTGACCTGACCCAGAACGCGTGTGCAAAAACCAACTGGAAACTTCATGGGTATAATGGCGATCCCTTTTTTCTTCCAGTAATTTTGCTTGTTGAATTCATTCGCAGCGGCTTTTCTGGCGTCATAGGCAGACTTCTCCAGGCATTCGTTCCAACACCTAAGCAGGTTCTGGGCCTTGAACTCTTGTTTGTAAGGTGCTAGTCCGTTTTCTTTATACATATTGATTTCCCTAACCTGGAAGCAAAGAATTACGATAAACACTGAACACCAAAAGAGAAATGGTAATGGACTCTGGAATTCTGGGTATGTTGACATAAAACCTGTCCCAGACTTTCTAGGAATTATTTGTGGAACTTGACACCATTTAAGAGCATTACAAAATTGGTGATACATTTTGTTATGCTTACCAGGTCATAAAACAACTGTTTTGCTGGCATTTATGTAACCATAAATCAGATCTATGTGGTGCTGCCCTTGAAGACTGTTTGGAAGCTACAATTGGTACAGAATGCTGTGGCTGGAGTTCTGACAGGTTGTAGGGACTGTATCACTTCCATCGTGTTTGATCTACAGTGGCTTCCAGTTTGCTTCCAGGCTCAATTCAAGGTGCTGGTATTGACCTTTAAGTCCCTGGACAGCCTGAAATCATCATCTTCTCCCACAAAAATGTACCCAGGGCTTTTTTTGTAGCAGGGACTTCTTTGCATATTAGGCTACACCCCCCTGATGAGCCAATCCTCCTGGAGCTTACAATAGGCCCTGTTCTAAGACCCCTGTAAGCTCACAGAGGATTGGCTACATCAGGGATGTGTGGCCTAATATGCTACGGAGCTCCTGCTACAAAAACCCCCTGAATGTACCCATTCTCTCTAGTCATCTTTGGAGGCCTTGCTTCAGTTGCTCCTGCCATCTGAGGCTAGATGGGTGGCAATCCAATAAAGAGTTTTCTCAGTTGTGGCACCAAACTTTAGAACTCCTCCCCAAGGAGACTCTACTGGTATCTTCCACCAGTAGGTGCAGCCCTTTTTTGTTTCATTTGGCATACCCCTAGTTACTGTTATTGGCCCTTCTCCCCAGTTCTGGTGTCACTCATGCGTTTTTGTTGAATAGTTCTATAATTCTAAAAGTTGTTCTTAATTGTTAAGTGTTTTGATGTTGTTATGTCCGCCACCTTGGGGACCATAATGCAGTGGAAAAGCAGTATTAAAATGTTTATAAATAAAATTAATACTAATACTCGGAACCCCCCGCAAAAGAGACTCTATTTGCACTTATAAAAATATTGTTAGAACTTGTTTTAATTCCAAAAAAGGTGATCAGGATTTAAACAACAGATAACACGGCATTTTCAACAAAAGCCGACATCTAAGGTTTATGTGGAAAATAAAAATGTCCGTCTCTTATGGTGTTGGTAAGGTTGCCAACTCCACGTTGGGGAATACCTGGTGATTTTAGGTGCAAAGCTGAAAAGGACAGGGTTTGGGTAGGGGAGAGAGTTTAGTGGGGTATAGTGCCATAGACTCCAGATTCCACTTTCCAAAGAGGCCATTTTCTCCAGGGGAATTGATCTCTGCTGCCTGGAAATCGGCTGCTATTTCAGGAGGCCTCCATCCAATACAGTCTCCGCACCTTGTGAGATCCTTTCAAGTCTTCCTCATGTTCACTAAATTGGTTTATTACTAACTGGTAGTTCTGGTGGTGATCACTAACCCACTCATGTTAGTGAGACTACAGAGAGAAGTTAAAAAAATCTCGTTTTTTCCTCAAACACTGAGATGCTTCTCTGTGAGGTATGGGCCACTGGCAAATCCTCCAATAGGCCTGTGATAACTCACAGACATACACATTTCTCTCAAGCCCCAGTTCTTTTCTTCTTCAGGCCTCTGGGAGCTCTGGAACTAATATCCTGCATTCACAATCTCATGCCATTACCCAGAATCCCCCTGGCCATAGTGAGCCCCTTTTCTATTGGTTCTAAAATTTTCATTAAAAATAAGCATTCCATCCTCCTTCTTTCACCTTACCTGCTCTGGCAATAAACCACACCTGGCCGCAACGCGTGTTATCCAAGTTTCGGTAACCAGACCGCCTTGCGGGAAGCCAAATCCCCGGAAAGCTGTGTTGGATGGCATGTTTGTCTTGCAAGCAAGAGCGCAAGAACGTATGTTTGGGATGTGGTAGGCATTATCCATTTTCAAAAGGAGTATCTCTGTAACCTGTATTATGGGGACATTAACGAATGGGCATTAGAGTTGTTCAGCTTACATTACCAAGTTGTGTTAAGAGAAGAAACAATTGGCATCAAGAAAGAATTTCTTGCGTCACTGAAGAGTAGAAGTGGCCACGTGGCATATTAGGTCTGACAATACATCTGCACAGTTCTTGAGGCAGGGCCACAAAAGGATGTACAACATCTTGCCCCTTTTTGACCCAATTTCATTGTCTACCACTACTTGAAATTCACCTTAAAGAAATACTCACCAAAATGGAATCGTCAGGAGTACATCCTCCATTAACATACGCACTGACATCCATGGCCAAAATTCTGCCATTGTTCATAAAGCCAATCTGAAGGGGATTAAACATTCAATTTATATAGCGGTCTGTTATATTGGTATTGTTCACTTAGCTGTAACTGTGCACACAGCAAGAGGAGGATATGAATCCTGACTCGTAGGGATACCAGCCTTCAGGTGGGACCTGGGTGTCAAGCCTGACTATTTCAGTGTAAGATGGCTGAACAAATGTCAAACCCAGGCTCTGGTTTTCCTCCATTATTTACAACGCATCCTCCACATCCTCCCTGCCATCTGGCTGAGAATGTTTCTGTTACTGCGAATGACCTGCTGTGTCTAAAGCGTATACTCCCCAACATTCACAGGCTTGTTATTGGCTCATGGGTTGGTGACAGAATGCTTTTGTAGAATAAAGGAAAATCACTGCTGTACCCTTTGAATAGAACGCTTTTTTTGTAACAGTTGACGATACCCTATATAGCATCATGTAACCTCTGGTATCTCAGCCTTTCCAAGGACCATGTTCCTTGGGCACCTTCAAGTTCTTAAATAAACTAGTCTATTTGAAACAAAACAAAGGACTTCATTATTGAGAATATCGGGGATTGACATTTTGGAAAGACTCCCACTTGAGGACTTAGCTGAATTTGGAGACTTTTAACGCTATGACAGAAAAGGTCCCAGATAATGGAGAAGCCCCCACAGGACCAGGTACTCCGGCAGACAAGGGTCCAAATACCGGAGCAATCCCAAGGCCCGCTCCATGGCACGTACTGAACGCACAGAGGCAAGTCAGGAGAGGGTCACCGCTGCACATACAGCATTTATTCATCACTCCAAAGGATTGGGGGCCACACAGGTCAACCACCCTGATGGACGAGAGACCCAAACACCGAGAAGCGATCCTGGAACTCCCACCCCTACACACTAGACATGGAGAAGAGGAAAATCCGGGGACCTCGGAGGTGAGTGGGGGTGATGGCAGAGAAGACCGGGGCACAGACCCGGTCTCCTAGGAGGACGAAGAGGATCAAGACCTCGAACCCCGGGACTTCCTCCAACTTATGAGATTCCAGATGATGGAGATAGCTCAGAATCTCTGAGAAGAGATGCGGGTGAACAATGCATTCATGATCCGAGAGATGAGGTTGCAAATTAACCAAGCCTTAAACCCTCCAGCACTGGCAGGGGGGCAACCTGTCCCACAACAGTCGCGCCGCCTCCGCCGGCCGACTACAAGAGAGGCTGGGAACTGATGGCTACCTTCGACGGGGACCCCGAAGAAGTAGAATACTTCACCATCCAGGCAAATAGCTTCATGTACTACTGGGGCCACACTTTCCCGGATGAGTTTAGCCGGGTGGACTACCTAGGTTCCAAACGACAAGGGGCAGCCAAGCGGTGGTATGTTAGCCTATACGAGACACGCAGCCCTGAATTAGACACAGTAGCAGCATTCCTACGCACGATCCTAATACAATATGAAGACCCCCTCCAGGAGATCCGAGTGCTGACCGCCCTCAGAAACATGAAGTAGGGGCCCCGATCGGTGCGAGAGTACACGGAGGACTTTCAGGCCAACACCGCAAAAGTGCGAGAGCAGCACGAACAAATGAAGATCGAACAATTCCAGAGGGGTCTGAACACGTGTCCTGGATCAAGCCCTCCAACAGGTCCAACCTACAACCCTAGTAGGATGGGTCCAATTAGCGAGAGAAGTGGAAACCAACATGAAGAGAGTGGCTCTCCAGCATCAACAGCAGCAAGGGGAAAGGGGGGATGTGAGTCTTGGTCTGGGGCAAAAGCTGAAGGGAAGAGAACAGCCCTTGGGATGGGGGACCAAAAACCCTAACCCGCGTTGGTGCTTCCACTGTGGAGACCAGAACCACCTAGCTGTGAATTGCCTGGAGGGACCTCGAGCCCCTCTACCCCGACTCTGAAGCCCAGCGCTCACAAAATGAAGAAACCAGATGGGCATCCGAGGGAACCGGCTAAAGCCAACATCGCAACCCTAAACCATCGGGAGGAGGAGCTCAACGGAAAACTATGCCTCACTATAGAGGAAGTGGGGTCGATCCCCCAGGAATACAGAGACCTGAAGGCGATGTTTAGTGAAGAGGAAGCCAACGAACTCCCCCCCCACACACACACAGGGACACTGTGCAATAAAACTGATATCCAGGCAGAGCCTATCCAAAGCCAAAATTTACTCTATGGGGTGGGCTGAAAAAGCCGAACTTCAGAAATTCCTAAACAAGAACTTAAAGCGTGGGTTCATACGCCCCGCCACGGTCACCCCATGCCGCACCAGTACTGTTTTGTAAGAAAAAAGATGGGGGGCTACGGCTTTGTACGGACTTTCGCGGGATAAACGCGATTTCTGCATCAAATGCGTATCCCATCCCCCTCATCAAGGACCTCTTAAGCATGGTGTCGCGGGAGAAAATATTTACAAAATTGGATCTGAGAGATGCGTACTTTAGAGTCCGCATTAAAGAGGGGGACAAGTGGAAAATGGCATTCAACACTCCCATGGGGCAATTCAAGTACTTGGTGATGCTGTTTGGATTACAGGGAGCACCTGGGGTGTTTATGAACTTTATCAATGAAGTACTCAGGAAGTACTTGTAGCAAGGGGTGATGGTGTACCTGGATGACATCATAATCTACTCGGAAGATCTTCCCACACATGTCAAATTAGTTCGGGAAGTATTGGAAACCTTGTATGAACATAGACTATTTGCCAAACTGTCTAAGTGTGAGTTTCACAAGACGGAATTCGACTACCTAGGTTACAGGGTTTCGCGGAAGGGTTTAGCAATGGACCCAGCTAAGATCCAAGCCATACTAGACTGGGAGCCCCCCCCAAAACACGCAAACAATTACAATCCTTCATTGGATTTTCGAACTTTTACTGAAATTTTATCCAGAGGTTCGCCCACATCATGCTCCCCCTGACTGACCTGTTAAAAACGAAGGGGAAAGGTACTAGAGGCAAAGCGGCCCGGCACAAGGCTAATATGGACAGATAAGTGTCAGGAAGCCTTCAACTGCCAAAAAAGACTGTTCACTAGTGAACCAATCTTAATCCATCCCAATGAATTAAAACAATTTGTGGGGCAATGTGACGCTAGTGACGTCACTGTGGGGGAAATTTTGATGCAGCCGGATGAGGGGGGAGTCCGCAGACCCTGTGCATACATTTCGAAAAAATTCTCCTCTGTCAAAGAGTCATACAAAAAAAATGATTAAGCACACTCCCTGACTTGGGATTTTAAAGCGGGAGACATTGTATTCCTTTCAACCAAGAACTTGCCAATTTCACAGCCATCCAAGAAACCAGCGTATAAATTTGTGGGTCCTTTCTGTATCAAAAGGATTATAAATAACGTGACTGTAGAGTTGGACTTGCCTAAGATGTTTAGTAAAATTTACTCTGTTTTCCATCCCAACTTACTCCAGAAAGACCCTGGTGCAATGCGTTGGCACCCAAGACCAGCCACGCTGGACCCAATCGCCATGGGGAATCAAAATCACCACGAAGTGGAAGAAATTTTAGATGCTAAAGTGAAACGGGGGGTGTTGTAGTTTCTAATTCAATGGAAACATTTCCCGAGATCCCATGAAGAGTGGGTAGCACAACCAGATGTAGAGGCCCCGGTCTTAATAAAACAGTTCTATGCTAAATACCCGCTCAAACCCCAGGGGTGGCCCTAAAGGGGGGCAATATGTCAAGCCTGACTATTTCAGTGTGAGATGGTTGAACAAATGTCAAACTCAGGCTCTGGTTTTCCTCCATTATTTACAACCCATCCTCCCTGCCATCAAGTCCTTAAATAAACTAGTCTATTTGAAACAAAAGAAAGGACTTCATTATTGAGAATATCGGGGCTTGACACTGGGGATCACCTGGAATTACAGTTCAACTCCAGACACCGGAGATCAGTTCAAGAGAAAAGGGATGCTTTGAAGTGTTGATTCTAGAGCATTGTACTCCACTGAAGTCCCTGTCCCCCAGGCTCCACCCCCAAATCTCACTGTACCCCACTGAGGTCCCTGTCACCCAGGCTCCACCCCCAAATCTCACTGTACCCCACTGAGGTCCCTGTCACCCAGGCTCCACCCCCAAATTTCTCTGTACCCCACTGAGGTCTCTGTCCCCCAGGCTCCACCCCCAAATCTCATGGTATCCCACTGAGATCCCTGTCCCCCAGGCTCTACCTCAAATCTCATGGTACCCCACTGAGGTCCATGTCCCCCAGGCTCCACCCCTAAATCTCATTGTACCCCAGAGGGCTCTGTCCTCCAGGCTCGACCTCCAAATCTCATTGTACCCCACTGAGGTCCCTTTCCCCCAGGCTCCACCCCTAAATCTCATTATACCCCACTGAGGTCCCTGTCCCCCAGGCTCCATCCCCAAATCTCACTGTGCCCCACTGAGGTCCCTGTCCCCCAGGCTGCACCCCCAAATCTCATGGTATCCCACTGAGGTCCCTGTTCCCCAGGTTCCACCCCCAAATTTCATTTTACCCCACTGAGGTCTCTGTCCCCCAGGCTCCACCCCCAAATCTCACTGTACCCCATTGAGGTCCCTGTCCCCCAGGGTCTACCCTCAAATCTCATGGTACCCCACTGAGGTCCCTGTCTCCCAGGTTCCACCCCCAAATCTCACTGTACCCCACTGAAGTCCCTGTCCCCAGGCTCCACCCCCAAATCTCACGGTACCCCTCTGAGGTCCCTGTCCCCCAGGCTCCACCCCCAAATGAAAGCAACTACAGATTGTACAAGACAGCTGATAGGCTCACGATTCAGCAAAGATTGCGTTGAGACCCCAACAATTACAGCTGACAACCCGGGGGAGAGCACCAGGGGAGGAACTTATCTTCCAATGCCACAATGTCATTTCCACCTATGTGAAGAGAAGCAACATCACTATGTCATGGGATGCTCTAGGATTCACAAGAGACTCTGTGGTAAAAACCACAGAGCTTCAGGAGAATCCTAGAGTGTCTTGCGATGCGGTGACATCACTTCTGATTACACAGCGGGAAGTTAAATGGTAGTGTCAGAAGTCTGCTTCTCTGCACCCCCATCCTCCCCACTAGATGTTTTCAGAGGATAGCTGGGTTAGTCTGCAGTAGAAGAACTAGATTTGAGTCCAGTCGCACCTTAGAGCCCAAAAAGAAGTTTGGGTCGACTCCAAGCTCTAACGAAGGGAAGTCTGACTCTCGAAAACTCACACTCTGAAAATCTTGTTGGTATCTAAGGTGCTCCTGGGCCCGAATCCAACTCTTTGTAACACTGTTTAATTTATATAGAACTTTTGATTAAGCAGAGTGTTTCCCACCTAACTTTATCCCACGCAACAAATCTTCAAAGCACAAGAAGAAATTAAGAGACATTTCAATGTTCTGTTAAGTTTGGCTCTGGGGAAAAGGCGGGCTGCCTAAAGCTACTGGGGGGCTTACACCTGTGTCAGGATATGACTTGCACAACCCATTTAGTTCAGTTCTTTATTATTATAGTCATCTGCCCAACATACAATCAATTTTATGACTTGCACATTTGAATATGACTTTTCCCTGTGAGCTGCCTGCAGCACATGGGCTTGTTGTACTGCTTACTTTGTTCTTTTTTAATTTGTTTTTATTAATTATTTCACACACACAAAACCAAAAAAGAAAACCATATATACATACCCACTTAAGAGGATAGAGGATAGAGGTGATAAATTTCATACAGTTTACTTACTATATGAGTTTGTAATAGTATCTCCTGTCATTCATACATTCTACCCAGTTTTGTGTCACTATATATTTAATTATGCTGTCTTCAGACTTAGCCAATCATACAACTTAATCCATTTTCCAGTAGCATCTGGTCTAGATTTTCTGTTCAACAACTCCGTTAATACATCTAATTCAGCTGTATCTAGAACAGGGGTGGCCAAACTTGATTAACATAAAAGCCACAAGACATGAACATCAGATGTCTGAGAGAAGGAAGGAAGAAAAATAGATGGAGGGAGAGAGAGGCGGAAAAAGCAACTTTAACTTTAAATGCATTCTGCAGGCTGCTGGCTGGCTTGGCTTGAAGAAGTGATTTAAAGAGAGAAATGTCTTCCCCAAGCTGGCTCATGGGGTGGCAGGAGCTTCGAGAATCACACAATATGTACAAAAGAGCCACATGTGGCTCCCGAGCCAGTTTGGCCACCCCTGATCTAGAATCTTTTTAAATAGTTCTTCTGTTTTAGGTATCTGCTTTTCTTTCCGATACATTGCATATAAGATTCTGGCTGCTGTGATCATATACACCACTAAACGTCTGTTCTTCAATTGACTGCGTACTGCTTACTTTGTATTTGGCAATGGTAGGGTGCCGACCTCCACAGATTAACATATCAGTGCCTCTGTCTAGAATGCAGCGGACTGGACGGCCTGTCCTAGGCAAAAAAGAGATAGAGAGGGGAAAGGTGATTACTGGAGATCCTTTTCAGAGTTTGTCCTCTGATGTCGCAGGTAAGAGTTGGCCCAATGAAAGTGCTTGCTCTGAGCAATAAGGTTGCCAACTTCCAGGCAGTGACTGGAGAGCTGCTGGAATTACAACTGGTCCCCAGACTGTAAAGATCAGAGAGAGAATGGCTCTTTTCGAGGGTGGACTGTATGGCATTATATCCTGCTGAGACCCCTCCCCTTCCCAAGCCCTGCCCTCCCCAGGCTCCACCCCCAAAATCTCCAGGTATTTCCCAACTCTTTGAGCAGGAAGACGACACTCAAACGGTGCTGCCAAAACACCACTATCGCCATCAAACTGAGAAAAAGAGAACTTGGAGGACACTGTGTGAGGAGAAAAAAGAAAAGCAACCCGACACAAGAAAGGACAGCCCCGAGTGAGCGAGGCCTGTTTGGGCTGGCTAGAAATCCAAGCAACCCAAGCAGGCCTCGCTCATCTGGGGCTCTCCTGGGTTTCCCCCCCACAGTCAAAAGGCCAGCAAGCCACCCACTGCCCAAAATCACATAAAAAGCGGAGCAAGGGTGGCGTGGGCTTCTCCAGGGGTTAATGAGGGCTGCTGGGGGCGTGGCAAAGCCCCTGGTGGCTGGCTGGCTGCCCGCTCTCCTAATCCAGGGATTGTTATGCAGCTGCACCTACTATTCAATGGACAAGGTAGGTGGGGAGAAGGAGGGGGACCCTCAGAAAGGTTCAGGAGCTGTGCTGAATTCAAGGCCTGGATGTACTGCTACTGTGATTATTTGAAAATAAGCTGCTTTTCTTTACCAGAAGCAATGACCAAGGTGCGATTTCAAGGCGTCCATCTTCTCCTTGTACTCAATCAGCCTGCCAGTTAAGATCTGGGTTAGTCTGCAGTCCAAGGGGAGGCAAGTGGTGACTGGAGACAGAGCATTTTCTATGGCACCTGACTCTGGAATCCCCTCCCTGCTCAAGGCTTGCCTGGTGTCTAATTTACTTTCTTCCAAAGCATGACGTCAAAATACACCCTTTTAATTTAATTTGCTATTTACGCCACACCCTATCCCGTAAGGCGGGCTCAGGGCGGCTTGCAACATTAAAACATTGCAGTAACAATAAATAAAACATGTCCAATCAAACACAACAAATGTAAAATCTCTCATAAACATAATACATAAAATAGAGGGTCACAACTCCTGACAACCATACAGCCAGAAGCCACCATTCAGCAGTTGGTACGACTTCAGCTGGTTAACACCACTTAGCACAGCTTCAGGTCATTGACACCAACTCAAGCACGAGGATAGTAAAGTGCTGGGGGAAGGTTTCAGAGGACTCCCGGTAAATTAAAAGCCTGGCGTAAGAGCCCTGTCTTACAGGCCCTGCGAAATTTAGTTAAGTCCTGCAGGGCCCGGATCTCCAACAGGAGCTCATTCCACCAGGTAGGGGCCTGGATTGAAAAGGCCCTGGCGCTCATTGAGGCCAACTGGGCTTCTTTAAGACTAGGGATCACAAGATGTTGTGTAGATGATCTCAAAGCCCAGGAGGGCTCATATGGGGAGAGGCGGTCCCGAAGATATGCAGACCCCCAGGCTGTATAGCTTCTACCCAAGCTTTAACTTAGGGGTCTTATTTGACCAATGTAGGAGAGCCAGGGATGGACTCAATGTCTGCTCAGAGGGCCGAAACAGAACACAGCCTGTGGCTCGGCCTTATCACAGTGCCGGAAGTGACTTCACAGGCATCTTTCAGACAGGCTTTGCAATCCATTTTGGTAGCTGGCTGCTAACAGGATTTTGGTGTCATTTCAGACACAACCACTTTAGCAACCATCTGCTAATGGATTTTATTTTATTTTTTTTTCATTCAAAGCCACTTGTGTTCGGTTAGCAAAGGGTGGCTGAGCCGTTCTAGAGGTAAACGGCTTCCTTTTTTTTCATCTCTTCTGAACTGTAGTGCTCTGTTTAAAACATGGGTGTCAAACATGCAATTTGGGGGCCAAATCAGGCCCCCGGGGGGCTCCTATCAGCCCCCCGAACAACTGGCTGTCTGCTTTCTTCTCCCTATATCTTGCTTCTTTCTGCATCACAGCTTGCTTTGCAAGGCTTGCCCAATTGCACAGCAGAGTTACTGAACCAAGCCTTTCTTCTTTCTATTGGCTGAGGCTCCTCCTCCCTGTCCCCTGGGGAAGGAAGGAAAGAGTCAGAGCTTCCTTTGCCCAGTTCCCTTGATCCCATGGGAGAAATACAAAGAAAGAATCTTTAAGACCAATGAGTGCTAACATTTTAAGCATGCTTTAAGTTTTTAAACATAAATATTTGTGTTTGTCTGTGTTCTTTATAAAATTTATATATTTGTGCTTGTCTGTGTTCTTTATAAAATTTATATCCCTGCTACCTAATCTTAAATAGGTACACACAGGGCCCAGCCCAACCTAACATGGCCCGGCCCAACAAGGTCTCATTTATGTCAGATCCGGCCCTCATAACAAATGAGTTCGACATCCCAGGTTTAAAAGGTCTGCGGTGCTTCCAAAAGCACTGCACCCCCTGCCCCTTTTCACCGTGCAATCTTCCTCAAAGCTAAGCAGGGTCAGCCCTGGTTAGTACTTGATTGGGAGACCACCAAAGGAAGTCCAGGCAGTCTCACTTTGCAGAGGCACACAACCGCAAGAATAGCTCAGACCATCTTCAGATCTCCTAGCTATGCTACATGCAATGCGATACAATAATAATAATTATTATTAGACCCTTGGTCCATCAAGGTTAGTCTTGTCCATTCAGACTGGCAGCGGCTCTCCAGGGTCTCAGGCAGGCAGAGGTCTTGCCCATCACCTACAGCCTGGTCCTTTTTAACTGGAGGTGCCGGGGATTGAACCGGGGACCTTCTGCATGCAAAGCTGAGCCATGGTCCTTTCCAACCTGCTTGCAGTAATTAATGGCACCATTTTCTCATTTCTACCCCCACTGCATTCCTGAACTGCGGTCAATACACATGCTCACTTTTTGGCGGCCACGGCTGTAACGCAAGCCAACAGACTTGTTTTCAGCAGCTTCCCACCAAAAGCTCCTCCGATTCTCTTGACGTGGCACATAATCCGATTGCTTGGGACACCTAAACATGATGAGACCATATCCTGCAAAAAAAAAAAAAATGCAAATTTTTGTTTTAAAACTTGACTGTCATACATTTGGTGCAGTACGTAGCTTTTGCAAACAAAACGAAACAAAATCCACAAAGCTTTCTCAGCCTCTTTGCACCCGAAGAAATGCTCTTGTGGTGCTTTTAAAAGCTTAATTTACTTAAAAATAGTGATATCATACAGTTAGACTGATTTCCCACTCACATTACGCCGCTCTCACGCTCCTCTTCTCAGTGGGGCTTCCGTCGGATTTCACACTACTGGTTTTTAGAGGTTTCTTTGCCACGCGAAAAAGCCAAAGCTAGTTACAGCCCCGGGGCAGATAGTGTGAAATTGCACGGAACCCCCCACACAGAAGAGGAACGTGAGAGCAGCATAAGGCGAGTGGGAAATCAGCCAGAGCCTTTAAATACATTTTATTTAAAGAGGATGATAAGATGACATTGGATTTACATCCCGCCCTTCACTCTGAAACTCAGAGCGGCTTACAATCTCCTTTATCTTCCTCCTCCACAACAGACACCCTGGGAGGGAGGTGGATTATTCAGTGTGTGGATGGGCATCAACTGGAAGTGACTTGAAAGCACAAAACACACAACATATTTAGATTCATGGGGGTCTGCAGCAATTGAGAAAAGTCTCAATCCAGAGGCAGCTTTAAGACCCACAAAGTTTAATTCTGGGCACAAGCATTCATGTGCAAGCACACTTCTTCAGAACAGTGCACACACATGAAAGCTTATACCCAGAATTAAACATTGTGGGTCTTAAAGGCGCCCCTTGGAACTCAATCCTTGTTCTATAACTTCATTTAGTTATATTTCTTAACCTAAGAGATTATGAAGGAGAAGACGACGACGACTGCAAATTTATACGCTGCCCTTTTCTCTGGATCAGAGACTCAGAGCGGCTTACAATCTCCTATATCTTCTCCCCCCACAACAGACATCCTGTGAGGTGGGTGGGGCTGAGAGGGCTCTCCCAGAAGCTGCCCTTTCAAGGACAGAGTCTCAGAGTGGCTTACAATCTCCTATATATTCTTCCCCCACAACAGACATCCTGTGAGGTAGGTGGGGCTGAGAGGGCTCTCCCAGAAGCTGCCCTTTCAAGGACAGAGTCTCAGAGTGGCTTACAATCTCCTATATCTTCTCCCCCCACAATATACATCTGGTGAGGTGGGTGGGGCTGACAGGGCTCTCACAGCAGTTGCCCTTTTGAGGACAATCTCTGGCAGAGTTATGGCTGACCAAAGGCCATTCCAGCAGCTGCAAGTGGAGGAGTGGGAAATCAAACCCAGTGCTCCCAGATAAGAGTGTGCGCTTAACCACTACACCAAACTGACAAGGGAGATCATGCCCTCTGACCTGTACAAATGCTGGATGCTGAGTTGATGCATAGATGTCCATTTCTTTATCTTCCGCTTTCGGAACCACAAGAATACTCTGCGTTTCCATGTAAAAGTGCTGCTGTCCCCCAATAAGGACCTCACCTATTTAAAAAAAAAAGGAAGGAAAAGTCTTCAGTCCCCCCAAACGGAGGAGTCTGGTGTTTTGGGGGACAGGTCGGTCACGAGTCCTCTGCTTTTTCCCACAGCATGTTAAACATGGTGGAAAACACTCAGAGGGCCATGACAGCTCTGGAAAGCTGGGAAGGGAGGAGGCATTCATTTAGGGGTCCCCAATCTGCCCCATGGCACAGAGTGGTAAACTGCAGAATTGCAGTCCAAGCTCATGACCTGAGTTTTATCCCAGCAGAAGCTGGGTTCAGGTAGCTGACTCACGGTTGACTCAGCCTTCCATCCTTCCGAGGTCAGTAAAATGAGTACCCAGCTTGCTGGGGGGAAAGTGTAGATGACTGGGGAAGGCAATGGCAAACCACCCTGTGAAAAGTCTGCTGTGAAAACACTGCAATGAAATTCACCTCAGAGTTAGAAACAACTGGAGGCGGGGCCATGCACAGAAACACAGAGGAAGGCCAAAATGCAAGGGGAGAGAAGGGTAATTTTTTTTTTTAAGCACTGGGAAAAAGGAATGAGAGAAACTAACAAAACCAACAGTGTGGTGGCAGCCGCTGCTGAAATAGCATTATTTTAACCTGCAGAGTCAATCAAACCTTTAGTGGCCAATCAAAAGCCCTGCTGGGTATCAGCCCCGTCTGGTCTCACCCACTTGCTAAAAACACTTGGTGGGAGCCAAGAAAGGGCACAGCACCCTGCTCTAGCTGAAAGAGGTTTTGTCCATCTGTCTTGAGAAGTCAAGTCGGGGGAGGGATGGTGGCTCAGTGGTAGAGCATCTGCTTGGGAAGCAGAAGGTCCCAGGTTCAATCCCTGGCATCTTCAAAAAAGGGTCCAGGCAAATAGGTGTGAAAAACCTCAGCTTGAGACCCTGGAGAGCCGCTGCCAGTCTGAGAAGACAATACTGACTTCGATGGACCGAGGGTCTGATTCAGTGTAAGGCAGCTTCATATGTAAGACTAAGGACTGGCCTCAGAGAGGAAAGGCAAGATGCCTTCTGTAGTCCTAAAACACACTTGTTTAGAATTATATCAAATAGGAGTAAAGCCCATTAAGTTAAAATGGGACTTAGCAGCAACGTTCCCTCTAAGCTGCAGAGTCTTGTGAGCAAAAATTCCACTTTGTGAGCTACTGGCATTCAAGTTGTGATCTTCTGGCATTAAAGTTGTGAGCTACTGCATAAATTAGTGTTCTCTGGGGCCATTTTTCCTGAGCTAAGGCAAAAATGTGTGAGCTGGAGGCTAAAAATCTGTGAGCTAGCTCGCGCTAACTCAGCTTAGAGGGAACACAGCTTAGCAGATAGCCTCATGAGTCCCACCTTGCTGGGCGAAAGCACCAAAGGCAGTAAGTAGGACAGTTCTCCACTTGTTCTGAGTCCAACAGATGGCCAGAATTTAACCATGCCCAGCAGGAGAGAGAGTGATCGGTAGAAAGCACAGGGATATCATAGAAAATTTAGACAAGGGCAAAGCAAACAGAAGTTAGGATTACATCACTGGACTACAGCACGAAGCAAGCATCATGGGTTGCCAGCCACCAGGTGGGGCCTGGAGATCTCCTGGAATTATAACCAGGGCTTTTTCTGTAGCAGGAACTCTTTTGCATATTCAGCCACACCTCCCTGATGTAGCCAATCCTCCAAGAGTTTACAGGGGTCTTATTGCAGGGCCTACTGTAATCTCTTGGAAGACTGGCTACATCAGGGGTGTGTAGTCTAATATGCAAAGGAGCTCCTGCTACAAAAAAAGCCCTGGTTATAACTGGTCTCCAGAAAACAGAGATCAGTTCCATGGGAAGCAATTATTGTTTTGGAGGGTGGACTCTCGGGCATGACAACCTGCTGAGGCCCCTCCCCTCCCTCCCCAAACCCCGCCCTCCATAGGCTCCACCCACTTAGCTCCAGGAATTTCCCTACCCACAGCTGGCAACCCTAAAATGACTGAGGAGAATGGAGCAGAGCTGTTTTCTGTTGCCCAGGAAGGTCAGACTAGAACCAAAGTTTGAAACTAAATCAAAAGAGTTCTGGGCTCAACATTAGGAAGAATTTCCAGCCGTTCCTCAGCGGAACAGGCTTCCTCAGGAGGCAGTGGGCTCTCCTTGGGAAGTTTTCAAGCAGAGGCCAGAGGGCCATCTGACAGCAATGCTGGTTCTGTGACCTTAGGCAGATCCTGAGTGGAAGGGCAGGAAGACAGATGAGCCAGCTCAGTTCTTGTGGTTCTTTCTTATATGCCCAGGGTAAGGATGATAGCCATTTTGGGGGTCAGGAAAGAGTTTTCCTCCAGATCAGATTGGAGCAGGGATCCTGGAGGTTTTTTGCCTTCCTCTGGGCATAAAACAAGGGTCACCAGGGGAGGGGAAGAGAGTTAGCTGTGAATTTCCTGTGCTGGATTAGATGACCCTTGGGATCCCCTACAGCTCTATGCTTCTAGGATATTACCCTGTCCTTGAGGTTTTATGAATGAATGCAAAGGTTATTTTGTGCAGTTTTATAAATACCAAGCCCAACTTTTCCTAGCACTGAGAGGCCGGCAGCAGAAGACAACTGCAGATACTACACTTCTCTATTGCAATAAAATCTATAAAAGGAAACTACGGAGGAGCATCTTAAAGGCTTGGTCTGTACACAGAAATCTAAAGAGCACACCCATGAGGTCGCTTGAGTTAAATATCCACATTCCTAGGGATTGTACCTCACCTGTAAAATAGCTGTTTACCATACTATACTGTGCACTAACAATACTGACACGATTTTAAAGATCCAAGTGAATAATTGAGTCGCAGTGCCCCAGGCAGCAGAGTGTGGACAGTTTTCCACCCAACGGGCTGCCGTTTACCTTCCAGTATCTGGTCGACAGTTTTAAATGCTTCGTCCACGTTCCCGTGTTCCAGTTTTCGTACCGGTTCAAAGAATGAGTTGTGTTCTATCGCCTCCTTCAGGGGCAGAAGAGAAACACAGCTTGTTTTAGTTCCCTCTATGTTCCCTTCCTTTGAAAACAAGCTAAATAGATGTAGGAAAAGAAAGGAAAGGTCCCCTGTGCAAATACCAGTCGTTTCCGACTCTGGGGTGACGTTGCTTTCAAGTTTTCACAGCAAACTTTTTACAGGGTGGTTTGCCATTGCCTTCCCTAGTCCTCTACACTTTCCCCCCAGCAAGCTGGGGACTCATTTTACCGACCTCAGAAGGATGGAAGGCCAAGTCAACCTCAAGCCAGCTATCTGAAAACCCAGCTTCCACCGGGGATCTAACTCAGGTGGTGAGCAGAGTTTAGGACTGCAGTACTACGGCTTTAACACTCTGTGCCACGGGGCTCTTTTGAAATAGATGTAAGTATAGATCAAAGAATTCTTAAGCCACCTGAACGCGTGCAAACAGATTCTTATTGTTTTGTTGTGGAGCAGAAGTGGATCTTCAAAGCCAAGACAACATAGAAAAATCCATCAATCTTATATGCGCAACTGTCACACAAATAGAAATAAATTAATTCTGAAGTATATGGAAGCTAACTGACCCAATGCATGATACTTTTCCCAAATCAAACAACCAAATAAGGGGAAAAACAAAACTCAACCCCAAATATACTGGAAATGGGGTGTAGCCTAACATGCAAATGAGTTCTTGCTGGGCTTTTTCTACAAAAAAATCCCTGTGTGAAACAATGGTGACATCAAGGGGGGGTGGCCTAACATGCAAATGAATTCCCGCCCTGTGGGAAACAATGGCAGCATTAGGGGGTGTGGCCTAACATGCAAATGAGTTTCTGCTGGGCCTTTTATACAAAAAACCCCTGTATACAACAATGGCGACATCAGAGGGTGTGACCTAACATGCAAATGAGTTAATGCTGGGATTTTTCTACAAAAAAATCCCAACATGAAACAACAGTGACATTAGGGTGTGTGGCCTAACATACAAATGACTTCCTGCTGGGCTTTTTCTACAGAAAAAGTCCTGGACCCACTGAATAACATGGCACTGAGGAGATCTGCTCCGGATTCTTCCCTCAGTGGCATAACAGCAAAGTGTTTTCATGTAGCTAAGTTATGGATCAAGTTGCCCATCACACTTCACTAGGCACAAAATGGGGCACAGCTGTGCCACACAGATAAAATGCAGCAAGAAGGGACAACTGGTTTTCACCTCTATGGTCAGGATGACAGGCTCCTCTGGCTCATACCGAATGTTCACCTTGGCAGCTGCTCTCTTAGCCTGAGCCTCTGACTCCGCAACCACGGCACAGACGATCTGACCCACGCAGGTCACCTGCACAACACAGAAAGCGGCTTCATCCTTCCTGCGTTTAAATTTGCACCAACACACACTTGGGGGAGATGGATCATCTGCTAACAACAAGGCAGAACAAGTCTGAGTCCAAAGGGGCCTTTAAGACCAACAAAGCTTTACTGAAGGTATAAGCCTCTGTGTTTGTGCACACTTATTCAGGCAACTTATACCCAGAATTAAACTTTGCTGGTCTTAAAGGTGTCCCTGGATTCAAATATTGTTCTGCTGCCTCAGACCAACATGGCTGCCTACCTGGATCTAACAATAACAAGGTAGCAACTGAGACACTTTTTCCAGGGTAGCTGCAGGTGGATAGCCATGTTAGCCTGGAGCAGAGTGGTGAGTGACATCAAATCAGCAAGTAACTTATGGAGATCCTGTAGAGTTTCCAAGACAACAGACGGAAGAAGGAAGAAAGAAGAAGGAGAAGAGGAGGGGGAGATTGGATTTATAGCCCGCCTTTCCCTAGCCAGAGGAGTCTCAGAGCGGCTTACAATCTCCTTTCCCCTCCCCACAACAGACACCCTGTGAGGTGGGCGGGGCTGAGAGAGCTGCGAGAGAACTGCACTTGAGCAGAACAGCCTTGAGAGAACTTGTGGCTAACCCAAGGCCACATCAGCTGACCCTGCATTAGCCTCCAAGAGCTAACAAGATGGGACTAGCTTGGGCCATCCAAGTCAGGGTCCTGTAGTACCAGTTCAAAACCTGAGCCCAGGAGCACTTTACAAATCAACAACATTTTTCAGCATAGAAACTTCCAAGAGTGAAGCTTACATTGTCAGATGCAAATGAGGAAGAGTTCTCATTTTCATACAGTACACACATAGAGCACCCATATATTTTATATGTACAAATTTCAATGAATCCAGATACAGTACATGTAGATATGTTCAGAATCTCTATAAATTCAATGAGTCCAGAAAGAACATATGTACAAATATACAGAATTCCTATAAATTCAGTTCAGCATAGAGAACATTAGATACAGTTCGACCAATCCAACCCTCAACAAAGAATTACTGAATATAATTTTAGCAATCCTGCAACAAGCATCTAGAGTTCCTCCCATTTTGAAGAAATCTATGTTGAAACAGGTGGAAATCAGAATCTAGATATTGCTGGATTGTTAAAATAATATTCGATAATTCTTCATTGAGGTCCATAATGGTCAGACTGGTATTCTCTGCACTGGATTGAATTTATCTATAAGAATTCTGGCCCGAGGTCGCCCAGTGAGCTTCCATGGCAGAATGGGGATCCCAACATGGATCTCTCCAAACCCAGTCGGACACTCCAACCACACTACACCACTTTGGATCTGCTCCTACACAGTATACCTTGTCTCTGGCAAATATAATATCCGGGACATCATAGTTATAGAACTCATTAGTAGCTGGAACGTCCTGAATAGAGACGACATCGACCACCCCCGGCATCTTGAGGGCTTCGGAAGCATTTATTGATCTGAGTGGAGGAACCAAATGGCAGAAAGCAATTAGCTACGACAAGGCACATATATGCTTTAACCCACAGGGAAAATAAACACACCCTCCATGAATCTATCTAATCCCCTTTTAATAAGGACACCATAGGGAGATGACACACTGCAGTATGCTAGGTTGGATCCCTTGTGGCATTTCCGCAGACAGAAGGAATCCTGCCTGCCAAACACACCTTTTCCACATCACCCTGCCTGCTGCATCCCAAAACGCAGTTCAGGGAACATTTTGGGGTCTAGTAGGAAGAGGCGAGAAAGTTACAAACAGCAGACAGAAGTCCTTTGGTCTGTAGATCAGCTACAGCAGATCCAAGCCACTAAGAGGCAAAAGCCTTTGGCACCAACACAATTTTTCTACGCAAGAAAAAGATGATACAGGATTTATATCCTGCCCTCCACTCCAAATCTCAGAGCGGCTCACAATCTCCTTTACCTTCCTCCCCCACAACAGACACCCTGTGAGGTGGGTGGGGCTGAGAGAGCTCTCACAGAAGCTGCCCTTTCAAGGACATAGCTCTGCAAGAGCTATGGCTGACCCAAGGCCATTCCAGCAGCTGCAAGTAGAGGAGTGGGAAATCAAACCCGGGTCTTCTCAGGTAAGAGTCTAAACACTTAACCACTACACCAAATTTGCTCTCTTAAAGATAGCAGGTTCTTGGTTACGCAGTTGGCAATTGACTGGGAAGGATTCAAAGACCATGTGATCTCATATGAAAAAGCAGAAATATTAATGCTGCATCTTTCTGAATAGCATCCAAATGGATATGCAAGCACTACATGGAGAAGTTTTTCCACAGATCAGACTACTGTTTTGTGGAAGAGAAGCTGTTAAAGACACCATTTCAGGTGGGGAGCTGTGTTGGTCCACCAAACAGCAGGATATGCGTCCAACAGGAATTTCTGGGCATGATAACATATAGGAAGAAAAATGACAGGTATTGCATAAGACAGGGGTGGCCAGCAGTAGCTCTCCAGATGTTTTTTGCCTACAACTTCCATCAGCCCCAGCCATCAGCCATGCTGGCTGGGGCTGATGGGAGTTGTAGGCAAAAAAACATCTGGAAAGCTACCGCTGGCCACCCCTCGCATAAGACACTGCACAAGCAGAACTGCACCAAGTCTGTCTAAGCTTCTTGTGCATTGCTGGATCCAAGCCATTGTCTCCAGGGCTTCCTCATGAGCAAATGGCAGAGTTAAAACTAAGAGAGAACACATCACAGGAATCCACTGGAAAGGGCAGCAGGCGTCTTCCAACTCCATTTCTTTCACTCCTACCCAGCGGTTGTTTTGTAGAAAAATAGGTGGTGGAGCTCATTGTCATGTTCTCAGGGTGCAGGCAGGCAGGAGTCCAAAGCCAGTCCAAGGTCAAAGTCCACGAAGTCAAGCAGGAGCCAGGTAACCAATGCAGAATCACAAACCGGAATCAGAAGTCCATGTCCAAAAGCCAAAAGGTCAGGGTGCCAAGGAAATCAAGCAGGTCAGCATCAGGAAGGAGCGTGGATACAAGCCAGAAAATAGACTTGTTGCTTCCACAAGGTTACCAGGTCCTGGGTGGGAGCTATATGGGAGTCTCAATCAGCCTGCTCCCTGGGTGGCAGTGACTCTGCTAGAACTCAGGGCTGAGAGATCTGAAGCATTGGTGTGCCTCATGTCTTCGCTCTGAAAGTTCTTTCTGGAGCCTGCTTCAAACACTTGAGATGGGAGGAGGAGAGCATGGAGGAGATTGATCGTCAACAGCTGAGACTGGTGCCTGGAGAGTGATTGATGGGCCAGCTGCTGTTTGTTCAGCTGAGGAACTGGCTGGCAACTCTTCCAGGTCTGTTAACCCTTCCACCTCCTCCTCGTCAGGACTCATGACACTCATTAGCATAACTCATGAGCATATTCTGCTCCCCCACCAGCCAAAAGCAACCCAACGCAAGTAAGGAGAGCCCTGGGTGAGCAAGACCTGCTTGGGCTGGCTAGAGAGTCAGCGAGCCCAAGCAGGCCTCACTCACCTGAGACTCTCCTTGGCCACCCCCCCATCAGTCAAAAGGCCAGCAAGCCACCTGCCACCCAAAATCACATAAAAAGTGGAGAAAGAGTGGTGTGGGCTTCTCCAGGGGTTAATGAGGGCTGCTGGGGGCATGGAAAAGCCCCTGGTGGCTGGCTGGCTGCCCGCTCTCCTAATCCAGGGATTCTTATGCAGCTGCACCTACTATTCAATGGACAAGGTAGGTGGGGAGGAAGAGGGGGAGCCCTCAGAAAGGTTCAGGAACTGCACTCCTGTGAGCTCCTGCTGAATTCAAGGCCTGCCCCTAGCTAATCGCCGCTGTCACAGACGAAGGCAGAAATTTTCTAAACCACCTTGAAAGAGCTCACTTTCAAACGCCACCAAGCAAGCCATAGCAGTACTCACACGATCTTTGCATGGGCTTTGGAACTGGTGACCAGAGCAAGGGAGAGCTCTTCGTCCACAGCACGAAGGTCATCACAGTAAATCGCTTCCCCTGTGGTATGTTTAAGACCGGCCAGGTGCATGATCGGGCGGCCAACCGAGTCCTGGGCAAGCTGTCCTGGCGCCACGTCCTTCTCGAGCATCACAAAAGACAAAAATAAGAACAAAAGTCAAAACGTCTCCAGGTGTCCGCTCCAAATGTAGTCTTTGTAGGCCTCCACCCCTTTTGTACAGCTACCAGTAACTAGACATAATTAGACAAGCTGCATTCTAATATGTAAGCTAAAAGAAAGAATGACTTGGGTGTACTTTCGAGGAGAAGACTGGATTTCTACCCTGCCCTTCACTAACCAAAGGAGTCAAAGGGTATTTTACATTCAGTTTGATCCAGACTTTTAGAGTCTTCAAATCGCCTGCCACTGTTCTACTTTAATTATTTTCCTTTTGCATTTAAGCGTTTCAATTTGGGGGGTGTCTCTGATCAGAGGGCAGCCGGAATACCAGTGCTTAGTTAAATGTATACGATTGCTTGGAAATCGTGTCAACACTGCAAAAACAATACAAATTTAAATTACTAGATGAGGCAAGCAATGATATGTAAAAAGTTCAAGTGCCGTCAGTGCTCATGCAAATTACGGCACCTTGTGACTTTTGGAGGAGTCTTAAAATGCATGAAAACTTCTGCAATAGAAGTTTGAAACGCCTGTAGGGAAAAGACCAGATCAAAACTAGTGCTGAGAAAAACATTGCAGCAGCAGCTCCAAAACTCATCTCACCGAAACAAATGTAGATGCTTCTGGCAGCAACGATGCAAAACAGTTGTGAGAATGTTAGGTAATGTAAAAGGTGAGTTTCCAATGCTGTGACAGAGCGTCACAAACTGTCAGTGTAAAAACACCCTCAGAGCGGCTTACAACCTTCTTCCCTTCCCCTTCCCACAACAGACACTCTGTGAGGTAGGTGGGGCTGAGAGAGCTCTGAAATAACTGTTCGAGAGAACACCTCTGAGAAAACTTGTGGCTACAACTGGTTGCATGTGAAGGAGCGGGGAATCAAACCCGGTTGTCCCAGGTTAGAGTCCACCGCTCTTAACCACCACACCAAACAAAACACTGTATAAATGCCCCCTCTTGAGGGATGCTTTGTGAGAGGAGTTCCAGTGGGGCATGAAGGCCCTCGTGGGAGAGTCCACAGGCAATATTCATTCTCAAAACTACCAGTTTTAAACAACTCCGTCTCTACAAGGGGCTCTCCACCAGTGGATATCCATAACAATTTGTGGTACAAAAACATCTTTCATTTCACGCCCCGGTGCTAGGGAAACAGCTAATCAATCTATCTCAATTGAGTACCCAGAGACAAAACAACCAATTAAATCACAGTCTAATGCCACAGAACACTCCCCCCTCCCCCAAAACTATATCTGTGAAAGAATGACCAATGTACAGTGAGGCAGTGGTAAAATAAGGCTGCTACTGACCTGGTACATTTGTATACTCTGAGGTATTTTGGAGTGCAGAGGTTTGAGGGCACTCAAATAATTGTCTGGAATGTCAGGATACAGACCAGGAGGCTGAAAGAAGATAATTTAAGACACATTTTTAAAAGAAAACATTTAAATCTCATTAAAATAGAATTGAATGCTAACCTTGCAGAGAGAGAGAGAGAGAGAGGAAGAGAGAGAGAGAGAGAGAGAGAGAGAGAGAATCTTCTACATCAGAGGTGGCCAACGTTAGCACTCCAGATGTTTTTTGCCCACAACTCCCATCAGCCCCACCCATGCTGGCTGGGGCTGATGGGAGTTGTAGGCAAAAAACATCTGGAGAGCTAACGTTGGCCACCCCTGTTCTACATTTTCTTCTATAAATCAGTATACAAGTACTCCAGACTGCTAGAGGTACAGACAAAACCTAGAACTTTCCTTGACAGTCTTTACAACATCAGCAGTATGAAGGAGAAAATACTCCCGTTGACTTTTAGTAGGGCTTTTTTTGAGCAGGAACGTAGTTCTGGCTGGCTTGGCATCGGGGGTGTGGCCTAATATGCAAATGAGTTCCTGCTGTGTGGAACAATGGTGATGTCAGGGGGTGTGGCCTAATAGGCAAACGAGTTCCTGATGGACTTTTTCTACCAACCAACCCCCCCACACACCTTTTAGTAAATAAAGTGTGTTATAATAACTGGACTAGGATCTAGGACATCGAATCAGTTACGCTATGGGGAATCCCATTGGGCTGACAAAGCAAGAGGAGGTTGGCCATCACCTGCTTCTGCACTGAGACTCTGGTATCCCTTGGTGGTCTTCCATCTGAATACTGACCACGGCTGACCCAGCTTAGCTTCCAAGATCAGACTAGCCTGGGCTATCCAGGGAAGGGCAGAGAGCTTACACATATTGTAAGACAAAAATCTACGGAGGAGGGTGTTACCATTATTTTCAGGGACTGCAGCACCTCCAGGTAGAATCTGAACATGAAACTAACAACGAGGGTCCTTCTGTACTCCACTTTGCCCCCAGGAGCTGAGCTCAGGAGACAAATTTCCTTGAGTAGGCTTCTGCAAGCTTCATCCAACAGCTGCCCGTCCCAGGATCTGCCAACAACAAGTAGTTTAAACGTACTCAGCAGGCAATACGAAGACATCAAACTACTGCAAGATTTGTACCGATCATTTCAACGAATACTTTCAGACAGGAACACAGCGCTGACAGGGCCGGCCCTGGACTGTCTGGCACCCGAGGCAAGGTTAACTTCTGGTGCCCCCCTCCTCCCGCACTAGTAATACCACCGAGTCACATGGGGGGTTCCCAGTTCAGCGCTGCCAGTAGGCCCAGTGGCAGGGCTGACCCTGAATGCTGAATGTACAGTCTTAATCCTCAAACTGCTACTCAGATGGGTTAGAATCAAATCCTAATACAGGAAAATTTTCTGACTTTTCAACCAACATGTAGGCCCTGAGGTGGCAGACGTTCATTGTTGCTGTTTTTAAGTTTAATTTTAAAAAAAGAGAATGGAAAAAAAAATTCAAACATTCTGGCCTCCCCAGCTTATGTCCCCTCTCCTCTACCCTGTGGTTTTTAGATACTATTTTTAGATCATTTAGATACTGTTTTTAGATACTATTCTGACTATACTCACAACGCTCACAAGAAGATAATTTATACAATATATGTCCCTCTTCATTTTTGGGATATGTCAGGACCTTCAGAAATTACTCTTAAAGTGAAGGAGTCCCTGGTCCAAAGATCTGTCTATTTGAGGCGAGTGTCCACATGTAGGAAGCATATTCCATTGGAATTTAGGCTCAAATCAGAAATGTTTTATTTTATAGTGTGATAATTGTACTTTATGGTGTGAATTTTAACTACCTATATCATTCAGGGAAGCTGTTTGGCTGAAAGGCCTCTAGCTTTAATGAACATTTTTACTATTTGCTATGTATTAAAGGTTTTGCAAAGCTGCAACTAACAGTTCCACTCAGGAAGTGACTTTTATTAGGGTTAAAGTTTTTCCGACACTGTCTTGCTGCCTTAAACAGACATATTTGCAAGTTCTGGCCCCATTGTGTAATCCCAGCCTAACTGCATTAATTTGTCTTACTACTTAAATTCAAGCGTTATACTTTGTAATCTGTTCATTTATTGACTGAAAAGTTGGTTTTTTTAAAAAATGTATCTACCTAAAAATAAATCTTCCTAAAAATGAAAATAATAGTAATAATTTCCACTTTAGCCTTCAGAACTGAATTGTCCTTATCTAAGTTGGAATGATCACAGAGCACCATAATGGAAAAAGTAATGCAGCAATTCCCTTTCATTGCCTAATCCTCAAAGAATTCTAATCGGCAGAGTAAGGTCTGAAGTATTTGCAAAGCCTTCTTCTGTAAACAGTAATCTTACCATATAATTGTTATCTATTAAATATTTACCTTCTAATAACATTAATTTCTCAAACTGTGTGAAGAAGGGATACTTGTTGGCATTTAATGCTCTAGCATGTTCAAGGGGATCACATAATCATAATCAAACATGATCCTTTTTGTTTGTTTGTTTTGTACTTAAGCTCCTTTTATTCCAACACAAAGCCTTTTTTCCTGTCATCTTGTTCTTCACCTAATCACCTTTACACAATACTCTCTTACACAATCTGAACAGAGTCTGGAAACGGATGGCTATTCCACATTCTCATTTCCCTTGCTTGTATTCCTGTTGGTTTCCAGTGAATTTAAAAAAATGTTCTACAGGTGTTCTGCTCCCTCTAGTGGTCGATTCAATATTACATGGGATGGAGAAACTAGAGAAAGAAGTACTTTTCTCCCTTTCTCACAATACAAGAACTCGTGGGCATTCAATGCAATTGCTGTGCAGTCAGGTTAAAACGGATAAAAGGAAGGACTTCTTCATCCAAAGGGTGATTAACATGTGGAATTCACTGCCGCAGGAGGTGGTGGTGGCTACATGCATAGCCAGCTTTAAGAGGGGACTGGATAAAAATATGGAGCAGAGGTCCATCAGTGGCTATTAGCCACAGTATATATGTATGTGTGTGCATATATACATACATACACACATATATTGGCCACTGTGTGACACAGAGTATTGGACTGGATGGGCCATTGGCCTGATCCAACATGGCTTCTCTTATGTTCTTACATCTTTTTACATCTGACACACCTTCCTGAAGATTTAAACTGCAAGTTTTTATGCCGGACATAAAGCACTGTCATTTTAAATCAACTACTAGAGGAAGCAAAACACAAGTGGAACAGGAGAAAAGCTCCAAACCAACAGGAACACACAAGCAAGGAAAAACAGAATGCAGAAAAGCCCCTAATTAGGGTATTTCAGGAGGTGAAATTCACATTAATTCGTTTTCACTTATCTAAAATCAAACTACTGTGGGTGGATAGCACAATCAGTACTGAGAGTACCAGGTAATTCTTATGGTTTGATAATCCAAATGTGCCCCAAGCTATCAAATTTAGCTGCTTTTATGAATCTGAGAACCAGGGTGAAATTCTAGCACGAGCTCATTGGAAATTAGGCCACACCCTTCTGATGCAGCCAATCCTCCAAGAGCTTACAGGGCTCTTAGTACAGGGCCTACTGTAAGCTGTTGGAGGACTGACTACATCAGGGGTGTGTTGCCTAACATGCAAAGGAGTTCCTACTAGAATTCCACCCCTGCTGAGAACTTAAGGCTTATCCAGATGAACAGGAAACTATGGTTTGAATAAACCAATGGTCCTGTACCTATGGTCAGGTATAGATGGTTTGAATAAGCCCTTAATCAAAAAACAACCTACAAACCATCTTACATTACCTCCCAATGAGGGCCTGGCACGTTTGCTTTGCTGCGAGCGTAGTGGAGCCCATGCCTCCATAAAAGATGCCAATGTCTTTAACGGTGTCACGGTCGTCTTCAAAAAGAACTCTCATCCCTGCGTTAACTATCGGCAAAGCGTTTTCACGTCGCTGGGCTTGTCGGAAGGCTGATACAAACTCTCCCTGAAAGGGGTGGGTGAGTGGGAATGAAAAAGACAAGCTTAAAAGGCGACCATGTTTTGAAGCAATTTCAGGTCTCCTTACTCATTTTGAGATGATGATGATATTGGATTTATATCCCGCCCTATACTCTGAATCTCAGAGTGGCTCACAATCTCCTTTACACCTTCCTCCCCCACACCAAACACCCTGTGAGGTAGGTGGGGCTGAGAGACCTCTCCCAGAAGCTGCCCTTTCAAGGACAGCTCTGCCAGAGCTATGGCTGACCCAAGGCCATTCCAGCAGCTGCAAGTAGAGGAGTGGGGAACCAAACCCAGTTCTCTCAGATAAGAGTCCGCACACATAACCACTACACTAAATGAAATAAATAAATGAAATAAATAAATAAATACACCAAACTGATATATGTATTTCGTGCCCTCAAGTCACTTCTGACTTACAGTGACACTAATGACTTCCAAAACATCCTATTGATGACAGTGCTGCTCAGGTCTTGCAAACTGAAGGTCACGGTTTCCTTTACAGTCAATCCTCCTCATCCATCTTTTCCTGGTGCCTTCAACTTGTCCTAGCGCTATTGTCTTTTCCAGTCTCCAATGAGGAAAGATCTTACTCCCGAAAGCTCATGCCCTGGAAATCCTGTTGCTCTCTAAGTTGCTCCTGGACTCAAAACTAGCTGTCTTTTCCAGTGAAAAGGCTTATTTTGTAACACTAGCTCCTTTGCATATTAGGCCACACACCCCTGATGTAGCCAATCCTCCAAGAGCTTACAAGGCTCTTCTTACAGAGCCTACTGTAAGCTCTTGTTCGACTGGCTACATCAGGGGTGTGTGGCCTAATATGCAAAGGAGCTCCTGCTATAAAATGTAATTTCTGAAATGTTTATCTTCCTGGGGGTGGGGGGGGGACACTTACTTTACTGGAATGTGGAATGTGAACAGATACTAGGATCTCTTCTGGTTCCAAGGTATTGTTTCCAAGCCCATCGACAAAAAGGTCACCCACAGGAAGCCATCGTGTTCTCCCTAATGGAGGAAATCAGAGTCTAAAGTGGTGCATGTGGACACTACGGTGCCCATTGATGCCTTTTCTGCTGCCTGCCAAATGTTTTTAGAAACAGACGGGGCCAGGTAGTGCTTCTACCCAGCAAGGCTTCTGATTGGCTACTGAAGATATGACTAGCTGTGCAGATGTAAAAAGCAGCTGCCACCACCGCACAAGGGTCTGCACTGTGTGAATGATATTAAGCTGCGGCAGCCATTTTGTGGCTGGCTCTGCCTCCTGCGGCAGCCATTTTGTGGCAGGTATTCTGTTGCTCTGCTTACCATGCCGTGTCAGAATTCCAAATGCGCTCACAAGCTCAAAAAAGACTGGGGACACCCAAGTTTAAACAATGAAAAATAAATGCCAAAGAGCTTCAACAAATACTCAGCTGAGTCCTTTGGGCTGTCCGAGATGGGCTTTCTGGCGTTCATTCTACACAGACTAAAGAAGGGGAGTGGAGAAATTCCCTGAGTGTGTAAGAAAGGGCCACAAGAACTAAGCAGTGATGCAACCCTTCCTGCCCTCCTTCTCATGATCTGCCAAATTCACAGAATCAACATTGCTCTCAGATGGCCATCTAGCCTCTGCTTGAAAACCTCCAAAGGAGAGGTCTCCAAAGAAGGAGAAGTCTGGTTTGATCCCTGGTAACTCTAGTTAAAAAGACCAAGTAACGGTTATGTGAAACAATTCAGCCTGTGACCCTGGAGAGCTGCAGCCAGTGTGACTCCTACTGACATTAACAACATTAATAATCCCATAACTGTGACTTTGGTCTCACTTTGTGACGCCACGTAGAGGATGCAGTTTCCAGCAGCCAGAATAGGATTGATGTCAGATGTAGGACTTCTACTTATGATATTTCCTCCCAAAGACTAAGAAAGAGAACAAAAGGATAATGGAGTTTCAATATTAAAAAAAAATATTAATTGCCCACAAAAATAAGTATTGTCTGATCAGACAATAATTACAGTAAACACACAGTACATCTCATGCAAACTGACCCGAAGTATATTTGTCAAAATGGCCCAAAGATACTCAGAATGTATTACCATGATTGTTATTATTATCATATTCAAGGAGTACTGGAAACTAAAAGATTGGAATTAAATTCTGGATATGGAAGAATAACCAAAGAAATTCATGCTGCCTTTAGTTCTTAATTCTGTCAGGATTACTGAACAACGTCAAAACTTGAGAACTAGTGGATAACAGGTAAAATAAATTTAATGTAATTGTTTAAAGAAGGTATACTAATTGTATTCCTACTTGCTATGATACAGGGAAACTATTTGTGGATTACTGAAGTATCGTGGATTATTATTAATTGTAAAGCAGCCCTGTGACGCAGAGTGGTAAAGCTGCAGTACTGCAGTCTGAGCTCTCTGCTCACAACCTGAGTTCGATCCTGGCGGAAGCTGGGTTCAGGTAGCCGGCTCAAGGTTGACTCAGCCTTCTATCCTTCCGAGGTCGGTAAAATGACTACCCAGCTTGCTGGGGGGAAAGTGTAGATGACTGGGGAAGGCAAACCACCCTGTAAAAAGTCTGCCGTGAAAACGTTGTGAAAGCAATGTCACCCCAGAGTCAGAAACGACTGGTGTTTGCACAGGGGACTACCTTTACCTTTTTGTTCTGTAAAACAGAAAAAGACATGGAGAAAAAGTAAACAAATTGAGCAAAGAATTTATTGCTGTGGTGGCAGCTATAAATATAGACAGCTTCAAGAAGGGATTAGATAAAACCTATCGATCAGAGGCCCATCAGTGGCTATCAGCCACAAAGTCTAGATGGAACACTCTGTCTGGACCAGTGATGCTCTGTATTCTTGGTGCTTGGGAGGCAACAGTAGGAGGGCTTCTGAAATTCTGGTCCCACTGGTGGATCTCCTGATGACACCTGGGTTTTGTGTGATGCAGATTGTTGGAATGGGTGGGCCACTGGCCCGATCAGCATGATTTCTGTTATGTTCTTATCTCTGGGGTAGTGGTGCTCTGTATTCTTGGTGCTGGGGGGGCAACAGTGGGAGGGCTTCTAGGGTTGTGGCTCTGCTGGTGAACTTCCTGATGACACCTGGGTTTTGACCACTGTGTGACACAAAGTGCTGGACTGGGTGGGCCACTGGCCTGATCCAACATGGCTTCTCTTATATTCTAAAGATGCTCATTCCACCTGTACTACTATTCTACCAGGTTTCTAAAACCTGCGCCATGCGCACGGATTGCTAAACACAGGCGGTTCACGCATTTACAAAACCCTGAAGTTGCCAACTTGTTATTTTGGCAAATTAATGAACATACAGCTACATTTCGGATCTGCTGCCCAGCCAGAGTTTTTAATTGTTGCAAAAGGGCACGGAATATCTTGGTTTTCTCTGCTGGGAGTTTCGAAACGGCATCTGTCAGAACATCTTTCACCAAGGTCAGGCTACAGGCGGCTCCAAGCAGCAGCCCTGAAAAGAACAAAAGCACATAAATTAGAATCAATCTACTGGCGCACCTTTCAGGCTGATTCATCCAGGCTAGATTCCTTCATGCAGTGAAATCAGGAACAAGCCAGTATCAGGAAGACTCTCGTTTTATTATGGTTAGTGGTTTTAAGGAATGGAATCTATACAGCATTAAGGTGTCGGCTTCAGATTGTTTTGTACAAGGTGGATAAGACAATGTTGTGGTTTCAGTGCTGCGGTTTCATCAAGAGCCTTGGTACTGGATAGTCACACAAGAAGTAGAGAGCCAGTTTGGTGTAGTGGTTAAGTGTGCGGACTCTTATCTGGGAGAACCAGGTTTGATTCCCCACTCCTCCACTTGCACCTGCTGGAATGGCCTTGGGTCAGCCATAGCTCTGGCAGAGGTTGTCCTTGAAGGGGCAGCTGCTGTGAGAGCCCTCTCAGCCCCACCCACCTCACAGGGTGTCTGTTGTGGGGGAGGAAGGGAAAGGAGATTGTGAGCCGCTCTGAGACTCTTCGGAGTGGAGGGCGGGATATAAATCCAATATCTTTATCTACCTCACAGGGTGTCTGTTGTGGGGGAGGAAGGTAAAGGAGGTTGTGAGCTGCTCTGAGACTCTTCGGAGTGGAGGGCGGGATATAAATCCAATACCTTCATCTACCTCACAGGGTGTCTGTTGTGGGGGAGGAAGGTAAAGGAGATTGTGAGCCACTCTGAGACTCTTCGGAGTGGAGGGCGGGATATAAATCCAATACCTTCATCTACCTCACAGGGTGTCTGTTGTGGGGGAGGAAGGTAAGGGAGATTGTGAGCCGCTCTGAGACTCTTCGGAGTGGAGGGCGGGATAGAAATCCAATATCTTTATCTACCTCACAGGGTGTCTGTTGTGGGGGAGGAAGGTAAAGGAGATTGTGAGCCGCTCTGAGACTCTTCAGAGTGGAAGGCGGGATATAAATCCAATATCTTTATCTACCTCACAGGGTGTCTGTTGTGGGGGAGGAAGGTAAAGGAGGTTGTGAGCTGCTCTGAGACTCTTCGGAGTGGAGGGCGGGATATAAATCCAATACCTTCATCTACCTCACAGGGTGTCTGTTGTGGGGGAGGAAGGTAAAGGAGATTGTGAGCCACTCTGAGACTCTTCGGAGTGAAGGGCGGGATATAAATCCAATACCTTCATCTACCTCACAGGGTGTCTGTTGTGGGGGAGGAAGGTAAAGGAGGTTGTGAGCTGCTCTGAGACTCTTCGGAGTGGAGGGCGGGATATAAATCCAATACCTTCATCTACCTCACAGGGTGTCTGTTGTGGGGGAGGAAGGTAAAGGAGATTGTGAGCCACTCTGAGACTCTTCGGAGTGGAGGGCGGGATATAAATCCAATACCTTCATCTACCTCACAGGGTGTCTGTTGTGGGGGAGGAAGGTAAGGGAGATTGTGAGCCGCTCTGAGACTCTTCGGAGTGGAGGGCGGGATAGAAATCCAATATCTTCTTCTTCTTCTAGAGAAAGCAAGGGGACAGCACTTCCACTGGTAGCTCTAGCAATAACTGGTAGTTCTCACAGCACTTCCACTGCGGTATTCTCCAGTCCTACAACTGCTCACCAAAATTATTTTCCCTCGGTTCAAAACTAACCACACGTAAACACTTATAGCGTTCATTTTTCAGAACTCACTCCAAGGGCAAGAAGGTACATTTTGGCTGCTTGTGGGTAAAGTTTTCAAAACGACCCCACTGCTCTTAAAATATTGTATGTCTTCAACATAAGCACAGGTGATCCCCAAGGGGCAGGAAGACAGAAGTGACTGACCTTCAGTGTGTTTCACCGTATGCAGATCCAATATCCTTGTGGGTGAAATGATAACTGGATGAAATGCGTCTTTAAATTTCATATCCGGTCCTAAAAAGAATAGAGAGGATGACAGAAAAGAGGGCTTGATTTGTAACACATACAGAAAATATTTGCTTGTTTTTCAAATGCGTCACTTTGGACTAAGGTTGCCAGGTCTGTTTCAGATACCAGTGGGGCATGTGGGCGATGTTCCAGGAGCTGGAAGTGACACCCCTGACATGCCTGCATCACCAGAAGTGATGTCGTGCAACATGCCTACGTCACCCGGAAGTAATGCAGGCATGCTGGGGGTGACGCTCTGGTTTTGGGGCAAAACTCTATGATAAAATCGCCCTTAAACTATAGAGTTTTGCCCAAAAATCAGAGTGTCACCCCGACATGCCCGTGTCACTTCCAGATGAATAGGTACGTCACAGAACCAGGGCTGGCTTGCCCACTAGGCAAATTAGGCATTTGCCTAGGGCGCCGGGAGGGGGGGCTGAATTGGACTCCCCCTCTCCTGGCACCCCAGACAAATGCATAATTTCCACATCCATTCCCCATTATCTCCCAGCTCACTGGCTCTCCTTGGCAGCAGTGGTGGGCAGCCCACCTTCCATGCCCCCAAGAGCGTAATCAGAGGAGCAACACCAGCCTTCTCCTTACCCGCTTGGATGGGCAGTACCGCATTCTCTCTTAAGAGAGTGTCCAACAAGGCTTCGCTCCCCACTCCCTTCCAGTCCAAGTACTGCCTGTTAAAGTAGCGGGCAAGGAGAAGGCTGGCGTCACTCCTCTGAGCGCACCCTTGGGGGGAGCTACAGTGTGGCGCTGCAACACAGCCCCACAAATAACAGAAGGGAGGGGAGGGGGCGTGGCACAGGCAGGAAGAGAAAAGGGGAGGAGTGGTGGGGCACGGGGCCAAGGTGCCCAACAAGTCTGCCTGGGATGCCGCGAACCCTAGGGCTGGCCCTGTGCACAACGCTGCTGTTGGGAGGGGGGTTCTTCCTGCTGGCCACTTGGCCAGCAGCAGACGGGAACCCACAAAACCCAGGGAACCCCCACCCCCAACTATCTTGGACTGCGCTTTCAAACAGCGCGGTAGTCATAGGGATGCGCAGAATTCAAAAGCGAAAGACCATCAAAAGAATCCAAGAATATACAACACCAGATATGAATTTTTAAAAAGTTACCATCAGATTCAATATACCAGGGGTGGCCAACGGTAGCTCTCCAGATGTTTTTTGCCTACAACTCCCATCAGCCCCAGCAAGCATGGCCAATGGCTGGGGCTGATGGGAGTTGTAGGCAAAAAAAAACATCCGGAGAGCTACCATTGGCCACCCCTGCAATATACCACTGCCATAACAAAGAGTACAAATTAAAAACACCTCAGATTAGCAGTGGCCTTAGAAAACCGTTGTGTTTTATGTTGGTTTGTTAGTTCCTGCCTGGCTCATTGGAGCCTTTAGGACTGAGTTTGGGGACACTGAAATAATGCGGAGCAGGATCCGAACCTCTGCTTCCCCAGACCAAACGCCAAACCCGTGCTGCTTCAAATGACCCAATGACGTTTAGCGCGGGAACTCCTGAGTGTATATAGTTGGCCCCGTCGGCCCAGTACAGTAGTCTTAGTCTTTAGTCAATGCTGTAATCACTAATAAAGAGGTGTGATGCACTGCAACTAAGTCTCCTCATGCATCAAACCCACTATTTAATAAAAACAAATACATTCTTCAATTCTGACAAAACGTTTACAAAGCTAGATGTCCTCGAGACTAGATAGGCTTTCTACACTGTTCTTACAGAGTTAACCAGTGCAAATGAAAGAACAGAGAAGACATATCTCATGTTATGAAATTGTGTGTTTCTGAGAAGCAATCAACCCGCGGTGACCCCATGATGTTCTACCTCGTGGGGTTTTCAACGCAAGAGGCATTCAGAGATAGTTTGCCATGACCTTCCTCTGCACAAAAGCCCGTGTCTTAGTCTCCCATCCATATACCCAGGAGTGGAATTCTAGCAGGAGTTCATTTGCATATTAGGCCACACACCCTTGATATAGCCAATCCTTGGCTACATCAGGGGTGTGTGGCCTAATATGCAAAGGCGCTCCTGCTAGAATTCCACCCCTGCGTATGCCTATCCCACTTAGCTTCTGAGCTCTAACAAGACTAGAGCAGTCTGGACTATTAGAGCACCTATAGCTATTGGGTGGTACGTAGATTACAAGATTATGCATGGGATGGAGAAAGTAGAGAAAGAAGTCCTTTTCTCCCTTTCTCACAATACAAGAACTCGTGGGCATTCAATGAAATTGCTGAGCAGTCAGGTTAAAATGGATAAAAGGAAGTACTTCTTCACCCAAAGGGTGATTAACATGTGGAACTCACTGCCACAGGAGGTGGTGGTGGCTACAAGCATAGACAGCTTCAAGAGGGGATTGGATAAAAATATGGAGCAGAGGTCCATCAGTGGCTATTAGTCACAGTGTATATATATTTTGGCCACTGTGAGACACAGAGTGTTGGACTGGATGAGCCACTGGCCTGATCCCACATGGCTTCTCTTATGTTATGTTCTTATCAGCAAAAAAGCTGTCAAAAGGGTGTAGGACACATCATCCTCACCTGTTACATGTTATGTTACAGGTTATGGTGAAAGTCTTCATACAAATAGTAGCTCAGAGAGAAGGAGACAGTCTGGTATCTACAAAAACCTGGCCCAAACCTGGTTTTGTTTGCACTGAGGACTGACTTTTCAATGGCTGTCAACAAGAGAACTGATCTGTAATGTAGGAAATGAACTCTCCATACCAACACAAGTGTTCCCTACAACGAGAGGTGCCAGGGGGTACTTGGCTTTCAGTTCCAGGAGTTCCCTGAGATTTACAGGAGAAATCCACGTCGTTCTTTCTCCATGGAAGACAAGAGTTTGTGCGGTTTGACACTCTGCCTTTCGCTGTAAAGGAGAACAAAATTACCTCAGAGTTTAAACCATGACGCTTGCTCTTTTTACTGAAGGCCAAACTACATCTTACACTCCACGCAAGTTTGCAATGGGGACTTGGAAGCTGTGTTGCAGGTGCGAGTTCCTGGTGGCGACTCCTGTGTAAAAGCACAACAGAGGGCCAGATTTGGATTGGGACCATGATACACTGGAGGAGAGGCTCCTGCCTTCCCTGTGGTGTTTTTGGGAGTTGAAAGGGCCCAGGGGCTGTGGTGTGGGGAGGTGTTATTTGCCCCATCAGGAGGTTGCATATGGGAACAGCCAGTTTGGTGTAGTGGTTAAGTGTGCAGACTCTTATCTGGGAGAACCGAGTTTGATTCCCCACTGATGGAAAATATACGTTAAATTCAGAGGCGTGGAGTTGCAATAACTGGAGTCAAGGCTTAAGCTTATCAAAAGAAATAAAGTTTACTAGAAAACATCAGGATAGGGTTCTTGGGATAAAAAAGAAAAACAACTTCAGCTTACCAGCTAGTCTAACTATGTCTGTCCTTTCCATGGCTACATTATACAACAACCTTTTGTCTAGCTAGTTCTTCTTCCCAGAAAGCAGTTGCAAACTGGAAATAACACAATTCAACTTGCATACAAGATCAAAGTTTTTCACATCTAATGACCTTTCTGACCAATGTTAGGTTTGTATGCTTCCCGGGCTTAGAAGACTTATAATACATCACTTCCTCTATCAGGTAAACAGTTAACTCTATAATGTCTGAAATGTGCATAGCTTGTATTCCAACACCCACTCCTCCACATACACCTGCTGAGGTGATCTTGGGTCAGCCTTCTCTAAGAGCAGTTCTGGGAGAACTCTCTTAGCCTCACCTACTTCACAGGGTGTCTGTTGTGGGGAGGGGAAGGGAAAGGAGATTGTAAATCGCTCTGAGTCTCCTTTGGGTAATAAAGAACACGGTATAAATCTAGTCTCTTCTCTGTTACTTCACCAACTTTTCTCTGCTGATTTTGTATGGTAACTTGAGAGTTCAAGCACTCTTCAACTGTCAGTGAACTCTGTTTGCTTGAAGTTACTTTAATCTTTGAAAGCTAATTGAAAGTTACCTAAAAGTTAAACTGCTTTTTAACTGAAATTAAGAGTTGAGATTGGCCTTCTTATGTTGCTATATCAAATGTAACTCATACAAACTTCCTGTTTGGCTCATTTGCACTTGTGCTGATTATTCCATAATTTGGTTAACAACCAACCACTTATCTACACAGCAATCATAGGCTTGTGAAAGAACAAATTTAGAAATGGGTTTACAATGCACTACTGAGATAACAAAATCAGCTTTCTCTGGAGAGAAGTCTCAGACGAAGATTAGCTGAGTATTCTGTGTGTGACTCAGAATTTTTGACAATCCCTAAAAGCAGCCCAACAAAAAATTAAAACCCAGTTACTGTGTTAAGATATTGCTCACTATAATGTAATTATTTAATAATTTTGACAATTTTAGCATCTGTGTTTGCAGTACCCATGGGGCTAATTTTACATGCCTGTATTTCTTACTGTCTTGCATAAGAACAAGAAAAACAGATTGCTTACCTGTAACTGATGATCTTCGAGTGGTTATCTGTGCAGTCACACACATGGGTCTTGCCGCAGGCAACAGATCCATACCTCCGAGTCTCCAATAGCTCGCCTAGAGCGTTTTTGGCGCACTCTCCCGCTCGCCCTGGGGAGCAGGCATCGACTGCGCATGCCTGGAGCAAGCAGGAGGTGCCCCTCCCACTCAGTTTCTTCCAGCCGCTACTGACAGTCTACACAGGTAAAAACCAGAGCCGAAAAAGCCAGCAGAGGGGAAGGCTGGGGGTGTGTGTGTGACTGCACAGATGACCACTCGAAGATCATCAGTTACAGGTAAACAACCTGTTTATCTTCATCGTGGTCTCTGTGCAGTCCCACACATGGGTGACTAGCAAGCTGAAAGTCAAAAAGAAAGGTGGGTGCTGGCAAGAAAAAACATTTTCATACTTACAATGTATGCATGCACTCACCTGGGGTGATTTCAGTGGAAGATGGACCTGAGGACTGCTTGGCCGAAGGAGACGTCTCGTCTGGCACGAACGTCCAAAGCATAGTGGGAGACGAACGTGGATGGCGAGGACCATGATGCAGCAGAGCAAATGTCCTCTAAGGAGATGCCCTCCAAGAAGGCCGAGGAGGTCAAGACTGCTCTAGTCGAATGAGCCTTAAGACCCTCAGGTAAAGGTTGGTTAGCAACTTCGTAGCACAACTGGATTGCAATGGATACCCACTTAGAGAGTCTCTGGGTAGAAATTTTGCAACCTCTTTGAGGACTGCCGTAGGCCACAAACAAGTTAGGGTCCTTACGGAATGGTTGTGTACAAGAGAGGTAAAAGGACAAAGCTCTTCTGACATCGAGGGTGTGTAGAGCTCTTTGTCCAGAGTCTTTAGGATCAGGAAAAAACATGGGCAACGAAGTAGAAGTTGAAAGATGAAATTTCGATACAACCTTGGGTAAGAAAGCAGGATCCGCTCTCAGGACCACCTTGTTCCTATGAAATACCGTGTAAGGTGGATCAGAGCGGAAAGCACACAAGTAACTGGCCCGCTTGCCAGAAGTGAGCGTAACCAACAGGGCAGTCTTCCAAGAGAGAAGATTAAGGTTCACAGTAGCCAAGGGTTCAAACAGGGGTTTCATAAGTTGTGCAAGAACTAACAACAAACTCCAAACTGGCACAGTTGGTTTGATAGGAGGGTGAAAGTGCAACATGCCCCTGAGGAATGATTTGGACAATCTAAGGGAGAAAACAGTCTGACCATCAATAGGCTTATGGAAGGCTGAGATGGCTGAAAGGTGAACCTTCAATGAGGAACAGCTGAGACCCGAAACCTGTAGAGACAGAAGGTATTCTAGGATCGAAGGGAGAGGTACAGATTCTGGATCAAGTTGTCGAGAAGACGCAAAGAGCAGAAACGCCTCCACTTGTATTGGTATGAGCACCTAGTAGAAGGTTTTCTGGCATTTAGGATAACTTCTGCGACTCCTGGTGGTAAAATTATGGACGAATTCTCCACGCTGAAAGCCTCAGGATTTGGGGGTTGTAGTGGACCGATGATGCTCCTGATGGGAAGTTAGAGAATCCGAATGCGGGTCGGGTTCGAGGATGTCAAACGGCATCACACTACGGACTGAGGGCGAACGAGATTGAACAGGGGTGACCTCAACTGGAGCTGGAGAGTGAGATGTGAGATGAGGCATGTCGGAAATGACATCGGAAGGCACTGAAAGCTCTGGTGGAACTAGAGGTTGGATCGGAGCTGAGTTGGTAGAAACCAATGTCATAGCCATTGAAATAGTAGTCGAAGTGGTTGCCCTCGGGGAAGTTGTGGGAGTCGACCTTGTCGGATTGCGAGGTTTCTTCGAAGCCGAGACCAAAGGATCGGTGTGGTGAGACTTCTTCAAAGACTTATGGCCGGTGTCAGAGTGCTTGGATGCTCTCTTGTCGGACTTATGCTTTTTAAGGGGTTGAGGAGCAGCCGAATCTCCCGCTCAGGTTGGTGGAGGCGGCGAATCAGAGCTGGGCATGGCCCGGAGAGACTTTTCGAGCAGGAAACTTTGAAGTCTAGCCACTCGATTTTTTCACGCCTGTTTTTTCACGCCTGTGGGCACGTATCGACCCAATGAGCTTCACCCAAGCAGAAAAGACAGTAAGAATGTCCGTCTGAAGTAGGAATTTTAGATCCACACCTCTGACACTTTTTGAAAGTCATTTTCCCTTCCATACACTCCGGACAAGGGAGGGGAAGGGAGGGGAGAAAAGAAAGAAAGGAAAGCGCAGAAACAAGGGCTTTTTTAAAATTTTATAAGGACGAAAAGAGTAGAATGGAGATAAAGAGAAAAGGTGAATACAATACCAAACAGGAGAAGACAAGCTGAGGAGAAGGGAATGCAGCAAGGTAGGTGTTGTCCGGGCGGCAGAAAGGAAGAAACTGAGTGGGAGGGGCGCCTCCTGCTTGCTCCAGGCATGTGAAGTCAATGCCTGCTCCCCATGGCGAGTGGGAGAGCGCGCCAAAAAACGCTCTAGGCAAGCTATTGGAGACTCCGAGGTATGGATCCGTTGCTTGCGGCAAGACCCATGCGTGGGACTGCACAGAGACCACGATGAAGATCTATTTCTTTTTTTTTCAATAAAAGATAAAAGTCTGTACAGGTTTTCGGTCTGGTTTGCTGCTTAACTTCAGAGGACCAAACTCAAGCTTCACTTTTTGTATTATCAGATTAAAAAGCTGATAGATAGATCCTGAAGAACTCTGCTGCTAAATGGCTTGTGTAGGCAAAGCCTTTTGAAACGGTTTCGTCCAGATGCTCTAACTGGACGCATGAAACTACCTTATACTGAATCAGATTCATGGTCCGTCAAGGTCAGTCTTGTCTACTCAGACTGGCAGTGGCTCTCCACGGTCTCAGGCAGGCAGAGGCCTTTCCCATCACCTACTGGGCAAAGATCCTTCAAGTTGAGATGCTGAGGACTGAACCTGAGACCTTCTGCATGCCAAGCAGATGCTCTACGAGGGAGCCACATTAACCAAATGCTGAAATGTATCTAACTGCTCATAAAGGGTCAAAATCACTGCCAAAATACCAGCTGGTAGGCTCTACCTTACTTTCTCCCTGGCTTTTTATAAAGGTCTGGCATGCTGCAATCTGGAAAGAAAGAAAGAAAGAAAGAAAGAAAGAAAGAAAGAAAGAAAGAAAGAAAGAAAGAAAGAAAGAAAGAAAGAAAGAAAGAAAGAAAGAAAGAAAGAAAGAAAGAAAGAAAGACCGCAGACTTATACCCTGCCCTTCTCTCTGAATCAGAGTCTCAGAGTGGCTTACAATCTCCTTTATCTTCTTCCCCCACAACAGACACGCGGTGAGGTGGGTGGGGCTGAGAGAGCTCTCCCAGAAGCTGCCCTTTCAAGGACAATTCCTACAAGAGCTATGGCTGACCCAAGGCCATTCCAGCAGCTGCAAGTGGAGGAGTGGGGAATCAAACCCGGTTCTCCCAGGTAAGAGTCCGCACACTTAACCACTACACCAACCGGCTCTCACTCATATAGAGAGTGATCCTAAAATGTTCTATCCAGAAGTAGGTTTCATGTTGTTCAGTGGGGTTAGTCTCTAGAACTACAGATTTAGCAATGTGCTTGGTAAGACTGCAACATCATTGAATAAAATGGACCATTCAACCAGCAGCCAGCACAGTGTAGCGGTTAAGAGTGATGAACTAATATCTGGGAGACCCAGGTTCAAATCCCCACTTGTTGCGATGGAAATGCACTAGGAGACCTTGGGATAGTCACACTCTCCTTCTAGCCTACCTCACAGGGTTGCTGTGAGGATAAAATGGAGGAGACGCAGTGGTGGAATTCTAGCTGGAGCTCCTTTACAGCTCCTCTTTTACAAGACAAAAGAGTTTTGTAAGCTCTTGGAGGATTGGCTACATCAGGGCTGTGTGGCCTAATATGCAAAGGAGCTCCTGCTAGAATTTCACCCTTGAGGAGAGGAGAAATGTTGAGGAGAGGAGAAATGTAAGCTGCCTTGGGGAGAAAGGCAGGGTATAAAAGAGTTAATTAAGTGTAAAGGAATTAAATAACAGCCTCACATTTCCCCACATAATGAGACTGAGCCCTACACTTTAACACATTACGCAATACAAACGCCACTGAATTTTACCATGAGTTCTGGAGGAAATATTAGCTCTTGGGTGGGATCCAAAGGCTGAAATTCATCTGCAGAAAACAATGTTGTGCAAACCTTTAAAAAGAAGAAAAATAATATTGTGAACAAGTAATCTCGTAAGCATGAAATTAGGTGGAAGTGTGTGGAAACTCCACTGAAATCAACACTATTTTTTTTGTACACAAAGTTGCCTTATGCTGAATCAGACCAGGGCTTTTTTTTTTTAGCCGAAACTCATTTGTATATTAGGCCACGCTCCCGATGTAGCCAATCCACAGGGCTCTTCTTCCAGGGCCTACTGTAAGCTCTAGAAGGATTGGCTACATTAGAGGGTGTAGCCTAATATGCAAAGGAGTTCCTGCTACAAAAAAGCCCTGAATTAGTCCCTCAAAGTCAGTACTTTCTACTCAGACTGTCAGCAGGTCTCCAGGGTCTCAGGTAGAGGTCTTTCCCATCATTTACTACCTGATCCTTTCAACTAGAGATGCTGGTAATTGAACCTTGGACCTCTTGCCTGCCAAGGAAATGCCTTACCCCTGAGCCACAGCCTCTCCCTAAGAAAGAATCTGGTTTTATTCTGAAAGAATCCAAATTTACAGATTTTACAGCTTCCTCCTTCTAAACAAAAGACTTAAAACGGGGGTGTCAAGCATGCAGTTCGGGGGCTGAATCAGGCCCCTGGAGGGCATCTATCAGGCCCCTGGAGGGCATCTATCAGGCTCCCGAGCAACTGGCTGTCATCTGCTTCCTTCTCCCTCTCTCTTGCTTCCTTCTGCATAACAGCTTGCTTTGCAAGGCTTGCTCAATCGCACAGGAGCTACAAAGCAGAACCTCTATTTTCTCCATTGGCTGAGGCTCCGCCCTTGGGGAGGAATAGTTTGCTTTGCCAGGCTCTCTCAATTGCACAGCAGAGCTACTGAGCAAAGACTCTCTTCCTTCTATTGGCTGAGGCTCCCCCCGCCAGTCCCCTGGGGAAGGAAAGAGCCAGAGCTTCTTTTGCCCAGTTCCCTGGGTCCCATGGGAGAAATACAAAGAAAGCATCTTAAAGTGCTAATGTTTTCAGCATGTTTTAATTTTTTTTAAATATATTTTAGTTTGTCTGTGTTCTTTATATAATTTATATCTCTGCTACCTAATCTTAAATAGGTACACACATGGCCAGCCCAACATGACATGGTCCGGCCCAACAAGGTCTCATGTATGTCAGATCTGGCCCTCATAACAAATGAGTTCAACACCCCTGGCTTAAAAGATTACTGTGGCTTTTCCACATTCTCATTTTCCTTGCTTGTGTGTTCCTGTTGCTGGGGAAGGGGGTCTGTTTTGCATGTGTTTTGCTCCCTCTAGTGACCAACTCGATATTACATCGTTTTATGTCTGGCATACAAACCTTCAGTTTAAATCAGGAGATATGGCAAACAAATAGCGAGGTAGTATTAACCTGACAGAGGGAGCAAAACATTAGCAGAAGCAACAGGAACACACAAGCAAGAATGAGAATGTGGAGAAGTCCTACGCTTATGAAACAATGGATGCAGACCAGTGTTCCCTCTAAGCTGCAGAGTCTTGTGAGCAAAAATTCTACTTTGTGAGCTACTGGCATTAAAGTTCTGAGCTACTGCATAAATGACTGTGCTCTGGGGTCATCCTTCCTGAGCTAAGACAAAAATGTGTGAGCTGAAAGCTAAAAGAGAGAAGGAATATATTAATCTGAAGAGAGAAGGAATATATTAATCTGTAATTCACCTTCCTTTCCTTGTTAGGTAACAAAGGTATACTATCTTCTTCATCCAAGCAACAGCCCTTGTTTTCCTTATTTTGGCAGCAAAACGATTCCTGAAACATAAAACCATTTAAGTATCATTACAGCAATGACCATTTTTGAGCTGAGAAGTGCTTGGTATTAATGCTTTACTACATCTCCTCATGACTAGGCCGCTTCCAAAACCGGCCCTCAGGAACGCCATTTTGTCACCCTCCAGTGGAAATACTTACCCTACAGAAGGTTTTACAGCCATCTATAATGGGCCTGTAGCCAGTGCAGCGACACAAATTCCCTAATTAAACAATATAAATAAAACTGTCACTCTTAATAGAAGAAAATATAAAGAACGGATTTCTCTTCTCAGTCTTTTCACAGCATTTACCTGCAAGCGCTTCAGTGATTTGTTCTGTTGAGGGCTCCATCTCGTTGCGCAGTAAAGCATAGATGGACATCACCATTCCCGGGGTGCAGAAACCACACTGAGAGCCATGGCTTTTCGCTATCCGTTCCTGGAACAATGTAAAAACTGCTGCAGGGTAACTAAACTCTCTTGTTCAGATTTAAAAAAAAAAAAAAAGATCGTAATTAAATAAATATTATTATAAAGTGAGCCATAGTGGATTTGGTTAACTGCTTGCATAAACTGGTACCTATTTTCCAAAAGCACCTGTCGCGGGGACAATACTTATCTTGTGATGTTATTATAAAACATGGGTGGCTAGATTCTGGGATGGAAGCTGTAAACGCTGACCCTGCCTTGATATGGTAACATAACCAAACTTGGGCCTGGATGTCCAAGAACACTGAATGCCATCCTAAATCATATGGAATTAGCACCAATTCGTTTCAACTGTTTTAAATTGTTTATTGTAATGTTTAATTTAACTGCTTGATTGTTATTCTATTATGCTTGTGAGCCGCCCTGAGCCTGCTTCAGCAGGGAGAGTGGGATATAAATCAAATAAACTAAAATTTACTAAACTATAGCTTCAAGTTACTCCCCAGTAACTCATACAAAAATGAAGCCAAAAAGCTATACTGAAGACATTCAAGAAAACTTCTAAAGCTGTAGAAGCAGCGAGCTTTGAATGTGATGAAAGGATAAGAAACTGGTTTTTGAATAAAAACAACCTGTTCTTTATTGTGAGATATACAGTACATGATTATTTACTGTGAAATATGTTCTTTACTGTGAAATCTATAATAGATTTTCCTTTAAATTTTGGTATATTAAAAGCAATAATTAGTAAGTAGAAATGATGAAACATTTAACACAGGAAATGTAACAATGATGAAACTGCTCCCAAACAAAAGATACTTGTTTATGAAAGTAGAACCGTCTCCTACTCTGGGCCCCATTTGTCTACTTAATGCTGTCCCTCAGATCCAAAGACTGTCCTAAGTAGCTCACAAACATAAAAATTAATTACAACTAGGGCTTTTTTTTTCAGCAGGAACACAGTTCCGGCTGGCTTGCCATCAGGGGTGTGTGGCCTAATAGGCAAATGAGTTCCTGCTGGGCTTTTTCTACTAAAAAAGCCCTGATTATAACAGTAATAAAAACACACAGCAAGAGTTAAACACCCCCCACCCCAAAAAAAACAGCTGGGAATGGAGTCCAAAGCCGCACTGCGGGGCAGAGGGCTGCATTTTGCAAATAAATCTCAATAGCATTACTAGTTAGTGGAATGTACATGAATGGTTAGTTGACTGGAGGTACTAAATAGCTCTTTGCAGGAGGGAGCACTGACCGCTTTGAAAGAGGTGCCTGCCAGACCCCTCCTGAAGAGAATAAGATGGTTAAGTGAGTGACAACTACAAATTTCCAGGAGGTCTTAGAGTAGAATTATCTAGACCCATTTCAATTTGTCCCCCAGGCTTGGGACAGCAATGGACTCAGTTGGCCTATTACCTTTAGGCGCTTATATTGTTATGTGTTGTAAGAACTGTAAGCCAGCAGTCCCCAGCCTTTTTGGCACCAGGGACTGGTTTTGTGGAAGACAATTTTTCCACGGACTGGGTGTGTGTGTGATAGTTTCGGGATGACACAATTATGTACTTTATTTTTATTAGTTTGGTGAGGTGCTTGTGTGCGGGCTCTTATCTGGAAGAACCGGGTTTGATTCCCCTCTCCTCCACTTGCAGCTGCTGGAACGGCCTTGGGTCAGGCACAGCTCTCGCAGAGTTGTTCTTGAAAGGGCAGCTTCTGGGAGAGTTCTCTCAAGCCCACCTACCTCACAGGGTGTCTGTTGTGGGGGAGGAAGATAAAGGAGTTTGTAAGCCGCTCTGAGACTCTGAGATTTGGAGTGGAGGGCAGGATATATATCCAGCGTATTATTATAATTATTATTATTACATTGTAATATATAATGAAATAATTATACAACTCACAGCCCAGTTGCTAACTGGCCACGGACTGGTACTGGTCCACGGCCCAGGAGTTGGGGACCCCTGCTGTAAGCCACCTCAAACAGGATTCTGAAGAGGCAGCAGACAATTATCCAAAGCGAATAAATAAAACTCTTATTTATACAATCACCCTGCATATATTTACCTGAACTGGATGAATCCTGGTTTTGGTGCTTCCAATTCCTTCCACGGTGATGACGGCACAGCCGTACAGCGAACATAAGGGAAGCAAGCATGCGTTGGCGGAATAATGACTTGGGTCGTAAAGGAGAATATATTTAGCATTTATCACACATATTTGTTTATCTCTCACACTCTGACTTAGATTATCCAGGCTAGCCCAATCTCATAATATCTCTCAGAAGCCAAACACAGACAGCCCTGGTCAGCATTTGGATGGGAGACCACCAAGGAAGTCCAGGGTCGCTATGCAGGGGCAGGCAATGGCAACACCACCGCTGAAAGTCTCTTGCCTTGGAAACCCCACGGGGTCACCCTAAATCGGCTGTGACTGGATGGCAAAAACAAACAAAAATGATGTATTACAGTCGGTGTTCCCTCTAAGCATGAGCTAGCTCACAGGTTTTTTAAGCCCCTGGCTCATACTTTTCTGTCTAAGGTCAGGAATAAGGGCCCCAGAGCAAACTAACGTATGCAGGAGCTCACAACTTTAATGCCAGCAGCTCACAAAATAGAATTTTTGCTCTCAAGACTCCGCAGCTTAGAGGGAGCATGACTGTCCCCCCTCTAAGCTGATAGATCCAGGTGGGCAGCCGTGTAGGTCTGAGTCAACAGAACAAAGTAGGAGTCCAGCAGCACCTTGAAGACCAACGAAGTTTTATTCAGAACGTAAGCTTTCATGTGCAGGCACACTTCTTCAGACAAGGGAACATTCTGAATAAAACTTTCTTTCTCTTAAAAGTGCTACTGGACTCCTACTTCCCTCTAAGCTGAGTTAGCGTGAGCTAGCTCATAGGTTTTTTAGCCTCTGGCTCGCACATTTTTGTCTTAGCTCAGGAAAAATGGCCCCAGAGCACACTAATTGATGCAGGAGCTCACAACTTCAATGCCAGTAGCTCACAAAGTAGAATTTTTGCTCACAAGACTCTGCAGCTTAGAGGGAGTGTTGATTACAGTTATGAATGGATTGCTATAATTCTGAGTACATTATCCTGAATTTGGAAGACTTCCACATCTACATGAGGACACTGACAATCCTCCCCCCCCACACACACACACATATTTTGTTAATATCTAAAAACTCAGAGAAGGTTTCATGGACTGACGAATGCTGACAGTCACTTAATTTGAGGGTTGGCATATGACATAATTAAAAACAAAACAAAGCACCTATCTGCTTATTCTGCTTGCAACCCACCCTTAACTTCCCTGGGCGGGATGGAAATCCCGTGAATAAATACATAAAAATAGATGGGTGTGGCTGCAGAGAGGAATCCTGCACCTCCATCTTGTGTGTGTGGGAGACATAAGAATGAGGGAGATGGAAGGAAATTACTTCCAACAGGCCATGGCAAACCCCCTTCATCAGAAAGGTGGGGGGGAGGGAAGTGTCTGCTGGGCAATCCATTATTCCCTATGGAGGCTGATTCCCATAGGGAATAACGGAGAATTGATACATGAGTATCTGGGGCTGGGGGAGGGCTGTTTTTTTTTAGTTAGGGGCACAAAATTTTAAACATAGCATCCAGCGCCTCTCCTCCAAATACCCTCCAAGTTTCAAAAGGATTAGGCCAGGGGGTCCAATTCTATGTCCCCAAAGAAGGTGCCCTTATCCTTCCTTATCTCCAATGGAGTGAAGGCACTTAAAAGGAGTACAGTCCCTTTAAATGTGATGGCCAGAACTCCTTTTGGAGTTCAATGATGCTGGTCACAACCTGGCTCCACCCCCAAAGTCTCCTGGCTCCACCCCCCAAAGTCCCCAGATATTTCTTGAATTGGACTTGGCAACCCTACTAAAGAGTGTTGATCTACGCTTCAAAGGGATTCAGGGACAATAAACCGGAAGATGCTTAGTTTCTGCCCATCTGCTTGCAACTCTGTGGTCACTTGCTTCTGGAGGCTGAGACACTGGGGTGTCGCATCTGCTATTTCCAACACAGGGTTGTTATGTAGAGGCAGGCAACAGCAAGCCCTCTTCCATTTACCTCTTGCCTTGAAAACCTTACTGGGTTGCCAGAAGTCAGCTGCAATATAGCAGCACTTTCCGCCACCGTGCTGGTACCACATCTCCGCGAAGATCAAGGCTGGCTTCTGGTCAGCCCTAACTGAGGATCAAAGATGCTTTTTTTCCCTCATAGCCACACCTCCTCATCCGTGAGAGTGCAACAGAATGGAGGGAACCCATCTTTCTTATCTAGCTATAGAAACAGCACACTACTTTGCCAACAGATTTGAGCAGGGGTGGAATTCTAGCAGAAGCTCCTTTGCATATTAGGCCACACCTCCCTGATGTAGCCAATCCTCCAAGGGTTTACAAGGCTCTTTTTTGTAAGCTCTTGGAGGATTGGCTACATCAGGGGTGTGTGGCCTAATATGCAAAGGAGCTCCTGCTAGAATTCCACCCCTGGATTTGAGAAAGATAATTGTATCACACAGTTTGCCATCGTCCGCAGAAGGATACATGATCTTCTTCGCAACTGGCTCATATCTTGAGATCATCACCGTGCATGCACCGCAACCGCCTCCACCGCAGCCGTACTTGGTACCCGTGAGACGAACTGAAAGGACTGGTGTTAAGGGCGTATGACTGGTGTTGGTGCATTACTGGCACCTTTCCAACCTAGACTTCCAACATTACCATCTCAAGCGATCTCTCCAAAGGCACACATTTAGCAGCAAAGTATAAACGTGCTATTCCTCATAGACTTTAACTGGAACGCTGGCAAAAATTACTTATGTTAAATAAAATGGCATTGTCATTTCTAGCACCACAGACCGAATCATTTGAAATGTGGAGGCACCTAAATGGATGTAAATTAAATGGATGTAAATTAAAGCTTGAGTCCAGTGACACCTTTAAGGCCAACAAAATTGTATTCATGGTACAAAGCTTTTGTGCGCATGCACACTTCTTCAGATAAAATGAAGTGGCCGAAAATTATTCAAACTTATAGACGGGGGCTGAACAACAAATTGGCAAATAACATGAGGAAGGTATTTTGAGACAAAACTGGAATAACAAGTTAAGTGCCTAGGATCAACTCAGCAACTATATTCAGTGTGACAAACCAGTGGGTTCTAAATCAAATCAAACTGAACTCTCCCTAAAACAGGGGTGCCAAACTCATGTGTTATAAGGGAAAGATCGGACATAAATGAGACCCTGTTGGGCCAGGCCATGTGTGTCATAAAATGTAATGTTAGGAAGTAGAGATATAAACTTTATAAAGGATACAGAGGTGCTTTTTTTCCCCTTTAAGGTGCTTTAAAAAAAGCACCTCTGTGTCCTTTATAAAAAGGTGCTATTTTGGGTATCTCTCCTGTGGGATCAAGGGAACAAGGCAAAGGAAGCCCTGACTCTTTTCCCTCCCTCCCCAGGAGATGAAGTGGAAGAGGAACCTCAATCAACAGGGCTTGGCTCAGTAGTTCTTCTGTGTGATTGAGAGAGCCTGGCAGAGCAAGCTCTCCCTCTTCCCCCTTCCTCCCCAAGGGAGACGCCTCAGCCAGACATATATTTTAAAAGAGGATATGTCTTCTGGATTGAAGAGAAATTAAAGTGTTAACAAGATAGGATCTGTATCCTCATGACAATAATTGAATGCATTGTCAGTGTTATCTACGTGCTGTGATTGTAACTGTAGAAGGGGGGATTTCTGTGTTTATAAGTAAGGGTGGGATAGAAATGTAAAATGAATATAATAACGTATTTACTGGACGGAACTAAAGAAATAATGCTATCATATTAAGTTTAAGAAAAATTAAAGTGTTAGAAGGCTGGATTTGTAATATTATGACAATAATTAAATGCACTGTTAAGAATTTTCGATGAGCTGCGTTGAAACTGCCAATATAGAAGGGGGATATCTTATTTATTTATTTATTTGACTTATATCCTGCCCTCCCCGCCGAAGCAGGCTGAGGGCGGATTACACTGACAGATCATAAAAGACCAGTATTCATAAGCCATAACATAAAAATACACAATACATCATAAGTAAAAACATGTAAAACAGTATCCTACAACAATGGTAGGTGCTACTGATCTTTCAGAAGATTGTATTATTATCCATGTTCATATTTTGTTATTTCTAACTTATTATTTTTCTTTCTTTATCTCTGAGTTCTTCCAAACCAAATAAAATCTTTGAAATAACAAAAGAGGATACGTCTTTTCCTCAAATAAGACAGCGTCATCTGCTCAGGGTCTGCATTCTTCTCTACAACCTGAAGTGGAAAGCGAAAAACGAATCAAGAGTAGTCTCTGAGTTAATCATTGATTCTTTTATCACCTCCTTTCAACATTTGCTATGCAAATCTTCTATAACTGGCCAAGACAGTTCTTTTAGAGCAGTATATTCAGTTAATTCCTAGGCTTTTTCTGTAGCAGGAACTCCTTTGCATATTAGGCCACACACCCCTGATGCAGCCAATCCTCCAAGAGTTTACAGTAGGCCCTGTAAGCTCCCAGAGGATTGGCTACATCAAAGGGGCATGGCCTAATATGCAAAGGAGTTCCTGCTACAAAAAAGCCCCGGTTAATTCTAAGAGAAGCAGATGGGATGACTTGCTCAAAGTACACCAAGTGTCTCCAACATGCTGTCCGTGGGTACCACAGCACCCGCCCAGCACCTTTTCTGGCCCCACCAAGTGTTTTTGCTAAGTGCGCAGAGCCAGGTGGAACTTCTGCTCAGAGGAGCTTCTGACTGGCCCTTGGAGATCTGATTGGCTATGCTGATTTTTGAAAAGACACTTCAGCAACAGCTTCCACCACAGTGCAAGAATCTTCACTGCACGAGGAAAGTTTAGTTGTGCGTACGCAAGAAAGTACTTTTAGCCAAGACATTTTAAAAGGCATCCTTCTGCCTGAAATGTTAAAAAGTTATCATCAGAGATGTATAAAACCTCTCTCCCAGAGCCAGGAGGCAACACTCAGATCCAGAGGACTTGTGCCTCTAAACGTGGAGGCTCCCCACAAGTCACCATGGCTAATAGCCATTGACAAACTTATTCTCCGTTAATTCCCTTTTCAAGGTGCCCATCACTACATCCTCTGACAGCAAAGTCTACATTTTAAGAAGGCTCTGCAGAAAGGAGACTCGCCTGGAAGTCTCCTGGAAGGCAACCAGAAGTCCAGCGGCATGTTGCTACTAGTCTGCAAGATCCCACATCACTTCAACTTGCTCTTCATGCAAGGAGGCTCCTTTATTACTCCGCATGCACCATCGCTTGTTGCGACGTAACAGAACCCAGGGAGAGGAGAGAGTTTCACTGTAAGAAAATAGCTATGCTGCTATTTGTGGCTGTAAACAAAATCCTGGGCATGGAATCAGAGAGGCTAGGATACCCTGACGAGAGAGAGGGCATGTCTGTCCTCTTTTTCATTTATTTATTCATTCTATTTATTATATTTTGTGGGTGTGTTCGTTCTCTTTTGGGCTCTTTGCTTTTTTAAACAAACAGATGCAAATGTCCTCTTTTGGGGTTGGAAAGTCAGGAATATTCCCAGTGGGCAGCAATAATCACAGCTTAAATGGTAGGGCTATTTAAAACGGGCTTTATCATAGCGATCACTTGTTTGAAGTCGTCAGCTGGGAAATCCCTTCTTATTTGCTTTTCAAAATGCAAGAGCCCTAGAGAAGCAGGAATTAAGGTTGCCAATCCCCAGGTGGGGATTCTAGCTGGCAACATCCAGTTGGAAAGTGCATTGAAAGCAGCCTGAAAGTGCATTATTTAGCGAGTGCGATGGCAGGCGACCCCCACCCCAGGCAAGAGGAGGACGAGAGACGTGCACGCCCCGAGGAGCCTCCAATTCCCACTTACCCTTCTACCGTTCACGTAGAAAACCAGCTCGTCTGAAGCGCTCTTGGGGCCGCCGCCTCCTGGCGCCGTTGCCGCGAGCGACATTTTGCAGGCCCCGCGAGTTGGATGCAAGCGATCTGCCGGAGGGAGCCAGCCTGGGAAGGGGTGGGAGCGGCCGAGAAGTCACAGACAGCGGAGTCTCCCACCTCTCCGGGAAGAGCAGACGGGTGGGGCTCGGAGGCGGCGCCTAGACCGGGGAGGGAGGCGCTGGATTTAAAGGCTGCCCGGATCACAAGCGACAGGCTTGTCCGAGGGCTCCAGGTCGCGTTGCAAAAGCGTCTCCCAGCTGCTCCGGCCATCGTGTCTTGCGTAACCCGCGGCGCACTGTTCCAAGTTTTGCATTTTTGCAAAAACGCTCTGTTCCTCCAACTGAGCGAGTGAATAAAAGCTACCTCCTGCCCTGGGCGTCCTGAAAGGATTTGCTCCGTTCGCACTAAATCACTTTCAGTACACTTTCCAACTGGATTTTACTGTGGGAATGGGCAAAATCCAGCTGGAAAGTGCATTGGAATGGGATTGAAGGTGGCTTATTTTGTGTGCCTGATTAGTATTAATAGAAATCCGACTTAACGGGGGTTAAAGTGGGGTTTCGCCGATCTTTTCCTGTCTTGCAACTGATTTTGTGGCAGTTGGTCATGTGCTTCTCGGCCGTCCCGTTCTCCACTACGTTAAAGGTGCATGGTTGTGTCTGTCTTTCTTTGCCAGCAAATATTTCTGCACGCTAAGGTGATTTTTAAGTATGGGGTGGTGGTTGGGGATACCCAGTTGTGAATCTTCACTCTGCTTTGAAAGCTTGCTGGGTGACCTTGGCAGGCAACCCCTCCCTGAAACATTGAGATAAAGACTCCAGAAATCAGTGTTGTGTGGCACACTAGGAATTTCTCGAATTGCCACAGAGACTTGGGGAATCCCTAGAACAGGGGTGTCAAACATGCAGTTTGGGGGCTGAATCAGGCCCCCAGAAGACTCCTATCAGCCCCCCCCCCCCCGAGTAACTGGCTGTCATCTGTTTCCTTCTCCCTCTCTCTTGCTTCCTTCTGCATAACAGCTTGCTTTGCCAGGCTTGCTCAATCGCACAGGAGCTACAGAGCAAAGTCTCTATTTTCTCCATTGGCTGAGGCTCCTCCCTTGGGGGAGGAAGTGGGGAGGAATAGTTTTCTTTGCCAGGCTCTCTCAATTGCACAGAAGACCTATTGAGCCAAGACTCTCTTCCTTCTGTTGGCTGAGGCTCCTCCCCTTAGTCCCCTGGGGATGGAAGGAAAGAGCCAGAGCTTCCTTTGCCCAGTTCCCTGTATCCCATGGGAGAAATACAAAGAAAGCATCTTTAAGACCAATGAGTGCTAACGTTTTAAGTATGTTTTAAGTTTTTTAAAAGTGTATATTTGTGTTTGTCTGTGTTCTTTATAAAATTTATATCTCTGCTGCCTAATCTTAAGTAGGTACACACATGGCCTGGCCTGACATAATCCAGCCCAACAAGGTCTCATTTATGTTAGATCCAGCCGTCATAACAAATGAGTTTGACTCCCCTGCCCTGGAGCCTGTCCTTTTCCACCTGTTTCTGCTCCCACCTGCTCTCTTCAGCCAGGGGAGGTGACCTTGGGCCAAACACAGTCTCTGGCTAACCCACCTCACACCGGGAGGGATGCTGGCAACCGCGGGAGTTGAGAAAGTAATGGGGGGAGGGTATTGTTTAAAGTGCCATCCTACATACTGCTGGCCCTGCAACTAGGCAACCACTTAGGGCGCCAGCCTTCTGGGGGCACCAGATTGGGTGCCCCCATGTGACTCAGTGATAGGGTTGCCAAGTCCCCCATGGCCTCCAGTGGGGGACTTTTTTCATGTGCTCATTGCCCGCCCGGTGTGATGACATCATCCAGAAGTGACATCATCACACCAGTGATATCCCCCCTACACACTCTAGACATTTCTGGGGAAATTCTATGGTTTTCTTGGACGTTCTAACGATTTGGGAGGGGAAAACTTTATGGTACCTATTGTACCATAGAGTTTTCCCTCCCAAATTGTTAGGGCATCTGGGGAAACCATACAGTTTTCCTGGAAACACCTCAAGCAGTTGGTGCGCAGCATCACCCGTGCGATGACATCACTTCTGGGTGACATAATTGCACTGGCGATGTCGGGAAAGGTTCCCCCTGCCAGCCCAATGTGAGCCAGCAGGTTGGGAACCTCCAGGGCGGGAGAACCCCCGCCCGGCCCGGGGGATTGGCAGCCCTATTCAGTGACATTATCAGTGCAGGCCGGGGTCAGAAGTTAGCCTTGCCTATGGTGCCAGACAGTCTAGGGCTGGCCTTGGTGGCAGGAGCTGGGGGGACATGAGAGGGGGCCAGCAGCCAACAGTGTGATGTTACTTCAACTCTAGACTGGGAAGATGCCTAGAGCGATCTCAGTGAAGTACAATGTAGGGTTACCATATTTTGAAAAGCAAAAAAAAGAAGACATATTTCCCAGCGGACTACTTCAAACAAGGGATCACTATGACAGATTTCATTTTTAATGCTCCTGTGATAACTGCTAGTAACTAGGAATATTCCTAGCTTTCCAACCCCAAAAGGTCATTTGCATCAGGTTTTTTTTAAAGAAAGAGCCCCAAAGAGGGCAGACGCACACACACAAAAGGACATGTCCTTTAAAAACAGGACATCTGGTAAGCAGTGTTCCCTCTAAGCTGAGTTAGTGTGAGCTAGCTCACATTTTTTTAGCCTCTGGTGCTCACATGTTTGTCTTAGGAAGGATGAGGCATCCCCTTCCTCTTTAAAAGTGGGAACTTTGGAAATTGCATGTTTTTTCTTTGCTGCATGATGAGTTGCAGTGTTCCTTCTTCTGCTTTCCTTTGGCTTTGATGTGCTGAAGTCTCTTCTTCCACCACAGCAGCTATAACCCAGGATGAGTTTGGGTTGACTATGTTTGCCCAAGAACAAAAAACCCTTCTCTTTGATGATCCCCCTAAAAATCTTTATTATTAAATTTCAATAATGTGGATCACTTTTTCTTATACAGAACTTAACAATACTCAATTTAACTCATTTTAAGTTAGAATTTACTATGCAATCTTTCAGATATTTAAACTTACCCACAAAGATTCATAACAAAATGGTTTGGACTGTGTAGACTTAAATCTTGCTCGTTTCTTTCATTTCTAATACAGCAAAAGAGTGCAGAACAACGGGGATTTCAAATGAACATGAAGTTAATAAAATACATTATGGAAGAACACTTCGCAGTTATATAAACTGTTTGAGAAGTAAACCATTCAAACCAGTAGCTTTTCGGTGCATCCTCTTTATAGTAACCTTGATTTGCTTTTAAAACTTTGCTTAATGTTGACTTTGGAGACTGCAGAGTGAAGAAATCCAGTATCTGTGAATTCATCTCCTCTCCTCAGTTTGCTGGGAGGAGAAAAAAGGAGTAAATCACCAATGCCGTTCATGTTAGAACTGCAGAGTGTTTACGGAATGCAAACTGTATTGGTAAATATCAAAACTAACTAAATTTGTAACAGAAATATTCATGGACAGAAATATCCCGAAGTTGCTCAGGCCACTCAAAGCATATAATGCATGCAATATAATGTCCTACAATTTTTTTGAACTGTACTTTATTATTAAAAACGTTTCTGTGCCACTCTTCCACCCAAATAGAGTCTCCGAAGCAGTGAACATCAAAACAGTAAAGCATTTCAGCCACTAAAAGAGGATTTAAAATGTATATATGTATATATTGACTCTCAAAAGCTGATATCCTGGATTTTATTTTTTGTATTTTTTAAAATGTGCACGAGTGTGTGTGTGCACCTGGAAGCCACAGCGACCTCTGGTGACTGACCCCTTACTGGCGGCCTGGAGGATATTCAGAGAGGTGGCTGAATAAAGCCTGCCCCTGCCCTCTCGACTGCTGGTGTTCCAAGGAGGTCTCTCATCCAAGTGCCTGCCAGAGTCGACCCTACTTAGCTTCTGAGATCGGGCTTGCCTGAGCTACCCAAGTCAGGGCATATCCTGAAAACCTTGTTGGTCTCTAAGGTGCTACTGGACTTCAGTCTAGCTAGTCTGATCCAGCTGAGCACAAGATGGAAATGGAATGGCAAGCCACTCTTGTTAACTGGGGCCAGGAATTTCACTTGCAGGGGAAGCTCAGATGAAAAGAGATGCGAGTTTGATTGGGGAAGGGGAAGACCTTGATGAGAGAACAAGGCATGCTCAAGAAGAGGCCAAAAGGGCTTTTATGGTAGAAGGCTTTCCAAATAAGGATAGCAGGAAAGGGAAGGAGTTAGAGATAATTTGGGTGTTAACTTTGGGACCAAAATTCATAAAGTTAGAAGCTGAAGCCATTGGGCATGGTTTCCAGGTCCCTCCTGGCCATTGGGGGGCAATGGGGGGGGGGGCGCTGTGTTTGCCGGATCCAGGTTGTGAAACTCCTTAAGATTTGGGAATGGAGCCTGGGGAGGATAGAGAGCTCAGTGGGGTACAATGCCTTAGAGCAGGGGTGACCAAACTTGCTTAATGTAAGAGCCACATAGAATAAACATCAGGTGTCTGAGAGCTGCAAGAAGGAAGGAAAATGGAGGGAGAGAGAGGTAAAATGAAAGCAACTTTAACTTTAAATGCATTCTCCTAGCCACTTTGGGCCTCAGTTTGGCCACCCCTGCCTTAGAGCTCACTCCCCAGAGCATCTATTTTCTCCAGAGGAACTGATCTCTGTAGCCTGGAGATGAGCTGTAATTCCAGGGGGAAACCTTGGTCCCACCTGGAGGCTGGCAACCCTGCCACATGACAGCGGAGTATTGTACCCAATGGCTGGGTTACTTCTCTCCAGGCTTCTCCTTCATTCCAGGATTTACACCTTTCTGCAGCTGAAATAGTTATCCATACTTCATGACTCAAATTTAGTCATTTAAACTGGCCAATTCCCGCCAATTCTACGGCCTTGTTCTCCTTCTTTGTCTTGCACATACCGCTGGGGAAAAAAAAACTCCCAGGTGATACCTGCTAGACCTTCTTTAGTTTGGCAGAACAAGTGGGTGGTCACAGACCTAAAAGCTGAAGACTGATGCCAACAAAATGGAGGCTGGATGGTTACAGCAGCGTAGTTTATTTTATTCTAATGGGAAAAATATATTTAATAAACACTAACGTGTTCATTTTGGGTTCTCGGTAACAAACAGTAGTTCGCCTTCGTCTAGTAGCTGGTATGAAATTTTCTTCTAAGCCTTTCTTGGATTTTGGAAGGCAAAGTATACTAATATTTGTCAAATCTTCCAGAGCTTTATTACCTGTGAATACAATGAATTATTAATAATAACTAATTACTGAATTATTAATAAACTTTTTAAAATTCTGACAGTTAAACTTTTCCAAATATGTACCACAGTTCTAACATGGACAGTGCAATCCTAAACACATTATACCCTTTTATATCCATTGGAGTCTGTTTAGGATTGCACCGTAATTAAATTTGAATTGAAGTCAGGTGAATTACTTTTAAAGAATGAATATTATAGATCTCCCATGCTGAATGGCTTAAAGTGAATGGAATTAAAATGATTTCCAGATATAGCCACCTCTTTTAGATCTGCTCCGCTACTGAAGGGGATGAGGGAGTGACTAAAATCAATTTGCCTCCTCCCACCCTACAAACAGCTGCTTAGCCTCTCTGAGGACGAAAATGTTCACTTGTGAATGTTTTCTCTGAGTTTGTTTATTAAAAATAGCTGTGTAACCTGAAATCTGGTTCGTGCCTGGTACTACAGATTTGCACTGAATAGGAGGTGGGGAGTGGTCCCTTCAGATTCAAGTAATATGGGCACAGGGCTGGCCCTAGACTGTCTGGCAGCTTAGGAGAGGCTAACTTCTGGTGCCCGCCCCCCCCCCCGGATGATAAGGTCACCGAGTCACATGGGGTGCTCAATTTGGTGCCCCCAGAAGGTTGGCACTCTAGGGAATCACCTAGTTTGCCTAGCGGCAGAGCTGGCCCTGTATGGGCATCAAGAGTACATGGAGAATGTATAGATCACCCACAGGGGATTGACATCTAAGAGACTGTGTGGGTCACCCATTTCCTTCCCTTCACTGAAACAGTCCTATTTACCTGCCAGTCCTACTGAAATAACAAGATCTTGGACTGGGCCTAGCTTAAATAGCGGTAAATGAAATGACTTAAAGAAGAAGCTGTAACACGACCACACGTACCAAAGTCTGGTATTTTGCAAGACTCCTTACAAGTTACATCTCTTTTTTCTGTAGGAGTACGCTCATTTTTTTCTTGATTTGTTCTTTGAAAATCTTCTGCGTTCTTCTGAAATGAAATGGTTTTATGAATGTTGTGTACCTCAGTGGCTGTCTCAGCACTGTTAGAAATAATGCATTCTTTGCTTTTATCTTGATTACTTGAACAAACAACGTAGGTTTTTCTTCTTGGCTTTTGTATAGAATCTATCCTTTTGAACGTGTCATCACCAGATTCAGCCTCCTTTAAGGAGCATGTGGGGGTAACACTGTGAACATCTAAAGTCTTCTGTACCTTTTCAGCTTTCTTGTAGGTGATATCAACATGTGGAACATTTTCGTCATGTAAGTTCTGTTTCACAATTTTTTTCTGCTTAAGAGAATCTCTGGGTATAATACACGTTTTTCTGCTAGCTTTTGCAAAAATTTTCCTTTTATTATCCTGTGAAAGTACTTCATTTACTTGTTTGGTTGACAGAACATCTAATGTATGAGTAGTTATTTCTGCTGTTAGATTGCAATGGAGATTAACTTCTCTGCTGTTGTTCCTACTTTTCATGATGTTTTTACCTTGATTTTTCTGGCAGTCAGGTCTGCATTCATTTGATCCAAGTTCTTTCAAATTTCTTCTTAAATCTTGGCCATTTTCTATTTCACAGTAATTTAATTGGTTTATTTTATATGTAGCACGACAGGTAATATTTTTCATTGTCTGCTTAGTAGTATCTTCATTTAATAAATATTGTTTTGAAGCTGTATCAACAAAACAATTTTCTACAGAAGGTGATCTTTCAGTACAGTAATCTCCTAATGGCACTTTGTTGCCAGATGCATTGAAGTCTTCTTCTGGGGCTTGGTTGTTTGGATTCTCTACTATTTTAGAAACACTGGTTTTTCGTTTTTCTTTTGGTATCAGATTAGTAATCTGTCGACAGTTTAAGTCTGGAAATCTCATAGGATATATCTGTACATCATTTTCTTTGTTACATGTGGGATGTTGCCCAGCTGCGCTTTTATTTGTGCTCTCCAAATTCATTTCTTGATAACTTCTCCTTTGAAATGATTCATTTTTCTGTGGCTGAGATTGTAGAGATTCCACAGTACTGATATTTTTAAACTTTTTGTTACCTGGAACTTTTCTATCACCTTTTTTAGGTTTATTGTTATTTTTCTCAGTCTTTTTTTCTATGCTTGTTGTTCTCAAATTTGTTGAAATGTTACCCACTTTGAGTTGATGACCATTCTTGCCTTTAGCTTTTGATTTAACTGTGAGTATCTCACCTAGTTCACTAGCTGTTAATTCCATGTCAGCGTCATATACAGTTTCTTCTGAGTTTTGGTCACTTATAAAATACGCTTTCTGTGTCTGAGCAGATTTATTCTCAGATTGATGCAATGGGTCAGTGTGTGAAACAACATTTGGATCTATCTGATTACCAGTCTCATCAGTTACGAGGCCATCAGTGTGACAATGTAGCATGCTACTTTGGTCTATTTTTGCATAAAAATTTTCTGCAGTAGGCTGAGTGTTTGATTTACAAGGCATTGCTTGTTTCTTCCTCTTTGTCACATGTTCATGGATTGGGAAAGAGCTATTCTGTGATCTTGAATGTTGCTCGCATTTTCCTACAGAATAAGAAGATATTGGATTTATATTCTGCCCTCCACTCCGAATCTCAGAGTGGCTCACAATCTCCTTTATCTTCGTCCCCCACAACAGACACGCTGTGAGGTGGGAGGGGCTGAGAGAGCCTTTTACAGCAGCTGCCCTTTCAAGGACAACCTCTGCCAGAGCTATGGCTGACCCAAAGCTAGGCTTCCCAATCCCTAGGTCCCAGCGGGGGATCCCCCAGTTTTACAGGCTTCCCCCCACTCCCAGCCAGCTGGCCAGCGGGGGAAGCCCTGCCCCCTCAGCCACCATGCAGCTCTAGGTCTTGGGCAGGTTTAGAAACCTGCAAACAGGTCCATTTCAAAATGTGTGTGTGTCTCTGTGCCTTTAAAGCTGAGCAGGTCGCAGGAAGTACTTCATGGGAAGGGTCAGCAACGCTTGTTTTGCTTTCCTTTCAGAGCAACTGTATGTGTGTGTGAGAGAGAGGGGGGGAGCAGCACCAGACCCAGTAAGTGTGTGAGTGTGTGTGAGAGAGAGGGTTGCCAATCCCCAGGTTTGGAGGCCCTCTCCCCCCCCTTAGGGTCATCAGAAAGGGGGGGGGAAATGTCTACTGGGCAATTATTCCCTATGGAGAACGATTCCCATAGGGAATAATGGGGAATTGATCCTTGGGTATCGGGGGCTCTTGGGGGGCTGTTGTTTGAGGCAGAAGCACCAAGTTTTCAGTATAGCATCTAGTGCCTCTCCCCAAACTACCCCCCAAGTTTCAAAATGATTGGACCAGGGGATCCAATTCTATGAGCCCCAAAAGAAGGTGCCCCTATCCTTCATTATTTCCTATGGAAGAAAGACATTTTAAAAGGTGTGCTGTCCCTTTAAATGTGATGACCAGAACTCCCTTGGAGTTCAATTATGCTTGTCACACCCTTGTTCCTGGCTCCGCCCCCAATGTCTCCTGGCTCCACCCCCAAAGTCCCCAGATACTTCTTGAATTGGACTTGGCAACCCTACCCGAGGCCATTCCAGCAGGTGCAAGTGGAGGAGTGGGGAATCAAACCCGGTTCTCCCAAATAAGAGTCTGCACACTTAACCACTTATAAGTGCTGGGTTGGAGTCACATATGAATGTCGCCTTAAATGCAATATTATCAAAGCACATTCTGTAGAATGTTACTGTTACTAATTTACAAATCAGTTAAGTCCAGTGGTTTATATATATTAAATGAATATTTGATAGTGAAATTACACTACAGTAATTGTTGCAACATATCAGATTACATTTGAGGCAGATATACTGCTTTGAATACCTCAAATCAGAAGCCATTTTAGGTATCTAGTTTAAAATATAATTGACAAAGCATACGGAATAAATTTATTATTTATATTTGTGCCACATGCTAGTGTTTACAACATGCATTTTGTTTTCCTGTTTTATTCAACAGAGACTTCTGAATTTTCAGCATCTGGATGAAAAAAATCTTACCCACAATAATAAAATAAATGCAGCATACCTGTTGAAAATTTTGGGGCAAATACTGTTTCCATTTGATTTGTTACACATGATTTTGGCACATTTTTCTCAGAAGCTAATAATGCACCACTGATTTCATCTGCTCCAATTTCCTGTTGCAGTACTGGCATCTGCTTAAAAAGGTCATCTGCTTCAAATGCAAAGGTGCTTTCTTGTTGTTCCACAATACTAGGAGCACTCGCAAGTTGCCCAGTGGGCCTGAAAGGAAATGTTATTAGGAAAGAGGAAAATTTATTAAGAATGTATTCTATTCTTAAACAATATACTAATTTAAAAAGTAAGTAGAAACCAAGATCTAAGGCAAACATGGCTAGGGTTTTAGGTTACGTAAGAAAAAAAAGTAAAGATAAATTATATCACTGTAGGCTGCCTTGATTCAGGGTATATGCATTTTGTAGTGTTAGGTTTTTTTTTAATTAAGCTGTTTTTCTTATGTTGATATAAATTAATAAAATATGCTACAAGAAGGGCTTTTTTGAGCAGGAATGTGCAGGAACACAGTTCTGGCTAGCTTGGTGTCCGGGGGTGTGGCCTAATATGCAAATTAGTTATTGCTGGGCTTTTTCTACCCAAAAAGCCCTGGCTACAAATATGCACTCAGGGGCAGATCAGTATGTTATCTTTTCTTTTTTTTGCAGTCAAGTCATAGCTGACTTATGGAGGCCTCATAGGGTTTTCAAGACAAGAGATGTTCAGAGGTTGCTTGCCATTGCCTGCCTCTGCCTAGCAACTTTTGTATTCCTTAGTGGTCTCATCCCATTTGGGGAGGGACAGTGGCTCAGTAGTAGAGCATCTGCTTGGTAAGCAGAAGGTCCCAAGTTCAATCCCCAGTATCTCCAACTAAAACGAGTCCAGGCAAGTAGGTGTGAAAAACCTCAGCATGAGACCCTGGAGAGCCGCTGCCAGTCTGAGTAGACATATACTGACTTTGATGGACCAAGAGTCTGATTCAATATAAGGCAGTGTCATACGTTAATATATTCAAATACTGATCAGGGCCAACCTGAGATCTGACAAGATCAGGCTAGCCTGGGCCATCCAGGCCAGGACATTGTGTTAAAAACTTCCAAAGGCGAAATACATCAAAACAGAATTGCACGCACAGAAATACATTGTGATGCTACTGGCAAAGGACACATGAGCAGCAGGCTAGAAATCCTGCACATAGGCTACTTTGCTTTAGTCCTGCTTATTCTGTAATGTAAAGCTTTAATCCTATTTGATTGAAGTAAGATTTGAACAGTCCAAAAGTGTGCACGATTGCACCCTAAAACTTCAGTTTATGTCCCCATTAGTAAATGATGCTGCTCAGGGGTCATTTTGTAGAAAAATAGGTGGTAGAACTCATCCAGGGATTGTTATGCAGCTGCACCTACTATTCAATGGACAAGGTTAGTAGGTGGGGAGGAAGAGGGGGAACCCTCAGAAAGGTTCAGGAGCTGCGCCTCTGTGAGCTCCTGCTCAATTCAAGGCCTGGTGCTGCTCAAGAACATTTTGTACTCAAGAATACATTTACTTGGTTCTTGGTACATAAATTAACATCAAAAGCAATCCCCACTGGAATCATATTAACTTCACAGCAGGTTGGAATATAGCCTTGATCTATAAAATCTTATGACAAATTTTACAAAAGTTCCATTCCAATTTTTGTTTCGTTTAACAAAGAAGTGCTACCTAACTGGGTGATCAGAAATCTCAGTCTGATGACCGTCACTGTTGAACTTATCTCCTCTTGATGCTAGAGGCTTCTGAATATTCTGTCAAAAAGGAAACAAATCTCAAACACCTTTTCAGTGTTGGGAATCTATTAATGTTGCTATTAGGACTAATGCAAGAAGAAATTAAATAATAATGACATTCTGTAATGCAAAGCTTATCCCTTAGTGCCAACTAAGTAACATATATATAACACAAAATATATACATGTAAAGGTCTACAATTTTTAACAAGTTATAATACATTTATTCTGAGAAATTACTTTGTACATTAATGTATATTCTTTGTTAGTTTAATATAATTTTGTTAGTACAAGACTAGCAGCTATTTTAACGTAACAGTGTCATCTGGTATGTTTACTGAAACTATATTTGTATCTATATAGATGTTTCTTCACTGTTTGATTCACCAGACTTGTGTAGTTCATCAGACTGCAGTAGGGCTGCCAACTCCAGGTTCAAAAATTCCTGGAGATTTGGGGGTAGAAGTCATGGTTTGGGAAGTGAGGGGTACTTAGTCCACCCTCCAAAGCGGCTGTTATCTCCAGAGGAACTGATCTCTGTAGTCTGGGATCAGTTGTAATTCCAGGAAGCCTGGAAGTCCCACCTGGATGCTGGCAACCCATAATTCCAGAACCAACGTCTGAAAAATGCCAACCAAATTACCAGGGCTTTTTTTTTTTAGCAGGAATGCAGTTCTGGCTGGCTTGATGTCAGGGTGTGTGGCCTAATATGCAAATAGTTCCTGTTAGGCTTTTTCTACAAAAAAGTCCTGTGTACAACGATGGTGGTGTCAGGAGGTGTGGCTTAATATACAAATGATTTCCTGCTGGGCTTTTTCTACAACCCCCCCTGCAAATTCCTATTGGTCATAAACTTCATTGTTAGCAAAAATGAATTCACAGCCATAGTTGCCATACTTGCCCTCTGATCAATAATGTCATAATGTTCATAGTGGAAATGTACCTCAGGTAAAGTGCTCATTTCAATTGCAGTTAAAAGGTTATTATGCAGGAATGCTTCTACTTCTATGAGGGTTTTATTCTGTGTATAAGAACACAAAACCACAAGTTAACAGTCCACATTTTTACATAATTAAAGACAGTTGGGGAAGACTAGAGGATGATAGATAATTGTTTCTCCATTATCTCAGTACCAGGATAATCAGATAGGTTATTTTGATATAAAACTAATATACTTGATGTGGGGTTAACAGTACAATCCCATACAAAGTTACTCCCATTTAAGCACTTTGAGGGTTTAGACTAGATTAATTTTACATTGGATTGTACTTCAAATCAGCCAGATGTTTGTTTTATGATAATTAGGTAAAATGGCATTGGAGCCAGCCAGCATTTTCTCACCTAATTCCTTTCCTTACTACAGCCCCCATTCTACATTTTGTTAATCCAGGCAGGGCATCTGATTGCTAGTACAGCCTATTTCATGGCCAAATTGGACTATTCTTTTCTCTTTTTCATCAGCATAAAAAATGGTTGTATTATCCAACTCAATAGAAAAATACCTTGTGATTAATTACTTCCTCTGATTATTTGCAGGGTTTCTTGTTTTACAAGCAGATCCGCCCCCCCTGCTTTAAAGCAATGCATCTTCCATGCAAAAGATTAACATTCTCCCTGATGCAGCCAGAGAGTGTAAACGCAGTGTTTGCTGTTTGGATAAGAAGTGGTGCTCATAGACATGAGATGCTTATATAGGGTTGCCAAGTCCCCAGCGTTGCCCGGGCAGGGGACTTTTGAGGAAAAAACTCTATGGTACCTATTGTACCATAGAATTTTCCCAATGGTTAGAGCATCCAGGAAAACCATAAGAGTTAGAGTAAGACATCACCGCACCGACAACGTTGGGGAGGTTTCCCCCACCAGCCCAATTTGGGTCGGTGGGTTGGAAACCTCCCAGACAGGGGAACCCCTGCCCAGATTGGGGCCTGGCAGCCCTATGCTTATACAGCCCCATCAGAAAACTGGCATTAGTACCTAGTACCTGGCATTAGTAACAGCATCAGCTGTTTTGAGGGGCAGAATTAGTCCCTATGCCCTCTCCACCATGGCAAACTGCTGAATGGTGTGATTGTCAGTTACTAACAGGGATATCTGTACACATTACTAGACACTTTGTCAAAGTACTGCTTGATTGGACCCCAGAAGTATTAGGAAGAAACATTTCCCCTTAATCTAGGAAGAGAGATCTATCAGTGTTGCTGATTCTGGCTCACATCTGAATGCTCATCCACATCATGGCACAAAGCTAGACCCCATTGAACTGACTTTTAAGTATATTTTGAAATATATTATATGCATATCCCCCTCCCAGAGCTAAGGCTCCTAATAGACGGACATGAGTAGAACTGGGTTGTGGCCATCGAAACTGATTTTCTACAAAAGTACCTTTATAGAACAATAAATTGCATTTCCAATCTTTATATTTCACAAGACGCAAAGTTTTAGATCCCACAATGACAAGAGCAAACGTCCATCAGCACCTGAAAGACTAACAAAATTTGTGGCGGGGTGTAAAAAAAGGTAAAGGTAGTCCCCTGTGCACACACACCAGTCCTTTCCAACTCTGGGGTGACGTCGCTTTTCATGACATTTTCACAGCATACATTTTACGGGGTGGTTTGCCCTTGCCTTCCCCAGTCATCTACACTTTCGCCCCAGCAAGCTGGGTACTCATTTTACCAACCTCGGAAGGATGGAAGGCTGAGTCAACCTCGAGCTGGCTACCTGAACCCAGCTTCTGCCGGGATCGAACTCAGGTCGTGAGCAGAGCTTAGGACTGCAATACTGCAGCTTTAACACTCTGCGCCTGCCACAAATCTTGTTAGTCTACCTTGCCACAAATTTTAAGTCTTTCAGGTGCTACTGGACTCTTGCTCTTTTCTACTTCTACAAGCAGACTAACATGGCTTGATCTATCCCACAGTATTTTTAGAATGTACCAGACAATTTAGTTTTTGGCAAAGTGAGACATTCTGCAGGTGCAGCTTATCCACTTCTTTCTGTAGCAAGAGCTTTTCATTTTTCAGCCTCCGGCAGTTTTCTCTCTCAGTGCTTAGTGCCATGGCCAATGCCTTATTATTAAGTTTCAGAGAGGTCTTCAATAGCGAGGAGTTGTCTGTATGAAATAGAGAACACAAAATAACCATTCTGGATTCTTAATGGCAGGATTTCTGCATCTTCCAACAAAAAGATTATTTGATGTGAATTTTTGTGGTTCTGATCATATTGCCCTTGTTCAAAGATCCAGATTCCAGCACTCTGGACATAAAAGCATATCCAAAGCTAGTAGTTGTGAGGTGGCCGAAACGCTATTCTCTGTCATCAAAATATACCTTTGGTTAGTTGACCAAAAATACATGTAACCTGTTCTCATCTAATTGTATGTCCCCTATGCATGATAATATTTTGACCGATATAAATGCAAAATGAATTCACAGAGTTCGAACAAGGAAAATATATATAGTACTTGTCTAGACAGTGTGACTGGCCCAAGTTCAAAAAGTATAATTGGAAATGAAGATATTTATCTCTTTTCTTTCTTTGTATGAATAAATATTCGCAGATTTATCTCACCAGGTTTTTTCAAAAAAGATCCTTTCACTGAGTATGATAATAAACACTCACTTATTATTTTAGTTTTTATTTTAGATGCCAGAGAAGTATTCAGCTTTGCAGCTTTTAGAGCCCCATTCTTCTTCTCCCTCACACGTCTTTTAATTTCTCCAAAGGTGGAATGGGTTGACATTTCAGGAATTGTATTACTTTCCATTTCAAATTGTTCAGGTTATCATCCAATAGAAACCTAGTGTTAGATAACACAAAGAAATGTTAATGATTTCATTTTTTCATGGGTATTCAGGATTACACAATCTCAGTCCATATCACCTTTCTCTGTTGTTTAGATAGGCTTGCCAACCTCTAGCTGAGGGCTGGAGATCTCCTGAAATTACAATTGATCTCCAGACAGCATAACTCACTTATTATTTAAACCATTTATTCCACTCCTGGAAAAAATGGCTTCTTTGCAGAGGTCATTTCATAGAAAAAGAGGTGCTGGAGCTCATTAGCACATCTCATTTGCATAACCTGTTTGCTTATGCCACACACCCCTGACATTACTGGAAGATGTACTAAATTGTATCAGCTCAGCATCTGCCTTCGAATGCTTCTTGAATTATAGTTGTCAGAATAAAACCTTATTCCCATCATACTTTTTATATTACTTTCTCCTACGTGGCCAGAGTGGCATGATGAAGATATCCATCTGTCTGCTTTATATGTTTTGGTTATTTTCCGCATTTTTTGTGAGGAAAAATATTAGAAAGTTCGAGTTCAGCAAAATTCTCACAGGGGGTTTGAACTATGAATCTTAGAGTTCAGCAAAATTCTCACAGGGGTTTGAACCACAGAGCCCAGAAGCAAGTACTGGGGAAGGAGAAGAAAGAAAGAAAGAGCACAGTGAAAGTTAGAGGTTCTGGAGCTCTGCTCCTGTGAGCTCCTGCCCCAAATGGGGCCTGCTGCTTTGAAACGTAGACTGCATGGAATTATACCCTACCAAGGTTTCTCCCCTCCCTAAATCCCACTGTACCAGGCCCACTCCTCAAATATCCAGGCACTCCCAAACTGGAGTTGGCAACCAATATAGCAGAAAAGAGCAAGAGTCCTGTAGCACCTTAAATACTAACAAATTTTGTGGTAGGGTATGAGCTTTTGTGAGTTGCTGCTCACTTCCTCAGATACAACTAGAATATGAGTTCATCTGTCCTATATACCCTGCCACAAATTTTGTCTTTAAGATGCTTACTCTTTTCTACTGCTACATGGCCATCTATCTGGATCCAACACTAATTCTCATCAGACCTGCTTCAGACATGCCAACAGCATCACCCTAACCAAGGGTGGGCAAACTGCAGCTTGGGAGCCACATGTGGCACTTTCACACATAATGTGTGGCTCTCGAAGCCCCCACTACTCTGTCGGCTGGCTTGAAGAAGTATTTTTCTCTTTAAATCACTTCTCCAAGCCAAGCCAGAGTGGCTAGGAGAATGCATTTAAAGTTGCTTTCTTTCTACCTCCCTCTACCTCCATTTCCCTTCCTTCCTTCCTCCCCTCCCTCCCTCAAACATCTGATGTTCCTGTCTTCCGGCTCTCAAACATCTGACATTTATTCTATGTGGCTCTTATATTAAGCAAGTTTGGCCACCCCTGACCCAGGCATGAAAAAAATGTAGAAAAAAGTATTGGCATGTTGATTTAATATGCACTTTTAATTCATTGACAGGTATTAATGCTATTCCTCTAGGATGCAGGCATTCCTCAGTTTGTTTTGAAAGGTTTGTCATAGGCTTGGAGCTGGAAGCCCTGAATTAAAATTCCACCTTTGCCTTGAAACTTGCTGGGTGACTTTGAGCCATTCACTGTTGCAACCTCACCTACTTCATGTTGTTAGCCGCCCTGAGCCGCCTAGGCGGGGAGGGCGGGATATAAATGTAAATATAAATAAATATAAATAAAAATGGGGTTTTTTTTGTGAGGATCAATGGGGAAGGCAGAGTACCACATACGCCACTTTGAGCTCCTGAGGAGAGTTGGGATGAAAATGCATTCGATAACTGAATTACTGTTTCAGGACAACCAAAACATGTATTCAAAATCCATCCTTACTGCCAGCTCAAATTCCAGTCATGCACAAATGGCGCTATTTGTCATTTATGTAAAAGAGGGCGATAGAGCAGACATTGCCCCACAAAGCTTCCTGCGTTGTTATTCACCACCCACCAAAAAATTAGTCAAAAACAGCAATCCTTCTGCCAATACGGGAAGTGTGGTACCAAGTAGAGGTGCCAGGTCCAGGTTGGAAAGTTGCAGGAAATGTTTATGATGGAACCTGGGGAGGGTAGGTTTTGGGGAGGGAACTCAATGGAGTACAATGACACAGAATCCAGCCATTTTCTCTATAAAAGCTGAGTCCTAGGGATGCCAGCTTCAGATGGGACCTGGGGATCCCCTGGAATTGCAGCTCATATCCAGACTACAAAGACCAGTTCCCTTGGGGAAAATAAAAAATCTATTATTTGGAGGGTGGGCTGTGTGGCATTGTAACCCACTGAGGTCTCTGCCCTCCCCAGGCCCTATCCCCAAATCTCTGGGAGTTTCCCAGTCTGGATCTGGCGCGCTACCCCTCCCAGCCCCTGCAAGTAGCCTCTGGCCAGGGGGAACCTGACAACCTTATTTGTCACTTGGAGATTAGCTGTAATTCCAAATCTCCAGACAACACCTGGAGGTTTTAATGCCACAACGTGAGAAATAACGCATAACACGTGCAGGAAAAAATATCACCATGTAATGCCTTAATGAATTTATAATCCAGTAATAAATGATTAATAACAACCGATGAAATGTCATTTTAATATTATTTATAAATTTAAAATGACATTTCATGGATCGCTATTAATTAAGTGTTGGATTATAAATTTATTAAGGCGTTACATGGTTATAATTTCTCCCCCCACTACCTGGAAGTTGGCAACTTTAATGGATATAAGCAGAAAAGACAATAGCATCACTGCTGATTGTTTGCCCTTCTTTTTAAAATTGGTGCCCATCTGCTACAGATGTTTTAGTAAAACGTGAATTGTAAGGTTCTACTAGTGGAAGCACTTGCGATTATCCACCAACTGCAAGTTGGGCAAACCTAACCCTAAATCCTGTGGGAAATGGTAGAACAGAGTGCTGTGTGTCTACAACCTTGGCAAGTGGAAGTAGGGTTGCCAATCCCCAGGTGGGGGAAGGGAAATGTCTGCTGGGCACTCCATTATTTCCTATGAAGACCGATTCCCATAAGGCAGTGGTCCCCAACCTTTTTGGCATCAGGGACCAGTTTTGTGGAAGACAATTTTTCCACAGACCGGTGTGCGTGTGTGTAATAGTTTCGGGATGATACAACTGTGCACTTTATTTCTATTATTACACTGTAATATATAATGAAATAATTATATAGCTCAAGGCCCGACTGCTAACAGGCCATGGACTGGTACCGATCCATGGCCCGGGGGTTGGGGACCCCTGCCATAGAGTATGATGGAGAATTGATCAGCAGGTATCTGGGGCTCTGGAAGGGGGGCTGTTTTCTGAGATAGAGACACCAAATTTGCCGTGTAGTGTCCAACACCTCTCCTCAAAAGACCGTCCAAGTTTAAAAAAAATTGGACCAGGGGGTCCAAATCTAACAGCCCCAGAAGAAGGTGCCCCTATCCTTCATTATTTCCAATGGAGGGAAGGCATTTAAAAGGTGTGCAGTCCCTTTAGATGTGATGGCCAGAACTCCCTTTGGAGTTCAGTCATGCTGGTCACACCCTTACTCCTGGCTCCACCCCCAAAGTCCCCAGATATTTCTTGGAGTGGACCTGGCAACCCTAGGCAGAAGCTGTCTTTTTCCTGACTGAAATAATGTAGGCGAAAGGCCAGCTACTTCTCAGCCATTGCCTGCCTGACACAAAAACGATCCTAAATTCACATCACTGCATCCCACCCCGAAACAGAGGGGAAAAGGACGCCCCTTTTTTTCTTCAGCAAGTAAAGCGAAAACACATTTTAAGGAGAGGTGCCGCCAGCGACTCCCCTGCGCCCACCAAGCTCAATTTCCCGCCAAAAGGGCCGCCGCGAGCCCCCCCACCCCACCCAGGCCGTTAAACGGCGGCGCGGGGAAAGCGCGCGCGGAGACTTTCCCGCCAACCGCCTGGGTTGTGCTGCGCCGTTTTGCGCGCCTCCAGCTGCGACGGCGCGATGCGAAGCAGCCCCGCATTGCAACAGTTTGAGTTATTTAAAGGCCTGGGCGGCTGTGCCCGTTTGCAGAGAAATAAATGCAGCGAGCGTGCATGCTAAGGATGGCGCTCAGTTTTCCAGCATGGGCGTTTCGCTTTGCTTGCAAATCCCATGTCCCGGCTGAGGAAAGGCGGCATCCTTGTAGCTGTCTCTGGTGGCGGCACTGTATCTATCTGGGGACTTTGGGGAGGGAGCCAGGAGCATAACTGGACGCCACAGGGGATTCTGGTCATCACATTTAAAGGGACCGCACACCTTTTAAATGCCTTTTCTCCATTGAAAGTAATGAAGGATAGGGGCACCTTCTTTTGGAGCTCATAGAATTGGACCCCGTGTAGAGATGTAAAATTTCCTGAAATTTTGAAGCTCGGGAAAAAACGGAAATTTTCGGAAAAAATGAAAAAAAAATTGCTACATTAGCACTTCTTTTTTCTTTTCCAGATTGAAAGTCATTCTGTTACTTTAGGAACATTAAATATGACTATGGCCAAATTTACTTGGCATGAAATTATCCTAACTAGCATATTAAAAATGTAGTGTATCCAAATGATTATTTATTTTTTTAAACGATTATTACAAGCAGAATTTACTTTAAAAATAATATTTATTTTTAATTGTTACAAATGGGGCAACAATCTCTTGAACTGTTTACCAGTTTATGTGGAACAGACAAAAAAACCTCCACAAAACAATTTTTAACAATCCAGAAGTAACAATTATTCATATTTCCTCTCCACAGTATTAAATAAAAATAAAAAACTTTCTCATAAAAAGAATTGAAGAGGGGGGAAGTGTATAGAAGGGAGTGTAGGACAAAGTTTCAATGAATGGGCAAGACCTAGGACTTGCTTGTCCTCAGTGCACAAAAATTAGAATAATCTGATATCATACATATTTTTTAGAAATGATTTGAAAAATATTTGAACACCTTGTCTTAAAATGTTTTATTCATCACGTTAAAATAAAATGTTACATAATCAATTTTTTTCTTTTGTTTTCTTTTTCAATTTTTTTGGGGAAAAAAAGGCTTCAAGAAAAAACCAGAAAAGACCTGTTTTTTTCTGGGCCTTCACATCTCTAACCCCGTGGTCTAATTCTTTTGAAACTTGGTGGGTATTTTGGAGAGAGGCACTGGATATTATGCCTCAAAAAACAGCCCCACAGAGATCCACGGATCAATTCTCCATTATACCCCATGAAGATTGGTCTCCATAGGGAATAAAGGAGTGCCCTGTGGGGGTGGGGGATGGCTCCAAACCGGGGGATCCCCTGCCTCCACCTGGAAACCGTGCAACCAACAAAGAGCAAGGCAGATAATGGAGCAGGGGAAAAGGTTATAAAACCTCTGCGGATACCAGCCTCCAGTAATATACAAAATTATTTACTACTATTATTATTTACAAAAATGCTTCTAACATGAAACATAGAAATATACAAAGTTAGATACTTAACGGAACATTCACCCTATACCCAAACCTGACATTTTTTTCATAGAACCACAGAGTTGGCAGGGGCTACACAGGCCATCTAGTCCAACCCCCTGCTCAATGCAGGACCAGCCTTGAGCAGGGATGGCGAACTCATTTGTTATGAGGGACGGATCTGACATAAATGAGACCCTGTCGGGCCGGGCTGGGCTGTGTTGGGCTGGGCCCTGTGTGTACCTATTTAAGATTAGGCAGCAGAGATATAAACTTCTTAAAGGACACAAATGAGATTAAAGGGTTTTTTTTAAACGTAAAATAAAACATGCTTAAAACGTTAGCACTCTTTGATCTTAAAGGTGCTTTCTTTGTATTTCTCCCTGAAATCCAAGGAACTGGGCAAAGGAAGCTCTGGCTCTTTCCCTTCCTCCCCAGGGGACCAGGAGGGGGAGGAGCCTCAGCCAATGGAGAAAACTGAGGTTTTGCTCTGTAGCTCCTATGTACGTAATTAAGCAAGCCTTGCAAAGCAAGTTGAGATGCAGAAGGAAGCAAAAGAAAGGGAGAAGGAAGCAGACAAGAGCCAATTGCTCGGGGACCTGATAGGAGCCCTCCAGGGCTTGATTCGGCCCTTGGGCTGCATGTTTGACACCCCTAACCTATAGCATCCCTGACAAATATTTGTCCAGTGGCTGCTTCAAGACTGCCAGTGAGAGGGAGCTCACCACCTCCCTGGGTAGATGATTCCACTGTCGAACAACTCTCACTGTAAAAAGTTTCCTACAACACCCCATTGGCTTTTTATAAGATCAGAGATTACAAACACATTTCCTATTTTGCAGAACAAGCCTCCATTTGGGACCTGGAGATCCCTCGCTATTACAACTGATCTCCATCCGTTCCCACGGAGAAACGGCTCCTTTGCAGGGTGGAGTTCATTGCACTGTAGCTTGGCTCCATCCCCCAAATTCACAGGTATTTCTCACTGCAAAGGTGGCGACCCTGAACACAACCTAGGCAAACGCTGGCAACGTTTAATGCAGAGGTGGCCAAATTGTGGCTCGGAAGCCACATGTGGCTCTTTCACACATATTCTGTGGCTCTCAAAGCCCTCACTGCCCCCATTGGCTGGCTTGGAGAAGGCATTTTGGAAAGCCAGTTTGGTGTAGTGCTTAAGTGGGTGAATTCTTATCTGGGAGAGCCAGGTTTGATTCCCCACTTCTCCACTTGCAGTTGCTGGAATGGCCTTGGGTCAGCCATAGCACTCGTAGGAATTGTCCTTGAAAGGGCAGCTGCTGTAAGAGCTCTTTCTGGCCCACCTACCTCACAGGGTATATTTTTTGGGGGGGGGGGGGAGATTGTGACCAGTGTTCCCTCTAAACTGAGTTGGTGTGCTCACAGATTTGAAGCCTCCAGCTCATACATTTTTGTCTTAGCTCAGGAAGGATGACCCCCAGAACACACTAATTTATGCAATAGCTCACAACTTTTAACGCCAGTACCTCACAGCTTTTAATACCTACCAGTAGCTCACAAAGTAGAATTTTTGCTCACAAGACTCTTACGCTTAGAGAGAACATCTTCCTTATCTTCAAACCCCTTCCAACCTTCCCAGCAATTAACACTGAACAATGGTCACATCCAACAGCAGTTTCCTTATCACTACCCTTCCAGGAAGCCCCACCAAACAATGGGCACATCCACAAACCAATTGCCCTTTCATCACACCCCCTCCAGCCTACAAATAGCAGCTCTCCAGCAGCCCTGGCCCCACTCAATGCACAGCAGCCAAGAAGGTCTGAGCGCCTGCTCCGGCTGCAATGCCACTGAGGATGTTCTCCGTAGCTGAGAACGAAACGTCTGGAAGGAAAACTTTCTCCAGTAGAACACGGCACTTGATCCCGAAAGATTCTACAAACCCTAATGATGTTACCAGCCGTGAAAACCTGAAATCTTTGATAACATTGATTGTGATCGCTCTGAGACTCTGATATTCAGAGTATAGGGCGGGATATAAATCCAATATCATCTTCTTCTTGAAATGTCTTCTCCAAGCCAAGCTAAACAGTGGCTTGGATTTTAAAGTTGCCTTCTTTCCACCTCTCTCTCCCTTCCCCTTCTATTTTCCTTCCTTCCTCAGTACCCAACAGTCATGTTTTGCAGATCTCAAACATCTGACGTTTATTCTATGTGGCTTTTACTTGAACAAGTTTGGCCACCCCTGGTTTCATGTGCGCACAAGGGGACCTCTGAGAATGTGCAGAGCACCTTTCCACGGGTTAAAGAGCCCCGGGGGCCGATGAGATTCTGGCTCAGCCCCTCTCCTTTCCCAAAGCACAAAAGCAGGAGAGAGCCCTAGAACTGAAACCAGCCCCAGCATCCCAGAAGCACAGGCCCGTTGGTGGGTGGCAGCAGGGGAGAGAGATCCAGAGGGGCAGCCGTGTTCGTCTGAAGCAATGGAACAAAGCAGAGTCCAATGGCACCTTTAAAACCAACCAAGTGTTATTCAGAATGTAAGCTTTCATGTGCTCTAAGTACACTTCATCAGACAGTAGGATCAGGCCTCAGCGGTAGCTCACTGGAGCACAGCTCCTGAACCTTTCTGAGAGATCCCCCTCCTTCCCACCTTGTGCATTGAATAGTAGGTGCAGCTGCATAACAATCCCTGGATGAGCTCCACCACCACCTGTTTTTCTACAAAATGACCCCTGAGTAGGATGGAATGGCAAGCAGTCCTCAATATAGAGAAAGTGGGCAGTGAATCAGCATGCAAAATCATGGAAATGTCCCTTAGCAGATTAAAAGAATCACAAGGCAGGGCCAGGGGATATTTCCACGATTTTGCATGCTGATTCACTGCCCACTTTCTCTATATTGAGGGTGGCTTGCCCAGTGTTCCCTCTAAGCTGAGTTAGCATGAGCTAGCTCACACATTTTTAGCCTCCAGCTCACAGATTTTTGTCTTAGCTCAGGAAGGAGGACCCCAGAGCACAATAATTTATGCAGTAGCTCACAACTTGAATGCCATTTTTAACATGTAAACATAGAATTGTGTTTACACATTAAAAAGTAAATTAGGTGGACAAGAACATCACTATCCAATTTATTTCTCTTTTAGCTGTATTGACACACTCAAACAGGGACTTTGGTTGCTTATCCCATTACATATATTGAACCCATCTCCCATTGTCATTGACAGACAATCTCACATTTTGACATACTGCTGTTTTGTTGCTTTCATGTGCTCATGCTACTCAGATCAAAGGTTTGCTCAATTTGTTAATTTTACTATTCTGTCATTCTACCATTTTACATTCTAAACCTCTGCCTAGCAGATAATTTTACTTCACTCTAATTGTTTCTTAAATCTGTACCATGTTGCATTCTGGGCCACTGCCTACCAGCTATGTATGGCTTTGCTCACTGTGCTGGATTCCTCGTCCGATGAAGTGTGCTTAAGAGCACAGGAAAGCTTACATTCTAAATAAAAACTGGTTGGTCTCAAAGGTGACACTTGACTCCTGCTTTGTTCAACTTGAATGCCAGCAGCTCACAACGTAGAATTTTTGCTCACAAGACTCTGGCAACTTAGAGGGAACATCGCTTGCCATTCCATCCTCCCGTCTGATGAAGCAGCGTGCTTAGAGCGCACGAAAGCTGACATTTCTGAATCAAACTTTGGCTGGTCTTAAAGGTCCAACTTGACTCCTGCTTTGTGCAACTTGAATGCCAGCAGCTCACAACGCAGAATTTTTGCTCACAAGACTCTGCAACTTAGAGGGAACATCGCTTGCCATTCCCTCCTCCCGTGTGATGAAGCAGCGCGCTCAGAGCGCACGAAAGCGGACATTTCTGACTCAAACTTTGGCTGGTCTCAAAGCGGAGAGAGAGAGGGCGGCCTTCGAGGTCTCCCCGCCCAGCAGCATTAGCGGCCAACCAGGGAGGCCGCCGCCTTCCTCCCTCCCTTCCCTCCCGCTTTGGAAATGGCGGCGGAGGCCGGTTGTCGGGAGAGGGAAGGGGGCGGCGCGGTCTCCTGGGGCGGACCCGGGCCGAGGCCCAAAAGGTAACGAGGAAAAGGCGCGGAGGGAGGAGTGGGGTGTCCGCCCTTGGCTTGCAGGGCTGCTGCTTCGCCTCTGCTGGAGGGGATGGAGGGCGAGCTCGGGCTAGGCCCCGCTGGACCTTCCCCCCTTCCCTGGGCAGTGCTTGGCTTGGGGGGGGGGGGGTGGTGGAGCGGGCAGGGGGTGGAGGTAGGGATGCAGGCCTCCAGGTGGGGCCTGGGGATGCCCTGGAGTTACAGCCAGTGTTCCCTCTAAGCTGCAGAGGCTTGTGAGCAAAAATTCTACTTTGGGAGCTGCTGGCATTCAAGTTGCGAGCTACTAGCATTCGTGTGCTCTGGGGGTCATCCTTCCTGAGCTAAGGCAAAAATGTGTGAGCTGGAGGCAAAAAATCTGCGAGCTAGCTCACACTCACTCAGCTTAGAGGGAACACTGGTTGCAGCTGATCTCCAGGCTACATAGATCACTTCCTCCTGGAGAAAATGGGTGCCAGGCTGGCACTGCCAGCAGCGCCCTCTGAAATCTCCCCCCTCTGAACTGCAGGTTGGGGTGTTGCCTGGACCCCCCCACCCCACCCTCATCTCTCACGGTGTGTGGGGGAGGGAGGGCCAGGCTTTTTGGCTCTTTTGGCACTGACTGGGTTGTAGTGGGTCAAGATGGGCACTTGTGTTTGCCTGTAGCAGCAGAAAAGAACAAGAGGCCAGGAGGCAGGACTGGAGTAGCCAAATTGGCTCGGTAGCCACCTGTGGCACTTTCACACACCCCATTGGCCGGCTTGGAGAAGGCATTTGGCTCTTTAAATCACTGCTCCAAGCTAAGTCAGCTGGGAGCTTGGAGAAGGCATTTGAAGTTGCCTTCTCTACACCTCTCCCCCACCATCTCCCTCCCTCCCTCCCGCATCTGACATTCATATCTTGTGGCTCTCAAACATCTGACGTTCACGTCCTGTGGCTCTCAAATATCTGACGCTTATTCTATGTGGCTCTTACGTTAAGCAAGTTTGGCTACCCCTGGTATAAGGCACTGCTCACTTCTTCAGATATCTGGCAATGACTCACAAAAGTTCATCCCCTGCCATAAATGTTGTTAGTCTTTCTTGTCCTCCTTGATTCTTGCTGTTTTGTATTGCAGAAGGGAGTTGTGACTCAGGGAAGCTCCTACCCTGCCACAAATAATAATAATAATAATAATAATAATAATAATAAAAATTTATTTTTATATCCCGCCCTCCCCCGCCAAGGCAGGCTCAGGGCGGCTCAAATGGCGTTAGTCTTTAAGGTACTACTAGATTCTTGCTGTTCTCTCCTGAAGTGACTTTCAGAAGCTCATCTGCCATAAATTTCAGGTTCTCCTGGACTCTGGCTCTTTTCTACTGCTACAGACAGACATGGCTCCCCATCCTGATTTATATTTACAGAAGGCACCACATTTACTCATACAGAATGACTCATAGTAGTAAATATTGAGTTCAGCGAGGTTTAAAGGTAAAAGATAGTCCCCTGTGCAAGCAACAGTCGTTTCTGACTCTAGGGTGACGTTGCTTTCACAACGTTTTCATGGCAGACTTTTTACGGGGTGGTTTGCCATTGCCTTCCTCAGTCCTCTACACTTTTCCCCCAGCAAGCTGGGGACTCATTTGACCGACCTCGGAAGAATGGAAGGCTGAGTCAACCTTGAGCCGGCTACCTGAACTCAGAATTCCGCCGGGATCGAACTCAGGTTGTGAGCAGAGCTTAGGACTGCAGTACTGCAGCTTTACCACTCTGTGCCATGGGGCTCTCCTACAGCAAGGTTTACTTTCTCATTTATTTGTAGAAAAGAGGAAGAGTCCAGGAGCACCTTAAAGACGTAACAAAATTTGTGGCAAGGTAGAGCCTTTTGTGAGTCACTGCTTGTTGCTTCAGATACCATCTTGAGCTTTCTGACTTTCTTGTGTCAATTTACCTCACTTATAACTTGCCTTTCTCACCTGGACACACTTCTAAAGATAAATTGAGAGTCAGGGTGCCAGCCTCCAGGTGGGACCTGGGGATTCTCTAGAATTATAGCTCATCTCCAGGATACAGAGATCAGCTTCCCTGGAAAAATGGACTCTCTGGCATCATACTCCTGCTGAAGTCCATGTCCTCTTCAGACTCCATCCCCAAATCTCCAGGAGTTTCTCAGCCTAGATCTGGCAACCTTTGCGTCCCATCCCTGAGGGGACCTGGCAACTCCGATTTGAGAGGGGTAGCCATTTTAGTCTGTCTGTAGCAGTAGAAAAGAACTCTGCGCTTCTGAAGAAACGGGGTTGAGTTGTGAGTCTCCAGAATGTATCATTTCCCCCTCCAAATGCTCATTCAATTTTTTTGTTATTCCCACTTCATACTGAATTGTGGGGGTCTTCATGACGCTCAGCCACATCTGTTTTTCACCACTTCTCTGTTTGTCTCTTGTTTTGAGAACCTTTAAGTGGGCTGCTGCAACCTGACAGAACTTTCTGCTTTGCTACTGAGTCTGATGAAGAGTTTTCATTAATTCCCCAGAACTTGTTTCTACCTTTGTTTCTTTCTAATCAGTCTTGTTATTTCAGTGAGCATATGAAGGTGCCTTCTACTGAATCAGACCCTCGGTCCATCAAAGTCAGTATTGTCTACTCAGACTGGCAGCGGCTCTCCAGGGTCTCAAGCTGAGGTTTTTCACACCTACTTGCCTGGACCATTTTTAGTTGGAGATGCCGGGGATTGAACCTGGGACCTTCTGCTTCCCAAGCTGATGCTCTACCACTGAGCCACTGTCGCTTTAGATTTTAGTTGTAATATTTGCTTAGCGAAACCTGCTTTCTAAACTTGATACACCTGTTAAAAAACTGCAGTGGCACATAGCGGGGCTGAGATTACTGTAACTAAAGCCTGTCTCACAACTGAAGTGAAGATATCCATTTTTTTCTTGCTTGTCTAGCAAATTATGCTGTCCCCCCCAAAAGCTTAGATTCTCCTTTGTCTGTTAGGATGCCCAGCCGCTGTGATATCATCCGGTTCAGCATTGTTAATTGTATTGTGTATCCTGTGCCCTGGCCTGCAGAAATGGATCATCTCCATATTTTGCAAACTGTTCTGAGTTCAGTTTTTACAATTATTGCAGGTTTGAAATTACACAGTCCATCCAATGATGTTCGTGGTTAACACAATGGAAGACGGCAAAAGTAAAGAGGTGGAGGATATTCTGCGACTTAATGTTGGAGGTTGTCTGTATACTGCTCGGCGTGAATCGTTATGCCGTTTTAAGGAGTCGATGCTAGCGTCGATGTTCAGCGGGCGGTTTCCTCTAAAAATGGATGACTCAGGTAAACAAGGTGCTTGAGCTGTAAATAAAAATGTGAATAACTTACTTTAGACTGTAAGTAAAAATGTGGAGTTACTTTTCCATTTCAAAACCCTTGGGGTGTTGTTATTACATACGTTCAGTGTTACTGATCTTTGTTTTCATTAGTTTCATGGGAAATACATTTCTGGCTGCAGTGCTTTTTGGTTTGCATCCAGTTTGGATGAAATGTTCATGGTTTATATTTCTTGCCCAAGGGATCTTCCCTTCCAAATAGGGAAATGGGAAGAAAGGGTCCTCGTTTTACAGGTAATTATTTATTTTTATTTAGGTAGTTAGTTAATTTATATTCCGCCCTTTCCCAGACGGGCTCAGGGCGGATAACAACATTTTAAAACATTACAACTGTAATTAAAACCAATAAAAGTAGACAATACAATTTGGCGGCTCAGTTGGGCACATCATCATATACTGAACATTAGATAGTATAAGATCAGTATTGGAGGAGAAGTGGTGTCGCAGCATAGGGTCAGCCGATGAGATAGGACGCTCGCTGCCTCAACCAAATGCCTGGTGGAATAGCTCTGTCTTACAGGCCCTACAGAAAGGTAACAATTCAGGAAGAGCCCGGATCTCTGGGGGGGGGGGAGCTGATTCCACTAGGCTGGGGCCAAGGCCAAAAAGGCCCTGGCCCTGGTTGAAGCTAGTCAGATGTCTTTTGGGGCAGGGACGGTCAACAGATGTTGAGTACCAGATCATAGTGCTCCGGGGCATATATGTAGCATCTAAACCAAATTTTGAGTTCTGTAGCACTTTTAAGATCAACAAAAGTTTATTCAAGGTATGAGCTTTCATGCGCAGATACCTGCGGGTTGCATCAAGATACCAATACTCATGTTTTGGTCACCTTTAAGACAAAACATCTCCAATAAGTTGTAAACTAATTTGCTGTTCACCAATGAAGAAGTATCTGTCTTCTACAATGTTAACGTCCATTTCAATGTATTTGAAGAAGTGTGCCTGCACAGGAAAGCTCATATCTTGTTTAAACCTTTGTTGATTGTAAAGGTGCCAGTGGACTCTTTGTTTTGCTACAGACCACCATGGCTGCCCATCTGGATCAATTGTAGCATCTAGAAAGCTCCTTTTCTAAATTGCCATGAAATGTGATGGGACATTTATACCCAGTAGGATTTTCATGAAGTAGGCATTTGACACCCTGAGAAAGCAGGTGGTGTTATGGACTGGGTGAGATGGTGTGCGTGGCTACAGTAGGAAGGCAGGGAGTGGGCAGTGCTTTGTGACTGTTAGATCTGGTAGATTTGAAATGTCCAGGTTTTTGCCTCATATGTCTGTGCAATGCATGCCGGGAGTAATGTGCAGATATGAGTGTGAATGAGGGGGGACGCCCCAGCTTCCGTATTTGGGTATTTTAACGTGATGAACAGATTTCTTAGAGACGATTCACTCTTCTCAAATGTTAAGATTTCAAAAGTGTTTTTACTTGCCTTTCCAGGAGCCTGCCTTATCGACCGAGATGGCAACCTCTTTAAATACCTCTTAGATTATCTTCACGGGGATGTCCGGATTCCAGAAGATGAACAAATACGAATCGCATTGCAGGAAGAAGCAGATTATTTTGGCATCCCTTACCCTTATAATTTGGCTGACCACTTGGCCAACGAAATGGAGGCATATTGCTTAAGGTCAAACACAGAGCTTAAAAAGGTCTTGGAATTTTCTGATCCTGGAAATCTGTAGGGTGGGCAGAGAGGGGGGTTGCATGCAGTCCGTGTGAGGATGGCTATTTACAGAACTGTGATGGCGCTTCGGAACTGTAGTCCTGTTTTCAGTCTAGTAGTGTGAGAAAAACTCCGAGCATATTTGATTATCCCAACATGATCACACTATTTAAGAGAATGCGGTTTACACTGCTGTCTCTAGCACATTTATAATCATATACATAATAACCATGTATGGTCTCCCCCCCATCCCCTTGTGCAGGTCAAAAAATGTGCACACCAAGTCCACCCACGGTCAATGTTCCTTCTAAGCTGCAGAGTCTTGTAAAGCGAACATTCTACTTTGTGAGCTACTGGTATTACCATTGTGAGCTGCTGCATAAATTATTGTGCTCTGGGGCCACTTGTCGTGAGCTAAGAAAAAAAGGTGTGAGCTGGAGGCTAAGAATCTGTGAGCTAGCTCACACTAACTCAGCTTAGAGGGAACACTGCCCGTGGTTAAGTTATGTTTTTGCAAATCTTGGAGAGCCCCCAGATTTGCAGAAAAATCTAGCAGTCTTTCCTTTTCTCTTTCAATTGGAGGTTAAAACCTCTCCAAAAAAAGTAATGATGTCTGCCGATATGCAGAATTAAAACTCTCTATGGCATAACAACTCTGAAAACAAAAAGGTGAGGCTAGAGGAGGGGAAGAGATTGGGTGGGTGGCTGAGGAGAGGGGGAGAAAGTGCCCAAGGAAGGAAATGGACATTGGTGGAAGGAGCATGGTGACTTCTGAGGCTGGAGCAAGAGGGGGAGATGTGGGGGCCAGCAGGGAGGGAGTAGGACTGAGATTTTTGCCTTCCCAGGAGTCCTTGCAAAAAAGACCAAAAAAACCCTGTCCCTTTTATTTATTTATTTAATTCCAGCAGGTTATTTATTTAATTCCAGCAGGTAATTTATTTATTTATTTAATTCCAGCAGGTAATTTTGAACACATGGAAATAATCCATTTAGTAACATGATGTATAACAGATTGTTACAATATAAAATTGTGTTATCTGAATTCTTTTGTTGGCATTTCTTTCCTATTTTTGCAGGCGTTAATAGGTTTCTGTGACTCTTACGGCTTAACCTGCATTAAACCAAGTGTTTGGGTCCTACATTATCTCAACACTTCTGGAGCAAGCTGTGAGAGTATAATAATTGGTGTTTACGCCACGAAAGCTGACGGAATGGCTGCCATTGAAAAACAACTGGAAGGGAGAATCCACAGCAAAAACATTTATAAGAGGTGAGAGAGACTTCCCAGCCACATGATTCCATGAAAGTGTGGTTGTTAAGATGATTTAATCTTGAGGATTGTGTAGTTTCTGATGTGCAGATACCTGTGTGCATCAGGCCTTTGGAGTTCAGGCGGATTTTTAGTGTCGCTTTATATTCAGTGATTTAAATATTCTAGTCTTTGACTCAATGTAAGTAAAAATGCAGGTTTGGGGGGTGGAAACCCGGGAACCCACCCTTTCCAGATAAAGCATTTAATAGCAGTTGTACTATAACATGAACATTTATTTAGAAATTTCTAAGAGAATACTCAAAAACATTAGTGTGCCAAAAAGGTAAAGCATCAGTTGTTTTCGACTCTGGGGTGACGTTGCTTTCACGTTTTCACGGCAGACTTTTTACGGGGTGGTTTGCCATTGCCTTCCCCAGTCATCTACACTCCCCCCCCCCCCCCCCACAGCAAGCTGGGTACTCATTTTACTGACCTCGGAAGGTTGGAAGGCTGAGTCAACCTGGAGCTGGGTACCTGAACCAGCTTTCACTGGGATTGAACTCGGATCATGAGCAGAGGGCTACGACTGCAGCTTTACCACTCTATGCCACAGGGCTCTTAGTGTGCCAAAGGCCAGCTCATATTCATTTTATTTTGTGCTTCGTGTATATTTTTCAAGATGGGTCAGGTGGGAGCATTGGTTTACTTTCTCCAAAAAGGGAAAGGAAAGTTAATGCACTGCAATTACAATCCACCTGCATTTAAGCCAATTTCCTCCCCCCCCCCCCCTTTAAAGTCAGGATCCCTCAGCAATGCTTTTCTGTATTCTGTATTTTCTTCCCCATCCCTGAGCTGTCCTTTCTGACCCTGGGAAGGTTTACTCCCAGGATGGCAGGACCCCTACCTGGCTGGGTTTGGATGTTGCAGAGGGGAGGGGGAAGGGAAAGAAGTTGCCTTCACTGGTGGGAGAGAGGAGAACATAAGCTTCGGAGGGAGGGGAACGTTGGGACTTTTGTGTCCAGGGATCCTAGGCTCCAACCCAGTGGCTGCAATCGAGTGTACTGCTAGATCCGTTTTTTGTCCCATTGAGAGTTTTTAGATTAAGCATGTTGTAGACACTGAAACAAACCCCCAGGATCCTTACAATTAACTTTGGCAGAGGGATCTGTGCATCGCATTGCCAGTCTTCTCGTTTAATTAAGGGGGGGAATCTCACTTTTTTGTATTTTACTGCAGTGGAATACTGTAGTGCAGGGGTGGCCAATGGTAGCCAACATGGCCAATGGCTGGGGCTGATGGGAGTTGTAGGCAAAAAAACATCTGGAGAGCTACCGTTGGCCACCCCTGCCAGTGTAGTAGAAACCATCTGCAAACACATAGCCTCAGCGTGTGATGGAAGAAGAAGACTAGATTTGTACCCCACCCTTCTCTCTGAATCAGAGTCTCAGAGCGGCATACAATTGCCTTTATCTTCCTCCCCCACAACAGACATCTTGTGAGGTGGGTGTGGCTGAGAGAGCTCTCCCCACAAGCTGCCCTTTCAAGGACAACTCCTACGAGAGCTATGGCTGACCCAAGGCCATTCCAGCAGGTGCAGGTGGAGGAGTGGGGAATCAAACCCGGTTCTCCCAGATAAGAGGCCGCACACTTAACCACTGCACAAAACTGGCTCTCTACATTACACCAAACTGGACACCAGTCGCACCCATAAGCTCATAGCTGTGGCGTTTCTTCAGCAGAAATAATATTTTAAAAAGTTGCTGTCTTGAGATCTGAATATATATTTGGTAAGAACATTTAGAGCCAATCCATTCTACACAGCAGCAGCAGCAGCAGCATAAATCTTGGATGTGGTAAGCCTTAAAAACTTAAGAAATCAACAGACTGCGGGGCCCAGGGAACGCACAAAAACTGTTTCCAGTATTTAAGGATCAACAAACATCAGCAGTTTTACAACCCGGTGGGGAAAAAGGATCTTTTGAATTAGTGCGGATAGAAGGCCGTTCCATCTTCGTCAGTCACCAAAAGGCTAGTAGGGAGGGTGCTGTGTGAATTTCTTTTGGAGGGCGTTACACAAAGACGTCTTTGTTTTGTGACTTTCCGTTGAACTTCGGAGGGCAAGGTGTGGGCAAAGAACCTCCAGTGATTTGAATGCTCGGGTGTGGAAGAAGGCAATCCTGGAGACATTGTGACCTGTTTAGGGCTTTAAAGCACTTCGCAAATTATTTGAATTGAGCCCAGGAATTCAGCTGATGAAGACAAAACTGGCATAAGGAGTTCTTGGTGGTCTGCTCCAACCAGCTGTCCAGCTACCATATCCTGGATCTCTTGCAGCATCCGTGTGTAGAGAATACTTATGCTTATTTTAAAATATATTTTAAAGCAGATTTTAAAAAAATAGGGTAAAATAATGTGCTTTGTCTTTTCTACAATGTTTATCTAGAGAGGCTGGCAACAACGTGCAATACATCTGGAGCTACTATTCAGTGGCTGAGCTGAAAAAGATGATGGATGCATTTGAGGCATGGGAAGGGAAAGGTACAGACAAGTTAAATAATATTTTCAGTAAAAATCGATTTTATACAGGGCATTTTTGGTAGGAAAAACCCATCGGGAACCAATGTGCATATTAGGCCACACCCCCTGATGGCGCCATTGTCTCCCGCAGGGTTTTTTGTGGGATAAACCCAGCAGGAACTCTATTTGCATATTAGACCACACCCCCTGATGCCAAGCCAGCTATTACTGCATTCCTGCGCATTCCTGCTTTTTAAAAAAAGCCCTGGTTTTATGTATTATTCTGTTTTATGTATTTTATTTATATTGTTACGTGCCTTGAACACCATAAGAAGGTTTGGTGGCTAATAAATTCTTCAAATAAATTAATAAAATTAAATTTTAAAAAATTAGAAATCTTAACTGTTCAGATGCCTGAAGAGAATAAATAGCCTCTGCAGCTGTAGGTAGTAGGGAGATCTTGAGTTTGATAGAATAGTGGATTATGGAGTTGATTGGATTTATACCCCGCCCTTCACCTGGAGTCTCAGAGCACCTTACAATCTCCTTTCCTTCCCCTCCCCAAAACAGATACCCTGGAAGGTAGGTGGGGCTGAGAGAGCTCTGAGAGAATAGCTCTGAGAGAACTTGTGACTGACCCAAGGCCATACCAGCAGCCGCATATGGAGGAGGAGTGGGGAATCAAACCCGGTTCTCCCAGATTAGAGTCTGCACACTTCACTACACAAAACTGGCTTAGATTTTTACTTGGCCTTGTTGGGCTCTCACAGGGGCTTATAACAAGTATGTTGAAGAACCACGCAAGATCTCTCACCTGTGATTTGTTCTGGTTGCTTTGGGAGTAGAATACAACTTGACTCATTTCAGGCATCTGGATTGTTAATATTACTTTGTCTCAAATACCAGCTGTTTCTTCCTGCAGTCTGACCTCAAAACTGACCTATGTGTCACAATCCACTTTTGGGTTCAGACCTACCATTTGAGAACTATCAGACCGATACAGGTGGGAAACCTGAAATACTGAAGACTCTCAGTATTTTGTTGTTGTTTTTGGGGGGGGAGGGGGGAGATTTGTCTGGAATAATTTGGCCTCCTGTGTATAATGTCTGCTGGCTTAAATCTTAACATGTGTGTGTTTTTTTTTCCTGCCTGAGGAAGGGTTCTGTGAATTATTTTTAAAAACTTGTAAACTCATACCAACTGGGAAGGTTATTTGTTCTCTGTTTTATGGAAGCAGTGTGACACCATTGTTCCAAACAGGTTCTTTTTAATGGGAGGAGGATCGTTAAGTAGGAAAAGCAATTCTGGGTGGAGTGTCTTAAGAGTAAGATCACCAAACACAGTATTCTTTTGAAATGCCTGAAAGAAATGTGTCCAGAAAGATGCTTTCATAAATAAATGTGGAATGTTATGAAACACTGTCTTTGGATTTACAGGAGTGAGTTACTGGAGAGTGCCTCAGGACCTGATAGAATGCTGGACTTTGGAGGAGCGGCCTGTGAAAGGAAGCCTGCAAAACATGTCTCCTGTCCCGAAACGGTATGTCTAACTCAGGGGTGGCCAAACTGTGGCTTGGGAGTCACATGTGGCTTTTTCACACACATTGTGTGGCTCCTGGTGCCCTCACCACCCTGTGGGCTGGTTTGGAGAAGGCATTTGTCTCTTTAAATCACTTCTCCACGTCAAGCCAGCTGGCATCCTGGAGAACTCATTTAAAGTTAATATTGCTTTCTTTCTACCCCTTCCTTCCTTCCTTCCTTCCTTCCTTCCTTCCTTCCTTCCTTCCTTCCTTCCTTCCTTCCTTCCTTCCTTCCTTCCTTCCTTCCTTCCTTCCTTCCTTCCTTCCTTCCTTCCTTCCTTCCTTCCTTCCTTCCTTCCTTCCTTCCTTCCTTCCTTCCTTCCTTCCTTCCTTCTCTCAAACATCTGATGTTTATTCTATTTGGCTCTTATGTTAAGCAAGTTTGACCACCCACCCCTGGTCTTAACTAGTCAGCAATTAAGGTTATGACTCTGCTTTGGCAGTTCAACAAGTACTAATTACAGACAGTTTCTTCTTTGTTCCCAGTGGTGGAATTCTAGCAGGAGCTGCTTTGCATATTAAGCCACACACCCCTGATACAGCCAGTCCTCCAAGAGCTTACAAAAAAGAGCCGTACCCAGCTTGCTGGGGGGAAAGTGTAGATGACTGGGGAAGGCAATGCCAAACCACCCAGTAAAAAGTCTGCCGTGAAAACGTTGTGAAAGCAACATCACCCCAAAGTTGGAAACGACTGGTTCTTGCACAGGTGACTACTTTTACCTTTTTTTTAAAGCTCTTGGAGGATTGGCTACATCAGGGAGGTGTGGCCTAATATGCAAAGGAGCTCCTGCTAGAACTCCACCTGTCCCTATGCTTGTCACTATTCCGTATTTCCTTGCCTTGTTTTTCCAGACATTCTGTCTCCCAAGGGACCATTTCACAGTTCAAGCTGGCATAAATCCTGTACATTTGGGGTTGGATTTTGAACACAGGTTGTCTCTGTCTGTAGATAGGCATATCCTCAAGTTGGCACAACCAGGTGGCAGCTTTTATACTCTGTGCTGTCTCTACAGCAAACTCTCTCTCTCTGTGTCAGTGTTCAGCTTTTTGCAATGTAGTTGGGCCCACCTTACAGATAACTGCAGTACTTTTTCCCTTGCCTTCATAGCACCTTGAGAACAGTTTTTCCCTACCGTAGTCCTTCTCAAACTGTAGGTGAGTTGTGATTCATGGATGGGTTGTGAGGTCAGGTGGGAGGAGGAACAGCAGAGTGAACTGCGGAATGCGACTCGAGGGCAAGCTTGAATTTGCATTCACATAATAGATGAACTTGCTGTGAAACGGAGCGTGCAGTCAGCAGCGCTTCATATTTATAAATATTGAGCATGAGAAAAATGGAACGTAACCATGTACACCATTAACGGAAGAGAGATCCCTGTGTTTTTGCGTTGGGGAGAGGAAAAGGGAGTGTGGAATTACTTGGTTGCTCGGTCCTAAACAGTTGAGAGGGAGTTCCCATGTCGAAATGTTAGAACACCACAGCTCTGCGGTGGAGAAGTGGGGTGGGTTGCCTTTACTGCTGTTTTCTGTGTGTTTGCTGTCCCATATTTAAAAGACTTCTAGGACAGCTTTGTACGGTATGAGAGTTAACGAATGAATGAATTTGCTGCCGCTGTGATGGCAAAAGCATCTGCCGTAACATGCAAAGCTATTTATTTGTAACATTCATAGTTTGACCTGGTATGTTTCTCTGTTTTTATCTTTGATGGTGGAATGTATGTTCCTTTGAATGGTTTCTTCTGCTTCAGTTTTAAACAGATACCGGGATAGGTAAACTAAGAACATAAGAGAAGCCATGTTGGATCAGGCCAGTGGCCCATCCAGTCCAACACTCTGTGTCACACAGTGGCCAAAAAACCCAGGTGCCATCAGGAGGTCCACCAATGGGACCAGGATACTAGAAGCCCTCCCACTGTGCCCCCCCGCAAAGCACCAAGAATACAGAGCATTACTTGCCCCAGACAGAGAGGTCCAACAATACACTGTAGCTAATAGAACAAAATAGGAGTCAAGTTGCACCTTTAAGACCAACTTAGTTTTATTTAGAATGTAAGCTTTCTTGTGCTCTCTAAGCACACTTCATCAGACGAGGAATCCGGTACAGTGAGCAAAGCCACACATAGCTGGTAATCAGTGGCTCAGAATGCAAACAGCTTTGCATTGCTTTGCTCACTGTACCGGATTCCTCGTCTGATGAAGTGTGCTTAGAGAGCACACGAAAGCTTACTTTCTAAATAAAACTAAGTTGGTCTTAAAGGTGCAACTTGACTCCTATTTTGTTCTGCTACTTCAGACCAACACGGCTGACTACTTGGATCTATCTGCTGGGGCTGATAGCCACTGATGGACCTCTGCTCCATATGTTTATCTAATCCCCTCTTGAAGCTGGCTTCTTCTTGAGACTGTTGAATCTAAAGGTAAATGTGGGATTCATGGCCCAGTTGGCATCCTAATTATGGTGTGTGCTGTATTACTGAAAGCACCGAGTGTGTTAACAGCGAACATCTCTTTTTATTTACAGGCGGTTAATAGACTACACCGAAGAGGAAAAAAGGGGTTTGGGCAGCAGAACAGGTCGAAAGCCCATTCAGTTTTCAGGTCCCTCAACGAGTACCCATATCAAAGTTAGGAACTCTGCTTCCTTAAAGATAGCGGCGTGTCAAACATCTTCTCGGTCCAAAGTGACTCTTAAACGACCTTCTGGAAACAGTTTGTTACGATGCCAAGCAAGTCCAAAAACGCCGCCTACGAAATCCGTTTCATCGACTAAAAACTCTCTGGTGTCCGCTAGGAGTCCTGAGAATGGGACGGTCTGTGCAAAGACGTTAAAGACCTCGTTGCCCAAGAAACTCGCAACCAGCCGTGTGGTAAAACTCAAGCGGACTCCACTTCGCAATGAATTATCATCCCAACACTCTTCATCGGGGCCAAGCGAAACTTCTGAGCAGCAAGGTCTGGCTGTTGCCCGTCCCTCCACTTCAGCATCCCCAAGCCAGGAAGAGTTTGGGTTCTCGTTGGAAAACGTCAGTCTGAAAAACAGTTTGCCAGGTGGCCAGCTCAATGATTGCACATGATGTTTACAGTCATGATCCTAACCAAAGGTAGATCTTCCGGCCTTCTTGAAAGATAGTCGGCTGTGTTTGAAGGCTGAGAACGCTGGACGGCATGGAGGGAAATGTGTTTTTACCTTTTTAATGACGTTAGAAATTTTAACTCCCCCCCCCCTTCCCTTTGTGGTGTGAAAAGGGCATGAGCCTTTATTTTTTAAATTTGCTGTGCTTTGTATTGGGGTCTTATTTTTTGATGTAGATCAAAATTTCTATACCGAGTTCATTTTAGAATGGAACGTATGTTGGTCTGTGTGTACTCTGGGCAAAAGATCCAACAAAAAAACCCTACACCCTAATAAACTTTTAGTAATTTAGTTTTTTTTTTGTTAAGGGTCAAGAGCAGTATTCCCTCTGGAGTTTGTGTGAGCTAGCTCACAGTTTTTTAGCCTCTGACTCACATTTTTGTCTTAGCTCAGGAAAAACGGTCCCAGAACACACTAATTTATGCAGTAGCTCACAACTTTAATGCCAGCTCATGGAGTAGAATTTTTGCTCACAAGACCCCGCAGCTTAGAGGGAACATTGGTCAAGGATACTGTATTTTAACGAACTGTACATGGCAGTGAAGCCTCCGCCCCCATCTCCGACCTCTGAAAATCCTTTTTAGCTGATCTGTCTTGCCACCTGAGATCTTGGCAGGCAGTCCACAGAAACCTTCAAGTGCATCTTTGCCACCATAAGGACTTGAGAACGGTTTTCTTTGAGGACAACAGAACAAAGCAAGAAATTCTTTAAGAAGAAGAGTTCTGCTGCCAAGTAATAATGTTCTGCTGCTTTCCCATACGCTCAATTAAGATGCATACGCACCTTTGTAAAGGCAAATTTATCCAATCCCCTCTTGAAGCTGTCTATGCTTGTAGCCGCCACCACCTTCTGTGGCAGTGAATTCCACATGTTAATCACCCTTTGGGTGAAGAAGGACTTCCTTTTATCCGTTCTAACCTGACTGCTCAGCAGTTTTCATGAAGTGCCCATGAGTTCTCGTATTGTAAGAAAGGGAGAAAAGTACTTCTTTCTCTACTTTCTCTATCCCAGTTCCCACACACTCAGAATCCTGCTGATAATCAGGCGTCAGGTTCAGTGGGAGCTCACAAGAGCGCAGCTCCTGAACCTTTCTGAGAGTTCCACCTCCTGAGAGTTCCACCTTGTCTATTGAATAGTATATGCAGCTGCATAACAAACCCTGGATGAGCACTACCTATTTTTCTACAAAATGACCTCTGCTGATAATCAACCTAAATCTTCCCCATATTAAATTTGTGTTCTCTCGTTGTCACTCTTCCCTGTTTCTTCATGGTGTCCTTTTAACCAGCTGAAGCTCACATCCTTTTGCAGCTGTTCTCCAGTTCCTTCTTCCTATCGTTCCTGTCGCTCTAGTCCAGGGGTGGCCAAACGGCAGCTCAGGAGCCACATAAGTCTCTTTCATGCATATTGTGTGGTTCTCAAAGCCCCCACCATCCCGTTGGCTGGCTTGGAGGAGTGTTTTTTTCTCTTTAAATCGCTTTGCCAACCCAGCTGGTGGCTTGGAGAATGCATTTAAAGTTGCTTTCTTTCCACCTCTCCCTCATGTTTTCCTTCCTTCCTTCCTGTCTTGTGGCTTTCAAACACCTGACGTTTATTCTTTATGGCCCTTACATTAAGCAAGTTTGGCAACTTCTGCTCTAAATAGTGTGTTTTCAGATGTATTCAAGATACCAGGGGTATTGTTGCAGTTTCATACAGTGCCTCCATGCTTGAGACAGATGGAGCACAATGTCAGGGTCTCAATCGGTCTCAGCGTTCCACAATTAAGGATACACCCATCTCCAATTTATTCCCTTCACTATGTCCCCCCCTCCCCCGGGAATTAAACCCAAACAAATGGTAACCATATACACCAAGCCTGTTGTTTCTGAATCTGATAAATATCTTCATTGTGTTGCATGCTAATTTACTCCTCCTTCTCTGTCTATATACCGTATATGAACTGGTAGAATCCATTTCATTGTATCTGAGGAAGTGTGCGTGCACATGAAACCCCAAGCCTTGAATTAAACTTTGTTGGTCTTAAAGGTGCCGACACTGGACTCAAACTTTGTTCTGCTGCTTCAGACCAACACGGCCACCCACCTGTTAACCATAGCCTCTTTCTTCAGCTGTTGGCTTTCCCAAAGCCAGCCTAACAGTGAATCCTTTAAAAACCTGTTCAGGCCCCTGAAAATGTATGGTGACCTGGAAGAGGTGGGCAGTTTTCTGAACTGTCCTCCTTGCCCAACTATAATTCCGCAAAGGCTCCTAGTTTATAATCAGCACATGGGCTTTTTTAGCACAGTACCTGAGAACTGTTTTAGTGTGCGGAGTAAGAGCCAAGACGGCATTTAGTCTCATAAGAACATAAGAGAAGCTATGTTGGATCAGGCCAACGGCCCATCCAGTCCTACACTCTGTGTCACATAAGAACATAAGAGGAGCCATGTTGGATCAGGCCAACGGCCCATCCAGTCCAATACTCTGTGTCACACACTGGCCAAAAAAAATTATATATATATATATATACACACTGTGGCTAATAGCCACTGATGGACCTCTGCTCCATATTTTTATCCAATCCCCTCTTGAAGCTGGCTATACTTGTAGCTGCCACCACCTCCTGTGGCAGTGAATTCCACACATGAATCACCCTTTGGGTGAAGAAATACTTCCTTTTATCCGTTTTAACCTGACTGCTCAGCGATTTCATCGAATGCCCACGAGTTCTTGTATTGTGAGAAAGGGAGAAAAGTACGTCTTTCTCTTTCTCCATCCCATGCATAATCTTGTAAACCTCTATCATGTCACCCTGCAGGCGATGTTTCTCCAAGCTAAAGAGCCCCAAGCGTTTCAACCTTTCTTCATAGGGAAAGTGTTATAGCCCTTTAATCATTCTAGTTGCCCTTTTCCGGACATTCTCCAATGCTATAATATCCTTTTTGAGGTGCGGCGACCAGAACTGCACACAGTACTCCAAATGAGACCGCACCATCGATTTATACGGGGGCATTGTGATACTCGGTTCTTCTTTTTCAGCTTTTGCCTTTCTTCAACATTATGCGGGGAATTGTACTAGTCTACCTAACCAGGTAAGTGAAAAAAATTCCAGGAAGTGCTATGAGCGCTCAGGAAGCACTGAGTAATAAAAGCATTAGTTAACATGTGGATGGCAAGCACTTTAGGCTGAAATGGGGACATTCTGCCACTTACCTGCGAGTGAGACCAGTGTTGTCCGTGGTCTGGGTTACAGTGTGAAAACTCTTGTCATCTGCATTCACTAGATAATTTATCAGACAGGCAGATGCAAATGCTGCCAATTTTTCATTGTGTATATTTTGAGTTACTTGAGAAGGAGGCTTTTTGTTCTCAAATACCCTGAGAGATCAACTTCAGTTTGTTTTGGAGGATCATGGTTAAACCTCACTCCTCTGCTTAACAGCTGCTGGAATGGCCTTGGGTTAGCCATAGCTATCGCAAGAGTTGTCCTTGAAAGGGCAGCTGCTGCGAGAACTCTCTCAGCCCCACCCACCTCACAGGGTGTCAGTCTGATTGAGAAGGGAGGGGTATAAATCTGCAGTCTTCTCGTGTAGTGATCAGCATTTAGACTAAACTTTTAGATTTGTGTGTGCACACCTGGAAGTCATGTCAACCTCTGGTGACTGACCCCTACTGGGGGCCTGGAGGATATTCAGTGAGGTGGCAGAATACAGCCTGCCCCCACCTCCTGACTTCTGGTATTCCAAGGAGGTCTCCCATCCAAGTACTTGCCAGAGTCGGCCCTGCTTAGCTTCTGAGATCTGATGCGATCGGGTTTGCCTGAGCTATTCAGGTTAGGGTAGCACTTAGGCTAAATTTTTTAAAAGCCTTGTGCTTTTTGCCTTGCCAGACTCTTTGAGGCGAAGGTGGTTGTGCTGTTTGTTTAAAGGAGTTTTTTTCATAAAGTTCTCCAGGGTTAAGCTTCACCCAAGAGCACGACCTGCGTAGAGTTCATTTTACTAAACAACCTTGTCTGACAAAACCCCTGAGCGGATATTCTTTTTAAAGTGTTTACAGTTACCAAGTGATTTCCCGCCCCCCGCCCCCAGCTTAAAGGTTACTAACAAAAGATTCAGTATGGAAAAAATTATTTGCATATGACCAAGCATGGGTTAGTCATGAAAGTTACCTTTCATCTGAAAAGGCAATTGATACAGCTTTAATTAAGTTAGCTGCATGTGGAACAGAAAACAGTTTCATGTGATGGTTGCGTTCAAATGTATGAAGTACGATGAACTCTCCCCCTCTCCCTGGAAGAATGTTAGATGTGAGTTCCAAGGCCATTACGTAATTCTTAAATGTAAGAACATAAGAGAAGCCATGTTGGATCAGGCCAATAGCCCATCCAGTCCTCTTGTGTCACAGTGGCCAAAATACATGTTACGCTTTGCTATAAAATAGTAATTTCTTAGAAGAAAATGATGAGAGTTGGGTCAATTTGTCATGCTTATCAGCATTTTCAAAATGAGTTTCACGCCACTCCATCAACCAGGGTAGTTAATTTCCATGTGTTTCCTGTAAATAGGAAACAACAATTTCCTTGATTCAGGTGGGGTAGCCATGTTGGCCTGAAGCAGCAGAAGAAAGTTCTGAGTCCAGTGGCGCTTTTAAGACCCAACAAAGTTTAATTCTAGGTATAAGCTTTCGTGTGCATGCACGCATTGTATCTGAAGAAGTATGCTTGCACACACAGACTTATACCTTGAGTAAAACTCTGCTGGTCTTGAAGGTGCCCCTGGACTCAGAACTTTGTTCTTGCTTTGGACCAAAACGGCTGCCCACCTGTTAGGGAGGGAGAGATGGTGTCTGTGCACTCAGACCAATGTGCCTGACACCCCAGGATCTCTGTGGGTGGCTTTTTCCCCCTCCAATCCTCAGCTCTTTGCAATGAGCCCAAAAAACAAAAGCAGAAACACAACATGAATAAACAAAACAAGAACTCTGTTTACACAAATATTAATAACCAGGGCTTTTTTTGAGCAAGAATGCACAGGAACAGTTTCAGCTGGCTTGGCGTCAGGAGATGTGGCCTGATATGCAAATGAGTTCCTGCTGGGCTTTTTCTACCAAGAGTCCTGTGTGAAACAATGGTGAGGTCAAGGGCATAGCCTAACATGTAAATGAGTTCCCGCTGGGCTTTTTCTACAAGAAAGCCGTTAATACCATTTTAATTTTTTTTTTGTAAGATTAGAGAATAAGGTGAAAAATCAGAGAGTAGAAAAGAAATAGAACATGAAAAACCCCAGAAAAATTCTCTGTTCCAAAGAGTCCTCCAGAGGCCCACAACATAAGGGTGTTCAAAAGTCTTTCTTTGGGTCCACGAAACTAAATCCAATGGAGTGTAGTCTGTTGTGGAGTGAAATCATAACTCCACACTTTTTTGAATAATAGATCCATGCTCTCTCGATATGTTTGCCAGCTAATTATTCCTTACATCCAAGACTTTATCAAGTTTCCAGCAGCTGGTTACAGACACACTCAAAGGTAAATCATTCCATGGTATTTGGAACAGGGACTGTGCTTGCTCCTTTGGATTTTTCTGGGGCCCTTTATGTTCTGTTTCTTTTCTGCTCAGTGATTTTCAGCTTATTTTCTAATCTTGTAAAATTCAAAAAATTGCTTTGCAGTGAGCCAGCAGATACGGGGATGGTTATGGGAGGAAGATCACAGACAAAAGGCAAATCTGGGGACAGCTTTCACTGAACAATGAGGTCAAGGTTTTTGTATTGGGGTGAGCGGCTTCTGTGGAGACAATCTTGAATCTAGGCGATAGTTTTGCAAAATGTAAAACACCGGGTTTGTAAAATACTTTTTATTTTACAAAAAAAGGAGTCACTTTTCCAAAGTACATTTACCAAGCCATTTCAACTTGGCTTATTTTGAACTATAAATCTGGGGTTTTGCATGTGCACAGATACGTTTTAAACTCCTGTAATGTCGGATCTACAAAACACATCAACCAACATTTTGGGGTGGAAAATGCACTCAAGTCCAGCGTTCCCTTTAAGCTGAGTTAGCGTGAGCTAGCTCACAGATTGGGTAGACTACAAATAGGATATACATGTCCTTTTGTGATTTACCTAGATTTGCAGAAACACTATTTGGCAGGGAATTTTATTACCTTTTATGGCTATCCAGTCCAAATGGCCAAGTCACACTGTTTTATGTGACCACGTGATCAGTTAGTTTGCCCTCTTAATCAACAAACTGCATGTATTCCAGCCACAATACCTGATCCCCTCGTCTGATGGAGGTGTGCTTAGAGAGCACACGAAAGCTCACGTTCTGAATAAAACTTGGTCTTAAAGCTGCACTTGACTCCTGCTTAGCTCACGGATTTTTAGCCTCCAGCTCACTCATTTTTGTCTTCGCTCAGGAAGGATGACACCAGAGCACACTAATTTATGTAGTAGCTCACAACCTTCATGCCAGGAGCTCACAAAGTAGAATTTTTGCTCACAAAACATTGCAGCTTAGCGGGAACATTGCTCAAGTCGCAGCTAACATTTGGGTGACTCTGTAGGTTTTTCAAGCCAAGAGACGCTCAGAGGTTCTTTGGCCCTTGCCTGCTTCTGTGTAGCAACCCTGGACTTCCTGGGTGGTCTTCTCTCATCTATGTACTAACCGGGGCCAACTCTGCTTAGCTTCTGACGAGACTGGGCTAGCCTGGGCCATCCAGGGGAGGGAAAATACATTTAATTTAAAAGAATTAGACATATGGTTATCTAGCCTGTCAGATGGCTAGACAGCCATCTGACAGCAATGTTGATCCTATGAACTTAAGGGGAGGTATTTGTGAATTTCCTACATTGCGCAGGGGGGTTGAACTAGAAATCACTGGTCCCCAACCTTTTTGGCAGCAAGGACCGGTTTTGGGGAAGACAATTTTTCCACGGACCAGCGCGGGGGGGGGATGGTTTTGGGATGATACAATTGTGCACTTTATTTTGGTGTGATGGTTGAATGTGCAGACTCTTATCTGGGAGAACCGGGTTTGATTCCCCACTCTCCACTTGCAACTGCTGGAATGGCCTTGGGTTAGCCATAGCTCTCGCAGGAGTTGTCCTTGAAAGGGCAGCTTCTGGGAGAGCTCTCTCAGCCCCACCCACCTCACAGGGTGTCTGTTGTGGGGGAGGAAGATAAAGGAGATTGTGAGCCACTCTGAGACTTGGAGTGGAGGGCAGGATATAAATCCAATGTCTTATTATTATTATTATTACTACATTGTAATATAGAAATAATTATACAACTCACGGCCCGGTTGCTAACAGGCCACGGACAGGGGGTTGGGGACCCCTGAACTAATGACCCAGGGGGTCCCTTCCAACTCTGCGATTCTATAGTTAAGCTTATTGAAATCAGCTCCACTTCCGGTCAAGAGAACTTGAAAGAAGGGAAAGGTCCCCGGCAGCAACCGACTACTTGAGTCTGTTAGTAAAACAGCTCCAATATTTAATTGGGGAAAGAAAGACAAAAAGAATCCAAGTCACAGAAAAAGAAGTCACAAGGCTAGAAAACTGGACTGCATTAACTATATAAATTCCAAATTGAAAGAAACAAAAACAAGCATTTAACCCAGTTTTACAGCACAGGAAAAAATATTAATAAGTTACTTATTAGCTGGTCTTTATGACCAACATTGAAGATCACTTGGGCTATAAAATGAGGTCACAGCAAACAGAACTTCAGATGGCTGTTCTGCACGAATAATTTAGTGACTGTAGAATATGGACAGAGTTGAGAAGAGTTCCTGTTTGCGTACAAGTATTTCGATTGCAGGCCACCAGTACAGATGTCTTGGTATTTTCCCTTCTAACACTAACGGATAAATGACAAATTGGACAGCGACGACTATATTGTCTCTATACTGACATCCTGCAGCTTAAATTTTTAACACCGATTTGACTGTTCCGCTAAGAACTGGCTAGCTAAAAAGTTGCACTGTTATGAGAAAAAGTAAAGTTGAGTACACCAAAGAAAGACTTTGTAATATGAACCAAGATACGGCAGGTTATGATAAAACAAAATAAAATCAGCTTGGTTTACCATGATTTCTATATTTCTTAAAAGCCATTTTAGGGAGCGTTGTGGAGGGGGGGAAGCACCTTTAGTGAGAAAGTACGACGAAAAGCATGACGTTTTTCAGTCTCTCCCATTTTTTAAGCTACTAAAGTCATGGCTGGCACTGAAAGGACGGGAGTATCTACGGAGGCCTCTATCCGTGGAGGACATAAATTGCATGGAGAAACCCTTGCGATGTTACTGCATAAAGCTCTGGGCTCCGTTGGGGCTGGTGCTGGATGTTTCTGTCGGCTTTTTTCCGGGCAGGCGAGGTTTTCCGTGCTTTTTGCTGGTGTAGATTGCTCTAAGGTTTTTGTAACACCTTTGTTTTTGGGCTTGAAACTGTTATGGTGCTGCCTTCTGTATTCGTGTCGGGAATTACTCCTGGCACTGTTCTGGTCTGTCTCAGGGCTGGCGTTTTGTGGCTTAAGAGACCCGTTGAGTCGAACGCCGTAATAGTAGGTGTGAAATCTTCGTCTCTGACTGGACGATCCGTTCTGCCAACAAACGAAATAAACAATGTTAACTTTTGTTGCATCTTTCAACAGGTCCCAGACTGCACTCAGATAATATCCGGTGAGAAATCTTGCTGTCTGCAGTTTCTCATCTTCAGTTAAGCAAAACATCTTTCTAGCCAATTTTTACACCTTTCCCATCTGAGATTCTCCTCAGATAAACCCTCCTGACCTAGATTGTCTTCTGGCAGCTAAATTCTACAAAGCTAATAGGCAACAAGTGATTTTAAGTGCTTCAAACAGTGTATAAATGACTTACAAATTTCAAGGGTTGTTTTCATAAAGGGGCCAACTCAAAATTTTTTCCGCAACAGAGGGTTTTTTGGGGGGGAAATGCCTACAAATTATTTTTCTGTGATCGCGTGCACAGACCTAAGACCAGGGCCGTAGCCAAGGTCTCATGTTTGGTGGGGCCCATGACAGAATTTGTTGTTTGGGGGTGTGCTGGGGGGGCCACCCGGTTTGCTGGCCCTGGGCTCTTGGCCCTATAAGCCGCCTTGAGTTCCACAAGCTAATTCCACCCCCCCCCCCCCAACCTTTGCTCTGCATGCTGTGTTAGGAAAGGGGAGAGAAAAAAGCAAAAAGACCAGCAGCAATGCTACTGCTTGCTCAGAGTTGTAGTGAGCAAAGGGGACAGACTGGGAGCCCTCCAACGGAGGGGCCATACAGTTGGAAGGGAGGGCTGAAAGATGGGCCTGCCCCCCACCCCGTAGCTATGGGCCTGCCTAAGACCACTGAAGCATAAGACCACTGAAGCATAAGTGGAGAGCCAGTTTGGTGTAGTAGTTAAGTGTGCGGATTCTTATCTGGGAGAACCGGGTTTGATTCCTCCCTCCTCCACTTGCACCTGCTAGCATGGCCTTGAGTCAGCCATAGCTCTGGCAGAGGTTGTCCTTGAAAGGGCAGCTGCTGGGAGAGCCCTCTCCAGCCCCACCCACCTCACAGGGTGTCTGTTGTGGGGGGAGAAGACAGAGGAGATTGTAAGCCTTGAAAGGGCAGCTGCTGGGAGAGCCCTCTCAGCCCCACCCATCTCACAGGGTGTCTGTTGTGGGGGGAGAAGACAGAAGAGATTGTAAGCCTTGAAAGGGCAGATGCTATGGAGAGCCTTCTCAGCCCCACCCACCTCACAGGGTGTCTGTTGTGGGGGGATAAGATAGAAGAGATTGTAAGCCTTGAAAGGGCAGATGCTATGGAGAGCCCTCTCAGCCCCACCCACCTCACAGGGTGTCTGTTTTGGGGGGAGAAGATAGAAGAGATTGTAAGCCTTGAAAGGGCAGCTGCTGTGAGAGCCCTCTCAGCCCCAGCCACCCACCTCACAGGGTATCTGTTGTGGGGGGAGAAGATAGAGGAGATTATAAGCCTTGAAAGGGCAGCTGCTGTGAGAGTCCTCTCCAGCCCCACCCACCTCACAGGGTGTCTGTTGTGGGGGAGGAAGGGAAAGGAGATTGTGAGCCGCTCTGAGACTCTTCAGAGAGGGCGGGATATAAATCCAATATCTTCATCTACCTCACAGGGTGTCTGTTGTGGGGGAGGAAGGGAAAGGAGATTGTGAGCTGCTCTGAGACTTCTATCTTCTTCTACTCCCATCTCCTTGGCTGGGTTTGTTTGCAGACAGCGTGAAGCCACATCTAGCCACGTAAGGTTGTTCCCGAGGGACTGTGGAGGGGGCAGCCAGACAGCCAGCAGGGCTTCATGCGTGAACTGTCAAGACTTGCCTCTCCTCCCTCCACCCTGGGTTCTGTACGGGAACCAGGATTGGCTGAAGGATGTCCAGAAGCAACAGGCAGAGGAGTGAGATCAGAGCTTGCCAAAAAAAAAAAAAAAATCCCCTTTTGAGGATAGTTTAGACCTGGGCTTTTTTTGGTAGCAGGAACTCCTTTGCATATCAGGCCACACCCCCTGATTTAGCCAATCCTCCTGGAGCTTCCAGTAGGCCCTGCACTAAGAGCCCTGTAAGCTCTAGGAGGATTGGCTACATAAGAGGGGTGTGGCCTGATATGCAAAGGAGTTCCTGCTACAAAAAAAAAAAAAACCTGGTTTAGACTAGAGAGAGATTTCTGTGTCTGGTGGGTTTTATTTATATATTTGTATTTTAGATTTATGAATCACCCAGTCCCCGAGTGTGCAGGGCTCTGGTCGATGTACAACAGAAGTTAAAAACATCAATATATCTGTATTAAAATATAGGAAAGGCTGTTGTATTCATTTTAAGGCTGGACCTGCTCCAGCAGGTCATGAGCAGGGCAAAGAGAAGAAGAATTGCAGATTTATACCCTGCCCTTCTCTCTGAATCAGACACTCAGAGCGGCTCACAATCTCCCATATCTTCTCTCCCCACAACAGACACCCTGTGAGGTGGGTGGGGCCGAGAGGGCTCTCACAGCAGCTGCCCTTTCAAGGACAACCTCTGCCAGAGCTATGGCTGACTCAAGGCCATGCCAGCAGGTGCAAGTGGAGGAGTGGGGAATCAAACCCGGTTCTCCCAGATAAGAGTCCGCACACTTAACCACTATACCAAACTGGCTGAAGCGTAACAGATGGAAGAAAAAGAGGGTGGCAGCCAGGTTGCGTTTGGTTACCAGGACAGTCCCTTCTCCCTCTGTTTCTACAATTTCCTCCCACAGAATTAAGCATTAAGCTTTCACAATTTGCCCAATAGCGCGCCATACCTGCTTATTTGTTGGTGCTACCGGAGGAGAAGATTCAGTGGCGTTGGCAACAGCTTGACTAGAGGCTTTGGCTGCTGGCACTTTAACATCAGGAGTCTTGGCACGGCTAAAAGGTTTTCTGACGGACGTGCTTTGAATGCTCCTCGCTGTGTGCCAAGAGGCCGCCTGCAGCAGGGCGCTGGAGGGTGTTCTTGAGGAATAATTGTTCTTTGGGTGAGAAACTACAAGAGGGGAAAGCTCGAGTGAGCACCGCACGGTAACATATACTTGTACGAGTTTAAATTGAGAGAGTTAATTATAATGACTTGCCGGGGAATGGAGTACCGTGATTTGTAATTTTGGGAACAACTCAGTGGTTAAATCTTGTTAGAACTGTGCTGGCCTCATTACCCATGAGCCCTTTTGCATCAGTTCGGCAAGAAGCTCTCATGTACGATGTTCTTATGAACCTTCAATGTTGTCGGGTTAATTTAAGGCAGAGCTGGACGTTCCAGGAGTCGCAAAGCATCTGCTGTTTCCTGCGCCCCAATCACAAGCTCTTGTTACGTGCCCAGCTTAACTGAATATCAAAATCTCACTTATTAACTACTCCTCCCTTGCAAGCAATGTTCCCTCTAAGCTGTGGAGTTTGGGGAGCAAAATTTTTGCTTTGTGAGCTACTGGCATTAAAGCTGTGAACTACTGGGTAAATTAGGTTGCTCTAAGGCCATTTTTTCCCTCTCAGGGATTGCTGCCTTGACGTGGCGAGAGGGCTCGCACGGTTCAGTGAGGCTGTGGGCTATGCCATACAGGGCCATCCAAGATGGACAGGCCACAGCTGGGAACCCAGACAAAATGTGATCCACTGGAGAAGGAAACGGCAACCCACTCCAGTGTCCTTGCCAAGAAAACCCCATGAACAGTAGCAAAAGGCTAAAAGATATGGTGCTGGAAGATGAGCCCCCCAGGTTAGAAGGTGTCCAATATGCTACTGGGGACGAGCGGAGGGCAAGTCCAAGTAACCACAGAATGAGTGAAGCGGCTGGGCCAAAGCCGAAAGGACGCTCAGCTGTGAATGTGTCTGATGGTAAAAGAACAGTCCGATGCTGCAAAGAACAATACTGCATCGGAACGTGGAATGAAAGATCTATGAATCAAGGTAAGCTGGATGTAGTCAAACAAGAGATGGCAAGACTGAACATCGACATCTTGGGAATCAGCGAACTAAAATGGATGGGAATGGGTGAATTTAACTCAGAGGATCACTACATGTATTACTGTGGGCAAGAGTCCCGTAGAAGAAATGGTGTGGCCTTTACAGTTAACAAGAGAGTGAGGAAGGCAGTAATGGGATACAATCTCAAAAAAGAATGATTTTGGTCCATATCCAAGGCAAACCATTCAATATCACAGTAATCCAAGTCTATGCCCCACCCACTGATGCAGAAGAGGCTGAAGTGGACCAGTTCTATGAAGATCTACAACACCTTCTAGAATTAACAACAAAAAAAGATATCCTCCTCATCATAGGGGACTAGAATGCCTAAGTGGGAAGTTAAAAGGTAACCGGAAAAACTGACAAATTTGGTCTTGGAGAACAAAATGAAGCCAGGCAAAGGCTAATAGAGTTTTGTCAAGAGAACAAGCTGGTCTTGGTGAACACCCTGTTCCAACAACCTAAAAGGCGACTCTGCACATGGACATCACCTGATGGGCAACACAGAAATCAGACTGACTCTGCAGTCAAAGATGGAGAAGCTCCTTGCAGTCAGCAAAAACAAGACCTGGAGCTGACTGCGGCTTAGATCATGAGCTACTCACTGCAAAATTCAGGCTTAAATTGAAGAAAACTGGGGAAGCCATTAGGCCAATCAGGTTTGACCTTGATCACATCCCTTATGAATATACAGTGGAGGTGAAGAATAGGTTTAAGGAACTAGAGTTGATAGAGTGCCTGAAGAACTATGGACGGAGGTTCGTGACATTGTACAGAAGGCAGCAATCAACCCTAACTCAAAGAAAAAGAAATGCAAGAAAGCAAAGTGGCTGTCTGATGAGGCTTTACAAATAGCTGAGGAAAGAAGGAAAGCAAAAGGCAAAGGTGAAAAGGAAAGATTCACCCAACTGAATGCAGATTGCCAGAGAACAGCAAGGAGAGATTAAGAGGCCTTCCTGAACAATGCAAAGCAATAGAGGAAAATAATAGAATGGGAAGGACAAGAGATCTCTTCAAGAAAATTGGAGAAATCAAGGGAACGTTTCGTGCAAAGATGGCAATGATAAAGGACAAAAACGGTAGGGACTTAACAGAAGCAGAAGAGATCAGGAAGAGGTGGCAAGAATACACAGAAGAATTATATAAGAAGGATCTCAATGTCCCGGACAACCATGACAGTGAAATCAATGACCTTGAGCCAGACATCCTGGAGTGTGAAGTCAAATGGGCCTTAGAAAGCATTACTAACAACAAAGCGAGTGGAGATGACGGTATCCCAGTTGAGCTATTCAAAGTCCTAAAAGATTATGCTGTTAAAGCAATGCACACATTATGTCAACAAATTTTGAAAACGCAACAGTGACCACAGGATTGGAAAAGGTCAGTTTATATCCCAATCCCAAAGAAGGGTAATGCCAAGGAATGTTCAAACTATCGCACCATTGCACTCATTTCACATGCCAGCAAGGTCATGTTAAAGATCCTACAAGCTAGGCTTCAGCAGTATGTCGATCGGGACCTACCAGAAGTTCAAGCTGGGTTTCGGAGAGGTAGAGGAACTAGAGATCAAATTGCCAACATTCGCTGGATTATGGAGAAAGCACAGGAGGATAAGAAAAACGGCTATTTCTGTTTCATTGACTATGCTAAAGCCTTTGATTGTGTGGATCGCAACAAATTGTGGCAGGTCCTTAAAGAGATGGGAGTACTAGACCACCTCACATGTCTCCAGAGAAACCTGTATAAGGATCAAGAAGCAGTGGGCAGAACAGGATATGGAACAACTGCTTGGTTTAGAATAGGAAAAGGAGTTCAACAAGGATGTATATTGTCACCCTGCTTATTTAATTTATATGCACAGTACATCATGCAGAATGCTGGCCTGGGTGAAGCAGAAGCCGGCAGGAAAAACATCAACAATCTCAGATATGCAGATGATACCACTCTAATGGCAGAAAGTGAGGAGGACCTAAAGAACCTCTTCTTGAGGGTGAAAGAGGAGAGCGCAAAAGTAGGCTTGAAGCTCAACATCAAAAAAACTAAGATCATGGCATCTGGCCCCATCACACCTTTGCAAATAGAAGGGGAAGACATAGAAGTAGTAAAAGACTTCACATTTCTGGGATCCAAGATCACTGCAGATGGTGACTGTAGCCATGAAATTAAAAGATGTTTGCTTGTTGGGAGGACAGCTATGGCGAACCTGGGCAGTATAATAAAAAGTAGAGACATCACCCTGCCAACAAAAGTCCATATAGTCAAAGTGATGGTATTCCCAGTAGTAATGTATGGCTGTGAGAGCTGGACCATAAGGAAGGCCGAGCGCAGAAGAATAGATGCTTTTGAGCTGTGGTGCTGGAGAAGAATCTTTAGAGTCCCTTGGACTGCAAGAAGATCCAATCAGTCAGTCCTAAGGGAAATCAACCCAGACTGTTCCCTGGAAGGTCAGATGCTGAAGCTGAAGCTCAGATACTTTGGCCACCAAATGAGAAGGGAGCACTCCCTGGAGAAGATCTTGATGCTGGGAAAGACAAGGCAAAAGAAGAAGGGGACGGCAAAAGAGGAGATGGCTGGACAGCGTTATTGATGTAACTAACACAAATTTGAGCAGACTTTGGAGGATGGTGGAAGACAGGAGGGCCTTGCATGACTTTGTCCATGGGGTCGCAAAGAGTCGGACTCGACTGCGACTGAACAACAAAGAAGGGCCATTTTTCCTGAGCTGAGACAAAAGTGTGTGAGCTGGAGGCTAAAAAAATTATGAGCTAGTTCACACTAACTTAGCTCAGAGGGAACAGTGCTTGCAAGTACCTTGCAAAAACTATGCCTTGTCTTTGAGATACAGACCAATTTCGCACTAGGGCTCGTTCCAGGTGGAGAGCCCTTTTGCTCGCAGGGCTTCTCTCTGTTTTCGCACCAGTTGCCCCGGAGCTGTGAGCTGCTGCGCCGCTTTTCTACAGCAAACAGAAACCGCTTGTCAGAGGATCTCACTTGCTGCAAAATAGCAGAACGCTACTTGCAGCTCCACGGCAACTTGTGCAAAAACAGAGACCAATTTCACACTCAGCTTACCCCGCTGTCACGTTCCTCTTCTCCGCGCAACCTCCTTCGGGTTGCCCACTATCTGCTCCGGAGCTGCAGCAAACATCGCGCTTTCCACAGGGCAAACGGAAACTGGTTTTTAGTGGTTTCCGTTTGCCGCTCGAAAACCGCAACGTTTGCTGCAGCTCCGGAGCAGATAGTGGGAAATCTGAAGGAGGCTGCGCGGAGAAGAGGAACGTGACAGTGGGGTAAGCTGAGTGTGAAATTGGCCAGAGAGAAGCTCCGGGAGCAAAAGGGCTCTCCACCCAGAACAAGCCTAGTGTGAAATTGGTCAAAATCTTTTTTGGAGACTCAGCTTAGAGCCCTTTCCACATACTTGCTGTCTTTGATCCTAAGGCCCATTCCCATAACAGAAAAGTGAAAGACCGTAAATGCAACTGCTCTGCAATTGTTATACAGTCAAGGCAAAACATTCATTCATGTTAGGATTTTTAATAGAATAAAGTAAGAGCCCAGTAGCACCTTTATATGAACATAAGAAGCTGCCTTATACTGAATCAGACCCTGGGTCCATCAAAGTCAGTATTGTCTACTCAGACTGGCAGCGGCTCTCCAGGGTCTCAAGCTGAGGTTTTTCACACCATTTTGCCTGGACCCTTTTTTGGAGATGCCAGGGATTGAACCTGGGACCTTCTGCTTCCCAAGCAGATGCTCTACCACTGAGCCACCGTCCCTCCCCAAGACCAACGAAGTCTTATTCAAGGTATAGGCTTTCACGTGTTACGCCCACACTTCTTCAGATTCAGGGCTTTTACCTTGAATAAAAGTTTGTTGGTCTTCAAGGAGCCACCAGATTCTAGCTTTATTCTGCTGCTTCAGAGCAACACAGCTGCCCACTTGGATCTACGATTTTTAATGTTTACATTCCCTGGTTGGAATCCAAACCATAGTTCTGTGCAGCAATGGACATTATTATTATTATTATTATTTTACAGTTCATAAATGGATAAAAATTGGGAAAGGGAGTGTGTTGTAGCTCAGCGGTAGATACGGTTGCCAACCTGCAGGTGGGGCCTGGAGACCTCCTGGAATTACGATTTATTTCCAGGCAACAGATCAGTTCCCCTGAAAGGAACAGCTGCTTTGGAAGGTGGACTCTGTGGCGTTATACCCTGATGAGGCGTTATACCCAAACCCCGAGGAATTTCCCAACCCAGAATGGGCAACCATAGTGCTACAGCATCTGCCTTACATGGTGAAGGTCAGAGCTTTTTTTGTAGCAGGAGTTCCTTTGCATCTTAGGCCACACTCCCCTGATGTAGCCAATCCTCCCAGAGCTTACAGGACTCTTCTTACAGGGCCTACTGTAAGCTCCAGGATTGGCTACATCAGGAGGGTTTGACATAATATGCAAAAAAGCCCTGCTCTTATCCAATACTACCCAGGGCTGACCCTGCTTAGCTTCTGAGATCTATCCAGGTCAAATTATTCTTATATACACAACTGCTGTATAAACCACATGCTTGCTAACAAACTTGGATTAGGCTTGCACAGGGGTGGAATTCTAGGAGGAGCTCCTTTGCATATTAGGCCACACACCCCTGAGGTAGCCAATCCTCCAAGAGCTTGCAGGGCTCTTCATACAGGGCCTGATGTAAGCTCCAGGAGGACTGGCTACACCAGAAGGGGTGTGGGCAAAGATGCAAAGGAGTTCTTGCTATCAAAAAAGCCCGGGAAGGTCCCGGTTTCAAACCATGGCATCTCCAGTTAAAAGTAGCAGGTATTTTGACCTCCACCCAAGACTCTGAAAGGAGAACTTCTGGCAAGATAGGCAGGCAGGCACCGGTTGTGCCTGAGAACGTCAAAATTTGCACAGTGAGTAGGGCTTACTTTCTCCGCATTGCTGAATTTGTGTCTTCAGCTGTTCGATGTCGCAGGAGAAGCGGGCAGATCGACCCAGCTCTTCGTCATACTTCCGTTCGCTTACAAAGTGCTGCGAAGTGGGGGAGGGGGAAGATTTTAATTACCGGTAGTTATCAACCGTCCCACAGGATGAAGCGGATGGCAGAGAAATGTGCCCTTTAAAAAAGCTTTAAAAACCTTCTCTCTTAAAGCCACGGGTTACTTGGGGAAGATGTTCATTGTGGTGTTGAGGCCTTCTGGCCTAATTAAAACCAATACTCCCTCTAAGCCAGGGGTGTCAAACATGCAGTTCAAAGGCCAAATCAGGCCCTTGGAGGGTTCCTATCAGGCCCCCAAGCAACTGGCTGTCATCTGCTTCCTTCTCCCTCTCTCTGGCTTCCTTCTGCATCACAGCTTGCTTTACCAGGCTTGCTCAATCGCACAGGAGCTACAGAGCAAAGCCTCTATTTTCTCCATTGACTGAGGCTCCTCCTTTGGAGAGGAAGGGGGGGGAGGGCGAGCTTGCTTTGCCAGGCGCTTTCAATCACACAGCAGAGCTACTGAGCCAAGCCTCTTTTCCTTCTACTGGCTGAGGCTCCTCCCCCTCCTGGTCCCCTGGGGAAGGAAAGAGCCAGAGCTTCCTTTGCCCAGTTCCCTGGATCCCACAGAAGCAATACAAAGAAAGCATCTTTAAGACCAATGAGTGCTAATGTTTTAAGCATGTTTCATTTTAAGTTGGTTTTTTTTAAAAAAAACCTTTAATTTGTCCTTTATAAAGCTTGTATTTCTGCTACCTAATCTTAAATAGGTACACACATGGCCTGGCCCAATGAGGACTCATTTATGTCAGATTTGGCCCTCACAAGAAAAGAGTTCGACACCCCTGCTCTAAGCTATGGCATCTTGTGAGTGAAAATTCTTTGTGAGCTACTGGCATTAAAGTTGTGAGCTACTGCATCATTTAGCTTGCTCTGGGGCAATTTTTCCTGAGCCAGGACAAAAACGTGTGAGGCGGAGGTTAAAAAACTGAGCTAGCTCACACTAACTCACTTAGAGGGAACACTGATCAAAACATACAAGATCCCATATTAAAACCCTTTCCATCATATTTCTGCTTGTTCAGCACCAATAGCTCAGTACCTTTTACTCAAATAACGAGAAGTTTTTAAGAATATTTTTAAAAGAATATTGACAGGCATGCATGACTGGTTCAGAAAGGGCAAAGATTTGCAAAACTGGGGGAGAGACCTCTGTTGTTGCTCACCACTGACGCACCAGCATTATCCAAATGTCACATTCACCGTGTAAGATGGACACCCTCTAGTAGTGCCTGAAGGTCTAGGCCGGAGCCTCATCCAGCCTGCACTTTATTATAAATAAAAAGGTAAAGGTAGTCCCCTGTGCAAACACCAATCGTTTCCGACTCTAGGATGATGTTGTTTTCACAACGTTTTCACGGCAGACTTTTTATGGGGTGGTTTGCCATTGCCTTCCCCAGTCAGCTAAACTTTCCCCCCAGCAAGCTGGGGTCTCATTTTACCCACCTCGGAAGGATGGAAGGCTGAGTCAACCTGGAGCCGGCTACCTGAACCCAGCTTCCACCAGGATCAAACTCAGGTTGTGAGCAGAGCTTAGGACTGCAGCTTTACCACTCTGCGCCATTGTGCTCCTAAAGTTAAAGGTAGTCCCCTGTGCAAGCACCAGTAGTTTCCGACTCTGGGGTGACATTGCTTTCACAACATTTTCACAGCAGACTTTTTACGGGGTGGTTTGCCATTGCCTTCCCCAGTCTTTTACACTTTCCCCCCCAGCAAGCTGGGTACTCATTTTACTGACCTCGGAAGGATGGAAGGCTGTGTCAACCTGAGCTGGCTACCTGAAACCAGCTTCCGCTGGGATTGAACTCAGGTCATGAGCAGAAAGTTCAGACTGCAGTACTGCAGCTTTACCGCTCTGCGCCACGGGGTCTTTTGTTATGAATACAGTTGTTTATATCATTTCAGAAATCAAATATAAATTGTTCATGTAGAAGAGGGCTGCATGTATATGTTCCAAGTTTGTCCCAAGCTCAGTGAAACGATGAGCTTTGAACGAATAAACTCGGTGGCTCTACAACCCTTTGATTTCATGGCACAAAGCCAAAAGATAAAGCTGAAATATTTGGGAGTTTGTTTTGAAAATCTGGTCCTGATTCCGAGGGCTGAACTTTTAAATATCTGGCACTTCTCTTGCTACCGGAAGGCGGAGCCTGCTAGAAACAGAAATGCCAAAGGAGCCAACCTTAATTTCCGCCCGGAGTTCGGCCAGCTGCGTCTCCGCCATCTGACTCGCCAAATCTGTTAGCCTCTTCAATTCTTCGGCTTTTTTTTGACGGGCGGTTAGGATTTCCACTGCCAAAGACAAAGAGATAAGTACATATTTTTGCGTTAATGTCTAGATAGGTATGTTTCCAATTAATGTGCAGAAGAACCACCCACTCTGATAAGCGGCTGTCATCCCAGAAGCCAAACACAACCTTACAATAGTAGCCACTCCTTTGAGGATGGTGGTGGAAAATACAGAACACAGGCAAGTTGTCTTAGATGTTACAGAATAGGAGAAGATTTTCAAATCATTCTCCTTACAAATAACCTTGTTCGAGGCTTCTAACCTTGCGTGTCTTCAAAAATTTTCCTGAGAATACCGTTGACGAAGAAAGGCAATGGGAACTCCTTGGCTGTGAGGAAGAGTGGCCTCCTACTGGTGGAGGAGAGTGGCCCCTACTGGTGGAGACAGGAAGCCACAACCTGGTATTTAATTTAATTTAATTTTTCGATTTATATCCCGCCCTATCCTGTGAGTGGGCTCTGGGTGGCTTACAACATTAAAAACCTTACAAAACATCCAACTAAATAATCTCATAATTCCAGAATTAACAGAAACCATGATCCGAATCACTGGCAACAAACCATAAACCACATATAGGTTGGTAGTATTCAGCATAACATAAACACCTAGATGGTAAAAGTGCTGGGGGAAGCAATGATTTCATGGGATTTTAATTTAATTTTTAGATTTATATCCCGTCCTATCCCGCAAGTGGGCTCAGGGCGGTTTACAACAACAAAACAACAGTTAAAATATTATCATAAAAACAGACATTACAAAACAGGAGCAGCACAGTAAACGATCTTACAGACATAGGCGGTAAACAGCATGCGGCTGACGGCTAACAGCATAACAGAACATCATAATGATGGAATGCTGGGGGAAGCGATTACTTTCAAGGACGCCCGCTGGATCAATTAAAAGCCTGGCAGAAGAGCTCCGTCCTACAGGCCCTGCAAAACTTAGATAAGTCCCGCAGGGCTCAGATCTCCAGCGGGAGCTCATTCCACCAGGTGGGGGCCCAGACCGAAAAGGCCCTGGCCCTTGTTGAAGGGTCTTCCTCCAAACTCTACCAGAATGCCCCCGTGTCCTCCATGGAGAAGGAGCACAATGTCTGTTCTACAACTAAGGGTGCAAATCGCTGTAGCCCTGGCCCTCAGAAACCACTTCCAGACACTTCCCCACACTTTCCCTCTGCCCTTGCCTTTGGTTTCTGAAACTGCATCAAGTATCACCTGTGCCCTTTTAATTTTTTAACAGCTCTGAGAGCTAAAGGGTGTTTTAAGTATGCTGAAAGTCTTAATCCTGAGCTTTCCAGGCAGTAACAACGTCTGTGGTCAACTGTGCGACTGAGGGAATGCACAATCTGAATCAGCATCAGATGTCGGGTGCAAACTAGTCAACAATTCAGATAAATGGTGCAGTCCTTTTTTGAAATAAATTAATTGGCTTTACTTCTGCAGAAGCAGTCGTAAACAATCCTTTCCCAAATGGTTTCGAAGTGCCCCAGATTCAAGCCCCTTTTGGTTTTCACTTACTGGCTTCTTCTTTAACTTTATCGACTTCTGCCATTAAAGCCACTTCTCTGTCTATGATACTGAAAAGAAACGGACATACATTATTAGTAAGGCAACAGAAACACCGGAGCTTAAGCAACTACAGGGGTGGAATTCTAGCAGGAGCTCATTTGCATATTAGGCCACACACCCCTGATGTAGCCAATCCTCCAAGAGCTTACAAGGCTCTTTTTTTGTAAACTCTTGAAGGATTGGCTACATCAGGGGTGTGTGGCCTAATATGCAAAGGTGCTCGTGCTAGAATTCCACCCCTGAGCAACTATATGGTAAGTATGATTACCATACTTACCATACCATACTAAAGGACTTTCTTTGGTGCAAAAGACAACATCTGTGGAAATAAATAAATGATTTTGGAACAAGTTTAAAAAATTGGCCTGCTACAGTGAGATGGAGGAAATCCAGGACCGGCTATTTGCTTTGGGGAAGAGATTCTTAGAGTGAGAGGAAAATGGGTGCTAGGAGACCCACCACTGGGAACAGATGTTTTAGAAAAGCAGCAAGAAGGTGGAGCTATCTAAAAGAGGTTCCAAATTAGGCTGTTGCTAAAGCTATGTGGAAAGTTGGAAGTGTCTGAACGCAAGACAAATATTCGTTATTCACCAGAGTAGTCTTTCGCTGCTTGTTGACGCATCCAGTGAATCCCGCGTGAGAGCCAGCATGGTGTAGTGGTTAAGAGCAGCAGACTCTAATCTGGAGAACTGGGTTTGAATCCCCACTCATCCTCCACATGAAGCCTACTGGTTACCTTGGGTCAGCTGCAGTTCTCTCATCCGAAAAAATAAACCTAGCTTGCCACAAAACGGAGCTAAGAGTTTCAGGCTGCCAGACAATTTTTGGATCTCTTATCCATACTGCATCCACAGTCATATGATAATTAATTAATCCTGAGGGACCAGGTGCAGAATTTAATATGGCTTGTCACTATCACAGTGCATTGTGATGTAGTTAGATGACTACATTCACATGCACCAAGGGGCAACTGTGAAAACACACAACGGCGCCAGTCACCATGGGGAATCTGGTTTCTGTAATGTAAGAAAGGCTAGAATCCAGGTCTCTCTCTCTCATACAAAAATGATATTCCATCAGGCGCATCAAATAGTTCAGTTACACACAACTTGAGTTGAAATGCATTTCAACGGGCTATCTTCCTTTGGGAACATATACAGTTTATCTTCCTGTCCTACAAGTAACAAAATATTTCCCTCATTTAATGGAAAATGTCATTTTTTAATGCCTTGGACTTGATGCAGTAATAAAGCTTTAGAAGCAACATTATCTGGCTGCAATGCCTTTCCCAGCAGATGGCGCTCTATGCACAGATTCGATAAATGAAGGCAGTCACCAATGATGTTAGGGTATCGGCAGTACCATAAATAATTTTAGGCGGTGGGGTGCGTGTGTGGATTGTTGGCTGGGTTCGGCACAGAAGAAGAGCATGATGAGTCTCTACATTGACAGGTGAGCTATACAGTCTTCCCCAAAGAAGGGCCAGAGCTCCAGGAGCCCTCCACTGTTGCCTCCCAAATTGTTATGGGTCAAAGTAGATAGTTCTATGTCAATGCCTATACATGTTCTCCATTAAAAAAAATGAAAGCCACCTTCAGGAGGCTACAAGATTCATCGCTGGAGCAAATTCCTCCTGCCCTAGGGGGAAAGATAAGCTGACTGTGATGATACAGTGGGCGTTTTCGCACTGACCTTCAAGTGGCGCGACCATCCTCTTCACACCGGAGGATCTGCCCGGATTTCGCACAAGAAGCGCCGGCGCACCCAAAAGAGCCGGCTACTTCCGTCGCGAAACCCACTCAAACGGAAACCGCCAAGAAGCAGGAAAACGTTTGAGCGGGTTTCGCGACGGAAGTAGCCGGCTCTTTTGGGTGCGCCGGCGCTTCTTGTGCGAAATCCGGGCAGATCCTCCGGTGTGAAGAGGGTGGTCGCGCCACTTGAAGGTCAGTGCGAAAACGCCCAGTGTTTTGCAAAACTTTGGCTCCCTGCACAATTCATCTTCAGACTCAAACATTTTAATTTGCAGATTTTGGGGGGGTCAAATTTTAAATGGATGTATTTCCAGCAAAACAGCATGAGCAAGGCTATACTTAAAAAAAAAAAGTGTTTGTGTTTGCAGTGCTACAAGACCCTTGTTTTTCGTTCGCACTCAGAGCTTTAATTACTTAATCCTGTGATGTGCAAAGAAAACACGAATGCATTTAGCACAGTTCTGCTTCCACTTGTGCAACACCTAGCCCTTTCCTCTCTGTATGACCCATAGTGCCCAGAAATGGGTGTGGATGTATTATAAGCATTACTGAAGACTAAAGATGAATAAGATTTATTTGGTAGAGCAATGCACTCAGTACAAACTTCTGGCTCTGTGATGGGGTGTGTGGGCAGGACGGAATGGGTTCTACCCATTTGCAACAAAAGCTCACTTGGTGGTTTAGCTTGCAGATATGATGGCAGCTGACTACAGCTCATGATACCATTTGGAAGCCTGCCCCGCTTCAGTCTCTGGAGGGTTTTGCATCTATCACCAGGGCTCTTTTTGTAGCAGCAACTCCATTGCATGTTAGGCCACACCCCCTGATGTAGCCAATCCTCCAAGAGCTTACGGGGCTCTTAGTACAGGGCCTACTGTAAACTCCAGGAGGATTGGCTACATCAGGGGTGTGGCCTAATATGCAAATGAGCTCCTGCTACAAAAAAAGCTCTGTGTCTGTACTAGCCATATATGGAAGCAGGGGTAGAATTCTAGCAGGAGCTTCTTTGCATATTAGGCCACACCCCCTGATGTAGCCAATCCTCCAAGAGCTTACAAGGCTCTTTTTTTGTAAGCTCCAGGACTGGTTACATAAGGGGTGTGTGGCCTAATATGCAAAGGAGTTCCTGCTACAAAAAAACCCCTGTAATTGTGTCTTTCATCAGATGAACATGCATGTGCCACTTTAAAAAACCTGAAGTGTAAAGGAAGAGGCAAAACAGATGCCAAACTAACACTGGTATGTTTGCAGTGCAAATTGTACAGTTGGAATAGAACTGCAAATGGAGAAGCGAGTCTGGCCTTTCTTTAAATATCCATCTTTCTTCGCCCTGAATTGCTCTTCTTAGGGCAAGGCTGTTTGGAATTCAGAGATGGGGGTTATACAATCGAAATGTGTGTGTGTGGAGTGCCTGCCCATGGCCAATTAAAAAGCCAGTGTGTGCTTAGCAAGGGGCAAAGCGTTTCAGAGAGCACGAAACCATCCCGGAGAAGATCCAAGTGCAGCGTGAAAAGGGACTGCTTATTTGGGCTTGGCTCTGTGCTCTGCCAGAAAAGCCCAAAGTCATCTGTCTCTCCATATGGAGAATGTGGCTGGCAGCATTAATGGAAGTTGGCTGCCACGAAGGGGGTTCAATGAAAACGAGAAGGCCGGCTTTCTTTTTGCTTCAGATCTCTCCCGTTTTTAACATTTATCAGCAAGATGAATTCCATATTCTGAATTATATTTCCACTGCACTCATAAGAAAACAATGGAATTGAGCGGAGGGGGAAAGTTTGAATGTATAGAATTTATATTGTTACAGAAATTGAAGAGATCTACAGAGATAATAAAGTTTCCACTTTCTTTCAACAAGATACAATTGAATAGGAGAATGGCCCTATCTTTTTGTGTTCTGGCACTGGGGAGCTTATCGTGCGGAACTAAATTCCCATCATTTCGGCCATACGAGTTGGATCCAGACAACTGGGAGCAGAATGGAGTTTGGAGAACGGGTCTTTGCTACATTTTTTTCCCATTTAAATCTCGAGTCAAAACTCTTCCGAAGCTGCCCTTAAGGGGGCTAGAGAGCTCCTCCACGAAAGTGTATGAAGCTACTGTGGGAAATCAACAGACTGCTCCTGACAGCTTTGTTCTTGGCTCCATATGCTGACTAATGTGGCTGGAGAGGGGCATGTGGGTGGTCCCGGTGGCCGTGGGCAGTGGCACTCCTAGCTGCACCTACCACCCAGCATGCACTGCAGGGATGCCAGCCTCCAGGTGGGACCTGGGGATTTCCTGGAATTCCAGCTCATCTCCAGACCAGAGAGATCAGTTCCCCTGGAGAAAAGGGATGCTTCGGAGGGTGGACTCCATGGCATTGTACCCCATTGGGGTCCTTGTCTTCCCCAGGCTCCATCCCCAAATCTCCAGGAGTTTCCCAACCTGGAGCTGGTAACCTTAACTCCCCCGATCCCCCGCTGGTGGCCATGGGGGGGACCTAACAGCCCTAGTGTGCAGCCAGTGTGGGCAGCTGTGACTTCAGCTGGTAGAAGAGCTTGCAAATGGGCAGTGGAAGGATGCACAGGTAGGTGGGGGCACGTGGGTGGGTGAGCAAGAAGAGGGGCCCCAGTGATGGGCACGGGGGAGCCCTGGGCACTCTCTGCTCAGCCCCCCTGCCAACGTGGAACTGGTTCTGCTTGGGATGCCGTAGTTATTACATGTTGTACAAGAAATGCATTCAAGAGTCCTGACAGAGCAAATATTCCCCTTGGTTTCTGATGGGCTGTGGCGGTCGTGCACAACCTAGTGAGGCTGATACGCAAGGCAGGCGGAAGAGCAGTTGCGCTTGTTGGAGTCGTTCACTGTAGCCTAATTTGAATAGAAAGTGAAGAGTATTTGCAGGTAGAAAGGGGGCTTGAGACATTGTATAGTGTCAGTTTATCTGCTGCTGTTGAACTGGCCTCTCTCCTTGCTGTGAATGAACATTCCTTTTGTGTCAGTTGAAGAGAAGTAACTGCTCCTGTTTGTCCCAAAAGCATGTTTTTTCTCACAGTCTACTGTCTGCTTCACTGTATATAGTTATTAAACAACGCTCAATGTTACTTAAGCAAATACATGTGCCGAATGATATTACTTCACACTGGATTCAATTCTTAAAGACTGCTAGAAATGAAGAGGTGAGTTGAAGAGATATTGCCCCATAAGGAGGATTAGCTGGCATATTTATATATAGAAAATATATACCTCCCTAACAGCGCTCTTCTGACCAGCACTGCATTTTAGCTTTGAGGAAGTCAGATAACATGGTACCTCAGTTCTGAAAGCATCGAAAGCATTATTCGATCATTACTTGGCACACGAAAAGCCTACACTTGGCAGACGGACACAAGATGGAGAGGCTCCTTCGAAAGCACAGGTTTTGCATCTGTCCGACAAAATGCACACGTTGAAGGACAAAGAATTCCTCGGTTGCTTAATGCAAACGTATGCATGGCTGCCAATCTAAAACACCGATTAGCAGCTCCGTCAAACGACTGGGGAATGAAAGCCATGCCTGGCAGAGGAAAAATGGAGGCCGGCTCATACTGATGACTCCAGGAGAGCAGTTGCTAAATTACATATTTTTGCAAAGCTTCAGAAAGCAGCCTCATCCCACTGTTAACTCAACTGTATCGTGTTTGCAGAAAGCACAGGATTTGCATAGCAAGCCAGATCATGCCTCATTCTTATTCTGGCTGGAAAGATAAAGCTCGGTGGAAAGAACATGGGATATAAAGTAAATCAACCAGAATTAAGCTCAGAGTAAACTGCCTGTTAAATAGGGCAAAAAACTATCGCGTGAGAATTCGCCTCTAACAAACATTTCTGTGCAGTGCTTAAAAAGAGAAGACCCGCAATTTTAAAAACTGCAGTTATGACATGCCACATTACTAAAAGCATCTATTAACAGCATAAAAGGTACGTGGCGTTGCAAATGATTGCTTGTAACTAAGTCAAGGCAACATTAGACCAATAAAATGCCATTAGACTGGCGCAAGGGCAAGCACAAGTATACAACAGTGGGTCACCACAGTATCAGTGCATGCTCTATGATTGACACCCCTGATGTAGAGCTGGGAATGTGGCGTGTCATAGCTGAGAGAGTTCTCACAGCAGCTGCCCTTTCAAGGACAACTTCTGCCAGAGCTATGGCTGACCCAAGGCCATGCTAGCAGGTGCAAGTGGAGGAGTGGGGAATCAAACCAGGTTCTCCCAGATAAGAGTCCGCGCACTTCACCACAACACCAAACTGGCTCTGACTGCTTACCCTGGGATATGGACTGGCAGTGATGGACAAGGAAAGAGATCTTAGGGTAGTGGTGAATAATCAGACGAAAATGTCACTATGCAGCAATTGTGGAAAAGGCTATTTTATGCTAGGGTTTTTTAGAAAAGGAACTGAAAACTGAATTGCCACTGTCTTGATCTGTGGTTTGGTCATAGTCAAAATATTGTCAAAAATTTGTCATTGTATCTCAAAAGAATGCTGCTGTACTGAAAAAAGGACAGAGGACGATTACTGTAATGATCAACAGGTTGGTACCCCTTCCTATAAAGCAGGGGTGGCCAACAGTAGCTCTCCAGATATTTTTTGCCTACAACTCCCATCAGCCCTAGCCAGCATGGCCAATGGCTGGGGCTGATGGTAGGCAAAAAACATATGAAGAGTTATCGTTGGCCACCCCTGCAGAAAGGCCAAAGATGTCTGATGCTTTCTTTGTATAGAGAAAAGATTACTAATCTTGTCACAAGATGATGATGATGATATTGGATTTCTATCCTGGCCTATAACCTGAATCTCAGTGTCTGAGTGGTCACAATCTCCTTTACCTTCTTCCCCTCCCCCCAACAACAGACACCCTGTGAGGTGGGTGAGGCTGAGAGAGCTCTTACAGCAGCTGCCCTTTCAAGGACAACTCCTATGAGACCCAGGACCATACCAGCAGTTGCAAGTGGAGGAGTAGGGAATCAAACCTGGTTCTCCCAGGTAAGAGTCTGTGCACTTAACCACTACACCGAGCAGGGGGTCCCTAGCGTGGTGCCTACTAACACATTTCCTGGTGCCCACCAAGTGTTTTTAAGAAGTAGGCATGGCCATGTGGGGCATTTGCCCAGCAGGGCTTCTGCTTGGCCACTGGAGATTTGATTTACTGTGCAGATTTTTTAAAAAAAACCATTACTCTGGCAGCGGCTGCCAACACAATGCAAAGATCTTCACTGTGCGCCTGAAGGAAGCTGCAGCAGCCATTTTGTGGCTGGCTCCACCTCCTCTGGCTGCCATTTTGTGGCTGCATCCACGACACTTGTGTCAGAATTACAAAGGTGCCCATGAGCTGGAGAAAGTGGACTGAGGAGACACCCTATGAAGCAGATGGGCAGAAGAATCAAGACAAACACTAGTCATCGTGATTGATTTGTAGAATTTACTGTCATGGGTTGTAGCGACGACCACTAGATTGTCTGAGACCAAGGGTGTCGAACTTATTTGTTATGAGGGCCGGATCTGTTATAAATGAGGCCTGGTTGGGCTGGGCCATATGTGTACCTATTTATGATTAGTGAGCAGAAATATAAACTTTGCAAAGGACACAGACAAACACAAATATATATATATATATATATTTTAAAAACTTAAAACATGCTTAAAACGTTAGCACTCGTTAGTCTTAAAGGTTCCTTTGTATTTCTCCCATGGAATCCAGGGAACAGGGCAAAGGAAGCTCTGGCTCTTTCCTTCCTTCCCCTGGATGGGGAGGAGTCTCAGCCAATAGAAGGAAGAGAGACTTGGCTCAGTAGCTCTGCTGTACAACTGAGACAGTCTGGAAAAACAAGCTCTGCCTCCCCCCTTCTTCCTCCCCAAGAGAGGAGGCTCAGCCAATGGAGAAAATAGAGATTTTGCTCTGTAGCTCCTGTGCGATTGAGCAAGCCTGGCAAAGCAAGCTGTTATGCAGAAAGAAGCAAGAGAGAAGGAGGCAGACGTCAGCTATTTGCTCGAGGGTCTGACAGGAGCTCTCCAGGGGCCTGTATTGGCCCCCAGGCCTCATGTTTGACATCCCTGTCTTAGACAAACTCATGGAGGACATGTCTAACAAGGGCCATGATGCCTGGATGGAATTTCCCTTTTTCAAAAGCAGGAAGCATCTGAACTCTAGAACAGAGGGGCCAACAACAGGGAGAATATTTTGGCCTCTGTGTCCAGCTTTTAGGCAGTCTAGAAACATCTGGCTGACCATTGTATGAATCAGGACGCTGGCCTAGATTCAGCACGGCTGTTCCACATATGTTCTTGCAGGCTTCTAGCCTCACAAACAGTACTTAATTTAGCAGCTCTCAATTAAAGAGTGTGAATACCATTGCTGTTGTAAACTAGAGGTTCGCTTCTAATTTTTCTGCACCCATCACTTCAAAAGCTGGAAGCTTATGCGCTAACACATCATTTGAGCTGAAGCCCTCGGCTTGGCAGAGCACATAAGGATATTTTATATGCTTTTAAGAGCCAAGCGCTCCTCTTTATAAGCTGAGCCCTGAAATGCTCTGCTTTAAACCGGCCAAGGTAGAAACGGTTTTCATTTTCACATTGAACACATCACAGATTGAGCGGATGGATGAAATGCATAATGCTGAGGGAAAAAACGTAGAACAGATTATAACTGAGAAAGGAAATATCATCCATTTTCAACACACACCACACTTTGCAAGTTTTTCTGTGGTTTTCTTTCTTTCTTTTTTTCCTTTCTCTCTCTCTCTTTCTTTCTTGTAAGGAGCTAGTTATCACCAACAAAATGCAGATACAGGATTGGATGCAACTAGCTTTTCCATTTGGCTACCCGAAAAGGCTACGTTGGGAATGATGGCACTCGAGTTTTATGAAAGCGCCTATAGAAAGGAGGGAATTGGGTGAGAGGGAGCAAAAAAGCTGGCTGGGTCCAGCCCATACAGAATAAATATATAGACATGACATAAGGATGTAAACACAACTGCTTTCAAGATGAACATATGAAGCTGCCTTATACTGAATCAGACCTTTGGTCCATCAAAGTCAGTATTGTCTTCTCAGACTGGCAGCGGCTCTCCAGTGTCTCTCAAGATGAGGTTTTTCACACCTATTTGCCTGGTCCCTTTTTTGAAGATGCCAGGGATTGAACCTGGGACCTTCTGCTTCCCAAGCAGATGCTCTACCACTGAGCCACCGTCCCTCCCCGACAATGGAAACAGGCAGGACTTCCCCCCTGCCCCCTGGGAAAAGAGGTACCGGAACTCTCAAGAAGGAAATGAAGGCGAAACACACAGGCGCCCCTCATGAACTTTTAAACTTTTGAGAATTTTGTTTTCACAAAGAGGTTCCAGAACTCTTCCACTGTGTTCCCCCAGGAAAAAAGCCCTGGAGACAACAGGTATTGCCCTTCTTATTCCATTTGGGCTTTGGGAGACTTTTGTTTCATCTGGCAGACCCCCAATTATGGGTCTCCAGTTCTGATGCTGTATGTTTAGGTGTCCTTATTTAATTATTTTATCATTTGAAATGTTCTGAATTGTTTTAATGTTTCTGATGTTTAATGCTGCCTTGGAGACCCTGATCAGGTGGAAAGTCAGCAGAAATAAGCTTTAAATAAAATAAAAATATGCTTCAAATTAATCACTTCTAGTGACTGTGGTGAAACACACACACAGAACTCACAAAACCAGTGTAATATATGATATGAAAAGCAATGGCATGACAGAAAAAACAGAATTGTTTAAACTGACCTTTAATAACTAATGGGGAAGCGACCACTACACCACAGCATGGTTATCTAAACCCACCCCAGTAAAAACACAGAGCTCCTAACAATATTTAACAACATTATTGTATACAGCGCTAAATATAAACAAGGTAAAGGTCATGAGCAGAGCTTAGGACTGCAGTACTGCAGCTTTACCACTCTACCACTTTACATGTTCAATCCCTGGCATCTCCAAAAAGGCTCTTAAAGGTAAAGGCAGTCAGTCCCCTGTGCAAGCACCAGTCGTTTCCGACTCTGGGGTGATGTTGCTTTCACAACGTTTTCACAGCAGACTTTTTACGGGGTGGTTTGCCATTGCCTTCCCCAGTCATTTACACTTCCCCCCCAGCAAGCCGGGGACTCATTTTACTGACCTCAGAAGAATGGAAGGCTGAGTCAACCTGGAGCCAGCTACCTGAACCCAGCTTCCGCTGGGAGCGAACTCAGCACTAAATACAAACTAATAATACTGACACCATCTTGGATTTCAGGATTGTAGCTGTATTATATGTGTATGAAGTTATTTTTAATGAATTTATTGCATTCTATTTTAAGATTTCCTTGAAGAAATCCCTTGGCACCTGTCGCATCAACCATCACCAGTGGTCTGACCTAGCCTCAGATCGCAAAGCATGGAGGCACACCATCCGCCAGGCTGTCTCTTCCTTTGAGAATGCACGCATAGCTGGTCTTGAGGACAAAAGGAGACTGAGGAAGAATCGCACTGCTACAGGACCAACCCTAAATCAGACTTTTCCCTGCAGCCGCTGTGGCCGGACCTGCCTGTCCCACATTGGTCTTGTCAGCCACCAGCGAGCCTGCAGCAAACGTGGACTATTGCACCCTTCTTAAATCTTCGTTCGCGAAGCCAAGCCGAGAGAGAGAGAGAGAGAGAGATTTTAAGATTATGTATTTTAACTGTTGTTAGCCGCCCTGAGCCTGACAGAGGACGGCAGGATAGAAATATAATAAATAAATGACTTGTTGCCCCTTCTTACATGCTCAGAGAAATGCTGATTGCCACTTTGGGGTCAGGAAGTAATTTTTTCCCCAGGCCAGTTTTGCAAGGGATCCTGGAGAGGTTTGGAGGGGAGGGGGGTTGCCATCTTCTGGGCATGGAACAGGGGTCACTGGGTGTGTGCAGGGTTGGGGGGAGGTACTTGTGAATTTCCTGCATTGTGCAGGGGGTTGGATGAGATGACTTTGGGGGTCCCTTCCAACTCTATGATTCTATGACTCCAGCTCTACAGTGGAGCAAATGCAAGCGCTCCTAAGTTAAGACTGCCTGGACAGACTCAGGAAATGTCTGTCTCTTGGCACAGACACTTCATCCGTAATAACAGGATGGAACTGCTAGACTCCCGTGGGATGCCGCAAGATTTGCTGAGATGATGTACTAGAAGGACTCTAAGGCTGGGATCACACACACTAAATAATGCACTTTACAACTGGATTTTACTGTGTGAACTTGCAAAATCCAGTTGGAAAGTGCATTGAAAGTGGATTGAAAGTGCATTATTCAGTGCATGTGATCACAATCTAAGAATTAGGAAAAGACACACTCACAGATCTTGTTTCTCTAAATGCAATCCAGTAGGAGGGAAGTGTGCCACTGATACCAATTGAACAAAGTTTGAGTCCGGTGGCACCTCGAAGACCAACAAAACTTAATTCTGGGCATAAGCTTTCGTGTGCATGCACGCTTCTTCAGATACAAGTGTGCATGTACACAAAAGCTTACACCCAGAATTAAGCTTTCTTGGGTCGAGGTGCCGCTGGACTCAGACTTTGTTCTGCAGCTTCAGACCGACACGACTACTCACTTAAATCTAACAATTCCAACTGTAACCCAGGCTGAGAGGTCCTATTAGAATTGGCACTGTAGAAAGATTTAAAACTTATTTGACGAATTCAAAGATCCAAGTATGGCGAAGTTGGGTGGAGAAGTACCAAAAAGAAGGAAGGCCTCCTGGAATTATAAAATATTTAGTTTATTTATTTAGTTAGTTAGTTAGTTAATTTGTATTCCGCCCTTTCTCAAGGTTGGGCTCAGGGCAGATAACGTTAAAAAACAGTTTAAATTATAGTTAAAAGAGATAAAATGAAACAGTATAGTACATATGAACATATATATGAACTTATAATGTCTTATACTGAATCAGACCCCTCTCAGTCCATCAAAGTCGGTATTGTCCACTCAGACTGGCAGTGGCTCTCCAGTGACTCAAGCTGAGATTTTTCACGCCTATTTGCCTGGACCCTTTTTTTTAGTTTGAGATGCCGGGGACTGAACCTGGAGCCTTCTGCTTACCAAGCAGATGCTCTACCACTGAGCCATCATCCCTCCCCAAAGTAAGCTAAACACAATTTATCAACTAATTTATAGATGGTGGCATGGTTAGATACATTTGCTAAGGTCTATGACTGTAGTTAAAGTAGACGATGGTAACATAGTATAAGTGATGACATAGCATAGAGGCCAGTCGATGGAGTAGGATGCCCGCTGCCTCAACCGAAGGACTGGCAGAAAAACAGGTTGCTTACCTGTAACTGATGATCTTCGAGCGGTCATCTGTGCATTCACACTGAAGGGATATAGTGCGCCTGCACCGATCCCAATCAGTACTTTAAAGCCTATAGAAAAAAGGATTTTCGCGCCTGTCCCACCAGGCAAGTGCAGCTCCCTGCCGCGCATGCCCACTGGGACGGGCACGAGGATCCTGCCAGTTCCTTCTGACCGCTGTAAGCTCACGAGAACCGACAGCAGAGGGGAAGGAGGGCGGGTAGTGTGAATGCACAGATGACCACTCGAAGATCGTCAGTTACAGGTAAGCAACCTGTTTATCTTCTTCGTGGTCTCTGTGCTTCACACTGATGGGAGATTAATAAGCCACCCTACCTGGAGGTGGGTGCTGGACAGTGCTCAGGAAATCGCTGCTTGCAGCACTGCCATGCCGACTGTGGCACGCTGGCGCCGCCGAACATCCAAAACGTAGTGTTGCACGAAGGTGTGAGGCACAGCCCACGTGGCTGCTTGGCAGACTTTCTGCAGTGGCACTCCATTGAGGAAAGCTGTAGACGAAGCCACCGCCCTGGTGGAGTGCGCTCGCACAGGTCCTGGTAGAGGTCTTTTAGCCAGAAAGTAGCAAATCCTTACGGTCTCCACAATCCACTTCGATAAGCGCTGGGAGGAGATGCCCTGCGTACTGGAAGCGTATGAGACAAATAGTGAGGTAGACCTCCTGGATCCTTTGGTGCGATGTAGATAAAAGGAGAGTGTCCGCCGTACATCTAATGTATGCAGGCAACACTCCTCAGCAGTCGTAGGATTAGGAAAAAAGGTGGGCAGATTGATGTCTGCAGATAGGTGGAATTCGGACACAACCTTAGGAAGGAAGTCCAAGCCGGGGATCAGGCAGACCCCACTGTCCAAGAAAGAGATATGAGGTGGATCACAGTGAAGAGCTCTATGCTCCCCCACCCTCCTGGAAAAGGTGATTGCAACTAGGAAAGCAGTCTTCCACTCCAGTGCCAGAGGATGTGGAGCGAGATGTCTGTTGCGTGAAATCGATCTCAAAGTCCGACAGTTCCTCCTGGGGTACCCTCTGCGGGGGAGCATGCCAAATAGTGGAGGCGAGAAGCTGCAGCGGGGGGACCTTGCCTGGCACCACCAAACCCACCGGGGTGGTGGATTGGCTCAGACATTCTCGAGGGCTCTTAGAGTTCTTGTGCTTATTGTCTTTGTCCGTCTTATGCTCCTTTCCCTCCCTGTGTTTTTTGGCAGAAGTGGAGGGTTCCAAGGTTGGTGCCGGGGTTGGGTGTTTCCGCACTGACCTGTCGGCGTCGGCAGGAGCCGGGCCGGAAGGGGTTGAACGAGGTCGACGTGCGTCCCAAGTCAACTCAGGACTGCATACCGGGGGTGAGTGCTGCTTCCATAAGTGCTGTTGTGTGGTGCAATTTCTCCATGTCTGTTTGGAGAATTTTGCAGTGTGTGCAGGTTTTCGGGTGGTGTCCCTCTCCGAGGCAAAGTAGGCAAAGGATCTTCGGAACACACGTGGGGAGAGCTGGTCCCATAAACAGGAGTGGAATTCTAGCAGGAGCTCCTTTGCATATTAGGCCACACCCCCTGATGTAGCCAATCCTCCAAGAGCTTACAAGGCTTTTTTGTAAGCTCTTGGAGGATTGGCTACATCAGGGGTGTGTGGTCTAATATGCAAAGGAGTTCCTGCTGAATTCCACCCCTGCCCATAAATATGTTGGTCCCAGGCTGCATAAAGCTTTAAGTGTCGGAACTACGTCCTTGAAACATAACAGTAAAAACACAAAAGGCCTGTTCAGGACAAGACAGCACAAGGAGGCTGGCAAAATATTTGTAGCTAGCGATAACTGTGGGTGCTCTCCAGCAAATACTGCTTCTGTGCACCCTACGCTTAATTTAATATTTGCACTCATTCTCTGCTGTGCAGCCGTTTTCCTGAAAGCATGCATGCTTCCTTTGACAACAGTATTCCCAGCAAAACTGAACTACCGCACCAAAGGAAAGTTGTAAAATGGGCCCTGGGATGAACGATGGTTCGAATCAGCAGTCCCTCTTGCTCTAGAATTGTCACAACTGTTAACACCACTCTCCGTCCAGAATTCCTCAGATGCAGACAGACTGCATGGCTCAGTTTTTGTTCTCCACACCTCCTCTTCCTGTATTTTAACTGAAAACGTCTATCAAAATTCCTTTTTGCTTTCCACCCACTTCCTGCTTTTTATTGCACAGGATTGCACTCAGTGAGGGTTGGGTTTTTTTTTTGTAGAACTGATAATAACTATATTTTCTGCCCAGTGTTATTCTGGAACCAATTTCCGTAAGACGTCTGGTGAAGATCTGAAATAGTTATCTGAATGCTACAAAAGTTTTGAATGTCTTTTCTTCAGGGCTTATTTCACGCCGTTGGGCAAATGAAAACATCTGAACCACAAGTGAAGGGAGATGCTGCTCAGGTCAAGTTTTGCACGCAATTAAATCTCAACCCATAGTATTTGCTACAGTTTATTTTCCACCGGCGGTGAAGAGCAGATTGTACGAGTGTACAGCAGATGTTTCTTTTCAACTCTCCACAGGACCATGTCAGCAGACACATTTAATATACAAACTTATTTTCTTCATGTTTGGAGCCCCATGGCTTCTTTTATTCTTTGTTCATACCCATTCCTCTCATGCAAAAGACTCAAAGGGTCTTCTGCCAATCAGTTAAGGTTGCCAACTTCCAGGTGGCTCCTAAAGATCTCTCACTATTACAACTGATCTCTAAATTATGAAGATCAATTCTCTTTGAGAAATGGCCACTTTGGAAGGTGGACTCTATGGCATTATACCCTGCTGAGTTCTCTCCCCCAACCCCACCCTCTTCAGACTCCCCCCGCCCCAAGAAATCTGCAGGTATTTCCAAACTCAAAACTGGCAACCCTACAATCAGTAGAACTGTGAAAGGGCCATCTATGGTCTAAGACAGGGGTGTCAAATGTGCAGACTGGGGGCCGAATCAGGCCCCCGGAGGGCTCCTATCAGGACCATGAGCAGCTCACTGTTGTCTGCTTCCTTCTCCCTCTCTCGCTTCCTTCTGTATCACAACTTGCTTTGCCAGGCTTGCTGAATCACACAGGAGATACAGAGCAAAGCTCCTCCTTTGAGGAAGAAGTGGGGGAAAGAGAGCTAGCTTTGCCAGGCTCTCTCAATTGCACAGCAGAGCTACTGAACCAAGACTCTCTTCCTTTTGTTGGCTGAGGCCCAACAAGCCAGTGAGGGGGAGCAGGCTGAGTGTGTGTGTTTGTCTGTGTTCTTTACAAAGTTTATATATCCCCTACCTGACATTACACTTTATAACACACAAGGCCCGGCCCAACAAGGTGAAGATCCGGCCCTAATAACAAATGAGTTTGACACCCCTGGTCTAAGGAAGGTTTTTGGCATTCTCAGGGGTCTTCTACCAAATTATGTTACTTGGGTAAAAAATGGAAAGAGGAGATTTTACTTAACTTAAATGATACTACTGATCTAACCTATAGGTTCTGAGGAGTGCCACATAACAATCCACATAAACCTGTTTTTTAAAAAAATAATCTTAAAATCATTTTCTGCTCACACTAACAGATGAGAGAAAAATCGTAACACCCAAAGTTATCTCCAAATCCACTCCAGCCAAAAGTCTCCCCAGTTTTTTTCTGGCTATGCAGGCAAGAGGATGTTTCAAAAATCTTTTTAAAATCCTCTCTGGTCTAATATATAAAACAAATGTTAGAAACAGCTAAAAGCCCTGGAAGTCAGAGTGAGTGCATGAATTTTGGGACTGGGAGACAGTGGATGAGAGTTGGGGAAAAACGGCATTCTTAGAGAGAGAGAGAGAGAGAGAGAGAGGAAAACCCACGCTTAGTTGTTCAGAATTGCTGCCAAGTTTGTGAGAATGGAAATTTCTAGACTGAACCAAAGACCGAAATTTCTAGATTGAGAATGGAAATTTCTAGACTGAACCAGAGACTGAAATTTCTAGATTGAGAATGGAAATTTCTAGACTGAACCAAAGACCGAAATTTCTAGATTGAGAATGGAAATTTCTAGACTGAACCAGAGACTGAAATTTCTAGATTGAGAATGGAAATTTCTAGACTGAACCAAAGACCGAAATTTCTAGACTGAACCAGAGACCAAAATTTCTAGACTGAACCAGAGACCGAAATGTCTAGACTGAACCAGAGACCGAAATGTCTAGACTGAACCAGAGACCAAAATGTCTAGACTGAACCAGAGACCGAAATGTCTAGACTGAACCAGAGACCGAAATGTCTAGACTGAACCAGAGACCGAAATTTCTAGACTGAACCAGAGACCAAAATTTCTAGACTGAACCAGAGACCGAAATGTCTAGACTGAACCAGAGACCGAATTGTCTAAACTGAACCAGAGACCGAAATGTCTAGACTGAACTAGAGATCAATTTCTGAAGAGAAGATAACCTATGAACTGATATAAAGCAGGCAGGAAGAATGAAAACTCATTTCAGCAGATAAAAGGAGGAAGGAGAGGGATTGTATAAAAGAGTAAAGGTTAAATGCTATGGGATGGATCCAACCAGCTTTTCTCCTGGTGGAAGAGGGAGAAAGAGTCCCGTCGCCCTTTCTGACCACCCAAAAAGCAACTCCAGGGATCACAGGACCTGCAGAGACAAAAGCCATGTGGGATGGGGGTGGTAGTACAGAGAAGAGTTAGATGAAATTGAGCGGAAAAGCTGCTGGGATGTAACCTATTGGACACAGAAGGAACATAGAAAAGGAAGGAAATAAAGAACTGTTAGAAAATAGATGGGCAAGTCTGCAGGGAAGTGAATGTAACAAGCGTAAAAGGGTGTTCACATTTTAGTTCCAGAAGACAGCAACATCTGGGAAATGCTAGGATTGAGGGGGGCACCATACACTTTTAAGTTCAGTTATCAGACCCCAGTAACTGCTCAATAAAATCTCACAGAAGCATCCATGAGAATAAATTGGTGGTGCTGGTGGAACATCAATGAAAAATCTATAAACTATCCAGCATAGCAGAAGAAAAAATTGTTTCTGGAACCAAAGAAAAAGTCAGAGACAAAGAGCAGGGACAGTCATTACGAGAAAAGCTAACGGCACAGTGTAGGGTGCTAGCATGGTACCGATGCTGGAACAGCACCAGCACTGCCCGCTGGTATCCTATGCTCCCACAGTAGGGAAAAATAATGCCAACAAAGACCAAGGAGCTGAGAGCCCAGCAATTGGAACAACACCCACCGTACCCACCAATCATAAAGTGGCATACTAACGATATGTCCGTGCAGGGTTTTTTTGGTAGCAGGAACTCCTTTGCAAATTAGGCCACACACCCTTGAAGTAGCAAATTCTCCTGGAGCTTACAAAGCTCTTAGTACAGGGCCTACTGTAAGCTCCAGGAGGATTGGCTACATCAGAGGTGTGTGGCCTAATAGGCAAAGGAGTTCCTGCTACAAAATAAGCTCTGTGTCCGTGCAAGCCATATATAGAAGTAACCATGAGATAATGCTGCCTCATCTCTGATATCATCCTGCTGCCACATCGTCATAGAATGTGACAATGGCCAAAACAAAGACAACACAGCTTCCTCTGCTGCAAGAGGAACCCCGAGCCCTAGACACAGGGCTTTTTTTGTAGCAAGCACTCCTTTGCATATTAGGCCACTCCCCCACCCCCCCGATGTACCCTATCCTCCAAGAGCTTCCAGGGCTCTTAGTACAGGGCCTAATGTAAGCTCCAGGAGGACTGACTACATCAGGAGGGCATGGCCTAAAATGCAAAGGGGTTCCTGCTACAAAAAAAGCCCTGCCTGGACCTAAGATGCTCTTGGGAGTTCTATAGATGGGCACTCCAATCCCGTTCAGGAAACATGTTGATAGGCAGATACACAGGGAAGAAAGCGTCAATGTTCCAACCAGGTCACCTCTACTCGGGGGAACTCTCCTTTCTTTTTGAATCCTTAGAAGTTCATTGTTTCACAAATGAGCAGCAGAAAACACTTATTGGGGGAACTCTCCAGAAAGATGTGTAAATGGGCCAAAGGCAAACAAACAAACGAAATAAACCACGAATGGCTGATTGAGAACTGGATTTCATTAGCCATGGGATGAATGTTCAGAGGTCCTTCACATAATTAAGAGTCCTTTCACTTAGTCTTCTTCATTGGAAAGCTAGCTTATACTGAGCTGTTAGCATGACAGTCTATTTGCAGTGTTTATTTCAGGGGATTCAAACATGTGGCCTGGGGGCTGAATTAGGCCCCCAAGCAACTGGGTGTCATCTGATTCTTTCTCCCTCTCTGCTTCCTTCTGCATCACAGCTTGCTTTGCCAGGCTTGCTCAATCACACAGGAGCTACAGAGCAAAGCCTCTATTTTCTCCATTGGCTGAAGCTCCTCCCTTGGGGAGGAAGGGATAGCTTGCTTTGCCAGGCTCTATCAATTGCGCATCAGAACTACTAAGCCAAGCCTCTCTTCCTTCTATTAGCTGAAGCTCCTCCCCTCCTGGTTCCCTTGGGAAGGAAGGAAAGAGCCAGAGCTTCCTTTGCCTAGTTCCCTCAATCCCATTGTAAAAATACAAAGAAAGCAGCTTTAATATAGAGTGCTAATGTTTTATTTATTTATTTTTAAATCTTTAATTGTGTTTGTCTGTGTCCATTGTAAAGTTTATATCTCTGCTACCTAATCTTAAACACACATGGCTCAGCCCAATGATTTATGTCAGATCTGGCCCTCACAACAAATGAGTTTGACATCCCTGGTTTATTGTATGTACCACTTCTTCTTTTTTACTGCAACATCCTCTAACTCAGTCTTTGAAGAAGTGTGTGTGTACACTAAAGTACCCTTTGCATTCTACAATGCCCCCTCCAGCTTTCCTATCCTCACTTACGTACCAGCTATGTAATTCGGCAAAGGCGGCTTTGATCTTCTTTACTGAACTATCTACTTCCTCTTTAATCATCATCCGGTATCTTGTTAGCGAAACAGTACAACGTTGAAGATCTTTCACTGATTTTTCAATATTCGGACCTAGAAAACCAAACATCAAACAACATCATTTGCTATTAAATAGAAGACATAAGTAAAGAAAATAGAAGCAGCTAAAAATAAGTCTTGTAAGCCTAAAAGGGGGGGGGGGGAGTCCAATCTGCATGTTTTCCAAGCTCTTCTTCAAGGGCAAATAAAATAAATATTTTGACCCTTACCAAGCAAATATTAATTTTTATTTATTTATTTTATTCGATTTTTAGCCCTCCCTATCCATAGGATAGGCTCAGGGCAGGTTACATCATAAAAAATCAACAATAAAAAGCAATAAAAGACCAATTTAAAATATATAAAATCTAAAACTACAGAGGGACAATAGAGGCTAAAATGGCAGATTCTGCCTCACAGACATGGCCTACCGTCCAGGTCCAGCAGATCTTATAGCACTGGGGTGGAATGAAGGGGGGAGGCTGGTAACAAGCAAAGTCCGCTGCCTCAACTGAAAGCCCAAGGTTCTTTGATTTCTCATAATCAGCGGAGGAACTGAGGATAAAATTACTTTGATGACCAGACAATGGACTTTTCAGCATTCTCCGCTTCCTTGCTTGTGTGTTTTTGTTTCTTCGCTGTTGTTTTGCTCCCTCTAGTGGCTGATTCAATAATACATCACTCTACGTCCGGCATGTCTCCCTGCAGATTTAAACTGCAGATTTTTACTGTTGGACATAAAGGGATGTAATATCAAACTGACCATTAGAGGGAGCAAAGCACATGCAGAACAGAACCCCTCCACCCCAGTAGCAACAGGAACACACCAGTGAGAAAGGGGAGAATGTGAAAAAGCCCACTGTTTTCTTGGACAGGAACTCAGCCCTAAACATTCCTGCTTGGAGTTCATAGCTGCTAATTCCCCGGCTATGTTGGAGTAATACTGTGAACTGCAACACTGCACTGGTGCTACAGTCCATGCCAGTGTCCCTGGTGCTGCAGTGTGGTGTAAAAAACCATCAAGTCCCCACTCCTCCACTTGCACCTGCTGGAATGGCCTTGGGTCAGCCACAGGTCTGCATATTAGGTCATACTGGGTCAGCCATAGCTCTGGCAGAGATTGTCCTTGCTGTGAGAGCCCTCTCAGCCCCACCCACCTCACAGGATGTCTGTTGTGGGGGAGGAAGATAAAGGAGATTGTGAGCCGCTCTGAGACTCTGAGATTCAGAGTGGAGCGTGGGATATAAATCCAATATCATCATCTTCATCATCTCTTGCCTTGTAAAAACCCCATGAACGGGTCATTACTGCAATCTGAGGGCAGCCCCCTCTCCCTCCAGCCTCACGAGACACTTTAGTATTAGAGTGATATGTCAGTCTTCACAATTTGCTTTTATGATGTGACCAAAAATAGCATTTTAAACAGGCGCATCTCTTAAAAGTCTGCTGGAATTGCATGGCTGTGTGACATTTGCAGCAATACTGTTTCTGAAACACCCTGGACTGTACATGGGATTGCATTAGCCAAAAGACCGATCTCATTTACCTCTTTTCTTCAAGGAATCTTCTGGTTTTATTTCAAGATGGGATGTAGATAAAGGTGGCTTTACGGCAGATGTTTTTGACTTCGGTCTGCCTACGTTGCACTGCGGTTGAGAGTCCTGTGTCTCTGGGAGCTCCGTACTATTTACAAATTTTCGATCGGCCTCTAGAAGCATTTTCTTGAGTTCTGTCTTTTGTCCTGGGAGGGGGGTGGGGGAGAACAACCACATCAAAAAACTGTCAGGCTGTGACAGGGTACAAAGATCCATATTAGAGTCACTGTTATTAGTTTAGGACATTAAAACGAATGGCTGTTTCTCAGAAAATGAAATACAAAAAAGCCAAAGGGGGAAAGAACTGCAAAATGTCCATGATTAACCACCAGTTTATTTTACAACAACCCAGGGCTTTTTTTGTAGTGGGAATTCCTTTGCATATTAGACTATCCCCACCCCCCCACCCCGATGTAGCCAATCCTCCTCTAGTTTACAATAGGTCCTGTACGAAGAGCCCTGTAAGGTCTTGGCGGATTGGCTACATCAGGGGTGTGTGGCCTAATATGCAAAGGAGTGCCTGTTACAAAAAAAGCCCTGCAACAACTTAAAAGAAAGATGACAACTGACACTTCCATAGTGAGTGGATTAGGCATATATCTCATCTAGGAAATTAGCATGGCATTTGTCTTTCACCAGTCAGGAAGGCCCCGCAAATGGGCAAAACTGGAGGGATTTTATTTTTCGTGCTTTATAAGCCATGACTTCTTATTGTTGATTGCAACATTTCAGGCCCACACAGTGGATTGAGAAGAGGCTGTGTACAGCATGAGCTAGCTCACAGATTTTTAGCCTCCAGCTCACACATTTTTGTCTCAGCTCAGGAAGGATGGCCCCAGAGCACAATCATTGATGCAGTGGCTCACAACTTTAATGCCAGTAGCTCACAAAGCAGAATTTTTGCTCACAAGACTCTGCAGCTTCGAGGGAACATTGAACATGTCTACATCAATGTGTACATAGCGTTATCAACAGCTGTGTCTGTAAAAACAGCATCCCTGCATCTAATTTCCCCCCCAGTTCTCATGGCTTCTGGTGAAACTCATCTTATTCAAGAAACTCTGTGATTCTATGTCCAGCCATGTCGCTAACAGCCGCAATGCTGAGGAGCGGAAAAGGAAAAAGGGCAGGACAATGGGAGTCTTGCGAGCTAAAGGCTAATCTGGATTCTTTTAATTTTATTTATTTACTTCATTTATATACCCTCCTTTCGCAAGTGGCTTACGTGGTTCTCCTTTCCTCCGTTCAATCATCGTTACAGCCCTGCGCAGTAGGCTAGGACCCAGAGGGGGGTGAATGGCCTGGCCCACCCAGCTCTCCACGGCAAGAGGGGATTTGAGACCTTATAGGATCCCAGAATCGGAAGGGGGCCATAGACGCCATCTAGTCCAACCCCCTGCTTAATGCAGGATCAGCCTAGAGTATCCCTGACAAGTGTTTGTCCAGCCGCTGCTTAAAGACTGCCAGGCAGGGGGAGGTCACCACCTCCCTCAGTAGCTGATCCCACTGCTGGACTACTTCTTAATATCCAGCTGGTACCTTCCCATCCCCAATTTAAACCTATTATTGTGAGTCCTCTCCTCTGCTGGCAACTGGAACAGCTCCCTGGCCTCCTCTTAGTCACAGCCCTTCAGATACTTCAAGAGAACAATGTCGCCCCCCCCCCCACCTTCTCTTCTCCAGACCAAACATTCCGAAGCCCCTCAGCCATTCCTCATCCAGGCCCCTTTTTATCATCCTTGTTGCTCTCCTCTGAACCCTTCCCGGATCCTAGCGTAACATTCTACCCCACTATATCACGCCGAACCTCAAAAATAAAACTGGTGCTCACTGTGGAGTGGGGAAGATTGTAATGAGGAAGAAGAAGAAAAAGAAGAAGGCCATAGATTTATACCCTGCCCTTCTCTCTGAATCAGAGTCTCAGAGCAGCTTACAATCTCCTTTACCTTTCTCCCCCACAACAAACACCCTTTGAGGCAGCTGAAGCGGCCCTTTCAAGGACAGCTCTGTGAAAGCTATGGCTAACCCGAGGCCATTCCAGCAGCTGCAAGTGGAGGAGTGGGGAATCAAACCCGGTTCTCCCAGATAAGAGTCCGCACACTTCATCACTACACCAAACTGAAGGAGTGTCCTGTTCATTAAGAGCAGGGGTGGCCGAACTGTGGCTCGGGAGCCACATGTGGCTCTTTCACACATACTGTGTGGCTCTCAAAGCCCCCAATGCCCCATTGGCTGGCTTGGGGAAGGCATTTCTCTCTTTAAGTCACTTCTCCGAGCCAAGCCAATTGGTGGCTTGGAGAATACATTTAAACTTGCTTTCTTTCCACCTCTCCCTCTCTCCTTCCTTCCTCCAATATTCATGTCTTGCAGCTCTCAAACATCTGAAATTTATTCTATGTGGCACTTAAGTGAAGCAAGTTTGGCCACCCCTGATTTATACCCTACTTTTCTCCCCAGTGCGGAACCCAACTGACTTACTCCATTCTCCCCATATCCTCACAACAGCCCTGCGATGTAGATTACGCAGAAAATGTATGACTGTCCCAAGGTCTCCCAGCAGAGTCCTGCGTCTCCCAAATCCTAGTCCAACACTCGACACCCGGCTGCCTGCTTCTTTCCCCCAAACTCCCCAGCAAACTCAAAACAAAACTTTGCAGTCTGGCTGAGACGTCACAGAAAACTGCCGGCAAGCCCCACGTAAAACCCAAAGGCCCTGGAGACGCTGCTAGTGTTACAAGCATCTCAATGAGAAATCAATTGTGGTGTTCGCAAGTGCTAGAAAAAGTGCATCTGGGGGTCTGTTTCGCAAATGGCTTAAATACTTTCTGAGATGTTGATCTCCAGTGTATTAAAGTCTGAGTGTCTATCAGACCGGCTGATAATGGGACATGCTCAAAGACTCTCTTTCCAAGTCCCAGAATTCCAGATGCTGCGCGCCGCTGGCTTTATCTGTTTCAACACCTTGCTATTTTCAAACTCCCAGAAGAAGGGGGGAAAAAACCATAAAGCAGACTCCTTTTTTTCAGGTAATCTAGCTGGAAAGGTTAGCTAAAAGTTGAGAATAGTGCAGATTGCCTTTTATGAGAAGCTAAAAACTTCTTAGCTTCAGAAATTGCTTGGGAATATTTTTGGGGAAATTCAGGTAATGCCCTATATGCTTTGGTTTGACACCATCTGTGTTCAACAAGTATATGTCACTAACAGGCAAAATATAATGTAGTTCAAGGGCCAAACCAGGAGTGGCCAAACTTGCGTAATGTATGAGTGACACAGAATATACGTCAGATGTTTGAGAGCTACAAGTCATGAAAGGAGGGAAGGAGGGAGGAAAGCAAATAGAATGGATAAACAGATGGAGCAGAGGTCCATTAGTGGCTATTAACCACAGCGTATTGTTGGAACTCTCTGTCTGGGGCAGTGATGCTCTGTATTCTTGGTGCTTGGGGGGGGCACAGTGGGAGGGCTTCTGGTGTCCTGGCCCCACTGGTGGACCTCCTGATGGCGCCTGGGTTTTTTGGCCACTGGGACACAGAGTGTTGGACTGGATGGGCCATTGGCCTGATCCAACATGGCTTCTCTTATGTTCTTGTGTTCACAGTTTGGTCATTCCTGGGCCAGCCCGTGAGACTGGCTCTTGACAGTGGTTTTTAAAGCTAAAATGCTCCCTCTCTCCAGGTGGGGCTGGTGTGGACTGGGGCCATGGCCTGGGCTAAGGAGGAGGTTTACATTCTGTGCGATTTTTCTTACTTTGTGCAGTTCTGCCAACTGAAACTGCCCGTTCACTCAGGCTATTAGTCCTAGGACGGTCAAAAGACCATCAAAGTAACTCCAAAGCAGGCAGTTTCTATCGTGGAACCTCTTTGCTTGTCATGCTGCCCACCCAATCCAACCCGGTGCTTGTGATTTAGAAGATTAATTAATTTAGGCAATTCTGTACTACTTTTCTCCCCTAAGGAGCTTACAATTTTAAAAAGGCAACCAAAGAAAGGACGGGGCTTTTTTTGTAGCAGGAACTCCTTTGCATATTAGGCCACACCCCTTGATGTAGCCAATCCCCCAAGAGCTTACAATAGGCCCTGTACTAAGAGCCCTGTCAGCTCCAGGAGGACTGGCTATATCAGGAGTGGCCTAATATGCAAAAGAGCTCCTGCTATCAAAAAAGTCCTGAGAACAGACAACATATCCTGGTCCACCACACTGTGACCTGATGATGATGGTATTGGATTTATACTCCGCCCTTCACTGTATCTCAGAGCGCCTTACAATCTCCTTTACCTTCCTCCCCCTACAAAACAGACACCCTGTGAGATAGGTGGGGCTGAGGGAGCTCTCATAGAAACTGCCCTTTCAAGGACACCTCTGCAAGAGCTATGGCTGACCCAAGGCCATTCCAGCAGCTTCAAGTGGAGGAGTGGGGAATCAAACCCGGTTCTCCCAGAGAAGAGTCCATGCTTTGCAGACTCTCCCGACACTAGTTCGACTGCAAGCTAAAATCGTAATAGGTAGACGATGCAAGTTTTCCAAGCACTTGGCACTGAAAGAGATTGCTTCCCCCTTCCCTCTTTTTAACAGGCCCAGAATCATAATTGTATAAATCCCTCTTATTTGTAGAGGACTTGGTAACCATTCATCGTTATAATTTTAAAGAGAGAGAGATGGTCTGATATCAACAGCTTTCCCACTGAAAACTGAACTACTGAACCTAATAAGCTGATGAGACAAAATGAAATGATCAACTACCCTATCTTGCCTGCCCCTTTTTGAATTAATTTTGTCACTTTTCATGATTTGATCTCTCTGTGGACTGTCTAAAATGTAACTTCTGTACACAAAACTTTAGCTCCATGCATAAGTTTTGGAAGGAGCTGAGACAATGGCGTGTTTACATACTTTTTTTGGAAAAGCAGCAAACCCATAACAGATCTTGGATCTTTGTTTGTCACTTGAGACGGCTGGACTGCTGGCAAGCTGTGCCCACTGGGGTGTGCGGTTCCCCCCCCCCCTCTTTTTCTTTTAGGGCAGGGATTTCTTTACGATACCAGAGTTATGCATCGCTGTTGTGTTCCACTCGGATAATATAAGTCAGCCAGAAGTTGGCAGTGCCTGCAAAGCCCTATTGAAGCATCAAGGGAATTTGCTTCAGGGCTGGTATTTATTTAATGTAAACTTTTAAAGATGATTTTGGGTAGAAGGTTTTCAGACATTTAAAAAAAAGGCTTCCAAGAAAATCCGTTCATGCATTTTTACTTGCATGCATGCTTAAGATTTAGGGACAAGAACGTCAGAGTTCTTGTAAACCAGTCTGGTGTAGTGGTTAAGAATGGCGGACTCTAATCTGAGAGCTGGGGTTAATTCCCCACTCCTCCATAGGCAGCCAGCTGGGTGACCTTGGGCCAGTCACAGTACTCTTAGAGCTCTCTCAGCCCCACTTGTCTCACAGGGTGTCTGTTGTGGGGAGATGAAGAGAAGGCGATTGTAAGCCACTCTGGGACTCCAAATGAAGGGTGGGGGTATTTATTTATTTAATCAGATTTGTATCCCGCCCTTTCCTTACGGGCTCTGGGCGGCTAACAACATTTTAAAAGAACAATTCATCTTAAAAACAAGACAACAGAATAAAACAACATAATAGTTTACAAAACTATAAACTGGTCACCCAAGATTTGTATACCATGGCTGCTATTATTGCTTTGGTGCTCGCATATATTGCTGACATTATTGCTACTTTTATGTCGGCGCTCAGATGTTATTGTCATAGTGCTGGTCGGGCTCTCAGGGCTATGATGTAAATATTACAATGTATCAATCTAACTCCTCCTCCTCCTCTTTGTCAAGCCTGACTATTTCAATGTAAGATGGTTGATCCAATGTCAAACCCATGCTCTGGTTTCTCCCCATTATTTACATATATATACACACACACACATTTGTATCTTCCTTTTACATCCCATATTATACAGATCCACCAATGAGGGGAGAGAACATCCACAAATCTGTGCTCTTACCATCACTCTTTGGAGCACCCTTCACTCTGCTTCCGTGCAGCTCCCAAACTACACGCAGAGGCAATAAGATAAAATGCTCTCAATGGAACTAAGAATGTTTGTTACTGGGAATGGCCTGCTGTGTCTGAAGCGTATACTCCCTAAAATTCACAGGCCTGTTATCAGTTCACGGGCTAGTAATAGAATGCTTTTGTAGAGTAAAGGAAAGTTACTGCTGTACCCTTTGAACCTTTGAATAAAGCGCTTTTTTGTAACTGTTGATGATACTCTATATAGCACCATGTAACCTCTGGCATCTCAGTCTTTCCAAGGACCATGCTCCTTGGGCACCTTAGAGTTCCTAAATAAACTAGTTTATTTAAAACAAAACAAAGGACTTCATTATTGGGGAAATTGGGGCTTGACACTCTTCCTTGATAGCCATGTGCAGCCATGCTGAGTCTGTGAACTTAGGGGGAAAAAACAAATAACTCTCTCTTTTTACAAAATAGTTTCTCTATATAGTATAAATAATTTTCAGCAGTTCATTTTCAAGTTGCAATACAATAATACAGTGAGAAAACCATCCCATGCACACAACGTTGGTACTGTCCAAGAATCGTGATATTTTCAGAATAAAGTCTGACGATAAAAGAACCAGTCCAATTTCATTTAGGATCTGAACTATCCTTCTTTTTGAGACTGTCCTCATTCATAGGTTCAGTAGTCTTGGGAGTGCCACAATTCCTTTCTATGATTCCCAGCATTCCCGGCTTCCTCCAATTTTCATTTCTTTGTGGAATGCCACTGCCAATTTCCCTATCTGTCAGCATCTAGTTGTGTTCCTAGAAGGACAGTTCATATCCGAAACGAAATTGGACCGGTTCTTTTATCACTGGACTTTATTCAGAAAATATCATGATTCTTGGACAATACCAATGTTGTGTGCACAGGATGGTTTTCTCACTGTATTATCATATTGCAGTTTAGGCGAAGTGGACGGGGTAGGAGAGGCCAGGAACGGACCTTTATGTATTCTTCATTTACAGCCAGCTCCCCTCACTGAGACTCAAGTCAGATCTCAAAACATGAAAAACACTTCAATCCAACAGCAAAGATGTCTTAGAAACAAAACCCTGCAGGTTATAGAACCGGCAAAAGCAAAGAACTGTCTTTAAGGAGACAAAGCTGTTAATATAGGCAAAAAAAAAAAAATCTGATCTACATTTGGTTACCTCAAAAGTGGATCTTGTTGTTAAAAGATCCAGGTAGGCAGCTGCGTTGGTCTGAAGCAGTCGAACAAATGTTGAGTCCAGTGGCACTTTTATGACCAACAAAAGTGAATTTATTCAATGTATGAGCTTTTGTGTGCAGACACACGAATAAATGTGCAGGCACAACTTGAATGAATCTGTTTGTCTCAAAGGTTGCAACGGACTCAAAATTTGTTCTCAATGTTAAAAAAAATGGCTGACATCCCCTTATTCATAACAGGAATAAATACAACATCTTAGCGATTCAGAAGGTTCCTCAGCAGGAAGAAGAGATTTGTTCCTGGTTCCTAGGCAGGAAGAAGAGATGAGGGCAGGGGCGGAATTCTAGCAGGAGCTCCTTTGCATATTAGGCCACACACCCCTGATGTAGCCAATCCTCCAAGAGCTTACAAAAAAAGAGCCTTGTGAGCTCTTGGAAGATTGGCTACATCATGGAGTGTGTGGCCTAATATGCAAAGGAGCTCCTGCTAGAATTCCACCCCTGGACGATATGAGAACTTTTTCTTGGTGGTGGTGGTGGTGGTGGCGGCAGCAGGGGTAAAGTTGCATGGCAGGTTAAGGTGGCGTCCTATTGACTACTCTGATCACAAAACACCTGTGCTTTCTGAAGTGCCCTGACCTGGGATTTCTGGTTTTGCTTCTCCCATAGCCTTGTATTCCAAGCTCTTCTCCTCTTGAGGAACCACTTTCGATTTTTCACTGCCAGCTCTGCTAGGAAACGTCTCCTTCTCGCAGCCGTTCAGATGGCAGGTCTGCTGTTCTTGGGATTCCAGAGTCGCCTTCTCTGCCTCCTCGTCTTTATCTTTCATATCTCTGTTGTAGTGGTGCTGCTTAGATTTACTTCTTTTCCTTTTGCTGTTCTGCAGGGAAGAAAGATTTCCAGGACAGGGGCATCATTAGGTCTTTGGTCATCTTACAACAGGAATAACAAGGTCCATGCTTTCATTCTCAAATCACAGTATAAATTATATTCCATGCATTAATGTGTCTTAACTGCGATGCACTGCATTATGGGCACCATCAGGGCTTTTTTGGTAGCAGGAACTCCTTTGCATATTAGGCCACATCCCTCTGAGGTAGCCAATCCTCCTGGAGCTTACAGGCCCTGTCCTAAGAGCCCTGTAAGCTCTTGGAGGATTGGTTACATCAGGGAGGAGTGGCCTATAGGCAAAGGAGTTCCTGCTACAAAAAAAAGCCGTGGGCTCCATTTAAGGGGAAAAAAGAATAATATATAAGATGCATTCAGCCCTGAAGATCTGTAATTTTACTGGAAGAAGCAATTGATTGCAGCGAAGAAAGGTTTCAAGGACAGAGGCATCATTAGGTATTGGCAGAAGAAGAAAAAGAATTGAAGATTTATACACCGCCCTTCTCCCTGAATCAGAGACTCAGAGCGGCTTACAATCTCCTATGTCTTCTCCCCCCACAACAGACACAACAGCAGCTGCCCTTTCAAGGACAACCTCTGCTAGAGCTGTGGCTGACCCAAGGCCATTCCAGCAGCTGCAAGTGGAGGAGTGGGGAATCAAACCCGGTTCTCCCAGATAAGAGTCCACACACTTAACCACTACACCAAACTGGAAGGGGCCATATTGTAGAAAAAGAGGTGCCAGAGCTCATTAGCACAACTCATTTGCATAACTCATTTGCATATGTCACACACACCCCTGACATCACCAGAAAGTGCACTAAATTATATCAGCTCAGCATCTACCTTAAGATGTTTCTTGAATTATAACTGTCATAAGAAAACCTGACTCCCATCATACTTTTTAAATTACTTTCTGCTACGTGGCCACAGTGGCATGATGAAGATTTCCATTTGTTTGGTTATTTTCCCTTTTTTTTTGGTGGGGGAAAATATTAGAAAGCTCGTCAGATCTTAGAGTTCAGCAAAATTCGCACAGGGGGTTTGAAGAATGGAGCCCAGAAGCAAGTATCTGGGGTGGGGGTGGGGGGTAAGAAAGAAAGAACACAATAAGATTTAGAGGTTCCAGAGCTCCACTCCTGTGAGCTCCTGCGCAAAATGAGGCCTGGGTATTGGTCATCTCACAACAGGGATAACAAGGCCTAAACTTTCATTTTCAAATCACACTATAAATTATATTCCATATAGTAATGTGTCTTAACTGTGATGTACTGTATTAAGTTCAAGTTTATTCATGGCAGAAGTCAGCAAAAACAATACATATAGATGTGCTGTATTATGAGCTCCACTGAAGGGAAAAAAGAGCAACATATAAGATGCATTCAGTCCTGAAGATCTGGCATTTTACTGGAAGAAGCAATTGATTTTTTTTTTAAAAGGTACAGAATTTTGGCAACTTTGCTACTTTGAACTCTAAACAACACATCCTCTCATATCAGAAGAGTTTGTAAAGGCATGCAAAACAGCCAGATCACCTTGCAGACAACACATTTCAAAGGGAGGAAAGTCCTACAGGGCGAGCAGAGAATCAATTTTCAGATGCAGCTGAACAACTTAGGAAGACGTATTTCCTCTGATGCATGTGGGTGTCTTTTTGCTTGAAGTGGAAATGCTGCCTGTACCCTTTCAAAGTACTCCCGGGAACACCCAATCAACATGCCCAGCAAATGGAATTTGGGACTTTTAATACGTATTCAGTTTGATACTGCATTCAGCTGGGTTTTGAACATATGAAGCTGCCTTATACTGAATCAGACCCTTGGTCCATCAAAGTCAGTATTGTCTTCTCAGACTGGCAGCGGCTCTCCAGGGTCTCAAGCTGAGGTTTTTCACACCTATTTGCCTGGACCCTTTTTTGGAGATGCCGGGGATTGAACCTGGGACCTTCTGCTTCCCAAGCAGATGCTCTACTACTGAGCCACCGTCCCTCCCCTATTTTTTATTTTTCTCCGTTGGACACTGGCCATTTGGCACAGGCAGAGGCGAACTGGAGGGCAGTAATTTGGTGCTTTTCATAGTGGAAAACCATAAGCTACGCTGGCGCTAATTGCTTGTCGATTCTATTTCTTCCTTCTGTTTCACTGAAGGTATTTTTGGAGGCAATAAAATGTATCAGGACAGATTATGGTTTGGATCCACCCAAGTGTCCTTTTTCTTTGCAACAGGCGCAAGCAGGGGAAAGCAGTTTTCACTGATTCTTCCTGTCTTGCACACCACCACCACCCCACACACACTTTGACCAACAAATTCCTGGGATCTACCAACCCACGGACAACAGTTTTAGAGGGAACAGAACCACAGCAGAAGGGCAGAGATGCTGCATCAGATCCAACTGCTATGTTCTTTCTGAAGAACAACATTATTTCTGGGTAGTGATTAGGAAAAAGGAAAGGTCCCCTGTGCAAGCACCAGTCATTTCCGACTCTGGGGTGACGTTGCTTTCACAACGTTTTCACGGCAGACTTTTTTACGGGGTGGTTTGCCATTGCCTTCCCCAGTCATCTACGCTTTCCCCCCAGCAAGCTGGGTCCTCATTTTACCAGCCTCAGAAGGATGGAAGGCTGAGACAACCTTGGCCGGCTACCTGAATCCAGCTTTTGCCGGAATCGAACTCAGGTTGTGAGCAGAGAGTTCAGACCACAGTACTGCAACACTGCTGCTTTACCACTCTGCGCCATTCGATAAATATGTACTAAGTCCCACCACAACACCTCCTGACTATAACTGGCCGAAGGACGTCCAACTTGCCTTGACCAGGGCCTTTTTGGCCTTAGCCCTGGCCTGGTGGAATCAGCTCCCTGTAGAAATCTGGGCTCTCACTGAATGACTACCTTTTCACAGGGCCTGCAAAATGGAGCTATTCTGCCAGGCCTTCGGTTGAGGCAACCGCCATCCGACTCCATCGACTGGCCTCTGTACTAAGGCACCATCTCTGCTGCATTATCGTTGTTTATTGACTATAGTCACTATAGACTTTAGCATGTTGCAAATGTATTAACTTTGGTTTATGCATATTGCTTTATATACTGCTATTTTATTTGTTTTAACTGTATAATTTAAATTGTTATTTTAAAATGATGTGATCCCCCTCTGAGCCCATTCTTGGGAAAGGGGGGAACACAAATCAACTAAATAAATAAATAAAAATAAATTCTACAAATACAGTATTCAGAATTAAGACACTAGTTAGAATCAAGTTCCTATTTATGCCTATATAAGAAGAACCTCTAACCAAGGGTGAAATTCTAGTAGGAGCTCCTTTGCATATTAGGCCACACACCCCCTGATGTATCCAGTCTTCAAAAAGCTTCCAAGAGCTTGGAGGATTGGCTACATCAGGGGGTGTGGCCTAATATGCAAAGGAACTCCCGCTAGAATTCCACCCCTGCCTCTAACTAATATGAAACTCCTTCTGGGTGTGCTGGGGCTGCAACTATACAGAAAGTGGAAGCCTATCGCAAAAAGCATGGGGCGGGGGGACAATACAGTAAACAACAGCATTTACTGAAACATTGTCCACAACTCTCCCAACCTACGATTTATTACAAAAAGAAAAGTTTTGTGTGTTGTGCACACACACACCACCACCACCTTTGTGAGATCATGCTTTTGACTCCCAAGAAAATGTGCCAAATCCAAACATGTTATTGATGTGTAAAGGCAGGGATATGGAGATTTGTTTAGCTATCATGGCTTATCACTGCTGGAAGATCCATCCATGGTGAACATATCTTGTCCATTTAGAATGCCATCTAAACTAGGAGCTATTAGGTAACTATATTAAGAGCCCTGTGGCGCAGAGTGGTAGGCTGCAGTATAGCAGTCCAAGCTCTGCTCATGACCTGAGTTCGATCCCGGTGGAAGCTGGGTTCAGGTAGCCAGTTCAAGGTTGACTCAGCCTTCCATCCTTCCAAGGTTGGTCAAATGAATACCCAGCTTGCTGGGGGTCAAGTGTAGATGACTGGGGAAGGCAATGGCAAAACCACCCCACAAAAAGGTCTGCCATGAAAACGTGATGTGACATCACCCCAGAGTTGGAAATTACTGCTGCTTGCACAGGGGTCTACATTTACCTTTAGTTAACTATATTAGTTAACTACAATAGTTAACGATTTGTGAAGAATTCCTTCCTTTTGTCACTCAGGGCTCAGCTGCCAGTAAAAAAGCTCACACATATTAAAACTGCTTACAGTATTCTGAAAAACAGTTTTATTATCTCCATATGAATACGCGAATTCTTCTGAAAATTGTGTTCAGTGCAGCTAAGTTCAGCCTGCAAACACAAAGGCGGCAGCAAGCAAAAGCAGGATTACAAATGGAAAAGCAGCAACTGGAACAAACTAAACATCACTACAGAAAACAGGCAGAAAACAACCTGGCAACAGAACCCATCCTTGTGCTTAGCAAACTACATGGATAAGATAGTTTTAATCGCTTAACTCTCCCTTGGAACCCCTTACCTTCTTTTTCCCTGTCATATTCCATTCTTTTAGAACTTGAAGGGCACTGCCTGGAATAGAAAAAAAGATTGAAAAAAAAAACCACTTCAGGAAGTGCTCATATATGATAAACAGCAACACTGGCTATAAAATAATCTTCCTCCTTCCAACTGGGTGACCATTTCTTGAATGCAGTAATGGTTGTTATTTTCCAGTGATTTGAAGGGAGAAATTGGTTTTCTCTTTATTCCTTTTGTTTGGTAATATCTGAGTTTTAATTCTTACTGTGGATTACCTTTACCATTACCGGTATTACTGGTACACGGCCTGTAAGACAGAGCTGTCCCACCAGGCATTCGACTGAGGCGGTGGACATTTTGTTTTTCTGTGGCCTCCCTGCTGACAGGAACCCTGGTAAAATAATTATGTTGACCGTTTATCTTATACCAGCTGGGGGATGTACGGAAGGAGTGGAAGCAATTGACACGACTAACTGCAGAATTGGAGTTTGTTTTCAGGCTATTACTTTTAGATTGTATATTATTTTATCATATGTATCTGATTTTAACCTTGTATTGTTGAGTGTTGTGACCTGCTCAGAGCCCATTTGGGAAAGGGCGGGCTATAAATGGAAAATAATAAATAATATCCTGCTGCTATCAACCTATGTCTGCCATACCAGACAGCAGGAAAGACATAGGAAATCATGATTTAGGACAACTTATTCTGCAGATTTTTGCCTTGTGTTTGGCCGCTATGCCTTGAATTTGTAACTGTTTGCTACACGCACAGCTATCTGCAGACCACTTTGGCCAACAGCAGTTTAAGGAGCGTAGTTAACTACAGAGCACAGACACAGCTATAAATTTATGCAGAGAGTGGTGTGACTGCCGACAACCTCAAGGACCACAGACTTTTTCACGGTAGGGGCTTTACCATGGAATTCTTTTAATGCCTGTCAAATCAATTCTGTGGGGTTTTTAGAAGAACTGTAAAAACAAAAGCAAAAACACTTGCTCTTTCTCAGACACTGAAGACTGATGTGGGGTTTTTTTTTTAACCCCTTCTTCTGACTGTATTTTTACAGCTGACTATTACATGAAATCTGACAGTGATTTATATGTAATGTCGTGGAAGGTCATACTACAGGATTGGTTCAACTTCTGTCAAAGAGATAAAGCTTTCAGGATAACAGTGGGAGGGACCTACATTCAATTAACCCTCACTGGGTAGTGCCTCCACCAGCACCTTTAGTCTATAAACCCCTGAGTAATGACTAACAGACACAGAAATGCATGGTGAGAACTCATTAAGGTCGAGAGGGGCTCAACAAGATTTCCTTGCCCCTCGGGAAGGAGAAACACAGTCCTTTTAAAAACCAGTGCCTGCCCCCCTCCACGTCCTTTGTTCCACATGCTTGATATTTCAATTTATATTTTTGTTCACTGTATACAAGAGAAGTCATATAGCTGGTCATTTTGGACTACCTCAGGGGTGCCAAACTTGCTTAATGTAAGAGCCACATAGAATAAACATCAGATATTTGAGAGCAGGAAGGAAGGAAGGAAGGAAGGGAGGGAGGGAGGGAGGGAGGGAAGGAGGGAGGGAAATAGATGGAAAGGGAAGGAGAGGAGAGGTAGAAAGAAAGCAACTTTAAATGCATTCTCCAAACTGCTGGCTGACTTGGCAAGGGATTTAAAGAGAGAAATGCCTTCTCCAAGCCAGTGATAGGGTGGTGGTTGCTTTCAGAGCCACCGTTTGTGTGAAAGAACCACAAGTTTAGCCACCACTGAGCTATCTGAATATTAAATTTGGATTTAAGACTATTTAATCAATGAGTCAAAAGCTTAGCTTAAGAATGGATATGCTTTGAAAAGATATAATAATGGCAGTGCACAAGTGTTTCCTGTGACAGCACAGAAGTAAATCAGAGCTGACACATACCTACCAGAGTCTGACCCAATGGTCTGCAGCTGGTTAACAAGCTTTCGCTAAGAGGCAACCTGGTTAGCATTAACTCTGGTTAACTGCAATGTGCTAACTGCTAAACCACAATTGAGGCTGGTATATATGGAGAATTTGTTCCAAAGCATTAGAGAGGACATAAAGAAGAAGACTGCAGATTTATATCCCGCCCTATACTCTGAATCTCAGAGTGGTCACAATATCCTTTACCTTCCCACCCCCCTCCCCTCACCCTGTGAGGTAGGTGAGGCTGAGAGAGCTCTTACAGCAGCTGCCCTTTCAAGGACAACTCCTACGAAAGCTACGGCTGACCCAAGGCCATTCCAGTAACTGCAAGTGGAGGAGTGGGGAATCAAACCTGGTTCTCCCAGATAAGAGTCCGCACACTTAACCACTACACCAAACTGGCTCTCCTGGTCTGCTGCCAATTTCTTTGCCATGTCTGCTGAGCTGTTAATTAATCTATGCTATGCTCTTTGTAGAGAAGTGCACTGCCACCTCCAAGGTCTCAAATGAAGGGCAGCTCTCTGTTTTGCACTTCAACATATATAAAGTATGGACAACATGCATGTATATTTTATATATACCTACATATACATCTATGGCAAACCTGACTGGGAAAACACCAGTGCAAAATATCTAAAATTTGGATCTGCCCTGATTGCAGAAAAGATGCAATGAACAGAAGAAACATGTAGCAGAAAAGGAAAGGAGATAAAAGGAACAGCCAAAGTCTGTATGCTAGCACCCATCTCTATGCAGTAGCCAGTTTGGCGTAGTGGTTAAGTGCACAGACTCTTATCTAAGAGAACCGGGTTTGATTCCCAACTCCTCCACTTGCAGCTGCTGGAATGGCCTTGGGTCAGCCATAGCTCTAGCAGAGGTTGTCCTCCAAAGGGCAGCTCCTGGGAGAGCTCTCTCAGCCCCACCTACCTCACAGGGTGTCTCTTGTGGGGGAGGAAGGTAAAGGAGATTGTGAGCTGTTCTGAGATTCAGAGTGAAGGGAGGGGTATAACTCCAATATCTTTTTCTTCTTCTACCGCTAAACAGTGTGTTGGATCTAGCACAAAACTTCTGCTGGTGCTATTTGCACAAGAGGAAACACACAAAAAAGTCTGTGGTAGCCATTTGTGTGAAGTCAAAATTAATGTATCTCCACTTGAGTTCCTGCTTGCACAAGGTACTATGATACAAACTTCCAGGTACTATGATATATATTATAGTGGAAAGCACTAGGTTTCACACAAGATCTTGAACAAGCAGAACTGTGCTAAATCTGTTTGTGTTCCCCAATATATATGGAGTTTGCCGCTGCTGCCACATGTTGGGTGACACCAACTCTTAAGGACGATGAAACCTCCCCCGTCCTGTGGGGCGGGATTTACTTAAGTACACTTTCTATACCCATCAATAAACCAAACAAACTCAGGAACTCACTCAGATAAACTTTATTAGACTCCCAAGTTTCTCCTTTAGACAGAAGGCTTAAAATATATATGGACAGAAAGAAAAAACAACAGATAACATTAGCACAGTTTCTGGATACAGTTAGAAGGCTATGCATTTAGAATTCAGATGAACTTTACCCAGCTCTTGTAGTTAAGCTTGCACTGTCATAATCTAATAACTTTTAAAGCATTAATTCTATGAAAACCTAAGTCCCATTCTAAATTAGAGATCTCTAATAAGGTTTGAAATCAACAGGAAAGGAAAGGAAAGGTCCCCTGTGCAAGCACCAGTCATTTCCGACTCTGGGGTGACGTTGCTTTCACAACGTTTTCACGGCAGACTTTTTACAGAGTGGTTTGCCATTGCCTTCTCCAGTCATCTACACTTTCTCCCCAGCAAGCTGGGTACTCATTTTACCAACCTCGGAGGGATGGAAGGCTGAGTCAACCTGGAGCTGGCTACCTGAACCAGCTTCCGCTGGGATCGAACTCAGGTCGTGAGCAGAGGGCTCCGACTGCAGTACCGCAGCTTTACCACTCTGCGCTACGGGGCTCTTCCCATTCTATATTAGAGATCTCTAATAAGGTTTGAAATCAAAAAGGATAGTTAAATTCATGGCTTGACCAGCATAGAGACCCCCTAACTCTAATGCTGTCTGCAGCTTCTGCCTAAATCCCAGGGTTTATAAAGCATTTTCCTTGGAAACTGGTATCTAATAAACTTTATATCTTATCTGATAATATGCATTACCCACATTCCAGAACTCCAACTGCACCTGCAGATGGCTTTCTGGAGGATGCTTCCGTTCTCGATCCCTATCAGTTCGGCTTTTGCCCGGGCCATGGGACGGAGACAGTGCTGGTCGCCCTGGTGGATGACCTTCAGCAGCACCTGGATCAAGGCGGCTCGGAGGTACTGATGTTCTTGGACCTACTGGCAGCGTTCGATACGGTTGACCATCGGTTGCTGACTTGCCGCCTCGCCGACGCGGGGATTCAGGAGTTGGCCCCACAATGGCTTTCCTCTTTCCTTGATGGTCGGGGCCAAAGGGTGGCGATTGGGGGTGAACTGTCCCAGAAACACACGCTTGATTGCGGGGTGCCTCAGGGGGCGGTGCTCTCCCCGATGTTGTTCAACATCTACATGCGCCCACTTGCCCAGAGGTATGGGTTGGGTTGTCACCAGTACGCTGATGACACCCAGCTCTATCTACTAATGGACAGCCAGCCTGACTGTGTCCCAGAAAATCTGGACCTGGCGTTACAAGCCGTGGCTAGATGGCTTAGGCTGAGTAGATTGAAACTAAATCCAGCGAAGACAGAGGTCCTTTGCTTGGGTCAGTGTGGTCTGGGAAGGGAAATTCCCCTACTGGCCTTTGATGGTGCGCCACTGACAATGGCGCACATGGTCAAGAGCTTGGGGGTACTACTGGAGCCTGCCCTGACAATGGAGGCCCAGATAGCAGCCACTGCTAAGTTCGCATTCTTTCATCTTAGGTGGGCGAGGCAGTTGGCCCCTTTCCTGGAGCATGGCGATCTGGCAACAGTGATCTGTGCAACCGTCACCTCGAGGTTGGACTACTGTAATGCCCTCTACATGGGGCTGCCCCTGTGCCGAACCCGGAAGTTGCAGCTAGTGCAGAATGCCGCTCCCCAAGTGGGAGCACATTCAGCCGGGGCTTCGGGGACTGCACTGGCTGCCAATAATATACCAGGTTCGGTACAAGGTGCTGGTTATCACCTTTAAAGCCCTATATGGCCTAGGACCTACCTACCTTAGGGACTGTCTCTCACCACATGTTCCCCAGAGTGTGCTTAGATCTGGTTCCCAAAATCTGCTAGTAATCCCCGGGCCGAAGGAGACCCGTCTGAAGTCAACCAGGGATAGGGCCTTTTCAATTACAGCCTCCTGCTGGTAGAACCAGCTACCAGAAGAGGTGAGGGCCTTGCGGAACCTTGGGAAGTTCCGCAAGGCCTGTAAGACGGTCCTCTTCCAGTTGGAATATAACTGACTGGTACCTAAAAACTGCGAAGGAAGGTTGTAGAATAGCACCGCACTGTTAGATCGTTTTCTGTTTTATTGTTTTAACTGTTGTAAATTATTCAATGTATTTTAATATTTATCAACCTTATTGTTTTGAATTTTATGTTGTAAGCCGCCCTGAGCCCGCCTTGGTGGGGAGGGCAGGATATAAATCAAATTATTATTATTATTATTATTAATAATAATAATAATAATTCACCCTCTGCCAAGGGATCAGTTATCGTCACTCCTTCCGGTTCCTGCTCATACCATATAAGGCTAAGGTTGCCCCCAGATAGCTTTCATCCTTTCACCTACTTTTCTGTTGTTGTTGTTCAGTCACACAGTCGAGTCTGACTCTTTGTGACCCCATGGGCAAAGTCACGCCAGGCCCTCCTGTCTTCCATCATCCTCCGAAGCCTGCTCAAATTCGTGTTTGTTACATCAGCAACGCTGTCCAGCCATCTCATCTTCTGCTGTCCCCTTCTTCTTTTGCCTTCTGTCTTTCCCAGCATCAGGGTCTTCTCCAGGGAGTGCTCCCTTCTCATTTGGTGGCCAAAGTATCTGAGCTTCAGCTTCAGCATCTGACCTTCCAGGGAACAGTCAGGGTTGATTTCCCTTAGGACTGACTGATTGGATCTTCTTGCAGTCCAAGGGACACTCAAGAGTCTTCTCCAGTATCACAGCTTGAAATCATCTATTCTTCTGTGCTCAGCCTTCCTTATGGTCCAGCTCTCACAGCTATACATTACTACTGGAAATACCATCGCTTTGACTATACGGACTTTTGTTGGCAGGGTGATGTCTCTACTTTTTATTATACTGACCAGGTTCGCCACAGCTGTCCTCCCAAGGAGCAAACGTCTTTTCTACTGACCTCCATTCTAGCAACTAACTCTTAGCCTGAAACTGTTATTAGCAATATGAATGCATGATACTGCTGGATGGCTTGGACCTCTTGTAGCTAATTTCATAAAGAGGACCAACCCCAAAAGAAATTCTGCCACATCCTGGAATGGAAATGAGCATTGGCAGAGTTCAGACCAAAACTTTTAGATTAAGCTAACAAAGACAGTGCTATATCCTTTGGAAAAGTAGGACGTTCGCATTTAGCATGACCCGTCGATTGTTTTCATCTCCGATATACCAGTGGTTCTCAAAAATTGTGGATCAGAACTCCGGACTGGCTCGCCAATGATAAGAACCCCAAAGTAGGTTATTTTCTCTCTGGTTGGTCACTAGGCCAGAAGGGAAGAGGTAGAATTAGGCAAACTGAGACAGAAGGTTCTGGAAGGCTTGATGGCAAATTTGGATTTGTCTTAGGACATAGGGTGTGATCACACACACCAAATAATTCACTTTCAATCCACTTTCTATGCCCTTTCCAACTTGATTTTACCAGATCATACAATAAAATCCAGTTGGAAAGTGAACTGAAAGTGGATTGAAAGTGCATTACTTAGAGTGTGTGACTGCAGACATAATGTACAAAATGGCCCCAAAATGTACATACTTAACGAATACTAAAAAACCCCTAAACTATAAACTTCTTCACTCAGATTCTTACTTTTTATGTCGAAGAAAGGGAAAGCAGTGTGGAATTCCTTTGCAAATGATCTCCAGAATAAATTTAGAAGGGGATCCTGTTTCATAAAGTTTGAGCGCTACAGCTTGCTTTACACAGACAATAAGCCATCTGGGACTCTGTTGTTTTCTGAAATATCTTTGTAAAGGGTACATACCGTCCATAAAAGCTTGTACAGCTCTGTCTACGTTGTTATCGAACTGCTGTAGCACTAGCACAATTTCATTGTTGCTTTTGTTAGGAACAATGGACCGCACCGCATTGATCTGTAAAGAAGAAAGAGGCCAACACAGGCAAATTAAAACACAGGAAACATCACTGTGATGCTACCAGGTATGGCATACATATGGCTGCCAAGTTTGCACAGAGTAACCAGATCCTTTTAACTCTGCCACCTGCACAAGCAGTTTTTGAAGATGGACAATCAGAACACACAGAAACATATTCTGCTCCGACGGTTGGTCGCAAACTCCTGGGTTACGCAGACAGAGAATGCGGGTCCAGAATGTGGCGGTGAAAGTCCTGACCAGAATGCCACGGATGGCGCACTTTCAACTTGTGCTGCACCAGCCGCACTGGACTTCCGGTGGAGTCCTGAGTCAGATTCAAGATTTCGGTTATGACCTTTAAGCAGGGCTTTTTTTGTAGCAGGAACTCCTTTGCATATTGATGTAGCCAATCCTCCAAGAGCTTACAGGACTCTTATTACAAGGCCTACTGTCAGCTCTTGGAGGCCTGGCTACATCGGGGTGTGTGGCCTAATATGCAAAGGAGTTCCTGCTAAAAAAAAAAAGCCTTGCCTTTAAGGCCTTCAGCGGTCTGGGACAGACGTATCTAGGGGACTGCACCCTCCACTATGTCCCTGGAAGAATATTACACTCTACTGGTCATAATTTGATAGTGATCCCCGGCCCCAAAGAGGTCCAGCTGTCCTCTATGAAGAAGAAGATGATATTGGATTTATATCCTGCCCTCCATTCCGAGTCTCAGAGTGACTTACAATCTTCTTTCCCTTCCTCCCCCACAACAGACACCCTGTGAGGTGGGTGGGGCTGAGAGGACTCTCACAGCAGCTGCCCTTTCAAGGACAACCTCTGCCAGAGCTGTGGCTGACCCAAGGCCATTCCAGCAGCTGCAAGTGGAGGAGTGGGGAATCAAACCCGGTTTTCCCAGATAAGAGTCCGCGCACTTAACCACTACGCCAAACTGGCCAAGACTGAGAGCCAGGACTTTTTCAGTCCTGGCCCTGACCTGGTGGAACTCTCTGCCAGAGAACATCAGGGTCCTGCAAGATCTTTTACAGTTCTGCAAAGCCTGTAAGGCAGAGATGTTCCGTCTGGCTTTTGATTAGGACAGCAACGGCTGCTGAGCTTGCATCTCCCCCCTCCAACGGGGTCCCCCACCACAATTCAGCATCCGGAAATACGGAACACAATTTTAATAGGATGCTGTTGGAATTTATAATTTATCTTCGTTAATTGATTTTACTGATTTTTATATGATTGTATTTATTGCCTGCTGTTGGAAATCACCCAACGCCCGCCATTTGTCAGGATGGGGCGTTAATCAAATTGAATAAATAATAATAATTGGGTACCGGACTCTGTTTCTGGCTCAATGAACTACTGACAAATCTTGTAGCTTCCTTACTTTTATACATTTGTACAAAACCTCTGTTCTTCTCCACAATGAATATACACACACACAGGAACACATGAACACCACCTTCACTGCCACAGGAGGTGACGGCGGCTGCAAGCATAGACAGCTTCAAGAGGGGACTGGATAAACATATGGAGCAGAGGTCCATCAGTGGCTACTAGCCACAAGGTATAGATGGAACTCTGTCTGGAGCAGTGATGCTCTGTATTCTTGGTGCTTGGGGGCACAGTGGAAGGGCTTCTAGCCCCACTGATGAAGCTCCTGGTGGCACCTGGTTGTTTTGGCCACTGTGTGACACAGTGTCAGACTGGATGGGCCACTGGCCTGATCCAACATGGCTTCTCTTATGTTCTTATGAAGCTGCCTTCTACCCTTGGCCCAACAAGGTCAATATTGCCTACTCAGACCAGCAGTGGCTCTCCAGGGTCTCAGGCTGAGGTCCTTCATACCACCTCCTACCTGATCCTTTTAACTGGAGATGCTGGGGATTGAACCTGGGACCTTCTGCATGCCAGGGAGCTGGCATGTGAGCCACGGCCCCTCCCCAAACGCTGTGTTGAACCTGAATTCACAACACTCCCAGTTTACACTGTCTTAGTCTAATGCCTTGGCAGGTACATCATGTTTATATGTATTATATTAGGCTTGTATACCACCCTCCCTGTACGCGGGCTCTGGGTAGTTCACAACAAATTTTGTATAAAACACATTAAAAAATTAAGATACAGTTCCAGAACCCAATAACCATATGGCGCCATCATGCAATTCTAGCCCATCCCCCAATTTACATTAGTGACGCGGGAAGAGGGGGAAAACAGATTGTGACTCATACAGTTCTTAAGAACTATTAAACAGTCAAAAACCGCTGCTGTCCTCGACTGTATATCTAGTGGAACACTGCTGTGCCTTACAGGTCCTGTGGAATTGTAACAGGTCCCACAAAGCCCTGAACCAATTTCCCACTCGCCTTCCACCACTCTGACGCTCATCTTCTCAGCGGGGCTTCCCTTCAATTTCACACTATCTGCCCCGGGGCTGCAACTAGCGTCGGCTTTTTCATGCAGCAAACAGAAACCTCTAAAAACCAGTTTCTGTTTGCTGTGCAAAAAAGCCAACGCTAGTTGCAGCCCCGGGGCAGATAGTGTGAAATCGGACGGAAGCCCCGTGGAGAAGACGAGCGTCAGAGCAGTGTAAGGCGAGTGGGAAATCAGTCTTGGTGTTAACCAGCAGAGAATTCTACCAAGTCAGAGCCAGGGCCGAAAATGACTAATTTTATTTCTCCACTGTAGGCACACAGACTGAGGGATTCTATAGCTATCTCAAATAACTAGAAAAAGTGTTATTTTGCCTAGGAGAGTGAACTTTGAAAACAAGGCTACACTGCAAACAAACCTCGATTTGGAAGTGTAGAGAACATCTATCTCAATTACTGGTCATAATTCATTAAACCAGAACACCATGTTGGGGTCTTTGCCATTTAGTGTTCGAAGTCAATGGAGATTCACTGCTTGAACTAATCGCTCCTTTCCCCCCTTCTGCTCCCTTTAAGAAAATGGAACTTTGCTTAATTTTTTAAACTGACAATGTCTGTCTGAATTGCGCAATTAGGTGCCAAGTGTGCTGTTCTAAAATGAGGATTTTCCAAGATTTTCCTTCTACTGTATTACATACAATAACTGCAGGATTGGTGCATTGTAGAAATGTCGCCTGCTGTGTTAATTTGCAATATGAAAAAGCAAGCAAATAATAAATGGAAATTAGCTGCATCCCTTCTGCAAACTGATTCATCCACGCTGCTCTTAGCTGCCCTGTTCTCTCTCTTGGCAATAATGAACCTCCCTGCTTTCCAACCAAAACTGATGCTGACATTTCCATTTATGTGTGTCCCGTAGGCCACTCGCTAAGCCCGAACTGGTTTCAGACAATTGTATACAAGCACAGCTGTGAATATCTAAACACTGTTCCAGCCTAGAGATGTTTTTGACATTTCGCGTTCAATGGAGCAGTAATTCCATGTGGTACATTCCAACAAAATTAGATGCACCCTGGCTGCCATTTCCTCGGTTTTATTCAGTTATCCAATTGTGCTAGCTGCGATTCTTCTAGTATGTTAGACTCTGATCTGGATAAAGCAACATATACTGATTTTGTCAGATCTTGGAAGCTAAGCAGAACCGGTCTTGGGTAGTATGTGGATGAGAGACCACCAAGAGAGTAAAAGGTTGTGACAGAGAGGCAGGCAACAGCAAACCACCTCTGAATATTTCTTGTCTTGAAAACCCTACGGCAGGGGTGTCAAACATGCAGTCCGGGGGCTGAATCAGGCCCCCAAGCAACTGGCTGTCATCTGCTTCCTTCTCCCTCTCTCTTGCTTCCTTCTGCATCACAGCTTGCTTTGCAAGGCTTGCTCAATCGCATAGGGCAGAGGTGGCCAATGGTAGCTCTCCAGATGTTTTTGTCTACAACTCCCATCAGCCCCAGCCATCAGCCATGCTGGCAGCTGGGACTGATGGGAGTTGTAGGCAAAAAAAACATCTGGAGAGCTACCATTGGCCACCCCTGGCATAGGAGCTAGCTACAGAGCAAAGTCTCGATTTCCTCCATTGGCTTCTCCCTTGGGGAGGAAGTGGGGAAGGGATAGCTTGCTTCAAAGGAAACTCTGGCTCTTTCCTTCCTTCCTCAGGGGACCAAGAGGGGGAGGATCCTCAGCCAATAGAAGAGAGGCTCAGTAGCTGTGCTTGCGCAACTGAGAGTGCCTGGACTGCAAGGGAAAGACACAAAGAAAGCACCTTTAAGATCAACAAGTGCCAATGTTTTCAGCATGTTTTAAATTTTAAAAAAACCGTTGTGTTTGTCTGTGTCCTTTATAACGTTTATCTCTCTGCTCCCTGGCATTACATTTCATGACACGCATGGCACAACCCGGCCTGGTCTCATTTATATCAGATCCGGCCCTCATAACAAATGAGTTCAACACCCCTGACCTAATTTGGCAGGGAATTCCCAGCAGGGAAAAAAAGCATGCTACACAAGTGCACAGTGACAAAGCTAGGTAGACTACACCTGGAAGTCCTCCTTTGACCTCCATATGAGAGCCAGTTTGGTGTAGTGGTTAAGTGTGCGGACTCTTGTCTGGGAGAACCGGGTTTGATTCCCCACTCCTCCGCTTGCACCTGCTGGCATGGTCAGCCATAGCTCTGGCAGAGGTTGTCCTTGAAAGGGCAGCTGCTGTGAGAGCCCTCTCAGCCCCACCCACCTCACAGGGTGACTGTTGTGGGGGACGAAGGTAAAGGAGATTGTGAGACACTCTGAGACTCTGAAATGCAGAGTGGAGAGCGGGATATAAATCCAATATCATCATCAACCTCAGGATATGCTTTTCCATCACCTACAGCTCAGAATTCAATGGAAATTCCACCCCCACCTCCCCAAAAGCCAGCATAACAGGAGGAAAGGATGGAGGGGTGGCAGAACTGGAACACAGGACTAAGAGTGGGCACAACAGTAAGGGACAGAGGCGATTGTTCAGGTCAACCCTGAGATTGATTATGAGGTCGTCTTGCTAAGTGTTTTTTAACTGTCTGAAGAAATAACAAATAAAAGAGGTTTATCGTCTGCCTTTCCTTGTTGGCATTTTCCGTAAGTTGTTGGCATTTTCCATAAGTCTACAATCGCTCATCACAGTAGTCGATGGCTGTGTGGATTCATATTGACAAGGGTTTGGCCTGACCTTTCTAACCGTCAAGAGGTCAAGGCCACTCTGGGTTTTTAATACATTTTGCACTGGAAAGCCCTGCCCGTAAACCACAGATCATGTCCTCATATTTCTTCCTCATTTATAGCAACATGGAAGGAAATCTGCAGCGACTAGCCTGAAAATTCAAAAGGGTCCGAACTGATGACTTCAAATGGAATTTAATAATTGCCCTGTGTTTACATGGACACGCAAGGACAGGGCGGGGGGAGATACAGGGAAGACTGCTTTGCAATTGCAATGGAAAGACAGTCTTTGGAGAAAAATCTTTCTTCAGTCTACCAGTGAAGATTACTGTGGGGGTGGAAAGTGCTGACAAGTCACAGCTAACTTATGGAGACCCCGATGGAGTTTTCAAGGCAAGAGATGTTCAGAGGTGGTTAGCTATTGCCCAAGGGAAGGGAATTGAAAACAAATCAGCCAGTATCATAATAAAAGGTAGTTCCTTGTGCAAGCACCAGTCATTTCCGACTCAGGGGTGACGTTGCTTTCACAACGTTTTCGCGGCAGACTTTCTACGGGGTGGTTTGCCATTGCCTTCCCCAGTCACCTACACTTTCCCCCCAGCAAGCTGGGTACTCATTTTACTCATTTTCGGAAGGATGGAAGGCTGAGTGGTTTTCATGGCAGACTTTTTATGGGGTGGTTTGCCATTGCCTTCCCCAGTCACCTACACTTTCCCCCCAGCAAGCTAGGTACTCATTTTACCGACCTCAGAAGGATGGAATAATAATAATAATAACAACAACAATAATAATACCTTTTATTTATATCCTGCCCTCCCCACCGAGGCAGGGTCAGGGCGGCTCACAACATATAAATACAATGTACAATAAAACCATAATTCACAATAATTACAATTATATAAAACCATCATTAAATCATAAAATCAACTTGTATTAAAATTAACGTTATGGTGCTATGACTCAGATCTTCTATAAAATTCAGTGGCTAAAACATATCCAGCGAATCTTTCTTGGCTCGCTATTAAGTGAAGGCTATTTTAAAGAGGTAGGTCTTGCAGGCCCTGCGAAATTGGTCTAGACACCGCAGGGCCCGCACCTCCTCCGGGAGTTGGTTCCACAATAGTGGAGCTGCAATGGAGAAGGCCCGATCCCGAGTAGTCTTCAATCTGGCCTCCCTTGGCCCAGGGATATTCAGCTGGTTCTTTCCAGCTGATCTCAGCGCTCTCTGGGGTTCGTATGGGGAGAGACGGTCCCTCAAGTAGGCAGGTCCTCAGCCATATAGGGCTTTAAAGGTAATAACCAGCACTTTGTAACGAACTCGGTACACCACTGGCAGCCAGTGCAGTCCGCGCAGCCCCGGCCGTATGTGCTCCCATCTTGGGAGTCCCAACAACAGCCTAGCTGCCGCGTTCTGCACTAGCTGCAGCTGCCGGGTTCGGCACAAGGGCAGCCCCACGTAGAGGGCGTTACAGTAGTCCAGTCTCGAGGTGACCGTTGCATGGATCACCATTGCTAGATCCCGGCGCCCAAGGAAGGGGGCCAACTGCTTCGCCCGTCGAAGATGAAAAAACGCGGACTTGGCAGTGGCCGCTATCTGTGCCTCCATTGATAATGAAGGCTCCAGAAGAACCCCCAAGCTCTTGACCCTATGGGCTGCTTTCAGCGGCACACCGTCAAAAACCGGGAGAGGAATTTCCCTTCCCGGGGCACCATGGCCCAAGCAAAGGACCTCTGTCTTCGTTGGATTCAACTTCAACCCACTCAGCCTGAGCCAACCTGCCACGGCCTGCAATGCTAGGTCCAGGTTTTCCGGGACGCAGTCAGGCCGGCCGTCCATTAGTAGATAGAGCTGGGTGTCATCTGCATATTGGTGGCACCCAAGCCCAAACCTCCGAGCAATCTGGGCAAGGGGGCGCATGTAGATGTTAAATAACATTGGAGAGAGAACTGCACCTTGTGGCACCCCACACACTGAGTCAACCTGATCCGGCTACCTGAACCAGCTTCTGCTGGAATCGAACTCAGGTCGTGAGCAGAGGCTCCGACTGCAGTACTGCAGCTTTACCACTCTGCGCCTCAGGGCTCTTTGCCCCTGTATAAATCAATGGTGCAGCCTCATTTGGAGTACTGTGTACAATTCTGGTCATTGCACCTCAGAAAAGATATTATAGTGTTGGAAAAAGTGCAGAAAAGGGCAACTTGAGTGATTAAAGGTTTGGAACACTTTCCCTATGAAGAAAGGTTAAAACAATTCGGCCTCTTTAGCTTGGAGAAACGTCGACTGCAGGGTGACATGATAGAGGTTTACAAGATTATGCATGGGATAGAGAAGGTAGAGAAAGAACTCCTTTTCTCCCTTTCTCACAATACATGAACTCATGGGCACTCAATGAAATTGCTGAGCAGTCGGGTTAGAACAGATAAAAGGAAGTAGTTCTTCACCCAAAGGGTAATTAACATGTGGAATTCACTGCCACAGGAGGTGGCGGCAGCTACAAGCATAGACAGCTTCAAGAGGGGAATGGATAAACGTATGGAGCAAAGGTCCATCAATGACTATTAGCCACAGCGTATTGTTGGAACTCTCTGTCTGGGGCAGTGATGTTCTGTATTCTTGTGCTTGGGGGGGGGCACAGTGGAAGGGCTTCTAGCCTCACTGGTGGACCTCTTGATGACACTTCGGTTTTTTGGCCACTGTGTGACACAGAGTGTTGGACTGGATGGGCCATTGGCCTGATCCAACATGGCTTCTCTTATGTTCTTAAGACAGGGACGCAGAGTAGGGTTGCAGTTTCCCAGTTGCGTGTGCGGTAAGTACTATCAAGCTGGTTCTGACTCATAGCGACCGTATTAATCAATGTCCTCCAAAACTGCCTATTGTTAACCACCTTGTTCAGGTCTTACAAACCGAGGGCTGTGGTTTCCTTGAGTAGTAACCCATTTTGTGTCGGCCAGTTTGGTGTAGTGGCTAAGTGCGCGGGCCCTTATATGGGAGAAAAACAGGTTACTCACCTGTAATTGATGATCTTCGAGTGGTCATCTGTGCAGTCACACACATGGGTTTTCCTATCAGGACGAACCCTACCTCGGAGATTTTAAAAAGCTAGCCTAGGCGTTATTTTTGGCGCGCACTCCCTCTCGCTCTGGGGAGCAGGCATCCACTGCGCATGCCTGTAGCGCGAGGGAGGCGCCCAACCCACTCAGTTTCTTTCCCCGCCGCTGACATAATAGGAGCGCGGATATATAAGACAAGTAGCCAGCAGCGGGGACGGCTGGGCGGGCGTGTGTGACTGCACAGATGACCACTCGAAGATCATCAATTACAGGTGAGTAACCTGTTTATCTTCTTCGTGGTCTCTGTGCAGTCCCACACATGGGTGACTGATAAGCTGACCTGCAAGGCGGTGGGTGCTGGCACTAGAGTTGGAGGAAGAAATAGTGCAAAGGTTAGTGCAACATAGTCAGCACATTATAGGCTATAAGGTAAGTAACTACTCACCAAGCCCGGACCAGCTTCTTAGTCAAAGATGGAGCGAAGAACTGCCTGTCCGAAGGATGCATCCCGCCTAGCACGAACGTCCAAAGCGTAGTGCATGGCGAAGGTCGAGGAGGAAGACCAAGCGGCAGCAGCGCAAATGTCCTCCATGGATACACCCCTGGCAAGGGCAGATGACGTTGACAGAGCTCTTGTAGAATGAGCTCTTATGGCAGATGGGACTGGTTGCTTCGCGAGTTTGTAGCACAGCTCTATAGCAGCAACCAACCATTTTGATAGTCTCTGTGTAGATATCTTTTTTCCCTTATGACGGCGGCCGTAGGCCACAAAAAGTCTGGAGTCTGTGCGGAACGATGCAGTTCTATCTATATAAAAGGCGAGTGCTCTTCTCACGTCTAGACAGTGTAGAGCTTCTTGGCCCTTATCCGTAGGCCGTTGGAAAAAAGCAGGTAAGGTAGTGGTTCTATGCAGATGGAATGCGGAGACCACCTTCGGTAAGAAAGCGGGATCTGGCCGTAACACCACCTTATCATGGTGAAACATGGTGTAAGGCGAGTCCGCTCTGAACGCGCAGAGATCACTTGCTCTTTTAGCAGAGGTGAGTGCAACTAAAAGTGCCGTTTTCCATGAGAGGAGGTGAAGTGGTATCGTAGCCATAGGTTCGAAAGGCGGTTTTACTAGTTGGCTAAGCACTAGTGACAAACTCCAGCTAGGATACATTTGCCGCAGTGGTGGGTGCAAATGTAAGATTCCCTTTAAGAAGGATTTCGCAGCAGGGTGTGAGAAAACAGTTCGACCCTGTACATGCGGGTGAAAAGCTGAGATTGCTGCCAGGTGCACCTTCAGAGAGGAGTACGTAAGGCCCTTTTCTGACAAATGCAGTGTATACGCTAAGATTTGAGGCATGGAAGCCGAGGAGGGGCTGAAATTATGCTTGGTAGCGTAGATGGAAAACCTTTTCCATTTCATGGAATATGACTTCCTTGTTGACGGTTTCCTTGCATTAAGGAGAACGTGTCTTACTCCTTCAGGAAAGTCTGAGAGCATATCCTCCAGGCCGTTAGGCGAAGCCTGTTCGGGTCGTGGTGCAGAACCCTGCCGTTCTGCTGGGACAGGAGGTTGTGTGCCAGAGGGAAGTGATGGTAAGTGTTTTCTGACAGGAGGAGAAGGGTTGTGAACCATGGCTGGCGTGGCCACCATGGCGTCACTAGAATGCAATCTGTGTTGTCCAGTTGAATTTTCTGTATGCACCGTGTTATTAGCGGAAAGGGAGGGAAGAGGAAGTGTAGTGGACCGGTCCACGTTTGTATGAAGGCATCCCCTGCAGACTGTTGTGAGGGCGGACCTCTCATAAAAAAGATCGCACACTGTGCATTGTCTGGTGCAGCAAACGCATCTATTGACGGAGTTCCGAATTTCCGGAATACTGGCAGAAGGTATGACCGGTGGAGTGACCACTCGTGGTCGTTGATGGAATATCTGCTCAGTCTGTCCGCTTGAATATTCTGTACGCCAGGAAGATGTACCGCAGTGAGGTGGATCTGATGGGCAATACTCCAATGCCACAGGTGCATTGCTCTTTTGCAAAGGCGGGTGGATGCTGTCCCTCCTTGCCTGTTTATATAAAAAACCGTCGCCACATTGTCTGAGGCGATTTGTACGTGTAGGCCTTGAAGAGATGGAAGAAACGATTTTAACGCTCTGTGAACAGCTAGAAGCTCTAAGCAATTGATGTGGAGCGACTGTTCGTACGGTGTCCATTGCCCCTGGACCGTGAGTACGTCGAGATGAGCTCCCCAGCCCCATCTCGAGGCGTCTGTTGTAACCACTGCTGAGGGGCTTGGCCGTAAAAAGGGCATTCCCGCAAGCAGGTGAGCTCGAACTGTCCACCATTCGAGCGAAGGGAGGATGTGGTTTGGAACAGTGAGGACCGTTCCTTGAGATTGGTGTTGGGGTCGAAACGCGCGGACGAACCAGATTTGTAGGGTTCGCATGCGTAGTCTTGCGTGTGTCAGAACTGCCGTTGTGGCTGCCATAAGTCCTAACATGCGCTGAATGTTGAAGGCCGGTTGTTTGGGTTGTCGCATTATTTGTGTGGCCAGCGTCTGAATGGAGGATATCCTGTCCACAGGAAGATACGCCTTGTGGTCCGTGGTGCACAAACGAGCCCCAATAAACTGAATGTCTTGAGTTGGGGTAAGGTGTGACTTTTGATGATTGACCTGGAGGCCCAGGTTTGCTAGGAGCGCAAGTGTGATGGAAATGTCCTTCATCAACTGCGTCCTTGAGGCTCCCACAAGGAGCCAATCGTCTATGTATGGGTAGGTTGCAACGCCGCGTTGTCTGAGGTATGCTGCAATAACCGCCATACATTTCGTGAATGTCCGTGGTGCCGTGGAAAGTCCGAAGGGCAGAGCTCGGAACTGGTAGTGGTTGTTGCCAACGGCGAAGCGCAGAAACTTTCTGTGGCATTGGTGTATTGTCAGGTGGAAGTATGCGTCCTGTAAATCTACCAGTGCCATCCAGGAGTTTCTGGGGATTAAGGGCAGAATCGATTGTAAAGTGATCATTCTGAATTTTCTGTGGCGGATGAATTTGTTTAGGGCTCTTAGATCCAGAATCGGGCGCTGTCCCCCATCCCTTTTCGGGACTAGAAAGTACCTGGAATAAAAACCTGTCCGATGATACTGGACTGGGACAGGCTCTATAGCCGCTTTGGCTATTAAGGTGTCTATTTCTTCCTGAAGGGAAGGTGATGGGGGAGTGGAAACAAAATGATGTCTTTTTGGTGGTGCTTGAAACTCTATGGAGTAGCCCCTCAAAATAATGTTCAGAACCCATTTGTCCGTGGTTATTTGCTGCCAATTGTCGAGAAATGGAAGAAGTCTGGAGACGTGCTGAATTGGTAGAGGTAGAAAGTCAAAGAGACTGCTTTGATGAAGATGCAGCCTTTTTAGGTGGTTGTGGTCTCTGCTGTCTCTGGTTAAAGGATTGCTTTGGAGGAGGAGCCTTACGTTTCCAGTATTCAGATTGTCGAGGGGATCTGGAACGTTTGAAGGGCGTTGGTTTCCATGATCTGGGCTTATAGCTCTGTTGTTGTTGTTGCTGTTGGGCTACCCCCAATCTTTTCGCTCGTTTGCGGCTGTCGTCCACGGTGGAGAGTATATCGTCCGTTGTGGCATTAAAGAGACCTTGTCCATCGAAGGGAAGGTCTTCTATTTTGAATTTTAGATCGGGCTGCAACGAAGAGGATCGAAGCCAAGCGTGTCGTCTTAGGGCAATTGAGGCGGCCATCGCCTTGGAAGTGCACCCCACAGAGTGACGGATGGTGTTTATCTGTTGCTTTGAAATCCTGTTGAGCTCCTGAAGCAGCTTGCAGGCTTGTTTCTGGGAGGGCTCAGGCAGGGCAGAGACGAGCGTATTCAGTTGGGAGGAGATATTGTGGGAATACGCGGCGAAGTATGCTAGGTAATTGTTGATTTTGGCAGTTGCCGTCGAGATTGAATACATTTTCCTTCCAAGAGTATCTAACTTCCTGCCTTCCTTCTCAGGGGGTACCGGGTGGCGGGTCTGTTTAGTTTTAGAAGATGAATGCACTATCAGAGAATTCGGTGCTGGATGGCTAAATAAAAATTTCGAATCCGGTGCTTGGATCCTATAAAGGGATTCAATGCGTTTTGAAGTTGGGGGAATGGAGGCTGGGTTGTCCCAAGCTTCTTTGATGGCTTCTAGGTGTACCGGCAGCATCGGCAGAAAGGAACCAGCAGGTAAATCTGAGTGCACCAAGTCGTGTACCACGTCTGTCACCTTGGGTGCATCCGAAGTAAGAGTTACGTTAAGTGCAGAGGCCATATTGGCAATCAAGTCCAGGTATGTCTTTGCCCCTTCGGACGGTGACAAATCCGCGGGCTTGGCGATATCCGAGGCGGGGGACCCAGGGGACATGGACTGTATCGAGTCCGATGATTGAGCGTCGGATTCAGCATCAGAGTCAGGTTCGGGTTCAGGTGGGTCCGGTCTGGTTGGAGTCGTGCTTTTGGGTTCCACTGGAATCGCACCTCTAGGTTTAGAAGTCGAAGTGGAAGGAGTCGGAGACGGCTGTTTCGGTAGTTGCTTGCTCCGTTGGACAGGAGTCGCTTCCTTGGATGGGTTCCTGTGATAATCGGTTCGGTACCGAGAATGGTGGTATCCGCAACATGCATGGGATTCGATGGAAGGAGACCTTGAAGCATAATGGCGTCGCCTCGGGGACATGGATGGGGACCGAGATCTCGGGTTGTAGCGATGGCGGTCCCTCCCTCTACTAGGGGATCTCTCCGGGAAACGCGTATGATGGTACCGATATCTCTCTATGCTGGGGGACCTGGCTGGGAACCGATGCGCATCGAAGTACCTGTAAGCGTCATGTTTGTACTGGATGGGATTCGACATATCGCGGAACGATCTAGGATCGATGTGGTGTCGAGTCCACTGTTGCGGGTCTCGAATCGGCTCCAGAGCAGGGTCTAGCATGGATCCTTGCGGGGAAGGGGATCGGGACGGAATAGGAATAACTTCTTCCGTCTGTTGGTGCGGCGACTCCGTAGCCGGGGTGGTCACTTCCTGTGTGTCGGATCCGGGAGTGGAGGGCTCGCATTGCGATTCGGGCTCGTTCTGTTGTTCGGAAGATTTTCTCGAGTCCCTCGGAATCTTCGGGTCCTTCGGGTCTGTCGGTTTCCGCGGAGCCTTCGGATCGGACGGTTTTCTCGAATCCTTCTGGCCCTTCGGGTCGGAATGCTTATGTTTCTTAGTGTGCTTCCCGCCCTTTGGTTTAGTCGCCGCGGCCGTTTGTTCTGACGTTCTCGCGCCGTCGCCGGCTTTCGCGGCATCGCCGGACTTATGCTTGCTGGGAACAATGGCCACTGAAGCTGCCGACCGTGCGCCGTCCCCTTGGGGAGTCAGTAGGGGGGGCGACTTACTTGCTGACGAAGATTGCGACATATCAGGCTGGAGCACAGACTCCATTAAGTGGCTTCTGAGTCTAGCGGCTCTGTTTTTGCGCGCCTGTTTGCAGAATTGAAGGCAATGCGCACAGGCGTCCACTTTATGGGATTCTCCCAAACAGAACAAGCAAAGCGAATGCCCGTCCGATGTAGGGATTTTCGCCCTACAGCGCGAGCACCTTTTGAAGGTTATTTTACTGTCCCTTCCTTCCATACGCCCGGGGGGGGGGGTGGGGGTGGGGGAAGGGAGGTCTGAGGAAAAGCGGGGAAGATATTTATCTAATTTTTTTTTTTTTTTTTTTTTGAAGATAAGAATATGAAGAAATAGCGAAGGATGAAATAAGAGGAAACTTGAAGAAACGGAGGCTAGATATCTGAGGTAAGTGAGGAGCGCAACGAGGTAGGACTATCCCGGGCGGCGGTTGGAAAGAAACTGAGTGGGTTGGGCGCCTCCCTCGCGCTACAGGCATGCGCAGTGGATGCCTGCTCCCCAGAGCGAGAGGGAGTGCGCGCCAAAAATAACGCCTAGGCTAGCTTTTTAAAATCTCCGAGGTAGGGTTCGTCCTGATAGGAAAACCCATGTGTGGGACTGCACAGAGACCACGAAGAAGATCCCGGTTTGAGTCCCCATCCCTCCACGTGCACCTGCTGATGTGACCTTGGGTTCTCAAAGCTGTTCTGCTCCAGAGCAATTCTGGGAGAGCTCTCTCAGCCCCACCTACCTCTCAGGGTGTCTGTTGTGGGGAGGGGAAGGGAAAGGAGATTGTAAGCCGCTCTGAGACTCCTTTGGCTAGCGAAGGCTGGGGTACAAATCCAATCTCTTCTTCTTATCTTCTTTTCTTGATGCCTTCAAATTTTCCCAGTATTGTTTTTCTTTTCTAGTGACTCTTGTCTTCTAATAATGTGACCAAGGTACAATGACCTCAGTTTAGTCATTTTAGTCCTCAACTAGCCCAGTGTTTTTAGCTAATACTGGGTGGCGCTGATCCTAGATCTCCTGCACCGGTCAGTATGCAGGTCAGTATTACAAATCCACAGGATCTAGACTTAGGAGCACTGTCTACCCAGCACAGCATCTGAATTAAGAAGTCCTACCTTTTCCTTGATGTTTCCTTGTGAACTGATTCCCGCCATTTCAGGATCAACGTGGATAACAGCTGGAAGACAAAAACAAACAAATAAATATGCACCACTGAACTAACTGAGGTGGGATTTACTTTTGTACACCTCAGTACTTTTGTACCCTCAGAAACCCAGACAACCTGCAGTTTTCAGAAGGCTAATACATGCAAACAAATAAGTTTCAAGACCATACAGATAAACTTTATTAGACTCCAGGTTTCTTCTCCAGACAGAAGGCTTAAAATATAGATAGAAAAACAAAGCAATTAGATAACAGTACATTTCAGAATACTTAGAATTCAGTCCCAGTTCCATAAAAAAGGTAAAGGTAGTCCCCTGTGCAAGCACCAATTGTTTTCGACTCTGGGGTGATGTTCCTTTTGCAATGTTTTCACGGCAGATTTTTTTACGGAGTGGTTTGCCATTGCCTTCCCCAGTCATCTACACTTTCCCCCCAGCAAACTGGGTACTCATTTTACCGACCTCTTAAGGATGGAAGGCTGAATCAACCTGGAGCCGGCTACCTGAACCAGCTTTCACTGGGATCGAACTCAGGTCATGAGCAGAGGGCTCCGAGTGCAGTACTGCAGCTTTACCACTCTGCAGTTCTATAGTTAAGCATAATTCTACGAAAAGTCTAAGTCCCTATTCCAGGGACTACACCCTGTAAATCTACATTTTCTCAGTTAGACTCTTAAGTCCCAAGTTCCATTTTTGGCATGACCAGCATAGAGACAGTCTCGTGTCTCAAGTGCAGATCAGCTACTTCTGCTCAAAATTCCAGGGTTTATAAAGAGTTTTCCTCAAGAAACTGGTATCACAATTTATATCTTATTTGATAATATGTCATCTACATTCCAAAACCACCAGCTGCATCAGCAGATGGTGTCTCACATCCGTCAATGGACCAGTTATCTTTTACTCTATCCGGTTCCTCTCATACCTCTTAACAACAGCAATTATGCTGCCAAATCAAAACATATAAGGCTAAGATTGCACTCAGATACCTTGTATCTTTCACCTTGTTTCTACTGACCTACATTTCTAGCAGCTAACTCTCAGCCTAAACTGCTATTAGCAATATGAATGCTTGAACTCCTGTGGCCAATTTCACAAGAGAACCAACCCCAAAAGAAATTCTGCCACACTAACAAACCAACGCATTACGTTAGAAAGAAAACAGCTTCCGACAGACCATTTCTTTAATTTTTGCTATTTCTATAAAGAATCTTGTCAACTATGGGAATGTATTTAAGCTTGGATAATGTTAAGTTTTAAATTCAAATGGCAAATGCAGTTCAAAGTACTAGCATGAAATGAGATTGCCATTTCTTTTTTACCGGTCCATACCGCCAGGGCTTGAACAGCAGATATTAACAATGATAATTCCACAAAAAGATTCATCTGCAAATTTCCAGTAAAGCAGAGAAGTTCAGCATTGACTGTAACTGAACTTCTTAAGGAAGGTGCCACATTAACAAACTCTATAAATAGCCTACCAACGGCCTTTAAACTAACAGCACAGAAAAAGCAGACACGTTTTCACCTCATACTTTTCATAGAATGATGCTTGACTGTAGAACTGGGACTGAATTCTAACTGTATAACTGTATTCTGAAATATACTGATGCTATCTAATTGCTTTAACTAAAGATTCCTATGTTTTTTCCCCTCATAACTCGTGGAAAGATTCCTCTGAAAGAGAGGGAGGTGTATCATTCCTGTTAATTCAGCCTCTGAATACTAAATACAGTCAACGCAGGGTAGGTCTAGAAAGCTTGCAAAGAAAAGCTTTGTCAAGCTTGAATGCTGACTTCAATGCTTCACCTTTCTTCCGCGGCATCTCGTTCACATTTCCGATTCTGAAATGTCACTTTAACGCTCAGCCGTGCTGCTTGTCCACAGAGGAAACGAAAGCAAGGAAGAAAACCCGGAGAGGGGGAAACAGAAGCTTCTTTTATTGAAACGCAGCCTCGCCTTCCGAGGCTGGTTTCTAAGCACATGTTTTCTGAGAAAAGAAAATGCTTTCTATTGATTTCTTCTGTAGCGGGGACAAGCTGGCTGTGAACGTTTGGATTCTATATTCTCATTCAAGCTTCACAAGCCGGAGCCTCGCAAAACTGGAGGTTTCGCATAACAGCCATCCTCTAGCAAAGGCTACAGAAAGCTTTTTTTGTTTGAGGAAGGTTTTCTCTTCCATATGGAAGGCTTTGTGGCTTTCTCTTTTCACACAGAACTGAAACAGAGCAGCATTCACTGAGGTGAAAACGGGCAAATTCTATACCAGAAAGATAAAGATATACAAGTGTGCTGTAATGTAGAGGTTGAAGGTAATGTTAACAAAGAAAGCATAGTTTCGGTTATCTTCCCAATGCAAACATAGAAATGTTCGTTGCCATGTTTCCCCCCCCCCCCATAACTCGTGGAAATAAATGATGAGGTAAGAAATGTCAAGAAATTAAAGGACAGTCAATAACATAAGCTGCGGAGAAAGATTCACATCCAGTAGCACTTTAGACACCAACAAGAATGTATAAACTTTGTTTTCTGAAGAAGGGAGCTTTTTAACTCTTAAAAGCTTATACTGGGACGGCCAAACCACGACTCAGGAGTCACATGTGGCTCTTTCAAATATTGTGTGACTCTCAAAGCCCCCATCGCCACGTAGAAGAAGAAGGAGAAGGCATTTGTCTCTTTAAATCACTTCTCCAAGCCAAGTCAGAGGTTTGCAGAATGCATTTAAAGTTGCTTTCATTTCACCTCTCCCTCCCTCCCTCCCCTCTGCCTGCCTGCCTTCCTTCCCTGTGGCTCTCAAACATCTGATTGTTCATGTCTTGTGGCTATCAAACATCTGACATTTATCCTGGAGCTTACAGTAGGCCCTGTACTAACAGCTCAGTAAGCTCTTGGAGGATTGGCTACATCAAGGGGGTGTGGCCTAATATGCAAAGGAGTTCCTGCCACAAAAAAAGCCCTGCATCCATTCTACGTGCCTTTCTCATTAAGCAAATTTGGCCCCCCCAGCTTATAACCTGGACACTTTGTTGGATTCAGATGGTGCTCTTCTACTGTAGACAAACATGGCTGCTCACCTGAAACTCATATAAACTGGAGTTTCTGTGTTACATTCAAGGCAGTCCCATGTATAACACTACAGTAGTCAATTATGGAAATTACAGAACATGGCGCTTCCTGGCAACTAACCCCCCCCCCCCCAAATATGTAACATTTGAGGAAATGTTCACTAGTGTACAGCATTTATTTTCTTTTGAGCTGAAGCTGTTTGCCCCTTCAACTGTTTGATATTGATTATTCCTGGAAGGTTGGTTCCCACAAGACTTTTTGTTAATATCAGATATACAAGCAGTGCATCAAATGTTAGCGATATTTGCTTGCATTACGGTTCCCATTTCACACATATGCATAAGACGGACTTTTGTGTTTTGAAGAAGAACATATTGAGCCAGTGTGGTATAAGAGGAAGAAGATATTGGATTTATATCCCGCCCTCCACTCCGAAGAGTCTCAGAGCGGCTCACAGTCTCCTTTACCTTCCTCCCCCACAACAGACACCCTGTGAAGTGGATGGGGCTGAGAGGGCTCTCACAGCAGCTGCCCTTTCAAGGACAACCTCTGTCAGAGCTATGGCTGACCCAAGGCCATGCTAGCAGGTGCAAGTGGAGGAGTGGGGAATCAAACCCGGTTCTCCCAGATAAGAGTCCGTACACTTAACCACTACACCAAACTGGGGGTTAAAGTGTCGGTCTAGGACAAGGTTGGCCAAACTGAGGTTTGAGACCCACATGTAGCTCTTTCACACATACTGTGTGGCTCTTGAAGCCAGAGGCTTGGATAATGCTTCCAAAGTTAAAGTTGCTTTCTTTCCACTTCTCCCTTCCTCCCCATCTATCTTCCCTTCCCTCGTTTCGGCTCTCAAACATCTGATATTGATTCTATGTGGCTCTTACATTAAGCAAATTTGGCCACTCCTGCTCTAGGATGTGGCAGGTTCCAGGTTCAAATCCTACAGAAGTTTGCTGGGTGTTCTTAGGCTAGTCACACAACTTAAAAGACTGTTATGAGGATAAAATTGAGGAGAGCTGTTTTGGATCTCCATTCTGGAGAAAAGAAGTAAAATAATTAAACACAGATAATAATATATCCAGATGCATGTGATGCATATATGATACATGATTTGCATAATTTGTGTTTAGGTATTTGTTACAACCTTTTAGGAGCTAGCTTTGAGTATGAAAATATGCAATATTCAGAAGCTCATGACTTTACAGTAATGTAGGTGGATACATATGGAGCCCCGTGGCGCAGAGTGTTAAAGCCGCAGTACTGCAGTCCTAAGCTCTGCTCATGACCTGAGTTCGATCCCCGGTGGAAGCTGGATCTTCAGGTAGCCAGTTCAACGTTGACTCAGCCTTCCATCCTTTCGAGGTCGGTAAAATGAGTTCCCAGCTTGCTGGGGGGGGGGGGGAAGTGTAGATGACTGGGGAAGGCAATGGCAAACCACCCCATGAAAAGTCTGCCGTGAAAACGTTGTGAAAGCAACGTCACCCCAGAGTCGGAAACAACTATTAAACAGGATCTGATACAGACCAGAAGTTAAGATCTGAGTCATGTGACTGAGGGACATAACCATCTATGTTTAACAGTAACATTCAACATGCAACAAATATGCAGTTAATTATATTTGATGGTATCCAACAATTGTCACAGTGGGGAGTTAAATATTCAACAATTTCCGGCATAATGACTTCAGTTTAGTACTAGCCACTTTCATCGAAGCCGTCAGGAAGCATTCACTGGAGTGGGCAAAAAACCCTCTACGCTTGTCATTTTGAATTCTGGTGTAAAATCTTATTTCTGAAATTTAGATGTCAAATTAGGGAGGACAAATTTAGACATCCAAAATCGAAGACTAAAACTTTGCAAAAAAAATTTGCATGTTATGATTCTGGCCTCAAGCAACGACGTGGATCTGCAATTCTGTCTGTAGAAGAGCCAGGTGTGTAATCCAATATCGAAAGAAAACCCTACTGGCCGATATGGAACAAGGTTCTAATAGCCAAGACAGCTGCTTGAACATCCCTGGAGCTGAAATCCATGAGGAACTGCCATGTTAACAGCTCTGCCCCAGTTCTCCAAAGATGCTGACGAATATAGCAGAAAACGTGCAAGATTTCCACTCCCAAAAGAAAGGGGAGTGCAAGATTTCCACTCCCAAAAGAAAGAAGAACCTGATAGTAGGAGTGGTATAACAACCAAGTCTTTAGTGTCATATCACCAGAAGAAGAAAAAGATGATGATATTGGATTTATATCCTGCTCTTCACTCTGAATCTCAGAGCGGTCAGAATCTCCTTTATCATCCTCCCTCACAACAAACACCCTGTGAGGTAGGTGGGGCTGAGAGAGCTCTTACAGAAACTGCCCTTTCAAGGACAGCTCCGCCAGAGCTATGGCTAACCCAAGGCTATTCCAGCAGCTGCAAGTGGAGGAGTGGGGAATCAAACCCGGTTCTTCCATTACCTAATTACTCCCTCTATGAAACTGTGGGTCTGCAGGTAACATTATTTGGGTTGTTTTTAGCTGATTCCAGAATTTGTCAGAGCAAACTGTCTGCCACCTTGGAGCTGTCCTTGGTTCTGCATATTGTTTCCTGACTGTATTTTGGTTCTGCATATTGTTTCCTGACTGTATTTTAGGGCCTGGATAAATTGTAGGACACCTCTTGCCAGCTAGCAGCTGATTATCTATTGCAGGGGTGTCAAACGTGTGGCCAAGGGGCTGAATCAGGCCCCCAGAGGGCTCCTATCAGCAATTGGCTGTTCTCTGCTTCCTTCTTCCTCTCTCTTGCTTCCTTCTGCTTCTCAGCTTGCTTTGCAAGGCTTGCTCAATCGCACAGGAACTACAGAGCAAAGCCTCTATTTTCTCCATCTGCTGAGGCTCCTCCCTTGGAAAAGAAGGGGGGGAGGGAGAGCTTGCTTTGCTACTGAACTAAGCCTCTCTTCCTTCTATTGGCTATTCCTCCCCCTCCTGGCCCCCTGGGGAAGGAAGGAAAGAGCCAGAGCTTCCTTTGCCCAGTTCCTTGGATCCCATGGGAGAGATACAAAGAAAGCACTTTTAAGACAACAAGCGATAATGTTTTATGCATGTTTTATTTTAAGCTTTTAAAAAATCTGTTTGTCTGTGTCCTTTATGAAGTTTATATCTCTGCTACCTGGCATTACATTTTATGACACACATGGCCTGGCCCGACAAGGTCTCATTTGTGTCAGATCCGGCCCTCGTAACAAATGAGTGTGACACCCGTGACACCTCTCTCTCTCGCAGTTCGCCAGTCTACTTGCTAGCAGATAGAGCAGTGTCTGCTTCTCAGAAAGTGTCGTCGGCTGTTTTATCCAAAGAACAATGCGTTTGTTTCAGGCGGTATTGTTTTGGGGACATACTGCTAGCCCAAACAAAGTAAAGCGGCCATACAGACAGCACAGTAGCCACCAGGGATCGTTTCGTAGAAAAATAGGTGGTGGAGCTCATTAGCATAACTCATTAGCATATGCCACCATCCCCAGCAGCCAAAAACAACCCGACACAAGAAAGGAGAGCCCTGGGCAAGCAAGGCCTGCTTGGGCTGGCTAGAGATCCAGCCAGGCCAAGCAGGCCTCACTCACCTGGGGCTCTCCTTGGCCACCCCCGGCTCCACAGTCAAAAGGCTAGCATCCACCCGCTGCCCCAAATCACATAAGAAAGGGTGGTGCAGGCTTCTCCAGGGGTTAATGAGGCGCGTGGGAGGCATGGCAAAGCCCCTGGTGGCTGGCTGGCTGCCCACTCTCCTAATCCAGGGATGGTTATGCAGCTGCACCTACTATTCAATGGACAAGGTAGGTGAGGAGGAAGAGGGGGAACCCTCAGAAAGGTTCAGGAGCTGTGCTCCTGTGAGGCCCTGCTAACCACTGGTAACCACTACATAAAAGCAACAGTGGTAGTTCCAGTCCCTATTTCCATAATAACATGTATCCTCTTCACTGAGTTGCCTGTTGTTTCATATCCTGATTCACACAGCAATTGCTGGAGAAGCCAATATCTGGGAACAGCCATGCAACCCAGCCCTGCCAATGCTTATTTGGAAATTATTTCCCTTTAATTGGAAAGGATTTCATTCTAAACAAGCATGCTTAGAAGTGCAGATGCGTTACCCAGTCTGATGAATATTTATTTGAAGTAAACCCAACAATTCATTGGGGTTCACCCCCTCTTAAGTATGCACAGGATTACTACTTTAGATATGCTTGGGGAGTCCTAAAACAATTAATTTAATGATTTATTACAGCAACAGTGAGCCACGGTAGTTTGGATTTGGACTTAGAAATTCTAAATGAACTACAACTCAAGCTAGACGAGACTGAAATTAAAATCCTGGCTCCATGTCCTTTAGATTTTAATAAAGTTTATGGTTTAATGTGATTTCCCAGCCTGGAACTAGACGGAGTTGTTTTCTAGTTGAGCAAAGACTACAATTTCCCCGTTTAAAAGGAGAGGGAAATGCTGGAGGTCTGAGTGGGTGATTCAAGTTTTCAAACTGCTTGTTGCTTGTGATTAATTATGTCCCACCGTGATGCTGCGTGTCAGACTCTGTTCATTGATACTCTTCTTGAATACTGATCACTAACCATACTGATTAATAAAGATATATGCTTACTAACTCATGTTAGTATAGTAGTAGAAGGGGGGCCAAGTAGGGGCTAGCCCAAGAGTAGCTTCCCAGGAATATCAAAGGTTCTTAGCCAGTCTTTGAAGTAGACAGTGCCTGGCCGATTCTCACCTCCCTCCTAGAGGCAGCAAGGACATTTGCCGCTGGGAAATGTAACCACCAACTGTAGGAGATAAGGGGGAGCCGTGTGAAATGTCTCACATGCAAAGACAGCCTTTGTTATGAGAATTGGGGGTAGATGTGAATGCTTTGATGTATAATGTTAAATACCAATGACTCGAACTGCTAGCCATCAGTTCCAATGTCTTTCATGCTGAAGTAACTTTGGAGAATACAATAAACGCAACTTTGTTTCAAATAACCAAGTCTGCTCATTTTGGGAACTTCAATGAACCTTCGCTGACACTGCGATTTAGATAAAAGCCGGTGTTTTTGTGGTTTTTTCTTTTTGCAATATTTTTTAGTGAAGTCTCAAGGATTTCAATTGACCATTGAAAGACCCTTTTGAAACGCTTTGTTTGAATCCAAATACCGTAAATAAAAATGAATCAATATAAGTCATTCTGTGACTGTTTGGCTCAAAATAGATATACCACCAAGCATGGGCATTTTCCATCATGAGAGCAGGAAATGTGATGAGTTTGGTAATAAAAACAACAAGGAAGGGACTACTTTGAGCTTTCTAGAAGTACTCCAATACTTTGAGTCACTTGCTCAAAACAGCACTGACTCAGAAATCATTGTTACAATTTCACATAACCAGTCTAAAAAAAAACCTGGCGGCATTTTAGTGTAAAACACACACACACACACCCCTTCCAAGATACCTTCAACCATCAGGGCTAAAGTTGTACAAATTATTAAGCCATGATATTTCTCCTCAGTAACTATAACTTGGTGGAATTTAGGACCAGTGCTCAACATTGCAGGTAGAAAGTATGAATAAACTGGGACATCCAACAACTAATAAGGTGACTCTTTCTCAGAGAATAGTACAAAAAATGAGTCCAATGGTACCTTTAAGACCAACGAAGTTTAATTGTGGGTATAAGCTTTCATGTGTGTGCATGCTTCTTTTGATTCTTCAGGGTGACGTTCAAATAAATGTGCAATCTCCCACTTCAACTGTACCTATTAGGCAAGGTAACTAAATCATAGAATCATAGAGTTGGAAGGTACCTCCAGGGTCATCTAGTCCAACACCCTGCACAATGCAGGAAACTCACAAACACCTCCCCCTAAATTCACAGGATTTTCATTGCTGTCAGATGGCCATCTAGCCTCTGTTTAGAAACCTCCAAAGAAGGAGAGCCCACCACCTCCCAAGGAAGCCTGTCCCACTGAGGAACTGCTCTAACAGTCACGAAGTTCTTTCTAATGTTGAGCCTGAAACTCTTTTGATTTAATTTCAATCCGTGGGTCCTGCTCCTACCTTCTGGGGCCTACCATGTACCAAACACAGTACAAAAAGCACCTTAAAGATTACTACATCTTAGAAAGAAAACATATATATTAGCTTACTAAAGTCATCTACAAGAGCAAAGATTTGGAAGCAAAATGAGCACTCAGGTAAGTTATCCAGGGCCAATACAGTCAGAGATGTAACCAAAAGCGAAAAGAAAAGCTGTTCTTAATGATGTTATCCAAACATTACATTGGGCCTTTTGCTTCCCATTAACCTGCAATTAATTTTGTGGAATGAGAAATAAAGCACCGCATTCAAATAATGGATTTGAAGCCTCATATTCCAGACTTGAAAATTTAGGAAATTATATGCCTAGTTTTAAATTGTGTTCATCTTGAGCTACACATTTTGGTACATGGATGTTATGTGTTGGTTGTTGTTATTTATGGAATCTTTGACCGTATTAAACATTGATGATGATATGATGATGATAAAAATAATGGAGGAAAAAACCAAAAGCAGAGTGACTTTTTATTTTTTGAAGGAGAGATGAAGGGCAAAAGGAGGATTCAGGCAGGGCTTTTTTTGTAGCAAGAACTCCTTTGCATATTAGGCCACACCCTCATGATGTAGCCAATCCTCCAAGAGCTTACAGGGCTCTTAGTACAGGGCCTACTGTGAGTTCCAGGAGGATTGGCTACATCAGGCTGTGTGGCCTAATATGCAAAGGAGTTCCTGCTACAAAAAAAGCCCTCTAGATTCAGTACTTTCCCCCCCTCACCTTTCCCTGTCTCCCCATAAAATCTCTCTCTGCTTTATATGCATCCAGCAGCATTTCATGTCTAAAACATGGGCCAAATGCCAGCAACGACAAAAATGTAAATTTGATACAATATGTTTGTGGCAAGCTACCTAGCAATGACCTGTCTGGTGGGGCTGGACATACCCCTTGGCCCAGTAGCAAGCGTCACCTGGGTGGGATGAGAGGCAGGAGGGTACAGCCATGTTAGCCAGGGAGGTTAAGGGCTATTCCACTTTCTCATTTTCCTCATTCTCAGGGCTCATTTTGTAGAAGGAGCTCCTTTGCATATTAGGCCACAGATCCCGATGCAGCCAATCCTTTTAGAGCTTACAGCAGACCCTGTAATAAAAGCCCTGTACGCTCTTGGAGGATTGGATACATCAGGGGGGTGCGGCCTAATATGGAAAGGAGCTCCTGCTACAAACGAGCCCTGCTCACTTTTTTTCCTTGTGTGTTCCTGTCGCTCTGGAAGTGTGTGTTTCTGTTTCACATATTTTGCTCCCTCTAGTGGCCAACTTGATATTACATTGCTTTATGTTCAGCAACAACTTGATGTTACATTGCTTTATGTCCTCGGCAGATTTAAATCAGAGGTTTTTATGTTGAACATAAAGCAATGTAATACCAAATTGACCACAAGAGGGCGTACAACATAGGCCTAAAAGAAAGATAACACCAAAGAAACCAAAACACACAAGCAAGGAAAATGAGAATGTAGAAAAGTCAGGGTGCAGCTCTGGAGAACCGGAGCTAGCTGAGACAAAGGGAACAGAAAAGAGGAAGGTAGAGCTTAACGCAAGAACCAGGAGAAAGGCACAAGCAGGAAGGGAAGCCAAGCAAGCCAGGAGGGAAAAGAGAAAGGAGCCAAAATTGCCACAGAAGGAGATGAGTTGCCTCAGGGGTGTTCCTAGGTTTAGAGGCAGGTTTCAGCCCTTGTGGCTCTTTTCCCTTGTAATCAGGGCTTTTTTTTGTACCAGGAACTCCTTTGCATATCAGGCCACACTCCCTGATGTAGCTAATCCTCCAAGAGCATACAGGGCTCTTCTTACAGGACTTAATGTAAGCTCCAGGAGGATTGTCTACATCAGGTGTGTGTGGTCTAATATGCAAAGGTGTTCCTGCTACAAAAAAAGCCCTGCTTGTAATATAATGTAGACCTTAGGTGGGTGAAGCTAAGCACAACTTCAGGTACTTGGAGTAGTAGTAATGTGTGGCTTTGAGAGTTGGACTATAAGGAAGGCTGAGTGCAGAAGAATAGATGATTTCAAGTTGTGGTGTTGAAGAAGACTCTTGAAAGTCCCTTGGACTGCAAGAAGATAAAATCAGTCAGTCCTAAGGGAAATCAACCCAGACTGTTCCCTGGAAGGTCAGATGCTGAAGCTGAAGCTCAAATACTTTGGCCACCAAATGAGAAGGGAGCACTCACTGGAGAAGATCCTGATGCTGGGAAAGACAGAAAGCAAAAGAAGAAGGGGACAGCAAAAGATGAGATGGCTGGACAGCGTTACTGATGTGACTAACATGAGTTTAAAGAAGAATTGCAGATTTATACCCCACCCTTCTCTCTGAATCAGAGACTCAAGGCGGCTTACAATCTCCTATATCTTCTCCCCCCACAACAGACACCCTGTGAGGTAGGTGGGGCTGAGAGAGCTCTTGCAGCAGCTGCCCTTTCAAAGACAACCTCTGCCAGAGCTATGGCTAACCCAAGGCCATTGAGCAGACTTTGGAGGATGGTGGAAGACAGGAGGGCCTGGCATGACTTGGTCCATGGGGTCACAAAGAGTTGGACTCGACTGTGTGACTGAACAACAACAACAAATATATATATATATATATTTGGAAGCCATGACTGGGCTAAAGCGTTCAAGACCACACGGACTGCAGGTACAATGTTCTCATGCTCTCAGAGGACACTACAATGTTAAAAATAAAACATGACAAAGAAGAATCAAGGATTTTCGCCCCTCCTCTCTCCAGCATGTTCCTCTTCTCTATAAAGAAAAAACGAGTTTCCATGACATCTCTCGGTTAATCCTGCCAGGCGGTCCTTGAGAGGGCCACACGTTTCTAAGTCAGCTGAAGACAATGCACTTAGAAGAGGTCTAACTCCACGAAGGATTGCGCTGTGAGTCACTCAGAAGTATTTATATTGGCACCACGTTGTACCTCACAGTTCTCTGACAAGAATCCAACTGTAAATTAGTTTCCCCTCAGCTGTCACTGTTCAAATTCTTACTGACAGTTGGTCGCAGAGTGCGAATCCAGTGCCAGAACTCTGACAGGCTATTTCCCCCTTTCACTGCAGTCATAATATACATGGAGAAATCATTAACCATAAAATAAAGTTTGTGACTCAAAGTTTGAAGGTATTTTACTGAAATCCTTCCTAGCCAGTGTGGAGAGACCTGGGCTCAGGCCTCATTTTGGACAGGAGCTCCGGAACCTCTAAATGTTATTGTGCTCTTTCTTTCTTACCACCCCCCCCCCACCCCAATACTTGCTTCTGGGCTCCATTGTTCAAACCCCCTGTTAGAATCTTGCTGAATTCTAAGATTTGACAAACTATATGTCGTCGAAGGCTTTCACGGCTGGAGTCCATTGGTTGTTGTAGATTTTCCGGGCTGTGTGGCTATGGTCTTTGCATTGTGAGACCTGACGTTTCACCAGCAACTGTGACTGGCATTCTCAGAGGCGTAACCTAGAAAACTGGAGTTCTCTCTGGGTCAAATTGAGAAGAAGTTGGCAGGCAGGTAATTTATATCTACTCAGGCAGGAGGGGTAGGGCTGAGTCATTGTCTTGTGGGAGCTTCCTGGGCTGTGACATGCTAATGCTGTATGCTATGCTAATGCTGTATGCTAATGCTATGTTGTAAGCCGCCCTGAGCCACCTGGTGGGAAGGGCGGGATACAAATTACAAATAAACTAAACTAAAAAAACTAAACTAATGGAGGAGCTTACCTGAGGGGGTTCTTTTGTATATGGATTGGCTATTGAAATTCTAATCTTTTCTGTAGTGCTGTTGTAAGCTGTAGGGCATTTTGTGTTTTTCAGGACTGGAAACCATGCCCTATTCATTTTTAAACTTTTTAAAACTGTACACGGAACAGCCATTGAAATTCATAAACATCAACACAATTTCAACACGCAGGAAAATGAGGGCGCCAGTCACAGTTGATGGCGAAACATCAGGTCTCACAATGCCAAGACCATGGCCACACAGCCCGGAAAATCTACAACAACCAATCGGACAAACTTTCTAACAGTTTTCCCCACACACAAAAAGGGAGAATAACCAAAACATACAAAGCAGACAGATGGAAATCTTCTTCATGCCACTGTGACCACACAGGAGAAAGTAATTTAAAAATGGGAGTAAGGTCTTATTATGACAATTGTAAATTAAGAAGCATTTTAAGACAGATGTTGAGCTGATATAATTTAGTACACTTTCTGGTGATGTCAGGGGTGTGTGGCATATGCAAACAAGTTGTGCTGATGAGCTCTGGCGTCTCTTTTTCTACAAAAGGAACCCTGCACGGGCTGTATTTACACATTGCTAGATGGCCTACTTTCATTACACAACAGTCATCCTTTGCAATTTGATTGTTTTGTCAACATGAGACAGTCCAGTTGCAAATGATGGCTACAGTACGATGATAGCACAATATCCAATGATCCGTGGTTTTAGTCCTGGGTTCAAAGCGTCACTCACTGGTTGACCTTCGGCCTACCACACTCTCCACCCACCTCCAGAGATGGAGGTTACACTGAAGGGAAGGAGACAATGTTAACTGTCCAAAGCTCATTGAATGAAAAGTGTTACACAACAAACAAATAAAATGTAAACTCTGAATCTCAGTTTAAGTTCCAAGCAATTTTAACTGCAAGAAATGGAAAATAAGAACATAAGAGAAGCCATGTTGGATCAGGCCAATGGCCCATCCAGTCCAACACTCTGTGTCACACAGTGGCCAAAAAACCCAGGTGCCATCAGAAGGTCCATCAGTGGGACCAGGATACTAGAAGTCCTCACACCGTTGCCCCTCCCAAGCACCATGGTACACTATTATGTATTAAAACCCCTATTTTGTGCAGAAACCTTAAGACCACACTTGAAAGTACTTGAGAACAGATACTGTTCACATGATCAGCCAGGCATGTAACTTCAGGGTGGTTTGTTAGTCTCAAACTGGAATACTGTCTCCCCAAAGACCTATGTCTCTCCAGGTGGCTTTGCACCTGCACTTTAAAACTATCTGTAGCAATGTCTTGTTGAGGTAATTACTGTTATGTATTGCATCTCACTGGGTTCTTGTTGCCTGAGCTTGAGACAGGCACTCCTTGCAAATTAGGATCCTGAAGCCTGGAAGAAGCCTGGCCAATCAAGATGCTAGGCATGTAACAACTTGTAACAAAGAGATGCAAATGAAGGATTCTGGAGTGAGCCAATAGGGGTTACTGCAGCCGACTAAAGGGGGCATGTTTAACTCAGCCACAGTGTATATGTTGAGTGAGTTGCCTGGGTTTTTTGTGACAGTTTCTTCTTGCAATAAAGTGTTCTTGGTTAATTCAGAGTTGGCTGAACTCACTTTATTTCAATTACTGCTTGGTGTATTATTCACATAGCAATTCCCTAACACGCATCCCTTTCTACATAGTGGGAAGACAGCTCAGCAGTGATTAATAATTTCCCAGGGTAAATATTTGCCATTTCACAATTCTTCAGTGCCCAGTAAGCAAATAACTGAAATATTAAATTGTGTTTTTAAAAATAACAGTGCAATCCTAAGCACGATTATGTTCTTCTAAGTCCACTGATGCCAATGGGTTTAGAAGAGCATAAAAGTCCTTAGGAGGGCTGCGTTGTATCTGGATGAGATGAAATAACTGCCTGTTTTTTTTCCAATTGGTTCCCACTGCATGACATATCCACTTCAATTAAATTTGTGCGGATTGCTCAAATAATTTCTGCCCTTGGGGGTTTCTATTTCTATGATTAAAAAGAGTCAACGCGTAGGATCCAGATTCACTTTCCTCCAGCCGTCTTCATAAAACACTTGTCATGTGAGGAGTCTTATCGGAAATGATTTAAAAGCCTTCTTTTCTTTTACGCTGACAAAGAGATACGAAAGGGCCGCAGGGAATAATTTCACGACTGCTTAGTGGAGCAGGCCCATTAACGGCGAGTCAGTTTTCATTTAAATGTAGTTCAGTGACCCCTTAGAACATTTGTGTGAGCCAGCGCTCTACCACATGCTCGCATAAATCCAAGTTGCAGCTTCAGCTGTTTTCTCATGAGCCAAGTTCTGCTCTTGGACAATCAGAGGAGTGGAGGACAAGTCAGTGGTCACAAACCAAATTGACCCCAGAGGATAATAAAAGTACTGGGTGACCTGCACGAAGATCTTCATGAAAGTCAGGGCTTTCTTTGCAGCAGGAACTCCTTTGCGTATTAGGCCACACACCCCTGATGTAACCAATCCTTCAAGAGTTTGCAGGGTTCTTAGTACAGGGCCTATTGTAAACTCCAGGAGGACTGGCTACATCAGGGGTGGGTGGCTGAATATGCAAATGAGCTTGGGGGTACTATTGGAGCCTTCTCTAAAGATGGAGGCTCAGATAGCAGCCGCTGCCAAGTCCACGTTCTTTCACCTTAGGCGGGCAAGGCAGTTGGCCCCCTTCCTGGAGCGCGACGACCTAGCAACAGTGATCCATGCTACGGTCACCTCGAGGTTGGACTACTGCAATGCCCTCTACATGGGGCTGCCCCTGTCCCGAACTCGGAAATAGCAGCTGGTGCAGAATGCCGCGGCCCGGCTGTTACTGGGTCTCCCAAAGTGGGGACACATTCGGCCGGGTCTTCGGACCCTGCACTGGCTTCCAGTGATATACCGAGTCCAGTACAAGGTGCTGGTTATTACCTTTAAAGCCCTATATGGCCTGGGACCTGCCTACCTGAAGGACCGTCTCTCCCCACATGTTCCCCAGAGAGTACTGAGGTCGGGAACACAAAATCTCCTCACTATCCCTGGGCCAAAAGAAGCCCGCTTGAAATCCACCAGAGAAAGGGCTTTCTCTGTTATGGCCCCTACATGGTGGAATCAGCTGCCGGAGGAGGTGAGGGCCCTGCGGGACCTTGTCCAGTTCCGCAGGGCCTGTAAGACGACCCTCTTCCGGCTAGCTTACACCTAGCTGAGATGAGAACTCAATGTAGCTTGCCTGACTCCTGTTTTTATATATATTTGGAATGTTTACTGGTTTTTAAGGTTTTAATTGTTTTAAATGTTTAACTGTTTATATACTTAAATATTGTTTAATTTTTATGTTTGACTAGTTGTTGGAAGCTGCCCTGAGCCACTTGTGGGAAGGGCGGGATACAAATAATAAATAAATAAATAATAAATGAGTTCCTCCTAAAACAAAAGCCCTGATAAAAGCCAATGTGAAAGCCAGGGCTTTTTTTTTGCATATCAGGCCACACCCCCTGATGCCGAGCCAGCCGGAACCTATTTGCATATCAGGCCACACCCCCTGATGCCGAGCCAGCCGGAACTGCGTTCCTGCTCAAAAAAGAAAAGCCCTGATGAAAGGCAAACATACTCTCAAGAGATTTTTGTCTTGGGAAGCCAAACTATCATTTATTTCCCTACAAGCTGGACACTTAATAGTAAAAAAGTTGCAGATGATGGCAATTTGTATGCAATTTTTAAAATCCAGTATATCAGGGGTGGCCAAGGGTAGCTCTCCAGATGTTTTTTTGCCTACAACTCCCATCAGCCCCAGCCAGCATGGCCAATGGCTGGAGCTGACGGGAATTGTAGGCAAAAAACATCTGGAGAGCTACCCTTGGCCACCCCTACAGTATATGCTGTCCCAGGGTGATATATCTACCCTAGTGGCAAATTCAGTTCTGCTCACTTCAGATTTAATCACATTGATCATTACATTAGCACGGTTTGAAATATTTTTTTTTGCCAATACCCACCAGAGAAACTTTCTCCCACTTCTGCGAATTTCATTTCTAACATTATCCTTTCCTCTTAACTGGCAAGAAAATTCAACATGGACACAAGACCCATCACATGCTTGTTTCAAAATTTAGAAATAAGACACTTGGCTTTGTTCAGTTACATTCACATGATCAGGTTTGAGAGAATTCTGGCCATATTTGCAATAATTGTCACTTACAGCTCCAGGAGTTGCAGTTGTTAAATCATTGAACAACAAGGAGCTTGGGCCACAAGGCAGCCATCTTTCAATCATCTGCATGCAAATGGACTTGGAGCTTTGCCAGACAATCGCTTTGTTTAAGCCTGTCATAGAGCATTCTATGGATCCTAACACGAGAATGTTCTTGAACATTCATGATTGTTAGGTGTGTTGTTTAATGTACATACACACACATACAGAGTTTAGGGTTGATGACACTCGCTTGGGAAATTCCTAGATGTTGCATCACATCTTATGATGTCATGTACAGGTCAAAGATAATCTCCTTCACATACATCCAAATATGGCCACAGTTTCCAACCAAAATTCAAATCTTTTAAATTTCCAATCCCATGTCACTTTCCTGGCTTTTTTATCCCACCTTACATCACTTTGATCCTAAACAGGGTTTTTTTTTCCTTAGCAGAAACGCAGTTCCAACTGATTTGATGTCAGGGGTGTGGCCTAATATGCAAATGAGTTCACACTGGGCTTTACTACAGTCCTGTGAGACACAATGGTGATATCAGGGGAGAGGCCTAATATATTGTTAAAGCCCTATAATTACAAAAAACTTTGCATTTTCTTTATAGAGGTTCAGAGAAGTATAATTCCCAGTGAACACACAATATTGTTTCTGCCAGGCTTTTAATTCATCCAGTGGGTGTCCCCTGAAAACGTTGGTCCCCCCAGCACCTTATGTTTATGTTATGCTGAACATTACCAGCCTATATGTGTTCTATGACTTGTTGCCAATGATGCGGACCATGGGTTTTGTTAATTCTGGAATTGTGAGATTATCTAGCTTGGATGTAGTTTGTTTGATGTTTTGTAAGGTTATTTTTAATGTTGCAAGCTGCCCAGAGTCTGCTTGCACGATAGGGCTAGGTATAAATCGAAAAATTAAATTAAATTAAATTGGTAGAAGGCCAGCTTTGCTTTTCTAGAAGTTACATAAAACAAATTTCCTCAAATGTATTGGTTTGAGTTAATTTATTATCTCTTCCTCTCAGCAGCCGGGCTTCCTAGGAGCGTGAGAAAGGCTCATAATGGAAATATTACATATTACTATTGCAGTGTGTGCATAAAAGAGAGGATGTTTTATCAGGAGAATACAATACAGGGCAGCCATTTCTTGCTTCCTGTAATGGCAACAGGTATGATTGTGGGACTAACAGAAAACAACTTGATATTATGAAGGACAGGTTTCTTACCTGTAACTGGTGATCTTCGAGTGGTCATCTGTGCAATCACACATATGGGTAATCCGCAGGATTGGCCCCGACCTCGGAGAGTTCAAAGCAATCTTGATCGTAGATCTGGCGCGCCTCCCGCTTGTCCTGGGAGGAGTCAGCTACTGCGCATGCCTGGAGAAGGGGGAGGTGCTTAGCCACTCAGTTTCTTCCCGCCGCCGGGTAGGTGGAAATAACTGTGCTAACTAACTTCCAGCAGCGGGGAAGGCTGGGTGGGTCTGTGTGATTGCACAGATGACCACTCGAAGATCACCAGTTACAGGTAAGAAACCTGTCCATCTTCTTCGTGGTCTCTGTGCATTCACACATATGGGTGATTAGCGAGCCATTTCTTCGGAGGTGGGTGCTGGATCTGTAAGAAAAGGTAGGATTAGAGTGTAACATAATGATAGTGTTACTCACGGTGGTTAGTCGAAGATCGATCGTAGCACCGCTTGTCCGAAGGAGGCGTCTCGCCGGGCACGAACGTCGAGGGCGTAGTGCGAGGCGAAGGTAGATGTAGAGGACCAGACGGCTGCGGCGCAGATGTCCTCTATAGGTATGCCTTTCATGAAGGCGGACGAGGTGGCCACGGCTCTGGTTGAGTGGGCTCGTATATGTTGAGGGATTGGTTGTTTTGCCAGCTGGTAGCAGAGTTCGATGGCAGCAACAATCCATTTGGAGAGTCTCTGGGTGGATATTCTGCTGCCCTGATTATGGGTAGCGTAAGTGATAAAGAGTCTGGGGTCTTTACGGATTTGGCGGGTTCTATCTATGTAGAAGGCTAGGGCTCTCCGTGCATCCAAGTTGTGGAGTGCCCTTTGTCCCGCGTCCGCGGGGTGCTGGAAGAAGGCTGGTATAATGGACTGTCTTCCCAGATGGAAGGGAGAGACGACCTTGGGAAGAAAGGTCGGGTCAGGTCGGAGGACCACCGTACTGTTATGAAATGTCGTATACGGTGGGTCTGCTCTGAATGCGCAGATGTCACTGGCCCTCTTACCTGTGGTGAGGGCCGTAAGTAATGCCGTCTTCCATGACAGCAGGTGCAGTGGAATGGAAGCCATGGGTTCGAAGGGCGGTTTCATGAGTTGGCTCAGGACCAGAGATAGGCTCCAGGTGGGTAGAACTTGTTTGATTGGTGGGTGAAGGCGAATGATGCCCTTGAGGAAGGCTCTAGTCGCATGGTGAGAAAAAACCGTTGTGCCATCGATGCGGGGGTGGAAAGCAGAGATGGCTGCCAGATGTACCTTCAGGGAGGAATACGACAGACCCGCTCTAGAGAGCGTTAAGGTGTAAGTTAGTACCTGAGGTATGGTGGCATAGTTGGGGTCGAAGTTGTGTTGTGAGGCATAGTGTGAGAAGCGTTTCCACTTAAGTAGATAGGATTTCCTAGTAGATGGTTTTCTGGAATTCACTAGGACGTGACGGACCTCTGGGGGGAAATCTAGAAATTGATTCTCCAGGCTGTTAGCTTGAGTGACGCCGGGTTGTGGTGAAGGACCCTGCCGTCCTGTTGGGAGAGGAGATCCCGTGTTTGAGGGAGCTGGGCGAAGGTATTGTTGGACAGGAGCAGCACGGTCGTAAACCAGGGTTGGCGCGGCCACCATGGAGTTATGAGGATGCAGTTTGTGTGGTCTACCTGAATCTTCTGTAGAACTCTGGTGATAAGTGGGATGGGGGGAAAGAGGTAGTGCAGTGTTCCGTTCCAAGTTTGTAGGAAGGCATCCCCCCTGGAGAGGTGGGATGGGGGACCTCTCATGTAGAAGCGGGTGCATTGGGCATTTGATGGTGAAGCAAATACATCTATCTTCGGTTGTCCGAAGACGTTGAAGATCTGTCGGATGTATCGACTGTTGATGGACCACTCGTGGTTGTTGGTCGAGTGGCGACTCAGGGCGTCTGCCTGGGTGTTGTCGGTCCCTGGTAGGTGCACGGCCGTGAGGAAGATGCCCTGGCTTATGCTCCAATGCCACAGTGCGAGGGCTCTCCTGCAGAGTCTGACGGAGGCGGTGCCGCCCTGCCTGTTGATGTAAAAGACTGTGGCGATGTTGTCGGAGGTGACTTGGACGTGCCGGTTCTTTATCGACGGGAGGAAAGACCGCAGGGCCTTGTGCACTGCGATGAGCTCCAGGCAATTTATGTGGAGAGAGCGTTCGTAGTCTGTCCATTGGCCCTGCACCGTGAGGTCCTCTAAGTGGGCTCCCCATCCCCACTTGGATGCATCTGTGGTTACGATCACCGAGGGCGGTGTCTGTTTGAATGGCATGCCCTTGAAGAGGTGATGTTGCTTGGTCCACCATTTGAGGGATGGCACAATGTGTGGTGGGAGGGTGAGTAGTGTGGATTGATGTTGTGTGTGGGGGCGAAAAGTCCTTACGAACCACATTTGAAGGGGGCGCATGTGCAGCTTCGCAAACCGCAGAACTGCTGTGGTTGCTGCCATGAGGCCTAGCATTCTTTGGAAGGTGAGCGCTGTTTGGGAGCGCTGGGCGATGATAGTGTTGGCCATTGACAGTATGGCGAGTGCTCTGTCCTGAGGTAGGGAAGCCGTTTGCGAGAGCGTGGAGATGTCCGCCCCTATGAACTGAATCCTCTGGGTAGGGATTAGTTTGGATTTTGAGAGGTTGACTCGGAGGCCTAGGGTGGCCAGGGTGGAGAGGGTGGTCGAGACGTCCAGTTGTAGTTGCTCCCTGGAATGGGCGACGATCAGCCAGTCGTCTATGTACGGGAAGATTGATATCTGTTGCTGGCGTAATGTGGCTGCTACTACTGCCATGCACTTGGTGAAGACCCTTGGTGCTGTGGAGAGGCCGAAGGGGAGGGAGCAGAACTGGAAGTGCTGCCTCCCTACGGCGAACCTTAGGAATCTTCTGTGATGATGATTGATTGTTATGTGGAAGTAGGCATCCTGGAGGTCTATGGACGCCATCCATGCTCGTTCTGGGATGAGCGGAAGGATTGCCTGAAGCGTGACCATACGGAATTTCTTGTAGATTATGTGTAGGTTGAGTTTGCGGAGGTCGAGGATGGGTCGGAGTCCTCCGTCCCTTTTTGGTACCAGGAAGTACCGGGAGTAGAAGCCGGTGCGATGGTATTGGGGTGGGACTGGTTCTATCGCGCCCTTGTCCAGCAGAGACGCAATTTCTGTCTGCAGGGGTGCGGACGGGGGTGTGGTGAGGAATCGGTGGTGCCTTGGAGTGGATGTAAACTCTATCAGGTAGCCTCTTTGAATGATGGTGAGGACCCAGGCGTCTGATGTTATGGTCCTCCAGGCAGTGTAGAACGGTTGTAGTCGTGTTGATGGGTTTGGCTGATGAAGGGGGACTGGACGGCTCGGGGCAGGGAGGTCAGAGAGATGGTTTGGATGTGGTTGGAGGTTTCTTGGTTGTTTGGCGTCTGTGCTGAAAGGAAGGCTTGGACTGTGGTGGTTTGCGCTTCCATGAATCCTGTTGTCGTGGGGATCTGGCCCCTTTGTATTGGCTGGACCTCCAGTTCCTTTGTCGGTTGGATTGTGTCAGAGGTTGGGAAACTCCCAGACGTTTCGCCCTCTTCCTGCCATCGTCTACTGACGTGAGGATGTCATCTGTAGATGAGCTGAACAGGCCGAGGCCATCAAAGGGCAGGTCTTCCACCTTGTATTTGATGTCTGGTTGGAGGGAGGAGGATCTGAGCCACGCGTGTCTACGGAGTGCTATGGCTGAGGCCAAGGTTTTGGAAGAACATTGTGCAGCGTGCCGTGCAGTGTTGATTTGCTGTTTGCTCACTCTGGCGATCTCTTGCAGGGTAGTGGCGGCTGACTTCTGGGACGCCTCGGGTAGGGATGGTACCAGTGCGCCGAGGGAAGTGGTCAGGTTGTGGGTGTATGCGGAAAAGCATGCCATGTAGTTGAGGATTTTGGTTGTGGCTGTAGTGAGGGCGTAGATCTTTCTCCCGATCGTGTCGAGTTTCTTGCCCTCTCGTTCTGGTGGTACCGGGTGCCTAGTCTGCTTCGATTTCGAAGACGAATGCACGATGATCGAGTTCGGAGCCGGGTGAGTGAATAGGAACTTGGATTCAGGTGCATGTATCTTGTAGAGGGCTTCGACCTTCTTGGATGTCGGCGGTACTGATGCCGGTTTGTCCCATGCTTCTCTGAGTGTTTCTAGGAGGACGGGGAGCATGGGAAGAGATGAGCTGGATGGAAGATCCGCATGCACCAGATCGAATACGACGTCCGAGACTCTGGGGGCGTCCGTATTGAGCTTCAGGTTCAGCGAACTTGCCATGTTTGCCACGAGGTCGAGGTAGGATTTCGGGCCCTCGGACGGCGATAGGTCTGCTGGCTTGGCTATGTCGGATTCTGGGGATTGTAGGTCCGAACCCGAAGAGTGGTCGGAGTCGGAGAGTTCCTCCTCGGATCCGTCGTCGGTTCCCTGGTGCAGGTCGGGCTGGGGCGTTGTCTTGGGAGCCGTGTGTAAGGACTCGAGTGGCGGCGGGAGTTTCGGTTCGGCGCCGAGATTCGTAAGGTCGTCATGGTGAAGCGGTTCGACCGATGCGGAATGGAGTCTGTGTGAGCGATCTCGGTCGCGAGGAGACTCTTGGTAGCTGTGGTAATGTCGATCGTAGGATGGTGATCGTCGGTGCCGTCTTCGGTTCCGTGGGGATGGAGACCTGGATCTCGATGGAGAGTAGTAGTAGTGTCTCCCCCTGCGGTGGCTGCGGGAGCGACGGCGGCTGCGGGACCTGGTGCGGCGGCGACTGCGGGACCTGGTGCGGCGGCGGCTGCGAGACCTGGTGTGACGGCGACTGCGCGACCTGGTGTGCCGGCGACTGCGGGATCTGGTGCGTCTGCGACTGCGAGACCGCGGTCTGGTCGGGAGGACTCTCGGGGTCGAGGGTTCTCTGGTGAGCGCGTGGGCGTCTACAGGGTGCGAGAGATCTATGAATTTAGATGGGTCGAGGATCCCAACGGATGCGGTAGAGTGCGTATCCAGCAGTTGGTCTGGTGGGGAATTCGGAATGGACGGTGACTTGGATGAAATGCGGATGATTTCCAATGGAGTGATTGATGGTGTTGCTGTCGACTTCGATGTCGGAGTCTTCGGCAGCGATCCGGAGGCAGTGGCGCTCGGGTTCGGGGTCTTCGGCTTGGTGGTCGGGTTCGAGACCGAGTCGAGAGGTCGGGTCTTGTGCTTCTTGGAGCTCACGCTACCCGTCGGGTCCGAGTGGGCGGAATCGGAACGGCGGCGCTTCTTGGGGTCGTCCGACTTCTTGGAGTGCTTGCCGGTCTTAGGCTTACTGGGACCCTGTGCCACGGAAGCTGCCGACTGCGTCTCTCCCACGAGGTGTGGGGAAGATGGCGCGGGTTGTTTTTGTCCGCCATGCGGCATGGCCGGTCGGAGTGTGGTTTCCATGAGGTGGCTCCTGAGTCTCGCGGCGCGGTTCTTGCGGGCCTGTTTGCCAAATTGGCTGCAGTGCACGCAGGAGTCTGGACGGTGGGCCTCTCCAAGGCAGAACAAGCACAGAGAGTGACCGTCGGATGAGGGGATTTTGGATGAGCAGCTGGTGCAGCGTTTAAAGATTATCTTGTCCCTTCCTTCCATCCGCCCGGGGAGGGGGGGGGGGGGGGAGGGGAAAAGTCCCGAAGAGATAGTAAGAAAAGGCCCTTTTTTTTTTTTTTTTTTTTTTATACGATACCAGGTAGAAGTAGAAGATGAAGAGTTGAGGTTGAAGAGAAGGTAGTTGTAGAGATTGCAATGAAGAGGTTGGAGATCAACGAGGAAGGTGCGATCCGGTCGGCGGTAAGGAAGAAACTGAGTGGCTAAGCACCTCCCCCTTCTCCAGGCATGCGCAGTAGCTGACTCCTCCCAGGACAAGCGGGAGGCGCGCCAGATCTACGATCAAGATTGCTTTGAACTCTCCGAGGTCGGGGCCAATCCTGCGGATTACCCATATGTGTGAATGCACAGAGACCACGAAGAAGATCAATAGAAACAAAAATGGGAACTGAACAGATGTAAAAATTGCAGTGCAGTGGTCGTAGGAGTATTTTTGTGTAGGAGTGCTGACTGAAAGAGAGAGACAGAAGGAGACAGAGAGAGAGAGCTGCTTGCAAAATAAACTAGAAAAAATTCTTATTTTGTGTCACTATCTGTTATAGAAGCAACACTGTGCCCCAACACATAGTCCCTCTGTCCAGAAAACTTCAAGAACATGACACAAGCATCTTGCATGGACCTACAAAGGGCTGCATTAAGAGGAGGAGAAGGTTTTATACCCCACCCATTACTCCTAGTCTCAAGAGCAGCTTACAATCTCTTTCCCCTCCTCTCCCTTCAACAAACACTCTGTGGGGAAGGTAGCGCTGAGAGAGCTCTGAGAGAACTGCTCTTGAGAGAACAGCTCTGAGAGAACTTGTGACGGACCCAAGGTCACCCAGCTGGCTGCATTTGGAGAAGTGGGGAATCAAACCCAGTTCTCCAGATCAGACCCCACTGCTCTTAGCTACTACACCAAACTGGCTCTCTAGAAGCACTGGTAGGGAAAGAAGGCAGCCCAAAACCAGCCAGTGTGTGTGTGTGTGGCGGGGGGGGGGGGCAGTGATTTCACTGTTTTCTAGGAATCAAGAAACAGCATTTCATTGATCCCAGGATGTGAAAAATTCCATCCCATAGACATCATCTCTCAGAGACAAAGGTGTAAACAATGGGGAATAAATCTTCATCAGATGACCGTCTTGCACCAGAATCTGGTAAATTGGGCCATTAGTGAAAGGCCTCTCCCCTTGGGCCTCTTTTATAGAAATATTTAGCACACTAAGCCTGGCCAAAAGGAAACTCAATTAATCTCACTTCAAGATGAATAAATGGTCACCCACTGGGGGGTGTCTGAGCAGAATACCAGGGGGAGCCAGAAAAAAGGATGCCCCCCCCCTTGCTGTCTTCCCATCCACTTTGGGGGAGGGACGGTGGTTCAGTGGTAGAGCATCTGCTTGGTAAGCAGAAGGTCCCAGGTTCAATCCCCAGCATCTCCAACTAAAAAGGGTCCAAGCAAAGAGGCATGAAAAACCTCATCTTGAGACCCTGGAGAGCTGCTGCCAGTCTGAGTAGACCATACTGACTTTGATGGACCGAGGGTCTGATTCGGTAGAAGGCAGCTTCATATGTTCACTCAAGTGAAGGCATTCGCTTTCCCCCACCCACCCCCGCTCAAGAGGAGCTAATCTCTCCCATCTGGAGGGCAGTTGTAATCCTGAGTGATCTCCAGGCCCCACCCCTCAAATCTCCAGGAATTTCTTAGCCTGGAGTTGGCAACCCTATCTCCTTACCTTGATCTGCCCCTCTGACTTCAGCTTTCCATCACCTCCCCCTCTACATAACAAAAAATAAGCTTTTGTGTGTGCATGGATACTTTTCCAGATCTGAAGTGTGTGTGTGCACAAAAGCTAAAAACTTTTGTTGTTCTTAAAGGTGCCGCTGGACTTGAACTTTGATCAGCTGCTTCAGACCAACACAGTTACCCATCTCCAGGGCTTTTCTGAGCAGGAACGCACAGGAACGCAGTTATGGCTGGCTTGGTGTCAGGGAGTGTGGCCTAATATGCAAATATGTATGCTGGGCTTTTTCTACAAAACAGCTGTGTAAAACAATGGTGATGTCAGGGGGTGTGGCCTAATATGCAAATGAGTTCCTGCTAGGCTTTTTCTTCATAAAAAGCCCTGCCCATCTCTATCCTGTGATGAGGTTAAGATGAGTGTGTGACTGGTCACCCAGTCAGCTTCCATGGTAGTCTGAAAATCATAACCTGTCTTTCAGATCCTAGCCCAAAACTCTAACCACTACACCACACTGGCTCTCTAAGGTAGTATACAACAATATGGAAACATGTTTGGGGCAATACAGGTTACAAAGAAATGGGCTAGACTTCTGATACATTTTGTTACAGTCAGTGTTCTCTCTAAGCGGAGTCAGTGTGAGATAGCGCACAGTTTTTTAGCCTCCAACTCAGATTTTTTTGTTTTTGTCTTAGTTCAGGCAGGATGGTCCCAGAGCAAACTAATTTATGCAGTAGCCAAATCGCTCGCTCACAACTTTAATGCCAGTAGCTCACAAAGTAGAATTTTTGCTCACAAGACTTCACACTTTAGAGCAGGGGTGTCAAACATGCAGTTCGGGGGCTGAATCAGGCCCACGGAGGGCTCCTATCAGGCCCCCAAGCAACTAGCTGTCATCTGCTTCCTTCTCCCTATATCTTGCTTTCTTCTGCACAACAGTTTGCTTTGCAAGGCTTGCTCAGTTGCACTGGAGCTACAGAGCAAAACCTCTATTTTCTCTATTAGCTTAGGCTCCTACTTTGGGGAGGAGGGGGGGGGGAGGAATAGCTTGCTTTGCCAGGCTCTCTCATTTGCACAGCAGAACTACTGAGTCAAGACTCTCTTCCTTCTATTGGCTGAGGCTCCTCCCCTCCAGTCCCCTAGGGAAGGAAGGAAAGCTTCCTTTGCCCAGTTCTCTGGATACCATGGGAGAAATACAAAGAAAGCATCTTTAAGAACAATGAGTGATAAAGCTTTAAGCATGCTTTAAGTTTTAATATATATATCTCTGCTACCTAATCTTAAATAGGTACACACATGGCCTGGACCGACATGGCTCGGCCCCACCCGACATGGCCTGGCCCAACAAGGTCTCACTGATGTCAGATCCAGGCCCTCATAACAAATTAGTTTGACGCCCCTGGTTTAGAGAGAGCGTTGGTGGATGCATCTGAACCAGTGGTGGATATTAACTTAAATGTATACTGACTGCAGAAGTGGTTATTGATTGTACAGTTTTGGAAAAGTATTGAAGTATTAAAAATATGGGGCTGCATATCAGAAATAAACACACTCTCCATTTATTGATGAGTGCAAAAATGGTAGAGAGATTTTGCAAATAAAAGACAAAATGCAGCTACTGATGAAGATATGGATCAATGTGCATTGGTAAAGATATGGATCAATATGCATTAGATGCCTGGTGTTAAATCATAATTATTCCCATCCTTGAGAAATATATAAATATATATTTTAAAACTGGAACTGTAAGAGCATCAAAGTTTAATAGAATCTTTAAAATAAATTGGATAAATGTCATGCTCCTTATATCAATTCATAATCACTCAATTCCTTTCAAAAGACAACAGAGCAAGAATAGCATTGAGAATTTTTTTTTTGAGTGGGGGGGTTAGCGTAGCAATTAGATATTTTATAATATTTATAAGTGAAGTATTTTATTTCTTGGAAAATGAAGGACGTTTAAATGCAATCTGAAAATAAATGCAGTGGTAGAACACCTTCATTAGCAATTCAAAGCTTGTATACAGGCTTTCAAATATATCATTTTATAAAGTAGCATGTATCAAAAGGGTTATTTTAAGACTGCTTATACTGCACAGAGGGCAGTACCGCTAAATTACAATAATTGCATCTCAACTGTTATTATACGGTCACAGAAGTGGTTTTACACATGAAGCTTTTGCATTAAAGCCCCAATTTTGATCTCCAGGATTCATACCTAACATTAGCAGGGGAGACAACAAACACTTTTAAACCCGCTTCATCAGGAGAGTTTTTAATGTCCTTTTAAAAGATGCAATTGAAACAATAACATTTGGGGGCAGGATCTAGAGGCCTGCAGCTCTAATAACCATTGAAACAAAGGAGTACTTGGCTTTTAGTTTTGAATAATGTGATATTGGTACCTAAAAATAAATCAAACAGTTCCCCCCCCACCCTCCCTCCAGTTTATGAATGTTTTCTCAGGAAACTTTCTGAGGGCCTCTGGCTTTTTGGATCCTGGAGGTATGCTGGAGGTCATGAAATTAGGTCACTTGAATGTAAAGTAAATGCAAAACAAAATTTGAGTCCAGGAATTTGTTCTACTGCTTCAGACCAAAACTGGCCCGCCAAAGAGGGTGCAAAGTAGATTCTGAAGAAAGAAAACTTTATTATATTAAGAGCATGGGATAGGGCCTTTTCAGTGGCAGCCCCATGATTTTGGAACAACCTCCTGAGGAAGGTGTATCTGGCCCCCTCACTTCCCATCTTTAGGAGGCAGTTGTTGATGGTTTTATTTAGGACTGTGTTTGGTTACGTTTACTAGCAGATCTGAATTGCGACTTTAAATTTTGGGTTTCACATTTTTAATGTATTTCATGTGTTATTTCTGTATTGTAAACTGCCTTGATCTCTGAAGGGAGAAAGGTGGGCTCATAAATGTTTCAAATACATAAATATATCCAGAAATCCTCTCAAACAAAAAAAATCATTACATTTCACATTAGCACTTTGTCAGAATTCCAAAGGTGCCGATGGGCTTAAAAAGGCTGGGGTCCCTGATTTAAACTATTGGTTGCATCAGGTAGTATAGTGGTTACAGTTTCTGACTATGACACAAGAGACGCGGGTCTGAACCCCCACTTTGCCATGGAAGCTTAGAAGAATCACACACTTTCAGCCAACTTACCTCCCATGGTGGCTGTGAGGGTAAAATGGAGCGGGAGATTGATGTAATCTGCTTTGAGGGCACAATGGGGTCCTCCATTTTAATTTACAACCTAATACCACAGAAATCCCTCAAGATGACAAAATGTCCTGCTTTGACTGTGGGTGGCCCCATTTCTGACATACTGAGAGGCACAGCTCAACCAAGTTAACTAGAAGGAACAGTAGCAATTGTTCTGTTCACCTAGTGATGCTAACTAGCAGCCATTTAAGACCCAACGGATGCTGCTATAGCACCCAAATTACCCTTGGCTGGGGTTCAAACCAGAATTCACAAACATCAGCCTTTTTGAATTTCACAATCTCAATTTATGGCATTATCAATTTATGGCATTAACTTCTACTTATCCCATACACGAAATACTTTCGAGATGTGATATGTAAGAGATAATCTGATCTCATAAATCATTTTATTTTCTTGTCTTGCAATTTTACAATAGCAATTTTATTTAAAACTATGAAAAAGAAATAAGGTTAGTACAAGCAAAAGATTTAGCCAATACAATAAGTATCTTCCAAAACAAATACCATATATGTCATATTTGATCAAATGATACATAATTCCGTAGGGGGAAAAACTAAATTAATTAATATGGGACTTTCTCCTGTAATACAGTTACTTCCTTGACTGTTTTGTTCCAGCTAAATGTTCTGTGGCAGATCATCAAAGAAAACATTGTAAGAAACAACGACTTAAGGAAGAAGGTCTCCTACAGGGTTGTCGAATTTATTTGTTAAGAGGGCCGGATCTGACATAAATGAGACCTCGTTGGGCCGGGTCATGTCAGGTTGGGCCGGACCATGTTGGGCTGGGCCATGTCGGGCCAAGTCACGTGTACACCTATTTAAGATTAGGTAGCAGAGATATAAACTTTATAAAGGACACAGACAAATTAAATATATATATTTTTAAAACTTAAAACATGTTTAAAACGTTAGCACTCATTGGTCTTTAAGGTGCTTTCTTTGTATTTCTCCCATGGGAGCCAGAGAACTGGCCAAAGGAAGCTCTGGCCCTTTCCTTCCTGCCCCAGGGGACCAGGAAGGGGAGGAGCCTCAGCCAATAGAAGGAAGAGAGGCTTGGCTCAGTAGCTCTGCTGTGTGATTGAGAGAGCCTGGCAAAGCAAGCTCTGCCTCTCCCACTTTCTCCCCAAGGAAGGAGCCTCAGTTTATGGAGAAAATAGAGGTTTTGCTCTTTAGCTCCTGTGCAATTGAGCAAGCCTTGCAAAGCAAACTGCTGTGCAGAAAGAAGCAAGAGAGAGGGAGAAGAAAGCAAATGACAGCCAGTTGCTTGGGGGCCTGATAGGAGCCCTCCGTGGCCCTGATTTGGCCCCCAGACTGCATGTTTGACACCCCTGGTCTAGGGACTGAGAAGTAAAGGTAACATGCTTCAAGGGATTTGGGGTAAAATTGCCTGTATAACAGTCCCTCTGAAGTCTACAGGAGTTTTGAGTAACTGATGCACTCTTTGTTGAAGAAACAACCTAAGTCAGAAGCAGACAATGGTCAAAAGATAATGGAAAGTAGTACTCTGGTGTTATGCACGTTCATTTAATTATTTACTTCATTACATTTATAGTCTACCTTTCTCCTCAACGGGGTCTTACATAATTCACCTCTCCTCCATTTTATCCTCACAGCAACAACCCTGTGAGGTAGGTGGGGCTCAGAGGATGTGACTGGTCCAAGGTCACCCAGCAAGCTTCCTTGACCACACCATAGGTAACGACCTATGGCAATCCATTTGAGACTCACCTCTCTTTACCACTAAATCTCTGAATACTTTTTTGCAAAACTATAAAGTCTTGTCAAGTTGGTACCTGACGTCTCATCATCTTTCCCACATGTTTCCAAATTTCTCCCCATGGCGTTGGAAGGGTTGTGGCTCCAGAGGAACTTATTATCATCATTGGTAGTCATGCCCAGATATCCAGCAATTTTGGACCTGTATTTTAACTGAAATCAAAGATATTACTAACTTCGATCTCCCTTTTACACCTCAGTTCTTCCTCATAAATATATGTTACGATCTTATAATCCCTAGACCCAGGGCTTTTTTCTGTAGCAGGAACTCCTTTGCATATTAGGCCACACCCCCTCTGATGGAGCCAATCCTCCAGGAGCTAACAGTAGGCCTTGTAAGCTCTTGGAGGATGGGCTACATCAGGGGTATGTGGCCTAATATGCAAAGAAGTTCCTGCTACAAAAAAAGCCCTGCCTAGACTGATGAAGGAACTAATTTTGCTGATGCTGACGGCTGTGAAATTTGCTGCAGCTTTAAGGTGGAAAGCAGCTGTTCGTTCCTCCACTCCTGTCAAAATGGCATAATAAATTTTGGGAATACTTTATTATGGATAAGCTTGCTGATACGACTACAGTAGTTAAAAAGCCAGGTTTGCATACTTTATTGGATAAATGGTTACCCTTCCTTAGGTATTAGCTGTGTATGGATATTGTGTCTGGTCAAGATAGTCAACTAGATAACAATATCCTTTCACTGTCAGCATTTCACTAAACTTAGTAAAAATAGATGTACACTGTTGTCTTAGCATCTAGTTTAATTCTATTTGTTATTGGTCACTAGTTTATCTGATGATTGACACTGATGGTTATGTTTTTTCTGTATCTTACCTTGCATTACTGACATGCATTTCTGTAAATCTTTTGACTATATTTTAATAAAAAATTGTTGTTTTTTAAAAAACTTCCATGGCAGAGTGGGGCATCTGCTTCGCCCAGAACCTAGTTTTAACCATGGTACCATGCTGGCTCTCCTCTCATCAACAGAGATTGGCTGTCCCTTTAACTTACTAAAAAAATGATTAATGGGCTATTGCCATGGAGAATCACTGATGGGCAAGAGCCAACATGACGTAGTGGTGAAGGGTGAGTGCCAGCGTGGCATAGAGATGAAGAGCAATGGATTCTAATCCGGAGAACTGAGTTCGATTCCACACTCTTCCACATGAAGCCTGCTGGGTGACTTTGGAACAGTGAACACTTCTCTCAGCGCTCTCTCTGCAGAAAAAAACTTGTCTAGATCACCACAGAGTGGTGCATCGTTCTCAAAGAGCTAAAACATCAGGCTCCCTGATGATCTTAGGATCTCCTGGCTATATTACCACACAATGCCATATGATAATTATTCCACTGATGGGAAATAGCAAGCTGAGCCAACCTACTTGGCCCCAGAACTATCTTAATGTCTCCATCCTCATCTATTGGTTATGCAGGCTTCCTATGAGTTTAATAACAAATTCTGCAACATCTGTTTTTTAGAAGTAATAGTGGAATGAGCAAACACACCATGAGAAACCATGCCTCCAGCAAAAGGTACCTTTACCAATGAAAGGTCAGATTTAATAAAAAGCACCGACCATCTACTGTGAAATGCTGAAAGGCAATATGTCAGTAAGATGGTGTATTACTTGGTGGCTTTGATCAGTCTACTAATAACACCAAGTGCCCTTCAAGCAGCACCATTTCTCCAGAGGAGCTGATCTCTGCCAGCTGGAGATGAGTTCTAAAAGCGGGAGATTTCCAGGCCCCACCTGGAGGCTGGCAACCCTAGAGAACTCCGTGGGCTTCTGTAGGAATGAGGAAGTGGGAAGTTCTGCCAGTTCCACACACTGGATCCAACCCAACAGGATCAGCGACAGCTGGAATACCTCACATTTCCTTTCCAAATGAAACAGTAACTGCTTGCAGTCGCCAATCCTGTCCATCAATATTCCTTTCATCTTCCAGAGAACAGGACTGCTGGAACTCAGCCTGTTTTTGTTCTTTTTCCAATTAAATGAACTCTGCCCAGCCTAATCTATGTTGTTTGAAAAGGGCAGTAAAAACTTACATGTTGACTTTTTTTTTTTGCTGATTGAAAAACATTTCCTGAGTCACTGTCTCAAAAGACATTTTAAAAAGAAGGAATTCAACGGTACCTTGAAATACCTACTGGGAATAATCCCTTGATTTCACACTATGAATTTTATCCTGCTTTTTTAAAGCTGAAAAATGGAATGCCAATCAAACGCAATTCTAAACAGAGGGAATGTGCAATAGCTTTAGATAAGGCCTCTTCAGACGGAGACCTTTTTGAATTACAATTGACATCTCCAAGTCTTACTGATCTCTGCTAGCCAGGGGTGGAATTCTAGCAGGAGCTCCTCTGCATATTAAGTCACACCCCCATGATGCAGCCAGTCCTGCAAGAGCTTACAAGGCTTTTTTTTGTAAGCGCTTGGAGGATTGGCTACATCATGGGGGTGTGGCCTAATATGCAAAGGAGCTCCTGCTAGAATTCCACCCCTGCTGCTAGTCAAAATGGAGTCAAGGAGGATCAGCGTAGGTAGTAGTGTCCCAAAAAATGACTTCTGCTTGAAATCTCAGTGCTGACTGGAATCTTATTTCTCTTCTGTTCCTGATTCTGAAGGTGCCTTATCAATGTCTGTTAAGGAATTGGTCGTGCTTGAAAGTTTCTGTAGCTTTGGGAAGGGAGGATTCTGTTCCACATCTGTTTTGCTCCCTCTAAGAGCTGATTTGATATTATAGCTGGTTTATACTCAGCAGCTGCTAACAGATGAGGATTTTGGGGCGATTGGGAGGCGTCCCAAATTGAGCCAACTCAGAAAGAGCCATCCCAAAGCCTCCACACGCTCCCCCGCAAGTCGTCCCCATCCCATCCACAGGTCGACACAGGCACAATCAGATGGCTGTCATGTACCATCCCTGTCGCTTGGTTTGGGTCCCCCCCCATACATTTTTAGTGCTCATGAGCATGCATGTTTCATGCCACCAAGACACCTCACTTGCGCCCTTCTGCCTCAAGACCCCGAGGAGGTGACTGGCATGCAGCTCAAAAATTTGCTACCACTTCAAAAGTGGTAGCTTTTTGGGCTGTTCTCAGGACGCTGGAGGACGGGGTGAGTACAGGATGGTGATGGGCGGCAGATGTTTGTATTTGGAAGGATTTTTCTAGTCAATTTCTGAGGTGTCTCTGAGTCGGCCCAAAGTGCCTGTAATCACCAAGCATATCCCCCTGTATAATTAAAGTGTGGGTTGTCATACTGGACATAAACCAATGTAATATCAAAGTTGCCACTAGAGGCAGCAAAACACACATGGAACAGAGCCACCCCACCTCTGAAAAAACAGGAGTTTGCATGCAAGGAAAATGTGAAAGCCGAAAAACCTATCAGTTTGTTCTAGAAAAAAAACCTTACAGACTGCTGTACAAGATGTATAATAGTGCAATCCTGTGCAGAGTTACTCCAGTCTAAGCCCATTGAAATCAATTAGCTTAGACTGCTGTACCTCCTCATAGGATTGCACTGCCAACTGGTCTTCCCATTAAAGCTGTAAGCCCCACTCTCATTGTCTCTCTTTGTGCCCCCCAAAATATTACACCACTTGTCCTGATAAACCATAGTTTAGAACAGAACTGTGTGTGCCAGATGTAACAAACAAGGACATTCTTAATGGTTAAGATCAGAAGGTGGAATTCTAGCAGGAGCTCCTTTGCATATTAGGCCATTTCCCCTGATATAGCCAATCCTCCAAGAGTTTACAAGGCTCTTTTTTGTAAGCTCTTGGAGGATTGGCTGCATCAGTGGTGTGTGGCCTAATATGCAAAGGAGCTCCTGCTAGAATTCCACTGCTGGTTAAGGTTAATCTTGGTTTGCAACAGAGATCAAAACCCTGGTAGTCATTACCTATTATTGGTAGTGCAAAAATAATTCTATACTATGAGTAATATGACAAGTGAAAAAAAAAGTTAAAATTGATAAGAATGAATATAAAAGAATAGGGGGCTTTTTTGCATTAAATGGATACAGACTTGGACAGATATAATAAATATAATAAATAAATAAATGTGTCTATGAACTAAGGATAGTATTATTACAACACGTTTATTAACAAAAAATTACTACAAGACCTTTTCATGCCAGAAATTAAAAAAAAAAATGCTAAACAGCATCTCATATTGCTGGCATTGTGATTTTAATGGACATGTCTCCCTATGCAGACTGCTTGATGCCATATTTTAAATAACATTAAATAAATTATTGTAAGTGAGGTATACTCAGATCTGGAGATTCTAATCTTAGATTATTTAAAGCAAACAGGAACACAAAAGGATGTGGATTTTATATTCAATATAATTAAACTAATAAGGAAGCAACACTGGAAAAGAAGTTGTATACCAAGAATTGAATAGTGGCAAACCTAAAAGGTGGTTATTTCTAACGTGACTTGAGATTTATATGAACTGTAAAATTTACCATACAATCCTAAACAGAGTTTTACCCTTCTAATTCCATCAAAGTCAGTGGGCAAAGAAGGTTGTAATTTTGCTTAGAACTGCACTATTAGCAATGCAAAGAAGGATAAATAATTTGTGAGGAAAGAATATCTGACAAATTATTAAAATACTGCACTAGCTAGGATGAGGAAATCATTTTCATGAGCTGGATCTGCCGGAGTTTTACTACAGGTGGAAAGATTTCCTCCCACTAAACACCTTCTCCCTCTTCCACTGTATTTCAGAAATTCCTTGGACTACAGTGGAAGAGGGAGGCATAACAAAGATGCACTCCAACTGCAGGTAGAAATCTTTCAGTCTGCAGAAACACTCCAATGGATCCAAGCCTTTGGGTGGACCTGATCAAAGATTCATGCACGATTGCATCCACTCACTGGAGAAGATCCTACTAACATGAATGTGAGCAGACTTCGGAGGGTGGTGGAAGACAGGAGGGCCTGATGTGACTTGGTCCATGGGGTCAACCGTGTGACCGAACAACAATGAACTGTTTCATCAGATTAATATTCTACAAATATGTTGGGGAGGAAAACCAGCTCGATCACACCCGCTCTCAGGAGCTAAGGAGGGTCAGTACTTGGATGGCGGACTCTGAGAGGAAGACTCCACAGAGGAAAGTGATGGCAAACCATCTCTGCTTCTCACTTGCCTTGAAAGCCCCTAGCTGGGGTCCTCTTAAAGCTTAGATGGAGGACTACCGAGGAAGGCTCTGAAGAAGACAACGGCCAACCACCTCTGCTTCTCACTTGCTTTTTACGGGGTGGTTTGCCATTGCCTTCCCCAGGCATATACACTTTCCCCCCAACAAGCTAGGTACTCATTTTACTGACCTCAGAAGGATGGAAGGCTGAGTCAACCCCGAGCCGGCTACCTGAACCAGCTTTTGCTGGGATTGAACTCAGGTCATGAGCAGAGGGCCCCGACTGCACTACTGCAGCTTTACCACTCTGCGCCACAGAGCTCTTGTGATATATTATACACTACTATAAATAAATTTAAAAAATTAAAAGGGGGTAATGAGAAAGAATGGAGTGGTTTTTGTGCAAAGAAGTGGAAGAGGGAGAATATAAGTATACAGCCCTAAAATGCATTTAACATTAAAAAAATAAAAGGGGGTAATGAGAAAGAATGGAGGGGTTTTTGTGCAAAGAAGTGGAAGAGGGAGAATATGTATGCAGCCCTAATCTCTTAATTATGACTGAAATATGGGCAGCCACGATATTTTAACTGGGATAAAGCAGCATTCTTTGTAATATGAAACAAAATGTTAGGGGTTATGTATTTTCATGGCTTCACATATATATTTTGAAGGATTTTGTGTCAAATGATCTTTAAAAATGTACTGGAAGACAAATAAATATATGAGCAACAGAATCAGACCAGACCAACAAACCTGTCAAAAAGAATGAACTGACTCAAAACATTTCAATAATACTATAGATTGAAATTAAAGTGACTGGACCTTCAAAAAAGTGGCAATTTATAACATCACTGCACAGCAACATGTCCCAGCATGCTGCACTAATCCACTATAGTAAAATGACATTGGGGGAAAATAAGTTTTTGTGTGTGTGTTTTTAATAAATTAAAAATGTTAAACTGAGTCCATCGCCTGTGCTGTGGAAAAGAAAAAGTTACAAACTTCACCAAAATGAACTGCTACTTCACAGAATCATCCCCAACTGCAGATTCTACAAAAATGCATTTAAAGGACTATTAAATGTTCTCTTTCCTCACAAAGAGGGATTCTTGTGTCCAGTGTTCCCTCTAAGCTGCAGAGTTTTGTGAGCAAAAATTCTACTTTGTGAACAACTGGCATTACAGTTGTGAGCTACTGTATAAATTAGTGGGCTCCAGGGTCATCCTTCCTGAGCTAAGGCAAAAATGTGTGAGCTGGAGGCTAAAAATCTGTAAACTAGCTCACGCTAACTCAGCTTAGAGGAAATACTGCCTGTGGCGCAGGGTGGTAAACTGAGTACTGCTGTCCAAGCTCTGCTCACGATCTAAATTCAATCCCGGCGGAAGCTGGGTTCAAGTAGTTGGCTCAATGTTAACTCAGCCTTCCATCCTTCCGAGGTTGGTAAAATGAATACCCAGCTTACTTGGGGGTAAAGTGCACATGACTTGGGAAGGCAATGGCAAACCACCCCGAAAAAAGTCTGCCAATAAAGTCTGCCAGTCTGTGATATCACCCCCATGGGTCGAAAACGACTCAGTAATTGCACAGGGGACTAACCTTTACCTTTCCTCACAGAGAAGGAGTCTGTTTATGTATAGCTAAGAATCTCTGCATTATTGTCAAGTGCATCCATCTCTGCGAGAAGATGGGATTCTGGAAGCGGCAGGATTACGTTCGGCACAAGAATGAGGCCTCGGTGATCTCACCGCATTCTCTGATCAATGGAACAGCACACGAGATAATGTGTAGACGCAGGCCTCGGATTCAGCGGGAGCTCAGAGGAGCACAGCTCCTGAACCTTTCTGAGGGTTTCCCCCTCCTCTTCCCCACCTTGTCCATTGAATAGTAGGTGCAGCTGCATAACAATCCCTGAATGAGCTCCACCACCCATTTTTCTGCAAAGCAACCCATGTAGATGACTTATTCAGGCAAAAAAAATTAATAATTAGTGGGCCGGATGTAAAAGATTGAAAAGTTTCTGTCCAATCAGACTAAGAGTTGTTCTGATTTATGCTTTCCATCCAACTGACTGAAAGCTGGCACCATAGAACTTCATTTTATTTTCTTAATATTGAACTATATGCATCTTCAGACTTTGGGAAAACCCAGAATGTTACTGCCACATAACCTTCTACATCTCTTCTTTCAATATCCATCTTTGTCACCTTCTTTCCTCATATCAGACTCCAGAAACTACTTTTCATAGCTCCTGCTTTTCATTTCCCTCCCAGAGAGAATGACTGCCTTTTTGTCCGTCTTCCTCAAAACGGTAGAGCCGTTGTATTATCTTGTCCAAACTACGCGAAGCCAAGCCGAGAGACATCCATTCCCTCTCCAGTACAGACCTCAACGGATTTTTCTAAAACCAAAGCCCACAAAATTGCATGGATTATACACAGCCAGATAAAAATGTCTATGGACATGCTGATGTTTACTGAACACTTGGCTTAGAAAAACAAGAGACTTCTACCCCTAATGTATAATTTTTTTTTAAGGAGTAGCATTAAAGTGTTGCACTGATCAGCAAACCAAGTGAAGACTGGAGCAAACGTAGCTTTGTAAATACAGCATTAAATGTGTAATGTTTGCGTTTTGGAGGACGAGGAGCAAAATTACCATCAGGAATTCTATTGGAATCAGTCAGGACTCTGCAATGAGTGAAAACTTTTTCCCATCTGGTCAGCATTTTATATCACAAGAAAAGAAAACCCACACATAACTTTTATAATCCCAGAGCCGCCGTCTCTATGAAATAATAATAATTTGTATGTCAAAGCTGTAATTTCATGGGAATCGTGCACAAATAAAGAGCTTGAAGCAAATTCAGACTGCAGCATTTCCTTAACATTTATCAATAGTCCCCCCCCCCCTTTTTGAGCAATATCAATAAACTCTTGGTAATTTTATTCTGTGCTGAAGGCCAGATAGAATTGTGTATGTGGTATTCTTCCATTGGATAAAAAATTAATCAAAGATCACATTCTGAGGGAATTTTTTAAAGGACTTTTCTCCCGCTTGCCACCAAAGGAATAATGATAAAAGGATGGGGAGGTAGAAAAAGAGGGCAGGTTTCATTTAAGATTAAATGCATCCTTATGAATTATTTTCTTTAATATGAAAAAATGTATGATCTATTTGATTGTCAAAGTTTTTTTAAAGAAGAGGAAGAAGGAAATGATCACAAGAGGTTCCCAAAATCTCACTCTATATTCTTGGAGTTTCGGGGGGGGGGGCACAGTGGGAGGGCTTCTAGTGTCCTGGCCCCACTGATAGACCTCCTGATGGCACCTGGGGTTTTTTTGGGGGGGCACTGTGTGACAGAGTGTTGAACTGGATGGGGGGGAAGGTGTAGATGTCTGGGGAAGGCAATGGCAAACCACCCCGTAAAAAGTCTGCCGTGAAAACGCCGTGATGCGACATCACCCCAGAGTCAGAAACGACTGGTGCTTGCACAGGGGACTACCTTTACCTTTTTACCAGCCTGAGGGACTTAAGCCTACACATTCTTGAATGAATAGAAGATACTGAAGATGAAGAAAATATTGGATTTATATTCCGCCCTATACCCTGAATCTCAGAGTCTCAGAGCAGCTTACAATCTCCTTTACCTCCCCCCAAAAGATACCCTGTGAGGTGGGTGGGGCTGAGAGAGCTCTTACAGCAGTTACCCTTTCAAGGACAACTCCTATGAGAGCTATGGCTGACCCAAGGCCATTCCAGCAGGTGCAAGTGGAGGAGTGGGGAATTAAACCTGGTTCTCCCAGATAAGAGTCCACACACTTAACCTCTACACCCAACTGGCCTGTTTCATGCTCCAGATAACTCCAGCTGTAATAATTCTACAAGATGACCTGAGAGGAAAGAAAAGGTTTGTTTGATTTCAGCTGGCCACTAAGCTCCACAAGAAAGAAGGAATAGTGCAACTAATTTCATTCCCCACTGCTAGGGGAAACAAAACCAGCAATTTCTATATATCCTTCCCCTCCGTCGAAAAGAGCCACAAGTACCATTACGAGGCCATCCTAGCCAAATTTGACACCTACTTTATTCTGAAGTGGAACGTGCTTTATGAGAGACTTGGAAGGCTGGAGAAATTGCTCAGATGTTTCAAGAGGTCTGAACCAGATGTTTCAAGAGGTCTGGAGACCCAGTTTGGTGTAGTGGTTAAGTGTACGGACTCTTATCTGGGAGAACCGGGTTTGATTCTCCACTCCTCCACTTGCACCTGCTAGCATGCCCTTGGGTCAGCCATAGCTCTGGCAGAGGTGTCCTTGAAAGGGCAGCTGCTGTGAGAGCCCTCTCCAGCCCCACCCACCTCACAGGGTGTCTGTTGTGGGGGAGGAAGGTAAAGGAGCCGCTCTGAGATTCTTCGGAGTGGAGGCCAATATCTTCATCTACCTCACAGGGGGTTTGTTGTGGGGGAGGAAGGTAAAGGAGATTGTGAGCCGCTCTGAGACTCTTCGGAGTGGAGGGCAGGATATAAATCCAATATCTTCATCTACCTCACTGGGGGTCTTGTTGTGGGGGAGGAAGGTAAAGGAGATTGAGAGCCGCTCTGAGACTCTTCGAAGTGGAGGGCGGGATATAAATCCAATATCTATCTATCTATCTCATCTCATCTCATCTCACTAATCAACTCAAGGAGCATTGTGAGTTTGCTTGCAGAAAAGGTTAATATCTTAATGACAAACCAGCTATTGAAATCGTAGTCAAAGGGTTATTTGACAGAATACAGCTAATAAAGAATCTGATTGTTCACAAAACCATAGGAATAGCAAGAGAGTTCGATACTAATAAAAAGGTACACCCTTCTGCATACATAAGATGAATAGGTCTATAATATTAGAGGTGTTTGCTACAAAGTATTGTACACATATGATGACCAAAGACATGAAAACCATTTTTTCTTTGGCTTTATTGTTTGTAAAGGCACTGAATGTGCATCAACGATAAATCTATCGATTAGTGGAATGCGTGTTGCTTCAAAATGGCACCACGAATGAGTGTCACAGAGCTGTCTCATTAAACTGGTTAAAAATCCCAATTTTTTTCTCAAACCATACAGAGCAGAGATTGCTCTACAAAGTCCAGAAGGTCATCAAGATGACATTGGGCACTTTAGCACACAAACAAGATACAAAGATAAGCTGTTTGCATTCATGGTATACAGGATAAGAGGTCACAAACTGGATTAGACAAATCAATGTTTCAAGAATGATTTCTCCAGCTTGAAGACTTGCAACAATAAAAAAGGGGGCTAAAAGAAACCCTGCAAATTACCAGCACATAAGCTTGCTCTTAACAATAGGTAAGATATATGTCATTTTCCTATATCACAAGCATTTAGACTGAAATCAGTTTACTATATCCTGAACAAACAGAATTTAGTAGAGATATGTCAGCTCCTGACCATTGTCTTGTATGGTATTATATCAGGGCTTTTTTTGTAACAGGAACTTCTTTGCATATTAGGCCACACCCCTCTTATGTAGCCTGTCCTCCTGGAGCTTACAGTAGGCCCTGTACTAAGAGCCCTGTAAGCTCTTGGGGAATTGGGGTGTGTGGCCTAATATGCAAAGGAGTTCCTGCAACAAAAAAAGCCCTGTGACAAATATTCTTCTTCCCCAGTGGTCATCTTTATGCAGCACTTGATTCAGTCCCATGAGAACTAGACAAACTTGGCTAAAACATCAATAGACAACAGACTTCTTTGCTTAGTATATAGGAAAGGAAAGGTCCCCTGTGCAAGCACCAGTCATTTCCCACTCTGGGTGACGTTGCATTCACGACGTTTTCACGACAGACTTTTTACGGGGTGGTTTGCCATTGCCTTCCCCAGTCCTTTACACTTTCCCCCCAGCAAGCTGGGTACTCATTTTACTGACCTCGGAAGGATGGAAGGCTGAGACAACCTTGGCCGGCTACCTGAATCCAGCTTCCGCCAGAATCGAACTCCAGTCGTGAGCAGAGAATTCAGAGCACAGTACTGCAGTACTGCTGCTTTACCACTCTGCATCATGGGGCCACTAGTATATAAACTATATGATAATGCAACTGCACAGATCCCTTGTGGTTTAGAATGGCAGCTCTCTTGCCATATCTTTTGCCTTGCAAGGTATCAAACAAAGATATCTTTTAGCGTCTCAACTGTTCAGTCTCTATGTGAATACCATGTAATTATCAAGATCAGCAGTTGGATTATGTAAATATACTGAACACATTTACCAAATACTGCTCCTAGGAAAGACTATCAATGAATTATGAAAAATCTAAAATTATGTTTTTTTTTTAAATTACACCCATGGCTTTTTTTATAGCAGGAACTCATTCGCATATTAGGCTATGCCCCCCTGTTGTAGCAAATCCTTCAAGGGCTTACAGTAGACCCTGTAAGAAGAGCCCTGTATGCTCTTGGAGGATTGGCTACATCAGGAGGGTGTGGCCTAATATGCAAAGGAGTTCCTGCTACAATAAGAGCCCTGCTTACATCAAACAGCTATGGGTGATTAATGGGGGAGGGAATACAGCAAGCAAAGGTAGCCTCCTGTATAAGCACTGATCCATGGAGTGACATGACATCATGACGTTTCTTAACCAACTTTGGAAGGATGGAAGGCTGAGTCAACCTTCTGCCCCCCAGCAGCACTTCTGTCTCATGGGGTTAAGCTTCAGTTTATTAGCCCGCATCCACTCTAAAACTGCCTTCAGGGTTTCTGTAGCCTCTCTGGAATCAGATGAAAGTGTGAGACAGAGCTGAATGCATCTGCATATCAGTAACAACCCAGCCCAAATCTCTGTATAACCTCACCCAGCGGCTGCACGTAGATGTTAAAGAGCATAGCAAACAAGATGGAACGTTGTGGGACCCCAAAGACCAAGGGGCTGAACAGCAGTCCCTTCTGAAATCTACCCTCCAGGGAGGACCAGGACCGCTCCAGAGCATTGCCTCCTAATCTCAGTCCAGATAGACAACCCATGATCAATGGTACCGAAAGTCTAAGAGATGCAGGAGAATCAACAAAGTCACATTCTCCAGGTCCTTCTTACAAGGGCAACCAAAGCTGTTTCAGTCCTTCTACGAGGGCTTTTTTTGTAGCAGGAGCTCCTTTGCATGTTAGGCCACACACCCCTGATGTAGCCAATCTTCCTGGAGCTTACAGAGCTCTTAGTACAGGTCTACCATAAGCTCCAAGAGGATTGGCAACATCAGGGGTGCATGGTCTAATATGCAAAGGAGTTCCTGCTACAAAAAAAGCCCTGCCTTCTACCATGATGACATATAGATTTTCCATGATGATATGTAGACATGAAGCTCTTAGATTATTCACCACCAGGGGTGGCCAAACTTGCTTAAGGGCCACATAGAATAAGCATCAGATGTTTGAGAGCTGCAAGACATGAACACCAGATGTTTGAAAAATGCAAAAGGAAGGAAGGAAGGAAAACAGAGGGGGAAAGGAAAGAAGAGGTGGAAAGCAAGTAACTTTAACTGTAAATGCATTCTCCAAGCTGCTGGCTGGCTTGCCTTGGAGAAGTGATCTAAAGAGAGGAATGTATTCTCCTAGCTTGCCAATGGGGTGGTGGGGGCTTCAAGAGCAACACAATACGTGTGAAAGAGCCACATGTGGCTCCCAAGCCAGTTTGGCTTCCCCTGTTCACCACCTAGCCTTCTGAATTCTGCATAGCATTTAGAAGCGTGGAGTGAGTGTTGCTTTAAGTGAACTTTCTAGTACAGACAGTAAGAACTTCATATTATTTTTCAGACTTGAGATTTGCTGATCCTAATTTTCCTTACGCGGACAATATTGTAATGTAGAGCTGGCCCAGAACCAGGAAGCAGTTCATCATCCAGCTGACGCTTATCTAATGCAAATATGTCTTCTGAACACAAGTATAGCGCAGTCCTAATCGGAGTTACAGCATTCTAAGCCTACTGATTTTCAATGGATTCAGACGGGAGTAAACTCTGTGTAGGACTGCACTTGTAGTAACTGTAATTTGCTAATTCTTTGTTGTCCATAACCAGTCTGGATTCCAAGCAATACTCCCTCTAAACTGTGGAGCCTTGTGAGCAAAAATTGTACTTTGTGAGCCACTGGCATTAAAGTTGTGAGCTACTGCATAAATTAGTTTGCTCCAGAACCATTTTTCCTGAGCGAAGACAAAATGTGTGAGCCAGAGGCTAAAAAACTGTGAGCTAACTCACACTAACTCAGCTTAGAGGGAACACTGATTTCAAGTGCCAGCTCAAATGGAACCACTGCACAAGAGGTCCAGGTGGTTTCTCAGTCCTGTTATAAACATTTGTTCCTTGGCGATGTTTGCTGAAGACAAGGACTGTATTCCAGGGAACTAATAATTGTTTGGAAAGAAAAGTTAGGTGATCTAATTCTTAAAATGATGCAATGTACACTAGCAGATGTAAGTTCAAACTCCAGCTCCGTTATGCACACGGGCAACTGAGCAAGCTGCTATTTTTAGCTTCAGTGTCCAATCTATAAAACTGAAGTAATGACCTATTTGACAGTGATGGTTTGAGAATAAATATGATAACAACTATCCAATACTTTGCAGAGATAAAGTTTTACAGAACTGACACAGAGCAATTTAATCACAACACTTTTGGGACTGTGCTGATAAGCTGTTGTCTTGGCCAGGCTTTATACTTGATATTCTATCACTTTTAAAAATACAGTTTCTTGGGCACATTACAGTTGCAGTAATACTAACCGCTGGTAACATCCAGGGCAGAAATAGGACATAGCCCTTTTCCCCCCAGAGTCACAACTCAGATACTTGCAAACACACCACAAAGTTTTTAAAGAACTGTTATTAACTCCAAATGTCATTTCATGCAAGACACCAAGTGACTGGTTAGATGGCCAAACATTCCTTTGAAGGAATACTCCCTTATATCTAGAATTTGTAGTTTGCATGCAAGCACAAGCAAATATGGTAGTATCGTCTATATGGAATGTATATTTGAAGCGAGCGATACATCCTGAAAATGTCCCAAACTGGCAAGATACAGATTTGTAGTTTGCAACATCAAAAACAAAGTTTTCTTGGTATGGAATTTTGATTCCCTCTGTATAGGTTGGAAAAGCAGTTGTATGCCCACTAATCAAACAAAAAGAATACATGATTTTCAAATAGATTTCCACCTTCCTTTTAAGGAAAGACATTTCTTTCCTGAGGCTTCCAATTGTTTTAATACAACTAGCTGCAATATATTTGTTATTACTTAGAAGCAGGGGTGGAATTCTAGCAGGAGCTCCTTTGCATATTAGGCCACACACCCCTGATGTAGCCAATCCTCCAAGAGCTTACAAAAAAGAGCCTCGTAAGCTCTTGGAGGATTGGCTACATCAGGGGTGTGTGGCCTAATATGCACAGGAGCTCCTGCTAGAATTCCACCCCTGCTTAGAAGAGGGGTGTCAAAATCATTTGCTATGAGGGCTGGATCAGACATAAATGAGACCTTGTCAAGCCAGGCCATGTCTGTACCTATTTAAGATTAGGTAGCCAAGATATAAACTTTATAAAGGACACAGACAAACACAACTAAAGCTTTTTTTTAACTTAAACATTAGCACTCACTGGTCTTAAAGGTGCTTTCTTTGCATTTCTCCCATGGGGTCCAGGGAACTGGGCAAAGGAAGCTCTGGCTCTTTCCTTCCTTCCCCAGGGGAACAGAAGGAGGAGGAGCCTCAACCAGTAGAAGAAAAAGAGGCTTGGCTCAGTAGCTCTGCTGTGTGACTGAGAGAACCTGGCAAAGCAAGCTCTCTCTCCCCCCCCCTTCCTCCCCAAGGGAGGAGCCTCAGCCAATGGACAAAATGTAGCTCCTGTGCGATTGAACAAGCCTGGCAAAGCAAGCTGTGATACAGAAGGAATCAAGAGAGGGAGAAGAAAGCAAATGACAGCTATTTGCTTGGGGGCCTGATAGGAGTGCTCTGGGGGCCTGATTCATCCCTCAGGCCACATGTTTGACACCTCTGTCTTAGAACAGCATCAAAAAGATGTAAATGAAACCAACAGTCCATCATTACTACAGAGAAAGAACCCCTTAAGGAGAATTATAATAGAAATCAATTCATGTAAACAGGATCAAAATAGTCTCAAAATTTAATAAGAAATGTACAATCAGTACTGCCCTGGGGTATACAAATACACCTTTGATAGATATTAACTGACTTTGAGAAACTACAAAGAGTTTTTCCAAAAAGGCAATGGAAAGCACTCTTGACCACAAAGATTTCTGGTGTGTTTTCTTTTAGAGATGAGTCTAAGCCAGATACTTACGTTTTACATTTCCTGATATTCAAAGGGAATATTTAGATCACTTATTTTGTTCCAGTCCCTTTTAAATATAGAGGGCCGGGACCAGTCCCTTTTAAATATAGAAGATTGAGGTCCGATTAAAACCAAGTGGTTCTTTTGCAAGTAATTTAGCAGAATTCGAATACACAGTTTTCCTACGCTGGCTCACTTCAAATTTCACGATGTCATTTTATTACTAGCACAAGCAATACAGCACAATCATTTAAGCATATACTCTGTCTGCTGCTTTGTAGGGGAATTTGGCTTAAGTGTTGACCAAACCCCAAGTTTGCTTGTTAAACAGAACCAGAATACATACTGAAATGCTTTATTTGTATATATTTTCCAATCTTTCATAGGTCAATGATCTTTGGGGATTTTAAACTTATTGAAGAAAGGAGTTCATGTTTTTCCCTTGGTCAATGTCAAGGATATTCCTAAAGTTCTGGACAACATGAAACTCCATCTGAAAGGCACTTATGGGCTGGGATGGTACAACGAATCCTGTGGTTTGTCTTTAATTTGGCCTGTGCATATCCGGGGGAGGGGGAGAGAGGGAGTGTTCCATACAATACAGAAAACCTACAGATAAACCTAAAACGTATTAAACTATTTGGGACCCACAGGCTGATTACAGAACGGCACTTTGGGCCGACTCAGAGACGCCTCTGAAGTCGGCCCCAAAAATCCTTGCAGACGGCAAGATCTGCTGCCCATCCCCATCCTGCCCTCACTCCATCCTCCCAGCCGTTCCACCCGGCTCAAAAAGCTACCACTTTGGAAATGGTAGCAAATTTTTGGGCCAGCCGCTAGGCGTCTCAACGTCGTCTGGAAGGTGAAGGGCGTACAGGAGACGACTTGACAGTGTGGAAGCGCCAAGCTGCCCCAAGCTGCTTCTGGCTTTTTTTTCCTTTGAAGCCCGGTGGGAACACTTCTGTGCAGGAGCATAGAATTCATTAGGGAGAAAACATAGCAGCGATGTCTGAGACGCGGGCCCCCAGCCACCTTACAGACAGGATGGGGCCGCCTTGCCAGGAGCCCTGTGAAGGCTCCGAGATGGCTCTTTTTGAGCCATCCCAATCTGGGATGCTTCCAAGTTGCCCCAGAATGCCCGTCTGTTCAGCCACAGTATGCTTGGCCATCTCTTCACACACATTTTTCGTACCTAGAGTTAATCTCCTTTCATTTCCTTTTATTTGTTAGCTTCTTTGACCAGGGTCTTAAGCGCAAGATAAAACAAGACAGTAAATAAAAAACAAATTACAAATAATGTAAAACCAAAATAGACTAACAGCAAGAGGGAAAACCAATAATCATAACCACAAAACATAATTAAATAATCTGAAAGACTGCCTAATATTAATATAAAATTCTGTAAAACTCTTTAACCTTATAAAACATTATAAAAATATAAAATTAGAGCTAAAATCTTAGTACATATTAGCAGCACAACCAGGCCTTCGTTTTAAGAGAGAGTACTATTGACAAATATTTTGCCACCAAGTGAATTATTTCAGGGTCCACATCTGCCAGCAGGAAGGTTGTCACCCAAGATTCCACAGGAAGTTGATGTTTATGTAAGACAGGGATAGTCCAAAAGGATCTGGGCACAGTTCACTGATGGCAGAATAACATAAAGTGATCTAGGCTGCTAACAGACCGGCACTTTGGGCCGACCCATGGATGCCTCAGGGGGCGACCCAAAAAACCCCTCCACCCGCAAACATCTGGCGGGTGTTCCAATCCCGTCCTCTGGGCCGCTCCACCCGCTTCAAAAAGGCACCACATCAAAAGTGGTACCTTTTTACTGGGGCGCCTCCAAGACAACTTCCAGCTGTCTGGAAGGCTCGGAAGCGCCTGAAGAGCGCCCAGGGGGCCACGAACGGGATGCATGAGTGTTCCAGACACTCCCCTGGTGTCCACGGCCCACCCCTTTCTGCAAGTGCCATCTGGAAGCTCCAGGATGCTCTATTTCCAGCCGGCTGTATTCAGGGCGGCTTCAACCCACCCCAAAGCGGCCATCTGTTATCAACCCTAGTGTCTCTATTATACCTGATGCACAGTCACACAATCAGTCTGGAATGAGTATGGAATTTTAGCAAAATTCTCTGTATAGACCAGGGGTTCCTAACCTTTTTGAGCCAGCGGGCACCTTTAGAAACCTGACACAGGGTGATGGATGCAACCACAAAATGGCTGTCGCAAGGGGAGGGGCCAAACACAAAATGTCAAGGAATTAAGTTATTATGTCATTCTGATTGTAACTCTTCAGCATTTCAGGAAGAAGCTGTATTAACAGGATGTTTTCAAAAATGAACACATTATTTAAAAATATTTTGCTGCATATACAGAAGTGTATACAAGCTAAAAAAACACTCATTTGGCAGTATCTGGGAGATCTCCAATGGCACATCAGAAGCTCTGTTGGCCTCACCCATTTTCTAAAAATACTTGGTTGTCACCATGAAAGGTGTTTGTGGGTGTCCAAGTGCCCATGAGTACCACATTGGGTACACCTGGTTTAGAGCAGGGGTAGCCATACTATGGCTCAGGAGCCACATGTGGCTCTTTCACACATATTGTGTGGCTCTCAAAGCCCCTCCACCTCATTGGCCAGCTTGGGGAAGGCATTTGCCTCTTTAAATCACTTCTCCAAGCCAAGCCAACCAGCAACTTGGAGAATGCATTTAAAGTTTCCTTTCTTCCTTCTCTCCCTCCCCTCTGTCTTCATCATCATCATCATTTTATTTATATCCCGTCCTCCCTGCCGGAGCAGGCTCAGGGCGGCTAACAACATAAGCAACATCTTGCGGCTCTCAAACATCTGACGTTTATTCTATGTGGCTCTTATGTTAAGCAAGTTTGGCCACCCCCGGTTTAGAGTGTCAGGAATGAAGCAGCTTACAGGTCTTAACTAAAATTAGTTGTGGCTCTCCCTTAGGACTCACTGGAATGAAATAGCTTATATACCATCATTTTATTTTTTTTTCCTATACCCATACACAGCTACCAACCATACAACATTTCAAGAGCTAATGAAGTGGACTCTCGTCAGAAGCACATGCTATCATAAGTCTGTTACTCATGGAAGTGTCACAGCAATGTTGTTTTGAGTCCCGTTTTTTTCACTGGGACATGGTTCTAACCAGGGGCGGCCCGATGCCCCATGATGCCCCAGGCAGACTCACTGCCTGGTGACCCCGCGCCTCCCCACCGCAGCTCTGTGCCCCCTCCGCACCTCCTCCCTCCTTCCCTTCGGACCCTTTCCCACCCACCCCCCCCCGGTGCCAATTTCAATGCCGGAACCAGTTCTAGTGCCGCGTTCCAGCTCTCTAAAGCCCCTCCTCCCCAGCCAAACACTGGAATTGTGGCTAAAACTGCGCCGTGGGGCTGTGCTCACCGTCTCTCAAGAATAGCGTCCTGAAAGGGCGACCCCCGCCACCACTGTCTCCTCCCCTCCCCACTTCCTGGATGGGAGAGGAGGCAGCGGGGGTCGCCCTTTCAGGAGCTATTCTTGAGAGATGGTGAGTGCAGCCCCACAGCACGGTTTTAGCCACGATTCCAGTGTTCAGCTGGAGGAGGGGCTTTAGAGAGCCGGAACGCGGCGCTAGAGTCGGTTCTGGTATTGAAATTGGCACTGGGGGGGGGAGTGGAAAAGGGTCCAAAGGGAGAGAGGAGGAGGAGGCGCAGTGGGGGTCATGGGGGGGACAGAGATGCGGCGAGGAGGGGGGAGCCGTGGAGCCGAGGTGAAGGGAGGGAACGGAATGGAGGGGCAGACGGCGGCGGGGGGCTGGGGAGAAAGGCAAACTAGGTACTTGCCTGGGGCACCGGGAGGGGGGTGGGGAGCCCAATTTTGGGCCACCACCCTCCCAGTGCCCTAGGCAGCTGCCTAGTTTGCCTAGCGGGAGGGCCGGCCCTGGTTCTAACTGACTATAGCCGACCTCTTGTACTCAGGGTTTGTGGTAAGGAAAAGGGCAGAAAATTTAATTCTCCCATCTTGGGGATCACAGTCCTGTTGGACAAAGATCTTGTGATTCATCCCACTCATTTCTACAGAAATAGGGGATTTAAGGTATGAACTTCCCAGATAGACCATTCATGGAGAGGAAGTTTTCCATACACCATCCTCAAAGGTGGCTGGAGGTACCAAAATCCACGGCTGGTGAGATGAAGGGCGTGAAAAAGTTAGCCAGCAGTCCTGAAAAAAATTATGGTCCATGTTCCCACTCTCCACAGGAGTGAGGAACAGAAGGGATGAACTTTCTGGGTGCAGCCCTGGTGGAAGAGAAGTTTCATTTCCTCCTATTTATCTGGAAGGACAGTCAGAGGCCTGCACCATAGCTTAAAGATGTTCTTAACCAGGGGTGGGATTCTAGCAGGAGCTCCTTTGCATATTAGGCCACATACCCCTGATGTAGCCAATCCTCCAAAAGCTTACAAAAAAGAGCCTTGTGAGTACATCAGGGGGTGTGGCCTAATATGCAAAGGAGCTCCTGCTAAAATTCTACCCCTGTTCTTAACAGTGTCCTTTAAGTTTTACTGTTGCTAGTACAAGATGGAGCATACATACTTCTGACCCCTGCTGAGGATTCCTAATCTGAAGACAATAATTTAAAAAAGAAGTTTTGGGGCCATTTCTCAACAGGAGTACAACAGCCGGCTTCCAGCTAGAGGCTCGCGATTCTTCAACTTGACAACTTTATGAACCCGGCTCATCATTAACTTACTGAGAATTCAAGAATTGTTCTCTTCTGGCTGAAAGACTGGGAAAATGTGGCCATATTTTATCTTACGAATGTTAGGGAATTCTGTTTCAAATTCTATTTCTTTATCTCAAACAGTGCGATGCATCACTGGATCAAATAATCATTGGGAGGTATTTAACATGAAAAAGCAAAAACATTTATTTCTACAGGGAAAGGGTACTGGGAGGTGAAAATAACAAACGCTATAGAACTACACGCTTACACTAGAACAGGGGTGGGGAACAGTGGCTCTCCAGATGTTTTTTGCCTACAACTCCCATGAGCCCCAGCCAGCATGCTGGCTGGGGCTGATGGGAGTTGTAGGCAAAAAATGTCTGGAGAGCCACTGTTCCCCACCCCTGAACTAGAAGATCATGTGCTTAAGAGAGGCTACTTCCTCCTTCTTCTTGACCTCTCTGCCGGAACAAAGGCCAAACAGATAAAACAGGTTTTCCCGCTTCTAGACCTTGATTGACAGCAGTCAGTATCTTCTTCCCAGGTCATGCAGACAACAGGGAATCAGGCACAGTGTTAACCCTATAATGACTAGAACATTGCAAAGGACATACAAACAGATACATATTTCCAACACCCCTTCTCAATGCCTAATGAGAAAGTCATTATACATTCTGATTTAAAACAATTTATTAATAGCATATGGTAACAATGTCAAATTATATCGTTACAATCCCTAATCCATATGATATTTTTCTAATCCCCCCTCCCTCCTTTACTAGACTTCCGCCGATGTTATATACTTAAGTTCACTTATAAAGGTACCCTTAACCCATCAAAGTTCAATTTTCCCTTTTTCTTAAATTCATTGTTAAAAAATTGCCCAATGTCCTTTCAAATTCCACTCTTTTTCTATATATCCTCTAAATTTCTTCCATTCCCTCTTAAACACTTCCAAATCATAGTCTCTTAAAATTCCTGTTAGTTTATCCATCTCACTCCATGATAAAACTTTCACAATCCAGTCCCATTTCTCTGGTATTTTTTCTTGTTTCCATAACTACGCATATAATGTCCTAGCAGCTGAGAGCAAGTACCAAATTAAAGTTCTATCTTCTTTTGGAAATTTTTCCATTTGTAGTCCCAATAAAAAAGTCTCTGCTACTTTCTTAAAATCATATCCTAAAATTTGCGATATTTCTTCTTGTATCATCTGCCAAAACTTTTTCGCTTTTCCACAAGTCCACCACATACGGTAAAAAGAACCTTCATGTTTCTTACATTTCCAACATCTATCCGACATCTTTTTACTCATCTTTGCCAATTTTTTCGGAGTTATATACCACCTATACATCATCTTGAAACAGTTCTCTTTAATACTCTGACATGTTGATATTTTCATCGAGTTCTTCCAAAGATATTCCCATGCATCCATTTGTATTTCCTTGTTTACATTAATTGCCCATTTAATCATTTGAGATTTTACTACTTCTTCTGTAGACCATTTCAACAATAATTTATATATTTTCGATATTAATTTTTCATTATCTCCAAGCAGAACCCTTTCCAATTCCGTTTACTCACGTCTAATTCCAACAGATTTAATATCACTTTCCATCAAGCTTTTTATTTGTTGCATTTGAAACCAATCTTGCTTAACTCTTCTGCAGATTTTAATTCAACTTTATCACCTTGAATTTTTAGCAGTTGGTTATATGACATCCCTCTCTCTTCATCAGATTCAGTTGTTATTTTTATTACTTCTGCTGGCACTATCCAAAGCGGCTTTCTTTCATCACCATATTTCTTGTATTTTATCCATATATTTAGTAAATTATTTCTAATATAATGGTGAGAAAAAAGACCGTCCATCTTATTTTTCCCATAGTACATATAAGCATGCCAGCCGAATTTGTTCCCATGAGCTTCTAACAATAAAAGTTTTTTATTTAACAGCATTATCCAATCCTTTATCCATGTCAAACAAACTGCATCATGGTACAGTCTTAAATCTGGAAGTTGAAAACCTCCCCTCTCCTTAGCATCTGTTAAAATTTTCATCTTAATCCTTGGTTTCTTCCCAGCCCATACAAATTCAGAAATCTTTCTTTGCCATTTGTTAAATTGTTTGCTATCTTTCACAATCGGAATAGTTTGGAACAAATACATTATTCTTGGCAAAATATTCATCTTAGTTGCAACAATCCTACCCAACAAAGACAAATTAAGTCTATTCCATTTCGTCATATCTTTGTCCATCTTGCACCATAACTTTTCATAATTGTTTTTATACAAATCGATATTCTTAATAGTTATTTCTAGACCTAAATATTTAACTTTAGGAGTAACTTCACATCCCGTCAAAATCTGCAATTCTTTCTGTCTATTTGGTTGCATATTTTTGCATAAAAATTTCGACTTCTCTTTATTTATATATAGTTTTGCCATTTCTCCGTATTCTTTTATCTTAGCTATCAACAAAGGTATCACTTGGATCGGATTCTCAGTTATGAACACAATGTCATCTGCAAATGCTTTATATTTATAAGAAAATCCTCTAATTTTCAATCCTTCTATCTCTTTGTCATCTTGTATTTACCTTAACAAAATTTCAAGAGTCATTATAAACAACAATGGTGAATGTTACAGTGAATAATGAGTAATGACTATTGAATGTATAACGACTGCTTAAAGTCATTATACATTCAATAGTCATTACTCATTATTCACTGTAACATTCACATCAACTAGATACATCATTTCATGTAAACGTTCAAATCTAGCACAAGGTAATGGTTTAGTAAGTATATCAGCTATCATAGCTTCTGTACAACAATATTCTACCTTAATCAGCCCCTTCTGGTGTAAATCTTTCACTAGCTTACACTTAATACCAATAGAACGTCTTCTGGCTATTCTACTTTCCACTTTACATATAGCAATACACGCTTGGTTATCTTCAAACATTACAATAGGTACAGGTTCTTTTATCTTGAAGTCTTTCAGTAGATGAAAAATCCATTCAAGTTCACTGCAGGCACTGGCTGCTGACACACACTTAGCTTCTGCTGTAGATTGTGCCACTATAGTCTGTTTTCTGCTAGTCCATTCTACAAGTCCATTTCCATAGAAGAACAAGTATCCGCTGGTTGATCTGTAATTGCCCGATTCTTCTGCATAGCTGGCATCCATGTATCCAACTAGTCTGGGATTCTCAGAAGTTTCAATGATCAGTCTTAAATCCATAGCCCCTTTTAAGTATCTGGCAAGTTTCTTTACTGCATTCCAATCATGGTGATTAGGCAAACTAACTTTTCTGCTCAATATTCCAACAGCAGCTGTAATATCAGGTCTGGTAGTTTTACTCAGGTACAGGAGTTTTCCTATAGCTTCTCTGTGCTCTCCAATGTCTGAGTGGTTGACCACCCTGAGCTCTCAGGTATGCAGGTTCAAGAGGTATCTTAGATTCTTTACAGTCTCTCATGCCAAGAGATTCTATAAACTCCATAATCCATGAGCCACCCTGAGCCTGCCTTGGTGGGGAGGGCGGGATATAAATAAAAGTTTATTATTATTATAATTTTTCATCTTTGGCACAGTTGAAAGGTTCCATTCTCAAGTCTCTCAATCTGTATTCCTAGATAGTATTTAATATCTCCAAGTCTTTTGACTTCAACCTCTTTGTTCAGCTTTTCAACAATGTCTTTAATGTCTTCTTTGTTCCTGCAGCTCACGACCAAATCATCAATGTAAATCAGAATGTATTGATATTCTCCATCTTTGAGTCTAGTGTACATGCAGGGTTCTGCTTTCCCTTGCTCAAATCCTTGTTGCTGTAGTAGTCCAGTTATTTTGTCATACCAACTTTTCGCTGTTTCAAACCATACAGTCCTTTGTTGAGTTTGAAAACATAGTTCTCTTTACCAGGGACGTGAAAACCTTCAGGTATTTCCATACAGATTTCCTCTGATAGCTCACCATTAAGAAACGCTGTCTTAATGTCTAGGTGCTCTACAAGCATATTTCTAGATGATGCCACACTCAGTAGTGTTTTAAGAGTAGCACTATTGATAACTGGTGCAAAAGTCTCTGAATAATCAGTTCTAAATTCTTGAGTAGCCTTTGGCTACTAGCCTTGCTTTGTACAAATCTATAGTTCCATCATCTTTGTATTTTATTTTGTAGACCCATTTGCATCCAATAGGCTTTCTTCCTGCTGGTAGCTTTGTAAGAGTCTATACATCTTTTTTCATAAATGGATAGTATCTCTTGTTCCATTGCTTGAATCCATTTCTCCTTTTCTCCATTAGGTAAATCACACACTTGTTTCCACCTCTCGGGTTCCTCTTTACGTTTCAGTCTCTATAGATCTCACAGTGCCACAGTATCCATATTTCTGTGGTGGTTACCCTTTTGTGCTCCTTTCTGATAGTCCTAAAATGAGTGGAGGTTCTGTCGCTCCCTGCGGTGCAGTCCCCATTTCCCCTTCTGGTTCAGTAGAGTTTCAGAAGGTAGGCCTGCCAGTTCACCAGTGGTCACTACAGATAACCAAATATACCAATCTTCAGAAGCATCATCAGTAATCTCAGGATCAGATTCAGGTACACAGGGTGCTTTAGGCAAATTACTGTCATCCACAAACACAACATTACAATGTTTGGTCTTATTCAGCTTTGGATAATAGACTCTGTAGCCTTTTCCCACTGAGGAATATCCTACTATGAACCCAATCTCAGTCCTTGCATCAAGCTTCCCTCTATTTTCTCTAGGAACATATGAATAGGCTTTTGCTCCAAAAGTTTTAATATGCTTAAATCCTGGCTTCTTGCCAAACCAAGCCTGGAAATGAGTAATTCCTGTTACTTTTGAAGGTATTCTATTGTGAATATACACTGCTGTATTTACAGCTTCAGTCCACAGGCCTTTAGGTAATCCAGAATGCATGAGCATTGCTCTGGTCATTTCCTGTAACACACGATTAAGTCTTTCTGCACTCCCATTCTGCTGTGGAGTGTATGGGACAGCCACTTTGTGTTCAATCCCTTCTGCTTTCAGAAACTTCTTAAACTCAGTATTGCAATATCCGCCACCTCCATCTGTCAGCAAGCTTTGAGGTGCACGCCCAAATCTGTTTTTAACCATTGCAACATATTTTTTAAATTTATCAAGAGTCTCATCTTTTGATTTGACCATATAGACAGTGCTATATTTTGTCTTTGCCTCTGTGAAAACTGAGAAAAATTTATTTCTCCCAATCAAAGCTTTTATAGGCCCAACAGCATCACTGAATATTGTTTCCAAAAACTTTCATTATGCACACTGCTTTTTCCACTGAAGCAAGGTGCAGTTCCTTTTGCTCTCAGACAAACATCACATCTTTCCTGCACACCATCAAGTCCACAATCCTTTAGCACAAGTCCACAATCTCAACACTCTGCATGCTTCTGTGTGCTAACTTTACATGCCAAGCATAAACACATCTCCTCCTATGGTCACACTTTCTGCCTTCAGTCTGGCAAACAGTCTTTTCCACAACATCAACAGCATCTGACCTTTCACTTAAGTCCATAATATAATGAGCTCCATTTCTTTCATCCAGTTTAAAACTAATTCCAGAATTCTTCTAAATAATTTCACCATCATCTCCTTTATCAAGATATACAGCATAATTATTTCTTATAAACACTTGGCTTGAAAGTAAATTCTCAATTGATTCAAGTGCATAAGCTACATTTTTCAGTCTTACTGGCATTAAATCTCCATCAGTAGTAAGCAATTTCATTTTGATCTCACCCACACCACAAACGTGTAAGGGTTTCTGGTTGGCACCTATCATTTCAGGTCTCTGACTTTCATCCAACTTTGAAAACATGCCTTTATATCGACAAATATGCATAGAACAGGGGTGGCCAATGGTAGGTCTCCAGGTGTTTTTTTGCCTACAACTCCCATCAGCCCCAGCCAGCATGGCCAATGGCTGAGGCTGATGGGAGTTGTAGGCAGAAAACATCTGGAGAGCTACCATTGGCCACCCCTGGCATAGAAGATCCACTATCAATCAAAAATCTTCCTCTTTCACCAATAAAATTCATATTATTAACATGCATGGTACTTTCTCTGTTCTTTCTTTGTTTCCACCTGGGCCATGTGGCCTGGAAAATTTCTGGTTTAAAAATTTCTGGCTGCTATTATTTCTATGGCCAAGATGGCACCCGTGTTCCCTCATCTGAAGCATGTGCTTTAAAATTGCTATTCCTTTGTTCAGTGTCCTTGTCCCCAGATCTGGGGGCTGCTTCCTCCTTGACAGCATTTAACAGGCATTCCAGACTCAAATCTTTTTGCAGTCTCAAAATCATCTTGATTGGCTTGTAAGTGCTGGGCAGAGCTTTCAATATAGTTGAGATTAAGTCTCGTTCTGCAATAGCCTCACCAAACTCCTGTAGTTTGGATTGCATGCACATAAGTTCCTTCAGACGTTTAGTCACATTTTCCCCTTCTTGCACTTGAAAACCAAATATTTTGCCCTTTAAATCATGAATAGTGCTTATGGGAGTTTTGTTAAATTTATCTTTAAGGCATTCAAGCATTTGTTTTGCAGTTTTAAGAGTGCGCAATTCAGGAATTTCATATGCTTCTAGAAATTCTAAAATGAGAGTTTTTGCAAAACCATCTAGCCGTTTAAAATTTGATTTTTCTTGCTCATTCTCAGTGGGATTTTCAGACAAAACTCTTTTAGCTCCATAAATCTCAAGTCTTTGCGTTAGGAGCGAGAGCCAGAATGAGAAATTATTCTTAGTTAACTTCAGGGTACTAAATCCTATCACTGGTAGGTTACTTACGGTACCAAAACCAAGATTTGCAGTGGCTGTTCCTGAAGATATGGAAACAGAAGATCCAGTGGCTCCTCTCTCTGGGTTAGACATTTTTCACAGCAATCAGGCAGGACAGGGTTAAAGATTCTTCCTTCCTCACTGGAGAGAAAAGGTGGCTGAATGTGCGCGCGTGGTTGCAGCGAGGCTCTTCCAAGGTCTCCGACGGAATCCACAGAAAAAGGGTTAAAAAGCTCCAAAAATTCTCTTTCTAGCACATCTGAGGCTTTTAGACAAAAGCAGCAGTGTTTCCAGATTGAGACAATCTGAATTCAAAGCTCATTTAAATCAGAACTCTCTCAATAATGGCCAGAGGAATAAAAGGCGTCATTTTAAAATTGAGGCTTGTCTGCACAGCATAGCAGCTTTTTGCCTATTGCTTTCTAAATGCTCTCAAAGGCGATCCAGATTTTTAAAAAATCATTTAGCGTTCAAAAAACAGTCCATGCTATAAGCTACCAGCTTGATGGCAAAAACCAAGAACCGTCTGCTCTGCTATAGATTTTGTTAGGGAATTCTGTTCAAAATTCTATTTCTTTATCTCAAACACTGCGATGGATCACCGGATCAAATAATCATTGAGAGGCTCTCTCTGAGGCATTTAACATGAAAAAGCAAAAACATATTTATTTCTACAGGGAAAGGGTACCGGGAGGTGAAACAACAAACACTTTAGAACAACATGCTTACACTAGAAGATTGTGTGCTTAAGGAAGACCACTTCCTCCTCCTTCTTGACCTCTCTGCCTGAACAAAGGAAGTCACCTGACTAATTGACCAAACAGACAAAACAGGTTTCCCCGCTTCTAGACCTTGACCACAGCAATCAGTATCTTCTTCCCAGGCCATGCAGACAATAGTGAATCAGGCACAGTGTTAACCCTATAATGACTGGAACTTTAGAACATTGCAAAGGACATATAAAACAGATACATATTTCCAACAACGAACAGGTGGTTCAATCAATGCATCTGTGAATAGATGGATTCTTTTAGGCTTCAGATTTGACATATATTGTCAACCTAGCTCAGTAAACACAGTGGTTGTGGAATAAAACCAACATGTGAACAGCTGCTATGGCAATAATAACAGAGGCACAGAGGAATTTTTACCTGCTGTTAGATATAGATTCTATAAAAATAGATGAAGAGTTGAAATAAAACCATGGAAACAACAGTTTTAGTGAATGAGTTGTGTTGGATCTCAGAAAAGATCCAGCTGCCAAAATTAACATATTCTAGTAGAAGTATGAGCGATCTAGGAATGATACATTCCCAGGTTGGGATCTATCTTCATTAATAGCTAAATATAATTTTCTCACTTTTTTGTTTTTCCCCCCTTTCTCTTTGCCTCTTCTCTGTACCTTTCAGTTTTGTTGAACTATAAATAACAACATTAGAAGAGAAGAACAGTTCAACTAGATGAATGGTGTCATCAGGGCTTTTTTTTGTAGCAGGAACTCCTTTGCATATTAGGCCACACACCACTGATGTAGCCAATCCTCCTGGAGCTTACAGTAGGCCCTGTACTAAGAGCCCTGTAAGCTCTTGGAGGATTGGCTACATCAGGGGTGTGTGGCCTAATATGCAAAGGAGTTACTGCTACAAAAAAAGCTCTGCCCATAATCCTAAACAAAGTAACACCATTCTAAATCTATTGAAGTAAAACCAATGGCCTATTCAGCTTAATATCTACTATAGTTTCAACAAGTTGTAACCAGTGTTACCTCTCAGCTGAGTTAGCATGAGCTAGCTCACAGATTTGTAGCTTCCAGCTCACACATTTTTATCTTAGTTCAGGAAGAATGACCCCAGAGCACAAAGGTTTATGCAGTAGCTCACCACTTTATTGCCAGTAACTCACAAAGTAGAATTTTTGCTGACAAGACTCTGCAGCTTAGAGGGAACATTGGTTGTAACAGTACAGACCAGGAGTGGCCAAACCTGCTTAATGCAAGAGCCACACAGAATAAAGTCATATGTTTGAGAGCCGCAAGATATGAATTTCCACAAGATACGAACATCAGATGTTGGAGAGCTGCAAGATAGGAGGGCAGGCAGGCCAATAAATGAGGGAGAGGAGGTGGAAAGAAAGCAACTTTAAATGCATTCTCCAAGCAACCAACTGGTTTGGCTTGGAGAAGTGATTTAAAGAGAGAAACACCTTCTTCAAGTAGGCCAACAGGGTAGTGGGGGTTTCAAGAGCCACACAATATATGTCCAAGAGTCACATGTGGCTCCCGACCCACAGTTTGGCCGACCCTGGTAGACTGTTAACAAAAAACTTCTTTCCAGCCAATGAGAATTCAATGCAACAGGGAGCATTCTAAATATTAAGGTGCCTTGATTATCTTATCTACCAATTATTGCTAGCTGAAAGTTTGCTTTTGTATTTAATTTTTGTTAATCTATTGTCACTTTTTTGAGGCTTGGACCTTTCAAGTGCAATAAAGTCAACTGGAATCAGCAACCAGAAGTGTCTATAGGGAGAGCCAGTTTGGTGCAGTGGTTAAGTGTGCGGACTCTTATCTGGGAGAACCAGGTTTGATTCCCTACTCCTCCACTTGCACATGCTGGAATGGCCTTGGGTCAGCCACAGCTATCACAGGAGTTGTCCTTGAAAGGGCAGCTGCTGTGAGAGCCCTCTCAGCCCCACCCACCTCACAGGGTGTTTGCTGTTGGGGAGGAAGATAAAGGAGATTGTGAATCACTCTGAGATTCAGAGGGGAGGGTGGAATATAAATCCAATGTCGTCTTCTTCTTCTTTACAGAAACGTAATGCAACATTTCAGCGCTAACTGTGTGTGGCAGAGTGTTGGATTGGATGGGCCATTGGTCTGATCCTGTATATTTTCTCTTATGTTTTTATGCTCAGTCTTAATAGCTTTACACTGTAAAGAGCATACAACATAAATATCCCCCTGGCCCTAAAGAGGTCCGGCTGTCCTCAACAAGGGCCAGAGCTTTTTCAGTCCTGGCTCCGACTCGGTGGAATGCTCTGCCAGAAGACATCAGGGCCCTGCGGGATCTTTTACAGTTTCACGGGGCCTGTAAGGCAGAGATGTTTCGCCAAGCCTTTGCATGAGGACAGCGATGTGCTGGCACTTTTTCCTCCCCACCCCCTTTTGGGGGGATTCTCCCACCCCTGATGTGATGTAATGACTGAATAAGAGCACTTTAAAGACACCATCAGGGTTTGTGATTTTTTAAATGTAACTGATTTTATATATATGTATTTTTACTGTTCTACATCGTCCTGAGTCTGACGCTAGCCAGGATAGAGCGATTCATTAAATGGAATAAATAGTAATAATAATAACATTCTGCATACTACAGATCTTAAGAAGTAGAAAAATCTCAATTTCTACTTTTAAAAAACTCCTAACATGTATGGCTGCAAAGATAGACTTGTAGGAGTTAGGAAAGGCATGGAGAATTCTCAAAGCTAGAGGGAACATGAATGAAATTTCAAATAAATGTGAGGAAAGGATTTAGCGACTATTGTGCAAACGCTGTCATCGAATGGGTCCATGTTTCCCAGGGACAAGTTCCCTCAAGGAAGAGATTTTGAGTCACAGTTTATTCTTTTCTCCTTTTCAAGGAGGTGTCTTACCCCCATTATTAAATGAGGAGGGACGGTGGCTCAGTGGCAAAGCATCTGCTGAGGAAGCAGAAGGTCCCAGATTCAATCCCTGGCATCTCCACTAAAAAAGGTCCAGGCAAACAGGCGTGAAAAACCTCAGCTTGAGACCCTGGAGAGCCGCTGCCAGTCTGAGCAGACAATATGACTCTGATGGACCCAGGGTCTGATTCAGTATAAGGCAGCTTCATATGTTCATATCCTTAGCTTAGTTTCATGACCAAGATCCTGTGAATTTAGGGGGAAGTGTTTGTGAGTTTCCTGCATTGTGCAGGGGGTTGGACTAGATGACCCTGGAGGTCCCTTCCAACTCTATGATTCTAAGTGTTCAGACACGGTCTTCAGCATCAAGCTAGATCAGGGGTGGCCAAGCTGTGGCTCTTTCATTATTTATTTCTTATATTCGATTTATAGCCCCCCCCCCCCCTTTTTCCAAATGGGCTCACACATATTGTGTGGCTCTCAAAGCTTCCACCATCCCATTGGCTGGCTTGGAGGAGGTGTTTCTCTCTTTAAATAATTTAATTTTTCAATTTATACCCCACCCTATCGCACAAGCGGGCTCTGGGTGGCTTACAACATTAAAAAACCTTACAAAACATCAAACTAACTACATCCAAACGAAATAATCTCATAATTACAGAATTAACAGAAACCATAATCCACATCACTGGCAACAAGCCATAAGTCCCGCAGGGCCTGGATCTCCAACGGGAGCTCATTCCACCAGGTGGGGGCCCAGACCAAAAAGGTCCTGACCCTTGTTGAAGCTAGCCGAGCATCCATAGGCCGAGGGATCACAAGAAGATGTTGTGCAGCTGACCTCAGAACCCGGGGGGACTCATATGGGGAGAGGTGGTCCTGAAGATATGCAGTGGCTTGGAGAATGCATTTAAAGTTAAAGTTGCCTTCTTTCCAACTCTCTGTCCCTCTTCCCTCCCCACTATTTGCCTTCCTTCCTTCCTTGTCTCAAACATCTGACATTCATTCTGTGTGGCTCTACTTTAAGCAAGTCTGGCTACCCCTGAGCTAGATGGTTTCTTCAGGACCCAAAATGGCTGGTGTGGAAACCATTCCTGCCCAGCTTTTCAAGCAGAGAACAGTACGAGACCTCTTGCTGGGAGAGTCAAAGTTCAGCTGCTGCAGAAGACCAGACAATAGAAACAGGGAGAGTGGCAGAGATGGTTAGCACCTCCTCTGGAGTCCTTTTCCCAGCATCCTCGGGTCATGATGATATCCAGGCCAGACAAATGATGCATGCCACAGTTTGCCTCCAAACCAGAAAAAGGCTGAACCAAGATTTGGCCAAGACACCACAATCAGGTCACTAAGTCTTTTGTTAGGCAAAGTCTGGGAGCCCAGCATGAAGTATCAGATATTAGGGAGTCCTTGCCCCCAGAGGTCGTCTTGTAGAAAAATACGTGGCGAAGCTCATAAGCATAACTCATTAGCCTATGCCACCACCACCCAGTCAAAAGCAACCTGATGCAAGAAAGGAGAGCCCCGGGCAAGCGAGGCCTGCTTGGGCTGGCTAGAGATCCAGCTGGCCCTAGCAGGCCTCGCTCATCTGGTGCTCTCCTCGACCACCTCCCTCCAGTCAAAAGGCCAGCAAGCTAACCAAAATCACATAAGAAGTGGAGAAAGGGTGGTGCGGACTTCTCCAGGGGTCAATGAGGGCTGTTAGGGGTGTGACAAAGCCCTGGAGGCTGGCTGGCTGCCCGCTCTCCTAATCCAGGGATTGTTATGCAGCTGCACCTACTATTCAATGGACAAGGTAGGTGGGGAGGAGAGGAAACCCTCAAAAAGGTTCAGGAGTTGTGCTCCTGTGAGCTCCTGCTGAATCTGAGGCCTGCTTGCCCCCAATCTAGCCTAGGTTTCTCCTCCTATCACTGAGAGAAGGTACTTTGAATGGCTTCAAAGCTCACACTAGTTTGAAGTCCCTGTTTTCCAGGACCAACAAGAAAGTTATGCAAAGCCAATGAATGCAAATACACTTAATTTTACAGAACTCAACTTTCCTTCAAGCAGCACTCAGGTTCCACTAGTATAGATTGTCTGTTTGTTTGCATTGAAGTATATCCATCCCTGCCTGTTCCCGTATCAACAGGCATATAAATTATGTCGACTCTTTACTGAATGAGACAAAAATAGTTGCAGTTAAATGGCCACCCAGTGTATTCCCGCAGTTACAATTTGCTAACGGATGGGTGTTATTTTGGATTACAGATGTTCTTACAAAACTGTGAAGGGTTTGTGTATCAGATGGGTGTTATTTTGGATTACAGATGTTCTTACAAAATTGTGAAGGGTTTGTGTTTAACTGAGAACATAAAATGTTGGAACAGCAGTGGTGGAAGTCACACAAATGTGACAGAAGCATTGCATGAACCCAAAATTTCCCCTTCCATCAGAAGGCAAAAGAACCAAATCTGTTCATTTACATTTTCTGCAGCACAGAAACCAATCCATTGCGACAATATAGAATAAAACTAAATCTGTCGCTAGTTGCTACCAAACTGTCAGTAGACATTAAAGGCTCTCAGAACAGCAATTACGATTTTTTTCCCACACTCTCTAAAAGGAAGACAACTGAATGCCAACCGCCTCCAGGAACAACAGTTTTAAAGCAACGAAAAAGACAGTGAAAACAGCATCTATCACCCATACACGCTCACCTTTGAGCATCTTCCTACAGTAACGTAAAATGTAATGCAATTAAAATGTAATGCAACGTTCCACGGGGGGGGGGGGGGGGTGGAAATGACACTTGTCTCAGCCCAGAAATCCGTTTTAGCTTCCCTGCGTTCTTCTAGTCACTCAGACTTATGCATGCCGCAGAACAATTCAACTTTAAAACTCATATCCGGGGGGGGGGGGGGTATAGAGGGAAAGCGAGAGAGCTGGAGAAATGTGGGTTATCCACGACTTGGGGGATTGCATCAACGCTGCAACTGCATTGGAAGATCATGCAATCGATTTTGAAACCTCCAATGCAAGGAGGGGGAGTTCATACAGCCCGGGAACACCCCTAAATCCCTGGGCTTGCAACCAACCCTCCGCCTGGGATGGATTCTGTGGGGCCAGCTTCCCAAAGATGCAACCGATTCCCGAGTATCCAATGCAAAGGGTCAGTGGGGAGTGCATACAGCCCGGGACGACCCCAAATCCCTGGGCTTTCAACCAGTGTTCCCTCTAAACTGGGTTAGTGTGAGCTAGCTCACAGATTTCCCAGCCTCCGGCTCACGTATTGTTGCCTTAGCTCGGGGGGGGGGGGGGAAATGGCCCCAGAGCAAACTCTTCCATTTACGCTGTAGCTCACCAGTGCAGCGCTAGTAGCTCATGAAGTAAAAAATTCTGCTCACAAGGCTCCACAGCTTGGGGGGGGGGGGGGGGGGGGGGTTGCTTGCAACAATCCCTCTGCCTGGATTGGATATGGGGGGGGGGGGCAGCTTCACAAGAAGCCATGCTCAAAGCCAGACCCCCGTTGGTCTCCCCCAGGCAGCCGACACTGAAACGTGCTTTCCCTCGCCCTCCCCTCAAAAAGCTGCAATTTTGCTCCCCGCCACCACATCTGCATTTAGGGAAGGGAGGAAGAAAAAGATTGCACGGCCTAACCTGATTGCCTCCCTACCCTAAAACACCCCCCCCAAGCCAGGTGTTGCTTGCATTCCCTCCCTCCAAGCCAACTTCCATTCGTGCAATTTTCTTTTCCAGAAGGCAGGGGTGGGGCGGGAGTGGCAGGCAAAGCAAGGGGGGGGACTGAGAGCCCCCCCTCCAAGAGAGATGAGCAATGCAATGTACCCCCCCCCCTTGCAAAAAAAAAGTCAGGTGTTGCTTGCATCCCCACCCCCCCAAAGCCAACTTCCATTCGTGCAATTTCCTTTTCCAGAAGGCAGGCAAGACGGGGGGGGGGGGAGATCGAGAGCCCCCTCCAAAAGAGACGAGCAATCCAATGCACAACCCCACCGTGCAAAAAAACCCTTCCAGCCTTCCCAAACCCACCTCCATTGACCAGGGAACCCCCCCCCCCATAGCAAAGGGGGTGTGGGCAAGCAAGGGCGCCTTACCTCACACGCAGCCAATGGTCTCTTTCCCGCCTGAGGCGGGCGGGGGGCGAGAAGGGTTCTCTTTCCGCCGCCCTGGGGGTGGGGGGGGGGAAGGCGGGCTAAATCTTTCGGGGCTGGGTCAGAGGTACCCAAATAAGCCCCCCACACAGCCCCGTTCCGTCCTCCTTCCCCTCCGAGTCAAAATGCAAAAGCGCCTTCGGTCTCCTTCCCTCACAGAGGCGCTCTCCTCTCTCCCCCCTCAGAGTCTCCCTCTGTGCCACTCTCGCACACATTACAGATTTCTTTTCCCCTCCTCTTTCTCTCGTCCCTTCCTTCCTTCCTACAAACCTCTCTCTCCCACCCCCCCCACACCCCGCGTGGTCTTGCCACAACAAATATGGGGGCGAAGCCCAGCCACCCAACCCTTTCTTCTCCGCGCCTTTTTTTTTTTTAATCCGCCTTCTCCAGCAAGGAGGGCTTGGCTCCAGCGTTGGCGTGCAAAAAAAATAAAAATGTTAAAAGGCAATGCAAAAGGTGGCTGGGTTTTGCAGTTGCAGGAGGGTTGCATGCATGACTTCGGCATGGATTTGGGGGAGGAGAAATGCTTGTGGGGGGGGCGGGGAGAGATAGTTCTCTGCCAGCATATTTGCGAGATGAGGCATTCTCGAAGGGGAAATAACGTCTCTCCGCTCACACACACACACACACACACACGAAGACAGACTGCTTCCACTTTGGGAAAGTTTTCTCCATCCACCCCCTCCGTTGTTGTTGCGTCAGGGTTGCCAATCCCCAGGTGAGGGCAGGGGATCCCCCGGTTTGGAGGCCCTCCCACCACTTCAGGGTCATCAGAAAGCGGTCACTCCATTATTCCCTATGGAGACTGATTCCCATACAGTATAACGGAGAATTGACCTGGGGGAGGGGGTGTTTTGAGGTAGGGGCACCAAATTTGCAGCATAGCAGCCAGTGCCCCTTCCCAAAATATCCTCCCAAGTTTCAGAAGGATTGGACTAGGGGGTCCAATTCTATGAGCCCCAAAGGAAGGTGCCCCTATCCTTCCTTATTTCCAAAGGACGGAAAGCATTTAAAAGATGTTTCTTGTTGTTCAGTCGCACAGTCGAGTCTGACTCTGCGACCCCATGGACAAAGTCACGCCAGGCCTTCCTGTCTTCCACCATCCTCCGAAGACTGCTCAAATTCGTGTTTGTTACATTAGTAACGCTGTCCAGCCATCTCATCTTTTGCCGTCCCCTTCTTCTTTTGCCTTCTGTCTTTCCCAGCTTCAGGGTCTTCTCCAGGGAGTGCTCCCTTCTCTTTAAAAGGGGTGTGATCCCTTTAAATGTTATGGCCAGAACTCCCTTTGGAGTTCAGTTGTGCTTGTCACACCCTTCCTCCTGGCTCCACCCCCAATGTCTCCTGGCTCCACCCCCAAAGTCCCCAGATATTTCTCGAATTGGACTTGGCAACCCTATGTTGTTTTTTTAGTTTTGGGGGCACCTCATGGACAAAACTGGTGGTTGTCAGGGTTTTTAGACTTCATTTCTTACAGCTCTCAGGGAGGTCGTTCCAGAGAAGTTAGCCATTTTAGTCTGTTGCTGCAAAATAGTAGCGTCCAGTAGCACCTTTAAGACGAACACATTTTGTAGTAGATTCAGGTGAGCAGCCGTGTTGGTCTGAAGCAATAGAACAAAGTAGGAGTCCAATGATACCTTGAGGACTAACAAAGTTTTATTCAGAATGTAAGCATTCGTGTGCATGCACACTTCTTCAGACAAGGAATGAGGTATGGTGAGCAGAGCTACATACAGCTGGTAGGCAGTGGCTTAGAATGCAAAACGGTACAAAGTTAAAATCGAATGGCAGAATAGCAAAATTAACAAATCGAGCAAACCTTTGATCTGAGTAGCATTAGCTGAGAAACCAATAAAACAGTCACATGCCAGAATGTGAGAATGTCTGCTAAGCACTCTATTGCAGGGGTGGCCAAACTTGCTGAATGTAAGAGCCACACAGAATAAACTTCAGATGTTTGAGAACCACAAGATATAAGCATCAACTGTCTGAGAGCTGGAAGGAAGGAGGGAGGGAGGGAGGGAGGGAGGGAGGGAAGGAAGGAAGGAAGGAAGGAAGGAAGGAAGGAAGGAAGGAAGGAAGGAAGGAAGGAAGGAAGGAAGGAAGGAAGGAAGGAAGGAAGGAAGGAAGGAAGGAAGGAAGGAAGGAAGGAAGGAAAGAAAGAAAGAAAATAGGGGGAGGTGGAAAGAAAACTAACTTTAAATGCATTCTCCAAGCTGCTGGTTGGCTTGGCTTGGAGAAGTGGTTTAAAGAGAGAAATGCCTTCTCCAAGCCAGCCAGCAGGATGGTGGGCACTTCAAGAGCCACACAAGATGTGTGGAAGAGCCACAGTTTGGTCACCCCTGCTCTATTGCTTGTAAACGTGGGCCAAAATGAGGGCATTTCCCAGAAGTTTTTCCCATCCAATTAATCTACCTTTTAACATGTAACATGCATATAAACATCATTCTAGTTTGCCATTAGAAAAAAATACGTTAAAATATAGTGGAAGATGGGTTTAGTATATGTAATGAGATAAACAGCCAATATCCCTTATTTGAGTATGTCAATACAGAAAACATTCTGATACACTATTTTAAAAGAGAAATACATTGCAATACTGTGGATATATAGCTATAGTTGGTGAAAGAGTGTTTAGCATATGTAATGAGATAAGAAACCAATACCCCTGTTCAGTCCTGTGGAGGTGTTTGTTCCAAATTTCATAATAATGTTTAATTCAGTAATTTTCCTCTCCATTCTGTTCTTGAAGTTCCTTTGCATTAAAACAGCAACTTTGTCAGCTGTGTTTTTTCAAAAGCTTATGCCACAACAAAATAGTTTACTAACTGTAAGGGTGGTAGCCCTGTTGGTTTGAAGAGGTGTGAGAATCCAGTGGCACCCTTAAGACAATGTTTAATTTGGTCAGGGCTTTTTTTGTAGAAGCAGCCCAGCAGGAGCTCATTTGGTTATTAGGCCACACCCCCTGACATCACCATTGTTTCACACAGAGCTTTTTGGTAGAAAAAGCCCAGCAGAAATCATTTGCATATTAGGCCACACCCCTTGACACCAAGCCAGTCGGAACTGCATTCCTGTGCTTTCCTGCTTTTAAAAAGCCCTGAATTCGGGGTGTATAAGCTTTTGTGTCCATGCACCCTTCTTCAGAAACCAACAAAGTCCAATTCTGGGTATAAGCTTTTGTGTGCATGCACATTAATTTAGGATTGCCAGCCTCCAGGTGGGGCCTGGAGATCTCCCGCCTTTACAATTGATCTCCAGCTGGCAGAGATCAGCTCCTCTGGAGATAATGGCTGATTTGAAGGGTGGACTCTGCGGCAATGTGCCATGTTGAGGCCCCCTCCCCTCCCTAAACCCTGCCCTCTCCCCCACCCCCAAAGTCTCCAGGTATTTTTCAACATAGGCCTGGCAACCCTACCTAAGAGACCAATACATTTAATCAGTACAAGCTTTTGTGGAAATGCACACTCGTTCAGAGACCAAGTTTAAATCCAAGTGCAAACTTCTGTATGCATGTGCATTTGTTCAGAGACCAACAAAGGTTAATTCTGGGGGTAAGCTCTTGCATGCACATGAAAGTTTATACCCAGAATTAAACTTTGTTGGTTTTAAGGGTGCCACTGGATTAGGATTGCCAAATCCCCCACAGCTTCTGGGGAAACTATATGGTTTTCCCGGACGCTCTAGCATTTTGGGAGGTAAAAACTCTATGGTACCTATTGTACCATGGAGTTTTCCCTCCCAAAATGCTAGAGCGTCCGGGGGGAACCATAGAGTTTTCCCGGAACCGTCTAGAGCAGCCGGCACGTAATGTCACCAGCATGATGACGTCATTCATGGGTGACGTCATTGTGCCGGCAATGTCGCGGGAGGTTCTCTCCACCAGCCCAATGTGGGCCGGTGGGTTGGGAACCTCTTGGGCGGAAGAAGCCTCACCTGGCCCAGCGGCTTGGCAGCCCTACACTGGATTCAAACTTCCAAGTTGTGTGGCATGATATTTATGGGATTTTGGCCTTTCCGAGAGCTCTCAGCCAAAGCCCTTTCGCTTGTGAATGAAAAGAGCTCCCTTTCCTCAGAGCAAAGTTAAATATATGAGGCTCCCTGGGTAGTGGGAGAGGCTATCAAAAGAGGGCCACAGTTCACCAGCTCATTTGCCAAAGGTCAAACTGTGTGAGCTGCTGCCCACGACAACCCTTTCAAAGGGCCTAATTAATCTCTTTAAATCAAGTTCTGGGAAATGTGCCTCTCTCACCCTGCTAGGACGCATCAAAACGTTTATATGCTCAGGATTTACTTGTGGAAAAGGGGCTCCTCTGAAAATTTCTGGTCATACCAGTGCTCTCTTGCAGAAGAGGAAGTGCAAGAAAAAGACTGCACTATGGGGTTGCCAATCCCCAGGTGGGTAATATAAAGCCGCAAAAAACTAGAAAAATAACGAAAAAGACTGAAAATTATTTCAAAATATATGTGATTAGTCAACTACCTCTTAAACAATATAATCATCAATATCTCTATAAATTCCAAAATTCAAGGTAAATGTGCAAGAGTCAGAGAACAAGTTTACACCGTCCTTTCGGTTCATCATGTCAGTTTCAGACTTCAAGCACTCAATAACTATTCACCAGGCTCCGCAGGAAGAATAAAGTGCCAGTGGCGATCAGATTTCAAGTGCAGATGATTTTAGTTTTTCAAAGATGTTTCTTCTATTGCAGGTGTTCTGCTCAAACTTCCTTCTTTTTAAAGCAGTTTTAAATCCAGTGGGTTTTCACAGCCTCTAACAGTAAAGCTGCCTGTAATACTGTTTCACTTTCCTTTATCTAAGAGACGTTTCCCACTGCAATCAAAGGCATACATCATAAGAACATAAGAGAAGCCCTGTTGGATCAGGCCAATGGCCCATCCACTCTGTGTCACGTAAGAACATAAGAGAAGCGATGTTGGATCAGGCCAATGGTCCATCCAGTCCAACACTCTGTGTCACATAAGAACATGAGAGAAGCCATGTTGGATCAGGCCAATAGTCCATCCAGTCCAACACTCTGTGTCACATAAGAATATAAGAGAAGCCATGTTGGATCAGGCCAATGGCCCATCCAGTCCAACACTGTCACACAGTGGCCAATATATGTGTGTGTGCATATATATCAGCCAACATATGTTACCAGTAATTAATACAATGTAGCCAAATCAGATAACAATTTACCAACACACAAAGAAACCACTATCTCTAGCATTTTGGGAGGGAAAACTCCATGGTAAAATAGGTACCATAGAGTTTTTACCTCCCAAAATGCTAGAGCATCCAGGAAAACCATATAGTTGCCCCAGAAACTGTGGGGGATTTGCTAATCCTAATCCAGTGGCACCTTTAAGACCAACAAAGTTTAATTCTGGGTATAAACTTTCATGTTCATGCAAGAGCTTACCCCCAGAATTAACCTTTGTTGGTCTCTGAATAAATGCGCATGCACACAAAAGTTTGTACTCAGATTTAAACTTGGTCTCTGAACGAGTGTGCATTCCTACAAAAGCTTGTACTGATTAAGTATCTGGGGCTCTGGGGAGGCTGTTTATTTAGGTAGAGGCACCAAATTTGCAGCATAGCATCTGGTACCTCTCCTCAAAACACCCTCCAAGTTTCAAAAAGATTAGGCCAGGGGGCCCAATTCTATGAGCCCCAAAAGAAGGTGCCTCTATCCATTATTTCCCATGAAGGGGCTTAAAAGTTGTGCGGTCCTTTTACATGTGATGGCCAGAACTCCCTTGGGAGTTCAATTGTGCTTGTCATCCCCTTGCTCCTGGCCCCTCCACCAATGTCTCCTGGCTCCACCCCCCAAAGTCTCCTGGCTCCACTCTCAAAGTCCCCAGATATTTCCTGAATAGGACTTGGCAACCCTACTGCAATAACTGCTTGCCTGCGCAAAGTCAAATGCCAAAAGCCCTCATTGGTCCCAAGATCCTGCCAACCGCATGGATCAGAAATATGGCATTACACCCTGGAAAGGTCTCTGCCCTGCTCTGGCTCCACCCTCTCCAGGCTCCACCCCCAAAAGCACTAGGTGTTCCCCAACCCAGAGCTGGCATCCGTGCTGTGTGTGCATGCTTTTAATTAACGAGTTGATGTTGTAACACCATGTTTATGGAGTGCTGTTAGCATGAAGATGGTTAAATTCATTTTAAACTGTTCAGTGATCTGTTTTTAATGCTCTGGCTGGGATTTTAATGCTGGATTTTAATTAACAACTGCTAACGTTTTATTACATTTCATGATGTAAACCAACATCAGGCAGGTTCCCTGGAGAGGCGGCATAAAATTTTTCTAAATAAATAAATAAAGGGTTTTTTTGCTCTATCCTGTACAAGTGGAGGACTCCATCCACTATACTGCACTGACTGTCATTTCCAGGGGTGGAATTTTAGCAGGGGCTCCTTTGCATATTAGGCCGCACCCCCATGATGTACCCAATCCTCCAAGAGCTTACAAAAAGGAACCTTGTAAGCTCTTGGAGGATTGACTATATCAGGGGTGTGTGGCCTAATATGCAAAGGAGCTCCTGCCAGAATTCCACCCCTGGTCATTTCTATACTTTCCCATCTCTTTGGCATGCAATCTACCAGGGATATGGTATTCAAATAAATATTGTTCAGAACATCTGAATGTTCTAAACTTAAACATTGGCTCTTTTGTGTTACCCATACATTCTGAATTTCTGGATTGGCGTTCTTTTCTAATTACCAATTTGAAAACATGTGTATTATATTATAGACCATGATGGGAATTTTGGGAATCATCGCGAGTACTTTACAGAACAACGCTGTTATTGCTAACCAGCTGGCAAAACAGGATTTACAAAAGACTTGGATGAGTCTTGGGACAGATGCTAACTATAAGATAAAAAAGACTCTGAGGGGTTTGTGAATTATATTTGGATGCGGGAGACTGAAGACGAACATGCGGAAGGGAGGGCGAAAAAAGTATCCTGCTGTTCAGTTCTTACATAAAATATATGTGTTCAGCCAAAGGTCGGTCCTCTCATTTTCCCGTTTGTTTCATAGACCAGAAAGCAATGCATTCTAAAATGCCTCAGAGGGGATTCAGTAGAAGAGGCAGCATAGAAGTTTCCTTCATTAATTCATTAATCATGTACTTGATAATTTTTGTTTGAACTCATTTAATGATGTATTTTTATATGACTCCAGGCCTCATTTTGGGCAGGCCTGGATTTAGAACCTCTTTAGAAATTTAGAACCTCTAAATTTTATTGTGTTCTTTCTTTTAAAACACACACTCCAACAAAAAAAAAATATTTGCTTCTGGGCTCCATTGTTTAAACCACCTGTGAGAATTTTGCTGAACTTTAAGGTTTCTAATATTTCCCCCCACAAAAAAAATGGGGAAATAAAACATATAAAGCAGACAGATGGAAATCTTCATCATGCCACTGTGGCCACATAGGAGAAAGTAATTTAAAAAGGTATGATGGAAGCAGTTTTCCCTCTAATCTGAGTTAGTGTGAGCGAGCTCACAAATTTTTTAGCCTCCAGCTCACGCATTTTTGTCTTAGCTCAGGAAAGATGGCCCCAGAGCGCAATAATTTATGCTGTAGCTCACAACTTTAATGCCAGTAGCTCACAAAGCCTCATGGGAAGGCAACCAGGAAGCCGGATTCCTTTGTTTTCCGGGGGGGGGGGCGCTGGTGCGCATGAGCGCACGAGCGCTCTGATTGGTTTAATTTAAAAAAAAAAATGGTTCAGCTTGGGGTGGCTTGACAGGTCCAGACAGCCAAGTCGCCTCATGTGTGCCCTTCCCCGTCCAGATAGCAATCCAGCGACTGACAGCCAACTCAAATATTTGTTACCACTTTCAAAGTGGTAGCTTTTTGAGCTGGGTGGAGCGGCCAGAAGGACGGGATGAGTGCGGGATGGGGACGCCCGGCAGATGTTTGTGTACAGAGGGATTTTTTGGGCCAACTTCAGAGGCGTCTCTGAGTCGGCCCAAAGTGGCGGTCTGTAATCAGCCATAGTGTGTTTGTTTGTGTGTGTGTGAAGTGCTGTTGATTCGTAGCCAACTTATGGCCACCCCCCGCAACGGGTTTTCAAGGCAAGTGAGAAGCAGAGGTGTTTTGCCATTGCCTTCCTCTGCAGAGTCTTCCTTGGTGGTCTCCCTTGCATATACCAATCCTGCTTAGCTTCCAAGATCAGACAAAACTGAGCTATACCATGCCACCTTGCCTCACACATTTCACTTGTACATATCTGGAAATTCTGAAAATCTTATGCTGAAAGGTTTCATCTTCGGCCATAGGCCAATACTTATATGAAAAAAAACTAGTTGTTTGTTTATGTGAGAGAAAACATTTTGATTTGGTGCTTCCTTCGCTTGCCAAGGAAAGAGCAAACATTAAAAAAATATATCCAAACTCCATCATAGTAATTTAATTCAATTTGCTCTTCTTTCATGTGGCTAACTACAAGTTACTCATGGGCAGTGCAGGCCTAAACAGTTACACCCTCTGGTTAGGATTGCGCTGTAACACATGTAATGGTGATAAAGATGGGTAGCCATGTTAGTCTGTCTGTAGCAGCCCCGTTGCGCAGAGTGGTAAAGCTGCAGTACTGCAGTGCTAAGCTCTGCTCATGACTTGAGTTCGATCCTGGTGGAAGTTGGGTTCAGGTAGCCAGCTCAAGGTTGACTCAGCCTTCCATCCTTCTGAGGTCGGTAAACCGAGGACCCACCTTGCTGGGGGGGAAATGTAGATGACTGGGGAAGGCAATGGCAAACCACCCCGTAAAAAGTCTGCTGTGAAAATGTTGTGAAAGCAACGTCACTCCAGAGTCAGAAACGACTGGTGCTTGCACAGGGAACTCCTTTACCTTTTTTTTAGCAGGAGAAAAGAGCAAGGCCTATTATGTACACACAGCTTACCGTAGATTTTCTGTGCAGTTAAGCCTTTAAGCTTGACTTTGGATTCTGTGCCCACCTAACCCACTTTTCCCCGCTCTGGTGTATTTATTCTCATGGCCGGTGGGTGGGAGTAGGCCAAGTAGGTGGCCCCACGAGGGGTCCTCTCTCCCCATGTGCAGTGTGTGTGCTCCTTGGAGCCTGCCTTCCCCAGTGGAAAGCATGTTCCATGGAGCACAGATGCTGCCCGGCTGGTTTTGTGTTCCATGGGTCTGTTACAGACCCGAAAAACACAAAAATGGATGGCACTTGCACAGTGTGCTTCTCAGAGCTCAGTAGGGATAAATCAACCAACTGTAAAAGCTGAAGAGGAGCCAATTACAGTTTCTAAAAACTGGCTCCTGTTGAAGTTGTATGCTGCCAGTCATCCTTCCTACTCAACTTTAACAGAGCCATAGCTCAGTGGTAGAGCATCTTTCTCGTATGTGCAAGATCTTGTCCCTGGCACCTCCAGCTAAAAGGCTCAAGCAGAAATGGCCATGTGAAGGTCTTGTCCCTGGCACCTCCAGCTAAAAGGCTCAAGCAGAAATGGCCATGTGAAGGTCTTGTCCCTGGCACCTCCAGCTAAAAGGCTCAAGCAGAAATGGCCATGTGAAGGTCTTGTCCCTGGCACCTCCAGCTAAAAGGCTCAAGCAGAAATGGCCATGTGAAGGTCTTGTCCCTGGCACCTCCAGCTAAAAGGCTCAAGCAGAAATGGCCATGTGAAGGTCTTGTCCCTGGCACCTCCAGCTAAAAGGCTGAAGCAGAAATGGCCATGTGAAGGTCTTGTCCCTGGCACCTCCAGCTAAAAGGCTCAAGCAGAAATGGCCATGTGAAGGTCTTGTCCCTGGCACTTCCAGCTAAAAGGTTCAAGCAGAAATGGCCATGTGAAGGTCTTGTCCCTGGCACCTCCAGCTAAAAGGCTCAAGCAGAAATGACCATGTGAAGGTCTTGTCCCTGGCACCTCCAACTAAAAGGATCAAGTAGTATTCTCACAATTTTTATTGCTTAATCTCACAGGGTTTTTTTTAAATACAATTTAAAATAAAAAAACTGTAGATTAAAAAATGCAGTTTCTAGTTTCTTCATTTCTCCTACAATTCTCTGTTTTTTAAATGTTGTGTGTGTGTGTGTGTGGGGGGGCTAGCGGGCAGCTCACCTAGGGCACCAAAACCCCTAGCATCGGCCCTGTTTATTCTGCAGCTACAATTGAAAGAAAACCCACTTTTCTAAATCGGGGTGGGAATGTCGCTTGTGATATGTGTGGGGTGGCATCCAAAGGGTTTTTTTTTTAAATTTCACTCAGTTGCCCTATCACAGCTGCACAGTAACATTTTGCAAGCACCTTCCATTTAAATCCTTGGGGTTCAGTTTTGGGCATGCATTTTAGTGTTGGTTCATTGGATCAAAGGGAACACAAAGGAATGCAGGCAAAGGAGGGGAAATGATGTTGAAACTGAGAAGCCTATTTTTGAAACTCGCAAGCAACTGCAAAGCCCTGTTTTCCACCTCACCAAGCACTAGGGATTCTCTGCTGTGCTATCGGCCACTGTGAAAAATGGGAGAGTCACATGATTTCATAATATGGGGGAGCATGTTGAGTGTATAGAATGCACAGCAGCCCGGCTGGCTCTACCACTAGGCAAACTGGAGAGCTTTTCTGAGTCTTGTGCCACCAGAGGTCATTTTGTAGAGAAAGAAGTGCCGGAGCTCATTACCACAACTCATTTGCATAACTCATTTTCATTTGCCACACACCCCTGACATCACTGGAAGGCAGGGCTTTTTTTGAGCAGGAACACACAACAACGAAGTTCTGGTTGGCATGGCATCAGGGGGTGTGGCCTAAGATGCAAATGAGTTCCTGCTGGGCTTTGAATACAAAAAAAATCCCTGCCGGAAGGGGTATCAAATGTACCATACAATGCTTCTTGAATTATAATTGCTATAATAAAACCTTACTCCCATCAGATTTTTAACATTACTTCCTACTATGTGGCCACAGTGGCATGAGGAAGATTTCCACGTGTCTGCTTTATATGTTTTGGTCATTTCCCTCATTTTTTTGTGTGGGGGAAACATTAGAAAGTTTGTCAAATCTTTGAACATCAGGAAATCTAAAACTTAAGCAAGTATTGGGGGGAAGAAGGAAGGAAGGAAGGAAGGAAGGAAGGAAGGAAGGAAGGAAGGAAGGAAGGAAGGAAGGAAGGAAGGAAGGAAGGAAGGAAGAACACAATACATTTTAGAGGCTCTAGAGCTCCACTGCTGTGAGCTCCTGTCCAAAATTAGGCCAGCCTTTACATGTTGATCAAGTAAAATGTGTCCTGTTGAGCACTAAAGTGAGTGAGAATCTTCTGGGGAGTTAGAGGGAGTAATGGAGAGGGAGAGGATGGTCAGAGGCTGGAATGGAACCTCCCTATGAAAGGCTGTATAATGTCAGAATGCCACTTGGTGGGGTTCAACTTCACAACAGAAGCAGCTGTCCTCTTTTTATGGTTTGGTGGCTTCTCAAAAACATCTGGTTAGCCACTGTAGTAAATGGAATGCTGAATGAGATGGGTGTCAAGATCATGGTTTGCCCAGGGTGCCAAAAAACATTGAACCAGCCCCGAATGGATCACCTTGCTCAAGTAAATTTGGACTTGTGGGACACTGTACTGAAAAGGCTGGGAAGCGCAACAGAAGCTAAATTGTTAAAGTAGCAGGCAGCTATGCTTTTGGAAGAATCAGGGCCAGCCCTAGACTGTCCGGCACTCTACGCAAGGCGCCCCCCCATGACATCACCGAGTCACATGGGGGGCACCCCATTTGGCACCCGCCAGAAGGGAAACGCCCTAGGCAATCGCCTAGTTTGCCTAGAGGGAGGGCCAGCCCTGGGGAAAATCCACAACCATCTGTTTATATTTGCCCTTTCACCCAAGCTTTTTAGTCTGGTTCTCCTCCCTCCCTCCTTCCCTCTTTTTCACTTCTCGCTCAAACGGGCCACTGGTGAGCAGAAGTGAACTGCAAAAGCAACATATTTAATCAAAAACCTTTCGCAATGAAACGTATCATCTTTCTGAGGGGTGTCAACATTTTCCAGATCCTAACTATTTTTGAAACTCGTAAGCAACTGCAAAGCTGTGTTTTCCATCTCACCAAGCGCTAGGGATTCTCTGCTGTGCTATCGGCCACTGTGAGAAATGGGAAAGAGTCACATGATTTCATAATATGGAGGAACATGTTGAGTGTATAGAATGCACAGCAGCAATTACATGTCGATTTAGTAAAATTGCTCACTGGCGATTTAGTAAAATTTAAAAAAAAAAACCCCTTTGGGTGCCACCCCACACATATCACAAGCAACATTCTCACCCCGATTTAGAAAAGTGGTTTTTCTTTCAATTGTCGCTGCAGAATAGACAGGGCCGGTGCTAGGGGTTTTGGTGCCCTAGGTGAGCTGCCTGCACCAAGTAGTGAACCATTTTTTAAAAATGCTGATTATGTGACCTTTTCTTTAGAAAACAAATTCATATTTTCATATATCAACTGAACGGTCATTGCTGACAATCTGGCCAGATCTCCCTTTCTCACAGTTCGAGAACTCGTGGGCATTCAATGAAATCAGTCGGGTTAGAACGGATAAAAGGAAGTCTTTCTTCACCCAAAGGGTGATTAATGTGTGGAATTCACTGCCACAGGAGGTGGTGGCAGCTACAAGCATAGACAGCTTCAAGAGGGGATTGGATAAGCATATGGAGCAGAGGTCCATCAGTGACTATTAGCCACAGCATATTGTTGGAACTCTCTGTCTGGGCAGTGATGCTCTGTATTCTTGGTGCTTGGGGGGGGGGCACAGTGGGAGGGCTTCTAGCCCCACTGGTGGACCTCCTGAGGGCACTTGGGTTTTTTGGCCACTGTGTGACACAGAGTGTTGGACTGGATGGGCCATTGGCCTGATCCAACATGGCTTCCCTTATGTTCTTATGATCTCTGTCTCTCTCTCTCCATACATTTCCCTGCACCAAAAAAATAGCCTGTATATGATATTGTGTTAGAGCTGCTAGGCCCCCGAGCCGGGCGGGGGTTCTCCTGCCCTGGAGGCTCCAAACCCACGGCCCACATTGGGCCAGTGGGGAAAACCTCCCCCAGTGTCACCAGCACAATGACGTCACTCGCAAGTGATGTCATTATGCCGGCAACATTGCTCACTGGCCGTTCTAGGCGTTTCCGGGGAAACTCTGTGGTTTTCCTGGATGCTCTAGCAATTCAGGAGGAAAAACTCTATGGTACGATAGGAGGCCACGGGGGACTTGGCAACCCTCTATTGCGTGTTTTTTCACAGAAAAACCCTGGGTCACAGCTCTCAAGCATTCATTATAAAAACATTCAAACTCTTTGCTTTGTATCTATAAACACACACACACAAAAATTGGAGGCTCGCCTCTGAACTCTGTTGCAAGGCATGTAGCTTTCATCAATCTTCCTTGAAGGTCATTTCGGATTTAGTGAACCATAATCTCAGTGAGTTTTCATAAAATCGGTCATCATGTTAAAAAAATAAAGCAAGAGATGCATCCTTCCAAAATGCCAGAGTCCTGCCTTCAGATACTGAGATGACTGAAATTACCCTCCCAGGGAACTCCCCAAGAGTGCCAGCAAAATTTCAGGGTGGAGGGGAATAGCCCTCTAAGATCTGAAAGATTAAAGATTTATCGTAACCAAAAAGAAAATCACCACAATGCTCCAGTTCTTCCTTAATGAATTGCAAGAATGTGTATTTGTTGGACTATAGCCACTCCTCTGGAATTTGTCACAGCAGAAAGAAGGCTAGCCTGTACTGTTGGAAAGGGGTAGCCGTGTTAGTCTGGTCATAGTGAAATAAAGCTATTGTATAGTGCAGGGGTGGCCAACGGTAGCTCTCCAGATGTTTTTTTGCCTACAACTCCCATCAGCCCCAGCCATTGGCCATGCTGGCTGGGGCTGATGGGAGTTGTAGGCAAAAGACATCTGGAGAGCTACCGTTGGCCACCCCTGGTATAGTGGGTTTAAGAACCCCATGGTGCAGAGTGGTAAAGCTGCAGTATTGCAGTCCTAAGCTCTGCTCACGACCTGAGTTCGATCCCAGCGGAAGTTGGGTTCAGGTATCTGCCTCCAGGTTGACTCAGCCTTCCATCCTTCTGAGGTCGGTCAAATGAGTCCCCAGCTTGCTGGGGGGAAAGTGTAGATGACTGGGGAAGGCCATGGCAAACCACCCTGTAAAAAAGTCTGCCGTGAAAACGTTGTGAAAGCAACATAGTTTGTGAAAGCAACGTCACCCCAGAGTTGGAAACGACTGGTGCTTGCACAGGGGACTGCCTTTACCTTTATAGTGGGTTCAAAGCAAGGAGGAGACATGGTTGCAGTGATCATAGCTGTCTTTATTAGTTACAGCAAGATAACGGCTGAACTAGAAATAGCTCAACTGGGCCAACGGGGCCAACTATATACACTTCAAGGTTCCCACGCTAGGATGCCATTGGATCGTTCAAACCAGCAGAGGGCCCGTGATTGGAGCAGGGCAACAGGAATCTGGATCCTACTACCCATTGTTCCTGAGACCCCAAGCTCAGTCCTCAAGGCTCCAATGAGCCAGGCAGGAACAATGGGCAGCAGGATCCAAATCCCTGTTGCCTTGCTCCAATCAGCAAAAAATCCTGTTGCCCTTCTCCAAAAAGCAAAAATCCAATGACACCAAAAAGACACTATCTTCCCCATTGCTCTGGGCTCGGAGCAGGAGTCACTGTGTGTGTATGGAAGGGGAGGTACTTGTGAATTTCTGCATTGTGCAGGGGGTTGGATTAGATGACCCTGGAGAGCTCTTCCAACTCTATGATTCTATGGAGGCTCCGCATGCACTGTTGGGATACTCCTATTTTTCTCCAATGGGACAAATAGCACCCCGGGGGCCATTTCAGATCAGGGAAATAGTGCACAGTGAAGGCTGAAGCCCCCTCTCCCCACATGCCATGGTCCCCAATATGTCTGAGTGTAGTGTATTGGGAGCTTCAAATGAAGGCCCTTTGTTAGAGAGGCTCCTTGCAGCTACACTCAGAGTGGCTGTCTTTGCTGAGCCAGCCAATCAGGTAATATCCATTTGAATGAAACCCATTGTTTGAGAGGCTCCTTGCAGCTACATTGAGTGGCTGCCCTTGCTGAGCCAGCCAATCTGGTAACATCCATTTGAATGAAGCCCATTGTTGGAGAGGCTCCTTGCAGCTGCATTCAGATTGGCCACCAATGCTGAGCCAGCCAATCAGGTAATATCCATTTGAATGAAGTCCATTGTTTGAGAGGCTCCTTGCAGCTACACTCAGAGTGGCTGCCCTTGCTGAGCCAGCCAATCAGGTAATATCTATTTGAATGAAACCCATGGAAATAAGGGTTCCGAGTGTCTGTTTTTCAATTGGGTTGGTTATTGCTGGAGGTGTTTTTTGGGTGGAGTTTCTGTGTATATAGTTGCGGCTAGCCGTGCGTGTTTTCAGTTGGGTTTCCACCAATAAAAGAGCTATGTTGGAATCACTATAGCATCTGACCCACTACTTTTCGTGGAGGTTACATGCAGCTGGGATTAATATACAGTTCTCAACAGTCGCAAATGCTGGAAGATTTGGGAGGTGAGGTCTGGGAAGGGCAGTATTTGAGGCGGATGTGACATCACTCCTGTCCTGAGTTCTAGGCTATCCCTTGTCTCTACAGTCTTTACCATAGATATTAGGGGCAATTCATAGAGCATCCCTATGGGGAGGCCATTTTTTCTCCAGATCCTCAGTTCCTCAGGTGTTGAAAATGGGGCTGCGGCCAGGTAAATGGGAGGCCTAAATTAAATTCCCAGCACAGTATTTACAAGACACTTTAATCACATGAATCTGGCATGATATGTAGATTATAAACTAATTTTAGATGGCACCTCCTGAACCTGATGATTGGTTTCACTTAAAATTGGAGATGAGTGTATTACAACAGGGAAGGTTAGAGAGCAGCGTATGCTTAAAGAGGCACTAGTACAGGGATGGCCAAACTGTGGCTCAGGAGCCATATGTGGCTCTTTCACACCTATTGTGTGGCTCTCGAAGCCCCCCACCCCATCAGCCAGCTTGGAGAAATCATTTATTTCTTTAAATCACTTCTCCAAGCCAAGCCAGCTGGTGGCTGGAAGAATGCATTTAAAGCTAAAGTTGCTTTCTTTACATCTATCCTTCCCCCATCTATTTCCCTTCCTTCCTCCCTCCCTCCCCAGGGCTGGCGCGTGGGAGTAGGCCAAGTAGGTGCCCCCTCTCCTCATGCCCACTGCCTTTCTGACTTCACCGAGGCTTGGGAAACCTCAGCGAAGTCTGGTGGTGTTCGGGAAGTTCAGGAAGCCTTGGTGAAGTCGGGGGCCATGACGGCATTGAGGTGCGTGTACTTTGTGTGCACAAATAGAACACATAGTGGGAGGGGTTTGGCCTAGGGTGCAAGAACCCCTAGCGCCGGGCCTGTCCCTTCCTCCCTCCCTGTCTTGCAGCTCTCAAATATCTGATGTTTATTCTATGTGGCTCTTCTATTAAGCAGGTTTAGCTGCCCCTGAACTAGTAAGAGAGACAAGGCTGGATTGCGGTTATTGCAACTGAAGGGATGGAAATATTTGGAGCAGTTTGGGTGGAAGGGAAGCAGGAAATCCTCCCTCCCTCCCTCCCAGGACCGGATCTACATGTTTTTTGAGGGGGGGGGGCAAAATAAAAAAATGGCGCCCTCTTATGGGCCATTCTATTTTATGGTCCCATAGAATACAATGGGCTCCATACCCAATTTGGCACCCCGCCCCCCCCCCCCGTCGGCACCCAGGCCAAGCACCCCCCTCTGTCCTCCCCCCTAGATCGGCCCTGCTCCCTCCCTCCCTTCTTTGCAGCTCTCAAATATCTGATGTTTACTCTATGTGGCTCTTCTATTAAGCAGGTTTGGCCACCCCTGAACTAGTAAGAGAGACAAGGCTGGATTGCAGTTATTGCAACTGAAGGGATGGAAATATTTGGAGCAGCTTTGGTGGAAGGGAGGCAGGAAATCCTGACCACACAGACAAAACCTTCTTATGGTATAAATATGCTCCTTGTGATTTCTGAGTCATGGGAAAGCTCTGCAGCATGTAACTGTTAGGAAACAAGCTGTTCTATAGATACCCATGCAACACGGTTTGAGAGACTCTCAGAGAATGATATTTCTTTGTGTACATTTTTAAAATCATGGTGTTCTCCATGAATAACTCAGGGTTCTTAAAATGCTCAAGATAAACTGCAGCCTTTTCTAATGCATTTTAATCCACCTTTCCATTAATACATAAATAATTTGTGAGACAGTGAATATACATTGGCACTTAAGTCATTTCTTATTAGGCTGCCCAAGCAGAAATAACTTGATGGGTCATTTACATCAGCATTACATCCCTTTTCTGACACTACATCATCGACAGCCACAGTCTCTGAATTCACGGTTATTACAGTTGCCACAATGCGTGAATAACATGGATCTCAGCTCTAAGAAATTATGCAGTTATAAGAAATTACGGATTGCATGCTTATTTATTTGCAGAGCTTCTTTTGTAGCATGAACTCCTTTGCATATTAGGCTATGCACCCCTGTTGTAGCCAATCCTCCAAGAGCTTACAGGGCTCTTCGTACAGGGCCTACTGTAAGCTCTTGGAGGATTGGCTACATCAGGGGTGTGTGTGTGTGTAGCCTAATATGCAAAGGAGTTCCTGCTACAAAAAAGCCCTGTTTGTTTGGATATTGATACTTCTCTTTTCTTCTCCATAGATCCCATAATGACTTCCAGCATCATTCTCTTGTCCTCTGTTCTATTCTCACAACAATTTGTGATGTAGTTTGAGAGAAAGAGGCTGGCACAAGGTAGACCAGCAAGCTACCATGGGAGAGTGGAGATTTGAACTTAGGTCTCATTAGGGTTGCCAAATTCAATTCAATAAATATCTGGGGACTTTGGGGGTGGAGCCAGGAGCAATGTTGTAACAAACACAATTGAACTCTAAAGGGAGTTCTGGCCATCCCATTTAAATCCAGCATTGCATATCTAATGACACAAATGGAGGTGACCATGTAGTTTCCAGAATAGTGTTGTGCAATCAAGCCATGTGCAAGAAAGTGTCCTAAGCAGTGTTCTTAGGGAATATGTGAAGAAATGGGGCATGAGGACATCATTCCCACAACAGGACATGACTCAAAAAATGGCAAATATTTCCAAGGGTGATGTTGAGTTTTGGGCAGATTTTGAATCAAACTCCTGTGATTACTGTTGCGTTCATAAGAACATGAGAAGCCATGTTGGATCAGGCCCATGGCCCATCCAGTCCAACACTCTGTGTCACATTAGAACATAAGAGAAGTTATATTGGATCAGGCCCATAGCCCATCCAGTCCAACACTCTGTGTCACATAAGAACATAAGAGAAGCCATGTTGGATCAGGCCAGTGGCCCATCCAGTCCAACACTCTGTGTTACATAAGAACATAAGAGAAGCCATGTTGGATCAGGCCCATAGCCCATCCAGTCCAACACTCTGGGTCACATAAGAACATAAGAGAAGCCATATTGGATCAGGCCCATGGCCCATCCAGTCCAACACTCTGTGTCACATAAGAGAAGCCATGTTGGATCAGGCCAATGGCCCATCCAGTCCAACACTCTGTGTCACATAAGAACATAAGAGAAGCCATGTTGGATCAGGCCAATGGCCCATCCAGTCCAACACTCTGTGTCACATAAGAACATAAGAGAAGCTATATTGGATCAGGCCCATAGCCCATCCAGTCCAACACTCTGTGTCACATAAGAACATAAGAGAAGCCATGTTGGATCAGGCCAATGGCCCATCCAGTCCAACACTCTGTGTCACATAAGAACATAAGAGAAGCCATGTTGGATCAGGCCAATGGCCCATCCAGTCCAACACTCTGTGTCACATAAGAACATAAGAGAAGCCATGTTGGATCAGGCCAATGGCCCATCCAGTCCAACACTCTGTGTTACACAGTGGCAAAAAAAACAAACAAACCCAGGTGCCATCAGGAGGTCCATCAGTGAGGCCAGGACACTTGAAGCCCTCCCACTGTTGCCTTCCCCAAGAATACAGAGTATCACTGCCCCAGAGAGTTCCATCAATATCCTGTGACTAATAGCCCCTGATGGACCTCTGCTCCATATGTTTAGCCAATCCCCTCTTGTAGCCATGCATGCTTTTAGCTGCCACCACCTCCTGTGGCAGTGGATTCCATGGGTTAATAACCCTTTGGGTGAAGAAGTTCTTCCTTTTATCCTATTCATAGGCATTTCCATGAGGCCATCCAAGGTGTGTAGGGGACTGTTGTAAAAAGAATACTAGCAGAGCTATAGCCAAAAAATATCTGGCGGAACCAAACCTTGGCATGCTCCATGAGAGTGACTATTTCAGTGATGTGATTCCCAAGCCCTGTTGCAGAATATTTAAAGGTGGTTTCAGACAGCAGGTTTCCAGTCCTAATTTAAAAGATGTGATTTTCACCCTGATTATATATGGTGTGAACCGTTCAATATCAAGCAGTGCTTAACAGCCTAAACAGCATTACAGCCTTCTGAATCCACTGAATCCATTGAAAGCAATGGTTTTAGAAAGGTGTAACTTTTGGGGATTAATTTCTCATTAATTTCAGTGGGAGAGATTTTAGTATGGAGCCGGTTCTTTCATTGGAATTAACTGGTCTCGAAAGCTGAACTTCGGTTGGATTGTGCTTATAAATAGATAGCATCTATTAGTAGAGCATGGCTTAAACAATAAATGTACTCAATGGACAAAGAAACACCATTAACGACAGAGTGCGCAGTTCACAAAGTGTAAAGATTGGATGCAGCAAGGACGTTACCGAGCTCCAAGGAAACAGTTTGTCTTTAGCGAGTTTGAGCAAATGGTGTGGGGATAGGCATTTAAGCAGGGCTTTTTTTGTAGCAGGAACTCCTTTGCATATTAGACCACACACCCCAGATGTAGCCAATCCTCCTGGAGCTTACAGTAGGCCCTGTACTAAGAGCCCTCTAAACTCTTGGAGGATTGGCTACATGGCTATATCTGGGGTGTGTGGCCTAATATGCAAAGAAGTTCCTGCTACAAAAAAAGCCCTGCATATAAGCAAGGTGTTTTTTTCTGCAGGAACTCCTTTGCATATTAGGTAGGGTTGCCAAGTCCAATTTAGGAAATATCTGGGGACCTTGGGGGTGGAGCCAGGAGACTTTGGGGGTGGAGCCAGGAGACATTAGGGGTGGAGCCAAGATCGAAGCTGTGGCAAACATAATTGAACTCCAAAGGGAGTTCTGGCCATCACATTTAAAGGGACGGCACACCGTTTCAATGCCTTCCTTCCATAGGAAAAAATGAAGGATAGGGGCACCTTCTTTTTGGGCTCAAAGAATTGGACCCCCTGGTCCAATCCTTTTGAAACTTGGGGGGTATTTTGGGGAGAGGCACTAGATGCTATACAGAAAATTTGGTGCCTCTAACTCAAAACACAGTCCCCCCAGAGTCCCAGATACCCGCAGATCAATTCTCCATGATTTTCTATGGAAATAAATCTCCATAGGGAATAATAGAGTTCCCAGCAGGCATTTCCCTCCCCTCCCCCCCGCTTTCTGACGACTCTGAAGCGGGGGGGCCCCCTCCAAACCGGGGATCCCCTGCCCCCACCTGGGGATTGGCAACCCTAATATTAGGCCACACAGGGCTTTTCATGTTGAAAAATCTCAGTCGTATTAGGCCATACCCCTGATGTCACCCTTGTTTCACACAAGGCTTTTTAAAAGAAGCCCAGCAGGAACGCATTTGCATATTAGGCCACACACCCCTGATGTCACCCTTGTTTCACATGGCTTTTTATAGACGAAGCCTAGCAGGAATGCATTTGCCTATTAGGCCACACCCCTGATGCCACGCTTGTTTCACGCAGGGCTTTTTTAAAAGAAGAAGCCCAGCAGGAACTCATTTGCATGTTAGGCCACACCCCCTGATGCCACCCTTGTTTCACATAGGGCTTTTTTGTAAAAGAAGCCCAGCAGGAACTCATTTGCATATTAGGCCGCATCCCCTAATGTCACCCTTGTTTCACACAGAGCCAGTTTGGTGTAGTGGTTAAGTATGTGGACTCTTATCTGGGAGAACCGGGTTTGATTCCCCACTCCTCCACCTGCTGGAATGGCCTTGAGTTAGCCATAGATCTGGCAGAGGTTGTCCTTGAAAGGGCAGCTGCTGTGAGAGCCCTCTTAGCTCCACCCACCTCACAGGGTGTCTGTTGTGGGGGGAGAAGATATAGGAGATTGTAAGCCGCTCTGAGTCTCTGATTCAGAAAGAAGGGCGGGGTATAAATCTGCAGTCTTCTTCTTCTTCTTCTTAAGAAGAAGCCTAGCAGGAACTCATTTGCATATTAGGCTGCATCCCCTGATGTCACCCTTGTTTCACACACGGCTTTTTTTTTTAATAAAAGAAGCCCAGCAGGAACTCATTTGCATATTAGGCCACATCCCCTGAAGTCACCCTTGTTTCACACAGGGCTTTTTAAAGAAGAAGCCCAGCAGGAACTCATTTGCATATTAGGCCACACTCCCTGATGCCAAGCCAGCCAGAACTTTGTTCCTGTGCATTCCTGCTAAAAAAGAAAAGCCCTGAGGCCACACACCCCTGATGTAGCCAATCTTTCTGGAGCTTACAGTAGGTCCTGTACGAAGAGCCCTGTAAACTCTTGGAGGATTGGCTACATCAGGGGTGTGTGGCCTAATATGCAGAGGAGCTCCTGCTACAAAAAAAAGCCCTGCATATAAGGAAATGAGCTTCACTGTGAATTATTGCAGGCTGCCAAATACATTTTAGGCAGTCATGTCAGAATATAGCTTTGAAACCAAATACGTTGTCAATATGATTAAAATTGGCTTTTAAAAGGCCTTCTTTGGGTGTGGGTGTTGGGTGTACTACAAAATATCTCCTCTCTTTACTGTAAGTGGCTGTCCTGGGTGACCAGCCTGCTGATTTTAATCCACCTCAAGTTCCTGCATGGGCTGACAGTAACTGATCCATGCGTCACTCCTCGGTCATCGTATATAATTAGTGAATTTGTCACATCAGGTTTCAGAACAATTCGTAGTTGCCCGGTGTCCCGTTTCGTGTCAGATATTGTGCTCTGCTTGCCAAGTCGGTAGTAAATTCATGAGTTATTTTTATTTCCAGTTTTAATTACGAAGATCAATATCTGGGCTAGTGCAGCGTAACATTGGCAGGATGCATGTCTTGCTCCCTGGGTTTGAATCAGACACTGGATTTTGAAGTTTAAAATTAGGGGGAGGAAATATGTGAGTCGCCTCAATGCCTTGATATGATGTAGTTTTGGCAGAAGAGATGTAACTAGGGTTGCCAGTTCTCAGGTGGGGGCAGGGGATCCCCCAGATTGGAGACCCTTCCCCCACTTCAGGGTCATCGGAAAGCGGGGGGGGGGGTGAAGTGACTGCTGGGCACTCCATTATTCCCTATGGAGAACTATTCCCATGGGGTATAATTGAGAACTGATCTGCAGGTATCTGGGGCTCTTAGGGGGCTGTTTTTTGAGGTAGAGGCATCAAATTTGCAACATAACATCCGATGACTCTCCTCAAAACACCCTCCATGGTTCAAAAAGATTGGACCAGGGGGTCCAAGTCTATGAGCCCCCAAAGAAGGTGCCCCTATCCTTCATTATTTCCAATGGAGGGAAGGTATTTAAAAGGTGTGCGGTCCCTTTAAATGTGATGGTCAGAACTCCCTCTGGATGCTTGCTCTTGGCTCCATCCCAAAGTCTCCTGGCTCCACCCCCAAAGTTTCCTGATGTTTCTTGAATTGGACTTGACAACCTGAGATGTAACCAGTGTCTGGGAGCTGTAGGACCTCCTTCCCCATTGCGCATAATCCAGCAGAGCTGCTGAACATTTCAAATCACCTAAATTGGCGTTTCCCATCTCCAGGGCCAGCAACTGAGGTTTCTGTGGCTCGGTGCCGGGTCATGACCCTGCAGATGGCAAACACTGATTTAGGTGATTTGAAATGCTTGGCTCCACCCCCAATGTCTCCTGGCTCCATCCCCAAAGTCTCCTGGCTCCACCCCCAATGTCTCCTGGCACCACCCCCAAAGTCTCCTGGTTCCACCCTCAAAGTTACCAGATGTTTCCTTAATTGGACTTGGCAACATGTGATGACCTTTGGTCTTCCAGCTGCTGGGCGGGACTGCTCTGACCCTGCCGTGTTCACGCAGCAACCTCTGGGGCCCCCACTGGCGGAAGGAGCTCAGCAAGCCAAGCTGCACGGCATGGAAAGTCAGTAGTTAAAGGTGAGTTGCTCCCATCCCTTCTTTCCATTTTTCTTTTCTTTTCCTTTTGTCTTTCTTTCTTCCTTTTTCGCTTCCTTTCTTTCACTCCTTCCCTCCCATTTTCTTCCTATTTTTTCTTTTTCTTTTTTTCTCTATCTGTGTCCAACTCTCTCTCCCTCCCTTCCTCCCTTTCATTCTTTCTTTCTCAGTCCTTCCTTCCTTCCTGGGCATTTCAAGCTTCTCCCCCCCTCTCACCTTTTACTCAGATTAGCAATGGCAAGGAAGGAAGGAAGGAAGGAAGGAAGGAAGGAAGGAGAGGTGGAAAGAAAGCAACTTTAAATGTATTATTTAAGCCGTTGATTGGCTTGGCTCAGAGAAATGACTTAAAGAGACAAATGCCTTCTCCAAGTCAGTGGGGGCTTTGAGAGCCACACAATACATGTGAACGAGCCACCCCTGGTTTCTCCTATTGCTAAATGTTTGTTACCCTGGGTCTTTTTTAAAGGAATAGCTTCATCTCTCTTAAAGTGGTAACCTTGTTTGCTGCTAATTGATCTTGCAGCAAGGTAAACCTCATCTGCATTCCACTCAGCTTCGTCTGCTCACGTCAGACCAGAAATATTTTTTTCTGTTCTTGCTTGCAATGACGGTGCATTTTTATCTTAAATGAATGGCTGGTGCACGTTGCTGGAGTATCATCTTTTTTCGTTTGGTTTTGCTCAGAGAGACTTGCACAATCCATCATAAATCATTGCATGTTAATCCTCTGCAGCTGGTACAGCGGACATGTTTATGTATCCCCCCCCCCCTTGGCAACGGTCTTTAGAATGCATTACTTGATGGGGATTAGGAATGCAGTATTGTCTTCAGAACTGGGAGAAACTTCTATAGCGCTCTGCGCAAATATCTGGAAATGCCAGCTGTTCCTTGAAAAGGTTCTGGCTCTGTTTCAGCAGTTCTTTTCGCTTTCGGAAGCGGCTCAGCACAAAAATATGAATCCACTCAAGCTTATGCTAAATTAAACGCAGCCGGCAGTAAGTATGTCATGCTGCCCCACCTCTTTTTCTCCTAGCACATGTGAGTAGCCCAGTTTCCCACAATTTGATACAATATGAAAAAGGCTACTTCAGCAATTCCAATCCATGGAGATGAGTTATCCTCAGGCTGAGGCATAAGCCTTCAAAGATGTCGCCGGCAGTGTTCCCTCTAAGCTGAGTTAGGGTGAGCCAGCTCACAGGTTTTTAGCTCCTGGCTCACACATTTTCATCTTCGCTCAGAAAAAAATATGGCCCCAGAGCAAACGAAACCATGCAGGAGCCGAATCACTCACTCACAACTTTGATGCCAGATCCAAGTGGGCAGCCGTGTTGCTCTGAAGCAGTAGAACAAAGTAGGAGTCAAGTGCACCTTTAAGACTAATGAAGTTTTATTCAGGACATAAGATTTTGTGTGCTCCAAGAACACTTCATCAGACGAGGAATCAGGTACAGTGAGCAGGGCTATATATAGCTGGTGGGCAGTGGCTTAGAATGCAAAATGGTAGAAATTTAAGATCCAATGACAGATGAGTAAAATTAACAAATTGAGCAAACCTTTGATCTGAGTAGCATGTTGTTTTCATAGGTGTTTAGTAGACAGGCCAGAGTTAAAACAGAGCATCACCTTTTCGTTTTCCCTTTTTCTTCTCCCCCCCCCCCCGCCTCTTCTTTCCAAAGGGTGCATAATAAATCCATCTGGACCCAGGATGTTTAGAGTAACCTTGTATTAACGGTGTAGAATGCCTCTCCCCCAGATTCACACAGCAAGGTCTTATCGGCTCTCAGAGAATGTGTGAGAAAGGGAGATGTTTTTATTAGCTGACATTCCTTAGTCATAAAAGAGATACTAGTGAGTAGCCTTTGAACCCGCAACCCAATTTGCATTTTTATGTTATGCTTTTGAAGTTATCTGTAACCCAACCTTTTGAAGTCTGCCTATAAGTTACTATCCAATACTATGTATGGCATTACTTCCAAGGAGTCCGTCCTTGGAGCAAGCTATGGAGTTTTTACAATAAAGCAGCTTTTGATTAAAGAACAAAAGCTTTATTATTGAGAAATATCGATGCTTGAGAGAAAGCAATAGAGCAGTAATATGTCAAAATGTGAGGATGTCTGTCAATCACTCTATTATATAAGCCTGGGTCAAAAAGAGGGCGTTAGAAGATTTCCCATCCAACTAATTTACCTTTTAACATGTAACATACATATAGTTTGCCATTAGAAGAAAAATTCATTAAAATGTAGTGGAAGATGGGTTTAGTATATGTAATGAGATAAACAGCCGATATCCCTGTTTGAGTATGTCAATACAGCTAAAAGAGAAATACATTGGATAGCGATGTTCTTGTCCACCTAATTTACGATTTAACATGTAAACATCATTCTAGTTTGCCGTTAGAAAAAAAGCATACAATAAAATACAGTGAAAATGGGTTAAGTACATGTAATGAGATGAACAGTCAATATCCCTATTTTGAGTATGTCAATTTAATGCCAGTAGCTCACGAGGTAGAATTTTTCCTCACAAGAGCATAGAGAGAACGTTGGTCACTGAAATGAGAGTAACAAAGCCCATATCTCCTTTATTTATGCATTTAATTGTTTGGGCTTCTGTCCTGCCCTCCTCTGCACCCATCATTCTTGGCAGCTGATTCATGTGCTACAGTTGCCATGTTGAAATAGCCTTTGGTTGTTCCTCACAACTGCTGCTATCACAAAGTGACCCATTTGCACATGACAAATCGCCAGGGCTTCTTTTGTAGGAAAAGCCCAGCAGGAACTCATTTGCATATTAGGCTACACCCCCGGACACCAAGAAGAAGAAGACTGCAGATTTATACCCTGCCCTTCTCTCTGAACCAGAGACTCAGAGCGGCTTACAATCTCCTATATCTTCTCCCCCCACAACAGACACCCTGTGAGGTGGGTGGGGCTGAGAGGGCTCTCACAGCAGCTGCCTTTTTGAGGACAACTCCTGCGAGAGCTATGGCTGACCCAAGGCCATTCCAGCAGCTGCAAGTGGAGGAGTGGGGAATCAAACCCGGTTCTCCCAGATAAGAGTCCATGCACTTAACCACTGCACCAAACTGGGCCTCCAAACTGGCACTACACCAAGCTTGCTGGAACTGCGTGCCTGCTCAAAAAAGCCCTGCAAAGCACTACGCACATCAGGCGCTGTTCTCCACAACACTGCAGGCCCACAAAAAGGCATCGATAGCAGTGCCACTCTTTACAAGGGGAATTGTTTCAAATGAATAGCTCGCCGCAATAAAACACCCATCATGTGGTGCCATTTACAGGAACTTTGTGAGTTCCTGTAAGGTACAAATCAGGGGCGTTGAACTCATTTGTTATGAGGGCAGGATCTGACATAAATGAGACCTTGTTGGGCCAGGCCATATTTGTACCTGTTTAAGATTAGGTAGCAGAGATATAAACTTTATAAAGGACATAGACAAACACAATTAAGTATATATATTTTTTAAAAACTTAAAACCTGCTTAAAGCATTAGCACTTGTTGATTTTAAAGGTGCTTTCTTTGTATCTCTCCCATGGGATCCAGGGAACTGGGCAAAGGTGTCATGGGTGCTGGCGACCCTTCAGAGGAAGTTGAGTCTGATGAGGAAACTGTGCCCCTGCCACCTGCACCAGTGCCCCTGCCTCCTGCTGGAGAAGATCCCAGCCCCCCTGCCTCGCCCTCTCGGGTGGCTCGTGTGCGTGACCGCCTCCGGCAGGACCTCAGGGATCGGAGGAGGGCGGCACGCTCACAAGCAAGACGCTCCCTGAGCCCTGAGTTCTGAGAGGATTCTGGCCCTTCTAAGAGCAAGGATGCTTGAGTGGTAACAGGATCCTGGCTGCCTCCCTGAGCCAGCAATTAGCCCAAACGGGCAACAGCCAGCAGAGGGCTATATAGCTGTGGGCTTTGGGAGGAAGCTTTGTGGAAGCAACTAGTCATCTCCCTGACATTCTAGCATCCACTCCGGCTTGACTTTGGTTCCTGACTCCCTGACTTTGGCTTTGGACTTCTGGACTCCCTGACCTCGGCTTCTGGACCTCAGACCTGCGATACTTCTACAGTGATTCGGATTTGGCGCCTCGGACCCTCCTGCTTACTGGCTACAGACCTCGGACTGCCTCTGGACTTTGCCTGACCCGGCCCCAGCCGTGACAGATTGCTTCCACCGACAAACACCCACTCCACAGGATGGATGCTGAAGCAAGTGAAACCACAGAACTACTGGCTGCGCTCCAAGCCCAGGTACAGCAGCTAACACAGGCCGTAGTGCACTTGCAGCAACAACCTGCGGCCAGTGCTCCAGCCAAGTGCCCAGTTCCCCCACCTGACAGATTTGGGGGTGCCGTGGAAGAATTTCCTGCCTTCCTAGCACAGTGTCGGCTGTACTTTGAACTGAGAGCACGGGACTTCCTCAATGACAAAACCAAGGTGTGTTTCGTCATCAGTCTGTTAAAGGGGCAGGCGGCCAAATGGGCCACACCCTTACTGGTCGCGTCCTCTCCCCTACTGACTGATTACCAGGGGTTTGAGGCCCACCTGTCTGCTGCTTTCTCAAACCCAGTCCAAGCAGCCACAGCTAACCGGAAGATCAGGGCACTGAAACAAGGCAACTCCTCGGTGGCTCAATATGCCACTGAATTCAAGCTCCTGACCCAGGACTTGGCGTGGAATGAGGCTGCCCAGATGGACCAGTTTACTGAGGGGTTGGCAGAGGAGGTCCTGGATGAACTGGCCAGGGTGGAGCAGCCACCCACGCTCCAAGAACTTATCACCCTCTGCCTCCGCATCGATGGCCGCCTGGAAAGTCGCCGCCAAGCCAAGACCAGAGGGCGCCAGCTCCCTGCGCCGTGCTACCTGGCTCCTCGCCCGTCCCCAGCTAGTACCAGCACCAAGGACGAGCCTATGCAGCTTGGAGCTGCTCGACCCCGCCTGACCCCAGAGGAAAAGACCAGACGCCGCACGCAGAATCTGTGCCTCTACTGCGGCACGGCAGGCCACTATGCCTCTGGCTGCCCTGCTAAGCATCGGATACCTGGACCTTCGCTGCCACCGCCGCCAAAAGGGCAGCCCCAGGCGTAAGTGGACCCCCCAGCCTGGGGCGACTAGCTGGGTCCTCCGAACAGCGGGCTGATACCCCAGGGCCATTCCTGCTACCAGTCAAACTCCGTCTGCCTGACGAACGCTGGCTGTTCGTGTATGCCATGCTGGACTCGGGAGCGGCCCACTGTTTTATAGATGCCGCCTTTGTGAAGCAGCACCAGATCCCTGTGCAGACAAAAGGGATTCCGTCGCTGGTGGAGGCTATTGACGGGCGCCTCCTCCGTTCTGGCCCCGTCACCCAGGAGACCTGTCCCATCACCTTCCACGTCCAGCAGCACCAAGAACAGCTGCGGTTTGATGTCGCCCGCATGCCTCGCTTCCCGCTGATTCTAGGCCTTTCCTGGCTGAAGCTGCACAACCCCATCGTGGACTGGGCCCAGCAGGAACTACGCTTCCGAGACCCATGCCCCCATCTGACTCCTCCCACCACTCTAGCAGCTGGCATCCCGAGTGGTGGTCCTCAGCTCCCTCAGAAGTATGTGGACTTTGCTGATGTCTTTGAAGAGACAGGAGCTGATCAGCTTCCCCCTCACCGGCCCTACGACTGTGCCATTGATTTGGTACCTGGGGCACCACTCCCGGTGGGGCGTCTGTACCCAATGTCGGAGCCGGAGTTGGCAGCTCTGCGAGACTTCCTGGACAAGAACCTGAAACGCGGATTCATCCGACCCTCAACCTCTCCCCTATCTGCTCCAGTGCTCTTCGTGAAGAAGAAAAGTGGGGAGCTCCGGCTGTGCAATGACTACCGGGCCCTGAACAAGATCACCATCCGCGACCGGTACCCTCTACCACTGATCCCTGAACTCTTGGATCGCCTAAAGGGGGCCCAAATCTACACCAAGCTGGACCTCCGTGGAGCGTACAATTTGGTGCGCATACGGCCCGGAGACGAATGGAAGACCGCGTTTGGGACCCGATACGGGCAGTACGAGCACCTGGTAATGCCCTTCGGACTGACCAATGCCCCCGCTGTCTTCCAGAGGTTCATGAATGACATATTCCGGGACCTGCTCGACCGCTTCGCGATCATATACCTGGATGACATCCTAATTTACTCCCGCAATCCTGCCCAGCACGCCGAGCACGTCCGCCAGGTCCTGCAGCGCCTACGAGCCCATGGTCTCTACGCCAAGCTGGAGAAGTGCGACTTCGACCTGCGCTCCGTCGAGTTCCTTGGGCACATCGTGTCACCGCAGGGGATCCTCATGGACCCGAAAAAAGTAGAAGCGGTCCTGACCTGGCAGGCTCCTCAGAATCGCAAAGACCTGCAGCGGTTCCTCGGTTTTGCCAACTACTATCGGCAATTCATCCCGGCCTACGCATCCCTGACCACACCCCTGACTCAACTACTCCGCCCCAAAGAACCCTTCCACTGGTCCCCAGAGGCCGATAACGCCTTCTCCACCCTGAAGACTCGCTTTGCCACCGGGCCACTCCTGAGATACCCCGACCCCCAGCTTCCCTTTACGGTGGAAGCTGATGCCTCCAACGTGGCCCTGGGAGCAGTGCTGTCCCAGCGCGAGGAGCCGTCCCAGCCACTACAGCCCTGCGCCTATTACTCGCGGCAGCTCACTGCTGCAGAGAGGAACTATACCATCTGGGAGAGGGAGTTGCTCGCGATCAAGGCGGCGTTTGAGGTTTGGCGACATTACCTCGAAGGGGCTCGCCACCCTGTTCAAGTGCTCACCGATCACCGGAACTTGGAACACCTCCAGACCACCCGCCGTCTCAACCAGCGCCAGATCCGGTGGTCCCTATTCTTCTCTCGCTTCGACTTCCGGATCTCCTACATCCCCCATACCCAGAACCGGAAAGCAGACGCGCTCTCCCGGAAACCGGAATACGCCCCTGCCTCAACTGAGACCGCGCCCGCTGCTCCAATCCTGCCGCCCTCAGTATTTGCAGCCACCTCCACTTCACCAGCACTCGTGGAGGACATTCGGGCTAGCCAGGCCAATGATCCCTGGGTCCAGCAACACCTCCAGGCTCTCCAAGATGACCCAACAGGGGAGTTCACGGCTCGAGGCGGCCTCTTGCTACACCGCGAACGCCTCTATGTGCCGCCCGGGCCCTTGCGGGCAGAAGTGCTACGCCTGACCCACGACTCGTTACCCGCCGGGCACTTTGGACAGCATAAGACCACCCACTTGCTGACAAGGGAATTCTGGTGGCCACGAGTTCGCGCTGATGTTGCCCGCTATGTCAGCTCCTGTGACGTCTGCCGACGGGCCAAAGACATCCCAGCCAAACCCTCAGGGTTGCTGCAGCCCTTGCCCACATCTTCAGGACCCTGGGATACCATCTCGATGGACTTCATCACGGAACTTCCACGCTCCAAGGGTCAGACTTGTATCTGGGTGGTCGTCGACCTATTTACCAAGATGGCCCACTTTGTTCCGTGCCCGAAACTCCCCACAGCTCAGGAGACGGCCCAGCTTTACCTGCAACACATCTTTCGTCTGCATGGACTCCCAGCCCATCTGATCTCCGATCGGGGCCCTCAGTTCTCCTCTCGGTTCTGGCAAGCCCTCCATTCCAGCCTGGGTACTCGAGTGCACCTGTCCTCGGCCTACCACCCACAGACAGATGGCCAGACAGAGCGCACCAATGCCACGCTAGAGCAATATCTCCGCTGTTACACCTGTTACCAGCAGGATGACTGGACCACTCTATTGCCCCTAGCGGAGTTTGCATACAACAACGCGGTCCATTCATCCACCCAAATGACCCCGTTTGCTGCAACCTACGGGTACCACCCTCGGTTCTTCCCAGCGATCCTACCACCCACGAATGTCCCCGCCGTCGATGCCTACCTGCAAGAACTCCGTGCCAGCCAAGACTTGCTCCGAGAGCAGCTACAGCAAGCCAAGGAGGCATATAAACGGGCTGCGGACCGAAAGAGGCAAGAAGGCCCTCCAGTGCAGCCGGGGGATCAGGTGTGGCTCTCAACTCGCTACCTGCGCCGGCCTGGTCGGTCTCACAAGCTGGATGCACGGTTCATTGGACCCTACCCCGTCGTTGAACAAATAAACCCCGTCGCCTTCAGGCTCCAGTTGCCACCCCACCTCCGCATTCACCCCGTGTTTCATCGCTCCCTCCTTGTTCCGGCTGCACCCCCTGACCCAGCTCGGACTCCTTCCCCACCGCCGCCACCACCAGTGTTGGTGGATGATGAGGAAGAATATGAGGTGCGCCAGATCCTGGACTCCCGGTACCATCGTGGAGGCCTCCAGTACCTGGTGGACTGGGAGGGATACGGCCCAGAAGACCGGTCTTGGGAGCCCGAGGACAATCTTCATGCCCCGGACTTGGTGCACCAGTTCCACAACGACCACCCCGACCTTCCAGGTCCCTCGACGGAGGGGGGCCCTGGGGGGGGGGATAGTGTCATGGGTGCTGGCGACCCTTCAGAGGAAGTTGAGTCTGATGAGGAAACTGTGCCCCTGCCACCTGCACCAGTGCCCCTGCCTCCTGCTGGAGAAGATCCCAGCCCCCCTGCCTCGCCCTCTCGGGTGGCTCGTGTGCGTGACCGCCTCCGGCAGGACCTCAGGGATCGGAGGAGGGCGGCACGCTCACAAGCAAGACGCTCCCTGAGCCCTGAGTTCTGAGAGGATTCTGGCCCTTCTAAGAGCAAGGATGCTTGAGTGGTAACAGGATCCTGGCTGCCTCCCTGAGCCAGCAATTAGCCCAAACGGGCAACAGCCAGCAGAGGGCTATATAGCTGTGGGCTTTGGGAGGAAGCTTTGTGGAAGCAACTAGTCATCTCCCTGACATTCTAGCATCCACTCCGGCTTGACTTTGGTTCCTGACTCCCTGACTTTGGCTTTGGACTTCTGGACTCCCTGACCTCGGCTTCTGGACCTCAGACCTGCGATACTTCTACAGTGATTCGGATTTGGCGCCTCGGACCCTCCTGCTTACTGGCTACAGACCTCGGACTGCCTCTGGACTTTGCCTGACCCGGCCCCAGCCGTGACAAAAGGAAGCTCTGGCTCTTTCCTTCCTTCCCCAGGGGACTGAGGGGTGGAGGAGCCTCAGCCAATAGAAGGGAGAGGGGCTTGGCTCAGTAGCTCTGCTGTGCAATTGAGAAAGCCTGGATAAACAAGCTCTGCCGCTCTTCCTCCCCAAGGGAGGCGCCTCAGCCAATGGAGAAAATAGACGTTTTGGTCTGTAGTTCCTGTGCAATTGAGCAAGCCTGTTGTGCAGAAGGAAGCAAGATATAAGAAGGAAGCAGATGACAGCCAGTTTCTCTGGGGCTTGATTTTTTTTTTTTTTTGCAGCTTTGGAAGCTCTACATGATACAGATTTGAGAACTGGACTGCTTATGATGTACTGAGAGCCAGTTTGGTGTAGTGGCTAAGAGCACAGACTCTTACCTGGGAGAACTCCTCCACTTGCAGCTGCTGGAATGGCGTTGGGTCAGCCATAGTTCTCTCAAAGCTGTTCTTGAAAGGGCAGCTTCTGGGAGAGCTCTCTCAGCCTCACCTACCTCACAGGGTGTTTGTTGTGGGGGAGGAAGGTAAAGGAGATTGTGAGCACCTTTGAGATGCGGAGATTCAGAGTATAGGGCGGGATATAAATCCAAGATAATTATCTTATTCTACTACTTTCTAACTCAAAGTGAGAACACTACCAAATTTCAAGAACCCTCACCATTTCTATCTGAAAATCCTCATTTTAACCTCCACTGGGCAAACATGGAGTCTTTATTCTTATGCAGTTTGCTGGCTCCTCCTCCCAAAGTTTTCCCGTTAAAGGTATTCAGTGTTTAAATTTATAGACGCATTCGGGGCTTTTTTTGTAGAAAAAGCCCATCAGGAACTCGTTTACATATTAGGCCACACCCCCTGAAGTCACCATTGTTTCACGCAGGGCTTTTTGTAGGGAAAACCCCCAGCAGGAACTCATTTGCATATTAGGCCACACCCCCTGACACCAACCCAGCTGGAACTGCGTTCCTGTGTGTTCTTGCTAAAAAAAGAGCCCTGAACGCATTCACTGTGCATAATTAGCATCTAGACCGCGCAAACAAAACGAGCGCACAAAAAACGTCAGCAACAACAACAAAAAAGCCACGGGCAAGAAGAAGAAGATGACATTGGATTTATATTCTGCCCTCCACTCAGAGTGGCTCACAATCTCCTTTACCTTACTCCCCCACAACAGACACCTTGTGAGGCTGAGAGGGCTCTCACAGCAACTGCCCTTTCAAGGACAATCTCTGCCAGAGCTATGGCTGACCTAAGGCCATTCCAGCATGTGCAAGTGGAGGAGTGGGGAATTAAACCTGGTTCTCCCAGATAAGACTCCACTCATTTAACCACTACACCAAACGGGCAAACAAAAAAAGCTCAAACTGAACATGTCCTCCTTTTGCGAGAAGGGATTTGTGCCTTTGACATGTGCATCCTTTGCAGGACTGTTCCGCTTGTCTTGCATATAACGATGATCATGCGATATGTATCTGTCTGGACATATACATATCCCAAGGAAAATGAGTCTGAGGGTGAAAGCGTGCCTGCGTCCATTACACTGCTGTATGCCGGGGATGGCCAAGATTGCAGTGATTTGTTTATAGAACTGGAGATGAATTTGTAAAACTTTGTATCCAATTTCTTTTTACTGAGTAGAATGTTTATTTAAAAATAAAAAATGGTCCCTAATGTAAATCTGAGCTTACCATAACATACTGAACGCTTTACTCTTATGTCTGTGTTTGTAAAGTTCTGTCGAGATGCAACCAATATATGGCAACTCCAGCAAGGGGCTTTCAAGGCAAGGGAGAAGCAGAGGTGCTTGGCCATTGTTTTCCTCTGCAGAGCCTTCCTTGGTGGTCTCCCATCTAAGATTTAAGGGGACCCCAGCAAGGGGCTTCCAAGGCAAGGGAGAAGCAGAGGTGGTTGGCCATTGCCTTCCTTTTCAGAGCTTTTCTTGGTGGACTCCCATCCAAGCTTTAAGGCGACCCCAGCAAGGGGCTTTCAAGGCAAGCGAGAAGCGGAGGTGGTTGGCCATTGCCTTCCTCTTCAGAGCCTTCCTTGGTGGACTTCCATCCAAGCTTTAAGGGGACCCCAGGAAGGTGCTTTCAAGGCAAGGGAGAAGCAGAGGTGCTTGGCCATTGTCTTCCTCTGCAGAGCCTTCCTTGGTGGTCTCCCATCTAAGATTTAAGGGGACCCCAGCAAGGGGCTTCCAAGGCAAGGGAGAAGCAGAGGTGGTTGGCCATTGCCTTCCTTTTCAGAGCTTTTCTTGGTGGACTCCCAACCAAGCTTTAAGGGGACCCCAGCAAGGGGCTTTCAAGGCAAGCGAGAAGCGGAGGTGGTTGGCCATTGCCTTCCTCTTCAGAGCCTTCCTTGGTGGACTTCCATCCAAGCTTTAAGGGGACCCCAGGAAGGTGCTTTCAAGGCAAGGGAGAAGCAGAGCTGCTTGGCCATTGTCTTCCTCTGCAGAGCCTTCCTTGGTGGTCTCCCATCTAAGATTTAAGGGGATCCCAGCAAGGTGCTTTCAAGGCAAGTGAGAAGTAGAGGTGGTTGGCCATTGCCTTCCTTTTCAGAGCTTTTCTTGGTGGACTCCCATCCAAGCTTTAAGGGGATCCCAGCAAGGTGCTTTCAAGGCAAGTGAGAAGTAGAGGTGGTTGGCCATTGCCTTCCTCTTCAGAGCTTTTCTTGGTGGTCTCCCATCTAAGATTTAAGGGGACCCCAGCAAGGGGCTTTCAAGGGAAGCGAGAAGCGGAGGTGGTTGGCCATTGCCTTCCTCTTCAGAGCCTTCCTTGTTGGACTTCCACCCAAGCTTTAAGGGGACCCCAGGAAGGTGCTTTCAAGGCAAGGGAGAAGCAGAGGTGCTTGGCCATTGTCTTCCTCTGCAGAGCCTTCCTTGGTGGTCTCCCATCTAAGATTTAAGGGGATCCCAGCAAGGTGCTTTCAAGGCAAGTGAGAAGTAGAGGTGGTTGGCCATTGCCTTCCTTTTCAGAGCTTTTCTTGGTGGACTCCCATCCAAGCTTTAAGGGGATCCCAGCAAGGTGCTTTCAAGGCAAGTGAGAAGTAGAGGTGGTTGGCCATTGCCTTCCTCTTCAGAGCTTTTCTTGGTGGTCTCCCATCTAAGATTTAAGGGGACCCCAGCAAGGGGCTTTCAAGGCAAGCGAGAAGCGGAGGTGGTTGGCCATTGCCTTCCTCTTCAGAGCCTTCCTTGGTGGACTCCCATCCAAGGCTCAAGGGGACCCCAGCAAGGGGCTTTCAAGGCAAGGGAGAAGCAGAGGTGGTTGGCCATTGCCTTCCTCTTCAGAGCTTTTCTTGGTGGTCTCCCATCCAAGCTTTAAGGGGACCCCAGCAAGGGGCTTTCAAGGGAAGCGAGAAGCGGAGTTGGTTGGCCATTGTCTTCCTCTTCAGAGCCTTCCTTGGTGGACTCCCATCCAAGCTTTAAGGGGACCCCAGCAAGGGGCTTTCAAGGCAAGGGAGAAGCAGAGGTGGTTGGCCAGTGCCTTCCTCTGCAGAGCCTTCCTTGGTGGACTCCCATCCAAGGCTTAAGGAGACCCCAGCAAGGGGCTTTCAAGGCAAGGGAGAAGCAGAAGTGGTTGGGCATTGCCTTCCTCTGCAGAGTCTTCCTTGGTGGTCTCCCATCCAAGCTTTAAGGGGACCCCAGCAAGGGGCTTTCAAGGGAAGCGAGAAGCGGAGGTGGTTGGCCATTGTCTTCCTCTTCAGAGCTTTTCTTGGTGGACTTCCATCCAAGCTTTAAGGGGACCCCAGGAAGGTGCTTTCAAGGCAAGGGAGAAGCAGAGGTGGTTGGCATTGCCTTCCTCTGCAGAGTCTTCCTTGGTGGTCTCCCATCCAAGATTTAAGGGGACCCCAGCAAGGGGCTTTCAAGGCAAGGGAGAAGCAGAGGTGGTTGGGCATTGCCTTCCTCTGCAGAGTCTTCCTTGATGGTCTCCCATCCAAGACTTAAGGGGACCGCAGCATGGGCCTTTCAAGGCAAGTTTGTTGTGGGGGAGGAAGGTAAAGGAGATTGGTGGTTGGCCATTGCCTTCCTCTGCAGAGCCTTCCTCGGTGGTCTCCCAAGTACTGACATTACAGAGCTTCTGAGATCTGACACGATCAGGCTAATATGATCTGAGGCTCTTCCTCTGCAGAGCCTTCCTTGGTGGTCTTCCAAGTATGAACCTTGCACAGCTTCTGAGATCTGACGAGATCAGGCTATACCATACCGCCTTCCCTCCCTACAAAAATATTTTTCAACAAGAGATGTACTCTGTTTAGGGTTGCCAGGTCTGATTCAGGAAATACCTGAGGATTTTGGGGATGGAACCAGGAGATTTTTTTGGGGGGGGGGGGCGTTACCAGTAGCAAGGTTGCTACAAGCATGATTGAACTCCAAAGGGAATTCTGGCTGTCACATTTAAAGGGACTATGTTCCTTTTAAATGCCTTCCCTTCACTGCAAATAATGGAGGATGGGGGCACCTTCTTTTGGGGCTCATAGAATTGGATCTCCTGGTCCAATGTTTTTGAAAATTGGGGAAAGTTTTTTGAGGAGAGGTGTCAAATGCTATGCTGAGAATTTGGTGGCTCTACTTCAGAAAACAGCCCCCACGCGCCCCAGATACCCACGGATTGATCCTCCATTGTAGCCTATAGGAACCAGTCTCCATGGGGCATAATGGAGTGCCCAGCAGACATTCAAACCTGCCCCCCTTGTTTTCGAATAACCCTGAAGTGGAGGAAGGGTCTCCAAACCAGGGAATCCCCTACCTCCAACTGGGGATTAGCTATCCTAACTGAATTTTAACCTCCCTGTTGGTAAGAGAGAAAGTCTAATCAGGTCTACTCTAAATCCTTCACAGGTGTAACGTAGTGGGGTTTGCTTTCAGCCAAGGGTCCCATGAATTGCTCTGGAATACTTTTAAAAAATTCCCTATAATGAAGTATCTTCACCAGGGGTGAAATTCTAGCAGGAGCTCCTTTGCCTATTAGGCCACTCCCCCTGATGTAGCCAATCCTCCAAGAGCTTACAAGGCTCTTTTTTGTAAGCTCTTGGAGGATTGGTTGCATCAGGGGTGTGTGGCCTAATAGGCAAAGGAGCTCCTGCTAGAATTCCACCCCTGATCTTCACAGAAATGTCTGAAGCTCCCCTTTAAAAAACAAAACAAAAACAGAACCATGCCTATTTTAGTTTTTAATATCAGCCAACAGGGCTTTTTTTTTTAAGAAAAAAGCCCAGCAGGAACTCATTTGCATATTAGGCCACACCCCCGACATCACTATTGTTGCACACAGGGCTTTATTTTGTAGGAAAAGTCCAGTGGGAACTCATTTGCATATTAGGCCACAACCCTGACCTCACCATTGTTTCACACAGGGCTATTTTGTGGGGAAAACCCAGTGGGAACTCATTTGCATATTTGGCCATACCCCCTGATATCACCATAGTTTCACACAGGGCTTTTTTTTTTTGTAGAAAAAGCCTAGCAGGAACTCATTGCATCTTAGGCCACATCCCTGACATTACCATTGTTTTGGACAGGGCTTTTTTGTGGGGGGAAAAACCCAGTGGGAACTTATTTGCATAATAGGCCATACCCCCTGACATCACAATAGTTTCACAGAGGGCTTTTTTGTGTGTGTGGGGAAATCCAGCGAGAACTCATTTGCATATTAGGCCACACCCTTTATGTTATCATGTGCGTTCCTGCTTTTAAAAAAAGGCCCCACCAGCCAACAAAAAATATGTACGTCTGAACCTGATGTACTCAGGGCTTCACTCATGCTGAAAAGGGATTTGGTTAATAATCCGTATTTTAAAAATGAACAGAATCTGCTAAGTACAAATGCTTAATAAACTGAATCCCCAAGAGTACGCTGATGTCATCACCATGCAAATGAACTCATTTTGGTAATATTTTTATAGCTCAGTGGTAACACGGCTGATTGGAAATGCTTTTGTTAATACCGCTGCCGTGAAAGGAGAAACACGGATCTTTTAAAACTTTCACACAATTGATGTTTTGGCCCCGAAAGGACCCCCGTTGGGAGATTATTTGAACAAGGAGAAGATTAACGCAGCTTTGAAATGCCACGAAGCAGAAATGGAGTGCATCTGTTTCATCATTCTCCCGGACGAAAGGCTCTCGAAGAAATCTAAGCCAAAAATCTCAATATGTAAGATTTCATCTCGGCAAATGCCTTCCCATTACTAATGTAGGTCATACACATTTGGCATCCTCTGAAGCTTTCCAGCTGCCTGCTGAGGAATACAGAAATGGGAGGAATGTGTCTCGGTTACCAAGTACAACAGAGAACACATTTTGTACGGATGTTACCATATCAATACCCATGGCCGACAAAGCTGAAATTGCAAATTATGTTCTGGAAGTGTGAATAAGAGTAAAATCTTCCTCTGTGTGCTTTCACGTGTATAGAACTCTGACTTCCTAAGAATGTTCATATTCAATAATGTTTTGAGTGGTCGTGTATTGTGTTTTGAGACATGTGCAAATCATTTCCACAAATCAGTTTGCTGCAGAAGACAAAGATGAAGAAGAAGGAGGAGGAGGAGGGGGGAGGAGGAGGGGGGGAGTAATAGTAGTTGAAGTTGGATTTACCATCCTCCCTGAAAGAGGCTTTGGTCCGACCCCTCTTGAAAAAAAGTACAGCAGACCCGGCCGAATTGGCAAACTACCAGCCGGTCTCTAATTTACCGTTTTTAGGTAAAATAATAGAGAGGGCAGTGGCGTCGCAGTTGCAGAGCTTTCTGGATGACGCTTCCATCCTAGACCCTTGCCAGTCCGGCTTTCGCCCGGATTACGGGACGGAGACAGTACTGGTCGCCCTGGTAGATGATCTCCAACGGCACCTGGATTGGGGCGGTGTGGCGGTGCTGATGCTGTTAGATCTGTCAGCCGCGTTCGACACGGTCGACCATCGGCTACTGACCCGCCGCCTCGCCGATATAGGGGTGAGGGGGTCTGCCTTACAATGGCTCTCCTCCTTCCTCGAGGATCGGGGACAAAGGGTGGCAATTGGGGGCGAGCGGTCCCGGAGGCGCACACTGGATTGTGGGGTGCCCCAGGGGGCAGTTCTCTCACCAATGTTATTCAATATCTATATGCGCCCTCTTGCCCAGATTGCCAGGAGATATGGACTTGGGTGCCATCAATATGCAGATGACACCCAACTCTATCTGCTGATGGATGGCCGGCCTGACTGCGTCCCTGAGAATTTAGACCGGGCCTTGCAGGATATGGCAACTTGGTTGAGGAGGAGCGGGCTGAAACTGAATCCAGCGAAGACAGAAGTCCTTTGTCTGGGTCGGGGCGCTCGGGAAGGGGAAATACCTCTTCCGGTCTTCGACGGTGCGCCGCTGAAAGCGGCGCACCGGGTTAGGAGTCTGGGAGTTTTACTGGAGCCTTCATTATCAATGGAGGCCCAGATTGCAGCCACTGCCAAGTCAGCATTTTTCCATCTAAGGCGGGCAAGGCAGTTGGCTCCCTTCCTAGAGCACCAAGATCTGGCAACGGTACTTCACGCAACGGTCACCTCGAGATTGGATTACTGCAATGCCCTCTACATGGGGCTGCCTCTGTACCGAACCCGGAAGCTGCAGCTAGTGCAGAATGCAGCGGCTAGACTGTTGCTGGGGCTTCCTAAATGGGAGCACATACAGCCTGGACTGCGCAAGCTGCACTGGCTGCCAGTTATATACCGGGTTCATTACAAAGTGCTGGTCATTACCTTTAAAGCCCTATATGGTCGAGGACCTGTCTACCTTAGGGACCGTCTCTCCCCATATGAACCCCAGAGAGCGCTGAGGTCAGCCGGAAAAAACTTGTTGACTACTCCTGGACCGAGAGAGGTGAAGCTGCAATGCACCCGTAACCGGGCCTTCTCCTCTGTAGCCCCGAACCTATGGAACCAACTTCCAGAGGAAATGCGGGCCCTGCGGGATCTTGAACAATTCCGCAGGGCCTGCAAGACCTTCCTCTTTCGACTGGCTTTCGCTGACGAAGAAAGAAATTGCTAATGATAACCACCATCATAAAAGAACAAATAGCATTAGCACTTTTACTAATTTAATTAATTAATTTTAAACTTAATCAGAATTTTAATGTTTAAATGCAATTTGTTTTCTTTGCCTTTCTTTGTATAGTTGGAATTTAAATGATGCTGTTAGCCGCCCTGAGCCTGCTCCGGCGGGGAGGGCAGGATACAAATAAAATTATCTATCTATCTATCTATCTATCTATCTATCTATCTATCTATCTATCTATCTATCTATCTATCTATCTATCTATCTATCTATCTATCTATCTATCTATCTATCTACCATTGAGTTGGATCCTTGCAAATTATATCCACGGATCATTTTTCTGCAGTTGAAAAAGTTGGATTTACCATTGGGTTGGATCTTTGCAAATCATTTCCACAGATCAGCTTGCTGCAGTAGAAGAAGAAGAGTTGGATTTATACCCCACCCTTCACTTGGAGTCCCCGAGCAGCCTACAATCTCCTTCCCTTCCTCTCCCCACAACAGCCTATGTGAGGTAGGTGGGGCTGAGAGAACAGCTCTGAGAGGCATGTGACTGTCCCAAGGACACCCAGCTGGTTGTGGGGGTGTGGAGAATCAAACCCAGTTCTCCAGATTAGAGTCTGCTGCTCTTAACCACTACATCAAACTGGCTCACAGGAAAGCAAATCACATGATTCCCCACACCAGCCAGACCCAATCGAATCCAAATATCATATGAAAACAAAGCACACCTGCCCCGCCCCCCGCCCTCCGGTGACAAAAGTCTCCAGAGTTTTGTTCTGCTATAATTCTTTCTCTCCTCAGAGGCTTTTTCTGGCCTCACAACCAAGATTACATAGCATTTGGTAACCATAGATACTCCATTTTGCCAGCCTTTGACCCACAACACCAGTATTCCTCATTTCACAGTCACATTGTTGTGGCTACCCAGAGCTCTTTTTTGGTAGAAAAAGCCCAGCAGGGACTTATTTACATTTTAGGCCACACCCCCTAACACCAACTCAGTCAGAACTGTGTTCCTGTGCCTTCCAGCTCAAAAAATGCCCTATGGCTACCATATAACTGAATAAACACCAGAGGCTTTGCCCGGCTTGCTCAATTGCACAGAAGCTACAGAGCAAAACCTCTATTTTCTCCATTGTCTGAGGCTCCTCCCTTGGGGCGGAAGGGGAGAAGGCAGAGCTTGCTTTGCCAGGCTCTCTCAATCGCATCTCCTCTGCCGCTAACAAGAGATTTGATATGTGGCAATTCTGAGAAGCTTTCCATGAAGGTAAACACTGATTAGCAATTAGCCGGTGAAGTGTCAACCCAGTGTGTCGCAGCAGTGAAAAAGGCAAATTCTATGTTGGGGATTATTAGGAAAGAGTTTGAAACTAAAACGGCCAGTAGGATAATGCCCCTGTATAGATCTATGGTATGTCGTCATTTGGAACACTCTGCAGTTTGGACACGTGCTATGTATTGTGGATTCTATGTTAAGAATGTGGACTTTATGTTCTTGCCAGGGTCATTGGAGCCAAAGAACAGGAAGCCCTCAGACTCTGTGCCCTGTTATTGGTCCTCCAGAGGAACTGGTTAGCCACTGTGTGAGACAGGATGCTGGACTAGAGGGACCACTGGTTGGATCCAGCAGGGCTCTTCTGATGTTCTCAGGAAGGCCTCAGACTCTGTGCCTTGTTGTTGGTCCTCCAGAGGAACTGGTTGGCCACTGTGTGAGACAGGATGCTGGACAAGAGGGACCACTGGTCTGATCCAGCAGGGCTCTTCTGATGTTCTTATGTAACTGCTCTCCTTGGGCATGGGATGGTATTCAAAATTAGACAACTATCAAGTCTGGAGCTCCTCTAAGGACTACAAGTTCTGCATCCCGTTTAACACTCTGGCCTTCCAAATCTTCTTTTCTGTTTCACCTGTTCTAATCAGCAATTAGCACTGCACAGTCTAATCAATTTGCAGTGCAGTCACAAGTAGCATAATTGCACAAATAATCATCACCTCGGCTTCTAAACAGCCAGATAAATACCTTAATTTGCATAGGCTGGGACAGGGGAGGGAAGATTAAAAACTAATAATGAATCACAGGGCTTTTTTTTTTTGGTAGGAAAAAAGCCCAGCAGGAACTCAATTGCATATTAGGTCACACAACCCTGATGCAAAGCCAGCCAGAACTGTGTTGCTGTGGCGTTCCTGCTCAGAAAAGCCGTGGGGAATAAAGAAGAATAACAATGAATTGATGGGGAAATGAAGTCTCCAATCTGGACATCATGAAGCTCAAAGGGAGGAAATTAGAAAAGTTATTGGATTATTGTACTAGTTTATTAATGTATTTGTTTATTTTATTTAAGGCATTTCATTAAAAAGGTAAAAGTAATCCCCTGTGCAAGCACCGAGTCGTTACCAACCCATAGGGTGACATCACATCACAACATTTCCATGGCAGACTTTTTACGGGGTGGTTTGCCATTGCCTTCCCCAGTCCTCTACGTTTCACCCCCAGCAAGCTGGGGACTCATTTTACCGACCTCATAAGGATGGAAGGCTGAGTCAACCTTGTGTCGGCTACCTGAACCCAGCCTCTGCCAGGATCGAACTCAGGTCGTGAGCGGAGAGCTTGGGCTGCAGGACTGCAGCTTGACCACTCTGCGCCACGGGGCTCCTAAGGCATTTAATAGGTCTAGTCATATATCCGCAAAGTCCATATGTGTGTGTGTGTAAAGTGTCATCAAGGACGATTTCCCACCATGACTGTAACCCGGCATTTCTTTAGCATTTGACTCTCGCCCATGAACCTCACATGTATCCCTGATTATCTTTTGGTTTTTACACGACGTTTGTCCCAGTTCAAACTGCTTGTCTGTCCCAGGTCCTCAGTTTCCCTAACCTATCTTCAACCTGATGGTTCTCTCCCCGGCTTTTGTTATTGAAAAAAGCCCAGCAGGAACTCATTTGCATATTAGGCGACACCCTCTGACCCAATGTTCCCTCTAAGCTGCAGAGTCTTGTGAGCAAAAATTCTACTTTGTGAGCTGCTGGCATGAAGGTTGTGAGCTACTGCATAGATTATTGTGCTCTGGGGTCATCCTTCCTGCGCTAAGACAACAAATGTGTGAGCTGGAGGCTAAAAATCTGTGAGCTAGTTCATGCTGACTCAGCTTCGAGGGAGCACTGCCTCTGACATCATCACTGTTTCACACAGGGCCATTTTGTAGAAAAAGCCCAGCAGGAACTCATTTCCATCTTAGGCAATACCCCCTGACATCAAGTCAGCCAGAACTGCGTTCCTGCTCAAGAAAAGCCCTGGTTCTATTTTTGTCATCGAGCATCACTTGGTGGCACTGTGGTTCAGGAGGTTTTCTTTGCCTGTCCGTTCCCTGAGCATTGATTGGCTGCGGCGTTTGACCGGCTCTACCCTTTCCCCACCATGTTGAGAACAAAAGCTCCATCCGAGAGAGTCTTCTTTTTTCTGCCATCACAGATGACTCATGGAGACCCCGTAGGGTTTTCAAGACAACAGACATTTGGAGGTGGTTTGTCAGTGCCTTCTTCTGTATAGTGACTCTCGGGGCTTTTTTGGTAGCAGGAATTCCTTTGCGTGTTAGGCCACACCCCCTGATGTAGCCAATCCTCCGAGAGTTTACAGGGCTCTTAGTACAGGGCCTGCTGTAATATCCAGGAGGATTGGCTATATCAGGGAGGTGTGGCCTAATATGCAAATGAGTTCCTGCTAAAAAAAGAAGGCAGCTCTGGCGACTCTGAAACTCCTTGGTGGTCTCTCATACTAACCAAGGCCAATTATGCTTAGCTTCCGAGATTTGCAGAGATCTACCTGTTTCCAGGGATGGAATTCTAGCAGGAGCTCCTTAGGCAATACCCCCTGACATGTAGCCAATCCTCCAAGAGCTTACAAAAAAGAGCCTTGTAAGCTCTTGGAGGATTGGCTACATCAGGGGTGTGTGGCCTAATATGCAAAGGAGCTCCTTCTAGAATTCCACCCCTGCCTGTTTCTACCTGCAGAAATCAAGCTTTTCGGCATGTTTGGAGGGCAAACTCATTACAAAGGGTCCCCGTCACAGCTGTCTAATTGGAAAACCACTGGGGCATCCGCCACAGCAGGCTAATCCTCCTGAACCGAAAGGAAGGGGACGTAGTTTGGCAATCGGTGCAGCGTCTGATCTTTTCAGCTCCATGTTTAGAAAGCTGGATGAGGAAGTGCAATCACTTGCATTTAGTCACTGGTGGCAGCCTGGGACTTGATGAGCTGACGGCATACTGATGAGCCTGAAATACCAGGGCTGAATGCTGCGAAGTATAGCAGGGGTGGCCAATGGTAGCTTTCCAGATGTTTTTTGCCTACAACTCCCATCAGCCCCAGCCAGCATGGCCAATGGCTGGGGCTGATGGGAGTTGTAGGCAAAAAAATCTGGAAAGCTACCGTTGGCCACCTCTGAAGTATAGGATATGCAGATAAGCAGATGGAGGTTATCGGCTGACATAATGGAACCAAATCAGCACCTTAAAAATTCAAATGAAAAAGATCTCGTAATTGTGATCTGTCATGGACAGGGTGAAATGGGAACATCCGGAATGAATATGCAAATCCAGGGCTTTTTTGTAGCAGAAATTTCTTTGCATATTAGGCCACACACCCCCTGATGTAGCCAGTCCTCTAAGAGCTTACAGCAGGCCCTGTAAGAACAGCCCTGTAAGCTCTTGCAGGATTGGCTACATCAGGGGTGGCCAATGGTAGCTCTCCAGATGTTTTTTGCCTACAACTACAGCATGGCTGATGGCTGGGGCTGATGGGAGTTGTAGGCAAAAAACATCTGGAGAGCTACTGTTGGCCACCCCTAATATAGGAACTCCTTTGCATATTAGGCTATCATTGTATCCTAATATGCAAAGGAGTTCCAGCTACAAAAAAAAAAGCCCTGTGCAAGTTTTATTCTGCATCCTTTGGAACTGGCTTCGTTTTGGGGATAGTCAACCATCTAAGGATAAATTCAGGTGGGTAGCCATGTTGGTCTGAGGCAGCAGAACAAAGTTTGAGTAGTCCAGTGGCACCTTTAAGACCAGCAAAGTTCAATTCTGGGTCGAAGCTTTTGTGTGCATGCACACTTCTTCAGATAAGAAGTGTGCACACACACAAAAGCTTCTACCAGAATTAAACTTTGTTGGTCTCTGAGGTAGGGTTGCCAGGTTTGTGTTAGAAAATACCTGGAGACTGTGGGGGGTGGATCTAGGCGAGGGTGGGGTTTGGAGAGGGGAGGGGCCCCAGCATGGTCCAATGCCACAGGCTCCACCCTTCCAAGCAGCCATTTTCTCCAGGGAAGCTGATCTCTGCCAGCTGGAGATCAATTGCAAAAGCAGGAGATCTCCAGGCCCCACCTGGAGGCTGGCAACCCTACAAGAAGAAGAAGTGTGCATGAAGCTTATACAGAAGCTTATACCTTCAAATGAAACTTTGTCGATCTTAAAGGTGTCGCTGGTCTCAAACGGTGTCTGAACACAAGTTGTTGCATGACGAAAATCTGCATGATGTCCAGATCTGAACTGCTGCTGTTAAGATATCCGAGTTCAAGTCCTGAGAAAGGGGTGTCAAACATGTGGCCTAGGGGCCGAATCAGGCCCTTGGAGGGCTCCTATCAGGCCCCTGAGCAACTGGCTGTCAGTGTCATCTGCTTCCTTCTCCCTCTCTCTGACTTCCTTCTGCATCACAGCTTGCTTTGCCAGGCTTGCTGAATCGCACAGGAGCTACAGTGCAAAGTACTGTGCAAAGCCAGTTTGGTGTAGTGGTGAAGTGTGCGGACTCTTATCTGGGAGAACCGGGTTTCATTCCCCACTCCTCCACTTGCACCTGCTGGCATGACGCTGGGTCAGCCATAGCTCTGGCAGAGGTTGTCCTTAAAAGGGCAGCTGCTGTGAGAGCCCTCTCTAGCCCCACCCACCTCACGGGGTGTCTGTTGTGGGGGAAGGAAGGTAAAGGAGATTGTCAGCTGCTCTGAGACTCTTTGGAGCGGAGGGCGAGATATAAATCCAATATCTTCTTCTTCTTCTTATGTTCTCAATTGGCTGAGGCTCCTCCCTTGGGGAGGAAGGGGTGAGGGAGAGCTTCCTTTGCCAGGCTCTCTTAATCACACAGCAGAGCTACTGAGCCAAGCCTCTCTTCCTTCTCGCGACTGAAGCGCCTCCCTCTCCTGGTCCCTTGAGGAAGGAAGGAAAGAGTCAGAGCTTCCTTTGCCCAGTTCCCTGGATCCCATGGGAGAGGTACAAAGAGAGCACCTTTAAGACCAAAGAGTGCTAATGTTTAAGCATGTTTTATGTTAAGTTTCTTTAAGTTTATTGATGTCCTTTATAAAGTTTATGCCTCTGCTACCTAATCTTAAATAGATGCATACACGGCCCGGCCCGACATGGCTCAGCCCAACAAGATTTGGTCCTCATAACGAATGAGTTTGACACCCTTCCCTATGGCATTGTGTCCCACTGAGGTCCCAGCCCTTCCCAGGCTGCATTCCCAAATCCCCAGGAGTTCCCCAGCCTGGAGGGGGCAAATCTATCCCCCCAGAGTTGCCAGGTCTCCTCGGGCCATTATCAGGGGTTGGGGGGAGAGTGGTTGGATCCTGGCTGGGAAACTACTGCTGTTTTTTTTTGGGGGGGGGGTAGGGCTGGATCCAGGGGGGGGGGGCAGAGGAGAGTGCTTGCCCCGGACGCCACTGGAGGGGGGTGTGCCAAATTGGGTATGAAGTCCATTGTATTCTATGGGACTATAAGAGAGAATGGCCCATAAGGGAACATCATTTTTTAATTTCGCCCCCCCTCAAAAAACATGTAGATCTGGTCCTGGGGTGGGGTGGAGCCTGGGGAGGACAGACAGCTTTGTGGGGTACAATGCCAGAGTCCACCCTTCGAGGCAGCCATTTTCTCCAGGAGAACTGATCTCTGTAGTCTGTAGATGAGCTGTGATTCTGGGGCATCCCCAGGTCCTACTTGGAGGCTGCCATCCCTGCACATCCAGTGGCCAGGGGGGAACGTGGCAATCCTAACTCTTTTGTTACTGCATCGGGGTCAAACCTATGTGGTCTATATACCTTCAGAAAGCCGAATCATTCCCATGGCTTTTTTAAAAAGCAGGAATGCACAGGAACGAAGTTCTGGCTGGCTTGGAATCAGGGGGTGTGGTCTAATATGCAAATGAGTTCCCGCTGGGCTTCCTCTATCAAAAAGCCCTGCATGAAACAATGGTGCCAGCAGGGGGTGAGGCTTAATATGCAAATAAGTTCCTGCTGGGCTCTTTCTTTTAAACAGCCCTGTGTGAAACAATGGTGCCACCGGGGTGTGTGGCCTAATATGCAAATGAGTTCCCGCTCAACTCTTTCTACAAAAATCCCTGTGTGAAATAATGGTGCCAGCAGGGGGTGTGGCCTAATATGTAAATGAGTTCCTGCCAGGCTTTTTCAAACAAAAAAAGCCCGGTGTAAAACAATGGTGCCATCAGGGGTGTGGCCTATTATGCAAATGAGTTCCTGCTACACTTTTTCTACAAAAAAGCCCTTTGTGAAACAATAAGGATGTCAGGATGTGTGGCCTAATAGGCAAATGGATTCCAGCTGGGCTTTTTCTACAAAAAAAGCCCTGATCATCCCCAACTCCAGCCAGAGAAACAAAACTACCCTGCCTACCAAGATCCTAACTCTCTGATGACACCCATCAGGGCTTTTTTTTTAAATAGCAGGAATTCCTTTGCATATTAGGCCACACCCTCCTGATGTCGCCAATCCTCCTGGAGCTTACAGTAGGCCCTGTAAAAAGAGCCCTATAAGCTCTTGGAGGATTGGCTACATCAGGAGGGTGTGGCCTAATATGTAAAGGAGCCCCTGCTACAAAAAAAGCCCTGACGCCCATTACTTATACCCTTGCAGAGGACAGAAATATGAAAAATTGTTGTCACAATAAGATTTTGGACAGGGGAACACAAATGCTAGAAGGTCATTCTCTGAACATAGCATTTTAAATTTCGGTCCCCTAGAAACTATTAAGTTTTCACAGTCTGTAGCTGTTTAAGCTTATGCCAGTAGGCTTTGTGAAGAAATAAATTCTGTGAGCTGGCATTAAAAGCAATGTTTACATGCCCGGTGTGTCGCATCGCCTTGAGTATGCTTTCTTGACACGCCGCTGACCCTGGAGTGCTTGCAATTTGTTTGGAATAGCCATTGATTTTACTGTAGAATTTAACATCTGTCAGGGCTGTTATCTCCAGGGAAACCTGTTAGAGGTAATCCAAAGCTCGGAGCACGGTTAGGAGATAAGGGTAAGTCAGCTTACCCTTTATGAAACGGTTCAGCTGATTGGCTCTAAACCGAATCACCTCCCCCTAAGGTGATTCTTGTGTTTACTTATCACAGCAGTAATTCCACATTTCCTCCATAGACCTCAGGGCAATGCGTTTTCCCCCTTCTTCGCTGTGATATGGGGTAATCTAGGAGAAATTGATTTGACCAGAGCCTTGCAGTAAGCTTCCCAAAGCAGCCTGAATAACCTAGACTAGCCAGAGATCGGAAGGTAAGCAGGGTTTAATATCAAAAATAAGAATCACAATTTGAAAATGCTAGCAATTATGGTAAAATATGTTGTCAAAGGCTTTCATGGCCAGAGTCCATTGGTTATTGTAGATATTCCAGGCTGTGTGGCCATGGTCTTGGCATTATAAGACCTGACGTTTCACCAGCAACTGCGACTGGTATCCTCAGAGGTGTAACCCAGAAAAACTGGAGTTCTCTCTGGGTCAAACTGAGAAGAAGTTGGTAGGCAGGTAATTTATATCACGCAAGTGAGGTAGGGCTGAGTCATTGTCTTGTGAGAGCTTCCTGGGCTGTGACATCCTAATGGAGGAGCTTACTTGAGGGGGTTCTTTTGTATATGGATTGGCTATTGAAATTCTAATCTTATCTGTAGTGCTGTTGTAAACGGTAGGGCATTTTTATGTTTTTCAGAACTGGAAGTCATGCCCATTTTAAATTTTGGTAAACTATGCAGCACCAATGAATTATGCTGTATGTTAACAGTCTTTCAAACGTTCTTATGTCAACAATAATTATTTCTATTTATAAGAAAGAATACTATTCAAAATACAAAAGAATAGTGAATGATATGCATCAGGGGTGGGGAACCTCCATCCCGAGGGCCATTTATGGCCCTTGAGATCACTTGGTCTGGCCCTTGGGGATTGCTGGGCCAAGCCAAGTCCTGTGGTGGCCTCTCTGGGGCCTGGCTGCCTGGCGAGGATTGTGGAGCCCAACCACGCTGTGCAGCAGCTTCCCCAGGGCCCGGCAGTTGGGTTAGAACAGATAAAGGGAAGTCCTTCTTCACCCAAAGGGTGATAAACATGTGGAATTCACTGCCACAGGAGGTGGTGGTGGCTACAAGCGTAGCCAGCTTCAAGAGAGGATTGGATAAACATATGGAGCAGAGGTCCATCAGTGGTTATTAGCCACAGCGTATTGTTGGAACTCTGTCTGGGGCAGTGATGCTCTGTATTCTTGGTGCTTGAGCAAGGCACAGTGGAAGGGCTTCTAGCCCCACTTGTGAACCTCCTGATGGCACTTGGGCTTTTTTGTTTTGTTTTTGGCCACTTTGTGTCACAGAGTGTTGGAATGGATGGGCCATTGGCCTGATCCAACATAGCTTCCCTTATGTTCTTATGTGACACAGAGTATTGGACTGGATTGGCCATTGGCCTGATCCAACATGGCTTCCCTTATGTTCTTATGTGACACAGAGTGTTGGACTGGATGGGCCATTGGCCTGATCCAACATGGCTTCCTTTATGTTCTTATGTGACACAGAGTGTTGGACTGAATGGGCCATTGGCCTGATCCAACATGGCTTCTCTTATGTTCTTTTGTTCAGTTTGTACTTGATTATCCCAGATGGTATGGCCTAATATACTAATGAATGTGTTACCTAATATGCTAATATTAGGGAATGTTGTCTAATATGCTAATGAATTCCTGCCAGGATTTTTCTACAAAAAAAGCCCAGGACCTAGGCATTTGCCTTGGGTGGCAGGTCGGGGTGTGTGCGCACCAAATTAGGCTCTCCCCACATGACTTCAAATAGAAAAACAATTATTAACATTAATTTTGCCACCCTGAATCATTCTCCTTTGGCAGAGCACTGTTTTTTAAGTTGATAATTTTGTATGGCCCATGAGTGATGTTATAAATATCCAAATGGCCCTTGGCAGAAAAAAGGTTCCCCACCCTTGATATACATGAACAATCAAGATTACTCTTTAAAGTACAAAATTCATGTCGAGTGATGTACAAAGTCAATGCTAAGTCCAAGAGTCCTCTGATCCTCTGAATTTTGGAGTATCGTGAATTCTTTGTGAATTACTTTTCTTCTGTCGACATGAATGAAAGCCAAAGCAAGGGAACCGGTTTCGATATCTGGACCTTCTTCAGCCCAAAGCTTCACTTGCCCTTCTCTTGCCCTTGCAATCCTCACTTGCCCTTGCAAGGGAAGCCAGGCTTGGAGAAGCCCTTGCAAGGGAAGCCGGGCTCAGAGAGCACACACTGATGCCCTGTCCTGCTGTTCTCAGCTTCCCGAGTTTGTGACGTGAGAAGCTGAGAGCAGCGGGAAGAGGGCGCCCAGTGATGTCCCATAGGTGAGGTGGCACCCTCGGCAGCCGCCTACCTCGCCTACTCCCACACGCTGGCCATGCCTGACCTTAGCAACAGTTACACAAAGTAAGACTCACAACCAAAATGTGAAAGTCACTTTGCTGGATCAAATCCATCTAGCAGCATTCTGGATATCTCTGTTGAGCTCAACAAGAAGAACATGATCAAGGCATTTAGAACTTTGTGTCCCCTGAATATAATTTCACTATTTAGCCAATAGCGATGGACAGATCTGTTGGTATAACAAGTTTTTTTTTAAGGGGAGATGGTCCTCCATCATTAAAATTAGGGAAAAAAATATTTATTGAAAAATTTATTGGCCGCCTATCAGAACGAGTCTGATCATGTTTAACAAAACACACAATAAAAACTCATGAAATACCTAAAAAACACTAGTTAAAATCAAAAACTTAAAATTGCTGGCAGGCAGAAGAACTCATCAAATGTCATCATGAATAAAACTGCCTTCAGCTTTCTCTTGAAGATCGAGAGTCAAGTCTGATGTCTTGCAATGTGTTTTGCAGAGTGCCGAAGTCCAAATACATCCACCCACCCACAGTATAAAACTTCCCAGGTCTCTATTAAAAAGGGGGGCTAACATTAATGTTTTGATTATGATTTCCCTTGGAGCAATAAACATGAAAAACAATTACGTTGGCACCAAAAACAAAAACTTGAATTTTTAAGTCATGATCTATTCAGGGGTGGCCAACGGTAGCTCTCCAGATGTTTTTTGCCTACAACTCCCATCAGCCCCAGCCAGCATGGCCAATGGCTGTGGCTGATGGGAGTTGTAGGCAAAAAAAAACATCAGGAGAGCTACCGTTGGCTACCCCGATCTATTTGATTCCTTCTGGTTTAGGCCTTTCTGGCAAAAACCAAATGGATTTTCAATTCCAGGGCCCTGCTTTTCACATTTCCTTCAGCGAATTGTTCGAAAACTTTTGTGAGATTAAAATGTTACGGTTGGCAATAGGTAGAAACATTCCAGAGAAAAAGCAAAAGGCTTCCCAACCCAGTGAACAAATAGGACAAGCTGTCGAAATGATTTTTTTCCGGGTTGCAAATATATTCCTTTCGTCTCATCCATGTTTGTTTTTAGAACACCTGCTAGGCTCAGTACCGATGTATGGTGGATGGTTTCCCACCCCTCTCCCAAAAGGTTAGTATTCTGAATGAGATCTATATTAACTGTGAAGCAAATGCCATTAATTTCCATCAGTCATGACCACTGGGAACATCCATGTAGATGAACATCTATCGTCAAACCCTGTTTAGCATGCGAGACGTTTGCTCCCCAGAACTGTTTGTTCCTGATCAATGTGAAACAACTTCTGTTAGTGTGTTCTGTTTGGTGTGAGGAGAGCCCACCCGTTTCGGACACGCCGAATGGAACTTCTCAGGACAGATCCACGAAGAAGTCAGGCTGTATCTTCTTAGCCAAGGTCAACAGCAAGGCGGCAGCAAAAGCCAGGAAAAATATGCCCCAGGTGTTATGTTACTTTCAGGATTAAACTAAGGCTCAGACCAGATGAGATTGCAGAAGACCCATGATTGGATCTCTAGCTGCTGGGGTTGGTGTTTGTGGTGGGTTAATTCCCCCCCCCACCCCCACTGCCATTTTCCTGACCTCTGATGCCCCCCAAGGCATCTGTTAGCCAACTGATGAAACTATAAAGGCTGAAGGGATAGCTCATTAAGAGCCACAATTGACTCATGGCTTTTATGGGGTTTTCAAGGCAAGAGGCATTCAGAGGTGGTTTGCCATTGCCTGTTATTCCAGTTAGGTCCTTCAATCTGATAAACACTTTCATTGCGCTGCTCATCTTCTGCTTATGGTCCATTCTGCATACACAGCTTACTTCTGATTTTCACTGGAGTTGAGTCGGTTGGGGTTTATTTCAAATGCTGTGCCTGCATTCTGCATCTTTCTCTGTGAACATGTGAACGTATGATGCTGCCTTATACTGAATCAGACTCTCAGTCCATCAAAGTCAGTATTGTCTACTCGGACTGGCAGCGGCTCTCCAGGGTCTCAAACTGAGGTTTTTCATGCCTGGACACTTTTAAGTTGGATATGCTGGGGATTGAACCTGGGACCTTCTGTTTACCGAGCAGGTGCTCTACCACGGAGCCACTGTCCCTCCCCTCTCCGATTTCTATTGAGAATTGTGGTGTATATATTCTACATACCAATGAGAAAACCTGGGTAGTGTTCTGGGCTTGGTTTCTCCTGATTAGTTAGTTCCACACTGGGCATGTCTTTTGGAATAGGAGATTCTTCCAGCTGAATTACTTGTAATTTTAGTGAGCGTCAATGCTGACCACTTGGCTGGAGAGGGGGGAGGTGGAGATGTCAGTGCTTTGCAGCCTGAGTCCCCCCCTCCCATTGTGATTTAGAAATGACAAAAGGGGAAGGCGATGGACCAGACTTTTGTTTTTAAAGGCTGCTGCCGCCACAAAGTAGGTTCCGCAATATTATTCCCACGTTTGAAATGTTTGTGGTCAGGGTCAATTTAAAAGGAAAATTTATTTCCTCCAAAATACAAAATAGCCCACCAAGCAAGCTAACTTGATGTTCCTGCAAATGAGTCAGACAAAGGTAATTACTTTCTCCTATTTCAAAAAACATTCATAGTGTGAAACTGACCGATAAGAACAGACCAATAAGCCTGCCAGGGGAGGGGGAAAGTCCGAGGAAATGTTTCTGCTTTTAAAGGCTTTGAAGTGAATTAAAAACCACTCATGGAAACTACGGCGATACAGTGGAGTGACAGCAGAATGCTGGGGAAAAGAATGTGGAAAGAATTTTAAAAATCCGATGGAACAGTGAGGTGAGTGTGCAAGTGAATGTGGAAGCAGGTTTTTAAAGCGATGGAGGTGGGAGGTGAGAGCTGTAGTAAACACAAAAGTAGAAAGGTGAGAGCTGTAGTAAACACAAAAGCAGAAAGGATCTATATGCAGGGGTGGAATTCTAGCAGGAGCTCCTTTGCATATTAGGCCACACCCCTGTGATGTAGCCAATCCTCCAAGAGCTTACAAAAAAGAGCCTTGTAAGCTCTTGGAGGATTGGCTACATCAGGGGTGTGTGACCTAATATGCAAAGGAGCTCCTGCTAGAATTCCACCCCTGCCTATATGTATTGACCGGCAACTGCCATTTCAACATAAGCACGCACACAAAAGCGCATACCTTGAATAGAACTTTGCTGGTCTTCAGGTGCCACTGAATTCGAACTTTGTTCTCTTGCTTACAACAGGCATTTCCTCTCCCATTTTCTCAGACAGGCAGACTTGCTTATTTTTACCCAACCTCTTTCCAAATGTTGTTTATTCATAATTTCATATTGAAATGCATAATGTGTTCCCAGTTCTCTGGAATCGTCCGCTTTTGGCAGCCCTGAGGCTTAATATCGTATTCCTTTGGCTGATTGCAACACAGAAAACAGACAATTTTACTGTCTTTGGGAATTTGACAACCTGTCCCTTCTTGTAGACTCAGTCCCCTGACCAAGGCAGGAAATCCCCATGAGCTGGCAATAGGGTTGCCAATCCCCAGCTGGGAGCAGAGGAGTCCCCTGGTTTGGAGGCCCTCCCCCCACTTCAGGGTCATCAGAAAATGGTGGGGGGATGTCTGCTAGGTGTTCCATTATGCCCTATGGAGAATGATTCCCATAGGGTATAATGGAGAATTGATCCATGGGTATCTGGGGCTCTGAGGGAGCTGCTTTTTTGAGGTAGGGACACCAAATATTCAGCATGGCATCTGGTGCCTCTCCTCAAAACACCCTCCAAGTTTCAAAAAGATTGGACTAGGGGGCCCAATTCTTTGAGCCTCCAAAGAAGGTGCCCCTATCCTTCATTATTTCCAATGGAAGGAAGGCATTTAAAAGGTGTGCGATCCTTTTAAACGTGGTGGTCAGAATTCCCTTTGGAGTTCAATTATCCTTGTCACAACCTCACTTCTGGTTCCACCCCCAATGTCTCCTGGCTCCACCCCCAAAGTCTCCTGGCCTCATCCCCAAAGTCCCCAGATATTTCTTGAATTGGACTTGGCAACCCTAGCTAGCAAGTTGTGCCAAGCAAGCCAAAGGTTCTGAATTGATCACCTCATGGGCCTCCATAACTCCGGAACACTTGACATTTGCTGAATTTTCCACATGGATGGATGGAATCTGGATCTATTTTATCACCTTGGAAATGATTATGAACGGTGTGTGATGGTACGCATGCAATTATCTATACATAAGTGAGACCCACCGAGAAGTAGGCTTGTGTAGCCACTCTTCACTTGGAACTGGGGCTAGGATTGCCAGTCTCCAGGTGGGGGAGGAGAGAGAGAACCACAGGTTCTGTGATATACCCAGGGGTGGAATGCTAGCAGGAGCTCCTTTGCATATTAGGCCACATACCCCTGATGTAGCCAATCCTCCAAGAGCTTACAAAAAAGAGCCTTGTAAGCTCTTGGAGGATTGGCTACATCAGGGGGTGTGGCCTAATATGCAAAGGAGCTCCTGATAGAATTCCACCCCTGGATATCCCCATGTGTTTCTCCTTCATTTCCCTCTTGAGAGTTCCAGCACCTCTTTTTCTGGAAATAAAGTCCTGATCCTCTGGAGATGAGATCCTCAAGAGATCTCCAGGTCCCACCATAAAGTTGGCAACCCTACAGATTCATCCTGTTCTTTAGCTGGTAACTATGGAGTAACTATGTGGAAAAATCTGTTTTATGTATTTTGGAGACCATCGTTTGAATGTACATGAGGGAACATTCGATGCCTGTGTTGAATTTGGAGACACATTTTTCTTCTGCAATCTCTGTTATTCCTGGCTTCAAAGTACAGCTTGAAGCCCAGCCATGTACGATTTATTTTTCTTTTTAAAAAGCGAGTGGGTCGTATTTTCCTGAATTCAGCTCAGATATGAAAATAAACGATAGCGGAATAGAATATATGTGGGCGTGCCGGCTTCAATTGTCTCCCAGAGCACCACTTCGCCATACAATGAGAAGTTCAGGAGAAGTCCATTTACAGCATTATGGGATGTATGGTTTTTTTTTTTAAAAAAAACACATATTTTTATATGCAGTGAAAAGTTCCCTTCCTTTTGCCTAAAATAGCACCCATTCTTTAGAGCCATTCTTTTATTTTATCTTTCTGAATTACCCTGGACAATTGTTCTCAGATGCTGGTTCTGCCCACCCACTATTTCGAAGATTGTACCTCAGAAGATGGTTCATGTTTACCAAGAAATATGAGGCAATAAAAGTAAGCAGTTATTCTAATTGTGTCTTATTTTATTTTGGTGACTGTGTTCAGAGCTGCTGCTGCTCCTGTTTTTTGAGCAGGAAGGCACAGGAACGCAGTTCCAGCTGGTTTGGCCTCAGGGGGTGTGGTCTAACATGCAAATGAGTTCCTGCTGGGATTCTTCTATAACAGGGGTGGCCAATGGTAGCTCTCCAGATGTTTTTTTGCCTACAGCTCCCATCAGCCCCAGCCATTGGCCATGCTGGCTGGGGCTGATGGGAGTTGTAGGCAAAAAAAACATCTGGAGAGCACCATTGGCCACCCCTGTTCTATAATAAAAGCACTGACTGTGCCCATTTATTCTCAGGTTGTAGTAGGGTTGCCAGGCCTGCCCAGGACATCAGGGAGGGATGGATGGGTAGCATTGCCAGTTCCTGCTTTGGAGGGTAGACTCTATGGCACTGGGCCATGCTGAAGCCCCTCCCCTCCCCAAACCCCACCCTCTCCTGGATCAGCCCCCAAAGTCTCCAGATATTTCCTGACACAGACCTGGCAACCCTGCTTTGTCTTCTCACTCACTACGCCTGGCCTCCTATGTATCCATGGCCTCCCATCCCAGCCCTGCCCAGGGCCAGGACCCTTTTGAAGCAGAATGGATGTTCCTGAAATCAGATCACAGACTAATTCTAAAAGACAGTTTCAGTGTTTCAGGACACTAATTCTAGATTCGCTTCTTTAATAGAGCATGACTCGTGGTTGGTTTTCTCTGCGTCTTTCTCTCTCTCTCTCTCTAGTAATCTGAGTAAAAATGCATTTTCTGGGAGGGTTTTTTGCTTGCCCTGCTGATAAACAATACAGTGTTTCATCCAAATGCGTCGCAAGGCCATAATTTGGAAGGCAGCAACATTATTTTGTAGATATATTGAAAAGGACAGAATAAAAACAAACGCTGAAGGTCGGGTGGTGAGAACGCATTTTGTTCTCCAGTACACCTCTGCAAAGCTGGTGCGTGTTAAAATGAATAGGGACCTACTAATGTAATCTGATAAGAATGGGCTGCAAGTTATGTGCATTAATTCCCCCTCCCTCCATATAGGCCTTTTCAATAATTTTCCACATTAAAAATGTATTTTCCAACACGTGGTTGACTCATATTCATTTATTACTTCTCGAGCTTTATGCTGAGCGAATTGCCAATAATATATTTCAGCCCGTACTCATATTTTTGTGTCCTGTTCTTCGGCAATTTCAACCCTGCAAAACCAAACCTCATGGTGCAGAGTGGTAAAGCTGCAGTACTGTAGTCCAAGCTCTCTGCTCACGACACGACCTGAGTTTGATCCCAGCGGAAGCTGGGTTTTCAGATAGCCGGCTCAAGAAAAAGCCCAGCAGGAACTCATTTGCATATTAGGCCACACTCTTGGTACCAAACCAGCCGGAACTGCGTTCCTGTGCCTTTCTGCTCAAAACAGTCCTGGATACAACTGCCTTTCAAGGAGACCTCCTTTAATCTGAGTGGCTCTTTCTCCAGTTGAAGGACCACTTAAGTGAGAGGAAGTCAAGGAGACCTCCTTCAATCTGAGTGGCTCTTTCTCGGGTTGAAGGACCACTTACGTAAGAGGAAGCCTTCTTAGACTGGAAGAAAGCCTCAAATCTGAGCCAAAAGGAAAGGGAATATAAATATTTTAATCAATAAATTAACTTTGCTCAGTGGAGGGATAGCATGGGGGTAGGATCCACCCCCCAGTGGGTGGAGCCAGGATTGCTGATCCTTGAAACTGTGCTCACTTCAACATATGACCCCGTCCACATTGGTAGTCAGGGATTTACAACATGGCAATGAATGTGGGTCGCTTTCCTATAGATTAAATAAAATTCTTTGAGCACTTTATGGCATATTGTGGAAACGGAAAAATGCTGGTTCTCTATATGCCGGGATCGCGTATTTTACAAAATTTGCACAATTGAAGTGTAATGTTGCATGACACTACAGAAATCAGTTCTTTTCTATTGCTCTTTAAATATTTGACACTTCCCTTGCAAAGCGGACAAAGGGCTGGTTTTGATCTTGATTCCTCAAAAAAAGAAAATCCACTGGCGCCCACAGCCCTTATCAATGAAATGCCTCAATTTTGCTTCCACCAAGATAAGCAAAGTATGTACAGGGCTTTTTTTGAGCAGGAACGCACAGGAACACAGTTCCGGTTGGCTTGGTGTCAGGGGATGTGGCCTAATATGCAAATGAGTCTCTGCTGGGCTTTTTGGGAAGAAACAATGGCGCAAAACAATGGTGAGGTCAGGGTGTGTGGCCTAATATGCAAATGAGACCCTGCTACTCTTTTTCCTACCAAAAGAGGCCTGATTCTGTAGCACCTGGAGACGGAGCAATGCGCATCTCTCTTTAGGAATGACATTTATTAACCAATATTTATTTATTCCAAAGTACCCCAGACTGAAAAACGATGTGTGCTGTGATCTGTTTCTACTGGACAAGCTTAAATCAAATACCTGTGCGCTTTTGCCTTTTTAAACATCAGGTGAAATCCAAAATGCCTGGAAGTTGCACATTCCTTCCATAATTAAATTCCAGCAAGGTTGACTCATGAATTAGATGTTTTGTGCAGGAACCAAAACAGTCAAGGCTTTGATGAGAGGGACAAATTGGGTCTTGGTGGTGGTGCTGCTGGTGAGGAGAGAGGTAATAAGCTGTTCGTATATTTGTCAGCTTCTGGAGACTCTTAAAAATATTTAATGATCTATGGTGTCTACAAAAATCCTATATTTTTATGTACCTACCTGTGCTGCTACGTGGGGGGAAAGAGTCCAGAAAATATAGAACGGTCTATCTGAATGTGTAGCTGCGTTCTTTGAAGCAAGGTCTACTTTTTTGTGTGGCCTCTGGGGATATCTGGGCATGTTTAGCCTGGAGAGGGGGAGGCTGAGAGGTGATACGATCACCATCTTCAGGTACTTGAAGGGTTGTCATACAGAGGATGGTGTGGAATTGTTTTCTGTGGCCCCAGAAGGTAGGACCAGAACCAATGGGTTGAAATTAAATCAAAAGACTTTCCAGCTCAACATGAGGAAGAACTTCTTGACCATTAGAGTGGTTCTTCAGTGGTACAGGCTTCCTTAGAAGGTGGTGGGCTCTTCTTCCTTGGAGGTTTTTGAACTAGATGGCCATCTGACAGCAATGAAGATCCTGTGAATTTAGGGGGAGGTATTTGTGAGTTCCTTGCATTGTGCAGGGGGTTGGACTAGATGACCCTGGAGGTCCCTTCCAACTCTATGATTCCATGATTCCATATCCATCCACAAGCCACTTAAAGCCCTTGGTTTTAAACATAATCCCCTCTGAAAGCTCAGTTTCGTGTGACTTAAAATCAAGGTGACTTATGAATTCTTTTTAAAGGATACAAAACCCTAAAAGGTCAATAAACAGCACTAGTAATGTAAACATATGGAAAAGCTCAATAATTAAAGAACGTTTTGACTAACTCCCAGGAAGCGAAGGTTCTGGAACACCAAGAGGGCTTTTTGGGAGGGGAAGTTTGTGTTAGTTTGGGGTAGAGTTGCCAAGTCCAATTCAAGAAATATTTGGGGACTTTGAGGGTGGAGCCAGGAGACTTTGAGGGTGGAACCAGGAGATGTTGGGGGTGGAGCCACGAGCAAGGTCATGACAAGCATAACTGAACTCTAAAGGGAATTCTGGCCATCACATTTAAAGGGACCGCACACCTTTTAAATGTCTTCCCTCCAATCGAAATAATGAAAGAGAGGGGCACCTCTTTTGGGACTCGTAGTATGGAACTCCCTGGTCCAATCTTTTTGAAACTTGGAGGGTGTTTTGAGGAGAGGCATCAGATGCTATGCTGCAAATGTGGTGCCTCTACCTCAAAAAACAGCCCCCCCCCCGAGACCCAGCTACCCACAGATCTATTCTCTGGAAATCGGTCTCCATAGGGAATAATGGAGTGCCTAGCAGACATTCCTCACCCCCCCCCCCGCTTTCTGATGACCCTGAAGTGGGGGGAGGGCCTCCAAACCAGGGGATCCCCTGCCCCCAACTGGGGATTCCAATTCTAATGGGGAGAATCACGGAAAGGTTGATACAATAACGAAAATAATATAAAACAAATCCAAAAAATATTTTTACAACATCTTTAAATATTGTGATTTCCCCACACTACCTTCATTTACTATTCCAACTGGGTGAAACAATCAATAACATTCCATAACAATATGCATCTAAGCACACATACAATATTACGCAGAAATTAATTCCCTCAACGAAGTGCTTAGTGCAAAAAAAAAAAAGTGCTTGTACATTAAAGTGTCAAAATTGATCCATTAGGCCATTTCATGAAGACCTCACAATATCCACCTCTGACAGCCTGGAGCCGGCAGGTAGCTTGTCATGCCGTTTCCAGTCTCTTTATCAAAGAGGGGTGTCTGAAGTCCTTTCAAGACCTTTTACATCGTCACAATATACAATAACCGATACAAGCACAAAAATCCTTCCAAGGGCGTTCTGATGATGTAAAAGGTCTTGAAAGGACTTCAGACACCCCTCTTTGTTGGCCCTCCAGTGGAAATGGTTGGCTTCTGTGTGAGACAGGATGCTGGACCAGATGGACCACTGGTCTTATCCCGCAGGGCTCTCCTTATGTTCTTAGGAAGGCCTCACCCTCTGTGCCCTGTTGTTGGCCCTCCAGAGGAATTGGTTGGCATCTGTGTGAGACAGAATGCTGGACCAGATGGACCACTGGTCTGATCCAGCAGGGCTCTTCTGATGTTCTTAAGAAGGCCTCACCCTCGGTGCCTTGTTGTTGGCCCCCCAGAGGAACTGGTTGGCCTCTCTGTGAGACAGAATGCTGGACCAGATGGACCACTGGTCTGATCCAGCAGAGCTCTTCTGATGTTCTTAAGAAGGCCTCACCCTCTGTGCCCTGATGTTGGCCCTCCAGAGGAACTGGTTGATCTCTGTGTGACACAGGAGGCTGGATTAGATGGACCACTGGTCTGATCCAGCAGAGCTCTTTTGATGTTCTTAAGAAGGCCGCACCCTTGGTGCCCTGTTGTTGGCCTCCAGAGGAACTGGTTCGGCCACTGTGTGAGACAGGATGCTGGACTAGATGGACCACTGGTCTGGTCCAGCAGGGCTCTTCTTATGTTCTAAACCATCATTGCCTTCACCTTCCATTTCCAGATGACAACAACAACAATAATAATACTGCCATCTAACACGGTAACCCAAATAGTGCCTACAAATGACTTTGAGCACTTGATGTTCACCATAATAAATGTTTAGCAATGCAATGCATGTAAGGGGCATAAGGAAACCGTCATTTAGGGCTAAAGCTTCAGGGTGAGGCTGGAAGCTGCAAGCAACCGAGGCTGAAGGAGGGCTGAGCTGGAGAGATAAGCGACCCATATTTTTCATTGTGTTTGCAGTTTGTGCGATGCAGCTGGAAAGCCCATAAGGAACAAAGTAAAGATCTTCTGTGGTAACCATAGCAACCTCAAAAATACTGATACAGGCGAGGCGCTTCAGAGGTTGGGAGATGGGGTATTTGGGATGCTTCTGCCGTTCACAGAAGTGATACTGAGGTAGATACTAAGCGAGGAATGCCTACATCCAATGCTGGAAGAGGCAGAACAAGTGAATGTTTCAGGGGGGAAATAACAGAGAATTAGTCACTTGGAGAGATAAGAGAGAGGAGGATCCAAAGAGGGAGAGGAGAGAGAAACAGAAGAAAGTAAGGTTGCCAGGTCTCCCCTAACCCACCAGGGGTAGGGTAGGGTTGCCAGATCTAAACTGGGAAACTCCTGGAGATTTGGAGATGGGGCCTGGAAAGGACACAGACCTCAGTGGGGTCATGCCAGAGTCCATCCTCCAAACCATCCATTTTCTCCAGGGGAACTGATCTCTGTAGTTTGGAGATGAGCTGTAATTCAAGGGGTCCCCAGGCCCCACCTGGAGTCTGGCATCCCTACGAAAAAAACAATACACAGAGCCAGGGCTTTTTTTTTCTGAGCTGGAGCACACTGGAGCGCTGCTCCGGCTGCCTTGGTCAGGGATCCAGCTCCAAAAAAGGTCTCTGGTGGAGGGAAGGCAGCCACACACTCCCAGACCAGCAACACTTGCTGGTCGAGCTCTAGGCTTCCCATTCCCCAGGTCCCAGCGGGGAATCCCCCAGTTTTACAGGCTCCATTCCGCCCCCAGCCAGCTGGCCAGTGGGGGGAAGCCCCACCTCCAGAACCACCATGTACCTCTAGATCTCTGGTAGGTTTAGAAACCTGCAAACAGGTCCCATTTTAAAATGTGTGTGTGTGTGCTGTTTAATTTGAGCAGGAAGCAGGAAGTACTTCATGGGGAAGGATCAGCAGCAGAGCCTCATGAGAACGCAGTCCCTCGGTTTGTTTTGCTTTCCTTTCAGAGCAAGTAAGTGTGTGTGTGAAAGAGAGCAGCAGAGCCCCTGTATTTTTCAGATGTCCTTGTGGAGGAACCAGAGTAGGGTTGCCAAGTCCAATTCAAGAAATATCTGGGGACTTTGGGGGTGGAGCCAGGAGACTTGGGGGTGGAGCCAGGAGACATTGGGGGTGGAGTCAGGAGCAAGGGTGTGATAAGCAGAATTGAACTACAAAGGGAGTTCTGGCCATCACATTTCAAGGGACAGCACACCTTTTAAAATGCCTTCCATAGAAAATAATGAAAGATAGGGGCACCTTCTTTTGGGGCTCATAGAACTGAACCCCCTGGTCCAATCCTTTTGAAACTTGGGGGGTATTTTGGGGAGAGGCACTAGATGCTATACTGAAAATTTGGCGCCTCTACCTCAAAAAACAGCCTCCCCAGAGCCCCCTATACCCGCAGATCAATTCCCCATCATTCCCTATGGGAATTGTTCATGGAGGTGCATAATGGCTGTGGGGGTGGGGCTTCCCCCGCCGGCCAGCTGGCTGGGGGAGGGGGGAAGCCTGTAAAACGGGGGATCCCCCTCTGGGACCTGGGGATTGGGAAGCCTAAACCAGAGCCAGTAAGTGTGTGCGTGTGTGAGAGAGAGAGAGAGCACTCACAGCCCCTGTACTTTTCAGAAGTCTTTGTAGAGGAAACCAGAGCCAGAAAGAGTGTGTGTTTGTCTGTGCTTGTTTTGCATTGTTTTCAGAGTTTTTGTATGGGAACTTATTTTGATTTTGCAGGGTTAGCCTGAAAAACAGCAGTTTCTGTGAGTAAAGCCCCAGTGAGATCACAAAAATGTGAGTTTGCAAACTCTGTGCATTTTGCTGGTTTTTGTGTGTTTACACTTTCATTTACTAGAATTGCAGCTATTGGGGATAAGGAAATGATGACTATTCAGATGAACTGCACTGCTGTGTTTTATTCATTTTGGGAACGGGAAAGTCTGGCTCCGCCCAAAGTCTCCTGGCTTCACCCCCAGAGTCCCCAGATATTTTCTGAATTAGACTTGGCAACCCTACCGGGCTCGCAGGGCTGAGTTGCACTGCGACATGGCTTCCTGGAACCCAGCTTGCTGACTGGGCTCACGGGGCCGGGCCAGGCTGCAGTGTCACTTCCTGGGGCCCAGCTCTCTAACTGGGCTTACGGGGCTGTGCTGGGGCGGTGGCTTCCTGGGGCCTGGCTCATCCTCTAGGCTCATGGGGCCGAGCCACACTGCAGCACAGCTTCCTGGAGCTCCTCCTGGGCTTTTCTAGAAAAAAAGCCCTAGATAGGGCATTCAAATCCAGAAGCTTTAGCTCCCAGAGATAGTAAGAGATGTATTAGATTCATTTAGATTGATATGATTATTTTATATAATTCTGTATAATTTTCTTTCTTTTTTTTGCTAGCTATTTTGTAATGGTGTTGCTTGGAATTTATCTTAATAAAAATTATTTTTTTAAAAATCAGAAGCTGAGACTTAGTGGCAAGCCTGATTTTTGGCAACTGAAAGGAACATTCAGAGATTAGGGTTCAGCTAGTGTTGCCAGCTCTAGGTTGGGGAACCCCTGGAGATTTGGGTGAGTAGAGTTTGTGGGAAGACCTCAGCGTAGCAAAGGGCCGTCGCGCCCACCTTCCAAAGCAGCCATTTCCCCCAGGGGACCTGTTTTCTGCCATCTGGAGGTCAGTTCCAATTTTGGGAGATCTTCAGGCTCTACCTGGAGGTTTTTAGACAAAAAAGGGAATCACAGTTAATGAGACAAGCAACGAAAGAAACAACTACTGTGATACGCTAACAATGTTTAATAAAACCATTTAAAACCTTCGTATTATCTTTTTATACATCATATTGTAACAGAGGTCCAATTCTCACATTCCCATACTACAAAAAAGTCCTATGAGCACCCGGATGTAGGCTCATTTCATCAGTGGACTTCCTCAGGAGTAATACTTCCCATGTTTCTTCCAGAATTACCAGCCTCTAGTATCAACCCAATGTGTTCTTCTGCTACATCCTCTACCTCAAGTTCTCTCATTCACTTAATAACACTTCAGTACATATATTTGTATTAGGAGCTTGCGCCAGTCCAAACGTATTCTTTTAACCGGATGCACAGCCTTCTGGAGTTTGCTGGCCTATAGCTCTCTACGATACTTTACAAAAGCAAGCTGTTCTTTAGATGGCCAGTTGCTCCTATACTCTTTATAATTATATATTTATTTTCAATTTTAATTTCAAGCAAGCTATTCATTTGACAGCAATTTAGCTCAAAGCCACTTAAGCGTTGATTTTAAGCAGCCCGGTCCTATGCCTCTCCTGAATGCAAAATCCTCTTAGAGTCTACTGGCCATTGCTATCTGCAACATGACAGAACACTGAGGCTATAATAGCATTGCTAGATGCGGTTTGGGGTGGAAGTTCTTCCTGCATGGCCTTCCATTGTTGGTGCTGGTAATTAATAAGTTGTGTTAATTCTCTAGATCTGTATAGAGAAACATTGTTCACAAGCTATCAGGCTAAGACTGGTTTCCGGTTGGCTTCTCTTTGTCTGCAATTGATTATGCGTCGCATGTGAGAAAGGAATGGATCCATGTCTCCACATGGTTTTTTAGCTGCGGTGGCTTCTGATCACACCAGATTTGATCTTGCTGACAACGAACGGACTTGCCAGAACTCCCTGAGGAGGAATCAGGGAGGGTGATGTCACATGAGTAATCCTTTCTGGTATGCCAGCAACGTCATGGGATGCACAATCAGGGGTGGAATTCTAGCAGGAGCTCCTTTGCATATTAGGCCGCACAGCCCTGATGTAGCCAATCCTCCAGGAGCTTACAAAAAAGAGCCTTGTAAGCTCCAGGAGGATTGGCTACATCAGGGGTGTGCGACTTAATATGCAAAGGAGCTCCTGCTAGAATTCCACTCCTGTGCACAATTATGATGAGCTGGATGTGGAAGATAAGAATGGCAGCTGAGACTCTTCACATGTGCAGGATACTGGCATGAAACAGGATTGCCAACAGCATAGAGGAAAATCCCCTCCCCACCTTTTAACCATCAAGTTTCAGCCGGTTGATGGCGACATCTTAAGTGGTTTCCAAATAGGATTCTCTTATCCCCAGTCTGGGCAGGAGATCCCCACATTTGCGGGCGGGGGGCTTCTGCCCACAGCCAGCCAGCTGGCCAGTGAGGCAAGCCCCACCCCAGAACAGCAACATCATACAGCAACGTCCCCAATGCAATGACATCATGTGGAAGTGACATCATCAGTGCTCTGCTTTTTGGGCAAAACTCTATGGTTTGAGCCCAATCTTAACCATAGAGTTTGCCCCAAAGGCAGAACATTGCCCTCAGCGTCACCCACACAATGACATCAGTTGCATGAAGTGGAATTTTACATAAAATCTGATGATTTTCAAAGGAACTGAAACAGGTTTTATAGAACTAGAATGATTATAAAGAATTCCGTGCATTCTTGAATTGTCACCATTTTCCCTTGAGGAAAACTGGAAGTGAGTTTGGAGAGGCCTCCTAAAATGAACAAAAAACTAAGAAATTTTGAGCAAAGAAAAAAAAATCCCTGTAACAATCCTCCCAGGTTTTTCATGCGTCTTGATTTTTAAGCATATAGATGAATGTGGTGTGAGCATATGTGTGGCATTATCCCAAAAATATGACACATTATCTTTGGTGGAAAGGCAAGAACAAACAAGGAAGGGATTAGATTTTCTTTTTTTTGTTTAGGCCACCATTTATTTGAAATTTATGGAATTAAATCCTGAACGGTTAAAGGGTTTCTTTAAAAAATAAATTATGGAACAATAAACTAAGCTTGGAAAGACATCTTGATAATCACTTCCATGTGTTCCTATAGGAACAATTGGATTTCAGTGTAGCTGTCATCTGAAGAAAATCACCCACATTTCTTAAAAGGGACCATGAGCCCCAGGACGGGTACCATTACTACTTTGTTAGATTTCTGGAACTCAGAGCCCTCCATTTGGAAGGAGAGGATCTTGACCCTGCCACAGGTTGCCAGGTCCCTCTTTATGGGAAACTTATGAGAAGAAAGAGAAAGGCCTAGGAATTCCTCAGATCTCTATGGTCTTGACCATGGAGATGGGGGAAATCCCTAGAGCATCACCATCAATGCTATTTCCTCCAAGCCATTCCTTCTCCTGCCTCTCAAATTAACAAGGATGGGAGACTGAGAACTGGATCATGGGTAAGGAGGCCAAGTCTTCCCACCTGCCTGCAATAATGCTGTTTTCCAGCAGTGGGAGATTGTTTAAAATTGCCAGTATATATATGTGTGTGTGTGTGATTATATCTATCTATACAGAGAGATATATAGAGATATGGAGATAGACAGACAGACAGACGGATAGATAAATAGATGGATAGAACATCTCTTGCCTCGAAAACCCTACAGGATCGTGATAAGTCAGCTAAATACAGCTAAGTCCAGTAGCACTTTTAAAATGAAGGAATTTTATTGTATCATAAGCTTTCGAGAAACACAGCCAGTTTGGTGTAGTGTGCGGACTCTTATCTGGGAGAACCGGATTTAATTCCCCACTCCTCCGCTTGTAGCTGCTGGAATGGCCTTGGGTTAGCCATAATTCTCGCAGAGTTGTCCCTTAAAGGAGAGCTTTTATTTAAGATTTAAATGAGTTCCTGCTGGGCTTTTTCTACCAAAAAAGCCCTGGAGACTGATTCAGAGAGAAGGGCGGGATAACAATTTATGGTCTTCTTCTTCTTAATGACTTGACGGAACTTTCCTCCACTGCCAAATCCTCCAGGAAGATGGGTATTAATTCAACATTGGAAGACTTAAACTACTTTTCTCCTCTTGTCTGATCAGTGACGTTTGCACTTAAGGCTCCAGTGTTGTAGGAGTGCGAGTCTATAATAGAAGAAGAAAAATACTTACATTTATTCTTATTTCTCCTTCGTATCTGAAGAAGTGAGCTCTGTCTGATAAAAGTTCACACTGGAATAAATACTGTTAGTCTTTGAAGGTGCCACTTGACTTTCATTTTTGCTATATTTAAGACTTCCATGAGTCATTCTGGAATATTCCAAAATGTGCCTTCCGGACATTACACCAGATTATATAATGCTTTTCCCCTCTTTTCAAATGACATATTGATTTCCAACAGAGATTTTTATTTTGTAACATTCAGCCTGATGAAGAGTTATGGAACATTTGGAAAATCACGTACTGTTTTGTGTCATTTTTGGTTGGTCCTAACAAAAGGTTTTATGTGGATTGTAGTTTGGTTTTGGAACTTGAGCCAGCGTGGCTGCCAACAACTTTTGTGTATTCATTTCTATCATTCTTTCTCTGTCAAACAATCAAAGAATCCAGATGTATGTTAAACATTGCTAGATTCAATACAGGATGTTTTGCCTGCGCTCATAGACACCCCAAGATTTTCTACCAGCTCCTGGATTGTTGGGTGGAAGATTCTACCAGACCAGTATCCGTTATCCTGGCCTGAACCGCAGAAAACTGAAATCTCAGTATCTTCTGTGGGTTTTCCACTCCACAATAAGCAGTTTAACGCAATTCCCAATGCCATTTTGGCACACACTGTTTCAGTCAGCTTTTACATTTCCTGTGTCTAGAATTAACGTCAAGTGACTGTCTAGATATTTGCGCAAGCGACCTAAGCAGGACATTTGGGTCTGGAATCTGACATTTCTGAGAGTATTTTCGTACAAGGCACAAAAGCACTTTTTTTCTTTCTCAGGATGTACGGGGATCCATGTCTTATTTCTAGCCCTCATTAATCTTTCTTTAACGAATATCAGATTCTTCTTGCTGGATCAGAAGATGGTGGATAGATTTCCCTTCTACCCTGTGGATGTCTCGATGTAGCCAATACTAATGCAATCAAAGGCAGTCTTCTAGCCCAGAGATTCCCCGACCTATGGCCAGTGTTCCCTCTAAGATGAGCTACTGTGAGCTAGTTCACAGGGTTTTTTAGCTCCCAGCTCACACTTTTTTTGTCTTACCTCAGGAAAAATGGCCCCAGAGCAAACTAATTTAAGCAGTAGCTCACAACTTTAATGCCAATAGCTCACAAAGTAGAATTTTTGCTCACAAGACTCCACGATTTAGAGGGAGTACCTGCTAACACCTTTCTTGGTGCCCACCACATGTATTTAGAAAGTGGGTGGAACCAGGCGGAGCTCTTCCCAAGCAGGGTTTCTGATTGGCCACTGGAGATCCAATTGGCTGTGCAGATTAAAATAACGTTTTGATGACAGCGTCAGTTTTATTCTCTCTCACTCTTCTTTTTCCTGTTCATTTTTTAAAACTACCTCTCTTCTGCCCAGCACTTGGATGTCTTTTATGTGGACAACTTCACCTCATGCCATTTTGTCACTGCACTCATCATCTTGTGTCAGAATTTCGAAAATGCCCACAGGCTTGAAAACCCTGGACTAGTATTGTCACTAATACCTTCCCTCACAGGAAACACTTTGCTGCTGGGGAAAGTATATATTAGACTTCAATTTAACGAAAAGCGACAGCCGCACACCTACGTTCCAAAGAGAGCTCGAAGCGTGATCACGCTTCGGAACCCTTTTACGTCTCGTAGCCCCTAATGAGCAGCTATGCTTGATTGCCTTTGCAACTGAATTCTTTATAGCGTATCTAAACGCCTGACTGCAGAGGGAATTTGGCTTCATGTTTCAGTTTTGTTTCCAGGGCCTGCTGGTGGATCACACCTACGCGTCTGGCCTTTTGATCACATCTTCCCAGCATACCTGACAGTCTTGTGTTTGGTACATGCAGTCGTGGGGGAGGGAATTTGCCTTTTTTTTTTTTTACCTTTTTAATATTGCATCACAAGATTGGTATTTCTTTAGTGTGTGCCAATTGTATGCCTTTTTTCTTCCTGAAGGGATTGTGAAGCAGCTCAGAGAGGTACTGAACAATGAAGCAATTGATACAGTTCAGCGACACCCAAGCTTCGTTTTGGGCAGGTAACAGTAGTATACCGAATCAAACAGCAACCGATGTACAAATAGTACTGTAAATACAAAATAATCACAAGAACAATTATGGTTTTAACTTTACTATGTAAATGTTTTTAAGCTGAATTTATGTGAATTACAGTGTTGTAAGCCGCCCTGAGCTACTTCGGTGAGAAGGGCGGGATATAAGTCTAAATATAAATAAATAAATAAGAATAAGGCAACACTTTGGAAAGATAACCGAGTATCTATATTACAAGAAGTCAAAGTTAAACAAATAATATACATGCACTGGGCTTTTTTGTAGCAGGAACTCCTTTGCATATTGCCTGGTTTATTTCAGGAACTATTTTGCTGTTGTACCTATCTGAAACCGTTATGCTTCTTTAGCATGCAGAAACCTTTTTGCTGTTGTTTCAATTAAACCCTCTTCATGTTTAAGAAAAACAACTGCTTTAGAGCAACGGATCCCCTTTTACCTCAGAGCCACCCCCGTGATCGGACCGTTCTGTCAGTTTACCACAGGGGCGGCCAAACTGTGGCTCAAGAGCCACATGTGGCTGTTTCACACATACTGTGGGCCTCTCAAAGCCCACTGCGCCCAATTGGTCGGCTTGGAGGAGGTATTTGTCTCTTTAAACCACATCAAGCTAGGCCAGTTGGTGGCTTGGAGAATGCATTTAAAGTTGCTTTTCCCCCCACTTCTCCCCACCCCATCTATTTTCCTTCCTTCCTTCCTTATCTGATGCCTACGTGTGGCTCTCAAACATTTGACATTTATTCTATGGGGCTCTTACATTAAGCAAGTTTGGCCACCCTTGGCTTACCTTATACAATGAAGCCAACCTGTTCTTTGTGCCCAACTAAGATTTCTAACACAAGAGCCTTTGGTGGCAGGGAAAATAAGGAAGGCAAGGAGGCAGTGTAACAGACGTCACCTCAGAACACATAAAAGAGGTGCCTTTACAGAGGTGCAGGGGTGGAATTCTAGCAGGAGCTCCTTTGCATATTAGGCCACACCCCCGTGATGTAGCCAATCCTCCAAGAGCTTACAAAAAAGAGCCTTGTAAGCTCTTGGAGGATTGACTGCATCAGGGGTGTGGCCTAATATGCAAAGGAGCTCCTGCTAGAATTCCACCCCTGTAGAGGTGACACATAAAAGGGAAGGGGGATATTACAACCTCCTTCTGACCTCTCAAGGTCTTGGCCGGGAAAACAACAACGTGGGAACTAGTACATCATGAAGACAAACAGCATTTGTCAGGAGTTCTGGTGGTTAACCACAAGTCTGGATGTTGAAAGTTAGCAATACCAAACAGCTTGATTAACCCAGCTGGCTGGGAGATTTATTTCAGAAGAGTCATGCTCCCAAAAATGCAAGTATTGTAATTCTCAGGGCTTTTTTTTTGGTAGAAAAAGCCCAGCAGGAACTCATTTGCATATTAGGCCACACCCATATAAACACTTGACCATCTTCTATTATTTTGTCACCAGTGGTCGATTCCTAGATCTATTTGGATAACTCACATTCTTACCAAACACCAATTATTGACTGAACTTTGGGTGGTTCCCTATTTATCGGCAGATATTAATCCTGAAGTCATCTATTCTGTTACAAAATTTTTAATGATGATTTTATCTGTAAAACGACAAAAATCTGGATTGATCCAATTGTAACAGAATCTGGTATATATTCAGCTAACATGACGATTTTAGATTTGCTTAACTGAACGATAGGTTTTATTAGAAACTCCTGTTTTAATATTTTATTTACTTTTTAGATTTGAATATTTAAACTGTAACCTTTGAATCCTGTGAATTTTGTGAGTCATGTATGTCTATGAATGTTTGATAATTGATTCATTCTGGTCGAGCTTAAGACCTTTGGTCATAGAAGCTAATAAAAGAAATGAAATGAATGATTAGGCCACACCCCCTGGCACCAAGCCAGCCAGAACTGCGTTTCTGTGTATTCCTGCTCCAACCCCCCCCCCCAACCCTGCCCCCCCCCCCCCGGTAATTCTTATCCTAAATTCTCTCTCTCTCTCTCTCTCCGGTTATGCATGTGCAGGTCCATTGATCAGCTTGGATGTTATTACGAAAAAGAACAACTGAAGCAAAAGCATTACACTGACACAGAACTGTTATTATTATTATTTTTTTAAAAAGAGCGAGTTTTAAGGTCTGGGCTGGAAGTCTGGCTTAGTGCGAGGCTGGCTTCCAACTCCATTCATGTTGCAGATGTTTCCACATCACACTGCATTCATTCTGTTCTTAACAAGATGAGAAATCATGCTGCAGTTGCGTATAATTGTATAGAGGAAGACCCCCCTCTCTTTCCCCCTTCCCCTCCCCTTCTTGTGCTCAAACGATTCTTCCCCCCTGCCCAAAGACAGGCCTGGGGGGGAGGGGGGTGGAAAGGAGAATACAGACTTTGTCAATGCATGTGAAGGTCACAAGAGGATCTGATAAGGATACCTGCAGAAGCCTGTCGGCTGTTTCACGAAATAAAGAAACGATGGGAAACAAGCTTTTTAAATACTCCATGTCTGCAATGCGTAACAGTGTCTTGTATGTGTTACAGGGCTGTCAACACCAGATATTTCTTGAATTGGACTTGGCAACCCTAAAGTGTCTTGCTGGGATGGCAGGCTTCCTACCAGCACCTAGGGATACTGGCCTTCAGGTGGGACAAGGGGAATTACGGCTCACCTTCAGGTTACAGAAATCAGTTCCTCAGGAGAAAATGGATTATTTGGAGGGTGGGCTCTATGGCATTGTACCCCGTGGAGGTTCCTGTCCTCACCAGGCCCTGCCCCCAAATCTCCAGGAGTTTCCCGACCTGGATCTGGCAACATTACCACCCTTCATGCCCTGCTGGTGGCGGGGGTGGGGACCTGGCAACCCTATGAGGTCAGTCAGGTTGTTATGTATCTGCTGTGTTATGCAGGGCTTTTTTTGAGCAGGAACGCCGTTCCGGCTGGCTTGGTGTCAGGGGGTGTGGCTTAATATGCAAATGAGTTCCTGCTGGGCTTTTTTCTACAAAAAAGCCCTGTGTGAAACAATGGTGATGTCAGGGAGTATGGTCCAATATGCAAATGAGTTCCTGCTGAGTTTTTTTCTACTAAAAAAGCCCTGGTGTTATGTATTACATCTCACTGGGTTCCTGTTGCCTGAGCTTGAGACAGGCAGTCCTTGCAAACCAGGATCCTGAAGCCTGGAAGAACTGGCCAATCAGAATACTAGGCATGTAACAACTTGTAACAAAGAGATACAAATGAAGGATTCTGGAGTGAGCCAATAGGAGTAACTGTTGCCTGCTGGGGGTTAGGCTTCCCAATCCCCAGGTCCCAGAGGGGGATCCCCTGGTTTTACAGGCTTCCCCCCTCCCCCAGCCAGCTGGCCGGCGGGGGAAGCCCCACCCCCACAGCCATCATGCACCTCCAGGAACGATTCCCATAGGGAATGATGGGGAATTGATCTGCGGGTATCGGGGGCTCTGGGAGGGCTGTTTTCTGAGATAGAGGCACTATATTTTCAGTATAGCATCTAGTGCCTCTCCCCAAAATACCTCCCAAGTTTCAAAAAGATTGGACCAGGGGGTCCAATTCTATGAGTCCCCAAAGAAGGTGCCCCGATCCTTCATTATTTCCTATGGAAGGAAGGCATTTAAAAAGATGTGCTGTCCCTTTAAATGTGATGGCCAGAACTCCCTTTAAGTTCAATTATGCTTGTCACACCCTTGCTCTTGGCTCCGCCCCAATGTCTCCTGGCTCCACCCCCAAAATCTCCTGGCTCCACCCCTAAAGTCCCCAGATATTTCTTGAATTGGACTTGGCAACCCTACTGGGGGGGTGTGGTTAACCATGGCCAGAGTGTATACAATGAGTGAAGTGCCTGTGCTGTTTGTGACTGTTCCTTCTTGCAATAAAGTGTTCTTGGTTGACCAGCAGAGCCTGCAATTAAAAGATAAATGTGGCCATAGGATGACTAGCCTCCAAAGGGGCCTGGAAATCTCCCAGGATTACAGCTGATATCCAGAAGGCAGAGATCACCTTCCCTGGAGAAAATGGCTACTTTGGAGGGTAGATTCTGTGGCACTGTACCCTGCTGAATGTCCTCCTGTCCCCAAACCTCCCTTCCTCAGGCTCCATCTTCAAATCTCCAAGGGAGCTGGGAACTTCCCCTTGTTACCTGTGCTGCTGCTGTTGTAGTGGTAGGTTTTTATACCCCACTTTTCCTTACCTTAAGGCAGTGGTCCCCAACCTTTTTGGCCCCAGGGACTGGCCCCAGGGCCAGCCAGCCAACCGTGCCCCCAGGGCCGGCAGGGTGGGGGCACCAAATTCGGCCTCCCCCCCATGGCTCCTCCTCCTCCCCCCGTTTGTACAAGTTTAAGCCTGGGGAAGGTGGCTGTGAAACTGCAGCAGTGAGCACGAGCGACCAGCTGAAAAAGTGGCACTGCCTTGCCTCCTCCCCACTTCCTTCCTGGGAGTGGGAAGGAGGCAAGGGCAGTGCAGCTTTTTCAGCTGGTCGCCCGTGCTGCCACGGGGGTGGGGGGGAGAGGTTGGCCTTTAAAGAGCCAGGGAGTGCTTCACCGCCGCCTTCTCTGGCCTTAAACTTGTACAAACGGAGGGAGGAGGAGATGCTGTGGGGGCGGGCAGGATGGTGAGGTTGCATGTCGCTGTGGAAGGGGGCAGGGCAGCGGGGCTGTGCGGCCTGGTTGCCAACAGGCCACAGACCGGTTCCAGTCCATGGCCCAGGGGTTGGGGACCCCTGCCTTAAGGAATCCCAAAGCGGCTAACAATCACTTTCCCTTCCTCTCCCCAAACTGGGGGATCCCCTGCCCCCACCTGGGGATTGGTAACAAAACAGTGTAATGTGGACATTGGAGCAGGCACAAAGGCATCCATGAAAAACCAGTCTCAATAAATAGAAAACACACTTACAACAAATTTTATACAAAATCATAGAGTGCTTACTACTCAATACAAAATAGTTCAACCATCAGAACGCTGACTACACCCGTACCCCAAGTCTCTCCAATTGCAATTAATTCTACTTTCTCCGAAGTTGCGGGTCCAGGAAGTGATGTGACAAGCTGTTTTGTACAGAGTTCAATGCTCCAAATGCTCCTTTCAAGCAGAGCCGGTGTAGAAACAAGTTGCAGCCAGGGACAAAACCGTGACAGGGTTGTATATGACGCCCTGTTTCACACGAGGCTTCTACAAGCTTCACAAACCATTATACAATTTTCACAAGAGACAATTGCTTCAAAACACTTTACAGATAAATTCCAACAATTTACCAGCAAAGTAATGGTCTCTTGTGAAGATTGTATAATGGTTTTTGAAGCTTGTAGAAGCCTCATGATGGTTGAACTATTTTGTACTGAGTAGTAAGCACTCTATGGTTTTGTATAAAATTTTTAGAGGCTGGTTTTTCATGGATGCCTTTGTGCTGGTTGCCTGCCCCACCTGGGGATTGACAACTTTATTAATGGGATTAGGCTTGCAGAACAGATACACTGAACCTGAGTAGAGTGCAAGATGCAAACAATGGGGAAATGCAAAACGCCCAGATTGTTTTAAAAGACTACGGCTTTCAAAGAAGACCGCCCCTAAGGACTGAAAAATATTTGCATGCGCGCTTTTAAGAGACACAAACATGGCACTTTTTTGGTTTTTAAAAAAGAGCTACCCCAACCATTCAAGAACAGTGCGGGGATGGAAAACACATTACAGAGAGTGCTGCGTGTCAAGAAAACAGGAAAGCGAATGGCTGAAACAGGCAAGCTATTGTGAATGAAGATTTTTTTTTTTTAAAGAGGGTATTATTACCAAATGATCATAAATTCCTGGAGAAGAACTTTCTAAAACCGCAAGAGACAGCACAACAGCGTAGGAGGAAGTCCCAGCTACTGTAGATCTTATTTCAGATTCTCTGGAATGAGTGAAAGGAAAGAAAAGACGGCCTGTTTTATATCAGAAGGGAGTGCGAATGTCTAAAGTGGAGGTGGGGAGGCTGGTGCAGGGGTGTCACACATGTGGCCCTGGGGCCGAATCTGGCCCCTGGAGGGCTCCTATCAGGCCCACAAGCAAGTCTGCTTCCTTCTGTTATCCGAGACTGTTCAATAAAAAAATCTTTAATTGTGTTTGCCTGTGTCCTTGATAAAGTTTTTATCTCTGCTACCTGGTATTACATTTTATGGCACACGTGGCCCAGCCTGATGATGTCTCATTTATGTCAGATCCGGCCCTCATAACAAATGAGTTCGACACCCCTGGTATAAGCAGTACTAGATAGAAGTAGAATGTTAAGAAGAATGAAAATGTTTCTTTTTGTTGTTCAGTCGCACAGTCGAGTCCGACTCTTTGCGACCCCATGGACAAAGTCACGCCAGGCCCTCCTGTCTTCCACCATCTCCGAAGTCTGCTCAAATTCGTGTTTGTGACATCAGTAACGCTGTCCAGCCGTCTCATCTTTTGCCGTCTCCTTCTTTTGCCTTCTGTCTTTCCCAGCATCAGGGTCTTAGAAAACAACAAATCAGTTAATCAAATTCTTTCTACAGAAACCTTTAAGAAAAATCCAAGACCTTCAGAGAAGTGCACATTTGGGATTTAACAGACTTATCCTAGAAACACACCCACCCACTCAGCTTAGAATAGCAGTTAACAAAAGAGAACTGGATGTTCCATACCCATGGGAATATCTGTGCCTTTCATTTAAGGGCGCAGAAGAATGTGAGTCCCACCTTTTAAAAATGATTTAAAGGTACTCAAAATCTCAGCATTTCAATACCAAAGATGTGGAATCCAAACACATCGTGTTTGATGTTTCTTCAGAATCTGTATCTAAGGAAGGAAAAGACTGGACTCCAGCCCACAGGGATAAAGTAAATAAGGAAAAAAATACATCTTAAAGAGGGACAACCAGGGGTGGAATTCTAGCAGGAGCTCCTTTGCATATTAGGCCACACCCCCTGATATAGCCAATCCTCCAAGAGCTTACAAAAAGAGCCTTGTGAGGGAGAATTCCACCCCCACCTACTTTTTCCAACTCATAATTGTACAAATCTCATGTCCCCTAAAAAGAGTCCTGTGGCGCAGAGTGTTAAAGCTGCTGTACTGCAGTCTTAAGCTCTGCTCATGACCTGAGTTCGATCCCCGGAGGAAGCTGGGTTTTCAGGTAGCCGGCTCCAGGTTGACTCAGCCTTCCATCCTTCCGAGGTCGGTCAAATGAGGACCCAGGTTGCTGGGGGGAAAGCGTAGATGACTGGGGAAGGCAAAGGCAAACCACCCTGGGGAAGGCAATGGCAAACCACCCTGGGGAAGGCAATGGCAAACCACCCGATAAAAAGTCTGCCGTGAAAATGTTGTGAAATCAACGTTACCCCAGAGTTGGAAACGACTGGTGCTTGCACAGGGGACCTTTCCTTTCCATGTCCCCCACCTTTTTTCCTTCTAAACTGAAAAGCCGCAGTCACTTTAGCCTTTCCTCATAGGAAACCCTCTCCAGCTTTCAATTTGTCATTGCCAAATCCAAGTCATATTTATGCAATCACATTTTCTCTGTGGCAGGTTTTAAATTGTCTATGTGGGTATACACTGACCTCTGGTGGCCAGTTGTATTATGGCAAGCTTTTTGCCAGGCTGACGTTTGTGCCCAGTGGCTCCTTTAAGACCCACAAAAGTTTTATTCTGGATATAAGCTTTCCTGTATAGGCACACTTCAGTTTAATTCTAGATACAGGCTTTTGTGTGCATGCACACTTCTTCAGGTACATTGGAACACTAGTCACCAACCTTTACATATAGGTAGGGAGTGAGATGGGTGTTGCCAGAAAGGGCCAATCAGCACCAAGATGCGTAAGTGAGCAGTAAACATAGCTAAGACTGCATGAAGGCGATTGGCAAGACCTGTGAATAGCAACAAATTAGCATGCAGTGTAATAAAGGAGATGCAGGTTGAGTCTAGAGGCAACTTTAAGACCAACGAAGTCAGATATACCCTGTATCCGAAGAAGTGACTCAAAAAAGCTTTTCCCCGCCACAAATTTTGTTAGACTTTAAGGTGCTCCTGGATTCTGGCTCTTTTCCATTTAGCTAACTGGACTTATATAAGCACCATCAGGCCTTGGATTCATCAGGAGCTCACAGGAGTGCAGCTCCTGAACCTTTCTAAGGGTTCCGCCTCCTCCTCCCCACCTACCTTGTGCATGGAATAGTAGGTGCAGCTGCATAACAATCCCTGAATTAGGAGAGCGGGCAGCCAGCCAGCCACCAGGGGCTTTGCCACACCCCCAGCAACCCTCATTAACCCCTGGAGAAGCCCACGCCACCCTTTCTCCACTTCTTAAGTGTTTTTGGGCAGCGGGTGGCTTGCTGGCCTTTTGACTGGGGGGGAGCGGTGGCCAAGGAGAGCCCCAGGTGAGCGAGGCCTGCTTGGGCTGGCTGGATCTCCCCCGGGGCTCTCCTTTCTTGCATTGGGTTGCTTTTGGCTGGGGGTGGCGGCGGCATATGCTAATAAGTTATGCTAATGAGCACTGCCACCTATTTTTCTACAAAACGACCCCTGACCACCACCATTACTTTTTCAATAAAGAACCAAAGGACCAAGAGCTACAACGCAAGCTGCTTATACACAGCACTACTGGGCTGAGCGTTTGGTGCCAGAAAATGCCATCAAGTCCACAGCCAAATGATGGTGGTTCGCTGTTGCCTGCCTCTACGTTGCAACCCTGGACTTCCGTGATGGTCTCCCATCCAGATACTAACCAGGGCTGACCCTGCTTAGCTTGCAAGATCTGAGGAGACTGAGCTAGCCTGGGCTACCAGGTCAAGGCTGGGAGTTTTGGTTGTCCCAAGTGTCTGGGAAGGCATCACTACACCACCTTAGATTGCCCCCCCCCTTTAATAAGAATGCCTTTGATAGTCCAGGAAACGTGGAAATGGCTAGAACCAGGGCTTTTGTAGCATATTAGGCTACACACCCCTGATGTATATTATGTTTGCATAGTAGGCTACACACCCCTGATGTATATTATGTTTGCATAGTAGGCTACACACCCCTGATGTATATTATGTTTGCATATTAGGCTACACACCCCTGATGTATATTATGTTTGCATAGTAGGCTACACACCCCGATGTATATTATGTTTGCATAGTAGGCTACACACCCCGATGTATATTATGTTTGCATATTAGGCTACACACCCCTGATGTATATTATGTTTGCATATTAGGCTACACACCCCTGATGTATATTATGTTTGCATATTAGGCTACACACCCCTGATGTATATTATGTTTGCATAGTAGGCTACACACCCCTGATGTATATTATGTTTGCATAGTAGGCTACACACCCCGATGTATATTATGTTTGCATAGTAGGCTACACACCCCGATGTATATTATGTTTGCATAGTAGGCTACACACCCCGATGTATATTATGTTTGCATATTAGGCTACACACCCCTGATGTATATTATGTTTGCATATTAGGCTACACACCCCTGATGTATATTATGTTTGCATATTAGGCTACACACCCCTGATGTATATTATGTTTGCATAGTAGGCTACACACCCCGATGTATATTATGTTTGCATATTAGGCTACACACCCCTGATGTATATTATGTTTGCATATTAGGCTACACACCCCTGATGTATATTATGTTTGCATAGTAGGCTACACACCCCGATGTATATTATGTTTGCATAGTAGGCTACACACCCCGATGTATATTATGTTTGCATATTAGGCTACACACCCCTGATGTATATTATGTTTGCATAGTAGGCTACACACCCCGATGTATATTATGTTTGCATATTAGGCTACACACCCCTGATGTATATTATGTTTGCATATTAGGCTACACACCCCTGATGTATATTATGTTTGCATAGTAGGCTACACACCCCTGATGTATATTATGTTTGCATATTAGGCTACACACCCCTGATGTATATTATGTTTGCATATTAGGCTACACACCCCTGATGTATATTATGTTTGCATATTAGGCTACACACCCCTGATGTATATTATGTTTGCATAGTAGGCTACACACCCCGATGTATATTATGTTTGCATAGTAGGCTACACACCCCGATGTATATTATGTTTGCATAGTAGGCTACACACCCCGATGTATATTATGTTTGCATATTAGGCTACACACCCCTGATGTATATTATGTTTGCATATTAGGCTACACACCCCTGATGTATATTATGTTTGCATATTAGGCTACACACCCCTGATGTATATTATGTTTGCATAGTAGGCTACACACCCCGATGTATATTATGTTTGCATATTAGGCTACACACCCCTGATGTATATTATGTTTGCATATTAGGCTACACACCCCTGATGTATATTATGTTTGCATAGTAGGCTACACACCCCGATGTATATTATGTTTGCATAGTAGGCTACACACCCCGATGTATATTATGTTTGCATAGTAGGCTACACACCCCGATGTATATTATGTTTGCATATTAGGCTACACACCCCTGATGTATATTATGTTTGCATATTAGGCTACACACCCCTGATGTATATTATGTTTGCATATTAGGCTACACACCCCTGATGTATATTATGTTTGCATAGTAGGCTACACACCCCGATGTATATTATGTTTGCATATTAGGCTACACACCCCTGATGTATATTATGTTTGCATATTAGGCTACACACCCCTGATGTATATTATGTTTGCATAGTAGGCTACACACCCCGATGTATATTATGTTTGCATATTAGGCTACACACCCCTGATGTATATTATGTTTGCATATTAGGCTACACACCCCGATGTATATTATGTTTGCATATTAGGCTACACACCCCTGATGTATATTATGTTTGCATATTAGGCTACACACCCCGATGTATATTATGTTTGCATATTAGGCTACACACCCCTGATGTATATTATGTTTGCATATTAGGCTACACACCCCGATGTATATTATGTTTGCATATTAGGCTACACACCCCTGATGTATATTATGTTTGCATATTAGGCTACACACCCCTGATGTATATTATGTTTGCATATTAGGCTACACACCCCTGATGTAGCCAATCCTCCAAGAGCTTACAAAAAAGAGCCTTGTAAGCTCTTGGAGGATTGGCTACATTAGGGGTGTGCGGTGTAATATGCAAAGAAGTTCCTGCTACAAAAAAGCTGGGGGGGGAAGCGAACGAGGGGTTTTTTTGTAGCAGGAACTCCTTTGCATATTAGGCCACACCCCTCTTATGTAGCCAATCCCCCAAGAGCTTATAGGGCTCATCTTACAGGGCTTACCGTAAGCTCCAGGAGGATTGGCTACAGCAGGGGTGTGTGGCTTAATATGCAAAGGAGTTCCTGCTACAAAAAAAGCCCTGGAAAGGGGGGGGTGTTGTAGCAGGAACTCCTTTGCATATTAGGCTATACCCTCCTGATGTAGCCAATCCTTCAAGAGCTTACAGGGCTCTTCTTATAGGGCCTACTGTAAACTCCAGGAGGATTGGCTACATCAGGAGGGTATAGCCTAATATGCAAAGGAGTTCCTGCTACAAAAAAGCCCTCTCTTGTATAGACAACATGCCAATCACTCTTAGGTTCAGCACTTCCAGGCCCATAGGTGGGGGCTTCAGCATCCTCCTTTTGCCAGAAGACCCCCTTCATTAAGCCATTTTACTAACTTTCTCTCCCTCTATTGGGCTGTCTCAAAACCCTTCCACAAATATTACGCATTCCTCACAACCCTGTGGGGTAGGGTCAGTGTAATTAGCCTCTACAGAAGTGACCTTAGAAAAGTGGGAAAAGAAAGGAATATCCTTTTGGTCCAAGCAACCTTAAGTCTCCAACTGCAATTACACCTTATCTACCATCTTTCAAGGTTTGCCGTTGGAAGTGAAAAATTCCATTGACGGGGCTGCCTACAAAGTTTGCCGAGGCTTCTGTTCACGTCAGCGTGTCATATGGGATGCTGCAGAATTTCCCCTTTAATGAGGCCTCAAGTTTTCCACAGCACATACCACAGTCTAGATCTACTGTACCAAAACAAGATGGTAATCTGGGCTACCTTAAAGACCAATAGCAGGGGTGGAATTCTAGCAGGAGCTCCTTTGCATATTAGGCCACACAATCTGATGTAACCAATCCTCCAGGAGCTTACAAAAAAAGAGCCTTGAAAGCTCTTGGACGATTGGCTACATCACGGGTGTGTGGCCTAGTATGCAAAGGAGCTCCTGCTAGAATTCCACCCGACAGTATTTATTCCAGCCTGAGCTTTGAGTCAAAGCCCACTTCTGTAGACATCTGCAAAAGCAAATTGATTCATGAAAGCTCATGTTGGAATACATGTTGTCATGTAAGGCAGGGGGGCCAAATCAGGGCCTTGGAGGGCTCCTAACAGTCCCCGGAGCAACTGGCTGTTGTCTGCTCCCTTCTTCCTCTCTCTTGCTTCCTTCTGCATCTCAGCTTGCTTTGCCAGGCTTACTCAGTTGCACAGGAGCTACAGAGAAAAGCCTCTATTTTCTCCATTGGCTGAGGCTCCTCCCTTAGGGAAGCAGGGGGGGAAGGAGAGCTGCTTTGCCAGGCCCCCTCAATCATATAGCAGAGCTACTGAACCAGCCCTCTCTTCCTTCTATTGGCCGAGGCTGCTCCCCCTCCTGGGGGAGGAAGAAAAGCTTCCTTTCCCAGTTCCCAGGATCCCATGGGAGAGATACAAAGAGAGCACCCTTAAGACCAACGAGTGCTAATGTTTTAAGGGGTTTTTTTTTAAATTTAATTGTGTTTGTGTCCTTTATAAATTTTATATCTCTGCTACCTAATCTTACATAGGTACACACATGGCCTGACCCGACAAGGTCTCATTTATGTCAGATTTGGCCCTCATAAGCCTTTGATTTACCACCACTAACTATTGTGGTGGCAGAAACCCCTATCAAGTTGCAGCCAATACCCCCTTCTAAGCTGTGGAGTCTTGTGAGCAAAAATTCTACTTTGTGAGTAACTGGCATTCCAGTTGTGGGCTACTGCATCAATTAGTTCACTTTGGGGGCAAAAAGGAGTGAGTCGGAGGCTAAAAAACTGAGCTAGCTCACACTAATTCTGAATAGAGGGAACACTGGTCGCAGTTGACGGATAGCGATTTATCATGGGTTTAAGGCAAGAGATGCCTGCCCTCCTTGTGATGACCCTGGACTTCCTTGGTGGTCTCCCATCCAAGTACTAACCAGGGACCACTTCCAAGATCTGAAAACACTGCTTACTATGCATGCACAGAAAAGAAGACTACAGATTTATACCCGCCCTTCTCTCTGAATCAGAGACTCAAGAGCAGCTTACAATCTCCTATATCTTCTCCCCGCCCCCCACAAGACACCCTGGGAGGTGGGTGGGACTGAGAGAGCTCTCCCAGCAGCTGCCCTTTCAAGGACAGCTCTGCAAGAGCTATGGCTGACCCAAGGCCATTCCAGCAGATGCAAGTGGAGGAGTGGGGAATCAAACCCGGTTCTCCCAGAGTCCGCGCACTTAACCACTACATCAAACTGGCTCTCTCTACAGATTTAAAACATGCACAGAATGTAGATAAAAACAAAAAGACAGTGAAGCAAGGTCAGTCATCAGTTTCCCAATGACTTAGCCTACCAAGCTACCTTTTCTTTCACAAGGAAATGGTAAAAAGGTCGTCCCCTGTGCAAGCACCAGTCGTTTCCGACTCTGGGGTGACGTTGCTCTCACAACGTTTTCACAGCAGACTTTTTATGGGGTGGTTTGCCATTGCCTTCCCCAGTCATCTCTGCTTTCCCCCCAGCAAGCTGGGGACTCATTTTATCGACCTCGGAAGGATAGAAGGCTGAGCCAACCTCGAGCCAGCTACCTGAAACCAGCTTCCGCTGGGATCGAACTCAGGTCATGAGCAGAGAGTTCAGACTGCAGTACTGCAGCTTTATACAGATCAGATATGACAATGGTAAAGTTTCAGTAAACTAGTTCAAGGCTAAAACTGCAGCTTTTGACTATAGCCTGTAATTACTTTTGGTGAAATCACTTCTGAGTCCGTTCCCACCCCCCGCCCTGGTAATTTTCAGTCACCCATTTCACAATATGAACACTGTTGCCTGTTCCACTACTGACTGCCAATTGCTGTCCATCTTCTGAGTATAACAGCCCAGTAGGCTTCCTAAGGTAGAGGTCTTGGAAGATGCCTTTGGGGGATGATCAAGAATAAATGTGCATGGTATTGCCCCCAAGTCTGGTGGAAAACATTTTATTATTAGGCATCACAGCTGTATACTGTGTTCAGAAAAGTACAAAACTAGCCCCGAGGGACTACATCGCTTCCATCTTGAAACGATCGATATGTCCAAACATCGATAATTGTCCATGAAACTGTGTGTTCGGTGAATTTATTCTAAAAGCTTTGGGTGTTCTATCCGTGTAATCAGCCAGTCCGGTTTGACACCCTGGGTAAATTCTCTTCGGAACCTTGGGAAAAACAAAAACAAGGAAATATAAGTGGAGGTAGTAAGATCATTTAAATAGCTTTATAGAGCTTTTAGTACTATTGCAACTTGAGTGAATATTGAAGGCACAAACAAAATATTGGCTCATTAGTAAAAACTTAAGCAGCTAAAAAAATGTAAGAGCTGGTTTATTTATTTATTTAATTAAATTTTTAGTCTGCCCTTCCCATAGGACAGGCTCAGGGCGGGTTACATCATAAAACAATCAACAATAAAAACAATAAAAGACTAATTTAAATATATAACATCTAAAACTACAGAATGGAAAATAGGAAAGGTCCCCTGTGCAAGCACCAGTAGTTTCTCTCACAACATTTTCATGGCAGACTTTTTATGGGGTGGTTTGCCCTTGCCTTCCCCAGTCATCTACACTTTCCCCCCAGCAAGCTGGGCACTCAATTTACCGACCTCAGAAGGATGGAAGGCTGAGTCAACCTCGAGCCGGCTACCTGAAAACATAGCTTCCACCAGGGATCGAACTCAGGTTGTGAGCAGAGCTTAGCACTGCAGTACTGCAGCTTTAACACCCTGTGCCACGGGGCACTTTAAACTACAGAACGACAATAGACTAAAATGGCAGGTTTTGCCTCACAGACATGACCCAGGTCCAGTTTTGCCTCACAGACATGAGTCCAGGCCCAGTAGATCTTATAGCACTTATAGTTTAGAATCAGCTGTTTAATCCCTAAGGGCGGGAAACATTTATATCAAATCTAAAGGCACTCAAGGACTCAAAAAGCTAACTATTTATCTGAATACTTTATTAGTGGACAGCACCTTGGCATTGTCAGATTCAGAGGCAAGGAAAAGACAAGTAAAGTTCAAGATCTTTATTCCAGCATCATAGGCAGATGCAGGCGTTGTCTGAACTGGCGCTCCCGCCATTTCCCTGCTCTTATAACCCCTCGCCCTGACCATTATAATTCAAGCCAAGCGCACCAACAAAAGTGGGGAATTTGCGCGGGTTCACTATTGTTCAGTCATCACCCCAGGTGCATGTTATCGCCCCTTGGTTTCATCTCCTCCAGCTCTTTGACCTTGATTGTGTAGTAACTAGCAAGTTCCCAGACAGGCTACCCTCCCTCCCGATAAGCAGCGGGGATGCTTCAAAGCCAGCATAGCATAACACAAGTGTTAGCATCAAAGGATTACACATTGAATATATATGGCAAGAGGAACAAAGACAGAGTGACTCTTGACAGGCATTAACAGCTGTACATTAAAAAGCTAGGATTTTTAATGGATTTCACCACACACTGGAACGCCTAAAAAATGGATCCCAGAGTTGGCCCAAACAGATCTGAACACCTTTTTTCTGTTGTTTTGTTGAATATGTTGTGTGCGTTGACTTCTGATAACCCCTAGTTGGGCCTTGGATGTTCAGAGAGGTGGCTTGCCCCTGACGTCTCCCATCCAAGTACTTGCTGGGGTCGGTCCTGCTTAGCCAGTTCGGTGTAGTGGTTAAGTGTGCAGACTCTTATCTGAGAGAACCAGGTTTCATTCCCCCCTCCTCCACTTGCAGCTGCTGGAATGGCCTTGGGTCAGCCATAGCTCTCGCAGGGGTTGTCCTTGAAAGAACAGCTGCTGTAAGAGCTCTCTCAGCCCCACCCAGCCCACAGGGTGTCTGTTGTGGGGGAGGAAGATAAAGGAGATTGTAAGCCGCTCCGAGTCTCTGATTCAGAGAGAAGGGCGGGGTATAAATCTGCAGTCTTCTTCTTCATCCCCTGCCGCAAATTTTGCTCGCTTCTTCAGTAGAAAAGGGCCAGAGTAATCCAGGAGCGCCTTAACAACTAACACAATCTGTGGCAGGGGACGAACGTTCGCGAGACACTGCCAACGCCCCCTCTAAGCTGTGGAGTCTTGTGAACGAAAATTCTACTTTGTGAGCCACTGGCATTAAAGTTGTGAGTGAACGATTTGGCTGCTGCATCAATTTGTTTGCTCTGGGACTATTTTCCCCTGGACTAAGACAAATATGCATGAGCTGGAAGCTAAGAAATGGTGAACTAGCTCACACTAACTCGGCTTAGAGGGAACACTGGCCACTGCTCACCTGCTCAAGAAAGAAGATGACGACATTAGATTTATATCCTGCCCTCCACTCTGAATCTCAGAGTGGCTCACAATCTCCTTTATCTTCCTCCCCCACAACAAATGCCCTGTGAGGTGGGTGGGGCTGACAGAGCTCTGACAGAAGCTGCCCTTTGGGAATCAAACCCAGTTCCCCCAGATAAGAGTCCGCACACTTAACCACTACACCAAACTGGCTCTCCCCTGCCACAAATTTTGTTAGCCTTTCAAGGTGCTTCTGGACTCTTGCTCTTTTCTGCTGCTCCAGACAGACTAGCACGGCCACGCATTTCGATCTACCCCTACAAAATGCTAGGAGGAGGAGGAGAAATTGCATTTATATCCCACCCTATACTCTGAATCTCAGAGTCTCAGAGTGGTCACAGTCTCCTTTACCTTACCCCTCCCCCTCAACAGACACCGTGTGAGGTGGGTGGGGTCGAGAGGGCTCTGACAGAAGCTGCCCTTTCAAGGACAACCTCTGCCAGGGCTATGGCTGACCCAAGGCTATTCCAGCAGGTGCAAGTGGAGGAGTGGGGAATCAAACCCTGTTCTCCCAGATTAGCCACTACACCAAACTGGCTCTCACTGATGGATCTCATAGTTTGCTTACTCGTAGTTTGCTGTTAAGAGGCGCTTCGTTTCCTTGGTCGTTTCATCGCCAAAAACAACCTGGAAGACTTTGGTTCCATCGGGAGTCTCGTCCGGAAGGTCAGCGCTGGTCAGGTACCAGAAACGCATCAGGATGCTGACAAACTTCCTTCCTGTTTGCAAGGAGGAGGAGGAGAAATTGGAGACAGAGCAGAAAAAGCGAGTTCTGCGGCTCAAAACGATGGGCTGGGCAGAGCAGAAACAGAGCAGCGCATCGTTTTGAAAAAAATAAATGATACTGCATTGTTGATTTGTGAAATAATCACTCACATTTTGCTCCTTGTGAAAGTAACAAAGCTGGCAGAGCTTGAGAGCTCTCGACAAGCTTTTCGCATCACACAATGGGCCATGAAACATCATTTGTAGCGTTACTTTCTGATATTTGGACGCTGGGTCAAGGTCGGTGGGAATGGCTATAATTCTCTGCCTCAGATTATTAGCACAGATTAGAAAGCCAGAACCTGCCAAGCGACAGTCTCTCTCCAAATGCAGATGATGATGATACTGGATTTATATCCCGCCCTCCACTCTGAATCTCAAGAGTCTCAGAGCGGCTCACAATTTCCTTTATCTTCCTCCCCCACAACACAACAGGCACCCTGTGAGGTGGGTGGGGCTGGAGAGGGCTCTCACAGCAGCTGCCCTTTCAAGGACAACCTCTGCCAAACCTATGGCTGACCCAAGGCCATTCCAGCAGGTGCAAGTGGAGGAGTGGGGAATCAAACCCGGTTCTCCCAGATAAGAGTCCGCGCACTTAACCACCCCACCAAACTATCTCAAATGAGTGTTGAAGGGACTGGGCTTCCAGTTTGGGAGCTACATTTAAAACCCTTACATTAAAAACCTACATTTAAAACGTGGGCTGCCCTTACCACTTTAGAAAAGATACTGAGGTTTTATTTGGGGCCGATGCAAATGCTGGGCAGGGTTAGTATGGTGAGCAGAGGCCCATCAGTGGCTCTTAGCCACAAGGCATTGTTGCAACACTGTGGAAATCCATCTTGTAGATGGAATAGAGTGAGGCTCTGTATTCGTGCTGCTTGGAGGGGGGGGAGTGGGAGGGCTGCTGGAGTTCTAGCCCCACCGATGGACCTCCTGATAGCACGTGGGTTTGGGCCACTGTGTGACACAGAGTGTGGGACTGGGTGGGCCACTGGCCTGATCCAACATGGCTTCTCTTATGTTCTTACGCCTATGGCAGTAATGCTGTGTACTCTTGGTGCTTGGGGGGGCAAGAGTGGGAGGGCTTCTGGAGTTCTGGCCTCACTGGTGGACCTCCTGATGGCACCTGGGTTTGGGCTGCTGTGTGACACAGAGTGTTGGACTGGATGGACCATTGGCCTGATCTAACAGGGCTTCTCTTATGTGACACAGAGTGTTGGACTGGATGGGCCATTGGCCTGATCCAACATGGCTTCTCTTATGTTCTTATGTGACACAGAGTGTTAGACTGGATGGGCCACTGGCTTGATTCAACATGGCTTCTCTTCTGTTCTTTTGAGACACAGAGTGTTGGACTGGATGGGCCATTGGCCTGATCCAACATGGCTTCTCTTATGTTCTTATGTGACACAGAGTGTTGGACTGGATGGGCCACTGGCTTGATTCAACACGGCTTCTCTTCTGTTCTTTTGAGACACAAAGTGTTGGACTGGATGGGCCATTGGCCTGATCCAACATGGCTTCTCTTATGTTCGTATGTGACACAGAGTGTTGGACTGGATGGGCCACTGGCCTGAACCAACACGGCTTCTCTTCTGTTCTTTTGAGACACAGAGTGTTGGACTGGACGGGCCACTGGCCTGATCCAACATGGCTTCTCTTACATTCTTATGCTATACTAACTAGGCTAGGAAGCACAAACAGGATTCCAAGACACACCAAAGCAATAGCATTTGAACTGGAAATGATGCCATGGGAGTTTTCTGTAAGAGTGGCTAAAGAACTTAGGGGGAGAGACCACGGCTCACAGAGGGCAGGGCTGTGGATCACTGGCAGAGCATCAGCTTTGAATGTGCAAAGTTCAAGGTTTAACGCTTGGTGTCTCCAGTTAAAAGGACCAGACAGTATGTGGAGGGTGGGGGGGGGGGGTATAAAGAACAACTCCAGCCCCAAACCCTGGAGAGCAGTTGATGGTCAGTGTTAGAGCAGGGGAAAAAATGTAGAAAACCAGGAGAAATAATGTAGAAAACCGGGTACAAGACGAAATAATATTTAAGTTCTTGTAGATGTACGAGAATTTAAGTATTATTTTATTGGGTTTTCTACATTTTTTTTGCCTCCTGGTGTGGCCAATTTTGTCTTCATCAGTATACTGACCCCAACAGACCGGTGCCCTGACTCAACAGGAGGCAGCTTTCTTTCCTGTTCGCATGAACGCTTTAAAAGGGACACGTACCGCTATCGTCGTAATAAATGCCAACGTCTCCAGCTGTGGTGTACATTATTTCATCCACGTCGGCAGCCAGGGCGTTCCTGTGGTCCTCCGATAGCCGAGACAGCTTCTCTTTCAGCACCTGAAGCATCTGATGCAGGAGGAGAACTTAATGTTGAGCTCGTAGGATACGGGAGCCTTGAAACCAACCCACAGAGCCAGCTACTGCTGCCTATCAGAATCAGAGCTTGGGGATTTTTTTAACTGGAGAAAAATTTGTTTTTATAGCATTTTATTGGTTTTTTCAAAGGGAAAGGACCTTTGGAATGGGGGTGGGGCAGCCAAGGAGAGCCCCAAGTGAGTGAGGCCTGTTTGGGCCGGCTGGATCGCTAGCCAATCCAAGCAGGCCTCGCACGTCCGGGGCTCTCCTTTCTTGCATCAGGTTGCTTTTGGCTGGGGTGGTGGTGGTAGCATATGCTAATGTTATGCTAATGAGCTCCACCACCTATTTTTCTACAAAACGACCCCTGATCATTAATATAGCAGTGTCTACACCACCATCTGCTCTCACAAGTAGAAAATAAATACAAAATAAAGCACTGAAAAGCAAGTTACAAAGCCCGCTTTCACGTCTTCTCCAGCCCGTCATAAAACGGCTTCCAGAGTTCTTTTATCTCGTTTTTGCCATTTTCTCTTAAGAGTTCTGTTAAAATATCCATTCTGGCTGTCTCAGAAATTTTCATCAAATGTTCTTCCCTTGATGGTACTACAGCCTTTTCTCCAACTGGGGAAATTTTTTTAAAGACAACTCTCCTTCAGATGAGGTCCGAAACTACAGTAGTACCCCTCCTGTCTCTCATTCAGTTGCATGCAGTCAGGGCCAGCTCGCCCACTAGGCAAACTAGGTGGCTGCCTAGGGTGCTGGGAAGAGGAGGCGCTGAATTGCCCCCCCCCAGTGCCCACAACAACTGCGTAGTTTGCTTGCCTGCCGGTCCCCTCCCTTCCCTTGTGCTTTGCCCGCCCCCTGGCACGATCAGAGGAGCACACCGAGGCTGGGTCCAACCGGCTTCGATGTGGCCGGCATGGCGTCTAATCCTTTGAAGCGTGCGCGGGAGAAGGCTTTGCTCCCCCTCACTTCCGGTTCCACGAAGCAGGGAGGAGAAGCCTTCTCCCGCGCACGCTTCAAAGGATTAGATAGCGCGTCACCCTCATCAAAGCCAGTCAGGCCCAGCCTCTGATGCGGAGGAAGTCTGACTGGGGCGCCACGGGACCTAGAGCCGGTGCTGCATGTAGTGCCGGATTAAACCCTGTGGAGGCCCCTAGGCAGTCGAAATCTTGTGGGCCTTCTTGCAAATTATCTCAGAGTCTGAGTGCCCGCCCCACCACCTACAGCTCCTGCTGAAGCCTGCAGGCACCTTCTTAAAAATTCCCTTCTACCAAGCTGCAAGGGAGAGGCAAACTTGGCAACAACGCTAGCAGCAGCCGCACCAGGCAAGTTGGGCAAAGAGCGGCTCAGTTGCTGGCTGCGCGTGCAGGCGGGGAGGGCTGCAAGCAGGGGGGAAACCGGGGGGGGGGGGGGGAGCTGGCCTGGGGCCCCTAAAGGTGTTGGGGCCCATAGGTCAGTGCCTACTTGGCCTAATTGTTAATCTGGCTCTGGCTGCATGTGAAGGCTTCTAGAGCAATGGTCAAGCGGGGGTGGTACCCAAACTGGGAAAATAAGGAGGGATGGAGCAGAAGGTAACAGCAGCAGCACAGGGAGGAGAAGGAAGAATCCATTCCCCGTTCTCTTTAGAAATGCAGAGGCCAGGCACCCAATCAGGTTCTCGCGGTGCTACCAACAAATGATTCCCCCTAGCGCTTTGCAGCGGAGAAAATACTGCACAAACTGTATCCAGAGCAGTCCCCCATGCCCTTTAATAGGCTTGTTTTTCTTTTTCAGATTAAGAAACAGAAGCAGATTAAAAAAACAGATTAAGAAACAGGAGGAGTTCTTTTCAACCCAGCAATGGGCATTAAGGGTTTGTGTTTTTTTACCTCTTTAGATATCAATCCTTCCAGCAAATCATATTTACACTCGGAAATCAACTTCGAAACAAGAGCAAAGGCCTGAAAGACAAGACGGGCCGGGGGGGGAGATCCAGTTATTTTATTTTCCACAAATATTGAGGAAGACGATAATGCTGATAGAATTCTTGCATATGATCTATGACTTAGAAAATATGGGCCTAAGCACATTTAAATGCACATTATTTCATTTGCCACTGATGGGATGTGTTTTCCATTTACGCTTTGATTATATCTCTGTCCGCAGGGCTTATATTTACAACCAGTGTTCCCTCTAAGCTGAGTCAGTGTGAACTAGCTCACAGTAGTTTAGCTTCGAGCTCATACATTTTTGTCTTAGCTCAGGAAAAATGGTCCCAGAGCAAACTAATGTATGCAGGAGCTCACAATATTAATGCCCATAGCTCACAAAATAGAATCTTTGAGGCCCCTGAGCAACTGGATGTCAACTGCTTCCTTCTCCCTCTCTCTTGCTTCCTTCTGTATCTCAACTTGCTTTGCAAGGCTTGCTCAACTGCACAGGAGCTACAGAGCAAAACCTCTGTTTTCTCCATTGGCTGAGGCTCCTCTCTTGGGGAGGAAGGGGGGGGGAGGGATAGCTTCCTTTGCCAGGCTCTCTGAATCGCACAGCAGAACTACTGAGCCAAGCCTCTCTTCCTTCTATTGGCTGAGGCTCCTCCCCCTCCTTGTCCCTTGGGGAAGAGCCAGAGCTTCCTTTGCCCAGTTCCCTGGATCCCATGGGAGAGATACAAAGAAAACAATTTAAGACCAATGAGCGCTAATGTTTTAAGCATGTTTTATTTTAAACTTTTAAAAAATCTTTGCATTTGTCTGTCTCCTTTATAAAGTTTATATTTCTGCTACCTGGCATTACATTTTATGTCATTTATGTCAGATTTGGCCCTCATAACAAATGAGCTTGATGCCCCTGGCTTAGAGGGAACACTGTTTACAACCTGTACGATTTTAGGTGCTTTATAAATAACACCCAGCTGGAAGCCCAAAAGGGGCTGTGAGAAAGGGGAGGACAATTTGGAAATGCTACCAAACACTTCCGATCTGCAAGCTTCCAGCGGTTGAGCAGGCAGTCCCCCCCCCCCCCCCACATACACCAACAAACGACAGCTTGATACTCTCATCATTCCAATCCTTTTGGGAGAATTTTCAGTTCTCACCAGACCCTTGTGATTAATTTGCATGCTCTCCTGCTTACTTGGGGAGTCCCGTGAGGATGTGAGAACCACTACTTCATCTGCAAGTAGACCACGGCTGCCAGTTTGGTGCAGTGGTTAAGTGGGCGGACTCTTATCTGGGAGAACCGGGTTTGATTCCCCACTCCTCCACTTGCAGCTGCTGGAATGGCCTTGGGTCAGCCATAGCTCTGGCACAGGTTGTCCTTGAAAGGGCAGCTGCTGTGAGAGCCCTCTCAGCCCCTCCCACCTCACAGGGTGTCTGTTGTGGGGGAGGAAGGGAAAGGAGATTGTGAGCCGCTCTGAGACTCTTGAGTGGAGGGCAGGATATAAATCCAATATCTTATCTACCTCACAGGATGTCTGTTGTGGGGGAGGAAGGTAAAGGAGATTGTGAGCCGCTCTGAGACTCTTCGGAGGGGAGGGCAGGATATAAATCCAATATCTTCATCTACCTCACTGGGGGTCTGTTGTGGGGGAGGAAGGGAAAGGAGATTGTGAGCCGCTCTGAGACTCTTCGGAGTGGAGGGCAGGATATAAATCCAATATCTTCATCTACCTCGCAGGGTGTCTTTTGTGGGGGGGGGGGAGGAGGGTAAAGGAGATTGTGAGCCGCTCTGAGACTCTTTGGAGTGGAGGGCGGGATATAAATCCAATATCTTCTTCTTCTTCGTTTATCATCAGCACAAAGGCGGGCGCCCTGACCTCGATAGCTGAGGCTAGCGCAATCTTGTGAGGTCTCCGAAGCTAAGCGGGTGGAAGGCAATTCACCAAGGAAGTCCAGGGTGATCATGCAGAGGCAGGCAAGGACAACCCACCGCTGAACGTCTCCTGCCTTGAAAACCCCATGGGGTCACCGTAAGTCAGCGGTGACTTGACAACCAAGGGCCAGCAGACCTCCTATCAGATCTGGGAGCACAATAACATACTAAGAATAAGAGTTCAGGTCCCCACTTACCAATTACTCTAAAAGGTAAAGGTAGACCCCTGTGCAAGCATCAGTGGTTTCCAACTCTGGGGTGATGCTGCTTTCACAACGTTTTCACGGCAGACTTTTTTTTACAGGGTGGTTTACCATAGCCTTCACCAGTCATTGGGTGTTTCTACATTCAGTTTGATCCAGAGTTTTAGAGTCTTTAAATCGCCTGCCACTGTTCCGCTTTAATTATTTTCCTTTTACATTGGTGGATTTGCTCTGCTCATTTTGTGTAGCGAAACTTCTATATTTCCTGCTGAAAGCGTTTCAATTTGGGGGGGGGGGTAGTCTTTGATCAGAGGGCAGCCGGAATACCAGTGCTTAGTTAAATGTATACGATTGCTTGGAAATCGTGTCAACACTGCAAAAACAATACAAATTTAAATTACTAGATGAGGCAAGCAATGATATGTAAAAATTTCAAGTCCTGTCAGTTCTCATGCGAAGTACTGCACCTTATGGTGGCTTTTGGAGAAGTCTTAAAATGCATGAAAACTTCTACAATGAGTTTGAAACGCCTGTAGAGAAAAGATCAGATCAAAACTAGTGTGGAGAAAAACGTTGCAGCAGCAGCTCTGAAACTCATCTCACCGAAACAAATGTAGATGCTTCGGGCAGCAACTATGCAAAACAGTTGTGAGAACAATAGGTAATGTAAAAGGTGAGTTTCCAATGTGATGATAGGGAGTCACAAACTGTTCAGTGTAAAAACACCCATTTACATTTCCCCCCAAGCAAGCTGGGTACTCATTTTACAGCCCTCAGGAGGATGGAAGGCTGAGTCCACCTCAAGCCGGCCACCTGAACCCAGCTTCTGCTGGAATCAAACTCAGGTTGTGAGCAGAGAGTTTGGACTACAGTTCTGCAGCTTTACCACTCTGCGCCATGGGGCTCTTTACAAATTACTTCAGCACAGCCCTAACAAGTAGCATTGTGACAACAGACAGTTCAAGTATCATGCAGCTCCAACCAACATAAAGAAACCACCCCAAATACAGAGAAAAGACACTAGGCGGTGTACAAAGATGAGACAGGAGTCATCTGTCCCCCCCAAAAAAATATGGAACAGGAGGGCGAAGGCCTGAAATACAAGGCAGAGCTAGAAACCAATACTGCCTCTAAACTATGGGGTCTTGTGAGCAAAAACTCTGCTGACATTAATCTTTTGAGAGAGCGATTTGGCTACTGCATAAATTTGTTTGCTTTGGGGCCATTTTTCCTGAGCTAAGACAAAAATGTATGAGCTGGAGGCTATAAAGCTTTGAACTAGCTCACACGAACAACTTATCTTAGAGGGAACACTGCTAGGAAGTAGAACTGCCTTTTAAACCATTCAAAACCAAGAAGAGGTCTCTTTTATCGCACAATTTTTTTTTCCGTTCTGGTGAAACAGTGTGAGTAAAAATGGAGTATGAGGAAAGAAGTGGGTGGGCGTGGCGACTGAGCTTCAGGCTGGTTGCATCCCTCCTACTCTCCTGCTATTCCTGCAGATTAACGACTATTCCCTGAATACACAGCCAATTTTGGAAAGAACATCAAAGTCAAGCATGAGAAGGACTAGAGCAAAAAAAGGTACTAAAAACCCTCCCTTTAGATCTCCCAGAAAGGGTAAAACTGACTTAGAATCTGAAGATTCTGACTTGGAGACTTCTCTGTTAGAGGAAATGGCGGCCGAAGGGAGTAATCCTCCCCAAAGTGAACAGACTGAGATATTGCATGCCCTTACAGAGATAAAGAATGAAATTAAGAGTGATTTAAGGTCTCTTAGTGGAGAGGTTGGACAATTAAAAAAGGAACTTGGACTTCTCAAACAGTCAGTTGAACCAATTAATAAGAAACTGGAAGAACTCTGCAGCGTTGAAAACAACGGATAAGAAAACTGAAGCTGCATACCAGACGGCAAAAAAGACAACAGAGGATTTGAAAAACTTTAAGGACTCTTGGGTCGAAAATAAGATTATACTCCAGGAGTTAAAATTAAGAGAAAGAAAGGCCAAACTTCATGGAATATCTGTAAATTTTGGAGAGACGGAACACCTTACTACAGCTTTAAATAGATGGCTGAGTCAGATTCTTCTCACAGAAGGAGAAGCAGAGCCTTCCCAAGACAGTGTTACCTCTGCCTTCCAATTAAATATTTCCAAGAAGGCTCCTGACAACGTTTCCCTGGATATTGTTGTTGAATTTAAACTACAGATGAAGAACAAATTGTTTAAAATCGCCAGGGAAAAACAAGGACTGCGCCTTGAAGACAATACAGTTTTTTTATTTCCTGATATCCCAGCTGAAGTAATTAATGCAAGAAGGAGATTGAGAGGAACAACAAAGATTCTTCATGACGAAGGAATTATGTATAGATGGTTACCACTAGGCCATGGAAAATCAAACTTTTACTGCTTATAATGAGGCATCTAGCAAGGAACTAATAGCGTAATTAAACTAAAGTCTGCAAGAGTTTGAATTGGGAAAGTATGTTTTGAATTGGGAAATTATGTTTTCTTGAGGAGTATTAATAGGAGAATATGTATATAGTTAGAAGATAGGCTAAAGATATGATAAATGGGAATGGAAAATGGGAAATGAATTGTTAAAGCTAATGGAGTAGCAAGGAGGTGGTGGGTGTGCCCCCCCCCCAAACCTCCAACTGTAGAGATTTTTCTGCAGCACCCAGTTCTGGAGGTAACTCTGTCCAGCTTTCTTTTGCAGGCACGAGAGAAGATAGTTAAGAGTTTTAAAAATTTAGCATGAAAAGATGGAAGTCCGTGAAGAAGTAAAGAAGCTTTGGAAACAAAAAGAAAGACTATAACTATGATTAGAATAAGAATTAGGAAAAGTGGTACAGGGATCGGGTGAAATCGGGTAAAGAAAGGAAATAAGATAAAGAGGAAGGGGTTTGTTTATTTGCTGTTAGTATTCAGTTTGATTTGTAGAACGTAATAAGCAAAAAATGAAATGTATTGATTTGAGATGTATAAATAAGTTGATATATGCACACTTAATAAAATATTAATGCTGAAAAAAAAGGAAAGAAGTGGAAAGAAAAATGCACCCATACTAAGAAGAAAATAAAGTGGAAGGATCTCTTAACACGCAATATTTTCTAGCCACAAGCCCAGCTGTTGTACGAAGTCTGTCCAATATGCCTCTTCCTTCAAGATCCACTTTCCAGTTCTAATCCCTGAAGAACACAAGACATTTCTTTAAGCCTTGCAATCTGACTAAGAGCCAGCTGCAAAAGCTTCCAGACAAGACAGCTAAGTGGAATAACCGGAAGGTCACAATGGGAGCCAATGAAGGGAGTCCATAAACCCTGGTAAACCTGGAATTGTGAGCAAATCCCTCAGCACAGACCTCTTAATAATTAACTCTCAAAACACAGACAAAGAACTGTAGTTTTCACAGTTTCAAACAGCACTCCCATCCTGGAATCCAAATGCACACTGAAGTCCCTGTAATTGCCAGTGAAAAATCTGTATGAAAACCTACTATTGTTTTACCCCTAGGAACATAAGAAGATCCCTGCTGGATCAGACCAGTGGTCCACCTAGTCCAGCATCCTGTCTTGCACAGTGGCCAACCAGTTCCTCTCCACAGCCAACAACAGGGCAGAAGCTGAGGCCTTCCTAGGAACATAACAAGAGTTCTGCTGAATCAGACCAATAGTCCATCCAGTCCAGCCTCCTGTCTCACACATGGCCAACCAGTTCCTCTGGAGGGCCAACAACAGGGCATAGAAGCTGAAGCCTTCCTAAGAACATCAGAAGAGGCCAGCTGGATCAGGCCAGTGGTCCATCTAGCCCAGCCTCTTGTCTCATACAGTGGCCAAGCAGTTCCTCTGGATGGCCAACAACAGAGCACAGAGGCTGAGGCCTTCCAAAGAACATCAGAAGAGCCCTGCTGGATCAGACCAATGGTCTATCTAGTCCAGCCTCCTGTCACACACAGTGGCCAACCAGTTCCTCTGGAGGGCCAACAAAAGGGCATAGAGGCTGAAGCCTTCCTAAGAACATAAGAAGAGGCCAGCTGGATCAGCCCAGTGGTCCATCTAGCCCAGCCTCTTGTCTCACACAGTGGCCAAGCAGTTCCTCTGGAGGGCCAACAACAGGGCATAGATGCTGAGGTCTTCCTAAGAACATAACAAGATCCCTGCTGGATCAGACCAGTGGTCCATCTAGTCCAGCCTCTTGTCTCACACAGAGGCCAGCCAGTTCCTATTAAAGCATCATTAAGTACAGCCAAAAGGATTAGCTGACTTGTGTTAATTCCTTTGGAGAAACAGCTCTTGTATAGCCCAGTACTATCCATGGTTATTCAGAAAGAAGGACAACTGCAATAAATAGCATTTACTCCCTGCAAGCTCACTGCAGCCTAAACAGACCTTGATACATTTTCTTTGGACCAAGGAAACAGATCCAGAACTTATTTTTGAGCCCTTATGGGGTTTTGTATTTTAATGACCAAACATTCTAAGGTATTGCTACCTTGAAAACAGGTCCTGATATTTGGACAATGTCTCATGTTAGTTCAACCATTACAAAAGCGCTCTTCTATATAAACATAGCTGTGAGTCTGGTTATTATAATCACAACAAAAAGCTATCCTGAAGGTCTAAGACGTCCATACTGAAGACTTCTTCAGCCACTTCTCGCAGTTCAGTATCTGGGTGGAGACAGGGGCGTCGTTCTGCACAACTTTTCACAAAGAGTTCAAAAGACCGCGTTTCCTGGATTTCCTACGGTTTCGTTGGTTTCACCTGTCATCAGTCTTCTCTCAATGCTGTTTTAACTGGAGCCACAGTACAAAGAATTCAATCACGGATCAATGCGTACATGCTCAAGTCTCTGCTACTGGCTCTCACACACTTTTTGTGTGTGAATGATAATTCAACCAATGAGGTTTTGAAGGATATATTGTGCTTAATACACTGGTACCTGTGCTGTTGTATTACCCCTGAAGAAAATGGCTGCTTTGAAGGGTGGACTTCATTGTACTTTCCCCTCCCTTCCCTAAACCGTGCTCTCTCCCGACTCCACCCTCAAAAGTCTCCAGGTATTTTCTAGCACACCCCTGGCCAATACTCCCTCTTAGCTGTGGAGTCTCGTGAGCAAAAATTCCACTTTGTGAGCTACTGGCATGAAAGTTGTGAGCTACAGCATCAATTACGTAGTTTGCTCTGGGGCCATCTTTCCTAAGCTAAGACAAAAATGTGTGAGGTGGGGGCTAATAAGACTGTGAGCTAGTTCACAACTTAGAGGGATCCAAGTGGGCAGCCATGTTGGTCTGAAGCAGAACAAAGTAGGAGTCCAGTAGCACCTTAATAAAAGATAATAAAAGTTGCCAATAAAAGATAATAAAAGTTGCCTGTTAACTGCTTTTGCTACAAGTCTAGGTAAAACAAAAGAACACGTATTTCCTAGTTTAGAAGGGACACTGCACCTGGCTCACACCAGCTCACACTAACTCAGCTTCCAGGGATCCAAGTGGACAGCCGTTTGAAGCAGTAGAACAAAGTAGGAGTCCAGTAGCACCTTTAAGACCAACAAAGTTTTATTCAGAATGGAAGCTTTCATATGCATGCCGACTTCTTCAGGCGAGGGAATGCGCTGCAGTGAGCAGAACTACATACAGCTGGTGGGTTAAGAGTGTAAACTGACACCAAGTTAGGATCCAATGGCAAAATAGTGTAATAAACAAACTGAAAGACCATTTGGTCTGGATAGCATTTGCGTGGGAAACCCATAAAAGGTATTAAAGGTTGCCTGTTAATTGCTCTTGCTACAAGTCTAAGTAAAACAAAAGGTTATGTATTTCCTAGTTTAGAGGGAACACTGCACCTGGCTCACACTAACTCAGCTTCCAGGGATCCAAGTGGACAGCTGTCTGAAGCAGTAGAACAAAGTAGGAGTCCAGTGGCACCATTAAGACCAACAAAGTTTTATTCAGAATGTCAGCTTTCGTATGCATGCATGCTTCTTCAGATGAGGGGATGAGTTGCAGTGAGCAGAACTACATACAGCTGGTGAGTTAAGAGTGTAAACCAGGGCTGCATTGGAGTGAAATGGACAAACTTACAAGAATTTAAAAAGCACAAGATCTAGAAAAGTTTAAAAATGAGTGGGGAAAGTTCCAAAGGTATATTGAAAAACAATGGAACGTTAAAGGACATTTGGTGATCTTTGACAATGCTTAACTTTTAAAGAAACTACATATGGATTACAGTTTTAAAAAATGGGATTATTGGATTATAACTTTTTCGTTTCTTAGTGAATAAGAAGGACTTTCATGAAGATGGACTATAATTATAGCCTTTGGTACTTCTTTTTCTGTTTTTTTTTATGAAGAAAGATTATTTAATAGATATAGTTTATTACCTTATAACAAATTAAATAAAATAGTAATAGGGAGTTGTTTGTTAAGGGGCTTGGCATTGCTGGGGGTCAGCAAAAGGGGGGTGGGGTGGAGAAAAGGTTATATATATGTATTAACTTTTAATAACAAATGATATTATGCTATTACAATATATTACATTATAATAAATTGTTTTAACAAGAGTGTAAGCCAGGGCTGGTCAAACTTGCTGAACATAAGAGCATAAATGTCAGATGTTTGAGAGCCGCAAGACATGAACATCAGATGCTTGAGAGCTACAAGACAGAAGACAAATAGATGGGGGGGGGAGGGATAGGTGGAAAGAAAACAACTTTAAATGCATTCTCCAAGCCACCGGCTGGCTTGGCGAACTGATGTGAAGAGACAAAGGCCTTCTCCAAGCCAGCTGACAGGGTGGCGGGGGCTTTGAGAGCCACACAATGTGTGTGAAAGAGCCACATGTGGCTCCCGAGCCACAGTTTGTCCACCCCAGGTGTAAACTGATACCAAGTTAGGAAAGGAAAGGTCCCCCGTGCAAGCACCAGTCATTTCCAACTCTGGGGTGACGTTGTGCAACGTTTTCAGGGCAGACTTTTTACTGGGTGGTTTGCCATTGACTTCCCCAGTCATCTACACTTTCCCCCCAGCAAGCTGGGTACTCATTTTACCGACCTCGGAAGGATGGAAGGCTGAGTCAACCCTTGATGCGGCTACCTGAACCAGCTTTCGCTGGGATAGAACTCAGGTCGTGAGCAGAGAGTTCAGATCACAGTACTGCAGTACTGCTGCTTTACCACTCTGCGCCACGGGTCCAAGTTAGGACCCAATGGCAAAACAGTGTAATAAAGTGGAAGGCCATTTGGTCTGGGTAGCATTTGCGTGGGAACCCAACCAAAGGTAATCAAAGTTGCCTGTTAACTGCTTTTGCGACAAGTCTAAGAACAACAAAAGGACGTGCATTTCCTAGTTTAGAGGGCACCCTGCAGCAGCTGGCGGCTCTTACCTGCTTGGCGCCCTGAGTGAACTCGTGGATGCTGAACTCCTGGTCGAAGTAGGCGCGGATGAGGAAGAAGTAGGCGCGGGTGCGGAGCCACATCAGGGGGTTGGGGACGCCCACCACCACCACGCTCCGCTTCCCGCGGCCCCCGCCGCTGCCCCCTTCTTCGCCGCCGCTGCTGTAGGGCCGGGCGGGGGGCTGCAGCGGGGGCAGCCGGAGGGAAGAGCCGGGAGCTGCCGGCCGCGGAGGAGGCGGAAGGCCGAGCCAGCCGGACTGGGTCTGAGGCGCGGCCGAGAGGAGGAGGAATTGACGGGAACGGGCAGCGGCGGGCACAGCCCGGCTGCAGCAGAGCCCCGCCGCGGGCAGCAGCGGCAGCGCCATCGCCGCCCGCCTCAGCCCGCCCGTCATTCCCCCTGCGACGCCTCCACCGAGGTCCGTCCTTCAAATGAGCCCCGCCGGGAACTGGAGCCCCGCGAGGAGGGTTCCGCCTCTTAAAGGTTCCGCGCGCCTGCTTCTGGCTGGGCTCGAAAGGAAGCCCCGCGGACTGACGCCTCCACTTGCAGCTGCTGGGATGGCCTTGGGTCAGCCACAGCTCTGGCAGAGGTTGTCGTTGAAAGGGCAGGTGCTGGGGGAGCCCTCTCAGCCCCACCCACCTCACAGGGTGTCTGTTGTGGGGGGAGAAGATAGAGGAGATTGTAAGCCTTGAAAGGGCAGCTTCTGCGTGAGCTCTCTCAGCCCCACCCACCTCACAGGGTGTCTGTTGTAAGCCTTGAAAGGGCAGCTGCTGGGAGAGTCCTCTCAGCCCCACTCACCTCACAGGGTATCTGTTGTGGGGGGAGAAGATAGAGGAGATTGTAAACCTTGAAAGGGCAGCTTCTGCGTGAGCTCTCTCAGTCCCACCCACCTCACAGGGTGTCTGTTGTGGGGAGAGAAGACAGAGGAGATGGTAAGCCTCTCTGAGTCGAAAACGACTGGTGCTTGCACAGGGGACTACCTTTTTTACCTTTTAAGTTTTTTTTCAGGGTACGAGCTTTGGTGTGCACGCATCCTTTTTCAGTCAGATATAATGAAATGGAAGAAAACCATTCAGACTTATAGAGAGAGCCTGAACAGCAAATTAATGTGATGCCATGAAGAAGGATCCAGAAGTGTGCCTGAATACTTGTCAGCATCAGGTCTTACTAAGTGGCCAACAAGTTCTTCTGGAGGGCCAACAACAGGGCAGAGAGGCTGAGGCCTTTCTAAGAACATCAGAAGAGCCCTGCTGGATCAGACCAGTGGTCCATCTAATCCAGCATCCTGTCTCACAATGGCCAACCACTTTCTTTGGAGGTTCAGCAACAGGGCACAGAGGCTGAGGCCCTCATAAGAACATACGAAGAGCCCTTTTAGATCAGACCAGTGGTCCATCTAGTCCAGCATCCTGTCTCACACAGTGGCCAAACCAGTTCCTCTGGAGAGCCAACAACAGGCCATAGAGGCTGAGGCCTTCTCCCAATGTTGCTTTGACCCCTGATTCTGGTAGTCAGAGGATTGGTGCCTCTGACTCTGGAGGTTCCATTTTGTCACCATGGCTAGTAACCATTTATAGGTTGGTAGGCAAGATCACTTTGGGAGAGAAGGAGAGAGAAGTTGAAGTGGGGGGGAAGGAAAGAAAACAGCCTATCCTTAAAACAGAACCAAACAGTGTTCCCTCTAAGCTAAGTTAGTGTAAGCTAGCTCACAGATTTTTAGCCTCCAGCTCACACATTTTCATCTTAGCTCAGGAAGGAGGACCCCAGAGCAAACTAATCGATGCAGGAGCTCACAACTTTAATGCGAGTAGCTCACAAAGTAGAATTTTTGATCACAAGACTCTGCAGCCATGAGGGAACATTGCATGCCACCTAGCGGTACCAACTGGGTAGGGAAGTCCCTGGAGAGGAGGGATCAGTAGCAGTGTTCCCTCTAAACTGAGTGAGCGTGAGCTAGCTCACAGATTTTTAGCCTCCAGCTCATGCATTTTTGTCTTAACTCAGAAAGGATGACCCCCCAGAGCACAATAATTTTTGCAGCTTGAATGCCAGTTGCTCACAATTATAATACCAGTAGTAGCTCACAAAGCAGAATTTTTGCTCATAGGGAACATTGGTCAGTAGTACCTGGAGAGGGACTACCTGGAAGTTGGCAACCCTAGCAGCTATTCCAAAAAGCATTCACCAGACAGCAAGGCCCACTGAACAGCAGGCTTCCGAGCAGACCTGTTGGGGGGCGCTCTCTTTCCACGCCTGCCAGCTGGCGCGAAGCAGCCGCAGCGCGCAAAGCCTGAGCTCAAGATCTATTCGGAAGTCCACACCCACCGCCGCATCCGGCGCCGCTTACTCCCGGGGAGGAGGCGGTGCGCTTGCGATCCCAACCCCAGGACGCTTATGAAAGGGATCCCTGCTTTGAATTCTTCGCTTGGTGTTGGATTCAGCCCTGATCCTGCTGCATCTCCAAATCCACCAGCGTCTCCAAATCCACCAGCAAGGGGAGCTGAACAAGATATTTTTACTCTCTGGAAGCTGCATCCCCGAGCCCGGAGGCCGCTTCTGGAGAGGCCCGGTGGCCAGCAGGAGGAAGCCCCGAGAGCGGCGGGCCGCGGAGGAGATGGGCGAGAGGCCGGCGGAGACGGGCGCCGCGGGGGTCCTGGAAAGGCAGCCGGTGGTCACCGTCCCCTTGGCTCGCTACGATGGAATCACCCGGGAGCGCTTCCTGCAAGAGATCTATCCGCTGGTAGGAAAAGACTGGAAGGGCCTAAATTCATTCCCGCAATGGAGGGATCACCTCTAACCACTGCAGAACAGGATCTGTATGCGATTAGGGCTGCCAATCCTCAGGTGGGGGCAGGGGATCCTCTTCAGGGTCAACAGAAAGCCGGGGAGGGGGGGGGGGAGGGAAATGGCTGCTGGGAACTCGGTTATTCCCTATGGAGACTTATTCCCATAGGGTATAATGGAAAATTGATCTGTGGGTATTTGGAGCTCTCAAGGGGCTGTTGTTTGAGGTAGAGGCACCAATTTTTCAGTATAGCATCCGATGCCTCTCCCCAAACTACCCTCCAAGTTTCAAAAAGATTGGACCAGGGGATTCAATACTATGAGCCCCCAAGAAGGTGACCCTATCCTTCATTATTTCAGAAGAGAGAAGGCGTTTAAAAGGTGTCCGGTCCCTTTAAATGTGGTGTTCAGTTGTGCTTGTCACAACCTTGCTCCTGGCTCCACCCCCAATGCCTTCTGGCTCCACCCCCAAGGTCTCCTGGCTCCACCCCCGAAGTCCCCAAATATTTCTTGAATTGGACTTGGCAACCAACCCTCATTTAATATAAAGCAGCTTCATATGTGAGAATCATGTAGTTCCCTGTGATCACTTCAGAGGGATGTCATGAGGGAAAACGAGATAAAGTTGATTAAGGTACTATGCTAATGGCTATATAACTGATGCTGATACTGACAGTGATGTAATACAGAATCTTACAATGCAGACTCTTTTGAATGAGAGCCTCTGCTTTAAAGCAAGCGCCTGTATTTCTATTATACTACCTGATGCTAGATCAATTAAGTATTGGACTGATCACATTTAAGAATAGTGCGTGGGTCAAGAGATGGGCAAAGGGAGTAGAAAGGAAGCTCTATGATGCAGTGATTCTATTTTTCTCCCTTCCCTTCTCAGAGAAAGCCAGCAGTCCTGAAAGGAATAGATTTGGGCCCCTGCACAGCCAAATGGACCGTGGATTACCTTAGTCAAGCTGTAGGAAACAAAGAAGTCAAAGTCCATGTCTCCGCTGTACCGCAGATGGATTTCCTCAGTAAGAACTTTGTGTATAGGTATTTCATTCCAAGCCTTATTCTGTTTTAGTGGAACACGTCTAACAGCTAGAGATTCTGTATTTACGACTGGAGCTTTTTGTGGCATTAATTATTTTCTTTTCCAAAAGGGAGCTGGGTTACCATCTCGCTCTGCCAGGCAAGTTTTAGAAGAAGATGATATTGGATATATATCCCACCCTATAAGCTGAATCGCAGAACGGTCACAGTCTCCTTTACCTTCTCTCCCCTCCCCTCAACAGGCACCCAGTGAGGTGGGCGGAGCTGAGAGCTCTCACAACAGCTGCCCTTTCAAGGACAACTCTGCGAGAGCTATGGCTGACCTAAGACTATTCCAGCAGCTGCAAGTGGAGGAGTGGAGAATCAAACCTGGTTCTCCCAGATAAGAGTCCTTGCACTTAATCACTACACCAAACCATCCTGTGCAGAGCAGCTTGGTACAGCAGTGTTAGCTGGATACAGGGGCAGTTCCTTGATACCATTCTGCAGAATATTTTATGTTTGAGGGCAGTTGATGGTATATCAATGTTCAGGGCTCATTTTGTAGCAGGAGCTCCTTTGCATATTAGGCCGCACCCCCCTGATGTAGCCAATCCTCCAAGAGCTTACAAGGCTTTTTATTACAAGGCCTACTGTAAACTCTTGGATGATTGGCTACATCAGGGAGGTGTGGCCTAATGTGTAAAGGAGCTCCTGCTACAAAATGAGCCCTGTGATTTTATTTTATTGGTAATAGACCAGGATTGCCTGATCTCCTCAGATCTTGGAAGCGAAACAGACCACCTCTCTTCATTCCTTGCATGGTTGCCAGGTCTAATTCAAGAAATATCTGGGGACTTCGGGGGTGGAGCCAGGAGACTTTGAGGGTGGAGCCAGGAGACGTTGGGGGTGTAACCAGGAACAAGGCCGTGACAAGCAAAATTGAACTCCAAAGGGAGTTCTGACCATCACATTTAAAAGGACTGCACATCTGTTAAATGCCTTTCCTCCATTGGAAATGATGGATAGAGGCACCTTCTTTTGGGGCTCATAGAATTGAACCCCCTGGTCCAATCTTTTTGAAACTTGGAGGGTCTTTTGAGGAGATGCTATGCTGCAAATTTGGTGCATCTACCTAAAAAAACAGCCCCCCAGAGCCCCAGATACCCATAGATCAATTCTCCATCATGTCCTATGGAAATGGGTCTCCATTGGGACTAATGGAGCACTCAGCAGACATTCCCCCCCCCCCCGCTTTCTGATAACCCTGAGGCGGGGGGAGGGCCTCCAAACCGGGATCCCCTGCCTCCACCTGGGAGTTGTCAACCCTAATTCCTTGTCTTAAAAACTCACGTTCAGGGGTGTCAAATATGTGGCCCGGGGGCCGAATCAGGCCCTCAGAGGGCTCCTATCAGGCCCCCAAGTAACTGGCTGTCATCTGCTTCCTTCTCCCTCTCTCTGGCTTCCTTCTGCATCACAGCTTGCTTTGCTGGGCTTGCTCAATCGCACAGGAGCTATAGAGCAAAGCCTCTATTTTCTCCATTGGCTGAGGCTCCTCTCTTTGGGAGGAAGTGGGGGAGGCAGAGCTTGCTTTGCTAGGCTTTATCACAAAGCAGAGCTACTGAGCCAAGCCTCTCTTCCTTCTATCGGCTGAGGCTCCTCCCCCGCCTTGTCCCCTGGAGAAGGAAGGAAAGAGCCAGAGCTTCCTTTGCCCAGTTCCCTGGATCCCATGGGAGAAATACAATGAAAGCACCTTTAAGACCAGCAAGTGCTAATATTTTAAGCATGTTTTAAGGGTTTTTTAAAAAACAAAAACAAAAAAAACTTAATTGTGTTTGTCTGCCTCTTTTATAAAGTTTATATCTTTACTGCCTAATCTTAAATAGGTGCACACATGGCCCAACCCAACATGGCCCGGCCCAGCCCAACATGGTCTCATTTATGTCAGATCCGGTCCTCATAACAATTGAGTTCGACAGCCCTGCTCTAGTGGGTTGCCATGGGAGCTGCACGCACGCACACACACGACCTGAAAAGAACAGACTGAGAGTTCTCCAAAGTGTTGCTGGCCAGCCCCCTCTCCCACCATGCACCACTACGATTGCTAAAAGGAAGAAGGCAGATTCTTTTTAAAAAAATTGTTTGGCATCAGTGTTGAGAAGCACAGTGCCACCGTAACATCTCCTCAATTAGTTGGGACTGTTTTCTAAAGCCTTATTGTCAGACGTTTTCCCTTTGATTCACAGACCTGTTTTGTTTCTCTGCGGCTGTGAAGAATTGTGCCTCTTGTTTTCTGTTGAACCGAAATATTTTTCCGTTGAACCGATGGGACTAACAGAATTCAGGACATCCAGTTGTCTTCTATCATTTGCCTGTGAAAATTCCTTGGCTGTCTTCCCCAATGTCTTTCCTCTTGTCTAAACCATGACCAGTTTGAACCCCCAGTGGGGGCAGCATGGGCTCTGGCTTACACTGCAGGCTTATAAAGAGTCAGTGGTCTACGTAGAAGAAACGTGAAAGCAGTACTTCTATGCTAAGGCATGAGCAGAAATTAAAGCCACCAACTAGTTTTAGGGTGGTTAGTGGGATTAACAATCAGACCTTCTGCAAATATGCTTGGGAAGTTAAGTCCCGTTGGAGTTCAGCATGGCATACGTGCAGGGCTTTTTTTGTAGCAGGAACTCCTTTGCATAATAGGCTGCACCTCCCTGATGCAGCCAATCCTCCTGGAGCTTACAGTAGACCCTGTACTAAGAGCCCTGGAAGCTCTTGGAGGATTGGCTATGTCAGGGGGGCGTGGCCTAATATGCAAAGGATTTCCTGCTCCAAAAAAAAAGCCCAGCATATGTGACCTAAAAGAAACATAAAAACAGTAATATCATGCAAAGTTAATATGGTGTCATGGTTAGTGGGAGATCCAAGTTCAAATCCCCAGTCTGCGGTGGAAGTTCACTGGGTGACCTTGGGCCAGTCACACTCAGCCTAACCTACCTTGCAAGGTTGTTGTGGGATCAAATGGAAGAGTGCAGAATGATGTATGCCAGTTTGGATTTCCATTGGGTAGAAAGGTGTGGTATAAATGAATTAAATAAAGTAAGCCATGAAGCAGTGAAGCTGTCTTAGCCCAAGTAGGTACCATTGATTTTAGGACTTACAGATACAGCTTTTAGGACTTAACTGTGTTTAGGATTGCTGTGTCGATCAGTAGCATTTAGATGGAAAGGTTTCTGCTTTGCATGGAACTGAACAATCCAAAAGCAAACTGCAAAGACAAAAGAATAAATAAATTCCATATATTCTGTTTGTGTGTATTCTATTTTAGTATAGGAAAGGAAAGGTACCCTGTGCAAGCACCAGTCATTTCTGACTCTGGGGTGACGCTGCTTTCACAACGTTTTCACGGCAGATGCTTTACAGGGTGGTTTGCCATTGCCTTCCCCAATCATCTACACTTTCCCCCCACCAAGCTGGGGACTCATTTTACCGACCTCGGAAGGATGGAAGGCTGAGTTAACCTTGAGCCGGCTACCTGAACCAGCTTTTGCTGGGATCGAACTCAGGTCATGAGCAGAGCTTAGGACTGCAGTACTGCAGCTTTAACCCTCTGCGCCACGGGGTTCTTTTATTTTAGTATAACAATAAAGTTAATAGTGCATTTTATCAATATAAATTTGCAATTCGATCTCTGTATAAAGTCTCAGGTTTGTACAATGTGCTGTATTCAAAGTCCATTCGATATAAATAACCAGCACAATGAATGGTTGAGAAGGACCCTGTGTTGCAGACACTACTCAACTTCTGATGCATAAATCTTGCTTTAAACAACACATGATGACAGGAAGCTGGCTAAAATTAGCCTGTTTTGGAGAACTCCTTCTTCAAGGTTGAAGAACACACTTTTCCCTCATAAATAACAGTCAGTCGAGCATATCAGAGGTATAAATTACTTCACAGTCATTCCTCAGTGAAGAAGGCACAGCCCTCCACCTCCCATATGGAACTGAAGCAGGAAGTCTGGAGAGCATTGATATCACAGTATTTAAAAAAAAAACAGTTCCTTTCCTTGTGAAATGCATTGTTAATTCTTTTATTCGTGCCTCTTGAATATATTTCTTGTTTTCATTTCAGAACATTGCCCTTTGATGTATTTGTGAAGAGAGCAGCTGAAGCCAAACACACAGAGTACTACATTTCTGAGGTAACTATGCAGTGTCTTGACTGGTACTGAAATTGCCTTGGAAGTTAAATTTTTGTGAGGAAAAATGTAGTTGTAATTCAGAAGATGAACCCCAGTTCAGCACTCCCCAGATGAAGTTATATGGGCAATACAATCATAAATGTGTATACTTTAAAGCAGGGGTGTCAAACATGCAGTTCGGGGGCCGAATCTGGCCCCCAGAGGGTTCCAATCAGGCCCCCAAGCAACTGGCTGTCATCTGCTTCCTTCTCCCTCTCTCTTGCTTTCTTCTTCATCTCAGCTTGCTTTGCAAGGCTTGCTCCATTGCACAGCAGAACTACTGAGCCAAGCCTCTCTTCCTTCTATTGGCTGCAGCTTCTTGCACCCCCAGTCCCCTGGGGAAGGAAGGAAAGGGCCAGAGCTGCCTTTGCCCAGTTCCCTGGACCCCATGGGAGAAACACAAAGAAAGCATCTTTTAAGACTTTAAGAGTACCAACATTTTAAGCATGTTTTAAGTTTTTAAAAAATATATATTTGTGTTTGTATTCCTTATAAAATTTATATCTCTGCTACCTAATCTTAAATAGGTACACACATGGCCCGGCCCAACATGGTTCGGCCCAACCCGACATGGTCCGGCCCATCAAGGTCTCATTTATGTCAGATCTGGCCCTCATGAGCTCGACACCCCTGCTTTAAAGTAAATCCAAATGAGGTCAGTGGAGTTTGAACCCACTTAAATGGGCATTTGTATAGCCTTTGTAGCTCCATCTTTGTTACTGGCTGGTGCTTGCCTTGAGTCCAAGAGAATATCCTCCTCTCTCATGCATCTTGGCAGCTCTTCTTTTCAAAGCCTGATTTGTTTCCTCTCACAACTAGATGCCAGATGTGAGATGGCCTAGCTTTATCCTAGTGTTTGAGATAGCTTGCTTAATTTATTTATTTACCTTGGGTTTATACGTCGCCTGCTCCGCAAGTAGTGGCTTACAGTCCTAATAAAAACAATTTCAGTTATCCAGTTATTTCCTTGACTGGTACTCAGCATAATTAAACTCCAAGATGGATTGGGATAAAAGCTCCCTCTAACTGTGGAGTCTTTTTTTTTTAAACTTTATTTAAAATTAGAATATACAAGTTGTGAAGTCTTCTAAAAACAAAAATTCTACTTCGTTCGCGACTGGGATTATAGTTGTGAGTGAGTGATTCGGCTACTGCGTAAATTAGTTTCCTCTGGGGCCATCCTTCCTCAGCTAAGACAAAACAAAATATACGAGCTGGAGGTTAAAAATCTTGCACCCTTGATTTCTAGGTGATCAATTCATCGTTTAAAAACAGTATAAATCAGGGGTGGCCAATGGTAGCTCTCCAGATGCTTTTTGCCTACAACTCCCATCAGCCCCAGCCATTGGCCATGCCGGCTGGGGCTGATGGGATTTGTAGGCAAAAAAAAAATCTGGAGAGCTACCGTTGGCCACCCCTGGTATAAATGTAAAACAAACAAAACTTAGTGGAATTGGACAGGTTCTTCTGTTGAGCTTTTTAAAGTTCCCCCCAAATGTAGATGCGTCCTTGGTTTAGCAAGATGGTTAGCCCTGCACACCGTTTATATAGTTTGTGGTGTTTTTGTTTTTGAGGATGAAAAATATTACCTACGCTCTCTTGGAGAAGACCCTCGGAAGGTGAGTGATGTTCTCTCACGTCATCAACGTTTTATTTCCAAAAACAGAACAAAGTTTGAGTCTGGTGGCACCTGTAAGACCAACGAAGTTTTATTCCGGGTATAAGCTTTTGTGTGTGTGTGCATTTCTTCAGATCTGAAGAAGAAGATGATATTGGATTTATATCCCGCCCTATACTCTGAGTCTCAGAGCGGCTTACAATCTCCTTTACCTCCCCCCGCCCCCCCACACAACAGACACCCTGTGAGGCAGGTGGGGCTGAGAGAGCTCTCATAAAAGCTCTCCTTTCAGGGACAACTCTGCGAGAGCTATGGCTGACCCAAGGCCATTCCAGAAACTGCAAGTGGAGGAGTGCGGAATCAAACCTGGGTCTCCCAAATAAGAGTCTGAACACTTAACCACTACACCAAACTGGCTAGAGCATGTACATGAAAGCTTATACCCAGAAGGAAATTTTGTTGGCCTTAAAAGTGCCACAGGACTCTGTTCTGCTGCTTCAGACCAACACGGCTACCCCACCTGAATCTTTCCAAAAACATAAATTTAAATACATGGGAACAGAGCAACATAGCTCTGGGGCAGGAAACAGTGGTTAAGTACTCAAGCGTCTGAGAGGGAACGGTGGCAGAGTTAGTTTGTTACTCCAGCTTAGACCAGGAGTTGGTTGTTTTAAAGGAGCCATCTTACAAAATGCAAATTCCTTCCTCCAGGCCTTGAATTCAGCAGGCGCTCACAGGAGCGCAGTTCCTGAATCTTTCTGAGGGTTCTCCCTCTTCCTCCCCACCTACCTTGTCCATTGAATAGTAGGTGCAGCTGCATAACATTCCCTGGATTAGGAGACCGGGCAGCCAGCCACCAGGGGCTTTGCCACGCCCCCAACAGCCGTCATTAACCTCTGGAGAAGCCCACACCACCCTTTCTCCACTTCTTATGTGATTTTGGGAGACGGGTGGCTTGCTGGCCTTTTGACCATGGAGGGGGCAGCTAAGGAGAGCCCTAGGTGAGTGAGGCCTGCTTGGGCAAGGCCTCGCTTGCCCGGGGCTCTCCTATCTTGCATCAGGTTGCTTTTGGCTGGGGGGGCGGCATATGCTAATGAGTTATACTAATGAGTCCCACCATCTATTTTTCTACAAAACGACCCCTCCCTTTCTCTCAGAAAACAGGACAGCTCTTTTTCTGGCCTCACAGCCAATTATGTAGAATAATGAGATGGTGTCTGAGAGGATTGATAGGCTCCAGTTAACCACTAAAAACCAGGAGCACCTTTACAGAGGAGACAACTAGAAAGTGCATGTAGCAAAGCGAAAACTGAATCTGGTAGTGTGTTCCCACTCCTCCACTTGCAGCTGCTGGAATGGGTTAGACATAGTTCTCGCAGGAGTTGTCCTTGAAAGGGCAGCTGCTATGAGAGCCCTCTCAGCCCCACCCATCTCACAGGGTGTCCATTGTGAAGATATAGGAGATTGTAAGCCACTGAGTCTCTGATTCAGAGAGAAGGGTGGGGTATAAATTTGCAGTCTTCTTCTCCTCCTCCCTCCCTCCCTTCCTGTCTTGTGGTTCTCAAACATCTGACGTTCCTGTCTTGCGGTTCTCAAGCATCTGATGTTTTATTCAATATGGCTCTTATGTTAATCAAACTTGGCCACCCCTGATATAGAGCTTCAATACATTTGCCTTTGAATGGACTCTTCTCTCTTCAAAAGATGTAGCACCATTTAGGCAGTCTGAACGTGGTCTTCTCTTTTCAGGATATTGCTGATCTCAGAAAACAGTTTCCCCTGCTGGCGGAAGACATTTGGATCCCCGAATACTTTGAGAAGGAGCAGTTCTTCTCCACGGTTTTCCGCATCAGCTCAGCAGGAATACAGCTTTGGACGCATTACGATGTAGGCAGCACTCCTCTCAACATTTTGTAGCAGAGAATAACGCCGAGCTCGCTTATATGCAGGGGTGGAATTCTAGCAGGAGCTCCTTTGCATGTTAGGCCACACACCCCTGATGTAGCCAATCCTCCAAGAACTTACAAGGCTCTTTTTGGTAAGCTCCTGGAGGATTGGCTACATCAGGGGTGTGTGGCCTAATACGCAAAGGAGCTCCTGCTGGAATTCCACTCCTGCTTATATGAGTAGTTTGGTTTGGTGGTTAAGTGCGCGGACTCTTATCTGGGATAACCAGGTTTGATTCCCCATTCCTCCACTTGCAGCTGCTGGAATGGCCTTGGGTCAGCCACAGCTCTCGCAGGAGTTGTCCTTGAAAGGGCAGCTGCTACAAGAGTTCTTTCAGCCCCACCCACCTCACATAGGGTCTGTTGTGGGGGAAGAAGATAAAGGAGACTGTAAGCCGCTGAGTCTCTGATTCAGAAAGAAAGGCAGGGTATAAATCTGCAATTCTTCTTCTTCATTGTGGACAAAGAGCTCCTTGCTGAGTTTTGCACTTTGGTTCAGTGTTCTTCCTATCGATGCTGGGCTAGAGGTTTCAGGCCGAAAGCCCTGGATGTTTTTCATTCTGCTTCTGGTATCTGTTCTGCACTCTGGGTGTCAGTACTCTTCACTGGTGAAATGGATTGGTTTGCCAATGAATGCCTGGTCAAGCGCTCCACTCCAAAGCCAGCTTCGTGTAGCGGTTAAGGGCAGTGGGCTCTAATATGGAGAATCGGGTTTGAGTCCTTGCTCCTCCGCATGCAGCCTGCTGTGCGATCTTGGGGCAGTCACAGTTCTCTCAGAGCTCTCTCAGCCCCACCTACCTCTCAGGGTGTCTGCTGTGGGGAGAGGAAGGGGATTGTAAGCTGCTCTGAGACTCCGAGTGAAGGGCAGGGCACTGACCAAGGTCCCGCAGGGCCCTCACCTCTTCCGGCAGCTGATTCCACCATGTAGGGGCCATAACAGAGAAGGCCCTTTCTCTGGTGGATGTTGGGTTTTTCCTGCAAAAAAGCCCTGTGCGAAACCATGGTGATGCCTGGGGTGTGGCCCAATATGCAAATGAGTTCCTGCTGAACTTTTCCTAGGAAAAAGCCTGCTGTGAAACAATGGTGATGTCAGGGGGTGTGGCCTAATATGCAAATGAGTTCATGCTGGGCTTTCCCTACCAAAAAAAAAAGCCCTGGCCAAACTTATCACTTTTCTTTCTTGCAGGTAATGGATAACTTCTTAATTCAAGTGACAGGGAAGAAACGGGTTGTGCTATATAGTCCTCGGGATGCCCCTTATTTGTATTTGTCAGGTCCGTGGCATTTTTATTTATGATTGAATGTTGAGTACTGGGCATGGGCAGGCTTTTAAAAAACTCAGCACCGCCTGGAGGGGACGTATTGAAAAGAGAGAGTTGGCGGCTTATGAGAAGCCCTCCCAAGGGCTTTTTCAGTCCTGGCTCCGACTTGGTGGAACGCTCTGCCAGAAGACATCAGGGCCCTGCAGGATCTTTTAGAGTTTCGCCGGGCCTGTAAGGCAGAGATGTTCCGCCAAGCCTTAGTGTGAGGACAGTGACGGTTGCCGTGCTGGCACCTCTTTCCTCCCCACCTCCTCTTGGGGGGATCCCCCCCGCCCCTGATGTGATCCAATAACCGAATAAGAGCACTTTAAAGGTGCCATCAGGGTTTGTAATTTTTTAACGTAACTGATTTTATATATATGTATTTTTTAATGTTGTACATCGCCCTGAGCCTGCCGCTAGCTGGGATAGGGTGATTCATCAAATGTAAATAATAATAATAATAATACAGAGCAACTGAAACATGTCCAGAGCTGGAATCTTCTGTAGATATTTATTTTTTAGTCAATTTATATTCCGTTCTCCCCCTCGATCGTGGAGCTTAGAGCAGATCACAACGTATAATAAGCAGTTTAGAATACAGTTAAGATCTATAACATACGAATTCAAACATTGAACAGATGGCGCATAAACTGTTAACACTGTTCCACAGGGAAGAAAGGGAGGAGAAGCAGCAGCAGGCTAAATAGGAGCTCTCCTGGTCTCACCCATAAGCTTGGTGATACAGTTCTGGTTTGCAGAGCCACAGAGGTTGCCCAGAGACCTAGAATGGAGAAAGAGAGTGCAAGAGTCGAGGGAGCCTCTGGAAGGAGGGACAGAATTAAAGAGCGCTGCACAGCGTTCCCCCTGTTTCATAGCTTTTGTAGGAGCTGTATTTACTAACTTTAGTGTCAAGGCGAAGAGAGATGCATGATGATGCAACTGGAGGTCAGTGATTTATATGGTACACGTGTGTTTCCTTCTCCCACTGGTGCCACAAAATAATTCCTTAACCTTCCCCTATGCTGTTCTTATGGGGACCGCTATTCCCAGCTTTTGTTTTTTAAAAAAGTCTGCTTTTAGCATGGTCATGTTGTAAAGTGCATACATATTTATTTTATCTTTCTGTGCAAAGAAAGTATTAAGAGTTTTAATAAAGATGTGTGTAATGTTTGTTCATGTCTTGCAGCTCTCAAACATCTGACATGTGGCTCTTACATAAAGCAAGTTTGGCCACCCCTGGCATATCTGGTGGGCAGCCACGACACCAGTGTCACTTAACAGAAGCAATAATAGCCATTGTTTATCTTTCGTAGGCACCAAGTCAGAGGTGCTGGATGTGGAGAAGCCAGACTTGAAGAGATATCCTCTCTTTGCTAAGGCCAAACGTTTTGAGTGTTTTCTCAATGCAGGAGAAGTTTTGTTCATACCAGGTGAGATGATGCATGCAGTTGTAGGTTTGTGTCCTCCTGTTCCAATCTGCGTAGTTTCAAGTCTTCTTCCACTGGAAGCAGCTCTTTGAGCAGAGAAAGGCTTTAAACTTTGTTGGACATCGTTGTAGGCATTGATTCCACCCCCCTTTAAAGTATTATTGTATACAGGGGTGCCAAACTCATGCAGGCCACATCTGACATAAATGTGACCTTGTTAGGCCAGACCACATGTATTATAAAATGTAATGCCAAGTAGGGAGATATATAAATTTTATAAAGGACACAGACAGGCACACACAAAAACACAAAACTTGATAAAGGACAAACACACCTCAATGGCTTATTCAGCCTCAGCCAACAGAAGAAAGGGAGGCTTAGCTCAGTAGCTCTGCTGTGCAATTGAGAGAGCCTGGCAAAGCTAGGTCTCCTTCCCCCACTTCCTTCTCAAGGGAGGAGCTTTGCTGTGTAGCTCCTGTGTGATTGAGCAAGCCTGGCAAAGCAAGCTGTGATGCAGAAGGGAGCAAGAGAGGGAGAAGGAAGCAGATAACAGTGAGTTGCTTGAGGGCCTGATTTGGCCCCCGGACCGCATGTTTGACACCCCTTTGTCCATCTTCGATCTGATTTATACATGGTAACTGAGTGAGACATTTGATTCGTTTGTCTCCCTGTTGTTGCCTTCTGCCAGTGGTTAGAGAACTTTTTGTTTCACTTGGTGTAGCCCCAATAATGGTTGCCCTGATATATGTTTCCTACCTTCTGATTCCAACTGACTCACCACTCTTTGGATGTGGGAACTCTCCTGCTGCACCCTCTCTCTAGCTCAGATTTTCCAGAGAGAACACAGTTCCCTCTCTAGCTAGTCCTTTTATTGCTTCCTTCCAGGTCCCACCCCCTTTCTTCATTGGGCAAGTGTTCCCCCTCCAAAACTTCTGCCCAACCAATCAGCGAGCCAGAAGGGATTCTGAGAAATGTAGGCCTGGTTGCTACTCTAACACAGGCTTCCCTGGAGCCTGTAGGCCACAGTAGGCCTAAGATCTTGACAGTATTGATCATCTTCTTCTTGAATGCCCTTGGCTTTTAGAAGTTAGAAATGAGTTATTTCCTTGATTGGAAAGAATTTTGTTTCTGCGGAGGTGAACGTTTCACAGTTGCTAAGTGGCAAAGAACAACAAAATAACTTGGCAGGTCCCAAAATATTTGATAGTAGCCATGGCTCGTTGGACTGCTAAATCCCACCAGTATTTTGTTTGCATGTCCTGTTCATGATGTTGGTTGAATGAATGTCAAATAAGTAAATATGGGGAAAGGAGGAAGAAAAAAATAGACTTTGACCCTCCCCCCCCCCCCCCAAAAAAAAAAAAAATTAAACCAATCCTTTGCACCACTGGCTACAGCACACATGCTGGCAATTCTTCGATTCATGCAAGGAAGCATTTTGTGGCCGTCCTTTGTGTCTTCTGTGGCACGTTTAGACACCTGTGTTCTTTTTGTTCAGCCTCCCCGAGTTCTTCTCTGAGCTTGTCAGCAATTATTTTACAATTAGCAATAGGAACAAAAGCATTGTTGGCCCAGTCACGTGCTGAGTACAGCTGTCCAGTTCATCCATATGATGCAGCTTTTTGCTCTCGGCCTGAATTTGATTTGTTGTGACCCATGCTGAATCAACAGAAATAGCTCTAGAGATGCAGCGGTATGGAAAAGTGTTCACTGGATTAAGTGTGAGTCTGGTGGCACCTTTAAGACCAACAGTGTTTTATTCAGGGTAAGCTTTCATGTGCAGGCTGACTTCACCAGACAGTGGTACATATAGGTAGTGAGTTAGCATGCAAAATAGTGAAAATGTCTTTAACAGATTAAAAGAATAACAAGTTTGGTCTCTGGTTATTATCTGCATGGGCTCAATTGGGGAGAACAGCAAAGGCAATAAACATGCCAGAAGTGGAGAATGATGGTGAATCTTTGGCATAAGGTTACTTAGTTGTAAGGAGTAATAAGTTTAGAGTCCTTAATATAGAGAAAGTGGGCAGTGAATTAGTATGCAAAATCATGGAAATGTTTTTTAGCAGATTAAAAAAAACCCCACAAGTTGGGGTCTTGTGATTGTTCGTTTGTGTTGACCGGGCTGAAACAACAACGAAGGTAATATAAGTCTGTTATCGTGCAAGTGTGGGTTAAACTAACAACATCTTTCTCTTAAGAGGTTTTTCATGATTGAACCTCATTTATCTTATGGGAGAATGTGTAAGTTGGGCTGTTATCAACCCAGCCCTCATCTTTCTTGGAAAATGGGTTTCTATAACAGAACAGTCTCTCCTCAACAGCATGTAGCCTGGAATATAAAATACAGTAGAACCAATTTTAGCCCTGACCTGGCTGGCCCCAGTCTTGTCAGATCTCGGAAGCTAAGCAGGATCAGTTTTGGTTAGCATTTGAGGGAGACCACCAAGGAAATCCAGGGTCACTACACAGAGGCAGGCAACGTTAAATCACCTCTGAATGTCTCTTGCCTCAAAAACTCTGAGGTTGCAATAAGTCACCTGCAACTCGACGGCGTTGTCCCATTCGGTCACTCTGAAATGCTCTTGCTAATCAATTCGTTTTCTGATTACAAAACTAAGCTGCATTTTTAGAAGGCAAGCGTAAACCGCCTTTTGATAACATACAACTTCACCCAACACCACCTTCCTGCATTTTTTGCCCGACAGTTTCTTTCAGCGGTATCTTCTCCTTGCAGCTCTGTGGTTCCACAACGTGACTTCGGAAGAGTTCGGGGTTGGAGTCAATGTTTTTTGGAAACACCTTCCTGCCGAGTGTTATGACAAGACAGACACTTATGGAAACAAAGACCTTGCTGCGGCCTCAAGAGCAGCTCAGATTTTGGAGAGGGCGTTGAAGACACTCGACGACTTGCCCGAGGAATACAAAGACTTCTACGGCCGCAGAATGGTTTTACGTATCCAAGAAAAAACATATAGCGCGAACTATGAATAAAGGAGAATGCTGGATCTTCAGACCTTGTCTTATGTACAAACACTGCACATAGTTACAGAACTTATCTTTCATTTTAGTTGACTATTTCATAATTGGGAAATGTACAGCCAGTATAATATTCTCCTGACTGTGCACTGAGAACCTTATTTCTTTAGCCAGTTTGGTGTAGTGGTGAAGGGCAGTGGACTCTAATCTGGAGAACTGGGTTTGATTCCACGCTCATCTTCCACATGCAGCCAACTGGCTGACCTTGGGCCAGTCACTGCTCCCTCCAAACTCTCAGCCCCACCTTCCTTACAGGGTGTCTGTTATGGGGAGAGGAAGGGAAGGCAATTGTAAGCCGCTCTGAGACTCCTTCACATAGTGAAGGGCAGGGTACAAAACCAATTCTAATAGTCTAAAGCAAGGGTGTCAAACTCATTTAAGAGGGCCGGATCTAACATAAATGAGACCTTGTCAGGCCAGTCTGGGACATGTTGGGCCAGGCCATGTGTGTACTATTTAAGATTAGGTAGCAGAGATATAAACTTTTTAAAGGACAAAACACAACTAAAGATTTGTTAAAAAACTTTAAAAGCATGCTTAAAACATTAGCACTTTTTGATCTTAAAGGTGCTTTCTTTGTATTTCTCCCAGGGGATCCAGGGAACTGGGCAAAGGAAGCTCTGGCTCTTTCCCTCCCTCCCCAGGGGACCAGGAAGGGGAGGAGCCTCAGCCAATGAAGAAAAAAGAGGTTTTGCTCTGTAACTCCTGTATGATTGAGCAAGCCGTGCAAAGCAAGTTGAGATGCAGAAGGAAGCAAGAGAGAGGGAGAAAGAAGCAGACAAGGGCCAGTTGCTTGGAGGGGGCCTGATTTGGCCCCTAGGCCACATGTTTGACACCCCTGGTCTAAAGTATGTTAGAACCAGTGTTCCCTCTAAGCTGAGCTAATGTGAGCTAGCTCATGATTTTTTAACTTCCTGCTCACACATTTTTGTCTCAGCTCAGGAAAAATGGCCCCAGAGCAAACTAGTTTATGCAGTAGCTCACAAATAGAATTTTTGCTCAGTTTAGGGGGAACTTTGGTTAGAACACAATTTGTTTAATAGATTCACATAACAGATTCTAAGCCTTACAGAATGGTAGAATAACTGCTATGTTAATATGACTGTGGAAGAGGTAAAGTAAGAAACATTTACACAATTGCATAACAAAAATACATCCAATTGCAAGGCTTTTGATTTTGCACAGTTCGGAAGAATAAAAACTTACAGGGCAAAATGATTCCCCAATACTGCTCTGTTCAGCCTGCCCTTTTCTAAAGGACACAGGAATGCAGTTTATCAAGAGTTGTGAAACTTACCTAAAAAACTCTTGCAATATGGGAGAGATCATTAAGCCCATTCTTTTGTGAGTGGGAGCAGTTTAGGGAAAATGAACACCTATCAGAGGAATAGGTAACAATACTCTAATGCAAGCGTGTCAAACTCACTCGTTATGAGGGCCAAATGTGACATAAATGAGACCTTGTTGGGCCAAACCATGTCGGGTTGGGCTGCGCCATGTGTGTATCTATTTATGATTAGGTTAGCAGAGCTACAAACTTAAAAGACACAAAAGATTTTTTAAAAACCTTGAAATACCCTCAAAACATCAGCACTCGGTCTCTATGTATTTCTTCCTTGGGATCCGGGGAACTGGCAAAGGAAGCTGTGGCTCTTTCCTTCCTTCCCCAGGGGACCAGGAGGGAAAGGAACCTCAGCCAACAGAAGGAAGAGCGACTTAGCTTAGTAGCTCTGTTGTGCGATTGAGACAGCATAAGAACATAAGAGAAGCCATGTTGGATCAGGCCAATGGCCCATCCAGTCCAACACTCTGTATCACACAGTGGCCAGAAGTGTGTGTGTGTGTGTGTGTGTATATATATATATATATATATATATATATATATATATACACACACATACACTGTGACTAATAGCCACTAATGGACCTCTGCTCCATATTTTTATCTAACCTCTTGAAGCTGGCTATGCTTGTAGCTACCACCACCTCCTGTGGCAGTGAATTCCACATGTTAATCACCCTTTGGGTGAAGAAGTACCTCCTTTTATCCGCTCAGCAATTTCATTGAATGCCCATGAGTTCTTGTATTGTGAGAAAGGGAGAAAAGTACTTCTTTCTCTACCTTCTCCATCCCATGCATAATCTTGTAAACCTCTATCATGTCACCCCGCAGTCGTTTCTCCAAGCTAAAGAACCCCAAGCGTTTTAACCTTTCTTCATAGGGAAAGTGTTCCAAACCTGTAATCATTCTAGTTGCCCTTTTCTGCACTTTTTCCAGTGCTATAATATCCTTTTTGAGGTGTGGTGACCAGAATTGCACACAGTATTCCAAATGAGACCGCACCATCAATTTATACAGGGGCATTATGATACTGGCTGATTTGTTTTCAATTCCCTTCCTAATAATTCCCAGCATGGTGTTGGCCTTTTTTATTGCAATCACACACTGTCTTGACATTTTCAGTGAGTTATCTACCACGACCCCAAGATCTCTCTCTTGGTCAGTCTCTGCCAGTTCACACCCCATCAACTTGTATTTGTAGCTGGAATTCTTGGCCCCAATGTGCATTACTTTGCACTTGGCCACATTGAGCCTCATCTGCCACGTTGACGCCCACTCACCCAGCCTCAACAGATCCCTTTGGAGTTCCTCACAATCCTCTCTGCTTCTTACCATCCTGAACAATTTAGTGTCATCTGCAAACTTGGCCACTTCATTGCTCTCAACTCCAAATCATTTATGAACAAGTTAAAGAGCATGGGACCCAGTACTGAGCCCTGCGGCACTCCACTGCTTACCGTCCTCCACTGTGAAGACTGCCCATTTATACTCACTCTCTGCTTCCTATTAATTAGCCAGTTTTTGATCCACAAGAGGACCTGTCCTTTTACTCCATGACTCTTGAGCTTACTAAGGAGCCTTTGATGAGGAACTATCAAAAGCTTTCTGGCAAAGGAAGTTTTTGCAGAAGGAAGCAAGAGAGGGAGAAGGAAGCAGATGACAGCTAGTTGTTCAGAGGCCTGATTCAGCCCGTGGGCCACATGTCTGACACCCCTGCTCTAATGGACTTAAGATGGGACATCTTTCTACCAGTGTGCTTGCCCAGTGGGGTACCATTCTAGAACAGAACAGATTTTTGTATGTTTTCCTTTGAATATTACAGGGATCTTTACCTTGTATTATGGAGATAAGAGGCACCCTCATTAGACCTCAAGCTTTGTGACAACATTGCAATGTGGAGCCATAATGAATGCCTAAAATGAAGCCCCGAGTCCTCCCACAAAGGCCAAAATAGTCCTGAAAAGGGCCCTGCCTCCAGTTTTTTAGTAGGAAAAAACTTCAAGCTGGTTATTAAGATAAATTTATTTTTCAGATTTAACTATAACACTGAATTAAAAGATTATAAGCAAATATTTAGATAATTCTGAAATCTCAAAACATTACATTTGTGGACATTGGCAAAATATCAAAACAATTTATTAATATTTCATTCTTCTTACATTCATGGTATTTATATCCAAGGATCTCGACTTTTTGTATTTGCGTATTTCTCTCATACATCATAATAAGAAGCACAATCCAACCTTCCTCCATCTAGCTCAAGAAACTGAACTTCATAGCTAGCTGTACTCTGGAAAAAATTAACTTTAGAGCAACCATTTCAAAAAGGTCAATACCTACTGCTGGAGAAAAGTGCTTATGTACTTTAAAAAAAACCCCAGGGTCACAAAACTTTCGAAGGCCAACAGTAGTTGCTGTATGCCATATGTCTTGGCAAAGAAAACAGCTTCATCTCTCTGAAACAATTTTCCTAATGAAAGGTACTCCCTTATGCAATCACTGTTCTGTCCAGCTCTCAGTCTCCATATTCAAGCTGATACTAAAACTGTGATTGCTAAAAAGCTAAGGATTTTGGTCACAGGATGGATAATTAAGCTACCTCCAATCAAATTTGTATTTTTTTTTTAAAAAAACCTAGCTCCTCAAACTGAAGTGGAAAAACCTCTGCCTGTTATCTCTCATGTAATTCAAAGTGCAGCAGAAATGTGACTGGAATGTGTTATGACAAAGGTATAGTTCACGTCCAAGAATGCACACTAGTATAGTGACTTCAAACGCCCCGAGGCAGAGGTTCGCATGTACTTTGAGGAATACCCAGGGCTTTTTTTGCAGCAGGAACTCCTTTGCATATTAGGCCACACCCCCAATGTAGCCAATCCTGTAAGCTCTTAGAGGATTGGCTACGTCATGGGGGCATGGCCTAATATGCAAAAAAGTCCTGGGCGTACCTAAAGCACCTGCATGAGCTAGGTTCTCTTTTCCCTTCAACAAGTATGTCCCTTTGTGTGCAGGCCTGAACTTAAGTGAACGTGACTCTGGTCCAGCAAATAATTGCTAGATAAGGACCAAGTGTCTGCGTTGAACAGACAGGAATTCAGTCTCACATTTTCATGAAAGCCCCTCTCGCTCCTCCCCAAAAAACAACCTGATTTCATCTCTTTCTGATGCATGATGCTGTTTTGTCCCTTCTATGGCTTATGCTCTCTATATCGTATTTATATCGTTGGCTTATTAAAGATGAGAGGACTGCATAGCTTTTGTTCACAGTTCCAATTTGATTACCGTTTCCTGCCACCAATATCTTCCACAGTGCAAACTGCCTGCAGAGTTAGGGCCAAATTATATGTGACTGTTAAGTCCCTTAAAAGTTTAGACTGATTCTGTGTTCCAGCAATCCCGTTACAATATGAAGGGCTTTTCGGGGGCGGGGGGAGACTGAGAATAAGGCCATTTATGCGCTTCTGATAATCTCAGGTAAATTCTGGCATTGAAGGTTTATGCTATGGAACTTTTGCAGTCTTCTCCAAGGACATGTTTTATATAGAAAACTACATCTCTTTCTGTTTTGTTTATCAAACCTGTTTCAGTGTATTTAACAGATGGCAATCACTCTGTTAGGAACTTTACCAAACACCTCTGCAAGTAAAGCTATTCTAAGATTTACTCTAATCTAAACTATATCAACCTCTTGTAGATGTCTGCTGTTCAATTTTTAAGAAAAGGTCAACACACAGTTGTTTCCAAAGGGTCCAACAGTCTCAAGATACAAAATTTTTAAAATGTGTTAGAGAGTTAATCAGCTTCAGTATTAATAGGGAATGTTGAACAGGGGTTAGATTACGCAATCTTGGTCACTTAAGAAATGTCTAATATTTGTTAAGTTTCCAACAAAAGCTAGTAACAGATGTTTAGTAATGGTTAGAAAATTGCACAACACCTTGCTGAATCTCAGCCCCTAAGGAAAGTTTTCACTGTACATACACTTAGATGGTGCCAATATAACCAACATTGCATTTCTTGTGCTATGCCAAAGTGCTAGAAACCAATCTTATTAATGCAGCCCAAATACCTGTGTTTCACAGGTCTTCACCTGAGGCTTCTCTGCATATGCTTTCCCCAGATCCTGAACACCTAGAACTTCTAGAAAGCTATTTCTAGAGACTGGCTGTAAAGGTTTGGCCACAAATTACATCCGTAGTTAAAAGCAAGTATTAAGCCAGCATTTCCTCTGACGTCACAAAGAGTATTTTCAGAGAAACCCGTGTTGCTTTCCGTCAGCAGTCATACCAATCCCAACAAAAATCCTCATCTTTAAGCCATAGATACGAGGCTGTCAAGGTGCAAATGCAACACAGACTTTGATTAAAGCCCAGTCCTACTTTAAAAAAGTAAACATTAGTACACGTTATAGTACTTTCCCTTTCCAGGGTTTAGAAGCCAGCGTCTCAGCCTGTCAAGTCGCAGCCCAAGGTGTGCTTTTGCAGTTGATATAATACTGCAATACATTCACAGTGTCAGAATACTTCGTGGACTCTGAAGTGGTTCTCTAAGGAAGGGGGTTCGTCAGCAAAATGAAGCTGGCTGTGGACGTTCACGCCGAACTCCTCAAGAACTTGTACAAATCTCTTGTGCTCTTTTCCAATCCATGACCTCATCATATCGAATACTTGGTATGGTGTGACGTGAGTGTTAGCGGCAATGCCGGTCTGTGCAAATCCTTCCAGCACGTCAGGACAGGTCACCCAGGTATTGCTTCCTCCAGAATGACCACCATCCAGCCAGTAAATTGCTTGTATGTTTTTTACGAAGGCAGCAAGGTCCTTGTCCTGTTTTGCTTCCTCGAGTTCATAAAGCAACTGGTTCAAGACAACACAACCTTTGCTGAAACCTATTAAAGTGAACGATGCTCCGCCGATGACAGAAGGTTCGATAAAGTTCATGGTTGAGTTGCTGAAAGGCTCACAGTCTGGCTCCTTTCCCACCGCTGGGCATCCGTTGGTAGTAGGAGCATCAGGGGATTTGTACAGGGTGGCCTTTTCATCCTTGCTAAATCCATGGGTGGTCTTCTGAGATAGCAGAAAATTCTGTGCTGTTTTGAAGGCGTTGACCAATAGCGCGTGGAGGTGCCTGAAGGCTCCAAAGTCAGTGCTGTGTTCAGGCGCTCCAAACATATTGCTGGCCACAAAATTGTCATAACAGCTGAACTTGTGCAAATGCATGCGAGAGCATTTTATAACCCAAATGTAACTGCCGGGGAAACGATGGCCGAGAATAGCAGCAATGTTTTCCAAGCACCAGCGCTCCCACTGGAAATTTTCTGGATGGCAAACCATAATTTCATGATAGCTCTGAAATGAGACAACAGATAAATCTTAGCACAGAGTCTGGACATGTCTTGTAAAGCCATTAATGATAGCTCCAATTTTTTCCAATTCCAAAAGCCTTTATTGGCATAACCACTAATGATATTTTTTCTTACTACATGCGACAGGTTATTCGCTGCCTAAAAAAACTATAATAAAAAGATATTAAGGCAGACAGCATTAAATCGGTGAATGAGAATTGTATTCAAAAGAAACTGAAGATGTTTGTCTTTAAGAAGGGGGCTAAAAGTAGGTCAATTATCACACTGCCATTATAGTTTATAGAACAAAGCTTGAGTCCTGTGACACCAATGAAGACCAACAAAGTTTAATTCTGGGCATAAGCTTTTTGAAAGTTTTGAAGAAATGTGCATGCACACAAAAGCTTATACCCAAAATGAAACTTTATTGGCCTTAAAGGTCCCACTAGACTCAAACTTTGTTCTATTGCTTCAGACCAAAAAAGCTGCCCACTCGAATCTATTATAATCTATAGTATGGCTGTATCTGAGTTACTCTGGCTATCTCATTTCAAAGAGATATTGAAAGCAGAAACAGAAAAAGGGCAGTTAAAGCAATGAAATCTTATACAATATTCCATGCGATAAAAGAAAGATTATGCTACAGCTTTTTCCTTTAGCAAAGGGCAACTAAAAGGGAGCACATGAAGATCTGCCTGATACTGAATCAAACCCTTGATCCATCAAGGTCAATACTGTCTACTCAGACTTGCAGCAGCTCTCCAGGGTCTCAGGCAGAGGTCTTTCACATCACCACCCCTCTGCTCCTTTAAACTTGAGATTTCAGGGATTGAATCTGGGACCTTCTGCATGCATAGGAGAGGCTCTTCCATTGAGCCAAAGCCGTGACTGATATATATTGTTATGAATAACAGTGTATTTTTGTCTTATAACTTCAGAAGTTTCAAAAACAGTTAAGCAAGTTAATGGAATACAGTTCTACCAACAGCCATGACAGTTCAATTGAACCTCTACATTAACCTCACAGTGCATCTAAATTAAAAGGGCTAGCTTTCACCATCATGGTACCTACGGATCTTCCTAGAACAACTGCACTAAGTGTGGTAACTGCACTAAGTGCTGCACTAAGTGTGGTAAGACCTGGAAAGCCATTCCTCCCCCACAACTCTTACACCATTATCGGGACACCCTCCCCGCCCCAACCAAGAGGAGGAGGAGGAGGCAGCCATGATGCCATCCCTGGTGGATGCTTGTCTGCCTCGTGACACCTTCTGTGCCTTGTGGTGCTGGTCATGCTTCTGCTTGGCTGTCGGGGGCCTCCTTGCTGCCTCCTCCTCCAAGCTGCTGGGATCACCGGTGATCAAGCCATTGCCTGTTCTTAGCTGGGTCCAGCCCCAAAATGTAGGAGCGGGATTAATTTCTCAGCCTTCAGAATTTTGTATTTTAGCAACCAAATTTTCTAATCTGCAAAACCTAACCCCCAGCCTCTTGAAGAAGAAGAATTGTAGATTTATACCCTGCCCTACAATCTCCTTCCCCCACAACAGACACCCTGTGAGGTGGGTGGGGTTGAGAGGGCTCTCACACCAGCTGCAAGTGGAGGAGTGGGGAATCAAACCCGGTTCTCCCAGATAAGAGTCCACGCACTTAACCACTACACCAAACTGGCTTTCTATCAATCCCTGAAATCTCTTGTTAATTTCACTACAACTATGACAAAAGTGCTGTGGTATAGAACCACTGGGGTAATCCTGATTATCACAAAAACAAAAAGCCTGCTGCTAAGCTCAGCCTAACTTCTCGCCAGTTTCTCCAGATTCCATTACTGCTTTAAAAACTGACATTTAACTGAAAATCAGAGCACCAGTAAAGAAAGCAACTGCCTAAAAAATGAATTCCTCTGCTGCCACTGAAGGGTATAAAGTTAAATTTACATACAAACAAGCAATGGCAATGAACATCATGCAAGCTGGTTTTTATGTCATACCACAAAACACGCTGATGCGAAACAATAAAGGAGCTTTGGGTTGGATCTGGCCCACTTTTTCACACTCTCACCCAATTCCCCTCCTTATTTCAGCCCCCCCGTTTCACGTGGCTTTGGTCTATGCAGATCCCATAATCCTCCAAAAAGCCTCCTTTGGTGGTCAAAGAAAACCCCTCCCTCCCTTTTCTCACCAGCACAAAAAACTGGCTGGATCCTGCCCTTTGGGCTGCCCCCGGGAACTGCAGAGAGACACCACAAGAAAATCCTTGATGAAAAACAATAGGTGCTGCAATGAACTTTCTAAGCACCATGACAACCTGGGATTTGTCCAGCCTTGCTTTGTACACTCTCTCTGAGGACAACTAGTCCACTGTTAATTCCCCATGAAAGCAATTCACTTCATGAAAAAATGGGAGGGGCAATACTAGCAATTCTTCACTTTCTACCCTGTCCAGAGGAACTGACCAACCACTATAAGAAAAGATGCTAGACTTAGATGGACCACTGATCTGATCCAGCAGGGCTCCTCTTATGTTCTTTGAAGGTCTCAGCCTCAATGCCCGTTTGTTGGCCCTCCAGAGGAACTGGTTGGCCACTGTGTGAGACAGGACTCTGGACTAGATGGATCATTAGTCTGATCCAACAGGGCTCTTCATATGTCCTCCCCCCCAAAAAACCCAAACTAGTCAGCCCCTTCAACATATTAAACCAAAAGGCCTTACAATTATTTTTTCACTAGCCCACAGAGCTTAAATTTGAAGGCACATTGACGGAACATCCACCATGATGTGTTACTTGCCCTCTAAGCCAGCCTTTGCCAAAAACATTTTTTTTTTGTTGCTCCACCCCAAATGTTGCTCCAATATTTTTGTTGCCCACCCCAAATATTTAGGAGCTGGTCTCCTTTCACTCTGCAGGAACTGATATTTCAATTTTTTATTCCTAGATGCCAGAATGAAATTTCTAGGCACCATGGTGAGCTGATATTTGTTCAGCCTCGCCTTAATGTAAACTGTGCAGAGAAGTGGACTCCCTCCATGGAAATCAATACGCTAAGATTGGAGCAATTCTGCACAGGTGCCAACAGACTCTTGTGCAGCCTGGTCCTCAGCATGCTTACTCAGAAGTCCCCCCATCCCAAATGGAAACTGCTCTATAATCAAGACCAGTTTTGGGACTTCACTGACACAACCTACATCAATAGTGGACACACCTGCACTGCTACTCTTATTATGTAGATAACTATTTATCAGCAATCTACATGCAGCAAACTGGGCTACAGTTTCACAAAAATCAATAAACCCACAGACACCTGAAATACACACATTCCTCTCACAGCAGAACAAATATTGAGTCCAGTGGCACCTTTAACACAGTTTAATTCTGGGTGTAAGCTTTTTTTCTGCCTGTATACTTCTTCATACAAAAGATTACACCCAGAATTAAATTCTGTGGGGCTTAAAAGGTGCCACTGGCCTCAAACTTCATTCCATTGCTTCAGAACAATATGGCTCCTACTTGAACCTCTCTAAGTAGACATTTTAACCTCCCCAGCCTTCTCAAATTACTCCTCTGTTTTGGTTACTCTGTCCTGCAGCTTCACAGTTCCTCTTTAGCATCTGATAAAGGAGGTACGCCCCTTCAGAAAATGCTTTTAAAAAAGAAATAATGTCAGAGCATAACTCTATGCATGGCTATGCAAAACCAATCCCCACTACGGCCAATGGCGCTGACTGCCAAATTGCATGCGTCCAGGATGGGTTACAGTGCAATCCTACACAGCGCTGTGCCACTCGAAGCCTTAATGAAGCGACTGGGTGGTGGAGCATCTGATTGGTATGCAGGAGATCCCTGGTTCTAACCCTGGCATCTCTCGTTGGGAAATGTGAATGACCCATCTGAGCTGAACCCTGGGGAGCTGCTGCCCATCAAGTCGACAATACTGACTTTGAGGGACTCAGGGTCTGACCCAGAATAAAGGAGTTTCATGTGAGTAACTCTGCACAGGAGTTAGATCCAGGTGGGCAGCCAGCTGCGTTGGTCTGAAGCAACAGAACAATGTTAGAACCCAGTGGCACCTTTAAGACAAAGTTTTATTCAAGGTATGAGACTGTGTGCACACACGTTTTATCAGTTACAATGAAACAGAAACAACAGTCATACATATATGACAAACATATAGAGAATGGGAAGTAAAATTGTACACAGAAAAATGAAGATGTTTTTAACAGATTAAAAGCTTAGTTATATGGCTATTATCTGTTTGGGTTCAGCTCATGGGGGAAAACATAGCAATCCAATAAATATGAGCAGAACAAAGATGTGACCCCAGTATAAGTAAGTAACTGCACAGAAGTATTCTCTGCCCTGTCCAGTCGGCTTAGAATCACAGAGTTAGAAAGGACCTCCAGGGTCATCTAGCCCAGGGGTGGGTGGCCAAACTTGCTTAACATAACAGCCACATACAATAAATGTCAGACGTTTGACAGCTGCTCCTAGGTACCTCTCCCATGCAATTTAAATCATGGGGGAGAGCTGGCAACCCCCAGCTCCTCAGATTGAAGGAAAGGTTAAGAACATAATAGAAGCCATGTTGGATCAGGCCAATGGCCCATCCAGTCCAACACTCTGTGTCACAGTGGCCAAAAAACACAGGTGCCATCAGAAGGGCCAGGTAGTCAGAGAACAGGGTACCCAACAGGAAGTCAGAGGGCAGGGCCCCCACAGGCCCCCCTGTAGCTATAGCTCTAAAGTTCCCATCATCACCACTTGAGGGCCCTTCAAACAGCACCAGGGGCGGGGGGAGGAAGCAGCTGCTCCTGGGTACCCCCTCCCATACCATTTAAATCACGGGGGCGGGAAAGGGCAGGGAAGGTTGGGGGTATCAGACGGGAAGTCAGGAGGCAGGGCCCCCACAGGTCCCCTGTAGCTATAGGCCTGAAGTTCCTTCATCACCTTAGGACCCTTTAAATGGCACGGGGGGGGGGGGCAGCAGCTGCTCCTGGGTACCCTCTCCCATGCCATTTAAATCATGGGAGAGGGATGGGGCAAGGGGATGGGAGGGAGAGAAGCTACCAGACAGGAAGTTCCCCCATCACCTTAGAATCCTTTAAATGGCACGGGGGGGGGGTGGCAGTTGCTCCTGGGTACCCCCTCCCATGCCATTTAAATCATGCGGGAGGGCAAGGGGATGGGGGGAATGGAAGCTACCAGACAGGAAGTCAGGGGACAGGGTGGGGGGGAGAGCAGCTGCTCCTGGGTACCCCTCCAATGCAATCTAAATCATGGGGGCGGGAGGAGGCAGGTTGGGGTACCAGACAAGAAGTCAGGGGGCAGGGCCCCCACAGCCCCCCTGTAGCTACAGGCCTGAAGTTCCCCCATCACCTTAGGATCTTTTAAATGGCAGGGGGGGGAGCAGCTGCTACTGGGTACCCCCTCCCATGCCATTTTAAATCATGGGGGAGGGCAAGGAGATGGGGGGGAGGGAAGCTATCAGACAGCAAGTCACTGTAGCTATAGGCCTGAAGTCCCCCCCCCCCCATCACCACAACTCAAGGACCCTTTAAATGGTGGGTGGGTGGGGGAGAGCAGCTGCTCCTGGGTACCCCTCCAATGCAATCTAAATCATGGGGGCGGGAGGAGGCAGGTTGGGGGTACCAGACAAGAAGTTAGGGTGCAGGGCCCCCACAGCCCCCCTGTAGCTACAGGCCTGAAGTTCCCCCATCACCTTAGGATCTTTTAAATGGCAGGGGGGGGAGCAGCTGCTACTGGGTACCCCCTCCCATGCCATTTTAAATCATGGGGGAGGGCAATGAGATGGGGGAGAGGGAAGCTATCAGACAGGAAGTCAGGGGGCAGGGCCCCCACAGCCCCACTGCAGCTATAGGCCTGAAGTCCCCCCCCCCAATCACAACTCAAGGACCCTTTAAATGGTGGGTGGGGGAGAGCAGCTGCTCCTGGGTACCCCTCCAATGCAATCTAAATCATGGGGGCGGGAGGAGGCAGGTTGGGGGTACCAGACAAGAAGTCAGGGTGCAGGGCCCCCACAGCCCCCCTGTAGCTACAGGCCTGAAGTTCCCCCATCACCTTAGGACCTTTTAAATGGCATGGGGGGGGGGGGAGCAGCTGCTACTGGGTACCCCCTCCCATGCCATTTTAAATCATGGGGGAGGGCAATGAGACGGGGGAGAGGGAAGCTATCAGACAGGAAGTCAGGGGGCAGGGCCCCCACAGCAGCTATAGACCTGAAGTCCCCCCCCATCACCACAACTCAAGGACCCTTTAAAGGAGAGCAGCTGCTCCTGGGTACCTAAACCTTGGGGCGGGAGGGGGCAGGGAAGGCTTGCAGCGTGGCGCAGCGCCCCTCCGGGCCTCACCTGGACGTCGCCGGGGAAATAGATCACGTGATGCTGCGGCGGCGGCGGGGGCTCCGGGCGCGGGGGCAGGAAGAGCAGCACGTCGTTGCCGCGGGAGGGCTCGGCGCCCGGGACAGCGGGCAGGCGCAGCCAGGGCAGGTCCAGGCGGGGGGCCGACGCGGACGAGAGGCGGGCGGGGGAGGAGGTGGCGTCGGCGAAGTGGTTGCGGTTGCCGCCCCCTCCGCCGCTCGAGGGCCCCGCCAGGCAGGCAGCCGGCCCCCCGCGCAGGCTCATGTTCCGCGCCAGGCAGAGGAAAGCGGAGCCGAGGAGCCCCCTCAGGACGGAGGCGACGGGCGGGCAGCGCCGGCCGCCGCTCATGGAGGCTCTCGCACACCTTCCCTCAGGCGCCTCACGCACCACCGCGCAGCCGCGGAAAGGCAGGGGCGGGGCTGGACGGAGGAGCGAGAGGGCGCGCGGACGCCGCCTCCTCTCTCGTGATTGGCTGGCGTGCTCGGCGCTCTTTCTGTAGCCTTTGAGAGAGAGAGAGAGAGAGAGAACGAGAGCGGGAAGCTTAGAGGCTCGGGGTTGGCTGAGGGGGGAGACGAGGCTGGCGCGCGGAGTGGCGCATGCGCGTTGCTGGGCGCGCGTAACGGATTTTTAACGGCTCGCGCTGTCGGAGCGTTCTGTCGCTTCGTGAGAAGTAGCTTTGACCAGCCATGACCGACTCCACCCCCGCCGCGGGTGTCATGACTCTGCCAAAGACTCCTGAAAGATATGTGGGGTTTGCCAATCTCCCCAATCAAATTTACAGGAAGGCTGTGAAGAGAGGGTTTGAATTTACCCTCATGGTCGTCGGGGAATCTGGACTGGGGAAATCGACGCTCGTCAATTCCTTGTTTCTGGCAGACTTCTATTCTCCAGAGTATCCGGGACCTTCCCAGAGAATTAAAAAGACGGTGCAGGTTGAACAGTCGAGGGTTCTCCTGAAAGAAGGGGGTGTCCAGCTGTTGCTAACCATTGTTGACACCCCAGGATTTGGAGATGCCCTGGATAATAGCAATTGCTGGCAGCCTGTAGTGGACTGCATTGACAGTCGTTTTGAAGACTACCTCAGGGCCGAGTCACGGGTGGACAGACGGCAGGTGGTGGACAACAGAGTGCACTGTTGCTTATATTTCATTTCTCCTTCAGGACGTGGGCTGAAACTGCTGGATGTTGAGGTTATGAAGCGCCTACATGAAAAAGTGAATATCGTTCCGCTTATTGCCAAAGCAGACACGCTGACTCCTGAAGAGTGCCAGTGGTTTAAGAAACAGATCATGAAAGAAATTCTAGAGCACAAGATTAAAATATATGAATTCCCCGAAACGGGTGATGAAGACGAAAACAAGCTGGTTAAAAAGATAAAGGACCGTTTACCTCTTGCTGTAGTAGGTAGCAATACCATAGTTGAAGTCGGAGGCAGGAGAGTTAGGGGAAGGCGGTATCCTTGGGGAGTTGCAGAAGTTGAAAATGATGAGTACAGTGACTTCACAGTTCTCAGGAACATGTTGATAAGAACCCACATGCAAGACTTGAAGGATTTCACTAATCATATCCACTATGAGAACTACAGAAGCAGGAAATTGGCAGCGGTTGCATACAGTGGAGCAGACAACAGCAGAAACAAAGGACAGGTAACAAAATTTGACAGAGTAGAAGGCATGAGCCCTCAAGCACAAATAGAAGAACGGAGAGAGTACCTGCCAAAGATGAAGAAAATGGAAATGGAAAAGGAGCAGGACTTTGAAATGAAGTACAATGAAAAATGGCAGAAACTGAGGGACACTGAAGCAGAGCTCCAGCGGCGTCATGAGCAAATGAAAAAGAACTGGGAGGCCCATGACAAAGAACTGGATGAAAAACGCCTCCAGTTTGAGGAGGAGAAAGCAAACTGGGAAACCCTACAACGTATTTTGGAAAAACAGAATTCTCCAAGAACTTTGGAACAGAACAGGAAGCTGTTTTAAATCCACCAGTTAATGTTTGTTGCCAGTATTCTAGCCTGGACATCGGTGTGTGTTGGATCTGTTTGACCAGTCTTGCAGCAGTCTATGTTAAATTATTAATATTAAATTGTTTATGTTAAATATATGAATTTAATACCATGACAAAAATGTTTTAAATTTTGATGACAATTGTGTTGCCTTGAATTGTTTAGGTTGTATGCTTGGAACAGAACAGTTCTAAGTACCGTATTAAAAATAAAAGTTATCTTAATTTTTAAAAAAGATTGGGGGCACTTAAAAAACAAAAACAATTTTAAGTTAAATGGAACAATACGTTGACTTTTATTCTTGACAAGAAGACGACATTGGATTTATATTCCACCCTCCACAGAGTCTCAAAGCGGCTCACAATCTCCTTTATCTTCCTTCCCTACAACAAACACCCTGTGAGGTAGGTGGGGCTGAGAGATCTCTTTCAGAAGCCTCCGGGTGGGACCTGAGGATCTCCTGTAATTGCAGTTTACCTCCAGACTACTGAGATCAATTCCCCTGGAGAAAATGTATGCTTTGGAGGGTGGACTCTGGCATTGTACCTCACTGAGGTCCCTGTCCTCCCCAGGCTGTATCGCCAGATCTCCAGGAGTTTCCCAACTTGAATCTGGCAACTCTACCCCATCATCCTCTATCAGTGACCAAGGGGGACCTAGCAACCCTACTTATGTTCTTATGAGGGGTTGAGAGGGAAAAGCATATGGGAATCCAATTATTTTAGTAATCTTGACCTCAGACCTGAATGATTATTTTATTTATGATAACTGGGTTACAGACAAAGGAACACCCATTTTGTCGGTTATCATTTAGAGCTGCCAATCTCAAAGTAGGACGTGGAGCTCTCCTAGAATTACAACTGATGTCTGGACTACTCTGATCAGTTCCCCTGGAGATATGGCAGCTTTGGAAGGTAGGCAGTGTGGCACTACTCATCTGAGGGCCCTCCCCAGGCTCTATACCCAATTCTCCAGGGATTGTTCAAACCCAGAACTGACAACACTAGATACCACAATCTACTTGGGATTGTGCTGTCAGAGGCCATTAGGTGTGGGATTGTGCTGTCAGGGGCCATTAGGTGCATTTGTATGTTGGCTGCAACCAAGAAAGTGAATCTGTAAAGCTTAATACATGTTTTCATTCAGTAGCTAACTTTATTGCCTCTCCTCCTGCTGAGGGTTGATGGTCACATGATAGGATTCCACTGCCAGCTATTACAACTGATTTCCAGGTGACAGACAATTCATTTGGAGAAAAATGGTCACTTTGGACGGTAGACTCTATAGCAGGGGTCCTCAAACTTTTTAAATAGGGGGCCAGTTCACTGTCCCTCAGACTGTTGGAGGGCCGGACTATAGTAAAAACAAAAACTATGAACAAATTCCTATGCACGCTGCATATATCTTATTTTGAAGTGAAGAAACAAAACGGGAACAAATACAATATTTAATATGAAGTAAAGTTAAATCAACAAACTTACCAGTATTTCAATGGGAACTATGGGCCTGCTTTTGGCTAATGAGATGGTCAATGTCTGGTTCCGTATTTGTCACTGCTAGTCGTAACAAGTGATGCAAGTGTGCATCCGTTAGTCTTGATCTGGTTGGAGATTTCAGATGTTTCATTCTAGAAAAAGTCTGTTCACAGACATAAGTGCTGCCAAAGATGGTTGCCATTTTGAGTGCATGGTTCCTGAGATGAGGATATATCTCAGAGGGGAGAGATGCATAGAAATTATGAAGGCTGCTTGACTTGAATGCGTCTTTCAGAGAGTCACAATTCTGCAGTTCAGCCAGTTCCATTTGGTAAATTGTATCCACATTTTCAGTGTCAATAGAAAATGGGTTACGGAAAAGCTGTATGTCCTGTTCATGGAGATGAAGCTCTTTAAATCTAAATTAGAACTCCTTTTGCAATTTTTCCAGTGAATCCACACGTTTTGTTTGGGAATGCAATCAGCGGTTTTTCCGCTAACAGATTTTGAGTTGTGGGGAGATGGCAGAAGTTTTCCTCCTTCACTTGTTTGATGAGGAGGCCTAATTTTACTTCAAATGCTTTGACATGTGATTGCATATCACAGATGAGCTTCCCCTTTCCTTGAAGTTGCATATTGAAATTGTTGAGTAGCTCTGTTACATCTGTCAGAAAGGCAAGGTGCCATTTCCATTCTGCATCATTGAGCTCTGGTACTTCTTTGTTTTTTGAAAGCAGAAAAGTTGTAATATGTGGAAGTAAGTCATAGAAACGTTCCAAAACTCTCCCTTGATTCAGCCAACGGACTTCTGTGTGATATAGAACATCTTCATACTCAACATTTAGCTCAGACAGAAATTCCTGAAATTGTCTGTGATTTAGTGCATTAGCTCTAATGAAGTTAACACAAGATACCACAATTTTCATAACAGAGTCCAAATTCAGTGATTTACTACACAGCGCTTGTTGGTGGATGAGGCAGTGTATGGCTATTGGATGAGAATGGTTATGTTTGTCCATCTCTTGGTTAATGCAAGCAATTACTCCTTTCTTAGACCCCACCATGCTAGGAGCACCATCAGTTGTCACACTGGCTAGTTTAGCCCAGTCCAGCTCCAAACCATTCATAGTTTGGCAAACCTTTTCATAGATATCCTCTCCTGTAGTTGTTCCTTTGATGCTTTGCAGTGCAGCAAGCTCTTCTATGACTTCAAAATAATCATTCGTCCCACGAATAAAAATTAGAAGTTGTGCAGAATCACGAACATCATTGCTTTCGTTGAGTGCCAAGGAAAAATATGACATTTTTTTTGTGGAGTTTTGCAAATGCTGATGCAGATTGTCTCCCATTTCTTCAATCCTCCATGTAATTGTAGGTCCGGAAAGACTCACTGTACTAAATAAATCGGCCTTCTCTGGACACATCTCTTTGGCAACAGAAAGAAGGCATTCTTTAACAAATTCTCCCTCCACGAATGGTCTGCCAGTGCGTGCTATTAGCTTGGCAACGTGAAAACTTGCTCGCAGTGATGAAATATTTAGCTGCTTCTGCTTCACAAAAATATTTTGCTGAGTTGTCAATGTATTTTTCAGTTTTAATATTTTATCTTTTCTCACTTCTCCAACCAAACAATCATATTTATCTTTATGTTGAGTTTCATAGTGTCGATGTAAATTATATTCTTTGAACACAGACACTATATTCTGGCATATCAGACATACAGCTCTTTCCTTGTACTGCATGAAAAAGTAATCATAAGTCCACTGTTCTTTGAATATCCTACACTCCGAGTCAATTTTTCTTTTTCTTGACATCATTATTTCCTAGGGATTCCAAATTGCTATTAGTAAAATACCAAAATATATATACAGCGCTACAAAAACAATATACCAGCAATAACTTTGCCCACACAGAGACATACAGACTGCAATGCCCAACTTCCTCCAAGCTGCCTCTGCGCTGTGATGCCTCCGTTTCCGGCACTCTCTCTCCCGCTCTTCACGCTCCCGCTTCTGACCTTCACTGCACACAAGTCACCGCTCAGGCGGCCCTCCCAAATGCCCTGGCTTCCTCTGAATCCTGGGATCAATTCTCAAGATCCAGCACTGCATGATCGTATGTGCTGCACTCGTAATTTATCATAATCGCAGGCAAGACTGTGCATATATGTATATAACTGTGCGATATATTGTATGTGCAGAATGAGCTTCAGTGACAAATCGTACATTGGGGCTTCCGGGGGAGGTCATCATGTGACTTGAAGCTGCACAAGTGTATGGGGACCTTAAGAATCTGGAGGGGGATGAAGAAGTACACCAGCTCTGCACCCCTTCATACTCAGGATAAGTGGGGGGCACTAAGGTCAGACCCCCAGTGATTATAAGGTGATGACATGTGTTAGCAATATTCCATCTCTTTATGAAACAACACACACACAATGATAAAACTGATGACCACAACACCCAGACATGAGGTCACTATGGATACAGGGCCACGGCCTGGTACCAGGAACCTCACTCTGGGTGACAATAGCAGTCAGTACCGCAACATGCGCTAGAGAGGAAGCCGTTACATTGTCATTACAGCATAATGACAATGATAAGGTCAAGCTGGGACTTGTAGTACTAACTGTTACTATACCCGCGCACCAGACACAGCCCATCTATTCCCCTGCAGTGGCCGTGACATGCGCAGCATGCACTGTACATCCCCTGTGCCTGTCTGTTGTGGTGGCTGTCGTTACTGTACAAGGCCGTGGGCCATCAGTTCTCTGTCTTCTGCATCTCTCTCCCTTCCCCACACCACACACCCCGGCCTGGGAACTCACCTCACCTCGGTATCGCCTCACACTCTGTCTCCGCCGCCTCAGCCCAGTGCCGGAAGTGTGCGTTGCTAACGAGTTTAGGTCGAACGTCACTTCCGGTCTAATTTTGTCATAACCCGGCAGGCCGCATAAACGTCCTCAACGGGCCGCATCTGGCCCGCGGGCCGTAGTTTGAGGACCCCTGCTCTATAGCATTATACCCCATTGAAGTCTCTCCCTCCTCAAATCCTACCCTCCTCAATCTCCACCCTCAAAATCTCCAGGATGGTATTTCCTAGCTTAGAACTGGGAACCCTAGCAAGCATCTGTAGGACCTGGAGATCTCAGAGAATTACAACTGATCTCTAGGCAAGATCAGTTCCCCTGGAGAAAATGTCTATTTCAGGAGGGTCGGCTCTATGCCATTATACCCCACTGAGCTCTTGCCCCTCCCGTGGTTCTACCACCAAAAGCTCCAAGTATTTCCTAGCTATAAGTTGGCAACCCTCTCAAGTGAGGACCCTTTTCTCTGCCTTGGTCTCCCTTTGCCTCAGCATGAGGTGATCAAATGAGTTGAAGGCATCATCAGCTTCTTAACTTTGTTCCAGGTAAAGACTCTTAGCAAGTATTTTTTTTAATACACTTGGGAGAAAGATGACGGTATCTGTCTATGAGTTACCGGGAGTTCTTAATATAGTGGAGCCTTGAATGATGCAATTACTCACTTGCAGTTCATCTGCTGGCAAATATCATCTCCTGCAGTCCCAAAAGAGTCGAGACAGAGCACATCCCCTCAGGATTTTGCTCCCACAAACCATGGAAAAGAATGGAACAATCAGGGCTTATTGATTGGCATTAACTCCCAAAGGAGCCTTCATGGCTTCAGTTATTTGGAAGCAAATCCCCTTGAAATTAACTGGATTTTTGCTTTACACGCACAAACGTTTCAAGGTTTAGTCCTCAGCTTCTTAAGTTAAAGCATCACAAGTAGCAGGACTGGGTTGGGATCAGTGGACCAGGATTGAAGTAGCTTGACAAAAGTATCTCAGTACAAAGTAACTTCCATGTGTTCATATGAAGACAGTGTTGTGTAGTGACTAAAGTAACCCTGCGTCCAGATGCCTCTTCTCATTCAGTGGCCCTGAGCAGTCACAATCTCTCTGCCCATCTTACATCACTGGGTGGTTTCGAACTGGAATTATACAATCCTTAGGAAAGGTCAATATTGAAGAAATAAACCTGTTGCATTTCTGAGTATCAGGGTGCAATTTAACACCAAAACAGTGGAACCATAACCTCCTACTATTGCCTACTACTGTGGAAAACACTCGAACTGACCTTGGGCAGCCAATCTCCAGGTGAGCTGGGAACAGGCAACAATGCTCCTTGCCAAAAACACCTCTCGATCTATTGTACCGAAGAAAGTGATCTTTATAATAAAATTCAAAGTGATTACAAAATGTTCCGTGGGAATTGATATTCAACAAATAAGAATCTGAAACATTTTGTAATCACTTTGAACTTTATTTTAAAAAATCACTTTATTTGGTACAAGAGACTCAAGAGGTGTTTTTGGCATGGAGCGGTATGGCTTGTTCCCAGTTCTCCAGTCCGTGTGTGACTCTTCTCAGGTTTTGCCGTTTAAACCTCCAGGTGAGGCTTGGAGATCTGGAATCTTTCATCTGATCTCCAGATGAAAGAGATCCATTCTCTGGAGAAAATGGCCGCTTTGGGTGTGGAATATATGGCACTGTGTTGAGTTCCTTCCTCTCCGAAACCCTATACCCCCAACTTCCTCCCCCAGGTCTCCAGGATTTTCTCATCCCAGAGTTGGCAACTCTTCATGGTCACTTATATATGCTAATTTGAACATATGAAGATTTATTATAATTACTTAACAACTGAACTTTAATGGGACAAAAGTGCTGAAAAATAATGTCAGTCACCAATACCCAACTTCATAGCAAACCAAGTTAATATACAAAATGATCAGGATGCTAATTTTTAATGAAAAAAAATCTATGTGTGTCTTGCATTCAAGTACTCTATATGATGAATATCACTAATTTCTTGTGCATCAGGTGGAATTAGGATTGCTAGCTCTGGGTTGGGAAAGGCCTGGAGATTTTGGGGGTGGAGGCTCTGGAGGGCAGGGTTTGGGGAGGGGAGGGGAAGGGCCTCAGCAGAATATAATGCAGGGATGGCCAAACTGCAGCTCATGAGCTGCATGCAGCTCTTTTACACATATTGTGTAGCTCTTGAAGCCCCCCACCCCACCCCATTGGCCAGCTTGGAGAAGGCATTTCTCTCTTTGGATCACATTGCCAAGCCAGCTGGTGGCTTGGAGAATGCATGTAAAGTTGCTTTCCTTCAAGCACACTTTGTCAGTGCTTGACACATGAAAGCTAACACCCAGAATTAAACTTTGTTGGTCTTGGACTCGAAGTTTGTTTAGTTGCTTCAGACCTGCATGGCTACCCACCTGGAAGGTGCGACTGCACTCGATTTGGACATCCAACTGGTATTTCTAAAACAGAGAAATGGCCTTTGGACACCACCAGATGGCGCTGCAGAGTCTAGCATGAATCTGCAAACTTCAAGAGCATGTCTTTCACCGTCCGGCTCTTTTTCACCGCTAGGGTTTCATTGATTGCATAAGCTATCCAGCCTTTCTTATGGTCTTTATTGTGGGGTTAACGTAGACAGCACAGCTTCAAAATGAACTTAGAAGAGTTTTTTGGTTTTGGACGCAACAATTGTCTCTGCCGCTTTCTGAAGTTCGCAACTGGGCTCTCTAAACAGAAGGAAGAATGATTGATTTGCTCCAAGCATTACCTCCTTGGTGTATGCTGTGCTTGACAGGTCCAAGTTTAACCATTTGGCACTGGTGTTTTAGGAAAGTTGGTGAGGCCAGGTGCAGGGTGCAGGTGAGGCCAGGTGCATTTGCCTAGGGCACTGGCGGGGTATGTGTGACGAATTCGGCCCTCCCCAAACTCTTAGGCAAATCCCTCATTTGCCTTGAAGTCTGCCCTCCCCAGCCTCGTCCTCCCTTCCTTCCCCACCATTTCAATGCCCTGGATCACATGGGAAGGAAGGGGGGGAGGAGGAGGCAGTGGTGGTGGCCACTCTTTCAGTGGCTCTCTCGTTCTTCCCGCTGCTGCTGCCCCCTCAACCCCACACTGATACTGATTACGCTGGAGGGCCGGCATAGGAGCAGTGGGCCTCCGGCGCCCTTTTACCCAACAATCAGCTGATTGGTGGGGGGCTCTTTAAACAGCCTAGGAATCGTGGTGCTCCACCACCCCTCTCCGGGCATTGAAATGGTGGAGAAGAGAGGGAGGAGGCTGGGGAGCTAGGAAAGGGCCACCAGCAGCTTGTCACCCGTGCCAGCGGTGGGGTGTGCCACCGTGGAGGACGGCAGTGGGCCATGAGTCTGCCTGGGGTGCCATGCGCCCTAGGGCCGGCCCTGGCCTGGTGAAGCTTTCTCCCAGCAAGGTTTTTGATTGGCCATGGAAGATTTGATTGACTGTACAGATCTTTAAAAAACACTGCTTTGGCAGCAGCTGCAGCCACAACACAAAAGTCTTCACTGCCTGACTGAAGCTCAGCTGTGGTGGCCATTTTGTGGCTGGTTCTGCCTGCTGTGGCAGCCATTTTGTGGCTGGTTCTTCCTGCTGTGGCAGCCATTTTGTGGCTGGTTCTGCCTGCTGTGGCAGCCATTTTGTGTCAGAATGCCAAAGGTGCTCAGAGCCTCAGAAAGGTTGGGAACCACTGTCCTAAAATATAGGTGCTAGTAAGTGTTTCCCAGATGGACTCTTCCTGTCTGTTGATATTCAGATTTACAAGGGATGTATCATGCAGATTTTGTGTCCTTAAAACATCTATTTACTTTTTCAAGAGCTTTCTCTCCCCGACCCAAGTAATACACTATTTTCACGAAGGGTAAACTCGTTTTGGAATTATTGCTGAATTGGAGACCACCATAACAGGTGCTTTCTTTTGTCTGTTTTCCTTGGAACAAACACCGTGTATAGATGTTTGCGGTGGGAGTCAAAAGCAGGTTCATATGACCAAGTTAGCAGAGGAAGATGTCAAGTGGTCGCAAATATTAACACTGCTGCATCGAGCACTTGAGCACAAATAATGCTTTGTTGAGCTTGATTCAGCAGCAGAGGCGGCCAGATGACAAGTATCTTTGTAGCGCATCACTACATTTCACACTCCCTTTCAGGGTAGGTTTGTTAGAAAGACTTGCCAGACCTTGAAATTTCTCACAAAAAAAAAAAAATGTTTCAAGTCAACCAGAGTGGGAGGACTTTCTCAATGCTGCAAGGAGAAGCTGGGAAACGGTTATTCTCCTTTCCCTTTCTTTGTGTTTTTCTTAATTAAAACTTTATTGTGTTTCGGACAAGGGTGACTGAACTTCGTTCGCATTTAGTAAGCAATGCATAACTGAATCCCCCTTGCCCCTTTTTGTTGGAAAACTGTGTTGTACTGTTTTTGATGTGTTTGAAGCGCCGTCGATTTGCTTCTGACTTGTGGCCAATTGTTGTATATATGAACTAAAGCTGTGTGTTAGTCCTGGCTCATTGGAGCCTTTAGGACTGATCTTGGGGTCTCAGGAACAATGGGCAGTAGGATCCAAATCCCTGCTGCCCTGCTCCAATCACGGCCCCCTGCTGGTTTGAATGATCCAATAGTGTCCTTAGGCGGGAACCTTGATGTGTATATAGTTGGCCCTGTTGGCCCAGTTCTACAGTCTTCGAGTTCAGCCCTTGCCATGCTATGCTTACTAAAAGAGCTATGGTCACTACCACCTCGCTTCTTCCTTGCGTCGAACCCACTATATTATACCAACCTATGGATTAATGCCTTCTTGCAACAGTTCTTGCAAACTGAGGGGCCTCGCTTCCTTGATTGAGTCCATCTCTCTCATGTTGGGTCATCCTTTCTTCCTCTTGCCTTCAACTTTTCCTAGCATGATTGTCTTTTCTCAGGGCTTTTTTTTTGCAGAAAAAGCCCAGCAGGAACTCATTTACATATTAGGCGCACCCACGAAACCACCATTGTTTCACGCACTGCTTTTTTTTGTAGAAAAAGCCCAGCAGGAACTCATTTCCACAACCCCTGACACCAAGCCAGCCGGAACTGGTTTGGTGTGAGACCCTGTTTGAGAGAGTTTGGTATGAGAGCCAGTTGGGTGTAGTAATTAAGTTTGCGGACTCTTATCTGGGAGAACCGGGTTTGATTCCCCACTCCTCCACTTGCAGCTGCTGGAATGGACTTGGGTCAGCCATAGCTCTGGCAGAGGTTGTCCTTGAAAGGGCAGCTGCTGTGAGAGCCCTCTCAGCCCCAGCCACCTCACAGGGTGTCTGTTGTGGGGGGGAGAAGATATAGGAGATTGTAAGCCGTTCTGAGTCTCTGATTCAGAGAGAAGGGCGGGATATAAATCTGCAGTCTTCTAAAGAAAAAGCCCTTTCTTTTCTAGTGACTCTGGTCTTCTTGGGATGCTTTGGCGCAGTCGATTAGAAGCCCATTTACCTTCTGCCAAGATGTAGCAGTTTTAGTTCTGAGGATATTTCCACTTTTTCCATAAGCTGGGGTCTCACAAGGGTTGTCAACTTCTAGGTGGCACCTGGAGATCTCTTGCTATTACAACTGAGCTCCAGACTACAGAGATCGGTTCCCGTGGAGAAAATGGCTGCTTTGGAAGGTGGGTTCTATGGCATTGTACCCTGCTGTGGTCCCTATCTTTCCTAAACCCTGCCACCCCTGGTTCCATCCCCAATATCTTCAGGTATTTCCCAGCCTACAGCTGGCAACCCTATGTCTCACGTTCAGGGTCTGGGCAGTGCCACCGTAAGCAGAGTTTTGCCCTTCAAGTAAATTCCTTAGGATGGCACTGAAAGACACAGAAGCGAAAAAGCAGTTTTGGCTGACTCTTGGTTTCACGTCACATGCAAATCAGTACAGTAGACTTACAAGGCAATCCAAAATGGAGTCCTGTCCTTCTGTGCCCATTGATTTCCATGGACTTAGGTCCAAAGCCAAACTAAATATTACTGTTTCTAAAGAGCTGGGTCCAGAATCCCAAGCTGTAGGCAGAGTTGCCAGTGAAGGGCGAGATATAAATCCAACTCTTCTTCTTCTTCATCATCTTCTTCTTCATCTCCTCCGCCTCCTGCTGCTGAAGAAAATTAACTCTATGTATTGATTTAGACTCCCTGGCTAACTCCAATGAAACCTATATATTCCAAACAATTCAAAGGAGAATCCTGGACATTGATTTACAACTAATAAAAGCCGGAGCAGAGGCGACATGTTCCCCCCATTTCCTGGGCCTTGCCTTCCGGCAAAACTCTACAGCTCAGTACTTTTCCAGCTTAACAATATCTTCTCAACGCAGAGCATTTTTGCTGGCCAGACTCAACATATTCCCTTCAGCTGTGGTTACAGGCAGATACGAGAGTATCCCCTATGAGGAAAGACCCTGCAGATGTCTGTGTAATGAACCCGAATCTGTTCAGCATATCTTCTTAAACTGCCCGCTGTTTACTCGGCTACGTTTATATTTGATTAGTCCTCCTTTTCAACTCTCTAAGACTGCGACCAATGGAGGCATTGAGTTCTTGCTAGCAGACAAAACCCCTCAAGTTCCTGAACAGGTGGCAGAGTTCCTGACAAATGTACTCAGGGGCCAAGAAAAAGTGGAAAGAAAAGAAGGAAGGGCGGGAAGAGCAAGTGAGAGAAATAAGGTGTATCTATGATTCCTCTTTGGATAGTTACCGTAAGCTTTTTACTATAACCATTTTAATTACTGTACTATTTGAGATTATTGTTCCAAACTTTTATCACTTTGTCCTATTATTATTACTACACATAATGCTACCAATCGGTGTGCTTTGATTGTTTCTCCTTGTTGACATATAGGCTGATTTGCACTGCTACTTTTTTTTTTTAAATTGTTATGCCAATAAAGGTTTTTGGAATTGGAACTGGAGAGCCTTCCTGACCTCCTCAGGGAAGGTGTTCCACGAGGTGGGGAGCCACAACAGAGAGAGCCCTGTCCCAGCAATTGTTGATTTTGTCCATTCAGAGGCACCTGCAGAAGACTTTGCTCAGATGACCTGACAATGCACAGGGGGAGAGTCAGTCTTGCAGATACGAGGGTCTGAGGTCGTGAAGGGCTTTGTTTCATATGAAACGGAGCTTTCTCCAAACCTGCTGCCTAATTGGGATGCTGCTGTGCAATGGCAAACATCAGGTTTCCACATCAGGAACGGAAAATCACGTATTCAAAGTGCAGAACTGGATTTCAGCCCCCACCTCCACTGTGTATTTCTCACTTCAGCCAGAATACCTCTTTGTGTGTGGCTAATTTTAAGTCCAGTAGCCCCTAAGAGACCAAAAAGATTTTTGGGGGTATAAGCTTTCAAGAGTCAACATGCCTTTAATCAAAGAAGAGGGTGACCTGGGCCCCTTCTAGGGTTGCCAGCCTCGAGGTGGGGCCTGGAGATCTCCTGCTTTTACAACTGATCTCCAGCTGGCAGAGATCAGCTCCCCGGGAGAAAATGGCTGCTTTGAAGGATGGACCATGGCACCCTCCGTGTTCCAAACCGCATCCTCTCCTGGCTCTACCCCCAAAGTCTCTGGGTATTTTCTAACCCAGACCTGGCAACCCTAGTCCCTTTGGCTGCCAGTTGTCTAGGATTTCCACATCAGAGTTGGGAAATACTTGAATATTTGGGAGTAGAAACTGGGGAGAGTAGGGTTTAAGGAGGGGAGAGATCTGAGCGGGTTATAGCCCCAGAGAGTCCGCCCTCCAAAGCAGCCATTTTCTCCCGGGGAAACTGATCTCTGTAGCCTGGAGATCAACTCTAATTCTAGAAGATCTCTAGGTCTCCCCTGGAGGTGGAAAACCCTATTATCTTTTCCTGGATTGTGCCTAACTAACCATGCAGTTTTAAGAACACTTTTGAACCAAGCCTCATGCAGTAGCCTTCAGTAAGAACCCTAGATATCGGCAGAACTCAAACAGAACACAGTATCTTATTCCAAGACACTATAATACGAGACAACACATCCAGTTACTATGTTAGATTACACAGAGAAGCCATCCATAAACTTAAACACAAATTCAACAGGAAGGAAGTTTAAAAATGAATAGGGCATGGCTTCCAGTCCTGAAAAACACAAAATGCCTTACAACTTACAACAGCACTACAGAGAAGATTAGAATTTCAATAGCTAATCCATATACAAAAGAACCCCCTCAGGTAAGCTCCTCTATTAGCATGTCAAAGCCCAGGAAGCTCCTACAAGACAATGACTCAGTCCTACCCCACCTGCCTGAGTCGATATAAATTACCTGCCTACCAACTTCTTCTCAATTTGACCCAGAGAGAACTCCAGTTTTCTGGGGATGCCAGTCACAGTTGCTGGTGAAACATCAGCTCTCACAATGCCAAGACCACAGCCACACACCCCGGAAAATCTACAACAACAATTTAGATATTTATTTATTTATTTAAAAAGCTAGCAGTGTCTGCTTATATTTGATTAAAAAAAAAAAAACTTTGGGCGCCTTTCCTTTGATTGAAAATGGCAGCGCTTGGATCCAGAGCAATTACGATATGTGAATAAAATGCAGAGGGGGAAAAAACCACCACCATTTCATGTTCTGTGATCACCGCTTTCTATGTTTCTAATGGGCTTTTCACCATTGTTTTGTCTGAATCTATTATTTCTCCCCCCCCCCCGCTTTGTGTTTCTTGAGACGTCACCCCCGCCACAAGAATCCTTAAAACAGACTTAATAGTAGAGTTCACAGCCATTATTGCAAAGGCTGTAACACAAATACTACATTTATGTCTGAGGGGAGAGGCAGGGGGAGAAAAAAGAATACACACCAGATGTTAATTAGCGCATTTGTTTTTATTTTTTCCTCTACCTCAGCAATCTGGCATTATTCCTCTGTTCACTGTAAAGATCTTTGTTTCTTTCCAGAGTCTCTGGATCATAAACTGTAAAGACAATGAGTCAGATATTCTAAAGGGGGCAGGGGAGGCAAAAACCTCAGAGAAACATTAAACCCTTTCTCTCGTCCATAGTATATATTAAGTAGAACATTTTGCAGCGCTTATTTATCCTAAGTGAGTTCTTCCCACCCCCTTCTCTTGAATTGTTTACGAGCAGGACGGTTTTTCGAAGAATTCGCGTTCATTGGAGGGCAGGCGCCGAACTCATGGGCTGGTTGTGCCGACACAGGGCCGGTGGGCTACTGCTAGGCCTCTCTCCTGAGGTAGCTCAGGATTTGGTTGCCTGGTCCCTCTTGGCAACCGGCAGGGGATGGGAGGGTGGACTTACCGGGAGCAGGAGGGAGACCCAGCCGATGTTTCAGTGATGTGCCTACATCACTTCCAATGTGACCCGGAAGCATCACATTGGGGAATGCTCTGGGATTTAGGTAAAAACTCTATGGTCAACGTGGCTTCTACGGTAGAGTTTTTGCCAAAATACCAGAGCATCACCCTAATGTCTCTGGAAGTAACACGGGCACATTGCTGAAATGTTGGCTGGGCCTCCTTTTTCGGAGTAACTTCTCCACACTTTCCAGCTGATCAGTGGGGGGCCGCAGGGCCTGGTAGGGGACCCCTGCCTCCACTGGGGTGCTGGAACTCTCAAGAGGGCAATGAAGGAGAAACACCTGGGTGCCCCTCATGAACTTTTAAACATTTTTTGAGGATTTTGTTTCCACAAAGAGGTTCCAGAACTCCATTCTACTGTGTTCCCCCCGGGGGAGGGGGGAAAGCGCTGTTTATATCTCACAACTAAGCAGGTCTTCCAGATGAGTCAGAGGGGCAGTGAGGGGGGGGTCCCCTCAGTTTCAAGAACAGTCCTGTCACAATGGTAATTCTGTTCTGAGGTTGTCTGCATTCTTTGGTCTCCATCCTGCAGCCTCAGATCCTGTGCTCTGAAGAGGCGGGGTGGTTGTGGCTGTGGGGTGGGCTTTGTGTCCTGGCAAAGGCTTCTGTCGGCTGCCTGTTCATTTTGGCCTTTAAAAACAAACAAACACCTGACTATGTTCTAAGATTCAGAAATGGCTGCCACGTCACAGCTGACATATGGCGATCCCCTCGTGGTGAGAGACATTGAGAGGCGGTTTGCCATTGCCTGCCTCTGTGGCACAGCCCTGGGCTTCCTTTAGGGTTGCCAAGTCCAATTCAAGAAATATCTGGGGGCTTTGGGGGTGGAGCCAGGAGACTTTGGGGGTGGAGCCAAGAGCAAGGTTGTGACCAGCATAATTGAACTCCAAAGGGAGTTCTGGTCATCCCATTTAAAGGCACCGCACACCTTTTAAATGCCTTCCCTCCATTGGGGCTGAAAGAGCTCTCCCAGTACTGCATTTGAGCAGAACAGCTTTTGAGAGAGTTTTGACTGTCTGGCGGTCACTCCAGCGGGTGCATGTGGAGGAGTGGGGAATCAAACCCAATTCTCCCAGATAAGAGTCTGTGCACTTAGCTGTGACACCAAACTGGCTCTCTGGAAGGGCACTGAGGTGTAGCTAATGATGGAAGTTATAACTATGCTACGTACAAATAGGACTACCAAGTCCAGGTTGAGAAATTCCTGTCGATTTGGGAGTGGAGTTTGGGGTGGGGAGAATTGGGAGAGGGGAGAGGCCTCGGCAGCGTATAATGACGTACAGCCAGTTTGGTGTAGTGGTTAAGTGTGTGGACTCTTATGTGGGAGAACCAGATTTGATTCCCCACTCCTCCACTTACAACTGCTGGAATGGCCTTGGGTCAGCCATAGCTCTCGCAGAGCTGTCCTTGAAAGGGCAGCTTCTCGGCGAGCTCTCTCAGCCTCACCTACCTCACATGGTGACTGTTGTGGGGGAGGAAGGTAAAGGATATTGTAAGTCACTCTGAGATTCAGAGTATAGGGTGAGGTATATATCGAATATCATCATCTTCTTCTTCATCATCATCCCAAAAGAGCCTTTTCCTCCTGTGGAACTGATCTCTGTAGTCTGGAGGTCAGTTGTTAATTCCAGGAGATCTCCAGACCTCACCTGGAGGTTAGCAACCCTACATATGAACAATGTCGGAAACCACAGCTTCATAATAGATAGAGTGGGTCGGCCGTTTCCTGTTTCAGGTGTCTGTTTAAAAATGGTACCTTGGTGTCTTTAAAAACCCCCTTCAAAACGAGCAGTTAAAAATGCCACCTTGAGAAAAAGTTGAAATACACAATTTGGGGTTTCTTAGCACTTGCCTTTCTTTGTGGGTTCACCAGAGAGCAGTGTAACTGCTGCCTTGCAAAGAGCTTCCTTAGAACTAAGGTTTTAGCTTTTGCTTGACTCTTGTTTTTTTGCCACCCAGTGGCCGATTGGGGGACTACACAACACAACACAAAAAGTTCTTTTTTCCAGATCAAAGAATATGCTATTGGTAGTATACGAATATTACTGCTTTGTTTTGTGCAGTGTAATGGTCTCCATTTATTAATTTGTGTGTGTAAGCAATAGTATGTGCAGATTTATATAGTCTCCGAATGCACAATAATTACTCTGGCCAGCTGCTGTATACTCAAGAGCCAGTGGAATCATAGAATCATAGAGTTGGAAGGGAACTCCAGGGTCATCTAGTCCAACTCCCTGCACAAGGCAGGAAACTCACAAATAACTCCCCCCCTATACATCCCCAGTGACCCCCTGCTCCATGCCCAGAAGATGGCAAAAAAACCCTCCAGAATCCCTGGCCGAACTGACCTAAAGAAAAACTGCTTCCTGAACCCAAAGTGACAGTCAGCATTTCTCTGTAGGTGTAAGAAAGAGAACTTTGGAATGCTACCTTTTGAAACAAATTCAGGAGCATTGTGTTGTCAGTTCTATGTTGGGCAATTCCTGGAGATCTGGAGGGTGGGTAGGGCTTGAAGAAGAAGAAGATATTGGATTTATATCCCACCCTCCACTCCGAAGAGTCTCAGAGTGGCTCACAATTTCCTTTACCTTCCTCCCCCACAACAGACACCCTGTGAGGTGGGTGGGGCTGAGAGGGCTCTCCCAGCAGATGCCCTTTCAAGGACAACCTCTGCCAGAGCTATGGCTGACCTAAGGCCATGCTAGCAGGTGGAAGTGGAGGAGTGGGGAATCAAACCCGGTTCTCCCAGATAAGAGTCCGCACATTTAACCACTACACCAAACTGGCTCTCCACTGGGGAGGGGAGGACCTTGGTGGAATATAATGTCATAGAGTCTGCCCTCCAAAGCAGCCATTTTCTCCAGGGGAAATGGGCTCTGTAGCCTGGAAATCAATTGTAGTTCTAGGACAGGGGTGGGGAACTTCTGTCCCGAGGGCCATATATGGCCCTCGAGGTCACTTGGTGTGGCCCTCAAGGATTGCTGGACTGAACCAAGTCATGTGGCAGCCCCTCTGGGGCCTGGCTGGCCAGTGAGGATCGTGGAGCCCAGCTGCCCTGTGTGGCTGCCTCCCCAGGGCCAGGCAGGGATCACAGGGCCCAGTTGTACTGTGCGGCAGCCTCCCTGAGGCCTGGCTGGCCAGCCAGAATTGCTACAGGGCCTGGAAAAGTTACTGTCACAGTTCAGTTTGCACTTGATTATCCCAGATGGTGTGGCCTCGTAAGCTAATGAGTGTGTGATCTAATATGCTAATATTACGGGATGTGGTCTAATATGCTACTGAGTTCCTGCTGGGCTTTTTCTACAAAAAAGCCCTGGACCTATGCATTTGCCTAGGGCAGTAGGCTGTGTGTGTTTGTGTGCGCGCCAGATTAGGCTGTCCCCGCATGACTTCAAATAGAAAAACAATTTTTTGCATTAATTTTGCTGGCCTGAATCATTCTCCCTCGGCGAAGCACTATTTTTAAAGTTTTTTATGGCCCGCGAGTGATGTTATAAATATTCATATGGTCCTTGGCAGAAAAAAGGTTCCCCACCCCTGTTCTAGAACAAGGGTGTCAAATATGCAGCCTGAGAGCCAGATCAGGCCCCCGAAGAGCTTCTATCAGGTCCACAAGCAACTCAATGTCATCACCTTACTTCTCGCTTGCTTCCTTCTGCATCACAGCTTGCTTTGCCAGGCTTTCTCAGTTGCACAGGAGCTACACAGCAAAGTCTTTATTTTCTCCATTGGCTGACCATTGCATGAAGAAACTTATGTACAAAAGCTCACAATGCCCAGCCACTTCATGTTTTCCCCAGGTCAGGCTCAAAGCATTGACCACGAAATTGCTGTAATCAAAAGTAGGTTTGCAACTTACAGGCACACACCTGAACAACGCCTGAACAACGCCTGAACAGCATACTCAAGATTGCTACAGCACAGACAATGTCTCCAGATTTTGATGCAATAATTCAGAGCAAGAGGTATTAGTTATCAGAAACTGTTAAATAAACAAAATAAACTCAAGAGTGCTAATCTTGTAAGCATGTTTTAAGTTTTTTAAAGAATCTTTAATTGTGTTTGTCTGTGTCCTTTATAAAGTTTACAGTATATCTCCACCACCTGGGATTGCATTTTATGACACACATGGCCTGGCCTGACATTTATGTCAGATCCGGCCCTCATAACAAATTAGTTTGACACCCCTGTTCTAGGAGGTCTCCAGGCAATACCTAGAGGTTAGCAATCCTTTTTTTGTGTGTGTGGGGGGGTGGCTTTTAAAATGGTAGCTGGCCCCCTGCTTGAAGGTGATGTCAACTGCAAGATCAGCCGCTCTGAGTGAAAAACGACAGTCTGGTTCTAAAACAAGCAAGGAAAGATCGCATACAACTCGGAGACACAGATGAGGTTAAACTCTCCTGGGTGGCCAGATGCACTTATTGAGCTCGTTTTGGCACTGGTGACGTGTGGGATGTATGCCAATTAATTAGGCTAAGAGCGCAGTAGAAAATTGCCCAATGAGCTTTGCGGCCGGTTGACTGGCACAAAAAGAAGGATTGTGTCAGCTGGTGGTTTGGAGCCAGAATCAGGGGTCATGTCCCATCCAGGACTTGTGCTGTATCCTTGCATACAGAGATGGATCCTGGTGAGGGGGTGGGTGTTTTGCTCGTACCTGTAAAAACCTGCAGTGATCCCAAGGAAATGGCTTTCTCCATACCTAAAATAATTTCCATTTAGACTCAAGGGCTTGCCCCAGATTGTCACCCGTTTTTGAAAATGTCCAACGAAGAATGTTTAGCCAATTGTTTATGCCCGCTTCTTTGTGTCCTCCAAGGGGTATTTAAGGCATCTATGAAGAAAGGTTAAAGAGGTTAGGGCTCGTTAGCTTGGAGAAATGATGACTGTGTGGTGACATGATAATAGGGTTGCCATGCTTCTGCCAGGGGTGGGCGATCACCTGGTCTGGAGGGTCCCAACCCACTGGCAAGGAGCAGGCCACTGGGGGATCCCTGCCCCCGAAGAGCCCCATTGCCACGTACCGTCCCTGGCACGATAATATCACCTGGAAGTGACATCATCACACTGGGGGCATCGTGCCAGGGATGCTCTAGGACTCACAGTAAAAATGATGGTACCATAGAGTTTTACCACAACTCCTTGAGCGTCCTTGGTGTGATGCTCTAGGAATTGCAAGATAACTCTATGGTACCATAGCGTTTTATTACAACTCCTAGAGCATCCCCGGTGTGATGTCCCCGGTGCAATGACATAACTTCCAGGTGACGTCATCACACTGTGTGCGATTTGTGCTCACAAGACAACAGCGCCCACGCCACAGCAGCAGAGGGACTTGGCAACCCTACATGATAAAGTTTTACAAAATTATGTATGGGATAGAGAAGGCCAAGAAAAGAAGGATTTTTCTCCCTTTCTCACAAGACCAGAATTCATGGGCACTCGATGAAATTAATGAGCAGCAGCCTCTGAGCAGATAAAAGGAAGTACTTCTTCAACCAAAGAGTAATTAACATGTGGAATTCACTGCCGCAAGAAGTAGAACTTGTGGCCGCCAGACAAACTTCGAATCTCCTGGCTATTCTGCACACAATGCATATGATAATTAATCAATTCACTAGATTCAGTTATTTTTCAACCTTTTCTGTCTCTGAAAAATATACCCATTGCTTCCTCCCAGGCAGTGACGGATGGTATCCCAGTGCTTTTTTGGAGAAGCTTGGAAGCAAAAGCTCATGCTTAATGCACAGGGGAGGGGGAAATCCATGCTCTGGAATGTTTTACTTGGACGAGGATGGAGGACTTTTGCTAAGGCGATGAAACATGTTAACCTGCCGAATGCACCCTTTCTCTTGAGCTGGCCATGGGGTACAGCAGCAGATTGTGAGAGCGATTTGGTCGAATACTTGGGGGGCTGCCAAACCAGCCTTCTGCCTTCCCCATCCTGTGAGTCACCATTTAGAGCAATCCTAAATGTTTACTCAGAAGAAAGCCCTCTGAGTCCAGAGTGATTTGGAGACCAGAGCATGCCAAGCTCAATATTTCCAGTCCGGGTTTTCTTGAATCGTATCAGGGAAACTTGAGAAGAAATAGGTTGCCAGCTTGGAAGGTGCTCCCATTAGCTCTCCCTTTCACATCACTTTGATCTCCAAGTAGTTGCAGGTGATATGATTTCATTTCATGCTGGGAATCGCTTCCGCTGCCATTTCCCACTCACGAAACCTCAATTAAAGGGACATCTCCCCACCTGTCCAGTTCCAAAACTGGGAATCTCCTGGAAAAGTGCAGCTAAATTCCCCTTTCCTAAATTTATATCCAGTTTTTAAAAAATCACCAGTCCATCTCAAGTCCCCCCCCCCATTCATTTCCAGTTTTTTAAAATCACTGGTCCATCTCAATCCCCTCCCACAAGCCTGTTGAACCTATGGGCACCTTTGGAATTCTGACAAAATGGCCACCACAGGAAGTGGAGTCAGCCACAAAATTGGTTACAACAGAGGCGATTGAAATTGAATCCAGCTAAGATGGAGGTGGGGTGAGGTGGGTATGGGCATCACGCTCCCAGATTTGGACGGTGCCACACTGATGCCCAACCGGTGAAGAGCTTTGGAGTGACCTTGGATGCCTGCCTTTCCATGGAGGCCCAGATCATAATGGTTGCCAGGTCTGCCTTTTGTTATCTTCAGCAGATCAGGCAGCTAGCACCATATCTATCCCTCCAGGACCTGGCTACAGTGATCCATGCAATGGTCACTTCCAGACTAGACTACTGTAACTCGCTCTACGCTGGGTTACCCTTGAGACTGATCTGAAAACTGCAGGGGGTGCAGAATGCAGCGGCTCATCTGCTGACTGCACCACCTTTATGTGTAGTGTATCAGTAAATAATATGCGACCGAGCGCAGGGCGCGAATCTCCCCGCCCATCAACAGCTGTGGCGGGAAGTTCAACGGGTCAGGATTGGCCTGACCAACCCTGTAGGCTGTACCGGGGATTGTATATAAGCGGGACCCGGCCCGCGTGTTCGCTCTCTTGCAACGTGCTCCTAATAAACCATGTTGCCCTACTCTCGTCTCCGCTTCGAGTACGTTACACTGGCGACGAAGGTGGGATTCTAGCCTTATCGGCTACGACGGAGATCTTGGGCAACGAACGACCGGCCACGACCGCCGCCGCCACCATGGCCAACCAGGGCGGAATCACCGGCCACCTCGAGCCCTTCGACCCCGCAAATCCAGAGGGCTGGGAGTCCTACTCGGAACGGGTTGAGTTCTACCTCCGGGCCAACAAGGTTACCGACGCCGGAGCAAAGAGGGATGTTCTCCTGAGCGTATGCGGGCCTGCCACGTTCGAGATCGCAAAGGGTCTCTCGGCGCCCGCCCGCCTGGCGGAGAAATCCTACGAGGAGATCATCAGACTCCTCACGGGCCACTTCTTGCCGCAGCCCTCTCGGGTGGCTCGCAGATTCCTGTTCCACAGGAGGGACCAGGCGGCAGGAGAATCGGCCGCCGACTATCTGGCGGCCCTCCGCAAGATCGCCGGGAACTGCAACTTTCCCCAGCTGGAAGACACCCTGGCCGACAGATTCACGTGGGGCCTCCGCGACGAGAGGCTCCAACAGAAGCTCTTCGCCAAAGAAGAGCTCACCCTCCAGAGCGCCTTCAGCGAAGCGGTGGCGTTCGAGAGGACCTCCAGGACCTTTCCCAAGACCCGGTCAGACGCCGTCCACCACGAGGAGCTGGACCACGACCACATGGAGGAGAGAGAAGCCTACCAGCTGCGTCGCCCCGCCGGCCCACCCAGCAGAGCGGCCCAACGCCCCCGAGCGGCCGATCGACCACCAGCGTCGGAGAGGGTCCCGGCCACCAAGTGCGCCAGCTGCGGCGACTCCCAAGATCGGAGAGACTGCCAGTACCGGACCTGGGACTGCCGGAGTTGCGGGAAGACCGGCCACATCGCCAGGGCTTGCCGGGCCAAGCTCAACCGTCGGAGGCCGACCACGCACCACGAGTCAGCGGAGTCCCACTCAGCAGACTCCACGTCCCTACAGGTACTGAACTTGCCCCACGCCACCCCCGATAAAATTAAAGTGGCAGTCCTCATCGAAGGGAACCCCTGCCAAATGGAGGTGGACTCAGGTTCCTCCATTTCCCTCATAGCGGAGGAGACCCTGAGGGAACTGTGCCCCCGGCAGCGGCTGCAACTACGGCCGGCGAACTTCATACTCCGGGACTTTCAGAAGAACCCGGTGCAAATCGCGGGGTGGGCGCGGGTGCAAGTTGAGAGGGGGTCCTTCTACGGGCCGCTGGACATCCTGGTGGTAAAGCGCCAACTTGCCACCCTGCTGGGGCTGGATTGGTTCAAACCCTTGGGGATACGCGTGGAGGGGGTGGGGCAAACCTTAACGCCCAGCGGGTTCGGGGAGATTTGCAAAGAGTTCCCCGAAGTATTCGATGGGTCCCTAGGAAGCTACAAGGGGCCGGCCATCTCCCTGCCCCTAGACCCCACGGTCAGGCCGATCCGGCTCAAGGCAAGGAGGGTCCCGTTCGCTTTAAAGCCAAAAATAGAGGCCGAACTAGACCGCCTCACAGCCCAGGGTGTCCTGGAGCCTGTGGACTATGCCACCTGGGAGACCCCCATCGTAACCCCCATCAAGCCAAACGGGGAGGTGCGGATCTGTGCAGACTATAAATGCACGATAAACAAGGCACTGCAGGATAACCCCTACCCAGTGCCGGTGGTAAACCACGTTCTGGCGGCCCTAGCGGGGTCCAAGATCTTCGGGAAGCTGGACCTGGCACAGGCCTACCAACAGCTCCCGGTAGATGCTAAGACGGCGGAAGCCCAAACGATAGTAACGCACAGGGGGGCCTTCCGGGTGAGGAGGCTACAGTTCGGGGTAAGCGTCGCTCCGGGGATCTTCCAGAGTATAATGGACGCTCTCCTTAAAGGGATCCCCGGAGTCCAGCCGTTCTTCGATGACGTTTTAGTCGCCGCCCCGGACCCCGAAGAATTCGGCAACCGCCTAAGAGAGGTGCTCCGCCGGTTCCAGGCTGCGGGGCTAAAAGTCAAGAGGGAGAAGTGCCTGCTGGGGGTTCCGCGGGTGGAGTTCCTGGGGTTCGCCGTGGACGCAGCGGGTATCCACCCCACGGAAGAAAAGACACGGGCCATCGTGCAAGCTCCGGCCCCCACCTGCAAAGCGGAGCTACAAAGCTTCTTGGGGGTCCTTAACTTTTATCACTCATTCCTCCCCCACAAGGCAGCCCTAGCAGAGCCCCTTCACCGCCTACTGGATAAAAAAGCCCCTTGGGTTTGGGGCAAACGACAAGCCGCCGCGTTTCAGGCGGTCAAGGACGTTCTGGTGTCCAACGCGGTGCTCCACCATTTTGACGAGGGCCTCCCCGTCATCTTGGCTTGCGATGCGTCGCCGTATGGGGTGGGAGCAGTCCTGGGGCACCAACTCCCGGACGGGAGGGAGGTGCCGGTAGCGTACTACTCCCGCACACTGACACCGGCAGAGCGCAATTACGCGCAAATAGACAAGGAGGCTCTGGCGATCGTGGCGGGGGTCCGCAAGTTCCATGAGTATCTGTACGGGCGGAGGTTCACCATAGCCACGGACCACAAGCCCCTCTTAGGCCTGCTGGCCCCAGATCGACAAACCCCCCAAATCCTGTCACAGCGCGTGTTGAGGTGGAATCAATTCCTCAACTCCTACACTTACACACTGGTACACCGGGCCGGCAAGGCTATGGGTCACGCTGACGCGCTCAGCCGCTTGCCGCTTCCGGAAACGGGTCCAGACCCCGCCCCCGCACACCAGGTCATGCTGATGGAAAGCCTCCCAGAGCCGCCCCTTCACGCAGCGGAGGTCGCCAAGGCCACCCAGAAACATAAGACACTTGCACGGGTGCTCGACTGGGTGGTGAGGGGGTGGCCAGAGGGGAACATGGGGGAAGATTTCAAACCCTATAAGGTCAGGAGGGAGGAACTAGCGGCACACAAGGGGTGCCTACTATGGGGGAGTAGGGTGGTGATTCCGCCCCCGCTGCAAAGGCGTGTTCTAGAATCCCTCCATGAGACCCACCCCGGCATAGTTCGCATGAAGGCCCTGGCCAGAAGCTACGTCTGGTGGCCGGGAATGGACGGGGAAATAGAGAGTTGGGTCCGCCGGTGCCAGACGTGCCAAGAGTCGCGGCCCGAGCCTCCCAGCGCCCCCGCCACTAGGTGGGAGTCCACCAGGAAACCATGGTCGAGACTCCACCTCGACTTCGCAGGGCCATTCCAGGGGCAGATCTTCATGATAATTGTGGACGCCTACACCAAATGGCTCGAGGTCATCCCCGTAGGGTCCACCTCGTCCACAGCCGCAATTCGAGCATTACGCAGGGTCTTAAGCACACACGGTATCCCGGACACCATAGTCTCGGACAATGGGACCGCTTTCACGTCCGCAGACTTCCAGGCATTCCTCCAGCGATACCTTATTAGGCACATAAGGTCGGCCCCCTTCCACCCAGCCACCAACGGCCAGGCTGAGCGGATGGTCCGCACCACCAAGGAAGCCCTGGGCCGTATTGTACAGGGAGACTGGGACCACCGATTAGCAGCATTCCTATTCGACAATAGGATCACCCCCAACCCGGTCACAGGGGTTAGCCCGGCCGAGCTCCTCATGGGGCGAAAGCTCATAACTCGGCTGGACAGACTACACCCTGACCGGACGTCAGACACCCGAGAGAGCCCCGAGGTCCGGGACGCAGTCAGGGGTTTCTTCGCGGGCGACCCGGTTTACGCCCGAAACTACGCCAGGGGGCCCAATTGGGTGGCGGGCCGAGTGCTACGAGTCACCGGGTCCCGCCATTACGACATATCAACTGAGGGGGGCCAGGTACTACGGCGGCACATAGACCAATTGAGGCGCCGCACGCTACCAGAGGAACTGGCAGACACAGAAGAGGCAAGAGCCGGAGAGGAGCTCATCGGGGACCGACCGGAGGACGCGGCCCCATCACCCCTAACGCCGGCCCAGGTAGCACCGGAACCGCCAGAGCCCGAAGGTGCCGAAGAACCAGTCCGGCCGCCACCGTCCGCACCAGGGTCCCCCGCAGCATCAGATGCGGTGGCGGCGCCTCCCCCACAGGACCTCCCCAGACGGTCCACCAGAGAGCGCCGACCTCCCGCATATCTGCAAGACTATGTTCATTAACCAGGGGGGGAGGGGTGTAGTGTATCAGTAAATAATATGCGACCGAGCGCAGGGCGCGAATCTCCCCGCCCATCAACAGCTGTGGCGGGAAGTTCAACGGGTCAGGATTGGCCTGACCAACCCTGTAGGCTGTACCGGGGATTGTATATAAGCGGGACCCGGCCCGCGTGTTCGCTCTCTTGCAACGTGCTCCTAATAAACCATGTTGCCCTACTCTCGTCTCCGCTTCGAGTACGTTACACTTCCCAGATTTGGATGGTGCCACACTGATGCCCAACCGGTGAAGAGCTTTGGAGTGACCTTGGATGCCTGCCTTTCCATGGAGGCCCAGATCATAATGGTTGCCAGGTCTGCCTTTTGTTATCTTCAGCAGATCAGGCAGCTAGCACCATATCTATCCCTCCAGGACCTGGCTACAGTGATCCATGCAATGGTCACTTCCAGACTAGACTACTGTAACTCGCTCTACGCTGGGTTACCCTTGAGACTGATCTGAAAACTGCAGGGGGTGCAGAATGCAGCGGCTCATCTGCTGACTGCACCACCTTTATGGGTGGGCATTCGGCTGGCGCTCCACAGTCTGCACTGGCTGCCCATTGAGTACCAGGTCAGCTTCAAGGTTTTAGTTCTAACGTTTAAAGCCTTACATGGCCTGGGACCAACATACCTGGGGGACCATCTCCTTCCATATATGCCCAGGAGGGCGTTATGTTTGGCCTTCCAACATCTGTTGGCCGTCCCCGGCCCAAGAGACACCCGCCTCGCCTCAACGAGGGCCAAGGCTTTTTCAGTCGTGGCTCTGACCTGGTGGAATCAGCTCCCTATTGAGATCCGGGCCCTACCTGGCTTATTAGCCTTCTGTAGGGCCTGTAAAACGAAGCTGTTCCGCCAGGCTTTTAGCTGAGGCTGTGGGCGTCTATTCTTGATCTGGTTGGCCTCCCCGGCCAGCACTGTCACCTGTGCTAGGAAGTGGAATAAAAACTGTCATGATGTGAGACAGCTAGGCTGGGCAATATGTGATGACAGAGTAATCCGAGTGCTGTTGAGTTGTCTGTTTATAGAATGCTTTTATTGTTTTATCATATGTTGTACTCCGCCCTGAGCCCTACGGGAATGGGCGGAATAGAAATATACTAAAATAAAAATAAATAAATAAATAAAATTGCTACCACAGCAGGCAGAGCCAACCTCAGAATGTCAGGCAGTGAGGCTGCCTTAATAGCAACCCTTCAGCATTCCAGGCAGAAACTCTGATAATCTGCTCATCCAATAAAATCTCCGTTAGGCAATCAGAAGCCCTGATGGGGAAAAGCCCCACCTGACTCACCCACAAATACATGGTAGGCACCATGAGAGACATCGGTAGGCACCACAGTGACCACAGGCGCCTCGTTGGAGAACCCTGGTCTATCTCATCCCACCCTTCTTCAAGGGGGCTCAGGTCAACATCCCTGGGTTTCACTTCCCCTCTTTTATCCTCACAACAACCCAGTGTGGAATGTTAGGCAGTCTTAGAGAGAGAGTGATTGACCTTAGATCACTCAGTGAGATTCAGTGCAGAATTGACATTATTTATTATTATTTTGTTTTATTGGATTTATATTCTGCCCTCCCCACCGAAGCAGGCTCAGGGTGGCTTACAACAATAAAAACATTTACAAATATTGAGCATTAACGGATTAAAACCTGAAACAGCATAACAATTAAAACATTTTAAAACAATTTGGTGCTAATGGTAGATTCCAATAACTTCAGTCTTCTCGAGTATCCTCATATGTAGCTATCAATTAAAAGCAAGTTGAAATAAAGCTGCCTTGCAAGCCTTGTGGAACTAGGCAAGGTCCCGCAAGGCTCTTACTTCTTCCAGAAGTTGGTTCCATCAATTGGGGTCCGCTATAGAGAAGGCTCTCTCCCGAGTGGTCTTCAATCTTGCCTCCCTGACAGCTCTCCCCACTGGGTCAGCTCCATGGGGGGGCCGGTGTTGGGCTGTGCCAGGGGCCCACTCCTTGCAAATGAGTGCATCCTGCGCTCCCGCATGAGCTGGCCTTTGGGGCAGGGGTGAGGCATGAGGCAGTGCGGGGCGTTGTTCACAACTGAGGGGGCATGCCCCCAAGTGCCCCGCCGTAGCTACAGGCCTGCTCCACAGCCCAGAACCCAGATTTCCATGTCATCTCCCTCCCTCTTTTGAAGGATCTTGCTGAATTGCATGCCCTTTCTCTGAAAACTGGCTGGGAAACTTAAGGAAGAAGCAAGAAAATACTGGGTGAAGTTTTATACCTGGTTATATACTTAAGATTCTCTGGTGTGATCTTTTATTTTCTATCTTTCAGGCAATATATACCATATGATCATATATTTGTACTAGAAATGTAAACTTAAATAGATAATTTGAATGAAGACTTACAATTGCTAAAACGCTTTATTTAGATTTTCATGATATAGTTTAAATTGATATTAATATTTGATCATACCTGTTCTTAAGGAAATAGCTTCATGCAGATTAGATTATATTTGTATTGATTTTTCTATTTCTAATTCTTTTTAGCTCTTTATTCTGTCTCTTTTATATTTTGGAAAATGAATGAAAACTTTGAAATGGAAATGCTGTATTCCTTTCATATAAGAATACCCATAAAAATTCCCAATGAGGCATGGGTTTATACGTATGAAATATTTCGCTAAAACCAATCAGCAATGCCAGGATGACAGCTTTGAAAGGAATTTTAACAGAACATTGTTTTCCCCAGCAGTTTTAAAGGCTAATATTATAAACATGCTTGGGTCTATTTGTCAGGCTGATCTTTTTTTTCCCAGGCTTTTTTTTTGGGGGGGGGGGGGGCAGGGAAGCGTCAGGGAATGGTGGGGTTCTGGAGCTGATAGTGGGGAAAGAATCCTCTCCTGGAATGACATCAGTTGTAAGTATTTTTGTTTGATCATTCTGCAAATGTGAAACATGTGCAGAGAGATTAGTGATTAATGCTGCTTAAAATATATTTAATTGTACACACTGATCTAGAAATCTGGTGTAAATTATCTACTTAACAAGGAAGCAACACAAGTCAGGCTAATTGGCCAATGCCTCGTTGAAAACAATGGAAGAACATGCTGATCAAAATGATGATCTTGAGATGTTCGTGCTGAATATTTCGTTTGCCGAATGTTCAGCGTGATGATCTTTCCCAATAACCAAAAAGACTTGAGTCCATTTCCATCTCGTCTCCTGTGCATTGCATTGTAGCATTGGAGGCTAAGGGTGGGGCATGGGGTCAGGGAAAGCTGCTCAACGAGGCGGCATCACTTCTGAGTGAAGACCTGGAAGTGATGTCACCATGGTGAGCAACTCTCTAGGAATTCACTTAATCTCTGTGGTAAATACCACAGACATTGGGCGAATTCCTAGAGCATCACCCAATAAGGTGACACTTCCAGGTCTTCACCTGGAGGTGATGTCGTCACCTGTAAGCAGCACCATCTCCACCCACGGTTTTGCTTCCACAGCTGCACTGAGAGGTAGTGAGGGAGCAGGACAACAGGTGCAGGAAGCTGCTTGCTATATCAGACAATGTGGTAAGCCTAATTCTTGGAGTGGGGGAACTGATTCAGGTTGCACAGACAATGCATGAGGCAGGTTGTCCCCCAAACTTTCATAGACCACCCTCTCCTGGGGCTAGAAAGTGCAAGAGGAAAGTTGTCTTTGCAGGGCATCTATCTGTCAAACAAGTACATCATTCTCTCATGGACTACTGATAAACTCCAAAACTCTTGAAGAAGAAGATTGTAGATTTATACCCTGCCCTTCTCTCTGAATCAGTCAGAGTGACTTACAATCTCCTATATCTTCTCCCCCCACAACAGACACCCTGTGAGGTGGGTGGGGCTGAGAGGGCTCTCACAGCAGCTGCCCTTTCAAGGACAACTCCTACGAGAGCCATGGCTGACCCAAGGCCATTCCAGCAAGTGCAAGCGGAGGAGTGGAGAATCAAACCCGGTTCTCCCAGGTAAGAGTCTGCACACTTAACCACTACACCAAAGTGGATCTTTGGAAGAAGAATACTGATAACATTTGAAAAATACTGATAACAGGCGGATGTTTCTGAAAATTCAAGTTAAATTTGCCTCCATCGGGATCGCTTCACACGAACATGGCTTCATTTTGAGAACTTCTTAGGGCTACAGGAAGTTATGAATCAGGTTGCCAACCTCAGGTTGGGAAATTCCTGGAAATTTTGGGGTATGCTTTATGCATGTATGTCGAATGACCCCAAATCACCACACAAACTGAAACATACTATAATTTGCTTGGAGCAGTTCTTAAAAAAACAGCCAGTGTCTTTAAGATCAGTGGACTCGAATCTGGAGATCCAGGTTTGCTCTCCCAATACTCCACATGCAGCTGCTGGGTGACCTTGGGTCAGTCACAGTTCGAGAACTGTTCTCTAATCAGTTCTCTGATCAGTTATTTCAGAGCTCTCTCAGCCCCACCTATTTCACAGAGCGCCTGTTGTGGGAAGAGGAAGGGAAAGAGATTGTAAACTGCTCTGAGATTCCAAGTGAAGGGCGGCGTATAAATCCAACCCTCCTCCTCCCTCTGCCTGCTAGCCCAGCCTAGCTGGTGCTTTTCAAAATTTGGAAGCTAACCAGCACTGGCCTTGGTTTGTGCTTGGATGCAAGACAACTAGGGAAATCCAGTATTTCTACGCAGAGGCCTCTGTCCACAGTCTCTTCCTCAAGCTAACCTGCTTTATCACAAAAGACAGATTTGGAGACTTCCGAAGTCCCACGGGACAGGTTCTCTCCTAACTAAAGCTGTGGAGATGTGAGCCCCGTCTTCACATATTCTCAGAGTTTTGCTCAGAAAACTCTGAGACAGGATCCCTTCAGTCTGTCTTGACTTCTACGTAGAGTTGCCAGCTCGGAGTTGAAAATATCTATAGATTTTGGGGGTGGAGCCTGAAGAGGGAAAGGTTCGATTAGAGAAAAGACTTCAGCGGGATCGGAAGCCATAGAGTCCACCTTCCAAAGTGGCCATTTTCTCCAGGGGAACTGGTCTCTGTCATGTGGAGGTCACTTGTAATAGTGTGAGATCTCCAGCCACAAGCTGGAAGTTGGCACCCTACTTCAACAGCATGCTTTGGACCAGAGTTGTTTACAATGTGAGAGGAATTCCCTGGCTAGAAGATCTAACATCTCTGGCGAGTAAGCCTCTTGGTTTCTGGGGCTTTTCACTGATCTCCTTTTCTTTCCTTGTCTCCAAAGCCGAGTAATTTTTATATATATATCTGTCTCCTATTTATCACAGTGAAAGCCTTCCATCTGGAAACTGTGCCGGCCCCACAATATTGCTTTCTTCTTCCTCCGCACACAATAACCGCAGATATTAAGTACTTAATGTTTCCTCATATGTCGCTCACTGCACATGTCAGCCTGGCCTCCAAAGGCAAGACGGAAATTATTGCTAGGAGCCGACGTTCCTTCTGGGACGTCAATTTAATATCGGAGCAATTAAGAGGGCCGCCTTACTGAGCAGCAGAAAGAACATTTTGTGCGAGGGACACGCGCGAGAGCATTGCAGTGCACTCGGTGCCAGAGTGGTGGCAGCGAAGCTTCTCAAAAAACAAACTTTGAAGATTATTCCCGTTTGTGAAAACCACACATGGGATGACGGCACTGAAACGTGTGCTCGGTAGAGGACTAAACCCGATTCACATTGAAGGCCTTGGAATAGGGTGGCGAATTCCAAGTTGGGAAATTCCTGGGGGGGGGGCAGAGTTTGGGGAGGGGAGGGACCAAAGTGGGGTATAATGCTGTGAAGTCCACCCTCCAAAACAGCCATTTTCTTAGGGTTTCCAGGTCTCCTTGCCTGTCCGGCAGCAGGGGGATTTGGTGGGTGTTCCGAGGGTAGGGGGGATGTCGCTTGACTCCCCAACACACTGACATCACCTGGAAGTGACATCATCACATTGAGGGCATAGTGCAGGGATGCTCTGGTATTTGGCCAAAACTCTATGGCTTTGAGGGTGAAAAAACCGTAGAGTTGGCCTAAATACCAGAATGTCCCTGGGTGATGTCCCTGACACAATGACATCACTTCCCTGTTTAGGGGAGGGGTTTTCCCCATTGGCCAGCTGCTCCGTGGTGGAGAGGAGCCGTGAAACTGGATTCCCCACTGGGACCAGGGAGAAGGAACCAACACATAGAGAACAATTCAAGTATTGACAATGTTACAAACCCTCCCTCCCTCCCTTCCTGCTCTCAAACATCTGATGTTCATGTCTTGTGGCTCTCAAACATCTGACATTTATTCTATGTGGCACTTACGTTAAGCAAGTTTGGCCACCCCTTTACAATGCCATAGTGTGGCCCAATGAGACAGAAAACAGAGGCAGCCGGGAGCTCAAAGCCGTCTGTCTGGTGTAGCTAAGAGGATCATCTGCCTGGAGGAAACCAATGATTCTGAATTTTCGGCAATCTACTAAGATCCCCTCAATTCGTTGAGATCTGATAGCTTTTCTGTGCACAGCCGCAAAGAAATAGCCATTTCATGCAAGAATATTAGTCCAGCGATTCCAGTTTGGTATCAGTGGGTTTGGGATTATTACATAATGGAGAAAATATTCACTCAATCACAAACTGACAATAGTCCCTATATATCCCACTTTTTTGAACTATGGTACCCTGTAATAGAGCAGCCTCATGGTGCAGAGTGTTAAAGCTGCAGTCCTGCAGTCTGACCTCTCTGCTCATGACCTGAGTTCGATCCCAGTGGAAGCTGAGTTCAGGTAGCTGGCTCAAGGTTGACTTAGCCTTCCATCCTTCTGAGGTTGGTAAAAGGAGACCCCAGCTTGCTGGGGGGAAAGTGTAGATGACTGGGGAAGGCAATGGCAAAGCACCCCGTAAAAGGTCCACTGTGAAAATGTGATGCGATGTCACCCCAGAGTCAGAAATGACTGGTGCTTCCACAGGGGAACTACCTTTACCTTTTTACCCCATAATAGAATTTAATGCAAACAACGATTTGCTTTTTCACAGTTCTTATCCATTTTTAGGTGCTGATACCATGAGGTTTTGTGTCTATGTCTTTCAGACAGATATTAAAAAGACCTGGTAAGTTTATTCTCCTACTAATTGTTGTATCAGTTAGCGATTCTTTATTACTCTGTTGATGTTACATCTATGAGCCCCGTGGTGCAGAGTGTTAAAGCTGCAGTACTGCAGTCCTAAGCTCTGCTCATGACCTGAGTTCGATTCCCAGTGTAGATGGGTTTTCAGGTAGCCAGCTCAGGTTGACTCAGCCTTCCCTCCTTCCGAGGTCGGCAAAATGAGTCCCCAGGGAAGGGGAAGTGTAGATGACTGGGAAAGGCAATGGCAAACCATCCAGTAAAAAGCCTGCCATGAAAATGTTGTGAAAGCAACATCACCCCAGAGTCAGAAACGACTGGTGCTTGCACAGGGGAACTTTCCTTTCCTGATGTTACATAATATATTGTTTTGCTTGTGTTATTCAAAATAAAAAAAATAGAGGCTTAGCCCATTTTCACACACCAAACTTCTATTCCCCCCCCCTCCCGGGTCTGTTGGCTGTCTCTAAGTCTGGTGCAGGCAGTAACTTACTCCCAGGGCCATGGGTCAAACAAGCCCTTTTGCCTTCAGTGCTTCTCTCGGTTTTTGCACAAGCTGCCCTGGAGCTACAAGTTGGCCTGCCGCTTTTCTGCGGCAAGCAGAAACCGCTTGAAAGAGGATCTCACTTGCAGCAGAAAAGCAGTCGCCAAGTCACAGCTCTGGGGCAGCTTGTGCAAAAACCAAAAGAAGCTCTAGGAGCAAAAGAGAGCCAGTTTGGTGTAGTGGTGAAGTGTGTGAACTCTTACCTGGGAGAACTGGGTTTGATTCCCCACTCCTCCACTTGCACCTGCTGGGATGGCCTTGGGTCAGCCATCGCTCTCATAGGAGTTGTCCTTGAAAGGGCAGCTGCTGTGAGAGTCCTCTCAGCCCCACCCACCTCACAGGGTGTCTGTTGAGGGGGGAGAAGATAAAGGAGATTGTAAGCTGCTCTGTGTCTCTGATTCAGAGAGAAGGGCGGGGTATAAATCTGCAATTCTTCTTCTTCGCTATCTAGAACAAGCCCTAGTGCGAAATCGCTCTGTTTGGTATGACCAGATTAGGGTTGCCAGCAGACCTGGAAAAAAAATGCCCTGTCCCTTTAATTGAGGCTAAAAGGGATATGATCTACTAGATGATGGGATTTGCCTCCAAGCCATGAAACAATGTCATGTACCTTCATACCCTGGAAGAGTTGGCCATATGTGATGCAGCAAGGTACACAGTGGCGTTCTGGTTGGTGAATTTTCCTTCACATGAAGCTGCCTTATACTTAATCAGACTAGGGTTGCCAATCCCCAGGTGGGGGCAGGGGATACCCTGGTGTCGAGGCCCTCCCCCTGCTTCAGGGTCATCAGAAAGGGGGAGGGAATGTCTGCTGGGTACTCCATTCTTCCCTATGGATACCGATTCCCATAGGGTATAGTGGAAAATTGATCTGTGGGTATCTGGGGCTCTGGGGGGTTGTTTTTGAAGTAGACCCACCAAATTTACAGCATAGCATCCAGTGCCTCTCCTCAAAACACCCTTCAAGTTTCAAAAAGATTGGACCAGGGGGTCCAATCCTTTGAGCCCCCAAAGTAGGTGCCCCTATCCATGATTTCAAATGGAGGGAAGGCATTTCAAAGGTGTGTGGTGGCCAGAACTGCCTTTGGAGTTCAATCATGTTTGTCACAACCTTGATCCTGGTTCCCGCCCCCCCCCCCCCAATTCTCCTGGCTCCACCCCCAAAGTCCTCAGATATTTCTTGAATTGGACATTGCAATCCTAAACCAGACCGTTGGTTCCTTAAAGTCAGTATTGTCTGCTCAGACTGACAGCAGCTCTCCAGGGTCTTACGTAGAGGTTTATCACATCACCTCCTACCTTATCCTTTCAACTGGAGATGCTGGGGATTGAACTTGGGACCTTCTGCAGGCAAAGCCGATGTTCTGCCACTAAGTCACAACCCCTTCCTATTCATGCCCTCACCCTCATGCCTGCTCTCCTCCCCTCAAAAAGTACACTTAGACATAATGGGGATCTTCATGGCTCGAGAAAGTGGGAAAAGAGGCTGGGTGAGACAGCCAGTGAGGGAACAGAGGCAACCATGTCCCATCAATCTCTCTCTCGGCTTGGCTTCGCGAACGAAGATTTAAGAGAGTGCAATAGTCCACGTCTGCTGCAGGCTCGCTGGTGGCTGACAAGACCAATGCGGGACAGGCAGGTCCGGCCACAGTGGCTGCAGGGAAAAGTCTGATTTAGGGTTGGTGCTGTAGCAGTGCGATTCTTCCTCAGTCTCATTTTGTCCTCAAGACCAGCTATGCGTGCGTTCTCAAAGGAAGAGACAGCCTGGCGGATGGTGTGTCTCCATGCTTTGCGATCTGAGGCTAGGTCAGACCACTGGTGATGGTTGATGCGACAGGTGCCAAGGGATTTCTTCAAGGAGTCCTTGTACCTCTTCTTTGGTGCCCCTCTATTTCGATGGCCGGTGGAGAGTTCGCCATACAGGGCAATCTTGGGAAGGCGGTGGTTTTCCATCCTAGAAGCTCATTTGGATGGGTACACAGAACAGGGCCTTTTCAGTGGCGGCCACACGATTCTGGAATAATATCCCCAGAGAGGTGTGCCTGGCCTTGTCATTTTTGATCTTTAGGTGGCCGTTGAAGACTGTTTTACTTCAGTCCTCATGCAATTAAGTTTACCAGCCATCAGGTCTCGGATGCAGTAGGAGCTCCCAGGAGCATAGCTCCTGAACCTTTCTAATGCCCCCTCCTCCTCCCCACCTACCTTGTCCGTTGAATAGTAGGTGCAGCTACTGGATTAGGAGAGCAGCCAGCCAGCCAGCCAGCCAGCAACCAGGGGCTTTGCCACACCTCCAGCAGCCCTCATTAACCCCTGGAGAAGCCCACACCACTCTTTCTCCACTACTTATGTGATTTTGGGTGGCAGGTGGCTTGCTGGCCTTTTGACTGAAAGGGGGGTAGCCCAGGAGAGCCCCAGGCGAGCGAGGCCTGCTTGAGCTGGCTGGATCTCTAGCTAGCCCAAGCAGGCCTTGCTCACCCAGGGTTCTCCTTTCTTGCATTAGGTTGCTTTTGGCTGGTGGTGGTGGTGGTGGCATATGCTAATGAGTTATGCTAATGAGCTCCACCAGGTATTTTTCTATAAAATAAGCCCTGCCGGCAGTCCTAAATTATGATTTTCAAATTATGGGTTTTGTGTGTTTTATGTATTTTATATTGTTATCCACCTTGAGCTTTGGAAGGATGAAAGTAGACTAATACATGGAGATCCAGTTTGGTGTAGTGGTTAAGTGCGCGGGTTTGATTCCCCACTCCTTCACTTGCAACTGTTTGATTCCCCACTCCTCCACTTGCAATTGTTTGATTCCCCACTCCTCCACTTGCAACTGTTGGAATGGCCTTGAGTCAGCCATAGCTCTCACAGAGCTATCCTTGAATGGGCGGCTTCTGGGAGAGCTCTCCCAGCCCCACCCACCCAACAGGGTGTCTGTTGTGGGGGGGGGGGGAGATAAAGGAGATTGTGAGGTGCTGAGATTCAGGGTGGAGGGTGGAATATAAATCCAATGTTGTTATCGTCTTCTTCTTTGAAATAATAAATAAATGATGGATTATTTAACACTCTGAGCACCCCCTGTGGGAGAGGAGGACTTGGTGCAGGCAAATCTACAGACCCAGCAAGAAGGATGGATTATACTTCACTCTGGGAGAGTTCAGGCTATGGGGACCAGTTGACAGCTCAGGCCTTAATTCCAATGGATTCTCTGGCAGCCCCTTTGCTGTCAGAACCACGTATCTGCAAACAGATAGATAAATGCGCTCCTAAGCCGTTTTGACATAGGATTATTCACTTTTGACATGTTATGAACATTAAAGGAAATTTAGCATCCATCTGGACGGCCAGCTTTTGCCAAATGCCCCCGCGGCCAGCTGCAAAATATCGATGCTCGAAGCCGCCCAGCTGCCTCCTGGACCACTCGTGCCAAGAAGGAGCCGGCTGCCAAAGCTCTCGGTTAGCAGGCAGCTGCGATGAGGAGAGCTGTTCTGTGAAAACGGATTTGGCAGGGATGCGATTCTCAAGCCGGGCTCTTAATAATGCTCTCTCTCTCCCACTCACTTTCGCCAAGGGGGGCATAAGGAAGGGAGCTGTGTGGGATCACCCTGGTATTTTAGTCTAGAACCATGGCAAATGGGGGAGGGGGAAACCGTGCAGAGTTTCAGCTTCTTCCAAAGCTGGGGTGGCCAAACCTGCTTAACGGAAGAGCCACATAGAGTACACGTCAGATGTTTGAGAGCCGCAAGACTTGAGTGTCAGATGTTTGAGAGAAGGGATGGAGGAAGGAGGGAAGGAAGGAAGGGAGGAAGGATGGGAGGGAGGGAGGAAGGAGGAAAGGAAGGAAGGAAGGAAGGAAGGAAGGAAGGAAGGAAGGAAGGAAGGAAGGAAGGAAGGAAGGAAGGAAGGAAGGAAGGAAGGAGGGAAGGGAGGGAGGAAGGAAGGGAGGAAGGATGGAAGGAAGGGAGGGAGGGAAGAAGGAAGGGAGGGAGGAAGGATGGAAAGATGGGAAGGGAGGGAGGAAGGAAAGATGGGAAGGGAGGGAGGAAGAAAGGGAGGGAAGAAGGAAGGAAAGATGGGAAAGGATGGAGGAAGGAAAGATGGGAAGGGCGGGAGTGAGGAAGAAAGGGAGGGAGGGAGGGAAGAAGGAAGGATGGAAGGGAGGGAGGGAAGAAGGGAGGGAGGAAGGAAGGGAGAAAGGAAGGATGGAAAAAAAGATGGGAAGGGAGGGAGGGAGGAAGGAAGGGAGGAAAGATGGGAAGGGAGGGAGGAAGAAAGGGAGGGAGGGAAGAAGGAAGGAGGGATGGAAGGAAGGAAAGATGGGAAGGGAGGGAGTGAGGAAGAAAGGGAGGGAGGAAGCGAAGAAGGAGGGATGGAAGGATGGAAGGGAGGGGGGGAAGAAGGAAGGGAGGAAGGAAGGAAAGATGGGAAGGGAGGGAAGGAGAGAGGAAGAAAGAGAGGGAGGGAAGAAGGAAGGAAGTAAAGATGGGAAGGAAGGGAGGAAGGAAGGAAAGATGGGAAGGGAGGGAGGAAGAAAAGGAGGGAGGGAAGAAGGAAGGAAGGATGGAAGGAAAGATGAGGGAGGAAGGAAGGAAGGAAAGATGGGAAGGGAGGGAGGGAAGAAGGAAGGAAGGATGGAAGGGAGGAAGAAAGGGAGGGAGGAAAATAGGGGAGAGAGGTGGAAAGAGAGCAACTTTAACTTTAAATGCATTCTCCAAGCTGCCAGCTGGTTTGGATGGGAGAAGTGATTTCAAGAGACAAATGCCAATGAAGCAGTGAGGGCTCTGAGAGCCACACAATATGTGCGAAAGAGCCACATCTGGTTCCCGAGCCGCAGTTTGACCATCCCTGTTCCAAAGTGTCGGCTCTCATTCGGCTGTCTTTCGGTAGCTCAGATCATATTGGGATGGGGCTATGTGCAGGGAATTCTTTGGGAGTTTCAATTGTCGGCGTCTGTGCGGGGAGTGGATTTTTGATCCTGTTCAGGGGTCATTTTGTGGAAAAAGAGGTGCCGGAGCTCATTAACACAATGCATTTGCATAACTCATTTGCATATGCCACACACCCCTGACATCATCCGAAAGTGTACTAAATGATATCAGCTCAGCATATACCTTAAATGCACCATAAGACGCACCTGAGCATAAGACGCACCTAGTTTTTGGAGCCGTTTGTGTGAATTTAGAGGCATTTGTGTGAATTTTTTGCAGTATTCGCTCCTTAAGACGCACACACTTTTCCCTCCACTTTTTTGGGGGGAAAAAGTGAGTCTTATGGTGCAAAAAATACTGTATAATTGTTATAATAAAACCTTACTTCCATTAAATGACTTAAATGAATTTATCCAGGCCACAGTGGCATGATGAAGATTCCCACCTGTCTGCTTTATATGTTTTGGTTATTTCCCCTTTTGTGTGCAGGGAAAAATATTAGAAAGTGTGTGTGGGGGGGAGAGGGAAATGTCTGCTGGGCACTCCATTTTTCCCTATGGAGACCAATTCCCATAGAGTATAATGGAGAATTAATCTCTGGGTCTCGAGGGAGGCTGTTTTTTGAGATAGAGGCACCACATTTTCAGCATAGCATCTGATCCTTCTCCTAAAAATACCCTCCAAGTTTCAAAAGGATTGGACCAGGAGGTCCAATTCTATGAGCTCCAAAAGAAGGTGCCCTTATCCATTATATTTCCAAATGGAGGGAAAATATTGAAAAGGTGTGCGGTCCCTTTAAATGTGACGGCCAGAACTCCCTTTGGAGTTCAATTATACTTGTCACAACTTTGCTCCTGGCTCCACCCCCAAGGTCTCCTGGCTCCACCCCCAAGGTCTCCTGGCTCCACCCCAACAGCCCCCAGATATTTCTTGAACTGGACTTGGCAAATGAAGTGCCTGAACTGTGATCCCATCTTCTGTATGACTGATCAGAATGAAAGAGAGGATCAGATTCCTCCTGAGGCAGTTTTGGTAACCTGGTGAGGTGGGGGCGGGGCTCAGCCACAGTTTCTAGTGTTGCCGCTCGACCACCTAAGCAAAGAAACTGTACACAAAAAGGGCAGGGGTCCCTGCTGAAGTGTAGGTTTTTATACCTCACTTTTCTGTACCTTAAGGAGTCTCAGTGTGGCTGACAATCGCCTTCCCTTCCCTCAGCAGGTACCTTGGGAGTCAGGTGGGGCTGAGAGAGCCCTGAGAGAACCGTGACTGGCTCAAGGTCACCCAGCAGGCCTCAGGTGTCCAAAGTGGCTTACAATCCCCTCCCCATAGTGGTTACATTTTGAGACAGGTGGAGCTGAGAGAATGCCGAGAGAGCTGTGACTGACCCAAGGTCCCTCAGCTGTCTTCATGTGGAGGAAGAGTGAAGAATCAAACCCGGTTCTTCATGTTAGAGTCCTCCGCTCTCAACCGTTAGACCACACTGGCTTTCTGAAACAGTAATCCTGACACATCTTCCAGTTAAACGGGATTGATGATTGGGCCAATGAGGCAAGGTCGTCGTAATGGCGTGGCGATCCTTCTGATCATCCATTCTGATCTCCACCTCTGCCAGAGGCCTTTTACTCGGAGTATTTTTCTTGATAATCCCTGTCATGGAGGGAATTGCGTGCTGCCCTGGCGCATAAATGAACATGATTGTTTCTCCCTTCCCCACAGATGGAAGGGTCTCATAAACGGCGGCATTTAGCAGCTCAGCGGTTGCCTAAGCGTCCTCACGGGTCATAAACTCAGGGAAAAAAATAATCCTGATTCAGGCGATTTGCTCTCCTCGGTGGTAAGCCAAAACGGTTCCGTTTAAGGTCACTTGTATTTCACACACCACTGTTTGTTTGTATCTCTTCATCTCCCTCTTACCCCAAATCAAAGGGGCGATGTGTATCCCACCCTTTCCCCCACAGAGTATTTGATAAGGTTATGTGTGGGAAGGGAACTATTTATATGAAAGTTATTTCAGAGGGAGACTGAAAACCCTGGATGTGATCCCTTGAGAATTGTCTGGCACTGCTGTTATCACAGGGCCTACTGTAAGCGCCAGGAGGGTTGGCTACATCAGGGGTGTGTGGCCTAATAGGCAAAGGAGTTCCTGCTCACAATAAGCTCTGGATGCCACCATCCCCTTATGGAAGAGTTGCTTCTTTACAACCGGCTCCCCCGTGGTGGTGGAAAGTGCCATCAACTCACAGCCGAATTATGGTAACCTCATGAGGGTTTCCGGGGAAGAGATGTTCAGAGGTGGTTTGCCATTGCCTGCCTCCGTGACATGACCCTGGCATTTCTTGGGGGGTTATCTCTTCCAAATACTTGACAGGGTCAACCCTTCTTCGCTTCCAAGATCTGATAAGGTCAGGATTGCATAGGCTACGGAGGTCAGAGTTCAAATCCCCCTAGCTACATTAAATCCAGCTGCACTAGCTGTTCTTTTGGGTGGGTGTGGCTTCTACGTCGGGGTGGGGTTATCTTGAGAATAATCCTTTGCCTTTAGTGGCCGTTAAGGAGATCCCTCATGGTCTCCTTCAGAGCAGACACGAACCTAGAAAAGGAGGGCCATTGCTTCACTTGGACAACCTCCCAAACTGCACGATCCATAAAAATATTTGAGGATGACCTAACATGTATATGAGCTCCATCTGGCAGAAAAGGTGATATAGAACTGTGGAAACTGGCACTCATATCCATTCTTTTGTTCATTCTTGAGGATCTAACTTGAAGAAGAAAAAAATTTATAGTTGCTAGAAATAGCACTAGAAATGCCAACACGAACACCGTAACGAGAATTTTGTGCAAAATTCAGAATACAAGGGATCTCTCCATTTCCCAAGGAATCGAGCTCTAATTGTTGAAGAATGCTTGTTCCCTTTCTCCTGTTAAGCACATCTAAGGACTGACTTTTCACACAGCAAATGGTTGGGAAGTATGGGAATCGTGGATCACATCTCAAAGCGTGCTTCGCCCCAGTTGCAAAGACTGAGGCCGATTGCCCACTAGCTTTATGCCGCTCTTACGCTCCTCTTCTCAGCGAGGTTTCTGTCGGATTTCACACTATCTGCTCCGGGGATGCAACTCACTCTGCCTCTTTTACTCAGCAAACAAGATCATCTAAAAAGCAGTTTCTGTTTGCCGCATGAAAAAGGCAAAGCTAAATGCCAGTTTGGTGTAGTGGTTAAATGTGCAGACTCTTACCTGGGAGAACTGGGTTTGATTCCCCACTCCTCCACTTGCACCTGCTGGAATGGCTTTGGGTCAGCCATAGCTCTGGCAGAGGTTGTCCTTGAAAGGGCAGCTGCTGTGAGAGCCCTCTCAGCTCCACCCACCTCACAGGGTTTCTGTTGTGGGGGGAGAAGGTATAGGAGATTGTAAGCCGCTCTGCGTCTCTGATTCAGAGAGAAGGGCGGGGTGTAAATCTGCAATTCTTCTTCTTTTAGTGGGAAATTGGTGTCAGAGGGAAAAAGATCTTGGGGTCATGGTGGACAGCTCAATGAAAGTGTCAACCCAGTGTGCAGCAGCGGTGAAACAGGCAAACTCTATGTTAGGGATGATTAGGAAAGGGACTGAGAATAAAACAGCCAATGTTGTAATGCCACTGTAGAGATATATGGTGTGGCCTCATATGGAACACTGTGTTCAGTTCTGCTCACCGTATCTCCAAAAGGATACTGTAGAATTGGAAAAACTACAGAGGAAGGCAACCAAAATGATTAGGGTAGGGGTGGGGAACATCAGGCCCGAGGGCCGCAAACGGCCCTCGAGATCACTTGGTCTGACCCTCGGGGTTTGCTGGGCCAAGACCCCCCTCTCATGGGCATTGTGAAGGACTGCTGCTGGGGTATGTGGGTTCCTTTAAAGGTCTGCTGGGAGCAGCTGAAGGGAGGGAGGAAGGGCTGGCAGGGTGGAAGGTGGGAGCCGGATACCACCAGTTCAATTTGCGTATGATTATCCCAGATGGTGTGTCCTAATATGCTAATGAGTGTGTTACCTAATATGCTAATATTAGGGGATGTGGTCTAATATGCTTGGACCTAGGCATTTGCCTAGGGTGGCAGGCAGGGGTGTGTGTGTGTGTGCTGAATTAGGCTCTCCCCACATGACTTCAAATAGAAAAACAATTATTTGCATTAATTTTGCTGGCCTGAATTGTTCTCCCTCGGCGGAGCACTATTTTAAAAAGTTGATAATTTTGTGTGGCCCATGAATGATGTTATAAATATCCAATTGGCCCTTGGCAGAAAAAAGGTTCCCCACCCCCGTATTAGGGGATTGGAGCACCTTCCCTATGAGGAAAGGCTGAAGAGTCTGGGACTTTTCAGTTTAGGAAAGGGAGGATGTGCTAGAAGTTTATAAAGTTATGCACGGTGACAAGGAAATTTTTCTCCTCCAAAAATCCTAGGACTTGAGGGCATCCAGTGATGCAGATGGGCAGTAGATTCAGGATGGACAAAAGAATATACTTCTTTTCACAGAGAGTGATCAAAACGTGGAATTCGCTGCCAGAGAATATAGTGACAACTACAGAAATAAACAGCTTTCAAAGGGGATTAGAATTGGGGCTTTGAGCTTGGAGAAACTGAGAGGGTGACATGTATCGAGGGGGTGACATGTATTGAGGTTTACAAGATTATGTATGTGATAGAGTAGGTAGAGAAAGAAGTACTTTTCTCCCTTTCTCACAATACGAGAACTCTTGGACATTCAATGAAATTGCTGAGCATTCAGGTTAGAACGGATAAAAGGAAATATTTATTCACCCAAAGGATGATTAACACATGGAATTCACTGCCACAGGAGGTGGTGGCAGCTACAAGCATAGACAGCTTCAAGAGGGGATTGGATCAACATAATGAAGCAGAGGTCCATTAGTGGCTATTAGCCATAGCTTATCGTTGGAACTCTCTGTTTGCGGCAGTGATGCTCTGTATTTTGGGTGCTTGTGGGGCACAGTGGGAGGGCTTCTAATGTCCTGGCCCCACTGATGGACTTCCTGATGCCCCTGGGTTTTTTGCCCACTGTGTGACACAGAGTGTTGGACTGGATGGGCCATTGGCCTGATCCAACATTGCTCCTCTTATGTTCTTCTGTGACACAGAGTGTTGGACTGGATGGGCCATTGGCCTGATCCAACATGGCTTCTCTTATGCTCTTATGTAACACAGAGTGTTGGACTGGATGGGCCACTGGCCTGATCCAACATGGCTTATCTTATGTTCTTATGTGACACAGAGTGTTGGACTGGATGGGCCATTGGCCTGATCCAACATGGCTTCTCATGTTCTTATGTTAATTAACGGAGGATAGGTCTATCAATGGCTACTAACCATAATGATCAAATGGAACCTCTACTTTCAGAGGCAGTCAATTTTTGTATCCCAGAGCTAGGAGGCAAAATCAGGGGAAGGCTGAGACCCTATTGTTGGCCCTCCAGAGGCACTGGTTGGCCACTGTGCGAGACAGGATGCTGGACTAGACGGATTATTGGTCTGATCCAGCAGGGCTCTTCTGATGTTCTTAGGAGGGCCTTGGCCTCTCTGCTCTGTTGTTGGCCCTCCAGAGGCACTGGTTGGCCACTGTGCTGGACTAGATGGATTATTGGTCTAATCCAGCAGGGCTCTTCTGATGTTCTTAGGAAGGCCTTGGCCTCTCTGCCCTGTTGTTAGCCCTCCAGAGAAACTGGTTGGCCACTGTGTGAGACAGGATGCTGGACTAGATGGACCACTGGTCTGATCCAGCAGGGCTCTTCTGATGTTCTTATTAGGGCCTCAACCTCTCTGCCCTGTTGTTGGCCCTCCAGAGGAACTGGGTGGCCACTGTGTGAGACAGGATGCTGGACCAGATGGGCCCCTGGTCTGATCCAGCAGGATTCCTCTGATGTTCTTAAAAGTCACAGCTGGCCTGTGAGGCTCAAGAGTCAAATCCTGAGTCCAGAGATGTGAAAGAAAATGCATCTGTTTCATCAGAGACAGAAGTTGCTCCTTGAGAGATTCGGTCATGGGAATTAACTTTGTATGCGCATTTGTTTTATTTAGAGCGCTTTCATCTTTAAAAGTCAACTGAAACAAGCCACGGTGGCCACGAATCATTGGTCTAAACCACTGACCTCTTTGAACAGCGGGGGGGGGGGGGGTGGCGAATGGAGAACAAGCACCTCTTCATTGGACGGAGAACATGACTGGGAGTTTTGCCAGCAGGGATTTGGTGCTCCTTCCCTTCTCCAAGGTCTGGATCAGCCCTTCCCGAACAGACTTCTCAGGCTCTGAGATGAGCTGCTTTGATGAAAGACATGTAAATATTGTGGCTTTGTAATTATGACGTTAAACTAATAATTAACTGGAGACTGTATCCCACGCATGCGATGCAGTCTGTGCTCTCGATGCACTCCCCAAGAAGGGGTCATAGCCAGGCCTCGTTTTGGGCAGGAGCTCACAGGTGCGGAGCTTCGGAACATCTAAATTTTATTGTGCTCTTTCTTAACTCCCCCCCCCCCAGAAGAAATACTTGCTTCTGGGCTCCATTGTTCCAACCCCCTGTGAGAATTCTGCTGAACTCTAAGATCTGACAATCAAATGCAGAGGTTCCAGAGCTCTGCTTCTGTGAGCTCCTTCCCAAAATGAGGCTTAAAAGAGATATAGGGCTGCCAAGCTCCAGGGTGGGGGGGGGGTCCTCCCGCTTAAGAGGTCCTCAACCCGTTGGCCTCCAGTGGGCCAGGAGGGAGAATCCCCTCTCTATGTCACCGGTGCGATAACGTCACTCACAAGTGACATCATCTCACCGGCGACATCGCGCACCAGCTGCTGTAGGAGCTTCTGGGAAAACTCTATAGCAGGGGTGTCAAACATGCAGTTCAGGGGAGCCAGTTTGGTGTAGTGGTTAAGTGTGCGGACTCTTATCTGGGAGAACTGGGTTTGATTCCCCACTCCTCCACTTGCACCTGCTGAAATGGCCTTGGGTCAGCCATAGCTCTGGCAGAGGTTGTCCTTGAAAGGGCAGCTGCTGTGAGAGCCCTCTCCAGCCCCACCCACCTCACAGGGTGTCTGTTGTGGGGGAGGAAGGTAAAGGAGATTGTGAGCCGCTCTGAGACTCTTCGGAGTGGAGGGCGGGATATAAATCCAATATCTTCTTGAATCAGGCCCCCGGAGGGCTCCTATCAGGCCCCCAAGCAACTGGCTGTCATCTGCTTCCTTCTCCCTCTCTCTTGCTTCCTTCTGCATCACAGCTTGCTTTACCAGGCTTGCTCAATCGCACAGGAGTTACAGAGCAAAACCTCTATTTTTTCCATTGGCTAAGGCTTCTTCCTTGGAGAGGAAGGGGAGAGGAGTAGCTTGCTTTGCCTGGCTCTCTCAATTGCACAGTGGAACTACTGAGCCAAGCCTCTCTTCCTTCTGTTGGCTGAGGCTCCCCCCCAGTCCCCTGGGGAAGGAAGGAAAGAGCCACAGCTTCCTTTGCCCTGGATCCCATGGGAGAAATACAAAGGAAGCATCTTTAAGACCAGCAAGTGCTAACATTTTAAGCATGTTTTAAGTTTTTTAAAATATTTGTGTTTGTGTTCTTTATAAAATTTGTGGCTCTGCTCCCTAATCTTAGATACACACATGGGCCAGCCTGACATGGCCCGGCCCAACGAGGTCTCACTTGTGTCAGATCCGGCCCTCATTGCAAATGAGTTCAACACCCCTGCTCTGTCGTTTTGCTCCCAAATTGCTAGAGCATCCAGGAGAACCATAGAGTTTCTTCGGAAGCTCCTAGTAGTGGTTTAGTGTGCGGACTCTTATCTGGGAGAACCGGGTTTGATTCCCCACTCCTCCATTTGCACTTGCTAGCATGGCTTTGGGTCAGCCATAGCTCTGGCAGAGGTTGTCCTTGAAAGGGCAGCTGCTGTGAGAGCCTTCTCCAGCCCCACCCACCTCACAGGGTGCCTGTTGTGGGGGAGGAAGGTAAAGGAGATTGTGAGCTGCACTGAGACTCTTCGGAGTGGAGGGCGGGATATAAATCCAATGTCTTCATCTACCTCACAGGGTGTCTGTTGTGGGGGAGGAAGGGAAAGGAGATTGTGAGCCGCTCTGAGACTTTTCGGAGTGGAGGGCGGGATATAAATCCAATATCTTCTATCTTCTTCTTCTTCTAGAGCGGCTGGCACGCAATGATGTCACTTGCGAGTGATGTCATCACGCCATGCACACTATGCACACGGAAAAAGTCCCTCGCAGGAGGCTACGGGGGACTTGGCAACACTAAATGACAAACTTTCAATCCACTTCCAATGTACTTCCCAACTGGGTTTTACTGTGTGAACTGGCAAAAGTTGGGAAGTGTACTGAAAACGGATTGGAAGTGCATTATTTCCCAGTTGCATTACTTACACCATCGGGGTTTATAATTTCTTTTTAATGCAACTGAATTTTATTGATATTGATATATGTATTTTATTTTTCCATAGTGCATTGCCCAGAGCCTGACACTGGCCAGGTTGGGGCGATTCGTTAAGTTAAATAAATAATAAAAAAATAATGTGTGAATATCAGGTACTTTGTCAACCTGATATTTCAGAACCTCCGACTTACTGAGCAGCCTTAGTAGATGAATAACAAGGGTTCAGATATCCGAGTGGCTTTTATCACATCTCCTTGGGTGTAGGGATGGCCCTAGACTGTCCGGCACCCTTGGCAAGGCTTACTTCTGGCACCCCCCCCCCCCCCCGCACTGATAATGTGACTGAGTCATGTGGGGGTGCCCAGTTGCTTGGGTCACCCTACACAGTTTGCTTGGTTACCACCATAGGAACTAACGGGGCTCTAATAACTAGAGATGTTGCTCCTTGGGAGGACAGCTATGGCGAAGCTGGGCAGTATAATAAAAAGTAGAAACATCACTCTGCCAACAAAAGTCTGTATAGTCAAAGCGATGGTATTCCCAGTAGTACGGCTGTGAGAGTTGGACCATAAGGAAGGCCGAGCACAGAAGAACAGATGCTTTTGAGCTCTGGTGCTGGAGAAGACTCTTGAGAGTCCCTTGGACTGCAAGAAGATCCAATCAGTCAGTCCTAAGGGAAATCAACCCTGACTGTTCCTTGGAAGGTCAGATGCTGAAGCTGAAGCTCAAATACTTTGGCCCCCAAATGAGAAGGGAGCACTCCCTGGAGAAGATCTTGATGCTGGGAAAGAGAGAAGGCAAAAGAAGAAGGGGACGGCAAAAGATGAGATGTCTGGAAAACGTTACTGATGTAACTAATATCAGTAGCAGACTTCAGAGGATGGTGGAAGACAGGAGGGCCTGGCGTGACTTTGTCCATGGGGTCGCAAAGAGTCGGACTCTGTGTGACTGAACAACAACAATAACTAGAGAGCAAAAGCCACATTTCACTCTCTCTCTCTGTATTTTTGGTATTTTTATATGACTCTGTGTCTGTGTGTGTGTGCACTCACTTGGAAGTCATGGCGACCTCTGGTGACTGACTCCTACTGGGGGCCTGGAGGATATTCAGGGAGGTGGCTAAATAAAGCCTGTCCCCACTTCCCGACTGCTGGTATTCCAAGAAGGTTTCCCATCCAAGTACTTGTCAGAGTTAACCCTGCTTCGCTTCCGAGATCTGACGAGACCGGGCTTGCCTGGCCTACCCAGGTCAAGGCAAAAGCTACAGTTCTTTTCTTCCAAATGCCGATTCCTTTCCCCTTGGTTGGTGACTCCCTTTTGTAATGTTTCAACAAACGCGGTCTCAGCCGGCATTTTCAAGGTGGAAATGGTAACCCTTTGCACGAGGGCAGAAAGCCTTCCGGGGGCATCTTGGACGGCCGCTGTGGACGACCTGCCCAAGCGACTGAACGCTCTGTGATTAAGTGCCCGTTAGCATCACGGCGGGCTCCCAGAATTGGATTACAAAGTACTATATACACCCCTGATTAATTGACATCCTGGAGGAAGTAGGTAATGCCTCCTGTTCAAGTGATTTTTAATTAAAGGGGGAAACAAAATAAAGAACAGTCTGAACTGCAGGGGGTTATTTTTAGACTGCTGAGCATTAAGTGTTCTGGCGGTTAATCTTCTCTCTTTAGAAGCCAGAGAGAAGTCCGATAGGATCAGGGGCGGAATTCTAGCAGGCGCTCCTTTGCATATTAGGCCACACACCCACTGATGTGGCCAATCCTCCAGGAGCTTACAGGGCTCTTTTTTGTAAGCTCTTGGAGGATTGGCTACATCCAGGGTGTATGGCCTAATATGCAAAGGAGCTCCTGCTAGAATCCCACCCCTGGATAGGATTCAAGGAGAGGGCAGAGGATAGGACTCAAGGAGAGGGCAGAGGGCAGAGCATTCCAACAGCCCATAGACTGGGGCAGAGCATTTTTTTTGTAGCAGGAACTCCTTTGCATATAAGGCCACACCCCCTGATGTCGCCAATCCTCCTGGAGCTTACTGTACTAAGAGCCCTGTAAGCTCTTGGAGGATTGGCGACATCAGGGGGTGTGGCCTAACAGGCAAAGGTGGAATTCTAGCAGGAGCTCCTTTGCATATTAGGCCACACACTCCTGATGTAGCCAATCCTCCAAGAACCTACAAGGCTCTTTTTTGTGAGCTCTTGGAGGATTGGCTACATCAGGGGGTGTGGCCTAATATGCAAAGGAGTTCTTGCTACAAAAAAAGAGCCCGGGGAGAGTCCAGAGCGAGATCGATCTTCAGTCATTCTATACTAGAAATGTTTCAGAGTCCAAGGGCACATTAAGTAGTTCCCTTACTATATCGGAGGCCTTTGCCCAGCTATTGGGCTGAGTGTTTTGGTTTAATCCAAAGAGGAGACTGGAAAGGGGTCCGGTTCTGACTGGTTCCAGCCCAAATTGAAGTATCACCAGGCCTTGAATTCAGTGGGAGCTAACAGGAGCGCAGCTCCTGAACCTTTCTGAGAGTTCCACTTCCTTGTCCATTGAATAGTAGGTGCAGCTGCATAACAATCCCTGGATGAGCTCCACCACCTATTTTTCTACAAAATGACCCCTGAGTATCTCTATTCTCATATATCCAGTCACCAGAAAGAGGCAGGCAGGAAGATTCAGGGGTGTCGAACTCATTTGTGATGAGGGCCGGATCTGACATAAATGAGACCTTTTTGGGCTGGGCCATGTCACACTGGGCCATGTGTGCACCTATTTAAGATCAGGTAGCAGAGATATAAATTTTATAAAGGACACAGGCAAGCACAAATATATATATTTTAAAAAATCTTAAAACATGCTTAAAACGTGAGCACTCATTGGTCTTAAAGGTGCTTTCTTTGTATTTCTCCCATGGGATCCAGGGAACTGGACAAAGGAAGCTCTGGCCCTTTCCTTCCTTCCCCAGAGACTGGGGGGCGGGGAGGAGCTTCAGTCAATAGAAGGAAGAGAGGCTTGGCTCAGTAGCTCTGCTGTGCGATTGAGAGAGCCTGGCAAAGCAAGCTGTTATGCAGAAGGAAGCAAGATATAGGGAGAAGGAAGCAGAGGACAGCCAGTTGCTTGGGGGCCTGATAGGAGCCCTCTGGGGGCCTGATTCAGCCCATGAGCTGCATGTTTTACACCCCTGATCTAGGCTGTACCGGGTTGACCGTCTCCAACAACCATTTATTTATTTTTACAGCAGTTATATGCCATCTTTCTCCCCAATGGGGACTCAAAACAGCTTACATCGTTCTCCCCTCCTCCACTGTGGCAAAGTGCGAATTTGAACTCAGGTCTCCCACAATTTTAATCTGACACTCTAACTCCTACACCACACTGCCTCTTATCAAATATGCCATGGGTTGGTGGCATATTTTATTTTAAAATTTTCACTGTATTATTAGCTTCAAATAGTTTTAGAACAGAAAAGGAATCTCAAAAAGCAGGATTTTTTTTAATCACTGGGCATTTGTTTCGGCCTTTCCGGAACATCTGGAAAGGCACTGCACTCCTCAAAATGTTCAGTAGAGGGCAGCATTAAACTTCAAATGATGCAACAGCAGCGCCTTTCCACGCTGGCAACCGTAAAAAGGAAAAGGCTTTAATCTTGGTGGGAAAGAGTCCAAAAGCTTTGCTAAATAACATTTCCTGAACACAAATCCTAGGGTTTGGTTTGTTAAAACCAGAATCTCTCCTCAATTCTGACAGAGTAAATCTGTAATCTGGAATTACAGACTTCCCCTCCCCCCCTTGGTGTCATGTAATATTATCTTTCTGAGGCGAAGTCGGATTGATTGGGCCAGGCCTCAGGTATGCTGGCTGCGATAGGACCGGGGCCTTAAGTATTTTGGGAACGCATACATTCCTGAGCTTACTTGTTTAAAACATAAAATGAGAATCAGCTTGGGGGAAAACGGGTAGAGGTTAATTTGGTCCAAAGACGACTTTTCTTCGCCAGCATTCCAATTTCCTCCTCTAAAGACCTGGTCAAACTGGCTGCCACCAAGAGGAAATCTTCATTACTGGTTGGCCACGATAGATTCTCCCTCACTAAGCAGGCCGTGTGTGTGTGTGGGGGGGGACTGTTGTGAAACCTGGCAGAACTTCAGTTGGGCGACGCTCTCCTTTGCCAGGAACGGCCAGGATCAGGCACGAAACCTCTCGCCCGCCAATAAGAACCGGAGAGCTGTCAGATTAGGGTTGCCAATCCCCAGGTGGCAGCAGGGGATCCCCGGGTTTGGGTACCTCCCCCCCCCCTCGCTTCAGGGTCATCAGAAAGCGGGGAGGGAGAGGGAAATGTTTACTGGGCACTCCATGATTCCCTAGGGAGACCAATTCCCATAGGATATAATGGAGAATTGATCCACGGGTATCTGGGGCTCCGGGGGGCTGTGTTTTGAGGTAGAGGCACCAAATTTTCAGCATAGCATCCCGTGCCTCTCCCCAAAACACCCTCCAAATTCCAAAAGGATTGGACCAGGGGATCCAATTCTATCAGCCTCGAAAGAAGGCGGACGTATCTATTTTTTCCAGCAGAGGGAAGGCATTTAAAAGATGTGTGGTCCCTTTAAATGTGATGGCCAGAACTCCCTTTGGAGTTCAATTATGCTTGTCACAACCTTGCTCCTGGCTCCACCCCAATGTCTCCTGGCCCCACCCCCAAAGTCTCCTGGCTCCATCCCCAAAGTGCACAGTTATTTCTTGAATTGGACTTGGCAACCCTAGGTCGGATTCAGTGGGAGGCAGTTGCTCCAGTGGGTCTCTGGGTTTTGATGACCACCCGTGCTGGACTGAAGGTTTCTTGCGCTCCACATCTCATTGACTGAGGAGGCTCATATTGGTCTGATTAGCAAACACAGATGGAGCCAAGAGGCAGGATTCATTCAAAGTGCCGGGTAAACTTTCGCCCGCTTCTCCACCGGGATACTGCTAAATGGTGGCTTGTTTATCAGTTCTACGAGTTTTGTAACCCACTGAGGGTTGGGCAGAATGCAGAATCCTGACCACAAGATAATCTGAACATCTTTGAGGAACACTCTGTTTCACATAAGAACACAAGAGAAACCATGTTGGATCAGGCCAATGGCCCACCCAGTCCAACACTCTGTGTCACACAGTGGCCAAATTTTTTCCCCCTCAAGGTATGACTGTACCACTGATTTATGCGAGTATGTCAACCTGGGACATCTGTCCACCAAAATGTCTTATTTCACCTCATCTGTGGGCATTTTAACAGCAATAGACAAATAACAACCCCCCCCCTCCAATCAGCATGGCTGTTTCCAGGACTTTTTTTGTAGGAAACCCCCCCAGCAGGAACTCATTTGCATATTAGGCCACACACCCCTGACATTGCCATCGTTTCACACAGGGCAAAAAAAGCCCATCAGGAACTCATTTGTATATTAGGCCACACCTGCTGACATTGCTATTGTTTCACACAGAGCAAGAAACCTCAGCAGGAACTCATTTGCAGACACATCCCTGATGACAAACCAGCCAGAACTGCGTTCCTGTGCGTTCCTGCTCAAAAAGAGAGAGAGAGAGAGCCCTGGTCGCTATGTCTTCATGGCCTGCCAGAATAGGTCCTTTTCCATGTAGACTTACATTATCCAACAAATGTCAGGGGTAGTAATTGCAAACATTGGACTAATGTCTGGGAGACTCAGGTACAAATCCTCACTTGTACCAGGGAAGCTTGCTGGGTGACCTTGGGCTAGTCACTTACTCTCGCCTCACCCACCTCACAGGGTTGTTGTGAGGATAAAATGGAGGAAAGGAGAATGATGTCAGTTGCTTTTAAAAGGTCAAGGTAGTCCCCTGTGGAAGCACCAGTCATTTCCGACTCTGGGGTGACGTCGCATCACAACGTTTTCATGGCAGACTTTTAATGGGGCAGTTTGCCATTGCCTTCCCCAGTCATCTACACTTTCCCCCAGCAAGCTGGGGACTCATTTTACCAACCTCGGAAGAATGGAAGGCTGAGTCAACCTTGAGCCGGTTATCTGAACCCAGCTTCCGCCGGGGATTGAACTCAGGTCGTGAGCAGAGCTTAGCACTGCAGTACTGCAGCTTTTCCACTCTGTGCCACGGGGCTCCTGTCAGCTGCTTTGGGGCCCCACAAATGAAGTAAATGAATCAAAACAGATTAAAAGTCACCTGAGGGACAGCGGGCCGAGAGTGTTGGCTACTATTTTGATGGAGCTTCTAAGCAGAATAGCATCTTTTGAATTTACAGTCGTGATACCCTCTTAAGGTCAGGGGGAGGTGTAAGCTATTGAATTTGACATGTTGGTACTGACCAATGTTCCTTCTAAGCTGCGGGGTCTTGTGAGCAAAAATTCTACTTTGTGAGTTCCTGGCATTAAAGTTCTGAGCTACTGCATCAATTAGTGGGCTCTGGGGTCCTCCTTCCTGAGCTAAGATGAAAATGTGTGAGCTGGAGGCTAAAAATCTGTGAGCTAGCTCACCCTAGCTCAGTTTAGAGGGAACACTGGTACTGACTGAAACCCTCAGCATCAAGCACTGAGATGAAGAGTTCTGAAGAATGTCCCTCAAGGTTGAATTTTAAAAGTGGCATTTGACAAATGTCCCCCTTCAACAAGTTCTTGACTGAACGCCAAAGGCCCTGTCAGAACTACACTTCCGTATATCTCACCTGTCCTGTTCACAGAAGGTCAATGAAGATGTTTACTTCAAGCAGGGGTTGCCACATTTTTTGAGCCTGCGAACTTTCTGGGTTAGAGCCTGACCCAACATGGCTTCTCTTATGTTCTTATGTCTACAGCACCAAGAGTGCAGAGCATTACTGCTGTAGGCATAAGAACATAAGAGAAGTCATGTTGGGTCAGGCCATTGGTCCATCCAGTCCCACACTCTGTGTCATGCAGCAGCCCAAACCCAGGTGCCATCAGGAGGTCCATCAGTGGGGCCAGGACTCCAGAAGCCCTCCCACTCTTGCCCCCCAAGCACCAAGAGTACAGCCCATGTGTGAACAACCCAACCACTAGGAATAGCGTCACTTTGAATGCCTCCCTTTTGTTTCATGTGAGGACAGCAGAGGCTAATTTTGTACCTGGATATGTCTTCCTTTCACGGTTAAAAAAACACACCCGGTGTACACACATTTTGGGATTTTTTTGGGAGGGGGTGGAGGGCATTTTGCATATACTAAATCAAGCAGATCAGCAAGTATAGTCACACATGGAGTCAGGATGCTACAGAGCCAATGCACTTCAAAAGCCCATTGATTGGTGATGCTTACCCATGTAACCCACTCTCACTGAGACTGGTGCAATACTTCACGGGGCGTTTTTATGGTTCCCAGTCCCCAGGTCTGAGCAGGGGATCACATGCACACACAAACACACGGTTTTGGGGGCTTCTCACCACAGCTGGCCGGCGAGGGAAGCCACACCCCTAATCTGCAACATTCCCAATGCGATGACTTCACCTGGAAATGATGTCATCACATCAGGGATGTCATGTAGAAACGCTGTGGTTTTGGGGCAAAACTCTATGGTTGGAGGGTGAATTTACTATAGAGTTTTGCCCCAAAGAGAAGAGCCCCGTGGCACAGAGTGTTAAAGCCGTAGTACTGCAGTTCTAGTTCTGCTCACGACCTGAGTTCAATCCCCGGTAGAAGCTGGGTTTTCAGGTAGCCAGCTCGAGGTTGACTCAGTCTTCCATCCTTCCGAGGTCAGTAAAATGAGTCCCCAGTTTGCTGGGGGGAAAGCATAGATGACTGGGGAAGGCAATGGCAAACCACCTCATAAAAGAGTCTGCTGTGAAAACGTCGTGAAAGCGGCGTCACCCCAGAGTCGGAAACGACTGGTGCTTGCACACGGGACCTTTCCTTTCCTTTGCCCTGAAGCCAGAGTGTTGTCCCTGTCATTGCTGAAGTGATGATATCACTTCCAGGTGACATCAGTGCATTGCGCAATGTTGCGCAAACGACCCTGGACATCCCTGGAACATTCCCCAAATCCTCCCCGTTGGAGTGACAAGGGGACCTTCCCACCCAAGGCTGTTGTGAGGATAAAACAGAGGAAAGGAGAATTATGTAAGCCAATTTTGGGTCCCCACTGAGATATAAACGAGGGAAACAAATTTGAAATGTCTGTTTCCCGTAGCCCCAAATAATATACGTTGAAAAAGACACCCTCGTTTTTTGAAGCAGGCCGCTTTCTAGAGTCAAAGGAACTGAAGCCTTAAGCTGTTTTTGATTTTTGTCGATCTCAAGGTGGATAATTTAACCTTGAATTATGTCTCAAAATCCCCTGCTTCAGCATAAAGGTTGCCTATGTGCACACTTAATGAATCAGACTCTTATGGCCGCGGGAGAGGCGAGATTTATACATTCCATTAAACATGTTCTTCACAGGCTAATTAGCCCGTAATTTCACCCTTGCTTGTAATAGACACCGGTTTATGGTCAATAATAGTAAAATGTATGTAAACCATGCTCTTTATTAATAAACATTATGTGCTTCTGGCTTCCCGATAAAGTAATGGATGACTATTCTCCCGCTCACAGCTCACCGGTTGTTGTAAAAAAGCAACAAAACCTAGGAAATTTCGGTGGAAAATTTTTGATGTGAAGATGGACGCCAAATGAATGGATTCCAGAGGCTCTCTGGGGATCCCCCTGCCACCCAGGTCAGGGTAAGGAAATATCACCACATAGCATGCTCTGATCTGGCTAGCCCAGGGGTAGCCAAACGGTGGCTCTTTCACACATATTGTGTGGCTCTTCTCCCACTCACAGCTCGCCAGTTGTTGTTAAAGGTAAAGGTAGTCCCTTGTGCAAGCACCAGTTGAACTCAGGTCATGAGCAGAGGGCTCCGCTCACGACCTGAGTTCAATCCCAGTGGAAGCTGGTTCAGGTAGCCGGTTCCAGGTTAACTCAGCCTGACTCAACAAAACCCATGAAATTTCAGTGGAATGTTTTGATGCCAGTTTGGTGTAGTGGTTAAGTGTGCGGACTTTTATCTGGGAGAACTGGGTTTGATTCCCCGCTCCTCCACTTGCAGCTACTGGAATGGCCTTGGATCAGCCATAGCTCTGGCAGAGGTTGTCCTTGAAAGGGCAGCTGCTGTGAGAGTCCTCTCAGCCCCACCCACCTCACAGGGTGTCTGTTGTGGGGGAGGAAGATAAAGGAGATTGTGAGCCCCTCTGAGACTCTGAGATTTGGAGTGGAGGGCGGGATATAAATCCAATATCATCTTCTTCTTCTTCTTCTTGAAGCCCCCACCAACCCATCGGCCAGCTTGGAGAAGGAATCTGTCTTTTTAACAAACTGAGAGTCAAGTTGCACCTTTAAGGCCAACAAAGTTTTATTCAAAGTGTAAGTTTCTGTATACATGCAAACTTCTTCAGATGAGGGGATACAGTTGGAGCACCTTCTCTATGAGAAAAGGCTGAAGAGTTTGGGACTTTTCAGTTTAGAAAAGAGACATGAAAAGAAAAGGGGGAGGCATGATATAAAATTGTGCATGGGGTGGAGAGCACTGACCAAGAGAACATTTTCTCTCACTCCCAAGAGACTAGAACCGGAGGACAACCAGTGAAGCTGATGGGCAGTAGGTTCAGGACAAACAAAAGGAAATACCACTTTACACAGAGAGTGATTAAAATGTAGACCACTGCCAGGGGATGTAATGATGGCTACAGGAATAAACAGCTTTCAAAGGGGATCAGATAGATTCATGGAGGAGAAGCCTATCAAAGGCTACTAACCATGGCAACTGAGGGGAACTTCCACATTCAGAGGCACTAAACCTCTGAACCCCAGAGCCAGGAGGCAACATCAGGGGAAGGCCTCAGCCTCTGTGCCCTGTTGTTGGCCCTCCAGAGTAACTGGTTGGCCACTGTGTGACACAGGATGCTGGACTAGATAGATCATTGGTCTGATCCATCAGGGCTCTTCTTATGTTCTTAGGAAGGCCTTGGCCTCTATGCCATGTTGGTGGCTGTCCAGAAGAACTAGTTGGCCACTGTGTGAGAGAGGATGCTGGACTAAATGGACCATCGGTCTGGTCTAGCAGGGCTCTTCTGATGAACATATGAAGCTGCCTTATATTGAATCAGACCCTCGGTCCATCAAAGTCAGTCTTGTCTTCTCAGACTGGCAGCGGCTCTCCAGGGTCTCAAGCTGAGGTTTTTCACACCTATTTGCCTGGACCCTTTTTTTGGAGATGCCAGGGATTGAACCTGGGACCTTCTGCTTCCCAAGCAGATGCTCTACCACTGAGCCACCGTCCCTCCCCCTTATGAAGACCTCGGCCTCTATACCCTGTTGTTGGCCCTCCAAAGGAACTGGTTCGCCACAGTGTCAGACAAGATGCTGAGCTGGATGGCCCACTGGTCTGATCCAGCAGGGCTCTTCTGATTTAGGAAGGCCTCAGTCTCATGATGCAGAGTGTTAAAACTGCAGTACTGCAGTCCTAAGCTCTGCTAACGACCTGAGTTTGATCCCATCAGAAGCTGGGTTTTCAGGTAGCCAGCTCGAGGCTGACTCAGCCTTCCATCCTTCCGAGGTCGGTAAAATGAGTACCCAGCTTGTGGATGACTGGGGACAGCAATGACAGCAATGGCAAACCACCCCACAAAAAATGTCTGCCGTGAAAATGTTGTGAAAGCGATGTCACTCCAGAGTCAGAAACGACTGGTGCTTGCACAGGGGACCTTTCCTTTCCTTTCCTTTCCAGCCTCTCTGCCCTGTTGTTGGCTGTCCAGAGGCACTGGCTGGCCACTGTGTGAGACAGGATGTTGGACTAGGTGGACTATTGGTCTGACGCAGCAGGGCTCTTCTTATAGTCTCAAGAGCAAGATTAAAGTCCAGTAGCATAGAGACCATACAAGATTTCCAGGGTATCAGCTTTCGAGAGCCGAAGCCGCCTTTGTTGGACAAAACTGGTAGCCAAGACTGTCCCTTGCAAGAAAAAAAAAAAAATGTTTGGTATCGTTTGGAGAAGGCACAATTATTCCGAACTTCTGATTTTGCTGCTCTTGTTCTCTTTCATCTCCAGTTTCGCAAACTCCATTGAATGCATCTTCATCGAGGGAATAAGGAATTGTATTTCCTCAGTAACGTGATAATTGACTACTGAGGGAAAAAGAGCTTTCCTTACAAGTCACACACTGGCTAACTGGAGAAAGATGTTTGACTTTACAAAAACAATGTATTTCCTTACATAATTCATAATTGTCTATAATGCCACAGTAACTTAGCATAAAATGGGTTAACAGATGGTATGAAGATATTGAAACTATCACTATTACAAATACGCAGGGCTTTTTTTGTAGAAAAAGCCCAGCAGGAAAGCATTTGCATGTTAGGCTACACTCCCTGATGTCACCATTGTTTCACATAGGGCTTTTTTGTAGAAAAAGCCCAGAAGGAACTCATTTGCGTATTAAGCCACACCCCCTGATGCCAAGCCAGCCGGAACTGCGTTCCAGTGCGTTCCTGCTCAAAAAAAAAGCCCTGCATATACTAAACCCACTTTCACCAAATATAGCTATATATCCACAGTCTTCCAATGTATTTCTCTTTTAGAATAGTGTATCAGATTAATGTTTTTCATATTGACGTACTCAAATAAGGGATGTTGGCCGTTTAACTCATTACATATATTAATCCATCTTCCACTATATTTTAATGTATTCTTTTTTTCTAATGGCAAACTAAAATGATGTTTAATATGTTTGTTACATGTTTAAATTAAACCTCTGAGAAACTAATGCCCTCATTTTAACCCAGAGCTAACATTACAACAGACCCTTATTTATTGCACTTCGCACTCAGGATATCGAATGACATAGACATCAATCTGCTATTCCGACGTATATTGTCTTTGTTGTTGTTTCAGCCCAGTCAACACAAATCACCAGACCCCAATTTGTGATTCTTTTAATCTGCTAAAAAAAAATTCCAAGATTTTGCATACTCACTGTCTTTGCATACTCACTGTCTTTGCATACTTTCTATATTTAGGACTGCTTGCCATTCCATCCTATTGTCTGATGAAGTGTGCTTCTAGCACACAAAAGCTTACATTCTGAATAAAACTTTGTTGGTCTTAAAAGTCCAACTTGACTCCTGCTTTGTTCTACTGCTTCAGACCAACACAGCTGCCCGCCTGGATCTATCACTATCACATTTACTCATAGGGGTATGTAGCTGGACCCCCACTGATGAAATTAAAAACTCATCCTGTCCTCAGAATGCATATTTAACCAGCATCCTAGAGAATGTGTGTTTCTGCTTTTGAAACTATATATCCTGTGGAAAGATGATTAGAAGACAGGTTTCAGTCAGGCCCGTAGAGACCCAGTTTGGTGTAGTGGTTAAGTGTGCAGACTCTTATCTGGGAAAACTGGGTTTGATTCCCCACTCCTCTGCTTGCACCTGCTGGAATGGCCTTGGTTCAGCCATAGCTCTGGCAGAGGTTGTCCTTGAAAGGGCAGCTGCTGGGAGAGCCCTTTCAGCCCCACCCACTTCACAGGGTGTCTGTTGAGGGGGGAGAAGGTAGAGGAGATTGTAAGCCGCTCTGAGTCTCTGATTCAAAGAGAAGGGCGGGGTATACATCTGCAGTCGTCTTCTCTACAGTGGGGCCTGGGAGGGGCTAGGCCCATCCTTTCAACCCCAATCTGTCCCCTTTGCTCACTGCCACTCTGAACAAGTAGTAGCATTGCTGCTGGTCTTTTTGCTTTTTTTCTCTCCCCTTCCCTAACACACCTTGCAGAGCAAAAGGGGAGGGAGAGTCAAGTGTTCTCTGTCTCTCTGCGAGATGGATACATAAGAAAGGGGTGGGGGGAGCACAGCTGCTGTGACTGCCCAGGCGAAGGGGGGGGTATGGCTTGCGGAACTCAAGGCAGCTTATAGTGCCGAGAGCCCTGGGCTGCCAAACCGGGTGCCCCCCTGGCCCCTCCAAAACAGTGCAGGTTTCAGACATGCAACATAACAGAAAAATGGCAGATGACCTGTGCTGGGAATTGAACGGGCCGAATTTGACCCTGTTAATTCACCTGGACCTCTCATCAACTTTTGATAGGATTGATCACTGTATCCTTCTTGGAGACCCAGTTTGGTGTAGTGGTTAAGTGTGCGGACTCTTATCTGGGAGAACCGGGTTTGATTCCCCACTCCTCCACTTGCACCTGCTGGAATGGCCTTGGGTCAGCCAGAGCTCTCTTATCTGGGAGAACCGGGTGTGATTCCCCACTCCTCCACTTGCACCTGCTGGAATGGCCTTGGGTCAGCCAGAGCTCTCTTATCTGGGAGAACCGGGTTTGATTCCCCACTCCTCCACTTGCACCTGCTGGAATGGCCTTGGGTCAGCCAGAGCTCTCTTATCTGGGAGAACCGGGTTTGATTCCCCACTCCTCCACTTGCACCTGCTGGAATGGCCTTGGGTCAGCCAGAGCTCTCTTATCTGGGAGAACCGGGTTTGATTCCCCACTCCTCCACTTGCACCTGCTGGAATGGCCTTGGGTCAGCCAGAGCTCTCTTATCTGGGAGAACCGGGTTTGATTCCCCACTCTTCATCTTCTTCTTCTTCTCCTCCACTTGCACCTGCTAGCATGGCCTTGGGTCAGCCATAGCTCTGGCAGAGGTTGTCCTTGAAAGGGCAGCTGCTGTGAGAGCCCTCTCAGCCCCACCCACCTCACAGGGTGTCTGTTGTGGGGGAGGAAGGTAAAGGAGATTGTGAGCCGCTCGGAGTGGAGGGCGGGATATAAATCCAATATCTTCTTCTTCTTCTGGATTGCCTTTTGGGGACGGGGTGGAGTCTTCTGCAGTGATTTCAGCCCTACCTCAAAGGCTGGTTTCTGAGTGAGGAGCTGGGGGACTCTTGCTGCACCTTGTGGCCTCAGGCAGGGCCGACCCTGCCACTAGGTGAACTAGCTGATCGTCTAGGGCGCCAGCCTTCTGGGGGTGCCAAATTGGGTGCTCCCATGTGACTCAGTGACATTATCAGTGTGTGTGAGGGGGTGCCAGAAGTTAGCTTTGCCTAGGGAGTCAGACAGTATAGGGCCTCAGGCATGTGGTCCTATCTTGCCCCCCCCCCATGCTTTTCAGCATCTACATAGAGCCCCTGGGAGAGGCCATTTGGATATCTCCTGTTCTGAATTGGGTCGCACTTCCCCTAAAGGAGCAGGTTGATAGCTTGGGGATGCTGCTAGCCCCGGGCCTCCTGTTGGCAGCGGTGGCCTGAAGTGCCAGCTGCACTGGAAATATCTAGATTAGATTACTGCATCGTACTCCATGTGGGGCTGCCCTGAAAGACTGTCCAGAAGCAACAGTTGGTAAAGAACACTGCGGCTACAATGTTGTCTAGAATGCGTCATAGGGACCAGGTCACTTTAGTCTTCTCCCATCTACACTGGCTCCTAATCTGCTTCTGAGCCTAATTCAAGATGCTGGATTTGACCTTACCAGGGGTGGAATTCTAGCAGGAGCTCCTTTGCATATTAGGCTACACACCCCTAATGTAGCCAATCCCCCAAGAGCTTACAAAAAAGAGCCTTGTAAGCTCTTGGAGGTTTGGCTACATCAGGGATGTATGGCCTAATAGGCAAAGGAGCTCCAGCTAGAATTCCACCCGTGGACCTTACCATAATTAAGAAAATAGGATTGATTGCCATTTCCTACCAAATGACAACATAACTGATATCACAAGAGGTGTTGCCAAATTCTTGGCTGAAATTGTCAAAAATGATTCTAAGCAGGTTTTATTGTGATTCTTAATCTTATTTTAGCCTTTCATGCTTTGAACAGATATATTGGATTGTTGTTTGGCTGATAAGTCTCTGTATATCTCTTTTGCTTATGCCAATAAAGGTGTTCTATATTGGCACGTAGAGAAGAAGAAGATACTGGATTTATATCCTGCCCTACACTCTGAATCTCAGAGTGATCACAGTCTTCTTTATCTTCCTCCCCCACAACAGACACCCTGTGAGGTGGGTGGGGCTGAGAGAGCTCTCACAGCAGCTGCCCTTTCAAGGACAACCTCTGTGATAGCTATGGCTGACCCAAGGCCATTCCAGCAGGTGCAGAAGATGATGAAGAAGAAGATATTGGATTTATAAGCCACCCTCCACTCCAAAGAGTCTCAGAGTGGCTCACAATCTCCTTTATCTTCCTCTCCCACAACAGACACCCTGTGAGGTAGGTGGGGCCGAGAGGGCTCTGACAGCATCTGCCCTTTCAAGGACAACCTCTGCCAGAGCTATGGCTGACCCAAGGCCATGCTAGCAGATGCAAGTGGAGGAGTGGGGAATCAAACCCCTTTCAAGGACAAACTCTGTGAGAGCTATGGCTCACCCAAATAGAGCAGATTTGACCGTTAAAGCCCTACCTTAAGGATCACCTTTTCCTTTATGGTCCCAACCGTCCACTCTGGTCACCTTTGAAGGCCCTCTTTTGGGTACCACCCCCCATCTGAGGTTTGATGGGTGGCAACCCAAGAAAGGGCCTTCTCAGTTGTGGCACCAAAATGCTGGAACTTCCTCCCCAGGAAAATTAATGTCTCCCTCTATTGTGGGGGTACAGTGGGAGGGCTTCGAGCCCCACTGGTGGGCCTCCCTCACTTGGGTTTTTGGGCTACTGTGTGACACAGAGTGTTGGACTGGATGGGCCATTGGCCTGATCCAACCCTTTGGGTGAAGAAGTATTTCCTTTTATCAATTCTAACCCGACGGCTCAGCAATTTCATTGAATACCCACGAGTTCTTGTATTGTGAGAAAGGGAGAAAAGGACTTCTTTCTCTACTTTCTCCATCCCATGCATAATCTTGTAAACCTCTATCATGTCACCCCGCAGTCGACGTTTCTCCAAGCTAAAGAGCCCCAAGCATTTTAGCCTTTCTTCATAGGGAAAGTGTTCCAACCCTGTAATCATTCTAGTTGCCCTTTTCTGCACTTTTTCCAGTGCTATAATATCTTCTTCTTCTTCCACTCTGATAGAGTATGTGATTGTGGTGCAGGTAGTGTAGACCCCCTCTATCTCATAACTGGTGAATGTAATTACTTTTCTGAGTCTAGAAACCGTTTGATTCTTCCTTTGCTCCAAAATATGGATCCCCATATGGATCATATGGGGCGTTTTCGCACTCACCTTCAGCCAGCGCGACCCCCCTCTTCACCGCGCAGGAAGCTCCCGGCGCAAAAGCCGCTCAAACGTAAACCGCCAAAAAGCAGTTTCCAGCTCTTCTGGCTGCTCCGCGGCATTTAGTGCGAAATCCGCACAGATCCTGCGCAGTGAAGAGGGGGGTCGCGCCGGCTGAAGGTGAGTGCGAAAACGCCCATGGAGTCATTGCCTCTTTTCTTAGAAGATCATAGCAGACCCATTCATCAATTTTTTAACTGCAACATTTTATGCATCAGTGATAGACTGGGCATTTTCACATATACTAAATTATGCTGTTTCAAACCACTTCATTTGCAAGTGGATTTTGCCATTTCACACAGTAGAATCCAGTTGCAAAGTGCATTGAATGTGGATTTAAAATGAGTAAGTTAGTGTGTGAAAGGACCCAGATTTTCTCACTCATTCAAATGGGGTCTAGCTTTTTCTATATTTTAGTAATCTGCTTAAAACTAATAAGAAGCAGTAAGAGCCAGAGAGAGAGAGAAGTAAGATTCCCTGCCTTGTTCCCCCATCCATTATCAAGAGGGACCCGGCACACCCGGGCACCCTTTATTATCATAAATCTCAAAATCTCTTTCATATTTTATGAATCACACCTATAATTAATGGCACAGATCTCTCTGTTAGGAGATGACGTTAGAAGGAGATACTGGATTTATATCCCATCCTCCGCTCCGAATCTCAGAGTCTTGGAGTGGTTCACAATCTCCTTTACCTTCTTTCCCCACAACAGACACCCTGTGAGGTGGGTGGGGCTGAGAGAGCTCTCTCACAGAATCTGCCCTTTCAAGGATAACTCTGTGAGAGCTATGGCTGACCCAAGGCCATTCCAGCAGCTGCAAGTGGAGGAGTGGGGAAACAAACCCGGTTCTCCCAGATAAGAGTCCGCGCATTCAACCACTACACCAAACTGGTTACATGCAAACCAAGGTCATTTACAGTGATGGTCACTTTTAAAATCCTCTTAAACGTGAATCTGGATCCATTGCTTTCCTACTATTCATCAACTGCTGATAACAAAGAATAAAGTCTTTCCAGTCTAGAAGAGGAAGGCCTGAGTCATTTTGGTCTTGGTTTTCTTCAGAGCCATGAAAGGCAGAGCCTGCTGCCACCCAGCTGATGGATTTCTCCTCACAGGAAGCCGCCATTTTGTTCCAGAAGAGAAATGCCCTCATTAGCATGCGTACAAATGCGCTCTGATCTCTTTTGGTTTCCAGCAAACATGACCCTCTCCCTCCCGAAAGAAAGAAATTAAATTATCTATCAGGTTGAAACGAGCCATCTCGCTTACCACAGCTGGATAACTAACTTATGTCTAATTGTTTGAGTCTTGAGAAGGGCTGGAGCGTTTATTGTCTTTCTTCCCGCACAATAGGCTGGGCCAGTTAAAGAGCTCTAAGTTTTCAAAGGCGAGAGTTTTTGAGTCCCCGCCAGCTCAGATCTGTTTTAACAAACAAGCTGCAGGGTACTTATTAGCGAGTTGTGGTTTGCAAGCCATGAAGCCCCTGGAGTCAGATCCGCTGATCAAATAGTGAATTTCTGTATATCGCTGAGGCCATTAGATGGAAAGTGAGGCGCAGCTCCGTATAAATATGGGTTTCGGTTATGCCACTGCAAATGACTTTCTGTTTGAAACCCCAGCGAATGAAATATTCAACATCGGTGGAAGCCACGCTTGCTTCAGATTGCTTCATTTAGCATTTCCTGACGGCTCCGGCAGCGCCTCGAACCGGGTGAACGAGGGTGGCACTGCTTTGATTGTCGTTGGCAGGCGAGCGAGCATTATTCAAGTCAAACAAACAAAAAGTTCTGATGAATTAAGGTCCTGGAGGGAAAAAAAGTTTGTTGGCAAGGACAGAAATGGCAAGGCTGTGATTTGAGACCTTCGTCACCATTTGAGATGGTTCTGTGTGTCTTTTTGACCAGTGTAGCATAGCAATGAAGCGCAGCGTACTCTAATCTGAAGAATGGGCTTTGATTCCTCACCCCTCCGCATGAAACCTGCTGGGTGACTTTGAGCTCTCAGGATTCTCTCAGACCCATCTCCCTCACAAGGTGTCTGTTGTGGGGAGAGGAAAGGAAGGAGATTGTGAGCTGCTTTGAGACACATGAGGCCTGCTGGGTGACCTTGGGGCAGTCTCAGTTCTCTTGGGACTCTTTCAGCACCACCTGCCTCACAAGGCGCCTATTGTGGAGAGAGAAGGGGGAGCTTTGAGACTCTCAAACCCTATAGTTCCCGGTTTATCTGAGTATCAGTATCATCATAGACCTTTATTGGCATTGATATAAGGGTACAGTATACTTTAAAAACCAACAATAACACTGTGGGATATGATAAAACCTTAAAAAAAAACAGCAGCAAAAGTTAAATTACATAAAATAGCTGTGGGCTATGCATGAGTAAAAGCCTCTCTGATTTGGATCGCAACCTGTAAAAAGCAAGCAACGTGAGTAATAACAAAATTGTGTTTCCCGTGGAGTAACAGAGAGGCCTTGATGGTCAAAGAGCAGAGCATCTAGGTATCTTGCTCGTGGACTGCTATAGAAAGGGCAGTCCAGAAGAACATGAGAGACCGTTTCAATGACTCCTTGGCTACAAGGGCATCGTCTAAGATTGCGGGGGATTCTGTGGTATCTTCCGGAGAGGATGGCCGATGGTAGTGCATTAAATCTGGCCAGCATGAATGCTCTTCTTTGGTGAGGATCAGTTAAAAAGAGGAAATAGGGAGCTAAAAACCCAGGAGTCTGGGATAAACCCAGATAGTAATTATTGACTGCCTGCCTGTTTGGATCAGCAGTGTCTTTGCACATGAAAATTACATTTCTATAGATCAGGGGTGGCCAAACTTGGTTAACAGAAGAGCCACATAGAATAAATGTCAGGTGTTTGAGAGCCACAAGACATGAACGTCAGATGTTTGAGAGTGGGAAGGAAGGCAGGAAGGCAGGCAAATAGATGGGGAGGTGGAAGGAGGGGGAGGCAGAAAGAAAGCAACTTTAATGTTAAATGCATTCTCCAAACTACCAGCTGGCTTGGCTTGGAGAAGTGAGTTAAAGAGAATAATGGCTTCTCCAAGTTGGCTGACATGGTGGTGGGGGCTTTGAGAGCCACACGATATGTGTGAAAGAGCCATATGTGGCTCCCAGGCCGCAGTTTGGCCACCCCTGCTCTAGACCTCAGAAACCAGTTCACCTGGAGAAAATGGCTGCTTTGATTGGCAGACTCTATAGCACTATACCCCTCTAAGGCCCCTCCCCTGCTTTTGTCAAGACCCACCCCTAAATCTCTAAGAACTTCCAAACCTACTGGTGGTTGGCTCATCTGATCACCACAGCTGAACACAGTAAGGTCAACTGTCAAACAAAATGTCCTGCTGTTGTTTTCATTGTTCTTAACCTGGCTTTGTGACTCTTGGAGCATCTCACATCCTTCAGGAAAAATGGACTAAACTATTCTGCAAGCAATTCTCCTCAAATCAACTCGATCTATCCCAGCATGCAATTAATTCAGGAAGTTTGTGACTGATTTCTCTTCATGAGTTAACCCTCCCTCCGCAGCCATCGCTTGTTACTAATTAGCCCGTGACTCAAAAATCCTTTTGACAAATTGTTTATAGGACTGGATTTTGTGCTGAGAGTTCCTCATGAATAACTCACTGTGACTACTGCTACAAGTGTTTGTTATTTGTGGCGAATCATGGCTGGCCACAAAAAAGTTGCAAGACTTCCTTCCCAACCTTGGATTCAGTGTCCACCAATGGTTAGAACTCTGGAGATGGCTAAATGATAAGTCAAGACAAATCTTCCCCACACACAATTACCTCAGGAACAAAATTATCCTGATAAATTGGTTGCAGGAAGGAAATAATACAAAACCCTTGTGATTCAAGTGTACTTACAGATTCCCCTAGCAGTAGCTCCTGATATTGTGTGTGCATCCGTCTCTATTTTAATGTTCTGTAAGAAAAAATCTCCTTAAAAGATATTATTTTGAGAGTAAGGAGAAGCGAATATAAATGGAAATTCTATACATTCTGGAATCTTTTCTGGAAAATCTTACATACTGTACCATCCTAAACAGAGTTAAGTTTAGGTCAATTGAAGGAAATGCACAGGATTGCTCTGGATATTTTCTTTCCTTTGGGGGGATGAATTTTTATCAAGATTTTAAACAAAATGCACAAACCACATGAAATTTCGAATTAAGAGAAGCCATAAAGAAAGCAAAAAAGAAAAAGAGAGAAAAGGAGGGAATAAATCTCAATTTTCATCTGTGACTGATACAACTCAATTCTCTATTCACTCTCCCTATTGGTACATTAAAAACTCCTCTCTTTTGTCTATAATCCATTTCTCATCCTTTTAGTCTTCAAAACCATAAATTATCAGTTCATTTTTTTCTGTTTCATGCAAAAAGTCCATTAGGGGTTTCCAGTTAGCTATAAATTTGGATAATGTCTTTTCTCTAATCAAAGAAGTAAATTTAGCCAACTCTGAAAGTCCCATCATCTTCACTGTCCATTCTTCTATTGTGGGTATTACTGAAGATTTCAATTTTTGAGCCTATAATAGTCTTGCCGCTATTGTCATATTATACAGAAATAAAGTTCTATGTGGCCCTGGATAGTTTCTTGAGAATAACGAAGAACTCTTCTCAGTTTGGTAATGTTTATTTTTTACATTTCATTTAATTGTCTGTATTGTTCCCTGATCCATACATCTAGAGCAGCATTTCTCATTTGCAGGGTTGTGACCCAGTACCGGGCCACAGAAGCCTCAATGCCAGGTCGCCAGGGGTGGCCCAACTGCCCCCTCTCCCCTCCCCTCTCTATCTATCTTTGGTGCCACAATGTGGCGCTGTGCTCAAGCCCCTGCCCCTCACGCTGCCACCAACTGCACTCTCTGAGTGCAGGTGGAGGACGCTCTGAGAGCACTACAGAGACTGCGCGCTGGCCAGAAGCCCTCCCCCATCCTTCTCTGATGTTTGGAAACATCAGAGAGGACGGAGAAAGCTCCTGGCCAGCGTGCAGCCTCTGTATCGCTCCCTGATTGTCCTCTGCATGGAGGATGCTCAGGGAGCAATCCTGAGACTGTGCACTGGCCAGAAGCCCTCCCCTGTCCCTCTCTGATGTTTTGGAAACATCAGAGAGGGTGGGGAAAACTCCTGGCCAGCACACAGTCTCTATATTGCTCCCTAAACATCCTCCACCTGGAGGACGCTCAGGGAGCGATACTGAGACTGCGCACTGGCCAGAAGCCCTCCCCTGTTCCTTTCTGATGTTCGGAAACATCAGAGAAGGATGAGGAAAGCTCCTGGCCAACAGGCAGTCTCTGTGTCACTCAGGGAGCGATACTGAGACTGCATGCCAGCCAGGCATGCTCCTCTGCCTCTCCCTGATGTTTGGACCACAGAGAAAAAACCTCTGCCTGGACCATGGGGAAAAAACCAGGCCATGGGGGAGGGGGCGTAGTTTGGGAAACCCTGATCTAGAAAATTCTGATCTCCATGATCACATAGCTGCTTTATGAATGGTACTCAAAGATAGCAGAAAAGATTGACTGGAAAGGGTTTGTGTGCATGTGAGAGAGATATTTATTTCAGCTCTGCATTCATTTTACAGCTGAACTGTATAGCTGTTCTGGAGGCAATGCTCTCGTGAATTCCAATTCAGAATGTTTTGACCCACGAATAGGGTAAGTGGCAGGAAATAGCTCTGAAGTAGTTTTAGCCCAACCTCTCAGTCTCTGTGATGATTTCACCAAAGTTATTTTATGTTTTGTATTTTATATATGTGTGCGTGTGCACTCTATTGACTAACCTCGATGCTATGACACCATCTGCTGTGTTACCTTCGCTTATTAGCAACAGTCACAGATCTTAGCATGTTGCAAATGTATTAACTATGCCACCATCTACAATTTGGTTTATAACTTGTGTGTTACTTGATATACTATTTTATTTGTTTTTAGCTGTATAATTTAAATTGTTATTTTTAAATGATGTTACCCGCCCTAAGCCCATTCTTGGGAAAGGGCGGAATACAAATCGACTAAATAAATAAATGTGTGTGTGTATGCGTGCGCACACCTGGAAGTCATGGTGACCTCTGGTTACTGAGGGCCTGGAGGATATTCAGGGAGGTGGCTGACTAGAAGAAGAAGAGAAGAGATTGGATTTAGCTAGCCAAAGGAGTCTCAGAGTGGCTTACAATTTCCTTTATCTTCCTCCCCAACAACAGACACCCTGTGAGGTAGGTGGGGCTGAGAGAGCTCTCATAGGAGCTGCCCTTTCAAGGACAGCTCCTGTGATAGCTATGGCTGACTCAAGGCCATTCCAGCAGCTGCAAGTGGAGGAGCGGGGAATCAAACCCGGTTCTCCCAGATAAGAGTCTGCACACTCAACCACTACACCAAACTGGCTGCCCCCACCTTCCCCACCTCCCAACTGCCGGTATTTCAGGGAGGTCTCCTTTCCAAGTACCTGCCATGACCAACCCTGCTTAGCTTCCAAGATCTGACAAGATCAGGCTTGCCTGGGATATCCAGGTCAGGGCCGAAGTGATGTAATGTTGATTTTTCAGATTTTTCTGCATGACACTTTGCAATTCCTATTGAAATAAGCTGGGAACGAGGTACCTTTTAAAAATTCAGTCCACAAAATTATGGACAAAATTTAAATAAGGTTATAGAACGTCATATTGGACTATCTCGCTGCCCTGGATGTCTTTGGGGTTTTTTAAAAAATATTTTTGTTTTTGGCAAACATGCAGATGTCACTGGTTTTTAGGAACTCCACATTTTTTTGCTGCTTGTTCTCAGGGGTGGAATTCTAGCAGGAGCTCCTTTGAATATTAGGCCACACACCCCTGATTCAGCCAATCCTCCAAGAGCTTACAAGGCTCTTTTTTGTAAGCTCTTGGAGGATTGGCTACATCAGGGGATGTGGCCTAATATGCAAAGGAGCTCCTGCTAAAATTTCACCCCTGCTTCTTCTGCTATTACACGCTTACACTGATTGCAGGGGAAATGCTCAGTCGTTGTGCTTTTTCTGTAGCAGAAACTCCTTTACATATTAGGCCACACACCCCTGATGTAGCCAATCCTCTTGGAGCTTACAGTAGGCCCTGTACTAAGAGCCCTGTAAGCTCTTGGAGGATTGGCTACATAAGGGGGGTGTAGCCTAATATGCAAAGGAGTTCCTGCTACAGAAAAAGCTCTGTGCCAAAGCATATAAAAAAAGAGGTCAGATTTTGTTAGACACCAGGGAACTCTCACAGGAGAGCAATTATAAATGTACACACCATAAGAGATACTTTAGTAATATTCTTTATTGTACAGTAGAGAACCCCAAGAAATGTTAACTGTACAAACGTCCAGTCAGTGGGGGAAATTTTAGATGTATCCAAATGGTATATTAGCCACCAGGGAAGCCATACTGAAGACAAGGAATATAAGCATTCTTTTTACAAAATAAACTCCAGCCAGAGCTCCAACATGATGGAGCATGAGGAAGAAGAAGAGGAGGAGGAGACCCTGTCCTTCAGCGGCATTGCTTATGCGCATGCGCAAAGACCAGGCTGTCTGATTGGTCAACGATGGGACAGGCACTCTGCAAGGTGGATTATGTTTGGGATGTCTGATTGGGCAATGATGTTTCAACTAAGGACAGGAGTACCTCGCTAATGGTTTAAACGAGGAATATAGCAAATATAGGAATGAGGAATATAACAAATATAGGAGTGACAGTTATAACGGTAGTTGATTGCCAAGTGTCGGGTTTTCTTGTTTCTAGCTTCTGACTGAGGCCCATGGTTATCATGTGGTTCAAATGTGCTGCGCTGAGAAGTTTCTGCTACAAAACAGCCCTACTGTGGGCAAATATCAAAGGGATGTATAAGTTATAGGCCATTCTCTACATTCAGTATTTTTGCAGAGACTCCTTATGCATTAACAAGTAATGTAGAACTCGGGGAAACAATATTTGGCTTGTAAACGAGGCTAGGATTATGACTTCAGCAAATGTGTATAGAGTGACTTCTTTTTGAACTTCTGCAATGGAAAGCGCTAATAACGATACGCATGCCTCTGCCTCTTCTAATTGGTCCCTGGGCCAATTAGAACTGAGGAAAGAATGAAGTCACGCTGTTGGGCTGCCTAGTAACAAACTGATTAACATTTGAACGGAATCCCGTGTGGAAAGGAGGAACGTGGACAATATACATTTTGCTGTCTGCGTGCTTCAGACAGAATTATATGAAGGAATCCAATCAGCACCGGTGAAGATTGGCTCTGTGAGCATCGCTGCCTCCTAACATAGAGTTGTGAGCCATGACATGTCAAGCTAACACTGGATCATCGCAGGCAGGGTGTTTTTTTTCTGAAGGAACATGGTGGAACGGTGTTCTGGAACTTTTTTGTGGAAACGAAATTCTCAAAAAACGTTTAAAAGTTCATGAGGGGCACCCGTGTGTTCCTCCTTCGTTTCCTTCCAGAGAGTTCCGGCACCTCTTTTTCCGGGGGAAACGCCCTGATTGCAGGGGTGCTGCGAGCGGCTGATGGCTGAACTTTTTTGGAAAAAAACCCCTTCCCACCCAAATTAAGAACAGTGCCGTCTTCTGTACGGCTTTAAAAACCTAATTAAAGTAAATACGTCGGACTGATTAAAAGGCGCACACCATTTTTCGAGATAAAAGTTTATTATAGTTTTAAAAAGGAAGCTCTGTAATTTGAAATGGAAAGTTTATGAAGCTGCAGGATAAACCTCAGCAGGGGGGTGGCGGGGGGAAGGAAAAAAAATAACCGGTTTCAGATGTTGTGAATATCAAGATGTTAACTCCAAACTGATCCTGCCACAACTTTGCTGTCTCCCATCTGTAATTGTGGAAAGTCAAACACCCACTGTGTGTTTGGGGAACAGTGGGGTACTCTACTTATAGTGCCATCCAGAAAATAGTCCCTAGCCAGGGCTGAAGATGTAATAAACCAAACTCTTTCATGCCTGCCTAGTGGAATGTGGGGGGACTGTTAGGAAGAAACACCCTGAAGCTCAGAAGCTATGAAACTAATATGGGCGGGGGTCTGCAATCCTGACTAATCACAGATATATTTTACAAGGAATAACAGCAATCTGGAGCTAAAAAAAAAAAAAGTGTTACACTTAGAAACATGCCACAGAAAATTAGAAATACTCATCATTGTCTTATTGAGGAATGCTGAACACAAGAATTTGAAGATACTGGGAACAGTGTTCCCTGTAAGCTGAGTTAGTGTGAGCTAGCTCACAGATTTTTAGCCTCCAGCTCACATATTTTTGTCTTAGCTCAGGAAGGATGGCCCCTCTTTTTTGTGTGTTCAGTTCCACAATTGACTCCGACTCTTTGCGACCCCATGGACAAAGTCACGCCAGGCCCTCCTGTCTTCCACCATTCTCTGAAGTCTGATCAAATTCATGTTTGTTACATCAGTAACGCTGTCCAGCCATCTCATCTTTTGCCGTTCCCTTCTTCTTTTGCCTTCTGTCTTTCCCAGCATCAGGGTCTTCTCCAGGGAGTGCTCCCTTCTCATTGGGTGGCCAAAGGATTTGAGCTTCAGCTTCAGCATCTGACCTTCCAGGGAACAGTCTGGGTTGATTTCCCTTAGGACTGACTGATTGGATCTTCTTGCAGTCCAAGGGACTCTCAAGAGTCTTCTCCAGCACCACAGCTCGAAAGCATCTATTCTTCTGCGCTCGGCCTTCCTTATGGTCCAACTCTCACAGCCATACATTACTACTGGGAGTACCATCAGGCCCCCCTGATATGCCAGGCCCCTGTCTTTCACTATCCTCTGAAGTCTGCTCAAATTCATGCTAGTTACATCAGTAATGCTGTCCAGCCTTCTCCTCTTTTGCTGTCCCCATCTTCTTTTGCCTTCTGTCTTTCCCAGCATCAGGGTCTTCTCCAGGGAGTGCTCCCTTCTCATTGGGTGGCCAAAGGATTTGAGCTTCAGCTTCAGCATCTGACCTTCCAGGGATGACCCCAGGGCACAATAATTGCAGTAGCTCACAACTTTCATGCTAGTAGCTCACAAAGTAGAATTTTTGACTCTGCAGCTTAGAGAGAACATTGGCTGGGAAGCCATTGGATAATCTTAACCTCTCTCTACATACTCCTGGGATCCAAGATCACTGCAGATGGTGACTGTAGCCATGAAATTAAAAGATGTTTACTCCTTGGAAGGACAGCTATGGCGAACCTGGGCAGTATAATAAAAAGTAGAGACCTCACCCTGCCAACAAAAGTCTGTATAGTCAAAGCGATGGTATACACAGCTGCTGCCCTTTCAAGGACAACTCCTAGGAGACCTGTGGCTAACTCAAGGCCATCCCAGTAGCTGCAAGTGGAGGAGTGGGGAATCAAACTCAGTTCTCTCAGATAAGAGTCCCCACATTTAACCACTACACCAAACTTGCATTATATGTAATATAATGTATGCTTGGCCAGTTGACGAAAAATAGGAAGAAGAAGAAGAGTAGGAGGAGGACGAGGTGGTGGTATTTATACCCTGCCCTTCACTTGGAATCTCAGAGCAGCTTACAATCTCCTTTCCCTTCCCCTTCCCACAACAGGCACCCTGTGAGGTAGATGGGGCTGAGAGAGCTCTGATAGAAACTGCTCTTGAGAGAACAACTCTGAGAGAACTTGTGACTGACCCAGGGTCACCCAGCAGCTGCCTGTGGAGGAGTGAGGAACCAAACCCAATTCTCCCAGATTAAAGTCTGCACTCTTAAGCACTACACTAGACTAGAAGATTGGTCATATAAGCAGTGTCCACAGCTGGGTGCACATACTTGATGTTCTACACACATTGAAGGAAGTAAGCACATACCTCCAAACTAGCTTCTCTGTTCAAAGCTTTGAGAAACATACATATTACGAGGGTGGTTGATTCTGAATGAAAGCGTCCTGAGTGTTTTGCTGTATTCTGTGGTTTCCTTTTATTTGAAAATACAAAAAAAAGCCCTGTGTGGGTACTGGGATTTTGAGAGATTCTGCCCAACTTGTGTGGCCCACTTGCTCAATACAAATTCAGGGCAGTCCTGAAGAATTTGAGCTTGCTTCAGTTCACAGTCCCAACCACAAAGGGCAGCAGGCAACTCTTTCTGCTTACTCCCCTCAAGGAAACCCGATAGCGTTGAAATAAAAAAGTTCTAAACAACCAGCCCCTGAACTCTTTCGGACAGGGTCGAAGCAGCTCCGATAAAGCCCAAAATGGATTCCTCACAGCAGACAACACGTCGCGACCCTTAAATTTGTTTGCCAGCTCCAAAAAATGAAAATTTCAACAACGGCAGTTTTCCCTCACGGCAGGGCCCAAGGATTTACTGTAGCCTTAGCATGAACAGTTCATCTGGAAACAGTGTTTGGTTACATCTCCAATTAGAAATGTGATTTGAACTATTTTGGCAGAACTACGTATTAGTCAGGATCCTCAGAGGTCGGGGAATCAGTATGGCAGGGAGAGAAAGAGAGAGGGAAAAAATGGTCATGACCTTCCTCAGCCAGAACACCCACCAGCTAACTGAACCACTTCCTCTGCTTTTAATAAGTCAGCAGAACTCCGAGAACTGTTTTTGGCTTGGGTGCCTCACCAGCTAGTCTTGTGAGGGCATTGGTGTGTGTGCGTGTTTGCTTGGAATGGTTTCTTTATAAAGATAATAACTAGTCTTCAGAAAGCATTAATGTTTTATTTATCAGGAATGCCAACATTTTAAAATGAGTTTCTCCTCCAACGCAGAAAAACGGCGTTCTTGTTATAGGGTGAAATTGATGTGTTGATTCTGAAGGGCAAGGGACTCGAAACCAGGGCTTATTTTGTAGCAGGGACTTGGTTGCATATTAAGCACACGCCCCTGATGTAGCCAATCCTCCAAGAGCTTACAGTAGGCCCTGTATGAAGAGCCCTGTAAGCTCTTGGAGAATTGGCTACATAAGAGAGGTGTGGCCTAATATGCAAAGGAGTTCCTGCTACAAAAAAAGCCCTGCTCAAAACAGATGGAATCTGAAACTTCTGATATGAACGGAAGAGTAATTCCTAAGAACGCTCCATAAAATGAAAAGCAAGGGGATACCTTTTCTGTAATAGTAGTAGGCCTACTTCCCCATCACCTCCTAATCTTGGATTTGGATCCGGGAGACCCGAGTTCAAGAACTGTTCAATCTCCAGGTTCACTGGGTGTAACAGAGCAAACACTACTGTCTGGACATGATGATAAAATAGGATATTCCTATGCAGGGTTCTTTTTGTTGCAGGAACTCCTTGGCTACATCAAGGGGGTGTGGCCTAATATGCAAAGGAGCACCTGTTACAAAAAGAGCCATGGTCCTATGCGTAGATTCCCCCTAACCAGTTCCTTTGAGATTGGGAAACACATAGGCTTTAATATACATAGACAGCTTTAAAAGGGGATTAGAAAGCTTCATGGCTGAGAGGTCTGTTAGTGGCTATGAGGCAGGAGGAGGAGGAGGAGAGATTGGATTTATAGCCCACCCTTCACTGGAACTGATTCCCCACTAAGCCTTACCTTGCTCTGACTCTCCTCTTCTCTGCAGGGCTTCCGTCGAATTTCGCACAAGCTGCCCCGAGGCTGCAACTCGCTCTGCCTCTTTCACAGAGCAAACAAGATCCTTTACAAACCGGTTTCTGTTTGCTGCGCGAAAGAGGCGGAGCGAGTTACAGCTTCCGGGCATCTTGTGCGAAATCTGATGGAAGCCCCATGGAGAGGAGGAGAGTGAGAGCAGAGTAAGGCTAGTGGGGAATCGGTCTCAGAGTCTCAGAGCAGCGTACAGTCTCCTTCTCTTCCCCTTCCCACAACAGACACTGTGTGAGGTAGGTGGGGCTGAGAGAGCTCTGACAGAAACTGCCCTTGAGAGAACAACTCTGAGAGAACTGTGACTGGCCCAAGGTCACCCAGATGGCTGCATGTGGAGGAGTGGGGAATCAAACCCGGTTCTCCAGATTAGAGTTCACAGGTCTTAACCGCTACACCAAACTGGCTCTCAGGTGTTCAGATCTTTAGAAATCTGAGGCTAAATTATTTTGGAGAGCTGATATGTGAAGCAAGAGTGTCTGTGAAAGGTATCAAAGCTTTTGTATGAAGCGGTCTCTTTGTGTTTTAGGCTTGTCTCAGGCAGCACAATTTTGATTAACTATAAAACCTAACAACAACCAGTCCACAGCTCTGTCAGCCTCTTTTCCCTCAGAGAAGCTTTGCCTGATTCCTTTGGAGTTGTCTGACACAGATTTCTGTGCACATTGACATCACTTCTGGGTGACGTCATTGCACTGTGGATGGCATGCAGCGATGGGGCTCTTTGGGGGCAGGGATCCCCCAGGCAGCCTGCTCCCTGCCGACGAGTTGGGGCCCTCCAGACTGGGGGATCCCCCAACCCCAGTGAGAGCTTGGCAGCCCTTTTCAGAACTGATTTATTATGCCACTGATGCGAACTGGTAGGAAGCAAAAGAAGGCCCTGACCTGGAAAGCCCAGAAGCGTCAGCCGTGGCTCATATCTGGATGGGAGACCACCAAGGAATACCTGGGCCATGACGTGGAGACAGGCAGGGGTAAACCACCTCTGAACATCTCTTGCTTTGCCCATCAGGGGTTGCCGTAAGTCAGCTGTGACCTGACAGCAAAACATAAAGAGGTAGAGCAAGACTTGAGTCCAGTAGCATCTTAAAGACTAACCAGTTTTCCGAGGTATAAGCTTTGGAGCCTGAAAGCGAGCTCAGAGAAACGCAGATCACCCGACACCCGCAAAGTCTCAAAGCTCATCCTCAAAACATCCAGGCTTTGTTTACTCTTCGAAACATCCCATAATGATACGGGATCAGAGCTGCGGTGCAATTCGCTGCCCCTAAATCCTTCCCTGCCTGTTTTTCGTGCCGATGATCTGTTGGATTTTCAGTCTTGCAGAACACATTTCAATATTTTGTGGCCACCAGGATTTAGTAGCATTTCTGTAGCGCTTTTCAGATGCTCCCACTACTGCACGGCGGGTATCTCAGCAGCGGTACCATTATACGGTCGATGGGGATTATTTTACCCCAGGGCTTTTTTTGTAGCAGGAACTCCTTTGCATATCAGGCCACACCCCCTGATGTAGCTAATCCTCCAAGAGTATACAGGGCTCTTCTTACAGGGCCTACTGTAAGCTCCAGGAGAACAGGCTACATCAGGGGTGTGTGGCCTAATATGCAAAGGAGTTGCTGCTACAAAAAAAGCCCTGATTTTACCCACATTGCTGTGAGGAGAGAGGTGGAGATCAAATGGCTTACCTATGTCTCCCACCCTTGGTGATTTCATGTCTGAAGGAAAGTTTAGCCATGGACTTTCCCTGCTCTCAGGTCATGCTCTTGTGGATGAGGTAGGGTTGCCAACCCCAAATCGAGAAATATCTGGGGGCATTGGGGGTGGAGCCAGGAGACTTTGAGGTGGGACCAGGGGACTTTGGGGGTGGAGCCAGGAGCAAGGCTGTGACAAGCATAATTAAACTCCAAAGTTCAATTTGTGATGGAGTTCTGGCCATCACATTCTGGCCGTACACCTTTTAAATGCCTTCCCTCCATTGGAAATAATGAAGGATAGGGGTACCTTCTTTGGGGGCTCATAGAATTGGACCCCCTTGTTCAATCTTTTTGAAACTTGGAGGGTATTTTGGGGAAAGGCACTGGATGCTATGTGGGAAATTTAGTGCCACTATCTCAAAAAACAGCCACCCCTGAGCCTCAGATGCTCCCATATCAGTCAAGTGCAATTTGAGAAATATCTGGGGACTTTGGGGGTGAAGCCAGAAGACTTTGGGGGTGGAGCCAGGAGCAAGGCTGTGACAAGCATCATTGAGCTCCAAAGGGAGTTCTGGCCATTACATTTAAAGGGACTGCACACCTTTTAAATGCCTTCCCTCTGGAAATAATGAAGGATAGTGGCACCTTCTTTGGGGGTTCATGGAATTGGACCCCTTTGTCCAATCTTTTTGAAACTTGGAGGGTATTTTGGGGAAAGGCACTGGATGCTATGTGGGAAATTAGTGCCACTATCTCAAAAAACAGCCACCCCCCCCGAGCCTCAGATACTCGCGTGTCAGTCAAGTCCAATTCGAGAAATATCTGGGGACTTTGGGTGTGAAGCAGAAGACTTTGGAGGTGGAGCCAGGAGCAAGGCTGTGACAAGCATAATTGAACTCCAAAGGGAGTTCTGGCCACCACATTTAAAAGGACAGCACACCTTTTAAAACCCTTCCCTCCTTTGGAAATAATGGATAGGGGCACCTTCTTTGGGGGCTCATAGAATTGGACCCCCTTGTCCAATCTTTTTGAAACTTAGAGGGCATTTTGGGGAGAGGCACTGGATGCTATGCTGAAAATCCAGTGCCACTATCTAAAAAAACAGCCCCCCTCTCGAGAGTTTCTCCGTGTGTAGCGCTGTGAGGTTGTTACCTGGGCTAGCTGATGAGTGGGAGAAGTCTCTTCAATAAAAGACTGGGTCGGAAACGGTGATAAATGCACGTCCCTGTCAGAGGTTTTCCACACACCCACTTGTTTCTTTTTTCAAGAACTGAAGCCTTGATTTTGACTGGATTGAATTTCTTATTGAAACATCTATCAACATATAAGACCGATATTGGCCGCAGGACTGCTGGAGCGCACGAGCCCTTTAATCCACCGCAAGAGAAGCGGCAGGATCGCCTTGCTAAACTTCTGGAAGTCGTCTGGAGGGACAACATACTTTAGGACATTAATGAACTGTTTATAATGATTTATGAGTGATGTTATTAGTTGAATTGTTGTGAGTATCATCTTATAGATGCTGTAGTGATTAGTGTTTTGTATATTTACTAAGTTTTCTATGAAATTATTATTGCTGCTGCTTTTTGAATTTTGTTTAAAGTATTGGGAATTACTATTTATTGCATTTCGTGATTTTCCATAGTCATTTACCTGTTTGCTATCCACCTGGGGATTGGCAGCCCTAGGATGAGGTACCATCCAGTCAAATGTGAGCCTTTTCTAGTCATTTCAATGAGACCCATTTCTGCACGTGCTCAGAAGTGTGCAACTTTGGCTACCTCATGCCCTTGACCAGTATTCAATATGTCCCCTGACCCTAGGATTGCCAGTCACCAAGTGGGCCAAACCGGGGAGGGTCTGGTATCCTGAAGTCAAGCACAAAAAAGCCAAAAGGCTGTTGCAATCACTCCTCACTAAACCATAAAACTCCACGTATCTCAAACTATACAACAAAGTCTTTATATGTCACCAGGGGTGAGATTCTAGCAGGAGCTCCTTTGCATATTAGAACACCCCCCCCTGATGTAGCCAATCCTTCAAGAGTTTACAAAAAAGAGCCTTGTAAGCTCTTGGAGGATTGGCTACATCAGGGGTGTGTGGCCTAATATGCAAAGGAGCTCCTGCTAGAATTCCACCCCCATATGTCACCTTATACAATATTATTATGACTGGTTCCAGACTGGCAGTTTAAGGAGACCTAGGGATGGCTTGGAAACAGAGAGAAATTAAAGTGTGGAATTCGCTGCCACAGGCTGCAAAGATGGCCATGGGAATAAACAGCTTTAAAAGTGGATTAGAAAGATTCATGGAGGAAAAGTCTGTCAGTGACTACTAGCCATGGTGATCATGGGGAACCTCCACATTCAGAGGCACTAATCCTCTAAATCCCAGAGCCAGGAAGGGACATCAGGGGGAGGTCTTGGCCTCTATGATTGCTCTTGGCCATCCTGAAGAACTGGCTGGCCACTCCTTGAGACAGGATGCTGGACTAGATGGACCATTGGTCTGATCCAGTTACATTAAGGCCTGATCCATACATTAAGGCCTCATCCTCTATGCCCTGTTGTTGGCCCTTCAGAGGAACTGGTTGGCCACTGTATGAGACGGGATGCTGGACTAGATGGACCATTGGTCTGATTCAGCAGGGCTCTTCTGATGTTCTCATTGGTCTGATCCAGTTACATTAAGGCCTGATCCATACATTAAGGCCTCATCCTCTATGCCCTGTTGTTGGCCCTTGAGAGGAACCAGTTGGCCAATGTATGAGACAGGATGCTGGACTAGATGGACCACTGGTCTGATCCAGCAGGGCTCCTCTTATGTTTTTATGAAGGCCTTGGCCTTTATGCCCTCTTGTTGGCCCTCCAGAGAAGCTGGTTGGACACTCTTTGAGACAGGATACTGGGCTAGATGGACCACTGGTCTGATCCAACAGGATTCTTCTGATGTTCTTATGAAGGCCTTGGCCTTTTTGCCCTGCTGTTGGTCATCCAGAGGAACTGGTTGGCCACTGTATGAGACTAGATACTGGACTAGTTGGATCACTGGTCTGATCCAGCAGGGCTCTCCTGGTGTTTTTATGAAGGCCTCAGCCTCTATGCCCTTTCAGAAGAATTGGTTGACCACTCTGTGAGGTAAGATACTGGACTAGATGGACCAATGTTCTGATCCAGCAGGGCTCTTCTGGTGTTCCTATGAAGGCCTCAGACTTTGTGCCCTGCTGTTGGCCATCCAGAGGAACTGCTTGGCTACTATGTAACACAGGATGCTGGACTAGATGGACCACTGGTCTGACCCAGCAGGAGCTTTGTCACACCTCCTGCAGCCTTTATGCTCTTGGAGGATTGGCTAAATCAAGGGTGAGTGGCCTAATATGCAAAGGAACTCCTGCTAGAATTCCACCCCTTCTCGTAAACATCTGGAATTCTTGCTGTTTCCTCTGAAGGAAAGCATGAGGTCAAAAATAAGACCCTTGGGCCGTAAATTCCATGCATCAAAAGTGACTGGGTATCGTCCCTGGTTTTTTCCTAGACCTTTGGAGACATTCAGGAGCATCGTCTTTGTACTCATTCCAAGAGCTCTCAAAGTCCAGTGCCAGCCCTTCTCTGAACCCTCCAGGATCTCACCCCTGAAGCTGGACCAGAGCTCAGGACAAAGCAGGAGATTAGTTTACACCCACCCAAAGATTTTTTGTAGCAGGAATTCCTTTGCATATTAGGCCACATACTCCTGATGTAGCCAATCCTCCAAGAGCTTACAGGACTCTTCTTACAAAGCCTACTGTAAGCTCCAGGAGGACTGGATATATGTGTGGTCTAATATGTAGTTCCTGCTACAAAAAACAAACAAACAAACCCTGTACCCGGGGGTGGAATTCTAGCAGGAGTGCCTTTGCATATTAAGTTACACACCCCTGATGTAGCCAATCCTCCAAGAGCTTACAAAAAAGAACCTTATAAGCTCTTGGAATATTGGCTACATCAGGGGGGTGTAGCCAAATACTCAAAGGAGCCTCTAATAGAATTCCACCCCTACCTGCATCCACCTCTACTTTGTGGTGCGCCAGGTACCCGTTCAAATAAAATTTCAGGAAGCCAGAAGTAGATCTAGTAGTAGCTAGACTTGCTGGACTCAACATCTTTTTTTTAGTAGGGTTGTCAGCTCTGGGCTGGAAAATGCCTGGATATTTGGAGGGGGGGGTGGAGCCAGAAGAGGGAGGGGCTTATGGAGAGGAGGGACCTAATGGGGTATTATGCCACTGAGTCCACCATCTAAAGTGACCATTTTCTCCAGGGGACCTGATCTCAGTGGTAGAGCATCTACTTGGTAAGCAGAAGGTCCCAGGTTCAATTCCCGGCATCTCCAACTAAAAAGGGTCGAGGCAAGTAGGCGTGGAAAACCTCAGCTTGAGACCCTGGAGAGCCGCTGCCAGTCTGAGTAGACAATACTGACTTTGATGGACCCAGGGTCTGATTCAGTAGAAGGCACCTTCATATGTTCATATGAGATTTCCAGCCCCCACCTAAAAAGTTGGCAACCCTATTTTTCAGCTGCCTGGCTTAGTCTACACCATACAACACAGAAGCAAGCCCCAAGGAATCAGGTGATCTCTCTCTTGAGTGCTGGGGCAGTGAATCCACCTACCCCATAATCAGTTCATCCTCTCTAAGAAAATACACATTCATTAGGAAGGGTTTCAGAGAGTAAATAATGAGTGTGCATTCCCTGACATGATCTAAACACACCATTAGTGGTTCCAGATGGTGCGTGGACTTGGGTTCAAAGCTCACATGAGAAGAAACTGTTAACGTTGCTGCCATCACATGAAATAACATGTTGTCTAGGCATCCGGTAGAAACTCTTCCTGCTTGCCCAAGAAGCACAATGTTCTTGTTTAGGGGGGTGGAGAGTGAGATTTAGTTTCTGTACTTTTGTCACTTTGACACATAAACTGAAGATGCATATTAGTGGGCATTTTTTATTGTCTCTCCGTATTGTAGGATCTGTGCTTGGATTATTTGATATAGATGTTTTTGGTTTTATTGTTGTTTATACAGGTGTGGGTTTGGGGTTTTTTTTGGCGTATTATACAGAAACCACCTTGAACCTCTAGGGCAGGGGTATCAAACATAAGCGGCCCAAGGGCTCCTATCAGGCCCCTGAACAACTGGCTGTTGTCTGCTTTCTTCTCCCTCCCTCTTGCTTCCTTCTGCATCACAGTTTGCTTTGCAAGGTTTGCTCAATTGCACAGGAGCTACAGAGCAAAGTGTCTGTTTTCTCCATTGACTGAGGCTCCTCCCTTGGGGAGGAAGTGGGGGAAGGAGAGCTTGCTGGGAGGGAGAGTCAGTTTGATGTGGTGGTTAAGTGCATGGACTCTTATCTGGGAGAACCAGGTTTGATCCCCCACTCCTCCACTTGCACCTGCTGGAATGGGCTTGGGTCAGCCATAGCTATCACAGAGGTTGTCCTTGAAAGGGCAGCTGGTGTGAGAGCCCCCTCAGCCCCACCCACCTCACAGGGTGTCTGTTGTGGGGAGGAAGGTAAAGGAGATTGTGAGCTGCTCTGTGACTCTGAGATTTGGAGTGGAGGGCAGGATATAAATCCAATATCATCATCATCATCTTCTTCTTCTTTGCCAGGCTCTGTCAATCACACAGCAGAGCTACGGACCCAAGCCTTCTATTGGCTGAGGTTCCTCCTCCTTCTGGTCCCCTGGGGAAGGAAAAAAAGAGCCAGGCCTTCCTTTGCCCAGTTCCCTGGATCCCATGAGAGAGATACAAAGATAGCACCTTTAAGATCAATGACTGCTAATGTTTTAAGCATGCTTTAAGTTTTTAAAAACCTTTAACTGTGTTTGTCTGTGTCCTTTATAAAGTTTATATCTCTGCTACCTCACATTATATTTTATGACACACATGGCCTGGCCTGACATCTCATTTATGTCAGATTCGGCCCTCATAACAAACGAGTTCAACACCTCTTTTCTAGGGAAAGGGAGACCACAATTGATATCAATGAATGAATGAATGAATGAACGAATGACAAACTGAAATAGCCAATCTGCAAGGACAGGAAGTGGGAAGAAATGAAGATTGCTTTGGCCAAGACCGAATGATCTTGCTAAACGCAGTTTGGCTTGAGTTTTGTGTCAATAGTTTTAATTATACTTATTTTTATTATATGCAGAGACTGCTTTGGAATCTGTGGTTCATTTAGTTTTATGAGTTCTTTGATTTGTTTCACTAGCTTTGATATTGCTAGAGTTGCCAGGCCTGATTCAGGAAATATCTGGGGACTGTGGAGGTGGAGCCAGGAGACTTTGGGGGTGGAGCCAGGAGCAAGGGTGTGACAAGCATAATTGGAATTCCAAAGGGAGTTCTGGCCATTACATTTAAAGGGACCACACATTTTTAAAATGTCTTTTAAATGAAGGATAGGGGCACCTTCTTTTGGTCCAATCCTTTTGAAACTTGGAGGGTGTTTTGAAGAGCGATGCCAGATGTTATGCTGAAGATCTGGTGCCTCTGCCTCAAAAAACAGCCCCGCTAGAGCCCCAGATACCCCCAGATCAATCCACCATTATTCCCTATGGGAATCGGTTTCCATGGGGAATAATGGAGTGCCCAGCAGACATCTCACTCTCCCCCTGCTTTCTAATGACCCTGAAGTGGGGGGAGGGCCTCCAAACCGGGGGATCGCCTGCCCCCACCTGGGGATTGGCAACCCTAGGGCACCTTCTTTTGGAGCTCATAGAATTGGACCCCTTGGTCCAGCCTTTTTGAAACTTGGGGGGAGGGTTGAGGAGAGGCACCAGATGCTATGCTGAAAATCTGGTTCCTCCACCTCAAAACACCCACACACACACACACACACACACACACACACACACACAAAAGCCCCAGATACCCATGGATCAGTTCTCCATTATACCTTGTGGGGATAAGTCTCCATAGGATATAATGGATTGCCCAGCAGTGGGCATTCAGCACCATCATCACCTCTGCTTTCTGATAACAAAGAAGAGGAAGAAGAAGATTTATATCCCACCCTTCTCTCTGAAACTCAGAGTCTCAGAGCGGCTCACAATCTCCTTTACCTTCCTCCCCCACAACAGACACCCTGTGAGGTAGATGAAGATATTAGATTTATATCCTGCCCTCCACTCCGAAGAATCTCAGAGCGGCTCACAATCTCCTTTATCTCCCTCCCCCACAACAGACACCCTGTGAGGTAAGTGGGGCTGAGAGGGCTAGCTCAGTGAGAGCCATGGCTGACCCAAGGCCATTCCAGCAGCTGCAGGTGGAGGAGTGGGGAATGAAACCCTGTTCTTTCAGATACGAGTCCACGCACTTAACCACTAAACTGGCTATCAGTTTGGAAGTGGCAGGTTGTATGTAGCTTCTTTATGCATGGACCCTCATGAACTCATACTGTTTTCTCACACAGTTTACGACATGGTCACGTTCCTGTTCTCTCCACAGCGTCCGTTGGATTTCCCACTATCTGCACCGAAGTTACAGGAAGTGCTGCGGCTTTTGTGTAGCAAACATAAACCGCTAAAACCCAGTTAACGTTTGCTACGCAAAAGCCGCAGTATTTCCTGTAACTCCGGCACAGATAGTGGGAAATCCGACGGACGCTGTGGAGAGATCAGGAACGTGACCGCGTCGTAAGCTGTGTGCGAAAACGGTATCAGTGTTGAGTGGTGTGAAGAGAAAAGATCAGGGGGACTTGGAACAAAGTCCTGAGCTTACAGTCTTCCAGATGATTAGAGAAAGCCATTCCTGCACTCATTGACAACATTAAGAGCCCAAGTACTCCTGACCTGCAAGCAAAAGCTGGTCGTTTGCTTACCCACTGCCCTAAAACTTGGCCAGGTGCAACTTTATTTAAAAAAAAATTAAAATAAGAAGACTGCAGATTTATACCCCACCGTTCTCTCTGAATCAGAGTCTCAGAGTGGCTACAATTTCCTTTATCTTCCTCCCCTGCAACAGACACCCTGTGAAGTGGGTGGGGCTGAGTGGGCTCTCCCAGCAGCTGCCCTTTCAAGGACAACTCCTGCGAGAGCTATGGCTAACCCAAGGCCATTCCAGCAGCTGCAAGTGGAGTGGGGAATCAAACCCGGTTCTCCCAGATAAGAGTCTGCACACTTAACCACTGCACCAAACTGGCTCTCAAAAAAATTGTCAGTGGGGCTTGTGGGGCATGGTTGTTAATCGGTAGGGCAGAGCCCCAGAATGCCCCACCATAGCTTTAGCTCCAGCTGGAATCAGCAGAGATCTTATTTCCTTTGAGATAAACTGTGAGCTGGTGTGGTCGAACGAGGATGGTGCCGAAATCCAATTAGCCTCGAAGAGCTAGTTCATTTCCTTGTGGCTCACGGCATTCCAAAGCCGTTGCTGAGTTCTTCGACGGTAGACACAACCTTCCCCTGTCACGGCACTTCGACTGAGGAGCATAACGTGGTCCCTGCCCATGGCTGCTTCCCTTCCCCCTTCTTAACACATCTGCTTTGTGAGTGACAAATTAAGATGTCTGAGAATCGGGAGAGAACG